>NC_060880.1:5000-10005000 GCF_021901495.1 Neodiprion virginianus | reverse complement strand
TTAAAATTAAGATAGATTTAGTCCGATAGTAAGAAAGAACAGTTCAACATACGGTTATTAAGATTGCTTGTTACATCAAAGTGGTCAATGTACAGTAGACTGGGCCAAAAAAATTGACTATTTTTTTTTTTGAAAAATATATTGAGAATATCATTCAGTATGGCAAAAAAAAAATTTCATGAAATTTTAAGTCCTTAATATTAAGTTTAAGAGGTCTATCATCGCTATTTTTGATTTTTAGTAATAATTTGATGTTTTACGTCAGAACTGTCGAAATATTGAAGTGAAAAAATTTATGTTCACTTATCCCTTTATAAAATTAAATTCCCTACAAAAAAGGTCTGATTATAGATTTTTGTTAGACAAACCGTTTCCGAGTAATTAAGCTTAATAACTTGATATAATTTCTCGATTAATTCTCGATTAATTCTCGATTAATTCTCGATTAATTCTCGAGAAATTATATCAATTTATTAAGCTTAATTACTCGGAAACGGCTTGTCTGACAAAAATCTATAATCAGACTTTTTTTGTAGGGAATTTAATTTTATAAAGGGATAAGTGAACATAAATTTTTTCACTTCAATATTTCGACAGTTCGGACGTAAAACATCAAATTATTACTAAAAATCAAAAATAGCGATGATAGACCTCTTAAACTTAATATTAAGGGCTTAAAATTTCATGAAATTTTTTTTTTGCCATACTGAATGATATTCTCAATATATTTTTCAAAAAAAAAAATAGTCAATTTTTTTGGCCCAGTCTAATGTACAGTAATCATTAGTAGACTGATTAAGAGGAACAATATTAGAATTTGGAGTACAAAAATGCATGTTTTGGACATTCATGGCTGAAAGTTACGCTGAATCAGTGATCAAGTATTACCTGCAGTGTCTCCATTTTTCATGATACGTATTTTAAAGAGTGTGTCATCGGGTATAGAGTCAAAGGTAATACGTTTCTTTTTTAAATATTTAGATTTTTGCGCGACTTTGCCTTGGTATCGGTACATACTAGGCCAGCCCAGTCTTCGACTTCCCTTGATGATATAATTTTGGCGGTACTCTCCAGTTTGGTACACCCTACACATATCCTGGGCCTTCCCTTTTGAGCATCGACTGAGTCCGATTTAAATAAGGCGAAACATACTCCGCAAGATACTAAACCTTTCGCACTTTTTCCAGGTTTTGATAGAGGTGGGGATACAGCTACGTAGGCTTCGTTAGTTGGAATCGATGTGTCACTGTCTTCAGGGTCAGTTTTGATGATAGCTTACGGAAACTTCGAAAACGAGTCTTCCATGATCGCCGTAATATCTGTTATATTCCGGCTGTTTGCTTCGCAGTGACTCAGATTCACGATATGGTCTGCAGTATCTGTAGCGTCAATCTTGGCCGAAATAGCTTGGGCATCAACTATCTTCGTATGTCCGCTTATATACCCAAGATGTCGTTTTATAAAGGCGACAGCCCGGAATGGCCTTGGATCATTTCAAAGCAAGTGAGTTTTTATTATGTTAAACTCGCTTTCTACTGGTGCACTGCTCGCTAGTACACGACCGTATTTAAATGAATCACGGCATACGCCTGACCATAAAGGAAACCAGCGTGCGTCGCTGAGAAGTCGATCGGTAAATTTCGGTAGAAAATGCGTGTAGGCTCGATCTCCTTCTTCGTATTGTGATACGCGTTTCACTTGCTGGCCGATATCCCTACTCCAAGAGCACCAAAAGATGCAACTATCGCTATTATCAAAGACGGTATCCAGTTCGGGACGCATAGCAGTCGGCGCATCACTTTCTTCGTCCTGAGTTTCGAAGGAAGGATCAATCCAGTTTCTTGGCAAATTTCCATGAATCTAGCATTAAGTTGACTTGGCACGAGGTAAATCTCCATCAGTTGTGGAACGTGCTACTGTTAATATCGATTTAAACATTTCCTTCGCGGTGTCAATGTCACGAACCGGTATGAGTCGCCCAAGCACAGCTAAGCAGAAAAATTTGATACGTTTATGTGAATCTTACAGAAGATTCGCATACATTTTTATAAAATGTGCTACATCGATCCGCATGTAGCACGGTGGCATAACTGGATGACTACAGGTATTGGCGTAATCTTCGATTGTCCCTTATCCTGTGAAGCTTCCAATCGCAGCTGTCAATAATGCCGTTGAAGAATCGCAAACCACCTCCTTCAGATATATTCCAGCTTGGAAAATCCATTCTGGCAACCAAGTTAAATGGCTACCGTCATGTGCCTTTTGCTGATCATCTGAGCAACTGTAATTGGCCATGTTGGTTATTTACGACTGCTTAGTACAAAAACGGATGGCTACTCTTTGTTTCATCACGTTTCTCCAGTTTTCGCACCACACCACCAGTCGCATCGACACAAATACACGTTGGCTCCCGCTTCGCGTAGTCTGTAAATACGTGGGGCTGGTGGTTCATCCAGTAATGGAGGAAGAATGGATCTACACCTACGCTGTGAGTAGAATTTTGAAACAGCTCCAATTTCATCATTTGCAATGCATGCAAAGGATCACGGTCCAAGTAGTACAATTCTTCGTACTCATACTTCGCGTTATAAAGAGCACTTTTTTTGTAGAAAGTAAATGGCTCCAAATCGCCTGGACGCATCCTCTTATCAGTCTGTTGTGCACGGTATATGAGGGCTGATTTTGTGCGTAAGTTTTCCGCAACGCGTTGTCTTATGGGCGCTTGTAGATAATGTTTCCTGCATTTTCCTGGGCCTTTTATGGCTATGCTATCAATCCGAACATTCTCGTCATGAGGGTCATCGGTAAGTAAGATTGTACACGTGATCATCCCTTTGCAATGACACCTACTTAGAGAACACTAGTGTTATAATTAAGGCATGACTCTAACTGTATGTTAATGCCAGAACGAGAGAGTTAATCCCTCGCGAAATTTGGTGTACACTTAATTTTAAGATTTTAAAATGATTGACATGCATCCCATGCAATTAGAAAACATCGAAAATATTTCACGTGAGATGTTCGTTTCCGTAGATTCGTCATATTATTTGGTAAACTGTTACGTTCGACTATTCATTCTTCTTTTAGAATATGTAACGGTTTGATGATTAAATCTTGAGAACTCGGATATTGTGGAAATTAGTTTCAAATTATAAAAATAATATATCAAATTTTGCTCTGCTACGATGAATGAAATTGATGTTCATGGTCAGGCGTCTTCTCGTAGAGTCCCCGGTTACAGCGGATTTCCACTCCCACCCTAATCTTTGTCTTCAACGCCGCGTCCGGCTCGACACGGTACTATTCGACTCTCACAGTATACATGCTAGTCATTGTACCGCGGGTACCATCCTTGATCAATTTGGCCTAAGAAAAATTATAGACACATGACGATTGCATGGTTTCGTAAATTTAATCCGAGATCCACTCTTCCCAGAGACCTGGCCCCAAACCCATACATTCACGTTCATATTATTTGGCTCTGGCTACTTCTATACATTTATAAATTCTCGGTTCCATGAATTCGATATATTCGTGTCGATCGGCCCAAATTGTGAACTTGTACGATCCAGGCTCAACACTTGAGTCATTCTTTTTGTTGATGGAGACATTAGAAATGATCAAGTCATCTACGTTCGAGGTTTTGAGCTTGAGATGAACGAGATGCGTTTGCTGCCGAATATCGTTTCGGCATACCATAGAATACAGAGTCCCTGGATTTAATTAATTATTCAAATCTTTCGATACCACTTACCACACCGGATCTAACTTGGAAACCACCTTTTTCCTCATATAATTTGGTGTTTATGTTTCTTGATAACACTAATAACTGTTTCCCGATCCACATTGGACGGTTTTCCCACTGGGTTTACTATGTTTTCACAACGATGTAAACTAAAGTACGATGTCTAAAGTCCACAAATTAACGAACGTTCTATTCGAAGACTAGCGAAAGACTGAGAAGAGGCACCTCGGTTCTTTTAAAACCGAAATGCGATCAAAAATACCGAATTGAATACCCGTACGAAGCGAGATACTCTAAAGGAAAATGCACGGAACGCAGGATACATTTTAGCGCCGGATACATTGTAGTGCGCTGGCAATGTCTTCAGCTTGCACTGTGAGTTACAAACATTTTTTGTAAGCCAAATTCATAGAATTTTGATTTTGAATATCTGGTGATCCGCGAAAAGCATTCTTATTAACAAATATGTAAAAGTTTCAACAATATAGTGCATTATATAGTGGAATACAGTTAAAAATGGTTCCATCTCAGCTTTGACAGGTAATACGTACAGAAATAGTTTCTAAAAAATTTTAAATAAAAGAAAGGCAAGGTTGACAGAATCAAAAGAATATGATAACTAAATGGCTCGGCTATCACAGCAATTCATAATTAATGTTATACCCGAGATAAAAGTAGATATAGGTATCAATTGACAAGTTCAGGATGACCAGGCGTGTGAGTCGAAATCGTGCCAAGTCAATAATTATACAAATTCTTCTCACTTTCATTTTAAACGCCTTTTCAAAATTTGGAAGCGCTTATCTGAACCATATCGAAGTTCTTTTACTTTTAATTTTTTGTGATTTTACATTGATTCTTACGGAAAACTGTCAGATTCTATGTAAAAAATTATAAAGAAAATTGAAAGTAAAATAACTCCGGTATGGTTTAGACAATCGCTTTGAAAGTTTACACAGGTGATTAAAATAAAAGATAAGAACAATTTGTATAATTAAATCAAGCATTAATAACGCCACCCGTAAAATATGAGAAGCGAGACGGCAAATAGGTACACAAGGGGTGAGAAATTATAAAAACGGCGAGAATTATAAGAAATATGTGAAGCACAAAAATTGTAATAGTTATCACATTACCAAAGTTATCAGAAATATAACAGGTGCAGGGACTGTATTGATTACGGGGTAGATTCAAGGAAAAAGGTCAGGTAAATTGTTATTTGAATTACAGCGGAATGGGGTCTATTGAGATAACTAGCCAAATAAGCAGGTAGATAATTATTGTTATAGAAATTGACAGATAGTACGTAGTCTCTAGTTTGCGGTAAGTGCGAGACGAGGAGTGATAGTATTCAGAATAGCAAAAGATAATTTCGTGATTAAGAAAAGTAATACTCAAGAGAATTAATGCGCAGCGTACTACAAACCAGAGGGACTACAGACAACTACGATCAGCGGTATTAGCGAAGAAAATAATGAAAAAGGTTGTTTAGGTCGTTTGACCAGAGTTCTTCTCTAACTTCAATCGGGATGGGATGAGTGAGTGAGAGGGTGAATAAATAAATAACACGATTTCGCGGGAAAGACAAGACGCTTGCTTCGGCATAAAAACCCTCACGGTCCAGAGGGAAAAGCCGAAGCAAGACAAGTGTTTATTAACTGCAAATCAGATCATCATAAAACAGGATAATACAGTCGCTGGTGCGTTCCTTGTCAACTAGATTGAATGATCATTCAATAATCTTAAGCCAACTTATCTAAGTCTCCATGAGAAACCGTGCTCCGCAACTTCGACGCACTCGTGGAAGCAGGGAATGGGGAGCGTCATGGTGGCCCAATGCCGTGCAAACAGCGGTCCCGACGTCTCGGGAACCAACGCTGAAGTGCAATGACGCTCGCCCGGGAGACGGGCACCCCCGGCCCAACCGGAGGGTGAACCACGTCTCCCCCGACCGTGTTAAACGGATAAATCTTAAAACTACGCGAAACGAAATAATCGACGTGCGTGTCTAAGGAAAACCTAACACGTCCTACCTATTCGAGCGCTCGAGACTAACTAACTTGCGCTGCGCCCTCACCGGCCAAGCGAACGTACGTAACTGCCGATTCGAGTATCGGCCCACGAATTTCTGGCGTGGACAATAAGTACGTAATTTGAATTACTATAACGTTGAACTACTTGTCGTGTGGAATAAGAAAGTAAATCTACTGTTGTGACTCTTTAGTCACCTTATACGTGGTAAATAGGTACAACATACGAATATAACGAAACTAAAGTATTTGCTGTGATAAATTTACAAACTAATATAATAATAATAAAGTTGCGCGAACAAAGGTGTTCTCCAATACGGCGCAATACTCCAAAGTCAAAAGAACGATGAGCGATGCCGCGCAGCGATATAAGATCGCTCACGCGGTACACTTACTAAAATTAATTACTCAGAGATAATAGGTAAAGAAACAGTTATAAGTTAATCGGAGAAGGTATAAAGAGATAGTAATGCTCAGTGGCTGAGGTGAGAATTGATAAACTAGCAGGTACCGGTTGTTCCAAAGAATAAGAAGTAATTACATCTCAAAATACGCTAAGCGGTATCAAGCGATCAAAGGTCTTTTCTTTCATTCCGGTATAATGTGAAACAATGTTACAGTGCTGTCATGCAGCGATATTAGATATTTAGGGTATTCTAAATGAGAGAGATAATAAAATAAAGCAATAGTCACTAACAATGCGTAAGTAAGAGTCAACCAGTCGCGACGTTACTTGCGATAAGAAGTAGAGAAGAATAAAATACGAGCCCAAGTGGCTCACGCAGAGCAACTGCAAGAGAAAGAGACAGAGAGAGAGAGAGAGAGAGAGAGAGAGAAACGATGTAGTGCAAGTAATTTCGTGGCTTCACAAAATAGAAAAGGAACCTCACTTACGTGAAAGAAGATAGAAACTGGTATAGAATACGATATAGATGCGATAATGATACGAGAAACTTTCTAACGAGAACACGTCTGTTTACTGCGAAAACTGAACGTAGAGCGTCGAGACGAGCGGTGATCCTGGCGATTTTCGTCGTGCTGCTGTCACGTAATTCTTCCTCAAATCTGCGTTATTCTAATTGGGCCAGCAGGTCGCGTAGGTCGGGTCTGTAGGCAGGGCGGCGATAATCCCTCGTCGCTTGTTTTCTTCTCCATTCCTGACAGGTATCGAGGTATAGACACGTCGGGCGGTGGTCGGAGATGTTTCCATCAGCTGTGCTGTATCGTTGGCGAGAGGGGAAGTCGTACCTCTCATGTGTTGCGCTATTGAAGTGTGCGAGAATATTGCGTTACCGATGTTTTGGACTTGCGACCGTTAATGCTTCACTCCTTGCTTTACTGGTACTCCCCACTGTGACTATTTCGTTGGCGGTGCATCCCGGCACTCGCTCATCGGAGCCCTCATGCCAAAACGGTCTGGTGGTGATGGTCCTCAACCCGGATCTCCACACTGCATCGACCAGATCAACGTGGTCCGCGTAGTCGAGCGTGACCCACGCCACAGCCCTTCGATAAGACAGTTCATTAAGGCACAACCGTCCTTGTTTATAGACAACGGGTAAGTAGGTGTCGTAGTCGGTTCAGCTCCGGGCTGATAAGAATCGTCGACGGGAGGCTTCTTTGTGCTTTCGACGCACAGCCCTGTACGTCGTCGGCGATGCATCCGAGCGGTAGAAACGTTAGTTCGTGATTCGGCTTCTGGCCGATAAGTCTAAATAGTTGGAGATCCTGATTGTGCATCACGCATGACCTTTTTCGCAAACAAGGTAGGCATCCATCTGGAATGGCTTCAGCGATATTCGTTACTCCGTAGTCGGTGGTGGCCGGCTGTTGAGCTGGTACGTGACCCCTGTCAGGCAGTGTCCAGGTATCTCGAAGCGGAAGTTTCGTAGTCATTCTCGTAGGGCGTTACAAAATTAGAAAATATAATAGAATTAGTTTAATGAGGGAATTTCACTTAAATATAACTAGTGGTTCTTTTTAGAGTATTGGCCTCAGACGTGCTTTCGTTGTATTTAGCGATATTTTTTAAACAGGGAAGTGCGATATTTAAACCATGTGACGGGCTATGAAATACCACGTCACAGTGGCTACAAGCCACGTATCTCTTTTTGAACAACCGTTACAACATTTTCAACTTCACCTTTCGAAAATTTACCAATATAGTCAATTCTCACTTCTTGAAATTAACTAAATGTGCAACAGTGCAAGGTCTAACTATACTCGCTTCAACTTCCTTTGATGCGGAATAGCAGATTACAACTATGAATATCTCTTAATAACGGTAGTAATGGTAGTATGTATAGCCGACAGGATAAAAATTGACTATACGGATAATGTTGCGTTGGAAATAGGATTAAATAATTTGAAAGCCATCGAATTATTCCTCTTGAAAATCAGTTACTGAAAAACAACCGTTGATTTTTTAGTAATATTATTTATGTAATTCTGAACATTTCAAAATTTGCGAGAAAAAGATTTTTCCCATCTTTTCTAGCGCTCTGAAAAATTACGAATTGACCATAATCAATATTTAGCATTTCAACAATTGAGAAGAAAATGTGGTTTGATAAGTGCATTAATATTATACAGTAGGTAAAATAAATTTTTTCAGCTGTTTTTTATCACATTTCTAAAAACTTGTATTATTCAAAGACAATCTTAGCAGCTTAACAAAATTTGAAATAAATCCACAAGTCATCTGTTCTTCCTTCCACTTAATTTTCAACAAACCTCATGATAAATTCATTTTCATTGTTCATTTTTATATTATTTAAGAACTTCCGTAATTGTTTTAATTAAAACCCAATTACCACTACCCATATTTTGGAAAACACTCGTAAAATAGGTTCATCCTTCTACGTATCTTCAACGTGCTTCTAGCAGAGAAAAAAGTATTTCATAATTTATCGGATATTTTCAAAACTTGAGATATCCAATTTTTTATCTCATAATTTTAATAGTGCTGAACAAAGCAAACAGAAATTTTTCACAGCAACATTCTTAAAATGATTGGAATTAAAAATGGAGTATTTCAAAATTTTACCAAAATACAACTCAAAAGTCATTTCAGAGATGCTACTATCGCCTGTAAAAGATTGTATATATTTATATAAATATAAACGATACACGCTCATGTATTCGATTGGCATATATTTGTTCGTTGTACCTTTTCGGCGTACATATTGCTTGTATGGGATTTTCTCAACTTTTCAATTTCACAATAACGACGGTATGTTACCAACGTTTTGCACGCGATAGTTGTTGGTTATGAAGGAATTCTGTTATCATTGTGGTCAGCTGCTTGGTTGATAATAGGTGAAACTGCTAATACCCCCAAACCTGACCAGACCCGATAAACTATTACGAAAAATAACCCAAGGTTGTGAATCTTTATTTGTTGACAAATAATTAATTCAGTGCCGAGTTTTCAAGTGGCTGTTGTACACACACAAAAATCCCGGTGTAAATTAATCGTCTGTCAATCAAACTTAAAATTAATCAGTCATGTAGATTAGAGTGAAAATTCTACAACTAATGATGCAAGAATGATGCTATGGATGACTTTTGTAATTTTATTGCTGGTTGGGGAGCCGGTGAGTCTCTGACAAGATGTATCCAAGCATTACTTTATTTATAGTTCAACATGTACAATATTACTTATCTGTATTTGAATAAACATTCAAAATGGTTATCACTCCGGCAGTTTTGCGAATAAGTTCAAAACTATTCGTCTGGAGACTTCATTCATTCAAATGAGTTATGGCACCTTGAAGGTTAGAATAAGTTAGGCTTTTAGTGATCAGTGGCAAACCCGAAATCACACACGCAATCCACTGCTAAGAACGCGGAGAGTGAATGATCGCCTTGAGGGCTAAAATAAATTAGGCTTCAGGTGAGATTTGACGATATTATAAATTTGAAAAAAATATAAGGTTGCTGTACGAACTGTGCAATTGCCGGATGAATAATTTAATGCTTTCTCGTACGGCTGCTAGATGAATAGACGCAACGTTATTAATTTGTTAATGCTCCCAAATTATCCATGAAGTGAGACTACTTCTGTGTGTCAATTAATTTCTTAGGAATTGTCGGGCTTGTGGTTGGGCATCCAATGGATACAGTTAAAACCAACCAGCAAATGATGAGCACCAAAATATCCAACTCTCAGATAGCATTAGATATTCTTGAAAAGGAAGGGGTATGAACTACTTAATTGCTTCAGAGCTCTTTGGTCAATTGTATTTTTATGTAATAGAGGTACCCAAAGAAGTGTTGCTATTGTTGCAGCCTCAGATTTGAGCATATTACGCACCTTACCAAAGTTTATTCACCACAATTTTGAACGTAGTAATGTGTTCTATACTGTAGCTATTACTTTATACAAATTTCAAAGCAAATTAATTTTCGTAGGCTATGTAATGTGCTTGAATGTGGAGCACCCAAGGTAGAATTTTGAATCACTTGCAATAAGAGCAACGCTTTTCACAGGTATCTTCATATTCTTTAATAAGAGTAGATAATTAACTGGCAGAGAATTGAAATTCCTAATCCAGAATATATTTGCAGTTTTCACATTGAATTTTGGACCTGTAATCGACATATATCGTATAGATGATTCTATAATACTGTACAGGTTCATGGACTCTATAGAGGGATGCTTTTTCCACTTCTGTGCTCTGGAACTATAAATGCAGTATTTTTTGGGGTCTACGGATATTGCTTGCGCAATTTGCAGGAACTAAGAGGTCACCCTGCCAGTTTGAACATGCCCACTACATCCAACTGGTACCTGGATACATTCTTAGGCGGTTGCATAGGTGGACTTGGCCAAGTCATAGTATCGTGTCCCAGTGACGTTGTCAAAGTTCGGCTTCAATCCGGAAAAGTTATCTCATTTATTTACATCATATCAATGACAAAGAAATACAAATAATTAGGCACATACTTCCATTGGACAGTACAGAACGTTACAAACATTTGACACAACAATACGCTGTTGTATCATCTCATAGCATATTTTACAGATAAGTGTATCGATTTGGTGAATGCCACAGATATATTACAGAGAAAAGACCAGAAATTAATGATTCACGTGCGACATGTCACACCATGTAATTTAATAATTATAACAGTTTAGATGCGTAATTTGATTTATTTAATTTTGACTTGAAATCTATTCTATTTGATTCACATTTTACTTTTTTCTACATATGCTTACACACTTGGGTGCAATATTTTGTAATAATATTCTAAATATATTCTCTACAGGAATATACCAACCAGGGGATGAAAGCAAACTGTCGAAAAGACCTAAAGCTATATTAACTGGTGTGGATATTTATACGAAAAATGGCATCCGAGGTTTTTATGCAGGATTAGTGCCTATGTTGTGGAGGTCAGTTCAAAAAATTGTACAGTTATCTCATTATATGACGAACCGAGGGACAAATTGGCAATGGGGCTAAAACTGAAAGTTAAAGTTGATCTATATACTTTTGAATCATTATGGATAGTCAATATGAAGTTAGCAATCAGGGTTGGCAGTCTAGCCGAAATATGCAATTAGAGTTAGCAGCCAAACATGCTAACATTGATTGAACTAATTGTAAGACGGTTCAGCTTAACAATCTGAATTTTGCTAAATCTCACAAGTATCAAGTTAGTAGCTTTACGTTACGAAACGTTGAAACAAAAATTAATGTTTAGCACGTTAAGGGAAACTTCGAAGAAGACAATTTTCCAAAATATGAATGTATTTTGATTTATTATGAGTTCCTGAATTTCAGACAATCCTAAAGTTATAAGATGCTCATTTCTTCCAACAATGCATCGGTACATCAAAATTACAAACGTCATCCTCATCAGATTTCTTAGGGAATTCAATTTGTGAAATATTCAAGATATATCGTTTTATTCATTTCATTTTGGCGATCACGCTGAAACAACAAGATTTCACCTACACCATGCATAATACATATCAGACGTATTATATAACTCGAGTTGAATAAACACACAACAATTCTGTAGTAAGATTTTGGGGTTTTCAGGATATTCGACGAAAACATATTCCACTTACTTCGAATAGCAAGGTATCACGATGTACAGTGGTCCCTGTTTATATCGCACATAAGAATGTTTGATTATTCGTGAATATGACTTTCTCTATGATTGTGTCCTCAGATTGTAGCTCGATTGACCAATAACATCATATTGAAGTTACTAATGTTATCGTAACGATTCATGCTAAGGAAAAACTGTCATTTCGCCATTTTGGAATTGTCTTAAATTCAGTAAACCGTATTAAAACAAAACACACTTATATTCCCGAAATCTTAGTACCTTAAAAATCATTCAAAATGAAGAAAATAGTAATTTTTTCCCATATATTTCATCACGATAACGTTACTAACTTCAACCTCGTCCAATAACTCTTTTGTCCAACCTCCTTGAAAGATTGCCTTTTCACACATGCGAAGCGACCGCAAAATTTCCTGTATTGTCATGCACGCTTGCAAGCTGTGGAACATACAAATTTGTCCCCGCGGCCAAGTGCTCAATACGCAGCCAAAAGTCTAAAAAAAAAGTTTCTAGTTAGGGTTTTTTTTTCATTGGGTTGGTTAAAGGGATCCCCTAAGAAATGAAAACCGTTAATAGTAGCGTCCCTTTACCTAAATCCCCTCCACAATCTCAGTCGGAGTGTGGCATTCGTTTGAGCGCCACTCTATTGGCGCTTAGGTTAAGATCGTGGCAAACCTCCAAAACTGCAGCAAATCGAACGAAGCAAAATGGATTCAACGCCTGAAGGTTAGTAAAATATGTGACAAAATTTCTGAAAGTTAATTGTTAAATAGAAAATTGTTAGAAATAGAAATATAAGTGCAGTTTTTTTTTGTTTTTTTCTAAGAAAATTCGAATTGTCCGAGAAAAAAGTAATAGAATGCCGTGAGATGCTGTTTTAAAACGAATAAGAGGTTATACACGAAGGTATTATTTACCGAATAAAAAAAAATTTAGCTCCCCGTCACTGCCTATTGAATTATTATGAATTTTTTTCTAAAACGAAGTAGGACATTCGTTTCATGAGTTATAATAACGAATGAAAGAGATGAAGCATACAAGTGAAGAAATTAAGTGACATGGAGCAAAAAACGAGCATCGAAAAGAAAGACAGAAATATACATGTATAATATACGTTGGATTATGATTTGTTGTTAAATTTTTTCGACTTACAAATGTTATCTGATGTTTCAACAAATTTTTTCACAATTACGATAAAGCACTGCCATTCGTTTTTTAGGTTTGGGTACTTCAACCCATAGCTTCACCAAACTGGAATTTTTCAGTAACATAAAAAGTATTTTGAAAGATGACATCTCAGTTATTCATGCGAGAACCCAAAAATTTTTATCCGACAAACAAGCTTTACCATACTTTTTATCAGATGACGATAAAAGGATAATATCCGATTTGGTGTCCAAACTGAGGACAAAATGGAATGCCAGTAATAGAACAGAGGAGAATTTTAAAAAGAAAAATCATGATTGGTTGCAGAAATCTGTTGAATTAAAAAAAAATGTAAAACGCACAGATTTAGAAAAAACAGAAACTAATGAAAAGCAGCCAAGGCAGATCGGCCACAACTCAGTTGTGCAGAGTCCTCTGCACGAAGTAAACGCAGAAGAACAGAAGATTTACCAGCGACAACATCGACCGAAGAACTTCTTTATTCTGTAACAAGTAAATTGCGGTCTGAAGGAAAAACTGATTCTGCAAAAGTGGTGCATGATATTTCACAAGGGAGTCCTACTAAAGCTACGAAGTATATTAAATCTGTGGACATCGTAAACACTAATCTACATTTCACAAATGACGAGGCTTTATCGTCGTTCATAGAACTTGGTTTATCACAAAGTAAATATCAGCAGCTGCATGATGCTCATTTGCAGAAAAAATCAAAGATGCTTCCATCATATAAAAAGCTACGTACAGCAAAATTACAATGTTATCCAGCTTCAGGTCTTACTATCACTGCAAATGAAGCTGAAGTGGAGTTAAAACCTTTATTAGATCACACAATCGAACGTATCATTCATTATCAAATGAAAGTTATGAAAACATTATCAGAGATTAAACTCGCAAATTTAACTTTAATTGGTAAGTGGGGCTGCGATGGTAGTTCAGGACACAGTAAATATAAGCAAAGGGTCGATGAAAAAAGTACTAGTGATGAAAGTATCTATTTTACGTTTTATGTCCCATTGCAACTTGTACATGTAGACACTGTCACGACCGAAACTACTGTAATCTGGAAAAATGTAAAACCATCATCACCAAGATTTTGTAGGCCCATCAAAATTGAATGTGCAAAAGAATCAGTGGATTTAACAAAAAAAAAACAATGGATTACTTAGAACAGCAAATAAAGAATTTAAGTCCGCTTGAAACTACTATCAATGGAAAAAAAGTATCTGTTACATATATTTTGTCGTTGACAATGATAGATATTAAAGTATGCAATTCATTGACAGATACAATATCTGCGATGCGTTGTTATCTATGCAATTGCACATCTGAAAGTTTTAACGACATAAATAAAATGATAAACCAGGAAATTGTTACAGATCACTTGAAATTCGGTTTATCGTCTTAACATTGTTGCATTCGGTGCTTTGAATTTTTATTACATTTGTCCTTCGAATTGGAAATTCTGAAATGGCAGGCCCGTTCTAAAGAAGAAAAAGAATCGGTCGCAAAAAGAAAAAGAATTATACAAGCAGCTTTTAAAACAGAATTGGGTCTGAATGTTGATAAGCCGAAAGCTGACAGTGGAACTTCAAACGATGGAAACACTGCTCGATGTTGTTTTGAAAAATATGAGAAATCTGCTCAAATAACTGGAATTGACGAAGATATTATACATCGGTTTTATATTATATTGCAAGCTATTTCCTGTGGTTATCAAATTGATGTGGACAATTTTCGACAGTATGCTGTGGAATTAGCTAAAGATATCGTAAAATCATTTGGTTGGTATTACATACCTACTTTGGTTCGTAAACTTTTAATTCATGGCCCAGATATAATACAAAGTTTATTTTTACTTATTGGTCAAATGTCCGAAGATGCGCAGGAGGCCTGCAATAAATTTTTTGAACTCTATCGCCTGCATTATGCAAGAAAAAGTTATCGCCAAAAAACAATGGAGGATGTTATTAAACGGTTCTTAGTAGCATCTGATCCATACATTTCTAGTTGCCGAAGGTGTCTGTTAAACCGCTAAACTCTTTGTCCGCCGAAACTATTAATTTATTATCAGCACCAGGTGTTGATACTCAACACGAAGACGATCAATCAAAGATTGATAGTACCTCGGTCTCTGAGTCAGGTACTGATGTAGAGGATTACGATTATTTAGAGAATAGAAACTTTTTCTTGTAAGTGCCATATTATTCATAAATAAATATTAATAAATATAATTCAAACATGTTAGTTATGAATTTTAATAACATTTTGCATTTTGGCATTTTGAATTTTGAATTTCTGATAAATCCGTAATCACAGACCCTAATAACCTCAGATCAATAAGTTTTAGACCAATTGCTGAAGTATTTCATTTATGACAAGTTTTTTCGTATAAAACGAAGCCACATTGGATCCGCCATTTTGAATTTTGGAATTCTGGTAGCGGATTCGTAATTGGCAACCCCAAAAACCTCCTTGCACAAAATTGTAGGTTGTTCCCTTGAGTTTTCGAATTTTGGCCGCGAATTGAGCATTTGGCCGCCCTGTGCCACGGTAACTAAATACATTAATCGTTACCAGGTCAAATAGTAGCCTGGTTAAATGAAAAAGATCCCATATGTGAATATCATTATAGAAGTTTCGTCAACCTCGCTAACTCGAATTTCCAGAGCAGAGCTAATTTCTTAAAGTAAAAGGGTTTTAGTCTTATCCAAACTTTCGAGTCATAGAGAGTAACGGAAACAAATTTAGTTTCATGGCGGTTTGTAAACACTCGCCAAACGTAGTGGAGATGGTCTTTAATTTAAAAGGTGCGAAAATTAATACAATGTATACAATACATATTCAAGAGATGAAATGTATTATTGTAAAAATTTTTATACACATAGAACAATACGGTACTTATACTCTATCCGGCGAGAGATCGACCTCGCTTCGCCAGGTGCGGGCGGAGGGATCGGGTGGGGATAGCGGAGCTCGCTACTTACAATCAGTATCATACCTATAATATCGTATATTTGTGCCCTGCACTAAAAGTCCACTCTCTATAAAAGGACTAATAAGTAGAACGATATGAATGTCGCGGTCTCAATATATCTTGAATAAATGTTCTACTTCCTCGTCCATATTTTCTGCCATTGTATGTATTAATCAACTAGAATAACAAAACCACAATTCAAATATCACACGTACGAATTCACGGGCAACGTTGCAACGACTGACGTTCGACGGTTTGAAATGGTTTGATATGAACTGTCAGGTTTGGGATCAATCATAAGGTTTGAAATTAACCGTTAGGTTTAAGCACCTAGGTACCCTTTTCGGCTTTAGCTGGGTCTGGCCAGCTGCAAGACCCGTTCAGTTAGCTGGAGTGGATAAAGTGGAAGGACCTTTGGGCAGGATCTGACCAAACTAGACGTATTTGGCTTCGTAAGTAAGTTGGTATTTCGCCGGACAGAGTATATATTATAAATAATTATCTACTGCGCGGTAGGTTATGGTTGTTCACTCTAGTTCACGCACGATCAGTTATAGGGTTCACAAAAAACTCTATAACTACACTGCAAATAGTGTAGAACGTCCGAAATGTGCTGAGAAAAATTTTGGCCTAGGTCCATTAAGTTGGCACACCCACTTTCAATGTATTGTTTTGCGCGGAGATGCACTATGACTGCTCCCAAAAACCGTTGCATACGAATTTCGGCTTGTAAATTTAGAATAGTGTTTTTCGATACTAGTGCGCGAAGGTGGCAATGCCCGCACAAGCGTGAAGGCGCAGCACGAGCCTGGAGACGAGTTGGAGGCGAGTCAAAGACGAACCGTGGACGAGTTGAAGAGCGAGTGTGGCGCATTCACGCGAGATAGGCATTGCCAACTTTCGCGCGTGTATCGAACTCTATTTTTTCCTACACCTGTAATGGAAAGTCCGACATACACGATTATATTTACACGAAACCACGGCACAATGTCTGTTCAGTGACGATGTCGAGCACGGCAAAGAGTGACAAACTATTCCATCGGTGGCACTAGTGCAGCTGTTTGCGAAATGCGCAACTGTGGATAAAAGCGTGACCGTCTTTTTCGCACACCGCTAGCAATGTGCGAAAGTTTTTCCCGCACATGTGTATAAAAGACTACTTTCGGTGCTTGTAAATGGTGCATAAAAATGGACTTTCCATGCAGGTGTTGCAAAAACATATTTAGTACTGACCCCGAAACTTGAAAATAATTTGCAATTGCGGAACATGACCGATTTTTTAGCGATTTAGCAATTAACTTCAGTTTTATTCAATCAATTTCGGACAGAGTAAACGGAGAAATTCAGAATCAGGTAGATTGTTACAATTGTAACAAGTAACAAATTATGCATCCACATTCACACCTTATGTAAAATACACCTAGCTTTGGAAGGTTATCAACGACTATTAGAGTAAACTCGCTGATTCTAATGACTCTAAATTGAATAAATGACTCGATACTAATGATTCTAAATTGCAGCAGAGCTTAAACTCTGTACAGCAAAGACATTACAAAATACGGCGGATGTTAAACGTAATCATAACGATGATTAAACGAATAGTGGCACAGTACACATAAAATTCGATCATTAATGTGACTTAGCTCAGCATAACTCCAGGAATGAAATGTGGCTTAACGGCTCCGTAGATGAGATAATTTCTTGTGATTTCTGTGACGTGAATCAATAATTGGTCGTCACCAAGTTATTAAGTGTGATCCAAAGCAAGGACTGAATGACTACGTGGCTCAACGGCTCTATTGATGGTTGAAAGACTGTGCAGTTTTAAGATTCGAAGCTTTATTAAAATTCCTGAAATCAAAAGATATGCGAGTCTAATTTACAGTTATACTGTTCAATGAATATAATTTACGTTTGTAAAATTTAAAGTATAGCCGAATTGACACGATTATAAAATTGATATGAGATGTGTAGGCCGACCGCTCACCTCGGCGTCTTCCCGTACAGTGAGAGAAATCTAAGGACTCAGCTTCGGAAATCCGTTATCTATGAATCTATGAATCTAGTTGTTTTCGTAAGCCATCATTTGACATTTGGGTCTCTCAATAACTTTGTGTTAAGCTATTTTACTTGGATGGCAGGTATCGCGATAGGTACCTGTTACAATAGAGGTAACCTTTAACTTAAACAGGTGGGGACGTATTTTTAAACTCGACTTACAGAGGTACAACAGTCGCCCTTAATTCGTGGGAAAGCTTCGAGTTATTCTCTATTTGTTTTTTAAATTATGGAGGTTTTGCTAGGACCAGAATGAAACTCAGTTATGCAAAGGTGTTACGTGGGGGTGAGACGTGTCTGAGCGGTGGTAGTTGATGATTACAAATAATCAAGATTGCTGCCGTGTAACGACAATGAATAAAAATCAAAACTAAGAAAGGCCTACCTCTCTATAAGCCAGTAATACGGGCACGTTGCTGCTTAGTCCTATACAGGGCTCCGAGGTTGTTAAAATGATTGAGGCTAAATTATAATAGTGATATAGGATCGATGATCGTTCAAAATAAATGGTTCAAAATGAATTTAATGAATACATTAATCTGGAAAAAGTTAATATATATTATGCAAATGATTTGATTATGAAAAATGAATGATGAATGAATTTTAATCAAATGAAAGAATTTTAATGGTTTTGTGTGTGAATCTAAATAATATTTAGTGAACACATAATCGATGCCAAGAAACATCTGTGCTGAACTATTATTAATACTACAATTGGTCGGTTTTTATTGATAACTCTTATTCTCTCTTTTTAGATTGACGTAGTTTTATATTAATATAGAAATTATAATTGCATTTAATTCGGCCGCGAGAAGAATTCTCGTAACGTGTAACACATTGACGCCAACTCAATTAACAAAACCCCATGTATGTACTTCCATGGATCAAAATATATCCTATTGATAATGAAATCGGTGAGTAATTTAAAATTGAGAAAATTATACTATGGGCCGAGCTGAAGAATCCCTCTCAGAATACGCAAAGGATATTGCTTGCAGCTAGGAACCAATTCCACTATGTTATAACCAATTCTTGTGTTAGTTACATTCTTGAATTTCTTAGTGAAGGATGTGTGTTGTTGATGATTGGCTAAAAAAGCTTGCCACTAACTCTGGAATTTAGTTTTAGTTTTGAAGTGCTTAGAAAACAATATATTTCACTCAACTGCGGCTAGAGAAGCTTGCCATCAATCCTGAATACGATATTTAAAAGGCGAGTTCAACAAAAGGGTGAGAACATCGATTCGATTAGAATTGAAGAGAACTGTTCGAATTGAGTTTTCTTTAGATGCAAAAATCGCCGAGATTGACAACCGTCGGGTCGTGTCGGTCAGTGTTCGATGAAATTCTGGAACAGAGCCTCGATGAATACGGAACTTTGATATGCTCAGCCACTTAGTCTTTGTCAATTAAAAATTTGGATATGTCTGTTGCCGAAAAGTTATTGTTCAAAAATGTCTTAAGAGTTTACTCACGATTAATTGCAATACAAAATGTCTGAATTATTGTTAGTTTAAACCAATTATCAATGAAAATAATAACTTAGTTGATTATTAATGAAAACAACACTTAATATTACCTGATTCTATTGAATCAGAGCAGAACCTGATTTGATATGAAAATAGAATAATCACAAGAGTGTCTCTTCGCGAAAAGATGAGAGTCAGTAAAGAACGAAAAAGATTGAAATTTAGGTAATAGTGAGTCCTGTCAATTTAGATAATAAGCCGAAATACTCAAATTTAACGAGATAGCTTGAGACTTTAGGCTAGTCACAACTAATATTTTCCAGAACTACTGTGGCTTGGAACATTAACCGACGAAAGACATGGTTTCCTGGGCCTGCGAGTCCAAGAGTCTGCAGTTGCAACAATGTTATATAGTAATTATTATTCAATTAGGTGTGAGGGTGACCTCTTGGTGCCGCTCCATATGGTCAGCGTTGCTCTGGAGTGCGACTCGAGTACTCCGACGGTGTTCAATCTCGTTAGTTATACAATTTAAATATTAACATGAGATATCATAATGTAATTTTCACACGTTCATCCATATTGTTTACTAAGTAACCTATTTTAATTTTATGTATATTATGTGAACGATTCATCCTAATTATTGATGAGATATTCAGCTTAAAAAGAGAGATATTTTTGATGTTGAATTGCCTTATGTTTAGCTCAGCGTTTTTTAACTCAGTTCTTGGTACCAGTTAATCTGATCTTTTATAAAACCTTATAATATAGACTGTACGTGACTTTTTCCAGGAGGGATGGAAATGGTTGTTATGTGAATATGAGAATGAAATAATGTATGGTGCGATAAATGTCGCCTGAGTGGCTACAGAATAATGCCTAATTGTTTTATTAAAATAGAGTTTTGAAAAAGGTACGTCGGGGCGTAACAGAGGTTTTCGGGTTAGCGAGGTTCGACTGTATTGAACTGAGTGGTAGTACTCGATGTAAATGACTAATTGAACAAAATATTCAGTTTGTATTAAAACTATCTTCCTTCTGAAATTAGAGACGTTTTGGGCAGTGGTTTGTACATATGGTCGTATCAATACATACGATTCAATTATCACGGGTACTTAGACTTGAATCCAGGAGCATTCGAGACACTAATGGCTGGAGGTATGGCGGGTGAGTATTTGATTTGCTCTTATGTTCATTGGTCTATAACCAAGCATCTAGCGAGTTGTAAACGTTTCTGAGGCCATTAAATCACATAGGTGTATTATCCTGGATACCAGTAGTACCTTTGGATACGATTAAATCCAGAATCCAAGCAGATGATGTGAAGAATCCAATTTACAAAGGCATGCTACATTGCGGGACACAACTACTCAAAGAAGGTGGTTACATAAACTTTTACAAAGGATTTCAAATGATTGCTTTACGGTCCTTCATTGTTAATGCAACTATGTTCTATGCTTACGAATGTATGCTTGACTGCTGGAACTACATTCGAATAAAACCACGTTAATGACAGACTACTCAAAGCTGCTGTTATTCGTATTGATATGTGTTCCACAATGATAAATTAGTAGATAAGCAAGGGGGGTTTTGCGTCCAAACACCTTCTTTACCGACCGCGCCGCTCCGCGTAGCCCAGACTCAAACCCTTTTCCGCGATGACGTCACAGTCTGACGTACCGAAGGTCAAAACCGTGCAACCTTACCGATAGTTGTATCGATCGAGGGTCAAAATCGTGCTGTTTTACCGACAATCTTACCGACAGTTGTATCGATCAAGGGTCAGAATCGTGCTGTTTTACCGACAATCTTACCGACCGAAGGTCTGTAGTGCTCGCCTGTCCCACGATAGGACTGCTGATGTGTAACATGAACCACTCCGAATTCCTTTCCCACGGTAGGACTGCTGACGTGTAACGTCAACCACCTCACATTCCTTTCTCACCTTATCAACCACGTGACATTCCAAAATTAATGGTTCCGAGAATTGTTTGTCTCAACGTCGCACCGAAATCCTTTGACCGCGTACCGCTCGCCGTCGAAACTTGTCGAACGCATTGTTTTGTCTAACCACCTTATCAACCACGTGACATTCCAAAATTAATGGTTCCGAGAATCGTGTTTTACTTATTCGGATGTCGGTTTGATATCAACCACCTCACATTCCTTTCCCACCTTATCAACCACGTGACATTCCAAAATTAATGGTTCCGAGAATTAGTCGCGGTACAGAGCCTGCGGTGTCGGGTTACTATCGCTCTTGGAATGCCAAAAGGTGCGCGCGCATCCGTACAGCTGCCCTATAAAAAGGACGCTCATCACTGCAAACGATCATTACGTCACAACCTGTCAAGCATACGTGAGGAAAGAGCTCAAGATGGAATCCGCGAAGTGTTTGAGATTGATCGATATTATGGAATCGGCGTTCAAGATTTTATCGGAAAAATCGTCGCCGGCAGAAATTGCAAAATGGATTCGACTCGGAACCCAAAATATCAGGCTTTTGAACAAAATCTTACGCAACAACGCCTCAACGATCGGGGAGAAGACAAGAATTTTGACTACAATTGGAATTCTGAAATCGTTGACAGTCAAATTTCAACAATTGCAGAAAGTGGGTGACGGATTACGAAGCCGGCGAAGAAGCGATCGAGTACGGTGGGAAGATTTGGAATCAGCTTTCGAGAGTAGAATTCGAACTGGATCCATCGTCAATTTGAAGCATAAAGATGTGGAGAGATTTCTAGAAGATGCAAAGGTACTAGCTGTGACGAGACTGAAAAACGCTCTGAAGAAAGACAGGAGCTTGAAAGCCAACGTTATCCTGGCTTGTAAATTTGAACTTAGAAAAGTTGATCGCACGGTGGAAGAGATCAAATTTTTTAATACGAGAAATGAAATCATCCTCCAGACAACGGATATCAGCGAATGGTTCATCGAAAACGCGACGGAGCGTTTGTTGAAAAAGGTGGAAGATTTCCAGGAAAAGGATTCGGGCTGGTCGCTGACCGAAATAATCAATTTGACTGTGAATGTCAACAAGTACGTGCCACTACGAGGCGGTGTCTTCACATACACACCACTACCCAAAGATATTCAAGATAAGAAGGCTGTCGTCAACATCCGTAACAGAGACGCGTATTGCTTCCTCTGGTCGGTCACCGCAGCTCTGTTCCCAGCCAACAACAAAAATCCCAATAAAATTACTTCGTATCCACATTTCAGTTCAGTGCTACGGTATGATGGTATAACGTTTCCTATGTCTCTAGATAAAAACACCATTTCAAAATTTGAGAAGCTTAACGACCTATCAATTAACGTTACCGATTCACCTGAGTCAGAATGAGTCTGATAAACCTACAATTCATCTTTTGGCGATAGAAACTGAAACCACTGACGATGACGATGCTGATGATGATATGGTAAATTATGAAAAAAATAGAATCTTTCATTTTACATGGATTCGAAATTTATCGCGGTTGACAAGATCTCAAATTTCCAAGCATAAATGTCATACTTGGTTGTGCGATAGGTGTCTGTAATTTTAATTTCGAAAGATGTTTGTTGAAGCACCGAGCTGATTGCATGAATTTAAACAAAACCAAAGTTATTCTACCTACAGATGAGGAAAAAATACTGAAATTCAAAAATTTCAAGCACAAAGAAACCGTTCCATTCTGTATTTACGCGGATCTCGAATGTTTACTGCAACCCACACATGAAAGTTTTGGGGAAAATAGAACAATTTATCAGAAGCATCTTCCGTATAGTATAGCTTACTATCTGCATTGCGCGTTTGACGATTCGCTTTCAAAATTCAAAATTAATCGTGGAGAAACTTGCATCCAATGGTTTGTGAACGAGTTAAAGGAATTGGCACTTTCGTTAGAGGGATATTACAAGACTGTTGTACCGATGGAACCACTAAATTTCAATCAGATCAACGAATTTGATTTGTCGGCGGTCTGTCATATTTGTGAAAGACCGTTTACGCTCACAGACGTGAAACATCGGGATCACTGTCATTTCACAGGAAAGTACCGTGGTGCTGCTCACCGCAGCTGTAATCTAAATTACCAAAATTCGCACACCATCCCAGTGATATTCCACAATCTTTCGGGTTACGATTCGCATTTTCTGATCAAAGCCCTGGGTACGTCATTCGAAGGTACTGTTAAACTATTACCTGTCAACAAAGAAAAGTACATTTCCTTCACTAAATTCGTTAAGGGAACGGATGTAACGTTCCGTTTCATAGATTCGTACCGTTTCATGCCTAGCAGCCTCGATAAATTATCATCGTATCTGGACGATTGCCGAAAAACAATAACACGTAAATTCTGCAGTAGCTTGAACAAATTTCGGTTATTGACTAGGAAAGGTGTCTTCCCGTACGAATACATAGACAGTTGGGAGAAGCTCGAGGAGAAACATTTACCAGCCAAAGAACAGTTTTATTCAAAATTGAACGACCGGAATATATCAGACGACGATTACGCGCATGCGTGCGACGTATGGCAAACTTTTAACGTTCAAACTTTGGGAGAGTATTCGGACTTGTATTTACAGACGGACGTGTTTTTACTAGCTGACGTTTTTCAAAATTTTCGACAGAATTGTTGGACGACGTACAAACTGGACCCGTTACATTACTACACAGCGCCCGGTCTGTCGTTTGATGCAATGTTAAAATGTACAGGCATCGAACTCGAGCTTCTCACCGACATAGACATGGTTATGTTTATCGAAAAAGGTATTCGTGGTGGTGTATCACAGTGTTCGAACAGATATGCAAAGGCCAACAACAGGTACATGGGAGAGAAATTCGATCCTGAGATCGAAGAATCTTATCTCATGTACTTTGACGTTAATAATTTGTACGGTGCAGCTATGAGCTTTGCTCTGCCATACAGTTCCTTCGAATGGGTATCAGACTTCAGACAATGCGACGTTCTTACCATCTCGGACGATGCAGAGTTTGGTTACGTGCTGGAGGTAGATTTGGAATATCCTGCGGAACTGCATGAAACTCATAAGGATTTACCATTGTGTCCGGAGCACTATGTACCTCCGATTTCGACCAATAAACAGCCAAAATTGACGCCCACGCTATTTTTCAAGAAAAACTACGTTGTTCACTACCGCGTTTTGAAACAATGTTTACAATTAGGTTTAAAATTATTCAAAATTCACAGAGTTCTCAAATTCAAGCAAACTCCGTAGCTGAAAAAATTTATAGATTTAAATACCGATTTGCGAAAAAAATCTGACAACGAATTTGAGAAAAATTTTTACAAGCTAATGAACAACGCAGTTTTTGGCAAAACTATGGAAAACGTGCGAAAGTACAGAGATGTTCGATTGATCACCGAATGGGATGGACGGTACGGTGCGAGAGCTACCATAGCCAAGCCTAATTTTCACAGCTGTACCGTTTTCGACAAAGAGATGGTTATCGTCGAAATGAATAAGACGAAAGTCAAATTGAATAAACCATTGTATGCAGGTTTCTCCATCATGGATCTGGCTAAAACATACATCTATGATTTTCATTACAATTACATTAAACAGAAATTCGGCAACCAAGCAAAATTAATGTACACACACGGAAAAAAAAATTCAGCTCGTGGAACTAAATATTAGATAGTTACTTGTAAACAGTTCGTCGAACTAAACGTTCTGTTATTGGAAGAGCACTGCATGGTTCGTATAACTGACTGTTAGTCAGCCGTCATAGCTGTACGTTGTTCAGCTCTCTCAGCTAAACAGCTTCGTTCGAAGAGCTAGACCAGAATTTTTCGGCTCCGCTCACAGCGCTTATTATTAAATAGTACAATTATATTGCTATTAGTATTATTTTTCATCATTATTATCATTATTTATTCAGTGTCATTTACATATTTGAATGGACTATTTAAACAATTATCTATCAACTGTATTTAAATCATACTCATGAAATTTGAAGGTTATGAAATATGTCAACGCACCAGAGCACAGCGCAACTTACAGCTCTTAGAGCAAAACCATTCAGCTGTGAGAGCTGAACAACTTGCAGCTATCAGAGCTGACTAATATATAGTTGCTGTAACTACAAGATAGACCGTAGAGTGCGTATAGTTACTGGAGCTGTAGAATACAGCTCGCCGAACAGAATTTTTTTTTCCGTGCAGATACCGATAGCTTGATTTACAATTTTACCGTCCCCGACATATACGAACACATGAAGGAGGACTTGCACAAATTTGACACGTCGGATTATCCTCTTGACAACGCTTATGGAATGCCTCGAGCGAACAAAAAAGTTCTCGGTTTGATGAAAGACGAGAATAACGGGAAAATAATGTTGGAATTTGTAGGATTACGAGCTAAATTGTACGCATTCCGAGTCTTGGGAGATGAGAAAGACAGTAAACGTGCCAAAGGAGTCAAAGGATCAGCGTTAACAAAAATAACCTTTAACGATTATTTGGAATGTGTTCTGAACCGTGAAAATTTGTCTACAAATCAGCATTTGATCATGAGTCGAAAGCACGAGGTATACACCGTAGAACAGCAGAAAGTAGCACTGAGCTGGAATGACGACAAGCGGATCGTGTTTCAAAATACAACCGACACGCTTCCGTGGGGCTACAAGCCTACACCTTAGCTTTATAACTGTACCATGTCTGTCGATTGTCTAAAAAATAAAGACGCATACTTGTTGTGTATCGGATATAAAATAAAGAGGGGCATACGTTTTTACAAAAAATTCATTTATTAAAATGTTACATGTCCGATTCGTTTATCCAACTGTTGTGTGTATTGTCAAAACCTAACCATTTAACGTATATTTTTCTTCCACGCTTCTTGAGCACCTTCTCCACCAGATAGATATCCGGATGCTTAACCTTGAGGAGCTCTTGTTCGTAGAAACCACCAGCGATGGGTTGATCTCGGTAGTCTTTGAGCTTGTACGTCACAGGATGAGTATTTTCCACTCGACTTATCGTGAATATTTCAGTCGTCCAATTGGGAGTGTAACTTTTCTCGAAGACATTTTTGAATTTGCTGATTCGAACTTTGTCGCCGGATTTGAACTTTGCCGATACGGTAGGTATCGCTCGAAGCCCTCCGTACGCCTGACGTAATAACAGCCTCTCGTTTGCAACGGTGACATCCGACGGTTTCATTCTTATGGTTCGGTGTTTGACGTTGTTGTAAGCCGAAACCAAATCGGATAAGATATCGAGCCACTTGTAGCTTCCTTGCATGCTGAACCGTGTCCACATTTTACCTTTCAGCGTGCGATTGAAACGTTCACAGATCGAAGCCTTCAAATTACTGTACGTGGAGTAAAGTTTGATTCCGTAGCGTGTCATAAGCGATTCGAATTTCGAGTTGTAAAATTCCGTTCCTCTGTCGACGTGTAAATTTTTCGGTACCCGTCCTTGGACAAGCACAGATTCCATTGCCTTCGTAACATCATCTCCAGACTTGCTCTTTATCGGTACAGCCCACGCATACTTTGAAAAGATATCAATGACTGTGAGCATGTACTTGTAGCCTTTGTTTTGTCCAGCGTACGACGTCATATCAACAAGATCCGCCTGCCAGGTCTCGTCGATGCCGCGCACGTCCACACGTCGACGCGGGTAATTCCGGCGTGCAGGCTTATGCAGTTCCGTCACCAGTGCTTGCTTTTCCTCGTTCATATTCCAACGCTATTAGTCTGGTGTCCAATTTGGAAATGATTTCCGCGTTTCGAATCGACAAGTCTCTGCCTGTTTTAAAGTCTGTGTAGAAGGTATCCAAGGCTTTCTCCGTGGTGATCTCCAAAGCTTTGATCATTTGATCGAGGTTGTCGATTCGTTTTTGCAGCACGCTGAATTTTCGTCTCAAGGTTTTTAAAGTTACAGCATTGTTCGGCTCTGCGGGATCTGCGACGTTGCACAGTCTCTTGTTCCGTATATCGTAATGCCCGTCCGCTGTTATTTGAAACCCGACACCCGGAGGACCGCGAGTGTTCGCAGTCGTGTTTTTATTCAGCTGACGTCCAAACACGTCGACGCTCATCTCGGTAATGAATGCAAAAATGACGGGAGCTGCTTAATAAATGATTCCTGCTTCGCGTAGCTCTTCGATAATGGAGATTATTTCGTTATTGTGACTCGGATTTCCCGCTGCCTGAGATGCCAGGAGTAAACGAAGACGCTCCACCAACTCGTTTGGATCATCCCAGAAGACGTATTCCGTTTCAACACCTTGTCGAGTGATCATAGCTTGCGGAAGTAGACCTTTACCCTTTCGGCGAGGTGACGGAGAATAATCCATTAAGTCGGCAATGACATTTCTAAATTTGTAACTGTTATCGTTTCGAACAGCCCCGTCGGATGAGTAATACTTCTTATGCGCGTTCGTTGCGAGGATTATGTTTTTAAAATTTTCCCGATCTCCGGCGCTCACAGAAGAACCGTCGGGCTTCTTTTTGAACAAAAGTTCCAGCAAACCCTTCGTTTTCGGGTAACGCGTGTCGCCAATACGAACGTAGTCACTCTCAAAAGATATCAACGAATCACCGATCATCGGTCCGTTTGAGAGGTTGCGTACACCGTACACGTTGTCCAATTCGCCTTTTGTCTTCGCATCTCTCATCAGTGCAAAATACTCGTCCTCGACCGGTGTTTCTACGACTGTTTCATCCCCCGCCGAAGCAAAGGAATCGTCCATTTCCGAGACAGTTTCATTTTTCGTTTCATTTTTCATCTCCTTTATTTCTTCTTTAATTTCTTCCACCTCTTGTTTGACAGGTTTGGTGTCTTTTGTAACATTCACCAGTTCTTGCAACGGAGTCACTACTGGTTTGAAAACGTCACTCAATTTCTGAGTCGTAGCTTCCCTGCCCGACTTGAGCAATCTGTGTTTTCGACGGATCGCAGCACTTGCTTGAGCGATCTGATGTAGGACATCTTTTTGCTTGGAAATCTCAGAGCTCTGCATGTTGACGCAACTGAGTCTGCAGCGCTACTGCGTCTCTCGCTCGAAAACGGTAAATTTTATTCCTTTTCCAGGCTAACAAAAGAATCGAATCCCCTCCTGTATCGTCCTTCGTTGAGCTCACTGTCTTTGTCGATCACCAGAAACCCGTACTTCTCACCGTTCCGGCATGCAGAGCACACACTTTTAAACTCTGTGTAAGACATATCGGTGTTCACATGGTCGTTGTATACGTGTCTCAGGTTCATATCGTCTTGTTTGAATAACACGAGTAAGTTTACGTTGTCGCGCACGAGATGTTTGGGAATACGCGCGTACGTCTGACAGAGATAGAAACAGTCAACGTCGTGATGTCTACCCATGCAAAAGTAGGCTCTAATATTGTCCTGCTTCTCGCACGCTACATCGTCAAATATGATTATTGAGTTGGGCCGTGCTTCTTCCGGTGGAATCACTTGCTCACGCTCGGTAAACGCAAAATACTCCGTATTCTCAACATGGTCCAGCAATTGCTTCAACAATCGGTATTTAGGTTGGTTGAGAGATTTCGAGTAGATGTAGATATTTTCAAATCTGAGTCCGTTGGGATGGGTTATAAGTGTGAGCAACGCATTAGTTTTACCACAATTCGACGGTCCACAGAATATCGCACGTACACTGTTCGGGAGTAATTCACCGTGCCGTTTGTGCTTTTCGACATTTTGCTCCGAAAGTTTGTCAAAATTCATCACGGGAAGCTTGGTAGGTTGTTTCTCAAACCGCATCTCGGACATGACTGATCGGATTTGCTATAAATAACCCGTTTTAAAGCACTTTTCTTCAGTCAACGCACGAACATGATCGCGTACAGAGGTAAACGAAGCAGCAGCAGGCGGCAACATCGTGGCAAGGGTCGGGTGAATAGAATCATCAACAAACTTCCGATCGAGTTGCATGTTCCCGGTTACCAATACTGCGGTCCCGGTACGAAGTTGACGAAAAGACTCGCGAGAGGCGATTCCGGTATCAACCCTCTCGATGCAGCGTGTAAGGAACACGATATAGCGTATTCGAAAAATCGTGAGAACCTTGAGGTTAGAAACGAGGCTGATAGGGTGTTGGCTGAGAAAGCTTGGAAACGGGTTCTCGCAAAGGACGCAAATTTTGGTGAGAAGGCAGCCGCTTGGGCAGTAGCTAATACAATGAAAGTAAAATCAAAACTCGGAATGGGAATGCGAAAGTCAAAAAATGTGACCTTGAGAAAAATTGTAAATGCTGCAAAACGTTCTATGGTTCCAAGCAACGATGCAAAAGTAGCTATCGAATCTGCGCTGAAGGGAGCTGAGAACGCCGTTAAAAAAGCGGGTGGTAAATGTAAAGTGCGAACACCTCGCGTCCTACCGGTACCTTCAAAAGTCGGTGGTTTTCTACCGTTTCTGATTCCTATTTTTGCCGGTCTCAGCGCTATGGGTGCGTTAGCCGGTGGTGCGGCCGGTATAGCAAAAGCTGTGAACGATGCGAGCGCGGCTAAACGAGAATTGGAGGAAAGCAAACGACACAACAAAACTATGGAAGCTATCGCGTTGGGCAAAGGGCTTCATATGAAACCGTACAAAACAGGTCTTGGTCTCCATCTTTCAAAAAACTAGATGCGATGCTACCACGTCGAGCGTTGACTGATTGGGACTTGTTGAAATATGCAAAAATCTTGAGGGTTCCGCATTTCCGCGGTGTTTTCATGCGAAACGAAATGCCCGGAAACGGTCTACGAAAAAACGAGTCAGCTATAATCAACCTTGACGACAAAGACGGTCCGGGAACACACTGGGTTGCGTACAAGAAACGCGACAATAATATCGATTACTTTGACAGTTTCGGCAACCTTCAACCACCCTCGGACCTCATAAAATACCTCGGCGTTGGTAGCGTCAAATACTATCATGAGAGGTACCAGGATTACGATACATTTGAATGCGGACACTTGTGTCTGAAATTTCTAAGTGGCGAGCTATATAAACATGGTGCGTGATTCGTCAAAGTCAGTCTACCACTCGCAGTCATGGATGATTCGTTAACGTTAACGATTTCGGGAACCTCTTCGATACTCGAGGCACAATATTTCCCACCGATCGAACTTGCTCGTGATAAAAGTGATGCTCTTGGCTTGGTAGAATTGTTAACCTTTAATTCGATTCCCAACGTTGATGTCGGTCACAATAAAATTTACGTAGCTGACAAAGTGATCACCATACCTACCGGCAGCTACGAGATCGAGGACATAGAGAAGTATCTTCAAAACGTGCTAAGAAATACAGATATCAGGCTCGCCATCAAACCCAACAATAATACATTACGCAGCGAAATCACATGCAACCACACGATTAACTTTGAGCCGAATGATTCCATTGCTCAACTTTTGGGATTTACACCACGTGTATTGGAGGTTGACAAAACTCACGAATCGGACGTGCCTGTAACTATACTCAAGGTCAACGCGTTGCGAGTCGAGTGTAGCATTACAACGGGCGCCTACGTCAATGGACACAAAATACACACTATTCACGAGTTTTTCCCGACCGTCCCACCAGGATATAAGATCGTGGAAGTACCGTCGCACGTCATTTACCTTCCGATCACCGTCAAGACCATAGATCACGTTCAGCTCCGGTTAGTGGATCAAGACGGAGACCTGGTTAATTTTCGTGGAGAAGTTATTACTGTGAGACTACACATCAAATCGCAATAAACGATGGGAATTGTATATAACAGACTGTCAAAGAGTAGGTATATCAGTAAGTCGACATGCCCCGATCAAGTCAGTCGTCGTTCGATTCCCGAACCGCTAACACCTCGAAACGTGGAGTTCCTGATAGCTCTGGGTCTGAAACTGACACCTTTTGGAAGAGGAATTTCCGACAAATAAAAATCCGATTTTGCTTTTTTATCATCTGCTACGTGCCATGGAGGAGGAAATCTTGAGCATTCAAACACCAGTCGTCTTTGACGAATCCGTTGCGCATTACGAGATTCACGCTCACAAACCTTACGCATCGTCAACTTTCAACAACAGCGATGAAATTCGAATCACCGTTCAGCATCAGGATTTATGCATATTACCCAGCAAAAGTTCGGTACATATCCACGGACGACTCCTCAAACCTGATGGTACAGCTACTGTGAACACACAGCTCGTAAACAACGCCATTTGTCATCTGTTTGAAGAAATTCGCTACGAAATTAACGCAGTTGAGGTTGATAGAAGCAAGAACGTTGGCTTGACAAGTCTCATGAAGGGTTACGCTTCCCTGCACCCTGGTCAGACTTGGCTGATGGAGAACGCTGGATGGCTCGATGTAGAAGAGAAGAAAAAATTAACCGATGCCGATGGTAACTTTGACGTACTGATACCGCTCAGCATGATATTGGGTTTCGCCGAAGACTACCGCAAGATCGTTGTCAACGCTAAACATGAGTTAATTTTGACGAGATCAAAAACTGACGTCAACGCAATCATGCAGACTCAGGAGGAGGAATTCAAAATCACGATCAATGCAGTGGAATGGCTAATACCGTATACGAAACTCGCGGATCAGAAAAAAGTTGACCTACTAAATTTCATTCAGAGAGATCCGCCTGTTTCGATGAGCTTCCGCAGTTGGGAATTGTACGAATATCCCTTACTTCCCACAACATCGAAACACGTTTGGACTGTGAAAACTTTCACTCAGCTTGAAAAACCTCGGTACGTCATTTTGAGTTTCCAAACAAGTTGAAAGAACAAGACCGGCAAGAACGCAAGTCATTTCGATCATTGCAATATCACGGACGTCAAGCTATTCTTAAACTCTCAATCTTATCCGTACGGTAACCTGAACCTCAACATGAGTCGTAATCTCTACGCGCTCCTGTACGAGATGTACGCAAACTTCCAAGCTACCTACTACGACAAGAACCCCGAGCCGTTGCTGACAAAGAGTGAATTCCTTCGAGACGTCCCCTTATTCGTTATCGACTGTTCGAAACAAAACGAGTCTTTGAAGTACGGACCTGTCGACATCCGTCTTGAATTTGAAGCTAAAGCCAACTTTCCCGCTGAAACATCGGCGTACTGCTTGATCGTTCACGATCGTATTGTCGAATACAACCCGCTCAGTGGTGGGGTGAAAAAGTTAGTATAAAAGCTGACCCGTTTCCACCATCTCGCACAGTTCAAAGATGGAGCTCATCGTTGACGTACAAGGCTTTCGTAGACCTCTCAACAACACCTTCACATTAAAAGAATTGGCTGTAATTTCAATCTACTCGGAAGCATCTCCATCAGTGTTTTTCTTCAAGCCACCTTACAAATGGAATTTACTGGACGTCAAATACAAAAGCCAAAATTCTTGGTTAGAACGCGATTTTCACGGCTTACGTTGGAGCTGTGGAACCATACCTTTTGAGGAAGTTGAGCGGACCATTCAAGACAGGCTGTGCAAAGCTCAAACCGTGTACGTAAAAGGAGAAGAAAAACGAGATTGGTTGCTCAAAATCGTTCCGAAAGTTCAAATCATCGATATGTTGGACTTTGACTGCCCGTCGCTTGAAACCCTGCAAAAAACTTCAGCTCTGAGATGCGACCTTCACACAATACCCAACGCAATCTGTGCAGCACGAAACGTTTGCATACTCCAGAATTGGCTACAAAATCATCGTACTGTCCGGATGGCGAGGCTGTACGATTTGTGTTACTGCGCAGAAGCGTCTACAAGAACGGTCACACATTCCTGGCGAATATATCACCCTGGTCATGACACTGTTGAATAGAATTATTGTACTATTTTTTGTGAAGTAATTGTCAACCGTACTCTAAAAATTGTACTCAATAAAACTTTTAAAGAATATTCACGAAATAATTTTATACCTTCACCTTAGCTCTTAAGAGAGAATTTTTTTCAGAAGCTTATGTAAGATTCGACCTTGCTCTCCATCCTTGACCGAGCTGTACTCAAACCGAGTTTTGCATTCCTAGAGCGATAGTAACCCAACACCGCAGGCTCTGTACCGCGGCTATCGGCCGACCTTGCACTCCGGTCTGAACCCGTCCAAATACTCATCGTAGAGTTCACATGACGCAGCTCGAAACCCTCCGTCGTTGCTTAGTGGTGTTCGGACATTTTCTTAGATTTTGAGACTTAATTCTAGATACAAAACGTACGTAGGATTAAAGGTATACAATGAAAAAATATTCATAATTTCAATCTTTTTGTTTATTAAACGTAAGACTTACACAGAACATTGTTTGAATATTATACGTATACAAATTCGAGTTGACTGTAGGGTCCGCCAAGATAGCGTATATGCAACCGTATCTCCTTACTGGCTGCTGTCACCTTCTGGAACAAATCTTCATTTTCGTGGAGGGCTTTGTTCAGTCGGTTGGGCAGAAAAATCGTGAAAGCGTCATCTAAGTCCAGAACGATTTTGTCTCCAAATTTCGTTTTGACTCGACGAACACCGCTGACTCTGTATTCGAAGTAGGCTTCAAGATCCGAAACTTTTTTCAACGGCAGAAACGTCTCCAGCCGCGCGATTTCGTTCAGTTTTGAGAAGTCCATTGTCGTTACTGTCCAGTTGTAGGTGCTCGAAATCTCTTGTCAGTTGATTGAGGTCGGATCTGATTTTCAGGAGATGTTTTACTTCTCCGATATTCTTGAGGAGCAGTTCTAATCGTTTCTTCAACTCACGTTGTTCCAGAGCACTTCTCATTTGCAAGAAGAACAGCTTCAGACTGACGATGAAGTTTTCACTTTTCGTTTATATAACGTTCCCCCACCACATAATTTGATGGAGGGTAAGGAATGTCACGGGACTGATATCAAATACGTATGCGCGCGCACCTGACAAGTTTCGACTTGACGGTGAGCGGCACGCGGTCAAAGGATTCCGGTGCGACGTTGAGACAAACAATTCTCGGAACCATTAATTTTGGAATGTCACGTGGTTGATAAGGTGAGAAAGGAATGTGAGGTGGTTGACGTTACACGTCAGCAGTCCTACCGTGGGAAAGGAATTCGGAGTGGTTCATGTTACACATCAGCAGTCCTATCGTGGGACAGGCGAGCACTACAGACCTTCGGTCGGTAAGATTGTCGGTAAAACAGCACGATTCTGACCCTTGATCGATACAACTGTCGGTAAGATTGTCGGTAAAACAGCACGATTTTGACCCTCGATCGATACAACTGTCGGTAAGGTTGCACGGTTTTGACCTTCGGTACGTCAGACTGTGACGTCATCGCGGAAAAGGGTTTGAGTCTGGGCTACGCGGAGCGGCGCGGTCGGTAAAGAAGGTGTTTGGACGCAGAACCCCCCTTGCTCATCTACTTAAATTTCTCGAACTACATGATATCAAATGATCCATCACTATACCTATTACTTTATGTTTACTGTAATAAGTTACGAATAGCTCTAATAAATATTTTAATTCTATACTATAAGTATTGTTACCTATTTTCCTGTGCACTCAATCGCGTAGGAATTCTGAAAGCTTTCTGGAAGAATTCTACACTATTACGTGGTAGTCAAATTCCATTAATAATAATAAAAGGATCGCATGGATAAATAAATGAAAAGGTGTAACGAGCTGAAGTCGTTATCAGAAAATTTATACAAATTTTACGCGATAAATATAGTGTATGTGGTATACTCCATCTGATAATAATGTAGTTGCATATCAGTGCCCAAGAGTAAACGCCTGAACCGGAAATTCATCTTATGGATCGACGAATGGATGATAATTGCGACTACAGTATCAGTATGCATTTACATCTTAGAGCGTACTCCAGATTATAAAAAATTTATTCAATCTCTAAGTTGTTGAACGAAATTAAAACTCTATTTCGAGCTAATCGATGTTAAAGTTATCATGTTCAGTCATTGCGGGCACGCATTGTCGATTTAATTCGTGCGCTGATTGGCCTGGTGTCACCTTTTAAGCCTGCCCATTGATCAGCTGATATTTTATTCAGGCGGCAATTGGTCACTGGTTAAATGAAGAATGTCGATAGCCGCAATTGCAAGTTATATCACTCTGCGAAAAAGATATCTAAATTTCAAAATTGACAATGCAACTGGTTGTCGTTAATGTTGTGACCTGAGATACGAAAGGACAGGCAGTTTGATTCAGTGACATCAATGTGAACATGACTTTGAATTTACCGTGTTTTATAGCGGATCAACAGAATAAACGATGTTGCTGCTTGTGGAATATGTGAAAGCGATCTAACAATAAGTTTATAATAGGTATGCTGCACATTATTTGGATCAAAATATATCTGTTCACTTCGGCAAATGATTGAGACTGCTCGAATTGCACTGCTATTCTGATTGCATGATTTGCATTGTGATTAATTTATACAACACCCTCGACAGATGAGTGCTATTAATTTTATATTACGATATGGGCTTGTTGAATTCTAAAAGTGCCAATTGGCAGCTTGAGGTTAGTGGCTGAATTTAACATGTGGTCATAAATTATTGATACAGAAAATTAATCAACGTGGGCTTTTTATTACAAAAATAAAACGAGCCAAATTAATCGGTAATCCAATCTTAAAAATTTTATCAGCTGATTATTATTGACATGGCAGAGTTTACTCAAAAGTGAGATAGAAGAAGAAAGAGAGAGAGAGAGAGAGAGAGAGAGAGAGAGAGAGAGAGATATTTATTTGATCGCGGGGTAATACTCCTTAGCAACCATAGACACACACACATAAAAAAAATATATATAAAATGAAAAAAAAAATTATATATACATATAATACAAAATATGACGGTTGATGAACAATACCAAAATAATATAATATGAAGTAAAACAAAAATAAAATAAAAATAGACACAAACTCAATGAAAAACGTATATACAGAGAGAGCAGCCACATTCTACGCACATAATGCATCATACAGCATACATCAGACATCATACAATACATCAGTCGATTTCAATCATTTCACAAACATCACCCTCGTCGCACACGCTCAGCCTCTTCCGCTCGCAGATATTCTAACAGGGCAACACGAAACACCAGCAAGGTGGACGCTGATGTGATTGACGGCGGCAAAGAGTTCCAAAAGTTAACGCCAACATACGCAAAAGACTTTTGATACGTCACCGTACGAGCCGACGCGCGACGGTAGGACGAGAGTGTCAGTTCGCGACGGGTCACGACGACGCGATGCATACTGACTTGGCTGAAAGTTGTAGAATAGGCCAGGAAGCCCTTCATGTATGACCTTATAGAAAATGCAACCAATAATTTACAGTCGGCGATCGCGCAAACCGCGTTTGACAAAAAACATAGCGCACGCAATTCTTGAGCGCAACAGAAATTTTCCTATATAGGCCTTCAGAAAGATTAGTGAACACTCCTGCACAGTAGTCAGTTATCGGTAGTACAAGAGATGCGACCAGGCGCCTCTTAAGCGTAACATCCACGTCATAGGTTGTCATCCTCAACTGATATAGAGTAGACGCGCTACGTTTACACACTTTAGTAATATGTTCCGTCCGTGCCGGTGTTCGATCTATTATAACCCCAAGACATCTAAAACTGGTTACAATGTCAATAGGATGACCCCCCAGACTGAGAGGAGGGAGCTGCGTTACACAGACCGCGTTTACATATTTAGAGCTGCCAATGACCATAGCTTTATTTCTATCTACACAACAGTCTAAGACGGTTCCTTGCACTCCACAACCCGATACTCTCAATATCAGCATTAACCAAGGCTAACGCTTCGTTCACTTTAGACGGCAAGCAACTGAGATATATTACAAGGTTATCTGGGTAAAGCAGATGGCGATACCGCGAGAGGCAATGGGAAAGATCATTTATGAAAACTGAAAATAGTAACGGGCCGAGAACACTGCCTTGCGGTATACCTGTCAGGAGAGGACGTAGCCACGAGGTGATACCACTAGAATCGTGAACCACTTGCGTACGGTCAGATAGGTACGAATTGAACCACTCAAGCACATTGTCAGATAGTCCGAAAGTTCGCAGCTTCGACAGAAGTAGCGCATGGTTTACCATGTCAAACGATTTAGAGAAGTCCAAAAACACCACGAAAGTCACCATGCGATCATCAATCGCAATTCTACAGTCATCCACCAAACGCAAGACGGCTGATTGTGTTCCCATACCATCACGAAATTCAGTCTGATGTGGATCGAGATAATTACCGCGCGCAAAATGCACCGCGAGTTGATCATATACTATCCGTTCAAGCACTTTAGAGAGCGCGCAGAGAAGCGATGTTGGCCTAAAATCTGACGGGCCAATGGGATCGCGAACCTTCGCTATAGGCACGACGATTGAGGATTTCCACAATAACGGAACCGATGCCGTTGTTAGGAGAGAGTTCAGAAAATACACAATCAGCGGCATCAGTAGATTTTTAATGTCTTAAAAGCCTGTATCGGAAGGTTATCAGGACCACATGCACGAGTTGTAATACGTGACAGCGCACTGTTGACACATCTGTTTGTGATCGATGAGCAGATGAAGGATTCTATCTGCCTCTCGGCAAGGTTCTGTACCACTGGGCCATCATACTGCACAGTCACAGTACTAGACAAAAAGTTTCCATTAAGATCATCAACCATAATCCCACTAGGTAAAGCAGCCGGTGGTTTTTTACACTTGGTAAGACCGAGGTTGTCCATCTCACACCAAAACGATCGCGCACCACCACAAGTATTGAACCGCTCTTGTATGTGACCAGTCTTGGCGGCTGCTAAAGCACGCTTCACGTCTCTACGGTACACGACATATTCGGCGAAAACTTCCACACTGCTAGATCTCTTAAAGGACCGGTAACAGGCATTGCGCTTTTTCATCAGGCTTCTGATGTCTAGCGATATCCAAGGCGCAGGTGATCGCCACAAAGTGAATTCCCTGACAGGTACAGCACAATCTATTACCTTTTTCATAAGGTTATTGAAGATTGACAACCGTTCATCTATTGATGGCAGCAACGCAAATTGTGAGAAATCAAACGCAGATAAGGCAGATGCAGCATCAAAATCAGCACAATCCCACGGCCGGTATCGAATAACGCGTGGCTCTTGCTTAAGCACACCATACCTCACAACAGCATATATAAGATCATGCCCTGAGAGAAATGGACTCGACGGGACTCCAGGAGATTAATATTGTTGACAGCACATATATCGAGCCAGGTATCAGAGGTGGCAGTATGATGAGTGGGCTGCATTGGCATGATATCATATACCTGTTACGCAAAAAATTCGCTGAGATGAACCGAGTCATAAGCTCCAGATGTCAGATCCGCATTGAAGGCACCGAGAACACACGAGAACTTATAGCGAGATTGTCGCCGAACAAGTTCGTCCTCAAATATATCGAGATTACTAATTTTAGGGGGTGTATACACGACCGCGAACACAAACTTCATTCCAGCATCAACGCTGACTTTTATTAAAAGGTATTCAGGATATCCATCCACTGGAAGAGCAGCGGACGTAGTAACCGTTGAAGAGCAAAGTTCCTGGTGTACAAAGAAGGCAACGCCGCCCCCATGTCGCCCTCGACGATCAACCCTGTGCAGCCTGTAAGATGGCAACATCACCTGTACGTCCAATATCCCGTCGCTGAGCCAGATTTCGGAAACAGCAATCACGTGGTATGTGATTAGCCGAAAGAACTCGCGAAATTCATCAATGTGGGCGGGTATCGACTGAGCATTATGGTAGCAATCATTGAGGAGCTCCGGGCGAGTCAGTGAGCGCATGGGTTTGGAAACACTCGCAGCTGGTAGTCATTGTAAGGCTCGGGTTAAGGTCGACAAGTTGAAAGAAGCTGCAAGCGTAACGGTTTGATCCCCGGTCCAGGTCAAACAAACAGCGTCGCATCAGCTATCCACGCAGACCTCGGGCTCAGCGACGGGTACTTCTTCAAGATCTGACTGCGATATCGGTGAAGTTGCATGGGATGCCTTTTATTAACATAAGCCTATCAGTCCGAAAGGGTGGCATCGATTTCTGCAGCTCGGAGTTGAGTCTTGATCTTCTTAGCCGCAATTACGCGGTTGCACCAGGCAGGAGACCCAAGGATTTACAGGAGAGGACGCGCAGTGAAGGCAGAAGGAGAGCCAGGAGCAGTTGTATCCAAACGAAAGGTTAAAGCACCAGGGGCACTTTGAGCTCTATTGCGGTCCATTCGTTCGAAACGGATTATGGCATCAGGAGGCAACTGTATATTAAGAGCCGCAAGCAGTTTAGCCAATATTTCATCTAAACGCTCGCGATGAACACCATCTCGAATCCCTGTAATAATAAGGTGGTTTGCAACTTGATTGCAAGCTACCCGCAACAACATAGTCTTATCGGCAGGCGCCAGCACACCAGTCTGCCTGATGACAAGCTTGTCGCCAATTTCGCTAATCTCTGCCGAATTGCGAGACGCTACCTCTGCCAGCGAGTCAACATCTTTCTTTACCTCTGTTACAGTAGCATTGATAGTTCCGAGACCTGATTTGAGTGCACGTTATCGGCTAGCATGCTGTCAAATTTTCCGCGAAGTTCCTCGACAACCGTTACAAGCGTGCTGACCTTGGCAGCTATGGCTTCAAACGTACCAAGGCGAGTGTTCATAGTCACGAGCAGAGATGAAATTTTTTGAATTTCTGCTCCAATCGCGGCTGTCTCATCTCTCGTACAAGTAGGGCAGCAACTACTAACACGATCTGTCGCAGCCCAGCTAGTTTCAACCTGAAACCGTATTTTGAGACAGATAGCATGAAATGTTTACATTTGTCGCCAGTGGTAATGGCACTACTAGGGACATCTATAGCAGCGTAACACAAAGCATAGTTTGGAGGAGCCATACTATCAGTAAGTCGGTATCGCAGATTGATATCAATAGCCGTCTATGGATGACACGAAGGTAATCCCAAAAACAGTCAACAGTCAACAAAGGCTGCGTTCAACCTCACTAGTCTGACACTGACACTGACAGCTCCAGAAAAACAACAAAGGCAAACCATCCGAGAAAGTACAGTGGGTTATAATGCACTGAAAGTCTCAATTATTTAATAGCCGCACTACAAGGCGCGAAGAGTTTTATGTTGGGATAATCAGGATGAGCAGGAATGATTTTCTTTTATTGATCAGTTAACGATACACGATGTTGAGATCAGATAAAGAAAAAAATATTTATTCAATACAAAGAAACGTAGTTACATTGCTCTACAGGTTTACAGGAAGACTAACTGCTCAGCTCTCATCCAACCACTCAAGCACTCCTCTCGGAGACCACTCATACTATCTTTCTCCCCACACACTCACCGTTTGAGAACTCGTTATAGCTAGCAGACTAGACAACAACTGAAATTGCTTTCTCGGCAACGCTTTTGTAAATATATCTGCTCTTTGGCACTCGGTAGGAACATATTTCACTTTGATATCTCGACTAGCTACTTTCTCACGTACATAGTGAAACTTAATATCTATGATTTTTGTGCGCTTATGGTACTCTGGATTTTTCGAGAGCTTAATTGCACTTTGATTATCGATCCAAATTATCGTCGGTTTACCATCGCACGAACTGAGCTCCTCGAATAATTTTTTTAGCCAAACAGCCTTGCGTGCAGCCGCTGACGCAGCCACGTATACTGACTCCGTGGTGCTAAGCGTCACAATTTTCTGCCGTTGACTCGACCACGAAACTAGCTTGTTCGTGAACATAAACGCATACCCGGTCGTCGATCGACGCGTTTCTATGTCGCCCGCGAAATCAGCATCACAATAACCAACTAGCTCTGATTCATTTCCGCCACTCTTGTAGAGTATACCTCGACCCCCTGTTCCGACTAGATAACCGAAAATTCTTTTTACGGCCATCCAGTGCGCGCGACTATGTTTACTCTCAGGTACTTCGAGACTAGGTTATAGTCGAGGAAATAAAGCACTAAAAACGGCTCAACTGTCGATTTTTTGAGCAGTAAGACGGATTTTAATGCGGTTTTTTGCATTCGATTCGTAAGAGCGCCTACAAACTTTGTGAACTAAATTGATTAATTAATTTTTTGAAAATGCATTATGGCATTAATAATATGCATTTTGCAAGTGCACTTCCAAGAGACACTAAATAAAAAATTTGCTACTCGGGGGTTTTTGGGGTCGCTGAACACGAATATCGATACGGCAACCGTCTCCGAGGTACCTGGTGCCCAGGGTGGACAGTATCAACGTCTTCTCCTAGAGTTTTGGCGAAAATTGTTATCGAATTTGTGATTGAATTAAGAACAATATACTTTAATTGAGGTAAAAATGATAATACTCAAGATAATTCCAGAAAAAGACGTTGAAACGTTCACCCTGGGCACCACGTACCTCGGAGACGGTTTCCGTGGCGATATTCGTGTTCAGCGACCCCAAAAACCCCCAAGCAACGAGTTTCGACAAATTCGATCACAATTTTCGCCAAAACTCTAGGAGAAGACGTTGATACTGTCCACCCTGGGCACCAGGTACCTCGGAGACGGTTTCCGTGGCGATATTCGTGTTCAGCGACCCCAAAAACCCCCAAGCAACGAGTTTCGACAAATTCGATCACAATTTTCGCCAAAACTCTAGGAGAAGACGTTGATACTGTCCACCCTGGGCACCAGGTACCTCGGAGACGGTTGCCGTGGCGATATTCGTGTTCAGCGACCCCAAAAACACCCGAGTAGCAAATTTTTTATTTAGTGTCTCTTGGAAGTGCACTTGCAAAATGCATATTATTAATGCCATAATGCATTTTTAAAAAATTAATTAATCAATTTAGTTCACAAAGTTTGTAGGCGCTCTTACGAATCGAATGCAAAAAACCGCATTAAAATCCGTCTTACTGCTCAAAAAATCGACAGATGGGCCGTTTTTAGTGCTTTATTTCCTCGACTACTGGGGCTCTTGCTGGTGGTGCTGCGGGTATAGCTAAAGCTGTCAACAAAGCTAGTGTCAACAAACATCGGTTGAACGAGACCAAACGGCACAATACAACAATGGAGGCGATTGCTTTGGGCAAGGGTTTATACCTGATACCCTACCACAGCGGAATGGGTCTGTACTTACGTCCGGCAAAAAACTAATAAAGCTACCACATCGAGCTCTCACCAACATTGATTTACACAACTATGCTAAAAATATGAAAATTTCACATTTTTGTGGCGTTTTCATGCGGAATGATCTGCCGAAATCAGGACCAAAAATGCGAGAATCTGCAATTATTAATCTTGACGATAAAAACGGTCCAGGGACACATTGGGTTGCATGCAAGAAAAATGGTGACCATGTTGTGTATTTCGATAGTTTCGGTGATTTGAAACCGCCTAAGTACTTGATGAGGCATCTCGGTGTTAATAGCGTTGAATACAATCATAAGAGGTATCAGGAATATGATACTGTGATTTGCGGCCACTTGTGTCTCAAATTTCTCAGCGAACAACTGTAAAAAGACAAGTGTTACATGAGCTAGCATTAGTCATGTCGGAATCGTTGACGTTACCACTGTCAGGCACATCCTCTGTGCCGGAGGCTCAATATTTCCCCCCAATCGAGTTATCACCGGAGAAGAACTATGTTCTCGGACTCGTCAAGTTTCTGACATTCAATTCAATACCCAATATTCATGAGACGTGTAATAAATTTTACCTGAAACGAGCGGACAACAGCAGAGAGAGCATCACGATACCCACGGGAAGCTATGAAATTGACGATATTGAAAATTTTCTGCGTAAGGAGCAACCCTCCGACATCACCCTTAGTCTGAAAGCTAACGACAACGAGCTGAACAGTGAAGTCACGTGCAATCATGTGGTAGACTTTAAGCCCAAAGATTCCATCGGCCGATTATTGGGATTTAAGGCGGTTGAGCTAGCACAAAACGTTACTCATAAATCTGAATTACCCGTAGCCATACTGAAGGTTGATACTTTACGCGTTGAGTGTAGCATAACCACAGGGCCGTACATAAACGAGCGTCGAGCTCACACGATTCACGAATTTTTCCCAACCGTTCCATCGGGATATAAGATTGTCGAAGTGCCTACCAGCGTCATTTACCTGCCAATCGCCGTACAGTCGATACATTATTTACAGCTGAGAATAGTCGATCAAGACGACGAGCTGATTAATTTTCGCGTCGAAACGATTACTGTACGTTTACACGTGAAATCACTCAAATAATGGGAATCGTCTTTGAGACGAGAAAGTTGGGCAAAAGTTATAAAACTCAAATATCATGGTCAAAAATCATCAGTCGCCCGACACCTTTGACAACGTTTACACCGCCTACGAGACTGACACCTCTGAACGTTCGGTTTCTCCGGAGCTTGGGTCTTCGATTACGTGGAAATTTTGGAAAATAAGAATTCGTGTTCGCTGCATCCTGTGTGTGTTACCATGGAAGAAATAATAAGAATACAGAAACCTGTGGTATTCGACGAATCGGTTGCGCACTCTGAGATTCATGCTCATCAGCCGTTTGCATCATCCACCTTGCAGAACAACGATGAAATCCATATTGTTGTTCAACATCAAGACTTGTGTCTACTGCCCAGTAAAAGCTCTCTACATATTCATGGAAAAATCACAAAGGATGATGGTGTGGCTGCGGTGACGGTTACGAAATTGATCAATATGGCCGTTTGCCATTTTTTTGAGGAAGTTCGCTATGAGTTGAACGGTGTAGAGATTGATCGGAATAAAAATGTTGGCATCACCAGCACTATGAAGTTACGTATCCTTGAGTCCAGGCCAGCAATACAGTCTGGAGAATACCGGGTGGTTGAGTGGGGATAAGAAACTAACCGATGCCGCTGGAAATTTCGATGTTGTTTTACCGTTAAATTATGAGCTAGGCAAGATATGTCGTTCTGGGATTTCAAACTGCAAGGAGAAACGAGCCGCTGAGAAATGCCAGCGTATTTGATCATTGTCGGATCAGAGATGTAAAACTCTTCCTCAACTCACAGTGCTATCCCTATGGAAATATGAATCTTGATATATACAATAATCAATACGCCATTCTTTATGATATGTATGTTCGGTTTCAAATGACCTACTATAACAAAGAAGCTGAGCCTTTGCTATCGAAGCGTGAATTTATAAACCGAGCCCCCCTTATCGCCATCGATTGCTCCAAGCAGAACGAAACATTGAAAACTGGACCTGTGGACATTCGATTGGAATTTGACTCTGGCATTACGTTCCCACCACACACTTCTGCCTACTACATGATCTTGCATGACCGCATTGTTGAATATAATTCGATGAGTGGTACTGTAAAAAAATTGGTATAAGCCGATTTTGAGATAGCATGTTTAATTATTATTATTATTATTGTGCGAATAATGAAAATATGTGTAAGGTTATTTGCTCAATTTGAAATATGATGATCTATTTCCATTATTATGTATAAGCTGAAAACAGAATGTAATTGTTGATAAATAAAATAAACAAATATTCCAAGCATCCGACCGTTATTTTTTGAAACGTTCACCCCCAACCATACGATAAATGAATAAAATAGTTGCCATCTTGCGGCGAGCATTGGAAACATCACGCAGAGTCGATCGATGGAATATCGCAGCTGAGAATTGCCCGTTATTAGGTCAAAGTAGCTGTTTTGTGACATTTGATCAACCGCTTTGTATAAAAGCTTGAGACATAATAACTTCTGCCATTGAAAACTCCGATCTGAGCAGTGTCACTGTCAGACTCGATGGCTTTCATATTTTGATGCCCTTTATGGGTTCAATCGGTTACGTTATCGGCGTGAGTGGATTAAACGATCTCTTCACTATTGTACATAGGTATATGCGGCTGCATATACCGAGAAAATGTTGTTTGGTCATACCTACGCAGGGCCTTGGGAGCACATGTTCTAGCTCATGTAGCTCTCGCTAAAATTATTTTATCTATTGTAGATTTTACTAAAGATTAACACGTAGAGATAGATGACGCTCTTAAAGATATCAATAATTCTTTATATTTAATTGAACAGGTTTAAAGGAGAAAAATTCGAGAGCACAATACGCAAATTTACAGAGACGTTACATGGACTTGGAAAAAATGGTTCAACAGCCAAATTCTGAGGGCAATATTTTCACAAGGCGAGCTTGTTGAAACAGTTCATCTAACAAGGAAGGTATGCCAGGCCGAACTCTCCGATTTGATTTCTTTTGTAATATGTTATAGTGGACTGAAAACTAAGCGACACGTATTTTTTTTTATCGGCTATGAAACACTTTAAGGGGGTGAAACCACCCTTCACAGTGAGGCATGTCAAGGGCCGATTTGGCAGTTTCACCCACAAGAATATAATACTTTTTAACCGATCCAACTGGAAGAGTTTTTTCATGAAGAGAAACAAAAAATGTATTTTGACCAAAACAAAAAACAATTATAATTAACCAATTAACGCTCAAAATGACACTTTTCATATAGTCATGTTTGACCGATTGTCAACAACGTTAGGACAATGGGATTTTAATAAAAATTGGTACCCGACTATTTTCAAGGGTGCTCTTTCAGAATATCGAGGTTAGAAGCCATGAAAATCAGATTTTATATGGAAAATTTGCAATTAAAAAAAAAAAAAAACAGGGAAACTTCGGTGTAGTCTTTTTGAAAAACTATTCATATCAAACCTTTATAATACTCAAATCAGACCCTTTTCTGCAAAAATCGTGGAATTTTTATCTGTACCTTAAAAACCTATTGATTAGGAATTTTTTTTTTATCAATTGCTTGCAAACTGAAGGCTCGAAAAGGGTGAAATGTTACGTAAAAATCAAATAATGGTTTCTTGCTTGATTTCTCGAGCTAATTGTTATATCTTGGGTTCAACTTTGGATATAACCTTGATTCAGTGTTTGAATTTCGAAAATTATGGAAAATTAAAAATGGCGGACTCAAGATGGCGGATGAAATCATTGAAAAAACGTTATTTGGCGCTGAAACCTTGTTCCTAGGGTTGTCGGGCTCGCTGATTACGAATCTGAGGTCAGTTTACACAAAATACAAAATGGCGGATCCAATATGGCGGACCAAAAATAAAAATTACACTATCCCGCGCAAAAATTTGCTCTCAGGGGTTTCAGGGATCTCTAATTACAAATATGAGTTTAGGAGAATAGGAAATTCATAAGAGTTGTTCAAATATGGTCGACAAAAAATAGACATTAGATAATTTTGCACAAAAACTTGCTCTTCAGGGTCTGGGGATCTCTGATTCTAATTACGAATCTGAAGTCAGTTTTCAGAAATTTTAAATTGTGGATATATTATTATTGTTATTTATTGAATTTTTTTTTCACTTATTTGCACTTTACATAATATATTCGGTACATAATCACATATTTTCGTCAATTACAATTTTTTATAATCATCCGTGTAAAAGGTATACCAGTAGTATAGCAAGGCGGGTTCTACACGCAGATTCCTGTTACCGACACTTAGCGACCAAGCCGACCAGTCCGCCTATACATTCTCCCCAGACTCAAACCCTTTTCCGCTCCGCGCAGCCCAGACGCAAACCCTTTTCCGCGATGACGTCACAGTCTGCCGTTCCGGCTTGAGGTCAAAACCGTGCAACCTTACCGACAGTTGTATCGATCGAGGGTCAAAATCGTGCTGTTTTACCGACAATCTTACCGACCGAAGGTCAAAGTCTGTAGTGCTCGCCTGCCAACGGTAGAGGGCGCAGCGGGGGGCGAGAACTTTTTTACCGTCCCGCATTCTTTTCCCACGATAGGACTGCTGATGTGTAACATTAACCACTGCGAATTCCTTTCCCACGGTAGGACTGCTGATGTGTAACATCAACCACCTCACATTCCTTTCCCACGTTATCAACCACGTGACATTCCAAAATTAATGGTTCCGAGAATTGTTTGTCTCAAATTCAACGTCGCACCGAAATCCTTTGACCGCATGCCGCTCGCCGTCAAGTCAAAACTTGTCGAACGCATTGTTTTGTCTAAAATCCTTTGACCGCATGCCGCTCGCCGTCAAGTCGAAACTTGTCGAACGATTCGGAGAATTGTTTTTCACTTACTCGGATGTCGGTTTGATATCCAAGGTCGACCGATAGCCGCGGTACATTCAAAGTCATGGATCTGCTCCGGGAATGCCAAAAGGTACGCGCGCATACACAAACATACGTATTTGATATCAACCACGTGACATTCCTTACCCTCTACCAAATTTCAAATTATGTGGTGGGGGAACGTTATATAAGCGAAAAGTGAAAACTTCATCGCCAGTCTGAAGCTGTTCTTCTTGCAAAGGAGAAGTGCTCTGGAACAACAACGTGGATTGAAGAAACGACTAGAACTGCTCATCAAGAATATTGGAGAAGTAAAACATCTGTTGAAAATCAGATCTGACCTCACTCCACGTACAGTAATTTGAAGGCTTCCATCTGCGAACGTTTCAATCGCACGCTGAAAAGTAAAATGTGGACACGGTTCAGCATGCAAGGAAGCTACAAGTGGCTCGATATCTTATCTGATTTGGTTTCGGCTTACAACAACGCCAAACACCGAACCATAAGAATGAAACCGTCGGATGTCACCGATGCAAACGAAAGGCTATTATTACGTCAGGCGTACGGAGGGCTTCGAGCGATACCTACCGTATCGGCAAAATTCAAATCTGGCGACAAAGTTCGAATCAGCAAATTCAAAAATGTCTTCGAGAAAGGTTACACTCCCAATTGGACGACTGAAATATTCACGATAAGTCGAGTGGAAAATACTCATCCTGTGACGTACAAGCTCAAAGACTACCGAGATCAACCCATCGCTGGTGGTTTCTACGAGCAAGAGCTCCTCAAGGTTAAACATCCGGATATCTATCTGGTGGAGAAGGTGCTCAAGAAGCGTGGAAGAAAAATATACGTTAAATGGTTAGGTTTTGACAATACACACAACAGTTGGATAAACGAATCGGACATGTAACATCTTAATAAATGAATTTTTTCTGGAAACGTATGTCCCTCTTTATTTTATACCCGACACATAACAAGTATGCGTCTTTATTTTTTTAGACAATCGATAGACATATGCATCGTTGTACAATTTCTTATATTTCGGAGCGTTCTTATTCACTATCCTACATAATAATAATATTTTATACATCATGGTACAGTTATAAATTACAAAGCTAAGGTGTAGGCTTGTAGCCCCACGGAAGCGTGTCAGTTGTGTTTTGAAACACGATCCGCTTGTCGTCATTCCAGCTCGGTGCCACTTTCTGCTGTTCTACGGTGTATACCTCGTGCTTTCGACTCAATATCAAATGCTGATTTGGAGACAAATTTTCACGGTTCAAAACACATTACAAATAATCGTTGGAAGTTATTTTTCTCAACGCTGATCCTTTGACACCTTTGGCACGTTTATTGTCTTTCTCATCTCCCAAGACTCGGAATGCGTACAATTTAGCTCTTAATCCTACAAATTCCAGCATTATTTTTCCGTTATTCTCATCTTTCATCAAGCCGAGAACTTTTTTGTTCGCTAGAGGCATTCCATAAACGTTGTCAAGCGGATAATCAGACGTATCGAACTTGAGCAAGTCCTCCTTCATGTGTTCGTATATGTCGGGGACGGTAAAATTGTAAATCAAGCTGTCGGTATCCGTATACATTAATTTTGCTCGGTTGCCGAATTTCTGCTTAATATAATTATAATGAAAATCGTAGATATATGTTATAGCCAGATCCAGGATGGACAAACCTGCATACAATGGTTTATTCAACTTGACTTTCGTCTTACTCATTTCGACGATAATCATCTCTTTGTCGAAACGGTGCACCTGTCAAAATTAGGTTTGGCTATGGTAGCTCTAGCACCGTACCGTCCATTCCATTCGGTGATCAATCGGACATCTCTGTACTTTCACACGTTTTCCATTGTTTTGCCAAAAACTGCGGTGTTTATCAGTTTGTAAAATTTTTTCTCGAATTCGTTGTGAGATTTTTTGCGCAAATCGGTATTCAAATCTACGTATTTTTTGAGCCACGGGATTTGCCTGAATTTGAGAACTCTGTGAATTTTGATTAATCTTAAGCCTAATTGTAAGCATTGTTTCAAAACCCTATAGTGAACAACGTAGTTTTTCTTGGAAAATAGCGTGGGCGTCAATTTCGGTTGCTTACTATTCGAGATCGGAGGTATGTAGTGCTCCGGACACAGTGGTAAATCCTTATGAATTTCATGCAGTTCCTCAGGATATTCCAAATCCACCTCCAGTATGTAACCAAACTCCGCATCGTCCGAGATGGTAAGAACGTCGCATTGTCCAAAGTCTGATAACCATTCGAAGGAACTGTATGGCAGAGCAAGGCTCATAGCAGCACCGTACAAATTATTAACGTCAAAGTACATGAGATAAGATTCTTCGACCTCAGGATCGAATTCCTCTCCCATATATCTATTGTTGGCCTTTGCATATCTGTTCGAACACTGTGACACACCACCTCGAATATCCTTTTCGATAAACATAACCATGTCTATGTCGGTGAGAAGCTCGAGTTCGATGCCTGTACATTTTAACATTGCATCAAACGACAGACCGGGCGCTGTGTAGTAATGTAACGGGTCCAGTTTGTACGTTGTCCAACAGCTCTGTCGAAAGTTTTGAAAAACGTCAGCCAGTGAAAACACGTCCGTCTGTAAATACAAGTCCGAATACTCTCCCAAAGTTTGAACGTTAAAAGTTTGCCAAACTTCACATGCATGTGCATAGTCGTCGTCTGATATATCCTGATCATTCAATTTTGAGTAAAATTGTTGTTTGGATGGTAGCCGTGTGTCCTCGAGCTTCTCCCAACTGTCTATGTATTCGTACGGGAACACTCCTTTTCTGGTCAATAACTGAAATTTATCTGAGCTACGATAAAATTTTCGTGTGATTGATTTCTGATCATCACCGAGATACGTTGCTAATTTCTCAAGACTACTGGGCATGAAACGGTACGAATCTACGAATCTGAACTTCATATCTGTCCCCTCGACACATTTTGTAAAAGAAATGTACTTTTCTTTGTTTACGGGTAGAAGCTCAATTGTGCCCTCGAACCATGTAGCCAGTGCTTTGATCAGAAAATGTGAATCGTAACCCGACAGATTGTGGAATATCACTGGGATAGTGTGCGAATTTTGGTAATTTAGATTGCAACCTCGGTGAGCAGCACCACGGTACTTTCCCGTGAAATGGCAGTGATCACGATGTTTCACGTCTGTGAGTGTAAACGGTTTTTCAGACATGTGACACACTATTGTTGAATGAAATTCGTTGATTTGATTGAAATTGAGCGGTTCCATCGGTACAACAGTTTTGAAATAAACTTCAAACGAATGTGCCAATTCCGCTAACTCATTCAGAAACCATTGAATGCAAGTCTCTCCACGATTAATTTTGAATTTTGAAAACGAATCGTCAAACGCACAATGTAGATAGTAAGCTATACTATACCGAAGATGCTTCTGATAAATTGTTCTTGTACCCATCTTTTTGAGCGTAGGTTCCAGGAAACATTCGAGATCCGCGTAAATGCAGAATGGAACGGTTTCTTTATGCTTAAAATTTTTGAATTTCAGTATTTTTTCCTTATCTGTAGGTAGAATAACTTTGGTTTTGTTTAAATTCATGCAATCTACATTGTGCTTTGTTAAACACTCTTCAGATTGAAAGTGTGATAGACACCTATCACATAACCAAGTACGACGTTTATGTTTAGAAATTAGAGAACTCGTTAATCGAGACAAATTTCGAACACAAGTAAAATGAAAGATTCTATTTTTTTCATAATTTTCCATATCGACATCATCATCGTCATCGTCAGTGATTTCAGTTTCTATCGCCAAAAGATGAATCACAGGTTTATCAGACTCATTCTGACTCAGGTGAATCGGTACTATTTTACTTTTTTTCCGATCACCTTGGTCTATACCATAAACGTTAATCGAAAGGCCGTTAAGCTTCTCAAATTTTGAAATGGTGTTTTTGTCTAGAGACATAGGAAACTTTATACCATCATATCGTAGCACTGAGCTGAAATGCGGGTACGAGCTGGTCGCGTTAGGATGGTTGTTGTTGGCTGGGAACAAAGCTGCGGTGACCGACCAAAGAAAGCAGTAAGAGTCGTTGTTTCTGATGTGTACTACAGCCTTCTTATCACTGATATGCTTAGGTAACGAGATGTATGTGAAGACACCGCCTCGTAGTGGCACGTACTTGTTGATATTCACAGTCAAATTGATTATTTCAGTCAGCGACCAGCCTGAATCCTTTTCCTAGAAATCTTCCACCTTTTTCAACAAACGCTCGGTCGCGTTTTCGATGAACCATTCGTTGATATCCGTTGTCTGGAGGATGATTTCGTTTCTCGTATTAAAAAATTTGATCTCTTCCACCGTGCGATCATCTTTTCTAACTTCAAATTTGCAAACCAGGATAACGTTGGCTTTCAAGCTCCTATCTTTCTTCAGAGCGTTTTTTAGTCTCGTCACAGCTAGTACCTTTGCGTCTTCTAGAAATCTCTCCACATCTTTATGCTTCAAATTGACGATGGATCCAGTTCGAATTCTCCTCTCGAAAGCTGATTCCAAATCTTCCCAGTGAACTCGATCGCTTCTTCGTCGGCTTCGTAATTCGTCACCCACTTTTTGAAATTGTTGAAATTTGACTGTCAACGATTTCAGAATTCCAATTGTAGTCAAAATTCTTGTCTTCTCCCCGATCGTTGAGGCGTTGTTGCGTTAGATTTTATTTAAAAGCCTGATATTTTGGGTTCCGAATCGAATCCATTTTGCAATTTCTGCCGGCGACGATTTTTCAGATGAAATCTTGAACGCCGTTTCCATAATATCGATCAATCTCAAACACTCCGCGGATTCCATCTTGAGCTTTTTCCTCACGTATACTTGACAGGTTGTGACTTAATGATCGTTTGCAGTGATGAGCGTCCTTTTTATAGGGCAGCTGTACGTATGTTTGTGTATGCGCGAGCACCTTTTGGCATTCCCAGAGCGATAGTAACCCAACACCGCAGATCCATGGATCTGAATGTACCGCGGCTATCGGTCGACCTTGAATATCAAACCGACATCTCAGTAAGTGAAAAACAATTCTCGGAACCATTAATTTTGGAATGTCACGTGGTTGATAACGTGGGAAAGGAATGTGAGGTGGTTGATGTTACACATCAGCAGTCCTACCGTGGGAAAGGAATTCGCAGTGGTTAATGTTACACATCAGCAGTCCTATCGTGGGAAAAGAATGCGGGACGGTAAAAAAGTTCTCGCCCCCCGCTGCGCCCTCTACCGTTGGCAGGCGAGCACTACAGACTTTGACCTTCGGTCGGTAAGATTGTCGGTAAAACAGCACGATTTTGACCCTCGATCGATACAACTGTCGGTAAGGTTGCACGGTTTTGACCTCAAGCCGGAACGGCAGACTGTGACGTCATCGCGGAAAAGGGTTTGCGTCTGGGCTGCGCGGAGCGGAAAAGGGTTTGAGTCTGGGGAGAATGTATAGGCGGACTGGTCGGCTTGGTCGCTAAGTGTCGGTAACAGGAATCTGCGTGTAGAACCCGCCTTGCTATACTACTGGTATACCTTTTACACGGATGATTATAAAAAATTGTAATTGACGAAAATATGTGATTATGTACCGAATATATTATGTAAAGTGCAAATAAGTGAAAAAAAAATTCAATAAATAACAATAATAATATATCCACAATTTAAAATTTCTGAAAACTGACTTCAGATTCGTAATTAGAATCAGAGATCCCCAGACCCTGAAGAGCAAGTTTTTGTGCAAAATTATCTAATGTCTATTTTTTGTCGACCATATTTGAACAACTCTTATGAATTTCCTATTCTCCTAAACTCATATTTGTAATTAGAGATCCCTGAAACCCCTGAGAGCAAATTTTTGCGCGGGATAGTGTAATTTTTATTTTTGGTCCGCCATATTGGATCCGCCATTTTGTATTTTGTGTAAACTGACCTCAGATTCGTAATCAGCGAGCCCGACAACCCTAGGAACAAGGTTTCAGCGCCAAATAACGTTTTTTCAATGATTTCATCCGCCATCTTGAGTCCGCCATTTTTAATTTTCCATAATTTTCGAAATTCAAACACTGAATCAAGGTTATATCCAAAGTTGAACCCAAGATATAACAATTAGCTCGAGAAATCAAGCAAGAAACCATTATTTGATTTTTACGTAACATTTCACCCTTTTCGAGCCTTCAGTTTGCAAGCAATTGATAAAAAAAAAATTCCTAATCAATAGGTTTTTAAGGTACAGATAAAAATTCCACGATTTTTGCAGAAAAGGGTCTGATTTGAGTATTATAAAGGTTTGATATGAATAGTTTTTCAAAAAGACTACACCGAAGTTTCCCTGTTTTTTTTTTTTTTTAATTGCAAATTTTCCATATAAAATCTGATTTTCATGGCTTCTAACCTCGATATTCTGAAAGAGCACCCTTGAAAATAGTCGGGTACCAATTTTTATTAAAATCCCATTGTCCTAACGTTGTTGACAATCGGTCAAACATGACTATATGAAAAGTGTCATTTTGAGCGTTAATTGGTTAAAGCGGTGAACCAGCCCTAAATATTATCACATTCATTCAAAAAGTTGTCAAATTCAAGTCTAAAAATCTAAAAAAATATATATTACGTATGAATACAAAAGAAAATTGATATGTTTCTGGATTTTTTCAAAAAAAAATATTGGCCGGGGTAACTACCCCCAAACGCTGTTTATTTTACTTATTTATTATCAAAAAATCGTAAAATTCGAGTCTAAAAATCTGAAAAAAATATACAATTCTTACGAACTCGAAAGAAATGTGACGCATAATTGGATTTCGACGAAAAAAATATTGGAGAGGTGGATTGGAGAGGAACTACCCTTGAACGCTGCTTATCTTACGTTTACGCGAAAAATGGTCAAATTCAAGTCTAAAAATCTGAAAAAATGTATATCGCGTATGTACACAAAAGAAAATTTACGTGTTTCTTGATTTTATCGAAAAAAAATTACTCTTTTAAAATTTTTTCTTACTGTGTCAATGCGTAAATTTCTTTTTTGTCCGCTTTTCCAGAAATCTAAGGCTCTTGATTAATAATCATACGATACATGTTCTTCGTCTTTTGTACACTTATTTGTAGGTGGCACAGGCTGGATAAGTGAAGTATGCACAATGTCATCTTCTATTATTTTGGCATTAGTATGTTTGTATGGTTCTTGATACTCTAGGGATTCTTTAATTGTCATTTCCACGCCATTAATTCATTCATCGGGGCCAATCAAATATCTTCGATGTTCTCTTTTAATTCAATTCCCCTTCGATTTATCGGAGTCTCTTCTATATTTAGCGATTGAAATACGCCAAACAAAAAATTTACGACATTTATAGGATTTACTTTCATCTTCAGCATTGCTGAAAAAATGTGTTGTAATAACTCGAATAATATCCCTCTTATTCCTAAATATTGGTACATAAGGAAGTTGAAAAAAGCGACAAGGGCAGACGAGAGACAATAAAAATTCAATTTATTTTCACGCGTTAGAATTTTGATATTGTTATTCAATATTTATAATGCAATGAATTTAATACTTAGTTGGCCACCGTGTTGTTTTGTTTATTGAACACACCTTCACATTGCATCAGAAAAATGACATTTATATACAACAATTTTTAAATATTAATTTATAATTAACCAAGAAAAATGTTAATTTACTTGTTACAGACATCAAAAATAAAACACCAGACAAAACACAATAATATAATAATAATATGAGAGGAACCTGATTTTCAATTACTAACAATAAACAAAAAATATTATTTCAATTCGGCTCTTTAACCAACTTATTTCTATGTTACGTCCCAGCCGATAATTATGGCTGCACCCTCTCTGTATCGTAACCTACCGACGTGCAATTATCATAAGAGAGCACACATGGTCATACCATAGCCTTTAAGAACCATATAGATATAGATTTAGTTATCATCTCGGTGTGCAATGATCTCGCACCGACAATCGTTCATGTATCATCTTCATTTCTTTGTTTTATATCTTCAATTTCAACTCAGACTCGCGAACTCTCACTGACCAAACTTAAGGAACGCGAGAGAAGACAGGACGAGAAGTTTACAAAGTATCATTCTTAGAATTCAAATTTGCATTCGTGCAACAAACTATCTTGTCAGTATTGCACCAATTGGCCTCTTCAAGACCAATCGTCTTGCACTGACGTAGTCAAAAACCAACCAGGAGTCTCTTCCAGACCTCCCACTATTCAAGATCCTTTTCGAACTAGACAGCTGCAAATTAGAATCAGTTCAGACATCGGAAGAAACAGAACCAATTTAGACGTCAGACCATTGCACACCTCGAAATCCAAAACGTCAATTATCATTCAGTCATAGAGCACTCATCTTCAGAAGCTTCGAACTTTAGAACAGCTAACCAAGTGAATAACACTAAAAACCCATATCTCGAAAACCAGTCAACGAACATATTATATTTAATAAGCGTGTATTTTGAATAAAAGTGTGTGTAGAGCGAGTTATTTCAATCACGCATAGTGATAGTTGGCACGACCCACAACAAAATTCCAAACCAAGAGAGGCTGCACGAGAGATTGTAAAGGATTTCTCGGGATGTACTTCCCAGAACGTAACATCTATACAAGAATATCTTGTCGAAAACTTGAAAAACTTACAAAATCTTTAACAGTTTTCTGAATGAGAAATTTATGATTTCTACACATAAACTCATATACAATATTGAATTTTTGTGAATATAGAAAGTGTTCTTCCTCTTCGAGCACAATTGTAAGAATGTCTGTAAGTGTGTTTACATTTTGGAAACTTACGCTTCTTGGTGCGAAGCTCGTAAGACAGAGGAATTAACGACATCAGAGTCAGGGCGGCTAGGTGGTCTAGTGGAGTAAGGCTCCGGTAAAGCATTGCTAGATACCAGGTTCGATTCCTGGTTCCGTCGTTAATTTTTCGAATTTACCAGTTTTTCAAAAATTATATACGTTTCACAATATTGAATTTTCTCTAAATACGAACTGCTTACTTTGACGTAGCACTGACTGTGCAGAACTCACAAATAAAACTGAAAACATGAGCTACTTTATCGAAACAACCAATTTACAGTGAATATTTCCACCCTTGTAGAAACAAATATGTTATCTTATGTACAAATGGTTACGTTGATAATGAAGCTGCTGATGATGAATAAGACGCAATATTGTGTCATGCTGCGATAAGTTACTCTTGAAGTGGTATTCTACTCTAGAACCTTCAAAAATTCGAATTTATTATTTTCATTTTCTTACAGTTTAAGGTTCTAGTGTAGAATGTCACTTCAAGAGTACTTTATCGCAACATAATACAATATTGCGTCTAATCCGTTATCAGCAGCTTCTTTGTCTGGGGACACTGTCTTTGTGCCCGACATTGTCTTCGTTCCCGATGATTAATTTCTAAGCCTTTGATGATACAGTGAGAAAATGAAAAAACGTTAACAATTCAAAACATTTTAAAGGTAGTTCCGTACAATATTTATTCTCGAGAACATCCAAAGATACGTCTTATTTCCTTCGTGTTTATACGCAATATATATTTTTCAGATTTTTAGACTTGAATTTGACCATTTTTCGCGTACACGCAAGATATATAAAGTTCAAGAGTAGTTACCCTGTCCAATATTTGTTTCAAAAAAATCCAAATATATGTAGTATTTCTATCGTGTTCATACTGATTGTATATTTTGTTAGATTTTTAGACTTGAATATGACCATTTTTCGCGTACACGCAAGATATACAGAGGAGTTCAGGGGTAGTTGACTCGTCCAATATTTTTTTTCGGAAAAATCCAAATATTTGTCGTATTTCCATCGTGTTCATACACGTTGTATATTTTTTCAGATTTTTAGACTTGAATTTGACCATTTTTTTGCGTAAACGTAAGATAAGCAGCGTTCAAGGCTAGTTCCTCTCCAATCCACCTCTCCAATATTTTTTTCGAAGAAATCCAATTATACGTCACATTTCTTTCGAGTTCGTAAGAATTGTATATTTTTTTCAGATTGTTAGACTCGAATTTGACGATTTTTTGCATACGCGTAAGATAAACAACGTTCCGGGGTAGTTTCCCCCGGCAATATTTTTTTTCGAAAAAATCCAGAAACATGTAAATTTTCTTTTGTATTCATACGGAATATATACTTTTTCAGATTTTTAGACTTGAATTTGACAAGTTTTTGCATAAATGTGATTATATTTAGGGCTGGCTCACCGCCTTAACTATAATTGTTTTTTTTTTTTTTTTTGATAAAAATACATTTTTTATTTCTCTTCATGGAAAAACTTTTCCATTTGGATCAGTTAGAAAGTATTATGTTCTTGTGGGGGAAACTGCCAAATCGCCCCTTGACATCCCTCACTTTGAAGGGTGGTTTCACCCCCTTAAAGTGTTTCATGGCCCATAAAAAAAATACGGGTCACTTAGTTGTTAGTCTACTATAACATATTACAAAAGAAATCAAATCGGAGAGTTCAGGCCGGGATACCTTGCTTGTAAGCGGAGAGAACCAGAAATTAGGGATAGCACCTGAAGACAGTACACAGAATGTTGCCCTACTTTCATGCTAGCGGTCACTTTTTATACGCCAAGTCCACTCAGCTGTATCTGCAAGATATGCTCGATCTGGAGACGAAGATGTATCCCATTCAACATAATCGCTTTGTGACTGAGGATATTTTACGATCAGGCGTTTGAAGAAGTTCTGGTGTGGCATTTGGTCAGATATAACAATAGAACAGACTCTTATGAGGTTTATGAAATCAACTGGTGGGCTGACGCATGGTCGAGGCATCATCGACAGTACCCTGACGAAATGGATCCTGGCAATGCAAGTTCTTGGGGAAGTATCACAGAAAATTGAAAATTTTTGTAACGTGTCGTTTACTACTTTTGAACAGTACGTAGATACTAGAGTATATCAAATATCGAGAGACGCACAAGTTGTGAAAAAATTTGAGAATTGGCTATCATCGCACAATCCCTTCCCAATCAATTGCGAAATTATGGCGATCAGCACCTGAATGCAGGCAGATGAAAAAATCAATTCTTACACAGCTGCACACGAAATCGTTATGTCTTCAATGGCAGCTGTCGTCGGCGGTAACCTTGAAGATGTTTATTTCAAGGCAAAAAGAGAGCGATTTCCCTTCAAGCAGTTAACTCGTCAATGAAAATAAAAAATGACGTTATTCCGGATGACTTTACATTAATTTTCCAAAGAATCACAATTTCCAAGAATTCGGAAGAGGATTTACAGTAATACTTTCACTTTAAATTAGCTCCCTACCTGCTTTCACTGTTTGATCAAACAGGGATACGCAAGACCAAAAAATCAGCGATCTACAGCATGTTTCCTCCTGTAACTCATTTGGTCGACCATGGTAACGTGGTAAGAGCTCGAAATCTGCCGAACGCCTCCGTAGATCGCAAGGGGATGCTACTGTTAACGTGATGTTTGACGAGACGATGGCAGCAACTATGCCACGAGATAAATTCCGTGTTAACTACAAGAACAAGAATTGTCTCATTGGCATATAACGTGACAAGCTTCAGGTGGCGGGATTTACTGTAAAGCAGGCTGTTGAAGACGCCGGTAGTCTCATAATATAATCAGTACCATGATTGGATTGTCACAAGACACTGTTAACATGACTGGCTTTGTGTGTATCAAATGTTCATTTAAGGAGACCAGCAAAAGGAAAAGATAAGAGCGAAATTTACTTTGCGAAATCACTCAAACTTTCGGAATAAGTTGCGGAGTACATATTTTTCGTGCACGCCTTCAGCAGGTGCGACACAACCTCAGCATTTTGCAGGCAGGGCAAACAATAATTCGCAAATCTACTCCAAAAAAGTATGACTTTACGAAAAATGATTACAGTATTCCAAAGATGCAAATGATTCTCCGGATCTCATCGTGGCAGTTGGAGAATCTGTTATCAAATCAGTGTACGACATGAGTAAAGATATGTCATTGAATGAGTGAAGGTTTCGATGCTTCACAAAACCTATATCCAAGAGTGCTTAAAATTTCGCATCTTTGCCTCCAACCGAAGCAGCAGCGCGGCAACATCCATTCAGAACCTACCATCAGGTTCAGCAATGGTATGGAATTGAAAAAAATTCGGCTAACAAAAATCTGCTAATCAAAACTGCCATGTCATGCCCAAACGAAGAAGATTAAATTGAATTCTACCTCAAGTCATAAGTTGTTAATGAAAGCAACAATAAACGAAAATTCTTCACAATTTAATAAAAATTCTATAAATAGTTATGAAAATGTACCGAGGATGTGATGATTTTGATTGTTGCAATCACTGTACTAGTAAAAAGTGGAATTTGGTAAGTATAATCGATATTTTCTGTGCTTGTCAAAAATTGGTCAACTTTGCGCGGCTATTGCTCCGAAAGTTGTACCGAGATTATGTATAATACAGTTTAGCGCAGGTCGAGGGGCGAGGGAGACTCTGAATGTTGTGAAAGTGTAGAAAAGAATCTAAGGTTTGGAGGACGTGACATTTTTATGCAAAATTTATTGTTTGTATTAATTTTTCTATAATTTTTCCAAAAACGTTCTTTCGAAAAAAAGACATTTAAAAGTTCGGTACAGAAGAATTATAGTTACTAAAAATTTACATTGTAACACTGACATTGTTGAATCAATCGAGCTGGCTATACATTAATTGTTGGACGGTCCAATACGTACAAAAAGTATACATAAATACACTAGTCATTAACAGAACTTCATACTTACTCCAGGAATAATCTGCCGAGCCTATAATCATACATTACGCGCTGTCGTTCCCATGCCGTGTGGCACACTCCTTGTGGTTAGAGACTCCTTGGTTTCTTGAAATATCATACATCTTATACATAGTATTGAAGTTCGAAACCAAATTTCGGATGTTCGGATGTTCAGAAAGTGACATCACCCAAAATTTTTTCTCAATTGACGTCACCGATCTATAGTAATCGTCGACGACGAAAATCAGCTAGCCGAATTCCTCAGTCCGGAAACAACCGCGCAGTAGAGAGGACGTATGAGAATCGCACTCCGCGGATTTCGAGTACCAGATTCTCCAGCTCTTGGATCCCTGCGCTCCAGGTCCACTACCTGGTGAAACACGACTTCCAGAACAAGCGGTCCGTAGTTTCCGCGCTCCAGATCCGTGACCTGCTGAAACTCGATTTCCACGACAAGCACTCCGTAGTTCCTGCGCTCCCGGTCGGCTACCTGCTGCAAATCGATATCCAGGACGAACGCTCCGTAGTTCCCGCACTCCAGGTCCGCTACCTGGTGAAACTCGACCTCCAGGACAAGCGCTCCGCAGTTTTGGCTGTCCGGATGCTGGACCTGGGGACTTTTGACCTTTCTGAGTAATTTTTTGTGGTTTCTACGCTCCAGGTCCGCTACCTGGTAAAACTTGACTTCCAGGACAAGCGCTCCGTAGTTCCTGTGCTCCAGGTCCGCTACTTGGTGAAACTGGACGTACATGATAAGCGCTCCGTAGTTTCGGCGCTCCAGGTCCGCTTCCTGGTGGATATCGACTTCCAGGACAAGTGCTGCATAGTTCTGGCTGTCCAGGTCCTTGACCTAGTGACTTTCGAGCTTCAGGACTAATTTTGATTAGTTTTGGCTATCCAAGTCCTCTACTGGTGTATCTCGACCTTCAGGACAAGCACTCCGTAGTTCTGACTGCCCAGGTCCTTTACCTGGTAATTTTTGACCTTCACGAGTAATTTCCCGTGGTTCCTGCGCTCCAGGTCCTGTACCTGGTGGATCTCGCCCTCCAGGACTCGCGCTCCGTAGTTTTGGCTGTCCAGGTCATTTACCTTGTGGATTTCGACCTCCAGGACTGGTGCTCCGTAGTTACGTTTCGTTGAAATTGTTGCTTTACATTCAATATCTATTACCAACGTTATCGACTGGACGTCGAGATTCACTATGTAAATTATTGTGTATGTATTGTAACGTTTTGGCGAACGTCGCGAAATAAATACGGGTTCGTGAGCTTAATTAACGAAGCAATCAAACACGGAAATTAAATATTGAGAAAATGCTTTAATGGCAAGTGAGTGTTTTCAGTTTAACGTCCGAAACAAGTCTGTTTTTACAATACTATCGGTTGACACAGCAACCTTATTTATTTTATGACATATGAAGTTGTTATGTATGAAATAAGACGGGACTCAGCGTTATTCCATTATCGATTGTTTATTTCGGAGCGGTGTTTACATCGACGCTCCCGAGACGAGACTGGTGTCATCAAGCTCGGGCAAGACCCACAGGTCTTCGTAGTTTGTAAGTATATAGATATATAGCAGAAGTCTTACATGTCTTTTATCTGTGATGACTACTAGCTCCGTTGAAAGGGAGGTAAAAAAGGCGATTTCACGCTTTGTAACAGTATATTACGATACATACGAGTAAAATTATCAGGTAGTGAGTTATATTTTAACGTTCTACGAATCTAAGCTAAACTAACGACAGTAAGGCTTTATCCAAACGAGCACAAAAATCAGCTGTACTAGGCATCCCAACCTTATAGCAGCTTACCCAACTGAGTTAATGATAGTAGTGAGCGCATAAGCACATCTTGAATTGTGTATTTGCACATATGTGTGATAATGTATTGATTAACACATATTACCCATTGAACAATCCTCAAGCAGCTAGGGTGTGAGGTATCTGGTGAATCTCGTATCATCTGGTAAAACACTGACGAGTAAGCGAGCGCAGTGAGCGCACGAGCACAAAGACCAGCTATACTAGGAATCCGACCCCCAGCGAGGGTTTTAAAGCTAGTATATTTTTAAACGTCTATGCCAAATTTTAACTACTTCGTAATTTTCTTCTTTATTTTGGACAATTTGCTTGTACGAAGGAGTCAGAACGGAATGCAGTCAGTGTTTCCCCGATACGATTGTAATTCTCGAGAAATCTCCTTATCACTTTGACACATAAGACCATTGTGGACACAGTGGAATGATATTTGTAACAACTTCTGCCGCGTTCTCTTGATTTTGCAAACGGGCATGATACGATGCTTGCATAAATTGCTCTTCGCTTTGCGGATTCTAAAATGGCATTCGATAGTTCTCTAATCAATTGCTAAGGTATCACACAGCATATCACATTTCCCTGCTGCCTCCTGCTATACCACATCTAGCCCTAGTAGTATTCTAAGGTAAGTCAGCTTTCAGGTCACAAATGCAGACACAAAGTGTCTACTTCCACATTTGACTGCTGGTCTGACATCAGAATCTCCATTATTCGAAATCTTGCATAAGGCTGTTGTCAGATGGTAAAAAGTCGCTGTCAGATACGGTTCTATATTGACTCTATAGAAAGACTTTCCGCAGAGTCTTCTTAAGTTTTTGCAATTGAAGGCGAAGCTACTAGAAGTGAACGATTTGACCAATGGATAAACAGCGATTTTGGTTGTAGATCGCTTCATCTCTTTGTACGCCAGTGAGTCGTCCAAACATCGTCGAAGCCCCATCGAAACAATGTCCTCTTACATTATCCGTGCCCAGATTCAATGTTGTAAACATAGTTTGAATTGTCTTGAATAACCTCTCAGCAGTAACGTCTGGAGGATTGAACATACCCAAGAACAGCTCCCGAATTTTCAGTGTTACTGGATCAACGTATCGTATGGTCAAATAAAACTGTTCCTTCCAAATAGGCTGGACTTAATTCTCGCATTAATTGGCGTTGAATGGAACGGGCCATTGTTTAAATGATCTCATTTTGTATGTCACAGCTAATCCACTTATCCCTCTTCTGTAAGCACTGTTATAGACTGAATCCATATTATTGTTAATATCTTTAATTGTAAACAGGATTGTGGACGAAAAATAGAGACGACGGAGTACATGGAGTACGAACAGTGCAACGTAGAAAATTTTATTATAGTGTAACAATGTGACGAATGGCTGAATATGAAGGTTACTTAGCTAGCCTAATTAGGTATAGCCTAGTTAGGTGTTAATTTCAACAACCACGATATCAGCACTGGCACGTCCAAGAACCGTTTGAAAAAGCTGAAAGAGATTCCCTTCGTCGCGTGCGTGGTCTCGAATTGCTTAACCTGACCGTGCAAGATAAGGTAGAGAATTTATAACGATTTGGATATAAATTTGTACATTTTTCTGCTGTTGTTCCAACTCTTTACTGAGAAGACTCAATGTTTGGAGCTTCCTTCTGTTAGAGGAGAAACCGACAGAAATTCACATGTTGGTTGCTCGCTTCATCAATAGTGAATTTACTTGTCCCTTTTATCCAATTGTTAAGCGGTGAGAACAGCCGGGCGCGCGAAGCCTCGAGCCCCCCACCACGCCGCCGCCCGGCTTCATTCCTCCGACTAACGCCGCTCGACGAACGTTGAGCAATTTTTTTTTACCAGATACAACGCACCTAGAGATCTGAAAAAATTCTCGGCGATGCCTTGGGGTGTTGAGAGATAGCTGATTTTTTTCCCCCTCAACATTAATTACAACAACAATAAACAAAATAACACTTAAACACCGTTATCTCCGGTTCTAATCAAGATATTCATTTTTTTTTTTTTTTAATTACTCGTAAAATGAAGGGCAAGTACAATCCATCATAATATTTACAATAATATGAATATTCTCGGAGATAACTCTATTTGTTTAAAAGCAAAAAATTTCAAGTCACCCAAAAATTGTGATTTTCGAGTATAAAAATTTTTTTTTTTCATTTATGGAAAGTACTAGCAACGAACTGACTCCACGATTTTTTGGTAACCCGTGGGCCAATCACATAAGAAAGGGCAGACGATATACGGATTTTGGCTTGTCGCGGATTGTTGTTCAACTATATAACACAGCCAAAAAAGCCTTGCACGATAATTTTGAAGACACTTCATATTACCTGTACCATGAGTTTCAAAGCCACGCGTTGTTTATTCATCAATTTATAACAAGAAATGTGAATTTTTTTTTCCACGGCATTTTGCAAATGGCAACTAAACAAATAAAGGAAATTGATCTCACGACAACTTGTTTTATCGACAATGATGAGACGAACAACTTTTGTTTGAACAGTTTTCGTGTATGACCCGTAACAAAGACGTTATTTGACAAAATGTGGGGTCTCAAAAGTTTAAACAATCGTTACGGACAAACCCGGACCTAACTTTTTGGGGCATAGGTGAAAATATGTTCGTCCGTCTCTAATGAACCTATAAAAAAATCGGCTAACCTACGTTATTCCAGAATAGAACTTAATTTTATTCTCCTGGACTATGACGACCGATATAAATTCGTGAGCGCGTCTGCTGACTTATCAGCGAAAATCAGACACTAGTGCTGCCACAAGCCGATAGAGCGCGGCGATGACGAGAAACTATGATGGCGCGATATCCAACGACCTTCAATCACCAAACAGTGCATAAACCTTAAATTGACAACTACTGCAAATTAAACTCGGTAAACGATCGTCTTTATTATTAGTCTGTAACACACATTACTTTTTCAACCAGCTTGCCTTTAATTTTAGTCATTCTACTGTTTTTTTTAATCAAACTAACCACATTTTTTTAATGATTTTCCGTACAACTCAATGCATGTCGTCACTGAACGACATTTTAATGTATATCGGATATAAATGAATCGTGCTCTACAACAATTCAGTGCAAATTAATTAATATGAGAACAATATCGATGAACGGACAAATTTGCGTTTGTTTACAGAGACGAATTGCCGAATCACTGTATCTTCTTACTATACTCGATATAAACACGCTATAACACAAAATAGGTAAATGCGAGTGCTTAGAGATGTATTTATTTACAAAAGACAATTTCATGGTCACTAAATCCTTATATTATGATGAATGTAAACATCCTATAGCACCAACTTTAATTTTTCACACACACCATCGATCATATCTGTTCTTCTGATGAAGCATTTTCTTTAAATAAAGAAGAAATCAAGGTTTTAAATCAAAATAAATGTTCACTGGTATTATATTGTGAGTTCTAAAAGTATAAGCTCTTTTTTTTTGTGAAAACGTAGTTTTTTACGTTGGCATAAAGTTAGGTATATATATATATAAAAAGTATTATGTAAAAATACATTTTTTATACAATATTTATATTTATTTTTGTACTTTAAACATAACTTATTTCGAAAATAAATCCTTTTTTCAAATTAGTCAAAAAATTTGCATTAACAATAGCAAAAATAAAAAACATATCTAAGAATATTTTTAATTCTTCTTGGAAATTGTTTCTGAAGCATTCTAGAACGAAATCCAAAAATAAGACCTCTCTTGTCACCCTCAATTAAAGTTCGCTCAGGCACACCGTGTGACTTTCGGCTCGTCTTTAGCTCGTACTGTTATCATTATCATTGTCCTAAAACACTGACTTCACGGGAATGCCACATAAAGTATTATTAGAGAACTGACACTGCCTCCATGCAGTTTCATTGCACTTTATAAACACGATACTTACTCTACTAAGAGGAAAAACGTACATATATCATTCAAACAAATGTATATTGTCACCACCAACCTATTCTAATTGTGAGAGATAGTTCGTAGTTCGACCCCGTAGACCAAGGCAGCGCTACCGGTGGATTCTGCATGGATTCTGTCAGTGGCGCCATCCAGATACCTAAGCGTGAGGTGCAGGAGAGAAGGTTCGGACGGAGCAGCGAGGTGACACGAGTTTCCCCGTCCACTTTTTTATTTGAGAACTTATGCCATTCTATTACCACAGCAACAAAAATAAATGTTGAAGAGGTCCTTCTTATGTATGTATTTGAAATGTATTGAAAGAAAAGTGGTTAATAAATGTTAAATTTTAAATTGACTAGTAAGAGTGGCAGTACTGATTATAATAATAACAAATAATAGAAATTTGGTTGCTTTTGTATCACGAGAGTTCGCTGCATAAAATTGTATTACTAATAAACATGGGACAAAATTGAAAGATCTCTACTAACCTTTGGTTGCTTCTTCACCCAGTTCGTGTTTTGCAATAGGTTGTTGAATAAGGGTCCTGTACTAAAGCATTAAGTGTCACTCCGCTGGGACGTAGTCAGCTCCTGCCGGGCCGTGGTAGCGTGAGGTTGTTTGCATTGTTCATATAATAAATAAAGTTCAGTGCGTACACAAAGGGGAGACGGTGGCAGAATGGGAAACCGGAGAAATCAAATTTTACCAATAAAATACGGTAAGTAAACGATTTTCAAATTATTTTGTATAACTCAACATGCGATTGATGTAGGAATTTAATAATAGTGAAATTTCGCGGGTATCCCTGGTCTTGCTCTAGCCTCCCCTATACATGTACATATATTAACTTTCAGCGAGTTTTATTTAAAGCCTTCGAGTTATCCTTATAACTTCGCATAACCTTTTGCAGAATCCTGCGCAAATTGCGCAGCGTAACAGTAGGCGGCGATAAATCAAACTATGGTGTAAGGAAACAATGTGCTCTAAACAGAGATGCGCAGTAACCAAGCCACGTGAGCCCCACATGATGTCAGGACAAAAATTCCGTTTCTGTTGTCGAAGTACAACATATCGTCTGTAACCAATTATTGAATATTTGAATATTATTCTCCCATCAAATAAGACTTGGTAGACGTACGAATGAATAGCTGATTTATAGCTTTTAAAAATACTGCTCAATATGACGTCATGTGGGGGCACGTTCTAATTGGCCGAAGGAGAAGAGGTGCACAAGAGCACACCTTATTTTCTTTTACACCATGGATCAAACTGCTAGCAGCGACGCGAAATTCGAAAGTACGTAGATACGTACGAATATGGTTATAACGCCTCTAAATGAGTGATTCTGGCCTCACCTTGGTAACCAGATAGCTAATTGAAGGCAGTGGGAAAATGTCGATATTTTTATTTTTGATTTTGATAAAAATTTGAACGCAAAATAATTTGCTGCAATAAGATTGGTGGCTCCCCCATTTAAATCGATGGCAGAGTTTTGCTCTCCCGTAACCCCACTACCGCCACGCATGATTCTTTGTTGATACTGCCCATTTTGGAATTAAAATGAACAGCAAAAAAAAACGTATAATTATGACGAAATACAGATATTGAAGGTGCCTGAATGTTGCCAAGTACGTAGTTGTTAGAACGATGGTTCAAGATCACTATTTAAAACAACAAGGTCCAGAGTTTACGATGTAGTACAGTTGCTGAGAGATCACGGCACAAGCAGGATAAAAAAAAATGAGGCCAGCAACAATAGGGGCTTCAGAGAACGAAAAGAAAATAATAAAATAATACGAAGTGAGAAGCTAAAATGTTGCAATTAGTTTTAAGAAAGTCGTAAGGAAGTCTCAGCTACTTAATGAAAACGTAAGGAAGCTTCACTCATTTATTTCTGTCTATTTAATAATATTATCAATACTATTATTATTATCATCATTATTATTATGCAATGGTAAGAAATTTCTAAAAACGGTCCCATGAGCACACTCTCGCAGTAATCAGTGGGAGCACAGCTCCGAATAAACTTTATGTTTTGTATCTCTATTATTTATTATATTTTATAAGCAACCATGGATAGTTTGGTACAATTAAATTTTTGTTATTGTGTATTTGTCCCTCGCTTTCTTTATTCTTCATTTTTATTTAAAAAATAACATAGGTATACTTTTTTTTATGTTTTCTCCACAATGAATTTCAGTAATAATTATTATTAATGTTACTTTATGCATCTGTATAACTCGAAAATTTTTTCACTCTTGAAAAAAGGGTTTGTTTGTCGAGTTGCGAACACGTTGTCAGCATAATAATGTTAGTGTTGATAGCACACAGGACTGAGCGTCACTTCATAACGAAAGTATTTATTTATGTACGTGTGTGAGTGTGAGACTTTTTATCATATCAATATTACTATACTTTTATAATATATATTGTATTATATATATATATGTATGTATGTATATATACATATACATGTATACATGCATATATATATGTTTACCTAATTTATCATGTTTTGTTATATTTATCGTTATTATTTAACCGAATATATGATACATTTCAAACAACGCCCCTGCCGGCTGTCAAGAGATGACGATCAGAGTGTGGGGAGGAAAGGGATTTTGGCTTTCACGCTGTATTATGCACATCGCGCATCTGATAGAGACACACGTAATAGACATTGAATATTATGTATACACGAGCATGGATATAGAAATAATATAATATATTTATAAGCCTCATCCTTTCATATTCCCACCCCGATCATTTCCTCCCACCAAGCGCAGCTATCCTTAATTAAGAAGGGACCAACATCCTTGCATTATGTGCTGACACAGATTACACCATAAAACTTAGATCATTGCCGTCAAAATTATTAAAAATTAATATACACAACAAAACCATTAGAAATCATTATCAACCTCTCATTATGGCGTATGAGGAAATAGTATTGTAACTGCTTCTGCTGTCACCCTTTCCTGCCGACGCCTTTATGGCGTAACTCAAGAAAGGAATAATATTACGTTAAAAATGTCATCATGGGACATCTTTGTATTCACTAACAATAATGTGTGTTTTTTTTTCATTTTCTCATTTTTTTTTTGTATTATATGGACAATCGACGTAAACTAAGGATTAACAGATGGGCAGCGTAGTACTGAGTTTCCACCTATAAAACAAAAATTAGATCTTGTATTAAAATTTTCATTTATTTGCAGGGTGAAAATAAAATTGAAAAATCTGTGTTCGGTTATTAAATGGTGAAAAAGTAAAATATCTATTCTTGGAAACTTTTAAAGATGAAACCCAGTAACAAACCTCATGGGAAAAAAAATCCCAACTTGGGTGTAAATTAGTACCCTCAACTTTTTTCTAATGGGAATTTAGGATTATCTATGGAGTGGGGGGGGGGGGGGGGGGGGGGGGGGGGCAAATTCACACCAAAGTTATGAGTTTGTTTCCGTGAGAAAATAGTTACAAAACTTCAATCAATTCTGGAACATTTTTTAAATCAGTAATAGAACTCAATAATTATATGTTCGCCAGTACCCATTTCTACTTTCGCATTACTCAAGTATTGCAAATATCATCAAAATTAATATCACTTTTAAGATATTGAAGGCTAAGACGAATATTTATATGATTAAAGAATATCTACGTCAATGGAAAACAGTTTTGCATGGAGTTCTCTTCCTAGTGAAACTTGCAAGACTTGGTATCTTTTTTACTGTTGTTTAATAATTTTGCTCTCATTTTTCTGCCATCAAATGTGAGATAGTTTCTGGGGAATGACAACGAATTTTCTGATTATTCCTAAGGTTTGAACCAGTATAACATTTCAGCTAGATTCTGCAACCAGAATCTTCAAGATAAATAAATGTTTCATGGATTAAAATTCCTGATCTTCTACTCCAAAATTTAATAACCTTCTAAGCTCTCATTAAGCTTGTAATTTTTCAATTATCCATTCAGTTTAGGATGTGACAGTAGTGAAGAGATAAGTGTAATATATCTTGAAATACTAGTGCTACCGTTACATTTTTAGTGTTAAGTACTTTATTCGAGAGCAGGATTTTCTTGACGCAAGAAATTTACAATTTGCTCTGCGACACAATTAATTGTTTGGACTCAAAGCTTCAGGTACTGTTACAATTCAGGTCCTACCTGATGAATTGTGGTACAGGTTCAGAGCTGAATGTGAAAGCTGAGGCACATGCTATACTGAGTGCAATATGTTTTAATTAAAACTCCTCTAGTGCAGCTCTGAAAGAACTCATATCATCGGAGAGTGAGAATGTAACAATGTTTCAAAGCAGACAATTTTTTTCATTTATACACGAACAATCATTGTTTGAAGCGAAAAAATTTTATATAAATGTGATATTAACTAAGATAATATTTCCAATTTTTTTAATAGTTAAGCCTGTATTCTTGAACTTTTATATCGAGTATATTTGAGTAATATGTGTTTAAACACTGAGCATAAATGAGTAAAAACAAAGAAAGATCAGCAAATATTTGATATTATGAAGGAATAGCATGCATATTAGGGTACCGCAATAAAAAAAAACCTCAATTTTTTTTTCTCGAATTCCCAATTCATGAAAACGTAGTTCATAATATAGTATTGAACCGCATGAACGGAAAATGTGTTGTGATTGTTTTAAGCATTGCCACATCTAGATTTCGTATTCGCCAACTGGTTAACACATAAGATATTCAATTCCGACGTTTGAATGGAGATAATAATTTCTCTATACAATAAACGGAAGATTGTATGGTAGCGTTTAACAACTTGTTTAGTTTTCGTCATACCAGTGCATCATAAAACATATTTTGTCGTACTGATTTTTCGGAAGATGAAAAACTACGTCTCATTCTATGTTGAATATCTCGGAGATTGTACAGCCTATAATTTTCCGCGACACACAGATTTGAAGAAAACTAAATAAGTTTTCAAACGCTACCGTACAAACTTCTGTCAATTGTATAGAGAAATTATAATGGATAGAATTGATTTCTTGGATTTGAAGGTTAAAAGGAACTAAACGTAATGAATTTGTTCACGTTTTGGCATGGGCCCTTCTCAAAATAAAATTTGTTTAATAATCTGTCCAAGCAGCGACACTGATCGATCTGCCATGTCGGATCTGCCATTCAGAATGTTGGAAATATGATGTTAGATTTGAATTCAGCGACCTTAAAAACCATAAGGTACTTACTTTTGTAAAAATCGACCTATTTTGTCAAATTTGCGTCCGCTATATTAGAGCCGCCATTTTGAATTTTGGAAATCTGAATTCAGATCTGAAATAAGCAACGTCGAAATCAATCCTATTTATTATACTAAGGTCATGAATCCAACTCTATAGAAATTATAATCTCCATCTAACTGTTAGAATTGGATTTCTCAATGCGGCACCAATTAAAAAAATCGCACAGCGTTATTCTTTTACGAGATTTAATATTATGTTATGAACTATGGTTTCCTGAAGTGTAAATATGTTACTCACCGACTCAAGGCCGGGCTCGTGTGACAGGTGCGGTTGTAGTAGGAACTGGTGTGCTAGAGGGGCCTGTGATAGCTGCACGTCGTTCCATTTCTAACTCGTTTAACCTTTTCCATAATTCATCTCTCTCTTTCTCTCTCTTTTTCTCTCTGCAGACAGAAGACCATCAATTAATAAGATTAGCAGGGTATTGATTAAAAAAAAAAAAAAAAAAAAAAAACCAAAATAACTGTGTGTCAGTTGATAACAATTTGCAGTAGGTTTAAAAATACAAAGCGTCAAGCGTTTGGTTGGCATATATGAGAAAGGAAGAGCTTACTTTTGTCTTTCAGACTTATAACTGGCTGTGAGATCGTCAAAAAGCTTGCTGTTCATCTCCATAAAAGTTTTAAGGACGTTGTAGACGAGGGCCACAATTGTTTGGTTCCAGTGTTCTTTGCTGATTCTATATAGGGCAGGGAACATGATTCCCATTATCACGTGGTTATTTTCTTCGATTAGCGACATAATGTACTCGTTATTCCAAAAGTACAGCGCCCTCTCTGCGACCTGTAGAAATTCAGAACAGTATTCCATATTAAGACACAACATTATTCTTAACTGAGGAATCCTATTTCTAAGTGTATACACCAGCTGCTTGTGGATGATAGAGTGTTTGAAAAATTTTGGGACAAGGTTGCAGTTAGCGAAAGATGTAAGCATATCAAGTGATAAATTTCGTTTTCTTTTTTCACGTGTTGCAGCTACAAAATACTATTTTGTGACATCTGAGTGGAAAGTTCGAATTTCGGAATCTATGGAGCATACATGAAGTACACTATTCTCGAACAGCACGTAAATAAAAAATATATGCATGCTCATGAAACTTTCGCTCGCAAGAATGTTAAAAAATACTGCTTGTGGTACACGTGGCTAGGGTGATGTCTGATTTCTCTAATTACTGCACTCGTTTAGACATCCTCTACTTTCCACACTCGTCACACAATATACTATATTGCAGATTTATACAGTTTTCCTTTTTTCGATTTTGATGATATTTAACAGAAGTACCTTTTTATTCATTTACCAAAAAAATGTATTCAAGAGTACCAAACGACGTGATCGAAATTTTTCATATATTACTTGGTTCAAAGACGAGTTGTTGAGACTTTTTGGACGCATACCGCGCATTTTCGTGGATGTGCATCATAAGGTCCACTCTGAGCAACTCCGCTGTTCATTTGTTAGTGTGTGACTGATACAAAACTCGGAGCTGCTCATAGGCGACTTGTATTCTGAATTACTTATCATTAGGGATACCCTGGTGCATATCCACGAAAACACAGGGTATAGATTGCTGATTACTAATAGAATTTATCAAGTGATAAATAAACCTTGTGTTACAGGCTTCAAGAAACAGGTAAATATATTTAAGCACTTTTCTTTACCTCTCTTTCAACACTTCTGAAGTCTAGTATGGTTGAAGTTACAAGGAAAAAAAAAAAAAATGTAAATAATTTGGCTAACCTCAATGTGTAAGCCTTTGAACTTCCTATTAGGATGCATATCGAGCTCAGGAAAAAATTTTTGAACGGAATGGTTTTTCCAATTTGATGATTCAAATAACTTGAAAACTGTTGAACTCATTAAATCTAAAATCTAGTCAGGTCTGTGTTAACAACTTGATGCTTTTCATTTCCAATTTTTTCATTACATTCTAAATTTTACCTCATTCGAAAAGAAGCAAGTAAATGGGGCTTTAACAATAAGCATCAAAATCGGAGTTTGGAACACCTAGTTAACATTTAATTATCGTGTAATTGCTTTTCCGAATTAGTCACCCCTAGTGTGTATTCGCTCCGTGACAGCATCAGCAACCCCACAAGAGGGAGAAAACATCGTTAATGACAAGTATCGAATTCGGGGTTTGGGGGTCCATGGCGCATATAATTAGCATTTAATTACTATGTAGTTAATTTATCGAAATCACCCACCCTCGGTAGATTGTTCTATGTGGCGTTGCTATCTCGTATCAAGCTGGTGTTTTTCGAAAAACACGGAGCGAAAAATTCGGCATTGCAGCATTTAAGTAGCATCTAATTAGCACTCGATCATTTCATATAGTGAACTTCAAATTTTTCATGTAGCGGTACTGGGTTAATAGAGGTGTTGAGAAGAGCGACATCAATTCCGACTCAAAAACTTGCAAAAAAATGAGAGAACACATCTAGATAATGTTGCAACAAATCATGAGATATTCATAGATCAATTCTCTAAAACCTTTTCACTTCCCAAAACGGAACTACTAGGAAATAGCAATTAATACCAACCGCAGAAGCTACGCACAAGAGTGCGAGACTACGGAACAGGACTTGAATTTCAGGAGGTTTGTGGTAACTCTTTTTTTTAAGTTACATGTCTTAGTAGTGTCATTCGAATCTTTAAAAATATCTACAGTAATATGAAAATTAACAAAGCTATTAACATTTATTAAAGAGCTGTAATATCAGATCTTCAAAAAACGGCCTGTCTTCTTGAAAAAATTACTTTTTGATGTTATACTTCAAAAATAGATGCTGAAAACTAACACTGATTTTTCTGCACACTGTGGGATTAATCTGTCAAAAGTTATCGACGACTTGCGGATTTACGTAGATCTGTCATTATTGCAAAGCTATGCGACGTAACCGCGTAAACTTTGGACCAAAATTCGAGGAAAGATTATTATACACGTCGCATGAGTTTCGGGACATGGCATTGAAAATTCACCGAAGTAATAGCAATAAAAAAAACGATCAATACCCGTGTTTAACGGTAATTTACAGGTAAACTAACAATGATACGTGATTTTTGTGCAAGCCATATTTTATAGCGGGCATTTTCCTCTAAAACCAACTCAAAAAAATAACGTGCAATACAAGTTTCTCAATTTACAAAAAAATTTTGTTTGGTAACTGGGACCTAATTTTTCTGGCAAACTTGAGAATATGTTCCTGAGCATCTAATGAACCTGTACTAGAATTGTCACCCCTATATTCTTCGACGAACAAAGTCATGTACATTCCGACTGAACTATGTGTACTATGTAATAATTCCGTAAACTATCTTCATCCAGGTTATAAATGACATCTGCACGTGACTATTCCTTTTGTGCACACTTACGTTTTAAATTGCATTCAGCATGACAATGACGCATATGGAAAGATCCAAAAGGGGGGAGTCTGGTGGTGGTTAATGTGGGCCCTATGTGTCTACGGTCCAAGGTGACCGTATAGTCGATTCAATATAGTCGGTCAAGACTGGGTATAGTACCCGGACTTGTATAGAGGTCTAACTAGGGAATGAAGCATTTTTGCATGACACCGATCCAGGACAGGTGCGACCTGAATATTCTTATAGAGCTAATGCTCGTGATAAAGGCCTATGTGATTCCAGTCACAGATTTTTTTGGTGAAAAAATATGCGGTGCGTTCAAAGTTAGTGAAATGATGTTTTTAAAGGATAGCGGTAAAATTATTAATATGATAAAAAAAAGAGTTTAATAAGAATTTGTAGGTATTAAAAATACGAACAATTTGACTAACCGCACATTGAAATTCATTAACTTGTTCTCTTGCAAAGTAATAAAAATTACTAAAACGGTCATTTCTAGAGTAACGAATAATTTATGCAATACTACATGTACATGCACACGTCTTTGAAAGTCTCGGAATATATGCCACTTGGTATACCAAAAAAGTGTGTGAATCCACTTTTAGCGCGAGCGCCTGCCAGGTAGTGATGGCTTCCCCGACTCCACCGCCACACGAGGCGTCACATCTTGTTCGTGAATTAACCGTAAAAATGAACGGTACGTTCATAAGTAATATCTTCGAAAATTTTATGACAGTTAGTATGAGTCTTTGTCTACATTGTACTCAAATTTTATCTCTCTATGTTAAAAGGAGTAGCTGCAATAATTGTTGAAAAAAAATTAATTCCTCCCTCAATTTACCTCGAACGCATTTTTTTTCTAAATTTGCGTAAAAATATCAGCTTTTAAATAATGCTAATACCGATTCTGTAACATGACAATTGACAGAGTGATTCCATTTGTTTATGAGTAAAAACCATACCCCCCTTTCACAGCCATTTGTCACCCACTTAATTGTGAAAAATCATTTTGCCCCAAAGTGTACATCATAGTGAGACTCTTCGGGATTAATATTGTTCAATTGTTGTTGCTCTCCGATAAGATGCCAGCTCGGCAATTCCATACAAGAAGAGTCGATTATTAATAACAATAGCAAGTAGTTTTTCTCAAAAAGTATTCATCCAATTAATTCTACCATATTAATAGTTTCGTGGCGATTACTTGAAATCATCGTATCACTAACTTTGAACGTACCGCAAATTTTTTCGCCAAAAAATCTGTGACCGGGAATATATAAACTTTGATCACGGGCTTCGGTTCTATAAGAATATACAAGGTCGCATCCATCCTGGATCTTTATTATAAAAAGTCGTTTTTTCGGCGTTATTTCCTGGACTAGCCTGGAAACAGCAAACGGGTTTTTATCGTTCATACTCTGGCAGCTGAAAGCACTGGCAGGTAAGAATGTTTTGAAAACACAATTGTTGACATATTTTGCATAGTATAAGCGTCGTGAATTCCAATTTCCCATTGTGATATGTGAAATTACAGGAATGCAATTCACCACACTTCTGCGTAAGTGGCGACCTGTGTGGCCACTGGCCATCCATAGATCCACCGATATGACTTCAAAATTAAGATCATTTCCAGACCTGTGTACAAGATCGTGCTATATCACATCTATAGCATCATCTTTAACTGTGTAGGAATGCTAGCTGTACTGATCGAGTAAACTCATTCTTGTGTTTCGTTCATTCCATAAACAAATAATCCAGGCAATCGAGATGAAAATTAGGCCAAAGTTCTGAGTAATTCCCCGTAGTAACAAAAAAATATCACGTGGAAGAATTAAGCTTATACATGGATAACTCCACCAATTTTCTTTTGACGATCCAAGGTTAAAAATTCGATTTTTCTGCAATTTTGATATCATGTAGTATGAACAGTTGGGGTCAATGAATCTGAGATGGCTAATATTTTACACTAGACAGTTATGTTGGCAACACAGAGAAACCTACAGCGCCGCAGTTGACCGAGTGCGAAACTAACCCAATCTCAATAAACATAACATAACCCATGACCGTCGAGTCTAACGTTACAATACCGCAGGCATAATGACTTGTTGGATTGACACATATTCTAAGGTTAGATTCGACGGTTATGGGTTATGTTATGTTTATTGAGATTGAGTTTGTTTCGCGATCGGCCGACTGTGGCACTATAGGTTTCTCTGTGTTGCCAACATAACTATCAAGTTTAAAAAATGAGCCGTCTCAGATTCATTGTCCCCAAGTGTACTTAGTTGCAAAAATCCGGCAAGTTTCAAAGTTTTAGCTTTTGCGGTTTAAAAGAAACCCATTGATCAATTTTTTACCTTCAAACAGATTTTCATATTAAAATTTTTATTTTATTTTTATGGTGGAAAAAATATGCTCATAGGGGAATTTGATGTAGAAAAGTTTGATCTTTCTGACCATAGATTCTGTTTTACATTGACGTCTCATGGAGCAGAACTCTGGTGGATATTTGAATGGCGCTACTGCACCTACTTAATTGGAATTTTAGTAATTTTTATGCTCCACCAATGATAGGAAATTTCACGTTTCTCTTTGTATTTATCTCCCGTCCCATGGAGCGGATATATAGTGAAACAACCCAATTTATAATTCAAACACATCAGGCTTAATAATATAAGTATGGTAAATTTCACTGTTATTTCACTTCGTCCTCAAACTATCACATTTTGACTGTAGCATCTATGATCAATTTTACTCTACGTATTTCTAAGGCTTAGAAAATCTAGTGATAGGGAGCATGGAAAGTCCTAGGTGAAAGACCCAAATAAATTACTCTCACCTAAAGGACTCTGTTGGTACACAGATGGGTCCGAAACAAACATTCGCAATGTGGGTGGCATTTGATACGGCGGCAGGGGGAGGAGGCAGGAAGAATACTCTACTCGCCTTGGGACTCACGGCTGCAGTTCTCCAAGTCGGAGTGGTTTTCATATTGGCTTGCACTAAGTCTACCTGAGATAAAGGCTGAAGTAGCAAACATATATACATCAGCAATAGCAGCCACACCGCATGTGGACTTGGTTCCTTGGACGCTTACGTAATAAGGGCAGTGTTGATGTGAGACTGTGTCATATTATTAACATGGCTAGTACGCGGTAATTAGGTGAGACTGCTATGAATCCCGGGAGATAGTGGTATTCAAGGCAATGACCTAGCACATAACCTGACCAAGGAAGGCGCCTCACGCAAAGAAAGCGACGAGGGCTGCCTCATACGTATACCATCAGGGTCCGCAAGAGGCCTATCTACGGACCAGGCGAAGACTTGTTTTGCAGATTTCTGAGCCAGAGCACCGGATATGGCACACATCAAGGCTCTCGTTCAAGAGCCATCTCACTAGCTAGGTGTCATGCTCACTAATTTTGACAAAATTGACCTAAGAACGCTGATGGGTATCATAACCGGTCACTGTACACCGACAAGCACCCCATGCATATGGGTCTCAGAACTGGGAGTCTGCATGAGTTGTAGGGAGGAGCAAGAGACCCCTTTTAACTGATCGCACAGTGCAATGGACTCAAGGACCCACACAGACAAGCCTTTGTGATAGACTACATCGGCGAGAAGAAGATTTAGGAGATAGGGATGAGGGTAAGCTGCTTCAATTCGCTAAGCTAGTGGACCTCATGTCTACTTACTAGGGTGCCCTAATAAGCTCGGGCACAATGGTCAAACTGGACCGATTGCCAAACCACGTCTTATTATCACAAATACAATACAGAAATATAAATAGACGCATGAAATGTTAAAATACAAGTCTTAACTGTGACATCAATTGTGATTAAGACCATATCACGGTAATGGCAGAAAAAGTGGGTGTATTTTCGTTATTTTTCTTAAGCAAACGATGAAGGAGAACGAATGTACTGATTTGCGTGGTCAATACATACATGTTGAAGAGTTTATAAAAAAAGTGTGCATTATAATTTATCATTTTTTTTTTGGTTTACCCCCTGCCCACTAAATTGCAGTACGGCGACATTGTTGCTCGCTGTTGACAGCGATTAAAGCAAAGGGTTAGTTAAAAAACATGTTCAGAAACTAGATACTTTCGACTGTACCACCACGTAGGGAAAAGTCAATGCCTCCAAAATTAACAAAATGACGCGGTACTAAATTTTTTTTACAAAATTTATGGATAAATTGAATGGTTTAAAATAAAATGGGGTCTGTAATAAAAAAAAGTCCGTACGTGGTGTCATAGAGACTGGCTTTTCATATGATTTACGACTTGGTCCATGCAAATTGGACGCATGTTTTTTTTTATGTACTGTCAAACAAGTTTATAAATGTAGTTTTAAGAAAAATGCGTTCCACGTTTGAGTGATGGATAATTCATACATGAGAACAAAGTTTATCAACTCACCAATTTTTAAATTTAATACCTTTAATACGTTCACGAGGCCCACGTAACCGTAGTTGAAAAGTATGGAGGCAATATTAGCCGCAGTTTCCAAAAAATGGAGTTTAAATTCCGTAGTCGCGCGCTTGAAATTGTTTCACAGAAAATGCTTTATCTTCGCCAATTTGACGAATGTCTTCAAGAAATTTGGAGAGAGCATTCTTGAAACATGCATCTGTCAGAAAATGGAAAGAAAAAAAAAAGAAACAAAAAATTTCGAATTTTTACCTTAATGGTGACATAAAGAAATAAGAGAGCGCTATGGACCGGAATGAATGACGTATAGGTACGAAAGACTTATGAACTAGAACAAATGAAATATGCAAATGAAACTTCTTTATGTACTCTACAAGTAGAAATTGCCGGGACTAAAAGGAATTTAACGAACAAACGAAAAAACGTACAGGTAAAAAACGTATAAACGAGACTTCACGAGTTATTTAGGTCAGGAAAAAAATACTATTCATAACTATGAACTTTATTGCTCCTAAAATGCGGGACATGCAATAATAGTAACACATATTAGAAAATTACCAATTTTTTGAATAAATTTCAGGATATGTATAATTTGCCCATTATCGAAATTTAAACCATTCCCGTTCATCTGCTTATCGAATGAACGAAAAATAAGAATGAGTTTACTTGGTCGGTGAATGTGAGAGTGCTACATACCCTTGAAGAGATTCAATGAGGTACTACAAAAATTGTTCAAAGAGCTCGAAGTCCGTCAACAATTTCCTGATATATATTACTGAGTGTTCCTTCGAATTTGAGAAAAAAAATAAAACCCAATGATGGTTGCATTCCCCAACAGCACAGAACTTGTGGACGTGTAATATTTGTGGCAGCAATGTAATAACATTTGATTGTCAGTTATACTGCATCAACATTGCTTTAACACTCTGTTTTTTTTTTTTTTTTTTTCACAAAATTTTATTTGGAGTAAAATTACCTTTTAATGGAGCTACTTTAGTTTATACTTTATTCAGATCGAATCTAGTCATTTCATACCATACCATACCATCACCATTAGTCTTTACCTTTACTGGACTTCTGAGGAGATCAGGAATTTTGTAGGCATGCATATAGTTTGTCTATTTGGTTAGGTACAATCCATAGGGTGTTTATTAAAGTAGAGATTCACGGGTAGTAGTAATTTCTGATATCAAACTGAAAACTTTGACTGTTTAACTCTGGTAGTTGAGCCATTATTGTGGTTACTCATATGGTTGGCTGCAAATGAATTCACGATATTGTATTACTGCCTGTAACTTTACCCTGTGCCTATACCGAATAAACAAACTGTGAATAGATGAACGTAAGTCTGTAGCAATAGCTGGTGCATTTGTATCATGCAATGTAGGTAATTTGAAAAAATAATTCATGATGCGTTAACAGGATGAACAATTAAGTACAAGTATTTAATATTGATGTTAACCTGGAAATGCGGCGAAGACACACAACGTGCAATCTGTCTGAATAATGGCTCCTGTATTTTCACAAATTGGGCAGGTTCTATAACATCCAGAATCTCTTCGATCTCACCAAGGAACATGACTTCTTTCTGACTGCATGTCTTAGGCCAGAACTTGAGAAGTCCGCGAACAACTGGCTCAGTCAAAGTTGCATCTTTTTCCAAGAATTGTACTACACAGTAGGCCAGCTGTGCATGATAAAGTGATAAACACTTTACTTTATGCAGCGGTAACAAAACCTGAAAAATACAGAATGAAACATTATCAACAAAACGTGACGAAGATGTTCTGCTAATAACAACCATCTCTTTTAGCAACACATACAATTCATTATCACAGGCTCTCTGTTCTTAATAATTTTAAATTACTTTTACAATATTTAAATTTAGAAATGATTCGTTTAATAAAAGATATTTGACATGTAAAACATCTGACAGTTGAGTTTTGTGTTTGAGCCAAATACAAGTGCTCTTGAATCAGTCAGAATCCAGCGCGCCAAGTGTACATGTGTGGCAAAAAGAAAAAAAAAAATGGGCCCATTCTTAGTAGAGTAGTTTAGAAAGATTCTAACGCCTTTAGGTATACCGAAAAATGCAAAACTCTATTTCGCTCTTTCTGAGGCACTCTACCAATTTTTGTTATTCGAATCTCTAAAAATACTGTAATTCGTTCAAAGTAAAAATTTAACATTCTTATAAGTCATTCGAAAAATAGTATACTGTGTAACAAGGAGGCAAACTCGATCTTTTCGGACCGAGCGTAAGTTTTCAATATCAGTTGTAGGTGAGCATACTTGTGCGAATCAAAGACGAATATTGCAAATACGCAAACCAAAAAGACCGTTGTCTCTTTGTTGCCTCCTAGGACTAAAAGTAGTCTTTTCTACACACCGTTCATGCACAGTTACAAATAAATCTAACATTACGCGACCCTAACCTCGATTTCGTGCTTTGTGAAAAAAAACGCGTGACATAATCCTGTTAGATAAGGAATCGTGTGTATAGGAGCTGAAAGTTGTCTTCTCCGTACTGCCCGTATACGCATACGCAGACGGACACTACCAGCATAGAAACGGGTACTTAGTGGACGCAAAACGCGTGAAACAAAGGGCGTAAAACCTGCTTGCATTGTATAAAAGATATTAACTTCACATTTTATAGTCACTATGTGATTTTTTTTTAAGACTATCTCGAATAATCGATTAACCCTAATTTCTTACATTTTATTATAACTATAGATGTGCAATAAAGCAAATATTGGCACCAACAATTTCTCAGTATAATAAGTTTTCAATTTCAGAATAACGTGTTAATAAAGTGAGAACATCCGTTTATTGCTTATTAAACTTACCTTTTTTGTAACGTTTGAGTGTAAATTGAAGATAAGCTGGTTTAATTACTTTGAATACCTCGACGCATTAGTGCCAATTGGCTTAAAAAAAGTAATTGTGAGTGCTGATGCGTGGGTCGATCATGGATCGAATGTCATATGTCCATTAAAAAATGATTGACTAGTATAAAATATTGTACGATACAGAATGAGGTTCACTGCGAATCTTAAAATTTGATATCTCTTCAATCTTATTTTTTGTATTACTTGAGCCAGAAAAAAAAGGCGAGCAATTCCTCTTTTCTCGAATTATCGTAGGTATACAAATAATAGTATTACGATAAACATTGCCTCTATAGATAATTAAAAAATGCTGCGGCATGGTTTCAGATCTGAACAATAACAACAAATGAACATATTCAGTGACACATAATAACACATAATTCTGAATGTTTAATAGTTATTAAAGCAGATTTATGTAGGAAATAATTGTAATAATAATAATAATAATTTAATGTAATTGCTTCATCAATAATCCATAGCTTTGTTGTGATAAACCATAGACGGACAATGTTTTTATAGTTGTTTGCCAGAAAGTGTCAAAGGTAACAAATTTACAAAACTCACGAAATAAACAACGCGTTGATTATATTTTTCGACACACTTTCATGGAAAGTTGTCGTTTACGAACCATCTAAAACTCACTCTTGTTTACGAAAGACCACCTGCAGCGCTTACAAATGGCGTGGACCATGCATTACAAGTCTAACGAAAAATAGAGTTCGACACGCATACCAAAAGCAACAATACCAAACTTGTGTACAGAAGCAGTATTGTCTATTAGTTTCAGTTTTTGAATGCTTAAATTTTTTCAAATTTTTTCATCATTGAAAACAAGACAGGACAAACTAAATTAACAACGTTTGGTTTGTCACTGCTCATTTGTGGGCGAAGTTGTCGGTAATGTGCTCGAGTACTTCCACGCGGCATGCAAGCTCACACTTCTACAGTATATTCGTGAAAACAAAGAGATTTCTTGCTATTTTTTTTCTTTAAAAATTCTCAAATCTTCGTAGAATTTGTAGCATTTTTTTCAACTTTCACATAATCTTCAACATAAAAAAAACTTACAGAAAAATTGCTTTTCAAAAAAATTAACGTATTATTGATTTCACCCAGTCAAAAACATAAACATTTTCTGGGGACAACCAAAGTGTGCAGGTCCTGTTCCTAGCAACAGAACTGTTAATTTTTATATGCAAGTTGCTAAAAACTAATGTTGTAAATAACGCTGGAAATTTGATAATTTCGTTGCGTTATTTAGCTGAAAAATCTTAATCGTTGACCTGCTTAATTCGTCGCATGTGAAAGTAGCCTCGAATAACTGTTTATCAATTAAACAAATATGTAACTACAAGAAAAATTTGTTAAATAGCTAATGATGAATAGTATCTTATTTAAACATTGTTCCATTCTTGAGTGATAAAATCGTTTCAAATTTATTAAAATGTTTAAGTGATTTCAACTAATTTTTGTTACACCAACAGATTTCGAATTGATACCAATATTTACTTCGCCGCCTGTGAGCATGCATTTCGTTGATTCAATGAATTTTTTCTCGCAGTGTAGACTTTTTATCACGTGACTTGCAATAGTGCGTAGAACACAGTGGAAGATACACAGACGTTCACAGTATGCGTATGGTTTTGGATGTAGAATTGCATTGAATACGGGTTTTTTGGTAGCAGCGACGCATAGGCTTATATAATAATCAATACAGGTGATACGCCCACACTTCAAGATGCGAAATCGATGAATTTCTCTCGATTTCAGTCGAATTTTGGGTGTTAGTTCAAATCTATTCTCTATAAATAATTGGATTTATTCATTTTATGTAGCTGTTCCAGGGTAATTAGTTAAATTTCAAAAAAATTTAAATTTAGGGAAAGTAGGCGAAAGCTTGATGGAAATAGCGGGTATTAGAGTTCCAACATTTTCCACAATACTGACCAAATAGACTGAAATTGGGCGTGAATACTTTTTTTTTGGGTAATATTAACACGTGAACACGTAAAATTTGGAATGTAAAATACATTAAATTGATTTTTTCAGTCCATTTTAATTTATGAAAAAAAGGTAACAGTAAAACTCTTTCAGGGTATATTTAAGGGAAGCCTTCCGTTTTAGAACGCTTGTAGGGGTAGAAAAAAAAATGGGTTACTTTTAGGAAAATAGGGGACCCATTATGCAGTCTTCGGTAAAGATTGACTATCGTATCGTCTTAGGCAAAATAACTTTTATGAGTAAGACGCAAGTAAACCCAAATTCGAACCGAATTTTTAAATAGCCTCTTGACTGATTGTATATTGGTATATGTAGTACAATCATTGAATGACAGATAAGAATAATATTGAGTTTACCTTGACCAAGAATTGCTTGTGTTCTACTTTGAGAGGTAGAGCAAATCCGTTAATAATGCTTCCCAGTATTTCGAGCAATTCTCCAACCCCGTTGAAATGTTCTGTCTCGTAAACGAACCTGTGATATCATAAATTATTAGTTCGTCATATCGATTACGAATAGTCCTACACATGCCCGCGTGATTCTGTGAAGGCTAATTTTTTGGACACGTCGATTAAGTTGGCAATGCAGACTAAGCCTCTCAGAATCACTGCGGGCATGTGTACCTGTGCACAATATGTTTCTTCAAATGACCACAAGAGTAATAAAATTAAAATTCTCAAATTTCTTGGCATTACGTTATAGTCTAACTAAATAATATTTATATAAGGCTAAAAATATAAAATTTCTGCGAATCGGACTAAAAGATGAGAATAACTCGCCTCTTGTTACAAAAATTACCAACGCACCTCAAGAAAATGTTGTTGATTTGTTTTCGGATGAAGGCTCGAAGGCCGAGGAACTTCCCGTAAATACGATGTAGGACAGTCTTCAGAAAGTCTCGTTCCCTAGGGTCTTCCGAGTCAAACAAGTCCAATAACTAAATCAGAAATACACAATGATCAATTTTTTACATGTTCATTTAATCAAAAAAATACATAATATCACAAAATACAAAAGTGCCAATTGATATCCCATAACGCCCCTCATACCTTTGTGCTGTAATTAAAAATATTTTCGATTAGAAATTTTGATATTTGAATTTTATTCAAGTATAAATGTCAATGCATCAAGAAACTTGTACTATTTTATCAAGAGCACAGTAAAAAGGTTGATTCGTGATGACTGACGCCACCAGAATTGGCTGAAAAAAAATTTGAATCAAAAGCATAAATTAAAGAGCTATTTGTGAGCTCTGCAATGCCGCAAACCCCGATTTTTGAGCTCGTTTCCGTTACATATTAAGAATTATTTTGACCACGTAAGAATTAGGAGCTCCTTGGATACGTTGGAAACAATGTCGTAGAAACAACCCCTATAGATATATCCACGCCCGATCGCGACGAGAAAACAAAACAAAAAAAAATTCAAAATGATGAGTAGGTACTGGAATGTTGCGTAATTTAAGAGCTTTAAAATGTCAGCGGTAAAAATTTTTACTTTCAACCCTTAAGGACAAACAAAAAAAAATAAACCTACCCTTAAGATTCATCGCAGTGAAGCCTTTTTTATGGTGAAACGTTTAGCGATTTAAGAGCTAACATGATATGTGAGATTTGTTTTTGAAGCAACACCCCCTTAACCGCCCACTGCTCCGATTTGTTTTAGATCATCAGAAAACTACCTTTAAACAACATTTCTTTTTTACGGTAAAATGTTCAGAGATTTAAGAGCTAAAAGGATATGCATAATTCGATTTTAAATTTTTTTTTTTTTTTTGTAAAACTGTATGTGGATTGGCATGTTCAAGTGTACCCTGCCGTTATTGAAAAATCGAATTACGGTACGTAAAATGCATCAACTACTGACTTTCAATAGCTATTGAAGGGGCTGTACGAGTTGGACGCTGGAAAAGTAGAAGAATTTTAGGAAGTTGTATCTTGACAATCAATTATCCAATTAATTATATAATTAATATAATTATAATTAATTATCCAAAATAAAAAGTTTGTAGATCGAGGATCGTGAAAATTTTTTTTCCATTAGCATCAATTAATGAGGAGCATCATTATTGACCATAACGTCAACCATTTCGCGCTGTGACATGTTTTGTCGTTCCCACGGTTCCGAGTTGGCAATGAATCTAGGAGAAACAAAGTAATAATTTTTTAAAAATTGGGATCGTGGCAACGAGCATTACGTATTGGATTTAAAGAATCCATTTGGATTGTTTTTTGGTTCAGTTTAACTGGCAACTTGGAATCGTGGGTATAATGGTTGACTTTATTGTCAATAAAAATCCTTCTTATTGATTGATTATAATTATAAAAAATATACAAATTACGCTCGACCTGCACACTTTTAAATAGAAATAAAAACCCAATCGAATTAAATAATTGGTTGACGAGATGCAAGATTTCAAAATTCACCCACTTTTCCAGCCATCAACGCGTATATACCACCTTAAACACTAGCCAAAACTAATGATAATGAAAGAGACAGTAGTAAAAAGTGAGCGTAATAACAAGGACTTGTAACAATAATAAGGAACAGCGACAAGAAACAGTGATAACTATAATAAGAATAAAAATAATGAGACACGAAACAACAACAAGAATAGTAACTAGAAGCACAAACGATGACGAGAGCGAAAAACATTCTTTTATATTGTAAATTTCCTCTATGGAGCTCGAAAACTATATTTTCCGTCACTTTAAAAATGATAATAATGGATATTGTAAAAACACTGTAGCAAGCTGTGTTATTTTTGTATTATATTAATTATTTTCTTATAAACCTCCGTACGAAATAATGAGTCAGAATCGAACAAACTCCAATCGAATTGAATGGTTGGTCGTCGAGATATATGTTCCCAAAATTCACCCACTTCTTCAACAGTTGACTCGTATATACTCTTGAAGGAATGCAAAATATCTGAATATTAGTTTAAGTATGTTTAAAGAAAAGTCAACAAGCTCGGTAAAAGTTTTACTGAGGTACCGTAAAAATATTAAGCACACCATATCCGATACTCAGTTGAAATCAAACTGTTAATCAGTTAAAACGTAAGGTTAGTAGAATGACAATGAATGAATATGTGTGTGGTCCTTGAAAATAAAACGAGCATTTTATTAGTACTTAAACAAATTACGGACGAACATTAAATCAATTTCTACGTACACTCACAAGGTGGATGATTTATTCGAATCCAGAGAAAAATCTGGTTTACATGTTTGTTGGCAACGAATGTGCGCTGGAGGTAACAAATTAAGTATGGTTTAGAAGACATAAAACCTATCGTACCCCACGAACACTTCAATCGTTAAGTCAGCTGAAGTGGATATGGCTCAGAAATCGAATTATGCATATCCTGTTAGCTATTAAATCGCTGAAAATTTTGACGTAGAAAAGAATTCGCTGCCATGAATTTTGAGGGTCGTTTTTTTTTTTTTTTTTTTGTTTGTCCTTAAGGATTAAAAACCAAAAACTATCACCACCGGTATTAAAAAGCTCTGAAATCACTCAATATGCCGTAATCATCATTTTGAATTTTTTTTGTTTTCTCGTCGCTATTGGGCCTGGATATATTCGTAGGGGTTGTTCCACGACATTGTTTCCAACGTATATCAGGAGCTTCTATTTCTCACGTGGTCATAATAATATTAAGAAAAAAAAAAAAATTTCACTTTCCGGTAAGCTGCCCCCTCCCCCCTCGCGCTTTTCAAAATTGATTTTCTCGTAACGGTAACGAGTTAAAAAATTGCGGGTTGCGGCATTGCAGAGTTCAGAAGTAGCTCTTTAATCTACGATTTTTTCAAATTTTTTTGAGCAAGTGGAAGGGGGGGGGGGGGGGAGCGTTGCGGAGGTAAGGAGTGACACATCAGGTTGTTTAGTGAAATATCCTTTCTGCTCTACTTCTGTCAACAATTCGGCTACTTTTTGACCGGAGGTAGCATAGGAAATAGGATTTGTATCATTTGCGCACATAGGGATTTCTTGACTCGTGTGAGTTTTGCACTCGCATTTGGCTAGTACAGCACTTTACACTCGTCAAAAAGTTCCTAGTTTATGTACACTTGCCACGAAAATAACTATTATGAAATGCGGAATTTAACTAGCAACCCTGAAAACCATTGTGTGCGGAATGAAATCTGCCAAATTCATAGTAAAAAATATAGTTGACATGGGTATTTTTGATAACAAAAACCTAGACGTGTTCCTCTTTTCCTGCAGTTTTACGCGAAGTCTGTACTTTTTCGTTTCTCCGTGGAGTTTGCATTTTTTTTATTCGAGAAAGTGTTTAATTTGCAAATCAAAAGTTTTTCTGTACATCATTTTCCATAAGTTTGTATTTTTTTTTTCCTGTGGGATACGATTGTGAACAAAAAGAATTTTTTGAATACAAATTATTTATATTGTCAAAACGAACATTTAAAAATCTACACCGGAAAAGAAATTTTATCTCCAACACTGTTTCTTTTTTCTACTGAAAAACTAACCATTAGGTGTGAAACATTTGTTTAACTAAATAGAAATATACTGGGCATTTCATATCAAATCACATAAAAAAAAAAAAAAAAAATGCGATATTGTCTCTGAGCTTTTGATGCTTTTTTTTCGCTCCTTTATACAATTCGAATATACGGTATTAGTAGAAATATGAAGAATCAGCCATAAATCTTTTTCAGAGTTTGCAAATGATTATCGCAAATTATCTGTAATTTATGCACTACAACGGCGAGGATATTTTTCTTTCAAATTGCTATCGTACATATGCATAAAATACTATGAAAATTATGAAATTTTTGTAAAAGAACTTTTTGCATACATCACCCAAAATTCAAGTTATATCGATCTAAAAAATTAAAGAATCACTGAAATCTGTCTTTTCGGACGAATATCGCGGGGAAACACTTAATTTGAAGAATTTAAATAAATCAAGATCAAGCTTTACAGTACGGACCCGTAATTATGAAGAACAGACAAAAAGTCGAAAGGTGTCACAGAAATTCGCCATTTCATTTGATTTGGAAAGCTTCATATAAATCGCCCCTTTCATCTTGTGTCGTAGAGAAAATTTAAAAAAGTTGTTTTCGATCTCCGATAACGGAATATAGAATTTGTTTTTTTATAATTAAAGGGTCATTTTTCGCAAGATAAACATTTTTCGTATAAACTAATACAACGTAACGTAATTGCCAAACTAAAAAACTCTCAGAATTCTTTTTTAAAGATCACAGCATTTATATTCAAATCACAAAACGAATTGTTCAAGTTTTATAGTAAAAAAAATTCCCGTTTTCCCGTTATTTTCTGCAACTATACACATGAGGGTACTTTTGTTTGGAACGAATAATTTTTTCCACTCCTACCTGAACAACTTGTTCATTGCGAAAAAGGGATCCTCGCAGAAGAATATTTCTGAAATCCAGCTATCAAAGGCTTCTCTCAGAATTCGAAGTTTTTCACATTCGAAATAGTTTTAATAGGTCGAGTATTCTACCGCTAATATCGGCAACTATATTTCGGGACCGAGTCATCAGAAGGGCTTATAGGTACGTTTTTAGGAGTTCGGATGCCACGGTCGAACCGCCTTTAAAAAAACTTTTCAAATATCTGCACCATGTGAGAAGAAGGGCCGATTACTAAGGCAACAGAAAGATTTATATTTAAAAACACATTGTTACTAAAGAGTAAAAGTTATCTAGGTATAATTTGTTTGATAATTTTGACCGTAGATCGGATTACTCGCACATTGGGGTCGAAAGTCATAAATTCGAAATTGAGAGGAGGAAACGCAATAAATATAATCGTGATTTCCGTTAGTTTTTCCAATTTTGCAAGTAAACCAACGAAGATATCAAAGACTGTTAAATAATTAATTTTTTTTGTAAAGAACAGTAAGACGACCAACTTTTGTTCGATACCTTTGCCGAGAAACCTGTAGAAATAAAGATGCGACGTAAAATCCCGGTTCTCCATTTTTTATTTAATTCAGACGTCAAATCCGTCAGTTTTGATAATAGACAAATTCAGGGTGTGTTAGTCGCGGACACATCTATCTACACAAAAATCACTCAGACTGTTCGTCAAAAAATAGCATTCATATCTCATTTGACTGGACTAATAGGCATCTAATAGGTCTTGTTCAATCTGAACATGAAAATCGCAGAAACACGCTTTGCAAAGATAGCTGCATACCTTCATTTTTATCGTACATTCTTGTGCTTCAAATCACAAGCTTGGACTCGAACATTTCTAATAGCAATAAAGTTACATAACGCACTTGGTTGTTTGTGTGTGATATGAAAGAAGTTTGATTATTCGAATCAGATAGGACTTATTAGTAAATGCAGTTAAAATTTTTATAATTTCACTGACCTGTAAAACAAATTTTTGGTCGATAACTTTCTTGCCGATAGTTGGCTGGAAGTCGGAGGACTCGAGAAAACGTAGAAAGAACTCGTAAACCAACTGAAGATGAGGCCAGCTTGCCTCTAGGGTCGGATCATCCTCCTCTGGATCAAAGTCTGGATTTTCACTAGGTGGTAGCGTGCGGAATAAATTTGCCGAAATCTGCAATTATTAAAAGAATAATAAGAAGCTTATTAGATAATTTTTCTCTTTTCATGTTCGATGAAGCAGATGATACAGAAATGACGTGCATGCGGATTGAAAGTAATTCCCTGGTAAATAACCAATATCGGGATGATTCACTGCAAATTAAGAGCTGGATGTAAGCATAAAAGGTGATACCGTGACCTAGCTAAACCGTGTGACTTTATCAAGAAATTTTTCACTGATTCGTATATTATCTGGACAGAGAATCTCTGTGGGCCGAGACTTAAAATGACGTTAATGTTCGATTAGTTAACCAGCGCCTGTTCAGAGAGGCAAGGTACCACCTAAATGCGCTTGCGCACGGACTTTGAAATAAGGGGACGGAGCACAAGGTGCTGAGATAGGCGCTCAGAGTGAAACGGAAGACGGAACAGGAGAAACTCGCACGTACAGCACACTATACGTATTCTATCGAGTAGACGAAATATGAACTTAGCATAGTGCGAGGCAAGAGGTTAATACCATAATCAGCGAATCTCAATATTGAAAAAAAAAACTTCAAGATTCACTAGATACTGGTGATAGTTTACCTTTTTGCAGGTGCTTTACGATACCGTCACAAGCGCATGCGCAACGTCGTAAGACAGAGATAAAACTACATTATGACGCTATCTCTCTCGGCTCGCTGCTCCTGTGTGCCGTGGAATCGCAGGCGCACGTTTCAGTTATATGATAGTTCAGCGGTCAGGGCAAGTGTGTTTGCGTCAATTTTCAAACGCCTGAACGAGGAAGCGTTTGAGATACTAATTGCTAATTGCTCATAAAATAAAATTGAAGCAGTTCCTGATTATGCAGACCAAGTTCGTATACAACTATTACGTAGAGGTTATGAGTCTATTTACATCAGTAGTTCCCATCAACGAAAGGCTTAACATAGGTGGCGCAAACGTAACTTCCTCGTTTTCGTTTGATTCACTCTATAAACCTAGTGCTTCGTCCCCCTATTTCAAAGTCCGCGAGTTGGCGCGACCAAAAATAGTATATTACGGCGCGAGCCGCGTATTCTATTTTTCGTTCCATTTGCCCGCAAATTCGGCATTACGCGTCTGTTTTCAGACCGGATAAGGTTTTTGAGCTGGCACTTGAAAACAAACCTTATCCGGTCTGAAAACAGACGCGTAATGCCGAATTTGCGAGCAATTGGAACGAAAATGTAATATACTACTAGGAGCTTCGCCCCTGCGCGCTTCGCGCGCCAACCCCACGTCGGCGCTCGCTTCGCTCGCCGCCGAGGTCTCGGCGCTACGCGCCTCACTATTTCCTTATACAGTGTCTCTTAGACAGGTGAATTTATTTGTGCTGATTTGATGACAGGTCTGCAACTGTTGATCGGTTGTTTCCGATCAACCCGACATTGCTATTGGCTCCCTATGCAGGTCTGCTCAGATTGTTTTCGTAAACGAATCCACTAACATGTACAAAACCCCCGATGCCATGCATCCCCAATTGCATTTTGCGACTTATTTTGCTATAGTTATTATTTTCCCCATAGTAGAAGAAATTCATAGCTTTGCTATAAGTAGAATTTCTATGGCTTCAGACAAATTAAAAACTCGTTATAATATTTAAGCCAGGGATATAAAATTTAATCCCGGAGATTCTGTCTGGCTCTTTCAACCTCGAAGACAGAAAGGACGGTGTCCGAAACTACAAAGAAACTGGGAAGGCCCTTAGTTAGTGGTTAACCGGATCAAGGATTTGCAGGATCCAAAGAAACCTATTTCTTCTCTGATATAACTCTCCTCGAGTTCTGTTTCATTACTTCTGCTGACATGTTTGCTAGTATGATATATTTGAAACGAGACTCAGTCTCACCTCTGCGTGTCGATCTTGAGTGCCGTACACACAATACGCCAACGCGCAAAAAAGACAATTCCCATCGAGAATCATCTTGATAATTCTCGTTTTCATGTTTATTTTTTGCGTGTCAGAAACAGATACCTTTAAAAATATTTGTCAAAGACTGTCATAAACAGCCGATGACAGCTGTCAAAGGAAGTTTTTTTTGCTAGATGCTTTTTGTTTTGTTTTCGGCATCTCATCCCACCGCCAACTTCATGCGTATACTATTGTTATTATAATCTTTTTCATACTATTGTTATTATAATATTTTTTACCAGTTCATTTGTTCAGAACTTTTTTATTAGATAGAGAGATCATACGTGGTCGAAACGCAAGCGCGTTAGAACGAGACTTAGCACGCTGCCTCCGTGCGGTGGCGCTGATTGAGCCGTTAGGCAGGAATAATACCGTCTCATGGAATACTCTATCCAGATAGTATACAGATCAGTGAATATTTTAAGTCTCCCTGCTAGCGGCGTTGGCGAAAACAAGGGTAAACATGTGTAACGTTTTTGTGCGCGACGCAGCATGCGACCGTCCATGTGAAGCAAGTGAGTATGTTACACGGCGCTGCTATTCTGGTGTTGTTAAACTGGTTTTAAAAGTACGTGTAAACGGTCTCTTACACCCAGATCAACCAATCGGGTTTAGTTATGCTATTCTACTTGACCAACGGGAATGGCGTAACTAAACTGCAACGAGAATGCGTAAAACTATATAAGTATATTTAGATCTGTTCAGCCAACCTTAGCAGTAGAAAAATACCTAGGGAATTATATCGCGTCTCGCATTCTAGTTATTGTCGTTTATAGGTTATGTACTTATGTAGGGAGCGTTTCCTTTGTTCATTGTTTGATAATATTGGGGGGGGGGGGGGGGGGGGGGGTGTGTGAGTAAAAGTAAACGAGATTTTTCTTTTAGATACTACCGCATAATAATGTTCCAGTAAATGTCTTGATGACCGGTGTGCCAATTGCATGAAATTACAGATAATTGAATTAATACTCATCATGCCTGCACAGTCGTTCTTAGCTAGTACGACAATCCAGTCGGTAGATAACCTCACTTTTCAATTCACGTAGAGCTTCGATATGGAGTGAAACTGCAGCAAATACAGCAAGATAACAATAACTTTTTCAGTGGAATTTTTTTAATGGAAGTAGGATTTCTTGTTGGCATGTCCACGGAAGTATGAAGCAATTCACAACAGAATAACAATTCCTAGTAAGGAAGAGTTAACGTCAACAATTCCCGTATGTATAAGCGGCAATGCTTAGACTAATTTAACAACACTGGTAGTAAAACTGGAATACCACTTAGTGAGACTGAGATCGTAGATTACTACCGATAGAAAATGGTAAACATTACTAGGCTGAGTGACAGATTGCGCATGCGTACGATAATTAAAGTGAGATCGTACACCTGCGTAAAGTCGATTCTGAATCCCCTCGTTTAAGAAGGTAAAAACTAAGGTTGAATCCAGCAGCCTCTAACATCGAACAGATACGGTGAGTGTTATTGAATAAGCGTTAGCTAGACGGTAGTGCTGGCAACGTTACTTCTGATTCGCCAAAATTAGGTTCAGAATCGACTTTACTCAGGTGTATAGCGACAGTATTTTTGTCTATGAGGTACGGGAATCAAATTACTCGAAACGGGGTATGGGTGTCAAACTTTTCTGCATCTAGTACCGAACTGAGATTATATTGTTACGATTACTCGTAACAATCATAGGCCAGTTTGCCAAGGCGTCTCGAATCGTCACTACGTCAATTATTTGATATCTGCGTATTCTAAAAAAATTGCACGCCTACTAAACCTCCATCACCAGCCGCGTTTGACAACTGTAACTTGGGATGGCCAACCTGCGTGTAATAACGACAAAGCTCGCGCATGCTCAGTAAGTCGCTCAGTCGTCAACTGTCACCATATCTCGGTACATGAAGTTTGAAGTATTCACCAACACTATAATACTGTTGTTCTCGCGAGCACTACTAGCATATTTCTTCGAAAACGACTCGTTAGTGTCACACACTTCTCAGTAATAAAAAGATAGCTTATGGTATCGACTTTCATTCTTAGGTTGAGTTTAGGACTCAACCTCATACACATCTTTTATTATTTTGACACTACCGTACTACCGCTAAAAATTTTCAATTTTTCAGACTACAATTTTTAATTACATTTTTTAGAAAGATAAGGTGATATTGTATGATATTTTTCAATGAAGTAAGGCCACATTACGATCATATTTGTATCACGTGTACGTTAATTGTACGGTAAATTTTCTTAGGTTAGTACGATACTCATATGCGGGGCCATCTGGCAACCCGACCGCCCACCGTTTTATACAGCGATTTATAATCGCATTCCGTTATACCTGATCACCGGTCTATATATATATGAGGTATTCCACGCCAACTCGGCGGCATTTGACCCTGATCATCTACAATATGTTTAATTATTTTTCATCTCATTCAACCTATAAAAAAAACGTATTCCTAATTTCCTAAAAATTTTTCGGATCAACCAGTCTGTTTAAAAAAAATTAATGAACTCCCTATTCAAGCCAAAAAAAAAACACCTATTTTGAATTTTTTTTATCAACTTAAGAAAGTTGTGCGTCACAAAACAATAATTTTAAGCCATAAAACAAAGTAGAAGTATTTAAAAAAAAAATGTATACAATTTTATAAGCTGGACAACACTTCCTTTCTCATGTTCATTTTTTATTTTTTGTCTTCATTGCGTATACAATAGTATTTTTTTGGATTTACGGCAGGAAAAGTAGATTGACCAAGAACTTGAGTGAACAGAGTCTTGCTACACTGTCGCCGCCAGCACCGCTTTGGACTTGCTTTCTGTGGGCATTTGTTGCAATATGGAACTTTGACAATTATGTGTCCAAAAAAAATGCGGCCTCTGACAGAACGGTAAAAAATTTGTCACTAGTGCAGGGAGATGCAGCAAAAAGTGTTGTCAACTGAATACACCAACAGTGTATTCAATCAGCAAGCACGATTGTAGCAAACCTTGTCCCATGAAAAATCCTGTCACCAATGACAGGTGATTTTCTTTTTTAGAACTATTTTGTTTATATTTCTGAAAACTCATGTAATCATTAACAAAGCACTTCAGTTCAATTGCAATCCGTTTATATCATTCGTGTATCGTATTACAAATTTTCACCGTACCCAACCAAGAATGGAAACCCAATTATCATGCAACCGGTAAACCTGTCGGCTTGGAAATACTTCCACCCTAGTTCCTTAGCAACAAGTGAAATTGTACAATGGAAGGTCTTAATAAACTTCGCGATAAGATTATGTTTCCAGCGGAACGTCCTGCTATTCTAAGCACAGCTATTCTGAGCACAAGCAAGGGATACGATGGGACAAAATACTCGAAAGCAAGCAAGGACTGATGAAGCTGAAGCTAGTAGCCAGAGTTAGCAGCCAAACATGTTAAGCTTTTTGGAAATAGAAAAATTTACTTCAGTTTCATATTCACAATTATATAAAAGTATCAGGGGTTCAAGGTATTTTACAAAGCTTTAATTTTCGGACTTCATTATCTTATTCGAATGAACATTAGAACGTATGGTTGCTAATCTGGTTGCTAGTTTCAGCCTTGCAAGGGCTGGGCAAGGAGTATCTGTATCACAATTAATTGTTGATTCCACGTGGGCTAAACTCGGCGAGGATACTTCATTTCATAATTATGCGCTACATAACGTGTACGCTTGTAGTATATTATACAAGCACCACCTAAAAATGAAATTTATCAGAATTTGCTGACGTATAACGAGCAAGAGCACTTCAAATTACACAATCGTCCAACTAGCGCGTGCAGTTGCTGCAATTGCGAAGATATAAGACACAATTACACCAAAATGTGCCCTATTTATATCTAAAATAAAATTGATTAAGAAATAAGTTAAGTTGGAGCAGTAAAATTACATTATAATTCATTAAAATTAAATTAAAGTTCATTAAATATACTCAAATTGTATGCGGTAATTAATAAATATGTATCCGGTCTTGCAGAAAAACGATCAACTGATCAGTTTTTCAGGAAATTGAAAAGTTTGAATAAACAATTTCTATATCTAGACATTTACGAGGATGAGAATTGATTCACATCCGAAACAATATCAAATTCCACGTACAGTCCCTGACAGTTGCCGCAAGTATTGGGACAAAGTTAGCCAACAAATAAGAATCCGCTGCGATGAATTTCAAGGGTAATTTCGTACCTGCAGATGACTAATCGGAACAGAAGGGACCGAGGGTGGTCAGATCAAAAATTGAAGTTCTATATCCTGTTTTCTCGTAATTCGTTGAAAATTTTGCTATAAATATGAATCACCTGTCATGTTTTTTGAAGGTATTTTATTTCTGTTCTAGACTAAAGGTTGTGATTTCAAAAATGTCACCGAAGGGGTTCTGAAGCTTTTAAATCGTCCAACACGGCCGTCTGAGGTTTCGTCTAAAAAAATCATTTCTTTGATGTTATTTTGTGCGGTGAATATTTTTGCAGGGTTGTTTTTTTACCCGTTAGACCCAGTTTGCAATAATGATAACATCGCCATATACTAAAAACAGTGCAAATGAAGCTGAATTCGAAAATCTCTGCGGCGAGATTTATTCGCTTAATAATCGCTATTGACAATATTTATTGCAGGTTGTTCAAAACAACCGTAAAAATTTTCCGACATGTGCAAATTCTAATTATAAGTTATTATAACTGTCACTGAATTCGTTATTTAAGTAAGTGAAACATAAAATGTGATTTATTGTTAAATAAATTAGTTTATTTCGAAACGAAAATAAAAAAAAATTTGATTCAAATTTTTTAATAAGTTGCGTGCTGCACAAACATAGAAATATTAATGTCATTATTATTTCTATTATTGAAATTAATTTCACATTGGTACCACAATAGTACTTCTTTCAGCCATACTTTAAAAAAAAAATACTAAAATCTCGGTGAAACAGTGATATTTATAGTTTTTCTTATGATTATTTAATTTTATATTGGAAACTATCAGTTATACAGTTTCGGCTGATGGAACTTTTTTGTAGGAAATTAAATTCTCTACAAAAAGGGTCCTTTACAATTTTGCTGTAAAGTTAGTAGTTTAGGAGAAAAATGAAAAAAACCATAATTTTTTAGCAAAAATCAACTTTACAATTTTTTACTGGCGAGATACTTCATACATTCTAAATTAGCTGTAGGAACTTTTAAAGAGGAAGGATCCCTCTGAAACTTCCGGCCATGGTCAATTAAATAGTATGAAAACTCGCGATGCTATAGATAATTGACAAAAAAAAATTATTTTTACGTGTTAATTAAATGGGAAAATTTCAAATTCATTTAGCGAGTACTTAAAATTAAAATTAAGAGCTAGGCTTTGGTGGGAATTTTTTTTTATATGTTCAGAGTGATATTTCGTCTATGAAGTGAAAAAAAAAAAAATAGTCGTCTCAAACGAAGCACCCTAGTACACATATCCTCATAAATTTCAATCGACTGTTCTCAAGTGGTCACATCACCATTCGAGAATTTTGATTGAACCATGGTCCAGTCTGCCCCTCCTCAAGTCTGATAAGTATTGTATTCAACATTTTCCGTCAGAACCTAATCCTTCGAAGTTATTCAAAGTTTTCTGTATTTTCAGAACACTTTGTATATTCATGTGCTTACTTCAAGAGTTATAGAGACCGTGCGGGAAATTGACGACAGCGCCGAATAAGCTTTTTTTGTCCCAACCGACGGGTATTTTTCCCTTTCGACGCCAATGACGCTGCCAATGATCATTCAACCTATCGCTTTGAATCACCCTGTGGTTAGGGACAGTAAATAACGGTTTACTCGGTATTTCTCAAACTGTTATAAAAACTGATAGCGCAAAAACTAACCTTTCCTTTTCTTACACCGAAAAGAGGCATTTTCTGGGTACGAATATTTCTTTTTTTGTTCGGAAAAATTATGAGAAATGACTACCAGACCACCCGTCAACGTTAGTGCAAGTCCTGCCGATAGGGACAAATTTGGGCATTCGTGGCGCCATTCATACTCGCGCTCGGTCACTATACGTGTGCCTAGCTAATTGTAAGACCTCACTTAAACAACCATTACTTCGGTTGCATTTAGACGATGTAATTTTATTCGTTTTAGCACCTTCTTGAGGCATCCTTATACGATTGTATTACCAAGAGCAATTGTATTTTCGATAACCTGAATGTGGCGCCATTCTGTCTGCAATCTTACAAATGAAATTTAGCTGTCATTTTGCTCACGTGGCGTTGTCATTTTAACGGCATATTTTTAAAGTTGATTAAAGTCGTACTAAATGGCAACTTTTTGAACGAAAAAAGTCGTTGAGTAAGGGGGAACATTACTTATACTTTTTGATATACAAGACGCTGGTTTATTTTTCTTTTCTTTTTTTGCTGCGAAACAAGTTTTCCGTAACTTTTCAGGGTTCGTACGATTTTTGGAACGCGAAATTCCCTGACTTTTCCAGGTGTTCCAGCCTGAAAATAGGATTTTTTCAGTAACCTTTCAAGAAATATGCCGCTGATTAATGATAATTTCTTTGCTTATTAATACTAATACCTTCAATATTACCTAGTAATTAATTCACTGTCCGACTACTAACTTACAAATAATAGCCAGCGATTTTCAGTAAGAAAAAAACGAAATGAGGTTCGATATCAAGTAATGTACGTATAAGAACGAGTTTATTTCTTCGAGAAACTTAAAATTCCAGTCTTATTTTCGAAATTCCCTGAGTTTTCCCGGTTTTCCAGGTTTTCCTTGTGCGTACGAACCCTGCTTTTCTGGGCCACCATTTTGGACACCTAACTTTGTGTATGTGAAATTAGCCCAATACTTTATGAAAGTAATATTTCTAAGAATTCTCAGTTGTGCTGGATATATGCTAACATATGTCGTCAACCCTACTTTCACAACTTCAACGGTTATTCAAAATATTCAGAAAAATCAAACTTTGACAAGCACTTTCAAGATAATAGGGGAAAAAATGGCGTCAGGTTGTGCTGAACTTGTGCTACTTTGTGCCACAGGTATACTGTTTTGCCGAAAAAAAAAACTATACGTCAAAAAAAAAACCTGCATATTTGTTATTGAGAAAAACAAATTAGGCCAAGTTGTACTAAACTTGTGTTACCTTATACCAAACTCTTTCTCGTGAAAAAACTGAAAAATCTTGGCATATCTTAAAAAATCAATAAAAAAAAAAAAATTTTCGCACTATGCTAGTGTATACGGGGCATTATTATTGAAACTGAATAACTCCACAAAGTCAACATTTTTACTTGCCTAATTTTTTCGAATTTCCATTTTTTTTTTGTCGAAAGGTGCCTTCAAGATTTTTTCCAAAATTGTTCCAGATAAATCTGAAATTGTTCAAGATTAGAATTCAACCTCAGTTCTTTCTCAAATTGCGAATTTTTAGAGAATTTTAACTCTAAGCTCTTCAAATGGATTCAACTTCCATACAAATTGAAATATTAACAGACGTAGGAGAGTCGGGTAAAATGGGGTGTTTGGGAAAATTGATATAATTTGGTGATTTCGATGAATGGGACATCATCTACTCGGATATAATATCTGTGGACCTTTATTTGGCTACTATTACTGCGCCATTTTGATTCTTTTATCATCACGGCGAAAAAAAATTATTTTACCGTTGAGTACAGAAATCCCTATTTTACCTGAACGTGCCGGTAAGATCGGGACCATAGGAGATATTACCAAAACGGCTTTTTTCAAGTTAGAATGAAATTATTTATTGCACAAACAAAAGTTACACGAGGTTGAAACTGGCAGCCAGAATCAGCAGCAAAATGTTCTAATGCTCATCTAAATAAAGTAGTGAAGTCACAAAATCAAAATTTTGTGAAAAACCTTAAACTCCCAATACTTTTAAAGAAATAAGAGGATAAAACTGAAATGCATTTTTCTATTTTTAAATAGTTTAATACCATTGGCTACTAACTTTGGCTGCTATATTCATCTTCATAAAGTGACACTCAACCTCGAGAAAGTTACAAAAAACGACTCTATTTATTATTAATCACAGTAGTCGCCAAGATAGTGTATGCTAGCGTTGTCAACTTTAAACAATCTTCGAACCAACATTGTGGAAAGTACTAGCAACGAACTGACTCCATGATTTTTTGGCAACCCGTGGGCCAATCACATAAGAAAGGGCAGACGATATACGGATTTTGGCTTGTCGCGGATTGTTGCTCAACTATATAACACAGCCAAAAAAGCCTTGCACGATAATTTTGAAGACACATCATATTACCTGTACCATGAGTTTCAAGGCCACACGTTGTTTATTCATCAATTTATAACAAGAAATGTGAATTTTTTTTCCACGGCATTTCGCATCTTGCAACTAAACAAATAGAGGAAATTGATCTCACGACAGCTTGTTTTATCGACAATGATGAGACGAACAACTTTTGTTTGAACAGTTTTCGTGTATGACCCGTAACAAAGACGTTATTTGACAAAATGTGGGGTCTCAAAAGTTTAAACAATCGTTACGGACAAACCCGGACCTAACTTTTTGGGGCATAGGTGAAAATATGTTCGTCCGTCTTTAATGAACCTATAGAAAAATCGGCTAACCTACGTTATTCCAGAATAGAACTTAATTTTATTCTCCTGGACTATAAGGTTAGATTCGACGGTCATGGGTTATGTTATGTTTACTGAGATTGAGTTTGTTTATCGCTCGGCCGACTATGGCGCTGTAGGTTTTTCTGTGCTGCCAACATAACTGTCTAGTGTAAAAAGTTAGCCGTGTTAGATTATTTGTCCCCAAATGTAAATTGCCTCTTCATCATAATTCAGGCACTCAGGCTAGCCTGAATCCTTACACTTACTGAATCCTTGAGAGCTAAACAATATCGATAACGGCTTTCCACGTACGTGTCCGGCATTTATTTTTATCGGTGATAAGCTGCAAACGAACCATTCGGACTTCTAGAACATGCTTGTAGAGCCATATGACAGATAGCACTAGCTTATTAATAAAAATGGCACATACTCGTTTTACTCAAATCTCCATTATACATGGTTCTTTTCGTCTCGAATTCTAGATTTGTGGTAGAAAATGTGAAAAATATTACGCCTCCTGATTTGTGACTTTCTTATTTTTTGATAGATAGAATATTGTATCAAGAAAATCCTGTTTTACTTTTACGCGAAAAGTATTGGTAAAAATATAACAATGCACAGGTGAAAGGCCTGTTAGATCAACATTTGGTGTTTGTAAAAGTTGATCGGTATGGCCAGTAAAACTTAGCATAATTGGTGAATTTTATATTTTATCTCTATGTTTCGAAAATTCCAATTTTTATAGCATCATTTTTTTGCTGTCACAAGGTCGAAGGTCTGCTTAATCAATATTTGAAGTTCAGTATAATCCGGGCAAATTAACTACCACAACTCGGCACAAGTTGTACATTTTTCCGATTTCGAATTTTTCCAAGAAAATTGATCAATAATTAATTTTTTCCTGAAGCAGTATCGTGTTTTTCCTGAAACTGAGTATTGCAGAAGTCAGAAGAAGTCTAACACAACTGAAACTTCGAGATTTTGTCAACTACCAAACGTGTTAAACTTTTTGGAAATAGAAAAATGCAGTTGAATTTTATTCTCATAATACTATAAAAGTATTGGGGGTTTAAGGTGCTTAACAAAATTTTGATGAACTTCACTACCTTATTCGAATGAGCGTTAGAAGGTTTGGCTGCTAATTCTAGCTACCAATTTCAGCCTCGAGCGAGAAGAGAGGTTAAAATATTTACACGTAAAAAAAGATTCAGCCCAGCATACCTGAAAAGAAAAATCGCGATATCACGAAAGTGACAAGGTGGGTGTTGTATTTTTCGAGTTTTTCGTTCGTTTTGCGAGATTTTGTGAGATTTTTCAAGATTTTTCGGTTTTCCCACGAGAAAGAATACGGCACAAGGCGGCACAAGTTTAGCACAACCCAGCATAATTTTTTTTTTTTTTAATATACAACTTACTCGACACAAACAACACGATTTCTTTTTTAGTTTTTTTAAGGTGTAATTTTGTACCAATTTACGGTCTGTTATTCAGCAAACGGAACATGGTTTTGCATGTGTTTTGGCTCTAATAATGTTTCTGGTCGAGCGCAACGATAGTCATACATAGAGCACGTACTGCACTCACTGCGTATCTCATACTCTCCATCAAATAAAATATGTCTCAAAAGTGCGACAGAGATGAAGTACGCGTATTACGAGCACAGGTTTGTCTGTTTCTAAGAATGTTATTAAATAAAACTGATGGGTTGACTTACTGTTCGTATCAAATACTTATTAGTGAGAGAACACTTATGACTAAAACTAACCGCAATTCCCTAACTTAACCTAAAATTTACTATACTGGCTGATCTCCGATGATAATACAAGATTATTGCAAAGTGATAATAAACAGAGCCATACACATATGTCAAGAAATAGTCTCAAAAGAAAATATTATATATCCCGAAACAACTGATATGTTGCCAATGAAGATGATTAACTTATTGCTACACCCGTAGTGCTGATACGTAACGATATAGACGAGGCTGAAGCTAGCAGCAAGAGCTAGCAGCCGCGCGCCATGATGCAGGGCCGCAGCGACGCCTGGTGCCCGAATAGGGGGTTTCACAATTCACTCGACAACCCAAGTTTTCGCTCGGATCGGAGGAAGTAGTATATTTATTTCAAGATACATTGTAGGTCAGACTTCAAGCAAATCACGTTCGTTGAGGAAAGCAAACATATTTCGCTTTTTGTTCAATTCTTTGATATAACAAAATAGAGGATCTAATAAAATCGAAGCAGCCGATCGTTCGTCATAGGTTGGAAGAGACAAATACTTACAGGAAAGTAGTTCGTAACTGAAACTTTTCGAAATTTGCCAAGTTTTAAAGGAGAAAATTTTTTTTATCCATTTTCTTTTTCACTATTCGATATAGAGGAATATATAGAATGTGATAGATATCGAAGCAGCAGATCGGTCAGCATAGTTGGAAAGGGGTGAATATTTACACGGGGGTTCTTTCTTATTCAAGTTTTTTTTGTCCGTCGAAACGTGGCAAAATTCTAAAAATTTCAGTTACTGTCTATTTCCGTGTAAATATTTGCCCCTTCCAACTTACGCCGACCGATCGGCTGCTTCGATTTCATTAGATCCTCTATTTTGTTATATCATAGAATTAAACAAAAAGTGAAATATGTTTGCTTTCTTGAAGTCTGACCTAGAATTTATCCTGAAATACATATACTACTCCCTCAGACACGCGCGAAACCTCAGGCTGTCGAGTGAATTGTGAAGCCCCCTATCCGGGCACCAGTCGTCGCTGCGGCCATGCATCGCGGCGCGCGGCTGTTAGCTCTGGATGCTAGCTTCAGCTTCGTACAATGAAGTTGTGCAGAAAGCTGATTAATTGGTTTGCGTAGATGTGTTTAGCATGTAAAATATACAAGGTTACAGGGTTCAAAACAAATAATAGTGTAACACTTGCGGTCGACATGACGGTTGTCCACATATTACGTCACCCACTGGGGGGGGGGGGGGGGGTCTGGACAAAACGTTACTAACTGTGACATGGGGGGCCTAGGGGTTTCTCCAAGTGTGACATCACACTTCAAAGTTATAAATTTAAAAAAAAAATTTTTCTAGTATTTATCGAAGCGAGGTAAGTAGTATTTAATATTTAATTATGCTTTGTGCCGATAGTTGCAGCGCTATTTTATTATCATGAGACACTTCAGAACCAGCCCCCTGATACTCACCACTGCTCGTGTACTAAAAAATTGTACGCGTTTTGTCCCCGTTTTTTAGTTCCTCTACGTGGCGCTAGGAGACTTCTGACACGCTCGCTGCCCTCGCTGACCGCGCGCATGCTTGTCAGACAACTACTAGCGCCACTGGTGGTGGAGATTGGCGGCAGAATCGAGGGACATTTTGCGAACCACTTTTAGCAGCGTGTGTCACGGGGCTGTTCAGAAATCAGCAAGTATTTTTGGAACAACTAAATGTACGACGTACTCAATAATCAACAATTGGCAGTAATCAATCAAATAAATCATTGACAGGGTCATTAAAGATCAATTGGTTATAGTACAAAACTATGGAACGGTAGGTTTTTATGCTCAACTTGATATATATGCTTATGGTATATAAACAGTCATGTCGCAAAAACATTTTGTATCAAGGATTATGTATGATCCTAACCATATTCAATTCCATTGCCGTATTGCTCCATTGTACGAGGCCATAAAAGAATGTCATTGGCAAAATATTATATTTTTTAAAACAAGGGTTTTAGTAATCGTGGACGTTTAACGTAATCACTATTCACTGTCAGTTTTACTAGATTTCGATAAGATTTGCAAAATACATTTTCAGCGCAGACTTTTCTTTCAGAAGACAAGAGCAATAAATTGCAAGAAGTGAATAAGCACTTCAACTATAATGAAATAGAACACGGGTACAAAGATGAGCAGGAAAAAATTTTACACAAGGATTCGAATACCGGCCAGAGTCTCCACACCAGAAATATTGTTTCCTGCTGCTAATTAGTTTTGACCCTCTTTCTCTCTCAATTGAATCTTTCATTTGTTTTCCATTTCATTGTCTCGCATTTTTTGAACTCGATCCACCCCGATATTCGTTTTAGAATCAAATTTTTTTGTTTTTTGACCAAATATTCAGTGCGCAAATTTATTCAAAATCAGTTTGGTCTAGCAGTAATATTACAAATGATCTAATTTTTTGCGAATGTCGCAGAAACTGGCCGTTGGACTTAACGGCCGAGTGCGGCCTAGGATTAAGAACCACCGACGCTCACGCGCAGTCACCCGGCGCAGCCTTATAACGACAGATTGCGCAGTCTGTGAACCGAGCTGAAGCCGTGATTAGAAAGAGAGAGCTACAGCTGGAGCCGACCCTCTCTGTTGCACGATCGAAAAAGTGGGGAGCAGCCACCAGACGGGGAAAGCAATAAGACAAGAGGGGAGGTAAGCTTGTATGAGCTATGTGTTTCCCCCGCCAAAGAATTTTGGCTGCTGAGTGCGGAAACGTCCGAGGACTCTTAAACTTTGGGAAAATATTCTAGATCGAAACCGAAACTTGATCGAATTTCATTCGCGAGGGTACGCGATCGTTAACCATTTTTTATTAATAATCTACCGATGAACAATTTTGCCTACCGAGTGTGGAAACTTCCGAGGACTTTGATACTTGGTAGAGTCGTCCTTTAATGATCGCTAAAAGTGTTGAAAAATTATACGCGAGAGTATACCGTCGTTTACTCATGAATAACTTTTGTTACGTGCCCGATACTGTTGGTGGTATGTTTTCTCGATTCAGCTCACGATTTCGATGAAATTGATAATTTTTTCCCGATTAATCGAGTAATTGATTATTTTTCCTCGCAATCGGTTTTCAAGTTTTAGTCCCATGAACGATGCAATACAATATCAATTTATGTGATTAAAGTCTAAATTAGCATCGTTGTATTACTCACTAAGTACCTATTTGATATAACAAGTAAAAGATAAAGGAATATCTTTGCCTAAGATTGAAGAATATTTTGAAGAAAACCCTAAATTATCAAAAAACTTTTCGGCTATTAAGACTGCATGCTGAAATTTACGATATTTTAGTTTCGTAATAGTATTATAAAATATAAGATAAGATAAGAAGGAAGATGAGGTGATCGAAATTTTTGATTCTCTACTCATTATTTTCAGTGAAGAATTTCCTTTTTCTGTAAGACCAATCCATCAAGTTCCTTGACCGCTAAAAAGTTTGGATTCACTAGTCGAAATTTCTTGCCGCGCTAATAGTTTGATAGCGGTGTCAAAATTATCTCTATTTTCCCAAGCCAAATTTCCCAAGTGGCTGTTTGAACGGGACAAATTCACCTTCATTTTGCTCTTGAGAAAATTTTTTACGATTTTTTTTTTATCCGGTACGCAGCTTTGATTCCAAAACTCGACAAATCAATGCTTTTGATATGTGAAAAAGTAAGGCTTTCTCGGGGTGGGAAAATATGGAGGGAAAAAAAATTCAAAATCATTTCTGAATTATTTCAATTTGAGGATTTCAATTCGAAACAATTTCAGAAGTCCCATTATCTAAATTCTATTCCACTCTCCTTACGGACAGGTCTAATATATGTACAAAACGTACTACCACGAACATAATATATTACTTAAGAAAACAGGAAATGATGAAAAAAAAAAATGAGAACATACATAACAAAGAACAATAAATGGATAAATTAATAGGATATGCAATATGAATGTGAAACATTACTTCAAAATAAAACTTTGGGAAAAGAATCAAAAATGACAATACAGAAGAAACCACAATCCCGCCACTAAGCTAAAGATAATCGATCCATCGATTAATACAGTCCAAAAAAATAATCGAACACGACTCAACTTGATCGGTAAAAATTAATCGATTAATCCATTACTTCGCATTTTTTTGAAACGGTGCATCCGAGGCTAAATATTTTTAAATTTCAGTATGCAGTCTCAATGACCGAATTCTTTTTTTATAATTAAGAGTGTCATTCAAAATATTCTTCAATTTCAGGCGAAAATATTCATTTATCTTTCACTTGTTACATCAAATAGGTACTTAGCGAGTAAGACAATGATGTTAATTTAGACTTTAATCACAGGAATTGATATTGTATTGCATCGTTCATGGGAGGGAATTACAAAAACTGATTGTGAGGAAAAATAATCTAGTCGGTCGATTAATCGCGTTTGAAAAACAATCGATTATACTCGATTAATCGGGAAAAAAGAATCGATTTAATCGAAATCGTGAGCTAAATCGAGGATACATACCACCAACAGTAACGGGCACGTAACAAAAGTTATTCATGAGTAAACGACGGAGTATTTTCGCGAATCATTTTCCATCATTTTTAGCGATCATCGAAGGACGACTCTACCAAGTTCCGAAGTCCTCGGACGTTTCTGCACCTAGCAACCGAATTAATTCACAATTTCATAATTATAAACAATCGTCTACTGTACAACCATGTGCTTATCGACAGTGATCCATGCTCTACCAAGTTCATCGTTTCATTCAAACTTTTTTTGATCATATCTATTCCATGGTAATTCCTCTTCTACGTGTCAGATCTAATTATCTGTGTAAGTACCGACGCCTATGCATTCCCAGGTTTGGCTGCTAGCTTCGGCGTCATAAAAATAAAAAAAGAAAGAAAAGGGTGCCACTATAGTGACTTCTGTGACTGAAAGAGTCAATCCTACTTATTTGACAAAGTTATATAAAACATTTTAGTTTTGATGTTTTATATTTGAAGGTTTTATAATCAATGATTCGTTTGGTTTTGACATTGAGTCGCAAATCGACATACAAAGAGGCGTTTCATGACGTCTATAGTTCTTCATTGACGTAGACATTTCAGAGAAACCATCGTAGTTTCTTTTGTTTCTTTATACCTAGAGTGACGTATTCATTCACTATCTTGGAGAGAAAAAAAAAAAAAAAAACTAATCCAGACGTCAATCACTAAATTTATTTTTCATCACTAGAAGAGTACAAAGTACTACAAAGTATTCGCGAGTTTCAAATGTAGTATTTCTTTTTTTTCAGTGTTTTACCGACAGACCTGAACTGGTTCCTTTTCATTACTTTTTCTAAATGCACGATTACGTTTTTCCAAAATTATTTATTGATTTAAAACTCATCGATACGTGAAGACGAACTTCCCACGAAGGTGTTAGAAAAAAAAAATATATATTATATTAACTTCCTGATTACGTACATGTTTTAATTTACTGATCACTGTGCTTTGGTCCCAGACTTTTGGCAAGAGAAAAACGCAAAGTCTATACATGTGTTGTAATAGTTACAGTGTGTGCCAAGAGCGAGTGGTCGTTTTTGCCCTTGTGCGTTTGCATTACTCGTCTGAGGCTCGTGCTTGCGAGCCTGCCAGTCACGCTGCAAATTTGACACGAGGGCAATAATAACCCACTTCCCGCCCTTGGTACACAATGTATAATTTTGCAACACGACACATGAAAGTCGAAAATTTGTTTCGTTAGGGAATCATTCATTTGTGTTCAGTTACAGTCTTGCACGGCTTTAATTTGAATATATTATACGGCATTCGTATAACATCTGTATGGATCTAGGATTAGTCTTTTACTGGTGTTCGGATATTTGAGCAAATGATTCGAAACTTCAACAAACATTTCAAAAATCCACTAAAATCCCTTACGATCTTCAAATTTACACAGTTTTACTGAGTGTTAAAAATATTGTACAATGTGAATATGTTAACACCCAAATGAAACTTAGGCTGTGTTTACGATATAATAGTTTGTTTCAAGGTTAAAGGATTAGTGTAGGGGCTTATTGGTGACTTTTGTCACGGTGACAAAAAATTTTTCTGATCCTTTCTATAAAAACCTATGAAGCTGTGCTCACTACGGTGGCGTGATAGTCGATAGTAGGCAATCACTGGTGACATTTTATTCTATGACAACGATCACCAGTGAGCACATACCCTTACCTACTTGAAAACGAAGTCCAGGTTTCTATCAATATGCGAGGTGGAGAAATGGGTTAGATAGGGTCAAATAATGACAATATTTCAAGATCTGATCACAAACGGTGCACTGAACTATCTTATATTCACACTGTAAATGTGATTATATTAGTATATTTTTCAACTAGTGTGAGAAATCGAATTAAATGAAAGTAATGCCGAGTCCCGTCGACCAGCCAGCATCTCAGCAGAGTTCGATTCTCATCACGTCCGATGGCGCTAGTTACTCCTGTTATATGCACAATAAACGTGCGATAATGCATATTTCCGCACGGCTTTCAACCGGTTAGGGAATGAGCGACATCGCGCGCCCTCTACAGCGTGAGAAATCGAACTTCCCATGCAGGTATTATTATTACACAAAAACTAAGGTTGCGTTCTAGATTTACATTTTACCAAAGTATATGTGGCAAAATATTGGTATTTCGTTACTAGTGATGTAATGAATTGGATAAATCGCATTCTCATATGAGTCAAAATAAGCTTGTATGAAAATATTTCATCATCAAGTGAAATTCTCACCATTTTGATTATCTCAGGGTAGACGCTTTCTGTGAGAACACCCCGTCCCGCTGTGATGTATTCGACCAATTCATTGAGGGTATTACGTTTGATTTCTTTGCCTTTCAGATCTGTCACCGGATCCATAAAGTCGAATGCGACGCAGCATTGTCGCAGTTTTCTGTGGAACAACTCCTCCTGCTCTAATACTGAGACATCTGAAAACAAGAGTAAAAATATTTGTGAATCCACTACATTTGTTTTCATTCGTGTACAAATCGTACATTGAGACACGTGGCACTTACAAATATTGTAAAATTAGACTAGAAAATGCATGATGGGTGAGAAATTTTGAGTCAAAGAGTGAAGCAGCATCATTCGCAATTGACTTCAAGGGAAATTTCATATTAACTTCACCTGTTTCAATAATCACATAACGATATACTCTATTCATTATCCCAGGTGCGGGTCAAAGTTTCAAACGGTCAAAATCAAGACAAAATTATTAAAAGGTATTCTACAAATTTCTACTTTGTCCGTGCGTAATAATTCAGGTTATAAATTAAAGCAGATGTCACGATGATAGGAAAAAGTATTTATCAGATTAACAAGATATAATTATTCAAGTTAAATTTAGTGGTGCCAAAGATTTGATAATTCACAAAATTAATATGTTGCAAATTACCTTGGTTGAACTGAATAATTTTGGTGACCAAAGTAATCAACAACTACGATATTTATTACCTTAAGGGGTTAGGTGGATTTCAAAATTTCAAAAAATCGAATTTTTTTTTTTTTTTGCTCATCTTATAATTGAATATGTTGAGAATATTCCTTTAAAATTTTAAAACGATCCGAGTCATATTCTAAGAGATATAGCCTTTGGATGTTTCACCCATCAGGCTATAACCGAGCGTGACGCAGGTATATGGAGGCAGATATATCGAGGCAGCTGCTTAGCTATTGTTCGTTTATTTTTGTGATGCGAATACTAGGCTTAGGACTTGCCGGATGTAAAAAATTCGGTGGTTTGATGGATATAAGTTCCTCATTCTTGAATGCATCAACGTACAATTTTTATGTTGATAAAATACATGAGTGCGTCATAACTGTTGCCGAATCAATTTTGTTGTCTGCTGCAAATCAAGAAAAATAATTAACGTGTGATGAAAATAATGTTGAAGATACGACAGATGTTACCGTGTCAGGTGATGGCACGTGGAAAAAACGTGGGTTTGCATCATTATACGGTGTAAGTACGATTATTTACATGTTATTTGAATGTAAATCTTCAATCGCGTTTTTCTCGAAACTACATTTTTGAAATCGGTAGTCACGATTTCTCGAAAACTTATGAACCGATCTCTTTCAAATTTTGCACACTTCTTCAAAATAACATTATCTCGTACTTGAACGAAGGAATTTTTTTTTTTTCTATTCCAAGTAATTTTTCAAGGCCACGAAGGGTGCAAATTTTACTCAAAATAAGGGTTTTTTGTTTTCAACGCCGCCAAAAATGTAATTTTTGTTTTTTTTTTTTCCTTCGTCCAAGTACGAGTTTTAAACATCTACTAACAGAAAATTTTTGGTTTTTGCATTTCAGATGAATCTGTCATGAGTTATCCTGACTACGCCGAGAGAACTTTTTTTTGAGGTGTCATAGCAGACGACGTGTCCACGCCTTAATTTTCAATATTTTTCAATGAAAATTTCACAAACTACTTATAAAATATGTATCTTTTATGTGTTAAATTGATGGAATGAAATATTCTGTTGATTAAGTAAAAAAAAATTCATAAAAATGTACCTATTTTGAGCTTTTGAAACCCACCTAACCCCTTAACTGACAAATGGTAATACGGCGGCTGCATTTAGTTCCATCAACACGAATAGTGCGTCATTTCAATCAGTGATGTCAAAATTGTGTGCGATTGGTTAAAAGGAACGATACGGTTGATTGAACAGAAGAATATTCAATAGTGACTTTTCATTCGGTTTGTCAACTCAGGACAATAAGCGAATTCGTATTACAAACGTTATATTTGACTGGCTAAATAACTGCATTTGTGTGAATTGAGTGTACATGGAGCATTCCATGCCAACTGGACCTGAATCTGACCTTTAACCTTTCTGATTTGACTCAAGATTTTGGTAGATTTCCTTTCACTCTCGGAAGCACCAATTTTATTTTCAAATATTTCGAATCCATTGGAATTAGCTACGGTTTTTGAAAACGACCACGTAATCGACCCTGTTTAAAAATCTAAAATAATTCTAAAAAATCATGTATTCGATACTAAAATTTTTAATCCTTGCGCCAGAGTGTGCCAGCGTTCCCCGCTTATTTTTTTCGAGTTTATTTCAAAAGAAAAATAAAAAACGATTAGAAGGAAGAGTCAGTTTTGCTGCTCAGATCCTCCTCAACAGGCTGGGGATTTGAAATCGGGTCTTTCCGTTCCGTCGTTTCGCACGATGCGCTACTGCGGTCGGTGTAAAAGGAATGAATAAATAAATAGCCGATGGTCACAATGCCAACTTTTCTGTACGTTTTTTACATACTCCGGTAAATAATATAAAATTAAGAATAATATTGAAGGCATATGATGGGATTAAAAATATTTATTCGAATGTTTTTTTTTTTTTTTTTGTCAAAACAGTCTTTACAATAAGTGTAGAAATATGAGATTTATTGTATGACGAAGTTTACTATAAAACAACATTTTTTTCGTATGGAGTAACTGTTACGCTGGATCAACCTTATTAATTTTACATGAATTATTGAAAAAAAATCCATCCCTCGGACAATCGATTTGAAAATCCGAAAAAATCTAAAAAACGGAGAATGTTCCATCAATGTGTCGAGTCCACTGACGTTAGGAACTTCACCCCCTCCTCTACTTCTAACAATTTTATAGTCAAAATAAGTTCCCCAGCTATGAATTTTATTGCCGAAAAATGTGTGCAATATCAAAATTACTCGGTCAGTAAGTGTAAACTGTTGAATCCTCTGTTGCATAGTAATGTAACTCTACAATGTGTCTCGGGGTAGGTGGGAAGGGTTGAAGTGATACGACGGTAAACAACCATAGGTCATTGATAACAGTTATTTTATAGCCATGAAAACTTTTTGAACTTTTACAATGACGTCAGGTTTGAGCTTATCGGCACAACTATTCGTGATTACGTAAACGAATTGCTAGGAGACAGCAATGTGGCGACGCAACAGCTACTTTTCTCACACTGGATAAGTTTGGAAATGCAAACAATATCAGCCGCATGTTTTTCCGGTTGCTTTATATTCGAACCGCCTGTATAAAGTTCGATATTTCGACTCTCATACCGCAGCACAGACAGTGTTCCAATCTCTCGAAGAAAAACGTCAGGCTGACAGGTTTAATGAGACAAGATCGGTTACAGTAATAAGATTCGTCCGTTCTACATTTCTCTTGTTTTCAACCAGAGGATTTGTTTAAATATGAAACATCGTAAGAGGGCGCGAGCCCGACACATCATAGCCTATATCTCGTACTTTCATTTTGTTATCATTGTCACCGCATGATAAAGCCTTGGCTACATATTTATTCAATTTATCTTCATTTTGTACGATTAATGTAAACCCCCTCATACGTTATTAACCTTTTTCCTCTTCTCGCGAGATCGGAGAAGTGCGCGTTTTATTTGGACGCCTCAAGCTTAATTTGAGAATCACTGACCTTATGGATGGCGATTTCTATCTCGGCAGAGATCCCTCCCTCCACACTCAACTTATACAAGCAGGTATATATTAGAAAAATGCACCCGTAGGCAGAATTACATAGACGTAGGTATCCGTGGATCGGCCAGTTCGTGAATAATTTTACCTACCGACGCAGTTTACGAGGGGATGAGAGTGGGTTTTGGAAAGCCGGGGTACGGCATCAAAATTTTAACGCTGGTAAATATTTTTCGAGTAAGTACATCGGCGAGCAGGAATCACACGTGAAAACTTGAGGAAAGCATGCCGTTTTATGGGGGATAGTGGTTTTTCAGTAAGGGTTGATATTGAGGCTTCCCAATTATTACACAACTCAACTCGACCCAACAAAAATTTTCTGCCGTGATTATTTCTGCGAAGTTTGGTATTTGAGAATGTAGAATTCAGAATTATAATTATGGTTATATTAGATTGGCTCTAGTTTTTATTTTATTGCAGTACGTTATTCGAGATGACTCAATGTTTATAAGCTAATATCTCTTAATCGGTTAAACTTAAGAAAGTTCCATCTCATTATCAGTACTATTTTATAGAGCGTGAAATTTTCTATAAGAATCTGTATTTAGATAGTTTACAAGTCAAGGCCGTCGACGTAAAAAACAAAAAAAAATTAAAAATTTTCCGATTTTTTTTACATGATATTCAAATGGAAAGTGAAAAAAATAAAATAAGCACCTCTGAATACCAATATTAACATCTCATATTTGACTGAGGTATTCCATTTCAAACAAATTTTTTTTTTTTCCTTTTGACACCCTAATGGCCCCCCTTTTGAGAAAAAGAGAGAGAAGTATTTATTCTTTCATCCTATTATTCACCCCGTTCGGAAGAATGGGACACCTCCGTAACGTATCGCTTGAGCCCCAATCTGGAAAAAATAAGGGAGGAAGGGAGGGAGAGAGGGAGGGAGGGAGCAGCACTGTACACTGTACCTCTAGCATGATAATAGGAAAACACGAACATCATATCTGTGTATAACCATTATAGAAGATGTGTACAAATTTCCATCAGATTTCATGTTTTTCGGTAATTTCAGAAACGTTTGTATCGCGAGAAAATCGCACCTAACCCAAATTTCAGTTTATGAAAAATCGATCCTGTGGGAGTTCAGGGGATATATTGACAATTGTAAAAATTCTCGATATTTGTATCTGAGACATTTCGTTCGCCTACAAACGTGGCCACCCTTTTGCAAATCTTTTTCTGCAGAGGTCTACTAAAACAGACGTACAGAAGTCAACTTTTCAGATAATTTAACAAACTTTTTTGCTTTCTAAGACGGAAATCCGCAACTTTTATATTTCTGTCGGTTCACTCTGTTTCGTCCATTAATCTAGTCACAACAAGACATCGAATAAGCTGATCATTTTGTAACTGTTCTTACCTTAACATCCCCTTAAACGCTAATGAATTTTCAAAATAATAGTTTTTTCGCTCAGGCCAATTTTCAAAGCTTAATTCTAACCTAGCATTGTTACTATGCACACAAATTGACACGCGTGCGGAGACACGTTATACGTAGATGTGCTCCCAATTCATACAGTATTGGAGGATTTAGAGGAGCTACTACTTGACAAACATTCACTCAAATTAGCAAAGTCAAGGGATAAAATCTAGTCAAGTTTGCATTCGATGCTCCTCGTGTAATTTCAAGTTGCTACCTAAGTCTTTCGGCTGTAAAACGTAATTTTTTTTGTTTTGTTTTCATACAAGGTAATAATGCCAGATATTTTATCCCACCGACTTTTCACACACGTAAGTACTCGAATCATCATCTACGTACGAAAACTATCCAATTGTAAAGCTAAAGGATTCTTCTTTATTGCGACTTTTAATCTCTGGCAGAAGGTCTCTGTGCCCGTCTCCAAGTCTCTACAGCTCGTTTATTTCCAGGAGTTTTTTTCCAGCTGCTCAACCCACGCCAATAAATGTGCAATGCACGTCTATGTTATACCGTATATCAAGCAATTTTTGCCCACCTGAAATTAGGATTGCTCGATTTGAACAGTCAATATAGAATTCAATAGTTACGGGCTGTTGTTCTTTGATTACTCACTACGGTTGACAAAGTAACGCAGGAATAGGGGTTTGTTGCCAATAACCAGCAGTAACACCGAAAATGGTTTTTACGCGATTTGGCGAGTGATACGCACGAAGCCTTCCAACACTCTACACTCGCTTCTCAAGTAATGAAACACTGTCATAAATGAAGGTCATCTGCCAATATTAATAATACCGAATTAGGAACGGTCTATTTTGCCAATAAAACACACTCCTTACACCAACATATACGAGTATCATGAAGTCGGTATACATCAATTGTTGCTATAATTTTCCCGATATGATTGACCTCGTGATTGGCCAAAAAAAAAAAAAAAAAAAGTAGTACCAATTCCAACCCGAACCACTCTGACGAAAAAGCAAGCTCATTCAGTCACAATCATAGACATATAAGAATAGACCGCGGGAGTGAGCGAAAAATGCGATAATCGCGTAAAAAGAGAAACTTGCAGTTCTCTCTCTTTCTACACGACTATTGCAGCCGACTACATGCTCGCCCATGACTGGCGCGATATATTCTTATATAACTATGGTCGCAACAGATGGAAACAAAAATCGACAAACCGTATGAAATGTAAAAGTGGCGTTACTTGTCATATAAATCCAGCAGCCGTCACGACTGAAAAGACGCTGAAATCGTGACTCAAATCGTATATTTAACACAGTGGACAATCTTTCGTATATAAATCAGTGTCAAGAGTGATGCGGCCTTCCAACTCTGGGAATTCTCATTCGTGCGATAGACGCTCCACCTTCAGGCGCGAATTATCAAGCAATCCGAGTAGGTTCAAAAGACTTTTTGCATTTATATACTGAAAGTAGGAAATAAAACTTACAAATTGATAAGATTTTACTCTGGCAGAAATAGTATATTGTGTCACGAGTGCAGAAAGTAGGCATTTTTCCATGAGCGTAAAATCTGCAGCATTAGTCGCAAAGGCGAGAGCTGCCTTTACACAAATACAAGTGTGAAGTTGGCGGCACGAACCGAAGGCGAGTTCTGCGATGTCACGATTACTAGTTTGAACGTAGCGTGAGCCAAGGGGAATGCTGTGATCGGACGTGTGAGATACGCTACTTTTCAGACACCTACGAAGGAAAATTTGATTTGATAAGCACGGACGGTGCCACTGATAATTTGTAAAATTGGAGTTAGGTAACTTACGGTCAATAATACAGTGCGTACAATTGAGATGTACAAAAGTGCAGATGCACCCAAAAAAGCCCTAGTGTGGACAAACGACCAATTGAATTCTAGGCATGCGTGCGTTTACCGCACTGTTCCGAAATCGGGCACTTTACGCACGAAAATCGAAGTTGAAAGCCACCATTATTAATACGCATGCTCTGAAGTTGGTCGCTACTCGTGTTACGAGTTACGCTCTCTCGCACAAGTGTCACATAATTGTTTATGGAACAAATGCATGAGAACTGTTGGTTCTCGTGCTTGCTGCAGCGAGCTCGAGAAGCGAAAAGCACTAGTGCGAGAAATAAAATAGATCCATTCTACGCATGCGCGGTACCTTTATTCTATTCCTGTATGTATAGCACAACTTACGCCGCTCTTTGCAGGCACAAGTAGCACTTCTCATGCACGCGTTGGATAAAACTAATTACGTACATGTTTCGACGGGACTTCAAAAAGAATTAAAATCGATTAAAATAAACGAAATTGTTAAATATAGTGGGAGACGTTATGCAACGGATAACTGATAATTTCAATTCTGCAACGTCTTTCATGTGTTAAGCGGAACAAAAACCAGCCCAAATCTGCCTATGCATGTTACCTCATCTACGTGTTACACAAATAACCAATCAACACTTCGACAATGACCTTACTGCAAATTGATTTATTAAAATCAAGCGCAGGGCGCCGTAAGTAAGTTTTAAAAATTTCACCGAATTATCATCATTGCTTATGTAACAATAATACAAATTCAATCCAACATAATGTGGAATATGCTACGTTCTGATCAAAGTGCGTATTAATTTCGAATTTGTTGAATCCTCAACGAGCTTGTTAATTTCTATAAAACTTTACCAGTGCGTTCATATCTGTAAATACTTTTCCGAAAAAATTCTGCTCATCGTATTTTTCGTTCGAATTTTCTCAGGCGCTTACCGGATTTCTGTTTCCAGGGTTGTAATGGCTCTTTTTTACGCACAAAAGCAAATCAGTTCAACTATGCGGGAATGAAGTAATCAAACTCTTAAAGATATCGTTATCACAGGTTTACTTCCATCACTGTCACTTGATACCTAATGTATACGTACAGGGTGTCATTTATCGAATGGTCGACATGAAATCTCTGCGAACGAACGCGAACAGTTTGGAAAAAAATCTTTACGTAGAAGATCTCTGAATTGACACAAGATTGAAGTTGTTAACTTTAACTTATAGATGAAATGTTGAACAAAAATTGTTGTTTTGCAATCTCAGGATAATGAATTTGAGAAGTTGAGTTTCTAAAATACGAGTATATGAATATATTGAATAAGAAATAAATCGGTACTTCGCTATTTCAAGATTGACAGTAAACCACAGTTAAAGCAAAATGTAGTCGTATTATGCAGACTAAACTCTCTCAAAATCGTTCCAAAACTATATATCAATAGTTTTCGTTTCAGTGCTTCGTTACGTCAACGTTACCAACTTCAACATTATTTGTTATGTAGGTTTAATGAATTTTATACCTTCAAGTTGTAAAATATAAATATTTTCAAAAAATGGATTGTTACGTTGATGACCCTACGAAGTCATGAAATAACTTGAAACCTCGTGCCGTTCCAAAAGTAAAATGTAAACTCCATCGAAGAATGGCCAGATCTTCATAAGGAGCATTGTAGACGTCGAATATTATTCCATGCTTAATATATTACGAGACATAAATGCAACTTCGTGTCTACAGTTCTTGGAACGTCTTTTATCGGTCAATCGATCAAACAACTAATCGAAGTGTAATCTTACATTTTACAGATTTGATATGGACCACCACCCAAGCGACCGTTATACGACGAGTTTACACGAGAAATTTCCTCGTAGGTTCAAAGTGTTTTCGTATCAAGTGCGCTTGGATGTTAACTTAGCCATAATCTGTAAGGAGTCATTTCCCTTCAAAATATTACGCAGTGAGAATTAGGACTCGAGTAGCGAATCGCCGTCATTTACCCTGGGTACTCGTTGCTATATCTCGAGTAGGTATAGTATAAAAAAAACGTCATACTTCCGAAACTGATTGATAGCTTTTGATGAAATTCGCATGACCAAGACTCCCAGTCAGTGCAACGCTTCAACTCAAATTACATCGAAATCGAATGAAGCGTTCTTGAGTTATCGACTATCAAAGATGATCAAATAATTCTTCTTTTTCTCCGTCTTCATTGCAGAACGCCGACCTTTCGAACACGATTCCAGTCATTCTAATTCATGTATCGATTTGAAATTTGAAAGGTCGCTTACTGCCGTCAAAATCTCAACCTCTATTGATTTTGGGCAAAATCCAATAAGAAGTAGAAAGGTTATTGATTATTTTTTAAAAAACGTTGTCAACCATACTTTCGGGTGAACGGTTGGATATGAATGCTTGAAATTTGAAAGGTGAATTTGTGCTATCGGAATCTGGACGCCTGTCGATTTCGAGCTGAATCCAAAATGTGAAGAATTGTTTACAATTCACAAGATTCGTATTATCGAGATCCGGACCCCTATTAATTTTCAAGAATATCCAACAACAGGGAGAAAAGTGAAGTCATCATCACTTTGTAAAAATGCACGGATAACGACCGCGATTTCGAATAAACGACTAGGTACGAATTCTTCAAATTGGTGGATTTATGGCATCGACATCTCGACTCAAGTCATCGACAAGTCTCGTATGATGATTGTTCGATTGAAACATAATACACTTACTACTCTTTAGATATCAACAAGTAAAAAACTCATTATAAGGCCGATCCCTTGTTTCGTTTTCATGTGTATTGTCATAATTTTCGAGTAAACAAAAAATAAAAAATTCTGGACGTAACTAAATATGGCATTCAAATATGAGAAAGAAAAATTTTGTTGATTCAAATAAATATTGGTTCATTCAACGACCTAAACTATCGTTCTGACCACTTTCTCGTTGAATCTGATGAAATTTCTTTAAATCAACAAAGCATTTCTGTCACCACGTTTGATCGTCTCATCTGATAAATTCAACAAACCGTTTCTCCATTTGTACATACAGATACAAAATCGAACAAGATAACTAGAAACTACGTAAACAGTGAGTTAACTGTAAATGCTTTCACGTACAACTCTACTAGAGAGTACTCGTCGGGTTGAAAAAATTTCATCAGCTAAGATAAAAATTGTATTGTATTATCATATTTTACACTGATACTGAATATTCACAAATGATGTGCATAAAGAATAATACAAGCATAGATAACGCATATCTAGAAAATACCAAGTAGGAAATATTAAAAAATTAAAAGCATACCTAAGATAGTGTAGCACTGCCTTCACTTATCAAATGCGTCAAAATGCATAGCAAAAACATTACAAATGTCGAAGACGCTGCCAAGTACCCGATCACTTGGCATAAAATTGGCAAAAAATATCTTCGCTAGTCGTGGAATAAAGAAAAAGCTTAGCACTTCTGTATTGTCCCACACGACACTTTAGCGAAGTGGGAGTATTTAATTGGGAATTATTTGTTGAATCGATTTTTGGAAAACCTAACTATTTATTTACACGTTGAATATAAGATATTTGATTAACAAGATTACAAGTTGTATTATTCGTAGTGGTTTATAAATTTAAATCGTTATTTTAGTGACGTTGACATTATCTATTAATTGACTTTGTCAAAGTTCGAAATAGTTTTTTGTTAGACCGATGAATAATAATTAGTTGACTTGATGTTTCGTTAGGTTGAGATATTTGGTCAAGACTTGAAATTGCTGGGTAGTTGTTGTTAACTTGAGGACTCGACGTGTAATGACTTTTCGGTCATCATGAAAAAAGGAATTTGGAAGATTCTTGGAAACGTGGAGGGCCTAGGAGCTTGTTAGTTAGTCGATTTTTCATATTGGCCGATTACTGTGATTGGCGGGAATTTAGGATTGATCGAGAACTTGTACCGGAAGTGCTAGTTGTAGAAGTGGAAATATTTACGTAGGTGGGAAGTGGGAGCACGCAGGTATGTCTTAAAATTAAACATTACGCGACCCTTCCGCACCTTTGCGTACCTACAGTCCAGGCAGGCCAGCGTCCACGTCTCGCAGCGAACTGAGTGTTATAAGTGGATAAAACCCGTGGATAATTAAGAGGTAAAAACCCGGGCTAAAAGTCGCGTACGACTCTTCAATTATTTAATCATTGTTCGACATTTCATTATTGTTTAGGGTCATAGTTCCTTCGGCGCGGCCAAATTATCTTGCCAAATGTGGGACCTTTGCTATTTCTAGATGGCTTGACCTGACTTGCGATTTACCTTACATTAATTAAAGTCCCAACCGTAAAAGGATATATATAGATTAAAATAAGACTGTGGGTGTACTTCCGTTTAGAACATACCTCCGATCGATCTGAAACTTGGTATACTTATGTATTTTGATGCGCTGATCAAGAATATCATACTCAAAACACCCGCAAATTCGATTTTCAAGGTCAAATCGACAAAAAATCGACTTTTTAAATGTTTTTCACATTCATTGCAATAAATATAAGGAAAAACCCAAATCCAAATCTAAACAAACCCACACGTGCACACGTGCACACACACACACACACACACACACACACACACACACACACACACACACACACACACACACACACACACACACACACACACCCACCCACCCACCCACCCACACACACACACACACACACACACACACACACACACACACACACACACCCACCCACCCACCCACCCACACACACACACACACACACACACACAAAATTTGATTTGACCTTGAAAATCGAATTTGCGGGTGTTTTGGGTATGATATTCTTGATCAGCGCATCAAAATACATAAGTATACCAAATTTCGCATTGATCGGAGGTATGTTCTAAACGGAAGTTTATCCAAGACTGTTTATATTAAAGAAATTTTGTTGATACGCAACAACTCCTATCCTCCTAACAGTTTCACAAACAGAGGCGGGTTTTGACCGATCGAAGGTCACGCGTACTTGGGTCAAACGATAAATTGGTCGCGAATCGTTTGACACGTCGGTAACGCGCCGACGAGTTCAACCCACGATCTTGGTTAGGAATCTCGGTGCGCGATCTTACCGACCAGTTCCACTTGATTGCGGGCCGAGATCCTGGTTAGGTTAGGTACTACAAAGCGCCTGTCGGCGCGTTACCGATGCGCCAAACGGTTCTCAACCAATTTCTCGTGTGTTCCAAACACGCGTGGCCTTAAATCTGCCGGAATCCATTTCGCTTTGTTCAGTTAGCGTACCTTATAACACACCCAAAATTTGGAGCTCACCGTTGTGTTTAAGGAGTGTGAACTCCGCTATTTGAAATGCATACGTTTCTATACTACCTTTGCTACAAATTTTGTCACGGGATTACTTTTTTTTCGCAAAAAAATCTGTAACTTTACTGTGAGAAATGAATGAGGATCGTGCTACTATTCGGTGAAAAATATGCGTTCAAAGTTGTGGTAAAAAGTTTACGTTTTAGGGGGATTATTTTCAGTAGAATACTCCCTTAGTGCTTAGTCACACATCAATACCGTCCATACATCATACAATACTCAGTACAACTAAAACTAGATTTTGATAAAAATTTTAGATATTCTGAGAAACTAGTGTTTTTTTTTTGTTAGTCGATGTGTATTCATCTTGAACATACCTAATACTTATTTATGTTGAAATAATCACCACGTTGAAAAAATCTTGACCAGGCCTACTTTCGGATGTTTATCGGGATGCAGATTATAGGAGCAGCGACTCATGAACCGCAATTTCTCTCTTGTCAGTTGACAAATGTCCGCTGCCGAGTGGATAGCGCGGTGAATTCAGTATTCACAACCCGAAATGTACCTGAAGTTCCGATCGATCAGTCTTTAACAATCTTTAGTCACCGCAGGTAATCACTCTGGCCCAACGCTGGCTGCTGAGCTTCCGACTGATTGCTTCGTCACAGTCTCAAGCAATCGGTTGCAGTTATAAGTTTAGTCACCGGTAATCACTCTGAATGCTTACACACCACTCAAATAAACGATATTGACAGGATGGAATTCAAATACTTAATTCATGATCGGCAATAATTCGTGAAAAAATAACACTAGGTAATGTCCAGGCCAGCATACATAACAAGGATCTTGGTTGTTGGGATTGCAACCCAGCACGTTTTTGAAAAAAATAAATAAAAAAAATAGTAACGTTAAAAAACAGCAACTGATAGTTCGTCGATTTCGCAATTTTGAATTTGAGGCACGTGGCGTACAACGCGAAATCGACGTACACAGCCGTCTGTTTCGATCAATATACAGGGTAACCCAGGACCAGTGCCCCATAGGCTACCTGTGTTTTCCTCGTGAAAATCTGCGACTCACACGTTTTTTATTTCTCAGAGGAAATTTATCGTTAGCGAATTACAGCAGCTTGAAATTGGCCAATTTAGCAGCATCTGATGCTTCAGAACAGAACGAAAACAGGGCTGGTAGATCATCGTCTGACCGTAACGCGCTCGGGAACCTTCCCGAGTAATCAGATGCTACCGAATTGGCTAATTTCGAATGGCTGTAATTCGCAAACAAATTTCCTATCGAAAGTAAAAAATGTTTCAGTCCCAGATTTGCAGTAAGAACACATTGGTAGCTTATGAGGTGATAGTCTTGGGTCACTGTGTATATGAATATATCTTCAATGGCGAAATAAATTATATCAAGCGTAATACTACATTGAGAAAAATTTCATTTGTTACAGTGACTAGAAAAATTCAGTAAAAAACTGTTTGAATATTGTTGGAATTACCCTAAACGAGGTACAGCTAACCATTTCGCGCTATTGACGATCCTTTTTTGGTAATTGCAACGCAAAATCAGTTTGTTCGGTTTACTCTAATTTTTTAGTTAAATAAGGCTTTAACGTCGATTTATCGTCGCACAACCATTAAATTTTCGCAACAGTTGCAAGAAAATATAGTAACAGTGATCGTAATGAGAAAGAATATGATACTAGACTTTCTGGTAACAGCTACAAAACTAATTTTCACTTTGTACCTAGAAATATATTTTTCGATTGTGGTAAAAAATGAAAATAGTTAAAGACTGAGCGGCAACCGGAACTAAAAATTTCTCTCAGTATAATAATAGCAATAATAATAATAATAACAATGATCACTGTCAACACCCTTCATACTCGATATGGCACGTCCCCATAAGGCCTATGCAGGGAGAAGCAAAGGATGAATCAGTGACCATCATTATACGTCTGCAGCTGTCTTAAGATACTCAATAGAAAGACCCGAATTAGCTTGAGGGCATGGAAAACTGCAGAAGCCCGGACCGAGTTCAAACCTCAGCTTTAGTCTAGTCACTTGGTATGTACTCGGAAAGGGGTCTAGTAGGAAAGTAACAGTTTAACCGCAGAAAACGTTGCCCTGAGGTAACCCGACCGAGTTCAAAACCTCAGCTTGTCAACTTGGCGTATAAACGACGCGACCCGTCTCTCATTTTTTGCGAACTTTCGCTCAAGTGCTCTTCGACACGCTGGGGACTTACCATATGAGGCGTTTCACGTGAAGCGGACAGCGGAAAATATGCGAGGTTCTGAAATTCGTTGATATTTGGCCGAATTGTACTTCTAAAAGATATGAACGTGAATACCCACATTTGTTTTTTTCTTCTTTTTTTTTTAATGAGGTTTAGTTCACAAGTTATGGCTTTCTAAAGAACAGACGTCATTGAAATAGGGATTTTTTGGAAATAGTTTTTTTTCTAATTGAACAAATTTACAATAAAATATTGAACACGCTGGTTTCTATGGAAAGTTGATTGTTTTTTGCAATTATGAAATTAGTTTGGAAAACAGATTTTTTTTTTTTGTAAAAAACTTGAAGTAAATATTTAAAGCCAGAATTTTTGATAATTTCGACCTTTTTTTTTTCAAAAAATTTAGAGAGTACGTTAACGTTTGTAGATAATACACTAAAAGTTATTAGTTGGTAAAAGTGGTGCGATGTCACCTATGTAGGCATAAGTACTTTAAATTTTAAAATCAATATTGTATGCTCATATTATATGTTATGTGCTCCATATTTTTTACAGTAAAATTAGGACAAATATGAACGAATTTCAAAACTTCACATTATTTTCGTTGTCCACTTCACGTGAAATGCCCCATTATTGAAAAAACCGTTATTTCGCGATTTTGGAATTGTTTGAAATTCAGTAAACCGAAATGAAAGAAAACGCAGTCATATTTCAAAATCTTGGTTCCTTGAAAATCATTTTAAAATTAGGAAAATAGGTATTTTTCTCGTAATGTTTCGTTACATTAACGTTACTAAATTCAACCTTATGGAGACTTGAACTTAAGTCCTCCCGTTCCGTAGTCTCGCACGCCGGTAACTCAAGATGTAAATGAAAAAGGGTTCGATCCCTGTTACCGTCATTAACTTTCGGAATCACCGGAAATTTATGAATTTCACACTGGTTAAAGATCAAATAATTTTTCTCACCACGGGGATTTTTGCTGCGAACGCACAGTGGTCCCAAACCCCGAAAAGCTGGCCAAAGGTCAAAAGCGTATTCAATTCGGATAAAAGTCTGTACTCGGGGGTTTTCGGGATCGCTGATTACGAATTCGAAGTCAAAATGTAGAAAAACAAAATGGCGGATCCAATATGGCGGAAAATTTCATGAAAAGCGTATTCAATTCGGATAAAAGTCTGTATTCGGGAACTTTAGAAATTATGGTTGTGAATAAATGAAATAGAAAATGTAATGACAGTTGACATTTGAAGATTTGGGAAGAAGAGGATTGGAATACAGTAATTAATCATTATTACAATGAATATTTATAATATATTTCTCTGATTATTTTATTTTCAATCCATGTAATTTTAGCACTTCTTACAATTAATCGCTGTCCTGCGAACTGTCATCATCGTCCGATGTATCGCGTTCAATAGACAATCGGTACCGTGATGCTTTTGATGGACTCCCTTCTGTGACATCCCTAATTACCTTAGAAGCTTGTAAATTTCCGGAAGTCCGGAGACTCATTTGTGTAGCGTAGGCCAATTCGTGGACGGTATGTTCGCTTCGAACCTTTTCTGTCCTCCTACGTTTTGACCGATCACTTAAATCGTCCCAGCTTGTGGAAGGACGCTCCATTTTGTTGTCAGTAGAAAGATGCCCCATTGTGTTTTTAATGGGAGTCTTCAAACCTTCTTCTTCAATTGTGAAAGACACAGGAACGTTGAGCCACTCATGGAATTTTCGGAAGAATTTGGTTTTGTTCCTGGTCGCTTGTTGCCACTTCTTTTTGAAATTCCATACCAATTTACTCAGAGAATCTTTCAGAGTTTTCGGCAATATGTATGCATGATTCAATTTTTTTGACACCTCCTTTTCAACAATGTCAGTGACAACGTTGATATTTTCGTTCAATACGGGTTTCAAAAATACGAAAATTTCCTTTCTTGTGAAAGAAATCGCTTCGGTATTATCCAGATTTTCTATAGAAAATGGAAAAATAACATTAATAGAAGAATTATCTTTACTAATTTCCTATAAACACTATTACAGACGCGAGAATGACGAAAAACTGCAGAAAGTGCACACTACGGTGGTCCTTGTTGAGGGTATGTTGTTTTGTCTTTTAAAAATGGTACTTAATCTATTTTAAATAAATAAGTAAAAATAAAAATTTCCTACAAATTTACCAAGCGGCATTTTCCATTACACGTATTTCCTAATTGAAACTTTCACTGCCGGGGGTGGGGGGGCAGGATACAATTAAAATATCGAACTAAAATTTGAAATGAATTTTTACTTATTCATTTGAAATCGATTAAGCACCATGTTTAAAAGAAAAAAGAACATATCCTGAACAAGGACCACCCTAGCGCACACATCATCGCATAAAAATTATCCCCAAAACCGAAGTCGCAGCCAGATGCAGCTAATTTTTGGATATGTTTTGAAGAAATGTCTAAGCAACAGTTTCCATTTAGTTTCAGGGCAGGATTCGATGAGAGTTTTGACTTATTGCTTTTCCTAACACGACTTTTCAGAACACAACCAAGAAAAACACTACTACCTTTATTAATGACTTACTATTTCATACATTGTTAACAATAATTTCGAGTAACACATTCAAATTGTACTTACTTTCCGGAGAAGAATCCATTTTGTAGAATCAAAATCTGTTCTTCTGTCACGATTCTATACGTGTCTCAACTTTGACTTATTTTCGACGCGCGACGAGTAAACAATGTACCTGCTCCAACGGTCACGAACGGAATGCGTTCCCAAGCCAGGTAGGGACGATCCCCCTTACTTAAGGGTCGTAATACATACTAGGGGTACCACTACAACTATTCCAACCATTAAAAGTCCCAAGAAAAAAAATTTTTTTTTCGACTTTTGGCCAGCTTTTCGGGGTTTGGGACCACTGTGTAACGGTGCGAAAACGGTTAGGGTAAAGTAAAAATGTATGTAAAATGAGTGAAGCAACCTGTGTTCAATAGTTTAACTGTAAGAACCGCCCAAGAAAAGACATCGAAAACGCTTCGTAACATCAATAAATCTCAACAAAGTCATGTCTTCTATTTCATTTCTCAGGTGATTAAAAACATGATAACTGAAGTCATTATAAATGATGAATAGTAAGCCAGTGTCTTCGTAAAAAATACTTTAACCTTGCACGAAATTTCAAATCTAATTACGTAAATTGATAGATAATTCATTTACAAATAAAATGAGCCCTATTTCATTAAATCATTCAAACGATGCGACTTTTTCATTTTGAAAAAAGATTCGGTAACAGTGTTTACTCACAATTATTAATAATTGTGCCATCGATAGCTAAAATTTAAGGTTTTATAATTTTTTTCAGTGTTAAGGAAATATTGTTTCACGTGAATTCAAGTACATTACCGTCAGTTGCACCCTCAAACTTCGACATAATATCATTACTGTCTTTACAGCTCTTTGACTGGACTGTACGTTTGATAAATCCTCAGAATGCTCATTTACGTAGGTCGGAATAAAAACTTATTCGATGCAGTAAAATTTGATTGAGTAATAAGTAATCTTAATGCAAACAAATAAATCTACGTTTTCGCGATTAATCGATTACGCAATGTATTCACACAAAACTAAAAGCAATAATTTTTTTAATATTTATCAACACGGATTTCGTGCCAAAATAGCAAAAAAAATACTGTCTTATAATGAGTCGATAATTTGATCCTACAATTTTGTAAGTGAAAGAGTTCTTGTATATGCAGGAAAAAAATTATGACCAAAACATGCAGAATTTGACACTGGAAGTTAAACGGCAGCGTTGGGATATTGAACCTAAATGAAAAAAAATTGTTTTGCTGATAAATTTTTTGTCAGCTCCCCGTAAGAAAGCTGCTGGAGTGTGTTTGACATATTTAACACTCTAAACCCTTTACTTGCACATAATTAAATAAGAAGTTCTGGATGTGAATTAATCCCTAATGGAAACCGACAATTCTTACGCCTCTAAACTTAGACTGGCCACATCGTTTTTCGAAATGAGACCAAAATTGTAATTTCGTGCTATTTTGTTGCTAATTCTGTGCCCAAACCCCGATTTTGGTGCACCAAGCCCTTTCGAAATGTGCGAGGCCAACCTGGATTTACAAAAATTTGGACCGTCCACAAAAATTTGACAGCGAAGGAATTCAGATATCCCAATGAAACAAAAATCAAAATTTGGTGCTAATTTGATGCTATTTTTATATTTCAACCCCAATTCTAGTGCCTCTAACCCCTTTCGAAATATCCGTGGTCAACCTAGGCTGATAAAAAGTTGGAACGACCACAAAATTTTTTTCCCGAATGCATTAAAATGTATCGGAACGAGGATGAGACAGAAATTTGCTACTTTTTTGTGCTTTCAAAATACATAAGTGTGAATTTGAACCAGCCATCCCTCCGGTGAAAAAAGCACCCTCAAGATTCAAATCACGAAATAAACTCACTCCGTGCCACTAAAAATGTTAGAAAAAAAAAAATATATTTTTTTTTTCGATACGATAAATTGGAGTAACATGATTCGATCAACCCCTAATGATAACGTCCACCTCTTAGATACAACGATGAATACGTGCAAATGACGTTTGGTGTAATATTATTTAGCAAAAGATTAGAACGCTAGGAGAAAGAGATCAACGAAAATATTCAAATTGCCATGTCACAAACCTTGGAAATTCACATCATTAGTGGTAGTTTTCTTACAATGAGAACACTTCAATTTTCGGAGGAATAAATAGGAAATAAATTGGTACGAATTCACCGATTTCTGTGATTTCAGAATACTTACTTATCAATTATTTATCCGCACCCCCTGAGAGCGAAAATCCGCCGGGGTTGTTTTTGCTCACAAGTGAAGTACCCCCAGATTTCAAGCAAACGAGTTCAAACAATTCGGTGCTGCCTTGGCGATTTTGGTGCTCTTAAAATATCGAGCCATTGATTTTCATCTATAATCCGTCGATGCTAAAACTCGACAGCAAAACGGAGTTGTACGACAAATAGGTGAAAAGACTAAACGATACAGTAGCTCAACATATTATACCAATACCAGCCTGAAATTGAAAATTTGACTGAGATATCGCGTGACATGAATCCCGCTGCAAACTAGAGGTTACTTTGCTTCACTCTTCGTATTATAAGACTATTAACTCAATCAATTTTATCAGGACTGTGTTAGTCCACAAACGCAGGGTTTTAATTTCAAACGAAAACTATGACACGTCTGGGGTACGTTATGCAGTTATAACATAAAATATCACTAAACGACGGGAATTTCAATCGACTCGGAAGAACGGAGATCGATTAATTTAACGAACTATATCAAAAATAACTGACCGCTGAAAAAGGATGAGATTGAAATTTGTATCCACTGACTTGACAATGCAATATTGGAAAAACTGATCACGTGATTATCTTCGTATACATAACAGAGGTACAAAGGCAGGGTAGTGGGGTAAAAAAATTGCGATAAAGTTGATCCCTGACTCGGTGCTCAAGTAATCGCCGTGTGAGCTTGGAATGAAAGTGCATGGAGGAGGCGGCTTATACGCGTGAGGTTAAGTTGAGTGATTTATTCACGTTGCAGTGGAAGAACGTCAGATTTCATAGTGCAGGGTATGAAGTAGTCAACGATAGCTGTGGTACGTTACGGAGACACGAGGAATGACCGAGATTGATGTTGCTGAGGGTGGGGTCACAGGTTGCGCCTCACCCTCCCCTACTTCTCCTTCCCCTCCATCGGCCCATCTCCGGCGTATTGATTCTCCAGGTGGAGCGGCAGTCTTTACCTCTCTCATTCGGCCACCCCCCACAGGAACAAAACACTTGAGATCAGCCCGAGGACCCTTCCTCCTCTGTTTTACCGTTAACGTCACGGCCTCCGCATCACACCAATGCCGAAAAACGCAACCTCTGTTACCGAATCATCATGAGAATGAGTTAAAGATAGACAGATAGATAGATAGACAGTTTATCATCACTCTTTACGGATGACCACTAGAGTGTTTCAAAAAAACCGACTATTCTTTTTTTTTTCGAAGAACAATGAAAAATCTTCCGAGTGTCCCTCAAAAATGACCTCTGTAAAATATGAGCTCTTAATATTGATATTTAGAGGTGGCGATTCTCGATTTTCTATTTCCCATTTAAATAATGTGGGAAAAATTTTTTTTAAAATTTAGAATTTTATTGCTCGAAAACGAATCAGTGCGATGATGTAAAAAAAACATATTCTTGTAGGAAATTTTACGCTCTACAAAAAAGATCTGAATAAAGATTTGCGCAAGGTAAGTCGTTTCGGAGTTATCAGGCCTCAAACATCGAACCGTTTGAAATAATGATGTTATTAATTTATAAATGCTACAAAACTGACTCATATCGTTGATTAATGAAATTTGCTAATTAACATTTCATTGGAAGTCTATAGTTTCAATTTTAAAATCAATAATATTGTGTATTTAAGTGATATGAGTCAGTTTTGTACCATTTATAAATTAATAACATCATTATTTCAAACGGTTCGATGTTTGAGGCCTGATAACTCCGAAACGACTTACCTTGCGCAAATCTTTATTCAGATCTTTTTTGTAGAGCGTAAAATTTCCTACAAGAATATGTTTTTTTTATATCTTCGCACGGATTAGTTTTCGAGCAATAAAATTCTAAATTTAAAAAAAAATTTTTCCCATGTTATTTAAATGGGAAATAGAAAATCGAGAATCGCCACCTCTAAATATCAATATTGAGAGCTCATATTTTACCGAGGTCATTTTTGAGGGACACTCGGAAGATTTTTCAATGTTCTTCGAAAAAAAACAAATAGTCGGTTTTTTTGAAACACTCTAATGACCACCCAAGGTAAAACGGATATATATATATATATACATACAATATATTAAAAGGTTAAAAACAGGAGAGTTCAATGTGTAGAAAATAAAAATTAAAGTCTCTAATCATAGATGCAAAAGAAGAGTATAAAATAAATTAGGATAGGGTAAGAGATAAAAAATCAAAATAAATGCGACTTAAATCAGCATTATGCTGGAAAGTTGAGTTGGTTGGTAAAGTTAACATCGTTAAGAATATTGAGACATTATAAAAAGACAACAACATTGTCTCTGAAGTAGGAGACGCGTAGTTTCCTGCTGAAGATGTCAGGGCGTTTAACTTTCCGAACGTCTTTATGCGTGTTGTTCCGTAGTGCAATGGCCGTGCACTTGAATGACGTTTCATAGGTCGTGGAACAACAACTACAACGCTTAATACGACATGGTGCTGGAGCTTAAGATTGATTTCTAGCCATTCTAGTTGCTTCGGATAGGGTGTGATACGCTAGTCTCGACGTATGTTGAGAACGAAACACGCACACGATTTTCATAACCGATCAAGTTTCGGATTAAGTTCGTCACTAATGTCCGTGAGTAGAATGTTTCCATAGTAGAGTATAGGTGAGATGAGAGTAGGTACAGACAAGATTATTGCGCATGGTTGGTGGAAATACTTTATTACAAGTCTCGTCTGTCTCTACCCACCAAAACAGAATGGAGTCAATCGTGATCCCAAGGTTTCTGGCAGTGGCCGCAAACAAAATAGGGATATTATTTACGATCACATTTCCGATCTCGTATTTCATCAGCTGGTTGATGTAACGATTATTTCCAATCGTCAGGGCCTTAGTTTTGCCCACGTTAAGGACCAATCTGCTCTCCTCAATTCAGCCGACAAGACGCGATATGTACTTCCATTAAGCTGGCTATACCAATCTAGCATGTTGGAGAAGTAGTCGTTAATCAAACGCTTCTCAATTACGAAAACAAAAAAAAAAAAAAAACGTGACAAATCCAGCGTCCATAACATTTTGAATTTCGGTTTGCCGCGTCAACAGTTTGGTTTTTCGAAATCAGGGGTGGAATGCCGGGGGGATCCTGGAAATCCTGGAAAGCGGGGCTCGCGTCTATTGGCCTTGACTGATTAGCGAATAAGTCATGGATCAATGTATTAACAAATTTTACGTACGTACAAAAAGTTTTACGCAACGATGATTTGCTGGAGAGGAAAAACATCAGGGGAATTTTTCGAATCCAGCTTCATTTTCACTATGTGTCTATGCCGGCTTAACAGTGATCTGGCTGGAGCGAAATATTCTTTTTTTTCCACAATTAAAAAGCGCGTAATCACTGACTAATTCTCCAATTTCTGTTTACTTGTTACGCCGCATCGGCTGTAGCCAGCTTAACGAAGGTGCTCCACCGTTACAAAGATTGGTGAGGCAGGTGAGCCTTTTGCCACACCGAAATGGTACGCTTCGAAATTGACGAGGTAGTCAGGAGCTATACCATGGCTCTGCTGATCAGCGTGTCCGAGACACTCTTATTTATACGCAATTCTCAATGCCGCGGACGATGTCCAAACGACGAAAGGATCAATTCCGCCTTGCGCCTTGACCGTCCGTTAATCCCTGTCCAGCGGTGCGTTCTCTGTGTGTAGCCTGAGTGCGTCCGTGTGATGGGTTATTGTCGTTTTTAATTTGGCTTGCCGGTATGGTGGCCGAAAACGTTACAGTACAGTACATATCGTAATACGCCAATTTATTTGCACAGTACATTTATGAGGTTGAAGTTCGTAACGTTGAAGATGAACGATGACTTCTTAGAAGAAATTGTATTTTTGCAATCTAAACATTGTCCAAGATTTAGTAAAGCATAATGAAGCAGAGCATAATTCTCACTTTTCGCAAAGTCGAAACTCAGCTCGCGCAAATTTATTTTGATATTGTAACTCAGCGATTCTTTTCTCAATGTCTCGTTACATTAACGTTACCGACTTTAAACTCGTTAGGACTTCATATTTTTATGAGCCCAAGCTATTCTAATAACATACAGAGTTTGTTGCGTCAAGTGAATACGGTTCTCCACTTCTGGGTACCGTAGAATTTCGTAAATAATTATAAAAATTCGAACGACGTGCCGAAGTTAGGCAATTATGCAACGACCCAACAGCATGCAGCGATAAAATTATGATAACTTTTCATGTATATCTTAATATTTGAGCTACGTGTATTAGGAAATAAAGGCTCATGAATTCTGAACGAATGGTTTCCGCGTGCAAAACATGAGGGAGTGAGAGGAAGAGGGAGAGGGAGGAGAGAGAAAGGGAGAGAAGTGGCTGCTCGCAGGTGCGGAAAGAAAATACAATTCCATTTAATTCCATTGTAATCAATTCCGAGATATTCCCATATGCTTGTGCAGGCAATGATCGACCGTTCAATATCGGAAGGTATGCGTGGCACCGGGTGTCCCTTATCTCACCTGAACGACCAATACTCACGTTATCTGGAAAACGTTGGACTCTCCTTATCAATGAATCGATATAACAAAGGCTTAGCGCGATTACAAAACCATTGCTCAAAGGCTTATGAAGCGAAATCATTCTTTCAAGCAGTTAACAGCCATTCTTTTGAATTCAAAGAACGCACGCGAAAGTGGTGCCGTAATGAAAAACACCTACCGTTATGGGCTCGAGTCAAATAAAATACAGGTTACCATGACTAGCTGCCTAATCGAAGAACTACTTTTGTGCCACCTGTTTAGTTTTCCTGTTTTTAATAATTACATCTTTGGCGGTACTAGAATCAGTTACTCGCTCATGATTAACAAGCAACTGCCAAGAGCACCGCAGATTCTAATTTGCCGTTTTATAAAAAGTTTGGTTGTATCTAGGTCAGGTTCAAATATGCGAAATGCGAACAGTCGCATCGATGGCAACGCTGAAGATTATCGACTATAATTGATGCTGCCAGACCGTAATAATACGTGTGCGAAGTACATAATCAATATATACTCGCATCGAAATGATGTGGCACTTTTCTAATCACTACGGACTACAGACGCAATCCTAAAAAGGTTTTGTTAGTGGCTCAAGTGCGCTATGTTTTCGCTAAATCGTAGCTATTACTTAGATTTACGCATCTTCGGTTCTTGTTTATCTGTTACCATAATCAACCCCTGCGGGATATATTTTCACAGTACGGCGACGAGCACACATGATTTGTATAGGATTACCTTAAAAAATTTTCACAAAGTCACCTCAAAGTGACAAAATTCACCAACTAAGGCATACTGTGCATTTATTTGGTTGTTTGAACATTATTTCTTTTATATCAACAAGTTCGTTCGCCTTCCTTGTCAATAATCCAAAGAAATACTGAGCAACTTCACATACATACGAAGATATATGATTCAATTATTGACTCGATTAAGTCAACGAACGTTTAGTCGCAGCTCCCATATTTCTCGTTTACAGTGCTGATAGTTTTTTAGATCCATTTAGACCCATCTCGATAAGTTTAGCTGACATAGCTGAAATTAATGTTCAGATCGTAAAATATGTTTCCATTTACTTGATTATGAATGTTGAAATAGAATTTGACACTTTTGACATTAAAATTTACCAAATTGGCGCATAAGTCTCGTCTTCGATAAGAAGAATATCCATCTTCATCTTTCAGGTGCAATGACTTGCTCGATACAGATGAACGGACATCTTGAAATTACTATTCTGATTGGAGCTGTTAGATAATTCTAAAAAAGCAACATAGTCAAAACAACAGCGTAGTTCACACGGTCACCCGAATATACGTAAAAGTGAACGGATAGCTTACGATTGATACGAATTAGAAAATAAAGCTTCAACGATATGCAGCATGGTTGAGCTTGAATCGTTTTGGCATACTTCAAAATTGCTTCAAATGTAATTCAGAAGTGTAACACGTCAGCGGTCAAACAAGCCACAAACTGTCACTTTTACATCCGAGTTAAATTCAGAGTTTTTCACTGACAATGAGCGTTCAGAACAGTAAAATAAACCAAAACATTTTTTCCGTAGCCAATCAATTTTCGCATATTATCTCCGTCAGTCAGCTATCAAAGACGCGTTCGCATTGAAAACTAACTCAATTAAACTGCCTATCCTGTTGCATCTCAGGACACAAGATTAACGATTACCCTTTACATGGTGAGTTTTCAAATTCATACGTCTCGGTCGCAAAGTAAAATGGGCTGTAACTGCAGCCATCGGCATCCTTTTTTAAATCAACCACCGATTGGCTCGCAAAAAACGGATATAAGCTTAAAAAAGGAGACTTGGCCAATAAGCGGACGAAAAAATCGACAATACATGCCAAGCTCTGCCTCAACGCAAGCTTTGTAGGATTGGAATTATAATATCGCGTACGAGGTAAAATTATACGCGTAATGAAATACGAAGCTATTTTCCCAGCATAATCAGTCCAGACTTTGGTTTCCGATAGACCGCCCGATATTGCAGCTCTGGTTCTATAGTGGACGTGCACCTGATTATCTCAATATTGCCTCATACTCTCGGAGAACCAGTAAATAAATGCCCGACACTCCACACCCCCAAGGCCTGTATCAACGTAGCGTATAAGATATTTGTCTAGGACAGCATTAAAGCTGAAAGACAACCACCTGCCCGCCAACTAGATCCATAACGGACACATATCCAATATATCCATACATGTTGGAGAAACTTTTCTGCCTGGATGATAAATTATCGCATACTTAGACCGATCAAAATCACAAGCCCACTTTTTTCCGTGCAATAGTTGCTTGTGTGTAAAGTTCGGAGCAACTGCGATGTGAAAGCTCACGCGCGTAATAGTAAGTAGTATAATGTTACCTGGTTGTAACGTCGTATTGTAAATTTGTCTTATTCTTAGATTACGTTGATTATCACAAGCTTGATTCACGTTTTTACAAATCTATCTTGGAAGTGTTATCATCTACATTTATATTTAGTTGGCGCGGTAAATAATACCGTTAACCTTCCTTGGCCAGTAAGTTTTTCCACACGTTTTGACTATTATGAGGAAAAAATGTCGAGCCTTTACCTGTTATTGTTCCGGGCCTGCTAACGTCACGGGAATTTTTCAGGATCCTAGAACCCCGTTCAGGCCACCGCCAATTTGTACCTACCGATTGTTTACAAGCCATTCAAAAACATAAAAGTCACTAATTGTAAGTCATATCGAATTGGCTGGCCAAGGAGTACCAATCACCATTGCTCAAGCCTTACGCGTTTTGTGAAGATTTATTTTGTTTCTATTCGAACACTAGATCGTAACTAGCCTAGTTACACCTCTGAAATATTGAAAACAAGGCTACGCGTTACATTTTTAACTTGCCGTTACTGTTTCAATTTCTCTTCAATCATCTTCTAACTGTCTTATAGCTATCGTTTTGTTAATAATATTGCACAGTTTCCAGGAAACCATTGTCCTCGTTTCGCTCGTACGAAATAAGCTGCACTCCATTCGGTTAAAGTTCAACGCGTCCGCAGGTGTCGTTCGATACGAGACTTACAACCTTACAAAACTTTAAAGAAAAAGGTCACGGTGCTCGCAGTCGCAAGGATTTACTCTATTTACTAGCAGTGACTGCATCAATAATTAACAATGTTAATAAGTACAGTTATTATACGACGAAATGAAAGTTGAATAATTTTGCAAGATCAGATGTTAGCTGTAAAGTGTGGTTCGAAAAAAGAGCGACAGACTATAAAAGAAGATATTTGTAGCACAATTTTTTGAATCCAAGGAGTTGGAACGCAGTTTGAGGGCAAAATTTCCAATGAAAATAATTAAATAACATAGCTCATTGAACAAACGAGAAGCTGAAAAAAGTCTTTTCCGATTCGTTGGATACCGTAGTCAGGTAGATTCCGTTATCAGTGAACACATAGAGTGTATTATAGGTGAGGGAGGGTGACCGTCTACGACATTAAATACAGAAAGAACGATTTCGAAGATATTTTCATCGGGATCTTTTTGTTGTAAAAAAGTAACTCTTTAAAACAATTCGAAACTCAACAATCCGATTCGTACATTTTCAAGTTCAACTTTTGAACTGTATGCACAAGCGAGGACGAGTTCAAAGAAAAATGCGCAGACACTATGATAATAATCTCTAGTAAGACTTCACTAGAAATTTTTGATTCTTCCAAAAAATTCATTCCAAAGTTGTTCGGAAGTCGACTGACGGACTGAAAAAAGTAAAAGGTGTATGGAAAACACCGCCTTGCGCCAGTGGACGATGGAGCATCATAGAGTTTGCCGTGCACGAGTGAGCATTTGGGTGGTCTGACGTATGCAGTTTTTTGAAACGAAATTGTGTTTGCCGTGATATTTTTTCCCATGAATTCGAAACTATAACACAATTTATGTCACGATACCAAATCTACCAAACTTAGATTTTAAAACCTTGTCATGCTGTAATGCCGAAGAACCATATCGCAAGAATAGCTTACATTCAAAACGCGTCTCACGATCGTATCTGGTGACTTTATTTTGTACAGTGAAACCTGTTTCAACGGACACGTCTTTATCACGGACGGTCTAAAAATCCCTAGCATAATGACATGGGCTCTAATGAAAAATATATTTCCTGAATTCCGACATTCTTAATAAGGGAAACGGAAACTTGCGAAGTTGTGTATACAAAAAAAAAAAAATTACAGCGGGCACTCTTGCAAAATTTTTAAAAAAAAAAAAGGAAATTGAAGTGTTCGAACGAATGTCGCACCAGCGCAAGAACCATAAATTTTTCCAAATCCTGATAAGTGCATAAAAAAACGTACAAAACTATGCAGAATATTCGGTTCTAACCGCTTCAGGCAAATATTTCAGAATCGAAAAGAGATACAAGAAAAAGTCTCACGTAAAACTTGTGGGATGTGCCATTTTCGAGATTTTGCAAATAACGTCCAATTTTCACAGGGACCACGTACTTTGGATGTAAGTAGGTAACAGCGGAATCAAAGCCGAATTCAAATCCGTGAAATTTTTCTTGTCTTTTCTTTCACCTCAGCACGTATCTATCTATTACTCTCTACATCTATCTATCGTCCCTCACCGGCACTGAGAAGTTTCCTTGCGAATATGAAATTAGCGAGATTTAAACGGTACGATATTCTCCATAATTTTGATCTGTATTGTGAATTATGACGACAAACCGTTAAGCGAGGGCGATGGACAATGGATAAGTGCGGAAGTTAAGAACGACAAAAAAAGAAAAAAAAAAAAACCAATAAAAAAATTTGTAAATTGCATGTAAATATGTAGAATCTTTTAAATTTTTCATTAAGGGGGTAGTCTGCTTTAGAGGCTTCAAAAAATCGATTTTTTTTTTTTGCATAAATGTCTTCCTAACTATCCAAGGATGTGTCCCTAAAATTTAAGAAGCAAATTCGAAATATTTTCGGAGTTACAGAAGAAATAGTGAGCAAGCGTCGAGCAGGTATACGAGCGGCGTTTTGAAGTTTTCAACCAGTTTTTTGAAGAGTCTAAACCAGTTTTTTGAAGAGTCTGAAGGGCAACTCTATGGACCAGGAATCGCTGATTAGCATATTAATGCGGTAAGTTCAAGAAAATTACAATTTTTTATGTACGAAAACTTCAAAGCCCATTTTCTCGAGTTTTCATTTTCACAAGTTTTAGGAAACGGTGCCGGCGATAGCAAAAAAAATATATGTCCGATCGAAAAAAATCAAAGTGATCTAGCTTCAGTATTAAATTATCTTCTATTTGAACTAAAAAAGTTGGACAAAAGTACTATTTTAAAATTACTTGTCTTGCAACTTGAAGTGAATTTTTTTTTTCAAGAAAGTGAATTTTTTTTTCAAGCTTCGAAAAAATTTGGAATTTCATCATTTCTTCGGTATTTTTTTAGTTCCTATAGAAAAGGAACTTAAAAAAACTAAAAAAAAATTTGGTTCGACGGTTCCAGATGCATCGCACGACCTCCACCACCGGCACCGATTTAAAAGTGCAGACTCCAGGCGCCCAGAAAAATTGTTATAACTTTTAAAAATTTCAATATTTTTTATCAATAAAAATTGTTCTTTAAAGCTTAAATATCATACACTATCGTCTCGAAATTTCGTTTTACCGCAATCGTTTCCTTCCCTTTAAAAAAAATTGCTGAAAAAACGCTTTTTTTCGGCTTCTAAAGCAGACTACCCCCTTAACGAGTTCACTCGTCTAAATATTCACATCTATAGAGCGCAAGCCTACGAATACTTGGCGGAGATTTGCAATTGCGATTCTTAACCTCAGTGCAATTGGCAAAACCATTAGGTAAAATTTGAGTTTTCGATAAAACCTGGACGATCGCTTTGGGTACATTATATTGATAGTTGCCGCAACTATTACGTTTGTTTGCAGTAGGTAGAGCTTACAACAATGGTGGCAATGACACGAGCATTGTGAGATGGCACTCGGTGGAGTCTTCAAGGTGAAGTCAACCCGTGAAGGGCTGCGGAGGGTTCCGAAAGTGTAGGTCGAGAAACCCTTTCCAAGTCTCGTGGCAAGTTAAGCCATTGCTTTTCTGGCTTTGGCAAACAGTTTTTTCAACGACTTGGACAAAGCCTGTATGTTTTCGTAGTAAATTCAAGCTTCAGCAATCAGTAAACCTAACTAGAAGTTTCTCGGGCGAAGGTTGAACTTTTTTCTGTTATATTTTGCGAAGTACGTTTTCGTTTGCTGTACGCAAGAATGGCTTTAGGGAACTTTGTGACGGATATTAATTTAACATTATATAAATAGATTCGACACGGTCGCCAATTATTCGTACTGTTTGCAGTTCGTTTGTTTTATTGTCACTGTGCACATTGTTGTTGTGAGTGCAATTATTTTGTCAACTTTTGTCGATACAGTAACGACTTCGTAACGTTCACTTTAACCACACGAATAACCAAAAGATAAGCATAGGTAACATTGAATTTTAAACCAAGATTCGTCAGCAGCGCAGAAGCTCAATATCTTTTAAAAAAGTTCGAAAAGCCTTTAAAAAGCTCGAACTTTTCGAAGAATCCAAAGGTGGGTTCTATATGTGACGCAGGAATCGCTGATTAGCCGGTAAGTCGTTGAAGTCGTATAGTTTTTACTTATCAAAACTTTAAACACATTTTTTTCAAAACTAAATTTTCAAAACTGTCGTGCCACATAGCTAAAATACTAATCGACCGATTTTCATGAACGTTGTTATACATCATCCTAAATTTGTTATCTAAAATATTACCCTAAATGTTAATGAGATTAGATTTAAAAATAAAATTACATTATTGCAAAATATAGATAGAGATTTTTTGTCAGTAAATTCAACTGTTTTGTTTCAAAGCGTACCATGTCATCAATTTTTACAGGTTCATATTCTGCATTTGAGTGTTATTGAAAGAAAATTATGTCTCTGTTTTGCTTTAGATTAATCCATCCAACGCCGTCCGATGACGTTCGCCGCAATCCGAACGGAAAACCGTGCCGTATCACCGCCATTTTGAAAGCATCTCAAAAAAAAAAAAAAATATGTAAGATGTAATAGCGAAAAGTAACAATAAAAAATCACAAAAGGCTGAAGATTTTTGAAGAAATCTTTCCTTGTCAAAAAGTATCATAGAAATCAGCGGTTTTCTTCCTCGCCTAAAGGTATCCTTAAGCCCCCCCTTAAATTATCTGCAATTCCTTTTTCGCATACCGATACAAATTTAGTTTTCAATGTTCAGGCGACTTCTAAAGACACGACACTGCATATTCGTAAAACATCTTTTGGTTGACCGGGATTTGTACGTCATTATTATTATGAAACAGTTGTAGATATGAGTAAATGGATTGCACTTTTTACCGAGGTTGTGCTGTTTAGCATAAAATAACGTTAACGTAATGAAACACTGGCTAAAAAATCACTATTTTGTAATTTTTTAATGACTTTGAAGGAGATAAATTTTCATACTTCGTTTCGTTACGTTTCATTCGTTGCAATAACGTTGCTAACTTCAACCGCGCCAATTATCTTGAAGTAGAAAAGAGAAATGTTGTGGAAGATCCATAAGAAACAAAAAAAAAATTGATAAAAATATTAAGGGATCGTCTCAGTGTGAAATTTTCAAAAAAAATTTTTTTTTTTTTTTTGCATTATCGTATAGTATACACTGTTCTAAACATTCTCTCAAATTTTTAAATCGAAATTCAAATTATTACGGTCGGTCGGTTTCTTGTAGAAAGGGAACGGGTTTTCTACCTGCGCGAGTACTAAGGTGCTTAGGTTCTATAACCTTGCAGAATAAACTGTCCAAGCATTTCAGTTCGTTTTTGACATCCACCAGGGATAGACGTACGAGAGAAACCCCCAAGAAAAAAATCAAGACCTGGCATCGCCGATTGATCGTAAGTAAACGATTTATATAAACTTTCCCAACTTCAATCTTTAAACGCGTTTTTCTCAGAATGGTGTTTTTGAAAACGGTTTCCACTCTCAAAGGAAGAGTTTTAATGATTTCTAGTTCCAATTTCGGGAGAACATTTTAAACGTCATTCTTTATCGCGCTATGGAAGCTTTTTTTTTTTTTTTGAAAACTTCCTATTTTTTTTACGAAAAACTGTCGAAAAAAAGGGCCACATTCGACACTTTTTGTTCAAACCGCCGTCATTTTGTCAAATTTGAAAAAAAAAAAAAAACCCTCCATAGCGCGATAGCGACTTTCCTACAGATCAATAATCTTTTAGAAATTTTTTTTTCAGATCAAAATTGCGGCCGTCATCGTGGAAACCGTGCAGCACCTTTTTTTTTCACGTGAAATTACAACAATTTATACAACAATGATGCACTCAATAAATAAACTTTAAAAAAATCATTTTATATTCTTCATAAACGTATTTATTTATGAAAAAAAAACCGGACCGATTAGTTTATGTGAACATTAAAAAAAAAATTCGCGAAAATCAGTGATTTTTCGGAGTGTCACACTGAGACGATCCCTTAATTCGTTTTTTAGACTTCTTTAAAGCAACTTTTTCCTCAGGTACGTTTTGTTTTAATCGTAAAACTGTCTCATTTTTCTCTTAAATCTTAAAAAATATACCATTATTATACCTCTAATCTTAGGAATATTTATCTAGCTTTGCTTTCTATTTTTCATCAATCGATAGGTGATTTGGGCGTGTATTTTTGTGTAAACTCGATGCATGTTTCAGAACTTTCTAGAAAAGTTGTAACTATACGTTTAATGAAGGGTTCAAGAAGGCATTTTCAAGTGAGATTGCAAACCTTGAATATTGAATAGCTTCAGATTTTGATGAAACATCTTTCTTCTCTGTGTATACTACACATCAGGGTGTTTCAAGAAAAACAAAATTATTCAAGATTTTCCACCGTGCCGCCCCGTAAAAAGTTTGTTTATGTTCAAAAGATTCTGTCAAACGATGAGCGTTCGTTGTTATGTGGAAAATCGCGGTCATTTGTACGTTCACTTTTCTTGTCATTTTTTGAAATTTGTCAAGAGACACGTTTCTAACACTTCAATTGTTATCTCTTTTCTAACATATATATTCAACCCAAAGATCACGATCTATAACACAACAAATATATCAATCGAGATACTCATTCTCCTAAATTAAAATTTCATATCAAATCATAACTATTCTATGAAACTGAGTTAATAATGAAAAAGTCGTCAGATACACATCTCAAACAACAACTGACGACTTAATATTACAACTGTGAGTCTTCTTTGTAACGTAATATGATATGATTGACGTAAGCAGTAGGAAAAAAAATTATTCGTCATAAATTTAAAAATATGCATAAAAATGAAAAACCTACTAAGCGCGATCTTCCACATAACGTAGAAGGTCTCGTCTTTTGACAGAATCGTTTTTTTTAACATAAACAAACTTTTTAGGAAATGACATGGTGCAAAATCGCAAATTATTTTTTTCCGAACACCCTACGACACATATAGGGTGACTATATACCAGCAAATTATCTGAAATATAACGAAAATTGATGCGCCCGAGTTGAGCTTACTTTAGATAGTTTCAATCCTTGCACAACTATTTTGGTATTTGAAAAAATACAAAATTACAGCGATAAGGGCAATGGTAGGGTTAAACATGGCAACAACGGCATAACATGCAAATTAATTTTTCCAACAAACAATTTAATCAACACTCAGAAATTACAGATCAACAGTCGCGCATGAAATGTTTTTAATATCAGCGTTACGTCGCAAGATTGGGTCAGTATACCTTTCATCGATCATCGTCCACGACGTTGTGCGCACGAATCGAAAAACTTCGAGTGTACCGTTGTTTTAGAAAAATAGCCCAACTGTCACGAGTAAAATTACGTATCAAGCTAAAGTTGAAGTGCGAATTTCACGAAATTTGCGCATTGAACATAGCATCGGAGTTTTTAGCGAGAAACCAACGTGGATAAAAAAAAAAAAGAAGCCAATTTCAAAATCGTTGAAATCAAGCAATCTCACCAAATTTTTACACGGGATTCTCTCGTCAACTTGTCCGCAATGTGCGTGAAATTATAAAAACTATCCGAAAGTTATAAAAATGGTCAGAAATTGACGAAAAAGTTTCGTTTCGTCCGATGTTCGAATGACGCGGATGTCACCTAAGCCAAATAACCTTGAAAAACGGCCCATAGATTCTTCTCGGACCAAAATTTCCGCATTTTACGTTGTACAGGTACGTTTGTGCAACGACTCGCATATATAATTGCCCAGCAGCTGGCGCGATGATCCGCGACGGTGTGGCAAGTACTTTTTAGACTGACGCCTTCGCCGAGTCGAGGATCAATACTTTCCGCAGAGCTTCCGAGGGCCTCCGTGCGTGTCTGTTTCAATCAACGACGCGAGTCTCAAGGCTTTTTAAATTCGCCGTATCAGACTGCTGTTCCCGATTACGAGAGCACTACTTAAGAGTACGAAGTGTCAATGACAGTCGTTCAAGGGGGTATTCTAGTGTAGAGGCATGAATTTGAGGTGTTTTTTGAAGTGCTATAAACAAAAAACAAAAAATATTTTTACCATCCATTTTTTTATCAGGCGTTTATTATTATTTCACGATTACAAAAAAAAAAAACAAGTCAAAAAATACAAAATTGAAAGTGCTATGAGTTGTTGAAGTGGGGGGTACAAAAAAAATGGCGCGCCAATGTTGTCACGATTGCAAGCATTTTCAAAATCAGAAAAAAAAAAAAAAAAAGATTATTAATCTACATAAATGCAGCTATCGTACTAACTAAAAAAAAGTCGAAAAAAAATTTTTTTTTGCCAAATTACGGCTGTCCGAAAAAATAATACGTTTTTTTTGACTTTTTTGGACGTTTCTGAATTTTTTAAAAATAGTAAAAATTATTATTTCGTTATAATAATAGTTCGCGCGATAGAGACATGTATTGAGAAGATTCTCACCAAATTTCAAGTAAATCGGTTCAATAGAACTTGAGAAATCATGTCAACCGTTTTGAAAAATGTAGTTTTGAGAAAAACGCGTTTAAAGTTTCGAGTAAAATTCGTTCCAGCCGCGCCAGTATTGAAGACGTGTCACTAAAATAGCTATATCTCTGAAAATAATTAAAAATTTTGACTTGTCCTTTTAAGGACACATTCTTGAAAGGTTAAGCTTTGAAAATATAAAAAAAAAAAAATCGATTTTTTCAAATTTCTACACTAGAATACCCCCTTAAAAGTCATCCTAACGATCGGTTCAACTGCTGGAGGAGCAAGCGAAACCAGAAGATGAGATCCCATGGCTAACGGAGTCGCGTACACTTCTTTCACACCCACATTCGCGGTCCAGGTGTCTGTAACTCAAAGCCACAAACATGCAGCCGTTCCACGGAATTGGTGGGCTATTCGAAATTTCTTTTTCTTTCGAGAATGTCGAGGGGCGATGGACATTAATTATCTGTCAGTTTATGCGGTCGTAATTCATACCGATGATTAATTTTCACTGCTATAAAACAAGAGAGTTTAAATAGGTACGAGGTAGATAATATTCTTATCACTGGCTACTCTAACTTGTAGTCAAGATTTCACAAGATTTATTCTCAAGGCAGCAGTTTAAATTTTCGAGAGCAATTTTCCACTTCACATGGGAGATATGTGGAGCTGTGTTTGTCCAGAATCCAACTTTGTACAATATACGTAGTTATTGAGGAAGGGAGTATAAGATTCGGTTATAGTCAAATGTTTAGTTACAGCTTACCAACATACCTGTATTTTCATGTCACGTACAACGATCGATTGCTCATCCATATTACACGTGCATCAAATCACCTAACGACGTTTGCCGATCGCATACTTTTCTCAACAAAATGGTAGGGCATGATAACCATTGCACGAAAATTATAAAACAAAAGACGAGAGTATTTAATTCGGAATTTCGCCCAGCACGCCTATAAATGCTGCAATTAAATTACGGATAAAGCTGAGAGCCGTCGAATGAAAAAAAGTAATTTAAATTGCTCCGATCGATACTCGGCACGTGTTTTTATCATACTGACAGCGGATACTTCCGGATGCACTTGAGCGGTATGCGACCAAGCCATTCAGGCGTTAGCATAATTGTGAGCATTGAAATTATGAATGGCATTCTTCTAGCTGGACAAAGTAATCATCAACCTGTTATTGAATTTTCACATTCTTTTTACAAGATCAGTCGTCGGATTTATTCCATACTTGAATTGCGGGGCTGATAGACATTCGTTTCTTTTTTTTTTTTTTAAAACCATAATCCACTGAAAATGAGTCGACTCCGTCTCTTTTTTTTATTTGTATATTTAATTGGGATTTTAATATTCATTACGTGCAATATGCCGTACCTCATAAATCTACGTCGGTAACTAATTTTGTAGAAAAGTTGCATTCAAATTTCGAAGATTTCCAAGGTTTACAATTTTTCTCGACAGCATTCTACCCCAAAGTATAAATATCGTCGATGTTCCATTGATCGAACATTCTTGTTTCCGATTTCCGCTGAAATAAATTTTAAGCCGTGTCAGACCTTTACGAATTTACCCCCTGCCTACTATTTTTTAAACTGAAACAGTTTTCAGAATGAATCGTTTGCTCGTAATTTTTGCTCGTTCACCTTTTACGTTTACCAGCAGCAAAGCACAATCATTTTGCTTTGACTCAAGAAACAGTACATACGTACAAACATGTAAGTTTGAAATACCGTCACCTAATTCAAATAAACTGTTTACGGCATTAAGAAACTTATTTGTCCGCTCTTCTTATACCTTATCTTACATAATCACGGGTGATGATTTGTTAAATATTGGCCCCTTAATCTTATCGATCTTCGATACGAACAAATCATCTTTAATTTCTATGTGAGAAACGCCAATTTTTCCGTAAAGAATTAGTTACTGATATCATTGATCTTCAATTTTTTTATCGCGTTTTCAATTTAGAAACTCAAATTTTTCATACAATTTATTTCCGATCATTATCTCCCGTTTTGTCAGATGATTTTACATTAGGTTCGACAGCGTTTTATTTCGCGTACAATTATTTGCACACGTGATTATTAACCTTATTTTTATCACGTTGAATACCTAAGTAGATTCGTAACGCATTCTAACAGCGTACTCTCGAAATTCCGAGACATAAATATCTCTGATTTTTGATTTGTTTGCCTTTGAGATTTATTGATTGTTATTGCAAATGCTGATGCGACTGGAAATTGTTTCTTTCCAAATATAAAAGTATACACAATAAAACATAATCCGATTTATAAAAATGATTTCTCCTGCCTCAACATCGGTTAAAATTTCACAACGTTAATGATCGTTATCAAGTTTTAGAATAAGTAATTTTGTGCTACTACATAAACCTTTATTAGTACTGAGATTTCTGATCAGGTTAATTACGTGATTCAAAATATGTTTTCCAATATTCTTATAGTATAACATCGTTCTTATTTCCATTGTCAAAAAATTCACCATACCTATGCTCGTGTAAATCTATTCCGTTGATCTACTTGATGAGTCGACAACTCTTTGGTTGACTTTCTCAGCTATTTTTTGTGTGTCCGTTCAACTCTACACATTTACACACCCGTTAAGTTTTACGAAACAGCAACGAGACGTCTTTCTTCGATCGAATTCGGTACTCGATATGTCGAGCAGAAACCACTGTAACTAATCCAATACTTGCAGAAAAGCGGCTTCAAGCCAGTGGTATTCCGGTATTCGATGTGACAAATCTTTTTTAGGAAAAGGACTTTCAAAGATGATTACAATCGAATATTTTATAAATAAAAATTTTTTTTTTTAAATTTGAAAAACAACATAACACAGAATGAATTTCCCAAAATGAAAGATATTTATCACTTCTAAACGACAGAGAGTTCTATCCTGAAAATGACGAGGTGTCCACGAAGAGCGTCTCATCGTCAGTTGTCGACGGAAGATTGAAAAGATACCCATGGAAGCGAATGACTATCTGTTTGGAGAGGGCAATATTTTGTTTCCCTTATCTCGAATCGTATGAGAAAATGTTACCCGCTCGTACTCGACTCCAGTCAAAATAAATATAAGCAATATTTTGGAATCTTAGGAATCCTCGGAATTTTTCAAAGCATTGAGAATGCAAAGTATTGAAACAATTGTAAATACGCGTACCTTTTAGTTTGGCTATTATCAAAGCTTATACACCGATAACACAGCTCTACAAAATAAATACTTTTTTTTGTTGCTCTGATTTTTTCTGTGAATCCTGGTGTTTGAGAACGTGAAACTTACGAATATAATTATGATTATATTAGATTGGCTCTGGTTTTTATGTTATTGTAGTATTGTATTCGACATGACTCAATGTTTAAAGGCGAATTTCTCTTGAACGGTTAAAGTTCTATATCAGTAGTTTTTTATAGAGCGTGAATTTTCCTATAAGAATCTGTTAATACAGATAGTTTATTAGATGTACGTTTAGATGGTTTATATGTCAGACGTTTATGAGATATATTTTTTCCTAAATTTTTTTACCTGTTATTTAAATGGAAAATGGAAAAAAATCAATATTAAAAGCTCGTATTTGGCTGAGATATTCTATATAAGATGCTCTACCGAAAGTTTGATGCGTGTTTGAGAGAAATTTTTTAATTTTTTTTTCTCCGGAACACCCCAATACCCCCCCTTTCGAAGAAACTTGTTGTGCCCTCTTTTTCATGGCAAGAACAACAAAGTATTATATTTCTTATATTTTTTATACTTCTGCCCGAATAAAGTAAGCATAACTAAGGTTATTGATAGTATTTTTTTGATAAACTTTAGATATTAAAAAAAAGAAATCGAATTTTTCACCTAAACATTGCTTTTTTGAGTCATGTATGAAAATGTCGATAAAATAAATAACTAGAGCCAATTTCGAAAAACTACGCTTACTCCTAAGGTCGTTGACATCGAATCTTTCTAAGACGACTCAAATATCAAGAGCAACAAAACCACTGTTTGCCAGTGTAATCAATCGAAAATGTTTTTATTTTAATCAACAATAAAACCAAAAATATTACTAATTGCAGGAATACAATTTCCAGCATTATTAATAATGCTCAGGCTTTGACTATAGGTAATAAAAGTCACATCTTACCGGTCTGGAACGACTGGCTATACAGGGTGTCCCAGATCTAAGTACACAAAATAATAGGGGCAGTAGAGGGGGTCGAGCTGAGTAAATTAACCTGGAGAACACGCGGTCTCCGAACTCGCGTTCGTGAGATACGACCGGTTAAAAAATCCCGCTAAGCGCCGTAATGTAGGCAACCCGAATACACAGCAGCAGGCATCGATGAGGAGGTCTCGTCGATAACAGCGCTCGACTGCCGACGCGAAATGTAACGCTGTCAAATTTCGGAATTTCAAACGAAAATATTTTGACATTGAATTTTCGCCAAGCAGAAGAGCTAGAACGTGCGATGGGAATGGATAACGCCTTCAAAATTACGAATTTTAAACAAAAGTATTTCCGATATTAAATTTTCGTACTCGGGTTGCCTACGTGACGGCGCTTAGAGGGATTTTTTAACAGATTGTATCTCTTCTTCGGGTCAATTTACCCGGTTCCCTTTTATCCCTATTATTTTGTGTGCTTAGTTCTGGGACATGAGGATGAAGTTAGTAACGTTACCGTAACGATGCATAGGTACTTGGAAAAAATCGTTACTTCTCACTAAATATCTCAAATTGAGTAAACCATGATAAAGAAAATATACTCTTATTTTGAAAAACCGACTCCTTCAAAGTCATTCTAAAATTACACAACAATGTTTTTCCCCCTAATGTTTCGTGGAAGTTTCTAAGTTTGTGAAAAATCGAAAATGGCCGCTCGGAAAAGTCGGTTCACTATAGGAAGCATTGGTATGTCATATTGAGCAGAGAAAGGTTGTTAAAAACTCGATTGTTCAATGAGTTTTCGCCAGTTTTTTTTTCTAACAGGTCAAACGATCCGGTAAAAAATTATTACTTCTTCACTTTGTAGTAGATACCTTATTTAACTTTCCCATTTCATCTTTAGGATTCAATAAGACTTTATAATTACTGTAAATTTTCCCGATCACTCGTAACAAGCATTCGACCAGCTTCGTGGCAAGACGTTAATTTTTTCCCATGACGTCATAGCTAAAGCGGGATGAAGTTTTGATTCCATTGCCGAAACCACTAAATCATCTTTCTTCGTTTGATATTACTACAAAGTAACCTACATCTCAAAATTCGTTCTAAAATTTCGATCAATAATTTTTGCTTAAATGTTTCGCAACCCAAGACGACACTGTTGTCAATCTTTACTACCCACGTCAAGGTCACTTATTTTGACTATTATCAAAGATTACGCGGCACTGACGTGAAAATATCACAGTTGGCGCAATTTTACATGCGATGCTGAAAATATGCAGGAAAACTTTTTTGTTTCGTGCATGAATGCGCGAGAAAATCTGTGGCTGCAGCAACAGTAACTAGTATTGTGTGTGCAATAGCACTGGCTCCGAATAGCCATTATAGCCATAATATCATTTTTCGAGTCTACATTTAAATGAATAAATTTCGATTCTATACATCGAATAATAACCAAAATCTTCATTTATTACTTAGAAAATTTGCTTTTGTCTTTTTTGCGTTCACAAATAAGTCCTGAAGTTTTTTGTTGATAATATAAGCAGCAGGTGGCAGCAAGTTGAAATAAAAAGCAAACTTTATGTAACAAGATCATTTTTTTATTTCATTAATCACGTGGAAGAGATGAAAAATTTGACATCTAGAACCCAGACTGAAAATTCGCGTTGACCGGTGTAACAGCCTAAACAAATTACATTCAACGCGCTCGATAAAATACCGACTCTAGCATCGTACTCACGTTACTAACAATAAATTCAACCTCGTTTCAAGTAATTATGTAACGTTATGTAACGTTATACAACGAATTCTCCTTACTTTGAGGATATTTTCGGTGACGAAATTTGCGCGTCGGAAAATCAACGTCGAAGCAAAATCCGTTATATTATATAATACTCGTGATATTCCATTCGTCGCTCACACCGGTCTATGTAATATACATTTACGTGACTGTAAACGGTTTTGATTCCGTGACGCGTTGGCGTTTCGTGACGTCATCAATAGGCTGGTCGGTTGTGAAGACGCAGAGTGGGAGAGAGAACCGTGACGTCGTCGTATGGAGTGTGCGTAAAAGCTTCGTTCTCCTCTTCGGCATTCGATAATTTCAAGCGCATCGCTCTCTCGTGACTCGGTTTGACTTGTCACGCTGTCGCAACGGTCGCATACCCATGCATTATCGCTTCGGCTACTAGCATCGCAGAGTGAACTCATAAACGGGTCAAACGCCAGACGCTCGAGACGTTGCGCGTATTCTGAATTTTCGACTTGGGTTAAGGGGGTATTCTAGTGTAGAAATTTGAAAAAATCGATTTTTTTTTTTATATTTTCAAAGCTTAACCTTTCAAGAATGTGTCCTTAAAAGGACAAGTCAAAATTTCAATTATTTTCAGAGATATAGCTATTTTAGTGACACGTCTTCAATACTGGCTCGGCTGGAACGAATTTTACTCGAAACTTTAAACGCGTTTTTCTCAAAACTACATTTTTCAAAACGGTTGACATGATTTCTCAAGTTCTATTGAACCGATTTACTTGAAATTTGGTGAGAATCTTCTCGATACATGTCTCTATCGCACGAACTATTATTATAACGAAATAATAATTTTTACTATTTTTAAAAAATTCAGAAACGTCCAAAAAAGTCAAAAAAAACGTATTATTTTTTCGGACAGCCGTAATTTGGCAAAAAAAAATTTTTTTTCGACTTTTTTTTAGTTAGTACGATAGCTGCATTTATGTAGATTAATAATCTTTTTTTTTTTTTTTTTCTGATTTTGAAAATGCTTGCAATCGTGACAACATTGGCGCGCCATTTTTTTTTTACCCCCCACTTCAACAACTCATAACACTTTCAATTTTGTATTTTTTGACTTGTTTTTTTTTTTTTTTTTGTAATCGTGAAATAATAATAAACGCCTGATAAAAAAATGGATGGTAAAAATATTTTTTGTTTTTTGTTTATAGCACTTCAAAAAACACCTCAAATTCATGCCTCTACACTAGAATACCCCCTTAAGGGGGGGGGGTTTCAGCGTAAAAAACACTTTTTTTTGTCATTTTTTTTTTAAAGTATGGATCGAGCAAATTCAGTCAAACCTTTTGTACGTTATTAAGTATACTTTTAACGATATTTTCTAATTTTTTCATGCGTAAATATTGAAAAACAAGGCGGTGACAGAGCTTGCCCCAGAACGTCTCGGAAGAAAAACAATTTGCGTTGTTCACTATATCTCGGTCGGAAATTATCTGATATCAAAAACCATTAGAATTTAGTCAAAGTATCATCAAGTCCTCCCCCCAACGTTCTTTGATTATTTTTTTTTTTTTCATTTCAAAATTTTTGGTGGCCATCTCGAGTGTAAACTGCTATTTTCCGTGAAAAATTCCGCCATTTTGTGGGTGAGAAACCCCCTTAATGTAAAAAAAAACAAAATTTTAACCAAACGTTGGGGGGAGGTATTTTATATGTAGAAAATGTGTACCAAGTGTGAAATGAATCGGTCAAGTAGTTTTTAAACGGCAGTGAACACGGACTTTGAAAAAGTAGTTTTGAGAAAAAATCACAAGCGTACAACGACAAACTGACGCTCGTCTCTCGTTTTAAAATATCGTACAGTTTATAGTATACATACAAATATAAAATATGGCTTTATGGCTTTGCTTACCTGTCTTTACTAAATAAAATATTCTCGAAACAGGATAATGGATCAGAACGATAGAAGTGAATAAGCTGTATACCTGCTCTCAGAGCTATAGTGTCAAAGGGCAGGAGACTAACTAGACAATAACTTCAAGAGTTTTGCTCAGATCGACTTAAAATTTTGGGAATATATTCTTGCAATGTTTAACAATAAGATAAGGCTAAAAAAAAATTCGATTTCTCTAAAGTGCAAAACTTTACCCTCCCCCCCTTAAATTAACCCTCAACCCTGAAACATCCCACTGTAAAAAAAAAGTTTATGGGGGAGGATATCTCCATGCCGAAGGTCGCTTACCTGGGACAATTCGTATAATAGACTCGAATGCCGAGTAGTGCAAGTTAGGCAAGGACAAAATTTACCCAGGTTTCGGGGAATAGGCTTTAACGTGTCCAATGTTGTACAAACGTGTTTTTCGACCGAGTTTTGTGTTTTCGTGTTTTCAGAGAGTAACTCCACCGCTTGTTACACATTCGCTAATATCTGCTACAACATAAATTATGTATTGAAAATAAGGTCATTTTCCATCAACTTATATTTATTTTACGATCCTTTTTGCCTAGGTTCGGTCATAATACTTAATAGACGTTCCATTTTTATGTATTCCCTGAATAAGGATTAATTATTCTGACGAGAATAATAAAAGGTGTAGTGTATCGGTACCGTAAAATTACGATTTTTCATGGTAGAAACTTAAGCATCCGGTTTAAATTTTCTAAACGGCTCACGGGTAATTTTACTCCTCAATCTCTTAGCTTCAATTTTCCGTTTGATTTTTTTGTTTCAACACATTTCGTTCAAGATTTATGATTATTCTTCTACAACCATGCGCATCGCCCATCCGATGCAATATCCTTGCAACAAGAAGATATTAAAAATAATTATTACAGATTCCTTTCTTCATAGGATCGTAGCGGATAGCTCGAAGATAGTCTATGAATATTTGTACATTTTATGAGTAGCAAAAAAACCTTTCTGGGTTAGGCGTTAATTCGGACCCCATTATGATGTCGCTCCATTTTGTGAGTGACCCAACTCATGGTGTCCGTTAGAAAATCCGTAATAAATTCAAGAACATTTTCAGATTATTCCGGACACAAGAAAAACCCAAGGATATTTCTTGGACCTCAAGGACTACCAGAACGACGGGAATCGCTGATTTTTTACCAAAAGAGGAAGAAATTATTTTTTTTATTCAAGATGGACCCTTTTTTTTTTGCTGAAAAAATTACAGTCTTCCAATGTGTGACAATATCACCAAAAAATCGCCAGAGTGGCACGGCTCGAGGTTCTAGGGTAAAAAAAAAATGAAGCCACACAAATTAATTTTTTTATACCGGAACCTCGCCGGAATTTGTGTCGCTTCATTTTTTTTTTACCCTAGAACCTCGACCCGTGCCACACTGGCGATTTTTTGGTGATGTTGTCACACATATTGGAAGACTCTGTAATTTTTTCGGCAAAAAAAAAGGGTCCATCTTGAATAAAAAAAATAATTTCTTCCTTTTTTGGTAAAAAATCGGCGTTACCGGAACGTAAAAATTTCTTCGAAAATTCCTCTCGAAAGCCAACAAAAAACTACAACTTTTTTGTACAGTCATTTTTTTTCAGTTACTTCAAGTTTCCGAGATATATTCATTTGAAAAAAAAAACGGCAATTTCTCAAATAATGAATTAAAAAATCTTTGATATAACCAATTATGGGGCAGATCTGAGATGGTCGAAAAAAAAAGTGGCCGAGTTGACGGAGAAACCCTCGCTATGACTAACGGAAGCGATAAGTTGTTATATTTATATAATACACCTGGCGGAGAAAATTGAATTCTCTATCGAAGACACAAAATAGAACCGAATACAATATCCGCTCCATTACACGGACAATATGCATCACACCTACGCATCACGGAAAACGCGGGCAACGCGCCCGTATTCAAATTTAGTTCATCACGCACGCCGCGTTCCTGCGGTTTCTATGATTGGGCGATCGCCAATCTCGTTTTGAGAAGACTTGCGGGAAAGGAGTCGCTTCGCGAAATAGCGATGGCAATTCCATTCTTCCGCTTGTTTTATATCGTTCGCTTCGAAATTCGAATCTATCGAAGACGTGGCACGTTTCGATGGTTACATCAGCAACATCGGAAACTGATTATATTATACACACATATTCTGATATGTGAAGTGGACTCTCCATTGATAATGTCGTAGGCTCAACGGAAATAAGCGTTTAGGATGTTCAGAGAAATTAAGGGGGTATTCTAGTGTAGAAATTTGAAAAAATCGATTTTTTTTTTTTTTATATTTTCAAAGCTTAACCTTTCAAGAATGTGTCCTTAAAAGGACAAGTCAAAATTTCAATTATTTTCAGAGATATAGCTATTTTAGTGACACGTCTTCAATACTGGCTCGGCTGGAACGAATTTTACTCGAAACTTTAAACGCGTTTTTCTCAAAACTACATTTTTCAAAACGGTTGACATGATTTCTCAAGTTCTATTGAACCGATTTACTTGAAATTTGGTGAGAATCTTCTCAATACATGTCTCTATCGCACGAACTATTATTATAACGAAATAATAATTTTTACTATTTTTAAAAAATTCAGAAACGTCCAAAAAAGTAAAAAAAAACGTATTATTCTTTCGGACAGCCGTAATTTGGCAAAAAAAAAATTTTTTTCAACTTTTTTTTAGTTAGTACGATAGCTGCATTTATGTAGATTAATAATCTTTTCTTTTTTTTTTTCTGATTTTGAAAATGCTTGCAATCGTGACAACATTGGCGCGCCATTTTTTTGTACCCCCCACTTCAACAACTCATAGCACTTTCAATTTTGTATTTTTTGACTTGTTTTTTTTTTTTTTTTTGTAATCGTGAAATAATAATAAACGCCTGATAAAAAAATGGATGGTAAAAATATTTTTTGTTTTTTGTTTATAGCACTTCAAAAAACACCTCAAATTCATGCCTCTACACTAGAATACCCCCTTAAACGTGATACAATTTGTCGTAATAAAAGCCGATCTAAACGTGGTGTTAATTAAGTATTCAGAACTCTTTGTGCCAATCGGTACCTTTTTTTTTTTTTTTTTTTTTACTGGAGTCAGACTTTAAAAAAATGTTTCAATTTATAAGTAAACCAAACACTAGGAATGCGTATAGATGAGGTATTCCATGCCAACTGAGAGATCATTTTCCCTGACCCCCGCCAATTTGCTTCATTATTTTTTATATGATTCTACAACCTAAAAAAAGCACTCACCATTTTTTTCAGATTTTTCGTCCCAACCATTCTTATTTAAAAAATGTTACAAACCCTTTTATGGTCCTAAAAAAAAACGCCATTTTTTTTTTTTTTTTTTAAATTCACACAATTTCTGGGTCCCAAAACAAACATTCCGAGCCATAGTTCAGAGTGGAGAATTGATTTTTTGTATTTTTTAAATATTTTTTTAGAGGAATAATTTTTCTTATTTTGTATGGATACAAATTGTGAATTTGCTTCATTATTTTTCATATGATTCTAAAACCTAAAAAAAGCACTCAACATTATTTTCAGATTTTTCGACCCAACCATTCTTTTTTACAAAATGTTACAAACATAACAAATGTTTTGTATACGTACAAAATAAGAAAAATTATTCCTCTAAAAAAATATTTAAAAAATACAAAAAATCAATTCTCCACTCTGAACTATGGCTGAAAATGTTTGTTTTGGGACCCAGAAATTATGTGAATTTTGGCAAAAAAAAAAAAAAATGGCGTTTTATATGTATTCCATCGAGGAGCATTAACACCATTCTATACTTAACTCGGACGTATATACCAGGGGTTTTCAACTGTGCCACTTTACAGTAACCTTGAACACCCCCGACCATATACTTCAAACAGTCACGCACACAGAATATCGTTTACTTCAAATCTATCTAATTTAAATTATACGTTACTAAGATTACACGCGGACTTTTATAATATGCAACATTTATCCCGATGAACTCGAAAAAAAATAACAAATTACCCGTTTTGCGTGAATTTCAATGCGTTTGCTTAAAGGGAAGTTAAAACTACTTCTACGAATTTTGAAAATCGTCGAAACTTTTTGTCGCCGCGTGTTGGTAAAAAAAAAAAAAAAAAAAATTTGTACCTCACCGAATAACGACTTTTTTTTCGAACGATTACACAACTTTATTTATGGAAACCCTGTCAAGAATCAGTGAATTCAGGCAACAGGGACAATCTTTAGTATTGTATGAATTCATGCGTTTTCAGAGCCAATTCACACCGAGCATGAATATACTAGATCGGGTATCTCGGTATTTTTACTTCGCTTTTTACGGGTCAAACACAAGTGCTGAAAACGTCGCTGTAATGGTATGAAAAAAAACCCTGCATAACTTTCAAAATTTGCATATACGCGATAAGATTTGTGAAATCATAACACAAGTCCGTGTAAGCTTTGTTACGAGGTCATCTAGAATCTAAATTATTTTTATAAATATCTTATCAAAACGGTTGCGGGTCAAAACTCAGAATTGTCAAAGTTCATACTAACGGCTACATGGAATGATCGAAACTCCAAATGGTTGAAATTCCACATAGTTAAAACACGGAAATACGAACATTTTTAACGGTCAAAATTGCGAATGACGAAAGCTCTGAACCTTGAAAATACGGTAACGCTTTACGGCATATGAGAAGGTAGGTCACGTATGCAGTTGAAGTTTGCAACGTTAACGTAACGATGCATTTTTAGGTTTGACTAAATTTCATTAACAATCGTGAAGAAAAATACTCGCGCATAATTTGGAAACTCAAGTCCGTCCTTCAAAGTAATTTAAAAACTACACAATAATGATTCTTATTGCAGTATTTTATTGCGTTGACGTTACTAATTTCAACCCCATGGTAACGTTCGGAGTTTTGACCATCCGGTGCGATGGTCCGTCTAACCTTTCACCGTTCGAAACTTGGACCTTTTAACTAGACGAAAGTCTAATTGTACGAAATAGATAACAATTCATGCTTGTACGTCGTCTATGAATATTAAAAGTGGTGACAAATACGGGCATGGTACAAAAACAAAATTTGGTACCCTCGCGAATACGTGCAAAAAAAACAACAGCTCGTACAAAATGAAATCGAAAGCTGTCTTTTGTAATTTCACGAGTTTCAAGATGGCAACGTTAACCTAAAGACATTGAAAAAAAAAGAAAACATCACAAAATTGTAATTTCAGAATAAATTTGTGGAGTTCGATTTCGGACTTTCGAAATATTAGAATATTTTGCTTTCCGATGATTTACTCAATTTTGGACAATGTTTAGATTTCACGAATACGAACTTCAACCTCGTCTAATTTCATGGATCATTGTTCGCCTAAAGGCGAGCAAATTTTTATACCTTCGACATTTATTGACAATCAATCCTCTGTAGGTAATTTGCAGGTGGTTGTGCTGTTTTAAAAAGTACTCGGTTCTACCGTAAATTTTTTTGTTTTTGAAAATTTAGGACCCAACAAATTCCAAAACTCCATGGCTCATTAGCGGCTACTTACCGACAAATTACAGTCACATTAAAAATTTCTAAACAGAGGCTAACTATCCAAAAGATTTCATTTCGTTATTAGTTAGTGGTAACGCTAACTTGGCGAACGTCACTGCACGAGGTTGAAGTTCGTGACGTTATTGCATGTAAGAATGCAGTTTTATGGAAACTATAATTATTGCGCAATTTTAGCATCGTATAAAATTCAGGAATAGACCATAATACAGTAAACGAACTCATAATTCGTGATTTTACTCCTTGAAAAATTATTCTGAAGTTGTAAAAAACATTAATGTCACTAACTTCAAGCTGAGAAAAATGCAGACATTTACCGTTTGTTTTGACATTGGAAATTCGTTACGAATCTGATGTCGGAAATCCAAAATCCAAAATAACGAATCTAAAATAACAACAATTCTAGATCGAAATTTCAGAGTTTTTCACCCAATTTCCATAAGAGTAAGTGCACGAAGCATTTTCACAGTCGCGTAAACCGTAATTGGAACTAATGACGTCACGTCCGGAGATATTAATTAATCGTATATATTTTTCGCATTTTTGAAGATTTTCATAATTTTGTTTTTTTTTTTGTAATTTTTCACATCCTCTCCGTCAACTTATGTCATTCTTATTCGTATCTGATTTCGATTAACTTTAAATTTAGCTTGATTAAAAAAAAAAAAAAAATCAATTGACGAAATTAAAAAATTCTGATTTATTTCGGAAAAACGAGAGCGTGCGTAAAATTCTGGCCAAATACATATTATATCTCCGGATATATAAAACATTCGTAAAAAAGTTACTTTGCAATTTCGGAATTTTCCGTAGCAATAAAAAAAAAAAAAAAACGTTTTCATATATTTTTCCAGCTTCAATCCTTCGATACGATAGTAAAGTTGCAAAATAGTGACATTTTTCGATCTCTTGTCATCTCAACAACGTTACTACCATTACTAACGTTAACTTTAAGCTACGACAGTTCAACGGGATAACGGTGTTGAAAATCACTGTTAGTATGCACGTGATTGATCACGGTAAAATTCGATTTTACCTCACGTTTCTTTGACATTTTTAGTATTTTTTTTTTTTTCTTTGTTTTTAATTACTCATTAGTAAATTTATCTTTTATTTTTGTATTGTTTTCACATTTTATTTATAATTATATAAAGTAAACCTAACAACGGGTCTGAGTTATCTGTGAAAACTTTGACCAAACGGAAAAAAAATATTAAATAATCAATCAGTATTCAATCACGCGCTGTAATTATTTTTCAAAACTGTTTGTGACCAACTCAGAATTGGAATAATTTAAACATCGTTGAAGTTTACTGATCACGAAAAACTATTTTAGATTATATTATAGAACGGAACAAATAGAAATTCTGCGTCATTATTACCTGGTAGAGACTGCGAAAGCTTCCCTCAGTCTTTCGAATGAAAATTATTTCGATTCTTTGAGAGTATAATTGTTTAGAAGGATGACGTATCGCGGTGTGAACTGAACAAATTGATGCGATAAACTTATGTTTCCTACAATATTATAATTTTTTACCGAATATTTGAACAACAATCAATACTAATTGTACAATTTAACTTCAGTTAACAATTCATCGGCGGAATACTGTCTATCTGGCAGTGAATAATTGTCTGGTTCGTATCAGAGATTTAACCCTTTCAATCATAGTGCGACCGCTACGGTCCCACCTTTTGAAAAATCACCTCAGACCTCTAGCATTGAACCAAGGCCTCTGAAAATACGTATCTAGGGGTTTTTTGAGTCGCTGATCACGAATATGAGGTCAGATTTTGATAATTCAAAATGGTGGATCCGCTATAGTCGATCCAATTGGGCAATGTGACAATAAAAATTTCAATCACGTAAAATCTTACTTTATCAGGAATATTCCTTCAAATATACATTAGAAATAGATATTTCAGTTAATTTGAGATGAAATTTGAGATAATTAAAATCCGTGGTTCCTCATCATTATCATTGATATATATGTGCGTGCGTGCGTCATAATAGGGATATTGAAAAAATAAAATAAGTAGAAGAAAAAAACAATAAAAAAAAATACAAAAAACAAAAGAAAAAACACAAAAAACAAAAAAAAAAAGTGGATCTAGATGCTCTCCACGTCCTCGTCGTTAATTCCGGGTAGGGCTAAGAGAGAGACACGAATATAGACAAAGAAAAATAAGATGGCATTTGCCATCTTGGATTTAGAAATTATGAAGTTATAACTTCAGATTCGTGATCAGCCATTCCAAAATCCTCCAAATGACTGAATTCAGGCCAGAATATTGAGAAGAAAGATATAAGATATAAAACTTGACGTCCACTATATCGGACCCACCGTTTTAAATTTTGAAAATCTAATGCCAGATTCGTAATCAGCGACCCCGAAAACCCCTGAGTACAAAGTTTCAGAAGAATTAATAAGTATTTGGAATTTCACGTCCGCCATATTGGATCCGCCATTTTTAATTTTGAAAATCTAATGCCAGATTCGTAATCAGCGACCCCGAAAACCCCTGAGTACAAAGTTTCAGAAGAATTAATAAGTATTTGGAATTTCACGTCCGCCATATTGGATCCGCCACTTTAATTTTGAAAATCTAATGCCAGATTCGTAATCAGCGACCCCGAAAACCCCTAAGTACAAAGTTTCAGAAGAATTAATAAGTATTTGGAATTTCACGTCCGCCATATTCGATCCGCCATTTTGAATTTTAAAAATCCAATGCCGGATTCGTAATCAGCGACCCCGAAAACCCCCGAGTACCAATTTTCATCGAAATCGGTGCAGATGAAAAATGCATGACTGAAAGGGTTAAAGTCGATTGGGAACCAAAGCCATTCCCCATGACGAACTTGGAAACTCTCCAAGCTGAACGATTTTACCGAAAAATTGTAGCTTGTTCATTTCTGTACAATTATTATTAGCTGTTGATGTTTAATCAAGTAAAATCAGTTTCAGAAGGTTATCAACTTTATTCGTACGTTTCTTAAAAACAATCATCGTAACGTAATTGAATCCGTATTTTTCTCGTTGATTTGCAAAATCGATGTTTTTGGATATTCTAATAAAGTATGGAATTATGGAAAAATGTTTGAAAATCGACTCCGTAAACAACTTTCATCTTCAAAACCTCACTTTGTCCAGAGCAAGTAATTTGACTGGAGTCTACATGACAATGAGTCAGTTTGTAAAGTCAGCGATATATAATTCCTAACAGGAACGTGCTGAGAAATTCATTGTACAACTTACAACTAATTGGGGTAATCGGTAATAATAGCTATTATAAAACAAGAGACGAACAGCTTCGGATGAGCTGAGTAATAAATGTATTTAACTGTAACTTTTAACGAAGTTGAAACTATATCGTTTATATTTATACTCTACACCATTTTACAGACTTTCAAATTAATATACTATATATATAATATGTATAATAATTTCAACAATAGTGCGTTTTTCGTATTTTAAATGACTAGATAAAATGTGATCAAAAATTCCATCCGGCCAAATTTAGATTATCGTAGTATGTGTCCTGAAAATAAAAAGTTTGCGTTGCAAAAAAAATTTTAATTAACTAAAAAAGATGTGATCTAAAATTCCTTCCAGCAAAATTTAGATTATGGTAGTAATTAAAATTTTTTTACAATGCAAGTTTTCTTTTCAGCACACATGCTATCATAATCTAAATTTTGCTGAATGGAATTTTTCATCACATCTTCTTTTAGTCATATCAAAAACGAAAAACTCGATTATATAGAAATTTCACCCCTTCTTATTGTATTACATGAGTTCCCTGTCTCTGTCAGCATCGCAGTTTCATTATCACATAATAGTGTTTTTTTAAATCCAGATTTTTTCTAGCGTCATGAAAAAAATACTAGACTTCAGGAAGGTGTGTGTATAACGGTAAGCTTTATTGTTTACAGAGGATGGTTCACTCAACTCTGCCACCCCGGGTAATTGGTTATTATTGATTATACAGAAAAACGTCATTTTGAAAAGTTGTTTCATGTGAAGGAAAGGAATAAGTTTTTCAAGCGAATGTCATTCGAAGGTCATATCTTCTCAGATTTCGGTGATGGAAATATTTTTTAGAAGGGACTACCTATTTTCTTGCTCACTAAGAGAAAGCTGTCATCGAAAGAAGTTAAAACATGTGTTCACAACGTGACCTTCAATGACCTTCGCCCTTGAAATCTATGACTAAATGACGAAGGTAGAAATTGAAAGGGGAATAAATTGCAGCGGAAAAGCCGGTAATTTTCTTCACTTTATTTATTTTCACGTATGCTCAAAATGTTTTACATCAACCGAATGCACGTATCCACAGGCACGATGAAGGAATCGCCAATATCGCCGAAATCTGAGAAAATATGACCTTTGGATGACGTACGCTTATCTTCTACCTTCACATGCAACATCTTTTCCAAACAACATTTTTCTATACAATCAATAACAACGAAATTATTCGAGGTGGCTGGCAGAGTTAAACGGACCACCCTGTATACACCATTGCAGAATGCAATTTTCGTTAACTAATCTCGACTGTAGAAAATAAGAAAAGAAAATTTTCAAATATTCAATAACTATTCGGCTTAGCTCCACAGAGATAATAGTACTACATATGAATCTACCTGTAACATTATTAATAGGTGTAGCGGTAATTTGAATCTTGAGTACAAGATCGGTCCCCGCATCATACTCACTGCTGCGCAGTAAAATGCTCATTATATGCTAAGCTCTTGTAGGAACAGCATTAAAGCATTGGTTCCTCCTCGCCTGTAAAGACACAGTGACATCTGTTGGATTCCAGGTCAACCGTCGTCTCGTACCGAACTTTTTTGTTCGACATATCTATAGGGTCATTTATCGAATACCGGCCACCCGACCCTTGAGCGAGAGAGCGAGAGAGCGAGAGAGAGTCGCGCGCATGCGGACTTCAGGCAAAACCGGCTACGTCAGTTTCGCTCGTGGCGAGTATGCAATAAACGAGCGTTTACGATTTTTTAAACTGCGTATCACGAGTAGCGATTTCGGGGGCTGCAAGCAATTAATTAAACCAGCCACCCCGGAATGAACGACATGGGGGGTGATGTCATGGGAACAAAGGCTGATTATCATCTGTACGTAAGTTAGGGAGGGTAATTCGGAATCTGCAAGCCATGTGTTGAGAGTACCTGGGAATTAGTAGATACGTTAACTGGCCAAGTTCCAACACCGTGTCTCCAACTAGCCAGTGATTACTAGTTACGTGACGCGCTAGGCTTTGAATTCTTCAACGGCTATAAGAGTATGTTCGAAATCACAGAAATCCCCCCCCCCCCCCGGTGAATACGAAAGTATCGTAAAACGATATTACTATGAATACGACTTATAAATATTATTATGAAATAATTCTTATATTATTATTATTACCATTACATATGGTTTTGAAATTTGTTACACCGTTTCTGTTCTACCTTCTAGTATTCTCTACCAATTCTATTTATCGTACCTCGCATTAAATCACGTTCCAAGTGTTAATCGTAATTCGAATGTTTCATTCTTGAATGGCTGCACTGTGGTGCGAATATAAAAATCAGTTTCTACGTAATCTTTCTGTAACACTGGTATAGCTCCAAAATTAACAGTATTGTTTTGTTTGTAACATTTGACAGCTAATGTTCAAAAGAATCCCGAAAAACTTTGATCGGGAAGAAAATTAGTTTAATAAAACTTGTAAGTAACGTTCGAAATATCCATGATTTTTGTTGTGAACATTACCGCTGCTGCACTTCAACTTTAAAACTGTGTGTACGTTGTCATATTCTTACAATTATATTAATTTTATCACATCAACTCACAATTTCTCTCAAATTTTTAACTCTTATTATAAGAGGAGTTATTACGGCAACTTCGCACTCGGTGTGCAACACAGTTCTTGTACACGTTTAAATGGCACATGGCGCACCGTTTTAAAGCAATTAACAATTTCTTAGATACCGATTGTCCATGACGTTGAATTTCGTGAAATAAAAGTGAAACAGCAATTCGAAAAAGGCACTATTTTGCAACTGTAGAATGGCTTTGACGAAGTTAAGTGTAAAACATGAGTATGCTTCACCTGATTACATATTACTGCATTTCAGACAATACCGAAGTTGCAAAATAGCAATTTTTCTGAAGAATTCATTATTGCATTCAGATCAGTAATCTCAACCTCGTGATAATTGTTTCTGAACTAAAGTTATTAACCCAGCGATAGCGGTAATGGAATGACTAGCTTGTTGAAACATGCGGTTGATTTTTTTTCTTACCTTGTTCGTAATCTACTTATGAGTCTATCCTTTGAAGACATGAGGATGAAGTTAGTAACACTACAGTAACGATGCATGTTTAGGAAAAGATATTACCTCGTACATTTAGGATTGTCAGAAATTTAGTAAACCAGGATGAACAAGTCGTGCTCGTATACTTCGAAAAGTCAACTCACCCAAAGTCATTCAGAAATTGCACAATAATGATGTTTTCTCCTGACGTTTCGATACGTTAACGTTACCAACTTCAGCCTTGTTAGAAAACATTAAAAAATTTCTGATTCATGAAACTGTAGCATGACTTTTAATATCGCATTCTTAATTCCAATGAATACAGTGATTTGAAGTTAATATTCTTTTCACTCACAATCCTAATAACATTCTGACACATTTTCTCCTAATCAAAAGGCAACTTTACACGTATAAACAGTTTTTATTTTTGTCTACTATACTTGAAGTCCAAAACGTTCAAACCGAAATATAAAAAATGAACTTCTTCCGTCATACTAGCTCGTTCATGAAAAATTTTCACCTTGTACAACGACGTTCTTTTTTATTATTAGAAATGGTTATCAAAAAAAAAAATAGTGAAATATAAATTACTCGATCGAACATATTCTACAAAACAAAAATTATATGTGTAAGTTCATGTGTGGGTAAAATCGAATTTGAAATTTTATATGGTATCAGGAAGCATGAAAAAGTGAACTTAGGTTTAAATATTACACTGAACTATACCCGTTCACCTTCGCATTCACCATCCAAACTCAGTATTGGTGATAACCGAGGTGATAACTCAAGTTTTCGATCAAGCTTGATCGATTGAAACATATGAGTTTGAAAATCTTGATGTTAACGCAACGAAATATTAATAATAAAATTCAGTTAATGAATAAAATACTACACAATAAATTGTGTGCATTTTTTTTCTTGACACCCTTGGCTCAAGTTTGTCACGTTATTATAGTGATGTATTTTTAGAATAACTCTGTATTTTGCGACTCTAGAATTACTTTAAGCCAAACGTTCTAATGTTCACTCAAATAAGGTAGTGAAGTCCAAGAATTAAAATTTTGTGAAGTACCTCAAACCCCCAATACTTTCGTAGAATTATGAAGATAAATCTGGACTGCATTTTTCTATTTCCAAAAAGTGCAACACGTTTGGCTGCTAACTCTGGCTGCTAGCTTCAACTTCAAATTAGTAAGCGTATTGATTGGCATTAAAAACGCGATATTAAAAGCCATGCTACAATTTTATGAATCAGAAATTTTTTAATAGCATCTAACGAGACTGAAGTTGGTAACGTTAACACAACGAAACACCGGGGGAAAAAATCACTGTTGTGCAATTTCTGAATGACCTTCAGAGAGTTGACTTTTCAAAATGTATGAGTATGTTTTGTTTTACATGGTTTACTAAATTTTGGGCAATTCTAAACGTGCCAAGTAATGATTTTTCCTAAGCACGCATCGTTACTGTAACCGTTATTAACTTGATCCTCATTCGGTTATTCTAAACGTGCGAAATAGAAATTTTTGTTTCGACATTTTGTTACGTTAACATTACCAACTTCAGTAGCATTATCTTATTCACATTAGACTTCGTCGATACGTAAATGATTCTTACTGCGATTACCTCTAGATTCGGCGACAGAAAATTTCGTAGGTTCTTTAATCTGTGCGAGTTTGCATTTAAAATTTCCTAATAAATCGCTGTAGCAACACGATATTAAAAAAAAATTTTGTGTCCTAGAAACAGTTTTTCAAAGATATTCCCCCCAAAAGTCTGAACATACATAGAGTTCAAAAATTCTTATCTTGCATAAGTTTTGTTTCTTCTCTTTACATATCTAAAATATCTTAGAATCGTTTGAAATGTATGTAAAAGCAAAGAAATGATTCAGGGATCATGTACAAAACTAACAGTCGACGATTATGAATACAGAGCTATGTCTCTTACCTTTGAGCTGGGCAAGCTGGAGCAGTTCTACGTCTTGGGAGTTTCGGTATCGTGACGATCCCTGAGTCTTTTTCGACTTCTTTTTGAGGGAACGTTTGGCAAAGGGATCTATCCGGTCAACGAACGTTGCAGATGACATGTTTGGTGGTACGATGGAGGCACTGTGGGAGCTGGAGGCGGAGACGACGTTGGTATCACGCTCTAGCCTCTGCTGCCCTTTCGCTGTGTCAGACGTGGTTAAAGAAGGGTGGTGGGCCCGCGCCGACGAGACCACACCATTACGCGATCAAACAATCACTTTTAACACTCACAACTGCCCCACAACACAGCACAACAAACTGGAGTAACTTTGGAGCCAGCGCAAACTATGTTTCGATATTTATTTTCACTTGAGCTTAGAAAAATTCCGAATAATCTTATCCACTAGTATTTGATGCAATGGCACCCAGGAATCGCACGACGAACCAAGCAGGGATAAAGCAGGTAAACAGAAAAGTTTCAAACGCGCAGAGGTGTGTTACGCCTGTACGTACACCTTGTGTGCCCGTGTCTGTAAGTGTGCGTGCGTGCGTGTGTTGTGTAGTATGTATGCGTGTAGTGTGTGTGCGAGTGCGCGCGCGTGTTTAAGAAGGTAGGCTCGAGGGAAAAGGAGGGGTGTGGAGAGTGGTAAGTGACGATGTGATGCGAAATTGGGTTACTGTAGATGCATGGGATAAAAAAAAAAAAAAAAAAAAAATGAGTAACCGAGCTTCAGCGGATGACGCGAAAGACGCCGATGCGTGATTGAAACTTGGAACTGAGTTGGAAGAGGGCGGGCGAAGGATATTGTCTAGGCGTTGTCAGACGCACGGAGCGCCGGGCCGAATGTTTCTGTCGAGTCGGTAGGCCGCCGTTTTTAGTCTGTTCGTCTCCACCTATCGTTCCTCGTTACTTTTGGTGGTAGCCTGGACTCGACGGCGACTCGACGAGAGGAGAAGGTTTTTTGCTAGATTCTTTTCGCTCTTCTTTTTTCTTCAGCTATTCACTGGTTCAATCTCACTGATCGGACCCCGCAAGCGGTGGCGGCGGCGGCGGCGGCTGCGGCTCCTCCTTGTCGCGAGCGTCAAGGATTTTCACCAAGTTATTATCGCGGCCACCCCGACTGCCAGTCTCGAAATCTTCGCCTGGGGACAAATATTTAACTTTGAAGCAAGTGTATGCAGGTATCACGTATCACGCGCGCGTACGCACGCCACACACGCCACGCCACAATACGTATGAACCTACGTACGAGTGGAGGAATATGTAATCCGTGGGCGGCCTGGTTCTATCCACCGAGATTTTTCTACCGTCGGCACGGTTATTGAATATAACGAAAGGTAAAACGTTAGGTGCGGATGGCAGCTACGTGTACATTCTTCGTTCGTCCCCCAAGCACCGTTATGCTTTTTCAGCCACACTTGGCCTCCGAACTACACACGCTTATCGAGAAGAGGGGATCTCTTCGGTCTGGCAGGAAAATTTTCACACACAGACAAGGCGCCGAGGATTTGATCACGGTTTATATTTTTAATACAGGTTGAGTAGTTGGCGCAGGGCGGTGAAGGTGGCGTGGTTTCGGTTTATTCGCGAGTCGTATGATGTTCTTAAACGGGGTGGCAAGACCAAGACACACGGAGGCTCAAACAGCACTCAGCCGCCATCAGCTGCTCGTAGCGACAAACTTGTTTCATTTTCACACCAACCATCAGGCTCCAATACCTGCCGAGACGCGCTCCAACATTGTCCGGCTCACGCGTACACGACACTAAAATTTATGCATCGACCGCACGTAAAATTTTAAATTAAAAAGAAAAAAATTATTCCCACCGTTGCCCTTCACTTAATGAAAACCCGTCAAGAAGTGCCCCTGTGCCTGAAAATAGTAATGTGTCTTCGGGAATCATCGGGATACTGCCGGAGTCTCCCGATATTTAACGAACAATTACGAGCTCGATAGATCGCGCCACTTCGTGGCGAATCGTTGTTATTCTATACTGAAATATACTCTAATGACTGGAACGAGCACCGCGTATGCTTTTCCATAGAGCTGATCTTGCCGAGAGAGATAGCGACTAATAGCCTTAGATCATACCCCCCACCCCCCCATGCGGCAGCGTGACGCCATTTCGATCAGAAATCGAGTCGAGGGACAAGGACAGTATTGGCTGTACGCCAATCTGACCACGGTGATACCCTTAATGGTTCCCTGTTCGCTTACACTCTAGAAGCCTGAGCACATAAAATAGCATAAGACGTAAGTAGAATACAGAAGCCACGGAGCATGCGCACTTGTAAAATCTAACGAATAATGCGCATGTGCGATAGCTTCTGTTTTTTGCTTAAGGATTATGGAAATTCAATCTCCGTAAAAATCCATAGACATAATCAGTGACGTAAAAGGAAGAAGGAGCGCTTAAAACACTAATCGTAACATTTTCAGTCGTTCGTTTCATTCCCGAAGTAAAAAACACGAAAATAGTTGTACTTTTCATTGATCAATCTAATGAAACTCTGCACCGATAGTGACTGATATAAAGATGCTTTGCCTTGCCTTTCCGTAGCACAGATGAGTACGCGCCGATGTTACACAGAACGATCATGCACAAAATTATGCTATACATGATTGACCTACACAAAATGATCCTACACAAAATTCATGCTGCGGAAAATTATTCCACATATAAATCATCCTTCACGAAATTATAAACACCAAGTATTATCCTGCACAAAATTATACAACACAATACTATCCTACACAAAATCATCCTGCCCAGAGTGAAAATCTGAAGAAAAAAAAATGTTTAATGGGTAAATGTCACACGTGTGGGCAATTAGAGCCAAAATGTTGCAGCTTTACAAAGCCCATGTCAATTAACTCAACGAACTGTATAGGTATAGAGATTTAAGCAATATGAATCATAACTTTGAATTTAAATCATAACTTTTTTCGAACATAGTACCATGTATGAAGCATTGATGGAAATGACAGTTTTCAGTCATCGTACGAAGTTAGTCCTTTAAAGTATTTTTCGTGTAGTACAATATTGTGTAGCATAAGTTTATGTAGGATAATATTGGGTTGCATGATTTTGAACAGGATTGGTCTGCGTAGCATCTTGGCGTACTAAATTGCTATAATGCTGTCGGGTTTTTCACTCGCTGCATTTAGTGCGCACCAGTGATATATTATACACTAACTATATCACGACGTTTTGCACTGGTTGCACACGGTACACACTGAGTGCAATTTCCCTAGTGTTAAACCAATAGTAGAAGCAGAATCCTAGTGAAATCGCACTCGATGCGCACAAACTGCAGCCAGTGATTTTTTTATAGGCCGGCAAGTGAGGCTGTCGTCCCATGGTGCGGAATTTATACCGTCTCCGCGAACCCGGAATCCAGTGACTTTTCAAGCCCCAATCAGAGGCGTTCCGGAAATTCCGTTCCGTGTGCTCTACCAGTATTTGCGAACTGTTAAACAAATCTTTTGTTTCTGTATAACGAACCACGGTCTGTATTGTCAGACCAGGTTCTATCAAAGCAAGTAATTCATAGAAAAGTCCGGGTGTCATCCGAAAATAATTCACGTATTTGTCGTTGTCAACTGACTCCATTTCGCTTATCAAGTTGTCACTTGCACTCTGCTGAAATCGCATCTCTGCAGTAAATATCGGGCGAACCCAAAGTTTACGTTTATCACAATCGATTTCTGACTCCAAAACATCGTAAATGCACATGAATCGTAACAACTTGTGGCGAAGCACTTCTCTCTGTCTCGGCGGTACTGCCTTCCATTTCATCCATACAGCCGTGATGGATACCAAGACAATATTACAATTCCTTTACCAAAAAAGAGATTAAACGCGAAGAACAAGCATGTAAACAATACATATGCTTGTGTGGGTAACACGAATCCGCTCTGCAGCATCGGGTATCCCATAACACGGAATGCACAGGCCGGAAGTTGCCGACACCTAATCACAGTAGCGCATTTCCAATTCAGGACCTAAAAGGAACGATCGCAATTCGCAGGCGATCGTTCCATGCATGTCAATTCCGTATCATGGGACCGTAGGAAGAATGCATCCCGTAAATCAGTGGAGCCAGAACGCCTCTGATTGGGGCTTGATAAGTCACTGGATTCCGGGTTCGTGGAGACGGTATAAATTCTGGACCATGGGACGGCAGCCCTTAGAGCATATATCACGGCACACGGAAACAAAAACAATTTCGAATACAGGTGATGAGAGAAATTAATGACATTGTAGTCAGGACGGCTAGGTGGTCTAGTGGAGTAAGTCTCCGGCAAAGCATCTCTAGATACCAGGTTCGATTCCTGGCTCCGTCGTTAATTTTTCAACTTACCTGAAAATTTTCGAAATTGCATTCTTTTTAGAGCATATTGTGCGCTACACTGAAATGATACTGGAACGATCACTGCGATAGTGGGAGTTCTGGAGAAAGAGATAGACACTGGTCACTTTCCGTTTATGTCGCTTTTCTGACACAACAAGACATTAACTGATTTCATTAACCTATTTCGTTATATCCGACCAATTACATCACTTAGTGTCGATCTGTGTGAGAAAACTGATGTTAAAGGAAAGTACGCTTTCTCTGAAATAAACCTCCGCATAAAGAAGAGAATGAATATTAAACTATTTGTGATGAAATGAGTAGCTTTGTGTATTTTGTATAGACCGCTGTATCACTGCAAAAAACTGATAAAGAATCAACTGATTTATTTTCTACTTTATTCCTCCTCTTAAAATTCATATCACTTATGGAACTCAATAATCTTTATAATCTGATATTTCGTATCTTTGTAGGTAGCCTACAAACAGAAGACCGATTTGCCAAATATGGCTGAAATTAGTATGTAATTACGTCCAGATTCGGGGGTGTGAAAAAGCAAGGAATTTTTTTTTCGTCAGCTTCGAGCTGTTTCGAATATTCCAAAGTGCCAGAACAGCAGTATAGAAAACATTAGGAAAGGATATTCCAATCTTTCTCGTAGATGTATATTAATATTGTACTAATTGTTACCTGGCCAATCTTAATATTCGCTGGGAATGACACGAAACGAGGATAGTGATTGTCGAACTTGATGCCATGTTTTGTAATCACTATTACGAAAATATGGGGATTAATCATCTGAAAATAGTTCAAATGAATGTTTACAAAGGTTGATTTGTAATCAATGACAACGCAATCCCCCAGCCAGTGGTGCAACATCTGCTCTAATTATAAGAATGCCCTACAGGCTGGGATTTTATGGGCAGCATCAAAGTAATTCACTGAAAGTTACTAGCACATCCGGCGCAAGTTACGCCACTTGAAGTTCATTCTTCCGAACAAAGGAGCAACAAACGCAAGACATTTTTTTATGAGCAGCGCTGCTGCTGCGGCAAATCACCAAACAGGTGTTAGTATTTTTCTAGTAAGTTACTAAACTGCTGATGCTTTTTCCTGCCCATGAAATCCCACCTTAAGGGTAAAGGGTGTAACAGACGGACTGCGCGTTATTGTGTGGTTATCCGAAGTAGTTGTCAGTTCACGATTTGACATATTGAAGTGGGAACGGGGTTAATTCCCTCGATAATTTTTAGTTATTCATTTCGTCCTAAAGTAGTGATTATCAAAATGTTGAAAAATTTTACCTCGTTACAGACATTTGTATATTATGAAAGCCCAGTCCAGTATTAACACATACCCGCACGGTCGAAATAATATGTAAACGACACATTCGATATAAGTCCTTTCAATGTAAATCTGCTTCATGTAAGGTAATTCAATTTGCAACGTTCACAAGTGTACGATAAATATGCTGTCACGTAAAAACAAAGATTTGCGTACAATTAAAGAAGGCGTCGTTGGGAAATATGTTAAAAAAGAAACACCCCCCGAAATGCCTAGTGAGTATTCAATTGCTTTATCACTATTTGCTGCGCGAAAACGACCAGCAAGCATTCTTAGAAGTCTATAAACTACTCTTTGAATAACGTACTCCTATAAGTTTATATAATGTTAAATTGCCTACTTAGTTATCAACGTATGGACAACTGAACCAGTCAGAAGAATAAGAAGATTTAATCAATCATCTATACCATCGTCTGCGGTAAGAGTTTTTGATTGTTGCTCAATCAAAGCTGTGAGTATGCACATGAAAATGAAAAAGCAAGAGTTGGGTATTCATTTGTATAAAAATACTATGAGCAAGATCATATAAAAGAATAACTCATTCGTAGTATCTCATGAGCTGCTTTTCAGTTTTCTCACGATGGCGTCGGTAAACATGCCTGACCGCTTCAAAGTTTATAAACAAACCTATCATATCTGTCCTTTTTATAGCCTGTAGTTCAACAGCCAAGTATGGTCCAAAAATTTGGAAACACAAAAACAACCATGAGCGCAGTTGGATTAGGAAGTCACGAGGGCAAATATACACCCAATAGCTCGGTTCCAGATTTAGCTCAAAGGTATGCATATTCCAATACTAGAAATGTATTTGATTTTTGTTGATCCTGCATAATTCTATGAAAATATTTATTTTTCCATTACTTTTCTTTCTACCTGCAATAAGATCACTTGTTGCATAGTTAGAATGTGCCAACATTTGGTACTTTTCTTACAGCCAACTACATGTTAGTAAGAGGCTTCCTACACAACGGTTGATTATAAAATTTCATCTTATAATTGAATAGATATTATCGACATTGTTTGCTCTACACAAGTCTAAACGAATAGCAACATTTTTCACATGTCGATGCTTACTTTGAACAGTCTCTGTTCGATTTTTGTTATTCCTATTTGTACACTAACTAATCATTTTTCAACAGATTTGCCAGCCTTTCTGTTACTTCCAGCGACGGGACGACCTCACGTACTCCGACTCCGATGTATCATCCTGAATTGTCCCCTGCAATTTCGCACACCTATGTGAACCAATATGCTGGTTCTGAATATCATTTGGATAGGATTCAAACACCTCAATTACCTTACCTGCCTTCTGAAATTGATTTAGGTTATGAAGATTATAATCAGACTCCGTATTGCCAAAACTCTGGGTAGAATAATTTGGTACCTTAGTCAATAATCAATAACATGTTGTGTAAATTATTTTGTACTCCTGTATCACTATGCAATTTCATTGCTTATGTAGTTCTCATACTTATTCAGGTACAATAGGAGGCACTCGGAGAGACCAAGTTCAAGAGGGGAACCACCAGAAGAGTTACCACTGCCACCAGGCTGGTCGGTCGACTTCACTCTGCGTGGTAGAAAATACTATATTGATCACAATACTAAAACTACGCACTGGTCTCATCCACTGGAAAAAGAGGGTCTACCGACAGGTTGGGAGAGAATAGAATCTCCAGAGTACGGAGTATATTATGTGAAGTAAGTTGTTGTGCATTTTTTATGATATTAACTTGCGAAAGCAACAATGTAAGGTGTCGCATGGGAAAACATCGATGAATATATTTCCTTGTCTTTTTCAGTCACATCACAAGACAAGCACAATACGAACATCCATGTTATCCTTTGGAAATGCAAGCCGTTCGTGTTGTTTCACCACCACGCCACACGCATTTTCATTCCCATAGCGTTCTAGTTCCAGCAAATCCTTATCTGAATGAAGAAATCCCACATTGGCTTTATGTATACAGCAGAGCATCTGTTGCTTTGGACCGGAAATTGCGCTGGGAGCTCTTTCGTCTTCCTGAATTGGATTGTTTTAATGCGATGCTCACCAGACTGTACAAACAAGAACTAGAAGAAGTTGTAATGCGATACGAAGAGTACAGGTTTGTGTTACGTTTATGTTTCTTGATTCCTCATCAGAAGTACAGAACAAATAGGTAGCAGCCCGCTAAACATCGTCTAGTCTAAATCACAATTACTTGAAATAAGTTAAATGAAAAGTAACGAATATTTAACATAAGAATCTGGGTGCTTCAATTATGCTGAAGCTACTATCTAGCGGTCAGGGAATTCCGAGAAATAGAAAATATACAGGGCTTTTGAATTCCCTGGAAAATGAGGAAAAATTTTTTTGTGATTCTGTATGACTTGGAATTATCAATATTTTCTTCACATTAGATGTCACTAATCAATTCAGTTTCATTGCTATAATGTATTATACATGTATTTTGTTCAACACATGGTTTATTTATCTGTTGCAAAAAATTCTAATATTTTAGACAATTTAATCCCATTGCCGCTTATATAATCCACGTGTTAGAGTAGTATGAGATTTTTCGAGGTGTAGAAAAATTTAAAATTACGTCCACAAATCTTAGAATTTTCTAAACTCTGCATCTGTCTGACATCTTGTATTGTAGTTCAATACCTTACTCTTAATGAAGTTTGCCGTTGGGCTGTGCTATATTGCATAGAAATAGACATAGATATGCTATACGCTCCATAACAGAGCATACCTCACTTGGCACTAGTAAACGCACATTATGATGCATGTAGTCTAGCAATTCAGGGTAGGAACGTGACTTACCTTATGCCAGCCATTGGACCAATACCATTCAGGTAGATCACTTTTATGCGTGGCTGCTTCTGTTGTTTCAGAATACTCCTATCTATTGCCTGATCAGTCGTTGCTCACAGAATGCCGCCTCTGTGGCCACATCGATCTAAATTTTCAGAAATGATAGCCCTTGTATCTTAAAATATCGTAAAAACTGCAGTATTGAATATTCTCATGACCCCATTTATATCCATGCATGCTAAGTTCTTATTCCACACAAACAACTTCTACAATCAAGTCATCTCAAAGCTGCAAAAGAGTGATCATTTTTTAAGACTTCGTCATCTGAACATTATGCACTTTGACCTTCTCTGAATATGGTGAAGCTCTTCATCATATTCAGTGAGGTCTGTCAGACCCGTCATACTAGGTAGAAACAATTCTATAGAATTGTTAGTCTGCAAAATTGATTTCTGACGAATTAGGTTTCTTCTGGACCTTTTCACTTTTTTCCCTTTCTTAGCTCAGTCTTGCATTCAGGATCGACCTTCCATGCTTAACACAGCTCTAATTTTTACCCTAGAAGGTTGGTTTATCCGAAACCCCTACCTTTCATATGTATTGTGAAGTAGATTTTCCTTACCTCTAGCTACCCGGAAGTACTTGTGAAGTAGCCAAGTACTTATCGTGTTCACAATAATTTGGCGACCCACGATGATAGCTAGAAAAAGAATCATACGAAAGATATCGCAAAGTTTTGGTGGGTGTCTGGGCTGATCAACAGGCCGTCTAAACTCAACCGTCACTGGTTCTCGGCTACTGCAGCACTCGGTAGCTCAGTATGGCGGAGAGAGGAGAGGTAAATTTCGGAGAAAAAGAAATGACACTTGTTATAACCCCAAAATTAACAAAATAAATAAAAAAAAGTATATTCTTGATTGTGCCCATACAACAAAACAAAAAAAAAGCAACAAAAGAGTCTCAATTAAATAAAACTGGGAAATGAAATTCAAACTCGGTTGGTATTCGCCAATCCCGAAACAAAGTGCCAGCCAACAAAAGGAAAATATAGTACTAGTGGACTGAACTACTCTTATATAAACTATTGAGCTTTCTAGCTCACAATACAAGATCCAAATCAGTAACCTGCAACTAAGTAAAGGTGCTAATCATCCCAAATCTTAATCCACACCATTCACGTAGTTCTAAAACTTACAACTAAAACACAAAATAATACAAAATGAAATGAGAATAGCCTTGTCTAAACTAAGGCGCTAACCGCGGGAAATTAATTGTCAATTTACGTCAGCTGACTCACATTCTACAACACGAGAGATTTCATTATTTTCGAAAGTGGCTGGAGTTTAAAGAATTTTTGTTATGAAGTACTGACCGTAATAGCGTCGCGCTAGTTCGCTAGAACTCCCTGTGCGTTAAAGAGGACCTGAATGCAAACACGTAAAAATTGTAAGGCTGGTCACGTCGTTCAGGAGCCAATTCGTAAATTCAAGTTTTAACTCGATCCGGCTTACCTAGGTAAAAGATTTTCTGCAAATTCCCATATCCCCTGTAGAAATGTAGGTGCTTCTATTGAACATCTTAATTACGGCATAATGATGGATACCAACCCGTCTCTCCCTCACCCCGCACAAGCTAATCACTTATTTGCTACGGAGACATACCTGAAAAGGTATTTAATATTATTGTGAATACAGCTAGGCAAATATTTAGGAACACAAAAGTGATGCGGTTTATTCATTTTTTATGAAAGAGTCTTCATTAACCCATTAACGCCTGAAATACAGGTTTCCTATATTGCAAGTTCAATTATGTGCCACTTAACAGGAATGAAAAATAAACTTATTCGAGATGCATATTGGGGTATTTTTGAGGTCCCTCTTTCGTTTGGCACCAATAGAAATACATAATAACCTTAAAAATTCATTGATTTTGTTGTTTTAATTTAAAAAATCGCATTTTTTTGGACTGTTTTTTTCTTTTTACGGTGATTTTCACTGTGGAATACCTTTTCTTTTCATGTAAAACCTATTTAAATGGTGTAATTGAAACTTGAACTAAAAAGATACATACATAGAAAAATTAATTTCAACATGGCGGATCCAATATGGCGCCTGAAATAATCTATGGCCAAGCTCAAGTTTCATGATTTTTTTACACCGAAATGGTCAACTTTAAGAAAAAATTTTATGGAAGCAAAAGTGCTGGAAATAACTCAAGCAATACCCCTGATTTTTTTGAGAATTTTTAGAGACATTTTTGGATTTTTTCAAAAATGACTTCATGCAAAAAAATGAAAAAAATCTCCGAATAATCTGAAAAAATTCACAAGTACTGTTTGAGTGATTCGAAACACTTGTTTTCTATCAAATCTTTTAAGTTGCATTTTTTCAGGGAAAAACTCAAATGTGTCACTCAAATGTGTCACCAGCTGCCGACTATTTGTACTGGGACGTGGCATATGATTATTTACATATTTCTTGTTTTCTATATGTTGCCTAATTTTTACTGTAAGATATTTGTTGCTCATACTGGTAATATAATTCCACTTGACATATTTTTCTCATAATCAGAGTTTGATATTCATTAAGATGTTATATTTTTACTTCCATCAGTTTGCAAAGTACTTGTGTTTACTTTTAGTGACGTTACAAAAGTCCTTTTTTCTCTCTGTAATTATTTTGGGAAGTTATGAGCTGAAAACGACTTGAGTGTGAGTAACTCAGCGTAATCTAAAGAATGTCAAAATAGGTGTAGAGTTGATCGATTCGATCTCTTAATTTTTTCACCCATCTCTTGCCCTAATCGGACTGACAACTTTTTTGTGATGTTTCACTTTTCAAAACCTTATTAATTACATCTTATTGGCGATTTTGAAATCATGCATATAGAACTGAATACACTCACAAATTTTTAGGTGATTACCTTACAGGGTTATTTATTCTTTGCTGAACTCGATACTGGATTGAGAAAGAGCCACTTATCTGGGCACCCGGTAGGACTGCTGTGTCACTGGCACTCTTAATCAGCAATCAATAAATGACACTGTATATATAATGAAATTTAATAGCAGAGAATTTTAAGTGAAAGAATTGACACAAACGAGAATATGTATGTAATGCGGTTTAGTATCACTAACGCAGAAGCTGTAAGAACATACAATGGAATCTTTGACAGTGGCATATAGCAATCGAGTGAGCTGTCATGAAACAGTATACATTATTGAAAATTGAGTTAAAGATATAAGTATGTGGTTGTCATGAGATAAGTTACCGAGGTGTTTTTATTTGATCAGCACGATCTTAGCGACATATTCTTTTGCACTACTGAGTGTGAAATAAGTTCAGTACATTGTTAATGAAGCAATATGTATTCTATTTGCTCGTCGCTAGTATTCTTGTTTCCCAAAGCATGTGTTAAATAGACAGAAATGATTGGCAACGCATCACATGATGACCTTGCGCTCGTACTTTCGAAGTAAGTTTTATTAATGTTAGGAAGTATAGCATAGGCATGACCTACACCCTGCCGTGATGTGTAGATAATTGAAAATAATCAATAATGAAAGGTCATCCATAGTGCGGCATGCTAGACTATCAGAATCTCCAAAAGTACACTGCTTGACATTTCATTTATCTCGTAAGAGCCGTCATTGCAAACCGAATTTCATACTCGTGAATGAGCTTGATACAACTACATTTCTTTAACCTGCACAATGATAATGCTCATCATACCAAAAATAAAGCCAAGGAAACGTTTCCACAAATTTATAATATAAAACTTTGATTTAATTTTAATCCCAGATCTGGGTAACTCTAAATATAAATGAACCAGTATGCGAACATTCCTGACATGTTTTTAAGGTACTGAAGAACACAAAAAGAAAATGCAAGATTGGTAACCTGTTGTCCAGTAGACTTTCTTAGGCTTCACATTAGTATCCTGATTCCATGGAAAGTATACTATTTCTCTTCTCTTATGAGTACTCAAAAGCGTAAAATATATAGTTTTCAATGTACACCCGGGGTGCATCGGCACAGTTAAAAACGCTGTTAGTCATCGTTATGTATATATTCATAACTATCGGCATTGAATGTTTGCATTCTTAGATATACCATTAGTAGTTCATTGTATTTTTACCTGAAAATAATCCACATAGGTTTGCGTTCTGTACTTCACTGAAGATGTTTAATTCAGCAAATAATAATAGTTTTACATAACTTTTAGGTATTTGGAGTTTAATTTTTTCTTTGCATTTTCTTATTTCTAGATCTGCTTTGCTGTGTGAAATGGAACAAAGATTGAAGGAATTGAAACCCGAATCTAGAGGATCAACCGCAGGAGTTGTTGCCCTACGGAGATCCTTGCCTTAAGACTGTAGAATGTCGACAGAAGCTGTAGTAAAGCTTGATTTATTTGTGTGATTGACTAAACAGAGTTCCTTAGATGTCTTATACGAGCATTTGGTATACAGGTATTCTCTTTCTTCATGTGCGAGACCAACTCGCTTTGCCTGAGGTAATAATTGACTATTCTTACGAGAAGCAAACAGAGGCCTGTACAGACATGTTTGATCGTAGGTTTAGAAGTGTTCTGGAGAAAGATTATGGACAAATTATCTTCAGTGCATAAAATGAAAGTGCCTTAATAATCCTCTATTAACTAGTTCAGAACCTATAATAAGAGGAGCCTCATAACTTTGATAAGTAATATTTACATTATCTGCTGCCATAAATTTAATATCATTTTCGGATAGATACAAAATTGAAATGAAACCAAGTGCAACAAGTCTGATCACGATACAGTACACCACTGAACTTCTGTAAAATAAGTAAATATATGTCTTGCTACTTGTCATTGTAATATAATGGAATGTTTTGCAAAACCATCTCGTGGCAACTACTACCTTATTGGTAGATATTACGAGTGAACCAAGTCCTCTCATTGCTTATGGAGGATCATTATCCCGCATCTATACTCTTAGTTTATGCTCGATCCATATTACGCCTACATTGACAATAGCAGTTCGTCTACTGTCGTTAATCAAGAAGAAATATTATGGAAAAGCTAAACCAATGCTTATCGAAGTGGTCCATTCTTTGGAATGAATTTAGTAATTGTAATAACGTTGCTCGCAGTGCTGGTATATGACTCTTCTTTCTCTGAACCAATTGGCGTTCACTTTTTAGCAAAATTAAATGTTCCGTCATTTTTGATGAAAAATAATTTTTAACGAACTAAAACATGAGTGCCGTTTTTCTTTACGTATATTTTATGCAAAAAAAGTTACAATTGATTTATAAAATATTAGATCAAGAAACTTCAAAATTTACCTGGTTTGACATCGATATACCTATAGAATTACTTTTTTAAATATATTGTCATTTCATTCCGTGTGTAGTCACGACTGTTACATATTGATCATAACTTGTCTTCTTCGAATCGGGCGGATAAATTGCATATGGTCCGTAGCTGGTGCAGGTTAAATATAACTGAAATTTGGATTTACTATGACGTAATTTGTTCGAGGCAATCCGACTTTGCGTTTAAATTTCGTAGAGTTCACTCACTGTCAAAAATTATTTGAACTTATCTATATTCCTATGATTAAATAAAATTTATTCATGAACTGTTATGTATCCAGGCCCCACAGAAATCGTTGGATCCCACAACCCCGAGTGCTGGAGTCAAATGCTCCTCTCGTTCAAGGTTATGCACACAGCAAACAGTTGTGTCTTATTACTAAGTCCTTAATGAGATGAACGAAAATTAGCTAGTCTTTTTCATATTACAATTTGTGTTATCATGTATTTTATTATGACTATTTTACAATGTAAAAACTGAAGTATTAATCACCACTTGTTACGTGGAATCATTTCTACTTGACACTGCCTCTTCATTTCCAACAGTGCGTTCAGCGGCCGTTCCAATATACAGATCTTCGCCCTCCTTTATTTCGTATGATCCTTTTATTTTAAACCCAGACATTTGTATTACCTGTGCTTGTGGGATTCCTAGGGTGTGCGCCCAGCTCCTTGCTGCATAATAAATGAATTGGTAGATATGATTACATTGTGCTTTAACGTAATTCGCATTTACTAATTCTTGTACCTCTGATTTTGAAAAAGTTCCAACCAAAAAAACATTGGCTGCATTTCCTTCCTAACGGAAGCTCTCATAAAGTTTTTGAATATTTACGTATGGTGCACTTTGGAAAAAAGTAATTCATTCTTTTTTCAGGTCTCTTCATTGTGTGCCCTAATTCTGATTTACTTCACTTCAATTCAATCTTGTACCGGTACTGTAATGCTTTTGAAATTTCGCCTTTGTTATTGCGAAATTGAATCATTTGGTCAGATTCTTTTTGAATCAGAATTTCGTTAATACTAATTGTTTCTGGCTTCCAGCCATGGTCAATGAAAATTTGACGCAGCAGCGCTTTCTCGACACCAAATTAGTACATTTTGTATCAAGGATGGAAAAAAGGCGATTGCGAGCGTGATGTTTGCCACTCAAACGAAGCGATAGTGCTCATCACGAATGAAATCGCCTTCCTTCCGTCATGCACTTCTTTTTGACCTTTTTGACCTTTTTGACCTAGTCCGTTTGAAAATTCGCATTTCGCGCATGTGAAGCGGGCCCAAGAAATTGGCATTTACATGCGCACTTCGCAAGCAAACGGACATCGAACTTTGCACCCGGTAAAGCGTCCAGGTAGATCCGGCGACTCAGCTCAATGAGAGATCTAAATAAAAATTTGTACAACGAAAATTCGTTGTTTAAGCAATCACGTCGGAATTTTTTTTTAGTCAAAGATCGAAATAAACGGAAATCAAGTTTTTAACACAGGGCTTATTGTGCAATGCCGTTATAACTACAGTATTTTGATAATAACTTTTGAAAAACACCACAATTTGTCACAAACAATAACCGCATATATCACAAATTTCGACTTTTAGAATGCAATTGTGTAATAAAAATCCATTGTCGTTGATTAAATAAACAATATTATCAGTTGAAAAGCCGAATTGCATGCATGCATGCATGCATGCTCGTACGGTTTTCCAAAGCACGATTTTGGTGTAACTTCAATCTTATTATTCAATTTAAACGAATGTTCCAAAATTCACTTTGTGTTAATGTCGTCGATAAGGTATGAAATTTGCAAAAAAAAAAAATTAAAATTTCGCCCAGTTTTTTGCCAAAAATAAAAATTTTGTATCATATTATCTACAGATTGGAAGTGCAGCTATTTTTCCAGAGCCCCAAAAAATCTAAGCCCCCTTAGCACGCCCCGACTAAATACAGCCTTTTGCGCAGGATCTACCAAGTGCATGTAAGAACGGCAATTTTGCGCCTGCTTGAAATGCGCGAAAAGTCATTTTTCCAGGAAGGATAAGACAGAAAAAAAAACTATTCTCATTTTGATGGAGTGTTCCCCAATTTTTGAATAGCTTTACCTCGATGACATTAAGAAGTGACTGCCGAAATTTGAAATGGGATATCGATTTTGATGAGATCTGTTAACCTGATCTTGGTAAAAGTCGAAGACAGCGATGCGACATGGTAGAAATTTAGAAAACTCAGTTTCTTTTTATTTTTTCTGTTTTCATTTATTATATTATTGCGTGTATGAACCATACTCGTTTTGATGTCGCCTACTTTTCAATCAACTTTTCAATATTATTTTTGACTACGGATAGAAGGAGATTGGATTTTCCAAAAAATTACACCAACTAACATCATTATCATAAAGTCACTGTACAAATTTATAGAAATTCATTGGACTAGTTTCAAAGTTAGAACAGTTGCAAAGTAAGTACTTTATGAATTTCTTGAAGACATGCTTCTTCGACTATGTTACCACAGGTAGAGTGGGATTTATTTGCAAGTTTTCTAGGTCTTATAAAATGTCAATGGTCGTAAAAAATTAACTTATTTTTGAGCTTTTCACGTGTTACAAAATTTACCACCAATTTCTTATCACGAAAAGTAGTCAACAAAAATGTTGTACCTCCTGAAGCATGAAAATCTCCATATTATAATTGCAAAACATTGCCGATTTTACTTGAATCACTTTTGAAATAAAATCTTATGGTATCGTAACTTAGTAGAAATGAAGTTTCAACCGGGCAAAATTAAAGTGATGAATTTTCACCTGAACATAGATATAAATAAAAATATTTCGCTCATGGGTTGTTGAAACTTTTGCAAGAATACTTCAAATGAATATTGAAAGTTGCAACCTTTATTATACATTTTTTGGATTAATAAATAAAGTTTTTTCTTTCGATTCACCTTCCCAAACATTACATGCTCTATCTAGCATTCAAGACCGCCTATTTTGTAAGAAATTAGTAGAATTCACGTAGATTGATTCGTTAACGTAAAAAATTTTACCATTACCAACATTGCGTGAATTTTAATTTTGAACCGTTTATAACTTACCACAGATTGTCTGTCCTAATTTTGATTTGATGAAAAAGCTCACCCAGTGCACGCGAGTCGAGAGTGCGGTGAATGGAAACCATACATTGGGTAACTGTCTCGGTAATTAATAAGATGAGGTATAAAGAAATGTTGCGAGATTTTTTAAGAAAACTCGATTTATTAGCATTGATTATGCTAGGCTATTTCAATTGCACTAAGGGGTCGAATTTCGAAACTGCAATAGCTATTTATAGCCAGATTTATTTCAAACCAGGCCAATCTAAAGTTGTAGGATTGATCACCCATGAAATCTCGTCAAATAAAATAAGAAAAAGTGTATGTGTGAAGTTACAAATGCGTCAATTTTGAAAGCTAAGAATGCTGGTTCTACCAAGAAATCAGTATCATTTTTGTTTTCATACCTGGTTTTTCACATTAATTGACAGTATCAACTTTTTTTTAGTGTTTAACCGTGTAGAATGGCGCTTTGAGCAATGTGCAACTTTTTTGCTTCAGTAATGCGTAACCGTGCGTAATCGTCAGAATAGATGAAATTTTACCCGGTAGCATTCTTTTAAGGGCGTATCAGGTGTACAGTCTGGTCAAGAACAGTATGGTAGTTTATCCAATTTTAATGAATAATATCTAACATCCATTGTAAGTGAATCCTACACAAATCACTTGGCATGGATTTTGTTTGACATAAATGTATCATTCTCATCTCTATCATAGTAAAAGATATCTTTTTCGCTTCTATTACTATAGGAAAAAACATAGTTTTACAATTTTTGTGGCCAAATTTGATTTAAAAAAACCCCGTAACTTGGATCAACGAACAGAACAACTGGTACAAGTTGCAAAGTTTTTATTTAAAAAAAAAAGGGAGGCTAAGTCAAAAAAAAAGTTCTTTTCGATTCCTACTCTTGTTTTTCGAGTGACCCCAATATCGATTAGGAGAAATGTCATGAGTATAGAACGATCTGGAACAATTTTCTAAAACTTTTTTTCGTATGTGGTGAGAGGGGCTCACCTCACATAGCTGGACTTTGAAAATGTCAAGTTTTTAGAACGTGAAAAATGGTTTACTTTATCACGGTTGGCTAAATTTCGAACCATCTCAAAACAGCAATGAGGTAATTTTCCGGAAAATGTATCATTACGTCAACGTTACAAACAGTAACTTTATTCAAAAGTTGTTAATAACGGAGGTCTTTTTGTGTACAACAGATAGTTTATTTTGTTTCCTTATATCGAGGAAAGGTTACTTTGATTTAATTCAACTTAAACAAACTCAGTTGCACTTATCATTTTTGATCTGCAATTTCGTCATTTAAACATTTTTACTTTTTCTCGCCTGTGGCGATGCAGGAAAAGTATTGATATGGGTAGAAAATGATTTTCGTCTCATTTCAATAAATTTTTACGATTTCGGATCTTTAGTATACGAAAAACAGATTTTAAGAGAAATGTCATTCTGCCGGTCTGTCCTGAGAAACTCTCGAAATGATCTCAAAAACGGCTGGATGAAAAACTCTGAAATTTACACGACTTTGCATTGAAATTATGGGCATCAAGAATTGCCAGATCTCATTTTTTATTAACGTAGGTTTCCATCGAAAAAAATTCAAAATTTCAATTTTTGTAAACACTTTCACGGTGATTTCGGTTATGGTTCGATGAAAAAGACCTGAAATTCACATGACTACAATCAAGTTTAGACATTAAGGGATCGTCTCAGTGTGAAATTTTCAAAAAATCGTTTTTTTTTGCATTATCGTATAGTACACACTGTTCTCAACATTCTTTCAAATTTTTAAATCGAAATTCAAATTATCACGGTCACTACAGCGTTTCTTGTAGAAAGGGAACGATTTTTCTACCTGCGCGTGTACTAAGGTCCTTAGGTTCTATAACCTTGCAGAATAAACTGTCCAAGCATTTCAGTTCGTTTTTGACATCCACCACGGATAGACATACGAGTGAAACCACCAAGAAAAAAATCAAGACCTGGCATCGCCGATTGATCGTAGGTAAACAATTTATCTAAAATTTTCTAACTTCAATCTTTAAACGCGTTTTTCTCGGAATGGTGTTTTTCAAAACGGTGTCCACTCTCAAAGGAAGAGTTTTGAAGATATCTATTTCCGATTTTGAGAGAACATTCTTAACGTCATTCTCTATCGCGCTATGGAAGTTTTTTATTTTTTTTTTTTTTGATACCTTCCAATTTTTTTTTTACGAGAAACTGTCGAAAAAAAGGGCCAAAAAAAACCTCCATAGCGCGACAGCGACTTTCCTAAAGATTAATAATCTTTTTGAAATTTTTGTTTCAGATCAAAATTGCGGCCACAATCGTGGACACCGTACAGGACCTTTTTTTTAACGTGTCATTTCAACAATTTATTCAATGATTATATACTAAACAAATGAACGTAAAAAAAATCATTTTGTATTCAGCATGAATGTATTTATTTATAAAAATAAAACCAGACCGATTAGTTTATTACAACATTACAAAAAAAAAATCGCGAGTCACACTGAGACGATCCCTTAAAAATTGGCATATCCTGTTTTCTCTGACCGCATGGTTCTACTGGAAAGAACTTAAAAAAAACTCTCAGCACTCTGGCATTTCATAGAACGATCCGACGTTTATAGAAAATTTGATGTAAAATTCTATAAAGCAAATAAAATAATGCAATAGGAACCGACTTCACGAAAAACAAAGAAATCATTTTATAAAACAAAGGAACGTCAACGACAAAAGATTTTGATCGTCCTTGATGGTAATTCCAGTAATGAACTAGTTTCTAAAGTGATAAAAAAAAAAAACTATTTCCCCGGCTTGTTCTGATTGAACTGTATACCTAACACATGGTTCATATAGAAGCTCAATTTTTGCCTAAACAAAGAACGCGAGGTACAGAATACCGTCAACAAAGAAAAATTGTTCCTTCATACAAGTTCCAAAAAAATTCGACGATTTATTCAATATTTCATATCACTTTCGGAATTTCGGCTGAAATACAGTTAGTCGTTTGGCATCTAATTTTTACAAAACAAATCAATTGTGCTACGACAAAATAAAATAGACGTAGAATAATGGATTCTACAGGTTTTTAGTTGATTTTTTTTTTCGATTTTTTTTAGCTTCTAAAAGTATGTTTCAATACATTTTGGATCTATGTGGTTTTGGACCACTTTGGTCTAGATCATTCGATTTTATGTTGCTTTATTTTATTAGAATTTACTGGTAGAAAGCTAATAAATTCATATACTTGTATTTCTTGGAATGAGTTTGAAAAACCGATCCCAGCTAAGTCTCTTAATTTCCAATAAAATTCTGCTCAAACCAAAGATTTACAGCTCCATCGAATGTTGACTTACATTTTCAACGGGTTCCGAGTGTGTATATCGCCTGTGTTGAGCGAAGTCAATATATTCAGCCAAGCATTATGATCAAGTATAAAATATACACTACAATGTCCATATTAAGAACATATTTTGAAGCATCGTTAATTCTGTATATAACCAACACGTTTTTAGAATTGCGATTCAAGTATAAGACCAAATGAGATTTGTACGCGATGCAATAAATGAGAAAGCTTTTTTTGGAGCTTACAATCACTATTTCCAAATTTTCTACTATTCATGATGACTTTTTTCTGTTTAATAAACGAGATGAAAATAATTAGTATCTAATAAGTAATAAAGTTGAAGGGATTAGCCTTATTCTTGAAACATTGGACAAATTATATTAACTAGAGATGAGAAGTGAAATTAATTACCAGGAAGTACGTCTACGTCAGGGACATAACCCTCTGCTCTCATCCAGTCACGTTTGCCTGTGTAACACATGTACAATACACCGCCAAATGCATGCCATGCTAAAACAGCATAGAGTATCGATAGGCGCTTTTTCCATTGAAGTGCACGGTCCACATGTATCGGGGATGTGTTTCTTCTAATAAACAACCGCAACCATCTGAATTGCAACATTCTGTAAAGTGTGAAAATCAACTTTCAACTGACCGTAATTTCATGCACCTATGTGGAAAGGCATTAAGTATTGAACAAATAATACAATGTACTTAAATATTGAGATTAACTAACAATCGTATAATTGTAATTTTAAGATGGAAAAACAAGAATCTGCTTCAGAGATCAAGATTAGCTGTAATATTGTACATCTTTTTGAACGTTAACACTATTGCAAATTACGAAATTATATGTTATCACGCTTTTGTGGATTTATATCATTTATATATATAGGTTTTATAACCTATTTAACAAAAAATGTATCAATTTGGTTTGTGTTGTAGTAGCAGGTGAACAGTGATGCACAAGTTAAAATATAATGTTATTGGTAATAAATTCTATAGTGTTTATAGAATTTTGTTTGAAAGACACCGCTTAGAATTGCTCAAAGTCAATTCAAATTGGCAAATCAAATTAACGGGATGATACTCAAGACTTATAAATCTGAAAATATGAATTTTGAAATGCTATAACTTCTAAACTCTTCTACTGACAATGAATCAAAAGTGAGATGGATTGTTTAGCGCTAGAACGAAAGACTTACTTTTTTTTACCTTTAAACAATAGATTAAGGTGAATACCCACCACACGCATTTTTTGTTCGTAAATTCGTTCCTAGAGCAATAATGGGACCCGTAAGTAGACGAATCTTTTCGTTTTTCAATGAGGAAGAGAATGGCGCATAGTGAAGTTAATTTCATTGAAGTTTAATTGGTGAAAAATCCATTCAAATACCAAGCAGTGCTGAAAAACAGCAAACACGTCATTTTTTAAGCAAAAATTCAGATTTTTTATTCTAATCAACCCGTTGTCAAATTTCGAACGCGGTTTTGGAGAGGATACATCAGACGTTTAGAGGAAAATTATCATTGCTATTTTCTGTTCAAAGATATACCTATTCGGAATTTTAAAAATCAAAAATCAGAGAGCTCAGGTATGGAAAAACTTAATGAAATGACCATAATATATTCTTTTCAAAATATACTCTTCTGGTTGTAAGATACAATATATATTATGAAAAAAGGTAATTTAATCAGTATCATATTTTATTTTTTTTTTCTACTGCCGTTATACAGTAGGGTGGTCTATTTGAGTTAACACAGAACAATATCTTGAGAACAACGCATTTCACGGAAAAACGTTTGCAATAAAAGTTTTATAGTTCGAAGGGGGTGCAACACTGTGCTATCGTACTTTTCATTCGATGGAGGTTTAAAAGGTCATTTAATGGTCGACATTGTTTTTTCTTTGAACATGCAGCTTTTTCGACAGATTTGCATTTTACAAAAAACAATCGTCAACCTTTTATCCCAAACTGTTTTTTCTAAGACATCAATTTTTCAACATATCTCAAAATTGATGAAGGCATCCAATAAAACAGTAAAATATGAGAAAAAATTCATAACAATAGAGGCCCAAGATTATACCTGTCAAGTTTAATATACTTTTTAAGATGCTTTATAAAAGATTCATCACAGTGTAGTGAATGTTCTCTTTTAATGCCACTGGGCACATTTCTGATTCCCTTGTTCATATTTTTTTGAAGTAGTTTGCACCATGCTATAAACTTCTTCTTTAAGGTAGGCCTATAAAAAGAATTAGGAATTGTAAAATCTAGTGACCGAGCAGGAATGTGTATTAGCCTGCCTCTGCCAATCTAGCGATTGGTATAATCTATAAAAAAAAAAAAGCAACATTGACCTCAAAATGCCCGTGTAAACCTGTACAATAGCACAGTTTTCTGCACCCTTTGAACCATGAAACGTTTTATTGCATACCTTTTTTTGTATAATACATTGTGCTCAACATATTCTGCTGTGTCAACTTAACTGGACCACCTCATATAATGGGTTGTAAACTATAAAAATCTTGGTTGTAAATTATATATGATTATTTACGGTCCAGTAGCGTAATAATAGCTAGAATATATACATTTTAGCAAAAAAAAAAAAAAAAAATAATAATCTTACTGCATCAAAATGCTAATGGTACAAGGAGCTAGATGGATATTCATCATGTGTGAGTATACTTATATCCGCTGTCAAAAAATTTACAGCGCTATCGACCTGTCCCTAATCGTAGAACCTTGAACTGAATTATGGTGCCGGTCCAGAGTTGCCAATGACACTCAGAACTCGGTACCGTAGTTTAAAGTTGGCTTGGGATGGATATCTACCCCAGTCTGTCGTTTGAGAATTAATTCGTACTTAAATTATCCAGATATGGATTATAGCTAGATCATGAAGAATACATTATTTAAAAAAAGTTTGCAGAATCTGAATTAATTTCACATGAATTTAGACATAGATGTATACATAAATGTGAACAATAATTGAATTGGTTTTCTAAATCTGAACATATCCCATCGTATGAATTCAAAGTCACCTCAGATTTGAAATCCTCAGTACTATTCAAAATAAACCTGAAAATATTTTTCTTACAGTGACAGCTGAAAAGTTATCAAAAAAAAAAAAAAAAGAACAGCTACTATTGCAACAGAAACTATCTTTACTTTGGTCAAACCATTTTATTAATAAAATCTCATGTAATCGAATAAGGTATATGAAGATCGGAGTTCATATTTGCGGATGCATAAATCTTGAGGATCATACCAACAGGTTAGCAGATATCCCAGGTAATCCTATCACGTTGAAGAATGTATGCGTAAAGTGGTCAAGATTTGAAAACTAATTACCAGAATTAATTACCTAGAAGTCTGAGTATTCAAAATATCATGGATAACCTTTCTACTGCGTTAACATAACCCGACTAGTGCCAGAGTGAGCTATCGTTTCATACCTTGGATGTATATGCTTTAATTAAGTCACGGTCAGCCCCTTGACACACGCTGCTAAAAGTGGTTCGCAAAATGTCCCACGATTCTGCCGCCAATCTCCACCACTAGTGGCGCTAGTAGTTGTCTGACAGGCTTGCGCGCAGAGATGTGGAGATGACTCTGTTGCGCGCGGTCAGCGAGGGCAACTAGCGTGTCAGAAGTCTACTAGCGCCACGTAGAGGAACTAAAAAACGGGGACAAAACGCGTACAATTTTTTAGTGTACGAGCAGTGGCGAGTGTCAGGGGGCTGGTCACGGTCTTCTAAGTTTAGTACTAGACGGCAGCGCCACAGCAGAAAGGATTTTGAATTTTCATAGTAAATTGGCGGTTATTTCAAATCTAATAGAGTACGTAATAAATACCGTCGACTGAAGAATATATGTAGCTGTGTTATGAAGGGGCATCCATAAAGGACGTCCACGCTTATAGGGTGGGGGAGAGGTTCGTCGACATGATTATTGAAACATTACCGACAATCGCTCATTTGGGATTTCCGATGCGATTTTATTTTCACCAAGTTGAAATGAAGCGTGGAGCCCCCCCTTAAATCATATGAAGAATTTTATTCTTTTTTTCTCATGGAATGATTGTTCATATTTACATAGAATTTTTGATACATAATTTTTATAGTATTTTTTTCACGTCACTTGCGACTTTAAAGAATTAAGGGGGGTCTACGATTGTGACCATCGGACGTTTCGTAGGGGGAAGAGGCTCGAATATTGTGACCAACTACGACTCGGCCGGGGGGGGGGGGGGGGGGCAAAAATTCGCAAAAATTTTCGGCCGTCCTTTATGGATGCCCCCCAAGCAGTACACGAAAATTCACTGTACTCCTGGAAGCGCAGATATCTTTACTCTAGTCTCCATGTGTGTAACATCCGACTGGAACATGGGTATGTTTTATCGACTATTATTATTGCATATCACTTTCAACTAACCAAACTGGAAGTACGAGAATCTTTTAACCATACGGTATTAAAACAACTGTCTAACTATTTGGAATATCCCCAAATAGAGATAACTATGAAATTCACTGACCAAAGCTTAAGAACCACATTACGAGATCTTCGCTCTACAAAGAGCTATAATATTATTATACGTTATTATATACCATTATCATATTAACACCATTATATTCAATTATTATACAACACTCGACAGTGCCATTTGCGCATTCGGAGCTGAGAGCTACACTATAAGCAACTTACGCTATACCATATAGCCTGGAGTATAGAAGAGTGTCAAACCATAGACGAGTGTATAACCAATGTAATGTTAAGATAGATGCACTGCTGCAATAATCCATAGAATCAGGGACTGTAAAACTTTCAAAACCTCAAATACCAATTATCCAGCATGAATTATACTTTCCTCCGTAATGCCGTATTGTAGGCAAGGCGTGCAGTGTTTTGAAGGTAATGCAGATCTCCGATGTGGAGCCATACAGAGCCCCATCTGGAGAACACATTAGGAAACCTAACGACGAAACGGTTGAAGGTAAATCAACTCACGGAATGATTTTGTAAGGTGAAACAACCAAATAGAATTACAATAAATATATCAATACACTAACAATCAACCCTTTTAAGTGCGCAAAGCTTAGACCAGTTTTGAGGTAAAACATAAGAAAACACATCCCTAGCTCCTTACAGGTATTGTACCACACCAAGGAATAAACTCAAAGATGTATACGTGGCAACGCTCAGTAACAGGCAACCAACAAACATAAGAACAACGTTCTAATACCTTCCAAGCCGATCTATATCAATATAAGAATTAACAATTACAGAAGAATATATACGAATAATATACGAAAGCACACATGTGAACCTGCTCTAAAAATTATCAAATTGTCAAATACCCTAAATCTGTTAAGATTGTTATAACACAACATTTAAGAATACTCACAGCAACGTAATTCTAATAATATTAAGCAAATAGCAACTATGTCTCATAAAAAATCGGTATGGTACTCCAGGCGAATAACGATAGTAATCAATTATATTACATGTGCAATTCTACATATTTACATGCTATCAAACTAACAAAACGACAAGTAACCGATATGGTAATCTTAATATATAGACTTTGTAATGAACAGGATAGTAAGAATATTTAAGAAATAAACTGCTTTCGATCCCCGAAAATGCACACGGCACTAACGTCCACCACGAAACATGGGTCACCTCTAAGGCACGCGCAGTGTGATCACCATATCAGGAAATAGCTGCTAAAATCGGCCCAGGTCCTAACACCCACGAAAAGGGGCGAAGAAGCACGGTAGCCGAGGGGCCAAGGGGGCTTGCTGCCCCAACACCAAAGCCCACGCAGAGTGGAAAATTACAGCGCAACGACCCTCCGTCTACACCACTGCACCAACACAGTGTTATATCATATGTAAAAAGCTTTCAATATAGTAATAGCTCACGAGCTAAGAGCACGGGCGAACATGCGGCGAAGATGTCGTGCCCTAATTTTAATTCTTAGAAAAAGGGGAAAGGTGCGCAGAAGTTGAAAAAAGCTAAAGAAGGGGATCGTTCTGCGCAACGATCGATACCCATAAAAACGGCGACCGATCATCGGATCGTCCTCTTGGTTTCTACCACTAGATTCGTTATCTTGTCCCGGTACAGTCTCGTGGTAAAATCTTTTTGCCTTTTGCATTTAAATCTTTCCTACGAAGTTACTCTGTCCAAAACTCCAGCGAGCTTTCAACTCCATTTTTGTCATATTAATTTAAGATCTAACAACTAAGTAACCCCGTTGTTTGTGACTTGAAATATTGAACTCATAAAATAAATCCAAGTTAATCAAAGTATCCAAATATATTAAAATCATTCATTCCGTTAAATCCTCTCACCAATCTACGCTGCAAGTCATCATATCAAGATTATTCTCAAAAGGTAAGCCAATTAATTAAATCTTTCATCCAACAATTACTCCTTCCTCGGTTCGTTCGATTAGAGCGATAGAATGACCATTGTCCGGTGTATTTCAATACTTTATCGGTAATTGGTGACCCAAACTACTGATGTGCGTCCAACTGTAGCTATGTAAACGATTCCAGTGTCTAGTATCTGGAAATTTCCACCATGTACCGTACCGACGTCACAACTGTGTGGTATGGCTAACTTTTGCAGATGCTTACAATAGGTTTGTTCATGCTAGCTACACTTTCTACACTTTCGTGGGTAGTGTACACTTGCGCGTTCGTTTTAGCGGACGTGACGTCGGATGGCGCTGTTCGTTTTACAAATGTCACTAGACTTTCGTTACACTTTGGCCGTGTTCGAAAATTGACTGACAGTACTGTCAGCAATCTCTTATCTCATTTGCGCTTCCGAGTTCATGGACAGCTCTGTCCTTGTCCTAGGGAATTTTTAGTACTGGCAGTCAATTTACTTTGGTCTAGACCAAGTGTAAAAAGTGTAAGAAGTGTAAATGGCCGACGTACACTCCCTAGCAATCCCTAGTACACTACCCTAGTTCTTTTTACACTCGCGAGTGTAGAGTGTAGCTAGCACGAACAAACCCAATGTAATGTACCGTGCCGGGTACACGCGTGACGCCATAGTACAGAGACAAACCTACATCATGCCAAGGTCCCTAGCATCATGCAACCGCTATCTTACAAACCTACACCGCAATCTTTCTCGGCTCGCTGCCTTTTTATGCCGTAGAAAAGCAAGCGCACATTCCAATAATATATCAATTCGATGCCTGAATGTAAAATCGTGGTTGTATATGTGGGGCTTTCCACACCACACATAATCAGTAACGGTTGACCATGATAATTTTTAATTTCGCCAAGGATTTTTTCTACGTTAGTACGACTCCTGAAAAGCAGCCAAAAATTTTTTCAAACGTTTTTGTCACTCACCTTTACCCCATGATTTTTTAAACCCATCTTAAAAACACCCAAATTGATTTTTATGAAACAAAAACGAAGAAAAGAATGATTTCTACCAGTCCCTAGCAACTGCCTGGTGTAATTGAAAAATTCACAATCTTTAGCTTGAAGTATTCTTGAACATAAAAGTGTGAATAATGTGGTTAAAACCTATTTGGTTTTATCTACCTTGAGAAAAGAAGCAAAATCGTGGTAATTATACGACCATAAAATATCAAGAACAAAAATGTACTCCGTGAAATCTTTGTACGGTTCTGAAATTTCAAAGTACGATCCATTTTCACTTTGAGTACGACCTATTGCCACCAGAGGGTTGGCAACGCTGTTTAAGATGCCCCATGTAGCTGGCTGTCTATAGCATTCCCCAGTCTACGACTCGTCGTTTTGACGTTTCGTGTTGGAAATTGAGTAGATTCTGGGAAAGAAACATGTACAGATTCGATTAATTTAAGTTTCTTTGGACTGTTATAATAATTGTTGGGATCATAAATCTACATTTCTGAAATTCCAATTTGCTAATTACGCACTTTAATAATACTAATTGTAATCGACCCGTCGAAGCCTGCAACCTTACTTGATCTATTTTGACCATAATACTATTTCATCACAAAAGTACAAAACAGTAGACAGTAATCGATTCGATCAAGTTTTCTTTCTTAATAATGTATGTATCTGTAACGGGACTTGACGGTTATAAATTTGCAACATTATTCGTATATGCTAATCTTCATTTATGTCAGAGTATTTTTTGAAATCATAAAATCTCTTAGTCCCTAACAGTTATTCATGATTAACACGCTGGTACGATGTCCTGGTATGTATTGTGGGCGAAATTTACTCCCCACCGGAAATTGGAGCCAGTGCGAAGCTTGTCCCAGGGGTTTCAGGAGCAACGAATCTTCCGCTTGTGTACCTTGCGAAGATTTCCCAATGTTTTATGATTGGTTGTATCTTGGTTTCATGGCTCTGTTAGCCCTTGTTTTACATTGGTTTTGCATTGATATGGTGGCCATGCGACGTAACATTACTAAAGAAGTAGTAGCGCTCCACTTGTCTGCCTTGGTCGAGATAGTTGGAGCTTCACTCATTACGCTACAACTAACCGAACCCATTGGAAGTTTCAACATTACATCTTGCAAGGCAAGACGATTGTCTGATTGGTACACTCTGCTTCACAATCCAAACCCAGATTATGAGAAGACGTTACATTGTACTCAGGAAGCAGTTTACCCATTGTTAGTATATCGCTTATAAATTAAAATAGTTCGATAACCGTGTTAAATTGCATCGTAAGATTTTAAATGTCAAAATCTTACTTGACACTATTTGAGCTGCCGGTTGTAAAAAAGACCTAAATCAAATGGTCAAAATTTTGAGAGAAGTGAACTTATAGAGTTAATGGTACTATATGATCTTGATAAATAAGAATGTAAATTAAGCTATTAATTTCATTCAAGAATGTTGAAGTCTGGGTCCCTTATTGCAAGATTAAATAGATTGTCGGCTCGAATTATAACACGTTTGCATTACTATTTAGAGCATAAATTAGATGATTAAATACTGACTGGGAATAATATACTATTTTTATAAACAGTGGTTCATGCATAAAGCTTTTAACTCCACAGATTATAAAAGTAATTAAATAATTTTCAGGTATACAATGGTCTTTATTTTTTATGCTCTGGGCATAGTACTGATGTTACTCATCCGGCCACTGATTGCCAAGAAGTTTCTACCAAAGCAAGGAAAATTCTCAATCTATGCTGCTCTGTATTTTTTCCCTATTTTAGCCATGCTCCATGCAATTGGCGGTGGTCTCATATGTGAGTGAAATTATCGCCATTTCACATATTATCAATGGTTATTTAAATATTGAAAATACATATTCTTAACATGATTTTCTTTTCAGATTATTCTTTTCCATATATAACCATCATATTGTCTGTTTTATCTAATGCGGCACATTTTGCCTTCAAACTGAACCAGGTAAGAGAAGATGACGGATGGTTGGATGACCCTTAACATTTCTGCATCTGCAGAAAAAAATAAGTGTTTAGTCAGCAGTAACGTGGAAACTACAACTCTGAGACAAAAATCTTCAAGGAATTTTTCTCACGTTATTTGATTCTCAAGATGCACATTTCAAAAAAAAAAAGTTCCGATTTAATTTAAGAATTTTTTTTTTTAAACTATATTCAAAGGTTATTGAAAATTCCATTCTTTTACTTGCTTTATAGGAATATTTTTTTTTCTTTTTTCATTTTCTTCAATCCCAAATTCAAATTTTTCGACGAATACAATTCAAAAAAAATATTACAGGCTCAATCTCACTTGTGACGAAAAATATCATTGTTTCTAGATGTAGAATTTCTAAAAAAAAATAGAATAATGCCGATTTAGAGAATTGAATAAGGAATGCTCATTGAAATATTTCTCCTAGTTTAAGGTTTACTGCGATCCAAAGTATTAAAATTGCAATAAAATGCTTTAAATTTAGTTACGGTTTATTTTTTTTGTTGTTAAAAAAATGCAAATTTAGAGAATCCAACAACGTGAAAAAAACTCCATAGACATTTTTGTCTAGAGTTATAGTTTGCACGTTACCACTGACCAAACGTTTAAAAGTGGAGATGCAGAAACCTTAAGGGTCACAGTAGTTGGATAAATTGCTATGTACAATTATTGTTTGTATAAACATTCCATGTCAATACTGGAGTTTGAACATTACAAATCTGCAGACATTTTAGTGAAAAATTCCATTCAAATTATTGGAAAGAAAGTGCATCAACTCGACCATAGTGCTGAATCAAATTTTAGCCTCACATAGATGACATTAATTTCTGAGTATTGGAACACTAGATTATACCGTTTGTAATTAAATTCGCCATGCAACTTGCGTTTAGCTTACCTGGAAAAACACTCAATTCAACAGAGGGGAATTTGAAAATTTTTCGTGACAATCAATAGCAAATTGTAAATCAATTTCGAACATGATTGAATTTTGGCTTCCATTTAATGTTATTTGACAGTAAACTATGAAGCTACTGGGCAGTAGGAAATGGTATTTCTATGTGATTGCATTATAGACTGTTAGGAAATGTTCAAAGTATATTCATTACAATGAGAACACGTCACTTGATATCGCCGCAAATGGTACGTACTGCAACAAAGTTTTTTTTGGGACACAAAGAAATTTGCATTGGTCTTCTACTTCATATTAGTTAATGGCAAGAAATAGAGATAATCGAGAATTATGAATGTACATTGCTGACAAAGTATTTTTGTTTCTATCTATGACATATATTTCTTATCAAATACAATGTCCGTACTCTGAGGAAAATATTAGAGTAGGTGTCAAATTATAATCATTTTTATGTATCAATGTTATCTTCGACCGAAGTCCGAAGACAGAAGGAATTTGTAATATTCAGAAATACTGACATTCTGGGTTATCTTTGTATGCACTGTTACTTTTGCTAGATATAATATATGGTTGACATAATTACTGGTTGAGTATAAAAAGGGTTCCAATATAAAAAAAAATAATTTGCATTGTTATATGTAATATATGTACAGACTTTTAGATTGATTCTGACACATTCAAGGCAACAGGTGGCATCGCTGTTCCATGTTAAACAAGTGGCAGCGGACTACATGTGTTGCTTTGAATGAGTCAGAGAAACAAAAGGGTCTGCACATATACCCACATGGTTTAGTTGATACAATGTGGTAACAATTGGAGTTTATAGCGAAAGTCAAGAAAACCACAGTATTTGCTAAATAAATATTATATTATGTATTAAGCGTGGAAAATTTGTTTTGACGACGATGAAGGTGCCAATGACAGCGTGTAAAATTGAGTTATTCAAAAATGTGCATTTGTCCATCTTGTTTTTCCATACCGGTCAGAAATGGACATTTTACGCACCACAGACATCAACAATAGAGCTTTTCACGCAGTTGCTGCAAAATGTTTCATTATTTTTAGGTTGAAGTTGACAATGTTAAAGTAACCAAACAATGCAAGAAACACGATATTTTGCAAATTCATTTTTTACTTACGCAATATTTTAGTTTAGAGTTACCAAAATGTAACTATAAACTTATTTACCCCTTGAAGTTTTTCATAAACATACGTAATGAATTGAATACGTTTTACACATGCCTTCGTTTTAATTTAAGCCCAAAATTGTAAGAATTACAAATATGTTGAAATATTCTCAGTATAATCAATTGAACCACAAGTACACTACAGATTATAATTTCCGTCCGGATTCGTATTTCTCGAGTGTCATGCTAAGATAGTCTCTTTTAGTTTAGTTTTGTTAAAGTTATTAATCTCCTTAAATTACATTTAATTACAGTCGATGAAATCACTGGTAATAAGTTCGATATCGGACATAAGAAACGTAGTGGTAATACTTGGCCATTGGCTTCTGCATGGATATGGAGTAACAGCAGTGGCTACTCTCAGGGGGCTAAGTGTTCACCCAGCGATGCTTACCTTGGTTCCATTGCCGGCATTATTCTACATTCTTACTGCTCGATTCACAGATCCCAACAAACTTCACGCCGAATAAATAATAAATATTTGGAAGGTAAAAGTTTGTAATCACCTTTGTACCACAAGGAAAATTTGTAATAAACAATGACGATATACTTAGAAGGTTGAGGCATAGTTATCAGTGAACACGTGTTTCTATTATTCAGATTCATTATTTGACATACAATTGGTTCAAATATGATTATTTATAATACGTAGAGAAAAAAATTTATTAACAAAAAAAAAAAATACCAAGCTTGATTATATATTTGACAGGTAGAAGCAGTCTGACTATAATATGCAGAAACCTGATACTTCACTGTGAATTAAGACGATTTGGCTGTATATTGCGCGACCAATGTACTTTTGGGAGTAATGTAGATCGCATTTGAAGACACCTTGCTCCTGAAACAAACAAAGAAGCTATGTTAGATTCACAAATAGCACATGGAATTATGTTACGCCATTTCTTGCACTGAATAACTCTAAAACTTGTCTATAAATTCATAACAGTTCAGGATCTTAACAAGTGATTAGGTATGATATGCCATTCTATGAACAAGACATCTGTAAAATAAGTCACACTTACGTTGGACCTTCCCCTTTGTAATTGGAACTATGATCAATTATGCGCACTTTTTCTGGAACTCTGTCCAGATTGGAGAGATCCACAGTCACTGGCTCGTTTCCGCTGTGGTAGGCCACCAAATAACCAAGATTACCACTCTTCAACCTGCACAATGTATTCAAATAGTTAGAATATTTTTATAAGATGGTATTACATGCAGAAAATTAGCTGTAATATACAATAACAATGTTTCAGTGCATGTGACCGCACGCAATACATTTTTGACAATACCAAAATACACACTACATTTTACTATCTTTTATGATTGTTTTACATGGCACAAGTAAGTATCCTGTTTCACTTAGAGTCTAATTTTTACCTTTGGTAATTTTGATTTTGATAATATACTCGATTTCAAAAAGATTTTAGAAAACAATGACCATTTTCGTTTAGAAATTTGTATGTACTACGTGCGAGTAAATTCAATCGTGAGTGAATGATACAGAATTTTGGGAAACTTGTGTTCTTAGATTCTTGCGGTGTTCTAATAATAACTGGGCGATGAACAATTGGCGTTTCAACATTCTGCTGGTATAGACAAAAATTTCAGGATCTTGCGATATATGGTGAAATCTAAACAATACCAGAGTTATTAACGTAATATGTATGTGGGGAATGCTGCAGATTATGGATAGATTGAGCAGGTACAAAAATTTCGATTTAGTTGCAATTCTGATGCGTTATCACATGTACTAAGAATGTAAAAATCCCCTAAATTTTAAATCTAGATTTACCGCCATTCACAAGAAACACATGTTGACCAATTTTCCCATCAAATTTTGTCTGCGAAATTTTCAATACTTCCTGCTGTTGTAAAATAAATATAACACAGCATAACCGTGGCATGTGACAGCTGAGTGAATTTGTGTCAAACTTTGTGCATTTTGTGCCTAATTAAGGGGATGTCGGAGTTCCGTTAAATATGGCATATCGTATTTTACAATTCTTGCTCTTTCTGAGTAATAAAATCTTTTCAGTCTTTGAAAGTATATAACAGGACTGATGATTGTGCTTGTGAGTTGAGTAAAAAAATTTCAGAAAATACTCGTTTCTCAATTGTTCAGAAAAATTCTGTTTTGCCAAATTCAGTATTTTTTTTTGATAGAAAAGTTCAGGATATGTTCGGTAGGGTTAAATCTACTTGCAGAAAATCTCTCAACCTGTTAACCGATTCAATAGAATTCAAGTTTAATCCTACTGGATTGTCTTACACGCATTCGACTTATATTTAGATGTGTAATCCAGGGTTTGTACGCTTCTTGGAAACTGAAATTCCCTGACTTTTCTAGATATTCCCTGATTCTTCCAGTAACTTTTCATGAAGTATGCCGCTGATAATTGTAAATTTTTTTACACATTAATTATTACTAATACCTTCAATATTACGTGGTAACTGAGTTATTACTGTCTGACTATCAATTTACAAACAACAGTCTGCGATATCCGTGAAAAAAAAAAGGAAAGAAGGTTTGGTATTAAGTAATATACATACAATGTACGAAGTGATGCGACGAAAAAAAATTTTAAGTGCAATTGTTTTTTTCTTTAGATCAACAGTACTTTATATAAGAACGAGTTCATTTCTTCGACAGACTCAAAATTCCAGTCATGTATACAAAATTCCCTGAGTTTTCCCGGTTTTCCCTGTGCGTAGGAACCCTATAATCCTTTGGTCAGGTATTAAACTCTAAAAATCTGGAATCATTATACGAGAATTTCTAGTTTTTCGATCGAATTACCAAAATAATTTGTTTATTAATCATTATATTATAAATCAGAATATAAAAATCACGTGACTAAACTTGGTTTCCGATGACAACAAGTGTTTATAATTGGACAGAGAAATTGACCAACGTATTTTTCGTAAATATTAAGGCTTAGAAGTTCAAAATTTGGGAGCACCTTGATTGTTCATCAGGGTGTAGCAGGCTTGTAGATAAATATTCTCTGATTTTTCTAGGTTTTATGGACCCGAAAATAATTTTGCCTTGACCGATCATGCAATATTACTTAGTAAATTTATATAATTTACGTATTGTATACGAGTCATTTAATTCGGTTAAAGCATGAAGTCTGGAATGTTTTTATCCCAAAATTGAGTGAAATAAAAAAGAATTGCAATGGTGAGGATCAATAGTATTTGTTATTTACTTGTAAAGTTGATACTTCAACTTACTTGACTCATAGTTTTCCGTAAACGGAATAAACGTCCTATTTTTTTCAAATTTTTAAGCCATCTCGAGCAAGATATTGTTTTCAATTAATGTGATCTCTCTAGTTTTTAGCGTTAGATTTGAATCTTCACGTCGTATTGTGGCACTCATATGACAATAAAGTTGCAACTTTCAATGATTATTGAGATGGAAGTTTTTTCTACCCATGAAAATGCACTTCTTTTGCAAAAAGACATTGAAAATTGTATTTCACCTCCAATAAAGCGTCTCAGATTTAAAAAAAAAAAAAATATTGGGGAACATTCCTTAACTGAACACGCGAATTTGGAGAACTTTTTGGAAGTGATGATTCCAAACACACCACGCAGCGAGTATCAGACCTCCGGATCACGGATTTTGCTGAAACTTCCATGATTATTTCTTTGACCCAAAATCTATAGCTTCTGATATGTAGTTTAATTCATTAGGCTTTTCTTTATTCGGATTAAAATTGATTGTATAGTATTAGTTGAGTGAGCGAAAATCCGTAAAGATCGAATCCTATCGTGTATTTTTGTCTAAAATATTAATTTTCATTATCTTCTCATGAAGTTTCGATGACAGGTTCTTATAAATTGAAGTGTAAATGGATATATTATTATTCTAGTGCCATAGGAAAGTATAAACTGCGAAAGTCTGACAACTTGATATATTGAATGGAGATGGAACTACACATCAGATGCTCCATATTTTGATAAAAAAAAAAAACCGCTAGAAGTTCTAACGGAATATGTGACTTTAAATAATTTCAGAACATTCATAATATTGGTTTAAACAGCACATCGCCCTCGTATTGAGGGTACTTTACAGGGAAGATATGGGAAATAATTTTGATGTTCTTCGTATTTGTGTGCGGCCAACGTGTTTAGTGATAGCAGGATTTTGCAGCCTTGTATTATATATATCTACTATTAATTAGAAAAGCATGCGTTTATTTTTTTAATATCAGAGCGCTGTAGACAATAATCAGAGACTTATTTACTTAGCAAATTGAATTTAATCTGTGATTTGACAGAGAACTTGGTCTTCCTATTAAATATTTTATGTCACAGAAAGCCAAAAAATGCAGCACGTTCGGTAAAAACGGACATATGTAACTTTTTTAATCAAAAGTCAAAAATAGTAAATTGTGTTACAAGTGCGGAAAGTGGGCGATTTCCGATGAGTATGAATTTTGCAGGATGAGCCACGGCGAGCGCCGTAGTCGCAAGACTCTGATGTTGCTCATCCGGAAGTGTGACACGCTAGTTTTTCCAACACTTGTGTCAAGTAACAAACTTGCCATGGGAAGCAAGTAAGTTTGAAATTAGGTTACCAACTTTCGTTTAATGATACAGCACATAAAATTGAGTTGTTCGAAAGTATGCATGCGCCAAAGAATGTCTTAGCACGTAAAATGTAGAATTTTAATTGTGTGCATGCGCTAAAATTGTTTTACCACACTGATAGATAGTGCGACACTTTACGCATGTTCCACAGGCTTCAAAAATCGAACATTTTAAGCGGGTGCTCAAAATAAATAAAAAAATTTGACAAAAATATGCTGGAAGTTTGACTGATTTGAAATACCTGGTATACACACATACACATACGGTTCGTTCAATTTTAGAATTCGTAATCTTACAGAAATAGTTCTCATGATTTGCAATAACTGCGTTGTTTCTGCAATCATTAATATTGGTAGAGTCCACGATTTTTCGTTATTTCCTTACAAAATATCTTAAATAATTATGAAAAAAAATTATATTCTAAGATTTTTTTTTAGTACTTTTCAATAAAAATGGTTACTTGAAATACACAGTTTTTCACGATTTTTTTTTTTAAATACTTTTCCCTGAAAACAACCTGCGACATTCAATTACCCAATTGAGTAAATTCAATGGCCCCTAGTTTGATTTTTTATTTCCATTCAATAAATACCAAGTTTTATGAAGCAATAAGAATACGCCAAGAAAACTTAGGTATAATATTGAATAATACATGGCATACATTGTTACAAGGTACGAGCTGCATGCACAGAATATCTAATTGGACATCAAACAGCAGGTTAGTAGTTAAACTTACCAATTTCTGCAGTACGCAGATGTGAGCATGAAACGGAAAATAATCTGCATAGTTAGTATATTAGAATATTGGTTAAACACACCTAAAAACTATCAATACATGGCATATGGTAACTATTAACTGTTGGTGGATATTATAAACAATTACCGGAAGCTGGAAACTGTAACTTTCAAGGTTCGGGTTAGTAATGTTAACGTTACGAAACATTAACAAGCCATACCAAAGAATTTCAACCACTATTTGACACTGATCTCTTTTGATTTTTGAATTGATTTTTCGTGAAGAAACCTCCGATTTAGAAAATGTCGACGAATTTCTTCAGATTATTTCGAGACTAAGTTCGGCAATTATAATTCTTCAAAAATTCTCATTATCGCAGGTTGCTTCTTGTTCATGCAATTCTAGTTAGTTACCGAGACATCGTACAAAAAATTTCTCACACAGAACTTGTCAATTTGTGAACCTGCTTATTTTTTTTTTTTTTCTGTCACCGGAAGTACCAATCTTCCCAGAATGAAAAATAAAAATTGAGGTTGCAGCAAAACCCAAGGATTTTTTTTTTTTTTTTTTTTTTTTAAATTTTGATACCAAATTTTGTATGAAAATACGCCATTTTCAAAACTTTAGCGTGACACTGGGTTTATAAGTTATAGTTATTTTTATTTCTTATATTCAATGTATTTCAAAAGAAAAATTCATTCCAAAGAAGGAAGATGATATTTTGATTGATGACGCCATCTGATAAAGTGATAAAAAAAAAATTCGTAAACATCGAGGGCTCAAAGCAACAGTAAATAAATTTTACAATTTTCTATGTTCGGTGCAAAATTGTGACCAATCAAGCATGACCGGTTATTGACATCTCATATTTGTTCAACGACAAAAAATCGACCAGAGACAATTGTTATTATTTTTTTTTTGTTCTAGGCTATAGTGGATATTATTTGGTTGCCCAAACAGTTTTCAGAACAAAAATTAGCAATTAGTTTACGATAGATTTTAATGTAATTATGGAGGGTAACGTTTTTGAAATGAGGTAAGCATCCTATATGCACCTGGAATATGAAAATTTCGCACGATTCCTCATTTTCTCATGATTTTTCCAAATATACAGGAAATCGTAGAGAATCGCCAAGAAATCACGAAATTTTCGGAATTGCTGGGAATCGCTAATCCCCTCTCCATGCGAACAAGCCTTTGTCCAACGTTTATGCATAAATATATGTATTCTACGAGCAAGCGTTTGTCCAAAGTTTATCGTGAATTTTTTATATATATGTATAAAATAATATTTTATATTTATGAATTTCTCATTTTCAATCTAGAAATCGGTGATTCTTAAAATTTAGGAATCATTCGTAATGTTAGAAGTTAGGGAAAATCACATGAAATCGCGAGTAATCTCATTGATTCAGGCGTTACGAAAATCGCAATTGAAATCACAAGAAATCGATTCCTTTCGGAAATCGATGAACCACGGAATAAGCGAGTGAGCAGCCCCTCGCTCTAGTTTGTAAAATTATCGAGTCAAAATACTGCAATTAATACTATGGGTTTCAACGGTACAGACAAGTATGTAAAATTTCATTAGAGTCCAATGCTGATACTGCAATACTTCCATATTTCAAATTCAAGATAATATGTGACTAGGCTAGAACATGTGAGGTTCGGATAAGCAATGTGGTGTCAAGAGACCAGTCACGACCAGTCTAATTTAGGCCGGTTTTAAATACATCAAGGTACACAAACATTTGAACAATTTCATACATTTTTATTGTAGCATATTAGCCGAATTCAGTTCAGGAAAGAGACATACTAGAAATGTAGCATAGAGTTTTTGCTGCAGAGTCGCAGTTATAACAATAATGGAAAATAGGGTGTGAATTCCGGACTTTCTATAAACTCGCGTAATACCTATTATGAGGCAATGAAAATATTACAGGTTTCCAGTTTCCGCTAGAACTAAACATTCAGTATTATTGTGGCAATGCACAACTTCAGATTAAATTTATTAATAATTATGAGTATCTTGCGACTTACATAGTATAGGCGAAGACAGTCCCATTGAAAACACCATGTGTGATAACTCCATGGGTAAACGAAGGTTTATGTCGCAATTGAATGATATTTGAGAACGCTGTACCATTATACTGGGTCTGATCGATACTAAGAATTGGGGTTCCCGGAAGCAGCAGTATCATCAAAGTCAAACTCTCAGCTACTTCTGCAGGCATTCGCTCATGCAATGGTCTGTGAGGATTGTTCAGCTGGAAACAAATTGATGAATTGAGTAATGCATGACTGTACGATTGGCGCTGTACTTTGCAATGCACCGTATTGTTCCAAGTACACGTCAAAATTTTTTGTCGTTGTCAGCACCCGCAAAAAAAGTCTTCATCTTATACCCAAAGCCGTCTTATGTGCGAGCTTTCAAAAAAAATGATTTTCACCGACTGCCGAAAAAATTTGACTAATGAAATTCACGCTACCATCTGCGCGTGGCATTTGTGAGATATTGAAAATTCGAGCTTCATTTTTTTTTGGCTAGGCGTCGATTTAGGATAAGAAAAGTACGGTTTTATCACTTTTACGCGAAATCAGTTAATATTACATTAAAAATTGATATTTCAATGGCAGATAGAGTGGAATGTAGGGGATCACAGAAAAATCGAATAATTAAAAAACCAGAAATAGTTACAATGCGAATTTTAAATTAATGGTACCGTGGGCAGCGAAGAACACTAATAATAGTAGAGCTGTGTCAAAATTCGACATTCTAGAAAAGAATGTACGTAACTGGCGAAAGATGAAACAGAAGCTGAAGAATGTTTGTTTTGTATGCCCAAGTTTTCGAGGGGCAAAACTGAAAAATACCCCGAATTAAAAGAAGTTTGTATTTATATAATTGATAAATGCAGGCAAGGTTTTTGCAATATCGCTGTAGGTGATCTAAATGAAGGCTTTAGAAATTTCAAGACGCATTAATATCCGACATCGAGAGTTCAAGTATAGTTTGGGATGGTGCAAGAGCATGATGAGAGGAAATGGATTAGCTTTGACAATGAGATGAAAAATAACTATGGCCTAACAATTACTAAATAACTTTGAATAACAGTTTGTAGAATATAAAAGATTTGTTTTGAGACTATGAAGAGAAAACAATTATTTACTGATTCAGATGAGTTAAATTGATAAAATGGAGCTTTATTTTGTTATGTCTTCAAACACTACTGTAAAATCAAAAGGTGCAAAAAGTATCCTCATTAAAACTATCAGAAATAACAAACTAAGAGTCACTGTGGTACTTGTAGTTCTAGCAAATGGTTCTAAGCTATCACTGTACGAAGTATTAAAGCGCAAATACAAAGAGAAACTACCAACTGGCATTTTCGTCCACTGCCAGGAAAATGCATGGATGTGCAAAGAATTGGATAAAGACTGGTTGCACACAGCTTGGAACAAACGACCTAGTACGCTGTTGAACAAAACGCAGTACTCGTGCTTGATATTTTCAGAGGATACGCAACAGAGAACATAAAACGTGAAATAATGAACTTAAACACAGACCTGGTTGTCATAACTGAAGGTGTGACATCCTAATTACAAGTATTTGATGTCGTTGTCAACAAACCCTTTAAAGATAAACTGAAATCATATTAAACTGAGTGGATGCTAGAAAGAGACGATGCTTCAACACCTACTGGAAAAATTGAGGAAACCAACTGTCACACTTAATAGTTCGCAGTGAAACAAGGCTGCCTGACTATCAATTAAAAGAAAAACAATAGTCAATGACTTCAAGAAATGTTGTATAAGTAGTGCTATGGATGGTATGGAAGATGAAATCCTCTGGGAAGACCTAGATGACAATAATTCTAAAACAGAAGGTGGAACTGACATAGAGATTGATGAAAACTCTGACGTAGACATTGACAATGCCTCTAACAGAGACTGTGAACTTTAAAAATCTTCCCGAACCAATACTGTTACTTATAATCTTTCAATTTATTCAAGGTCCATTTATACTTTACTGATGCAATATTTGTTATGAGTATCTATATAAAATCTATCTCAGCGATAAATGTATTTACAAACTGAAATTTATAAATTTATATGTGAATATATTCTTGTGATAACAATTGCATCATAAAATTTGGTTTATATTCGGTACCTAAGAGAAAAACCTGAAATACTGTTTCGAATTGGGGATCGTCTTATATGCGGGGTCGGTGTATACTTGGAACAATACGATATTTTCTTTTTTTGGAAAGAAACTATACTTTTAATCGTAACAGTTGAGACTACTTACATTCCATGCAGACCAGGTGGAGGATGCATTTTTAAATCCAGCTTCCAGGTCCGTAGCTGAAATATTAGCATTTGCTTCGGACAGAAACTGACACCTCTGCGGGAGGTCTACAATAGTGCCATTGTCGTTCAAATATGTTAACGTATCATTTCCAATATTTTCTTGCAATGAGAAAAGCCTACAAAAAGATATGAAATTATTATACTGTTTTTTTCTAATTTTGCATACCTACATGGGATAATAATTACATCCTTAATTCAGATATACATCTATCGTTGCAATGAGAATAACTGAATTCTGTGTACTTTTTTTTTGTATCACAAAATGTACTAATTTTTAATATATCAACTCTATTTAAAAAATATAAGAATATCACGTGGACAAAATCTAGTTTCTTAGTGAACAGTTGCATGTTACCCATTGTAAGTCTTAAATAGTTTGTCGATCAGAAGTTGTTATCATCTTCAAAGATTGCTCTGTATACAAGTACTAGAGATTTGTTACAGTTTGGGAGTATTTATATGCATGATGTGGCGTATACCTGATGAGCTTTCTTATTTGCGGATGTAACTTTAATTATAATTTAACATTGGCATTTTATCAATATATCAGATCACCTGTTCAATTCATCAATTCTAAGAACTCAAAATAAACATTAATTATAGACGGGATTTCTATAACAGTTTTAGGAAAAAAAGTGTTAATACGACAGGTAAATAATCGCCGGATTGTGATATTTTAATAAATTAATATGTATCTATGCTGAGGTTCCACAAAAGGATTCATTTTTATATAACGCTGAAACTAGCAGGTAATATTTAGCAGAGAATACGTCTGGAAGGCTTTCAGGGAGTGAGAAAACGATAAAATATCAAAGAATATATTTGAAAGAGTTCTCTGAATGATCCTACCAAGTTTCATCATTTGTTCATCCCTTGGAACCTTGCCACCTGTATTACCTGCTAGTTTCAGCTTCATCATTTTAGTTTTGAGAGTTTATAAATTTTTCAACGTTACCCTCTGTGATCTGTATAATTGTCAACGACGTTTCGCCACTGTCTCAATACGTCACGATTCTCATTCAAATTAAATGTGTGAGCGTGATTCATCAATCGGTAAGTGTGTGGTTCAGCTCCTTGTGTACCGTGCTGTTCATCTCTTAGATTTTTATCTTCAAGCAAGTACTGTGTGTTGGCTAGTCTAAAGCCAATAACACCGAGTTTCAGCCAGTGCAATAAAATTTCCTGAAATAATTGGCAAATTTACCACATTGTCTCACTTAAACATCCATACATGACGATATAATCACTATAGGTTACAAAAAACTATCACAGTGTAGCTAATGCAAAAAATATATATAATTTCACGATATACTTACAGAAAATTCAGTGACAACTTTAGGGTTTCGATAGTTAAGATCAGGTTGATCTTCGCGATGCTGATGAAGATAGCACCTCTCATCCGGACATGTCCAAGCAGATTCGTTGTAAGTACTCACCTGAAACAATTATAAATTATTCAATAACAGATATTAAATTGAATCCCATAAAATCCAAAATATGAATATTCTTACCCAGTTATTTGGCTCTGAGTCAGACTTATTTGCAGCCCATACGTAGTAATCGATATACTCTTTTGTTTTGTTGAAGGAACGAACAAACCACTCATGTTTTTTAGAAGTATGGTTTGGATCAACTTCGAGTATTATTTCTATTTCATTCTTTTTTGCAGCTTCTACTAGTGCTGTGAAATCTGCCATATTGCCTAACTTGGGGTCAACGTCTCTGAAGTCTACTGTGGCTTCTGTAATGAATAATCAGTACAAATTATTGTATTCATATTGACTTTACATATCACCTTGTGTGCTGTAAACATTTTAATCTTTTCAAGCAGTTTTCTAGTATATCAATAAACATAACGAGCTTTCACTTCCAGGTATATCTCATGAAGAGTATGCATGTTGTAATGTGTATTTACAATTTTTCCAAGTGTAAAGTTTCCATGTAATGTTAATTGAATAACTCTGGCATTTGTTAGGAAACAATTTATAAGGGAAGCATGAAACTTGATTGTTATTTACCATTTTCTGATTTCATGATCGATGCAAGACAGATGAGTTTAATATGCTTGTCTTTCAGGTCATTCAGAATGGGTACGAGTCCCTTAAGTCCACCGGATATTTTTGATGGCTCCAATCGAACAATTGGATTCTCTTCCCATACTTTCCTACTTCCGGGACATTTTGGTGCTCCAACGATAATCACTATTGCACCAGCCAGCATAGCTGCCCATAATAACCAGAATGCAATGAACATGAACCACCTGATTCGTATCCAGACCGGATCATTTGCAAACTTCATCAGTTCCTCCTTCCCCATTCCAGTCAATGCTTGCTTCACAGTTTTAATGTCAATCTTTGCGTCTCCATTCTCTGACATGAACTTGACCTGTACATTCAAACAAATATTTAATTGGAGTTCTGACAGGAAAATTTACGTGAGATTAGAGTTTGATATACTAACGTGAGAAGATAGTGATATGAAAATACAATCTTGTAAGTTTGAAAATACATTGTAGGGGTTGTGGTGGGAAAATCAGCACTCTTCAATAAATTTAGGTTACAATTGAGTTTACCCCATTTCAAAATACTTTAAGGGGATACCTCAGCCTCGAAATGATTTTTGTTGGATTTTCAATTACTTTTATTTCAGATTCCCATACATTCAACATACTAATGTTACGGGATCTTTCAGCATCATTTTGGCTGGTACCGAACTCAGAAATTTGTAAAATTGACACAGTTATGAGCACAAATATACAATAGCGACCTGTGCCACTACACGATTCATGAGCTTTTTCATAACTGCGACCACAGTAACTTCAGAATGGTTCATCCCATGGGCCTGTAATTTATACTGTAGCTTCATGTCATTGCGAACTAAACTTTTATGCGACAAATTTTTAATCTGTCATTTCGTTTCTAGTATACAACTAAAAATGTTACTGAAATCAAGGAAACCAATTTTTCTTGGTAAAAATTTTCATTACTCTGCTAAATTTTAATTCATCAAAAATATATTGCATAGAAGCTGGAAGGGTACCTTAACTATCAAAACAATCCTAATTTTTTTTTCGTAAATATTCTGTTTAGCTGGGATTGTGGTTGCAGATTTCAGCAAAACTTTTTTTCCGACCAGTAGTTTAGTGGCTGCAATGGACCCGCTTTTGACGCTACAGTGTTTTTTTTTTTTTTTTAAATTGAAGCTGAAATTATGCACTTTGAAACCATATTTTTTATATTTATGTTTGTACATGTCCGTCAATGCTATACCATTCTGAACAGTGTTGATAACATTTTATGGAGTTCGTGATTCAAATGCCTGCTTAAAGTTGCGAAATCGGATTTTCTTTCTTCAGAAATGCGTTGTCACATCGAGATAATGACATTGTGAAGACTTGTCAATGATACAGACTGAAACGCATCCCGGGTTGCCGCGATTTTTCTCACTCATAATCCTCCGATTTTGTCAGGTTCTTCCAATGTAAGATAAGTTTTTTCCAACTATAGATTATTCGTGGTCACATTTCGTTGTGTTGGACATAATAATAGGTACAGTATAATTAGTCCTCTATAATTAATGTAATATACGAATTTCCTGTGTTTGTTTTTCTTCTTGTTTGCATAATTCATATATATTTTCACTATATTTTGTATTTTTAGTAATAAATATAGGTCTACTTTCAATGTTTAGGTTTTTGTATATTTACTGCATGCATAAGTCCTGTAAAATATTTTTCACTTTCAGGCTTAGAAACAATTAAACTTTTTGAAGCCCGTACCAATAACCGTATATTCTCTAGAATGCTTACATTCTTAGGTGTAAGATCCTGAACGAATTTTTTCTTCATATTTATTCGCTGTGAAGTTATAAACTTTTCAAAAAATTCCTGTATGCTGCATAAATTTGCAGAAATTTCAATGTTTATTTGAAAAACTTTCAATCATTTGACTCTACTACTTTTTGAATATCGTACCACACACTTTGAGGAGTAATCCTGATTTTTTCATAGATAAAAAGGTGGCTGCCAATCGCTATCTCTTTCTAATACTGCAATTGGTTACTTTTTTCATTGCTCAGAGCATATCAGGGACACCTTACCAGAGACGGTAAACCCTTGCCTGTGCTACCTTAATAACAACACCATTTGATCAGCATCTAAATAATTTATAGATTCTCCATTTAAAAGAATATATTCATTATAATGGTGTGAATGTGTTTGATCTGCAAGAAAACGTCAGATAAGTCGCAAGATTTGTTGTTTAATTATGATAATGTATGATTATAATGAAGTTAAGATGTGCTACGCATTAAAAAACTTGTAAATTTCGTATTCATTTTCACTTATAGATTACCGCCAGTCATGGCCAATCACCAAGAATGGCTAGATATTATTGGAAAATCAAAAGCTGTTCCAGGAAAAAAAGCAACCGACTGTTCAAACCATTTTGACAGTGAATGCTTTTGCTATGGGCTGGTTAATGGAAAGGAGTTATAATACATGTTTATCTTGACTTGTAAAATCTAATATATAAAAAGTTTTTGTGACGCAAAATACATAGTAATATTTCATAAATGTTCTGCACATAAACCCTTATGATTATTCATTCATCTTTCAAAAACATTGTTGAGAGTACCAAATAATGAAATATTTTTCAAAAATATGTAAAGAATGAAAATCAATTCGTCGTGGTATTCAGTCATTCCAAAAAATCTAAAAAAAATATTACAAACATTAGATTCAAATTGTAACGTCATAATTTGTTCCTAATTAGAAAGAGTCAAAGCTTGGCAACCACCAGTTGCTATTTCGCTCGTTTTTTCAGCCAGTCACATTGCAACCAGTAAAAACTTTGTGGAGGGTGTAAAATGTTTAAGGGTCTGCCATGGTCGATTTCGACATTAATGTATATATTTCCAAATATCGAAGTCCACTTATTTTAAACGTGGAAAAGGGCTCAACAGCGGGTTCCATATGAAATACTGAACAAAAATACTCCAGTACATTTTAATTTGACGCAGAAATAAAGAAATGTTTTGCTATGATACCAATTGGAACATTTAGATTTATTGATATTTTCATATGCTTATTATATCTCTAAAAGTATTGATTTGACTCTAATGAAATATAACCTAAAACCTGGTCATACGTAGTAATCCACAGAAAAAGTAAGAATCAAGATTGATTTTGTACTTCTGGAGTTATAAAGTAACATCTGAATTACAAGAAAATCAAATATACATCATCCTATTCAAAAGAAGTTTAATCCATTTGGTTGCGATTTGAGCTTCATATTAAACAAAATATAGATATCATTTTCCAATTTGTATCACATAACGAGGCTATGTTGGTAAGTTCCTCAGCAACTAGCTCAAAACAGATACATGATACCTGTGCATGAGATAAATTCACGACTTTACGAACTTGACGAAATTATTACCTTTTTTCTATTGTCACCACACCCCAATATGATGGTTGAACAATTTCAGAAATTTTTGTTAACGCCCTCGTTTTTCAAAATCAAAGTAGTTGCTAAAATTGAAACTCAGATAAAATTTGTAGGTCTTATGAATCCAGAGCGATTTTTTCAGAAGCCATCATACAAGAAGATAAGAACAAGAATATACAGGATGTTGAAATTGTTTACAAATTTCAAAGCGGAGAAAAAGAATTTTGCAATCATGATGAAAAACTCGATGAACCATATTATCATCTTTTTAAAAACTTTTTAGTGTATGTCCTAGCCTGTATAGTTTTTTACCATTAATATGATTATGTATTTTTAGGAAAAATTGTTATTCCGTAACTTCACGAAGCTGGAGTTAGCAGCTCTGACCTCACAAAACGTAATTTGGAACAAATTCCCTACTTCGTAGTTTTAGAATGATGTTGAAGGATGCAAGTTTTCAAAATATTGTTATAAAGGGTGAAATCATCAATCACCCGTGTTATCGTCTTTTTAGTGATCCAGTAGTCATCTTTGACTGTAGCTTTCATATGTCATAAAATGAATAGGGTTGCTGGTCGACAAATATTATTGTAAAAGCAGTCAGTCTCTAGACTGTTAAAAAGAGAACTTCGTGACCAAATACATCTATTTTCTTTCTAAAATATTCCTTGTTTGTGAGACTTCTTTGGCTCGGCGTTCGCTTAAATCGCACAGAGAACTCTTTGATTCTCTTAGACCTTTCTTAATTTCTCCCGTTGTTACAATATGTTCTGCTTCATTAGTGTTGATCAAATTTCAGGTAATCCATACACTATTACAATACTATTCCTAACTTCAATGTGAAGCAACTTTGAGATCATTTGAAGTCGACGAAGCCATGATGAAGTAGAATAATCATATATTTTGGGAACTCAACTTTTTCAAAGCTACTATAAAATAGTAAAGCAATGATGTTTGTTCCAACATCTCTGAATTTATTTCTTTGGAGATTTTCTATACCATCTGAGAGTACATTTCAAAAATTTTTTTTGCATTTTTCAGGGTTCCATTCTGGCGTTCCCAGCAGCCAATTTGGCAGTTATTGTAATCCAAGAATTTTCAATCAATGATATCGTGGGATTGAAAAATTGTATCAACAAAAACAAGGTAATCATCAGATTCGTGTTAAATCAAACTTTTTGAATGATAAAATTCAAATTCTTTGAATCATATTTGTGTTGCCAAGAATCCATAGCAACTGATTTATTATGTTTTATTGGATGTTTGTACTCAAAATTAATATATCTCCAAGACCAAATCTCTTTGTGGTGCCAATCAAGCACTATTATATTTTGTTGGTTGATAATCCACGTGTATAAAAAGCAAATTTTTTTTATCATGTTCAATTTCGACAATAAATTGGATAAGTGGATGAAAATTGTTAAATTTGTTGAGTTGAATATCTACATAGTCTTTGTGTACACAAGTAATTATATCGTCTGCATACCGATAGTATTAAGGATGACTGAAGGATAATTGTTTCATGATTTTTTGCTCTAGATATTCTAAGACTAGGTTTGACACCACTGGGCTGATGAACAAACCCATAGCAACACTATAAATTTGTTGGCAGAATTTATCACTGTAAGTAAAACAGCACAAATCGAGACATAGTTTAGTGGCTTCCAAATACTGTTTTTTATTTATGTTTGCATGTGGTTTTATTGTATGCCATTTCTTGTTAATTACAGAAGAAGAAGTGACTAGATTGGTTGAAATGTTGGTAAACAAGGACAATATACCTATTTGACTGATAAGTGAATTTAATTTCAGATCATTGACAATGGGGCTATACAATGAGGACTATGAAAGTCGTGTAATCATGTGATATGCGATATTTCCTCCACATATTAGATGATGTAATAACCTTGAAGCATTGCATAAAAATATGTTGATTTCAATTGGAACACAGGGACGAATAATATGTGATAATACACAAATAATTAACACATTGCTCCAAAAATATGATCGCTGAAACTGTTTTTTATAATTGTTTGTCTATTTCATTTAAAAAGTTCTAACATTTACGCAAACACATCTTGACCATATGTCGAGACACACAGATCGTCGCAATTGATATTGGATCATTTGTTTGGCATCGCAAACAGGTTGATATATTAAAGAGGAAGTGTAAAAGGTGTAGTTTACCAGGAATTGGAAAAAATCTACGTAACTATGAGCGAGAATTTGTAAAGGTGGGAGAAAGACATTAGGTTTGTAGAAATGGTAAATGACGAAATTGAACAAGAGTGAGGTTATTATGCATACCTCGGTAGCATCCTTGTTCGAATTGATCTTTCCAGTGTCCTTAAGCATTCGTTCCTGGGCGTCATCGTCAATATCAGTATCGCTGTTTTGCTTCGCCATCTTCGTGTCTCCTTTAGCCGGGTCTTGTTCTGCGAGGACAGTGTCGTCCTCCGATATTAGTTTGTACGTGGCGACTGGTTCTTTTAGGTCTTTCACCACGTTATCTATATCAAGTTTCCCACTCTCCATGTTCAGCTTTCAAGGATGATAGATATTGATAGATAAAACCGTTACAACATATATATATACATGTATATATCACTGCTGTATATAAATATATTTATCAGTGCTCTGTGCAGCCACTCTTAACATACTGCCCCGTCAAATGCCTACACGACTGCGCGGCCGTGCAAGAGCTGAAAGCGAAATAAGAGAGAGAGAGCAATAGGTGGAGATGGCTCTCTTACTAGAATTGGTGACTTGGCGGGGAAAACCTTAAACCTTTAAACCATACAGAAGAGAAAAACACATAGCCTATACAAGTTTACATCCGCGCTTGCCTTATTGATTTCCCCGCCTGGAGGCTGCGCCTCACTCTTTCGGTCGTGCAACAGAGTGGGCCAGCTTCAGCACCATGGAGACTAGAGTAAAGTCTCCATGTTTAGCACTATCTCCGTCTTACGGCTTGGGCTCCGCGACCCCGTAAAACCGCACAGTTAATCTCTACTATAAATATAATAAACCTATGGTCGGAAGAGGCGCGGTCTTGGCTGGATTTTCATGGGCGTCAAATTAATGCGGCAATGTCACGCCGTCGGCGGCAAAAAGACGCTGATGGAAATGGGTATGACGCAACGGCGATATACCGTGTGTCAAAACTACGTGGTTGAGTCAATGATACTCAGTTGCGTTTTTATCTCAAGAATCGCAAAATCTAGAATTTTCAATCGGAAGTGTGAACAATCGGAGAAAATGAAGAAGCGAAAAAAAAATCGGATAAAACGGTAGCAGTTTTTGAAGGTGAGAAACTAATCTAATTCATTCTCATTATTCCAGAATCATGCACTCATGCGGAATTAAGACTCCTTTTCATACAGATATTATCGCTTAGTCCATACTGAAATTATTACGGTGTAGCCAGAGCCTTTCTTCTGAACAATAAACAATAACAAAAAAGATATTAACATTTAATTCATTTCGATGCATGACATGTATGATGATTCTAGAATAATGAGAATAAATTAGATTATTTTCTTATGTTTCGAACAGCTACTTCATCTCGCTTCTTAATTTTCTTCATTTTTTCATACTTGCAATTAACAATCCTAGATTTTTAAATTCGTTGAATAAAAATGTGATTCACGTGGGTTTCAACCCGCGGCATTTTGCCGTTGCGTCGGTACCGATCTTCATGACCGACCTCTGCCGCCGACGGAATGGCGCTGCTACGCCAATTTGTCGTCGCGTCGATTTGACGCCTGTGAAAATCTACCCTTACATACCAGCGTTGTCTGAAGATATACATTTGTATATCATACCTTGTCTGCACGCCAGGCTTAACTCGGTCGACTAAACAAGCATACTTTGTTGCATCTACACGCTGTACCTAAATATCGATAGATATCGGAATAATCGACTCCGAGAAGAAAAGGGTTTCATCATTATCGAAAACCTTCCTTTTCTGTCTGCCGTTGTTCATAATTGTAGATCTAAAAAATAATTTAAAGTAATACATAGAAACATAATACCACACCATGCATCCATTTTTTATGCATACTTAGTGACCCAATAAAAGCTAAATGAAATAAAATTATAATACGATTACAAATATATGGAATCAAGTATTTGAACTGAATGGCAATTTTTTTTATCACCTTCTTACCTTGGTAAATAATTATGATTGACCAATACTATTGATATCTATCGATATTACCAAGCACATCGGGGGCTTAATCGAGCTCTGAAATAAGTTTAACCTCCGCGCGGCTGAACTATGATTGCGCACGTCTACACGACAACTTCAGCCTGTACTTGTCTGAACTTACCGAGTTAAACCTGGCGTGTGGACCAGGTATCAGTCAATAATACTGCCCTTGAAATTACGGAAACGAGGGTATATCCCGCTGATCTCTATTAGCGTTTTCCACTGGTTGCACTGAGTGTGAACTGAGAGCGCACTAGCGGTAAACTCGTATTTCCAGCGTGTTCCACTGGCAGCTCGAGTGCGTGAATTTAGCACTGAGTGCGTAAAATATTGCACTGAAGTCGGAAGTCTGTGTCAAAGCAGTGCAATTATGGCTGCCAATCGTGAAAGAGTCGAAGTAGATGCTGTGACAGCAACTCTTTTATTAGATCTAATTTCATCTTCGTCTAGCAGTGATGATGCTTGCTGGAGCTGAAAGATAGAGGTGAGATTCCCAAAATTTTTAATTTCATACGAGTAATCCACAGCATGTCCGATATCGAAGTATGAATACACATTTTTTCAGCTTCTAGAGGTTAACTGCTAGGTATATTTCAGGAAATTGGGAAAACTTGACTTGCTGCTTATTAATTTTTATTTTTTCAGTGGAACTGTCAATTTTTTTTGCCCTTGTATGCTCGTGTCTAACATTTGTGACGTTTCTCTTTATGCAATAAAAAAGTTCTGAACAAATGAACAGGTAAAAAAGATTATAATAACAATAGTATACGCATGAAGTTGGCGGTGGGGTGAGATGCCGAAAACAAAACAAAAAGCATCTAACAAACAAAACTTCCTTTGACAGCTGTCATCGGCTGTTTATGACAGTCTTTGACAAATATTTTTATAGGTATCTGTTTCTGACACGCAAAAAATAAACATGCAAACGAGAATTATCAAGATGATTCCCGACGGGAACTGTCGTTTTCGCGCGCTGGCGTATTGTGTATACAGCACTCAAGATCGACACGCAGAGGTGAGACTGAGTATCGTTTCAAATAAATCATACTGGCAAACATGTCAGTAGAAGTAATGAAACAGAACTCGAGGAGAGTTATATCCTGTAAATCCTTGATCCGGTTAACCATTAAGTAAGGGCCTTCCCAGTTTCTTTGTAGTTTCGGACATCGTCCTTTCTCTCTTCGAGGTTGAAAGAGCCAGACAGAATCTCTGGGATTAAATTTTATATCCCTGGCTCGAATATCATAACGAGTTTTCAATTTGTCTGAAGCCATAAAAATTCTACTTAAAGCAAAGCTATGAATTTCTTCTACTATGGGGAAAATAATAACTATAGCAAAATAAGTCGCCAAATACAATTGGGGATGCATGGCATCGGGGGTTTTGTACATGTGAGTGGATTCGTTTACGAAAACAATCTGAGTAGACCTGCATAGGGAGCCAATAGCAATGTCGGGTTGATCGGAAACAACCGATCAACAGTTGCGGACCTGTCATCAAATCAGCACAAATAAATTCACCTGTATAACAGACACTATATAAGGAAATAGGGAGGCGCGTAGCGCCGAGGTGGGGTTGGCGCGCGAAGTGCGCAGGGGCGAAGCCCCTAGTAATTACAAACAAAAAATTACCGTTGCGTTTATTCAATTGGCTTCTTTATCACTTGCTTGAAAAACTGACAGTCGCGGAGTCAGCCAAGTAACGTCACATTATTTCTAATTTACGAGAAATTATGATCTAGTCTCCCTTTATACGTTTTACGGCGTGTTCCACTCAGAAGGTTTGACCCGATGCCGGGCGACGCGACCACAGAACGAGTGTCCCCTGTTCGAGCCAGTGCGCACTCAGTGCAACCAGTGGAAAACGCTATATTGGCCGTGTTCGTAAATTGACTGCCAGTACTAAAAATTCCCTAGGACAGAGACAGAGCTGTCCACGAATTTGGCAGCGCAAAAGAGATGAAAGATTGCTGACAGTACTGTCAGTCAATTTTCGAACACGGCCATTATCCGCATAATGGTTATCAGGCTGTTACTAGGGTGCGTTCCAAAACTAGCTGCTGACGCTAAAAACTCCCTAGGACAGAGGCAGAGCTTCTCCTGAACTCGGTAGCGCAAAAGAGATAGAAGATTATTCACAACGAATAATGGTTTCTTGACATTGGTAATGTTGAAGTAAGTATTTTCCTTGGAAATGAAGGTCAGCAACAACACCAAAAAATTGTTTACGGTTCAGCCCGAGAGGAGCTGTTCGTGACAGATGGTTCTGTAAATATATAATCGTTCTGAGAAGGGCCCTCACTCGGGCCGAAACGTAAACGATTTTTCAGAGTTGTTATTGACCTTCATTTCCAAAGAAAATATTTACATCATTATTCACAACACTGGGGACTAATTTCGGAACACATCCATCAGGTCGCCTAACTCGATGAAATTTCAATGGTGGGGGGTTACTCCAGTTGTGAAGCCGTTTTGCAAGCTCTGATGCCTACACATGATAAGACATTCGTGCTATTAGCTCCTATCGAGGTAAGACCGTGACAACGACTGATCGACGGATCACGGATTAAACTTAGAGCATATACTGCTAGATGTAGTCTCACATGTACAGAAGGTCTGGCGGAAGAGTGAAATAGAGCACTTGTGCCATGTACAGCCTGTCTCCCTCGCTCTACAACCTGGTTGGCCGATACGTTTCCTTTGAGCCAATCAAATGCATAGTGAGAGAGACAAAGTATCTAGGGTAACCCGGGGACATACATCTCGCTCTCTCATCGCTACTGTACAATTTAAGGTTGCGTAAAATCTGCGAGATAAATTCAAATAAATACACAAAAACAGGAAATAAAACACCAATGAAAATGGAGTATTTTGTATAATTTTGAAACTTCTATTTTTATTTATTTTATTTATCATCTATCAATTAAATTCTTTCTTTTCTCTTACAGTGTAAAATTTATCCGACGCGTCGCACGCCAACTAACCTAGCCTGAAAGAAATGGTTTATCAAATGAAGTCGAGGAATCTGACCGCTTACGTCGATTGTGAGAGTCGAAAGTTGCCAGTGAAATAAATTTATACGAACTAGGCGGTTTGGTTATATATATATATGTATATATGTAACGTGTGTGAATTTCTTTAGGTCTTTGCCTGTGAGAAATCCTCGTTATTTTTAAGTTTTTTTACCTTAACCCTTGAAATGAAGGTGAAAATAGATAATATAAAGGACCCCCTCTGATGGGTAAAAGGAATGTCGGTCTTTCTGACCCAAAAACACCCTGAATCTATTTAGCTACACGAACTTGGGTCATACCAAAGCCGCCTTGGTTTATGAACAAGCACCTCCTTCCTATGCTCCCGTACGTGAGACAAGAGCTGTGTTGCTTTTGCTACCGATCGGAGACAAGGGAGTGAGGTGTATGTCATCTGTTTGGAGACACGGGTTTCCCGGTGCTCCCTACTGACTGCGAACTCGGAATAAACAGAGTCGCCTTCCTACTTCTAGCCCTGTGTTGATGACCCCAACACAATACCGATTCTGCAGACCAGGGACAACCTTGGCTGCCTGTCGGTTTATTATACAAAGTGAAATACTGAATAAACAAACCGTGTAGGACAGACAAACAGACACGTTGCATAAGTGTGTGATAATCAACCAAGTAAGTTTTAATAGGAAAGTGTCAGTACAATTCTGCGCCAAGCGCTCAAACAATCTTAATTCTATGAATTAACCGCGAAAATTATAAAATAATATCAAATAAAATAGTATTGCTAGAATTTATCGGTTCTGCTCCTACTTATTTTCACGGCTCAAATTTTCTGATCTAATGGCTCTTATGGAATATTCCCTCTCGCTCTAGACATCCCGTGCCATCGTGGATTCTATCTAACTTATATGACGCTAAATAGGAATTAAGTGCTTTGTTTAAATCCCTTATCACAATCTATTGATGCTAAATTTGAAAGTGCCCTTATGAATCAAGAAAACAATACGAAACAATACGGAAAATAACTAAAGAACCTGTTGTATGGCTGGCTAGGCTCAGGTACTCACACGAACTGGTATAAAGCATAAACTCAAATCAAGGAAAATCAATCAGTCATATATTGTCGAGTAGGTTACAGGTTTAAGACAGGCAAATTAAATGGAATCGATAACGGTAGTTAATAAAACAGGCAATAGTTGTTCATAGAAATTGCGATAGAATAGAATTGAACGGTAGCTTTGAAACGAGAGACGATAGTTAACAGCGAAAAATGAGCGTAGGTCGGGAGAATCGATATAATGTAAGAATTCACTTGAAACTACACCTCACTGGGCGACGTGATCTTACCCAAGTTGCAAATGACGCTACGCGAATTATTATTCTGTTAATTAAAAACGAGAGTCAGAACTTTATTGCAATCGGTAGAAAACAAAATAACGATAGCTCGGGAGATTATAACGGAAGAATAAGACGAATTTACCACAGATTCTAACCAGTATGAAAGATTGACATTCATTAATAATTTACAAAAATCGGTAGCGTAGACGATAGACTAGAGTTAACGGTCGAGTACGAGAGATAATTTTTTGGAGGGTTATTCATAAACGATAGAATCAATAATTTACAATATTTAGGGATCCGAAGAATTATACAAAGAAATCTTAAAACATAACTTTTGAGAGAGTAGAAGATTACGAGAGAGTGAAAAATTCGAAGAGTTCGCAAAATAAAGAAATACACTAAATACACCTCAGTACCAAAAGAATGAAGAATAATACACAGAACTTAAAGTAACAAGGAAATATGATACTGCGGAAAGATACAAAGAAAAGAATAACAAGCAAAAATAATATAGGATTGCCATAATAGCAATAGAAAAAGGCGCGGTAGTATTTAGAGGCTAATTCTACGCTCGGTTATACTCCAAGGAACTCGATATACGATACAATAGGCAGGATATAAATAAAATATAATAAGCAATACCAGAAATAAAATATAAGACACACTACTATTACAGAAAATTATGAAATGAAAGATAAAGCCAATAGGGCTCAAAATACGATAGAAACTACAGAAGCATACTAATAGAAATTCATAAATAATCAGAGAAATTCATAAATACGAAAGAATTAATTATTCGGCAGTTACGAGGTCGCTGAGACACGAAATTTATTAATTACTGAAATCATGCAGTCACACGGCGGCTTACCGCAACTCTAAGCCGTGGACCATGATTCACACAAAATCGGCATCACACGATGCCACCAAGAAAAGATAAATACAATAAGAAAGAAAATAGAAATTATGAGCAATTTCGTAACGATACAATACAAAGGCAGAAGCCTTACCTTAATCGGTGACTTCAGGCACACAACACTGAATTTATTTTTAATACAAACTTAGAATTAGCAAACCGGGAAGAAAGGAAGGAAGGAACTCGAATTTACATGAAAAATCTAACGGTAGAACAAAACGATAGTGGTGATAAAACGGTAGTGGGATGACAAACGATAGAAACGATAGCGGTAAAGGAGGAAGGACCGGTAGTTCAAAACGAAAGAATAAGGAGGATCGTAGCTGTCTCCTAGCGGGTCAAGCGTGGAATAAGCAGAGCTCGGAGTCCGGTTCACCGATCTCGCCGTTATCGTTAGGTGATCCTTCTTCTACTTCATTGGTCCTTTGTTCCCCACCATAATTGGGTCAACCTCCGTGAAGTTGGCCGCCCGAAGTTATTATTTTTAAATCTAATTAATGCAATTCGTTTGAGAATCGTTTGAGAGGGATCGAGAGTAAAGAAAAATCGTTTGAGAGTTAATAGTTTTTCCGGAAAATTGATTTTAATTTTGGGTGTGAAGTTGGCCCCCATATTTTCTATCTCCTCAAAAAATGGACTTAGACGTTTAATTTTTTTTTTAATCTTTTGAGAATCGTTTGAGAGGATTTGAGAGTAGAAAAAAACTGTTAGAGAGTTAATATTTTAATTGATATTCAATAATTATTGAGTGATTGATTTCCCAATGATTTCCCCTAGTTTCCGAGTGCTTCCGGCTTGCGCAATGGTATGCGCGGTGTACGTGCGCAGTGTATCTAAAATCAGCTGGAGGCTGGTCGTGAGTGTTCTGCGCCGAAGAAACTGGCGTTTCTGTTTCATCGTGTCTTCTCCAGTAACAAAATCAATTAATCCTTCAAAAAATTGAGCAACATTCCAACGAGAGCAATAATGTTCAAAGAGCGAAAGAACTTTTCTAATAAAGTCGTATAATAAATTTATCCGACGTTTTTTCAATGATCTTGCCAAACATCGTCGAGTTGTGAACAAATATTGAAGCTTGTGGGAATTCAGGGGTTATAAACACAGGGAAACGATACGTGATATGGTGAGAACTAAAAAAAATGACGTTTCGAGCACGGTCCAAGATTTACAAGATCTAAGAACACAGAAATCTTGGGATAGACGAACAGGAACATCGCTGACATATATTATAAGCCCATCAACATTCCACGTTTCTCTCAATTATAAGTGCATTATTCCTTATCTGCAAGTAAATATCAATTTTGGCGTTCTATAAAAGATTTCACTTTCTGTTGCACTGCGCTAAAAAGATTTCGCCAAGTTTCCCGTTTTCGACGCTCGTGTCTTTTTCCAATAGTTTCATTCAATTTTTCTCTTACCATTGGTGTCATTGAGAGAAAATTGCTCAGCTTCGTCTCCATGTCCATCTCGTACCCGTTCGATTTACGATAATCCGCATCCTCGAAACTCGTATTTCTTCGTCAATCTCGGTCGCTACAGCTGATTTCAGACGCACTGCGCAGACATGTTGCGCATATACAGTGCGCACACACAATGCGCACACCGGAAGTGTTCTAATCCTAGGGGAAATCGCACATTGAATAATTATTTAATATCAATTAAAATATTAACTCTCTAACAGTTTTTTTCTACTCTCAAATCCTCTCAAACGATTCTCAAACGATTAAAAAAAAATTAAACGTCTAAGTCCATTTTTTGAGGAGATAGAAAGTATGGGGGCCAACTTCACACCCAAAATTAATATCAATTTTCCGGATAAACTACTAACTCTCAAACGATTTTTCTTCACTCTCGAACCCTCTGAAACGATTCTCAAACGAATTGCATTAATTAGATTTAAAAATAACAACTTCGGGGGGCCAACTTCACGGAGGTATTGGGTCATACCTCTTGTGGTAAATATCGGTTATGATTACGTCACACGTTTTCGAAGATTTCCGCTAGATGTTGCGTAATGTGCTGCCCATGATTTCGTCGTTGACACCAACTCAACTTACTCCGTTCCGGCTCCGTTGATTATAGTCCTTACTGATAGGAAGGCTGCGTCGATCCTCAGAACGAGGGCTTTTTCAAACTGAACGTAGTGGTTTGGGGTCTGTCCGGCACCAGGCTGGTGAGTCGAAAGTTGGCAGGCTACGGTCTACCCCGTATGCCATCCTTACGGTATCCGAGAAAGAGGGCGGCTGGTTTCTCCTTGAGAAGTGGTGCCCTCGGCTGTCTGGAGGCGTTTTACCTCCCTGTTCACCGGCAGTCAAGGCGATACGAGAGGTTCGGGTGGATGCTACCATAGGTGTGTAGCAGTACACCAAGATAGCCAGTGTAGCCTTATTGGACCGTCGGTAGACGAAGTCATCGAGAGCTGGAAACGGTAGTTATCGATAGCTGTTGATCCACCGGTGGTCGGGATCGTCGTCGTCCAAGTATGTACCTTGTTAGCGTGCGCCGGAGCGAAAGAAGAAAGAATTAATTAAGAGTAGTTATTGCCTATTTTGTATCGAGTTCGGTTGGAGTACCCCGCGAGGGACGCGTTTCCTAGAGATTTCCTTCAGTTATGTGCCCTTGCGACGGGCGGCTCTAAAACGCCACGTTACAATATATATATATACTGTGAATGTGTTTATAAATGGGTAAAAGGTTGTGAGTGAAGTGTTTTTCTTTCTTTGCTATATTCTGTTTCGAATTTTTACCTGAACAGGATAAATCCTTTACGCTTCAACTCACTTATTTTAGACACATCTTATTATAAAGATGCTCGTAGATCTACTAAGCCTTAGCGCTTCTCGATCTAAGCTCGTCTCTCTCTCTCTCTCATTTTGTTTCAAATATAAATCGTCACACTAACAATAAGGCCACAGTTTTCACGAGGTTGACGGCATGGGTAGCTACTTCTAGTAGTATATGCTCTAAGCGGAATAGCAGAACAAAATAAACAAAAGTTAACAGATTTCGAATTCCGTGAATAGCATTCCGTCAATTTGACAGAACCAGCGGCGGCGCGGAGCGCGGTCTAGCAGTAACCAATCAAAATACTTGAGATGCGCCTATGTAACATCTGTTCGGAGCGCACGTATATTTTATTACTTATTACTATTTCATATCACTAAACTAATCCAAATCCAAATGTGAAAGTCTTGAAATCAGATTATTCAAAGAACCGCTAAATTCAAAACATCCCTAAATGGAATACAACAACAAGAATTATTAATCCGAGTGTAAATCCATACCACGAGATCCTCGTACTACCCAAAAATATAATATTATTATTTTAGTACTAGAAATTAACTATTACCATTATATCCAGGCATTATATATAATACTTGACAGTGCTATTTGTGAATACGCAGCTAATTGAAGCCGCATTATAGGCTCCATTTTGTATAACGTTACTTTTGGCTCGTGCCTGAAGTCCCATTTGTAGACTTGTGATTTTACCTAGTCTTTCGGTACTTTGCCATTTGCATATAACACTACGAGTTCAAAAGCTTTCATAGAAATTCTGAACAAGCATTATTTGAAACGCACTAAAAGTACTCCATTTTGTTTAGAACATTAGTTCTGGCCGAATAGGTAACAATCTCTCCATCCTAATTTTTAAATAATCATCCAGTATCCAGTATTTGTAAACGATTTATTCAGAGCATAAATACTTCAACATATTGTAACGTTCTGGACGTTACGTTAATAAAATATGGATCCGCGAGTTTACTTATTAAGTCAAAGAAATCAAGAGCGTGAATAACAAACCAAAATCAAAGGCGAAATTAAAATGTTGTGAAAAGCTTTTAATGCGTAATATGTGTTTCTCGTTTAAAGTCTGAAACAAGACTGTTTTTTGCAATAATGTTGGTTGGCGCAGCAACCTTATTCTTTTTAAAGACATAAGAGGTTTATAAACGTCTTTTATCTATGCTGACTACTAGATCATTAAAGAGGGGGCAAAACGGGTGATTTCAGCCTTTGTAACACTACTCCCCCCCGAGGAAAAGAGTCGTCCCGACTCGGGAAAGATAAAACAATTATAAAAGTATTCTAGTAGTCAGTGCTCAAAGGTGAGTTGGAGCTGTGGCTCCAAAAATTTAAGAACTCCCTTTTTTACTATCTGGCATTTGCCCACAGTCTCAAGGTAAACCACAGAAAACCTTGAGCAGATAGTTGAGCGTTAAATAATTCCAAAAATTTATGTGCCTTGTTTTATAAAGGTAAGTGTTATTTAGTGTCATGTGGCTTCATGAATTTGAAGACAACAAATCTTCCGGATCGCCGTCGAAAAGAAAATCCATTCCTCATCAGGGAAAATAGTGCGGTGAAACAAACACAGATGTACGACGAGGCGGGAAACGATACATGGAAGAACTCTGGGTCCTAGGCTACATAAAAGCTGATTCCCTCTGAGAACCGGCACAGGAAACAATGAAAAGGAATGGGTGACTGAATCCAAAGTTTCTTCTGAGACAGCACACCCTGGAGTTTGGAGGACAAATGTGAGTGGTGGTATAACAATTCAAATTCACTAAGTGAATTTGGGAGAATGTACGAATAAAATAAATTGAATATGTATTCAAAAGAAAAGAAACGATCTTATCTGAATCATTTCCGTGTATTTCTTCAAAATAAGGCCACCAGTCATCCTCAGGAATCGGGGAAGATTGGAAGGAAAAGGCTGTGTCAAATAACCTGAAAAAGTGCTCACAAAAACTGACACTTAAGGTTAATAAAATGTGAAAATCAAGCAATCGCTCATCGACCTCGAAAAATAATCGTGGCTCTTTTCACATTAATAAAAGAAACCAAAGCCTGTCCGATACAAAACTCGATTCCAGAGAAGAAGTTTCTAGAAAGAAACAACCGAAGAAAACAAATCTCAAATTGATTAGCAACGCAGAAATAACAAATCATTATAAGAAAAGTCCTCACCGAAGACAGTCTCAATTAGTTAAAAAAAAGAAAAATGTCAATCATAAAGACTCCACCCGCTTCCGCCTTCATCAATGCGGGCGTAATCACCTCAAGTTATTCGTGGGAGAACATAAAAAATATGACACAACAAGAATTCAAAATCTATTTCGAAAATCAATGGAGGACCCTAAAATGTGGTCGGGGTGAGACCATAAGAGAGAAACACAAAATGGGGCTAATATGCTTAAACTGTTGGGTTACTCGGTAAGTTCTGTTACGTCCGTGATTAGAGTTACTCCTGAGCGGTAAGAGTAAACTGGTTGGCTTCGCGTTTAAGTTCCAGGACAACCGGAAATCAGGATGAGGATCGAATAACGTAGGGTTTGTTTGAGATATTACTAATATATTTATTTCGAGGAAGTTCAGATGACGGTAAAAACGAAGTGTGCTGTATGAAGCTATGTAAGAAGTTCAGATGTGACGTTGTTGAGAGTTAGAATAGAAGTGTTCCTCGAGATGTGAAACGTACGGGTGCAGAAAAGGTGTGACAATGCCAGGAGTAGGGAATGGAATTTGATGAGTAAGCGTGATAGTGAATAGCGTGAGACTACGTAGAGATAAGAGGACAGGACAGAGACCATGAGATTAATGTAAGAACTGTGGGAGAGTTAGCGAGTAGGAAAAATAGAGAGAAGTGGTATGCTGGACGTAACACCCCCCCCCCCCGTCAGAGGGAGCATAGCGGTAGGTATGGTCCCGAATATGGGAAGCAAGAAAGTGGAAATGTGAAACATGATTTTAAAGTATGTGCTTAAAATTAGTTTTACAATTTTTCTTATTATAGGTAGTGTATGGTTTATATTCTGGATTACGTATGAGCGTAAGGCATATAGTTATAATACTATGGTTACATAATGTTGTTTAAAGCTAGGCGCCTAGGGTTAATGCGCATGGAAGCGGGTTAGTACACTTAAGACTAAACAACAATGATTTTTTTGATTAGCTGGGTACTAAGTAATACTATTTTTTTTTTTTTTTTTTTTTTTTTTTTTGAGATACAGAGTTTGACCTATTTGTACAATGATATCGGTTATGAGTGTAGATATATTTTGGGCTAATTTTAAACTAAGGGTATAAGATCGTCACTACAGTTATTTTAGTGCAGTAGTGTACACAAGTATTTATTTTACTTATGTCTGTTTGACAGCGCAACAGCAGATCTTGGTAGCAATATAGTAGTTGCCTATTTGTAATAAGGTTCTCGTAAAGTTTTAAGTACTGGTGGGTTTAAAGGAAGCGGAGGTGGTGTGTGAGGAACTGCATCATGGGTTTCTACTTCGTTGGGAATGGGTAGGACAGAAGAAGTAGGTGGGTGGATAATATTTAGCTCGATTGGATTGTCATACCCTGTTTGTTGGTTGTACTGTGTTTGCTATTGAAGGGGTTAATGTGGGATTTTACTATGTATGTGCGATTTTCAGTTTATTAAGATGAACTATTTTTGTTTTGTTTAGTGTGAGGTATATTTCGGCGTTAACGTCATCTATTATTCGTTTGATTACATACGGGCCTTTATAATGATCTTGGAATTTTGACCTTGTTTCGTTTAATAGGTAGACAGTTTGTCCTACTTCAAATCGTTGTGGGTTAATCGTTCTGTCGTAGTGTTCTTTACTTTTCTGTTTAGCTTGTTTCAGGTTCAACGCGGCGCGTTTACGGATGTCTGTGAGATTCGCTATTAGATCGAGGAGGAATGTATCGTATGTATGCGTGGATGTGTTGCTTAGTATCGCATCTGTCGGTAGTTTAGCTTCCGAGCCGAAGATCAGCTGGTGAGGTGAATAATGTGTACTGTCGTGTTTTGCTCTATTATAGCAGAAAATGGCGAAACGTATGAATTCATCCCAATCTTTACCTTCGTTGGTGTAATGTTTGATGTATTCGGTAATTACGAGGTGATTTCTTTCTAATGAGCCGTTTGATTGCGGTCTATAGGCGGTTGTTCGTAGTTGTTTAATTTTGAAGAGTTTACAAGGTTGTTTGATGACTGTGCTCATAAAATTCTGTCCTTGGTCTGTAAGTATTGCTCGAGGAGCACCGTAACGTGTAATGTATTCTTTTGCGAATGCTGCGCCTATAGTTTTGGCGGTGGCATCAGGTAAAGGGATGGCGTCCAGGAATTTTGTCAAATTGCATTGTATCGTCAAGAGATATTTGTTGTTCGATTTAGTAAGGGGTAGAGGTCCAACAATATCTAATGCCACTTTGTCAAAGGCCTCTGCGGGCGTGTCAGTGATTGCCATGGGTAATTTTGTTTTGATCCTGACTAGTTTTTTCCTCTGGCAACTGCCGCAAGATCTGATGATATTTTGAATTTGCTTTTTCATATTTGGCCAAAAATATTTTTCTCTTATTTTATTGAAAATTTTTGTAACACCTTGGTGTCCTCCGATCAGTGACTCGTGGTACTCTTTGATCATGTCTTCGCGTAATCGTTCGTCTGGTATAATTGTAGTATTTCTACAAAGTGTTACTCGAATGTCTGAATCCGCAAAAATGTGATAAATGAGTTTTTTAAAGATAGATCGTAGAATATCATCAACTCCTGGTCCTGACATGGGGAATGATATGGACCGAATGTCTAGTCCGGACAAGATAATCCTCAAGTTAACTAACGTGTAGAAAATGTCGTCAAGTCTGCCCGGGTCTGATTGACGTGGTTTCACTACGAGGGTAAATATGTATTTGTTGTTTTTCAACCGAGTTTTAATTACGTCGGATATTTCTGGATTCTGGTTTTGAAAGGATTCCATGCTTATTAGATTTCCGTCTATCAACTGTTTTTCTAGTCCTTCTGTCCAACCACAATTAGCTGATACGAAATGAGCGTAATTGTCGCACAACATGAGAAGTCCGTCGTTAGTTTCGGTTACGTTGGGTGTTGGTAATATGTCATTTTGATTTTGTATGAAGTAATCTAAGCAACAAAAGTTGTCATTGTCAATATGGGGGTGGTCCGGTTTTCGCTCTTCGGGATTGTCGCGACGTTGCGAGCCTAAAGGTGGTAGCGTTGCCGTAGGTACAACGGAGGCATCGCTATCCGTGTCTTCAACAGCTGACTCCGGATCATGTGTCACGGAGTCACTTTCCGAGATATCAGTTGGGTAGCGCGAGGGAGTAGAAACCGGAGCATGTCTTGGAGCTGACCTAGTGCCGGTCCGACGCATTGGCCGACGAGTTAAAGGGGGAGCAGGGATTCTGGGTGTTGATGCGTCTGCTTCAGATTCAGAAGATGTCGAGTCATAAGTCGGATTTTGATAATTACAAATGGTGATCGTTATGTCGGAGTCTTTAAATATGTAATGGATCATCCGATTAACAAGGTTCCAGTCTAACTTATCTAAGCCGCAGCCTAGTCTTGGAATCGAGAGCGATTTGACTTTGTCTTGTTCTAAGCAATTCTTTAGATTTACTAGGGCGTTGAACAGTGTTTCTTCAGTTGGTTTCTGGTAGTGGTATTTTTTTGTTACTAGATTGTAAATGAGGCGGTTACCATGTGGCAGTGTCAATACGTTCGTTACTTCAGGGTCTAGTTGTTGTAGTTGATCTCGGGTGATTATTTTCCTATTGATTAGTTGTCCCGCGACTCCTCGTGATGTCTTGCAGTCTGCCGAGATGCAGTGGGCTAGGTTATCTTGTCTGTCGAGGAGATTGGCGCGTATCTCTTGAGTAAATTTACTATGCGTTAATGGTAGGTGGTCAAGATCTGTTACGAATTCCGTGAATCGAGGGGCGTAATTTCGTCCTTTACTGGTAGTGGCTTCGGGTGTCGGCTTATTCAGTGTGTCGGACTGTTCTTCACGTATTTTAACACTACGACCTTGGGGCTTACCGGAGTTTTGGTTTGATTCAGATGAGGTGAGTGGTTGAATTCGTTCTGTAGTTTGCTTGATCGTTTTATCGATTACGATCGGTGCCTCCGTTGCGCTGCTATTGTCAGTCATACTGGCACTTGAGTCAGAGGTACCAGTAGAAGTCGAAGTGTCTTGTAATGCTTTGTTTCGTCTTCGTGGGGAAAGGCTGGTGGATTCATGTGCAGATCCATGCGCTCGTATTGGGTGCTGGTCTACATGTTTCATTCGCTTGTGAGCGCCGGTAGATGAAGATAGCGTATCCGGTTCGCGAGCACGTGTTGGGTGTTGGTGAGCTATTTTGGTGCGTTTGTGAGCGCTGGTCGACGAAGATAGCGTATCTGGTTCGCGAGCACGCGTTGGGTGTTGGTGAGCTACTTTGGCGCGCTTGTGGGCGTCAGTAGATGAGCATTCTGTATCGGGTCGTGGCCGTTTTGAGGTAATAGGTAGAATTCGGAAAGAGTCGACAGGTGGATTTCTGGAAAGCGCGTCTGCGTTAGAGTTCGCTATTCCTTTTTTATGTTTTGTGACGTACGAATATTCTTCCAACTTCAGTCTCCAGTGCATTAAACGAGAAGTCGGGTCCCGTACGTTTTTGATCCACTTTAGTGGTTCGTGGTCTGTTACCAGAGTGAAGGTTCTACCGTAAAGATAAGGACGAAAATGTTTGACGGCATAAACGACTGCTAAGAATTCTTTTTCGGACACCGAGTAATTGATTTCGGCCTTTTGTAACACCCTCGATGCATACGCGATTGGTAAATCCTCGCCATCTTTGTCTTGACTAAGTATTGCTCCTATTGCATACTTTGAAGCGTCGGTTGTTAGGACGAAGGGTTTTTCGAAGTCTGGATACTGCAGTATCGGTTCTCGACACAGACTATCGCGTAGTGTTTCGAACGCAAATTGATGTTCTGCTGTCCATAGGAAAGGGCTCTTCTTCTTTAGCAAATTATTAATAGGTCTAGCAATTTTTGAAAGGTTAGGAATGAATCTTCGGTAGTAGCCTATCAAGCCTAAAAATTGTTTGATCTGTTTAGGATTCTTGGGAACTGGGTAATTTTTTATTGCTGATATCTTCTCCGGATTAGGTTTCAATCCATTTTGAGTGATGACGTGACCTAGGTATGCTACTTCTTTACGCAGAAATTCACATTTATCTGGCTGCAGGGTTAGTCCTGCATCAGACAATCTCTTCATGAGTTTCCAAAATTTGGTTTCGTGCTCCTCCAAGGATCGGGAGTAAATGACTATATCATCCAAATAGACAAACATATCTGTACCCTGTAATCCCGATAGAACCTGATCTATTAGACGTTGAAAGGTGGATGGGGCATTTTTTAAGCCAAATGGCATTCTAGTATATTCGAAATGGCCGTGAGGAGTCGAAAAAGCGGTCTTTGCGCTGTGATCGGGATGCATTGGAATTTGGTGGAACCCGGAAGCCAGGTCGAACGTTGAGAAATATTTTGCGGAGCCTAGCTGATCTAGGATATCGACGATATTTGGTAGCGGGTAAGCGTCGCCAATGGTTTTTTCGTTCAGTTTCCGGAAGTCAATGACCATTCGCCACTTCTTTTCGCCACTAGCATCTGATTTCTTGGGGATGATCCAGACCGGAGAATTGTAAGGAGATGAAGAATGTGTGATAATGTTCTGATCAAGGAGTTTGGTCACTTGTTTTTGTATTTCGTCTTTGTGTACTCTTGGGTGTCTGTATTGTTTGGTATGAATTGGTGCGTCATTGGTAGTAGCGATCGTATGGCTGACTAAGTTTGTATGTCCCAGGGTGTCACCCGGGAGGAAAAATAAATGGTTGAATTCGATAGCAAGATCAACTATTAATTGTTTTTCTTCGTCGTTCAAATGATCCGATCGTAAGTTTTCTTTCAAAATCTCAAGGCGTCTCGAATCGTAATTTGGGGATGTGGGAAGAACGCGATTCTCGATCCTTTTTTGTTTTTCGTGTAAGACCTGTGCTAGTAAGACCTGTCCGCTGCTTGCAGTACTTGTATGCGTTGGGTGTGTTTTTGCACTGAGCGTGGCGGTGCTCGCGAGTTCATCGACTTCTTCTAGTGTTACGACTGGTCTTCTTATTTCCACAGCTGATTCGTTGGAATTTATTGCATAAACGTAAGCAAACCCTTGTTGGTTGGTAACCAGGGCCTGTCCCAGGAATATGTTAGCGCCTACTTCCAACTGTTCTATGAATCCCGTTTTTACAGAGGGATTCGAAATTTTTAGTGCAATCACCTGAGCCGTTCGTGGTGGTATCAATATGTAGTCTTCGTTTAGGAGTTTGAATGGTTTGCTAGTATTGTTCGGTATTATTTTTTCTGTATCGAAAGATATCGTTGCATTTTCGTTCCGTAAAAATATCGATCCTAAGATTCCGTCTTCTTGTATCGGAAACAGATCGTCGACTATATGGAATATATGAAGGTTGTCACCGATTCGAATGCTAGTTGTTCCTACTACTTTTATTGGCTCATGTATAGCACTGGTAACGTGGATCTGACCTTCGAGTAATTTACACGGAACATGCGGATGTATTGCTCCGAGTTTAATTATGTTTACATCAGCACCGGTGTCAACTATAAATGTGCTGGGTTGTCGTGTGAGTTCACCGGTGGTTATTCGAACCTTCGGTGTTTGTGTGACAGATGTTATGAGGATACGCGGTGGTGTTTTTGTGTTAGTTCTATGCTTGTTAAAGGGAATATCGCCGGTTTCGCGAGAGATAAGGTAGTTGTTTTTGAAACAGATAGTCGCCTTTTCCGAACGTAAAAAGTCTGCACTCAGTATACCGTCTTCGATGATAGGGAAGGAGTTATCGACAAGATGGAATTCGTGGCGTGTATTAGCTAACTCGATGTAGAGACTTCCTATTGTTCTGATGGATTCTTCCGTTATCCCTGAAATCTGCCTAATGTCCGTCTTTGTGACGTGACTCTTGGGTCGATTTTATCAATTTTTAACAAATTAATATTAGCGCCAGTATCTATTATTAGTGTCACGTACCCATTCAAAGATTGCGGGCATTGTGTTCGAATCTGTGGAGGGCCAGATTCTAATTGTACGGAGCTGACGTTTGGTTTGTACGCTGCTCCGGTTTGAGGGAGGTCGATGCGAGGGGTTTATCACTCATGTAATAGTTGGGACAGCTGCAAATGTAATGTCCATGCAATGGTATGTAATCTCAGTACAATACCATGAAATATTCGTGTAATATCATGCAATAGTAGTGTAACGCCGTGTAATACTGTGCGATAGTTATGTAATACCCTGTAATAGTCATGCAATATCATGCAAATACCATGTAATAGTCGTGTAATATTATGTAATGGTGGTTGCAATAGTCATGAAATACCATGAAATACCTGTGTAATACAGCATGTAATAGTCATGTAATACCTGCGCGCGCAGTACCAAGCGCATGCGCTTTACAGTGTTTACCGGATTCGTGACATAACCTTGAAATTCGTATTGGCAACTGTTTGTATAACCTATGGACCGTTATTTCTCGACTTGATTGTGTGAGTCTGCCGGCTACAACACGTGAATGACGGAAAGGTACGTACTTAATTTAATCTGTCGCTTAGATCTGGCAAATATTCAATTATTTCTTGCTGACCTGTACAAAAGTTACAGGCAATTGAATTTCAGCGGTTTTTGTTATATAAATATAAGTAAATATACCTTAGCATGGGTGACGTGATATTGTTGTAATTTCCGATCCGTTGTATTGCTTCTAAGTTTGCGTCAATCCAAGAGAAAAGAAAGAATATGACCTAATTTTTTTACCACCTACCAATTTATGAAATGAAAAATAAAAGAAAAATCCTAACTGTCGCATAGTGCAGGACAGAATCATCTACAAGTGCTCAAAAATTGTGACACACTATCAATTATTTCAATTAAATTCCAAATAGATTCAATAATTATGCGTTTTTCAATTGACTTCATGAAAACATACGATTTCGTTGAAAGTTCTAAGAAATCAGATCTCTATCAGTTTGTCCTGGTTCCTTACTCATTGTTCATTCCAGAAGTGTCACAAATTGTACTATATTTTGGAATCAATCACTCTAGTTGACATTCACAATGTCAGCAGGTAACTGTGATGTTTGATCTAAAACTAGCTTGGAGTTAGGCATGGAGGAATCAGCGAGCAAGGCAGAAAAGGAGAGTATGGCGAAGACCATCGCTGGAAATGTTAAAGAACAAAAGTTTTGGGTCGTAATTAGGAAGGAACTTGGAGTTGATCCACCGTTGTACCTGAAGCATCTCCTCACCTGTCTGGGTTTCGATTCAGCGGCCGCTCTGAAAAACCTTTCAAGCGAAGCCTTTCTAGAAATGGAGAAATTTGCCCAAACTGACATGCTGGGATTGTTAGGCGAAGATGGTTACACAAAATCAGACTTCTTCGGTATCTACAGTAATACACCTGAACAATTCCGCATACTACGAGGACATAGGTTTTGCCTCTTCGAAATTCAGAAGTATATTATAGAAAAGGGGTTGAACCATTTTGCTACGGCCGAACAGGATATTAATGAAAAATTAACTAACATCAAAGCAAAAAAAGAAACCAAGGAAACGCTAAAAGCTGTATCGGGAAAAAAATCAGATCCACAGTCACGAAAATCACAGGACTTATTGAGTGAAGAAGATCAATTATACATGCTCATTAAAAATTGGTTTTCTAAGCAACCAGATGGTGAAGAAACCTTCAAAGATTATTTAGAAAGCCCTAAAAATCGGTATATAGAGGTATCTGTCAAAGAAGACGTTGACGAAGAAATTACCTATTCGGGGAAAATATCGTGTTGCCTGTGTAAAACTAAAATTACCGCGCATAAAGCCGAATACGGGAAATCAGTACCGAGGAAAACTCGTTGGGTATGTCAAAATTTTATGAAGCACGTAAAGGAAAAACATTTGACTTTGAACCCTGTGGAAAATTCGAAGGAAAATTTATTTCCTCGCAAGCATAACAATAGCAATAAAATTGATACAAAATCGGGTCAGGCGGAAAAAAATACAGCAAATGTTCTCAAAAACGTCGTCGCTAACACTACAGCTTTTACTTCTAGTTGTAAAAAGGTTCAACCCGAGGTTCAACCACTTATTACGGATGTATTCGATAAAGGCACCAATGACAATGATAACTGGAATACAAATGCTAGTTTGAGCGACAGTATCGCAAACAAGAACCAGAAGCTCGGCCAAAATTTACCAAGAATTATCGAAGACGTGAAATTAGTCACACCCGTTGAAATAAGAAGGGATATTATTAAAATTGAAAAAAGCAGGGGAAAAAGGCATATTACTAGAGAAATTGAGAGTGATGACGAAACGGAAGCGAAACCTACTAAACGGTCGAAAAATCGAATTGAAAGCGATGAAGAACTCGAAGTATCTGCACGTGACAAGCCAAATGATGAATCGGATGTTAGATCACAAGCTGTGATAGTTGAAAGTACAAATGATGAGTTACAGGGGGAATTCAACCTCGGAATAATGTAAAAGGGGTTCTTTGTTCCGAGAAAATTCTATCAACCCCATTGACTAGTAATACCAAAAATACTAAGACTATAGATACAAAAAGTTCCGACTGTGAAAAAAAAATTAAAAAAGATCTAAGAACTAGAAGTGACAAATCCTACCGACAAAGAGTGAAGAGTATTACTACAGAGAGAACGATTCCATATTATTTTCCAACATTGAACGAAATGGAATTGCTGTTGAAATATAATGCAGAATTAAAGGATTGCGTGAAAAATTTATTAGCACAATCGGCATCGAAAAAATTAACGAAGTCTTGTCCAACAGTCAATGAAAACAGTAAAAGTAACTTGTTAGTACGAAAATTGATGAGAATTTCTGACAAACAAAGTCAGGCCGAATCTTGCGGGAACAGATACGATTGCACAGTGAAAAAGTTTGCATCGTATATTTTCATGATTGGTGGAAGATTGTCGTACGAAACGTTATGCGCGAACTTGCCTCTACCATCCCCCTCATCTGTCAGTCGGTATTTGTTAGAAAACGGACCAGACATCATTGAAGGGCAGCTTCGATTGCAGGAATTGAAAAATTACTTAATCAAGGCCGACCTGCCTCTAGTCATATGGGTAAGCGAAGATGCGACGCGTATTACTGGCACCGTGCAATATGACCCAAAAACTAACCAATTAATTGGGTTGGTATTACCAACAGATAAAAATGGAATGCCTAAGTGCAAATCTTTCATGGCAACGTCACCAAAAGTAATGGAAGAAACGATGCAAAATATTCCAATTGCTTCTTTGGCGTACACAATTATGGCACAGCCTTTACAAAAAAATGCGGCGTCATTTTGTCTGTGCATATTTGGAACCGACAATAAATTCACAGCCGAACACGTGCTTAACAGATTCCAATTTATTTACGAACAATGTCAGCAATTCGGAATAAGAGTATTAGGATTTTCTTCGGATGGTGATCCAAGATTGTTAAAAGCGATGAGGATTGAAAGCCAAATAGGTATTTCGAATCTTGATTTACTCTTTGGTAAAGAAAATTGGACATGGTTCAACAGTGAATTTTGCAGTGAGTACTTTGTTTGCCAGGATACTGTACACATTGGTACAAAGCTAAGAAATCGCTTCATCAAAAACTCAATTGTTCTGCCGATGGGAAACAATATAGCGACTGTTAGTCACCTGAAACTATTGATACAGTCACAATCTAAAGACAAACACCAGATAACTTATTCTGACTTGGACCCAAAGGATAAAATGAATTTCCCTTCTGTTCAAAAAATATGTCAAGAAAATGTCAGAAAATTACTCAATGATACAGTACCTGGCAGCGAAGGAACATGTCAGTATTTGAAAATACTACATAACACCGTAGTTTCATACATCGATTCTGAATTAACGCCGTTGGAAAGAATATTTAGCATCTGGTATTCTGTGTTTTGTTTAAGGATGTGGCGTGCATGGATTTCGGCAAATGACAGTTACACTTTGGGCAAAAATTTTATAACTTCCAACTGTTACACATGCATTGAAATAAATGCTCATACGCTTATTGACGTCATCATACGCCTGAGAGATTCGGACCAACCAGAACTCTTCCTGCCATCTTTATATAGTAGTCAACCATGTGAAAGCTTTTTCCGACAAGTCCGTTCAATGTCATCCACGTACTCGACTATTGTCAACTGCAGCATGATGGACATCATTCATCGTCTCAATAGAATTCAAGTACAAAATGAAATCATCATCGAAGAGTCAGAAAATATTATATTTCCAAGATTTAGGGAGAGAAAAAGTGTAATCAATGTCAACACATATCCACTACCTTCTAATCAAGAAATACAGAAAACCGTTGAAGACGCGAAATGTCGAGCTATTGAAGATCTCGGGAACCTTGGTATATTTTTCAACAATATCTTATGTACACTGCCTTTTTCTGCAAAGTCTATTCAACTAGACTCAGACGACGAATCTGACAGCGAAGAAATCAGCGAGGAAACGGAGAGCGCAAATGAAGACACTATATCTGCAGAACTTGAACATGATATGATTACGTTGCAGTCTGTAACAGGAACTTTGGAACTCAAAAATTACTCCACCCAAACAGTTCAACTAAATGAAACGAGTCCATTTGCAGTCGTGCGTGATTCGTCGCAAGCCGAATACGTCGTTAGAAAATCGTCCATTTGTTGGCTGCTTAATAAAACCAAGCACCGTTTAAGTAGCGACAGACTTCAGAGAGTACGAGAAATCGAACTGCCGCATTTGTCCAAGAAGGTACTTATTAGCTTGATATTAACTCTTCCTAAATAAGTAATGAATATCTTTCCTTATGACCCAGACTCATTAAAATACTGCGGAAAATGTCCTACCTACACCTAGAAAAAAAATATAATGCAGCATTATTCTATGGTAAATGTATAACCCCAACGAATAGAGTTGTATAATTTATGCGGCAATTGGTTGAGATTCTAAATTTTTAGGAGGTTGAAGTTCGTAACGTTAACGAGACGATACAATTTGAAGAAAATCGCCATTTTGCAACTTTAGAATTTTTTAGAAATGCAGTAATCAATAAATAGTGGCTTGAATCAAGCAAAGTCAACCCACATCAGAACTACAGCCTCTGTAAAGCAATTACGAAGTTGAAAAACATAGTTTTTTTTCAAATAATGTGTCGTTACGTTAACGTTACGAACTTCAACCTCATAAATTTTTTAGATTCCATCATTGGCACATCCTGTCGTTGTGATGACTACAAAAAGTGTTAATTTTCAACTTCTTGGTTCTCCGTATAATGTTATTGTTTTTCTAGGAATCAGCTACTAGATCAAATACTGTCGAAGAGAATCCGGAAATAAGTATAGGGACATGGATGCTTTTTAGAGAAGACACTGAGGCAGAAACGAAATACAGAGTAGGCCTTGTTCTTGGATTCGTCTATCTAACTGGAAAAACAGACCCACAAAGAGAATACTCCAGATTAAGCGCTGACGTCAATAATGAAAGTATTGGCGTACTATGTACCTGGTATAGATTAATAAGTTCTAGTCTCCGTCCGGCACCAGTGGGGTCACATGATTACAAATGCATTTCTGGATATATGCGAACTTTACCAACACCACAGATAGTTGATGGGCATATTTTTTATTCGGATTTAGTTTTGAAACTAATCCTCGAGATTATTCCTACAACTTCACTCCAAGGTAATACTGCTGTGAAAAAATTTCATTTGAAATCATTGCACGTCTGGTTACAACGTTTTGAATTTTCAGGTAAAGATGCAAATATCGGAAATTTTGTGCTGATCGAATTTCTCACCAAAAAAACCAAAAAATACTACATCGGCGTTGTTAAAAGTATCCAATCAAGAGACAGAGATTGCGAGGAAGATTATGAAGTCAAATTCATGCGAAAAGTGACGAATTCGTCGAGCTCCATATTCGTTTTTCCAGATGTGGACGATACAAGTTATGTAACAGGAGATCAAATAAAGCTAATTCTGAGCAACCCGAAAATTGACCGAAGACGTCATCATGTATTCAGTGATTCTGATTTGTTAGAGTACGCTGTGATTTAAAAGTTAATTGAAGATCGTCTCAATTGCTAAAAAATATATATAATTATGTATCGTTAACCTCTCCAGAGTACTATTAGCATAAATATACAGAGAATATTATTATAATATATAAATTATGGTTGCGTTGAATTATTCTTTACTATATTTAAAGGTTGATTTGCAAATTTTATTATGAAATTTAGAGGGTAAAAGAGGTTATAAAAAAATAGTTGCAATAAACTATTTAATGTAATTCAAGCAAGACTTCAGGGATGCAATTAATGACAGTGAGACAAAAACCATTGTTAATAGGTATACTGAGAAATACTCATCTTACAGTAATATAATGTGTATCTATATAAATATATAATAGTCATGTAATAGTCTTGTAATAGTTGTATAATTAGTATGCAATAGTCATGCAATGGTCATGTAATTCATGTAATACTATGTGTAATACATATGCAATACGTATGTAATACTTGTGCACTATCTGTGGAATACGTGCAATACTTATGGGATACTTATGCAATACATGCAATACTATTGTAATCCCTATGCCATACATGTAATACCAGTGTAATAACTATGTAATATGTGAAATACATATGCAATGGTGTCATACTTGGGACAGTCATTATGAGAGTGGTAAGCCCCTCGGGTCGATGCGTCCGCGCGGCCGTCCCTGAACTCGTTTAAATGGCTCGCGTTGCCTGAATATTCGCGATGTTGCTTTGCTTCGTATGAAACTTCCGGGTGGATGCCTGTATCGCAATTCTCGTTCGAGTAGTCTTGTGTTACGAAATTAACCCTGAAGTTCGATCGTGAAGGATTTGGTGTGTTATACTGTTGTGAGCGTTGACTGTCATCTCGCGTCTGGTCTAAAGGTTGGTTTGTCGGGTCTCTTGCTCGATATTGGGTATTGGGATTGTTCTGTTGTTGACGATTAGTGTTATTTTGGAAAACTCTTGAATTTTGGTAGAATTTTGGATTCTGGGGATATTGGGAACGATTTGAGCGGCAATTATCGTTTGAGTGGCCTTTGCCACCACACTGCGTGCTAGTTGTGTTGTTGCGCTGCCTCGTTCTGCACTCTTCTATACTATGACCTGCCTTCTTGCAGTATCTACACACCACTGATACGGAAGGTTGTTCAGGACAATATTTATCGATGTGATCGGTTAATTTACATATACTACATTTTATATGGTTTTGTATTCCGTAGTTAGTATCACGGTATGAGGCTAGTTTAAGTCTATCTGATAATAGTTTTTCAGTCTTGGTGGCCATGTCTATAGCCATTTGTAGGGTTTGTGGATTCTCATGAGCTACTCTTATTTCTAATTCGTCTAGTAACCCTTTGATAAATCTTAATCTTGCGGTTTCTTTGATATTTTTCTTTAGCACTTGAGCATCACTGATAGATTCTGAGGCATCTATTGATTCGCACGCTTGTCTTAACAGATGTTTTATTACCGTAATCTAGAACGCTCTCGTTTCGCCTCTGTGCCGATTGTGCGAGGTCTAGCTGGATATCTGGGAGGTGTTGTTTAGACGCGTAGGCCTGTTTTAGGCTGTCTAGCAAATCTCGAAGAGAATCCGGATTATCTGACTCTATATATTTACACGCGTCGCCTTCGATTTTCGTGCGAACGAGTGTGGAGAATAAATTCAGTTCTCTGGCTAAGACAGCTTGTTTTGCGCATTCTACTTTAGTTATGAATTCGGATACGGGCATATTAGTGCCATTGAATGTGGGAATCAGAGCTAATGCATCTTTAAGAGGCAGGTGCGGAAAAGTGCTTTCGGTAGCCATGTTGTAAATTTTAATCTAGGATTTGTCGACTTACAAGGTGAAGATGAAGAGGAGGAACGGAATAAAATGTTGCATTCTTCCGTGAGGATGTTGGTCCAGCGATTTCGTGTCTGTAGCCGGTGATGACGTCGGTGTGCGTTGTGTTGTACTAGAAGTCGTGAAGAATGAAGATGTCGTCGTAGTAGCAGCAGGAGATAGTCTTTCAGCAATATCGATTTGGAGATACGGATTTGTCTGTGACGTTCGTGTGAATCAGAGATCGTTGATTGCGTTAACGTAGAATATGGCTTTCAGAGTGTCTTCAACACTATCACACAGTGGTATTACTTTTGTATTAACATCACTGAGTTTGCACACTTCGGAACCGGACTATCAGATGGCACTTCATGCGTAGCACACACGTAAAATTGTATCACTGGATTTCCGGAAAGCGAAGGCCACCGCTGCCACCAATGTTACGTCCGTGATTAGAGTTACTCCTGAGCGGTAAGAGTAAACTGGTTGGCTTCGCTTTTAAGTTCCAGGACAACCGGAAATCAGGATGAGGATCGAATAACGTAGGGTTTGTTTGAGATATTACTAATATATTTATTTCGAGGAAGTTCAGATGACGGTAAAAACGAAGTGTGCTGTATGAAGCTATGTAAGAAGTTCAGATGTGACGTTGTTGAGAGTTAGAACAGAAGTGTTCCTCGAGATGTGAAACGTACGGGTGCAGAAAAGGTGTGACAATGCCAGGAGTAGGGAATGGAATTTGATGAGTAAACGTGATAGTGAATAGCGTGAGACTACGTAGAGATAAGAGGACAGGACAGAGACCATGAGATTAATGTAAGAACTGTGGGAGAGTTAGCGAGTAGGAAAAATAGAGAGAAGTGGTATGCTGGACGTAACAGTTCTCACGCAAATTTTTAGTTAAAAAAAATATATAAGTTCCCCGTGTCTGATTTATTTCAGCGCGGACATGAAGAACTTCCATGAGCACAAGCAAACTCATCTTACCTTCGCGGGAGAAAGCAAAGTTTGCCGCGAATGCCGGAAGAAATTATTCGCAATAAATTCTACCGAAGGTTGCAACGATTGCGCAGAAGTTAAGTCTGCTCTAAAGATTATAGCGGAACAAATTTTTGAAACTTAATTTTTTTTATATATGTAACCTCTCGTTTTCACCATTCGTTCTTTTTTTTTTATCTTGTTTTAATAAAGAAAATTAAACTTTGTTTTTCGTTTTTCTCTTAATTAAGAATACTTCTTCATTATTCAAATCTGAATTAACCCCCGCACATCATAGACGTACAAAAATCTTTAAAAACTTGATCGGCTGTAGCTTTTGCATTTATAACCAAGACAGGAGCCGATAAATAAGAAAAAGTTTGTTTCACTAGCCAATCTTCATGAACCTCATGAATAGTTCTGAGTAGCTCTAAAGAAATACTCGATTCTTCCTCACGAGAACGGGAACTAACTCGAGCAAAAGAAGTTTCTGGGGAAACTCGCAAATAAACAATCAAATCTACTCTGAGCTCAGACGAGCGAATGAGAAGATCAAAATTTTTTGTCAATAAATGAGATTCGAAGTCGCGAAAATTACCTAACCTTCGACGAGCTTCTACAAAACAATTGCTACTGAATATCGATCTTTCCATCACCTTTACAGGCAATGAAGTCGTCTGCAGATGTCTATCTAACATAACCATTTGAGCGAAATGCTGAAAATAATAGCAATAACGATCTGGGTTCTGATACATCAAATCTAAAAGATTAATTCCAGCTACATTTCGATATTCTTCAAGAGGTTCTAAAAGTGTACAGACCTGGTGATCTGCTAAAAACCTCTTAGTGAAAGTTGTTTTTCCGCATCCGATATTTCCTTCTATAATAATCGTAAGCGGTCAAGTTTTACTCGGACGAATTCCAAAAGGTAAATTCTTCTCCCAATCGATGACCGACTGTAAAGAAGGTCAAGTCGATCACAGTCGTCAAGGGTGTTCGTTTGAAGATCTAACCTCGAAGGATGTTCCTGGTCTTGGAGAGACTGTTCCAGGTTGATCTTCTTCAAATGGAGCAAGTCGATCCAAGTGAACCACCTTCTGACGCGAATGAGGAGATCTTCGGATTCTATAAACAACATCATTTATCCGGTTAACCACTAAGTAAGGGCCTTCCCAATTTCTTTGTAGCTTTGGACATCGTCCTTTCTGTCTTCGAGGTTGAAAAAGCCAAACAGAATCTCCAGGATTAAATTTTAAATCTCTGGCTCGAATATCATAACGAGTTTTCAATTTATCTGAAGCCATAGAAATTCTATTCCCAGCAAAGTGATGAATTTCTTCTAAACGTTGTTGTAATAAAAAGGCATAATCTGTTTGATGCTGTCTTTGCACAGGAACAGGGCCTTTCTCTAAATCTGACGGAAGTCGAAGATTTCTTCCAGTAAGCATGAGGGCTGGCGTCTGCTTCGTCGTCTCATGAATCGCAGATCTGTAAGATAAGAGGAAGAAAGGGATCCAGGAGTCCCAGTCTCTCTGATTCTGTTCTACGAAGGACGACAAATATTGTAGCAAAGTCCGATTCAGACGCTCTATCATGCCGTCAGATTGCGGATGCAAAGGAGTGGTACGAGTTTTTCTAACACCTAAAATCTGAGTAACCTCTTTCATTAAGGTTGACTCAAAATTTCGGCCTTGATCAGTATGAAGTTCTAGAGGAACTCCGTGTCTACAAATGAACTCTTTAACGAATGCCTGTGCTACAGTAGAGGCTTCTTGATCAGCGAGAGGGACCACTTCAGGCCACTTAGTAAAATAATCAGCAATAACCAAAGCATATTTATTTCCAGAATGGGTTATCGGGAGAGGTCCAAGAATATCCATTGCTATCCTTTCAAATGGAGCTCCCACGTTGTAAATTTGAAGAGAGCTTTGTCCCTTCGCTCGAGGTCCTTTCTTTGCCGTGCAGATTCGACATCTTCGACACCAATTTTCAACGTCCATCCGGCAACGGGGCCAAAAGTAGAAGTTGCGAATTCTGCCCAGAGTTTTATTTGACGCGAAGTGTCCGCCTGCAGGAGAATCATGATAAAGAGCAAGAATCTCTGGAACTCGTGACCTGGGAACCAAAAGTTGCCACCTGATTTCTTTCAAGTCTGCAGATTCCCATTTTCGGTATAAAATTCCATCAATTAAAAGAATAGAGTCCCATTGAGCCCAATAAATTTTCAAATCTGGCTCGGCTAAGGATATATCCTGCCAGTCTGGGCGAATTTCTGCTTCTTTCCAAGACTTCACTTGATTCAAAGTGTCGTCTTCTTGTTGCGATTTTCTCCATTCCTCCTGGTCATTTTCGAAAGAAATCTTCCGTATTATAAGAGAGGGGTCACGATTTTTCTCTAATCGTGCACACTGTTTACACTCTGGCATTTCCTCGCAGGGTCTTCGAGAGAGAGCATCGGCGTTTCCATGATGAATTCCAGCTCGATGACGAATATCAAAATCGTACTGACCGAGCCTTTCTAACCATCTAGCTACCTGACCTTCGGGAGATTTGAACGAAAGTAGCCACCTGAGAGAAGCATGATCTGTACGTATCAAAAATCTCCTACCGTACAGATAATGGTGAAAATGCACTACGGTCTTAACGACAGCTAAAAGCTCTCTACGAGTGACACAATAATTCCTCTCGGTTTTACTCAAAACTCTGCTGAAATAGCTTATCACTCTCTCTTGACCTCCCTGAATTTGTGACAGAACCCCGCCTATTCCTGAAATAGAGGCATCAGTATCTAAAATAAAAGGAAGTTCGACCTCTGGATAAGCTAAAATCGGCGAAGAAATAAGATTTTCTTTTAATTTCTTGAAAGCCTCTTCGCATTCCGGGGTCCAGTCAAAAGGAATCTTGATTCCGGTCAAATGATGGAGAGGTTTAGCTATACTAGCGAAACCTTTTACAAATCTTCTGTGATACGTACAAAGGCCTAAAAAGCTTTGATTTGTTCTTTATTCTTAGGTGTCGGCCAAGAAGAAACCTTCTCTATTTTGGATGGGTCGGTCTTCACACCTTGTGCTGAAACGATATGTCCGAGGAAGCCTACTTCTTTCTGGAACAGATGGCATTTTTTCGGGCTCATTTTCAGACCTGCTTGCTTCAGCCTAGCGAAAACTTGTCTGAGATTTTGAACTTCTTCTTCAAAGTTCTTGCCAAAAACGATTATATCGTCTAAATAAACGAGGCATATTTTGCCCGTGAGCCCATGGAGAACAGCTTCCATCATTCGTTCAAAGGTAGCCGGGGCATTACTCAAACCAAACGGCATAACCTTGAACTGCCATAATCCTCCTAAACCCGTAACAAAAGCTGTTTTTTCTTTATCTAGAGGATCCATTTCGATCTGCCAGTATCCGCTCTGAAGATCTATGGTGCTGAACCAAGTTGCACCAGCTATCAGGTCGAGTGTCTCGTCGATTCTGGGTAGAGGGTAAGAATCTTTCTTCGTTATATCGTTCAGCTTCCTGTAATCGATACAAAATCGTTTGGATCCGTCCTTTTTGTTAACAAGGACGATTGGTGAGGCCCAGGGACTAGACGATGGTTCAATAACATCGTTCTTTGGCATGTCTTCCACAAGCTTCTTCACCTCTTCTCGGGCGTTGAGAGCAAGTCTTCGTGGAGCTTGTTTTATTGGCGAACTCTCTCCGACGTCGATCTTGTGCTTGACAGAAGTACATCGGCCCTTATCACCACTATCTTTGGCGAAAGAATCTGTAAATTCTAGCAAAAGAGATTTAAACGATTCTACCTGAGCTGAATTTAACGAAATCGAAGATTTCTCAACAAGGCTCTGTAAATGTAAAGGAAAATGTTGTTGCAAATCTTCCTCCGAAAGTTCTATTTCTCGAATTCTAGGAGGAGTCCAATAAATTCCATTTCTATTTGTACAAAGAGTTATTTCGCGATTGTTTGAAGCTAGTGAATTTCTCTTAGTCGAGATAACACAGTTATGAGCTGTAAGAAAGTCTATTCCCAAAATACCTTCATCCTCTATATCTGCTATAAAAACCTTATGTGGAGAGTCGATACACCCAAAAAGGTTAATTTGGACAGTAACCTGTCTCAAAACCGGGGTCGCCTCTCCAGTGGCTGTTCGCAGAGAAAAAGAGGGAACAATCTGGTCATCGGATTTAAAGAGATCCGATCGAACCACGGTTACTTCTGCGCCCGTGTCTATTACCCATAGACAATCGACGCCATTTACAGTGCCGCGCGCGTAAAGACCAGACTGTCGTAGACTTCTAATTAAAAACTGTTCTCTAAGAGGGCTTTCACTCCTAACAATCTGCGATGATTTTCGCCCCGACAAATCATCTGGAATTAGTTTTTTGAGTGAGTTCCTGTTGAAAAACTCGACTGAGGATTTGCTTCCCCTATTTCAATATTTTTCTTACGCCAGTTATAAGAGTTTGAATTCGAGCCTTGCATCGGTTCTCTACTAATTTTTTTAATTAGAAAACAATGATTGGCGTCGTGACCTATTTTTTTACAAAATATACAGGTTAAGCCGGTTTGACTCGTCATGACCGCGTTCTTATTTATACGCTTGTTTTGTTGGTTTTGAAAAGAACCTCGATTTCTTGGTTTAAAATTACTATTGTTATTTTTATTTCTATAATTTTGAGGTTTTGATTCCTCCGAGTGTTCAAAACTTCGTCTTTCTGAGGTGTTTTCGGACACCTCAATCCGACGAAGCTTGTTCAGCCCAAAATATTGTTTCCTCATTGCCTCCACCTCAAGGGCTTTGGCCGTTGCCTCCCTCAGAGAAGTGAGGCCCGATGTTCCAACGGCCATTTTGATTTCCGGATCACTAATTGCGCTTAAAAAGGCTTGAGTCGCTAATAAATTACGAGACGGCTCGTGATCTGGCAATGCTACACGTGAAAGCCGTTCTATATCCTGGCTAAGAGACGCGAGGTCTTCGTCTCGTCCTTGTTTTCTCGTCTGTAATTGAGCCGTGTACAGTTTCGTCAAGTGATCATTCCCGTATCTCAACTTTAGTGCAGAGCTAAGTTTCTCATAATCGGAAATTTCTTCTTCAGACAATGCCGTTAAAACATTTAGAGCCGGCGTCCGAAGACAAGAGGCAAGGCTGTGGGCCCTCATGGCGGAGTCCCACTGATTATGCCTTGCAATAGTGTTAAATTGACGTTCATACTCTGCCCATGGAATCTTTCCATCAAAAATTGGCGGTTTCAAAGGACAAAAGGGTTTCTCATAAATCTGAGAAGTAACCCCAGGAAGTCTCGAATTATTCAATTGACTCAAATGAGAGTATTGAGGCTGAACCTGAGACAAAGGCTCGGAAAAATCAACCTCATTATTTACTCTGTTTCTACAAACTGGGGATTCAACTACTCCCCTAGTAAAAGGCACAGACCTTGAATCTCGAACATCCTGGATTCGTCCTGGATGTCGGATCTCTTGAACAACGGGAACAGGAACAGGTAAGGGAACAGGAGAGGGAACAGGAGTAGCGACTCTAGAACCTTGTGGTGTAACAGCCGGTCCTCCAGCGCCACTCATTTGATGAACGGATTGAAGGGCCGCCACAGTCGTCCGAAGAAGGTCTTGAAGATTAGTTTCTGAACGCTCTCGAGCCTCCCCTTGCTCTTGAAGCAGCTGGATTAGTTGTTGCTGTTGTTGTCTTGCCGCTTCTTGTTGCTGTCTTGCCGCCTCTTGTTGTTGTGTCAAGATCTTTAGCAGATCAAGTTGAGAGACCGTCGAAGGAGTTAAAAGAGGGTCTACTGAAGGTGATAAAATTTCTTCTGGAACCCTCGGATTTTCCATAAGAGAAGATTCTTCTCCACTTTCCCTTCGACGTGAGCGCGTCATACGACTACTGCTCATTGTTTATTACACGCACTGAATCGACTTAATTAACAAGAACTCAAGATCCCGCTTCTGACACCAAATGTAACGTTCTGGACGTTACGTTAATAAAATATGGATCCGCGAGTTTACTTATTAAGTCAAAGAAATCAAGAACGTGAATAACAAGCCAAAATCAAAGGCGAAATTAAAATGTTGTGAAAAGCTTTTAATGCGTAATATGTGTTTCTCGTTTAAAGTCTGAAACAAGACTGTTTTTTGCAATAATGTTGGTTGGCGCAGCAACCTTATTCTTTTTAAAGACATAAGAGGTTTATAAACGTCTTTTATCTATGCTGACTACTAGATCATTAAAGAGGGGGAAAAACGGGTGATTTCACCCTTTGTAACAATATATTATCAGTAATTCTAAATAAAATTAGTTCCACTTGAATCCATGCTTCTCCTCGCGTTATCATCGCGTAACGGAGCAACACCCAGTGAAGTTCGACGTTCCCAAAAGTGAGTGGTCATAATTATTCATTTTCTATGAGAAATTAGTTTCGGTTATCTGAAACGAGCGATTGAACTGAGTTGTCCAGTGCTTTCCGATGCTTAATTGGTATTTGGCGACTCAAATCTGCTGATTGTGTGTCTAGCTACATTTTCATCAACGAATTTCAGTAGCTATTTTCTGGAATTTTCGGGATCTGCCGCCGCCGTCACACCTATGTGAACTCAGCCTATCCGTGCTCAGCAGCCTTAAGCTAGGTATACGTTTTCAATGGGCTAGGTTTACATGGAAGCGGCGGTCGCGCCGACTTTTCGTACGGATATGAGTCACGTCGACTTGATGCACGAAACGAACTCTGGTAGTCACTGGTAGTACTAGCTAGCTCTCGACTTCGGTCCGTACCGAGAAATAGTGGATATTCAAGTAGGATATCAATATCTGATAATGATGAGAATAATACCATTTTCATGATTCGTAGTATCGATTTCTGACGAAAAAATTAATCAGATTGAATATTATGGTTATCATTAATTAATTAGTTACAAAACCATCGGCATGTGGCATATCATTATAATAATTGCACCACGGATTTACCGCAGAGTCGATGTTACTAGCGTGTGCAATCTCTCTATGATTTCCCTAGGTTTTCGTTTGTGCATACTATTGTCAAAAACTGGGGAAATCACACTCGGAACACAAGGGAGATTTTCAACAGTAATTTACAAAATCGGCGAAAACAAAAACGTGATATACGCGAAAAAAATTAGCAATCGTTCCAATCATTTGTATCGTCGTTAAAAAAATCATAAAAGCTTTTGCTGAAGTCAGGAATTATAACAATGTGATATGAAAAAGAAATTACGTCTAATATTATTCTCTGATTTCTAGAGTACAGAATTCCATTATTCAAAAATAGTTTTCCCAGCCCTCTGACACTCACCACTGCTCGTATACTAAAAAATTGTACGCGTTTTGTCCCCCTTCTTTAGTTCCTCTACGTGGCGCTAGTAGACTTCTGACACGCTCGCTGCCCTCGCTGACCGCATGCAAGCTCGTCAGACAACTACTAGCGCCACTAGTGGTGAAGATTAGCGGAAGAATCGAGGGACATTTTGCGAACCACTTTTAGCAGCGTGTGTCAGGGGGCTGAGTTTTCCCTTGCAACTACTGATGAAACATACAAAAATTAATGTGTATTCTAGACAAAAACAATTTTAAACGTTAAGGAGTTCATTAAGTGATAACTATGAACTTGTTTTCGACCAAGAGCATGTAATCAATTATTTTTTTGTATTTAAATCATTCTAATATACGTAAGAAGGTTAATACGTCTATAACAATGATTGCTTCAGTAGTACTAGACTGATACCAAAATTTGTGTACATACCAAATCAATCAGAAAAATATCGCTGGCCAGAAAGTAAGAGTTTGCTAACCCATAGACCTGATTAATCTGATGAGTTATTTGTAGTACAAATATTACTGCAAAATAGTGATAGAATTTCTAAAAAATATCCAATAGTATTAAGGGTATTTCGAAGTCATCATACGAATTTAACAACTTAGTTGTTCAGTATTAATAAAGTTTGAAAATGCTGCGTTCGTTGAATGTAATGAGACTTTTATTGATTGAAAAAGGCTTTTCACTACATTGATGTATATGACTTCAAGTATTAAAGTCCGCAAACGCTAAAAAGAGCTTACAGCTCCATTCTGTATACAATTCTGAACAAAAATATTCTAATACATTTTCATTTGACACAGAAATAAACAAATAACACAAATTCTACAAAATCGAAATGGTAAATTTGTAGAATTCATACTATTGAAGTATTTAGATGCCCATAACTTTTTGAATTTACTCTTTTTCCCAAAAATTTAACTCAGTTTTTCGAGCACCAATAAAAACACTGAAAAATGATGATATGAATATTTTTTTTTTTTTATATCAAGCCCAAGAAAATGCCCGAAATCAAGAACTCTACACTAGAGCAACTCCTTAAGATGAGACTTTTAATGCATAGGTGTTAAACTGAGAAGTCACATTACTGTATCACCAAATCAATTAATAATTATAAATCATGTTACACTTATCAACTCATGTATAATAAGCTGCAATCTCTAAATCAAACAAACGTAATGATTTTCGAAATATTAGCAAGATGAATACCGCAGAATTCCATTAATGGCGAATGATCAATCCGCATACATCAGCTCAGTGTCATATACCTAACTAGTGGATATCTGTGATGTATTGCATCACGATTGTATTGCAACATAGAATATTTATATCATGTTTTCATTTTCCAAACAGGTTTTTGATTTTTTCAGTGCAGTGTGCGTAAAATTCGATTTTATGACTTGTTTTGCGAGTATAAAATGCTATTACACGCACACGCGTGTGCAAAATCAAAAACTTCAAAATTTTGTTAAAAACATTATCGTACGTCATAAAAAATTCATGGAAGTATGATAAAAATTATTGTCTTCTGTTTATTCTATATTAGCAACATCAACAATTCACATAATAAATAGGAATAAATGAATATTGATTATTCGTTGTATGAATTATTGAATTTGCTCATGTATAATATAATATATTCTTGCAATTCCAAAAATTTCTACTGAACTGCGAAGAAGTGAACATTTATCATTTGTTATTTGAGTTGTAGAATTGCTAATGTATAATAAATGCAAGACAATTATTTTAATTATACTTCTATGAATCGATTTTATTTAAATTTCTTTTTAAAAGAATGCGCATCAGGTGGGGGGGGATTACCCCCAGCAGACTCGCTTCCTCCCACCTAATGCCACCCTATACATTGCAATAATTTTTTAAATAATTTTTGTCCAATTATTATTTCTGATATTTTTGTTCCTTTACAAAGATTTTTTTTGTGAATTTTACTTACACGTCATCAAAAAATGGTGTTCCTAACTCATACATATAATTTTATTTTACGTACTTGCTGCGAAAATACTATTTTGTATAAGGGTAAAGTAATGATCAGCAAGAATAAAAAATTATTATTAAAATAATTTATTTACTTATTTTCGCAATATAAGGATTTACAATATCGCAGGTATTAGGACAATGTTACATGCAGATATAAGAGTGCTAGAACGATGTGAATATTGTTTTGTTCCTATTGTACGACGAACAGTTGCCCAATATACCGTTATAAATATATAGCGAATACTATCTGAGGAATAATGTGTAATGGTACACTTTTTTCAATTATCATTTAAATTCTAAGGATACATAAACCTTTTCGATTCACACAACAGCCATAAATATACAGGTAATTACCGTTCTGTACAGTACAGTCAGGGGCATTACTTGTGATACACTAATTACCTGATAATCATTAATTTCCATCATGTGTACATTCTTATTATTATCTTAAGTATTCGGGATGCATCGTCCACATTTATTCATCTTTTTTACGCAATGTGTACTACCATTTTTATTTTACAATTTTGAAACCCTATTGCTGTTACTGTATTTTATTTGATTACAAAATCATAAATCTAATTAATAAAAGTACCTGATATATGGCAAAACGTAACGAAATGTTACGAAACACATTTTGATTATTAGTGACGTTCTCATTTTACAATTACCAGAAGATGCGTTCTGAGAAACGGAACGTGAAAAATATTCTCGAAAATGTAAAGAAAACGACCTAGAATTTGGGATCGTGTTTTCATAACATTTATGTAAACAGCATGTGTCGGATGTTTAGTAAATAGATAACTTGTTCAAAGTATAGATAATTAATCAATAGTTATTCAATAAAATTGATTAATCAATTAACCTTTGAACGAGTTGTCTATTTATACTAAACATCAGACATATGCTGTTTACATAAAAGTTATGACAATACGATACCAAACCCTAGGTTTTTTTTTACATTTTCAAGTTTATTTTTCATGTTGTATAATTTGATTAATTTAGCCTTACAATATGGGCATATGTTTACTGGATGTACTTGGCCAAATGTTGTAATCTCCTCGTAACATTCACTATTATTTACTGGCCATTGGTCGATACCACGATACTTTTGACTTTTCTATGCCTATTGAAGTACCTTGCATTTTAGTGTGCTTCAAAATGGAGGAGCCGACTATTTGTGTAGAAATTAATCACGATGGTAACCTGGCAAAATATTCGTTTCAATAATAGTAATAATTACGATAATATTCGACAGTAATATATTTGTCAGACTACGAGGACGTATACCATTCAGTATAATTAAGATTTCATATATCCTAGGAGTGCAATTATACATCATCGGTGGATAAAATGATTTTGTCGTATGTTTACATAAATGTACTGATAATATGTTTTTCAAATATTGTACGTAACACAGCTGTGGATCAACTAAAAATCTTTGAATATTTAAAAATCTGTTTCTCTTAGATTCCTGGTTTAAAATTTCGTGCAGATTAGGATAGAAATTGCAGAAAATACTGTAAAAACGTAAAAATTTTCACTAAAATCTAGTATCTTTCTATACGTTTTAATATGTATATCTTTTCACTACATACTTGTATATTCACGCAATTTTAACCAGGATTAGTGATTGTGTCTCAAGTGTATTGTTATTCATTGAATACTAAGTAATGATTAGTTGAACATTGTTGGGGCAAAGTGAAAAATACTGAATTTCATTTGTAAACGCAGCTATACAGGGTATGTCCGCATATTTTTTTGTCTTCTAAATATTGAGGAACCCAATTTGATTATAATCTTATTAAAACATCTAAACTTAATATGCTTGTAACTGTTGGTAATATCAGTATAATTGCTAGTTGGAATATAATAGTTTTTACACCTGACTGCCATAAAAGAGAAGTGAAATATTTGAAAGTAGGATCAAGTTTTTACGCGAAAAGTATTAGAACTGAGTATCAACTTTAACACAGTGAAAATAAAGAAAAATTTAGTGTCATCTTGCAATACGTATAATTTGTTTGGCATCAGTTTATCTTTACAGCCACATTTCTGCTTCTTCTTCTATTTTACCCAACATTACCAATAAGGTATATCTTAATTAGGAAGTGGTATAACAACATGGTGTAATGTTGTAATGCGATATATTGCCAGGGATACGACGCGTTAATTGTAGGCTTCTTGGTCATCGTCCTAATTCGGGTGAAATGAACGACGATAAATTCGATACTCTGTTCGTGAGTCTGGTTAAACGTAATAATAGTAATTGTACACATTCAAGTTGTGCTGGCGCATTCCGAAGAGGATATAAACTCGGTGTCACGCATTTGGCAGGTCACTGGAATCTTTAGTAGACGCAGATGGTGGCTGAAGAGGTTTTTCCTGAAGTGCTAGCTTCTTTACTTTCGCTGCCCATATTTGACCCTCAGCTAAGACTCTGAAAATTGAATTAAAAAATGTTGTTGTGGTAGAATCCGTACTCTTTTATGCAGTTTTTTTTTAGAGAGTTGGAAATTTTCAAAGAAACTGTCACATAACTCAGTTTTAATCAACAAATTTATTAATAGTTTGCATGATTAATTTTTGTTTTGTTAAATACAAATTACAAGTCATTTAGGTTTTGCGAGAAGTCGTTTGTGGGGAAATATATGACTAGCTGCCACTTTGACCCACACGTTTCAGCAGAGTATTTTTTTTTTTGACGACTTAGCAGACTCAGATAATAATTTGCATGCAATGATATTCAAAAGATCGAACTTCGAATTTCCGTTTTAATTCACACTTCGTGTGTAAGTTATTTCGCGTCAAACCGCATACTTTTGGCGCAAAATTTACATCGATATTTCACAATTTCACAAAAGTTTGTGAACATGTCTCTGTCTCAAGAAGATTCTTGTATTTTTTTCGAATTTAAGTGTTAGTATTTTCGGAGATAGACGCGGCAAAAATTTGAAAAAGAAAACGGCAAAAGAGTTGCGCGTGATGATGTTTGAACGCTCATATCTCCGGGCTTTTCATTGTACAATGTCCGGATAGAGCTTATTTTAAAGCTTATGAAATTGCCCTTTAGAGCACGTACATACATATGAATTTTACTTTCCTCGCGATGAAACGTCTTGTTTCATTGGCATAAATATTCAAATAGATTTTTCAACATTATCTACGCAATCTAAGATTCTGAAAAAATGGCGTGTTCCTCGTTCAATTTCCAATAAAACATGAAATTTTTATAATGAACATACAATGGAGTTTACATGAAAAGTAAAGAAATCTAACGTAACTTAGTCAATGTGGAAGACTTGGTATAAATCTTTAGAAAATAATTTAAATGGGTTTGTTTTGTTAAACCCAGTAATGATTTATCATTGACAATACTACAATAAATATATTTTCTTTTAAAATAAAATGTTTTTCCAGTGTTATTGTTTTCTGATCGTGACGGAAAAGTTTGGTCCAACAAGAAGTCGCAGATGTTTTTGGTAAAAATAAATTGTTGCATGCAATTTTCCTTTTAGTTTCAGTAAACTAACCTAACTACGTAAATGAAAAAATATTGTTGATGGCGTTAAAAAGGAATACTTTTAAAAATACGATATAAAACTATCAAATGATTGAGAAATCTTCTTGAATTGCGTTGCGCATTCACGGTATCAGAATATTGAAGTTGAACAGATCAATTTTAACAACAAAAACCTGACACGATTACAGTTCTTCTATAAATCTTCAATAAAACACGCGAGCTATAGTTTTCCCATTTCAATAATCGCAACAAGCGCAGTTGGGAGCAAATGCTGCGATGCTACCGCTTCTCTTTAGGTTGTATTGGAAATTGAACAAGGAACAAGCTCGTATTTTTTCAGAATTTTGGGTCGTGTAGATCATAGTGAAAAATCCATTTGAATATTTAGACCAATGGAAAATCATATTCGATTGCGATGATAGTGCAATTGTTATACGTATTTGGAAGTGTATTTTTAGTATCTTCAAAATGAGTCCCATCCGAATCCTTAAGATAAATGGGTCCGAAGATATGAGCGTTTGGAGATCACCGTGCGCAACCGTTTTACCGTTTTTTTTTAAATAATTTTTGTTCCCGTATAACTCCGAACATATTTAGACTAAAATTGTAAAAAGCAGGGGGATTCTCTAGGGTTAAAGATAACATATTCACGAATTTGTAAGCCTGAGCGTTATGATCGTTATAATATGATCAATGATTCAGGCTTACGGAACGAATAAGAATTTTATAGGATATAGGTCTCTGGGAAAATTTTGAAAAAATACACAACTTAGCTAAAGATTGGGACTTTCTGATAATGTGCAATAATTTAATATTGAATATGCTGATTACGAAAATATAACACGAGTAATACTTGAAATTTAGTCAACATAAATACTGATATTTATAGATGGAACATGTAAAACAAGTGAGTATTTATAATAAGTATTTACACTGAATTCAAATAAAAGTTGCAAATAAGTGAAAAAAAAGAAGAAAGTTCATATTTAAAAAAAAAAATTTTATTCTTGTTTTGCATTTTTCGGGAATATTATTTGAACTGAGTGCAGACAATACAATCAATATCGTCAAAAATGAATCCAACTGTGATATTTGGAATATGCCGATGAAAAAATTTATAATAGATCGAGAAAAATTCGGCTCATCTCGAATCACGGAAGACAATCTTTTTTCTGTCCAGAAAAAAAACATGACAATCACACGACAAAAACACGACAAAAATGTCGTATTTTGGGAATATGCTATTTCAGATTTAAATTAGAGAATATCTCATTGTCGTTAACGATAGGAGGCAATTTTGTAGTAATTTTTTTCTCAGCGTGAATCTAGTCATAAGTTGACAATTGGTAATTCGAAATTTTTGAAAGTTGATTAGTCGAAATTATGAGGCGCTAAAAAAAAGAAAACGCTCTTTGGAATATAGTTTGATAGTGAAAAAAAATACCCTAAAAGAAAGTTTTGGGTCAAATCTGAAAGTCACGATTCAAAAGATTTTCGACCTGATTGTGAGCCAGAATTGCTCATATATATGTAGAATAAGCGATAATTATCTCTTTTTTTGTCTTCCAAACGTTGATTGTATAAGATATAACCAGAAGAACTTGTCTTGTAAATTTATTAGCGTTTCATTTTCAATATGCGTCGGCCACTTCGAAAGATTTTGAATTCGATTTTCAAACAGGGTTCGTAAGTGGTCGATACTTAAGTAATGATGGATATTGCGATACATAAGATTTGTAAAATTTTTCTGTACTACTTGCCTAATAATAAGTTGTTCATATTGACTCCGCTCTCATTGTCTGGTGACTCACTGTCTGTGGTCGCTGAGTCGCTTGTCTGTTTGATACTCTATCATTTTTATTTCCTTAGCTATAATATTGATTGTGTGCGTTTACCCTTGCACTGACTGTATCCGAGTAACAGCAAACAAATTGAGTAAAACCTCGATTATGCGAATAAATTCGAACCGGGCCCAGTTTAGATTATCGAAACATCATATAATGGAACAGACGCGTTAAGCGAAACGAAACTACATAATGATGAAAAACCTTGAGCACATGACGTACATATTTTTACGTTATTTTTATATACATAATGTGTTGCTTTGACACTCGTCATATCATTCCAACTACGTTCACGTATAAAGTTATAGGAGATATTACCAATATTCAGATATTCTGTAGATTGTACTTCTGTTATTAAGAAATTATAAATTTTATCAACTGGTTATGAGATTTAACGTTGCTAAAAACGCCGTTAGTGATCAATAATTGCTTGAGATGGCAAGTTTCAAAAAGCCTTTACTTTGGATCACTCGGATGTCAATTGTCTATTAAAAATCTCTACGTTCGCTTAACATCAGGGTGGATTGCAGGGAGTGCAAAAATGACTTACCTTGATTAAACTAAAAATAGTCCACGTCACATATCCCTCTGGTATCTGAGAGGATCATCGATTGTCGGAAGGCATGGCTATATCTTATAGAATTAGGCTGAGAAAGTGCAAGATTTCGAGTTATGTATACCTTCTGGTATTGTCGCTGACCAAGCTGTCCGGGGCTCCGTAAACTGGGGGATTGGCGTAGGGATCGTAGCCGAGAACCGAGAGCATCGGGGCGATGTCGGGCATGTCGCGAACGACGTCATCCGGGATGTGGCCGACCCACTTGGTCAGCGCCTCGAGGTTTACGGGCTTGATTACCTGATCCGATGACCGCTCAACCCTACGACAAGAAACGACGGTATTTGGTGAGGCGATACTTGATCCAATAACGAGATTTTCTCGAGGGGATGGTGAATTTTTATCCGAGCTAAAGGGAGGATGGTTGAACGAAAGTAGAATGATAGAGGACGTTATTACTCACTTGCTGAGAGGTACACCTCCAGGTTTGTTGATGAACTCTTCATGATGAAGCACAGATTCGTTCCATGGAACATCAAGAAAGGCCAGTATTCGCTTCATCCAATCTTTGGGATGAAGAACCAACTGCTCATAAGGAACCATCAGACATTTATCAGCGCCTACCTCCTTACACTGACCGTGCATCACGGAAATAGCGTGATTCCATTTCGTCAGACATTGTCGGTATGAGGTGAGATCGAATCCTGTGATTGTTACCTGAGGAAGATGAACAAAAGCGAATCATCAGCGTCATTAAATACGTAATATCGTCCAGAGAATTCTCGAATCAAGATGATTGAATGTAAAGCTTTCGCATATGATTGTGTCGAAAAATATGTAATTTAGTCATATTGTTTAAAAAGAAGACACTGGAAATTGTACTTTTTTCATTTTACGACGAGTCCTCGTCTTAACGTGTGTAACCTAGTTTTGCGGTTGTTAGATAAGGTCGTTACTAGGTATTTTCATCTTACCAACTAATTTGGAAAACAAAGTAAATAAATGGATAATAAAATTCTGAATTAAATCTAGACACATGCTTTCAGATGCTAGTTCACGCAGGTATCTGACGATTGGTGCTGTTTAGTAATGAATAATTCTGTGCCACGTACTTTTCAGGAACTACTCTATTACGACATAGTTATTGTTCAGCCATGTTAATCCAAATATAGAAATTAAACTTTTTAAGACACCCAAGTTTTTTTTCTGCTTGATTTATATTTCTTTAAGATAGTTACGGTACCTTCAATTTTCCAATTAGCAATTGGACCGCGTATAATGAATGGTGATTCTCGTAATCTGATTGAAATTATAGTATTCGAAAGGAATATTCAACAGTAGACATTTCACTATCGATACTTACTAAACGAACTAACAATGTGCGGAATGCTGTTGAACCGATCGATCACAAAACGATACATAAAATGTTTCAGGCTGTTCGAGATGGCTTCTAACACTTTGTAAAATATTGAACCTACGATTAAACCAAACATAATTTATAATCCTATCTCCTTATCAGAAATTTCATAGTATATTTTTTTTCTTCGTCGAAAAGTTGCAATATATACCTATTCTGAAATAAACCAAAAAAACTGGAACTACGGGAAAATGAAAGTCAGATACTTTCATTCATTCCAGTCCAGAATGTGAAGCTGGAAATATTTTTATCTTAAAAGATTGGAAGTATTATCTACCAAGCTGTTCTAAAGATGACACCCTACTAAGAAATCAAAACCTTTATGACAGGAAACATGTTTCCGTTAAGCAATATCAAAGTAGGCTTTTAGACAAATATAATTGAATTTATATTGAATATCAAAAAGGGTGACTACTATATTTTATTTTTAAATAAATACCTATTGTATACCGCAGAATTATAGATTGCAGTGAAATTTTTTTTTCACACCTCAATATGTATTTATTAACCTCTTGAATCAATAAAATTATGACCCTGCGGCGTTTGCTAAAACAAAAAAACAATAATAAAAGTACGTCAACTTTTCTGCCGTTACCGTGGTATGGTGCATTAACCCGACGAGGATAGTTCATCTAATTACTATACGTAAATAGTTTCGTATACAACAATACAGGGTAGGTCTCTTGAAAGCGCCCAGTCCGACGAAGCGGTTGTCGCCAGCGCCAATACATGCACAACTTTTACCCGATTGTGAATCAAGTGTAGCGGACAAATGCTGCGGACGAAAACGTGTGTATGTGTTGGTGCTGGTGGCCATGGCTCATAACTTATAGACTGCGCAGTCTGTGCACTGAGCTGAAGCCGTGATAAGATAGAGAGAGCAGCAGCTGGGACCGGTCCTCGCACTCTAATCGGTGACCTGACGCGAGAAACACATAGCTTATACAAGTATACCTCTACAATTGCCTAATTGCTTTCCCTGTCTGGGGATAATTCCCACTATGTCGACCATGCAACAGAGAGGGCCGGCCATCCCCAGGATGTCCTTCGGTTTGGGCTTCAGCAGCTCCGTAAGACCACACAGTCTATCTCTATAAGTCTATGGGCTCGGAACAAGCGCTTTCAACAGATCTTTCTTGTATTTATGGTACTTTTAACAATTTTTTTTTGAGTTTAGATTTTTCCTACTATACGCGGATAGTTATCAAAATAATCAAAATATTGTAAAGTTAACAATATTAGTAACGAGCTGAAGTTCGAATATTTTTTGTGACTTCAAAACTTGACAACTGAGCCAGGAATCGAACCTGTCATCTAAAGATGCTTGGTCGAACATTTACTCCACTAGAACACCTAGTCGCACTGACTACAGTGTCGTCAATTTTTCTTATCACCTGTAATTATGTTCAAATGTTTCCTTTTTCGTGAATTATGTGCTGTATATTTTTTTTATATTGCTGATTTCATCACAGAAGCACATTAGAGACGATAAGAATCCGGACATATATGAGCTGACCAACACCTCCTATGAACAAACACGAGCACACGCGAAAACACACGAACATACCCGAATACACCCGACTAACATGAACACACCTGCGCGCCCGAAGATTCACGATGCGACGCATCCACGCGCATGCGCACACAACCACTTGGGGTCAAGTCAATTCTGAGGAAAACTTATGGAATTCTGGTAGACACATAAAATTCTTTGGTCACCCTTGGAATTCCGGGTGAAATCCATAGAATTTTGGGAAAGAAAATACACCCATATATCTATATATGAAGACATCTCGCCGCCGCCCACGTGTCAGGAATCCGACAATGATAATGATAATAATAACAACAACCCACTGGCCTTTTCCGTCCCGTTCCATCCAATCTCGAAATGGGGGAGATTAAGCGCGCGAAGCGCACAGAGTAGCGAAGTCCCTCTAGTATATAAATTAGACTGGTTGAAAAAAAAAACTAAATTTATTTTCGATCTTTCGCTTCATAAAATCATATATTTTAACATAATATTGAATCTCGTGAAAGGAATCGTCGTGCGATTTTCTTAAACGGTGCTGCATCGAGATTTTGTATTCGCCATTTAATTAACGCATAAGAAATCCAATTCTAACGGTCGGGTGGATATAATAATTGTTCTATACAACGGACGAAGTTCTGTATGGTAGCATTTCACAAGTTATATGTTTTCTTCGAATCGGCGCGTCGTAAAAAATTTTCGAGTTCGAGTACCCTCTGAATAGGGGGACCGGGAAGGGGACGGCCTGCGAACCACCTCTGACCAGCGACGCTCATCGTGCAGATAATAACGCGCGCACGAGGCACGATACATTTGGAAAATCGTCGAGTCAAGTGCAACCGTAACGCGGGTGTGCGTGTGATAGCGTGTCGGCTGAACCAAACATCTAAACAAACCTGTGACATAATTTAGAAGTTACCAACAACACGATAAGGTGATAAAATACTTAATAATCTCGGCATATACCATCCTGCATCACAACTTTAATCGTGCCTTTTTCGCTCCTCCTCAGCATGTCCCTTCGGACTATCGTAAGAACCTCGTGTGGTAGTCGTGCAGCAGTCACGGAAATACGACCCTCGGGACACGTGATTGAGGCTACCTGATTGGGAAATCTCCTAGTTTGAATCGGGTCTGGGTAAGAAAATTCATACCCAACCTGATACTTAATAATAAAGAGGTAAGGCGATAAAAAGCTTCCTGCCGACGAGTCGTGGATCACCGGCACACAAGATCTGCCCGTTTGTGCCCCTACGTGCCTTCCAAAGTTTTCTTGTTCGATAGTCGGTAGGGTGTTTCGTCACAATATACAATTATACATATATTCTCTGACGTGCTTTTGCGACGAAATAAGCAATGTAAAGTTAACAATATCATGATTCGTACAACTATGAATGAAGATAAATTGACTATAAATTTTCAACCATGCGGAAATCAACCATACATTATATTTTTCCCTAAGAGTGTATAAGCGTACGGTCATAATAGACAATATTCAATAGCTTCGTCTATCAAAATAATGTCAAGTAAGCTTAAACTTTCAGCGGAAGAAATGTTCATCAGGGTACAATAAAGTTTTCTGAAAAGTGTTACTTTAATAGAACAAATACTAAAAAAAATGAGCTTGGTATTTGCTTTGTTCGAGCGCTCGGTAACATACAATTACACGACTTCGGTCGGTTAAGTTCACACTACTGTTTAAGCCAAAAATTGCCTTTTAAATTTTGTTCTTCGTTGAGTAATTATTCGTTGAATATTTACGTATTCTTTTAATTTACTTCAATTCTTTACAGGTACCAGTACAGCCATTTTGGAAAATATTAACACACTTCAAAACTAACTTATTTCATGGTTAAAGTGTGTTGACATCCAAAAGAAAATTTTACAAGAAATTTGCGTCGTACAAATTTTTCCACACCGATGGTTCGTATCCCTCGATGAAAAACTCCTTATCCTGTGAATGCCGGGAATTAAAAAAGAAATGAATTACCAAGTTATTTGCAAATTAGTAAAAGGTTTTCTTTGAAAATAAGGATAATTGAATGTCGTCGATTTAAAAATATGAGTTTGATTACACGTGTTTTTTGTTAGATTTAATCTTACTTGACTTAGCCGCTCAAAAGCATACACTTAATGACGTCATCGGAAAAAGGCGTATGGTGTAGTTATATTTGCTCCCGGCTATGTTGATGCCCCTTTCTCCTTGCCCTGGTCAAAATAATTTCGACAATTTTCTGCGGAATCAGATGAAAAATCCGAATTCCTATTCTTCGAAGACGAAACATCACAGGACGCTTGATAGTGACCTTTTCAACGATCCCAGGAGGTTTCAGCGTTTGCTTACTTTTTTTTAACAATGATGTAATCTGATTTTTGCGAAAATGCCATTTTTCCTTCAACTTGCAAATATATGGTCAGGTTTCCCGAAAATTGATTCAACAATTAATCCGAATTAAATACCCTCACTCCATTAAAGTATCGTGCGGGACAATACAAGATATATGCTCATTGCTGCAGTGAAAGCAGCTATAATATCCCCAACTAAACTCGTGTTACGTCCGTGAATGGGGTTTACTCCCGAGTGGTGGAATCAACCGGTTTGGCTTCACTTTTACGCACTAGGATAACCGGAAATCAGTATGAGGGTTGAATAACGTAGGGTTTGTCTGAGATATTACTTATACATATATTTAATTCGAAGAAGCTGAGATGGCGGTAAGAACGAAGTGTGCTGTACGAAGCTATGTAAGAAGTCAAGATGTGACTTTGTTGAGAGTTAGAATGGGAGTGTCTCTAGAAGTTAGAAACGTACGGGTGCAGAAAAGGTGTGAAGTTGATGAAGGAAGGGAATAGAATTAGATGAGTAAGTGCGATAGTGAGTAGCGTGAGGCTAGGTAGAGATAAGAGGATAGGACAGAGACCATGTTACTAATATAAGAACTGTGGGAGAGTTAACGAGTAGGAAGAATAGAGGGAGGTGGTACGCGAGACGTAACACACGAATAAATTCGACTCTGATCGAAGGGTATGATCCTCACCGATTGACGTTCACCTACATTGTTTTGGTTTATTTGTGGTATAAGGAGAGTTGGGCGTTGTGCTCAGAATAAAGACTAATCGCCAATGTTGATAGTATGCCCCCAAATTTGAGGGCGTACATACAAAATCAAGGGATCACCTTCAGCTCTGAGGGATAAGCCGTCAATTGTTAGGGGTTAACCTATAACTCACGGGGATGAACTTTCAATTGCTGATGGTTTACCTTCTACTTTTTGGAGTATCCCTCGAAGTTAAGATTGAACGCCCAAAAGTAGGGATTCAATCCACAAATTGGGGGTTTATTTTCAACTTTGTGGGTTTACCATGAAAAATTCTTTTTTTTTTTTTCTGTAACGAAGGGACCATCTTGAACAGCCAGCAGAATTTTGTGTTGTTTCATGATCTGACGGCTCAATTATACGCAGCACGTGTAAACAGAAACTGACGAGAAAATACTATTTAATGTATATGATTGCTGGAGTGCTTACCTTTCTCGAGATAATGGAATGAACTGTTGCTCTCCCATCGCGTACCATAAAGAGGAATTTTGCATTTGGGAAAAGTTCGAGGACGTATGAGCCCATCTTGAGGGTGAGTGGATCTTTGTTGCACAAGCGAGGAGCTGGCTCACCGTGTCTTGCGATCACTTCCAAGCAAAATGCGGCAATCGCGCTGTTCATCACCTGTTGAGCAGCATAATATTGCAAGATTTAATTTTGGAAAACGTCATCGAACAGTTGCAATGATGGCTCGTTGAAAATTTTGCTTCATGACTGGTTCACCACAAATATTTAAAAATTTATACGCAGAGTCGCAGTATCATTTGATTATTGTGATACTTCAAAATATAACGAATCGTGATTCTTATGATTCAAGACATTTTTATTGATTACAAAAAAAAAAAAAAAAACGTATGTGTAGCAACCACACGCCACAGAAATGAAACTTCTGAAATTTTTTATTTTTCACGATAATTCCAACATCTGTGCCCGTTTTATTTCGGCATTACAGGTAGTGACGCGCAGCACACATATATACATGGGGTATTCCACGGCAATTCGACTGGGGTCTGACCCTCACTTTTTTGGATTTGGTCCACGATTTTGTAAATTGTTGTTTCAACCCTAAAAATCATTCCAATTTCTTTTCATAGTTTTCCTACTCTCCCCGGAGCTCCCGGAGCGTCGTGAGTGATGATATTTTGACAGTGAATGCGACATCTTTGAAAACTATGAATAAAATTACATAAATTCTGTAGCCAAAACTAAAAATATTCCAACCAAAATTGAAATGGGCAGACAGAACGGTAATTTTTTGTTCATTTTTTAACTAACTAATGATTTTTTTTTCTGTTTTCAGTGTTCGGTATATCTTTCCTAATACAACAACGATCTGTAAATTTTTGTTAAAACTCAAAATTGAAAAATCAAAATGACTAAAAATATGTTTTAAGATTTGAATTTTTTTTGTAATTACAATTGAAATTTACAGATTATTGTTGCATTAAGATATACTGAACCCTGAAAATTAAAATGTGAACCATGTATCTTCAAAAAAACATCAAAATGATTAAAAAAATGTATTAATTGGTTGAAAAATTAATATCAAATTATATTATAGCAGAATGCAAGGGAATGACTAGTTGCAGTTCAAGAGTAGAGGGAGCATTCTGCTCATGCGATATGGGAACTGCGTTAGTGAGTTCATGATGCGTAGAGAATGCAGGGTACGAGGTAGCTTATATGTATAAATGATATAATTTAATTAACTTCGTGTAGTTCCTAGATTCTCACCTCTTTTGAGATTCCAGCTTCCTCTAGTCTAATACTTTCTCGTTCAGACTTCAACCAGTGAGATCTCATCTGTAGAATACGAGGTATAACCCTAGTCTCTTGACCACACCTGAAACATAGATGGTTAGCATAATTCAGAGTCTAATGATAGACAATATTAAAATGTTAAATCAAAATTATGCAAATTTTAATATTTGTTTTTCCTTGGAAATCTTCAAAAATTGACAATACTCGATTGGAGTGGGAAAACAAATGTTCTCGAAATATTCAGTTGTCTTTCATAAGCTCAATTTTTTGTAGCAATTTAGAAAGGAGGTACCAAAAAAATATAATATTATTTCACAATTGCAGAAATTGGGCGATTTCCGATGAGTGTGAAATCTGCAGCGCAAGCCAAGGCAAGCGCTGTAATTACACAAGTCAGATATTGCCTATCCATACGCGTGACGCTGCAATTTTTCCAACACTTGTGAAGGAAAATTTGATCTGAGAAGTACCAAAAGTTCCACTGTCAATGCGCAAACTGTGACTCGGGTTACTTACATCCAATGGCACAGAGTATAAAATTGCGTTATTCAATTGTGCGCATGCGCCCAAAAAGTCCTAGTATATGAAATCGAGAATTTCAATTGTGCGCATGTGCCAACTTCGTTTTAACACACTGCTCGGAAATGGGGCACTTGATGCACGCTCTACAGGCTTTAAAAATCGAACTTTCGAAGTTATATTTGGAAAAAAATTGTTTTGAATTTTCTCCATACCCAGAGAAGCGGAAGTACTAGGGGTCCAAAAATTTGGTTTCCGACAGTTTTTCGAGACTGGTAATGAAATGTATTGATAAGAAGTAAGTGAAAATTTATCTACCTCAAGTCACGTGAGCCTCTGATATGCTAGGTCACAAATAGTGTATAATAATAACTTCACCTTATGCTTAACCGAAGAAAGAGGAGCGAGAAGTTAAAAATATACCCTACCAACAGGAGACCTCGAAATTAAATAAGATCAAAATGGAAAGATTATCGTATCGGACTGTTGTCATCTGAATCGGGGTCGTTGTAAGGTCGTGTACGTTATTAATCTTCTGACCGATTTGAACTAAAAATAGATAATCTAAATGTTTTTTCAATTAGTGGTGGAGAGCAGGATTGTAAATAATACATTAATTTTTTTTAATAAAAATCTGTCTTGATCTTGAAAATAATTCATTCAGTTTATGTTAAACTGACATGAATGCTTGGGTTCAGGGTGCAAGTGGTACCGTACCTAGTAGGTATTGTGCTTACTGGAAATGAGTTATCGAGTAAGGTCACTTTTTTCAGACTTCTTCAATTCTGTGAGGTTGAATCTGTACCACTCGACGGACAACCCCAAACAAATTAAAAAGAAATTAAACCGATTTATCTTACCTTACATCGGGGTGGGCGTCAAGCATTGCTCGCATCAGAGTTGTTCCTGACCTGGGCACACCGCCGATGAATATCAACGGCATTGTTCTGTCGTAGGTATAGACTTTGTGGTCCGAAGCACCCATCACATATTTCTGCGAAAATAAAGGAGAGCCAATTTAAGATAGGAACCTCTGTTAGTTGTGTTCAGTGAAGGGCAGTATAAGATATTGTCATAATTCTCAGCTGCCTCCAATATGTCGTGATTTAAGTGACATTTGCCTGCATAAAAGACAAATACGCAACGACCTACAGGTTTATGCTGTCCAAAATGGTGAAGTGAATCGACAAAGTGTTTTTTAGAACCCCTGCACCGAAAGTCCACTTTTATGCACCGTCGATAGGCACCTTAGGAGTCTTTTAAACACTAGTTCGAGCAAACTAGAGGGACTGAATATAAGTATCCAAAACCTCTTCATGCTGACGTACGGAAACATATACTATTGTCGATATATGAAGACCTTTGCAATGATGACCTGTTGAAGAGATGGTGGATGGGCATACGTAAAATGCCAACGAAAGCTTTCACTCAGACAACTGGCGTTTCGCCCCAAAACATGCTAATTCTGGTGTGAAAACGGTCGAAATTGCTTCCTATGTAGCTGCTGTGCTGTTTAATGAAGGCTATTCAGCTTTTGTGAAGATCATGGAACTGCTTAACTTGAAAATTGGCATGTAAACCAAGAATTACGCCTATATGTACGATAGCGCACGCATGAAGCGGCAAGCACGGCGCATCGTCAAAAGCACAAAGGAGGGTCGATCTGCACGAAAAATGTAGAAACTTCAAAAGCAGCGGTACTTTGGGGAATCTGAAGGCCCACTATACGCTCCAGGAATCGCAGAATAGCTTTAAAGAGCCGTAAGGATTGAAAAATTTATACTTTTTACAAGCCAAAACTTTAAACGTATTTTTCTAAAAATCACGTTTTTCAAGTTGGCTGGAATCGTAGCTCATCGAATTTTCATCCGATTCACTTAATTCAAAGTTTAAATTAAAGAAAATTTAGAATCATTTGAGCACGATTCTTTTCTATGTAGAGTCACAATTTAAATCAACTTTAAACAAAGTTACAGATCGGCTTTAATTGGAGTGAAATGTGAATGAATATTTAAATTTCTGTGTATCTTTTGATACATTATCCACTGATTTCGATTTTCAACTCATTATTAGTTACGCTGTTTTGGGTTAAATAAACGGTTGTTACCATAATTGATCACATGCATCTACACTCGTCTCGTAATTTAGCCACTACCCAATTTTGATCATCTCAATTTCCTTTCCCATAAATGAAAGAATCGTCAAAACTCTTGATAATAAATTTAAAAAAATTATTACAAACAGAACTTTCGATTAGGGATGCAAAATATTGAGTTTGATACGCGTGCAAAACGCAGAAATGCTACTCGTGTGCAGGCGCAGCTCGGGCCTTCGGACTTCCCTGTGCCTTCACAATCGCCATGCCGTGAATGAAACTACACATCCAGAAGCTCCATATTTTCAGCCGAAGAAGCATTGAGCAAGTTTCAGCAGAATCCGTGGTCTGGAGGTCTGATACTCTCGTTGTGAGAACAAGTTTATCTACCGTAAGTGGGGCTATTTACGTATTCTATTTCCAAAACCTCGCGAATTTCGAATCTAAATAAAAAATTTCCACCCGAATTAACAAATCATTCATACGTGTTTTACTACTTTATGACAGGTAATTGACAGCTTAGGTAACACGAATACAAAATAGAATAAACACCTAGGTCGGTATACTCTATCAGGTACTGAGGACCCCCCTTTACAGTGCCAACCAAACGGAGTTCCCAAGTCTCCATAATGGCGCCGAGCCCGCTGAGCTTCTCGCTGAGACGGTATCCTCTTTATATATTTCGTTACTTATAGAACCTTACGAAGAAAATACACTTATAGCCCATGTTCTTTAGCTCATGAACTCGGATGAACATTCACGAATGGCGGTGCTTAAGAATCCTGATAGAATCGGGTCGTTTAAAATTTATAAAATCTGTATTTCTTCTCTGCCTGCACTGATTGCTTTCGTGTTCATTTTAAATTAAAGCTCGTCAAATGATCATTCATATTATTAAAATTCCATGTCATGCTCGTTGCCGCATGCCTAATTACTCCCGCAGCAGTAGAGATCCTTGGTAGCCCCCTCTTCACTGTATTTGGCGCGGGCTGCTACCGCGGCCCTTGATAACAAATCACACAAAGACGTAGAGCATCTCTTTTGCGCCGACGGAAACGCGGAACCAAGATATCTGGACGCCGTAAATCCTGCACACCTATACTCAGAGGAACATGTACGCCACCATGTGAGCAAAAGCATGCATACGAAGACGGTGTAATGCGCAATGAATAATTCCTACGTCAAGATCGTAAATTATACGCCAGCTCTGGCTGAGAATAGTTTAAAACTATAACTGCGGCGGCCTGCCCTTACGGGAAAAAACCCTCAACTTTGGGGTGAATTCGTGCCCCCAACTCATAGATAATGCTAAATTCCTATAAGAAGAAAGTTGACGGTACGAATTCACCTCCAACTTGAGGGTTTTTACCGTATTTTTCGTAAGGGTGGTTTAATTCGGATCACCGTTAGCAGAAAAATTTTGGCATTCAAAGTGTTTCATTTTAAACATTTTTTGATATTTTGCTTAGTTTCGAAGTAATCGGGTTGGGGCGATTACAATGAAACACCCTGTATATATCGCGAAAGTTAGAGTTGCTTAGTCGCAGGACTGGCAAGACATCGGGTATGAAAGGTTGTTTGAAGAAAAATTCATTTGCAGAACCGTAAGGTATATTTTTGATTCGGAAAATGACAGGAGTATATCGTTCATGTCTTTAGACCGGAAAATTATCTCGAAATCACTCGGTACATGATTTGTAATTGCTGTTCTGCAGTAACCGAACCAGGTTAGCAACGGTGCCAATTCCATTAGAGCGTAGCACATAGCAAAACATATTATATCTATGTGAAAGTAATAACTTTGAAGCTAAGAGCTGGCCACTGGTAAGTCATCTAAGAATCCCGGGGGTACTTCATTGTTCCCCAAGACGAACATTTTTCTCAAAAAGATAAAATCGCCTAGCGCGATCGTACGTGACTTAGCTGGTTGCCAAATGTCGGTTATCATTCTACCCGGGTATTTCCCATACCAATCACCCCAGGCACTACGATAAAGCTTCTGCGATGGCCCACTTTTTAAGGGGACGTCGGAGTGCCGACGAAGTGAGCAAAACGTATCTTACAGGTCTGTTCTCTCCAGAGTAAGTAACTAAATCGTTTCGAACTTTGAGAAAAAATAGGGTTGCAATCATGCTCATGGATTGGCTCTAAATAGTTCGAAAATTGATGTAAGTATACAAAAATATGGGATTGAATTAATAGTAGCATCCCATCACTTCAAAGTAAGTGAATATTTGCTATCATTATTTTCAGTATTTTGGTCATTTTCTTTTTTGTTTTTTTCCGAGGCAATCAACAACCACGATCTTAAAACCCTATTTGTCAAAGTTCGAAGAGATTCGGTAACTCAGAAAAAGTAAGAACTGTCAAATATAATTTGCTGTATTTGACGGTGGTCCGACATCCCCTCAGCACTAAATGTACCAGGCCCGGTCAAATTACTGGTGTTAGTACGATTAGTCGGGGAGCCGACCGCACCATATCTTCCCTCGTCGAACATACGGCCAAAATGCATATGAATCGATGGGGAATATAGTGGTCAATAGGGTGCCAGACGTTATAGACAATGGATCCTGTCCGGAGTGTCAAAAAAAATGTCACTTCCGGTCAGTTTTTCGAGGTATCTTCCATCATCGAACATATGATTGAAACTAGTACCAATCGATAGGGGAGGTCGAGTACTTGAAGAAAAAACCGGGATGCCAACCCCTACCCTGTCCAGGGGAGTAGCAGCCACCCCTAAGTGTAGGCTTTTTTGGTCCTTAACTTCCTTCATCGAACGTACGATTTTTTTTTTTTTTTTAAATTGAAGGTTGAACCTTCCCGAACCTGTGAAAACTGGGGTGCCACCCCCCACCCTGTCCGGAAGGGCGGCAGCCACCCCCAAAAGTCGAACGAGTTTACTTACGACTACATTTAGGGATGGCTGCCGCCCCCCCCGGACAGGGTGGGGATTGGCACCCCGGTTTTTTCTTCAGGTACTCGATCTCCCCTATCGATTGGTACTAGTTTCAATCGTATGTTCGATGACGGAAGATAATCTCGAAAAAACTGACCGGAAATGACATTTTTATGACACTCCGGACAGGATCCATTGTCTATAACGTTTGGCACCCTATTGACCATTATATTGCCCAGCGATTCATATGCATTTTGGCCGTATGTTCGATGAGGGAAGATATGGTGCGGTCGGCTCCTGGACTAGATAAGAATAGGGCTTTGTGAAGTGCCGGTACATGTAGTGCGCATATGGGCTGCATATACATAGGAAAAAAATGTTTTTCCTGGGTGATGCACGCTACCCAAAAATTTCAGCTTGAATGGACCAGCAGGGACCACCACTTTCTTGGTATCAAAGAACGCGTTGTTTTTGACCACGCTGAGACAGTCTAAAAGAAAAAGTCAACGATGAAACAAGTCTAAAATAAACAGGCAACAGAAGGACACATCTCGATCAGAAACTAAAAAATGTCATGCACGACCATCGAGATCAAACTTAAACTTATTTTGGAAAATTATACTTGACCATTTACAATCATAGTTGTAATGCTCAGAATTTGCAAATTCTCATCTCGTCGTAACCATTTATATATTTTTTAAAAATAAATCCACATCAATTGTAATCCGTATTGTAACGACCATCTGTTCAGTACTTAATCACTACAGTGGACGCTAGATATATGGCCCTGCCGCGGGGTCCGAGGAGAGGAAAATTCTCCGAAATGGCTAGTTGCTAATCGCTCGCACTGCTGGCGTCGAAAGCGAGAGCCGTGCGCGTTGGGGGTGACAATGCAGCGCAGTGGAAGATGGGCGCACTGAGGTGGGGGATGCCGGATTTGTGTGTGCGACCGTGCTGGTGGAGGGGCACGCGCTCGCATGGTCTTATACCGAATGGCCATTTATCTAGCGGCCACTACCTTGGTAACTGAGACGTGTCTATGAGGAGCTTGACCGCAGATAACCGAACGGAGCCGATGCGACCCGAGGTGCCCAGTGAGCGAGACCGACTTCGCAATGACAGGGACAGACGATGTAGTCACTATGGCAGATTACCAACCTGGCTTGACGATCGAGGACGGCGGCGCCACTCTCAACCGGTCCGATTCCGTATAAATGCGAGTGACTCGCGGGCACTCATCGCCAAATGTAGTAAAGCACTCAATGATTATAAGCCACCGCTTTGTTGTAAAGGGGCAATCTCACCTCGAGACTCTATTCTAGCTTCAAGTCTTAGGGAAAATTAGAGTCTTACATGGCAAAGCGCAACAGTTTACAAATTGGAGCAATACTGAAGAATATTGTAGTCTTTTAATTCATATTATTTTTTTGTATGATTTATTCTATGATTAATTACTGTATCGAATCGTTGATTTAATTTTTGTAATTTTCGAATTGCGATATAACTTTGTTTATTAAAATTTTGAGATCAAAACGATTCTGTTTGTCTCTATCAGCAACGTCGTAAGCTCCAATTGCATCGTTGCACTTTTTATATCGATCATGATAGCGACGGATGAAAGAAAACTAGTAGAGGTAACGGCTCTGGTTCATCACCCGAGTCCGCCAAGGATTTTGAGGATTTCAAATCTGACTTGACAGCCAAGGCTTAAAAGCTCCTGGTCTGAGGGCAATTGTTGCATTCGGTATTTTAATAGCAAGCGTCTTATATCTAAACACGTTGAATGTGGGAAACGTCTCTAGCTTAACTCGAGATCGCGACTAGAGATAGGGCAAGCGCTGGACACCCGCTTCTTTAACAAGGTGTTCTGAATTCGAAGCCGAAGTCTCGCGACTTGCAGCTCTGGACCAAAAATCCCGAGTCTCGTAAACCGCAACTCTAGTGGAGAATTTCGAATCTCCGAAAACTGTAGCTCCGGCATCCTTGTCTATGAAAACGACAAGCTAATTAATCCAGGGTATTTCGGGTCGGCAAGATCGGTCCTACTTTAGCCAATTAAGGGAGCTTTCCAGTGTGAAATTTTCAAAAAATCGATTTTTTTTTTTTTGCTTTATCGAATAGTATACACTCTTCCGAATATTCCCTGAAATTTTCATGCCGAAATTCAGATTATTTCGGTTACTGTACAGCATTTTTTGGAAGAAGGCAACGGAGCGCTACAGCTGCCGCGTCGGCCGTCTGCCCGTGCGACTGTTATTTCTATTGTCTCGTTCCTACCTGCACGTACATGAACTTGGTTCGCCAATTGTCGAAAATGTGAATTCGGACTATTGCATAATTTGCCGTTAATTAGCCGTAAATTAGTCGCGCGACTTATTTTTTTGTCGCACTCAATTTTCAAAAAAAAAAGCGGATGGCGTGCTAAATTCTTGAAAATCAATCAATCACTGCGTGTGGCAACTAGCCCCAAAGCACGTATTCTGCGGCAAGCAGATAGTAGAAATCGCTACGCAGTGTGCTGTGTGCACCTTCAATGAAGGTTACGACCGAATTTTAAAAATTTTGAAGACGATGGGATGCACGATAGGGCCGAGCGCCGCAGATTTTGCCGCTAAGTACAAGAATGCGCGCATCATCCAAGCAAACCGCCGGGCGTCCCTGGATAGCAAAGAGGCGAGGACAGCTCGTCGGACTGAACAATCCATTGAGCACGATCTTTTCGAAGAAGCAGAAGGGATATTGTATGGACCTGGCATCGCTGATTGACCGTAAGTAAACGATTTACCTAAAATTTCCTCACTTGAAACTTTGAACGCGTTTTTCTCGAAACAGCATTTTTCAAAACGGTGTCCAACTTGGAGGGCAGAGTTTTAAAGCTATCGAGTTGAATTTTTTACACAATATTCTTAACGTCATTGTTTATCGTGCTATGGAAGCTTTTTTTTTTTTTTGACATCTTCCTATTTTTTTGTAAAAAAAACTGTCAAAAAAAATGCTAAAATCGATACTTTTTGTTCAAACCAGCGCCATTTTTGCAAAAAAAAAAAAAAGAAAAAAGCCTTCATAGCACGAAAGCCAATTATATACCGATCAATAATCTTTTTGTGTTTTTTGTTTCAGATCAAAATTGTGACCCCCAACGTGGACACCACATCCAAGTGCATTTTCTGCAACAATTGTTTCATCATTTTTATAGATATTAATTAATAAATAAATCGATCTTGAAAAAATTGTTTAGTATTCTTCAATACCCAATTAATATACAAAAAAAAACCAGACCGATTAGATTATTTTTTCTTAAAAAAAAAAAATCGCGAAAAACAGCGATTTTTCGGGCTGTCACACTGGAAAGCTCCCTTAAGATGAAGCCGTAATTCTTTAATTAATTCATGATTTCCAGCTTAATTTCTATCGATAAAATCACTCACAATAACGCGATTATTTGAACGATCTAATAAGGACTTTCTAAAATCGTACACGTTACAGTATACATTATAATAGTTCATTGTGTACCAAGGGCGAGTAGTAGGTCATTTTTGCCCGCGTATCGCGAGTCTGAGACGAGTAATGCAAACACACTAGGACAAAAATAACCCCTCACTCTGGGTATACAAGATATTTTTTGAAACACATGTACAGATTTTGAAGTTTTTCTTACCAAAAGTTCGGGATCAAATCGCTTTGATCAATAAATTGCAATATGTATTATAACGTATCATTTTTAAAACACTGCATAAAAGGCTTCCTGAACTCGAGGTAGAACCCAAAAGTAGGAATGTCATGATAGGAATCGTCCATGATTTCAGTAAAGAGCGCTCGGACGAGGGTCACACATCCGAAGCTGCGAGAGGGGAAACTTCACAGGCTAGCGCAGGACTTCCCAACCGGTGTGGCGCGCCCCCCTGGTGGGGCGTAGAGAAATAGCAAGGGGGGCGCAACACGCGTTTGCAATTTCGAAAGAAAATTAATTTAACGGATTTTAACGCGTATATTATAACGTCATAATATCACAGTGATTGATTCCGTCTATAAATAACTTTGGCAAAAACTGTACCTAGAATCGACAAGCTAGTACAGAACGTGCAAGCTCAAGTATCTCACTAGTAATAATATTAATATTCATTTGAAAATACATAAAAGTTGTAATTGATAAATAAATCATATTAAAATAAAGTGCGTTTGTTTTATTGCCACGAAAAATATTATGGGGGGGGGGGGGGGGGGGGGGCATGAAAACGTTATTTATATTACGGGGGGGCTTGACACGAAAAAGGTTGGGAAACCCTGGGCTAGCGAATAAGATATTTCAGGATTTTTGTTCCTTTGGTCTTCAAATTTGTGCGACACCAAGTGGAGGAATAGCAACTAATTCAGCGCAATTCATTTGGCGACTACAACGCAGGAGTTTTTAGGGAAGGACGACGAGCGTGAAGCCAACATAGTGAGTGGCGAGCACCATCATCGAGGCTACGGAGGGAGCGCCAACGAGGAGCACAGCCGCGAGGGAAATCGAGGAGGCCGAAACTCCCGCTGTTGGCCAGCGAGTCGTAACCTCCCTACAACACAAATGGGCAACCCCAATTCACGACAACCTCGCGACATCTTCACTACCATCTGGAGCATCGAGTAATTCGGCCGCCAATCAACGTTTTCCAATAGTGGAAATCGACGTAGCGATGAGCTAGATTTAAAAATGCGTAATCCTAGAGCCAATAAGAAGCAAGCCACTTCGTAAATAATAAGAGCCGATGTTTCGAATTTCCAGCTCCGCGTAGGGGAGCTCGTCACTTGAGTCCTGACGGCTTGAGAATAAGCGTAGCGTGAAAGATCGTTGCTATTAGTTTTATTGGTTTTGGTGTTTGAGCCCAGTTGAACGTTTCATTTTACACGTAACTGAAAAGTCGATATTTTCTCTATTACTGTTTCTTGATTGCCCGTTGAACTTTTCCGTTTGAAACTGGCTTCATGCCTTACAAAAGCTGCACTAACAGCAGCAGCAGCAGTAGCAGGAAATGCGAAAAAGCAACAAGTTCTATCCGAGTGGAGGCGGAAACCCGGTTAAAAGAATATCGTGATTGATTCGTTTCCGGAGAACGAGTGACGGATAACAATCAAGGATAGCCTCTCAAGTTCACGAACAGTTGAAACAGAAGTGCCTGACACTGGATAAGGAATTTCGCCAGTACATCTTTCACGGTCTGTATAGTAACACATAGACGTCACACGGCGAAGACATCTCACTGACGAACGCAACCGGGGACCGTGGTCAAGCGACGACAATCAACGAAGCGAAACGAAGATGATGCTGGGGCAAACCGGTTAAATCCGGATTTTCTGGCACCGGGAAGGTATAAATAAGAGCGTCGCTCAATGTTCGACACCAGATCCGAGGCATAAAGCCAGACTGACTCACGTACATTGAGTAGAACAGATTCGGGGTAGAGCATCCGGCTGTCTCCCCCCGAACGTTACAGTATAGATACCCTCGAAGAACACGGGGGGATTTTCCACTCTCAAGTTTCTGAACCCGGGAGTTCATTTCCAAGCCCATGAACGTGTTACCACAAGATTTCTGACTGTGAATATAAATTAGAATCATGCGTGCGATACGTGCAGTTTTTTAATGCTGGATTGAAATTTGAGGACTTTGTAGACCTTAATTCATGTCGGTGTGAATCTTTGAAGCCAGGTTTGAGATTGTTTCATCGGTTTCTTCCGCTCAGAGTTGAATTGTCTCAATGACACTTCATCTTAATTTCGTAATTTTGAATATGCTGCAAAATTTTCGTAGTATAGAGATAAAGGGATACAAAAACTCTGCGCAGATTCATATGGAACTTGGATCAAATCCGAATTTTTATGCGCATTAAAGAAATACTCTCAAAGGAAGACCCTTGTAACGCGCTTTTCTCCCGTTACTTGATTGGTTTACACAGAAATTTTACAATCGAATAATCTTTAGGTTCTGTTCAATATCGCACCTTGCACGTGGATACAGTCGAAGTGAAATTCATTTTTCTATACAACGAATCAAATGCATCATTGGCTGCTAAATTTTGCCGATATCTTGAACCCTTGTTTGAACCCCATATCTGTTGTTTGCACAATATACTATTATGTAAGGATCGGATATTTCGAATTTAAATTGAAAATATCAGTAAGAAAAGCGTCGACGGTATGGTTCAAGTGGGACGAAGCGTTGACATAAGGTAAAACTTTAGTTTCATCACTGGCATAGGGCCAAATCATAAGTAAGTCACCAATGAAAACGGGCTATACCGGCATCGAATGGTCATGAGGATTGTAAAATAAGTATATTGAAATCTTAATTTTACTTTAGTTTGTGGCTACTCACCGTTGATGCATTTATCTGATATTAAATTAATTTGTTCGCATAGACAAACAAAAACTTGTAGAAGAGCAGGCGTTTTGACACGACAATCAGCTAAAGTATATGATTCTCTTACCTCTTTGGCAATCATCACCGAAGTCGGTCCATCTTTGGAGGACCCGCAGATGATACCGAGCTGATAAAGGACCAGAAGAAAAAGCAGTCCCGCAAAGCAGAGGATGGAAGCCTTCCGGCCCCCCCGAGGTGACAGAAGTGACATCCCTCGGGTCAGGCACGCCCTCGCAATACGATGCCGATTGTCACTGCTACCACTGGTTGTAAGAGCCAAGCCAAGTGAATAAGGCCTGGATGTACCTACGCCTAACTCATCCCACCTGAAATAAATTAGAAGAGTGAATATAGGGGGATACTTTAAACCGAATAAGAGATAATTTGCAATCGAGATCAGAACTGCGTCAGGAAATCGGAATCAGAGATGTGAGTCTCTTTCTACGCAGAATTGCATGAGATTTGTCGTTGCCGTGTATTGATTATATTCGCAGTTATGTGTAACCTAATGCACATCAATAACCAAGCTTGAAGCTTATTTAATGGAATTTCTATGGAGACTTTTTGCTAATCATGCCTATGAAAAGTATTTATCTCCATTACCTACTAGGCCTATTCATTTAGAAAGTATAGCGACCTGCGAAAAAATGAATAAATGAGATTTGATCTAATTAAACCTAAATTTTGTCTTTATCCAATCCAATCTGATCTGATCAAACCTGTAATTTAAATATCGTCAGATACATAAATTATATATATTTAGATTAGCTTAGATGAAGATGAAATTTGGATCGAATTAGATCTAATCAAATTTAAGTAAATTAGATCGTTTGTATTAATTCATTCCTGGAAATGTTAGATAGTAATTAATTGTTACCATTACATTTAAACGATGCATTTTAATTTGATGATAAAATCTCTCTTGAACTTATTATAATTAGTGTAGTTCATCGCTTGGTTGGACGGGCTGGTTAAGCTTGTGAAATATGTGTTCAGTCTTTGGATAAAATTAAGCAAGCCGCATCGGTCTACCTAACGGCTACAGCTCTGACAACACGGTGACGAATAGTGATTATGATTGGTAGACGGTATGACCCATTCTGAATTTTTACATATAGAAGGCATTTTCCTACCGATGAATAACGGTAACGTTGACGTAACGGTACCAACTAAATTTAGTCTCAAACAGGTTTTTACCCGTATATCTAACGTGTGCAGAAGTGTAGCAACGACGAAACGGCTGTTACGAAACAGCAGCTGCGGGTTATTATTTACTTTTGTTTAGTCCCTGTAGCAGACTCAGTAAATTTACAGCTGTATGCAAATGTTCCATTGAAGTAATTCATAGGGGCTGGTTTGGGCTGGTTTCGAAAAGTAAAAGGAGTACATTTTTAATCGCAGTGCAATTGTTGATGGTTTGGGTCTCCTCAGATTCAAAATTAGATTTCAAAGTAAGGGTTTGTAACTTTCAAAAATAAATTGCACGAATAGATAATAATTGGGGAAAAATTTTCAAAAATCACTCTTTCGAAAAATATCATTCAAATTTCTTCCAGTTATGCTGAATTCTTTAAGTAAGCAATTGTCATTTATTTCCACCAGTCAATGAAGAGAATGAGTTTTGGAATATCTGAACATTCTTTATTTACCTGATTCTTTCGATTAGCGTATTAAATTAAAGTTTTCAGTATTAATCCGTATATTCATTTTGAGCCAAATAAACTCATGCCAGTCCCCTTGAAAAGGAGCTAACGTACTTAAAGTCGTTAGACATAAGGATTTCTGTTAATCAGTTTGATTTATTTGTTAGGAAAATATTGCAATCCACAATGAATAACCATAGAATAAACCCACATTTCATGCCATCGTAATAGTGATAACCGAAAAGAAATACGATAGAAAAAAAAATTAAATCACTTACAAGAAAAAAATAGTAAAAAATTCTTAAGATGGACAATGTTTTCATTCCTCTACACAGCAGTATATAACAGTTTCATTTTTATAGCTTTGTAAACAAATGAACGCAATTCTTAGTAAAAATTTGTTTGATTCTCCTAGACTGCAGTGTTAGCTGAATGTTACTAAAGACAGCCAGCTAAATGAGGAATTTCGAAGCTCGTCCATTACAGGCGAGGGATGGCGCCGAAAGCTGCGGTATAAAAATTTCCTAATGTACCGACTTGATTAATATTGTAATCCTTATGACCGAGTCGGTAAGTGTAGCGCACTGACGTTACCCACGTACCTGTTGTAACCTTTTGCTTGCTTCAAAATTCTCCCGTGGCTGATTGTCTTTAGCAATCTTCAGTCAATGACTGCAATGAAGGACCACGATAGAAAACTTAGACTGTGATTAAATCATGGAAAATTACCCAGTAGTTGGGCACAAACTTCATGGGTATACCTAACTATTCTGATACGGGGTCTCATCAAATTTAACTGAAATACAATGACGGCCCGTGCTATGAAAATTAGATGAAACCTCAATTCGAAAAAAGTAAAACGAGATAAAATGCCGTCAATAAGATTTTGTAGTTAATATTAATACAAATTTGCGCTTTTCAAACTCTCGAGATTTTTGGGATTTTACGAATAAAAATTGGCTATTTACACATGATATCGAAATGATCGTGGCATAATATGGAGGAAAAATTTGTGCCCAAAGTTAAAGTAAAGAATCGTTGATCAATGAACAAATGCTTTTTCAAATTCTTCGATGTCTCGAAATGAGTATACAATTTATGAGATTAAAGAACAATACAGTGTAAAATATCGTCCAGTAGGCAAGTAATTATCGCAGTAGTTGAGACATCATTTTCAAAGACTTGAATACAATATCTTGAATCTCTGATTTTCAATACAATTATCAGTCTTTCTTCCGCAGCTTTGTTGATTTCCCATTGTCCCAATCGCAAGAATAACCGATAAAAAAGGTAATTTCTGATTTTTTACTTACATGCCTTTTTTCTATTTTAGCTTATAGCTTTAGCTTTTAGCTTTATTTTTAACCGAACGTAAATGAGGGTGTGGCTGTAATTTGCGGTCCCTGACTACGAGCGATTAGTAAACTTGGTAGGAGGTATTTTAAGCAAATTAGCACAATTCCGAGAGGTTTATGCTGTTATAGAATTTAGTATCCGCAGCTATAGTGAGTTATTGTATAGACCATGAGGGGTTGCCCTCAAGCTTGTGTCTAATTAGGTATACGCATGTTATCAAAACAAGGGCGATACGTGGGATTCGGATAGATCCCGAATACTATTCAAAGGAAGCAAGAAGACGGTACCCAGACGGCAGAAAACTTGAATCAGTCAACAAGATCTGATTGACAGATGTGAGTTTTTTGGCGTCTAAGAATCGCGAAAGACATCTCTTCCGGAAATAAAAATATCTTTTCGAAGGCAAAAAATGGGTCATGAGCCATATTTCAAACGTCTTTTTGGCTACCTACTTTAAAATATGTTATTCCTGGGTATACGTGTCAAAAAAAGCTCCCGGAACTCTAGGTGGAACTAAAAATAAAGATTTTGTGGCATCGATTATCGAGTACGTGAAAAAGCGCGCCAGAGCTGGAGTCACGCATTTGGGATTCCGAGAGGTGACACTGTAGCGAACGGCGAATATGATATCTCAGGACTATTTGTTTCTTCTTGTTTTTCCAGTTTCAACGGCATCAAGCAGGGAGTAGGTGACGATTTCGAGGAAATTGAGGAATGCCGAACAGCTACGATTTCGATTGAAGAATGCCGAGGCTGCGAAGGGGGAACCGACAAAGATCTTTGCATCGCTGGAATCCAAGGCGGACGTGATTCCCGCTGGTAGCTGGCGCTCCGCAGCTTCTACTCGCTTTACCCCGTCAACAGCTAACCACCAAATTTGCGAAGGATGGACTAGCGATAAGAGAGCACCACCCCGTTCATCACCGAATTATCGTAGAGCTGTGCAGTGGATGAAATTGCGATCTAGCGTCAAGTTCCGCATCGCGATGCTCCGACAGGCGCGTCGAGTTACGAAATCTACGAAATCGAGGTTCGATCAATTGTTGCGGATTCTTGCGGCTATGACGTTACGTGGGACGTAGCGTACAGAGATCGGTGTTGTGGCAGGTTATAAGATTTTTCAGATTACTCTAGTTTTGGCGGTCATTTGCGAAAGGTGTAATTCCGAGTTTGAGTAACGAAACGCTTTGAAGAAGAGTTTTGCGAAAGATGACGCTGCCAAAGAATCACGAGGGGGTTGGAGCTTTTGTTGCGTGGATATGGAACGGTAAGCGCTGCTTATGTACTCGCGACCGAATTTCGAGAGTAGTTGTTATGAGTAAAGGCTTGCCGAACGATGGATAGCCGTTTTGAATTTGCGTTATGGAAAAGTACTCGAAATTTGTTTGTCGATCTTCTTGCGTGGTGACGGTAGCCTGAGTTCGCGTTTGAATAAAGTAAATTTTGAGTTTGTTGAGAATTTCGAGTAGAGTCACGGTTCCAAATTGCTTTTTTTTTGTCGTAATTTCGGTGCAGCCTAAATTACGCTGTACGGGATATAGTCGCAGTATCGTGGTTTTTCAGTGTCACCTCTCGTGTATGTCGCGAATTGCTGAAACTGAGTGATCGAATTAGCAAATGACGGATTTGAGAATTTGGAGAAAATTTGAATCCACATGCGTTGCGATTGCGTTTAGTTGAGTTGGCGTTTGTAATTCTTGATTAAAATTGGCGTTTTCATTGTATCTATTTAGGTAGCGATTGCGATGCAAAATTTGTATTATTGAGCTTCGGTTGTGGCTAAATTACGATCGAGTTTAAGAATTTGTTTATGTGAGTTTCGTATAATTTTGAGCTCTGTAGATTTTGTTCAGTTTAGCGAAGTTAAGATTATAATTACCTTAATGTAGTTTAAATTGAGTCATCGAGGATGAGTTCGGATTTATTTAATTGAGTTTGAGATTCGGATAATATCTAGCTTTATTTTAGTTGCTCAGTTTAGTTGCTTTAGTTTGTCAAGTAATCTCGCGGTTGCGTCGAAGCTCCCAGTCGGGCATTAGAGAGAATGCCGTCTAGCCGGATCGGCACGCCGTCGACAAATTAGTTATAGTTCGATTTTGTAGCGATTATCGCTTTGTGGTTGAGTTTAGATTTAGAGTTCAGAATTATTTGCATCTTGAGAATGTAGAATGTTGAGTTTAGTTTTTAAGGAATGAAGCGTTCGCGTCGAAGCTCCGAGTCCAACCAGAACCATAAAAAACACGAAGATATAAGAGGAAGAAGGTGTACAGTACGAAGCTGGAATGGGAGATTAGCCGTAAGTTCACGTTGTAGTTACCAGAAACTTTAAACACGTTTTTCTCGAAACTATGTTTTTAAACAGCGTCAGCACGATAACTCTGGCAACTTTTAAGATTATCAACTTTTTTAAAAATCTTGACAATTATTTTCTTTACAGTCTGACGAATGGTTTTTTTAATTTTTCGGTTCGGCAATTTTTCATAAATTATTAGACACGATTTTTTTTTTAAATACATACTAACGTTTCGAATACTGCAACTTCTTTATTTTTGAAAAAAAAAAAAAAAAAAAAATTTCCGTCAGACTATTACTACTACATTATTTTACAAGATTCTTTTGAATTTTTGCAGATTGGATAATTTTTGGTGAAGTTATAATGTAGACAAGGTATATGAGCCCTCAAGTAATAGCGTAGGTTATGATAAGTTCTGATATTTTGATTATGAATCGTAAAGAGCGAGGTTTAAATGATTTTGTTTCTTCTTTTTGTATAGCTGCTTGACAGAATGTATTATTTTATTTTATTTTTATCAAATAGCGTATAGTTGTCGAGTGTATGTATCTCTTTCTCTCCAAAATCACCCCTCTCTTCTCCGCGGTACTAAGCTACCAAGTATATTAGCCGTGGTTTAGCGAAGCTAAAGATTTCCAGGCGTGTTGACCATGTCAGGCGCCCAACAAAATCTTGCGATGCGTTTTGTAGAGTTTTGTTTCAGTTATCACCGCGGGTCGCCAAATTATTGTTCACGCGGTATGTTCTCGGTAAGTTCTTCGGGTGGCCGAGTTACAGACAAAAATCCGGGTCGCAGTATATTATACTGGTAAGTTTATTATGAAACTTCTATTGCTTTCGTGCTGCTACGATTATACGTGAACGAATTCCATGAAGAATGGTAAAAATTACGACGCTCTGTTTGACACTCGATAACGACACGAAAATTTTTACTTAAATTTATTACATGAAAAACTTTGACAACTATGTGTAAGTTCTCAAAGCTATACCGATCAATCTTTGCCAAAAAATTCATTCAAATATGTTGAAAAAAATCACGGATACAAAGTGCGCAATTTGAAAAACCCCAAGAGAACTAAATTATTCATAAACAAAGAAAAAAGAAATGCAGGATTCAAAGAAATTTTTTTGACATCTGCAAGAATCGTTGGGAGCTAAAGGCCCAACATTCGCGATGTAGGCTAGCTATAGCAGCGTCCATCTACGGGATAAAAAGTTCATTCATTCGGTGAAAGAGGTAAATAAAGTAGTGAAACAGAACCAGCTACGACGTATCGCGTTGACCCTAATACTCGAGGGTGGTTTTAGCGGTTAGTATATCCGTTACGCTTTGAGCTTCACGGTCCACTGTCAAGCAGCCGTTGAAGAGCTTTTTTTGGGAGAAAGAAAAAGGCCGAGCATAAAGCTCGGGACGAGGAATACCGTCGCAGAGACAGGAAAGGAAGTGTCCATTTTTCGGTGGTGGCTCTCGCGCCTGTGGTGCGGGAAAGACCGGCTATCAACGCTCATGTTTCACCCAGCCTGGGCTCTTCGGTGCCGTCCACGATGAGAGATGAGAACAATCACCGCAATATTGCTGCTGGCTAGCCGGCCCCTTCTTCATCTCTATAGTTTCCTCTTTTCCTCCAAACTCACTACCACCATGCTCTGTTCCACACTCGTACATTTTCTGCTCCACTCTGTGAACTCTTAGATCAATGTTTATGATAGCGCTCGCGTGGGTGGGTGGGTGATGGTCGACGTTCAAACATATTGTTCCCATAGCGAGGAGAGTTTTCGCTCCTCCTCCTTCTCCTTCTTCTCTAAGTCCCGCGTTTCATCGCTTCTTAGTCGTGTTCGTTCTTTGATTACTGTACTGCTGCAGGCTACTAGCGTTGTTACACGCACTCAACTCGAGTAGCTCGACCTGAACTCTGTTGCCTCACACACACTCGATGAAAAGCTTGAGAAGTTGGTATGGTAGTAGGTTGCTGTATCAAAAAATTCATGACTGATCAAGTTTCGCAATGTCTTATTCTCCAGTTTATTTTACCACCCGAGTGTCTTTTGTCATTTTATACTATACCGATACTCACCGCGACTTGTATTGTTTCTACGGCTTGTACGGACCCTCAGTTTGATTTTGACACATTCAAGGCCGCCGATGGCACCTGCTTCACATGTTGAACAAGCTGTAGCAGACCACAACGAGAGGTGGACATGGAACACTTGCTGCTGGTGTTGCTGTCATTTCATGCTTACACGACCAATTTTTGATCAATGCCATTTTCAATTTGGACGCAAGTTTTTCTTTTTCCGAGCAACTTCTCTAAAACCGTGTTTCTGTGTTATTAATATTAAAATCGTTTTGTAGTTACGTTGAGATTCTTAGAATATTCTTGAAACTTGAATTTGCCCACCCGTTCATCAGATCAGTTCAATGGCTGTCATTTCTTTCACTTTTTTTTTTTTTTTTGCAGCACCGTAAATTACAAGACACATCCGAAATCATTGCAACTCGATAACAAATATATCGACATCCTGAAGTAAGTGAAGTTATTGTTTTTGCTATTAGTATCCCATTTTCGAGTAATTGTAGAAAAAAAACAATATCACGCGTACACTTAACCCAGACATATTTGTTATGCAGTCGTTGATTTACACAAATATTATCACAAATTCTTTTAAAAAATTGACGCATTCATTATTTGACGAACATCAAACTCATACATTCATTATTGTGAATCGAAAATTTTCAATGTGCTTGAAGGAAGAAAAAAAAAACCAGTATCGATTAAAGCTGCGCGAAGGCTTAGATATTACAGTTCTAAGACGGTGGTGTGAAAAGAACACAGAATGATCGAATTTAGGTGAGCTAACGTCACCTCCGACAATTGTTCAAGATCTTCGACAAATTTATTTCATCAAGAGATGGGGTCGTATTTCGCGCCAAGTAGAATGCGACTTCTCAATAAGACCGCCCGCAATAAGCCCGCTTTCCCAGTTTTTCGCTTGCGCATTTTCCCCCACTCCGTCTCAACCTCGAAGCTCCAATTGGTCGCGTGCGAACCAAGACCGGCAGCTTGACCTCACTGAGGGTGTGAAATTGGTGAGGATAGGGGGAGGGGGGGGGGGGGGACGTAAATACGCTCGTGCGTGTACCCGACGGGCATTCTAGTTGCGAGTAAACTAGCATAGTAATGAATTTTTGCACCAGAAAGTCACGTTGAAGGTGTGAAATTTCCACATGGTCCGCAATCCAAGCGTGGAGTTCCTCCACACCACCACCATGAAGGTTGCCGGCCATAGTGCTAATTTATTAATAAGAACGTGCAGCCTATAAAAAAAGAAAGAGAGCGTGCGCATTATGGGGGTGTACTCAAATTCTGGGAAAAACTCTTCGTCGCGGCGGGTTTTGCGGACTTACTGAGAGGTCGGACTGTACAGTGAAAAAAAAAAATTTAGCGTGCGCCGACGCACTCTCTTATACCGTGATGAGAAACCTTTGGAATTGTGTAGTTTTTCAATAAAAATTCTTCCCATTTTGTGTGTGCTTGACATAAGATTGATCCACGCCGCTTGCCGGATAAGTGGATTGGCGGCGCGTGCGTGCGCCCCCACTCGATTATTAATATTTAAAAAATACGCTCCATTAATTCTCCAATTTGAAACTCACCTACGTTATAGGAAATTGATCAAGGAATATGCTTGCATTTTTTTTTGGAATTTTACAGCGTGGTTTCGATGATGAATATCGTGTTTGAAAATTCTTTGTTCATAATAATCTTCAATTGTTGCTATTATAAAATTTGAAGCAGCATAAAATGGAAGCCCAATTCCAGGTCTTTCGAATGAGCCCATGAACGAGTTGATCAGACAAATAGAACCTGAGATATGAAGATTTGAAGAAGAGCGTGTGTGGCGGTTTTTGGCATTTTGAGAAATTTTCAACCAGGAATAACTTTTGAAATATTGAAGGTAAAAAAAAAAAAAAAAAAATTATTTCATAAATTTATTTCAACCATAGAATCCGTTAAAAAAAATTCACAACAATCGAAAAGATAAATGAACATTTTTCGTCGATTTCATTCGGTTTGACGTGGATTGACTCATGTATATTACATTATATTATATATCTATGCAATTATATTTATACGTTGACATGACGTTATGTAAAGATTATAGTTCAAGCAAAATTTTACAGATACCACATGTGATCAAGTCGTACTTTTATTACATCATTGCCCAAATACCCTCGGTTATTGTCGACATTGACAGATTTTGGACATTAACCGTAACATATACATGACATACGTTGAGTTGTAAATTTGTAACACGCCGTTTTATGACGCATGTTATAGACCGCCGACACCCCGTTTCTGTACAATTCCGTTCACAGACAGCGAAGGGCGGCAAATTCACAATAAGGTCAATCTCAGCTAATAGAACATATTTTATGGCACTCGATTTCTTTTTCTATCCCATGCCCTTCCTCACCCAATCTCCTACGAGCAATCGCCCGGGAAACGAAGCGAGAGCGAGAGAGAGACGAGAAGAGCAGAGGGCAGAACTAACCAACTCAGGCCTCGTTAACCGGGCCGAAGATCCCGAACGTCCCCAAGAGCAGCCTCCCGTTGTTAACTACGAATTGGTGTCGAATTCCCGCACTCCTGGCGGATGCTCAACACCTCGGCGTTAGTAACCGTGTCTCGATCATCATCAAGTTTCGGAGTCCCTACTACGAGTATCGTTGCAGCTGATGCCGATTATCTCTATCTGTCGGTCAGGTGTAGCATAATGGTGTGCCATAACTGGGTCAAGCAGCTCCATTGTCATATCCTGGGAGACCGCTGACGACCGAGAGCCCAAGTCAGTTGGGTACTAGTATTGCCGCTTCCTCTCTAAGCCGGGAGCCATGGCTACTGCGGAAAAACCGACTAACAGCTCCCCCTTCGTTCGACATTGGAATTCTCTTCCGGCCGAACTTAGGTCTGTGACGACTCTTGCCGCCCTTAAGCGTGGACTTTATTAGCATCTTTTCCGGACAGAAGAGTCTCGCTCCGGTTCGTAATCGTTACTCTCGGCCTTTTCCGTTTTTTGACTTTCAATTTTTCGATCTGTGTGTATCTTTTTACGCTAGGTGCAATCTTAGATTAAGTTTTTAGCTTTAAGTGAACGTGTATAAGTTTTTCTTTGTACTAGATTGTATCTCTTTTGTTTTTCTTTTACAACCTGTTTCCCAACATTGTGATGGGAATATCAATAAATACCATAAACCATCAACCCTTCCGCCAGCTAGCGTGACGTTACCAAACAGGGACGATCGCCATTTCGAAGCGCAAGTAAGAACGCAAGTGAAAGACACGGTGAACTTGCCGAGTGCCACGACTCTGCCGGGCTAACCGTCGTACTGTAGGTATTTGTCTGGTTATCTGTTCCGGTAACAGGCTTGTTGACGAATGGCATTCAATAGAATAATTGATATGAAGGTAAATAAACTTCGGTTAACTTTATTATAACAACAAGATGTATTTGAAGTGGGCGCCGGATCGGGACTGTTCCACACAGGTAGCTGCGTTGCCGGTTTCGCCCACTCTAAATCTAGAGTGAAATGAAGGATATGATCCCTACAGTACGCCGTATGGTGCTGCCACCTCTGGAAAAAAAATGGAATTATCCCAGAGAAGAAATGTAAAGTACCTTTTCGAGTACTTCTTGTTTTCTTGATTATTGTTTATGTTATTGTTAGTTCACCGCGTTCTTGTACATATTGTGCGCTGTATGTATCTTGTGAACACCCTTCGTGGCGAAAGCTTGTACAAGGCAGCCGATTTGAGCTCTGTCTTATTAATTCCACAATAAATAATGATTTCAATTATATTTCTATCATCATATCGAGTGTGTCATAACCTACACTTCCCGGTCCACGTTCCCTTTTACGAAATACTGAACAGCCGAGTATCCCGTTTCAGGTAACGTGTATCACAAATAACATCAATTATAAGAGTGACGATTCAAAATTAATACGTAGCCATCGATATAGAGTTTTAGTGACTTGTTTTTTTTTTCTTGCTATCTCTTCGCACCCTGTTGGGAAAGTTCATTAATCTCCTAACGTCAATTACAACATTGAACGAGATCTATAAGGACTGATGACACAAAGTTAACGGGATTAATATTTATTTTTAACACATGACGCCTCAAAAAAAGATAAGAGTTACATTTAATTATTGTTAATTCAACCTCCCGTCAATATTTTAAATAAATTTAATCTAAACTGTTGATTTAATTATAATATTTATACCATCATTACGCGTTTTACAGAACCTGACCAAATTATAGAAAATTCGTTACAAGCTTGTTCTGATCCTCATTTTAAACTAGCTTGTCACCGCTTCAGGTCCGAATGCTCTATTATATGTTTTGTGAGAAAAAGTCAAAGCCAAGTGTCCCCTTTTTAAGACCTAATAGTAAAAACCTTTAGTTGTTATCGTTATATTTTTATTATGGGCTTGAAAATAAGGAAAATCTTATATTTTATATTGTGATAATTGTATGAGAATCTATACTTGATTGAATCAACATAAGTTGGTACAGGAATAACCTTTTTTTCATCCAGATGACCACTTAACTCGTCATGTTTGAAACTGCTTAAAAATGTTCGAGCCAAATGAAAAATGGTTCCTAATAACCTCGTAGAGTTGGCATAAAATGCTCCATACTTGAGTGCCACATCCGTACTTTGATTTCTAAGGGAAAGATATCCATCACAATATAAAAGCGTCTGTCCTGTTAGTTGTCACAATAGTTTTTATGCTGAAATACCTGCTGCTTCGGGGAGACTAAAATAACATTTTTCCAAACTCCGAGAAAAAATATGGAACGAGGACGAGGCTGAAACCAGCAGCCAGAGTCAGTAACGAGAATTAGCAACCAAACGTTCTAATGTTCATCCGAATAAGGTAGTGAAGTTCGAAAATCAAAATTTTGTGAAATACCTTGAACCTCCAATACTTTTATACAATTATGAGGATAAAACTGAAGTAAATTATTGTATTTCCAAAAAGATGAACACGTTTGATTGCTAACTCTGGCTGCTAGCTTCATGGATTCATAATGCATAGAGTCCTAATGCCTACGACAGCCAATAAAACAATTTCGAAGCGAGTGAGATTGTTAAACAGAGAATGACGGGATTAGTCTGTATTTTTCTACGTGCTACGTGCTATGAGTTCTAGGACGTAACAAATTTGTTTGTGGTTGTGCTGATGAAAACCGACAGAATCGCTATTTTTTGGCTTAAAAACTTGCAGCTTACGCCCCCACTGCTCACGGTCTGAGTCCATGCGTTATAAGTCCATGGATTTGAAACAGTTAAACGTAAGCATTTCAAGCAAAATTGAAATAACGTCAGCTCTAATCCCATTTGTGCCGAAAAACTCTAGGTGTGAAGAAATAAAGATTCTATAATAATGAATTGTAAGCGGTGCTTACGATGAGCTGTTTCCTCCACACAACCTAATGCTACTGAAATTTTGACAGAGTGCAGAGGATATACCATAAACATACCTTTGTAATGCTCAAGTTAAAATGAAAATTGTGGAGCAGAGCTTTTCAAATTTTTTTTACCACGAAATACTGTAAAAGCCATATTTCGATTTTGATGTTGATGTGCCTTATTCATTCGAAAACGTCTATCGGTTACACTGACGGTATACTAAGGTTTCCCTTTCTTTGCTGTATCGGAGGTTAGTCCGAAGTTTGATTAAAAAAGTTCAAGCGGTCTTGCAGCGCTTCGTCCTTACACGATACCGTAGTTATTTATTCTCTTACCTTTTTGTTCGAAAACAGTGTTTGCGAAACCTGGTTTCAAAATTAAACGACTAATATGGGAAGTGTTTAAAAAAATTTTTCAATTAATAAATCTATATACCGTCTAGAATGCAGAATCGATGTTTTTATTTTAGGACTTCGGAACACTGGGATCAATCATAACAATTTACGTACATTTTTTCCCTCAGTGGATGTTCGATTTAAACTACTTAAAGGTCATCTTATTGTAACCTTCAGCTGGCACCTTTATCTGGTATAACATTGCTGGCATCTTGGGGTCATGCACCGAAATAATTTAGTATTATGACTTGAATTTTTTATTTTTTTTTTTGGTATTCACTCCAGTGTCATTTACAAGATAAAAAATGTGCGGACAATAATTTTTCATTTTAAGGTAGTAAAAATTTTTATTCTAAGGCAGAAACTTCCAAGTTGTAAAATTTCGGTTGAAATCCCTTAGTTCACAAACGACCCCACGGTGCCAGCTAAGGGTTAAATTTCACCTTAGATACCATAAATATTTCGATAAATTATACCTAAAACTACGTCAATGAATCCTTGTCGGGACTTTCGAAAGAAAAGTAAAACTACGGCGATGCATGGTATCGTAACGTACTTACACTTCCAAGGAACCCCCTTGAGTTCTCAGTTCCCGGAAGAAGAATGTACGGACGAAAACTTACTCAACGGCATTTTATTCTTTCCTTTTCTCAATTCTTTCGGTTTTCTATTGAGCAAAGTTAACGGGAGGCGACTTTTTCCAACAGTTTTATTACCTTCTAAGAGCAAGGAACGTACAACGAAGAGACGAAATAATATGTATGCATCGCACTCGCTTTTGTCGGATTACGTAGCGTATAACAACAGGTCGAAAGTGACACAGAATGTGGTTACCTAAGTGCAACAGATTTTTCTTCCAAGTTTTATATACATTTTTAAACAAATATCTGTGGCACCAACGATAATGGTGGGATTCGTAAGGATTGGTTAACGTTACCGCAGCAGTAAAACTTCGCTTATAGTCCCCACCTTACAGGACGTTGAAGGAATATGAACTGTGCGGCGATCATTAAGTACTTTCCACAGTGTGAATGTTGTACAGGTATGGATACGTAACAAGGTATTCATCCCGGAACAACCGCTTGTAGTAACATTGTAATTGAATTTCGAACAAACCGAGAGAATTTCCTTGCTTGAGACTGCTCGCTTACAAAATTTACATGCACATACTTCGTGTGAAGTTGTTTGGACTTAAGTGATATTAAGCTTTGCATGCGAGTTTAAAATTATAATCGACTTTACCTCACCTCCGTGTTCAGTTTGATTTATAAAAACCCAGGTTTGTAGCGAATAACAAAAAAATAAGGTGAGCAAATAAATGAGTTAAAAATCTTGGTACGATTTTGATCAGAGAACATGGAGTACTTGAGTATTTGCATAAAGTAAAAAATGCGCAGTCTGATTTAGAACGTCGTGTTCAAATCCTTCTATATTGAAAAAAAAAATCTTGCGATAATAAGTAAAGAAACCTGAAAAAGATCATAATAATAATAATAGCGTACGTCTCTCAGGTCTGAGGGATACATTAAGCGGTGACCGAAATTTCAAAATTCAAGGTCATTTCAAGATCATCTAAAAATTTTAAACGGAAACATCGAAACCACTCTGGTCACCTATTCTAGCACAATTTTCTCTGATCGAAAGTGCGAGTGTGCACGATTAGAAAGTGAGCATTTTCACGAGACTCCACATCCGTCGATGTTACCTTCCGGGAGCACAGTTATAAGTCTAATACCTCATTTTTGTTCACAGTGGGAAGGTCGGTTTATTTCTTCTATGGAGAAAGATTATCGTTGTGATCGACAAATACTCTGAAAGCTCTACCCTCTTCGTTGGTTTTCACACAGCACCACACGGTGTGGTGAGCATTAGAATCACATCCAACCAAGAGGAGAGCTCTCTCCCTGCTGTATGCGACCAGTTCTCTGACTTCTGCTGTTCAGTTATCTCTGTTGTGTGGAAAATAGGTCGAGTCTACTACTAGCTTTTACTCCCTGTAATCCAGCCAAACGCTGGTAACTATTGCAACTATGTCCATGGTACCTTGTAAGGGGAGGGTCCCTCTCTACCTTCCACAATTTTGTGCTTAACGTTGTTATATTAAAATTGTACCCTAGTAGTTACATTTTCAAGGATATCGCATCCTTGGTCAAAGTCGTCAATTCGACCCTGAGATGACGTTCAGACTTAAAAATTTGCAGTGCCCCATGTCATATTCGATCATAGAATTTTGCGCTTTATTTTGCGACACCTTGTATAAAGCCTCCATGTTATAGTCTGTATACTCTTGAACTTCTTCAAAATTTAGCGGACGAGCTGACTGTTAGATTTACAAATTTATCAATAATTGTAGGTGGAGATTTTAGTGCAAGAGGCCAGCTGCTTTGTGAGGTGAATAATAATTCCTTACGGCAATCTGCATAGTCTGCTGTCAAAGAGAAATTCTGCCGACACTGTAGCAAACGGTCGAGGCAAATTTGTATTGGAATTCATAGAACAATATGGTTTTAATTACGTATACAGAGTGGCCACTGGTCAGGGAATTCTGGAAACCCTGGAAATGTCATAGAATTCTGAAATTCTGGAATAGTCAGGGAAATATTAGGGGTTTTTACGGAAAGGCAGGGAATCGTTTACTATATTTTTTCACAGAAATACGTCTCACCAGTTTTTTAAGCTTTATATAAATTAAATGGGTAAAATTTTTTTAACATCGGCGTAAGGTTTTAAAACTCTGAATATTCCTAAATATTACCTTACAAACGATTGTACACATCGGCTAGATGGGGCAGTGTGACCCAAGTGAAAGTTCGTACTTTAACAAAAAAAAATTATATAGAAAATACGTATATTTTTATCAATTTGCTATAATCAATTTATCCAAAACACTTGCAACTAATCTTTGTAACAACTGCTGTATTCAAAAAAATAAAAATAAAACTGTCAGTCTTGTTCAAAATATTTACAAGTTGGAATGAACATTATTCTTACTGTCGAACAAATGCAAGTTATGACACAACTCTACGATTTTGGACTAACGTCAGATTTGGTTGGTGTATATCATTGCGAGAACGTAGTAGACGAGCTATCATTTATCGCAGCCAAAGAGTGTACCCCCTGCGAAAAAATTAAGTAGTGGCCAACTGATCGAAGCACCTAAAAAAATCCTAATGACGTCTTCCGATGTGGCGTCTCACCATAGGAGACCTAAAACGATTGTAACAGTGAGGAATAAAGTAGGACATGTACTAAGTTTTATGAAAACCATGGCCGTACCTTCACCGATAACAAGTAACCTGACAATGAAGAGACCAATAACCAGCGAACCAATAACGAGAAAAGATGAAGTACGTACAACGACCAGAAATAATACATGCACAACGACCTAAAATGAAACACAGGTAACGTCGAACAAAAAATCATCGCATGATGTAGGAAGACTTGTTGTAAAATTAAAACCAAAGAAGAAAATAATGGAACATGATACTTCCAAAGAAACTTATGTTTCTTTCAATCGACACTGAGAGAGTTGCTGAAACTGCTGCGTAAGCAAATTTAAAACTATATATTAAAATTAACGCAATTAGCATTTTGGTATTTGCGGAATATCAATACAAGATTTCGACGTAGTATGTTATGAAATCACGTACCATGTTATTCAAGAAATATCCATTTGCAGAGTGATTCAGTAGCCTTCTTTTTGTATCTTTCATTCAAGCTGTTATAGTTCAATACTCGCGTTATCTATTTTCCGAAACAAACCAGTCGTCGCTGTGCCTGAAGTTCAGCCAGAAGTTATACAAATGGCTGCTCCTGTAAATGAATGCTCCTTAGTGAAATGTAGGAAGAATATTGAACTAAAAATAACATATATTCAACTCAGGAAACCGGCCATCAGCTTGAGCGTACGATTGATGACAGTGAAAATAAAGCTCTAAAGAATATACAGGATCTAATCTTAAAACGTTTAGACTGAGTAGGGAGTGCAAAACAATTATCTTTCATTATTTGTTTTTCTTTAATGAACTAGGCTATACAGTAAGAATTCTTGTTGTAATGCGATTACATGTTACATAGAATAGATTCTTGCAAATTCACAATTTAAATTTTGGATATCGACGAAAAATATACAGAGACGTTAGCTTTGAAACACTTTGCAATACAACACATTTTGTTTCTTGCTATTTTCCACAAGGCAAGTAAGAAGCAGAATAGAAAACTACGGGAGCTGCCGGGTGAAAATTTAGATCAAAAGTTGTTGTACCCACCGCCAGAAGGGCTTCCATCAAAAAGACTCGTTGATTTCGAGATTTTTGAACAAGGTAAAAAGACGCACAAAAAATTGATAAACTACAATAAAGCAGTAATTTTTTATCACTCACTAACTGCGATGTCAAACTTTCGAAAACAGCGTGTCAATGGAAAAAGTTAATATGAATACAATAACTACCTACTTAAGAAATATTGATGGAGATTGAGGTAGAAAAAAAAATTTTGTTTGCATCACATCGACATAATTTTTATATACTGTCAATTTTAATATAAGGAAAGTATCAATAGCCATTAACAATTCAACGTTGCTTGTGTTTCAATATTTCCATTTGCGTACGATTGGTGGAACAAAGATAAGGAAGCTATTAGCTATAATCTCAAGGAAGCCATGAGTGATGAACTCGTATCTCAAATTCATTGGATAGGAAGTGAAACTAACACAAAATTTCGTGACACGAAAATGTCTAAAATTTTATACCGTGAGTTTTTTGTCAATCAATCTTGCACGCCGTATTATTCTAAATTTGTAAATACTCATTAGACCATAGAACGTAATTCGTGTAATATGAGAAACGGTTTTTATCGTCTCAACCCCATAGTCTATTGGTGGACCTCGCACAACAATACCCTGTGAATTGTAATTTTGATAGATTATTACGTGCACAGAATATATTCAACGATTTTATTGCAGTTGCAACGAAGAAGTGTCCTCACTTCAAAGATCGCAAACAGTCGAAGAATTTCAACATGAGATGCTGGAGGTACTGTGAGCGACGAAGTAAAGGTCTCGAAATAATAGTAAAAAATGTTTAAATCAGAAAGGAAACGTGGTGCTAAGCTTCAAAGCGATACTGAATTAAAGTTGACTGAGAGAACACTCCGGGAAGAGCACGAAGATGACTATCTGTAAGACGACGACGTCGAAGATGTCGACCTGAAACAATGATTTGACAGCCGAAGACACAAGGGCAAAGGATATGGATGTAGACGGGGAAGATCCGGAAGGAATCACAGAAGATGCTGAAAGTGGCGTAGAAAGTAGTACTGACTAATTCTGCGGATTGAAGTTGGGAACGGGTAACAGAAAGTGGTAGCCGTTAGTACATGGGGCATTCCACGTCAGTTCGACTACGGTCTGACCCTCACCCTCTTGGATTTGGTTCGCGATTTTTTATATTGTTGTTTTATTCCTATGACGTGCATATAATGCACCACATACTCGTATAGAAGATATGCCCAGAATACGAATCTGGAACGTTCTAGTGAATTAATATGATAATCAACGCCACAGATGCTTATAGAAGCATCGAGAGTAATAAGAACCCTCTGGAAGTTAGTAGAAGATCATAAAAGCTTCTAGACGGTCATTTTACTATAATATGATTATTCAGCGCGGCATACAGTTGGCACTTATGCTGCAGCATGTTAGCGACCACGGCGAACACCAACAATTGAAAGAGAAAGAAGGCACAGCTGTCAACCGTTCGTTCAGATAATTTATAAAATAATAATTTTATAAGTGTAGTATTAAAATACGTGGTATGTTGATACATAGTTCGTTATAAAAATTTATTTACGAAAGTTAGTTAGATAAAGTAAGTATTAATAAATAATTTATGTAATTGATATTGTAATATCTTATATTTATTTATCGTATACCTATCGTATTTTTATTAATTTTTCAAACACTCAATAGTTTCTTTAGTAATATCATTTTTACTTTGAATTTTCAGCGTTCAACATATCTTTCCTGATACAACAACTTTTACTATTTTTCAACCAAAATTCAAAAATGAGAAATCGAAATCATTGAAAAAAGGGTATCCAAAAATAGGAGAGACAAGGAAGAAAGAAAGGTGAAATAGATCAGAATAAAAAGCGAACTGATTCTGAAAATAACGGATTTTTTCTGCTGTAAGATAGGTTTTTTTATTCGAGATATCAGTGGTAGTTCGCTCCCGAACTCACTCCGGAATGAAGTGTCCGATCCGGCCGGCGTCCGGAGGTTCAACGAATAGCGCGGACCTTGGAGAGAGGCCCACCGAGTGACCGAGCTGCGCAAGCAGGTGCGCGGGCATTGACGCCGTATATGATTTGGGTTAGTTTGGGCGATGTACGGACCGGTCGGTTAGGCTGGGCTCAAGCAGGTGAGTGTCGGGCCAGGGTGTGGCGGATAGCAAATTTGCAATTAAGAAAACAACTACTTGTTACAATTTCAATTTGTCATCAGGGAAAAAAATTGCTAATTAAAAAATACAATTGTATTTAGTGTTTTTATTCCTCTAGTTACAAATTGAAATTGTAGTGATGACTTTTTTATCTATTACAAATTATATTCGTGATTTGTAATTAGAATGAGATTAATTGAAAAAACGCTTAACACTGATCTAGATACATTCAAGTTTAGTGCATGAAACAATCACAATGTGACTGATTATACCAACACAGCAATGCAATCACGACGTGAATGTCATATGAGTTGCATATGAGGACACATGTGTCTCATATAGTGAGCTAATAGCGTGTATTCATTTTGTTATCTGGGAAGCGCAAGGAGGAGGGTCACGCATCCGAAACTCTAAGAGGGGATACTTAACAGACTGGCGGCAAATAAGATATTTCAGGATTTTTGTTTCTTCTGTTTTCAAGTATATGTGACACCAAGTGGAAGATCGGTAGTAGTTTTAGCGGAGTCACGTGATGGTAGCATGGCGGTGATTTCCAACAAGATGACGAGCATATGGCAACCACCATGGGCTGAAATTGTCATACGGCATTACGGAGACAGTGCGAACGTAGAGCTCTGCCGCGAGGGAAATCGAACGGGACGAGACTGCCGTTGTTGGCCAGCGGGCCGTAATCTCCCCACAAAAAACACCTGGGCGTCACTACAACGTAAGGACATCACCACGACAATGCCGGAATATGGAGCACCGACCGAAACGTCAGCCAATTAGCATTCCGTGACAGTGGACATCGACGTTAGCGATACGCTAGAATTTAAGAATGTCGTTATCTGAGAACCAACAAGAATCGGGTAATTTCGCGAACAATAGCGCTTATGTTCAAATTTCGGCTCCGCATAGCTCTTTACTCTTGTCCTGGTTATGTTACAAATTAGAAGTTTTTGGTGTTGAACGCGAAATTGAGAGTACCGATAGTGAAAGAGTTGAGAAGAAAATGATCTGCTGTGGCGAAGTTACCTTTTGATGTCGAAATACGAGGAATGTGGCGAGTTTATGGTTTCGGTACGTAGCGGTAAGCGCTGTTTGATTTTTCGCGAACAAATTTCGAGAGCGATCAAGTACTGACGCGCTGAATAACGGTTGGCCACTTTTAGTTTACGTGTCGAAAAGTGCTCGAAATTCGTTTGCCGACGTCTGTGCTTGGTGGCCGTAGCATGAGTTTCGTGATTACGTGTAGAGTCAAAGAATTTTAGAGTAAAGTCACGTTTTTGAATCGAGTCATTTGTTTCGTTGGTCGTGTGCAGCCAAATTCTACAGCACGGGGTCGAGTTGCGATCGATTGTTTTGATAGTGTCTGCAGCAGCCTTACAAATTGTGAAAAAAAACAATCGAAAACAACGAGCATCAAATTCGAGCATTGAATATTCTTCGAACATCTAACTAGCATTTAATTACTGTGTAATTCTTTTTTCGTAATTACTCACCCTTAGTAGACATCTCGATGTGGGGCTGCTAGATCGCATCCAAACTGGCACCGCCGCATTTTTTTTTTTAACGCGGTGCGACTAATTTGGCGTTATGGCATTTAATCAGCACCTAATTAGTATTTAGTTATTTTAGATGGTAAACGTCATGTTTCTCATGTGGCGGTGACAGCTTGATAGATGTGGCTGTTTTTTTATTTTCGATCGAGAGAACCCGAAATATATTTGTTTGAAGATTGTCAAAAAAAAGATTTTTTTTTAAGAATTTGGAATTGTAATATCTTTCGAATTTCCTAATATTGAAGGTAATGTAACTGGGGGTTAGCTTTTCGATAATCACTAGAAAGCGAATCGTAGATGAGTGTCAAATTCTGTGACTGTGAGACCAAAAAATTATCTGTCAAAAATGGAATACCCCAAATACACAATTTTTCTATAAATGATGCAAAACGATACTGCAACGAATACCCTTTTTTCAATGGTAAACTCTGCTAGGGATTAGTATGGAACCCATGATTAAGGGGGTATTCTAGTGTAGAGGCATGAATTTGAGGTGTTTTTTGAAGTGCTATAAACAAAAAACAAAAAATATTTTTACCATCCATTTTTTTATCAGGCGTTTATTATTATTTCACGATTACAAAAAAAAAAAAAAACAAGTCAAAAAATACAAAATTGAAAGTGCTATGAGTTGTTGAAGTGGGGGGTACAAAAAAAAATGGCGCGCCAATGTTGTCACGATTGCAAGCATTTTCAAAATCAGAAAAAAAAAAAAAAAGATTATTAATCTACATAAATGCAGCCATCGTACTAACTAAAAAAAAGTCGAAAAAAAATTTTTTTTTGCCAAATTACGGCTGTCCGAAAAAATAATACGTGTTTTTTGACTTTTTTGGACGTTTCTGAATTTTTTAAAAATAGTAAAAATTATTATTTCGTTATAATAATAGTTCGTGCGATAGAGACATGTATTGAGAAGATTCTCACCAAATTTCAAGTAAATCGGTTTAATAGAACTTGAGAAATCATGTCAACCGTTTTGAAAAATGTAGTTTTGAGAAAAACGCGTTTAAAGTTTCGAGTAAAATTCGTTCCAGCCGAGCCAGTATCGAAGACGTGTCACTAAAATAGCTATATCTCTGAAAATAATTGAAATTTTGACTTGTCCTTTTAAGGACACATTCTTGAAAGGTTAAGCTTTGAAAATATAAAAAAAAAAAAAATCGATTTTTTCAAATTTCTACACTAGAATACCCCCTTAAATAAAGAGAACGAAGCCACACGCGACGCGTGCACAATCACGCGGTGTATCACTGCAGGGGCATGAAATGAATAATCGCCGATTGCTGCCGAGAGATAAAAGGTATATAATTATTCTTTTAATTTGAAAAACGGTACCACGTGATTCTACATTAACCTTTTTGTCAAAAATGCTTATCTTTGTTTGTTGTGCCTATTCTCCCTTCAGTTTTCAAATTTACCGGTATTCTATATGATGATGATGATGCGAGGTTCGTGAAGTACATTTAACAGAATAAATTGATGAATTTGATTTACATTTCATCCGAAGATTTCAGGTTCTTACAAGAACGCGAATTCTCATATGCATGTATCAGATATTCATATTTTGATTAAATTTCGTCCATTGCAACTATTGTACTAGAGATGAAGGAATAAAAACCTGGGCAATCTCCAGATGTCGAATTTGTAGTTATCATATTTCGAAATAGATTCGTTTGCATGCTTATTCGTTCTAGGATAAAAAGTAAGTTAAAAACTAATTATTTTGATAATATGAAGTATAATGTTCGATTCTTGTGAACTTTGAAGTGTGAGCTTGTTCCTAGCAATGCTAAAGTAAACCACTCTTTGCATCTTTTTCGTTGTGTATTGCCCTAATAGTGCTTTCTTAGCGTAAGTGAAGAGTGATTTTTTACTTTCCATCTTTTTGCCCTATTGTAGAAAAATCCGCCTCCGTTAAGCTGGCAATGTCAATGTAGCGCAACCACTAAAAACAAATGTGGTAATTAGCGGCTGAAAAATCGTTTTTCTTTTTTCGCTTCTGCCATTTTCGAAAAAAACGAGGTAATCGTCAGAATCACTTTTATAAATCCATTTCTTCCCCAGACAATCCACCGCTAAGGCGAGATAATCAAACTGTTCTCACAACGAAGTAAACTTCACACGTAACTTTTTACGATCTACTCGCAAAAAATCGGTCAGTCAAGCGGTGGTGAAATCGATAGCTAATAATTTTAAACTTGATGTCACGCACGCGATATGGTAAAGAAAGCTGCTTTAGCGTCCACTGCGCTTTCGTTACGGAACTAATACGGTAGCAGAACTGCGTCTCAGAAAATTTGTCGAATAAACGTGCACGATAAATTTTTCACGATCACCTATTGCAAGCATCCAGTCCAAGATTTACCGATTTATTAATTTCAGGAATTTATATGCCACTCATAATAACAATAATAACGAATACGGACGTAGGTGTCGATTTTGGTCATTTTGTTTGTTATACATTTATTGCGTGTCATTGTTTTAATGGTATACTTATTCAAGTATGGTGGGCCAGTTGCAATTGTGATCGTATTAGTCAAACAATCATTCATGCAGGCTGTTCGTATTTACGCGAAAAATTTTGAAAGAATACAAAAAAATATCAATCACATACCTACTTAGATCTTTTTTTCAATTGGAAGCGCGATTTTATTATCACAAGCATGTTGAATGTGGTTTCTTTTTTCAATCAGAAACCGGAAATTTGATGAATTCAATGTTACTGATATAATAATGAGATTTAACGATCAGGAGTTGTAGCGAATTTAAAATCGGCTGATCGACAATGAAGATTATATGTCATCGGAACTGATTTAAGAGCTAATGGCCATTTGACTTACGTTATTTCATAAACAAAATTTTCTATCTTATCATATACTCTCTCAACATCGCTGATAATTGATTCGGAAGTCTGCCTGGCGTCCAGTGCTGGAGAGCACGGCGGGACGGGCGCAGAGGAATAAAAAAAATGAATTGAAAAACGTCATTTCAAAAAGACTAGTTTCTGGTGTGGCAGTCGGGAATGATATTCTGAGTTAAGTAGTAAAAATGGTAAACCATTTGGCTGCAGAAAAATGGCGGTAGACGGTAATAAAGACACGCAAAAATGAGTCCAATTTGCGTCATACTATAAAGGCTGGCACAAAAATAAATATTTATAAAAAGTTATCCAAATTCTAATCTAAAAGGTAGATCAAAATCTTGACCCGAACACCCTGGCAGACGACGATAAAGAGCGGTAAGTCCGCGCAGATTGGAGAACGGACGGTACAGTTATTTTCAATTACCGCAAGTTAATTTCGTTATACTGTTATACATATAGCAGAGTGAGCTTTTATATTATGAATTATTATTCATCGTTATTCAATATTATTACCTATTTGTTAGCGTTATTTAGCAATATTTGGTCTCACGTCACGTTGTTCACGGCATAATTTTAATATCTGTATCGAAAATTTTGTTCCGAAATATATGTTCAAGATAATAGTTGTACACAGAATACCCATCTCAGAGAGTTAGAGGCAAACACGTTACATTTGCACCTGGTGGCGAAATGCTTGTTTAAAGAACTCGACGCGATTACTCCCACACGACTGTAGCTGAAAAGAATGGCGTGGAAAGTACGGAATACTTCGGTTCGAGGGTGAAAAATCACCACCCTTGGTCGTTGACGTCATTATTTGAACCAAAAGCCAGGATGAAGACATGAACGATACAGGCGCTGCATACATATTTATTTTATTCACTGGCGTATACGGTTACTGTCACATTTTAATTACTTTTTATTAACGTTACAGACGACGAGAACGATGAGAATAATTTCGACTGTTAATGATTCAGTCCTTACTATTTTAAAAATGTATTTCCGAATAAAATTTTCAACTCAGACATTAAGATCATGCTGTGAACAACGCATCGTGAGGCCGAATATTGCTAAATAACGCTAACAGATAGAGAATAATAGTAAATAATTATGAATAGGAATTCATAATACATAAGCTCCACCTGCTATATAACAATATAACGAAATAAAATTCTGGTAATCGAAAATAAGTGTAGCACCCGTTCTCTAATGTGCGCAGATTTATGCTCTTTGTGATTGTCTCAGAACGATCCAGGGTGTTCAGGTCACGATTTTTCTCTGCCCTTTTTTGGATAACTTTCTGCAAATATTCACTTTTGTTCCAGCCCTTGGTATGACGTAAGACAGACACATTTTCGCGTATCTTTGTTGCTATCTGCCGCTATTTTTCCAGCTACCAAAGTGGCTGTCATTTTTACTGTTCAATTCAGGATATCATTCCCTGCTGCCACACCAAAAACTAACCTTTATGAAATGATGTTTTTCACTTGATTTTTTAAACCTCTTGGGCACGCTTTTCAGCACTGGACGCCAGGCAGATTTCCGAATCAATTAATTATCAGCGATGTTAAGAGCGTATATGATAAGATGACAAATTTTGTTTATGAAATGACGTAATTCAAATGGCCACCTTCTCTCCGTCTTAACCTGGTTTCGGAAAAGTAGTACTGGCGATTAATGAGCGATTAATTCACGCGTCGATAGGACGTTGAATTTGGGAATGAAACAAAAGTTGTGTACAATCATTGACTGGGGGTGCAATATTAGGGGTTGGGGTGGTTTCCAAGGGGGGGAAACTGACGTCTATCGATAGCAATTAATTAGTGAATATTTTCAGTATTTTCACGATGTACTGATACCAGCTCAATCTTAAGTTGGGTTTGTCACGTTCTTTCCGAAAATGCCAGAAGAGTAAAATTAAACATTTCCGCAATTAAAAAGCAACTAATTAGCGACTAATTATTACATTTGTTTTTAATGACTCTGATACATTGACATTGCTTGTAAATAAATGATATTTCTCAAACTAATAGATTGTCCTACTCTCATCACTGACACACAATATAAGAATCGCGGTTCTAGTTTTCACTTGCAGTTAAAGTTTCTACAAAAAACATTAAAAGTAGATGGTGCAGGTGCATAAGGGATGAATAATCACAAGTTAGCGGAAGGAATTATAAGGTAGTAATAAAGATAATGAGAATTAAATGTTTTTGTTTGGAAAAAAGGAGCGGGCTCGTATATTTCATTTAATCGTAACGCTGAATGCGAAAGCCTCAGTTTTGCACAAAGATAAGTTTTCATTTGGGGAAATATCAAGTAGGTTGTAAGTATAATGTGAAGTATTTATTTATTGTTCCTCCTGGGAAAATATAGATCTCCATCTCATTTACATATTTTTCTAATATTTCCTCAACCTACCGTATCTACTATCTCAGGTATTTAATTTCTGTCTCTCAGTCTTTCCCCATCTACTTAGAATATTCAGCTCTACTCATCCTACTATCATTATCATTCCGCCTCAACTCTTTAACCTACGATCGCATCCAAACCAAGTTGGTGGTAAGTGCAATAATCACGTTTGTATAAGGGTTTCTGCATTCTTTCCGGAAGAGTAATCGTTCGTATGTTTGATGGTTATTTATTTATAGATATATATTCCTCGCAAATTTTAAACATAGATGTTGTCAATACAACAAAATTTTCTGAAAATATACTGCAAATCTTTGGCACATTTACTTTTGTAAAAAAAAGTTGCTGACGTCGAACGTGCAACATGTTATGCCTATCGTTGTTGACCAGATTACATTTTCCAATTATTGCAAGAAAATTAGATTTTTGCAAAACCAAGAGTTGAAAAAAATATTCAAAGATTGTATTGTATCAAAATAGAAAATTGAAGAATGAATAAATCATCGCTCGACTAATTTGAGAAATTCGAAATTATCGAAATGTGATAAAATTTCAGGTTGCCTTGAAGTATTAAACCATTCGATAGGTATTGAAATGGATGGCGTAATGTACCGTCAACCTCGACCCAGAAGGTTAATTACGTTGCCGAGTTGCGACGTGACAGAATAAGCTATGGTTTGCTATCGAAAGCGACGATAATAAGGCAAGTGTACCAGTTATTAACCCTGTCCCAATTATTGACCTTTTTTGGTTGTATCTGTTTGATCCTTAATTCTAAAATTACCAAAACATAAATTTGTAGTGTTTAATCCTCCAGGAATTGGTTTAAGTCATCACGAAATCCGCAATTTGTGCCGTAAATTTATAGTTATGGAAAATAAAAGGATCAATAATTTGGTCTAAACGTGTCAATAACTGGCACAGTTACCTTAACTCTAATATTGTCTTTACGTGGCGGTAGGTCCTGGTACAGCTTGCACACCGGAGTGTTAATCCAATTAATCCTTAGCATATTTCATATACGGTCATAAATTAATACGAGGCGATATTCGCTCGCTAACTAATACAGTGCCTTTGTAAATATTGTTCCCGTATCGAACACTGTGGATGGAAAGTTACGGTACACAGAGGCATGATCAAAGTGCGATAGGGGCTTGAGTGCACGACGGGATTAATTAACTCAAAAATAGACCGGGAAGAGAATCTGGCATGTAGTTTCTGATGGAAGACCAGGCGGCACTTCGGTTTTTGGTGGATGCAAACATTTGATCTTTCGCATCATTCACCACAGCGCTTTTGTACAACGAACGCGTAGCCACGTATATTTGCCTTCTAACTTCAACACGATTTAACAGAGACCAAATTTCACCCGCAATCAAGTAGCAGCGTGTATACCTGCGCAAACAGGTTTTCAAATCCACGACTGAGCCAAGTAGCAGGGAAACGAGTAGATTTGCGAATGAGACGAGTCCTGCAATTAGATGGGAGCCTTTTTGAAGACGGATGCGATGGACAAGTTTTTGCAGGCAGGCTGTCGCATTCCACCTAATTTCACTCACATGATCCTTTTTCTATCGTATATTTATGGTTGAAATTAAGTTGTGCAAATTTTAGGTTCTTTGGATGGTGAAATTTTTGTTTGAAAATTCTCGCATTATTTTTATCCCATTTTCAATTTCTGCATTATTTATGAGACTTGAAATAACCTCGTTAGTTAGACCACACAACAAGTCAATCGAGACGGCTTTTAGAAATTTTTTGCGTATCTGCAGAATTCAAAAACTTGGTGTTTGGCGAGAGATAGAAATGTAGATTGTTAACCGATAAGGCATAAGTGAAAAACGTGGTCGTAACGGCTGATCTACAAAAGTGCACAACAGCCATATTCACACCGATTTCAATGAATCTGGTCCTGCTGGGTATTTTACCTTCTAAATAGTACAATAGGACCTCGATTTAAGCCACAGTCCCCACCATGTCGCATTTATCGATCGGTTTGCCGTATGGGGGACGCTTCTGGTCTCCGCGGTCAGGCCCGTATATATATATCAATGGTCCCTAATAAAATTCACTCAACTTTAGAGGGGTTGATTATAAAAGACCTAACTTTGGCGTGACAATTATAATCCAAGTAACTCTACGGACTCCGATGATAAAACAATTATCTTCTATGCTTATACGCAACCTCGATTTAATCCTTTGAAACATGTACTTTTCCTTGCAGTCAAATTTCTTGAAAGTGAGTATTTATATACCCTTATGGGTTCTCGAGGTTGCTGACTTCAAAAATGGGGCCAGATCGGAGAAATTCTCAAAATTCATTCAAAATGGCAGATCTAATATGGCGGACTGAAAATGTGAAAGTGATCGGAATCGTTCGAAAATTCACACTCAGGGGTTTTTTCAGTTAAGAAATGCGATTGGATCGAACATTTTGAACTTTACAATTCTGACGTTGGACTCATTTTCAACGACTCCGAAAACCCTCGTGTAACAAATTCCAGGCGAATATGTTCAATTTTTATATGTTCAGTCCGCCATAGTGAGTCCGCTATTTTGAATTTTGAAATTTTGACGGTGGATTCGTTTTTAGCGACCTCAAAAGCCAAGATTACAGAGTTCCACTTTTCTAGTCCCTATATTATAATCTTCCTACAATTATATTTATTATGGAAAAAGCAGGCATTTTCAACACTTTGTTTATTTATAGCGCTCACTACATGCGCGGAATCATCATAATCCCTCTTAAAACATCAACATTGACATCTTAAAAATTCAATTATGCAAAAAGAAAAGAGAGATAGCTTAAAAATTGAATGTAAATCTTGAATAACCGATGCAAAAAAGGCGACTCATATATGTAAATGCTGTTGGTTATTCACGATAAGAGTTAAAAAAATGTACCTATTCATTGCATTTGAAATCGTCTAGCAGGGTTCATTTATTCCCGAAAAAGGTGGGATCGAAAATATTTCGACAATTACAAAAAATTAAATTATATATCAATCGTAGAATAACTATATCTTCTGTCTCTACTCATCAATAACAACATTTATATCTGACTTGTGTTATTTTAAATCATACACCTTCAGTTATTGTGATTTTTTTTTTAGATAAGGTGCCCAAGTCTGAAGACCAGTTCTACAAACATTGCGCGAGGTGAGAAACGCTTACTTCCCGTGGTGCATACGATATTTTGTACCACACATGCATTGAAGACGAGTGAAAACGCATGTTTGAAACGACGAATTACTAATTTTTAGGTTATGTCAGGTAGCGAACTCGGAGGCGAATAGAATATGCAGGATTCAATAGATAGGGAAGTTTGAAAAACCAAACAAAAGGGTCCAGAGAGTGAAGCCCTACTCACGAACTAATACTAAGGAGACCGAACACCGCATGTAAAAGTTGGCTCATTTTATAGCATGAAAAGGGCCAAGTCCGCAGAACGAAATAGCTACATGCTCGCGCATGCGCTGTTCGCGGTATAGCCGTATCCTTTTCTTTCTCACAGAGAGTGAGACTCTCGCTTAACGACGTAAACAATTTAAAATTTTATTGAAGTGAGGCTATGTTATGAGTTGAAAGTTATAACGAGTTATAAGACTTTTATAATCTTTATGATGTTTTAATAAATTGGCGTCAAGACACTGCTGCGTCTCTTGATCATCTGTTTGTTGCAGGATTAATAAAATGGGACCGCATAGACGTTTTCTGTTTTCCTTGCGTGATTGACAATCATGCGTCATAACCTCGCTATACGCAGTCTATGATGTTTACATACCTATATATGCATGGAGCTCACGCACTTGCACTCTCAGTGACAACGAAAAGGACACTGTTATACTGCGAACAGCGCATGCGCGAGCATGTAGCAATGGTATGGTAGCAACGGACTTGGCCTTTTTCATGCAGTAAAATGAGCCAACTTTTGAACTCGGCCTCGGCTGAGTTCGGTCTCCTTACTATTACTTCGTGGCCCTACTAGAGGCGAAAAAAAAGTTGAAACGAAGATTACTGTTTTTTTTTTTTATTCACAATATACTTGTATTCAGGGCGCAGATTCTTTTGTTGTCGTAATGAACATGGGCCACATCGGCCCAACATGCAGATTATACACTTACACGGACGAAAGCGAGGTTAGAATCGTCATAACGACTACTTCGATTTTTATACGACTCGTCATGAAAACATCGCACTCAATATAGTTCTCAGCTAACGGCAGCACTTGTTAGTTTTTGAGAGTTTTTTTTTCCTGTTACCAGAGTTTTTTTTTATCCTGTGGCGAGTTTTTCCCGTGTTTATTTACCCGGTTAGGAAACTGTGACTTCCTACCCATTTTAAACGCTCAAAAACACAAGTTCCAATGCATGTGTGGTAAAAAAAAAAAAAAATTAAGATCTGTTTATTGCGGTTCTTGGACTGTCGGCCAAGAGTGAACGCATTTCGTGACCACCTGTATACAGTAAAAGGGTTTTCGTCAATTTGCCGACGTACGAACTGAGCCGTGATAATTGAGATTTTCACACTACCTTTCTCAAGCACAGTTATTTGTGAACACTCCGGACGTGTAATTTGGTGATACAGACAAATAACACAGGCGCACAAAAAAGTATATTATCCGGCAAATTAGACCACCATACTCTATATATTTTTGGGCATGCTGAATCCGAATCCGGTGACAGGATCGCTCAATCACCCCCAGATTTTGAGTTATACGTGGGTATTTCACTGTAATTTGCGCATCGAAAAATCTTGCAATGTTTGAGTTCGATAAATCATTGTTTCAAGTAGGAGTTCTTAAAATCTGGGGGTGATGGGGCAATTCTCCCTTCAGATCCGGATTCAGCATGTTCAAAAACATCTCGGCATGGTGGTTTAGTCTGCTAGACAAGACACTTTTTTGTGTACCTGTGTGATAAAGTTTTAGACCTGACCTGGGATTGCCTCCTCTTGCAGTACGAAGAATTTCTGACGAGGCAGCTTGGTTATTCAAATTAAATATTAAAATGATGAATTATTATAATCAACTTTGCTAAGTATACAATATTTGGACATGTAGGACCGCGGAACATTTTATCCATTTTCATTCAGGCGAGTAGGTACACGAAAATAAATTTTGCCAACTATTTCATTCATTGTATCCGATTGAAATTTTTGTTGAAAAATCTTGATTTATTTCTACCAAATTTTTGAATCATAAAAAATAACAAATTCTCATGATCTATAAATCTTGGATGGAAAAATGCACGATGCATAATTTATTACAGTTTTTAATAAATTTGGAATCAATGAGGGATCTTTACTTACACGACCGCTGAGGCATCGCGGTATCAAAATCTCGTAATCGCATTCCTCATAATCATATTTCCCTCGAGCTCGATGACTAATAGTACATTATATAACAAGGGAATAAAGTCAACTTTATTCCTGTGTTACATATAGGACTTTATTTCCGATTCAACTGTGGCCGCAATATTTATTTGAAGATTGGGACTTTTAAATTGGGCTCACATTTCCCGCTGATTTGGATTTGCAGAAAACATGATCTCATATATCCCGCAAATACGTTTTAGGGAAAAATATGTCACTTTCGTCCCGCTTTTGAAGTCAGAAAAGTTAACTTTACGGTTGAGTCAGAGATAAAATTATATAATAAGACTGTATCGGATTTAAAACGAGAAATTGGACTTCTAATAGCGTTAACTTTTCTTTGTTCTCTCAAGTTTCGACGATATACAGATAATTATAATTAATGCTTTTGGACGGAATTCTTGGGTTATCTCGGAGTCAAAGTATTACCGCACAAGCAAGGATCGATTAGCTACAAAACGTATATTGGTATAAAGAGCCTGCATCGGGGTAAAAATGCAGAAAAGCTGCAACAACCCAACTTTTCAGCGCAATTAATTACAAAACCTGTCGCGACACACCCCGTGGCTATGTTTCGATGCCGAGCATCGCATTACCCGCCCCTCGAAGTCCTGGGGCTGGTGAAATGCTTTTGGCAAATGCGTGTAGGTATTATTGCATCGTCACCTTCGTCGCTTGGTACGGTACTGAATACTGGTTTTAGTTCTGGAAAATAGCACTCGGTACTCGAAAATCCAGGGCTCGACTATGGTCAACCTAACGTACACCTTCCGAGGTAAGTCCTTACCTATTCAAGACCACCGGTGTCATCTGCTACCATCTAATTAACTTGCATAGCCGACGACATGAGTGGCCTTGAATTGGTTGGAATCCACTTCAGAAAATGTAGGTACACGGCGAGATCTGACACTTTGAAGCATGCGCGTGGTTACTGCATCTCATCTATGTCATTTCTTGGTAACATGATCTTTCGCTGAGATTTTGTATTGATTGACGTGGTGATTGTGTAGCACAACCTGTCTCGAAATGTGTGTAATTTTTATGTGAAGAATGTCATAAGAATTGAATTCGGTATAAACGTGTTTTGAAACCTGTAAAGGTATTCGGAACTTCATGGTATCCCCGTAAAAATACTTCACAACAATTCTTAAAATGTGACAAATCACGACATATCGTGAAGATTTTTTAGGCCAATGAAATTGTCATATCAGGGCCAGGGCATAGCATAGGTAAAGTCTGATTGCAATTTTCATATAAATCGAATAAACTTTTGTTTCGGGCAATATGCATCGCAAGCTTATTTACGCTCAACACCGCGGGCAGGACTGATAAATTCAATAGACTGAACTAAATTTTTTAAATCGTTCAGCAACTACAGAGAATTTATTACCGAAAAGTAGTTTTACTTTGAAACGGAGACACTCTGATTGAAAGTTTGAAAGAAATAAATCGAGACCTCGCTATCCTGAGTTTGATTTTTCCGAACCATGTTGAAAGTTACCGTCACGTTATATAAATTTAATATTTACCTATCGTTATGTTAAGAATTACGTTCAGACTGTCGACTTTTCAGTTTTATGATTTTTCTCATAGCACGAGTCATTTTTATGTTACATTATCCAAAGTTTGAAGAAATAATTCTGAATCTAGTGCGTCTGAAACGCATATCGATTTCTGGATTGGTAATGTTTTTTTCCAAAATAACGCTCATGCGGGTTCGAAATAAAAGTTGATTTAGCGCACAGAAAAGTTTGAACTGCAACAAAGGATCGAATTTTCTCTTAGCCGGTCTAGTGTCCGGTGTATGTAGAGCTATTCAAGTATACATGCAACCTTGCAACATGTGCCGGAGCCGGACCAACGGCAGGAATAGAGTAAGGCGTGTTTTAATAGCTTTGTGAAGGCTGAAGCACATACAAGGTACACCCTCTACCAATTGCCCGCTGGAACGCCCGAGATTTTACCCAGGTGAACATCAGCTGACGAGTAAGCTGGCATGGAAGGATCCCGTGTCTCTAATCCTTTGATGAAGCTGGTCCACAAACGGAACGTGGAATAAACGAACTTAAAAGCATTCGTCACACGTTGCGACGCTTTTAGAAGCAGGCCGCCGGAGGGTCATTCCATGTCAAATCGACCAATGGTTGTACTCGACCCCTTTTGTTTTGGATGAAATTTTTTCAGCAGTTTTCATTCATCATGTAAAGAAGTTCTGCCAAAGGAAAAAAATTAAAAATTATTTTTTCAAAAGTTATGCAACTTTTAAAATTCCACTATTTTTCCTGTTTTTTAAACGTATGCTTCAAAGATCTCGAAAACTATTATAATTACTCCAATGATCTGAGCTAGATTTTCAAGGGGATACTCGAAGCTACGAAAAAAAAATTTTTTTGAAATTTTTTTTCAAAAATCGTTTTTCTCTAGAATTTTGAAATTTACAACATTGTAAAAATCGATGACCGCCTTTAAATTTTTCGCTCCAATTTTTTTCTGGAGTACCTCTAACTGATGTTTTTATGAGTGAGTTTGCGAGTATAAAAATATGTGACATAAATGGCCGTGTCTTTTGATTGCGTTGACTTAGAAGCTTGAATTGTATATGCCTCCAAGGAACCGTAGAGCTTAGTATTTGGTATTAATTTCAACTTGATAGCTCTACCAGTTCTCGAGAAAATTCCGCAAAATAACAAAAAGGTGCAGCAGTCTGTGAAAATTCCAAAAATAGATGACGACATTAAGGTGTCGATGCGGGTTTCCGATGTTGTTTAGATTTTATACACCTAAACTTGACCTGGGCCACGACTGTAATAACACTTTTTTAACCTATCGGTGGTGACAGATAACGTTGGTAAGTTTTTTCAATGATGAGCAACGGATCATTGGACACAGAAAACTCTCAGCTTTCGGAAGATTCTGCAACAAATTCGTCTACTTTTTTTTTTTTGACAGGGATATCGAATTCCAAAGTCGTTTATGAGTATTTTTTGCTTCAACATGCTTTTCACATGAAAATAATAAAAATCTGAATGGCCCTGAAAGGTATTTTCACTTAATTAAAACGATGTGACTTGGGGATTGTGTCATATTCATCATCTGCTAATTATGACAATTGTTAGCTACTTATTTATGCATGTATACGTTTGTAGGAAATGCTACGCTGAAGCCAATTCATGCGTTACTAGAATTGCGTTTTCATGAACCACTGTTTTTGTTGTATAAGTAAGATTGTTGAAGTATAAGATTGGAGTTGTGTACGATAGGGGCCGAAATGAGAGAATATCAATTCTGTCACAGAAACTTTCGCGTTAACCACGTCCCACAGGATTGCTATCTATAAAAGGCAAGCAATACATTTAATGCAATAGACAAGTCATTATAAGTACGTGTAGAGAAATTTTCGGGTTTTCTTCTTGTTAAAACTACTACATTTTTCTTTTCAATACGCTTTTGATTTTAGGCGGCTTCAAGCCGTCTTTAAGCAACCTCCGACTGTTTTTACTTCGTCTTTCAGACATGAAACAATATAATCAATTTTCACTTTTTGAAATTGAATAGATGTGCAACTTGACAGTGTAAGGTGTCATTATACTTGCTTCAAACTCGTTTGATACGGTATGGTAAGTTATAAGTTTATAATTATGAGTATCTCTTGAAAACCGTCGTACGTACAACCGTCTGGATTAAAACTTAATTTTACGGATAATATCATGCATCTGTAGAAACAGGATTTAAAGATTTGCGAGCAAGCGAATTACACTCTTCGACAATTAGTTATTGAATCACAAGTGTGAACTTTTCAATGCTGATATTTATGTTCAAAATATTTCGAAATTGGTCCGGTGATGGAAGAATTTTTTTTCCAATTATTCTAGCACGTTCAAAAATTTTGAAGTAAAAAAAAATCAATGTCTAGCATTTCTACACTTGAAATAAAACAAAAAACTTTTAATAAGTAAGTCTATATTATGCAGAAAGGTAAATTAATTCTAGCAGCTCTATTTTGTCATATTTTCAAAAAGTAGTATTACTCAAAAACAATGTTAAAACTTTGTTAAAAATCCGAAGGAATTCACAACAATTTTATTCTTTATTTCAGGTAATTTGCCACGAACCTAATGATTGTTTTCATTATTCTTTTTGCTATCATTTAAGCACGTCGGTAATTTTCATAGATTAAAATTCAGTTACATCTTCGAAATTTTGGATAAAGTTCAGTCAAAATTAGTTCAATTTTTAATGTATCTTCAATTCTTGAATAGAAAATGTTTCAGCATCGTTTTGGATATTATTAAAATCTTGGACTTCGATTTTTGTGAGTCAAAAACTCTCGAAGAACACGAAAAATCGTAAGTGAAAATATTCGTCGTAGAATCGATCTTAAAATAATTGAAACTGAGAGTTCATTGTTTGAAAATTTCAGAAAAATGGTGGTTTGAATATTTTTAACTTGAACCTGACTCAACACAAAAATTTGAAATAAACTAATTACGCTCTTAGAGATGCTACTATCACCTATCAAAATGTCTCAACGAAGATGAGAAGTACTTATGAAGAACTTCTTTTCACCAGCGTGATCAATAACCTGATTGTTAATTCAAAAAATTGCCATTACCCCCGTGCCTACTCGTCTTCATAAAACCGTTACAAAAAGTAACTCAGCTCCGGCAGTATTCATAATATATCGCTAGTCAACGTCTTCGATTTCCCACTCCCTGGCATGCGTGTGAGTAAGCGTGTGCCTGTCTGAACAACGTCTTACCTTACGTCTCTTTACCGATCATTTTGTATTTTACCAATGATTTATCGTGTCGCCTCTGTGCCAATTTTGATTTAGGACATTTAGTGCAAGTTTTGTCATTTTTAATCGATTATTGTCCAAGTTTTCTTTGTCAAGAAGTAAGCGTCACCTCCGACGCGTTGGGCCACCCATCTATGCGTTTCTCCCATCCTCACTTTACTATATCACATTGTGTAATAATTATTTTCTCGTTTTGTATTTCAATAAATAATGTAAATATCGTTTATCTACTTCCATAATTCAGTAGAAAATATCGAGTACCTATTCCTATCGTGTTATCTGGTTTGCCGTCGTAAACAATATTATTTCATCATCACAAATTAAATTTCTACACTTATTATCGGATTTCCATTTTTTTGATCTATCGTTATTTTATAGCAAAGTCTATCGTGCGTAGCTTGTATCGTATATTTCTGGTGTTTGAAGCTTCTTATACTTTCTTTGCCTTTCCCCACTCTTCCAGCCACCTTCTGCGACGCGGACAGCGTGGTATGTTTGAAATCTGCTTTACCGACCTTTTGGGGCAGTACGGATAACGTGGTACATTTGAAATCTGCGTTACCGACTTTTTGGGGCGATGCGAACAACGTGGTACATTTGAAATCTCTCTTACCGATTTTTTAGGGCCAGTTGTACAGGACATTGTAGTTGAGACCTGCCTTACCTACGCGGACCACGTCTCTGTTTCATCTACTAACGCTTTTCGTTTGTGTGTGGTCCTTTGACTCGCCACATGCAAGTTCGCTTAAATTAACCGCATACCGGCTGCAGAGCATATCATTTGATCGATACAACTTCCTTCATCTAATTTTCCTTGATTGTATCGTTTTTCGTTTTCTTAATTAAATTTCGTTTCACTATCACTCCGTGCCTGGTGCCCAGAATTTATTCCACGACTTTTTTCCGTACTTCTACCTTTTCCGTTTACTCTGATTTATTTATTTTATTTTATTTGCGACATTGGGTGCGTTAGCTAGCTTACCCGCTTAAGCCTTGATCCCCCTTAACGTTAGCCCAGCCCTTACAATATATATACCTATTTATGTTTTCTTTATCCCCATGATTTCCCTTGTGCGTGACAAATGATGTGGAGCGGCCCTTCGACACAGATGCAGAAGAGGCAATCGTTCCCTGCCCGACTGGTAGCCAATCGACCGGTGATGACATTGTCGGAAAAGGCATAAGACGAAATACATATTTTTCATTTTCACAGAAAAGCGGAGAAATAAAGAGTTGGAAGGAGGGGGGGGGGGAGAAGGCAAATAACCATCGATAACATAAAAGTAAGATCAGAAGTTCTTTACGGAGGCAATTCGTGCAGAAATTAGTCGGATTTTTGCAGAAATCGATTACTTCGGATGGTTTGTGTGTAAATTAAAGAAGGGAGCTTTGGAATATCAGCAATTACTTATGGATGACTTTAATCCTAGTGTCGCTGGTGCCGTCCTTGTAGAATATATGTATATATATAAATCTTTCGTTTGGTTTATTCAATACCTACGTGAATTTATTATTTTAATTAAATTAATTTACCTGTCTCTGTGGTTAAGATTTAAGAAAAAAGTCAAAAAAATCACGACGCGTGCCGGTATTCATGCCGATATAATGAGTAGCAATTTTGTGTTTTCTATCTTCTTCTATTAATTATTAATAATAATTTATACTGTGAATAGAACGTTTTCGTCTCTTGAGCACCCGATGTAAGAATGTATGTAGATGAATGTTTACATGTTCAAATCTTACTCTTCCGATGGGAAGCCACGCAAGACGGGCAAAGCCATCTAATAAATTTTTCATGTATGATAAAAAGTAATTTTCATTTTACGAAAATGAATTTTTTTTGTAGATTCAAAATCATGACGATTCGGTGCCACTCAACAGTAATAATAAAAAACAACACAAATCCGCACAAATATTATACCTATTATAGCAAGTATTTGTTTTTGAACTATACTGTGATTCATTGCATAGCCTTATGGTTAGTGAATCCGTAATCGTCGCTATTTTAGAGATTTTATCCATTGAATGAGAAACGATCGATGTCAAAACATACGTGTCGATTTGATGGTAGGAGGTAAAGACAAAGGAATCGTAGAAAGCTTATCAGATTTTGGAGAGATTGTTCGAGTTTCCCTATTTCTTGGAGTGAAACGTTCGTAGCGAGAAGGAATTCCTAATGATACTTGACGGCGAGCGAACATCCTTGACGGATCATTATTACGAAAAGCTTTGGAGAATATACGGATAAATTCAAGAGGATCATATTCAGCATAAGCTTCTATTCAATTATTGGCAGCTTTGAAATAACCGATTTTTCCATTATAGATAAATATGTACTCATTTCATTTTATTCAGGAGGTTCAATTGTGTATTTATGTTTAATCTATTATAATTGTGCACAGATGAGACTGTAGATTCGGAATTGTTCGGAATATCTGCATACAGAAATGGAGAATAAAATCGTCAAAACAAATACCAACGGTTCTGCCGCGATTACCGCTTGCAAATTTTCCATGTGTCAGAAACAAAAAATAGTAGGGGAGAGACGGGCAAAATGCACCCCTTGTACAATCAAAGAAATTTAAAAAATATTGATAACGCTTGGTATGTATTTTTAGGCCAGATAAAAAAATTCAATTTAGAAGCAACGAAAGTAGTAATGACAGCGCGTGAAATTAGGACTAGGTAACTTACACTCATTGAGGCGCTGTGTAAAATGGAATATTTGAGTTGTGCGCATGCGCCAACGATACTTTACTTCAGTGTTCGGAAATGGGGCACTTTACACACGCTCCACAGGCTTCGAAAATGGAAATTTCCTAGTAGACGTTGAAGAACATGCATTTCTTCAAGCTTTGATCATTTATGCAGCACGATTCATTTTGATTCAAGAAACCAAACGAGAACAAAGAAGTCGCTGAAGGTTTTGAAATCCAAACACTTTGTGCGCGTCTAAAAAAGTGAAGGATGGTCGCTATGGGTATTCTAACTATGTTTCCAAGTTTGAGAGAGAAAGTCCTATACGTCTATATCTAGAAAAAATATAAAAACCGTAAGAAATGAGAAAAATTTCTGGATGGTGAGCTTCCGATACAAACGTTGCATAACCAACGCAACAGATGGATGCCGACCAGTAGATAGACACTTCGTCAATTAATTAATTATGATTATTTTTAAAGAGTAACAAACGATTAAATATTTGTTGTACTAGTAAGAATAACCTTTTAATTGTGCTTTTCGAACTTTTTGAATTTCGCTCGCTAGTAAGTCTTGTTCTGTGGACATGTGGGCTTTTTGTTAGAAATAAGCGTTGCCCTATCAATCAGATTATATGTTTGCATCTCAAGTGGCTACTAACCATTATAACAATAATCAAGAAGATATATGTCACATTCGTATATTCGTTGTCTGTTTAGTGGCTATGAATTCATAACCTCAAAACCAATAGATAGACAGAGTCATCTTTCCTTGCGGCTTATGCGAATATGAGTTTGTTTAGATATATATTTTGTCGATCAAAAATTGATGAAGTATCTACATTAATGTAGATTAATGAATATTTTTTTTTTTTTAGCAGATGTCAAAAGCCGAGCGGGCATACAAATTATATTAGTATTCTGATAGTGACTTGGAAAAATCTTTTGAATATTGCAGAAATGGAGAGTATTTTCCGTAAGTAGTTGCTGCAGTAAATATTTCTAGATCCACACCATTTTCGAAAATCAAGGAAAATATTTCATTACGCGCAAAGAAAGGCCCGACAACGACATCAAAGAATGCAGAAGAAAATCGTGTGGAAAAATGGATTATGGGTAAGACTGGATTAGGCTTACCGATGCATGCAGATCAAGTCGAAATTGCTGTGCAAGAGTCTTGATCGAAGCTGGGCGATAATCTACGTTTAAAGATAATAAACCAGACAAGTGGCTGACCATATTTCTCAAGACACATTCACAAATAAAGATGAAAAGAAAAATAAAAATTCTATGAAATAACATTTGCTAAGGAGAAAGAAACAGTGACTATGTTGTGTTTGTTCTCTGCTTTTCAACCCCCAATCATAGTGTTCCCATACAAGCGAATGTCAGCGCACCAGACAATCTGTACTAGCTGATTAGGCAATTGGACGCTCAGACTCAGCTTGGATGGTATGGAGTACTTTTTATGAGTACACGGCAAATGTTTTTCATCCCTGGTGCGTGAAGGAGAAAGTGCAGTTTCCCGTTATTTACTTTATTGGTGGGCGCAAATCTAACCGGTCGTTGAAATTGAGTGATCTTTGTACAAAGCATGATATTCTGGTTTCAAGTTGGTTTCAAGTTTTTTTATGCGACCCGCATCATTTAGCCTCTGACGTTGTAATATTTACAATTGTAAAGTACGAATGGAAAAAGGATGTGCAATTTTACAAGCAAGAAACTCAAGTATCGCTCGCGAAAGCAACTTTTGCTCCGTTGCTTAAGAAAGCTTTTAATCAGCTAAGTGTTGATACAACAAAAAATGGCTTTTAAAAGTATGGGTGGTTTCTCTTTGATGCAAATGTTGTTGATTACGATCGATGCATATCAACTCGTCGGCATAAATTAGATTCTAAAACTGCTACTGAAGAATTAAAAGTTTTATAAGACTACAGTGATTAGACTTCGACTGGAAAACTTTTTGATAGCTTTATTGAAAAAATAAAGACTTTTAGAGTTCATTAAAATGAGTAATAATAATCAGAGTTGTAATTATGTAGTATGCATGTTGTGGAAGACTTGTATTGATACTTAATTTAGAGTTAGCAGACGAAAGCATATATGAAAAAGAAAAAAAAGACAAAAGATCTCAAGAAGACTCTCAACAGAATGTAATGGAAGATGTCTGCATGAAAGACTGTATTCGGAAAGAAAAATCGAGTGAGAGCAATGATGATTCTACTTTGACACACACAAGTCAAAGTGCCACTGATGAAACTACTAGTCCAGTAACTCTAAGTCTTAAATACAGAATACAGGGAGTACTTAAAGATGATTTCATTGTCATCCCGAATACTCCTGTAATTCTTGATGTTCCTGTAATAGATTTGAGTGATATAGATAAGTTAAAAGAAATAAGTATAATTGCTAATTATAGTGTAAATAATACGGATATTGGTCAGTCAAGTGATTCTGAAGTTGTACGTAATAGTAATGAAACAAATTTACATGATAAAATTCGGAAGAGTATGACTGAGACGAATGATGATAAATATAATTCCTCCGAAATGTCTGAACTGTATGTAATGCATAAAACTGAAAGGGGTAATTTAAATCACAATGAGAAGGGAATAACAGAGAGATGTGAGAATGTTCCTAGTCCTACTGACCAAATCACGGAGCCTATTTCTTCAAAAAACGAGAATAACCACAGTAAGTTGATATTCTCATAAATATATTCCTAATATAAATATATGGTATCCTTATGAATACGTTCTCACATCTTCGGAGTGGAGTGAGTACCAGCTGAAAAAGAAGGACGAAAAGAATGGGAAGCACGAGAAAGAATCTTACAACAGATAATTAAAAAAGAAGAAACTGATTGTGGGATGAAGATGCAAAAATTCAGAGAAGAGAGAAAACTAAAACACGCAGAAAGTGCCAAGATAAAAGAAAAGGAAATGAAGATGGAAGAGAAAATGAGGACGAAAGAAGTGGCAGTGAAAATAAAAACGGAGAAGGCCGAACCAAACGCAGCGGAAGGGCGATTGATTTGTAAAGAAAATCAAGTTCAAAGATTGAAACAGCAGCCTCGAAGAGAATCCCATTGCAAATTATATTATTGATACAAATGCAGTAGATTACAACTTTGCTATTGATTTGGCTATGGAAAAATAAAAATTATCATTTTGAATAAAACGCTTCTAATTTATTTTCAATCCGTCTATCTATTTGGCATGTATTGTCTATCTACTGGTCAATTCGTCCATCTACCGGGGTTTTCACGTATTCGCCGATTCTTTTCATTTTTATGCATATATAAGTTAGGGTGATTCAGAAAAATATAATTTTTTTTTCCTTCCAAATAGGTTCAAAAGTTTCATTTAGGTATACAAAGACACCAGTTAAAATTTAAGATTTTAATATTAATATTAAGGGGTGGCTCATCGCACTTTTCGATTTTCCATAAGAATAACATAGGATAAATGTTGTTTGCTTCTTCTAGTTTTTATAACTAGCTAACGAAGCGTCGTGCAAAAAATCTAAATACATATTTTTGTAAGAAATTGAATGCTCTACAAAAAAGGTCTCTTGTCAAAATTTCGTAAAACTAACTGTGTCAAAGTTACAGCCTGTCAAAAATTGAGTTATCTATAATTTGTCCTTTTTTGAATATTACAGCGTAGCTATCGGTCTCATAAAAAAAGTGTGCATGAGTTTTTTTGTGAAGCGTACACTTTACTTTAAATAGATGATAACTAATAATTAATTTTTGCAACACTTGGATTCCGATCAAGAATAACGTATCCCAAAATGAACGAAATCGAGGGGGGTGGGGGGGACCTCAATACCTTTCGTTGTCGGTATGGAATTCGAGGCAGCTGAGTCAGGAAAGGAAGATGAAGTTAGGTTTAAAGTAACTAACATTCCTTTGAAAATTTTGAAATACCAAATTTGTTTTTATGTTTTTCTACGTGTCTTTATGCCCGTTATCAGCCGGTCATAGTCAAAATACGTGTTCCGTATCTAAAATTACGAAGTACTAAAAAAAAACCTCGAAGGTGGCGCAATTCACAAACCAAACCTTATCAGCGTTATCTTTCCCCGTCAAAACCCTTCTAGTTTTCGAGATATTCGCCTAAGGCGATTAAAAAAGACCACCTTGTATAATAAAGCAAAATTCATCTGCCATACTGTTCGTAAAAATTGTTTCATTGCGTTCGACGTGGCTGCAATATTCGGTAGCTTCGGCGTCTTGACGTTAAACTAGAAGTTTGTCCTAGGTGTGTGTGATCCCGGTCAGGGTAACTAACGACGTTTGGGAACCCTTGGACCCGAACCTTCGATCCGGGTCTCAAAGTTCCATCGAAACCTGTTTCCTGAGGGATGTACAATCCTCAGGAGTCGGGCCGAGCAAGTTGACCTACACTCGCAAATCGCTCTCCTCCTCCAAAGTTCGGCTCCTCGGCTGCAAGACGAGGATTCCTTTTTCGGGGATTAATACCTAGCGGTATACAATTTGTCTCCGGATATCGTATCTCTTCAGAATCGATAATAAGAAAGGCGGAAGGATGCGGATTCTTTCGCAAGCCGCGGGTTGTTTGTTGTCGTTTGTCATTTACCGCCAGTATCTTAATGATATCCAAATAATACCTTGTATTTTATTTCGTAACGATTACAATTTTTCCAAACAAAAAATTTTTGAAACTTGACGGCATTGCAATACTGATAAAGAAAAGACGATTACATGTCTGAATGACACATGACAAATTCAACACGTCGATTCCACACTCACACGTTCAACGTAATTAACCTCGACACGTGTATGAATCGACACATACTCATTTTTCGTACGGGGTGATGTGTTGTGGTTTCGGTTATGCCCCTGTAGTGCGAGACCGAAATTGTTCTACCGTTTTACTAATAATGATTATAGAATTTAAATCGTACCTTCCGAAACTTTAAATTTTTTGAAATCAACACTATGTTGAGATTACGGTGAGTCGAAATTTTTAATGTTGAAAATAATGTCTGTTGAAATTTATAACGTTGACATTAAGTGTTGATTTTGCAAATGTTAACATTTACTCGTGATATTTACACGTGTAACCAGAAAGGACAATACTAATTAGAATTAATGAAGTGATTATTTGATCTATTGTAAGTATAATTTGATTTAATATTGTGTTACGCTAATGACTAGATGGTTGAATTGAACCCGATTTTTTAAACTAAGCGTGCCTCGAATTGATATACTGGGAATAAGGTATATCTACATAATTTCCTCGACTATGAGCTATAATTTTTAATCATGTTCTTCTTATTTTGAATTCGCCATTTACCAATAATAGCTCGCCGTTTTGTCAGTATAATTCGTAGTAAGCTGATTATACTGTACTTAATATTAACATATTAACTGAACTATCTTAAACGCGTTTACTAAATAAAAATTGACGTCAAAGAATTTTTCAAACTATCAAATTACGAAAATTGCGATCAGAATTTCTTTGGTCACGAACCACCCCAAGGTGCCAGCGAAAAGTTAAGCGATAATGCTACTCTGGAATTTTTAAATAATGCGAAAAAAATTTTTTTGCTTCAACGATGCCTTGCGGTCTTGGAAATAAGGTACAATAAAAGTTTTGTAAGTGGGAAAAGGTTTTAAGCGGTTATTACGTGAACTGCGGCTAAACACCTGGCAGCGCACTCTGAGCCCCTTGCTCAGCGCGTTGCTTTTGTGACTATATAGCTCCTCGTGTAATGAAGGAAGAAGAGTAGGAGAATGTCAATACAGAAGGACAATACGGTGCATGCATCGCGGTATAGAGGTAAATCCTAAATTTCCATCGGAAAATGTTTCGTAGGACTTGAAACGCATTTTTCTGGAAAATCGAAACGTTTCTCAAACTGGCGGGAAACGTAACTTCAACGGACGTTCATTACTTCACTTTTACGTGTAGCTTTAAAATTACGTTACGTAGAGAAATGTGTACGGACGTTATCATTCGTTGTGAACCTTTGTTGTCATAAATAATTATTTATGTAATGTCTTTTACTTCGAAATGAAAGTTTCGAGCAAATGTGGGCCATTTTGACCAAAAATTTTATTTTTTAACCTACTTATGTACTTTGCAAACTAATTTGCCACTGTATTGAACATTTTTTTCTTTTTATTCCAGGTCGAAAGTCGAGTGAGAAAATCTTTCCAGCTACTGTAAGGTATCGCCAAGGAGAGGTTGCTTATGCTGGGCATTGGCAATACCGTTTTGTAAAGATAGCGTATAAAAAATTTGTGAATGTATTTTAAAATATGAACAATAAAAGCTTTGAAACAGATTTTGTGTTCCATTTACTATATTTTCCCTAAAAAATTGTTAAAATTAGTGTGATTGTTAAACGGTCCGTGACCTCGATTCTCTGTTGGAATCTGTATTGTGTTGTGAGACGAACAGCTTCACGACTCGTAAGAGGTCGAAAACTATCCCAAGAGACTCACCGCTAGAATTCGCAAGGTTATGCAGATGTCGAACTTAATCGGTGACCAAAGTCAACTTGTCGTAAATTTATCACAGTGAATTCATGTGATTGTATTCCGAATTAGTTGCGATAGTGATTTTCAGTACTTTTATGAAACCACGTCATTTCCAAATAATTTCATCTTACCAGTGCCATAAAGTCACACACGTCTGAGTGTTCAGACAATAATCGTGGACTTATAACCATTTCTAACTATGTGAATTATACATGAATTTATTTATTTGTTTCGTTTGTGCGTCCTTGTTTCGCGATAAAAAAATTGGATCTCTTACTGAAGATGCCAAATACACGAAAGTGCGTAAAAACGGGACTTACTAGCCTTGTCAGTGTAATATATATCACCATATCGTACGTTATATCGGTAAATAAATCCTGTAACTGATATTGTTATTCACGCTAAGAAAAATGTTGTACTTCGTACAACTCACGTAATGAAGTTACGGTAAAAAGTATCACGTGCATTAACTAATTATTCTAATGAAATGACTGATTAGTTGTTTTGAATTTACATAGAATAATTGTTAAAATGTTTGAAAGAGTTATATTCATGATAAACGAGTTATATTATAAACAAATAAACTGTTCATCAGAAGTAAACTAATTATTTGCTGGATTTGCATGAATTCCATTTTTTACAGTGATTTATTCAATTGAAATAAAACTCGTTATTTAAGATGAATGAATTTGTTATTTAAAACTATCAATAAAATTTGTGTATTAGGAAATACCGTTTAAACGAATTTGAATATTTTTGGTGGATAAAACTTTGTCAGATTCATATATGAGTTGAAAGAATTATTTATAACAAAGAAATTTTATTCCATTTAAGTAAATCTGTTCCCTGGGCGTGGTTCCATAATTATAAGTAAATGTTACGTCCTCCGGACCTCAGATTCTTTTCCTAAACTACAACTATCCAGCACCTTGCATCCTTCCTCCCATATACTCACTTTCAAGTCATCTTTGACCCGGCCATCATTTAAATTCACCTCTCTTCCCTTTTTTCTCCTACAAACAACCTGTCATCCTCATCTTCTCATTATAATCTTCAGATCATTCGCAATAAATCAATTATATAATTAAACATTTAACTCTCTCAAAATCAATCAGATTCACCTCCGCTCCGTAAGTGCATAATCGACGTGTAAGAACTCTAAAATAGCCAAATAAACACCTCGGTGCGACGTAAAATAGATGTCGGTAACCGCTCGGCGAAATCTACACGATCTACCACGTAATATGAAAACACGTTTTATCTCTTTTACGCTGCGAGAGTATCTATCAGAAGAAAACAGCTACAAAACAGAGAAGAATTAATGGCCCTGCGAAACAGGCATGCGGCAAGAGCCGTTCCAGCAATAACTTTGTTACCTACACGGAAAACGCGAATCGTGTTACACCGGCGCCATATTTTTATGCTCTCAAACATGAAACCCTGACACCTTAGTAATTTTCTGTGTTGAACTTTACGCACGTTTGCATTTTCCTGCGAGAGCAAAAAAGATTCTAAGAATTATGAATTTTTTATAGATTGAAACGAATGCATTTCTCAAGTTGATCTCACAATCCTGTATTATATTCAAGCCTTTTACTTCTAGAAATAAAATTTCTTTACAGAAAACGTGATGATTAGATTGGCAATCCAGTCTTTTCTTAAAGACAGCTCATTTAGCTCGTTCCCTTGGTGACAAAAAAAAAAAAGAAAAAAAAGAAAATAAAAAGTTGGTTCAAAGTCGATCAACTCAATTTTACGACGTAAAGAGTGGGAAACGGTTAGACAGACACGTAGGGTGGGGTTGGGAAAAAATGGACTTTGATGAATTCATGTCTGCGTAAAATGTGATTTTGTAATTACGTTAAGGGCGCGTCGCCATGAATAATAATTAAGATTTTCCGATGCCGAGACAGCGACTATACACACGCACATACTTGGTCCCAGCCTTGAACTTACACAGGCGAATATGTGTGTGAATCTGTGACCCAAGTGTTTGTCATTACATTACACGAGCTTCTCTGAACCAACGTTAACGGCTATTGACCGATGAATTAATTATGCATAGGTTCGGCCTGTCTGTTTCGTCGTGGCGAAAGTTTTCGCCTGTACGCATGCTGATTAAACCTTAACTTCCTCAAACATTTATACCTCACATTGCGTACCTACCTACCGATGCGAAGAGAATTCGAGAAATAATTCCACCGTCGACTCTTACCTTGCCTTGATGAACTTCACGCTGGGAATACTCGAGCAGAGCTCATTTTCAAAGCTAGAAGCATGAGATGGGTGCCGGTTGCGCCCATCCGAGCTTGGCTAATGATAAGCCATCCCCTGCTCTCAACGTGCTCGATTATGCCGTTTACTCAGCGCCGAACCATGGCACACGTGTCCAGGTTTTCGGTCCATCGCAGGATGATGTGAGAGATGCGGGAACGATGGCGTCCGGATAACCACATTCGGAAATTGATCAATTACATTAGTATTAGCGCGATCATGGTGTAAGGAGTAAGGTGTGCTCCATAGAGGACCAATTTTTGTACAAGCTCGCACATTCCGCCGGTTAACGTCACGGCAAGTCATAGTAAGCCTACAGCGCATGCGCATGCGCACCTACGAATTACAACATAACCTCAACTATTACTTCGATAAACGTATAATCAAACGTGGTGGCTCACGCATCGCGTTGACGCGCATCGTTTCAGGAAATCAATTAAATGTTCAACTGTTCGGTTAAGGGCTGTAAGAATCGTGGTAGGATCTGCAGAAGTAAAAGTATTCACATTTCCGCTAAGCGTAAACTGAAGAATTCAGTCACCGTTTCACGTGTAATATCCTAATCTACCTTGGAATCTTTCGACAGTTTTGAATTGACCGCCTGTTGTGACGTCTGCTGGCGGAACTTTTCTATTGGTTTTTCCGAAAAGCTGCGCTGTAGCACAATTCACTCCTTACACCATGAGCGCGATGACGATTTCGCACATTACTCGTGTGCACACCGAGTCGTTCTTTGCCGTGTGATCTGCAGACTTTTTGGATGTTTTCAAGGGTACATTTTGACAAAAGTTCCATACTATCGCCATGTTTAGTACTATTTTTGAAGAATTTTCAAGTATCCGGTATGATGTAGTAGACTGATGTTATAAACAGTCGCGTATCGAAGTGTTGATGAAGAATCCTAGGAACTGCCGTTTTTTGCCAGAAAATATTATAGAGATTTTGTAGTACGGTTCAACTGATGTTCCATTTTGTGTTGTTGTTAATTTATTTAAAAATCAATTTCTTGCAAAAGGTGTGGAATTTGTCACCGAACAACTTATACACGGTAAGACTGAATTTCTTATTCCATTTTCACTGCGAAAAATATACATACCGCTGATCATAAGTATATATCCGAAGGTTTGACCGCACTGAAATATTTACAATCGGATACACGGAATAATTTTTTAGGATTATTAATTCAACGATAATGTAATGTGATTAAGAACATAAGTGTACACATATATTATATGAAAACCGTATTTATAATAAGTATATAATAACAATAAATTTTCTATCCGCTAGAGTAGAGATAATATAATAGTTTCTACATGAAAGCTCTACGTAAAATGTGGCAATACTCTGAAGACAAGATGATGTAATTGAAAATTCTTTAGTATTCGACAATGAATGTTCTATTTTGTGCATGGTGCAATTGTGCGGACGAGCTGTTAGAAGAAGTTCCTACAGTTGTAAGTTGTTTTGCTGCTTTTCTGATTTTAGAACGTGAGTGTCTTGTGCAAAAGGCAGAAACAGAGGTTAAAACAAGCAAGAGGAATACGGAATTGTCCTGAATATGGAACACAGTCTAATTCATAGAGTGCTCAGTGTATTGTTCGTGGGACATTATGCGCAGCTTTTTTTATAATAAGGCACCAAAGTTCTCCGCACCCACGGAACTTCGAAGCTGAATCTAGTTTCAAACTCCAGACTTTGTGCGGAAAGTTTTTCAAGCTAGTATTCGGCGTAAGGACTTTCCGGGATCCCAGAAACAGGTACCAAGAGGATTCGGATCAAAGTTATAATTCATCAGCTTTTGTCACACCGATCATCGGTTGACATGTTTATAAAAATCAGTAGGTACTTCAAATGAATCAATAAAAAATAAATAAAAAATTAAATAGTATCGAGCATTGAGTATTGAGTGTGTCTATTATGCCCTAGCTTAGCTTTGAGGCAAATAACTAATACAGCGAAGAATCACCCAAATTAAATGTGAATCGTATAAACAGTCCAACGATGCACAATATAAGCACAAGTATGTAGCACAACGATATATCACAGGCAAATAAGCAAGGAAAAGCAAAAAAGAATAAGATACATAGTTGAGACAAGACAAATGGATTAGATTAGATTAGACAGATAGAAAGTACGGTATTTTGTGGGTAATCATTTGACAGTCAGATTCCTTTGAGAAAATTCTAAGAAAGTACATTTGCTTTAACGTCGTTGTTTGTTGTAGTTTCTAAGAGCGATGGAAATTACATATTGGCTCAAAATATTTCACACAGTCGGATTAGTTGATATTTGTTGAAAAGAAAATTACGGCACTTGGGAGTAAGCCGACTGGAGGCGTGGGTATTACAATATACAATTTATACAAATTTATACAAATCCGTGTATTCGCAGCACTCAGCTCTGCGCCAAAGCCTAAATAATCAGGTATCACGATTCCTTGGCGGTGAGATCACGTACCAAGATGGGACGAAATCCGTACGTAAATCGGTTGCTCAGCACTTCGCCATTACTTTCTTAGGTTAAAGAAATCAGGTTAAAAAATTGAGACCGTGAGTTGTTCCCGCAGATCTTACACCAACTATATCTCTATGTAGATAAAATGAAACGTCGTGGGTAATTTCAAATCATCAGTATCATGCTAAAACATCGAAACGTTACAGCGGAAAAGTGTCCTCACATTTCCCGCAAATGCGTTAAGAGGGAATAATATGCTACTTACGTCTCGATTTCCAGGTGAAAATAGTTGATATTATGGTTGAACCGGGAGCAAAATTATTTCTATAAATTGTTATGAAAGAAAGCCAATAATACAGTAACAAGTAATTTTAAGAAAAATAGAAAAACTATTTTACGAAAAAAAGATTTATCTGCCAAAGTTCCGCCATGACCTCGGAAACGTCTTGATGAAAAAATCTAAAACTTGCAGGATCTTACAACCATACGATGGTCGTGAAAAATTGCCATGTCCTGTTCAATCTGACTTCCGCTTCTACCAGAAATGAGTCGATTCTCAATGGTTAACCGACAAACCTATACTTTTACCTCTTGCTGATTTTTCGTAAATGAAAAATCATATTTCTCTGACTTTATTTATTTAGTATTAAGAATTTTTGTGAATTTTTAATCTTTTGAAGTTTTCTTTTTTATAATTTTTCTTTCTTCATTTTGCCTTCCAAGTATTATCAGTTTCAAATTTTTCATATAACGGTTTTCACGATTATCGCGGAAGTTTGTCGAATCAAGTAGGAGTCATTTCTCAAAATCGTGAAGCTTAAACAAATTCCGCAGCTGCATCCGGATACTTTACTTACCCACGTTAACGGCAGATGTGCTTTACTCTCAATTTATTAGTGGCGTGAAGTATACACGCAAACAAAACGTAAATAATTCGGCTCGAAAGGCGATTTCCCAAGGCTTAAGTTGTGTTTTTTTTTTTTTTTTTGTTTTTTTTTCCACACTAAAGCCCCTTATCCCCTCGGCCTGTAAATAATTGGTCCGCAGAAATACCGGTCAATCGTTCATGCAGGGTGAAAACCACGGCGAGGTTGATAACGTCAGAAGGGTGTGTCGGATATCGATTTGTCGTATAGAAGTTGTAAAGATGAGCCGTAGCGGAGCTGTCACGCGGTGTGAAAATTTATATTCTTACCATTCCGCTGGTCATAATCCTCGGACATGATGAGTAATTGTTCAATCACGGAGGAGTTTGCATTACAGAGAGTCAAGTTCGCTCGGTCTCTTTGTGTTCGTACAAATCGCCGTGCTGCACTTGTCAGAAATTTTTTTGAACTTATTTGAAAAAATGGATTCCATTTGACTAGAAACGTAACTCTCGAGATCTATAAAATGCTCTTGGTAACGGCATGAAGTTCACGTTTACAAGAAGCATAAAGTTGGCATTTATAAGTGTTGGCTTCATTTAAATGACGTTGTCCTGCCCTTTCCGGCAGGTGCGCGATAATGTGTTAACAATATGTAAAACAAGTTAACGATCCATATATCTATTTTATATTATAAACATTTTTATTCAAGTACGAAATTTTGAATACATTTTAGCGTAGGGCAACATGTATCAATATCATTTTTGTTAAACATTTGCGAATGACTTGACTATGACGCCACCTATCGGATCTTTGCATAACTATGAACCATCGTCTGGACAATACAAATATATTGTACAAACGTAACCTCAATCGGTCAAGTCGATCAAAAGTTACACGATCACTGACAGACGTACCAAACGTATTTATACATGTGTACATATCTTAATATATATAAATCTCGTGTCACGATGTTTGTCCTCAATGGACTCCTAAACCACTTAACCGATTATAATAAAATACGCACACCATGTGCAGTTCGATCCAACTTGAGAGATAGGATAGTTTAAATCTCAAATTATAGTCGCAATTTTAATTTATTGCTAATTATTTGTCTGTTATTATTCGACAGTCACAATTATCTGTTAACTCCAAATCATTCTAACAGATGTCGATACCTTTCGACTGGGTTGAGTAAGTAATCAATAGATGGCGCTGCTATGGTAAATCTACGAACGTGTCATATAAGCTACACTAGCAACCCATCCCGGCTTCGCACGGGCATATAATAATATAATAAAAGAAAATACACAATGTTTACAGTGAGTTTCTAGAAAAATAACATTTATATTATTACTTAATATTATTATATGCCCGTGCGAAGCCGGGATGGGCTGCTAGTATTTATATAAAGATTATATGGAACCATATAGATTAGTTTTTGTCTATACACCTAAATATATATATATATATCGTCCTTGTATACAATAAGGATTAGTTTTTGTATACAACGACGATATATCGAACCTAGGTTGTTTATGTTTACACTACGCTCTTAAATGTGTCCATCAGAGCGACAGGTACGGATGAATAACCGATTCTTGTTCGGCGCCTCAGTTCGTCAGTCTTGTCGAATATTTGACAGAAGGAAGACGTAGTGAAAGTGTGGAATATAAGATCCCTTATAAGAAGTAGCACAAAGTTAGCGTTTATAAGTGTAGCATGAAGTAAAATCTATTATCATATCTTTTATATATAATTTATACCTTTTTATAACAAAGTTTATATTTATTGATAAAAAGTGATATCTCAAAGTGAGAAGAATTTGTTAACGTCGTAGATCGAAAGTGCGTAAAACAAGTGAAATGAAAGGGACAATGATAAAAATTTTTGGTCATGGTAATTGCACGTTCAGGACAATATCGCACGGTCTATTCAATGTAGAAGAGAAGCGTACAGAGGTAGAGAAAAGTATTGTTTTTCACATTTTACAAGATTGAACTTCCGATTATAGGCGGTATATGAATAAATATGGGGTTTATGCCGAGGAGGTCGAACTGACTATAAGAAATACATTTATTTGTTTACTGTTCCAATTACTTAGTAACCAGTCAATACGGATCATTAAATTACAGACGATTCGCGTTTAAATGTACAGGCAACAACGGTGCAAATGGTCGGTTAATGAAGTAGTTGAAGCTACGTAAAAAAGCAACGGAAAATGCGAATCGCTGCAATTGCTTTGTCGGATTGCGATTATCGTTGTTTTGTATAATTGGCAACTCATTGGGACTGATGCCAGTGATGGTTTATTAACCGTGGAAAGGTGAGGCACGTTGCCCAAAGTTAACACATAAGATAATTTTATTTGATTTTATTAAGATTTATTTCAACCCAATGAAATTTCGTTTTGCAAAAGCGAATTTTTTTATATGTTCGTGTTGATATAGATATTTTCAGTGGGTGTCGATACATTTGAAAACAGCAGTCTCAACTGCCAAGAAGTTTGGTTGAAAAATGAAAATACCGAATTTGCGAGTTGAAGCTTTTCTCGTAAAATTTGCTTTTCATTCTAGCTGGGTGCTTTTCTTGTGCTTGCTTATGCTTTATTAACTTAATTGAACCCGAAGTGGAGATGGTAATTAAACCGCGGTAGTTAATAATCAAGATTAAGACCGGTCATTTTTAACGGACGATGAATTCGGTATATTTTTCCGGAAGGGACGAGGAGGATTTCCGTGACTGATCGGATCAGATGAAGGTTCCGAAGCACGAACGGATCGTTGTTTTCCGCACAAAGCGTTACTGGGGTTTGAAAGGGTATTTTGGGCGAGAAAAAGAACCGGCACATAAATCGAGCGAATAATTTAAGCAAGCCCTTAGAATTAACCTTAAATTTAGCCCAGCGAACGCGAAAGAAAAGGTATGTGGAGACCATTTTTGGGGTACCTACAAATATTCCTTAATTTAATTCTTATCCCTTGATCACAATAAAGTGCTCAGGAAATTGCCAGTCGTTCGCCAGGCTCTTTTTTGGACACTGATTTTCGACGACGATACAGCGTCTCCTTTGCCTGAGATGCATTAAACAAAACCAAACGGCATTTGACTGTGGCCCGGATGCTCGCAATAGAACTTTTAAAATTCTCAGGATAATTGCTACACCGATATTTTTAGAACGTCGATTTCAAATTCGATATCAACGTCATTAAATTTCTCAGGTTGATCTAAAATGGCGCACTTTTATATGATATTTATACATATTTACAATGGGGCAGTTTGTACCGATTCTCTAGAATTGCTGAGCTTGGATATTCTGATTCGCAAATTTACCATCAAATGTTAGACCGATAGCACCTGACTGCTTGCAATGTACAGTTTTCAATTTCAGTGGAATGAAAATCGTTTTTTCAAGCCATCAGGCTTCAATATCTCAATCAATAAAAAATTCGAAATGTTCACTGCAAGCCGACAGATTATTTGAAGAGTTTTCGAACACATGAATATCGCCACAACATTGCAATTGTATGCGTGAATTCAAAGCGATACAAAAATGTTGCAGTAATAGGTATTTCAATTTTCTGCGTGAGATGAAAACATCGTATTGCAGTGATATTACAATGTCACGGACAATAGTACATCGTGTTAAACTTGCCATTGAAATAGTACATTATATGTTACAGGTGCAAAAAACTGGCGATTTCCGATGAGTGTTGCATCACCGCGTGCACGTTAAAATAAATCCCGAACCCGCAGAGCGAAACCGAACAGGGCCGAACAAGCACGGAAAAACCCGAGCTGGCTCGGCGCTTCCGAGCGAGGAGTCTCATTGTCAGTCGTATACGAACCTCCGGCGAGTGAACACAGTTTCGAAACCCTAGAAATCTACGAGAGAGAGATGGAGCTCGCTTCAGCTGATGTTGCAAACTTCATACTCCTCAGAAATCACCCACTTTTACATTGATTTAAAAGAAAATAAAAAGCATTTTATTGATTGGCTTGAACGTAGTTTCTGGTGAATTTAATGACACTTTTCAAGTGTTTGATTATTTATCTATAGTTAGTTATTGATAAAACAGAAGCATAATACTAGCCGATGCTCAATTTAGAAAGAAAAATTTAAAAATAGTATGCGAAACTCTGATAAAAAATGGGTATCCATCAAAATTGATCAGGCGTTTACAGGAATAAACAATCCATAAACATTATAATAGCTGCACAGATAACAAGGTGGACAGCATCGATGCCAGTAAACAAAAATGTCTCGGATCAATTCCGTTCCTTGATGGCCTGTCACAAAAAATTGAAAAAAAACACTATTGAAAGAAAACATCAATGTTTCATACAAAATTACCAATACTTTGAATAATTTATTTACACCTTTGAAGTCAAGAACCGCCAGATTGAAAAAACCAATATTGCATATAAGATCGAATTACAGACTGTGATAAATGTTACATAGGCCAATCATCGCAGCGTCTCAAAAACGAATTGCTAATCATAAGTATGATATAAAAACGCGTAATTCAGATAGATCGGCTCTGGCTCAGCACTCATTGGTTGAAGGGCACAGCTTTAACTTTGAAAATGTACAAATAATTGACAAAGAAACCAACTGCCATGTGAGGCTTATCAAGGAAATGAAACACATTTCTAAAAACAGTACTGTCGACAAAAGAACTGACATTGAAAAACCTGAGTTACCTCTATTCGGACACCATTTAAATTTTCAATATAAATGAGCATAGACTGTTACGTAAATAATTAAGCCAGTACACTAACAAATATGTAAACAGTTGTGTGACTTTCAAAGATTGTTATTAAAATGAATATCAAGAGAACTGTTTGGTTAGTATAGTATGATTGGTTTCCACTTCCTTCTTGAATTCCATGCAGCAAACATCCCAAGTGTTAAGGAATGTCGAGTTATGTAAGTGTTAAATAATTTAATCTTTTATAGTAGTTTTAATAAGATCAAACATTAAACGTTGGCATTTATGTACAGAATTAAATTTGAAAATACTAAAAAGTATTTAGATAGAATATAGATTAACAATCGATTGGCTTTGCAAGGTTTTCAGCGTGAAACTTAGTGATCAAATGTAATTCATGTATCAATTTATGATTTTTTATATCAAAGAAACCCGATGATGGTAGGCGGGGCCTGCCGAAACGTCGTTTAAAAATAAAAACGATGGCTAAAAGTGCATCATTCTATCCCTGATCGTCGGCCAACGAAATCAAGTCGGTGTGATATCTACACGGTCACGAACTCCAATTCACACCAGCTATGCTCAAAAGAATTTATATTTTTATGTCAAGTACTCTTTAAATCATAGGTAATATAAACACGTGCACTCGTATGATATAATTGTTCTTTGCTGACGGTTTTCCACAGTCTGTTGATCGGTGTCACATGCGAGAATACGTGCCACTTATTGGAGGATTCGAGGATAAAATATTAAACACCAATTGAGCGAAACCGAGCGAATCTGAAAGCCAATATCCGTTGAGCCGCGCGTCCCTCCGTCGGTACAACAGTGGGCCGACTATAAACGTGTTTGCGTAAGCTGTCCACGTAGGCGCGTGAGGTCCGCACGTCGCGCGTGCTATACAAACGTAATTACGCTACGGAGATGTAGGTATTCTAAGCTATGTCTATGTTCGCGATTCGATCGCCGCGTCAAGATCCGCGGGGCGAGACGACATGGCAGGTACAGCTTCATTGTGTCTGACACTTTCAATTATCAACTCCTCTCGATCGAAAGCTTCGAAGAGAAGAGAAAATGAGATTGAATAAAGCATTGATTAACCGTTTCGCTATCATGCGAAAACGAAGACATTGTGTTCCTAAGATGTTGTTGAAATACAAACTTTCAGCTCGTTATGATGGTTATACTCAGAATCGGAATTTGAAAAGGTGAAACAAGGGATTAAATAAATCGGGTGAAAATTCAAAGAACAATTAAACTTTTTTGATTCTGACAAACTTGATAAAAAAAAAAAAAAAAATATCTGCATACGAACTATTTATTCATCCAGCTTCGGAATACTTCGAAAAATTTCGATTTCACTTTTAAATAAATTGATTCCTATCAGGATCTAACTCCTTTCTTGAATTTTCGTCAAGCATATGAGAATCGCTTTTTCGAATTTTCTTGATCATTGTCAAGGTAAAATGTTGGGAAACCGTGTATCTATCGCCATCATATCTTTTTGAAGAATTACATGCTCAGTCATATCTGTTTGAAATTGAGATAGTTGTGCATGATAGTGTATAACTAGTAATGCTGGAGGATTAGTCAAATAGCGAAACAATGCGTGGTGTTGAAGAAAAAAATTACAAACAGTCGGTTCATCGTTGGCACGTAGACCAAAAGTAACACCGTTTTCTGAATTTCAGTTAAAAGCACTTTCTTTGCACTTATCCAATTTGTGTTCCGCATGTATTTACTAAGAACTCCGACAGTATAAACTAATTGTAAAGGATAAAGTTCTGAAAAGCCCATAACGCTGATTAATTTGAAATTTCGTACATCCACGTATTTCAACCGACCCATCACGAATACGATAATGAAAATACCCACAAATTTGATTTTCAATGTCAAAACTCGTGAAAAATGATCTTTGAAAAGTTTTTCTATTTTATTTTGATAAATATCGATCTTGGAAGAAAATGTCTTTCACAAAGATTGTAGCCTACAAAAAGTCTCATCTTTTATGTCGTGTACAGTTTTGGTTTGCAATAATTTTCTTTCGAGAAAAATATATGGGATAATGCTCCAATAAGTACGTTTTTCCAAAACTTTCCATTAGTTTCGATATTGTCTACTAACGAATTTGACCGCGGAAAGGTTGGAGTTTAGTCTTCAAAGTGCATGTTTTTTACTTTTATTTTTGTAACGGTGCGTTGTGGTTCTGGTTATGCATTTGTCCCACGTACGCAGAACTTATTCTAACCTTTGGGCGGCGCGAGTCACCTTCCGCCTTTTCGTAAGCGATGATGAAAAAAAATTAACATTACGGTTGAGCCTGAAATAAACTTTATTTTATTTGTTAAATGATAAAATATAGCCGGTGATTTTAAGCAACAGTCAGAAAAGCGGATTTACTTGTATCAATGAAAAGTGTAACAAACTATTCGAATGAAACATACCAATCAAGGGCTAGCTCATTTTTGCTACATCATGTTCAACATTACCGATGTTCTAAGTTGCTGCTGAACTATTTCAAATGCAACATCTATATCAAGGTGAGGAAACAATTTTTTTCAAAAAATGTTTCATGATCTTCGTGCAATATTGTTATTGGTGTTGGCATAGAGGTGCAATACCACGGTATTATACCAAACACAAATCCAGTGTCCCGTCAGTCTCGGGCCGTGAAATAATATCTGCAAGCATGCTTCACTTTGCGATACTCTTCGAATGGGTTCCGGTATTTGCAGCCATCGAAGTACTCTGCATACAATACGGAGTATGTTGTTCTAATATTTATCTATTGCAATATTCGTATCCAATAACATACCTAGTTGGCCAGGAACCAACCAAGGATCGCACGGGTTAACTTATTTACGAAATTATTGTAATTTCCAGTTCTAGCGACATCGATATTGATGAAAACAGTCTCACGATAGCTCATTTTACTCTTAATTCTTACCGGAATTGCGCAAAATATCTCAGCTATGCACTTTTTAGCCCCTGAAATGCGGGAAATGTGGGAATAGTAACACGTGTCAAAAAACCACACATTTTTTTTTACTACTTTCGAGATAGGATTAACTTTTCTGAATTTCGCAACAAAAGAGGGATGCGAGTTTGCTCGATCGGCAAGGGTAGGAGTACTACATGACCCTAATGCACAGGTTGACGTGATGAAGTGAGGTGAAATATTACGAAGCGGAGAGAATGAACGAATAAATTGAAATTTATTCCAGTTTACAATCTGGTAGGACCAAACTTCCTTAATTGTTCTTTACAGATTTGATAACTGTCCGGACAGGAGAGTCAAAGTCAGGTTCACCTGCCTCGATTAAATTTGAATAACAGATCGTTGAAGCATTCAATTACTCCCTAAAATTCTAACCGACTCACATTCTGGATATATCAGCGAGACCAAGTTTTGGAGGACAATTTAATTCACCGTTCATTCAAACAAAGCTTCCAATATATCTTGCTTCGGTGTACCTAAGTTAATTAACATCCTCTTACACGTATAACGATGCCCTTTACTTGTCGTGGTTTTGAAAAAAATAAATCTCAAATCTGTGTGTGATATTTTATTTGAAACGCAGGCGCTTGATCAATTAATTTATTTATTTATTATTCAAACAAGTGGTATCATTGTTTTTTGCGAGATAAAATAAAGTTGAAGGATCGCAAAACTCAGGTGCCGTTTTCGAACAAACTGAACTTTTCAGAACAGCGAAAACCACTTGGTGAACTAAACTAAATAGCGGAAGGCAAGGTCGAGAAAAATTCACTTAATCGTGAGAAAAACATTCTTAAAAATTGATCTACGTCAGAAAAGCCGAAGTGAATCCTCATTGTAAAATTGTCTACCGGACCAAAATGAAGTTTTAGTATGAGTCGGAGTATGAAAATGTAAAAAAAAAAAAAAACGATAATGTCAGGTCAAAACCAAATATGTAATAGAGGCTCAGCTTAAACAAGGTTGATTTAATCAAAGCTGTTCAAAACATATATCGGTCAAAATTTGGAATGATGAGACACTGTTAAAAATGTTCGTAAATTTGTTACATTTACTACACAAAAGTGTGGCTGAAAAAAAAATGGTGTGATTTAAAGTGAATCACTATAAGCATTCTCATTGAATTTGCAATTAAATTTTCTGATTTTGTTCAACTTGGTTGCAGAAACACAAAAGCGAATTTTGAATTGAACTAAAATATTATATGTGGTGAAATGTATTATATTTGTAAACTTACTATACATATTGCTGAATCTACGTGACGAATTTACAAAGAAATTCGACCACAGCCTATTAAAATTAAAAATCTATTGCGGCCATAGGAATTAATATACATCTGTATTAATTTAAAAAAAAATATATATATATATATATATATACATGATGAAAGTACGAAAATTCTAGACATTTTATTCATTTGGATAGAAACAATAATTCAGTTTCGTAATCGTGCGTGAATATCGCCAATTCATATAATACCTAAGAAAACTCCGCATTCATCTCAAGTAAATCGTGTTTAGGAATTTTGTCTTTGTGAGAGCGTTAATGTATATTGGCGAATTTTGTTTTTCCGTAAATAAATAATAACCAACCGAAATCCAGGCCATAACATCTGATTTTTATATATATATATATAAATAATTTGCCTTTCGTTCCCGGTCTATAGAAATTATAAGATTTGTTGCACTGATATAACATCGATCGAGGCAATGAATTCAAAACTAAATGTTATCTATAATCTTCAACTTTTCGGTCACCCTTTCCCCGTAATGAAAATTGACGATTTTTCGGAAAAACTTCCTAGCTTTTCGGTGGAAATTTTACGTCTAGCACGAGTTACCAGATTGCTCTCTACACTAATCGTTGAACACGGCACCAACTAAACTTCAACTATAGTCATACGTTCTTCTTCCCATCTACTATCTCTGAAGTCATTTGTCACTCGGCCAACATCTAAATTTCCCTCTCTTTCGACAACCAAACTCGGCTCTTTCCCTAGGACGAACAAAACGCTTCCACATCATCTCATTGTACTCTTCGTGTATTTTACAGTATATCAATTATAGTATAACCGATCAACAAAATCCCAATATATCAGTTCCTTTTATCTCCTGTTTTCATTCGTGAGTGTGCGTCGTGTGACGTGTTACAATACCAAAAAGGGCCATGATACATCACGGCTTGGTATGGATGTGACGCGGTCATCGACAGCCACTCGTTTTGATCAAAGCCATTTACCCCATAACAAAATCATTTGAATGTTGTTTTTCTCGTTCGTGAAACCTCGAAAATATTGATTTTTCATAAAATTTTATTCTCGATATGACGTCACTTCTTGTGACAAAGGGTGCAACTAAATCGAATAAACCAGCTGTACGTGTACACTGTACATACATGCTCTCAGAATTTCGTGCTGGAACTATATGTGTAAATGCACCCTCATTACTAAGATGAAAAAGAGAAAACAGGAAGATTGTGGTATTCTAAAAAGATTGATCTGTCGAAATTTATTCAAAACTCACGATATGTGCCAAGACTGATTGATTTGAGGGCAAACTTTTCCAATTCTTTGATAATTACCACCGCTAATTATCCTTATTTTTTATACTTTTCTATAGCAGTAAGAGAGTTTTGTGGAATGTGCAGGTAAATATTTTCCTGTCTATAGTACAGAGATGAGAAATTTTGTAATATTTTAATCACAGGGTTTTAATAACGTTCTCGCGATCCTAACGAATTCGGGTATCAGGCGCTTCGTAAAATTAATCCTTTGCAATGATTGGTTATTCTGATTGAGAATGCGGGCCGGAAAAGACTATAACGTAAAATAACGAAACGGCAATTACGTAAGTATTATATATTCAGTTTGTGAATTTATACACCGCGGATTGCAAGCGGCAAATTAATCGGTTCGTTAAGCTGCCGCAGCTGACCGATTCGACCGAGTTCAACCATTTTATCAACGTCATATAAATTCGACAAAATGAATCAAGGATGAAGGAGTGATAAGCTGTGCCGGCGTATACCTGTATACATTTACGCGCGGAAAAAAATTTCCGGAATCATATTTACCAAATTCGGCAACTCGTTTCGCCTTTGCTTCGCACAATTTTTCTCGCCTCTTCAGGATTCACTGATGAATCTGTAGGTAACCTTTTATTGACTTTGAAGTCTCTTTGCCCGCATAATCAAGGCATCAAGTATAGACATACAATGCACTGAGAAAAATTTCATTCGTTACAGTGACTGGAAAAATTTAGTAAAACAGGTGTCGTTGAAAAAACTGTTTGAATATTGTTGGAATTACGAAAAACGAGGTACGCCTAACCATTTTGCGCTGTCGTCGATCCTTTTTTGGTAATTGCAACGCAAAATCAGTTTCTGAGGTTTACGTCAATTTATTCTTGCACAAGCATTAAATTTTTGCAACAATTGCAAGAAAATATAGCAACAGTGATCGTAATGAGAAAGAATAGTAACAGATACTAGATTTTCTAGTAACAGTTAGAAAACTGATATTTATTTTCTACCTAGAACTATATTTTTCGATTGTGGTTAGAAATAAAAATAGTCAAGGACTGAGCGTTAACCGGAACTAAAAATTTCTTTCAGTGTCTGTATAATATATCTGGACGTCTCAATTTCTTTGATGACTGAGAAGTTGCAAGTATTAGGTACGGAAGCGAAAAAACATTCATCTGCGTAGATATTGTGACACAAAAATTGAGACATTTTTTTTATTCAAAAAGGTAAATCAAGAAACCTAGCAGCGAATAAAATCATGAGTGCGGTTGGAAAACTGTTGCAAATGAAAAAAAGAAGTTACAACTGACTTCGTCGAAGACATTCAACAGCCGTGAGTCGAATTAAATCAAATAACAATTGCATTATTTATCCCCTAATTGAGAACAAATTTTCGTTAGTGTAAAAACGTTTGTAAATGATTTGTTCATTGCGCTTCGAGAGGTAGAGTCATTGGAGGCCGGAGGGTGCATGTTATTGATTCCAGCAACTGTATTTAATGAAAACTGTAAAAGAGAAGAGATTGTGGCAAAAACAGAATAGCTAGCCGAATATATTATAGCAGACCTATTGAAATTATTACGAACGTAGACTGAACAATACGAAGAATGGGTTTGATCGGTTCGATGGGAAATTATTGGTTTTGCATTAGTGGAAAATAAACACGAACCTACACAGCATGTGTATACATGAATTATATTTTTCCCTGCTTTATATTCAAATCACAACGAGCTGCGCTGGTTAATTGCAAAATGGTAGCGATCCATTAATTACGTGGCTCGCGTCAGCAAAAAGAGGTAACATAATTAATTTATTTCGCGAGCCTAACGGGCAAAAGTGTAATTTTTACGGTCGAGGGCAAGGCATATTATCCAGCAACACTCGTTATCACCCGGAATGAATGTGTTATTCCTTGCTGAATATACGGAAGGCAGAGTCGAGAGAAAAATCTCGACGAGAAGTGAAAAAATAGTACTTGATGAAAAATTGCGAAATGACGCAAAAATCAATTTCTTCGTATAAACTATACTAAAAATAAGTGACGCGAGACTACAGAATGCTAAGAAATGTGTAGATGTTAAAAATCGGGTGTCCCGTTTAAAACTGCGTGTTAGCATATTTCGAAAACTAATGAAGAGACGTTTCAGCCGAGAGTTCAATGATTTCGAAATAGACACAAATTAGCAGTACTAGCTCGACTACCCTTTTCACGACATCTAAGCGACGTCTATTTTTTCAAACAACAATTCATTTTTTACTACTCATCACTTATGCAGTGGAAAGAAACGTATTGTTTTCAGCAAAAAAATTATTCTAGATCATTTTGTCATATCTGTATGTTTCATCACCTCCGGAAATCAGAAATCAAAGTTTGTGGGGACTCGATCGTCTCCCGAACGGCCGTAGATGGGGATCCAAAATTTACAGGATGTACTCGGTTAATATCAAAGTGAAAATCTTTCATTTTTGGCTATTCCAACTTCCAGTTGTTCAGTGTGCGGTGAATAATTCCTGGCAACCAAATCATAAGAAATACCAACCAAGCTTGCTGGTCACGATTTATGGTTTTCAATAAAATTCACACTGAGAAAAAATTCATTTGTTACAGTAACTAGAAAAATTCAGTAAAACAGGTATCGTTGAAAAAACTGTTTGAACATTGTTGGAATTACGAAAAACTTTTTTGGTAATTGATGAAAAAACGTGTTCATCTCAACTGCATTAATAAATCGTTTATTGCAAAAAACCTGCAATCTTTTTCTTGACTATATTTAGGTCTGATCAAATAAAACACGTAATTCCTGTTCCAACGAAATAGTCGCGATTAAGATTTTCCAAAATTATCACCATCCACAATCGACCTTTTCTACTAAAGTTCGAAACGTTTTTGTACTTCACTTATATTTCAGACTATTTTAATGGGTTATTTGAGAGAGGCCGCTTCGTAAATATCAGTAGTGGGCGACCTGCTTCGGAGGCAATTCATCTCGTGAAAAAAGTTTTGGAATATTACACGCTTTCAAAGATACATACATACACAAGAATCAATATTTCCTATACGTTATGCAGCTGTACAGGTATAAGGATGCGTGTATAACGCATAATGCCCTGGAATTATTCAAGAGTGTGACAAAATATTATTTGTAAAATAAATTGCGTTATTTTTCATCCGAAGTAACATATTGCGCAACTCGGGCCACCGCAAGGGTGGCGCCTCAGTAATGGCACTTCGATTTTTTATGAAAAATATCATTCGATATCGGAGGACGCGGACATTGAATTTATGACGCATGGACGAGTTCGTATGGCTATAGGTATACCAGTTGCCCGCCTAGAAGACCGTGAGTAAAATAGACATCAGGAATCGTAGGAAAATATATTGTGTTTGTAAATCGCCGGATACATTCCCGATCATCCCTTTAATGGTAACATGTATCACGCGTTTTTTTCGATCTATATGTGTAGCAACGAACATTATGTGGGGGCAGTCTCCTTTAGTTTGGTGACTTATTTTTGGATTTTTATACATGTAATACTTGTTCAAGGTGAATTTTTATTGCCATCCATTTCTATTTTTTTTCCGCTCAAAACAGCCGTTGCGGTAAGGAAAGTAAAATATGAGATATGTTGCATTGCAAAGTTCAGTCGCGAAAAATATTCTATGAGATCAAAAACTTTTTCATCATGGACTTACCCGATCTTCGATAGGTATACTTATCGAGTTCAATTATTTTATATCAACTATACCTGATGAAAATTTTCTATAGATAGTATTCTTTTAATCAATGTATCGTACTTTTGTGCTTACGTACATTTATTTCTGCGTTTATTGAAATAAAAAATATCATTATATAAAGATTTAGAAACTAACCTTTAGTAGGCGTCAATTTCAATTTTGATCCGGCCGCCTTCCAAAACAATTTCGAACCTGCGATAGAAGAAATATACATTATATGCCAACTTATCTATTAAGCGGAAAGGGTGCCTGTAACCATGAATTTTTCTTCATTCAAGTAAAATGGGTTTCATTACAGCCAAATGAATTCTAAGGCCTGAACGACGAGATTATTGTTACATGTTTTTCCCTTTTCATGATTAAATGCGGCGGTCGAGGACTTTATTTAGAATGTGGGTTTGAAGATTCATCGTTTAAGCTTTATTTAAATACAATTAGCGAACTGAGAACCGATGTATGATAATTAGTAGTATTTCAAGTGGTCGATTAAGTTAAGAACTTTCTTCTCCTCCTTCAGCTCACAGATATGTAACATTTTTGCCCATAGGTTGTATGAGCATGAAAATAACATGGGAAGGAACACGAGGGAGAATGTCCATCAGGCTATATTTTTTCAATGATGTATGAAGAACCGACCGTTGATGCGGAATTCAAATAGATTCAGTAAGTGGTGATAAAAATATCCTTATTTACAAAATTGTGACGTTAGTTTTGAAAAACAAGTAATATTTTCATTATATAACCACTCTGGTATGAGATTGATGATAATGTAATCAATAATGTATTTATTAACGCTGAATTTTAGCCTAGATATGTATAAAAAGAAGTCTAGATATATGTAGCTGTTGCCCGCGACTTTGTTCCTGACATGCGTTGCAATGCCACCCAAAGAAAGAAAAGTGTTTTAAAAACACACGAACTGCCACTAAACTATATGAAATGGGCTCATTTGTTGAAACGAATCACGCGCCACCTATTCTAAAATGGTTGTACTAATCCACACGGAGTAAAATGAATTCTTGAATCAACAAAATAGATTTTGTTCGAGTCCATTCATTTCAATCTAGTATCCTTTATTTGTTCCAAATACGATAACTTCAATTAAATAATTTCAATTTAGTTGGTTTGTCAAAATGATTTGTTCAAGCGCATTCCTTGATTCAACATAAGCTTTTCTTGTCACGATCGAGTGAGCCTTTTCACCGAGTTGCAACAACGAACCCTGGTCAACTCCTGGATAACCACAAACTGCGCAACTCGGGGTCGAGCAAATACCGTGTCACGTCCGGCGGAAGCTCGACGGTTACAATTTGAACTATGGTACACCTCGGTATGCCCAGGATGCATAGATGCATCCTTGAAGCAAGGAAGTGCAAGAGCTCACTGTCCGTATACGTGCCTTATCTTTCGTGTTGATTGTTTATTTCTGCAAAGAAGTTTAGGCACGTACGTGGACTTGGCAATAAATATTGATCTCAATATGGTATCCACTTAAAGGTATTACTTCCAATATTTATTCAAGAAGACAAGTCGTCGGTTAAGGTCGTTATTCTTCAATTTATTGACATTGCGATCGGGAACCCAGGCGAAACATTGTCAGGCTAATACAAAATGATGTACAATATACAATAGGATTGAGTATACTTAAATATAGAGGATCTTGAATGATCGACCGGTATTTGACGTCAAACCATCGGAACATCGAACTTGACCTCTTGGGATTCTAATGCCCAATAGATTTTTTTGATTGCTTTGGTTAAAAATGATACCACTAATTTTTCGAAATTTTTCGGCCATTTCGTAAAAGTTGAAATGATTCAAATTGAACCGCTCAATGAGCCCGACACGAGCGGATGAGATTTGGTGCAGGGAGTGGGACACCTGGTGTGTGTCGTCACTAATTTCAAATATAGCCAGAAGAAGAGGCTCTTGGTCAACGTCTCTCTAGGAGGAAGGAGGTGCGGAGGTTCCCATCTCCAAAATTGAATATCAAATACCAAGAATCGACGAAGGTGTAGTAAAGATAAATTTTACTATAAAGAAAGACTTTTAAAACTCAAACAGCAAAAGCATCAAAAATCACATAAAAATTAGAGAGGGACGATTTAAAAAGAAGAAACAATCTAAAATTAGAGTGATGTTCAAGAGTGTATGAAAGACAATTATTTTCACTTGTTTACAATTTTAACAATATACACCATTTTAAACAATATACGCATGGGACGAATGAACGATGGAATGGATAAACGAATGAATCTCAAATATAATCACGGCTCGTGTTTTAATATATCAATAAATAGATTAAATTGTGCTGTGCTAGTCGTGCCTTACAAAATATACGGGATGTTCATTCATTAATTAATTAAATATATAATTTAAAATTTCAATAAATTCTTATAAAGTGTGGCGACCCGAAATATCATTGACATGAGGATGCACATTTTCAAAATCCTACGTATCTTCATTACAGCGATGAAGAAAAAAAATCTTGTGCACGAACAAGATTTGAATGAAATTGTTACCCTCATCTTAAAAAAATACCAATTTCACCTGAACGAAGCAAAGTTAATTCTGACAGAAATTTTACCTAGGTTTTTTACACTGATTTGGAACTGTTTTGGAAAGTGGCAAGATCAAAATTGAATTTGACGCCTACTAAGAAGTTTTCGGAGATTCCACGAAAAGATTCAGGAATGTTTTACAGGGCTGAATTAGTGCATTTTGACCTATTCACAAGTAAGGAGAAAGCGACGAAACAGCAACGTTGCGTTTTTTTTTCATTCGGTCACAACATTACCTTAACATGGCACATTTTTTATTTTATTTTTTATTTCCTCCTCTCCGGTGTTTGAACATTATTATTTTCAAATTTTATTCCCCTGCGATAAAATTACACGTGTTACGAGCGTCAACAGCAGATTGACGGGTAGGTGAAATGTGACGTCAGCCGGTTTACGCGCTTTTTTCAGAAATCGATTTATAATAGTATTTCACTTTACGCTTCTCAGTCCGTATTATTATTATAGCCCTAAACGCGGAAGCGGAAAGAACATTCAAAGACAAATGATTAAAGAAATCAGAAGACAGATGTTTTTCTCATTTTTCATCACGATGGGATTTCATCGTTCTCCAGTGTAATTGATATTATAATTGTGAAGAAAATGATACATTGATTCTATAATCAATGCTGCTCTTTACAAGGTCTTACGATTTTTCATCGCGATGCTATATTCAACGCATGAGTCAGAGAACAGTGGGCGCGTATAAATTGTTATTTAAACCGGGAGATTAGTAGTTGTTTGGGCATTCAGAGTTTTCCATCGCATCGTGATTCGGAGAGATTCGGTTTTTGACTGCGAGAAACAACCTTTGGGACCAGAAATCGACGGAGTACATGAAAAAATCATCTCATATATCACACTTGTGTCTCTCAATTCCATGACCTTATTGTTAGCAACGCATAACGCGTGACATTGTTAGTGTTAAACGTATCCGAAAATGGGAAGAATGCAGAAAAGATAAAACGATCAAGCGTTTCAAGTGAAATACTGCTAAATATTTTTTAAGCCTTGAAGCTCGCGGGGAAAATTGGATCGAGACCGAGACGTATTGATAAATACTTGATTCGCGGGTAAAGTGGTGGCTGAATGTCGTTTCAAGATTCATAATAACGAGCTGGTATGAAAAAATTAAGAGGCAAGATGTCCTCCTCTTTCTGAAACACCGATAAAAAAAAGTTTCTTTACTTTCTTTAGGCGTCGAAAGGTGTTTGCGACGAAATTAATTTTACTCAAGGTGGAAGCTATATCGTGTCGAAGAAGAAGTTCAGGTCAACAAATTGTTCATTTATTTAAACATATCGTTGATGAAATATAGAAATACTGATATTGACTATGGCATAAAAATTACCGGTGTACAAATTAAACTATGAAAACAGTTCGCTTGAATCAAATACATTACAACGTCATGTTACTGCAAAATGTGAAGTAAGAGAATGCGCAACGTTGTTGATGCAAGAAAAACTAGATACCCGTTCAGGACGGTTGATCGCAGGCGACTAAATTTTGGGTATGTGGAAAGCAGGCACACGGCTTCGGAGTCTCAGAATGTGCTACTCTAACAATAAATAACATTTGATATCATAATATAGTGTTCGTCAATTTACAGGGCATGGGTTAAAAATCCTAGAAGGTCTTTGCAGTAGCAACATACGGAGTGTCCGGTGTTTTAATAGTCCTTTCAGACCCTGGGAAAGTTTATTTCAGTTACTTCACCACCGAGCACATGCGCATTTTCTTTGTTTTGCTAAAATTTTACGCGAGCAAAACCAACGTCGTATATTTCACTCTGCAGCAATGGAGGGTGGGTCACGTTTTAACCTGCGGGTGCCTGGCAGCAAGAATACCGTTTATATTTTGCGTTTATGAATTAGGTATGAGAAGAGTACCCGCGGGAAGAAATTCATAAGCGAAGTACATTTTCTTGGGGGATTCAAACGGTGTCTGCACACTCGTACGCTCGGACGGAGTTATCCACCTTGGTGGTTTTTACGTAGGCTGAAGCGACTGTCTCGACGATATTCAAACCTGAAAAATAAAACGATCTAGATCTAGAAATCTAGAAATAGATTTACGTTAGAAAAGAAAACAATTTACACGTACTTGTTTCAAAGTCTTTAAAGAGACACTACCTTTAAGCCTCGATTCTGCGTTGAAAAGGTGAAAAATAACGATCAACGTGTTTGGAAAGGAAGTGACTATGAAAATGAAGGTACTGAACGTCGACTTAAAATAGTCGCAATTTTTTTTTGTGTTTTAAAAATTTTTGTGCCGAAATATCTTGACTGTATTAACACAGAATTATCTATATCGTTTAAAAATCAATATTTAGTTTCAATTCTTGAAATTTATGTAAAAAAGTGTTCTGAAGTTTTGTATAAAGCATATTCATTCTGACGTGAATTACGAAAGTCCAACGGGTCACTTAATGTAACTCTTTCAATAAACTTGATGTAGAAACATGTTGGACAACGTGAGTGAACTAATCGTTTCTCAAATATGCTCAAATTTTAAACTTTACGAACGTATAGTAGAAAAAAAAAATAAACACAGTTCGTAGCGGCTAATCCTTATAATTATAATCTATTCCAATTAGTTAAATAAGAAATCAGAAACTAAACTGTTAAGTCAAGACCAAAAATAGTAACCTCGAATTTTAGAAACACGTACTCTGGATTTTAGGCACCAACGAAGAAGATACAACTCTGGGAAGAAGGGTGTTTGCATTATTGGATTTAGTATGGAAAATGTGAAAGTATGTAAAGGAAGATAAAAAGAATCTCGGGGTTCGCGCTCGCTGAGGTTTCGTTGATGAAAAGCTTAGGATTTTTCTGGTAGAAAAGAAGCATAGTTTATAATGGCGACAGAGTGAAGTATCGAATGAACCAGACTGGCTCTATTCTAAACATATTTTTAAGGTGAGTGGAATTACGCTGTGGAAGAATCACTAACAAGGAACATTGATTCGCACACCAAATTGGATTCGAACAGAACTGCACAGAGCAATTTACATTCATGAAAATTTCGCAAGTTTAACAGTGTATTTTTATCGATTTGCGTTTCGGAATTATGCAGCTTAAGTATACATAGTCGAGTGTGCGGATAGTTTCATTTTTAATTTTTACACTTGAATCGTTATTAGTTTTTGAGGAAATTGTCAAACAACTGATTAACAAAGCAAGCATAGGTTTTATGCAACACGTAAACACTGGGTATCAATATTGCGCATACAGTGGACCGCTGTTAAAACAAAATATTACGAGTTTGGGGAATCTGAGCGTTTTTTTACCTGAAAAATAGAATGCCGTTTGAACAATTACGTCATTGATCAAGATCACGAGGGAAGTGAAACCGGATTATTTGAATCCTTTGAAATCTGGTTTTCGTCCTTATTTCAAAAATTTGTCGAATGTGATAAAATCGTTCGGGGCTTACAATTTCTTACACATAAAAGACAACAGCATTAGCTATATGTAAGATTGCTCTGACGAGTAGAAGATTATACGCTTAAGATCGTTTGTTCGAAGTAATCGATATATAGCCGCAAACTATATTTAAATGATCAAGAAAATCAAGTCGTATGAAAAAATATATGGACATGGGTTATTAACCACTTAATGCACTGTTAGAAGTTTCTGTTGTAAATTTACTAAAAATCCGTGGGAAGGATTATTCGGATTCGCGATAGTGAATTCGCTGTACACGTATTAGGTAATTTTGCTACTAATAATTGTGTGATTAAACAGCACTGTTTAGTAAAATTAGCAAACATCAGTGCGATAAATATCATGAACTTGGATATCATTATTACACTACAGAATACAGGAATTTTTAATTACAATTCGTCAAGTTTGCTATACGAGTTTAGTAACTTTATGGTAAATGTGGGTATACCAAAACTGCGAAGTGAATAAAGTCGATAAAAAACGGTTCGATACTTAATTTTATTGATTTTTTTTGTGAGCACAGACATCATTTCAACAACTTCTCAGTAGCTGTACTCGATAAAAACGAATCTTAGATCGAATAGAAGAATTAGCGCATAATTTGTTTCTACCCGGGTTCGAACTCTGTTCGCTCGCAATGTACGGATTACTAGCGAAACGCCCTTATGGAAGATCATGACTTCATTTGATTCATAATACAATGGACGGTTCACACGGGCATGACAAATAATACGCTCAATGATAGTTTGCGACTGAGATATCTTCAAAATTCATACTCACGATACAATTTTTAATGAATTCACAAGCCCGATAACTAGCCAAATTCAGTCAATTTGCAGAACGTGTCAATCAAGTTACGGTATAATTGTTAAAAAATTAAAATTTGATTAATAATTTCAAAATTTACATGGTAATTTTTGCGGCATTTCTTGCATGTGATACCGATAGAGATTTCGTATAAAATTTATACCTGCACAAGTTGAGTAGATTCGGCAGAAAATTGCGTAATTTCAAAAACCGGTTGAGAAACCTTTCAAATACAGTACGTTCGATATTCAGGAATTCAGTTTTAAGAAACTCGAAATCAGACTAATTGTACAGCAAAATGAATAAAGATGTACATTGATTCCTTTTGCCATGATATATTTTTCATTTTAACAGATCTAATCGAATTTTTTTGCACATGTGCCTGGTAATTTCAGCACCATGTTTAGTAGATTCCAAATGCCGTGTAGTAAAAGTGTAGTAAATTTACAAATATAACAAATTTACCACAGAAATTTAATAAATTCAAAGTATATTTTTGTCTTTCCCTAAGCAGGAACAAAAATTAAGAAAACTGATTGCAACTTCAATGATAATGCTGAGTAATTTACTTTCAAATACCAAATTTTTACTCTTACTAGAATTTTGTGCAGTAAATGTGTAGCAAATTTACGAAAATTTTTAACATCGTACGGAATTTAAAGTCCACGTGCGACATTTCCGAATCTAGTTATCAGAAATTTGGAATCGCAGAGTGAAATTAATAGAGATGCATATTAATTCCTTTTGCTACAATAGATTTTTGATTTTAACAAACTATAAACGAATTTCTTTGTACGTTTATCACGTGAATTCAGCAGAATATTTAATAATTTCCAAATACCGTATAAGAAATTTACAAACTTAATACATTTACTACCCAATTTACTAAATTCAAAACATGGTTTTGCGTTTTTCCAACCAAATTGAGCAAAATTACAAAATTTATTGCAAATTTAACGAGAATGCTTGGTAATTTATTTTAAAACACGAAATTTGTAATTTCGCTACATTTTTGTGCGGTAAATTTACGAACATTTTTAACAGTGTGACTTCCTAAAGTAATTCAATATTTTTGGTGAACGTGTACTTTTAAAAGCATGTGTTTTTGAGGTCAAGGAATTTGATTATGACCAGAAAAATGTACTTTTTCTGCGCATTCATACAGTTTTGAGCACTCAAAGTTGACGAATTTTCCATCATTTTCTCAAATGGCGTCATAAACGAAACTATCATCTTTTTTCTTTGGCATTAATTTTCCTTTCAAAACATATTGAACAACAATATTTTTAGGTTCAAATACGCAATTTCTAGCTCAAGAGCGCACTACTTGCAACCTTAATCCGAACACCAATCAACAGCAAGCCGAGAATAAAAATGGTAAAACTTAACAGGTTGATCGACCGACTGCGCATGCGCGCAACAGAACTGAACTCTATTCGTCAGCGAGGTTGTATCGCGGAAATATTTAAGTCTGCAAGGCAGGGGAGGTAAGTTGTTCGATACGGGGTATGAGTTGTCAAATTTCTCCGCATCAAGTACCTACCGAATTGAAATCATGTTTTTGTGATTAGTAGCAATCACCAGTCATTGTTTAGCCAAAAACTTAAATTTGCGTACTTTCTTCAAAAAATGTAGAACCTGAAGGCTTTCGCATCGCTTACATAACCTCTACAGGCCGCGTTTGACAACTGAAGCTTGTGTTGGCCAGCCTGTGTGAGAAGATGACAAAGCTTGCGCATGCGCGGTATGTCACCCGTTACCATTTCCCTTCGTTGTAACCTAATCACACGGGAGATTGATATTTTTGGCAAGTATGTATCAAGAAGGATATTGATATTGAAATTATGAGCGGGCATGAAACGATCGTTCTCGAATAATTTGTGCACCTTGTCGCGAAACATCAATTTCCACCTTTCTCACTCGTATTACAGAAATTCTGTGGCACAGATCGGTAAAGCTAGGAAGTAACCGGTACGATTATTATCTTTGTTGTTTGTTTATTATTGAAGCTTTGTCAATCACATCAGCTGCGGTCAGCGGCAACATTTACGTCTCGTGAAAAGAAAAATTTGACATTAGCAGACTGGAAGTTCTGGTTTACGTAGCGTCTGGATGTTCTGCTGTTGGTTATACGATACCGAATGTGAGATGAGCGCTGTACTCTTCCATCTTCTCGTGTAAGTTGAACCAAAAAAAAAAAAAAACGATTTGTAAGGTCGGAAAATCATTTTTTCATTCGCAAGCGGTACTACCAGCTCAGTGAACAATTTTGAGTTTGATAATAATTATGTAATATTTTTCTTACAAAAAACATTTAAACGAAGGTATAAGTTAAATTACCACTAAATCAGTGTGGAGTTCTGTATTAAATCTTGTGATATCTTCGAAAAGGAAGTAACGTTAAAAAATATAAGTGATTATTAGTGAAAGCATTCAAACATTTAGAATGACAAAAATTTATCGAAATATATGAAATTAAAGTGAGAAAGTATTTAACAATTCATATTAAAAAGAGATAATTTACATAGACAGATTAAACTAAGAAGGACGATTTATTTGTACAATGTTCAACGAAAAAAATGCAATACACATTTACAATTTCACCTTATACACCTTTTGACCGATAATTTATGTATTGTATGAGCGAATGAGTGACTGATGGAATGGATGAATGAATGAACATATAATATGCTTTTCGGCTATTGCTACAAATTTATATAAAAAAAAAGAATCTTTACAACTTTCATATTCTATACCGTAAAATCTGTTTTTTCTAATTTATTTCTGCAGCTTTAAGCCTACGTGTACAGTAGCAACCTCCGAATAAGCCGAATATGCGATAATCGTTATGATATATTCGTTGTAACTTCGTGCAAATTGAGTAAAATGTTGATTGCAAGGTAAAAAAATTTTTGAAATGGAAAATTTTACATGGTATTTATTCGTTTTTTTCAATTTAAAGAGTAGTAAGGTTTTTCAAACATTTGGTTACAATGCCTGAGCGAATTATTGAGTAATAGGCTATGAAATGTGTGTAAAAATCCGTGGAGTATGCGAAAGAAATAAAATCCTGATCAGGTAATAAACTAATAATAATCAATATAAAATCACTTGATTAAATCTAAAAAAGCACACATGCCCAAGTATTTAACAGTCGAAATCCCTTCATTATATATAACTCTGCTCAGCTTTGCGCTTTCATGTCCATTTCGCGTTAACTGTCCGATATTATCATCTTCATTCTTCGTTATTCTATTTTATTAAGCTTCTGGATTGAATTCTTTTTTTACTATATATATTTTGTGCCGTTTGTGATCGTTTAGTACTGAACCTTCAGGCCAAGTTTGTTGTTTTTGTACCGCACCCTGACTCTATAAAACCCATCCCCATACCCTTAACGCAATATCTCTCTAAGGCTAGAGATTCTCGAGCCTAAGAAGTACTAACATTTCGGCGATACACTTTGTTCCTGCATTTGTTGTTCGACAAATACGAGTGGAGGACTTTGTTTATCGGCGATTTCGCCCACAATCTCTCTCCCAGCGTTTATTGCTCAACAAATACGAGTCGAGGTGTTTTGACCCTATTTTCTTAATCTAGAACCGAGGTTGTTGTTCCGGTCAATACGGCAGAATTCTCTCTCGCGCTTGGTGGTGGGTCAGTGACGGGGTGAAACAGCCACCAAATAGTAGCGGAACATGAGATCAGAAACTTTCCGATGCACCCGTCAAGTTTTTATTTAACCCTAATTGGTCACACCTCGGTAGAATCACACAAGGTGAAATTCACCCCAGCTTCAGAAAGTGACAACCTGCTTCAACAATGAATTCTAAAAATTAGAAAAAAACAAAAAGTTGGAATATTGTTTAAGGGTCGCAGAAAAAGCTCTTTAGTTTTTCCAAATAAAATGACCACGACTAAGGGACTGTACGAAGAGTTTTCGAAATATTTGGGATTAAATTCACCCCAGTGACCAATTAGGGTTGATCACTCATCAAGTTATGGATTATAACGATCGTGAAAAAAAAAATTTACGATTAACGCGAAGCGGTACATGTACGGTTACGATTATTCTCCTATATTCCCTAGTCTCAAAATTTTGACAATTGAGTATTTCGTCTATCGAAGACCGATCAAAATTACGTTTCACCTCCGATACCGATATCTTTATTACTCTCGGACTAAGCCTTCAAAACTGACGTTAAACTAGCGCGTTGTAATCGTGGTTGCGCGACAAATGTTAATGATGTTCAGGTATAAATATCCCGAAAATTGTGAGATATTGAGATGGCAAAAAAAAAAAAACAATTGATTAGAGCCGAAAATTTTCTGTCGATTCAACGTGAGCAATTTTTACATGCGATTCGGAAGGTATTCGGAACTTATTGTTAGATCATTCTTAACTCCGCAGTTTTTAAATGAATGGAAGGAAAAAAGTTAAACCTGACCAAAATCCGAATGTTATCATCCTCCTTCCATTCGTTCCTGATCATTAGGTATGCAGACCCACGGAATATTCATAATTTCTGTCAATATTTACATGAAACTGGCGAGTAATAAACTAGTGTTAGGTAATTCCTTCGTGTCGTTAAGAATAATACAGATATTTTGCAATTAGTGCAAAAAGTGGCGAATACAGAGGATTGTGAAGGCTGCATCCACGCGAGTTACAAATTGCCAACCCGTAATAGTTAGAAAACCATATGTTTTTTAAAACTTGTCATTTTCCGATATAAATTTCCATTCGGTTGTAAAAAATATAAACCCCAGTGCCCAATGGCGCTATAATTACACCTGTTAGGTGAACGAAGAGGGCACCGTAAAGTATAATATTGGGATTGTCACTTTGCAACGTGTCATCTGGTGGAAAAAAATCGAACTAATGCAACTGGGCCAACAGGTGATCGTTGACCGTTTTTTTTCGCGTCTGAATGGTAGAAGAGATATATTATTGATTACGTTTCATTAATTTATGTGACACGAGTAATTCGAAACCCCGAAAATTACGATTTGCCTCCATTAAAATTAAAGGCTTAGGTTATCTGGTGATAAAATAACGCACACAATCAGACTTTGACGTCATGGGACATTTTTCAATACACGCCCCATACGTTTTCGCACTTTGCTACTTTACGCAACCTTGACAATGCGATAAGTCGAACTTTCCATATACAAGGTATTACAAAAAATTAGGTACCAACGAAAGAGGGAAAGTGAGAAAGAATTTTCAAAATTGTTTGATTATTGAAAAAGTTGACCCATTCGCTGTTTTATACGATCTCGATTTCCGTTTTTTAGAATTTTCTTGAGATACGCTGCATATTCAATAATTATTAAGTGTATGAAATTGGTGGTAAAAATTTTCTGACAATTCGATTGCCGCTATTTATTTCGTAGAATTATTCTGACACTGCGAGACAAACGCAAATTTAGATAAAAAAAAAATTAATTTCTGAAACAGGTCCAAAACGTCTCAAAATCGCCCAAAAAGTGTTTCTTTACTAAAATAAAGCCATTTTCCATCAATATTTTCATTTTTAAGTGGACGGTTCAATGGACGTGCACTGAATTTAAATGGTCACATTTTTCAGAGGATGATGTGGGTAATGAAACCTTTTCTAATGCTCCTTTTTATTTCAGTACTTCACCTCTCTCTCCAAGTATATCATCAAGGGAGAAAGTCAGGGTTTACAAAACATCGTACTGTGGCTAGATCCAGTTCAAATGAGAGTAATTGCTATGAGTAATACGCAAAATGCATTGTTTATAAAAACGGGTCACAATTCTGTCCAAAAAAAACAATGCTGATAATAATAATGTAATTCCGATTGATGGAAAAGTATTTTTACCACCAATTCGAGGCACAACGAAGTTGATTTACGCAACATAATCAATATAAAAATAAGTTTGTGAATTAAATAAACTATGAAGTATTTCTACGAAGTTTTAACCGTGTTTGATGAACGATCCGTTGCAGACTAACCTCGCAAAAACTGTTCTTACTTCAACAGCAGTTAACTACGAAGAGCGAAGAGGTTCCGCACATCCTGACTTTTACTTTATTATACTTTCAAATAATGGTAAAAAGACGGAGATAATAATGTGACCTTGGGTGGTTCAAAACTCCCCCGCTATACCGTAAAAAATTTTGCCCACAAAAGTTGTTCGTTTTAATTTGAGCAATTTTTGGTCACCAAAAAAGTCATGTTTCCATTTAAAAAAACATGTTGGCCATCTTAACCCCGGCATTTTTTATTTTGAAGTAAAACAAATATTTTTTTTTTACGTCGCTATTCGAACCGAAAAAGTTTCATTACACATTACAGGGTGAAGAAGGAAGGTAGTTTTCTACGTATATAATTTCTCACGAGCTTAAGGTATACCTACTGTATACATTTTACTATTAGATTAGCGATTGCTGTTTCGGACAGATGGGGTTTGTAATCTGGAAACGAGCAGTGCTTTCCGTGATCTATGGTGTGTTTTAAAAACTTGTTGCTTTACCGGTTGCGCTGTTAAGGGGGTATTCTAGTGTAGAAATTTGAAAAAATCGATTTTTTTTTTTTTTTATATTTTCAAAGCTTAACCTTTCAAGAATGTGTCCTTAAAAGGACAAGTCAAAATTTCAATCATTTTCAGAGATATAGCTATTTTAGTGACACGTCTTCAATACTGGCTCGGCTGGAACGAATTTTACTCGAAACTTTAAGCGCGTTTTTCTCAAAACTACATTTTTCAAAACGGTTGACATGATTTCTCAAGTTCTATTGAACCGATTTACTTGAAATTTGGTGAGAATCTTCTCAATACATGTCTCTATCGCGCGAACTATTATTATAACGAAATAGTAATTTTTACTATTTTTAAAAAATTCAGAAACGTCCAAAAAAGTCAAAAAAAAACGTATTATTTTTTCGGACAGCCGTAATTTGGCAAAAAAAAATTTTTTTTCGACTTTTTTTTAGTTAGTACGATAGCTGCATTTATGTAGATTAATAGTCTTTTTTTTTTTTTTCTGATTTTGAAAATGCTTGCAATCGTGACAACATTGGCGCGCCATTTTTTTTGTACCCCCCACTTCAACAACTCATAGCACTTTCAATTTTGTATTTTTTGACTTGTTTTTTTTTTTTTTTGTAATCGTGAAATAATAATAAACGCCTGATAAAAAAATGGATGGTAAAAATATTTTTTGTTTTTTGTTTATAGCACTTCAAAAAACACCTCAAATTCATGCCTCTACACTAGAATACCCCCTTAATAATAAATTCACAAGTATACGCGTGTGTGGAAATTACGCGTATCGTAACATTCAACTTCACGTGCTTCGTACTTTTCATTCGGTTCTGATTATTAAAAATACTGTAATTTTCGGTAAAAAATCTGTATTGGTTTGAGTGCAGGGAAAATCCTTAAACGCATTTGTATTATTCGATCACGTTTATATTAAACTTTACATCAGCGGTTGTGCATGTGTGTGAAGTAACGTTCAATTATCAATTTAATTAAACAAGGATACGAATTTCTATTCCACTTGTAAAACATTGATTTCATAATGCAAGGACGCTATTTTTCAGTGACTTCCATCCGGTGCTGTAAATACGTTTTTTCACGCATCACTTGTTCACCGCATCTCATTAACAACTAATAAATCAGGATATTAAGGAATTAGGATCATCCAGTAATTATAGATACAAAGTTTCGAAGCGAAGCGCTATTCTACGTTGTTTTCAGGCTTTCCCTCATTTTTACGTTACTCATACCTACTAATAACTGGAGTGATTGATGATAGGGTTGGGGGTGATGACGAGTCCTATTGAATAGATCCAAGAACAATATATCTGTTGAACATTTTTGCGGTTTATTGGTGGACTGGCAGATTGATTGATCGTGGAAGGTGATTTGTTTACTTATAATACTACTGCTATAGCCTGTTGTGAAATAACTAATGTTAAAATGAAATAGTAATATAGATGCATTGACACTTTAAAACTTCATTCGCAAATATTCTCAAGACCGGTAGAAGTGTCGATTGGATCGATCGAAATTGTCTCACAAATTAAAAATGTAATGACGATATAGTTCAGGACTTGTAACAAGTATAATAGAGTGCTTAGTTGAAATACCAACGACTACGAGACAACTAAAAGTTGCTGATTTCAAACGCTCTAGTCAAATCAAGTCGGCTACATCGCTAGTCGTTGTCACATAATTCGTATAGAATTGAGCTGGCATTTTGTTTCGGGCCGAAAAACAAGTTAGCCGTAAGCCCAAGGCATTTTTGTACAATTGTAATTGGTATTTTTTTTTTTTTTTTACAGACTGAATTCGATACTTTTTTCCAAACCACCGCCATATTATCAACTTTGATTTAAAAAAAACCTCCATAGTAAGATAGCAGCTTTCATACCGATTAATAATCTTTTTACAAATTTTGTTTCAGATAATATTTACGCCCACCATCGTATCAACCTTATAAAATAAATTTAATGAAATCGAACGGAATTCTTTTCTGCGTCACGTTTATGAATTTTCCAATACTTATCTAATTTTCTACCATTAGCTCTGTTCGTCTTGTGGGGTATGTTTGAAAGAAAAATCTTTACTTCAGGAGGAGGAAAATTAAAGCGAAATTCAATGAAACGACGTTCTCCAGGATGAACATTCTTTCATCACTTCCTCGGCCTCGTAAAACTTGCCCTGAATATTTCCTAAGCAATAAACTATTCCATCGTTTTGCTACTCTTGCGTCTAACTTTTTCTCTGCTACAAGTTCGCTTCCTTCATCCGACTTCCTGAAGTCATTATGGTGTCTAACTTTTGTCGTCCGAACAACAATTCTCTGACAATCAGTTCGAAAGCCGATAGTTCTGATTATTGGAACGAGAATTTAGTGGATCCAAGTTATGTCACGTCAGTGTCGTGGGAAGATACCGTCTTACAAACAATTGATAAAATCTTCCTATAAATCAGTCCGAAGAAATAGTAAAAGAAACATAAAAACTGTTTTTTTTTTTTTATTTTAAACTTGTTTGTTGATTAAACTTGTCAATCTTTTTGAAGGTTTACGAAAGTTGGCGTAGTGTATCGCAAACAATAAAAGTTTCGAATTTTTTTTACCAATTCCGAAAAACGCAATTTGACAAAAAATAGGTCAAGTATCGAATTCTGTGATAATTCATTGTAAATTTTTAAATAATTTAAATCACCGAAACTTTGACCGAATCAATTAAGGGGTAACACCACTGTAAGAACTTGAAAAAAGCACAATTCTTTTTGGATCGAAGAAAAGGTGACAGGATAATAATATTTATGGAAGTTTTTGAGTATATATTTAAGTATAATACAAAAAATTATCATCACCAAATATTATGAAATGGCGACACTGGAGCCATTCTTGCGACATATACAGCACGCGGTGTAATAAAAGTTAAAAAATCATTTAATCTACGTATAAATAGCTAAAGAAATGCGTAAGGGATTTACGATAAGTTAATTTAAATATTATTTATCAAGAAATAAGTGCCCTCCCTTTGGTCGAAAATTAAACATTTTCATTCAAGTACTCACCAATAACACATGAATCAATATTTTTAAAATCCCCTACTTATTTTTCTAGCTGTAAACATGTAGACTGATAGTTTTGTTCTTTCTTTTTTTAGATTCAAATTTGCACCAGTTACACTGCGTGCCGCAGAATTCAACATATTTCGCGAGAATGGCTCCAGTGTCACCATTTTTTAATATTTGTTAATAATAATTGTTTGTGTGATACTCAAATATATATGCCTAATAGCTTCCTCGGATAATAAATATGATTACCTTTTTACCTTTTCTTCGATCAAAAAAAAAAAAAAAAATGTCAAAAAAGCACTTTTCTTTTGTTTTTTTTTTTACCATTTACTCGCGTTTTTTTCGTAACTCAGGACATTTGTAACTACGGAGAGAATGAAAGAGCAAATTTTGCTCAAAACCGCAGGCAAGAAACGACACACGAAGGTTTTTGATAAAAAATATACCCAAGTTAAGAGTATTTTTTAGTATAAATCTAGCAATTTTACTCTGCAAACACTGGCTTTCGCTGTTTATAGAGACAATTCTGTATTTTATGAAGCATATTTGAAAAATATGACGTGTGCCTTTTTTTCTGCAGTTTTGAGTAGAATCTACTCTTATATTCTCTCCGTGTAGGAGTAGCCTAAATTCTAAGAATTCCGTCGTGAATTTCTACCGCATACTCAATTCTTTTACAAAAATGTTGTCTAAGTTGTCGACGAAACGTGTTTTTGAGGTACGGACCTTTTTTTTTTTTTGTCTGCGACGTTTTCCACGATGCTAAATGCGACAGCTATTTCATATTGCAAGTGTTACGTGCTCAGTTTCCGTTCGCGCTCACAGCTTTTTATTCGTCTCGTCTATCCGGAAGCCTCTTCATTTTATTCGACTAACCAATCCCTCCCACATTCCGTGCACACGGGACTATGTTGCTTCATTCTCAGAGCCCTGATATTGCAAATCTTCTTGCTGCACACACTCGCGCTTTGCTCCGATCATCCTACTTCACTTCTCATTTAAATCTTAGACTGTACATTATATCATCTGTCAAACCAATCACCTCACAGTAAACACCAGACTGATATTCTAATCGTAGCCACATTTACTCAGCCCTATTTATCAACCATCCGGTTATTCTGATAATGTAAAAGCAAATAAGCGAAACGAAAATGGTTGCACAACGGTGCTTAATCAACGAATTGATGAAATTCTCTATGAAATACCGAACCATCCGGGTAATATATGAAATCATCGTAACCAAAACAGTTCATCCGTATTCGACTGACACTGCACAGGAAAAAAGCGCGTTAAATTTTCGCTCTTAACTCTCTGTGTGTAATGGGACTAATTCGAGCAAAATCGAGTGAAATCCAATCAGCGAACGCGGCAGGGACGGAGAATACGTTTTTTTGAGTCGAAGCGGGAACGGTGATTACGGGCGATTCTTCGACGAGTTCGTCAAGTAAATTATTAACGATGAATTTTAAAACACCCCAGTGCTATCGTGAGACCAAGCCGCGCCTCGACACACGCTGCAGAAGTGTCACCCCCCACGAAACACGAACGAAAAAATTGGGGCAAGGGTTTAGCGAGCTTCAAGCATTTGCAGGAAACGACCGAAGGACACGCCAACGCTGGCTTATCACGCTCCCCTAGTCGATGTAGAAGCTAATACACAGACCTGGAAAACACCTCCTTGAACATCCTTTCCGCTAGACGGAGGGTGCGTCCAGAGGTATTTCTGGACTTTCGATCGATTCCGCGGGATCATCGCCGCAGGGTCAAGACAGGACTAACGCCCGTATTCATAGTCCCTCCTTATCTCAAGGATAAAGGACGCCTTGATGAAGGCTTACTTGAATCTCAGAGGCGTCCTCGTTTTAAAGTCACAACTTGGCTCTACCTTCCAGAAGGAAGTCATATTTAGGGATATGTGATTGCTTGTGGTGGTAAAACTGCTGATCGAAGCGCCACTCGGCTATATTTAAATCTAACTTGAACTGCTTAGCTCTCGTTGTCAAGTTGCGTCGGTTGATGAAAGTGTATAACCTCAAAGAAGTTAACCTGTAGACTGGCCGCGATCCGCTTCATACGGGTCATAAGTGCATAGACGCCAAGCGCAAGCGCAAGCGTTGGCTACGCGAAACGAAACAGCCAATCGCAGTGCCGAAGGTTTCCTCAAGGAAGCTCGAGACCTGCCTTGAAAGAAGGAGGCCAATAAGGCTCCTTGTTCTGTCGAGGAAGGTCTATGAAACGTGAAATGAGGAACAAGGAATCCTTGTTCCTCAAGGAAGGACTACGAATACGGGTGTAAGGCTTGAGATGGGTCGCAGGCGAAGCCTATCTACAAGGTACTCGGAGAAATCCAAGGGATATGTAAAAATCTTATCAGGATTAATTCGTATGTTACTTTGAAGATACGCAAGCTGCGCGGTACGTCGATGTGTAAAAAATATTGGTTCGATGCAAAAATGAGATCAAATCAGAGTTTGAAAACGACACTGAAGTTGAGATTGCTGTTTCTGTCTTAATTAAATATTCAAGTGTTCGATTATTTCAATATCCTTTCCGCTCTCCTAAAACTGAATCCTGGTCGACTCCGAACATCCGGCTGGAGAAGTTGCAAGTAACTTGGAATCCTTGATTTTGAAAAGATTGTTTTTTTTACAAATTTTATCACACACAACATTTTGGGTAATTGATCTAGTCTTCTGCAGGCCACCTTTGCACTACCCCACAGTGGACTGAAATGATTAACTAGAGGTCATATTATGTCTGCATTATATTGAGTATGAAATTAATGTAGTTTATGAAATCACGAAAAATCATATAGCTGTCTTTGTAGGGTATTGTTGTGTGACAAAGTGAATTTTACTAAACAGCGAAACAACGTGACACAAATTTTGGCAATCAATGGGGGTCAAAAAGTTTCTTTAAGTTTGTCCGAAAAATTCAAGGCACAGAACTTTTTTGTAGGGCTACGTCTACAACTTCCATGAATATTTCGTTCATCAGCGTTTAACCCCCAAGAAATAAAACTTTGACGAAACATCAAGGTTTCGAATGGTTCGAAACTCGAAGCTTAAAGTTCTAAAAGTGTGAAGTTCCGCAAAGTTAAAATTTGGAAAGGACCAAATGCCGAAAGGATTTAACTCCGACAAGTCAAACTTCCAAAAGTCCGAAAACGAGAAAATTTTTACATATGAAACACCGAAGTTCCGAATGATCGAAGATTTTCAGTTCCGTGAATTTCTGACTTGGTGAAATTTCACCAATTTGATTTTTTATTGTTTCGTATTTTCGATATTTTTACGTTCGGAATTCTTCCGTCATTCTGATTTCAGTTTTTCTCATTTTTTACACCCACTCGTTAGAAGCTTTATTTTTCGGACTTTTGCTCTATCGTAACTTGAATTTTTGGAATTTTTCATTTCGGAACTTTGAGCTGGCGTCTTTCAGACCAATCGAAACTTTCTTGTTTCTCCAAAATTTGACGTCTTTATTTCAAGTTTCACAATCAAATAATTAGGAATTAGGCACATCCAGAATTTTTCAAATTCGGAACGTCAACCTCGCTCTGCCACGATTTATGCTAATTTGTTTTGAAATAATTTATTTATTCTTCTAATTTATTTGAATTACCACCACTGTGATTAATCGAATACTGTACTATTGCTCTGCATGCCCTATATTTCTCTACATTTCGAGTTATAATAATATTGAATTCATCGTTTTGAATTTGGATATTCTTATCTGGTAGGTACATGTAATCAACAAACTGGAAAACCTTGCACTGAAACAATTTTCCAACATGTCGCAAATGTATGACATTATTACTGCCTCGGAGGCTCGGACCATTTTCTCAACATTTTCAAAGCTGCGCAATATTAAAAAACACTCGAGTAGAAATTTATTTTCGACATAATATAATCGCTATGATTGTCCAAATAGGTGATAAATTTCACGAAAACTTCAACTGTGGGCAGAATCGTAAATCTGCAAAAGAATTCCGTGCATCGACCTTGGCCAAATTTGGACAAAATTTTTTATCCCCATTTATTACCGAAACTTGTGTCGCGTTGATTTATCGTTCAATGAAATTCAATTTCACTTTATATATATTGTGTGACAAAGGACGAAAATTGGCGAATGCGTCGAGTGTGCCAATTTTTGGCCCGCGTCACACGCGATAGTTTTTGTAATAAGCGAATGAAAAGTGGTCGGGTTTTGCGTGACAGTTTTGTGGGACGCGAACGGTCAATTTCTTCTCCCAAGGGACGAAAGTGAAGCAATTTTGAACTGCGCATGCGCGAACCTAACCTATAAAACACTGAGATGCAATGCGCTACTTTTGTCACGCTAAACTGCTGCGCAAAGCCCTGATTTTCATGCACGTGTGATAAAAGTATAATTTTTCATGATTTCGTTGCAAATATTTCATGAATAATAACATCCAAAAAGCAAAGTGATGAGAAATCAGTTGCAATCATACAGGATGTGGATGTAGTATTTGACTGTTATTCTACGAAGTATGAAAGAGTTTGTCTCTGCGTGGTTAACGAGAAAGTTTACTTCAAACATGACTTTTGGATGGGTTCGTATTGAGAAACTTGATAAAATATTGCATTTTTTTATTAAAAATAATTAGTTGAACAGATGAAGCTTGAGTAAAAAATTCTTCAGAAGTTGCGTAAAAAAAAAATTGAAACACTTTGTCTACATCGTGAATGAGTAATCGATACAAACGTAAACAAATATGCTAATTTACAGCAAACTTCTCGATGAATTACAAAAAATAATTTCTGACCATCATTGGAACAATGAGAGGTATAATTTAATAACATTTAATTATCAGAAACTAAATCACGTATAACAAAGAATTGGTTTGACTAATTTTTAATTGAAAAATTGTATTCTCAAAATGATAAATTTCAATTCATAACAACTTTGACAAGAGCTGCTCAACCTCTTTGCCGCAGGGAAATCCGCCGACTTTAAGCGGGTCTCGCTCAAAAAACGGTTTATCCGTCGGTAGATGTTTGTTAGGAACTTTTATTCATAAAATTAGACAAGGTATCCACTGTCAAGGCTTATTGCAATTTTCAGGCTCAACGCTGTATAGAGAAACAAAAAAAAAATAGGCGTACGGGAACAACTAACAACTTATCGGGTGGAAGATTCTCCTGCCATTTGTTTACTGAAAATATTATACCGTACAGGCATCTAATTTCAACAAATCGTGGCTTCTTATGTGTATAGTTGTATTATATAACAATCGCCTAAGACCTCAATTTTTATTCAGCTCTTCTGTATAAAAAAAAAAAAAAACGAAGAAAAATTAATGTAAAGTTCGTGCGGGTTGCATATAATAAACGAATTCTTGATTTTAGAATATATTATTGTTAACACAAATCCATTCACGGACAAAATGAGTTTCGGTTCATTGAAATCAGACAAATTACGCGAAATTAGCATTCGTAAAACATACAGGATAATGTGAGAGGCGTCTTGATTTATTTGATTGCTGAACTATCTAAATCAAATTGACAGTATTCAATTTTTTCTCATACCGTGAGGGTAGTTTTCTGTTGAAATTGAAAGAACTGAAATCAGTTATATTGATGATTAATGCACTTTGTCCGAACTCCACAAGGCGATAATCCGTTAAAAGCCTTCGGTATTCCATCAAGGATTTCGAGTTGAACGAGCGTATTCCGTTGTACTTCATGATGCACGACTGCAAAGAGTAATTCTACAGGTAAGGTGAAGTAGAAAATACATACAAGAGTAATCGGGTTTTGGCATTTTACGAATGACTTCGGTTGATTCGGAACCAGGGAACGTGTAGTAAGCTATGTTGGAGAACCAGGTAATTGGAATATTCCTGGTGTTCCAACATATATTTTCGTACATTGACCGAAGTTGTGATTTTTCTTCGTAAAGTTTGATCATCTGAACAAGATTGTCGCGGTATACGAAAAAAATTATAACACTTACGGTTAGCATAAAAAAACGCTACATTCAAGAACCGAAATTACTTCAAACAATATTTAATGGTAGTATAAAAATTGAATAGTTCTTGAGACAGCTCTGCTGTTACATGGAGATTTTTGGTGAATGATCCGGTCACGAACGACCCCTCGACGGTATTTAGGCAATCGAAGTTACATGTTCAGGATCCTTTCCGGAAAACTACCGGTAGAAGTTGAATATGAGAAAACTCTGCGGTAAGTCTTTCTACAGAGTCAATACAGAATCTTCCCTGACAGCGACTTTTTGTCATCTGACAACAGACAAAATGCAAGATTTCGAACAACGCAGAACCTGATGTCAGACCCGCAGTCAAATGTGGAAGTAGACACGTTGCCGCTTACAGGCTGACTTACCTTATACCGCTACTAGGGTATGAAAGTAGGTTTCGGTTTACGTACGTTTATCGACTCATCGTGACTTTCACTCCTTGTCCACTCGCGTTCAGGCGTCAAGAATATAATTCTAAGGGGTAAAAAAGAAAAAGGCAAAATGTGCGAGGGTGCGTAAAATCCTCAAAAAAGAAAATGAGAAAAACCTCACACGCTTGGTCTGGTTCGCGAATTCGCGAAAGCGTTTTCCTTTTTGTCGGAGCTCATTTTGCCGCGGGAATGTGTGTCGGTATAAAACGTATGTGCAGCTGCTCGCTCCGCACCTCAAAGTTCACGAACCTACAGACCCCGTACCTACGCTGGGTACCTGAGTGCCTTTTAGATTCGGTGCCTCCGGCGAGCCGAGCCTGAGTGCGTACAAGCATTTAGCCAATTTCTGACGAATTCCAAGCCTGGGATCAATATTCACGAATATACGCACCCACCTACTCGCCCCACGTGCAATCCGCGAGTGAAAGTAAATAGCAGGGTTGATATCTGACGAGGGCTGTAACCGGAATTCAAATTTCGACAAAGCCATTCCTCAGTTCCGATGTGTTTACTCGGTTTCGATTTTTTTTTTTTTTTTTTTTTTCTTTTTTTATTACATTTTATTTTCACAGCGGTGTTTTTCCCATGACTTTTCACTTTATTCGCATTGTTTCCGAACGACTTTCTAGCCTTTGCTGTCGATCGATCATTTTCACCGCCAGTGAACGCCGATTAAAGCTTTGCACTTTCAAAGCTGGGGCTTAACCCCTTGCAGCCACTTGTGACGTTTCTGTAACAAACTAAATAATATCCTACAAAATCCATACGGAAGGTATTAATGACTAGTCCTTAAATGCTATTTATTTTTAAATTTATGATTATGGGCTACAAGGGGTTAATGGCTTGCCGTCAGATACTAATAATTACAGGTGACAGGTTTATTTAAGTGGAAAATGCTCAAACTTGTGATGTGTACTGCAAATGTTTTGACAATAACTCGCCAATGCCTTTACATCATTCAAAACTGAAGAATTTACTTTGTGAAGATAGTTTCACAGAATATTATGCAGTGTACTAATTTTTTCCTACTTAGAGGCATACTTCAAAGGCGAAGAAAAATTACCGTGTAACTTGAAGTATTACGTTCAGTCGGAAGATTACTACCAGCTACGCGACAAACAAGTTAATTATCACTACGACGGAGTATTGTTATCTTTACGACTGCAAGTACATGTCAAATCGATGTGTTTTTGTGTCGAAAATCCCATCTGTGGCTCGTTGTCGGATAGAAAAATAAACCTGACCTTAAAAATTAGTTTAACGTGAATGAAAAACCAACTCGATGGTATATGATTTGTGCTGAGATTCTAAGAAACGATTTTACATATTTAGTTGGCAAGTATTTTCAGAAATGTAAGGTACAAGGACCCAAGAGTCGAATCAACCCGGATCAAAGATGCGACTGTTTTGATTCAATTTACCACCAATGAACTTGGAACTTAGTAGGAAGGTATCCCGGGTCGATCTCTCCGATTTGATTTCTTTTTTAATATGTTACAGTACACTAAAATCTAAACAACATGTAGTTTTTTTAAACTGCCATTAAACACTCTGAGGAGGTGAAATCAACCTCCAAACTAAGGCATGCCAATTAAGGGGCGATTTGGCAGTTTTATCCACAAGAATATAGTATTTTTCTACCAAAATGAGATAGGAAAAATGTAGTTTTATCAATGAAAAATAAAAGAAGATCCAAATGTCAAATCGCCTCTTGACATGCTTTACTGGAAAGAGTGGTTTCACCCCCTCAAAATGTTTAATGGCAGATGAAGAAAAATACATGTCGCTTAGCTTTTAGTCTACTGTAACATATTACAAAAGAAATCAAATCAGAGAGATTAATCTGGAATAGTTTCCTTGACAGAGGCATCTGCAGTTCGCACGCGGAATTTGATGCCATTGCGTTGTCAGACGAAAGCCACTGTGTGGGAATAGCGAGTAATATTTGACGGTGAGGCAAATCCAAGAGAGATTACGGATAGTTTCGAGATGGAAAATTGTCTCAATAACTACCCAGGAAGTGACCCACAGCAACGTCGTCTCCCGGAGGTATTGCAAATAACCGTCATATTTCCCGAATGGTCGGGGGAGTAACTTTGAGCAGTACCTAGGATCGCGCCTCGGGGGAAATATAAAATTGAAACCCTAGTGTTGAATTATACGAGCCTGATGTGGTAACTGTACCGTGTGTATTTTATACTCTTGAGTTAAACACAAAACTAGACGTTCGAGAAGTCTTTAGGGAACACTCGTACAGCATACCAATTTTTTTCGCAATGTGTTATCAGCCTGATAGAATTTGTACGTATTGGACCGAGATATCACGTTTGTTTCACGAAAAAATAATTCTCGTTTACACTAATTTACACAGTGATGTGAGACGATTGATTTTTATGGATAAACTACAGGAATAAGTGAGGTGACATGAGATCTTTACCACTGTAGGTTTCAACAAATGGGTAAAAAAAAGATTCAGACACTGAAATCATGAGCGATATATACTATAAACTAATTTCCAACAAACATCGGTTACATCCCATTTCACGGCAAAGGAGTTAACATTTTTAACAACTAGTTAGATTTGTTGGTTCCATGACATTTAACAACATGTTTACTCTAGAAACTTTGCTCTAGAGATATAACTAATGGCTGGCAATGAGTTTTCTTCCTCTTTCGCTTCTGTTCTTCGCGGTGTAACCACACTCCATTTTTGACATCTTGACTGTTGATAGTCTCCGAATGAATAATTGGACCGAAAGAACCTAATATATAGAACTCAGTTCCCCTGGATCTTTGGTAAGCATTTCAATTTAGCAATGTTTGGATTACAATGGATTGTGATGCGAGTATAACATTAATCTCTCATTCGTTAGATGATGACTTGGCCTATGCCGGACTTGGATAAGAGATCGATTTTTCCTGTCGCAATGATGAAGTGTTTATAAATTTCACTATTTTGTCGACGTTTTTTTTTTTCGTTTTGCAATTTCGTCTACACTTTTTCACCGTTTTTAAGCGGTTTCTACATAAATGAATGTAAATTTATTTTACTACATTTCTCTTAAATTGCTTGTGTCAGCTATTGCTTATAATGAAAAAAATATTGGGTTACAACACTTCCTTTTTTTTTTTTTTTGTTTATTACAATTGAATAAATATATTCTTTCAGTTTTCTGAGGAGGACTACCTCAGGGCCAAAACGTTAAATTTTGAATTTTCTTCTTTATTTTACCTCGAACACTGAGCATGTTTTATACATAATCAAGAATCTCCGTCAAATTCGAATTTTTTTTTCACAAAAAGTATTTAGATACGCTTACATTACGTAACAAAAATTGAAAGAGGAAATAATTATACTCTGAGAAAAATCCATAAGGCTCTCGTCTTTACGTACTTCTTACACCAGGCAAGTGTCTCTAACAAGCGTAGAAATCTTCAGACGAACGCTGAGCAACCATGCGTAAGCAATGAAGAATAAGTAACGATAATGTCAAAGTTGAATTGGAAAGTGTTAAGATACGAGCAGTTGCAAAATTAACGATCAACCAACAATACCGACAGTTCTTCTTGAAAGGACTCGTTCGTAACGCGCGCGATTCAACTTGCTCGATTGTGATTGGCTGATATCCGTGCTCGAAGCCTCGAGTAAACCTTCGTTGACGAAAAAAAATTCCCTAGAATTGACCGGTTGATAAGTGACAGTCAACCATAACCTCTCGCTCACTAAGAATTGTCGGTCGACAGCGCCATCAGCGGTCAACTACGTGTTGGTCACTTTGCCTACCATTCTGGTAACATTTTTTACAAGGTTGGCTACGCTTTTAAACTAGACGAGTTTCAATTGTCAAGCGAGCTCTTTCAAGAACTCTCGATGTATATCTCATTGTACACGAAGAGAACAGGAGAGCAGATGTTACTCAAAATCGTAGGAAAAGAGAGACACATCAAGCTTTTTGGTGAAAAAAAAAACATGGCAATTGTTTTTTGCACTATAAATGTAGCAGGTTTTAGTCTGCACACAGTGGTTTTGACTTTTTTGAGAGTAAGCTCTGCAATTACGGAAGTATATTTTATCGAAAGAACTGATGTGTCCCTTTTTCCTGCAGTTTTTAGTTGAATCTAATGTTTCATTCGCTGCGTGAAACACGAACGTAATCATGCCTTCTAAAATGTCGACACATTTGTCTCTTTCTTTTGCAATTCTTTTGGAAACAATTATTATTCCAAGCCTTGTATACAATATTTTGATGGACAACGTAAATTTAGAGCAAAATGTACCGATACACTCTTTAATATTATGTTCGTCAAGTTGGCACAATCAAATACAAATATCGAAACGAAACTTTTTAGATAATTAGCCCTCAATCAGCGGCTAATTTTAGAAAAACTCAGTGATCCGGGACATTTCACAATAAGATCACACAACGATTATTATACCGTTTGCATAATGCGTAAAACAGTAGTACCGCAAGTCAGAGACATTCAAATTGTTCGCCGGGACTTGTTTATTTATGCTGTCGTGGCAGTTTCGGTATTTCTCAAATCAATCTTTGCAGAAAATGTCGTGTACGGCAGGTGCTGATGGGTGATATCTGACTCGCGTGATCGCATCACTCGTTTAGATAACGCCCATTTTCCGCACTTGTCGCACAATATCCTTTTTCGGCACAGTTGTCAGAGAACTGCTATCGGGTTGGAATTTCTGGACGAGACTTCTCGAAGGGAGAATTCTCGGGAAATTTGGCCTTACTAGAGACGAGAAATCAAGAAATCGCGTCTTGATTGTGTGTAACTGTGTATGCTATGTGTAACTTCAACTTAAAGATTGTGTTTATGAAGACACTTCAGGTACCTATTGTTTGTTTAATTAAAAAACTGTGTGATTAATATTTTTACTTACCTAAGGAAGGAAGCTAAAATAAATGCATATTCAAAGTACCAACTTTTTGATAAAAAGACAAATTAAAAGTTTTATAGCAAGATACTCAAAGTTTAATTTAATTGCTTTTGTTGAAAAAATGTGTAGGTAATTAAAATTTTAAATCAAACAAGCCTGAATAAATAATAAATGTTGATGATTATTGATAAACTTAATTTTATGTTGAATTTAATTAACAATGCTATGATTTTTTTAGAAGTTTTATAAATTCCTAGAAGATTCGAGAATTCCCGGGAATTCTTAGTCGAGAATTCTCGAGTCCCGAGAAAAAAAATAAACCGAGAAATCAGAAACCCGATATCGGGTGCACTTCACTCCTGGGTCTTTCGTTACAATTCAAACAAGCCTGGTACTAATGCCTGTTGTGTCCAACATGAATTTGGTCAATTCGACATTCTAATCTTTCGGACATTCAGACATTAATATAAGTACATTGTACTCTCGCAAGTCGCACTTTTTACTTCAGTGATCAATTTGACGAACGCGGCCGAGTTGAATTAAAACTTGTTTGGTTTTTTACGCGAGTTTACGTCTTTTGGAACACTTATTCCGAATTACGATTAATACCGTATGTGTGGTGTACGCATTCACGTACACGTGACAATCACGTCGGTACTTACCATTATGCAGGATACGTAATGTCGGGGTGAACTGAGTTTAGTAACACCGACCTGCGAAAGACAACTTTTAATTTCCCCCTCAAGTAATAATGCTTTTTTTTTATAGGTATTTAGGCATGTTGATTTAAAATATAGTGCCAGTTTTTTTACACCACGTCGAGATTTATTATTATGCAAAATACGTATAATCACAGATTTTTGAATAATTTGTACGAAAAAAAAAAATATATGTATGTATATATAATGAATGTTAAATTGAATGTTTAGGTGTAAAATGAACAGTATTAGTTTTAAACAAGAGTTAAGAGACTAGATAATTCAAAAAGACTTATGATGTCTTTTTCTACTTGCTTCAAAACTCCTGTTCAATCTTTCCTCTTGTGCTTGCGTGGCTATAAATATGCTTAAAATCACCATAAACAACAACCAGTGAGGGTAGAAGAATATTCAAGTATCAACACTACCATTAATATATATATATGTATATACAATGTATATAATTAGCACAGAAATTGGAAGGTAACTCTACTGGTATTAAGAAAACAGGGAAAAAAAATAAAGATTCCCAGAAAATTGACGTGATAGAATTTTCTAAATATGTTTTTTATAGATTCGCACTTAATACCTACCAAAATAACTACTCAGTTTTGTGTGTGTGTGTGTGTGTGGGGGGGGGGGGCCATCGCAGTCTGTTGTAAGATTATTCGGAAATTAACAAATGAGGCGAAATCAATATTAAAAATCTTTCACAAAGTATGAGGAGTAGAGTGCAAATTTTAATTTATTTATAAATATAACCACACATGAGCCGTCATTATGTTTAAAATTCATTCATTCATTCCTGGTGTATATAGTTAAAACAGGGTATATTGTTAAAACAGTGTATATGGTTAAAAACAGTGTATATGGTTAAAATAGGTGAATATCGTTGAAATTATAAATCATTGTCAATCACTGTTTTTCGTCGAGGCACTATACTTTCTGATATCACTTTTAATGTTCTTCGTTTTATCGTCTCTTTTAATTTTGGGCTTGGGTTTGGAGTGTTTAATTTTTAATTTAATAGGTATGTCCTCGTAGTTTAGATTTCCGTTATTATTTTTAAATGGTCGATTTTCGATCAGTTACGATTTCATTTCCGAGAGGAACACCTCCGCACCTCCTTCCTCCTGGAGAGACGTAGACCAAGCCTCCTAATTTCAAATTTGTGACCAGGTTCCCCACTCCCTGGGTCTAACCTAATCCACTCGTGCCGTGTTCATCACGCGGTTATATTTGAATCATTACACTGTGTAAATGAAAACAGCAACCGCACTTTGCTTAAGAGCAGTACGCCATGGTAGAAGGTTCAAACCGTGTAACAGGTTTTCCCTAATTTAATTTAACCAAGGCAAGGAAAGCGACGAATTGTCGGAGGCGTTATCATATTGGAGTTGTACCTGTATAATATTTAATCGTATACCAGAGCAGAATTCGGTGAGTCGCGGTACCTATTTCCAGTATTGGTCAACGAGTGTAATAATGGTCTGCAAAAAATAACTTTTTTTTTCCTCCTCCTTATTGTTACGTGTAATTACGATAGATTTGATGCTCTTGAATCGAAATATAGTAATAAATACGTACCACTTCTACTTTTCATGTTCTTTTTTTTCTTTTTTTTTCAAACAAAATGCTATTTTGCTTACAAATTATAAGCAAACACTAATGATAGCAGCAGCATTTGTGAAAAAAGTTGTAAAGTTGAAAAGTTTCAACATTAAAATCATCAGAAAATCTATCTACTGGTACAATTCTAGTTATTTTGTAGTTTTCTTTCTTTTTGTACTGCGCGACATAAAGTCACAACGAGAATTGAACAGGAGCTTGTATTGGTGTGAAAACAACGTTAGGCGATATCTTTCTTTCTCTTTGTATCAGTCGGAACTGGTGTTCTATGTACAGTAGACTGGGCCAAAAAAAAAAAGCTTAATAAAGCTTAATAAATTGATATAATTTCTCGATTTGACTTTTTTAATTTGGAATTTTATGACTAACGAATCAATGAATGTATGAAAAAGATCATGACAGATTCTTAAAGGAAATTTAATGTTCTACAAAAAAGATCTCTTAATATTTTTGCCTCAATTTAATTTTTCAAAAGTTATTCTCAATTAAAATTGAAGATTTCAATTTTTTCTTCAATTTTAATTGAGAATAACTTTTGAAAAATTAAATTGAGGCAAAAATATTAAGAGATCTTTTTTGTAGAACATTAAATTTCCTTTAAGAATCTGTCATGATCTTTTTCATACATTCATTGATTCGTTAGTCATAAAATTCCAAATTAAAAAAGTCAAATCGAGAAATTATATCAATTTATTAAGCTTAATTACTCGGAAACGGCTTGTCTGACAAAAATCTATAATCAGACCTTTTTTGTAGGGAATTTAATTTTATAAAGGGATAAGTGAACATAAATTTTTTCACTTCAATATTTCGACAGTTCTGACGTAAAACATCAAATTATTACTAAAAATCAAAAATAGCGATGATAGACCTCTTAAAGTTAATATTAAGGGCTTAAAATTTCATGAAATTATTTTTTTGCCATACTGAATGATATTCTCAATATATTTTTCAAGAAAAAAAATAGTCAATTTTTTTGGCCCAGTCTAATGTACAGATACTATTTACTCAAATAGATTGAAGTAGTGCAGGCACAAAAATAAAACACATCAAATTCTCAGTTTTGAACAATAAACAAACAAAAAAATCATATCATGTAATAAATATGTGACAGCAGAAAAATGGAAAGTTAATATGGATTTTGTATGTTAAAACCTTCGTATCTATAATGTTTCTAATTTTTTTTTTTTTTTTTTTTTTTTTTTTTTTTTTTTTTTTTTTTTTTTTTTTTTTTTTTTTTTTTTTTTTTTGAAGGAGGAGGAGGATTTCGTTGCAGTCCAGTGTAATTAGAGGAAGCTTGTACAATAAAATTGACTGAGAATCTTGTTCGCAGCCCATAATGAATTAATCACATTGGATAATGGAATTTTTTAAATGCAACAGAATAGGTGGAAGATAATTAAGTTGAAACGTGGGTCATTTTATTGGATCCCATAAATGCAGTTGCAATGATTTATTTTCTAGTTGTTTGAGTGAGAAGATCACGAGTGACAGTCTTGTACTAGATCGTATTTGACATAAAATATGCCTACATACTTAAAATATACGCAGTAATTAATTCCGTTCAGTTCGATATGAAAATCAGAATGAAAATGAAAAATTCAAAGGTATCCCGGCTTCCTACCGTTACTTAGTCAACTATACTTTTATGTTTACGTATCCAGAGCGATAGATGCACGGTTTTACTAGTTACTGTGGGATAAAGCCTGTAAGGGAACGATAAACCTTTTTCAAATAACCAGAAATTGATCGGAATAGCGATTTTTTATGATGGTAATTTTTTTTTTTCAGGGCACCAAATAATATGCAAGTTTGGCGATGGATATGTGCACATGGGCTCTGTGGTGAAATCTCGAACAAGTAATATTCATAGAATTCAATTAAGTGGATACGCAGATAAATGGACCGCTCCAAAATTAAAGAAAAACTTGTAAGATTGAATGAACGTAGTAACAAATGATCGAATGAATTAATACGAACACAACGAATAACTGTAGCAACGACTGAATTTCATTCCAACTTACGAACTGACGAAACAACTACTAGTGATGCAATAAATAAATGGAGTAAATGCAAATAGCACGACGAAAACTGATGAACTAATTAATTATTGAATGAAAGTATACGTATAAAATAGTAGCGATTGATAGAATAAAGTGATGAAAATACGCAACGAAAGAGTGTGTAGATACATGAATAGAGATATGCGAATAATTACATTGGACGAACGAATGATCGAACAAGCAAATGAAAAACAAATGCATTTTATATGTGCGTAATATATTTGCATTACAATTGGGTAGATGCATATTAAGTGACCGAATGCGTCGATCAATCAATTATGATGTCAATGCCAAATTTCTCTAGAAGTAAATAAATAGATTAGAAAATGAATCCAGTGACAAGCGAATAGCGGAACAAACAATTGAAATGACTGAATAAACGAATTAATGTACGATAAATATAAAATGAAGCTGCTAACAGGGTTGAATAATTAAATAGTACTCATTGTCAGGCATAATAACCGTTTGAATACAGAATAACACAATAAACTAACAATCTTCACATTATTAAATATTAAAGTTTTTCTAGTTCAGCAAATTTGAAAGTATTTCTAAAGTCTAATCGTTATACGATAAGCGTTTCAACGTACCATGTATCACAAAATTTTTGGCATTTATAAGAATGGCATGCGATTTGAATTATCACAGTGAAATGTCGGGTGTGTAATACGTGAGTTGAAATTTCTCGTATACATGGAATAATTTAAACCGGTTCGGGGAGATTCTCTCCGACTACATTGACGATGTTCGTTAGATACGCATTAATTGTCACGTCTTAGAAGCAAATGTGAGAAACCGTTTTGCCTGATATAAAAAACCGTGGAAAAATATTCACCAATGTTACTGAACAATTAAAGACCAGCCTGATTGTCGCAATTGACATGATGGGGAAAAAGTCTTTTCATTTGTTTACTTGCAAATGGCGATAATATGCTTTCATGTACGACGGAATGTCAAAGACAGAATTTTTTTAGAGTATTTAATAACAAAGCGATTTCAATTCGTTCGATCGTTTTTAGATTTATAGATCAATAGTTACGGTAGATCTACGAGATAACGTGTATTTTGAAAAAATTAGCAACAAATGCCTGGCTAAATTCAAAATCTTGAGACGAATTTTTTTTTCTAGGCGCGAAATCGCACGTTATGTACGTTCAATTGCACAGAAAAAATTCGTGAATTTTTAACTACCATTGCATATGCAAAATGAATTTAATAATTAAGACTGATTTGCGGGGACTTCGCGCAAAAGCCCGTTTTTTTTTTGGGCCCTTCTCAAGGCCACATTGTTGAAAATAGATAGGTTCCGAAATATTGTGCACTACAAAATTGGTTCTATGCATTTTTGCTCTACCTGGAGCCGTTTCACGTTGCGAAAAATGGCCGTTTCTTGGTTTTTTCTTTCGAAACCGTGTCAAACCACAATTGCAACAACTATGATCCTGAACAAGATCCGCATTCTTTTTACAACTCCTGTGGTAAGTATACGAACAGCACTTTTTTGGAGTCAAATCTACATCAATTGTCGTAGATCTACCCAAGCATATTGTAACTCTTACTGTTCGTTTTGTAACTCTTATTATCGGATTTGTAAATCATGCCACAATTGCTGTAGATTCAACTCCAAAAAAGCGCTGTCCGTATATTCACCGCACACTGAGAGAAATTTTTAGTTCCGGTTACCGCTCAGTCCTTAACTATTTTCATTTCTTACCAGAATCGAAAAATATATTTCTAGGTAGAAAATGAAAATTAGTTTTCTAGCTCTTACCAGAAAGTCTAGTATCCGTTACTATTCTTTCTCATTCCGATCACTGTTATTATATTTTCTTGTAACTGTTGCGAAAATTTAATGCTTGTGCAAGAATAAATTGACGTTAAAGCCTTATTTAACTAAAAAAGTAGAGTAAATCGAACAAAGTGATTTTGCGTCGCAATAACCAAAAAAGGATCGACGATAGCGCAAAATGGTTACGCGTACCTCGTTTTTCGTAATTCCAACAATATTGAAACAGTTTTTTACTGAATTTTAATGAAAATTTTCTCAGTGTGAGAGATGTAAAATCTACAAAACTTTTCTTTCCGTGCATGAACCATAGAATTATTTAGATTTGAGACTGTAAATATCGGTTATTCATTAAATCACTGGATGTGATCCCAATTAATTTTATCACTGAATAATTACTCGACCTTTTAGTAGACCGAGTTATCGGCTCTCTTTAAATTCCTTCATCCATGGCCTGACTCCGCTGGCTTCTGCTATCGCCAAGTAGGTGTAAGAGCGGATAGGTACATCGATATTGGAAAACGGTTGAGGCTGCTAATTACCTCTATTTCACACTTTCAAGACGATCGCCAGGTGTGGGGAAGACAAGCGGCTACTGAGACCGCAAACGAGGTGAAACTGGTCGATGATAGCCCAAGCAGCGGAGGAGGAGCATTACATGTAATACTAGCCGTTTAAATTAAATTGCTCTACACACAACAATAATATGCACCGCAGTGTTTCCTGCTGTCGTATCCAATTAAAATTAAAGACACCTCTGTTATTCCCGTTATCGAAGTGAAAGTCACGTCTTTTGCTGCGAAACGGTTGATTGAAAATTTTCTATGTAAGAGCAGTTTTTATAATATAACTAGCAACCCATCCCGGCTTCGCACGGGCATATAATAATATTAAGTAATAATATAAATGTTATTTTTCTAGAAACTCACTGTAAACATTGTGTATTTTCTTTCATTATATTATTATATGCCCGTGGGAAGCCGGGATGGGTTGCTAGTGTAGCTTATATGACACGTTCGTAGATTTACCATAGCAGCGCCATCTATTGATTACTTACTCAACCCAGTCGAAAGGTATCGACATCTGTTAGAATCATTTGGAGTTAACAGATAATTGTGACTGTCGAATAATAACAGACAAATAATTAGCAATAAATTAAAATTGCGACTATAATTTGAGATTTAAACTATCCTATCTCTCAAGTTGGATCGAACTGCACATGGTGTGCGTATTTTATTATAATCGGTTAAGTGGTTTAGGAGTCCATTGAGGACAAACATCGTGACACGAGATTTATATATATTAAGAAGATATGAGATCAAATGGGTACATATGTCGATTCATGTGGTTGAATGGAATTGAACTGAAAAAAATATGGTGGATGAATGAATTTTAATCACAAACCTTTGCTGATAAATTGGAATAATTCGTCGATCAAAGGAAAAGTTATTCCGTATTGCATGTAACACCTCTTTTCTTAACCATACTAACCACCGAACCATCTTCAACGCTACATTGAATAGTAAAAATTGAAATCATATTTATTACCTTGAAACGTGCAACAGGTTATGAGGATAAAGTTAGTAACGCTGCGGTAACGATGCATGTTTAGAAAAAATCGTTTCTTCGGATATTTAGGATTGTCTCTAATTTCGTAAACCATTATAAACAAAACATACACATATATTTCGAAAATTCAACTCCTCAACAGTCGTACAGAAATTGTGCAACAATGATTCTTTCCCCTGACGTTTCCTTACCTCAACATTACTAACTTCAGCTTCGTAACAGGTTTCTAGTTCCTATATCAAATAAGTCAAAGAGATGTGTAAAGTTTCGTCTCTTTGTTAGCGCAAACCTGGCGTGGTATCATAAATTTATGTGTGAGTTCTCCATTAAAGCAAAACTTTTCACATCAATCATCGCGTGTGCAGTATGGCATGGAACTCACTTGAAATCAACAATAATTTACAAAAAGCAATTGTGCGGAGATCGACAATGCAAGAAGCTCGACCCTCCTCGACCGATAAAGAACTGCGAGTTTTGGAAGAGTTGTCGTTTTCCAAAAGACAGATAGATTGCGACATGCAAACTGATTCGCACTTTATTATTTCGCGAACTTTGCATCTTTAAAGGTATTGTGTACTTTAGCCGGAAACACCGTTTCCTAGGTTAAGATGAACTACGAAAGACGGTATGGAAGCAGTCTGTATTTGTAGAGAGCACCGGCAGCGCGTGCAAACAACATACGGCAGTAGAAGACCACCGGAAGGGTTTTGTCGAAGTATCCTTGAGTTTGCTGAGCCAGGATTATACCTCCGTGTAACAGAGCTTCTTTACCGTTCCCCTGGCAAGAGGCTTACCTACAGCTGTGAACTTGCGTTACGTCGAAAGAGATCAACGCAGTTTCCATCTCTCGGGATCGCGAGTCTGATTTCTCTCGGCGCGGGTTGCAATCTCCATTTCATTGTTACGAGCAATTTCGGACCTCTGAATCCTGGAGGTACTTAAATTCAGCGTAAGCACCGGGTATATATGTTATTTACCAACACGCGAAATCTTTCCACCAGATCTAATGGTCGCGTCATGCACTCGAGTCGCCCGACAGCAAACGTCTAAATAACCCCCCAGTAATATAGATCACTCACTTTTGGTAATACGAAGGTTACGTTGAAAGTACTTTTACACACAGAATCACATTTCCGGAAACACTGACGAAATTTCTCCGTAAATCAAGTCTACATCGAAACGTCGGTACAAAGTTGCTGAGGAATCAACGCCGACAAATTCCTAGTCATTTTCTTCCACCTTCCATCTTCCACAAGATTGAAGGAGAAGTCATTTTTTAAACTACGGCATATGTTTTTTGGTTATGAACAATGATCGAACTAAGTCGTAAAATTTATTTTGCGTTCATTCGAAAGCTAGCTCACGACTAGCTTAGTCACACCTCTGAATCGTTGAAAACGAGAGGCTACGCGATACATTTTTAACTTCGCAGTCACACGAATCTGTTCTAATCTACTCTTCCGTGAAAAAAATTCAAACTCACATCTTGAACAATGGCCGGAGGTTTTGCGAATTATCTATCAACTTGGATTTGCCCAAGAAACGCCAGTATTGATTTGGAAAATTTCAGCCTTAATTCAACACGGCATGATTTATTTTTTATTTGATAATAGTTTTTCAATTAGCATCTTCTAAAATGAGACTGACCATTACCCAAATATGTCAGAAAAATTCATTTTCATCAGTCTTAATGGTAATTGGCTATGATGCTAAATTCGACGAGAATATGCAAAAACGAGAAAAATGTAGATAATGTTTTCTTGAAGAATGAAATAAAATTTTATTCTATTTTTCACTATTTCGACAATTTTATTCAGTTTTAGCTTGGTTCTTGGGAAAATGAATTCAACTGACGTATTTGGAAATTCTGTACACAGTACTCGGTTTGATTTTGAAAGGTTCTATTCAAAAAATAAATAAATACTAAGAACAATTTAATCTCATATTTTTGAAACCATCAATTTTGCGTCATTGTTTACGACCAGAGTTTGAATAATTTTGTTTCGAAAAGTTCGAGTAAAAACAATCATTTTGTGTTTCGGCAATTTTCTTCACACAATTGGAGTTATCTTCAATAAAACAAATATTGTACATTCTAACCGGTACTTTTTAGAAATCTTTAATGATTGATTAGTCACAATCAATAAGTGCAAAGAAAAAAACGCTTTAGGATACAGTTTTACGTTCAAAAAATTAGTTTCATCAAAATTTTCGAGCAGAACCTGAAAGTGAGAATTTCGAACCCTTTATAGGTGAGCGAGAATAAGTCACGTACCCTGCTGGTTTCCCTGTACGCGAGGGAATTTGAAAGCAGGTTTTGTTCTCTGGCTGGATTCTAGAACAACTGCAATTCGTAGAGGGAATTCATAGTACAGAAATGAAGTAAGATAAGGTGAGTTCCGTAGCCCGCGAGGTATTTCAGGATTGCGGTATAGCGGTACGAACGTAACAAAGTTAAAGGACGACATGAGGTAGGAAACAAGATCAGAAGCCACAAACTGAAAATAAAAGCAATATTGGATTCTCTCGCTGCTCAAAACTTTCCCACTTCCTGATAGATAATATTATTCACGAAATATTCTTCTCGTGTTCAGCTTTTCTTGGAAGCACAGTTCAAGATGGCTGCAGCGTTCGTCGAACTGAAAACTTTGCAGCTCGAATTCCGTATCAAGTGATGATCGTTTGTTGTTCATTTCGATCAAAGTTCGTTATGGTATTGTTTGCAACTTGAACACCGGCATAAAATACATAAAACCTTATCGTATTTACAAGTCTATTTGCCGGTGGTCGACCATGACTTTGCCGAAAATAAAGTACTCGAGAGAAAGACTCCTTTCCTCAGCCACTCCATCGTCGTTCATGATTTATGGCATAGACTCGTAGCACGTGGACTCCTCGACACGTAGCGTAGCCTTTTTATGAAGAATGTCCTTGCCCGCTACTTCACTTTATCGTACGGATCGATACACTTTCCTCTGCGCTTTTGTTGAACCACCGAGAATGCCAATCGAACCACGGCATGCAACGATGAGTAGATGTATCCTCAAAAATTGCTTATCCGATCATATTCGGCAGTTTTCTTCATCCCAGTACAGTCAATAGTCGAGTACATCAAACTCCTGCCGGAAGCTACGTGAAATAATCTGACAAGATTATTCGGATGGATTCTGATTGTATCCATTAACTGATTTGACCCAATTCGACTATTGAAAGTTTTGATACATGACGTCGGTGTATCGCCTGATATTAAGGGTATTTGAAAGCTCAAGATCGATTAAACGATACTTGTTGGCGAACTGCCAAAATAACTGCTTTTCCTGCATTTATATTGGCTCCAACGCCTTCAACGATTTTTATCTTTACAGGTCTGTTGAAGTGGTCCAATGAACGCGTTTGACGAAGTGAGAATGGAACGTGACTTACACATATATCGGTCGGACTTGATGAAAAATATTTTTCACGCTCATGGATCAATATTTCAAACAACATAAATTCTTCCACAATGCAATCTTTTATGACACGGACGTGAACATTTTACAAGATTTCGCTTCGTGAACACCATTATTCATATTTAAGAGGGAATTAACCGCAATTCCAAAGCAAGTCAAAAGAACAGTATTCTCGATTATTTTGCTATCAGTAAAATCACGGTCTGTTTCATTGGTAAAAACGTCCCATAGATCCAGATTTAGAAACATATCAACTTTATATTTGTGTCAGTAGTTGAATTCTGAAGCGTTGACTTTTTTTTTAAATGTATAACCTCTTGAGAGAAATCTAAATACGACTCTATCAATGGACAATTTATACGGGTTCTCGTTTTTCTGCGAAAGAGTACAATGTAACATTTAGGTAGGTAGACAACGTATGTACTTCAATTGTATATACATATACATGCAGGTATACAAAGTCTGCTACAACCCTCGTTTGGTTGAGGAAATAACGTTATTTGAGGGACAGCGAAGGTAGGTCCACTTTCGAAGAACAGAGAGACATTGAGGTAGGAAAAGTAGATGGGAAAGCGGGAACGGCGACCATCCGCTAGAGAAAAGGGTAGGTTGGAAATCCTTTGAAACTGGTTTAACATTTTCCACATTTTATCGAGCTTTTTATTTTTCTTTTATCGTTAGAACGACATTCTTTGGAGGATTTTACAAAGTCGCCGAGAAGTATGTATATACAACAGACGTATAAGACCACTTGCGGGAATAGCATTCGCTTTTAGAAGATATCGACCCATCTTCAGCCCTTGTCCGATTTCCATCCCCCAAATTTAAAACTCTAAAGCTCCACTTTTGCGGCGTAGCTTACTCTGCGAAATTAGAATCGACTTCAATTCAACTTGAAAGTTATATTTTTTCGAGTCTACAATCTCTGCTTGATAGAATTTGAGAATGTACTTATGGTATTGGTAACCGACTGGTTTACACGATGGATAGAACAATTCAAGTGTGGCCATTTGCACTGATAATGATTGGTATCATCTATGAGTTGGGGAGCGATTGTGATCTGGTGATCGCCACGTAATTAAGGTATTACTGTAGCTTAACTCTTATTTATAGCCGCTTAAAGTACCATCCATTAATTTGTACCGGTACCAGCTGCGTTTACCGCTTTCATCGCTCCTCTTCTGATTCAGGGGAATCATAGTCTATTGAGTCTTATGCTCGACTAACTCACTGCTTTGATCGTAACTAAGACGCAAGCTGCTTTCTTGATCCTGCGTAGGATTGCGTTTGGTACTTTAGGCAATACTCTGGTGTCGTGTCATTGGAAGCGGAAATCATGTTTCCACGTGTAGTTCACTAATTTGAATATGGACCGGCCCACGTCGTCACGTTTTTTGACGCTACTTGATTCGAAAATTAAGCACCCTTCCGAATATAAACATTTCCGTGTGGTCTCGTATGTACATGCATTATTTCTTGATTTGTCTGTTGTTGAAATGTTTTATTCGTGTCAGTAAACTGTGAAGAGTAAGATTGCTAATCAATTGTCTGCCAGTGATATAATAAAAGCGTGCGACTGTAGACTTTGGAATAACGCTACCATACGTGCTTCCATAAATGTTTGTTGTACCTGGAAAACACATGTGCATCACTCCAATAGAGAATAAGATGAACAAATTGAATAGTCCAGCATTGGAGAAAACATCAGCAAAATTCGTTTCGCCGACAGCAGAGGAAAAGATCAGAGTCTCGTGACAGTACACAACGCAGAGGTCTCTGTACGATGCGCAAATGTCTATACTAATTAGCGTTACTTTCGTTATTTACAGTTCAGTTACGTTGAGCACTTGATTCTCTGAAAGATGCGACCAAAGTCACATATTAACGTAACTATTTTGTAGTTAGGGGAAACCGGGTCAAAACGCAACATGAAATTTTCCGGGGCATAATGAGACGCCCTCCTCCAAAAACTTCAAAATAAAAAAAAAAAAAGTCAAGCTTTTCAGATAACGTATTTCCTGACTATTTCTGACTTCATAAAACCAATTTAAATGTTTCAACACGACATACGCGGCACAAGGAAAATAAAACTCTAGGGCCTGATGGGATTTCCATACACAATTTGATGAAGAAAAAATAACGACGTTCCAATTAATCAACACTTTGTTCTTATTCGCAAATCTTGTTTAATCAATAGAATATGATGACATAAATAATAATGGGAATCAGTCTTTAAACTACTCCTTACAATAATCACAAAGGTAGTTTTTGAGTAAATTGTCATCATCTATTCTTGCATAGGATTCATGTGCCTATTGGTATATTTTCCTTGTGCCACGTATATCTTGTTGAAACATTTAAATTGGTTTTTTCAAGTCAGAAGTAATCGGAGAATGCATTATTTGAAAACCCTGACTATTTAAAATTCTGAAATTTTTTGGGAAAGGATGTCTCATGTTGCCCCAGAAGGTTTCATTTCGCGGGTGTCCCATCTTGTCTCGGCCTCACCTACTTTATGTTGAAGGAGAACGAGGAGGTTTTAATAGAAATACCAAACATAACAGGCAGAGACCCATGAACCGCTGAAACGATGACATACCAAACCAACATGTTTGCATAGGACTAGGACATAGGAAAGATTAAAAGGTTAGTCACATCGCAGTACTATCGAGAAAATGTATTGGAATTGGTTTGTACGTAAAAACACATAATTTGAATAAATCGGAAAGATACGCTCTTAAGGCAATATTTTAGGTTGTCGTTAGTGGTGCCTCGGAAAATATGGTCCATCACGAAGAAACAATAATCATTGGACTGTCCGAAAGTAAATCGGGCTGCTTATTAAAATGTCAGCAACGTGAAATAGTAACACGCGAGAATTAGGTTCGAACAGACAGAACGATACTGTCGGCTTTAATCTTTTGAAGCTGCTATCACGTCATAAGCGAGGGACATGGAACGTCTAGTTGCTATAAGTGCAATGATTCTGCTCAATTAGCTCAGTCCCTTTTCGAAAATAACTCGAGTTATTTTTACTTGAATTTGTGAATGTTTTTGCGGACACACTAATGGGAACAAATATTAGTTGATAGATGTGAACGTTTGCACGATCTTTAGAGGTTGTTTCCACTTAATGTAAAAAGCAATCTATGATTGTACAGCAGTTAGGAGGCCTTGCTTTAACGGCAAAACTAAAATCGCAAGCTCAGCACAGTGTAAATTGCGCCTTTTAATTGGTATTGATATTCTAACCGATGCTGATTATTCAATCAGATGTAAGATCATTACCCGCAAAATAATAGAATTACTTAAAAATCGTAAAGGTCTGTAAAAAGCGTATAAAGGAGACAGTTTTATTTTCCTGGTGATTACGATAACTTCTTTTTTCCCCTGAAAATAGAATATATTTGACGAGGTACATCCCCTCAAAAGCGAAGTGCAAAACACAATCCGATCCTGATATTATGAATATTGCTTCATGCCAGACCAGAATCTGTTTATCATTTCATTGCACATTCATTCGCATTCATTCGAATCTACAAGGACTGATAGTGAGATATTCAAACATGTTTCCAAGATTTCTATACTTAAGGATATATTTCAAACGCGGGTTTATCTGGATTTTTTAGAGTTTTTCTGTGGGTTTCAATGATACTGGTTTACTTTAAAGAAGAAGTCCAGACAAGACTTCATTTTTAAAGGGGATACTGATAATCTTGCTGCAGTAATGCGTTTTATTTGCTAGGCAACAAAACGACTTCTCACTTTGACTTCTCACGATTAAATGCCACTTTCAGAGTCGTTTTTAAACTGGCAGTTTCGTCTGGACGAGAAGAGTAAGGCTTTTCACGGACTCAGTTTGATCTTCGTAGTCCTTTGAGACATTTTTAAGTTTCAACCACCATGTAAAAGGAAAGGCTCTATAGAGGCCTCCTCAAGTTTTCTCGATGCTTCGCTAAAGTGGGAGAGGGAGAAAAAAACGAAGGTTAGAACAGAACTCATTTGAAGTTTGCCCATTAGGGATTTCCCATCCCACTACGGTATCAGTCTGACCCGTCAGAAGGTAATTAAAATTTGCTTTCAAATTTTAGGAGAGTTTATCGTCGCTTTTGATTAAATGAATATCCGCCCAAGTGATCGATTACATATTCCTTTTGGGAAAGTCAACCTGTCCTTCAGTTGATTGTCTTCAATTACAGACTTCGCATAAAGTACGTTTGTAATTGCAGAGACGACTAACAATTAAAATAGCTCGTTTTCCTCCCTTTCAGCTCTTCACCAGAAGGTTATAGCGAACGGTTCGGTAAAAATTCTAAGGTAATTGAAAAATATTTCTACAATAATCAATATAATATAATAAACAACGGCACCAAAATGGCTGCCGTAGACAGCTGGGTGATTGTGCCACTCTTATAGTTTTCTTATCTGATTGAGTTAGTGACACTTGGTTTGTGAACTATAACGCAATAGATTCCTATGATTGCATATTACATAAATGATGTAGACTAGTTCTTTAGATTGTGGCTCGTTAGACCTCTCAATCTTAACAAGTACTCAAACTAACCTCGAACTTAACAAGTGGTCTATGTGCGTGACCCCCAAATCCCTAACTGTGGTGGGTAATTTCCGTTTCCCTTACAAACACAAAGATGGGAATCTTAATATCAGCAGTGCATCCCAATGTACAGCATGCAAAGTATATTTCATTGAATGAACCTGGCACCAGAAATGTATGCCGCTGTAAAGGTATAGCTATGTCGCTACTAAGAACAGCAAATCAGCTGCCTCCTCATCTCGGTTTCTAGTAGATATTGGTGCTCAACTTTATGACTCTATGGCTCCCGTATGGAAATTGACTGATACTCATGTAGTTGAGAAACTTGACTCGCTAGGAAACCATGTCACTCTTATTGGTAAAAGAATCGATACTATTGAAGAAAGGAATGACGTGATCCAAGATAATTCTCGATTCTACGAAGGAAGAGATTATATAAGGTAAGTCAGTGAAATAATTTGCCGGGAAAAAATATAAGCCATGAGTTTGCTGAGTCTTCAAACGCGTCTAACGACGTGGATCTTTCCTCGATCAAACAGCAGTTTATCAACAGCGGGTTGGTAAACTCATTCAATCTCGATGATATTTCTATCAAGAGACTGGGCAGCGCTCAACCTAGAAAAACTCGGCCATGAAAAGTTTCTTTCAACACTAGGGATCATGTTGACAGGATATTCCTTAATAAGAAATCCCTAGGCCACGTTGATCTGTGGATAAAAGGCGATCTCACACCCAACCAATCTGAATTCTACAATAAGCTGAAGAAGGAGATCAAATTCAGAGTTGCCAATGGTGAAGACAGGGAATTCACTCTACATTGGTTATGAAAACCGGGTTCCCTTCATTGTTAAGTGGAAACAATCTCGTAAAGATGTCGGCTCTGCTTACAATAATATCGATCACGATCACGAACACAATAAGATGTAGCCAGAGCATCGTTCATTCAATTTCAAGATTCTTTACCGAAATGTGAGGAGCATCCGAGGAAGATTATCCGATTTTCGACTTTTATATCACTACGATATCATAATGCTAACTGAGACATGGCTTGATTATATATATCGTTCGATATTATATAAAAATATCGCCGCCGCCGCTGCCGCGTTAAGCATCCCGAACTCAGCCGAAGTTACCCGAACTGCCCCGAATCGATCCGGAAATACCCGAATCTAACCTACACACTACACATCGAACTTAACCGAACCTATTCCGAACTGACCCGAACTTGCCCGAACCGCTATGGGGGTTTAGTATATATAAAAAACAACAGCATTGAACAGCAATAATAAAATCAACAGCAGTGAACTTGGTTTGGACAAATTCAATATTGTTAGGTGTGACAGGCGACTCTTGACTAGCACTAAAAATCGTGGTGGAGGTGTGCCGGTTGCAATCAATAAGAATCTGAACTACATCACATTCCACATACGGATGACTCATACGAAAGTATTGTGATGGATTATTTCTGCTACTTTGTGCATCGTACATGGCTCCTGATTCATCATCCGACTACTTTCTGAACTACTTTGCTGGAACTGCCAATTCCCTGTCTGATTTTGCATCTAACGTTGCATTGGAAAACCTTTTAATGGTTAACGATTTTAACATTACGGATTTTAAATGGCTACGCGAAGGTAATTCATCATACGCTCAAGGTTACCGCAATAATGTGGAAGTTCGAAACGTTGCACCTTATGGTTCTGACTTTTGTTCAATGTATAGTCTAAGACAACTTATGGGTGTTAGGAATAGAATTCAAGGGGTAGAATTCTTGATCTAGTTTTTTCCAACATCTTAAACCTTGAATGTTATCGTTCACTAGACTGTATATTTGACTGTGATGAATTCCATTCGACCCTTGAACTTGCATTCCCTGCTTCTTCTAATATCAAAATGAGCTTTCATGACACCACTTTTAATTTGAAAAATTCAGATTATTGCGCCATTCTGACTGACTTAATGTATTTCAATGTCTCATTACCGGATAACGCTGACGAACCAGCTTTGAATAGTTTTATTAATGATACAGATAGCTTTATTCTGAGAATCATTCGCAAACGTGTACCGCAATCTGTATCTCACTCAGTCATTTCCCTGAGTAATTGGTTCTCTGATGAACTCAAGTTTGCGATAAACGATAAGAAAATTTTTTATAGTCGATATAAAATGTTTAAGTCTGATTATTACTACTGATTATTTAGGAATGAAGCAGCTCGCTGTAAGAGATTGGACAAACGTGATGAATTCATTTATACTAATGCAGTAGAAAGCGCGGCACGAGAAGACTCTAGTTACTTTTTTCGATACGTCAATACGTTAGATAGCAGCAGATCCTTTCCCAGTACCATATGGTACAATAATGAGGATGCAGATAATCCAAATGGTATTGTTGAGTTATTTGCTCAAAGACTCGACAGTGTTTACACGCGTCATATCTTTCCACTACGAAAGTCTACGTCAACTTCAATCATAGTTTTAACCTAACTACCTTCAAGGAAGATGAAATTTACAAAGCTAACACAAGTATCAATGTTGAATCAGCACTGGGTCCGAATAATATCGATCCTTTGGTTTTTATGGTTCCTCACTCCTCTTTTAACTAATGGTTTTAATAAATCACTCTAAATTGAATCCTTTCCTAATAGCTGGAAACAATGTTTTATCACTCCGTTGTTTAGAAAGAGAAATACATCCGGCATCAATAATTATCGTCCAATTAGTAAGTGTGATACATTTGCTAAGTTGTTTGAGGGTCTTGTTTGTGACGTGATTACACCATACCTATAACGCAAATACCTGACATCGCAGCAACATGGCTTTTTTGCAGGCAGATCGACTTAATTGAAATGGATTTCATGTTTCTTGAAATATAGAGTGCAATACGCGAAGGTCAATAGTTGTATATCTAGTCCAATTCTTGTCGCATTTGGTGTTGGTCAAGGCATTCATTTAGCCCCTCCCTTTTTCTCGGCCTACATTAATGACCTTTGCTCTGTGATTGATTACTCTCTTTTATTAGTATTCGCGGACGATGCTAAATTGTTGATGGTGATTAGAAATCCGAGTGACAGAATTGTTTTGCAAAACGACTTGAAATCAATGGTCGATTGGTATCTTACAGTTTGTCCTGCAATCTTAGCAAGTGCTTCTGTATTACTTTCGGTAAGCAGAGTACCAACAATCAGCAAAGTGTTTATATGATTAGTCACCTATACATTGAACAAGTTGCTGAACTCAAACATTTAACGGTCTATTTTGATTGCAAACTCTCTAAACTGTCCAAAACGCTAAGAAACTAAACTTTATCAAAAGGTTGTCAAAAAATTTCGGGAATATCAAAACGTACAGAACCCTCTACTTTAGTTTCATACATCCATATATCGTATTTTGACAATACGAGTCTTCACTCAATTACCGATGTATCCAGAATCTTATTAAAATATGTTCCATGTCTCGTCTTTTTTTTTCTCTTTCTATTTTTATGTTTTAATCTCACACATGCTAAATTTGTATACATTTTCTGTATCTATAGAATTTTCTTCCCGTTTATCCGCGATGAATGAATAAATGTATACATCGTCAAATAGATTATGAATTAACCTTTTTTCAGATCAAAATATCAATGCTACAATTCAAATGAAGCTTGGGAAAATTGATGCTTCGCTTGTGGGCTGGAATTTAAAAACGCGACGCAGAGGCTCTGATTTTGACAATTCACTTTGATGCTATAACCCAATGGTCAAGAGTACTTACTGATAACCATAATCGCGTAATAGTTAAAAGTACAACATTTTTATAGATGGCATAATTTTAGTGTTTTCATACGTTGATCAAAATAAAACTATGACGCAAGTATATAATGCATAAAGCCTGCAACCTGCAATGATATTACGCATACGCATTGCGAGTTGTAGCCTTTTTCGTTTATTAATGGATGTCATTAAACATAAAATTTTCAGTTGCTTGTAGCGTCAAGTTTAATAAGTGCTAAACATACGTGGTGTTAATTGCCGGAAGGCGGAGAAACGAACAGAAAACTAAACCGCACACGCGTTGCAAGAACGTTACGCTTGTTACGACGTGTTCTTGTGGATGAAACTTCTACTCGGCAATATGTGGGTGACTTTTTTTTATTCAATATCCACAACTTGCATTCTAGAAGCCTATAAATATTTTCATTATCAATTGAACGGTTAGTTTTTTGCGATTTAGAACGTGATCAAATATGAACAAAAATCATTTCTTATCGAACCTACAATGTCCGGATCTTTCAACAAACCAGCACGTACATCACACATTTTTATTTCTTTGTATTCAATTTCAATCACAACGTGCATCGGAAATGCGTTACAACGTTTCTGAAGTGTCACAAATCAGTTGCTAAGTCGTGTAGAATTTGTTTAAAGGTGCCTGTGCAGCACATCAAAAGTTATCAATCATCCTTTTTCAGAATTACAAATCCATTAAGCTTCCTTAGGTCTAAGAGTGTCTAAGAAATCTTTCATGGAGAAAAAACGGTTCACGCACGCGTGAATCAAACGGTAGGGTAGAAAAGAAACGGGAGGACAATCCGATTTGGAAGTGGGTGCAGAAAAAATGAAGATTAGTGGGAGTAGAGTGTCGAGAAGAAGAAAGGATCACTGCCATAAATTTTATGGGATCCGTTATACGATGTTTTATTCAGTAGATTTTTGACAACAGGTATTGAAGTATATGGTACCATTTGCCGTGACGTCGAAGAGAGAACCAACGGAGCTTGAAACATCTCAACGACCAATTAAAATTGATGGATCCGTAGATACGCGAAGGTAATATTTTATCAAAAAAGAAAAATATCCAACTCGCAGTTTTTTATTTTTCTCCTCGACATAAAAGCTTCTGATCGAGACGCGCTCTAATTAGCCAAGCTTATAAACTCCGGTAAAGTTCAGCTGATAAGACTCGGAAATGAATCGAATTACCTCGATTAAGGATTAGTTAATGAACGATTGATTGTCTTCACAGCTATAGAAACTCATCGGCGGGTCAACCGTCGTCTGAAATCCCTTTCTTTTCCTCTATTATCATTCGGTAGAACTTTCTCGATTACACTCAAGCCCAGTGTTCTTACCCACTTCTAAGTATCGACTCGTTGCCCGTCTACCATGTCCAAATCATTTATGAATTATGTGCGATATCGTGCCAGATGCTAAAGTTTCTACATTTTTTTTACCCGCATTCCTCTGAAAATATATCATGAGTTTTGTGTGTGTGTATTCATTTAACTGAAACTGAATAATCGACTGTTTACAAGTAATTGATAACAACGAGCCCAGACACTTTAGCTCTCATTGTCTGCTCACCAACGGCCGGATACCCAGTAAATGTCAAGGGTTAAGTCAAAAGGTTTGCCTCCCTGTCTCTCTATTATTCAAAATATCCAATGTTGGACTTATCACCATTATGCCAACTGCGGTTATTCACGGACCCGGCGATACCAGTGGACCGTCCTTTCGTACAACTGTACAGAAAAGCTGTATAATGAAATGTTCTGTCTGCAAGATACGAGACTTTATACTGCCTGCCTTCGCCCCGTCAGGTCTAATGAGGCGTATAGATCAGGACACCCGTTTGGCAACCAGTTGTGGTCTGGTTCTCCTATCACATTATTTGAGGGACCTATTTTCTAAAAAGATATGACTTTCAACTGTTTTTTCGCATTACTGCTTCAAAGCTTTGAAAAGAATTGATGTATTCCAGCAAAGGTCTCAAAACGGGGACCTTAAGCTTTCAAACTTTACAAAAGTTTAGTCTGATCTCGAAGAATATTTCACAATCACGTTTGCGCGGTGGACTTACTCTGTACTATTCGGTAACGATCTCTTTTTCAAAAACATTACATCTCTTTTTCAAAAACATGCTACCTCTGTCAACGTCTTCTGCCGTTTTTGGAAGGATGTGGTTAAAGCGAACTTTTCTCTGGCCTGAAGTGCAGTGCAGTGCAGCTACGAAAGGTTTACGCAAAAGTATATTGAAATATAATGTAATTGTAAAAATGTAGAAGAATGATTTGCAGAAATATTTCTTTAGGACAAAGTATTTGATGTAAAGTTCCGTAGCCACTTGAACCAAATTCGTTTCCATCTGGAGACTAATATCTGGATACCTCAAGCTCTATCATAAACCCACATACAATGGGCCGGCCGTTATTATCCTGCTATCGTCATAGATAGCATTCTACATAGAAACCTCTCCTGAACGAGCGACGTAAGGCAAAAAATGAGGGGAAAGCTCTCTTGAGAATCCTTTTTCAAGTCCCGATGATATATATACGTACCTACTGACTTGCTCGAACGTCTTCTCTTCGTTATTCTCATCATATACGCTCAAAATTCGTATTTGCCCATGCATCGGAATTTAGACTCATGCGAACAAAGTGTACAAAAAAAGTTGACAGATGCCAAATAAATCAACCAAAACCTAAGATGACTACGGGATATTCATTTCCGCCATTTTGGGTGACTTCAATTCGAGCGTGTGCTGAAAGCCGGAAGATCTCCTGCAACCCAAGATATTATTAATTTTTTTCACTTACGTTATCACCTAGTGAAGGATTTCCCGATCTTGAGTTCTTATGAGGCATACACGTGAAATCGAACGAAATTTCGAACGAATTATGAATAATCCTGTGCATTTCAATTCTGTATAAAGTTAAGTGAGGTAATTATAAGACATTTTTGCAAACTTTTACAAATAACTTTGGTATTGATGACGTTGAAAACATTTTGTTTCTTTCCACTTTTACCTCTCGACTTCAAAATGACATTCATAAACTGAAAATTTGATAAATAAAATTTCTTCGCGTGATGTGGATAAAATACAATTTCCATTGTATTTTGGTCAATCTCAAATTCATCTATTCTGTACGAAACTACTAGAAGTTTATGAAGCGAAAAAACTGATCATTATACGTCAATTAGTTACGATGGTTGAATTATGTTGTGCTATTCAGGATCGAAGAAGTCTGGGCAATTTAAGAATACTTGACTTAGGTAGATTTAGTTTATTTAAGTGCATTTTCAGAAGGTGTCTTATTATTGTCTTACTTTTTTGTTCTCTAATTTTTGCTTCGCTTCACCCTATGAAAGCAAGAAATGGCGTTTCTTTGACATTTCTCTTGAAATTTTCTCATTACATTTACTCGAATCCAATTTTTCTATGCGGGAACGCATGCGGAATTAGTGCTTTGAATACGTAATTGCTTTGCTCAAGAAACTGCTACGATTCAGCTTAGATCAAAGAGGAGCAGCAAAATAAATTTCTTCCAAGGTGGCTCGAGTCTCACACACTCAGTTCATCACTCGTTGCAGCCGCTTGAAAAAACATCGAGGAATTTATATATCATACGTTTTTCCTGTTAAACTTTTTGCGACCTCATTGGTGCAGTTGCGTGTTCAAAATATTTTTCTACTAGATGCACCAATTTTTAACTTCCTGCTGCTCGTTGTTCGAAGAAAAAACAAAAATAAGGGAAGTTATCGCACTTATCCTGAAAGTGAACAGTCGCATCTAAAGAATAACTTTTGACTACTTTCAATGAGCGGTGCGTATGTGTGTGGGTGTGTAATAAAATATTTTAAAAGTAAATTTGATGTTGTGGAATGTGTTGTAAATTAGTCTTTGAGGTGTGAAAATCTTTAATCATAATTGTGTAAATCCAATTAATTGCTTCATTCAGTATGGTAATATTATGAGAATTGTTGTCGAGCTTTTAAAATTAAACTAAGACGTCCCAAAACTGCAAGTCTCTTCGAAAAAAAAACCAACGTCTGCATTAGTATCAATGGACAATCAGAAATTAAAAAATGTGGCGTTTACGAAGGTAATTTAGCTTTCACAAATCACAAGGTATTTGTTATTAGAGGTATTACAGTGTAAATCTGAACGAATGATTGATTTCCGAATTTGCAGACTTATACATTACGCCGGAAAAAGATCGAACGCTGCAAAGAAGATTACAAAAAACACGTCGAAGAGATAGCCTGCAAATTTATTCATTTGGAAAGCTAAATAGTGCGTTTTATCAGTCTGTATATCGTTTTTAAGCTGTAATTTGAAATGATCATTGGTTACCAAAATCTTTAGAGATGCACATCAATGCTTATAGTTTAAAAAAAAAAAAACTGTTATAACATTTGGAATAATGAGCCAAGTTATTCGATAGTTAAAGCAAATGAGTTGACGTATCGCATATCCAATGGCATAAAGTCGTAACCGAAAAGTACCTATCATATTGGTCGTCGAACCAAATGTAGTACGTATATGAAAACCAAAATTTTTTAACATCTCAGGACCGAAGGTATGGCTGACGAAATATAGTTGTGAACGAACACGAAAATTTCATGTAATCCACGACTGAAGAATGTAGCGATACGACTGATTCAGCTTGTAGAGAATTCTCCATGTCGTCCTTTACATTTTCTATTACACGCATGTTTTTGCTAATGAAAACTGTACGTAATACGATTTCTTAAGTTACCCGTATAACTGTAAGGTTATAATCTGAAGAGTATCTAAACAAGACCAAGTTTATACATTTCTGTTTCAAGTAAACTTGCGTGTATGAATAATATTATATTTGACGCATTGTTTCATTTATAACATTTCGTCTGTCCTGAATAAAAAGTATGATTCAGTTAAGTCGGGATTAGATCGTGCATGGCATTTGTTGGGAGTCCTATCGAACGTATGTACCGTAGCTTCAAGTACACAAATACAGTGTGCATCGAAAAGATTTTGTCTCGAGAAGTCGACCACTCTGCAGCTGCCAATACAGTTTCATTATCCTAAATACGCACGTGTTAAGTCAACAATGAGACCTGTATTATTGGTGCAATAAATCAGGTTAGACGTACTCCGCCATCATCACAGTTAGGCTTGCATCCTCAGATACCCATGAAAGTAACAGTATTGTTTAAATGATTATTCATTTGAAAGAATGTATTCCTACATAGTTTCCGGTCGGTTTAACAGTTTGTGGAAATTGTCGTTCATATTAAAAAAAAAAAAAAAACGGTTTGCAAACTTCAAAATATTTTCACGCTATCTTTAGAAAAAGTAAGTATAACTGATCACAATCGGTAATTGAGGTACTTTCAGAATTATTATATTTTTTGTATTTTGTTCGGCTATCGTTAAAGGTTATCATTGTATTTCAGAGTAGGTGAACAGATTTTTTACTTGTATTATTATATCGGAAAAAATGGTGTGAGCAAAAAATGCTTGAAATTCGGATTAAATTAACGAGAATCTGCACCGTGGGAAGGTAATTTATTAGTTTCTAGACAGGAAATTTCGATGAACAGGATTTATTCACATTACAAAGGGTTTTTACGCACGTTGGCTGCGAAAGGTCGTCGATTATAAATGTGTAAAGAATATCCTCGTATAAGATACCAATTGTGAGTCTGAAAACAGAAAACTGGGTTAAAAATCATAAGAGAGACTCAATTGACTTGCAGGTTTGAGAAGGTTCCAAGTATAAATTACCCTCCACGACGCAAAGAGGCTTGTGCATTATCTTGGAAGAGGTACTTCGATGCTTGGAGAACAATTGAGACCCTCTTAGGAAGCCAGTCGTCGGTTCTTAGTGCAGAAATCAAATATCATCGTGGGCATCGCGAATTGCGGAGCGGGAAAGTATGAGATGAAATTAAAGTTCCACAGAAGTTTCTTGTTTCCACAAGTGACCCGAAAGTTTCTCTACAGGAAATACGGTTATGCACGTACCTCATAGGGTGATGTTCGAAGAGCATATCTTGTGCGGTGAAAAGTTATGCGACGTTTTTTATTAATCTTTATATCATTTTAACGTCACTAATTTATAGCACCACGGATTTTCAGGAGTTTTTCACATTCCAAAATCAAATCGTACCAAGCTGCCGATAATTTATAAGTGACACAACAGGCAGCATTCCACTTTTATTCTGTTATACTGTAGAATTTATTTTGATTTCTGAGCCTTTCTTTGCGTTTGCAAACTCATTTTGCACGCAAACTTTTTCCTCGAATTTTGAAGCCATCGGTTGAACTTAGTATAGAGGGATTCTCCGTCAACTCGGCCACTTTTTTTCGACCATCTCAGATCTGCCCCATAATTGGTTATATCAAAGTACTAAAGTACAAAATACAAAGTATGTAAGTACACAAATTAATTTTTTTTTTACCGGAACCTCGACCGAATTTGTGTGGCTTCATTTTTTTTACCCTAGAACCTCGATCCGTGCCACTCTGGCGATTTTTTGGCGATATTTTCACACATATTGGAAGACTCTGTAATTTTTTCAGCAAAAAAAAGGGTCCTTTTTGAATAAAAAAAATAATTTCTTCCTTTTTTTGGTAAAAAAATCAGCGTTACCGAAACGTAACAATTTTTTTAAAAATTCCTCTCGAAAGCTAAAAAAAAACTACAACTTTTATGTAGAATCATTTTTTTTCAGTTACTTCAAGTTTCCGAGATAAATTCATTAAAAAAAAAAAACGGCAATTTCTCAAATAATGAATTGAAAAATCTGAAAAAATTCACATAGAGTACCTTTTAGAAGTAATTTGATATAACCAATTATGGGGCAGATCTGATATGGTGGAAAAAAAAAAGTGGCCGAGTTGACGTAGAATCCCTTTATAATGGGTTTTGTGTATTTCTTACTGTTTACAAAATGACAACGAAATAAAATTCGGATGAAAATAAGCCTTATTTGGCTTAAATGTGGTCATCAAATGTACTACCCAACTTCCCTTGATCAGTATTCATCCGATTAAAAATAGCCATCTCATGGCGTTCCACTTGATGAAAATTTAAAGAACCAAAACCAGAAATGTATTTCAGCAAAGACTTACCTCGAATTCGAATTTTTTAGAATCTTGAGTACTAATGTTGCGTTCCAAGAGCATTGTGTATCTGTAACGCGTAGTACAGTGGGATCTACCATAAGTGGAGAAAAAGTGAATACAATGCAGTAAAGCGAATATGTAAAGTGAAAACAATAATTCAGAATAAAAAGAAATACAGACAAGAGAGAACAAATTCAAAGTCCACAGACGAAGTCGAAAAACTTCGTCAGACCAATATGAAAATGTGACAGTAGCGCCATCAAACTATTTGTATTGTAGCATTGCGTTTCCACGATGCATGTTATGGACCGTCGCCTCCACTTTTTCGCGAGCCCTATACGATAGTATCAACGAGAAGTCAAGGCTCACAATCTGGTAAAAATTGTATCTTTAAACTCTAGAGGACCGGAAAACCGACATATCTGCTCACCCTGTGATATGAACTTTGTATATAGTTGATACACGATACCAGACACTTATTTGGGCACTTTTCAAGGGCGATTGTAACTCTCAAATCCCGACCGTCTAAAGGTTGAAGAATATTTCCAAATTCGTTGATTTCTATTCGTCCGATATCCAACCCAACCGAATTTTCCAACGAGCGATTAGTACCAAGACAACGCCAAGAGAGAGAAAAGAAGAAAGGTTAGGACGTTAACGCTGCCCGGGCATTGCCATTCTACCGCTGCATCAACGTTCAGCTCACAGAGAGAATTCAAAGCTACCGTTGCCGAGATAGCGTCAACATGACGTCACTGGCAAGTGGTTCAACGCCTCTGGGGGAGTACCTGTATCGTCAACAGTTTCAGAGTCGTCACTAACATCACCGCTACCGTTACTTTCCGTTCAACCCCGCTGACCGGTTAACAGGAACGAGCAATTGGGTTAATGCCCGAATCAATTGGGTCAGTCGGTACGGATTTTGATGACACTGGCAAAATCTATCGCCAGAACTACAAACCATAACGTCCGTTCGGCTTGCTTTACTGCCCAATCTGTTGGCGAGGTTGGCTTTACATGTGGCCATTTCTATGTAGCCATATCATTCCCTTTTTATCAATCCCTTAATGAGTGCAAGCCAGTGAGTTGAAGTGAATTCCGGAAAGCCTATACCATCATTCACGTAAACCATTTCATTCGTTGTTCCGAAAACGTAGGGTTTTCATAAAAATGTCACAACACAAGTGAATCTGGGCTTCTGTTACATTGTGAACCTCAGCAGCCTGTCTCTTTGAAAAAAATATTTCGCGAAACGATAGTAATAATAATGAAAATAATTTACGACCAGTACCGCCATGTCCTTTCGGGTATATCCCCATAAGCACATAGCTCGTGCAAGGCGAGGGAGGGATAGGTTGGCGAACATCATTACGAGTCTCATCTTGTCTATTGACAAAAGCGTGAAATCTTTTACCATTGTGAAGACACTGGTGTACCCGGGTAGGTGTATACTTCCGGAGAGGCTCGAGGGCGCGCAGACCAGCGAAAGATATGCTATATCAGAGGTTGCCCCGGGCGACACGGACCATTGTTCGCATTTACTACGAAGGAAAAGGAAAGAGTATGTACGAGCAGGCGAGGAAAAGATGGGATACGAAAGAAAAAGATACCATCGTGACGGCGAATTGAAAGAATCAAAGAAACAGAGGTAATAATTGAGAAAGGACAAAGACCTCAGGCAGCTACGTTGCCCAGGGTGTGGAAACGACAACCGGAGAATGGCCTGGCCCTATCAGAGGTCTAATCAGACCTAGAATGAGAGAGCGCGAAGGCGTGCATCAAAGGGGTTTGGAACAAGAGATTAAGCTTCCTCTGAGCCTCCTTGTATGTTTCGGAAAGACGCGAAAGTGGATGGTTGTCCTAGTGATATTGATCGCAGATCCGGCTCTCGAGTCAAATTAGAGAATTGAGCGTCAATCAGTATATTATGTGAAGCGATCGGAATGAGCCTTTCAATGGGCCATCGATGGAACAAAGCCGTTGAATTCCACACAAGGGTTTCAATAGAAGAAATATTACATCATTCATACATCCATGTCTTAAAATAGCGTTTATAGCGAAATAGCAAAATAACAAAATAGCAGTAAAAATCGATGAATCAGTAGTATCAAGTAAACTCTGATCCTCGCATGAAAAATCCCCTTTTACAGCGTAATACCAACACCAATGACCATGATCTTCAAATCACCAAAAGTCGCCCAGCACCAGCTCGTCAAATTAAAACAACAACCGAATCTTCAAGCAAATACCGATTCATTGAAACTCGAAATATTGGCAAGCAAATAATCAGAAATTAAATATTCTAACATTCCTCTTCAGGGTTCGTACGGTTTTTGGAACCCGAAATTCCCTGACTTTTCCAGGTGTTCCAGCCTGAAAACAGGATTTTTTTCAATAACCTTCCAAGAAATATGCCGCTGATTAATGACAATTTTTTTGCTTATTAATACTAATACCTTCAATATTACCTAGTAATTAATTTAGTGTCCGACTACTAATTTACAAACAACAGCCAGCGAATTTCAGTAAGAAAAAAACGAAAGGAGGTTTGATATCAAGTAATGTACGTGTAAGAACGAGTTTATTTCTTCTAGAAACTTAAAATTCCAGTCTTATTTTCGAAATTCCCTGAGTTTTCCCGGTTTTCCAGGTTTTCCCTGTGCGCACGAACCCTGCTCTTGCTTGAAACTGTACTCAAACCAAACTCTACAGCGATTCCGAAATATCATCAAACTGTTTATACTCGGAAGTTTTAGCTAATTTCCCAATATTAGTGTAGGCAGTTTATTTTCAACAAACTATTCCTTTCAATTATATGTGAATTAGAAAGGCATTATACGGTGTTTTACTTTGAATGGTGGATTAATAAGATGTCAAGATAATAGATGAGACCAAGTGAAGCTACCGGAGAAATAAGAGATTAAAATAAGTGCCCTGATTTACAGTAATTCTGGGAAGACGCATCTTCTCTTACACCGGGCTTCACTAACTATCAAGAAGGCCGTGTATTCGTCAATTCCAAATATCTGTACCGTTACTCCGTTTTCTAAAATTCGTCTTCGTACTGTACAAGGAAAAACTTTTATCTAAAATTTGCCATGCATTCGTTTTGTTGTTCAGCGAAATAGAAAAAGCGAATGTAACTAAAAAATTAATGACCGAAAGCATAGAAATGGGTAAGGAAAACAATACGAAAAAGACTTCATCCTTTTGCACCTTTTCATCGACAAATGATAAATAACAACAATAACATGAAAGCGGAACCAATCAGTCGCGAAATTCGGTAAAGCCTACTATTCAATTCAACGTGAAATTCGTTTCATTATACTTGGGAGTGGTATTGAAGTGATGAGATTAAATTCAAAAAATTGAGCAAACCACGTAGCTGGGTAAGTACTAGAGTGTTTCAAAAAAACCGACTATTCTTTTTTTTTCGAAGAACATTGAAAAATCTTCCGAGTGTCCCTCAAAAATGACCTCGGTAAAATATGAGCTCTTAATATTGATATTTAGAGGTGGCGATTCTCGATCTTCTATTTCCCATTCAAATAACATGGGAAAAAATTTTTTTTAAATTTAGAATTTTATTGCTCGAAAACGAATCAGTGCAGAGATATAAAAAAAACATATTCTTGTAGGAAATTTTACGCTCTACAAAAAAGATCTGAATAAAGATTTGCGCAAAGTAAGTCGTTTCGGAGTTATCAGGCCTCAAACATCGAACCGTTTGAAATAATGATGTTATCAATTTATAAATGCTACAAAACTGACTCGTACCGTTGATTAATGAAATTTATTAATTAACATTTCATTGGAAGTCTATAGTTTTAATTTTAAAATCAATAATATTGTGTATTTAAGTGATATGAGTCAGTTTTGTAGCATTTATAAATTAATAACATCATTATTTCAAACGGTTGGATGTTTGAGACCTGATAAATCCGAAACGACTTACCTTACGGAAATCTTTATTCAGATCTTTTTTGTAGAGCGTGAAATTTCCTACAAGAATATGTTTTTTTTATATCTTCGCACTGATTCGTTTTCGAGCAATTAAATTCTAAATTTTTAAAAAATTTTTTCCCATGTTATTTAAATGGGAAATAGAAAATTGAGAATCGCCACCTCTAAATATCAATATTAAGAGCTCATATTTTACCGAGGTCATTTTTGAGGGACACTCGGAAGATTTTTCAATGTTCTTCAAAAAAAAAAAAAAAAATAGTCGGTTTTTTTGAAACACTCTAGTAAGTAGATACTCATATAGGAATGAAAAAAAATTAGAATACAGTATTCGAAATGTATGTACGTAGATGTCAAGAAGAGGAGTAAAAATTAAAAAAAAAAAGACGATAGCCGTTCGAGTGAATGAATGCTGATAGGCCCCGATGCTGACATGAATTTCAGTGAACATTGAACCATTCAACGTATAAAATATTCTTCGGAGAAAATTAGAATTTACAAGGTGCAAGCGAGGACTAGCGGGGATAATCTCTGGTGAATCTGGGTGAAAATTTTTCAACGAGGATGAGGCCTTAGCTTGCGAGTCACGTTATACCTTCTTCCTTCCTTTAGCCCCATCAGATATTTATTATCCCATTTAAATTTGCATTGAAAAATTGGCCAAACTTTTACCACGATAAAGCGAACTTGCACGATAAATCTCAAGACTTACCCGATAAGAACCTTCGGCGCAAACGCGTCGGCTCTCCCCATCCCATAAGGATTGGCGTGGATTAGCAGCAAATTCTTTCGCAGCTTTCCCTCCTCTTAAGATGAAAGTATTTTTACAGGGCAGGAATAATTTTCCAACCATCAAAATATTTTCATCTCACAGAAAGTTACGGAAATTAGATAGAAGAAAAATAAAAAAAAGATAGGACGAAGTTGAACAACAGAAGAGTACGTATAGCTGTGAAATGATTGAAACAAGGGATAAAATTTGGTACGAGGAGTTTTTGTGGGTCGGTTATTAGGCATCTGAAGTCGGAATGTTAAAATTCAAAATTTTGGACCCAATATGGCAATAATAAGTGACTTTTGAGCTTTTGGTCTACCATATTGCATCCGCCATTTTTTATTTTTCTAATTTTGAGTTCAGATTCGTAATCGGCGACCTCAAACGTCCTTGAGTACCAAATATCACCAAAGTCGAGTAACTTTTGGGATTTTGGCCCACCATATAGGATCTGCCATTTTGAATTTTCAAATTTTGAGGTCAGATTTATAATCAGCGACACAACAAAACGTTCCCTGTACCAAATATCATCGAAATCCGTTCGACAGATTTAATATGCCCCTTGAAAGGTTTAGTTGGGAAAATCCACCCTCTTGTGCGCACGGGTTAGAATTAAGATGAACGTCTAAAACAAGTGAGGGAATTAGTTTTTAATTATTTGGAGCGGATTCAGGGGGTGAGCCGGTCGAAATTCAAAAATGATCTTTTGAAAGACCACCCCAATACATATGTACCGAGAATAATTTTACCCATGATAATTCTCATATTTTTCAAAATTACGATTGATAAAATTTATCCAATGGCAGTCCTTACTGGGCAAAGAACTTATTAAACCACGTTGAAATAATTTTCATCTATCAATACATCTGGAAAATGATTCCACGGATCTTTAGATGATCCGTGCTGTCGGAACAATTATCGTTCAATCCATTTGCTCTTTCCGCCACAATATAATCTGTAATTACGCCGTCGCGTCGAAGAAGAAGCAAAAAGACAAGTGAAGAAATTTACGAGAAATGAACAGGCAAAAAAATGTTTTTTAATTATTTCGTATACTTGTGCAATGAAACTTGAATCTCTGTTCGTTTTTTGGACAAATAATAATTATTCTATTGATCAGTCACTGTATTACACGCCCGATCATACGCACTCTTAGAAACAATATTACGATAAGATGTGGAATCCCCCAGAAAGCACAACTGGTAGTAAAACCTTACACCAAATACAGTGAAATAGTGACCACCTAAAAAAATTCTTCGTTCATCTCCGAACGTATCAAGGTGTCTATTTGCAAAAAGTATCTCACTCGTTTGAAAAGTCTGCCCAAATCTGACAGCCAATTCTGTTATAAAATCTATTAATGGAAAGAATTCATAACGAATTCCTGCGATTAACGTGTATGTAGATGATTTCAAGTGAAATCTGCGAAATTCGGGGTAGAAAAAAATAAATAAATAAATAGAAAACTGAGCTTGTTGTATCTCACAGGCTGGTAATTAATCTACACATAATCATACGTGAAAACATAATAACCACGGCCCACGTGGTCTGTCATAAAAAATAAATTCGACCTTATATTGACGCGTTCAAGGCGTCGCTGAACTGGCTTATAATATACATATTTCGTGACGTCCGCGTCACAAGCGGGGAAATTTCCTCGTTAAAGTTTGCGAGAACGTGGGTGCGAATCTGACTAGGAAAATTTTTACAACGTTGTTTGAATAAAATTTTACGTCCCTAACTCATTGTCAGTCATTGTTAACGTGGATCGCTTATAACATTTGGCTTTCCGTAAACACGTGGCACACTTTAAACGAGGAAATTTTCAGGTAACAAGAGCCAGTTCATGATGGCCGCTTTCCATTTACGTCAATTCTCTAGCAAAACACGACACTAAGTGATTTTATTCGACCGATTAAATCACTTGATGTGCACAAGATGTATGTCGTTTAGATCATCGTTGATTCGTTTCCCATTTTCCCATTTTTGAACTTATTTGTAACAAGGAAGTGATAACAAAACTGTTACGTAGTAATTTTAATGTTCTTGTTTTTAGATTCATGGGAAATTCATTATTCTTACGAATGTGCAGATGTAATAAATGTTCAGTCTGCGATTATTTGTTCTCAAATTAAAAAACAAAAGTATTTATTGCCAAACCTTTTATGCGACTTTCCCAGCGTACCTGGTGCAGAACTTTACTAAATTTTTTGATATCTGTCTAATTGATCATGTGTATTTAATGTTGAAAGTTATCAAAATATATCGAAGTTTTGTTAATACTAAACATAAGCGATTGACCATTACAACTACCAACCGACTTGAAGCGGTCACAAAAAGGCGTTGTCCTGAGTCTCAAGTCATATTGACTCAGCCAAGCGACAGGGAACCTGGGACATTGATGCGTTTGATCTTTGTTTTAGCGACCATTACCGGCGTCTGTAAAATAGGACAATGGATGATCTAGCAAACTGCAACCTTCGCTCAAAAGATCCTCTCTATGTAAGAAAGTTGATCCCATGTTTGTATAAGAGTGTCGAAAACGTCACTCGACCTCGCAATGCCAATCAATAAATCGACACGCTGTTAAGGGGTTGCTATGATCGATTTCTACGTTGCCGTATATATCTCAAATTAGCCAAGTCTACGAATCTCAAACGCAAAAAGGGCAAAAAAGCCCCATTCTACATGCAATTTTGAACGAAACCACTCCAACACATTTTCGTTTAACACAAAGACAAAGAAGTGGCATGAATTCTACGATCTTACAATCGCTATTCCGTCAAATCAATGAATTAGATTAGAAAAATATGATTGTTCGTTTAGAAAAAGGATTCAAGAAGAAAAAGTATAGGTTTGACGGTTAAATCTTGAGAATCGATTCATTAGAATTTGTAGTTCAAATAAATCGGGAGAAAGTATCTTTTCACGCCCATCATTTGATTGTAAAATCCTGTAAGATTCAAAGTTTTTCATTGAGCCGTTTCCGAGATCATCGCTGAAGTGCGTCGGACAGACCGACGGACCGAAATTTTTTTAAAAACCTGTATTTCATAAATATAAAGATTCGTTGAAACTCTAAAAACTGATCTCCGACCGAAACCAATACTTTTCTTATATCACCAAAGGTGATGACAAGTAGAAACAGGTTCAAATTGTTACATGAATTTTGTGTGCATTTGTTCTGATTGTTTGCCTTTATTCTGTTGATTTGTTAGTCTTATTAATACCGTTAGGCAGTAACGTAAGCTGAAGAAGCAGTAGTTCAAACATCACATGCCCCGGTCTGATTTTCGCTGCTGGCACACGATGTCTATAATAAGAAGCGTGAATAAGTAAATGGATAAAGACGGTCAAAGTTGATCGTGAGCATAACAAAAGTAAACAAGTACTGCATACATCTCGTACGAATTGAAGCACATAGCGTTGATTACAGAGGATGGGATACAGTCGACACTTGGTTTCGAGGACACAATTTTTCGACGAGTTCATTGTATGTTATTGGACAACGTTGACGACAATTTTGAGTCTTATGTCACTGACGCAGATATTTATACTCGATGCATGCAAGTATTTGAATTAAAAAGAGAACACAGAAGATCGTTCATCGATACGAGATTTATCGAATACTTTCCGATTAATGCGTATTTGCTACATTTTTTTGGTTAAAATTGTCTGTCTCTTATAAAACAGTGCTAAATGTTATTCCACACACTCCGATATAGATTTATTGAATTGCAGAAATAATTAATTTTTTTCCATTTATGGGCTTCAAGAGTTTTTTAAAGATCGAAATACACGAATTGTGAATTTTAATCACGATGGAGAAGCAAACATCTCACTTCACAGATCCGTGATAACAGTATTATCGACAGTGTGTCAAGTACTTCGTGAATTCAGTCACTAGCTTCTGACAGGCTGCATCTGCAGTGATTCATAGAAAGGATCGACGATTTGCAAAGATTTTAACAACGTTTTCTGTAAAGACGATATAACTGAATTCGCACGTCATAGATCAGATTTTTCAACGTCAAATATAGTACATATCTAACAAGTGACTGACAATGAAAATACTCAACGTTGAGTTAAAGCTTGATAAAATTTAACTGTGTGTTCCGTAGATTGATTTGTTAGCATTAGAGACAAAAACATAAGTCGTTACAACATGAAGTAGATGTAAGAATTAGTTTTGAAAATGCGTAACATTTCATAATTTTAAAGTGTTTCAAATTTGAAATTATTTGTTTAATGTCTTTGGTCACCAATCTGTAACTCACATTGACCTCTCAGATTTTTACGATTTGTTTTCAGAGCTTTCTTTGTAAACACTCCATGTTTTCGCAAAGAATACTTTGAATTCCGGAAGTCCTAAGCTTTTCCTATATTGTGGAGTAGATAATTTAAATTAAGCTCTTGCTCCGCCGAAGATATTGTCACCCAAGAATAATTTGCATGATTGTGGTGCTGGAAAAAAGAGGAGAAACCGACCACTGTGCAACAACTCGCAAAAACTGTTGGACAAGTCGTGTCATTCAGGATCCAAATCTACGAGCTGAGGTTCAAACTCGGTTCGGCTACTCTTGAGCAAGGTTTTCTGTACTTTTCCTGGTCCCTCGTGCGAATACGGGTGTCGTTATTGAATTATTGATTAAGACAACTGCAGTCACATAATGATGACACTCAACGGTTCATGGGGACATATCCCATTAGATACGGCGGGTGTTGGTGGTGACCATTATTACTGTTGTTGTTGTTTGTAATTGATGCGATTCACGTTAAAATTTGTTTACATCGTTGCTTCATTATTATCAAAAAATAGTAAAAGTAACCGTATAATTACGTGAGGTAAAACGTGTTTCGACTGTGGGCTATTTTTGTGACGTCATTGTTCAGTATTCCAACGCGTCAAGGTGTAATAATGGAGTAAAAGTTTATGTAAAAATGGATAAAACATGGAATTCAGATATCAGTAACGTAATGTTAAAGCGAGTGAGAATCAACCGCAAGTACATTCAGTGTTTTTGTTGATATTTCGCAATTGCAAATCACTGTAATTTCTCCATGTTCGAAACAATGTCATTACTCTGGAGAGAAAAAAGCGTAATATACGATTTGCTCACTTTCTGGACAGTGTGACAGCTCACTAAAGGAGCTAATGGGACAGAAAGAACAGACACATTGCGACATTTGGGTTGTCAACATGTATCTCAATAGCTTAAAAGTCCGAGGACAGCTTGAATACAGTCTGGGTGTGAAAGAAAGTCTTGAGTAAATATATTGAGAGTCCATCAATTACAATCTCAGAAAATGAATAGCGAGATTCTTTGAAAAATATCTCGTTACAGGCAGTATTAAAAGGATTTCAAGAAATCCGGTTATCACGCCTCATTCGAAACAATGCAATAGAAACGAATGGTATTATTTAGCCAAAGCACCATTTTACGACCTTTTCATGGTGTCTCGTACACAGGACTAATAGAGAACCTAACGGTAATTCTCTCATTTTGCACAACGTCTAGAATCACTCAAATTGAAAACAAGTAACACAACTATTAATGCACAAATTCAGAGTACAACAATTACCTGAAAATGCAAAATCCTCCGAATCGCAAGCAGGTATTGAAGCTTATTTATTCTGTATAATGTAGTTTATGTACGATATCGAATCCTCCATACACAGCTACTATATTACGTGCGATAAAACCGTAGGTATAAACCAATCGTTCTTTACGAGTCGTTAAATCAGAAGAATGGAACGCGATGAAACAATACGAAACGATATCGAATCACCTTTCGCAAATAGGTAGGCACATGTGGGTATCCCGTGTACTATACGCTCCTGTCAAAAAGACTTATTGACCGGTAGAAAAAATTTATATTTGCCATGACGGATGTATAAATAAAATAAATACTCGTTAGTCCGATTAACTCTTGTCTCTCCGTTCGACGATGAATATAATTCGAATGTAGTCTCTCATACATTTATTGTAAGAAACAGCGAATAAATTCGTTCGTACACCACACCGAACACCGCGCAGCACTGAACGTTGATCAAGAAATGACGCGTTGATGATAAAGATGAAATCAAATGAACGTTGGGATAAAGATATTACAGTTATGGCATTAGGATTTGCCATCTGGATAAGTTTTTATCATTCACTGGCGGTTCAATTAGATGGATTTTCAAACCGATTGGTGTTATGTCAGTTCGACACGATACCTACTATATTATAGATAGTTATAGAATTGAATCCATCGCGCTCTTGATAGTTTGCAAAAAAACGATCCATCACTTTTCTTCTCCGGTTAACGCAAAAGCGTGATGATGCGCGTTTAGGACTTTGGGGCATCCGTGACATTTACGATTCATGCGTTTTCGGTAGACTTACTGGATGTAATCAAGTCAAACAAGTAGGAAAACACCTGTATTATGGAACTTCATTGGTAGTTCAAATGTCATGTCGATTGACAAAGATTGGAGTTTCACTGACGTGTCCCTTCACCAGCATTTCCAACAAAGATTCAGATGAGATCCAGAAAAAACTCTCAATAAGATCCAATGAACATATAGGAACGGTATTGAATTCAAAACTTTTCCCCGAAATTTTTTTTTTTAACGGCCTATCAGAAGCCCGGTCTTGGCTTGTTTCGAAAAGAAAATACAATGTTTGAGAATTTTCGGAGAATTTCAAAAATATTATTATCAAAATCGTTCTCAATATTTCTAAATAATTAATCGGTCGAATAAGAAAATCTGAAAAAATTGGGGAACTGTTTTAAAATTGAATATATAGTTTAACCTGTTGTGGAAATCTGGGGTGTAACCCACATAACAAAGAATATTTCGGAAAACTTTCTGAAATCTATCATGAAAGGAAAGAAACCTTTCAAAAATATTTCAACAAAAGGTTACTGCAAGTTGAAAATGTCCGCGCCAGAAACTTGCCAAAGATTTCTTGAATTGTTGTCGTTCTTAAAGAGATTCTCACAATCTTTCTATAAAATATTTTACTGAAAGTTTCTTAGAAACTTTTCATGTTATGTGGGAAGCCACCCCGCGCCAAGTAAATGGTTCGTATTACACAATTTCTGAGGAAAAACGGAAATTTTCACGTATTTTCGTTTCATTGAATGTCAGTTCTAAGATTTCACAATTTCGTCAAAATCGATCGCTTCCAACTTTGAAATGTATTATACAGTTCTGTTCTGTTAGACCTCTGGAAAAAATTGTATCTTAAAGTGCCAATGTTGAAAGTTTGCAGTTAAATTTTCAGAAAAAAAATTGAAAGTTGAACGTTTTATAAATATTATGGGGAGGCACTCACCTAGTCTATCTTTTCTGTTTTTATTTAAGGGTGTATTAGATGAATTAAGTTAGATGAAAATGGACAAATAACAGATAGTGGCCCCGGTGGTTCCTAACTTCCACCGTATTTATCGACTCGAAATGATTGTACTATTTATTATTGTTCAAAAATAGCCCTTACTTCTAATGACATTATTACTATTATGCATATTATTATTATTTCAGCTCGTCGCGAGTTTGAAGTCGGGAAGTTCACAGGCTGGCGCATGTGCCCAAGCCAGTTTGTTTGGAACTGGGATTAAAACTTCTACGAGACGTTGCACCTAAGTTTGCAAACCGATCATTTGGATATAACATGACAAAATGCACAAATACGGACGAAACCTTAACGAGTCCTCAATAGCAACACGGCTATGGCCGTCGATTCATTTCCTATTTGTGAATGACGAGAAGCTGTTTTGGTTTTCTCATGATTAATATTACGTTTTCGAGAAAGTGACGACCGTAACCACTTGGTGTGTAACAAAAATGGTGAATGCGGATCTTCCGAATGAACAACCTTCAGCAATGGTTATTTAAATTTGTTGCAGCAATCTCGTGACCTTACTTCTCAAATCATGACCTTTACCATATCCAAGTGTACATGCAATGGTACACGCACTCATATAAACCTCGTGTATATCGACTGACTAACAAAGAGTCCATCGGTTGTGGTTTGCCAGTCCAAGTACTTGCCAGGAGTTAACGTCAGGAGTCCGCACATAGTTGAGGAGAAACCTCGCGTACAAATTTGCTTTGGAAAGCGTACCTCATTCGTTAAAACAATGAACGACGAATACTCCAATTGAAACATTTGAGATTGCCGACTTGTATTATCCTACGGTAATAATGCGTAACTTTTCCTTGTGGACGCTTTTGTTGAATTTTGGTTCAATTTTCATCGCTGTAAATTGCTTTCTCGAAGGCGAATTCACGAATTTGTTGACGACACGTATTCCGCATTTTACCAGAGACAAGCAAATTATAGCCAAGGTGAATAACTGCCAAATCTTCCATCTCCGGAGCCTCTCTGTTACTCCTGAGTTTCGCTATGCACTACTTAACCTCTGTAATAAAGTCTGCCGGAAGTTCGTGTACGTAGGTACAGGCCACCTGAAGTTTGAATGTACTTAAGAGTTCTCTGAATCTCTTAATGCCACGTTAAAACTATACAGCGAAGTAAGCAGGAAGTTCATTGTGAACTCGCTTAGCTATTAGTAGATTCTGTAGTCAACGTTCGAGAACTCAAGAAGCGTGATACTCGGACGAGATTCATCATTTGCAATGCTACTTATGAAGAGACTAGATCCAAAACAGCATCTCACGAGAATAAATATTGAGCCAATTTAGATGTGATACTTACCACAGTGGTGACAGTGAGTTCAAGTTTATTCTACCGACACGTGGAGACGCATCCCTGATAAAATATAGTTAATGAACACTTCTTTGGGTTAGGGGTTGAAAAATTTCAAAGCAGTTATGCGTTAATTCATCTGTTTATATTTGATAGACGATTGCAAAGTTATCGGGATGCATTGTTTTCGGTTTATTTTTACGAACACGTTATTCAGTTAGCACTTTTGAAGTAAGTGTATTCGGATCTTTTGTTTGATTTGTTCATTAGGATTCTTTCAATTTGTTTTTTTTTTTTTACGTTTTACGTCATCATGTTAGCGAGAAAAAATGTATTGGGTTTGATGAAAAATGACTGCAATTAATTTTAAGATCTTTTCGCGTATTGTCTATCAGTAAATTTAATTACCTTCGAAACGGCTGTAGGGATATGGATCTGAAATTTTAAGGGTGTATTTAATGACTATCCAAGGTGGGAAGCTCTAATTTTCGGTCTGAAAACTTCCGGCAATGTTTTTTTTTTTTTTAGTAGTATTTTTTTTTTAGTAGTAGTAGCTATAACTTGATAACTTTGTAGCAACCAAGTTACGAGAACTCTCAGGCAAGCCTGTTTGCTACCGTGTTTCCTTCGTAAAGCAAGAGGAACTAAGTTTGTTTTCGTCACATTATGAACGGAAATAAATAAGGATTCGAGTGATTCTGTGGGAGACTTCGAACAAGTCCATTCTTTGTTATAACGTTCAATTTGCAAACACGGGTTATCGAAAACAGATTCGTATACTTGCGTAAATTTCACGCGATTCTTTGATCTAGAATAAACTTTCACAAGTTAAATGACGCGATACCTTGGAATTTGCTACCACGAGACGGTTTTATTACCGATTATTTGGAAAGAAATCAAGTATTACGTATCGAACTGACTCGTAACTATAAAATGTACTTCGTTTATTGCGCTCCATTGACTACATTCCGAATACATAATATACGTATATCTTTTGAGTACATATACGTGGGTTCTACATTGATACTGACAATGAGTTTAATATGAACTTTGCTTGAGAGGAAAGTGCGTCATGGATTCAGGGAGAGAGTAAGATGTAATGAAGCATCCTAAAAATTTCACTTTTCTTACGTAATCAGCCATTATCTCTAACGTGACGGGTTGAAAGTCAACAGTGCTGTTTTGTATTTGCCGTAAGGATTTTCCACCCAAGTTTTCAAGTACATGCACAATTTGTAATACGTTAGTGGTATTTCATTTTCATAATAACTTTTCAAATGGTTTAAGCGATCAACTGAAACCCTTCTACATGGGCAGAATCTACAATATCACCATAAGTATACGTATTGGTATTGGTAACAAGGTATTCAAACAATGATCAACGAAAACGGAGAAGATAGCCAAAAATTTTGCCACACAATCAGGCCAATATAATAATATACAACCTAAGTAGTTCTAAGGTGGTTAGGTTTGACTATGGATAAACTTATGGTGGTCCACAATCCATTAATTTTGAAGTTGTGGTCTGGCAAGCTATGTGCCAATTCAATAAATCAGAGAAACGTTGCAATAAGGTTTTCAGAATCAAATTGGTACGTACCAAAGTCGGTCTGTGACAACAATTGCAGCTGGAAGACGTGTGTACTGAAATCAGAAGAAAAAAGAAATTAAATAAATATGTAATTCTTTAATAATTTCTTAAATAAATAATTATTTAATTTAATCATCAAATTAAGATTCTTTTCTAAAAATATTATTATTTCATTTAAAACGACTCTGAATTCCGAGGCTTAGGCTAGCAGCCAGAATTAGCAGCCAAATGTTCGTTCGAAAATATTAGTGAAGGCCGAAAATTAAAATTTTGTGTAACACTTTAAATCCCAAATACCTTTATAAAATTATGAGGATAAAATGGTACTGTATTTTTCTATTTCTAAAAAGTCTTACACGTTTGGCCGCTAACTCTGGCTGCTAGCTTCAGCTTCGTCTCTGAATTTACAATTATTTAATCAAGGTTAGTCTGATTGTACAGGTGTATCACGGACATTTGTGACTTGGATTATTATTATTCAGATGTCGCGTTCAGTTGATCAAATAAAAAATAATCACACCGGTAAAAGGTTCAAGATGATTGGATTTATTTCTGCTGAAGAATGATAAAATTATTTTTCTGATACATCAAGAACGAACGTCGACTGGTGATTTTTTTGGCAAAAATATCAACTATGTAACAATTTATCTATATATTAAATAAAAAATTTTGTAAACACAGTAAAGATTATACATATATATATAAGAATATATATATATATATATGTATGTATACACACACTCTTTGCTTTTTATGTATATACATATATACATATATATTAGCGTGTGCCTCAACAAGCAACAAAATTTCGGTAGAGCATCTCAAAAAAAAAAAAAAAAAAAGATCTCAGCCAAATATGAGCTCTTAATATTGACATTTAGTCGAGTTGCCTGTTTCATTTTTTCCATCTTCCACTGAAATGTCATGTAAAAAAAAAAATCGGAAAATTTTGAGATTTTTAAACGGCCTGACTTACAAACTATCTCAATACAGATTCTTATAGGAAATTTCAGGCTTTATAAAAAAGTACTGAGATCGAATTTTCCTAACTCAAGTCGATGTATATTTTGAGTCGCCGTCTTACCACCGAGTGTTCTTTTCCACCTTTCAGACTTCTTACTCTTTTCTCTCTTCGCCTTGCACAGCTTTCAAATGGTGCGTTGAATGCTTTAAATTTGATGGAACTCAAATTTGAGTAGGACCGTATTTGCTGTTATTAATATATCACTATTACGTTTCAATAGTCGCAATAACTTGGGTTTTTTTATTGAAAACTGTAAGGTGAGTGTATATGTCCATTATTTCTACTTCGAAAGTTAATTCGTGCAGCTGGTCCCTGTAATAACGTAACAGAAACCAGAACTAAGGTCTGTTCAGATGTTTTTTCGGTCATCTCCTGAATCGCATTCAATGACATTTGGCTCAAATCATCTACGTGAGAGATTTCCTCGTTGTGAACACATGCAAACGGCAGCGTGAAGGCAATTAAACCAAATTTGAAATCACACAAAAAGGACGGTTGCGATGTCGTCATCCCTTTTTACCGCGGGTACAAAGGTGGAGAGTCATGCTGTTATACAGTTCCAAAGGATGAAAAATTTTTATGACATATCTAAGGCCTGGTAAATAATGTATGCATAGCTGTGTTTATGGTCTGTGAATTCTCGTCAGGCAACAGAGAACGCTGTGAGCAAACCACGCACCGAGACAGGTTCCTGCCAAACTTTGCTCGCTGTATTTACCGTAATTGTCCCACCTTACGCAAGTTTATAATGACCTTGGTTCTAACATCTGTTATATTATAAGATATTCGCCGTTACGCAATTTAATCGACAATAGTTCAGCCGCTCAAGAATTGCTCTTTCCACAGTTTCGATACGCCAACGCAGTCACTGAAAGTGGGTATATTACATTTACCGAAGCATAATCGTGAAGTTGGAAGTAGGAATTGAATTCTCAGGATTTTCAAATCTCTTCAAGAAATTCCATGAAGATGAAACAATCAGCCAGAGCTAGCAGCCACGTGTGTTAAACTTTTTGGCAATAGAAAAATGCAGTCAGGTTTTATCCTCATAATTCTATAAAAGTATCGAGGGTTCAAGGTATTTCACGAAATTTATATTTTCGGATTTCACTACCTTATTCGAATGAACATTAGAACGTTTGGATGATAATTCCGGCCGCAAGTTTCAGTTTCGTCAAATTCCGAAAACAATACAAGAATATTTCTAATGGCACAGCTAAATCGATGACACTTCAAGTCTCGTCCTCGTGATTGAACATGTGGTACCGTCGTTTAGTGTTAGATGTCACTACATATTCAGAGTTGAAGTTGAAAAGAGAGTTCCCTTTCTACCACGCCACCATCTTCATAACGTTTTTTTTTTTTTTTTTTGTGCCTTGTTTTATGCCAGTTACACGTTCCTCAACAGTACCAACTTGATGTCAAGAGAAAAACTGTACAAGAATTACAAGAAATTTAAAGAAGAGAAAGCAAGACAAGGCGGAGACTGCGCAAAAAGTTTTGAAGACGATTCAGCGTCGACAAAGAAGGCTGAAAATAGAATAAGACTAGTTATGGCCCGTCTCCCCAAAGCCACAAGGCTTTTACTATAAGTTTGATATCAAACCCCAAAAGACGTACCATACGACAATATGCAGTGTAATTGTGAAAGATTTCATCACGCAATTGATGAAGACCAATATCATAATCAATGAAGAAAATACTGAGCCATCCAACCAGGAGCTGAATGAGATTTATGATCAAGTCCAAGTGACATCATTGGGTCTAGAAGGTGACATCTTGGTAGTTTTCGGAGAAAAATTATCTGACAATGAGCCCAGAAGAAGAGTTCACCTTAAATATTACACTTGCAGAGTGGTAGCGATCTTAGATTTCATCTGAGCTGAAGAAGGGAACCAGAGAATCTTTGTTAATAAGATATCCTCGATTAGGGAACTACTTGATCGATGTTCCAGAATTGAATCCTGAACTAAATACGGCAACTACGAAACATCAACTGAACGGAACAACCTCGTCATTAAAGAAACATCCTAGGCTCTACTATGGCAGTTTGGGGAACAGGTATTTCATACTCCTATCAGAGAAAGAAGCTTACAGAGAACCTTTGAGATGCAAGTCAACTGGCTGACCACAGTAACAAGTTGTCACTGTTGCGAAAATCTTTCATCACACCGAATTTGAACGGAAAATTTGAAGCTACGGTGAAATAAATTCCACCATTAACAAATGTCATTCCAGTGGCACTTGATCGACAGAGTTCGAAAAATTAAATCTATTGAAAAGATTAGCAGTTCACTGGAAATAACACTCACAAATAAGTTCAAGGTGAAGAAACCACATCCCTATGAATTCAAGTAAGCAAACTGAAATAACCCATCGGTCAAACAAGATGCTTCCCGATGAGCGACAAAATTATCGGTCACTTAATAATCAAGCGAGCCCATCGAAGAGGATTTAAAGGTGAGGAAATCTGCAGGGCAATTGGAACTTTTATCAATTGAATGGGAAACGATGGCAGAGAACTACTTCGTCCTCAATTACATGGAAGGTTACAGGATTCCGATTTGCCAAGGGGTAATACAATCAGGTAACCCTGCACAGCAAATCTTGTCTGAAACGGAAATTTTTAACGTTAAAGCAGCTAATAATAATTCACTAGCTTTAAGAGAAATTCACCTGTGCTTACACAAGAGTCGTCAATCCTACCTATGAAGTTTATTATTGGTATCGAAAGCAAATGGATCTGAAACGTTCGATATTTAATTTCAAACAAACGAATAGGTTCATTGAAACTCCCATTTTAAGATGGAGGACTTGCGAACAACAATTAAGCTTACTTTTTTCCTCCGACTGATGAAATTAGTAGGAAATATTTGAGATTCACTTTTTCGAACAAACTGTACGAGTTTGCGTGTCTTTCCTTAGGTTTGTCTTCGAGACCCTGTATTTTTACAAAGATTATAAATTCTATCATTGTTTGTATGAGATTAAAAGGTTTAAAACCGACAGTATAATTAGACGACTTCCTTTCCTTTGGAAAGGACTACAAAGACTTCACGGTTGATTTTCTTCAAAGGCTGATGTGTTTCTTGTTAACTTTGAAAACGTTGCACGGTACCAAAAAACACTTGTAATTGTTGTGTTGTAATTCCTATAAATCTGTGTATTATTTTTGCAATATTATGGAATGTTAATTTAATGGATGAAGAAGAAAATAGATGCAGAACAAGCGTATAATTGATGTTGACAAGTTTTTGTGAGCACAAACAGGATTTCAACAAATTATCAGTAGCCACATTCGGTGAAAACGCATCTTAGATCGATTAGAAAACCTAGCGCATTATTTGTTCCTAACTATCCTACCTACAACGCCAAACTACTTTGTGGGAACCCATAACTTTATTTTATTGATAATTCGTCAGAATGAATCGGTGCATATTGAGCCAAAAGATATATAATCTTATCAGGTTTCTAAAGATAATACATTTGTGCTCTCTAAACTTTGACCTTTCTACATTCTATCTTTTCTAGATTTTTACTTTCCGCATTTGGAAATTTGACAATTTTAACTGCATAAGAATATTTTTTAAATATCATTTGACCGTCAAATTTCCGAAAATACCTCGTCTTCGTCGAGTTCTACTAAAAGGGCATATTATCGAATCAATAATACATATAACGATCGTTCTCTGTAATTTTCGGAAATATATTATTTTTTTTTTCAATATATTGAAAAAAAGAAACTTGACTCTTTGGCATCTTTTAGTATAAGCAATTTTCAGCTTTGGATCACTTTGACCTGTACAACCATTCCTCATATGCGACAGGTGAAAGTTTTTAAAATTTTGAAGACAACAACAACAAGAAAACGGCTCGGGACTTTGCCTAATCTCACCTTAATCAGCATTAAACAAAAAACTTTCCTACAAATCTGGATTGGAAAGGTGTAAACTTTTCGTTGTAAGTATTCAAGAATCCTGTTACTGAAACGACGAATTTCAATTTTCTGTTGATCTACTTAATTTCAAGTTTTTTCATTGCTGTGATCCCCATGTACATGATTGTTTTACTGAATATTATTGCTGTCGGCTATTCGATCCAATATTAGTACCTAAAAAAACTTCTCAGCGAAGTTCCAACATTTTATTGTACAAAATGGCACTTTACCGATCGAAAACATACGTCACAAAGCGACTTTTTCATACCTGAACCGTGGAAAGATATTTTGATGCTCGAACTGAACTTCGCTTACTCTCACCAATTCTTTCGTTGACTCGACACAAAATTATTTAAAGCAACGTCACATTTTATTCGCCGCCCGTAAAGAGACATTCATTTCGCTCAAATAAACTTTTTTCTCAGTCTATTTGAATAAAATTTGGAATAGTATAATATTTTATACAAATATTTGCATGTGAATCTATCTTTGATATTATGTAGATAAATTTTGATGTGAACAATCTTATTTTCATCCGGATAATAATACCCATTATATTGTAATGCACGTCGCACTGGCTTCTGTTCATAATGAAATATGAAATAAGGGAAGTATTAATTTCAGTTTGACGCCTCCCGTCATCTTAAGCTTCAAGAAGAATGATGATCAACGCGATCGACCTGCGCTCTGTGCTGCTTGGGTGAGACGTTTTTACCGAACACTGATCAATATTTCCTGTTCGTCAAAGTTTCAAAACCGTTTTCTTGTTTGTCCACGTTGGAGCAATTGGTCTGTTTGGATATACTGCCGCCAAATGGTATTCCATACGTTGACAACCAAGCTCTTGCGCATCGCCAACTTGCGCCATAAAAAATAAAAATTCACATACGACGCTAAACAAACTTTTCTTCACCTACCAACCAGTGTCGCAGAATGACAACGGTATCGGTGAGCTCTGTGAGTGTCTGGTTTCGTAGGTGCCGAGACGTTGTTGACCATCGATCGGGTCCAACTCAACTTACAACTAGAATAATATCATTTTCTTTGCCTGATCACAATCAAATTGATTGAAATAATTAATTAACGTGTGCCACTAGTCTACATTTGTTACGTTAGACATTCAATTGATCAGCAATCGAGTGCGGTTTTTCCATAGCCTGGTGAATTCCAGCGGTGAGTCTTTTGCGCCAGTTTTCAACCATGTTTAGATCATGCCGCTGTTTTCCGGCAAAAATAATTCAAAGTCCACAAAGAATGAAGTTCTCCGACCATTTCGTCATTTTATTGAAGCCGTTTACGATCCAACTTAACGTAAAATGATCGTGGTCAAATGTATGATATGATTCGATGTTGGATTCCTATTTCGACTGTAACGATAGCTCGGTGATGTGTGATAAAGAGGAAACCACAGAGGCAGAGACGAGAAATGCAGCGACGACATATACATATACAGTTTGAGTCGTACGAAAGCCGTCAGCGACTGATGCTCGCTCCGACTCTTGGGGATTCGCTTAAATCAACAGCACCGCTTCGAAGCTAAATTAATAGGACGCCAACAGTGGGTTGATATTTTGAGGAAATTGATGAAGGCTGCTGCTGCATACATGTCAATCGTTTCGGAGAAACCAGGAATATTCAATCACTTGATATCTACTTCCAGAATGAACGTCGACACTACAATTCAGTTTCTCTCTCACTGCAACGTTGTGAAAAGTATCACAGGTCAAAAGAAAATCACACTGACTCTTCTGTAATATCAAATTACCCAGGTTTGCAACCAAAAAACTCCACAGGTTTTCATACTGTTTCTTATAGATTGTTGTTCACTGAAACCTGGAAGAATACTGAAAAATTCCATCACGTCAGGTTTCTTCTTGAACTCGTGTTTGTAGTTTCATTTAGAGTGGAACATCCGTTTAACTCGAAATCTGGTATCCTAGTCTTGATTTTCAAAATTCTATACAAAAGTGATTACTCGTTTTCATCTGTTTTTAGTCAGTTGAAGTTTTGATTCTTGAATCCTGAGAGATCGCCCACATAGACGTACCTTTGCATGGTTCGGAGCACTTTTACGAAATCTCATGATTTCAAAGCATACATTGCGAGACCCAATTTCTGACAGCGTAAGCTTACTTCTGTTTGCGGAATCCGCCTCAGTTACGAAAGCTGCTGAAGCTCAGCTAAAGCGCCTGAGTTAGACAGGCTTGTGGCAGATGCCGCGTTGTGCAAGGTTCCATAGTTATCGTCCTACCAAAATTAAATGTACTTTCGGTAGCCTATCTACCAGCGCATTGTTAACTTGCTAAGAATCCACCCGATATATGTCGGTTGTTAGCGTTCGGCTTTATAATCATTTGGAGATTTGACGGTTCAGAGTTTGACTATTTGGAACTTTAAAAATTCGGATCTTTGACCTGCACCCGGTTAAAGTTATAACAATAGCTCGCCATCGAACATTTCGAGTAGCTCGAGAAAAGTTGCATACGTGTTTGCATCATTTTTTGAGACATAAATTTGTATACTTGTTACATTTTTAGTGAATAATAAATTGTTTATATCTTAGATTCTCTGATAATTATTTCACTACAAATTTTTTATACGTCTCCGAAAATTTTGTAACGTTGTCTCACATAGTCAGTCATCTTAGATGTTTTTAAACAAATTCATGTAATATTAGGAAATATGTAAATGTTATCAAAATTCAGTCACCATCATGTTTCCTGTTTACATCGGACAAATTGTCCCAACAATTCCTCCTTATACAATTTTGACAACACGATTTTTTTCTTAAAATTTGTGGTGTATTGAGAGGCCATGGATTTGATTGAACTTTATTCACCTGTCGTGAATAAAAGAACAACATAAAATCTGTCCTTGCACCTTTGCTGTATCTTTAATGTAGTCTGATCGCGCCTCGTATGCTCCTATAGTTTAAGATGTAGAGCAAGGCGAATCTCGTGCCTCTTGCTTAGTTCAATTCCATTTATTCATTTGCTTTCACTTTCTTTACTTATTGTTACTTCTTACAAATGAATGTGGTGGTTTATTCACCCTTTCATGTACTCGTATTTCAACTGATTTTGTTCAATAAACTTGCTATTATTCATTGGCTTGCTCGGACTTTTTCCTCTATTCCGTGAGGGTTTTTACCCCTTAGTGAATTGTCGTTAGTTGTTAGTTTATCCGTGAAATTATTTTTTTTCTTCAAACGATCCGACTCATTCCTTCCTGAATTCTTTCTTTTTCAGTATAAGAAATAAGAACTGCCATCTTCCAATCGGAAATCGTGTGCATATATTCGGGTCTCAGTCGTTACTACTTCTAAGTTTCCCTAAATTTCCTGTTATTATCTATCCGATCCAGTTGAATTTCTATGGCAAAACACATTCAGCGAAACAGCCACTTCGTTGAATGTTCGGTTCAAAGTAAAAACAAGTAAAAGCTCCCACGCGGTAAAAGCGGACACGATTTCCGTTGGCAGGAGCCCTTCGTTCTGTTTTGCATTTCTCAAGGGGATTTTCAAAGTGCACCACTGGCTGGAAAGAGAAGATCGATACACCCCGATGACGAACGCGATCAAGTGTCAACCGCATTTTACTGCGCAGACTGCAACGGCACTAGAGCCGAGCCAGGGAAAGAGATGAGAGCGCAGTTACGTCGATCGATAGACATTTTATCCACAAACATTCGTCCAGTTACTATCCGCTTCAGGATAAAAATTATCGGCATTTACTCCGAGCGCGTTCCTCATCTCGACCCACATGTAGTGGCTGCAACGATGTAAATGGATTGTGGAAATTCTCGCCTTGGACGATTGCTGTCGTTCAGTCGTGCAGGCATTCATCCCTCCATAACGGTCCACGGATCGTTGTAGATAAGGACTCTTGGCAATCCGCAATCTGCAGTAACTGATCACTGCAGCCTGTGATTCCGACAGTTGTTCATCGAGCCGTGTCAAGAACCCCGATCTGACCCGAAGCCTTTGTTAGCATCGAGGGCCGAGAGTGGCTACAGGAGATGGTGTGAAAAGGTTGTTGACGGTCGAAATGCACTCTGAGGATCCATCGAGGATGGTACAGCACCATGTCGTTAGATCGGAAGGAAATCTGTCAGAGGTCGAACTAATGCTCGCTGGACTGGACCGCGGCTCTGCTACATCTATTTTGAATCCCCGACGAGGAGGACTGCGGTACTCGATCTAGATCCAGACTGCAGGGCGAAAGTTTGTCTTGGAAAGAAGAAGTTAAACACGTACTCACACTGAATTCGGATGAATTCTCAACCTCTGCGTACATGACGGTGGCAATATCGTCACTTGATATTGACATCTGAGAGGAATTCGGAAAGATGTAGCTTTTTCAGTACTGCTTTATTTTCAATTTTTAGCTTCCGCAGGCGACTGGGGTTGGTGACTGAACGTGTTGATCAGCAATGCATCCAAACTAACGTTTCGAAACTTTCTTCTGCCACATACTGATGATCTTACGTCGAAAATCCTAATTGAAAAACATTTCGTGAATACAACTGTGCCGAACAAGAATGTGTTGAGTTACGTACTCGTTGGGGATAAGCTCTTCTGAAAATCACATGTTTTGTCCCATGGATAAAATTGTCATCTGATGTAAACGAAACAAAATCTGTTTTGATAAGCATAAAAATGAGCAGATACGTCGTGTCTAAGCGTGTTTTTGGACACACCGTCCGTTGAGAGGCGAGGAGGTAAGCAGCTTTTTGTACCTCATTTGTCGAAGATGGATTGAAATTTTTTTTTTACCCAAGACTCGATTATTTCAAGACCAGAATCAACTGTAGGCCTGACATTACCAGAGCAAGCCTCCCCCCCCCCCTCAATCCCCCTCCCAATATCTTTTCTTACCTTTGATTACTTCCGTAAAAATAAAAGTCTTACCAGGTTAAAGTTTGTAATACGTAACGATACATTTTTAAAGGAAGTAGTTATTTCTCAGCTTAGAGATCGTCGAGAACCTTTCAAGTTCACCTTCATCTAAATTCAAGCGTCATTGTAAATCTTTCACTTATTTGTTTATTTCCCCTGACCACTACAAAGTCTTAAATCATAGGATTCAAAAATTTAGATGATGCAGATTAATGCCTTGATAAAGATGTGAAAAACTGAAAGAATCAAGCAAAAAATTCCATCCTCCAGGAATCGAAACAAGGACCTAGCCGAGTACGCATACATCGCGTGTCTGATGGCACAGGTTTGTAAGCACAATATTTTCATTTTTATACGTATTTTGTACATTTTTATCTCGTCAGCCATGGTTAACCATCAAACCGTCTTCACGGAAAAAAAAACCAACTTGGGTGTAAATTCGCACCCTCGACTGATAGACAATGCTAAATTCTCGTTAGAAAAAAGTTGAGTGTGCGAATTCCCAAGTTAAGGATTGTTTACGCAAGGATAAACCACTTATTTCCTATTATCAATATTTATATACGTTTCGAATTAAAAAAAAAAATTGAATCTAGATAAATTAATGAATATAATTATAATTTTCTTTCATTTCAACTCTTCTAAATGAAAATATAAGTGGAAACAAGAACATTCAGTTTCGCTTAAGTCTGCTCTCGATCCATTCTACGTAGTAAGAAATTTAACTACAACGTAAGACTTATATTTGTAGTATTTCACCAATTAAATACCGGCAGTGTTGGGCATTAAAACAGGAACTCGTATCAAGACGGAGACGCAAAGGATAATAGTAATTTTCCATCTCGCTAAAGGCGTGGTAAGCTCAGTCATAAAGTGAATGTGATCTCAGGATCATATTTAACACGAGAGACTGCGGCTTAAACCACACAACGGAGGTGATTGGTCGACCTGCACTTGGAGTTGCGCTTGTTATTTCATTGTTCAAACCTGGCTTTGCTGGTCGCTGATGCGCTGCCTCGCTTGCCTGAAATGTCACTCTGGAGTAATCAGGACGATGCAGCTTGTCCCCTGCTCGTGTCTCCGAGTGCCTGCTGAATTGCAGGCATTGCTTGTGATCCGAGCAAAGCTTAAGTCGAGTAAACTTTACGAGATCAACTGAAAGGTGGTAAATGCCTGTGCTTTATTTGCTCAGCAGTGAGCCAATTCGCCGTAATAACCTTCCCGGCCTCCTAGTCCATCCAACGTCGCAATTCATACCATCAAAATGCTACGGTGCATGAAAATCCGTGTCAAAGTTGCTTGCTGTTTACACTTTAAAAGCTCGTCTCACGTCTACGAAATTAATGAGTATACCTACAAATAGAAGTTAACGCAATGCGAAGATAAATTAAGAATAAACATCAGAAATTTTTGTGTTAGTCGGTAACAATGAAGATGCAATACGGAAATAGTTGATTTAATCAGTGACCTAGATACAATCACAGGCATATGGGATTTGAACAAGTTTTGATGATGCTTGAATAAAGTGCTATTATTTGAGACTGCCTCTCCCTCGTTCATTGCGCACTTTTCCCAATTTTTTCATCGCTCTTTCGCCCTCTTGCTCACTCTAAGCCATCTCTTTCACTCGCTTGTCTGCTCGCTCATATCGCTATCCGATAAATTTTTGAATCAAGTTGAATAGCGAGGAAATATATCAGCTGAAACAATGATCACAAGGAAATTTGAAGGTCTCTATCGAATATTGGTAATGTATGTATGTATATTGATAATATAATATATTTAATCACTTGATAGCCATGTTTTATAATGTGCCCGGTGATGAGCTGACGAGAATTGTTTATCGGCTATCTTGCAGGTTTTAATTAGCGTCAATTACGTGTACTTGCTGCGGAAATTATTAATTATCTCTCAAATTTTATTTGTCGATTATAATATCATTGTAACGAATTCAAGACAACCACTGGATATAGGTACAATAGCAACTCAGCTACCACAAAACTCAAGTTTTTCTAACAGATGTCATATAAAACTTATATGAGGTTACCTTGGATGCCTAAAAGATGTCTTCCGTCCAAACGACGTCTTTCAGGCGTCGAAACACGCGTCACAAGAATTCTGTAAGATGTCTGATAGGCAAACTTTAGGGTTTCATGTCAGCTGGGAAATGGTTCGTTATCTCACCGCAACCACATACAAATATCGAAGCCTTTGAAAAAATTAGCCCTCAATTAATCGCTAATTGACCTCGTAAAACTTGATTTACCCGGCAAACCTCATACAATAAGATAGCACAACCACTAGCGAGACAACTAAGAAGGGTTGATTGTTGAAAACGCTAATGATCAGTTATAGTTTGAATTCAGTTGAAGCCCAAAATTTCAAAAATATACCTGAGGTTTACATAGATGATAATCATATTTTCACATTTCTTACAGTATAGATTTTTTTCAAAACAGCAGTCTCGTGACAAAATGTGTATATACCAAAATTAGAGTAATTCAGTACATTACGATACGAGGGCGACATAATGGCCGTTTATAGATGAGTGCGATGTTTTCAGCATGAACCGTAGTCGAGGCTGCAAGTGTTTAGTCGGAACCAAGGCGAAGGTTGTAACGATTCAAATATTCCCGCGTCAACCCAAAGCAAGTACTACAATTGTCATTGACTCTAACTGACCGTCAAACGTCGTCCACCTTCGTCGATTTACACCTTTCTTCTAGAAGACGAACTCTGGGGCACTAAATTCATAAAGTATTTCGTTCCAATTCGATGATGCGCCCACTCTAGATAACAAAGGATATCTACCATTACCGACGGAGTTCAGCAGATTTAATAATTTAAACCATAATATTCGATATCTGTTGGTTGCATAGACATTGAGCATGGACTGTGCATTCGGGCAGAAAATAGCTCGTTTCTTGGAAAGAGACAGAAAGGCTTTCGGTCAATCTCGCGAACACCGACCAATCACATTCTCCGAAAGAGACAGAGATTGGCCGAAAACGCTTCCGTCTATCTCACTTTTTGTGTGCCATAGGCAATACAGGAAATGAGCAGTTTATTCTCCATGTATACCTGTGAACCCAACGAAAATCGAATATTACAATGAAATTATTAAATCTACTGCACTCCGTCGGTAATGGTAGATATCCTTTATTAACTAGAGTGGCGCATCATCGAATTGGAACGGAATACTTGATGAATTTAGTGAAACCGAACATTTACGAGTAAATTGGCCTTTATTTGACGCTTACGATTTGATCCTGCGTTAATTTCAGTTTTCAAAATTCCAAAATTCTGAATTAGGTGAAAAGAAAAAAAAATAGGACGAAAATTCATTCCACATTTTTGGAAACGGGGGGCTGTTTTATGCAATTTCTTAGAATTATTTTTTGGACTGATTGATAGTTGTTGTTCAGTCAACACCCAAACTGCCCGGGCGAAGCGAAGTTCGGCTTACCCGCAGCAAGAAGGCAGCACTAAGCAGAGCACAGATCACCCGACAATCGATAGCCAATCAATGAATCTCTAGTTCAAATTCACTGACACTTGCGCATTTCGCTATTCTCTGACGTCATTCGCTATGAATTTTCTGATTGGCTCTTAGCTATGGGACATGCTTAGTCTTCCTCACGGGGAAGAAGACTCGTTTTCTAACGGTTTCCGCCATTATTCTACTTTCGGCTACCTCAAGATCACCTCGTGTTCTTCTCGCAGCTAATTTTTCTAATTGCTTGGCTTCTGATAACCAAAATTACTGTGTGTAAATTCGCTTTAAATCAATTATTTAACTAATTGTGACTTTGGGTGCATTCGCTGCCACGTGTTACTCTTGGCATTGTATCTATTCGGGTAATTCGCTAACTGTATATAGTGTACAATAAATCTCATTATAATTTTTTTGTTTTTTTGCCAAATTCAGTGCGCGCAGTTTTTTATTTTCTCTTTTTATTGTGACAAACTGTATCAGACCAGATCCCGAATTCCTCTATTGTTACTCGCTATAACAGTTGTTTTTCTGAGATATTTTTGTTTTTTCGGCTGCTCAATTATTCAACAATTTTTTCTATTTTTGTATCTGTACTAAATCTATTAAAATACGTACCGCATCTCCGATTCGATGACAAATTTTTGAAATTATTTCTCGCCCTCGGACACGCTCACGATTAAAAAAAAATAAAAATTGTCCGTAGTCCAAATGCCACCCTGCGTTTTTAAACGATAAAAAAGTAGAAAAATCGTCATTCCATTCTGAATCTCGAGTGAAAACGTTGAATCTCTAAAGTAAAATGTTTTCGTTCTTCTTTCATAAGAATCTATTTGTATGTTTTTGAGTCGAATTTAAAAATTCAACGGATTAACAAGATTCAACGAGAGATTAAAAAACTTTGACAAACTTTTCGAAAGGTTATCAGGGGTTGTACTGACATATGAAAAATCCTTGCTTGAATAAAAAAATCTCACGGTCAACGGTTTAAAAAGTTAGCGTAGAAAGCTCCACGGATACTTAGACTTTGCAAAAGTGGTAGCTACAGTTAAACAGAGTTGTTTCAATGAAATTTCACACAAAGAGTAGGGCATAGCGCGTACTTCTTTTCCGCAAGGTTTCTAAACAGAAATATAGTGAGAAGTGGTTGCCGTTTAATTCGGAGCTTGATCGTTCTCTCGAAGCAAAGTTTTTCCAGCCTGGTATACATCTGTAAGGGTTTTGAAAAGTGGCTACGGTTTATTTTCTTCGACATTGCAGCGCGAAAGCATTCAACGCTCTAATACCTGCACGTTGTGTGATTGGTGCAGGATAGAGGCGAAAGTAATCGCAGTTAGACGATGTTGACGTTTAATGTAAGAGTGCTGTGAACGATACAGCGTGGCCACGTTTGCATTGCTACATGTGCACGAGTCTGATATTAACAGGTCGGTCGTGGATCTTAGTGAATGGGATTGCCATCCTCGCAATGTTGGAGCGAGGAGTAGGGCGATGAAAGTAAAATGAGGCCGTGCGACTTATGCACTAGTTTCATCTTGTAATATCCCTACAATATTACTCCGGGATTCGAGTCGTAAGTTTTCAGACTCTGGTACCGAATTAACCATCTCTTCATTCGCATTGACATACTTCGTGATTATTTGCTGACACCTTAATAATAGCTCGGATTGCACGTATAATATGTGTAAGTATCTAGATCGAAGAGTTTCGGAGGGATAAATTTGAATGAAAACGAATATCATAAAATGATAGCTGATCTCATCTGATTGTAATCGAATTTATGATCGTACCACTTCGTATTCCACAATATGTGTATACTGAGAGAAAAAAGTCATTGAATCAACTTAAAATATGTATTTGTCTCAATTCAACATCTATCGGCCTAACAAAATGCTCAGTTGATTCAACTAAATTTTCTTGAGTATTTTGTTGAATTAAGTAAGTATATTGCGATTGCTAGTTGAATCAAATGAGTATCACGGGACTCAAATAGTCCTTTCCTTCCGTATAGTATTGAAGTAAGTCATTGAATTTCGAATGATTTTTCGATTTTCTATAACTCGAAGTACAATATTTTAGACGTATTGGCTCCTGACAATTTTTACGGATGACTAACCCTGCGCAAGTCGGTTGAATAATTGATATCGATTGTTCCCTGAGTGTTGGGAGCCGTCGCATTGAAAAGAACTGCACTGAGAGAAATTTTTAGTTCCGATTACCGCTCAGCCCTTAACTATTTTCATTTTTTACCCCAATCGAAAACTATAGTTCTAGGTAGAAAATGAAAATTGGTTTTGTAGTTGTTACCAGAAAGTCTAATATCCGTTACTATACTGTCTCATTACGATCACTGTTACTATATTTTCTTGTAACTGTTGCGAAAATTTAATGCTTGTGCGAGAATAAATTGTTGTTAAACAATGAAATTTTTCTCAGTGCGTGTAAGGAGTGCTCCTTAATATTATAACTTTAAAGATGTTGAGTCCGTTGAGCGATAGTGGCGAGTTCAAAGCACAGGCAACTCGAAATACAGCCCAACAAAGATCATTACACCGGGTCGCTTGGTTTGCACAACAGACATTTCTTGTTCAGATTTATCTTTAGGGAGGCAGTGACCACGCGATTATCTGCGAAGCAGTAGATACGGATTAGGCAAGATATTTCGAGATGCGATAGAAACTACTCTGGGCTATTCTACTGGCAAAAGGTTAACACGGTCAATCAAAAACATAGACGCATAAACCAAATTTTTGTTTTCATTTGACGAAACCGTTGGTTCTAGTGAAAATTATCACCGTTTTAGAAATGTTTCAATGATATTCAAGCTTCCACGGCAAATTTATAGAGCATTAGAAATCATAATACCACAAATTTATATCTCGCTGCATAAAGCAGCTGTCCTGAAAGGAGGACGGTGGGCGTTAATGGGCTGGTAAATAATGGCCCAGACACAGGTTTGGGTATTCAGTTAAGTCACAAAGGAGAACGCGGTGAGTTAGGACAAAGTTAGCGGAGAAAAGTTTTTGCCAGATCATTCCTATATGAATGGAAAATTAATAGATTTCGTACAATATTACTAGATCAAACTGCAGCAATCATAACTCGCGTAACGTTTCAATAAGCATTGATTTGGTTACATTTATAAAAAAAAAAATTGTTACAGTTTATTTTCATGCATTCATGCATATCACATCCTATTCCACGTTGCGAGGAGTTTCGTAGTTACAGCATTTTATTCAGCATGATTTTCAAAGAATGTTCGAAAGAGGAAAACAAAAGTTTGAAAATAAAAGGATTAAGTTGTAAAGAAGAATGACGACAAATATGCATCGGAACTGCTGCCGTAAAAATACGGTTCACGAATTCGAGAACCTCATTTCATAGGAATTATTTCCCCGCGGCTTCAAACGATGTTCACAGAACAATAACAAACATACCCAAGGGCTCAGAGTAACAGGACTACAGTCTGTTGTAATTTTTTGATAACTCGATTCTTTCGAAACTTATTCAAGGTTGAAATTAATCGTATAAAAATTCACTTTTTTCGACAATAACAGCGAAAATACCAGACTTATCACAAAATACTGTGGGTTCCTTTTGTAAATCATTTCAATCACTATAAAATCATGTCATTCGATTAATTCTCAACTTGAGCAAATTCATTTTTTGTATTGTATCTATTCAATTTTTCAAATGTTTCATACGATGTTTCAATTTGAACCTGAAGAAAGAAAGAAGTATTATACATATTTTCATACGAAAGCGGAGTGTCACTAGTGTACTTTCTCTCACTGGAATAGCTGGTCTCATCCCTATATCTATGATTGCAACAATTGGAACAACTAATTCTATTAATTCTTCCAATCATGCTGCAGTCAAAGTCACGTACAAGATTAATATAATTTGTTTTTTTTTTTTTCAATATTTCCAATGCACCTATCATCACTGTGGCAACTTGCTCGTGAATAGATAACTAGGACATTATTGACGCGACACGGCGTTCACGAGTTACAGACACTCCAAAGTGAACATAGTCCAGACAGTAATTTGCGACAGTAACTTTCTGGCTGCTGTCTGAACTGCTCGCGTGAGTGGAACTTACGGAAAAATAGTCACACATAGAAACAATCGTGAGAGTACTCTCGAGAACAACTCTAAAAATTTACCCTCACGTATATACCTTACTGAAAATAGTACACACCGAGAGAAAATATGTACAACATTTTACCATATTTCTGCAAAAGATTATAATTATATTATAATATTAATTTTTGTGGTCCCACGGTTGTAGGAATAAAAAGTCTAGCTTGTAAATTTTAGCAATCGTAATTTTCACGCTTCAAAAGAGGTATGAATTATAATCCAATGGATTAATTTTACTATCTCCAATCGTGCAAGGAAGTATTATACAGTCGTACCTTGTACAAGTCTGCCTTTACTAAATATTACATCCCGTTTAGTCGTGATTCCTTTGTGTAATCCGAACTTTTACTACATCAGACGATGAAGTTGAAGTGTATCGAGAGAAAGAAAAAAAAAAAGAGTTATTGGGATCTCTGGCAAAGGCGTGGCTTAAAAAATTGCACCTAGCGGTGAAAATATGCACTAAAGTGAGTAAGTCACGGTGTACATAAACAAATGTAGACAACTTTATCGGATATACATATTTATATAAAAATACATTTTGTTTTTGTAATTTCAAAATATAAAATGAAACTTTGATCACAGGAAATTTGTAAAATATTAATGTTTTCAGATAAACCAGTACATAGTCCGAGTCAGTTGTTAGCGATTCGGCCTACTCGCTCAGATGTAGAAATTCGCCACCAGATAGCGCATCCGAGCGTAAAGTAAACGATCTCCGACGAGTATGAAGTTTGCAGCGTGAGCTGAAGGCAAGTTTTCCGTTCGCAACTCGTGTGAACATAGCGTAAGCTAAGAGGAGAGCTGCAATCACACGATTCAGATGTCGCACGTTTCCACGGGTGACAAATTCTATTTTGTCCTAGAAATGTAAAAATAATCTTTGATTTGAGAAGCACCGAAAATGCTATTCGCAGTGCGTGAAATGGGGGAAAGGCAAGTTACGACTAATATCAGAGTGATTAAAATCGAGTTACTCGAGCGTGCGCATGCGCCAAATTTGTTTTACCGCACTGTTTAGAAATTGGGCATTTTACGCACGATCCGCGTGCTTCGAAAATCTAACTTTCCAAATTGGTGTGGAAAAAAAGATCTATCTAAATCCCAATCTACTAGAAAATTTTCTCGCTCGAAACAGGAATCTATTGGGTCGAAATAAATTTCTATAAAATGAAATAAAATTTTCTCCCTTACGCCAAGTGAATTATTTAATAGGTTCATAATAAAATGAAAACACTTTGGTCTAAAAAAAATTCCGAAGAATTTTTATCTAAGCGTAGTTACATTAATGTTACGAACATCGTGAGCCTTGAAATAGGAATACACGACAATCGTCCTACACGAGACCTTTTCCGTGGAGGAGAATCACTCAATGAAAGCAATAAAACTCAATCAATTTAAGCGAACGGTTACCGGTGTGCATGCAAGTAGATAACTTGTCGAGATCGAATAAAATTCTCATCGATTCAATTGTACGAGCGATAAAATCAGATAAACTTTTCTTGCTTCAAGCAAATGGTACTCGATCTAATGGCATATCTAATATAGCCAATAGTAAAGTAATGAACGATTACTTTTATAGAATAAAGTATTTTCTCGAGTTAAGTTCACGTGACATAGTTCCACCTGAAGAGTATTCAGGTATTTTTGTCAACAGCATTAAGTCTAGTTTAATGTTTTCTCAACAAAAATCGATATCCAAAAGATGCATAACCAGTGACTTCGACTTCGACTACGGAAATAGTTGATTTAATCAGTGACCTAGATACAATCACAGGCATATGGGATTTGAACAAGTTTTGATGATGCTTGAATAAAGTGCTATTATTTGAGACTGCCTCTCCCTCGTTCATTGCGCACTTTTCCCAATTTTTTCATCGCTCTTTCGCCCTCTTGCTCACTCTAAGCCATCTCTTTCACTCACTTGTCTGCTCGCTCATATCGCTATCCGATAAATTTTTGAATCAAGTTGAATAGCGAGGAAATATATGGGCTGAAACAATGATCACAAGGAAATTTGAAGGTCTCTATCGAATATTGGCAATATATGTATGTATATTGATAATATAATATATTTAATCACTTGATAGCTATGTTTTATAATGTGCCCGGTGATGAGCTGACGAGAATTGTTTATCGGCTATCTTGCAGGTTTTAATTAGCGTCAATTACGTGTACTTGCTGCGGAAATTATTAATTATCTCTCAAATTTTATTTGTCGATTATAATATCATTGTAACGAATTCAAGACAACCACTGGATATAGGTACAATAGCAACTCAGCTACTACAAAACTCAAGTTTTTCTAACAGATGTCATATAAAAGTTATATGAGGTTACCTTGGATGCCTAAAAGAGGTCTTACGTCCAAACGACGTCTTTCAGGCGTCGAAACACGCGTCACAAGAATTCTGTAAGATGTCTGATAGGCAAACTTTAGGGTTTCATGTCAGCTGGGAAATGGTTCGTTATCTCACCGCAACCACATACAAATATCGAAGCCTTTGAAAAAATTAGCCCTCAATTAATCGCTAATTGACCTCGTAAAACTTGATTTACCCGGCAAACCTCATACAATAAGATAGCACAACCACTAGCGAGACAACTAAGAAGGGTTGATTGTTGAAAACGCTAATGATCAGTTATAGTTTGAATTCAGTTGAAGCCCAAAATTTCAAAAATATACCTGAGGTTTACATAGATGATAATCATATTTTCACATTTCTTACAGTATAGATTTTTTTCAAAACAGCAGTCTCGTGACAAAATGTGTATATACCAAAATTAGAGTAATTCAGTACATTACGATACGAGGGCGACATAATGGCCGTTTATAGATGAGTGCGATGTTTTCAGCATGAACCGTAGTCGAGGCTGCAAGTGTTTAGTCGGAACCAAGGCGAAGGTTGTAACGATTCAAATATTCCCGCGTCAACCCAAAGCAAGTACTACAATTGTCATTGACTCTAACTGACCGTCAAACGTCGTCCACCTTCGTCGATTTACACCTTTCTTCTAGAAGACGAACTCTGGGGCACTAAATTCATAAAGTATTTCGTTCCAATTCGATGATGCGCCCACTCTAGATAACAAAGGATATCTACCATTACCGACGGAGTTCAGCAGATTTAATAATTTAAACCATAATATTCGATATCTGTTGGTTGCATAGACATTGAGCATGGACTGTGCATTCGGGCAGAAAATAGCTCGTTTCTTGGAAAGAGACAGAAAGGCTTTCGGTCAATCTCGCGAACACCGACCAATCACATTCTCCGAAAGAGACAGAGATTGGCCGAAAACGCTTCCGTCTATCTCACTTTTTGTGTGCCATAGACAATACAGGAAATGAGCAGTCTATTCTCCATATATACCTGTGAACCCAACGAACATCGAATATTGCAATGAAATTATTAAATCTACTGCACTCCGTCGGTAATGGTAGATATCCTTTATTAACTAGAGTGGCGCATCATCGAATTGGAACGGAATACTTGATGAATTTAGTGAAACCGAACATTTACGAGTAAATTGGCCTTTATTTGACGCTTACGATTTGATCCTGTGTTAATATCAGTTTTCAAAATTCCAAAATTCTGAATTAGGTGAAAAAAAAAAAAAAAAAATAGAAAGAAAATTCATTCCGCATTTTTGGAAACGGGAGGCTGTTTTATGCAATTTCTTAGAATTATTTTTTGAACTGATTGATAATTGTTTTTCTGAGATATTTTTGTTTTTTCGGCTGCTCAATTATTCAACAATTTTTTCTATATTTGTATCTGTACTAAATCTATTAAAATACGTACCGCATCTCCGATTTGATGACGAATTTTTGAAATTATTTCTCGCCCTCAGACACGCTCACGATTAAAAAAAAATAAAAATTCTTCGTAGTCCAAATGGCACCCTGCGTTTTTAAACGATAGAAAAGTAGAAAAATCGTCATTCCATTCTGAATCTCGAGTGAAAACGTTGAATCTCTAAAGTAAAATGTTTTCGTTCTTCTTTCATAAAAATCTATTTGTATGTTTTTGAGTCGAATTTAAAAATTCAACGGATTAACAAGATTCAACGAGAGATTAAAAAACTTTGACAAACTTTTCGAAAGGTTATCAGGGGTTGTACTGACATATGAAAAATCCTTGCTTGAATAAAAAAATCTCACGGTCAACGGTTTAAAAAGTTAGCGTAGAAAGCTCCACGGATACTTAGACTTTGCAAAAGTGGTAGCTACAGTTAAACAGAGTTGTTTCAATGAAATTTCACACAAAGAGTAGGGCATAGCGCGTACTTCTTTTCCGCAAGGTTTCTAAACAGAAATATAGTGAGAAGTGGTTGCCGTTTAATTCGGAGCTTGATCGTTCTCTCGAAGCAAAGTTTTTCCAGCCTGGTATACATCTGTAAGGGTTTTGAAAAGTGGCTACGGTTTATTTTCTTCGACATTGCAGCGCGAAAGCATTCAACGCTCTAATACCTGCACGTTGTGTGATTGGTGCAGGATAGAGGCGAAAGTAATCGCAGTTAGACGATGTTGACGTTTAATGTAAGAGTGCTGTGAACGATACAGCGTGGCCACGTTTGCATTGCTACATGTGCACGAGTCTGATATTAACAGGTCGGTCGTGGATCTTAGTGAATGGGATTGCCATCCTCGCAATGTTGGAGCGAGGAGTAGGGCGATGAAAGTAAAATGAGACCGTGCGACTTATGCACTAGTTTCATCTTGTAATATCCCTACAATATTACTCCGGGATTCGAGTCGTAAGTTTTCAGACTCTGGTACCGAATTAACCATCTCTTCATTCGCATTGACATACTTCGTGATTATTTCCTGACGCGTTGATAATAGCTCGGATTGCACGTATAATGTGTGTAAGTATCTAGATCGAAGAGTTTCGGAGGGATAAATTTGAATGAAAACGAATATCATAAAATGATAGCTGATCTCATCTGATTGTAATCGAATTTATGATCGTACCACTTCGTATTCCACAATATGTGTATACTGAGAGAAAAAAGTCATTGAATCAACTTAAAATATGTATTTGTCTCAATTCAACATCTATCGGCCTAACAAAATGCTCAGTTGATTCAACTAAATTTTCTTGAGTATTTTGTTGAATTAAGTAAGTATATTGCGATTGCTAGTTGAATGAAATGAGTATCACGGGACTCAAATAGTCCTTTCCTTCCTTATAGTATTGAAGTAAGTCATTGAATTTCGAATGATTTTTCGATTTTCTATAACTCGAAGTACAATATTTTAGACGTATTGGCTCCTGACAATTTTTACGGATGACTAACCCTGCGCAAGTCGGTTGAATAATTGATATCGATTGTTCCCTGAGTGTTGGGAGCCGTCGCATTGAAAAGAACTGCACTGAGAGAAATTTTTAGTTCCGATTACCGCTCAGCCCTTAACTATTTTCATTTTTTACCCCAATCGAAAACTATAGTTCTAGGTAGAAAATGAAAATTGGTTTTGTAGTTGTTACCAGAAAGTCTAATATCCGTTACTATACTGTCTCATTACGATCACTGTTACTATATTTTCTTGTAACTGTTGCGAAAATTTAATGCTTGTGCGAGAATAAATTGTTGTTAAACAATGAAATTTTTCTCAGTGCGTGTAAGGAGTGCTCCTTAATATTATAACTTTAAAGATGTTGAGTCCGTTGAGCGATAGTGGCGAGTTCAAAGCACAGGCAACTCGAAATACAGCCCAACAAAGATCATTACACCGGGTCGCTTGGTTTGCACAACAGACATTTCTTGTTCAGATTTATCTTTAGGGAGGCAGTGACCACGCGATTATCTGCGAAGCAGTAGATACGGATTAGGCAAGATATTTCGAGATGCGATAGAAACTACTCTGGGCTATTCTACTGGCAAAAGGTTAACACGGTCAATCAAAAACATAGACGCATAAACCAAATTTTTGTTTTCATTTGACGAAACCGTTGGTTCTAGTGAAAATTATCACCGTTTTAGAAATGTTTCAATGATATTCAAGCTTCCACGGCAAATTTATAGAGCATTAGAAATCATAATACCACAAATTTATATCTCGCTGCATAAAGCAGCTGTCCTGAAAGGAGGACGGTGGGCGTTAATGGGCTGGTAAATAATGGCCCAGACACAGGTTTGGGTATTCAGTTAAGTCACAAAGGAGAACGCGGTGAGTTAGGACAAAGTTAGCGGAGAAAAGTTTTTGCCAGATCATTCCTATATGAATGGAAAATTAATAGATTTCGTACAATATTACTAGATCAAACTGCAGCAATCATAACTCGCGCAACGTTTCAATAAGCATTGATTTGGTTACATTTATAAAAAAAAAAATTGTTACAGTTTATTTCGATGCATTCATGCATATCACATCCTATTCCACGTTGCGAGGAGTTTTGTAGTTACAACATTTTATTCAGCATGATTTTCAAAGAATGTTCGAAAGAGGAAAACAAAAGTTTGAAAATAAAAGGATTAAGTTGTGAAGAAGAATGACGACAAATATGCATCGGAACTGCTGCCGTAAAAATACGGTTCACGAATTCGAGAACCTCATTTCATAGGAATTATTTCCCCGCGGCTTCAAACGATGTTCACAGAACAATAACAAACATACCCAAGGGCTTAGAGTAACAGGACAACAGTCTGTTGTAATTTTTTGATAACTCGATTCTTTCGAAACTTATTCAAGGTTGAAATTAATCGTATAAAAATTCACTTTTTTCGACAATAACAGCGAAAATACCAGACTTATCACAAAATACTGTGGGTTCCTTTTGTAAATCATTTCAATCACTGTAAAATCATGTCATTCGATTAATTCTCAACTTGAGCAAATTCATTTTTTGTATTGTATCTATTCAATTTTTCAAATGTTTCATACGATGTTTCAATTTGAACCTGAAGAAAGAAAGAAGTATTATACATATTTTCATATGAAAGCGGAGTGTCACTAGTGTACTTTCTCTCACTGGAATAGCTGGTCTCATCCCTATATCTATGATTGTAACAATTGGAACAACTAATTCTATTAATTCTTCCAATCATGCTGCAGTCAAAGTCACGTACAAGATTAATATAATTTGTTTTTTTTTTTTTCAATATTTCCAATGCAACTATCATCACTGTGGCAACTTGCTCGTGAATAGATAACTAGGACATTATTGACGCGACACGGCGTTCACGAGTTACAGACACTCCAAAGTGAACATAGTCCAGACAGTAATTTGCGACAGTAACTTTCTGGCTGCTGTCTGAACTGCTCGCGTGAGTGGAACTTACGGAAAAATAGTCACACATAGAAACAATCGTGAGAGTACTCTCGAGAACAACTCTAAAAATTTACCCTCACGTATATACCTTACTGAAAATAGTGCACACCGAGAGAAAATATGTACAACATTTTACCATATTTCTGCAAAAGATTATAATTATATTATAATATTAATTTTTGTGGTCCCACGGTTGTAGGAATAAAAAGTCTAGCTTGTAAATTTTAGCAATCGTAAATTTCACGCTTCAAAAGAGGTATGAATTATAATCCAATGGATTAATTTTACTATCTCCAATCGTGCAAGGAAGTATTTTACAGTCGTACCTTGTACAAGTCTGCCTTTACTAAATATTACATCCCGTTTAGTCGTGATTCCTTTGTGTAATCCGAACTTTTACTACATCAGGAGATGAAGTTGAAGTGTATCGAGAGAAAGAAAAAAAAAAGAGTTATTGGGATCTCTGGCAAAGGCGTGGCTTAAAAAATTGCACCTAGCGGTGAAAATATGCACTAAAGTGAGTAAGTCACGGTGTACATAAACAAATGTAGACAACTTTATCGGATATACATATTTATATAAAAATACATTTTGTTTTTGTAATTTCAAAATATAAAATGAAACTTTGATCACAGGAAATTTGTAAAATATTAATGTTTTCAGATAAACCAGTACATAGTCCGAGTCAGTTGTTAGCGATTCGGCCTACTCGCTCAGATGTAGAAATTCGCCACCAGATAGCGCATCCGAGCGTAAAGTAAACGATCTCCGACGAGTATGAAGTTTGCAGCGTGAGCTGAAGGCAAGTTTTCCGTTCGCAACTCGTGTGAACATAGCGTAAGCTAAGAGGAGAGCTGCAATCACACGATTCAGATGTCGCACGTTTCCACGGGTGACAAATTCTATTTTGTCCTAGAAATGTAAAAATAATCTTTGATTTGAGAAGCACCGAAAATGCTATTCGCAGTGCGTGAAATGGGGGAAAGGCAAGTTACGACTAATATCAGAGTGATTAAAATCGAGTTACTCGAGCGTGCGCATGCGCCAAATTTGTTTTACCGCACTGTTTAGAAATTGGGCATTTTACGCACGATCCGCGTGCTTCGAAAATCTAACTTTCCAAATTGGTGTGGAAAAAAAGATCTATCTAAATCCCAATCTACTAGAAAATTTTCTCGCTCGAAACAGGAATCTATTGGGTCGAAATAAATTTCTATAAAATGAAATAAAATTTTCTCCCTTACGCCAAGTGAATTATTTAATAGGTTCATAATAAAATGAAAACACTTTGGTCTAAAAAAAATTCCGAAGAATTTTTATCTAAGCGTAGTTACATTAATGTTACGAACATCGTGAGCCTTGAAATAGGAATACACGACAATCGTCCTACACGAGACCTTTTCCGTGGAGGAGAATCACTCAATGAAAGCAATAAAACTCAATCAATTTAAGCGAACGGTTACCGGTGTGCATGCAAGTAGATAACTTGTCGAGATCGAATAAAATTCTCATCGATTCAATTGTACGAGCGATAAAATCAGATAAACTTTTCTTGCTTCAAGCAAATGGTACTCGATCTAATGGCATATCTAATATAGCCAATAGTAAAGTAATGAACGATTACTTTTATAGAATAAAGTATTTTCTCGAGTTAAGTTCACGTGACATAGTTCCACCTGAAGAGTATTCAGGTATTTTTGTCAACAGCATTAAGTCTAGTTTAATGTTTTCTCAACAAAAATCGATATCCAAAAGATGCATAACCAGTGACTTCGATAACTGACGAGACAATCGTGGGTTTTGGACACACGAGAAAGATTAAACAGATAAATAAAGGGGGGAGAGAAAGTAATGCTCCGATCTCGGAGCGCCGCTTCTCATCAGATCGCAGTCGGTTACTGAATCAATGGGAACTGCAATACGGCTGATCGTGAGACCAGCTGAGAAAACTTGTCGATGACCTTTTTGCGATCGATTGTATACTGCGCGAAAAAAAGCGATTCGCTCCATGAACGCCCGAACGATGCTGAGTGGTGCTCTGGACCACGAGTCAGAATAAGATTGGTAGAAACGAGGGATGTTCCACGGTTGGAAAACGGTTTGAAACTGAAGGACCAGAGAGACTTCTTCACAGTCCGTACGTGATTCATCAATGCCAAGTTATTTCGTGGCGGCGCGCAATGTGCGGTGCTTTTTCTGTCAGTCTGAGTTTTTTTTTTTTTTTTTTTGGGGGGGGGGGGGCCATCACCAGTTTCACAGCGAAAGCAGCGAAGGGACTTCGATTGACTTAGAAGTTACATCATCAATCAATTGCGTTACCGTTTGGTGGAAGAAAACACACGATCAAAGCTGGGAATAAGGAATTTTCTGCATGCTCTAAATTTTATATTTATAAAAAGGATGAATGGCATATCGTAAAACTATTTACGCCCAGACTTGACTTACTGAATACATCAACATACATAAATATATCTGCGAGGTATTTCTGACCTGTTGCAAGGGAAAAGAAGGACTGTCAAAAAAAATCTTGCAAGAAAATTTCTGTTAACCTTACGTTAAATCAAAAAAGTTATACGAAAAAAAATTGGGTCTCGTCGATTTTCTAACTATCGGGAAAAACTGGATATCGAAAATTTGACGCGCTTGATTCTTTAGAATTATGTATCGAGCGTACGCACCAAATTTTGGCAGAAAACAATAAGAAAACTATAAACTGACACAAATCGATTACACAAGAAAACCGTAATGGAATAGGTTTCTGTTTTTTATTCAGTACAAATACTGGTAATATGTTATATGAGAAAGAAATCATGTACCCACATACGTGTATCTTAAAATTTTCCCCATAAGTCGGGTCCCCTTCTGTTGCTTCCAACTTTCCGCTGGTTCATTTTTTACCAATTTTGTAATGTGTCATTTTTTGTAAACGCGGTGCTTGCTGGCATTTTACACTTTCCCTTCATCTATGTACTCAATCATTGGTCTCACGTCCAATCTTGTAAAATTGCATTTGAAAAGACATGTTTCGACCGCACTTCCAACTAATGACCTACATTCTATTTTGCAGTGATGAGAAGCCAAAGCTCACAATATGATCGCAATTATATTTAATAAGATTATTTTCTCATTCAGGTATTTTTCAAATTCTCTGTGTATGAGTATTTTTGTAAAATAAATGTTCGGTTAAGCCTATGGATAGAAAATTGAATTAAAAAATCATTCGGTTCGTCATTGTTGGCATATTTTGTACGTATATTATACACGATGACTAATGACTTATGATTAAGGAAACGCATATTTGTCTCTTTAAAAACAAAACTGTATTTTTTGTGCTGACCGAGATTCAAAGCGTGTTCGTTCGCACTCCATCGGTTTACTATTTAAAAAAAGGAAGTCTATGATGCGAGTCGGGATAGCGTTGTATCGATTTGAATTTGAAATCATTTGTTTCGCGTTAAATCAAGCATTTTACCAATTAATTTCTGTGGCAGTCACCAGATGGCGTTATATTACGTGAAATCATTTGTTTCACGTTCAATCACGGATTTTACGCAAATCGTACATATTCGAGCGTACTTTACGCCTACTATTATGAAGAAAAAACCTTTTTGCGAAAGACTACATGCAGAGAACGATGAGGACTGGATCGAGTAATATAATTGTAGAGAATGGATTCAAGAGATGTGCGCAGCTGTTTTTTAATGTTCTGAACAATATATTCGTGATCACTGCAAGATTTCATGATTCTATTATTACGTTTTTTACTCGTACTATCAGTGTCCGATACTGGGTGTCACAGTTCTGACATGTCAATACGTTCCTTAAGTGAATACGAAAATACTTTTGCGTTAGTTTTACGTTAAACAAGCAAAAAAAAAAAAAACACAGTTTTTTCTTATACTCTTCATCGCCATGAAAAGGAAAGAGTGTTTCGATTTGTCCGACAAACTTCCGCGATGATTTCGAAAACGGCCGAATGAAAAATCTGAAATTGACCAGACTTGGCAGCTAGATGAAAAAGTTTCGAAAGAAAAAATAGAGAAAAAAATTTCTGAATAATCAAAAATGTTTTTATTCTTTTTCAAAGAAATATATAAACTGGCAAATTCAAAATCGTTTATTTAGAAACAGTAATAAGGAGGAAAAAGCATGTGTTTGTCGGTTAAATATTGAGAATTGATTCATTTCCAGTAGAACTGAAAGTTAAAAATAAACAGGACACGGTAATTTTTCATACCCATCATTTGATTGTAAAATTCTGTAAGTCTCAAATCTTGTCATCGAGTCGTTTCGAAATCATCGCTGAAGTTTGTCGGTCAGACCGACAGGCAGACGGATATTTCACTAAAAACCTGTTTCTCGGATTGCAGAGGTTCAAAAACGTAAAGATTAGTTGAAATTCGAAAAAGTGATTTTTGACCGAAACGAATACTTTTCTTATATCACAAAAGGTGATGAAAAGCAAAGATAATTTTAGATTTAATCATGTCACCGAAAATTGTCCAAAGTTTGTTATAAATATAATAAATTTATGTATTCCACGACTTTACCAAGAAATAACGATAGGTTACTTCAAAACTAGCCATGGTTCAAGTATTGAACGCGAGCAGAATGAAAGATACAAAAATTTAAAAAGGGGCGTATTTCAAATTTTCAACGCCTTTTCCAAGAATTTAAACGCGTGTAACTTTCGAAACATTGATATCAGGGCCGTACACCGAAATAGCAGAGAATTTTTCTTCTCTTTCGTAGAAGCAGGGAGAGAAAATTCACGATGCTTATGAAAAATGTTGCCTATATTCCGAAAGCCCACCGCTTAACACGAAATTACTCAATCGATATGCTCGCAACGTGGTGAACCGATTCTCCGACAGTATTTTTTCTATTATAAAATACTGGAAAATAGCGTAGCCAGAGATTACACATTCACCAGTTGAACCGGCTCACAGAATCCAATCTCTGACGCCTTCGACACGATGAAAACTACTGGAAATACTTGTGCTTATACGTATAACTGTAGGGTGTAACGCAGAGAAGAAAGATTTATTGTTCCATTGGGATAATGGTTAGCTGTGTTGACAAAAGTTCGATAAACGTGTCGGGAAAAATTCTTTGGTGAAATACCAAGCCTGTTCGGTAACCTGAATTCATCATTGTAATCGCATTGTATCAGAGTAGCTTTTTGTTTCAGATGCTCCAACAAGATGCAATGATCTTCACGCACTTCGGTATCATTTCTCATCATCTAATCTGATACTCACGAACAGAATTTCTTTCAACCAAAGGATAAACCAGATTACGGGAATGATAAGCCAGTTATTTCTTACAAAAGGGGGATGCATGGTGGAAGGATAAGGGTGAATTTTCTTTTTAACGATTCTACTAAGCGTTATCGCTTTGAGAATTTTTTAAGGTCCAAAGCTGTGGAACCCAAGTACTACTTTCCGAAAAGATTTATTTCTGTCGAGTAACGTATGATTACGGAAAGTTATGGTATTAATAATTTAGACTTCCAAGCGTGTATAATTGCGAATACACAGACTGAGGGATGTCAAACTGCCGGGGAAATGAGCAAATCACATTTCGAATGTTTTTCTTCTTCAAGAGTGATACAATTGTCTCAAATTTTAGAAATTCATAGTGTTTGCCATTGTGCTTGTGCAATCGTTAGAAAAAGGTCAGAAAATTTACGAACGCAGTATAAATATACGTGAAGTTGATTGAAAGTAGTCGTACATTTTTTACACTGTCCTAGTGCAGGTTTCAAGGAGTAATTCAATTTCACGGAAATCGCAATTCTTTTATGGAATCGATACTTTACATGGATTGGACAGCATTCCAATCAGACAGTGGAAGTAATCGGAATATTGGTTTTTCATTCTTGATTAATATCAATATATTTGCCAGTTATGAAAAACTGTGGTCCAATCAGGTAATTATGTATTTGATGTAAGGAAACTGTTTCGTCATTAAACTACGAAACTTTTTTAATTTTGTTAGTCAGAATTGCGTTGCCGCCAATAAATTCGATGATTATTCTGTAGTTCACCAAACTTTGTGTCGGAGAAATCAAATGATTTAATTGTGCTAATTTTTGGCAGAGTATTTTGACACTTCAACAAAATATTTTATAGATTAAGGATACATTATCTGACTGCTCCAACCCATTAGAAACACACTTTGTATCCACTGAACGTTTTTAGGAAAATATTATAGACAATTCAGTAGAATTTACGTCAAAATTTTTATCGAATCACGAAACAAGTATCATTTCATCGAACTTATAATATCAATTACAAGTGAATATTTAGTTGGTTTCAAATGTTTAATTATCAGACGATATCATACAATGATATAAATCACAAAGAACAAAACTTGACACAACACTTTACGTGATGAAAAGGGCTCAAGTACCACACCATTTGTCATTTCAAGTCTTGAGAGGAAGTTATGCCTAATTTCAAGCCTCCTTAGTTTTCATTTATTACCTAACTGATAATCTCTAAGTTGATACAAAGTTTAGGAGTTCAGTGTAGTGAAATCACGGGTAGGAGTTAGCCATGGTATCACTCTTGAAGTACGAAAAATTGTACGACGTTCGATAAATACATCGTTGTATTGTTAATCTTGTTATACCTGCAAGTATACGTTTGACAATTTTTTGAGAAATTGGTTAGTAATACAAGTTGATTAAGAGAGGACCCTACCGATTCTCAAAACTTCTACATTTTTCTTCAAATTGAAATTCCGTTTTAATTATCAGAATTTATTCAAAATGCCCAAGAAAATAGGTGGTTGAACTTGATGATTCGTTGAAAATTATAGAAGTCACAATTTAGAATATAGTATAAAAATACCAAATTTCGAAACACGCCCTGCGCATGAAGAATGCTCGGATCACATTCGATGTAGTTTCAGATCGGAGAACCAGTTTCTTAAAAACCGTAGTTCGAACCTGGCGTCTAAAATTTTGAGCATTTTCAACGTTACGAGTATCTGGAATCATACATTTCTTTTGCACTGTAAAGAAATCGATACTAACGTTTGTGAATAACATATGTGGGAAGGTACGTGCCAAATTAGAACTCAATCGGAGAAAAACGCATGCGCAAGCGTTTCGAAGATCAAGCAATATAGTTTTGAGTGAATCGTACTTTGGTGAAAACAGAAACAAAAATGACCAATTCTCTTGAATATCTAGTCCAAAAAGAAAACGAAGATGACTAATCATATTTGGTACACTGCGCCTTCCTAAATTGAATGCTGTTTCTTCTCAAGTATTACTAGAATGAACTAAAAGATCATTTTCATTAGTCTCACTTGGCTCCGATGACAGCGTCGAAGCAAAAGGTTCGAGCTTTCTTTTGCTCGTTGTAGCTTTTGCAGTTGATGGATGATGAGAATTTGATGTCGATGGTAGTGATGCACAATCAACAACGAACCAGATTGTATTGCATTAGGGGGGGGGGGGGGGGGGGTCGTTAATTCGGTGAAAAAAAAGACACTTTTTAAAATTTTTTTTTACAAGATACAAGCAATGTGTTTTAAATTAACTGATTACAGTATTGCAGAGTAAAATAATAGAAATAAAATAATCAGAAAATATTCTTGAAATATTACTCTACAATACTGTCCTCCCCATCGGTTTTCAATCGTTCTTTTAGCAGCCTCGATCCTTGCAGTTCGACGTCTTTTCCGCTTATGCCATCGCTGCACCGTGACCTCGTAGAATTCACAGTCAAGCTGCACCTTGTCTTGTTTATTTGTAAGCAATGTGTAAAAATCACAAAATGCAAAGAAGCGTACACTTGCTGTCAGCTGTCGCTTACGCGCCCATTCGAAGTAAACTAACCTCACATCCAGAAACAAACAAAACGTGCGACAGATAGACTGCGCCCTCTGTGCACCGATCTGAAGCCGTGACGAGAAAGAAAGGACAACGTCTGCGGGCATTCCCTCTCGCTCTAATCGATGACTTGGCGGGGTAAGCACATAGACGTATAAAAGTATACCTCCCCGCTTGTTTTACCGCTTTCGAAGAAAAAGAACAATATTGGTAAACTGTTTCGTAACTTTACAAAAATAGCCTTTCTCGATAAACGATTTATTAGTTGAATAATATCCATAATAAATCAATGAAAGCATACAATTTAACATTTTTCGGAGGAATCGGCTGAAAAATAGTGGTACTGTTTTTCCCAACTCAAATTACATGAGAAAATTCTACTTTTGAATACGATAATTAGAAAATTGTGATTTCAATGGATGTAAACTTGAAAAATACCTGTATAGCCCATTGAAAATGGTTTGTTAGCTGAAAACTGTGATTCACTGGGTGGGGATGGGTCCCAAGATAATTTTTTCCGCCAAAAAACCCAAAATCAATTTTTCGACAGATTTTGGTCAAAATTTCGGTAGGGTTCGCCCTTAACTGTCTACCCCATCTAGGCTTCACAGTGCTCGATCAGGGTAATTTAAGGGGAAATAGGGGAAAGCTTTGTGAAATAGAGGGGTATTACGGTTCCAATATTTTTTTACAAGAATAACCAAATAGAGCAAAATTAGGAACACACTAGGGTGTCCGTTATTGTAGTCGTTTCGAAATTTTTTCGATTGCACCCGAAAATTATATTCATTTTAAAAATCCAAAAAGTTCATAGCGAATATAAAAATTTTCGGATAATATTAACACCTGCCGAGGGTAATTCAAAATTTTGAATGTAATATAAAATGAAATTATCGATGTATTTGAATTTTTTTATTTTCATACACTAAAATGGATTGAAAAATCGATTTTTTGTTTAAGAATAACGTTTACATTTCCAACTTTGTTACATATAGATATAAAATAATTTGGGTTAAAGGAATTGAACCGTAAAAATTATGACTTTGTGAAATATAAGAGTTGTTCGATTTAATTTTTTTTTTTTTTTTGTTCTTATGGTTAGTTGAAAGTCCAAATATTGTTCTTAAACATAAAATTGATTTTTCAATTCATTTAAGTTTATGGAAAAAATGTAAGTGACTGAAATAATAGGGGGGCAGTGAGTGAAAAATTGGCTGCTTCAGGGTACATTTAGGGGTAACCTTCAGTTTTAGAGTACTTATCAGGCATCTAATCGTATCGTTGGGGGGAAGGAACTTTAGGATCGATACCCGTCGAAGTGTTGGAAAGGGCATCAGGACTAGCACCTGCACCGCTCGAGGGAGTCGACCGATAGTTCGATTATTCAAATTTTCAGGCGCCTTAATACATCTTGTTTCAGAGAGAGTTTCGATCGAGCAATGACAATTGTTACACTTAAAATTGCAAGTATTTCGAGGATATTAACTTAACACTCTTGAATTAAGAGCATACGAAATTCTCGACTATTCAAGTTTGCTCCATTATGAACATCTGAAAAATGCAATTGGTTCTCATCATCTTCAAGAGCTCATTTTTGTGTAACTGTAATGGAAACGACGCACAGTAGTCGTAAATCAATTTTAACCAGCCATAATTGTTAACTTCATTTCATCGTCATATTTGCGGTGCAATGTTCCAAATATATTTTCGGAGGTTCTTTGACAGATTTCACTTTTGTTTTCTCAATGTTTTCACGATAAAGCATCCAAAACCTCGATATAAACGTATAGTACACGAAATATGAATATTCAAAGAAGTTGAGATCTTCAGTCGGCTAGAATCGATATGCGATCACTGTGAACCAATTGAAACCTCACTGTTTTGGGCACACCCGACACCTTGGGCACAGTTTTGATCGAATTTAGTACTGCCCACGCCCTTTCAACGTGGACAGATAATTTTTTTGAATTCCGCATTTGACGGATTACACGAGTTACTCGTGTATGAAGAAGAAGGAATGGTGGAACTTTTTGGGAATATATCGTGCTGGTGATGATTTATGCGAACGTCATAAAATGTTTTATTATTACCGGTTTTTTCAATCACGCGATTCAGTTACCTTAAAATGCTTAAAAAAATTCAGGATTTTCCATGGAATATAAAAAACTGGCAATAAAAAAAAAAAAGAAGAAAAAAAGGGTGCTGTTATTAACTGAAAGGGTTCAGAGACAAAACTTCCTTCAATAAACTAGTATTGAAATTAATTTTTCTTTCATCAATCTACGTATAAAGCATGCGAATTCTAGGTGCAGTCGTTGAAATCATGCGTCAAGTTATCGTGCGTGATTGTGGAAACGAATATCCCACGTGACATCGACAACGTTACGGGATTTACATGTCTAGTTAAACGGTGTATTGTCGGTATTCGCAGGTTCTGCATTCGACACTTGGGAATTACATTGAATATACACGAAGAAAATAGTTACATTCGTCACACGCAGTAGTCGCCACGGAGATGCTTGTGACGCGAACAAGTACGAATACAGCAGTCGAGTACCAGGCGAGTGCAATAACTTTTCCGAGTCAGCAGTCAACGATCTGTGGGAACGAATCCTCTGGATCCCTGACTGTGTAAGGTGTCGCCTGCACGTAAGCATCGGCGCGTAATACGCGTGATGTATGCCTTCGGCGGGTCACGGATATACGATTCAACGTCGCTACGCCCCTCGGGATTGTCGGATGACCCGGACGGATACGGGGTAGGGATTTCGACCCATGGGATATACCGCACACGTGGTGTCGTGACACGCGTGCGACCCTGGTACACCCGGGGAATCGCAAACGTGTTACGTTTTTCTAACGGAAGGCCCAGATACTCCGATGTGTACCTACGGATCACCCAGGCGACAACGTTAAGCCTCGAGATTCAACGGCGCGAAAGGTGAATACACGCCGGTATCGTCATGGGTGTTTGGTTTGTACGTAGGTATACCTATGACATGTACATTTAGGGACTACGAATGTGAGGCGGGTAATTTTTTACAGACAATTATGTTGGCAACGCGAAGAATCCTGCAGCGCCATAGTCGGTCAAGCGGGAAACAAACTCAATATCGATAGACATAACATAACCTATTACCGTCGAATCTGACCTTAGAATACCGCGGGGATAATGATTTGTTGGTTTGCACGTCAGATTAAGTTTGTTTCGCGCTCGGCCGACTATGGCGCTGCAGGTTTCTCCGTGTTGCCAACATAACTGTCTGGTGTAAAAAATTAGCCGTCTCAGATTCATTGTCCCCAAGTGTACACCTACCATATTCCTTGCGGTAAACATTGCATACTTGAATTCTGGGGTAAGTTGAAAGAATGTGACTTCAAATTTGCGGCTGAATTTTTTCAGAATGCAGATCTACCTTACCTGTGTGGATTCACGATGTGGAAAAACAACGGTAAAACGGTAGAGAACAGAAATATCTTCCGAAAGTAGACAAAGTATAAATTTTATGTAACCATCTCCAGGCTACAGAAAGATATAAATGTTTAATTAGACATTCATCTAAGTTTAAACTGTTTCAAATTTAGAATAGATTAGTTGATCGACAGAAATGCTCCTTTGATAAATTTAACGATGGTTAATGGTATTAGTATAAAAATAATATTATGCTTTGATTTTTTTGTTGACATGTGACACCTCAAGAACGAGGTTATATGTACGGAGAAATATATCGTACTAATACCAAAAGGGCATATAATTTTTTTTTTTTTTTAATTATTTTCATTGCCAATCGTTTCGTAGATTTATTTTCAAGCAAAATTTGGAAAAGAAAATTTTAAATCCATAAAGGCGTATATCGCTCATTCCATGTCAAATCGAAGACTAAATTATGATTAATAATTCGGATTATTTTTTTCAAATTTTTTAGACGTATTTTCTCGATCTTCGAAAACTCGAAGTAAAAAAAACAGATCCGTGTATAAATCCGTTTCGCGATCTCTTCTAGAATGTTCGAGATGTTTCGAGAAAACAAAGATGATGCGCGGCACTTTAATATACCATTCATTTACTCCACGGCAAAACGGAAAAATTGAAGTAAAAATCACATCGTTTGTAAATGTGTGAGAAAAATAAATAGTGTCCGTTTGAGCTCTGTTTTCAAATTTTCATTGCTTCTTTAGAATTGCAGTGGGAATACGATGATATTTGTTCAAAAATTTTAAGTTGGTGAGCTGCTGATGAAAAATGCTAATGAAATTTATAAAAAAAATGAATAACAATTTGTTAACGTCAAACGCAAATTTGAAATATACTGCTACATAAATGCCTCGAGATTTTCAAAATCAACCTCTTGCATTTTTTTGTACGACTAAAGGATTCGACGATACAGTAGTTTGAATGTTCGCAGGAGCGAAGTTTTTTGTTTTCTGTGCATACATTATCATCTTTAAAAAAAATCGCAAATTTTTTTCGCGAAACATGACGTCCATTATTTCATGTGTAGAATGCTTCTGAAAAAAAAAAACTCGACTCATCAATCATAATTTAGTGTTCGGTTTGACATGGAATCAGCGATATCTAAGTTCAAATCCAAAAGGGCGTATATTTTTTTTCGATATTTAACTGGAATCTACGGAATTATTACGTTCGGCGTTCCAGCACACGTCTTCTCTAATGTTCTTCGACCACCTCTCGCCTCTACGTGCTAACTCTTCCACATTCCTCGCAGTAACGTTACAGTCTCCAGCATGTCCTCCTATTTCTATCCAGCCTCACACCGCTCGCTATCGCCCTTACTCTGGTAATTCTATTCCTCACTATTCTGGATTTTCGCACCGTGGACTCGCACTCTTTGTCCCAATACACTTGAATACCAACCTTCGTCAAATCAACTTCTACCCCAACGTACGATATATACACTTCTATTCCATCCTCCATCAAATACACTCCAATTCCAACATTGAAACAATCCTGTTCGTTCAACTATGCACTTCAATTCGTCACTATTCCAATAAAGTATTTATAAATTCAATCATAAACCTTCCTTATATCAATTGTTACTCCTTCCTCCATTCCTCGACTCGAGAATAATTACGAGATCGAATCCAAAGGTGCCCGAAACAACATATATTGTAATAAAAAATTATATACTTTTTTACTTAGATAGCTCTCTAAAGCTAAAAGGGCGTATAAATAAGTACAAGCCATTTTGGCATTAGCACCGCGATGTACGAAATGATTTACAAGTTATTGTTTTCAATGGTAGGTGATGTTCGTTACGAAAATTTGTAGTAGTTTTATTACAGATAGAATATTATGCATAATAATTGTTACCGGCAGAGAATGGTTTTGTATGTGACTCGCCATCTTCCGGTAAAATCATGAAGAATATCGTACGGCTTGGGTGCGATGGTATGCTGATTGCGTACAATTCGATCATAATAAGCTGAGTTTGTGTGGACTATAAATGCATGGATTACTGATCAAATTTAAAAGGTACCCAAATTAAGCAGCGCTGATGGGCGTATACATAGCTCTCACACCCAAGCGCACCAAAAACGTGCGTGAAGGAGAGCGCAACTATGGCGTATAAGCCCCACGTGGCACGTACACATGGGGATAATGATTCCCAGACGGTTAATTTTTGGGCCAAGTCGATTGCGTTGGCAATACAGACACTTGACCGAAGTATCGTAGCGTTGGAACTGACTGATTGTGAACCTAGTTCCCATTTGAGAAAAAAAGGTGCAAATTGGTTCGGACCCGGAAGTTAAGCGGAAATTTAGGGGTAAGTAGTGGCCAGAACAGATAACCTGTATGGAATAATGGATATTGGAATTGTAGGTGAATCAAGTTTCGACCCGAGTAAGGCCCCTTCTCAGAATGATATATACATTTATTTACATTGCTAAAAATACTAGAAAGGAAGAACGAATAAGGATCCAATCTTGGGCCCGTATGGGACCCCACGTTGGAATTTGTTATCTCTAGTGATCCATAATAATGAGTGTTACACTTTTATTTTATTTTTTTGTCTTACGCAAGAATAATTAAGAATATAGTATTTAGACACAGTAATTACGGTAAAGTACTGAGTAAACGATCGCGTCTAACGTCGTAAAAGCGTTCTTGTCATATCCATATAGGTCCAAGATTGGATCCTTATTCATTCTTCCTTTCTTTTGCTCTTGGCAGTGGGAATAAATGTATACATCGTTTTGAGGAGGGAGCTTACTCGGGTCGAAAAGTTAACGAAAAAATGGTGTGACGTACTTCATTGACTTACAATTCCAATATCTATTACTCCACTACATCAGCGAAGTCAAGACTGAATATCAATATTCTTCAGAGATCCTGTGCAACCGGCTTGACTGATCGCAAAAATTGTATGCACCGGTAGTGAGCGCGATGAGCCGTAAGCGAAAAGAGTGATTACATGGAATTCCTGCACTACATGGAACCAGCTGCCGAGAGGTCAAATCCGCTCGGTATAGAGGTGCCGGTTTTTCGTAAACGTCACAAGTAACCGTAAGAAGTTCTTCTACTTTGCCGAGAGCCAAGAAGACGACTTGCAGTTTCGAAGAGGATACGGCTAACAATAAAAGAGTGTTACATGTTAAAGTGGTTCAAGGTCAGATAAAAGGTCGGGACAATTTTATGATGTTGCAAATACGCGCAGACGCCTAGATTGTCACCAATGGTCGAAGCCACGAGCGTCACGTCAACTGTAAATAAATTAGAGAGAGACTGGAAATTTGCACGTGTTGAAAAGGCGAATGAGAGACAACTTGAGCACAAAGGTGATTTGTGGTGAGTTCATGTCCCTTAACTTGAGTCAATCAAATTGAAGTTAAGTTGTCCAAAAAAAAAAAAAAATTAATATCATCACTCCCTCACCGAAATAATTGTACTAAACCGAATATTTTTGAAGCTTTGCCTCCCCCATCATCCTTTCCACAACATTAAGGTTTTTTTGTTCTATACTCGGTCATTATAGATTAACACAACACTTGTAATTTTAACAATGGTAATAATATTGATAAAAGTTTTTTTATTCATCAGATAACATTCTCATGCTAGTCATGTTGACATGGTTTCTACTTATACTGCATGTATGAAATTCACTGATATTGAGTATTGTAGCTTTTTTTCGCCTAAAACATTGCTTACAGTATTGAAATTTACCTAAATTCATTACCACACTGGGAAAAGTATCTGGAGTGGAAATTACTGTATACTATGGAGAAAATGAACTCGGATTTCGGTAAATATCTTATGTAGGTCAATCAACCATGGCCATAACAACTACCCCCCTGTTCATGCAAAGTATCCAACATTTACTGCAGAAGATTGTCAACTCAACTATGTAAAATACTGAGATAAATTATACGAATAGTCAAATCAACTACATCAGTAGTCAAATCTTTCTACTACTATTCAATAGTAAGATTCCCGACGTCACTTTTCTCGGTATAGTATAGTATATTATCAGCGAAAGTTTGATCTTCCTGTTATTTATTCATGTGAATATGAATTTCGATTTTTTTAAAGCTGCTAATGCAGGGAATCATTAATTTTGTCTGAATTGCGGTGCCGTTAATCTGCAGGCAGCTTAGCGATTACCCTTTCACGAGCTGGGGTATTTTAATAGATGGTACGTGAACGTCGAAACCTGAATCCCGGTTCAGTTAAAATTTTATTGGGTACCGCAGATATCAAATTTCACCATAATCCATTAGCCGTCTGCGAACGTGTGGGCTCTGAATAGCTGCGTACATATTATTACCAAAAATAGTACCAAAATCACGGTGTATTAGTTTACAATATTAATAGACACAAATCGAATTTTCAAAACCACCAGTTTGTGCGTAACTGTAATCCCATGAATCAATAATGTTAAACGAAAGAACTTTACATCCATTCGCGTACTTGCATTCGTACCCAAACCAATTCCCATGGTAAATCTCGATGTGGAAATTACGTACTCGAATATTTGTAATGATGGTTAATGTGAGAAAACGGATTGAAAAGATTTCATTGAAAGTCCATCGAATTAAAGTTGAGTAAAATCACATGAAGTCCTTTCAAGTCTTCGTAGGTTTCCGGACTTTCTTAAAGTCTAGTACTGTACATTGTATGACAAGTGCGGAAAGTAGACGATATCTAAACGAGTTATATTTGTGGCACGAGTCAAAAATTAGTGCTGTAACTCACACGAATCAGAGATCGCCTTTCCACACGTGACAAACACGTTATGTTTCATAATTCCTGTGAAGGAAAGTTTAATTTGGGCCGCACCAAAGGTGCCATTGGTAGCGTGTGAAATTTGGCTTATGTAACTCACGTCGATGGCATGACCCCTGATAATAATGCATGAAATCAGATTATTCGCTAGTGCACATGCGCCAGAAAAGCCTAGTGTGGAAAGTCGAACATTTCGATCGTGCGTAAGCACCAATTTTCACCTCCGCATACACTGTTCAGAAATATGGTACTTCATAATACGCACGTCCACGGAATTCGAAAACTAAGCTTTCGAGGCAGATTTCGTATAAAAACTGTTGCGGTATAAAAAACGGTTGCAATACCTGCTTGGAAAGTGTGATTTTCAGCATACGTAAGCTCCTTTATTTCTCAACAGTACAGAAATAAGAAGCTGGCGCATACGCACATTCAAAACGTTGTATTTTCCACACCAGAACTTTTTTGTCGGGTGACCGGTTTACATGTAACTCGAGGTTGCGCGCTGCCATTGGCACTTTCAGTACTTATTAGGTAAACTTTCTTCACAGTAACTGCAAATAATACCGTGTCGCACCTGCTGATACTGGTCCATGGGTTCGTGGTCCTGGTAAGCAGACTGGTACGATAACAAAACTTGTGCAGATATCGCTTACTTTCCACTCTTATGACATAATATACTTTTTGAGTCATATTGTCCTTCGAACTCGATTAAAGCTGTCCGAAGTCGTCTCAAGTCCTTCAAATTGTTTCTGCAAATAGGAATGTTTCAAGACATATAATAATAACGTACTCTCCCTCGTTTCTCTGATCTCCTCCTCATCTTCTTTCTGCGCACCGATTCCAACTTATGTCATTCGGCATTTTGTCGAATTTAAAAGTAAAATACATGATTAATACATGAATATTATAGAATTTCACATTGATTCAATTATAAATCTGGCTTAATTTCAGTACTGTGTGGTCATTTCATTTTATATTGCTGGGCGTTGGAAAGTTGAGTAATCCTTGAACTCTCGCTCAATGTTTCAAATATAACGTAAAAATTTTATTCAGCCGTATTGTTGTCTTGGTGGCATTATTTGCTGAAAGGTGTGTTTAATAAGTAACGTATACGTACCGAGATGCTTTCGAAAAGCTATATTTCGTGTCTAATGTACCAGTATACGATCAGCTGTATATACCTACACACGACTGCATAAGTACATAATTGATTGCCTGTGGCGAGTTTATAAATTGCCATCCATGAAATGTCCACCTATAAATTATCGATCAGTTTAGATCATAAAGTGAGTGTTGTGTAATACTTCATCCTGTTAATAATTAGCAATATTAGCTTAGATAAACAGTCATTTGCATAAAATTGAGATTTGCCGGCGATGTGTTTACAGTGATATAACTATCGTTGGTTCAATTGGTAATTGCATAATTTCATCACTATCCAATGTGGTATAGGTGACATGTTGTGATCGACTGTACATATACTCGACATATGTGTAATGCTCGTCTGCCCACAAGAATCGTTTGACACTGCACTGAGAGAAAAGTAATTGATTCGACAAAATTTTGTTAGACCAACGGAAGTATCGTATTTTATTGAATTAAGTAAGAAGTATATTGTGTTCGCTACTTTTGTTGAACCAAACAAATATCACTTGACCCAAATAATCCTTTCCCTTCGTGTAGTTGATTTAATGGCAAAAACTGATACCAATGAAATTCCAGATAAGAATATAGAGCAGTGAATTATGCACGAAATTCACCACGCGATTAAGATTCACGGTTGCGCGGATCCGTTTCGACACGGAAGCGGACAGTTATTACTCTACACGTATCTAGAGGTATAAGGTATAAGGTGGTCGTAGTTCGTATTCCTCGATTGAGCCAAGCGCCGATGTAACCTAATTATCTAAGTTAACTAATAGGGACTTCATGCTGGGATGTATTTGGCATCTATATTGCAGCCACCGGGTCTAGTGCAAGTGTATATCACGACTACCTATAGCCGATGCCGTAGGAAGCCCAAGACTCGAAGCATTAGTAGATCTAACTATGTCTGAGCTACACAGAAACCTATTAGCGTACTTATACAAGTTATACCTGGTAGTTGTCCATCAAGTCGGAGGCGTAAATGCTGGTTAAACTCATTACATACAAATGAGAAATTATTGCCACGGTTCTGCGTGTACGGTAAAACGACCAGGCAATGATCGCATTCATCGACCCTTATAATTAAATTCACGAATCAACCCTACACAAGTTTACTCTCTCATCCATTTGCGGAGCACTTGCTACTTGGCTTTAAAGCTAAAACCATTCTTTCTCGACACATAAAAGTTATAAGGTTAATTAATAATTGGATTACTGAATGAATAATTGCTTGTAGCAGAAGCTCAACTACGTGCAACCTATCATATTTGTCGAACCCCTACTCTCCTACCAACTCAATAAAAATTTTCGTTTCTGTACGTAGTAATAAAGTTTGTACGAGTATTGATAAACGTGCAGCAAATATGCAAACACTTTTTTTAAAGATATATTACCTGCCTCCAGGAAGACTGTGTTCTCTTTTTTTTTGTGCTAGGCGAATAGTGCCGTAGTTAATATTAATCGTAAGTTAAAATCAGTGGCCAGTGGCGGTTAGCGCGTTCGAATAATCTTTCTTTGTTGTGGTTAATTTTGTTTATTATTTACCAAAAATGCAAAAAGATATAGCCAACGACCAGGGAAGCTGATGATAATTGAGAGGCGTGTCGATCACGCCAAGTGCCCAACAAAATCTCGCAATATCTTTTGTAAGATCAATTTTTCAGCATTCATCGCTGGTCGCAAAAAAAAAAAAAAAAGGGAACACTGTAAGTTTCTGGCAAACTTCTCCAGGTGAACCAAGGGCATCGAAAAATCGAAGATCCGCCGTCAGGATACATACGGGACAGTTAAAAATTTTATATTGGAGGTTCAATTTTCAATAGATGCAACATATGCTTACAACCACAAGTATTTAAAAATGCTGCTGACAAGTATTAATTATCGTCAACCATGAGAGTTTTTTGAAAATTACTTTACGATTCAATGTCCACTGAAATCTACAAATTTATCTACGGCCGAGAATTAGGAAAATTTCATGTTCGTTCCACGACAGATTGAAAAATATCAAATATTTTAATCATTTGATACGTACTGCAGAAGTTACTAAGTATAGTTGCTGAACCATTGGCCACACAACTGTTTGTTTCGCGCGAAATTTCTGTTTGCGAAACAAGTTTTAATTGAATACATAATTAATTGTAGATATCGAGCTAAGAAGCTGCACTTCCAGCTTTGACAGTTAATACTGCGAGATTGAAGGGTAAAGTTTGGAACTAGGCAGAGTTCAGCAGTCCTCAGTTGCTAATACGCCAGATAAGCTTGATTTCCATCACCTCGCCGCTAGCTGGGATGATAACTTCGAATGGGGTTTCTCGAGCGAATGAAATCTCCAGTAACCAAATGAGAAATGCTTCAATTATTGGCAACCATCCAATTTCTCTTATGGTTATATCCAAATCGCAACCTCGAAGTCATCGGCGAAAATTTTCGGGTAATACCACCCAAGCATCACACAAGTACTTGTATACGAGGCATTCCACACCGATTCGACCTGGGTCTGACCCTTGACCGCTTCGATTCGGTCCACAATTTTTTATCTTGTTGTTTCAACTCTGAAAAGCACTGAGATTTTTTTTTTTTACACGTTTTAAACAAAACTTTATTAGCTCATAATATTTCACAATGCAAACATCGTGCCAAAAATATGAGGCCCTTTTAGAGTTGAAGCTATAAGGTGAAAATCGTGGACCGAATCGGAGAGGTTGAGGGTCAGATCCAGGTCGAATCGATACCGGAAGCTTAATTTAATGAGGAATGTCATTTCTTCCGAAAATTTCGCAAGCAAGATTCACTGGTACGTTTATACCGAGAATAACTGACGTGTCAATGACAAAAACCATTGTTACAAGTACTAGTTGTCACCGTTGTCACAAGGCTTGTATCTTCGCCGCTAGATATCGGAACGAGCGGTGGCATAGATTGAAGTCGTAGTTCAATGTTTGAAACTAATGAATGTTGTTAACTAGAATATGGTATCATATGCGGCCTCGCAGTGATTGAAAAACTGAAATTGGACCTAATAAGTTATTATTTTCCATCTTCTAAATGTGTTTTTCTTATTTTTCTTAGCTACATTGGAATATTTCGTAATAAGATAATCGGAAAGGTGATTCTTATCACTTCCATTTGATATATATGTTTTTAATATTTGAATAGCGGGTCAACAAGATATGGATATTTTTAAACAAAATCACGGGTTAACACTAACTTCACACGTGACAATAATTTCCCGACAACTTGACCCATCTCGACTTTTCCGTGGTTTCTTGAGTTCGCAAGTTTTGTGGGATTTCCGGAATCTGAATCGAATTTTTCACGGTTTTTGGGGTTTTCGGAGTCTAGGTCGACTGTTTCGACTAGGTCCTGGTTTCCAGGAAAAAATACAATGGAGAAAGGAATTATTGCTTAAAAATGTACACTGAAAATCCGAGTTTCTTACTTCGAAACAAGAACAAGAAAGCGACAGCAGTTTTGGTCATTTAAAATACTTGGTACAACTTACCCCGCCTCCAGGGTAAGTTATCACACCCTCAATTTTTTTAAAAAATTCGAGAAACCCTATTCAGGCATGCTTTGGAAGAACCACGAATTTTCTCCAGATGCGTAAAGGATACATCTACAGTGCCCATATTCGAATTAAATGGAATTTTGATTCCTTAAAATTCTGAAAATCAGAAATTAAAAAGTTCGACAACTAGCACCGGTCTCCCTTACTTCAAACCTCGCCTACACATAACTCTTCAGAAGCCAATCTGTTACAGAGATCTGAACGCTGACACGAAGTGATGCGAGTTTTTCGTGAAAGGCTGTCGCGACGCGCATTTCTCCCGTTTTCTAAAAAGGCACACGTAGGTGTGCCACCTGAGATTTTACTTACCTACCCTCCAGGATCATATACGCTGGGGCTAATTGTTCGGTAAATAGATCCCCGCAGTTGCTCCGATGGAGAAGGGCCCGGCTGACGAACTATAGGTAGACTCCCCCGAGTGGTCCGGATGCTAGACCCGATGCCATTACAGCATTTCGACGGGCGTCAACTCTAAGGAATTCCCGATTGATCCGATACCTACCCGATGCCACTTACAGCACGACAAGCGCGAGGGTTAAACTGTAAACAGAGCACGTGGGTGGATGAACAATTAACTACACATGAGTGATGAAGTTAGTTAAAATCAAAAACAATAGTTTCTTCGGATTGCTAATATGTAATAGCCCTGGGCACAGACTGTATGGACTGCGATATGACAGAACGTGGGGACGAAGACCAAGAGCAGACAGAACAAAAGTAGTAACAGAGTGAGCCGCCGATAAGGTGTCTTCAGCGTTTATACGTAGCTTCTATCTGCCTTGATGGCACTGTAGGTTACCCTCAAATACGCGAAGCTAGCCCTGTCAGTCAACCGGTTACTGACTGGAGGTTTTGAAAAATTAGCCTTAGCCTACAGATGGAAAAATTGCGCGAGCCAAAACATGTTCAATGCCACGGTTTTTGGAGAACACCAGGCCACCTGGTTTTTTTCACGTACTCAAGTAGCCCCATGTAGTGTGTGCTCGGTATCGTATTTTGGGGAAGAAGATCCTGATTATGCACTCAAGGATGTAACACTCCTCAAAATGTGATTGATACGATAAATTTTGGTCCTGAATTTGGGTTACCTTTCACCGATTGTAAACTTACTATCAAATCATGGGCAGCCCGTTTTGAAGATGGGATCTCAGGGTGTTTTAGAAAAAATCTATCATATTTAGAGAAGATGTAAGGGTTGCCAATACCAAAAATTTTTTATAAGTAGCCCATGTTCGTCAAAAGTCGTCAAAAGGGACGCGGGTCAACGCACGTTAGTTGGCAACTGAAGTAATATCAGGCCACGTACAGCCCGCTCTGCCAATAGTGCCGCTCTCAATAGAGCCACTTCTTCTATTTTGTGTTCAAACGCTTTCCCCACCCTTCGCCAAGTTCTCCGGCTCTTTCAATGGTGTCGCGCGCTAGATGCATTGTGGCAGTATTGAAAGAGAGTGATTCGAATGTTTTCCTCAACAAGTCGCGTCGAGAGTACGGGTACTGCTTTTCTCGGAAAGTTATTCCCCTACACGCCTATCACTGGCACTATTGAGAGAGTGTACTGTATTATTAGTCGAGGAAATAAAGCACTAAAAACGGCCCAACTGTCGATTTTTTGAGCAGTAAGACGGATTTTAATGCGGTTTTTTGCATTCGATTCGTAAGAGCGCCTACAAACTTTGTGAACTAAATTGATTAATTAATTTTTTGAAAATGCATTATGGCATTAATAATATGCATTTTGCAAGTGCACTTCCAAGAGACTCGGTAAATATTAATGGAAATGAGTCCAGTTTTGCTACTCGGGGGTTTTTGAGGTCGCTGAACATGAATATCGCCACGGCAACCGTCTCCGAGGTACCTGGTGCCCAGGGTGGACAGTATCAACGTCTTCTCCTAGAGTTTTGGCGAAAATTGTGATCGAATTTGTCGAAACTCGTTGCTAGGGGGTTTTTGGGGTCACTGAATACGAATATCGATACGGCAACCGTCTCCGAGGTACGTGGTGCCCAGGGTGAACGTTTCAACGTCTTTTTCTGGAATTATCTTGAGTATTATCATTTTTACCTCAATTAAAGTATATTGTTCTTAATTCAATCACAAATTCGATCACAATTTTCGCCAAAACTCTAGGAGAAGACGTTGATACTGTCCACCCTGGGCACCAGGTACCTCGGAGACGGTTGCCGTGGCGATATTCGTGTTCAGCGACCCCAAAAACCTCCGAGTAGCAAGTTTTTTATTTAGTGTCTCTTGGAAGTGCACTTGCAAAATGCATATTATTAATGCCATAATGCATTTTCAAAAAATTAATTAATCAATTTAGTTCACAAAGTTTGTAGGCGCTCTTACGAAGCGAATGCAAAAAACCGCATTAAAATCCGTCTTACTGCTCAAAAAATCGACAGTCCATTGCTTTATTTCCTCGACTATATTCAGTTGTTAGGTATACTTGCAAATATTGGGAATTACACTTTTGCGTGGATCACTGATATTCATTGGGAATACAAGAAAATGTTACATAATTCAAGAGCGCGTCTTTGCTATCAAAGACTTCCAAGTAGATGTCACCCCGATTACCTCATTTTCAATGCAGTCGGTCTGCGTGTAACGTATGGAACCCGAACCTGTCCAAGGTTTGCACAAACAGCGCCAAACTATTGACCAAACTCATAATTTTATCCAATCCGTATCTAGTTTCATTTCTATAAGCTGTACAATATAGTGTTCAAATGTGTGTGTTCGTCAAAACCCTACCTAGCGATAGCCCTGTACTCGCCAGTCCAACGGACAGGGTTCGATTCCGCGTCTTGCAACATTGGTAAAGTTTTTCATGACAAGCGCTTACAGGATACAGAATCACTGAAGTCGAACAGACCTGTGGTGTGAGTTGATGTTAGTGCGCAGTAGAATTTTAAGTAAATATACTAGACTGTATGGCTGCGGTACCTATCTTCAGGCGTTGGTTTACAACCGTTTGGACAGCCTGTACCCTCGAAATTTGGTCGTACCGACCATGGGTTGCTTATCAAGAATATCTGGTCTTGGCTAACCCGACAGCCTCTCAAAGTTTGATACAACTGTTCGAAAACACTCTGTATACTATCTGAACTTACAAACGAAGCTCGGAGCACCATTGCCAAACGCACACCTGTCTTCAGGAATAGACATAGTCATGTTAATGTAACAACTATTAATGCATGTAGATCTACACGCGACTCAAGAACTTTTTAACATCCCGGAATTAATGGTTCATAAAACAAATGGAGGTTGTATGTCCGTGGTTATGGAACAGATCCATCTTTAATAGGAAAATGCTTTTCCTGTACAATTATCGATCTACCTAATTATAGGTTACCATATTTGCCACAGCACAAACTGAGAAGGAACCTTGGAAGGAACGCTCGGCCGTGCGCCCATCTGAACGTGAAAGCATCTTTCATGTTCGAAATTATTGTATTTCCTAGTTCTCATCTAGGAGCCCCAATATTACACGAAAACAGTCTCACGATGGCTCATTATACTCCTCATTCTTTCTTGGATGGCGAAAAGTACCTTAGCTATGACACTTTTTGGTCCCTGAAATGCAGGAAATGTGGGAATACCAAACACGTGTCAAAAAACCATACATTTTTTTGACGATTTTCGAAATATGAGTAACTTTCCTGAATTCCTCTACGGAAGAGCGATGGACTGTCGAAATTTAAACCCTTTCCGTTCGTGTGTTTATTTAATATCGAAAGAAGGGTGAGTTTGCTCGGTCGGTAAAAGTAGGACGGCTACATGCTCTTAACGGGGTGCTCTGGTCGATTTCGACGTTGACGTATACATCTCCAAACATCGAAGTCCACGTATCTAAAACGCGAAAATGGGCTTAACGACCCCGTTCTATACGCAATTCTGAATAAAAACACTCCCATGCATTTTTATTTGACCCAGAAATAAATAAATGGCACGGATTCTACGGAATCGTAATAGTAAAGTCTAAAAATCATTTAATCGTAGCTTTTTCTTGCAACAGACAACCTCCGATGGGTATATTTTCCCGTCTGCACCTTACGAACCAAATGTAAATTGAGTCAACTAGTTCTGTACTCAGTTCTGTCTACTGTTCTCAGTCGATTTCTCTTGTATTAATTTTTTCGATAGCTTACAAGCCAATGAGTTCAATTTATTCTTGATTATTATTAAGAGAGTACTTTGAGGAATTTGAAATTTAACTGCCATGTCTGCCTTTTGATCATTATTGCCATCTTGCACAGCTTTCGAAATATGTAGTTTTTCTTCAATACTCAAAGTTCGTCTTGTGTTCTCATCCATGGCTGGTAGCTAGCAACCAAGCTAATACTGTTTACTGACAAACTTGACATTGCACCAGGGGACCCCTCATTATAGGTAATTCAGAGTACAAGTCTGCTATAATCAGCTTCGAGTTTTGCATCAGCCGCGTGCTAACCAATAAACAACGAAGTTTCTCAGAGTGCACCCATGGTGCGCATCCACGAAAACGTACCGTATGATCTCGAGCGTCATGTCTTTCTTCGAAGAAATATAGCCCGGATATGAACATTTCTGATTTTTTTGGTGTGCGTAGTAAAAATTAAACATAACTCATTTATCGCAAATAATTCCCGAGAAAATTGTGACTGAAATCGCGCCGTTGAATTGAAAACTCGTATCCAGCGAAAATACTAACGCTCCGCTGATTTTTCAAAATTTTTTTCACTCACTTACCTTTTTTCCGAACACTCAATATTTTATACAATGAAAATACTCCGTATTCCAATTGTGATTACATCTTTTTTCCGCTACTCGCTTGAATTGACTTGTAACTCCGTTGTCTTCCAACGAATCTCACCAAAGGTTCTCTTCAAATTAAAGCTTTTTGCATGCTTTTTTCATATCCGTAATTAAATGTTACAAAAACGGTCGAATAAACGGTCAGTTTAATTTTGAAACCAAGGTCGGATAAAAAAAAGTCCCTTCGTTGGAAAATTAAATTTTTTTTTGTAAAAATAATTATGGGTTCCGATATGTTGTTGCGAAATCTACTATTAAAAAAATCCGTGTGACGTCTTGTATTAGAATTATTATAAAATTGTACAGGCCGATGTTTGGCTAATTTGTTTATAAGTCTTTAAAGATTCAACTTACAGATTACAGCTTCCACACGAATTATTTGTCAGTGACAAAGAATTGTTAAATGCGACACAAAGACGTCATTTTAATAAATACTCACTTTTTTATTATGTATTCAAAACGACGTAATTAGTGGTTTTTTTCAATAACTTGTAATTCGGTCAATATTTTTCATCTCGCGACGTCTAGTTTTGTAGAGCTTTCGCGGACTAGAAAAAAAGTATTGATTTTTTTTTTCTGTACAATCGTAAGGAAAAAGAATGTACGCGAAAAACTTTAAAATCACAGTTTTAATCGATTTTTAAACAATGTTTCCACACGATTTCAGATGGCAGGTTGACATATGTTCATGTACACCGTTTTTACTACCCATACCAAAAAAATAACGCTTATGCCTCTATATTTCCTGGACTACTTGAGGAGAGAGAAAATTCCGTTCAGAGGTCCGTACACTTACAACATTCGTAATCTAACAATTCACAGAATCATATTTCGTTTCAGTACACGGAAAATCTATTTCGTTACATGGAGGATTTTTTGTCGATACGTAGTTTTCCCGAAGGGATGAGCTATTCTCTGCGTTACACGGAGTTTTTCGTTAAATTGGAGTTAGTTGTATCGAGGCTCTGTTGTATATATACAGACTTCCTATCCTCGGTCTCCTTTTTGTGCGGATCTTCGTGCCCCCCACTCCTTCATGCTTGAATACAACGAGTAGAGGGCCTTACAGGCATGGGTTATACTCGTGTATGCATATGTATACAGAACATATGCATATATGCTGACATGAGCGTCACTGTGTAATGCGGAAAACAAGGCGAAAAGGTGTCAGGAGTATCACAGAAAATGCAAGTGAGAACTTCTCAGGCGGGTCATCGCCGAAGAACAGAGAAACAGTGGTGACAACTACACCGAAAGTCGACGCACACCTTTTTTAATTCCGGTCTAGAGGCTGTAATTGTTGACGCATAAATGGTTTTGCCGATGTTTATAACAATAATAATAATTACAACCAATACCCGACATGAGCGTCACTGTGTAATGCGGAAAACAAGGCGAAAAGGTGTCAGGAGTATCACAGAAAATGCAAGTGAGAACTTCTCAGGCGGGTCATCGCCGAAGAACAGAGAAACAGTGGTGACAACTACACCGAAAGTCGACGCACACCTTTTTTAATTCCGGTCTAGAGGCTGTAATTGTTGACGCATAAATGGTTTTGCCGATGTTTATAACAATAATAATAATTACAACCAATACCCGCCACGCCCGATATGGTATATCTGCAGAAGACATAATTGCCTAGATGCGGAGCAAGGGAGGAGATGGATCAACAACCGTCATTATACGGCTTTATGATTAAACATTTCTTCGTATAATCTTGATTGAAAAATTTGTCCGCTTGCTCAACAATTTAACTCAATCCACTGACTAATATGCTATTGCTTGTCTTACACCTGCTCGTAAGTTTAGATTTTTTTTATATTTACTTTTCTGACCTCAATAAGGAAAGAACTTGCATGACAGTTGCTGTATGCGATGATTGATATAAATAATACGCCTTTGATTAAAGTAAGTTTAGTTGTCCCGTATCGGTCACGTGCACGATTTCTTTATTTTAGTAAGGCATTCATTCGGTTTATAGCACCAGAGAAATAGAGGAAGTGTTGTGCAGTGTGAAACATCACAAGTTTTCACCTGATTCGGAGTAAAAAATGACAATCGAGAATCCGAACTCGGTAAGTTGACGGTAGGGAAGTGAATCCCCAATTTATTGTGTATTTGAAACTATTTCCAAATCAACTCAAAATTGATACGAGTCAATTTTATATTTGTCCGATAAGGCATTTGACTAAAAACATTCGGAACGTTTTCTGACCTTTTATTTCTCCTACTGAAAATTTTACCTCAAATAAAAAACAAAAATTCTTTCGTAACAACCAGATGTAAACGCATGTTATTCGGCAATGCAAATATTCATGGGATACGGGTGGTCGTAACGGGTACTGAATATCAACAAAATGTAAATTCACAAGCCGGAACGTTCAGGTGTGCAAACGAAAGTAGATTAAATGGCACGGAGTCACGAGTTCCGCATGAAAATAGATTGGATAGAAAAAATTCACCACCAGCCCACATAGATTGGTTTCGACTTCGATTTTCCCATACTCACCTACAGCCAGTTCGATGTCTGATACATGTATAAGGTTTTCAAAACGCACGGGAGGAACTCACCTGAAACACAAAATTAAAAAGTCTCTAAAGTCTGAGGTTCATTTTATAAAATAGTTGAAACTTTTTTGTTGATGTTCTATGAAGTCAGTTTTTACTGTAATACATCGTGAATATTTCTTGACAAAAGATATTTACATATTCCTATTTATTTCCTCGACAAAAAGGTGATGTTATTACATTTCAGCCTTTTATCCAGGGCAAGGTGAGCTTATTTTTCAAATTCTACCCAATGTAATTATTCGTATGAAAGATCGTAAATGTACTGTGATTTATTTGAATCGCAGCATGAATTTTATAAGTAAAACATGAACCGACAATAGTACCTGTACAAGGTGTTTCCGAATTAACGCCGCAGTGTGTTTGGTTGCCTACTACTGAGAGGAACAAATATCGGTACGAGTTTCCGGAAGATGGCGCGTTTTTGGGCATAGACTCATAGAGAGCCACTGAAGCCGAGACCGAAGGACAGAGCTAGTCCCGTCAGAGTCCTCTGTTTGTCGCACGATCAAAAGAGTGGGGAGCAGTCGCCAGGGGGGGGGAAAGCGATGAGGCAAGTGGAAGTTATACTTTAGGGTAGTCCTGGCTCGCTCTCCAAATCAGCTCTACATAAATCAAAAATGATTCGGTAATTTTTTAAGACTGTTATCTCAACTCTAAACGATGCTCTCAAGAGGGTGGATTTCCCCATTCAAACCTTTCAGGGGTATATCAGATGTACCGAACGAAGTTTCATGAAATTCGGATTAGGGGGGTTTTTGGGTAACTGATTATGAATCTGAATTCGAAATTTGAAAATTTTAAGTGGCGGATCCAATACGGTTTACCGATATCTTTTTTTTCACAATGATAAGTTGCCAAGCAAACTGCGACGTTTACTCTCGAACACCCTGTACATAGGGCGTCGTGGTACCATGGAAGAGTACAGAACGGGAAAGTTTAGGTTCAAGTCTTCGCTGGTTCGAAGAGGGCCAAATTGGTAAGTGAGGTATCAACTCACAAGGAAGGTATCCCAGGTCGACCTCTCCGATTTGATTTCTTTTGTAATATGTTATAGTAGACTATAAAGTTAAGAGAAGCTTTTTTTTTTACCTGCCATTAAGCACTTTAAGGGAGTGAAACCACCCTCCAAAGTAAGGCATGTCAAGGGGCGGTCAAGCTAGACTTACAATACAAAATTCCATAAGGTTGTCCGACACGACTTGAAAATTCAAGTTGTCTATCGACTTTAATCAATTATTGTGCGTACAACAATGGTACGCCATTAGGTACTATAATAAATTTCAGACAACGACTTCAATTGAGTAGTGGAGTAGGGCTTTGCAAGTGCGTGGGAAAATGCTTGAGATTCGCTTGATAATAGAAGCAGCAAAAAATAATAGGTCGACAGCCGATGCTTCATATTCTGGAGCGAATAAGGGGCTCTTATTCACGGGGAATTCCGGAGATTTTTATTTTTCAAGCTCACGCAGTCAATCGTTAACTCGAGTACACGTGGCTCGATAAAATGACGAGAAAATAAATGCACGAGGGGTTACGACGGGATAGAAAATTGAATTTGTTCCCGGGGAAAACAATTAGCAAGAAGAACAAAGTGGAAGGGAAAATGAATGAAAAAAAATTTACTGAAACCTGTGGGTGGCAGCTACGGCCGAAAAGGCTGCAAACGGCAGGCGTTCGGAACCTCGCGTCGTTACTGGATGGTTAAACAAAAGAATTTTCCTCCTGCTTAGCCAAATTGCCTTCGTAATTATAAGGCGATTCAACGTAATTATATAAGGTTAATGAAACAAGGTGGTTACACAATTAATGCTTACACAATTATCAAACTCCAAAGAAAAATTGAGCGTGTAGCTTAAGGCGCAAAGGTTCAAACGCTGACAGGATATTACATTATTATTCCTCGTGAACACCCACCGTTGCCCTTGTCGATACTTTGAATGAAAAAACAAAGAGAGGAGCTTTTCACTTTTCAGTTCATTTAATTTATATTCGTAGGAGAAAAAATAATAACAATTCCACACTATGCACGAAAAATTAGGGAGGCGGTACTGTGAAGAGGCCCTTTTTCTAAGATGTCCATTAGGGTGATCCTTACTTAGGGTGTTGATGATTTTTTTTCAGACCACCCCCCAAATCAACTATAAATTATTCAAAAACAATTTCCCAATTCTTTCAGATTTTTATATCAATTCTAACCCGTGCCTGTAAATGGATGGATATCACCGTTTAAAATACACTTGTTTCAGACACATTCTCAGCATATAATTTATTGTAAGAGTGACGATGTTCGAATCAAACTGTAATTGCGAAGATTTGGTGAGTATTAGTGCCACTATCTGAGAAAAAATTCACATCATCGTACCAACCAATCTCGACGAATTGCACACCCTACAAGTTTGACTTTTTTTTTTTTATTTATAAGAAATGCAATTGTCTATACTGCCTGGTACGATGATGTGAATTTTTTCTCAGATAGTAGCACTAATGCTCATTAGAACTTCACATTCGTGGATTTTTTCGAACATTATTACTCTTACAGTAAAATATATACTAAGAACGTGTCCGAAACACGTATTTTAAATAGGGAAATCCTTCCTCTTACAGGTACGGGTTACAGTTGATGTAAAAATGTGAAAAAAATTGTGAATTGGTTTTGAATTGTTTATAGTTGATTTGCTGGGGTGATCCGGAAGAAATTCGTCAACATTCTAAATGAGGACCACCCTAATGTCAATGAATATTTTAGGCTTTATTTCAGACAAGGAATGATCGGTACGGCGGTAACAAAAATTCAACTGCTATTTATAGCATTTTCAAATACTACTTCTCATCTAAAAAAAAAGATTAAAAAAAACATGCCCGTTAGTTCGAAATGAGCTGAACAGTTATGAACTTGTGCAGGCGACGATGCACTTTGAATTTTTGAGAAGATTTGAAAATCGGCGTAATCAAGTGCGTCGTATTTTTATTTATATATTGTATTGGAACGAGCATAGACGCAAAAAAAATGGGTGGATCTTAATACGCAAAGAGAACAGGAAGAGAAATAACCTCCTTATTTCGATTTCTTAACGTTTGCATTACCTAGATTAAGATGGTACGTGTTTTTTTTTACATTCGACTTTTTAGTCAGTTGCAAGAATAATTACATCAAGTTTGAAGTAATTACATTTGCTGTATGCTTCAACCAATCGATTATCATTCAAAAAAATTAAAATATGTGTAACATAGTCAAGACTACGTAAGAATCGTGAATTGCTTTAAATAGGCAAGATATAATATAATCGCGATTCTTAATGCAGATGGAAAATCATACAGAATAAAAACCGCACTACGAAAGAAGTAGAATTTACGAAAAAATCTTAACTCACAGATGATATCCGATTACCGAATTTGTGTATATGAAAAATGCGGAAAGAATATTTCATCAAAAATGAATGCTGCAAACTAATAAATTCCTAAACTCTACTGCACTGATATTTATGGCGGTTGAATTTTGAACTTTCTATCTCCGCTAACTTCGGTCGTTCCACTTTGCATTGACAAACATCACTCAGCTTCCCTGCAGTTACAAGTCGTAATAGGAATTAGAAAAGTGTCCTTCATTTTTACTCCATAATTCTATAAAAGTACTAGGAGTTCAAGCTATTTCGCGAAATTTTGATTTTCGGTCTTCACTACCTTGTTCGAATGAACGTTAGAACGTTTGGCTGTCTATTCCGGCTGCTAGTTTTCAGCCTCGTGTTGCAGTCGGTAGATGAACAACAATAATAATTCTAAGGATGATCAATTCTATAGATTTATATCACGTGTACCAATATCCTATGCATCGAAGAACACAACGAAGCTAAAAAGTACGAAGTAAATCTTAAGTGTTAGTTAGACTTGTAATAAAATTCATGAAAAATATTTGTTTGTAAATGATAGTTAAATACAACTGGGCGATATTTCAGTCCGGATACCTGGATACTTTATTAGAAAGAATAAAAATCTTTGTTCCATGCCAAGCAAAGTTTCTTGATATTTTAACCCCGATTTTTGTTTTTTATATGACTAATTGTGCTCTTCTAACATCATGTCAACCGTAAGCTATTTTTGATATTGTACAGACCTAGACTGAGTTATGGGTAACCTGAGGATTTCACGCTACAACTGGCTTCTTAGGCTTGCCATTTGTCATTCTAGGCATTAACCAGATCGACTCTTGAGGTACTTCAAGAGTTCGACCGGCGATGCAAGACTCGTGGGAACGTGGTGATTGTGATAAAATAATTCTTAGTCACTCCCTGCAACGAGGAGTTAACCAATTTCCACCAATTGCAGGCCTTGCCAAGAAAATGCAACAGTTTCAAAGCAAGGAGTATCAAAAAGGTCGTCAAGGCGATATCGCCTACTCAATTTAACAAAAATACAAGTCCGTTACGGCGGCAACGTTAAAATAACGATACATCAAAATTTTTATACATATGCTGACAATTTGTTTACGTGGATCAAACTACAAACTATCGTACGACCAAAATTAACGAGTTTTTTCGTATAACGTCGATTTCGGGAATCTTTTTTGAATGCGGCTATCTTTTTATCAGGTGCAACGGATGGTCTACCCCAAAAAAGTTACTTATCAAGATATGGAAATACGCCTGTTTTACTTATTCAATGCTAGGGAGAGACAAGTTCGAACCTTTCTTGTCATATGCAATCAAGTATCTGCAAGAATTTGACACCACTTCTGACGAACGTTTCGAAACTGTAAGTTCTGCCTGCATCTGCCTTACGATCAGCTGTGAACGTTTCAATACTGCTAGCGGTGACAGTGATGTGCAAATCGGGTGATTTTTAACCAATCACGTGAGTGTGTTACTACCGTAGCGAATATATCCCTTAATAGCACGTTATCAGAAACCAAACAATGTTTCACGTAGCGATATGGAATTTATGACATCACAACTCAGAATCAACGTAGTCGGAACGGGCGGATTAAATTACTGAGAATTGACGAAGTTTACAACAATATAAAATAATCAATAACGAATTACTTCAGCCATTTTCAACGCTTGTTATACTCGTCTCAATATACGTCTGTTCTATCTTTCAGCCAATGTTCAACCGTACAGAATTAAAATCTATTTTATCCAATTGAACTGCGATTTACCGTTAATGTATTGTCAATTGATTGTGTTAGCGTTTTATTACTCAAATTTGAAAAACAAGCGTGCGTTTGCTATACGTTCACTTCCTCTGTCGGAACAGAGTTAACGATACAGTCTTTAATTAACTATGAATGCTCACTGCGAACTAGTCGCGGAAAAAAAAAATTTCCTCAAGATAACTCTTAAATGTTATACAAAAAAGTAGAACGAAAATTGAACGTAGTCAACGAGTGAATAACAACAATGAGAATAATAACCAACGAGAAAGTCATTTAAAAATTACCCACATCACAAAATTGGGATTCCCAGTGACGAAACTAACGTTTCCTTCTATGCGAACAGTTAAGGGTGATCCTGAACTTTTGTTTTTTGGATCAGAAATCGGTTCAATTGTCTCTCATAACACGGATGTCTGATTAACATCTTTTCTTCAACGGGTTGCAACCGCGGACGATTATAGCATTACATTACGGCTACTCAACACCACGCGATCGTATGAGATAACAGAGTTAATTAAGCCACACATGCCCACCACTGTCAACAACTCGTCGCCCCTCTCTCCTGCATAATTTAACGAGGGGAATACGACTAGCCCTGCTAACGTGCCGATACAATATACACATACACATTTACTTACACGAATGACCGTTACTACGCTAAACTAGCTGGCAACTCCTGAATAGATAGTGCTGGGTCTCATCATTCCGCGTCCTTGCTGAACCGATAATAAATATTAATTTTCGGAAATGAATTTGATACGATACCCCGATTGAAATCAGATATTTTTTAGCTGCATAAATTATTGGTGTATTTAAATGGTTCGTGGTCGTCTTGCTCAAAGACTACTTATTTTTTCTTCATTTTTAGGAGGATAACTGTGTCTTTGTAGGATTTCAGTGATATTATTTATCGCGTTTCGAGAATGGAACTACCGTAAACTTCGTCACAAAAATTTGACGGTTCATTTAAATGAAATAGTTCTTAACATGATGTCGGTTTTGGCTGATTTTTGATACGGGTAATTTTTACGCCAGCTAGGCTACGCTAAGCAAATGCACGCGCGATGAACTGAAAGAAATTTTGAGTTCCGGTTACCGCTCGGTCCTTAACTATTTTCATTTTTTATTTATTTTTTTGTAACTGTTGCGAAAATTTGATGCTTCTGTAACAATACATTGACGTTGAAGCCTTATTTAACTAAAAAAAAAGTACAGTAAACCAAACATACTGATTTTCCGTTGCAATTACCAAAAAAGGATCGACAATGGCGCAAAATGGTTAGGCGTACCTCGTTTTTCGTAATTCCAATAATATTCAAACAGTTTTTTTTAGCGATGCCTGTTTTACTGAATTTTTCCAGTCACTGCGACAAATGAAATTTTACTCAGTGGTAGCATAAGAGACATTTTCATGATACTTGAGTATTATTGATCAATTAGGTTTGCGATTAGACATCGCATCAGTGAGAGCACAGCATGCAAATAACAAGATTAGTTCCACTGTATCTGAGAATCACGTCGTTGATGCGAGAAACATATTCTGATGAGCATAAGTAGGTACTTTAAACTCACGCAACGTCACGCTGTTCCCGCAACCTTCAATTAGCCGCATGAATAAAAAAGATAATCAAGAGGTGAAAGAGTAAGCGCCTTTTAAATGCTGTCCCTCAGGGGTTCCTTCACTGCCTTATAATTATTCAAATCTTGTCTAAAAGTTACGAAAACTTGGCATGTGTTTGATAAGCCAGCCATCCGTTAACGTGGCTAAATGAAACGGAATGTACACGAAACGCATTGTTGTTGATGAAGGAAAAACTGATTACGGAATATTTCAAATGAACATCGGTCATGCAAAACGAGTACGAATTTTTTACGTTAACCAAACACCAATTTATAAGCTGCAGCTTTGCAGAACATTCAAGCTTTCTCCGAAAACACGATTTCAATCTGCCATTTGTCAGAACATTCTTTGCCTCGTGACCTCGCTCTGTCAAAAGGCCAGAAGTTGGATGAATAATCTGGAAACGGTGTGAACAATGTTTGTAAACCCAGAACTGATGGAATACGCGACTGCAGTGGCTCTACAAGCATATTAGGGTGGTTCTTAAAAAGGTGATTTTTTAATTCCGCCTGGTCCACCCTCCAAATCAGTTCCAAACAAGCAAAAACTAGTTTGCGTAAGACCTGAACGTGGTAACACGACTAGAAAGGATGCCGGTAAGCTTTAATCCATTTTTAGTTTCGAATTTGGGCAGAAACTACAAGTTTTCACTGACGATGAAAAATCGCTGTGAAAAATGAAACATCGCATCAGCCATTTGAACAGTACCTCCATTGCAGCAGAGAAATGGAGGTGGGATCTCATGTATCATTTGTGCACTGATACTTCTGAAACGATTCGGAACGTGGCAGAAGAACTCTTCGAATATTGGAGATAAAAAAATTATACGTCACTTTTTTCATCTCCAATATTTGAAGATTGTTTCTACCGTTCTTCACATCAAACAATCTTTCACAGATGTTGCAAAAAATATAGTGCGTCACACCGCACAGATGGGCGATATCTGACCCGTATGATCACAGCGCTCGTCTTGGCTCGTGTTGCAAATTTCACACTCAACAGAAGTCACCGAGTTTCTACACTTGCGATGCAATATACTACTGTTGTAGAATTTTTGAACAAAGAAAATCGAAAACGGAAATATCAAAACGTACAAAAGTCTGAGTATACGTATAGAAGCCCAAAAGAATCGTCGGAACGAACAATAAATACAACAAGCCAAAATTATAAGATCATCAGAATTTCACAAATAGTTTTACTGGTTTCCGAAAATTCAGTATTGTAACCCTTCTATTTTCTAACCTATGCGCATTTTTACCCCTATCTGGTCTTCTCGAATTAAACATTACTATAATAGACCTTCGGTGACGTTTTCTAATCCTTTGTTGCGTCACATTTTTGTGTACATACTTTTTCAACGTGATTGTACGCCTGATACATACCGGGACGATCGCTTGAAACTATACATACAATGCGCATGCGCCAAATAATTCAATCTCATTGGTCGGTGAAATCGCCCCGCGGCGATGTTTTCGTCTGCTGAGCAGGGCGCCAACGTACACAAAATGAGACAAGACTCAAGAGCTGTAAATCTCTCGTGCATAAAACCGCGGATTGAGGTTATGTTGCTGTTTATTTTTACGTAGCGCGAATTGTCTGAGAATACTATCGTTCAGCAATGCCGTGGTCGATATCGGAAAATATTCAACCGACGCAAATATCTAATGATACAGAAATTGGATGTTATTTATTGAAAGAAAAAATCTGAAATTCAATGTGAAATGTCATTAACAAGTGGGAGTCTGGACAAACGGAGGCAGGTGAGTAAAAACAATGTTTATTGTGAACAGATTCTTTATTTACATGAAATTAAAAATGCGTCTCATTAACGATTTATGTTTTGTGCATTTTATTGGAAATTAGTTGTATCCAAAAATACCAAAAGATCCAGTCTGATAATAGTAGCTTCTAATATTTTCAGGTACGAAATAATTCATTGTCAAAGCGTGACTAAGTTTGTCAGGCATGAAAGTATGTAGGCAAATTTCTAATTACGTGATCTTTGACAATTACAATATTTTAACATGGATTCAATGATGAGAATCGTTTTTTTTTTCAGCAGGCTCGAAGTTTAATCTTTGATTAACACGAGGAAAATTATGCCTTACCTGATGGTCAAAACGTTTAGGAGGCAAGGATCCTGGTTTCTCGAGCGGTACAATCATTATAACCATCGAACCTGGTTGTTCCGTCAGGCATCAGGTGCCAGAGTGAATTTCATCAGGCCATCGCCACCTTCTTAACATCAGTTGAGGCAAAATTGAAGAGCGGGATATACTACAGAAGATAATGGCTGAATATCCCATCATTTTACTTTGATCGAGCCAATAGCGATAAGTTTGTTGCTTAACCGTTGCCGCCAATTCGTTCTACAGAGGAATCATTCTGTGCACCATTGTAATTCAAGCATTATTATTGACCAGCGTTGTTTTTCAAACTTTATGCCATTTAATTTGGTATCTTATTTTGAAGCTTACTTTTACTCTCTTTGGCATTAAATTCAGATAAATAGTTTTTCAAGTCCTGAATTAGATTGTGGGGTTGAATTTTACCAGGCAAACTGAATCAATCTAAATCTAGAATTGTTAAATAACTTCGGTTAAAAATGTCTTTAAATTTAATTTTAGTCGACGGTGTCATCTGGCTAGCTAGTTACACGATAACTTGAAACCAAATTCAATTTTACACTCTTTATAGGGTCCTACGCTCAGACTGAAAGCTTGTGAATCTCCATTTAGCGCAATTATTTCTGCATTTCATATTAGCGTTGTCTGGAGCAAAAAAAAATCTAATTTTGAGATTGGAAATGGAACCTGAAACGCAGAAGTTATTCAGTAGCACGAATTGAAAACCAAGAATTTTATAATGGTTTCTGCAACAAAGGGACTCTTTCCAAATATCCTTGTTACAAGGTGATGTTCGGAGGACTGTGAACAAGATATTGTATCGGATTACATTATTTGGAAAAAATCCTTCATGAACTTCGTTAAAAATTCGATATTCATTTATTTTGATGGAACAAGGGACACAATCTTGAATCCGATAAGTCAATATCCTCGTAATAATGTTCTGCCATTACTCTAAAACATGATTGTCCTTAAAGGTAATTGTGACGTTGAGGCGCATTTTGAGAAAGTTGATTTCCAACTTGTGTCACAGGATGTGATCTACGTTCCTGAGTTCTACGCTTCCGATTGGATTTTCTTTGTTTCGAACCGCACTAACATGAAATACAGAAATCATTTTAACAAATCTAATATTACTTGAATTTTCAATTTGAGTATTAGGTTCCCTTCATTTATTTAATTGAACATCATTAAAACATCATTAAAAATACATTGACTATCGACTATTTGTAAATTTTGTTGAACTATTTTCGAGAAAAAAAAGATTCACAGTTCTGTTACAGATAGTGTGATATTTAAATTTCTTGAACACTCGGTTTAATGTCCCATTTTCAAAAGTGATAAAGTTCAATATTACCGCCTGTAATAAAAAGAGAGTGAGAAAGTTGCTTAGTTGCTTGAAAGTGGCGATGATCTTTGTACGTGTGATAAATTGAATAGACAGATAACGGTAAATATTAGAGATGCAATTATTTTGGCCGTATCACCTGTTGACGGAAAAAAATTTCATTGTTATTTCTAATGTACAAAATAATAAAAGTGATCAAATAAAGTGTTCCCACCTACCTGCTGCGTTTCTTCCAAGCACCCAACATTTAAACAGATTTCTCATTTCAGTCGAATAAAGCCAATTTTCAAAGAGCATTAGCATCAACTCTCCGAGTCACTATCTCGAGTGTTTGAGATTCTAACCTCAAAAATTCGTATGAACTACATAGCCGCCAGAAACAGAATTTGACAGCTGAAACTCGGAGTGGCCAGCCTGCACAAGCAGCCGATAAAACTCGCGCATGCGCATTGTATGTATAGTTTCAAGAGATTGTCCCGGTATTCAAACAAGATATTGAGGTTCTTGTCCAAACTTTTACGTTCGTCTCGTACTGTAACGATTTTAGTTTCTTCTACAATCTACGCAATAAAATAAGAAAAAAAACATAAACACATAAAATCAGATACCAAGAGAAATTCTATTTTTTGTATAATTTTTGGAACTTCGATTTTTTTCTTTTATTTCTCCACTCTTTCTTAAATTCGTTATTCTATGGTTACAGTATAAAAGGGACACTACTCGTCGCGGGTCTAACAAACTTAGCCTGATAGTTAAAAAGAAGAACACATAATAAATAACAAACAACCCACGGATGTATAAATAAAAAGATAAAACGATGATTGAGGAAAAAATTATCCGTAAAATAAAACTGAGACGAGAGAGATTTTTTAGTCGGACGTATAGATATGTACAGAAGACGGCGACGAAGTTAAAAATGAATAAAAAAAGATTGTGATTGAAGTGTTTGTATTATCGGTTCTATATTTAGTTAAAATTTCTACCTGGCCAGGATTTCGCTTCAACTCACTATTGTCTCACATCTTATATTCTCAAGCTACGTTGATCTACTAAATCTTTCGACCCAAACTCGTCTCTCTCTCTCTCTCTCTCTCTCTCTCTCTCTCTCTCTCTCTCTCTCTCTCTCTCTTCCTTTCTCTCTTCTCCTATTTCCACTACAAATCATCACAGTACATTTGTCCACTGAAACTTTATTTAGAAGTGTGAGAAACTTCAGTAACGTGCACATGTGTACTTTGGTAAAAAGAAATGCATCCTTCTTTTCCGTTTTGAAAGTGAAAAAGTCACGCACGCTTAAGTACGCACCGAATGGAGGAAGCTGAACACCGTTGAAATTTGTTTTACACCAATCCTGATAATCATGAATACTCAAGTAGCTGAATCTTTTTTACATAATTTGGATGCGATAGGAAACTTTAAAAATGAACGGAATGGTAGCGTCAATTAAATGTGAGAACTTGCAGATGTGCACTGGATGTCGATAAGTCCTAGCCGCTTCCCTCGAGCATAATGATATTCCGAGAACTTCGGAGAGCTGTTCATACGTGTCTCTTATTGTTTGTCAACCTTAGCACACTTTTGAGCAAAGTTTCGAGCACGCAACAAAGGAGAAGAGAACGATGTCGAAAGTAACAAGTGTCAAAACTAACAGGCGCCAGTTCACAGTAAGCGTCTGAAGTTTTGGTTGTGAACGTTTCACAAAACCATGTGACACCTCTCGCCAAAGTTGAGCCCCGGTTGTTCTGAACATTTGGAGCCGACATGCGATCAACCGTTTTTGGCACGGGTGATTAATACATTGGTTGCGTTCATTTTTCGGTTATACGGTACGTCCACGAAAAAAAATCTGTTGGTTTTACATGTCCGACGATTATCAAATAGACAGCGCTCTTTGAAGTAAGAATTAAACGGCTAGATCGAGTCGAGAATTACTTATCGGTAAATATCGAATTTACGTAACAAAATTTTGTTCCAGCTTATCATCAAATAACTCAATCACTGTAATTTTTACTCTTAAAAAGCAGTATATAAGCCACCCATGAAAAACAGATGATTACATTAAATTTCAACTCCAAGGCATCGATGATATTCAAACCCTTAGCGAAAAATGCTGTTTTTTTTTTTTTTGTTGAAATTCTCAAGTTTCCAACAAACGTAAATAGCGTCAGGTTTTATGGAAAAGAAAAATTTTGTAGATCACAATGATTAAAAGCAGAAGACGTTACGAAATACACTAGAATAATTTTTGAAAGACGTAACTGTAACAGTTAAATATAGATTTATGCGATACAATTATATTACCACTTGTTTAATATCTAGCTTATACCGTCTGGTTTGACAATAGGAATTTTTTATGTCCCTCTTATAGAAAAATAATTCTTCCCCGCACTTCAATACCAAACAGTATAACCCGATAAATGAAGAAGGAAATTGATAAACAAAACTCGCCACACGAAGATAAGAAAAAGAGCAGATTTTACTCAAAACTGGGAGAATAGACGGACACATCAGTGTTTTTGGTAAAATAAAAAAAAAAAATACTCACATCTGCTATATTTTTTACTACAAATGTAGCAGATTTTACTCTGCACACAGTGGTTTTCACTAATTCTACAGTAAATTCTACATTTTACGACGTATATTTTACCAAAAAACCTTACGCGTCCCTCCTTTCCTGTAATTTTGAGTACAATCTGCTCTTTTATTCTCTGCGTGCAGCCGTCATTAATCAGAAATGACGATGACAGGTGTTTTTACACCCACTTTGAGATACCTCAAATCTATGAGGGTGAAGTTAGTAAAGTTACTGTAACGATGCATGTTTAGGAAAATTCGTTACTTCGCACCTCCGGGAATGTTTGAAATTTATTTTAAACATGATGAACAAAATATCCTCATATTTCACAAACCCAACTCTTTGATTGTCATTCTAAAATTGCACAATAATGATTTTTTTTCCTGATCTTTCGTTACGTTAACGTTATTAACTTCAGCCTCATTCAAATCTCATTTCCAGAGTTGATAACAGGATCTTATCAGAGAGTTCATGTTTTAGCCGCGAAAGACTGAAAACCTGGATTTATGAAATGAGATAAAAGAAAAAGACTGTAGATTCCTATATTGAAGGATGAGCATGAAGCGGTAGTGGATCCATACCTCGGCTATGAACCGCGCAACGACGTTGAACGAAGACTAACGGCAGCCTATGAATAATAAAGTGGAGTAGAGAGTTGACGGAGAAAAGAAGAATTCAGACATCTCTAATTGCTCCACTTGACTGGCTACATTATCCGTAAACGTATCATCAAGTATTCGCGTAATTAAGATAATCAATTTGAAAAACAAAACATTGTGAATTTCCGCAACGTACTTAACTAACTTTCCATGTCACGTGCAACTTCTTCACGACACAGCGAGAAGTTTAATCCTGAAATAAATTTAGAGAATAAAATATATTAGCTAAAATTTCACCGAGCGTTGAAAATTAATATATTAATACCTACTCTTCGAGTAAATGTTGCTTTCGATGCTCCGCGAACCGAGAAAATCTGCCGGTTTCTGTTCCATTCGTGATTTAGCGTGTCCGATAGCAACTGGAACGTAACCGCTCGTTCGCGTTCTTGAAAGCAGCGTAAATTTCCATGATTCATAAGCGGATAAAGACTTTATAATCATATTAACGGCTTCGTTCGAGCTTCCAGCACTCGACGAAGGAACGAGATTTACCGCAATAATTCCACGGCCAAACATTCAAGGGGATCTTCAACCGGTTGACTGGTAATGATGCGTATACACAGAGAACAAGAAAGTGCCCGAACTGGTAGTGATGCATGAATGCAGATTTGTCTCGATGGGTTTGGACGAAAATTGGTATACTACCGTTTCGGGGGTCGCTGAATCCGAATTTGAAAGCAGAATTGAAATTTTCTTTCCGTGAAGACACCGGTAATTACGACCAGGCCCCAGCATCTTTGTACCAAAAAGTCAAAAAGTGAAACACGTCTTCTGAAACTAACAAGTTTAACGACCCGGAAGTTTTTGGGGTTGCCGATGATGAATCCGTTGACAGAATAGAAGAATTGCAAAATGGAGGATCTAAAAAGACCATTCTTGAAACCTCTACGGATACACTAAATTTCGAATTTCAATATATCAACAAAATTCATACTCGAACTGAAAATTTACCCTGACTCATTCTTATTTTTACCCTCAGGGGGTGGTAGATTCAAAGAATAACTCTTGCAATGGAATTGGAGACCCTAAATTTCGAAATTAAATATATACAAACAAAATTCATAAGAAAACTGAATATGTACTTCGACTCGTCCCTATTTTCACCCTCAGGGGGTGTCTAATTTGGTCGGTTGTATGTGGCTACCAGTTTTGGTACGAAAACCGGAACCTTGGAGAGCTTGGGTTTCATTGGACTTCCAAAGATAAATATTTTTTTTCCCCTCTGAATTGATTGGAACTGCAGATTTAAACAAAACTTTGCTTTCATTTCTGCCAGGTATAATATCTAGGAATGTATTTAATACGCTCAACAATGAAAAATACTTGTTTTCATAAACATGGTAATCGGTTGGAATTCCATACTTTTAGAAAAAGTTCGCAGTTTCGGTGATGAATTATCCTTCAGTAAAGCCGAAGGAATGTTGAAATCTGAACAGTTTGATTAATAATTTTCGAGGTTCTACAGATATGACGGGTAATTTGATCAAGAAAAAATTATAACAATAATAATCACAATCATAAAAATAAACATCAATAGAATTTTTTTTACAATTTAAAGTGAAGTGGTCAGGAAAAGGTCCTAAATTTAGGGTGCGTTGAGGTATAAGTTGAAGCTTCGTCTAGACAAACGAGCCGCTTCGTTTGATGTTCTCGCAGTAAATAATGTAAGTTTGGCGGCATTCCGGCAACTAAATTTTTTGAAATACACTCGCGCTTTTCGGAGCGAGTGATTTTAGCCCAGTGTCAACTTTAATGATGACTTGTACGTAGGGCGTTGATGAAAAACAACAGATCCGATCAGAACTACACGGTGAACAGAAAACACCGGAAAGAAATCACGATTATTATACGACACCGTAGATGTTCAAGTTCAATTACGGCAGCATCAAACGGTATTTAAAAATGCGCAGCATGATGGTAAAGCAACGTTATTTTCAACATTTTGCAAATACCTTTAACGGCACTTAATGTTCTTATTCTTCTTTTTTTATTAACACAATTTTCCGACTCCCGAATTTCAAAGAAATGCAAAGCGAGGTCTGTGAAACGTTAAATTTTGATACCTGGAAAATGTAGCGAAGTACAAATGTGAAAATCGTATGACGAAAAATCAATAATTTAAATAGGGCCGTTGTGTGGATGATACGATATTCGGTGAGATGAAAATACTTCCGATATTCTGTTAGCCTTGTATTTTTGTGAAATTGTGATTAATGCGGTACGTGTCGCGGAAAGTTCAATTATCAGTGTTATTCGTAACCGTTGGTTAAGAAAAAAACACGACACGTGATAAAGCAGGTACTTTCATTTTTTACTTGAGAGCAACCATGACATCCGATCAACTGGCGAATAAGTAAGTATCTTCGTTGCGTCAAATACATGTCCGCTAAAAATGTAGATTCAAAATTGCTTCAAAATATTATGTTCACTTCAATTGTCGTTGATGAGTGTTTCAATTTTTTTTTTTCTAAAACAATAGCTCGAGTCATTGCCGGTAACACTTTGACAATGTTTTAATCCTTTCAGTTACAGCGGGATGCTTTGATTATCACAGTATGTTTACAATTTTAAATGATCTTCGTTACTTCGTACGGCTATTAAAATATGGAAAAATCTAATTTTCGGCCAAAATCATCGAATTTTTTTAGATTTTTCGAATTTACATCCGCCATATTGGATTCATAAATGATCACATTCTGTTTTCAGATTCGTGATCAGTGCAGAAAAATACAAACTGTCGGTCTTGGCGGAAAATGGTATATTGTGCATCAAAAAGGCAAAATAAGTTTTTTTTTTTTTTTATTATCAAAATTGCATTTTTCATTTCAGGTTATGAAGAATTTATCCAGTTGGATTGGTTAAAAAATATTATGTTCTTGTGGGTGAAACTGCCACCAAATCCTCCCTTGACATGCCTTACTTTGGATTGTGGTTTCACCCTTTTAAAGTGTTTGATGGCAGGTAAGAAAAAAAAGCTTCTCTTAACTTTACAGTCTACTATAAAATATTACAAAAGAAATAAAATATAAGAGATCGATCTCGGGTACCTTGCTTGTAAAACGTTTTGCTGTTTTTTTCCGTACGGTCGAAAAATTGCTGCTCAAACATAACTACGGAACGCAGCTTTTCGCGAACTTCAAATACCAAATGTGAATTTGATATAGAACAGAAATTTATTTTCCCTCACGGTCAAAATTTCTTTCTGTTCAAAACGACACGGATAGTTTGGATATTTTGAACACGTCGTTCCATTCTACACCGTGACGTCACAACTGACGTCACAACGTTTTCTCGGCGTGAGATCACCGAGCAAGTTAAGGATTCTTTTTCTCGAGAATAAATTATCGGATTCAAGTTTTCCCGCCAGACAGAATCCGCAAAACGCTGTACCTTGTTATGAAAAAAAAAATTACAACGAATTACAGCATTTTATTTGATATAAAATACCCCGAATTGTCTCTTCTCAAAGTCCGGTAATCCCTGTCTCTCCGCCACCAAACCCACGTAATGTTGAGCAGCTTTTACTACCAACGGCACAAGGTGACGTTCAGAATTGAACGACATTATTCCTGAAAGCCGCGATATTGGATAAATTCACGAAGCACAGAAAAAGCTTGAAAATGATTATAGAAGAAGTCGGTTGCTTCCGACGAAACAACGTCATTTTCTGATCCATCTCGATTCAGTACATTCCGACTTAAATTCTACAATTACGGTTTTCCTCTTGTGTCGTCATATCTTCAAACACCATGAAACAAATTTTTTTGTTGGTACTGTAATGAAAAATTGTATGTTTTTTTTTTCTCATAATTCGAGCACCCTTTCTTTTACCTTCACCCTGTGGTATGAGTCAGCAAGTATTATAGCAGTACAAAAAGTATGCAAAAATTCATACTGAAAATGTAATCTCCAAACCCTAGCTTGAATCCGATGAGAATGATAAGTCAGCGTTAATGGAAACCGTGTACTTAAATTTCAAAATTAAAGTTATCACCACCACCCGCACCTCCATTCATTCGCGAATTTTGAACGTTAGCAACAAGAGATCCCCTAACGATACGGTCAAGACTAGATTTTTCACATTTATTGGTGGCGATTTTTATTATTATTAAGAATATCTTAATATATATAAATCTCGTGTCACGATGTTTGTCCTCAATGGACTCCTAAACCACTTAACCGATTATAATAAAATACGCACACCATGTGCAGTTCGATCCAACTTGAGAGATAGGATAGTTTAAATCTCAAATTATAGTCGCAATTTTAATTTATTGCTAATTATTTGTCTGCCATTATTCGACAGTCACAATTATCTGTTAACTCCAAATGATTCTAACAGATGTCGATACCTTTCGACTGGGTTGAGTAAGTAATCAATAGATGGCGCTGCTATGGTAAATCTACGAACGTGTCATATAAGCTACACTAGCAACCCATCCCGGCTTCGCACGGGCATATAATAATATAATAAAAGAAAATACACAATGTTTACAGTGAGTTTCTAGAAAAATAACATTTATATTATTACTTAATATTATTATATGCCCGTGCGAAGCCGGGATGGGATGCTATCTTAATATATATAAATCTCGTGTCACGATGTTTGTCCTCAATGGACTCCTAAACCACTTAACCGATTATAATAAAATACGCACACCATGTGCAGTTCGATCCAACTTGAGAGATAGGATAGTTTAAATCTCAAATTATAGTCGCAATTATAATATATTGCTAATTATTTGTCTGTTATTATTTGACAGTCACAATTATCTGTTAACTCCAAATGATTCTAACAGATGTCGATACCTTTCGACTGGGTTGAGTAAGTAATCAATAGATGGCGCTGCTATGGTAAATCTACGAACGTGTCATATAAGCTACACTAGCAACCCATCCCGGCTTCGCACGGGCATATAATAATATAATAAAAGAAAATACACAATGTTTACAGTGAGTTTCTAGAAAAATAACATTTATATTATTACTTAATATTATTATATGCCCGTGCGAAGCCGGGATGGGATGCTAGTACATATACATATTTATTCTCGTTGGTCCATTTTATGTTCTTCCTACTTGACTCGATCTCGAACAGTCAGGAAGAGGCCAACATCTTCATCGTCGAGCGATGAGGAGAAACGAAAGCACAACGTAAGATGGAATCTACTGTCCGTTCATTTATACCGTCACATGATGACCGAAACTTCCATATCGTCGATTTTATTGCACGAGTTTTCTTTGTTTAATGGTAAGCGTCACCTCACCACAAGCACTGCGCTGCGTTTGTGTTCGTCTTGCACCTTCCACCCTTCTTTTCATACTCTGATTGATAATTTGGATATCGTTTGTCTAATTTGATGATATATTACAAAATATCTGATTAATTTTTTATCGCATTATCGCGTTTCATCGCGTTAATCGTATTAACTGAGCCCCAGTACACTACAAAATGTCATTATAAAGCTACGGTTAAGATTTGGAGTTTGTCGAGTAAAAATTGAAGGCACTAGTTGGTGACCCGTCTTGAAAAACATCTTTTCATTTCATCGGTCACTCCAACGTTATTTTGTACTAAAATAATGGAAAAAAACAAGAAAAAATGGTTTCTTGTACTTCAAGACTTAGATTAAAACAATCCTAATCTGTAAAACCGTATGTACATGTATTCACCGGAGCAAAATTATACGTTGAGCTGTGCAGTTACGTTTAACCAAGGTAAACGAGGCCGGGATCCGTATCAAATGGTTGATTCGACTGATCCTCTTACCTCAACCTCCGAAGTACAGCTCAAACAAGTTCAAACTTTGGAGCCAATTTGTACGTAGTTTGATCTGTACGGTGCACCTACATCGGTGTACATCGGAGATCCAACTAAATCATCGGAGGGTGAAGAATGTTGACCTATCAGTTACGAATGTCAAAGTTTGTTGACGAAGATGAAGATTGCTCGGTGTAAGGGAATCACTACGCGTTAAAAACGAAGTAATATAATATAACGAAATGATTTTTTTGGATGAGACACGAGTAAATTCGTTACAGTTATTGCTGCAAGTACAGTATCTGGAACACTTGAAACTCTTAGGATATTTCTTTAAAAATATTAGGAAATTATAGCTAATTCAATGTGATCGTACGAACTTTAATATTCGATGAATATCGAAGAAAGTGTCGTTTATTGTATAATTGTCACATGTGGGATCACAATATTTTGTTGTAAATAGTGGAGTTAATGAAATAATTTTTAAAAAATGGCACAAAAATTTAATTCAATAAAATACAGATATAAATACGAAGTATCGATTTTGATTTGGTCAATTTCGTGAAATAATACTTTTTTAATGGTATTAACAAAATATCGAATACGCTCTGATAGATTCGATCAAATCACTTTATACGGATCACTAAATGTATTAGGTGGATAAATGCTGATGAAATTTACGAAATCGTGAGTGCTAATTGATTACCGATATCAAATAACACGTTATATCGGAAATGTGCAAAAAAAATTTTTTGAAGTAGCACCTGATTCATGTGGCATAAATTACAATAAAACGATAATTTTTTTTCAGCCACAACAATACAACGATCATTTTTCAATCTTTACAAAATGATTTCACCGTGTGGATCTGGTTTCGCAAATCGCAAGAGAATCTGTGGAATTATTGTGCCGAACCTTTTCTCAAATATTGCTAAAACATTTTGTTTTCTGCGCACTGTAAAATCTACGACTAAACTTTTTGATTGCGTATAAGAATAATATTGAAATTTCGTTGCCGGGACCCAATTTTTGTCATAACGACCAAATTTTATTCCGACTGTAGGTGATTACTAAAATTCTTGCATACCTGCCCAACAAGACCGCAAACGTAGTTCCAGGGCCAAAAGATTCGTCGAATTGTCTGTAATGTTGTGCTAGTTATTTGCTTTTCAGATAGCCAAGCACAACGGCATCTTCAACCTGAAGGGAATGGGAATACTGCCAATACCGCCAGAGCTAGAAGTAACAGGTTCAAGTTGTAACAGCGCGTCTGTCTCCTCAAGTAAACGAAAGAAGCGAATGTTTATCGAACGCCAAAGATTGGGATGGTTTTTCAATAGTCAAAGTAACGGGACCGAACGAAATCGATATAGAAGATTCACACATGGTTCACCAATAACCTCACGTTCAAGTGCTTCCAAGATCTGAATGATAACCGAATGATTGGTCATATTTGTTTTGCGAATGGTGAACAATTTCTTTTTAAAACTAAACCCCTCTAAATAACCATTGGTAATGAGCAGAGTTACCTGAACTTTAACGTTTATGCTTTACTTAATTAATTGCACATCTTTTCAATTTTTTCTGCTAGTGCTAACTTCAAATCTGACGTTGGATACATAAATGCAAAAAAATTAATATCCGCAACACGGTACAAGATATTCTCGCTCTTTAATATCAAGTGGTCTTATTTTCGTTATTACTTTGATGAAAACTGCTGTTCGCAGGAAGCCACGTATCATACCGCTAAGAACGTTTTGCACTGTGACCTTCTCTAACAGTGCTAATAACTAGCCGAAAGAAAAAATTTACCACGACTGTAGCCCGAATCAAGAAGTCAGCTACCGATGCAGGAGAAACCATGACACGCGGGATAAAAAACGTGCGCAATTATTATTTATTTTGGAGCGTGTATAATGCGTAGTTTATTTACCGTGTGCATCTAAATTTGATACTAGTACTGTCATATTTTTATAACCTGGTGTCTCATCGAATCAATATTGAGGATGAAATAAGCCGTAAAAATGGTGCTTTTCATCACTTCACGAACCAATTCAATTACTAGCTAGAGGCTAGAGAAGGTCATACATCAAGTATGTTCAAAATTTGCTGTCGTTATTAAACTTTCTTTTCTCATAAAATGGTTCCTCCATTTTTCATAAAGTTGTTTTATATTGTACCATTTTAGCCAGTTTATACAAATTTGTATATTAGAGTATTTCAAAAAAACCGACTATTTTTTTTTTTTCGAAGAACATTTATTGCTCGAAAACGAATCAGTGCGAAGATATAAACAAAACGTATTCTTGTAGGAAATTTTACGCTCTACAAAAAAGATCTGAATAAAGATTTGCGCAAAGTAAGTCGCTTCGGAGTTATCAGGCCTCAAACATCGAACCGTTTGAAATAATGATGTTATTAATTTATAAATGCTACAAAACTGACTCGAATCGTTGATTAATGAAATTTATTAATTAACATTTCATTGGAACTCTATAGTTTTAATTTTAAAATCAATAATATTGTGTATTTAAGTGATATGTAAAAATTGTAACAAAAAGATTGGCAATCAAAAATAATTGGAAGTCTATTATTTCCCATAAAAGCAAAAGTTCTAATTCAACGCAATGTGGCTTATATATTGTCTATATAACGCAAATGTGATTTACGCTTTTTTGTTTGGCTGCGTTCCGTGTTGAAAATAATTGTTGCATCAGTACAAAAAAGAAGGTATAAAAAAAAACTTCCAGCCCTCACAGTGAAATAAAATTTATAAATTCAGAAAATATCTACGACAAAAAATGTCACAAATCATTATAAAGCATGCCGTGTTCTGAAAACCGCTGTGAACAAAAAAAAAAGGAAATTTTTTTGTTGGAACTATCAGTGATAGTAATTTTGGAAGTTGATGAAAAATAAAAACTTGGTAATCCAGTACAACGAATAAAGGAATCACTTTCAACCTGTACCGCACCCAAATGCAAAAAAATTTGAATAAAAATCGTAGATCAAACCAGCAGAATAAAGTATACGAGTGCAAAAAGGATTACACGATTTTTGGGTGTATTCGTCCGATACGTGGCTCGAACGCATATGAAAATTGTACGTCAAACTTTTATCTCAATAAAGGGGAACAGGAGCAGTTATTCGACTTGAGTTCTGATAAATGATACATTAGCTTAGATTACTGCTATATAATACGATTCACAAAATATTGTTTACTGTGGATATGTGAAAGAAGTTTGATACTCGAAGATAAGTCGTACGTACATATAGGGCATTCAATCAAGATTCCACGTCGATGTCTCAGATCGGCTTTATCATTTTTTCCGTGAAAGTACATGTCGAAAAACGGAATCGTAATTTTTTCAGAATTATTCGACCCGGTGTATCTCAAGTATAATTTAAGAAGTTGAACAAGAAACCCCAACTTTAAAATTTGAAAACATTCAAAAAAAATCTTATAAAATATAGCAAAATTTTGACGCCTGTTATAAGATAGTGATTTCATAACTTCGGAAAATAAATAGGGAAAATAATTTTGATAACTGTTAGGTTGCATTTTTGAATATAAATATTATAATAAAATGCAATCGAATAATAATAATATTTTTATTTCATTTTATTTTTTTTTATTTATCTTTTGAAGTTATAAAATCTCCATTTTCTAACAGGTGACAAAAACTTTGTTGTGTTTCATATTTTATCAGATTTTAGAAAGTGGTTTGTTTTTTTTTCAAGTTGTTAAATTATACTTCAGATACGCTGGTTTAAAAAATACTGAAATTTCAAGTTTTTCTTCAATTTTAATTGAGAATAACTTTTGAAAAATTAAATTGAGGCAAAAATATTAAGAGATCTTTTTTGTAGAACATTAAATTTCCTTTAAGAATCTGTCACGATCTTTTTTATACATTCATTGATTCGTTAGTCACGAAATTCCAAATTAAAAAAGTCAAATCGAGAAATTATATCAATTTATTAAGCTTAATTACTCGGAAACGGCTTGTCTGACAAAAATCTATAATCAGACCTTTTTTGTAGGGAATTTAATTTTATAAAGGGATAAGTGAACATAAATTTTTTCACTTCAATATTTCGACAGTTCTGACGTAAAACATCAAATTATTACTAAAAATCAAAAATAGCGATGATAGACCTCTTAAAGTTAATATTAAGGGCTTAAAATTTCATGAAATTTTTTTTTTGCCATACTGAATGATATTCTGAATATATTTTTCAAAAAAAAAATAGTCAATTTTTTTGGCCCAGTCTCATATATAGGCTTTGAAAATGCAGTAATATTTAAAATGCGTATTGTCAATGCCAAGTGCTAAAACAATCTCAAATTTTTTTTGTGGTAGACTAGTTCGAAGCGTGGCGTATATAACAGAATTTATAGCACGATGACTCTTGAATTGTATGCAGAACTGATAACAGTGTAAATTGACCAGATACTGAAATTTACTAAATTTTGGTTTCATGTGCACCGTTTCAAAAAAATGTTAAATAATCGATTGGTCGATTCATTTTTAACGATTTAATCGATTCGTGTTGGATTATTTTTCTGGACTCAATTAATCGATGCATTCATTATTTTTAGCTCAATGACCATGGCTGGTTGGAAGTAGAAAGTTCAAGGAAAAGATACAGGTTTGAATGCCTTTTGGTAAAAATTTAGAAGCTTTTATCCAAGAACTCCATACCATTCTCCATAATTCGTTTCGATCAATTTATTTTTCGAGAAATACATGCAAAAATTCCGAAGTAAAACTGGACGAGAAGAATCTTCTCTAGTTACTTGGTTGCAAGTAAAGCCACGATCTTCTACATATACGTTACGTCGCTCACGCCTGGTAATAAATAAAATTTGTGCATAATAATCTCCGAAACTTTTTAACAAAGCGTCCACAAGTTTAAGGGTGCTTGAGAAATAGTAAACACATTTGAATTTTGAATTTCCGTCATGTTGCCGAATGGAAAACTATTTCAGGACCCTGATTAAAATGATAGGTTTTAATGAGGATCGATGATTAACTCAACCGGGCATTTTTCAAGCGTACATCGTATCGCGTATAGCTACCAAAATCTGTAAACTAATTTTTCGAAACACGATAGCGACGAATGTAAACATGTGTCATTTCGTGTAACGAACCCGATCACAATGCTAATTATACCCGCGTCTCTGGAAGCAGGAAGGAAGAGTGAAAAATGAAAACGAAGAAACACGTTCCGTTCCATTCTACTCGTTTTAATTGCGGCTCTTAACGTTTGGCGGAATTCCTTTCTGAGTAGCATCTAGCGAATCGTCAATGCTGTGTCACATTACCAGTTTAAGGGGGTATTCTAGTGTAGAGGCATGAATTTGAGGTGTTTTTTGAAGTGCTATAAACAAAAAACAAAAAATATTTTTACCATCCATTTTTTTATCAGGCGGTTATTATTATTTCACGATTACAAAAAAAAAAAAAAAACAAGTCAAAAAATACAAAATTGAAAGTGCTATGAGTTGTTGAAGTGGGGGGTACAAAAAAAATGGCGCGCCAATGTTGTCACGATTGCAAGCATTTTCAAAATCAGAAAAAAAAAAAAAAAAAGATTATTAATCTACATAAATGCAGCTATCGTACTAACTAAAAAAAATCGAAAAAAAATTTTTTTTTGCCAAATTACGGCTGTCCGAAAAAATAATACGTTTTTTTTTGACTTTTTTGGACGTTTCTGAATTTTTTAAAAATAGTAAAAATTATTATTTCGTTATAATAATAGTTCGTGCGATAGAGACATGTATTGAGAAGATTCTCACCAAATTTCAAGTAAATCGGTTCAATAGAACTTGAGAAATCATGTCAACCGTTTTGAAAAATGTAGTTTTGAGAAAAACGCGTTTAAAGTTTCGAGTAAAATTCGTTCCAGCCGAGCCAGTATTGAAGACGTGTCACTAAAATAGCTATATCTCTGAAAATAATTGAAATTTTGACTTGTCCTTTTAAGGACACATTCTTGAAAGGTTAAGCTTTGAAAATATAAAAAAAAAAAAATCGATTTTTTCAAATTTCTACACTAGAATACCCCCTTAATTACATTTCCAAGTGAGCTGAAAGTCAAAACACGTATATGTTTGTTAAATTTTTTAATTTTCATAAGTTTGTTTAAATTTACTATCGAATATTCTGCCTACTGCACAGATTTTTCTTAATCTAGGTACTTAAACAGAGCAGTACGCGCATAATCAATTGCAGAGGTTTTTTTTTTTTTTTTTTTTATACTGGCTGGTTCCATTTCAAACCACCAAGCAAAGTCGGGACGAAAAATTCAAACGACTTGTAAATAATTTATATGATTCTTTGGGTAATTTAAGGGGACCCATATTTGGTATTTTGGTTTAAAAAAATTTCATCTCTCTGCACGGCTATTACCATTTTTTGTCAAAAACTCGTTTTTACAGATTCCGTAAATTTACTGTTTTTTTTCAAGTGCTATAACTCTTAAACGAATTAACGGGTTTCTTTCAAAAAATTCTAAGTTCAGGAAGATCGACACAAAATCGCCGGAGTTATTCAACGTAGTGTAAAATAATCCGAAAAAATTCAACCCCGATTTTCGGAAACTGCGTATTTTCTTTTTTCTCTCACTAATTTTTTCTCGAATAGTTCTTCAAAGGTACTAACTCTTCGCACAAGTTTCGTTGGCGGATCATTTCTGTAAAAAGAGTTATGAATTTTTCAATATCACGAATTTTTGATATTTTCAGGTAGCTTATATTTTGTACTGCAAATCGATTTCTTTATGTCGCTACATTGTTTCGTTCTGTTTAATACAGATATACGACGAAATAAGCGGGTAGGAAAAGTATGAAAAATCCATTCCAAAAATAACACTATATTAATCCGAAAACAGTTCAATATTACAATAAACATGAATTCACTATAACTATGTTTGAAGCATCTCGTACATCGTCAATTCATTTAAATTGTTGCTTCTTCAATCCAAGGGTGCTGACTTGTTCTTGCAGTAAAGGTACAAAAAAAAAACTCATGTACACTTTTTTATAAGACCGGTAGTTACGCTATAATATTCAAAAAAAGGTCAAATTATAAGTAACTCAACTCAACTTTGATACAGTTAGTTTTAGGAAATTTTGACAGAAGTGCTTTTTTGTAGAGCATTCAATTTCCTACAAAACTATGTCTTTAGGGTTTTTGTACGATGCTTCGTTAGCTATTTGTAAAAACTAGAAGAAGCAAACAACATTTATCCTATGTTATTCTTATGGAAAATCGAAAAGTGCGATGAGTCACCCCTTAATATCAATATTAAAATCTTAAATTTTAACTGGTGTCTTTGTATACCTAAATGAAACTTTTGAACCTGTTTGAAAGAAAAAAAAAAAAAATTTCTGAATCATCCTAATATATATACCGGGTGTCCCATTTTAATCTTACATCTAAATTATCTCGAAAAATATTGCTCTGATCAAATTTCGTTTGAAACAAAAGTTTTAGAGTTCAAAGGGGAACGTTCAAAAAAAATTTTGTTGAAGGTCCCAAATTTACAATAGCGACGCTACGATGGCTGACATGTTTTTTAAGGGAAACCTAACTTTTTTTATGACAAAACAATGCATTGCATTGAAACTAACAACTTTTGTAAGAAACATTTTTCGATTCAGATTGTGGTTTTCATGTTGTAACTCCATTTCTGACTATTTATAATATTTTTCGAGATAATTTAGATGTAAGATTAAAATGGGACACCCGATATATATATATAATATTTTGCAATAAGATAATCGGAAAGGTGATTATTGTCGCTTTCATTTGATATATATATATATGTATATATACATATAAGATAATCACCTTTCCGATTAATTGCAAAATGTTCCAACGCGGCCAGGAAACATAAGAAAAACCTATTTGGAAAATAATGACTTATCAGCTCGATTTCAGCTTTTCAATCACTGCGAGGCCGCGCATGATGCGATGTTCCAGTCAACAACATTCATTAGTTTCAAACATTGAACTACAACTTCAATCTGAAGCACCGCTCGTTACGATATCTCCCCTAACCCAATTCAACTATCTAGAAGGATTATAGGTATCATACGAATGGGAAGTTGGAAACTAACTTTCCGTTTGCGCAAATTTGATGACGCCTTGAACGTAGTTGTTCACTGTTGCGATTCAGGGTGATCATTCGTTTCTTAACCTAGCGTATCCAAGCCACTACAAAAATACGTGATCTTCAAAGATCTCCGCGTATAACCGACGAAAACTGTGTTGAAACATTACTCGAACAATTTTTATTGGTCTGAATTCTCTTACTCGATGATTTTTTGGGGTCACTGATCACAAATCTGAAGTCAGAATTTGATAATTTACATATCCAAGATGGCGGGTGTAAAATCGAAAAAACTATCGAATTAGATTCTTTTTCCATATTTTAATAGTCATACGAAGTATCGAAGATCGTTTGAAGTTGTATATCAACTGTGATAAGGCGAGGACGTGGACATTTTTCAGGTGGAACGCTGAGCATTCCACTGTGACTGAAAGGGTTAATTTCAATAATATTAATCGACGTGTCGCGCATTTTTTTTTTTTTTACAATTTTGAGAAAAATCTGCTCTTCAATTCTCTCCGCCTAGCTGCATAAAATTCACCTTCGAGTGAAAGCTACGCGATCGCTAATATTAGAGTGAATAATTTTCACTTCACGAGGTTACTTTCAACTATATCACAGCAAATACGAAGTTTCCTGGATTGTGCATTGTCAGCCTTAGAATACTTATTGCAAGGCTATATTAAACAATCGTATGATGCAGCAAAATCCACTTAAGGGGGTATTCTAGTGTAGAAATTTGAAAAAATCGATTTTTTTTTTTTTTATATTTTCAAAGCTTAACCTTTCAAGAATGTGTCCTTAAAAGGACAAGTCAAAATTTCAATTATTTTCAGAGATATAGCTATTTTAGTGACACGTCTTCGATACTGGCTCGGCTGGAACGAATTTTACTCGAAACTTTAATCGCGTTTTTCTCAAAACTACATTTTTCAAAACGGTTGACATGATTTCTCAAGTTCTATTGAACCGATTTACTTGAAATTTGGTGAGAATCTTCTCAATACATGTCTCTATCGCACGAACTATTATTATAACGAAATAATAATTTTTACTATTTTTAAAAAATTCAGAAACGTCCAAAAAAGTCAAAAAAAACGTATTATTTTTTCGGACAGCCGTAATTTGGCAAAAAAAAATTTTTTTTCGACTTTTTTTTAGTTAGTACGATAGCTGCATTTATGTAGATTAATAATCTTTTTTTTTTTTTTTTTCTGATTTTGAAAATGCTTGCAATCGTGACAACATTGGCGCGCCATTTTTTTTGTACCCCCCACTTCAACAACTCATAGCACTTTCAATTTTGTATTTTTTGACTTGTTTTTTTTTTTTTTTTGTAATCGTGAAATAATAATAAACGCCTGATAAAAAAATGGATGGTAAAAATATTTTTTGTTTTTTGTTTATAGCACTTCAAAAAACACCTCAAATTCATGCCTCTACACTAGAATACCCCCTTAACGTTTAACAATAAGAACCGCTGAGCGCGGGATTCACGCACATATTTATTGCTGGGAATTACCTGCCAACTTCCACTTCGGTCACTTGACAAGTTTCTACGTGGGAATAATAACTGTAACTGAATAAAAATCTTCTAATATCAATAATAGGTTCAAGATGAAAAAAAACGAAATTCCTCGATCGAGTTTTTAACCTCACCGTTTTAATTTAGTTAAATCTTTTACAAGGTTACAAAAGAGCATCTGAAACCCCCAATTTTCGATTGTTACTATTTTCGTGCAATGGTATTCGAGTTATGAACGTATAAATTTTGTTTAGTTGGACTCATTTTGATTTTTTCCAAAAACTCGCACAAACCTTATTTGTTGTTTCCTTTATCCGAAGATCGTCTCCATGATAAAATACTTTTTTCTTCGGTTTGTTTAACATTAAAGAATTTTCGATTCACAAAAATCGATGTCGATATCTTTCAAAACTTATTAAAAAAAATACTCAAACACTGCCAATTCTTACAAAAAACATGTTGAAATAATACAAAATTGACACTAAAATTTTCCACCTTTACTTTTCAGCGTATTTCCGGAAAAGTTTGTCTAAAATTGACTTTACCTTCGCGTAACGTAGTCGAAGATATTTGGGAACTTTGAAATGTTTTTTCAAGATTTGATATGACTTTTTTTACGATCGTTGCTCAAAATCCGAGAGTCAAGTTATCTTATGTGATCATAAATCGCTAAATATCCGAAAAGAAATTTATCAATTCAACCAACTTTGAGGATAAAGGTGTGAGGTTTTTCGATGTCGAAAGTCATTCGTAAGACGACAATTTCTGCCGATGTTTCTGCCCCTTGAAAGAGTCCTTCGTCGGAGCTTGAACATTTATTGATGATTGTGTTCGCGAAACAGGCTAAATTACAAAAACTCGGCAGCACTTGTATAGTAAAAAGTTACCAACTTTTGTATCCGTAATGTGAAAAGTGAGATTATTTCAATTTCGAGACATATACCGGGTAACGCAACAGGACGCCAACTGTAAGACACAGAGAACAGTTCTATATTTTTTAGCCCGATATTCAAAGGTAAGTAATTACGGATTGTTGCTTGAAAATGTTAGATACGATATTTTGTCTGCTCGTAAATCACTTAGTTCAAACTAAAAAGCATCGTTTTGCTCAAAAATTGCAACTGGAATTTTATAAAAGTTCATACATTCCTCTCGATACGTCGAATGAGTTTGTTTGATTTTCAACTGGTAAGAAGAGAGGCAATATTTTCTCGGCGGGCTGGTACGAATTTGACAAGTTGAATTATTCTGATTACTGCGATGACGGTGTACCTAGAAAAGGATATTCGTCATATTCAACCGTTATATTTCAGCGGACGATTAATTTCCAAAGGTTGTGACAACATTTTCCAACTGTCAGCCAGTAGAGCAAAAAATTAAACTGTGAATCGGTATTTGCTGATTTACTGAACAATAACTAATTAATAATGCAATTGGATTTTTGGTATTTTATTAAGCGTATATTAAACTTGTCTCGTGTAAATTTTTATTACAAAATATTTTAAATTAACAAAGATACGGGCCTTGAATTATCGATCAATAAAAAAATGTCCTCTCCATCGTGGCACTGATATCTCGGTGAAGGGTTATCTGAAGATAAAAAGCAAAATTTCATCAATATCTATACAAATGTAGCTATCGTTGTACGTGACAGTTGTTCATTTTCTTCCTTTTTTTTTCTTCTTCTTCTTCTTCTTAAATTGCTATTTACAAAATGGCGAAAGATTTAAAATTTTTTTATTTTCAAGAACCTTTTTTTTATTCAAGCCATCGTCATTTTGTAAATAATAGTAAAAAAAAAAAAAAGAAACTACCACATATAACGATAGCTAAATTTGTACAGATATCGTTGAAATTTTGTTTTTTATCTTCAGAAAAACCCTTCACAGAGGTATCAATGCCACGATGGAGGGGAACTCTTTTTATTAGTCGTTGAGCGGAGGCTCGTATCTTTGTTAATTTTGAATATTTTTTAATAAAAACGTGTATAAAACAAGTTTAATATACGCTTGATAAAATACCAAGAATCCGATCCGTTTGTTAATTAGTTATCCCTCTGAAAAAAATTCTTTTGCCGACGGAGCTCGAAATTAATGAGTATATAAAAAAATTTCACCGTTCTTAGAATGATAAAACTTTCATCATTGGCCACCATGTGCTGTGTGATAAACTTCACCTTTGTGTCCACCATTGCACAAGCATGACGGAGCACAATTCGTAATATCAGTTTGACTGGTGCGATGAAACGCACCGATGAAAACACATAAGAGGTATCGAAACAACACCATAGAGCTGCTTGTCCAGCACGTGTAATATATTGATCAGGACCGTTGTGAAGATTTTTTATATGATTTTTATTTTCCTTTCAAACTTCAAAGTTTTAAAAACAAATATTAGTTGAAACAAAGAATACTTGCGACTAGGAATAGGTGTAATCCATATCAATTATTAGATTTTTTTATGTCATGTTCGAATATGGAGATTGTAAATATTTCATTTTTATAACATTTCCTCAATTTCTATAGATCAATTAATCAAATCATATACGGTACATTCGTCCATACACTCAATCATTCACTCGCATTGATATACCAATTATTTTTTATATATATAAATATTATATATATTATATTTTAAATATATATAAATCGTTTTTCTTCAGTTAAAATTGTCTCTCTGCTATTCCTCGGTTTATTTGAAAGGAGTCACTTTTTATTTTTATACGGTTACGTTGAAGTTTGTTTCGCTGATTGCAATTCAACGTGTGCTGATAATTTACGATGCTCTTCTGTCGATGATTTTCACCGGCGACAGATTTATTAAAAACGATGATCACGTTTTTTCGTTTTCGAAGGTAATTCAGTGATTTTTCATGTATCGCTTCTGATTTTATTTTGTTACGATCTGGAAGACACTTCGTAAAGATATTATACATCAGAAAGTTCTTTCGATTATAATTCAAATTAAAATTTAGAAAGACATTTTATTGGAAAACGATTCAACACGTCGTGCTTCAAAGATAGTTTGGCAGTGATGGAAGGATGTTAACACACACGTAACAAATTTTATCCATTATACGTTGTTTTGACTTTTGATTTTAGCAGGAATATTTGAATCGTTACAACATCAACATTCGATTCCATGCAATTGTGTTCCAAGGGTAATTTTGGGGTGGGACAAAATATTGATTTCGTTGTTAAACAACTCAAGAAAATAAACGAGAATTTACAAACTGTACGAAAATACGACGTGAGTTAGAAAGTACGGAAAAATTACAATCGCTAACGCAACATACGTATAACTGCTTTTTTAACAGAATTCAAAATAACAAGCATACTATTTTTATACAGTATCTGTTATTTTCTTTTCGCCTTGTCATTTTTACTTCTTAAATGATCGTATGCACGATATGTGCATGTGTTGAATGCTTTCAAATAAATGTAAACAAAATTTGTGCGGTTATTCTGTCACTGCAATTGCTGCAATATCGAATCCCGAGTTTCGAATGAATTCAAAGTACCTTATTACGAGCATAGACTTACGAGTTGGGTTCATTTCAGAAATCAGTGAATTTCATTATTACGAATAACTATATTTCATCGTCTTTGGAGAAATAGGACGTTTCTTATCGACATGCTGTCATATGAAGAACGAGTTCCATTTACTTCAGTTCACGAGTTTCACCTTGTCACGTTTCTTACTTTGCACATACAACGTTGTATTTTTTAAACATCGCGTCAATCACGATGAAACAACAATATTGTGAGAGACATCGCGTCATCTTTTACATTTTGGTGAATAATTTATTTTATTTTTTTTTTCTTACGTTCTGGTTAAGAATTTCAATTGGCATACAAAAAATGAAACGCCTGTGAAATATTCAATTTTTAAGTGAAACGAAAAACTTGTTTCAAAATCTTAAAAATTACTCCAGGGTATCAAAATAAGCCATAAATTATTTCAGCGGTATAATTTGATTTTATCGCATAGCAATTCAATTGATAATTCGTATACGGGACGCCGTAAAAGCGATAAAACGTATCATACTTTAAATCACCTCTCACGGTTCACGTATCGAAGATAAATACGCCACCAGTCACGTTTTTTTTTTTGTAGAAAATTTTGCGCTTTGCAGAATTATTCACGTCACTTTCACTTTATCTCTGGAAGTTTTCCCGGGGAAAGCGTTAAAAGCTCTCGTACCACCGACTCTTGTCATTCTTGTATTGCATTTACTGTTTGTTTATTTATATCTCCCGGTAACCACGAATGCTAAAAACTTAGCATCGATGGTTCTAACTGAAGTATTGTTATAAAAATCTTTTGAACATACTGCCAAAATTTCATTCATTTGAATAAGATTACAAACGTTTAATTTTAAACAACCGTGATGCGCCTACCGAACTGTAAAGCACATTTTTATTACTGTTTGTAATTGTAACTTTCGTGCATAGGCTTGCTAAATCGTGAACCTGCGTCCATGCCGTCACCACGTATTCACGGTCATGTAGTACTCCTACCGTTACCGATCGAGTAAAATCACCCTTCTCTCTTCCTACGTCAAATAAACACACGAACAGAGAGGGTTCAAATTTCAAAATAGTCAGAAAACTTTTGTGGTTTTTTTTTGGAATTCGGTAAATGTGGGAATGCTGACATATATGAAAAAAAAAAAAAGAAACACATTTTTTAACGATTTTCAGGATACGAGTAACTTTCCTGAATTCCGCTACAATAAAGCGTCCCACCGTCGAAATGTGAACCCTTTCCGTTCGTTCGTTTATTCGATATAGAAATAAGAAAAATAGTGAGGTTTGCTCGGTCGGTAAAGGTAGGAGTACCACATGACCTTAAGTTGGCTTTTTCTGTAAGGTGAACCAGGTAAGGAATCAATAAATTGAATGATTGTGATCTAAGTACAAACGTTGGAGTTTCATGCGTAAAATGTGACGCGTGATATCAAATTCTGGAAATTGCAGTTATTGTTAGCGGAACGGAACGGCGAAAGTTGGCGGGATGAGCGATCAATTTCGCTTGCGCAAGATTGATGAACCTCTATCGATCGGCGAGATCTTATGCCGCCAATATTTATGTCTGGAAGGCAAAGGGGTCAACTTACTCGAAACGGGATACGAGCTATCAAATTCTTTCGGGTCAAGTGGCGAATTGAAGTCAAGTTATTACGTCGAATCGGTCAATGGTCAGTCAACGATAAAAATCCCGTGCCTTTTTAAATCGCATTATCTATTATTTGAGATCTGTCCGGTGTGACCTGTGTTGCTGACGTTGAATATTTTCTATTATTCTGTCACGAAAATGAAAGTTTATCCATAGGATTTCCGTTTCATAGCGTAAATGAAGATGAGATAAATATAAATAATACTCACTCACCTTCGATTGATGTAAACAATTGACGCGTTTGTTTTACATTTTACATTGTACCTCTTCCGATCGGTTTGTCTTTGCATAATGAAACGTGTTTGATGCGGTGGTCATTGTGCATCCAAAAGTAGCTAATAAACCATGACTGTCAAGTGCTTTTTGTGTGAATACGAGTATTATTCCCCCCTTTGCGATACTGTGGTTTTATCATTGATAATTCCTTGTAAGATGGCGATTCAGCGGATTTGGTTCCAAATATTCATCGTTTAACGTATACGCTATAAGTACATTCAGATTTATTGCAGTTCTTTTGGCTGTAATTTAATTACTCATATTTTTGAAAATATTGTGGTTTACGTGAATTAACCTATTCGTACGTTTTTGTTTTGTTACAAAATATATCATTTGACAGGGGCCGTCAAGAGCTGAAACGTTATGATTTTTTAACGCTCCTGTTGTTCGTTCTTACTGACCTACGACCGATACATCCGTACAAAATACGCAATTACATCTAAATTGAAAACGAAAGGTCGTGTACCTATGTTTAAGAAAATCGGCAGAAGAATGTGAGAGTTAAAAATTTTCTTGAAAAAAACTTGCGACGAATCTCCATCGAATAGTTGATGTTTTGTTCCTTAAGTTCAATCGAATCGATTTAAGGGTTCGTTCGAAGTTCAGAATAAGGCAAGTGTACCAATTATTGACCATTTTATTTTCCAAATTTATAAATCGTTGGCTCAAGTTGTGAATTTCTAAATAACTAAAATTAAAACTAATTGCTTGAGGGTTAGACGCCAAAACTTTATTTTTTACTAATTTTATAACTAAGGATTAAACGGATACAACCAAAAAAGGTGAATAATTGGTAGAGAGTCAATAACTGGTACACTTATCTTATACATAATCGAAAGTGGTGAAACTTTGTAAAGTTTCTTGATATATCTCTACCGAATACTTCACGTAGCGCTAAAATTTCCTCCAAGTTGGTCAAGTATAAAAATTCGTGTCCTTAGTTGTGTGATGAAATGTGTTTTGGAACTGAAAATAATTTTTTTTTTTTGTGACGTAACGTTTTACGCGACGATAAATATAACGGATACTCCGTTTTACGATTAACCCTAAAAAAACAAGTAAATATTTAAACTTTAGTTGCTCATCAGTAATTGCTAAAACAGAATGTGAAAAAACGCCATCTATTCAAAGTGCATAAGTACACAAATGGTTCTTATCTTGATCGTAAGACAATAGAAGCTTAAAGCTTAACTTCCACATTTCAGTACACGTTTAAAGTGGTGCATATGATTAGCGGGTCGAAATTTATAATACCTACTCACTAAATATTTTACTGAATAATGGTACATTGGTTAGTTTGTATCAGACGAAATTACAGTTCACATTTCAATCAGAGCCACTGCGAAAATAATATTACAGATAAGATCGTATTCAAACTACCAATCTTGGATACAGACTTTGGATGTAAGTGAGTACAACATTTTTTTACAAAAAATTCTGATCGCACACTCAGTTTCCGTTCATGCATTTCCAATTCTAAGTCCAGTTGTTCCAATTAGGTGACTGTGAAGCATGTTCGTTGGTATTGAACTGACGTGTAGTCCAGTCAAAATAGGTCTGAGTTAAAGATATTCGGGATGTGGTTGGATTTTAGCGCAAAGGCGGTTTCGACCTTCAGGAACTCAAATCTGATGTCATTTTGAGCTACGTATCCGACATTTGGAGAAGACATCAAAATTTAAAGTTTTTTTTTTTTTTTTTTTTTTTCAAAAACTGCTATCGATAGATGAAAAATGACTTGACCGTCGCGCAGGGCGTAAAATTCTACATCGAATTATGTCCTCATATGTCGGAAACGGAGTCAGATTAAAAAATTAAGAAAAAAGAAATTCTATTTATCGACGAATTCTGAGGAATTTTGTTTCATCATTTTTTTTCTGCACTGAAATGCGTTCTAGTGGAAAGTTGGCAGGCTGGTTATCAAGGTCAGGCAAATTGACGGCTTGTTGTTTATTGATATAAATATTTAATTGAAGGGATCGCAACAATTTTATGCCGAATAATCTCGATTAGACCTCAACGAAGAAGATTATGAAAATTATTGAATTATGAATAACCTGTACTTTATTGTCAATAAAAAATACACCGCAACGTTAAGTGTCTTTTGAAACATCACTGTTATGATCGGAAAGATTTTCATTCTCATGTCTCGTGCGTTACGTGTCAAAAAAGAACAACAAAAATTGATAACGAGAATCTTTCGGTTATCTTCAAAACGACGAGGGGATTTTTTTCTCTGAAACAAAACTGTATGTAGAAATATATTTTACACATGCGATGTACAGGACGAAGGGACGATTGAGTTTGGCAAATTATTGGTACGATTCTACGATACACTTGGGTTTTACGTCGCGTTCGAGAGTTCCGCCGTTTCCTTGTTGTCAGAATAATACAGCAGAGCAAATTAAGCCAGCGATACATTAGCAAAGACAATTTCAACTTACGCGCAACTGTGTCTCTGCGAACGGTGGGCATTTGCTCCAATTCCTCTGTCGTAATTAAATTAAGCCATAGCCCTCCCTGTTCAATTATCTTACAGCGAAAGCACTTGCTTATTAACAAGGTTGCATAGCGAACCTAAACTTATTCGCAAGCATGTAACGTGGGGTGATCGATTACTTTCTTCTTTACGGAAACGCACTGACCGAATAATCTGTAATTCATTCGTATTGCGTAGAAGAGACGAACCGATCAAATCACGGGTTATAACAAGAATTGAAACGATGACGAAAGGGTACGGAAAGGATGTGGAAAAATTAAAAAATATAAGGGTCACAATGTCGAATTTTCAGAAAATCGGCAGTCTATATTTTTTATAAAATTTTAAAATACAGGGTCGAGGTATGGAAAAACCAAAATGAAGATGGGTCAAGTATGGAAGACCGAAATATAGTATCGTCGGAATTCTAACGATTTACGTTTTGGCTTGCTGAATTCTTATGCACGTTGACGTTTCTACATTAATTAACAATGCTGCGTACATATGGCTATCTCAATTTTATAACAAATAATCGATACACGACATAGGATAGATAGTGATCTTTTTTTATTCTTTTTCAAACCCATTTTATTCAACCGTAAAATACAACAAGTATAGCTAAAATTTGTCAGGCTAAATATATGTACAACTCTATTTTACACAACTAAACAACTGTGTCTGTAAACAAAAACAGTGTGCAGATTTTTTTATGCTGTTTCTTACAGATTTTTACTCACTGAAACCGGGAAAAATACTCAAAAAGTTCCATCACGTCAGGTTTATTCATTAACTCGTGTTCGGAGTTTGGTTTAGATTGAAATTTCCGTTCAACTCGAAATCTGGTATCCTCTTCTTGCTTCTGAAAATCCTATACAAAAGCGATTTCATACTTTCGTTTAATTTGTATTAGAGTGAGACTCGAGACTAAATACAAGCAGGAAAACATAAAATGTTTGCAATCTGTTTTATACGCTTACAAGTGACTGAGTGATAGTATTTTGCTCAGTGCATACCGTTTGAAGCGAAATATCGGGACTATATCAGACATGTCTGGATATTTAGTGGTACTGATGTGGTACTGATGGTTAGACGGTTGGCAGATCGGTGGAAGTTGGTACGGAACAATGGGAGATACGTAGAGTGCCAACTTCGGAGCAGCTGTGGACAGTCTTTTGTGTCCGGACATTGTCATGTTGAAGTGTAATGTGTGTCTGTTCCATCGGACTGATAATCGAATAGAGATGGTACAAGTGATTATAAAACATGAAATAAAGAACAATCATGGTGTCATTACGTACGTAGTTGATTGAAACAAACAAGCGACGACGAATTTTCACTTTCTTTGTACGTATCATACGGGGTAATGCGATTTATTGGAAATGGAAATGTAAAGCATGCCATTTGATTCCAGGTATTGACATTTATATCAGACTTCTTGGTAAGCAGTTAGTGATGCCGAAGTATCGATAGGTCGAGTATCACGTACATAAGACCATCGACGTGACCGATTTTCACCGAAGTCACGAATCAATTCGAAGATTCGATAACATATTGATGAATAACAGTAATCTATTAGAAATATTTTCTAGTCAATAACGTGATAGTTCCATTGGGTAACTGTTACGGCTAACAGCGCCATCAGGCGATCATTATTGACAGTTCTATCCAACGGCCATTTTGTGTATCGACTCACTTCGCGACTTTATGATCGCTTGCCGATCGAATACAGATTCAGACACATGCCAAAATCAATACGCGACGAGATTTCGATGGCAAATATCTGTGTTTCAAACTTGAAGTCGATTGGTATACTCGTTCGATTACAATCGTGCAACCAAAGCGCTCCGGCGTGAAAAAAGAGAAGAAGAAAAAATATTTCTTTCCATCGTGTTGGACAGCTAATAAATACGGAACCAGTTGACGGAATTTAATCAAATTCTAACACCGAGGTCATATAGACCGGTATTATCAACCGTATAAATGTCATTTGAAGATATTCACGCTTTCCTGAACTAAGTCTAAATATATAGTCTCTGTTTTGGTCCGAACTTCACATACGTTATATATAAGATACAGACACATCATTTTGAGACGCTCTGAGGGGATTAAAGCTCTTAAAATCCCGGCAGTCTAAAGGTTAATACTGACCGTGTACCAGTATTTCAAAACGGCTTCTGTACATAGTTGAAGAGAAATGTTTGGCACATAAAGCGGCAGGTAAAAGTTAAATGAAAAATCCACGATACAGATATCGTCTGTAAAACATCGTACCGAATTATTACTTTGACATCGTGATTTTATCAGCAAATGAGGTTACCAGATATCAATGTGATCTGCTTCATCACATGGCTTAACGAATTTTAGTTACTATCCTCACAAGTTCGGAAATAACGATATTTTCCGAAATTCCATTGTTATATTAACATTACAAACTTCGACCGCATGGAATTTTTAGTATGATTGACGCGACGTGTAAATCTTCGCACTTCGTTACTTTTTTACTTACTCTTGATGAAATAGGAAAACGCAACTAAACGCTATAAAAAAATAACCGATTCCTGATAATATTCTATAGGTTTGTCGCACAATTGTGACAGTCGCGTGAGTTTCGATGAAAGGCTTTTTTCCGTCTCGTTAGTATTTTACTTATTCATTATCAGGTAACGATCACCAAAAATTGCGTTGGTGTAAAATGCTACGTCTGAAGTAGCACGGGTGTGCCACTGCTTTGATAACATGTCATAAAGTCAATAACAATAAACTAAGCACGTTTAAATAATACTTCGTGAAGCTTGCATATGAATACGTTCTCATACGTAGACTTGGTAAATAATAAATATACTGTTTATATTCTTGTATAATTCTGACAATGAATATTTTGAGGCATCAACTTCAAATAAATGACTCGATTAGAACTCAAGTACAACATAGCAGCTTCCAGAAGATGGCAAATATAATATATTATAATCATGTATGCATAATTACTGTAACGTTACTAATTTCACGCTCACAGATATTATTACGAACTGTACGAGGGATGCTTTTAATTCGACCACGTTTCTCCTAATGCCTCTGATTGTGATTCATGATTTGAGAAATACGTCAGGCCTCTCCATGTACCTAAATTTTTGATCGCAAAGCAATCGACGACTGTTCTATCAACCCATTCGTGTTGCGTTGGTGTACAAAATTGCCTGGTTGTAATGTAAAACTCTCCCAACGTCTCATCCTCTGCTTGATTATGCAACGGCCAATTGGCATGAACCGATTTCGACTACGATTAATTCTTTACATCGTTTACGGATGCATTACGGACGTAACAATACAGTCTGTGCATTTTTCCTCTACATTTCCCTTCGGTGCTGCTTCTTCCAGCATAGTTCCAAAGTTTTTGTCGTCTGGTACCTTTTATTGTAGTAATTTTTCTACTCCGTAAAATCTGAGTACTGTTCGTCTTATTTTGGCCAACACATCCAAATTTGTCTATTCCAGTAGGTTTTTTTTTTTTTTTATGTGCCATCAGTTTTTGGTTAACATGTCTTTTTTGCCTGACCCTTTTCGATTTCCGCAAGTAAACTAGTCGTTTCCGAGAAAATACAAGAAAAGAGCATTGAACTACAAAAATCTACAGTTTTACATCATTTTTGTACCCTGTTTTGGAACTCTGGTATCTGTTTGTTGAAATTACATCCGTCTGTAATTTTTGTTTCACGAATATGAATCTTGTAACGAAACGCCGAATGCACGTACACTGAATCATTTTTCGTATTCCGACATCCAAATTTATTAGGTACTCTACTCCAGCGTCTTTTTTTGTTCCGAATTTTGCTATTTATGTTTCAAATGGTCGTTTCCATTCATTACCGTACTCACTACTCCCCAGACGTGCTACTGCTTTTTCTACTCCTTCGGCACTTGTTATTAAAAGAGACTTCATACAATGGCAAAACACTTTGTTCAGCTGCGCGTAACGCCTCCATATCAATATCATCGGCGTACATTCTAATAAGAAGTCTCTGTTTTATGATTCATCTCAGAGAAACTCATTTCGCAAAGTGTGCACAGCAGCTTATAGTCACAGAGATATTATGCTTAGGTTACTTGAAGTTGACGACCAGGTCAAATATGTACGCCAGGAAACACATTATTGTCATTAATTTTCGTTTTTGCGATATGGAATCACTAATAACGGAAATCCAATCGAAAACACCTCTCTTTACAAATGGCCATTTATGCATCTTTTCAATTACCGAAGATTTGCAACATTCAATAAGAGTTGATATCGACGTTACGTCGTGCCATGAAGTAATCGCTTCAGCAACAAAGACCGTTCGCCCTTTACATCTCATTACAATAGCGAAGTAAACAATGTTCCTACAAATTAAATCTTCATCAAGTCCTGTTACATCCACGTGCACGATAACTGTTTCTCTTGTATCCATTACATTGATTGTAAGTTGTTTTTCAGCGTGCATCATCATCACCGCATGTGGTAAATTAACATAATTTAAGTATGCATCTTCTTCTTGATTATATTGTAGCGGTAGTTGATTTGCACGAGAAAAATCGCTTAATCCTGCTTGAATTATGCCGTTACATTTTTCTTCGGACTTAATTTTACGTAACACACTTGAACTTCACATTTTCGGCAAGTGCCCGTCTCCTCGTAATTCCATGTCAGTATTTGGAAATTATTTCCAATCGCATGTCCCGCATCCCAAGTCCGTAATAACTTATTCGTACAAGATGAATAAACCGTTGAACAGGCTTCTCTAGCCTGCACACGACGAATTTAAAAGTCTCATTGTGTCCGCGACTTGTCACAAACGACGCCGTTCGCCTTAATAAAATTGTAAAGCACAAGAGCACCGTTATTTATACAACGTAATGTTGCACAACACCGCACAAAACTCGTACGAATCGATCATATCGTATTCAGCTTGGAATACTTGAGTAAGTATTTCTCAAGCTCCAAGCGAAATGTTATACATTTTTAGTGTTGCTGTTAACTACACGCATATTTTTCTTGCCATATTTTTCTTCGTCTGATATAATGATGAAGGTGTCACGATATTTATACTCGCTATCTTCATCCGAAAAATTATAAACCGACCAACGACCTTGTTATGTATTTCCATTACATAGTAATAGCTGAGGAGAAATGAACTTATCGATCCACTTTTTTAAGATGCTCCCCAGAGTTTTCGAAGCATTCCGATCTCTGTCAGCATTATTGCATATAATAGAACTGCTTTCAATAAATTATATCGACCTTTTCATTATCACGATAGACGGTACAGTAATTCATATCGAGTGCATCGTTACTGCCACTGCTTGTAACAAAACTATTCTTACGTTTTTCACTATAAGTATATAAAATATTATCACAATTGTAACTATCCTTATAACAATAATGTCACAGACGTAGTTTTTTATTTCATTCGTCGTCGTTTTTCTCGCATTTAGTCTCACATCTGTTACCGCGATCATCGAACCGAAGTTTTTCAGGAGTTTTATGAAAAAGATCAGTCTCATATCGTGATTTTCGACAATAGCAGATTTTTACCGACAATCTTATTAAAACTTGTACTACGTTTCAAACCTTTTATCATTAAATCTATATATTGTCACAACGAAACTGTTTTTAGTTAATCTGAGAATAAAAAAGAAAAAATTCTGACGCAATAAATCAAATTTCGAAATCATTGAAATAATGTATTCTCATGATCTAAACGTATTTATTTCTACCGTTTTAATCACATTCTTCTTGATTGTTCAACAAAAATCTGTGAAAATACCGACATGAGAAAGTTTTTGCGAGCATGTTCCCACAAAGTCAACAGCCTGCGAAAACTGACACGCGTGTGCCAAGGAACACCCTTGGCATCTAAACAGATGGCGTGCAAAATGACACTCCGTTGTAATTGTAAAGAAAAACAGAATCCAACATTTGTGCCAAAGACAGCAGTGCCCGACAGTGTTGTGCGTTTTCTTAATTAATTATACTACGATTACAAATTACAAACGTAACTTGTTACTGAAAGTAAGAAAATTACAAATTACAATTTCAATTTGTAATCAGAAAAATTTCAATAACAAATTACAAGTGTAATCGGTGTCGATTTTTCTTTGAATAAAAAATTTCGAATGTAAGTAATCATCGGGTTTTCTTCCAATTACAAATTACAAATTTCGAATGTAATTAGTATCAATTTTTCTTCTAATTACAAATTACAAATATAATTAGAATAGTTTTTTTTTCTACTAACAAATTACATATGTCATCACAATAGTTTTTTTTTCCTAATTACAAATTACAAATTTAATTAAAATCGATATTTCTTCAAATTACAAATTACAAATTTCATTAGAATCATTTCTTTTTTGTTTTTTTTTTTTCTATTTACAAACTAAATATGTAATTAGGATCAATCTTTCTTTCAATTACAAACTGCAAATGTTATTAGGATCGAATTCCCCCAGAATTAAATATTGAAAATATATTTAATATCATTTTTCCAACTGATTACAATCACACCTCGGGCATTTATAGGTCATTCTAAGGAAATATGAGTAACCTCGAAAATGTACGGATCATTCCATCAAAAAGTCAATGACTTTCGCTATGCGTGACACTTTCTAAAAATATATGACTGACTTCGTGCATTTGTAGAGTATTTGTGGGTCATTTCATGTAAAAATAGATTCAAGGACACGAAATTTATAGAGCTCAGAGCTTTTCGAAAAAGCTGTGTTTTCATAATTTAAGATATCGGGCTTCAATTTTCTGCAAATTACATTACAGGATGATTGAAATTGGTAAATTTATTAAAAAAAAACAACAAATAATTTACGAAAAAGTGAGTGCAAGCCTGAAACAAGCTGCAAGTTTAAATTTAAGTTTAATTGCTGTAATTCAAGTAATTTAATTACATTCCCAAAGTATTTTTAAAACAATATTTAATAATATCAATTACGTTTTATTCCCAGCATCAAAGTCAGCTTAAAAGTCGTTCACATTTCATTCGGATAACCCAAAAGTCGTAAGAATTATTAATACTTACAGGGAATGTATACCCATGTATACTGAAAATTATACATATTTTTTTAAAATGATAATACTCCGAGTTACCGAGATACATGGAATACCATGGAATACATACCTGTAGTCATTGACATATAACACGTTGAATGATCGATATATACTCGAAGTCACTCATATATCCTCGGAATGACCCATATATACCTGAAGTATGATCGTAATTATTTCGAAAAATGATATCAATTATATTCGGAAAATCTAATTACAGGTAGATTCGATCCTTGTTCCTTACTTTTGTCATGTAATTTAAAAAAACAGATTCCAACTACATTCGTAGTTTGTAATTAGAAAAAAAAAAACCGACTCTGATTACATTTAAACGTACCTTGTAATGCAGTTAATTATTATCAGATTGCTTAGAATCTACGTCTTTTGGAGATGTCACTAAATCGGGAATAATCTTGGCAAGCATTTACTTTTCCAATCATTCTTTAGCGTCATACATAACGTTTTTGCCATTTTTTCGTAAGGGGATTCCTCATTCGAAGCCCTTTATTTTGCCAAGAAAATGCATAGCATGTTTTTGTATCGGTTAACCAGCCATTTTAATAACATCATTGCGATTGCAGAAATTTACAATTAGATGGATGTATGATGGTATGTTTAAAAATTGAACGTCAAAATGACAGTAATTTTCTTCAGTAATTTTTGATTTTTCAAATGGCAAGAATACAAATTGCGAATATCTCCTATTCGAAGCAATTGAATTATTGAAATTTCACTAGATTTTTAGATGTTATCGTTTTCCCATTGTAAACTAGTGAAATAATTCTCCATTGTTACTCAGAAATTTTCGAAAACTTATTTCCGTTCAAATTTTAACGAGAAATACTTTCAGCTTATTGTTAGCAGTATAAATATTTCCGTTACAAATAATCTAGGACGCTGAGTACGTATATGATAAAAAATCAGTTAAAAAAAAAAAAAAAACATTCATGAAATGAACAGTTATTTCGATTTTAAAACGAATGTTTTTGATATGATTGTTAAGAAATTCTAGACATAGTTTGACCATTTCAGAGGAACAAATTTTCACAGCACTTGATATTTAAACATTACCGTACCGAACGAATATATAAATATGTCTCAACCGTGCAATGAAAGTAACAACGAAGATCGCGCGGAAAGTAAACTAGATAAATTTACTTTTGTTGAATCAACACTCTAACTAAGCACGAAGATCAAAAACAGTATGTCATTCAAATTGTAAGTGAATATAAAAAGAAATTTCCAAATGTCACTAAGAAATGTTTAATAAAATAAATTGTTTTCATTGATATGTTAAAAATTGATAAATCCCGTTACATTTTTTCAAATAAATTACAAAATTTTAAGAGTAACTCAGATTGTAAATTAAATTTTCTGGTTATCGGATTATTTAACACTAATTTTACTTATAATACAGTTGAAATGAGATATTTTTTGCAACAAACAATTAATTTTTACATAAATAATGACAATTTTTCGGTCAAAGCAATAAAAAAAAATAAAATAAACGAAGAAATTATTTTTAACTTAACTTTGAGCTTAAATAACTTTTGAGCAAGTAAATTTATCGAAAAAAGTTAAGGGAAAGTTTTTGTAGAGCGTTCAATGTTCTACAAAAATACTCGTTTGCCATTGCCATATATTAACTGGCATAGAAACAAAAAAATTAATTCTAAAACGTGCCAAAACGTCCCCATGTTATTTAAATGGGAAATGTATCGTCTTTGTGGCACGGTTCAATATCAATATTAACGGCTTATATGGGTCTGATATTTTTATTAGGTCACGAACTAAAAACTTTAGGGGCGCTGCAAAGTCAAAAACCAAATTGGTAAATAGCGGACACCCTACTGTATATAGTAAAAGAGAGGCAGGAGCGTAACAAGCGCTGAGGCGTCTGCCAGACGAATCCGAAACGTTTTTTTCGTTTTTGGAAGTATATGCGACATTAAAAATTTCTGAAAACACGTTTTTGGTAATCCCGGCAGCCATACGAAAGGTTTAAAAAAAAAAGGACGGGTTGCACTCCGGGAGTGCCGGCAGAAGTGAAAACTTAAGGGGGTATTCTAGTGTAGAGGCATGAATTTGAGGTGTTTTTTGAAGTGCTATAAACAAAAAACCAAAAATATTTTTACCATCCATTTTTTTATCAGGCGTTTATTATTATTTCACGATTACAAAAAAAAAAAACCAGTCAAAAAATACAAAATTGAAAGTGCTATGAGTTGTTGAAGTGGGGGGTAAAAAAAAAATGGCGCGCCAATGTTGTCACGATTGCAAGCATTTTCAAAATCAGAAAAAAAAAAAAAAAAAGATTATTAATCTACATAAATGCAGCTATCGTACTAACTAAAAAAAAGTCGAAAAAAAAATAATACGTTTTTTTTGACTTTTTTGGACGTTTCTGAATTTTTTAAAAATAGTAAAAATTATTATTTCGTTATAATAATAGTTCGTGCGATAGAGACATGTATTGAGAAGATTCTCACCAAATTTCAAGTAAATCGGTTCAATAGAACTTGAGAAATCATGTCAACCGTTTTGAAAAATGTAGTTTTGAGAAAAACGCGTTTAAAGTTTCGAGTAAAATTCGTTCCAGCCGAGCCAGTATTGAAGACGTGTCACTAAAATAGCTATATCTCTGAAAATAATTGAAATTTTGACTTGTCCTTTTAAGGACACATTCTTGAAAGGTTAAGCTTTGAAAATATAAAAAAAAAAAAAATCGACTTTTTCAAATTTCTACACTAGAATACCCCCTTAAACATCAACGTTGTGCGTTTTTGAATATTTTGGAATGGTTAGGGAATAATTTCGCACGAATTGTATTATTTATCGGTATAAAAGTACTATAATTTACGTGGTAAAATACAGTATTCATTTATTGCGCTATCGTAGACAAACACGACAATTTATATTACATAAATAATACGCCCCTCGATTCTCACGATGTCTTTTTCTTTTTTCTTCTTCTTTTTCTTCCTTCGAGTCTTTTTTTTTTTTAATACATGGTTTTGGTCGTGGGCTCTCGTACCGTGATAGTTGATGTCTATTTACAGTTTGATATCTGAAATTTAGTAGCAAATGATACATCATGACTGTTACGCCGATCATGGATATATTTATAGTTACTATGGAGATGACATTCGGATGACACTGCAGCTAATTACCTACTTGTCATTACCACAGGTAATGTGTCGCTGTAGAAATCATTTTCATCTGGCAAATAATCCCTCAAATATATCAATATGAAGTAACGAGCCTAATTTATTCGGTTACTTCTGCTTCACCTGCCGTAGTGCTTTAGAGACAAGCCCAAGAACATCGTTATTGGAAAACTTTGACATCTCTACACAGTGAGATGAAATCGTGATCATGAGGAAACTTTTCAAAGTTTTAAGGAATTCGCATGAAAGACGAAGAAGCGAGTTAAATATACACTCGAAATATTTTGGCGCACTTGTACAGAGTTATTTTTAGCCCACTTTACGAGACATATTTTGAACAGTTTACAGATAGATACCGCATATTGACCTCTACAGTAATCGCGAATATTTGATACTAGTATGAAATTTTATTTACAGATTCGTCGGAGTAACGATGAATGTTGTAGGTCAGTTACACTCCCAGTTAGCGAACGGAATAATTAACCGAGCCAATGTCCATACAATTGGCAGATTGTTTGAAACAGCGTGGCTTCGTTCGTTAATCAGACTATCGTAATACTGTCGTAAGAGAAAAATGTCGAGTTACAGTCGACGGTTGTCAAACAAAAATTGCAGCTTCCGGTGAAATGAAAAAATTTGCAAGTATGCGAAAAAAATGACAAAGCAACGAAATTTCAGGTCTATTTGATTTCAATTTATGACTTTCGTAAACTTTTGTTACGTTTAAAACAATTTTTTGTAATTCTGAAACCATTGCTTGACAACGTTTTTTTGTCAACACTTTTAATGTAGATTTCTGAAGTGAATTCAAGTTTGATTCGAGAGTAAAGCCATTCATACTTCCGTTTTACGGGAATCTGAAATTTTCAGACCGAAGCCTAAACTCATGTCGGAGAGTAAAGTAACCCCACAAGGACGCAGACACCGAGATGGATTAACATTTTATGGGAAAATCGTGGTTTATTGGTGTTTTACGATACTGCGTTGGATGTGAATCAGAATTGGGCAGCAGAAATTACTTTCGTCATTTCATTACCCGTAAATTACAATTACTGTGAATAACTGTAATATTTAGTAACTAATTACAATTGCGGGAAATAATTATAAATTTTGATTTATCAATTACAGTTAGTATAAACAATTGTAATTTTATGATTATCAACTACAATTACTCGAAATAATTGTAATTTTTCTGTTGTCAATTAAAATTACTTGAAAAAATTGTAATTTTTTTGCTACTAATTACAATTACTTGGAACAATTGTAATTTTTCTGTTATCCATTACAATTAATGGAAATGATTATGTTTTTTTTTCAAATTTCAATTGTTTTTCATAATTTATTTAAACAAATTACCTTTGGAAACGTAATGTCGAATTCTCAACATAATTTCAAATTCCGAAAACATCGGGAACTTCATGGAGCTTACATATTCACATTGACTGGTCAAGCAAATTATTTAAACAAATTAATTTTTCAAAGTAATGTGAAATCCTCGATCAGCTACCCAAAAAACTTTGGTAACCATAGCCCATTCACATATTGACTGTAAAAGACTCGTTCCGATCACACCATTTGAATACTCCAAAAACGGAGTAAATTTATTTGTCTATTTGTTATTATTTCACAGGAATAACGTTAGAGAAAAAAATTCAATTGGACCACATCGTGTGGTTTACAATTACTCAAAAGAATTTTAATAATGTCTGATTTAATTACAATCACTGAGGATAATTGAAATGATTTCTGATTAAATTCCAATCACTGAAAGTAATTTTGATAAACTTTGATTAAATTCAAATTACTCAATGTAATTTTAATGAAATCCAATTTAATTACAATTACTGGAAATAATTTCGATGGACTCTGAGTCAAATACAATTATCAAATGTAATTTCACTGAACTCCGACTCAATTGTTATTACTGAAAATAATTTTAATGAAATTCAATGTCATTAAAAATTATCCTTAGTGATTTGTAATTGTTAATTTTTTATTACAATTTTGCCCAACACTGATGTGAATCAACGGAACGCGGATGGCCAGGTGGCCTAGAACTACATTTTGTTGCTGTCCAATAATTGGCTTGTTAACAAGCCAGATGAAAGACGAAGAAAAATGCAATTAAACTATACTATCAAGAAAAATGACGAGCCCAAAGTGAAAATTGTTAACAATTTCGTTACGAGACAGTCGGTCATTGAGTATTCGTAAGAAATGAGGTTGAAGTTTGAAACCTTAACGTAGCGATGCATTGTTAAGAAAAATTCTTATTTCGCGGTTTAAGATTGTCTAAATTTCATTAAAAATCATATCGAATGATATGCGTATAATTTGGAAATTCAAGTTCTTCAAAGTCATTTTAAAATTACGACATAGTGATTTTTCTTACAGTATCTCGTCGCGTTAATTTTACAAATTTAAACCCTGTCATCGGATTCATATAATTGTAAAAAAAAAAGAAGAAATTTGCCATCGAATTCACTACAACTCTAATTACACCAGGTGCGCTCCTTGGTTTTCAAATCTACAATTTACATTGCAAGATAGTTTTATTTTTGCATTTCACCAACTTGCTTCTGCATGACCTACGTAACGTGCTTCGGTATAATTTTTTTCCTCTGTATTTTTCTATTTTTACATACCTGTCGATGTGATCCATTGTCGGCATCGTCACCGTCTGAGACGAAAGACGTATAAATTCATTTTTTGATACTTCACATATCCTGATCTGCTCGTACGTTTATCGACGGCATTATTTCGTTTGATTCGCATTAAATTTCTGTAACATCCTTCGGTACCAAGAGGATGATAAATCCACGGTTTCAACATTAGAATCCATGGAATAAACACTTCTGATTTTCATGTAGCCTTACCGTATACGAATAGTAACATAAACTTCTCGAATTTTTTCAGCTACCGTAGGTAAAAAAAAAAACGACAGCAGCTTCGTTACCTCTCTGAAAGCTGTAACGTCGATCATCTAATCCTTCTTCGGAATTGAAAACTGAAAGCTTTAAAATGGCAGTTTACCCAACGCAGCCAACTTATTCTCTCCATTCCCCCAATGAGGATACTAAAGCCTGAATTGAATAAAGCGTCAGATATTTTTTACATGGGTATCTTGTGTTCAAGTGAAAGCTTCACGGTATAAGAGGAAAATCATTTTCTAACGTTTCGTATTATAAATTGCTGCAAACAACAACTTTTTCATTCTGCATTGTAATTTATCAAATTTATTTTCATACGAACGATGTCTTTTTCTCGAACGATATCGATGTCTTGGGTTCAAATTTCATATCGGTATAAATTTTATCGAATTGTTTACAACCTCCCACGTGCAGTTGTTTACTTTAACATTGAAACCTCGCGTAACGCGTTTTCGCATCTTTATTTCTCAGAGTGGCGACAAATCAACTAAAATAAAAATTTCTAAATTATTTCCCTGTCTTTTTCCCACGAAACTTAGGTAGCTTTTACGAAAAAAAGCTCCAGATATTTCGTAAAAGCGGAAGAGAAATTGCACAATGCCATTTCCGAAAGCGAGTTTAACTTAATTTACGAAGCATGGTTGAAGTTTGAAAACAATTTGCTTTTTTTAAACTACTTTTACCATTTACTCTAAACTCTTCACCGTTCGTGAAGTATTCTACGAGAATGTCTTTCATTCGCAAATGCATGTATTAGCGTTTCTTTCGGATCGTTTGAAACGTCGTCAATCCTGCAGTCCCTTACGAATGTCCGTGAGCACTCCGTTCCACCATCCTGAAAACGCGTCAAATTCTATTTCGAGTCAAATATCAATCAGTTACGTCAAATTTTGATAAAAATTTCGACACGCCGTCAATAACAGGTCAACGTACGAATAAATTGTCACACATCGAATCCAGACCGTTGGATTCGATTGGACGAACCATTCGGCGCAATAAGAGACAAACGCCATTTCCTGTTGACCCCATAAAAAAATGGAGAAAATAGAAATAAGCGTAAAAAATATCTAATAAAATTCAATCGACAGTTCAACAGTTGTCGTTGAAAAAACTGTTTGTATATTATTGGTGTTACGAAAAACGAGGTACGCCTAACAATTTTGCGCTATTGTCGATCCTTTTTTGGTTATTGCAACGCGAAATCAGTTCGTTCGATTGACGCTACTTTTTTTAGTTAAATAAGGCTTTAACATCAACTTATTGTTCCACAAGCCATTAGATTGTCGCAACGGTAAGGAGAAAATCTAGCAACAGTGATCGTAATGAGAAAGAATAGTAACGGATACCAGACTTTCCGGTAACAGCTGGAAAACTAATTTTCATTTTTTACCTAGGACTATATTTTTCGATCGTGGTAAAAAATGAAAACAGTCAAATGCCGAGCGGTAACCGGAATTAAAAATTTCTCTCGGTGCAGTTTGGTGAATTTCAAGTAATCCTAAAGTTGCAAAATAACCACTTTTAACCCAACAAACTTCAGGCTGACATTGCAATCAACGTTAATACGTTTCGCTGCTAACTCTTACCGCTGTGCTTCAGCTTCTTAATGGAAAATCCCATTGACAGATTCCAACGTAGCGCGTGAAGCAATTAGTAGATAATACGAAGAACGTAGATAATCCCTTCGAAAACGGTTCGATGGATTTCTCAACGTCCAAAAGACGCGGAAATATTCTTGGAAATATTTTGCCGAGTTCTCAGGATTGCTAGAATAGCAAATCGTCTATTATCAAAGGGATTTCTCATTTCGGTGAAAAAATAGGGAAAAAAGTAACACTTTTCGCGGTTATCGATCGAAAATATTGAGCAATCGGAAAGCCGGAAAATTAGTAAAAAGTAGACGACGAACGAAGCATTTTGCGACTACTTCGATAAAGTTATTCATCCATTTTTATCGTGGACAATACTATGAAGTAGCTATTGTAGCGTTCTTGAAATGTGGAATCAAGAGAATATGTTGCTTGTCTTACGATTAATCGAAAACGGCAATCGCGATCCACGAAGTGAGATTTTGATTTAATCGACTAAATATGGCGCTCAACATTCGAATACACAAAAAGTATATTTTACAGTTGAATTAAGTCACACATTTTTCAACTCAATATTTTGGCCCAAATTTTGTCACTCGGGACTTTTTGGAGTCGCTGCTCACGAATCTGGGGTTAAAATTTGACAATTCCTAAATCCAAGATGTAGTACATATCCAATATGGCGGGTGTAAAATCGAAAAGACTATAAAAATTTGATGATTCTGGCCGAAAGTTAGATTTTTCCATATCTTAACAGTCGTTTGAAGTAAGAAAAATTATTTCAAGTTGTAAATATAACAAACTGTGATAAGGCTAGGACTTGGAAATTTTTGCGGTGCATTTTTGCTCAAAGCATCCCGCTGTGACTGAAAGGGTTAAATGAGAAAAGGTGTCTGCAAATTCGTATTTGATGGACGTGATGAATATGTTTGGTTCATTACTCTAAATATTAAAAAACTTTAACGTCGTTTCTCATTCACGCCGAGTCAAACAAATACTCATCACAACTCCATAATACGAATTTCGTCGAAACATGAGAGTTTGTAATTAATATTTTCATTTGTTCGAAACAAATTATATACGGATGATAAAGAACAAAGTTGAATGTTTTTATGAAACGAATATCGCATTGATGTAACCCATTATAATGAAACACGCTGATTAAATCAAGACAACATTTTGATTGTATCAGCTGATGGTTTTGGCCGAAACATTGTCTGGAATAAACTAGTAAAAATTTCTCATTCCGGCCAATTTATTGTTCATTCAATGTACCTAATTCATAATATAGTAAATTTTGTTAGCTGTGCACCATAAGTTTGTATTAAACAAATGTTATATCTTATATCGAGAGAATTTTTCTACTTCATCTCCTCAAAAAAGTTCCATATTTTTGGTAAGCTCGCCAATTGAATAAAATAATGAATTGATTCAAATAACCTATTTCTTCCAAATTATTATATTATTAATTTGATTCAAACGAACATAGAAAAACTGTAAGAGTTCATACGTACAAAAAAAGAAAAATTATTCCTCTGAGAAAATATTTAAAAAATACAAAAAATCAACTCTCCACTCTGAACTATGGCTTCAAATGTTTGTTCTGGGACCTGGAAATTATGTTAATTTTTGTAAAAAAAAAAATACTAAAACTGGCGTCTTTTTTTAGGACCATAAAAGGGTTTGTAACATTTTTAAGAAAAGAATTGTTGGGACGAAAGATCTGAAAAAAATGGTGAGTGCTTTTTTTTAGGTTGTAGAATCATATAAAAAATAATGAAACAAATTGGCGGGGGTCAGGGAAAATGTCCTCTCAGTTGGCGTGGAATTCCTCACATACACTCAAGTTGGCCGAGTGTGCAGTAATTAATTCAGCAAAATATAGCGTTACAGTATTACCAATTCGCTAATTACGTAAACTCAATACGCGCACTTCTGAAACGTTTCGACTGAACTAAATAATGTAATATTGACGCGGGCGCCATTTCTCATTAAGCTTGTGACTAATGTAAATTCGATATTGCCGTTGATTAGGGAAATTCCACAAACGCGGTTATCAGTAAAATTGTTACATGATCCAAACAGCGAATTTTATTTTTAAAAAAGCGGGAAATAAGCGAACACGTGACTGCATCTATTGTAACAACTCCGAATAATAAATTCGTAATGACAAAGATTTGGTCCCGGCAACGAAATTTCAGGGTTAGAATACATCAGTGGGAGGCCCTTCTAATAACTGTTCATCTTACTTCTCTCTTGCGAGATAGGATTTTTAACGCGTCACAAAGAGTATTTTGCCATTTGAAAAAAAATTTTTTTGTACATTTACGATATAACATATTATTTGATAGCGGTAATCAATTAGCACTCATGATTTCGTAAATTTCATTAACATTTATCCACGTAATAGATTTAGTGAACTGTATAAAGTGATTTGATTGAATCTATCAGAGCGTATTCGATATTTTGTTAATACCGTTAAAAAAGTATTATTTCACGAAATCGATCAAATTAAAATCGACATCTCGTATCCGTGAAGGACCTGCATTTTATTTAATTAAATTAAGGCGCTTACAACATGCGTCTACGAATGGATTTTTTTAAAGAACCAAAGGTTTCCCTTGCAGAAGTGAATAAATGAAATGGAAACATGTTAGAGATCAGGAGGAAAACAACGCGGAGATAAAAACTAAGGTTGGCCAGTCACATTTTACATTTATCGTATGGTTGCCACCACAACCTCATTATAACATACCACATCGATACTGTACACGTGCGAATATGGTTTAAAGTGTTTCAAGTATGCACGGTATTCTTACCTCTTTAACATTAACAAAGAACAATTGTACAAAACATTACAAAACAACAAGGTCGATGTTGGATGAGTGTCGGAATAAGAGAAGAATAAGAGAAGAGAGAGTGAGGAACGAAAGAAAGAAAGAAAGAAAGAAAGAAAGGAAGATGGAGAGAGGAGGGAGGAAAGGACCGAAGAAAAGACAGCGAAATAGGCAAGTTAGAGAGGGATTAGTCAGTCGGCCTCGATCCTCTGGCCAGGGAGGAACGTGACAAAGTCATCAAAGCATTTATCCAAAAAACCATTAATCGTCTCTCCCTCCCTCCCTCCCTCCCTCCCTCCCACCCTTTTGATACGAGCAACTAATAGCGAGATGAAAGAGGAATTTAAGGGGGGGTTTCAGCGTAAAAAAAAAAAAAAAAAACACTTTTTTTGTGAATTTTTTTAAAAGGTACGGATTGAGGAAATTTATTCAAACCTTTTGTACATTATTAAGTATACTTTAAACAATATTTTGTAATTTTTTCATGCGGAAATATTGAAAAACAAACGTCTCAGAAAAAAAACAATTTTCGGTGTTCACTGTATCTCGGTCGGAAATTATCTGATATCAAAAACCATTAAAATTACAACATCGATTATTCAAATTCATACTGCAAACAGGTAAAGGATATGTAACAAAACCAAGTATAGAATCGTCCGGATTCTCATGATTTTACATATGTTTTGGCTTTCTACATTCGTCTTTCTAAAGTCATTTTGGGTATTCGATGTTCCGGTCTAATCAATCCTTTGACCTTTCTATATTTTGGATCTTCTGTATTTCAACTCGTTGCCTTTTTAAATTTTATGATACAGATTTTGAAATCTTTGAAAATTTGATATTGTGACTTTTTTTTCTGATCTTTATACATTTTAACCCCCATCCATCATACCGGATATAAAAGAATGGAAAGATAACATATAATGGTCGCGCAGAAGAATCGTGTAGAATAATTTGAAATCATTACGAGTCATGAAATCACCTACCTCATCATACGACCATTGAAATATTTATTCGCCTACAACACTAAAGAAAATTTAGCTAAAAAAGATATCTATATCAGTCACAATCAGAAAAAAGAATTGTTGCCAAAAACTAAATTAGACCGACAGTTTCCATTCGTGCAATGGTGGGATTCGCCATTTTTAGAGAATTAACAATGTTTATCAAATGCGAAATAAAACAGTCTAAGAATAGTCTAAAGCTATGAGTTTGAAGTTCCTAACGTTGAAGTAACGATGTATTCTTAGAAAAAATTGTATTTTCGCAATTTGAACATTGTCAAAAAGAATTCTCATATTTCGCAAAGTCCCAACTCAACGCCCGTAAATTTATTTAAAAATTGTAACTTGGTGATTTTTTTCTCAATATCTCGTCACGTTAATTTTAGTTATTAATTTCAAACTCGTCCAACACTCAATGGAAGATGACTTAAAACCGACGACAAAATCGACGGTTGGGTGTATTTGGAGTGGAATTTACCAGACAGACGGATAAATAATATGGTATAAATGAACTAAACATAGTTAGGATAAGGATTATCGTCATGATAACATGTGTTACGGTTCAGACGAGTGAAAATTTGTATAACGTAATCAAGACGACAGATATATTGTACAGTGTATATAACTAAAACATTGACCTGGTTATCTCTGCGAAGAATTAATCGTTTTTATGTGAAATTCTGGTCAGTTAGATGCGTTATATATTTTGTAATAAAGAAAACCACTGTGTGCGGAATAAAATATGCTACATTTGTGGTAAAAAATATAGTTGAAATGGGTATTTTTTAAAAAAATCATCACGCAGTGTCTTTTTTTCCGACAGTTTTGAGTAAGACCTGCTCTTTTTTTTATCTCCGTGTAATTCGATCATTACCAGGTTTATTTGATTACTTGATTACTTGATTACCAGAATTATTATCTCTTGCCGAGACATAGTGAAACAACTTGAAAAGCGTTGCGTTTGCGAAATATGAATACTGCGTACGCTTGTACGACTTTCAAGATTTCTGCGTCTGTAGAAATAAATTTCTGCAAACCGTAGCTTTCGAACGATCATTCTGAGAGCAATGTTGTCAGATGGCGATGTGTAAAGTCTATTTTCTGATAAATTAATACTTTAGAGCAAGCGGTAGTTTGCCAGGAAAAATCACACGTTGTCGTAACGAAACATTGGGAAAAAATTATTATTTTCTTGATCGATAGAGTGAGCACAAATTTTTGTGGAAAAAATTCCATGATATTACCGGGTTTTCCAGGACCTAAGACCTAATTTTCCCTGATATTTTCCCAGTTCTAGCGAGTTACTAAAACCACCTAAATCATTTAGCTTATTAAAACACTATGGGGCCATTCAAGTATTAGCTAACGATAAACTGCAGGGACAGGCCAGTCAGAGAAATGTTATCAAATGCTACCCTATAGCAGTAGGCATTCCAAGCAAACGTTAGCTAATATAGGAAATTAGAAGTGCGTGCTCAAAGCCAACACGCCGCCTGTTTCGGAACGATAAAAAAAGAAAGATTAAACGGAGATGTTGATAATGCATTAATTGCTCAATAATAATATATTAGCGCGTATAATGTTTATTGCATGCATTTAAAAAGATAGACAATATATAATATATTTAACACACAATGAATGATGAATTCACGTTTTACACAACACGTTAACGTGCATTAATAATTAATAATGATTAATATTTAATAAAGTAGGAATGAATTGATCAGGATATGACTACAAATGGCATTTCTGTCATTCCCATGCAATAAATCGATTTTCCAATAAACTTCTCAAAAAGCTTTAGCTGACGTACAAACAGTGGTGGGCAAAACAAGCAAACTTTACTAATCGTTATCGCTAGGGGTGGGATGCAAAAATTGCCAAAGAAATGCGTGAGTTAATACTTAATCGATTCAAATTCAATTCGAATTGAAGGAAAATGTAATTTACAAATAAAGTCAGTTTTCTCGACGGCAAAAAGTAAACTCATTATCCCAAAAAATGATTTCCAATTCCCAAGATAGAAAACTGATATTTTCCGTTTGTTCCATGACCAAATTAAAAATTCCCCAACAATTCCAGGTTTTCCGTGAACCCTTTTAAATATCCAAACATTTCCAGGTTTTCGAGGTGTGTGGCTACCCTGATCGAGCTGAAGATTCTCAATAACTGGCAAACTCGGTAATAGGCATGTTTTACATCGCCCGTTGAAGAATACATCAGACCAAATTAATGTAACGTAATAATGACACGAGGCTGAAGTTAGTAACGTTATTCTAATGATTAACGTTTTGGAAAATCGTTATTTCACGGTTCCAGGAATGTCCGAAATTCAGTAAATCGTAATACGGCAAATTGTATTTATCTTTCGAAAACTTAACTACTTCAAAGTCACTACAAACTTGCAAAATAGTAATTTTTCCCCACCAACGTTGCGTTACGTAGACGTTACTAACTTCAGCCACACAATCATGACACTGAGAACGTGACAGGGTGAGAACCTGAGCAAATGCGTTAAGGAAAAGTGAACCGGTATGAAAGGTACGCGAACCACGAGTTCCACATGCGTAGCATGTTCAATGACGCATCAGGTGTCAGTCACCTCAAAACAAGGTTCGCGTAAAGTCGAGCTCGCATTCTCATCGTCTGCATTAGCGCCGCTTCGCAAGGACGAAACGCCGAGTTATCAAAGCGAGTTCCAGTGCAGAGGTGAAGTAACAGATCGCAGAGCGATCCGTGAAATCACCTGCTACGGGAGCACATGGAGATGACGAATAAATAGGTAAAAAAAAAATAAATAAACAAATAAATAAAAAAGCAAACACTTTTTTTCCCTCCCTCATAACCTAGAAAACTCACCCAATGTCGGCACGGAATCAGTATCGGAGCTGCTGCAATTCGCTGTAGAAACAGGTCCTCCGCCAAATATTCCCAATCTCTGCACTCTGGTCACTGTCAAAAATAACACTAGCCACGATTTCTCACACGCTTTACTAGTTCGCGCGAAACGAAGAACTGACGGATACGTGCACTCGATACCTTACTGCCCGGCAGATCAGCTGCGACTAACTTCTACAACCCCAGCGGCTCTGAGCCGAACTCCGTCGCCAGACGGGATCCGGCAGAAACGATAAGCCGAGTTGCAGCGATATTTTGGCAGTCCGTCCGTCGCCTCTGCCGGTCACCGTCGACTGGCTTGTTGGTAAATGGACAGCGAGCGAGCAGCGCGACTTGTTCACTTCGGTCGGTAAGTACCTGTGCAGTTTCCGATAATATATCTTCCGTGAACGTCGAGTATTATTTTCATTGGCGGTCAGCAGCGCTCCGTCGACCAGTGAAGCGGCGGCGCGTCAATTAGGGCGCTATATAGACTTCGGAGCATAGACCATGCATATCCTCCTTAATATATATATATATATATATATAATATAATATATAATTTAATTAATATATATAAAATTCACGTGTCACAGTGTTTGTCACCAAACTCCTCCGAAACGGCTGAACCGATTTCAATGAAATTTTGCATACACATTCGGTAGGTCTGAGAATAGGTTTATAACTTTTTTCATACTTCTTAGTGCTATTGTTTAATAAATATTCTTCATTTAATAATTTTTGGCATCGGTCGATAACTGCACAAGTGATAATTGCTCATCACCGGCTGATACCAGTTTAGCCCGCCAGGTGTCGCTGCTTCCTAATATATATAAAATTCACGTGTCACAGTGTTTGTCACCAAACTCCTCCGAAACGGCTGAACCGATTTCAATTTTGCATACACATTCGGTAGGTCTGAGAATAGGTTTATAACTTTTTTCATATTATTAAACAATAGCACTAAGAAGTATGAAAAAAGTTATAAACCTATTCTCAGACCTACCGAATGTGTATGCGAAATTTCATTGAAATCGGTTCAGCCGTTTCGGAGGAGTTTGGTGACAAACACTGTGACACGTGAATTTTATATATATTAGGATAGGATATTCTCTAGAAATAATTTATATGACAAAACAACGTTTGTCGGGTCAGCTAGTACTTATAGAAATAGACTGCGCGGTAGGGACGGCCACTAGCTACTACTCATCTCTGCTAGCTAAAGGTAATCGATGCAGCGATTAATCGAGTCCAAAAGAACAATCGAATACGATTCGATGGAATCGGAAAAAGTTATCGATCGATCGATTATTTCGTATTTTTTTTCAAACGTTGCACATGAAACAAAACTTCGTCAACTTCAGTACGTAATCTTAATAGCGGAAAAGTTTTTTTTAATAATTGATAGTTTCATCAAAAATATTTTTACAATTTCTGGTGAAAATATTCATCTATCCTTCACTTGTCATTTCAAATAGATAGTAAGTAAGACAATGATGATAATTGATACTTTGATGACATAAATTGATATTGTATTGCATCGGTCATAGGGGTAAAAGACAAAAACCGATTGTGAGGAAAAATCATAAACTTATAAAAATAGACTGAGCACGCCTATAAGATGCACTGACAATTACATATAAAGGACAGAGATATACCGGGAGTACTGCTCTCTCTTTTCAATTGGCGTCATGGTGGGAGACAACGGAGCAGTGGAAGTGGAACAGTTATAGATAAAGACGCATAATTTCGCCTCATTCTCCTCTACCGCCTCGATCCCCGCCACTAATATCGTCAGAGAGAAAAAGGAGTACTCGCGACATATTTGTGTCCTTTAAATGTTTGCTTCAAGCGGCTCATAAGAGCGCTCAGTCTATCTTTATAAGTCTATGGGAAAAATAATCGATTACGCTCGGTTAATAGGAAAATAATAATCGATTTGATCGGAAATTTATTGATTATTTTTGGTCATTCTTAAGCTTCTGCCGGATCTCCAAATTTATTGAAGAGTGAAGTGTGCCGGTAAGAATTCGAGTGCAACAATTTACCTCCTTGTTACATACTATTTTCCATTCGCTAAAGTTAAGAAAGATGTACTGCTCGCGCGAGCCGCGACGGGTTATATACATCGCGCTTACCCGACCAACAAGCTGTCAATTTGCTTTGAAATAGCGCAAAAACCATTGTTTATTCAACAATTTAGTTTATTAATGATACATGATTTTTTCATTATCATTTATGTGAATTATATTTTTTACTTGTGTGCTTTATTATTTAGCTTAATAATTAACCCGTTCACTTTAAAATGAAAATATTCACTCAAAATGCCATTATTTAAGTAAAGAAACACTTTTTGAACGATATTAAGTAGTCTTGTACATGTTTCAGAAATTGAGTTTTTTTTCAAAATTAGCGTTTTTCACGTAATGTGAGAATAATTCTACAAAATAAATAGCGGCAAACGATTTGTTAGAAAATTTTACCCCTATTTCATATACTTGACACTTCCTTAATATGTAGTATATCTCGAAAAAATAGTACAAAAACGAAAATCAAGATTGTACACTATGGTGTACAAAAAAGCAAATGGGTTAATGTGATTTTGATTTCGTTTGTTAGGCTACTTAAATTGCTTAAATATATTAAAACAGAATATTCTAAGAAAAAAATAAGGTGTACTAGAACACATTCTGTCATGATTCGTTTGGAATGTTAATCATTTCTACATTCTTAGGGGAAAACCCAGAGCACGTGCAAAAACTTCGAGAAAAAATAGGAATGTTGTTTACACGTCACAAGGCCCCTTGACTCTTCGGGTTTTATGGTGCTTCATAAATAAATTGGAATGTGAAATTCAATTGTGTGTTCTAGGTAGACTTGAGAGTGATTGCTCTTATCATCGTACGTACAGCACTCATGAAATATAATAAAATTCGTTGAAATCTTGTGAAATGTACTGAAATCCCGTGAAGTATTTTGAAATCATTTGAAATACTACAATACCTCATGAAATCATGAATAACGATTGAAATCATCTAAAATCTCAGAAATATTTGTAATTACATGAAATTCTTGACATCGTGTAATCATGAAATCTGGTTTACACCCACCACATGCCTTGGTTGGGAAGGCCCAATTAAGTACAAATAAATTAAGACTTTGGTGACCTCTGCAACATCGATCGAGTGGCAACCTGGTAAGATACGGTAAATTTTGTAACGAATGTAGCTTGTTTAGGAATTCACGAGTCACTTATAAAAACATACCGGGACAATCTCTCGAAACTTGAAAATCAACTGCGCATGCGCGAGTTTTATCGGCTGTTTATGCAGGCTGGCTATCCCGAGTTTCAGCTGTCGAACTGTTTCTAGCGGCGATGTAGTTGATACGAATTTTCGAGGTTAGAATTTCAAATAATTGAGGCAGTGACTCGGAAAGGTTTCGGAAGTATTTGTTATTGGGTTGGAAAGTTGATTCTTCAAAGAACGGTCGGAATTTAATGCTTAAGCTCTTTGAAAATTCAAACGTATACATTTTGTGTACGTTGGCCCCCTGCATCGCGGCAAACAAGAATATCGCTGTGGGAGGATTTCGCAAACCAATGAGATTGAACTATTTGGCGCGTGCGCAGTTGATCTTTAAGTTTTAAGAGATTGTTCCGGTATGTGATAGAATCGTTTATGATAATGGCTTCGAATAAAATTATTACGAATTATTCGTTTCTTTGTTTTTATAATCTCTTCCCTGACCATGAAAAAAGACGAAGTACAGAATCCAAGAAGACATACTCACATTGTGTCAACTTTGAAAAATATTTGGTTCGCTAATAAGAGCATAGGTCGTTCCCCAGTAATCTATTCATGATTCAAAAATCTAGAATCACACCTTTACAAATTGATAATACTTACTTTTCTACAGTATAACTAGTCTTATATTAAATAATAAATTATTGTGCCAATTAACAAAAAGGGCAACAGCAGATAAAAAATTTGTTGATAATTTGACGAAAAAACATAACAATGCCTCAAGATTCATGGCCATAAAGACGACTTCCCTCAGATTAGCACACATAATGGCTTAAAAAATCGTTTATAAGGCAATGAATTCTCTGGCGTTGGTATACATATATGTTTTTACCGCCATTTGTACGATTTTTGGCTCCGTTACTATCTGGAAACAGATTTATAACGATACATTTCATAAAACAAAGTAAAAGCCATCGATAATGCATATGACTCAATATAATAAAAAACTTTATTATAAAATAATCTCAATAAATAAAAAATCACCCTGTGTTTCAGTTACCCATGTATGAAATTGAACAGCACGTTACCCGTCCTCATACTTTACCGAAATAATGATTGGAAATCCTTTTTCTAATAATTTACCCGATGCCAATAATTGGCAAAATGTTACGATTTTTCGAAAATTTGAACAGATTTGTTGAATTTTGGTGACAAGAAAATATTTCAATGATTTAAAGGGAACAGCTATCATCAAATCAAAGGTTACATATATTTTGAAAACAAATTGTATAAATTAAACTTCCCTCATATTTTGAACCAACCGCAACCTTAGGCTACATTTAAATTCTAATTGTATAATTATTGCCTTTCTTCTTAATTGTTCTATTAAGTTATTCAAATGCTTCAATACTGATGTCGGTATCAGTTATAAAAATTCTAAATTACTAAAATATATAATAATATGATAATAATAATATTAAGTGATGTACGAAACAGCATAACACGAAGTAAAAAAAAAGAATAAAATTCGGTAAACTTAGTTTTCAAATGTGAATAAAATTAAAGTGCGGCTAGCAATCTCAGTGATTTGTTATCTTAAGAATTAATATTTCACTCATTTTATTTAGTATACTTTTTTCTCTACCAGAGCCATTTTATGTATAGAGATGGATACAATCATTCTTACTAATTAGTTCATTAAAAAAAAATATGTACTCTGTTTCGGCTTAAATACAAGAAATTCCAAGTTTATTCTAGAGTCCGTATTTAATTGTAAGTGGAAGAGAGTAATCAATACTATTAGAAATTCTGGTTCTTAGCCAAAATCATGTGCTTTATAGACTCTTTTTACAATCTACATAGCAAGAACGATAATATTCATCTTCAAGCAGACCACTTAGCACCGAAAAATAGCTCATTCAATCACCATGAATGCAAATAAAATTTGACAGATTGGAGAGCCAGAAGAGAATCCTTCCAAGACTAGGGTATCACAATAACAACAGTATCCAAGCTATTTTAAAAATGTGATCGTGAATTGCCAACCAGAGTGACTTTTCAAGTTCGGACAGATGTTAGCAATTATTTCCCAGAGGTAGAGAATAGGTAAATAATATTTAACAAGCAATCGCTTGACCATTTTATGATTTATAATACCGATATATTGTATACAAGGGCTCAAAATCAAGTCTGCGTCTATATGCAGCCAGCAAACTAAAACATGTTTTGAGTGGATTTCTTTGAAATGATCTCAACGTTCAAAAGCAAAAGACAGTCAAAGTTGGAATGTATGTAGAAAAGAAGAATGGAAGTTACTAAACGCCTACAAATTCTATTCACATTTGGAACTAGTTTTTCGTCCTGTTGTTATTCAAACTGTTCGTTATACCGAATGAGAAGTTCATTCTATATCCCGAAAGCATTTAAATTTCATGTCCGCATATTTGGTACTTTTGTGTAAGTTACATAGCCGGATAAAACTCGGTAAGCCCAAACAGCAGCAAAGTAAAACGAAAAAATAATCAATATCAATCCGACCAAGTTATAAACTAAAATCTGCACAAACCGATTTGGCTGCCAAAGTATTGTAAATTGGACTAACTTCTCGTGCGTATCTGAAACACAGAGGAAACCACAAGCAAGTTAGATAATACATTGAAAAATCATTATGGAGGTTGAACTGCTTCCTAGGTGAGGGAATTGAAGGTAAAAATTCTTGGATGCCGAAATGTTTCTCGGCAAGCCACATTACGCCCTACAGAACCTAAAAAGTAACACCTTTGCTGATATTTTTGTTGATCATGCCCAAAGCATGTGATCAAACTATTCCAAATTTTATAGATAGTTTTTCAGGTGGGTGTTTTTATGTCGCGTAATTCATTCAACTTTCTTATCATCAACTATTAATTTCATTGATAGCAACACGATTTCAATAAGACTGTTCTCTCATAAGAGACTATGAATTACACTTAAAGTTGAAAGTTAAGTTTTGGAAAACGACACAGTCGAATCTAATAAAGTTCACATCAACGGAAAAATGTGTCTTAGTCAAACTTCACCCTCAAATTTTAAGTTTACGTCTGATAAACGACTAAACAGTCCAACCTCCAACAACTATTACCTGAATCTCACAGAAATTACGCACCAACAGAAGCTAGTCCGTAACCAATGTAAGGGGTTCCCATTCTGTACGAACAAGTCGGTATTTGAACCTCGTGAATATCTCCCATATCAAGACGTAGATGAAACAACCGATTTTCATGTGGAGGTAAGATCCAAATATCACTTAATTGATTTGTCGCCATATCTAAGCTGGTATGCATCGCCTTGTGGTCGTGAGCAGAAAAAATCAACTGTGGTGACAGCTCTTTGACTACCTAATCAACAAGAGAAGAAATATTTCAGAAGATATAACTAATGCAAGTATAAGAAGCAAGATTACAATACTTTAATGGACGAGGTTACAATAGTTATAAAGCAATAAGAGGTACCTTTACGTGTCTCTTTCAATTATAGAAATCGAAGTGCGCCTTTTCTTTAACCTCATCAATAAATTTTAAAAAGATCAATACTATTAAAGTCATGGTCCGTATTTTAAATGTGATCCTTAAATATCCCGAAGAACATTAAATCAAGGAATGTATAATAATATAAGACTCTGTTTGACTGTCCAAAGAAAAACTTCACCTACTGCTACCACTAATAGTCACCAGTTTTCATGAACTAGACGAATAAGCGTTACGCTTGTTTCACATATTCTACTTACATTTTGAACAAAACTGCCAGGAGAGAACAGCAATGGCATGTGGCTCAGCACCACATTCGTAGTATTCCTTTCTGAATAATCATTCAAAAATGCGTCGCTGGGTGCTCCAGGAACAGAATGGGTCAGTCTGTTTACCTGACACAGAGTAATAGTCGTTATTGTGAAGATAAGTGGATCTCAGAAATGGATTCGACTTCCATTCGGACAGTTTCCTGTAATTGATAATCAATACACGGATCTGAATTCTTAGACCCTTCTACTCTTGGATTTTACAGAAGGCCAACCTTAAGATTTCAATGTTCTCTTGCGACTCATAAATACTTAAAAAAAATATTTCATGAAAATATGTTTGAAATCTTATCAAATGTTTCGTAGTAAATTTCGAAGAAAATAATGTTAGAGTATTTTAAACTTATTTTACACTGTATTACTCGATAACAGTGTAAAATATTTCAGAAAGTATTTCCGATGTATTTGGTTGTCAGATTTTAAAGCCACGTCAAATATTTTTACATAATGTTTTTACAACGATTTAGCCATTCGTTCAATGCGAATTTTTGCGATGCTGACAAATATTTGCACAAAATATTAGAAAAATATTTCGGAGAACTTATGAAATTATGATCAGAAAATATTTGATAATTAATAAAGTAAATGGATAACTAATAAAATATGAAATGTTTTTACTACAACATTTTCAAAACATTGCAAATGCAATATCGCTACGAAAGAAGTTAGTCCCGTCTGCCACGGAAAAATCTTGTTCACGCCGCAGTTGTAGATCTTAAAACGGAACTGCAGTGTGATGATCATGAAATTGTTTCCAACAAAATATTCATCTCAAAATTCACTTTGCGAAACACGGATAAAATCGAGGTGGATGTTATTTAATAATTAGTGTATATAAATAACCAAACATCTTCAAGTAGGGTGCAGCTTATTTTTCCGATATTAGATCACATCAAATTGTGAATTAAGTAAAAAGTTTCTACCGGAGAAAGGTAGTGTATACAACAAGGCTAAGCCTAGATAAACAATGGGAGAGAATAAAAACTGTATGTAAGTGTATGTAAAACCGGACAATGTCACATCGAAAAGATCAACGTCTAAATGCAGAAGTTGAAGTAAGCTTCCACAATCTCACAGCTGCTCAATAGACGAATCGCAGAAAATAAGCAAAAATGACATCAAAGATGGCTCAGTCTCAAACTGTAAACCAGTAGATGATAAGATCTGTGGTAAGAAGTCAAGGCCGTTCTGAGATGCTGAAGTCAACCCAAACGGAAGACTGAAAATTGATAACGTCCAATGGGCACTAATAAAATATGCCGGCGAAGAGGGGAAGTAATATCTGTGGACTGTGCCGGCTAACATCTGTTGTGAATATGAATAATCAAACTTTCAAGAGACTTTATTTTTTTATTTTTCCCGTCGGACGAATTTTGTCGAATGATAAAAAATTTTATTAGAAAATTTCGGATTCGCGTGTTAACACTCGCCAGCGACGGATATGTTTCTGTGGCTCTGTGCTCCTGCTATAAGCTCGTAAAATAAGATACCAGACAGATTCACTTATTACAATTGTCAACTTGAACAGTCAAAATACTTAAAAATACCAATGGGTACATAAACCAAAATGAAAAGTGCAGTGATATTCAGACGGTGGGGCTGGTTAGCTCTTTGATTTAAATCAGCATGTCAGGCAACGTGGATCATATGTATCAACTACTTACTGAAGTGAGTGCTTACGTGCGAAAACTTAAATAATCCGATGTTGAAATCATAGTTGACATAGAGGAAATAGAAACGCTCAGAACGAGGTCAGTAATCTATACCAAATCTTAAAGAACAAGGTCCTGCTCATGGCTAAAAAAAATCAACATGTCCAACAATATTCTGCTATATAACAATTCAGATAACAATGAATTTAATAAATATCTATACAACAGTGACAAAGAAATACTCGAAAAAACTGAAGTAAATATTTCCGATACTTATATCAATACAATATACACAGACTAAGAAAGATACCAGGAAAGCACTCAATCATGATCAAACTCATTGCTTCCAGGTGGAAAAAACTGTTTTGCAACAAGAACTTTGAAGCCTTAAATTAGTACATTATATAACAAGGGAATTAGATCGAAGATATATTCCCAGAGGTAGGTTTGCTGCCTGAGCAAAGCAAGGCTAGTAATCACCCGCGGCAAAATCAGTTTTATTCTCGTCTTGCATACATGATTTTATTCCCAACTTAACTGTGGCCACTTTAATTGACTTGAAAAATAGTTACCTCATGGGCGGGAGAAAAGTGTTATTTTTCGCGAATGAACGGGGAATAAGAACTTTTTGCCGCAAATGCGAAAAATAAGAATTTTTCTCTTGCAGATGTGGAAACCAAGAACTTTTCTCACATAAATGAGGGAACAACGTATGAAAGAGAATCTTATGCTACTTTGTCCTACTTTTTAGGTCAATGAAGTGGCCATTGCAGTTCAGTCCAAAATGAATATAGATTTTGTAAAGAAAGAGAAAAGAAGAATAGTCTACTAAAAACCCGAAAAGGGCTGAGAGAAGTCTGAATAACTACCACCATGGAAGAAGATAAACTGTATCATAACAACCGCTGCCTTGCACAAGAAGAAATCTCCGGCCTACTAGAAAACAAACCACTGTAAAATACACCAGAAAAGAATGACTTGTGGTAGACTAATTTACCAATGCAGTAAACACAGCGGCCAAATCTAAACCTAATCACACCCGCGGCACCACAAGGGTCCTATCAGTCACCTCTAGATGACTATCTTAACATTAACAGAGTAAATCAGAATATCGACATTTTTGCTTAAATAAAATTCCCTGACTTTTCGCATGAAAGTTGGGCCATATTGGCCACTTTTATGACTAAAAGCTCCAAAAATTGTCCACCTTCAATACATAAATTTGGATTTGAAACCACAGAGAATCACTTCATTTCACACAAATAATTAGAAATTGAACAATACCATTTACGAAAGTTAGCTTAGCTGAATTTACGAAGCATAACTCAAGTTTAACAACAATTTATAAAAAAAAGTACGTTTCTCCCTTTGGTCCATCATAATTCCCTGACTTTTCCTTGACTTTTCCCGATAGACGAAACTCCCTAACCAGATCCGGTTTTCCCGGTCTGTCACCACCCTAAAAATCTCGTGGCAAGCCTAAAATTTGAAGATCGATTTTCTTAAGGCTACTGTGAAAAGAGCATTAGACAACGCATCTAAACTTTTTCACTGCGTGGTGTGAGACGCAAAACTTATCCAACCGGGAGCAGCATTTATTATCCTGCAGATCTTAGTGGGTGCTGAACTTTCATAAAAAATACATGTATTCAATCCATGTAATTAATATAGCAACTTACCTTAAAAAAATTCACGCTTTTGTAACTTAAAGTATCAGGTTGACTATATGTAAATTCAAATCTGTCTGAAATATGTGCAGATACGGTATCCTCTTCGCCACCGACATCGTTGTCTCCAGGTAAATAAATTTTCTACACGAAAAGCAATTCCTACATTAATCTTTGTGCAGGCAAAAGAGTTACTTTCTAATTATGCATTAATTTTCAATAATTATTCTTTCACCATTCTGTACATCAATTCAATCATTGATCGTCAATAAAATGGAAATAATTAATTTTTGAATCGAGTATTCAATTAGTTCCGACGTTATTATGTTTCATGATAACAAATAGTTGCAATTGTATAACACATACCATCACATCATCTGGCGTTTGAAATATAGAATCAAACCTCCGTTTATACTTTTCGAAATATTCTCCAGATGCGATATGACCCTCGTCCATTAAATCACCCAGGAAAGCAATCACATGAGGTTGTGAATGCGCGAGAGCTCTTGCAAATGTTTTCCGCAAGTAACTAGAAATATGAATAATTGGGAGAAAAAATTCCAAGATTATTGAATCCTAGTTCTTTGCTATTTCATTATGTTGAAGTCTATACCGGTAATGTAGCAAATAAAACAAAGAAAACTCAATTGTCTCAATCAATAGGATTTACTCCAACTGAAACTCAATAAATTTCAGGATCGATACATGCAACAGTGTTTGAAATTTAGCGATTCATTTATTTGGTCATAAGCATATCAAATTATTGATTCAATTTATTCCAAGTTGCCATATTCAAAAGCTTGTTTCCTTTTTGCCTTTTCTTAGAGTTTAATAATTGCAGTAATTGGCATTTACACTTGTATTTTATAGTCTTATTTAATATCACAACTCCAACTTCATTCTTTGTCAGCCTATATACTAGTAGTATTATCAACAAATTTACCTGTCACTATCCCAAATTGCCACTGATGCACCGGGATAATTCTCATTTTTGATTCCCAAAATTTGTGGATCGGCAACAAGTAAGATCCTTGTACAATCTGTGCACTTATGGAAGGCCCAATGCAGTCTTTGAAGTTCATAAGCAATGAATTCATTATAGGCCACAGTCAGCCCAATAATTAATACAACCGCACCGATTTTATTTTTCAACCTGCAAGAAATATGAGCCTTTTTGATTATTCAAACGATCATAAGCTACTGAACATCACGCTAAACAAAAAAGAACATAAATTTTGAAACGAACAGAATATGCAAACACATATTAGCTAAAGTTACCATTTTCGTGTGTAGTAAAAAGCATCTCACACCGGCGACTTCTTTGCCTTAAGGTCATCACTTTCTACGAAATACAAAGCAGGTATGTAAAAGAATGCGTACAAAATTCAATTATACGTAGAACTTCATGATTTATGCCAGTAGCAAAAAAAATTTTCTTTTGAAATAATTCTTCGTCAACTTGTCATCGAAGCTCATATCTTTTATTTCCATGATTATTCTATTCATTGAATAGCTACAGTTTTCTAAAAGTAAATTAGTTCTTCTCATGAATTCTATAAAACTTGACAAAATTCCCAACATAGGGTAGGTGCACTGTTTTGGGCCACCTTAGTACAGCCATATCAATTACATATACATAAAGGCATGGCCACAAATAATAGCATCAAGCCGTTTGACCAGCTTTGATCATTATATAACTGGATTCGAATTCCTTCAAGTGGACTGTGGTGCAAATTCGCATCAGCTGTATGTGTATTTCAAATGCGTCCGGTATTAGGTGTGTATTCAAGAGGTTAAACAACCGAGTATTGAGTTCTGTTCAATATCGTGACTGTAAGGTGCGTTTTCATAATTCATTTAATAATTAAACACAATTTTCAGTACCATACATAAGTAAAACATTGGATATGTGTAACAAAAGATAGGGAGATGGCCACAAATGATTGTCTCTGCCCTACATACCTGTGAAATAAATGACAAACTATTTTTCGAACAAAACCCCACCCAGAAAATCCTAGCTAGTGTAAGTCAAACGAACATATGAATTGGTCTATGATTTGAAAGTACATATTGAAAGATTGATGATTGTAAGGCAAAAGTAAGCCGGTTGACGCGAAAATTATTACCTTGATTTTACAAAATAAAATACTAATAGTAAAAGTAAGCAATCACAGCAAGACAAAGATAAACATGTTTGCAATTACGAATAAGTATGCGACAGAATATATTCACCTGCTCCTTCTGATCATGGTCGTGTTTGTAATGCTCACACAGATAAGCAACGTTGTCAGATTCGATTAGATTAAAATAGTACAAGATTATACGCGATAAGTCAGTCATGCCATGCGAGATTACCGTAATGTGTTCAACTACGCATGTGACTGCCGACTTGAAATTCGGTTACGTCTTCAATTCTGATCTTTCGACGTAGCGTCAATCGCGGAAGGTCCATTCTCACTGCGTAAAAGATCATCGACCTTCGTGCCGATGAATCATGATCAAACCATTCGCTGTTTGTGTTCAGATGCGTACAAAATTGACAATATTCACTTGGGGTGGTCACCGTGTACGCATGGGCATTCGAGGGGTACAACTTGTTCGTTCTTCAATGAATGAAAATAACAATAACCTCTGCATTGTCTGAAGATGTATGATGCGTTATGTGGAGACGACAGGAACTGCTAGGGTAGAGTCAGTGATGCGTTCTCGTACGAAAGGCTGAAGTGTGGGAGAAAATTGTAGTATCCGCCATGCCGACTCGATTTTTATATCTTTAGTGAACGCCGATGGTTATTCGAACAGAATGATATTTGATTCCAATTGCTCTAAATTGCATCTAATCTTTCTCTTATTTTTGTTAATTATTTCTGCAGGATTTTTCAGAAAATCAAGAAAAACATAAAAGTGGTGTTTCATGAGGTGAGGTGCCATGGAATTTGGTCGAATTCGAATTGATGTTTTGCCATAGTGATGATAAATGATAAAGGCCGTGTTCGTAAATTGACTGACAGTACTGAAAATTCCCTACGACAGAGTCAGAGCTATCCATGAACTTGGAAGCATAAAAGAGATGAAAGATTGCTGACAGTACTGTCAGTCAATTTTCGAACACGGCTATAGTGGGCAAAATGCAGGGCTTGCCATAATACTTTTACGGTTGGCATCAGTGGAAAGGTCCTACTGTTACGTCATTGTTACGTTCTGGACGTGGAGGGAGTATAATTAGACGCCGGCGCGACAGTTCCCGGAAATTCCAGTAGTTAGCGACTGGGATCCGTGGATGAAAACGCAGCTAGACGCACGGTCAGTAGTTTAGGTCGCCGAATACCAATTAAGCGTAAGAATGCATTGGACAACTCGGTTCAATTGCTTGTTTTAGATAAACCGAGATTTATTCCTAATAGACGATTATTAATTATAATTGCTCACCTTTTAAAGTGTCAAACACCGGATGAGATGTCCGGAAGAAATGATTTTATTTGAGAAAACTAAGAAATTTAATTTTAAAGTATTTATTTGCACAATAGTTCGTTTACAAATGGAGGATGCCGAATAATTAATTATAAGTTTAAATGGAAAGATTGCTGGTTGTTCAGGCAGAACTATGTTCTAAATAAAATGGAGTATTAAGTTGCGCGGCAAAGAATACTCGTTTGTTGTTTCTACAGAAGTTTTTGAACCTGTAGAGCATATGCAAATGGCAAAGTACCGAAAACTTAAGTGATCTAAAAGTCTACAGGTGGGACCTGAGGCTCGAGCCAAGAGAGCGTTGCACAAAATGCACGTTTTATACCTGGTAACATAGGAATTTGGAATGGAAAAAAAACAAAAGGATTATGCCACGAGATTGAAAGTAGCGCACTTAAGGTTTCGGGGTAACTTGTTTTCGGTCCGAAAAAAATACGAGTTCGATTCTATACGAATTATATGACAATGACTGGCAATGCAGCCGACGTGATGGGGAACTACACTGCCAACTCTTGAAGCTTGGTGGCAGCACCATCGTTGGTTCAAAATTCAAATACAAGCATACAATATTATGTTAAAATTCATTTTCCTTTATAGAAGATCTTTTGTCTTCACTTGGAGAAAAGCACCATGGCAAATTAACCTGTTTAAATTCTTTAATCGTTCAAACAAAATACTTTTTCATTTTAGAATATCGGAATTTCGCGACAAAGTATTCCAACGGTTATGGGCCAGATGCAATCAGCTTGACAACTGTAGTCCCTATTATTTAAGATCTATGCGTAATACATATACCAAGTCCTATATGCCTCCTGGTCTACGCTTAAGCTTTAAGTGGTGGTCTTGAAGTACGCCTCCATCAAAGGTGATGTGTAGCCGAGTTTATATGAACTTTAAGCGCCTCCCACTTAAATATTTTCTGAATCACACTTTAAACTCAAATTTCAGCGAAAAGTAGTGCCAACCGTACCGACATGACAGATATATTGAAATCTCGCGTGGTTTGAACTCGTTCTTTGTTCTTTGTGCTTTGTTCTTTCTTCGGTCGGCATTTTGCCGTAACCAAGTTTGGTACATATTTATTACTTGAACAATTATTAATGTGAAAATATAATCCACGTTGAAGTATCACCAGGGTTTGCAACAAACAAAATGCCTTTCGAATTACAGATGAGAGATATGTTGATTATAAGCTATTCAAAAAATGGAAAATAAAATATAGATAGGTGATTACTAATTGATGAATAAAATTACGGAGAACATTGCATTATATTGCTTCATATATTGTATTACTGAGGTTATAAACACTAACTGACAGTTCTGAAGTTCTTCTTATTACTCCATTTGATGGCTACAAAGCCTTCTAATCTCCAAGTGCCACACAGTTCTGAGACACACTGTGTCTCCTTGCTGGAAAGCTCCCTTTGCTGACCATAAAAATCCAGCCACTAGTGCGCGTACCACCTAAGTCAGATCAGTAGCTCTGTTAGTTTTAGTTACACCTTCTACACTTTTTACACTTTCCCTAGGAAAGGGCACCTTCCATTGGCTAGATTCAGAAAAAGTGTAAGAAGCGTAGAAAAGAGTAACTAAAACGAACAGAGCTAATGACTGATGTGCATTCGTGTGCGTCCTCATATCAGCTTATACGGTGGCTTCACGTAACCTCACATAGATTGGCACTTACCCTAATGCGATAGATCCAACAAGCAGAAGAACCTCAAATACGATATCGTGCTGCAATATTTAGTTGTATATTCCGTACCGAATATTACTCTTATGTTGCATGATATTGTTGTATAAATTTTACTTTTTCCACAAATATGCCTACTATTAGTGTGAAACGTGACTTGCTTTTCAAAGCATTAGGAAGTACTTACAGTAAGTTTTTAGATGGAAAGGGCGGACCTTGACGTCTTAGTATCTAAATATTAATCATCAAACTGGTATTTTCAAAATTGTTCATTGATATTGCTGAAAGCAAAGATTAATTGAAAATTGAACTGTGTTCTTTACGCTGCACTCACATACTTTCATCTTTTTGTATGATATTATTACATGTAAACTACAATTTTACATGTCGTTCCTATTTGTCCACATAGTCTCTTTGTTGCAGTTTTTGCTATCGAGTCGTTTATTCCATTCCATTGCAGGTTGTTTAGTTCCCAACAACTGAAACACAATGCTTTGATCATTATAATTTTTTGATAGCTATAAATTGTGGCCTTCTATACTTTCAGCTGACGATGAATTTCAATCGTTATGTTTCAAATTTGGTCTTGAACTGGACGAAGTGGTAAGATCTTTTTTAATGATCACAAAAATTATTCAATATTATTGTGTCAGAATGTTCAATATGTGTCATATTATTGTTTTGAAATACAATGGCTGTTCTGTTTTGAATGATCAGGTATTTAAAAATTGAACACATAAACACTGTAGAGTACTTATAGAGAGGATTCAAATTTTGGTTTAGAAACAAAATTTATATAACACAGTGAACCGTAGTTTAACGTAGTAAAACATGTATGATATAACATATGCACATGTTTTAAATGATATCTGAAATCATTATTTCTTGCGAAATAAGATTATCGTCGTTTGGAACACATTTGCATATTAATGTCTTGACATATTTAAATATTTCTTGAAGACCCTCATAGGTGTGTACATAAATTTCATAACGATGTAGATATTAAAATTACCCGATTATCAAACTAGCTTAATGTTAGCTGATAATTATACAGAAGATTATATGTACATAAAAAATGTTTTTTCTCACATCTAGACTACGGAAAAGCAAATGATAGCGAAAGAACAAGGCTCCGATCATGGTGCAGATGCTTCGGATGAAATTATCTACAGAATTGATATTCCAGCAAACCGATATGACCTCCTATGCCTTGAGGGTCTAGTCAGCGGAATTCTTGTATTTTTAGAGAAGTATTAATCACATAGTACATACTATTTGTTTAGTTTTAGAAGGCTGAAGTTAATAACATTACTGCGATGATCGACGTCTCGTGAAAATCGTTATGCCTCAATTTTAGGAATGTCTGTAATGCAGTGAACTATAATAAACCAAAACATTCATATTTTGTGAAACTTGACTACTTCAAAGTCACTACATAATTTCTAAGTACTGAACTTCTCCTCGAATCGTTCATTACGTTAACATTACTAACTTCAGCCTCCATAATATTTACAAGCAGAATGTATACTTCATAGTATACACATTATTTTTGAGTCGTAATAATTCATTGATGCTCTTAAATTTAATTCACTATATGATTTCAATCGTAATAGCATTTTGCAAGGTAGTTTCATTCTGAGGTATGTAAATTACCAGTTACGTTTTAAGATTTGGTATTTATTAAACATGATTTGTTACAACAATAATAATAATTATTATTAAAAACAGTAAAAAAAAGAAAACGCGTGGTGTACTAAGTAAAGTATTTGCATTCAGCTTCTAAAGGAAGTACTCACTCAGCAAAATAACTAATTTCCTTAAAAACTTTGAAGTGTGTAAAAATTGAAGTCTAAATCAAGGTACAACTTGCAAACTTTGAAGTCCTATCTGATAAATTTCTGGCTGTTTGTGACCAAAGTTTCTTAGCTAGATTATAAAAAAGAATTCCCAAGGTTCAAAATTACCTCAAAGTATGTGAGTTTTAAAATTGCAATTGTGCAGCTGAAAGAACCGATATACAATATGAAAATTAGAAAAAAATACGTTCTATTATAGACTAGGATTATTCGAATAAGAATCACTCTTTGGTGCAAAAGCTTTTTCCTTGGCTTAATTAATGCTTGACATTATCAATTATAGTTAATTCAATGTTAATTGTTATTTCAGAAATCCACCCCCTCGATATACAGCACTTCTACCTAAAAGCAATTTACATCAAATTTTCGTTACTCGAAGTGTGAGTTCTTTTTATGAAAATATTTACTGCTGCAAAAATGGCGCGCCAATTTATCATCGTGCTTCTTTTTGAACTCTTTCACACTGGAAATGTTATCTGTTGGCTTTTCTGTTTGTACAGACTCAAAAAATACGATGTTACGTTGTAGGAGCCATATTAAGAGATATAACGATAAACGAAGATTCCTACAAAAGCCTTATCGATTTACAAGATAAACTCCATCAAAACATTTGTCGCAAACGCAGCCTTGTGGCAATAGGAACTCACGACTTGGACACAATTCAGGGTCCTTTCACTTATGATGCTCAACCTCCGAAAAATATTTCTTTCAAACCGCTGAATCAACAAAAAGTATACACAGGAGAGCAGATCATGGATTTGTATGCTGTATGTAAATGCGACATGTTTGAGTTACATCGTATCATAAATTCATGTATTTATATGTCTCTTATTCAGACTTCATTATTCTCTTCGAAAATTTTATGGAAAAAACATGTCTTATTCGATAGACTTGATGATTAGGTAGTTAACAATGGAACCATTTCGAACTTTGGAAACTTATAGGGTTTATGATAATGCTTGTGTGATCACAAATTTTCTTTGAGTCATGCCGCATTACTTCAGTTTTCTTTTTCGTCCATCCCCAAGGTAGCAAGATAATTTTTTTTTAATTGTATTTGTCAAACCCTACATTTTTACTTGCAGAACCACGCACAGCTCAAGCAATATTTACCAATCATAAAGGACAGTCCTGTGTATCCGATTATTTATGATAGAAATGATGTGGTATTATCATTGCCGCCGATAATCAATGGAGATCATTCTAAGATTACTCTAAACACTAAAAATGTTCTCATTGAATGCACAGCTACGGATCTTGCTAAGGTAATTACGTTCAGCTTTGTATCACAAGCTTAATTTAAAAATGAATTTAAAATTTTTCACCAACATGTCAGTTTTTGCACCTTTATTTTCGTTTAGGCAAATATAGTCCTGGATACACTGATATGTATGTTTAGTCAGTACTGCAAAGAAAAATATACAGCTGAAAAGGTGGAGGTGATATATTCCGATAGGAGGAGATTCCAGTACCCTAATCTCAGTTATCGAAATGAAGAAATCAGTCCAGAAAAAGCCACTGGCTATATCGGTATTAGGTAAGTTATTACAGTCATTATTTTTCTACTTATTATGATCAAAAAATAAACGTCTCATCCATATTAACATTGATGTATGCAATCAGTATTGTCTTTTCAACTCAATACAGTCTGACCCTGTTGCAAGGGTAGAGGCAGCGCCACTGTTGTCTAAGATCAAGATCACAGGAGGACCAATTGAGTAGTCTGGCACAGTTCCACTTAGGAACTAGTTTCTCCGCACAGAAAGCCTTGCTTATTAACTCTTAACGTATACTCTTCAGGAGAATTACATAATGGTTATAGTCACTTTAAGAAATGAATTAGTGCTACAGTGCGCATTTGCTAAAAAGTATTCTGTTCACTCTGCGAATCGAAATGAGGGAAATTGAAAAAAAAAAGATTTTTACAAAATATATTGATTTATTTGCATAATGCACCAAGTTTCTCTTGCATTTCCTTCGTACTCACAATCAGGTACAAGTAAAATGTTATAAAAATATCAAAAAATCTTATAAAATATTAACGACACTGCAAAATTATTCACATTGCACTTCATGAAATACTTACATTCTATCGAAGATGATCAATGATAAGGATCACAGAAAAAACAGTACACCAATAACATCAAACAATCATTGTGTACACACTGGAAAATATTGCACCTCTAAATCTCGAGGCATATACTTTCACCCAAATGCCAAAACTATACTGACGCTTGACGAATGACGCACTGTGCTAGGGGAGAGAAGGAGTACGTTGAGCAGGATAACGAGATAAATTCAATTTTCATGTCATGGCTAAGAGCAACTTGAAGGTGAATTTGTCTAGGATCTTTCTATTCCTACTGTGCGCATTGAGGGTGAGAAACTAAAATTGATACATTTCAATAATGCTGATTACTTCACTGAACAGTTATGACGGTACACTTTAAGCACAATAAAATCAAACTTACCAAACTAGACAGTATAAAATCATCACAGATCTGTTGCAACAAACGAAAATCTCATCTCTATTATTTTGCTTGGACCCAGATTGTGTAATGTGTTATTCATTTCTGAAAAGCATCAAAAGTATCGCATTCTTTTTGCCGTCAACATACTTAAATTTTCTTCCCATTGAGTCATGGAGAGAATGAATATTTCGAACAGCAATTGGAATGCTTTTATAAATATTTAAATGAGTTACAACAGTTTATCATTTTTAATTTTAATTCACACTTAGTAATTTCAGTATATCATCGGTTAAACCCTGTTGAAAATGTATTGTGCCGTGGATGAGATTTATCATATGATTTTAAGGATATAGATTTTATAATCTTTTTCGTTTTTTTCTCACTAAAACATTAACAATAAATAATATTCACGAAATTATTTCACTTAGGAAAACGTAAACTGTTAAAAAATTTTGTACTTTCAGAGAAACGCCAAACAACGTTGCACAGCTTCTTTCTAAAATGTGTTTGAAAACCAAAGTTGAAGACGACAGGTTAATAGTTGAAATACCTCCCACAAGGCATGATGTCATACATCCTTGCGATATCTACGAGGATATAGCTATTGCCTATGGCTACAACAACATAGTAAAAACATTACCCAAAGGGTTGACAATCGCAGAACAGGTGAAGCAAGTATTATATTATCCATACGAAAGAAGACCTAATATTACCTTTCATTCCGGAAACTAATTATACTGTTATATTAGTTTCCACTAAACAAGTTATCTGATCAACTGAGAGAAGAAGTTGCTCATGCTGGATTTACAGAAGCTTTGACATTTTCCTTGGTATGTATCGTCGCTACTTTTGAAAATCCTTTCACTTGGCCTCTCGTCATCTGAAACCTCTTTCTTCATTATTGTTTCTTTATTATGTACTCCAATTCAAGTGTTCTCGAGAGGATATATCTGAGAAATTGAGACTTGGCATCAAGGATGTACCAGCGGTCCATATCTCTAATCCAAAGACACTAGAATTTCAAGTAGGTATCATTTAAAATCACAAACCTTTCGGTTTAATAATTTAACACAATTTTAAACAATACATGTTCGCGACCCAATTAAATTGATAATACGATTAGTTTTTTAATGCTTGCATTATACATTATGTTTTCTTTACAAACATTAAGTACATCCAGCCATAAAATATTCAACTAACTGCGTTTAGGTAGCTAGGACCACATTACTACCGGGACTTCTGAAGACTTTGGCTGCTAACAAAAAGATGCCGTTACCCCAAAAGTTATTTGAAATATCCGATGTAGTACTGCGTGATTGTACAGCGGAAGTTGGAGCCCGTAATGAAAGACGAATTTGTGCAATCAATTGTAATAAGTTTGCAGGCTTCGAAATAATTCATGGTCTTTTAGACAGAATTATGCAGTTACTTGAAGTTCCATGGAGTACAGCTAAAGATTCCAATGGTTACTACTTGCGTGCTGCCGACGGTGAGCTATTTCGATACTTTTTAGTTCTGCAATGATGTTTTTCTAGTATCCATTTCAATGCTATCATCTCGGATCAAGTTTAGCATATTTGCTTTTTCTTTTAAATTAAGTTTGTCATTACTACCCGTAACTGTGTTCTAAGGGAAAAAAAAAAATGGCTGGACCAATGAATGTTTAAATTTCATCAAATAGATCTGAAAATGTTTGTATTTATTAGACAAGAAAATAAGCTGAAACTGAGTATTTTCACACATGAGAGTCCAAAGTTTGATAGATTCCCTGTAAAGTACAACTAAAACTTTATTTCTGTCAAGTGTCAGATGATCCAGTCGTGCTGATTATATTAAGTATTAAGGTTTGCTTAGAATAGCGATATGGTAATCCGACAGACGCAGTTTGTCAAAGAGAAAATTCGAGAACGTTGGAAAAAACTGCAATGTTAACACCAACGAACCTCGATTCAACATATTTTCATTCGTACTCTACTTTTTTCTAGATCCAACTTATTTTCCACAACGTTGTGCAGAAATTGTGGTTTTTGGAGAGGTGATAGGTAAGATGGGAGTGATTCATCCGACGGTAATTTCGAATTTTGACCTTAGCCTGCCTTGTTCGGCGATGGAGATTAACATCGAACCCATGTTGTAACTGTCATACTGATCATTGAATAAAATGGGTTGATTCAGAGTCGAATATCTGCTTCCTTAAATTTGCCCTACTTCCTGATTCGACTCAAGAGTATTAATTTTCCATTACGTAACGAAAGAAAACGTCCACCAATGTTCCTATCCCTTTAACGAGAATAAGTTGGAGCAATTTCACATGCAATTTTCACATGTTATTTCGCACAGAACAAGTTTCCATGCCTGCTGTAAAATGATCATGTTGAAGTTAGTAACGATTCGTGCTCGGGAAAAACAGTTATTGCGGGATTTTGGAACTGTTTGAAATTCAGTAAACCGTAATCAAATAAAAGGTAGTCATAGTTTGCTATCTTGATTCCTTGAAAATCACTGTAAAAATAAGAAAATAGTGATTTTTTCCCAATGTTTTCGTTCCTAAAACGTTGCTAACTTCACCTCGTGTAAAATGGAGGAAGATAGGTGGCCATGCTTCACACAAGTAATCAGATTGGCATGCGAGGTGCTTTGCGTATTGTGTATAAATAGAACACAGGGTGAAAGGTATGATTTGTTAATTTTACGGCGTTAAAAAATATCACGATTCCCGGGAATTGACCGCTGAAAATCGTCGGCTAACATGTGCACACATACGTACGTACATACGTGTCGAGCGGCGTGCGCGACATCCAAAAGCAGAGTACGGAACCACGTGCGTGAAATTGTGCCAACTAAAAACCTGGATCGGGAACGTCGGGAACTTTCGCAGCTCATAGACGGAGGAATAGAACAGCAGTTTGAACCATTACGCAGGGATTCAATTTTGTTTCTAAGGTTATTACGAATGTAGACGTATGCAGAGGCGCGGAAATTAAGTTGAAGAATAAAGAAAAAGAAAAGTACAAAGCATAATCAAAAGGCCAATGTACAAAGAGAAGAAAGACAAAGTAACGAATCAGTCCGATTTGTTACGCGGATCTTCTACTGGATTCAGAGAGTTTTGTACGCACATGGATAGAACGTATCGAACGGAGTATGCAAGGTATTACCGTTCGCGCGTAATAATGAATATTTAGAGTAGCGAAACTTTTGTTACGCAGACGATTGTTGCCGCGAGCCCGCGAGGTGACGGGCGTTACGGGAATATGGATCTGCACATACACGTACGTACGTAAGTCAAGAAACGATAGTTGAAGTTACGCGCCAACAGATAGCGACTGCGGTGAGTTTTTCGGCCGAGGCATCCGGGAGTCGGGACTCGCCATAGTAGACATGGCGGGTATTAGCTTACGTGAATGACGGCGATTGCGATAGAAATATTCACAAAAATCAGTGTTCTATGTGTGTTTCGCGTAACGAGAACGGTAGATTGGTGTCATATGATTTATCGGGAAGGTAAAAATGCAGAATGTAGGACAAGGAACAACTTCGGATAGCCAGAAACACGAAAAAGCGAACGTCGTTCATCACGACATAGGAAAAACGTCGACTCCCCAGTCTTCGAACTCCAGCCCTACGAAGTCGGAGACCGAGACGTTCTCAGAATTACAGCCCCGCTTTATGACAGACTCGTCGGAGAGCGAGGAGGATAGCGTTTCAGAGGTAAATCCACTCCGGGTCCTCGATATATTACTGTTTAGGATCTAAACGCAGATTTCATCCTACGTCTAATATGTGCGAGGGGTTGCCCTCTCTAGTGCCACCAGTGTGCCAGTCTGCCACTATCCGCGAGCGAAAGACAGGGAGAGACCAGGTTTCAATGAACTTCGTTACAAAGCGACCATCTCGCCGCGTACCAACACCGTTTAATACCTCAGGAGACGACGAGAAGTGCGATCGTTCGAGCCAGCGCGTTTTTATCGCCGAAATACGAACGGATTTGTGTTGCGAAGTTATATAACTCGGGATATGTGCTTTAATAGCAGGCTAGACGTCAGTGGAGTATGTGCGCGGTATTGCTGCAAGTGGCCAGTTTTTTTTCTCCATTTTTATTTTATTCATTTTTATTCTCATCCTGTTATCTTCGATCCTCGATTGAATTTTTTTTTTACATATTTTCTCACCAACTTCTCTCTACCGACGTCTGGTACGTCGTCGCGTACCCGCATCGTTGTGTTCACGTAGTACGCACGAATATGCCCGCGTGTGCGTGCGTGTGCCGTGCATGCCTGTCGGTGGTAGTCGACTACGCTGTTCTCTGTTCTAATTTTTATTATTTTTATTTTTTATTTTTGTCCTCATCTCGAGTAGCTGATTCTCCTTTGCGAGTATGTGTTTGCATACACATATGTATACATACATACATCTACATGGAATGTATGTATACATGTATTTGCATCGAAATATTCTCTGACTTCCCCGTCCTTTTCTATCTCTCCTTCCTCCTGTTTGTCCTGCCAGTCTCTCCGTCCGTCCGTCCGTCCAACCGCCGTCGGCTCGTCCGTCGGTCCCTCTGTCCGTTCGTTCGCCGTCCGTCTGTCCGTCCATCCGACTGACTGACTACATGCTTCGTGTCTTTGCGGAGAGTTGTTGGTTGCATCTAATGCCATTCACCCCCGTATAAATTTCGGCAGGTTCGCTCGTACGTACGTTGTATGTACAGTAGTATTAATCCCGTGCCTGTGCCATAAACCCTAGTTCGAGAATGTCGTGCAACTCAATTATCGTTAGTTCCTCGGTATATCGTCATTGTGCAAAATGCATGCTCGCACGCACACACATGTGGATACGCTCATATCTATCTATCCGTACTTACGCGCGAGAGCGAAATAGATTATAAGCTAACAAACCAGCCGCGGCAGCATAATCGGAGTACCTACCTAGGCATCGGTATTAACCAATTAGTAGCTAGCAACACTGCAAAGCATCGAGTAGTAGACAGCCTAGTTACATGTTATCATACGTGTGTATTACTCCTCCGCGCGCAGGGCACAGAGACGCAGTCGGCACACGGCGTGATAGAAATTCTCGAGTCTGAGATCTCATTTCCTAGCTCTGCGTCGCCGTGCCTACACGGATATTCACACACGTATTTACCGTACGTAATTTTACGTTTCTAATGCCTGTGCATCATCTGACAATCGAGAGAAAGATCGACGGTGTATCCAAACGGTGATGCGTCCGAATGAGTGAGTAAGTGTGTGAGTGAGTAGTGAAAATCGTGAACTGAGAGTTCTTTATCTTATTCTATACCTCTAAAATGGTTAACGAGATCCAACCGAGAGCTCGCCACCCGTATCAAATGATTCACTGTTCGAGTAATCCGCAAGGTTGCTTTTCTCGCGGAATTGAGTAATTTCATCTTAGTCTCCCTCCCGATACCCCCCCCCCCCCCCCCCCCCATTTGTGCGCGGACCCGTGCGAAATGAAAACTTTGTGCGAAAGATAAGGAAAGAAGGAAAAAAAAGCATAGAATAAAGGAAAACAATAAAAGATCACGTGAGGATATATTTGTTCTGACTCTGTGTCAAAGCGAAGCTGATAAAAATAATTAGTCTCATCGCAGTGATATATTTGGACAAAGTGTCACTTCGGCTCATTTATGTGCCCTGGTTATACACCTTGCAATGGTAAATGGCTGCACATTGTTCCAGTCTATCCACCAGCCGACCATTTGCTGCTCTTCGATACGCGCAACGATGGTCGTCGTCACTTTCACCTGTCTATTTTCCATCGTGTGTGCCTAAAACCCCGCGTCGTACTTCGTTGTTTTTACATTGCTGATATTTGCGTATAAATTCCTACGTAAAAATCTACGTAGATATAGGCGTAATCTGACTTTTTATCAGACTGCTTTTTTTTTTTTGTGCTCTACTCTTTATTCTTCCACGCTGATTATGACTAACTTCAGACAACAGGGATTCAATTTCACTCTATCAAATTTAGGTCTGGGTTTTGTACCGGAATCTATGGAATTGCAAGCTTTTATTGGTGGTATAAATTTTTGAAAATTTGACTATTTCAGTTAACGTTCTAGGCAACACGATATTTTTCGGCTTAATATTCGCTGCGCCTAGTTTCGTAGCTCGGTTAGTATACATAACCTCAATTTTTATTTCTGGCTAGAATTCGTTTTGCGGTCATTGTAATTTATGAATTATTCCTCTCTGGACGAATATTTTATAAAGTGAATCAGGTTGGGTGATTATTTGCATATTGATCGAAGAATCGGATGAAAAATTCTGCACTAAATTAGTATGAAATATCAAGCAGCGCTGATACCGTTGTACTAAACTCAGTGCACAAAGTTTATTTTGCATTGGGAATTTGTAGCCTCGGTTTAGATCAAGACTTATGTGTCATTCTTCCAAAAATTCATAGCTTATTTACTGTAATCTATCGTAATTTACCAACTTGTGATATTTGGCAGGTTGAGGTTAGTCTCATTAACATGACGAATCATTAAGAAACAATATCCATATAATATAACTTTGACTCGAACTTTTAAGTTTACAAAATTTGTGTCATCCTGCTCTATCACTGATTATAGAATTTCCGATAATTCTAAATTATTTGTCAAATATCAATTTTTTCTAAAAATACAGTATTCCAATGCTGAACTTGAATATCACAATTTTAACCCTAGACTGGTATTCCAAGGTAACTGTTTAACCCAGCATTTTCGTTGGCAAGCTTGCTTTGTTCAACTCTTCAAGCATTGTGACAACTTTAAACGCACTCTTCACTGCTTTACATCAATCAAAACTTGAAGAAATACATATCGATCTCTTTTTCAATGTGTACAAAACAGATTGGCGAGTGGATAAAGTTTGTACGACAATTAAAAAACAAATGAGACAGTGAATTAGGTACCCCTAGGATATTTACCAGTGTAGGGTTAAGAGGTTAGAGTTGATGGTATTGTAGTGGATCAAAGTCGAACAGAATTTTTAAAAACCCATGCATCACAGCTTGGAGATTTATATTGCAGGATAACGAGCTTCTGTCGTGTAATTCCCGTAAATATAATCTAATAAATTTTTAAACCACGCAAAGTGCATGTGCTGAGCGAATCAGTGAAAATTGAACAGATTTTTTTTCGAGACGTAGGTTACGTTAAATTTTACTGAAGTTTTTATGTCCGGTTCTCCCGAAAAATATGAAAGCTTAATCACAAATTTTGAAAGAAATTCGGATGGTCAGAAAAACTGCTATTGTTTTAGAAATTTCATTTTCAAGGTGAGGATTCGTTTAGATCTACTTGAACTTGCTTATAGTCTTTGACCTTTGTTCTCGCTTCAGCTTACGATCGTTGCAAAATTTTTATGAAACTACATCTAGTTACTGATGATGCTAATTTTGATTAAATTGAGCAATAAAGCCTTATAAATATATGACGCTGAAACTAGTACGTAATATTCATCAGTTAATTCGTCTGGATGGCTTTTAGGGAGTGAGCAAACGATAAAATATCAAGAAATATGCTCGGAAGAGTTCGCTAAGTATTCCACTCAAGTTTCATCGTTTGGTCATCCCCTAGAACATTTTCATCCGTATTACCTGTTAGTTTCAGTGTCATTATAAATATAAAAGTACCATATTAGAATAATAATTAGTATTCGTCATGTTAATAAATTATTTATCTGAAAGACACTTAAGCCTGCTAAATAGATTTTTAGGAAAACTCGTTATTTCATTAGTCTAGGATCGTCTGAAATTTAGTGACCGCAGTAAAACAAAGCTTACCCAGATATTTTGCAAATTCAATTCCTTCAAAGTCATTCTGAAGCTGCAAAGTATTGATATAATGCAAAAGTTATTTACTGTTGAAGACATTTTCTTGTGATCCTAACAAAGACACTGACGACAGCAATCTCAGGCGCATCAAAATCTTTCCAAACAATGCGGATGAAGTTATTAACGTTAAGAGCAATGATGCATGTTTAGGAAAAACTGCTACTTCGCACATTTAGGATTGTCTGAAATTTAGTAAATCATGATAAACAAAACATACTCGTATATTTCAAAAAGTCGACTCCTTGAAATTCATTCGGAAATTGCATAATAATGATGTTTTGCCCTGACGTTTCGTGACGTCAACGTTACTAACTTCAGCCTCATCTCAAGCAACCTTTCTTATATCACACGTCAATATCTAGAAATTCATGTTTTTCATATCATACGGACCCAATAATGTAACTGGCTATCACTTTCAACATGGAAAATAACAGTTTGTAACGTAGACATCTGCAAACCGATTGTACAATCATAAAAGATCGGGTCTTTCTAATAATTCGTGATGTTGACTCTACAGACCTCAACCTCGTTAATTTCAAGTACCAATTTTTTACCACTGGAAAGATGGAATCCCTGCGTGAAAATCATTGTGGCAACCAAACGATGAATACCTGTTAACCTACAGAATTAGTCGAAAAAAGAAACCTACAGGGTAATTTACTGGTTGCTGAGCACGAGTATAATTGACGCTGCTATGCTACCTGGGAATCGTGTAAGCGGCTCTCTCACACCCGGGTTTCAAGTTCGGCGATGCATAAATGATCCTGTATATTAAACGATTGATGAATATTACGTACATGCTTCATTGTCCAATGTTTGGTTTGCAGGTGGAGTGTTTTGCAATTGATCAAGCGGAGTTGGACGAGAATCATCACCTAGAGACGTCAAAGTTTTTGTTGACACCTGAAGATCCAGAACGGGCAGTGGACCCTGAAACTCAGGCACGGCTAGAGGCGCTTCTGGAAGCTGCCGGTATTGGTAAATTATCGTCTGGTGATGGGAAGCATCTGGCTGATCACGAGGTGCTTCGTCGTTTGACATCAAGTGTGTCTTGCGCATTAGACGAAGCCGCGGCGGCGTTAACTCGCATGCGCAGCGACAACCCTCGAACCCAGAACGAAAAGCGATCTCTCGTTGAAGCCTGCACGGACGGTGACGTTGGCACGGTGAGAAAACTCCTGACGGAGGGACGCAGCGTACACGAGACTACCGAGGAAGGAGAAAGCCTCCTCTCTCTAGCTTGTTCTGCCGGGTATTACGAATTGGCACAGGTCGGTACTCACCTGCATTACAGAGGACACTCGTCAAATATTTGAGGACTAATCAGCCAGGTCATCTGAAACAAAAGTTAAGAAATGAGAAAAACCGTTCAACAAATCTCTTGTAATATTATTTAGAGCAATGATGATGGAAATTAACGAAACAATATTTTTACTACGTAATAAAAATTAATCTGAGAAAACTCAAGTAATACAAGGTTGTAGGTCAGCAATTTGAAAAAGTTATCACAAATAGAATGCTGAAAATTATGAAACTCTCTTGTTTCTCTTATCTAATCCTAATGTTTTTGGGCTTACGATCAGATCTTCACAAATTGTCTGATAAGTATGCTTAAAACATGACACAGTATAGTTATACTATACGAATGTAATTTTTTTTATAAATATCCGTCGTGTATCGTACTTATACAGGTATATTTTTAGCCACTATGAAGATAACATTGTGCAAAATATTCAAGGCGAACTCTATACATTTCTATGGTAAAGGAAATGAGTCGAAAAACATTAGAATTCGTTAAAAAAAAATCAAAATATTGTCATTAAGAACATTCTGATGGTGAAATATTTTCTCAAATCTTTGATATCACGGCTTGTATTATTCGAATTTACACTGATTTATTACTATATCACAGAAGGAATGTTGTTCAATTTTTGTTCTCCATCATTGAAGCAGCTATAATTTCTGAAGATTTTTATAACGGTCTTTGTGTTCTTTCTGAATTTTTTTATTCAGATGATACAGTCGGTTCATCCTTGATTATTATTAACCCTAGTATGATATTTCTACAGCTAACCATACCCAACAGAAAATATTTACTTTATTCATTCATCAAACTATACGAACTTCTTTTCCAATACGAAACTGAAGAGACTGGCCAGAATCAGCAGCCAAACTCGCTTCTTTTATTCAAATGAAATAGTGATCAAAATTTTGTGAAATCTCTTGTAAAGCTCACGTACTTTTGTAAAATCCTAAGCGTCAAACTTTGCCTAATAGTCCTATATGCGGGTGTTTCTACTGCCAATGACAACCCCCTGCTGTACTCTACTCTTCCTTCCTTATATTGCAAATATAATTCTGATTAATAAAGAATTATTATTATTATTATTTTTATTAATACTATTATGTTATTATCATAGATTTTTGAAAAATGAAAAATTCATATTTCCTTTAATTTCTCATTCAGTCCTTTGTCAAATCGCTGTGACTTCAAAAATACTTATCTCACCACTATTTCATCAATATTGTGTATTGCAGGTACCGCTTTGATGACAAAACACAAATGGCTTTGCCAAATTTTTTCCATCGCTTCAAATTCTATAATTTATAAATATTTTCTACAATAGTTAAAAATAACAATCCTTGGTTTTCACGTATTCTGCCCTGAGCTACTATGAAATTCAGGTTATATTCCTCAAGCATACCTGTAACGCACTTTTGGTTACCGTCATGTATATAAAGCTGAGCATGCTCGTTATCATTTTTTATTTCAACTTCACAAAAACTGTGCAGTAATCATTCTGTTAAAGCTGATATTTTTGTAGTGTAAAGGTTTCTTATTGAAACATAAGCTGGTTATATCGATTAGGGTGTGACTAAGCTTTCTCGCAACTCAGTGTGTCTAGTTTCCATCACTTTTTGCAAGCATTGAATCGAAAATGGCTCAATTTTTTCAAACAATTACTGAAAAACGCTCCTGAAGCTAAAGTTTAAAAATGTAATAACCCAGTAGGGTATTACTATATTACAAATTTGAAGATATTCCTTATTATTGCAGGATAATTGATTATGATCATTGAAAAGACTCAGGCAATGTTTTTTGTTCTCCGTTCAACTTTGATGAAAATGATGATTCTAATTAAGGAAGACGAAACATAACTTGTTTTTAATAAATTGCATTAGCATTACAATGGATATGAAAAAATTTCCAAAGGCTTTAATCATTATTCCCTGAATAGTTGTGCAAAGTTTTGAAGAGAGTATTCCAAATTACGGAATCAAAAATTGACCGAAACCAGGAAAATGGTCTATTGTTATTGGTTTTGCAAGTTTGTCGACTAAAACCTACAGTTAAATTCAATGCCCTGTTGAAATAGATGTAATGGGCAAAAGCTGACAATTGCTAGTTAATGACACAGACGAAACCTTTTCTTTAATTTGAAGCATCGATCACTTTACATAACGACTCTATTTGTACTATTTTGAAAGTACTGTCAATTTCCAAAGTCACCACTCTTACGTACCTGTTGCGAGGTTATATTTTAGTTAATATTCAATACTGATTAACGCATAGTCGACCAGAGTGATTGAATACGTTAACACCATTTGAGTTGAAAATGATCGTAAAATTGTTGTAGTTATCTAATTTTTATTATTGGATTGAAACTATACTGTAGTACAATTACAAGAAGCTGAACAAAAGATCATCTTGTTACCAAGCAACATCAAATAAATATTCATACAAGCAAATAAATCTGCAATTAGGTATATTACAAATGAAAAATTGCGTTTTCGTTCATGTTAAAAGGGCGCATATATACACCAAAGAAAAGCGCCAAATTTTGTAATACTATACTCAATTTCTATGCGTTGATAACATGATTTCAATATTTCAGAACAGTCTCATTGGTTTAAATGACGTTATCCAGCAATTTGGGTCAAACATCTTGAAACTGGGATATCTATCAAAATCAACAATCTTGCATTTCATTAGTTGAATGTTTACTAAAAATACAGCAACTTTTAAACAAGTACATATTGCTTTCTCAATATGTTCCGATCTATTCACTATCAATTGATTAAATATCGTGGAGCAAACATTTTCACTGTGAAATACTGAAATATGATGCAAAGGCACAACAGTCCCAGTTTTTACATTTTTTGATTACTTGTGCTATGATTTAATTAATTCAATCTGAAGGCAAGCACACCTTAGAAGAGGAATAGCTAAAGTTGATGTATATTATTATCAAATTTTGATTAAAAAATGTTTCGTTTGTACCGTAGTAATAATAACCTAAAATTGAAAAGAATATAATATGGGGAGTAAAAATAGAACTGAAATTTGTAATCGTAACTTACAATTAGACAATATTATAACTCAATTCCTAGAAATCTTTTCTCAATGGACAAATATTTCTTTTTCCCCACATTGGAGTAATAATATTATTACTTACCGCTTGGTACACTGGAAAAATGCAATGATCATACTTTTGCTGTTTATGTTGAATGCCACTCCCATTCATTTGTACAAAACAAATCTAATTGTATATGTATTTCTAGTTAGTTACAGATTAATGGAAAAAAACAAAGACCTCAAATACGAAATAAATCATAGTAAATAAAAAAAAAAAAAAATTGAGAGAAATTCGAAAGAATTAGGTAAATGTGTAATAAAATGCGCATTATGTTTCATCCAATAATTATTTTTGATAATAATTCACGTGTTAAATGTATTCGATTAAATTGTCCACTCGGCAGATTTCATAAAACATAAATATGACAGCTCTCAGCTGATTACATGCAGTGTAAAATTATTTCCCTCTGAATCGTCATCTGCTAAACTATTACTCATTTTTAATACAGTGATACATGTATGGTTATAATTTGCGAATTTATCCGCAGGTACTACTGGCAATGAATGCTAACGTTGAAGATCGTGGCATCAAGGGGGATTGCACCCCCTTGATGGAAGCAGCCAGTGCAGGACATGTGGACATCGTTCTACTTTTATTAGCTCACGGAGCCGATGTCAACGCGCAGTCTACGTCAGGTATGACTTTAAAAATAATAACTACAATTCTCTTGGTAAAACTAACCTTCAGTTGTATTTTGAATATTATGAATAAAAATTAGTCATGTGGTTTCAGTGAAAGTGAATCGCTCCTCACCATTAGTTGACATAGCAATGATGTTGAATGTATTTCCTTTTGTTTTCAGGGAATACGCCTCTGATGTATGGCTGTGCTGGCGGTCATGAGGAGGTAGTAAGAACACTCCTAGAAGCTGGTGCCAACGTAGAAGACCACAATGAAAATGGTCACACCCCCCTAATGGAAGCAGCCAGTGCCGGTCATGTGCCAGTTGCTAAAATTCTCCTAGAACATGGCGCTGGCATCAATACTCATTCCAACGAATTCAAAGAGTCTGCTTTGACGCTTGCCTGTTATAAGGGTCACTTAGATATGGTGCGGTTTTTACTTGAAGCTGGAGCTGATCAGGTAAAGGATCCTTAAACTTTCACAATAATCGTTGAGTAAAGATTTTTATTAATTTAGCAAAAGGTCAAAGGTTGTTACTCACTACGTTGCAATGGAGTACGGAATAAGGTTGGGAGCACGTCAATGAAATTTTGAAATTGCTTTAATTTTTAGTATCTCATCAAAAATATCCGTCTGTTAATTCGTAGATAGGGTATGTCTAGCAGTACCTGTCTCTCGAAATAATTCAAGCCTATTACGATAATTGTGTAGTAGATTGTTTGAAATAACTGTAATATTTTTTCTTTTTTCTTTTGCTGGCACAAGATCTAAACATTAGTTTTTGCAGTACGAAAAATTCACCTCAGAGAAGGATTCTTAGCTCAAACATTAAACATGCCTCACAGTATCCGAATTTTTCCCAAAATTAAAAAAAAAATGTACTTATTCCAATTTTTCGCGTAATTTTCTAAATGGGAAAGTGTTACATTTTGTGTGGCATCTCTTAGACTTGAACTGAAAATTTTCCACATCAAGATGAATTTTAGTTTGGCAAAAAAATGACAGCTTAGATCTTTTTCTAATAAGAAAATGATATTGCCCTAATATAAATTACTTGCTAACCAATTGGATTATAAATGCAAACATATTTCCGGGTGATGAACCTCCTTAACTTAAATAATATTTTTGTTAGTTTCGAAATTTGTGGAAGCAAATGTTGGTACGAAAATGAAAATGAAAGCAGAAAAAAAGTAAAGAATTTCGTTGGAGTTTTTCTTCAAACGATTGAAAAAAATGTCGAATATTGAATGAATTGGCATATCTGCTGACAAATATTTAGATTCTCACTTCATTTTCTTTTCAATATTTCTGAATTTCAATTCCACCTCAAGCACCACATTATTTTTCTCTCAATAACTTTGATTATTCATAACTATTGCACGGTGAAATGTTTAAAATGCAGTTTATGTGATTATTGGTTTTTTTTTTCTTCATACAATGAGCTATAAATTGTTACCAGTAAATGATTCATGTATGACAAAACGACTCATAAAGCGTGGAAATTGTACTATTATAATTGTATATTATATTCACTTTGAAACAGGTAATCTATTCACAAGAATAAATAGCTTTATGTCAATACATGGAAAGTTACCATATGTTATTGGCCATCATTGTAGATTTTGACTGCAAATCTAAGTATAAGCTTGTAATACACGAACTTTTTGACAACTGTGTATTCAATGATGGGCCAAAGGCATTATTCGGAACCTTGTAAGTTAGTCTAGCATGTATTTGGAAATTGTAGTTAGCCATCAGGGATTAGGAAAATTTTACAGAAAGAATTTGGCATTTTCCAAGTGATATTATAAAATAGTCCTGGATTGATAAAATGTGTGTGATGCATACTGTCCACAATACTTACATTCTAACAACTTTATTTATCAGGTCTATGCGAAAATATTTATGCAAAAGATTACATTTTTCAGTTACGCAATGTGATTAGAAATAAAATGTGTACGAATGTAGTTAAAACTGATGGCGAAAAACTTCAACTGCACTTTCTGCCATTGTTCTCATGATCCGGTTATTCCACGACTAGAAAATTTGGAATACCTGCACAGTCAGGGGATTTGTCTGTTTGGACGGAATTAGCTCCTTTTTAAGGGAAATAAACTTTTAGTATTTTGTTCACGCTTTCATCTGAGGTCATTTCCACGTCTATTTTTTTTCTTGCAGAAAAGTGTCAACATTTTTTTTTTCCCCCCTCCTTCCCCAACTTGAAATTGCTTCTTATGACGCACTGTTCAGAACTATAACTAGCTATAATATTTTTTTTAGGTTATTAAATATCCGTCTTTTAAGATTGTATGAGATTTTAATAAACCGTGAATACTTGCATAGTTAAAACTGATATTTTCTTAATAGGAACATAAAACTGATGAAATGCATACTGCGTTAATGGAAGCCTCCATGGATGGGCATGTTGAGGTGGCTAGGCTACTGTTAGACTCTGGTGCACAAGTCAATATGCCAACGGATAGCTTTGAATCTCCATTAACCTTGGCAGCATGCGGGGGCCACGTCGATCTGGCCATGCTACTCATCGAACGAGGAGCGAATATCGAAGAAGTCAACGACGAAGGTTATACACCTTTAATGGAAGCAGCTAGAGAAGGACATGAGGAAATGGTGGCTCTACTTCTCAGTCAAGGTGAATATTTTCATCCAGCTTGAACACTCTCGTCTTAAAAGTGTGAAAGTAAATGTTATGCCGGCAATTGTTTATCTCCAAATGAATAATCGTGATTCCTATTCTTTTCAGGAGCGAATATCAATGCTCAAACAGAAGAAACCCAAGAAACAGCTTTAACACTCGCGTGTTGCGGAGGTTTCCTAGAAGTAGCAGATTTCCTCATCAAGGCAGGTGCGGATATAGAACTGGGCGCATCCACCCCTCTAATGGAGGCAGCTCAGGAAGGACATATAGAACTTGTTCGATATCTGCTGGAATCCACTGCCGATGTTCATGCCCAAACTCAAACGGGTGACACAGCATTAACGTATGCTTGCGAGAATGGTCACACCGATGTTGCCGATCTCCTACTGCAGTATGCAGCGGATCTGGTAATAAATACTTGAATTATTTTTCTAGTATCATATTTTTACACGTGATAATGTTGGTTCAAGAAATGGCATCACTCTTTTGCACTGAATTTTTAAGTCCACTTTGGATAGCTGCTACTGGTGTTGGAAGAATCAGCAACCACCGATTATACAGCTGAAAGATACTAGTTTTATCTTTATTTTAATTTTGGAATTTTAATTTTGGAATTTCAAAAACGATCCGTAATTGTCCAAGTTTTGACACCTTGTATCCATTATGTGAAAAACGAAAGTAAAATTATTTTCAAATTCAACATGTTAATAGTTATGGTTGGAAGTGAAAACTCTAATGTCTTCAGAGTTCTTTTTTTTTCCAGTATGGTTGTCTATAATTTTATCGAATACTCGTATGTCTTTAGTATCTTTTCTGATACATGGATTTTGAACCAGAATGATACAGACATCATAATTACCAAATTTTATAAAAATCATACAAACCTTTTCTGAGTTAATGTTATGGTTTGAAATTTTGCAATGTACTATTTCAAGTAAAACTAGTCCAAAATTAAACAATCATAGATGACTTTTCGGATTTTTATGTTAAAAATGAAGATAAAATTTGGTTAGTTGCGAATATCCACGCATCAATAGCAGCAAAGTTAACTTGAAGAACAAGCGTGAAATGGTGACCCTTCGTCCTTGATCATTTATTTGCAAGTTCATGTTGTATCTATGATTGCCATTTATAAGACCTCGTTTCGTAGACTTTTCCCAATTGTATGGAAAATTTCAATAAGTGGTAGAAATTTTTACATTACGAATTTATCCTCTACAAAAAATCGGCCGTTTACTATATCGTTTTGTAAGAACCTGCAAAATGAATTTATAAAACCCGACGGTTTCAGATTAATGAAAAAGACTTGTACCTTTTAGTAGAGAGCTTATTAAATTCTTGATTTTATTATTTATTGACAAAAAATCATCGTATCCTTTGGAAACTTCACATTTACAGGTTGGATTGTAGCGAATTTTGAAGCATAGAATTCAGTTTTTATGACACGCAAGAATTTTTATTTCTTTTTTTTTTGCTCCAAGTGGCAATTTAGGTATCAAGCTTCGATTGTACATGGAAGACTTGAATCCGGATTTGATTGAATTTAATGAATTTCACAGGAACATGAATCTGAGGGAGGAAGAACTCCACTGATGAAGGCGTGCCGTGCCGGTCATCTTTGTACAGTGCAGTTTCTCATATCTAAACGTGCGGATGTCAATAGACAAACAACCAACAACGACCATACACCTCTCTCTCTGGCTTGTGCTGGGGGACATATTACAGTTGTCGAACTTCTCCTCGCACAGTCTGCCGATCCATTCCATAAACTCAAGGTAAGAATTTATTTAACTCCATGGATCGATGCATCACTGTTTTCATTTGACATTTAACTTTAAATTTTATGTTTGAGCAGTTTAGTTGACAAATTTTACCAAATTTTGTCTGAGATATCTTTGACATATTAGCTGGACACTGAATATTATTAGCTAGTTACCATTTCATGGGAGAATTAAATCCTCAAAAATATATTAATCTATCTTCAAAGATATTTGAACTGAACAAAACTTTGAATATGCGAGGATAAGACTTTGATTGCAGAGTATTTGTAAGCACAATATTTAAGAAGTTTGATTGAGCAAAAATCGCTACTATGTATTAGGTAATCTTATTACGAAATAGTTTGAAATTGAGTATTTATCAAATTATTTCGTCAAGCTACGAAGATTCTTTTAAAACTACGAAAATATAAAATATTGGAATAATAAAGGAAAGCTTATTTAAGCTTATGTCCATCAATACTTCATTTCAACTTCTTAAGAATGTTTAAAAATCTATAAAATACGTTTGACTTCACTCTACAATAACTTATTTTTAATCAAAAGACTATTTTCTGCAAATTCACTAAAGCAGTTTCTTTTTTTATCTTGACATCGTTAAATATTTGATTTTACAATACTGCACCGATATTGATTATGATCGAGAAATGGCAATATTGAATTGACTACTGACACAAAAAAAAATTCCTGTTAGTGACGTTGTAAAATATAGTCTTGTGAATAAAATGAATCGTAGAGTGATGTTGAACGAATCTGCTTGATTTTTCACAACTGTTAGCATGATCATAAAACGGAATTCTTAATGTATTTCTCATCGTGCAAAACGTTCCATCACAAGTAAATTGTCTTTTACTTGAAAACACGTTTCATTAGTCACACATCCGTTGTACAGCATTTTCTAACGTTTGTATGTGCGTAATATTACAAGCAAATTCGATTCGATTGAAATTTATGAAAGAACAAAACCAACGATTCGATGGAGATTTGGGCCAACAAAATTTCTTTGAATATCCGTTGACTTCTAGTTATGAAAAAGTGTCCCAAATTTCATCATCGTTCGAATTTTCCACCAATTTTTCTAGAATTTGGTACACGACAGTCCGTTTTCAATTAATATGTTATTGCATATTTTGTCACATGTTACTTAATTACACACATATTATACATACACAACTTCGCGCTACTCATGCCGATTTATCTCATTTATCATATACATATCATTTATATATATGGGGCATTCCCCATCAATTTAGATATTTTCTTTCAAACTTTTAGGTATTGCTAATAAATAATAAAAAAAAGTAGTCACTGTGAACTTTTTTCGATTTTGAAATCAATTCCTTTAGGGGATGAACGTTTTTTTTTTGTAATTTATATAACTTGGGTCGGGTGGGACTGGCTAAAAAGTTATTGATATATGAAATTTTTTCTTATTTTGCCCTGAACTTCATGATATTGTAGGTTTTCTATTTTTATTCATATTATCAAAGGCTTTCTGGAGCAGGAAAAAAATTGAATGAATTTTTTTCCACGCGATCAGACTCTCCTGATATCGCTTTTAATTATATATAATCTGTAGGGATATGCAGTAAAAAGCCTACGAAAAATCGGCATAACAGGCATCGACTATGTAATGAAATTAAATTTTTATTTTCAATTCTCAGCACTAAACAGAACAACCATTAGCGTTACTCCATGTAAAGGTACCTTTTCCAAATCGCTTTAGTACTAACGATATACAGAAATTAGAATTATAGATAGTTATAACAGATTTGCAGACAAACTTTAAACTCCACTAAATAGCCGATGCCCACTATGCCGAATTTTCTGCAGGTTTTTTTACATGCTTATGTAGATTATACAAGATAAAAATTAATACCAATGTTGTTCCAGTAAGTGAAGTAAATTAATTTTCAATTTTTTATGCTTGAAACAGTCTTTGCAATAAGAATAAAAATTTATCTCAGAATATTCGTACACAATTGTACTAACAGAATGTATGAAAAATAAGAAATTGATTAAAAAAAAATTCTAAACCGTTCTGTTCCCCTTAAAATTTGATACAAACTTCAGTAATTTTCTATCTCCCATTCTCTTTGTTTTGAGGTACCCTTGAGTAGCTTCGCTATTGTCTAGTTTCTCTCCCTTTTTTACTACCCATTGCTACCTGTGTTTATCTAAGTTTCTTTTTCTGAGGATCGTCTTATTTTTCTGTCTGATTTTCTTCTATAGCATAGATCTGTGTGTCTTTCAGCATGTGTATGACTGGCACTATTATGACTGTTTCCTCAAATGATTCTCATTCTACCAAAAAATTGGTTGTATGCTCTCTTCGTTTTCGTGATTTTGTTGCCATTACTATTCTCTTAATTTAATCCTAATCTTTTGCTAAAGAAGTTTGAAACTACTTTTTTTTTAGTATTTCTTCTTTTAATTTGGCTCTTATCAGGATGTTCTTTCTTTCATCTTTTCTTTCATTTATCTCGCAATTTACTCTCGGTTGTGATCAGTCTTGACTTGGTGCCGGGCCAGAATTTTTTTCTTTTAGACTCGGTATTATTGACAGATTCTACTTTCGTTTGACAATCTTCTTCGTTTTTTCCTGTTTTTATCTTCCTTACTAGTTTCTTCATTTTATGTAATATTAATTATTTTCTTTCTTCTTCGTAGATACTGTCACTTCCATTTATCTGTTCTTTTGCTATCTATTTTACCATTGATCCGTTTGTGTTACGTTGTTTAGGTTTTCTCTATCAGCCTTTTCAAATCACTTGATCAAATTTCTTCAGAATCTTATCATTTGGGTAATTTTTTTCACTTTCTGTTCTGTGTTTTTCGTCTCATTTGCTCTCATTTCGGATAATTTATCGCCTTGTTTGTATAATTTTTTCTTAAAAAATAATTATTCTGATCTAAATTCTTTTGCCTGATGCTTTTTTTCCTGAAAAGGGTATAGCCGGGTTAATATGGGAAATCTGCCCCCGCGGCTTTTTTGACTCGCACTTGGAGGATCGATTTGGTATCGAATAAAAATAATTCGCCTAAATTTTTAGCTCTTTACCCCAAACGGTTTTCGAGATTTTAAAAAAAAAACCTGTTTTTTAGATTTTATTTTAATTTTTATAGTAAAATTCAAAATCAATCAATGATTAATTTTTTCCTAATTCTTAGGAGTCTAAGACATGAAAAAAAAATGTGATCATGATTCTTAAACGAAAAACCAATTTTTAGCAACTATTGAAGATTAATCATTAACAGATAAACAAAAGATGAGTAATTAAATTTGTGTATTATTTGGTTTCAATCAATTTTTGCAGTTGGTTTTCTTTATTGACTCAATTTTCATGATACCAAACATATCGTATCATTGCAATAGACACTCTCCTTCTTACAGTACGTGATTCGAGGAAAGTTCTATTCAACAACACAGTTGTGGTAACGATACCTGATTTCATGGTTGGTTCGCAGTATAAAGAATCTTTGTACAGATATGCTTTTACATTATTGCTTCTGGAATTATGTATTTTTAAATTTCGTAGCCTGTAATGATTTCAAAATTATTATAAGTTTGTGGGAAGCCGAATTTTATTTATTGTCAACTGGTATCTTTACTGTCATACAGAGATTGTTCAGCAATATTGGTATGAATTTCATTCTTCTACTTGTAGGACAATTCAACAATGCTGATAGAAGCAGCCAAAGGTGGACACACGAATGTTGTCCAACTTCTGCTCGATTACCCTCACAGTATCATGATGAGTACACCGCACAACGCAACCACCACCCCCATGCTACTGCCTCAACAGCAGCAACAACAACAACAGCAGCAGCAGCAGCAGCAGCACCAGCAGCAGCAACAACAGCAGCAGCAGCCGCAGCAGCAGCAACAACAACAGCAGCAGCAGCAACAGCAGCAGCAGCAGCAGCAGCAGCAGCAGCAGCAACCACAACAGCAACACCAACTGCATCAGCAGCAGCAGCAGCAACAACAACAGCGTCACCAACAGCAGCATCAAATACAACAACAACAACAACAACAACACCAACAACAGCAACAATTGCAGACACAGAATCTACAACAACAGCAAAAAGCACTGCCGCAACAACTTACTCATCAACAAGACGCGACCCACCAGCAACAACCACCAACTCAACAGCAACAGCAGCAGCAAGCAACGGAGCAATCGCAAACCCAGAATCTGCAGCCAAAGCATAACACACAGAAATCGTTGCTTAGAAAGAACCGTTCTGTGACGGTGCTTCCAGATATGAGTCTAACTTCTGCTGAAGCACAACAAGTGCGAACACAACCCGCAGGTGAAGCTGTTGCCTCCACTAAAGATGATACGAATATTTTGGATAAAGGGAGCGGGGGTCTCACCAGCCTTTCAGAACCTAATATTAGCGTAAGTCCGGCGCCAGTCTCAGTTCCGCCTAACTCTGATGGACGGAAGCATACACGACAGGAACAGATCCTCAAGAAACAACAAATTCTTGAAGAATTGCAGGTAAAACATTTTTCCAACACAATAGTTTTGTTTTCGATAACGTTTCCACTGCTTCAGAAACTAACGAATTTCTGTTGAATGGAACAAGTTTGCAAAGCCAACATTGTAATCACGTGTTATCCGAGAGCAAAATAATCAGCGGTTAAAATTTTATGCACATGATAGTACAAATACAAAATAGGTATATTCTCATTCAATATAGCACGGTGTTGATTAAAAATTTTAAACGCGACATCATTGAAATTACTGGAATAATTTAATACAGTAATGCATACCTTCTTCTGTTTTTGAAGAGGGTTGAGAGAGAGTTGCAAATCAAGGGGGCAGGCCACCTGTTCTTGGGTTCATCCAGTACGCCCGTAGATCCCTTGGTGACACAACAACAGCAGCAGCAGCAGCAGCAGCAACAACAGCAGCAGCAGCAACAGCAACAACAACAACAGCAGCAACGGCAAGATATCACCGAACCTGACTCGCTGTTACCGGGCATGCTGAACATTGACCTTTCTAACCAATCTGCAGGCACATCTCATGGTATGTTCGATGATGATCAATAATAATCGTATACATGTTATATTATGACGTATATGCAAGGTTCCAACATTCTTTATTTTTTAAATTTTGCTAAATATTTATCTTTACACGCGACGCGTAAGAAATCTTTTAGTCGTTGATTGATTTCTTCTTTTTTTATGGTTTATTATTAGCACCTTGTATGCACTAACAACCAAACTGCGGATTGTACTAACGATCCGGTTTTACAGTATCGGCAATGGCTTAGGTTTTACTGTAGAACTCTTTTACAAACGAGAACTACATTATCTTTTGATATATTAAGTGGCAACGCGCAGTCTGATCAACTAGAAAGCATTTGAAGAATTCAAACGTTCACTCTAGAATATCCATTCTCCTTCCCAACCATTTATCCGACCATCCAATACACGTTGTTGACAGCGATGGACTTCGGTGTACAGTTTAGCTCGAGTGCAAGTGATTTAACAACTAATGATAGTGTAAGTTGCATTTGTTTTCGTTTTGAATGAGATATTGATATGCGCTTGTGCAGAGAATGATATTGTTTGTAAATCGTTAATCTCTTTCGTGACTGCTGACAACAATTGGCGTCAAATTAATAGTTTTGCATCAAGGACAATTTTTATGGCTAACCGAGCTACTCGTTCAAATGTGATCAGTTCCAGAAAAAAAATTGTGATAATCAATCATATCGATCATATCGTTGTATTGTTTCAAGTTTCTATCCGTTTTGTTATGAATAAAGTTTCGAAATTATGAAGTATTGCCGTAGCATGCTTCTGTATGACATCTGGTTACGATTCTATATCATTCCGCGATCTAACGTTGAAATAAATAATTCCCGCTGTCATTTATTTCTTTATGTTATTACGGAAAATAATTTCTACTATCATAATTTATCGAATTGATATCACGTTTTGGAATATATATTCGTTAGTTGTTAAAAATTTTTGATTTATTTTTGTGAATAACATACTAAACTTTTTTTTTTCTGTCTTACTATCTTAGTCTCAAGCGTTGATCCTTCTTAGTAACAATTTTGGATGGATCGTATTAATCTATCAATTAGAAATAACTAATTTCGGTGGAACACACATCAATAAAGTATACTTCAAAGTGTTGTTGTAAAGTGTGTAAGATACGCTACTGGCAGAATTAAAATTTATTCAATGAAAGTTTTCGCCATCATTACCTTTATGCATACACATAGGAATGTTAGTAAAAGCTTATTCGTACCTGTAGCATCTTTCACTTGGAAATTGTGAATAGTCAATTCACGTAATGCGCAGGCAATGAGCTGGATTAGTTTGATGTATGACAATACAATGAATTGCATTGTTGTTTTGTCAGGGCTGGTTTGTGGTTCCGGTGGTATGTCGGAAGGCCTGTTCGCTCATCAGGGAACGAACCACGCGATATCGTGCCACCTTGCTTACCTCCGCGGACAAAATGCTGCCCTTGCAGGAAAAATGGCTCTACTCGCAGAAAATGGCCAGCAAATCACTGTACAAGGCTCCTGCCTGCAACAGGCGCAACAACCACTGCCCATGCTCCCTTCTGCGACGGAAACTGTTCCTAGCGCAAGCAACTTTCCTACCACTCCACCTCTGTCTCTCGCTTCTATCACCGTTACCTCTACTTCCGCTGTAGCAGCGTCAAATATGACCTTGACAACAACTCCAAGTCCACCTAATATTTCCACACCTCCTACCGTCACAACCGCCTCCCAGCCGATCACTGCGAGCAGTGACGTAAGCCATAACACAGCCATAAGCGACCGCCCTAAAGCCAAACCTGCATCTAAGAAGGAAGGTAAAAACGTTCGTAAAGCTGCGTCTGGCACGACAGGTGGTAAGCTACAGCAGCAGCACGTTACCCTAATGGCTGGTCTTCAGCAGCAGTATCAGCAGAAGCAGCGCCAGCATACCTATCAAGTGCACCAGGTCCATCAACTCCAGCAACTCAATCAACAGCTTCAACTACAGCTCGACCAAGTTCAGGTGCGTAGCTTTTAATCATTCATATATTCATTGCGTGTTAGGAATAACCCAAGGAAGTATTCCATATTCCGATGATGAAAATGAAAATGTATTTCACGGTCACTTACGACTGAAAGAATTGCACACACTAATTGGAAGTAAATGAACCGAAACCTATTTGATTAGAAAAAATTTTAGATCGTCTAATTATCTTGATCCTTGAATCTAACTTGCAACAATTGGACGATACATACGTACACTGTTGCCTTTTATTATTATTATTATTAAGTATGTAAACGAGGGTGGTATTAATTTGGATTATTTGGGGTATTTTTGAATGTCGCCAGGTTCCCTCCCTAAATCGGTTTTAAGTAAATATGACAAAGATCTATGTAAAGTCCCAGCATTTTATTAGAATGGGAAGCTGTACTAAACCAAATTTTTTTTCTGGTTTATAAATGTAAACCTTTGGTTAGACATTACGCAAAATTTTTGAAAATTGTATCACTTATTTCGAACGAAATGCAACAATGTCTGCGTATACCCGGCATTTCAGACCATCTCAACTTGGCTATGATCCTTACCATCGTAATTTTACTCTAGGGTCAAACTTTTTGTTTTTTCACAAAGGACTGTAAACTTACTGTGTAAAATTCATTACAATTTATTACAGCTAACGACAATTGCGCTAATCAAGCAAATGCTAAAAAACTAAATTTCTTTCAAAATCTGAAACCTTGTAAACTGTTTTCATTTGTAACGCCCCAACGATGTGCTTAGAGGAGAGTAAAATTAAAGATGTCAAGGGTTATGGCCAAGTCTACGTGGTCCAAAACGCCCCATATATATTTGCACCATTACCCTCGAGTTTTAAAATGCGATTGTTTAAGAAACGTAACTACCAAAAGGAAAAGTATCGGTAGTTTCGAAATGGAAGTTGAAAAAGAATCTATAATCACTGACAAAACTTTTTCTCAACGGGTAGAATATCATGATAAATCGGGGAGTAAAGCTGAGAGTGCGAGGGTCCAAACTCCTTGTTCGAGTAGAAGTGGTCTACTTCATATATTATTATCAAATAAATGCAACTGGCAATACAAATTTTAGGCACAAATCAGTCTTACTGCTTATTTTGGAATAAAAAATCATAAGAAATTTTCTGCATTTTTGGGTATTATAGACTCATGATAAAGATGTTGCTTTTGATCTACTTTCGTGCAAAGGGCTAGTACTGCAAGGTTGATGGGTCAGCAGTGCAGCTGGTTTCATTCGTTACAGTACAACCTTGATTATCCAAAATCAATTGGGATCAGTTATAGTTTGAATTAGCGATAGATCTGAGAAAAGGCAGTAATGTCAAGTTAAGCGTTGTCACATAATAAAAAGTGCCTGCAACTTAACACATTGGTACACAGATTTGTATGTTATTTTTAGACGCATAATGTGTTTGACTTCCAAATTTAAACCAAAATATCGTTTATTCTAGGACAAAGTTTTGAATGGATTTTCTTCCATATTTAATTCCAACGGTACATTTATATATGTCAAACATTCAGGCTAACTTTCGTGTAGATACAGTCACAGTTTGGATTAGGAAGGGTGCAAATGACAGTCGTTTAAATAATCGAGCTTCTACTGTACCAACTTATTTACACTCTTTTATTTGGCAACTTAAATAGTTATTACAAAACAGCGCAGTAAATTTGGATTCATTACCCTATATCACTGGAGATAACAAAGTTAAGACTTTTTAGGTATTTACATTCATTGTTCATTCCAATTTTTAAGTATACTTAAAAGCGATCAGCTGCTTTTTTTTTTAATTTCTGTTTTCCCCAAAAATGAAAAGAACAACTGTGTCAGTCGTTATCATGACGTTGAATAAATGACCCTGCCAGTATATTTAGCAACAAAATTCGCAAGATTTTGCTATATTTTTCGACAATCCAAAGAGAAAGCTTTCACTAGGTTGTACACAAGCCTCTTACGAGTAGATAAATTTCCAGAAATTATATTTTATGTAATGCGTATTCAAGTAATTGTTTGTGTTAAGTTGGACCAAAATGAAAACACATTTCCAATTTACTATTATTAGAACTTTTAGGGTATCAGCCGATTTTTCACGCAAAAATTCAAATACAATCGAATGGTTTATAGTTTTAAGCTCAAGTTGAACAAAAGGAATTATCTAGGTTGTAGGACTTACGATTATTGATTGCTTGGCAAAATTTTTCCTCAAAAGAATCGAATGACTCCCTCTTGTTATTGTTGTGAAAACTCATAAACCGAGAACAGATTAGGATAAATATTATAGATAAAATGATTCATAGTGTCTTACAGATGGTTGCAGAGGTTTTCATGGATATCATTTAGACTTCATAAAAACACAACAGCGATAACTCTTAGTTGATTTTTTGCCGCCCTGTTGAAGTTACACTCTTGAAAATACCGCAATTTTTCACAAATGTAATATTAATGTATTCAAGCCATGCAAAAATCATATATTATAATTTCATCTACTTCTGGAGTTATTTGAAGCTGATTTTTCTCTGCCCTCGCTTCTGTCTAGCTTTTTCTTAACCTAAACGCAGAGTTGTAAAATATGTGCGGTATTATCTACTGTTTCATTTATTTTACCATAATTTTTATACATTGGAAAATAAAAAAATCTCCATATGGTAGCAGTATGTATAGAATACATGTAAAAATATGTAGGTAATCGATTTGTTGAAGGATGTAAACGTGGGGCCACCTTCATTTACAAGAGTCGAATAATATACCCCAGTGCAATCACATTTCGGCCAGGCAATTTCTCTTTGTCTCTTCTTGCCTCTTTAAAAATCATTTAGAATCTGCAGGTATTGATAGGAAAAGCACTCCCGAACAAGTCATTTTGGCCTGTGGAAGACTCAGTTATCAGCTTTAAAGGTTTTTCTGTAGCGATGAATAGTGCAGACACTTTGCATTGGTGGTTCCACCATCGGTGGATTTCTGACAAATAGCATCATTGTATCTTTTTAGATCACGAGTCTAGTATTCGGCTGACATCAGGCAGGACAGCTCGTGCTGATTCTCTGCTAGTCCAAGCTTTGCCTGCGGCTGCAACCGATATTCGTTTGAGGATGAACAAACCTCATTGTCTAGATTAAAAGTTAAAAGACTAGAAAATCAATTTACGAAAAATTTCCAACAATGATATTTTCACTAATGCTAGTAAACGAAAATAACGTAACATCCAGGCTATGTGATAGAAATGAATTTGAGCAAATTCTATTAATGCAAGCTAAAATATCAACCATTCAAGAACAGGTATTATAATCAAAACGCCGATTACACTCTGGTATTGTTTTATCCGATTCCAATGTTTTCAAGCTCAAAAGTTACATTCACCATATAAATTTCTGGAGGAGGCTTGGAAAGGAACGTACAAATAGTTCTCCTATGTCTCCGGTGTTCTTAAAAATAGATAATTTGCATAAGTACAATGCAAGAATATTAATCAAAAGTTACATTTATATATTATAACTACACTATAACGTAAGTTATCTTGAATGTTTTTCACACAATTTAAAAGCATCCGATTCTAACTAGACATTCTAATTATAAAATCTTTACTCAAATGGTGGATAGCTTGTGTTATTCGAATTTGGTCAGAATCATTCTTATTACATAGTAGGGATGTTCTTTTGTTCGTGTACACTATCATTCGTACAAATAACACTGCTGGAGAGTTTATAATCGGTTCCTTCTCTTTTTCGAACTTTCGATTCAGGCAGCAGGACCCATTATTCTTTCAGCAATCTTGCCTACGGCCTCGCTTATCTATCCGATCAAAATGATCACGTTTTGTCACAAGTGGCATTTATATTCGTATTCGCACATAGAGAACAAAACCAATATTACTTTTAGACTATAGTTATTGAGACATTCTTTACGGAGAGATCTGCATATGAGAGTTTTCTTGATCTATATGTAGGTTCAGCAACAACCACAGCAACAACAGGGTGGTATCGGGGGTGTTGAGGGTGGCTGTGGAGGCAGCATAGCGATGCCCACTCAGCTGATGGCTCACCTCCACCCTACTCACACCCACAATCTTCACAGCCAGGTATATTATACTCGTGTTAGAGTGTAACCCTTTTCCTCACCCTTTTAGCCCTGTTGCTTGCCTGTATGCTATATCGCGGTTGACCTATCTAATAAAGATTTTTCATTTCCTCAGATTATATTGTCGTTCTAAAAAACAATTATGTAGCATATTGGGTCTAAGTGAGTAAGAGTTGCTTTAAAAAAATCCTGGAATACACTTAGAAGCTACGAGTTTGTCTGTATGAGCATTATTTATTTTAACATTTTGTCGAAATCCATGCAACAAGATTCAAAAACTGAAATTGCTGCGCAAAATATGATTTTTGTATAAGTACGACGTTCACAAACTAGTCATTTTTACACATTATGCTGATACCTGTTGATAAAATAATTGAAATATCCGGAGAATGAATGATTCACATAGTTTGAATTAAAAATTCTGGGAAAATTTTCAGCAGTTTTACAGATTGTGGCATAATAGTGTGAACAGCGTTACTCCTACAAAGAATACAATTTCTAAAAATTAACTGAAATGATGTATTACTTTTTTTTATAGGAGTAACACTGCCCTCACTCTTGTGACACAGACTGTATTTGTGCCAATGATGGTAAACACAAATGAAACACCATCCCTACCATGCAATGGAAATGCTACCGAGCAAATTTGAATAACACAAGTTGCTAAGATACCAATAATACAAGGTTTTATAAATAGAACGTTGAAAATGCTCAGACTGGTGTTTTCGATCTGGCTCTAATGTTTTGGGCTCTTTTTTTCGTTGATTAGGTCCTTTTAAATTGTCTGAAAAACATTCAAGAAATCTCGCGTTACAGTGAGATTTAGTCAATATAATTATAAAATAAGTTTAGATAAGTATAGTTACAACGCTCAAATGTATTTTCAAATTCTATCTTTCAAATGTATGATCGTATTTCTATCCATTCTGGAATTGATAGTTTGTAAAATTTTTTTGTACACGATCATCGGGCATATCGATGGTGAACAAAGTAAGCCTAAGAGCATTCGATTCAGTTCAAAAAAAAAAAACCAGAGCATGAGAGCATTATGAATGTTCTGGTTATAAAATCTTTTCTTCAATTGCAGATATCTTGGATTGTGTTATTTAAATTTTCTCCACATCATTTTTACTACACAGTAGAGAAGTTATTCCATTCGTGTTGTTTCATTGCCATTGTTGGTACAAATATCACTGTTGCAGATTTGTTGAATGGATATTTTTTTTTTTTTTTCTTTTTTTTTCATAACTTTTTCTTCAGAGGGGATGCGTCCCATCATGCTTAAGATTAATGTAAGGTAGTGAAAAGTCGAAGGTTTTAGAAAAAAGTGTCAAGTCAACTATGCGCCCAATGAAAATCAGTACCCACAATTTCATTCAAATGAATTACAATTGGAATGTTTTTTTTTTCAATACAAATTGACATTACATACGTGGTAAAATTGTTTATTTATTTTAAGTTTTTTACCGATGTAAAACCTTGTAAATGCTTTGCAACATTATACAAATTACTGTTTTAAAACTGTTTAAAACAAGTATTAAAACTGATATGGTTTGGCATTTGTGGACACAACACGATCTTGGAATTTTGTAATTGCTGAGTAGTCAAAAACCGAGTTAAATTTTATTGTAATATATATATATATACATATATATATTTTTTTTTTTCTTTTCTTAATGCATTTTGAAGTGTACAAATGCGGTTGTATATTAATTTTTGCAGTATAATTTTTTACCGCCATGTCATGTTGAAAAAAGGAATCAGCATAACTGACTAGTCATTTTTTATATGGATGACAAAAATACGCAGTTTTCAAATTGAAATGCAATGTATTCCTATGCACTTAATGTCATTTATGTTTGCAGAGAAACTTCTAGAACCTTTAAAAGTATGATATTATCTAGTTACGAACAATAATTACAGTTTTCTTACCACCTCGTTACACGCAGCAATACAGATTTCGATCTGAAATTCGTCCTAATCTATGAATATTTCAGAACTTTTTATGAATGCTTAGATTCTCCATATCTATCAATTTCGTACTTCTAAGTGATAAAACATAAGTATGAGGGCTTGATTTACCAGTCGAAATAATTATCAACATTTTCATCTATCGATTCTATAGTTTCAGCTAACTCAATAGTCTGTGTATGTCGTTGTGACTTGCAACTTGACTTGATTAGCAATTGGCACTTGATTTCTAACAAAACTGTGTCAATTAAAACCAAGCAATATTTGATTCCATGATGAGATTTTTAATTTCTCAAATTTCATAATTAAATTTAATTCCGGCAGCTAATGGTAATCAGAGTGTCTAAGTTAGTTTTAGAAATGAAGGGTGGCACGGCCAAACGGTGTAAGCGCCAACATTATGATTTTCCAGGAGAACCAAAAAACTATCCGAAGAATTGATAAATTAATTTTTTTGAATAATCAAAAAATACTTTTTAGTATTTTTGAAGCGCTTTTAAATGGCCTAAACCCTGGTTTAACCCTTTCAGTCATGCATTTTTCATCTGCACCGATTTCGATGAAAATTGGTACTCGGGGGTTTTCGGGGTCGCTGATTACGAATCCGGCATTAGATTTTCAAAATTAAAAATGGCGGATCCAATATGGCGGACGTGAAATTCCAAATACTTATTAATTCTTCTGAAACTTTGTACTCAGGGGTTTTCGGGGTCGCTGATTACGAATCCGGCATTAGATTTTCAAAATTGAAAATGGCGGATCCAATATGGCGGACGTGGAATTCCAAATACTTATTAATTCTTCTAAAACTTTGTACTCAGGGGTTTTCGGGGTCGTTGATTACGAATCTGGCATTCGATTTTCAAAATTCAAAATGGCGGATCCGATATGGTGGACGTCAAGTTTTATATCTTATATTTTTCTGCTCAATATTTTGGCTCGAATTTAGTCATTTGGGAGATTTTGGAATGGCTGATCACGAATCTGAAATCATAACTTCATAATTTCTAAATCCAAGATGGCAAATGCCATCTTATCTTTCTTTGTCTATATTCGTGTCTCTCTCTTAGCCCTACCCGGAACTAACGACGAGGACGTGGAGAGCATCTAGTTCCACTTTTTTGTTTGTTTTCTGTTTTTTGTGTTTTTTCTTTTATTTTTCGTGTTTTTTGATTTTTTGATTTTTTTTTGGTGTTTTTTATTTTGTTTTTTGTTTTTTTTTTATTGTTTTTTTCTTCTACTTGTTTTTTTTTCAATATACCTAATATGACGCCCGCACGCACATATATATATATATATCAATGATAATGATGAAGAACCACGGATTTTAATTATCTCAAATTTCATGTCAAATTAACTGAAATATTTATTTCTAATGTATATTTGAAGGAATATTCCTGATAAAGTAAGATTTTACGTGATTGAAATTTTTATTGACACATTGCCCAATTGGATCGACTATAGCGGATCCACCATTTTGAATTATCAAAATCTGACCTCATATTCGTGATCAGCGACTCAAAAAACCCCTAGATACGGTTTTTCAGAGGCCTTGGTTCAATATTAGAGCTCTGAGGTGATTTTTTAAAAGGTGGGACAGTAGCGGACCCACTATGACTGAAAGGGTTAATACAGCAATTCATCTTCGAGAAAATGACTGACAAAAAAACGATTTTTTCAGTGCTATTGTACATTCACGGTTTGTACGAACGATTTTTTTTTTTTTTTTTTACTTTGGATGCTGATTAAACACAATGCTTTATACAGTATTAATACAGTATTAAGATTACGAAACAGATCACATAAACGGCAACTAAAATTTGTCATAGTAGCTTATGTGGCCTTTTATTCTAGTTTCGCTTTTTCTTTTTTCTATTTCTTTCTATTTAGTAAATTGAAGTATAATTTGGTCACGTTAAAATTAAACTAACAAGCTGTGGCGATTCCACTGATACAATTTTAAATATCATTGTTGAGCAGGCACCACAACAAAACCTTCCTGAACAGATGGATCCTGAACTGGCCAGGTTGCATAGAGAAGGGGCTTGCCCATTTTTCGCTGCTGCACAAAAGGCCAAAGCGTTAGCTACAGATGAAAAAATTTTGAAGCTGGAAGATGGAACGCAGATACCTATTGACGATGTTGCTGAAATATTCGAATCCTTTAGCCTAGATGATGTTGCGAATGGTGAGTGAAAATCTCATTTCTTATCTTCAATTATTACGTTACAAATGATTGCCATTTTTGCGATGAAATGTTAATTTTTGTAACCAATAGCAGCGGAGGATCAAGAAAAGATGAAGCTTGAAGCGACTAGCAAAGAGATTCATCAACAGTTGCAACAACAGCAGCAACACCAACCTGGTCAAATGATGCAACAAGCTATTAGTCCACCCCATACTACCAGAGAATATTTTGCCGTCCCCGTACCATCGGGACCGTCGGTTTCTTTGCCAACGCTGCCGTCGCTTCAAGTAACAAGCACAGGTGTACAAATCCAAGCAGATATATCAGCAGGATTACAATTAACTGGTACGCAGCCCCTACAAAATCAAATGCTAAACGATCGACTGAGCGGTTTTCAAGCAGGCCTTCAAGCCGGTATGCAAATGATCGCTGGTGATGCTTTTCAGTCTCAACTACTTCTACAGTCGTCTCAATTGTGTAAGCATTAATTGTGCATAACAGTTGTATATTTTATGGATTCCATGCTATTTCTTTATTTCTGGGTTTTACTTTTATTCTCTAACGCAAACTCAGGGTGGTGATTGTTTTGGAAAATTTGGATCTCTAAGCAAATCGAGAGAATTTAATGGGGTTCGAGTAATAAGTAGGAAAATTGGGTAAAAGTAAGCAATTTCGGAAATCTCTTAGAAGTTCTCTCAGAATTTTATACTGTGAATATCTTTTTACTTCCTATCTCCACAAGATGATAAATTTGTAGGTATTCCATAGTATTTTTACTTCATTGTTCTGTACTATTGGGCAATTCGAGACTTTTTTCCATGGAAATTAAATTGGATGGTTCTTAAATATAAGGGGCCTTCCATAAATTACGTTACGCAAATTTCACGGTTTCTTACTTATTTAGCAATTTTTAATTTGGAACTTGATTAAACAACACGTTCATGGTAATTAATTTTTTAAATATTTGCAAAGTAACAATTTGCACGTTCTCGGACAATAGATAGGCACTTGAAATCAATAGAATAAAAATGTATATTCTTACGTTGTTTTTGGTTGAAAAAAATTAATCATCTTCTGTCCATGGTCGTTCAAACCATTCCTTTGTATTATTCATTACTGACATAGCAATAGGCAAAATTGGAAGTGTCAGCATCTTATTCCTCCAACCAAAGAGCATGGTCGTTATTGTTTATCTAACAGAGCTTTATATTATTTATTTACTTTTTATGCCAAATAATTGCAAGTAAAAAGAATCATTCAAGTTTCAAATAAATAAACATTTTTTGAAATTCTCAATCTAGTAGAATGCAAATTATTAACATTTTGCAAAGTTACGGCATGTTTCTTCTCAATGAACAGTCACCCCATCAATATTGATTCTGCGTAGAAATATTCTTTTTTATTAGTTTGCAGGAAAAATAACTAGCAAGAAAAGTCCAAGTCTAGTAGTTTCGAATTTATAAGTAAAACATTGTTTCATTTTCAAACCTTAATGTCGGATATGCAGAATTTGAAATGTATTTAAGACTTGAGAATTTCGTTTCACGACTAAAAAAAAAACATAGAGAGTATCGCACGTTGCTAAGTGTTTCACGACACTTAGTAAGGCGAGAGAATAATGTTTTATCACAAGCAACTAAAAAAAAAAATGAAAGCTGTTATTTAATTCTGAGAGAATTGCAGCGATACCGAATGTATTTACGGTATCTTATCAAGTTAAAATCGCTGATTCTTTTTTTTTTTTTTTATTGTTCTAAAAAATAGAAAACCATGTAAATATTGTAAAATTTTGATTTTTTTTCAAACATTAGAAATAAAGTATGAATTTCCTTCAGCGAAAATGGGAGAAAGTTGGCGAATTGGAAAGCAAACTACCACCTGATTCGATGTATACTAAACTTTGTTATCCCTATGTCTCTTTGAAATGGCATTCACGAGTTTCTCCCATCAAAAATGTTGTTCAACAATTATTTCTTTTTCGATTTCTTTTTTTTCTGTATATTATTAATACGTGGATTCGTTTTAGTAAACACGCAATGTTTTTGATTATAGCATTTCCTACGCAAACATTGCCACCCGCCACTGTCGCTAGCGCCGTAGTAGATAGCCTACCTCAATCTCCGAACAGCTATACACAGTCCACAGCTTGTAGCACTCATCACGTACAAGTAGCAACACAAACTCAGGCACCAGCTGCTTCTGCAACATTGGCCACCACCGCTAATGACAAGAAGCAGGCATGCACTGTTACTGGAAACACTGCTATTACTGGAAAAGGCAAGAAGGGTCGATTCCCGCTTCTAAATCAACAACAATCTTGTCAACAACAAACCGCTACTCCTCCAGTACAACAACAAGGAGCTAATTTCCCTGCACAAAGCTATCAGCTTGATCCTGCTGCAGGTTTGTTTTGCATACAAGTATAATATCGCTTTCTGCTAGGGATTTTATTGACTTGTGGTGTATCAATACAGTCTTTCTTCTCCTTTGAAATGTCCAACTCAATTCTTCTGCATATTACCCATAATGCGTTTCTTATATTTTACTCATTCATACCTATACTATTTTTTCCAACGTATTCTTATAAATTTCCTTCAATTTGGTACTTATAGTAGCAGGCCAATACACGACTGGTGTACCAACGGTTGGCAGTTACGCACCGAATCAAGTACCTCCTGCTCCATTCTCTTGTATGGATGTAGATTCTGAAACAGACAGCAATCATGACACTGCCCTGACATTAGCTTGTGCTGGTGGACATGAAGAACTTGTTGAATTACTTTTGAGCCGTGGCGCTGATATCGGTAAGTACAATCAGCTTCAACTCGGTTTGTTAACGTGACTTATAAATAGACCCAGGAAAATAAAGTTTTTTTGTTGTTTTCAAAGTATATCAAATTTAAAAATTATGCCTTATTTGAGTCTTGTGCGTAAATAAAAAGTTTGAATTGTACGCATATAATGTTACAAAGGCCCTTGGTATTTCTACAAGATGTAGACTTCAAGAATTCAGTTGCTCCTTAACAATACTCGAAAGGACTCATAGTAGCCACAACGTATTCTGTGACGATCAAGTTCAAACTCATCGATTATCAATCTTTTTGTGCAATCGGACAGTCTGTCTCTAAACATTATTCCATATGAATGATTGTATTCAATCAGAAGTGTTGGTTATTTTTGGAAAATTCTGGAATTAATTGTTGCTGAACCAGCGTCTCAATTTTTGCAGAACATAGAGACAAAAAAGGTTTCACACCACTGATATTGGCTGCGACTGCCGGGCATGAGAAGGTAGTGGAGATCCTATTGAACCATGGCGCAGATATAGAGGCTCAATCGGAACGTACCAAGGATACTCCCCTTTCTCTGGCGTGTAGCGGAGGAAGGTACGAGGTGGTCGAGCTACTGCTGAACCGATCCGCCAACAAAGAGCATCGCAATGTCTCGGACTACACGCCGCTTAGTCTAGCAGCTTCAGGAGGCTACGTCAATATTATCAAACTTTTGCTTAGCCATGGAGCCGAAATTAATTCCCGAACCGGGTCCAAGCTGGGCATTTCCCCCCTAATGCTTGCTGCCATGAATGGACATACGGGTAATTCACTTTCTTTTGACACGATGCTATTTCTGGTACTGCCGTTGTGTAGAAGAGCGTAAAAAATGTTGATTGACTTCCCAATTTTTAGCTGCGGTAAAGCTACTACTGGATATGGGTAGTGATATCAACGCTCAGATTGAGACGAATCGTAACACTGCATTGACCCTTGCTTGCTTCCAAGGAAGACACGAGGTTGTCAGTCTTCTGCTTGATCGTAAAGCCAATGTAGAGCATCGAGCAAAGGTAATCTTTAATACGCACAAGCATAATTACTAATAATGCTATCACTTTTACCCTATGCTCCAACGTATTCAGTTGATGATTCATGATGAACGATCCAATAGGATATTTCGACGATTGGCTAAGACGCGAATAAAAGATTTTAGCCAACAATTCGGTTTGGTTAACGAATCGAGATATCAATTTGATCGTGGATGGAACTATTCAAGGAGTCTTTGTAGAACTTTTTCTGCCTATTGAGATGATTTCGTTTTTCTTAACGAAACTGTTGTTGAAACAAATTACCTATTTGAGTGTTCCAAATTTTCATCACAGGCGATGGTAGTATCACGTTGAGAGATTTTAGTAGATGTTACGTATTCACATGATCATCGGACTTTTCTAGTGGAAGGTTCACTCCGTATTGGAGTCTGTTGGCAATTTAAGGAAGAAAAGAACATACCTAATAAAAGAATACTTATTTTCGTTCCTGAATGTTTTATTCTTTCTTATAATTGACTCACTAATCATTATATGCAAGTAACATTCAAGCTTGAATAAACATGTGCCATACAACAACTCCATTACCGATAACTCAGCGTTTTCTGTTTAATGCTCACTGCAAACAAATTTCAGTCTCCTACATCTACATCAATATTGCACAGTGCATACCGAGTGCAGGAAACAGGCAATGCCGTTCTCAATCAAGCAACATTGAACTTCGCCCTGCAGTTACATATTTATAAAAGTCTATTCCCATGACATAAAGCAAAATAGAATTTAAAAAAGTTCTGCAAAGTGAAAATTTTTAGAAAGTTGTGGCACCTGCAACTGAACTGATTACTCATATCACGTGTCGCAGCTAGTTGACAATTGTCTTCCTATAATAATCAATGAAATAGACATTCCGAAACTTATCTTTATCAGCTGTTGACAAATGCAATACATGCACTTTTCAGATATATAGTAGAGCATCAGATAAATCACAAAATATTTACTGCGACACCAGGTTCATTCTAATCGGTTTCTAGTCACTTCTTCCAAATACCCGCAAATACTACACTATTGCTATTGCCTGTAATCTGCCCTAGTCGAGCTCTTCATGTTTACATAAACTTTATCTGCAAATAAATACATGCACTTTTAAGTAAATAGATAAATAATAACAAGAACAATAACATAGTGGTAATAGTAACAATAACAATATTTGTATTCAACATAATACAAAGCGCACTTGACAAAGATCTAAGGATTATGTAATATGAAGGGCACTAATGATTTTCGGGTGACATGATCTGGCTTTTCCAGAAAATAGGTACATGGTTAGCTAAAGAACCTAACTCTATCACTAACACCAGTGACATTTTTAAAATTAGTATTTTATGATGTTTTCGTGGTTATACTGTTTTTGACCTGACGGTACATCTGATGTTTCCTTAAAATAAACTATGCGATCTGATCTGGATGAAAAATAATTTTGACAACAATATCTGTATGGTTTACGAGTCATTGCATAATTATTTTTAGACGGGATTGACACCGTTGATGGAGGCTGCCAGTGGCGGATATGTAGAAGTAGGGCGAGTCCTACTCACTAAGGGTGCGGACGTAAATGCTACTCCAGTACCCTCTTCTCGAGATACTGCACTCACCATCGCAGCTGACAAGGGTCACTGCCGATTTGTAGAATTACTACTCTCTCGGTAAGTGAAAATATCAGACTTTACAGATTACAATTGTTTGTCATCAAACAACTCTAAATTTTAATACCTCCACAAATATATATATATATATATACACACACATATATATATATATCTTATATGTATATATATACATGTTGTGAAGGAAAGTTTGACGAAACATTTTAAAAGTGTTGCTTAGTTTTAAATATTTATCCTAAGCGCACGATTGAGAGGGAGAGGATGCGATTTCAATTAATCAAATACAAATTGCAAATTACAAATATAACTTGTAATTAAGTCGAAATAAATTATAAATTATATAGGTTTTCTTTTTGTTTTATTTTTTAGAAAAACATATAATTTAATTTAGATTTGATGTGCTAACTATAATTAAGTTTATATATGATAAAGTATGTCTTACATAAAGATACAAATATGATTTGTATTTTACTTTGTCCTAATTGAAGGACACGAACGTAATATAATTACAAATTTAATTAGGCAGTGCCCAATACTGCCTTTGGGAAACATTTCCAAGGGTTCCGTATTTGGCTAAGCGTAAGTCAAATATTACTTGAAGTGTCGGAATAAATTACACTTTATGACTAATTCCCAGTAGAAATTCCTATTTATTATTAGTTGAATTATTTCATGTTTTGTTACGAACTAGGCAGCTCAGCATGTGGTTAAAGTAATTATTAAACAATGATCATTCTGTCCTTAGAGGGACGCAAGTGGAAGTTAAAAATAAAAAAGGTAACAGTCCTTTATGGCTCGCGGCGAATGGAGGTCATCTCAATGTTGTTGATCTACTTCATCATGCGGGTGCAGACATTGATTCGCAGGATAACCGAAAGGTAAGACACCTAAAATACTACAGTGCTTCCAAGCACTCCAGTCGTGCTTTCTTGATTAAAATTGATACTTGTGAATGTGATTTCAGGTATCTTGTTTGATGGCAGCATTTCGCAAAGGTCACATAAAAGTGGTGAAATGGATGGTAAATCATGTAACCCAATTCCCAAGTGATCAGGAGATGACAAGGTATATAGCAACCGTCAGTGATAAAGAGCTGCTAGAGAAATGTCAAGAATGCGTAAAAATAATCCGAGCTGCCAAGGAGACACAGGCTGCGAAGGCGAATAAAAATGCAACTATACTTTTGGAAGAGCTCGACATGGAGAAAACGAGAGAGGAGTCGAAGAAAGCAGCTGCGGCACGTAGACGCGAACGAAAAAAGAAAAAGAAACTTGAGAAAAAAGAGGAGAAACGAAAACTTCATGAAGAGAATAAGAAAAACGAAACGATTTACGAAGACAAAGAAGATGGTAGTAAAAAATCAGGAGATGAAGAAGGAGATAGAGGTGAGGATAGCGAAAGGGAGGGTGGAGATAATTGCGAAAGGATGGAACATGTACCTTCTCCGGTAAACAGAAGTCCCGAAGATCCTGATAAAGAGGAAGGGGACAGCGGTATTGATGCCAATAGTCAAGGTAGCTGTAGCAGTAACGATGTCAAAGCTAGAGAGAAGAAGAAGGATAAGAAAAAGAAGAAAAGTAGTAGCCCAAGCAATAACGAAAAAGAATTGTCGCCTCACAGATCCCCGAAGGCACTTCTAGCGCCTAGTTCAAATATACCCCACAATTCAATCACGCCAACAAAGTCGCAGAGTAGTAACTTTGACAAGTAAGCCAAATCCGTTCTCACAGCTTAAATATACATTTTTATCGTAAATTTACTCTACGTCTATTCCCTATGTTTGCAAAGATGTGTGGTTGCGTTTGTAAATAGCTGTAACAGATGATGCAGAGACTTTAGTAGAGGCTTGTATGGGTCAATGTAACTAACACAAATATTCACGTAATAAGCAGCCACAGATATCCTATAAGTTTTTCGTGGAAATCAAATTTAAGATTATTTATATTTGGAACGGTCCAGCTTGTGGAAATTAAGTAAATACGGTCCTTGTTCCTTGATGTCGTAAAAAATTATGGCCCGCAGCAAGTCAGAATTGTACTGATAGACACATGAGTCAATTTTCCAATATGCAACGGGTTACAAATAACACCCGAAGTTGCGCTTGAATCGCAAGTTATGTTGGTTTTGCGCATGCGAAAGACCAGATGTGGCGTACTAATTGGAAAGTTTCTTCAATTTTGTACATTTCATCTTTCAGTACTTGAGGGAAAAATAATTTGGCCGTATATTTTAGTTTTCCATTCAAACAAAGTCGAAGCAGATATAATAGGTTGAAAAGAGTCACTGCATGATCTCATCCATGCTACAGTATATCTATCATATATCAAAAATAGTGAAAGTGTGGATGCTTACAATTTTTACAATTATCATTTGTAACAGAATTGAAAAAATACCACCTATTCATTTCGAAATATTCTAATTTATGTACATATGAAGACCAGAAATATTTTTCCTTCAAAGTTCTGTGTTACAATGATCACAAATGCGAGAAAGTTGGGTCGGTCACAATTGAGCTACCTCCATAACGTTATTTCTTATTTTTTTACCAGTTTGAATGTGTCCTATTGTATCTAACCAAAAACTCAAGAGAAACGTGTGGAAAGTGAAAAACTAATTGTACTCTAAAACGAAAGTAATTAGGTTTAACGAAAAGTTTTTTTTTTTTGCAGAAGAGTATCATCAAATGATATTGGTGGAATGCCTAGCACTTCTCCATCTGTGTCCAATACAAGGGCAGCCACAGCAGCGGCGGTTAGTTCGAGTGAGCGAAAACTCAAAGGGCAACTTGTATTTGAGTCATCAAGGCATCCAGCCGATAGGGAAGATTTCGAAGCCACTGGTAACGAGACGTACATGCCGGGCAAGGGGAAAAAGTCTTACAGTATTCAGTATGATAACGACAGTCTTAATACCTCTATCAAGTCTAATAATTCTACCAGCCCCAAACAGGGTGGGAAACGGGATGAAGGCTGGAAAGAAGTTGTTCGAAAGTAAGCACAAGATTGTTATAAATTGACCATTTATTTTTTTTACCTCAACTTGAAGCGAAAAAAGAATTTTTTATTAGCCAAATATTTTCGATCGTTTTGTTTTTGTTTATTACTAAAATATGGTTGCTCTTATTTAACAGGGGACAATCTGATGACTCTGGAAGATTTATGAACTCACCGTTCCGTTCGAAGAAAGTCTCTGTCCCTTTGAATGCCATTAGTAGGGTAATTGGTAGAGGGGGCAGTAACATAAACGCCATTCGCGGTGCAACTGGAGCGCACATCGAAGTCGAGAAGCAGAGTAAAGGCCAGGGTGAAAGAATTATAACGATAAAGTAAGTAAATTATCTGTGAAATTTTCGATAAATGAACTTGGATGTGAGTGACTTACTATAGTCTTGGATATTTATAAGATTGTGGAACGAGCTTTTGATGATGCAAAATAAATGAATGCGTAGACTGGCATTCTTTTTCCATGAGAACTGCAGAAAGCATTAAACATGCGTCTAAAGACGGATACTTCACGAGTCGAATTTCATTTGACATTATAAAACCCTTGAAAGACCTAGTATCATTTCAAATCTTTGTTTCAGGGGATCATCCGACGCTACGAAGCAAGCACACTCGCTGATAGCTACATTGATCAAGGACCCCGACGTTGACATACTGCAGATGCTACCAAAAACTAAGCTCAATGTCACTCCCTCGTCTTGGGATAAAACTATTCCTGCTCTCACGGTAAGTTATTTATTTTTTAACAATTTCACTTTTCTATTAATTTTGGAGTTGTAAGAGTACGGCGTGGCGAGGCGTTCGAAAATTTTGCGATTGTTTTGCATAAGAATATAAATACGATGATTGTCGTCAAAATTGTCTGCACAGGCATAATTGATCACAAGTTTTATTTTTTCATAGGCTACAAAAACAAAAGTAGGACCAACAAATAAACCTCCTAGTCTGGTTTGCAACGTTGGAGGATCGCAGATAAACAAAGCTGGCTACATGCCAGGAGTAGCATCTGTTGGCCAATTGTTACCGTCCCTTCGACCATCATCTACTGTGAAAATTGCTGGAGCCTTTCCTGCTTCCATACCACGAGCAACTGCACCAAGACTAGTCGCAGCAGGTATGAAGCAATTGATATGCTTGAATTCGTATATTCGGATTGATCAACTTCTTGGAGTTTAAAATTCATAAAAAGATGATATACGTATTCTAGGAATACAAGTCGACCATTGTGAAAAAGCTAGGTTTTTAAAAGAGTTATTCTTTTCGGCGTTTTTTTTTTTTTTTTTTTTTTTTTTTTTTTTTTTTTTTTTTTTTTCTTTTCTTTTCTTTTCTTTTCTTTTCTAACTAGTTTTCTGTGACAGAAAAAGAACAAAAATCATGAAATGGTGAGACTGAATTTAGCTAACAATTGAAAAAGTCGAACCGTTTTCAGAAACCGAAACAGTTTTTACCATTCAAGTTTCACTGCATAAATTTTGACAAATTGATCACTTATTAGCACGTTACTTGAGAGATACAATATACCCAAATACAGATGAACTGTATTGCATTTGTCGTAAATATTTAACCCTTACCGGTCTTTGAAATTTTTTTCAACTTTTTAGTTTCAAATCCTAGAACTTTACTATCTATGTCATTGGGTTGGTGACGAAGATGACACTACTTTCGAGCCGATATATCGGCCTTCCGGTCCTGTAGGGGTTAATTATAAATTTGAAATGAAACTCCACGGAAAAAATTTATGTAATTTGTGGAATTGAAATGACTTATGAAAATTTTGAAAAAATTAAGCTTTTTCAAAATTCATAGCAGCATTGTACTTTCGATACTAAAAGTCAGTTTTATTTCTGGGCAATTCGTTATAAATCTTCAACGTTAACGAAATCGTACGCTAAGCTTTAAGGGAATATCTTGATGTGTTGACACAGAAATGGTTTCAAATTGCAGCGAAACCTGAGTCTAGTTAACGTAGCATTCTAGTGTAAAATAGAATAATAGCTTTTCGGCTCTTCTTAAGTTCACCAGCCTACTTATGTGAATTATTAATTTCAATTTGTTGTTGATAAAATCAAAAACTTGAAAATTCTCCAATTAGAAAAGAAAAATTCCTCAAAATGGAAAGAAAAAAAAATTTGATACTAGAGAAATTATTTTTATCCATTATTTGAAAACTATTTTGTTTTGTAGCTGAAAAACGAGCACAAGCCGTTGCGGCGGCTCAATTAGCTTCGTCGACTAATACAAAGACAACAATGTCATATACAAGCGCAATTATGACTGCAGGGAGAGCAACAAAGATCGTAACAACAAGTACAACGCAAACATTCGCCGCAAAACTATCGGAAATCACTGCCTCGGCACATACATCTTCTACAATTATGCCATCGTTGCAATCCATTGCACATAAACAAAAACCATCCCAAGCAGCTACTGGAATTACGGTGATGTCGTCAACGGCGCCGACGACTCCTCAGACATCTCCGCAACAAACTTTACCGAGCACATCACCGAAACACTGCCGACCACTGCCTACGCTTTCCGCGCCGCCGACAATGCCATCTCATTATCCAGGAAAAATTCCTTTTTCACCTGGTCCCAACGGAACTCTGCCTTCCATGGGTCAAGGAACGTCGAGCGGGTCAGAGAACACTGTCGTCTCAACATCGGCAAGCTCTGTACGAGTGACGCCTTCACCTCCATCGGTGACGCAACCTTCGACAATGCAACAGCAGCAACAACAACCCCAACAGCAACAGCAGCAGCAGCAGATACGCAGTTCCACCCCGATCGCACCTTCCATGCAAGAACAACAGCAGCAATCGTCCAACACACCTCTCGAGTACTCATTGTTCAATGACACCTTTACTAAAGTTACTCAACAATCTATGTGGGGAGGCCGGGACAACGAATCCCAGAAAGGAATGAATTTTGCAACTGTTGCTGGTGGCGGCGTAACAGTCAACACTTCCGGTTCATCCAACAATAAGTTTATCGACAGCATTCCTCCTCAGGTTAGTATTGAATATCTTACAAAATCTGAATTGACAGTGTCCATTGTTTACAATGTTTATAATGTTTATACGCAAATTAAAGACCACTGTAATATCTGAAACAGGATCCTTTTTTCTTTAATCGAGCTGACTTTATTACTTGATAGAATAAAATACAATCTATAGCTGTAATAAAAAGGGAAATTTTTCGGCAGATATTATTAAAAAAATGTCTAAATCTACCTCGAAATCAAAGGTAAAAGAATGAAGCTGATCAAACAAAAGATTGTTACATCTTTTGTACATTGGTGGGTCGTATTGTGGGTATATTACTCATGTCATACGATTTCGGAAATATTACAATTTCTCAAACAGTGAACCTTTAATCATTATTAGAGACATTAGCTAACAATTATCCATTATTTGTAGTTTTAAAAATTCGGGGAGGTATCTGTTGTATGGCAAGGATTTTCAATACTTATGTTTCTTATTACAATGAAAATTTTAGCCTTACCTCTTTCGGTTATGCTTGCTCACCATCTTGTAGAATCGACTCTATTTTCCGCAATTCAAATTCTAGAATTTTGTCAATTTAGTTCATCAGAAAACAGAATCTCCAGGTTGACTGAGGATTTTTCATACTACATATACTATCAGCTTTCACTGTCATTTTTAATTCGGTTGTTGATCGAAGGATCCTTTTTTTCAATCCTCTGATTTCGACATCAATTAATAAATAGATGAAAATATCAAAATTCACAAACTTTCAAACCTTACAAAAAATTATTCTAGTTTGATTTCGGAAATTAGGACACGTCTTTTGGAACATGTGTTGCGTTTTCCTTCCGTACACGGGATATCACCGTGTAGGTAAGTAAGAAAGTTAATGGCAATTTTCATTTTTTATTCCAGGTGGATGCGTCCAAAGCTCCAGGATACAGAGGCACGACTGTCTGTTCGCCGGTGTCCAGTAAATCAAGCAGCGGGGGCAACAGCACCTCGGGGACTAGCATTGGAAGTGGAGTGTCGCCTTCGGCAGTACACAACCCTATCCAACCGCCGAGTATCGTTCAATACCAGTCATCGAATTATAACGAAGCACAGCTCCCTTCGAAAGCACCTGGAAGTCTGGCGGTAGCGCGTCCGGTCATGCCTCAGCAAAATATTGAAATGGGAGGTGGTATGACGCAATTCAACAGGCCAGTTTTTCAGGGTGATATGAACTCGAGGAACAACGCGCCTCACCAGCCACAGCACGTTATGCCATCAGCTTCGCAGCAGACTCTGGACGTTGGATTATTCAAGGGAAACAATGCTGGGTTCGAGCATCCCAACGTGAATTCGAACCTGTTGAAAATGGTGCCGAACAACGAGGCTCAACCTGGTCACCCAATGATGCCTTTTCACCCTCACATACAGAGCTTCACGCAAACGATGCCGCAATCTGCATCGGTAAACACCACCGTCAGCATGTCGAGGCTAAACCCTAGAGCACCGGATTTTTCAAGCTCTCTCCATATCAGCAACAAACCACAAGTACCAATGTTCAATGCTGGTGCCGGAATTCATCCAAACATGTTTGCCGCAGTACCTGCACCACCTCCGTCAGCCCTGCAGTCCACAAACTTGGCGATGCTTGGCAATTATCCTTTGGGAAAATATCAGACCCAGACAAGGGGAACCCCGAACGCGAATATATCGACAAACGGTCAAACCCGGTGGCCCTTTGCACCGCCGCAGCACAACAGCTATCCTCCTCATCAGGACCCGATGATGGGTCAAATAGGATTTTCCAATCACTTGGCAAATATGGGCGGTCAGCCTGGAGGTATCGACTTGATAACGGGCCTTGAAAACGGAGGTTCACCGGCGATGTCTCCGTCCTCGCCTGCACAGGTACAGCAAGAAATGAATCAGCTGAAAATCGAAGATCGGAAGGTGCCACGGCCGATTGGTACTGAAAGAGCTTGGAAAAATTATACAACGGGGATGGGACCGGGAGGTGATGCAGATTCTATGAACTGGATGCTTAATAATGAAAAATTAGTTGGATCTTGGGCTAATCTTACTCCAGGAATGGACAGAAATCAAATGTTTCGCTCAAATACTGCATACAATCGTATGTCCAACGTTGACGTCGAACTTCATCAAATGATGGAATCCACTTTCCAAGTATGTCTTACTATTTTCTTTGTTCACTTGGTTAAAACAATATTGCAGTACCCTTGAAATAACAAATTTCCTGCTCCTGATTGAACTGTTCGAAGGCAAAGAATTTGATGCGGTGCAGAAACAAAAACAAATATCGCCATAAATTTAACCAGCGACTAGGTATTTGTAAATCTGACATTACGGACGAATAGGACCACAACCTGAATCAAAAATTGGAAATATATAAAAACTGTTTTAAAGACATTCAGCAATTTTATTTGCACCAATTATACTAAACATGAATGCAATAACGTCTGTGTTATGTAACAGAAATGAATCTGAGGAAATTCGAATAATACGTGCTAAAATATCAACGATTTGCAGATATATTTTATAAATGAAAGATTTAAAATGATCAAACTTTGGTGTTGCTGATCTGATTCTCGATATTTTTGGTTTATTTAATTCACTATAAAGATCTGCAAAGATCGCCTGATAAATGTTTAACAAAAGATTATCTCCAGAGTGGGTAAAAATATATTTGTTTAAGGGGGTATTCTAGTGTAGAGGCATGAATTTGAGGTGTTTTTTGAAGTGCTATAAACAAAAAACAAAAAATATTTTTACCATCCATTTTTTTATCAGGCGTTTATTATTATTTCACGATTACAAAAAAAAAAAAACAAGTCAAAAAATACAAAATTGAAAGTGCTATGAGTTGTTGAAGTGGGGGGTACAAAAAAAATGGCGCGCCAATGTTGTCACGATTGCAAGCATTTTCAAAATCAGAAAAAAAAAAAAAAAAAGATTAATAATCGACATAAATGCAGCTATCGTACTAACTAAAAAAAAGTCGAAAAAAAATTTTTTTTTGCCAAATTACGGCTGTCCGAAAAAATAATACGTTTTTTTTGACTTTTTTGGACGTTTCTGAATTTTTTAAAAATAGTAAAAATTATTATTTCGTTATAATAATAGTTCGTGCGATAGAGACATGTATTGAGAAGATTCTCACCAAATTTCAAGTAAATCGGTTCAATAGAACTTGAGAAATCATGTCAACCGTTTTGAAAAATGTAGTTTTGAGAAAAACGCGTTTAAAGTTTCGAGTAAAATTCGTTCCAGCCGAGCCAGTATTGAAGACGTGTCACTAAAATAGCTATATCTCTGAAAATAATTGAAATTTTGACTTGTCCTTTTAAGGACACTTTCTTGAAAGGTTAAGCTTTGAAAATAAAAAAAAAAAAAAAAAAATGGATTTTTTCAAATTTCTACACTAGAATACCCCCTTAAGTACGGTGGAACAAATGGCTATCACTGTAATGTAAGATTTTCTCGATTTTTTCCGTAACATTTTGTAGCGATCTGGTCAGAGAGCAAAATGAGCCCACAAATATTTGAATTGGCTCAAAAACAGTCAAGTTAAATAATTTTTAATGTTCCAATTATCAAATCTTTTCTCAACTTGTTGATATCTCAGATTATATTTTTTTAATTTTTTCAGATTCAATATTATTACATAGTAATAAGAATGTCTTTTCGTTTGTGATGCGCATCACCGGTATAAATGACTTTGCCAAAGATTTTTTCAATGGTTTTTTTTCCCTAACTAGAGATTTGGATTGTGCTATGTTCCATGCAGTCTTATTTTCTGTATCAATTCTCTCATCCTCATACGAAAAGTGGTATTCGAATTTTGAATCCTTTTTATTTGTCAAAAATACTACAGGCATGTATTTGATCGATCACCATTGGGTATGATATTTGATATAATGAAACGCTTTGTAGCTTTCTCGGGTTGAATTCTCGATTGTAGGGGCTATAGTAAAGGGATTGGGGGGGGGGGGGGTTGAGATGAAAGCATACGAAGTGGAGAGGGGGCGATCTTAGTCTGCAATACATGGTTTTCTAATTGATGCATTCCAGTTCATTTTTCTGTGTTCAATATTAATATCATGAAAACGCTGAGAAGAAATCTTTTCCTGCATGCATGGCTAGCCTTGCCAGTTGTTTCTTTGGATGGTTTAGAATAATGAAACTTTAACAAAGACTACTTGTTTAAATAATTTTTAATTTTTTCCCCAAATATTTTGCCTTTCTGGGGGGCAGCGAGGGGGGGAGGGGGGGCACCATGGACTACATGAGGGAGAGGGGTCCAAAAGTCTTAAAAATAGAGCTAAGCAGTTTATGGACAACCCCTTATTACCAGTTTTTCCAAATTTCTTTAGGTAGAATGCCACACAGTGTACTATTTTCATACAAAATCACATACATATATTGCTTAGATCTAGTCACAGGTAAAAAAATGACTTGGTGGGATTTAAATCTTTGTAATTTCTCAACACGTTTCAGAATTCATATTCAATTCTTGAATTGTAAAGAAGTTGAGAAAAAATGGAGTATTAATTCTGAAAAAGTTGGTGAACTTCTAAATCCACTTTTTATGGTCACAAATCCACGGTAACGTGCATAGTAAAAGATCTATCATTTGTGAAAACGTGAAAAGTAGCTCATCTCAAACTCTCAATTGTCGCTGCATTTTTATCTATACGTAATATGGATCATTGATTACTTGTACCTTAGTTTCAACTTGATTGGGGTCGAGATAGTTTTCTAACGTTTTAAATCAATTTTCATACAAAAATAAATCTGTGGCCTTGTTAAGACTTTAGTAAACAACAAAATATCCTATCATTATTCTCCTGCTAAGCGATTGATATTCACTATCAAGAAGCTTAAAAGAGCAATGAATAGGCGAAGAGTTGAAAATTTCTCCCATATACCATGTTGTGGCAAGAATAAAGATTCTTTGAAATAGTCTTTGTTCAAGAAAGATTGAAAACTTCTGTGCCTTTAACACGTGTCCAATGCATTATAGGGTCATATGGATAATCCGCCACCATTTCCTAACGGAAGTACTACTGCACTTTCTATGATGCCAAGTCTGGCTATGTTACCCGGCCAGTTTGGTGCTGCCGGATTACCTGAAATACCTCCGAATGAATCTGCTAAGATGGAACCACCTGCTTGGGGGATGCCCGACTCTGTGCAAGATAAACAGCATACGGTGAGAATCCTGAAAGCGATAGAATGGTCCATATTGTATATTTTAACCGTGGATGGTATTGTTAATTAGAAATAATTTGCTTATTTGCTGTCCTAGGGGTGGAACAAATGGGCGCATTAAATCTTGAAAGCCTTTCGTCGATACCTCGTCTCAAAGAACATGTGGGCTGACAGTACTGGGATATGGAGTAGAAGTAGATTTGAGAAAAAAAAAGAAAAAAGAAAATCCTGGCATGCATTGAGCGATGTTTCTAGTTAACTACATAAAATTACAATACTACCTATATTCATTGACACACAGATCCATATTACTTGTCATGCTAGGTGATAAGATGGTAAATCCTTACTTCAATTTATTGCTATTATCAACTATACTTATTCGATACCAATAATTAATAAATATGGCGTATGTGAACTAACGATGGACCGCGATCAGGATTCGTTTAAACGGCGTTCAATGCGACGGTCGTAACGTCAGTTAAATGAGAAAAATGGAAAAAATGAAGAAAGAAAAATACTAAAAATAAAATAAATGAAATAAAAATACGATTGTTGTCCCACGATAGTTGCATGCTCCGTACGTGCTAATTGATAATGATATGCTGATGATGGTGACTGTTTCATTCTGTCATTGGGACGGTTTACCTATCTGTCTAACTTTATAAACTACGATACTTGCCAGGCTCGTCACAAAAAAGTAAAAGAAAAAAAAATATATTGAAATATATATTATTATGTTGCCTTTGGCTTCTCTAGTAGCAATTGTGTGCACAACGGCTCTTTATCAGTGATTGACTGTTTCATCATGATCAGTAAATAACCTTTTTTGATTTATTTATGTTGAAAGTACCTATATGATTATCTATTACTATTCGCTATAAGAATGATATAATAACTATTTGAAATAATATGAATATACCATGATTATGTAAATAATTAATTTGTGGTGGAATTCCAATTACTTCCATACCGCGAAAAAAGTGAAAATCAAAAAAAAAAAAAAAAAAACTGACGAATGAAAAAAATAACCAAATTGAAGAACAATCCCCTTTTAAAGCATAAAAATAAATGTCAAAAAAATCGACGAGTGGTTGGGAGAGGCTTGGAACAAAAGTAGACTATTTTTGCTTCCACACAATTACAGGATAAGTCGTTCAATTACGTATCATTTGAAATAATTATTTTGCTGAACAATATTGAAAGGGGCACGGGAAAGAAAATGCACCAATTAACCATCAAATATATTTGGTTATCTGCTCCGGTATCACTGAAATACCATTGAATCGCCGGGATATATTATTGAAGGTCTAGATTCGTAACTAATTTTTAAGACTCTAGCAAAAGTGTGTTTCTTGCGAAAAACTGATATGAAGATGGGACAACGAACATTGAGTTTATCATTGCTACTTGACAAATGATTCTATGGGAAGTATGCTTATGAAAATATGTTCTCTGCATTAAACACAGAACTTCACGAGACTTACGATATATATACATGATATAGCATTAATAATACCAACATATAAAGTGCTTGGCGGAACACTACTTTTACATATATCTTCCATCTGGCTCCACGAATTACCAAATACGATGTTTTCATTTTATTTAGCAACGTCCTAATTTTAAGAGAATATGTTCGTAATATTTTCAGGTGACAATGCGTAATGTCTGTTTCTGCTGCTGACAAAATTATTACCGATTTGGGTAGTACATAGGGTAGTACACGATTTGTATTCCGTTCAAGATTGAATTGATCATTTTATGTGGATACTGAAAATTTGATCTTTATCCAACTTATACTGTACCCATTACTATTGCTTTTCTGAAAAAAATGTCATTTAATTGTTAAAACAATGTTGTTGTATCGAATAACGCTGTAACTATGTTTCTTTTGTATTATAAAAAATTTCAGTAAACTTCAATTAAATAAGCAATTTCTACAATCTTGCTTATCATCAATAGTTGAGAGAATTGCCGAAATAACTTTTACTCACTGAATCGTGTAATAGTCTTGAAAAATCTAAATGTTAAAAAAATGCAACTGAAATTATTGCATTTCATAATAATTACGAAAAATAGACAGGAGTGTAACAATTCATTTATAAAAACAGTCTCTACTACGAAACGACCGACATTTACAAAAAAGAAACCAACTTGTTGCAATTCACTAGGTGAGAGAATCTACCACTCGGAGAAAGATTGCCTTTGACTTATATGGAATGAATACAAAAACCTACGCAGTTTTGGGGCTATACACTTTTTAGAGGCATTTTTTACGAATATCATAAGCGTTGAATTTTATTTTATTTTGTCGCGACAGGTATTCAAAATGTTGGTACTCACGGACATTTTATATTAACAACTTAATCATGTAGGTACTAAATATTGTTTATCGTTGAAATCGGCAATCTATCGCAAAATTAAAATACAACCTAAATTGTTACACATTTCTAGTACCATTATTGTTGTACGTAAAGTTTATTACAATTTTAATATAAATAGAACGTCAGCTGCTACAGTCACAGTATGATGCGTAAAACATGCTATGGAACTTTATATACACATTTGGGTGTTTCAAGAAAAAAAAAAATTCTTTCTCGAACCACCCAAATACACATGAATATAAACGACATTCGTTTTTAATTGTACAGCTATAAACGACGTTAGCAAATATTTCAGCAAGTGTTCGATACTGCCCGACGTCTGTACCATGTAATTCAAACGAACCCCGCGTATTCGTTTATAATAATTAATAATTTTATCGATCACGCGATTTTAGTTCCGGTTCTGTATTAGGTGGAAAATTTTATTTATCTTTAAAGGTATAGACCAGTATGATTTGAATCTCATTTCAAATTTGTTTTATGACAATTGCGATATATGATACAGAGCTATTATATGACATATAACAATAAAGCAAATCTATATATATATATATATGTCACAATTGAATTTGATTCAAGGGCTCTATGCTAATATTATACATTTTTAAACTCTCGTCGTGACATCATTCAGACACAATACGTATCATGTCTACGAGTATGTTGATTACAACGCAGAAGAAATAATTAATTGTACGAAATCTCCGTCGAGTTAGTCACTATTGCGTATTATGTTTAGAGAAAATTAAGTATTTCCCATAAAATTCCACAAACGCATTTTAACGATTTTTTTTTATCACCCGCCAAAAATATGTGTTATTTTACAATTATATCTTCCGATTATATCGCGTTACCGGTCACGAAGTAACGTGGAGACCAATATTTTCAACGTGTTTGCGCTTATTATTTTGTGTATAACGAAATATCCAGTCGCGAGAGTGAACTTTCTGACTCTTGAATACGTGATTGTTTTATTATCTCCGTCGTACAATTCAGCCGATACGTGGAAACTAATTGTTCTTAGCTATGTTTCGCGAAATAACGTATTTCGTTTAATTTCAATACTTCGAACAACTACATGTTTGTCGTCATTACATTTCTTAAGCGATATTTATCCCTGATTGTATTTCTACTACATAACATCAAAATACAGAATGCTTTGCTCCGTTTTCGTTGGTGTAGATGGTACAAGCAATGAGTGGGATGTGCGGTACCCTTTTCTATTCGATTTACAGCGAGTCTTGGAAAATATTTAGATATTCTGTAAATGTTTAATTCCAGTATCTTGTATTTGTATCAAGATCATTTTTATTTGTACTTTTATCTAAATCAGAAGACACGTACACATACACACGGTTCGTTCGATGCTCGCTTTTAAGCCAGGTATCAGACTATCAAGTAATTATCTTGCACGCAGTAAGTGTACTTTCTTGCGTTGACCGAAGATCACTAAAGATATGAAATCATGCCAGTATCTGCTATGGGCGATATTCAGATAAATGTTCAATTAAAAAAAGTTTCATGACATAGAAAAATTTGACTTCAAAAAACATTTTAATAATCAATGTTAACATGCTTATTGTATGTTTCCCGTCCATACAATTTGTTTTCGTAAAGAAGTGAAATAGCTTGATGGTTAACAATTAGGCTGCAAATTGAATATGAGGCTGAAGGTAGTAACGTAATGTAACGAAACATAAGGGAAAAATCATTATTGCGCAATTTTAAATATAAGGGTATGTTTTGCTTATCATGGTTTACTAAATTTCAGGTATTCCTAAAGGTAGGAAGTAACGATTTTTTTTCTAAAAATGCATCGTTATACGTTGGTAACCTAATCTTCGTAATTGAATAACAAGCTTTGTTCTCTACGCTACAAGTAGAGAACTACTTGTTTTATGACATTTTACTGGTCGTTAAAATTTCACATCAATAGAAGAAGTTCAGAGTTCTACTAACATTCTTATAGGGTGTCCGGAAAACTGCAGACATACTTTCCCAAATAGGGATATAATATTATATCGAAGGCTGAAGAACAAGAGGGTGTAGCCCACGAAAAATTTGTAAACGGCTGATCACAATATACCAGTAATAGAAATCCAAAAAATTAGATATTCCGCACTTGGAGGACAACTTAATTAATTATGCGCGATCCTATTCAATAATTTATTTGCGACAAATCGTTAAAAACAAACGGAATTTTCTTCTTTAATTCAATTAATGGTAAGTATTATACTGAATCTCTCTATCTAATAAAAAAGTTTCAAACAAATGAACGTAGAAAGATTATAATAACAATAGTAAAAAAAGATTATAATAACAATAGTATACGCATGAAGTTGGCGGTGGGGTGAGATCCCGAAAACAAAACAAAAAGCATCTAGCAAACCCTTTGACAGCTGTCATCGGCTGTTTATGACAGTCTTTGACAAATATCTTTATAGGTATCTGTTTCTGACGCGCAAAAAATGAACATGCAAACGAAAATTATCAAGATGATTCCCGACGGGAATTGTCTTTTTCGCGCGTCGGCGTATCGTGTATACGGCACTCAAGATCGACACGCAGAGGTGAGACTGAGTATCGTTTCAAATATAGTGGATAATTGGTCTAGATTTGCGGGTTTTATTACAGGTAATGAGTCAAACGGTGCCGTGATTAGGTCACCTGGTGATTACAAATCACATATGAATAAAAATGGAATATACGGGGGAGAAGCAGAATTAGCTGTAGCTGCGGACATTTTTAAGATATGTTTAATCGTGTATCGCGAAGAACAAATTCATCCACACCGGATCGGATCACAAAATGAAACACAATTCTCGCTACTCTTCACCGGCGACGGAGACAGTGGACACTTTGATGTCTTGCAGAACCAAAATAAAATTCAGATAGTGAGTAAAAAGTATGGAAAGTAACAATCAAATAATAGTAAATCTAAATATATCACCAAACAGTCAAAAGGACAGCCAGGATTTACGATGACAATGGAGAAAGAAGGAGTTTCAAGCAGCAGACAAGGCGATGAAGATGGTGGATGGTCGGAAGTATCACAAAAGAAAGAGGAAAATAAAATTGTAAGTGCGAAGAACCAAATAAGCCATAGAATAATATCCATCAAATATTCGTCTAACCAGGCAAGAGGACGACCATGATGGATGTTGACCACAAGAAAAAGAGGTGTTTTACGGAGTGAACAGCAACATAAATATAGAGAAAGAAAAATATAAAGAAGGTGATTTTGTAGAATAACGGGCAGAGCGGTAGCAAAAATAATTCAGCAAGTCAAGGAGATAGATCGATATCAATAGAGAAGGAACATCAATTTTCAACCAACGAATGGAAGCTTAGATTGATGAAAAAAAGAAAAGTAAGCACAGAAGGACTTGAAGTGGACAGCAAGTGCAGACCTGTCATCAAATCAACATGAAGGAATTCGCCTGTCTACTAGACAATGCGTAAGGAAATAGTGAGGCGCAAAGCGCCGAACAACGAGGCGCGCTCTCTCTCCCTTCATCGTAAAACTAACCAACCTGGGGCTTCCGTCGGTCCTTTTGGACGATGCGCGCTTTTGTTTCTCACCTACAGTTCGCGATCTAGGAGTCCTCTTCGATTCCAAACTTTCACGGTTATCCATAATTAATGGACACTCTAACCGAGTACATTGTGTGCTGCGGCAGCTTTCGGCCTCTCGTCGGCTTTTTTCAGGCTCACCTTCCTACCTGCGTGCTCTTTTCACCAGTCGTAACCTTACTACCTACGGCAAATCCAGGCGGGAAAGATGTGATTTTGTCATTCCCCGTTTTGCCACTGATTGTTATCTGCGATGTTTTTCTGTTTCTGTTGTTCATTTTTGGGAATCGCTGCCCTCAAATCTACGTGAATCTTGCACACTCTCTCTTTTCAGGTCTTCTACGAGAATACTTGTTTCAGACAGAGCTCGATCGCTCATCATAGGACCTTAGTTTCGTTAGCGCCTTGTAGACGTAGTTCAGACGTAATTTATTTGAATTTAGTTTAGCCTTAGTCAGGGCCGAATTACTTAGCACGCCAAGCTGTCTGGGGGGCGCCCGGTGTCTGAGGTTTTATTTTTAAGTTTTTTTTTTTTTTTTTGGTTTAAAAATTTGTACAAGTTTAAAATTTTTTGAATTAAATCAGCAACTCACGCAATCAGTTCAATACGAAAATACCCTTATAATCTATTAAATAGACAAGAAGCAGGAAGATCAATGTGAGAATGATTCAATGATTCGACTGCCCCTTAACTACACAGAGCGCAGCTAGTTACATAAAAATGTAACCCAGCTTCTCAAGTACCTGGGACTTAATTGATTTTGTATAAAATGCTTTCAATTCCTCAAAAATCCAATAACCTTATGGAAACTAAGCTCTATACTGAAAAATTCCATGTTAACAGCAACTTGCAAACCTAAAATACACACGGGAATGCGAGTGATTATTTTGAGTCAAACGAGCTTTCTGTCATTGATATATCATTTTAAAAATATATAAAACATGACAACCTGTATAACCTAAGAATCTGGAAAAACCGAATTCAGTGTTGTTGACCGTTTGCGTCGGCCCCGTGTACTTCCATTAAAGTATTAAACACCTATTTCGAAATGACATGAAGAAAATAGTATTTTTATTTATCATACTAGGGGCTTCGCCCCTGCGCGCTTCGCGCGCCAACCCCATCTCGGCGCTACGCGCCTCGGGCACTCGGCGCTTCGCGCCTCGTTGTTCGGCGCTTCGCGCCTCACTATTTCCTTACGCATTGTCTAGTAGACAGGCGAATTCCTTCATGTTGATTTAATGACAGGTCCTACACTTGCTGTCCACTTCAATTCCTTCTGTGCTTACTTTTCTTTTTTTCATCAATCTAAGCTTCCATTCGTTGGTTGAAAATTGGTGTTCCTTCTCTATTGATATCTATCTACTCCTTGACTTGCTGAATTATTTTTGCTACCGCTCTGCCCGTTATTCTCCAAAATCACCTTCTTTACATTATTTTTTTCTCTGTATTTATGTTGCTGTTCACTCCGTAAAACAGCTCTTTCTCTTGTGGTCAACATCAATCATGGTCGTCCTCTTGCCTGGTTATAGGAATATTTGTTTATTATTATTCTCTGGCTTATTTGGTTCTTCGCACTTAAAATTTTATTTTCCTTTTTCCTTTGTGATACTTCCGACCATCCACCATCTTCATCGCCTTGTCTGCTGGTTGAAACTCCTCCTTTCTGTTCGTTGGTTGAAAAGCCAGTATGATATTTTTTGTTCGCTTCCCTATATTTTCGCTGCTGTTCCCGTCGTCTAATTTTTCGCTCTTCTATGTCCATCACATTGGTTGGTCGTCCTCTCGATTTATTTTCCGAATCAATCATCGCAATCGATTCTTCTAATTCTTCGACACCCTTCGTTGAATTATTTTTACTGCCGCTCTGCCGGTTATTCTCCAAAATCACCTTGTTTATATTATTTTTTTCTCTATATTTGCGTTGATGTTCATTCCGCAAAACACCTCTTTCTCTTGTGGTCAACATCGATCCTGGTCGTCCTCTTTCCTGGTTATACGAATATTTGATGGATATTATTCTATGGCTTATTTGGTTCTTCGCACTTACAATTTTATTTTCCTCTTTCTTTTGTGATACTTCCGACCATCCACCATCTTCATCGCCTCGTCTGCTGCTTGAAACTCCTCCTTTTTCCATTGTCATCGTAAATCCTGGCTGTCCTTTTGACTGTTTGGTGATATATTTAGATTTACTATTATTTGATTGTTACTTTTCATACTTATTACTCACTATCTGAATTTTATTTTGGTTCTGCAAGACATCAAAGTGTCCACTGTCTCCGTCGCCGGTGAAGAGTAGCGAGAATTGTGTTTCATTTTGTGATCCGATTCGGTGTGGATGAATTTGTTCTTCGCGATACACGATTAAACATATCTTATAAATATCCGCAGCTGCATATATTGCATTTTTATTCATATGTGATTTGTAATAACCAGGTGACCTAATCACAGCACCGTTTGACTCATTACCTGTAATAAAACCCGCAATTGTAGACCAATTATCCACTATATTTGAAACGATACTCAGTCTCACCTCTGCGTGTCGATCTTGAGTGCCGTATACACAATACGCCAACGCGCGTATAAGACAATTCCTGTCGGGAATCATCTTGATAATTTTCGTTTGCATGTTCATTTTTTGCGCGTCAGAAACAGATACCTATAAAGATATTTGTCAAAGACTGTCATAAACAGCCGATGACAGCTGTCAAAGGGTTTGCTAGATGCTTTTTGTTTTGTTTTCGGGATCTCACCCCACCGCCAACTTCATGCGTATACTATTGTTATTATAATCTTTTTTTACTATTGTTATTATAATCTTTTTCTACGTTCATTTGTTTGAAACTTTTTTATTAGATAGAGAGATTCTTTTCGTTATCTATAATTTTAGGTTTTAGGATCGATTTGGCGTATATCGTGATTCGGCCCTGGCCTTAGTTGTAGTCATAAGTTTGCTTTATTATACATGTCGCTCATTTTTCTCTTGAGTATTTGCTTTTTTTAATCATATTGTTTTTCATATGTTGCTACCTCCGACATGTATGTATGTATGTTTTTTTCGGTTTCTTTCTACTTTTGATTACGTTTGTAATCATATCCAATATTGTTATGGATAAATAAAAATGCTGTTTTATTCTATTCTCTCAATGACTCAACCGATGAAGAACATGAAAGGGTTGAGAAACTTGAAAACTCGTGCATTAGATATATAATATCACTCTATGTCATAGGCAACTTGGCTAGTTCACAGTTAGATCTACGCGCTTTTATACCTACTTGCTTGTCATTTTGTTTTCAATGTGCCCCAAGAAAGATCTCCATCTTATATCTTGGAGCTCTTTACTAGATTTCTACTAGGTAGGCTACTGCTGTATTTCGCATTTCAAATCATCGCGCAGTTACATTTTTGCCACCGGTAGTCTATTTCTTGCATTCTTTTCCGCCTGAAGTGCAATCATGATCGCCGACTATCAACGCATTAAAGACCAAATCATTTACTCACCTGTTTTCTAAACATGGTTCTTCTGCTTAGAATTATGCTGTCGTCATAAATATATCGCTATTCAATATTGTTATATTTTTATCTATTTCTATTTTATATTATTTTATATCATACTATGTATTACTTTATTTCGTTTATTCTTTGTTTACTTATATTTGGTTTTGTGAACACCGCTATTAACAGTAATAGTCTCAAGGTATAATGAGGGCATAAACAAACACACAATCAATCAATCTTTCTTCTGTTATAACCATTATTTTATGGGTTAATTGATATTCAAATATACTCGCTCATTGCGGGGTTTCAGTTCTTTTGGACGTTGAGTACGTCTTTTATAGACGGCCATCGTCAAAAAAAATGCACCCTTGGCGAAGCAAGACGTTTGAAATCGGAAAAACTGAGGCTGCGTTCCACCTACAAAGCGTTACCCCGATTTTTTTCAATTTTCGACGGTCACGTCATTCTGGCTGTAACCGGCCGATTGAAACATGGAAAAATTGAGCTCACATTCTACCACAAAAGCGTATCCTACAAATATAAAAAATAATTATGAGTATACGCCCTCCTGACGGTAAGGCAGCGAAATTGCTGTGATTCAAGCTCTCATGGCAGAATAGTTGTCGCACGTCAGAATCCGTGGACTATACCCTTTTGGTCCGTGGCCGTCAATAAAATTATTTTTTTTCAAAATATTCGCAAAGTTCGAGATATCTGCAACAGTTGTACCAATTTAATTAGGATCTCATTTTCATTCCACTCCAAAAATTTCATGATATTCACCTAAATGTTTAGTTTTTGAAACAAACAAACAAGAACAATTCATTTTTTGGAGTTCGCTTACACATTGCGCAGAAAGTAAAAAAAACGTGTTCTTTTGGCGCTTTCTGAAGATCTACTTCAAAATAGATTTCATATTCGGTTATAGAACTTTTTTACACAAAAAATACACTGGATCGTATATTTTCTCCGCGTCAGGAAGTGCTGAACATTTGAAGATAAAATTCCAATTCAAAAAACTCGTCAAATTCATGATCGTGTTTCTCGAAAACGGCAAGGGTTAAAGACCTGAACATTGAAGGATTCCCATATCCCGGTGTACACTGCAACCACAGCGCTACATTTCAACCCAATCATAATTTTTTATTTTTACCTTAAAAACTTGAGTGAAGGTTCCAGGATCAGAGCATGTATGTACAGAAACCGCGGTGGATACTTATCGATATAAGGCCGCCAAAGTATTTGGGTCAGGCGAGAAAATGGTGAACAATCGTTTGGCACGTCGGTAACGTACCGACAGGCGCTGTGTAGATCCTAACCCACTCGGGATCTCTGCCCACGATCGTACCGACCAGTTTCACTTGGGAAAATTCAATTAAACCTCTTTATATTTTTTATTCTTACTAGGGGCTTCGCCCCTGCGCGCTTCGCGCGCCAACCCCATCTCGGCGCTACGCGCCTCGGGCACTCGGCGCTGCGCGCCTCGTTGTTCGGCGCTTCGCGCCTCACTATTTCCTTACGCATTGTCTAGTAGACAGGCGAATTCCTTCATGTTGATTTGATGACAGGTCTGCACTTGCTGTCCACTTCAATTCCTTCTGTGATGACTTTTCTTTTTTTCATCAATCTAAGCTTCCATTCGTTGGTTGAAAATTGGTGTTCCTTCTCTATTGATATCGATCTATCGCCTTGACTTGCTGAATTATTTTTGCTACCGCTCTGCCCGTTATTCTCCAAAATCACCTTCTTTATATTATTTTTTTCTCAATATTTGCGTTGCTGTTCATTCCGCAAAACACCTCTTTCTCTTGTGGTCAACATCGATCCTGGTCATCCTCTTACCTGGTTATACGAATATTTGATGGATATTATTCTATGGCTTATTTGGTTCTTCGCACTTACAATTTTATTTTCCTTTTTCTTTTGTGATACTTCCGACCATCCACCATCTTCATCGCCTTGTCTGCTGCTTGAAACTCCTCCTTTCTCCATTGTCATCGTAAACCCTGGCTGTCGTTTTGACTGTTTGGTGATATATTTAGATTTACTATTATTTGATTGTTACTTTTCATACTTTTTACTCACTATCTGAATTTTATTTCGGTACTGCAAGACATCAAAGTGTCCACTGTCTCCGTCACCGGTGAAGAGTAGCGAGAATTGTGTTTCATTTTGTGATCCGATCCGGTGTGGATGAATTTGTTCTTCGCGATACGCGATTAAACATATCTTAAAAATGTCCGAACCTGCAGCTAATTCTGCTTCTCCCCCGTATATTCCATTTTTATTCATATGTGATTTGTAATCACCAGGTGACCTAATCACGGCACCGTTTGACTCATTACCTGTAATAAAACCCGCAAATCTAGACCAATTATCCACTATATTTGAAACGATACTCAGTCTCACCTCTGCGTGTCGATCTTGAGTGCCGTATACACGATACGCCAACGCGCGAAAAAGACAATTCCCGTCGGGAATCATCTTGATAATTTTCGTTTGCATGTTCATTTTTTGCGCGTCAGAAACAGATACCTATAAAGATATTTGTCAAAGACTGTCATAAACAGCCGATGACAGCTGTCAAAGGGTTTGATAGATGCTTTTTGTTTTGTTTTCGGGATCCCACCCCACCGCCAACTTCATGCGTATACTATTGTTATTATAATCTTTTTTATACTATTGTTATTATAGTCTTTTTTTACTATTGTTATTATAATCTTTTTCTACGTTCATTTGTTTGAAACTTTTTTATTAGATAGAGAGATAAAATTTATTTATTGCAAGTACAGGACTGACGCTTAATCGAATTTTCTTTGTGCTCCTTCATGTATAAAATATAACAGTAATTAGTAACTGACGTTTCTTTAATGAACCATTAGAAAGTTAATAATAATTGAGTTTTTTTTTAATTACACGGGTCTGAGAAAAAGTTTGTTTTGCTGGGACGAGAACCATTACTTCCTATCTATATCGATTTGCTGAACGCGAATATGAAGTCAAAAGTGGAGGTCGATGGACTAATTCAGTCGATTATCTTACCAGTGTAATTATTATCTCACTATTCCTCTGCATTGTTATGGCAAACGTATACAGTAATCTTATGTTGAATTTCTAATACAGAAAGATGCAGGTTCGATTCGGGTAGCTTTTTATTAGTTTTTATTCTATACTCTTTTCTTTAACCGACTTCAAAATTGCTCCAGTAGGAAACAACGAGGATAACCACTTCTGGAATTGGGTATGCGTACCTTCACTTTAGGACTTCAATCGACTTTACATGACTTCAGGTACCTACATACGTATACACTCACTCACGTCGGCTAATGCAACTTCACGTGACTTTTGACGATTCCATATGAATCCAAGTGACTTCAATACGATCACCTGTCTGTCGTTTTCGTCGTCGTTCTGCATTGAACGTATGCTTTGTTAATTGATGTTGACCGGCACTATACTACACAATAATTTTAACAAAAATTAGTAAAATGAAAACAAAAAAGCAACTATTGAAGTGATGTGAATCTTTGTGTCCTACCACGTGATGGAAAACTTTCTTTTTGTCGCTACCTAGGACCTAGAACTCGTACCGTTTTTTCAACTTTTTTGTAAAAGTTTTCAGTTACTGGTTTCGTACAAACTTGTCTTCCCTCAAATTTTTAATATACATATGTCACTTACGATTAAAAAACTAAGAGTTTTCACCAGGTTATAATGAGTCTTATTTATGAAAGATACGATTTTTTATAACTTTTGCGAATGACAAACTTTTGTTACAATTTATGAGTAGCTACGATACTTTTCATAGACCCGTTACTCTTTTACCTCGTATGAAATTTGTATGAAAGAATAGTTTTCCTTCGTACCTATGTGGAGCATTACAGATGAATTCTACCTGGCTATGAGAAAGATCTCAACATCGATTGATGTGAATAGGTCTTTGTTTATCTTTTTCATCTTTATTATCTATATTTATTCAATTAAACAAATACAGGGATAAAATTACATGCCACTGGTTATTTGTATAACGAATTATATTTATATTTTATCAATTTGGCACTCACTTCAACTCTCAACGTAATTCATACAGATATACTGTTTTATACATGACAATTGTATTACCGGTATACCTATAATCACTGTGTCTGCGGGAAGTTATTGTGGCAGAGCCACTTATCCGATACAAAATTGCTATTGAAAAATTACACTATTGTCACCTCCAGATATCCTGATTCAGATGATCCGTCGGCGAAACTGTTGGTCGGTTCGGTTTTTTGAAAGGCCTTTGGTATTTGGTTCGCGGTGAAGTAATCTTTCAAGCTTATGTACTTCGGCCCGCCGAAAGTGTCCAGTAAAGCAATTTGAACAATCTTCAATTTAGCAAAGAAAAAGTGGTGATCTGTAACGTAGGCATGGGTATGGATGTAAATTCAATTTACTTTTCGTCATAGTAGGTCGAAAACGGGATTTTACGCCCGCGCCCGGATCTTAAAATCCCGTTTTACGCCTACATAGGATGAAACATATTGTTCACATCACGGGCATAACACTTTACGCCCTTTATACAAAAATAGCTATGTGCTACGATTATTTATGAAAATTTCTGAAACAATTATATGTATATCCAGAATAAATTCTTACCCGCGGGCATGTGTGCTAGCCAAGGATGCCTCGTGAACACTGCATTTTTAGCTACATCGTATTCAGCAGTATTATTTTTTACCTGAGAAAAGAGCAATTTTAATATTAATATTCGTTTATGAATCGTTTCCGTTATTTTTTGCAATTGTATAATACAGCTTGCATTTTTATATTACTATTGAGTGACGATTCCTGTCATTGTACAATTTGTTTTACTTACAGCCTTGATTTTTCCCGTCAAATAAACCCGGGCACATCGAGGGTCCATAGGATCGTATAATTTTTTGGCACAGTATTCACCCTCAGCTAGGGTCATAGACAAGGTTGCCCGAGAGTCTTTCTATAGGAGAAGAGAAAAGGAGAAAAATAGTCTGAATAAATAAATAAGACGTAAATAATATGGGATATATACATGGAATGATGCATGTACATGCAGTATATGTTTCAATCTTTAGATAGAGACTGTGATGGAGCATCCATATGTCAAATAATGGTAAGCAAAGTATAAATATTGAGTTTGTTTAGTTTTTATGCGAGCCGAACAATTAATCGATTAATCAAAACGGGAAAAAATGAATTGAAAGGCCCGAATATTATTAAATTAATTGAGAGGATTGATTAATCGATTAACCATACAGCTCTGGATTTTTATAGGACCTTTTTCCAATTATTCATGAAAATCTAAAGTGTTATGCTTAAATTACTTTATGCACAATTTGATAAAAATAGCGTAACTAAAAATGAAGACCATTCAGTTTCGAATGGTGAAAATGAGAATTTTCGAAAATCATAAAATTACTACAAATTCCTCATATAGATCTTATGTTCATTGTATCAATGACCATCATTTCCATTTTGAACACTTCGACGTCAAAGCGTACAAATTCATAACGATCATAATCCACTTCCTCAAATCGACTACCTTATACACTCCCATACCTTATCATTATTTTCTTATATTATTAATAATAAATCTGACTCATTTCACCTTCCCTGGTGTCTTGTATCCATACATAGAGGATACTAATGCGTTAATTATTGTAAACCCAAAAAGCGGCTGTACCGTAATTTATATAGTTGAAATACTCTAAAACTTTTAAGGAAGCCATTTCACTTCAAAACTTACGGCAAGATCTTGAGCCGTATAATCCAAAGGTGTGATGAAAATGTAGGGCATGCCTGTGCCATTAAGAAGTGGCCCATCGCTGTAGGACACCACATTTACGAACGGATAAGATCTCACTTTAGGGATACTGCTTAGCGTTGCGATTGACGTCCAGTCTGAAAGAACACAAGTACCGCTCAGTTGTGTAACAAATTCATAAGTAGTTTTTAATTCCAATTATTCAGAAGTATGGAGGTAAACGAATACTGTGACCGTGTCTCAACTAATGAAAATCCCGGTGAAACGGGTGCAACAATATCATGATAGATTGAACAGTTAGTTGAAACTTGACTTATCAACAAAAAAGATCCCATGCAACCGATATCTGCAGTGAGGCTGCCACCAAATGTTGGGGTGCAATGGATCTAGTTTGATTCGTTACTGGGAATTTGAAGTCTTCCTTGAAAACTGGTATGTTTCCGCTAATAGATAATAGTCGAAATGACTGACATTCTACTCGATCGGTAAAGACTGACCGGCATCCTCATATGGTATCCAAAGATTGGACTCCACACAGGTGTAAAATTCGTCAACTAACAAAGATCTGTCTGGGTCATCGCATGGAACAGCCCAGATAAACACGGAATTATTTGAAAACATTAACAGTACAATCACAAGAACCGAGATTATATAATGATCGGAACGATGTGCTTCTAGTGACTTATATTACATATGCCTGCAACCTCTGCAATATTGAAACTGTCGAGTCAACTTCGCTAGATGCATTAATTGCATAAAACAATTTATTGCTAATGTGATATATCATACCGTGAGGTATCAGCTGTTGATAACTGAAATGTAAACACAGTTTATTCCATTGTGCAGCGGTGATGGTTTACTCTCAACGAATATCAAGTAGATTATGAAGAAAATATTACAATCTACACACACATTAAAGATGTGAGTTCGCTACAACATAGTGACGCGTGTTATCTGTCTACGTCTTCTGAAATTACACAATTTACAACTCTCGTACAACTCGTATTTGTATATTATTATACATACGCAATTCCTCAATACAAAAAATACGCATACTTCTCTCAGAAGAAAACATTACCACTGAGAGATAATGTAAGAGATAATCTTCGTCAAAGTCATAATGACATGATAATATTGAATGAGGTCTTTGTATTTTAGCTGCTTTTTCTTTTTAATTACTAATTAATTGATTCTAGTCTGCATGCAAAGGTAAAATATGGGTCCGTCACAAGAGAACCTCAGAGCTTGTTCCATTTTACCATTTCACCATAATTCTCTGTCTCCATCATCATACTGACAAATGCACGTTATTTGTACGTTATTTGTGGAGGAGAATGGAACTGATAGCTTCAAAATTTAAATAAAATTTTGATAAAGTAATCTAGCATGTTTGCTCATTTTTTCGTCCAACGAATGATAAAACGACTGGTTTAAGTGTACATAATTAAAAAGTATTCTTGACTGAATCAGACGTATATATATATATATATATGTATTTACTGATTTCTCAGATACAGGTGATAACAATGAGAATACACTTATACCTCTTTATACGGCATTTCGCTGTAATGGCCTTTTTTAAGTATAGCGCCTTTACGATTTACGGCCTACAATGTTTCGTTTTGCGGCCAAAAAAGTTATTTTTATTTAAGCATTTTACAGGGAAAAAAGAAGTTTATGAATTAAAAACTGTATTATTTTAGAAAAAATTGGGATGGATCCTATTGAATTTGTATAGGCTTGTGGAGAAATAATTGATTCGTTGTACGGTTTTTCAATTTACGGCCAACTTTCCCGGAACATATCTAGGCCGTAAAGCGAGGTATGAAATGATACTGATAAATGATAATTTATACGTGTCAGCTCTACCGTTCTTTGTTATCATGTTGCATATATGTGATAACATTGATCGAGAGATTGACTTGATCGGTCTTACATTCTTTGCAGAACAGGTACCAAAATAATTCTCGAACTTTGATCAGTAATACAAATACTTGGAATTTAAAAGATTTTGAAAGAGCAAGAAACCGTATATGGAGTTACTGTAATTCGATACATCCCTATTTAATTTACATTATTTTTATTTCATATTTTAAATATATGTAAAAATTTAGAAAATTGTTGAACTCTTTCGTTGAGTATTATTTCTCAAAAAAATATATAGAACATCGCGCCAAGTTTTCGTTCTTCCATCGTTTCTTATACTGACCGTACAGTAAAAACTCCTGTAATATTCGCTGTAATATTCACAAATTCGGTTAAAACACATTCATATTGCTGTTGGTAATGATTTCTAGTAAATGCATTTTTCTATTTACACGTCTAAATACTCCGGTCAGACGAATGAAGAATGCTATACGTTTGTAACTAGCCGCACAATTTATTTGGCAAAATTATATGCATTTTGTTGCGCGCATATTTTGCGAAGCATTGCGCAATCTTTTGCAGATTAAATTCAGAAGTTTAAAAATACATTTGATGCTCTCTGACCCACAAATTATATCGTGTTGAAGTTAGTAGCAGCCGAAAAACCGTCGACTTGTAATCTTGGGGCTGTTTAAAATTCAGTAAAACGAAATATGCTCGTACTTGGCAATCCAACTTCTTTCACAATCATTGTAAAAATAAGAAAACAGCGATATTTTCTCAACATTTCGTTACAATAATGTTACTAACTTCAACCTCGCCAAGTCACAGGGTCAAGTGAATCCTAACTTTGCCATTATATGTATATTGGTTGTTCAATAATAGCATACATTGATAGTATTGCTACGTAATTTACATTACAGTTTGGTTGTGCTCTAAACTCTCATCGTCGTAAAGTATCGAGTTCTTCCCCATGTACCGGCATGTTCTAATACTAAATTCTGTTGTCCAGGATAAAACTAGGAATCATTTAAATATTTTCATGCTATCTCAGCATAAAAAAGCGTATAGGTATTCGTTAAATAAACCTTGAGAAAATTTAATTAATGCATGGAGTATCAGTATTTACGTAGAACTTTAAAACGACCTTGAATTAGTATTATACTTTACTTTAATATGGGTTACTGAATTTCAGACAATCCGAAATTTGCCAAGTAGCTATACTTCTGAAAAATTCATCTTTATATTAACGTCTCAAACTTAAAACTTATTCAAAAACTGCAGGGTAAGCGTAGTAGATGCGTACCAATTGTTAGTGCACCCAGTTAAAAGCTATTGGGTATAAGTTTCGTACTTAAATCCCATCTTCGGATTTCTATCAATATTTATTACATTTTTTCATTGGCAGAATCTTGAAAAGGTCATCAAGTAATGAACGAAAAATCGAGCGCTTCGAACAAATATTGGAATATATAACCACCGGTATTCGCACTTATAATGTTGATTGAATCTCGAAATTTAATATAGGTAATTTATGTACAGTATACGGACGTTCAAGGAATACTTTTCATCATATTTCTAAGAAGATAATTAATGTTATCTGAACCATCGAGAGAATATCTTTGGAACATTTGTGTGTTCGGTATAATTCTATGACACTTCAAAGTATCTGGGATTGCAGTATTGCAGATTTAAATATTCGATGACTCTGATTCATATTTCAGATTTCTAAAAAATTCGATGATCATTTCGACTGCAGCGATGTGGTATCTCATCGTCCATGTTACTTTATTAATTCTACCATAATGAATATATTCTAAACCAATCGAGGTACGAATCCGTTTTAACGAGCACACAATTATTATTTATTTAAAAGTGTTTCTGTTTTTGAACGTTTGACAATGAAAGAGCAATTTTGAGCACCGATGATCAATGGGTTAATCGATGTGCTACCAAAATGAAAACAACGTTCAAGATGTTAGTTTTTCCAACTCCAAGCAGAAAATTTGTCAATGTTTATAATGTTATATCGCGATGCTAATGCCAAAAGGGCGTATATTTTTTTTTTTTTCATAGCCAACCGTTTCGTAGATTTGTTTTCAAGCTAAATATTGACAAAAATGTATACGTCCTTTTGGCTTTAGATAGCTCTCTAAACCCGAAAGGGCGTAAAATAAGTACAAGCCGTTTTGGCATTGGCACCACGATATTACGACCGTATTTAAATGAATAGTTTTCTTCAATGTTTCGTTCTTGACCTGTGCTTAGAAATATGAGTACACTACATTAAATCGTGCACAATTATGATACCATTTGAGCCGTAAGATTTCTCATTAAAAGTATTTCTACCTTGCTCAAGTGGATCCCAAACCTTCATTGCTAGCTAACATGAAGCAACGAGGTCCCAGAGCTGAAACTTTTTTAACACGGTGTATTTATTTTTTACGTAGAATTCAATTATTAAAAAATAAAAAATGAAACAATTATGGTAAGGTCTGTTTAATTAATTTTTCATCGGAAAAAATGCGATATCGCAAAATCCATACGATTTATCTTACGAAATCGAATTTGCAACACGTACAAATTTTTTCAGATTTTTAAATTAATTTGTGGCCTATCTGATGTTTTTTTTTTAACCTCCGAAACATTGTTTTTTCGCTTGAAATATACACTGTTTGATGACTGTCTACTTTTGTTGCCCGTAATACTCGTCATACGTATATTGATACTTAAACCCTATCGCCACAGTCAAACATTGTCACAGATCTTATATGCAGATGACATTTTGAATATTGCATGCATAAGAAGGATGAATTTCATAAAAAAAAAGGCGCATGGAAATTGATGATACACGTTTTATAATATCTAATTGATATGCATGAATATTCTGAAGGCTCTGATTGAGTTGTGATTCTTAATCGATCTCCAAAACGTTTGTGCTTGCTCGTCTCTCATTTGGGTGGTACAATTATTACTCTTCCATATCTTACGTAGTAAATTTTTGTAATACGAAGACTCTTTTGTTTTCGCCGGAATTTTTATGCCCGACTGGTGTGATACGGATAGAAGAAGTACAGCTGAAACGCGAATGTATACAATACGCAACTACTATAAACGACGCCTCAATGCCGCGTTTTGAAAGTCTGATACTGGTGACTTTCAAAGAGGAGAAGTGATCTACTATATTTACCTGAATAGGCACCGTTCACAAGAGCATGATTTCAATTTCAGAGTGACGTCTGATTTAGCGATAAATCATTGAATATAAATGTTGTAAGTACCTATCAGACGGTGTAGGAGGACAGTCGTTCGGAAGTACATTACATGCATGTAGGGTACTGATGATATTCTACTGTCATATTAGGAATAAAAATGATAAATACATAATGGAATATTCGTGTGCCGTTGACATCGAGCAAAACAACAATGTTTTGAAGGGAAAAAAATACATCGAAAATGCCAAAAATTAGTTTAAAACTGTGAAAAAAATTTGTACGTGTTGCAAATTCGATTTCGAAGGATCAATCGTATGGATTATGCGATACGTCACTTTTTTTGGATGAAAAACAAATTAAACAGACCGTACCACAATTGTTTGTTTAATTTTTTTCTTCATTTTTTGATAGTTGAATTCCACGTAAATAATAAAATCCCGTATTAAAAAAGTTTCAGCTCTGGGACATCGTTACTTCGTATAGCTAGAAATTAAGGTTGGGGATCCCCTTAAAAGACATTACTAATTTGCAACTGAGTCCTGTCAAAAATGCAGTGAACCGCCAAACCTAAGAAACTGAAGCTAGCAGCCAGAGTTAGCAGCTGAACACGTTAAACTTTTTGGAAATAGAAAAATGCAGTTTAGTTTTATCCTCATGATTCTATAAAAGTATTAGGGGCTTAGGGTATTTCACGAAATATTGATTTTCGGAATTCACTACCTTGTTCGAGCGAACGTTGGAACGTTTGGTTGCTAGCTTCAGTGTTGTGTCGACCTTAAATCTTTAAACAAGGCAAACTAATTGTAAGCATACACTTATTTTGCAACAATGACCCTAACAAACCAACTGTAATATTGTGATAGAGTGATTTTAAAACCACGTTTCGTTATGTTCACCTTACTAACTTAAACCTCGTTGTAACTCAAGGATTCGTTCACGTACTCAAAAATATTCGCCCGGATTCGATTAGCATTGATAGCATGACGAAATATGCGAACTTGGCAAACTTCGTATCACTCATCAGATATTATTTCAAGTCCTTACTATGTATTATCACTATACTAGTCAGTTCTAATTTTACATGTTCGTTTTAGTGAGGAGCGTGCATGTCTTTGTTTACGCACTCCAATCGCTAGGTGTGCAAAACATGCTTCTAAATCATTCGTTATCGTTGTAAAAATTGGAACGTTGAAAGCTCGAGGAGTTAGTTAGCTCAATATTGACTAATTTCTATCAATTTTACTCCGAAATAGTTATACATTAAGTTTTTATGAAATTATTATATTTGTAAGCTACCGAAACTTTTTAAAAATACAAAAATAGGAATAACTGGGATTATAAAACACAGGCTTAGATGTCGTTACTTTTTTCCAAATCTTTTCAAAATGGGTAGATTCATTGGATTTCATTTTATGATGGCTAATTTTATTCAGAAGTCTATTTTTTACAAATTCACTGAAACACTTATTTTTATCATCAACATCCTTAAATATTTAAATTTACATCATTACATCAACATTGATTACATAATCAACGAATGCGAATATTCAATTTTTACAACTGAAAAATAAAAATCTGTTTCAGTCACTTGTAGAATGTAATCTTCTGAATAAAAAAAACCATCGAAGAGTGAAATAGAACGAAATTGCTAGATTTTTAATCATTTTTTAAGCGATTTCAAATGCAGCATCGATATCTAAGCTCTTGTTTATATTTATAAGGCTTTCAACATGAAATCGGACAAAATTTTAAAGTTAAATTTTTGATTTGCTTAATTTTTGTTCAATTTCAATCAATCTCTCCAAAAGGGCATTCCTAATTTTTCAGCAATTATTATTTAAATTTGTTCTTCAATTACATGATTTCAAAAATTTTACTGTTCCAACTTTCCGAACCGATATAAGTCGCGAACAAAACGAAATATGGACAAATTTCAAAACACATATCCTTCGACTTGAGTCATAGATTTATAGAGAGAAAATGAAGAAAATATATCTCCTTAAAATCAATAACTTTTTTGAATTCTAAACGAAGGTCGTGTTTTGAATTTAGTTAATACCTCTTCCGATCTCGTACGGGTTATATTTATTTGAAAAGTTCGAACGAAACTTTGTTTGAAAATTTCAGAGTAGATTACCAATCGAGATAAAAATTTCGAAAAAATCAGGAATGCAGCCAAATCGAAACTAAAAAAAAAAAAAAGAAAAATAAAGAAAACCATCTCGTCCGATTTCACGCGGAATGACTGGTAGTTTCAGTATTTTCTATTTTTATATTCTGAAGAGAATTTCGAAGCTGACAAATGTGATAATTTGTTAAACACCTGATGCTTATTTCTTAATAGAATTAATAAAAAAATTGATTCTTGATAATCGAACCTATTTAAACGTACGAACCGCGTATCACATTTGTAAAAACGACTATTATTTGTACGAGACTATAAGAGGAAAAATACGTATAATTAGTCGTCGAATTTCAGATAGCATCGATTGTATAGATCTATGCGTCAAATATGCACAATTCACAAACATCAATGCACAGAATTTTTTGTAATTCGTATTGACCTTTCTTTTTTGGTAAATGACTAAACCATGTATTATTTAACCAGCAACGCGATGCAGTGATACATAAAAGTTACAGTAAATTTGACGCGATTATGGCTACTCGCATGTCTATAAAGCGTGAAGTTATAATCGTTCTCTTACTATTTTGATTCACAATGTAACGTGCCATGCGCGCAGCTTCGTCTATAGGCGGAGGATCGTCGGCTTCAAGTCCGTCATCGTATGTATCCTGTTCGTTGCCGTTATACCTTCCAAGGTCCTGGCTCCAATATTTCTTAGGATCCTGACGTTTTTTCGAATGTTTCCATCGTTGAAACTCCTTGAATTCTTCCCATTCTTCGTATTCGTTCGAGTCCAAGTACTTGGCCGTTTGAATTTGAATCGCCGCCAAGAAGCACAAAAATAACAGCGCTAGTCGGGCATGCATCATATGACCGTTTGACGTTTGGTTTAAGAATAAAAAAAAAATTGCGGACACTGCTTTGACTTATGCACGTATATTCGACCGGTACTTGCTTTAAGAGAGCATCAGTTTATGGGAAAATTAATTTTTTTACAGTAACGAAGTGAGAGATTTTTGCACTGATATTTCGGTAGTGATCCCTGTGACTGCAGAAATCCGCCAAGTGACAGTTGGCACTGTTGCCCTAGCTCCTCACTCTCACGCGTCGTGAATGAGTTTGTCAAATTGAGGGAACTTCGGCTCGCGGAGAGACAAAGAAGAGATTCGTAAGCGACAACGGATTGGCGGAAGCGTGCGCCTGTGTGCTTCGTCACTCTCACAGGTTACTCTGATCATAGTAAGCTGGTTGTGATAAACGCCACGCGATGACGCTTCGCCCGCTTTTTACGATGATCGATAACATTTTCAGCCGGTCGCAGTCTGTCCAACCATCCTGAACTCTTCTTTCACTAGATCTAATGATTCGTACAAGATTCGTTATCGATTTTTGAAAAATTGTTCTTTTTTATTTGTTTATAATTATTGTATAGAATTATATTTATAAATCGATTCTTTGAAGTTCTCGCTATCGTAGAATGAAGATATATCGAATTACTATAATTAGAAGAGCTTGTTGAAACATTTCAGTCACGCGATGGACGCACTATTTAAGGGGTTATACGCAGTTAGAATTTTCAAAAAATCGTTTTTTTTTTTTTTGCATTTTCGGAATGTACATATATTTGAGTATATTCTCTGAAAATTTGAAGTCAATCCGATAAATATTTTCGGAGATTTACCTGAATTTGTAAGGCCACGTCAGAGCGTTAGAAAGTAGGGTCAGTAAGAACTGGACGAGCAGCTGCATGCATGAGGCGCGCTACCTGAGACCCTTTATTCTATTGTTCTCTTGTAGAATACGAGTATAATAGTCAGATATACTAAAGACTTGAAGGTCACGTGCAGTTATATTATAACCTAAGAAAAGTGTTTCGTCAGTCTAAATTGTACTGCTGAGTGGTAAAGTCGTGCGTTCAGTGAACTTACGACACAGTGACTTACTAGTGAATTTTATTTAAACATTAAAAAAATGCCTCGTAAATGTTCGAGATCTCGCAGAAGTACCGAAAATGTCCAATTATCTAGAAGAAAAAAGAGAACACAGACTTTTAATCCAAAGACTACTGAAACGGATGAAAGTAGTTTTAGTGCGTCTGCGAAAAAATTTAAAATGCAGAAAGAGATTTTAGTTTCACGTGATCCTTCGATTGAATATAGAATTCTAAACTTCATTACAGTATTTGCTGCGATAAGTGAATATGTGCAATGTAAGTCTTGTAAGGGAAACATAAAATTTGAAACTGCTGTCCGAAAATTATTCCATGTGGCTCTAAAGTTGTTGAAATAGCGGCTTACATTGCAGCTGTAACATATAATGAAGGTACAACATCATTGTTACACATGATGAGTGCATTAGGGCTTTCATTAGGCACCTCAGCTCATAATTATGCTGAGAAAGAGGACGCAGAGCGTGTGATGATCTCCAACGCGAGAGCGCTAGAGAGCACGCGCGAAGAAAGAATGGCTCGACGACAACACCAGCTGGACTTACTGGAAGCTAGGGATCCTGCACAAGGTCCCTCTTATGGCCCTGGAATCGATGATACCATGTAAGTTTAAAAAAAAAAAATTTACCTATGTGTAAACTACTTCTGAAACTTTAAACGCGTTTATCTCAAAACTGTCATTTCAGAGTCGGTGAGCAAGATTTCTCAGAGATGGCTCAACTAATCGGGCTGAAATTTTGACACAATCTTTTTAGATACATTCTTCAGGTATTGAACGAAGGAATAAGATGTACAAAATTTTTTACTATTTTTTTTGGACAATTTAAAGCGAAAATTTTCATCGAAAACTAAAAATTTTTTTCAAATAGCCGCCATTTTGTTAAAAATGAAAATTTTGTTTATTCCTTCGTTCAATACCTGCATTTATCTATCCTTTAAAAGAATTCACCTTTTTTTTTTATTTCAGATAATCCAAACCGACAAAATCGTGCTCACCGCCGAGCGCCTTTTTTTGGAGGTCGTTCAGGATATCATCTGCAGAGGCGGTGCACATCAATATTTTGACACGAGTAATACAAAATTATATTCTTCAAAGTGTGCTCTTTCAGAATTACTATTACTTGTACTTAGTAAATAAAAGCTGTGTCCACAAAAAAATCGTAAAAAAACCTTATTTTTGAGCCTCGCAACTGCGTATAACCCCTTAATTGTTGCATTCTCGCCTTGGTGAAAATATATCTCTCTGTAACTTATTGCCAGCAGAAGTTGAAGTCAACTAATCGAAGATTGATCAAGAGGGTGTATCTAGAGCCAGTAGCTAATTGTCTGCTATGTTGTTAATTTACAGTCAACGGTATAGAAGTCGACTAAAACTTTTGAAATTTCAGTAATTACCAAAGTTTTTTGCTTGCGGTACATTCGCCACGACGATTTCTATACGATGTTTAATTTTCGATTTGGCATTGTTTCGATCCTGACTGGTTTAACAGCTTCGCCTTTCGGGTTACTGACAGTCATCACCAATAGTCACCATTTTATCGACTTCTTGCCAACTCCAAATCAAGCTTTTTTTTTGTCAACATTACGCTGCCTTCAATATGTCGAACTATGGTCGACAAGTGTGCTACCTGGATGGGTCAGCTTATCGTTAATATTTATTGAAAACTGCGTCCGCGAAGAAATGAAAATTGCGAACATGATTTCTGAATTTGCTAGCTCGTGAGCGCGTGAGGTACACCTAGTAACATTCTACATGGCCAGTCCGCACGCCACATTAATTGTAAACAATTTCCAGTAACCTGGGTACTAGGGTGGGTCAAAAAAATCAAGTATTTTTTTAAAATACATTCCAAAACAAAAGATAAGATATAGCTTGCATACCGTCATTCTATCGAAATAAACTGAAATTCTCATGAGTATTGTCAAAATTCATAAATTAAACGGATAAATTGGAAATATTTATTGAAAAACCATTAAAATCAGTAGGCATTGGAATTCTACTTCGAATATCTTTTGAATGGCTAGAGTAATCGATTAACCACAAGAGACCTTTTTTGTAGAGCGTTCAATTTCCTATAGAAACAATTGAAACTCATTTGACAATAATTATTTTTTATTAAGTTCCAAAATTCAAAATAAAAAAGTTATTTTCCTTAAAATACTTCAATCTTTGACCTTGAATATCTTTTAAATGGTTGGATTAATGAAAAAAGTATAAGAGACCATTTTTGTAGAGCGTTCAATTTCCTACAAATATTGACTTTGCGATTGGTTAAACGATCTATTGTTGATAAGATATGACCATTTTCATATGATACTAAATTGAAAATGGAAAACTATGATGAGCATAATCTTCCCGTTAATATTAAGAGCTCATACTTGGTGAGTACTTTCTAGAGGTACCTAGGAACAAGTTTTCGTGTGTCGGATCCGAAAAAAAAATACTTGATTTTTTTGACCCACCCTACTGGGTACCATACAGCTGCAACATGGTTTTTAGACACGGCGATGTTGCGGCGAGCCCACCCAGCCTTTGGACATTGTCTCTTAGTAGCAACCGCATGGCCATGATGTCACTCTGCTACATGGTTTCAATGTAGCCGCTACCAGTTCACATCGTGTAGGATTCAAGTCAGCATAGCCGGCATTGCTAGTCTCGGAACAACGTGGTTTCTACCTTGCAGTTACTTTGCCGTCCATGTGGCTTTTTGGTGCATCTAATTGCCAACGCGTTGTGGCGAACTTACCTGGCTGTCATCTTATGAAGCTACATGGCAGTCATACGGCACGATCTGCGGTAGCCGTACCTCAATCTTACTTGGCCTTCAGTTGGCTGCCACCTCGCGTTGGCAAGTCGTTTTTGGTGGATTGAGGTGCCAGGGTCATGATTCGAGGCTATGTGGTATATACACGGCTGCTACGTTGCAAAGTTGTATAGCCACGATACGGTCCTAACTGCTGTGGTCACATTTAAACTTCACATAGTATTCACATGGCCCCCATCTCGCGTTGCCAGGCTGCCTTTTGGTAGGTTGAGCCGCCAAGACCGCCAGGGTGGAATTGCATTTTCTTATATGTTAAAATGTAATTCGACTCAGTGAATAATGTTGCAAATATAAAAGTTTTCATCTTTTATTGGGAATTGTTATGTAAAAACAAATATAAGATGTTTTTTTCCTTCAAAGGGTGATGTTTTTTACGACGTTGTAGGTGAGACGTCCGAAAAATGGTAAAAAATATCTAATCCGACGTTCTTCCGACGTCTGACAGGTAATTGAGACCGCTATTGAGACGTAGCGATATATAAGTGTCAAAAGTCCCATAGATTTTTGCAGAAAGTCGACAAAACATGTGTACGTCGTTGTAACGTTTCAGTGAGACGTCTGAAAATGTTCGCAAAGTGTCGCTGACTTTCCGCAGACGTTTTTCGATGATCTTTGCGTCTCCATTACCGACATAGGCGCTTTAAACAGTACATCTCAAAAACGCCTATCCGACATTGATTGTGAGTGTTGACTGGGTCGTGGTGGCGACCAAGTTGGAAAAATTGCCGGCATCCAAGTGGCATGTACAAACGCAGCCTGGTATTGCAAACTTGGCGTGGCCTCGAAGAAACCTCATAAATGCTGGATAATTCTGCTACCTAGCTGCCAACTTAAAACCACAAATGAACCACAAAGCTTGGTGAGGTGGGCACCATCTAAAAGTCACGAGTATTGGTTATCGTTGCGGAATACATGCCAGGGTAAAACTGTCAACTGGCCACATAGCAGCAGTGTTGGTAATTGGGTTTGGCCATGTGACGGCCATACAGATACCACTTCAAATTGTTACCCGGGAATTGTTATTATGATGATTTCATTTTAGATCAAGTACATACCTGACCTCAACATGTATTATTATATTCATTGCTTGATGCAAAATGGATTGGAGCGTTGCGGTCATAACATGGGGACACAAACAGTGCTAACGCGCACAACTGCCTTCCGCTATTGGTTGAAAACTGAAGGAATCACACTCACATGGGAGGTATCCCAGGTTGATCTCTCCGATTTGATTCTCTTTTTAATATGTTATAGTAGACTAAAAACTAAGCGACAGGTAATTTTTTTTATCTGACACTAAACACTTTAAGGGGGTGAAACCACCCTCCGAGTTAAGGCATGTCAAGGGGCGATTTGGCAGTTATTTTGTTTTTTGTTTAATTGAGAAAATTACATTTTTAATTTCTCGTTATGAGAAAACTTTTTCAGTTGGATTGGCTAAAAAATATTATGTTCTTATGGGTGAAATTGCCAAATCGGCCCTTGAAATACCTCACTTTGGAGCGTGGCTTCATCCCCTCAAAGTATTTAATAGCAGATGAAAAAAGTACTATAACATATTAAAAAAGAAAGGGATACCTTCCTCGTCACTGAGCACCAAATGTAGCCATCTGAAGACACTAGTAGTATAATAAACAATCAAAAAAAAAAAAATATTAGTAAAATTCATCACTATCACATCACTAGTCAGACTTGTCGAATCGATATTACACGCATGCTATAAATTATATGTAAAGGAATCTCACTTGGCAATCCAAATCGCAACCCATAAATAGGAACCTTATGTGTAGTCTTGCGGATTACTTTCTGGTGGGCCGGTAGTGTGATTAGTTTCTACATAATTTCCGTTATATTTTTCGAATTAATTTATCAGCGCATTGATATCGGTTATGATTCCAGAGTTATTTTTGCGACATGGAGCTGTGTCAGCCGACAAGTTGATCGAACTGCACAACAAGCGCTCTGGAATTATAGTGCTGGGCGAATGTTATTCCAGCACAGGTTAACGACGAGAGTCGTGGTGTTCAGATTCCGGGAAGAAGCAACGCCATTTGTAGCCTGCCGATATACACTCTCTTCGAGCAGGCATTCTCGTCAACTGGCCTTTGAAATGCCTTATATCTAATAGCGTTTTCAACTGGCTGCACTGGTGTGCACTTATCGTGGACTGCCTGTTTCAGTGAGAGTAGTGGCATACACTGCATTAGTCTCAATGTTTCACTAGCCACTTGAGTGTTAATTGTAAGTGTTTGCTTTAAGGGGATCCTCTGGTCCATTTCAACTTTGACGTATATGTCTTTAAATACCGAAGCCCATGTATCTCGAACGCGAAAAAAAACCAAACTGTCCTTAAAAACATTTAAATACGTTTCCATTTGACGGAGAAATAAAGAAATGGTATAGATTCTACGAAATTGCGATAGTAAATTCGTAGAATTTCGTGTTTTACACGAAAGAGACGTGTGATTTAACACGGACCTCACATGCTCCATAGAGGGCGAATAAAAGGAGATGCCTCGTCTAGGGTTAAATTAAACTTAGTCATTCACAAACAAGTATTCTCCAATTTGTATTCATCAACAGTACAGCACAGCTTTTTATAATCATATATTCCATGTAACTACAGACTATAGATAATTACGTCTACAAATGACGAGTTCATAAAAAAATACAAGCTAACAATAATAGCACTATATAAAAACAGAGTATACCTTTAGCATCGTTACAGATCATAAGATGTTCCTCAGAAAAACACGGCTTCGAATGTTTGTATTAGCGATGGCCAGTTGTAAGCTAAAAATAATTAATCGATGGATTAATGGACTAATCGAATCCAAAAAAATAATAAATTCAACCGATAATCGATTATTTTTGGTCATTCTTAGTTTTTATGTTTTCGAAGTTATCGCAACAGCAAAGAGTTGATTGATCAGTTCCAACTTTTCTTGAGGACGTCTTTCTTTTACTTCCTGGTTTTGTTTGTAGAGTTCAATCATCGGAATCACTTTGCACCACTTTATTTTTGGTACATCATTTTTTCCTACCACGATGCGCAAACCTTTGCTGAAAGTATCAGAAAGAACGTTTGGCAATTTCACGTACTGACCGCTTTGTAGGACTTCTGGCATGATACTGCTATCGACATTAGAAATTTTCTTCAGCTCCTCTTCAAATGGTTCTTCTTGCCGTGAGTATCCAGATTTGGAATTATTAGTGACAGCATTCCTTTTGCATTTCAACACTATCTAGTGTCGATTTTTAATTTGTCATGGGGTTTTGTAAATACCGAAAATATTTTTCAGATCTTTCTACATTTGAGCCCACATAAATTTTTTTTGTTTCAAATTTTTTCATTGGGCCTTTTTCTGGTAAATAACGGAGCTCATACTTATCCACGATAAATTTCATTTGATGGTTTCGGTGTTTGAGTGAAATATGTGAATTTAGTCTGTCTGGTGCAAATTGAATGAGGGCTGTTTGATACGTGAATAAGCGTATAGCGTAAGCGTATTAATAATTCAAATTAACAATGAACATTTCATCAACCACATTATTCAAATTAGTAGGCGATTTGAAAAAGAAAGTGGAATCTAGATTACCGAATTTTTCTGGGTGATAATATTTCCTATCTACTGAAACAGTCACTCCCAATCAGAGTGCAGAAAATCTGTTCGAGTTAATGAAATTAATGTGAGTAAATTTTGGAATTCTTATAAGTTCTTATTTACCGAGCACATCGATGGGGTGCGAGTGGCAAATATTTTAAGATTGGTCACGTCGCTCAGGTCCCGAATCGGCAAGCTGAGGTGATCGCAGTTACACCTGGGCAAGTTTTCTGCAATTTTCCTTGTTACTTGTTGAAGACCTTAAGAAACCACTTTGGAAGTTATTTTTGGTATTGTTGTTGTTATCAGTATTACCGTTATTATTATTATAGGTCACCCATTACAATCGAAACATGCTAATCATAATTCGCACAAATTATGCCAGAATCCTACACCGAAGACTCCGGTATAAGAAAAGGAATTCCATGTTGTGGTTTTAGCTTTTTTTTGTGGCGCTATCGACAAGGAGAGTTTTTCAATGCCTCCTTATCGTCGATTGACAATTATTATGTAAAATGTTCACAAAATGGTCTATGGTTTTCTAGTTCGGCTGCCAACCCTGGCCCTGCTAATGATAAACCAGTTAAGCAGTGGAATATTGGTCCATTTTTCTTCGAGCTTATCTCAACATTATAGTTCAACATTCACGGATCTAATTATAGAAGTTTCAAACTCCGTATGAGTTTGTTAGCAAATGCCATTAGAAATACGAATAAGACGCCAAGATGAACAATCTACCCTTACGAAATACTTGGTTTGCTTAATAATCTTTTTGTGCAATAGGTATAATACCAAGTTTATCTAGCACGAAAGACTTTATGGACGTGTTCTCATTGATATAAAGATAATTACAAAATACTCTTTAAGGCCACATTGGAAAAAATTACGATAGAGGTAAAAAAGATTTTTATTTAAAATCATACAACCCACTTTAATTACACAGTGAACATCAACATTCTTGTAGTTGGTTGCAAAAATTCTCCAAGCACACGAAATAATTACTTGTCTTTTTTTGTTTCATATTTTATGAACAATATCAGCTAATGATTTATCAGAACACAATACAAGCTTCACGTGATACCTAATACGAGGAATAAATGTGGAAATATTTACAACCGCAGATAACAACATGTGTGCAAATTTTGCAGTGAAAAGACACAATGGTTGCAAAGCATTGCTAGCGATATTAAAACAAGACGGGTCCTCAATTGCTGTGAAAACTCAAGCAAATAATTTTAAAGCAAAGTTGTCAGTAAAATATCTACTAATGCAAGCAAGTTTTGCTATACCTACATCAAAATAACAAACAATTATTACTGTCCATTTGCAAGAGAAAAATTGTTCCGCAAATATTTTCGGTAAAAACGCAACACGAAAATCGCAGTAAGCGAAGCAGACTTTTTGCACGGACACGTTTCGTTATCTGGGACCACGAAGGTTATGTCTTGTGTCAATGACAAGTCGACTCTCGAGGTTTGTTGGATTATCTTACTTATAGTAAACTGACGCGCAGCATCACATGCGTTACGCCGTTCTCTGAATGACAGCGTTTCAGTGATCCATTATGATTGAATTTGAAATAATTATAACATTGTCTTGACAAGGTAATGTTAAAGTTAAGATAATTCAGGGCACATTTTTATTCTACAACCCAAGTAGCACAATTAAGTGTGACTGATATGTTGAGTGACTAAATCGCCTTCAGACCAAATGTCAGTCACAGATGATTTTGTGCTACTTGGGAAGCTACCCACGAATAACGATAACAGGGTTCGCAGAGACTATTAAATATTATAAACAACGATTTATCTATAATAGCAAGCTGGTCTGAAATTCTAAAAGAGTCTATTAAATTAACACTGCTTACTTTTTGGGTACGTCAGTTTCGAGCAACTCCATTATTTCCATGATGACAAATGCACTGCGATACTAGAATATATCAATAACGACATAGCCTACGGTCCATACAGGACTTATTGTTAATACGTGTGGATTTGCTAGTTGGAGGATCTGTAACACGAATCGAACCAAGTCAGATGAATTGTAAACGAACGGACGGTGTTCGCTCGAGAAATTCAGGTAGCATCATTCAATGTGCAAATCATCACAAGTTATAAGCACTTCCAATTCGACGTAGTTCTTTGTAATCAATTTTTGTTCGCGTTGAGCGCTTTCGGCGTCATCCAACCCGAAAGTGACTTCGTTGACGCGCTTGGGGTCCCAGGATCAGAAGCAGCGACGACGACGGTGATTCGGACGGCGTGGCTTCGCTCAAATGTAGGTCATCGTCTAACTGTTCCACGTACCGTTTCCTCGAGGCCCGAGCCTTCCTTCCTAGTCATCGCTGCCGCTCGGGCTTCAAGATTCGAATGTACCCGGCTGTCGTCGACTCCGGAGAGACCGCGGGGGCCCGATAAAATTCAGTCCTTCAGCTGGGCCTGGGGGAGTCGCAGGGGAATCCCCTCCGCACTTGACCAGAGGACCGAATCCTGCGACGGACGAACGGCCTTCGTCAGTCGTTGGACGTCACCGGTACTGCGACGACGACAACCTGAGGACAGGGCACTCGAGTGTAGTTCCGTATCTGAGTATCTGTAACAGTCGCGATACCAGAAGTGAAGGAAGGGAAAAAAAAGATACGGAAATAACGGCTCTTACGACGACAACACGGGAACAGCCTTTTCTCCGAGGCGGGAGCATGACACTCGAATGACGCCGGCGCTTCTTTCAATTCGAAAATTTCTAAAACCTTGCGCAAACGTGAGTTCTTAGTATTATTGTTATTATTATTATCGCAGTGACAAGTAACGTCGAACAGATTTGTCTGGTGGTGACGTACGGGTTAAACGAGACGAAGAAAAGCATTTTGTGCGCCTTAACTGTAGTAATCGGAGGCGAAATAAACTGTTCTTCAATATTTGATAAGGTAGTCAATTCTTCATACGTTTCTCGAGACAGCCCGTTCTTCTCGCATTTTTTGAAATAGCTCCTTTTTCTAGCTAGTAGTGGCTAATAGTATAGTTGTTTCTGAGGTGAAACACGAGTCTGCTGCAGAGTTATATGTTCTATTGAACAAGCATGTCCGTGTTATTAATGTTGACATATAAAACTTGTCAATGCAAACGTTAGATACTTTGTGTTATGCACATGTCCAATTTGATATAATTTATTGCTCTACAAAGTCAACGATCTTTGAATACCGCGAGAATTTTTGTATCACTATATTTCTACGCTGTACCAGAAAACCGAATAAGATAAAAATTGTAGTGAGAATGTATAAAATATTATATCAGCTCAATTCAAATTTCAACCAATCCAACTCTTCATTCTTAAGGCCATTAATTCGATGAATACCCTGTCACGACTCGAAGCTGAGTCAAACTCGGGTATTTGTGCGTTTTGATCGACTGAAACGATCAAGCTTGATAACTATTATTTAATGTCAGGGTAGAAGAAAGGTTTGGGCCAGGTGAGAGCTACGTAATTCGTAATTCACTTCAGGTTATAGATTCCTTCCTGCTCTGAGCTACCTTCACCCGGTCAAACGAGAAATTCAAGGTCCTGGCCCACTATGCTTTCATCGGAGGAGGTACACAGCGTGTTAAGATTTTTCTCACCTCTCTCATTTCGTATACATCTCGTATCTCACCGTCTCTTTCCGCATGTTGCGTGTTCTTGATGCGTTAGTACATCAAACTTGACCTGCTTGACTCCAAGTTCAAGACGCCGCTAGGTAATTTGAAGTTTTTCATTTCAGTTTTAAAATCATGTCCGTGACTAAAGACGAGATAAAAATTTCAAAAAAATTCTCTTCCCAAGCTTCAATAATTGTTTCTTTTGTAACGGAATCTCGATTGCTTTCCTAACGAAACTCTGCTGTAGCTAATCGTAAACTTTTTATCACGAGACAACGTAAGCAAGAGAGGGAGAGAGAGGAAGGGAGAAAGTGGTATAGAAGAAGTAGGATTAACCCTTTAACACCGGGACCTAGATTCATACTTTTGCGACCTCACGCATTTGTCGACAGACGCTGTCGTCACATTGAATTTTTGTGAGAAAAGGGCTGCTGTTTCCGGGTTTATAAGCCTTGGTGCTTGCATCTAGGGTGGATTGAAGATACTAGTACAGTCACTCATTTTACCCACAGACAATGTTTTGGAGCCTTCTAAAACGAATGTGATAAATTTGGTACATCAGGCACTAAAGCGTCAAGGGATGCTCTTGTTTTAATCTCATCATACAGACGACACAAGTCTCGCGATTACGTTCCAACGACGTATTATTCAATTTCCATTCGTGGCTTGTGCTAACGAATGGCCGACAACTGGTTGTGTCAGTCAGAAATCATCTCGTGTTTACGCTTGGAATTAAATGCTATGAGTGACGCATAATACTTAAGCGTATCACGTAGTCTGTAATGATCGGCATCTTCTTTCTAGCTCACTGAAGTCTTCATCGACCATCCCTCGAACTTGTGTTATAAATCTCCTGTACACAAGTGATTTTTAATCGATAGTACTGATAACCCGTTTCATCGTTTAATTCTCTTCTTTAATCATATGCATATGCAAATCTGTCGCATTGTTTTTAGATATACGGCCGCACGTTTGCCCTGATGAGTTATTTATGTTTCCTTCATTTACTTCGATCGTTTTAACTTTGTCCGAATGCTATGGCTCTGGACTAGAAAATATTCATCTGATCCGCCTCAAATATTTATAACAGACATTTTTCAAGATTGTCATTCGATCTCGCGAACTTTTAACGCTTATAATCTACGTTTTATACATATTAGGGTGGTCCTTAAGAAGGTCATTTTTGAATTACGACCGTCCCACCTCCCAAATCGGCTTCAAGTAATTCAAAAATAATACTGTAATTTTTTCAGATCTTCACCTCAACTCTAACCCCTCAAAATCTGACTTTTTACGTTTTTATAGGAAGTACAATTCGTCTAGATTGCCTGGTATAATGATGTGATTTTTTTCTCAAATAGTGGCCCTAATGCCCACTAAAACCTCGCAGCCAAAGATTTTTTCGAACATTATTACTCTCACAATAAAATATATACTGAGAATGTGTCCGAAACACATGTATTTTAAATGGAGAAATCCACCCTGATGGCAGGAGGGGTTAGAGTTGAGGTAAAAATCTGAAAAAATTATGAAATCATTTTTGAATTATTTGTAGCCGATTTGGAGGAGGGGGTAATCGAAATTCAAAAATGACCATTTTAAGAACCACCCTAACATATATAGACTAGGAATTATTGTTAATATTGATTCAACTTTGATCAGAATTACTCGGCACCATCGAATAAGATCGCTTTTTGTCACACTGTTTTTAGCCAGCGCAGCGTTCAACTACAGACAACAGAGTATGCAGCCAACAACGTTGAATATACTCGTATTGAACGTTGCCGTAACTATACTCACTTTTAGAATATCTTCTCGATCTAATGTCTAGTTCTGTCATGGTTAACACAAACGTGATCTTTCGGACGAGTTTGACCAGATGAGCCCATAATTTGGAATCGAGGAATCACAGAGGCGTGAATCTAAAATTTTTGGATCAGCAGGCCAGTATGACAATAGCACTAAAGCCAGCAATCATATAGCTAGCTTCTCGCATTAGAGATGCAACGAATAGCCATCAAAGCGTATCGGCCGGCCGTAACCTGGATGTTCATCGCTTCAATTGAATTGTTTTAAATTGTTGTTGTATCGCAAACTATGCTTGTGTTAGTGAAACAATGGTACAACAATGTGCTCAGATTATTTTGTATGTAATATAGACGCAAAGCATCTACGCATCAGAATCACCAAAAAATTCTAATTTGCGATAATTATCTACAGTTACCGATCTACTCTTACCTCAGAAATAGCTTTTATGAATAAGTCAGTGTAGTATTTTCTTCGTGCTATATAGGCTATGCTGATCCCATTCGTCATCGTTGACTTATTGTTGCATCTACTTTGCCCGTGTCCTTAATTTTTTCATGTCCGTTGTTTTCCTGTGTTTTGTGGTTCCACAGCCAACACTTTAACAATCAGGTAAATTCTTGATACTTTCTAGAGAGAGAGAGAGAGAGACAGAGAAAGACAGAGAGAGAAAGAATTGAAATGTAAATTAATATGTGATGATTCGTATAAAAGAATAACGATAAAATTTACTTACTTATCGAATACACGAAATAGCTAATGACAGTTATAACAATAACAATAATTTATCACATTTTTGCATTAACAAGTACGAGCACGTTTGTTTAGATTACGGTAAATTATATGTATGTACATATATATATATATTTCAGAAGTGGCGGTTATTATTACGTATATAGCCAAAGTATATCTGATCTATCCGAATTACGGTTTTTTTTATTAACATCTTTACTGAGGTGATGAGAAAAACTCTCACTGTTGTAAACGGATATTTTTTTTCCACATATTTTAAGTATTAAAAATTTTTATGTTTCACTGTCCTAAAAAAGCATAAAATTAAAAAAAAAAAAATGTTTTAAAATAACTGCCAGAGAATTTCTCTACGCGTTAGTTCTGAAGGGTTAAGAAAATATTTAGAAGCAAAGTTGTTCTCTAAATTTGTAAAATATTTGTGATCACAATCTGTGCAAAAGTATACATAATTTACCATACAGCACAATTTTTTATTTCACACCAAGGTTTCAGACGTGACAACACTGACAAAATAACAAATGCTTTGGCATCGCGAATGTTTTTCTTGTTATTCTGGTTTCATGTGAGAAAAATTGACATTTGCCCTCGCATGTAGAGAAAGAGTATCCATTGTTGGCTAGTGTAAAGTACTTGACCTTTTCTCGACGATAACCTTTCACTTCGAACTGGTTATTGTAGAAACTCTAACAAGCTTCAGCACTTTCTTAAAACTTGTTAAATCTTCAAATTTGCAAGTACAGATCTCGCAAGGGAACTTTCTGAAAATAATGCCATACGTATGTATACGCCAATGCCCAGATACAAGACTTAGAGGTGATGAGCTGCATTAATCATCTCTAAGATTTCTAAGAAAATGTCTTCCAAGGACTTCAATAGTTAGGCCCTTTATTTATTGGCCTCGTATTCATTAGCGTAATTAGGGCTTTTCTCGGGAGAGGGGGGCCAAGACCCCCATCCTTCATTTCGCTTTACGCAAATATGTGCCTAAATTTTACGATGTATGAAACAAAAGAACATACATATTATATTATATATATTCAGAGCAAAAATCACCACACCTTGGAAGGTTCTCTCTTCAAAGAAAAAAAAAAAACAAATATACATTAGGACCAGTAATTGTTTATTAAATGACAAAACATGTTCACAGCAAATTTAATTTTCGCCTTTTTTTCAAAGACCTTTAACATATCATGGGCTGTAATTTTTTTTTTCCATCAGAGCAAAGAAGCTATCTAAAACGATTTAATTTTTTCTACATGTATTATCTTATGATATATTGAGAAGGTTTTCTTTCAAAAAACACTGTTAAAATTACTTGACCTTCCGTTTTTTACTTTTTAAAAGTATTCTTGAGGGATATTTTTTAATAGAAAATTTTTAATCTCTTAATTTTGGGCTTTGTGGGATGGGCATTCAACAATCTGGGGGACCGTGCCCCCTGTTGTTACGCCAATGCTCGTATTTTAATTCCTGACAATGCAAGAAGTAAGCGATACTTCGACAAGAAGCTTTTCCTTGTGTATCTTGTCAATGATTCATTCAGTAGGTCACAGAGGCCAATGTACTTTTCGGCAGCATCAATATAGGTACATAAATTACTGAAGGGTTTTGATAAATATCTGTGAAAAGTATTTTTATTATTTGTTTTAGTTTTGAATTTTGTTATTTGGTTAAGAAATTCATTTTTGCTCAATCTATATAATGACTGACAATGAGAAAAGGGATTATTTCGTATTCTAAATGTTTCAGAATCCACTAAAAGTCTAATATATCTCGTGAACCCGCAGTTGGACGGAACCAAATTTATTTCTCAACATCTATCAACTACAGACTTCCATTCTTTTTGCAACAAGTCTCCCAATTTCGTGGGAATCGATCTTCATTTTTTTTTTTTATATAGCAATAAAGCTGCTGACTTATTTATTGAAATAACTCGATTACGTGTCCATCGTTTGAACGAAAGGTCTTTCCAAGTTTTTTCCGAAGCTCTCACGAACAAATAACTATTAACGGCGAGCTTTGAAAGTGCAAGTCACGAAATACTAACACCGTGTAGGGAGGTCGAGTTGACTCCATGTAGTAAACAAAACCTGGTAGAATGCGGACGCTTCTTTTTCTCGCGTGACGAACAAAGTGCGTTGATTAGGCTTCTCTCTTATACTACAGTGCATTACGAATGACAGAGCATAGAAATCTCCGAACCTACTTGACATCCCATCTGATGTGAATTCTGAAAAAAATAGTTCTAACTAATCTGCTGTCTAAAAATTTTTATCTAGGGCAAAAACTCGTTGTCAGATTATTCCACGGGCTGATGGGCATACCTTGATAACAGTAATTAAGTTTTTATTCGCTATTTTCAGAGAAGGATACTTTTTATGCACGTTTATTTTCAGATAACGGTTCACTGGCGTGCCCCACGTTGGCATACATTTCTTATACCAGATCTTGTCGAGAGGTTAATGAGTTTGAAGCAAACTATGTCGTATCTAAAATCTTCTTTGCTTCAGAAAGAACTGGCGCCTAGTACACACCAATTATTTTGCAAGCTATGTTTGAACAGTGTGAGAGTTTAGTTTTTTAAACAAGTCAATTTTGAATCATAACCGGGAGATTTTTTATGCCGAATGCTTTGTGGGACGTCAAAAAACTGTGATTATAATTAAAAAAAATATTATTTCACCATGTTTTTTTCACGTACCTAATTATATCATAGATTAAACTGCTTCCAAAATTTCACGAACAGTCAAGACAGAATCTAATTGCAAGTAATACTTCCTATTCATCGAGTTCTCGCTAAAAATGACGAGCATGTTAGCTATCCTAGGAATGGAAAGACTTTCACAAAAGTGGAGAAGCAGGATGTGCTCTTCTTAAACTCATGGGACAAGATGCAACAGCAATTTACAGAAATTCCTAGAAATATCCCGGACTGCGGATCAGTAAGATCCCTTTCACCTCCGGCAAAGTCCTAGCCTTTCCACCTTTAAAAACGGCGTCAACGTGTCTTCTCATACATTCTTCACGAGTTCATCATCCAGAATTTAGAGGCGGGGTATTTGATTACGTGTGGTTGTTCTTGAGGTTTGACTTACGACTGGAGTTGAGTGGCATCGAGACCCGGAAATAGAGAATCATGATAGGAGAAGCCGGGGAATTTCGACAATTTGTGCCGTGACTATACTTTTATTTTCACGCTGAACATAGGAGCTGGGACATGAGCGGAACGTGAGATGACTGGGCCCATCGTGGCACGGTGACCCACTGAATAACCATGACGTAACATACTACGAGTGGGACGTAACGGTTTCTCTCAAGCCGCGTTCCATCGACCAATCACCATCTAGCCGTCTATAAAATAACAGAGCTATAATCTAGTCTCTGTCATACCATATAATTATTGACGTTACCTGTACACTTGCATCAAGTATTCAAGTTACACGGTGCGACTGCACCGGATGTAGCACTCTACTGAATACTGTACATGCATACTGAGGTGTACTGCATCGCAGGTACACGGGTGTATTATTATAATTGTCGTTTCCTACCACGGATTTTTTACACCCAGCACTATTCTCGCGCCACAAATGCCCAGGGGTCCGTTACACTGCTTCAAATATAATACAGTCTGTCCCACATTTTCGCAAATGACATCTGAGGACGCAAAGCTGACCTTGTGGGTCGAGGTTTCCTGCTGATGCTTACGTATTATGTGCGTGTGACGTTATGTACGTGATCATGGACCTGCCTCCCACAGTATTGATAATTTACCGTTGAATAACCGTAAAAACTTATTTCATATAAATATCGGTTGTAATCACGCATAGCTGTTTACTACGTGTATATATATTGTACACACGTAAGCGCATTCGTAAATGCGGTCGACTCTACGCGATGTAGCTGAAACAGCTAATAATAGAATAGGCATTAATGGCACTTTTTTGGATGCGATTTTTGCTAAGATCATTGTTTTCTGACTGGACTTGAATAATTATGTTTTATTTTTGCAGAAACGAAATGGCGTCGCGAGTGAACTCGTTTTGGACACTGCTCTTCGCGGTGGGATTATTTCAATGCTCCGTGACTGCCGATTCTGGTGTACTTGATCATCTTGACAACACGGACCATCGGAATTCCAACAAAGATCTGGCAATGGCGAGAACACGGGATACTGACCTGGACCTCGATCTTGACCTACCTCCCGAAGTGGATGTTCCCAGTCCGTCCCCATTGATAGCCGATAGGCTTCAATACAGGATGTCCGGCCTATTTGCATTCAATGGTGGAAAGCCATTTTCATTAGAAAAAGATCCCATAACTGGTAAGATTGATTTTGAAAAGGCTCCATTGAAAACTGTGAATTACACGGCCGAAAATACCAACGCTACTGATTATGATGAATACGATGAAGATTCCTACGTGACTGACGTTCAGTCTGATGATATTTACGATAAAAAGAACATCGATCGCAAAGATGGAAATGTCGAAGGAACGAGACCGAACGAGATAAACCCTTATTCTCCAAGTCTTCACGATTTTTTAAATCTCCCGGTACACTACAGCTCTGGTAAATACAACAAAGAGAAATACCCATTGATATCTAGTTCATATGCAAACACTAAGGTTCAAAGTGGGTTAAACAGTTACAATACCTACAATCATAGACCGTACGAAGATTTGGAGAAAACGACCGAACCACCATTGTACTTTGTAACTCATAAAACTTATCTGCCGAAAACAACGACCAAGCCTACGACTACTCAGCGAATCTCGTCACCGCTTCCATCTGCAGCGAGCGCAACAACACTCGGAACGCCTATCACTACGCACACCACGCTATTCACAACAACCACAACGGTACAAAGTACGCAAAAACCTACATCTCCTACTTGGACAACGACTACTTACCCACCGAGAAAACCATCTACTGCTTTCTCATCCCTAAAACCCCCGTCGTCGACACAAAGAATACATGATGATTACTCTAATAGTAATTACGACGAAAACTTCGCACCGTTCAAACCAATACCGGGAACTAACTATGGCAACAAACCTGTCAATTCAAATATACCACATTCTCAAAATTCACATGCAAGGCCAATTGTTTCCGATGAGTACGATGATGATTATAGTTATGGAAGCATCGAGGACAGTGACAATGATGAAATAAATAACGGAACGCCCACCGAATCATCGATGTACTCAGCCCCGCCTAGCACAGCTTCCACGACAACTCTATCGTTGTCAACTACTACGACATTGGAAAAACAGGAGTCCCCTGATTTGCGGATGAAAGTCAACAACTCTCCGTCGAAAAAAGGGGGACTCTTTAATTATACAACGAACTTGGCGAAGAAACCAACAACGAGCTATAGTCAACCCGTATCAACGGGACCGCCCCCAACTTCTTTGCCTTTGGGTGATAATCACCCTGAAAAGCCATTACAGCCTTACCCTGGAAATCCGATAGTGCATAATCAAAAGCCGTTCGAAACATCTATCGATAAAACGATCAACAGAAAACCGGAATCTGGAAATAATCCTGTAGGGTTTTTTGAGCATCCAATTTCGAACAATGTAAATCCTGATCTTTCGATAAATATGAACTTAAGACCTTACGAAAATGGAAATGGGCAGATCAGACCTTTAAATGTGAATCCAAATGGCATGAAACAGGTTGAAAGTACGAGTAGCGTGATAATACCACCTGGCCAAGACACAGTTTCATTTGTTCTTGGCAATCAACAAAATGTAGACGGTGGTCACTTTGTAGGTACCGCGATCAGAGAAACTGCTTATGGGTCTAAAAGTGAAGGTCAATTTCAATCTATGTACAACTCACAAGACATCGAACAAAGTCATTCTCAAACAACAAGTGCTTCTAAAAAGCCAGCGACGAATGTACCCGTTGCTTTGGCGTCAGTGGCAATTCATCCGAACCCCATTTCAACAGAAGTTGGTCAGAAAAACCCAGCCTTACAGAATAATATTGAGCAACATAACTTGAACTTCAATCCTCAGAACAGACCTTATCCTCCCAAGATTAACGGAGTTGAGCCACCAAATCCTGGTCCATTGCCATCTTTCGTAAATTCACCGTCACTTTATCCAAACACTGTTTTGAATAATCCATCGGCAGTATTACCCGGTACTCCAAATCCGGGAAGATTGAATATTGTGCATCCACAAAGTGGACCTTCAGAAACTTCTCTCAATCTTGGAGTCAGGACATCATTGAATGCACCTTCTTTGAACATAGGATCAAGGCCTTTCCAGAATGAAGTAGTAAACATACGAAACGTTCCAGTTGAAGCCTCTCTAAACCTTGGAGTAAGACCTTCTTCAAGTGCCTCTTCGGAAATTGATAGAGCGCATAATCAAAATGACAAGCATGTAGTTTTCGGTGGTTCAATTGAAAATCCTCATACAAATCCGCAAAATGGGTACGTTGTTTTTCCGGGTAACAGTCACGAAAGACCAGTCGAAGAACACGTTATTGTTATAAACGAAGCTGATGGGTCTGTACAAGAATTTTCACCTACAATAAAGGGTACACCAACCCTTGACCATACTCAAGAACAAAGCGAAAACTTACCAAAACTATCTGAAAATTTAACTCCTCCAGATGAACCAATCGATAGGCAATCGGAACGCCCGTCAGGATTATATTCTTCGAGACCTTTTGACGGCCGTCCAAGGCCTTACTACCCGCCGAGACCTGATTTTCTCCGACCCCCTAGGTTACCACCGCATTCTAAACCTGGTCCTGCGGATGGCAACTTCAAAAGACCTTCGCTCCAAGACTCCAAGTTGCCTAATATTCTGCCTCAGTTCAGACCGAACTCAAAATCTTCGCACGGTCATCATGGATCCGAATCAATCGGTACTATACCTGCGCTTTATGGACCAGGGAGGCAGCCTATGTTGGGAAGGAGACCGTCGCTGCCATATTTGCAGAGATTAAGTCCACCCCCACCACCACAACCATCAGTACATGCTTTGAGATTGGTTTCTGATAGTGACCCTGGGTTTCGCGACTCCGCACAAATAGAGGGGCAGAAGTATCAAGGTGCTCTTCTGGTCGACAAGCGTTACCAAGGTCATCCGTCTTTAGATAATCAGCAATTTCGAAATCCAGTATCGGACAATCCGCATTTCCCAAATTCCTTCTCGAAAAAGGAAAAATTCAAGGAGCCAGATTCACTTTACAAGCGATTTCGCACACCCTTGTCGCAAAGTGACCGATATCAGGGCCTCCCAGGAACGGAGAATGATCAATTTACCGAGCAGAAACTTCGACGGAACGCTGAAACAGAGTCAGAAGAAATTTCTGGATTTGAGAAGTTCTCTGCCGAACCACCGCAGATACCATCGAGGACTCTAATTAACAGACGATCAAGTACCGACCTCAAAGACGTTCCTCAGGTAACTACTTTGCAGATGATTCAACAACAAGGTGGGCTCGATGAGAAAGTGGTGAAGCCGAACCTCCCACCACCGTTTAGAGTAAAGTTCAGTAAAGGTGAAGATAACTTTGACGACGATGATGACGATAGCCGTAGCACGGACAATGACAATAATGAAGAAGAAAAGCGGCCAGTCTATGTCGTATATCCCATGAATTCTGTGGTTAGCCATAAAGATGATTCACAAACTGACGATGAAAGTGTTGTAGTTGGTACTAGAGGGCCACATCGACCTTTACCTCCAGATACCCTTGCGTCATCAAAAGATGAGGAGGAAGAAGAAGGAATAGGACTACCTCTGTTACGAGACAAAACCATTCTACATCCGCAAACCAGGCCTCACCCTAGTTCGTCATTAAAATCTGATTTCCCTTATCCTCTGGAGAGGCCTGACGCATCGTTACTGATAACCCAAGAGAAGCCATTACTTGTACCGAGTGACAAGATCGATGAGGAGGTTGACGATGAAAATACAAATGTCAAACAACACGACGACACGAGTATCAATCTGATACCTTACTTGCAGGATTACATGCCCTTTCTGATGAGGAAAACTGAGGCTCCAACTGTGAGAGACAAGCCTGCAAAATTTGACAATTTGTGGCTTCAAGACGATTCCGACCCGAGAATCATCAACAAACCAAGTGATGATGAAGCACCGCTTTATAGAGCTCCAATTTCTGTGACTTTGAAGACTGTGCAGCCGACAACTGTAACACCCATTGCTTACGCGTTTACGCCGACGGATGATACTCCAGATAATAAAAAATTAGAACCTTCTGAATTGATTGAGGTTATGTCGGATGAATTAAAAGACGATATGTCGGGTAAAAATCCCGTCTTACCGTCTCAGCAGCCCTCAAGTTCCTCGAGTTCCGCACCATCGCCACAAAACTTTATGGCGCCATTCATGGCTAGTGTCAGTGCCGAAGCACCTTCTAGCAATGGCTGGAGCGTCGTGGCCAAGCCTGAATCAAATGACAGATCTGACGAACAAGAGAAAGAGGACGAAACACAAACCGAACAGAGTGAATTTGATATTGAAAACTTCAAACCACAACTTTTCGGGGGATTCAAACCAATTTATGAATTTCCGGCAGCCGGTGATTCTACTCCAAAGCCTGCAATTGATCTAGAATCCCAGCAAGATTAGAATTAAGGTCCACATTATAATTAACGTCGAGAAATCCATGGCATTTGTACAATCACGTTGTACTAAAACAGTCGTTTAAGTAGCATGCGAGTTTTAGTCACGAGATTATTCAATTAAGTTTTTTACGAAACGACTCTGCAAAACTTTGTATTCTTCTGATTTGCATTCTTGAACTGAAATGTTTTGAAATTTTTTTGACAAAAAATATCAATAATGCAATTTGGAACTATACCAATCGGTGGTAGAGAAGGTCTTAGCGATCTTCAGGGAAAAGATAATCATTAGGTTACGTTTATTTATGTATATAGGATTAAGGAACAACTTTTCGCAGTAGTTTCGACATTCGGTTTTTTTTTTGTCATTGATTACTTGGAATCTATTTTTATTTGCTAGTACTTCGAAGGTCGATTCAGTATCGAGGACCGTAAAGGATTCGACTGATAATGAACAGCTCAAGATCCTACCATTTAATTTACATCAACCTATTAAATATTAACTGAATATTATATTCATCAAGTATTTATATATATTTATTTAAATTAATACTTACAATTTCATGTATTTATAACAGAAGTTCACAAAAAATGGATGCTGAATTGTTGTACGTAATATAAAATGTCACCAACTATACTAAGGAATAAAATTATTAATCATGTCTGGTATCATAAATTAGAGATGGCATCACAATTCTAATATCGCATCATCACATGGATACACTTATAATAAGCTAGAATTATTTAATTATGTTTGTAAATTGACTGAATCTATGTACATCGCATATTGAATTGTCAAACTTGTCAGTGGCAATAAAACTATTTCCAAGAATAAGTAACAAAATTCTTTTTCTCAATAACTTCTTCTTTTGTTTTCATTGATAAAATTTGGTATTTGTCCAACATTATTCCCAATAAAAATTATGGTAGCCAAAATGTGTTAAGCAAATCATAAGGAAATTCGGGTCTGTCCGAAATCTCTTCGAATATAGTCTCAAATATTTTTTTTCGTATCATGTTCTACTTCAGAGCTAAATTTAATTTATTTAGAAAAACTTTAAATTCCAAGAACTATGATTCAAGAATTGAGTGGACTTCCGAATACTAATTACTTGACTAACTTTTAGAGGTGAATTGAAATAAATGAAAAGAATGGGTAGAAGAAAACTGCAATCCATTTCTGACAACGATGTGGAGAAAAAACGTTTTACGAACATAAAGGTCCAGAGAAAGTCAACAAAAGAGTCATAATAACAGGAAGATAGTTGATTTCAATGGAAAGAGAGAAAAAACATTCCACGATACAAGTAGAGGTGATGATAGTTTTCATCAATTAATAATACGTGGCTCAGTTCAAGGGGATTCAAGCTTTTCAAAATCCAGTAGGGGAAAGCAATATACAGATAACTCTGTAGTTTCGAAATGTATGTCTATCTCTTATCCTTTTACATCATGGGCTTCGGAAATCGTTGATGCTATTTTGAATTCAGCAAATAAATTATATATTCATAAATAGCTAGACGTGGAGTTGGACACGTAAATGAAGATTATATAGTACTTCTTACTTAACGATTTATGAATTGAAAACGAATATCACAGTGTCCTCTATGTATTACGACATGACATTTGACCCTGTAATTTTTGGGCCTATATTTGACGACAATAGCAAAATATGGGTATGCCACATTTGAAGAATGGATTACTTGGCTTGTTTCGTGAATCTGATTCCGGCAAATATTTGACGAAAATAGTATTGTATTAATTATAATTACTCGTAATTTACTGCGTGACAAACATTGATAAAAGAACAAATAAAATATGTGTACGAAATAATTTCATATATAGTAAGTAACATTGCATAGTAATCATTGAGTAGTAATCAGTCAAATTAGAAATACGATGTATGTAGAGAGTAACCCTTTTTATATTTCTTGCAAAAGCTAATTTTCATATTATTAACAAAAATTTATTTTGAAAATATAGAAAGTAGTAGATATCATGAGAATTCGTGAATGTGATCAATGATTAAAGGGACCCGCAAGTGAAATTCTAGCCTTACGATACATATATGCTACGAAGCTGCTGATTTTTTTTTTTTTTGTAAATATTTTTCGATAAGGAATGATGCCCCACATCGAAAAATAAATCCGGAAAAATTTAAGTTACTTTCGAATTTGATATTTTTGAACGAGGAAGAAAGTCGCAAACTACGCATAGCTGGTAACTTCTACTCGTCATAGTGATTTAAAAAGAAAATTCGGATTTGGTAAAATTATTTTTGCTCAAGGCTGTTTGTACTGACTCCTCTCATGCGTTGGTGGCTAAAAAAAGTACTTGACAATAATTTTTAGCAGGGCAAACCTTGACTTAAAGTTTAAAAACGAAAATTATGAATTTTTTAAATACGGTTATTATGGGGTGAACGACTGTGATCCATGAATTGCTCCATGCAATTACCATGTTCAAAATTGGGTTGAATAAACTCTGATAGGCTGTGTAATAATACCGAAATGCGAACTACCCCACAGGATTAGTTGCAACAATCGTAGCGCTTTTCTAAGTATATCACGATAATCTGCTTTCGTCATAAAATAAATGGGGTTTGAATTTTGTTTAACGAGTGTCGCACGTGTAAGTCGCAGCCTGGGAATTGGCAATACTTGCACGATATGATCAGACTGCGCGAGAAATATGTTTTTGGAATAGGTAGTTGTTAACTTGAGAACTAGCCAAACGAAACTCAGGTTAGTGCCTCCACAATGACGAAGCATAATACTGGGAAAAGCGTAAAACTCGAAGAAATAATTGCTGCAGGCCGTGGAGTCGGCGAAAACCTGATACACGCTGGAATATGCCCTTGGAACGGAAAAAATTCAGTAAAATGGTGAGTTTTGTCCATAACAAAAACATTCGGTTTGTTATTGGCTTCCATTTTTCATGTATCGCTTGTATCGAAGAGTAGCCTACACGTTAACCTACATTTCTTACACACGCATTACCTTCTATATGCGGTTTCAGAAACCAGGCTTTCATTGCAAACTAATGAAGATTACGAGAAAATTTGAAACTTTGTTCAGGTAATGTCGTTTCCGGACGGTTACGATCCTACTGAAATGCAAAAGAAAGAAAAAAACAAACTGACTACATTCATACACTGACCCAGGAAGAACCAAAATGGATGACGTTCCATTTATTTTACGATTTCGTGAATAAAACTCAAGTCTGTAATAGAGATGGATTTTTAGCAACATTTCTTATAGGAGGAATATAGCCGGAAGAAAGAAGAACTAGAAAAGAGGGATTCATTTATGGTACAGTTTCAAAACAAAAAAAAAAAACCAGCTGGAACTTCAAACTTTAATGTATACTTAATTTAATGTATACTATACAGGGTTGACCCTTAATGTGGTCATTATCGAATTCTGTTGCTCCCGTGCCAAGACGTCCTGAAATAAAGAAAAAAAAACTTAGCTTTATCCCTCAGGCTTCTATGTCAATTTTACGCTCTGTACCGACGCCTTTAAATTTTTCCACTTAAAAAACGTAATCATTGTCTACTTGGCAATGCATTTGTTTCCCTATAGCTGTATTGCATCAAAATCAAGAACAAAATTTCCAGAAATTAATTAACTGAAGTGTCAGCAATCCTATATTTTCAGGGAAATTCTTGAAGTCGGCACGGAACATAGAATTGACTCGGAAGTCTGTGGTTTTGGAAACATTTTTAAAAATGTATTGTTGGATACTTCAACCCATGGAAACAACAAAAGTTGATAATCATATTAAGGATGACCCTAATACAATACATAGAAACACGTACAGAGTCTGAGCAATGTTGTAAATCAAGATGTAGATAAGTGTATTACAACCAATGCGAATGCTTTTCTATTGATTTTGTTTGGATATAATTACAGGAGCCATTGTCTCCAGGACCCTGCCTTGATATTAGTGATGATGAACTTGTCACAATATCGGTACGCGACTTGAATCGTCAACTTAAACTTCGTGGATTGACAAGAGAAGAGATTGTGCGCATGAAGCAGCGGAGAAGAACATTGAAGAACCGTGGATATGCAGCGAGTTGCCGCATTAAACGTATTGAACAGAAGGATGAGCTTGAGTCCGAGAAAAGCCAAGAGTACCGGGACATGGAAGCGATGCAAGAAGATAATGAGAGAATGAGGGAAGAAGTTGAATCTTGGCGTGCGAAGTATAATGCACTGAAAAAATTTGCTATTGAAAAAAAAATTTACATTCCACCAGAACTAGAGACCATGTAAACAAAAGTTTTGTACTACATCTTTGTGATATAACATTTATTTTGTTTAAGTATATAGTTTCCCGCACCAGCATTCCACTTAATCAGTGCTACAATGGCCTTTATTATATTTATTAATCAAATGTGAAGAGTTATGATTGCAAAATCACTGTACTTATAATTTAGTTGATTCAATTGGATATGTGCAACATGAAAGCTGAAATCTTTAAATAATGATGGTGTTTTAAAGGAATTCTTATAGGAAATAAAATTTTGTATTAACGAAAGTATTCTATCTATTGAATAGTAGATGATGAAGCAAAGAGACTAGCTAGGTCTTTTTACACTGAGCGCAAGTTTATGATATGAGTCATCCACGAGTGTGTGCATGAGCCAAAGACGAATATTGCAATTACGTGAGGCAAAAAAGATTACGTCTCTGGTGCACACGATACTTTATGTCACAACCTCATGGTTTGCAAGTTTTGTTTTATTGTGCAGTACAAAAAAAGGACACTTTAGTACTAGGGCGTAAAAATAAAAAGTTTTATACTGTGATGTTCTTTTTTTATACTATTGCAGAACCGATTACTTTACGTATAAAAAAGGTGCGTAAGCCATAATTGCGTTACACAAAAATAAGTAAGTGAAATTCAAAATTTTGTGATACCTCATCTCTTGGAGTTAGATATAGTCGAAGTGATAACAGTTTCCATGGATTTTTTATCTTACAAATATATGTATAACGTTTGAAATCTACAAAAACAATTTTTTAATATTTTTTTCCAATTCATGAAACTCGATTCTTTATTTCAATTTAAATTTTTGTGTACAAAATAGACTGCCAACATCTGTTTTCATCTAACTCATAGATAATTTTTAAATAATCGAGTTCAGCTAGGATTTTTTAATTGAAGCAACTGTTGATTCGATTCCATGCAACTGATTTTACTTTGTACTCAATTACGCACGGCAATATAATACGCACCCTGGTTTTCATGATCATACTTTAAGTGCCGAATCAATACCTAAAACAAATATGTATTGTAACTTGTCACAAATGTTTTTTAAAAACATATTTGGACCTTAGCAGTATCCTTTTGCATGATTGACATTTAGAATTCTTCCTTTGTTGGTAGTAAGGGCAGAATGAAAACCAGATCGAGTAACAAACAAATTTGATCTCGAAATCCTTGTTTTAAATTATGTAAACACACGCTATAAGCCAAGAAATGAATGGAAAAGCATTAGCCAATTGTATAATTTAAAATAATGTTCTATCTCAACTTCAAAATATATATAACTATCATATTTACACTTAAATTCAGTTATTATCGCATTTTATTTCATAAACTTTAGTCAGATACAAATATCAAGACTTATAATTAGTTATTTGTACTTTGTTATCACGTAACCAATTTTTCTATTCGATTCATACAACATAAAAGTTGAAGGATTTACAAACATGAAAGTTATTAGCTCTTGTTAAATTTAATTTTTATCTTACTCTGCGTATTGTTGAACAATATATTTGTACTTTGAGTAATTATCGAATTAATAGTACATTCGTAATTAGCTCTCATGACATTTCTAAACATGTGAGAGATAGATTGCAAGAATTATAAACAGGAGTTTAGATACCGATTTTTTATAACTTATTCGAATGAGAAAACTATTTCTATATGAATGCACTCAGGCAGTTTCTTTTCTCTAGAATCATAAGATATGCACAGGGGGATTATTACGGGTTTTCACATTTCTTACCATCCAAGCATTCTCATTGGTTGACTAAATTTAGCAAAGCAATCAGAATGCTTGGAAGGTGGGAAATGTGAAAAGTGAAATACCGTAATAATTCGCCAGGTGTTCTTTGGACTTATGAATTGCCGTTGTGCGCCGTTTTGCTACAGTAGTCAGAGAGCAATAAGTACTGAAATAGGGACAGTTATAAAACGATTTCCCACAGTCCAATCCAGGTTAACCGATTATGGTGCCGACCCATGTAGGGCCGAATCGCCGGAATACGCAATGACGGAACGGAATGGACAGAAAAGTCACTAGAATCCACGTTGCGGTAATTTCATTCTGTCGTAATTTTACGGAATGGTAGATCCGTCCGGTATCCGCATATTATAACATTCTGTTTCATAGACATATAAGCAGAGATGAGTAGGTGGCTCATTTGGTCATTTGCGTCGCTTCCATTCAAGAAGTCCGCCTGGTATAATGAATTGGACTCACAGCAAAAGTGCGTACTGAATGCGGACTTTGGACTGCACTTTTTCTGCGAGTCGAATTCGCCAATACACTACGACGCAATATGAAGATGACTCGGTTAGTATAACCGGGACTGTTATCTTTATCGGCGGATTGGAGGGCCCGTGTTGGTTTCCAAAGTATTTTGTTTCCTTGTAACTCTCCAGGTGTCACTATGACCGCCGTAGAGCTGCACGTGTTGCGGTCGGCCGCTTTGAGAAAATTTCTAATTCCCATGAGTTTGGCCAGTGTCGGTCGTTGTATGAAGCCGCATAGTTCGGCAGCGAAGCGTGCCTTTCAAACCAACATGTCTTATACCACGGTTGAGAAGGGAACACCAAACACGACGAACTACAGGATATATTTCAGTGAGTAGTCAACTCTCCGAGCCATTTACACTTTATCTCATGCCGCGTTCTTCCTGTCTCCGTATTAGCTCTGACCTATCGACTGCTGTGCGATGGTCCCTGAACCCCAGAGGGTCGATTCCTAGATAACTCTTGTAAAATGATTAGAGTAAATTGACCGTTGAGCACGTTCGTGATAGCAATAACGTTCATTCATTATGTAGTATCAAATATCCCTCATTCTCTGTGATACTTTTCGCGCCGTTTAAAAAAATATGTTATCCCACGCACGCTTTGCGGTATACGCGGTATACGTATTTTTTTTTGTATGTATAGACGTGTTATGTGATGTAGCGTTAGGTCACGTGACATGACCACATATTTTAAACCGGAAAGATGTTCAAGATTTCTGAATAACAATATTCAAGTATTCTACCGTTGCTGCAGCCGTACGATTGAATGGAATTTGACATTTAGATTTTTTCATACGGCGGAATGATTTATTTCGATTATTCACAGATATCTGCGAGATTGACGGAATAGATACCTAATTATGTAAAAGGAAAGTAGTGCCGACTAAATGTCAACGGACACATGCTTGATTTCATCAATTTCACCATATAATTCCATATGTTTAGTATCGCTGAAGTAACTGATCAGGAATTTCGCTATCAGTTTCAACCGTGGTTTTTCTGCAAGTTTCTCCATCGCATAGTTAGACAAATGATTCACTCGAACTACATTAATCGAAAGAAATACGTCATAATGACTTAATGACTTGGAGTGTGATTTCACGCATGATTTAATCTAGATATTCTCAAGGTTTCTAGGCATTATCATAACTCTAATGTGTGCAAATTTTGTTGATCTTATCTCCTGAATATATTAATAGATTTGTTAGTTATTGGGTCAGAAAAAGATCCTGAAAAGGGCTTGTTTCCAGAAGCTGAAGAGTTAAAAATTGTTTTGGAATTTCACCTTATGTAAGAGTTAATAAATCTGCCAATTGAATCTGAGGATTAAGAATCATATTTTTTTTCAAGTTGCTGTGCGGCAATTTTAGTATTGGTTTATAGGACTGCTCCAAACTGTCTTTGTGGTCAGTTGACAGTTTACTACATTTTCACCATACTAAAGTTGTTCACTAGGAATTTTTTTAAATGCTTCGTTACGTCAACGTCGTAGACTTCAACCTCTCTTTAATACTGGGTTATCAAATGTTGATCACAATTCAGCCAGTTTCTTACCAAAGAAGCATCTGATATTGTTCAATTGTCACGCCACAGAAATTTTGATACCTTATGATTTCAAAAATCCACAGCTTTGTTTAAAAAAAGCTTTTTGCTGACAAATATAGATGTTCGATTCCTCGAGATATTTCCTTATTTATCTGTTACAAACTGTTAGCTTTCTTGAAGACAATTCATTTGAAGGGGGGTTCACAAATATTTAAAAGGATGCTGTGTACTTGATATACAAAGTGCTTGAGATCATTTATAGAACATACCTAATGTAATTAAAAATTTGTGAACAATCCAATAATGATACACATTGTTTAGCACTACGAAAGGTCAATGGTTTTTTATCGAATTGTCAGAATTTCTTCTTTTAAACTTTAATTAGTGAAAATTCTTCAAAAAATCATTTCTTAATCAATAATACCGGCACATAGATGATGTCATATGCCATTGAGAAAGCCGCAATGCCTTTACTGTTTTTTAATAGTTGCATGATACTTTGATGTATGTTGCAAAGTAATCTGATGTGAAATCAGAAGCAGGCAGGCAATGCTTCCCACCAAAATTATTGGATGCTATGACCAATTTGATTCATATGATTATCTTATGAGAATAGTTTGAACATTATTAAGATTTAAGGGGGTCCTCTGGTTTGACGCCCTGATTTTTGAGCATTTTTTGGAATTTTTTTGTAAAGACCAATGAAGAGATAGAACTTTGAACTTTTTACCATTTATTTATACATATTTCAAGAATGTATAGTTAAATTTAACTTCATTTTTAACCTAAGATCTTGCAAACATCTGTACAATAGCACTAATTTCCATCTTTTCTGAACTTCCAGTATGATTAATGGTACATTCATCTACATGAAATTCATACCACATTTCATATTCCAGTGGTTCTGTATTTTTTTTATGTTTCCACATATTACACGCTGTGCAATAACTACTCATGACCATAGCATCTAGAACTTTGCCAGTATACTTCCCAATTAATGTAGAAACTCCAAATAAAGATGAAAAGCCTATTTTTCTCCAGGTACCGTCCCCCGATACCGTCAACTCATCACGTACGTTTCCTGCTTCTTCATTCATCGTTTTTTCTTGCGAGACAGCAAATGACAACACAGATTCACAAACTGCAGATGAAGCTATGTGTATATTTTCTAGAAGTGCGTAATAGGTTGAATTCGAAATACCAGAACAAATATCCATAAGACTGCAGAAAAGGTTTACACCTTCATGACCAATCCCTAATAACCGCATGACAAATACAAAACGACGATTGATTTCACTTGCATGTTGAAGCATTGGGCCCGAGTTTATAACTTTTTGTCTTGCACAGTTACAAGACTGAACTATTTCAAAACCTAAGCCATGATGGCTAGATTGCGCGTAAGACACATCACCTTCACACTCTTTACATATTACAGTATTGGAAATAGCGAAAAATACTGTCGCAAACTCTAAAATACAATACCCAAAGTTTGAAGTAACAGAAACCTCCATGTCCATGCCGCCTTGAAGTTTTTCAGTCGAAGCTTATGTATAACCTGTATCTTGTTGGCTTATTAAACGGTTTCCAGCAATCTGTCGTTTTTTAGAACGACCAGGGTGAACATTATTTTCCGAACTACCTTTTCTACCACTCATTTTTTAAATAAATAACTTTGAACCCATCATGTGTTTCAAAAAATTTTTTCACAGATGTGCTCTTCGAAGTTAAACCAGGACTAAAATAAGTTTCACTACATAAATCATTACACAAATACTTTCCTAAATTTGTTTTAACTTGTCTACACTTGTATAAGTAATTATTTGTCCAGAAGGGTCTCAGGTATAAAGCCGACAGAGAACAATAGGCTCAACCTCCAAGCGCTTCGCTCAACGCTCCGAACACCTGTTCCTTCTAACTGCTGTATCTTTATAATGGCTTCGAATATTGAAAACTTACTAAATCACTTTACCTCCACATTCTAGACATATTAAGGAAAAAATTAATGAAAAAAAAAAAATCGATTTTTTGAACCTATTAAGCCAGATGACCCCCTTAAAGTGCGTTTTTTTTTTAACCACAATCAAAACTCAGTAACTCCGAAAATTTTTATAAACATGCTTTCAGGTTAAAAACTTGGTTCTGGTTTTTAGTGAAAGATCTTGCCTCTGTCTAAGTTTTTTTGAGAGTTCCAGAATGATTTCATTTCTTAAAATAAAATAGTCCAAATGTTGATAGGGGGGAGGAGGGTTTGCTTCATATGAAAAGTTTGTGAAAGTATTGATTTTCAAATTTCAATAAAATGTGAAAATGGTTCTGACAACTTTTTTGATCCTAATTTATGACTGCTTAAGTTGACAGATTCGAAATGACTGACATGCCGTATAGCTCAAGGCTGAATGGTCCGCAGAGTCTAAATCAAAAGTTAATAAAACGGATAAACCGCTTGAAACATTAGGAGCGTTGTTATTTGCACGAATGGTAGTAGACACGAATCAAACGTCATCCCCACTACGTACGAGAAATGATTCTGGGCAAATTCGAATAACACAAAATAATGACATATAATGAATTTGAGTGAAAGATTTCATTATTAAAACGGTCAAAATGATACTCTGGTGCCTTTTGCTTAATTCTCCTATTCTTGGGCAAATTATTCTCACCATAGAGAGTTCTAGAGATGGCCTTGCAATAATTTTTCAAATCGATATCTCTAGAATAGAAAAAAGTAGCTTTTTACTAGTATGGTGTAACAAATTATCATTAGCAATTACATGATGTAAGTGTACTATAATGTAAGATTTTTTGAACATTTCCTAGAGAATCTATGAGGATCGGGTTAGCCAGTGAAATAAGGTCAAAAATATCTAAATCAGATCAAAAACATCAACCTTGTGTTATTCAAATCTTCTCTTATTCACTTTTGTAACATAATGGGGACGTTTTTTGTTTCATTCACCATTATTTTTACAAATAACATCTTTGGAGATTTTAAAATGCTTTTCGTGCTCTTTCTGACTTTTTGTCCAGACGAAAGGGCCCAATAATCCTCGAAATAATTCTGAGACATTACCATAAGAAATCTAACTCGTAAAAATATGCAATTTCAAAATGAATGCTTTTTCTGCCAAGTGATTTTAAACAAACTTGGTTATTCTCATTTTTTTTTTCATGATAATAAATCTAAATGAAGTTTGGGAGGTGGTTGATTTGATATGAAATGAACCCATTTTATTCTACGAGTCTACATAGCACGAGAATACTGTAACCTTGTGACCGATCAAACATTTGCTTCTTACTAACGTACAATTGTTTTCACTTTTATGTATCTATCTATAGACAAAGTCGTACTCTACATGTGGCTATAATGCTTGCCCTTGGATATAGATTAGTTTTAGATTTTGCGTTGTATTTTCCTGTGGTGAAGATACCTTTCAAATACGAGGAGAATAATTATTTTGAGAATTACCAATGAGGATGAAGTTGGTTACGTTACTATAACGATACATGTTCAGGAAGAATCTTTACGTTGTACTGTGAAGATTGGTTGGAATTTAGTCAACTATGACAAATCTAACATACTTATACTTTGAAAAGGCAATTCATTGAACGTCATTCTTAAATTGTGCAATAATGATTTCTTCAGTGATGTTTCGTTACATTAATGTTACTAACATCAGCCATGTTTCAGGGTAGGCGTAAATTATTGAATAATGTTTGTGTAAGATAATTAAAAATCATTACCCACACAATCATGTATTCTTTTATCTCATACACTCTTGTACTAAAATAACCTCTGGATATACAGTGTATACTTTGTGTCACATCACGTAATATCGTATTTAATCTTATCAAATAGTATACAGAGTTGTAATTTCCTGAAAGGCTCTTTTCCACAAATTTTTTTCTATACTATAGAGCCTTCACTATTTGCCATTCTCACATGAAATAACAAAAGTAAGGAAAGAACGAAATTGACCTTTTTAAAATTTTTGTGTAGAAAATGACAAAGGACCAGTTTCTCCGTTACACGACATACCGTTGTACGCTGATGAGGCAAAAAAGATATTCAATATGATAGTTGAAGTGCCTCGATGGACGAATGCCAAGATGGAGATAAGCTTGAAGGAAACATTGAATCCAATCAAGCAGGATGTTAAGAAAGGAAAACTTAGGTTTGTTGCAAATTGTTTCCCTCATCACGGCTACATTTGGAACTATGGAGCCATTCCACAGGTACAGTTTAAACCAGGAACTTGCAAAATGAAACTGAAATTGTTAGGCTCGTTTCATCTCTGCATAAATATAATTAAGGGGCAAAAGTTTGGATTGCCTTGTAACAGATTGTAATTCACTGCTCATAGACTCAGATTCTTTTATGGCAAGGTCACTCATTCAAACCTTACCATTCAGTTAATAACATAATCTTTGCAAGTCTTATCAGGCAAGATATAAGATAGTACTGATTACAACTGAGCCTTGATTACAGTTCAAGGTGAAGATTAATCAAATGAGATATTATCTGTCATCCAAACTCTTCCCTTGCGGAAGAATGAGGTTGAAGCTAATAACATTACTGTAATAATTTATGTTTAGAAAAAATCATTATCTCCTTTGCAACTTTAGGATTATCTAAAATTTAGTAAGTCATAGTGAAGCAAAACATACTGAAATTTGGAAAACCCAACTCTTTCAAAGTTATTCTAGAATTGAAAATTAATGATTTTTTTTCCAATGTTACGTCATGCGAACATTACTAACTTGAAACTTGTACGGAGAATGACTACTGGATTATTAGAGTGCTGAAGTTTGTGTGAACATTGTCAAAGCACAATTATTAATTGCCCTACTAAAATGTGCAAAGTCCATCCCTTCTGTGAATCGTTGCCTCATAATTTTATTAAATAAAATAGATCGTGTTAGTTTTTATGACTGAATTGCTGCACTAGTGGATATCGAAAGTTCGACATGCTTGAAGTTACTAACGTTAACGTAAGGAAATGTTGAAAACAATCTTATTCTGCATTATTAAAATGACTAAAGTAGTTGGGTTTGCAGAATATAAACACTATTTTATTACAGTATATAGTTATGTAGTATAGTTGACTGAATTTCAGAGTTAACTAATTGTAAGCTTGGGAGGTGATGATTGTCCCTCAAAATGAATCGTAGCATTGACATTTTGAACTCGACCCTCATAAAATTCTATTTTACAAAGCTCGGTAATGCTTATTTCTGGCATTATTGGATTCTAATATTATACTAGTTAGAGATTAGCAGTAATGTTTAAAATTAGTTGGGATACAAACATCTAACCCAGGTTAATAACTATTTTGAATCCTTATTTTAATGCCTTCTTGAAACATCATTTTATTGTGACTCAGTTATCAATTCTCAACAAAATGCTTTTATATGTTCAACTTGATTTCAGACGTGGGAAAATCCTGAAGTATTGGATGAAGCAACAGGCTGCAAAGGTGACAATGACCCTATAGATGTCCTTGAAATTGGTTACAAAGTAAGTAATTTTGTGCACTCTCATAGAGTTTCATAATTGTTCTGAAGAAAAAGAGAGATGTACATATTGTGAAAATATGACATAAATCGTACAATAATATTGGATTAGATTTTATTGTTTTCCCTTATCTTGGACTTAATACAGACCAATAAAACAATTCGTTATCTAGTGATTGTTTGTTTTAGGTAGCGAAGCGTGGTGAGGTTTTGAAAGTCAAGGTGCTTGGTACTGTTGCACTAATCGATGAAGGTATTTCAATATTTGCATATAGTACATATTAATATATATAAAAATCACAAACATTATCTGAAAATGATTCTGTAACCTGCCGGACCCTCTACCTGTACTACATTGGGTAAAATCTATTTTTCAGGTGAAACTGACTGGAAAATTCTTACCATCGATGTTAATGATCCCTTGGCTGACCAGTTAAATGGTAATATCCATTATTGATTCGTCTTTGATTATCACTTGACATTTTAGTTCTTGGTTCAATAAGTTCTTAAATGATCATGTGATGGATTTTTATCTTGGAAGTGTATACCTATAGAGGGTGAATCGCCTCATGTATCGAGAATGTGAGGAGATTAGTGAACGTGAAGCTAGCCGCTTCAGCTAATCAGAGAAGCTATGAAATCCTTTCAAATGAATACAAATCTGATGTGATTACTTGACGTTAGGATTACAGACGTGACTAACCAATTATTTAGGCACAATTACTGGACACAAAGTCACAAAATTTGGCGTTCAATTAAGGTTTGATTCCCAGTCACTACGGGAGAACTGAACACCAATTACAGCCTTTAACATTGATTAATTTGACAGAAAATGAGGTTCTGAAATTTTGTGGTGGTATTGTATCGATAATTTTTGAATTGCCAGAATGTCTACTTCTCAATGGTCTTAATCCAGGTATTTTTCAACGAACACTTGCACTTTATATATCAAAAAATGTTTCCTGTTTGACCCAAATTTTTTCTAAAGGCCTCTCCACGTATAACAATTATAATTTACAATTTTTGGAGACTGGTTTCTCCTTTCTTTTATTTTTAACTATTTTATAAGAGAGAAAAAATGTCTAAATTAATCTACAGTCTTCTAGTTATTTCTGACGTCATCCAAACCAACAATAGAAGTAAGTTGCATTTAACTTGAAATGTGTAAAGTTGAATTCGATCATTAATTGATTTTGTTTTTTTTAGTAACTTCTGTTAACGATAGTCTACTGAGTAAAGCACAAAAAATTTTTACATTTTGTTGGTATAAAGCGATTAAACACAAAATGGTAAGTTATGTGCCGAATTGGAAAGATGAGGTTTGAACTCACAATCAGTCCGGTTACACCTGAGCAAGGTTTTCTACATTTTTCCTCATCCCTCGTGCGAATGTGGGTGTTTCTATTGAACATCAAGTTTTCAGCTAATGGGGACATATGTAAGAGGGTATGGTGGGTCTCGAGCGATTATTGCTGTTATTGTTGTTATCATTATTGTATGTTGTTGATGTTATTATCATTATTATTAGTATTATTATCATACCCTTCACAATGCAGAGCTAACAGCTGATAGTCAAAATGAAGTTTTCTTTGAAAATAATTTGTTTCAACATATGATTTCTATGAGTTCTATGCGTTCAGTACTGTATATTTAAGTGTAGTTAAATTATGGTTATAGGAGACGTATTCTCAAATGAACTGTGTTAAAAAATATTAGGCTGTGCTAGTAGAAATGGGTAACGACATATGTTTAGGTATTTCAAGCTCAACCGATGCTTGAAGAAACTCTACACTGACACGATTGCAAAAGTGATATTCGTACAATTGAAAACCACTATTTGTTTTTTTATTTTTGAACCGTAAGAACTTACCACATACTGGTTTAAAGATAGTCGAAAAACATTTTTGTAAAAATTTGGAATTCCGATATCTTTTTAACTTTTTGATCTTAAGGGCTGCAACTGAGAGCCGTTACTTTTCCGTGATGACGGGAAACCAAATTTTAAAAGGGTTCCGAATTCTGTGACTGTGCATCCTAAACGTCATGTGCCAAAAATGGAATACATCTCCTATATATGTGGTCTTATCTTCAAATTTTGTATTTACAGATGTTAATGACATCGAGAAACATTTCCCTGGGCTACTGAAGGCAACCATAGAATGGTTCAAAATATATAAGATTCCTGATGGTAAACCAGAAAATCAATTTGCTTTCAATGGAGAAGCAAAACCTAAGGATTTTGCATTACATGTCATTGACGAAGTGCATCAGCATTGGCAAAGCCTCATAAAAAAAGAATCACCAGCTGGTGGTATTGCTTGGTGAGTATTTGACGAAATGATTATTTGATTGAAGATATTTTATGTAATATTGAATCGTGCATCCTGTGTAATCGATCATATTTTGTAAAATGAGTTGACGTAGATTTGATTTTTATGACGCTTATCATGTTCTAAAAAGTAAAATAGTTGGTTATGCTAGTGATGGTGTAATCATTTTTCACTAGATATTGTTAGTCATAACTACAACCTTCTTCCGGAGAATTCTCGAGTTATAAAGTAGAAATTTTCGATTAATCAATCTGTTGAATTGGATTCCCCATTTGAATTGTAGAATAATGATTAAAGGGAGAAATTTAATGTTGTGGACATTTTTTATTACACGTTCATCTTGACAATGTGCGAAATTCATAAGAAAATAATTATCTGGTCGTGCTTCTATGTTTCAACAGATATGTTATATTTAAATTTTGAATTTTTTGAATGATAATTTCCGATCCATTGGATGTTCTTATTTTTACGTCAAATTCCAAATCTCTATTGCAAGGTCATGTTTTTTGAAGCATGAAAAAATCGAGCTTCAAGATTAAAAAGAAAGAAGAAAATTCGGAAAATGACTACGTATTACTCACCAACACATAATTCGCTAAAGATGTCATTAGATTTTTCAATAGAATCCCATACCATCAAAAATTTAGAAAAGGAGAAAAATGCACCATTGAAAAACTCCCCAGCATTGTTTGTGTTTGTTCCAATTGTAGTGAGCACAAATGAATATGAATAAATTCGAAGAACACAAGTTACAAATATAAAAAATTTTAGACCAGTTTTTATAATAGGAATGTTCAAAGTAACTATACTCTGGTGTTTTGCTTCAGATTCTATTCGTTTTTGGACTCGTTTTACTTACTGACTACGTTGTTACAAATTGTCTGAAACCATTTAAGAAATCTTTACAAAGTAGTATAATTATAACGCACTAAAGTTAGTTCTGACAAACATTTGTTCTATTGTACTTACATAAATCTATTTTTATTCACTCTAGAGATAACCAGTTCTAAAAGTTTCAGGCGATTGTTGCAGAGTTTCGTGTTAAACAAAATAAGTCCAAGAACATTGGAGTTTGATCAAAAACGCTAGATTCCAATAATTTTAAGTGTTTTAATTATAAAACCTTGAATCAAATTGTAGATATTTTAGCTTGTGTTGTTCAAATTAGTTTAGATTTATTTCTTTTACATGGTAGCGATGTTTAATTCGTATTCACCATCATTGGTCCAAATAAGCTGCGCAAGATTCTTTTTTCCAGATTCTGATCAATACATTTTTTTTATGAAGCTGATACTACTAGCCAGAGTTAACAGCCAAACTCGTTGAACTTTGTGGAATTAGAAAATTGCAGTTCAGTTTTATCCTCATAATTCTATAAAAGTATGAGGATTTGAGGTACTTCACAAAATTTTGGTTTTTGTATTTTATTATCTTATTCGAGTGAACGTTAGAACATTTGGCTCGTAATTCTGGCCTAGCTTCAGCCTTGTATTTTCTTTTACATAAATTACTGTATTGCTCTGTATATGTGGAGATTGCTGGTGCTTATGCACAACTTATGCAACAGGTCTCTCTCACCTGTATTTTTGCGAAATAATTCCTGACATGAAATCTTGGAAGCAGCGAGTAGAACTTGATTAAGGAAATCTTCATGCTTATGTCTTATGTCCATCAGGTATCAAACAATGTCAAAAACTAGGACATACAACCACTTGGGGACGTTTTGTGCATGTCTTCTCGTGTTGTTTTCTGTCATTTTAGGTTGAAGAACATTAAAATTAATTTTTTGTAACGCAATTATGGTTTTTCAAAAACTTTATTGCTGGCACATGACAGAATAAAGTTTAAGAACAAAAATATTTCAGGCTCATATTGAATATAAATCAGATGAAATGGACAGCCTGTACTGTTTGTTGCTGCAAATTAATGATAGCTAGTTTTCATTTAATAATAAACTGAAGAATCAAAGAAAAAAAAAAAAAACAATCAACGTGTTGCAGCACCAACGTAAGCGTAGAAGGCAGTCCTTTCAAAACTACTGTTAGTAGTATGGAGGAAGTACTTGAAAAGGCTCCTGAGGCTGGAGATGCACCACCCATTGACAGTTCTGGTAAGTGTTTGGTCTAAGCTTTTGAATAAAAATAAATAAATTTCACCTTTCATACGTGTCAAAATGTTACAAGTCAGCAAATGATATCGTTTTGCTTTATTCTGCAACAAAAAGAATAGAAATTCCTATTGCATTATACATTTATAGTTCTTTGTTCGGTTTTGCCATAGCCTGCACGAAGACTGAATATTAAATTCAACGCGCTGTTATTGCTATACTTTTCCTCGCCTAGACACACGCCTGAATCATAAAAAAAGTTGTTGGCAATATTTATACTGCAGCGAGTTGAACATTATTTTGAATTGATCTATTTTATCTTTTCGCGACTATGTTTTTTGATGATGGCTATGTTTAATTAACAAACGGAGTGATCTATGAAGAAACGCCATCTGATTGGACATATTCGATAATTTGATTCCTTTTTTTCCCGATTGATCATATATTGATTTAATTCGAACACAAGCTCGTATGCTTTGTTTGCTATTATACATGAATTCCCGTTTTCCATTTCAGCGGATAAGAGTTATTTCGTGAGAGTCGAAGAATTGAAAAACAAATTATAATATTCCATAGCTTTGCTGTTGATGTTCCCAAATCACTTATATCTTCACGTTTGTTACCTAGTGTCAAAAAATAAACTTGATGTAAATATGGTATTCCGTATTTGATACAGTACTTTTTTTTGCTGAAGAAGTCTATATGTTTGTTTATTGATCTTTGATTTCAGTTGATAAGTGGCATTACATACATTTGAAGTGAAGCATAGAAGGTTCATCTCCGATGTTGTTTCCACTTTGCAAAACGATGCCTCGAAGGATTTTAAATGTATATGTAATTCCTTGCAGATTGTTAATTCACTAGAATGTTTTATGCAGAAGAAGGTTTAGCATGAGACAATCTCAGTGTACCTCTATATTGACTCATAGTTTTCAAAATCCTGAGAAAATTTTTGTGTATTGTTACTGGTTAATTGTATTATAACAGAACACGCCTTCCCCATACTTGCTCATTCACTGACATTTGATTATAGCCCAGTCAATATGTCCAAATAATCAACCTGAAATAACATTAATTCTTTCCTGGATTTTTCTTGTTTTAATAGTTGTAGGTGGGACGGGCGTCACTGGTAGTGTAAATTCAACGTGGTGACCAAATTTGATGAAAAATGGGTTTTCCTAAATAACTCGGTCATTTTCTATTTTAACAAAAAATTGTAAAGACCGAACTTGTAGGAAGTTCAATTTTCTACAACTTTGGTCTTTGCAGTTTTTTTTTTCTAATATCGATAGTTTTGAATCAAACCTAAAAAAGTGGCTAAGTAAAACTATTGCATCATCTCGTTTATTTTGAACTTTAGGACATAAATGAACATAATCAAATTTTTAGTGAATTAAATGTCCTACAAATTTGGTGCTTACAATTTATCGATTAACTTGAAAATGGTCGAGTTATTCAAGAAAAACCATTTTTCATCAAATTCAGAATGGCGGACATATGCAACAGCAGGATTTGATGCCATTTTGAATTTACACTACCATTGACCCCCCCCCTCACCAATTAAAACAAGAAAAATCGGAAAAAGAATTATTGCAATGTTAAAAGTACACAGTAATAGACTGGGCTGTTACCTTCCTGGTGGAGAGTTTATCAATACTAAAGTTCTACAGATATTTTTTGTATCATTAGTTTCAATGATGGTCAATGGTTATTTATTTATTTCCGTATAATTGTGGGATCAGGATAGGATCGAGTGGCTGTGTCTAGCAGTCATTTGTTTCCACTAGGTTAGCTATTCCTTTGTTGAATGTTATACGATATTTGTCTTTCATAAATAAATAAACTCAATTATTCCAAGTATTTCATTTTTCCAATATCACCCTTCCAACATTTCAGGTCAACTAATTCTATTTGGCTGATATTTCAGAAGTGTATAGCATTGTACCAAGCAAGTAGCTTAATCGTATCTAAGGCGAATTACTTGAATGGGGATTAACCGAAATTTATTTTCTAGAAAATTAGGTGCCATGTGAATGGACAGTGTTGATCTATTCATGTATATGTATGTAAAAAAAATAAACTTTCGGTCCGTTTACTTATAGAACTAGACGAATGTTAATTTAGAATACATTGTTCTTCAGGCACTTACTGTGTAAACTACGATGTAAAATTTAGATTCTCACAATTCTCCCGCCCAAAACCTGTTGATTCACCCAGTGTTAATTATTAGAGTTCGTAATGAAGTTGAGTATAAATTAGACTGTATCAAAAAAAGTCGGTTTTTTTTCTTAAACAAAATTCATGTCTAAAATATTGTTTGAGGAAAAATAGCCGTTTTTTATACGGTTTAGTGTACATATTCTACATAACATTGGACGACCATTAACATTGCAGGACCCTTCTCCCGAAGGCAACATAACGATACTGCGATATAGATGCTCTGATAAGGTAGAGTTGACGCTTATCATTACTGATATAACATATATATTGTAACGGACTGGGGGTATTACGATACCCATAAAGTTATAAGGCATACGCGGACGACGACGGACGGACCAACTTAACCTGACCGAAGGACTACTCCGTCCTAAAAAACCACGTACACGCGGAGCATCTCCTGTTCACAAGAATCCTTCCTATCAAAGGACCCGCTGCTAGAGCACGAGCAGCAGCATGGTCTTACATACAGGTCTTGCAACTCTGGTGGTGGGGGTAGGCTAGGAGTGACTCAGATATTGAATCAATTTGTAGTTTACGGTTTCGGCACTGTGTCGCTACTATCTAGTAGGGCTGAGTTACAGAACCTCAAATTTCGTTAATAGGCTGTAGCGCGCTTGCGCCAACAGAGAGAAATTTTGTCTATCTCTGTCGCTCACAGGTGACACGGGTGACCCTACTAGGTTACAGCGACCCTTGCGGCGAATCTAAAAATTATTGAAAGCGGACTCAAGAAGTGAGTCACCCCCACCACCAGAGTCTCAAGCTGTATGTAAGACCGTGAGCAAGCAGTGTTTGCAAGCAGAGTTGACCTGATGCGTGTAGGCTTTATGGAGCAAACGAAGCAAAGTGCCTGGTCGACTCGAAGAACTGGTAGTAAATTCATTAGACTCAATTAATTTTGGCTAATTAATTTAAAGTCAAAACTAGAAACGAGAAACGATATTGTAGAATAATTCGAGTTAAAGCAACCGTTTGTTGCAATATTTAAACTCCAGAAACATAATTTCGAAGCGAGGGTTAAACCTTAATCAAAAGAAACAGACAATCGAGCACATAAATTAGGGAGCGAATAGCGTAAAGAATATTACAAGAAGGAAATTAGCTTCGAGATAATTTAATTTTAGTTTATTTAATTTTTTTGTGAAACCATCTGTGTTTTTTATTATTTCCTTTGTATCATTTTCTTCGGAACATTAATTATCATACAATATAGTTGCGAATGCACAGCGTGCATTCGTTTGTTTGGCAAGGATTGTTTCTTTATCTGACCAGACCGGTAACTATCTCGATAACACAGTTATCAGCTACGGTGAAACGAATTAGGTGTAGGGCATTGTTTTATGGCACCGAGTCGAATGGTAGTCACGGCTAATATCTCTGATCTGCAGATTCGAATATCAAAACAATGGCAGGTACGGCAGGCTCGGTGGAGGAATACAGCACCGGTATTCGTACCCGAGTTCGTAAAAATCACTTAGATCAAGTAGCACAGAGTGTTTTGGACTGGGCATAACGTAAATCCTCTTGTCCCTTTCCCAGAGGAGGCCTTTTTATTTTATCAAAACCTATTAAAATTTACTAGTCACAGCAGTGAACTCACGTAACATTATCGCTTTCACGAGCTGCCGCTCCCGGAAAATCCGTAAACGTTACAATATAAAAATAAAATTGTTTCATGGCATCCATTGAAAACCTGTGGGATGGAAGGAAATGAAGGTAGACTTTATTGGCTGTCAGAGTAATGATTCACCGTATTCTTGCTATTCTTAAAATTCTAGGGGAGGGCCGGGCATGATAGGCACCCTAAACTTGTTGGTGTATTATACATACATATCTGACCATGGGAGACTTCAAAATATGTTAATAAAAAGTTTAAACGGTATAGAATTTGAATCAATAGGTTTTATTGTATAATTTCACAGTAAATATATTAGAAATAACCAAAAATCAAAAGATTTGAAATTCCTCTTTGTGCTTCGGATGGTTTAAACGGCACTAGATTGTCAGCGGAATGAGATGATTTTCATAGGGAAATTACATGTAGCTATAAATTATCATTCACACAATTGTATTATGAAAAATAAAAGGAGAAGTTAAATTTTTTAAACATCCAATTCTATTTTTTATTTAATCTAATTAAATAAATAAGATCACAACAGAAGATTTCTGTTTGACTATTTTTTATATAACTTCTTGAAAGGATAATCAATATGTTGATTACAAAAAGCGCGGAATATGAAATAATGAAAATAGTCGTTCTTAAATTTTTTAATGCCTCTATCATCGTTACAATATTTGATAATCATCATTCTATATGAATAAATTTTTTAATAGTTGGTCCTCGAAATATTTGAGTGCCAAACTCAAACCAAACTCAAAGCCAAACGCTCTGCTTACCAACTTCGGCCTCCCGGCCCTCCCCCATATGTATATTTGGAGATACTCAAATTTACGTCCATATTTTTCTCCGTTAACATTACGAACTTCAACCTTATGAAAAAATGGAATTTGCGTAAATATTTAGCGTAAGTCATAATAATACCCAATATAACAATTAGTAGTAACAAAATATTCATTGGGTTTTATTTCATCTACGTATTTTCATATTTCGATTTTTGTTCAAAGAATATTTCACTAGTATCGTTTTATCAAAATTACGTAATCGAAGTTGGTGTGGAATTGAATCCTCGTTTGACGTCCACCCAGCTACACAATGTTGAAACCAACTCGTGACTCTTTGTAAAGAATTAGTACTCATCTATCGGAGTATCGGAGTAATGAATTTCCATCTTAGTAGTATTTTTACCATAACCGAAGTACTGCATTACCGGAGTATTAAAGAGTTATTTGGCTATGTAACTATAGTAGACTACTAGAATACTGGAATTCGACCATTAGCTGGCACCTTGAGGTCATGCACCGAAGCAATGTTATACTTTGGCTTGAATTTTTTTTTTTGGGTATTGACTTGTCTTTTACAAGATAAAAAAGGTCGCAACAATAATTTTTAATTCTAAGGTAGTAAGAAATTTTTGAAAAGGCAAATACTTTCAAGTTACGAAAACCTCGATTAAAAATCCTTGGGTCACGACTGACCCCAAAATGACAGCGGAAGGTTAAAATAGTCATAGCGATCACTGCTACGATCTCACCGACCAATAGAGTTCAATTATCCTACGCATTCGCAGTCGGTCACTTACCGTGCTAACTTTCACTATCTCCTTGGTGGTACATGGATGTGGAAATGACTAAATTTTTGCATCCAACTGAAATTATGACCTACCGATTTTACTTTTCTATGATTGAAGTGATTTAAATCATGCGAATCAAAACATAGATTGGCGTTTGAGTCGTATCAGCCGTATTTATTTTATACTAATACTTTTCAATTAAAATCACTCTTGTTCTGTTAACAGATAGGAACAAAAATAGAACGTGAAAGAATTAATACTCTCCAATCAGATCAGTACTTATGCGGCTAACACGGTGCATCAGTCCCCATACAAATTGAACTACTCATTGAACTCATAATCTCGCCGTATGAGTTTGTTTTATGTAAAGTAAGCTTTGTTAAAAAAATGATAAAATTGATGAATATTTGATATTATATATTTCGTTGAACAGTATTGATAGTATCTGGCTAAAAAAAGATCACGAATACGATTTTGATGTAAGGATTTTTCTACAAGAGACAAACCCGTGTTTAGGCGTTTATTTAACTTTCAAAGAACGCTACTCGAAGCGGAGAACCGTCCAAGAATATTTTTTTACACCCAAAATACGAGTATTGTAATTATTTTGAGTATCAGGCAATGGCACATGCAATCGGGTGATGGGTATGCATGGATCATCTTCTGTAAAAGTATACACATATACAGGGTGACTCGGGTCTGTTGCTCCATAGGCTACCCAAATGTCTTTTTCGTGAAAATCTGCGACTGACATGTTTTTTGCTTTTTATGAGAAACTTGTCGTTTTTGAATTACAGCTGTTAGGAATTGCTAATCCGGTAGCATCGTCGTCATTACCTATAAACAATAAAACTGTGTTCGCACTCATATTTTAGGACTAATGTATTTTGGATTTTTATGCATCTTATACGTATCAACAATAATTCGTTGGTATGGGAAACAACGAACAGTCGACCGTCAGGAATAAACTTAAAATAATGTTGAATAAAAATGTGAAGGACAATGTCGAAAATTCAAAGAAATAGGAATTGGTGAATTCGAAAATTCATTCGTTCAATTATAAGTTCGCTGTTCGAGTAGATTGAGGAGTTTTGTTAGCTGGAAGTTGATACTTTATATTAACTTTAGCGAATTTTAATTACGGGAGAATGATACGTTGAGTATTTATCAGAGTATTATACTCGTAAGCTACCAAGATCTCTTCCAAAATAAAAGAAAATCACATAATACTGAAATTATAAACAAAAGCTCGGATATCAATACTTCGCTTCAATTTTCCTCAGAACAACGAAAAATGTAGTGGCCTTTCTTGGATACCACATTACGATCCATAGCGGTCTTAAATCAAAAAAAGTTGTCCAAACGTTTATTTTTCAATTTTTTAATCGATGTGTATCAATACCAGGTATTCATTGCGAAATAGTTAGAGAAGTACATGCCATCTAAAATTGTCCGACATTTCTCGTTTGATGTGCGTAAACGCGAAAACCAGTAAGTACCAGCTAGTTCGTTATGGCTTCGTTTACAATTTTGGCTTGAATCTGTATAATAAACTGAAAATTGTATTGTACGAGAATGGCAGGAATGTTCATGAACAGAAAACTCAAATGTGATAATTTATGGAAAGAAAATGCAAAAAACAAAGGTGGCTCCGTTTTGACCCTCTTTGGAACTAACGTGAGATGTTGAAGGAAACTCTTGTACGTATTTCATAAAAAAAATCTTACGTATTTGCACCATTTTCAAGTAAAACAGTTTGATTTTACCTATTACTTATACCTATTAATACTCATCTATAGGGGGGAGAGGGTAGTGGTCTTTTTAAAAGATCAGTTCAATGCAACAGAGAGGTAAAATAGGCGTTCGTTATACGTAACATGTGAATGACATAAAACGTGTTGTTCAAGTTTTATTTTACTGCATTTTGCATATCATTTATACCATGAACTTAGCAACGCAAAAAACTTGCATACGTGCGCGTTTTATCAAAACTACATGGCTTTTTGAAGATTTGGTTCGCTATATTGGATTTGTAATGACGAATTTTTTAATTTTTTAACTCTTAACTAGTGCTGCAAACGACCTCACTCTTATTCATCAACGGCTATAAACAAATAAAATTGTGTTTTTTTTTTTTGGTTTTGCTAATCAAATGACTTAAACGATAAGCTAATAAGGAAAGTTGCGCCGATCGAGACCAAAATCCATTAATCCATTCTCGAGATATCATAATTTTTATTTTTTTTACGAAGCTGTTCAAATAACTCGGGAACCACGGAACTAATCATATCCAAAATCTAATCAGTTCTAAATTCAGAAAAGCACCGTCGATTAAGGTCAAATCCAAATCCAAATCCGTTCATTCTTTAGCGAGATATCATCGGACAAAAATTGATCACACACACGACATACACTTAGACGTCTATCAAAAAATGGCCGGAGATGATTCTCTAGATTATGAAATGTTGAGGTCTAGAGAAAACTCAACTATTTATTTTTAGGGTGATTACTTATTCATATTTTTGTTTCTTCGACAAAACAGGAGCGGGAAGTTAAAAATGTTTTTCAGTAAATTTGTAAATAAAAAAGCTATCGATAGAATGAACTCGACGGAATCAACTAGATTTTCAACCATTTTGCAGCGTTGTGAAACGATCCAAGTTTTGTTTATAATTTCAGTGTTCCTTTTTTTCGTATTCTTAGGGGTCTTCATTGTTTACGACTACACTAATTTTATAAATACTTATCAGACGAAGGCTAGTGAAAAATGCAATTTTTTGGCCAATCAATATTCTCAAAGGCCAGAAACTTTGTAAATCGCACCCGTGGCATACTGCGTCAAAGGTTGCGTGTGAGATCAAGAATCTGCAGCCATGAATGAGGAAGCGATGAAAGCAAGGAAAGATGTTTATGCTCGTGCGATGCATATATGTAGAGGCAACACGTTATAACTTTGTTAGACATCCTAAAAAGGTCCCACGTTCCAAGACCGTCTCTGCAATATGCACGTTTTTGTGAAATCAACAATAGGAATAGAAAACGTCATGTAGACGTTTCGTGTGCATTTTCTCATTTTGTGTTGAGTATAAAATCATTTTGAAAATTTTACTATACAGACTTAATCGCTAAAAAAGTATACAGAAATCGTAAAATGACTCAATTGTACACAATAATTAATTCGATTCGATTCAGTAATTCGATGGATTGAGTTAGGTTTCTTTTATCGTGCTTTCTAAAGTTCCAACGCATTTTTTCACGAAAATAGTAGATCTAGCTTCGGATTTTGTAACTAAAAAATTCACCTACGCACTAGAACAATTGCGAATCATATACATATTACAGCTTCGCTATCGAGAAACACGAAATATAAGTAATATTACGTAAAATGAGGTATACATATATCGTAAAGCACACCTTTTGATTATTGACACATTCTATCCGCGTGCACAAAATAAATTTATCAGAATTTTTGGATAAATATCTCTCACCTCTCATACAAGACATACTTGTTTGAATAACATTGCACCAATAGTCTTAAAGTTAAAGGATTAAAAGCAAAAAACTGACCCGCTCAGGTACAGGGAGGTACAGGGAGATAATAATCCTAGCAGTGAATATTTTTAATTATAATCAGTCTATGTTATCTCTGGTAGAGCCTTATTATCTGCAGTCAACAAAACTGTCGTTTTTCTTCTGACTTAAATGTCCAAAGTATGAAGGGTTAAAAGAGTGTCGGGTAAAATGCTTTCAAAAGTATATGTAAAATATAAAGTCGAAAATGCTTATAAAAATATGATTTCAACGCACCAATGGAAATGCTTTCGCGAATATATTTGAAACGGAAAGTGTAAAATAGGTATTCGAAATGAATTATAAAATGTAAAATGGCATTCTCATATCCACTGTGAGCATTTCCGTTTTGAGATATGCCATGTTCCTTGTCATTTTATTTTGTAGATGAATGATTTTTTTTTTTCACAATCAATCTCTGTTTTCATATTATGTACCGTCGTCTTTTGCAGCTAGGCCATATTATCACAATACCGTATATTTCAAATCGTATAACTCGTTCAAACAATCATGGTAGCCAAGTAATGTACTTCATGAACAGTTTTTTAATAACGGCAAACTGTAATTTTGAAGCTTTGTGCTAGATCTAGCTAGTCATTGTGATTGAAAATATATTTCACGCAATGCAATCCTGTGCTGTTTATTTTCAGGTTACCCTTCAAAACATTCTCAACACTTCGGACAGAGATACTACAGGCAGACCTGTTTGGTCTCCAGGCGCAATTCGGTCAAGATATTCATCAATTAAATCACAGCTCCATCCGAGCGAAAGGATCAACGCATTGCTAAATATACGATCTCTAAGCTAAAGATCAAGCGATGACGTGACAATAATATACATTCGATCGAAGAGAATTGTTCCGGAACATTGGCTACGGAGGATACAGGGAATACTGTAAATTCCATTCAAACAGACACATTTGTCAAATGAATAAAAATGCTTACGATTTTTCATTTCCAATAGCAAATAGAAAAGGCATCTTAAAATGAAAAGTGTATTTGAATACATAACGAAACGAAACCATTTCAAATATTACACAGCCTTGCACGGAGAGAATAAAAGATCAGATTTCATTCAAAACTGCAGGAAAAAAGGAACACGCATCAGGGTTTTTTGGTAAAATATACTTAGTAAAATGTAGAATTTACTCTAGAATCATTAAAATCTGCTTATACATATAGTTGGCATGGATATTTTTTACGAAAAAACCTGACTCGTCCCTCTTTTCCTACAGTTTTGAGTAAAGTCTGTTCTTTTTTTTGTCTTCGTGTGACGGTGAGTATATTTCAACACCCATCACTGCGGCGTATTATGTGGTACCTACTCCCGTGGTATTCTGCTGCCGGAGGGTGGCGGAATAATAAGTTTAATAATATCGAACGTTGGGGGATGATATGGTGTCAAGAGGTGTAACGTGGTGGGTAAGTAACGGGTATCGGTAAGCTGGCAGGCAAGGACAGAGGTATTGACTGGCGCGCCAGTATCCATTCTCAAGGCTCAAGGTGAAAAAATGGGGCAACCGAGCGCCGAAGGGCGGTCAAGGAGGGGGTGGCACTTCGAATTCGTTCCAATTCCTTCCGCTGGATGGCGCTGATGTTCCGCTCCTGATCCCCGTCTCTTCCCTGACGTAATCCTCCTCCCCCCCCCCCCCCCCTCTACACACCCACCGGTAATCCGCAGTCGCGCAGTCACAATTCGTTCCAGTCCTGAACAGGATCGTCGCGTTGTAATATCGGTTCACGTCTCTCCGTTCTCGCAGGCCGCATTCAGTTGTTCTTGACAGTTAATTTATTGTGTCCGACCATCGAACGATGAAATTTTCGTGGGTGGTTTTCATCGCGTTGCTATTCGCGGTGGCCGCCGAATGCAAACGGAAGAGGAAATTTGATGGCGACTTCGAATTCGCCGAGGAGGTAGGTGAAAGGATTCAAACGAAATAGGACAACTGAAATTATAACAGTTTCTTTTGTTTTCTACCGAATGATGTTTGATGTATTTACAGCGTGGGGGTTGGAGCTACTAGAAATCAATATTGTCACATCGTCTCGCGACGCGTTTCCCATCTCGTTAGGGTTCCTTATCGATTAAGAATCGATCATTCCGATTTCAACGTCGCTGACTTTTCCAGTAGTTAACAATTCGCAATGTTTCAACGCGGGTGACAAGTTGTCTGATGTTTTTGCATTCACCGGTTGATAGGGGGTGTTGCGAAGAAACGAACGCTGCTAAAATGCATTGAATTCTGTTACCACTAAAAGAGGTCAAACGTGATTTACGACAAATTTTATTCGGCTTAAATACACCTACGTTGTCTGAAATTTGTTGAAAAAGTCTAATCCTTCACCACTCAAAGTTGAGGGTTATGTTTTTTCTACAAATACATACTTTTACCAACCATTATCCGTTAGCGACATAGCGAGTCAAATACTAGTAGGATTAAAAATAATGTCATCGGAAGGTAACTTTGCAGTCTGTTAAATACCAGAAACTTTTCTTTTACAACGAAATCTGAATTAACTCTGTGGCTCTACATGATAAACAGTGGAGATTTATTTCTTATTTGAAAAAGGATATAAAAAAAAACCAATAATGCGCGACATCTATTAAATTCGCCGGTGGGTTGTGGGAAAGATTAATTCACGTATGAGATTGTAGCTCCTCGTTACGTGTTTCAGTTCTGCATGTAACTGCTTCATGCACCGCGTTATGTGAGCGAAGTCATGCAACGTTATCTTGTTACAAATCTAATATTTTTTTTCCCCCTCCGAAGGTTTCCACTGTGTAACACAGAGCCAGCAGTGGTTGCTGATTATTTAAGTTACTATTACTTGTACATGTGCTGTACATGTTGTGCATTTCAGGGCTCTCTGCTTACTCGCTTTTCTCACTTTTACTCCCTATAATACAAAACTTACTTTTTATCGACTTTTTTTTCGTTCAGAAAGCTCGTTTTCCCCCACATTGTTCAACAATTTTTAACAATTAGCCCTAGATAATCCCTGGTTCAAAAGATATTGGAATTCCAAATTGTGCATAAACATTTCGTTTTACAATTTTCAAATCAACATATTTCAGATTCTAATCATTTGAAAATAATAAATTAGGAATCGCAAGAATCTCACCTTTTGACAGTGTCGGTAGCGTCATCTTCAAATACCACTAGATTTTGTGATTCCCAAAAGTACCTCTTACTCACTTACTTACCTTTTTATCGATTTCCACTAGAAGGCCCCAATTTTTGCTGAACATTTCTCTATTATACCTGTAACGATAATTTTCTGCAATTTTCAGAGATGCGTTATCTATTGATTGTTCTTTAATTATTGAAGAAATCCAGAAATAATTCTTAGTTTTTTTTTTTACTTTTTTTTTCCTCTTCGAGGTCTTTTAAATCAGCGAGGGAAGTAATGTCCATATCTTACTGGAGTTATGAGCTTGACTTGCATCATTGATTACGAGGTTGAAGTAAATAGTTACATTATATAACGTAACAAGACACTCAGGGGTGATCATCGATTTCGAATTTTTTAACGACTCTGAAGAAGTTAAGTTTGGAAAAGATAAGCGTGTCTTGTTTTATTACGGCTTACGAAATCCCAAACAATCTAAAATCCGCAAAATAACGATTTTTTCTAAGCATGCATGGTTTCAACAACTTTACGACCAATGTTATTACCAACTCCAATTTTATTAGGGATTGATATCATTTCATATTCAGCATCTGTAAATAGTACTGAATTTATATAAATCGCGAAAAAAATTTATCATGATAAGTTGTTACTTCAAAACGAAACATTAGATCGTTGAAATCCGATTGTTCACTGTTGAATGTGGAAAATAAGAAACACTACAGCACAGTTTACGGAAAGAATATGATTATGGGTATTTGAAAGAGATTTTGCCATTTCTCTGTCGGTACAATTAGCGGAAACACAATTTTTGAATATGACAAAAAATGGTCAATATTTCAGACAAGTTTGAATTCGTTTCTTGGAACAAAGTGACTTATCATTTAAAAATGAACGAGGGATTAAAACTCAAGCACGTAGTTGTAATATTAAAAAGAATCTATCAAGATGATGAGAGTTGTTAGGTTCACCGGAAGGGGGGGAAGAGGAGAGGGGGGAGGGGGTTGAAAAATCGGTGTAGTTACTGATAAGGGTTTAAAAAAGAAGACCATTTGTTAGATGACATAATGCATGCGCGGGGTGTGTGTCAAAGTCAAAAAGCATCAACGAAAAAATGTTTTTGAAACAATCCTGTGTGCGTAAATTGTCATAGTCGGAGATTAATTGTTTTACGTAGGTATATCTAGTATGGTCGATCAGATTTTGATAAAGATTATTTTAATTAATCGCTTCTGACTAATCTTCATTCTTCTTTCTTTTTGGAACTTTTACCAGTTCCTCGTCCCCTCTGTGTATGCATTAAACTTTTGACGAAGCTGCAATATTCCATAATAAAATCGGTGCGAAATATTACTGCTGTCCAAGTACTGAAGATTATTTACTGAGTTGACAATCCAGGCTTATAACATGGTAAAGTGTATAAAGAATTTTATTCAGGAATAAAAAGTGATTGAAGGTTGAAGTGTGTAACGTTATCGAACAATGCGTTTATCAAAACACGCGTAATTTCGCATCTTCATGATTGTACGAAATTGAGTAACTCGTGAACTCCTCCAAGGTTATTCTACAGTTGCGAAAAAAAGATTTTTATTTCAACGTTTTGTTACGTCAACGTTAATAACTTTAACTATGCCAGTTTTCCTACTCTTATCATCTTAGATAACGTGTAAAGTACTCGCTCAACAATACGCATTCTCCTAGTTAATTCGCTGTTCGCTAAACTCATTTCTTCTACTTATTTTATTCTCAAAATAATATTCACTTTTGATAAAATAAGAGAACATTGTAATTGACCATTGCATATCAAAAAATAGATTGTTCTCCGAGGGGACAGTTAAGATTTATAGTTAAAACTAATTGTCAAATTACAGTGTGTCGAACTATAAATTTATCGGTACAGTCGACGATACATTTGTAAAGTAGGCGTTGCAATGCAGAAATTCTACTATAAAATATAGTAACCGAAACCATGGAGACATGGTTGGTTCGTAAGTCGAACACCATAGTTGCCGTTACCACGCCGGAAAAAAAGGTTTCCTGTCACAATTACGCGTGATTTTGTTTATACGACACATGTATGATTTCGCGTTTTTTATTTACCCAAAGTCCGAGATGAAAGTAACTATTTTCCGCACGGCGGGCAATAAAAATCAACGGCGGGCGGAAAAGTTACTTTCAAACCTCTGTACTAATTAATAATATATTATAAATAAATCGAATACATATAATATATATTGTATCAATTTCCTGATTACACACACATTTCAATTTATCGATTAATGTGATTTGATCCCGGATTTTTGGCAAGAAAGAAACGTTAAATCAAATTTCACACGCGGACAAAAACGATCCACTTTCCACCCTTGGTAGACAATATACTATTCGCATTATACGCTATATACCACCGTGCATCGAGTTGCCGACAACTTATTATTAACCACCAATCTATGAAAAATTTCCGCGCTCACGATCAGAGGGATTTGAACCCGGCACGCTCGTATTACTAACCAGTCAAACACTCTGACCACTCTACGTCAACCTAACTGTTTACGAATTAAGTAATTTATAGCCTCTTAACCGAAGCTCTTCAATTACCTAATTATGGCTATTAAATATTGCTGTCAATACGAACTATTGCAGCGTGACGTTGAACATTAACGTAGGATTCATAAACGAGGAAAAATCAATAGCTGCGTTATATTTCTGCTGAATGCAATGATAAAGGTATAGTTATTGCAATTACATTTATGGTTTCTTATACTACGCACATCTTGATTATGCAGATACATTTGAGCAGTCATATGAAATGAGAACAATCAAAGAAAACCACTATATTATAAACGACAAGCTTTATCGTATCATTGATCATGTGAGATAAGTTATTCCAATCACAAACCTTATTACAGGTCACCATTAAAGCGGTATCCTGTCAATGATATGTTTAACATCTGGGATGATGTTCAATATTTAAACAAGTTAGTTGCACAATTTTTATAGCATCCTTGACCGCTCCACGTTGATTAACAGAGTTTGGTCGATTCGACATTGAGTTCTAGTGAGCCAAACCAAAATTACAGTGATCATCGAAGTTTATTATGAAATTGGTTCACTGAACTTTAAACTTTCAACTATACGAATTTTCAGCTATCCGTGAAAATGTTTCTCTCTATATAATCACTCTTTTCAATTCGCTAGTAAAATTATAGTTCTGGCGTTGTTATAACTTATGTACGCGTATAACACATTGCCGCTCACGTAAGTTTAATTTTATTGTGTCCGTCATATTGTTTTGGATATCTTTTTCAATTTTTTCTTTGAAAACACTCATTCTTGGCGTAATCAATTCAATGTCGGCATAACTCGGTTTCCTCGGCTTTGGCTATTTTTCGTTTACAACAAGTTTTACTTATTTCAGCCAAAACGTGAAATCGACTAATACAAATTACGTAGAAAAGACGTAGTCAAAATCAATACTTCGTCATCAGCTTATCGTACGTTCTACATACCCACAAATTGGCTGTGGATTGACTTGTTTTCATAGGATAATACTCGAGATGAACTTAGAAATTCTAATGATATACGTGTAACAAGATTTTAACGATCCTTCTTTTTCTTATTTAGCTGGCCGTTATCTTTTATGATATTCGCCTTTAAAATTATACCGTATTTATTTGTGCCTCTGGCTTTGTCTCGATATCAATATTTTCGAGGACATTTGCGGATTGACGGTCAACAGAGCGCCAACTTCATTAGCAGGTTCAAGTGAAAAGTCACCATTCTTCTGATCTTGCGATAATTATGCGTCAATGTTTTTTTAGATATTCAAAAATGATAATTGGCATCTCGACAAGCGTGCTTTTGGGTATTTGCTATACAGTTCATCGTATTAGATCGTACACTCGGGTGTGTCTTTGTAAAGCTCAATTTTTATTTTTATTAAGTAAAAAAAAAAGAAAGGAACGTATAAGGGATTCGGCATAAGGTACTTCGTCATTGTTCAATTCACTAATGTACTTTAAGCGATGATCTATTAATTAATATAAAAAAGAAAATTCACGCGAGGATATCTCTTGAGTCCAATTTTGAAAGATCATAACATAACATGGGAAAGATGTAATATTTCTTAAATTGTCGCCACTTAGCCGCGTTTGATGATACGCGCGGACTTGAACCTCGGAGCATACTTTTAATTAAATTCTGTACGAAAGTGTCATTTGATGTTTTATTGTCAAGTCCATAGTTTAGCCGCTAAGGACGTTTGAACATGAATTTTTAATTAAAATTCATTTGTGAGCCGAGGCTTATAACTTTTACACCGTTTGCGGTACGGATTTCGCTCGAAATTCCTCCAGCATGAAATCTAAAAATTTTTTTTCAAATGACGCTGTGCCCGTGTTAAAATAGGAAAACGTAGAATTCGGAGAACAACCTTTTGAAATTTGATTAAGAGGTCATTTTCCGCGAGGATTTTTTCTATGAAGGTAATAATATAGAAATATGAAAATAAATATCGAGTTTTTAGAAAAGTGAAAGCGTAATTTATAGAATTTAAAAATTATGAAAGTACAAGTATAGAAAAGTACAATAAAAGAACAGTAAGATCAGAACATAGAATGCCGAACTATAGAATTGTATACAGATTCTCAATTTCGCCGTTCTATGTTTTGACCTTTCTATATTTTCTCATTCTGTATTTCGACATTCTTTTTTACCCTAACCCGTTCACTTTAAAATGAACATATTGACTTAAAATGTCGTTATTGGAGTAAAGAAACACTTCATACACTGCCGCCTAAAAGTTTGAATAAACTAGTGGAAATTTCTTTCCGCACTAGACGCAAAAATAAAGATAATAAAATTTCTCAAGCTGCGTTTCAAAGAGGACAAATTTACCTTCATATACCTTTTTCAAAAAATTGTCAACAAAAAAGTTTTTGGCCCTGCTACGTCGTTTTGAATCAATTCTGAAAAAATCTAGCTACTCCAGTGCGAACAAAAAGATTGTACAAAGTTTTCTAAAAACCGTAAATGTAGGTTTTGATATCCTTTTCAAGTTTATCATAGACAAAACTGAGGAAAAAATTTTCCTTAAGCTGTGGGGTTAATTTTCGGTCGCCAAAAAAATAACCGACAAACGGCCATGTTCAACAGTACCTGCCAGGGCACAAAAAAAAAAAAAAATCGTAGAGAACATTCTAAAACAAGAAAAACAAAGGTAAATTTGTCCTATTTAAAACGCTGATAGGGAAATTCGATTATCTCTATTTTTGAGTCCGCCAACTGACTTTTAGTTTGGTAAGAAATTCGTACTGTATAAATAAAAAATAAAAGACTGGTGTACCGAAACTTTTGGCCGGACGTGTATAATTGACATTTATTTAATATGCGATATATCTAGAGAAATTCGTAAAAAACAAAAATCAAGATCGTACACTACAGTGTACAAAAAGGCGAATGGGTCAAAATCAGTGCTGGGCGCCTCTGTTCTTACGATCCTGAGGCTGTTACCCTGCCGCTGCGTCGCAAAGGCGAACGCGTCGAATCCGTTTGAAAAGCATGGAGAAAGAGTGGGAATCGGGGAGGATAAAAAAGCAGGACAACAACGCGTGAGAGAAGAAGAATAAGACGAACAGAAGACGCAGAAAAAGAGGAGGTGACGCCGCGGCGGCGATAAGGTGAAGAACTAAAGGACGAATGAGAATGAGAAGGGTTGTAGCTGCGAGGCGTACGACGCGGTGTGCTATCGATCCGGTCTCGCCGCGACATTCGGTTATCTCACTCGCTCGCTCCATCGCTCGCCTTTTAGTCCAGTCAAGATAGGTTTTCACTTTGCATTAATTCAGTTTTCGTTTTTTTTTGGTTCATTCGTTGGGGGGGTCACTGGGAGTCCTCAAACCAAAAGTCGACCAAATCGGCCCCTTGCTATCGCCGCCATCTTGAATTTTATGAAATTTTCTTCAATAATTGAATTTCCTACAACTTTTGTCTTTACCATTTTTCGTTAAAATTGAAAATGGCCGAGTTATTGAAGAAAATTTCATAAAATTCAAGATGGCGGCGATAGCAAGGGGCCGATTTGGTCGACTTTTGGTTTGAGGACTCCCAGTGACCCCCCCAACGATTGAACCAAGAAAAAACGAAAACGGAATTAATGCAAAGTGAGGTCGATTTTTTGCCTATCTTGACTGGACTATTTATGCATCGAGACTTGAAACGCAAACGTGAACTCTATCCGGTATTCATACTCGCAGATGTAATTAAATGTACCGTTATATAAATACATGCAAATTCGTGCCGCGATATAATTACCCGTTAATTTTTTATGACTAATTGCGCTCTTTATAACCTGTGTTCTAAGGGGGATGCCATGGATAGTTGGTTTATATCGAACACCGAAATTATTTTCTTTATTTATTTCTTTTTTTTTTCACTTTTGGTATTCGATTATTTATGAGGCATAGATTCGAACTAACAAGCAAAATTCACTGAAATTGACACCGTTTTACTTTTTGTGTATCGTAATGTGTATATTAGCTGTGTGATTTTTTTTTACACTTGTCGAAGTCTACACTTCAGTAAACTCGTAAAACGTTTAATAGCGATAATATATATAAAATTCCGAACTCAGTAGTCTAAAAACCTCTTTGCTTTATGAAACAACAATAATATTCAATTAAGAGAATCGGCAATTTGTGATAATTGGTGATTGTAGCTTGTTCGGAAATCATAATAATCTGCAGTTTTCACAATGTCCGACAGAGAAATCGGTGCGTGAATCCACCCGTCGGTAAAACAGTCCGTGACAAGGCACCTCTGATCATGGTTTCGAAGTGATTCAAGGCAGTCAATCATCACGACTTGCAATACCTATCTTCATATTTCAACGCTAATGTTGCATAGAATAAAGATGTACGTGTTCGGAATTCCATATAGAAAACCGGTGGTAAACGTTTCTACTCGTTAGTGACGCTTTAATAGTAGTAGTCAAGTATATTATCCTAGATGATTATTTAATTTATACTAAATATTGGAAATATCTGCAGAATATTAAACTTACATTTTGAGGCTGCTGATATTTTTGCACAGTTACCCGCGTAGAGTAAGGTTAGAATTTACTATTATTACAGTACAAGTTATTTCCAAGGCACTAAGTTTTTTCACTTGAAAATATGAACACGATCAGGATATTCATTTTCTGGATTAACAATAAAACTGTTTTCCTCGACTGAAGTACGACTACATAGGCCATACAGGAGGTTATATTGTTAAGAAGATTTATTTTTCAAGCCATAGAATGTTCGACCGCATGATCTCTCAGATGACACATTTCCACTAAGTCGGCTAAATACGTCTTGACTTTCTCAATCTGATCGAATGAAAAATTGTGAGAAAATTGTGGAAAATATAAATTGCCAACATAAGCTCATACCCTAAATTTTCAGAAGATTCGCAGTGTTTGAGAGCTGGTTGGTAACCGATAGTTGGGGAAATATCAAGAGCTTGGTAACATATTTCCACCGAAAGTTTTACTTTATATGTTATTGTCAATATTGATTTAAGTTTGTAAGACATTTTCCTACAACTCGGAGTATCGAATCAATTGCTTTCATAGCAAACACACGCGTATGCTGTAGGGACATTAGGGGCTGTTCATAAACCACGTGATTGGTTTTTGCGGCGGGGGGGGGGGGGGGGGGGGGGGGGGGGGCGATAAAAGGCTGCGCTCAGCTACACGGAGAGAGGGGGGGGGGGGAGGACTTGGTCTACGATACGTTGTTCGATAATTGATGCATTCCAATTCATTTTTCCACCAGGAATATTATCTTTTTCGCAGTCACGAGTTTCAATAACGGGCCTTCATAATAAATACACTTGAAATTCAATTTGATTACGCAAAAGCTGAGGAACAATTCTTTATTCCCGACTCAACGATAATGTTCATTTTTTTTTTTTTTTAACTGATAAGCGGGAGAAAATTTTTTCTGGTTTTCATTCTTTTTTCCAATTTTCGACTATTTCTTTTTTTCTGTATTATTCTGAACTTTGAATAATATTCTACTTTTCAGATTAATAAAATAATCACACTTACACATGAAAGGTAAAATTTCAATGATTTTGTATACAAAAGTACTTTGATTTGTTTTGTTCATCTGTTATAATAATTTTTTATCAAAAAAAAACAAAAATATCAGTGCAGTTTCGGAATTCAATTGTGGAAATATCAATTGATTAGCATGTGAATTGTTGATGTTGCTAATATGGAATAAATGCGAGTTTATTATTTTTATTGTACTCCATAATTATAGAGGTGACACCGTCCCACCCGCGGGAATTATCTTTGACTTTATTCCCATGTTGTATAATGCACTATTTCCCGTCAACGATGGTTTGCCTGCGTGGATCGTCGCGTCATTTGTACCGTCAAATGTCTTAGAATTATAAAAATAAAAAAAAAAAACTACTTGTTTATAAATTTTTTGATGACATTTTTTTCCATAAACTACTGCCTTTCTGGAGGGGGAGGGGGACCTGGGAAATATTCACGATAGATAACATGGGGGGGGTTCAAAAGTGTTCAAAATAATGCTACGTAGTTTATGGAGAGCCGCCCTCAACGAATTTTGTTGCTTCTCCGAGCTAAAACATCTCGAAATAAGGTATAAAAAATTTTGTCGAAATCTCAACTACTATTTCAATTTCAAGTTCTCCCGTAAAGCCTTCGAATTATTTAATTTGAATAATATGGGACAATATGGGATCTTTGGAGGTTCGGGGTTCTTTTTTTCGTTTGGCGCGTCAACGATGATGTTGACATCAGATTTGTACGTAAATGTAATTAGAAATTGGCGTATACAGGATGCGAAATTACTCATTCAAAAGACAAAAATGGAGTTGTCACCGATGTAACATAATTCCGCAGCTGATCCGGTATATTGATATTGTTTGGTAGTTAATGTCGCTCTACAGAACGTGGATATTCATGTATGCACACGTGGGGACAGTGATTCTGGCACGGCTAATTCTTCGGCTGAGTCGATTACGTTGGCAATGGATTCTGCCTGCAGCGCCACCGCCGGCCGGCCGCGAATCCATTTAATTTTGTATTGTTCTCGGTCCTGTCATGTTTACGAAGATTGAGCTTGCGGCAGTGGCCTACAATCGACGGTGGCGCTGCGGGTAGATTCCATTGGCGACGTAGTCGACTCGGCTGTAAAATTAGCCGTGCCAGAATCACTGTCTCCATGTGTAAATCCGCATCGTTACTCTCCGTGATCGATCGAGGAATATCTTAGGCTTAGTCTTAGTTTTTCCTTTTTGTATAATTTCTTACTCTATACAAATATAGTATTGCATCGTCTACGTTCCTTTTGTCATATTCTTTTTATTTCTCTTCCACATCTTTCAGTATTCACATTATGTTGATAAGTCTGTTGATATTTACGGTGGGGGGATGTGCAATCGAGAGTTTGGTGTATCACTGAAATATAACCTTTGTTACATCATTTATCGGTGATGTAATCCTCGTATCCGTGAGACATGACGAAATAGTTGCTCGCAGATAAGTAACATTCACTGTAAATAATAAGCGAAAATTTATCAATTGAATGGTGTGGTAATTTTCCATTATGGTATTGCAAATCGATTTTCTTTACCACCCCCAGTTTAGCATACACGCGGATAAGTTTTGGTGCTTGATAGTAAATTTACTAATTTAGTGTTCTTGTTCTCTAAACTCACCCATATGGGTGAATTTATGTTATTCGTGGCGAATAATTTACAGTACACTGTTTAGTTTACTGGTACAATTGTCAAACACTTTTTTTCTAACCTGTCAGCACTGTGATCATTAGTTTTTTAGTGTTGAAATTAAATCATTCAATCAAATTTAACATTTTCTTTTGATTATTTCAATAACACACGGACAATAATGTTTTTCACTTCCACTTTGAATCGTCGTCGTGCGAAACTACGGCAAGGGAAGTTTTCAATCTGTGAAACGTACAATTGATGTCTGACGAGAAATTTTAAACTCACTTTTTGAACGTAAAAAAAACAAAAAAAAATTATTCACTTTGCAAATTGAAGAACAAATTTATTTATCACTGCAAAGTGAACTGCTTTTGCATCGAAATGCATCGCTTGGATGGCAGACTAAGGCCCTAAAATAAATAGGGAAAAATGCTGTCATTTCAAAGCATAGGGTAGCCTAGTGGTTAGAATGGTAATTAAAAGTTCCTGGCTCAACTCCTTCTAACATTGCATCAGTGAAATAAAAATGTATTAACATTAACCAGCGTTGAATTGTAAAGCAAATTTTATTGCAAGTAAATAGTTGATAAAACTCTACACTAACCTAAGCCAATAGAGTAAGATAATTCCTAATTAATGAACAGTTATTAATCTTATTTTGTACTTTCAATAACGACAGCGAAATTCACACTCACAGGGGTCATGAAACTGACTTTATGCACGTGGAAAATATTTTTACAAATTTACAAATTGGTAAATTTACCCTTGAAATTTTTTACGGTGTGCTATATGACTCGTGACGCCCCTGTAACTTTATGTTAACTTTTTAAAGTACATTCATCTACGGTAACCCGTGTCGTATTACTTGTTACACCCACGTCATATTACTGTTTCAGTTTGTCTTCACTGCGATAATGAATATGATACGTCAGATGTTGGTATTACCTTCGCCTCCAGTTAGGTCGGTAACAGCAGCCGGTATCGCGTTAGGAATTCAGACCTGTTTGCTGACGGTGAAGGAGGTGCATTCGCAACGCTCTTGTCCACAACGGGCCGTTTAGTTAGGTGAATGGGTGGTGGGCAGGGTTCGTGGCTTGCGGTCACTGCGTGAGCGATGAAAATGCTTTTGTGATACGATCTATTGAACACTACGATTACACGCGGAAATTTGTCCCACTTGATAATTATCGATTGTCGTACAGTCCCCCGACTAATTACTATTGTAGGTATTCGTGCTTGTGAAAAAAATTCTGATCTTTGAGAAAAATAAAGTTGAGCTCTTGTAATTCTTTCCGTATGCCCCGAATAGTGAACTGAAATACGTTGATTGATTAATGAAATTGGCAAAAAAGCTGATGTCAATGCACCTGAAGTATTCGGTACCGATAAAATTTCATTCGGTGAAATAAGTTTCCAATTCTTAGCTATAATTAATATTTTACTTATACTTGTATTATATTGAATGAGTCTCTTTCAAACAAGAGTTGCGAGTGAAATTGGACGATAAAATTAAATTAGCATAGCTAAGTTGAAACAGATTCCTTTATTGAATAAAACAATTGTGCCATTGAATAAAACCATAATATAAGTGAGCGGAATAATAGTCGAGATGGTCGTAGATGGTTATTGTGTATTTAGAACGTTATCGCATCGTCCTTTAGATTTGCGAACAGAAACAGAAAAAGGTGAGGTGAGGAATTATTGTTTCACGCGTTAAGCGTTATCGATAGAAATTCGTAGGCCATGTTACCGATAATGAAGAATACCAATTGCTGATTCAATAATCGCTGAACAAGGGGCATTGTACTAGAAACAATGGTACCTAGTACCTACATACATAGGTTATGTAGAGCTAACCGCAGCTGTGTTGGTTTCAAAATAGTTATAACTGTTTGTTTTGAGGAATAAGTAGTTCCTAATGTAATATGCGTTGGAAAATTCTAAAGCATATGTGTACAGGAATTGTTGATAAGAGCCATTATGATTTTTGTCACGCACACATAACGTGGATAAATTATAAGTTACTGTGAATAAATTCAAAACTCAAATAAGAGACAAACTAAAATCGTTGATTACATAACCAACGTTTGAAAAATGTTAAGACAAAAATAACTTTTTTTCATTTTTCATGGCATTTTCTGTCCATGAGACGATGATGTCTGAAAGACAAACTAATAGCGCGGAACTGTTTACATAATATACTCTTACAACAAATATGATTTACGAAATTGAAAAAAAGGTGAACATACAATACGAAATAAAATGTTGAAAGATTTCAGCAAAATAGATGGATATGCGAAGAATGGGAGAGAAAAACTCCACTCTGGTAAAAGCGAAACGACCAAGGTCAAAGGTAAAATAAAACAACACTACGTAAAGATGTACGCGACATAAATGTAATTAAAATAAGCAACAAATAGGGGTGAAACCGAAAATTTACAAGAAATAATCTGTAAAAAATAATTTGTAAAAAAAAGAAAGAAATCCGACAAATTGTATGCTTTCCCAGTAGAAAAAACATCGGAACATGGGCAGATTATTTAGATATTTTATGCGAAAGTAAAAATGTTCAACAAAACCTTTTCATTGCCGCAAACAACTTAAGGATGGTTTTGACGATTGCGCTGAAAATTGGATCGGTTTTAATTAAGTAGAACGAAGACAAACCAATGGACTAAATTTTAGCGAAATTGGTCCATCCATTTCCGAGTTAGCGTTCGACTAAAAAAAATATCATTTTAGCAAATAATTCAAGAATGGGACGCTCCAGTTACACCGCGCCGAAATACTCACATTTGGACTATGACGGCTCTTAAGATGAGATTGGGAGAGTTTTACCGAGCGACCACTCAAGTCGGCTTCACATGAATATGTTAGATAAATTTGAATTACGCGCCAAATAGGCGCCATATACCTAGAAGATTGCGTTTGGTGAAATAGCAATGTACGCATCCGAGAGAGACTGTGGAGCGAAGTATTTTCTGGCAGAGGACTGAGAAAAGGAACGTATAGTTGGAAGGTGTAAAGGAGACGAATCCAAGAACATCCATAATAAAACATTCTGCGTGAAACTGCAGGCCAATCAAATTTATTTCTAGCAACAAACCTACATCCATATACCAGTGAATGATCGAAAATTCGTGCAATAATGCAAAAAATTCGGTATTTTAGTTAGGTACAAATGGTATTTGTATATATAAAAGACTGTTTCATTTTTCATTTGGATAACATTCGATTTTGGGATATTTTGAGTTATTTTCTTCTAAGTCCAGTCGACATTTGAAAATCTTGAATTTATGGCAATGGTCTAAGGACACATTGTATTTGCCAATGCTATTACGAAAAAAACTACGAGGCCCCCAATGCGATATTTGAAATTCTTCGTTCTTCAGCCGCGTAAAACGTAGCATTAGCGGCTGCCGAATTTCCTTCGAACTAGATCATTTTCTTGTTGGAGCGAATGCACAAATCAAACGGAAAGTATGAATTTTACATGTTCAATCACCTAATGATAAATGCAGTTTCAAAATGACATTGAAGAAGTTAGTAATGGTACTAACTTCATCTTCACAAGGTGATCATGTCAGAGTGTAGTACTGATCCGAAGGGGATATTGACAATTGCAAAGAATTTTAAAAAAACATGTTAAGACTCAATAGAGATCATTAGTGATTATCTGAAGGGGCGTGACTTTGCGTCAACTAACCCTCTCCAATTACAGAGACATGAAGCAATTTATATTGTATATTGTCCGAAATGCACAAATATCATACGTAAAATGTTCCTAGGCTTAGATTTCAATACTAGGTCCGAGTATCGAAAGCAACAACAGAGTCCTGTGATGCGATTCCCTAGCCTCAATATTTTGGACTCTAAATGTTTACAATCAATATAATGCCATCACCTTAACGATGAATTATTTATTCTTCATGCATACGTTCGTGACTTCTATTTTTATTGATTACAAAATACATGACTCTCAGGAAGAACCCTCTTATATTCCGGTTGGACTGTGTTTCTGTTAAGAAAAAATTCCACATATTTTCAGGTTTCCCCCATTTCCTAGGTCTATCTTGGCAACCTGTTAATCAATAATTCACCTAATGCTTTTTGTAGCCACTATAAGCACGTTTGCTATGTCTGTAAACTTATGCAGGGTGTGCAAAAGCTTCGGAACGGATGAATAATGTGAAAAATTCGACTCGTAGAAGAGACGCTATATACTAAGGTTCTGGGATTTTACCCTGGTTATCCAGTCGTGATCACGGACCTTGGAAATGACATTCGAAGTCAATTTGAGGCCAGGTCGACGTTGCTCAAACGGGACCACATGTTTTTGGCACCAGGAATGAAAAGAGCGGAAAATTCCATGGTTGGATATGACATTGGATACCGAAATTTTTGATCACTGAAGGTATTCTCAAGGTCGAACACACAGCTCAGACCAAGGACGTGAAAATCCTTAAAAATGCTCTGATGGTTAAGGCACCAATGTAGAGAGGCCAAGAGTTTGTAAGTAGATTAAAGGGCATTAAAGCAGCTACCCCCCTTATATTGTTCTGTACAATAAATCTTGCTGCAATAGTTACCAACGCGTGGTTGAAAAATAGGGAGCAAAACCTAGTAGTTTGAAAGTAGACTCGGCGTACTTTCCACACGATAGAGGTGCCCTAACAGGAGAAGTCGGAAGGCTAGTCGAAAACTGCAGGAAGAGAGCGTAGCCAGTATTGGTTGGATGCGCAGCTAATGCTCAACACATAGTAAGGGACAGTGCGGAAACAAACGAGGGGGGTAGGGCTCTTTTGGAGTATTTGTCGAACATAATAATAACCTTCCTCACTAGAAGAAACAAACCTACTTTCCATATTGCTAACAGGAATGAGATTATTTAATCAGATCTAACACTGTGCTCCCACAACTTGGAACAGAACATCAAGGGATGGAAAGTCTCGTGAGAATTCTTACTTTCTGTTTATGCTCAAATACACTTCCATAGTGGAAATGATGCTAAAACGGGTGACTAGAGTGGTTCCGGTGTTTACGTTTAAAATTCTCAAGTTGACCTCGAAATGATCTTGACTTGACCTTCAATTCAAGGCCACCTTTACCATTGAGTGTATGCCTCTGACTTCTAAAGCTTTTTTGAGTAACATTATGTTCCAGAAAGCGAATTTTTAAGGATTTGCTCTTCCTCGGTCTAAACTGAGCGTTGGACCTTGAGATAATATACGTAGGTCAAAATCTGAAGTGCCCAATGTAATTTGCGATCAATGAATTTTCCGCTTTTTTTCAGGTATCAAAAGCATGGTGTCCTATTTAAAAAATCGGCTTGATCTTTAAATAACCGTGAAGGTCGTTGTCAAGGTGAAGTTCAAGTTCATGACTAGATAGCTACGGAACATCCCTGTAACCATGGTACCCGACATTTTTTTTACGACTCGAAGTTTTGAAGTTATTCAGCTGTCCCGGAACTTTCGAGATACCCTGTATGCTAGATGTATATGCGCAGAGTTGCACAACCATTGTTTCTAATTAGTGTATTACATCTGTATTATTACTGTAATTGTTTTCAGTGTCACTTTTCACAGGAATAGGAATGGGAATCCTTCATGCGGTGAAATTTACATTCAAACATACAACGATATAAGATTGTATTCTTTATTTTTATTCAATGGCAATATGTTCATGAGATTCATGTTTTCAACGTTAGTGTAACAATCATATAGAGAAAAACCAATAGTTCAAACACTATGGAATTTTTTTGTTTCGTAACAATCGGTACTTTTCAGATGACTCTAATGTGTGCCCGAATGATGATAAGTATGCTTTGTTATAGAGATTTGGAAAACTTAAAAAATCAGCTTCCAGGATCTATGCATGAATTTAAAAGATATTGAACAGTTTACCAGTATTTTATTTTGAACGAAAAGGAAAATTGTTCAATGATAAATGAATGCGGAATAAAAATTTAAACTGTGACCTGTTAGACTTGAGCTAGCAGACTCATCCGTCGGGAGGACCTTTCTTACATCAAACACTAATAGACGGAGAGCTGGTGAGCTTTTCAGTTACGTCATTTCATAAACAAAATTTTCCATCTTATCGTACTCTGTTAACATAGCTGATAATTGATTCGGAAGTCTGTCTGGCCTCCAGTACTGGAGAAGGCGGTGGGAGGGGCGCAAAGGATTAAAAAAATCAATTGAAAAACGTCATTTCGTAAGCGCTAATTTTTTGTGCGGTAGCAGGGAATGATATTTTGAGTTGAATAGTAAAAATGGCAGACACCTCGGTCGCTGGAAAAATGGCGGCAGACAACAATAAAGACACGCGAAATGTATCTAACTTACGTCATACTATAAGGGTTGGAACAAAAATAAACTTTTACAGGAAGTCATCCAAATTCTATATACGAAAGGGCAGACAAATATCTTGGCTCGAACACCGTGGCAGACAACGAAAAAGACCGGTAAATCCGCGCAGATTTGGAAGCGGGCGCTATAGTTATTTTCGATTACCAGAATTTTATTTCGTTATATTGTTATACAAGCAGAGTGAGCATATGTATTGTTAAGTATTATTCATAATTATTATTGTTATCATTATTATTCATTATTTTTTATTGTTATTTATCAATATTAAGCCTCATACGTCGTGTTGTACACGGTGTAATTTTAATATCTGAGTCGGAATTTTTTTTCCGAAATATATTTTCCAAATATCACCACCCTTAGCGAATGACGTAATAATTCAAACCACGAGTCAAGATGAAGACATGGATGTTGCAGGTATACATATTTATCTTATAAACTAGTCGTGCATACGGTCACTGCCACACTTTCATTACCTTTTTTTTTAACTTTACTGACGACGAGGACGTTGAAAATAATTTCGACGACGAGTACAACGATGGCAACAGTTCAGCCGAATTATTTGACGATTTTGAAGACGTATAAAAACAAATTAGCCATTTTTACGTATATTTTGTATTTGTTCTTGAAAAATGTACTTATACTTTCACAATTAATTATTTATAATAACAATAAAAAAAATAATGAATAATAATAATAACAATAATAATTACGAACAATACTTAACAATACATAGGCTCACTCTGCTATATAACAATATAACGAAATAAAATTCTGATAATCGAAAATAACTATAGCGCCCGATTCCAAATCTGCGCGGATTTACCGGTCTTTTTCGTTGTCTGCCACGGTGTTCGGGTCAAGATATTTGTCTGCCCTTTCGTATATAGAATTTGGATGACTTCCTGTAAAAGTTTATTTTTGTTCCACACCCTTATAGTATGACGTAAGTTAGATACATTTCGCGTGTCTTTATTGTTGTCTGCCGCCATTTTTCCAGCGACCGAGGTGTTTGCCATTTTTACTATTCAATTCAAAATATCATTCCCTGCTACCACACAAAAAATTAGCTCTTATGAAATGACGTTTTTCAATCGATTTTTTTAACCCTTTGCGCCCCTCCCACCGCGTTCTCCAGTACTGGAGGCCAGGCAGACCTCCGAATCAATTATCAGCTACGTTAACAGAGTACGATAAGATGGAAAATTTTGTTTATGAAATGACGTGACTAAAAAGCTCACCAGCTCTTGGACTATAATATTTGCGAGTGTAAGAGTGAAAAAAAAAAACTATTTTGCGAGCGACATTGTTTATTTACGAATTAACTGACTTAATCGGCCAAGACGGTTAACCTAGTTAATCAGCTAATGGTTTAACCGGATAAATGGTTAATCGGTTAATAGTTAAACGATTAAACGGTTATTGGTTAAAGCGGTGGAATAATTAATTCGTTCAAAAATTAATTGATCAACATTTTTGATCCGGTAATTGCAGTATTTAGTTGGGTTCATTATTTCAGTAGGGATGGAAATACGTATGGGGCAGTCCTTACCATTTCGACCTAGGTCTAAACCTTGACCTCTCGGATTCGGCCTGCGATTTTGTATATGATTGTTCTCACTTTGAAAGCCACTTACTTTCTTTTTTATTTATTTTTTGTTACGTTTTGAATTTTCTACAACCCTTAAAAACAATTTTGTTGATTGATACAATTTAAAAATCTGAAAAAATTCTGAACAGTTGTGTGTCAGGTATCAAAATCTTCAAGCTTATAGCCGGAGTGAGGATATTTTTCCGTCTTAATGTTTTCAAGTTTATTCCGAAAAAAACACGTTCAAAAATTAGAAGTGGGAATCATTTTACTATGGATGGTTGCTGAAACATTTTCTTACGTCATACCAGATTTTTGAAAATTTTTCAAATTACCGGAAGAAAGTTGTTTTTTCGGAATAAGCTTGAAAATAGAAAGAAGGAAAAATCTCCCTACTCTGCCTCTAAGTTTAAAAATCTTGATATCTGACACATGATTTTTCAGATTTGTAATCGTGTCAATTAATAAAACCGTTTTAGAAAACTTAGGAAAATTCAAATCGAGTCAATCAAATCTAAAAAAAACCGAGTGCCTTTCTAAGTGATAACAATCATATAAAAAATCGCGGGCTCAATCCGACAGGTCAACTGCCTCATATTTAATATATGGTTTATTCGTCACGATCTTACTGAACACAATTAAGTCTATGATTAATTGAAGACCAGGGATTTAAAAATGACTTGTAACCACGTTGCCAATTTTACTAGTGAAAAATTTCCTTCCTTACTGAAATAATGAACCCAAGCGAATACTACAATTACCGCATCAAAAATGCTGATCAATAAATTTTTGAACAAATTACTTATTCCATCGATTTAACCAATAATCGATTAAACGTTTAACTATCAACCGGTTTAACCATTGGCCGATTAATCAGGTTCGCCGTCTTGGCCGGTTAAACAGTTAACATCTTGAATGGCTATGCCGCTAATCGTACAGCACTAATATACATATAATACTTACTCAACAAAAATGTGATAGATGAGAGCTGACACGAAGGGTTCTACAGTGTATTCTATATTTGGAAACATGTTTGGGAAAAGAAATTCAATGAATTTTTTTTAGGGTTTTTCATCTGGATTTAATTGGGTCAGGAGAAATTGTGCTCACCTTGGTATGTATGTATATATGCGAACGGAGATACAGGTACCCATTTATACAGTCTCCATGTGGTGGGCGTTAGCTTTAAATGCATGCAGGTACAATCTATAGGTATGTATGGGTCTGGCTGTGGTAGAACGATACAGCATGCCATGGGTTGGTTGGAACCTCGTGCTGGGCAATTTTTCACCTGACCGACAGCTCTTAAATTGGCTGTGCTGAGCTCAGCACGAGCAACTACCGTGCGACGGGGTTTGTTGAAGTTCACAAGATCCAAAAGTTCTTTGGTATCAAGAGATATACGAGCGATATAGTCCAACTGCAGTGGATGCCGAGACACCAGCCAAGAAGAAAGATTGCTTCCTGCGACCTCTTGTTTTATTTAAGATGGCCAGATTGGTATGTTTTTTGATCAGGTACACGCATGCAAAGTAGATACATAGTGTAACGAATATTTCTGTCAAAATATTTAAAGATCAAATAGTCGAGGGCTATCAATTCGTTACCCTACGGCGCAGGTTACCGATCTTGACAAGTGAAGAGATAATTTTGATAGGAAATTAAAAGTAAAGGAAATTATATCAGACTTTGCGATGGTTTTGCACAGCTAGTTCTGTATGGAAAAGGTACAGCAAAGGGGCGTGGTGAAAGTAAATAGAAAACACAAAGAAAAGCAGGTAGTGCGGTAAGAGTATCAAGTGTATTGACAAAAGTGCGAGAAAATTAGATATATCCAGAGAAACGAGACTTAAAACAGATCAGCGAGATAGATAATTTAGTGATAAGCGATAAAATAGGTATTGGTGTGGTGTGTGCGTTACTATTACTTAAAATTAATAATAGATCAGAGGTGTTAACAATAATCAGGTATAGATAGGCTAGCGTGCATTAACAATTTACAGTCAAGCAAAGAAAGTGCTAACAAGGTAAGCAAGAATTAGGTGGAATCCTAATTTGCGGCATTTGGTCTCTATAATTATCAATGGAACAAACATAACTATAGGACTCTACAAAGAATATTCTGGCAGTACAGGTTACACTAAATATCAGGCATGGTAAGGTGGTTAATTACGATAGCCTAATTAGGTCCTAAGTTTTTAAAGATTATTGCGAGAATGTATTAGCATTAACAGGTATTTACAAAAAAGTAACAATGATTTAAATGCGATACTTGAACTTGGAAGTAATTCAAATAATGAGTGACGGATTTTACTCCACATTTAAATAATTGTTTCAATCGTTAAACAATACGTAAATATCTAGATTCACATATTTTTGGAGTAGGGATTGAGTTTTTTTTACTACCTGCAAACTTGGTTTACTTGATATACCGAGAATTAACGATGGAAAAATAATGATGTTATTTCCTGAGGTAAAGTTACCATTCAGGTAAACTAGATTAATTATACAGTTAACAATTGCGATATTTAGGGTTTCGATGTTCCAAGCAAAATGACCGACTCACTTATTACGATGAAGATAATTGAGACTGGAGTGAAATTATTTTAGTCAGACCAAGAAAGGATTACGATATTAGGTACAGCAGATGCGATAGTAGATAAAGAAATGGCGATATGAGATGAAGAAACCGGAATAGACAATTCCTACTTTAATCATTAAATATATGCATAGCACCTGAAGCCCAAAGATATTTGAGAATTTGCAACAGGTAAAAACAAGTTAGCCAGTCACGTAATGACTTGCGGTAAAGGAGATTTGAATCTGCGTGAGCTCTTGGCTCGTGTCAAGTCATAGCTACGAAGAAAGAGAGACAGGATGTAAATTTAATACATCGAACAGATATCAAAATCACGTAAATTCGTGGCATTATACAAAGAAGTAGATAAACTATACGTCATATTAGAAGAAAAAGGGATTGCGGTGGTTATAATAGTTGCGCTAACAAAGTAGAAAAGAAAAATACTTGACGATACAGATAACAGAATGGAATGAGAAAGGAGTCAAAGCGATATCACGACTCGTGTGACACGTTAGATGATTAACAGCAAAGTAAGCAGAGTTGATCGGTAACCCTGGCGATCTTGTTGAATTTATCGTTGCGTCACATGGTCCCCTCTCGTCAGGCTCTGATTGGTTCGGTGTATCACGTGTCATGTAGCCAGGTCTACTATTGTGCAATGCTTTCTCAAGTAAGGGAGGTAAGGTAAGGTCTTACAAACGGGTCTGGAAACTACAATTCTGGGAGCCACGATTATGCGCGTCGTTTAGCAAGGGCAAATTTCGGTTCTATGACGGACACTAGTTATCGTTGCGGTTTTAATACTATTGTATACATAACCGCAATACTGATTTAAACCCACACTGGTGGGCCAAAGACAGAGAGATAGAAGCATGGCCGTCTGAAGCAGTGCTGTCTTTGTCTGTACTCCCCGCCCGAACCTGCCCGCGCTACCGAAGGTATGATGATCGCAATGAACCTGGTGGTGACTCGTGAACTATCAACGTATCCTCAATTAGCGACCTACCCCTTCCACTGGAGTTGACAGACGTGTGTCTAAGACCGTGGGTGTGGTATGGTTTCACCTGAGGAATGAGGTGCGGTACGCTCGTGGGAAGATCCTTCAAAATTTCGCTGCTTGTACTCCTTGTGGACTTGTGTAACTCAGATAGATTCTGATACGTTCGATATCCTTAGAAATTGTACGACCCACGGTGTTAGATGAGCACCGTTAGCGTTACCGATCGCGTGCCTCAGGCCAGCTGAATTATGACACGAGTGGAATGTTCACTACACTGGTGGGGGTTCTGCCGAGAGAGATAGCTCGGTGGTGAGTTGCTGTCTCTTTTTACTAGCTACTGCGCATGCGTGGGACAGTCAAAGCAAAAATGTTATATCAATAGCAACCACATAGAAACCATAGAGCTTGTAAACAAACTTGATGTCACCCACTGAACGACTGAACTATAAAACAAGCACGTTGGATACATTTAAAAACGAATCGAACTACCACTTCTTAAATATTACTAAAATAGAATTCTCATATAATTGAAACATGAGTACTATAAAGTGCGATTAATTGAGCTAATGCAAATGTGCGTATAGGTAGATTACGTATATCCTTATACAAACACTGAGTAAACGCGTGCGAAAGGAGTGTATAAGCTTTTTGAAATACTGTACCTGGGTGAGAGATAGCACGTCACCGCCGAGCTATTTCTCTTGGCTGAAAGCCAGCCATATACCGAACCATGCAGTGAGCGTTCCAGTTGTATTATAGATCAGTGTTCAGGTTGAGCAGCAAATAAAAAAGACTCTGCGGCGCACGCGCAAGGCCAGTAGTGCGAACGGTGCTCATCCAACACCGTGGGTTGTAAAATTTCTAGGGATATCGAACGTGGCAGAATCCAAGTTACTGCATGTCCGGTTCTTCGCAGGTCGCGCCAGCGCAGCGGTCACTAAACATGGGAAGTCTCGCGCTGAGTGTCTGCAGATGCTCGGATGGCCCTTTCCAGAATACGTCGTGCTTCACCAGTCGGTTTGCCATCATGTTGCGTCTACCGGGTTACTGCGGTAAGCCTTTCGGAACAATTACGGTAGTTCGTCGTCGAGAAAGTAGGTCGAAGGGTAGTTCAGCATCAAACCGATGAGTCTTCGGTGACGGGAGGGCGCATTTGTACATCACACGACGGCCCTTCGCAGCATCATCTAGGCATGCAGTGGCTCGGCGATATGTTGCGAAACGCGACATGCGATAAATCGACACCAGATCGAGAAGTCTGTTCGTTTCGGAAGTAATTTCATCTTGTAAACGACGCTTTACACGCAATCCAGAGAGGTATTCATTTGTCGTTCGCTCTTCTATACTTTGACTTTCTGCATTTTGATATGCTACGAAACATATCTTCGTATCTTTCGGTGTTCGATATTGTGGCCCTTTTTTTCTTTGATCTTTCTATTTTATCCGAAATTCTAACTCTCATTCTTACTTCAACCCTTTCATTTAGACAACAGTATTCACACCAATTGATCGTAGGTGGATGATTGGTTCGTCCGTTGGTACCATTCAACTCTCAGTTGTATACACTTCCCAGTAAAGTCTGCCTTCTCAGGTAGCATACTTGTCGAAATGTCGAGTTTCGTTTCACAAGTCAACGTCGACGTAATATTGACAGATGAATAATAATTTGGCTTAGAGTTGCCGGAATGTCTGAATGTCAATAAGCCAAAAGTCAAAGCTGTGCCAACCATTTGTCAACGAATCTTCTCAGAAACGGCAAGATCAAAACAACATCAAGACAAAAATTAGATATTATATTGCACGTCGTAGCAAATGTAATTGGATTCAAAAATTTCGTAATTCCTTTTACATATTTCAAGATTTTGCCTCATTATCTTTTGATCATGACACGTCGATTTTCAGTCAACTTGTGTACTACTAACTGTGAATTGATAACCCAGCAGACCGTCGCGACATATGGTTGACATGTGTAGTCAACTATTAGTTTCAAATACACCCTCTTGATCAGTCTCCGATTAGTCCGCCTGTGATTACATGATACGTGCTTACGCTAGCTAGACTTTTCAAAAGCAAGACGAATAAACTAGACCATAATACTTTTTAGTTGTTTCTTTGATTTTCAAAATTACAATTAGTGATTTTTGAAAGGTAGATGAGTTGCAGAAGTTGTGTAAGGAATACATTACATTTTCGTGCTTCCAAATTTCTAATGACCTGTTTATAAGCATGAAAAAACATGCCCGGAACGTCCCGTACAGATAAAATCATCAAGAATGCTAATGGTTGATGTATGGGAATTTCATTAATTCTTTAATAGTATCTGGTAGCATCTTCATGCTCTTAACAGATTTGAACTATAACGGAGCTGTTCAAGTGCTCTTACAAGACTATATGTATATTATAGTGGCTACGCCCCTGTGCGCGCTGCACGCCAACCTAGTTTACTCTGCTCGCATGGACTATGGACCTCAGCGTTGGGTGCGACGGTCCTTCGGTAGTTCGTGCTTCACTCTGACCAACTTGAAGGTCCATTATTCTGCCACATGAAGTCGTAGTGTCATGAAACATGGACTAAAGGCAATGAATTATATAACCCGTTGGAGTGAATGCTCCTATTGTGAGCGTCGCACGTGACCCGACCAGAAATACAGAAAGTGATATTTCTCTCTCGCTTGCTCCAGTCAGTGAAGTAGAGGGCTAACTTTAAGTTAGGTCAGGTCGATAGTATTTGGTATTAACCATGAGATAGAGAGCCCATGCATGTCGCTTCCTCTTCATTTACAATGGTAATTTAGCAGAGCAGTTGGTTCCATAGTTCGGTGATTTCACAGGTTGACTATTCGTTAGGTTAAGGTTAAGTAGTGACCTTCGCGAGGATTCCTGAGCAATCTGAAATTATCAATATTATGTTGAAAGAATTGTGTTCGAGATTTGATTCACTCTAAGAATTAGTAACAAATCTAATGTTCTAAAATGTGAATCTATTTTCGCTATAACGTCACTTTCTGCGAGGTAGGATTCAGCAGGGGATAGTCTCCCACCGCAATGACTTTGTTTTAATAATTTTTATTGCTTGAAGCACCATAAAAATTATTTATTAATATTTAATCCATTATTTCAACAGTTTAAGTTGCAAAGACCGGTCGAATATTTCAATAGCCCGCCATTTTTTTTTCAATCGAATCACTTTATTTCAGGTGATAGCAGTAAGTGAATTTTTTAATAATCCCTTAGTTTTTTTTTGTTTTTACAGATACTTGAAAATTTAGGTATCGTGTCAGCCAGATTGAAACAGGGGTGGGCCATGCCAGCGAGATTTGCCATCAAAAACGAACAAAAAAATGTTCCGTATTACTATATAACTTCCTTTTTTATGTGTAAAAAATTAGAAATTTTAAAATAAATTTTACTATGGAAAAAAAAAATTCATAACAAAGTCATTGAGATGGGAGACTACCCCCTTAAACCAGCACTAGACTGGGACGTTCTGAGTCGCGTGAGTAGCACAATTATCAAGAATCTCCTATTCACGTGCACTCATTACACAAATAACTATTGTGCTGGACAAGAAATAGATTGTAATACATATTCATCTAACCTTAGAATACCGTGGGGATAATGACTTGCCGGATTCACACGTATTTTAAAGTCAGATTAGACGTTCATGGGTTATGTTACGTTTATTGAGATTGAGTTTGTTTCGCGCTCGGCCAACTGTGGCGCTGTAGGTTTCTCGGTATTGCCAACATAACTGTCTAGTGTAAAGAATTAGTCGTCTCAGATTCATTGTCCCCAAGTGTACCAGACGTATCACATATGAGTGCAATAAATTAAATGTAATCGCAAATGCAAAACATATCGACAGTAGTATGCTAACCAGTGCACAAACGCCTTCTGTTTTCACCAATTCGTCATTCTACCCATAATTAATCATTTAATTTTTACTCTGCACGAAAAATGAGTTCATGAAACAAGCACTAGAGTGGGTATTGCAATGCAAGTATCGCAAAGTGGTCGTGCATTAATAAGCATCAATCTACATTGTGTGAGTATCAGAATAACAGAAGAGATAGAGAAAGGAAAGAGACAGAAAGGAGAACTCACGAAGAGATTAGCGGAACAGGCAAATCAACGACGAATTAGGCAGTCAGATTAGATCCTCTGGCCAGAAAGGACCAGAATATCGCCACCAGATCAGACGCTTACGACAAATATGTAATCCAAAGGCCGAACTTGTTTGAATGCAATCATATCCACGAAGGCTGTATAATATTTTTGCCATAACGTCCTCCGAACCTGGTGAGATTCGATCCGTTGCTCCACAAGTTCCGCGGTATCGCTGGAAGACAACCGATGACGAAGTCCGGACACTCTCTTTCTCACATTACAAATCACGACACGAATCCTCATAAATGAAAAGCGTAGAGTAGTTTGAACAATATTTTTGATTTTTTGGACGAACAATTTGTGCACGGTGTGCTGCGACCATGTCCTGATTCTTCTCTCCGAATAATCTGTGTTTTATATTTGTTAATAGGTAGAGGTCAAATTGGCTACCTAATATCTTACGTGTAAGGTGATAAATTGAATGTTGATTATCGATATCCTCCAACGTTTCGGTTACCTCTTTTTTCCGATTCGTTATCACAGATTCTCCCACTTTCCTCGTATAACATATTGTTGATGTACCTGTAGGTAAAATAAGTAAAGTAAGTACGGTTGGAATAGTAGCTTTCGCAATATTATGTATACTATCATGAAGAATAGACACCGGCTCTTTACCTGTGATTATTCGTAAGCCAATTCTCGGCAATTCATCCGAACTTGAACGTAATTATTTAATGTTTTAACACCGCAGAAACCGCAATCAGAAGCGCTATAATGCCTACATCGTACAACCATTGGAGAGACATAACCGATACCCCTTGTTGCAGTACTCAAATTTTGAGATAATTCAATACCGGACTATACAAGATCGCACCCATAAGTTTAGGATACTTATCGAAGAAGGCCAAAGATGAAAGCAATCTCCCTACACTTAAACATTAATAAATAACATAATTAATAACAACATAATTCCGCATCTAACGAAGCTAATGAAGTCGTTCAACAGTAAATCAGGAAAAACTATGGCTCGTGAGTCGTTGTAATCCCTCAGGATGCAGGCCCTCTCATTGGTCGAATGTTTTCTTCCTTGCACGTGCAAATGGTTCGCACAGAATTAACCGGAGGCATTTGCAGAGATGTGTTTGAGTACACGTTCGTCAGATCACTTTCAGCGTACTTTCATGACCATGGAAAGCCGTGCGGTGAGATCGCGAATTCTTATGGTGGAACGAGTATAGCAAAGTAGAGTAACAACAACAACGCACTTCTACGGAGGAGCAACGCGTTGGCCCTATCAAGGCCAACAGAACGACTTCAACTGACAATAAGACATTATCACAAGGAAATGCAACATGTCCTTTTGTGAACGAGTGACATCGTACACACAGTGAACTAATATAGTAGTTTTCGATGTGAGTGCGTAAAGTGAGTTTTTACGTATCGAGTACAATAAATTATTGTGCCAGAGTGTCATAACGGTCCCCTGATTGTATTAGATCGTAAAAAGTTACGCACATATGTCGAACGTTATTTTTTATAACAGTGGGCGTAAAGTAAACTTTTTTTGATCGTGACTTCCGTACGTAAGCCGTTACTTTTTGGCATACCGTGCGTAAAGTCAGGTCATTTCGATACAGCGTTTTGAAATACGTTACGTACGCACGGTATTCCACAAAGAAGCACCTTGTGCATGGAAATCACAATCAAAAAAACTTACTTTACGCACGCTGTTACGGAGAAGCATAGTTCGTACACACATAATGGGGTTCTTTATTTAAAAAAATGTTCTCCAAATAATTAGTTGAAATCAGTTTCAAGAAGCCACTCGCCAACACACCTATACAGGATATATCGTCATAAACTTAATATAGGTAAAAGTCCAAGGAGAAAAAATAAATATATTATAAAAGTTATATAATCTAATATCTACTGAAAAATTTGTTAAACCAAACATGTCAAGAAATATCTTTGAATCTTGTATCAGCCTAGTTCAGTCTTTCTGTTGGAGCCAAACAAGCAACATCGAGTGCGACATTCAAACAGCGCAATAAGCGAATTGTGATTTATCGTAGTGAATCTTACTACATCTCAGCCTATAATTGTTGCTGTAACTGTGATAGTTGTAAGTATTATTCAATAAATAGTTTATTGAATAGACCTCTCGTAGTGGATATTCGCTAGTTTACTTAGCAGCAACCAACCAAAGTCCCTACAAAACTACGTAACTGCGATTTTTTACAATTTTGTCTTCTTTTTCTAATCAATAATTTTCTTCCGTCAGCCCATTGTTTCACAATCAGTGAATTTTTTAGTCATTTTGAAGTTTATTTTCGAAACGACTGAGTTATCGCAATTAACGCAATTTATGGGTGATCAACGTTCTTGAATAAGTTTTCAAGTACAGAGATTTCAACTTGGAACGACCGAAGAGCACTTGAATTTAACTCGTAACCCTTAGTTGTTGGGAGAAAATTCATTCCATAATAATCAACATCGTCAATCAATATGGTGTATATGAGAATTATGCACAAGAGAAATCTGCAAATTTACCAAGTATGGCAGAAAAAATATTTTGTTGATCCAATAAATTTGGTGTCACTTAATAACATTTTTGTTCTTACCACTTTTTCATGGGATCAAATAACATTTCTGTCGCCATATTTAGCAAATTTGATAAATCCTTTTCTTTGTGTGTCAATGTAAGTTTTTATGAGGCTCAAGTTAATAACGTTAACGCTACGAAACTTCAGGGGAAAAATCATTATTACGCAATTTTAGAATGACTTTCAAGGAGTCGGCTTTTCAAAATTTGAGTATATTTTGTTTATGATGCTTTACTAAACACAGGTATTCCGAAAGGTGCGAAGTAAAGATTTTTTCTAAATATGCATCAATAAAGTACGTTACTAATTTCATGCTCGTAATTTTGTCCTGTAAAAAAATAATTTTAACGGAATTAAACAGTACTGCTTGGTATTAAGTTTTGTACGGAACGAAATATATGAATTTTACTAAAAGTTTATTCATTTGTTTTTATTTTCGTTGTTTACATAATGTACAATTCTATGCAATTTCACTCTGTTAGAGACGTGGGAAACCTTTGTAAAGTTTAGACCCTACCAAGGTGAGCCTCTCCCACCGGTTAGGATGGGCTTTTTTTTTATAAGATTTATGCTTGAAAGGTGGTTAGGAGTAGACGAATCTGTTTTTTGAAATCAGATGCTATGAGCAGTCGTTTCGAAGAACTTGGCGATCGAAAATTTCAGATGGTACCCGCTATCTAGCACACGAAAGCGGCACCTTAAGCAAACTTGACAGATTCGAAAATCGGACTTTTTCAGCAGATATTGGAGGAAATTATTCAAATAACTAACACCAACAAAAAGCTGAAAATTTCCCTGCAAGAGCATTAGGTTTTTAGAGTGGGATAAACGTGAGATTGGATTTATATTGTAATAAATAATCCGTTACACTGTGTACAACATTTGGAAGCAGTTTCTAGTTAAGTTATCCATATTTCTGAAGTGTCACAAAAAACCGTTCCACGTCCCGTCGATATGCCCTACTATGAAATTTAAATTTTCTTCACAGATGGTTAATGATGTAAATATGATAATTTGAATTGCGTTGTAGAATTCTTTACGGTACTCGAGGATGACGATGGATACAGTTGTGAATCAGCTTCAAGCTGTTCAAAAAATACTGAAATGTTGAGAATTTCTACTGTATTTTATCCCTCTCGAAAAGTTAGGCTGTAATTACTTTCAGGATCATACAAACGCTTTATCGTCGACGTAATCACCTGTGGGTAAACGTAATACTTATTACCTGCGCTTAATCGCCACTCATGTACTCATTCGAAATTATAACAATTATACGATGTATAGGCATATTTATCTAGTGGTTGAATAATGGTAGAGTTGCAAAAAGTTCGAAGTATGTAGGTTTAAGGAATTTAAATAACATTAAAAAATTTAAGGATAAATTTGATTTATTTAGCATGGAATGTCCCATACTTATGGAGATAGTGTAAATTTGCCGTTTTAGAATACCATTTTATTGTTAATATGTGATTTTGTACCATAGTATGTCCACAGTTCAATCTTTTGTGAGCTTTAATTAAAAGCTTGTGTCAAGTAATGCGATTCGTGTTGCGTCGAAGGTTATTTTTTTATTCAAGAGATTAAGTACTAGTATTGTTTCATTACGTTGCTGATGAATGTATGTACAATAGAAGCTTTATAGTATCTAATCATTTTCTTACTTACACCCTTCTGTTCCGTCTCCGGTTATTGCATGTTGAAATTATGCGACTTGAAACAATTCCAAGAATAGGTACATGTTAACGTTTGATTGGTGAAACTGTGTGTGGCTTGATAATCAGATTTGAACAAAATTTTGAAAATAACAAAACATTAATATTCAAGTTGTTGTGTGAATATTTTGGATACTGGTTGCGACGAAAAAATGTTTAAATAGTGATTTTGAAACAGCGTTTCATATTCGAAGCTGTGAAAGGGGCAATTCTCAAAATGTTATTATTAACAAGGATACTTTTAAAATAATTTTACATTTTTGTTATTTGATAAACTGAGAGCACCATTTATTCAATTCAAATTTTACAACATAAGTCTTCCTACATTGAAGAAACACATTGGAATTGGCAAACATGTGGTTTTGCATGAGAATGAAGTTAGTAACGTTACAATAACGATGAATGTTTAGGAAAAATTGTTACCTCGCACATTTAGGATTGTCTGAAATTTAGTAAACCAGAATAAACAAAGCATATTCATATATTTCGAAAAGTCAACTCCTTGAAAGTCATTCAGGAATTATACAATAATGATGTTTTCCCCTACCGTTTCGTTACGTTAGCGTTACTAACTTCAGCTTGGTGGTTTTGACGCTTTTTCCTCAAATTAATTCTTAACGTATTTTCAGTGCTTTATAACGAATCAAGAGAGGTGGATTTACGTTGAAGGTCGTAATGATTTGCCAAGTACCCAGGGCATTTTAAAATGTGAAATTAGGCCTTTCTGAAGCAAATGTCGTTTTTTTCATTACAAGTTTTTAATGGCCGCGATGACAACGGCCGAGAAGTTTTAGTTCATTGAATATTAAGGCCAGAACAGTACACTTTCGATAAAATAAAACACCTTCTTTCAACATTTTAGAGGGAGAGATTTGTTGTGTCAAATTTTCACGAAAAAGAACTCTTCCGATTCTAAACCATCATTACAAACATTTCGTAACAACTCGACATACCTATATTCGAGTTTATAGTGAATTGAAAAGTGGATCCCTGAACGTTGATTAGTACTCATAAAACTATCAATAAAATTGAATCGATTTTTCTGTCAACTGAGAAGATTCATTTCCATCGCCGTTGCAGAGAACATGCCATGCTTAAAAACAAAATGTTATAAAAATTGAGAATTATTCTCTGTATCTAGCAAATGAATGGTTTTGAATTATGTTGAATGAGACACGCCTTCCGTAGTTGTGCACAATTGATGATCACCGGTAGTATTACGCAACTTGACTATAGTCAACACTGAAAGGCGTGACGATGACGAATTTACACATATGCGAACGGAAGTTATACTTGCCAATCACTCAGGCACTGGCCTGGACATTTAGAGGTTTGTATACCGACATTGTACTATGAATCGTTTCACCTCCTATTTTTTGTATCGATCAAAACTTTTTTTACGCAAATTTTTCAGCCACGTTCCCTTGCGATGTTCGTTACAATTACGAAAAACGTATTTAGAACGTTGTCATGTAAATATTCACTCGGATTGAGCAACGAAAACGCGAACGTATCAAAATACATACCTGCCACGTGTTTGTCTAAGCGAGGAAATCCTTCGGGGTATTCCAACGATCTTACAAATAATTGAATCTCAGACAATTAATCATTTCGTATCACAGGATAAAATTCATCGTAATCAATTTTTGGCTGTGAATTTTTTGCGACCTGGTCGACACTATCGCACAATTGTTGTTTCCGTTACATGTCGGCATCATGAAGAGCTTGATCTTCGTAATCGTCAGTGCGTGCGTCGCTTATAACATGATTTACGTCAACTTTTATTTTTTTTCCATGTTTTGCTATTTTGAAATAGAAGTTTTTGTTTTTGCAACTATTTTTTGAGAGAAAAATTTTTTCTGATTGATCGGGGTCGGGGTTATCAGAATCAGAATTTTCACGAATAGGATATTCAGAGTTCGGATATTCAGGGTCAGGATTGTCAGGGTCAATCGTGTCTTTATGTTTTTTGCGTAAATACTTTCACCATAACTTCAATTACTTCATAAGCTTGCTTCAAATTGTAACAATGATTAAATTTTGTGACACCAATTATCGCTGCTCGGTGGTGACTTGGTGACACGAATAAAGTTTTCGCCTTTATAATGACCGTATGGAATTCCTGTACGTAGTCATTGGAACTCCTGTACGTTTTCTGGCATGTTCATCAAATACAATTTGTAAATACCCCAAAATTGACATTTTATTGGAGGATAGAGAAGCAGACTGGAATAACGCCATACTAAAGTACGCTTCTATTTTATTGACTACTGGTCTACGGGACGTCATTTTCTTCAAGTAAAAGTCTATCCGAAACGAAAAATTTCTTATGCTCGGAACGCAGTGTTCTGTGGTAATAACTTAGCAATCGGGAAGGTACCTTTCTTACTGTTGCCTGGCAAAATAATCGAATAAAGATAGACCTGCTTATCCGAGTCTCGTGGACGCGCCATTATAGGTCCTATTCTATCCAAATACAGAAATGCGTCCGTAGTCATTGATGCCACTACCCGCAGTTGTACTTCGGTAAAGAGAATAATTGAAAACGGTCTAATCGTGGCGTGCTGAGCGTAGCCTTGGACTAATACGTCTGTCCACTTGCTCCTATTTTCATCGCGCAGTTTTAATAAAAATTGATTCAAGTCGAGGTGTAGGTCATTTTTTGAATGGTTTTTACTCGACATTTTTTGGAGAATTGACAAAATCAGTGCATTATTAAAGTTCCCCGCTTCTGTTTTTCGTCTATCTGAGCCAACTGTTGTAATTTATATTTACTTGGCCAATAATGCTCCGGTTCTTTACTGATGCCAGCTCTCCACTCTCCAGTTATAAAACGTCGGTGATTTTCACCAACTTTATGCTGAATTGGACTGTTCCGAAATATCCTCACGTAGATTGGGGCATACTCCAGCAAGGTGAGCATGTCGGCTGGTCAGCTATGAACTTCGTACACCATGAGTTCTTACACTCAGCAGCGGCGAGGAAGTAATTATTACTCCTGCCAGGCTTCAGTCGAGATTTATGCCAATTAAACTTGCGGATGCAATTTTGATAACGATATTCAAACAACGTGTGGAATGCCTTGCACAATCCTTGACCAAGTGTGTTCTGACCGGCCCAGTATTTCTTCCAAAAAGCACCGGGGACGAGAAGCGGCTCATCTTCAGTAGTCATTGTTTAAGGGCATGTCCCGTCATCACGATCTCGTCATGTTTTGTTAGATCGTATGATTGGGATGCTACGAATATATTTTCTGCAGGATCTCTGATTTCCGTTCCGATTGAAAGAATAACAGGATAGTGCGACGAACTGCCGGCTCAGACCGTGTAAAAGATTCACTAATCCGTATTTCAACGTCAGCAACAGCAGAAGCTCCAAGTTCAAATGAATTTGATACAGCATTAAAATGTAAAGTAAGCTCAAAGAACGAGCTTATATGATCATTAACCTGCCGATGTAGATCGCGTAATAGATTTATTCATCTCTGTATGACCTTCACCGATATCGGAAGCTTCGATTTCGGCCAAATCTAGCTCAGTATTCCAATTGACATCAATAGCGATTCCGTTTTGATTGCCCCCGTCAGATCGAAAGATACCTGTACGTCATGATTGACCTTCGAAGTTAAAATTAATTCACGTAACGCACCTAACTTTGTCCGAAACATAGCGTAGCATTTCTGAATATGAGCTTTTATTGTTTTTCGTGTTTTCCTACCAATATTTCTGCAGAGATGTTTTCCCAGATGCAGCCCTTTTTTGTGTGAATGCTTGAGTAAATTTGACAGACCTGCATCTGTATTATCTTTGAAAATCCGATTTACGATAGCTATAGCTATCATTACCGAGGGAACATGCATTTTTAAAATATGCCAGGTCATTATCATCAAAGGATGGTAAATGTTTTACTGAAATTATACGATGTTCAAACGCTTGCTTGAAAGTTGATACCATGCAGTAATAGGCTACCTATAACATGTGAAAGCAGCGTGCTGGAAACTGGTCATGTACGGATGCGAAGCTGGTGGTACGTATGTTCGTGCCGTGGTGGTGGATCGTGGCTACGACCACGTAGTTCAGACTACACACTGATCTCTGTTACAAACTGGGTAGGGCATGCACGGGATTTCAGGTACAACTGGCTGTGAGGATGCGAAGCCATTTGTTTGGAGGCAGAGTGACACTTTATGGTGGTAAATTTAAATGGGTCTGAAAAACGGTATGCGGAATATGAGGTTGGACCACATGTACCATAAAAACATTCTTCATATATTGTAAATTATCTTTTGTCGCATAGGATGAATAATCAATGAAATGAAATATATTCAGGTACACACTTAATATCAATAGCCCAAAAAGTACAAAAAATATTGTGATGTAATTGGTAATCTGCAAAGTTCTGTGAACATAAAATAAATTTGACTTATGACTGAACTTTTATTTTGTGACACCAATATAGAATGTTGTTATAACAAAACAGAAAAACTGTCTATTAATTATAACCGTCAAGATGTTGTAATTTTTCCCTATAATGTATTTGTTACAGTTTTAAGTAAAACTACGATTTAAATGGCAATTAATATATTTTTCTTGTAATATGTATTACGTTAGCCGATTTTAAATCAATTGTATAATTTACTTGCATGATTAACAATAAGTACAGAATTCAACATATTTTTTCTATTCATTTACGTATATCTTGGTTATATTTACAATTAATTGTATGATTGTTATTTTAACAACACGATTTTTATAATTTTAATATATTGATTGGAGAATTCAAATGTGTCAGTGAATAATTGATTGTTTAATTTACAGCTAATTATGATCACTGTATGGATTAAATGTGTGAGTGAATACTCGATTGTTTAATTTATAGATAATTATGTTGACTGCCTGATATAAACGAGTGAGTGAACACTTGATTTTCTAATTTGTAGATAATTATGTTGACTGCATGATTTAAATGTGTGAGTGAACATTTAATTGTTTAATTTATGTATCAATAATTATTTATTTATTTATTATAATATATAATGTAAAATTTGATGTATAGATTGATTGTATAAGTTTGAAAAATTCGTGTCAAGCAGAATAGAATGATTATATCACAAGTTGATTTAAAAAATTGATTGTATGATTGTATATTATTAATTTTTGTTATATTCAGCTATATCAATATCCCTGAGTAAATGTGCTCAACATCGTCCTCGTTGTCTTCCAAAGCTGTCAGATGGGAACGTAGATCATATTTTGTGTTCTGTAAAAGAAATAATTGAATTGCATAACATAAATACTATATCTCCGGCTGAGTAGAGGGCAAAACATTATAAAATGATGTGAAAAATTAATAGTAAAACGCAATACAATTAGACATTAATATCGTTGGTTTGTGCTTAGATCGAGAATATTCTGTGATATTTTATGCAGTTATTAACCAGTTATTCAAGGAAACCTGTTTGCAGTTTTTTGTTAATATGATGAATATGATTATTATTAGATTGATTAGTATCAGATGATTTCTTCAACCTACGCGTTACTAAGTATTTCTTGTAAAAGTATGTAATTGTTATTTGTTTTTAAAATACCAAGTTATTGCACAGTCGTTATTCACTAGTAAATTTTTTACTGACTCTTCCAAATTATTTGCCGAGTCATGTGATGGCGAAGCTTTGTCCCAACTGCAGCCTCTGAGGCTGAGTTGGTTGCAGCAAAAAATCGTAGTTTAATGTATGTTTTGCACACCTGTTTTGTCAATAAATATATATGATTGGACAGCTCGTCAGGTGTGTCATCAAATAGATGCTCATTCAATGACGGAAACAATTGTCCAGGTGTTTGGAGCAGTTCGTCCATGACTTTCGCACAAAGTAAAGCTGGAAACTTTGACTCTCTGGGCGTAATACATTTATTCTCATTTAAGCCCATCCGTAATAATTGTTTCGAGTGCTGACAAATGGAAACAACAGATTAACTAGGAAATAATAACCCCCCTCTAGTCTTTGCTTCCACAAGAGCATTATCACTAAACTCTGCGATGATCTGTGATTTTTGATAAAGCGAGTCTCGGCATTTTTTGCATCTGACAATAGGTTTTCTTTCATCTACCAGTTTTTTAACCACCCAACTACCTGTGTTTGCACACATTCTTTTGAAAAGTTTGAAAGACTATCCGGTAGTTTACTATGGAGTTGGAGAAATTCACTGAGGAATTTATCCGGGTTACTATCATGATTAATTTCATCATTGTGGCCATAATTTTTTGCAACCCTAATACTGTTCATTCTGTCGTACACATTCACATCATACTGGCCTACCGATTTTTACTTTGGAGCAACAGAAGACACATTAAGGACTTTGGTGCTATCCATTTCTGCAACGTTACCGTTCCCAGCAGTGATTTCGTGATGTACCAGCAATCTCTTATACGCTGACACAAATTGCATGTAGGTTGGGTTTGGACATCACCCACTGCAACTTCAGATGGCACAAAAAGAAGTTCCACATGGCCCTGGCTCGACTTATATGTTAACAAATATTTTAATTGTAAGCCTTCTGATTTGACGTTGAGGTCCATATTTCAATCACGGACATTATTCCGGTAACAAACGCTACGAATGGAACATATCTCGGTGTTTTCCACATTGGCTTACCAGTAATGTCTGTCATTTGTTATTTGTTTTAAGTAAGCCAATTCTTGTGTGATTCGTAGCCGCCAAAAAATTTCATTACTTGGACGTAGAAGAGCTTTGTAACCATTAGCCAAAGGATTGCCCGAGTCTAAACCGTCAAACAATCTGTCAATGCATTGTATGAATCTTATAGTGGCTTTACTCTCTTTGAATTCTGGTAAACCTAAATAATGATCACAAAACGAAATCGAATCAGCTAAACTGCTGCTTAGAGTATGAGCAGCTAGAGGCACTTCCATTTTCATTGTGTGATATTGAATATGAGTCGTTCGTAGTCTATTTCCAGCACATAGTCTTTCCTGATCTTGTAAAGAAGCTAAAGCCTTCACGAACCGTCATTCAATCAAGTTTGTCTCGCCGTCTTTCAAAATTTTTAAATCACCGAGGCAGTTTCTTGTAAGCTTCAGCGTGTGACAAGCATCAAACATGACAAAGACTTTGTCACTAGTAGAGGGATGTGAGAAAAAAGATCTTGGGTGGGGCATGGCAAAAGTAGCTCCGAGTAAACCCATAGTTGCAAAATATTTTGAAGGGTGAAGCTAAGGTTACCGAGACTACTTCAACTCCAATTTTATAGAGTCGAATTAAACCTACAGCGATGAGATTCGAATTTTTTGCTGAATGGATCCCAGTTATAAAAAAAATAAACTATCGCAATTTTTGACCTGCCATCTATAGAAATCACCATCATTACCAATGGATCTTTAACTAAAGGTACTAAGCCTGATGTTTCCATGTCTGTTCTCAAGTCTACATACCCTTTTACTGTTCCATTCGAAGTGTTTTGCATACCTTTCTCTATCCCCATTTGATCTTGCATGAAAGCTACCGAACTTCTTTACCAGCATTTATTGCTCAGAGACTTTCATATTCAAAGCGTCAAAGTTTTCAGATGTGTAACCTCATTCACCATTAATTGTAGAATACCATGACCCTAATGTTTTTTTAATTTCTCGTATAACTTCAAGAATTATGCCACATCATTTTCAGCAATAGAATCTAAACAAGCAAGTCCTGCTTCTGGAAGTGCTTGAGATCTGCGTAATTTAATAATGATATCTTTTAACGTTGAAATCTTCTTATTTAATTTCTTGGTTCTCTGCTTCTGTGTCCGAAGGCCTTTCTGCAGTTGCTCAATCTTTTTTCTTGATAACTTCAGTTTCTTTTTCATGGTTTTAGGTAAGGTTTCGTATTGGTGATCATGCTTAGTTATATGAGTAATACGTTGCACAGTTCTCGGTGTTGCCGGCTGCCTTTAACGTCTTGGAGTAGTTGTTACTTTTCGAGGTGACATTTCACTTGAAACAGTAGTATTTGGAAGATCAGTTACTTTTTCTGGTGAGTTCAGTGTGAGTCTAGAACCTAGTCTCAACGTTGGAATGAGTCATGGTAGTATATAGTGATCCATGCATCATGTGTTGCTTGAACACTAAAGCCTGAACTTCATTCGGAAAATTTGGAAGGGCATATTTTTCCATTTGCTGCACTGCTGTTTCACATTGAGTGTCCAGTCGAAAATGTTTAGCCGCAGGTGTTTCACGAAACGAATCAGTCTTCCCTTTTACTGTCATCACATGCGTTCCGTAAGAGATAACGAAACTTACCCGATTAGAAAGGGAAGTATTCAGAAAAAATGTTCCTCCCGTCATGCACATAGTTATAAACAACTATGATATGAATTATTTCCTTATGTCTTTTTAAAATACATCAGTTAAGAATACTAAACCCACGAAGGCATAGAATAATATCTAACCTTCGGGTATTATTGGCGCAAGTATTGTAGGAATTGCATTATTTTTTAGACGCAGGCAATTTCCATTTCCTGAAGGCCTAAAACAAGGCTGTTCAAAGTGATCGGAACATAGCAAACTTGCTTTGCGAAGAAGATAGTCCTCTTTCCCCATATCTGTCAGCCATTTTTATAGGGGAATTACTTGTAGAAAGAACGATGATCTTCGTGTGATCTTTTGACGGAACAGTAGGCATATGCTGTTTTGTCACTTCCAAACAGAGTTGGAACACTTCCATCAACTAATTTTACATGAACTCCCGCTTTTCGTAAGCATTTCTTAGACAAATGATCTGAGGAAAATTTCGTGCTTTTTTGGGCATGAAGTAGCCGCCTATATTCATATTTTTCAACCATGATTGCAGCAGTTCGGGATAATTAATGGAAATCTATAGTAAAAACTTTATTGCGGTAACAATCATAATTTTCTCACGAGCAAGGTGCACTTCCCCTCTGAATTCAAAGTCTGCATCATGTTATATCCTGATATGAAAACATTGAATGCATATATCACGCTAATAGTAAACCATAAACAATATTTTTAAAAAAATATTTACATTTTTAAACAAATCTCAAGCAGTACAATTCGTAACAAGCGGGCCTGATATAACCTATTTTTACCAAAAATGATAGAAGCACCACAATCACACGAACAATATATTTGGGTAAAATACATACAGATGAAATGTTTTGTCGGTAGCATTTTGTTTGATTTGTCCCCACAGTAGCAACATTTGACTACCATTTTATTGAAAGATAATTAGATATTGTTGAGACCAGTCAACGCTTAACGCTTTCTATCTTTGCACTATTCACGGATCCGTTCAAGTATTCCGCCGCAAGGTGTCACTCAACCTGCAAACAAATGGCTTCTAATGCTTACACGAAATTCGGCCTATACTCTATCCTAGAGATCAGATAGCATCTTCCCCCACTACCGTAAGTCCCGTGTTCGCTCAAGGAAAGAGGGGATTGCGACATGCGCACTGGACACAGAAAAAGTGACAGTGCGCGCAACACACGAGCCGCTTTCACATGTTACAGGTAGCCTCTTACTTACTGCTTGGGATCGACTTTCAAGCAAGCGTTTGAACATCGTATAATTTCAGTAAAATATTTACCATCTTTTAATGATACCGAGCATAATTCAAAAATGCATATTTCCTCGGTAATGATAGCTATACAGCTATCGTAAATCGGATTTCCGAAGACAACATAAATGCTGATCTGTCAAATTTACTCAAGCACTCACACAAAAAAGGAAAATGTCTGTGCAAAAATATTGGTAGGACAACGCAAAAAACAATAAAAGCTCGTATTCTGAAATGCTACGCTATGTTTCGGACGAAGTTAGCTGCGATACGTGAATTAATTTAAACTTTGAAGGTTGGTGTTGATGTCAATCGGAATACTGTACCAGATTTGTCCGAAATCGAAGCCTCCGATATCGGTGAAGTTCATACAGAGATGAATGAATCTGTTACGCGATCTTCATCGGCGGTTGATGACGATACAAGCTCGTTCTTTGAGCTTAATTCACATTCGAATGCTGTAGCAAATTCATTTGAACTTGGAGCTTCTGCTGTCGCTGACGTTGAAATAGGGATTAGTGAATCTGTTACGCGGTCTGAGCTGAGAACATACTGTTTTCTGTTAATAAAATGTTACTTAAGAGGGAAACGCAGAATGAAAAAAATAACGTACAGGACAGAAAACAATTAACGTATGAATAAATAAAGTTTGCAACATAAACATATATTATTTTAGTGGTAGCATGTTTTGTATATATATATATGATTTTGTGTATATATATAAAACAATTAACGTATGAATAAATAAAGTTTGCAACATAAACATAATATATGTTTATGTTACGTTAATTGTTTTATATATATACACAAAATCATATATATATATATACAAAACATACTACCACTAAAATATTACTCAGGAAAAGAGATGAGGAAAAAAAATGAGAACATACGTAACAAAGAACAATAAATGGACTAATTGAATAGGATTTGTAATATAAATATAAAACATTACTCCGAAATAAAACTTCGGAAAAAAGATTAAAAATGAAAACAAAGAAGAACAGGAGCCACAATCTCGTCATTAGCGATGGCCAGTAAGCGAAAAATAATTGATGCATCGATTAATCGAACACGACTTGACTTAATCGGTAGAAATGAATCGATTAATCCATTAATCCGCGTTTTTTTGAAACGGTGCGTACGAAACTAAAATTTCGTAAATTTCAGTATGTCGTCTTAATAGCCGAAAATTTATTTGATAATTTAGGGTTTCATTTGAAATATTCTTCAATTTCAGGCAAAAATACTGATTTATCTTTTACTTATTATATCCAATAGGTACTTACAATTATTAAGTAAAACAATGAAAGTATTTTAAACTTTAATCACATAAACTGATATTTTTTTATGTCGTTCATGGGGATAAGAAACAAAAAACGATTGTGCGAAAAAATAATCGAGTGGGTCGATTAATCGGAAAAAAATTGATTCAATCGAAATCGTTAACCGAATAGAGAAAACATAACACTAACAGTATCGGGCACGTAACAAAAGTTATTCACGAGTAAACGACGGTGAACTGTTCGCGAATCATTTTCCATGATTTTTAGCGATCATCGAAGGAAGACTCTACCAAGTTTCAAAGTCCTCGGACGTTTGCGTACTCAGCAGCCAAAATTGTTCATCACTAAATGATTGATAAAAAATGGTTAACAATCGCGTGCCATCGCGAATAAATTTCGATCGAGTTTCAGGTTTGATCTAGAATATTTCTCCAAAGTTTCAAAGTCCTTGGATATTTTCGCATCGAGCAACTGAATTAATTCGTAAGTTTATAATTAATAAACAATGATCTACTGTATAAACTACTGTATATGCTTATCGATACTGATCCATGCTCTACCAAGTTCATCGTTTTATTCAATTTTTTCATCATTTCCATTCCATGGTAATTGCTTTTCTACGTGCCAGATCGAATTATCCACTAAATACTGACGCCGATGTATTTCCGTGTTTGGCCGCTATATTTAGCGTCGTTAATTTATTTATGCCTGTTGAATCATTTATTTACGCTCAACGAACCCGTTTTATTTATTATTTTTTTATTCATATATTATTATTTATTTTACTCCGTAACGTGAGAATGTCGAGAAGAAATCGTTCGTAAGAGGGAAAAGGTAAGAGTTCAGTTTGGTTTTGGAACGAGAGGTGAACCTGTAGATGTTTGCTATAGAAAAGATGACTTGAGAGGAAGTATACGGGCCGGGAGGAAGGATGTAAACGACGGAATAGTTGTAGTTTATCAGGAGCCGTGTGCAAATAGCAGTCTAGGGAGCAATCTACCGATTCTGTGTGGGAACCGAGTCAGGTAGGTGATAATAAGAAGAGGATGAAAGGTGTAAAGTAGCAGTAAGAATGTGGGAACAGAGCTGAAGAAACGTGAGGTTCGGAGGACGTAACAGTTGTTTCCAAATCTGAACTCAAGATTCGAACATACAAAATAGTGGATCTAAAATTACGATCGTTGAAGCTTAAACTTAATGCGATTTGTACGAAAATGGGGATACGAAGATTTTAAGGTTTCTGGTTTCGAATGAGACATCCTAATGCGCAAATTCAAATACTAATTGTAGTATTCTTAGTCTAACTTTTTAAATTATGATTAAGATAGTAGTATAAGTTGATTTACTTGATAAATAATTTTTAAATTATACCAACTCGTAAGACACATTGTGTTATCTTACAAGGGGAGGGTAAGATGCGTGCATCACCGATTCGATCCATCTTTATTACACGTGTAGGTCATGACCAGAACTACAACTGGTACAAGTAGGAAGGTGCGCTTCTCAGCCGTTTCCGAGAAATTAATTAAATGAATTATCAATTGATTAATGATCAAAGTTAAAAATTAAAATTGATAATCAAAATTTTGGTGCGTTCATGTGCATTCTACGTTAACGTCACTATTATCGTTAATAGCTTGACTGGTAGCTTACAGATCCAATGTGGCGGACAAACAAAAACAACAAGAAGAAAAATTTTTTGGTTTGCATTAAGTTTGTGTAAAAATTGGCATTCGGATTTTGACAGTAGATTAGCAGAAAAACCTTTTTTCGAGGAATACTATGAATGTTTACAATTCGCTTACGTGTGCAGTATTTTGCAATAAATAAATAAATAAATGAATTTCATATCTTATTTAGACTAGCAAGATTTCAGGGACACTGTGGAACGAAAAAACTCGGCAGTTGTTACCGAAAAAATAGTTTAATAAGTAAAAAGTGGCAAAAAAAAGGTTGAGTATCCCAGCGTGAAAGTAAAAGGGTTAAAATACATTTCGTTTCGGTGATCGACTGATGAACGTATTCAAAATTTGAATAGATCTTGCATCTTCCGATCTGGTGAGTGAAAAAAAAACTGCGTGCATAATATATAAAGAGTGAGGAAAAGACAGTAAAACATTGGCTAGACAGGCGGGCGCCGCGCTGGCTGGCGTCGGTTTTTCAGCGTTACGCGCGATCCGGCGTCGCGACGCTGCACGGCAGTTCATTCCCCGACGGAGCTGCGTCTCTCGATCGTTTCTCCTTCCGCGTTGTGCGGAGACACGGAATATCCCAGCAAATAAACCGGGCGAACTTCGTACACAAATACATGCCACTGAGATAACGCCCATCAGCCCACATACATAAACATAACCACGGCTTTTTAACTTCTCGACAAACTTTGCCACGAATTTCTTGCTGTGAAGTTTCCTTATATAGTCTAGTCGAGAAGTGAGTTTTCTGCGAAAATTAGTTACAGGTCTCGTAAAAATATGAGCGATAGCTCATTCGATCCGGAATCACAACCCGAAAAAGGAGTTTTTTGGATTTTTTCTGCCGATCAAAATTACGATTGTTATTAACAAAAAACTAAAAAAAAAAAACGCCCTTTCGTTTTTTGGCTTTAACTCAAAAATTATAAGTGATGGCGAAATTTAAAAAAAAGATCCTAAAAGAGGAGGAAATTTCCGATGAAAAACTCCGTACTCCCGGAATTCTAGCTCCATTATTTATAATTTTAATTTAACGCTGAAAGTAGGCTTCCGCGCGGCAGTTTCAGCATGCGCGCGCCGCCACTATAGAGAGTACTGCACATATAATAATTTTTTTATGTCATTTAATGTTTTTTTAAAAATTTGAACAAATTCAGGGGTCATCTAGAGACTTCAAAGAATACGGTCCCGTTGGAATTTTATGTCTATCTCAATTTTTCAAAAAGTTATGCAATTGTTAAGTAACTAACTTTTTCCGGGTTTCCGTTATTAAAGAACCCGGTATAAAAGTTTAAATAATAAACCTAAAAATATTTTGCTTCTTGGAGCCTTTTTTTATAAGCATGCTGAATAATATGACGTCATAAAACTTTTATAAAATTTTTTATTTTGTTAATTATGAATTTTCACAGTAACAAAAAATGGAAAATTCAAAATATTGTTGTTAAAAAATTTTTTTTTTCAATATGTTAAGCTATCACTGATTTCAACTCTACTTTAGACATCAATCAATACCAGTTTTAATTTTTTTATGTCATTTGTTTATAAATTTTTTATAAACAAACTTATAAATTTACAATTTTTCAAAATTTTTTTTTTACCATATGGTTGTAATGTAGAAATAATGATTTTTAAAAAAAAAATTTTTTCTTAAAAACATTATCTTATTGTTGTTAATCGTTTGTCTCATTTTTTCATTACTTTAATAAATTATTAAGAAATCGTTTTTTTTCTAAAAATCATCATTAACATTTCTCAATAGAATAGCAAAAAAAATTTTTTTTTTAATCAACAATTTGTTCATTTATTTATTTAACAATTGATTATAAACTATTTTTTTTATTTGTTATAATTTTTTTCTAGAAGATCAAAAAATCACAAAAACAGCTACCTGCAACAATATGGCAAAAAAAATTTTTTTCTATTTTTAAAAAATTATCTTGTTTTTTTAACACGGCTAAGTCCAGCGCTGACTCGATTTGTTAACTAACAACTTGCTGTAACTTTGCAACTATTGCAGATACAGTTTTCGACCTTCGAGTCATTTTTGTGCAGCATGAGTTGAGCTTCCTAATAAAATTTTAACCTAACGTTTATCAATTATAGTTTACTAATTACACGCTTTTATTTACAAACGTTTACATTGTCCATTCCTTACAACCCTTATATCTCATAAACAATTAATGTTACGACAAATATGCTTCAAGGCATTCTTATCACCCGATTATTAAACTATTCGAATATATTTTTTTTATATTTTTAATCTTATTTGTTTATGAGATTTTGGAATTTTTCTTCAATTATAACATATTTTATGGTCTTCTTTTTGGAAAGAAAATTGGATAGAGGAGATGAGGAATAAATCGTCAAAATAATATATAAGCAATAGTTACGTGAAAAATCATTTTTATTTATTACAGATGATAAATTCCAAAATCTCATAAACAAATAAGATTAAAAATATAAAAAAAATATATTCGAATAGTTTAATAATCGGGTGATAAGAATGCCTTGAAGCATATTTGTCGTAACATTAATTGTTTATGAGATATAAGGGTTGTAAGGAATAGACAATGTAAACTTTTGTAAATAAAAGCGTGTAATTAGTAAACTATAATTGATAAACGTTAGGTTAAAATTTTATTAGGAAGCTCAACTCATGCTGCACAAAAATGACTCGAAGGTCGAAAACTGTATCTGCAATAGTTGCAAAGTTACAGCAAGTTGTTAGTTAACAAATCGAGTCAGCGCTGGACTTAGCCGTGTTAAAAAAACAAGATAATTTTTTAAAAATAGAAAAAAATTTTTTTTGCCATATTGTTGCAGGTAGCTGTTTTTGTGATTTTTTGATCTTCTAGAAAAAAATTATAACAAATAAAAAAAATAGTTTATAATCAATTGTTAAATAAATAAATGAACAAATTGTTGATTAAAAAAAAAATTTTTTTTGCTATTCTATTGAGAAATGTTAATGATGATTTTTAGAAAAAAAACGATTTCTTAATAATTTATTAAAGTAATGAAAAAATGAGACAAACGATTAACAACAATAAGATAATGTTTTTAAGAAAAAATTTTTTTTTTAAAAATCATTATTTCTACATTACAACCATATGGTAAAAAAAAAATTTTGAAAAATTGTAAATTTATAAGTTTGTTTATAAAAAATTTATAAACAAATGACATAAAAAAATTAAAACTGGTATTGATTGATGTCTAAAGTAGAGTTGAAATCAGTGATAGCTTAACATATTGAAAAAAAAAATTTTTTAACAACAATATTTTGAATTTTCCATTTTTTGTTACTGTGAAAATTCATAATTAACAAAATAAAAAATTTTATAAAAGTTTTATGACGTCATATTATTCAGCATGCTTATAAAAAAAGGCTCCAAGAAGCAAAATATTTTTAGGTTTATTATTTAAACTTTTATACCGGGTTCTTTAATAACGGAAACCCGGAAAAAGTTAGTTACTTAACAATTGCATAACTTTTTGAAAAATTGAGATAGACATAAAATTCCAACGGGACCGTATTCTTTGAAGTCTCTAGATGACCCCTGAATTTGTTCAAATTTTTAAAAAAACATTAAATGACATAAAAAAATTATTATATGTGCAGTACTCTCTATAGTGGCGGCGCGCGCATGCTGAAACTGCCGCGCGGAAGCCTACTTTCAGCGTTAAATTAAAATTATAAATAATGGAGCTAGAATTCCGGGAGTACGGAGTTTTTCATCGGAAATTTCCTCCTCTTTTAGGATCTTTTTTTTAAATTTCGCCATCACTTATAATTTTTGAGTTAAAGCCAAAAAACGAAAGGGCGTTTTTTTTTTTTAGTTTTTTGTTAATAACAATCGTAATTTTGATCGGCAGAAAAAATCCAAAAAACTCCTTTTTCGGGTTGTGATTCCGGATCGAATGAGCTATCGCTCATATTTTTACGAGACCTGTAACTAATTTTCGCAGAAAACTCACTTCTCGACTAGACTAATATTTTTACGACGCTTCTTGCTCGCTACGTTGCTGCGGCGTCGTTAGCTTGAAACTTCCTTTTTCCCCGAACTCCTTTTCCTCCCCTTCGTCCCAGTGCCGCGGTGTTTCAACGCTTCGGGGTGAAAATCCTCAACGCAACAAAATTTCACTGTCTTATTTTATGCTAAAAAAAAAAAAAAAAATAAAAAATAAAAAAAAATTAACAGTCAATTTGCCGTGATATGAACAGGAATTTCACTCTACATAGAACGCCATCTTGATTCAATTATGTTAATGGGGATTTTCAACTGTGCGGTAATGATGTATTTGCATCACTGATCTCTATTATAAATATGAGGCAGTTACTACACTCCTAATTCCTCTATCGAATTTCAAGTAGTCTATAGCAAATTTTACCACTTTCCATTCAATCGTACCCAAAGAATCAATAGACTTTCGTTTTGCTTAAAATACATGCGTCGTTAATTTTGTATAATGCTTCTCGTTATCCCTAGTAGAACCACAGAAGAAGAAAGAGAGAAAAAAAGAAAATATAAAGGTTCTGTTTCATTTTACAAAAATAAGGTTTTTTTATTTTAAATTAATTCTGATAATTTATATCTATAAATAATGTTGCTTTTTCTGGCACTTTTCCTTTCGGCGTTTTTTTTTTTTTTTTTTGTTCCAAGCGTGCCACAATTCGGAGCGTTTTTTATGACCTCTTCTACAAAAGTACTGAATTCTATAATCAGCTTTTTATCAGAATCTTCCAAAATGGAAAACATATCTAAACTATCATCAGTTCTTAAAGAAAGTTCAAGTATTTGATTCGAAGTTCAAGTAATTTAAAGTATAATTTTATTACAGTTCAAAATTGATGTACGTATAAATTGCTTGACAGTTACCTAAATTCTGTTTGGTCATATTTTCAGTTGCGATTAGTTATCGGTATAGCCCATGTCCGTTTGCTTATTGACTGTCAAACTCAATCCATATTACGGCTGAATGTGAATGACAGGATTGGTTCGTTGATGGCCGAATACGATCGAATGTATGGCTGGTTCTTAACGATATGTCACGCCTAATATAGGTACCATAATACCCACCCACGATATATTTCACGGCCAGCATTGCTTTTCCAGAAAAAAGTTGTAACGGCCTATAATCCTATTTCAGATGTCTCGTAGTGATTCTGAAAGCATTTATTTCGTTTCGGACGTTGAGTACAGCTTTTATTTTACTACTGTAGTTAGTGTCGAGGAATCGATTCTTACCGAATCGACGAAAGTATAAATAGCGCCGTGGCAACGGTTTTTCGCATCTGGGTCAAGAGCACGAAATGTCACCTCTGCACATTGCTAGTGAAACCCCAACAGTAGCTGCTGTTAACAACTATTGACATTGTCGGTGCAATTACTTCGTACGTATCTATGGACAACACGATCGATACTTGCTAAAAAACTTTTATTTCGTACTAAGTATAAAGTTTCTAACTAAGTATAAAGTACACGCTGATATATATCTTGGGAGATCCATTGATTTTCGATCAAAACGTGCGCATCAGGGATGCGGGGTATTTCGGTGCGTATCGGTATGGAAACTGGCTGTTAATACCGATACCGAAATATCCAGATGCCTCTGGTTTCGTTTTATTTCATATTATTACTATTCTTAATTCTTAATTTTATTTTCTGTAATTTTTTAATCCATTATTATATTTTTCACGTACAATATTGACTTGCGCAGCATCAACTAATAATGACGATAATAATTTAGCAAAGGCGCGTTTTTATACTCATCCATCCCTTTCTCAGCTTTCTCAGCCAAATAAACTAGTTCATCCATCCATCTGTCTATCTATCCACCTATCCACCTATCCATCTATGTATTTCAATAACGTATCAAAATTCGCTCAAAATTCAAATGCCGAAGATACTTTTGACCTTGGCCGTTTCTTTTCTACAAAATTGATGCTTTACGACTTTGCTATATCTTGCACACAAAAATGCGATTTTTTCCAACATTTTCCTTAATCAAAAAAACACGCCACCTACAAGCAGGTTATATGGATGTTGGTTAGTGTAAAACAGATGTCGAACTTGGCTTATTAGCTAAATCTACGTATTCGGTATGTTTATACAGTTGCATTATTCTTGCACATAGGTACGTATCTGTCACGGGAAAACAGAAATATTTTAACTTGATTGATTTTCAAACTTTTCGCCGTTATCCCCGGCAGGACGGTCCAATACTTTGCATGGCGAAGCGAATTCACCCGATACGACCATCCATTGCATTTATGTGCCTAATTCGCGGGCGTAAAATATTTCTGTACGTATTCAGATCGGATACATATACATATGTATTATTCACGGTTCACCGGACTTGACAATAAAAGTCATTTCTCGATTCACGGTTCACCGTTCACAATGTTCGCTGACGCTTACATTTCCCTCTAAATCTCACGCGCATCGGCATCTGTTCGTATATAGTATAATATTGCATCCCAAATAACGATAAATCGGACGAGAAATCGTTGTATCTTCAATTAATGTCATCCGTATGAATACACAGCCGTTTTTCAGAAACGTATGTATCACGTATGTATTACCTGATACCAATTTGTAGGATCTGGAACGTGTTATTTCCAATCAACACATTATGAATGTTCTTCTCATAACGTCGGCAAATGGATTACATGTTTCATTGAAAGAATAATTCACTTGAATCAAATCATCGCGTGCTCGTATACTTCTTACTAAATTTTTATTCAATTATTGTGAAACAATTTTTGCTTCTAGTATTTAATCATTCTCTTTAGTCGAAGACATTGCGTAAAATTGATAAACTTATTATTTGATTGTAAAAGAGAATTTTTTTACTCGAATGAACCGAACATCAGATTTGTGTCTACGTGCGTGTCCTCGACATTTATTATCGCAAATGAAGGAAATAGCAAGAAGTTTTATGAATGGTTTACTCAACCTAGTAGGTTTTTTCTGCCTGTCACTGTTTGTAATACGCTATGGCTATAGAATAAAGAACTTGACTCCCATTTGAGAAATCAATTTAATTTCTACTTCTCTAATGCCATTGTGGTAATTTTCAACATTTTTCATGTTTCAGGTAAGTGACGCCAGCAAAATTTCCGTCCACGCATAGCAAGGCAGAAATGGTAAAAATAAGACGATGAATTCATAAACATTTCAGTGTTGTTCATAAAATTCCATAACTATTAAATGTCGATAGCTGGAGTATAATAACAGTTGCCGTAAATGTCTAATTGCAAGAAATTAGATCTTATTCACGGGAGATAAAAAAAATGTTCATTGAATTGTGTGTTAAATGTCATGACGTTATACTATTACAAAAAAATCGAAATCGGAAACCAAATTTAAATGTTGATTTTATATCATTCAACCGTTAGCAGTACAAAGTTTCCCAGTGTCGTGTGAAATGAAAACATATCTAAAAATATTCATCTCGAGGGGTTATGTAATTTAGTAGTAAAAAATGTCAGTCTTAGAAAAATTGCGTTCCACTTGTATTGCAGGCAGTGGAGAAGAGAACTGCTTAAAATCATCGTAGATTTGTCGAAACGTAGCAGATGGAATATAAAAAGGTTTAAAAGGTTAAAAAGTTTCATTGATTAAAAAATACCTTGTTCGCACAATTAGAAAACATTGTAATTTTTCTGAAATTGAATGTACGAAAATTTCGCAGCTGTATGGTCACAGTAAACAAACTATGATTCGATGGGTTATTCGTTAAACGTGATTAGTACTAAATTTTCTAGAAATGTTATCAATTCCACTGCATTTACTATTACGAAATTCATGAGTGTGCCAATTAGAGAGTAACGAAGAGTTAAGTTTGCACGCGCAGAGTTGTGTAATATACGAAATGGACGTGAAAAAATTACTTTTGTCTAGTACTTTGGTTGAAACCAAATGGAAATGTTAATTTCAAACAAATTGACTTTCAACACGTAATTGATGGAGGAAGTGTGAAACAAAAGTATTAAAAACAAATTATTTGAGTTTACGATCATACGATGATTTTACGAAAACGACGTTGTAATAGCTTTTTTTCTCTTTACAGAAAAAACTATATTGCTTATAATATTTGAATTCAGAATGAATAGTTTTTTCTTGCCAATAAATTTCCTAATCCAATTCTTTTCTTTTGTATCTATTGCACCGCAAATGTGTCACGTTTTCACGGTATACACTAGGAGTAGTATGCACGCACATATCGGGGCCAGAAGTGGAAACCAGGCACCTTGCGCCTGCAGTTAGGCAACCGAGCGTTACAATTTCGTTCCTGAGATGGCAAATTGTAATACCGGTTGCCTATCTGTAGGTGCCTGGGTGACGTTACCACGCTTGTGTCGCGTACAATCAGCGTCGACAATACATATACTTCTTCAGTTTTTCATTCTTCCCCGAACCAATATATTTTGCAGGCGAAACAATAAAGCTGAAAAAAGCGTTATTCGATTGTTCGTAGGAATTTGAAAGTTCGCAGAAAATTAATGTCGACGCAATATCATAGCTGGTATTGGAAAACCAATTAAGAATATGGATAACCCGGAGCCAGCTCGTTCTCTCGTAAACTTGCACCGTTTGTTCAGAACAGTGTCTAATAACCGCTATCGTAATTTTTAAATTATTTTTTAATGAAAAATGAAAAATAGTATCGTATAATACCAACTCACGTTACGGCCGCTAATAAGATGGATTTAAATAACAAATATTTTTTGTTAATCATTAGCCAGACATTAATTGCTTTTTTAAATTTTTCGATGAAAACAATCAGTTTTGACAGAACGGATTGCATTCATTTTTTTCTCGAATAAACAAAAATTAGAATGAGATGATTCGATTGGTATGGATAGCATTGTTGCATGGCCTCAAATGGGGATAGCGGCTGAGTCTATACTCTGTAGTATCTGTATTTTGACACTGAAAATCTCCTGCATTTCTTTATGCATATTTGATAGTGAAGTATCGCTAAGAGATAAAACACAATGATCACGTTAGTATATAGTATATAGTAGGGTATATAGTAGGGCACCAAAAAATTTGAATAATTTATTGTTTATATTTTCATAGAAAAATTTTTGAACAATAAATATTAATACATTTTCACAGTTACACCGTTTTTAAATAAAGTTTGAATATTTCAGTGAAACAACTATTTTTTTCTAAGTTACTTGCTTTGAAATTTTATTACAAGGCTCGTATTGAATTTTGTCTTAAATATACAATTGTACCCCAGTTTTAAAATGTTGAAGCACGTCCCAGAACTTTTTCATGTCGAAATTTTGATCAGAATTAGTGTGATAACTTTTCAAAGTTTGCTGGGGTCTGCGAGATGCGGTACAAGTACCGTGCAAGTTTCCGGAGGTGTAAGTGACTAGGATTAAAATATGGAAGAGAAATGTGGTCATTGGGTTATCATGATCTTACAATCGACCTTGTAATGAGCGGAATAACAAAACGAAATTTTAGATTTTTTTTTAACCCTTTCAGTCCCAATGGAATGCCCAACATGCCACCTCAAAAATTTTTAGAACCAAGTAGCCATTTTAGTCGCACATTTTTCCACTCAATATTTTGGCCTGAATATTGTTACTCAGGGGTTTTTGGGGCCACTGATCACGAATCCTAAGTCCGAATTTGATCATTTTTACATCCAATATCGCGGATCCAATGTGGTGATGTATCCAAATTCTGACTTCAGATTCGTAATCAGCGACCACAAAAACCCCCGGGTAAGAAAATACAGGCCAAAATATTGATATCGTTAATATCTCACTGTGGAAGCTCAATGTGAGCTTAGCACCAGCTGTTCGAAAGGAACCTGTCGGATTTTAAGGAATAGTATTCAGAGAATCAAATAAATGTATGGATTAGTTGAGTAATTTTGTTATTATTCGAGCAAACTTTGTGAAATCTCTAGATCTCTAAAACCCAACGTCTTTCTGTCTGTCGGCCCGAATATTCGATCATAACCCCAGAACTACCGAACCGATTTTGATTCTTTTTTTTTGCTGTGGAAAGCTACAATTATCTAGACTGATTTAAGCTATATTTTATTACAACCAGATGAATATTTTTGGACATATAACGGTATTTCTATGCCTAGTCAAAATGGGATCACATTGTTACTTATGTGAACGCTGGCTGAACTCTTACAGATAGAGCAAAGTTATGTCTGACATTTTTCAAGGCCTCCATAAGCTCTGCAAAAACTTTCACGAGTGCATATGGCTATGTCACAATGTGCTATGGCTATGTTTTGCCGCAAAAAACATTCGAAAATGGAGCCACAACGGGCTGTTATATTATTATTACACAATTTATCTTCGAGGGATCTTAAGTAGAATTGTAATATTGAAAGATGAAAAATTCCCGATTTGTTATAACAGAAGGCAGCTATTCGGTACTCGAAGGACATGATGGATGGCATTGGATTCATTTCAATGACTTTTCGGAGAACTTTCGCGTATAAACTGTACTCCAGGGAGAACCGTAGGTTGTTACATCTAACACTTTCTGGTATCTCCCTAACTTTACAGAATTCTTATCCAAGTTTTATCATTCTACTCTCGAAGAGTTCTTACTGGCAACTACTAAATTAAATCACTTGTTCAGACTCCGGCCTGCCGGGTAGCGAGACCTGCTCCATAAAGTTGGTTGGGATGCTTGTCAATTCAAATAAATTTCACGATCAGTTACATCATTTTGAAATCCTCGAACAACATTAAGCGTATAAATTTACAACGAGAGCGTGTTCCGTGCTTTGAGAATTTTTGCAAACTGGTTTCGGTGAATTTAAAGTTTCATCTGTGAAAATAACCATGAAGGCGTACATTTTTCTTCTTTTATGTCGTTGTACTAGGTCGAGCGAACCGAGGTACCTCAGTTTAATGATCTCCGTGAAAAATGTTATACGTAACTGGGTTACCTACGTTGTATTTCAAGCAGTTTTTGCAAGTTATAAAATAGAAAAATTGCATCAATGATGATTACATGAATGTATGCACAATCTTCAAACAATGTAGCGGTTAATCTGAGTGGTAATGGTTTATTTAAAGACGTCAGCAGTCTCAGCGTGTTGAGTGCAGTATTGTAGAGGTCCTTAAGGTAGTACCGTGATAAATCACTTTTCTTACAATATCTTTCAATTTTGCAATACACATAATTTGAAGTGTCCTTTATACGTAGGAATTTTTTTTAATAGTCCTTGCGGTACTAAATTTTGCAATATTAGCGATCAAAAGTCGTACAATTTACATGTATTCCCTATCCCGACCGTAGTTAGAGTGAGCATTTTATTTAATAACAGCCATACTTTTCTTAGAATTTTTTTTAAAAACTGAGAATTATTAATTGAGGATATAACAAGTAATTTTTTTCAAAAAAAACATAAACAAGCCGTATTCATTTTTTTGTAAATAATTCTTAAAGTTTGTTGCTTTTAATGATTTTCAAACTATCTCTTATAACCTGACCCGTGAGAAATAGTGATTTGGCAACGTTGCCCTACGCGGGAAGTTTAAAATGCTATAAAGGCCCAACGAATTGAAATAAATGTCAGAACTTTGCGGATATAGGTTACGGTACAGGTTTTAATCGCGAAGTCATTGTGTATTATTTTCAGTCTCCAATTATAACTAACCTCAAATTGATTTCATAACAATACATTTCTCTACAACACATGCTTGAGGGGCAAGAGATCCTGAGGTAGAATGCAACGTTGCCAAGTCAGACAAAAGACGCAATGGGAAAATTTTTATACTTCTGCGCATGTGAGAGGAGGCGCAAAGGTGTACTGTATCTCAACTACTTTTTACTTTAGTTATAATGTTTTATACGGGGGATATTTCTCTGGAAGTTGAGGACTGCTGCTATCACGGTACTACCTTAACAATTTTCCACCTTGTTGAGAATAGTAACAATTAGCATAACTTTAGGATTGAAAGCACATCACGGCAATATCATTATCCAGATGAGCACAGCATCTGCCATTAGTGCCAAGATACGCAGCTGTAAGCCAGTGAACGCCACGACTGGTTCTATACGGTTCTTTATTGCCAACTCCAGATTTAATAGATAGTTAGTCGCGGAGGATAATCAGGAGGGCAATTGGACTGAGGCAAACTCTTCATGTGCGACATAAGTACGTATACCGGTATAATACATACTCCGAGAGTTCTTTTGGTTATTTGGAACTGAAAACTAATAAGCTTCGTCCTATTGATCCAATGAAAGGATATTCCAGGCAAAGTTGCGCCGATTTATAAACAGATCGTTTTATTCAGGAGTACATGTTTTGCTCAAAGCATTAGTTTCACTCATCTCTATACTAATTGGATGCGGTATGATATAAGCAGCCTTGTGACTGTTGGAAGCCACGCTGCTTGTGGTAAATTTATCAAATACGGCACTTCACCCGACTCGTGTATGGAATGTGTGGCTCAATATACCTGGATTCAATAATGTTCTGTGATGGGATTGTGCTAACAAAAAAAATATCTATTACACATGTGACGTTAGGGCAGAATTGAAATAAAACACGTTCCAACGATATTGAATATTGAACATATCAAGCTTTCAATAAAGCAAAGTTTACTTTTTGAAAATTTTTCTACAACTTCACTGTCTATAAACTAATTCGGAATTTGCGATTTTGCGATTAATATTCAATATTTCGTTACGCTGGCATTACGAAAATCAATTTTATTTTTCATCCGTGGTACGATGGATTTTCTCACGATAAAAACTTCCAGTACAATTTTCTGTAATATGTTCATAACCTATTGTTAAAGGTCTGAGACGCCCAGATCACTACAGCCAGTACACTATTTCTATTATTTCTTTTTTTCCCACATACACATGCATGCCACCACAAAATGCGGAATTATCATTATTTCACATTTTCTATAGTTTTTTATTCGTGGTGACTACACTTGACACCATAGAAAAATTTCAGAAATCTGAAGGTAAAGGCCAATATCTAGGAATGTTAGTTACAAAACAATGTAACTATTAACGTCATTAAGAACCGAAATAGGTGAATAAGGGTACGCGGAGGGAAAGAAATTCTTAAACCAACAAATTAGATTTTTCTGAAGTCCATTTGCTTCAAACAAGTATCCTTTTTTTGTTGAAAATTTAAGTCAATTAATGAAAAAATCTCAGCTTTCACATGAAAAATGCAAAACTAAGATTAATTTTGGTTATGCACGAAGAAAAGTGATTTGTTGTCGAAAAACGTGTTTCTGGCACCTTTCAAATCGACACACAATTCGGCTCGCAGACAAATCCAAGTTTAATTAGAAAATTAATTTCACAGTCAACATTTTTCATTCCAAAACGTGAGCACGTACTAATGTGATGGGTGTCCGAACAGTTGTAATATCCAAACTTCTTTTACGAAACGTGGACAAATCTTAACGTAAGCGGTGTTCTACTAGTTTTACCAACCAAAGTTCTTTATTCCATGACGCGGACAAATCTTAATGCAACAGATGTTCGAATTGTCTCCACCAGAAATACGGGGGGGTACCAATTCAATTCCTTGAAAAGTGAGTTAAATCAACTGGGATTTAAGACACCCAAAAAATAAAGTAGAGTTTCTCGCGACAAAACTGTAGCAACAGACTCAGTAGAGTCTCGCGTCAAGTACGCGAGAAAAAAATGAGGGGGCCAGGGGGCGCCCGACCGAAGATGTGCTTTGCACTCGTGTGTGGAATTTGTAATAATACACGTGCATGTATCCGTGCAGCCCCTCGCGCTTCGCCCACGCGTACTTACGTTTTTCTCGAGTCACTCCTCAGGCGAACGAAGTAACCAAGCGAGCCTAAAGAAGCATACCTTGATAAAAAAATTGAAGCGCTCGTGTAAGCTGACTCACAAATCTCTTTACCGTGAGGGAAAGCCTACGGCTTGTACCAAAGAAGTATCATATTTTTTTCCACTTTCACGATTAACTGCGGCATTCGAGGATTTTATTCAGCATGTGGGTTTGAAGAGTCTTTATAACGCCGAATTTTGTCGTAAATTTGTATATCATGTGACGAATATATTTTCAATAGATCGGATTGTCTGAAATTCGCAGTTTACACACCACTATAGCTCTGAAATGTCATAATATATCTGCTTACACTTGAATCTGTAACATACTGTTATCAAAACTCGAATGAAGAACAACAAAAATTGATATTTAAGGCAACAATGTAAAACAGGTTTCATTTGGTATGTAATTTTACTCACAAGAGTGAAGCGAAGAGGCCTTTGAGATGAAACTACTCGTCAATAGTTCCATATTTTGAGTCGAAGAATCACCCATAGAAGTTGCAGCAAAATTTTTGATTTGGAGGTCTGGTACTCTTCTTGTAAGGTATTTCCAAACTTGGAACGACCACCCGAGTCGAAATTTTGACCCTACGAAAGATCTGCAGTTACCAAGTAAGGCCTCATTAAACCCATTTTGGCCTTCAGTCCTACTCAGAACCTTGAGAAAGCTACCAGCTCGATATTTATACCTATCATGATCTTGGATACGCTACTATAACCTATTTTGGTACTACATGTCTTAATTCTCATACATGGAAGCCTATTTACGGACTTGAGGTTCTCGCGTATCAAGGATATTCAATCTTCTCCTGAGTAACTTGTATGTCTGCCGTTAGGGGCGCTGAAGCGTATTTTGTTCACGTGTTTGAAAGTGTGCAGCGGATTAGTATAAGGTGAGCGAAAAAACTGACTACTAACCAGTGACATAACTAGACTTTCAGCGCCTTCGAAAGGTATGCATCAAGTGTGCCCCTTACCTCCGATAGTGACAAGTCAAACGATCTAAAACACTTTCTTTCGAGTCTGCTTTAGTAAATTGATCGATTATTTTGTCGAGATCAAGTCGACGTGTACTCTCTCCCTCTTTGAATCGCCAACTTTGCCAAAGAACTTGAGCGATGTTGGGACATACTACTCCTCTGATAGGCTTTCATCAGTTTTCAAATAGAAGCAGCTCCTTTCGCATGATGCTATAGTCACTGACAAGGTTAAAAAAGTCATGCATGCTGATTGCCGTAATTATATCAGTAAAGCTACTTGATGAATGGCTGTGAATCAAAAGTAGTTCCACTACTTTGCGAATGTAATGTCATTTTGGAAGATTACTCTATAAAAGCACGCTTTGAAGCGCAGCAGTTGTGAACCTAAGTTTATTGACAAATCTGTTGGGTACGTAGCTGATAGTATATCCGAAGTTTTCAGAATAGTTCCATCAGATGATTTCAATAAAAATGAAAGTGGTAGCACTTGAAATTTGCACTTAAACACCCAACAGGCTGAAACCTGGTGTTAAGTTGGGCAATTGTTACATCGAGCATTCTATAAATCACCTCAAATTTGAAAAGCTTCTCATCGTTAGAAATACATTCAGCTTCCTGCAACTCATCAGGAAACCGCCCAATACATCGTACTCGCTATCCGGGAAAAGTGGGCTCAATTTCCCATACATTTGAGAACTCAATGGCATTAACCTTTACGGAGTCCCAATCATTCCTCATATTTGTGAACTAAATAATGAGTGACGACAGCATCTCAACTGATTTCTTTATGTCTTCACCAGTTCGTCGTAGCAGTTAAGACGCTGAATTGATTGGTTCTAGTATTTTGGTTTGCCCGACTATCAAAATGACGGTTGGAAATATTTTAGAAATATTGAATTAAACTCCTAGCTTCCCGCTATTTCCCGAAGTTCTTAACGTTTAATGACAGATATGTCAGCAATTTGCTAATATTAAAGTAAGGAGAGCGTAATGCATCGAGTGCTTGATTACGAGAAGATCATCGTATTGGACAAACCATTTTTAATGCCTTAAATAAATTGGTTTGATTCGAATAGATTAATAGCCCATCTTCTAACAGAACTAAAAAACATAAATATTTTGCAATTGCTCACAGAATTCCCCGATTTCCTGTTTATTAGAAACATTGTTGTTAATTACCAAGTTCAAATTGTGAGAGCAACAGTGTACAAATTCAGTGGCTAAATTCATTTTTTTAATACGAGCTTGAACTCTGAAATAAGTGCCACTCATATTTGCAGCACCGTTATAGGCTTGAACACGTAATTTTCAAATACTTGTGAACTCTTTAATAATTTCCAAAATAGTTGCTTCTAATCCTCCAGGTTTTTGATCACTGATTTAGGTGAAGCCATAAAAAGTTTCTTTTACCTCGAGCTTATGTGGCCTATCATTTTCACCTTTTTTGTATCAATATGTGACGGAAAACAGTACTGAGCTGATTGTATCTAATATGACAGTCACGAATGCAGCCGTTTCTAATTCATTTTTTATTCCATCATTGACCTGATTTGCAATCAACTTGATTTTCTCGTTCTATATGTCGAAACATAAGTAATTGACTGTACCTTCAGGACGCGCTAATAAAGCTGGAAATATTTCATCGTTCCCAGAATGTAAATGCATCACTTCTAGGAATTCCCTTGGGAAGGTAAGTTATCCTGCAGGTTCGTAACGTTATGACCCGAAAAGGGTAAATTATTTGTAGCCAATGTAATGGATACATCAATAACATGCCACGGTACTTTACGCCAATAATTCTCTGCGTTTTCGATCGCTCGCTGGTGAATTGCATCGACAGTTGAAACAGTCTTCCAGCGATAGTAAATTCCACAAGAAATTCCGTGTGCCTTCAATTCTTCATGTGATTCGATATCATGATCTAATGGAGCCCAGCTTGTTCTATTCTTACACGTTTCGGATCTGAATTTGAATAATGTAGCAACCAAAATGGCTGACAATAACAAATATTTCTTGTCGTTGAATAACATAACCATTATCCAGAGCATTGAACACTTCCTTCTTGTTACGACCATTTGTGTCTTTAGCAAAACTACCCATTGGTTCACAAGGACCGAGTTTGATAATTACTCGTTTTTGTTCAGATGCCCGAATATTGGGAAAATTAGCTCTCTCTGATGAAACTGTGATATCGGCAGTGTTGCCACGAAAATTCGCATCAAGTTGCTCATTAGCCGGATTTGCTATCGAATCTGCGTTTGGTATTGGTAGATCATGTTGATTTGATTTTTCATTTCGTGTGGAAACGAACTCTGACGCAGTATATTGTGGTGGTATTAGATCAGAAAAAGCATCACTGGCAATTTAATTAGTCGCAGAAAACGTACATGATTTTACATGATTTTACAACTATTTCAATTTTGTGCGCGTCTCAATGACTAGATATCTGTTTTTCTTTGAATTCAAAGTATCGACCATAGTTTCGGGTCATTACCTATCACCAATATATATGTATATATATATACGTGTATATATATTGATTACATATCGTACCAATATGATACGAACAGTGTTAGAATTTGAACTCAAATATTCACCCGGTCATACTTCACTTGCGAGTGAAGTTGCGGAGCGCCGCCACCTAGCTGTGAATTTGGGCGTTCGGTCACCGGGCACAGAGCACTCCACCGCAGTGTCTTATCCTCGCGACCGACCGCCTGAAACATCCTATTCCAAGATAGCTACGTCACTGCTTATAGCATATTTGGACTATCAATTACAATTATTTCGGTTCACGAAGAGCAAGATGCTGATCACTTTGAGATTTTAGTTTAGCTAAATCAATAGTTGGTTATTGAAATCAATCGTTGATAACAAAAATCACAAATGATACATAAGTCTCACGACAAAGAAAAAAAAAACAGGCATTTGTAATAACCATTTCTTCGAATTTTTCTAGTTTTCTTTCATACTTGTGAAGATATTCAACATCATGCTGCGATTCAAATTATTATAGACACTGTCCTTGAATGTTTCATGTACACACTGGGTAATCCTATTCCCCCAACCGCCCTAACATTCTGTTATAACAAGGTAGTACTGTATTAGCAATTTACCGGGTAGTCTATCGCTTATGCCATAGTGTAGCAAATTGCGTATCGTCAGGCTGATAACGCACCTGCTAAGTCGATTGCAAAATGAGGAAACGGTGTAATAGTAACAGCTATAGGATTAATGCAGCATATTTACACCACCTATTACATTTTTTAAAGTACCCAATATTCAGTTCAATAGATGGACGTAAAGTCATTCCAAATAGGTTTGAGCATCACCTCTGTATCATCTGTGTATCATGTTTTTCCTTGTAGTCTATACAATGTGATGATCATCGTCAAATCTCGTTCAATTTTTCATTCTGTTATTTTTTTCAATAAATCAAAGATTGATGATAAACTCAAAGTGTTGGATCTCATTGTTATAATCCTATCATGAGGCTGTTTATGATGCACCTCACACCTGCTATTGGCACTTGATAGAAATGAAGGTTTCCCAATCTCCTGACACAGATAAAAGTCTTGAACAAAAATCAAAGTTTTTAAAAATATTTGGATTGATTTTTTTTTCAGCCTCGTCGTGAATATCTCCACGAATTGCTAGCAGGTCTTGATGAATTTCAAATTATCAAATAACTTGAAATACACAGTACTCGTAAAAAAATCATTCGAACCCATTTATTTCATCGATATAAGTTATGGCTCCTCAAAACTCAAAAATTTGAAGAATGGTATATTGCGTTACAACTGTGGAAAGTGGGTGATTTTGGGTGAGTCTGATGTATACCGCATTAGCGGCTAAGGCAAGTGCTGTATTTAGATGAACATGAGCGTCAAATTGGCGGTCCGAACTGAAGGCGAGTGCTTCAATCGCATGTGTAGTAGTATAAGCGCTGCATGAGCCGAGATGAGCGCTGTGATCACATTAATCGGATACCACCCATACGCATGTGTGACACATGTTATTTTTTTCAACACGTGTGAAGGGATGTTTGATTTAAAAATCGGTGAAGGTGCCACTGAAAGCACGTTCAATTAGGGTTAACTAACTTATGCTTAATGGCACAGTGCATAGAATCGAGTTATTCGAAAGTGCACGTGCGGCAGTAAAACGTCTCGTGTGAAAAATAAAGCATTTCGATTGTACGCATGCGCCAACGTTATTCTACCGCACCATTTAGAAATCAGGCACTTTACTCGTGCTCTACAGACTTCGAAAATCTAACTTTTCAAGCAGGTGTTGGAAAAAAATATATTTGCGTAAGTACGATACAATAGATGTTTGTCCACAATTACATTTTTGCGTTATATCTTTACTATAATTTTTAGATTTCTTGAATGTTTTTCACCCAATTCTCATCAGTGAGCATATAATCTATCCGTTACCGACTTAATTTGATTAATGACCGTAACGTGTCCAAAAGCGTTAGAATTGGGTAAAGACACCGGAGTTAAATCCTTCTGAACATACTAATTATGAAACCTGTTCTCCAAATGTCGACATATTAACCTATGTTATCCGGATTTACTGAAGTCAATTTCTATCATACAGTACCTTGCCGCTTCATCCGCGAACACACTATCATTGACGAGAATGATATTACTGGGAATATTTAACCGGATTTTTCTATTTCTCTAACTTTTGACTCAAACTGTGTAGCTCATTTATCCTTACGAGAGGTATGCAACTACAGGGTACGTGTAGTCTGTCGCACCTACAACACATGTACACGTAGACATACTGATACATACGCATGTTGCCTACCGTAGGCGTCTACATTCCCTCGACTTCCACTGCCTTCCACCACCTTTCATCGATCCGTGGAAAGCTCCGGCGGGGTGCCTGCTTGAGCAGCAAATGTTTTTCAGGTTAAAGAGTAGAGGAGTAAAGAGGTCATGCCCGAAAAAATACAGGCTAGGGTACGGGACTTGGAAGCCTTGAAGGGAGATATGGAATATGTTTGTGGTATTAATGACGCGGGATGCTCGAGTGTCGAAGAGAGTGGTGGAGAGTATTACGCCAATGTCTGATACCTTTGACCTCTGATATACAACCAGCGGTATACCTGCTGTCCGGGCTACCGGAAAGTCTCGAGTTTGGGTGCGGACCGGATGCCTGATAAGGTTGGCTGGCCTGTTTTATTCACACACCAAAGGCATAGGCGTCCTTGCGTGCATACACGCCTATTGATTTAGCCTTGCTGGCCTCTCCTATGACCGTTTTGTTGCCCCGAGTATAATCTTGGTCCGCGATTTTTACTCGGACACGGAAAATCCCTGCAGAGCAAATTCGGCGGGTTGTTCAAGGGGTGTTTCATTCAAGGGATCATAGCGTCAATCTTATTCAAAATGACTTCCTAATCTCCAAAATCACTTCGCAATCTCCAAAACTACCACATTGGGATCAATAATATTAAAATAAAATTCTGTATTAGTAATCAGTGGTAGTGATGAGAAATCATTTAGGGATACAGAAATTTCTTTATAATCTTGAGAAATAATACGAAATCTTAGAAATCGTGAGAAATCACGTAGTCAAAGTGAAATTATTCGGCAAGTAATCCTTCGTAATCACTTTGTAAAATGTAAATAATCATGAAATATGTAATCGTGGTCTCAACTTTTACTCCAGTGAAACACTCCTTGGGGCTGCTAGTCGTGAATCTAAAGTGAGATGTCTCACGGCTGACGAGAAGAGCTAACGATGGGTCGATATGAAGCTGAAAATTGCACGGCCTCTACAGGGTTTTTGCTCGGTTAGGTTACAGAATCTGCCAACGAAAGAAGATATCCAGGTCGTCCCATTACGTGTGGAATTCCCAAATATTTCGAGAAAAGTATTTTGTAGAAATATATTTTGGCCACAAGTCTTAGGGTTTAGACGGCGACATAAGATGATGCAATTAAAATTTTATTTTGTAAATTTAACAAGGGGTAGGCAAGGTTGCCATAGATTTCTTAACAAAAATACATGGTTATTATTAGATAAGTTCATCACTGGTTTTGAAAAACAGAACTATGCGAGCGATCTTGCAAAATATTTAAAAATAAAATGAGAGTTGCCAATTGAGAGTTTTGAAAATTCGGATAGTTTTATGTTGGAAAATCTCAAATTTTCATGAAATCTTTTGTTATAAACTACCAGCTTGAGATGAATTGACAGTGATGACGTTTTTTTTGGACTGAAATCGGCTGACCGGTAGACCACACGTAGTTTTTAGTGTGAATCCTTCTCGGACTTAAAAGCGCCATAATTCATGAGGTTTTGAACATAATTGCAAACTTTTTCTAGATGGATTTGTCTTATGGCCAGCCGTGATCTTACGTAATAAAAGCGATGCATTCCTCGTCAAGGAATCTATGGTGAGCCTGACCTCTTTTTACCTCGATCGCCATGAAGATTTATGGTGACATTATCTCATACCCCCTTTAAGATCATAAAATTTTTATCATAAGCATTTCCACATAAAACCTATTTTTTCCGAGGTATTGGAGCATTTCACTCAATGTGAAACACCTGTTATGTTGGTTTATAACATTCGGCGAAAGACAAAGAAGCTGGATTTTATTTTTTGTTCATCTTCTTCTTTCATAAGATCTGAGCGGCTTGCACCAGTGCTACAAATATTGATGGCAAAATTGACCCTCACAATGGAGTTATGCATAATTTTAAACCGTTTTATTGAACGATTTCGCGTATAAAGACATCTTAATGAAATTATATGAAAATGACGTGAAAATATTCGAGGCTCTAGAAAAAGTAGAATCTTCTCACCGAATAATGATTCTTTATACATTCATTTCATATGCATATTCAAGCATCGATGGCACTATCAAACACCATTATGAATTTGAATACATTTCAATTGCCGTCGAATTTCATATTCTCACCATTCTCTGGTTCACTTCGACTTAGTCCCTTTGTACTGTTTGGAAATTCTAATTTGCGTTTAATGTCAAGGTGTTTCAACTGTAAAAAATTTTGCACCCTGCGCAATTTCAGATTTATTTTCAACATCCAGTTTCATATGCCACGGTTATACGCGGCAAGTTCTTTTAGGTCAGCTCCGACAGCGAATCGATATGTCCATCTGACGAAAGGCGATTTCGGTTCAACTAAAATTTGAATAGAAATGTGTTCGCTACTCGACGCACAGCCGTGGACTATGTGCACAACAAAAATTACGATGCTGTTACTGGCCAAAATTTGTCTCTACTGCATGCGTGTAAAATTAAAAGGATCCATACATTGAAAAAGAAACTGCTTATTCTTTTATTCTTATGCAATAATGGTTATATTACACCGGTAAAAATATTTTTGTGTCGAAATTTTCTCAGACTCTAAAGAAATGTGTTTGAATCAGTCAGAATATATCACGAACCTGAAATTTTGATTGATCAAAATTGACCGCAAAGAGTTTGAGTATTACACAACAAATATCAATCCAACTTTCAACTGTTATTCCACTGTTTCGTAATACCAAATCGCAATCCAGGAAACATTTCTTCTGCAGAAATTTATCACTGAATTACAACTTGAATTTTCGATCCAAAGTTGATCGATCGAAATGTCACGATAGTGCGACATGAACTTGAGGATACTACAAATGTCATCGACACTTCGTGATAAACGAGAGTTATGCGTTATGCTTTATCAGAAATGCAATAATTTTTTCAGCATGAACTGCAAATATCTCCACGAAAGCCATTGTACCCAAATGTAACACAAGTTACTACACGCCATTTTTTTTACCATTCCCCAACTTCTAAAACGACATTGTGTGCATTGAATAAATCTATTTTGGGAATCGTTATCGCACTTTATCAATCAATAATATTAATAAACTGTCCGCGAAGATATTGAGAAATACATTCCTGTATAATTTTCAAATTCTTCGATGTTTTCGAAAAACTGTGAATAATATTTCACATACTCTTTATTTACGATATAGACACAAAACAATATTTTAACACAAAATATGCGATCATGCACATAACAACAACAAATCCTCTTCACGCACTCCACTAACAGCCAATACCAGAACTATAGTGTCAATTGAAGTCACGATTTCCAGACCCGATATTTCAGTTGTAAACATGGTGTTCTGTCAATACAACCCAGTAAGCTCGTAGCGATATTTTGTATGAAAAATGAGAAATTTCTTTATCGCCCATATTTTCCATTTGGGACGTATTTTGCCTTAATTCTTATTTATTCGAAATTAGAAAATAGGGGATTTTAAGAGCTATATAAGTTATACTGGATTTCAATCAATTAAAGTTATCTGAGCACTTAACAAATTACAGGAAGAGTAAACTTAAATCTAAATTACAAGGTTCATTGCAAATCAACTGAAATAAAGCATACAATTTTTGTGTACATTATTTTAAATTCTGATAACTGTTCCATCGTGAGATCAAATTTAGAATAATTCGGAAAAATTTAATTTTTTATGTTTTACCAAAGATTTTCAAAAGTGGCGGATTTTAACCTATTGTGTGAACACTTCCTTTCACGAGGTCGAAATTGATAACGTTATCGTGACAGCTAGAACATGGGAAATAAATTCACTATTTTCAAGTTTCCAATGCCTTTAAAAAAATTTGGATTTCAAGATATTTGTGTCTTATTTGATCACGGTTTGCTCAATTTCAGACAATTCCAGATGCGACTCACGAAATAACAGTTTTCTGTCGACATGAATCTTCATAGTAACGTTACTAACTTCAGCATGTTTGTTTTTCATACTTTCGGCGTGAACACTGGGTCTTAAAGAGGCAGTCCGTATTTTGGAACTGTTCTGGGTTTTCAGAAAATCGGGAAAAAAATCCGGATTACTTTTCAGAGTGTGTAGTACTTTCTTCGAAACTTAAGGGGGTATTCTAGTGTAGAAATTTGAAAAAATCGATTTTTTTTTTTTTTATATTTTCAAAGCTTAACCTTTCAAGAATGTGTCCTTAAAAGGACAAGTCAAAATTTCAATTATTTTCAGAGATATAGCTATTTTAGTGACACGTCTTCAATACTGGCTCGGCTGGAACGAATTTTACTCGAAACTTTAAACGCGTTTTTCTCAAAACTACATTTTTCAAAACGGTTGACATGATTTCTCAAGTTCTATTGAACCGATTTACTTGAAATTTGGTGAGAATCTTCTCAATACATGTCTCTATCGCACGAACTATTATTATAACGAAATAATAATTTTTACTATTTTTAAAAAATTCAGAAACGTCCAAAAAAGTAAAAAAAAAACGTATTATTTTTTCGGACAGCCGTAATTTGGCAAAAAAAAATTTTTTTTCGACTTTTTTTTAGTTAGTACGATAGCTGCATTTATGTAGATTAATAATCTTTTTTTTTTTCTGATTTTGAAAATGCTTGCAATCGTGACAACATTGGCGCGCCATTTTTTTTGTACCCCCCACTTCAACAACTCATAGCACTTTCAATTTTGTATTTTTCGACTTGTTTTTTTTTTTTTTTGTAATCGTGAAATAATAATAAACGCCTGACAAAAAAATGGATGGTAAAAATATTTTTTGTTTTTTGTTTATAGCACTTCAAAAAACACCTCAAATTCATGCCTCTACACTAGAATACCCCCTTAACAGAGTCGTATGTTTGAAAGTTTTTCAAATAAATATTAAGATCTTCTGCAAAATTGCGAAAAATTCGGGAATTTGTAGAAAAATTTATAACTTGGCAACGAATAAAGATGGACAGAAAATTCATTCATGATCTGATACCTAACACTATGAACTTTCAAGAGAAGGTACATTAAAAAGTTCAATTGTTTCAAGACCTCAAAGTGAATAATATTTACAGGAGTTACGTATGCAATAAATATATATAATAGAAACATAGGTATTGAAACTAACGTATATTATTTATTATTTAAAAAAACCCACGGCACAGGCAGACTCCTATCTACTAACCAGATTTTTTAGAGAAGAGAGCGGAAAGTCCCTTTATCAAAGTCAAAGCAATTCGAAATTGAAATTTCGACTGTGCTTTAAAAGAACCAGTGTTCATACGGAGGGTTAAGAAACTTTGTATACTTGTAACGCGAAAGTGATTTTATTAAAAAATGTTTTCAAGTGCTTCGGAGTTAGAGACTATTATCGCCTAAAAAGTTTCAACAAATGTGGAAACGGTAAAAGTCGAAATTGGTTAATTTGACACGTAATTTCTCAAATAACTATGACTCAGAATCCCCTGCCATCCAAATTCTCGGATCCCCCATTTTTCATTGTTTATGTTCTTTAATCATAGACGAGCAACTGTGTTGATCTAGACACGAGAATGATTTCGATTAACTACTATTTTTATCTGGAGGGTATTTGTGTATCCCAACCAATTCGCTCAACGTGTCAGGCGAGAAAATGTGACGCTCGACGCTACTAATGGCTTCTCCTCATCTTGCGTTTTGACACTAAGGAGGGTAGAGGTAAGGGGAAGTATCTCGTATGGGCTTTCAGCTGAAATAGTGTCCGCCAAAGCAGAAAATACAGCTTTAACAAGTCGCCAGAATGGCGCTCATAAGTAATAAGGGAAATCAGAATTGGACATCGGTAATCTACCTTCGTGATAACCCTTTAAATCTCGCTTTGAGGTACCTATTTTTGATGACGCGCTACTACATAAATACACGATGGTTGCAGAAATGTCAGAACGTACGACCGACATACGATTTAAAAATTTTTTGTGCCGGTTGCGTTTATAATCATATTATTTGAATGTTGAAAACCTCTTCCATATTCTCATCTACACCAGCATATAGTACTAAACATTTATATTGCATCTCAAGTGGATATCCAGGTTCCGGCGTACAGGGTATTTCACGTCAGGCAAATTAGTCTGAATTATTTTGTGGACAATTACTACCGTGCTTTGGTATTTTATGAGACTAAGTCTCGGCTTGAACGTACTCCACATTAATGCGCGGCAGTTGCTTTCGCGTAAAGAAAATGGAAACATGTATTTTTAAAATTTGTTTCAAATTCAATAGAGAGAAATTGCATGGAAAACTGTAAAACATTTCGTAATAAATCGTAGAAGCTCGAGAGGGGGTAATTTTCAATATCAGTGTGCAAAGTCAATAATGATTTTGAAACCTTCACTTAAGAATCGGTTTAAAATCAAGAGTCAGTAAATCAGCCCTGTCGAAAATTAAAATTATTATAAAATTACTAGACTATGTTTAGTAATTTAGACCGTGAGTTATTCAAAGTGAGCAACAATATTTAGTCCGCTCGGTTACTTGAGATTAGTCAATTTAAACAGTATATTTTCAGAATTATTATTGAAAAATTGAACGCCAATCAGCCAAATCAATTCGAAAAAAGTTGATACCCAGACCGTGAGTCGTTTAGTTCTGATGAATACCATGAGTGAACTTGCAAAATAAAGTGAAAATAGATAAACAATGAAAACTTCAGTTCGCAAACCTCTTATACCGTTCTATTCTGTTTGGGGATATTCGAATTACATTATTTTATACCGAAGAGCGCACAATGCATAGTTTTCTCTTTTATCCCTATCATTTTGAGTTAACTAAGAACTGTGTCACTAGCTCTTTGACTGAGTGCCTACATTATACACATTATGGCGTACACACAAGATAATTCGTTCCAAACCGACTCAAGACACTGACGTCTTTGGTAAATTCTTTGGTTGAGATGCCACCGATTGCAGGGCATATGTATTACACCAAACTCTGGTAAGTTTGATCTGTTAATTTGCACCTCCTGTAAGCTGTTTAGGGCACTTTTGGGCGCTGTCGCTATCGGCTAAGTCACCAAGAAACTCAAGCCACGTAGGGACTGTTTCCAACCGAACGAGGTAAAACTTATTAGATGATGAGGGACGAAGCAAAACCTTGGGGTACGATAAACTGTAACGAGTTTTTGATTGCAGAGCTACGTTATTGGCTTAATCGTCTTCAAATTGATTTTCATATGTTTATGCATGTTTCAAAATAAAAAAAATTGTTCGCCTGCCTTCTCCAGAGAGATGAATTTTCGTCGAATTAAAAAACAAATAACGAGGGCTTCAAGTATTTGTATACCTTAGCTAAAATTTTCCCAAAGCCTCGCGGGTCGTCTTACTTATCGTAGACCAAATCCGGAATGGGAATGTAAGATTAACGATGGACCAAATGTTTTTCCATGGCATGGACAAATCTTGCTTTGCTATTAGTTTATTTTTGGAGTAAGTGTTTTGCCACAACATGAGACAGTTTTCTTTCATAAATAATCCAATTTTAGCAAAAACTTTACAATTTCACGACATTTTTATCAAAAACTAAATAATCGTCAAGATTTTACGGATGCTCACATAGTCCAAGCTCTTTTTTTTTGGTGCCTCTCTGGTAATGCAAGCTTTAGTTGGTTCCAAATATCGCTTAGTTATTACAAACAGTTCGCTTTTATAGTTTTGAACTATTGCGAGACAACGGTGTAATAATAGATTGCCCAAAAACGGTGAACTACAGGAATGCAAGAGGAGCGAGCCAACGGAATGTGATTACCCAATCCTGTCCGAAAGAGACGACGAAGCGAGTTTTAAAACTTGCAAAAGAGGCTCTGCCGACATCGAAAATGCCACGTTGTGAGAGCGAACGAGATACATGAATAAATACAAAGGCGAAGAAACGAAGAAAATGGTTGGGAAGAAGGTGGGGCAAAAGAAGGGAACTCAATTTTCTTCACGTGACGTCCTTCAAGTCTATTGCGATGAGAGCTCTGCCTTCGCTCTCTCCACCGAATAGCGGTTTTAGCAAACAGTACACAATTTTGCGCTTCGAGGCTTGTCGATATATGATACATGTATATTTTGGGAAGTGATTCCATACCGCTTAGAAACAGTAAGTTGTTCTTAAACTTGGTATGAAACGATGCTTATCTGAAGTCGTCATCGATCAGTTTCTTAGAAGTTACAAATCACGCAGTATATGTGCGCGATATTAGATTCTTGATAGCCCAAGTCAATAGAAAACTTTTCATATCAGATTCTTGAAAAAATTCCATAAGCATCTTTTCATGCCTTAAATGATGACAGTTACCACAAGTATAGGAGAGAATAACACGTAACACGTTAGGAATAATAATAAATTTCTACTTGGTGACGTGGGTCGGAGAAAAAATTTTAAATTTAACTTTTTTGATGTTTCGGCCTTGAAGCGGAATCTTTTTTGAAAAGAACTTAAACTATTTATTCGGAGGGATATTCATTTTCAGATTGGGTGACAGATGATGGCAAGATTTCACTGATTTCATGCGATATTCGCAATAATTTTATTCGATTTCATGTGACTTCAAATGCTTTCAATTTCCAAGACATTTAGTAATTTCTAGCAACTTTTACTGTGATTTGAAACGATTTTTAGTGATTTCACCCGATTAAAAGCAATTTCCGGTTGAATTTTAAGTGTTTTCTGCTTGGGTTTTGCAAGATATTAGTGATTTTTAACCGATTTCTTAGGAATGACTTCGTGAAGAGTAATTTGTAATTCAAAAAGTGAGTAGCCCTTGGCATTAATTACACAAAAAATGTGAGGCATTTTATTCCAACTCAACGTACCATCGATACTGACTAGTTTTGATTTCATTATTTTTCTCCATCTTTCAGTATTCATTACCCATGATTTCAAATGTTTATCTCATTCCATATTCTGGCCATATATTTTCTTCAACTTTTGACCTTTAAGACTTCGAATGTCTATAATTCAGCGAGTAAGAGAAATGTTGCCCAAAGCGAGTATACTATTTTCTTCGTCCTCACTTATACTTTGACAAAAAAACATTTGTAAAGTCATTTAAATAATTTTCATGGCTATATGTTACTTTTACGTAAAAAACAAAGTTCTTACATCAAATTTTTTGGAGAAATTTACGTTATCATAGAGCTGAATCCCGAGTTTTTTAGACTAAGACCATCTTGTGACTCCAATTCTTTCTACCGCTATCAGTATTTATAGGTTGGAAACAGGGGATCGAAACATCGCCTATGCTTATACACGGGTTCCGTTGAGTAATACCAACCCAAAATATAAAAATTTTACTATGAATAAGTCCGAATTAACATGGGTTTTGCAGATCAGAAGACAAGCGTAAATTATTATTCTGCGAATAATTTATTGAAACGAGTGATTTCCATATCAATTCCCATGAAAATAATTCATTTAACCCTTCAGGACATGGGTTATGAGATTTTCTCTCATGCTCAACGTAGATCTCAAATATCTTTTAAAATTCAAATGGAAAGACTACTTGAAAATTTTTGTATCTTCCTATAATTTAGTTTTCTGGATACACATTCACTAAAAACTGTTTTTTTTTAAATCAAAATTGTGAAAAAAAATAATTTTTTGGAGAACATGAGATTTTGTCTCATGGCCAGAGTATTAAAGGGTGAGAGATTTTAGCTTTCGTTTCTTTTCGGCCTAGTTCGGGTCGTTCCGTAGTATGCTTCCGCCATACTTGTTTACATGATACATATACCTAAAGAATAATTGTGCAATGTTGTGCTGTGTTATCTGCTTTTAAAAATGTAAAATTTATTATTTAATTGTTGATATTCATTAAATGAATATTATTAAGAGGACTGTTAATCTTAAAAAATAAAATAACTACTACTTTTAATTTCAAGTAACACAACAAAATGATAATTATTAATAATATTTGTTTCTATTATTTTTTTTTTAATTGATATTACTTTAATAATAAATTTGAGCAATTATTTTACCTTAAAAAACATTGAAAATTATAAATAAATGATATTTTCTTAAGAAAGCTGTATTTAAAATATACTGAGCGCATGCGCAGAAGCCATGAGATTTTTTCTCATGGCCAGAGTAAATAATGGCAGTCAAAACACCCATCTCCTGAAGGGTTAAAATGAATGTGTAACTTTCTTTCCAAAGGTTATGCGTGTTTTACTAAAATTTCGCTACTTTTTCAATAAAAACCTGTGTCGCTTGAACTTTTATTTTCTCGAAAACGGTTCGATCAATATGATTGAAATTTCACATAATTAAAGGTAACGCGCACTATGCCGAAGCGACGCGAAACAAAGCGAAACGCACCGAAGCGAACGGAAGAAGAACGAAGCCGTTGGAAGGTATCGGAATCGAAACGAAGCAATCGGAAGGTATCAGAAGCGGAACAAAGTTGCCGAAATTTGTTGGAAGTCGAATGGCGGTCTTATAAGTGATTGGGATTATTTAGATACTGCAATCCCGATCGTTTATAAAACCTTCGTTCCCCTTCCGATAAATTCCGGCAACTTCGTTTTGATTCCGATATCTTGCGATTGCTTCGTTTCTCTTCGCTTCGACACAGTGTGCGTTGACCTTTATTTTTTTGTCAAATACTATAAATTAAAAAAAGAATCAATATCCTGTAACTTTTTTCATTCTAGTATCGAATCTTCTTGAAAAACATAAGCTTATGTAATTATTTCACACTGTACCTAAAATTTTCATCCATTTTCAAAAATCACAAAGTAAGCGGTATTTAACTTTTTTGAAATTTTTACCGTACGATTGTACAGCCTTAGACTTTCATACGCATGACCGTATTTAAAACACAAACAAACGATATAAGCCAAGATATTAGTGACACAAACCCACCTTTTTAAATTTAAGATTATACGTTCCGCCGTTCAATTGATGGCCAATACATCAATTAATGACCGTTTAGTATATTATATTATTCATTATATTTAGTATAGTATACTATAATTTTTATGCACCTTGTCATTTAATGACTCAGTTATTCTAACTTTCTTATTCCTTGTCGGATTCTACACACACAACCGATTCGATTTTTGTCATGCTGATTTAGTCAACAACACCTTATTCAAACATTAGGTGCTTTTCAATTAATTTCTGCATATTTTTACACTGTAAGTAATGAAAACTTGACCGTACATTATATTCAAGTCCCCTCATCGATAACGAGTCACCTATTTTTCAATATCTTAGAACGAAATTTTCCCAAGTCGATATCGACACTTACTGAGGAGTTGTGAATATTACTGACTACTTTGTCGTTAAACGAGTGGAAAATAGGTGTCGGCATATCCATTTTTCATAAAACTTTTCAATTCCTGCCAAATCAATTCCAAGCAGTCTAAATGCTAAAACAATTCGGTAATTCACGTCGTACGCCTTGCTATCGATGAGAGGGCTTGAATTTGTACGGACTGGTTCGTATCACTTACGGGACATATTCGATTTGAACTCTAACCCACGAACAGAGAACTCTGTGAAGTTCATTCATTTCTTTATTATTTTTTTTTCTTTGTTTCATGTCACTGCTTCACTAATTACTGAAAAAACTGATATGAAATTTAGAATGCGATAACCAAAAGATGCTTCGATTTCTATCTCGTAATCACTGCTGTTAGCCTTCGGTTTTTTTTTTTGCCAGTGCTTCTTCACACTGTATTGCATAGCGGTTTTGCGGATAATACTATTTTTCCTACTCATCCCTGCACGTCTACTACTATCTCCAGTATCTTTTCGATTAAGGGTTGTTATCACTCTCGGCATAATTAAATTGTACGAAACTATTCACCACGTATTTTCTCTGGAATAAACACAACGACGGGTATTGTAGCTGTGCCCACAGGGCATTCACTAATATAACCGGAAATCGACTGTACACTAGTACAACTACCCTCATACCAATTTAATATCACCCTACTGTACCCATGGAGTCCTATAAAAAAGCTGAAAATCTAAAAGAAAGTTTCTCACGACTGTGCTCGGTTGATTTTCGCAATTCTTGTTTCAACGTTGGCTTAATATGTTCTGTAATTTACAAAATCTAAGAAAATGAAAAAAATAAAAACGATAGTTGAAAACTTTAGGGTGGCCTAACCTCTTAAGTGATCGATATTGACAAGATTTCCAAATGATTCAGGCATATCTAGGACAGCGCTGAGAATGCTACAAATACTTCAGATTTATTTGTGTATTTTTTTTTTCTACGCGGTATACCTCCTTAACAGGATGTTACAGTTGGTATTTACCGACCGAGTAAAATGTCAGATATATTGACTATCATCAAACCCTGTACAGCAATGATCTGACAATGCCGCAGTCAGCGAAATTCTACATGCAATGCCGAACACAGCTATTCAAAAACTTTTAGATTTCATGCGAAAACAATGACATCAAATGTATGCTTGGAATAAATAATAATTCGATTATTCAAATACATTATTTGCATTATTTTTGCGTAAAACAATGATTTTTTTGGATATTTGTATTCCACGTTGCATTAGAATTACGTGAACTGCAGTAATTTCTCATCAGCGATACGAAATCTTTGAAAATAGTAAAAAAAAAAAGTGATACTTAATGTTTTCGGTAAAAACTGGCTATAGCATCCTCTTGAGAAGAGATATGTGATATTCTTAGATTCCGTTATGTCAGTGGTTTGATACCAAGAAGCCTCTTGAATCTGAACATTTAGAGTTATGGTACAAGAGAATAACACTATTAGAATTCATGGTGAGTGTAACAAGATTTAAGCATACAGAACGCATATTCTATAACGTGCCACTGCATGCAGCCATCAATACAAAATTTATTGGCCACCGAATCGTTATGAAACGAATGGTGGTTTGTAATACACCGGTACATCACGCGCCGCGTTGCGCAGGAGTTAAAAACCAATTTGTACGTACTTATGTAGCGATCAATAAAACAGGTAGACTGCATAGGATATTCCGCGTGAATTCCATGTACCTCCAGCCTATGTTTTTTGAACTTTATTTTCAATTGCTGCGTCGTTGAGTGTTTTCCAAATACACAATATTATTGTATCCAGTAATTTTTCTATCCAAATTTCGAACAACTCAACACTTGTGAATCATATTGAGAAATCTTCGTAACGAAATATTTCTATAAGCAATTGCAACAATAAGAAAAATATGTTCTTAAATATTCGGACTACTCTGTAGAAATATTTCAGTCAATATACACCATATGATCTGAGTTATTGCTGCTTCTGAAATTGTGAGATTGAATTTATTGATGAAAAACGGAACTAATGAAACCAGTCCAGAAGTACAGCACCTGGTTCTTATTTCAAGGTCGGACACAAAAATTGAATTTCATGAAAATTTAACAATGATCGATACTTTTACACTCGGGTGGTAATAATTAAACATTCAACAATTTGAACGAAGCTAGATGCATTTTGGCATTGGGCGATTAAGTGCGGCATTTCTACATTAACTCTGCGACTTCCACCAGAGAGTTTACTTGGTACAGTTTTCAATCTCGTTCGAGTCCTGACGCTGTTTGCTTGCAAAATGAACGTAGGACCCACGATAAATCGAGTTCTCCGACTGTTTCATCATTGTATTGAAGCCGTTTGTAATCCAAGTTATAAAATAATCAGGTTAAAATTTATTACATTCGATGCTGTATTGCTAACATACCTTTTTCCGAAATTCCGCGATCTTAACCTCTGGTTGTCGAGTCTGCATCGGTTGGTAAGTCAAACGACGATATCTTTTCAGAAATGACAGTATAGACATCGTATGTCACTTCGATTGCCTATCTGCCCGCGAAACATAGTCAACCGTCAAAGAATTTTCCCGGTACAATATACCCAGTCAGAGAAATATTAGTTCTTACATATTACATTGCAGTGCTAATAATTTGAATAATTGATAAGATTTCCGTTATGATTGTATACAGGTACTGTTCGGAAATTCACTGTTACAGTTTAGATAAACTTTGATATGAATAATACTTGTGTATTATTCACATTGGAGTTAATCTAACTTAACAAGAACGACTAAACGCCTAATAAGACGTCTAAAATAACAAGACTTTGATTCGCTTCTGCTTCATCTAACAGCAGTATTCAAAGCGTTCAGATCTAATTACATACCCTAATCTGCTATTGCATACCAGACGATGTATAACGTACTAATGATACTATTTGTCTTATGACAATTGAGTATTCATTCTGTAAGCGTGCAAACGTGTGTGAGAATGCGAGTGAGAGAGTGCGAGAGAAAATGGCGAGGGACGAAAGGAAGATGTACGAAGGAATGGGGGGGCATGTACCTCAGTTAGTCGGCGACAGACTTTTGTCTAGAGAACACGCAAAGTTATTAAACTCTTATATACATATACATATACGATGTTCGATCTCCTTGTTTATTTTCACCCCTTCCTCTTCCCGAAAAGTACGCGATAATAATTCCGGAATAAACGAATCTAAACATATAAAAACGAATATCTGTCTTTATGTCTTTCTGTCCCGTTGCGTTCCTACATCATTCATCCAATTGCGATGAAACTTTGGGGACTTCTTGTATGCACGCCCGCTAAGGTTTCTGAATTATAAAAATTGTTTTTTTTTGTTCGTCCCGTAAAAAATTAATGTTTCTTTGTTGTTTCGTACGCGCTTCTTTACCATTGCGAAGTTTTATGAATTAGTACAATCATTTAAAAATAGGTAGCGCGCGAGTCGTTTCAATAAATGAGCGTATTTTATATAGTTTTCAGAATGACTGATTGTGAGATAATTTTGAATAATTTTTTTTTCGGTCATTAGTTACAACGTCTGATTAGGTTTTTGGCTATATTTCGTTATCGCCAGATGGATAGTTTTGCAGAAGTAACGATATTTGTAAGCCACGTCGGAACAGGATCACACACTTAATTAAGCGGACGCTGACTAAACTCTTATACAATATAGAGGTTAGGTTAGGTGCGGACCTGGGTCAGGTCAGATTTTATCAGACTTCATTCACATATTCTCAATTGTAAGCAAGATTTTTTTATCTGAGTAGAACTTTTATTACATCATATGAAATGTGAATGCGGGCGAAGCCGTAATGGGAAACTAGTCTTCTATAAAATGCTAGATTTAAACAACTATGGCAAGTACGTGCGTTCTCTTGTTCAGGCAATCGTCTGATCAGCGTTGAAAATGTCAAACGCAATTTTGGAACACTAGGTTTATCGTTACTAGTAGAATTCATCGTAAATGCATTAATCATTTCAAACTCAACTCTCTCTGTACGTTCATATCCTTTTGATTGTGAGTCACACATTATTGTTCTGTCTCAACTTTTCCAACAATATAGTTACCTAGAGTTTTTGAAAGTGTTGATCACGAACGTGAAATCAGATTTGAAGAATTGAAGATAGCGGATTCAATATGGCAGGAAAAATCTCAAATTTGATCGAATATTGACGAAAAACTGTATATAGGAGTTTTTCAGGTCACTGATTACGACTCTGAAACAGTGTACCAAATCAGTAGAAAAGCAGAAAATGGTGGCACCGTATTTTTCAGCAGTTTTCGATTACATTTAAAATTTTTACCCGTCATATAGATGCTCCAGCTTGAATATCCAGAATCTGACTTCATATTATGATTCAGCAACCCCAAAAAAATTTAATTGATGTGTAGTGTATATGTGCTTAAAGAGGCAATTTTCTCATAAATAAGTTATATCTTCAATATTCGCGATTTTTTCCAATCAATTTGCTTGTAACAGTATTAATATACAATACATCGCAATAATTACTCTTGGCTCGTGGAGACATATTAGCATACTTTTAGAAATAGCAAAAAACCGCAGTGAATTATGTTGAAAAGTTTTCTAAGCATTTAGAAAATGGTTATGAAACAGATCATAACAATACCTACCACTATAATTGAAATCGATATTCGGAACTCAGGTGAACTTTAAAAAGAAGCCACACAGAGACAACAATTCCCATCTCGGTGCTCACCAATGGATAAATCACCGTGAGTAGAGAATAGAATGTAAAAAGGTATTTGAATGAATTTTACGTTGATCACTCGATATCAAGTTGTGTGTTTTTTTCTGTGAATAAGTAAGCATTTTGAATTACATTCGGAAATTTTCAGAGTAAACCGAAGATAGGGTTATTATTAACGATGAATTGGTAGAAATATTCCAGGGAAATTGAATTCATTCTGGTATATAAAACAGAGATAATTACATAGCATATTACCCGGCCAAGAAACCAACGTTTCTGTGCATAGGCCTGGTTTACTTAGACGCTTCTTATTACTAACTATATTACGCGAGTTAAATTACATAAAATCAACTGTCATAATCTGTAGTACTACCCTTACTTTTTAGTAAAAATGACCAAAAATAATTGATTTTCGACGTATATTATAAGCTAATATTGTAATGTGTTCATCATATAACATCAATCTTTCTATCTACTTATACGTGTTTAAAACTTCCCACAATTTCGGTTTGCAAGAAAATGGCGACCAAGATGGTAGCGATCAACAGGACTCTGTTTTGCAGCGACTCTCCGGTAAACTAGTTCTCCGAATTATGTGCCACTATCTTCTTATTCTTCATTGCTTGATTTGGACCTACCGAATCCTGTCGAACTATGCTGAATCTCAAACTTACATTTCAGATGAAACGTGACCATAAGTCAGTGAAAGATTAGAATTGTATCAAACTTCATAATACAGAGTTTTGGGGGACGCTGAATACACATCTGGGTCGCAAACCTTAAAAAAACAAAATGGCGATCGAAATATAGCGGTGCGATTATCGAAATACTTGTTAGAAAAAGCTGAACGTCGCTATACATTTTTGGCGTCACTGAATACAAATCTGGGACACAAACTTTTAAAATCAATTAGACGATTAGAATATCGTTGTGCGATTATCGAAGTATCGTTGCATATAGGCGAATTTCCATATACAGAATTTCCCTCGCTTGAATCTGTCTCTGCTTTGGTACAAGATATTAGCCACAGAGCATCAGGAGAAAGTTTCTTTATCTTTTTTGCTGTAAGTTCTCGGAGACTTGAGATATAAGAATCTGATGACACCAAAAACCAGTTGAGCACATCGTGTATCGTCCTTTCTCGCGAGCTTTTTTGAGAGAATCTCTCTCTTCATGTTTTAATGTCATTATTTGGTGCTTCCTGAGCCTCTTCAGATAGCTGCACGCTTGGTCAAGATGCGGAAGCTATTATTTGAGAACCGTGGAGTAACAGCTTATGCATTGTTGTCGGCATATTATACCACGGGTATTCGGCCACAAACATCCTTGCTGTGTTCACTGTGTAGTCTTAGATAAATTTTATGATCCGTAGATGTCACATTGGTTGGGCGCTTGTGCCCAGAGGACTGCTACACCACCGCCTGCCCGGCAGCCATTTTGTAATATTTTTGTGTATGAAAAATTAGAGAACTTTTTCAAGCGTAATAAATAGTGTGAAAAAAAATGAATCAGCTATTATTGTTAGTCCATTCATAAAAAATTCATGATTCCTTTTTTGGCATCTTGAAGGCACTTGAATTTCACAATTTGGGTACAAACCTGGTGACTAGTTTGGCCATGTGAGGAAATACTACATTTCAACCATCTCAAACGAGCTTCTCGTACAATTATGATCGAACTTCACTTATATCAAATAAAGGTAAATTCGTTTACAATCAAACAAGCGGCAGAGAAAAAAAAAGCATTTTTAGCACACCGGGTAGGCCTCCAAATGTCTGCTATATTATTAGTATTAACTATTTCGGATTTCAAATTTCGTAACCACTGTTCGAAAATCTAAGTTTTTAAAAACCTCTCGAGGATTATACATATATTATATAGCCTTATCGGGTTTGTTATTTATGACGCAATTCCGATCCTTCGACATCCGTCCCTTTTATTGATTGGTTTCATATCATGTCATCAATTCTCGTTGAACGATATGGATGTTACGTCAGCTGTGTTTGACAACTCTGTGGTAGATTGACTTTAATTTCACATTGTTCCACCTGTGATTGGTCTAATTTTACTGGCTAATTAATATACTATACTAAAAAACTGAACTTATTCGGACAATACATTCAGACAATTTCTCTTAATATTTGAACACTGAGAATGTACTTCTATGAACTTTCAATTCGAGTACAAATTACTAAGCTCGAAATGCATTTGGCTTGCTGTAAAAAATTTGATTTGAATTAGAAAGTTGATAATATAAATGTAAAAGAAAAATTTATCGCAAGCCTCACCTTACCGATATCTTAACGGCAATTTTCTAGTTTGATTGATATTCATCGAGATAGGAATAAAGGCTCAACTGTGATTTAGAGCATTCGCCAACCATACAAATGCCACTTTCAAAGTAAGTTTCCCTATTTTTCTTCGGCCAGATAACAAGTTTTATTGGGTTCGTCAGACATGCAAAATTTGTATTGGGATTTGCTGATAGTATTTTGAAAATTCGGTGGACAAACGATGCCGTAGTAAGTGAAATCCGTACAGCTATCCCATTTTCAAATTTTCAAACTCTTCAAAACACTTCGCCGGAAGCATCATGGAGATTCATCATCATAACTTCTGATTACTATGAACAATGCGTGAACATTCATGTTTCGTCAAAGGTTTTCAACTTTTCTGGAATGACGCACAGATGTACAAAACGAGCATCGGAACAAGAGATCTGTTACCGCTCGCATTTCATATTTCTGTCATACACATCTGTGCATTCATCGAAAGAAGTTGGAGGACATCGGTGAATTAATTGAATAGTTATGCGTTGCTTGTCGTAACCAAAAGTTAATTGGTGATGGATCTCCACCGAGCTTTCGCCTTTTGCAGTGAAAAAATTAAGAACTGCAGGAATTTTGCAATTGAAGACGTCAAACAGAAGTCTATGTTTGCATGGGCCATACCTGCCATTTGCGGGGTGCCTTCTCCACCAAAATTATCAGAATGTTAGCAGTTAACTCCGATCCAAATTTTACATGTCCCACTATCGCGATACGGTTATAAGTTGAGGGAAAAAAAATAGGGAACTCTACGTCCGAAATGATCTTTGTATGTGTGTTTGGCATCAAACTTGTGTTGCAATGAATATTGAAACATCCGATTTCAATTATGAACCGACCAAAGTTCATTCTTAAGCGCCGACGAAGGTTCGCGTAACTTACGTAATGCCGCATTTCGCTACACACACCTTCAACATCCTTATCTCTTATCATGCATGGTTGGCTCGTGAATCAACGTGATCTGTGATTTTTCACCCTCTCCTGAATTCTTTTTAAAAACCTCAGCCTACCCACTGATATACCTTTGTGCCTAGAAGTCGTATAATTATGGTAAGCTAGGTAAAAGTGAATTTCTCGGAATTAGAGAGAAAGAAAAATAATAATATTTGAGTCGTTGAAATTTATTGTGCTTTCTAAAGGTTTGAAATATCTTATATCACACAGGGTACGCGGAGCTCATAAAAATAAATTGAAACAGGACCCGCGGGATACTAGTGGGTATTGATTTATTTTACGTTATAGGTTTGTATTTTCCCCTTCGTTTTATCTTCAAACTCGAATCTTTCAGGTTATTTCACATAGACTATAAGAACGAAAACCATGCGCAGAGAGGATAAATTTGCAATTTCCGCTCATGGGGTGACATATCCAAGAAGATTTCTTATTTATTTGCTTATCCTACTAGATGCTAATCTATAACCTAGAAATTTATTTTGCACAATTTTCACTCAACTTTATTCAATTTTTACAACTGTTCAGCACATTTTAATGACGTTTTTATCGGAAAGGTTAACGTTTTGAGGTACAGGTTTCGGTTGTAGAGTGAAGCAAATGAGAATCTGCAGCATTACGTAAATATAGGTAAATCAAAAAACGCTAAATATTACCAGCGTCCTGTCTCGCTTGTGGATTGGCGTGTTTCAAGTAACACGCCATTTTCGATTTTTGTCGAACTATTGGATTTCACAGTTCTGAAGGAGTTCTATAGTTCCTCATCAATCCCAAAGATTATTCTAGTTCGGTAAGATTTTTGGAGAATTTTTAGACCTACTGAGAACATGCCTGTCTGAAAACTTCAACTTGCCTCTACGTCCGAAATTTTTTAATAAATTCTAACGACTCTTCCGGTAATTATACATACCCTGACACCACTTGACAATAGTTCTAGCAAAAAAAGTTTTTGAAATATTATAACAATTTTCAAGCCTACCAAGAGCATGCCACTCAAAAAGTCCGGTGGGCTTGGCACATGAAAGGATTTGGATAAAAAGCTTGAATGAATGTTAAGGTTTGCTCAGAATTCTATTGTTGAAAAAATTTTGTCAATAAGATGCTAATTAAGTAAAATTTCTTTGATCGTATTTATCTAAGATATGATTTGATTTTGTAGTTTTTCACTCTGCCATTCACCAAATCTGAAAACTTTCATCGGAACCTAATGAAATATGACCAAATTTTGCTACACTGTTTGAAAATGGAGATTTTATTAGAACAAGAGTCCAATTTCAAAAATGATTCTACGTTTTTATTCTCATGTTGGAGTAAGGTACAAAATTCCGGAAGATCAAACACCCGAAATTGTTGAAGGAAAATGTGTAAACTTCCGAAATCTCTTAATTGCGAAATACCAAGATTCGAAGTTACAAAACTCGGCATATCAGAGTTCCGAAAAATAGATTTCGGGAGTTACAAAGTTGCGCTAGCGTAATATTCAGAGAGACCGATATTCGGAACGACAAATAACTAAGCAAGTGAATCGAGTACCCGAATACACACAATTCCAATGGTGCAGAATGGGTGGAGATCAAGTTTCCGAAAGGCTAATTTATTATTGTATCGTAAAAGGAATAAAAATTGAAAACGCAATTATGTAGAAATAAATTCATACTAAAAAGCACTTTTAAGAATAAGCAAGATTACGAAGGGCATAATATCGATGTGATGACAATACCGCATACTGGAAAAGACAAGTGTTCAAGTTTCAGAGTCGTACTTTTTACGAAAATTCACAGATGCGATTTTTATCCTAGCGAAAAATCAAAAACTTGATACATCAAAATACCGAATCTCATATATACAGAAGGAGCAAAAAGGCGAAAGCATATGAACTGTCAGCTATCAGTTTTAGTCAATAGATGGCGTTGGTGTCTACAAGCACTATACTAGTGGCAAGGCTCCCTGTTATTCGAAATTCTGGCCCATCGAGATTTTGGTCTTCAAAAAATGATGTAACGGTTTTTGTCCGAAATGCAATTCTGAAAATGATGAAAATCGTCAATACTTACCGGAAAGGAGTAACCCACAAAGGTTAAAAAATGCTGTTACGACTTTTTGGACGAAATATGAAAATTGTAAAAACGAAGAAAGTTCCAAATATTTGCCGCGAAATGGGCATAAGCGTTTCGATTTAGAAATTGATATTACGTGCCCTTCTGTTTAAGTGAAACTGTAAAATAGAAAAAACGGACAACGCTTACTGCAAGAACAGTGTAACATCACTTTTCAAATAATTCAACCCACGCCGTTATAACAGCACCGTGGCAAACAACACTGTAATTTACGTTCTACTGGCAGAATGCTTTCAAGTTATTATCCTTTTGAACTCCAACATTAAAATTGCAGATGTAACCTTTTGGTAGCAAAGTCATCTTTGATCAAAAAACCGTTGGATGCCCCCTACTGGCCTCTAGCCCTTGATATGTATCGAATAAGTCATTTAGCTTGAGGACTATGCTTCCTCAGAGTTAACCTGCTCGCATATTCCTAATGATTGTATTTTCAATTTATTTCAGGAAGACACACGCACCATCAAAGTGGGCGATAGGAAGCGCTGGATACACGATCCGAACAGTAAGTAAAACGAGGATCCTTGATGCTTGTGCAATTTTAACCGTGCTACCTTAAAGTTCAAGTGAAAATGATTCAGATAGGTTTCTATTTGTACATCCCTATCAGATTAGCGGAAAAGTACAGTCATTCATCAACATTTAAAAATAAAAATAAAGACGATTCAACAAATACAGTAGCGCTCAAAAGTATTTCGACAAAGATAGTAATTGAGTTAATTACATGCAAGAATAAACTACAAAAATTAATAATATTATTTGTTGAAACAAATTCGATATTCTACATAATTGGTAAAAATTAATTATCGATTACTCGAAAATAAAGTTAAAATAAAGAAAAGTAGGAAAAACGATTAATAAAAGTAATAACGAATTTTATATTATCCAAATACTTTTGAGCGCTACTGTACGTTTATCCGAATGTTAAGAGAATGCTGTAGTTAGTCGTTCCAATCATAGCATCACATTTTATGTGAATTTTACAAATAGATTGGGAACTGCGATAAAAAATGCATTTAGTATGTGGTTTAAAAAGATTCATGCGTTTCGCGCTCCAACCTTACCCATCACTCACTTCGCTTGCATAACATGAACCGCGGTTTGGAACATCAAATCGGTGGAATGCATTTGGAAAAATATTACGTTGTATTATAAATTCGCCCTAGGTTATAAGTTGATTATTTCACGTATGCTTAATTCCTACTTCCAATTGTTATTGTTATTATGAGCATTATATATTTCATTTGGCTGCCAAGTCCTATCAATTTCATATTTTCGACTCGGCCATTTTCACTTATCACTCATTACAATGAGCTAATATTCTTTTGCAAAATTCAAAGTTTAAAAATTAAATTTTTGTCCACGGAATCGGGTCTCCTGACTCAGTGTGTGTCGTGCTAATCGTAAATGATCTTCTGGAGGACGAAGCACATAAGGCTTCGAACAAGCAAGGTCAGCAACACGAAGTTAAGCACAAATTTATTTATATAAACAAAATTACTGTTACGATACAATATACATAATGTAACTGACTAGCCACAGTGCTAATCAAATTTTGCGGACACCGATTCAATTCGTTTTATTATATTTTGTTGCTACCGCAGCCTTAAGTTGAGACGAGAACGCGAACAGTAAATCGACAGTTCGACACCAAAACAAAGTCTGCTAATCCCCATCTGCTGTGGCTAATGGCTGAAGCTCGAGCGTAGGAGTTAGTTCCGGTTGAACTCCGAAGGCAGACGGATACATTTTCACGCTGCCAGTTCGTTAGTAGTGCGTGTGTGTGTGTACTTAAGTCTATGATAAGAACTCAATCACGTCAATACCACCCATAAGGAACGAAAATTCAACTGAGCTGCAAGCCTTGTGGGATCGAGTAGTGAAACGTAAGGAAGTTCTATTGGCGCTGGGTCGATCAGCAGATCGTTGGGACGATTGGCTTCTCTTCTTCACGACCAAGGCTATGGATCTTATGATACTGTGGGATTGGAAAAATAGCTTGGGCGATGATGATGCCATACCATTCTATGCCCAGCTCACCACCTTCATACAAGGACACGTGAGAGCCCTTCAGGCAATCGAACCCCCGCCAAGATCGGCAGGAATATCGTCCAAGCGCTCACATCCTCGAGACTCATCAACGTAGCCACGGAGGAGAACTAAGGAGTTGACCACCCCGGTCCACGACTCATGATGTCCAGCCTGCTAGGGCAGGCATTACGTTGCCTATTTCTTTTGCTTCAAATGACAAAGCTGCATCTAAAGGAGAGACGAGCGCGTGCCAAGAGGCTAGGTCTATACTTCAACTACTTCAGAACAGGGCATTTTAGAAGCCAGTGCATTTCCGAACACAGTCACTGAAAGTGCTCTCTCCACCATCACACTTTCGTTCACAAAGTGAAGGAAGGAAAGAATCGCTCTACCAACGGACTGAAAAGAGATGAGGGGCGGAGACACTCCGAGTCGGACACAACGCGAAAACATCGAAGTCTGATGCTCCTCATTCGTCTAAATGACAACACTGCTTCCTCGGTGATGACATCAATGGCGTTTAGCAGACCACGATTCACTACTCGAGCCTTATTGGACGCTGCATTTGAGGCGAGTTTCATGACTCTCAGATCGGTCTAGAAGCTGGGGTGACTACAACCATGGCCAACGTAATGGTTAGCAGCCTCGTATGACATTCAACTGGAACCGCCAGGAAACAAACGATCCTAAGTCTGGTCACCATTGAGAACCGGTCACATGAAATTAGCATATCTATTTACGTGCTACGACAGCTCAGTCTGCTGACACTGACCCGTTCATGAGGAAACAAATGGGATCCCCTACAAGGACTGAGCAGCGCCAATCCACAATTCGGGCCACCAAGGAGGATTGATCTTCTACTGGAGGTACGCATCTACGAGGATCTAAGCCTTGACGGCGTTCGGAAGTGGCCACTAGGCAACCCCGTCGCTCAGAAACCGGCCTTAGAATGGGTCGTCGTCAGGCTCATTCGACAAGCAAACCTTCAAGTCGGAGAAATATACTGCAGCAGCACTTCTGCTGCGGCAAGTCGTCAGCCGTGCAACACCATAATTCTGGGAGCTCAAAGAAGCAATTCACCCCACAGTTGTCTTGTCTAACCAACGAGACTGTGAGCAGTTATACACTAAAAGTCACTGGCGGGATAGCTCGGATAGATACGTGGTGCGATGCCTCATCCAGACACTAGAAAGTCTAAGGCTCCTGAGAGAACAGTGCGAACTGCTGAGCAATCGATGTGACACATCAAAGGTTGCATGCTACGGGTCGACAATCTGAGACGAGAGTACGAGCACTTTATGGAAGAGTACGAACGAATGGGCCACATGTAAAGGATCCCGAGCCTTGACGAGCGCTCCCCGATATCGACTAGGGCTATCTGCTACATTCCCCATCATTGGATCTGGCAGAGCACAGATAAGGGAAGCAAGTTGCATGTTGACTTCAACTCTTCGCGAAAGTCACCCGCTGGGGCTTCACTCAACGAGGTGCTTCATACCGAGCCAGGTCAGCTACATGATCTCTTGACGATTATTATGAGGTGGCGATTCTATCAAATCGTCTTCTCCGCAGACATTCAAATGATCTACCGACAAATTCTAGTCGATCAGAGGGATGTCGATCTGCAACGTATTATATGGAAAGAGCCGCAGACTGAGCAACTTGTCCACTGTCAAGTCCAGACCGTGACCTACGGGATGTCATGCGCTCCATATCTAATACTTACAACGCTGCACCAGCTGGCTGCCGATAAAGGAGAGTGCGTCCTGGTTGTGGCTTGAATCCTCAACCAGGAAGCATACGTGGATAACATTCTTTCCGGAGCCGACAACCTGGGCGTAGCAAGGAAAAAGCGAGACGAACTAATTCGCATGCTTCAAGCAGGAGACTTTCATCTTCGTAATTAAGTTATCAACGTGAACTTGTTGCTTGAAAATTTGCCGGAGCAGGACCCGCTGCGCCGTCAATGGCATTAATTCCAGGACGGTCATCCAGTTCTGACTCTAGGAGTGACGTGGGATCCAGCCACAGGCAAGTTTCGATTCGAGGTCCCAATCGATACAGAAGCTCTTCACCCTACTAAGCGGCATGTCTTCGCTACGATTGCTCGTTTGTTCAACCCAGTCGGATGGCTGAGTTCAGTTACGATCACAGCAAAGATCTTGATGCAGGATATCTGAAGGGACAGGCTCGATTGGGATGATCCGCTACCTCCTGCCATAATGCGCAGGTGGTCCGCCTTCGGAGACGGTCTGCCAGCTGTCACGGTCATCAGATTCCGTGATGACTGAACACTTCCATTCAGCGAATTTGAGAATCACGGATTCACGAACGCCAGCAAGGACGCATACGCTGCAATGATCTACATGAGATTCGCGTCAACAGGCATGGTAGGGCAATGCCACTTGCTGACTGCAAAAACCCGTGCCTCGCCAGTAAAAACCATCACTATACCAAAATTGGAATTGTGCGCAGCAGTACTTCTCACCCGCATGGTGAAAAGAAGACGTCACTGGGGGAAAGTCCCAAGTAATGCACCATGTCAGAACCTGCATATTCCGGTGTGTTGTAGTCGAAACCCGAACATCTCACCAGATGATGGGAAATCTTCCTGCCAAGAGAGTAATAAACCCGACCACTTTCTGGGACAGGTCTCAACTAAACAGGTCCATTTAACGTAAAGACCACCAAGGGGAAGGAACACCGAGCCATCAAGGAATACCTGGCGATCTTCGTCTGTCTATGCACCAAGGCTATTGCACATGGAGGTGGTTGGCGATCTCATGACGACCACTTTTCTAGCGACAGTAAGACGATTTATCAGACGTTGAGGTGTACTCCGGAAAATCTGAAGCAACAATGCGATCACCTTTTATAGCGTGAACAACGAGCTGCGAGCAATGCTTCGGCAAGCAGAGGTGAAATGGGATCAGGTTGCGGTAACTCTAGTGAACGATGGAATCACGTGGAAAGTCATCCTCCCAGAAGCCCCTCATTTTGGCGGCCTGTGAGAAGAGGCAGTCAAATCTGCCAAGACAAACATGAAGCGGGTCATCGCCAACCAATATCTTACCTACGAAGAACTCAGAATTCGCGCTCCCTGGTGTCGCTTTCTGGTGAACTGGATGACCTACAAGTCTTGACCACCAGCTATTTACTGATCAGCTCCACACTGTCATTAATTCAGGGGGCAGTAGACCCCGAGAAACGGATCAACTACTTCCGGTACTAGCGACTTATTCAAGCTATGTGCGACCAGTTCTGGATGCGATGGGCACGGAAACATGCTACAGCAACGGAGAAAGTGGACCCAACTTGAAGAAGGACGATTGGATTCCAATTATCGATCCGTCGTTGCTTCAGCGAGGATGGTGGCCTCTAGGAAGAGTACTTGAAGTCCACCCAGGACCTGGCGGCCTGGTCCGTACCGTGAACATCCGCTTAGCCTTCGGGACGTACAGCAGACCCATCGTCAAGATATACCTGCTTTCTGTATCCGACGGAAAAATGACCACCCAACCCGAGAAATCATTCCGAAAAGCTCAGATACGGAGACCAGAACCGGATGGCAGTGGCCACGGCCAAGAGCGGAATGCGGGCGTTCATCGTTCAATAACGAAGCGGGCGGGATTTTACCGCCATAGCCTTAAGCTGAGACGAGAACGGGAACGGTCAGTCGACAGTTGGAGACCAAAACAAAGTCTGCTAATCCCCATCTGCTGTGGCTGATGGTTGAAGCTCAAGCGTAGGAGTGAGTTTCACTTGAACCTCGAAGGCAGTGTGTGTATGTACTTAAGTTCAGAAAAAAAGGACGATTCGTACCGCCAACTGAATATCATTACTTCATTCAATTTAACTAGTGCTGTTTACACCCTCCCCGGCCAGGCCTTTTTCTTCCGTGCTGAAGAAATATAATGAATGAAATTAATTTTCTTGTGATTCATAGTCATAACTCAGTAAACATATAAGAATTAATTGTAATTATTAGACTAATTCAAATTGGTTTAATGAACTGCGGAGTTCTTAATAAAGCTGGACGTATAGCTAATAGTCTTGCAAAGCCGAAATTTATTGTTACATGTAAAGGTTAACCTTAGTTTGAAAATCTATAGTGCCTCCGAACAAATCAGATTTTGCGATAAAATCATCTTAGGATAACCTTGATTTTATTCAAAAACACTTCTCCGTATGCCAAAGTTGTCAATGTACAGTACAAAAAGTATTGAAATACCGTAAAAGCACCTCTGGTGCAAAAACCTTGCGCGAAGTACATTAAACTGGAACTTACTAACAAAAATTCACTTTGCAGCTTAGAAACCACAAAAATGTCAGTGTACATTCAAATAAATTCTAGCAATAATACGACTACCTGTAAAAAGTATTGAAATCAAAATCCTGACTCCCAAATTCATAACTTTTTTGCAAAAATAAGAAATTAACATGAAAAATATAGAATTAGTGATGAAATGGAAAATTCGCAATTAGTTGTACTAAATTGTTTCATCCACAGTCGGTTACTTAACCTGCTGTGCAATTTGGCCATTTCCTCTGCGTAGAAAGAAAATTACGTAGCATGCCTTGTTAAATTCTTTTCCGTTTGAGTACTATTCATTCTTTATTGCAGGTGATCTTTGCCGTCCGCTGAATTGCAAGAAGAAGGAACTCTGCTTGCTCGAGGACACTTTCACGGCAGTTTGTGTCTCCAGGAAAGAATTGCAAAAGTCCGGGTAAGTATCTTTTGCTACTCACATACCCACATGGTGGAAGGAATCCTTGAAGGCTAACCACTTAATTGTCAAAGCGTCATAGCGGCGTCAAGCGCGCTTGAGCCGAACTGCCAAAAATCACGGAACGGCGTCATAAAGTAATATAATGTTTTTAGCGTCTTAGATGAATAGTTACTTTTGAAAGCATGTGTTGTAAGTATTTTTGAGGTCAAGGAATTTGATTATGACTACGAAAGGTAATTTTTTTTATGCATTCATATAGTTTTGAGCCCTCGAAGTTGACGAATTTTTTATAATTTTCTCCAATGGTGTCGTAGAACAAACTATCATCTTCTTTCTTCGGGATGAATTTTCCTTCTGAAAAATATTAAAAATAATGTTTTGAATCCAAATACGTAATTCAAGATTTACCGAATCAATGTGTTTTATTAGACAGTATAACTATAGCTTATATTAGAAAAATTAGTCGTCGTAAGAAGTACCCACAACCAGAGCCAAAACGTCGACTGATACAACATGTTTTTTGGTTTGACCTCCGTATCCAAGCATTTTTCCCATATCGAGGTCAAGAACTCTTCCTCAAATAATGCTCCATGCCTTGTGCACATGTTAGTGCCCCCCCTCCATATGAGGCTGAAGTTTGTAATCTTATTGTCGCAATGCATGTTTGGAAGAAGTAGTTACTTTTGCAACTTTCGCATTATTTGAAATTTAGTCAACTGTTAATACAGTATCTATAAACTCGGATTTTTTAAATTCAACTTTTTCGGGTATTCTAAAGGTGCAAAATAGTAATTTTTGTTACAACGTTTCGATATATTAACGTTACTAACTTCAGTCTCGTCCCTCGCCGAGCTTAGTCGAGCTTGTAAGACTATCGCCAGAGTATCACGGTTACGGTAGACCGGTAGCTCATTTCAAAATGAAATATGCCTAGAAAATAAAAATTACGTGTGGGGACATCAAAATATAGCGAGCATCTTTGAGGTATTACTGAGCATTTAGTAATATCAAATCTGCGAGCATTCTTCTCTTTAATTCTTACTGTACTCAAAACTCTTGATGGGAATACGGAGGTAAATCCAACCATATTTTTATTCTTTATGAAATGACCATCACGTGTTATACGGCGATGTGTTCCGTTCAGTTTGGGACTAAATATCTCTAGATTTAGCTTCAATGCTATACATTTTATAATTCTATGTTAAATAAGACTAAAGTCTCAACAACTTGTTATGACCATCGATATTATGTTTCAACTTGCAGAGACATTGTTATATCCAAATCGCGTGCTGTTCAAGAACAGAAAGACCGAGCTGAGACTGCCGATGACTTGGAAAAAGATGACGTGTTTTACGATGCAGAAGACGATGCTGATGATGAAGATCAAGATGAGTCCAAGTGAGTGATCATGCCTAAGTTTTGACACGCCGGTCTTCTTTTTGTTGAGTTATAGCATTGAAAAGCCGTGTTTAGGAAAATCTTTTTATTTACTCATGTATGCAAAATCCTCGTTTGCCCACCGGTTACAGACGTCCAAAATGGCCGATTGCCGCACTGTGCGCGAAGACGGTGCGCAACATCTTTTAACCAGTGCGCAAAATAAATTCACTAGTAAGCAAAATGTTACCACCGGTGTGCAAAGTACTTTGCGCACTGCTGTCATTACTAGTGCCATCTAGCGTTCACAAGCGGTTTGGTTTGCGGACTGCTGTCATTGCGAGTATACCGAGTTGTAGAGGTTAGATCAGCCGTTGCGAGTAATTTACGAATGAATTCCACAGATCTCGGATTGTGCATTACATTCATAAAGAAAAATAGTGCGCAAAACGCTCGTTTGGCCTCATGTATCGAAATATACTATTTCTGTACGAGAAACCTAGCATTACGCCCTTTTTAAGAGTCAATCAACAACCATACCCGTTACGTATACAAGCAGTCTGAGTTGGCTAATTTTGCAGAAATTGATAAGGCTTGTGGCATTTACATTATTCCTTCGACAAAAATTGTGATCGAATACCAGTCTGCTCGGCTACTTGAGAAGGTGCCCTGGTTGAAACTATCGGCCGTGAAATTTTTTTCGCATATCTTTGAAATGACGCATTTACATTGTTCTTCCCAGCAGTCTTGGATCTTTGTTGAGGATTAGTTTTCGATGATAGTATAAAATGAATCGAAGTCGACGAAACTTTACATTGTGTGAATCGTCAAATGTGGGCGTGTCACTTATGTCGATTAAAATCTGAACCTAAACCCGTTTCATCCAATAAAGAGCATAAGAGCGTGGTTATACATGTACTTCCAAACAGATAGACCATAAAAAAATGTATGTTTTACGCTGAGGTGAAGAAACGGCATACTTTCTACGAAATTGTGACAATTGTGGATTGTTAACAATGCCAACGCGATATCGCCTTGCCGCAAACGTTATCAACCGCCCTAAAACTCTGATTATCATAATTCGTGATTGACAATTGCCAATAATCACAGTTTCGTAGAAAGTATGCCGTTTCTTCATTTCAGGGTAAAACACGCTTGTTTTTGGGGTCTATCTGTTCGGAATTGCATGCAGAATCGCGCTCCTAAGCCCTACATAAGTGACACTTCCGTCAGTAATACTGAACTTCCATTTTCAGACTTCAAAGAGAAGAACGCCCATGTAAAAACGAACTGTCGGAAACATTTTTTTATCATATTTGACTAGCAGAAAATCTGGTTGTACGCATTTTGACGAAAAAACAGTCTACCTTTGAATTTGGTGTCGACTGTATCGGATTTTCATTCCGAATATTTAAAATCATGCATGAATCTTCATGTCAAACCATTTATATTGTTATGATAGTGTCCGTCTCTTCGTAACTGTAATTTCGAGAGTATATATATATATAATATAATAATATATATAATATAATAATCACTCGAGATTTGTCATATTATTTTCCATCGATCTGAATATTTTACAATTTATGCTAAAATAAAGATTTCTTTGTTTTCAGATGCCGAGAATGTCCTGTAATAAAACCCACATTTCTGTGTGGATCAGATAATAGAACGTACAGTTCACCATGTCGATTAGAGTATCATAACTGCATTCATCATACTTCTATTCACATTGGCTGCAAAGGATTCTGCCCATGCAAAGGTAGGTTCCCTATTCTTTTCAAATAGCAATTTGGAGACACAAAAAGTTGAATCACTGTATGTGGTAAAACAGAATTCTGATTACATTACCAAAATTGGGTCTCGAGATATTATGCTTATGGTATTATTTTCTATGACAAACACTGCCATATTTTCATGAAACTGACCTATTGCATGATAATTTACATAGATAATTTATTTTTTACCTTTTGTACTCATGTCGTCACGGATTCTGAAACAGATAATTTCTCCTTAACCGATAAGATAGTCAATGGAGTCAGCCCGCAGAGCCACCGCTGGCCAGCCGCAAACCCATTTCAGTTTTATATTGTTGGGTTCTATTGTGCTTACATAGATTGAGCCTGGTTCGCGGCCGGCTTGCGCGATGGCGGTGGCGCTGTGGACTAACTCCGTTACCAACGTAATCGACTAGAAAAAAACAACCTATTTCAGAATCCGGCTCCACATGTTTGTGGTTCAGAAGTGTCAGAAATCTTCACTGAAAGCCGCGGACTTACTTGAGTATTTTCACGCTCATAGACTGTCTACGTGTACGAATTCCTTAGTCGGTATCCGAGATTGTCTTGAGCATACCAGTGCGCCATTATCTGTTTCAACTGAAAAATGTATTTCAACTTGTTTGGTTTATATTATCCGAGGTTCTCGATGATTCGATCTGAATTGGCTTCATATTAGCTCGGATAATTAAGGTTCTACTGCAATTAGTTTAATTAGCTATTGTTAAAGTGGTACGGCTGAAAAGCCAAATCACGTCTACCGTGGATGACCGGTATCATTATTGCGGGTCAGCAGGCACGGCTTGGAGATCGTTTGATGGTCGAAATCCTCGTTCGTAGCATAGCGACACTAGAGTACCGTCTGGTTTAGCGTGTAAGTCCTGTACTCATTTCCGTTTTTCTGGAGCTCGCAGGATCTCCTTGACAAGGATTAACAAGTAAAGCTACTTTACAGTGACTCGCAGATTACCTGAAAGATTGGCATACTTGAAGAGAAAAAAAAAATATTCGACTTACTTTTTTATACCGCTAATAGTTGAGTTTTAAGGTTTAAAACCACACCATGTCAAGTATAATTTATTTAACTTAGCACCTTCAACCGGAGTCTATCAAATACCACGAATTGATGCATTTTTTCAATCATTAAAACTATAGTGTGTTCTATTTCTGTCTGAATTTAATGGTCTGTTCTCAGGTTATTTGAAAATTCTCCGACGAGGTGACATATGCAAGGGTAGTTATAACCCTTAAGCTCAAACTGTTGCCGGTGTCAAAAAATTCGTGCCGAATATCTTTGACTACATGGCATGCTAGGTTTAAGCAAAACCAGTGCGCCACACTGGGGTGGCTTTAATTGTAAGTGGTCTGATGGGATGCCGTGTATTTCTATGATCCACTTGATCCGTTACTGGTAATGGTATACTTGTACCAAAATAAATAACGTAAATTAGATACATCATAATTGCCTACCGTAATAGCGACATGCTTGCGTGCGAGACTACGCACCCATAGTAACATGTCGAAGTGAGCGTCATCACTTCAAAGGGCCCGACTAGACTTTCCTACATCGGTTACAACCGGGTGAAACTGGTATGGCTCCGACGTAGTTCTCATCTGCCAGCCACGTGCAGTCTTGAAAACCCATACATTAACGGCATTAGCGTTCATCTCAAGATTACAGGAAATCAGCGCGGTTGAACCGGTTAACTGGTATTGTATGATAGGTCTATGTACGAAGTTGAATAACTATCTCAATTTGCTACCAATTACCATAAAAATTGGTATACAACCATTTTTTGGGATGCTCTCTCTGAATATACTATCGGAATAGTGGAAGATCGTTTAAAAAGATAGAAAATAATAACGGGCTAAGCACGGACCCGTGCAGTACGCTTGAGCCCAGGAAAAAACAAATTCATCCATCCTCGAATGGCCTGTTGATGACCGCATAAATATGAACGGAACCGCTCAAGAACAGAGGCACAACAGCCAAGATTCTTCAACTCGCACAGTATTTTTGCACGAGAAACGGTGTCAAAGGCCATGCGAAAATCAAAAAAACCTATAAGAGTGACCACACGAGAATCCATGACTTAATCGACATCACCAGTTATTGTAGTTTGAGCAGAGCTGATTGCATACCGTGTGCACGCCGAAAACCCGCCTGCGACGGATCTAGTAATTCGTGCGCTTTCAGATAGGCTGTGAATTGATAATGCCGTATCTTTTTCAGGCCGTTGAAAAGTAAGCACAGTATAGAAATCGGACGGAAATCATTCAATGAGTTAGGGTTTAGTTCTATTGATGGATTGTAGCAAAGATTTCTTCCATAACAGCGGAAAAAACAGAATTAGTGAGTAAATAATTATAAATTTCCACTACGAATGGAAACAGTGATGTGTTGAAAATAAAAACGCTCACAGTTGAACTCAGAGTCAAAGCCATTGCAGTCAACAAGGGAGATCCGAAGTAGTGGTCTATGCAAAGTAGCCGTTACGCGATTAGGCATCAGATTCGCAGGATGCACAACCTGACGCTGCTTACACAAACCAAGATGTCTAAATTCACACTACAAGGATTTGGGCGTAGTGAGCTCAAAAAAGATACGTTCAGAATATGCGGATTTAGCAGCCCGAATTAGCGATTGGATGCAATTGCTGAGGGCTTTATATGAATCATACAGCACCAAGCAGGGAGCCTTCTTAAATGCTTTGGAGTTATCATTACGGTCCCTCATGAGAAGCCGATTATCGTCAGTTAGCCGAGTGGCAGGAGTAGGCTTTGTGTGACACGTTCTAGTCAGAGCGTACTTATTCAAGATGCCAAGCAAACGCGTATTAATCAAGGCAAGCTTATTGTCGATTCCAACGGACCTTTAGAACATAGAGGTCTAGTTGCGGTTTGACAAATCCTGGTGAAGGACCACCGCATCGACGTTCTTGATGTATCAATATCTGAACGACCTAGGGGCAGGACGAGATATCTTAAGCCTGTGGTCAAAATAAATTAATTTATGCCCATATAGAAACGGGACTCCCGATTGCCCTTGGGATACAGTCTTTTCACTATCGTCAACCACGCAAAGGTTCAGCAACGTATGAGAGTGCTCAGTGTGATGCGTAGATGCAAACGAAACGATGTAAAAATTATTACACTCTAAGAATTGTAGCAACTGCTTACGGTTCAAGGAGTGCGACAAGAGATCCGCATTGAAATCACGAACAATAACAAGGTTGTTGTAAGCTTGTGTCAGTTCACAAAAAGTATCCACGACCTCGTTTAAAACCCAATTTTAGGGGAACGGTATACAACGGTAAACAGTAACTTATTGTCAGAGGAACTTGGAACAGCAATCTCCAATATCATGAATTCTGGCTCGTGGTAGTACTGGTCAGGAGAAGTTAAGATCACTCAAGCATTTAGATTAGAATGCACGTATACGACTACTCCGCCATCGCTCTTGCCAAGTCTATCCTGGGGGAAGAGTGCGTAGTCAGGTATCTCGGTAGGGTCATCGGAAATATAATTTTTGAGGAACGACTCGAAAACGGCAATTATATTATAATAATTGTCTCTAAAGTAGCTAATAAACTCATCAAAATAAGCGACCAGAGATTGGACGTTAGTATGATAGATTTTTAAGTAACCGTAACAGCGGATTAGATGACGCAGAACAATCAGTACCTGGAGTAGCAAGCAGAAGCTCACACGATAAGAATGGATGGCGACTGTTCCCATGCTAGAGTCAAATACTAGTAAGGGGCTACTCAGGTTGGTCAGCCGGGAGGTCATCCAAAGAGTATATCCGTAAAGGCTTAGCTCCAGTATCCTTCTTCAGGAAAACTGCGTCACACCTGGCCCAAACGTATTTAAAGCCGTGCCGCTTAGCGTAGCCATGCACCTCGTACGGGAGATTCCGCTCAAAAGTGGAAAGGGTTTGATGTATGTGAACACGAGTCTCAGGGAGAGAGTAATCAATCGATTTTGCTAATAACACTCTCATGGCTGTTTGCTAACCATAGATTGCTCATTACGGAGATGATAAACGGAACGATTAGTGGGTGTAGCTCATCACCACTAGCAAGAATAGAGAGAAATATACATACAAGAGGTGAAGCAGGCCAGAACACAAGAGCAAGTGTGGGAACTAATAAACAGGAAGAAAAGAAAAAGAATGAGCGAGGAAATAAAATCCGGGAAATGAAAGAGTACTTCATGGAACTTTTTGAATGGAACTCAAGAAAAAAGGTACTAGCAAGAGCGGAAGTAGAAGAAATCGTACCCGCAATAAAAAACCTGCAGGAAAGATAGCAGCAGGACGAAGTGATATACCAATACGGTTTAAAACATTTTAAACAATAAATATTATAAGCTTTTATGCAATATTATAAGCTACTGTGCAAGTTGGCAATGTCGATTATTGAGTTACTATCTAAAGCCCGACATGGCGAACTCAGAACAGCCGTAAAATGCATGTTGGGGCATCTCTACTGCGAGTGTGTCTCGAAACAGACCCTTCCAAGCAACGCTGTTACCACCTGTGTCGACACATACGCAACTTCAGGTCTGCAGTATTCGTCTGTATTCTCGGTTCAGGTGAAAAATGTATATGTGATGGCACAGGCGGTGACCTTGTGGCTTGGAAGGATCTGTGCCAAGAGATACTCATGGTACATAGTTCAGACATGGCCTCACGTTCGGTGATGGTAATTATCGACGTCTCAATTATTACATTCCTTACTTGATTCTATGTTTACCAAAATCAATCTATAAAGTGATTTCTATAACTGGACCAGCCTCAGTTATTAAAGAGATGTCAACGTGATAGGATTCGTGTCCGCAAGTTCGCAGTAGGAGAAAAGGGGTTAGGCGTATGCTTCAAGATCTGAACTCTGCTGATTATTCGTATACCGACGGTAAATAACAATGTGATTTTTGTTTTTCACATCAGATTTCTGATGCATTTACAATAATATTTTTGTAAAAGTAGACTTTATTGTTCAATTTGTTATTTTCAGTATACTCTTTTAGTAAACTCTTACAGATAGCAGAAAGTTATGTTCAAGTGTTTTCAAGGTCTTGCTGAGCCGTGCAAAATAGTTTCGCGAGTGCCTCGGCGGGGATCACGCGCTAAGCGCACAGGAGCGACGCCCCTAGTTTACTGTAATGGCTTCGTGAGTGGTAGGCGATTTCTGACAAGTGTGAAGTTGATGGCCCGAGCCAAAGGCAAGATCTGTGATCATATGTCTCGGATATCGCCCCATTCGCGTATCTGACACACAGTATTTTTTCAAACACTTAAGGAGGAAAGTTTGGTTTGAGAAGCACCGACGATGTCACGGCCATCGCATAAAATTCGAGATAAGTAACTTACGCGCAATGGCACAGTGCGTAAAGTTGAGTTATTCGTAAGTTCGTATGCGCCAAAGAAATCCCTGGTGTGTAAAATCGAGCATTTCGTTTGTACACTTACAATGCTTTACCGCACTGTTCGCTAATAGGGCACGTTACGCACTCTCTACAGGCTTCAAAAATGAAACTTTTCAAGAAAAATCGAATTAAATATAAATTTCAAAAATGTCAATCTACATTTTATACGTTTTTTTCACTTTTCAATTACTTGTTTCGCCTGTAGCTTAAACCAAATGCTTGCCCATTTTCACCTTGGTTTCAAAATTTTCTTTTTTATCAAAGAAATGATCCAAAAAATTTGAAGCCAAGCTATTGGGATTATTCATTAGCAACTAGTAGTGCTTCGTCCGAGAAGGTCAATGAAGGATATTTTTTTTTTGATTGATAGCTTCAGAGTTTCGGCTGGGCCCAGCCAGCCATCTTCAGGCTACAATTTATCATAGAAAGAAACAAGAATGAAACAACCATTTTCATTAGATAGTACCGAGTGCTAGCTATGCATTCGAAAATTGGATTTCCGTGTTTTGGGAGCAGTAAAAATCAAGGTTGTCGTCCAAAAAATTTAAGATCCAGCGAAAGATGTTTTTTTTTATACTCTCTACACCATATTTAAAGATAAAAAAATCACCGATGGTGAGGGTCATACATAGGTTGGTCTGGTGTAAAATGCTTCATATAATATTCTCTGTTCTGCTCGGTAACCTGTCTTGGATCCGTGTTGCGTCTGTTCTTCTGCCTAAACTTCATCTGCTTACGGGTGTGTAAATTTCATAGCAATTTTGTGATAAAATGTAGTGCGTGAGGAGGGCTTTTTATACTGTTTCATCGCTTGCAAATCTGATCTATTTTGCGTCCCACAGTTTCGGTTTAGTGCAACTTTCGCTCAGCCTACACCTGTTAGGGAGGTTCGATATTAAAATGAATTAGTTTTTTCTTTAATGATTTCGTATTTGATGAAATGTAATTATGCGAAAATCTCAATTATATTGATCCGACGGTTTTCGATAAAATAAAAATTAAATTTACACAAGTTCTTATGAGAAAAGTAGTAAAATTACAGTAAATCGTGTCCAACTTTTACAAAAAAAGTTACACATACAAAACGAGCATTGGAACAGATAGATTGAATTTTCAAAAATCCTTACATAAAAGTAAAATAGGCATTTGCCGTTGCATTCTTCAAATAAATGAATTTAAATAAGGCAAAACATACATTCTATTCTCTCAATGCGGGTCAAGCGACGCGTCAACATTTTACCATTGAAACCATATATAGATATATAAATAAGAGTACGCCGCACATTGTGTCTAATTTGAATACATGTTAAAATTACTGAAATATAATACTGGAACGCTTACTGCGGTGGTGTGGTTTCCGGAAAGAGAGATAGCTCGGAGGTGAAGTGCTGTCCCTTTCTAATAGCTACTACGCATGCGTGGGAGAGTCTAAGAAAATATGTAAAGTCACTGATTTGCAAAAGAAGAAGCGTGCGACAGGGGCACTGATCTCTGGTGTACAAGCTTTTTCAAAGACTCTATCGGTGCAAGAGAGACAGCACTTCACCTCCGAACTATCTTTCTGCGGAAAGCCATCCGTGTATCGAGCCTTGTAGTGAAGGTTCCAGTATTATTACATTTCAGTGCTCAACATGCATGTACATGTTAAATAAATTAATAAAGAAATTACTTGTTTCAATGCTTATTCTTAACTTTTTATCTAATAAACCTGTGTCAATTCGTACTTGAACATAGCGACATTTCAATATCTTGGGTCGGTGACTGACTATGTTCCTTCACTGGCGCTTAACGATCATCTAATCAGCTCCTCACTGATATAAGTATCATTCTGTACATTTACGATACGCCGTTCCAATACTAATAAGCCTGATGATGCTTCTGTTACTGAAAAACAATCAGCTCCGCTAATGTGCAAAGACTGTTGGAAGTCAGTCAAATCGCTTACCCAGTGCAGAAATTGTGGTAGCACTTATCACCCCATTTGCAATCAGTTGATAAAAGTTGTCAATTCAAGTGGGTCGTATACTGTTAGTTCTGAGTGAGATATAAGTTAGTGCAATAGAGAACCGTGTACTGAATACACCTGTTTCGCAAATTTGAAATCAATTGCATGATTAGGTTTTAAATTGGCATGACTGCCAGTTGGGGAAATATATAGTACTGTGAAAAGCTCATTCAAAGTTTTTGTCTCGTTATTGGAATTGAAAGCATGAGTGAAAAGTAAAATGCTGATCGAATTGGTGTGAAAATGGTTACTCAGTGGTTTCCGAGGTCACTAATTCAGAATTTGATACTGTAGGACGATGAAAAAAAATGATATTTCCGAAGTTCTAAACTAGGATACTTCTTTAAGAATTCATAATTGCATAATTTTATTTTTACCGTTTTTCAGAATCTGAACTACGAATGCACAAGAAGAAAATGCAAATGCAGCGGCAAAACTCATTCCTCGGCAAACTCGGTCGTAATCGTGATATCACCCTAACTCCACGAGACTTCAACTACGATAATCATCACTATCAATATCTTAAATATACCAAACACGCTAAGGTCAGTAATTTTTTACACTAACATTTTTAGAATCCTTGTCTAATCCAATGAAAATTCAGAACAAAAGTTTCACTCATCAGATGTTTTTGTTTTTTAAGAGATAGGTTCTCAACAATGCCAACACCTATTTCGAAAAAAAATATATTGAAGACTGTTCTTCCATTTGAGTATATTTTCTAGTGGAAAAAATGCAGCTAAAGTATTTGAGAAAATATTAGAGTAATTTTCGATCTCATTTCTAATTTTGTAGACCATTTGACATCTTTTTTTCTGACAAAATATTCGTGCTTTTAGAATAGTCCCAAATGTCATAAAAAAGATAGGTAAGCTCGGCACCGAATAATGCAAAGTTGTATACTTGAAAAATATTACACGTCCATTGCACTGTAATGGACTTCTGTTTTACATGCAAACTTATTATCAAATACACATAGAATGGAGTGGTTGTGAATCTTTTTCTCCTTTGCGCTCTGAGAGGACTCGCAAGTAAAATTATAGCCCTACATGCTATAAAGCTACTGACTTTTTTGTGCATGGTTTTGGATAAGAAATGATGTCCCATGTCGACGAATAATTCCGAACAAATCTTCGCTATTTTTGAAATTGATAGTTTTGAATGGAGAAGAATATCGCAAAACCTATACGTGAAGTTGTTCGAAACAGTCAACAGGACGTTTGAAAAAATTGCCTGATCTTGATATCAGGTATTGAAGGAGAAGATACATTTTTAAGTAAATAAAAATCACTTAAGGGCCGTTTTTCGTCGTGGCAAGCTCCTCAATTTCATGTTTTATGACTTCTACTGTCACGAGACATAGATCTAGAAGTAGCGGAAGTAGCAGGAGTGAGACGGGAAAGTCAAAGCAAATTTTGTAGTAATGGGGTTTGTATATTTACATAAATTGCCAAACTTTTTTGGACTTTACTTCCGCTACTTATAAATCTATATCTTATGACAATATAATTATTCATTTTCTGTGTCGTTAAACACGGATCATCAGTTACGACTACAGCTATGAGCTATAAAGAAATCCGGACATATGAATACCATTTACCTCACTGATTTTCTTTCAAATTACCTGAAATTACCCAAAATGGCAGTGCTAAAAAATGATCGTGCAGCTGATCCGTTTAGAATTTCAAAATTTAATATCTCAACTTTCCTTTCACCGATTATGTGCATTTTCAGTTTGAATTGAAGCTTTTCCAACACTTCTTAAAAATTGATGATGACAATTGCAGACGATTGATGGATAGTTCTTGTCGCGGTGAAGAATTCTCGTAGCGCATCTTACCCTACTGTACTTCGCAGGTCTCACTATTACGGCAGTTGCTTAACAAATACTTGTTTTCGCAAGAATGGAACATTTAATTATTTTTTACCAGCCCTGATATATTTTATAGTACCGTTATTATTATAATGGAATAAAAAGGTTTTCAATTATGCGGCATGTCTCGAAGTTATCTATAATTCCATCTAGTCTGCTTAAATGAATGGTTACCGGAAAACAGATCAGTGTAGCAATTAAGATTGCATTTTTATCACGGACATTTTAATACGTCTTCAGATTAAACATGACATTTAGATATGTTAGAAATATTTAATTGAAAGAGCGGACTGCATCAAAATGTTACTGTTACTGTAGCAAGTTATAAGCAACGTCGCAGAAACAGTGTATTTGAAATGCTTCGAACCTTGTGAAATTATGTTTTGCAAAGTTTCTGCAGTATAAGCAGGGTACATACGCACATACATGAGCATACATTAGATATATTTTTACCTTACAATTTGATAACATATGAAGCATTGTTCTTGTTCCTAAAACTAAACTTCAATATTATGCTTTACGTTCTTTCGTGTTCTCTCAGCCTAATTTTGTTGTATACTAATCGAACGTTTCTTGTTTGGGAATAGGTACCATTGGCAGGTAGTAACTATGAAGATAAACATCTCATGTACAATGAAGTGATGGAGAAGACCCCGTCCTCTTCAAACTCAGTCCATAGTCCTCCACAGACGCCAAACCGTGAACCGGACTGTCCGTCGAAATTGGCAATGGCCAACCGACTTCTGGACTGGTTTTCTGTCGTAATGGCGGACGTGAAACACCGTCGGCAGCACACTAAGTCAAAAGGTATAAAAATATATATCTCATTTTTAGGCTCAAACGATGTCTGTAAGCTTACGTTGGACAAGAATAAATGAAATTCATTTTTCTCTTGCATGCTCAGGTCACTTTCCTGCCGGCTGTCAAACTGAAGTTAGGTGGATGTTCGGCCACTTGGACATTGACGCCGATAGTCGAATCTCTCTCACTGAACTTTATGGACTCGAACACGATCAGAACGAGCCTTGCCTCAAACCGTTCCTTGATGCTTGTGATACCGATAGGTAAGCTTACGTAAATATTCCATCGAAGGAAATACAGTAACGCATGATTTATTTGTAAATTTGATGTGTAAAGTCGAACGCTTGTGGTGTGGCTTGATAGCTTGGAAATAACCACACCTATTGTTGCCTAGTTCGAAGTTCAATTACTCGAAATGACCGATTCTCGTTCTTCCTACATGGGGCCCAGTTGTGACTTATGAAACGTCCTGCTATATACTAATTGTCAAACTATTCTTTTTTTTCTGCACCTATCCATGCAGTCACTAATTCACCTGTAGTAGTACTATGACGCCCATTATTGCAAACTATCAAAAGCTATACAGAGTATCGATCTTCGTCAGAAATAGCATTAGTACATGCACGTGGGCGGTAATCATCGTGAAAGTATTTAGACAAACGTACGTGCAGCACCAACAGCATTTTAGAACGTTCATTCGCTGTACATACACATCTACTTTCTCGTGTACTACTCGGAAAACATACTTCATTGACATTTATGAAAACATCTCTAGATTCGATAAAGTGGTTAAATATACCTGGGATGGCTAAAATTAAGGTTGTATTTAAGAATTTTTTTCGTGTATAAATTTAATTTTATTGAACAACCATTCTACATGTATCTTTTAAAGTACGACATTTCATTTATAATGTGTGAAAAGTTGTTTGAAAAATTTCAAAGGGTAAAAAAATTACAGTCGTTCTTCTGGGACATGCTTCTGTTGATCGTGTTTGCGGTACCAGGCATCCGCTATTTTTTAACAAAAAAAAAAAAAAAAAAACATATCACAGTAGATAGATAAAACTAGTACTTATCGAGCAGGAATTTAAAAATTCAATTTTTCCGGACCATGGCAGTCTCTGGAATAAAACAGGCGGTTTTTCGCTTCAAAATTGTTCAGTACTTTAATAAATAAAAAACCATGCCTGGTACCGAAAAAATAGCTCGAGAAGTATTGCAGTATTGTGTGAAACATAACTGTACAAATCTAGATCTCGATCGATCCGGTAGTCGCGGAGATATTTCTGGTACCGCTTTTGAAAACACTGTTTCGAAAAAATATGTTTAAAGTTTTGAGTACAGTTTACACTGACAATGAAATAACTGGTATATTTTAAACTTACATGACGTCATAGATTCTTGGGCCATATGACCGATCTGCCTGAGATGGTAACATAATTTTTTCAGTTGCTTGGTTGTTTCGCTGACAAGTCCTATAGATATAGAATTAGAATGTACGAAATAGACTTGTGAAAAATGTATTTTTTTATTTCAAATTATATGGCGCCAGTAACACTGTAAAAATAACAATCGAGCAAACTGATAGCTTTTTTTAATTGAATTTTTCTACATGAGCAATTGAGATATGAACCGCGGAAGAAGAGACTGCGAGCAAAAACAGCATTTGTGTTACAGCCGGTGGAAGCCAACCGAATCACGCAGTAATCTTTCACTCGGGTCAAAGATTTACATCTCTCACTAATATAAAATACATGGTCGAAGTTAAAATCAGTGAAAGTCATTCAAAATAGTGGCCCGCTTGGCGTGAAATGCTACTTTCCAAATTTCTCGAATCTTCTTACCCTTCGATTCCCCCTTCATTGCTTTCAGAGATGCGTATGTCAGTGGACCCGAATGGTGCGGATGTTACTCGAAAGCTGAGCGTCCGTGTGCTGCCGTTCGTAGACGATCGTCTCCGGAAGTTGCGCCAGCTTGTGATTCAAGAGGCTACTATCGCAGTACCCAGTGTCACCGAGGCCTTGGCCTTTGCTGGTGCGTAGATCCTCATGGAGTCGAATTTGCCGGGACCAGGACCCGCGGTACTAAACCTGATTGCGGTAAGTTAACGATGATCCTAATATAAATATGTTTCATGATTCACACAAACCACAACCAACTTTATACGATATCTGTGTACCGTCCAAGCACGTAACTACCATGTGTGTGCTTGCACATGTAGCATACGCTACACTACTCAAGCCCAGTTGTTATTTTTCGTCACCTTTGGTGATGTAGGAAAAGTATTGGTTTTGGTAAAAAATTACTTTTTTTAATTTCAATGAATCCTTACGTTATCGGACCTTTAGTATTCGACAAATAGGTTTTTAGAAAAATACGGGTCTGTCTATCTGTCCTGACAAGCCGAAAAAAATGTCTTGCCCCGTTTTCTTTGAACGTTTACTATCATCGGAAAAAACTCAAAATTTCAACTTTCGAAGGACTCCCGCAATGATTTCAGACACGGCTGAATATCACTCGAAAACTTTCAAACATACAGAACTTTACATTTCGTTGATGAGCACGAAAGACTTACACATCCCGTTTAAATTAAACATTCACCTTCACCAGAGAATAATAAGCGACCTATATTATTCATTTCCCTTTTCAAGTAAAAGATGTGTTTTTCCAAATTCGAATCAGACGTGGGCAAGGTAGATGACGCAATCATTGAATATTATTATTAATATCGGTTGGCACTAATGGCAACATTAGTTTTTACTCAGTTTTTTTTTTTTTTTTTACCCATAAGTTGCCAGTACTTTATTTTCTTTCATCTTACTACAGTTAGTTGGTCTATGTCTCCACGTGCGAATTACGCAAAGCATAAGCAACATGTAAAATAGCTTCAATTTTATTTAAAGAAACGATACTAGAATTTCCTCAAGTTCATCACTATCATTTTTGTAGTGCTACGTTTGCAGGGCGTTAACCTTTTGAGCTTTACTTGTGGAGAAAAAGGTGAGCAGCAACCCTTACTCTGTCGCTAATTATTTACCTTCAAGACGTCCATCGTCTCGTTCGGTAGCTCGTTATAGGAAAAACGCAGATTTTGATTATTACTACTCCTGTGTGAAGGTAAAATAGGAGGGAAGGAATATCACTGTAGAGTTGTGCTTTGACCATTAACCGTGATGTGCGCACCCGGGTGCCAAGCATTTCACATTTTTATTAACAATTTTCTGAACATTTTTTATTTAGATCTAAGCTTCCTGATCCTCGCGATGCAACCTATTTAGAACCTATTTCCTTATTTATGAATAAAAAAAAATTTCTTACTACAAACATATGGGGGTTGAAAACACGTAGCCGCGGGGAGCACCCATGTACCCACTCACAGATGAAGAATGATTCAGTTACACGGAAATAAGTTTTAATATTGATAAATGTTTTAAGGAGATAACACAGCTTAATAAGAAAATAAAGAAAGCTATGGTACGCTATTACCATTACCACCAACGTTTCGAACATCTGTCAACCGCCAAAGATCAAAACTGCCCGCGCGTTGCCTGCGGAGCCCTCGGAATCCCTGTTCTGATTTCCATGTGCGGCAACTGAATTGTCTTATAAGACCTGAAAATAGCTCAAATACTTTTTATTTATGCTTATTTAATGAAGTCAATCGATTTTGGGTAGTTCCGTTCACATCCACACTCAAAAAGTAATTAAAACTAGAGATGAGTACCTGGGTACCCTGGGTGCGCATTTACGTGGTAATAGCTGGGTGCGCACATACGGGTTAAGAGAGTTTGTTCGTTTTCCATGTGAAATAGCGATACCGATACTGGATGTGTATGAGATACAGTTATACTGGAACATACTTGCAGTACAAAGTATCTTGATATCTGGGATGAGGAGAGAAGTCCGAGTAGAGACCGAGGAGTGGCAGCCTGTGTAGTTGCTGATTAGTATGAGCTTCCTGCGTCATTGGCGCCGCGCTGATGGGCAGCCCTTCACTTACTGCACCAACTAATAACTATACCTAAATAATTCTTAACATCCATCTAGGGATTGAGCCCTAATACACTAGTGAACTCGTGGCTGTCGCAGGACGAAGTGCTTCTACCCTATACCTAAGCTTGCTACTTGTCCCTTTATAGTGCGGTACTTACGACTATAAGTTATGTTTGCACAATATTCGCTGTTGCAGTGAAAATTTCTGCTTTTTGAGCTGAAATTTTTGCTGCTATTATATTACCACTTAAAATTTCTGGCCCAGCAAAACAAAAAAGATGTTGTGCTAGCGCACACATAAACAAAATTTTTTTTTTAATGTAGCTATGCCAAGTTCGATGTTGAGAGAACAATGTCCTCAAAAATGGGTGGCACATTAAAATTGACAGTGAATAAAAAATTAGCAACAAATGTTGACTAAATTTTGTCACCTTTATAAATCGAAAAAAAATTTAGTGATTGTGCTAGCTCAAATGTCAAGTCGGCACAAGTATTATTTTAAACCATAATATATTTTCAGCAAGAAAATCTACTATAGCGCAACTAATTATCAATAAGAGAACAACGAATTACTCTACTTGTTTATTGTGATTATGCTTATGTGGTTATTTCAGCTCAATAGATATCCATTTTCTAGCAGCTTTTGAAATTAAACATTTCAAGCTAATTGTAATTGAGATACGTAATAGTGTATACTTAGGTATGCATATTCTCTAACGTTCAGACCTTTTGACCTGACCATTCAGTATTAAAAAACCGTTAATCGATTTTATCATGTTTTTAAATTGAAGCTTTATCACCTAAGCATTCGCACTTTCTGCCGTTGGAATAAAGGTCACAGCGCGTTTTTGTGTAAAAAAAACTTTTGTCTTCCCGTATATGGAATCCATATGAAGATAGATCCTTAGGAACTGCTAAAACACGTTTGCTTGACAGTTTCGGTCATTACACGTAAAAGCCAGATGAATAATTTGTATCGAGTGAAGAAGTAGGTCACATTTCAGAGTAAATCTTGAAAGTTTCAAATAACTCAAGAGTATGAATCACAGAGTGATCTTCAGTCGATTTCGATCGTCTAATTTGTGTCTACGTTCGAACGCGATTTCGAGCATAAAGAGGTAGTTATTTCACAACAGGGGAGAAGACTTTGAATATCACCTCACGTATTCGAAGCACTCGTGAGACAAGGAGTCATTATTTGCTGTTTTTTACTAAGTCTTACAGTTTCTGATACAATAGTATCGAAATTTAATTTCTCAGGGGTAGATCTTTAGAATAAGGGGTAGTCCTGGTTAATTCCTAAGCCAGATAAAAAATTGTTTTGATTGCTATTTCTACTGGTGTTGCTGGCTTCGCTTAAGGAACGGCGACGGTAAAATTAAAAAATTGCGTATCTTCACATGAATTTCACTGATGTTTGGACCTTTCGTTTTGAAGCCTAAAACTGAAACCTGGTCCTAACTTCAGTTCGATAGATCAGATTACTTTCAACGTTACGTGTATTTTTGACCAATTTCACAAAAGAAGAAAGGTTACCAATCCGTCGCGTATGGTTTTTTGCATCCGTGCATAATTCTTCAGCAGATGCACCGATTTGAATGTTTTTTTTTTATATCTAAAAATGTTTGCGCCGCTGGTAGTCCCATGAGATTTTTCAAATAATACTGGTCCATTAATAGCCAGTTATGAAAAATCTAAATTTTCATACCATCGCTGTTTATGATCATTTATCGATTTGGATGATTTGTAGTGGCAGATTATAATCAATGAAAATACGTATTTCAATTTTTGACGCATGATTTTTAATGCCCTTGACGACCCGGAGAAATGACCAAGAACTTACCGTGTTCGCAATAATTTGGCGACGCAATGATAGGTGAAACAAAATTCTACAAAAGATATCGCGAGATTTTGATGGGCGCCTGGCGTGATCAGCACGCATCGAAATCTTTATCTTGACTAATCTTCGGCTGATATATTTAAATGATTGGTTTGGTTCATTCTTGTTTCAGATTCAATAGTGAATAAGTTAAGTAACGGCGGGATCAAAACAAACAGAGTAGATCTCGAGGATGATGAAGACGGAGGTGCCGATCCTGCACAAGATCTCGAAGGTTCTGCTGACCAGCCCTTGGACTTCTAGACTTATGCGTACATCGGCATGAGGTACAGTTGGGGAACACCACTCTGAAATCGGGGGATTCATCACTTGTTAACCTCAAATGTTTCCGTTGTGGTTAAAGGTCTCTCGATATTACTTAGAGCTATCAAAATGCGGTCGAATTTGACTGAAGAAAGGTGCAACACTTGGGAATGAAATATTTAATATCATTACTATAATTGACATGCAATTATGTATAACAAAGAAAAACATGCACTCGAATCGACAGTTGTTACCAATGTCCCATTTGATAATTAGAATAGTATAATAGAACTGTGCAACAGTGCCAGTAAATGATAAGTTTGAACTCGGCATCTGACTTTATCCAAATTATTAAAAAGTAGTGAAAATTTTTAGCTGGATTGTCATTTTGAATTATGGAAAAAAAGTATCGATGTCCCGTCTGATTTAAGCACACTTTGCATTTCTGTATAACAACAAAACTTCGATAAAATATAGACAAACGAATAAATGAAAAAATTAGCACGGAGAACGAAGGAGAAAAGAAACCAATACGAAAAAAGTTTATTTCAGGGCCGAAATTTTAATGTTTCCTTTATACCATGGGTATTAGATGAGTCTGTACCTATCAGGATACCTCCAGGCACAACTGTATTATATACTGAAATTAAATAATATATTAATTATTCAATAATTAAGCTAATAGAATATAGTAACCAGCAATTGTCACTACATTAATAAGACACATACTGCACCCTTACCCTTAATTGATGATCGATTATACTCAAAATATTCTTTCTAAATTTTAATTCTCAGCTCTACCAGTAAATTTAAGTATCCTTTATTATACTTGACGTACGGTCAACTACGACATAAGCATGAAAATGCGGAGAGGGTAAAGTGAATGGGAATAAAATCATCGAAAGTTGTACATTACACATATGTATAATACACTTATATTACACATATGTATATTACACAGTCATTGCTTCTAACGATTTGGGTGTAAGTTTAAGTTGCTCAATTTTCCAATACAATTGAATTTCTTCTCGAAGTCTGATTTGTTTTTCAACCTTTGACGCAACTCTGCGGCTTGATGTTTATGTAACTCGTGATGCACCACAAAAATGTCCTATTTCATATTAAAAAACCGCTACCACTTTTCGTAAAAATGAGCCATTTCTACTTAATGTTAAAATTATTTCACTTAATGAGTACAAGGTACGCTGTAGAAATTTATAATAACAGTAATTGCTATTATTATGACCATAGTTATTATTATTATATAATCGGTAGAAATGATTGATGTGACTGTGTGAGTAAGAGTCTCGTAATACGAGACAACTAAAGCAAGTTTAATCGTTATTACGATATAGCTAATATTCTGCATTGAACTAGACGAGATACATCTGTCATCGCATCTGTGGCTGTCCTCACCTAAGTACAGCGATTCTCCATTCAAAGAGACACATAATTTCATTACATCTCCGACTGGTGATAATGCTGCAGACAATCTTACGAAAGATTTTTCGTAAAATACCTGCATACCGCTAACAAGAAACTACAGCACCCCAGAGATCTTGAAATGCATACTTCTACTTAAGAATATTGAATGTGACGTGTTGATACTGCTGATGTAAATCTTCCATCTGCAAGAAATTATGTTTCGAACTCGTGGAGATATATTTTGCAACCTCGAATGGAAATCGCGCGAAGTATTGCAATTAATTTTAGAATTGTCATCCCCTTATAAAGAACAAGTTACGGGAGTGCGAAAATGCTAACGGGAAATACTCAAAACTATTGGATTTTTATTAGTTCATCATTAGTTCACAATAGTATTTTTGTGCTCCCATTAGTTTGTCTCTGAAGGCGAAAAGTAATTAATAAATCGAAATTCCGTAAACTTTCACACATACCCATGTATACATATATATGTATACACATATATATATACAATATTATATATATATATTTATATATAATATACACACCTAACAGGGGAAAAACTTGACTTGGATTAATTCAAAACTAACCGTAGGCTTATGAACAATAGGTAAATAAATGTTATAATATATTTACCTATTAATAAACATGACACGTCCCTCTTAGGAATTTAATTATGTAGGTATTATATATACATACATATTATATGTAGTGCATATATATCGATATGCCACTCACAAGCTAGACTTGAAACATCATGCGTGTAAAAGTAGTCTGAAACATTCCCCTTAAAATACTGCATCAAATATTCACGAGAAAGAATATTCATATTAATATACTTGGGTGAGGGTACACCCAACCTTTCAGGTACATGACACCTTGACATTAGAAGAATGGTAAATTTATCTCTCGAGCAATTTTTCGCGAGGGATACGATGCTGATGATGTGAAAATTATCAAAACAGAATTTGACCATTTTTGGAATTTTTTTCCCAGACCAAATAAGAGTGTCATTTCCATTTGTAGAAGTTTGAAGAACGTAATTATCAAATTGACGACCGAAAAAATCATTTTTTTTCTATTTTTGAAAAATATTTAACAAAAAAAAAAAAATTGTTTGCTGCTTAAAAACTACCCTAAAGACTTATTTTTATAAGTGATGAGTATTAAATCGTATTAATTCTTCTCATGTAAAATATTAGAATGTTTGTCGAATGAAAGAAAAGGAATGTAATTTTTATTAACTTTTCAATTTTTATTGCTCGCTCTTATAATCTTCCTACCTTATGTGTTACAACTTCCGATTCGTTCGGCGCTTGTTCTATCCTGTTTGCGGTTAGTTTGGTAGAATATCTAATTCATTTAAGAATGGCATTGTTGCAAGTTTTACCCACCTTCCGAATCGGAAGGTATTACACATTGGGTAGGCAGACTATAGGACCGAGCAATAAAAGTTAATAAAAATTACAATCTCTTTTTTATTTATACAAACATTCCAATATTCTATATAATAAGTATCAACACGATTCTATTACTAATCGCTTGTGAAAATAGGGTAGTTTTCGAACAGCAAACAATTTTCTTTATTTGAAAAATATGCTTAAAAAGTAAAAAATATTGATTTGTTGGATCATCTATTTTTCACCGAGGGTAAAATTATATTCTTCAAACTTATACATATGGATTTGACTACAGTGCGATAAGGTAAAACAAAAAAGTGGTCAAATTTTGTTTTGATTATTTTCATAATATCAGCATCATATTCTTTGCAACAAACTACTCAAGAGATACATTTACCGTCCCTCTAACACTAAGGCGTTATGTACTTGAAAAGTTGGGTGTACCCTAAACTTAAGTATCAAACTCCAGGTAAAACTTATAACATAATTTCTTTTAATCTTACTGAATTGTATATAAAAATATGCAATAAGAATCATCGCTTGTGACTGTACTCATGATGATTTTTGTAAAATGTAATCCTAATCACGGCATAAAGAATTTTTACTGAAAGAAATTACTACTACAATACTAATCTTATCGCTATCATACAAAGTATGTGGATGTAAGAATTCTTTATGAATAAAGGTTGTTGTAGAAGTCTCTGTCTCCCATTAAATTTCTCCACAAACTCCCTAGGAAAACAATATTTGCAACGATGTATCGGCTAAACGGATGATTCTATAAGGCGGTGATGAAAAAACTATTTCTTCATCACTAAAATTGATGAAGAAAAGGAAACGTTAAAATTTTCAAAATGTTGTCAATTAAATAAATCACAGCCAAAATTAAATCGAGAGGTTACCTGGAAACTAAAACTACTAGTCGATGATCGCTTACTTTCATTTGGATGAGTTATGGCTTATAAGGTAACGCTACCGTAGCTCGTTTATTCGGTTAACGTTAACCTGCAAGATGACCCTTAAAATCAAATTTAAATTACGGAGATATAGGTGGTCCGATTTTAGACATTTAGCTAAATAGTATATTATGCACCAAGCGTTGACTGAAAATATATAAAGAATCACAGCCCTGGGTTATTTTTCGTAACACTTCGACGGGTCTGGGCAGGTTTGGGGGTATTAGCCGTTTTACATATTATAAATCAAGGAACTGACTATCCCGGAAAAAGAAGTTCTTCATAACCAACTACTATCGCGTGAAATTGAAAAGATGAAAAAATCTCGCACAAGAAATATTAACGCCAAAATTACACAAAAAATAAATAAATGTCAATCAATTACATGAACATGTAATTTACCCGAATATATCAAACCCTTTGTAGGCAACATTAGCATCTCTAAGTTGCTCAATTTATTTTTTCAAAGTTTTTTACAAAGTCAACTTTGAGCCGCAAATATTTTGAAGAAAAACTGTTTCGTTTTTAAGTCCAATCGTTTGAAGAATGTTCCGATGGAGAATTTTTTTTTTTGGTTTGTCTGTACACTTTTAAAATTTTGAATTTAAAAAATTCTCAAGTTTTGAAAATATCCGAAAATTCTGAAACGCTTTTCTCTTCGCCAGAAATACGCTGAAAATATGTAGAAGGCTGAACCTACATTTTCTGAATTTTTCTGAAAATTTCGAAGCGGTAATTGGGTTTTAATTGAGTAAAATTACGCAAGTGCTAGAATAAATATAAAAATAAATAATGAAAATTAATCTATCATGAGGCTCGCTGCAAAGGAACTAAAATGAAGAATAAAAGTCTAGTGAATTTACTTTAAATTTTGAATAAGTTTTAACATTTTCTTTCAGTAATACAACTTTTTGGAAATAAGACGAAAGTAGTTGAAAAAAAAAATTATTCTACCTTTTGCATGATATTAACGTATTTATTAAACCATAATTTTCTTCTCAATTGTTGCAATGCTAAATATTCATTATTGTCAATTCACGGTTGTTCAGAGTGCTAAAAAGGACTGGAAAAAATCTTTTTCTGACGGAAAATTTTGAAATGTCCAGAATTACATAAATAACATTATTGCGAAATCAACGGTTGTTTTTCAATAACTAGTTTTCAAGGGGAATGACTGGAATGAGCCGTTAGCTTTCAAATCATTAAATCCTGTTTCCAACGCAACATTATCCGTAAAGTCAATTTTTGTTCTGTTGGCTGCACGTACGACCGTTAAAAAAACGTACTCGTAGTGTTTGGACAGATAGCAATAAATACTGGATCATTTACGTGGATCCGCGAATTAATGATAGAGGACAGGAGTGATTCAGTCGGGATAATTATTATTGAACAAAATGATACAGTTTATTTGCGCACACGATACGAACCGTATTGCTATAGATCAGAAAGACAACTGATATTTTACATGGGCGAGAGAATACATAGATAATACCCATAAAAGATATTGAGACAGTAGACAATACTTGAAATACATAGCTCATCTGGATCGAAGTGTGACACGGACAACCGGCAGGATTTGAGGTACAGATGGGCGGATTTACACGCTCGAAATAGCAATTGACATGAAACTGTGAGGGGCTAGTCATTCCCGAGTATACTCGCTTCCTACTCACGGTAGTAACCTTGTTCAACTTATTTTGCTTATCTATCGAAAAAAGGCTGACGCCGACTAGACCGCGGCGGACGGCGGCGGACGGCGGCGAAATTTTCGCTCATACAGTTATCCATATAGGTGTTCACACTAGACGGCGGCGGACCGCGGCGGACCGCGGCAATTTTTCGCGAGTTCCAGGTTGGGAATATTTCGGCGGTGCGCCGCGCATCGCCGCGCATCGCCGTCGTCTAGTGTGAACACCCGACCGATGCCGAAATTCATCCCAAGTATAAAAATAGGGAAACCTGCGTTACTTTGATGTAAATGGTTATGGTTTACAAGGATTCTTTTCATTCTCTCCGCTGTTCTTGCGAATAATAAATGCATTCATTTTTACATCTTAAATAAATCCTACGGATATTAAATAAATGTTACGTAAGTAATTACTTCATTTTTAAAGAAATTTAAGTAAATGTGAGTTTTAGAACAACAAGTTATGATCAACGGATTATTTTATGTAAAAAATTTATTTTTTTCTCATTGTTCGGGTATGATGCTGATTTCATGAAGACTGTTTTTTATTTTGCGTATTAATTTTTATGCATAAGAAATGAGAGAGTATATTTTGAGCTAAAATTTATTTCATTTTTACTATACATATATTATATGTATAATAGGGTGTTTCAAAATAAAAAAATTTACGATTTTCCAACGAGCCACACCCGAAATAGTTTAGGTAGAAACACAAATTCTGGCGAAAGATGAGCATTGTCGGTTGATTTTTAATCCTTTTTTCCTTTTTATCGAATTTATGATGGACAATTGTTAGTAATTTTTTTTCGTGTTAAACACTTCTTCATCTGAGCTATCCATAATGAGTAATCAAGAAGTAGTGGCAAATATGCATGATTATTTATTGTGTGCCCATGACGACTGAGACAAATCGTGGTCATCAGATAATTGATAAATATCTCTTTTTCGTAGAAACAGTATCGGCGGGTGGTCACGCGACTATAGTGGGCGCATCTCACGGTAACTGCGCCGCGGTGCAGTGGGCGTCAGCCTTAACTTTTGAAATGTCCTACCATTTCCGAACACCTCCAACCATCCTGTTTACCTATATTACTAGATTAGCTATTATATGAAAAGAGAAGAATTATTCACTTCGGAATGGGATTCTATTCGACGCGCGCTCGATGTATTCCATAACATTAGTATTCATAATTATTTCAACAACTTTTCATTTGCTCTCTCGATCTTGAATTTTCGTAGGCATATAACCAAAACGCTGTTCTAGCTAGTCGAGAGTGAAGTATCTACGTTGGGTAGAGAAGCAAAATTGTTTTTCGAAAAGTATTCGGATGGAAAAAAATTCAGAGTAACTGTAATACATCACGGATGCGCTAATTTTGAACGAGATGAAATGGATGCTTCGTATATGAGATAGTATTTAACGCTGCGTAGTGATTTAAAGACCTAAAAAGGTGATAGGAAGAGAAAGAACGAAGCTTCTTAACACTTCGAGTGTATTTTAACACACATTTGAAAGATACGAGCAAAATTTTTCATCATCCAACTGTCGCAGAACGGCAGCGTTGTCGGCTGACCCGTTAAGTAAAGGATATATCTTCAGTCAACGGCTGACCATCGAAGGGCCTGGCCGCTTGAGTCTGGAATCGGCAGGACAGATAAAGTGTGTATTTCTTGTATGAAATGTGAACACTAGAATCATTATACATCATATCATATCATCATACATCATACATCATACATCGTACATCATACATCATCATACCTAGTATTACAGTTCGAAACCAAAGTTTGAATTTTCGGATGTTCGGAAAGTGACGTCACCAATCTAAAATCGGCTAGCCGAGTTCCTCAGTCTGGTAACAACCGCGCAGTAGAGCGGACGGTTGAGAGTCGCGCTCCGCAAACTTCGAGTACCGGGTTCTCAACCTCCCGGATCCCGCGCTTCGGGTCCGCTACGTATTTCGAGTACCGGGTTCTCAACCTCCCGGATCCCGCGCTTCGGGTCCGCTACGCGGTGAAACTCGACTTCCAGGATAAGCGCTCCGTGGTTCCTGGTTCGTGTTTACAATAAATTATTTCAATTCGTTTTTCGCGCAAGCTGAAATTCAGTAGCTGTCAGTCCGCTAATAAAATTTCTCGACTTCCAGGATAAGCGCTCCGTGGTTCCTGGTTCATGTTTACAATAAATTATTTCAATTCGTTTTTCGCGCAAGCTGAAATTCAGTAGCTGTCAGTCCACTAATAAAATTTCTCGACTTCCAGGATAAACGCTCCGTGGTTCCTGGTTCATGTTTACAATAAATTATTTCAATTCGTTTTTCGCGCAAGCTGAAATTCAGTAGCTGTCAGTCCGCTAATAAAATTTCTCGACTTCCAGGATAAGCGCTCCGTGGTTCCTGGTTCATGTTTACAATAAATTATTTCAATTCGTTTTTCGCGCAAGCTGAAATTCAGTAGCTGTCAGTCCGCTAATAAAATTTCTCGACTTCCAGGATAAGCGCTCCGTGGTTCCTGGTTCATGTTTACAATAAATTATTTCAATTCGTTTTTCGCGCAAGCTGAAATTCAGTAGCTGTCAGTCCGCTAATAAAATATCTCGACTTCCAGGATAAGCGCTCCGTGGTTCCTGGTTCATGTTTACAATAAATTATTTCAATTCGTTTTTCGCGCACGCCCAAATTCAGTAGCTGTCGGTGCGCTAATAAAATTTCTCGACTTCCAGGATAACCGCTCCGTGGTTCCTGGTTCATGTTTACAATAAATTATTTCAATTCGTTTTTCGCGCACGCCCAAATTCAGTAGCTGTCGGTGCGCTAATAAAATTTCTCGACTTCCAGGATAACCGCTCCGTGGTTCCTGGTTCATGTTTACAATAAATTATTTCAATTCGTTTTTCGCGCAAGCTGAAATTCAGTAGCTGTCAGTCCACTAATAAAATTTCTCGACTTCCAGGATAACCGCTCCGTGGTTCCTGGTTCATGTTTACAATAAATTATTTCAATTCGTTTTTCGCGCACGCCCAAATTCAGTAGCTGTCGGTGCGCTAATAAAATTTCTCGACTTCCAGGATAACCGCTCCGTGGTTCCTGGTTCATGTTTACAATAAATTATTTCAATTCGTTTTTCGCGCAAGCTGAAATTCAGTAGCTGTCAGTCCACTAATAAAATTTCTCGACTTCCAGGATAAACGCTCCGTGGTTCCTGGTTCATGTTCACAATAAATTATTTCAATTCGTTTTTCGCGCAACCCCAAATTCGGTAGCTGTCAGTCCGCTAATAAAATTTCTCGACTTCCAGGATAAGCGCTCCGTGGTTCCTGGTTCATGTTTACAATAAATTATTTCAATTCGTTTTTCGCGCAACCCCAAATTCGGTAGCTGTCAGTCCGCTAATAAAATTTCTCGACTTCCAGGATAAGCGCTCCGTGGTTCCTGGTTCATGTTCACAATAAATTATTTCAATTCGTTTTTCGCGCAACCCCAAATTCGGTAGCTGTCAGTCCGCTAATAAAATTTCTCGACTTCCAGGATAAGCGCTCCGTGGTTCCTGGTTCATGTTTACAATAAATTATTTCAATTCGTTTTTCGCGCAAGCTGAAATTCAGTAGCTGTCAGTCCGCTAATAAAATTTCTCGACTTCCAGGATAAGCGCTCCGTGGTTCCTGGTTCATGTTTACAATAAATTATTTCAATTCGTTTTTCGCGCAACCCCAAATTCGGTAGCTGTCAGTCCGCTAATAAAATTTCTCGACTTCCAGGATAAGCGCTCCGTGGTTCCTGGTTCATGTTTACAATAAATTATTTCAATTCGTTTTTCGCGCAAGCTGAAATTCAGTAGCTGTCAGTCCGCTAATAAAATTTCTCGACTTCCAGGATAAGCGCTCCGTGGTTCCTGGTTCATGTTCACAATAAATTATTTCAATTCGTTTTTCGCACAACTCCAAATTCGGTAGCTGTCAGTCCGCTAATAAAATTTCTCGACTTCCAGGATAAGCGCTCCGTGGTTCCTGGTTCATGTTTACAATAAATTATTTCAATTCGTTTTTCGCGCACGCCTAAATTCAGTAGCTGTCGGTGCGCTAATAAAATTTCTATAACTTCACAATCTTCTCATAATCTTTTTGGTAAAATATGTCGATAAAAAAATTATGTCAAACCTTACACATTGTTTTTGATTTGTTCTCACGCTGAAAATATTTATTAGTATTCGAGGTATAACTCGAGGTGGTTGGCGGTTTTCGTTGGAGGTAGTTAGGGGTGGTTGCGGGTAATCTCGGTGATTCAGGAGGAGGGAGACGAGGATTTGTGCTCGGTGAGTCAAACACTTTTATAATATTTCATGGCAATTGTAATTATATTTTATCTGAAATTTTTCAAACTTCTCATGTTTACATTGAATTATTTCAATTCATTTTTTGCGCAAGCACAAATTCAGTAGCTATGAATAAGCTTATACAATTTACTATATTATCAATTAATTGATTAATATTCCTATAATATTCAATGGCAATTGTAATTATATTTCATCTGGAATATTACAAACTTGTCACGTTTACAATAAATTATTTCAATTCATTTTTCGTGCAAGCACATATTTAGTAGCTATGAATAATCTTATACAATTTATTATATTATTAATTAATTATTTGATCAATAACTCAATTATATTAATCCTTACACAAAATTTTCGATGTGTTCTTATACTGAAAATATTTATTACTATTCAAGGTATAACCTGAGGTGGTTGCAGGTGGTCGGAGGTGGACGAGGAGGAGGACGAGGAGGGCGAGGATTTGTGCTGGGTGAGTAAAACACTTTTATAATATTTGATGGCAATTGTAATTATATTTCATCTGAAATATTACAAACGTGTCACGTTTACAATAAATTATTTCAATTCATTTTTCGTGCAAGCACATATTCAGTAGCTATGAATAATCTTGTACCATTTATTATATTATTAATTAATTGATTAATTACATTAATCCTTACACAATATTTTTGATGTGTTCCTATACTAAAAATATTCATTACTATTCCAGGTATCACCCGAGGTGGTCGGAGGTGGACGAGGAGGAGGACGAGCTGGACGAGGAGGAGGACGAGCTGGACGAGGAGGAGGACGAGCTGGACGAGGAGGAGGACGAGCTGGACGAGGAGGAGGATGAGGTGGACGAGGAGGAGGCGGGGTGGGTCGTGGGAGAGGACCTCCCCTCTCCTCAGAGGAGGGGAGGGGGAGGGGCAGGGAAGTGGGAGAGGTGGGCGGGGAGGGGGAAGGGACGGGAAGGGAAGGGAAGGGGAGGGGTTGGGAGGGTGGCGGAGTGGGGGGAGGGAGGGTGGGAGGGAGTGAGGGAGGGAGAGCGGGCGGGTGGGAGGGAGAGAGTGGAGAACGGATGTCGATGCGAGCCCGTTAGAGTTAATAGAGCAGTACACGCCCCCCCCCCCCCGCGCCCTCCCTCCCGCCCTCCCGCCCTCCCACCCTCCTCCCCCCCCCCCCGCACCGCCGCCCTCCCCACCCCTCCCCTTCCCTCCCCTCCCCTTCCCGCCCCTTCCCTTCCCGCCCCTCCCCCCCTGCCCTGACCCTCCCCCTCCCCTCCTCTGAGGAGGGGAGAGGTCCTCTCCCACGACCCACCCCGCCTCCTCCTCGTCCTCCTCCTGGTCCACCTCGTCCTCCTCCTCGTCCACCTCCGACCACCTCCAACCACCGCCAACCACCTCGGGTTATACCTGGAATAGTAATGAATATTTTCAGTATGAAAACACATCAAAAATATTGTATAAGGATTAATATAATTAATTAATTAATTAATAATATAATAAATTGTATAAGATTAATCATAGCTACTGAATATGTGCTTGCACGAGAAATGTATTAGAATAATTTATTGTAAACGTGACAAGTTTGTAATATTTCAGATGAAATATAATTACAATTGCCGTTAAATATTATAAGAATATTAATTAATTAATTAATAATATAATAAATTGTATAAGCTTATTCATAGCTACTGAATATGTGCTTGCGCGAAAAATGAATTGAAATAATTTTATGTAACCATGACTAGTTTGAAATATTTTAGATAAAATATAATTACAATTGCCATCAAATATTATAAAAGTGTTTTACTCACCAAGCACAAATCCTCGTCCTCCTCGTCCTCCTCCTCGTCCAACTCCGAACACCTTCAACCACCGCCAATCACCTACAACAACCACCGATATCCACCACGGGTATACCTGCCATAATAATAAAGATTTTCAGTATAAGAACACATCAAAAATATTGTGTAAGAATTATTATAATTAATTAATTAATTGATAGTAGAATAAATTTAACTACCGCATTTATAGCTACTGAATTTGTGCTTGCGCGAAGAATGAATTGAAATAATTTATTGTAAAGATGACAAGTTTGAAAAAGATTAGATGAAATATAATTACAATTGCCATCGAATATTATGAAAACGTTTAACTCACCGAGCACAAATCCTCGTCCCCCTCCTCCGGAATCACCTTGATTACCCGCAACCACCCCTAACCACCCCCAACGACCACCGCCAACCACCTCGAGTTATACCTCGAATACTAATAAACATTTTCAGCATGAGAACAAATCAAAGATAATGTGTAAGGTTCAATATAATTTTTTTATCGACATATTTTACCAAAAAGATTATGAGAAGATTATAAAGTTATGGAAATTTTATTAGCGTACTGAGAGCTACTGAATTTCGGCTTGCGCGAAAAACGAATTGAAATAATTTATTGTAAACATGAACCAGGAACCACGGAGCGCTTATCCTGGAAGTCGAGAAATTTTATTAGCGGACTGACAGCTACCGAATTTGAGGTTGCGCGAAAAACGAATTGAAATAATTTATTGTAAACATGAACCAGGAACCACGGAGCGCTTATCCTGGAAGTCGAGTGAATTTATTAGCGGACTGACAGCTACTGAATTTCGGCTTGCGCGAAAAACGAATTGAAATAATTTATTGTAAACATGAACCAGGAACCACGGAGCGCTTATCCTGGAAGTCGAGAAATTTTATTAGCGGACTGACAGCTACCGAATTTGGGGTTGCGCGAAAAACGAATTGAAATAATTTATTGTAAACATGAACCAGGAACCACGGAGCGCTTATCCTGGAAGTCGAGAAATTTTATTAGCGGACTGACAGCTACCGAATTTGGGGTTGCGCGAAAAACGAATTGAAATAATTTATTGTGAACATGAACCAGGAACCACGGAGCGTTTATCCTGGAAGTCGAGAAATTTTATTAGTGGACTGACAGCTACTGAATTTCAGCTTGCGCGAAAAACGAATTGAAATAATTTATTGTAAACATGAACCAGGAACCACGGAGCGGTTATCCTGGAAGTCGAGAAATTTTATTAGCGCACCGACAGCTACTGAATTTGGGCGTGCGCGAAAAACGAATTGAAATAATTTATTGTAAACATGAACCAGGAACCACGGAGCGGTTATCCTGGAAGTCGAGAAATTTTATTAGCGCACCGACAGCTACTGAATTTGGGCGTGCGCGAAAAACGAATTGAAATAATTTATTGTAAACATGAACCAGGAACCACGGAGCGGTTATCCTGGAAGTCGAGAAATTTTATTAGTGGACTGACAGCTACTGAATTTCAGCTTGCGCGAAAAACGAATTGAAATAATTTATTGTAAACATGAACCAGGAACCACGGAGCGGTTATCCTGGAAGTCGAGAAATTTTATTAGCGCACCGACAGCTACTGAATTTGGGCGTGCGCGAAAAACGAATTGAAATAATTTATTGTAAACATGAACCAGGAACCACGGAGCGGTTATCCTGGAAGTCGAGAAATTTTATTAGTGGACTGACAGCTACTGAATTTCAGCTTGCGCGAAAAACGAATTGAAATAATTTATTGTGAACATGAACCAGGAACCACGGAGCGTTTATCCTGGAAGTCGAGAAATTTTATTAGTGGACTGACAGCTACTGAATTTCAGCTTGCGCGAAAAACGAATTGAAATAATTTATTGTAAACATGAACCAGGAACCACGGAGCGGTTATCCTGGAAGTCGAGAAATTTTATTAGCGCACCGACAGCTACTGAATTTGGGCGTGCGCGAAAAACGAATTGAAATAATTTATTGTAAACATGAACCAGGAACCACGGAGCGGTTATCCTGGAAGTCGAGAAATTTTATTAGTGGACTGACAGCTACTGAATTTCAGCTTGCGCGAAAAACGAATTGAAATAATTTATTGTAAACATGAACCAGGAACCACGGAGCGGTTATCCTGGAAGTCGAGAAATTTTATTAGCGCACCGACAGCTACTGAATTTGGGCGTGCGCGAAAAACGAATTGAAATAATTTATTGTAAACATGAACCAGGAACCACGGAGCGGTTATCCTGGAAGTCGAGAAATTTTATTAGCGCACCGACAGCTACTGAATTTGGGCGTGCGCGAAAAACGAATTGAAATAATTTATTGTAAACATGAACCAGGAACCACGGAGCGCTTATCCTGGAAGTCGAGATATTTTATTAGCGGACTGACAGCTACTGAATTTCAGCTTGCGCGAAAAACGAATTGAAATAATTTATTGTAAACATGAACCAGGAACCACGGAGCGCTTATCCTGGAAGTCGAGAAATTTTATTAGCGGACTGACAGCTACTGAATTTCAGCTTGCGCGAAAAACGAATTGAAATAATTTATTGTAAACATGAACCAGGAACCACGGAGCGCTTATCCTGGAAGTCGAGAAATTTTATTAGCGGACTGACAGCTACTGAATTTCAGCTTGCGCGAAAAACGAATTGAAATAATTTATTGTAAACATGAACCAGGAACCACGGAGCGTTTATCCTGGAAGTCGAGAAATTTTATTAGTGGACTGACAGCTACTGAATTTCAGCTTGCGCGAAAAACGAATTGAAATAATTTATTGTAAACATGAACCAGGAACCACGGAGCGCTTATCCTGGAAGTCGAGAAATTTTATTAGCGGACTGACAGCTACTGAATTTCAGCTTGCGCGAAAAACGAATTGAAATAATTTATTGTAAACACGAACCAGGAACCACGGAGCGCTTATCCTGGAAGTCGAGTTTCACCGCGTAGCGGACCCGAAGCGCGGGATCCGGGAGGTTGAGAACCCGGTACTCGAAATACGTAGCGGACCCGAAGCGCGGGATCCGGGAGGTTGAGAACCCGGTACTCGAAGTTTGCGGAGCGCGACTCTCAACCGTCCGCTCTACTGCGCGGTTGTTACCAGACTGAGGAACTCGGCTAGCCGATTTTAGATTGGTGACGTCACTTTCCGAACATCCGAAAATTCAAACTTTGGTTTCGAACTGTAATACTAGGTATGATGATGTATGATGTATGATGTATGATGTACGATGTATGATGTATGATGTATGATGATATGATATGATGTATAATGATTCTAGTGTTCACATTTCATACAAGAAATACACACTTTATCTGTCCTGCCGATTCCAGACTCAAGCGGCCAGGCCCTTCGATGGTCAGCCGTTGACTGAAGATATATCCTTTACTTAACGGGTCAGCCGACAACGCTGCCGTTCTGCGACAGTTGGATGATGAAAAATTTTGCTCGTATCTTTCAAATGTGTGTTAAAATACACTCGAAGTGTTAAGAAGCTTCGTTCTTTCTCTTCCTATCACCTTTTTAGGTCTTTAAATCACTACGCAGCGTTAAATACTATCTCATATACGAAGCATCCATTTCATCTCGTTCAAAATTAGCGCATCCGTGATGTATTACAGTTACTCTGAATTTTTTTCCATCCGAATACTTTTCGAAAAACAATTTTGCTTCTCTACCCAACGTAGATACTTCACTCTCGACTAGCTAGAACAGCGTTTTGGTTATATGCCTACGAAAATTCAAGATCGAGAGAGCAAATGAAAAGTTGTTGAAATAATTATGAATACTAATGTTATGGAATACATCGAGCGCGCGTCGAATAGAATCCCATTCCGAAGTGAATAATTCTTCTCTTTTCATATAATAGCTAATCTAGTAATATAGGTAAACAGGATGGTTGGAGGTGTTCGGAAATGGTAGGACATTTCAAAAGTTAAGGCTGACGCCCACTGCACCGCGGCGCAGTTACCGTGAGATGCGCCCACTATAGTCGCGTGACCACCCGCCGATACTGTTTCTACGAAAAAGAGATATTTATCAATTATCTGATGACCACGATTTGTCTCAGTCGTCATGGGCACACAATAAATAATCATGCATATTTGCCACTACTTCTTGATTACTCATTATGGATAGCTCAGATGAAGAAGTGTTTAACACGAAAAAAAATTACTAACAATTGTCCATCATAAATTCGATAAAAAGGAAAAAAGGATTAAAAATCAACCGACAATGCTCATCTTTCGCCAGAATTTGTGTTTCTACCTAAACTATTTCGGGTGTGGCTCGTTGGAAAATCGTAAATTTTTTTATTTTGAAACACCCTATTATACATATAATATATGTATAGTAAAAATGAAATAAATTTTAGCTCAAAATATACTCTCTCATTTCTTATGCATAAAAATTAATACGCAAAATAAAAAACAGTCTTCATGAAATCAGCATCATACCCGAACAATGAGAAAAAAATAAATTTTTTACATAAAATAATCCGTTGATCATAACTTGTTGTTCTAAAACTCACATTTACTTAAATTTCTTTAAAAATGAAGTAATTACTTACGTAACATTTATTTAATATCCGTAGGATTTATTTAAGATGTAAAAATGAATGCATTTATTATTCGCAAGAACAGCGGAGAGAATGAAAAGAATCCTTGTAAACCATAACCATTTACATCAAAGTAACGCAGGTTTCCCTATTTTTATACTTGGGATGAATTTCGGCATCGGTCGGGTGTTCACACTAGACGACGGCGATGCGCGGCGATGCGCGGCGCACCGCCGAAATATTCCCAACCTGGAACTCGCGAAAAATTGCCGCGGTCCGCCGCGGTCCGCCGCCGTCTAGTGTGAACACCTATATGGATAACTGTATGAGCGAAAATTTCGCCGCCGTCCGCCGCCGTCCGCCGCGGTCTAGTCGGCGTCAGCCTAGACTCATCGGTACTCGTCGGTACTCGTCGAGTATCAAAGTAAGAAGCGAGTATACTCAGGAGCGAATGCCCCTCGTGAAAGTGTAATGGGCGCGAGATAATACTTTCACTTGAACTGTTGCATCGTTACTTTGAAAGAATAAAATTTTGAGATTGGATATGATGTTGGGCACTGCATATTTTGACCTCTGACGGTCATCGTAAAGTCGAACGCTTGAATAAGACCGATGACGCGAAATCTTCAAAAATGAGCCCGCTAGAGCTCAATGTTACACACAAACATAGTAAAGGTTCGAGGGATACGTTTAGCGGTGACTTAGAAATCAAAAGTCAGGGTCCTATTCTAGTATCCCGGGAGGTGGCGATCTCCAGTAATCACATATATCCCTATTGTATACAGCGAGTCAGTAGGCTATGTACATCCGAACAGTGTACACCTTATACCTATATACAATAAATATAACAATCCAATGTACCTGTATCTACTGATTTCCCACGCCTAGATTCCTTAATTAATGGGGTCTCACCAAAATGGCAATGAGGATGGGATATAAATAAATAATATACTGCGGCACCGGATTTTCGATATCCTTGACTCACCCGGACAAGTATATCAAGAACTTACTGTGTATACAATAATTTTGCGACCCGCGATGAACGTTGGAAAAATCTGATCTTACAAAGGATATCGCGAGACTTTGTTGGGCGCCTGGCGTGATCAACAAGCCCCTCAATCGTCAGTTTCGCTGGTCCTCGGCTATTTTCCTCTGCACCGGATTGCTCTGTACCGTAAAAAGGGAAGGGATAATTTTGGGGAGAGAAAGAACGGACACTTGAAACGAGTAACATACTCCGGCCACTTTCCAATTACACTAAAGTTGAGAAACTGCGAAGAAACTGGGAAGTCAAACCCTCCAGAGAAAACTGTAATGTGGAAAGTCCGTATGTCCTATTCAGCGCAAGTCTCCTTTACAAGTACAAACCTAGACAGCTTAAATAGCAATCTGTACAAAAACTATTACAGCTGTTGCCCACCAATTAAGCATAACAAGAAAAATTAAAAAACTTCACAGTAATTTGTTAAGACACAGTCGAAAATACAAAATAGCAAAAACGACCGTAGATGAAAATTTAAATGCTTGCAAAAAAGAATCATTTTCCCAGAAATTCCTGAAAGAGTAGACCCAGTAAAAAACATCTAAAAAGTATAGTCAAGGAACAATATTGTAAATGCAGAGAAGACACGGCGACAACAAGTCATAAATGCATCAAACTCAATGCAATCAGCCTCGATGTTTGGTTTAACTATTTTAAAATCTACTGTCGTTCAACTGCTATCTCCAACTGCCTAACCGACTACAGTCTGTAAACCATTCCAGAGTTAGAAAAGTCTTTTAGTCTTGAAAGACTACAGAAAGGACTTGATAAATGTAAGCTGCGTAAAGCTCCTGACAAGAACAGTATCTCGTACGAATTTTTGAAGAACCTTCCCAATAACGGGCAATTGTACATATTAAATATTTTCAACTGAGTTCTAGAAAAAGAAGAAACCCCGAAATCATGGTCAGATATTATTTTCAAGATGCTGTATGAAAAAAAAAAATTTGATTAAGATACTTGAGGATATATTGGTTATACATCCTCAACCAAAGATGAACCTCATCGACAATATTGAATACTTTATGATAAGATACAAATCAGAAAAAAATCAAGAATAATATGTATGGGGCGTCTCATTTTAATCAATCCAGTCAAATATCTCGTAAACCAAAAGTGTGAGAGAAAAATGTTTTGTACGAAAGTTGTATGAACCTGCCAAGGTCAGATGAAAGTCAACTTGGTTTTTTTTTTTTTTTAAATGAAACAGCATGTTTTTCGTTGGCATCTGAAAGGGCATCGAATTCTGCACTAGAAAGTACATACTTACCTGTACTTACTGATACTTACCACCGAAACTCGACTGGTAATGAGGTACGAGCCGGATAAGTCGCTACGGAAGGTTTCTGTCATACTTGGTTCACGAATTTTTTATGTTAAGCAGGGTTCACCGTTTCGCGCATCTGATAGAGGCGCAATGTGAACGTTCTTACTGTGGTTTCGTTTAAAATTTTTTTTTTTTTTCAATATTATAACTTTTTTCAAGTTTTTTCTTAATTTTTCCAGATTATTCAATTTCTTTAATCTACTTTTTTCATTTTTCGAAGTTCATGTAATGGAAACAGACACAGGCTCATTTAAGCCTCATTTTGATCCAACATTACACTAATAGTGACAATAAATTAACGCTTTTTTCGATATCATTGGGCTATATTAAATAATCAAAGGATTCTTTTGGGGACAACCCGCAAGCAATTTGTGATTTTATAAAGACACGACCACGCAGACAATTTTTTGACGAAAAAAATTAAAGCAGGGGTTCTACGAAATGCGTGTAAAAATTAAAATAAAACATAACTCTGTAAAACTTGAAGTTTATTTCTTGGAGTCTTGGTACAAATTCTAATCAAAAACATTTCCACAAGGAAATTAAGGGCCTAATATCATTCTTGTGTTGATACGTGAAAACCAATGATGCTTCAAACCGACTGTCGTATTGATTATTACTAATATTATAAAGAGGAAAGATTTGATTTTTTGTTTGTTTGTTTGTTTGTTTGAAATGAATAGGCTCCGAAACTACTGGACCGATTTAAAAAATTCTTTCACCATTGGCAAGCTACACTATTCCCGAGTGACATAGGCTATGTTTCATTTTCAAAAAAATTAGGGATGCTTACTAAAACTTGAATAATCTAACCCAAGTTGTAAAAAAATAAACAAAAAACTTCCTTCAATCGCGTGCGCTGCGAAAACTATTAATGATAGAACAAAATGATGTATTAAAATTTTTCAGAACACATCACTATCTATAAAAAATGTCGCGACAGCATGTCTATCTTTTATAGTTACGTCACAATAAGCGTCCTTTTATTAAGAACTAGCAGCCCATCCCGGCTTCGCACGGGCATATAATAATATTATGTAATAATATAAATGTTATTTTTTTAAAAACTCACTGTAAACATTGTGTATTTTCTTTTATTATATTATTATATGCCCGTGCGAAGCCGGGATGGGCTGCTAGTTGATTATAAAAAGATCTGTTGGCTGAATCCGTATTCCACAATTGCTTGTAACTGAAGTATGTTCTTCCTCGCCCAAAATAAGAGGACAGTGAAAAATTTATTTGGATAATAATAAAGCATACGTGTCCGGTTATTTTGGGCGAAGAAGAACATACTTCAGTTACGAGCAATTATGGAATATAATCGTCGCTGGTTTTGCATGATTTGAGATGGATTCAGCTCATTGAGTATTTCTAAGAGTCAATTATTCCGTCCTCCACATCACTCTTGTTCTCTATTTGGTGTTCTGATCGACATTGAGACAATTCAATTGGAAGCTCAAGGTAACCGAGACAATGCGACTGACTTTATATGACGAGCATTACGTTTGGTAAGTTTTTTAGCTACTTTAACTTCAGAAATAAGTAAGAATTTTCCATTTTCAAACTATTACTTACTATTTTGTAAGACAGTATTGAATTAAAGCACTTTTCTAAAGTGTACAAACCACGTTAACATCGATGTTCAATGAAAACTAATACAGTTCGTATTCGTACAAAGAGATGGTTAGAAAAATTTGTACAACCAACAAAAGGGTATGTCATGTTCACTGACAGCATTAGCAATCTATAAAAATTCTTCATCAAATGCCATCTGTATTTCATGGTTTATTTTTATTATTACTGATACGTGATACAGTGTGTGTTGGTGAATTTTTACCCTTATCAACAGCGACTTTGAAACCCAAATCAAATTCGGACTTGAACATTTCTCTGTAGTAACTTTCCTTGACCGTTTCACTATCCGGTATCCCATCCTCCTTACATTTTTGAAGATATAACTTATGCATGGCGGCAATGCTCAAATTTGAGTCCAAGTATCTCCTGTTACTCCGATCTCTGGAATTTAGTTTTTCAGCAGGAAAAGAATTGATGTGCTCGCGTACTCGTTCTTTAACTTCTTCGCTTTTCTTCGTTTTTGGCGTATGCCTGCCTCTTTGATCGGGGCCAATAATTCCACCTGGTGAAGTTCTTTTCTTCTCCATGGCATGCCTCACGAATTTTTCAGAGACCGAAAATGTGCTCAGAAACATCGGTTTACAAACCGTTAAAACTTCACCTTTGATAAGCAAGGAGTAAGTAAATGTGACCTGTCTACGATGCTCTGATTTAACGTTACCACGACATCTGGTCCGCTGTTTTGGCGATTCTTTCACCGACAGTGCTACATATTGCTTTCGTTGTTCCCAGGTACAAGTTTTCCAAAATACGTTGTGCAGCTGCGCTCGAGCTTCCTCGTCAATTTTGTCACTGCATCGCATGCGGCAGTCACACGGTGGGCCCATTACTTTAGCCGGAACTATTTTACCTGCGTAATTGATTTCTTTATTAGGACTCAACATTCCGTTCTAAATGGCAAATCAATATTTAAACTGCCAGTCCTACGGTAAGTTAAGCATGCGTTCTTGATGCATAACTTTCCGTTTTAGCGGCTTTTCCCTAAAGCGTATTCTTTTACTTGCGATTATACAGAGCTTCGGTTACACTAGGTCAAGACCAGTTCTAAAATATTTGCTACAAAAATAAAGATATTAAATGTGCATGAGTTTTTTTCAACTTTAAACTAGCTCATTTCTGACTACCGCGCAAATCGATAGCCAGTTAAACTGATTAGTCAGAACTACTGATTTACATGTCATGCCAACTCGATTAAATGACTGGGTTGCAATGCGAACCACAGAAGATCTGTCTTGACCAAAGTATGAAGCTGAGTGCTACTGCTCGTGGGCTCTACTGGTTGGATAATGCATTCTGCTAGCATCCAAAGTCACCCGGGGTTATCAAATGTACTCAACTCTTCAAACATCTTCAAAATAAGACAAGTTGTTAATAATTTTTTACTACTAGCTCACAAACTTGTCGTTAGCTGTATAACATAGTATCCAGAATTAATACAATTTGTGTGATACAATTTTTCTCAAAAATTGTTTCACAACCACATTGCCGACCAGTATTAAGTGGGGGCTCTACAGTGCAGCTTCGTTATATTTACTACATACTCATCCATATATCCAATTGCATTCAGAAACTAAAAACGGAAAGCAGAATGTTACTCATGAGGCCAGGGATAAATCAGGTAAAAACCTTTCCTCAAACTTCTCGTTACAAACTCATGTCCACATTTGACGACGAAATGTGCAACCTACCTTTCAAACATTCTACGAAAATTTATGGCTTTCTTAATAACCGTCAAGATTTTAGGTCTCTTGTTTCTTCACATTTCACTCTATTCCTAAACACTACACACTACGTCGAAGGATTTTTGAACCTTGAATTATGTGTAAACTTTCTTGGTGTCGAAAGTCAATAATGGGAGGAAGTCGACATTTTTTTACCCTGAACAGGGTCCTCCTCAGAAGACTAAAAAATGATTTATTGATCAAGATAAACAAAGGAATTTAGTTATAGGTAATATTCTTCTATAAATTAAATAAGTTAAACTAAACTTACATTCGATTACATGAAAAGTCTCATAATAACGGTGAAACTTTCCAAAGGTTTGAAAAAAGGTCGGAAGCACGCAATGTGTTCGTAAATTCTTTAGAGAATAACTGTAGGAGCGGCAACAAACTTTTCAGTCGGAGGGGTAATGTTATTAGTATGACACAAGTCAAAAGAGCACATAGATTTAAAACTGAGAATTCACACCTAACTTTCTGAACTCAGACAAAGGTAATACAACGGTTATTATGGATAGGATGGATTGCACGAGTATGATGGACTCTATTTTGAGTGACAAACTCACTTATAAAGAACTTAAATTAGACCTCCCTTCAACTCTACAAGTACGTGTTAATAAATTAGCAAATGGTTTTGAAAAACGTATTACGTTATCCTATAAAAGTATTCCAGCTAAATGCTATGGTTTACCAATAATCAATAAAAAAAAAAAAAAACATTTCTCTCCACATTATCGTTTCCTTTATAAATAGCCCCACGTATCATTTGGCTAAGTTTATTACTAATGTACTTAAGTCTGTCTGCTCTCAACCGTCGTCAAATGTAAAAGACAGCTTTGAACTTTTAAAAAGGATCAGTAATGTGGAGATTCCTGATGGATACACTATCATTTCCCTAACTGTAATTTCTTTATTCAACAACGTTCCCACTGACTTAACCATCGACGCAGCGATTAAGAAATGGGATCAAATTAAAGATAACATCAAAATTCCTCTCAATGATTTTAGCAATGCGTAAAGGTTATGCTTTGATGCTGCTTTCACATTTGACGGAGTGACTTATGCTCAAACATTTGGCTCGCCAATAGGATCCCCTTTATCCCCTATTTTATCTCATCTTGTCATAGAGTTTGAATCAAATCAAAGCTTTAAGATCTTTGGATTTCCGACCGGCTCTTTATTATAGATACGTCGATGATACATTACTTACTGTTCCTTCCGACTCAGTTGAGGTTGTTCAGTCAAAATTTAACAACTTTCATGATAGATTGCAATTCACCTCTGAAGTGGAGGTCAATGGTAAAATTAACGTTCTTGACGTATCTGTAATAAAACATTCAGGTTCGGTTATAACTGATTGGTTTCAAAAACCAAGGTGGTCACAAAGATATATAAATTTCACGTCACACCATTCTCCAAAATATAAAACCGCCAGCATCTATAATTTCGTGGACGGGGAGATCCTCTGGGCAAACTCATTGTCTCATCATAAAAATTTGAAATTAATTATAAGATTGTTATTGATTAATAACTGCCCATCTAAAGTAATAGATCAATGCATCAATGATCGTGTTATGGTCCTCAAGGACAGATTGAATTTGAAAGCTGATATTGCTGTTGGAGAAGACGATTTTGGCCATATTATTTATGAAATTCCCTTATGTTAAAGGAGTGTCACAAAGTATAAGTCGAGCTTTGAGTAGATTCCAAATTGAATGTGTTTATCAAAATAGTAATAATCTTTCAGGGCTGTTTGTTTTACTTAAGGATCGTGTGCCATTAGAAAAAAACTCAACCCTTCTTCATAAAATGCCTGCGAATGATTGCAATGAATGTTACATTGGGCAAACTGGTCGATATCTCAAAACTAGAATTAATGAATACAAGCATAATATTTACGCCGAACCGGAAAAAAAACAACCCTGACAAAACATAGATTAGATGTTGATCATAATTTTAATTTCGAGAATGTTAGCGTCGTTTGCAGCGAAGAGGATTATAAGAAAAGACTAGTCTTGGAAATTCGCAACATTGTTGGTGACAAAAATACTGTCAATCTCAGATCAAACACTGAAAATTGATACTACAATCTAATTTTGAAGAAACATTGGAAGTAACCAATTTCGTGGCAAAAGATGTAACATTTAGAAACTAGTTATTGGTGCCACAATATTGATACCGAGTTTCCCCTCACATCGTGATCAATTAGTAAGCCATCTTCCTCTTTTGCTTTTTTTCACCAGGTGGTTACGACGTACCATTGCGTACATAATTATTATTCAATAATTATTTAGTTGTTAACTAAATAATGCCACCAAAAGAACCTGATAAATAAACCTTAGCTCTCATTCGATGTTGGTAAGCTTTTAAATTTAGCAAATTATGGATCACAATGAATTTTAATGTAAGTGTTAACAATACCCTTGTCATTCACTCGATGATGACTTGGCCGCCACTTGAATTTGATTGATTAACGGATACCTGCTTTGCTACGAATCAGTAGCTTTAATTTTACCGCTGTCAGCGATTCTTTTGTTTTCCTTTCGTTTTGGAAAGTCTCGCCGTTATTATGCAATTTTTCACGTAATCGAATGTAGGTTTACTTCGGCGTATTTAATTTACAGAAAAATATTTAAGTATAACTAAATTCTTTCATTTATCTTAATCAATAAATAATTTTTTAGGTTTCTGAGAAGGACCCCTTTCAGGGTCGAAAAGTAAAAAAATTTCGACTTCCACACCGACGAAGTCTACACACAACTGCCCACTACCCCCTCTTCCAAGAAACCCAATATTTGAACGATATTTGAACGATATTTGTTTCAACCTCTAAGACTCCTTCTCCTTTGACCAGAGTTCCTACACTTACGGGGTGAGGGCCGTACAGATTTTTAAAAAAATCGATTTTTCGCCAAAAACGATAGCTCATCATCTTGGCAATATCGTCCGAAAATTATAAGGTGAAATTCGGAATTCTCTAGATACTGAGGCCCGTGGACGCTGAGCGATCTGTGCGGGGAGCAGGTACAACAGCGCGTGTTGGAAGCCATTTCCTACTCCGTCTCGTTAGAACCTTTGTGTGACAGCAAGCACTCTGGTATTTTTGTGTTTAGTGTGTGTCTGTTGTGACGTGCATTTCCGGCGCGTCTGGAAAAATGTTTCACGGGTTGGACTGGATCGGGATTCGAACCCGGGACCTTTCACTTTCCAGGCTACTGATCTGAACACTGACAATGAGCTACCCAGGCCGCTACCGAAACACTTTCCCGGACCGCTATCTGTTTAGCTCGAATCGCCACCTTACACTGTACAAAATTAATTTTGTGGTCCCACAACAGCGGAATAGCCAAAAACAGCTATAAATCACCAGAAACTTCTATTTTTCTTTATGTAAAACTACTCAATTTTCTAAAAAATACATTTTCGAAATTTGTAGCAGTGATCAAAAAAAACTTCGTCGATAAACCTAAATATTCGATGACAAATTAAATTAAACAGTTGTTTTTTGCAGGGTAAACACGATAACTTTTGGTAAAAATTGCATCATTTATTTCTGGATCTGACCATTATTTAAATATTGAACTTCCATATATTTTTTAAAGTTTATCGACAGTGTACTTTGATATGAAATGCAATTGTGTGACAGACAAGGAACAAAAGAACTACCAGTACCGCAGTAAGTCACCTCAAGAAAAAATAGTGCGGCAACAATTCTCGCTGGGCGGTTTACAAATAACTATTTTATACTAAGCAAAATTTTTTTGTATTTACAAATATTCAATAAAGTGCCCAGAAAATTTGAATAGCAATGGTTCAACAGTTGTGTTGCAAATAAATCCTGAAATTCAGGCTTATTTTCTATCATTTTCTATCATCTGTATGGCTCTTCCTCCTTAAATCTCAACCAATCAGTCATTTCTTCGCTGGCACAACTAATCAAAACAAATCAACAATTTCCTATTCTTACTGAAAATCCTTTTACGCTCCCACCGTCGTCAACCACCAAGAACTCTATTTTTTCAATTCAGTCTGGTCAAAATGTTTCAAGTAAAATCATTTAAAATTTAAACGAGCATAATCTCTATCATTTAATCCAAGCACAGAATTGTATCCAAGTACTTTTCTATCCATTGAGATTTGAATAATTTATATTCTATCATTTCAGGTTTGATTTTATTTTTTGATTTCATGGCAGAAACTTTGATTTCGGTCACGTTTGGATCGTATTGTGTTACAGTAAATTTCTACTGAGCACGTCAAAGTGTAATTTATTTTGACTAGCATCAAAGTCTTGTATGCATCATTTGCGCCAAAACGTTGCAGATATCACAATTCTATATCGAATGCTACACATTATAAATTTTGATATGGTTTATATCACGTCACAACAATGTCAATGAATGCATTACTGCAACTCGCGGTAACATAAGTAACTGAGGTATAATTTCACGACATAATGCGACATGGTTTTGCGCTGAAGAGACGGAAAGGAAGCAGGCATAAAAATTGCTTCAACCGAAGTATAAAAAGCGCATAATGAGGGGGGCTCGCTCTAAGGGAAAGATGTTATCACGCGCGCTTCGGGTTATGCGTTTCTCGGTAACAGTGTGATAATATGAGGCTTGGAAATGAGAAAGCATAAAATTTACGCATGAACTGTCGCGAGTTTTTCAGATTCGATGTGATTTACGAATTTCATCTTATCAGTGGCAACCCAAGAAATTTTGTCACGATAAAAACACTATAATGAAGGTAGCGCTAAAATTTGATCGTAATTATCAGAGAGCGACTAATCCACCCTTTAAAATAGGGTGATCGATTTTCGGAATGAAGGAGTGTCGGGCTGCGTTGTGTGAAAATAATTTTTTCTTCCGTTATCGAATTGAATGCAAAATTTTTCGATTCCAACATCCAGCAGTGCATAAATAGCGCAATATTTTAGATTTTTTATTCAATTTTTTTCAAGCGGCTAGGTGAGGCCAGCTATTTAAATATCTCCGCACTAAACTTGTAAGGTTTCAAAAGGGAAAGCTGATGCTCGTACGAGTCGACTCGCGCGTTATGCCATTTTGAAATTTTTGCAAGTAACACCTAATTTTAGACAAAGAAGACGTATTTTGAATATCAGTAATTGATAAAGAGATCGAAGACGAATTCAAAGACGTCAAATTTTCTGCATTTTTCTCTTCAATTCATTTTTGTTTCACGTAAGTTTCTGCAAGTCGCGGCGCTAATGCCAAAAGGGCGTACAATTTTTTTTTTTCGTAGCCAATCGTTCCGTATACTTATTTTCAAGCTAATAATTGAAAAAAAAAAAAAAATTCAGCCGTATATATTTTTCGTCAATATTTAGTTTGACAATAAGTCTACAAAACGATTGGCCATGTAAAAAAAACATGTTATACACCCTTTGGGCATTAGTACCGCGACGTATTTATTGTCCCTTACCCTCATTGAAAAGTTTTTCAACGGATACAAAGTTGTCAAGTTTGAACCGATATGATATTCTTTATAATTTTAGTTTGGATCGTGAGTAGTGTTCAAAAATTTTTTTGGGTGGGCGCGGAACAATGAATAAACATGAAAGATAAGGTAAAAGAAAAGAGGGAGAAATTTAAAAAAAAAAATTGTCAATAGATTTTTTATCCGCATCTTTTAATTTATCTCCGATCTTGCTATGAGCTGCTCATATCTAGAGAATACGTGTTCTCTATCTAAAATCAGACGTTACCTGCAAAATCTTGAAGGTGGAACCCTCCACAAGTCGACTAATATCACTAGGATGATCTTTCCGATTTGAAATCTTCGAAATTTTGTGTAAAAGGTTTTTTCTCATGTCTATTTTCGTTTCTGAGATGTTTGCCTGGGACAATTAAAACCAACCATGTTGAATATATTGCAGAGATCGAATAACAAGAACGCATGGGCTAAAGTCGGAAATTTCAACTCTGAGTGTTTGTAAACGTTTTCTGTTTAAACAAAACAAAATTTACTGCAAAACTTCTATCCAACTGCACTATAAATTGATTAAATTTTATTCCGATCTAGGAACTTTTTTTTCTACATGGGTTCGGTTGTGAAATAATGCCCCAAATCTGAAACCGTAATTTAAAATTGGACAACCGAATCTAATATCTTGATTCTTATGAAAATTTGAAACTGGCAACCCAAATAACCCGTACAAGTGTATTGTAATAAAAGAAAAAACGAACTGCAAAGAAAAGTGTACGCTTCAAAGGATTAAGTTCGTGATTTGATTGGACGCAATTGGAGTGACACTAGAAGTGTTTTGAATGCATCATTGACATTCCTGTAACCGTTTGAGCATCTCTGGGGCTCGCTATGAAATTGCCATCGTTTTTTACTAATTCCACTTTATTCCTAACCTTTCCATCGCGTAAAATATAGGACAATTCATACCGTTCACTCTAACGCACCACCAGCGTGATATGCTGATAATTTAGACATTAATTTAGAGAGAGGCTAATTGGTAGGTCATTTGAGACGTACGGTATTTTGAATGAGGATGAAGTTAGTAACGTTACAGTAACGATGCATGTTTAGGACAAATCATTACTTCGCACATTCAGGACTGTTAGAAACTAGGTAAACCATGGTAAACAAAACATACTTATATATTTCGAAAAGCTAATTCTTTGAGTCATTCGGAAATTGCACGATAATGATTTTTTTTCCTGTGACGTTTCGTTACGTTAACGGTACTAACTTCAGTCTTGTTATTCGATGAGGTTGTTGTTGTTGTTGTTTCTTATGCGAAATAGTTTTCCCGGAGCCAGATCTATGCATTTGAAGTTGAGCTATGCCAATAATTTTCACATGAATTCTCTTGTTTAGTATTTTATTCACATACATCTAATCGAAACGTAATCTCGAATAAATGTTTCCAAAATATTATCGAAAATTATCGCCATATTTTTTTTCAGATTTTTAATAACTCGAAGGCTTTCTGAATCTTCGCGTGGTAAAATTTCGATACACATTGGATATATTGGATAAACGTATGTTGAATTGGATACAGATCAGTACTAGTTGTGAGTGAATCATAAGTTATTATTTTAAAGATAAGTAGCTCACCTCCAACACCAATATATTCTTCACCCCTGAGCCTAGCGTTTTTCTTTACATTTACTTTCCATTTCTCGGGATGTTTTGAACGTTTTACAATTTCTTTTGTTTCCTTCACAGGTTTTGTCTTTTTGGATCCCCGTGACTTCGGTAATTTCTTCGACGTGGTCTCCTGTACTTGTGTTTCCATGGCAGGTTCGAGGTCCATTATGTGATCTATAAGCATTTATAAAAATGCGTTTAAGGTTGGAAACCTGATTAGATTAATGGTTTTTTGGGGATTCATTAACAGGGCGCCAAATCCATTTCATGGGACTTCCAATGTCAAATTGAAAGGTGAATATACCTGCCCAATGTCAATTTTATACCCGTTTTACACAATTTAAGTATGCACGAATGGGATTAGCCATGAATTCTTTCGAATTTTTTGAAACGGACGTTTTCTCATGACGGCTAATTAAAAACAGTATTGGACACAAGGACAAGACCTCACTTGGTCTCATCTTGAATTTGTCTTGATTTTTGAGATGCCCAGCTGCATAGCTCGACATGTACAATACACATATCGAGAGGTTCTCTCGAAAGGACCTGCTTGCCATATACAGGTTATATCGTCGACTGGGAGGAATGTGTTATTTTGGCTTCGCCATGAAAAAAATATTATTCCGATTTGGTACGCCTGTATCCGCCTTTAGAGTACAATTTTAATGAAAATCTGCGTAAATCGCGTACAACAAAAAATTTCCAAAAACCGGGTTTGCCTGGTATTTATAAACGAAAGGTTTATTCCAAACCTTAGGATCGATGATAAAGATGATGAATTTCAGAATCACACTGAAACTACTGAAACTAGCGGTCAGAGCTAGCGAACATGCGTGACGCGCGACTGAGCACCACTGCCGCTCTAGCAGCGGCTCGTTGCTCGTGCAGCAGACCACATTACATTTACTAAGCTGACTGTTCTCTGTTGGAAACAAACAAATATGTAAACAGGCAGATGACTTTCAAAGTTTGTTGTTAATTTTAATTATTAAGAGAACGGTCAGCTTAGTAAATGTAGGTCGGTATTCACTTCACTAAGAAATGTCAACTTATGTAAGTGATAAATAAGTTAATTTTCCATTTTAGTTTAAATAATAAGATCAAGTAACACCCTCGGCGTTCATGTACAATATTAATATTGCAAAATATTTTAACACAATAGATAAAAATAATTGCTAGCTGAGCAAGTTTTATAACGTAACAGTTAGTGACCGAATGCAATTCATGTAATAAAAAAGTTGTGAATTTTTTTGTATATTAAAGCAACCAGAAGATGGTAGGCAGTGCATACCGAAACGTCATATATAACAATAAAACTGGGTGCTTAATTCGCATCATTTCAACCCTGACCGTCATCCAACGAACATCAAATATTCATAAAGCTATGTGTAGAAAATAATAATTTGTAGTCATTTTTTTCTGATTTGTCTGACAATCAACCATAAAATTTTCTACACACGAAGTTGGCTGCTTGAAGCTTCAACCACCTTCACCTATGCAAACGTGATTAATTTTGTTGATATTGATTTCGGTAAAGAGCCACCTTTAATTAGTTGTTACAAAAACAATGCGCAAGAGGTATGCTAAACATTGGACTGATGCAATTTCGGAATAAATAATAGAATCATCCAATCTTCTCCGATGCTTATTCTGGACGCATATTTTGCATTTTTAGATCAATATGTACGTAGTGTACTGTCACGTTTGCCGTTATTACGGAGTTTCCGGCTCATTGCAAAACACATTATTGAAGATTTTTTTGTCCTGAGAATTGTGATATAAATGAAAGGAAAGGAATTCCTTTTTCGTGGGAAAAAAATATTTGCGATAACAATAAAAAACACCCCCAGATATCTAGATATCTGGTTTCATGGACTCGGAAAACGTTCACTGTCGGATCCGCATTTGCACAGACACGGGTAGAATGTTCTAAGGGAAAAACGACTTGAGTCGATTTTTTTTTAAATTTTAACAACTACCGATACTATTGTTGTGGCACTAGAGAGTACTTTCAGAAAATATCACTATAGAATGGGAAAACTAGCATCAGTCCAAGTACAACCTGGCAAAAGAGTTGCTTTTGAATGTACTCTTATGAGAAAGCAAAACTTAATTTGTATTTTTCTTGAAATCACTCTGTAAAGGGAAAGATCTGTATTGGCACACCCTCTTTAATGTATACTTCGTGAAAATTGCTCATCCCCTGTTCTAATACTGCTATTTTCTTGACTGCAGTGATTTCTGCTTGCAAGCACAAAAATATAAATAAGAGGAGGGAATTTCGGGCGAGCAATATAGAGAAATATCATTAATACTTTTGAAAGGGCCAACTGAGCTATATGCAGCATCATTTTAATCAATACTTCTACCACACATCGCCAGTGATGGAAGAAAAACAAAATTAAAATTTGGCAAAAAACGTAACCAGATTGTCGTTTTTTCATGCATTCCATCGTTCAAACTACGAATTGACAGAGTACTCACTACAGAGAGTAATTATTACTTGTTAGTAATTAATACTTATCGGTTCAGTAAATTTGACCTAAATGACCCTATAAAATCTTCTACAAGAAAATTACCTTCGCTGATTAAGAGTCTGGTTCAGGGAATACTACTGAAAATAGAGATATTTCATTACTGAAACGGTTTCACTTTTCCGTTAGTCGAACGCACTAGACCTACCGCTTCCAAATTCTATGCATTAATATATGGGTCATTACATGTCAATTCAACGACGTTGCGACGGTGACCCTCTTAGATTTGTATGATTTTTTAATATGTTTTTATACATATAGAAAGAAGTCCTCAGCTAAATTTTTGGCTCTTTTTATCTCTTCCCAGTCCGGAGTTGTCGATTTTTGAAGAAATTAACGAAAAAAATTCATGTTTCTGACAACAATTGAAACAACCTAATTAAATACAAAAATTTTTAAGTATTTTTTGATGTTCTTTCTGAAAAAAAATACAAATACTTGCGTGGGCAAGCGCTGCCATCAAAATGGCAGAGAATTCGCTGACATCTCTATCTCGCTCCTGAGCAAGCAAAAAGGCGGAGTACGTTCTTTCTATTTATGAAAGCTCTACGTCGAATCCTCGTACGTCAGCAATACTATGAGGCTCAATGGAAAAGGAGTATGCACTCTGCGAGTATGTATACCGTGAGTTTTCCTAGTGCCTAATTCAGGCAATCGGAGCTTCAACTCATGTTCAGGCTGATTCATCATATCATAAGTCCCCTGACGTTGCGTTACGTTAACGTTACCAGCTTCAGCCTCGTAAATCGTCAAAGTGTATAAAACGGCGACTTGTCTTGACAAATAAAATAGAAAAATCTTTTATAATAGAACAAGATCTTAATTAATCTGATTGATGTGAAAAATCGAATTTTAACCACTGTATTTTCCAGAAATGAAGATTCAAATCATCAATTGAAGAGTCAAATCTTGCTAATCCTACTGTCAATTCACCAAATTATGCATCAGTGCCAACCGCCAAGAAAAATGGGTCCTAGGGCCAAAGTTTCTCAACAAGAGGGGAAAAGAAATTGATAAGATCGAAAAGTATTGACGCAACGATGATACATTGTAACTATGGCATGTAATATTGTTAGTCTTAACCCACGCATGCTACACCAGGATTTGTGAAACTCCACCCGATGTTTGATCATAACTTCGAGGAAGATGACCGTATTTCCAACTGTTATTTGCCCTCTTTGATAAAGTCGTAAAAGTTGAAGACTCCTGAGATATAATTGATTAAAATATGTTTTCTCTCGAGGAACGCGAGCTTAAGGTTCCACTTTGGAATTCCTGAGACCCCAGTGTGGCATACGAGGGTTAATACCACCATTTGTTTGATGTCTCAATTGCATAATTCAAAGTTAAAGATTAGAAAAGAAAGTAAAAATTGTGTTTTTACAACAGAACCGCTGGAAAATGAAACTTACCCACTTCGTTCTGGAATTTATAATACGTAGATTGCATCTGTTGATGTTGGTCCATCACGTCAACACGTCCATTGTCAAACCAGTGAACAACTTCTTTTCCGTCTGATCCAACGACTTGACTGGATGTTTCCAGTTCTAGTACGTTTTGGTTCATATTGATGTTCATCTCTTATGCATGTTTTCACTGCAAGATGAGTGAATTTTGTCTGGAAACAAAAGATGATAAAAAAAAAGGTTGACTTATACATCGTCATCAGTAAATAATATCATCAATACAGGTACGTTCCCCTTTTCTATAATATGACATCAGAATGGTATAATATAACAATGTTCAAGACGCCTGCCCACCCATTTCACTTCCTGTTGAGTGTGCGTTTTTCAAGTAGTTCTACCGACTCGTTAAGTCGTTAACTAGATAGAGAGAAATATTTCGTCGAGAGAAAATTTTATGCAATATACACACACCGTATTAATATAATAATCCAAAAATTTCATCCCTTGTTAAAGAAGTGTTTCGGGGGTGAGGGCAATTCGATAATTATTCATTTGACTTCTATTATCGAGAGGAGTAATTCCGTGATAGAAAATTTTATGCAAAGTACAGACATTGAATGATGAATTAATCCAAAAACTTCACCAATATTCCACCCTCTCGAAGATGTGTATTTCGGGGGCTGGGGAAGTGTGACAATTTTTCATATTATTTTTATTATCAATAAAAAAAAAAAAAAATGCTACGATGAAAAAAAGTATATGCAACATCGGCAGATTTAATAGTGTAAAAATTCGAAGATTTCACCCCCTCGCAAGCACATGTTCCGGTAGTCGAAGCAATTTTAGAATTTTTAGTACCAACTTGTTTATCAAGACAGACTGTTTTGTGGAAGAAATATTTTTGCACTTTTAAAAGGATATCCTTGTTCTAAATTCTAAGCTGCAACCTCTGAATGCCCACCCCTCGAAAACCCGTTTGCACCAAGAGAGAACTGGATTTTAAATCGACGCATTAGAAAAATTTTTGATGGTAGAATATTCTGTAAATTCAAAACGGCCTTGATTTTTGAGCTGCAACCAAGAATTAAAAAAAATACTTGCTCGTATAACAAGTAAATTTGCTTATTTTGAGATATTTTGTAATTCACGAGGTTCTAGGATGAAGTGACCTGAATTTTATTATATGTACAGTTGATCTTCAACATCATGCATCAATCTCAATGGTACTATTTTTACATAATTTTATGACGTAGTCGGTATTTTCCATCGATTCTATGTCGAAATTTATACGTTTAGCAATCCGAATGTGGTTACTATTGATCCCAAGTGGGACACGCAATTATATCGTGACAATGTATTTCATCCATTTTGTGAAAAGGAAACTAAACCGTTTTTCACACACATGACTTCAGCTGTTTTTTGAGGACATTGTCTATCCCGAAAATATTTTCATCGTGAGTAAGCTTCATAGCTGACGATGTTATAATGATACAGGTAATTGTAATCAATGTTGCCGGTGTGCAGTTCCAGATTTTTTTTAACTCATTTTTGGAAACATGTGAATATGCCAGCTTTCGGTTTTCATGTGTATCTGTGAGCGATATGGAATCACCAGAGTAAGAGAAATTTCACTTTTTTATAGTAACTAGAAAACCACAATAATACGGGTCTCTTCAGAATATCGCATATGGAGCAGTCGGTGCCAAATCGCCGAGTTTTATACATCATCATTTTTATTAATATCTTTCTCGAATTCTGCAGTGAAGAAGCAATGCACAGCCAAAATTTTTACCGTTCATTTAATTTATTAATACCAATGTAAAATAAGAAGTATCCATCTGGGTTGATAAAAAATAACTATAATATACTATAAGAATCCAATCTCCATATAAAACGACGGTTGTTGGCGCAAAAAATATAAACTCGAGACTATCAAAGAACAAAGTTACAGAAAAAGTTAGAAAAACTGACTTGAAAGCAAACGATCGTCCGATAATCCATTGCCCGGTATCAAGCGAACATGGTGACTTCGGCTATAACCTCTCGTTTTGAAAAATATTTTTTTTTTATAGCAGCCCAGCACCGTCCGTAAAGTTTAACTTAACGTCGCACGTTGGAAAACTGTGCGAGAAATCTTCAAATCAGTAGACCTGTTCTGATGATTACTGAAGCGAATCTCGTTGAAAATTTTGAATAATTCTGATGACGCTAGTTCTCCAGTGCAGAAGTAGGAACGTGTAAATATGCGATCTCTAAAACGGCTGAGCCCAGGCAAAGCGATAATCCGGTATTAAAAAAATTGTGGATCTCTGGAATCTTGAAATCGCGAAATCTCGAGATCCTGTTAGGACAGTAAGGTTTCATCAGTGTCAGTTTATTCGTTCGCTGATTGGTTCATCTGATAGGACTCGGATATTGGCACTGATTCTGGATCGGGTGACATCATAGACTTGGTGACGTTCAGGCATCTCTTGTCTCGTCTACGGTCTTACATACAGGTCTGTAAAAACCAGTGGAGGGAGTAGGTCAGTTGTTGAAGACACATTGGTAGTTCACTAGTCGCCGCTAGGTTCGTTGCGATCACCACACCGTTACAGTGGGTCTAGGAACAGTGTGGCAGACGCCATATTCAGTAAAGATAAACCGCGCAATTCAAAATTGATAAATATCACTTTTGGTGGTTTCACATGATGCGGAATTCACACTTTACATTACTAATAACACATCGCTGTTTCGATGAAAAATAAACATTATACAATCAAATTAAAGTAATAATAAAAAGCGTACAGCAATAATTTTGAAACGTGTATCCACTTTCACATTCAATTATCGCCTTAGGCTGTACGTTTCGGCGGAATGAATTCCGTACCATATGAAACCATCTTTATGCGAATGTTTCTTAATAAACTTTTTAAAAATTAATCGAGAGCCTTATTTTTATGCACTTCTGTGTAAAATTGTATTAAATACATAATAAATATTGAATAACAGGTATACATATTGTGAATTTTATTGCAAAATTTCAACAGACTATGTACAGTAAACTGTAGATAAATTTATAGAAATCAAGTTTTGTACTTGATACGTATACGTAAAAGTAAATCAAAAGTTAGCAATATATGAATGTGAAAATATCAAGAAACAATAAAAATTTGCGTACATTGTAGAAAAATGTATAGAAATAAAGTTGTGTAAAATTATGATAAAAAATTTAAACTATAAATATACGATTATTTACATGAATAAAAACTTGTTTTTGTATAAATCTCAATTATAAAAAATATTGTAAAATAGTCGACACAGTGACATTGAATAAATGTTGATTAGAAATAAATAAATTTCAAAAGAAATACTAAAAGAAAACTAAGTTTTCTTCTGCGAGTTTCCGAGTGAGTTACAAGCATCACAACCTGAACTGTTCTGAAGCTGGTATATAATTTGCCCAATATTTTGAAATTCGCGGGATCGTTTTCCTAAAAATGGCGAAGCCAATCAGTACGAGGTACTCGTTTGGGCCACACTGTTCCTAGACCCACTGTAATTAGAACCGCAACGATAACTACTGGCCGCGGTAGAAGCGAAATCTTCCCTTGCTAAATGACGTCCGTAATCGTGGCTTCCAAGCATTGCCAACTCCTTCAGTCATTTTATAATAGCAAAATCGGAATATCTGTCCTAAGGACTCGTTACGTTGACGTTACTAGTTTCAAGCACGTGTACGTTTGGCATTACGGTGATGAAGGGACGCTCTTGAAGGACAAAATATTTGTTTATACTTTTTAACAATCACCTTCATAAGGGCGATAAAATGATTACAGAAAATGTTTAAAAAAGTTGATTAAAAACGATAATTTTTACATTTCACATTTGTTTTCGTTAACCTTTAGAGGGCCGGCATTTTTCCCTTGAAATTCGATATCTTTTAGAGACATGATTTATGTATAGAAATAGTTAACACGTCCAATGGAGTTTCCGAGTTATCTGCTGACTCCTAAAACGGGTCTTTTGAGGTTAAACAAGTTATGAGATACATATAAAAAACGGACATACTTGAAGTTTCAGTCGACCAAGGTTGATCAAAGCGTCCCAATGATGAACAAAACGATCGATGTAATAATGCGCCGTAATTACACCATTTTATAGTTTTAAGGGGAGACGGTAAAATTTGGACAAAAATCAGGTTTCTTATTCTTACACGATTAACTAGCAATTTTTTTTTGGAGAAGGTCAATGTGGATAGTTTCAAATGATTTACACGATTAAAAAAAAGTATTAAGAAATCCACCTACTAATTTTTAGGTTATGGTATGCTTTGGAAAAAAAGTTTCGACCATGTGCAATGAAAATGTATACGCATGGAACCTTATGAAGAAGATTCTGGCCACTGCTATTAAAAATTCCTTGCGCACACACTTCTATTGCAAGAGGTTGAAACATTGTTTCAATGCCTGCACTACTATAATCTGAAAATTGGTGGACGGATTTTTTAATACGACTTCGAGTAACGATTTTCGAAATTTCCCTGAAGTCTCCCCTAAAACAACTACCCAGGTTTTATTCGCTCCAAACAAATTCATCATCGCATCTCATTATCACCGGCAAACTCAGTAGTTGATAACCCGATCAAACTGATCAACTGGAATTTCAGGTGAATCATTAAGGAAAAGCATTTTCCAAACAATTGGTTTCAAAAACCTAAAGTAATGTACAAAAATTCTTTTCAACTGGTGCTACAAGCTAGCATAATGTAAAAGAATTTGACTGAGGTCACGGGACATACTTAATATTATTCATTTTCAGCGTTTGAATAAAAATGAATCTGCATCCAGCTTTGTTAGTGGATATAATAATGATGGTCAACAGTTATAAATTACTTTTATCTATTTTGCAACCTGTGTCAAAGGTCATTTAGATGTTTTTCTGTAAAGACTATAGTATAGTGTAAAATATTGTTTTAATCATGTTGTGTTTTTTGTGTTGTACTCTTTGTTTTTGATTTCTACAAATCTACAAAATATTTGCTCTAGAACATCTCAATATGCAGCTCTGTCAGAAATATTAAATTCCAAGATAGCATTGGAATAGAATCTTTAGTTGCTACTACTAATGCTCAGGCTAATACTATGCTTTTACAAGGCTGAAGTCAGGAATGTTGATGTAATCAAAATTTGAGATGAATTTTCATTATGTGCTTGAAGTTTGTATCGGACAAGGGTGATGAAGAATGCAAGTTCACACCAATACTAAATTTCGATCAAAGTAAATACAGATTAGTAAATTATCGGAACTCAGTACTAGCAACAACATGAGCTTTTGATCAAGCTCTTTATTGATCGAAACTACAGGTACAATATTATTTTGCAGCTATAATATTTTTGATATAGTTCAATTATTGAAATATGATTTCAGTGAAACTTCAGTTACACATTTTTCAAGGGATATGGCAATACTGACGTATAAGTGAGAATAACGTTAAAGTGAAATATCTAAATATTCCAAACATTCATGATTGAAAAATCAAATATATCTGATATTCAGAGTTTTTATAGGTATCATCTTGTCATATTTACATTCACCCCGAGCAAAATTGAGTAATATTATTAACTACAGGATTTCACAGCAGCGTGCGTCTGGTTAAGGTTAATCTAGTGATGTCAAGTAAAAAATCTTTCTGTAGATGAGGCACTGACCTGAACCTGCCAAAACGTGCTTGAAACAGGGACAAACACATATGTAAGACTATGCCATTAGGCATTAGTAGAGTACACAAACATCAAAACACGCACACGATCTAGTGGTAAGCAAGTCAAACATCAAACCGTACGTTTCGACCGATAAGTACGGATGATGAGTAAGCTAAAAGTAATTGATGCATCGATTAATCGAGTCCAAAAAAACAATCGACCATGACTCGATTTAATCAGTAAAAATGAATTCATCGATTGTCTATTTCAGATTTTTTTGAAACAGTGCATATAAAACCTAAATTTTGTAAATTTCAGTATGGAATCTCAATAGCGAAAAAGTTTTTTCTTAATTTATGATTTCATTCAAACTATTTTTCAATTTCAGATGAAAATATTTTTTCATCTTTCACTTATTATATTAAATATGTACTTAGTGAGTAAGACAATGATAATAATTGATACTTTAATCACATAAATTAATATTGTATTGCATTGATCATGGGAGTAAAAACCAAAAACCGATTGTGAGAAATAATAGTCAAGTCGGTCGATTAATTTAGCTTGAAAAATAACCGATTGTATTCAATTAATCGCAAGAAAATAATCAATTTACTCGAAAATCGATTATTTATTGTCATTTTTACTAAACAGTTAGTTGTAATAATGCAGAACTGGACAGAGAACGTTAGGGGATGGAATATGTAGCATACAAGTGCAAAAAAACATATATAGGAGAAACGTAGAAGTGAAATATTTTCACATGGCTTGTGGACAGAACATGCCGGGACCAACAAAATTTTACGAATAAACGAGAAAAATGTTCAAGTGCGAAATCTATAACCGAGGTTTCACTTCTAGCCTACTTTATTTCAATTTCTAAACTTACGGACAATTCTATAATTATAAAGTAACAAATTTTTACTAAAAATACATAGGTACACGAGCGGTACGAACTTTAATGTAAAATGTTTTGTTAAATGTATAAATGTCAGAAAAGCACTCTTAAAATTCATGAATTTGTTACCTCAGTTGTCGACGAAATATCTACGCCTCTGATTAAACAAATATTAACACACCGTTACCAAAACAAAGTAGTCCAGTTCTCTCAAAAGTGTTAAAACGTCAGTAGAACAGACATATTTTTGATCATGGATGTTCCATCGATATGGTTCATAGTATAAATTTTCGAAATAATCAACCCAAACCGTTTTTAGGTTAGGTTAGGTTAAGTTAGGTAGAAGTAATTTCACTTTTTCGCAAACATGGTTTGATGATTGATACATTATTATTTTGTAAACATAAATAAAACTTGTGTACTCACGCTTCGCTCCTCGATAAAAACAATCTAATGACATACGTCAGTTCTCGTCACTAGATTTTATTGATTTTTGATTGGGATATAATGAAAATTATGACGACTTAATTCTTGATCAACACGTGCGAATATCGTTTAATAAAGCCACTTAACCACCGTAATACTAATCCTGAAAAACAACTTCAAAAGTTTTCGGCAAACATAAATGTATGAGTAACTGCCACCTATTTGTTTACACGATAGTATCAAGTCGGTCGGATTCTTAAGCCATATACTCTACGAACAGCGCACAGTCTATCCTACTCCGTGGTCTATCCTGTCAGCATTACGACAGTCTTTCGTCCTTCTCTATTGCGCCGACAGAACTACGATTCCCCATACAGTTAGCCTCTAATGTAACGGGTATTCAACTAATTTTTATGAAAACGGTTTGTGGCAGTTTTACAGTATTCATTCCAAATGTTTTTTCTGCATGAGCTTATAAAATAAAAAAAAAAAAATCTTTCCTCTTTATAATATTAGTATAGATATATCCTAAATGTCCACGCTACCAATGGAACAGTTTCGAAGCGAGTCAAGTTGTGAAACAGAATACAAAGATTGCTTTTATGACCGCGTGTGTGTAACGTCTCACAAACATCAGTCAGGTATAAACGTTAGATCCCAATATCTATCGCGAAAACATACATAACTTAACTTGTTTCGCACCGAAAACAATCCCGATGGCTAAAGCATCAATAAATATTTCCGTACTTCAATGAAACTGACTGAATATCACTGAACATTCATATTCATTAAGGGTATTCTAGTTAGTTCTAGTCTAAAGGCCCGAATTTCAGGCGTTTTTGACGGTCGATAAAAAAAAAAAAAAAACAATAAATATTTTAACTGTCCATTTTTTTTATAATTTATTTATTTATATTTAAAGAATACACAAAAAAAAATTCAAAAAAAATATATATATTTTACAAGGTTACACGTTGTTGAAGTGGAGGGGAAAAAAAAGAGTGTGTCCATCTTGTTACGATTCCCACCGTCTGGTCATCTGAAAAATAAAAAAAGGTAGATCCTTAATCAGTACAAATGCCATTATGGTAGGGACCTGGATAAATGAAAAACAAAATTTTCACGCAGAATAGCAGCTACTCAGAAAAGGTAGATATTTAAAAAAAATTTTTTTTAAGTTTTCCGAATTTTTTGAAAATAGCAAAAATTGAAAATTTTGATTCTTTTTTTATTTCGTACCGTAGAGGGTTACATGAATAAAATTCGTGCTTAATTTCAAGAAAATTGGTCAATTAGAACTTGAAATTTTGTGACAGACATTGCGAAAAAAGTAGTTTCGAGAAAACGCGTTTAAAGTTTCGAGTACAGTTTTAGGCAGTCGAACCGATAGAACAGTAAGTGTTACTTACATTTTTTCGATCAGCGATTCCTGCTCCATACATCGGGCCTAATTTTTCCACCTCAAATTGAATATTTAAAATACAATGAAAAAATTATGGAGGGTTAGTCGGAGCCTGTGAACTGCCTATTGCTAGATTCGTTCCGTCTAAACCAGTCGAGCTGCCACTACACTAAATTGGTTATAACTTTTAAAATGATTCGAATTACGATAAATCCTTTTGAGGACATATTCTTGAATGTCTAAACTAGATTTTTTCAACTTTTTAGACTAGAATGCCCCCTTAATGCCCAACCTTACAGCTTTCTTGTTTTTGGTCAGAAACGAAATGCGACTTTGACTCTATACGAATTATTTGACAATGACTTCCATTCTCTCGCATCTTCAGATCATACAGAAGGTCTAAAAGGTGCCTGTCCACATGAGAGTAAAACTCTCGAGAGCAATACTCGCCAGAAGATAGGATCCTTTGATGATCCACAGAGTTACTCGCAGGCAGTAACGTCAAACTTATCTGGAACTGTATATCTATATCTACAATACCCCAATACGACAGCGCAGCTAGTGGACGAACGAGGAACACAGTTTGGTCACACTAAAGATGACAATCCCCACCATTTAAAAATAGCCGAGTTCCCAGACCTGTGTGTAAGACCGTGGTCCACGGGCTGGATTTCTCCATTATAATCAGAGAGAAACCTTTATAATCAACTAAGAAAAATTAGCAGTCGCTAACCGATTTATTGTGCAGCGGCGCGTTTACCGAGGTTTTTGACGTAAAACACATATAGAATGAATAGTATGTCAATTTCCAGTAAAAAAACGTAATAGACTGTGCGAAAATGGTAAACTTGAAAGGCCAGAAGTGGAAAAAACCATAGACTTATAGATAGACTGATCATGTATAACATTGGCCATGTTCGTAAATTGACTGCCAGTACTAAAAATTTCCTAGGACAGAGACAGAGCTGTCCATGAACTCGGCAGCGCAAAAGAGATAAAAGATTGCTGACAGTACTGTCAGTCAATTTTCGAACACGGCCATTATAGGTATAATAGTGAGTAGCGAGCACTGGATAGTTTATGATTAGATTATCTCTCTCTTTCTGTTCGTCCGACGTTGCCACTTATTCGAACCTTCATACCTTGCCTACTCTATTTATAATGTCTCTATAAGATTACGTACGTGAAATACGCCAGGAATGAATGTTATTTACCTCAGATTAGCAGCATCAAAGGGAATTACAGCTGTGTATATTTGTTGTTCGGAAATCCGTGAATTATTGCAGGGTACGAAACATTAGGGAATAGACTATTAGGGAACACGACTACATGTAAAAACATTATTGATTTTCATGAAATTTGAGGGACAATAAAATTTGAATGATCGTGGAATATTTTGAAAATATTTTAAGACAGTAATATACCGTTCATCTACTGAGATTATTCGCAATAATTTGAAACCTTCAATGCCATGCTATATATAACATGGGGCACCACTCTTCACACAATCAAATAAACTGAAATAAACTGCAAAGTCAAAGTTTTCAAGTGTAAACTTCTGTTAAACGTGAAGTCATTTTTCATGACGCAGGGTACAACTAATCGTAAACCAAAGAGACAAACTGTATACTGTACGTACGGCCAGGTACACGAATTCTCACATAGCAATCCAACATAAAATTCTATGTTTTTTCTTTTCTCATACTTTCTTCTACGTGGCACATTCTCCAAAATAAAAAAATTATCTTTGTATGGATAACAATTTAAACTAATTTATTCGATTATTTTGCAGACCAACAGGTGACTTGTAAGTAGCGGCAGCTTGCTGATCGTGCACCACTAGGCTCTCTCAGGCACAAAATACATATTTAGGGAGAAAACAAATATGAATTCGATTACTTGGATGAATACCAAAGGTATTTGGCTAACAAGACAGTTTCACTACTGGATATTTGCATGAATACCAAAGGTATTCATCAAAGCAATCGAATTTACATTTCTCTTCTTCGTAAATATCTATTTTGTGCCTGAGAATCCTTGTCTCACGAGCAACGAGCTGCCGCTACTTGTAAGAAAATAAGAAAAAAGTTTTTCGATATCAGAGTTCAAATATTTTTATAAACATTAGTTTTTCCACGGCTGTAGTTTCTAAGGTAAAGTTTCATTAAAAAGAAAAAATTTGTTCCAATTTTTTTCGCCGAAAATCCGCATTGTTCTGTAAGTAAGATCTGCTACAAATAATTTCTACGTCGATCATGAAAAAGTTCAGATTTCGGAAAATTGGAGAAAATGATCGGAAATTGTCGGAAATCGTATAACGAAGTAATCAATTATACAGAATTGAAGAAAATTGTAGTTTCTTTCGCCCTCAACTATAACTTTTTAAGTTAAATTATTGCAAAATTCCAAAAATTCGGGCATGCTTGAGTACATTTTTTAGAATTTATTTTTTATTATTAATCTCTGTTCTGAATTATACGCACAATATCGCAAAGAATACGAGTTCCAAGTTTCAAGTCAATAATGTGGCCGCTGTTGATTCGGGAATAAAGTTCTATATGCAACACGGGAATAAAAGTCCATTATTCCCTTCTTGCATAATGTATTAAAATCACTTACTTCGGAACAAAATGAACTCTGCAAATCATTTTGTGAAAGGGCACATGTGGCCGCCTTATCCGGCAATGCCCTTATCTTGGGGTCATGCCCATAAAATAGTGAAAAATGTCAGTTTTTGATTTATATAACAATGCTGCACGATTGGGAAAAATCTGAGAAAATTATGAAAAATTACATGAAAGCAGAGGTTCAAACCGTGAAAAAAAGACGGCACTCTTCAAAATCCACCGGAATCCAGTGACTGAATGTTCACAAATTTTCAGAAGGCGAACTTTCCTAGCAAAAGTCTGAAAAAAATCCTCGATATGTGCACGTACGTCTGTTAGATCTGTGATTCTTTCCAAATTTTCCAAGTAGAAATAGCGGAGTAATCGTGAAAAAACTGAACATCACGTTGTATGCGATAACTTCGAGTAAAATGGAGTTAGAAGACTAAAATTTGGTATGAGTTAGTGATTTACTAACAGAAAACTTTTGGTCACCAGCACAATACATTTCAAGAGAGGGCACTTTTAGCATGCTTAACCGGCTATGCCTTTTCGTAACAATGGTTGATCATGATTAGTATTGTTTGGGAGTAGAGGTTCCATCCCGCGCAACCTGTTTCCTCTCAAACAATACTTTCAATACGACGTATGACCCGGGAAAAGCGACTTGAATCTTTATCATAAAAGTCATGATTAACCTATTTTCGCACTAAATTCTCGGATTCGAACATTTTCGTTCAGATGATTGCCAGTAAAATGGTTAGTGATTCAGAGTTAAAATGCTATTCCGTCCTCACAAGAGTTGAAATTTTTCTGAGGATGAACATTGGGATGAAAAAAATCTGATGCGGTGTTCGACACATCTATACTTACCTGTCAGCACGTTCAAAATTAATGGTCTCACGAAAATTTTCATGAATTCCAATACACAAAATGTTAATTGATATAATATAAAAACAAAATATTGATGGAAGAATTCGTTATTTATAAAAAAGATGACAGGTCAATTGAATGAATTAGAAGCTCCTTTATGCGTACATATTTCCTCATGAATACTTTCAGAATGCGCAGAGTGCACTTGCCGGTGTAACCACCGGGTCCATGGCATAGCTAATTTTAGACGGCGTTTCTGCTAGTTTGATATAGTGCAATAAAATCATCTTTTCAATCTCATCGAAAAGACGTTTTGCATATAACGACAATAGACGTCCGAAAAACGTCTTCCTTAGACTGATCTGCGACATAAATGTGGAGACGTCGAGAAGGTGCCTGAGAATTTGTTTTTTATTCTGTACTTTTTCACCTTTAGATGGATCTGCATCTTTTGTACAAAAAAAAAATCTTTGCTATGAAATTTATAGTCGAGTTCATTACAAGCTTGTATTGTTTGGGTATCGTACCACTAGGAAAGCTGTTTAAAGTGTTTGATGCAAGGACATAGAATTTTCGGTGATTTTTTGAACATTTTTTTTACGGTTCGCTTCCAGTTTAGAGCAGGATAGAAATTAGAAAAGATGAAAATTGAAATTTTGATTTTTGATATTGACGAGCCATTAAATTTTTTTTTGTATCATTAGTTTTCTGTGGTAAATTTAAAGTTTTATGGTTTTCCGGTATATCTATTGTGATGCAAAATTCACAAAAGATCAAAAAGGTCAATTGAAAGGTTGAAAATACTCTCAAAACCGACTTTTTAGTAAAAGTACCTGAAATTCGTGAAATTCAATGTATTTCATCGAGATCTTTAATTTCGTTTTGTCGTATGTCAATCCGATGTCAGGATCCCGAGAAAATCAAGAAAAACCGAAAAACACGGGTTTTGGGGGTTAGGATTAACAGAATTAGCATCGAGACCTAAACGTCGAGCAGTTTTACTTTTCCCGGTGGCAACTAAGATGCAATAGGGCTAGACCGAGTTCTAAACAGAGCACTTTTCATTTGCTTATCCAAATAAGCCTCTGATTTGTGTTTTCAATTTATGTTGCAACAACTAATTTGAAACATTGTTTGTCTTTTAATCGATGTTCAACATGTCCGTGAAGTCCTTGTCTACTTATTCATGATCTATAGTAAACCAAATAAAAAATAAGTGTCTCTTTCTACTTACTATCTTAGATTTATGTTGTTACTGAGTAAAGTTCAATAAAATTCGATGAAAATTGCTTGCTCTGATTCGTATATTATTCCAATCAATGTCCAGTAGAAAAGACCTTAGAAAACAATTTCATGGTGTGAACCGAAAATTAATTGACTTCGGCAAACATGATCAATTTTTGGTATTTTCCCTTTGTAACGTAATTTCTTACATGATGATATACCGGTAAAATTTTAAATTTTTCGCAACAAAAAGTAGTGAAAACCCTGCAATAGTTATTCTGTTCTAGTAATACACTTATTCACCAATTACGCAATTGAGTTTTTATTCGAATATTAATATGAAGGATGAATAATCTTTCTTTCTCTCAATAAATCATGAGTTTAGAAAGAATGTGTATATTCACACACAAGTCTTATTTCCCAAAAAATACGAGGCAAAAGTTATGTAATAATAATGTTAAAAGTTCTCGTTCAGTGACATCGCTGATCGTGAGTCACAACTTTTAAGTTTGCGAGAATATGACTTTTACTTCGTGTGTTCTGGGTTTGTCCAAACTGTACACAAATTTATTATATACTGCCAGATAATAATTTACTTATTACTAATGAAAAGTTTAAATTAGCAGAATATTCACTATAATTTATATTATGAAGATCTCATCTATAACATAGATGTGTTGAAATAAAATAATATATCAATTAATGTTATGGATGTTTATAATAATCGGTACGGTCGAACCTGGCGATATATGATATGATGACGAATTTAAAATACTAATTAATCAAGTATTTACAAGTGATTTGCAGAATTACTATATTCTTACGAAGTGACAAAATATATAACAGATTCATAATCTGCGGGAATTGCTGTGCGTTCATGAATACAGATATTATTTCGCTGTGTGCACTTTCGTTATTGTCTTCTTCCCTCTAAACATTAGCTCATCGAAATAATTGCGTTCCCAATATAACTCATAATTGTATTCTATATTAAATACCTGGGGATATATGATTAGATCCGATTGGATATATTTTTTGAAAATAGTTCTTGTCTTATCAGATCTTAGATCGAATTGGAATTATATAGATATAATTATGTATATAATAATATTGAATCAGATTTAACGTTGTATACGGTTAAATCTAGTTAGGTACATTGTCAAGACTAACTATATACAATATCGAATGTGATTAGATATAGTAATTCGACTAGATGCAATTATATCTATACCGATCTGATATTATGTATTATCAGATATTATTATATCAAGACAGAGCTGACCAGATATAATCTGGCCAAATATGTAGTTTCATATGGGTATACCTACGTCAGTATAGTTATATCTTGTTAGATCTAACACTATGCGTTAAGATATTCGATCACCTCAAGTTATATTTTATGGATATAATTTAATATCCTGTTAACTTCAATGTACTTACATCGTCTTCTGTATACATAATTATATCTACTTATACATAATCATATTCATTCAGATATGTTTACATTCACTGAGGTATAACTGTACCCCATACTGAAATATAATCTCATACCTGAGTGGATATAATTAGATTTTATCGGATCTTATATTCTATCCAGTGTAGCATCATAATATTACAAGTTATACTGGAGTCAGATCATACCAGACTATATTCAGATGGATCAGAATAGATCAGATAACATATTGTCAGGTCAAATTATGTGGTTAGATCAAATTAGATACAGACAAACTCGGATAGAAATTAATTCGATTCGTTCAAACGAGGTTTATTGATTTCGTCCTGGCCCCCCTTTGTAATACAAATCAACCTGTGAATTACAAACAGGCGTGAACACACATTAGACGAATGGGAAAATAAGGGTTTTTTGATGAAATAAGCATTTTTGACCAATAAAATGATAATTCTCCATGTTAAACTACATTTCACGAGATATTTACACTTTGCCCTTCAGATGACAAAAAAAATTAAATTAAAATCACTCAATTTAACTTAAAGTTATAAGCCCTTAAAGTTACTAAGTGTTAATATGCATCTGTGTAAACCTGATGATACAATTAAGGATGTGTGCAATTGAAGGATTAAATGATGAGGCAATTTAGAGTTTTGTCGCGTATAGTATGTATTGTCATCTAACATAAATGTATTATTCACGACAATAGAGTTTTTAGTTCACTTATTTATTTTAGTGCATATTGCATTCAATTTTTATTTAAAAATGTATCAAAATTTTCAACATCTCATAAATCGTGGAAGTGTAGCCAATTTTTGATGAGCAAATGATCACATCGTAATGAAACTCAAACTCTGTTAACTTTTCCATTTGTGAAGTATTTGATAAAGCAATGAAGAATCGGAGTGTATGTATTACCTATAAAGTTTGATGGTAGATTGGAAGATTTGTTGTATAACTGTAGTACGATTTTACTCAATACAACACCCAGAGAAAAATTTTAGCTAGTTTAACAAAATAGTTCGTTTTTTTTTGTTTGTCTACTCATTGTAAGATAAGAAGTCAGCATTCACTATCATCATCAATGTAATGAAAGATTTTAAATGCAGTTGTGAATGAAATAACGTGGGAGAAATTTATCAATGCTGTTTTGCGGTATCCGGCAATATTTGAATACAAAAACGTTCCATGATGTTCCACAACTGATACTTTGATGCAGAAGTTAGCGTGACTTGTGATGCAGTAATATGAGTTCGAATACCATTAAAAACTGCAAAATAATTTTTTTTTTTTATGATAACAAGGTATTGGGTGAAGTAAAATAACCAGTTTTTTTCAATTTTTGGAGACTCTCTTCCACGAAACAAATAAAAATTTTTACTGAAGTAAATCAGCTAAACTAAATAAAAGATTTATTTTCAATCTAACGGACAATTCAATTGTATGGCAATGTGACAGTTTGTTTGATTAAAACAAAAATTTAGTTTGAATTGAATAAACTTTTCTCTGAGTGAATTCTGGCATGTCACATGCAAAAATAAATTGCATGTCAATATTGTTATGAAAGATACTCGCGTTTTGCAACAGTTGAACTGAAGTATTAATATTGGTTTGAACAAAAATCCACATATATACGAGTAAAGTCGATTCTGACCCCGCTTATCTCAGTAAGTGGGAAATACGGTTAGCACTGGCGACTTCTATTTAATGCAAATGGTGCATCGCATCGGTGCAGCGTATATTTGAATACAGTGCTGCCAACAGTATTACTAACCTACTAGAACTATGGCAACTTACATCAACTTTACTCGCATGTACATAACATGTAGTATCGTTTAACCTTATCTGTAGTCTCTTTCAAAAATTTTTCGTGGAATGTGCAAGCACGAAAATTCTATGTAATGGCAGTATTTCAAGTGTCAGCTGTACTGCACAGTCATATTTCACCACTACTCGATTGTGGCCAAGTAGAGAGGATGAACGCGGAGCAGCGAGCGCTCTCTAACTTCCCAATTCTTCAGAAAGCATCGACCACACAAAACCGGAAAGATCGGAAGTTACGAAGAATCTATTATACACCTACATAAAATTTTATGCTGTAATTACCGTATTGTTACGAGTATAAGCTTACCCCGCATATAAGACGACCGCTAATTCTGAAGCAGCATGTCAGGGTGTTTTTCTTAGCTACGCATATAAAACTGGTCTGCGTATGAATTGACAACGATTTTGGCGGGTGATTCCAACGACCAAAAACCTCGGCTTATACTCGGAGTAATACGGTATGTATGTACCTATATCTGAAATACAAACATTTTTTTCACACACACCGAGCTAAGGCTTTAAAACTTTTTATTTGACATAATGAAAATGTTTCGGTTTTATAATAGATTTATTGTTATATGTACAAATATACGCAAATTTCTTTAATGATAATCAACAATCGTTCGGTCATTACTTGGAAACAAAGTTGTGGGTTGTCATTAAAATTGATAGTTAAATTACCCACCACATTTGTATTGTGTAATAAAACTGAGTTCCACTTCTTACCTCAATATAATTAAATTTAATTCAACATCACCAGAATAATGGGTACTCCTATTTATATTCAAAAAAATATTCACAACGTTGCTTGGGGATATACCATTTCAGATTAGTCTATTGATTATGGCTTTTAATACAATGTTTTTGTGTCTGGCGAAGTTTCAACTGATAATTATTACTAATTATTACATAGCTGGGATTATGAATCTACGTATGTTTAAGTTTTTAAATGATTGAAATTTTGAGAAGGAAAATTACTGAAAATGGAAATGCTCTTGTGGCGTTTAAGATTCTTGCCAGTCATTTTCACATACTTAGCATCAATTTTGTCTTGGCTAAATCACTGTTTATTGAAGAACTAAGATAAGCAGTGACTTAGTAAACGGTATGCTCATACACCTCTTTAATAACTAGAAATGCAGCTCAATCTATCTTCACTGTAGAGTAAATTTTGCGCACAAATGCATTTGTACCAATGTATCCTACCGTACCGCACATGATACCCAATGCTAAACTGAAGAGGGCCATGTAACCAAAGTAAAATGCTGTCTGAAATAGCCCATACATTCTGAAACAGAAAATAAATCAATTATTTAATTTGGAAAATTACTTTTCAGGACTTAGTATTTGTCGATAAACGAATATCTTTGGTGGTTTCATGGTGAAAGAGGACCGAAGTATACTTATACTGGAACGTGCGCTGATATACTGGGGGTACGGACAATAAGCGTGTGCGATGAGAGGAATCAAATGTGAACACCTGTCTTTCGTGTACATGTTTAGTCTTCTAAAAAACTTCTACTGTTGTATGTACATGTTCACTAATAATTTGTATAGGATGCATATACGATGTGGATAATTGATTTGCCAAACAGTGCAGCATATCTGCAGTGTCTGACAAAAGGTCAGGTGTTCTCTTTTGAGCTATTCCTCTCAACAGTATGTTCACCACTTCAATGCATGTACCAGTATTATTATATTTCAGACGCTGGGTGACCTTTCTTCATGCTATAGGTTACAGCAATTCCGCGGTAGCACTGGGATATAGTATTTTAGTGATAGGTACCCCTAAGGACGTGAATTCTTAAAGATTCAAAGACACTCGTGCCATATGCTACACAGGTTAAATAGATAGTAGCATACATCTATTCAGGTGTACCTTAATTTGACACAGGCTCTATGACCTCATTGCGCAAGATAGGGACACAAAATATAGATATACATATATTTGAAATTCGTCGCGAGAGGCACATTTCAGACTTGTGTTTGTCACTTGTTGACAGGTGCACATAAGTCATCTGTATGTGGCTACTAATGTGTGTATATCATCGTACATTACATTATTTTTGCCAATTAGAATGGCCCAGCCGTTCATTTTAAATGACATGAAAGAATCATATTAATATTGAAGCGAGAAAAATTTGCTAGAAAGAGTACAATTTCGATAACTTTTTCAGATGAGTTGAAAAATTGTGACTTGCTGACAGATCACACAAGTCTGAAAAGTGCCTGTCGCGACGAATTTCAAATATACATATGTGTATATTCAAGGCACACGAAAAAAAAACAATTTCGAATACACGTGATGAAAGAAACTAATGACACTCTAGCCAGGGCGGCTAGGTGGTCTAGCGGAGTAAGTCTCCGGTAAAGCATCTCTAGATACTAGGTACGATTCTTGGCTCCGTCGTTAATTTTTCAACTCACCTGAAAATTTTCGAAATTGTACTCTTTCTAAAATATAGATACTGTGAAAATGAAAAGCGACTCCGCAATTAAGTTGAAATATAGTGGAGTGTGTTAGTATGGTACATATTTTGAGTTTATGATAAAAGACAGGTAGTAATAAAGTTGGAGACTAGTATTTCTGATAAATATTTATAAATAAAATATGCCAGAAAGAAGAATCAGAAATTTTTTAACCTGATCCATTCGTGAATTAGTTCACATAGAGAGTGTTTCATATTAATCGCCCAAGGCAAAATGAGCGAGATATACGAAACACCGTTTTCATACAAAATATTCAAGGTTCGAAGGGAGAAAGAACATGAAGGTACCGGATTTTCTGTAAGTGAAGTCATTAGGATCAGGTGAAGGTCAACTTGGCTTTTTAAATGGAATAGTGTATTTTTCCCATTAGAATGTGAAAGGTCATAAAATTTTGCATCAAAAAGTATTTTACCTACTTATCATTTAAACTTGACCAGTGATGAGATACGTGCCAGTTAAATTGGTACGAAGCAAGGTAAATGCCTTGTAAATGCAAACAAACCAATTGCCTTTTCTCCAACTTCGTAGATTCCACGTGGAAAATTATTCTGACAACTTTAGGTATTGGAATACCTAAGTCCTTTAAATATTTCCATGGAACCAACGAGTTACCAGCACCTTACTCTATATTAACTTGACTTACCCATATTTCATTACCAGTCAAGTTCAGATGATAAGTATGAGTACTTGTGATGTAAAATTTGATGCTCTTTTAGATGCCAATGGAAGTAGTACGCTGTTCTATAAAAAAAAAAAAAGTTGATCTTCAGCTGACCTCAGTGGCTTCACTTACAAAAAACTTAGATACCTTCATGTTCTTTCCCCCTTCGAACCTTGAATATTTTGTACGATACATTTCTTTGCTATATGTCTAATCTAATTTTGAGAAAATTTGCACATATTTCAAAAAAATGGTGAATATATTTTTGTGTCATTTATGCAATAATTAAAATGTAAGTATTTTATACAACAGAGATATTTGTTTCATTTCCGCGTATATCAACTTTGAATATCAATCAATAATTGTTATTTAAAAACATGCGTTCATACCAAGGATATTGACGATCAGTTTTTGTACTTCTAAAATAGTAGATTGTGCATCACGGAGTAAATTTGCGATATGAGCCGTAGGAAAGCGCCGAAGACAAATATTGCAAATATGTGAGGCAAAAAAGACCATGCCTCCATCGTGCAAACGATACGTTATGCAGCAAAAGTATGGTTAACAAGTTCCCACTCATCACGGAGTACGAAAAAGAGCACTTTTTCAGTACTCGGATGCGAAACTGCTTTTTTTTGTACAGTACAGTAGAGTATTACAAGTGCGGAAAGTGGGTGATTTTTGATGAGCGTGGTAACTCCATTGTGAGTCTAAGGCAAGTTTTTCAATCGCATGAAATAGTGCCACATTTCCGAACACGCGATAAAACAACGTTTATGCATGTGCACAATTGATTGCCATATTCTATACACTACTGTGCATTAATATTTCCTCATTGTTTCAATTTGGCTTATTAAACAATAGAGAAGATTATAGAAAAAAAAAGAGAGAGAGACAGGTGCAATCGCAGGTGTTCCATTACTGCCTCTTAATATGTATAGTAAACCTGTCCTTAAAGACAGTGAAATCGAATTTCGATCGTCGCACCCCTTAAATTCGTTCGAACGTACCGCTGTGCAGATGATATCATATCATACAAAATTGTTCATCTCATATTCAATTCGATGGTATTTTTGTAAATCATTTGAACCATTTTCAATGGAGCGTCTAATAGAATAACGATTTTACAAGTGAATTTGGCATTCCGAATCATTTGTTGTAATCCATCATTCCAGATCATATCATTAATTAGCCTTACTATATTTAAACAAGCATACGACTCTGTATAGGATCCGAAGAGCACGATCCCATTTATCAAGTCATCAATAGATAAGTTATATAAAGGAAAATTATTTACTTAGTTGCATGGGTTTATTTTCAATCCCTCACACATCACCCTCATCACCCTCATGTAAAAATAGGAATCGAAACGTCAGAAACAGAGTGAAAAATAGAGAGAAAGACGAAAGATTAAGAGTGGAAACGAGAGAAAGATGGTCCCATACGGTGGGACCAAAGGTAAGAGATTGGGTTCTTTTTACCGCTTCTCACGACAAACCAATAATCATAGGGCTACACTGTAGCTACCGAACTTCACACAATAACTAAAGCACAAATATGTTGCTTAACAATTTCCAAATGCATAATATAAGGAAACTCTAATAAAGATATGCTTTTTAAAACTCACTTTGTTTTGAAGAAGAAATAATAGAACGAATAAACGTAGACGTATCCAGCTGTAGAACCGGCTGCCAAAAAACTTGTCCATTGCCTGTAAACACAAAAAGGTAGCAGCTTAACAAGTTAAAGTGATAATTACTTTCAGAGATGTTTAATTTTTGTTATACAATGTTTAAAAATTGCTTATAACGCTCGCGTTACTATGTATTATCATTACTTGTAGTGTGGCTCAAAAGTTAACGTATATGAAAATAATTTCTATTCACCATCTGTAGTCTTCGGCATTCAATAAGAAGTATGTGCAGACAATGGTCACGCAGACAGTGACGATCATCAGAATAACGAATACTAATAACATAAACCCATAAACGTAATAGATCTTGTATGCCCAAAATGACGTGAAGATGAAATACCTGCAACAAATTAATAATGCGATTTCAGGATTAGCAATTCAATCATGATTTATTTGATTGATTTAGTCAAAGGTTAATGCACTAGATAATAAGACCGGCACATTCGTTAAAATAAATGTTGGAAGAAATCTATTTCAAGAATCATATTATACTAGTTTTAGAAAAGGCAACTTCAGCGCCATGTTGTCAGTAATTACGCAAAAATAGCTGAATATACCTCAGAACTGCAAACTAATTAAACGATACGAACTTTAAATGTAGGGTATCCACAAAATATGGATTATAATTCCCTTACTTTTGGTTTTCCATAGTCAAAATTCAATTATTTTCATGATTAAGGTACACGAGGAATTGAATTTAAATTGCAGAATATGTTGAAGAAAGTTAAGAGTTCGGCTTTTTCGAAAATTAACGTTATGTTTCGATTTTTTCGATTTTCATGTACGTCATTTACCATAGAACTTTAGAAAAATTTAGAATATTAACGTCCAGTAAAATGGTATAAAATAATTGTCAATATGAAAATGATACAGACATCATTGATGCAGGAAGCGTTGTAGCTGCAAATTGTGAAAACTGAAATAAATCCCATTTTTATCAATATATGACATTTCATAGCCAACACAAATTAGAAGTTACAAGTTCAACTCATGATTGATTGACCTTTAGTGTGCACTGTTAGAAATGTGCTGTTAAATGTAACACTGAAAATATCCTATATAACTCCACACCATTTTGGTGTTGATTGTAAGATCACTTGGTGTCAAGAATCGAACGATATATACCGATGATATTTAATTTAATTTTTATTGACACCGTGAATTTTCTGACAGTGTGTGATTCATCAACCAATCACTATTAGATTTTTAATGTCTTGGAAATTTTTAAGGTACGTAGAAAATTGTTATAGATTTTGAAAATATTGAGCTATAAGGTGATTTTGTTTCCAAACTCTTCAATTTATGTAGCCACTACGAAATGTGCTGTATCAATAGCTCAATAAGATATAGATCATTAAGAAATTACATTTCAATAAATATGGAACCGAACGGTAAAATTCCACCAAGTGTGATGATGACTAGTGGTTCCATAAACCACTTTTTCTCTGGTATAGGTCTCGGGACTGCGTTCACTCTACACGGAGCATCCGGTGTACCAGCCAGATTACGTCCCAGGATGGTTCCCACCAAGGTCAACGGTAAGATAACGAATATACAAATACACGTGACTGCCACCTGAACATAAATGAATTAAGAGTGTTACAAATATCGTAATGAAGTTTTGTCATAAATACAAACACAGCACTTACCATAGACCCAAATGGGATTGCGCGACTGGCGTGGTAGTACATGGCTATGAAGTTTATGAAGAAAGCAGTGCCGCATACCAATACAGGTAACAGGAATGCACTTAGTATCATTTGCTTTATCCATATTCTGCCTCCCATTCTAGCATATAAACCTCCGCCTGCATAGCCGTTAATAGGTGATGTTGCCGCATAAACAAATATTGCTGTGGATAACATAGATCCACGTTCTGTGTACAATTCTCCAAGTATAGCGAAAATGATAACGCTAAGCACTACTACGGTAACCTGTAAGAAATCATAACATTCTGTTACTATTTTTATACATATTAGCAAACTGTTATACACTCTCGCAGTTATGATATCGACAGTTAACGACCAGGAAGGCAATACTCTTATAATAGAAAGGTTTTACCATTTGGACCTTTATCTGCCAATAAACCTCAACTTTAAGTTGACTAGGCCAAAGTCGCAATGTGAAATTTGCAAGGAATTGTGTCGATCGTGACCCACATACAGCTTCCTTGTGAAAATTGTAAGAAGGGAGCCTGAAAGGATTTGGGATAATATCGACTTAAACTCGTAAAAAACTCTCCAATTTTCGAAATAGGAAAAATAATCTTTTAGAAGCGTGCAACATAATTTTTGTAAAAATTATCAGGTTTGGCCAGACAGGTGATTTAGACACCTTTTTGTAGCAACTGTTTTACGCGACAGGTTGGTCATCACCAGAGGACAATCGTAAATTCACATTTAAAGCAATAATTTAGTTTTAGACTTTTGCACTATGATAAATTTAATTCTATTTGATTTTAACTCAGTCATTTTAATAGTCCTAATATAACGCTCGATATCGTTAATTAAACAATACGAATAGGATACATGGATAAAAATGAAGATGAATTTTATTGCTGAATAGAATACTGTCAAATTTTTTAAAATTAGTTTCATTACAGTTGAATAATGTGTCAAATATTGTAGGCATACAATGATTTTACGTTAGTTCAATGTGTGCACTCGAATTGGTAAATAAAATAGGCTATTGAATTATAAATTCTGAAAGACAAATTACATTACAATGTGTAAAGTAGAGTTGGATGTAAGATATCGATGAGTCCGCCAAGTACTATCAGTTCGAAAGTTTCTTGAACAGATTTTAACAGATATGTGGGCGAATAATTGATAAAAGGACTATGTGTACCGCGGCTATCGGTCGACCTTGGATATCAAACCGACATCCGAGTAAGTGAAAAACAATTCTCAGAACCATTAATTTTGGAATGTCGCGTGGTTGATAATGTGGGAAAGGAATGTGAGGTGGTTGATGTTACACATCAGCGATATCCGAGTGGATAAAAAACAATTCTCGGAACTATTAATTTTGGAATGTCACGTGGTTGATAACGTGGGAAAAGAATGTGGGGGTGGTTGATGTTACACATCAGCAGTCGTACTGTGGGAAAGGAATTTGGAGTGGTTAATGTTACACATCAGCAGTCCTATCGTGGGAAAAGAATGCGGGACGGTAAAAAAGTTCTCGCCCCCGCTGCGTCCTCTACCGTTGGCAGGCGAGCACTACAGACTTTGACCTTCGGTCGGTAAGATTTTCGGTAAGACAGCATGATTTTGACCTTCTACCGATAAGAATTGCCGGCAAAGTAGTGCGATTTTTACCGTCGACCGATACAACTGTCGGTAAGGTTGCACGGTTTTAACCTCAAGTCGGTACGGCAGACTGTGACGTCATCGCGGAAAAGGGTTTGAGTCTGGGGAGAATGTCGGTAACAGGAAACTGCGTGTAGAACCCGCCTTGCTATGCTACTGACCATTTGTCAAAGTTAACGCAAGTAGCGTCGATAGGGACAATTTTGGCCACTCGTGGCGCTACTCGTACTCACACTCGGTCCCTATAGGGGCGTGCTCTTCATGCTTCGCACTCCTTCACGCGCTACGCGCCTCATTCTTTTGCGAGTATTGTCGATTTCGGATACGCTACATGATGAATAAACTTATCATTTGAAAAACGAGAATTTTGAAGCAAGTGACCGGGTGGGACGTTTCACGCGAGTCGTCGATTACTTCTCTCTAGGAATGAAAGTCATCTCCTAAGGGACGAAAGTGAAGCAATTGTGGATTGCGCGTGCGCGAATCTATCTTTACGACACTGATTGTGAGATGAAATCGGCTAGTTTCGTCCCGCGAAACTTCTACGCAAAGTCCCAACATTTCATGCACATATGGTGAAAAAAAAACAATTTGTTTTTCGAGCTGTCACCAAATATTGAAGAAAAAAAATTCCATGCATCAACAAACGCTCTTTTTTGTCAAATATTTCCCTGTGTAGAGAAATATTGTAATGCAATTTTTATAAGTTCTGTGGCTTGTTTCTATCTGGCACCATTGTGGAAAAATGCTTAAAGCTTATGTTTTTTTGATAAAATGATTAAAAGTTCTTGTATTACGCACTCCACTTGTTAAATTTGCCAATAATCTTGTACGGCAACATCCCAGAATTTCTTTTTCCCATTAAGCACTTCTCTATGATGTTGAACCGTTTATTTAACGAGTGGAATAAGTCACATTAACAGTTTGGTTTTATTAAATACTATCTAGTGCAACTAACATATTGTTTATTGTTAGTAATTTTATGCTACTGACCTGATATCCTGCACCAACAAGTGCTGAAAATATCATCGGATGTCCTGCAGGTCTGAATACATCTCCATGTACTTGTTTCCATCCATACTCGTCTCCCAAATCCCTTTCCATGTCATCCATTTCCTCATCTCTGCTGTATCTTGCATAATCTTTCCGTAGTGTACGCATCAATATCATTGAGACCAAACCAACCAGAAAGATTACCATCATAAAACTATTGAAAATGCTAAACCAATGAATCTGAAAATGTATCAATAGAACTTGCATTTTTTTATTGCTCAGAAAAAAGTTTGTCAAACAAAACTGAAATTAGCGGACAAAGTTGGAGAATTCCCCACTTTATTATTTTACTAACAATTAGTGCGTTCAACTGTCAACTCTGGTTCTTAGCTTCAGTTTTTTCAAATGGAAATTCACGTATATATAATAATGTCCGCAACCCAAGTTTCGCGGTAATTGTCGGAGTAGTTTCTGCCTAATTTTGAGAGTGGAATCACCGTCGGATTTTTTTATGTTCTAATTGAATTGGGTGTAGCCAGTTCTGTTAATCATATGCCAACCCTCGCATAAATGTATTCATATTGTGTTTCGGTACGCGTGAGGTAAAATAGGATAAAATGAACGGTGCTAGCTTTAATTGTAATTATTTCAACCCAAATTATAAATTAGAATAGTATTCCGTAATTTTTCAGAGTTCTGGGCTCTCCCACGAGTGAAGAGGGTATTTTTTACTTGCGTTCAGATCTATCAGAAATAACACATAAATTTTATGATAAGAATGTAATTAGTTATGAATTGAGATTATCTTCATGCTCAATATTTCCTATAACCAAGTCTCAACCGCATAGTAGACAGTTTAAACGATACATCATCCAAAGCATTGAATATACGTAAATTCTATAATTTCAACCAAAAGAACTTTGAAAATGTCCAACGCAAGTAATTTTATATTTAACAGGCTGCAACTTGGCCATAAAAGAGTTCACTGAATGAGCAACAAACTTTTTCAAAATAATTGGGAATGCGAGTCTAATTTTTGTGCGATATGCGTGATATTTTGTGTGACGTATAAATAGATAACATGCTCCCGTACTCGAAAAAATGCAACAAAGTTCTCTTGAAGAGAGGGCTTCAGAAAAAATTCTATTTACGTTTACCTACTAAAGCATGAAATTTGGCAACAATATGCCCAGCGTGTATTTTTTTCATCAGAATTCCCAGATCCCTATCGAAGTTTCCTTACTTTTCTAGTTTGAAAGCACCTAACAAAAATTTGGAGGTCTTCTAATTTGGAGTATTTGTGGTCTTGTTGTCTGGCTTTTGGAATAGCCTGAAAATTTCTCCAGTCACAGATTTGATACAGTACGTTTTCTATAATTGTGGCGGTCATGAATGCAAGTAAAGTAAACTGTACCTTCATATTATGAGCTCAGCTCCGGTTTTTAGATATTTGATTCTTTAGTAAAAACACCAAATTTAAGAAGCGCGAGCTATTTCCATGTTCATGGTCAAAGTTTAAGTCAAATGATATTATAAACACGGGTAATAAATCAAATTCACTTACCCTATGCTGGAAAAAATTGGGATCCAAGTATTTATCAAATCTATCTTCAAACTTTACTTTGCTCTGCTTCCAATTGACTTCGTAACTGAGTGGAATGCGAGCACCCTGTGTTAATTTGACCTTGTTCTCACTGGTGAGATTGACGTCTACGATTTGCTTTCCGTTGTATCCAATATCTAATTTTTTGTGTGCCCAAATATAATAGGAAACCACATCGTTGTTTTCTTCAGCCTCGCCGACAACTCCTAGTATGGTACACATTCAAAGTGATTTCAATTACTTTGCAACAATCCTGCATGGAACTTATTATAAAAGAGTTCTATTACGATAATTAGCTTAACCAAAATGTCCACTCAAATTGTAATATCAAACTCTGTTTCTCCTGAACTTTCACGTCTCGAAATATAAATTTTTTTTTACGATTTTGAAATAAATTTGGGTGAATCTGCCAACCTTTTTAAGGCCGAACCGTGTTCTTATAGAAGGATATGACAGCTCCCCTTATTACTGACATTACTCCACTCTCTCTTACCGATCCTTGTCACGGGCAATCTGCCTCACTCCATTGAACCTGGGTTCGAAATCTCCTTAACCTGAACTATCTTACCGCCAATGCACTCGATCTTACCAACAATCCATTTTACAATTACATAATATCACTCTTACTACCTTGCCGGCATCTCAGGTTAGACGCAAATTTTTCAAATTGAAGTCCTAAAAACTTTTCATCATTACATATTTAGCTCATGTTCTGCGTAACGTCTCTTAGAATCGATACTGCAGCTACTAGGAGCCACTTTCAGAAGTTTCTATTGAAAAAGTTAAGAGTACAACTAATGCCGCGATTATATGTATATGGCACCCACATAAACGACTCTTTCTCACCCGGATTTCACCATCCGGAACGGATTAGTAATCTTCTACAGGTTTACATGGTAAGCTTATTCTTAAAACTTATCCCAAAAAACGTTTCTTGGAATTTTAAAACGTGTCTTATCAGATCTTTCAATGATTTTCAGCGTGATATCAATTTTCAGAATTTTCAGAAATTCTCTGTCAAACAGTTCATAGAATAGTCTGGAACAACGAAGGTATTCTATTGCAGCTAGGTTTTATACTTGGCCAATATACCATTTGCGGTGTACCTCGTCCAGAACTTTGCATAGAATGGAGAAGTTGGCGTGGTTAACAATTTTGAGTGTAAAATCAGCTTGCCAATACGTCCAACAATGATACTTGAAATACTCGAGGAAAAGAGAGTTGCGAGCAATACGACTAGAGTTACCACTCAAGTTCTTCGAAGAAGTGAAAGTTCTCATTCAAATCAAGCAGAACCTCGATTGTTTTACAGCCAATTTTAAAAGAATACGACTGGCCTAAAAACAATAAACTATAAAAATCATTTCTCAAAAGCCAAAAACATTGTGCGGTTAGACACGTTCTGACTCAGAGATTTTTAGCTTCACGTTACGAAACGAGGAAACAAATGGCCATTTCACGTTAGAGCTGTTGGAAATTCATTACACAATAAACCATATACAGGTTTGAACTCCACAAAACGTCATCATTTGGTTGCCAGGACCTTTACGAATTACAGATTATCAAACTGGAAATTTGTTATGCTGCAATTATGCTAGATTACAGTTCCTAGTGTCAAATGAACCATGTATTTTGAGGATTAACGGTTACATTTCGCAGCTTTAGGATTATCTGTGTGGGGGTAGTTCTGAACATACATATTATATTATACTTCTCTGGGTTTCCGGAAGTAGAAATGGATGTGTTCAACAATCACGGGAAAGATCCATGGAACGTTACATGCTCCATTTTACGTTGACGTTTTTTAGTGAACTAATATTTTTCAGCCAAATTTTCATATAACTCGTACATATAGTTTTGATCCACTACATGGGAGTAGGGTAATTTGATGCAAGTCTTTCCGTGCTGAATAAAAGCTCACAACGAATGTTTCAATACCATGTTGCGATAGGTAATATGTTGTAGCTGAGTGACGGAGGAACATTCGAGAATACGAAATGCTGTACCTGCTTCCACACAGGTGTGATGTTCTTTAAACCACCTGTCTGATTCTACCACACATTTTCTTAAGTTAAGCTGTAAGTGTTCGGCGGCATTTCTTAATCCTGTGGTACGAACTCCAAATATTACTATAGCACCTAAATTGCTGAAATAAGTCAGATAACGTAATTTCAACCTTCGGAGAACTAGCCTATTTTCACATTTTCGGAGAGAAATACTAAATTATGTATTTTGGCTATTTCACTCAGGACTTACATAATCTCAGAACATTGCATAGAAGTATTCGTTTCGAGTTTTTGTACAGCGCCGAAACTTCTTAACGCAGAAAGGAGATATTGAACGTCCTAAAACCGAAAGGACACGCACCGAATCATACTGTACAACATTAATGTACACCATCTTGTTCGCATTTGACGCAGTGTTAAAATGAATGGGTACACGAAGAAACTTTTAGTATGAATATTTGTTTTATTGCGTATGGAAAGTTGACATAAAATATGAGAATTTAAGGATAATCGAGGTACTGTTGTCCTTTTTTCTACAATATTTTCAAATCATTATATTTTGCTATGCATTATCTCAATATTTATGATCAAGAATTAGTAGATAGTACTTTTAGAAACAGTACTATCTACTGTTAGAAATTTAAAAGTGTTGAAAAGTGATAACAATGATTAAGCGGTTTTGTAAAAATTATTCTGAACATAACTATTCGAAATAGCAGAAGTTGTAAGCAATGTACTAAACTTTAGTATTCTCTATGAGAAGGCGCAACGAAATGAGTAACACTTTATACCCTCTGCTACTGGGGTTTAAGAGAAATTCTAAAACTTATGGTAATACGAAAAACGGCCGAATATTTCCGAGCTGTTCCACATTCAGCCGAAGCACCAGACCGCCCTTACATTGAAGACGCGCGTTTTCTTGTATTGTTGTGGTTGTGTGTACTTATTGTTAGTTCTAATTGTGTGAATCCTATCTCCCGAACGTAAACTAATAGTGCCAATTATTTTTTGAAGATATTTGTAGTGGTTGGTTAACTAGATGTCGTCGCAATTATTCTGAAGAATGAAGTGTAGGTACCCCTACCAGTCCCCTGACACACGCTGCTAAAAGTGGTTCGCAAAATGTCCCTCGATTCTGCCGCCAATTTCCACCACTAGTGGCGCTAGTAGTTACCTAACGAGCTGGCGCCCGGTCAGCGAGGGCAGGGAGTGTGTCAGAAGTCTACTAGCGCCACGTAGAGGAACTAAAAAACGGGGACAAGACGCGTACAATTTTTTAGTATACGAGCAGTGGTGAGTGTCAGGGGGCTGACCCCTACTATAGCACGTGTAGTTTTGGAGGTTAGAAACATCGCATCAAATACTGGTTTTTGAAAATCTAAAACAAATTCTGTCGATTGTTATATCGAATTTTGAAGGTAGTATTGGTTTTAAAATATTCAAAAGTACATTGTCGTTTTAATAATTTATATGTATGAAGACGATGTTCGATGATCTGGTCGGTGACTTCGAACTTGAGTTCTAGGTAAGTGTCGTTACAGGGACTTACAGTTTCAACGTACAGTAAGTCGCAAATATCGTCGATTGGAAAAAGTAAACGTTAATATTAAAATTACATCCTTTCCGGTAGGTTTTGAGAATAAAGTGTATTGAATGATTTAGTGTTCTACGAAAAATGTTATGTTATAGGATTATGTCCTTCAGAGCTTAGATTCGGGAGAAATAAATCCAAATAAACGACCACGGCTTCCTCCGAAGCTGTCTCAGTCTTCTCAGAAGGAAAGTAAAATACAAAATCTGAAATCCTATTAAAAGTTTAGTACTTTCGTATTTTGATATTCGTTATTTCACTTTGTTTCAAATACTGTAATTATTAGAAGGGATAAATAATTTCCAACATTTGAAAATTGAAAGGAGGAAGTCAGTGAAGTTTTTTTCAGAAATTTCGGCTTTCTGCATTTCATTTTTTTATTTATAAATAAAAGTGCATAAAAATCTGCCCAGCAATTTTCACAATCACGAACACACTAGGCCGTATAAAATATACGATGCTCAGATACTCAGAGTTTCATTTGGGAAATCCTTACAAAAGAAGACATCAAAAATGCTTTTGTTTCATACCCGAATAAACTGAGCGATGGAAAGTACGGTATGAATAACAATTGGATGTGATTTTTAATTTTTATAATTATACGTGTAATAAGTGTAGTATGGAAAAAATACAAGCTGTGAGATCATTTGAAAACTGTTTGTTCTTTCCATCCACCTGGTGTTCGTACACAGTTTATTTATGTAACTCTGTGTGTGCGTGCGCGCGTGTGCCTGGGTCCGGTATCAGTACGCTACGTGACGTTCATTTTTCGTATAGTAGTTTAAAAAGATCACAACGCGTTTATACTGAAACGTACAACATTTAATGTCGCTCTTTGCAAAGCTCTATACTAATTTTTGTTATTCGAGTCCATTACAGATTTTAATTCAAGGACTTACATACACTCTAATTCTTTTAATGTAAAATTCTAATATTCTTATGAGTTATTCTAAAAAGATATATCGACTCGGCATTTTCATATTCACTATACGAATTTTTGTAACAGTACCTGGATTATCCCTAAAGTCTTATATTTTAAAACAATTTTGCACACCTAATCAATAAAAGAAATATTCATACTACAGGTCTTTCCGTGTATTTACCAAGAAGAATCATACCTTTGTATTTTGACGTACATTGGAGCCGCAATTGTGCGAATCTATTGGATCAAGCTTTGATAAGATTTGCAAACGTACAAATAAGGGAACAATAGGTAATGGTGGAGAGAATGATGTTTCGACATAACAAAGAATATTGGAAACACAACACAGTAGTGCTTACATTTTCAGTTCATTTTTAGACAGAAGAAGTGGTAGTTTATGACGCGATACGTTATTTTTCAACTCGTATTGCGGGAAAACTGGATCCAAAATATCACTAATGTAAACATTACACTGTGAGTGTACTTCCTCCAATATACTTTCACTTGCAGTGGACATTGGTGTCAAAAAAAAACAAAAAAAAAATTATCCTCGCAATTAGTTCAAAATTTTCATTTAGGTAAAAACATAAGCCTATTTAAATTGGAGCTTTTAATATTGACATTAAGAGGTAGCGCATCGCACTCTTCTATTTTACTATAAGAATAACATGGGAAAAATCGTTTCTGTTCCTTCTGATTTTTATAACCAGTTTGCAAGAATTTTTTTTTTTTAAACACATCCTAGTGTGCATGCATATGACATACGGTATTCACGTGTTCATATTTCTTATGCTTCAGTCCAGAATCATTTTACTTTATTGACACTACCTAGTTGGCACTGTGACATACAAGATGTTTGAAAATTCGAACGTAGGATTGGCCAAAATGGAACATTCGACGGTATGATGTCCACCCATGCAGAAGAATTCTCTAATATTTTCAGGCCTTTTTCTCAATACGTCATCGAAAACGATTATTGATTTAGGTGGTTCTTTGTTCGGCGTAACTAAATACTCAACGCCCTCGACATTCTCCAGTAATTGCTCTAATAATTTTTATTTCGGTTGACTGCGAGATTTTGGGTGAGCGTAGACATTTTTAACATTAACATAATTCCATTAAGGTCGATTACTAGTGTTCGCACTGCATCAATTTTATCTTAATTGCATGATCTGCAGAATATTGCAGATACACTCTTTGTCAGCAGTTCACACTGCCACATTTTCTACGCAACTTTTTGCTACGATAGTTTGTCAAAATTAATTATCAGTAGCTGAGGGATGTACCTTGAACTGTGAATTTCAAACGTAACTCATGCAATAAGCTATAAATAATGCATATATAAAGACTACCGCAAAATCATAGTATGAACAGAATCATGTACAGAAGTGAACCAACTTGAAATGACCATATTGTAGTTTAATGAACTGAGAAATAGAACGGAAAAATGGGGTCAAATTAACGATAACATCAAAATTCTACTGGCACCTAAATTATGTTCTGACGTGTCAATCTTTGCATTCGATGGTGCCACCTTCGCTCACATCTTTTGATTTGCTAATGGGATCTCCGTTGTCCCCCATTTTATTAGATATGATCATGGAAGAATTGAAATTTTGAGCTATAAATTGATTAAATTTTCAACCGATTTTTTACTACAGGTACGATAACGACAATCTGCTTACAGTTTCAATTTAGATGGTGTCCTTTCCACCTCTGGCAATTATCACGAAATGTTGAGGTTTACCTCGGAATTGGAAGTTGATGGTAGGATTAGTTTCCTCGACGTACGTGAATAAAGAAAGATGGTATGATAATGATGGATTGGTACAAAAAACGAACGTGGTCGCTTACATATATGAATTTTAATTCACATCACTTAATAAAACAGAAAATAGCGAACATCTATAATTTAGTTGACAGAGGGATCTCTCATTGGCGAACGATAGACTTTATGAAAAAAAAACCTGAAACTGATGAAGGATATGTTACTAGCTAACAACTATCCTCCATAACTGATCAACCCTTATGGTGAATATTACGAATATTAGACTATCGTTTGTAAGGGACAGACTTAACAATGAAACTAGGATTGTTTTAGGGACTCAAGATGTTTTACCAACAGTCGAACCGCAGATGCGTTTCCTTTATGTCAAGGATTTAATCTCAGTTAATTGGGTGGGTTCTGAGTAGGTTTAATATTAGGTGTGTTTATAGAAACACTAATAATTTGTCAAGGCTATTTGTTTTACCAAATGATAAAGCTCCAAAAAATGTGAGCCAGTCTGGTTTACCGAATAAATTGTAATGATTGCGAGAAATGATATGTCGGTTAAACCAGCAAGCTTCTTAAGACCAGAATTAACGAACACAGACGCAACATTGGTGTTGATCCGGAAAAACAAACAGCCTTGAAAAAACATAGGGTAGATTTTGATTGTGATTTTAATTTGACAGATGTTAGACAACAGATGATTTTCTGTCAAGAAAAGTATTACCGAAAAAGGTTTATCTTGAAGATATGCCACTTTGTAAGTCATGGTAATTCAGTAAACCTCAGATCTGACACAAACAATTTACGTGATGTTTACCACAGATTGATTTCCAATAAACTCAGTAGGTAGTCCCTTTATTGGTGGAGGATCTAACTATTGATCGAGATGGTTAAACGTTGGTGTCATGATAGATTTTTGTAGTTGACGCTATGTTAGGTGTAATGTTGGTTTTTTGCTCTTGCTATAATTTTACCTCCTTGATTCCGTTTTGTTTTTGCCGGTCAGACTGTTATCACTGGTTGACGAAGTTTTTTTTACGCAAGTTGTAAAAATCTTTCGAGAAAAATTGTGCCTCAGGACCCAGACAAGTGAATAATTTATCACTTGACTTTTTGGTAAGAAAATTGATTTATTGAATTTGTATTTTGGTCGAATTATAGTGATATAATTAATATAAATAATAATAGTACAATTGTAAATTGTAATTGAAAACAATTAATTGAAAATTAAAAAACTAATTGACACTTTTTTCGAAACAATTACAAATTAAAAAAATTGGATACCCTTGAATTAGTCGAAGCCCGGAGCAAAATAAAACATCTTTTTTACGAGGCTCAAAAATTTGGTGAAAATTTCTAAAATATTAAATTGGATGACTTCAAATAACCTGAATCAGTACATACATACTCGTAACGAATACGGATGCGTAACAGTCGTACAAATGCCCTGCGAATAATCGCATGACAAAAATGTATATAGTATGCAAAACCACGTCTGTTAGTTAGTAATTCGTTTAACATTTGTACGGTGTGAACGCGAATTATCCTAGAAACGATATTTAAAGATATTTCGAGGGCGGATATTCCGGTACTCTAGAGTGCAGGTACTGATATGAACGTTGGGTTCAAAAATAAATTACTTGCAACCGAATTTCATTCTTACTCTGATTGGCTTGATGATCACTGTTCGCTTGATGCGCGAACAGACTGTACGATTTCATTCAACAAAAAGCGTCAATTACAATTTTAATTTCTAATTGATTCGAAAAAGTATGTTAATTATATTTTTGAGTTGTAATTGATTCGAAAAAAAGTTCCAATTACTTTTGTGATTTGTAATTGATTCGAAAAAAAGTGTACTTTACTTTTGTAATTTGTAATTATTTCGAAAAAAGTGTGAATTACTTTTGTAATTTGTGATTGATTCGAAAAAAAATGTCAATTACATCTGTAATTTGTAATTCATTTTTTCAATTAAAAAATACAATTGTAATTTATAATTCACTTTTTTCAGTTACAAAATACAATCGTAATTTGTAATTACTTAATTACAAATTTGCCCGATACTGGATAAAACTCTGTGTAGAAAACTGAAAATTGACAATAGAGTCTTTGAATTCATAGGAACAGCAAAGCAACAAATGGAAGCTCATTCAGACCTCATTAGCAAAGCTGTCAAAAAATCAAGTAGTGACCGCCACTTTCGAACGTCGTGTACCAACACCCCCCAGAGTGGATGATTCTCTCATTTCTCATATCAATCACTAGGGGTTACCATGAGCTGGTAGGTAAAGCTACCTATTCACCGTACCTCGGTGAATGCTGTAAACGACGTGAGTAGTGATGACAAAAAAGTGGACGAGAGTAAATAAGCCAAGAGGCATACAGAAAAAGGCTTCACTCGAAATGGTATTATATAAAAAGGGATTTGGTGTCTATCATAAGTCATCGAAAAACTAAACAACAAAAAACCATTTTAAGAATTGACCGATTGATATTTGTTGAAATATGCCAAAATTTCTAAAATTACACAGATTTGCGAAGTCTTTTCGTATGGGACGAGATACCCAAATCGAACTGCGAAAAATGAGACAGCGATTGTGAATTGTGATGACAAGCTTGGACCCATCATTGCAACGATGTCGTTTACACTGGGACCTCGATTTAACGTCCTTCGATTTAGGATACAGTCCTTATCATGCCGCATTCACCGATCGGTTTGCCATGTGACGGGAGATAGTGGAGGGCACTTCAGATCTCTGCGGTCAGGCCCTTAGCACGGCATTTTACACATATATTGATGCAAGCCGGTGCGCAGATACTATCGATATTGGCTTCGCACATGAAGTACCAACACAGAATTGAGTATGTGTGATCATATATGCACATGTGATTTACTGGACCCGAAGTTCTTATTATCGCCATAGGTAGCGCTATTAGGGGGGTAAACTTTTCTGCTACGCCAACTGGCGGCGCTGACAAACATGTACACGCAAAGAATTGCATACACATTGATAGTGTACCACATATAGGTGTTGCATAAAGCAAATACCAAGATGCCACGCGGAGCCAGCCCCGCCACTATCCGTTTAATAGAGGTCCTAGTGTACCTTATCAGTTTCCGTAACTTTTAATGAGCCGCAAACTTCGTCAGGTGTTCGTAGTATCAAATGAGATCATGAAAAATATTAGGATAAGTCTTCCACATATTAGAATGCGGACGCTTCTGTCTCAAGCTTTTACACAACTAACTATATGAAAGTTGATGTACTTCCTGGAAGTCAGTCGAATAGTTCCAGTCGGGGATGATTTATTCACATTCATTCATAAACCATTCTCACAACAAATTTCCTTGTTACAACGTCATACTTTACAAAATTCAACGTTGAGTATTTGCCAGACTTGCGAACTAAAAATGGATCCTGCAGTTAACGATCAACTTGATTACGGTGACGAAGGAACCAGCTAAAGAATTCAATAACAGTGTGTCAATTGTAGAAATCTCTATGAAAAGATCGTTATCTATATACTGGCTTGTATTTTTATATTTTCATATGACCCATATTACATTATTGCCTCACACAAACTATGTTTGCGTTTCAATAGAGCAGCGCACACCTGAGACCGATAAATTAACGCGTAGTTTCAACTGCTGGTTCCACTTCTTACAATTGGTATCAACACGTGCAGTGTACTACTAAACAAATAGGGTCATCTTTTGTGCCGATACAAACACACGTATTCAGCTAGTGCAACAGAACTATTTAAGCGGAAAAGTTCAAATTTCGTCAACGTGAGAAAAACAATCGGATCCAGTTTAAACTTCCGAGTTGTCAAAGTTCAGACAGAACATTGCATGGATTGATCAGAACTCCGAAAGGTGCCAACCTTCACATTTGCAGGAAACGCTTGACAGCATATGTGAAAGTTAGTCACGTTCGAAGTTTAGATCACTCGGAAATTTAACCAGTACTCAAGCACCTTGCTTCATCCTTCTTATTTTCAAACATATCCAATATTCCATAGACCACAGAGACACTACAGCAACGCTGAGATTATCGTAGGGACTATTTACACTAAAACATATTTAAGATCCATCCAAGGATGTCAATTTTCGTTTGAGGGACACTTTTCAACAAGACCGGCTTGGTTATTATTATGAACTGTTCTGAATAAATAAGTAAACTTACAGTCAAAATTCGGCCTCTTCGGTTTCGAGAAAATATTTTGAAAATCGTCAACACACCGAAAATCATTCAAGAGTCTTACGAAACATTCGAAAATTCTAGGAATTGTGCATAGAGATAAATTCCAGCCGTAATCTCAACGTGAGAATTTCGTTAATGATGGAGACTTTCAAAAGCATTTGCGAGTATCTGTAGAGACGACGGTCATGAGCTTCAAAGGATGTTATACAAAGTTTTGGCGGCAAACCGCTAGAAAGCGCCAATGTTGAGAGGTTTTCGTCTCAGCCAGGTTACCGGCAAGGTAGAGTAAAACTACATAATTGTTAATTGGAATGTTGGTGAGTTAGATCGATTTGTTGGTACTTTAGTCCAGCTGAATGTGGTTTCGAGCTTCAGAGTCAGTAAAATAGAGTAGATTGCCATTAGAAAGGGGAAAAGAGCGGCAAGATGGAGCGGATGTCGGGTATCACCATCAAACCTTCCAGAAGAGGGTTGCGTCTCATCGTGAGATAAAATTCCAGTAACATTATTATAATAGTACATTATGTACCAAGGGAATAATCATCTTTATATGTAGGTTTTGTTTTTTTTTTGGGTTATACTGAAAGTGTCGGATCAAAATTAACAGATACATTTTCAGTTCTGTATTTTGTAGCCGTATGTAGATACTTTTCAGAAATATCTTTTCCAATGCTGCCTGAGCACTTTTCAAGAGAAATATACGACCCGAAGATGAGGTTTAGAAGTAACTCCCGAGTGAAAAAATGGTATCGACATTTGTGGTATCAAGCCATTACATTCATGGAAATTCCATGCCAAATGAAAAAAGCATTTGATATGTAAAAAGCGTACGTGTATATATAGAGTTATATATTCTTTCGAGAGAATCTTTCTTTCAACCCAAAGAAAATTCTTGACAACCCGGTTAAATTATTAGAAATCATGAATCGAGCGAAATTCTATGTAATTTTTCTTCATAGAAGAAGCCAATATCATGTGTCAAACATAGCGAGCTGGACAACCACATTTATCGCTGACTCTATATCTATACATATAACAATTGGATGTTCAGGAAAAGATAGTTTGCGAATTTCCACCGTTGCATGAACGTACGATATGTTTAAGATGACGCTTATCTTTGGAGAGAATCTTTCTTTCAACCCAAACAAACTTTTCAAAGGGTACTACAATGGAAATTCGCAAATTATTTTTTCGTGTAACACCCGAATATATATACGGGGCATTAGACGTCAAACCAATGGGTCATCGATCTAACCTCCTGGGATACTGATGTCCAATGGATTTTTTGGTTTGTTTCGGTCAAAAATGATACCTTTAATTTTTTGAAATTTCTCCGCCATTTTGTAAAATCGTGGCGACCCGAAATATTCTTGGCATGAAGATGGGCGTTTTCGAAATTGATGAAACTTTTTTGTAAAACCAGGGACTCGAAAACACATCTTTTTGTCATGATTAGAAAATGGGATGAAAATGTTGAATATTTTTTTAAATGATGGTTTCTAGTAGTAAAAAATAAAATTAGAAGAAACTTCGTGTTTCTCGATAGAATTCGATTTTCTTTTTTTTCAAGAATAAAACTAACGATACGACATGTAAATATACATATATATATATATTATATATATACACAAATAAATGCAGCGAGCACTGTGTACTGTCATCCTTAAATTTAAAGTGTACAACGAATAATTTGAGGGCGAACGGCGAAAGTGTAAAAATTATATTCTTACCCCATACTGGTAGATCATCGATATACATTTGATACCAATATTGATTTTTCACGGCGTAAACAAAAGCCTTTTGATTTTTCTCACTCAGTTCAATTTCGCAATACTCAGTCTTGGAAATATCCGCTGAAAATACAGTGCATTAATTAGTTTAACGTAGATTAAGGATTCTTGGTTACAGAATTATCAACATTATTCGATGTTTCATTGTTAATTTCTATAAAACCTGAAATTGGATTAGTGCAGAAATGGGCAACCTACTTATTTTGCGGCCCTCGCTCATTTACCAATTAAAAAGCCAGAGACAAAATGCTGACGTCATTTCAATGTACATATTTTCCATTTATCTTATGTGATCTCTGAAGGGTTGATAATTTAGTCAAAGGTGTGGCGCGTTTTTAGTGATGGACGATATGGCCATTAGGTGGCCTCAAGAAAACAAGTTTAATTTGTTTTCGATTTTCCACTTCATGAAACCATAGTTTAGAAATCTTTAATTTCTCATTAATATTGAGCCTCGTGCAAGTAAAACGCCTTGCGTTTTTTTTTAAACGGTACCACCTCGAGATTTTCTTTTCTTCATTTAACTAGTATGTAAAAGATCCAATTCTAACATTTGTATAAAGCTAATAATTTCTCTACAGAATGGACGGAACTTTCTATGGTAGCGCTTGACAACTTATTTAATTTGCTCCAAATTGGCGCGTCGTACAACATTTTTGGCCCTTCGATCTCCGAGATATTCAATATCGCGTAAGACGTAGTCTTGCACCTTTTTCAAGAATCAGTATGGTTTTACTCCGTGAGAATCTGTCAAAGTTCTATTGAGAAGTTTGGTTTACCAAAAATCGAAACTCGTTATTAATTTTATTGTGAGATAGTCATGTATTGAGTATTCATTAAATTTTCATATTCATAAGATCTCTTAAAAATATAAAAATTAAAAATCCTGGAATTTTAAATGCAGCTCAGATATCGAAGCGGCAATTCAAACGATGGTTACAAATCTAGCAGATTCGTTCAATTTTACTTGCAGATGGCTCATTTTATTCAGAAAACTTTTTATGTATCACGGTATTACAATTCCTAGGTCATAATCAATATTGGAGCAATGTTGAAAAAATAAATATTCAGTGCAAAATAATCTAAAAATAATTCTGTATAAAATGAGCAGATCGCGAAGTGTAATTCAACGATTCTACCCGATTTTTAACAATTTCGAAAAAAATTGAAATGAAGCATGTACTTAAATTTGTACATTCATGATTCGATTATTTTCTGTTCTTGGGTGTTTAAAGAGATTTTTGTACCTTGCGAGGGGAGGGTTCGGTTGTCAGGATGGAAATGGGAGGTAATTTTTTGCTTATTGAGCGTTCGTCACTTGTATAGTAATTACCCAAAGTCATAGAGCCAAATGTCCCGGAAGTCTCGAAAAAATTGTCTTGAAAAATTATGTATCTGTCGTAAACGAGATATTTATTTGGTATTGCGAGTCACGGGTGAAAAATTAAAATGACTTTCAGTAGAATGAAAAAAATCCTTAGAAGCAGGATAACTTTTCAGTATAGTTGAATTGTAGGTTTCTCATAATGTACCTTGTAAGTTGGTCTAAGTTATTCGAAACAATGAGAAATTTAACCGTCAATATATGAACAGATATAGTCAAATACTTGATTTGATTGAACATATGGAGTTTAATTTTCTACCACTAAACATTCAATTACCGCCAACAATGAAATTCAAATGAATGACCGTGTAAGCATAAATAAATGACTCGTAGGTTAATATATTATTTTACATTTTCTTCCTTCTGTGAAAGAGAATTTTTTTAATTCGAGAAATTTTGTTCTGGGTAATACACGTTTGCTTATACATCAATTCTTACGTTCTTGTAATTTACTTTACTGTATTTCGCCTTATATGGACATATTATAATCACTAAATATTGTGAATCGAAATGTCAAAGAATTTTAGAACATTGTTTGAAGGGATACTCAATCACAGATTAGTTAAAATGGTAAAATGTTAATTTTACTACTAACAAGACTGCCATCAAAACTCCGCCACAAAAATACAGTCTAACAATAAGATACTCGATATGTGCTAAAAAAAATAATAACTCTCAAATTTCATAGCTAATATCGAATTTAGTATTGGGAACATGTATTTTGATATATAAGCAGCTGATATCGGGTTCAAAGACAAATTTAAAGACGTAAAAAACATGTTCCAATTGCTATTTTGTACTCCGTCGCTTTGACACCTTTTCGACGGGGAGAGGTAACCCTTAGAGATTCAAAAAATTGATTCTTGATTTTACATTAATCTTAAAGTTCTATCTTTTCAGAATATTTTGAGCCCTAGCCCATTTCGAAATTCGTGAAACTGACAAAATCACAGTCATTTTTGCGAAACATGTGCCATTGAAATGTAAGAGCCTGGGGAATAAGGCTGACAAGCGCTCACTTGTTTTGAATGCGCTCTGTTCCTCTGACGTCACTAATTACTATTTCAACATTACAATATGTGAAAATTCTGGCTTTCTCAAATGGAATAGTAGCATGAGCAGAATAGGACACCAAAGAGCCAGTTCCAAATGCTTTTGACTTTTCAGTCCATATTAGATTTCGCATTCAATGTAATGCTTTAAGACACTTTTTAACTGTTCATATGCTGAGTTACGTGTGAAGATATGAAAAAAAATCGTGGTAACCCAAATTGAAGCTGTGATTTTATTGAAGTAATTTACACTTTCGGATGAAAAAGTCCTATTAAACGTTTTCATTCCTCTACTTTCACTATTAAGCAAATTTATCCTTTCTATGACTTTAAAATGACCAAATTTTCAATTGTCAACTTACTTGAGACAGCTCAAACTTAAATTCCTTCCATATTTATCATTGGTGAACTTGGCTTTGTTATAGCTCAAAAACTCTTAGTCTTACAAAATTTTCTTAAGAGAACTGAAATCTCAGATTCTCTTGAAAATCTTACAAAAAAAAGTGAAGTGTAAACTAAAAGTTTCTCTTGTGTGTTGAAACAAGGAAGAAAGTAAAATACTTTGCCAATGCTGTAACTAGAAAATTAATATACAACATTGACAGTACTGAAGTTAGTAGCGTTAACGTAATAGAGCATCGAAACAAAACTCGTTTATTTACTATTTTACAACGACTTAAGAAAGTTTAATCTGCTCAATATGAGTATATTTTGCTTTAATTATGGATTAGCAAATTTCAAGCAATCCTGAAGATGCAAAGTAACGTTTTTTTCTTAAATATGGATCGTCATATTAACGTTACGAACTTCAACCTTGTCAAAATTGACCATATAATTATGCATGTCGTTCAAACCTTTAAACTCAATATCCAATCCACTAAACTCTAGCTCAATGCCTTGCAGTGCCTCCGATAACGTTTCATGGTAATGGCTGATCACTGCCTTTGCTCCAGCACAAAATGGCAAAGAGAAGTACGAGTAAGTCTCTTGTCGGTTGTGGTATGGCCCCACCGTACTCATCCATAATACTACCTCGTCATTATCGTCGTACTGCAAGAAGAAAAAAATGATGGATAAGGAACTTTATTTTTCGATTGAGATATTTTGTGAAACAAATAAACAGTAGCTTCGGATTGACAAGTGACTGGCTATAATCAAAACTGATTGTTCTAATGAATGAAACTTGAAACAGCAGTAAATACATCTATTTTATGATAAAGAAGTGAAGTATTGTGAACTTTTATTCCAAGATTCCTTGGCGTTTCGGGGATTCACAAACGAAATATTTGTAGTTTTCAATACACGTGTCAAGCTAATTATAGGAATCAGAGTTAACTCGTGGTCACACTTATTTGTCGTCCTATAAGAGCTACATGGTTTCTCGGGTCAAAAACGAGCCAGTGTGTCTCCGATGGGTTATGACCAAACACGCTGAACTTCTTTCAAATACAATAACATAACATAGTTCTATGGCTACAAATCCTTCAGTTACAAATACCTGGTTTTCAGGGAATATGCAAGATTTTGAATCAGGGGGCTTTACAGCTGTATCTTACTTAACAGCATGTGCAGCTGTTATTTCTGGCTGCTGGCTTCAGTTTCATCTCGTTATACCACTTTGAATTCAAGGTGAGATACAAAAGTATATTATAAACAAAAAGTTGACAAGTAAATTGAAGAAAAGAAAGCAGTTGTTTTACTATGAAAAACTCCAGCAGCCGATAATAGGTATGAGTTTGTAGCTTGACAGTGCAGGGAAAGACCATATGTTTGTTGAATGAGAAAATGTTCACATTTTTGACTTTTGTACACATTCCAGGTCGAGTGCAGTCAAGGGTTAATTATAGGTGTAACAAGATTATACGATAATAATCGTGAACTAACAATATCAGACAGTTGAATACAATAATTGTAACATAGATACTGAATTCCTATCTTGAAAGTTTTGATGCAAGACGGTTACACATATTTTGGATTCCAACTAGAGCTGAAAATGCTAGGCTGACAGGATAACCCAAGAACTGAAATGAAGGGTGAGCATAGTTTGTGTTAGACAATCAAGAAATGATAGTTTGAGATCAAAGACATAACGACTCAAGTGGGAGCAGATATTTTTCGTGACTGCAATTACTGTGATAAGCATAACCTAGAGCAACACCTGGCGCGCAGATATTCGAGACTGACATTTTTTGACATTTCAAAAAAGATGTCACCGGTATTACTTACGACATGATTGTGTTCATCTCCGCAAACGAGGGTCAGAGCTAGCAAAACAAGAACTAATCTACTCCATGCCATGTTAGACTGCGTGATGTCAAAGAGATCCGTTCAAACATTAAGCGTAAACTGATGATAAATTAGGCGAGATGTAAACGAGAATATGTCCCCTTCATCGCCAAAATATCGCAAGCGGTCAACGGAACTGGACAGAACCACGTATATAAAAGCAGACAGGACTTAATCACACAGCAAACTTTTATATATTGCCACGTCAGATGGCTCTTCCATCGATAACGGCCATTTGTCGACAAGACAAGTTTGCCAACTCGCCACGCTGACGGTTAACCGCGCTCTTAGGGTCGGTCTACATAGCCGCAGTATCGCGGAGCACGGCAATGTGATAACCAATCCAAATGCATGAAATCTAGTGAACAACATATTCTAGGTATTTTGAATGGTTTACATCTGGACCGTGCTTCGCGCCACCGCGCCTGTGTGAACTCAACTTTAAGTCAGGTCCACGAGGATCTTGTAAGCAGTAGGCTTCAGTTGCGCATGTGTGTGATGTCCTAGCGGACACTTGCGGACCATTCAGGAGTTAGATTTTAAATTATGTCGCGAAAAGGTACGGGGACGTATGTATCGTATGTATGTACATATAATATATAATATCAGTACATACAATCAGCGTTGATTGAAGACATATCCTCAGTCAACGCAATTGATATTTTTGGGTTACCATTATCGATGAAGTACTAAAATATGTACATTGGACAGACGTGAGACAATCGCGTTATGGAATTATATTAGTTGGAACATCACGTGGAATTTACGAGAGGGAATTCGTTGGATATAATATTTGTTATTCGACTTACTTTGCCTTCAACTCGATGCAGGATCAGCAATCGGTAGCAGATGATTTTCGTAGAGCGGTGAGGAATCCGAGATAAGTCGTTGGATTATAAGGAATTGTTTATTAATTTGTGATTAAACTCTGAAAATGTGAAAGGTCCTTTGGGAAATTTGAGACTTTGAATTCAATATTTTTGGTTTATTCAAAAATAAAGATAATGATGTCAATTGAGTTATGAACTGGAATTTTTATATTATTCAAGATGCATGGTTGGCATTGTACTTCGAGCAGTATGCCTCAGATGGAATAAGTTTTCAGGTTTTGGAATAATCAAACCAATCTAGTTTCGGGAAAAGTGATGCCTTGCTGATTGATTTTAAATTCTACACTGGCTCTCGAAGCTTGAATCGCACTTGCAAATTTGCTTCCAGAGTAGCCTTGCTGAGTTTTATGTTATTCGATATTGAATAGTTATGTGCTTGTGGCTCCAAGAAAATTTTGAAATTATTCCTACAATTGAAATATTCTTATTATTGAATAATTTTGTGGTATAGTAATAATTTTATGATCAAATAATTGTACGAAAGGCTGCACAGGTGCGCAAGGGTACGACGAGTACAATTATTTTATATATATATGGGTTTGCTTTACCTCTGGGATTTGTTCTTCATGTTTAACATTTAACATTTTGAATAAAATAATATTGACTATTTTGAACTTTTCATCTTTGGTCGCGCACATCCATCAAGACTTCTCAATGTTGCCCGCTGCTGCGCACCATTTCTGAGTATTCAGCATTTACAGACGCTCTTCCAACTCTTCTCATGATCGGCTACAGAGATTAAAACAACCAATAGTCAATCTCCGTACATACGTTTACTGTACCTGTATAAATAGCTGATAATGAAGCTATCCAATATTTGATCCAATGTCAGACTTCAATCCGGAAATAAAAAATTTTCAATTACTGTTGTATATAAATTTGATAACATGTATCAGTAACTACGACTGTTAGGTGATGATTGAAACCAAATACGGTGTCTACGTTTAATATTGGAGAGCAGGAGATGTTGGGATCAATGACAAAAATTGGAAAACAGGTTTATTACAAATACAGATATAATAAATATTATGGTCAACGGAACATAATGAAACAAATATGTATGATTCCAACGTTGAAGATGCTGTGTTTTAAAGGTTTATGTGCATTGATGATCAATACTCTTTACTGTCCTTACTGACTATCATTCAGTCATATCGTAGAGCTTAGATCCCAGTGCTGGTTACGATTTTTTTATCTCTTTTGCACTGCTGAGTTCGTGGGTAGCTCTGTCTCTGTCCTAAGGAGTTTTTAGCGCTGCCAGCTAATTCCAGAACGTACCATAAGAAAACCGTGTGCCTACCAAGTTGCCACATATGTGCTGCTTAGAGCATGTAGACATCGTGAAAGCCTGGTATATCCTGGTAAGTGGAAAACTGTATAAAGAGAAAATTTAGTAATTCTACATCCTGTCTCTGTCTCGCAGGTCCGGTTGGTCGATTCACGCCATCACTGCGAGCACTCACGCTCGTACCACACTAAAGACTTGTTTTGGCGCCTTTTAAATAAAAATTTTCGTCTGATAGGTTGGCAACGTTGCTGAATGCGGCTCTGCGGCTGTTGCTATCGCCATGTGCTAGACAGGGTAGACCAGGGTAGACGCATTTTGCGCATCATAAGTGCAAATTTCAAACTGATAAGCTGTTATTGTCAGAATTAAGTTAGGTTAGTTTTCGGTTTACTTTTGGCTGCAACCACTGTTGATACGTATATTTTCGCGTCGGTTCCATTTGTTCATTGTGTCACATCCATTAATTTCACTTATTATACAGCTGTGCAGTTAAATTGAATTCTAGGCGATCATATTTGGTAAATACGCTGATGCATCAATCTTCGACTACCGGATATGTACTAAAGAAGTTATCATGGAGTCATTTGAGACTTTTATGGAGATGTTTGGTAAATTGAGACAAAGGAAGGACAATGATGACCTAGTGAATCTTTTTAAATCTGGACCATCATATCTTCAAACCTTCTCAACTAGTGAAATCGGTAAGACATCATGTAAACTTTCAATATCATTCACAACTCAAGTTAGCAACGAGAGTTAATGGCTGAATATGATGAGCGCTGGCAAAATAAACCAGTGGAACGTAATCATCAAATTTTTATCATATCTCATAGAAAGTTAATATGTGTACATAGATGTTCTAAGAGAAAACCTCCATCCCTTTATTCCATTAAAAAACAATTCATTGCCATCAGTTTTCAACTTAGACTGCTGACGTCAGCTTATCATTTAAATTATTTCTTTTAACTGAGCTTCAAGTTATTGAAAACCAGTGGTGTGCCAATGTTTTACACATGAGATCAAGGTTACTGAATCGCCAATTTTTCAATCAGGAAAAGTTGCGAATAATATTGAAAATCAGAGTTGACAAGAACTTGTTTAATAACTTGAGTTAATAACTTGAGTTGCTGTGATTGAACATGGAATTAGTTATCAATGACAAATAGATGGATTTGTTCTCTATTCTAACTTTAATATTAACCTGGTCAATACGTGGTACTTAATTCCGTAGCAAAAATGGGATTAACCATTAGACCATGCAAATACTCAGTTAATTCGAAGCACCTCATTGAGGTATAGAGATCTACACTTTTAATATTTCAACGACCCTCATATAATAGCCAAACCTGCTAATATTCATTAAAATAAGGTAGTCAAGCTTGACAATCACGATTTCACGAAGTACCTTGTACCACCAGATTCTTTAAATGAATCATTAGCATGAAACTGTTCTGTATTATCTTTATGGTATGTACTTTCGAGTGTCAGAAGGTTTCAAATCTGGTTAACTGGTAGAGGGAAGAGAGTGGCGTTTATGTTTATATCTAATAATATGAAATATGCAGTCCGATGATTTAAATGCTGTTATTAGACTATAATTCATAACAAATAACAATAAGAATCAAATTTTATTTATTTTAAATTTGACATTTGCTGGTTTTTCAAAATGTTTCAGCCTAGCCCATTTTGCAAAATGAGTGCCAGAGATGAATTAGCAAATCTTACCTTAGAAAAATTCAATAATTTCTGGTTTGAAATGATAAAATTTCAAAAATTTTGAGTTCTAACTTATAAGCTACAAAGAAATTCACAGTAATCTTTTTTTTTTTTTTTTTACTTCAATTGGCTCTTTGATTGGCGGTTCGAATGTAAAATAGCATCTCCATCGACTACTGTTTATATTGGCTTGTACTGGAATGTCAATATAAACTATTACCTTTGACAATGATTCCATTCCAGAGTCGATCTCGGTAGATCTACCTGTGTGGACGCTGCTTCTGTGAATCATCGTAGTACTTATAAATGCCATTACTCCTAAGTGTTTGAAGCTATTTGCGAACATTGTCTTATCGTTTCCGTAACAAGGCCTGCTATAATATGATCTAAAAAACTATGGGACTTGTATTAAAATGATTTAAGGGATCGTCTCAGTGTGACACTCCGAAAAATCACTGATTTTCGCGAATTTTTTTTTTAATGTTCACATAAACTAATCGGTCCTGTTTTTTTTTCATAAATAAATACGTTTATGAAGAATACAAAATGATTTTTTTTAAGTTTATTTATTGAGTGCATCATTGTTGTATAAATTGTTGTAATTTCACGTGAAAAAAAAGGTGCTGCACGGTTTCCACGATGACGGCCGCAATTTTGATCTGAAAAAAAAATTTCAAAAAGATTATTGATCTGTAGGAAAGTCGCTATCGCGCTATGGAGGGTTTTTTTTTTCAAATTTGACAAAATGGCGGCGGTTCAAACAAAAAGTGTCGAATGTGGCCCTTTTTTTCGACAGTTTTTCGTAAAAAAATAGGAAGTTTTCAAAAAAAAAAAAAAAGCTTCCATAGCGCGATAAAGAATGACGTTTAAAATGTTCTCCCGAAATTGGAACTAGATATCTTCAAAACTCTTCCTTTGAGAGTGGAAACCGTTTTGGAAAACACCATTCTGAGAAAAACGCGTTTAAAGATTGAAGGTGGAAAAGTTTATATAAATCGTTTACTTACGATCAATCGGCGATGCCAGGTCTTGATTTTTTTCTTGGGGGTTTCTCTCGTACGTCTATCCGTGGTGGATGTCAAAAACGAACTGAAATGCTTGGACAGTTTATTCTGCAAGGTTATAGAACCTAAGCACCTTAGTACTCGCGCAGGTAGAAAACCCGTTCCCTTTCTACAAGAAACGCTGTAGCGACCGTAATAATTTGAATTTCGATTTAAAAATTTGAGAGAATGTTTAGAACAGTGTATACTATACGATAATGCAAAAAAAAAAAAAACAATTTTTTGAAAATTTCACACTGAGACGATCCCTTAAGATGACCTGGACCTCTCTTTACTACAATTACTAAAAATAGAAAATTGTTTGTAGTACCATCTTATGTTCCCTCAAATCCCTAGAATCTTCTTTCCAAATTCTTTATTTTTCTCATACACTTGACCATTCCACTTGGAACGTGACACCTTATAGAAGAAAAATTTCACAGCATTCCCTAAAATTTTGGTAGTCTCTTCACTATGGGGCTAAAACTATGCCGAAATCTAATTTTAAAAAAACGACTATCGAGAGCACGCCAATCTGAAAGTTTGACCACAGCATAAAATTGCATTTAATTGAATTCTGGAGAATCTTTCGGGAACAAAAGAACCTATAATGTTTAATTTCCATTATTGTAATATAGGTATTGAATAAATTATTAATTTGTGTGACATCAAGAGAAAATACGCAAATCTTATTATGAATCATACATAGGTACGTGAAAATAAAAGACACATTTATTCTTTAATCGAGTAAATAAATTAGAGGTGTATAAATGTATAATTAAAATTGTAAATATAAATCATTAAAAATCACTCATTCATCCATCCATTCAGTCACACAATTTAAAATATGCCATTTTATGTCAAACACGTTCACTGTAAAATATTTTGTTTCTCGTTGTATCCAGATGCGTCTAAGTGTAAAATTATGCTGCTTCTTCGAATCACCGTTTATTTGTTGTTTCTTTTCTTTGTTTCACTTGGCGTTGACTTTGTTTATACGTGAAGTCTGTTTTACAATTTTCGTTTCCGTAGACGGTGTTTTTCCTTTTCGTTGTAAGTACGACACAATTAAGAAAAAAACAGAAATGAGGACTATGAGGTATTGAGTGGTTACGTCGGCGTCTTCTCATAGAGTGATCCAAATTCCGCCTTCTCCAAACTGCGGACTAGTCGCTCGTTCCACACATTCGAAGGCTTGTCATGTTACAAACCTTCAAAAATGTTTCTATAGAACTGTGTCTTTTGGGTACCAGTTTTAAAATGCTGTGTCGAGTTCAGGCAGGGAACTTTGTTTCATATATACTGAGTCCTTTGGCATCCAACTACTGTATTACCGTATCCAGGATCAATGCATCATGAAATGTTGGATTCCATTTTAGACTTTGAACATCCATCTATATGGCACGTACGCCGACTGAATACATACTTATAAATATATATCATTACCTTATTAATGTTTACTCTTAAAATAATATAAATTGACAAGGAAGCGTAATCTTATTTCTAGGAATTATGTAGCAGAAAATGCATGGAAGTACAAATCGTTCTGATTTGTATTCTCATGTATTTTTAAGGAATAAATTTAACTCCCTTATATTTCTGTTCGTGGCACGATAAAAGTGCAGCAGCGCAGTCGACCATTGCAACGTCAGCGTTCTTGCGCTCGCCGGATCCTGGGTGTAATCAACACCGGGATGAGGCGAGCGCAAGACGATGCGCTTCGAGGATGATCTTCACGAGGCGAGCCTTTGTTTCAAATTTGCAAAGTTGACGGAAACCTTGCTCGCTGTCCGACGCTCCAAGGGGTGTCGTACGAGCGAGCGAAGTCAGTCCCGTTAGAGACAGAATAAAATCAACATCTACGGAAATCAGGCTCCTTCAGAAGCTATCGCGTGAAGGGTCTAACAGTCTTTTCGCATCACCGACGAATAGAGTGATTTTCCTCTAATTCTATACGTGGTCACCTAGGCATGTTTTAATTGTGAGTGTGTTACGAGTGTGCCAACGTATGTGTGAGCCATCGTTCGGATTTGTATGAGCGTGAGCAAGGTTGGAATAAACCACCAAATAGTGAGTAATCGTATGAGTGTGTACAATTTAGAATAAGAATATTTCTGTAGCGCTTGCTTCCTCGTCTAATATTTTCAGTTGTTACCTTAAAGTTGTTAGTTGTTACCACAAATTTCAGTAAATCTTTGCATTCCGCCAAAAATTTCCAATAATATTAATAATAAATCCTCCTACCCAATTCCCAGGATCGCCCTGTATAGGACGATCACCGGCTTATCCAACAAAAAAATAAATATAAACCTCTACGCTTCTCGTAAAGGGTTAAGTAGTCGCCTGCGAGACCGCTCCGCACGTAACATACTAACTGGTCCCTTTTAACCGATTATGGGGGTGAGCTCACTGAATGGAGTGATTCCTTATATAAACCTTGGGTTTTTGGCAGTAGTAGTAAACTAAAAATCCAACCACTTTTCAACTAAATTTAATGAAGCTGAACCTCTTTATCTCATCCTATCTATACCTGTCTATCTGCTGTTGAGGACTCACGCACAGACAAAAAACTTGTCATATATACACACTCTCCCATTCGTCACACTAGTATGGTTCGCATTGAGATATTGAATAAAATTAATTTTTAGCGATCGAAGTTAAACTCAGGTAACGGAAGCTTGGAACCATGTATATCTTCGCTGTGCTTCTGTAAAATGTTTATAGACGACTCATGTCTTCAATGCTATAAACTATGTACCATTCAATGGACTAATATAATTTTCAACAATCTTTTTATCTCTTAAATTTTAAATGGCAATGTTCAAAGCGACTGTACCGCTAAATTAGTCTTAGCAAGAGATATAAATTATCCAATTAGAAATCCTAGTACACTTCAAGAAGTTTAAGGTAGTACCGTGATAAATCACTTCTCTTACAATATCTTTCAATTTTTGAATACACATAATTTGAAGTGTCCTTTATACGTAGGAATTTTTTTTAATAGTCCTTGCGGTACTAAATTTTGCAATATTAGCGATCAAACGTCGTACAATTTACATGTATTCCCTATCCCGACCGTAGTTAGAGTGAGCATTTTATTTAATAACAGCCATACTTTTCTTAGAATTTTTTTTAAAAACTGAGAATTATTAATTGAGGATATAACAAGTAATTTTTTTCAAAAAAAACATAAACAAGCAGTATTCATTTTTTTGTAAATAATTCTTAAAGTTTGTTGCTTTTAATGATTTTCAGACTTTCTCTCATAACCTGACCCGTGAGAAATAGTGACTTGGCAACGTTGCCCTACGCGGGAAGTTTAAAATGCCATAAAGGCCCAACGAATTGAAATAAATGTCAGAACTTTGCGGATATAGGTTACGGTACAGAAAAAATTAAAATTGTTAATATTAATTATAACTAACCTCAAATTGATTTCATAACAATACATTTCTCTACAACACATGCTTGAGGGGCAAGAGATACTGAGTTAGAATGCAACGTTGCCAAGTCAGACAAAAGACGCAATGGGAAAATTTTTATACTTCTGCGCATGTGAGAGGAGGCGCAAAAGTGTACTGTATCTCAACTACTTTTTACTTTAGTTATAATGTTTTATACAGGGGATATTTCTCTGGAAGTTGAGGACTGCTGCTATCACGGTACTACCTTAATCAGCTAAGAGCGATTACTTGTACTACTATAATACATTTAACCATCTCATTCGTAACTGGAATAATCCATCATTATGCACACCTATAGGCAGCCTGGAATCTTTTAAACGCAAAAAATAAAAACAAATCTAATTTTAATACATTATAGTGACCTTACACTCATTGTCAGTTGAATTTTCTGTTATTTTTTTTTTTTTTTTGTCAATATAGAATTTATGTGTTTTATGTTTAATAGCTTGCCGGATTGTAATTTCTATGTAAAACAACTTTTAGTCTGTCACATTTGTAAATAAATAAATACACAAAATACGTTCATTGTTTAATAGTTTTATTCTTTGGACTTTCAGGTTTGGCACTATCTGAATTGCTGAATGACAAAACTGGACTGTTAAACTTTCTTGCTGACACGTCTTACAAGCCTATGGAGAATGCTATTACGGAAGGATTTAAGCTTTTAAAATTCATCATACAGCAGTTTTATTTGTTACTTGATCGATATGCAATTGGAATCAAGGTAATTATTTAATTTTAATTATTTACGAAAATTTAAAAAAAAATGATCCACCATTACTTGAGTAAAATATCTCTCCAGTTATTGGTTGTTATTTTGTATACAACATTTTCCCAAGCTTTACGCTTAGAAAGCAAATAAATCGATGTGTCAAATCTAACGTTTTAAGACTGGGCTGAGTTTAGCTGGCTTCTAGCAACCAATGATTCTGACACTGGATTGTTACTTTCTTTCATCAACAAATCATTACCGGTTCTTCTCATATTAGCAGTCACAACTGCAGCCTAGTATTGGCAGTGATCGATCGGTATTGGTAGTGATGGTAAAAGTAGCATTCCAATGATGCCATTATGTACACTTGGGGAATACATGTCAATCCAACAAGTCATTATCCCCGCGGTATTCTAAGGTTAGATTCGACGGTCATGGGTCATGTTATGTTTATTGAGATTCAGTTATTGAGATTCTCTGTATTGCCAACATAACTGTCTAGTGTAAAAAAGTAGCCGTCTCAGATTCATTGTTCCCAACTTGCACTCTCGTATCAGAAGCTGCTGACTAACAAAAGACCCCCCGTTTTATTTCGGGTAATCCGGCAGCTCGGTCTCACCGCTCGTCCGCCGTTCTCCAAATCGCCTATAATTTGAACAATATTTAGAATGTCATCACAAAATTTACTCACAATGATGTTAATTGCGGTGTTTCGAAAAATTAATATAAATTTTGTTGACAATCGTTCACATTTGATTTTTTAATTTTTTAAAAAGTTTTTTGAATTTATGAAGAATAACAGGTACAAATAATGTTTGTCATTGCTTACATTAATCGAAATGTCCAGCCTCATCGAGACCCACACTTGTAATATTAAGTCGCCAGTTGACGTTTCAGATGTGTATCTAACAACTTTTTCACTATTAATTCAATTTACTCATAAAATAGTTATATCTTTAAACTGTTAATTCAGAAAAATTAAATTCTCATTCGATGTATTGTTATGTCACGGATCATAAATCTTTGGGTTGTACAAAATTTGATGAAGTACTCACGGAATTCTTTTTTTTTTATTATTATGCATTGAAAATTCAAAATAATATTTTATCAAATAGTAAATAATCAAATGAAGACGATCTTCCACAAAATGTAGAACGCTTATTTTTATCTGGCGGAACCTAGTATAAATAGGTGTTTTTGTTTCTCCGATGGGAAAATGGAAATTATAGAGTGCCGATAACCGAAATGCAATATATAGAGCTTACATAAGCATACCTAGGGGTAGCATGATCAGGCATTACCTGTAGACGCCGTTACATGGTGAGACCTGGTGTAAATAAATGTTTCGTCTTTTTATGCAGCTCAAATAATTTCCCTAATTAGCACTTGTTGATTGTCTGAAATATTTAGGGAAGTGCGTTTTATTTGCGATCGCGCGTCTGTAATATTTACGTGCTACTGCAGTTTACTGTTCAGTAATAGAAGCAGTTGACATATCGCGTCTACATTTTAATGGTACGCGGTTCCAGCACGTATATTCATTTTCTGCGATGCTGATAAAAAATCGAAAGTTATTATTGTTAACAACCGCGAAAAAGATATTGTCATTATTTAGTTGCGAATAGCAGCAGAACGGCGATATGTGAAGAATATAAAATGTTGGAGCATTAGATACCGAAGCGATTGCTATTTTCATTTTATTTTTTTCAAAAATTTTTCGCGACGATACGAAATTGGCAAGTTCGAAACGACGCAATATTCTTTCTGACACAGCGTGCGGTATAGTATATTATGTGACAAGTGCGGAAAGTCTACTATTTTGTGACACGTGTGTGGTAAGTCAGTTTGCAATATCCACAAATTGTTGCCTCATTTTTTTTTTGAAGACTGGGATTATGTATGTTGCCCATTTACTCACTATTTTCATATTGAATCGGATATTTATTAATTGTACTGAACTGAATTATGAACACACATGTGGCTAACTTGCCAGACATAACCGAAAACAGAAGTAGTGCTTTTATTCTTACAGGAAAAGATTTCTGGGCAAACAGTGCCAATAACTTAAAATTAGATACTGAGATAACGCTTACAGCTAATTATGCCAAAGATGCCAACTGACCGCCTTGTTTGATGCCGTATTTGAATAGCGATCATTGCTTATCACAAAAGTTAGCTGTATTTACTAATTTTCAAATTTCAGCTGAGATTTTGGTTTCTAGAGCAAAAAGCAAACACTATGGTTCTAGTTGTATCGGTTTTACGTTACCTTTAGAATACAATTTGATTTTTCTACGATGTTACGATCGGGTTCTTATAACATTCATATTTTCAAAATCTTGAATAATATAACTTTCAAACGATAGTGCTTAGCACTGTGGTATTATTCCTATTCGTTTTCAATAAAAACACGTTTACAATTATTCTGTGGCAAGAAACACATCGTGTTTCATTTCTTGAAAATATTTTATAGCTTATTTAATAATTATTACTTGCCCCTTAGCCGTCTTAAAGGCATGTAGAAACCGATAACGGTGCCTGTATAGTGTTACAAAACTAGCAATACGCAGAACCCAGCATCTCGCCAACGTGAAGATGCTACGGTCAAAATAAACTATCTCTCTGTCATTATTACTCAAAACTACCAGAAGATACCCAGGTATCCATAATAGTTAGACACAATCTAAATTAAGGCTATTATAACATTATATTTACAGAACCCGTATATGTACGCAAATTGTAAAGGCATATGAGAATAATAAAATAATAACGTTGATACGAACGGATTCTAGCGAGACTTGGAACCACAGAACCCTCAAGCCTCGACCGAGCGAAGGTGCTGACACAGCGACCTGACTCCGGGTCGTTCTTGAATCTCATTGGCTAATTACTCTCGCGCATTAATACAACTTATTGCAATTGCGGTCTCTTGGACTCCTCGGCTCAAGGAGCTCCGTCTTTCGTCTGTGAAGTCGCGAGGTGTGCGGACGTTAGTACCGAGAGTTAATCAAATTTAGAGCCAGAGTTGGTGATCGAAAATCTCTTAAAGTGACGACTCAAAGGACTAGATTCTCGATAATATGAATACTAGTTTTGATCTCAATGTATTTGCACAAACCGTTTCAGTTGGTTAAATTAGATTCGCGTAATAATCACTATATTAGTATTTAATATTAACTACTAGTCATTAGTAATCTCGGTAATTCGCTTACAATTTTAACGTTAAATCCAATTTCATCGAAAAACGTGAGACACTTCATATTATTCAAAAACAGTTTTTCCAAATTTGACTCAGTGTTCTACATCGGAATTAATCGTGTTTGATATTCATAAATCAAAAGTTTGTGAGTGGAACTATCGTTCGTGTAAAACTACTATCTTGAACGAATTTCAAATTAAACTGAATGCCAAGTAATCAGCCAACGCGGTGAGGCCTGTTTGTCGACACTCATGAGAACAACGATCCGACGATCGCACATTTCGCTACAGTCTACGAAAGCTAAGTCCCACCGAACGTTTTATTTTATTTTGCTATCTTTATTTGTCATATCAGATTCGTATATAGTTCAACATCGTTTTTCTCAGATTTTTGAAATAATTGAATCAGTGAACCAAGTTCCACCCTTCGTACTTCGGTACAGTGACTAAACGGTGCAACAATTGTTCCGTATGTAAAATTCAGATATCACAGTACAGATGAAAAAAAAAATCAAGAGATGAAGAGAGTGAGAGAGAAAAAGAGTTATAAAAATCATTGCTGTCTTAGGCTAAGAGAATCAAAACAGGATACCCGTATTGTTTCACTTAACGTTAAACTTTATGTTCATATAAACCTCGTACGGATGAATTATCCTGAATTCCAAAAATACAATCACATCCATTCATCTTTAATTTCATATTTACATCTACAATTTTGGAATCAGGATGGTCTAATCTTAGAGCAAGTCAAGAAATTTCGGTTGTTCAAAGATTATATATTTTTCATTGTAACATAATTATTTCCATAATTTTGAATCATCATAAGTTTCATCCAAAATTTATTTTATGTTCACCGTTTCCGTTCATTGGATAATTTTTTAAATGGCTTGAACCACATTTAAAACGAATCGCTTTCAGCGTATAGTAATATATTATCATTTTTACTTATTAACTCGTTGTCAATAATAGATTGCTAACGATCACCTATCTATTATTTATATTAGTTTCGCCTCAATCATTCAAACAACTTGCTACAGTTATGTATGGAGCTATAGTAACAATCCCTTATTATTAATCAATCATGCACTCACCGTTCGAGCGTATACACTAAATTGGTTTAAAAAAATCGACTGTTTTTTTTTCTCAATCATTCAAAAATATTGATATGCTTGAATCAACTACTTATTCTCATTCAATTTGTGAAAGTGTAGTTCTTCAACTGCTGAACACGTTGGTTCAAAAGTACCGAGAGATTGGAAACGATAATCCCACGTTTTCTGAAATATTATATTAATGTTATTGCCAAATAATGTATTTGGTACAGTGTGATATTTGTTCGACATAATCAATGATAACTATGAACAAAAAAAATTTTAATATGTTGAAACAAGAATTTGTTTCACAAGGCAGATTACAATATTAATTTAAGAAAGTTATTCATTCATCAGATTATATTACTACTTCAAAAAAAAAGAAATCGATTCAAGCAAATGATATGTTTCAGTGGAACCAAAAAAGAATTCACAAATTATGTATTATTCTTATAATTTAGGGATCAAACAAGAGACTCAGTTGTATGTTTGTAATATACGATATAATAGTGGAACGAAATATTGCCTCCTGAACATTAACGTTTCTCTTTACTCGCTTCATTGTTTTTCACGGTTCTACCGTGCTCTTCTCTTATCCCACAAAGTGTGTCTGCTTACGAATACAATATAAATGTATAATAGACACATACAATTAACACCCCTCCTTAAATTTATATTATGTTTAATATCTTTCTAAGGTTTTCATTTACCATATTATTTATGACAAGGCTATTAGGTTTTGGGAAGAACGTTGCCAGAAATCTTTGATTTTTTGCGCATTTTTGACTTAAGCTTGATTTACAAACCTTGTGGTGTATAGGTTCACGAACTTTGATGATCTGCGTGTGTTGATTTCTAGTTCAGCCTGTCTCAATCTGGGGTTACGCTGTTGTGGGTCGTGCCAACTATCACTATGCGTGAACGAAGTAATCCATTTTACACAACACTTTAATTTTAATACAGATTTATTAGCAATGAGAGGTTCTTTCAATCGATTTTCAAGGTTTGATTTTACAAAGGTTTTGTTCGCTTATATGATTCACTAATGGAATAATGGTAATTATATTGAAGTTCGAAGGTTCTGAATATGAGCGTTTCATGATCTGCATTACTCGCAATTTCAAAGTGTTCTGAATGGTCTGAAGTCTTAATTGGTTCTGCGTTTAATTTATTTCTGTTTTCTCTGGTGTCTGCAGTGATTCTCTGTTGCATTAGTTTGGTTCGAAAACGATCTGTAATAGTGAAACTTTTGTAAAGACTCGTGGTTGGTCTTCAGCTACGTCAGTGCAACACGATTGGTCTTGAGAAGCCAATTGGCGCAATGCTCATAAGATACCTACTTAGTTGCAAGAATGCAGTTTTAAGTTTTCAGAATAACGCTCATCATTTTTTCCTCACATTCCTTACGTTCGGTTAGCGAGGTTTATGAACCTGAGTTCTGCGAATTTCGATCGTAGACCATGCGGTCGATGTGCGGGTTGAAATTAGAGATATAAAGTGAGAATGAAAATTGTATATACTGCATAGCATTACGCAAATGTAAACCTGGTTGTGAAATAACGGACGGTGTGTTGTATGCAGATTGTCGGTGCATGGTCATTGCAAACTGAGGTGGTAACTGAATCTAGATCGGTATGGATCTTAGAGCTATTGTATGAGTATGTGAAGCTCTCTTATGGTAATTACACGTCGGTAAGCTAGGGTACAGGGAGGCTACCGCCGTAATCATCGGCTGGGACGTAACAGATGGAGAGAAAGTTGAAAGAATTCGAGTAAAAAATTCAATACAAAGCGCGTAGAATTAACACAAATGCAGATGTGTGTTGAGAAACCCCGTTGGTATTGATATATGCGCGGTGTACCCGATAAAATTCAAATGAAGGCGGTCGATAGATCCTGCTGTCAAAGCAATTCTGGGTATACCTAAGCTACGATCGTCACCTGATTATACTGAGAAAGGCCATAGCCGGGTAAGAATGCCAAAAGTGCCTCCGGCGATTTATTAAATTGTTTTTGGCCTATCCACTTGTAATCCAAAGAAACTTTTTTCCACCAAGTTTCAGTCCCCAGGGTTGATTAATTCCTTAGTAAACAAAAAAAACGTGATCTTCGGTTTTTATTTATTTTTATCGTTTATATCAGAGATGGATTTTTGCTAATTTTTTTTCCGTTTCTTACCTGTCAAACACATACAAAAAAATCTTTGTATCGACCCCGAAATAAAAACTCGATTTTTCGTTAGCAAAAAAAAAAAATTTGAATTGCCGTTTTCAACAGTTTATTTTTGAAAGACAATTATGCTACTTATACAAAATACGTCTTTTCTAACCCTGGAAATACTTGAATTATTTCGTATTTTTCGAATTGGTGCAACATTAAGAAAAATAAAGAAATTCATTTTTTACCAATTTTTATTCACGTATCAGAACAAACGATCATTTATTTGCTTGTGTAACAATGGAATTGCATGTATATTCTAAGGTCTTATTTATATTCGATTATGTCTACATTTTTATTTACAAAATATTTTCAATTACATAAAATGGAATTACTGTTCTCCGATTAATCATCGTTGCTATCTTCATTGATAACTGCGCTTACACCTTCCACAGTGAAAAGGTGGCTTAGTATTTCAGCTGGTCTTACAATTTTGACCAAATATCTTGCACAAGATAAATAATAAATTATTGCGGCCAAAAGAGAACAGCATCCAGCAGTACGTCGGCCATTTGCGCAATCGCATGAATAACGAGATATTCCCGAAATCTCATTAACATTCGGATGATAATCAATAAAACAACGATATGTTTTTGCATTTATATGACGAGACCTTACCTGAACTTTTCGTATATTTGCAGTACTCTTAGCATATTGAAGCTTTAGATTATTATTTTTGTCCATCAGTTCGGCTAAATATGAAACCGCTTGTAATAATTGATAGGAGTCAGTGAAAAATACTTTAAGATTTTTCAAATCTAATTCTGAAAAATCGAGTACGTCATTTGTTATTTTTTATACAGTTAATTGCGATTGGTATTGCGTCGGCTGCTCAATCAGGTGGTAACTATCAGCCAATAAAATTCGAACGACTTGACGCACGCGCATAAGGTGCGCACTTTCCTCATGGACACACGGTATACACAATTTCCATCTCAGTGTGTAATCATCTTCAATCTGCATACAACATACCATCCGCAAGTCAGCTTACATCTATGTAATGCTATGCAGTTTGTATAATTTTCAATCTTAACTTTATATATTTAATTTCAACCTACACGTAGACCGTATGGTCTACAATCTAGATTCGGAAAACTCAGGTTCATAAACTTTGCTGATCGACCGCAAGGAACGCGAACGTGTGGAACGAAAAGCTGAGCAATTCACAAAGCGTCATTCTCAAATCTCAAAACTGCATTATTGCAACTAAATAGGTATCTTATCAATATTGCGCCGATTAGCCTCTCAAGACCGATCGTCTTGCACTGACGTGGCTGAAGACCAATCAGGAGTCTTTCCCAAACTCCCACTATTGAAGATCCTTATCAAACCAAACTGATGGATCAGACAGAATCATTTTAGACATCAGACAAAACAGAACTAAATCAAACTCGGAACCAATTTAGACTTTGGACAATTCAGAAGACATCATTCTAAATTATAAAACCCTCATATTCGGAAACTTCGAATTTCAGTATAATTAACGTGATTCCGTTAGTGAATCATATGAGTGTATCAAACCACTGTAAAATAGAATTTTGAAAATCAATTGAAGAAACCTCTTATTGTTAATACATGTGTATTTGAATTAAAGGTGTGTGTGAAAATAATTATTTTATTCACGAATAGTGATAATTACCACGACTCATAACAACGTAATTCTAGTTTGAGATAGGCTGATCCGAGGGGTTAGTCGCTCCTGAGTATACTCGCTTCTTACTTGAGGTAGTAACCTTATTTAACTTATTTTGCTTATCTACCCAAAGACCCGTCGCCAGCAAGAATCGATAAGTACCAACGAGTATTGTCGAGTTTTTAGATAGATAAGCAAAATAAGTTGAATAATGTTACTGACTTGAGTAAAAAGCGCATGTACGCGGGAGTGACTAGCCCCTAGGGCTGAACGAGAAATCAACATGAGCAATCTTCGAAATTCGTGAACCTGAATATCACAAGGTCTGTAACTCGAGCTTAAACCGAAAATCACGCAGCGAATCAAAGATTTCTCACGATATTTTTCTCAGAACGTAACATTTGTTATTAGAAAAAAACGAATGCTCATTGCATCCAGAATTTGTATTTAGAAGACTCGATCTCAATCACATTCTTAATTTATAATTAGAAACAAAACCGATGCCAATTACATACGTAATTTGTGATGAAAATTTTTCTAATTACAAATTGCAATTGTAATAATTTTATTTTTCACTCAAATACAAATTACTAATTTATATAATAATTTCGATGTAATTAATTATACAAAGTAATTGGTGGTGTCCAACACTAGATCCAAACGATTACGTTCATCAATTCCGATGTTGCCGCCGACCGAAAAAAGGCTCTCGTATGGAATCGATGTTTCTACAATTCACATATATTCAAAGTAGTAATTCTCTAACTGCACTGGTCATCGCCTTCGGCACGCATTAGACTTTCGTATTACTGGATAGAGTGATATTGTTGGGTGTGACGGTCAGTCTCAGACTAAACTTTTATTTAAAAAACAACTAGGAGCTTCGCCCCTGCGCGCTTCGCGCGCCGACACCACCTCGGCGCTACGCGTCTCACTATTTCCTTATACATTGTCTATTAGACAGGTGAATTCATTTATGCTGATTTGATGACAGGTCTGCAACTGTTGATCGGTTGTTTCCGATCATCTCGACATTGCTACTGGCTCCCTACGCAGGCCTGCTTAGATTGTTTTAGTAAACGAATCCACTCACATGCACAAAACCCTCGATGTCATGAGGAGTATAACAAGGCCTGTTCTGGATAGAAACACCTTCTTTACCGACCAAGCCGACCAATTATATTATATTGTGTAAAATAAAATGAGGATGAAGAGGCTGAGGAAGAGATAATTATAGGCTTTTCCGAAGCAACACACGAGTTCTCGTTGGAGGAGCTTCGGGAACTCGTTGAGGACGCGCGAGCTGCTCGAGTGAGGCCAAACAGCCAACATTATATAAATTACGGGGATATATGTATAGAAATAATTATTGAAAAATGGGCGAATGAAACTATCGTAATAATAGATGTCGAAAATACTGATGATGATGACGATGATGATGATGATAATGTTAGCGAACAGGATAACGATAATGTGTTTATGGATTATTTTGAGGAATAAATCACGCTAAATTCACAATTATTGATTATATATTTTTCACAAGTAAAAATTCATAACATTTACATGTTGTATGACAAGAATGGGTGAAAGTTATAAAGATATATATTTGTAATGTATCCTATTTCTAGATTATAATTTTATCGAATAGTAAATTTTTTTACTTTTATGTATAAGCTATGATATAATTGAGATTAATTCTATTGAATATTCTGCATATAAACCCGAATATAATTGTATATATTGTAATAAATTCTATTGCTATGTTGTTAAATATTGTCCATATTATCTATACACACGATTGCAACCTAGACAATCTTTAATTAGAGGATTCGGTCCATCCACTATATCGCCATCGGGTCCTGGTGTGTAATGTGTGCTACATCTGCGGAAACTTGCGATGACGTAGTCCATTTTCATATCCTCTGGTAGTTTATCTCACGCATCATTGATGGAGTTTGATGCGAACGTGTAGATGAATTCTTTTAGTAAAAAAGCTATATCCTCGGACATCATTGCCCTTAAACCGTCCAATTCTTTGTACAGGCGGAAGGATTTCTCGAGGGAGCTGGTACACTCCACTCGAGGATCCACGGGGTCCGCTTGAACGCCTGAGGATTCGGAGTGCGCTCGATAATGCAGTTATCGATCCCGCTCGATGAGCATGATTTTCTTTAATGACAAAGAGCACAATTTATCCCACAAGGGGTAATACCACGGCAATTTCAGGTATTTTTTACCGACAATTATGGTCATTTGGAGGATTTTTTACCAACAATCATGGTCATTTGGAGGATTTTTTACCAACGATCATGGTCATTTGGGAGATTTTCTTACCGACGAGCGGTCGGCAGAGCACATTTTATCTTACGAGCGTGGGGGTAACCTTCGAGGGTTTGCGTCTGGGATGCACGGATAGACGAATTGGTCGGCTTGGTCGGTAAAGAAGGTGTTTCTATCCAGAACAGGCCTTGTTATACTACTGCCATGCAACCCCAATTGCATTTGGCGACTTCTTTTGCTATAGTTATTATTTTCAGATTTTTTTACGTATATCTACATATAGAGATATATAGTCTACTGTGTCTGGTTTGTAAAAATCTGCACATGATCTTGCCTCAGCTCTTAGAAGATGCTCAATTGCACATAGTGCTTTATTTTCATGCTGATCCACGAAGTCTTCAGATAGTGCTTTCTTGTACATGTTCCATAAATCTACCACGTTCGGTGGCATTTCACCGATTAGATACCATACAAAAAAATGACGTAACCGTTTCGGCGTAAGTATTGAAACAGCTTCGTCGAATATCTTCAAAGCTTCGTCATTTGTCGCAGTTAAACCCATATCCACTGCAACATCTCCAAATGTGTTCCATTCTTTTCCGTTTACAGTGCGTAAATCTATAAAACTCCCAGCATTTTTCGCATGTCCAAAGATTAGTTTGAGGTGAAATCTTTCTGTATCCCTTGGTGAAACATTTGTCATCCTGCTTACTACTTTACATGCAATTTTTTTTTCACGTTTTTGTTGCTTCTTGAAACGAATAGTAATCTGGCGTGTTCGCGTAAGTTATATTTCTTGCCATTTCATCTATGCTGTTCAAATCAAACCATGCAATAAGATGGGTTCTCCACTTTTTTTTATTTGTAGCAGCTTCGACTTCTCTACCTTCCTCAAACGTTGCGTATTGCTGCCCCGGTAGGTGTACAGGTAAGCGTGTGACTGCATGACTTCGTCCATGCATTGACAGTTCTAGTATACGCCAAGCTGCTTCCATCGGTCCTACGTAACGCGAATCTACATAATCCTGTATTTCGTTGAATATCGGCTGATATCCTCCAAAATCAACTTCTTAATATTATTTTTTTCTCTATATTTGCGTTGCTGTTCACTCCGCAAAACACCTCTTTCTCTTGTGGTCAACATAGATCCTGGTCGTCCTCTTGCCTGGTTATACGAATATTTGTTGGATATTATTCTATGGCTTATTTAGTTATTCGCACTTACAATTTTATTTTCCTTTTTTTTTGTGATACGTCCGACCATCCACCGTCTCCATCGCCTTGTCTGCTGATTGAAACTCCTCCTCTCTCCATTGCCAACGTAGATCCTGGTTGTCTTTTTGACTGTTTGGTGACATATTTAGATTTACTATTACTTGGTTGTTACTTTTCATACTTATTACGCACTGAATTTTATTTTGGTTCTGCAAGACATCAAAGTGTCTACTGTCTCCGTCGCCGGTGAAGAGTAGCGAGAATGGTCTTTTATCTTGGGATCCGATTTGGCGTGGATGAATTAGTTCTCGGCGATACACGATTAAACATATCTTAAAAATGCCCGCAGCTGCAGCTAATTCTGCTTCTCCCCCGTAAATTCCATTTTTATTCATGTGTAATTTGTAATCACCAGGTCACCTAATAACGGCACCGTTTGACTCATCACCTGTAATAAAACCCGCGATTGGAGACCTATTATCAACTATATTTGAAACGATACTCAGTCTCACCTCTGCGTGTCGATCTTGAGCGCCGTGTGCACAATACGCCAGCGCGCGAAAAAGAGAATTCCCGTCGGGAATCATCTAGATAATTCTCGTTTACATATTTATTTTTTGTGTGTCAGAAACAGATAACTATAAAGATATTTGTCAAAGACTGTCATAAATAGCTGATGTCAGCTGTCAATCATTTGACACTAACTTCCTAGCAACAGCAACTTTATTATTAAATGAGTTTATTTGAAAATACTCCACGTTCGACTTCTCAGCGCGCATCTTGTTATGAACGTAGGAAGTTTTGTTTGCTAGATGCCTTATGTTTTGTTTTCGGCATCTCATCCCACCGCCAACTTCATGCGTATACTATTTTTATTATAATCTCTTTTACCTGTTGCTATCAAAATCCTCTTTTTCATTTGTTCACGTGGGACAGGACTTTTTTATTAGATAGAGGGAAACGATTCGGTTGGGCATGGCCAACTACCCTCAGTTGAGTTTTTTACTTCTATCGCGCATTAAGGTGTTAGTCAAAGGCACTCCATTGGAGAAGTGTTAGATCTTGTCTCATTGAGATAGCTCTAAATCTCTCCGTTCCTACTCCATCGGGTAGATTTCTACGGATGTTTCGATTGGCGTACCAATCATCTGGCATTTCAAACGATGTTCGTCCTACTCCAGTTATGCAACTCCAGTTTGCAACTCTAGCATTACGTGTTTCCCCAGATCCATCTTCTTTATAAAGTTGGAACCCGAAGTAGTAAGCTGCTCCCATTTGGGCTGGTGCGCTGACAGCTCCTGAAGTGGGTAGAACGTTTCGTTCATACCATTTCTCGTTGACGTGTGTTTCATTGGGATGGGTGTGGATCACTTGCGTTTCACCTCCCATCATTCCGGTGTTCTTGAAAACGATCTTATCCGGAACGGAAAGGTCGATTAATTTCAGATTCAAAATGAATAAGTATTTCTCCTCAAATTTGTTTTTGTATAAAATTTCGAACGTCCTTGAATGACATGAATTTGGGGGATAATTACTTTGGGAAACAATTGCAGTGTAATCTGACTAGCATTCGAGTTGTAGAAACGGACAGTGCAAACTTTTAATACATAGACAATCTTCATGGTATAACACTTGAAACCCGCACCAACAATATCAATAATACAAGTTACGTGTCCGACTAGTGCGTGCGTTACTCTATCATATAATCGATTTGCATCGCTATCCGCGTCGCGTTGGTTCACATTACACGACGCGATGTTCGCGTGGGTTATAGAAATTGAGTTCAACAATGATCCCATAACCATTACACTTGTCAAATTTTTTAACCCCACGAAAAAATTAAGATGACAAATTCTTATTCTCTGATACTTTTCGATGGAAGCATCAAAATCATTTTTCCCTTGTAGAACACCGAAAAAATCAATTTTCGCCACTAACAATTTTTTGACTCTTGGCTTCTATTTTTTCAACCTCATGAATTGTTAGAATGAGACAGCAGTTCGATGGGAAAACGTGATGAAATGGATTGACATGTTTCTTGTAAATAGTTGAACTTACTTGAAAAAAATCAAAGGATTTTGATGTCTTATTACCCTCTATAATATTTCAAAATGGAAGCGAAATCAATATATTGGCACCTAATGTCACCGGCACACAAAAAAAAAAGTTGTTTGTACATTTGACCCGACCCACCTACGGAAATGTAATTCGACTCGCTGAATCCGAATTTGAAGTCCGTTTGGCTCGGTCACTCTCTAAATTTGAGTAAAATGCAAAAAACCCAAAAAAAAGGCAAAAAATTGCGAAAAACTGCAATCACAGCGGTAAAAAAATTCTTGTGGACTCGGATCAAGTATGATTTTAATGTATTTCAATTTACTGAATCTAAATCCGAACGTTAATTAGCCCGTTGAGCCGTCAAAGTTTGAAATAATTGCGAAAAACCGAAAAAAAATGGAATCAAATCATGAAAAAAACGAAACTATCGAGATGAAAAAAATTTTTTGGATTCAGATTGAGTATGATTTTTATGTATTTTGTTACACTGAATCTGAATCTGAAGTTTTTTTGTCCCATTAACGTTTCAAAATTTGAAAAAATCTCAAAAAACTATAAAAATCGGGAAAATTGCAGTTATAAATATTAGAAAAAATCTATTACACACGATTGCCGTTCCCAATTTTTGTTCATTATATTTAATGGGAAAAAAAACTTCAGAGTCAGATTCAATGGAACGATTGCAATTGTGTTTAATAGATTTTTTCTCATATTTATAACTGCAATTTTCCCAATTTTTTGGTTTTTTGAGATTTTTTTAAATTTTGAAACGTTAATGGGACAAAAAAACTTCAGATTCAGATTCAGTGGAACAAAATACATAAAAATCATACTCAATCTGAATCCAAACAATTTTTTTCATCCCGATAATTTCGGTTTTTCATGATTTTGTTACGTCCTCCAGACTTCATATTCCTTTCCCACGCTCTTAGTTACCTTATGCTCTGTAATCTACCCTTATCGTTCGCGAGTCAGCAGGTTCTCCTGTAACTCGCGGCTAGCTTGCCTGCTACATCCGGCAGAAGCAGGCAGATCCATCCCAGCACTCAAGCAAGACACCTATCCCTCTAAATCAAGACCGTACCCTTTTTCCCTTGACCGACTCCGTTGCATTGACCACGAATAAACAATCATATACTGTAAATCGTTTACCTTCCCTTAATACCGATCCCTTTCTATTCCATTCCCTTCCTGCATTGGGAGTAGTAGCACGCGAGTGCATAGTCGACGTGAACGGACCCTACAATAGCCAAATAACACCTTGGCTGGGCGTGGAGTAAGCTCCGATTACCGCTCATCGGAGCCTACGCAATCTACCCCGTAACAATTTTATGCAATTTTTTTCGGTTTTTCGCAATTTTTTCAAACTTTGACAGCTCAACGGGCTAATTAACGTTCATATTTAGATTCAGTGAATTGAATAACATGAAAATCATACTTGATCCGAGTCCACAAAAATTTTATCATCGCTGTGATTGCAGTTTTTCGCAATTTTTTGCCTTTTTTTGGGTTTTTTGCATTTTACTCAAATTTGGAGAGAGACCGGACCAAACGGACTTCAAATTCGGATTCAGCGGGTCGAATTACATGTCCGTAGGTGGAACCGGTCAAATGTACAAATAACATTTTTTTTTTGTGTGCCGGTGTAATTGAACAATGACTGGCGAAATGGGCCACTTAAAATCAACAGCTCCTTTCAAATTGTCGGGCATTAATTTGTTGTATGTGTATAATTCAGAATATTGATTACTTATGGCTAATTATCTTTCCATGATCTACAGTAGAGCGTCGATTATCCGAACTAATTGGGACCGGGAACCATTCGGATAATCGAAAATTCGGATAACCGAACAGTGTGAAAAAAACGCTGATTCGTTCAATGTATAAACATACGTATGTATTTAAAACAGATGAACTATCTTCTTATTATATACATAGTACATTTTGTTAACATTTATAACGGTTACGTAATAGAATATAGTGTACAAAATATATGTATTGAAAAACAAGTGTCTATACTAATTTTATAAGTGGTAGGTGTATGTACATACTTGGTTTACTTCTTTGGAAAAAAGTTCATGATTTTCCTCTGTTTTACAACGGAAGCTCGCTTCTTTGCAGCCAAATCCCGCAATCGTTTCAGGAGAAGAAGTTGCGTTTGACAACATTCAGGTTGTTTTTCGTACCACTCCATCGCCGTTTCCAGAGCCCCGAAGGCCTCACCGTGAGAGGGCTGCTTTGACGCTTCCACACTTTCGTCGCTGTGTTTGTCATCAGAATCACTATCTTCGTCGTGGAGAACTGAAGATACGATTTGATCGTCGGTTAAAATTTGATAGCCGGGATCGTTCGCGTCATCTTTCAGCCAATTTTCGGCGTCATCGTTGTCACATTCCGTGAATCCAGGGATGGCGTGGAAGATTTCAACGAATTCATTTATGCCACCTTGCTCGCAATTAGAAATATCTTCTTGAATCTCGGCCTGCGTTTCTTCTGAGGGTGGCCACAGTTTGTTCCAAGCGTTCTTCAGATTTCTTTCTGTTAGCGATGCCCACGCATCAGCTATCATGTAGCAACAATGTTTCAAATTTATGGTTTTCGCGAATTGAACAATACTGTCTTCGGTGTTTTCTTCTGCCATAAACAGTCTCCTAAGAACTTCTTTTCTATACAATCTCTTCATTTTCTCTATCACACCCTGATCCATAGGCTGGATAAGAGATGTTACGTTCGGTGGAAGGAATCTGACTTCGAAGTCTGGATCGAGACTGTTCAATACCTCAGCGGATGGATGAGAAGGCGCGTTATCTAGGAGCAGCAACACTCTACCAGTTTTATGTTGAGCCTTGCGCCATTCTTTAACGTTCTTCATAAAATCGTTTGTGTACCAATCGCAAAACAATCTTGAGTTCATCCAAGCACTATTCTGGGCTTTATAGATCACAGGCAAGCCAGTCACATTTTTGAAGCACCGCGGTTTCTTCGCCTTTCCGATAAGTAATAACGGTAATCTATGAGTGCCGGCTGCATTAGCACATGTCATAGCCGTTATTCGTTCTTTGGACACCTTGAATCCGGGTGCTGCAGTTTCACGCCTAGATGCGAGAGATTTGGTGGGCAAAGACTTCCAATTTAACCCAGTCTCATCTGCATTGTACACATCATCTCTAGAATATCCTTCCTCTTCTACGATGGTAGCGAAGTTCTGTTTAAACTTCTCAGCAGCCTCCGAATCTGCCGATAACGTTTCCCCTTGAACCTGAAGTTCTCGTATTCCATGGCGAGTCTTGAAGTTTTTCAGAAATACAGAGCTGGATTTAAAATCAGACGATCCGCCGATTCTATTGTTCAAGTCAAGAGCTTTCTCACACAAGATTGGACCGGAAATTGGTTGTCCTAAACTTCGCCTCTGCGTGAACCACTCGGATAAAGCCTTGTCGAGAACTGGATTCTGCGCGGATTTTAAAGCTTTTCGTTTCTGGGCCCCATGTTCACCGTCCGACGTTGACACAAATGACAAAATTTTATCCTTATTCTTTTTAATGTCCGTGATTGTTGCATTTCCCACATTGTACGCGAGAGCTAGAGATGCACCGGTCTCTCCTTTATCTAGCTTAGAAAGAATCTCTCGTTTTTGTTCCAAGGTAAGAACGTGTCGTTTACGCTTAGAAGTTAAAGGACTAGACGTAGAACTCATTATGAACGTGAGTTAGGAATCACATACAATCAGATTCAATATCGGGGCTCGCTCTTTCACAGCTCTGCAGAAAAGTACATAAAGACTGACACTGGAAAACTAAATGCGCGCGAGCTCCTGTCAAGCGGGCGGAGGGGAGGTACGCCGTGCAAGTCTGAGCTCGCGACCAGGTAGAACCCGCGATACGGTCCTAACAGTTGCACGACTCGGCCATAAAACATCTGGTCGCCAAATGCAAACTGCACATGCACGTCTACGCGGACCTAACGGTCAACCTCGGTCAGGTTTTCCGTATACCTACCAACAAACCTAATCACTACCCCCACAAATCTTTCGGATAATTGACGTTTCGGATAAACCAAATCACCATTCGGATAATTGACGTTTCGGATAACTGACGTTCGGATAATCGACGCTCTACTGTATATTCAAATTTTTATGAAATAACAAATTGCTATTTGTTTGTATAGAAAGTTTGCCAATCTGCAATTATCACAAAATGTTCGCAAATCATCAAATCGGCAGCCGTTGATTGCTTTGACTACCTCATTAGAATGTTTCCCAACCATGATTTGGAATTGAGCGAAACAGTCAAAGTTTTGATCAACAAGTTTCATCTATGCTCTGACACAGGTAGGATAAATAATTGTACAATATTTGCACTACATGTAATAAGTACATGATATTTGACACTTTTAGAGAGAGCTAAGTACTTCAAAGCTTTGGGATTCATAGTAAAATACAACCCTGGAGTTATATCCTCTGCGCAATCCACCATAGTTTTTGAGAGAATCATGAACGATTATGACAAACTGGTAAGCGTTATTACTATACTGAGCATATTCTATGTTAGAAAACTTCCATGCGAAACCAGACACGACGCAGACTTACATATTATTTCCGCATTTTACTAAAGGATCGCTAAGTATATTCTTACTTGCTCTTTTTTAAAATACTCTTGAATCTTGATCTTGAAAAAATAAGAAAACTAATTTTCAGATTCTTAAGCCGCGTGTACATCTGAGCACGCACAGGCGCGAGGCAAGGCAGGGCCGAATGGATGTCTTGTTCTTGGATTTTTTAATTGCGTACAAAACGGCCGAGGCAGCAAACCCGGCAGTCTTCCAATTGCGTTCGTATCGTCCGTTGCACTTGACAAGTTAAAACGCAGTCCACGGCGAACCGAATTCTCTTTAATGTACCGACTCGCGACGATGGCGTTTGGGCTGTCTTGATCCACACGCGAGGCAGTTTGCCGCACCTCGGCACACGTCCGCAAGCGTACACTGGTTTCGCCTCGCCTCGTCTTGTTACCGTTCGTGTTCGATGTGTAAGCGGCTTTACCAATCCCGCTCCGCAAGTCATTCAAACTATTCTAACAGATATAATGGAGAATTTTTTCTGGTACTTCATTAATGGTTTGTTAAGAAAGACAGAGTGTAGAAAATAACGATAAATTTTGTAATACATATATTTCATTCTGTGAAAGTACACTTAATTTTCATAATATTCTTGAAATTTTCACTTTTTTATCTCGATGGTATTGAGTGGTGAAATCTCAAGTCGTTGTGAAACATAAATTTCTATTAAATCTGTTGTAATGATTTGACTGTGGTAAATGATACAGATCGTTCAGTTGGTTTCCCATTCATCCGTTCAAGAATAACCATGATCTTGAGATGTATGCTCCAAATGAAAATAGAATATGCACGAAAAAATGTTGGTGGCGCCGTACGCTCAACTCACACTAAAATACGCGGAGCGCTGGGTGATTCGAAATTAGTGAATTTGCTTACTCGTTGCAGCTGATATTTTGTCCCCTCAATGGTACGGCAGGAGTACATGTTGGTAAGTCAGTGCTCCTAATATGCGGGTTTTGCGCAAGGCTGCGCAAACCTATCGAATAAGCTTTGTGCACTTCCGACACGAATAACAGTTTCGACCTCTTTCGAAAATCGTAATTGCTTTCGCAAATATTTCCGCGGAATCGCGGAAAATTTTTGTCCATAGTCTTACAACAAAATTGAACTCCTTTTCTGTACCTAAAGAAAAAATAAATATCAAAAAAACTAATTTCAATCAAAGGACTAGGACTTTTATTAATGCATTCAAAAACCATTTGTAAGATTCTCTCAATTTTCAGATAAAAAATGACGAATTTATACTCCTTAAATATTCATCTCAGCAAAGTTGATCAACGCGGGCTGATTCCATTCCTTTTTTATGGTTCTGAAGCGCCCCCGCAAATGCGATGAGTAGATTGACCATACTTGCGAAGAATGGATCTGCCAACTTTAGTACCATTGGAACACCTAACACGCGGTGGAGCTGCGCTTATTTGTCTCGGCCGAGTGACTCCACCAACATTTTTTCCGTCTGGTTAACGAAATAAAATTTAAAAGATATTGAATTCAGTATCATGTCACTTTCTATCAGTACTACCTCATCACCAATTTACATTGCGAAGCAATATGTACGTAACTGATATTCTTCTTGAAAACTATTCGAGTGTTTAAATTTCAAAGAGGGCACGTCATAGCATACTCATGATCAGCGTATCGTACGTATATGCGTAACGCTTGAAACCCGTATTGATTGATTTGAAAAATTATTGTTACGCAAACGTTCTGTTACATGGTCACCCACTATACTGGTACGGATTTATAAAATCGATCTCTTTTGTGAGAAAACTGCAGTACTATTACTTCGCTGATATCTTTAACATTGTTATTGACGGAATAATAGTCCTCAATCAACGACATTATGTAGCATAGTTTGTTGACATGAGTTTTGTGACATACTCAAGTCAAGAAATTAAAAAAAATATTAATTCAGGGTTCTTAAGTGGTTCAGAATACCTGAAAGTAGGGGAAATGGTTAAGTCATTTCATGGCTAGTTTTGCATGGAATTTTACATCCAAATCTTAATTCAAAGCATGTTCAAATGTTAAATATTTCTTGAAATTCTAGTATTCCAGATCTGAGAAAGGTTCACAACCAAGAGATTTGGCAATTTACCTTGATGTTTTACAAAACTTATTGAGAGATTTTTCTCCGCATGAATCACATGAAATATCCTACAGTTACTACAAAAAATTGTATCGATATTTGAAGGAACTAAGTGAAATCGATCGAAATCAAACATTAAAATTTGTTAGCCGAGGTAAGCCTATAATATGTTCGCATAATAGCTATACTAGCTCCTAATCTTTGTCCTCCATTCATTCAAAAATGTCATCCAAGATCTAAAAAATCCAAATCATCCTAACCAATTTTTGTAATCTTGGCTCATTTTAAAGATTTACAAAATATTTCATTACTTATCAAGATTTGTACTATAATAATATAAAAATACAATCTATTTATATTTTTAATTATTATCAGGAAATTTCAAACTTCTATCAGTTGCCGGAGTAACAATAGCGATCAGAATCAATTTGAACAAAAATTACCATAGTCTCCTATTCTAGCATTGACTTTATTCTATCGGTAGAAACTCTACTTCAAAATATTAATGCTTGCAAAGTATTCGTTTTTAGAATGTCACGTGCGGAGCGGTCTCGCACGCTACTACTTAACCCTCTACGAGAAGCGTAGAGGTTTATATTTAATTTTTCGGTGGATTAGCAGGTGATCGTCCTGTACAGGGCGATCCTGGGGATTGGGTAGGAGAAAAATGTGCTTGTTTTGTTATTAGAAATTTTATGGAATCCGAAGCTTTAATGAAGTTTGAAGTAAAGATAATAAGAGAAAATGCGGGACGAGAAAGCAGCGTTACAGAATGTTCTTAACCTAAATGTTCGTACTCATTCGACTACTCACTCTTCGGTGGTTTCGATACGAATCCGAATGGATCAATCATACGATGTCACTCACATACGATTAACACTATGCGTCTCTACGAGTTCGTGGCACGAATTTCAACACTTAATGTCTAGCTCCTGAAGGCTAATATCGCAACGCGTATAGAATTAGAGGAATTCTCTCTATTCGTCGGTGACGCTCAAAGACTGATATACTCTTTACATGATAGCTTCTGAAGGAGCCTGGTTTCCGTTCATGTGGATTTTACTCTGTCTCTAACGGGACTGACTTCGCTCGCTCGTTCGACACCCCTTGGAGCGTCGGACAGCGAGCAAGGTTTCCGTCAACGTTGCAAATTTGAAACAAAGGCTCGCCTCGCGGTGATCATCCTCGAAGCGCGTGATCTCGCACTCGCCTCATCCCGGTGTTGATTACACCCAGGATCCGGCGAGCGCGAGAACGCTGACGTTGCGATGCGCGATGGTCAACTGCGCCGCTGCGGTTTGATCGTACCACGAACAGAAATACAAGGGAGTTATATTGAGATATTTGAGAATAATTCAGCGAATTAAGATTATGCTTCCTCGTAAATTTATATTATTTTAGGAGTAAAGTAATGATATATTTATATGTGTGTGTATACAGGCGGCGTACGTGACAAGGATATAAAACTTTCATACAAAACAATCTCAAACCTTTAACTATGTTTCTTTTCTGACAAGTTTCAGAATATAGTGTTGAACAAAGTAAAAGTGTGGCAGTACGAAGACACGAATAAAACATGTACTAATAAGGTCAAGTAATAACATCAAAATCATGCGCTCCGTAATTGTGTGGAGTTCATATTTGTAATCGAAGTAATAGTGCATTATACAAGCGACCAATTAACAATAAGTAATGCATACTTACGTATGCATTAGCAGTGGTGCTCATCGAAATTATTTTAGATTTTTCGTTGCTTCACAGACTTTCAGTAATTTTGCATTGAATAAAGTAGTTTTATACGGGCCACACAAAAAATGCGACTCCAATCATTGTCATTGACATCGAATTCAAATGAAAATGAAATAGCAAGGAGAGTTCTGGATATCCCTACACTACCGGCATAACGGACACGAACCTTTTTCTAAAATATAGAATGTAAATTCGAAAACTTTGGTGATTTTGAAAAAATAACGACGGAGCCAGGAATCGAACCTGGCGTCTAGAATGTACGAGGGTGCGGGTTATCCCCACTGAGGCTTACTTATTGACGATCGAAAAAAAAATCCTCTGCATTGTGGTTTACGGTACTATCGTTTTTGTAATTATCGGATAAAGTTACCCAGATTTGCGTTACTTTTCACCTTCATCGATGAAAAATCTCACGTTCCACCTTAACCACAGTGTCATATGTTACTATCGTCTTTACAATGATTGTATAAAATACGCGTTGCTTTTGACCTTTATCAAGAAAAAATTTTGCGTTCCCCTTTCACCACAGTGTCAACACGTATCAAGCAAGATCGAGGTGTAAGCGCGAACTCTTCCGAAGTTCGGCAAGCGTCAGTGTCTAGAAAGTTCTTCCACCGTTTTTAGATGGAGCTCCAAGAAAAAAACATATCGTTTCTTTTAAATTACTCTACTAAGCATGTTCCCAGTTTTTTTAGGGCATTATACGGTATGAGCAGCTTTGTATACACATATGGTTACCGCTTTTGGAAGAGGCTCCAATGTATCGTGAAGTGTTAGGCGGTTCTATCACGTTGGAAGGTTCTTTTATCTTCTTCCGTTTCAAGTATGAGCTTGCTGTAGCTTTTCGAGTATCATGACGATTTGGATACTTGTTCTGTTGATCACTGGATGCGTCTTCGTTTAAAAAAGTATCGTCCACTGCAGAATGTTCAACGGTGTTCGCATCGATATCATTATGAAATGGATTGCCTGCAAAAAATATAATGTGCAGGATGGAAGGGAATATTATGATCTTAAAAAACATTAATCACTACCTTTGTTTGAAAATGGCTCACTTTTCAACGAAGTTACATCTCTTAAAGTGCTTGACACTTGTGGGGTCATGCTCAATACAGAACTAATCCCCCCAGTGAGTTGAAGCTGTAAATCCTGTAACGGGCAAACAAATATTGCCAATGAGAAGATTTATTCCGTCATTATAAATTGGTAACTGTGTGGAAAAATTCACTGCCGTCTTTCTTCAAGTATACAAAAGATTGGAACATACCTCCTCTTCTGGAAGACTGTCTGCACAGTCTTTGCTGCCTTCGATATACTCTGACCCTACAAGGCCGCTAACCCGCAGCTCGAACTCCGTGAGATCTGACTGATTGATGACCTTGTCGCCAGTTACCTCTCGTGCTTTCCTCAAATTCCTTGCTTTAAGTGAGGTACGACTTTTAAGTCTCGCCAAAGCTTAACGATAAATATATAATTTTTTACATCAAATTTTTTCCACTAACCCAGATCTCACATTAACTGAGACAGATACACCTTTTATAACATACAGGTATAACCTACGACAGTCACTTTCAGGTGCTACTAAACTTCGTTACATTACATACCACTTGTCATTGCTCCGGAGTTTTTGTCGCTCCTTTTAGGCTGTTAAGCTCTTCCGCCATGTCTTTCCACTTCTTTTGAGCCTCTTGTCTTCCATTCAATACCTGAAACTTTCCTTCGGCAAGGCCTTTGTTGAGTTTAAAGAAGTCCATCATTTTTAATAACTGTACATCGGATGCCCGTGCACTTCTTGATTTCTTACTAGAAAATAATAATTGTAATGATAGAAACCATTACAGAACGTTGCATGATTTTTCATATTCTTTTACTTTGGGCTCAGTATACTTACACTGTTCCATTTTTCTCCATTTTTGATGAACTGCGAAAAGTTTACAAAAAAAAAAAACGCGAAGAAAGATCACGGAAAAGATACAAAATACACGATTTCTACCAGATTTTTAGTGATAATATCTGCGACGTTGTCAAATTTGCTGATAATCTATCGACATTTATCGCTGCGCCTGTGGATAGTTTTGCATCGATGAATATCGTTACGTCCAAGATACAGAATCACCCTACGTCGCTAGCATCGTCGATGCAAGCGACAACTGTCGCTAGCTAACGACAGCGCTGATCGTCGGTAGAGAGTTACAGAATCCCAGCCCTGGCCCCTCACGTCCAGCTTTGAGGACCGCCAGCTCGGAGACTTCGCGTTGAAGTCCCCGGTAACGATGATCCTGCCTCCTGCTGTTTGGATGCTGGCCTCCAGACCATCCAGCTGGGCCTCGAAGTCGCTGGGCGTGACGTTCGGCGAGAAATAGCAGCTGAAGATGGTTAAGCCACTCGTTCTCGCCCAGACGAACCCCTCCCCTCTTCCCCCCAGCGTAAGGGTGCCCGGGAGGTTGTTCGTCGCCATTACAGCCGCGTCCCCCCTCTGATCCACCAGCCAGTTTCCCTGCTTTCCCGCGCCGCTGGGTTCCGAGACGATTAAGATCCCGGCCTTTTGGCAAGCAGCGGTCTGGGTCAGCAGGTTCTGGGCGGCCCGGCTCCGGTTTAAGTTGACCTGGAGTATTACTACCCCAGGCCTGCCCCCGGGTCCCGTGCTGGTGCTGCCCCTTACTCCTGGCATGTTGTGGTGGAGAACTCGAGCCTCCGCCCGAACGATACTCCCATTGTGGTGGGGGAGAGCATCACCGGCTCTACGCCCACCCTTCCCGTTCTCTCCACTTCCCCATGGTTTGGCACCCTTGTGGTGGCCCGCCCATTGTGCCGCAGCTTGGCCTTCTGGAGCTCCTCCCTGAAGGCGCCGCATCTGCCGCTCTCGGAGAAGTGGTCCGCCCTTACGCCTTTGTCGGCACATAGCGTGCACCTCGGTCCTGGCTTGGGACACTCTTTCTCCTTGTGTCCCCTCTCCCCGCATTTCCTGCACGCATCAGAATTGTCGCTGCCGAGACACTGGGCAGCGTGGTGCCCATATCCCTGGCATCGGTGGCACCTGTCCACCGTGATCCTTTCACGGATCCGGCAGACGGTCCACCCTATCCTTATTCTGCCTAGGGTAACCAGCTTGCGCGCAGTCCGCTCTGGGATTTTGCATAGCGCGGCCTGTGTCCCCCGGAAGCTTACCCTCATTTTCATCGGTGCCGTCAGGGGAGCTGTCAGGGCGTCCGACGAGGCCGCCCTTACTTCCTCCTCCGTTGTCACCTCGTCCAGGTCCCTGACCTCCACGATCATGGACGGCTCCAGGGTCGAGACCTTCGTCTGTTCCCCCAGAACCCCCCTGACCGCCTTACTCAAAGCCTGGACGCCGCTGGATCCCTTTACCTCTAGGAGGATGTCGCCCCCCCTCGTCCTCCTCACCGGGGTGACATTGGCCCCAGCCTTGGCTGGGTCCACTCCCACCTTGACTTTTTTCAGAACATCGGCGTACTTGCTGCCGCTTTTTTACTTTTATGAGGATCGCGTCGGGACGAACCGGCTTCCTCCTGGGCCCACCCTTTGGTTGGGCCACGGCTGCCGCTTTCTGGTTTGGTGGGGGCGCCGTAGTAGCGGGTTTGGACGTCCTCTTAGGGTGACCTCTCTACACCACCTCGCTCCAGCTTCCGGTTTTCCCCTCTTCCTTCTCCTCGGGTCGGGGTCGCTTTTCAACCGCCCCCGCGGTCGGAGAGATCTCCTTTCTTTTGGTCGTTGCAGCCTCCCGGATCATCCCGGCTGCCTGTTCTTGTCGTGGTGGTGGTTCCCGTGTTTTCTGGGTCACCTTGTCCCCAGTCACGCGTGGAGCCTTGGCCGCCTCCAGCTCCTCCTCCATCCTCCTCCAGGCCCTTTCGACCTGGCGGGCGACTATGGCCGCCTTGGCCGTGTCCTCTTTTAGCGTCACGTTGGTATTCTTGTGCGCTAGGGCGAAGCCCTTCATGCCCTCGATGAGAGCAATCAGGGACTTCAGGCAGTCCCTACCGCTTACCTCCACGACGCTGCTGGTGGCACTGGGGCAACTCATCGTCCTTGCCCCCTGTTCGGCCATGGCCTTGGGGATCGCTCCCTTCGGTCCGGACGCGTCCACCTTCGCCTAACTAGGCTAACTTCGCCGAACTAGCGGCGTCTGGATTGGCGCAAGCTCCCTCGTCTGAGCCTCCACACTGATGGTCCGCTTGGGCGGTGGTGGTGACCTTCGGAGGCTCGTCCTTTTCGCGAAGGGGTCCACCTCGAACACTTCGAAATCCATCTCGTCATTACTATTGTTTCTGTTTGTTTGGTTTTTTTGAGCCATGTCCAAGTGATTTATGTCTAACGACGGTTCGGCCATCATGGCAGCTGCACCGCGGTGCAGCATCTATCCCCGCCGGAAAGAATCCTAACCCCGTACTCGCACGGAAGCTGCTTTCAGCTTATCGGGTGGTCAGCCCTATCCATGCGATCCCCCCCGCCCCCCTTACCTCTTTAGGGTCTTCCGTCCGGGGGATTCCCCTGTCAATCCGAGCCAGGGTAGGCCCCCATTCGGGTGAGACCTTGCCGGAAATACCCTGCCAGCTTCGGGTATGAGGAAATACTAACCAGGTAATTCTCCATACATGCACCCGAGATCCAAGTTTCAACCCTCCGATTGGCTCCAGCCAGCTGCAAATAGCGGTTTTCCCATTTCAAACCTGCGGATTCCTAGAAACCCACAGAAAAGGTACAGACATTTTTTGCAGCCCTGGTCGGCCGGATTACTAGTCCGACCTTGTCTAGTCTCGGTAGAATATCTTCAGAGACCCCGACCACATCCCATTCATTCAGCACGCATCCATCTCCATTCCCTCACCCAGCCCCGAAAGGCTGGGCCGGTTGTTCTTAGTAGGCGCTCGTCCAGACTCGCCTCGGCCCTTAGATTTTGGGGTGTCATGGCGTCGGTCCTCTAGATTCATTGCGGCTGACAAGCCCCTACACCACGACAAGGTGACAACCGACGTAGGGGAGGGGAACCTTTTTTTTTTCTTTTATATAGCGGCGAAGGGAAAATCTTCGAAAGACATCCGGTTGCTCGAATGGATGTCATCGGATAGTGCCGGATTCCTACCGGCTAAAACCCCTCCGCCGCTTATCACCCAGGACAGAGCGGAACCGCTTTCGCATTACTTCACCCCGTCTCTGTAACCGGCCTGTTTTTCTTGCCCCTCGCTCCCTCTCGTGGCGTAGCGTTGACCTGTTCGGCCTGGCTGCCACACGCCTTATCGGTATGTCCGCTGCTTACCACTCAACATTATTATTAGTTAATTAATAACTACTCAGTCTTTATCGGCTAGCCCTTTTGCTTATTCTACACTATGCGCTATCGTACCAACTGATGTTCTTACGCCAGTTAGTATGCACTCCTGTCTTACTGGCTGTTGTTGTTTAATCAGTTCATTAAACAGCCTAGTCACCTATTCCCATTAATCTAATCTAATCTACGTTTTGTCCACTTTCACTGGTTCACCTGTTCGTGGGGGGGTGTCTTCACGCACCTTGTCTTGTACACCCCCTCCATGCGTCACCTTTCACCTCACTGTCTCCGCACCGCACTAGCATGTTTTGCGCGGTGCGGATGTGGTGTCCCCTTTGCACTGTCACGCCGGTTCTTGCCGCCTCCACCGTCACCCTCCAGTTAGACTTGGTAGCCCCGTTCTCCACGGTGGTGCGGTAGTACGGGAACATACGCTTGTGCTCCGCTGAGCTGCCACACTGACAACTGGCGGTGAAGACTGTCCCGTCCAGCACCATTGCGTCACGCCAGGGGGGGTGCATTTCCAGCGGGCTGGTCGAATTGACCAGCTGCTGGGTCCCCCCATACCGTCTCTTGAGGTAGAGGATGGCCCGGCTATTACCTAAGTAATTCACATCACCGTAGGTCATCCGGACCATCGCTCCCTCCTCCGTTGGCCTGGTAGCCGGAGGCCGGGGCTCCCCTCGTCCAATCTGTTTCGCCGCGTGGTCGGCCGCCAAGTCTTCCACCTTTCTGAAAGTGGCGTCGATACCACCTTTCTCCGGGTGCCCTGTTTCGTGTTCATTCCGGTCCTTCAGCAAGCCGCCGCTGCGGAAGCACACCGTGTGTGCGTATGATAGATCGCACGCGCACCCGGAAGCCCCCCCCCCCTTAGCCTGCCTACTAGTCTGGTCACCTGCCTGGCTTGCCGTCCGGGTTGGCCTCCTTGTCTCCTCGTCCTTTCGGCCTCTTCCTTATCTCGCAGCACCCGGCCTATGAACTGGGCGACCGCGTTCCACTTTTCCGGGCTCTCCAGCATCGCCTCGACCAATTCAGCGATGCCTTCGACTTGTCCCGTCGCCTTCCTCATTACCTCTCTGAGTTCCCCCCATGCCGGGCAGTAGAACCAGGTATGGTCTGCATCATCGATGGGGTTGCTGCAGTGATGGCACCTCGGTGTTACCTCCTCACCTATTCGTTTGAGGTACTCACCGAAGCATCCATGGCCCGTGAGGCCCTGGGTGAGATGAAAGTCCATCTGGCCGAACCTTCTGTCCACCCAGGGTACCACTGAGGGTATGGCTTTCCTTGTCCATGCCCCGCTCTCCTCTTCCGACCATTCCTTGTCCCACTCGACTAAGGTCCTCTCCCTCACCTCTTTTCTCAGCCGGTTTCTTGCGGCCTTGCCCAGTCTTCCCTCGGCCTCTGCTATCGAGATTGCTTTTCGCTCCTTCGCCAGGAGGTGGAGAGGGATCAGGCTGGCGAGCACCATCACGGCTGCTGTTGATTTCCGTGCGGTACCCGGAGACTACCCTGAGGGCACAGGTCCTCCCCGCCGCTGCTAGCCTCGCCCTGTTCCGGGCGATCTCGAGGGCGTCTGCCCACACCGGGGCGCCGTAGAGCGCCACGGAATATGTGACGCTGGTCAGCAGCCTCCTCCTGGTGCAGGCCGGACCACCTACGTTGGGCATTCACCTCCCTATCATGCTTGCCACCCTCGTGGCCTTGTCCGCCGCGCTCCGGATGTGGTCGGCAAAGTTCAGCTTGGCGTCGATAATGACGCCAAGGTACTTGGCACTGGCTGCCGGTTTAACCCTGTGCTCCTTGACTTTGATCGGGTTCACCCTTAGCTTGTAGCGTCGGGTGAGAACCACGATCTCGGTCTTTTGCTCCGCCAGGTCCAGGCCTCTGTCCGTCAGCCAGCTTAGGGCAGACTCAATGGCCTCCGTGGTCTTCAGTTCCAGCAGCTCCGGGGTTCTTGCCGTTACCACAAGAGCCACATCGTCCGCGAAGCCGATCGCCTTCACTCCGTGGGGTAGGGTCATTTGGAGCAGGTCGTCGTACACGATGTTCTACAGTAGGGGGCCGAGGACGGACCCCTGTGGAATGCCAGCCGACAGGAGACGCTCCTTTTCTCCCTCGCTCGTGTGGTACAGAAGCCGCCTGTTCTCCAGGTAGCTCCCGACCATTTGGAGGAGGTACCTTGGTATGCCCTGCCTCCTTTCTATTGCCTCTAGAATGACGTCATGCCCCACCGCGTTGAAGGCGTTTCTGACATCCAGAAGTGCCATCAAGCAGGAGGTTGAGAAGCGGCCGCGCCTCCTGCTAGCTTTGCTGGCGATCTCCACCACTTCCGTGATCGTCTGCACGGTCGACCTGTCCTTCCTGAAGCCATACTGGTTGTCCGCAAGTCCGCCAGATGCATCCAGTGCCGCTTCCAGCCTGGCGTAGATCAGCCGCTCGAGCAGCTTCCCGGCGGTATCGATCAGGCTGATCGGCCGGTACTTCTGCGCTAGTCCTACCTTGGTTTGTCCCTTAGATAGTAGAACTAGCCTTTGTCTCTTCCACTGGTTGTGGAAGGTACCGCTCGCTAGGCAGGCGTTGTAGCCCCTCAGGAATAGTCCCGAGTCGATATCGACCGCCACCATTATAGCGTCGTTGGGGATCCCATCGGGACCAGGGGCTTTTCCCCTACTGATCTTCCTAACGGCCTCGACCAGTTCCGCTTCCGTAAACGGTTGCGGCGGGTCCTTTGCGGGCTCTGCCCGGCTAGGCCTTTCGACGTGGGCGTGGATTGGGAAGAGCTCGTCAAGGGCCCTTTCCACCACCTCTGGGTCGTCCGGTTGCCTGGAACCACCTAATTTCCGGGATTCTAACTCATAAGGTAGTCCCCAGGGGTCCTCGTCGACCGTCCTGAGGAGCTCCTCCCAACATCTGGCCTTGCTGGCCTTTATTTCGTCTCGAAGGGCCTTTCTTGCCGCTTTGTATGTGCCGGGTGCTGTGGTGGTTTCCCCTCTTGCCCTCCGCCGTTGCTCCTGCCTTCTGGCCCTGACACACTGGGATCTGAGGGACGCGATCTTCTCATTCCACCAGTGCGTTGCGGTTTTGCCCTTGGGTGGTCTCCTTTTGGGCATCCCCGCATCACAGGCCTTTACCACGGTGGTCATCAGAACCTCTATCTCATTTCCCGCTGCGTCCGCGCTGCGCTGCTCCTTTTCCCTTCTGAGGAAGCTCGCCATCGCGTCCTTGTCCAGCTTCCTCACCACCCATCCTTTCTCGATGCTGCCAGGTGTTCGGGCGCGCGACCTGTCACTGGGCTTCCACTTCATATAAATATAGCGGTGGTCGCTCAGGCTTTCGTCGTCCAGCACACGCCACCCCATCACTTCGGCCGCCACCCCTGGGGTTCCTGCTGTCAGGTCAATTACCGACGAGGCCCCCGTGCTGGCCCTCTGCCACGTTGGGGCTGTACCCTCGTTTACGGGAATGAGGTCTAGCCTGGCCAGGAAGTCCGTGACCACCCGACCCCTCTTGTCCCACTTGCTAGACCCCTAGTTTGGCGACTTCGCGTTCAAGTCGCCGGCCACAAGGGTTTTGGTGCCCACCGCTCTGACCGCACCCTCGAGGTCGTCCAGTTGCCGCTCAAATTCCTCGATGGCCTCGTTAGGCGAGTAGTAGCAGCTAAAGATGGTGAGCCCGCTTACCCTCGCCCAGACGTAGCCAGCGCCCCTGCCACCCGGCTCCAGGTTTCCGGCTAACCTCTTCGTCCCCAGTGTGGCAGCGTCTCCCCTCGTATCCACCGCCCAGTTTTCCTACTTTCTCGTGCTGCTGGGCTCCGAGACTATCAGTATCTCGGCCCCAGGCGCAGCGGCGGTCTGGGTCAGCAGGTCCTGGGCGGCGCGGCTCCGGTTTAGATTGACCTGGAGTATTACTACCCCAGGCCTGTCCCCGGATCCTGCGTTGTCGCTCCTTACTCCTGCCATTGTGGGAAGGAGACGAGCCTCCGCCCGAAGGTCACTCCACGGTTTGTGGGGGAGAGCATTACTGGCTTCACCCTGGTCGCTCTTGCTGCCCGCGTTTTTGCTGGAGGGGACTCCCTCTCGATGGGCCTCCCGTTCCGCCGGTCCTTGGCCTTCTGCAGCTCTACCCTGAAAGCCTTGCACTGGCCGCTCCCGGCGAAATGGTCGGCCCTTGCGCCACCATTTGTGCAGACGATGCACTGAGGGCTGGACCTTTTGCAGTCCTTCTCCTTGTGCCCTGTCTCACCGCACCTTCGACAGGCGTTGGAGTTGTCGATTCCTAGGCATTTGGCGCATGGTGCCCGTAGCCTTGGCACCTGTGGCACCTGTCCACCATGATCCTCCCACGGATCCGGCAGGCGGTCCAGCCGATCTTGACCTTTCCTATCGCCAGTAGCTTCCAGGCAGTCCGCTCTGGGATACGCATAAGCGCGGTCTGCGTGCCCCGGAAGCCGCTCCTCAGCCTAATCTCACCCTCGGGTGGTGCTTTCAGGGCGCTACTGAGGGCCGCCCTGGTCTCCTCTGCCGTCGTGATCTCATCGAGATCCCGGACCTCGATGGTCATAGCCGGCTCCAGCGTCGACACTTTAGCCTGACCACCCAGGGCCACAACGACGGCCTCCTTCAGGGCCTGTGCCCGCTTGAGCCCTTGAGCTCAAGAAGGACATCCCCGCCTCTGGTCCTCCTGACTGCCGTAATGGAGGCACCTACCTTGTCGGGGTCCACCTGGCCCCTGACCCTTTTGAGGACATCCGCGTAATTTTGCTCCCCTTCGGTCCTAATCAGGACGGCATCCGGCCTGACAGGCTTCCTGGGCCTTGGTCCCCTTTCCTTGGCGGGGGCCGCGGCCATGTTCTTGGTTGGCGCCGCTGGCGCTGCTGGCGTTGTGGCGGCTGCCTTGCGGCGGCTTCGCTTGACCACCTCGCTCCAGCCCTCCTGATGGAGTTTCCCTCCCTGTTCTTCCGGGCGCGGCCTCTTTTCCGCGGCTCCAGTTGAGGGGGAGATCTCCTTCCTCTTGTTTGTTGTTGCTGCCTTCTGTTGTTCCTGCTGCAGCTGCTGCGCCCCTGTCTGTGTGGCCTTGTCCCCAGTTTCCCGCGGTACTCTGGTTCCGGCCAACTCCTCCTCCATTCTGCTCCAGGCGCGCTCGACTAGCCTGATGATGATGGCTGCCTTGGCCACGTCCTCTCTGGGGGCGACGTGGGTATTCTAATGGGCCACCGTGAAGGCCTTCATGCCCTCAATGAGGGTAATCAGGTCCTTCAGCGATTCCCTCTCGCTTACCTCCTGCACGTTTCGGGTGGTCAGGCTTACCTCTCCGGGGCAGCTCATCGTCCTTGCCCCCTCGCTCCTGGCTTTCGGGATCGCTCCCTTCAGCTCGGACGCACCCTTCTGCGCACCCTCCCTCGGTGCCTCTACATCGATGAGGATGAGTGACGTCTGGACAGGCGCCGGCTCCATCATCTGCACCTCCAAGGTGGTGACCCGCTTGGGCTGTGGTAGTGTCCGGTGGATGCTGGTCCTTCTCGCGAAGGGATCCACCTCAAAAACCTCATTCTCCATCTGTTTCTCTGTTTTGTTTGTTTTGTTTAAGTGAGCCATATTACAGTAAATTATGTCTAACGACGGTTCGGCCATCATGGCAGCTGCACCGCGGTGCAGCATCTGTCCCCGCCGGAAAGAACCCTCACCCCGTACTCGCACGGAAGCTGCTTTCAGCTTGTCGGGTGGTCAGCCCTATCCATGCGATCCCCCCCACCCCCCTTACCTCTTCAGGGTCTTCCGTCCGGGGGATTTCCCTGTCAGTCCGAGCCAGGGTAGGCCCCCATTCGGGTGAGACCTTGCCGGAAATACCCTACCAGCTTCGGGTATGAGGAAATACTGACCAGATAATCCTCCATACATGCGCCCAAGGCTCTAGATTCAACCCTCCGATTGGCTCCAGACAGCTGCAAATAGCGGTTTTCCCACTTCAAACATGCGGATTCCTCGGAAACCACAGGAAAGGTACAGACATATTTTGCAGTCCTGGTCGGCGGATTACTAGTCCGACCTTGTCTAGTCTCGGAGGAATATCCTCAGAGGTCCCGACCACATCCCATTCGTTCACTTCCCATTCATCCCTCGCCATTCCCTCACCCAACCTCAGGAGGCTGGGCCGGTTGTGCTTAGTGTTAGTCGCTCGTCCAGTCTCGCCTTTGCCTAGGGACTTTGGAGCCCTAGTCATTGGGTCCACTGGATTCATTGCGACCGCCAAGCCCCTACACCACGACAAGGTGACAACCGACGTAGGGGAACCTAACCTAACCTAACCTTTTTTTTTTCAGCGGCGAAGGGGAAATCTTCAAAAGACATCCGGTTGTTCTTGCAGATGCCATCGGATAGTGCCGGATTTTTACCGGCTAAAACCCCTCCGCCGCTCATCACCCAGGACGAGGCGGAACCGCTTTCGCATTACTTCACCTCGTCCCTGTGGCCGGCCTGTTTTCCTGGCCTCTCTTTTCTTTCCGTGGTCAGCTCGCCAGCCGACGCGGAGCTTGTCATGCTCCTTGCCGGCCTGTCAAGGCCACGCCTCCGCTCCCATTCCTCTTACCTACCTATAGTGTCCAGCACGTGGCCTACTGACGGCGCGGAATTTGCTGACGCAAGTTGTCCGCGCCGGCCCGCTAGCACTTGTCCTGCGATTAATATTAATATTACTGTAGTACTGCTTGCTATTGGTTATTGTCCTAAAAAATTACTGTAGTACTACTTGCTATTGGTTATAACAATTATTTGCTACTTGCTAGCTACTTCCCATATTATACGCCTAGCGTGTTAGTCTACTGAGCTGTTCAGCAATTGTTATTTATTATTTGCTTTGCCCGTTCTACTTTAGCGTACACACAGCGCGCGACCTACTGCCGGCGCGGAATTTGCTGACGCAAGGATTTCGCGCCGGCTCGTCTGTACTGTTGTACTGTTGCGTCTGCCCGTACTACTCCGCGTACACACGGCACGCGACCTACTGCCGGCGCGGAATTTGCTGACGCAAGAGTTACGCGCCGGCTCGTCTACACCTGCTCTGTAGTTTAAAGACCTGTCGCATATATCTGTCGACCGTATTTACCATGTTATAGTAGCGTGAATTGCTATTTCACCTACACCCAGACCTACTAGTAGTGTTAGTTACTATTTCCGCCTATTCCTGTGGTTGTTTACCATCTAGTGTTAATATTATTTACTAATTAAATGTAATTTCTACATTGTCATTACTATCTACTTGCGCTAGCCTGCCGAGTCTTGCTGCTCGCCGGAGTTTGCTGACCCAGCAAGGTCGTCAGCCCGCGCTTGATGTCTACAACTAGCCTGTCGCTCGCCGCCTGTCGACGTCGCCCAGGCTGTGACCCACTGCCGCCGGTATTTTGCTGGCGCAATAATTCCGGCGGCCATACCCGCTTCGCCACACCGTTAATTGTCTGGTGTCTGGTGACCACTTATCTCTTAGGTTACTTATTGTTTAGTCTATAACCTTTTTCACTCTACACAGTGTTTGCATTCACCTGTTCGTGGGGGGGTGTCTTCGCGCACCTTGTCTTGAACACCCCCTCCATCCATCACCTTTCACCTCATTGTTTCCGCACCGCACTAGCATGTTTTGCGCGGTGCGGATGTGGTGTCCTCTTTGCACCGCCACGCCGGTTCTTGCCGCCTCCGCCGTCACCCTCCAGTCGGACTTGGTAACCCCGGTCTCCACAGTGGTGCGGTAGTGCGGGAACATACGCTTGTATTCCGCCAAGCTGCCACACTGGCAGCTGGCGGTGAACACTGTTCCGTCCAGCACCACCGCGTCCCGCCAGGGGGGGTGCATTTTCAGCGGGCTGGTCGAGTTGACCAGCTGCTGGGTCCCCCCATGTCGTCTCTTGAGGTAGAGGATGGCCCGGTTATTACCTAGGTAATTCACGTCACCGTAGGTCATCCGGACCATCGCTCCCTCCTCTGTTGGCCTGGTTGCCGGAGGCTGGGGCTGCCCACTTCGGGCCTGCTTGGCGGCATGTTCGTGAGCCAGCCTCTCAACCTTAGCCCATTCCGTCCTGATGGCCCCGTTCGCAGGGGAGATCTCACCGCCCACTTCGTGCAGGTAGCCGCTGCTGAGGAAGCATACCGAGTGTGCGTAAGATAAATCGCACGAGCACCCGGCCGCCCCCCCCCCCTTAGCCTGTCCACCGGTCTGGCCTCCAGTCCCGCAGCAGGTCTACCGGGTTGCTGTCCTGTCTTCCTTCTCTCCCGCTCGGCTGCCTCCTTCTCCCGAAGGACCTCGGTGATGTACTGGGCAGCCGCGTCCCACTTGGCCCGGGCCTGCAACATACTATCCACCACCTGCTGGATACCGTCTACCTGGCCAATCGTTTCCATCATGCATCTTCTGGGGGCCTCCCAGGCTGGGCATCGGAACCAGGTGTGCTCCGGGTCGTCGCGCTCTGCCGTGCAGTGGTGGCACCGTGCATCATCCTCCTTGCCTATTCTTTCCAGATACGACCCGAAGCAACCATGCCCCGTAAGCCCCTGGGTCAGGTGGTACCCCATTTGGCCGTGTCTCCTATCCACCCATGGCGCAAGCGTGGGGATGGCGATTCTGGTCCATTCCCCTTTGGGTTCGCTGCTCCAGTCCTCCTGCCATTTCCCGAGGGTCCTCTCCCTTTCTTCTTGTCGCAGCCTGTTTCTTGCAGCTTTGCCCAAGTGCCCATCTGTCTCCGCTGCTGCTATCCTTTTTCGCTCGCCCGCCAATAGGTGGAGCGGGACCAGGTTAGCCAGCACCATCACCGCCGCCGTTGAAACTGTGCGGTATCCGGATACAACGCGCAGCGCGCAGCACCTGCCTACAGCGTCGAGCCTCGCCCTGTTCCTGGCGAAAACCATGGCGTCGGCCCACACCGGAGCCCCGTACAGCGCCACTGAGTACGCGACACTGGCCAGTAGTCTCCTCCGATTGTAGGCTGGTCCTCCGATGTTTGGCATCAGCCTGCCGATGGCGGTGGTCACCCTCATGGCCTTGTCCGCTGCGAGACGGATGTGGTTCGCGAAGTTTAGCCTGGAGTCTATCGTGACTCCCAGGTACCTCGCGCTGGCCGCTGGCGTAACCTTGTGTCCCTTCACCGTAATTGGGCTCACTCTCAGCGTATGTCGCCGAGTTAGGACCACAATCTCGGTTTTCTTCGTTGTGGCTTCTAGTAGTTCCGGCGTTCTTGCCGTTACCACCAGGGCCACGTCGTCCGCAAAGCCCACCGTCTTTACTCCGTCCGGCATTTCCATGCGAAGCAGGTCATCGTACGCGATGTTCCACAGCAGGGGGCCGAGTACCGACCCCTGTGGAACTCCGGCTGTCAGTTGGCGCGTTCCCTCACCCTCTCTGGTGCGGTACAGAAGCAGCCTGTTCTCCAGGTAGCTCCCGACCATTCCCAGGAGGTATGTTGGAATGTTCTTTCTTCCTTCTATGGCCTCCAAGATGACGTTGTGGCCCACTGCGTTGAAGGCGTTTTTGACGTCCAAAAACGCCACCAAGCAGGGGGTGGCGAATCTTCCTTTTCGCTCACAAGCCCTCCTAGCCACGCCAATAACCTCGTCGATCGCACGCAGTGTTGACCTGCCCCGGCGGAAGCCGAACTGGTTATCGGCTAACCCTCCTGATGCCTCAAGAGCTGCCTCGAGCCTGGCTTGGATTAGCCTCTCTAGCAGCTTGCCTGTTGTATCAATTAAGCTGATGGGCCGGTACTTCCTTGCCTCACCCTCAACTGGCTGCCCTTTCGGCAGCAGCACCAGCCTTTGCCTCTTCCACCTGCTGTGGAACGACCCATCAACGAGGCATTCGTTGTAAGCCCTCAGGAACGCGTCAGGATACGCCTCCACCGCCACCGACAGCGCTTCGTTGGGGGTGCCGTCTGGTCCGGGCGCCTTACCCCGGCCCAGTCTTCTTGCGGCCTCGTGGAGCTCAGCCTCGGTAAACAATTCGGGCTTCGGCATCCCCCCCACCTTGCCTGGCCTGGACGGTGCCCTTGCGGATCCCGGGAACAGCTCGTCCAGCACCCTCTCCACGGTTTCCGGGTCGTCGGGCTGCCTAAGGCCGCCAAGTTTTTTAGCGACGAGCTTATACGGCAGCCCCCACGGGTCCCCATCGACGGTCTGAAGTAGCTCCTCCCAGCATCGAGCTTTGGCGGCCTTGATTTCTGTCCTCAGGGCCTTCTTGGCTAGCCGGTACGCTGCTACCTGGTCGTTCTGCGTGTCACCACCCCTAGCCCTGGCTCTCTGCGCCAGCCGCCTGGCCCTGACGCAGTCCCGCCTGAGGGCTGCGATCCTCTCGTTCCACCAATATGCGGCGGTCCTGCCTCGAGGGGGTCTTCTCCTCGGCATTCCCGCATCGCACGCCTTGGTCAAGGTGTTCATGAGCCTGTCGACTTCCGAGTCAGCTGGGTTGTCTGCCTGCTCCTCCTTTTCCTTACGGAGGCAAGTCATCATGGCCTCCTTGTCTAGTCTATGGACGGTCCATCCGTTGTCGAGCCGCTTCCCTAGTGGTTTACCAGGCTTGGCAGGCAGCCATCTCATAACGATGCAGCGGTGGTCACTGAGGGTTTCGTCCTCCAGGACCCTCCACCCCTGCAACTCAGCCGCTACCTCCGGGCTACCTGCCGTGATGTCTATGACTGAGCTGGAGTCAGTACTCACCCTCTGCCATGTCGACGCGCCGCCTTCGTTGACGGGGTGGAGATCAAGCCTTGCCAGGAGTTCCACTACTGCCTGGCCCCTCGCGTCCAGCTTCGAGGACCCCCAGCTCGGGGACTTCGCGTTGAAGTCCCCAGCCACGATGATCCTACCTCTCGCTGTCCTGATGCTGGTCTCCAGGCTATCCAGCTGGGCCTCGAACTCGATGGGCGCGACGTTGGGCGAGAAATAGCAGCTAAAGATGGTTAAGCCACTTGTTCTCGCCCAGACGAACCCCTCCCCTCTGCCCTCCAGCGTGAGGTTGCCCGGGAGGTTGTTCGTCGCCGCTATTGCCGCGTCCCCCCGCCGATCCACCAGCCAGTTCCCCTGCTTTCCCGCGCTGCTGGGTTCCGAGACAATTAATATCCCGGCCCCGTGTGCCGCAGCAGTCTGGGTCAGCAGGTCCTGGGCCGCACGGCTCCGGTTAAGGTTTACCTGGAATATCACTACTCCAGGTCCGCCCCCGGGTCCCGTGGTGGCATGCCCCCTCACTCCTGGCATGTTGCGGTGTGGAACTCGAGCCTCCTCCCGAAAGATACACCATGCGTGGTGGGGGAGAGCATTACTGCCGTGACCCCCGCCGTGCCCGTCTCCCGCTTGGCTGATGCGCTGTTGTGCACCCTCCTAGTGGCCCTCCCTCGCTGCCGGAGTTTGGCTTTCTGCAGTTCCTCCTTGAAGGAACTGCAGCGGCCACTCCCCGAGAAGTGGTCACCTCTTAGGCCCCGGTTCTGGCAGGTCAGGCACCTCGGGCTAGACCCCTGGCACTCCTTCTCCCTGTGCCCCTCCGTGCCGCACTTCCTGCAGGCGTTGGAGTTGTCGGGCCCGAGGCACTGCGCCGCGTGGTGCCCGTACCCCTGGCACCGGTGGCACCGATCTACCACGACCCTCTCGCGAATCCGGCAGACGGTCCACCCTATCTTGATCTTGGCTAGGGCCACCAGCTTCCGGGCGGTCCGCTCTGGCATTTTGCACAGCGCGGTCTGTGTTCCCCGGAAGCCCGGCCTCAGCCTTATCAATTCCACCAAGGGGGCCTTCAGGGCTTCCGACAGGGCCGCCCTTACCTCCCCCTCCGTGGTTATTTCGTCCAGGTCTCTGACCTCGACGACCATGGACGGCTCCAGGGTCGAGACCTTCGCCTCTCCCCCTAGAACCCCCCTAACCGCCTCGCTCAGGGCCCGGGCACCACTACCGCCTTTCACTTCTAGGAGGACGTCACCCCCCCTAGTCTTTTTGACCGCCGTGATGTTGGCACCAGTCTCATCCGGGTTCACGCCCCCCTTGATTTTCTTCAGCACGTCGGCGTAGTTGGTGCCGCTGGCTACCTTGACTAATACCGCATCGGGGCGGACCGGCTTCCTCTTAGCCTCACCCTTCGGTTGGCCATTCGGCTGGGCCACCACTGGCTTCTTCTGGGTTAGCTGGGGGGCAGTAGTGGCGGGTTTGGCCGGCCTCTTGGGGCGGCCTCTCCTCACCACCTCGCTCCAGGCCTCCTTGCTCCCCTCCACTTTCTCCTCGGGGCGCGGCCGTTTTTCCGCCGCCCCCGTGGATGGAGAAATCTCCTTCCTCTTTGACGTCGCGTTCTGGGCAGTCGCCCGCTGTTGTTGCTGCGACAATTGCCGAGGATCTCTCTCGGTCTGGGTGGCCTTGTCCTCTGCCACGCGTGGAGCCGTGGCCGCCGCCAGCTCCTCCTCCATTTTCTTCCAGGCCCTTTCGACCCGGCGGACGACAATAGCTGCCTTGGTGGTGTCTTCTTTCAGCGCCACGTTGGTGTTTTTATGCGCGAGGGCGAAGTCCTTCATGCCCTCAAGGAGGACAATCAGAGACTTCAGGCAGTCCCTCCCGCTCACCTCAGCGGCGCCGCTGGTGGCGCTGGGGCAACTCATCGTCCTTGCCCCAACTTTGGACGTGACCTTGGGGATCGCTCCCTTCGGTCCAGACACGTCGGCCTTCGCCTCCTTCCTCGGTGCCTCTAGGTCGATGAGGACTAGCGGCGTCTGTATTGACGCTGGCTCCCTCGTCTGATTCTCCACCCAGTTGGTCCGCTTAGGCGGTGGTGGTGACCTACGGAGGCTGGTCCTTCTCGCGAAGGGGTCAACCTCGAACACCTCGAACTCCATCTCTTCGTCGGTTTTGCTTGATTTGGTTTTGTTAAAGTTATCCATATTGTAGAAGATTTTGTCTTACGACGGTTCGGCCATCATGGCAGCTGCACCGCGGTGCAGCATCTATCCCCGCCGGAAAGAACCCTAACCCCGTACTCGCACAGAAGCTGCTTTCAGCTTGTCGGGTGGTCAGCCCTATCCATGCGATCCCCCCCGCCCCCCTTACCTCTTTAGGGTCTTCCGTCCGGGGGATTCCCCTGTCAATCCGAGCCAGGGTAGGCCCCCATTCGGGTAAGACCTTGCCGGAAATACCCTACCAGCTTCGGGTATGAGGAAATACTGACCAGGTAATCCTCCATACATGCGCCCGAGGCCCAAGGTTCAACCCTCCGATTGGCTCCAGACAGCTGCAAGTAGCGGTTTTCCCACTTCAAACCTGCGGTTTCCTAGGAAACCGCAGGAAAGGTACAGACATATCTTGCAGCCCTGGTCGGCGGATTACTAGTCCGGCCTTGACTAGTCTCGGAGGAATATCCTCAGGGGTCCCGACCACATCCCATTCATTCACTACCCATTCATCCCTCACCATTCCCTCACCCAACCTCGAGGCTGGGCCGGTTGTGCTTAGTGTTAGACGCTCATCCAGTCTCGCCTCTGCCTAGGGTCTTTGGAACCCTAGTCATTGGGTCCACTGGATTCATTGCGACCGCCAAGCCCCTACACCACGACAAGGTGACAACCGACGTAGGGGAACCTAACCTTTTTTTTTTTTTTTTTTTTTTTTTTTTTTTTTTTTTTTCCAGCGGCGAAGGGGAAATCTTCAAAAGACATCCGGTTATTCTTGGATGTCATCGGATAGTGCCGGATTTTTACCGGCTAAAACCCCTCCGCCGCTCATCACCCAGGACGAGGCGGAACCGCTTTCGCATTACTTCACCTCGTCCCTGTGGCCGGCCTGATTTCCTGGCCTCTCGTTCACTCCGTGGCCAGCTCGCCAGCCGGCGCGGAGCATGCTCCTTGCCGGCCTGTCAAGGCTGCGCCTCCCTACCGTTCCTTGTGCTCACTCGCTATTTATATATAAATTAATAATAATTACCATTATATATAATTGCTATTTCTGCTTTACGTTAATTACCTACTCGCTACTTATGCAAGCAGTCACCCGCTTGCTAGTGACTGCATGAATTAATTACTGTCCCTTCCTATTCATAAATTAATTACCATTAGTACACTCAGTGATTAATAGTATTCCATTCATGAGTTAACTACTATTAGTATACTCAATATTCTATTCATATATAATTTAATGATAATTACCATTATATATAATTGCTATTTCTACTTTACGTTAATTACTTACTCACTACTTATGCAAGCAGTCACCCGCTTGCTACTCTTGCGGCGCGTGACCTACTGACGGCACGGAATTTGCTGACGCAAGTTTTCCGCACCGGCCCGCCTGTACTTAATTACCATTCGTGTCCCGCAGTTAGTCCTACATGCTATTGGTTAGTTTCATAACCGTTATTAACTACATGTTAGTTAAGCCTAGCGTGTTAGTCATCCCACAGAGCAGTTGAGCAATTGTTGTTGTTTATTATTGCTCCGGCCGTTCTACCGCACGCACAGTACGTACACACAGTGCGCGACCTACTGCCGGCGCGGAATTTGCTGACGCAAGGGTTTCGCGCCGGCTTGCCTGCACTGTTGTGTCTGCCCGCGCTACTTAGCGTACACACGGTACGCGGCCTACTGCCGGCGCGGAATTTGCTGACGCATGAATTCCGCGCCGGCTCGTCTACACCTGCCCTGTAATTTATGCACCTGTCGCATATAAGTCGACCGTGTTTTATACCCATACCTACTAGTAATGTTAGTTACTATTTACAATGTACACCTATTCTAGTGTTATTATTTATTAACTAAATGTAATTTTACATTGTCCTTTTTATCTACTCGCGCTAGCCTGCCGAGTCTTGCTGCTCACCGGAGTCTGCTGACTCAGCAAGGTCGTCAGCCCGCGCTTGATTGTTTTTAGCTTTACGCTCATCGCCAGTCGACGCCGCTCAGGCCGTGACCCACTGCCGCCGGTATTTTGCTGGCGCTATAATTCCGGCGGCCTAGTCCCGCTTCACCGCATCGTTTATTGTCTGGTGTCCGGTGACCACTTATCACTTAGGTTACTCTCTGTGTTCAGTCTGTAACCTTTATCACTTTGACACTTGATTACACAGTATTAGTGTTCACCTGTTCGTGGGGGGTGTCTTCGCGTACCTTGTCTTGTACACCCCCTCCGAGCGACACTTTTCACTTCACTATTTCCACTATTTCCGCACCGCACTAGCATGTTTTGCGCGGTGCGGATGTGGTGTCCCCTCTGCAGTGTGACGCCGGTTCTTGCCGCCTCCACCGTCACCCTCCAGTCGGACTTGGTAGCCCCATTCTCCACGGTGGTGCGGTAGTGCGGGAACATGCGCTTGTGTTCAGCCAGGCTGCCACACTGGCAGCTGGCGGTGAACACTGTTCCGTCCAGCACCACCGCGTCACGCCAGGGGGGGTGCATTTTCAGCGGGCTGGTCGAGTTGACCAGCCGCTGGGTCCCCCCATATCGCCTTTTGAGGTAGAGGATGGCCCGGCTGTTACCCAGGTAATTTACATCACCGTAGGTCATCCGGACCATCGCTCCCACCCTTGTTAGCGTCTTCGCTGGAGGTCGGGGCTCCCCGCGTCGGGTCAATTTGTCCGCGTGTTCGGCCGCCAGGTCCTCCACCCTTGTCCAGGTGGCGTTGATGCCGCCTCCCGCTAGGTGCCCGGTGTCCTGGGCCCTCTGGTCCTGTAGCAAACCGCCGCTACGGAAACACACCGAGTGCGCGTATGGTATGTCGCACGCGCACTCGGTCGCTCCCCCCCTCAGCCTGCCTACCGGCCTGATTGCAGGCCTTTGGGTCGTTCGGTCGGGCAGTTCTCGTGGCTGCTGCCCCTGTCTCTCCCTCTCCTCTTTTTCTTTGTTGCGCAGAACTCCGCTGATGTATTGCTCCGCTGCTTCCCACTTTCTTGGGGCCTCCAGCATCACCTTGACGAGGTCGGCGATGCCATCGACCTCCCCGGTAACGCTCCTCATTCTGTCCCTTCGACCCCTCCATGCCGGGCAGCGGAACCAGGTGTGGTCCACGTCATCTTTGGGGCTATCGCAGTGATGGCACCTTGCCGTCGCCTCCCTACCTATACGGTAAAGGTACTCACCGAAACAGCCGTGCCCGGTGAGCCCCTGGGTGAGGTGGAAGCTCAGTTGGCCGAACCTCCGCTCCACCCAGGGCACGACGGATGGTATGGCCTCCCTGGTCCAAGTCCCTTTCTCTCCGCTAGTCCACTCCTCGTCCCATCTCCGGATGGTCGTCTCTCTCTCTTCTCGTCGCAACCTGGCCTTTGCTGCCTTGCTGTTGAGGCCTCTCCCCGTCTCTGCGGTGGCGATTCGCCTGCGCTCTTCCGCCATAAGGTGTAGTGGGATCAACCCCGCCAACACCATGACCGCTGCTGTAGATGCGGTGCGGTACGCTGAGGTCACTCTCAGTGCGCAGACTCTTCCCACCGCGTCAACTCTGTTCCTATTTCTGGCCACTTTCAAGGCTTCGGCCCAGACAGGAGCCCCGTACAGCATTACTGAGTACGCGACTCCCGCCAAGAGCCTCCGCCTGGCGTAGCCCGGGCCGCCGGTGTTTGGCATGAGTCTGCCAAGAGCTGCCGCCGTCCTCATGGCCTTGTCCGCGGCTGTCGCCACGTGCTCCGCGAAGTTCAACTTCGCGTCGACTGTCACGCCCAGATACTTAACGCTCTTCGCGGGCCTCACCTGGTGCCCCTTGACCATTATGGGGTTGACTCTGAGCTTATGCCTCCTAGTCAGGACCACCACTTCTGTCTTTTTTTCGGCCAGCTCCAGCCCTTTCTCGTGCAGCCAGTCCCACACTCGGTTGATGGCCTCGCCTGCCGTTACCTCAAGCAGCTCCGCCGACCTCGCCGTCACCAGGAGCGCGATGTCGTCCGCAAACCCGATGGTGCTCACCCCCTCTGGCATCTCCATTCGGAGCAGGTCATCGTAGGCTAGGTTCCACAGGAGCGGTCCAAGGACCGATCCCTGTGGGACCCCCGCCGTTACCAGGCGTGTTTTCACCCCCTCGCTGGTACGGTACATGAGCCGCCTGTTTTCCAGGTAGCTCGCGACCATGCCCAGGAGGTACTTCGGCATGCTGGTTTTCCTCTCCATTGCCTCGAGTATTGCGCTATGCCCCACCGCATTGAAGGCGTTTTTGACGTCCAAAAGCGCCAGCAAGCAGGGGGTAGCGTGTCGCCCTCTCCTCGCATTCGCCTCTCTGGCGATGCTCACCACGTCTTGTATGGCCTGTATCGTAGACCTGCCCCTTCTGAACCCGTACTGTCGGCAGGCTAGTCCGCCCGCTTCTTCTACGGCTTCCGCCAGTCTCGCGTGCACCATTCTCTCCAATAGTTTCCCCGTGGTGTCTATAAGGCTAATGGGCCTGTACTTCTGGGTTCCTCCCTCCTCCGGGGCTCCCTTCGGCAGCAGGACGAGTCTCTGGCGTTTCCAGTCGTCGTGGAAGCGGCCCGTCCGGAGGCATTCGTTGAAGGCTTTCAGGAACGCCTCCGGGTCGCTTTCCACCGCCACTGCCAGAGCCTCGTTTGGAACTCCATCTGGTCCTGGGGCCTTTCCACCAGCTAGTTTCTTAGCTGCCTCCTTGAGCTCCGCCTCCGTGAAGGGGGCCGGCGGCTCGGTCTCTCCTGCTTCTCTTGGTGCTAGGATGGTCCTATGCACGGGGAAAAGCTCGTTCAGGACTCTTTCGATCACCTCGGGGTCGTCCGGTTGCTTCGTACCTCCGAGCTTCTTCGTGATCAATTTGTAGGGAAGCCCCCACGGGTCCTCCTCTATCGTGCGGAGCAATTCTTCCCAGCACCTTTCCTTGCTTGCCTTGATCTCCGCCCGCAGCCTTTTTTTGGCTGCTTGGTAGATCCCGAGGCTTGCGTCCGTTCCCTGACCCCTTGCTCTCTCCCGCTGTACCTTCCTCCTGCTCCGGAGGCAGTCCCTGCGCAAGTGCGCAATCTCCTCGGACCACCAGTGCAACGCTGTTCTGCCTCTGGGTGGTTTCGTCTTGGGCATCGCCGCGTCGCATGCTGTGGTGATCCTTCTCATCAACCCGGCTGCGTCGGTGTCCTCTGGAGTCCCCCTCGTGCCGCTTTTGCGAAAGGAGCTTGCCATGGCCTCTTTGTTTAGTTTCCTGACCATCCACCCCCCGTCAGGCCACTTCCCCTTTCGTTCGTCTCTCCTCCCTGGTACCCAGTCCATACAGAGGTAGCGGTGGTCACTGAGGGTTTCGTCCTCCAGGACCCGCCACCCCTTAACTTCGGCTACTACCTCCGGGCTCCCCGTCGTGATGTCGATTACTGACCTTGACCCCGTGCTCTCCCGGTACCAGGTTGGCTCAGTGCCAACGTTGATCGGGAGGAGGTCCAGCCTTGCCAGGAATTCGGTGACGGCTTGGCCCCTCGCGTCCAGCTTCGAGGACCCCCAGCTCGGGGACTTCGCGTTGAAGTCCCCAGCCACGATGATCTTGCCTCTCGCTGTCCGGATGCTGGCCTCCAGGCTATGCAGCTGGGCCTCAAAGTCGGTGGGCGCGACGTTGGGCGAGAAATAGCAGCTGTAGATGGTTAAGCCACTCGTTCTCGCCCAGACGAACCCCTCCCCTCTTCCCTCCAGCGTGAGGGTGCCATGGAGGTTGTTCGTCGCTAGTATCGCCGCGTCCCCCCTCCGGTCCACCATCCAGTTCCCCTGCTTTCCCGCACCGCTGGGCTCCGAGACTATCAGTATCCCGGCACCGTGCGCAGCGGCGGTCTGGGTCAGCAGGTCCTGGGCCGCATGGCTCCGGTTCAGGTTTACCTGGAGTATCACTACCCCAGGCTTGTCCCCGGGTCCCGTGCTGGTGTTCCCCTTCACTCCTGGCATGCTGGAGCGCTAAAATCGAGCCTCCGCCCGAACGAAACTCCCAGTGTGGTGGGGGAGAGCATCACAGCCTCCACACTATCCCTATTCGCTGCTACGGTGCTGGCGACCCCCGCGATGCTTCGCCTGCCATGCCGAAGTTTGGCCTTGTTCAGCTCGTCCCTAAAGACCGAGCATCTTCCACTACCGGAGAAGTGGTCTGCCCTTGCCCCATTACTGGCGCATAAAATGCACCTAGGGGCCGTCTTCGGACACTCCTTCTCCTTGTGGCCAGCCTCCCCGCACTTTCTGCAAGCCTGGGAATTGTCCTTTCCCAGGCACTGTGCCGCGTGGTGCCCATACCCTTGGCACCTGTGGCACCTATCCACCGAGATCCTCTCGCGGATCCGGCAGGCGGTCCATCCTATCTTTACCCTGCCCAGGGCCAGGAGCTTTCGGGCGGTTCTCTCCGGGACCTTTGTGAGGGCTACCTGCGTGCCCCGGAAGCCGGCCCTCATCCTGATTACGCCCTCAAGCGGCGTCTTCAGGACGGTGCTGAGGGCCAGTCTCACCTCTTCCGCAGACGTGACCTCGTCCAGATCCCTGATTTCGATGTTCAAGGATGGTTCCAGGGTAGACACCTTGGTCTGGTCCCCTAGTACCCCTATCACCGCCGCCTTAAGGGCTTGCGCGCCATTGGGACCCTTCAGCTCCAATAGCATGTCGCCCTCCCTGGTCCTCCTGACGGCTGATATGTGGACCCCCATCTTTTCCGGGTCCACCTGGCTCTTGACCCTCCTCAGGGCCTCCGCGTAGTTGGCCCCGCCCGCCGTCTTGATGAGGACCGCGTCTGGTCGGACCGGCGTCCTGGGCCTCCGCTTCCCCTCTTTCGTGGGGGCCGCGGCTGCCAGCTTCGCTGGCGCTGCTGGTGGTGCTGTGGCGGCAGCCACTTTGGGGCGGCCCCGCCTCACCACCAGGTTCCAGCCCTCTTGCTGTCCCTTTTCCTCTGGGCACAGCCGTTTCTCCGCTGTTCCCGCAGAGGGAGAGATTTCCTTTCTTTTGGAGGTCTTCCCCTCCGCTCCCGCCGGCTTCGGCATTGTTGTCTCGATCCTCTTCTCGTGTTGCGGTTGGCCCCGCACGGTCTGGGTAGCCTTGTTCACGGACGTCCGTGATTCCTTGTCCCCGGCCAACTCCCCCTCCATTTTGGACCAGGCTCGCTCCACCTGCCTTACGACGATGGCCGCCTTCGCCACATCCTCTTTGAGGGCGACATGGGTGTTTTTGTGCGCCGAAGTGAAGGCCTTCATGCCCTCAATGAGGGCAACCAGGGTCTTCAATTGCTCCCTTCCGCTAGCCTCCTGCAGGTTTCGCATCGCGTCGGGGCAGCTCATCGTCCTTGCCGCCCCCTTCACGGCTCTCGGGATTGCACCATTGGACGCGGTCGCGTCCACCTGCATGTCCCCCCTCCTCGCCTCCACGTCGATGAGGACAAGTGGCGTCTGAACAGGCGCCGGCTTCCTCATCTCAACCACCATGATGGTGACCCGCTTGGGCGGTGGTGTCCGGTGGATGCTGGTCCTTCTCGCGAAGGGGTCCACCTCGAATACCTCACACTCCGTTTCGTTTTGTTTTCCCTGTTTGTTTGTTTTTAAGTTATCCATATTTATTTTGATTTAGTCTTACGACGGTTCGGCCATCATGGCAGCTGCACCGCGGTGCAGCATCTATCCCCGCCGGAAAGAACCCTAACTCCGTACTCGCACGGAAGCTGCTTTCAGCTTGTCGGGTGGTCAGCCCTATCCATGCGATCCCCCCCGCCCCCCTTACCTCTTTAGGGTCTTCCGTCCGGGGGATTCCCCTGTCAATCCGAGCCAGGGTAGGCCCCCATTCGGGTAAGACCTTGCCGGAAATACCCTACCAGCTTCGGGTATGAGGAAATACTGACCAGGTAATCCTCCATACATGCGCCCGAGGCCCAAGGTTCAACCCTCCGATTGGCTCCAGACAGCTGCAAGTAGCGGTTTTCCCACTTCAAACCTGCGGATTCCTAGGAAACCGCAGGAAAGGTACAGACATATCTTGCAGCCCTGGTCGGCGGATTACTAGTCCGGCCTTGACTAGTCTCGGAGGAATATCCTCAGGGGTCCCGACCACATCCCATTCATTCACTACCCATTCATCCCTCACCATTCCCTCACCCAACCTCGAGGCTGGGCCGGTTGTGCTTAGTGTTAGACGCTCATCCAGTCTCGCCTCCGCCTAGGGTCTTTGGAACCCTAGTCATTGGGTCCACTGGATTCATTGCGACCGCCAAGCCCCTACACCACGACAAGGTGACAACCGGCGTAGGGGGGGGGAACCTAACCTAACCTAACGTAACCTAACCTAACCTAACCTTTTTTTTTTTCAGCGGCGAAGGGGAAATCTTCAATAAGACATCCGGATGTTCATTTGTCTTTAGATAGTGCCGGATTTGTACTAGCTAAAACCCCTCCGCCGCTCCTCACCCAGGACGGAACGGACCCGCTCTCGCATTACTGCCCTCCGTCCCTGTGGCCAGTCGTTTTCTTGACCTCTCTCTCCCGCTTACCTCATCGTGACGTTGACCATCTCGGCCCGACAGTCACGCCTCAATCAGCTTTCCCTCACCTCCTATCTTGTCGTCTCAGTTTTGACTCCTGTCGGCACGGAATTCACTACTGTCTGTCTTCCGTTGACCTCGTCCGCAGTCACACTTCGCACTATACTCAACACTTACCCACCTGTCCGTGTCACTAGTCACACTTCGCGTCTCCCTGCGCACTTTTAGTCTTTTCTGCAGAGCATGTTGCTGGCCGTGCTCGCATGGCTCCAACCTAGCTCCTGCACACTTACCTGCGACGTCTGCATCCTGGCTAGCCGCCAGTCCGAGCAGGTGGCCCCCTTATCCACCGTGGACCTGTAGTGCGGGAACATTCTCGCATGCTCGTCCTAGCTGACGCATTGACAGTTGGCGGTAAAGACCACGCCGTCGAGCACCACAACGTCTAGCCCCGGCGGTTGCATATTCACCGGACTGCACGAGTTTGTCAGCTTTTGTTGGCCTCCGTACCTGCGCTTCAGGTACAAGATAGCCCGGTTGTTGCCTACGTAGTTTACGTCCCCGTAGGTCATCCGGACCCTTGTACCCTCGCTACCCGGCATTGTCGCTCTGACCGCAGGCGGTCCTCTCCCGACTTCCTCGGCGGCGTGCCTTGCCGCCAAGCCCACGATCTTTTCCTGTACCACGCTAATATCCGTTGCGCCACTGGTAGGTTCGGTCGCACCGTCTCTGAGGTAGCCCGCGCTCCTGAAGCATACGGCGTGCCTGTACGCCAGGTCACAGCCGCACGCCGCGTTTCGCGCGGGCGTCCCCGGGTTGGGTCTCCTGCCTGGTCGTTCACCCCTTGTGATCCTTTCGGCCTCCTCCTTGTCACGGAGTACTCGTCTGATGTAATCAGCCACTGCTCTCCACTGTTCCGGCCCTTTCAGCATGGCGCGCACTACCTCCCGGATGTTCGCGGTCGGTCCGGTCGCGCTTCGCATTTCTTCCCAGTGGTGGCACCGTGGCGTCGTCTCCTCACCTATCCGATGGAGATATGCACCGAAGCACCCGTGCCCCGTTAGGCCTCGGGTCAGGTAAAACTCCATCTGGCCGTGTCTCCGGTCGATCCAGGGTACTACCGAGGGTATCGCCTCCTTCGTCCATGCCGCCTTCTCCTCTTCTCGCCATTCCATGTCCCATACCTCGGTCGTCTTCACCCACTCCTCGCGTCTCAGTCTGGCCCTAGCCGCCTTGCCACGGGCCCTGCTTCTCGCTTCCGCCTCCGCGATTCTCTTTCGTTTGGCCGCCATCAAGTGCAGTGGGATCAGGCCCACCAGCAACATAGCGGCCGGCATCGAGACAGTGCGGTACGCCGACACGACTCGCAGTGCGCTGGCCCTTCCCGCAGCCTCCAGTCTGCTCCTGTTTCTCGCCACGCTTAGGGCGTCGGCCCACACCGGGGCTCCGTAGAGTGCAACGGAGTATTTTACGCTCGCGAGGAGTTTCCTTTTCACGTAGGCCGGTCCCCCGATGTTGGACATCAGCCTGCCAATGGCCGCGGCTACGCCCATGGCCCTGTTAGCGGCCTTTCGCACGTGCTCCGCGAGATTTAACCTGGTGTCGATGGTCTCTCCCAGGTACTTCGCGCTGTCTATGGGCTTCACCTCGTGTCCTTTGACTTTGATAGGGTTCACCTTTAGCGTGTGCCGCCTAGTTATCACCACTATCTCCGTCTTCCTTTCCGCCAGGTCCAGTCCTACGCCAGACAGCTACGCCCAGGCGCTGCTGATTGCTTCGTTGGTCTTGCTCTCGAGCAGGTCCGCCGTCCTTGCCGTCACCACCAGAGCTACGTCGTCGGTGAAGCCGATAGTTGTCTCCCCTTCCGGCATTTTCAGCCGCAACAAGTCATCATAGGCCACGTTCTACAGTAGTGGGCCGAGGACCGACCCCTGCGGAACCCCTGTCGTCAGCCGGCGCGTTCTTTCGCCTTCGCTGGTGCGGTACAAGAGTAACCTGTTTTCTAGGTAACTCTTGACCATGCCCATGAGGTACGCCGGCATGTTCCTCCGCTTTTTCATCGCTTCCAGGATTACGTTGTGCCCCACCGCATTGAAGGCGTTTTTGTCGTCCAAAAGCGCCAACAAGCAGGGGGTAGCAAAGCGGCCTTTGCGCTCGTTCGCTTTTCCTGGCGATGTCCACGACCTCGTCGATGGCTTGGTTGGTTGACTTGCCCCTACGGAAGCGGTACTGATTATCCGCTAGTCCGCTCGACGTGTCCAGAGCTGCCTCGAGCCTGGCGTGCAATAGCCTTTCCAGCATTTTGCCAGCGACGTCGATCAAGCTGATAGGCCAGTAGTTCGTTACCTCCCCATTCTTGGCCTGCCCCTAAGGCAGTAAAACAAGCTTTTGTTTTTTCCACCTGCCGGGGAATGCTCCGCTGCGGAGGCACTCGTTGTAGGCCCTGAGGAGTGCGTCCGGGTAGCACTCGGCAACTACGGCCAAGGCTTTGTTCGGCACTCCGTCAGGTCCTGGCGCCTTTCCCCTACCGAGCCTCCTTGCCGCGTCGGCGAGCTCCGCCTCGGTAAAACGTTCAGTCGGACCGTCGTCGTCGCGCCAGAGCGTGGTGCTTATCGTCTTCCCATGAGTTGGAAACAACTCACCTAGCACCCCATCGACGATTGTCGGGTCGTCTGGTTGCCTCAGGCCTTCAAGCTTCTTGGTGAACAGCTTGTACGGCAGCCCGCACGGGTCTTCGTCCACCGCCTGCAGTAGCTCCTCCCAGCACTCGGCCTTGCTAGCTTTGACCTTATTTCTCAGGCTCCTTTTGGCACCCCTGTATTCCACAGTTCTCGCCTCGCTGCCCTAGCCTTCGGTCCGCGCTCTGCATCCGTCGCCTGGCTCTGATGCAGTCGCGTCGGAGTTGGGCGATCTCGCTGGTCCACCAGTGAATGGCGGTCTTGCCACGCTGTGGCCTTTTTCTCGGCATTCCCTCATCGCATGCCTTGGTGATGGTGTCCATGAAAGCGTCCACTTCCGACTTGCCGGTTCCAGTTGGGCCTTGCCTGTGCTTCGCTTTCTCTTCACCGAGACAGGCTGTCATGGCCGCCTTGTCCAATTTCCTAACGAACCATCCCTTGCTAAACCTCTGGCTGGCGCTTCTGTCCGTTGCCCGAGCTCCACCGTGCGCCACCCACTTCATGTAGATGTAGCGGTGGTCGCTCAGGCTCTCTTCTTCGAGGACCCTCCATCCTCGTATATCGGCCGCCACTCCGGGGCTGCCAACCGTGATGTCGATGACCGACTTCGCGCCGGTGGCTTCCCTGCTCCAGGTTGGGGCGTGTCCCGTATTTATGGGCCAGAGGTCGATTCTGGCCAAGAACTCCGCCACGATCTCGCCCCTCTCGTCGCACCTATCGGATCCCCATAGCGGCAACTTCGCGTTGAAGTCGCCTGCTATGAGGATCCTACCCCCAACCGCCTTGACTGCCTCCTCGAGGCCGTCCAGCCGCATATCCAGGGCTTGCGTCGACGTGTTGGGCGAGAAGTAGCAGCTGAAGACACTTGTGTTGCCTACTCTCACCCACACGAAGCCCACGCCTCTCCCACCCAGCGTTAGGCTGCTGGTCAGATTTCGCGTCCCAAGGATGGCCGCGTCCCCTCTCGTGTCCACCAGCCAGTTACCTTGCTTCCCCGCCCTGCTAGGCTCAGATACCAGCAGTATGCTGGCCCCCATAGCCGCAGCAGTTTGGGTAAGCAGGTCTTGAGCGGCCTGGCTCCCATTCAAGTTTACCTAAAGTATGCCCGCTTCAGGCACCGCCCCGGGACCCGTGTTGACGCACCTCACTCCTGGCATAAAGGGTTGCTGAAGTCGAGCCTCCGCCCGAACGACCCTTCTAGTGTGGTGGGGGAGAGCATCACCGGCTCCACGCTCGCCCTTCCCGTCCTCTCCACTCGCCCGGAGTTGGGCACCCTCATGGTGACCCACCCGTTTGCGCCGGTCCTTAGCCTTCAGCAGCTCCGCCTTGAAGGATCTGCACTGGCCACTTCAGGCGAAGTGGTCCGCCCTTGCCTCGCCGTTTGTGCAAACGATGCACCTTGGGCTGGACCTCCTGTACTCCTTCTCCTTATGTCCGGTCTCACCGCATCTCCTGCAGGCATTCGAGTTGTCTATGCCCAGGCATTTAGCAGCGTGATGCCCATACCCTTGACATCGGTGGCACCTGTCCATCGTGATCTTTTCTCGGATCCGGCAGACGGTCCAACCGATCTTGATTCTGCCAATCGCCAGCAACTTCCGGGCATGCCGCTCTGCCATCCTCATTAGCGCGGCCTGGGTGCCCGTGAAACCACTTCTCAATCTTATCTCTCCTCCGAGCGGCGCTTTCAATGCGCTGCTGAGGGAAGCCCTTACCTCCTCCGCCGTCGTGATCTCGTCCAGATCGCGGATCTCGATGGTCATTTCCGGCTCCAGCGTCGACACCTTAGCCTGACCACCCAGGACCTCCACGACGGCCTCCTTCAAAGCCTGTGCTCCGCTTGAGCCCTTGAGCTCAAGGAGGACGTCCCCGCCTCTGGTCCTCCTAACTGCCGTGATGGAGGCACCTAACTTGTCGGGGTCCGCCTGGCCCCTGACCTTTTTGAGGATCTTTTTGGCGCTGTTGGCGCTGGGGGGGGGGGGGCGGCCTTGCAACGGCCTCGCCTCACTACCTCCCTCCAGCCCTCTTGCTGGGGTTTCTCCTCCTGTTCGTCGGGGCGCGGCCTCTTTTCCGCGGCTCCAGTCGAGGGGGAGATCTCCTTCCTCTTGGAGGCTGCGGCTGTCGTCTGCTATCGTTGCTGTTGATGTTTCGTGGCATCTGTTTGCGTGGCCTTGTCCCCACACTCCCGCGATGCCCTGGTCTCGATCAGCTCTGCCTCCATGCTGCCCCAGGCGCGCTCAACGCGCCTAGTGACGATGGCCGCCTTTGCCAGGTCTTCCTTGAGGACGACGTGGGTGTTTTTGTGGGTCTGCGCGAAGCCCCTCATCCCCTCGATGAGGGTAATCAGGGACTTCAACGCTTCCCTGTCACTTACCACCTGTGTGACGGGGGTGGTCACGCTCACCTCCCCGGGGCAACTCATCGTTCTTGCCCCCTCGCTTTTGGTTCTTGGGATCGCCTCCTTGGACCCCGGCACTCCGTTCTGCGCCCCCTCCCTTGATTCCTCCGCATCAATGAGGATCAGTGGCGTCTGTATAGGCGCTAAGCCCCTCATTTGCACCTCCAAGCTGGTGATGCGCCTGGGCTGTGGTGGTGACCGGTGAATACTGGACCTTCTTGCGAAGGGATCCACCTCAAATACCTCGCACTCCATTTTGTTTTTTTTTCGGTTCCTTTGGCTTTTGTTTTGAGTTGATTCATGTTATTTGTTTTGAGGGGACTGGGTAGCATGCATTAACTGTTCTCGTTCGTTAGGCCAGGGGAGCCGTTTTCTCGTAGAGTGAGGAACTGATGTGGACTTTCAACTTGCTCCACGTCCCTGGTCTTACTTTGCCGTCACGTCTGGTACCGGTGTTCCAACGGGTAGGTGATGCTTTGGAAGGGATTCAGGTAGTGACCACTTTGCTCACGACACTCACCAAAGTGGTGGAATAGACTAACTGGCAATCGCTGAGGTTTCGATAAAGAAACCTTGGTTTGCTATGTTTGCAAAATCGTCTGCTGACGGGGTAAGGTGCAAGATCAGCAGACTTAGTCTGTTTGCAACTCCTTTGAATCATGCCTTTTCTTCTTCTGCTTTCGGGCAATCAAGCGTGTGCAGGAATGCGTAGATTACATGCTTCTTACGTTTAGGAAATATTGAGAATTATTGAGAAAAAGGGCCGTTCGTGACACCCTCCCCCAAGACGCTGACTCCGTTGACGGGGTCAACCGTATGATTTAGAATTGTCCTCTCAGTCTATTCGCCGTTATGGTACGCTCGTTTCTCCGATCTCACCTAGAAATTAAGATACAATCTAGTCAGATGCTATATTTAAATCTAAGTTCTAATTATTTTGAGCGATGGTGTTGTTATTAAAAAAAAAGAGGGAGTTCGGGAAGAGGAAAACAAGGTGTTTAAGTTCGATGCGTCATTGGCTGGCTATAGGTTCTCTTCACGCTCGCGAGCAAAAACTTACGCAGTTCCCTTGATGCACAATATGCTATTTATCGTAACAAAATGCAACGTTGTTGGCACTGAAAAATTGATTGGCTTTTAGAAAGAAGAAATTCTGCAAAATAAATGATATCCTACCCTTGCACATAACAAATTTGAAAAATTTAATTTTTTTATTTTACATCCGAATAAATCGTTTTTTAGTATACAGCTGCATTTGCTTCTTAGAAACAAGATCTGAAAGTCCTTCGTATTTTCGTACCGGGCGTTACGTCAATCACGCGCGAAACAAGTCGAAATAATAGTTCTTCGTGTACTTATGCGTTGGTTTAACAATAAAAATAGTGGATAGTAAAAATAAAGTTTGTCAAATTCTGTCTAAAAAAAGTTTTTTACACTTTTCATCTGAATACAATTGTTATGGAGTACGTACCGACCGAACGCCAGCTAAATTTGAGCCACGCAGCATTGGCTACCATAAAATATAAGGTTCCGTTTGACTCGTTGGCGTATTTAAAATTACATGGAGAGTTCTTTACCGGAAAGAATGATGCCGACGATGCTTTTTGTGCGACCTCGATGTATATAAAAATTAAGGAGTTGTGAACAAAATTCTGGAAGTTAGACATTTGCGTCTGAGATATTTCGTTTTGTGGCACAAACTGCAAATACCTTCGGGATTGAACAGTACTATGGCCTGTCAAACTTTCTGTTTATGAATGGTGATAAATAAAATCAGAAAAATACGAACAATCGCTTCATCGCAAGAAGAAATTCGAAATGACGGGTAAAAATTAATTTTTTCAATAATTGTGGTATATCCACAACAGTTGGCGATCATGCTGATTTTCCATGACTCCACAGTAGACTGGGCCAAAAAAATTGACAATTGTTTTTTTTTGAAAAATTTATTGAGAAATATATCATTCAGTATGGCAAAAAAATAATTTCATGAAATTTTAAGCCCTTAATATTAACTTTGAGAGGTCTATCATCGCTATTTTTGATTTTTAGTAATAATTTGACGTTTTACGTCAGAACTGTCGAAATATTGAAGTGAAAAAATTTATGTTCACTTATCCCTTTATAAAATTAAATTCCCTACAAAAAAGGTCTGATTATAGATTTTTGTCAGACAAGCCGTTTCCGAGTAATTAAGCTTAATAAATTGATATAATTTCTCGATAATTAATTAATCGAGAATTAATCGAGAAATTATATCAATTTATTAAGCTTAATTACTCGGAAACGGCTTGTCTGACAAAAATCTGTAGTCAGACCTTTTTTGTAGGGAATTTAATTTTATAAAGGGATAAGTGAACATAAATTTTTTCACTTCAATATTTCGACAGTTCTGACGTAAAACATCAAATTATTACTAAAAATCAAAAATAGCGATGATAGACCTCTTAAAGTTAATATTAAGGGCTTAAAATTTCATGACATTTTTTTTTGCTATACTGAATGACATTCTCAATATATTCTTCAAAAAAAAAAATTGTCAATTTTTTTGGCCCAGTCTATTCCACAGTCCTAAAAGAAACGTGGTTTCGGGCTACTATAGGTACACCATATATCTGTTCAGCGCGATTAGAATGTGCGTCACTGGATCATGTGCCATTGGTACCAACCTCATCACGCCTACTTACGATAATGATAGAAAAACACGCATTTTTCCACAATCCGTATCTTTTTCTGATTTTCTGACTGAAATTCAAAGAAAAAAGCAATCGCAAAATCCATTTCAACCATCGAATCAACACAGAAAGTTCACAATCGAATCGTTATTACGTCAAGATAATGATTGGTTCAATCGCCTAGAATATAATGTAGGGTGTAATAACTACCCTTTGAAGAGGAAAGGAAATAGTAAGTTACGATACAAGTGCGCGAAGCACGTGATTCTTGCACGAGTTTAGTTTGTCGGCCTAGTGAAGCACGGGTGACGTACGCGCACGCGTATCTTACACTAGTTTTTGTAACACGGGCAATGGGAAGTTCGTGTCAAGGAAACTGAAAACGTGGTTGTCTAATCTGAACGTAGACGCATTGATGCAACACAGCGGATCTGCTCATAGCCATGACTCATCACGTCCGACGACGTCAGTTACGCCGGTTTCGTTCGCAAAACTGTACTGTACGTACACACCTAACAGTTTTCGATATTACTCGACAGTTTGAGAATTGTTGGGAATCGGCTGCCTTGTGCACCCTCGTCGGTGCGCGAAGTCGAACTTCCCATGCAAGTGGTACAAAAATTACCGTCCGTAATAAATTTGTTGAAGTCAATTTGTATCGTAAAAAAAGCTTTGCAAGCATCAATATATATGCATAAGATACATGTTTTCGACGATTGCCGATGACCGAGTTTTATCACGGTATATTGTCTCTTTATTTCTATATGTACAACTACAGCTCTTGTACTCATTGCGTATTCTCGTCCTTTTGTCGGTTTGCATTCGTTTTCACAATGCTGTCATCCCCAAATTCCAATTACTTGTCATCATTTTCATTTCAATCATTCGTTTACTTTCGCATTAGTTAGTTAACAATTGCTTATTGCAAGCGTATGAGAATAAGTATAGTCAATAGAACATGTAATTTCAATTAAAGTTCCACTTTTAAAAAGGTTTTCTGTATTATAGCCGGTATTGCAGTACTTGGGAGCCATATGTCTTTGTTCGATGATTTCATTTATGAGGATATCTTCTTCTGGCATCAGACTTTATTGAATTGGACAAGATTCCATGATGAAAATGCGATTGTTGCATTTAATGCTTTGTCCACTTTTTACGAGAGAATTGGTATAATGCTGCAAAGTAGAAACACCGAAAGTAGCCGAACATTATTTGAGGTAAATATAATTTACTACTATTTGAGAAAAGATGATATAAAAAAATCATATAAAGTTACAGAGTATACAAAGTGATCTCTGTTAAGCTTGCATCACTACGACGAATAATGAAAACAAACTTCGACAATGTTTGAGTTGTATATATTCACAAAGTGCATTATAAGAATTTTCATATCACTTTTAACGATCTCCTCGATACCCTGTTAATTTTATTTCTCTTTCGTTTGGCTCAATTCTAGTACCAATTCAAAAGATCACTTATGCATTTTGTCATATTTTTTAAATTAAGTGTATGTCTGCGATACTCGTCCAGAAAATCTGATTGGACCAATTCATCGGTAATTTCAGATCAATGAACTTTGAAATCTGGGTGACTTGTAAAAAAAATTCTTACACAAATAGTAATATAAGTAATTACGCATATTTTTTGAAATTTTTTATACCTGTAGTAGGTACGTCTAAAGAGTAACTACATATACAGTTTCCTGTTACCGATACTTGATGACATTTCGAAGCCAAAACCCCTTTTTGGGAAGGTTGGGAGATGATGACATTCCTTATTAGTGACTTCATTCCCGTGTGTATCACCCCTCTTTACTGGTATGCTATCCTACTCCATTTACTCGAGGACTCAGAGCCATGGCGCGCTATATTATCATGCCAATTTCCTTCGCCTCATCACAGAGAAACAAAATGAAAGTTTTCATGAGGCTGCTAATTATTCTGCCGTGGGCAGCTACTTAGTGCATTCGATATCTCACAGGGTACAATACTAACCATTAACCTTTATTGTAGCGGTCGATTCAGAACATACATGATTGAATCAAAAATGGTGAGTGAGTAAAGTGAAAAGTCGTGACAAGAACTTTACCTTCGTAGTTATTTATGCAACAAACATTATCTAAGATAGCTGAATATAGATAATATATGTCAAATGCAAAATATTCACAATGTTTATCATATGCATGTTACACACACATCCACACACACACGTATATACACACAATCCGATGGACTCCCAAACGATTTATTTAGGGTTAAATACTACTGTAACTTGACCGAAAAGAATATTTAGTCTTAATGTCTTCGTAAATTTAAATTAAAAAATACATGTTCCTACTCTGGATCGTGATATGCGAATCTACGTTTGTCTTAATTCGATTGATACTTACTACAATATTGCCACAATTTGCCAAATATTCCTACAAATCACGTGAATTGATGAATGTATTATATAATTTTAGTTGTGGTATATATTGTGCGATTCTTGATTTGTGTCATTATTTTGTCTTAATTAATATTTTCGATTTTAGTCGGTAACTTCAATACCGACCAAAGAGTGTAAAGCAGAAACTTGCTGAATTGTGTGAATTTGAGATACTGTTCAATAGTCTATAGTTATTATAATAAATTTAAGTCTTTCTCGATGTTACAAATATGTAATTACAAATCTGCTTTTGGTACAAAGTATTGGTTCCATCAATACCGGAAAATTATAATTGCGACAATGCCAGCAAATAGTACCTTAAGATTAGTTACACAGAGCACTTTTATTGAGAACTTTTATCCGTAGCTGCACTTCATGTTACATGATTAGTGGATGTGCTTTCCAGAACATGTGAACAGCACGGCTTGCGTTTGCAAACACACTTTGGATCAACTCGATTCACCAATATAGGAAAAGGTACTTCTATTTTGGATTGATTAGTAAATGCTAATCATTTTACTTGTCGATGCAGTCGAAATACTATTATTCAAGGGAATACAGGTTCTTTATCACGATTCTTATATCTGAAATATTATTCCATATTTACTAAATAAATTGGATTAGATACAGTTTTGTAATCGGAAATCTTATTCCGAAATTTCTCACCCAAAGAAAGCATAGATCCGATTGAAACCAAGTTTTGTGTATAATTCGATTAAGCCATATATGATATATATTATGCACATAGTTAAACTGCATGTATAATTCATATATTTCAACAGATTTATAAATCATACATGGTTAAATCAGAGTAGATAGAGACAAAATTTCGATCCAATAAGATTTATGCATTTTTCCCGGGACTTCATGACATTAGTATCCTATAAAACTTGACAAGAGTATGCGTAATGCGTATTCGGGCGTACATGTATGAATTTATATTGTGACGAAGATTCATAAGGGGTATCAACAAGTTCAAAAACGATAGAAAACAATGGCAACAAAAATCGTTACAAGAGCTACTGCTAGAACATCAGTTTCGAACAATAGGAATCACTTCCGACAACTTGCATGACTACCTACACTATGCTCAACACATTGGACCAGGCAATTCTCACAGCCATCGAGAGCGCAGTTCTGAATCCTCCAACCCATGATAATATCAACGTATTAGAAGTTTTTTTATCAAGTCACTCCTTACTGAAGAAATGGAGATACGTAAAATTCTTGTCTGATGGGGCAGTTAGCGACAAAACTAAACGGCGACTACATTTCATGGATATTATGGTTTGATGACTCACCTTTACATCTAAAACCCACCCTGGCTACTGCATTGACTTTGAGAATCAGTATTGACCATTTGGCTAAGTATGCCGACGAGATTTGAAAAATAGAGCACTCAACTTTGGAAAGCTAGCTCATTGTAGTAAGTAAAACAAGATCAGACACCAAAGTATTAGAATATAAATCGCAAGGAATCTTAAACTGGTCTTGGAGAAGTTACAGCAACGCGGCAAGTGCCATGCGATTAAAGACTTAACGGAATCCGCATAAGTCACGCCATGCCACGGAAAAACTACCAACTAGGTTGATACAATAAACCAACACCTCACTTCAATCTACAAGAAGTAACGTTCTAACCAGAACATCAAACACTCTGGTGCAACGTCTGAGCTCATGATGTCAAACTATTCGTATATAGCAACATTTTTCACGAAATCCTTGCGGTCTTCAAGGACAAATACCGACCAAGTGGCCAAATCATGCATCAAAAATAAATCTCACCGTAGAAGAATAATACCGTATCAGAATGATCGTGGAACTATATCTATTGCCAGAAATCCAGGGCTTAAGGCGTTACGTTCACATCCAAACCAATCAGACAGGTACTACTACTGCATCACTATGGCTCGCAGGTTCTCCAAATCGCGCGAAATAATAACAGTCACAAGCAGCACAACAGACACGATAGCAAAAACCTTCCTTATTTATTGGAAATTTACGCGTTGGCAGCCCGAAATTACTGACCATGGATAGAAATTCTCAACATGTATCTGCCCTCTTCACAGCTTTAGAACACTGGCCAGAGTAAAATGAATATAAACCACTGACTATCACCCCAGAGTGAATCGTCTGGTTTGTATTGTACAAGGAAAGACTTAACATGTTCCATCATGAGAAAAAAAAGGAAATTGACCGAAATCTCATCCACAGTACTCGTAGGATTGCAAATCTCGTACAAAGAAGATTTGACGGTTTCAGCTGGTAAATACCTGTATGGTAGGAAGCTGAGTATCCCTCGAGAATTCTCCTTACATGAAGACCTTCTAGCATATACTGATATCATCCTGGAGGACATCATCATACACGTTAGAGACCTGAAACTGACCCGGTACATCCCGTCATTGTCGACAAACAACGTTTTGCTACAAAGAACTGTATGTATACGTCTTCATGTAACAAGATGCTTCAAATTGTTGAATGGAACAACCATACCCAGTTGACGCAAAGTTGATGAACGCATTGACCACAAAATTTGTGCTATCAATGGAAACGGAAGTGTTGTGAATGTCTCGTACAACCTCTATAACCAACCCATCATCCCACAGCAAGTGCCTTCGACTACATGAGTTAACATAAGCACCCTCAACGGAAACGACGGCGAGTAGCTTAACATAGGCCTTGACATTAAAAATAAGCCCATAAACAGACAGCAAAATAAGCTATTACGGTCGTTTATAGGGGTAAATAGAGTTTAAGTAAAACATAAACTGTTGTTTTTGTAGTATAGTAGCAAGTATCTGAGGCACCATATAAAACTTGAGATAGTTATTTTAAGAAATAGATCTCATAAGTAACCATAAAACTGAATGCTGATTCTTGACTACTGCCTTTCATTTTCCATTCCAAACTAACATTCATATTCCTTACAGATGATTGAAAATATGAAATGCAACACACGACATGCACATCTTTATCTATACTTTCAATTAGCCAACCTTACTATTCTAGCAATAGAGTAAGTGCATAGAATTTCGTAGAAAGAGTATGAGTGCTAGCAGTCAAAAATTAGAATTCAACACTATCAAAAAACACAGTAATAGTATAGATAAACGGAGTAGATGCTGAAATTCAACACGACGATTGCGGGGACGCCTGACGGTCTACTGGGTATAAGTCCATGGATAGGCATTCTTTGGTCCCGGATATAATTTTCCTAGACGTCTGATAGTTTTTTTCATCGAAAAATTCTGGAAGCTTATTTATATTTAACATACCTGTAAAACTTTTACTAAAAAAATGTATATCATGAGTATAATAAGCAAAGGTTGTGAGATTCAACTAGGCACAAAGTGAGGTTGTAATGTGGTATACCTGAATATGCACATACAAACTTTTCTGTTATAGTTTTTGCACCACAAGGTTGGCGGCGCTAAGAATCGCATACGTATACAGAATTTACTATCACATTTATTCCTTGTTTGAATTTCGTTTCAATGCATACATCATTGTTTTATACGATATATAAATGGAGCTGTATTTTTATCACACCCAAATATTTAAATACTCAGCATTTAGACTTAATGAGATACATTTTGTCCCACATAATATTTTGCAGATAACAGTCAATCTTCATTTGCTTACCGCGCGAGGGATAAAATTACAGGTACCAAAGTAGTAATTAATGTGACCACAGTAGAGTCATTGACGTCACCAAATCAAAGACTTACTTATTGAGTTAGAATAATTCATATTCACTTACCTAGTTCCGTTATTGTTATTATGAAGACGTGTCTACCGCATGCAATGACATGTAATCGATATAAGGAGAACTAGAGACTAAAATATCAAGTCCATTTTAATGTCCACGTTTCATTTTCTTCAACGTAGAAGCAAGAACCCACAGATACGGTTAACTTTCATCTTGTTTCTCTGTGCACCTTACCGACACTCTGATGGCATACTTAATAACCCTAGGATCCTACACATAACCCAATATAATTCTTACGACCTGCTGAAATCATTTTTTTTACTTCGTTCAATCGAATTTTTCACCGTGAAAAATTCATATTAGGTTTTCCTTGCATATACTATTCCGTTTTTCAGTCTTTCAGCCTTCGAATGAAAAAAATTAAGCCCTTCTATGACAAACAATCCGTTAGCAGTGTTGATTTAAAATTCCGGGGTGACCGTAACCCCTGTGTATGTTATTTGTTTTGCCGGGATAGTGTAGGGCTTTAGGGTTATCATAACAAATAGCGGTTCACCGTTTAAAATTTCGGATAATATCATCTTCAACTTGAGGTCTTGATGTCGTCGCTTAAAATAGTCACTCCAGTTTCGATAAAAAAACTTTCACGAGTCATTTCACTTTTACACACTGAGCTTTATGCACAGGCTTCTTCATAAAACAAAAGAATATAGCAGTGCTCATTCCAGCGCGGTGTAGAGTTCATGGCTGTCAAATGAATATCGTGCATAGGCTGTGAACACGAAGTAGTAAGAAGGAGACAACACTCTGCAGTAAAAGTTGTCCCCAATTTCGAGACAACGTAAGAAGAATTGTCTAAATGCAATTCAGATCATTTAGAATGCAACATACTCCATAAATTCGTAAAATATGCATTTGTGTGAAAACCGAGCAATTGGTTTCTTGAATTCTCAGTCAAATGTGGAATTCAACGTTGAATTTCTTTTTTTTGGCATGATGGGTTTGAGAATTTCATTAAGAACTAAGCAATACTTTTGAGCAGGACTTTTTTCTGCAAGTCACTTATGTTTCAAGTTATGGTCATTTGAAAATCATGGAATCACTGAAATCTGATGCTTCGAACGGATGTTGTGAAGAAATAATTAATTGAAAATGAAGAAAATTTTACGGTGAATTTCGGTGAAATGTTTGAAGATGGAAAGAGTAAATTCAATAATATATTTTCGTTCGGTTTGATGTAAAATCCCTTTTGCAAAATAATCTCTTAATCGCTCGCGGCAGATATTTCAGATCCAAGGTGGGATGCAAAGAACCGTTGATTACAAAGTTTTTACAATGAGAAGAGGAAAAGCATATGGTCGTGTCACATTTGTTGCAAATGAAGTTGGTAACGACGAACCACGATAATCGTTTGTAACCTAAAATTCAATATTGGGTTTGGAGGTAATGAATAAATGAGTTTCCAATTTTCCAAGTACTGCGATTTCCTGTAAACCAATCATCTAACTCATTTTGGTAGGCATTTTGGTTTTCCTATGGTATCGATCAGTTACCGTTATCTTGTTTGTGCCCTCGCCCGCTGTGTTACTTTCTCTTGCTTATGTTGTTGAAGTACGCTATACACATTGATACACCTCAATCACCTGGCATGGAAACACTCACTCGAACATACCGATACTCGGTCTTACTCATAGTACACGCATACAGATCTGAATTGGAGCGACGTACCAAGTTTTTCTGTATTAGAGAAGTCAGAACCGAAATAATCAGGAGCAGACAGTGACGCTGAAAATGCGGGCAATCAACAGAGACGAGAAGGAATCATGTCGGAGGTACGTGAAATGGTTAACGTAGAAGAGGTGGCGAATCAACGCGGACGTTGACGCGGAATCGCAGCTCAGCCGTCGAGTACTAACATGGGGGTTATGAGCCACAGCAGCTAATATTGCAATCTCATTATTAGCTCCCGTAACTGTTTTTTGACGGTTTTTGTTTTCGCTTTTAGACTTCCGTCGGTGGTGAATTGTTTGATAACCCGGTAAAAAGAACGGCGTGAACGCACCCTGTCTGGAAAACGTTGAGCATAAAGAGTAACAGATTCATTAATATTCCTGCCACTTTCTCTATAAATAAGAACCATCTCAATTTTCCCTTGTACAGGTAAAGCCTCCATTGTAACGGTAATTGAGTCAAGTAATGACAGAATGCTCAAAACGAAGTGCGTAGTGAGATCGTGTTATGAAGGAATGCGTTGAAGAAATCAGGGAACATGAGCAAGCAACGAAGACAATTCGAATAACGAGGAGAGATTGTAGTAAACACGTCGCGTTGTAAACATTGAAATTGTATTGTGATCGCATTAGAACGTAGAAAATACACTAGGCCGGGGCGGCGGGGCCTGGCGATTGAGGTCAAACTATGCACAATCGAATTGTTCTCCTGAAAACATTCAGCACGTACTTCCTTATCTTCGATTTGGAGCGCCTTCCTTGGAATAATCAAAAATTTCATTTTTCGCGATTCAAGCGCCATCGGTCACGAATTGGAAAAAAAATTTCAAATGAAACTTGTGTATTTTTTCATGTAAAATTCGGATCTCCAATGAAAAATAGAGGTTCCCATTCGAAATTTCAAAGTTACTACCCCTCCCGCATTTAGGGGTTGGGGTTGGGGGTTGATTTTCACATAGTAAATTTACCTACTACGTATATACGTATTGATTCCGTATAACCTGTCTTAGACGGTTCCAATTGCATCAAATGTGATAGGGCTAAATTTCATTCCTCTTTGAATTCTAAATAATTTGCATTGAACGTGTTTTGCATTTCGCCTTGCTTCTGAGATTACGGCCTAGGGTGTTCGGAAAAAGTCAGTTTGTAATTCCAAGTTATTGCGGAATACATGGTTTTCTGTTTCAAATAAACATTAAATCATGTTTCACGATTAGCAGCACATCTCAAAAATGTTCACCTTAAGGTTGGTGTTGTCTAAGTTATTTTCTTATTTCAGTATTTCATGCAGCACTTCGAAAAAAAAATCACCAACGAAAATCAGGAGTCTGCCACTCTACAATTGAGTATTCGTGGTTTTGGTCATATGGCTGGTGCTTGCATAATTTATAGGACAGAGAAACATGTGGTAGATATGTTTTCACTCATTGCTCAAAGAACAAGTGTTATTTACACCAAGTAAGTGATACCTGCATACTCGATTATCGTCTAGTAAATTATGTATTTGGCATTTGTCAATTATGCTTTTATAAGAAATTTGTACAAAATGAATCAAAAATTATACGCTCTTATCTTTTAATACATGCACCATTCAACCTAATCCACTAAGACAGCTATTCCTAGGAGTCATTGGTTCAAATTGCTATTCTACTAGATACACGTTGAATAAAGTAACCCTGATTACTTTCAAGTTTTCTACTGTATTACTTTGCATGTAATCGTAATAACCGTGCATTAACTGTTGCAAAAGATGAAAACAAAAATGAACGTCTGATTTTATCCATGAAATTGTTCCCGATTTTTTCGTATATCCAAAAAGCTTGCAAAATCAAAATAAGAGTTTTAAAAATCTTGTAACACATGCGTGACTTACGTGTTTTCTTTTATACCGGTAATCTAAGTAGTTATATAGGGGGGGTTCTGGCTCAAACTGATTTACCGACCTCAACAGGAGCTGCAGGACGCGTGTTACGTGGGGGTGAGGGTGTACTGAGCGGTGGTAGTTAATGATTAATTGAATAATCAAGCTCCCACGTAACGACAATGAATAATTATTAAAACTAAGAGAAGACCTACCTTTCGATAAGCCGGTAATTTGTAGGATCGTGTTGCTATAGTCCTGTACAGGTCTGTGAGGCTTGTTTAAATTGTTGAGGCAATTTTACAATAACAAAAATAGGAAGAAGGTCGTTCAAAATAAATGTTTAATATGATTTGACTGGTAAAAGATGAAGTATATTCTGTTTCGATTTGGTTATTGAAATGTCTGGTAACAATCAATGGTAATAATGATATATGAGCCGAAAATAACAATTTATAAAGTGTTCAAGTTTATGAAAATCGTGTGTCATACTATTCTAAAGGATATTATTAGTTGGTACCAGGAACATCTACTCTGAACGATGGTTAACTAGCTGGTCGTGATTATTGCATTGTATCTCTCTTTTTAGATTATCTTAAATCAATGACATATACTATTGTTAAGTCTTATTCGTTAATTCTTGGAAACAATAAGTACGATTTAATTGGGGGTAGTGAAGCTACCCACCAATTCTAGACTTGGTTTTGAATGAAAATTACTGAAGTAGATTTTGATTAAAAAGGTGAAACAAGAATTCGTCCAACTTCGAAGACTAACACTCGGATTGACTTAGCTTTAGGTAAATCGGTCGACGAGATTGAGAGCCGTCGAATCGTGTCGGTCTGCGTCGGTAGATTTCTGGACCAGGGGCCTCACCTCAAGTTTCGAAGAGTTGATCAATCGAACGATGCTGAACGTCGGTCACTTAGTCTTTTTAGATTTGGAATGATATCTTGTTATCGAAAGTTATAGTTGAAAGTGTCAATTTTTTTAAGATTACCTGATTCGATTGAATCAGGGCCGAACTCAATTTAATTATTGAAAATGGAATATCATAAAAATGTCTATTCGCGAAATGATGAGATTTAGTAAAGCACAGAAAAGATGAAAACGTAGAAGAAAGTGAGTCTCTTGCAGCTAACAGAATAACTGAATGCTCGAATTTGACGAATTAGCGCGAGACTTTAGGTCGGTCACAACTAAGATTTTCCGAACGCTACTATTGCTCGAGAGGGCTAATCCGGGTTTACGTCCACGCACTTCGCGACTTGACAGACGAAAGACATGGCTGCTTGGGCCAGAGGGTATTAATAGGGAAAAATCTGCAGTTGCAATAAGTTGCAACAGTAATTAGCCAATTAAGTGCGGGGGCGACCTCCCGGTGTCTAAATCTACACGGTCAGCGTTAGTTCGCGCCATTCGACGGTGTTCCGACGATTCTCAATCTCGTCACTTATACGTACAAGATGTTAACAGAAGGTATCTTGAGATAATTCTCACGCATTCATCCACACATCTTAACAAATAATCTATTTTAATTTGGTGGTTCCAAAGGTAGTGGTTTATCCTAATTATTGATGATAATTTTGACTTAAAAAGAGAGATATTCCCGGGCTGAGCGCCGCTGTTACTAGGTCAGTAATTTTATAGCGCGATTCCTGGTGTCAGCAAATAAGATACAATGTCAGCGAATGCCGAGGACTGTACGTGACCTTATTAGAATATGAGATTGTAATGAAATAATTAAAGAAATGAAATGAAATAGAATTTTGAAAAAGGAATTTTTGAACGTACGCCAAGGCAGTACGTCGGGGCGTAACATCCCTCCCTACTTAGAAACCATCAACGTCCCCGTTGATGAATAATTAAAGGCTAGTAGGTATACAAAAATTGAGAGTAATCAAAATGATAATGTATGTGTGTATGTGACAGTGTCACAACGATGATGATGAATTAAGGTATTATATAGCTTATAAAAACAAATTTCAGGTCGGCGGGAGATTAGCTCTCTGTGATCAGTAAACTGGTCAGCCGGCCTTTACATTAAGGAAAAATATATATATAAGGTTAACGTAAGGGAATAATAACATGATTAAAGGTGGGATATTTTATAACATGGTGACAATTGTTCCTGCTGCGACCTCAGATGTGAGATCGGCGGGAGAATAACTCTCTGTGATCAGTAAAACTGGTCAACCGAGCCTCACATCTGAGAAGATCAATATCCAACACGAATATTCTCATGGGACACTATATTGGACTGGCGGGCTGTTATCGTTAGGGGATTAAAGTATCAAGATGATGGCTATTGGTGTCATGAACCATGTGAAATCGAGTTTCGTTTCATCCAATTAAATTCCACTTCCATGAACTAGCTCACATTTCAATGTGTATGACATGAAAGAACAGATACTGCTTCCCGAGAAGAAGAACTGACAATTATAATTATTATATAAATTTTGTACACAACTGTCTATTTATAACGATTGCAACTGCACCAGCGCGTGAGACTTCACCTCGTGTGGCCCTAAAATATAGTTATTATTTTGGGGCTACGGTTGGCGGGAGAGTAGCTCTCTGTGATCAGTAAAACTGGTCAGCCAACCGGAGTGTTTTTGGGTTCACGGGATTTACCTCACGCGCTGGAACAGCGGCGTCGTATGTCGTTCAAAGCTTAAACGTAGGTAGGCGTTTCTTCTGTCCCGCCGAGACGGTGTTGCTTGCGTACCCCCGGCATAAAGGTGGAGTGGCTGCTGTCGGTGTCCCATTCTTACAACCTCTCGTGCTACGGTGATGGTCTGTTGGGTTATGTTCCAACAACCTTCAATGTCGAGGTGTTGGACAACGTGGTTAGTCCTTAGCATCCCGCAAATATCCTCATCGTGGATCCCTAGGTTCTCTCTGGTCTCTAAGTTCTCGAGTAGTTCCAGTTCTCGTAGGCAGCTTCCTCCCACGGTCGAATGCATGTTATTCATCCTTAGGATCCTCAGATGTTTTAGTTGTGCGAGGGGTTCTAACGAAAATTGTCCACGTATATTTGTGCACATGCTGATATCTAGGGAACTCAGAATGGTCAATGTTTCCCCAATGTCTCTGATGAAGTCAGCATCCACCCATCCACATGCTGTCACTGATAGTTCACTTAGTGATCGGAGTGCTGATGCCAAGTGTGGTTCCGCTACTAAAAGGTCTAACTCGACGAAGTCCCCTCTTTCTTCTCCTTCCGCTAGCTCTGGGTCTTCCCGAGGCGCATCGCTGGGTCAATCGCCGTGGATCTTAAGTGACCTTAATGTATCTTGAGTATGGCTGTCTCCAACCAGCGCCGTTAGTAGTTCTGCACGCCTTAGCTGTAGGCAGTTTACAATCACCAGTGTTTCCAAATGTTCTTGTGATTGGATGTATTTTCCGATTCCTTCAGCCTTGGCCATATCGCAGTCCTTTATGTGGAGCTCCTTAATCGATGTTTTGTGTCCCAGTCCCTTTCCGGTTATCTCATTGTTTTGAAGAATCAGTTTTCGCAGGTTTAATTTTTTGAGGATTATTTTCTCTATTTCCCAGTCAATAGGTCCGATTTCCAGCTCTCTGAGGCCGAACAGATGATCACTCACAGATCTTAATGCTCCTCCCCTAATGTTAACGGTTGTTAACTTTAGAACCTCCAATCTTCGACACTCCTTCGCTGCCATAGTGATCGCGGTGGATTTTATCTCCGTGACCCCCTCTAGGTCTAAGGATGTTAGGTATTCTCCGCCCCTCTTAATAATCCATACTAGGCCATCTGAATTGAATATTTGGTGCCATCCGTCCTTCCATTCCCAGCTAGTCGGGGTTATAGTTCTGGTGTAAGTATGGGAGCTTCTGCTTCCAATTCTCCACCGTTTGCACACTCGCTCCATCCGTGTACGTTCCTTGTATGGTGAATAACGTGCAATTTCGCAGATACATTCAACTGGCAGTTGTTTTGCCTCCTTCGGCACGAATCCAGGTAGAGGGTCCTCTTCTATCCTAAGTGGCCTGCGCTTTTTGCATGATGGTAGCGTTCGCAGTTCCTCCCACGCATCCGCGAACTTGATGGTAAGTTTCCTTTTCTTCAGTTTCACCGTTCCTACTCCTTTCATGGCCTCCGCCGCCTCTTCTGATGTTCTAAAGTTTACAAATGCTGTGTTTTGATAGCCCCTTCCCTTTCGTATGACTATCGATCGTGGTTGGTACTTTTCGAATATCTTCGCCAGGTCCCGCCTTTTCGTGTAGGTAGCCAGCCCGATTATGAATAATCTTCTCGATGGGGTTTGGTCTGGTTGGCTGGTGCTGGCCATGATTCCTGTCGATAATTTTGCAAATAGCAACAACATAGTTCATAACGAAGAGGGTTGCCGTTTCCAGTGGTCGTTGTGTTTAATTATTATGTGGGATAGTGGGGGAGTATAAGTTGGGTCTAGTTGACTTGTGCTTCCTGCTGAGGTAGGTCGCGATGTGTCTCAATCATGGAGGGAGAGTAAATCTCAGTTAACATGGTGTTTTCGCGAATGGGCTTTTGTGCTACGTTCCGACGGTTTTTGGAGGTTTGGTTAGTTGTCAGCCTTAAACATGATCTATCCAGACTCAACACCTGCTTCCTATAGTAAATTCCTATGATGGTTAGTACCATTCCTGTTTGCGCTATGTATGAGCCGTAAACTAAGTTGTCATGATGGTTCGATATTTGTTCTTGTTGTTCCATCGCTTCTAGATCCCTTTCAATTTCGAATAATGGTTTTCCTTGTTCAGGTTTGCCATTGAAAATCGGTTCTTTGTCTAAGTACTTAAGTAATTTAGTGCTGCTATGTATTACAGGTGATACATTTCTTATAGACAGCGAGAGATTCGGTTGGTACAAATATTGTTGTTTTGATAAGTATGTGTCCATTCCCGGCAGTGTTATACTATCTGCTTTACCCATGCATCCTCCTCTTAACCATAGTATACCAGTTCCTGATGTAGTAATCAATTTGTCTACAGTGCTTCTACAAATAATTTGGAGAATTTGGGGCTCTGCTAGTGAATATAGCCAGGCTCCTATTGAATCTAATCGTACCCAGAAAGGTTCGAAATTTCGGTTTAAATATATGTTACAACTACGTAAGGTTTTTTCGTCAGGATTTAGAAGTAATGCGATTTCGCATCTTTCAGATGTAGTAGCTTCTATCAGTGCTAGTTGGGAGGAGTGTTACGTCCGTGAGTAGAGTTACTCCTGAGCGGTAAGAGTAAACTGGTTGGCTTCGCTTTTAAGTTCCAGGACAACCGGAAATCAGGATGAGGATCGAATAACGTAGGATTTGTTTTGAGATATTACTCATATATTTATTTCGAGGAAGCTCAGATGGCGGTAAAAACGAAGTGTAGGAAGCTATGTAAAAGTCTAGATGTGACGTTGTTGAGAGTTAGAATAGGAGTGTCCCTCGAGACGTGAAACGTACGGGTGCAGAAAAGGTGTGACAGTGCTAGGAGTAGGGAATGGAATTTGATGAGTAAGCGTGATAGTGAATAGCGTGAGACTACGTAGAGATAAGAAGACAGGACAGAGACCATGAGATTAATGTAAGAACTGTGGGAGAGTTAGCGAGTAGGAAAAATAGAGAGAAGTGGTATGCTGGACGTAACAGGAGCATAAATAGCAATAAGGTGTTTTACTGCATTCGCGTATGTACGTCTCTTCTGTAAGGAAGTACGTCCCGTGGTTATAGCTTAATCCAATATATTTAGCGCGTGGTGTTATTTGGGCTGACATACTTGTATTTTCAAATATCTGTGGCGCCGGCCATGGTAGCATTTGATAGAGGTGGTAAGGTTCTTTGTTTCCCAGGGGTATTCTTACTACAATTATTGTCCTTCCTTGATGGTAATCAATCTCCGTGATTGCTATTCTACTCAACTCTCGAGGCGATAGTTGATGGTGTGGTATCGGGAGTTCGTATTTTCCATCTACAGTTGCTATTTCTATAGATATACTTTTCAGCTGTTCTGAATTAAGCATGGACTTATGTAATTTTCCCTCTTTCGCCATTTCAATCGCGGTTATTGCTAATTCTACATTTTTGATGCAGCTGGTAAGGGAAGCGTCCACCCGTAATACATATTCCCATAATTCTAAAGTGTTTGTTGTATTGTCTACAATTTTTCCTAGATTTTTTCACTGATGTAATCATTTCGTTTATTTTACCGGTATTTGAATTTATCCTATCTAGGTGTCTTTCTGAGTCGGCGTAGAGTTCATGTAATTGGCTAGCTACAATATGCGTCTGGTTCTTCAAGAGTCCGGTCAGTTTATTCTGGTTACGATGTAATTTATTGATTTCTGAATTAAAGTATTCTAGATCTTTTTTAGTTAGTGTCCCGAATAAATAACGACTGGCGGACCCAATTATTCCCAATGGCGGCGTTTCCCGTCGCTTTATAGAGCGAGGTAGCTGGTTCGAATCTATCGTTGTGATTTCCTCCGTCAGGTCGCCTAAACTGTCCCGTAATGCCCATAACTCATCGTATTTTCTCCCTATTAAAGATTGGTCGACAATGTTCTTGTATTCTTTCATGATTGCTGATGAATTCGTCCTAATCCCCGGATAATATAGCATGCCCAAATTAGGTACTTTTCCTATCAAATCCCTGAGATAGTCCACGTCAATGGAAAGTAGTAGTCTCCATTCTGCTTCTTTCAGTCGGATGTTATGTAGCTTTTCGTAATATATCCCGGGATTGTTGGTAAGTGACGCAACCGTGTAGTCCTGCGAGTTCGTTTCCCTCAATGTCCAGAATCCGATAATTAACACGATAATTTTCCACAACGTCTCCATGATATTCTCCCTCAAAAATCAACGTTTATTACTCCCCTTTACATTTGTAATCTTGTTGATCAGTCCACGTCCCGTTCTGTCAGTAAGCCAATTCGAGTTTGTCCACATGTTTAACGAATCTCTCACCGTTACTACCTTCTAATACTACATTATTGTTTTCCAAGACTTTAACAATTCTATATGGACCCTGGTATCGCTTGCTAAATTTTCCCTTTCTAGCTTCTATTTGTACGCGTACCATGTCTCCTGCCTTACCTTTGAACGGATGTACTGTCCGATCGTAGTACATTTTCGACCTCTCCTTCGCCTGCACTAAGTTGGTCGCAGCCAAGGCCTGCATTTCGTTTAATCTGATCATTAGGTCTTCAAGATACGAGTTGTACGTTAAACGGTTTTCATCAGTATCAAACGAAGTTGGACAGCGCGCTATTCTTCCGAAAACTAGCTCATACGGTGTGAAGTTTGTGGCTTCATGAACTGCCGTATTGTATGAAAACATAGCAAATTGAACTAGTTCATCCCAATTGTCAAACTCATCAATATAATGTTTAATGTACTCTGTTAAAACAATATGACTACGTTCTAATGCGCCATTTGATTGTGGTCGATAACTGCAAGTGGTAATATGTTTAATTTTGAAAAGTTTAGCTAATTCTTGTAATAGTTTATTTACGAAACTTGTTCCTCGATCTGTTAGAATGGTTTTAGGCGATCCAAATTGCAAAATAAGATGTTTTACCATTACGTGAGCCACAGTCTCAGCTCTTATATCGGGAATAGGCACAGCGATACAAAATTTTGTCAAATTATCCTGCATAGTTAAGATATGCTTATTGCCACTAGGGGTCTGCGGAAGTGGACCTACTGTGTCTAGCGAAATTTTTTCAAACGGCTCAGATGGAGTGTCCGTTATTAGCATTGGCTCTCTAGTCTTTACGCGAACTAGCTTTTGTTCTTGACAGCTTTCGCATCTCCGAATGAAATTACTGATATCCTCTCTCATTCGTGGCCAATAAAATCTTTCGCGGATTCTTCGATATGTTTTGGTCACGCCTTTGTGTCCTCCCATTAGTCCACTATGCATTTCCGAAATTATGCCCAGTCGTATTTCTGATGGTGGTATCTCAGTTATACCTGAACAGATTGTAATGTCTATGTCTTCGTCTTCAAAAATATCTATTAATAAATTTGACATGTCTGTTGATAGTTCGTCAGTCATATCCCCTAATTTTGAAATTCTAAATGATTTTATTTTCAAATCTAATAAAGTCGTTTTCAAATTTCCCAAAGCTACCTTGACGTTATCTAATTCAATTTTGTCAAGATGTTTTCTTTTAACTACGAGGCTAAATATGCTATATTTTCCCGTTTTTGTAATAATGACTTGGCCTAATTTGGTTTTGCATCACGATGATCGTCTGCATTTATTAATTCCAAATCGTTTAATAGTCTGCTGACTGGTGTAGAAAATTCTGAATCTACTGATATGAAATGTACGTAATTGTCTTTTCTGTATGTCAAATTTTCACGACTGAATGAGATTCTATTCCCTGTATGGTAACCTATTTTTGGAAATTTTAATGGCGATACTGTTTCTAAATCTGGTGGTATACTTTCCGTGATTTCAATTCGCGTTGGTAAATTTCGGAATTCTAGTTGCGGCTGTAAACGCCTTGGCATTTTGCTGACTTTGCTTTTCACTGAAATGTCCCCCGTCTCATTCAACTCAGGTATCATATTCAAAGGATACGGGGTTGAGAGTGCTATTGGCCTGGGTGCGACTATAGGTGTTGGTAATGCCGATTTCTGTAAAGGTCGACTAACTACTGATTCATTCAAATTAGTTTGATTGGTGTTAGTCTGTCCAGCCTCGCTATTGTCTCCTTGATTTCTCCTAACTTTTTCTAAAAATCTTTCAATTTTGTTATTTAGTTCGTCGTCATCCTTCTCGTCTTTTTCGTCGAGTACCTCACGTATGGTTTCGTCTAATTCTTCACCCTCTGATATATGGCCTGGTAACTCTATTTCATCTGCATCCGAGTTACTGGAGTTGTCTAGAAGACTCCTCTCGTGCAAGGTCTTGTCAAAGAGTTCAAATGAATCTTGCAACTCCTTCGGATTCAGATTACTTCTTTCGCGCAAAGATTTATTAAAGAGGTCAAATGATTTCCTCAATTCTTTAGGATCTATAGATAATTTAGCTTTACGACTCGCTTCTGTTTGCAAAAATACATCATCATCTGAATCGCTATCTCTATCACGCGGTGATTTTAATTTTACTGTTATATTGTTACGTCCGTGGGTAGAGTTTACTCCTGAGCGGAAGGAGTAACCTGGTTGGCTTCGCTTTTACGTTTCAAGTCAACCGGAAATCAGGATGGGATTGAATAAACTGTAGTATATTGATATGTCGATTATAAGTTTATTCCGTAAAACATGAGATAGCAGTAGGAATGAGTTGTGTGTTGCGAAAAGATATATATGAAGGCAAGATGTGGAATTGTCGAGTGTCAGAATAGGAGTGTACCTCGAGACGTGAAACGGACGGGTGCAGAAAAGGTGTGACATGCTAGGAGTAGGGAATGGAATTTGAAGAGTAAGCATGATAGTGAATAGCGTGAGACTACGTAGAGATAAGAGGACAGGACAGAACTGTGGGAGAGTTAGCGAGTAGGAAAAATAGAAAGAAGTGGTATGTTGGACGTAACACCCCCCCCGTCAGAGGGAGCATAGCGGTAGGTATGGTCCCGAATATGGGAAGCAAGAAGGTGGAAATGTGAAACATGATTTTAAAGTATGTGCTTAAAATTAGTTTTACAATTATTCTTATTATAGGTAGTGTATGGTTTATATTCTGGATTACGTATGAGCGTAAGGCATATAGTTATAATACTATGGTTACATAATGTTGTTTAAAGCTAGGCGCCTAGGGTTAATGCGCATGGAAGCGGGTTAGTACACTTAAGCCTGAACAACAATGATTTTTTTTTTTTTTTGATATGTCGAGGTACAGAGTTTGACGTATTTGTACAATGATATCGGTTATGAGTGTAGATATATTTTGGGCTAATTTTAAACTAAGGGTATAAGATCGTCACTACAATTATTTTAGTGCAGTAGTGTACACAAGTATTTATTTTATTTATGTCTGTTTGACAGCGCAACAGCAGATCTTGATAGCAATATAGTAATTGCCTATTTGTAATAAGGTTTTCGTAAGGTGGGTGGGTTTAAAGGAAGCGGAGGTGGTGTGTGAGGAACTGCATGATGGGTTTCTACTTCGTTGAAAATGGGTAGGACAGAAGAAGTAGGTGGGTGAATAATATTCAGCTCGATTGGATTGTGATACCCTGTTTGTATGGCTCTTAATGTCTGGTTCGTCTTTTTTGTTTTGCAATGTGTGCACAGAGTAATGACCTTGCCGAGGCATGAGTGACGGTAGAATAAGTATAGGGTTGCGAGAGATAGCAAACTAACACCGCTATAAGTAAGAGTGTCTTTGATGTGCAACATATAGCGCTGTGTGCGGTGTTGTGTGCTGATATCAGTAGCTTGTTTTGCGATATCCTGCAGCGATAGTCCGGTATTGGCCAAGGCATGTACATCTATGTGCGAGGTTTTGTGGAGTGGGGGGATTGCAATTAAGGATAAGTCGGTGGAAATATTAAAATCAAGACTGAGGGATACTTGACTTAGATCCAAGGTAACTTTGGGGACGTAGGAGAGGGTCTCGGTAGATTGTGAGCGTTTCGAAGTTTTGAGAGTGACCTCAGAAGTACTAGCCGTACATAGGTCGTCTAGGGTGATAATGCCTGAACCGGAAAGTGTGACACGAGAGGTCTGGTCATTTGGGCAGAGAGTATGAAGAGTCTCAGGAGTGGAAGCTGAGAAAATCCAAGAATTAGATGATGATAATTCCGTCCAGTAGGTTCCATCGAATGCGGTCAATCTGATATCACATTGTTTTGAAATTTTTCTGGACGGGTTCAGAAAAAGGTCTACCTCGCAGAGTTTGTGAGTCGACGGTCGGAAAAGCGGTTGTGTCAACTTACATATGAATTTTCCTAAGGATAAAATGCATTTACTAAATTTGGATTCCGAGATTTGAAAGTACGACGCTCGGTTAAGTGCTATAGCTATGTAGTCGCTGCCAGGTTGAATGTAAGCGAATTTGTTATTTGCAGAGTCGTATGTCTGTCTAACGGGGACGGGAAGCAGTCGGTACAGGTCAAAAGCCTCGGAGTTGAGCAACGGAATAGATATCACATAAAGCAGTCTGGGTTCGTAATACGCTATGTCGAATTTAGAGATTCGAATCAGTTCTTCAGCGTAATTTGGATCCATTGGAATAGGAAACTCTATTTGTGGTCTGAGTGACTGGATATGTTTAAGACTGGAAATAATTTGTTGTGGTGATAGAATTTTAGGGTGGACGATACCTTTTTGAGCGAAGAGGATAGCGTTTACTAAGCTGGACAGGTCAAGTTCATATTCGTTCAAGTGTCGGTCCAGGTCAATTAGTCGGTTAAGTAAAGTCGTTCTGAAGGTATTGTTGGCGATTAAGGCTTTTGAAATACAGTGAAACCCCACTTATACGTATTTCAAGGGGTACGCTAAAAATTACGTATAAGTGAGAATATCGTACAAGTGAAATTTCGAATTTTGGAATATACATATAACCCAATTTTGTATGTTCCGAAGAAAATCAAGGTACATTTCGAGGTTAGAATCATACACCCACACACATTATTGAATGAACGAAACTCGCCGCAATTAATCAGTAATATGTATTTGTATTGTACATATTGCACATTTCTTACATTTGTACTATGTATCATATATATTATTTAGTCTTAAGTACGGATTAAAAACAATCACAGTAAAATAGAAACAAAAGTCAGATAAGGAAAGCTGATTCAGTTATTTAGGTTTGAAGAAGCTGTCAATGGTGGCTTGTTTCTTTTCTGCCAACGAGCACTCGTACATGAAACGTTCGTAGTCACTGACGAGTTGCATGCCTTTACCATCGATAACCTTGGACATTATATATCGCTTTGTAATTTCCAGTGCCGACAAAGCTTCACAAAATTTCACCGGGACTTCTTTGACAGTTTCGTCTATTTCGTCCGAATCCCCGTCTGAGTCTTGTGCAAGAATTTCAGTTACAATGTCATCGTCATCCTGTACCGCGCATGTACTCAAGTCTTCATCGTAATGAACGAAATCCTCGAACTGAAGCCCAGCACACACTTGTGCCCAATCTCCGGGCTCTTCGAAACCCTCAAGCTCATTCTCTTCGTTAGAAGAGGCATCGAGATCATTCGCCTTTACGACTCCTGCATTTTGAAAGCACTTGGCAATGGTGTCAGACTGTACTTGGTTCCATGCAATACCGGTCAGTTGCATTGCCTATAGACAAGAAACAAATTCCAAGATTTAAACACTGCCTAAACATCACGTGTCGGAAACATTCTTATTTGAATGCATAATACCGATTTTATAGGCCTATGTGCTTATGTTGAAAATTTCCAAACATCACGAACTCACCTGCAGAACATGCAAGTTCGGTATCGTTTCTCCCGCGTCGAGTGCCGCGACTGCCCGCTGTACCAGCATCTTGCGGTATTTGGCCTTCAAAGCAGCGATGATTCCTAAATCCAGGGGCTGCAGATGGCTTGTACAGTTGGCCGGAAAAAAAGCCAGTTCAATGTTGCTAAAACGGAGTGCCGGGGGGTGAGCGGCACAGTTGTCAAGCAACAACAAGACTTTCCTCTTCTCACGACGCATTCTGTTATTCAGCTTATCTAACTGCGACTCAAATAATGCTCCAGTCATCCATGCTTTTTTGTTTGCTGCGTACTCTGTAGGAAAGCTTTTTACGCCTTTAAAACAACGCGGCTTCTGTGATTTCCCGATGACCAAGGGACGAAGTTTATCGGAGTCATCTGCATTCGCTGCTAGAAGCACCGTCAGTCTCTGTTTACTCTGTTTCCCTCCGTGACAGGGGTCTCCTTTTTCAGCCAATGTTTTAGATGGTAGGAGATTGAAAAACAGACCTGTCTCATCGGTGTTGTAAATATCTCGGAGATCGTAGTTCTTTATGATTCGAGGCAAATCGATGTTCTTCCACTGCTCTACAGTAGCCTCGTCGACACTGTTAGCTTCCCCGCAAACACTTCTGCCGGTTATGCCGCAACGTTTTTTAAATTTGAACACCCAGCCAGCCGATGCTTTGAAGTCAGCAGTTACATTTAATTTTTTTGCAAAAATTAAAGCTTGCTCTTGCAGCATTGGACCACTAACGGGTATGTTCGCGGCCCGTTTTTGTTGGAACCATGTGAGCAATGCTTTGTCCAAGTCTGAAAATCGGCCCTCTTGAGTTCGTGTTCTTTTCTCGCCTAAAGGTCCTGCCTTAGACGTACTTGACCTAATGTCTGCCGAATTGGCGATAATTGTCATCAGTGTTGAATATGGAAGACCGAGCCGCTTTGCAACACTGATCTTCGTTTCTTGTGGGTTATCATGTACTTCCTCTAAAATTTCCAGCTTCTTCTGCAGCGATATTGCTTTTCTTTTCCTCCCCCCTGCTGGATTTGCCATGACGTACCACGATATTGGGTGACACTACACACCAGAACACGCCAGAACTTGTTCGAGACAACTTATACGCGAATACGCATAAATTGTAAGCCGCGGCATCTAGCGGTTGCGAAGCGAAACATTAGGCTCAGCCATCTAGCGGTAGGATAATGAAATACAGTAACGCGAGTATCCATCAGAAAATCAGCTGTCATAATGACGTATAAGTGAATAGAAAATACCGTTCGGGAACCGAATAAGTATTCGTATAAGTGTGAAAAACGTATAAACGAGAAACGTAGAAATGAAATCTTTCTACATGGTTTATATGCGGAAACCGCCGGGGCCAAATAAATGTTACGTATAAACGAGAAAAACGTACAAGTGCGAATCGTATAAATGAGGTTTCACTGTATATGTAGATTATATTTATTATATGATTACGTAAGTATTTCAATTCATTGATCAATGCGATTTGATCCCGAACTTTTGGTAAAAAAACAACCCAAAATCTATACATGTTATATTAAAATTATGGTGTGCACCAAAAGCCGTGAAATGGGCCTTTTTTCCCTTGTGTGTTTGCATTATTCATCTTAGGCTTGCTTCGCTCGTGGTGCGAGTCTGCGACTGTACTGCAAATTTCACATGCGGGCAAAAATGACCTATTTTTTGCCCTCGCTACACAATATACTATTCCAATGTCACGGCCATTTGTTTTCGATTCAAACATTTGTTCCCGATAAGCTGAGATTATTCACGTGAAATGTATGATTTTTACAGTGGAACTCTGATGCGAATTATTATAAATGCATAAAATGCTACCAGCTTTGTTGTTAATTATGAGTTTTTTTATTGGTGCAGTGATTCCCGTACGCAATTATAATGTGTCTACTTTTGCAAGTTTCAACTACGCAACTCAAGAATCATTTTTCACATTGTCTCTTCCATTGCTTCAAGTATTTGAGCATTCCACGAGGTATCAATCAAGATTGGAAGTTGAAATTTTACATCGAATCCAGAATTGTTTTGCATGTTAATATTGGTCAAAAATTGTATGCTGATTTTTCTACAATTTCCTAAACTTGCATAGCAAAGTCAAACAAACATTTTTGAGCCTCTGTCAACAATGTAGTTCTTATTACAATTAAAGATATGTAATTTGAAGAAATGATTGAACCCCAAAAAATTGTTATCTAATTGGAATTTGTCTGTGAAATTAGAATTTCACAGAAGACGTTTAGACAAAAAACTAAGAATTGCTAAAAATATAAATAAAAAGAAAGATTACTAATTGTGCCTTATTTACAGATACGACAACTCAACAGGTTCGTTGGAAAATATCGCATATTATCAGGTTGCGCTCTCAGAGATACTGCTACAAATGTCTGACGTTTCACTTGATCAAATGGCTGCGTTATCATTTGTATCTTTGGTATTCGTGAAATATTTCCCCGACCTACCTAGTACTAAACATTTGCTAGCAGTGGATTCATTAATGAAAACAATTCATAATATCAGAAAAGTATGTAGACGCTCACACGACGAATTCATTCGGCAATTAGGTAAGTAAATTTTGTACCCAACTTACAAAACAGAGAATCGATAAATTCGTGAATTCTCAGTAAGTTGTCACCGTCAAAAAATTGTGGGATATTGAAAGCAATATCGATCTTTGTTTCTAAGGCGGTATCTCAAACAAAAAAAATATTCGGTGTTTTTGAAAATCTGATTACATGATCGCAAAAAATGTGGCAACTCTCAGAATAAGTATTCTTTTACTAAAACTGATAACGGTTGGAAAGTGTTATGGTCTCGCTCTGGTGAAAATTTACTCCGGTAGTCTGTTGGATTTTCCTGTAACTTGTACAGTTTTTTAGAGAATCACACATTCTGTTTTCGTAAAATGTTTGCTTTTTACTTTGTGATTCCTTCTACAAATTTGAACGCTGCTGAGAAACATTCAAGATTCCAATTGTCGTTGAAATCCGGATTGTCTGTCTGATCGTTGAGGTGTTTTTCGTAGTGTTTTATTCAAAAGCCTGATATTTTGGGTTCCATATCGAGTTTACTTTCCAATTTCTGCTGGTGATGATGTTTTTAGTTACGATTTTGAATGCCATCTGCATGATTTTTTATCAACTTTAAATACTTTTCGGACTTCATATTTTCTAGCACACTTGACAACGCTGCAGTAGCAAGGTTCACTTCATTGATTGATTGATTAATGTAGTATATTAGCTTCAGTAGCTACATTTTAGGTTAAAACTCTGAAGTATAATGGACGATTATGCCGAGAGTCTTGTTCGAAAGATCACTAGGTAGTACCGCTAGAGTACGCAGATGCCGTCACAAGCTTCAGCGTCTAAAACTTTTCCAATCAGCTAGCCGGCTCATGCTCCCGCTCGCGCTCGTCATGAGTTCAGAGTTTTGTTGCCTGCATGCCTTGTTGTTGCTAAAATTTATCTTGGGTGGGAGAAAAAACTGATATGAGGTTTTTCGATATATGCATATACTTTTCATATGCGTTTAAGGGTGGGAGTGATCTTTCGAACGAGACTCTCGGCATAATCGTGATCTAGCTTCGCCCGCCTTCGGCGGGCTCGCTTGATCCGTCCATTATGCCTCGTGTCTCGTTCTCCGATCACTAGGTAGATGTTTAGAGCTGGTTCCTACATTTAAAAGATCTTTTTTTTTTTTTTTATGGAACCTGAATACATTCTTCTGAACAATATGAACTTTTCATACAAAATTACAAAATACAAACTAACAATTTGTTATTGATTCTCTCCTTAACACTACTGCCTCTGCAAATTCGCTCCTATCTGGGACAATAGGTCTGTTATAAAAACGGTTAAAGACATTAGACCTATTAGACCATCCGGCTAAACTCTTAATTACACTTAAATCTATTCCTTTTTTCAAAGCTGCTGACGTAGCAGCATGACGTAATCTATGCGGAGCAAACTCCTTGCCTATTCCGCATTTAACTAAAAATGCTCTTATCCATCTACTTATGGTATCTTTGGATGCCTCCCTGTGAGGATTTCTAGCCGTAATGATTAACTTATCGCTCTCTTTACGCAAATCTTTTGTTACCTCTAAATATCTATTTAGAGTCTGAACAATACATAACTCGGGTTTCTCTGTAAACTCCGGTAAAAGCAGTAATGGTTGAAACGTTCCTGATTTGGAGTTTTTTACTCTCTGAGGAATCTCTATTTCATATCCTCTAGCTTTTCTGATTATATTTTTTATTGAGATCAAGGAGATTGTTTGTTTTCTGTGTGCAGTGATTAATGCTAATAAGACTACTAATTTATCAGTCAACTCTGGTAGACTCAATCTCTCCAGAGGATATAGTTTCTCTAACTCTGATAATACAGGATCTAGATCATATATTCTATCATATTTTGGCTTTGCTGGTCTATTGTTATAAATACCCTTAAGTAACCTACTTATCGTAGGGTCTTTACCTATTCTATCACCTAAAATTAAAGATAAAGCAGCTCTACAAGCATTAATTGTAATTCTCTTATAGTACAAGTTCCCCTACCTCTTAATTCCTTCATTAAATTGACAATTTGTTGTCTTTTTGACTCTGGTAGTTCAATTGTCGTATTTATTGAATCTAAAATCAAGCCTAAAAACTGACACCTATTCTGTGGAATTAAACTACTTTTCTGCCTATTAATGATAAAACCCAAGGACTCTAACGTCTGTATAGTTAAATTTAGGTTTCGTAAAAAATCATTATATGTATCTCCAAAACATAACCAATCGTCTAAATACACTACCGATAGCAAATTCTTGCTCCTCAGAAAATTTACTACTGGTTTCATAATTTTCGTTTATAACCAGGGGGCTACATTCAGTCCGAATGGGATACAATTCCATTCGTACCTCACATTATTCCATTCAAAACATACATATTTTTGACTTGCTTTATGCAACGGAATTAATAAGTAAGCATCTTTTAGATCTATCGAACCCATAAAACATCCCTCTGAAACTAATTTCGAAGCTGTCCTAAAATCCTCCATTTTAAAATGATTTTTAGGAATGAACCTATTTAATTTCTTCAAATTTAATACAAATCGCATCTTCTTATTTGCTTTCGGCACTAAAAAATAATATGAAACAAATTGTTTACTTGATTTCGAAACTTTCTTAATCGCGCCCAAATTTAATAAATTTGCTATAGCTTCTCCCAAAAGGGGTTCGTCTTTTTTGTTTAAACAATTACATCTCGGAGCTTTCTTTTGAAATGGTTTAGAACTAAACTCTATTCTATACCCTCTTAGGCATTGCAAAATAAACGAATCACTCGTTATATCGGACCAGGCATTTAAAAACTGTTTCAAACGTCCCGCTATACGACCTACCGCTTCTACTTCTTGAAGTTCGCGCTGGTCGGGTTCTGTTGCGTCTGGTTGTTCTGTTGAAGGTTCGGCTGGCGGGCGAATCCTTGCGATCCGTACTGGCCGGAGTTTCTCTGGAAGCGCCTGAAACTCGCCTTGCCTCGGCGTCGTGCAGACGGGCCTCGCCAGTTTAAAGATGACGACGCTTGGAATGTCTGCTTTTTCTCTGCCGTTGGTTGCTTTATTGACAAGCCCAACTTTTCTACCGCCTTGGCAGTCTTAATCTTCTGTGATAAATCGGGACCGAATAAAAATTCTCCATGCTGTGTGTTATCTAAGATCTTTCGAGGTTTCTTGTCGACGCATGGATAGAGAAAGGCTTTTCTTGCCTTTATTAATTGATTGTGCAACTCGCACATTAATTTGCCTGACTCAATTAGTCTCGTCAACAATTCCTTGGTATCGATTTCTTGTGTTGAGCCATTAAATATCATGGAGATTCCAGATCCCAAAGCTGATATTCTAGAGCCACACAGGTCCAAATCAGCTGCAAAAAATTTATTTCTATTTAGGCTGGCTTCCTTAATACTCGCTTCAATCTCAACATTGAGCTTAGGCGTCTGGAAGGGGCAATTTCCCGTTCTCGGGTATCTGTCCAGCAGTGCCATCTTTTTCTCTTTCTTTAATCCTTCCGACAAAATTTTCTGCCAAGTACTGGCTAACTTAGGATGCAAACTAAATTTCTTGCCTTTGTCCGACTCCTCGTCGTCACTCAAGAGCTGCAGCGTCTCGCTGTCTAATTCCGCGAATTCTTCAGTCGGCGGTTCGTCTGTGCCCGCTCGATTAGTCGAGTCATCGTTCTCTTTGTCCTCCTCTAGATCGTCCGACGCTTCTCTGTCGTCTTCTTGCGAATCTAGAAGGGCAAGATTTCTAGGTTATACATTTTCGACACCGAGGTCTCTGCATAAACCTAGTAGAAATGTCCGACATGTCTCACTTTCTGTGTGAGCTCATCGGCAAAAACGTACGACATGTCTCACCTCTCGTGTGAGCTCGTCGTCCATCTGTGCGATCTGTTTTACCTCTCGTGTAAACTCATTGCTTTTCTGAGCAACCATGCCTCTAAACAAACGTGCCTCTGACCACTTGACCTACCTGCTGAATCTGTCTCAACGTCCTCCTTTCTCGGCGGCGGAGACGGCGGTGTAGCCTCGAGTAATTCGTTGATTAAATCCGCATTTTTATTCACCCTGTCGTCGGGCTGTAGCCCATCTTCCTTTAACTTTTTAGCAATATGCTCTTGGACCTCCTTCAACTGAGCGTTCAACTTCTTCAACGAAGGTGACCGATTCCTCTTTCTTCCCATTGTTAACCTCAAAATACCTCCCACGTGCTGAGCTGTGGCCTCTCGCTTCGCGCACAAAAAGCGTTATGACGAGCGCGAGCGAGAGCATGAGCCGGCTAGCTGATTGGAAAAGTTTTAGACGCTGAAGCTTGTGGCGGCATCTGCGTACTCTAGCGGTACTACCTAGTGATCGGAGAACGAGACACGAGGCATAATTGGTTCTGTTCACATCGTTCTGTGATTTGTGTGTTGTGTAGTCAGTTCGCACTGAAACTTACAAAATTGAGTTGTGTTGAATGTTTCGCTACCAGAATCCGCAGGTCTCATCCTTTCTGCACGCCGCGCGCCGTGACATAAAACTGCCCTTTTTTCTACCCGTTTCCTGGACTAGTGGTGTACCTAGACTTCACGTGCTCCAATGCGTAATAATTGAAGAACCCCCCGTCGCCGTTGCCTATGAAAACAAACGTCGACCGTTGTAGACCGAGTAGACATCTAAAAACTGGGTTTAAACGACTCTTACTTCATGTAGATGATTAAATTGTAGAATCGCAGGAATTGTATGCCAAACGCCTACATTTATTTCGAATGGAAATGAATTTTCACAATAATACGGAACTTCTCATTAATCGCCATACAATCAAACGATGTCTTAAACTGAGATATTGACTGAACAAAATATTGATGAATTTCGGTTTATTCCAATATAAGATATTGCTAAATTCATATTCAAAGTAAAACAGCTTATAGCTCGAGTCGCATGGGCTCAATTCACGATACTCTTTTTTCTTGCGGAGTCGCTTTTTATTGAGAGCCCACGTCGAAAAATAGTTTTAAAAAAAAATGTCTGGTGCCTAACTGTTGCATGACACAACTATGCCACCGTGAACTGTGACTCTTAAGTGCTACCATAGGCTGTAGTACGGTAAGAGTACTGTTGGCGGTTATAACTTATGTTCATTGAAGATAATATGATAGATAGATACAATTTTGAAATTTTCTCATTTGAAGCAGGACGGAATAATATCAGTTTCTTAGTGGTGAATGTTCGCCAATGCAGAAATCTTATCGGCGTCTTTCTTTCAAATTCTGTTTTGTTTTTATGAATAAATATACATTACTTTTGACTTTTTCATAACTGTCCAGATGCTGGCTCAGGGAAAAAACAATTGATGATATTACTTAACGTGAAAAGAGGAATCCACGTGTGATTATGAGATGCCGTTTTTGACGAATAAAACGCAAGTATGAGGAATCTTCCAAGATTTCATTTCCAACTCGGTAGCGCAATCGTTTACAGCTGCTCAGAAACTACGCTATTCATTGATGCTGGCAGACCTACTGATGGTTTTACATACATGATAAATCACAGTTTGACGCTGCTTTAATTTACAATACCACGCAGGCTACTGTGCAATACCTCAAAAGAGATTTAGATAAACAAGCCTATATGAAACAAGTTATTGTTGGAGATGTTGTAAGCAGAGTTTGGACAGTGCAGGAATTTAGCTTCAAACTAAATTCGAAAATGTCGGGTTGTCCTTTTGTTTTCTACATTTCATCTAGCTACGGTGATTTGTCCGGTTTGCATTAAAGTGATACCTTATAGCGTTTCCGTTTCAACGTGGGAAAATGCCGGGTGAATCAAAAATGAAACCTCCATCTACCGGACTCTCCTGATATCTCTAAGTAAATTATAATATCAAGGTCTCTACGGCTAACTGCTTCTATTTCGTACTACGTAGTTATAATGTTGTCAGCAAGATGAAAATGATGTGATGATACCTTTTTCTGAATTGGTGCCGTGACGTTATAGATTAGTTGTTTTCTTCCATTATTTGGTTTTGATTATGATTCAATGTTGAGTTATTTGCGTATTACTATATGAAGATGATAGAGTTGCAATACACAGATCTTTGTATCGATATTTTGTAGAATTATACGGGAAAATTAACTGAGAATGTTTTCACCAGAGCGATTTCCCAATGCATACGTACAATCGACAGCATTTCTTTTTACCCAGAATAGTCTAAATATTGTCTAAAATGCACTAATATAGCATGTTTCATATTCTAAATAATTGACAGAATTACTCTTGCTAGATGACAGTAATATTATTTTTATCATGTCCGTTTTCTAGTATACGAAGGCATCATATGGAGTTGTTCACATTCATTATATGTTGATGCGGAGAGAGAACGTGAAGTAAAAAATATGAACGAGCGTCCAGTGTGCTACAAAAACTACTTACCGTTGTGGCAACAACTGATCCGCAAAAATAAAATCACAGATGATACTGAAGCTTTTATGATTTCGAAACAAATATCTAATAATATGATCAAAACTTGTGTCGAGCTCATACGGAAACTGAATTTGGATATTGAGAATATTAACACGTCATGCGAAGATGAAGTATTCGATGTACCTGTGGCTTCAAATGACACAGATTTTCGAGTGTTCATAAATCTGGTTGATTTATTTGTGGACATAATTGAAGAATTGGAACCAGTCTTAATGGAATCGCAACTGACTTGGTTTCTTTGTGAGATTATAAGAAAATCTAAGCAAAATCCATCTATATCAGGGTTTTATAAACTCACACATGGACTATTGCGATTATTTAACTTGTCGTCCGATACGCGTAAAGAGGGGTTATTGAACGAAATGCCCAAATTCGTAATTCAATATTTATCTGACACTATTGAAAAATTATCTAGCTATTCTACCGAATTACAACTTTCTTGTTTCAATATGATTTTCGAGATACCAGCTCCTATTGTCGAAACTATGCTGGACCAATTGGTTTCTGCTTTTAAATCAGCTTTTGGAATTGGACAAAGTAATTTCAAACTTGCTCAATCTGCACTTAACACATTGGAGAAGTGGACAAAAGTAATAAGAGGAGAGAGAATGAACAATTTTTTGATTCAGATAGTTCCTAGCTTAGAATATTTCCTGCAGAGTAACGAAAGTGCTCCGGAGACATCGCAGGAAATTCGATTCACTGAAATGAAAAAAATTAAGAATGCTGTTCTGACTGATCACGAGGAAACATCACATGAATTTCAGAGAAGAATTTTGTTATTTTTTGGTTGTTTAAGTTCCGAAGTAACTTCAAATATTGGAACTCATCAATCCTTCGACAATGGAACTCTCCTTAATAATAGAAATTCACTGAAATATACTCTATTATATCAAGATATAAAACCTGAGATTTATCTTGACGCAATTTTACCGAGAACTATTCAATTGGCATTACACTCCATCGACAGGCGTACCAGAATAGTAGCATGCGAAGTGTTGCATTCTGTTACAATTATCATGCTCGGAAAAACAATGCAATTTTTATCATCCAATCCTGATCTTTTACTGCCAGTTTTCAAAAAAATATGCCCGGCTATACTAAGACTTGGATCGGACTCTGATCAAGTTATACAACAATTATTTTGTCCATTGATGATACAGCTGACTCACTGGTATAGTTCAAAAATCATGTCACGATCAGCGGAAACCGATTATTTGATTGAAATACTTTTCGACTCGTTGACTTATCAAACGAATATGGCACTGAGTGATTTCTCTGGTGTCTGTTTAGCTGAATTCGTTAAATGGTCCATCAAGCATTCCACCGATGATGAATTACAAACATCATCGACAAACATAGCAGTGGTTGTCAGTAAAATGTCGAATTTCGCGATACATCCGTCTTTAGAAAAGAGAATTGGAGCTGCTGTCGCATTTAACTATCTATGCAGAATCTTACGTGAAAGTGACGTGATAATCAACATATACTGGTTAGAGTTGTTATTTTACTTCATTAAAAGTACAGAGGGATGTAATAACGAGCAAATATTGAAGTCCCTTAAACATATTGAGAAAGTAATTGAAAATAAGCACATAATTTTGAACACTCAAAATTCCCAGCGGCGACAACCTGCAGAATTTAAAGGGACCTCACTCGAAGATGCTGCCAATTGGCTGTTGGTTCAGTGTGGATCTTTAGACCACATTTTGAGATCTAAAAGCATGGAAATTCTCCTAGTTATATCTAAATATATACCTGGATTTGTTTCCATCCAAGAGTTCGTTTCAAATTATGTGAAATGCAATGGAATGCTCGGATTAAATCAGATTATTTTGAAACATCTACGCCCAAAAATAGAAACCTTATCAGAAGAGACCATAAAACCGCTTTTGAGAACATTGTATTGTTACGTTTGGCTTCTTGACAAAAGCGTGATAGGTTTAGAATTCTTACTGACTGATATAAATGCAAACAAGGACATGATTTTCAATTGTATAATCAATTTTGTGTATTTGATAAACGTAAAACAAGAACAAAATGATGAATCAACAGAAACCGCAAATCAATTTCAAGAGCTTCAAGCATTGCAATTTGAAACCATTCTCAAGATATTCGATTTCACAACGTTACTACTCAACAAACTGGTGAGTCATCACCAAGCTATATCACAAGCTATTTTCGTAACAAACAATACATTTGAAATAATTTATTAGTTGGAGCATCCAGGACACAGTGAATGTTTTCACTCGCAGCACTAAAAATCTGTAATTTGGAAAAAAATATATTTTTATATTTACAGGGAACCCAAGCGAATACAGGTTCATCTTTACATGTACCTACATTTTACTGGAACGAAGAATTATTTTCAGTGATATTTGCAACTATTTTCAAACCTAATACAATTGGATTTGACTTTGGAAACTTGGTCATAATGGAGGATTTGCAATTACGCATTCAACAGCTGCTGAGTGTATTGATAGTGAATTTGGACGACAAATACATTACGCAAATGAGAGCATTAATTACAATCGAGATCCACGACAAATACAGAGATTTCGCAAACATTACGCTGGCATCTAAGACTGATGCAATTATCACATCAACAAACCATTTGAAAGGATTAATTATGTTGCATACAGTAGACAAATGTGGAAAATTATACAATGTGTGTATAGCATTTCCAATTTGCAAATATAGTTAGAAATAGTTAATTATATTAAAGCCTGTTAATTTTTGTTTCAGCAACCTTTCGAAAATATCGACCCAGCCAAAAAAATGATAGAAATTTTTGATTCTCTGAAAAAAGAACGGTATGGTCAAGAGGTTGCAGTAAACGTGGAATCAGATGTAAAGGAATACTTAGAACTCTTGCTCGAATACCTGTCCCTCAAATTCGAAGTACGTAATGAATCGTATATTGGCTAAATACCTGTTCCATTCAATGGGTCCTTCTTCTAATAATCAATCTAAAACATGATCTGACTCAAAATTGGATGAAATTCGATGTTAGTAATGGAACTCTAGTCTCGTAAATTTTATGTATTTAACAACTCGTCGGTTTTCAAGAATTTTTGTTCGCGGGTATTCGATAGGCAAGCTAGAATTTTTTCACACAGTAAATCCAAGGTTTTATAAAGTTTCAGTTTTTTCATCAGAAAATATTAATTGACAACAGACTTATTGTTGATACAGGAAACATGTTCAGTCACGGTATTTTCCAACGGCGTGAATGTAATCTCAAAATTTATTAGTCCGATTGACTCGAATCTTGAACAAATCATTGATTAGATTTTCTATTGAAGACTGGATATTTTTTTGGAATCTGTAAAACAGGATGTTAACCCAATGAAAAAAAATTGGATCTTTGACAAAGAAACAGTCCATAATCTTTTGTTATAATGAACATTTTTTTAAAATCATTCCGTCACACAATAGCAAATGTTATAATTAAGGATTTGTTCAGACTTCGTCTTCTTAACTGTTGTATGTTGGCCCCCAATGTCACCACCGTAAATGATGAGTGCCTGCCTCATTGAATACCTATGGTTTATGCTGCTACTTTGTCCCCCCGCCCGCCGCCCCGCGTACCGTATGATAATCGTTGAACAAGTGAACAATGCGCTTAAGAACTGGCTATGCTCTTAAGCTATAGTCATCAAATTTCAATAAATCAGTACCTGAATCTGTATTTTACTACTTTTCAGCCGAGAATGGTAATAGCCTTGGTGGATATAGTCGACACAAGAACAGAATTAATTCATGAGAATTCGACAACTGTACTCCACGGAGAATATTTCATGAGTTTATTTCGGACGACGATTTTTCGGAATCTCTTGAAACACACAACCAAAAGCATAGATACATTATTAAGCGATTCATTGCGAGATAAGTTCAAAGTTGTTCTTGCAATACTGGAAGACTTACTGATTTATGTTAAGAACAATAAAAAAAGTTGTGGAGAATTTCTGGAAAATTTGGAAGAGGAACTCGTAAACAGATTTCCTGTCTTTCGCGATCTGACAAGTGACGATGAAAAAAACGTGAAGATAATAAACTTGTACTCGGTGCTAGTACAATTTTCAAGAAAACCATCTGAAATGTGCAAGAAATCAAATGCATTATATTCCTGGATAATGAAACAGTTTATGGGCTATTTGGATTTACAATATAAAACCCAGATCTTGGCAAGCTTTTTGCCTTGCATTACGGACGAAACTGCTCATAATCAACACGAATTCACACGCTGCTTGTATAAAATAAAAGATGATTATTTTCCGGGCAATATGAACGATCTCGTGAAAGACAGTTTGCAACATTCTACAATAATTACATCATTTCAAACGCTGCTGTACCATTTACCATCACTGAAATCCGTCACGTTTTTTGATTGTGTGATACACGTTACAATTGGCAATGTTGGATATCTCTGGGATGATTATTCATACAAGTACTTAACTGCTTACTTCAGCGAGATATCCGTGGAAGATTCACAAAAATCTCTGATAATTCTACACAAATATTTTATGAATACAAGAAACTTTCAATCGAGATTAGATATCCTGAAAAAACTGCTTCTCAAGTGTATTTATTTCTGTAAACTTAACGCAATCGCACAATTTTTCGAACAAACCATCAAAGAAATGTACAATCTGATATTACAACACCTTCCTGATGACGAGTCCGACATGAAAAATCTTATAGTCTCCAAGATTGGGTGTTACAATCTATTCGAAATTATGTTTGCAACAGTTCCGTTACAGAAATTAACTAGCGTCAATAGTAAAATAGTGCAAAATGCAATTGTTAAAGTAGAGACGGGTAAGGAGTTATTTCAACAACTAAATATGAATGTCTTAGGTATTCGAAAATTGAAGTCTAGTAATCCTGATCACAAAGAATTGATGCGCCTCCTGCATTGCGCAGCATACAATTGTTCAATAGCTATTGTGAGTTTGAAATGCGAAGAGCACTTCTACATTCTACCATTTGCCGAGAATAAATCAAAAGGTCAATTGATATGGGAGAACATTATTGATACAAATAGAAAATATCAGTTTACGCAAGATTTCAAAGAAATACCGAAAGAACACAGGAAGTTAATCAACATTAAAAAGCAATCCAGTTCAAATAAAATACACAGTTATTCAACTGTTATGAGTTATAACCTAATTGCATCAACATTGAATGAAGATTTATCCTGTTATGATATGTATCATTCTGATCTAAAATCTAATACCACTTCAGAAAGTGTAGGCACCGAAGAAATGATGTCTCTGACGTTTGAGTTGGACGATTTTAATAACCATGAATGTATGGCACCCGTATGTGGGCTCATTACGCACATGATATCAAAAAACATTTTCAATTTACCAAATGACGGTGAAAATGTATCAATGCCACAGTGGATGCTATGCTTCCATTCGTCTCTGAGTTCTACAATGGTATACAATGTGAAGTTTTTCATGGTCAAAATTATTCTAAATTTACAGAAGGTGTTTAAGCCATATGGAAAGTCCTTTATCAATCCACTGTTGAAATTTCTCATTCTACACTTCCAAACTTATCGCATTATGAACTATGTGATCAAGGACATCTTAATTATGCTGCTGGACTGGCAGAGTATAGCTATTCCATCCGGGAATGATGAAAAACGCTTAGCTCAGAATTTGTTGGAATTGGTAATGAAAAATGCGGATAGTCATCAACGACATATATACAAATACAACATTGAATTAATCAACATGATTATCGAAGCATGGCAATCTTGTTTAGATGTTCCTGAGAGTATTCTTTATACTTCAGAAGCATCCCCTAGATTTACAATTCGCATGATCCTGATTTTTCTGTGCAACAAGAAACAAGAAACATTAGCATCGAGGCCTGAGGTTTTGATATATTTGAATGAGGTATTAGAAAACCAGGACGAAGAAATTGTTTTACACGTGTGCAACGCCTTCGGATTGATTCTAGAATATTTTGAATCCGTCGATGAGAATGAGAAAAAAGGTCAGATCATCAGTAATGTACAAAGATCAATTATAAATAAATCACATGAAAATCATAACAAATATATCAAATGTATTCATGCAATACATAAATTCTATCCAAATATCGTTGATTATTGTTTTCAACAACTGACATCTCACTTTTTCAATGTCGATGTGTCTAATAAGGCAAAATGTCTTGAGCTCCTTTTGGCAGCTCTTCCAAAGTTCACTGAAACAGAAATCATGACAGAGTTAAGATATATGAAGTTTCAAGATATCCTAAAAAATAAAATCGAGATCTGTCAGAAAGTTGCTCTCAGAATGGTTGAAAAATTGCTGGATATTCTTAGTCCATCAAACTACTTGCCATTGGCTCAGTTAATAGTTCCATATTCAAGAAATGCTTCTACAGAGCAGAGAGAAATAGTTATGAATGTTTTCATAGCTACGTATAAAAAGTACAACGATAATATTGAAGACAACGACGCAGTAATGGAGTTGAAAGCTTTAAGCAAACGCATCTTACTGATGGGACTGTTGGACCCAAATGAGACCTTACAAAATAAACTTTTACAATTTTGGTCGCAAGATGGAAATATACCAGACAAATGCAACGAAAGGATACTGCAAATTTTCAATATGTATGATATCCACCTGGAATCAACGTATTTACCAATTGTGCCATTGTTAATGTTGCATCTTGTTAGTAAAGATCCTGCATTTGAAAAAAAGATGTTTGAACCATTAAGCAGTTGCAAATTCGAAGATTATCAAGTGACGATACCACGACGCTCAGCGTACACCGGATTAGTAGTACCACTATTTACGTCATCCTTCGTTAGCCGTATCAGCCAGTATTATTCACAGTCTAACCCAATATTCACTCGGTTTAATCAATCTTTGAATCAAAGTTTATTTTTGCGAGCTTCGCAATCCTTACAGTTTAAGCAAACTGTATGTGGAGATGAATCTTTTTCTAATCTCTCTGGTAGAACTTCGAATGATGAATTGACTGACTCAAGAACAGATGTTGAAAAAATTCCACCACCTTCGAAAAATATAAAGTCTCAAAGGTTCTTACAGAATACTACGTTTACAAACCACAATTTGAGACGAGTACAAATTACAAAAAATTTGCACCAAAACGAAATATTGAAGGACGAAATAAGTAGCCAGCAAAATAGCATCAAATTGTACAGGTAAGCAAGATCTGCGTAAGAAGTAATAACATTTGGAATTTTTTCCAGCATAAAAAATAAATGGTAAAATAGGGAGAGATGCCGAACTTATTGTAAGAAGTTTATAACTGCCATAAAAATAAATATAAAAATACTACTGAATTTGTGAATATTTTCTCAACTGTAACTTATTATTAAGGACCATTTAAAAAACTTTCATTTCAATATAAAATATGAGGTAAAAAATTGTCGAAAGCGATATCTTACCCACACACGATGGAAGAGACGCGACAGAGGCGAGGGAGAGATGCTTCGTGATTTCAAACACATGTTTCCGACATTCGTGTTTCCACGATTCTTGTTGTATCTTCCGCAAAGGATGCACAGCCATTTATTGCACCGTTCATGTATAATTCAGTTCCTGATTTTCTTCGTTTGACAATAATTCTCCTACCATGTAACACATAAATCAGTCTATAAAATCTTGGGACTTCGTTTCTTGGTTAATAAAATCATGTTTTTTACTTCCCAATAAGAGGAGCTCTTTTTCATTTATTAAAAAAAATCTTACATCCCCAAGGACAAAGATTATCCGTTGGCAGGGGTTATTTACAAGTTGGAGAATCCTGAAAATCCACAATCGTTACAAACCAGCTACTCTTAATAACACGAAATAGTACATTTTTTTATATTTTCAACCATACCAATATGCCGCGATATATATCCCCTCTTTTCGCGCAGCATCTCTATCAAAGTGTAGGGAAATACGCCGCAGTTGATTATTTATTATCAACATTGATTAAGCTTCGAAACACGGAACTTATATCTTAAGCAGGACCACAAGATCTTGATTCAACTGTGACAATCACGATAACTGTGACATGGACAGGGGTTTCAATATAAATGTACTCCCTACGTGAAGTTTCAGGGAGGCAAAATCAAATATACCTGTTCAACTCTGCGAGCATTCGCTTCTTTACTGATTACTGTATAATATCGTTCAATATCGCTATGGATGAAAATAAAAATCTATCGAAATCTAGCTTGACATAACTTTGATAGCAATATTGATGCTCGTCCAGCGCAATATCTCGATAGAAAATAAAAATTATGTTTAGAGAATTGTATATTTGCACGCAATGAAAATACACTGCATGCGGTATCTCTCCCTACTCCACCCTATGCAATAAATCAACTGTTGTTTACCGTTTACTAAAAATTCAATTTCATTCTTATTACAGAAAATATAGGATCGGGGATTTCCCAGATACTGAAATTACACATTCCAGTTTGATAAAACCATTGCAAGAATTAGCGAAGAACGATCAAATCGTTGCCAGAGATTTAACAGTGGCATTATTTTGTTCAATGTTGAAAGAAATGTCAGTTGATCAAAAACAGGCATTTCTTCAAAAACTTTTTCCAAGTTTGGAACGTATTCTCAAGAACAACCAGAGTTCTAAACCTCTTATTGCAACTGTATTAGAAATAGTGTTGAATTTGGATGAAATTCGGATGAATCCGAATTTGATAGCAAGAGTATCAAAGTCTTCTGGTTTATTACCTTTGGGAGCAATTTTGTTGGAAGAAAAAATTATTTCTAGTGACTCGCCAGAAAAAACAGAACCTTTACCCAAAAGATCCAAATGTGAGGTTCAAATTTGTGACGCAGAGAACAACTGGCTACAATTAGCAAATATATACAAATGTATGAATGATTATGACATCGTACAGAGTATATTCGGATGTGAGAAATTCGGAAAAGAATTACAGGTAATAAAAATTAGTTAGTATATTGATTATTAGACTATAAAATGATGCTTTTATATTAACAAATTCTAAATGAGAAATTTCTACTTCGCATCGACCTTGTATAAAATTTTTTATCGTATAATTATGTAACACATATTCATCTGATTTAAAAATTCTTGTGACATAAAAGATTAGGATTGTATAATCGATGCTAAAGTAGTAAACTTCTTGCATATATGTGGGGCATTTCAGGAGAACTCAACCACAAATATTCTCATTTCATAGTTGAGTATTTTTTATTTGTACCACTTTAACTAAATTTATTCACAATTTATTACTTCACATTTTCTTTTTTTGATTGTAAATAGTACTCATTATCTCATGTTATGTTCGGAAGGCGTTAACTTTTTTCGACTGACAATGAGAAAGTGTAACGTCCGCTTAACTAACAAGGAAAGTATCAGAGCTCTGGATCGCAGATTCTGCTAAAACTGTTAGGGGTGATTCTTTGACCCAAAATATGACGCTTGCGGTATGAAGTTCAGGTAATTGAAATAATATATTCGTTTACACTTGAATCTATGAGAATCTGTCATCGGAATATTTCAGACAAAAATACATAACAGGTTCTGCTCATTAAACTACTAATGTAATTAATTCTAATCGGTCTGACAAACAGCCTAATAGATGAAACTCCATATCAGAAGTTTTATATTTTGGGGCAAAGAAACATCTGTAGAGGTTTCTGCAGAATCCGTGATCTGGAGATCTGATAATCTCCTTGTAAGTGCTGTTTGGATATATTAAACAGAAGCAGAGGTTTTCCCTCCGCAAGAATCTCATAAGCTTTGTACTACTAGTATAGTCGCTTCGGCAGAATTGAAGCAGAAAAAAACTACATAGCTAGAACAAGGTAGCTTAGCTCTATTGTTTTATTTGTCTAGTTCAAAGTACAGCTTTGGTTTACTTTTCGGTGTAAGCGTTAGTGGGAGACCTATTTTAGGTCAGGGTATAGGTCAGGCCACCAGATTGTACCGTGTGTAAACTAGTTCATTGCGAAAACTTTAATGGATCCTGGTCAAGCTGTATTTTGAGAAATTCTTTCTCATGAGCTTTGTCTCAGGATATTAACTTCAGGTTTGCTCTATTATCGATCCGAGAGTGATTGAAATACTCAGTATAGTCAAATCCCGCTAGCGAGACTGTGATAAAAGTATAACTCTCGTGTTTTCTCTGCGATTAATAGACTTATTGACAAATAGTATACTTTCGTTCGATTGTATCACAACATTGATTGAGCTGTAGGCAATTCCGAAATAATCTAAATTATACACAACGATTCGAATAATGATATCTTGTTTATTATGAGTGTCTTGTGGTAAAGTTAATTCTAGTCGTATTTAGAATTTAGTCTCCACAACAGCATTATACACTGCCATCTAGTGCAAAAGTTTGGCCCACTTCTGTTTACACGAATGCTGATAGGGGGCTCAGTACAGGTATGTAAAGTAATATTTAGCAAGGTATAGACAAGCCATTCTGCCCCGGTTGCCCAAGATGCTTTGCGTGGCGCAATTCCCGCGCCATCTGTAGGAGATGGCCGAAACTCTTTCAAACCGTCGCCTTGACTCTCACCCTTGTTTCAGCCGCCAAACTGTCAGCTGTGAGTTCAAAAATTATCAGCTATCCGGCGGAAACGGAAATGTGTTTTTTTTTAATATAGGCACATTTTATGAATGCACTTCGTACCGAGTACATAGGCATTCTCTAAAAACTAAGCGACTTTCTAAAAAAAGCAGCTTAGGGGGTAAGGGAAGCAATTTACAGGGTCATTTTAAGGGATAAATATTAACTTCAGAGAGCTCAGCTGACCAAAGCCGCGTATTATTTTACATTTTGAGTAACTGGGGCACTTGTCAAATACCTTCCTAAATATTACCTTAGAGTATGCGAAAAAAAACCCTGACTAAACACGAAGTAGACCTTCTGAGAACTGCTGAAAGTGCGAGACTTATATGCGACCTAAATGGTTTAGGTCAAACTTGTGGCATAGCCTGCGGCTTAAGCGATTGGCGTAAACTAGCTCAATAACTGACGTACTTAATCAGCAGTACTTTTTACATATTTAATCTATCAATAAGTATAATTGTGCTATTTTTTCTCGCTAATAAATATAACGCTCCTCAGTTCCTACCAAAATGATTTGAAAATACGAAACTTTTATATTACCAACTTATAGACTGAAAAATGCTATCCATTTCTCTTAAAACCAGTCATTTTTCTAAATCAGTTGAATTTTAAAATTTTTGCGATATCTAGAGATAATTTAAAATACACCAGTACTCTATGTATAACAACTCCGGGTATTCGATACCCGTGGTGAATCGAATTGCTTTACCCCACCATCAGGTAAAAATTTACAGCGTAATCATGACTTTATTTTGACATGGGAAGTCAGTTTCTATATCAAGTTTAGATACGATCTGATGCATTATACTAATTGCTTTTCACTCTACATTCTGTGCCACAGAAAATCTCGAAGTAAATGGTAATTGTTAATTGGTGGAGTGTGGTTGGGTTCATTTGAAGTGCTCCATGTAATTCTAGTTTATTTAAAAAAAAAAGATTGTGCTTTCCGTATTTGTTTCAAAGTACAGTAATCATGATTTCAGGAAGCATCTTTGGCCCAAGCTGCTGGTAACTGGAGCACAGCAAAGATTGTTTATGAAAACGCTTTTCATACAAATGAAGGTCTGGTTAAAAGTTATTGCCAAGAATCATTATTCACATGTCTCGCGTATCTTTCAGATTGGGATAAAATTAATCACCTTATCGAAATAGAATTGGGTGGAAATTTCGATGCCCTTTGGCAAGGGCGATTAAACGAAAATTGGATGACTTCTTGGGCATTGCAAGCACAGATTCATAGAATGGTACAAAATGATTATAGCGACGGTTTTGCAAGATCTTTGACCGACTGGGTGAATACCAAGGACAAATTAGTTCAATTGAAAAAGTCTTATGGCGAAGAAACAGCAATATTTTATATCGATGAAAATCCAGATTTTTCAGAAAATTGCTTGATGTATGCCTTGGAGACTTTGAGACAGCAATGGCAACATTTAAATCCACTGTGTTACGAACAAAAGATAACGAACTATCTGAAATTGCGAGGATTGAGTGACATAAAAACGTATCTGAAAGGCATCAAAGACAAGAAAAAACTCGCCCAAAATGTACAATGCATACTTACCGTTTGGAATAACAATATGCCATCTAAACAGGATAACCTACTGCTGTGGGACAAACATATTGCTTACAGATTACATTTTCTTGGGTTATTAAAACAACAGTTCGAGGCTGAAGAATCAAATGAAACAAATCAAACGGTAGAAAAATTGAATAATGCAGTCGTCAAACATTGCTTAAATGTTGCAAATGCGGCATATGGTCAGTGCAATTGGCATTTTATGAAGAAGTATTTAAAACAATCCGAACCATTTCAAACAGATAACAATTCGATCCTTCACAAGGAATGGCAGTGTACACTGGCGATGTATAAATATCTTCGCTATTCAGATTATAAAACCACAGAAAAAAAATTTAAAGCGTTCATTGATTCCTGGCAAGTATTATCTGAACTCGACGTTGATAATTGCTGTGATGCAAAAGTTCAAACAGATATCAGACTGCACCTAAGCAGCCTGGTGATTGAACTGCAAAAGTTATTAATGAAACATGAACCGATCGGTCAAATTTTGCTGGAAAATCTACGAAACTTGCAATACTTACCTATTGTGTACGATCAAGAGAATATTGTCACACAGTTAAGTGATTACTGTTTGATTAACATGAAAAAATGTTACGACTTGGCTAATGCCAAACATAAAGCAAAGTGTTATTTAATAGTTTCTATGTATTGTCGTTCTGTTGCTACTTATTCCGAAGGTATGCTGGAACTGTCTGAAGAATTAGTGCACTCGACTCTTAGTGCAATGAGCTATGGTTCGCTTGAAGCCAGTCAATATTTTCCGTGTCTACTGAGTCTAGAATATTCGCAAAAGCCTAATCTAAGACAAATATTCAAGTGTATAAGTGCGAAAGTGGAGACATGGATGTTTCTCAAGTGGCAAGCACAAGTGTTGTCGTATGTTGGAACACCTGTATGTTCGCTTATTACTCCTATATTATTGAGACTTGCCGAAATATATCCCAATTCCTTTATTTACACTTTTCGAATGGCAAAAAAAATGAACAAATGTTCACTGAATCATCCAATCATTGATAAGTTGAATCAAATTCTCTCAGGAAACAATGACTTGGAATTAGTTCTCGAAGCCCTGGAGTATGTCGTGCAACCAGAGCTATATTTAATGCAGCATGTGATTGAATTGAAAGCCGACATTATGAAAACCGATGTCAATCTGGCGATAAATAATTTATTATCTACGGTTTATCCAACTACAAAAGACCCCCAACAAACTTTACTGCGAGGAGATGTCTACAAGGTCATAGCTAAATTTGAAAACAAAATAAAAGAACTTCCACAAAAGAATGGTCAGGAACTGTCGTTACAGATTGAACGGATAATGAAAGACTTAGATGAAATACTTGAGAATCGTATAAAAAATACTCTTAAGGTACCGCTCAAATATTACAGCCCATTATTGTGTGCATTTAACGGAAAGAACGTCGAAATCCCAGGACAGTATGCTTACGATAAACGACCTACGCCTCAATATCATACACAAATTGTAAAGATAAATCCCGAAGTGACGATTTTGACGTCACTCCGAAAACCGATCAAGATTAGTATGCTGGGTAACAATGGCAAAAATTTTGATTTTCTCGTTAAATTTGGTGAAGACTTAAGAACAGATGAAAGAATAGAGCAACTATTTATGTTAATGAATAAAATCTTACAAGCAGACACAGCTTGTAGGCAACGTCAGTTGTCTATTAACACTTACCTGCCCTTTCCCTTGACCGGTTTGCTTGGACTAATTCAATGGGTTAAAAAAACAAGCTCATTAGACGAGATTATTAACGCGGTATTAACTAAGCATCAGACGACACAACGACAGAAAATTCTGAGGTCTTACAGAGAATGGATGAGTAATCCTCACAGTAGAAAGTATAGTAGAGAGGCAGTTACAGAAAAATTCAACTACTGTAAAAACGGAATTGACTGGGACATCTTCCGGAACGCATTCAAAAGCTTGAGTTCGTCATCTGAGGTATTTTTCGCACTACGTTACAACTTCATTACTTCTTATGCAACAATGTGCATCGCTCATTGGATCCTGGGAATTGGCGACAGAAACCTATCCAACACTTTGATATCTTATGCGTCAGGAAAAGCATTAGGCATCGATTTTGGATATAGTTTTGATGCTGCAGTAGATTCATCAGTACCAGAACTTATGCCATTCAGATTGACTCCACAAATTCTTGGGCTTTTACAACCATTCAATGAACATGGATTATTAAAAATAACAATGATGAATGTTTTACGGGCATTAAAATATGGAAAAGACCCACTTCTCGCGTGCATGGATATTTTCATAAAAGAACCATCGCTAAATTGGTTGGCAAGACAGAAGACACGGGATAAAGAATGTACAGATTCAGGTTTGTATGTTAAATATCTGACGTTATAATCAGATTTATTTTAGTAGTCGCTCGACGGTTCGTCGTCGTCGTCGTCGTCGTCATCGTCGTCGTCTTTAGTGTGGTACATGTGTATCACTTTATGTATTTTTAAGAGTTCTCTGAAAGAGCAATGTTCTTTTAGATGTCACATGGTACCCAAAGAAGAAGATAAGCATTGTTATGGATAAATTAAACGGAGTAAAACCATCTAAGCTTACTCTCGTACAGATAAAAGAGCGATATGGGAATACAGAATATTTTAACAAATATATTGATATTATAAATGGCACCAATAATGGTTTACAAGTAAGAGTACGATCGAAGAAGGATGATGAAAATTTAAACATCGAAGAACAGGTGATTTCATTATTATTACATTATTTAGTGTAACTGAAACTAAGAAACCATGTATAACGTAGGAAAAATTTCAGATCGAATGCTTATTGGATCAAGCCACGGATCCTAATATCTTGGCTCGTACATTTTACGGTTGGGAACCATGGATGTGATTGATTTACCGCATACCTCGTTGCGTATCTTGTGGTGGCTGAAAACTCTTTATTTGCGTTGAGGAAAATTCGCAGAACTGTAGGGAAGAAAAGCAGGTTGTTTTTCAACCTGCTTCAGTCTGTGATGTACCACAGCCTGCTGGGTACTGTTACCAAAGATCCAATCATACATGTTCCAAAATGTGTCTATTATCGACATGTCGTCTCACATACCAAAAATCATGTTTTATTTATGTATTCAAATTTACTATATTAGGCTACTACAGATTAACACTAGTATTGAACGCGATAAAGAAATTCGTTGTCTTGCATCCAGGTGTATGTAAAATATGAATGTAACGATCGCAAGAAGTTTTTTTCTTGAGCATGTAACAGAGTTTAGCATAGTATTCACCGTGCTGTCTTGATTAAAAATTAGATAGAAGAGGGAAAAAAAATGCTAGTTTGAGATCATATTTCATTATCAGAACATTTCATACGATACAACTGTGGTATTTTCTCAATTTACTCGCTGAATGAATCCCCAAAAACTGTCTAACCACATTAGAGAAATTCTGTACTATCATATTTATATAATACATGAATTTAATTATTGACAGATAACTATTCTATCTTTATAACAGAAATCGATTGGTATCCACTTTGGAGATAATTATGCTTGATACTTCTTCCTGGTAATCTCTGGAACTCTCTATAGTAAGCAAAACAAATCCAAGAACATTGTAACGAGATCAGAAACATTACGGCTTAGAGGTAAGAGGTTGTCTCCTTGGAAATGAGGGTCGAATGATATACAACAATTTGCGAATGTTCCGACCCGAGTGAGGGCCCTGCTCAGAACGCATGACTTTTAATATTTATATTCTGGCCAATATAAGATAACTTAACAAAATTAGAACCTAGAAGAAAATTATAACATAACATAATTATATGAGTCTCAATCTGAAAACGTTATCAAGTTTTTGCGAATTATTCGAGCTTTGTTTCCAAGAAAACAACTCTGTTTATTATACTAAGGTCAAAAATCAGTTTCTACATTACGGTTTAAAAAGTACAAACCACTGTTTCGGAAAAATTTCAGATGATTGCCGGAAATGTATAATTAACATATGTTTGAATTCGTCGCAGGAGGCACACTAGAGACGTTTGTATGTGGCTTGTTAATGTGGGTAACTCAGTACACTACATTTTAAATTCACCTAAAATATTCGAACTTTGCACTTTCTCGAAGCATTTTTTCTCGCTGAAATAATAGATATGATTCTTACATATCGCTTTCATGAATGGCTGGGCCCGTTTAATTGGCTAAAATAATGTAGTGTACTGAGTTACTCACGTTAACAAGCCACAGACACAAGTCTCTAATGTGCACACGTAAACAAGCCGCATACAAACGTCTCTGATGTGCCTCTTGCGACGAATTTAAATATATACAAATTCACGGCACACGAAAACCAAAACAAACTTCGAATACCGGTGATGAGAGAAATTAATGACATTGTAGTCAGGACGGCTAGGTGGTCTAGCGGAGTAAGTCTCCGGTAAAGCATTTTTGGATACCAGGTTCGCTTCCTGGCTCTGTAGTTAATTTTTCAATTCACCTAAAATATTCGAAATTTGCACTTTCTCTAAGGAAATGTATAATGTAAAAACAATAAGTCCGAAAATATTCAAATCAGATTTAAAATACCACAGTTTTGTCAGATAGAAATTCTGGTATCACGTCTAAATATCACAAGTAAATAATAAAATTCACAAAATCAAGACACAATGTCAACGTTGTAAATTTCGACGCACATTATTTTACAAGTGGCGTTCCTATAAGTTCGTTTATATAAGTGGCGGCCAAAGTATTTAAATTAAATTAAATTAGATCGAATTAAATCAACTTCCACAAGATTAACAAATAAATGTATCAAAAATGAACTCGTAGGAATGCCACTTGTAGAAACGGTGTCTGTGTTGTTTTAACATGTGTTGATTGGTGTATGTGTTGAGGTAAATTATATTAAATGTGTGAGTATTCAATTGACGTGTTGAATTTATCATGTGATATTTTGACATATAATCGAAATTCCTACGCATAAAACTTATTTTCAAATTGTTTATATTTAACATCTGGTATTTGTCATAATAGAGATGTTGTAATATTCGTGTTTACTATCATTGACGCAAAGAACATCGCTGGAGATTTTTCATATGACTTTTTCCTCTATTTCAAACTCTTAATCCAAATAGTACGGCCAATATATCTTTAAGAATAGTTTTTGAAGTATTGGGATCTCTGCCAGAGGCGTGGCTTAAGAAATTGCACCTAGCAGTGAAAATATGCACTATAGCTTATGGGTCACGCTGTTTTTTATTACTATTTTTATAGAAACGCACTCTGTTTTTGTAATTTTGAAATATAATATAAAATTTTCATTGCAACAAATTTGGAAATTTGCACATAAATAATTACATAGTCCAAGTCTGCTGATGCAATTCGACATATTCGCCCATATATTCAATATCTCTACCAGATAACATATCTGAGTGCCAGAGTTCCCATTACGTTGAATAATTTTGTATTCTCATCTTGATAACTGAATTTATACATTGCAATACAACAGTTTTAAATAAAGAGAATAAAGAGTACTGGTTAGAATAAATATCAAGATTTACGGCAGCGAATCACCACTGAGTATCCGGTGAAAGGCAGCATCTACAAGTCGAAAATTATTTACTCTGCTCATCTTATGCACTAAAGCAACAAGTAAACATATTTCAAAAAACGTCACAGGGATTATATAATATATACTATTTTCACGCGTTGTATCACTTTGAACAACATCAAAGAAACTTCAGATATCATCACTGATTCGCTCTACGTTACCGTAGCTTTTATCGACATTGTAAGAAACTCCGTAGTATGACACTATAGTTTACGACCGTCTATTTTATCACAAGATAGAGACATTACCGAGCGCAGACGTGGAACCTACATACCGGCTATAACGTTACCACAGTGTCAACGCGTGTCGAGCATGATCGAGACATTACCGCGTAAAGACATTAAGCTGCATACATGTAAATTTTGCACGGGTCAGTTTATAGAAGGTTCTTCCACCATAAGTCAACATTGAGAAGGTTCTTCCATTCCTAGCGAGGAATGAGACGTTGAGAGGCTAGCATCTACGAATTTTCGGGTTCGTCTGCCAAGTTGAGGTATAACGTTGTGAGGCCCTACATCGATCAGTAAAACTTGGAAGGATCAGCACTGAATTTGAAGAAGAACTGATTCTCAGAATTTAGGCTGATAAATAGTCCATGGAATCGTTAGACAAGCTGGATCATAACGTCGAGAGGCCCGCGTGTATCGGCAAATTTTTCATTCTGCAAGGTTGATTATCGCGAAGAAGGCTCGACTTCTACCAACGTCAGCATCATCGAGTTGTATGATTAACTGTGCAGGCTCCATCATCGAGGTATTGGCTGACATCGTAGTTATCAGAATGGAGGTATAGCTGTCGAACGTTGGAAAATGAATCTGATATGTAACACCAAGGATTCAATGAGGATTATTTCTACATACCGTACATGCATCCGTTATTTATGATTCAGCATATAATTTATATTATAAAAATATAATCAGCAATCATTTTTTTTTTAACCACAATATCATTTGCTTCTATACCCTATACACAATAATTAGAAAGCTAATACATATCTTATTTGCTAACGTACAATTTATTCACGGGCGGAAATAAGGATAACATTTTTTTTAGTTTAGTCTGTCACGTGCGGATCGGTCTCGCACGCGACGACTTAACCCGCTAGGTATTCGTAGAGGTTTAATCTTATTTTTTTGGTGGGTCGGGAGGTGATCGTCCTCTACAGGGCTATCCCGGGAATAGGTTTGGAGGATCCAATGATATTAATGTAATAGAATGTTTACTATGGGATCAAGTTTTAATGAATCAATGAAACTGAAAATAGCAAGCGAAAGCAGCGGGTGAATATCTAAGACGAGGAAGCTTACATAAATATTCTTAACCCAGTGGTTCTCGTTCATACATCTACTCACTCTTTTGGTGGTTTCTACTCCGAATTCTCACTCTCTGTCAATTATCACTATTCTTATTACTACACAACTTGATTAAGTTCGTGGCACAGCTGTCTACTCTTATATTCTAGCTTCGAAAGACTGACGTCGCGACGCGAGACGCTTTGAACACCGCGTGTAGAATTAGAGGAATTCACTCTATATTCGTCGATGACTCTAAGACTGATAACTTTATACTCGACAGCTTTGAAGGAGCCTGTTTCCGTAGATGTTGATTTTACTCTGTCTCTAACGGGACTGACTTCGCTCGCTCGTCCGACACCCCTTGGAACGTCGGGCGGCGAGCGAGGTTTTCGCTGAGTTTACAATTTTGAAACAAAGGCTCGCCTCGCGACGGTCATCCTCGAAGCACGTGATCTCGCGATCGCCTCATCCCGGTGTTGATTACACCCGGGATCTGGCGGGCGCGAAGACGCTGACGTTGCTGGCCGTCAACTACGCCGTTGCGCTTTGGTTGTTCCACGAACTGTTTTGTAAGAAATATTTTATATGGATTAACTAATGAATTTAAAGCTATGCTTCCTCATCTCTAAAGCGATATTAATGATTGACATGATTTATGATATATTCAGTGTAAATATGCGGCGCTCGTGACATCCCTCCCCCCTTAGGTGTCGATGCCCCCATCGACTCGGTGCGTCGGGCCGACGGTGACGGAGACACTGGAGGGTTGGCTCACCGCTGACCGCATATTTTAATCAATCGGTAGAACATCGTTTGTGCATCGCACATGCGCTTTTTCGTGACCCACGCACACATACAACACATTCTGGTTTTGGTTATTTCACTCACTTGTCACTTCACTGCTGGCTCGTCGCTCGATGTCCTTGCGCCTCGCCAGCTGCGTCACCCTCGTGAGCCTGGTCTTCTTCTGGTTGCCTTGACGTCCTTGGGTGTCCTCAGACAACCTCGGTGTCCTCGTCTTCTTCGGTCTCGGCTAACTCGGCTTGGAGGGTCGCGGGTGGTGTTCCGCCCGGCGATTCCTCCCACCGGATCAGGTCTTCCACGACCTCTGGTTCACCTTGCAGGACGTCCGCGAGGTTCGCCGGAGAGTCTGGTGTTGCGGGCGGCGTTTCGCCGGCCGGTTCTTCCCAGCCGATCAAGTTGCCTTCCTCTGGTGTGTCCTCCTCCGCGGGTCCAAGAAGCTGGTCCATTTCCCTCTGGAGCGAAAGCCAGCGCCCCATGATTCGTGAACGCACTGCGGGGATCATGATCTTGCTCAACCTTCGATAGTCTATTAATAAGGGAGCCTCTTCTCCCTCCAAGATGACTAGGTGGTCGGTTTGGACCCCCTTTTCCTTGTCCCGCCTGGTCTGGACTCCCCTCTCCTTGGTGCTGACAGGTGGACGGCGTCGGGACGCCGTCGCCTGCACGGGTGTATCGTTTTGCCGTGTTGTTGAGCTGACCTCGTGGGTGGCTCTGGGAGCTGCTCGAGCGACGGGGGCTTCCTACGTGACGAGGAGGCGACCGAAGGCTTCCACGCAGTGGCCCGCGTGTAGACCCGGTCTGTCGCCGACACTCTCGCCGCAGAGGGTGCAATTGGTGTTTGCCGGCCTCCGGCGCGAGAGGTAGCGCTCCAAGTAGCACTCCTCCCAGTGCTGTTCGCTTACTTTCTTCCCGCAGGTCGGGCAGACGCCGGGCCTCACCTTTTCCACCGCGCGGGTCATCGTTGCTGACGTCATTTTCGCCGGCGGAGGTACCTTCGTCAACTTCGGCGAGGCGGTCGAGGCGCCGCCTCAGCCGGTGCTGGTGCTGGTTCTGGTGCTGGTTCTGGTGCTGGTGCTCGTATCGCCTTCTCGTACCTTGATAGGCACGAGATTGCGTGGCTCAGCTGCTCACTTCCTGACAGTTCAGTTGCACAGAGAGGGCAGGGGCTGAGGTCGGAACCACCTGCCTGGTCTGCCCATCTCAGGTAGCAGCTGATCCAGTTCGCGCAACTCGTCTGGCTCTCGCGGCAGACCGCGCACGCCTTGTTGGCTGTCGCCCTGGTGAACGTGCGGAGGTAGTTTGCGTTGGACATTCTTGTCGGTTTCGAAACGTACTGAATTTTTTTCAAAGTTCTCGGGACTACTCGGGTCTGGCTTCAGGAGTCGAATGGCCTTAGTTAATCCCTCTGAGGCCCTCTGGCTCTCCTTCTCCTTGATGTTGTGGTGAGAGAAGTCTCGATGTCATCTAGGGTGTTATTCTCCCAATATGCCACCTCAGCCTCTTGGCGGGGAAGGGGGCAGGAAGACTCTCCTCTTTTTCCTTTGGGTTGACCTATTGTTCCTTCCCTTTTCACCTCGTACCTTGTACGCGGAGCAGCGCTCGGGTTTCTGGCGCCGCCGTTGTCTCGACGTTCAGGGCATGCTGCCGGGTCACAACCAGGGAAGCCTGCCGTGAAATGACGAAGTTGGACTACCTTCAGGGACTCATGCAGCGCGCTAAACAAATGGCAGATAACCTTGAAGCCATTTCTCACAATTACAGACTTAGCGCACCAATTAAGCCATTAAGAATCCGAACTATGAAGAAGCGGTCGGTGCCGCTAGGTTTCATCGGGTCGCTCAGCAAATCGCTATTCGGCACAATGAATGAAGAAGACGCAACGTATATCAAAGCACAGATTGATCGATTGTTTAATGATCAATCCAATTTAACTCAAATAATCAATAAAGAAATTCACGTGACCCACTCGAGATTCCAGGAACTACATCGAGAACATCTGATGGAACTAGACATGGTCGATAAGCTGCATGCACGAATCAATCAACTATCCAACCAGACGAGCATGATGATGCGCCGTAATGTCTTAGCGAACTTCGCGTACCGGGTGGAAGCAAAGGTCAAGCAATATATTGAGACAAGCGAGAAGTATTTGCTCGCGATATCAATGGCTAGGGAAGGACGTTACGATCCTAGCATGTTAACAGCGACACAGCTAACCGCCATCACGAGGGAAATACAGACTCGGGTACCCGATTTTGAATTCCCCCTCGCGACCGAATACCTACGAGGAGAATCGTTATCCCGCGTTGTTAATACGGATATTGTGTTCCACTCGGGCAGGATCCTTATCATGGTTCATATTCCCCTGCTCGAGTGAGCGGCTTATCACCTTTACCGCATGTACGCGTGGCCAGCGTCCCAACGCGGAACGGGACTGAACGGGTCGGCACATATTCAACCGTCGACGCCGTACATAGTTGTGTCGGCGGACCGCCGCACATACTTCATGGCAGACTCCGTATATATTAACGGATGCACCAGGGTGGAGCACCGTTATATTTGCTCGATGGAGACCCCTCTGAAAGAGGTATCGACATCGCAGCAATGCGAAGTAATGATGCTAATAAACCCCTCAATCGACGCGTACAGGCTCTGCGATGTAAGGATTCAATCGACAGACGACTCGTTCTGGAAGCATCTACCCTCCCAGGGAGGATGGCTCTATTCGCTGCATGCACCGGAACATCTTTATATACTCTGTCCGGCAAGGATGGAAGTCGCAACCACATTGGAAGGTGCCGGGATACACCACCTCAGCGCTGACTGTGTAGGACGCACCCGAAGTACCTCTCTCACCGGAATGCGCGTTTACGAAAGCCGCGAACAATACTTCTACGCACCGGAGATTTCACTGAGCATCTCTCTAATAGCCCCAAGCTTCGGAGAACCGTTGAAGGGAAAATTATAAAACTCGGGACAAGGCAACATCTTGTCGGAATATACCAGGAAGGGCTCAGCATGGAGAATGTCACGTGCTGACGAATCCCTAGACGACGTGCAGCAACGACTCTCCGAAATCGGCAGCCACCGCCGTGACAAGGAGGAACAGCACGTCTTGTTTACGACCGGGTTTGCCCTGGATCTCCTTCTCGGGATAATATTGGTTACCTACATATGGCGAGCCAACCTCTACAAGATGGCGAAGTGGATTGGGTTGCCCTGTGGACACCCGAAGCGTACGACTCACGCAACTCATTACGAAGATATTGAGCTAGGCCAGACAAAACAGGCAACGCGTCGAGACAACGGCGGCGCCAGAAACCCGAGCGCTGCTCCGCGTACAAGGTACGAGGTGAAAAGGGAAGGAACAATAGGTCAACCCAAAGGAAAAAGAGGAGAGTCTTCCTGCCCCCTTCCCCGCCAAGAGGCTGAGGTGGCATATTGGGAGAATAACACCCTAGATGACATCGAGACTTCTCTCACCACAACATCAAGGAGAAGGAGAGCCAGAGGGCCTCAGAGGGATTAACTAAGGCCATTCGACTCCTGAAGCCAGACCCGAGTAGTCCCGAGAACTTTGAAAAAAATTCAGTACGTTTCGAAACCGACAAGAATGTCCAACGCAAACTACCTCCGCACGTTCACCAGGGCGACAGCCAACAAGGCGTGCGCGGTCTGCCGCGAGAGCCAGACGAGTTGCGCGAACTGGATCAGCTGCTACCTGAGATGGGCAGACCAGGCAGGTGGTTCCGACCTCAGCCCCTGCCCTCTCTGTGCAACTGAACTGTCAGGAAGTGAGCAGCTGAGCCACGCAATCTCGTGCCTATCAAGGTACGAGAAGGCGATACGAGCACCAGCACCAGAACCAGCACCAGAACCAGCACCAGCACCGGCTGAGGCGGCGCCTCGACCGCCTCGCCGAAGTTGACGAAGGTACCTCCGCCGGCGAAAATGACGTCAGCAACGATGACCCGCGCGGTGGAAAAGGTGAGGCCCGGCGTCTGCCCGACCTGCGGGAAGAAAGTAAGCGAACAGCACTGGGAGGAGTGCTACTTGGAGCGCTACCTCTCGCGCCGGAGGCCGGCAAACACCAATTGCACCCTCTGCGGCGAGAGTGTCGGCGACAGACCGGGTCTACACGCGGGCCACTGCGTGGAAGCCTTCGGTCGCCTCCTCGTCACGTAGGAAGCCCCCGTCGCTCGAGCAGCTCCCAGAGCCACCCACGAGGTCAGCTCAACAACACGGCAAAACGATACACCCGTGCAGGCGACGGCGTCCCGACGCCGTCCACCTGTCAGCACCAAGGAGAGGGGAGTCCAGACCAGGCGGGACAAGGAAAAGGGGGTCCAAACCGACCACCTAGTCATCTTGGAGGGAGAAGAGGCTCCCTTATTAATAGACTATCGAAGGTTGAGCAAGATCATGATCCCCGCAGTGCGTTCACGAATCATGGGGCGCTGGCTTTCGCTCCAGAGGGAAATGGACCAGCTTCTTGGACCCGCGGAGGAGGACACACCAGAGGAAGGCAACTTGATCGGCTGGGAAGAACCGGCCGGCGAAACGCCGCCCGCAACACCAGACTCTCCGGCGAACCTCGCGGACGTCCTGCAAGGTGAACCAGAGGTCGTGGAAGACCTGATCCGGTGGGAGGAATCGCCGGGCGGAACACCACCCGCGACCCTCCAAGCCGAGTTAGCCGAGACCGAAGAAGACGAGGACACCGAGGTTGTCTGAGGACACCCAAGGACGTCAAGGCAACCAGAAGAAGACCAGGCTCACGAGGGTGACGCAGCTGGCGAGGCGCAAGGACATCGAGCGACGAGCCAGCAGTGAAGTGACAAGTGAGTGAAATAACCAAAACCAGAATGTGTTGTATGTGTGCGTGGGTCACGAAAAAGCGCATGTGCGATGCACAAACGATGTTCTACCGATTGATTAAAATATGCGGTCAGCGGTGAGCCAACCCTCCAGTGTCTCCGTCACCGTCGGCCCGACGCACCGAGTCGATGGGGGCATCGACACCTAAGGGGGGAGGGATGTCACGAGCGCCGCATATTTACACTGAATATATCATAAATCATGTCAATCATTAATATCGCTTTAGAGATGAGGAAGCATAGCTTTAAATTCATTAGTTAATCCATATAAAATATTTCTTACAAAACAGTTCGTGGAACAACCAAAGCGCAACGGCGTAGTTGACGGCCAGCAACGTCAGCGTCTTCGCGCCCGCCAGATCCCGGGTGTAATCAACACCGGGATGAGGCGATCGCGAGATCACGTGCTTCGAGGATGACCGTCGCGAGGCGAGCCTTTGTTTCAAAATTGTAAACTCAGCGAAAACCTCGCTCGCCGCCCGACGTTCCAAGGGGTGTCGGACGAGCGAGCGAAGTCAGTCCCGTTAGAGACAGAGTAAAATCAACATCTACGGAAACAGGCTCCTTCAAAGCTGTCGAGTATAAAGTTATCAGTCTTAGAGTCATCGACGAATATAGAGTGAATTCCTCTAATTCTACACGCGGTGTTCAAAGCGTCTCGCGTCGCGACGTCAGTCTTTCGAAGCTAGAATATAAGAGTAGACAGCTGTGCCACGAACTTAATCAAGTTGTGTAGTAATAAGAATAGTGATAATTGACAGAGAGTGAGAATTCGGAGTAGAAACCACCAAAAGAGTGAGTAGATGTATGAACGAGAACCACTGGGTTAAGAATATTTATGTAAGCTTCCTCGTCTTAGATATTCACCCGCTGCTTTCGCTTGCTATTTTCAGTTTCATTGATTCATTAAAACTTGATCCCATAGTAAACATTCTATTACATTAATATCATTGGATCCTCCAAACCTATTCCCGGGATAGCCCTGTAGAGGACGATCACCTCCCGACCCACCAAAAAAATAAGAATAAACCTCTACGAATACCTAGAGGGTTAAGTCGTCGCGTGCGAGACCGCTCCGCAAGTGATAGACTAAACTAGTCCGGGGGTAGGGAAGGAGATGGAAAGGATAAGCGATTCTATCACGTATAGTTCGACAACCTCGATTGTCGAAAATGAGAAAAATTCAGAAAATTTTTCTGGTTTAAATTCCAAAAGAAGGAAAAATGGAATCCTCGATTCCAATTTCCACGGAAAATCACCTCGTATCCCACTTCTGACACCAGTTTAGTCTGTCGCGTGCTAGACCGCTCCGCACGTGACAAATATATACCGTACATACAAGAGAATCTTTAAATACAGCTCAGATATATGGCTTGTAGCAGTAGCTTGTAGCAAGCGTGCCGATACTATCTGGGAACATGATCCACTTGTCATTCCAGCTCAGTGCAATTCCCGTTTAGCGTACGGTATAGACTTAATGCTTTTCTACTTAATACAAAGTCTTCACAATTTAATTCCACCCATTTTGAAAACTTTCCATAACCATTGAAAACTTTTCAAAATTTTTTATAACTTTTGTCCATTTTTTAAATTCTTTTGTTACGTCTGGCGTATCGCCACACGTCTCTCTTGTCTTGTCACTCTCCCACGATCCTTGCAGTATCCTTATCATTTCATTCCTATCGTCCTATTTCCATTCTGGCTCACGCCACTCGCTTTTTGCCGACTCTGCTACTTCTATTCCCCACCATTTTGCACACCTTACGTCTCATCCTCTGTACCTCAAGCATTCCGATTCCAACGTTCGACAAGAACAAATCTTTCTTTCCAACAGTTAACCACCTTACGTATAAGTTTACTCATCAATTGTGAACCCTTTGCTCAAACCCACTCCGCGAATTATTCAACCAAATGTATGTATAGTTCATACCTGAAACACCCAAACGTTATTAAACCTTATTCCAAGTTCCGGTTGTCTCCGGACGTGAAGGCGAAGGCGAACTCGTTTAATCCTTACCGCTCGGGAATAAACGACGTCCACGGACGTAACACTTTTGCAAACTTCTTAAAACTTCTGGATGCAGTTTGGAACTTTTAAGAACTTTTGAAAACTTTTGGCAACCGTTTGGAAACTGAATAATGATTGATATAGACTTGACTATTGAACCTTTCATTATATGCGTTAGATGAAACTGAAAGACGTGGGCAAAGCGGATGACAGCTTTTATTACACGCATATATAAATGTCTGACAATGAGTCCGCGCTGACAATAATCGAAACCCATCCGACGATAAACATAAATTACATTTATATTGATGATATTCTCATAAGTAACAATACAAAGGGAGTTCTGGATATAAATCTCTACATTAGTGGCACAGCTCCCAGACGCAAACCTTTTTCTAGAACGTTCGAGGGTGGGAGGTTATCCTTACTCTGACTGATCGTCGATCATCGAAAAAAATCCTCAAAATTACGCTCTACGTTAACATAGTTTTTACCCTCATCAGGTATATTGTGTTCTACGTTACCATACTCATGGAGTAAGATCGAGAAATTGTATTAGCGAGCGCAACTGCGAACCCTCAACCGTTCAACCTCGAACCCTCGCGCGTGCCAAGTTCAACAAGGTTATTTCATCGTGAGTCAGGTTCAGGAAGATTCTTCCATCCCTTCGACGATCGAGAGCCTTCGATGGGAGGTAAGAGGTTAGGAGGCTTGCAACGACCCTGAAGGAATTCTCAGAATTAAAGCTGACACACAATTCATCCAACCAGTTTTTAATTAACATCGAGAGGCCTGCGCCCAATGGGTATCGACGTGGCATTGAATTCTGAAAGGTCATCGGAAAGATCTGCTTCGACCCTGAACAAAACCTCAGGCTGTATATTTCAATTTCATTGTTTGATTAAAACCAATCTAAATGATTACATGCTTACGTATAGTTATCGAATCTATTGCATATGCTCTTGCTACAACTTTGTAAAAATGATATCGCTAGTGACCGATTGACAACAATAATACTTGGCATAACGATAAATTATGTTTGGTTTTTTCAGACGTAATATCCTTACCGACATCCTCGCGTAGTATCAAATATGTAATGTTGTAGTAGGAACGACTCAATTTGGTATGGTAATGACAGCATATAAGTCATGCTAAAGAATTTTCGGAAAAAGCCGCGTTTAGTTAGAGTAACTATATAATTACCGTTGGCGATGTAGTGCCATTAAGCATAGATAGTAATTAATGTTGCTTATATATTTTTTCATATGGTATAACAATGAAACATTCAAGCACTGGGAATGCACCATATTTTTTTGTTGTTTTATTGTTTCCAAAACTATAAATTTTTTTCAGAGCAGCTATGCAACATTATACATGTTTCGTTGTAACATAATCGCTTTCGAAATTTTGAACCGTTATAAGATTCATTCATAATTTTTTTTAAGTTGACCTTTCCGTTTATTTGATGATTGATGTTATTCATTGGAATAATTTCATTTTACGTTCTAATCAATCGTTTGAAGAATATATTTTATCTCTTACCAAATTAATCCATTTTCAACCATTTGTTTCTGACCAGTGATCCACCCCTAATTCATTATAAGTTTGCCTCAACCATTTGAGCAAGTCTTACAGCCCTGTATAGGACTATACTTTTAGAACTTACTATACCATTTATTACCCCAGTGCGGGACCGAGTCGAACGCCTCGGCGATATCGAATATCGTGATTGCCCCGCCTGACAGGGCTTTCATCTGTCCCAATGTTCCAATTAGGAGCTACGTGTTTTGGCGTTAGCCGTCTTCTTTGGTAAATCCTTTTTGGCGCGGGCATAGTTGCACGAAATCCCTCACTTTGCTTTCCAAAATCTCAGTGAACACTCTCGATAACATCGAGCCGAACGTGATCGGTTTCCAGTTTTGAACTCTGCCTTGGTCTTTGCCTGGCTTGGGTATCATTGTTGTACGATTGATACACCAGGCTTCGATCACTAAACAGCTTTTCGATCAATAAAATGTTATACAAGATTGTTAGAAGCTCAGCCACTCCTACTCTCCAGATGTGTGCTCTTTTAATCATATCTCGACCGGCTGCAGATCGACCATTGATGCGTATGATTTTCTGCTTCACCTCCGCAACAGTGATGGGACGAAAGGTGTCGCGCATTAACCGTGGCCTGCGCTCACATGATTGTAGAGCTAGAGGGCCAGGCGTACCCCATAACTCTTCGTAAACTGGCTGCACTTCTATTTTAGTCGGCGGTTCTTTTCGGTTCATTAGATTGCCAATATCACCCAGCAACGAGTTGCTGTAGCCAACCTTTGAGGGCATTTTTCGAAAACATTTTGGCACTTAGCGTAGCCCATTCTCTTTTTTTGATTATAATTTAGACCGCTACTGCGTCTGGCCCTCTCCTCCATTCTTTTGGCAGCGTGACTAGTGCCCCGGTCATGTATCCGGCTCCTGGGGTTAGGAGTCTTCCCCTTCAACACTAAAGTGATTTCGAATATTTTGGTGTTTGAATAATCCTTGAATGTCTCAGCATGATTCACGTAAGTATCCAGGCATTGCTTGAGTTGCTTAGCTAGTTCGTTGAATCTCCCAGGTACCTCTATAGAGCGAATATAAGCTTTGACTGGGTCTTTCCAGCCTTCATCGTCTTGGCTTACCTCTGCCCTTGCAACCCTTGCCGGTGCACCCTCCGGATCGTCTTTATTGATGTTTAACTCGTCGGCTACGAGGTCAGGCACTGCAACTTCCTCTTCGCTCATAGCATCTTTACTTGAGTTGGATTGGCGCCTACGTCTTCTCGAGTTTGCTCGCTCCGAACGTTTCGAGCGTATTTGCTTGGCACTTTTACCCGGAAAGTACGGCAGCATAAGTTTATTATTATGACGCTCACCCTGCAATCTTTGTTCCAGCTCCGCTAATAATCTCGCCTCTTCGGCGCTCCATATCCGCAAACCGCGACCAGCTTGTGTTTAGGCCACTCGGCTTTCTCACGCCGCTTACAGTTGCGCTCGGCTGGGTGTTTATGTCGTTCGTGTTATGACAGCTTGATCTGACTGTCAAACGTGGTGGGCATTCTCTCCGATATGATCGGTATATGAGCAAAAATTCCACTCTGGAGTGCAGCTGTTTGAAGTGCGCAATTATGTCTTTCAGGGTGAGGAAGCCCGATCTCTTTTCTTTACCCAGGCATGTACTGCAAAACGTGATCTCCCCTACTAATGGCACCTCCAATAGTTTCGTACCCAAATCGAAGTCCAAGTCGAATCCATGGTCGTTATCGTTGGTCCCACGTCCAGCAGCAGGCACGCCTGCCATAGATGACCTGGGACCCTGGTCACCCACATCAGAGGCTTCATCACTTGTATCCATTTTTTAAAGTAATAAAGTTCCGTTAAAGAATAGATTAGAGCTTATTCTGGCTGCGTCTCCGATCAGCGCTGACCTCCTCTCAGGTTACAATGGTGTGGTTCGTTTCTGTCAGGTCTGTTTCACGGCATACTCTGGTGTTTGAAGCGCATTGCCTCCTTGTGTGGATTGATGTGAAATAACGGACGCCCCTTCCTTGAGAAGAGGTACGTCTGTGTGCTTTTTCTACAGACTAACGGCAAAGCTTTATCCACTCGACTAATTGGTCTAGTATAATGGCGAGTTTGTTCCCATTGCATCACAGCTTGCGCTCCACCTCTGGGTTCTTCTGTTCGCGTACTTCTCCGCTGACGCTCCACGACTACGGATGGAAGGTCGTCTCCTGTATCCACACACTAATGATTGCACAAGTATGAGGCGGTCAAGGAAGTGAATGCATTTTAGTTCTTGGTCTCGCATCGAGGTCCGGTCATTCAAACAGATCGCGACAATGCTGTTTCCCGGCTGGGGGCACGTGAATTCTTTTAATGTACCAGCTCAAAATGCCGTTGCCGTACCTGGGTAACCCCAGGCAGGTTGGACTTAAGCCCCCGCAATTTGGCCGCCTCCTATTGTTGACGTTGCCCGGCTTACACCACTTGGAAGTCCACAGTAGGCGCTTGGCGCAGGGATACAGGTGTTCACCCCGCTACCTTGTAAGCCGCCAACCGCTAAGCCCCCGTCGTAAGCCTGCTTTTGGAAGCATCTTCACAAAATCGAAGCAAGGGTGAGCTCCGCAGCAGTTTCCGACCGACACTACGAGGAGGTGACGGAGGGCACATGGCTGACACGATTCGGCGTACCAAGTGGGCGCACATACCGAGTCATTAATTCTACCTTGTGGCACCCCGAAAGATGTCTCCCAGGCAACACGGGAGACTTGCAATGCCCGATTTTTTATCCGGATAACGATCATGAAACAATCGATACAATTCTCTCAGATTATTCGACGTCAGATACTTCTGAACCGATATTTTTTCACCATTTCTTGCAATGCTTACGCAGCTTCTTTGACCTGGTGTTATGCGACCGACCTCACTTCGATAAAATTCTACCACGAGGATCACCAGTAGACGGATACAGACGGGCTAAGATGGTTGAATAACTATTTTCGTAACATCAAATGAAATTTAACTCCATTATACGCAACACAGCGATCTCGTGGGAGTAGCAGAAGAAGAAGAAGAAAAAGAACATTTATTTATTATACTAGGGCGGTGACCCTTGGGTATAAACGAGCAAGAGTATACACGAGCAGATGTCTTAATAACTCACTAAGCTGATTTACAGAGAAAATTGAGTAAATATAGAAAAGAGAATAAAGGAGATATAGAAAGTAGAGAAGATAATGAGAAAATTTGAGCAACAATAAAGATCATAGTAACATACATGATAATGAAAATAATAGTAATTATAATAATGACAATAATAATGATAACGATAACAATAATAATCGGTTCGAGAAAGTTCGAGAAAGTTCGAGGTAGGGGGTACTAGACCGTGCGTATAAATTCGAGTAAGGCGGTTTTGAAGTTCTCGATGGCCGGTAGGCCCCGTATTGTGGGAGGAAGCGAGTTCCACAGCCGGGTAGCGGATACGAGCACCGATTTTTGATGTCCGGAGGTCCGAGATGACGGTACAACCAGATCGGTTGGATCCGCGGGTGAGAGTCGAAACTGCCGAACGATGCACAATTTCGTGGCGAAAAAGGTTGGGACACGAGAGTTGATCGCACAATATACGAAAATGCGAAGAAAATAGTTACGCCGTTGAACGACTTTGAGCCACTTGAGTCTCTCGTAGAACGGCGTAAAGTGCTCATATTTACGTACGTTGAGAACAAATCGTACACAGGCGTTGAGAGCTCGATGAAGGCGTGTGTCTTCGACACCAGTGATGTCGAGAAGCAGGAGTGAGCCATAGTCGAAAATTGGAAAGATGAGGGCTGTGACGAGTATACGACGAAGATCAGTCGTGAGAGCTTGTCCACCAGACTTCAGTTGATATAGAGTTTTGTACACACGATTGCAAGTGGATGTGACTTGCTCGCGCCAGTTCAGCGTAGGAGTACGTCGGCTGTCACCTTGTCATGGTGTAAGGGCTTGATGGCCGCGATGAATCTTGAGGATCCGACGCCACGGGACTCCAAAATCCCAGGGTGGAAGTGATTCTAGACGAGCGCCCACTAAGAACAGCCGGCCCAGCCTCCTGGAGCTGGGTGTATGAATGGTGGTTCGAATGAGTGATGAGTGCATGGGATGTGGCCGAGACCCTGGGGAATATTCCCGGGAGACTAACCAAGGTAGGAGTAGTAAGCCGACGACCGGGGCTGCGTAAAATGTCAGTACCTTTACCGGGCCGCTGTGGCGTCCTAGAAAACCACATGCCCAAAGTGGGAGAACCGCTCTCCGTAGCTGGCGGGAGCCAATAAGGGGGTTGAATCTGGGGTCTCGGGCGCATGCATGGAGGATTACCTGGTCAGTATTTCCTCATACCCGAAGTCCGGTGGGGTAAATCCGGCAAGGTCTTACCCGAATGGCGGCCTACCCTGGCTCGGATTGACAGGGGAATCCCCAGATGGAAGACTCGAAGGAGGTAGGGGGGGTAAGGGGGATCGCATGGATAGGGCAGACCACCTGACAAACTGAAAGCAGCTTCTATGCGAAAGGGGGTAGGGCTTTTTTCGGCGGGGATAGATGCTGCACCGAGGTGCAGCTGCCATGATGGCCAAACCGTCGTTAAATTCGAATACATGCAAATATGGATCATTTTAAACAACAAAACGAGAAAACAAAACATGAAGCCATGGCGTTCGAGAAGTTTGAGGTGGATCCCTGCGCGAGGAGGCGTAGATCCGCCGATCACACCCGTCAACACCGACGGGTGACCCTGAGAAGGAAGTGGCGTCACTGCCGGAAAGCGGGACACCACCGGTCCTCATCGACCTGGAGCTACCGACGCCGGGAGCATAGGAGAGGGTACCCAAGCCAAGGGGAGCGATCCACAAGGCTAGAAAGGATGGGGAGAGGACCAGGAGCGGCCCGTTGAAGGGGATCCAGATGACCCTAGATCTAGGGAGGGTAACGAAAACTAAGCCTCCAGTACCAGTCGAGGAGGTCTATACCAGGTCCGGGAGGGAGGCCTTGAAGGCATTGATCGCTCTAATTGATGGCATGAAGAATTTCACGATGGAGCACAAGAATACCCACGTGAGCCTAAAGGAAGACACGGCGAAGGCGGCTATCGTGGTCAAGCAGATAAAGCGCGGATGACGGGCAATGGAAGGGGAGCTATCCAAGGCCAGAACACTGCGGGCCGCTGAGACGAAGGAAAGGGTCACACAGACGGTCAATGACCAGCAAGAAGGCAAAGCATGGGAACTGAGCGAGACGGAGGGTAGGACGGTGACGGGGGCTAAGAGGAAGCAGATCTCACCCTCGGTCGGGGCGGTGGAGAAGAGACCCTGTCCGGAGGAAGGTGCCGTAAAACAGGCAGGGAGGAAGAACCAGGGGGATGGCTGGAGCGAGGTGTTTGAGTGATCTTTCACATCAAGTTCTCAAAAGGGTGAAGCTTATCAAGTAGTGCCAACGACTCGTGACAACATGATTCAGCGAATCAGAAATGCTTGTGCGAAAATAATACCAGAGACACTTCTCAGTTGTGTACAATCATTCGAAGCGTAGATCAACAAATGCATCGAAGTGGAAGGTCACCATTTTGAGAACCTAATGTGAAAGATCACTCAAAAACAAGTAACCCAATAGTTTCCAAATCGTACTCTTGGAACCGTTTAACACCTACTACTTCATGAAAAATTTGAGTTTTAATAATTACAGCGCCATCTGTATCCGATCGAAAAAAAACTTTCGAATAAAACTTGTGTATTTTCTCGTCGACAATTTGAATCTGCAATAAAAAATAGTAGTTTCCATTTAAGATTTCAAAGTTATTACCGCTCACGCCCTCAGGGGTTGGGGCGGAGGGTTGAATTTTACGGGGTTAGTTTTCCCCATTAAAATCAAATAGTTTTAGTTTCGAACATTTCTTTGTACAATGCGCATTTCTTGAGATATTTTGATGTCTCAAGATAAAAAACTCACCCTGTATATGTATATATATATATATATATATATATATATATATATATATATATATATATATATATATATATATAAACCATATACGCGACTTCAAGCCAAGTTTTGTTGCCACGATACAACATCATCTTCCATAAAATAATCCATGAAATACGATGTGACATTAGCAGCGAACCTAGAATGCGTATTGCCTCCCGTAGCCCCAATGTTACTGTTACAAGCAATATGATGCTCTGTATAATGTATGCATGGATGTCTGTGAGTGTGTCATAGAGGTGTAAGAATGAGCTGAGGAATTAGAAGGTCAGTCGTGATATGAGTGTCGTCAGAGTAATTACTCTTGTACCACATCAACTCTGTATATAGTTCGATTTCTATGGCACCTTGAATACACCCACATCAAGTTCAGTTTATGCATTCATTTTCTAATCTTCCACCCTTGATTGTAGCTGCATTAGTTGCAACAGTTACCAAAACCTGCGCAGCCATTCATAAGCTCATTTCTCCACTGACCCAGGACGATCTGTCCATTCTCGTCCATGTAGTCAGCATATTCAACTCCATAGTATACTAGTTAGGGCATCAAATAACTATGTAAGCACACTGTCGCCATAACAATTTTATCGGTGGTCTTCAAGGAGGTGTTAATTGGCTGGTAATACATTCGCCATTTTGACGCCATTATACCAAATGCGTTTTCTACTACACGCCTCGCACGGGTCAAGTGGTAATTGAAGACTCGTTGTTCTCCATTATAACGACTTGGATATGGACGCAACGTGAATATAGTCGATTGAAAAGCTTCGTCGGCTACCATTACGTACAGCATTTTCTCTGGGTGATCATCAGAGAGCGGTTCTTGATTTGGAAAACTCATTTTATTTTCGTAGAACATCTGTCCCACCACAGAATTTTTGAACATGCCTGAATCACAGTGAAGACCTTGTGCTCCAATATCTACCATTGCGAAATGGTAACTGGCAGAAGCTAAAGCCATCAGGACTATACTATGCTGTCCTTTATAATTATAGAACGTCGAACCTGCGTTTGGTGGAGCCTACAGTAGAAAGAAACATTATATAAAATTATTGGAACTATTTGTCATCATCAGGACAATTATTGAATTGCGCGGGGTGATTATATATAGTTAAATGATGTGGTGTTGAATGAGACACATACGTGAATTAAGCAAAAGCAAATCTCAACAGAAGTATAATTATTTACACGTATACCTATAGCAGATAGACATAAGAAATTACAAACCAACATTACAACATGTTTTCCATCCAACGCTCCAATGCAATGTCGAAAATTACATTTGTCTGCGAATTCCTGACTCAGTTCGAGCCATTGTTCCGCAGATGGTTGTAGCATCGTATACTGCAGTGAATTCCATATAGCCTGGCATACTATGGGTATGATTTCACAAACGGTGCTTCTATACCCACTCTGTACGCGAGCGCTATCGATGCCATAGAATCACCCGTAGGTAGATATCTGAAAACAGTAATTCGGATTGTGTATGAATTCACTATTCCTCTAAAGGCAAGTGAACAACTATACTGCGATGTTTATTGACGAAGGGAACTGTTCAAGCTCGAGGTAACCAACTCTCACCGACAGGAGTTCGCAGTTTGAACAGCAGCGACGCGATACTGCGGCAGGTCGAAATTCAGTATTTAAAACGGAAGCTCACCGTGAGCATCGTCAGCAAACCTGTGGCACAGCGCCCGCTGGCTCATCTTTTTGTCAGTGAAATGCGTAAGATTCAAAATTTAACTTATAAATCAGTTTCACTTATAAAAGAACACACAGGAATAGAACCTATGATTTCTATAATTTTTACTTATCTTTATATTATCTTGTATATAATTTTTAGTTATCTTTATGTTATCTTGTATTGTTTTTCTTTAATAAGTTCATTTTGTAAAGTTTTACCTTGTATTATTTTGATTGCGATTATTTTTATTAAACATTTTGTTAAAACGCATCTGTTAGCCTCATTGCCATTTTCTAATATTATCGATATCGTACAAGTTAGCAGACGGCTACAGTGAGATCAGAAGGAGTTGTACGGCACTGGGTGATTCGTGTCCGGGAACGATTCCTGGTGAACTTAGCCTGACAGTCAGCCAAGGCTTTCGTCCAGATCTGTTTTAGATTGTCGCACGTCAAATTATAAGAGGAACGTCAGTTACGGCTTTCTGCAGCCCTAGTCTGAGGTGGAATGCAGTTCTAGTGCACGCCCGAGTTTATGCTTTAGAATGAAGCACTGAGCAACCCTTCGCGTCTTCGGAAAAAAGTGCATCGATGTAAAAATCCGTGTCACTATAAAGGCAGTTCTGACTCCACCCGAGCCTGTGAAACGTATTAGATACTACAGGGTGTTCTCGGTTCAACAAGATTGACCCTTCTCTTATAGCCCTCATTAAGAGTAAGTCCTTAATTATTAAATAAATCTTTCCATCTTGTCTTTCCGAAGACAAAGACATCCACAATAACGTGGTGTGCTTGTAAGTCAAAAAACCTGGAGAGAACCGCACATCAAACAAATGTATGTATACAATCAAACATAGCTTCTGCCGGTTAAGTGCGTCATTACTAGTGATTTCAAGTAATCGGGCGTTTTCGGTAATCCGGTAGTGCTCTGGTCCGATATTTGCCGAATTACCGAGAGTCCACTGTAATTTCAACTCGTTGAGGTGTACAACAAGTGACTGGCAGTTTACATGGTAGACTTTGAGGAGGCTGCAGGGACCTGAGGCTTTGCTAGCCACAGTTTGTATCCGTACCTTAACCATTACTTTTCGTTTGAGATTAGGGCATTTCGGGCCGTCCAGTGCAGAATGTGTAGCGTCGTTTTGAGCTGTTTTGCAGCCATGGCAACACGGCGCGGCGCGGCGGTTCGGTTCGTTTTCTGCAGTCGCGCATTTCGTGGCAGCCCGAGTAGTGTCCGCATAATGCTGTCAACCTGGAGTTGTGGATCTGGTGTTCGAAGCCTAAATATGTATAGCATTGTAATAATTTAACGAGGTCGTCAAATCTACATACTGATAGACCGATCAAGACGTGCGTTTGGTTTTTCGTCATCGATCTGGCCTTCGGTAATAACTCAAGGCCGCAATTTACGAAATTTTCCCCTTCTCGCACACGGAATACATAAACTACTTTGGTTTGCTTGTCGTCCTCATCCCCTAATAGTTGGTTAAGTTTGACGAGGTGAGTGTGGATCTCGTCCAGGGTCGGTTCTTTGATATTTCGTATCTGATGACTCGTGGGTTGTATTTCTGGTCCTCGGTGACCACGAGTCCTGCCTTCGCAAGTGACGTAAGCGTGCGTATTTTGTCTAGGTCAACTTTATTAGCCTGAATGCGTATTCCGTTGTTTCTGGCTCAGGTGATCCTTTAGACTTGCAGTCCAACCTCTACTGGTTTTACTATATTGGTGACCGCTTGTTTGGTAGCTACTGAGGAAGCATACCTGGCTATTGCATCGGTTTTTGGACCTACAATAAAATTGATCCTGTTTTCGATCTCCGCGGTCGGGTCTTTTGTGGACGAGAACTTTATTTTGCTTGGCCGCGGTCGGAAAGCTTTTCAGTGGGCTCGGTTCTTGCGCTGCTGGACGTTTATTTATTGCCTCGTTGATTCCCGCTATACGATTTCGGGTGATTTTCGCGCACGCTTTAATGACGGCTCTTTTGCCGTCCGCTGCTGCGTGGTGGTCATTTTTGGTGATATGTTCATTTCCATGTAGGACACGGGCAAAAGGAATGCAAGCACTTAGACATCTACTGAGCAGGACATTTTATTCATTAAGGAATTCAAGGTACGTCAGGCAACAGCAGTCGAGGTGTGGGAAAATCAGAAAGACTATTAGTTGAACGCGGAGCTTAGGAGATAGAAAGTCGCGCGAAGAATTCAATCGGTATAGAATTGTGTTTATGCGTTTGGCTATTTTATTAATTTGTGGGGTCCAGGCTAGAGTGTGGGTTGAAGTTATGCCTAGGCAAATAACCCCTTTTGAAAAAGATATATTAGCGTCACCTACGGTGGTAGTAGGTAGATCGTGAAATGATATATTCAAGATAAAACGGAGCATACCGATGAGTATCGACTTTGTTCTATCATTGTTCAGCAATAGTCCAATCCCCTCTGCTCACTCGGTGATTGCTTTTGTATCCTCGTTGATTAGTCTGATACTTTCTCTGAGTTTTTGCGGCTTGCAGTTGTAAATCGTCTAGCTAAAAATTATATTTACAGTGTTTTCATATATTCTGGAAACCAGAGAGATAAAGTATGAAAGGCTGTGGCCTGAGAATGAAGACCTGTTGGTCGCCGTACAGTACTTACACATAATCGCCCATCCAGATAAATCCCCACCATCTCCACGTATTGCTCGACGTCGTTCTGTCAGATAAGCAGAGATCCAGCGGAGAGCAGATTGAGAAAAATTCAGCGCGCGGAGTTTTTGAATTGGTAGTTCATAACCAGGTTTCCGACATGCAGATTGTGTGGTAGAATTCTTTCCGAAAGTAGAAACTAAACTTGGTGAAATGACCTTCGAATGATTGGCAGTTTACGTAGCAAAAAATCGTAGGTTGTCCAATGTGGTCTTAATCGTGTTATTAGCCATACTTTGTGTTGGGTGCCTTGTCAGCTAAGCGTTTAGGGAAAATTGGAAAATTTTTACCATCGAAAGCCGTGTGTCCCAAATTCTCCTAGTCCTCAAATGATTGCCAGTTGAAACATCTTGGACCATGCTATTTATTCGGCAATTCCACATCTCGTGTCCACCTGTGCAGTATGCAGAGTAAGCTTGGCCAGTGCAGTCTTTAGCTAAATGACCGAAGGCTAAGCATTTGTAACATTACAGTACTTTGGCGTGATCGTTGAAACGACAAGCTACGAAGTGAATATAGATGCGTGCTGTGGAGAGTAGCAACTTTCTTATTTCTGCTGATACCTCGATGCCACAGACTTTCGTCAATCGGGTGTCTGTTTTGTGGGGACAGATATATTATTTTAACATCCGAGTTGTCGACTTCTTAGAAGCTTAGCGAAATAATATCGGCCTTGATTTGCTCAAGAGTCAATGATTTAGGCATCCCGTGGATAATGAAGCGAGGGTTGAACGTGTGTCCTCATCAATCCCGAGTCCAAGCCGTTTGAGAGCAGGCAGAAATAAAGAAATGGGACGGATTCTATGAAATCGTCACAGTAAATTCCTAGAATTCATGCCATTTATTTATTTCTGCGTCAAATGAAAATGTGTAGAGTGTTTTTGTTCAGAATTGTGTATAGCGTTAGGGGAACGGTGTGAACACGGAATGGCCTGGATAACGAAAGATTATGTCTGGAAAGAAATATTCAATTCCGCCCAGGAGTCGGGAGAAAGAACAAATTATATATTTCTTAAGAACAGTACATTAACAATATGCCGATAAATTAGGGACGCAAGATTAAATAAATCCAGTAATCTGAGGTACAGCTCTCTTCTTACTACCTTCTTACTACCATCACTGCCGAGTTTCTATTACCCACTTGCTCTCGCGCTGTACACTCCTCGTACCTTTAACTCATACTCCTTTTACCCCTGTCTCCACAATTTGCTGCCATCTGTCTTTCGCTGTATCTAACAATAAAATGGGGCCATTAGCACTTTTTTACATTTGAGATATGTTGACTTCGATATTTGGAGATATACATATACGACAACGCCGAAATCAACGAGGGCAATCCCTTAAATTTCTCTTCTTCTCCACCAACGAATTAAATACCTTTATTGCTGTATAATTATAATTTTTCGAACCAACCCGTGGGTTGTATTTATGTATCGGAAGCGATTTGTTTCTGGTAATACTTTCTCTTGCCATACATTTTTCTCAAAGAGTGGTATTCATACATAGTCGCATCATAGAGATCTATGAGTCGCATCCAGTGCATAATTTTGCTTAGCTGTAGCAAAACGACACATGTCCTTTAGGAATAATGATATTCAGAATTCTAGCTTGAAGATTTTTTAATGGTTGCATTACGTGGTTGTATGCACGCCTTCACACAATTTTTCCATATGTCGCAATACTACTGAAAAGGGCATAGTAAATATCTAGTTCTTTTAACAATGCTATCGATATCAAAACGCCACCTAATGCACTGGTCAATATATATCCTGAGATACTTTGTATGTTTTCCTAGTTAAACGAACACCATCAACAATGACTTCGAACTCGTTCGTTACAGAATCACAGTAATTTCCAAAAGTAAGGCATACTGATTTGGTAACGTTCAATTGTAGGCTATTCTGATATAACTAATAATTCATTTTTTCCACTTTAGTCGTTAAATTTTTTTAAAAACTTTCTATCTCTAGCATAGCAAAGAACAGCTGTATCATGAGCATATGCAATTGTATATTTCGGAACCAATTCTAATATGCTATTTATAGTATTTATGTATAATGTAACGAAGAACAACAGACCCAGTATTGTTCCCTGTCGTACCTCAAATATTTGCATCTTTAAAGCTACTTTTAATATTTCTTACTCTAACACACCGATATCTGTTTTTTCAATAGTTACCCGTATATCTCTGACTATGTGAATATACACCCACAATAATAAAAACGAAGGAATAACAAGAGATATTTTCGGTTTTGTCAAATAAATAAAAGGGTTTCTCAAATGATGTTGAATTCTGAAAATATGAGTTCGCTGAATAATTACATCGTAATATTGAGAACGAGATGGAATATAATTACGATTGAACTTCGCGTACAGGAAAGTTCGTTTGATCGTTCAATAATGCCGCCGTGTAAAAGTAGTCTAAGCACTACTCATGCTATAATCACATGATACCCTCTTTTTTGGCACGCGTTCCTACCGAAGTTGACGTCAGTCAGTGTATCGTTCGTTGGTACGGTTCAATGTGCGCGACACGTTCGTTGTAAACCGCGCTTGTATGCACACATGCATGGAGCCTAGCGCACATGCCTCGCCGGATTGTGACCTTGGATGTTGTAATCGTCAACCAGATAACCTAAAATCGCCCTCTTCCTTCTCACAACCGACGAAAAAGTGCTACGAATTCCAGCGGTCATCGTTTTGCAAGCGTGACCTATCGTTATTATATAACTCGAGATACGAGAGCATTCCTTCTGGATACAGATTTCGGCCAACTCAGTACGTCGTCTAAATTCACCATGGCAGATACCGCAGGAAAGGTGAGTTTACGCTTTAAAAAAAGTAAGAACGGAATTTTAAATTACCAGGTTATGGGAAATATTATATGTTATCAATCACAGTGATTTCAAGTGCATAATAGTGTATGTATCATTTAGCATTATTGCTTTGTTGATAATAATCTACAACTGGCATTCTTTGCATCTTGTAACTATACTATTTCACATCATATGCGTTATTATTAAAGCTCGACAATATATTGCTGCAGCTGTATGTAGCAAATATATACACTCGACAAAATTTTAAGAACATGAAAGTTCAAGGTTTCCAATTCCTTGGAAAATTTAAAATTCAAAAGGGATTGTTGTGTTGATGAAGGAACTTGCCCGCATTTTTTTTTTTTAAACGACCAATAAAAAAATAGTTCGAAATTTGAAACAGAGAATTTCTCACAAGTCTCTCATTTCTTTGAAAAATGTGTTGCCGAACTAAGATTACAGGGTATGACATATAGAGCCCAACGGAGTGATTCCCCACACATTGATTTTCAGTTTTACTCTATTTGTTAACGCTATCTGGAAATGATGAGGAATTATTTTTCTTCAGCAGTCCCTGTAGCTGGTGTGTGAATTTTTTTTTTCACCGAACCTAACTTTACAGAATTTTTTTAAATTTCACAAAATAGGTGGATCAGAAAAAGCTAATTTAAATATATTTCGAATAGAGGTAGTTGAGAAAAAGGGCTGTGTCTTTATCGACAAATACTTTCTTGTAAATATTTCTGCAGTAAATCCAAAACTAAATCATTTTCCGACCTTGATCAGGACGTTGTGAAATGCGCTATATAGGTATATCGTATAGGTTCTAGACAATATTCAGAGTACACAAGACTCAAGCTATCAGCCAAAATTAGCAGCCAAATGCTCTGATGTTCATTCGAATAAGATAGCAAAGTTTGAAAATTTTTTTGTGAAGTACCTTGAATCCCGAACACTTTAAAATAAATATGAGCATAAAACTGAAATACATTTTTATGATTCGAAAAAGATTAACATGTTTGGCTGATAACTCTGGCTGTTAGCTTGAGCTTTATTCAGTGTACAGTTTCTTCTTATCGTGGCTTCATACAACCAATGGTTATAAACAGTCTTAACGCAGGCTATAGTTTGTTCTAATCTAATCAAATTTATCATTGTGAGCTTATGTAAAATTCTTGAAACATATTATATCAAATTAGACATTAAAATTACTCCAAGTGTACGGTACAGTAAACAATTTTTTATTGCTGTACGAATATTTATTGGGAAATGTTTTGATCTGTCTTCGGGGATGATCTTGAGTAAAAACATTTGTAAAAACACCCATAAACACCTCATATGTTACACAATCCATATTAGGTATATATGAATTTAAATCAAACATTTGTCGTGAACTATCCATGCATAATGAGGATGAATTTAGTAACGTTACCGTAACGATGCGTGTCTAGGCAAAATGATTACTTTTCACGTTTTAGGATTGTCTGAAATTTAGTAAACCATGGTAAACAAGACATACTCATATATTTCGAAAAGTCAACTCTTTGAAATTCATTCAGAAATTGCACTATAATAATAATTTCCCTTGACATGTCATTACGTTAACGTTACTAACTTCAGCCTCGTTATACATATACAGAGGAGTCTATTTCAAACATCTCGTGCAAATGTTTTAAAGAGTAAAAAAGCTGCAAGTTTCCTTCAAAACTTGAATAATTTCAAAGGAGAAAGAACATGTTAATATGCATCAGGTTCTGGATTGTGCCTATTCCAAAATTTTGCAAGTAATCCTATTTTTCAATACAGGTAATGTAACAAACCTTATAATTTGCAGGATGATGTTTTTAAAATATTACAGAATATAACTAGGCAATTTGGGTAGTATGTTCGAAATTTAAATTCTCATAGTAGCTGGTAAAATTTATAAATACTGTACTATATATGCAGACTTAACTTGGAAAAGATTTATTTAAATTGATTCTGGTTTTACCAATTACCCATATGGGTTTGGCTACTTTTTTAATAAAGTATATAAAATCCTAAATCTAATTATTATTTATTTATTTATTCACGTAGTTTGAACGGGATAACCCGTGATACAAATGTAATATCCATGATACTGCAGAAACAGTGAAAAAAAAAAGATAGTCATCCTTATTTCAACAGCACTTTAGAATTAGCCTTAAAAGTGTAAGGACTAGTATTATACAAGTCAATCCAATATGCATTGTCGTTGCGAAGCAGTTTGAGAAATCGGAGTGCAAATTTCCGATCTAGTATTTCTAAACGTATAAAGGAATACCGAGGAAAGAGGCAATGGGGCGGTAATCATGGTTAGTGTAATCCATAGCTCTTCCGATTCGATAAGAAACAAACCTGAAGTAAAGATGGTTGACTCTTTCAAGTCTAAGTCTGAACTCATTGGTTTTAGGCTTCCAAATAGTCGAACAGTTCGATGGATTCAGATAAATAAAAGTGTAATAAAGCGTTTTAAACAAATTGATGTTCTTAAAGTCAACCTCCGACCTTATAATAAAGTTAAGTTTTTTAAGAGTTTTTGCACCGATAAATTCAAAGTGCCTCTTAAATGAGAGTTTCTGTAACTTGCTCAATAAATAGTTTTGCTATTCTATGACAGCTAAGCTGGTTATCAGTGAGATGTTTACCAAGGGTAATGCAAAAGCATTTGCCAACATTGCAAGATAACACGTTAACTCTATACCATTCCACCATGGAGTCGAGATCTTGTTGCAAAAAAAGCCTATCACTCTGATTACTAATGGCTGAAAAAAAGTTGGGCGTCATCAGTAATAAGTAATAGAGAAGCATGCTTGATAATGGAGTACAAATCATTGACGTAGATCAGGAATAAAATCGGGCTACGATACGTACCTTGTCTGATGCCGGAAATAACTAGGATAGGTTTGGAGACGTAATTATCGACTTTAACATGTTGGGTTCTCCCATTAGGACAAAAGATATTTTGTGGTTGTAAAAATCCAACCAATTGACCAGTATGCAAAATATAGGTACGTCGGGACATTTCATATTAGATTGATAAAAACTGGATCGTTCCAAGTTTAGTCAAAAACTTAGTTTTTAATAATGCTGAGCTCGAATGAAGTTGAATATATATCAATATATTCAATATTTAGCTAAACAAAAGTTGACTTACCATGATTGATTTACCTGTCAGAATCTATTTATTTACCTTATAAGCCTTAATAAAGTTAAATACCTATACTCATATTTTAAAAATCTAACTGCTTTAAAGCCATTTAAAGATTGTAAAATAGCAATTTTTGTCCTAATGTGTTATCACAATAACGTTACTAACTTCAACGTCGTGATAGTATAGCTTAATATTGCAATGGTTCATTTGTTCTTCGAATAGACTTCTGTTTGATCATGCTTGATCGATGGAACTTCAAGCACATCGGTTACGAGTATTTAAGAATTTCTTGTAAGCGGAAGCCATCGAATTTCTAAATTCAGGAGCCTTGAAACAATCTAGCTTCCCAGTAAAATGTTATATATGAATATTGAACACTGAAAATAAGCCAGATTAGAAATATGAAGTTTCAAGCTGCTTATATTTAGATAAACTGCCCCATATACAAGACTGTTATAGCACAACTTACTATGCTACATTCTCACGTTTTTTTGAAAGAGGTGTTTCCGAAAAAGGACTATAATTCTGTATCAGAAGGTACTTGATTTCAGGCAAACCCGAAGCATATAGAGATAGACTGTGCGGTCCATACACTGAGCTAAAGCTCTAATTAAGAGAAAGCGACAGCAGGAGAGCGACCTCTAACTCTAATCGGTGACTTGACAGGGAAAACACCTAGCTTATACAAGTATAACTACCCGCTTGCCTCATTGCTTCTCCGGTTGGTGCCTGCTCCACACTCTTTCGACCGTGCAACAGAGAGGTCGGTCTTCCGCTGTCGCTTTACCTTTCTAATTAGGGCTTTAGTCAAGTCAAGTATCTTGATTATTATACCATTTAATTTATATCCTGGCACTGCCTACAATAACCCTGCTTTTCTAGTCCTATTCGGAGATAGGCCTTTAACTTGAACGCTTAGGATTTTCTGGAGTTTAGCTAGTAAATAATAACAAAGAAAACATGTTCATATTTTGAAAAGCCAACTCCTTGAAAGTCGTTCTAAAATTGTACCAGTACTATTTTTTCCATGATGTTTCATTACGTTAACGTTACTAACTTCAGCTTTCTATGTATCTTGCCTATTGTACTGTATTTTCTCGCTTGATCACAACATAATAATCAACTTGGTCACTAGAAAATAGGGAGAGTTCTTCTAAAACGAGCAAATCGGATCCTGTTGCCTCTGGACCTCCGAACAAGTTGTCCTCTCGTCAAGCTCACAAGATGATACGTTATATGATAAAAGAAGCTGGAACTGTTGCTGAAAATCTCAACTAAATCTTATTAACTAAATTGAAACATATCGCACATATAGTTGTTGCAACTATTCGAATGTATTCTGTTGAGATTATACATGCAAAGCACTCTAGAATGCATTCGGTTATAAGCATTACGATTTGCAGGCACGTCTAAATATGCTTCTCTGAATTATATTCTATTCCTTCTCCCCTAGTGTAACACAAAAATACCTTTCATAATAATGAGATAATTCCATCTAGTAGTTCATAATTTGGGGACTGATTTTATTTCAATTACTCTTGCAGGTGATCAAGTGCAAAGCAGCCGTAGCATGGAGAGAGAAATATCCACTTTCGCTGGAAGAAATTGAAGTGGCACCCCCGAAGGCACATGAAGTTCGCATTAAGATTTCAGCAACTGCCCTTTGCCATACCGATGCCTATACGCTGGGTGGATTAGATCCGGAAGGTATATTTCCATGTGTACTTGGCCACGAGGGTGCAGGAATTGTTGAAAGTGTAGGACCAGGTGTGACAGAATTCCAGCCAGGTATGTATTACAATATATTTACAAAAATGTTGTATTTTATATCGGTAAATTATCTAAACAGACTGTAATGTAGAATTTTTATTTATTTAATTTACTTTGCAATTGGCATTCTGTTATGAAAATTGAATCTTCAATTTACAGGTGATCATGTCATCCCACTATATATACCTCAGTGCGGTGAATGCAAATTCTGCAAGTCACCAAAGACAAATTTGTGTGGGAAAATTCGTACCACTCAGGGCAAAGGTGTGATGCCTGATGGAACATCTCGCTTCACTTGCAAGGGAAAGACTCTAGCTCATTTCATGGGCTGTTCCACGTTCTCAGAATACACGGTCGTTGCGGACATTTCACTTTCCAAGGTTATTATTTTACAGTTGGTTACTCAAATTTTATAAATAAATGTTTCTCTCGAAATTATCTTTTTATATTGGGAAAGAAATATTTAATAAAATTCCTTAATTTTATCAGTGAAAGTCCGAATGATCTCAGGTAAATAAAATAAAGTAAATAAAACGGTCTAGATGATGTTTCTACCCAACACATATCAGCTAACGTGACCTATTACGGCAATATTGGATTCATTTTTGTAGTTCTTGAAAAAAGACAAATTCAATGACAAGAACTCGTTTTGTATTGTGAGGGATCCACGTCAATATTCTTGTTTTTTATGTCTGAGAGGAAAGTTGTAAATATCTATCCGTTTCAGGAAATATGAATCGTTTTGATATTCAAAAATTTGAAGTACCTTTCTGGGCTGTTACAGCATAAAACAATTTGTTTGCAACAGCCCAGAACAGAATAACTTTTACAAGTTGATACCAGAGAAAAAATGGTTAACGTGATTTCGAAGAAACAATCTAGTCTGTACAATAATTTTAGATCATTCTTAGCTGATATATTGTGGAAAAAAAATCCAACATCTTGCAGTGATTATTAGAGAAAAAATTTATTCTACGTAAAATTGTCGTTTTGAGAGAATCATTCAAGTAAATAACAAATTTAGTAACATGACTATTATAATAATGCACAAATATTGATAGAAATTACCAATGAGGAATTCCTTAGACGTTTACTACTGTTTTGTGTTATTTATATCCACAGGTTGATCCTAAAGCTCCTCTCGATAAAGTTTGTCTTCTGGGCTGTGGGGTGCCAACAGGATATGGGGCTGCTCTTAATACTGCAAAAGTTGAGCCAAATAGTACGTGCGCTATTTGGGGGTTGGGTGCAGTGGGTTTGGCTGTTGCTCTTGGGTGCAAAGCAGCTGGAGCTTCCCGTATCATCGGGATTGACGTCAATAAGGATAAATTCGAACAAGGTTATTGAAAATTGCATTACACATCAGTCACAGAGGATCAATTATGCTGAATAGGAATATATACTTTCCATTCGATTTCCGTAATCTCGTACAGTGCATGCCTTATGAAAAATGTCTACTGCCCTCTAATACTGAAGTATTCTGGTACTGATGCTCAATATTTATAGCGCTCCTGGTAGTGTACCAGATAATGTCTTTCACTATCCAAACGAAGATACAATTGTTCATTTACAAATTCACTTAGACACAATGGAACATGGTTTCCCATGCAATTTATCTATTTGAAGGATATAATTATTCTAATTTTCATTCAGATAATAAACCAGATAAATATAGAAACAGGAGAATCTTGATATACTGAACACGAAGAATTGTTGATTTCATGAAATATTTTTTTGAGTATGGTAAAAAAATGTGTTGTTGCTGCAAATAATTATTTGGTAAAGCAACAAACAATTTGATAGGATCGACTAGACAGTACCGATTTTTCGTCTAAATGAAAGATTTACTGCGATTGTGTCAAATTTAGTTAAAGCAACATAATATTTTTTTCACTAGCTGTTGAAAAAAAGTTTGGTTGACTTGGCCACGTTTCATCGCATTCGTAGATTGCAAAGATATTCTTTCAGAAGAAATTTCCATCGAATTATTGATTTTCACAAAACGGCATCTGAGTTTCAACTCCGAATGGTTTCCAATTTGTTTAATTCTAAGCAGCATATTTTATCTTTATACCATAAAAAAGATAAAGATGAGCAGTAGATTGAAGTAGATGAAGATGAAAGCTGAACTTCATTCACATTATTTCTATAAAACAAAGAGATAAGGTACATTTACCTAAGGTGCTTATCTTAAATAAAACTATCTGGATAATATATAACCATATATATATATATAATCATTTTCATAATATATAACATTGGCTACCGGAGTATTTACACTGCTAGAATATATTGCCGAATCTACGATTCATCGCCAGCTTCGTATGGTTGAAATTTCTATTTGGTTATTATTACAATCATTTGGCTTCAGAAATTTTAACATATTATAGTATATACTGAGTTATGAAAATCTTTCAATTTGTTTTAGGTTTCTATTTACGAGAAACGCATTGACCAAATTACTTTTTGGTATTAGAATTTGTAGCACTTCTTTTCTTTTTCAACTATAAGACCTATTGTGGTTTTTGTACATGAAAGTCTGATCTTTTTGAAACTGAAATTTATTAGAGAGATCCACAAAATAATCCCCAAGGAAAAACTGTTTTTCTTGACATTTCAAGTCAGGTATGCGTAAACGTCTAAAAATGGAGTGTTCTTTTTATGAAGTAGTAGACATTTTGAAATACATCATGAAATTTTTTTATCAGGACATTAATGCTGTCATAATTGAATCGATGTCATCATTCCATGAATATAGAATATAGGTATGTAGGAAATGCTCTAAAATGTTTACGTTTTCATATAAAAAAAAATTCTGGCCTTCACCTATACAGATCTCAGATTGTTAACAAAACATGTTTTCTTTGACATTTTCTTCAAATATATTTCGTATTCGGAAAGATTAGACATTTTTGAACAAGAAACCCATATCTTCATATTTTTTTCTGACAGGAAATTAAATTTGTAGACAAAGGATCAATTCAAAAGCGTATTGTAACTGATTTTTGTGTTTTTCGTAAACAGTCAGGCTTGTGGACCTGAAAAATTGTAGATTTTTCTAATATAGTATACATCAGTATACATTATAACATGTCAAAATTTTTATGCTAAAAAGTTGGCTGAAGGTGCCTGGATCAGTCCATATATAGAGATACACCTACGGAGACAGATTCTGAATGATTCAAGGCCACGCAGGTCGTCTGTTTTCATTTTTCTTAATCTGCCTAGCAGACGATACCGGTGGCCTTCAATCGGGTAGAATTTGCTATTGGCATACAATTCTATTTAAAAAAAAGATGCACATATATCCTGCACAGCATAAAATATTTCACTGAAAGATTTAGATATTTTTTTTGAGCTCACAATACAGTTTTACGGGGTATATGTATAGTGAATATACACTTCAAATTTTGAATCAATCCATTTATAACAACTGTCATTCAATAAATTTCTTTTCATTCACAGCTAAACTATTTGGTTGCACCGAGTTTGTAAATCCAAACGACTACGATAAACCAATTCAAGAAGTTCTTGTTGAGCTTACTGATGGTGGTCTTGATTACACATTTGAATGTGTAGGAAATGTACATACTATGGTGAGGCTACTATTTGATAATATTATAAATTTTGAATAGAAATCTCTTTTTCATTCAATGCCACATGATGCAATATTGCATTTTTCTACTTTTGATCCATCATTATTCAATTATTGCAGAGAGCTGCTTTGGAATCATGCCACAAGGGTTGGGGCACGTCTGTCATTGTCGGAGTAGCTGGGGCTGGGCAAGAGATTAGTACTCGTCCATTCCAACTGGTAACTGGTCGCGTTTGGAAAGGAACTGCATTTGGCGGTTGGAAATCGCGAGACAGTGTGCCCAAGCTGGTCAAGGATTATCAATCAAAGAAACTGCTTCTGGATGAGTTTGTCACACAAAATCTTCCGTTTGATCAGATCAACGAAGCATTTGATCTTCTACACTCAGGAAAAAGGTAATCCAGATTTCTTCTTCATATTTCCTCTCAAAACTTTTTAAAATGATGAAGAATAGAGTCACAAGTTTGAGCGAGTGCTGAAAGCAGAGTATAAGATTAGAATTCGGAGAATTAGAAATGATAGTGAGGTGTGCACAGATTCTGCAAGCAATTGCTTAGTCAAATGGGATGAAAAGGCTTTCAGATAGAATAGATAAAGTTTGACATATGAGTATCACAGGAGTGTGAAAAGTGAGTGATGATGTTACAACAGGAAATGTTGGTATTAAACAATATTGATTTTTGTTTTTTATTTCAAAATAACAGCTCAGACAACTTGCTATTTTTTTGCCAACGACTGTAATTCTTGCTTAAAAGAATCAAGGAAAACGTTGATACAAAGTATATACTATACTATACTACATTACAACGTAACCACATTTCCAGATATATTCATGTTAAGCTACAATATCGCGTTAATTTCTCGTGAAAATATAAAATTCCCTGACTTTTTCCAGTTTTCTAACCTTGTGGATTTTTCCGTTTAATTCTGCAGATTAAGAACAAAAATACTTTGATACATTTGAGAGTTAAATAGAAAGAATTTTTAAAAAACGACGAGGTTGAAGTTAATTACGTTGTCGTAACAAAATATTGGGAAAAAATCACCACTTCGAATTTTTTATTGATTTTGAAAGATTTACAAATACTTGAGAGTATGCCTTGTTTTATTACAGCTTATGGAATTTCAAATAACTCAAATTCTGCGAAATAATGATTTCTCCTAAACGTGTATCATCACAATGACATTATCAACTTGAACATCATAAAAAGTAACATGTAGTGCCGTTTTTAGCCAAGCGAACAATTTTAGTAACAGCTAAAACGAAATAAATCGAAAAAAAAGACAATTATCTTTCAGCTACTCTAACGGAAAGCTAGTTCCCTTGTATACTCTCCTCTCAGAGCGTCAACAAATTGAGAAAAATTAGTGTGAAAAGAAATTTAGCCCAAAAAGTCAGGATACAGCCAGTGATTCTATTTATTCACAAAGTCAACCCGTTTTTTAAAATCAATCGTCATTCTTGAGCCGTAATACTCAGTAGTTTTTCAAAAATTTGGAAGATACTATTGTATCATGTATCTGGAGAGAATCGACGAAAAAATAATGGAATATCATTGGAACCAAAATTTAAATCAATCTTGATCTTACATACGATATTCTTGTGCATTATCATAAAAAATGGAGTAAAATTACATTTTTTACTGAGAAGGGTTACAAAAATCAGAGAACTTCATTTCGGCTATTTATTCATCATCATTTTGAAGTAACTATAATGTAAGAAAATTACGAAACCTTAATTAATTGCAATCATTTTTCTGAATTTTCAGTTTGAGAGCTGTTCTGCATCTCTAAAATATGGATTCACCGTTGTAACTCCAAGGACACTACTGTACAGAATTCCGTACATATCCATGAGATACAATGTTTGAATTATATTATATAAATAAATAAATATTTTATGGGTACATTTTTGCTATCAAAATGAATACGTATTTACTTTTCTTTTTTATGAGATTCTAATTTCATACTATCATAGCACTAGCGATATCATGCGAATGATATCAACCTTTGTCAGTCAAAATGCAAGAATACAGATTGTGCTGACATCCGATCGATCAACATTACATAATTTTAAATGCTAACCTTTGTTGCAGGTAAGTGAAAAACCACCTGTAATTCTTTACACGTTGAATTTACATTTGAGCAATGTTTCACTGAATGACTGGGCAAGTCTACGAATTATGGACACCATCCAGGGTCAAAATTTCGCCTTTTATCCAATTCTAATATTTTTTAGTATGCACCAAGATGCAAAGTTACTGCAAGTATCAGATCTCTGTCAAAAAGTTATTTTTTTTTACCTATTGTTTTTGACATTATTGAGCTCTTATTTGAAATTTGACTGTATAATCTGAAAGCGTCACATTCTTCTTCTTTTTCTCTAGAGATATTTTAATTTCATTCACGTTTGTAGAGTAGAAGTACTGTACTGTTTACGAATAGTGTATCTTTAACACGTTGAGCGCCATGTCAGCCATCGGTGGCTGACACTAGACTTTCCGTTTAGGCCGCGTCAGCCATCGGTGGCTGACACTAGACTTATCGGTGGCTGACAGCGGCGCGCGTGGCCTGAACGGGATTGTCTTAGAAATACGCGTGGCGCTCAACGTGTTAACGTCGTGGCTGCTACATGATGAAAAAGCTTGAGTGCCTTTTACTCCTGATGCTTTCATAAATCTCAGCTTTAAAATTTGTCAGACTTGTGGTCAGTTTTAGTGCAATAAACAAGATGTATTGTTGTTTCTCTGATGGAAGACTTGCGTGTTTAATAAGATGCTTTGTTGTACCTCTAAGATTTCGATTCGAGTAACAAAAACACATCTTGTATCCACAAGATATATTTCAATCGGGAAAGTATGATTTAAAAAATTTACATTTTCTTTATTACACGGAAAATTACTATCATGAAAAACCGAAAAATTTTTGGAACAGTGATTTATAAAATATAAGGGGTAAAAGGTACTCAGGCTTTTTAATATGTAGCACCAGATATGTCAATATATATAAATCATTATTTAAAAAGTACAGAACTTCTACAAACGTGAATAAACAAAATGAAGATATTCTGTTACGAAGTATTAAAAATGCAATGTTCCGTAAGATCAATTGTAGCTTCGACCTGGTTTTGTATGTAAGAAAATTTGGGCTTTTAGAGGAAGATGTCAAGTTTGACATAAAAGTTGAGAAACTTTTCCTTGTTGAAATCTTGAACCATTTATTTTTTTGCGATAAGGGTACGACCAAAATATGGATAGGAAAACGAGTATTCATTGTTGAGAGTTGATCAATGTATTCCTTAGAAACTGTAAGAGGTGGAGGTCTGAAGTTTGCAAGATTTTTGCATCTGAGTACATACTACAAGTTATTAAAATTGCAGAAAAATTGAAATTTCAACCGTGAGTCGACTGTCAACAATTGTTGGTCTTGCCCCTATACATTAGATAATCTTATGCCTGACATAATTATGTGAACATCATATTTATTACAGCAATCTTTTTCAAGTTTACAGAACTTTAATTTTTCTGTAATTTCAGACATATTTGTGTAATTTTGAGTAATGCTGCGCTATTTGTTTAAAAGTATGCATGCAAGATGATCACAACTAAAATCTGGTAAATCTTTATAGAACAATCTGAATTCAGTGATAAAATTATACAACTTCATTATAGAAATATGAGATATGCAGTGTGTAAAGTTTAAACATATTTCTTTCAAGACCCAGTTCACTTGATAAATGTTTTTTGTGGAACGAGAATTTATTGTCGTCCTTGGGTTTTACTATCGATCTAATAAATATAAAATGTAATCATAGACTTCTGATGCATTTTCAATATTTGCATGTGTCTTTTACGATAGTATATGTAATAGTAGTTTTCCGTTCCGTATGCGGAAACAAATTATTAGGCCAAATTTGTAATTAGTCGTCCGGTGTGTTTGAGACATATTCAATAATGAATAGATTTTGTATTACTTGAATTTCACACAAGCTCGTTAACTGTAAGACCCATAACAATTACTGTTGTAAGACATTATGCGGTTTCTGAGATCGCAACCCAGCTAACACATGGACAAATTGTGTCGAGACGTCTTGAAATCGTTCTCAAATTCTCTAATGCAGCGATCTTTCATCAGACTGTTTCCAGGCGCACCGATAACCTTCTGCGCTGTCCAAGTTCAAGTCTAGTCCATTCATTTGACAATTGATTAAATAAAACTTATACATCTGATAATTGGGTCAGTAAGGGTATGACTGCTACATGATCTTAAATATTTGAAATACGTCACTTATACGAAGGGAATCTCTAGCGAAGGTCAGACTTCAAGCCACCTACACTCCACGAGCGTCAACACATGCACAAGTTTTCGTTTGCAACATTTGTCTGCTACACTTGACTTACGTAAACGCTGTGCGTATGTTGACGTTGGTGATGGGCATGTGACTCGGAGTTTTCCCTTTTACCAGAGATTCTCTTAATACATATTTTATAAACATTTCAATTAGCAGGCATGATGTATTTAACTTGCTATTGATTATTTTTCTGAACATTTACGACCACACAACTGATTGTGAATTCAAAGTGCCGCGCGTAGTACCATGTGCCGACAAAAGATGGCCCATAGCTGCTGCGCTCGCTCCAGCTATCCGCGCGAACCACTCTTGCGTGAACGAACTTCTCTCTCGCAGACAAAGTCAACTCTCGATGAAATCAATTAGGCTAGCGCCTGGCCGCCCAGCAGCGCGAAACTTCGCGCGTAGCATTTAGTCGCGTGGTGACTTAACGGACTTGAAAATGCTGAGGCTTATTGGACTCTGTTGTATCGGATTTCGGGTTGAGTAAGGGGGTCAACGGATATACCTGTTGTTGTTAAGCAGCTCATCGATCCTGCGCTGCATTTGTGCAAGACTGATTCGTCCGCGGGTTGCACAAACAAAGATTCGTACGATCCGATCCCGCGTCTGAACAGTACTAGCGGATTGCCTAGTTATACTAGGTAGCAGATTTCTTCCGTAGCGCCAAGAGGGCAAGTTTAACTTAGTTTATCAAAAATGGTTATTTAGTCGGCAGGGAACGTTGCTCGTGAGGTTTCTCTCTGACTATAGCGCGGGATTCCGTAACTCGAGCGACGATTATCGCTATCGTTAACGCTGCCTATCGACAATTGTCGCTAGTGGTGATTCTGTACCACGCAGTTAACGATATTTGTCGCTAGTTCGAATCGTTAGGTTACGATGATTGTCGGTATGCTAGCGATGGATATGGAAGTCTCGCTAAGGCGTAACGATAATCAGTGACACAGTGGACGATAGTATATCGCAACAACATATCAATGTGTTGCGCGTAAACTTTTCTCCAGCCTTCAAAATCGTATTTAGATTTAAAAAGGATTGAAAACTTCATCATGCAAGTGAATATGAAATCCACTTTAACAAGCAATTATTTTTTTCAGCACAATATAATCGTTTTAACGTTCTTTGTAAAACGGTGTTCATTATCCAAGTAATTTTATAAAATTCAAAAACATACTTTTAAGCTTACGTTGACTTAATCCTTAATATCTTTCCAAATATACAAGTCCATTTATAAGATATCGTAAGGGTTCATTAAATAATAGTATTTAATCAACTCTCTCGATGGCTTTTTAATATAAAAATAACAAGTTCATTTTTTATTCGCCGAAAGAATGGATTAAATAATAATATTCAATCAACTCTTTCGATGCCGAGAAATAGACTTATGAAGAGGGCTCAGTCAAAGTAACCTTAAAAAAATATTTCTGAATTTTATACAATTGTTTGGATAGAGTGATTCTGGTCATTAATAGATGACAGATGACATAAGGCCTTTTCTCCAAATCAGTTTAGTTGAGCATTGCAACATTTGTATAGTTAATAGTACTCAAACTAAAACCATTGGAACTGTTTGGGCTCAGTATACTTACACTGTTCCATTTTTTTCCATTTTTGATTCATCGGAGAAGAATTTTTTTATACAACACGAGGAAAGATCACGGCAAGGATTACAGAACAATAGACGTTTTTTTTTTCGTTCACAAATAATCTATCCGAAGTTACTAGATTTTTAGTGATAATATCTGCGACGTTGTCAAACTTGCTGAAAATCTATCGAAATTTATCGATGCGCCTGTGATTAGTTTTGCATCGATGCGCCTGTGATGAGTTTTGCATCGACTAATATCCTTACGTCTAAGTTTCAGAATCACCCTACGTCGCTAGCATCGTCGATGCAAGCGACAACTGTCGCTAGCTAACGACAGCGATAATTGTCGGTAGAGAGTTACAGAATCCTGCTACTGGTCCCAAATTTCTGAAATTTTCCTTGACGAGACCATGTGCAGAACACCAATTCTTTGGTATCAAAGACTGATGCAGTTGTAACGATGTAATGTTTTTTTTGCTCTTATTTCTGCGTTGTGTTCTAGAACAGAAAACTACTTCACATTTAATCAACGCATATAACAGCTTGTTCAATTCAAAAGAATAAGTCAATAACAAACTTGCTGATGATTCATAGTGATAATTGTTTAGACACAGATATGTCACTAGTCGACATAATAACGTAGCCTTACACTGGTCTTTAAAAAGAATAGGATTATCAAATAGATCCATCAATATTTTGAAGTAGAACCGAAATACACATTTATGTTAGTATTGAAGTATACAGGATAATTACTTGTAAATTTTCTATTCCACTTAGTATTAGTTACAAAAATTTACAAAAAATGTTTTCATAAATAGTTTAACACAAATATCATATCATTAGAGTGGTCCTTAGAAAGCTTACCTGGAAAAGATCTCCAGATTGGGTACAAAAAAACAAAATTAGAAAATTCTTCCAACATTAGAGATACACAAAAACACTCGATGACGATGATCGATTGCCAACTTCAAGTAATGAATATTATGTGCGAATTGGGAATAATGACTGATTGATTTGTGATTAAATTATAGATGGTTCATCTTTTTTTTATTTTCAATATTATAAGAATTTTTATGCCATGGTTTAAATTGTTTCAAGAGTGTCAGCATACAAAGCTATGATTTTTTACTCATTCACTGTTCAAATAGCTGATGTGAATAGTTCATTTTTCACATAGATTTCTCACCATCAGTGATTATTAGCGTTTCTTGCCCAAATTCGAAACTCAAAATGTATTTATGCTCACAGGCACCCGTTTTAATTGAACTAGAATGCTGAAATTTTGGCCCAATTTTTTTTTAAATTTATTTTTAACCTATCTAGGAGGTGCTGAGCCGGTTCAAATACAACAATGACTTTTTCAAGGATCAGTCTGATAATTATACTAAACAATGCTACATGCGTTGCTTCTTGTATTATCATGCTGATGGCCCTTTCGAAATCAAGCGTGTACCCAACGCATCAATCAACCTTCAGCGTCAGAGGTCCTGTAAAGTAACAAACGATTATTTTGAATATTGCTTTTCAATACCTCGTATGATTTGTAATTAGAGCAAATAAGATTCAGAAAATCATGTGCAAGTCATGTGGTATGTTGAGCTATGTTCGTCCCATTTCTATACGTGCAGAGTATCATCTTCGGGGTTGTAGTTTTCCTACTCTACACCATTTTCTAGCTGTTACTGTACACATCTGGACTTCCTCAAAGTTGTCGCTGTATTCACTTTGTATGATTTTGTGCATTTGCAACTCATTGTCGGTGCTTTCTTAGAGTCCTTGTCGATACATTTGGTGCCTTTTAAACTTTTAAGCTGTGTTGAAGCCATGAAGCGAATAAGCTGCAAATATCCATCATGTTCAGTCTACACCTGACCCAGCAGTCTTTTGAAGATCACGGTACCTTATCTAGAAAATTAAAAAACAAAGCTTCATTATACTACCGAGGAAGCACGGCTATTTCAAGGTATAGTATAATGTTACATAACGCACATCTTTTACTCGTTACACATAATATATGCAAATAAACTGTACTCCAAGCTATTTTAGTTTTATGCGTTATTTCAATTCATATTACAATTGGGATAATTAAGAAAATCGATTGTACTTGTAATTCAGAGCTAGTGCATTATTGCAAATGCTGACGCTGTCATATTTTCCATAGCAATTTCTCCAATAGTGTGATATTAAAAACATTTGTTACATCCGTTTCCTACTTGCTGTATATAATCGGTTCACACAGCAACAAATTTGGCTCACACTTGTATGGCTGGTAATTTTTCCCCCAAAGGCTGTGATTTCAGTCTTCTGTTTAGTCATTTATGATGAAGATATTTATGTATGACATAAGTCAAGTCCATTTCTGTAACAGCAGCTTACATTGCAGTAGGTGAACAGAGTTTGTCATTTTCAGCTTATAAGTAACTGACGTCTTACCTTGTACATTTACATAAGTAACCAAGCATAGCTTCTGCGCAATATATTATCTTGTTGCAGATAGTGCAAAGCAATCGGTACCAATTTACTCGTATTAGACACTTTTACAATATCACCTGACCCACAGTAAATGTGCATCGCGTGCTCGCAATTTCTTCATAAAATTCGAAAATAATCACAAATTGTTATGAGTGACAATTATTGCACGATAGAGCTTAAAAAAATAAAAGATGAACATATAGGTATGTAGTGCATTACTTCGCATGGTAAAGGATTATATGTGCGACAGTTCTCATTTCTCATGTCGTAATTCCATCTGAAAGTCCAAGATGAACTATTCCCGGCAGAACAGTTATATAGCAGGTTCTTACCTGATTTGAATAGTCTCAAATCGTTAAGTCAGATTTTGTTACACATATTTGTAATAATGTTTATTATCCAACTTTCCAAGTGAAATAGCAATTCTAGATTGTTTTGTTGTATAAAAGCAGTAGCGAAATTGTCTTTTTTCATATTGTGGAGTCGTACGAGAACTGTTGTCGAAAACTCATAGTTGCCAATGTACAACATACATGTTTCTCACAATGTAACTGTCACCGGGACGGTTCATCTTGGTCTTTCAGAAGCATTACGACTCCTATGCACTCGACATATTCTCTCTTTACACGTACCAAGAAGGTAACATGTCAAAGATAAGACGACTCCACAGTACTTTTTTATGAACACATTCACTTTGTTAATCCTTCATGCAAGCAACGTTATTTACTGCTTTCTACCAGATTCATATTTATTACGAGCATTGATTATATACTGAGGTTCATATTGTAAGATTTCTCTCTGATGGGAAATCTAATGAAATCCTTTGTATGTCCTATGTTAGGTAGTTCCTCTTCTAGTGAGTCGTCTGAAAATGCGATTGTTGTGGAAGAATTTTCTGAGAATGTACTGGAGATTACTTCATCTGAGAGCGATCCTGGCGATGGATCTTCAAGTCTTTGTATGCGTTCATACATACGGACCATGTATTCCCTATAAGCTCCATACTTCTAAGGTATCTACCATCGATTATTTCTGGGAGCATGCAAGACTCATAGAACTTTATTACTTAAGGTAACATCTTGCTATGCCAAAATTGATCGTTTTTGTAAACTTTAACAGTCATCATACCTTTTGGAGTCCATAAGATAAAAACACAATAGTGTCTCTGCGTAATGTGCAATTGACCTTGGACCTGATAAAAATAAGGATGAGTCTGATTTATCCTGCCAGAGTTGTGTTCTTGTCGAGGATTCTGTGAACATCTCCAAGTTTTCGTTCGATGGCCTGCTCCGGAGTCTCACATCTCTGGCACTAAAGGGGCATTTGATCTCAACAATGCCATCATCGTGCAGCAATCCATCTGGTGACGCACCTAAAGAAGCGTGTTCTAAATCAACCAAGAGGCCGCAAGGGGTGACTAACTCCTTCGGTTTCTTCAAATTGTTGACAAGCTTTCAGCTCGCTCTGCTTGTCATACTGCAAAGCAGGAAGAGGTAATTCTTGCGGATTCACAATGGTTCTCACTGTGTTCGCACAGAGTGTAGTTGGTCTCATGCGGCAGACCTTTCCAAAATTGGATGCTGTAAGTAGTTTTGTCCTCAGAGATTTCCATTCACCGCTATCACCTTTGCCTCTTGTTCGAACTTCAATTAGGTCTCGTTCTGCCTGCTGTTCTGCCAATTTTTCGAAATGCAACACAACTTGCGCTTTGAAATCAGTGTTAGAAGATCAGGTCGCTGACAATTTCGACCATAGTCTTGGTCTGAACAAGACTTTTGTTCGGAGGATCTTGCTGACATGTACTTGGGTTCGGGTTCCTTGCGTCTCATCTCGTCCTTTTCCAGCCGTTTAACATTTTTTGCTTTACGCTTTAGCTGCAGTTGATGAATCAGGGTAGTTGGATTCTTTTCCATCGCAGAACTCAACTTTGAATACGACTCCTGTGTGTTGAATTGCACAACCGCGCCAGCGCATCGAGCGTTGTAAGAATTTCTTCGTCCAAAATGAATACGATTTCTTCCGATGAACTTGCTGACGATAGCATTCTAGTTTTCGACAGTGTTACTGGTGACATTGTATAGCAAACTCAGCATGCCAACTCAGTTGTGTAATTGCTTCAAAGATCCTGTCGTACATTCCTAGCTCAGTTAAAACTGGCTCAAAGTTTTCTTCGTCTTCTTTCGAAATGCCAACACAGAAGTATCCCATTGCAGCGGACCTCTTGTGTTCACCGAAGACGTGACTTGAAACATTGACCGAATCTTTTCTCAGACGTTCTACTTTGTCAGATAATGAGACGTCTTGGGCCATGCGGTACTGGCTTGCCTTTACCACGACTATTCGAATTCTTAGTGTAATGCCTTCAATGACCTTTCTCCATTCTCCTACAGACTTCTTTGAAGCTGACAGTTCCTGAATTTTCGTCTTCGAATTGGCCTTCAATTTAGTTTTGGCAGCTTCCTTGATTTTGGTGGTAAGATTTCGCAAAAGATGATTTGTGCACTCAACTTTCTGACATAATAGTCATCGTGTGGGTTGCAGTCAAGAAGTTTTTTGTCGACGCTGCTGTCACCGTCTGCTATAAGTGAGGAATACACTAGTCCGTGCATTTCCATACTTTTCATAAATCCTTCAGCAATCACACTACTTTCCATATTGGGAGAACTCTGATTAGAGCCCCAATTTTTGAAGCATTGATGTTCTCTGGGAGCCTCGTTCCTTCTTTCAGCTACGTTACAAACTGTGCAACACTTATTCTGAACTGCGGCAAACAGAACTTTTTGAGTATGGAAGCCGACGATGACATCAACACCAGACGGCGAATCGTATTTTCCTGATCTATATGACCTTTTCATCGAGCTTCTATCTGCTACAACTGGGATGTGCGGCACTCCATTTTTCATATCACCACGCTGAATTGCAAGCTTTTTTTCTTCCTTGACAGCAGCCTTTATTTCTTCTAGTGCCGCTTTTAGTCTGTTGGTAAGTTGCTTCTGTCATGAACTGAACATTCATCAAATTGAAAATCTCTTTTAGTTGAGAGTATCCAATCCCCATACAAATTGCTGCAGCCACTGCGCTCCCATTAACCGAAAGATTTTCTGTTCCAATAGGCTCCGACGAAACGTATGCTATTTTTGAACACATTTGATATTCAAAAAGGAATCTTGTTTTGAGACCTATATGCTTTGTCGATACACATAAATTTTGGTTAATGGGTGTGTGCCGGCATAGGGACCTTCGGTCCACGGAGGTTCGTCCTGTAAAGCTTCAGTCTTTGTCTTTGTTATACCCTTTGTTTCGGCAGAATCTGAAATCTCTTTAGGCCTTACCTTTTCTTGAGAAGACGCTTGCTTCCCCTTCCAATTCTGGGAACGAGAGGTTTGTTTCTTATCAATTCTCGTTCGCTGAGAATTTGAAGACTGGGGACCCCAAGCGGGATCCCAATTTTCTGACCAGTCTTGGGGTTTGGCTGCCTGTTCATAGCGAGCAGAATTGAATTGTTGCATTCTTCGTTGCCCTCTATTCATCTGGGGTGCCCCACCAGGAAGTTCTTGGGCCATCCGACCTGCATTGTTACTTATCTTTTGCGTGCAAAAGGAATTTTTTGAAAAAAAACAACAGTGCAGACCATCAAAGTTACAGTTGTAAACCAAATTGTGATAATCGAATCCCCTGTGCAACTCACTTAGCATGTACTTGAAATCAATGATGTGTATCGAGTACCTGGATTTTCGATCTCAGCTTTGTCTACATGCGCCGGCTGAACTATGAGGTCTGATAAACTCTCATCGAAATTAATCTAGCTGCAATGTTTCATCGTACTGTGATGCCAATTGAGCCTTTTCAGTTTCATCCAGTACTTGTTCCATTTCGACAGCATCCGTGTATTTCGTTAGAATTTTCTCATGGGATCGACTGGTCTGTGCCTGTATTTCGCCTTCCAAGCCTTCTATGTGGACGTTATCTGTAAGATTCACAGCTATTTTTTCAGTGATATCCTTCGATAATCAGATGAATCTAATCGAAATGTCACAGTAGCAGATTCAGGATTTTAATATACAGTAGCTGCAGACACGTTACTTTCATTTGCGACCTGCTGGTCCACGCGTTGCATATTTTCTTGGCATGCGGTTGATGGTGCCTTTAATGCGATTCTATGGTCGCGAAATGTTCGTTTGCGACTCGGTGCTTTCACAGATAACCAATATCTACCATGCCCTTTGCATCAACTTCGATCCATTTTCGCGTGAATCTCTGGTAGTATTTCAACGTAAATAGGTACTTGTAGTTTCACGTGAAAGAATACCTTACGATTTTTAAAAAGAATCGAAAAAATTCGACTAATTTCACGTTCCCATTTGCACGTGCTTGACATCGCGAGATTCCACACGTGGATGTATCTATGTACTGAACAACGCTCGTGGCATCCCGGAAACTGTTAGACACAAATACGGCGCGTAACTGACGCGAACCTATAATTTAAAAATGTGTTTGCAAGTTTGCTCTGGTTTATGATTGCATTGGTTCACTGTACTCCGCGTGGTCGAACTCTATTTTGTACTTGACACTATGTTATTGTAATTAATTAAAGAAGCGGGATACGATTTGATAACTATGTATTCGTGATAATAATTACGACATGCGGACCCCATTGTTTTGGACTTTTGTCGATAATTCACCACGCAAGAAAATAGTTAGGCGCCAGGCTTTAACAGATCGAAGGGACGATATCCGGAAATTAAATCATGTTGACTCAAAAAAACAAAAATAAAGTGAACAGCTGCTCTCATCCGTTAACCTTGACCTCGCAAGATGCTCAGCTGTCAAGTTGGTAGAGGGGAACGTGGGGGCGATGAGTGAAACAAAACATACATACGATAAAAGAATTTGATGGTAAAACAGAAATTCATTGGAGAAGGGTAAGGCAGATTCTCAGCACTGTAACTTTTACATGCACTTCATCTGGTCGAAAATACAGAACATAAATGCGTCCCCGACTCATCGCGGAAGGCGACGGCAAAAAGGGGGGAAGGGAGAAGAAGAGAGAAAACAAAAACAAAGTACCGCTAGTCACAGGAATATAAAATTTCACATACATACCACGAACAGAAAAATTACACCTTTCATTTAATAATAACAGTTATTCACGCCATATTATAACAGTAACCGACATGCTTCGAATATCTCGAAAGGGCAAAATAAATAAACCAGTTCGAACTGAGTTAAATTTAATTGAACAATGTTCAAGAAAAGTACTACATAAAACGAAAAAAATGCTTTGCATGCACCGATATTTGGCGAATGATAACACTTTGGACAAATAGCGAATAATAATTTCCGTCAACGGGAGCTACACAATGTTAGGCAAAATTTTAACGTAAACGATTTATAATTCAACAATCTTATCCGCAGTCGGGCCCCGTCCAAATATATTATAGTATTCGATTATATCCATCAAAACCTGCATATTGTTGATAGTATCCGCGTATTTCCGATACGGGCGAAATGCGGAAAGACGCTTCTCATATCAACACGCATCCACGCACACACACAGGGGGTGATATAGGTGATATACGATAAGATGGAATGATTATGATAAGATTTGAAAAAAAAAAAATATCACACACCAGAATAATAATGGAAATAAAGGATATTCTTAATTTAGAGTAGTGATACACGAAAACCCGAGCGAAGATGCAACAGGTCGAGAGGCCGACAATAGCGGCTTTGACCGGTGGCGTCATATTTTAATGGAATAATTACATAGATAATATTCAAGACAATAACTCGGGGAGTCGAGCGGGAACGATAGCTGACTTCCATGATACAGATTCAGTATCCGTATAGGAAAACCGAACGGAAAAAACCGCAAACAATGGTAGTTGTTACGGGACAAAACACCAAAATAAGCATCAGAGAAAGTTGGATATACGTCAAGTCAGGCCGAGAGCAGAGCAAGAAGTAGACGCTATCATCACGTTCTTCTCCTCTTTTCGGAAGCGTCGTCAAAACAAGAACAGAAAACAGTCGGGAGTATGGCTCTGATTTGCAAATGTTATTATTAAAACATTCAACACACGTTATCCTTGTTTTGGCCGATCATTGGATCCATGTTAAAATATTGTAATAGTCGAAGATCACGTAATTAGAAATTTACCTACATGCTTCCATGCCTGACAAATTTAGTCCCGCTTTGACAGTGAATTATTTTGTACCTGAAAATATTAGAAGCTATTATTATCAGACAGGATCTTTTGGCATTTTTGGATACAACTTATTTCCAATAAAATGCACAAAACATAAATCGTTGAGACGCATTGCCACCAGACGTCACCTGGCTCAATGCTCGAAAATCACAATCACAAATTACGGATCGTTAGATATTGTCTGACGTATTGCTTTTGTGAATACCATTTGTTGAATTTTTACTGTAGATTTTTTTCATAGTCCATATTTTCCCGAAATCAACAAAATCCTTCGAATTGCAAATTCACAATATGGCGAATGTCACGGTATGATCGCGAATGTCACAATATGATCGCGAATGTCACGGTATGATCGCGAATGTCACGGTATGATCGCGAGGTTACTAAGATTCGTTCACCTGAATCGCTGAATATGAGGTGAATAAACATCGCCGATCACATCGCGTAACTATTTCCTTGTTTTCCTAAGCAATGATGAAGAGGGACATCGATTTCTAGAATTGAAACTCAGACAGATCACCACTGGTATTTAACTGGTATTTAACCAGTTCGTACGTATCCTCATTCTGTACATACCGGTAACACTGCGAGGGCGCGAAAACCACGATTCAGAATTCGATTGGATGAGGGCAACGATCGCGACTGGTATCAGCCAATACAATCATCTGTCTTTAGAGTTTCGTAACTTTCCCACCCGCGAATATTGTTGTGTATGTGCAAAATATGGCCGATGCAGGAGAGGAGGATATATATATCAAATCGCGAATCTCATAGATGTCATAGATTTATTCTGATGTAACTTCCACTCTAGGTACAAGTAGTGGCGAGCACGATAGCCATTTTCCGTCTCCCCGCGCTCGCGTTGCCGCGCTGCCCGCACGCTCCTGCCCACACATACTTACACACACACATACGTGCGAATTCGCTCCCACTCGCCTAAACGCTATCAATACATACCTAACATATAAAACAACCCTGCCCGCGTAAATTGACCACTTTGCAAAAAGATCTCGCATCTTCAACCACGTTTCTAAAAATTACCTCGATCCTTTTGTGAATTTTTTTATCAGGTTTATCAAGTCAAAAATGCCTAATTGCAAGTTTTCTGTGCAGGAAACAGTAGAATTGGTGAAACATCACTACCGAGGCCTGTCTTACCGGGAAAATCGGGACCATTTCGCCGTCGTACACTCGGATCGATCGACACCAGTGTTAGCGACCATAAGGAAGCTGGTCCTCAAATTTGAAGAATCGTAAGTGTCAACGAGAGGGCCAGAAAAATCTCAGCCAAACCGTCAGCCAAGCTGGGATACCAAGCTGGATATCTGGTTGGCCGTCGAAGAGGATCCATTCAGGCCGATCAGCTGCAACGCCTAGGATTTAGAAATATCCAACGCGTCGGTCAGAAGAGTATTGCGTGAAGCAAAGTACAGATCGTACAAGTTTCAAGTCCATCAAGAACTCTTGGCTGGTGATAACGATAGACGTTTTCGCTTCAGCCAAGAGATGATGAAACGTCTGAACGCAGACGAGGGCTTGTTGAGTCGCATTTGTTTCTCCGATGAAAGTACGATGATACTTGTCGGGAAACCGAACAGGCAGAACACCAGAGCCTGGTGTCAAAACAACCCTCGTCTGTTCATTCAGGCGGGCACGCAGTACCCGTTGAAGCTCAACGTCTGGCTTGGCGCTATTGGCAATCGGCTCATTGGGCCATTTTTTATTGATGGAAACCTCAACGGTGAGAAGTACTTCTGGTTGCTGAGAGAGAGGATCGTACCGGTTCTTAGGCTGATTGAAGAAGAAATCGTGAGTGTATTTTATCATGTAGAGCTGGCGTTATTATTAGCAGAGTGCGTATGATTTTAAAATGAATAATTTTATGCTTACTACAAGTAACGTATCATTTTCGGTGTTTAGGGCGAACCTGTTTGGATTCAGCAGGATGAAGCCCCCAGCACACTTCACACGTGCGGTGCGTGATTACCTCGACCAACAATTCTCTGGACGCTGGATTGGTAGGGCAAGCTCGGAGGTCGAGTGGTCAGCCCATTCACCTGATCTCGCTCCCTTGGACTACGCCTTGTGGGGCCATTTAAAAAATGTCCTGTATGCCCAAGGTAGGATTGTAGACCGTGCCACACTGAAAGCTAGGATCTTGAACATCCTGCAGAACCTGTCTCCGGATATCATATCCAACACGACAAATGCCTTTGATGACCGGCTCGGTTACTGCACTGCAGCTGCTGGAGGGCATTTTGAGCATTTTTTGAAAGGCAACCAATGGCCAGACAAGGGGTGATCAGGCGAGTGAAGATTGGTCTCCTAGAGTTTTGAGACGATCGTCTTGTAAGTTATTGTTTTGTTTTCTAATTTTTCTTTAATAGCATGACTTACACTGTAATATTAACTGTTCTTTTTCTCTTTTTATTCTTGGATATCTGGAGAACCCTCTTTGTTAACGGAACATTGATTGTTGTACAATGGAGCTGTAGAAACTTTGTCGACTAATCAATGATGTCGGTGAGGGTTTTTGTGAGTATTGCGTCGGGTACGTTTGCTGTTAATTGCTACTCTTTGTCCTCCTAAGCTTCGTATTTAAAATGAATAATTTTTTTATTCCTTGTTACTCATTTTTTTTATTTATTTCATGTTCATCGGCACTAATTACTGACTTCTGGAGCACTGCACCGTAACGAATCTACTCTGAAAATACCTTCTACTGAGTCTCAACCATTCATTTATTTCTAATTTTATGTAAATAAAGAATCTGTTGACAATAAACATTGTTTTTCCTTACCTACCTCTTTTTGTCCAGCTCCCACTTGTTAATGTCATTTCTCATTGAATTTCAGATTTCTTCTTTGAATAAATAACACCGAATTTCTGTATCATTTGATATTTGCTTTTCCGTTAAATTATTTATTGCATCGGTTGAATATCTTCCGATATCGACCACGGTATTGCTTAACGATAGTATTCTTCTTCGACAATTTACGCTACGTAAAAATAAACAGCAACATAACCTCAATCCAGGCTTTTCGCGCGAGGGATTAGCAGCTTTTGTTTCATTTTGTGTACGTTGTCGCCCTGCTCAGCAGACGAAAACATCGCCGCGGGGCGATTTCACCGACCAATGAGATTGAATTATTTGGTGCATGCGCATTGACTGTATAGTTTCAAGAGATTTTCCCTATATACTTAGTTTCAAGTTTCAAGAGATTATCCTGGTATACGTATTGTAACGTGGCATTTTTGATGCCCGTTATAAGTGGCTCCTTGAACCCTGGGCGGCACCAAAATTGAGGGGTTTTCGAGGTTGAATAGCGAAGTATTTAGAAAAGAGCGCCAGAACTGGAGTCAAGCATCCGAAACTACGAGCGAGGACACTAGCGAATAGCAAAAGATATTTCAGGTTTTTTTTTTTTTTTATTTCTCATGCTACAACGGCATCAGGCAGGAAGTCGGTAACGAATTCGAGGAAATTGCAGAGTGGCGGACTAGCGACGATTGCGAAGGAAGGATGTCGAGGCTACGGAAGAGGAGCCAACGAAGATTCCTGCATTGCGGGAACCCAAAGTGGACGCGATTCCCGCTGGCGGGCAGCGCACCGCAGCGGTTCCTCCTTCACCCCGCCAACAATTGAACATCGAACTTGCGACGGACCGACTAGCCACGAGGGAGCACCCAAGAAGGCTAGAGAACAGGAGACCGAATTCCCATTGTAATGTAAGTTTGAGGTGGGCCCATATATGATCGCCGCCTGGCGTCACTGCTAACCGTAGGGTACATGCACAATCCGATACTGCGCATCTTTACATTCATTCTGTTTCTAGCCCGCGTCGCCCGCGTCGTGCTTGTGCACGGTCTTACATTAAGGCCCGTATTCATAGTCAGTTCTTAAATTTAAGCACGGTCTTCAGACCCTGAAGTCCTATCTCAAGTCATGGTAAACGAGGACTTAAGACCGTGCTTAAATTGGGTATTTGCATGGTTTTTATATTTCTTAACTTTTGATGTTTTTCGATTCTATAAATTTTTTTAGAATTTTTGAAAAAAAAATATTTTGTTTTTGTTTATAAGTATTTAAATAATTTAATAAATAAAAAAAAGGCAATATTTAAATGAATAAGTAGCTCCATCTCGCGTATGTGACGTCACAATGCTGAATTTTTTTGAAATTTTTAGCGCCAAGTTCTCCTGTAAGCACGCCGTACGTGTAATCAGCTGTTGCTCTGTGTTGTGATTGATGAAAAGAACGTCTGATAGTGCTGTTTATTATAAACTAAAGTTATTAAATTATTTAATATGTTATTAAAAAACGATTTTTGTTGGTGTATAGTACCATTTTGTGAAAATACTCAAACTAATGCTTGCTTAACATTCTTAGTATAATAACATTGACGTGATCATAACCTCCACACAATTATCCGTGTGAGTTAAAAAAAAAAAACACCACACAAAAATTGATTTCTATTTTAATTATTTTCACCGAAGTCTGACATTAATTATACAATGTATCAAACTTAAAGTTTAAAAAACTTACTTAAAATTTTTTTAGCGCTAGAAAATATTGTACATTACTCTTTGAGGATTCAAATAAACGCGCCAGTAGCAGCACAATGACGTCAAACCAATCACATTCCGTTTTATGTCACGTGACTTTTATGTGATTTAGGACCACTTTTATTTATTAAATTATTTAAATATTTATAAACAAAAACAAAATATTTTTTTTTCAAAAATTCTAAAAAAATTTATAGAATCGAAAAACATCAAAAGTTAAGAAATATAAAAATTATGCAAATACCCAATTTAAGAACTGACTATGAATACGGGCCTAAGTCTGGCAACCAAGGTAGTGGGAGTGGTTCATTTCACGGCCGATTATTTATCTCACCTTGTGGCCGCCAGGTCGGCGTTGTGATCGAGGGATGGATAATCAACGCGTGCGCAATGCAGCGCTAACCTAATAATAATATTATTATTGTTATTACAAGTAAGGAATTGTTATAAATGATAGTAGTTATTATAAATATTAGTGTGATATAATTATCATGAATAATATATGTATGGAGACTAGAGGCAAAGGGTATCATCTCCATTTCCTATTTTCAGCCGTCATTATTGAAATTTATGGTTTACTTATCAAATTATGGAATACTTGTATCGCTTGCGTTTCAATTAATTCAGGCGGTGACCTAACCGAATAAACCACCAAGCTTGATTAAACCCCAAGCGGGGCTATAACTTAAATATTAGAGAAGAAAATGTAAACAAGATATCTATATCAATCTCGTTCATTTTAAGGAAAAAAAATATGCGTATGTAGGATGGGTGTACCAGTAACAAACCGGTTGAGCGACATTTTGAAAGTAATTTTGATATGGCGACTCAATTATCACAACAATCAATGCAAAAAAAGAATTACGTACTTCTTGTCTACCATAGAATCATGTAGCTTATTCCAATTTTCTTAATAGCTGTTAGGTTTCTTTTTATTTAACAATCAATGTGGAAAGTCGCAATATGCCTAAGGTTGACCAGATTGTACCAGCAATAGACCAGACGTTGAGCCAATAGTGAACCAATGAATAAAATAATTTCTCTTGATAAAGAATATTTTTATTTTAATTACTAAAATGTTTTGTACGTAATAATCATCACAACTTTTCATCAGTCTACAAGTTTCAAGTAATACTTAAATGCTATAAGGCTCATAATGTTGTTAACTAATTTAAGAACTAGATAATTAACAAGAGATTCATATCTCTTACACAAGTGTCATAATCATAACTTGCAATAAAGTATTTATGAATTGACATGAATCAAAAAATATAAAATAAATGAAAATAAAAAGAAAACAATCTAAGTACTTCTTGAAAAATTAAAAAAAATTACATTTTTGGCATAAATTTATCCATTTCTTAGCTACGCCTCCAGCGACTAGGTATTCTTTTAAATTTGCATGCCACTTTCTCAAAGCAGTTTCTATTACCAGACTTCTAGAAATGTTACAGATTTCGCATGACTGGAAAACCATTTTCTGCCTCTTACTTCGTCAATATAGTGGGAGGTCCCATTTTTCATTGAACTGGATATTTTAACTTTATTTTATTTATGACCGTAGTGTGGGGTATGTTGTACTTTCGACATGTTTCTCTAATTTTTGCACCTTTACTTATTTCGTCAATTGCTTTCAACACATCTTCCTCCTTATAGTTGAAAAACGTTCTTTTCGGCGGCATTGTCTATAAAAAAAATATAGGTGGTCAATTACTGGAACAAACTCGTAGTATAGATATTACCAGTAATAAACCACTGGTCTACAACTGGAACATTGTGGATATTGTAATCATTTTTTTTATAATATTTTATTGCAGTATCAAGTAAACCTACATGTAAAAGAAAACATAAAAAAATTATCAAAAAGCTAAATCACCAGTTGTAGACCAAATGGAATATTACTGGAAAATCATTCAATTCGTGTTCCATTAGTTTACCAATGACAACTATTGATTTAAATTAGCATTTTCTGATGAAATAAGATATAATATTATTGCTTTACAGAACATATTACGCCAATAATTAGAAAAGCGGTTACAGCAATTGATATAAACAAAGATTTAAACAGATTTGAAAAAACTTACCGTTGACATGTCGCTTACTAATATGGCCGCCCGAAACGAAGTGAACGATTGTCGTTTCGAATCTTGCTTTGTAAACTGATGTAGATGGCTTGTTTGTCGCTTTTATTTATGACTATATGATTCGTAGAAGTACGGCAGTGCTACCAAACGTAACAAAAGTGGCGGGAAATTCGACAGAAGGTTAATATTTTGATGTGAAATTAGAAATGGTGCACTACTGGTTCCTGGTGTGGCACTGGTGCACCTACCCTACGAATAATAAATCGCGCCAGGCGGCGGTCATATATGGGACTACCTCCACCACCCGAGTTCGTTCTCCTGTCTCTAGCCTTCTTGGGAGCACCACGCTCACCACCAAGCGTCATGGAGCTGCGCAGAGGACGAAATTGCGATTTAGTGTTGAGTTCTGCACCGAGATGCTATTAAAGGTGCGCGTCGAGATGCGCAATCGATGACGGGTCGATTATTGTGTATTCTTGTGGGTATGACATCACGTATAGGATAGCATATCGAGATACGTGTGGCAGGTCGTAGGTTTTTGAAATCACTCTAGTTCTGGCGATCGTGCTAAATTGTTACGTTTTGGGAGTTTCGCGAAGTAATGGAGCCGCCTAAAAGTCGCGAGGGGGATGGAGAGTGTGTTGCGAGGTTGTAGAAGGTTAGCGCTCCTTATATCCTCGCGATTGAATTTCGAGAATAATTGCGAACAGGCTTGCCGAATAACGGATATCGATTTTGGATTTGCGTTGTAGAAAAGTACTCAAAATTCTTTGGCCGAATCTTTTTCTTGGTGACCGTAGCCTGAGTTGCGCGTGATAAAATAGAGCCATTTTATTGCTATAGCGGAAAAATTTCGAAGTTTCAAATTGAGAGTGGCGTATGATTTTACTTAGCGAGTCACGAGCGCAGTAGAGTAAGTAATAGCGTAGGTTACGTGTAATTTTCTGTCTCCTTTTTTGTAGGATCGCGAAGAACTAATTTTGAATTATTCTTTTTTTTTTTTGTTTTTGTATCACCGCTGTTTTGAAATATAATATTTTATTTTACTTCTTTTGTTAAATAGAGTGTGTTTTTCGAGTGTCTCTCTCCAAAATTACCCCTCCCCTCCCCCGTCCGCGGTACTGAGCTACCGAGCTACCGATCATATTCCCGAGGTAACGTTTCGAGCATTAACGATTTCGAGGCGTTAGTCCAGTCATTATATCCAAAAAATCGACTCTACCCGTGAATAATTATTTAGTGAATTTTTTTTCACAACTGTCCCGGGGGGGTCACTGGGAGTATAAATTCAAAATGGCGACCAAATCATGCTTATGCGTATATTCGAAAAATGGTTTTTTAAGTTGAAATGGTTTTTCCTTGAATAACTTGGCCGGTTTTGATTTTACAGAAAAACCGTAAGGATAAAAGTTGTATAAATTTTGATTCTCTACAAGTTTATTTCTTACCCTTTTTCTTCTAGGATCAAGATTTTTGGAATTAAACCTGAAAAAAGCGATAAATTCGAAATATTTCCATTATCTCGTTTATTTTCAACTTAATGGCATAAATGAATAGCAATAAACTTGTTGAGAATCAAATTCTGAACATTCATGAAATTCTTCGGTTTCCATCTTTTTTTCCAAAAATCGATATTTTCGGAATTTAACCCGAAAATATGATATGTTCACGCCTACGGAAAAGATACCGATACCTGCGCGGAATAACCATGTATCAGAGTCCGGTCGAAAAAGCAGCTATGTCGTGGTTCGTTTTTAAAGGCAGGTAACTCAAAGTTAGCTGAAAAAGTAAGTTGCTTTTCCAACCAGACTTTCATTACATGTTGTTATTCCGCGCCTATAGGGGATACCATGTCATAAAAAAAACACGCCTGAAACTACCTCTGCGGTGGTGCGAAAAAGAGTTTACGCTCTGTTTCTCCATGGTTGGCGTACGACCTTAAATATCGATTGCGCACTTTCTACTCTTTACCTCAGATTCATTCCTATTCCAACGTTCGACACGATCAATTTTATTTCAACACTCAAAAACCTCACGTATAACTTTTCTTACCGATATTGTGAACTTGCGTTGAAAAAAATTGAAATGAAACAAAATTCTTGTCACAAAACTAGATTTGTGAGTAATACCAAATCCAATGATTTGTCAAGTCGTTGATAGATCGTGACATTTTTCACTTCCGATTTACTACTGATGAATAATCAAGTCGTCTCCAAGTGTGTTCTAAGTCTACGTTTAAGATATTGTCAACATCGAGAATTGCATTTAATTACAGTCACGATGATTAAGGAGGTCCTGGAAATCTAGCTCGCAGTCTTTGAAATAATCGTTTTTTATTTTACAAGACCGCTAACGTTGAAGGCCGATTGATGCGCCATGTTTTCGCGATTCTTTCTTATGCGCTATGCATGAGTCCTTCCAGCATCAAAAACTATTCCAGTCCATTGCTGTTCCACGCAACGAATGAATCGTTATAGAATCAAATGATTGCACAATTTTCGTAATCCAACATAGTTTACTGTCATGGGAGAAATAGAATGTGCACGGTTGGCGGAGAAGAGGATAAAATTACTATATCGATATGCATTATTTATTAATTATGCTTGCTTCATGTTTCAAAATGTTTCGAGATCGAGGAACATTAGAAAAATTTCGAATCACGTGTTCCAAATATAAAGAACACAGTCTCTGTGCTACATATTTACGGTTTCGTATGTTAATTGCAGAAAGAAATAAGTCAACAAAAATATCGGCTATTACTAAATATGTAATTTTTTCACGTCTTTGCGAATATTGATCGTGAATTTGTCTCTTGATTAGTAAACTTGCTGGTTGGCATGTATTCAACCGCTTTCATTTCACGAGTATGGAATCAAAAATTGTAGGATATTGTTGAAAGTTATGAAAGTTCTGACAATGCTTCTATCAATGACAATTAATTGTTCTCGACCGAATCTCTTATATAATTTAGGATAATATAGAAGCTGAATGTGCGCATCTCGTTGATTTGTATATCATATTGGTATTATTTTTTATTCTTCGTCTTCATATTGATATTTATATGAAATTCAATGTCTTATATTTCCGAAACATTCCCTCACGACGATTGAGAAAACGAAAATTTAGTAATCATGCGTGATCTCGACTGAATCTCTTAGATAATTTAGGATAATATAGAAGCTGAATGTGGGCAGCTCGTTGATTTGTATATCATATTGGTATTATTTTTTATTCTTCGTCTTCATATTGATATTTATATAGAACTTATTGTGTCATATATTCCCAAAACATTCGTTCACGATGAATTAATAAACAAACATTTATCAATCATGCTTAATTTTGAGAGAGCTATCAGCTTGACAGTACCATTGTTGAGTATGATTCTTAAAAATGTCACATTTGAATTTGCACAATCGCTAATTGGGCAAGTAGGTCGGATGAGACGGGTCAGTAGGCTTGACGGATCAACAGGTAAGACGGGCGGTAGTTTATCTTCATTCGTCTTCTCCCCCTTTGATGACATATTGAAGTATAGATCTCGAGCGATATACAATAGGGGGATTGCGGTCAGCTGCTTTACGCTACGTGCAAGAGGAGGTAGACTACGATAAATGGAGATATATTGATCTTGACTCACAATGTTGCGTTATCGATATCAAAAAGATACGGATCCTGTGCCAACTCCTTGTTATGCTGGTACACTCCGATGTCTATCGATAGATCGTCATCTGCGTCGGGCTGATCGATGAAGCTTGCTGCTTCGTCGGCGATCGCTGCCAAAGTCCGATAACTCGCTGCTTCTCGATCTTCGGTGCTTGAAAGTGATTCGTTCTCATCGCCTGCACAGTTTGCAGGTTCAACTGGCTTGATCAAATTTGCAAAGTTATTTCTTTAAAAAAGCGGGCAAAATTGTTTGCTGTAGGATTCTAATTGTATGTACATACGTTCCACCGTAGCATCTGATCATGGAGAACGAATTTTCAAGCGGATCTTGATTCAATCGGGACGCAATCAGAAACTGAACTCCTTCCTTCTTCAGGTCTTCCCACAGTAGCAATACCGCGTTGATTGACTGCCACAACCTGTCAAAGGAGGGTGGAGTTTTTTCACCACGCGTGGTAACAGGGCGCTACTTCGATCTGTCGAACTCGTGTGCTCAGTTCACACGAGTAGATATTTAATAAATTCGGTCGATTGAAAGTTGTCGTTTATGAGTTATTATTTCGTGGTTATAATATCTCGTCTTACGAAAGGTGAGGCGGGATATAGAATACGTGAAAGCGTGGTTATCCGAAGGATGGCAATTATACCTTTTCCTGCATCAAGACGGCCTGACGCAATGCAGGTAGCTCTTTGCAGGTTCAGGGGCCCTACCTAAGGGTTTGGGGATTCTGCGAACAACACCGTATCTAAGTTTCAACGTCAGACGCAAATCTAGGGTCCACTGAGACACGGCTCCCTAATACCTGAAGACTTAATTGAAAGATGGAATGTGTTATCTACGTTGGATAACCTCCTTCAGTCGAGATTGGTATTCGAGGTTGCTTGGAGCAACGCGTTCCTTCCTAGTGGTCGGTAACTCTGGTTGGCTGCAAGTTCCTCGTTGAGAAGTGGTGATGCGGAAACGTGTCCGGATTCGGAATAACTGATCTATTCTGTGTTCTTGTGACGATAGATAGACAGGTAGATGTCGAGACACCTTTGTGCTCGACTTTTATACCCGTTGTCGCGTATGGTTTTGCAAATTTGGGGAATGCGATTGGATGTGTCCCTTGAAGAGGGGGCATGGTAAATCGCGTGCTTTGATTGGTCTCTTGGTACGTTGTGGGGTCACCGAGTGTACGCAGAGACTCTCTTTGAAAATTGTGTTGTTGTTTATTTGCGGTTTGGGTTGACCGTCAGGTGTCGGCACGCCGATGAGGCGTCCCGTCACAGTATATATATATATATATATATATACTGTCTATTATTATGATACGAGCTTTTGTAATCAGTATTTTGGTTTTATATGAATATCATAATCAATATAATACATATGGTAATAACGGGATTGACGATGAAAAAAAAACGAGACAAAGTGGTACATACATATAATTATAGGTCGGAAAATTCCATAGAATGGTCAATTTTATTTATTATTTTTTTTCTTTCATTTTTTCAATTATTTTCTTCTCCTTATGTAAGGTGACTTAATAGTAATATAGAAAGGTACACTTTTTTCATTTATATATCATACCTTGTGATATAAAATAAAAATGCATAATTGTTATTATTATTGGAACAATTACATACGTTTTTATGATGGTAAATGATAATAATAAAACTAATTGTATGTAAAAAAAACCATAGGTTTAACAAGTTACGCAGCAACGTCTCACTATGGAGAGGTAATAACGCTGCTTCTGAGATCAAAGGATACTACATATTTGTTTACCTATGAAGTATATCAAAATGAATTTTTGTGACCAGTGAATCGATTCTTCTACTTGAACATCATTATTCGATAGTTTTACAAGTACGTTAAATAAAGCAATGACGAATTATTATTATTATTACATAATTTAAGTATCAATCAAACTAAGCTCACTTTTCCATATTGAGATTAAAGGTTGCGTAGAATATAATAACAGTGTATTTTATCCTTATTATTATGTGTAACTAATGAATACAAAAAGAAACTTTCGTAAGGCTATATGTTATATCAACTATGTTACATCACCATTTTTCATTTTCATTTTACATTGATTCAGTATATGAAAATTTGTTTGAGTACGTGTGAAAAGGTGACTGCTTCTGGTTGTTTTCTTTATTTCTCGAAAAGATTTACGCACTTACGTTCAACCGGGTCCATGGACGCTACTTTCTCACACGAGATTTGGAAGATCGCAGGGGACAGTCCGGGCCAAAGTTGAATTTCATCGAACCAACCTCTTGTGGTACAAATCGATAGTAAAATAAATCTGACTCGATTGTGCTATTTTTCACAAGTATAAGCTTGGCGAAGTGTAGTACATTATCGTTGTCAGCTTCTCCTCCTCACCGGAATAGGACTCGCCTGATACGTGAAACAACTGTATCAGTACAAAGATCAGCACGAAACCTTCGAGCCTTCGTTTTATCGCGATAATAAAATTATTATCGGTAAGTTAGCCTTCCTTCAACTTATCTTCGCAACGCCGAAGCTTAACTTTGGTTGTGATGAACTTGGCTTGCAACGTTCCATTCCTTTTGCGAAGCTGAGCGATCCCGGTCTTTTATGTCCAGAAGGTTAGACCTGGTTCGACGTGCCCACTGTGTTGCGCGGAAGACAACAGCAGATTTCGTGCCGTTACTCGCAGACGGACGTGTGGTTCGAACGGAATCGGAATCGCGTAATTTTTCAGTCGATCGGTTGACAAGAAAGCATCGCGATCAAAATACTTACTGCAGATTAGAATTCAATCGAATCCTTCGATTTCTTCAGTTAAATGAGACAGATCACTATTTCATATAAAATGTCGATACACAGGCAGAGTCTTGACGAATGACCATGAAATCGCAATCCCTCTGATCTGTCTACCACGCTTCTCCGTATTCGGCGTATGAACACGTACAACTACGTGTTAATTGATTTTGTCCACTCATCTCGTTAACATCTGTTTACAGAGAGAATTTTTTAATTATTTTTTACGGTGAAATCCGGGTAAAAATTACATTAAAAACTTGAAACCGGTGACAAATGTGCAAACAGTTACAAATTGACACTAGTTTTAAATATTTTACTTTCAGGTATTTGAAAATTTGAGCATGTAGCATTCCTTCCAGTTGAAATGCTGATAAATGCTCATGTAAATTTTTACATTGTATTGTGAAAAATTTCTGGCACATCACGATAACAATTTCAATGAAGTGCCTCAAAAATTAGCTTTTAACACCAATTTTCCGTCCACCAAGCCAAAAAGCGTACCATGAACTTCCTCGAATTCAAGTAATCAAATATATACGAATTATTAATACGAAAAAACAAAATAAAGATATCTAATACGAATAAAAAAACTATCACGAATAAAAAAAACTATCACGAATAAAGGCATGCACAATGACGTAAATTGATACTTACATTCCGTGGATCGTTAAGATTTAATCCGTCCCAAAATTAAACACTTTTTTCATCTGTTTTTTTTCATACATTTGTTACAAAAATGTCATTATTTATATTCTTGATTGCTATTCATTTTAGTATAATCTTTCCGTACCATTTTAAATGTTCTTCGTCAAAGTTTCTTCACACACGTTTGTTTTTCTTTCTTCGTAGAACGACGTACAACACAATGAACAGTAAACCGCACGAAACTTTCGTGGCAAATGCTTTTCACTGTAATGCGCACGCGCGATGCCGCTGTTGCCAAGCAACGCGGGTCGGCGTCGTTCGCGCTCGTCATACACATGCACACACTCAAGCGTCTATAAACACATTCATGCCCGACAGGATTAGCCTGTGCTTAGGCGTATGCCTAACGCACTCTCTCACAGCACAAGTTCACGTATAAGCACGCTCACGCAGAGCTCACGTGTTACGTTTAGGCGACCTAGCCCTAACTGATTTTACTGTGAGGAACGTAAAAATTCTGGTGGACGCACAGAAAATTTCGGCTTTCTTTTTTAAATTTTCAAGGAAAAAACGAAAATTTCACAATGTGCATGTAAAATTTCCTTCAGATCAGTACTTTTCTTAACTTGTATTAATGTTTACGTTTCACGAAAATTTACCATTAACTTCTGTAACAATTCTTGAAAATATTTCAAATTTCTGTCACGCAGGAGTACATTTTGATTCATTTCCATGAAAATTTATAATGTATTTCCGAAAAACCTAAAGAATTGCACACTTGTCACCCAGTTACTGTGATTTCACAGTAAGAATTACTTAAAAATTCTTTCCGTGTAGTCAATAACCTGGATTACAGATATTTAGCAAGCCTGAAGTAATAGACTTTCCCCGTAGATTCACGTGATGCACAGTTACGACTTGAACAAAATTCTGACACTAAGTTTAACAATTCAGAAATAGACTGCAATCTTAGTTTTAACAAAAAAATGTTGGAGGATGTGAGAAAAATTATCGAAGCAGAAATAGTGAAACAATATGCAATACATACATCGGGTCTCTGTGACCCCAAGGCTTTTTCCATCATTCCTCATTGTACTTGTACAAAAAATCCTGATCCAAGCACGCTAATTTTAACAATGTACGTGAAAATCGGTTCTGGGATCAACCGGACCCCTGTCAGACTAGCATATACTTATCGTAATACAAATATTAGATCTCGAACACTACTAATGCTACACATGATTATTGTTAAATAAGATTTTCATTCATTTCGTATTAAGTGCACCCTACCGTCCTTTGCAAAATTGAATTCAACCACTCGTGTGCACAACAGTTTTGTACGATCATCCATAATGATAATTATATGGGTCTATCTTCATTTCTCCACCGATAATGATTGGGTTTCGAAACGGAAAGACATGTATAGGGTGAAAAACCTCCGTAAAGCTGCCCCCCCCCCCCCTATATGCTCAAAAAAATTTGGAAAAACCATAGTTTAAAAAGTTATTCATGCGCTCTGCAATGTCGCAAATCGCGATTTTTGAGCTTATTTTAGTCATGAGATAGTCTTGTAAAGTGGGGGGCCTACTTTACAGAAAAGCAAACCCTCCTCCTCTGATTAAAAAAAAAATTGTTTTCAATTGTTACGTCCGGCATACCAGCACACGCCTATTTTTCCTACTCGCTAACTCTCCCACATCACTTATATTAATAATACATATAGTCTTCGTCCTGTCCTCTGATCTCTACCTAGCCTAACGCTACTCACTATCACCCTTACTCAGCTAATTCCATTTCCTTTCTTCTGCCTTCTCACACCTTCCATGCACCCATACGTTTTGTCTCTAGAAATACTGCTATTTTAACTCTCAACAATGTCACATCTAGACTGCTTATGTAGCCTTCGGACAGCACACTTCGCTTCTATCGCTCTGTCAACTTCGTTGCAATAAACATACAATTGATATTTGAGACAAACCCAAGGTTATTCAACCCTTATCCTGACTTTCGGTTGTCCTAGTAGGTAAACTGGAAGCCGAACCAGTTTATTCTTACCGCTTGGGAGTAAACCCTTTTTACAGACACAACACAATTATCTCGACCATTTGAGAATTGGGAGCTAATTAAGAGCTCTTGATATACGTTGGAAACGAAGTCGTTAAAACAACCCCTATGGATATAACCGCGTCCAGTCGCAAAGAGAAAAAGAAGAAAAATTCGAAATGATGAGTACTGGCATGTTGCGTGATTTAAAAGCTCTTGAACACCAGTCGTGCCAATTTGTGATTTGCAACCCTTAGTGAGAGACAGTAGTAAACCATCCTTAAAATTTATTCTTTCTTACAGCATAATGTTCTACGATTTAAGCGCTAACAGGATATACATAAAGAGTGACAAGAAACAGCAATAACTATAACAAGAATAAAAATAATGAAAAACGAAATAACAAAAATAGTAGCTAGAAGCACAAATGATAACGAGAAAAAAAACATTTTATCATATCGTAAATTTTTTCTATGTTGCTCGAAAACTATTTTTGATCACTTTAAAAATGATGATAATAAAAATTGTAAAACCACTGCCGCAAATTGTGTTATATTTTTTGCCTATATACAAGCCTCCGCACGAAATAATCAGTCAGAATGGAACAAACTCCAATCGAATTGAATGTATGGTCGTCGAGATATAAGTTCCCAAAATTCACACACTTCAGCAGTCGACTCGTATATAACTTTTGAAGGAACAAAAATATTCAAATATTAGTTGACGTATGTTTAAATATAAGCCAACCAGCTCGGGAAAAGTTTTACCGAGGAACCGTGAAAATATTAAGCACACCATATTCGATTTTCAGTTAAAATTAAACTGTTGATTATTTGAAACGTGAGGTTAGTATGACAATAAGTGAATAATATACGTATAGTCCTTGGAATTGAAACAGGCATTTTATTGGTATTTGTACAAAATACAAACGAACATGCAATCAATTTCTACGTATACTCGTAAGGTGGATGATTTATTGAAATCCAGAGAAGAATCTAGTTTCCATGTTCATTGGCAACGAATGGTGAGCAGGTGGTAAAAGGTTAAGTAAAGTGTCGAAGATAAAACATAACGTAGATTAAGAACACTAATCGGTAAGTCAGCTCAAGTAGATGTAGCTTAATAATCGAATCATGCATATCCTATTAGCTCTCAAATCGGTGAACATTTTTCCATAAAAGAATTTACTGTCCTAAATTTTAAGGGTATTTTTTTATTGTTTATCACCAAGGGTTGAAAATCAAAAATTGTCACCGCTAGTATTCAGAACAGGGAGACTAGAGTAAGGAGTGGACACAGCGTGCTTTAGAAATGTACATGAAATCCCGGCCTAAAACGGCGGCGCTGCGATCACGAAGATCGTAGTCATATATATTGTAACCAATATTTTTATATATTTGAGAGTAAAACGATATAACGATAATTGGTTACCCTACGGCGCAGTCGCTAACCTAAATAATTAGATAGAGAAAGATACTAAGGGAGAAAGATACGATTGTTGGGCGCCAGACGCACATGCGTCAAAAATAGATAATTAGAGAAAAAGACAAAGGTAAAGGTAAAGGTAATAGATAAAGGTAAGGTCAGGTTCTACGACGGTTTTGTACAGTTCGCTCAGAGAGACAAGATAATGGTAGAGGGGCGGAGTCGAATCCAATAGATAAAATAAGAAACAGGTGAAGCAGGAATAATATCAAATATATTAAACAAGAAGCGATAAGTTTACTGACAAGCAAGTAGCTGAAGAGTTGGCGATACAAGTACGATAAATACGATAATTAACAATAGTTACAGCCAGAGAAAGGTTAAGCGAGAGAGTTAACAATTAACGGAACGTTTTCCGAATAAGCGGGAAATATGCGTAAGCTCGCGATACTAAAGGTAATGATTAACACGGTTTTATGGTAGATAGGCAGAACAGAAAAAGATATACTGTACTTAAATTAAGCGGTAAGCAAATAAATCATAAAATAAGAGAAGCAATTATAAACACATGCGAAATACAACAATTGTAATAGTTATCACATTACCAGAATAATCAGAAATAGGCAGACAGGGAATTATGAATTACAGGGTAAATTCAAGCGACAGGTCAAATGGAAAATTATTATAAAATGTAGAGAATAACAGATAATACGTAGTCTCTAGTTTGCGGTAAGTGCGAGAGAAAAAGAGATAATATTCGGTACGATAGAAGGTAATTCAAGATACGGCAAACAATATTCAATATAATTAATATGCAACGTACGGCAAACCAAATAGACTACGGACAACTACGATCAGCGATATTAGCGAAGAAAATAGTGAAAAAGATGTTATGCGATACGGCACAATACTCCAATGTCAAATGAACGACGAGCGGGACCGCGCAGCGATATAAGATCGCTCCCGCGGTACACTCACTAAGATACGATAATCAACGATAATAGGTAAAGAGACAGATAGAAACTAATCAGAGAAAATATAACAAAATAGCAATGCTCAATAGCTAAGATAAAAATCGATCCTCTAACGGAACGCGCTGCTAGACAGCGATATTAGACATTCAAATATTCCAGAAGAAAAAGATAATAAGATAAACAATAGTCACTACAATGCGTAAGTAATAGTCAATCAGTCGCGAAGTTACTTGCAATAAGGCAGAGAAAGGGACAAGATAAGAGATAAGAGAGAATAAGGTACGAGCCCAGGTGGCTCAAGCAGACCAACTGCAAGGTAAAGAGAAAGAGAGAGAGATAAAGGTAAAGGCACGATATATTGCAAGTAATCTCGTGGCTTCACAAAATAGAAAAGGAACCTCACTTACGTAAATGAAAGATAGAAAAGGCACCGAAGATGCGGTAACAAAAGCGAGAACTGAATTTACGATACGAGAGATACAAGAGATAATAATAGCAAAACTGAATTTACAATACGAGAGATACAAGAGATAGTAATAACGGTACGATATAGCGATAGCACGTCTTCTTAGAGCGATAACTGAACGTAGAGATAGTAATAGCAGTACGATATAGCGATATTTGTACCTAGGAAAGTGCGATAGTTAAACAAAGTGACGGGGTACGAAATACCACGTCACAACTCCTCCCTCCTTACGGAGGACCGAGGAGGTCCTTTGCCATTCGGAAATCACTAGGTTGACTACTTACTTTTGCATGTGACTAGATGACCGTTAGAGATGTTAGAGATAGTTGCAGGGCTGCCACTCTGCCTCTAATGCCACTATGTTGCCACTTTTTTTTATGATGCCACTTTTTTGCCTCTTTTTTGCAGAAATTGCCTCTAATGCCACTATTTACATGTATTTCATTGCGAAATTGAAAATTTTCATAACATTTGCGTGAAAAAAAAAATCGTGTCCATATGCTGTTAATTCGGTTTCAAATACCGCGCGTACGCTTAGTGCTAATTTGCGCCGTAGCGTCGCCATTTTCCATGGTGGTTTGTGTCGTCTGTCACAGCCACCATAATGGATTTTCGCCGCTAGTCGCAGCAGCCCCCCGAGGCACCACGTGGTCTCCGCGTTCCGCGTTTTATGTAGCAGTGACAATACAAGTGACGTAAGTATTTATTCTTATTTGTACGCAAGTTATTTCAAATAACAATGCCGTGGATTTAGTATATACTGCTGATAATGAGTTACTAGTTCAGTTAATTTGAGTTAACAAGTTAATACCCATTTCTAATGAAAGATTTGATAGTTAGAGGCTATGTCGCATCTGTCGTAGTATAGGTATTTCCAGAGCTTGACCAGACTCTGTCTTTATTATTTGAAGGCGCCAATGTTCTCGCGTATTATTCAGTCGAATTCAGTGTAGAGTGACATTATTTTCTTTTTCTTTTATAGTTGAGCGATGGTCCGTCAATATAAATTTCAAAGCAGCTGGCTGCTGAGGAATGATCCTTTAGGATATAAGGTATCCACGTGGTGCAAACAAATTGATACAGGCAATGAATTGTATTGTCAAATCTGCAATACCTCATTTTCGTACGTAACGAAGGGTTTTCATTCTATCATTCAACATTCTTCCTCCACAAAACACAAGCTGGAAGCTCATACTAAACTGGATCAAAAGCAACTAAAATTGGATGGATCTGTTCCTGCTGAGGACGGCCGTGCCAAGGAACCGCAACGAATGGTGTTGTGCAACCAACTTGACGCTGATATGAAAGCTGAAATCATTTGGGCAATCAAAAATGTCCATAGTAATATGTCAGCAGCATCATGTGATGATTTGAAAGAAGTTTTCCAAGCCATGTTTCCAGGAGCTATTTCTGAGAAGTTCAGTCTCGGCCGTACAAAGCTAGGATACTTAATCACTGAGGCCTTAGGACCATATTTCAAGAAAATTCTTACCGACGATGTTCAGCAGTCTACAAGTTACTGTCTCTCATATGACGAAACAACTAATGTAGAACATAAAAAAGAGTTGCAGGTTAGAGTCCGATATTTTTCTGAAACTAACAAAGAAGTTGTTGCCCATCATGTACAAACATTTTTCATGGGTCATGCAACTGCCGAAGAATTAGCTAAATGCATCAATAAAGCTATTGTGGAAGCTGACTTTCTACAGGATAAGTTAATCATGCTGGGCGCTGATGGTCCGAATGTTAATAAAAAAAGTATGGTCAATCTTAAATACAGAAGTAAATCAACTGCGTGGCAAGGGACTACTTGATATCGGATCGTGTAATATTCATATTATTCACAATGCATTTCTAAAAGGCCTCAGTGAACTTGGCAACGAAGTCAGTGACCTCATATTGCAAATTTACTATTTTTTCCATGGGTGGCCATCTCGCTGTGAAGACTTTGAGAAGTGTCAGATTGAAGAAAATCTTCCAACTAACCACTTCATCAAACACGTAGCGACTCGATGGCTGACACTAGAACCTAGTGCACAACGCGTTTTGGAACAGTGGAAAGGACTTACCAGGTATTTTCTACGGTTTATCCCGAATAAGAAAGATTGCAAGCAACTCATGGCATCACAAAAGTACCTTACGATATGTAAATACATACGGCAGAAAGATATGAAAGCTCAATTCTATTTTGTCATTGATAGTGCTGCTATTTTCACTAAATTTTCGTTACAATTCCAAAAAGAGGAACCTTTAATACATATTTTGTTTGACGAACTTCAAAATGTAATACTTACACTCGCTGGTCGAGTTTGTAAAGTTGAGAGCCTAAAGAATTATAAGAAAAATGATATGAAAGGACATATATTATTCGCGGACACCAATTTATGTCCAATAAATTCTATCGTGATTGATAAAACAGTGCAAGAATGTCTCAATGACGATGCATTGAGTGATAAGGAGAGACAACACTTCTTGCTGCAAGCTCGAAACCACTACAAAGAAGCAGCATTGCACATCTTGAAGAAATCCTCACTTCAAGCATATCCACATTCAAATCTCATCTACTCGTGCCGATGTCTACAACCACAGAGAATAAAGCGAACCATAAGCTGCTCACACATTGTAAAAATAGCGGAAGCAATGCCATTGCTGGAGGCTATTTCATCAAGTACACTCTTAGATGAATGGAAACTCCTACAATTAGAAGATCTACCAGAACTTGAACAAGATCGTATCGATCATTACTGGCAGAAAAATGTCTTCAGTGTGAAAGATTCAAGTAACATCCAAAAGTATCCAATAATCACCAGAGTTGTTAAAGCATGCTTGGCTTTAGCTCATGGTAGTGCGGACGTAGAACGAGGTTTCTCTAGATCTAAAAGGATTTTATCAATAGATAAAGCTGCAATGTCTGAAAGGACATTGAATGCTCGATTGGCGATTTGTGATGGAACTAAAAAGTTCAAAAATAAACCCCATCTAGTTCCTATAACAAGAGACTTAATTACCAGCGGACGCTTAGCACATCAAAACTACACATGCTTCTTAGAGGAGGAACGGAAGAAAAAATACAAAACTGCCGAAGCGGCAAAAGCCGAAAAAATGAGACTTGAGCAAGAAAAAGAAAATTTGAAAGAGATAGAATCGAAGAAACAGAGTATTGAAGACCTTGAAGTGAAACTCAAAGTAGCACAGAAAGAGCAAGACATGAAGAAACAAAGCGCTGACGCTCTGTTATCAGAAGCAAATAAACGATTACAAGTAGCGCTTAAAAACCAGGATTTACAAGCAGCCCAATTGGCACAAGGTTTGATTGAGGGTGCCGAAAAATTACGAGAACAAGAGAGAACTCAAGAAAATGTTGCATCCCGATTGGCTAAGCAAGTAGAAAAAAGAAAGAGTGCACTGCTATCAGATTTATTTGCCAAGAAACAAAAAATAACCAAAGATATTTAAATCGACTGATCACAGCATATGCTCAAGTTCGGTTAAACGAAGACTAACTATATGGTAATAATAGAATTAGAAGACTAGGATTAAATATATTAAAAAAATGTTTTTCTGGTCAAGTACGAATAGTACCTAATACTTTCGTCATTATAAAATATTCTAACGTACTATTTTATATTCCTTTATCAATGTTCACGTCCAATTAATAAATGTGATGAGTAATGTTATTTTTAAGTATATTAAGTAAAAGTAATATGATTTCGTGTTATGTTACGTTGGAAACTAAATGTGCAATGTAGATATATTTGATACACACTGTGATGAAAAATAAATAAATTTCATAAAATTATCGAAAATTCTTGCATATTTTTCACACGTTATTGAGATTATGATCTATAACCAGTGAAAAGATGTGATTCTGTTGGGCATTTAAGGCCACTTTTTTCCTAATCCTGTGCCACTTTTCTCCTGATTTCATGCCACTATTGCAACTAATTTGAGGTCCACCAGGTAGTGGAAGCCCTGTAGTTGCGATAGATAGGATGTGATTGAAATTCCGTGCGATACTTGACTTAGCTGCGAGACTTTGGAGTACGGCTTACTGAATCGTGGCGACAGTATGATTTTTTTTTTAAAGTTCTACTATTGACCTGATCGGTTGTAAGTGAAGGAAGCGAAGTGATGAGCTAAATTTTTGCGAGAAGATAGAAAGGTGATTTATTCGATTGCTTGGTTGAAGGGTGTTGTTGCAGAGGAGTTCAGACAATTATGCGATTGTGACGTTGCACCTAGAGTGCAAGTCACAACAAACCTTTCTTTCGGGCCCCACGTTGCAATTTGTGACGGGTTTTGAGTCCGCACTAATTATGTGGAAGGGAGGAACAATTAGAGACGGGGCGAGAAAGTCGAGACTGATTAAATAGGTAAAACTTTGTGTTTGTATTTGTGGGGAGTGGACACGTATTGCGATCGGGGGGGGGAGGGGGGGGGGAGTCGACTTAAAACTACTAAAGATCGTTACAAAGGGGTTGTGGACGTTAACGGGGGCTGATCACGCCTCAGCCCTTAGCGTCACTTAATTCTAACTTAAAGGTACGCGCGCGGGGGGGCGTGTAGGGCGACGGGGAGTGTGAGGGAGGAAGGGTCGGTATTGCGGGGGGGGGGGGGGGGGGTGTAGGGCGACGGGGAGTGTGAGGTAGGAAGGGTCGGTATTGCGGGGGCAGGAAGGGGAGGAGGTGCAGATCGGTTGTAGATTGCAGGCTAACCTGGTGTCGTCGGTGTGTCTGGGGGGCGTCTGTGTTTTCTGGTCTCTTCGGTTTCGTCGTTCTCTCTCTCTCTCTCTCTCTCTCTCTCTCTCTCTCTCTCTCTCTCTCTCTCTCTCTCTCTCTCTCTCTCTCTCTCTCTCTTCCTCTTTCTTTCTGGCTTGTCACGTCGATCTTCCTGGTAAGACGCTGTCGTACTGCTGGCTGGCGCTCGGCTCAGCCGAGCGTCGGTGGGCTTCGGTTAGCTTCGGGTGTTTCCCGACGGGCCGGGACTCACCCGTTCGGCTCTTCCCCGCGGGTTTGGGGTGTGTTGTGACTTGCACTCTAGGTGCAACGTCACAACTCCCCCCTCCCCGCGCGGGGCGAGGCCTATAGGGTGAGCCGGCTTCATTACGTTTGTGTTTTCTGTGGTCATTTCGTCTGTGCTTTTCCTTTGGGGTTGGTTCTCTCCTTTTGGTATTTTCCGTCGGTTCTGTGCGCTGTCGTATCCTTTTGCCGTTGCCCGGGTTGCTGTTTGCTCCGATCTGTCGGGGTTAAGGGATTTGAGTCGGGTTGTATTTGCGGGGGTGTGCGTTGGGTGTGGGGTTGTTGGTTGTCTTATATCTACTTATTCTACGTGGTCTCCTGTGTATTTATCAAAATTATGATTTTTCTCTTATACTAACTTATACTATTCTTATACTATTTTATAGGAACTCTGGTGTTTTTCTTAATCTATTTTCTTATGTGTTCTATTTGTACTTAAATTTTTGGTTTTGGTTCGTTGGCTCTCGTTGGTGTGGGTCTTGGTAAGTTTCTGCGTTGTTCCTTGTTCCTTGTGGCTCGTGGTTGCTTCTCCGTGGTTCTGCGTTGGAGTTTTTGGGTTGTGCTCTGTTTCTCTGGCCTCCGTCTGTCGTTGTTCGTCCGTCGGTTTGGTGTTGTCAGTTTACTTAGTGTTTTCTGTTTTGTTCTTTTTTCTGTTTACGTATTGTTTTTCGTTTTTTGTATCGTCTTGCGTCCCGTGTTGTGTGTGTGGTTGGTTGGGGTGTTTGTGTCTGTTCGTCTGTGTCGGTGAGTGAGGTGGTGTCGATGTTATTGTCTGTGTCGTCGTCTGCCGTTTGTGTCTCTTGCGTGGTTGTGTGTGTTGTTTCGATATGTATAACTGTGTCTGCGGTGGAGGTGGTGGAGTCTGTGTCGGTGTCGGTGTCTGGTGTGTTTGAGGGGTGTGTTTCGTGTGGTGCTGTCTGGTGTGTGGAGGTGCTGGCTTCTGTCTCGTCTGTGTTCGTACGTTGGTGTACCCGTCTGATCATGTATCTGTCTCTTTCTGCCTGTAGTTCGTCGTCCAGGGTGCTTGCGGCTTGTAAATTTGCAATGATTGCAATTATTTCTGGGGGTGGTCCTACGTGTTTTCTGTCTGTCTGTCTTGTCTGCGTTGGTTCTGTGAGTGTGTCCATGTTGGCAAATGTTTCTAAGATTCTATCTTCTGTTGTCTGTGGTCTCGTGAGTCTGGTGCGTGTCCATAAAGGGGGCGATGCGGGGAGTAGTGTGTGTCGTGGTGTTGGTGTCGATGTGGGGTGTGTGGGGTGTTTGTTTGTTGGTGAGTGGGTGTGTCGTCGTGTGCGTGGTTGTGGTTCGTGTAGTTTGGGTGACTGTTGGTGGGTGTTGTGTGTCTGTGTTTGTTTGTGTGCAGGTCTGTATGTGTGTGAGTATTTTGTGCCCCGGACCAGCCCGTTGCACTTTGGGCATTGCATTGGTCCGGAGAGTGTGACTGTGTGTGTGTTCGTGGGTGTCTCTGGGTGGTTGTGGGTGCGGTGGTTGTTGTGTGTGTTGCTGTCGTGGCGTTTTTTGTTACCTGTGTGTGTGTAGTGGGTGTCGGTAGTAGAGTTCATCGGGTCTCTGTCTGGTGTGTGCCGTCGCGTCCGTATCTGTGTGGGTGTGGGGCCTGTCCTGGTGTTTGTAGTAGAGGTGTTCTTTCTTTGTTTGTTTGTGTGTCCGTTGTTGTTGTCGTCGGTCTCGTTAGTCGTAGTGTCATTAGGGGCGGTATTTTTGGTTGTTTGTCTGCCATGTTGTCTTTCTGTGGGGTGAATACACATGTTAGTTTATTTTCGAGATGTGTTATCGGGCGTGGTTCTTTTATTGCTTATTTGATCATGTATATAATTTCAGGTCTTCTATGTGGCATTTTCCCATATTTTTACCGCTTTCTGTTGTCAATTCGTATATTGTGGGTGAGATTTTCTTTGTTATTATGTATGGGCCTGTGAATTTTTTACTTAGCTTTGCTGCCGTTCTTTCTGGTCCGGATGAGAGTGTATGGTTCTTTTTCAGTACTCTGTCTCCTTCCTTGAATTGTATGTCTCGTCTTCGTAGGTTGTAGTAGTGTGCTTGTTTTTCGTTTGCTTCTATTAGGTGCCTCTGTACTTCGTCTCTAAGTGTTTGTAGTCGTCTCAGGTGATCTGTCCATCTGTCTGTGTCTTGTAATTCTATTTCGTCGTCGTTTTCCAATTGATTTCTTAGGCATTGTGTAGGATTTAATTCCCTTCCTAGGTTCAAGAGGGCTGGTGTGTGTTTAGTTGATGTGTGTGTACATGTATTGATTGCGAATTGTAAGTCTTGTAAGTGTATGTCCCATTCTGTGTGGTCGTTGTTTATGTAGGCTTGGATCATTGTTTCAGCGGTTCTGTTGACTCGTTCTACGGGGTTGACTTGTGCGTGGTATGGGGGGATTGTTGCGTGTCTTATATTGAATTTTTGTGTCAGTTCGCGTATGAGTTTGTTTATGTATGGTGTGCCGTTATCTGTTAGTAGTATGCGTGGTGTACCCCATCGTGATATTACGTGTGAGTGGAATGTCTGTTCTACTGTTTTTGCGTTTGCTTTGCGTATCGGTATAATTTCCACCCACTTGGTGTATAGGTCTTCGAAAACTATGATGTATTGGTTTTTTTGTTGCGATAGTGGGAGTGGGCCCATGATGTCTGAGGCTACTACTGTCCACGGTTCTTCTATTATTCTTGTACCCATTAGCCCTGCCGGTCGCGTTTGTATTGTTTTTATTCTTTGGCATGTGTCACATTTTTTTATGCAATTTACTGTGTCTCTGTACATACCTGGCCAATAATATTCTTTGGCTACTCTCTGATATGTCTTTTCGATCCCTGAGTGGCCTACTTGTGTTACGTCGTGATTTTCGTGTAGTATGTGTGTTATTTTGTCTTTGGGTATTACTAGTTTCCATGGGTTTGTGTCTGGTAGGAGGTTTGAGTGTAGGGGGTTAGGGCGGTGGAAGTATAGTTGTTTGTTTCTGATTCGCCATGATTCGTTTTTCTCTGGGCGTGTTTGTACTTGTGTTTTCTTGTATGTGTACCATTTGTCTGTCTTGCGGTTCTCTGTGTCCTTGGTCTGCCATTGTGTGTATCGTGTTTGGTAGTGTGTGTGTTTAACTGTCTTTATTCGAATTTTCGTGACTGTGTAGCTTTGTTTCGTGAGTCTATGTGTACTTTGTTAGCGTTTATTCTTGTGTTTTGTCTCTTAATTGTTCGGATTTGGGGTAAAAATGTGGGTAATTTACGTTAAGCGCCAATTTGTGACGGGTTTTGAGTCCGCACTAGTTATGTGGAAGGGAGGAACAATTAGAGACGGGGCGAGAAAGTCGAGACTGATTGAATAGGTAAAACTTTGTGTTTGTATTTGTGGGGAGTGTACATGTATTGCGATCGGGGGGGGGGAGTCGACTTAAAACTACTAAAGATCGTTACAAAGACGTTAACGGGGGCTGATCACGCCTCAGCCCTTAGCGTCACTTAATTCTAACTTAAAGGTACGCGCGCGGGGGGGGGGCGTGTAGGGCGACGGGGAGTGTGAGGGAGGAAGGGTCGGTATTGCGGGGGGGGGGGGGGGGGGGGGTGCAGGGCGACGGGGTGTGTGAGATAGGAAAAGTCGGTATTGCGGGGGGAGGCAGGGGAGGAGGTGCAGATCGGCTGTAGATTGCAGGCTAACCTGGTGTCGTCGGTGTGTCTGGGGGGCGGTGTTGAGGGGGGGGCGTCTGTGTTTTCTGCTCTCTTCTTTGACATTACACACCGAAAAGGTACAATGCACGACGTACCAGACGCACTTTCAAGACGACACGAAGACGAAGAACACATAGAGACAATAGAAGACACGACAGACAAATGGTACACATACAAGAAAACACAAGTACAAACACGCCCAGAGAAAAACGAATCATGGCGAATCAGAAACAAACAACTATACTTCCACCGCCCTAACCCCCTACACTCAAACCTCCTACCAGACACAAACCCATGGAAACTAGTAATACCCAAAGACAAAATAACACACATACTACACGAAAATCACGACGTAACACAAGTAGGCCACTCAGGGATCGAAAAGACATATCAGAGAGTAGCCAAAGAATATTATTGGCCAGGTATGTACAGAGACACAGTAAATTGCATAAAAAAATGTGACACATGCCAAAGAATAAAAACAATACAAACGCGACCGGCAGGGCTAATGGGTACAAGAATAATAGAAGAACCGTGGACAGTAGTAGCCTCAGACATCATGGGCCCACTCCCACTATCGCAACAAAAAAACCAATACATCATAGTTTTCGAAGACCTATACACCAAGTGGGTGGAAATTATACCGATACGCAAAGCAAACGCAAAAACAGTAGAACAGACATTCCACTCACACGTAATATCACGATGGGGTACACCACGCATACTACTAACAGATAACGGCACACCATACATAAACAAACTCATACGCGAACTGACACAAAAATTCAATATAAGACACGCAACAATCCCCCCATACCACGCACAAGTCAACCCCGTAGAACGAGTCAACAGAACCGCTGAAACAATGATCCAAGCCTACATAAACAACGACCACACAGAATGGGACATACACTTACAAGACTTACAATTCGCAATCAATACATGTACACACACATCAACTAAACACACACCAGCCCTCTTGAACCTAGGAAGGGAATTAAATCCTACACAATGCCTAAGAAATCAATTGGAAAACGACGACGAAATAGAATTACAAGACACAGACAGATGGACAGATCACCTGAGACGACTACAAACACTTAGAGACGAAGTACAGAGGCACCTAATAGAAGCAAACGAAAAACAAGCACACTACTACAACCTACGAAGACGAGACATACAATTCAAGGAAGGAGACAGAGTACTGAAAAAGAACCATACACTCTCATCCGGACCAGAAAGAACGGCAGCAAAGCTAAGTAAAAAATTCACAGGCCCATACATAATAACAAAGAAAATCTCACCCACAATATACGAATTGACAACAGAAAGCGGTAAAAATATGGGAAAATGCCACATAGAAGACCTGAAATTATATACATGATCAAATAAGCAATAAAAGAACCACGCCCGATAACACATCTCGAAAATAAACTAACATGTGTATTCACCCCACAGAAAGACAACATGGCAGACAAACAACCAAAAATACCGCCCCTAATGACACTACGACTAACGAGACCGACGACAACAACAACGGACACACAAACAAACAAAGAAAGAACACCTCTACTACAAACACCAGGACAGGCCCCACACCCACACAGATACGGACGCGACGGCACACACCAGACAGAGACCCGATGAACTCTACTACCGACACCCACTACACACACACAGGTAACAAAAAACGCCACGACAGCAACACACACAACAACCACCGCACCCACAACCACCCAGAGACACCCACGAACACACACACAGTCACACTCTCCGGACCAATGCAATGCCCAAAGTGCAACGGGCTGGTCCGGGGCACAAAATACTCACACACATACAGACCTGCACACAAACAAACACAGACACACAACACCCACCAACAGTCACCCAAACTACACGAACCACAACCACGCACACGACGACACACCCACTCACCAACAAACAAACACCCCACACACCCCACATCGACACCAACACCACGACACACACTACTCCCCGCATCGCCCCCTTTATGGACACGCACCAGACTCACGAGACCACAGACAACAGAAGATAGAATCTTAGAAACATTTGCCAACATGGACACACTCACAGAACCAACGCAGACAAGACAGACAGACAGAAAACACGTAGGACCACCCCCAGAAATAATTGCAATCATTGCAAATTTACAAGCCGCAAGCACCCTGGACGACGAACTACAGGCAGAAAGAGACAGATACATGATCAGACGGGTACACCAACGTACGAACACAGACGAGACAGAAGCCAGCACCTCCACACACCAGACAGCACCACACGAAACACACCCCTCAAACACACCAGACACCGACACCGACACAGACTCCACCACCTCCACCGCAGACACAGTTATACATATCGAAACAACACACACAACCACGCAAGAGACACAAACGGCAGACGACGACACAGACAATAACATCGACACCACCTCACTCACCGACACAGACGAACAGACACAAACACCCCAACCAACCACACACACAACACGGGACGCAAGACGATACAAAAAACGAAAAACAATACGTAAACAGAAAAAAGAACAAAACAGAAAACACTAAGTAAACTGACAACACCAAACCGACGGACGAACAACGACAGACGGAGGCCAGAGAAACAGAGCACAACCCAAAAACTCCAACGCAGAACCACGGAGAAGCAACCACGAGCCACAAGGAACAAGGAACAACGCAGAAACTTACCAAGACCCACACCAACGAGAGCCAACGAACCAAAACCAAAAATTTAAGTACAAATAGAACACATAAGAAAATAGATTAAGAAAAACACCAGAGTTCCTATAAAATAGTATAAGAATAGTATAAGTTAGTATAAGAGAAAAATCATAATTTTGATAAATACACAGGAGACCACGTAGAATAAGTAGATATAAGACAACCAACAACCCCACACCCAACGCACACCCCCGCAAATACAACCCGACTCAAATCCCTTAACCCCGACAGATCGGAGCAAACAGCAACCCGGGCAACGGCAAAAGGATACGACAGCGCACAGAACCGACGGAAAATACCAAAAGGAGAGAACCAACCCCAAAGGAAAAGCACAGACGAAATGACCACAGAAAACACAAACGTAATGAAGCCGGCTCACCCTATAGGCCTCGCCCCGCGCGGGGAGGGGGGAGTTGTGACGTTGCACCTAGAGTGCAAGTCACAACACACCCCAAACCCGCGGGGAAGAGCCGAACGGGTGAGTCCCGGCCCGTCGGGAAACACCCGAAGCTAACCGAAGCCCACCGACGCTCGGCTGAGCCGAGCGCCAGCCAGCAGTACGACAGCGTCTTACCAGGAAGATCGACGTGACAAGCCAGAAAGAAAGAGGAAGAGAGAGAGAGAGAGAGAGAGAGAGAGAGAGAGAGAGAGAGAGAGAGAGAGAGAGAGAGAGAGAGAGAGAGAACGACGAAACCGAAGAGACCAGAAAACACAGACGCCCCCCAGACACACCGACGACACCAGGTTAGCCTGCAATCTACAACCGATCTGCACCTCCTCCCCTTCCTGCCCCCGCAATACCGACCCTTCCTACCTCACACTCCCCGTCGCCCTACACCCCCCCCCCCCCCCCGCAATACCGACCCTTCCTCCCTCACACTCCCCGTCGCCCTACACGCCCCCCCGCGCGCGTACCTTTAAGTTAGAATTAAGTGACGCTAAGGGCTGAGGCGTGATCAGCCCCCGTTAACGTCCACAACCCCTTTGTAACGATCTTTAGTAGTTTTAAGTCGACTCCCCCCCCCCCTCCCCCCCCCGATCGCAATACGTGTCCACTCCCCACAAATACAAACACAAAGTTTTACCTATTTAATCAGTCTCGACTTTCTCGCCCCGTCTCTAATTGTTCCTCCCTTCCACATAATTAGTGCGGACTCAAAACCCGTCACACGATATAGTGCGATACTGAGATTGAAGTCGACCTCACGTAAGGCGTTATTCTGGATAAAGCGACAAAGAATTTGTAACCGTTATTTTTAAGATAATTGCGACAAAAAGAGTTTTGACCTCAAGTTGTTACTGCGTTAAGTGGTTAGACATCGCGATGATGACGCGGTAGAATTTAGGCGTTTATCTTACCGAACGCGGGTTTCTCTAGTTTTTAATCTGCTCAATTCTGGAGAAGTCATGATGTCAAGTTCGCGTGGGGTTTTATTGTTGGGTGTCATTTTGTAACCAATATTTTTGTGCGCGATTTAATTGGGCGCCATTTTGTAACGGGCACAAATTTATTCTATCGAGGGATATAAAATAATATGCTCATTTTGAAACACATTTTTTTTTTTTTGTGCGTGATTTCATTGATTCTGTATCGGTGAATCTGACAGAATTCGGGGGTGGCTCCCGGGCACATAGTGAATGATTGGGGTACATGTGATAAGGTGGTCCCCTGTTATTATAGTAATGAGGATGTAACCGCGTCGCGATAATAAGGTTACTTATTTGCGGAACCGAAAGAGAAAAAAAATTAAAAGAAAACTTCTTTGTTGGCCTAGCAGCATAAGAAAAAAAAAAGAACAATCTCGCGGTATTAGCGGTAAGGAAAACGTTTGCGGTATCAGAGAAGAACCACAAAAAAAGTTTCTGTGCCAGCCTAGTGGCATAAACAAAAAAAAAAGGTAATCTGGCCGTATTAGCGGTAAAAAACAAGGAACGCTTGCGGTATCATGGAGAAGAACAAAAAAGGAAATTGTAACACTAGCGAGAGAAATCTATGCCATTCAAGAAAAAAACTTTGCGATATTAGGTAAGAAGCGAAATAGTAACTATGATAAATAAAGCGTTAGAATAAGCGAAAGTCGCGGTAGGGAGTGTCGCTGCCTCGCCGGGTCCAGTAGAAATCTGGCTCCTCTAGTGGAGGTGGAGAGGTAGTTCGTTTGTCAGTGGACGCCTCGGTGAGCGGGTGACACTCTGGGCACTCCGGGTGTAGGTATCCGTATACCCCGCACTTGTAACACGCACGGTCCGCCGGTACCCTGTCCTCGCAGGCTGAGATTCGGTGGCCGTACTGTTGACAGACCCAGCACGATCCGTATGGGGATCTGCCGCCGACCGCCGGTCGCGGGTATTTCGGCTTCCCTGGCGAAATGGCCGCTGGCGCTGGCTGGTTACCGTTTCTTACCGTTCGCGATGTGGATCTCTCCGGATCTGGAGCGCTCGGTTGGGGCGGAGGCCCGTTTCACCCCCAATACAGTTGGTGGGTCATCCGCAATTGTGACCCTCTTTACTCCGCGGGTCTGCGTGCTCGCCTCACGGGTCTCGCACTGCGTGGCCGGAACCTCCACCTGGATGGCGACCTCATTTCGCCCGAGACCATTCCCGGCCTGCGTACCTCGAGTTTGGTCGTCCGGGTGCGGGTGAATGATGGCCGACTGTCGCAGGGCTCGGTACCGCTCGGCTCGGTCCTCCTGGACTTCCAGGGCTGCGGTCGTGAGATCCAGCCAAAACTCCGAGTGTTCGCGGCGTAACTGCCGTAGCAGCGGTTGATGGCGAGCCAGCCTGGCCCAGCCCCTGGGTTCCCCGGCATCCGAGTCCTCGAATCGGGTCTCCCCATCCAGCTCTCCTTCCGTGTCGCTGGAGTGACTGCTCATGCTGCTCCGTGTTGCGATATAGGTAGGGATGCGGTATTAGAGATGGCGGTATCTGCGAAATCCAAGTCTAACGGTCACGATATGACTTTAAATGCCCAATATGGGTTTTCCCAATTACTTTGTTACTAATTACGTCACTGAGTTCAACGACTACAGGGGAGATTGTTCTGGTAATGCGATATGGTCCATGGAATTTCTTAGCCAGTCTGGCGCTGTAATTTTGAACAGCCGAAGAAAGAGTATGTTGGCGCTTCAACACTAGTTCTCCCACGGAGTACGGTTGGGTCCGGTGACGGCGATTGTAATACTTGGCTTGCCGTTCAAACGCGCCAGCCAGGTTTTCGGCGACCCATTCCCGCAACAGTTGGAGGCGTTCCATACGCTCCTTCCAGAGTTCGGGACTCTGTCTTTCCACAAAAGGTTTAGTAGCTATTATTATATCATCCAGGTACGCAAACGCATGTGGATCCATATCCGGCCCTATTAGTTTATCTAATAGCCTTTGAAACGTGGCCGGCGCTCCGGTTAGACCAAAAGGCATCCTAGTGAAGTGAAATAATCCTTTTCCGGGGACTACGAATGCAGTAATTTCCCGGCTGTCTTTGGTTAGCGGAATCTGATAGTACACCTGGCTAAGGTCGACGGTCAAGATATAGCGCGCTGAACGAAGCTTGTCTAGGATACTGTCCATTCTAGGCAGAGGGTACGCGTCTTTCTTAGATACCTGATTGACTTTGCGGAAATCTATGCAGAAGCGTTAAGAACCATTTGGCTTCTTTACCATTACTATGGGGCTAGCTCATGCGCTATGAGAGGGTTCGATGATACCGGCTGCTAGCATTTTGCTTACTTCTTCATTTATGGCCTCCTGTATTTTAGGCGATACGCGGTAAGATCTCTGGCGGATCGCGGGAGCGTTCCCTACGTCAATTCGATGGGAAGTGAGATTAGTTACTCCAACGTACTCAGGCATAGGCGGTATTTCCGACTTCATAAAGGCCTCCAGTCTGAGGTTTTGTTGTTCCGATAAGGTGACTAAACCGTTGCAAAAAGGATTGGAAGCTGCGCGTGGATCATTATTGAAGGTGTAAATACGCTTAAGGTCATCCTGGAAACGCCAGGTCGATGCGGCAAAATTCACTATGATTCCAAATATCCGAACGAAATCTAACCCAATGATGCAAGGGAAGCTAAGACTGGGTACTAGACGAGCGGGAATATTGTGATACACCCCTCGTAGCATGACCGGTAAGTCCACTTCACCGGTAATCTGTGTCTCCTGTCCGGCGGCCATCTTGACCGGACCTAAGCGGGACGGTAAAATTGAAAGCTTCAGGGCGGTAACTAGCGATATGGCCTTTGGGCCAAGAAAGGTGCGAGAAGATCCACAGTCGAATAGTGCTACTATTGGTTGCGATAAAATTTCAAAGTTAAGAAACAATAGCGGAATCCTAGCGTTCGCTTGGATCGGATTACAAAAATCTAACGATTCGGGTGACGGAGGGGTTTCCGCAGTTCCCCGTTCGTGCGGCTCCATCACTGGTTTCCCGCACACTGGTTCGCGCACGTCACCTTAGTATATCCGACTCTGCCACATCGGAAACAGTATAGACCGGTCGCGGGTTCGGGACAATTCGCATATCGGTGACCGGGTTTTCTACACTGGTAACAGATTAGCCTACTTCTCGGACTTGGCAGAAAAGGGTTACCAGCAATCTCAGGAAAGTTATTCGCGACGCTTGCGGTATCCGTCTGATTGCGGGCCGTGCTAGCGATAGGAGTGGTTGGCGCACTGGTGTCGTTTCGATTAGTGAATCGCGGTGCCTTACTACGTGGTTGCGCACTTCGAACGTTGGGTCTATTACCCTGTGTGCCACGTCTAGGTGTCGGTTGAGCAAGTTGGGTCGCGTTGGCTAGTTCCGTCTCGGGTTCCGGGCCTTCCTCGAAAAAGTTGAGTGCTACGAAATTATTGCGAGAAGGCCTTGGGTTTCTTTGCCCGCGGTAAGCTAATTCGGGTAGTACCGATCGTTCCGGTGTTGGCGGTGCTTGGTAGTTATTTGCAACTCCGAAGCTGATTTCTATTCGGCTAGCAAGGTCCTCTAACTCATCAAGGTCCTGTAGTTCGTCTCTTCGAATTAAAATTTGTAGTCGCGGTAGTAAATTGCGATATGCGTAATCTAATTGTTCATCTTCCCCCCACGCGGGTCTCAATCTATCGAAATACGCCCTCATATATGTTAAATAATCGGAAACTGACTCGAATTCACCCTGGGTTCGTCCACGAATCTCCTCCCTCAAGGCGAACTGTAACTCGGGATTGACAAACCTATGACGCCACGCGGCTTTAAACTCTGCGAAAGAATGTCACATTTCGCGTTTGTTGCAGAACCAATAAATTGCGACACCTGACAGAAAGAAGGGGATGCTATTCAAGATATCCTCGTCGCGAATGTTAATGAGTGATCGTCTATACGTGCGAGAAATGCTTCGGCGTCCTCGTTACGCGTTCCTGAAAATTTGAGGTTCCATTTTCTCATAACCTCGTACGCAGCCAGAGCTGTCGGCCTAGACGGTGATGCTGAGTTGCTACTCATGCTCGGTCGCGGGAAGTTATACTGGTTGTCTTCGAATCCTTGACTGCGGAAGGCAGGCCTCCGCAGCGGCGGTGCGTCGCGATATTCATACGGTGGAGAATTCCCTGTGCGGTAGTCGAATGGTTGCGGATTCGCCGGGTGATACTCCCGTGGCTCTAATGATGGTTGCTGAACGGGCGCCGGTTTAGCCGGTGCGTTATTGCCGGGAAGAAATTCTGGCGGTATATTTTGCGGGCTAATTCGGCTAGGTTGCGGTTCTGGTGGTTGTTTCCGAATCGTGCCGGTTGCTGAAGTATCGGAGTTACTCTTCGAAGGCCGTGTCACGTCACGAATTTCGTCGTCGGTGTAAGACGCGGGATTAATTGGTTCCGTCTGTGTAGGTAATGTTACGTTACCGTTGTCGTCTGTCGGTGTTGTCATATTAACGTCGTCGAGAGTAGGGGGGATCGTCCATGCTGAGGCCGAATTGTTTACAATAATTACTCAGCCGTTGACGACGGACTGGCAATATACCTGTTGACAACGAGCGTCCTTCTAATTCGGTGTTTAACTCGGCGTCGGTCAAGGAGTCTACCCACGCCTTGGCGGACGTGTGTATTGACATAAGAAATGTTTACCAGCGATAGGTGACCCGAAGAAAAAGAAATTGCGATATTGACGGATCATTGAATCGGTTAAGCTAGCGTGACCCTATAAAGCCGGAAACTGGGATATAAACAACAATATTGCCCTACTCAAGCCAAAGGTTTCACAATAAATTTTGTCGCGCAAGAAGGTCAATATGGTAACCTTGCTGAAGAAATCAGAACACAACGATCTAGCGAAGCAATAACAAGTTTGATTACAACAGGGGATTATCCCTGCCATACACTGGACTGAGTAGTTTATAAGGTCAGAGTATTTATGTCGTATCGTATTATCCCTGAGTTTTTCTGTTGTTATTATTCAAGCGGTACGTCAGTTAATCTGTGCGATATCCAAGTGTTTTTATGTTCGCGATATTTATGACAGTTAGGTTGTGCGATATTTAAATATTTTTTCGAATTTGCGCTATTGATGGCGCAATTAAAGCTTTTCTCAGCATTTTATTCACGTCTTTGATTTTGGCTTAATAATCATACTCACGAATCCATATTTATTTTCTTAACGTCTAACAACGTTACACTATATGAATTTTGGTGGCAACATTCGAATCGCGGAATAACCTACTGCACGTTTCTTATCAACCACATTATGTTTACGTAATCAGGTAAATGTACTGCTTGGTTGCTCTGAAAGCGGTCGCGAGACTCCTGAACAGTAGCCGACGAAACGAACCGTGAACCAGCCAAAAGCCATCTTCGATGGCTTGCATCCCCACGCTTCGTACGTTGCAATCGTGTTCGCGTACATCGGCAGTGCAAAGGGACCACCAAAGCAGTATAACTTTCAAACGAATGAAACTCGTGGGTACCAAAAATCTGTGCATGTTTAACAAATTCGGCAGCATATGTAAAACCCTTCTTTTCCACAGCTTATGCTGATTTGTACAGGGATACCTACGTCAGTAATTCACAACCTCCGAATTGAAGAAGGAAGAAGCGTTCTTCTGTGGAATTGGCCTGAGAATTGTACTACAATCACGGGCGTTAACTATCGGACAAGAATATAATTCGAAGTTGTCAGTGACGTCGTGCGGCGCTTACCACATTACCACGAAACGACCAGTAGGAACCTCGACTTAAGGTTGTTCGATTTTATTCCCGGTGTAAAGTACAATGTCCGTGCTTACGTGATAAGGTCTCGGAATGGGATTGAAAATGATACAAACTATGTAAATCTCACCTGGACGACCCCACATGGTAAGGACCGAGCGAGTTTGAAACTCGGATGCCGTAGCCTTCTGCCAATGACATTTACCGTCTCGAAAACTTACACGTCATTCGAACAGTTTGATAACTCTGCGCAACGCAAACTACATTAACGAGTTGGTATGTTCAAGGTGTGACAGAATTGGAAGCGTACGATGCCGACTGCGACAGAAGCACCATCTCCTTGCGATTTATTCCGTCAGTCCTTCTTTACGACCGAATCGAATCCTACGAAGTCTTCATCGCCGAAGGAAACGAGCTCCCCAAAAATATGACTTTTGGTAATACGAAAGAACAGATCTGTGATTTGTGGGATGATCACACATGCTTGAAAGATGTATCCCTACCTTCGAACGCTAAAGTCAACATAACGGTGCGTGCGTCGACACACCTATAGACAAATTGCACTGAGTTAGAGTAAAATGCCCTTATCGATAGATTATCATTATTTGACGGTAAATACAATTCATTCACAGATTCACGCAACGGGCAAGAAGCTTGATCGATTTGATATCTGGAGTAACATCACCTTCTCGCTGGAAGAATCGTGCAAATCAAGTTAGTTTACGTAGCCACGCTAAAGGATTATTTTCTGATTACATTAAAGTAGCCTCGTATAATTTTTGTAATAAAAACCAGTTTACCTATTCATAAGATAACAGTTAACCGCGAGGTTAACAAATCTAATACATTGAACTATCCTTCGTGTCCCCAGATCTCATATGGGAGCTCCTTTCGAGAGAATAGCAATGGACATCCTCGGACCTCTTCCTACAAGCTATTCTGGAAATAAACATGCTTTGGTCATCGCCGACTATTTTACCAAGTGGCCCGAAGTAGTCCCATTTCCAATCACGAAGCCTGTAACTCTAGCTCAAGCGTTCGTTAGAGTTTATCTGTAGGCACGGAGTTCCTCTTGAACTTCATACCGATTAGGGCCGAAATTTTGTGTCGAGTTTGTTAAAATAAGTTACTTAAATCTTGGGGGTTAGAACAGCTCGGACAACACCCTTAGATCCTCAATCTGACGGCATGATAGAACGTCTGAATCGGACTTCAATATTTGTCGTCCTTTGTAGAAAAGAATCAAACAGACTGGGACTCTTGGATTCTTTTTTTCCTTTTATCCTGCAGGTCTGCGATTCACAAGAAGACAAAACAGACGCCAGCTTCCATGCTTGCAGGAAGAAATCAAAGATTACACCTCTCTTTTACACTCTTTTACAACGACTATTAGTAATAATTCTTAGCATTGCTAGAAGTAGAATTTCTACCGTTACGATATGCGAGCCAGGGATTTTAAAGTTCAATCCCGGAGATTATGTCTGGCTCTTTCAACCTCGGTGATAGAAAGGACGATGTTCGAAACTACGAACAAATTGAGAAGGCCCTTACTTGGTGGTTAACCGAATCAATGATGTTCCAGAGCGAAAGTAGTTGATTTAGATCGTTTAGCTCATTCTGAAAGAAGCGAAAAACCCGAGGTAGATTCACCATGGCCTGGGACATCCTTCGAGGTTAGATCTGTAGATGTTCTTTTTGACACATTCGGTTATAACCTGAACTTCGCTAAAGGTTAAGGAGTCTCACCTCCTCAGAGAAAAATTCCGCTCTTCCCATTTAATCATTTCAATTCAGAGAAAATAGTCGTATCAAACAAAGCACCCTAATGTATAATACAGTGTGCATTCGTGCATATTTGCCCTTGCACACGCGTAGCACATGTAATTTACATAATAATTAATATATGGTGCTACAGATGGACGGAATACGATAAATTCCATCCGACTTAAGTACACCATTTTGTAATTAATTAGGTAAAAAAATAGAACAAATTATTTGTATCAATAAAGGCTACAAACACTGCGCATATCATCAAGCCACGTGTGATTAACTCTCGAATCTTGCACGTTGGAGGCACGTATCACGTCAATTGCGAGACATTCGAGCTTGTAAATACTCATCGTTGAATCGGGTTTGAGAGAAACGCTAGTAGTTTCAGAAAAATGCTTTCATATTGTTTAATGATATCTTAGTTTGATAATAATACAATCGTACTTGCATTCTCTTCTTTTGAACCGTCTTCTATACATACATACCTAATAATACCTATACGCACATACTTGTACCTCGACTTACACCATCACTTCGGACAAACTATTGAAACTACATTCGCGATCTTACAGTTTACTTGCCAGTTTCCCCAAAAACCTCTTTCACTCAAGTTTTCTCCCGTTCACACGAAGAAGAGTCAACAATTAGTTTAGAGTTACTCAGAACTCACAACCGACAAATATAACCAACTATTCAACATAATAACGCTCAAAAAAAATTCAGTTTTATTGGCAACCAAGTTTCACAACTGGTAACCTACACTTAAAAGTTTAAATTAAATTTGGGAACAGGACGTGGCCTCGAAGAATATTTCTGAGGGTCTCTTTCACTTCGTTGCAACCTAAACAACTTTCAGTAGGCTTTTCAATCATAAAAAGGTCACTTCCACACCCTTTGCACGGTGGGCTATTTCTTCCAATATTCATGCAAATGGCCATGTCGATTGATACGGTCAAAGGGCCCAGACTAAAATAATAATGAAGATCCTAATATAATTCAATAATTCAAATAGTTTTACTGATGATTTAATTATGATAAAAGAACAACAATCATTTTTTTTTTTTTTTTTTAGATTTCAGATTCGTATTCAACGACCCCAAAAATCATTGGAACCTGAATTCTTAGTAACTTTACACTGATTACAGTGAGATATTGATATACGTCCGGAAATATTGAATTTTGTCCCACTGTGCGTCGGAAAAGAGAAACAGGGACGGCCGCCTGATCTTTCTTCTGTCTCTATGCAGCGGAGATTTCCACTTACAGAAGGGCCTATGCCTCGCCGCTACTATTTTAATATCTCTATGATTCTTACATCTCTACGGAGACATCCACGATACTCTACCTTGTCCTGATTGGTCGGATAATTTTTGTGCCTTTGAATTTTTTGCAGAAGATCTTCATTTTCAGATTTTAGTGCAGAATTCAACTGCCAATTTTTTTCTGTAAATCATTCCAAAATTTACGTAAATATGATATCGATTTCGTTATCTGTACATAATGTTGGCAATGCTATACATACATATTTCAATTGATATGTGTAGCCAGAACATATGTATCTAATATTTTAATATTCCGGAAATATCACGGGTAGGTGTTGGGCTAGCAAATGGACAATTTGAAATTGTGTCGGTGAACAAGACTTAATTTTGAAAATGCATAAAAACGATAGAGCCCTATATTCCTCTCACCTATTCATCTACCGTAATCGAACATGAAAAATAAATAGCAAACACGCTTTTACCTCCTTCTTCGATATTGTAGAGAGAAATAACGATACAGACTGGCTCGTTGACGTGGGATCCACGAATTATTTATGAATAACTATAGCGAGGAAGCGGGATGATAATTGAAATAGATTACGTTTGATCATCAATAAAGGATACTTTATGAGAGAAAGATACAAAGTGATACGGTGTGTGTCGCAAAAAAATAGACCGATAGCTGTCCAGATCGCTCAGCTGTTACCTCGTAAGCAATTATTTTCAAATCATATGTGTACAGATATTTTTAATGTAGAATCTGATGTTCGTTCACACTCTAAAAGAAAAACTATGCCATGCCAGGTAGGCGGTAGTAGGGATAAAACCCTCAGAAAGCGAAAGTTTACACTCGTTTGAAGACCAGCTTTACCAGAAATAAAATTTTAACATTTTACGCACAAAATTTTACTGTAGTAATGGTAAAAATAATGATTATAGTAATAATCATAACGACTTTGATTTTTATGGGGATTTCGATTGATTTTTTTAATTTGTAAAGGAAAAAACTTGTGTTTTTAATTTACACAACAATTTTTTGCTTGAATTAAACTTATTTATATTCACAGGAAAAAAAATAAACATTGACGGGACTTGAAACCAGACCGCCCGCGTGTGAACCATCGCACTAACCGTTCAGCTAATTCGCCTCGGCTGAAACTTCATCACGTCGCACTTTTGGTGAAGTACTAAAATAGGAAAAAGACTCGTCCAAATCCGGTTACCGGTTATGACAGTCTCTCCTTGTCAGATACAGGAAAGTCAGGAGAGAGTAGTTAGCTATCATAGTAGAGTTCTTAGTAAAACTGAGAGGAATTATTGTGCTACCCGTCGAGGACTCTTAGTCCATTTTCATCATCATCTGTACCGGAGGAAATTCTTGATTCGAACTAATCATGCTTCCTTGAGATGGTTACTTTCGTTTGAATCCTCCGAAGGTCAGGTAGCTAGATGGATTGAGAGACTCGGGGAGTATGATTTTGATATTCGTCGTCGAGCAGGTTTACAACACGCAAACGCCGACGCCCTTTCCTGGCGACCCTGTAAAGAAACAACTGAGTGCAGGCAATGTGTTCGCTTTGAAAAATACAGAGATCTCCCTTGTATAATTCGCAAAATTTCTCTCAGTGGAAACCTCGAGAATTGGAAAATTTCGCAGCAAGAGGATGGCACCATAGCCTTAGTCAAGTCATGGAAAGAAGCAGAAGCTCGCCCGGACTGGCAAGATGTATCCTTAACTGAAGCAGCTTTGAAGATTTATTGGGCCCAATAGGATTCTATTCATTTGATAGGTGAAATTTTATACCGAAAGTGGGAGTCTGCGGATTTGCGAGAAATCAGATGGCAACTTTTGCTTCCGAAAAATCGGGTTCCGGAAGTTCTCGCTCTTCTTCACGATTCTCCTGCAGGAGGACACTTTTCCTTCCAAGATTCTAGGAAGGATCCGAGAACTTTACTTTTTGCCTCGTTGCCGAGCAGACGTAGAAGATTGGTGTCCAAGATGCCGAGTCTGCGCAGCGAAGAAACGACCTCAAAACAAGGATCAGAGCTCTCTTCAAATCTACAACGTAGGAACTCCGTTTGAGAGGGTAGCCATGGACATCCCCGGCCATCTCCCTGTAAGCCAGTCAGGAAATAAATATGCATGGGTCATCGCCGGTTATTCTACCAAGTAGCCTGAAGTGGTTCCACTCGCCAATCAAGAAGCCTCTACCGTAGCTCAAGCGTTTGTTAAATAATTTATTTTTAGGCACGGAGTTCCTATAGAACTTCATACAGATCAGGGTTGAAATTTTAAAGCTTAATAAAAGAGATTACGCAGATTTTAGGGGTTAGACAGACTTATGACTCCTTTGCATCCTCAATCTGACGATATGATAGAACGTTTGAATCAGCGATGCTTCAATATTTGTCTGACATCGTCGATAAAAATCAGAGACTGGGACACCTGGATGCCTTTTTTCCTCCTCTCGTACAGGTCCCCCAATTCACGAGACAACGAAACAAACGTCAGCCTTCATGGTTACTGGAAGAAATCTTCGGCTTCCCTCAGATTTAGAGGAAGGCCTCGTTCCTACACAAATACAACCTCAAACATATTTTGTTTTTCACCTGAAACCAAATTTAGAAGAAATTCATAATTTTGTAAGAAATAGAATTTCTATGGCTTCAGATGAATTGAAAGCACGTTATGATATGCGAGCCAGGGATTTAAAATTCAATCCTGGAGATGCTGTTTGGCTTTCTCAACTGCGAAAACAGAAAGGGCGATCTCCGAAATTGCAAATCAACTGGGAAGGCCCATATTTTGTGGTTAACCGGATAAACGGTGTCGTTTACAGAATCCAGAAAATCACTCACTCCAAGGCAAAAGTAGTATATTTAGACCGCCTGCACCCTTCGAAGAAAAGCATCAACCTTGTGCAGACTCATCAATGCCCGGAACTTCCAACGAAGTTAGAATTCTGGCAGTCAATTTTGACTGATATGATGAGCACGGCGTACCTTTCAGTTCGTCGTCAATTGGGAAAAGAAGCTTCCTTTTGGATCAAAATTGGATGAGTCGCGACCGCTGATGATAATCGTCGAAAGAAATATCAGTTGTGGAAAGACGACCATCACCAAGGGGTTTTTGGCTGATCCTCGGCTCTGTACGCTTTTAGAGCCAATAAATAAATATCGGGACGTCGCTGGTATTAAGCTTTTCGAATTAATGTATCAGGACCCTGAGCAATATTATCATTTTTAACACTACGCTTGAATGAGTATGCATGACAGGCATCTTCAAATAGCTTTATTACATTATAATAAATGAATAATAAATTAGGCAAAGAAGATGTCTTCGGCGATGTGTTTTAATGCCATTTTAAGATCCTGACATTCTACACATCCTTCTGTAGGTCGAACAGTTACAATTGAATTTTCACAGCGCCGACAATTCCTCTGGTTCTTGATAAAACTATTGTGAATTGCTACTGTTCTTTTATAAGCTTCAATACTTAAACTAGGGAAGAAAAGAGAGCCGGTTGTTTCAAAGTTATTCTTCCTTGTGTAATTACAAGAATACTTACTGGAATATGAAACAGTTCCCACAAAGGAACCCCGCCTTGTTTTTCTCTACTATTCCGAAACCTTTCCCACATTTTACTAACATCCATTGGTCTTCGCACCGCTGTTTAAAAGTAGGGCGTGACATAAGTGAAGAGTTCTCGCATTCACATTTTGAGGCGAGTACTCCTGCGTAAACAGATTGAATTGATTCTTTTTTTTTAAGATGAGATGTTTCTTCTTCAAGAGTTTGTTATTTTCTGTCGCTAGCTGGCTCGACTCACACAGTTTTGTTACCTTCTAGAATTTTGCTCTTCAGAATCGAGTTTCTGAGGCGGGACAACTTTGATTTTGAATAATTTGAATGAGGCCCCGATTGTTTTCTAGAGCCGACAAGTGACCAGTTGATTTTCATAACTTTTCTCACCCATGTGTCAGTTTTTACAAGTTTTCCCAGTTTAACCTGCTGATCCCCGATTTTGACCGTTATTTCAAGACTTGAATACATTTCAGATAAGATCGCTTCAATCTTATTTTGACTCTAATTTTAATACAAGTCTTGATCTTGATTATACCAAATTCGTCGATAGAATTCGGAAATGGCCACCACTACTCATAGTACTCATATTAGTCTTCCAACTATAGGGTGCGCTGTGACTGGAAGTCGATCCGGACCCAGTCATCCTTGTTTTCCCTGTTCCTCAAGAACCGCCTTCACCTAGCGGAAGTTTCGGTTCCTGACGGCCTTGACTTGTCTTCATTCTAGAAATACCTGATCGATCTCCAATTTCACAAAGAAGACATGAAGAGGAACACTTACCTTTATTACAACACTGCACACCAAGAATTGAGATTTGGAATTTATTCATATATGTTCAGGTCGTTTGACCAGAGTTCTTCTCTAACTTCAATCGGGATGGGATGAGTGAGTGAGGGGGTGCATAAATAAATAACACGATTTTGCGGGAAGACAAGACGCTTGCTTCGGCATAAAAACCCTCACGGTGCAGAGGGAAAAGCCGAAGCAAGACAAATGTTTATTTACTGCAAATCAGATTAACATAATACAGGTTAATACAGTCGCTAGTGCGTTTCTTGTCAACTAGATTGAATGATCATTCAATAATCCTAAGCCAACTTATCCAAATCTCCATGAGTAAACCGTGATCCGCAACTTTCAACGCTAACGTGGAAGCGTGTAAGGTGGCCCAATGCCGTGTAATCGTATGAGTAAGCCATGAACCGTAACTTCCAACGCTAACGTGGTAGCGGGGAAGGGGGAGCGTCAGGGTGGCCCAATGCCGTGCAAACAGCGGTCCCGATGTCTCGGGAAACCAACGCTGAAGTGCTCGGGCGACAATGTATGTCGCCGCGATGACGCTCGCCCGGGAGACGGGCACCTCCGGTCCAACCGGAGGGTGAACCACGTCTCCCCCGACCAACTTAAACGGATAAATCTTAAAACTACGCGAAACAGAATAATGGACGCGCGCGGGTAAAGGAAAACCTAACACATCCTACCTGTTCGAGCGCTCGAGACTAACTAACTTGCGCTGCGCCCTCACCGGCCAAGCGAACGTACGTAACTTGAATCACTATAACGTTGAACTAATTGTAATGTGAAATAAGAAAGTAAATCTGTTGTTGTGTGTGGTGCTGTCGGGAGGCTAGTTACTTTATGACGCCAGAGAATATGGTTTACAAGTTTTTTATTGCCAGAAAAATCGGGTTACACAGTTCGGATGGCGTAGTAGAAAATGCGGAAGGCAGGGAAAATAAGCGAAACGAGTTGATAGATACGTATGTGCCAAGAGCGTGGCGAAGACTGAGTAGAGATGAAGAAAAAGTACAGGCTCGCCCCCGAGTCGAGGCCAAGGGTCGCGTCACGCCATAAATGCCACATGTAGGGAAATTTCCGGCGCGGTCAAACCCTTAGCCCTCGGCTAGCGAGGCGAGGCCTGGACATTCGAAGGTTAGTTGTAAAGAACTATAGAAAAAGATATACATGGAGAAACGGAAATATTGTAATGGTTTTTCGCCGGCTTGCCGGTGGCGGGTGTCCGCCACATTGTCACCCTTTATTCACCTTATACGTGGTAAATAGGTACAACATACGAATATAACGAAACTAAAATATTTACTGTTATGAATGTACAAACTAACGTAATAATAATAAAGTTGCGCGAACAGCGCGGCTATCTGCTCGAGGTTTTTTATGGTTCACCTTGAGACTGTGGGCAAATGCCAGATAGTAAAAAAGCGAGTTTTTTAATTTTTAGAGCCGTAGTTTCAACTCACCTTCGAGCACCGACTGCTAGATCACATCTACAATTGTTTTATCTTTCCCGAGTCGGGACGACTCTTTTCCTTGGGGGGGGGGCTTGTGTTGTGTTATAAAGGGTGAAATCACCCGTCTAACGCCTTTTTAATGATCCAGTAGTCATCACAGATAAAAGAAACTTGTAAACCTCATACGTCTTTGAAAAAGAATAAGGTTGCTGCATCAACCAGTATCATTGTAAAAACAGTCTTGTTTCAGACTTTAAACCGAAAACACGTACTCTGCTATTCAAGCTTTTCCTTAACATTTTATTTGCGCCTTTAATTGATTCTCTAAATAAGCTCGCGAACCTATATTTATTTCGTAACGTCCTAAAACGTTACAGTATATTAAAACCCAATCAAGCAGAACCCGTGTCGCTATCAAAGAGATGCGTAAAAAGTTTCACCCTGAAGGAGCTAATGACCAAGCACAAAGTTAACTCAACGGGCAAGGAGTGCCAAAAGTAGACGGCAGTTAGGTAGAACGAGTTGCGAAAAATTGCGGTGCGATGCAAGGAGAAGTGAAAGTAATCCTGCGCCTGCCGCGTTGGCGGCCTGTTACTAAGCCTTGCCTGACAAAAAAAAGTAAGTTAAATAAGATGGAGCACTACCACGTATAATGTTGAAAACAAACATACCCAAGAAGTAGAGACGCCTAGCTCTAACCGTAAGCCAATCCAGTTGCCTTCGAAATGGCGTGAAACGCTCATTACGCCTCAAGTTAAAAATAAACCTGATTGTACAATTAAGCAATCGCTGGAGAAAAAGGTTAAGCTCACCAGTCAGGTCATTATATACCAAGCAGCAATAATCGGATAAGGGAAAGATTAGTGCAGCGATAAGCTCAGCCCCAAGTTCACGCGACAGCGCATTTTGATGATGTTTGAGCCGATACAGGGAGAAATTAACTTCTTTGGAAATTTGCATAATATGCTTACGCCAAGACAAATTTGATTATATAATAACTCCGATGTTACGAACCTCATGAACATAAGGAAGCACTGTACCATTAACCGAAATAGGGGGCAGATCCTCCAGATCGATGCGGCTCACATGCGCGTTACTCCCCGTTACAAAAACCTTGAACTTATTAAGGGGTTAGGTGGGTTTCAAAAGCTCAAAATAGGTACATTTTTATGAATTTTTTTTTACTTAATCAACAGAATATTTCATTCCATCAATTTAACACATAAAAGATACATATTTTATAAGTAGTTTGTGAAATTTCCATTGAAAAATATTGAAAATTAAGGCGTGGACACGTCGTCTCCTATGACCCCTCAAAAAAAAGTTCTCTCGGCGTAGTCAGGATAACTCATGACAGATTCATCTGAAATGCAAAAACCAAAAATTTTCTGTTAGTAGATGTTTAAAACTCGTACTTGGACGAAGGAAAAAAAAAACAAAAATTACATTTTTGGCGGTGTTGAAAACAAAAAACCCTTATTTTGAGTAAAATTTGCACCTTTCATGGCCTTGAAAAATTACTAGGAATAGAAAAAAAAAAAATTCCTTCGTTCAAGTACGAGATAATGTTATTTTGAAGAAGTGTGCAAAATTTGAAAGAGATCGGTTCATAAGTTTTCGAGAAATCGTGACTACCGATTTCAAAAATGTAGTTTCGAGAAAAACGCGATTGAAGATTTACATTCAAATAACACGTAAATAATCGTACTTACACCGCATAATGATGCAAACCCATGTTTTTTCCACGTGCGATCACCTGACACGGTAACATCTGTCGTATCTTCAACATTATTTTCATCACCCGTTAATTTTTTTTCTTGATTTGCAGCAGACAACAAAATTGATTCGGCAACAGTTATGACGCACTCATGTATTTTATCAACATAAAAATTGTACGTTGATGCATTCAAGAATGAGGAACTTATATCCATCAAACCACCGAATTTTTTACATCCGGCAAGTCCTAAGCCTAGTATTCGCATCACAAAAATAAACGAACAATAGCTAAGCAGCTGCCTCGATATATCTGCCTCCATATACCTGCGTCACGCTCGGTTATAGCCTGATGGGTGAAACATCCAAAGGCTATATCTCTTAGAATATGACTCGGATCGTTTTAAAATTTTAAAGGAATATTCTCAACATATTCAATTATAAGATAAGCAAAAAAAAAATTCTATTTTTTGAAATTTTGAAACCCACCTAACCCTTAAGGTTGAGCTTAAGGCAATTTTCAGCTGCATAATCGGCTATAACGCCAACGTCGTGTGCGATCTTGGCTAAACCTTCTCCTAAATCAGATGGGTGGCAGGTTATGTAAATTTCAATATCATTAAGAGAACTATAGTAAGGCGAGGAGGTGAACGACCGCTATAGATCAGCGAGAGATTAGTGAAGGGACAGAATGTATTATAATACCACGATGTATGGGAATGAATTTAAGCTAATCTCGCGCACACCACGACGAGTGGTCAACGAGACAATACAGTCCAAAGTTCTCAAAATCCCCGCGAGAGCAAGCGAGACGAGAATATGGAGAAGAATCCAAAACGAGATCAGTAATCATCGGAGCTCGGGAGGGATAAGACGCGAGTCTTGTTGAAAGTAGCTCGTTATGTATGCGAGAGTGATACAGTGAACTGTCTGAACATGGGACTATCAACTCGACGAATCGAGGCTCATAATGATTGATTTTATTATTAAAAGACATTGGGACTGTGTTTGTAATGTACTTGTGATCGAGTAATTAGATGCGAGAGCAGAACTGGGTGAGCCGGTTGGTGATTCTCGCGCTGCCCTCCCGGGGCCTCATGGTTGAGGTTTTGATCCGGGGTGGTCAATACGCTGGGAAACCATCATGGTTTATTACAGCGCGTGAATCGACGGTAACACCGAGATCAGCCGGTGCCGCGAACTGGTCTTCCTGGGGCCTCATGATTGAGGTTTAGACCGGGGATGATTGACACGTTGGGACATCAAGGTGGTTATTACAGTCCGCGGATCACGAACACCTGAAAATAAATAACAAATCACACAAAACTGGTGTAGCCGCATGGGTTGGCCTTGCCGGGGTAGTTTCCGTGTCGGAAAACCGGCGCGGCCTGCAGCCCCCGGTTAAAGTAGTACAGGTACTGACCCATGATTTCGGGTAAGATGGTACCTGTACACGTCGTCCTGGGGCCTACTCCGGTTCTGCTCGCGACGAGACTCGTGATGAACGGATAACCGTTAGAAAGTCTCCCAAGTTGACACATGCGTTGAATAATTACTGATTGAATGAATGTAAAGCCTGTCCAATAAACCGTGAAGTACAGTTTTATATCTGGTGGCCATATTATTAATCGTTAAATCGACCACGAACCCACTATTATTGTTTCGAATCTATCGAGAAGAGCGACTGTGAGACCTATAGCTAGTACGAAAAAAAAATTTGGGTACTTGTAGCACCCGGCTGTGAGGTCTGTCACTAACAAGTACTTCGCAAATGAAGCTTCAACGTGCCGAATGAGGTTAAAAAAAATCGAGATTAGCGTGTATCAAACCACCACGTGATTTCATATGCACCAATTGCGATACCAAGGATAAACAGCTGGTCTTCATTTTCACGGCTTCTTCCTCCTCGATCTTCGTCCACTCCCTCCAGCCCCATATCTCCGCTGCGTATTCCATAACCGTCCACGCTAACCTATCAAACAGCCAAATCCTTTTTCCCCAGTCCCTCCCAAACTTTCTTTTCCCTATTCCCCATACCTGCCTCATTACTACCTCTGCTTTCCTCACCCTCTCTTTCACGTGCGCTTCCTGCCCCCCATTTCTCTTTACCGTGTACCCCAGGTAGAAAACTTTCACCTCCTCTATCTTTTTACCTTTCCATCTTCATTCCACTTTTTTCTTTCTACTTCCCCCTTTTCTGAATCTCATGATCTTCGACTTTGCTACATGGTAAATATAAGTAGATCTACTAATATAGCAATGTGTTAATGCATAATTGTAATTTGTGAGCTTAAAACTAAGCGAAGTGACTTAGTCACTAGTGTTGTACGAGCACAAATTGCACTCAAGGAATCGCCTCTTCAATACCGTGGGTGAAAGTGCACCTCGGCCTATGAAAACTCGATGATTTGACTATTGGACGGCGACTGACTTGCTGGTCAAAGCAAACATCTAAAGTAAAGACTGAAGCCATGAGGGTGGGAGGCAATGGGATGGCAATGCTAGGTACCTCCATGTGTGGTCCGGTAGGGGTTGCAAAAAACCCAGAGACGCCTACGTCACATTCGCGAGGCCCTCGGCGTGGGACCCTCAGCCGGCAGCCCCTGGCAACGCATCTGGCGATCACTTTTTTTTTTTATCGCCAGTTCCCGCCATACTCGTTAGAGTTTCCCAGAGGTCGGCGTAGACTTGTGCGGGGTAAGGGAAGAGATGGATTACTGACTATCATTATGCGGCTGCAGCCGTCTTAAAATGTTCCAAATGAAACACCCGCATTCGCACAAAGGATAAGGGAAACTACAGTAAACCTTGCCCAGATGTAGCCGGACCGAGTTCAAACTTCAACCCACAAATTCAGCGCCTGCACGGCGTGACCCGTCTTACCATTTTTGCGAGCCGCCGCTCAGGTCCTCCTTGACAGGCTGGGGATTTGAACTCAGGTCCTCCCGTTCTGTAGTCTCGCACGTTACGCACTTCGCTACTACGGTCGGTCACATAGAAGCCATAATTTCCTCGGCGAAAGTCCGAGGTCCTGAATTCGTCAAACGGGTCCTGGCCCGCTCTGGCTCTCTTTCCAGGCATGGTTTCTTGTAGAATAATCGACGTACGTTCTTTGTGGCACGCGAAAAACCCGTAGGGTTAAACCTGGCTTCGGATAGCCTCCCCTTATAGTGTGGGGAATTCCACGAGTCGGTTTGGCGATATACAACTTTTATAACTATTGCTTAGCTACAGCTAAGGTATATTGGACTAGGTAGGACTGAACATTGGAAGTTATCATTCGGTCTCAACATTATTGCGCGAAATAAAGCCAAAGCTTATTGCCATAAACGTGAATTTGCCATTCATTGCATCTCGCTGCAGAAGAAGCTTGCAAAGCGCTACCAAAACATTTGGATTTTATGATATGGGAAACTCACGCCTGGTTCTCGCATACTACGAAGTGACAAATCGACTACGTAGAAATTTACTATAAACTTTTTCATAAAATGCCCAAAACAATCAATACACTGTCGAATACATGATGGCTACTATCACGAAGATGGCTTCAGGTTGTTGACGCGGTATTGGAACAATATGATACGCTGAAACTTTATTTCCAAATCACGGAAAATAATAAAGACCATTGTTATACTGCCTTTCAATTACACGGAATATATTGTACGCTGAGAAACAAATTGTTATAACAATTAGTAGTATAACAATACATTCCTACAACCGACTTGCAGATGCTACGGAATATCCAGGTACAATTTTAACGCGCAAGTTCTTAGTCTTTTTCTTCATATTTCTACGGATGTAGCTTCGTATCAGCTCCTGAAAAATTGAACACGACCACATTTCAAACTTCGCAATTTCTTATTTTTCACGGGACTGTGCTTGAGATGCCACATATACATGACAATCTTGATTCTGGCGGTCATTTCAAAGATCGAAGTGAAATCGCATTTTTTCTGCGTTGGCATGATCCGGTGCAATTTGTCAAGGTCCGATTAATTTGGCTTCGTCTGTAGAAATTCATATATCATATTTATATATGAATTCATTCTGGTGATGGTGATTTCAGAAAAATCAAAAATTCGGAATTTAAGAAGTCATCGTGTAATAACCTGGATCCGGTCGAAATTGACTAATAAATTGTGGTACAAAATCTTCTTCTCCAATATTATTTTCAAAGTCTTCGTTAACTACTTCAACGGTATCAGCTGTGAAAGTCAGTTATGTTTGATGTTAGGATAACTTTACGCAAAACCATCTAAGTTCAATATGCTTAAACTGAATGTGTTCTAATAACCTGCAGGATTATTCTCCGGGGTAATTATGAAATCGATTCGTTGTCGATATCCCCCCTTTCATGATTCATTCTTCATTCAACAACTTCTGCTACGTTTTCACAAAATACGAAGCATTTACCAAAAAGTCCTCTGGTGTTAGCAGACCAACATCTGAATTATGCCGCGCCGCACTCAATCTATTACGATCGATGAAATATTTAATTTTAGATGTTTTTGTCCCCCGATTTCCTTACTCTACTGATGTTAAATTGAGTGGACATTGCTTGGAATGCACGCCAGTTTTTCTAAAACATGAATTGCGATATTGATTATATGGAATTAACGAATTGACTGTTATACCATCGTTTTTAGAAAAAAAAATAAAGAATTTTCAACTGAAGAAACATACAATGTAGCAAGAGTTGGGATTCATGTCAAAAGAATTATGCAGCGATTAAGAATATATCAAATATTGAATAATATTCCTGAAAATTTATTCCATTGCAGAGATGACATCATGCACATCTGTGTCGTAGTTAATTTACAACCTCCAATAATTTCAAATAAAAAGGATAAAGAAAATGGTGATTAAAATGATGATAATTGTTTTTATTACTTGTATGTAAACTTTCATACACAAAAAACTGACGATAAACTATTTTCTTTTAACTTTTTGGAAATTGTAAAAAAAAATTCTTTATAATATTATGTAACAAACAATAAAACTCTTATCTTGCCTAATCAATCTATAACATTTATATTATAAAAAATATATTATTATTTTAATATATTGCCAATATCACTTCATGTAAAATATCACTTTTGGAATAATGCTTCATTGTTATTGTCATCATGACTATTAACAGCATCAATTTCAGTGCCATCATACATATTTCTTATTTTATTAAGGTTAGTGTCGTCATTAGTTTTAGTAATTGATGCCGTACATAGAGCGGGTAAGTGTACCGGCAAACGTATAACCGCGTGACTTTTATCCTGCAAACATTTTCCTAAAATTCGCCAAGCAGCTTCGACTGCCCCCACATAGCGATCCTCTATATAATCTTGTATTTCGTCATGATTGATTGTTGAAATGTCATTCACGTTTTCTCCTATTGTAATAGAAGCCGCATCATACGTACCTTTGTATACGTATTTATATAAATATTTCACCGATTTATTACCCGAAACGACTTCAACATTAATATAGCTGTTGAATATTTGTGATAAGATAGGAGAATAAGGTACAACATGTCGATTATCGACCACATAATCGCCTGGCCTCTCGTACGTGTTGCCGGTGTCACTTCGGCGGTAACACGGATAATTATCTGCATCCAACGTTGTCTCGTCTCGGGATTGCTTGGGATAGTGCTTCGAGCATTTTCCGTCTTTGAAACACCAGTCTCCACACGGTCCGTGTATCATGTGTTTCATCACAATATTATGCAAAATTGGGTTTTGGTTCGGATTTGGAATCTCTGCGGAAATGTACCTATCAATCATTCCTGGCGTTGTGATTTTATCGTCTCTCTTTAGTGTTACCAGCGTGTGAATATGAGGCAAGCCACGTTTTTGAAATTCTATCACATAAACGTATGCCGCAAATTCGCCAAACAAACTTTGCCGTACAATTAAATCTACCAAATAATCTTTCTTTATATCAAAGATGCGAGCAGATATCTGGTCTATCCGCCGGTTGTTGGCCGTTTAGTAGATTTTCCTCGATTTCTTTCCATTTTGGATTGCACGTCATTGTTATGAATAAATCTGGTTTTCCATGCCGGCGCACAATTGCCATCGAATCTTGATACATTTGCATCATGTATCGAGGTGAACCGCTGAATGTCGATGGTGGAATGATCATTTTTCCAACTCTTGCATTCTCATTATGGGCTCTTTCTTCCAAATAATCAATCAGTCCTTGATAAGATTCCAATCGCAATTTTTTCTGATTGTTCCGACAGTATGTTATTCTGTCCTTTTCGATTTTTACGTAACTATCCACTAACCACTGTTGAAATAATCTTCTGCCCAATAAGAAAACATTAATTTCATTGGTTCGTATAGCTATTTTATATTTTACATATGCTGCTCGACTCAAATTTTCTCTTGGTTGATGAGTACGCCTTAATTTACTACTCCGGCCTGCATCGCCGTAAGGGAAAAATAATAATGGGTAAACTCAAGGTTCCACATTTTCATCCATAGTACTAATACTTTGCAAAATCTTAGTGTTCCAGTTTCGAATTGTTACATAACTTTCTGGAATTTCTCCATCAGCGGTGATGGAAAAGACAGCTGCAACCTCGTTACATTTTTGAAAATTGTAACGATGACGATCGAAACCATTTCGTTGAAGAAAGACTAATTGTAATTCCGGCAATACTTCCGAATGCCCAGTCATTAGTTCTTGTTGATTTTGTATTTCTTCTTTCATCATTAGAAATGCCGCTGCAAATTCTTTATTTTCGCGTATTGTACGTTCAAGGATTTGCAATAATTCTCGATGCAGTTGAGAATTTCTATGTAAAGGGTGTTCTACAGCTTCATTCTGATCAACGATAAATAATTGTCCTCAAGCTGGTCTTTCATATGCTGCAGGATGCGCTGCTGTAATTATCTGATAATAAATCTGTCCTTGAATTTTAAAACAATAGGGTCCAGGTCGTCTGGCATTAAAATTGACTAAATTTGCATTGAATGATGCGAACGAAAGTGAGCTATTATAACTACGAATCCTCTCGAATAATTGGCGGGACTTGTCATGCACGTTAAACAAACAAAGCAATTCTTCCGGTGGTTCTCGCAAATTCGGAACTATTCCCTCTCCGTGGGAACAGCAATCATTGAATGAATTTTTATTTGCTATTTTTTCAGCTCTGAAATGTTTTGCACCGCACCGACTGCAATATATATCCATTAGACCGATATAATGCTTGTTGATGTTTTTCTCGCGGGTTAGTATACTTGAAAAATCGACATCATAATATGACTGTTGCTTTGCTCGGATTCGTTGTCTATCTTTCGTACGATTACTTTCATCGTCAGACTCAATTTCTTGGTTACATATTTCTCTATTCGCTCCAGTAGAAGGAAGTGTTCAGTTAATTTGGTCATCCACTGTCCGTGCGGTTTTTCGATTTGGATTAATAATAACCATTTATTCGAATGAATTCACATTCAAAGAGATTGTCAATTCTTCTTCCAAATGCAAAGTACAATTTCTTTGATTCTTTTTCATTCCCACAAGAGTACTCACGGATTGAATATTAGTGTCTCTGATATTCTTTATCGTAGATATGGTCTCTACTTGAGGTACAATAACTTTTCTTTGAAACAGATACTGTGAGATTTTATTATTTATTGGATCGGTCACTGTTTGTTCATTGTTATTCCAATTATCTTCAGAATTCAAATTTTCAGCACCAGTAGTCCTGTTGCAATTCAAGGTAACAGAATCTGGCGTTATATTAGATTGGTTTTCTGCCGCATCGATTACACGAGTAATATTGTTCATCAACATCGAGAGCATACAGGAAATGGATACGAATTTTATGAAACAGGCAGTTCCGAAAGAAGATATTCTACCGTTAGAATCCCTGGAATGAGAATCGAATATCCAAAATTGGCCTTCGTATTGACCGATACCTATTGAAATTCCATTGCACGTTAGAATTCCTGAATTGAATGAATTGAAAAAGTAATACAATCCATTTTGTATATTTGGACAGCCAATTTCATCGTTATCAATGTATAAATGGCCGTAAATTACTTCTCCGAGTATGAAATGACAGCTTGTTGATAATACTTCGAAATTACTTTGTAACTCATCGACCGTCAAATAATTTCGGTACATTTCATTTTCGTGCACAGATCTACGGCTGGCCATGCTTTCAACGTACAACTGATCACCGTAAATCAATATTAAATCGATAATGTCGGAATTCCATAAGCTCATACAGTGAACAACCGACATAGCTATTGATACAGCTGCGTTGGCGGTACATTGTTTCCCCCTGCTGAATAAAGAAAATCTGTCATCATTTTGGTGAAATGTACCTCGGATGAGAGTTTGCGTTGTGAAAATGCTTTAATTGCGTAATATGTGTTTCTCGTTTAAAGTCTGAAACAAGACTGTTTTTACAATAATGTTGGTTGACGCAGCAACCTTATTCTTTTGAAAGACATAAGAGGTTTATAAACGTCTTTTGTCTATGCTGAAAAATCGACATCATAATGCTGAAAATAATGCTATGCTGACTACTAGATCATTAAAGAGGGGGCAAAACGGGTGATTTCACCCTTTGTAACACTACTCCCCCCCGAGGACAAGAGTCGTCCAGCTAGTGATGGCGGCAGAACGATCGCCTGACGGTGTAGCGGACGTGTGCTGCAATAGCCGGAGTCCAGCCATGTCAAGTCCCGTCGTTGGTAGATACGGGGCAACCATCGCAAAATTGCTGTTAATGGTGGCCGCCCATCCAACTGGAGCAGCGCCGTTTACCGTTGTGAAGCAGAGTCCACGGGATGTGCCCGTTCGCTCTCTCTTCAGGCCGAACGTGCCGACCTGGTAGCACTGTGAAGCACCAAGCGCAACTGAACAGTTGACTGGTCCATTCACCGTAGATAGTCGGAGGGTGTTCACCTCCGCGGCCGGAGCTCCAGGCCTGTCTATCTGAATCCAACCCAATATCGTAGTGTTGGTACCATGAGTGGGTTTTCCCGTACTTATCTTGTATCGCGTCTCCATTCCCTTTAGGGTTCCGGAAACGCGTGCAGCCAACTCGAAACTCCATCGTAGTCGAGACTGCATATCTTGGCCATTTGGGAATTGAACTTCCAATATAGCCTGGAGCCCTTCAGGGCTCAGTCTTTCAACCTGCGGTCTATACCCGAGAAGGTTAGCGTTTGGGATAGTATGCGCAGGGAACATGTGTGCTGGGAGCGGATCCCAGTCTTCGAAATTCCGGTCAGCGTTTTGCTGGACCGTAGCTTCGACAAGCCTTGACGTGACAAGGGGCGAAACGTAGCACTCATAACTATTATGGTTCGCTACACCGCATGTCCCGAACCCCCCCGCGGGTTGGGCTGGCACGTCTTCATGCGCCGGGATTTGTGGTTGTGGAATCCCAGCGCTCGGGATGTTCGTCCGGATCTGGTCGCCTGCAGGAGTGACAGCGTTACTAATCGCCCGGCAATAGTCTGCGATTGGTCCTGGTATGACCATCTCATCAGGGATTAGATTTATGGGTGACTCCTCGTTGGAGTAGCGGTCCTCCGCATTGACCGTGCGGACGTGGTCAATGATCGTGGCATTGAGTACCCCTACCATGACGTGCTGAAAAGCACAGTAAGGCATCTCTCTGCGTAGTTTGGGGTTCTCGGCCTCTAGGTCCGAGAACGTGCGATCACATAGCAATGGGAACGTTGAAAAGTCTAGGTTCTGTGCGTATATCCTCGTCAGGGGGTGAGTGCCTGCATACGGGCCTTCTGCCCACAAAGGCTCGTCTTGAAGATTTTCCTTGCTAGCCTTTGTGACGCCTTTCACCTCCGAGGGGTCGGATATCGTTCTAGAAGTGGATTGGGGGAGGGACTTCCGCTCCTTCCACTTCTTAGACCTGTCAGTCAGACGAGGTCGTTGTTTTGGTCCTGAAGAACTCGCTTGGTTCTTGGATAGAGGGTAAGAATCTTTCTTCGTTATATCGTTCAGCTTCCTGTAATCGATACAAAATCGTTTGGATCCGTCCTTTTTGTTCACAAGGACGATTGGTGAAGCCCAGGGACTAGACGATGGTTCAATCACATCGTTCTTTAGCATGTCTTCTACAAGCTTCTTCACCTCTTCTCGGGCGTTGAGAGCGAGTCTTCGAGGAGCTTGTTTTTATTGGTGAACTCTCTCCGACGTCGATCTTGTGCTTGACAGAAGTACATCGGCCCTTATCACCACTATCTTTGGCTAAAGAATCTATAAATTCTAGCAAAAGAGATTTAAACAATTCTACCTGAGCTGAATTTAACGAAATCGAAGATTTCTCCACAAGGCTCTGTAAATGTGAAGGGAAATGTTGTTGAAAATCATCCTCTGAAAGTTCTATTTCCCGAATTCTAGGAGGAGTCCAATAAATTCCATTTCTATTTGTACAAAGAGTTATTTCGCGATTGTTTGAAGCTAGTGAATTTCTCTTAGTTGAGATAACACAGTTATGAGCTGTAAGAAAGTCTATTCCCAAAATACCTTCATCCTCTATATCTGCTATAAAAACCTTATGTGGAGATTCGATACACCCAAAAAGGTTAATTTGGACAGTAACCTGTCTCAAAACCGGGGTCTTCTCTCCAGTGGCTGTTCGCAGAGATAAAGAGGGAACAATCTGGTCATCGGATTTAAAGAGATCCGATCGAACTACGGTTATTTCCGCGCCGGTGTCTATTACCCATAGACAATCGACGCCATTTACAGTACCGCGCGCGTAAAGACCAGACTGTCGTAGACTTCTATTTAAAACTGTTCTCTAAGAGGGCTTTCACTCCCAACAATCTGCGATGATTTTCGCCCCGACAAATCATCTGGAATTGGTTTTTTGGGTGAGTTCCTGTTGAAGAACTCGACTGAGGATTTGCTTCCCCTATTTCTATATTTTTCTTACGCCAGTTATAAGAGTTTGGATTCGAGCCTTGCATCGGTTCTCCACTAATTTTTTTAATTAGAAAACAATGATTGGCGTCATGGCCTGTTTTTTTACAAAATATACAAGTCAAGCCGGTTTGACTTGTCATGACCGCGTTCTTAATTACACGCTTGTTTTTCTGGTTTTGAAAAGAACCTCGATTTCTTGGTTTAAAATTACTATTGTTATTTTTATTTCTATAATTTTGAGGCGTTGGCTCCTCCGAGTGTTCAAAACTTCGTCTTTCTGAGGTGTTTTCGGACACCTCAATCCGACGAAGCTTGCTCAACCCAAAATATTGTTTTCTCATTGCCTCCACCTCAAGGGCTTTGGCCGTTGCCTCCCGTTGAGAAGTGAGACCCGATGTCCCAACGGCCATTTTAATTTCTGGATCATTGATTGCGTTTAAGAAAGCTTGTGTCGCTAATAAATTACGAGACGGCTCGTGGTCTGGCAAAGCTACACGAGAAAGCCGTTCAATATCTTGGCTAAGAGACGCGAGGTCTTCGTCTCGTCCTTGTCTTCTAGTCTGTAATTGAGCTGTGTAAAATTTTGTCAAGTGGTCAGTTCCGTATCTTAATTTAAGCGCAGAGCTAAGTTTTTCATAGTCGGAAATTTCTTCCTCAGACACTGCCGTTAAAACATTCAAAGCCGGCGTTCGAAGACAAGAGGGAAGACTGTGGGCCCTCATGGCGGAGTCCCACTGGTTATGTTTTGCAATTGTATTAAACTGACGTTCATAATCTGCCCATGGAATCTTTCCATCAAAAATTGGCGGTTTTAAAGGATAAAAGGGTTTTTCGTTAATTTGAGAAGCAACCCCAGGAAATCTTGTATTATTTAATTGACTTAAATGGGAATAACGAGGTTGAACCTGAGGCAGAGGCTCGGAAAAGCCAACCTCATTATTAACTGTTGTTCTACCAATTGGGGATTCATCTATTCCCCTAATAAAAGGCACAGACCTTGAGTCTCGTACATCCTGGAACCGTCCTGGATATTGGACCTCCTGAACAGCGGGAACGGGAACAGGAGAGGGAAGCGGAGTAGCAACTCTGGAACCTCGTGGGGTGACGGCCGGTTCTCCTGAGCCATTCACCTGATGGACAGCCTGAAGAGCTGCCACAGTCGTCCGGAACAGTTCATGAAGACTGATCTCGGATCGTTCTTGAGCTTCTCTATCAAGCCTCCGCTGCTCCATCTGAGAGGCAAGTTCCCTTTCTCGTTGTTCTCGTTGATTGGCGATTTCTTGCTTTCGCTGCTCTTGTTGCTCTTGCAACTGGACAAGTTGTTGTTGTTGTTGACTAACCGCATCCAGAAGCTGCCGTTGATGTCGTTCGGCGGCTTCTTGTTGTTGGCTCATAATCTTTAATAGGTCGATTTGTGAGACTGAGACCATCGCAGGGACAGGTAAAGAGTCCACTGAAGGTGCACAAATTGTCTCGGGAACCCGCGGATTTTCCGTGATGGAATATTCTTCTCCGCCACTTTCCCAACGACGAGAACGTGTCAAACGACTGTTGCTCATAGTTTATTTCACGCACTGAATTGACTTAATTGAAAAGAAACTCAAGATCCCACTTCTGACACCAATGTAACGTACTTTGACGTTACGGAAAATAAATATGGATCCGCGAGTTTAATTATCAAGTCAAAAATCAAGAGCGTGAATAAAATGTTGTGAAAATGCTTTAATTGCGTAATATGTGTTTCTCGTTTAAAGTCTGAAACAAGACTGTTTTTACAATAATGTTGGTTGACGCAGCAACCTTATTCTTTTGAAAGACATAAGAGGTTTATAAACGTCTTTTATCTATGCTGACTACTGGATCATTAAAGAGGGGGCAAAACGGGTGATTTCACCCTTTGTTACAATATATTTATCTATTATTATTAGACTTTTTTGTGGTGACAGGATAAGTAAATACTTACTTTCGTATTAAATAATTGTTACCAAATACTTCCAACTTGAATAATTATATACGCAATGACGTGATGTGTCGAGAAAATCCGACGTTTTATTCTTGATGAACGTAATGTCTTTGATCTATAATGTTGGAAGTAATTATTTTACAATATCTGTTTTTCTTGGTGTATATTGGTCACAACATAATGGTAATTTTACTTATTATTCGTCAGTGTTTATGATTGTTTGCATTATTTTGATCGTTTTTGTGAATGATTTTTTTGAATTTCTGTGAAATTAATTTGTTGCGGTCACACACCAAATTAATGTACTTCCTGCCGGATGCAACCACAAAAGTAAAAAAGAAAAATCATCAAACGGGTCCTCTTTCTGCTCGTGATCAAAGTCCTTGATCTGTTGTTTGATATATCTCTCTATCTAATAAAAACGTTCTGAACAAATGAACAGGTAAAAAAGGTTATAATAACAATAGTATAAAGAAGATTATAATAACAATAGTATAAAGAAGATTATAATGAAGGGTAAGAATTCTCGACCTCGTGGATAATATATTGTTGAATCTTGGTGAGCGGTCAATTATATGTATAACGTATTTTTTGTTAACGTTTCGGCCCGGATATGGGCCCTCCTCAGAACGATTAATTTATTTATTTAACTGTCAAGAACAAAATAAATTTTTTTATAAGAAAAGTACAATCAGACATTAATTACTATAGATGTAATACTATTAAGGCTATTGTATATTATAGATTAGTGAGTACAAGTTGATTATCTATTATGATTGAAAAAAGATAGGCTTAGAGAGTAATTTACCTTTTTATAGGAAGGGGATTAAGATACAAGTCGAATTCATAAAATACAATTTGTCGAGCCAAAGTTCTTCGAGTAACAGTAGTCATTGTCGGCTCCTCCGGTTGTTTAAAGTGTAGGAGTTACAAATTCGAGGTAATTAATTAAAAAAACTATGTATCATCACTGTCTATATGTCAATGTATTAAAAAAGTTTTAAAGAAAAGTTTTTATAGCAGTTAAATTAGTTTACGCAATGTCCAAGAAAGTGGTACTGGGATCTTTATGACCCTGTTCTCCATGTCTAACAAAAATTTTGTTGAACCGATTGGGTCAACCTTGTCTAAGGTTAACGGAATTAGTGTGTCCTACAATATTGCACATTTCTAGTAATAACCTTTTATAATAATTAGGTTCTTCACAGAGGATGTTTGTATTGTCATAACTAAAAGTATGTTGTTTATTGGTCACATGTTTTGTTAGAGCAGTGTGACATTCTTCATTCTCATGTACATTGCGTTGATATTCTTTGATTCTGGTGTTTAGATGGCGGCCAGTTTGTCCGATACAAACTTGATTGCAATCATTGCAAGGTATTTTGTACACAACATTGGATCGTTTGCCCATGGGGATCCTATCTTTTCCCGAATCAAAGACTATTTGTAAGTCTTTTGAATTTTTTCCCACAAACTTGACATTATGTTTAGTAAATAGTCGGTTCAGTGACTCAAAGAGACCAGATACATATGGGATGGGAATAAATGTAGTGGCAGGTCTATTGTTGTCGTCTGCGGGAGCAGAGTCAATATTATTATCAAGTAACTTGTTGATATGGGAGCGTCTCTTATTTATATGTTTGTGTAAAAGGCCGTGAGGATAATCATTCCATCTTAATATATTATATATGAGTGACAGATTTTTTTCATGGAATTCTGTACTTGATAGTTTGATGGCTCGGTCAACAAGATTAAAGATGGTACCTATCTTGTAGGACATCGGGTGGTGGGAATTAAAATTCAAATATCTTTGAGACCAGGTTTTTTTGTGGAACCAATCTGTTTTGATTTTAGTGTTGTTGTGTATCAGCAATAAATCTAGGAAATTGATGGCGTTATTATCTTCTATTTCAATGGTGAATTGTAGTCGTGGATGATATTGGTTGAAAATATTCAGTGTGTAATCTATTTTTTCTTTAGGGACTGCAGTTAGAATATCGTCAACATATCGGAAGTAGAAGGGTGAATCAAAATCTAGATTGCTAATGCATGACCTTTCTAGGTCTTCCATCACAAGATCTGACAGGATTGGAGAGAGAGGGGATCCCATGGGCAACCCGAATTGTTGTGCATATGTGTTATTGTTAAATTTAAAGATTGCCGAATCGAAACAAATGTTTAAGACTTTAAGTAGTTCACTGAGTGGAATTGGGATCTTTTTATCTAGAGAGGCCCAACGGTTATTTACTGCGTGCATAGCAAGGTCTGTCGGAACATTGGTAAAAAGAGATATTACATCTAGCGATATTAAAATGTAGTTGTCTGGAATAATCAATTTTTTTATTGTTTCAACTAAAGTAAAGCTATCTTTGACTCTGGAGGTGGGGGGAGGGGGGGGGGGTGATATTTGTGGTGAGCCATGAATTGATTAACTTGGATAAGGCGTAAGTCGGGCTATTGACAAAAGAAACTATAATTCGTAATGGGACTTCTTCTTTATGGATTTTAGGTAGCCCATATGCTCGTGGGGGGACACTATTGTAGGTAGAGATGCTTCTGTGTATGTTTTTGTTTAATAATTTGGAGTTGAACCAATTGAAAGTGAGTTTGTTCACCCTAGTTTGTAGGGAGTTGCAAAGGTCGTATCTAGCAATTCTAGCAATTGAAAGGGTAAACACAACATCTACACACTACAGTCTCCTTACAACGTGCATGCAGAGAAGAAATTCTTACTCATACATATCGGGCACATGAAAACAAATTTGAACTCACTGGTTATGAGAGAAATTAACGACAACAGAGTCAGGGCGGCTAGGTGGTCTAGTGGAGTAAGTCTCCGGTAAAGCATCTCTAGATACCAGGTTCGATTCCAGGCTCCGTCGTTAATTTTTCAAATTCACCAGTTGTTCGAAAATAATAACTATAGCAAAATAAGTCGCCAAATGCAATTGGGGATGCATGGCATCGGGGGTTTTGTATATGTGAGTGGATTCGTTTACGAAAACAATCTGAGCAGACCTGCATAGGGAGCCAATAGCAATGTCGGGTTGATCGGAAACAACCGATCAACAGTTGCAGACCTGTCATCAAATCAGCACAAATAAATTCACCTGTCTCACAGACACTGTACATTGAAGTTAGGTATTTAAAAGTTTAGTTTTTATTCATTGTGATCATTTCTTTCGTTTTCGTCAGTATTTTGGATAGTTTTGGTTATTTTCAATAAATTTTGTGCAGTACGGATAATTCTCTTTACGCATATGCTACGTATGATTGAAAAAACTGTATTACTTAGGTTTTCGAATTTGATCAATGTTTGAATTTTGGTGTGATGATACAGTGAACCTAATATGACAAAATCCGGTCACAGCAAATACGCAAGAACATGTGATTCAAATGCCGAACGCTCGATCTGTTGTTTAAACTGTGAATCAAATTACATTCATTAAGGGCGTTGCCTAGCTAGAAAGCGTGGGCTACTCCGCGTCCCGCGTTAACCGTGGCGAGAGAGAGAGAGAGTAAAGAAACAACTGATTGTGAGTTACAAGTCTTACCAACCTGATCAACCCACGATAGTATCTGGTCAATTAGAACCCCGAGGTATTTGAAACTAACAACGTACTCAATATTTTCATTACCCAAAACAATACTCGGTATCTGATTCAGTTTGACCAAGTTAACATTGAACGGACTGCCTAATATCATAGCCTTCGTCTTGGTGGTATTAATCTTTAGCTTATTTAATCGACACCACTCCGCCACCGCAGCAAGATCTTCATTCATCCTTTCAATTGCATTATCTAAGTCACTAATTTTACATATTAAATAGATAACACCATCATCTGCAAAAAAGAGATAACTGCAATGTCGCAGACACGTAGGAAGATCATTGATAAACAGTGAGAATAATAGCGGACCAAGAACACTTTCCTGAGGCACTCCTGCAAGGCAATTCCTCCATGTAGACAGCTCTGCACCATCTCTCACAGCATGTCTTCTTCCAGTCAAACAGCAAAACACCCAATGAATAACTTCAATTGAGAATCCAAGATTATAAAATTTACCCAGCAACAGCAAGTGATCAACAGAATCAAATGCTTTCGTTAAGTCCAAAAACACTGCTATAGTGACCAACTGCTCATCAATACCAAACCTAATATCATCTACAAACTTTAAGAGCAGTTTGCGTACCCATTTCGGGCCGAAAACCAGTCTGACGTTGATCCAGCACATCGTAGTCATTTAGATATTTAATGATCTGATCAAGTACAATACGTTCACAGATCTTTGACATCGCACACAAAATCGAAATCGGACGCATGTCCGGAACTGATTGCGGGCTACGAACTTTGGGTATAGGCGTTATGAGTCACGATCGCCATAGTGTCGAGAAAAAACCACTATTCATCGTCGAGTTGACAAGATTTGTGATCAACGGACCAAGCAGATCTTTAAAAGTTTTCAGCACATGAATTGAAAGCCCATCAACACCTTCAGCCCGCAAGGTGCCGACTGAGAGACACTTAACTACATCGCAAACATTAACACGCGAAAACGTAAATTGAGCATTAACCTTCGGCTGGACAAATCCAGCTGTCACTTCATTAAACGGCGGAAGCGCTCTGCCTTCAATTATTGTTGTATAATAGTCATTTAGTTCTTCAACACTAAAGCGCAGCGCATCCCGCGACTTCGCAGCGGCCACTGTTAACCCAAGTCTGTCCATTTCACCCCAAAACTGCTTCGTATGCCCCGCACGATTGAATACTGACTGAAGATAGTTTGCTTGACACTTCATCCACATTGACTGAGCCTGACGACGCAGTCCTACATAATTTTCCCAAGTCTGCCGATAACCACTTCTCTTGAATCGCCGATAGCATCTGTCGCGTTCTCTACGAATATCTCGCAATTCCTGCGTTATCCAAGGAGCTGGGCGTCGTTTAGCAGTAAATTCGCGAACAGGAACACACGGACTCACAATGTCTTTGATTAAGCCATTCAGCTTAACAAGTCGCGAATCTATAGACTGCAAGGTATCACCATAATCAGTGTCCAGCTCTGGCAACCTCAGATTACTCAACTCTGCTGCTGCTCCGAAATCAGCTTCCTTCCACGACAAACATTTAACTAGCCGCCTTGCCGGTTTCTGCTGCTTATATTTTAGGCAAAAGTTAATCAAGTCATGAGATGACAAAAAGGGTTGAACTGACTGCCCCCATGAGTCAAGAGCAGACAGGTGACTGACAGCACAAACATCAATCCAATTATTTGCATCAGCAGTGTGATTAGTTGGCTGTAGAGGAACAACACTCATACCATTTCTGGCAAAAAAGTCTCGTATTCTAATTACTTTGTCATTATTCACTAACAAGTCAGCGTTAAAGTCACCAAGAACACACACAAACTTATAGTTAATCATTCTAGTCTCAAAGTCATCCTCAAACAAGCACATGTAGCCTGCTTTTGGCGGCCGATACACAATAGCAACCAGAATCTTATGCTGTGATGGACCCCATACTTCTGTGATAAGGTATTCAGGCAATATTATTTCTCCAGCACGAGTTGATGAGCTAAGAAGACGAGCATTGAGCTCCGTCCGCACATAAAGCACGACTCCGCCTCCACGTTTACTGTTATTAGTAGAAATTGACGTTGTAAGAGACCCAAATAGCTAGATAGACAGTTGTTGCAAGTTCGTGGAAGGCAGAATTTTCACCGGCCGACCATCTTTTGACTTCCTTAGAAAAACAGCTCCATCAGAAATCCAAACATGTTTTCGATCCACATTAAGAAACACTTTCAAAACACGATCTCTGAGTTGGTGAAGCTGAGCTGGCTGCCCACAGTTTACATAGACCTTGACTTCAGGCAAAGATTGGTCAATCTGCTTAGCATTCAAATCCGGTTTACCCTTTTTCGCTTCAATAACTTTTTTGCAAGCATCCTTGCTCTTCAACGAAATAATAACCGAGCGAGGTTCTGCATGACCGCTACGACGTGAACCTACAATATGGCACCTTTTTCCAATACTGAACGCATCCACAATCTCATCTCCGTCCAGCGCGTGATCAAGTACTTCAACCAGAGATATACACAGTTTCTTGACATCCTCACCATTTGCTTCGGGTAACCCATTGACAACAAGCTGATGAGCAGCTTGATCACAAGCAGCACGAAGAAGTACAGCTTCATCAGCTGCAGACAGCTTAAACTCAGCTGCGTTCGACTCAACAGCTTCAAGGCGATTCTCCAAGTCATCAGTCCGTGCTGAAATAGCTTCAACTTAAGCATCAGTAGTAGCCTTGTTGTAGCCGGTAAGCTTGTTGAAGTCAGTGCGAAGCGCCTTAAATTCAATAGCAACTTTGGTAAGCTCGGTTCCGAATCCATCAAGTTTTTTATCAATACACTGTAGCAATGAGACAACATTGCCATCAGTGACATTACAAGCTGGGCACTTTGTTTGTAGATAGACTCTGGCAGTGCGCGTACTATCAACATTTAACCTGACAACTACATAGTCAGCATGATAACTATGTTTACAAGGTGCCCCTGTGGTAAGCCCTTGTAAAGAACGTTCGATATAGTCATAGCAGAGCACACAGGTTACCCTAGTCATGCTGGTCAAAACAAAGAGTTGTGTAAACCGGCCCACGCGCTTTACCTAACCTCGACACAAAGCCAAGGAAAAGAAAAACTATGTCTTATTTTAACAGACCGACGTTTGAGTCAAAAGTTTAGTAATCAGCGTAACCGGAAAATTCTTACGATCAGAACAATATCACTTTAAATAAAACTCACAACTAACTTCTTATGCAGCTTTGAGAAAACTATGAGCACAAAATAAACACGTACACTCTGTACTCAATAATGATGATATTCAGTAATAACTCCAGAGATTATTACGGGACGTTCTCTCTTCAAGCTTTTGGGTAAATCATCGAAGCTTAATATCCTTACCGCAATTTTGTTTATGCCATTTGTGATGGTTCCAACGGCGTATGCTTGATCGCCATTTTTTTGTTGTGTCATGTTGAACGACATTTTCAAACATCCGAATATTTCTACGAAAAATTGAAGTTATTAATTAAGGTTACTATATTATGAATATTAGACTATAAGAAAAATGACTATTTTTTTCACAAGTCATGCTGAAAATATTGTTTGACATTACGAAAAAGAAATGTTGTCAAAGTTGGAGCTCTTGATATTGATATTAAGAGGTGCATCATCGCGATTTTCTATTTTCCATTCAAATAACACGTGAAAAATTTTTTACAAACTTTAATTGTATAATTCATCAGCGGATTGGTGTACTGATAAGACTGAAAAATTTTTGTAGGAAATTGAAAACTACAAAAAAAAATCTGCTATCATTTTGTGATAAATCTACTCTTTCAAGATGTAATCAAGGTTAAAGTTGAATTTATAATAAACTAGCAGCCCATCCCGGCTTCGCACGGGCATATAATAATATTAAGTAATAATATAAATGTTATTTTTCTAGAAACTCACTGTAAACATTGTGTATTTTCTTTTATTATATTATTATATGCCCGTGCGAAGCCGGGATGGGTTGCTAGTGTAGCTTATATGACACGTTCGTAGATTTACCATAGCAGCGCCATCTATTGATTACTTACTCAACCCAGTCGAAAGGTATCGACATCTGTTAGAATCATTTGGTGTTAACAGATAATTGTGACTGTCAAATAATAACAGACAAATAATTAGCAATAAATTAAAATTGCGACTATAATTTGAGATTTAAACTATCCTATCTCTCAAGTTGGATCGAACTGCACATGGTGTGCGTATTTTATTATAATCGGTTAAGTGGTTTAGGAGTCCATTGAGGACAAACATCGTGACACGAGATTTATATATATTAAGATTTCAAGATTTTGGTTTTTGCAAAAAAACATATCGTCATATCATCAGAAGACGTTGGATAGAAAGGATGCGTCGTCTCATATAATTATTTTCATCAATATTATCAGTCTTATCGTATAATTTGTGAGCTGATTATGGCACCAATAAATATTATAAATAAACCAAAAGAAAAAAGCAGGATGCTGTAAAAAACATAGATGAAGCAACACCGAAATTTTCGAGCAATAAATCCATTGACTCGATCCGAAACAAAGACAATACGATGTAAGTTTTAATTATTACTTAAAACTTTTTTATTTGAAAACAATTTTTATGTATACATTTTTTAAAATTTTATTCGCACAACCATCAGACTTATCGCAAAATTCTATATGAAACCTTTTGTAGAATGTTTCACTTACCTTAATTATCTCTTACAAACTTTTATAAATTCCTGAAAGTTCCCCAGTTATTTGCATTTAAATGTAAATTTATTTCTAAAAATCTTATTTTAACCATTTCAAGTGATTATAAAATTAAAAATAACGATTTTCTTCATCGAATGTTATTTATTCATATTTTCTAAATCATTGAAAAATGGAACAAAATTTAATTGAAAATTCAAAATACATTTACCTTTTTCATGGTTCAGGAAATTTTTTTATGAGAAAATATTTGTATCCAGTCCTCATTTTTCTGTAGAATATGATCAAAGACTGAAATTAGAATCTTTTCAAGAAAAATAAATCATATTCGTCGCGAATTTTTACTTAAATTAATATATACTTTTTCTTGCAATGATTTAAAAATTATAAATAAATAACTTTCAATAAAGAAAATCGTTATTTTTTATTTTATAATCACTTAAAACTGTTGAAATAAGATTTTTCTAAATAACTTACATTTAAATGAAAATAACTAAATCCTTCAGGAATTTCTAAAACTTTGTGCAAGATAATTTATGTGAAATGAAACCTTCTACAAAAAAGGTCCCATGGAATTGACTAATGACTAATTAGGCCGAAAAGTTATTAACAAATTGTGTAAACAAATAGTTATTCAACAATTTATGGGTCTGTTCTTTTTTTTCTCATACGAATTAAAAGTGTGCATTTTCTGAATGCTTGTGAATTTTTTAAAAATTTTCTTATGATTTTGAAATTCCCGTTTTTAAATTTTTAGAATGTCTGGATTTATGAATTTTTTGGTCAAATGTCTTTGAAACTTTTAAAAACTGATGCTAAACCTGTCTACAAAAACATGTACAAAATTTACATTGTTTTTGCTTATATTTCATAATACTTTTGTAAAATTTCAAAATCATAAAAAAATTCTAAAAAAATTCACAAGCATTCAGAATAATGCACACATTTGATTCGCATAAGAAAAAACAACTCACAAATAAATTGTTGAATAATTATTTGTTGAAAAAATTTGTTAATAACTTTTGGGCGATATTATTATTGATGATTGTTGTTCATAGCATGCCAAATGTTGCTGAATTTTTTCAGATTTTTATTTAGTCACGAAATACGAAAATTCTAATCGTATACAATTTTTGGCTGGGACGATCCATGGCATACATCCTGAAATGGAGAATAGAAAACTGCGATGATGCACCTCTTAATATTACGAAGGGTGAAATCACCCGTTTTGCCCCCTTTTAATGATATAGTAGTCATCATAGATAAAAGACGTTTATAAACCTCTTATGTCTTTAGAAAGAATGAGGTTGCTGCGTTAACCAACATTATTGTAAAAACAGTCTTGTTTCAGACTTTGAACTGAAAACACGTTCTCTGCTATCAAAGCTTTTCCATAACATTTTATTTGCGCCTTTAATTGACTCTATAAATAAGCTCGCGAACCCGTATTTATTTTGCAACGTCTTAAAACGTTACAATACTACAAATTTGCATCCAATTTCACCTCATCCCACATGAGTGTGACGAATTTGTTTTGAGAATTTTTCAAGCCCCATTAAACTTGTCACCAATTCCAGCATCTAAGGGATATCTATTTAATAATGATTTCAACTTGCGAACGGATAATAATTGAAATTGCGATTGAAGCAACCGATACCCTCTACCAGATGCTTTCATCCAGGAGAGTGATAGAAGCTTTTCCTCCAGAGTAAAGTGCCGTCCTCGCGGTGAGACACCGTTGTTTTTGAGCTGTATTCTGAAAAATATGAACTGTTTTTTAGTTAATTATCCCACGAATGCTTCAAGAGACCTGACCTTGCACAGTTTCATAGCTTGCTGCAGCAGGTCTGTGTGTGTTGAAGCTCGTTTTTTGTAAGTATTGACGGCAGCTCTCAAACCTCGAGCTTCCTTTATAGGGTACGTTTCTCTTTTTGGAAGACCCGATAAATGAGACCCTAGAGGACGTTTCCGTTTCCGTGAGACGGATACAGATTCGCCCTCCTTGGAGCTTCGTCACAGGTTCATCGCCTTGGTATAATGAAGGGGTGCTCAGCAAGCTCTGTCTCCAGAATAATTGTTCGACACATCTCAGAGCTTCTCGGAGACTCGTATACAGAAGAATCACCGTCATTCTCGACAGTTCTAACCGGCAGCCGCAAACTCGGTAAAGTCGCCTCTTTCAGAGTACGGTTTGAGTTTGCGCCAAATAGTCAGTGGTGGAAAAATGCCTGTGACACACTCGATATTTGTTCAACTCCGCAACCCCTAGGTTACTTTGTTCAGGATTACCTAAACATTTCACCCGGAGATTAGCTTGGTTCACATTTTTCGGGATCCGGTGGGGTCTTTCTTTGCGAACATCTGACTCACACGTAAGCACCACTCATTTCCACAACGCAATGGGTTTTCTTACTGGAGCCATCGCAGACACAAACCGTTACTTTGACTCGGTGAATCTCAAATTTTTTACTTTTCACAAGCCACTCCAAACACTACCGTATGCAACGCTTGCGAAATCGTAATGTTTACGCGTTCACTACATCACTGTCATGGCGGCTGAAATGACGCGTTGACTGCAGCACCATCGTACAGTGGGTCTAGGACTTACAAGGGGACGGCCCGACAGTTGTGATCGATTCCGGAGCGTCCTTTCTTGACAGTGTAGGGTTCGGTCCCAAGTGTCACCCCCTGCCACCGTTCACCCTAGTGTGCCCGCGTTTTCGAACAATCGATCAAAATAATTTCTTGTGCCGAGTTTGAGCCTCAATATGACACGTCGTAACGACGAGCGTGATAGCCCAGCGATTAAGGTGATTGGCTAGTACTTTGCTGGTTGTAGGTTCAAGTTCTGCTACCTGCTCATTGATTGGCTTCGTCATTTTTAGGAAAACGATCCCGCGAATTTCAAAATTCACATCCTGACGAAATAGCATTCGTATGCGCAAGCAGTAACTTTCAACTCGGCAAATATTGATAATTTTGCTGTCAAAGTTCGCCGTTGACACCATGCAACCTTATAAACCATAACCGCTGAACACCGAAATGAAGCGGATTGCCCTATTTTCATACTCGGGGTGAATTTCCGCATCGGTCGTGTGGTCACACTAGACGGCAGCGATGCGCGGTAATGCGCGGCGCACCGCTGACATATTCTTAACCTGAAATTCGCGTATAACCATCGTTCGGTTCTCTCGTACACAATCTTGTGTCAACATTTTATTGCAATCAATTACGGCACTCTTGAGAAAATGGGGATTTCTGATTTTTGCGCAACAAAACTGTACGAAACAAGCCATAAACAACAATTTTTTTTTTTCGACACTTTTCATCGGAAAAGAAGAGGGTATAGGTTTATCAGTAGAAAGAAATGAAAAGAAGTTTTAGAAAATTTCTCTTTATGAGAAACAAAAATTCTTGTAAAAACTTTTTTAATTAAATATTTATTAGATAGAGAGAAATAAACTAGGAAAAATATAATCGTTCACTAAGAAAATAGAGAGGACGAATTATACGTTTGTCGCTAGAACGTTGAAATTCGATTTATTTCTGGTAGAACCGGAAGCTCAAATTAAACGGCTCATGGCAATTTTTCATGCCTATCATGAATGGAAACCTACACTTTTTCCTAATGAACGATTATATTTTTCCGAGTTTATTTGTTCATTTAATCACATGTTAAGAAAATTCAGGTGTTTAACGAAAAAAATTTGTTTTAGGTCTGTATTTAAAAAAAATTTTTTTTTTTTTTTTTTGTTTGCTCCTACTGATAAACCTATACTTTTTCTTTACTGACGAAAAGTGTCACGAAACAAACTGTTTTTATGACTATTTTACATCACCCAAGGTGATTAACAGTAAATGAAAGAAGCTTTTTAATTGAATTCCTCATAAGAATATCAGGAAATTAATTAAATGAGGTTTTTTGCAAAAAAAAAATCATGTGTTTTACAGTTGTACGAAGTAAGAAATGATATTCACAAAATTATTCTCTTTCGGGTAATACTACAGCATTCTATGGGTGAAAAAAAAAAATGGAGTCATAGGTTTCGTTCGGTGGTTGTGATAAACTAGAATTCTCCGTACACACAAGTAATTTGAAATTACGTCATACCCTTCGCTACGTCGTATGAGATAAATTCGACATAGTGTAATCAGTCTTATCGCAAGTCATTTACGGCTCACAGTTTGCTCACGAAGCATGCGAGTCAGTGGTACTGTAGATTAAGTGAAATAATTCCGTTTAATATGGCTATCAATGCAGTTTGTAAGGATTTTTTAAAAGTTACGAACTATTTTTGCAAATTATCAAAATACAATACACGTTTTTTATCAAAATATTATCCAATTGACGAACATATTTTCGGTCTCACCAATCAACAACAAGAGGTACGTTTACACTTAAGCATAAAATAATTCGAGCGCATATCGTGACCTAACCGTGACCTGCGCATCGACTTCTAAATTATGCAAAGGCCGATGATCAGACGATATTGGACTGGAAAATGTGTCTGAATCAAATAAAATTCCTTATGCTACGTGAAATTGTAATGAAGCAACTAAGTAGATAAGGAAAAGCAAATAAACTTGACTTACAATTAGTCTATTTCGTCATGTTTGAACGTAACTCATGGATCGCCAAATATAATATTCTTGATAGTATATGTGGAGTAAAAAATTTGCATTAAAAATCAAACAATACCAGTTCAAAACTTATGACTCAATTTATTATAATTATAATTGTACGCATCATTACAGTTGCTGATTTTTAAAAACTGTTAATACGTTGTAAAGAAAACAGAAGAAAGAAATCAGCTAAAGTCTGTGGACTTTAACAGTGTATATTAATGTTTAAAATATTATACACATTATAATATCAACCAATGCACCCACTAATATGCACGACATTGTATAAATTAAGGAGTAACGCTACTGTAGAAACCTGAAAATTTGACAATTTTTTATTATTTTTCTCTTAATGGATGCAAAAGTAATAAGATAATAGTTCTTGAGGGAGTTATTGGGCATACATTTAACTATGTAGGGATTCGTCAGTTGGGGTCAATAAATGACATAATGTCCATTCCGGATTTTGTTTAAATTTAGATTAAAGTTCAACGACAAATTCCTACATGGTTATCATTTCTGGGTCATGAACTTCAAATCGCATACATTTAAGTATAATACAAAAAATTATTATCAACAAATATTTAAAATTGGCGAAACTGGAGCCCTTCTCGCAAGTCATGCGGCTCGCAGTGTAACTGGTGCAAAATTGAATCTGAAAATAAATTAAAAAACCATTTAATTTACATAGCTACACAAATAAGTGCCCGCTTCTGGTCGATAATTGAATATTTTCATTGAAATACTCACCAATTACACAATGATCGAAATTTTTTAAATCCCCTTGGTATTTCTGTAGCTAATAATATATAGATTCAGTGATTTTTAAAATTTTTTTCCAGATTCAAATTTGCACCTGTTATACTGCGTGCCGCAGAATTCAATACGACTCGCGAGAATGGCTCCAGTATCGCTATTTTTTAATACACGTGGATAGTGATTTTTTGTATTATACTTAAATATATAGCTAATAACTTTTTTAAATATTATCTTATTACTTTTTCTTCCATGAAAAAAAAAGTGATCAAAAAGTGCTTTCTTTTGGTTTTTACAGTCGTTTTATAGAGGTACCTTAACTAATGTGAGCTTTCGTTTGTGTCTACAAATAGCTACGCACTCTAGCTTTCAACTTTGCACAAAAGGAACTTGCGCCGAAGGCAGCTGAGATTGACGAGCAAAATTCATTTGCTGAACTCAGGGTGAGTAATCAAATACTGTGAAAACTCATCTACCAAAAAAAACAAGCCGGAAGGACTGTTTTTTCGCAATACTTTTCATCATCATGAAAAGGGAAGAGTCTGTCAGTCTGTGGGACAAATTTCCGCAATGATCTGAAAAATGGCGGAATGAGAAAAAAAATATTGAAAAACCAAAAATTTACAGCGTTTTTTAAAATAAATATATAAACTGGGAACATCGTAATCGTTTGTTCAGAAAAACTAATGAGGAGGAAAAAGTACAGATTTGTCGAGAAACATTGAAAATCGATTCATTTCCAGTAAAACCAGAAGTTCAAATTAAACGGGACATAGTCATTTTTCATGCCCATCATTTCATTGTAAAATCCTGTGAGTTTTAGATTTTTCCATCGAGTCTTATCCGAGATCATTGCGGGAGTATATCGGACAGATCGTCATTTTTATTAAAAACCTGTCTTTCGGATTCTAAAGGTTCGAAAATGTAAAGATTCGTTGAAATTAGAAAAAGTGATTTTCGACCGAAATCAATGCCTTTCTTCCATCACCAAAGGTGATAAAAGTTAAAAATAATTATTTCACCGCATTGTTAGGGAAGCCTAACAGATTACAGAATGAATCGTTTGTTTCCATTTGTAAGGTATATTATCAAATGCTTTAATTTGTTCCTCAATAACGATTCAGGAGTTTTGGAAGGACTTGGGAAAATTGGGTCTGTTGGGGATCACGGCTAAAGAATGTTACGGTGGTACCGGAGGTGGATACCTTGACCACATAGTTATCATGGAGGAATTGAGCAGAGCTTCTTCGGCGATAGCGCTCAGTTATGGAGCCCACTCAAATTTGTGCTTGAACCAGATCCACAGAAATGGTACCGAGGAGCAAAAGCAAAAGTATCTACCCAAAGTAAGGACACATTATAAGCGTACGGTTGCAAGTTATGAAGGTTTTCTATGACGGGAAAAACGAGAGTGTATGTTGTACAATAGTATAAATTACAAACCAGAAACGCGGATTATGTAAAGTTATTTTTATCTTATTTTGATGTGTGCTATAATTTTCTAACCTTTTGTTTTTACTAAGGTGCTATAACCTTTATGATGGAAAACTGAATAACTGCTAATGAAGTGGACATAAATACAGGTTCATTGAGGATGTTTGGTTTTTACTAATCCTAATTTTTTTGAATGGTTTTTTTTTCTTTTTGCTTCTCAAAGCTCTCGGTAATTCACAGTTCACGAATACGGGTCGCATTCATTACTTTTACTATCAAAAACCTTGTGCCAAGTACATTGAAATGGAAACTCCGGATATCAATTTAATTTACAGCTTTTAAACTACAAAATTCAAAAGATTCAGTAGAATCTCGCGCCAAGTACATGATTAAAACATGTAAGAAGGGAATAAAGTCGACTTTTATTTCTGTGTTACATATAGGACTTTAGTTCTGACTCAACTCTAGCAACATTATTGATTTAAAAAGCGGGACGCGACCTATCTTTCGCAATATTGGGTGTAACATTGAGAACGTAGATTAGTAGTGAAATAATTCATTTTCAAAAATACATACAATTAGTATATGGGTGTTGGTCAGCGGGAACTGGGGCGAGGGAGTGGGTCCAAAGCTGTAGGCTCTGTTAAGGTGTAGAGGGCGAAGTCCACACTGGGCAGGGGAGGGGGGTCCGCGTAGGAAAAACATACATATATCTGATATGTTATTAAATAGAGAGAATGGGTCATTGAATGTTGCACAATCATGGAATATCAATATCTATTCTGACACGTAAACCCTTCTTTAATCAAATTTCAAGGAATGTAATAAATTTCAACTTTGTTCATCGAAATGTTACAAGTTTGTTGAGAACTTTCAAAATTTGGGATTAAAATTCCTTATATCAAATTCTTTTATTTGTTGCCTAAATGTGATCATTTTATCAGTTTGAATACTACAATATTATTGAAAGTTTATAACAATACATATGGCCGGTTTTGACAAGTTTTTGAATTCCTACCCGCCTCCCAACAACGTTCAATATACGTAACGAAAAAAAGAGAAAACTGTAAAAACAATTTGCGGTATATTGTAACGGACAGCTGATCGAGGTCACCATCGACATCAGCAATGCCCATACATACAAAAAATCACAACAACAACAAACGGTGACCGACGCCTCGTTGACAACACTGACTCGAAGATCCTCCGGAAAGGTCATGAATAAGGAGGAGACGACGACGATTCAGCGGGATGGGAAATCGGGGCGAGTGTAAATAGGAGAACCGCGGAGAACATCGTCGGCAGTTGACCGACATAGTGCCAAACTGACTCAAACGTTAAGGATAGACTTTGTAAAAGAGCGGTTGTCCGGCAAAACGCCGAACTGTCTTACCCAGGTTTTTGATAGCGAAGTGTTCCTCGTCTGGAGCTTCAGCAAATTGTGATACGGAACTTCAAGCAAAGCGCTTAGTTCCGACTTAGAGATATATGAGTTTAAGTAGAATCCACGATAGTACGGGATGTCTAAAGCGATAGGAATTATTTCATAAGAGCTTAGAATATAAAATTTAAGCCACGAAAACAACCAGGAGCAGAACCTAGAAATTCTTGCAATATTATTTTATTGTATATTTTTTGTTTGTTAATTTTCACGGTTAGCTTTTAGAATTTAGATGGTTTGAGCACTTAGCGCAATACTGTAATGATTTCTTTCAACTGAAACTTACTTTGGTTGATTACCACAAATTTGTACAACGAGTCTGTTTCTCTGTCCTACACGGTTTGTTTATTCAGAATTTCACCTTGTGTCAAAACCCGACAGGCAGCCAAGGTTGTCCCTGGTCTGCAGAATCGGCGTTGTATTTGGGTGATCAACCCAAAACTAGAAGTAGGAAGGCGACTCTGTTTACTCCGAGTTCGCAGTCAGAAGGGAGCACCGGGAAACCCGTGACTCCAAGCAGGTGACAGACCCCTCAGTCTCTTGTCTCCGATTGGTAGCAAAAGCGACACAGTTCTTGTCTTACGTAAGGGAACATAAGAAGGACTTGCTTGTTCATAAACCAAGGCGGTCCGTATAGCTGATTGGTTCAGGGTGTTTTTGCGTCGAAAAGACCGACCTTCCGTTTGCCCATCAGAGGGAGTCCTTTATATCATCCATATTCACCTTAATTTCAGGGGTTAAGGCAAAAAAGCTACACAATACGGAGGTTTCCTCGTAGGTAAAAACCTCAAGAAAACCGCACACGTTGTAATATATAGTATATATTAAATATATATTATATATAATTCATTCTCAGATTCTACTCTACTTAACCAGTTTTATTGCGGCTTACAGTTGTGTAGCGGGGAACATGTAGGTGCCTTGGCGATGTCGGAATCAGGATCAGGCTCTGATGTAGTGTCAATGAAGCTACGTGCAGAAAAGAAGGGCGACTACTACATTTTGAACGGAAATAAATTTTGGATTACTAACGGGCCGGATGCAGATACGTTGGTCGTTTACGGAAGGACGGATTTCACCACTGAAAAACCACAACATGGAATAACTGCGTTTATCATCGAAAAGGAAATGGAAGGCTTCAGTACTGCCCAAAAGTTGAACAAGCTGGGAATGCGAGGATCAAATACAGCCGAAATAGTATTCGAAAACTGCAAAGTTCCTAGTAATTATTACATTCTCAACATTTTATCGCATAAAGTGTTCAAAATATACAAATGCAAAAAAAAAAAAATTCCTACTTGAAATTATTCTTATATTTTTCCACAGCTAGCAATATTCTCGGCGAATTAAATAAAGGGATTTACGTACTGTTTAGTGGACTCGACCTAGAACGCTTGGTACTTGCAGCTGGACCTGTCGGGTAAGAAATGATGACTAACAAGTCTGTACATCTATGTCATACAGCCAACATTCTGAGCATAACATAAGCAATCATTTTCTAAAAAATCCAAAGATCTCTTTTTTGTTATTACAAGGTTAGAAAAAAAACATTATTGCAAAATATTCAAATTAACAATTTCTTTTTTAAGAATTGATTCTTTCATATAGGATTATGCAAGCGTGCTGTGACATTGCTTTTGAATATGCGCATAACAGAAAGCAATTTGGGCAACGAATTGGCGAGTTTCAATTTATTCAGGTCAGTAATATAAAAATTAATGAAAATCTTCTAGTCTCAGTCAGATATTTTAATAAATTCCTCTTGTAACATGCACACATTTGATGGTGTTTGTTGTTTTCCTCATTGTTTTTTTTTTTTTCGTTCTTTATTGTGAACAAAAAAAAACAATACTGTAGCACGTCTCTAAATTAATGTATCGTTTCTGCGCTGTTATCACTTGATAATTTTTATAGGGGAAAATTGCAGATATGTACACCAGCCTGAGCACAAGCAGAAGTTACTTATATTCAGTAGGACGAGCTTGTGATTCAGGTCACGTAAACCGAAAAGACTGTGCAGGCGTGATTTTATACTGCGCGGAAAGAGCAACGCAAGTTGCTTTAGATGCGGTACAAATTCTTGGTAATTTTTTTTATTTATTTCACTATCAACAATCAGATGAACCCAACTTCGCTAGTCCTCGCAACTCATTCAGATGATGTTTTCCAAATAAAGCTTTCGTACGGAAAACCAGTGCTCGGTCTTGGGTCTGAAGTTTGACTCATTATAAATTACGAAAGAATTTCAAGCACTTATCAAATTCTGTACCTTCATGTAGATCTCAAAACCAAACCACAAAACTATGCATGCTCTTGGATTTTGGGCTAAAAGTAGTCAACGAAAGAAAGGTATAGAAATACACATGAATACGAAATCGTGTGATGATTTTATAACAACTGAAGCAGATTATAATATTCTCAGCGAAAATAATCATTAGGACAATACATTTAAGAATACGTTATTGCCATCATCCCAGATAACGAAGCATGTCTGTTCAAAAAGTGTGCTTCGCTTGCTGCGATTATTGTTGCGTTTGTACCAAAAATTTGCGCGGAACAATTTTTGTGCAGCAAATCTACAGTAATAATTGTTTGCGATTTTGATTCACAGGAAGACATGCTTGCATTTACCAGATTTTTTGTTTTCAGCTTTTGCTTAGAATGATTTGCTTGAATTTTAATAGCTGTTTCAGCTGTATAGCTGAATTTTAATACTTTGCTGTAATATTAATAGCAATGCTTTATAACCATTGATGTCTTTTTGTTGTAAAATTTACACGCGCGTTGTTATCTGGGATGTGGATGCAAGTTTACACGTAATACAATTTTGGAAACAATTGCAACAGGTGGAAATGGATATATAAATGATTATCCGACCGGTAGGCTGCTACGTGATGCTAAACTGTACGAAATCGGGGCTGGCACAAGTGAAGTACGGAGAATGGTAATTGCCAGATCCATCACCGAAGAATACTCCTAGGCTTATTCAAGATTATAGATGTTCACTGTCATTGTTCAGCATGGAAATTGTGGCTCACAACAAGGTATACATCGAACACTTAATTAAGAGTCACAACGTTACCTTTCCATTTTTGCGATACCTGTATATACCTACAAGTGATTTACGTGAAGTGAGTTCTCGGTCATTAGAATTTACATTAGTTAGGGATGGAACTATATTTTGGGCGTTGTAACCGTCATTTTATTTGACGTAAGATAACATTTGTTATGCAGTGAGCACCGAAAATCAGTGTAAGGCTTGAATAAAATCGCTAGTGTCATGTTATATACACTGTAAAGAATGATTGTGAGTTTACTACATATTGACTGTACAAAAGAGTTGCAAATTTACAAATTCGGTGCAGCGACGTAAATTAATATGTATTTGTCTTAGACATACAACGAAAATTTTGGGTTTTATTAAAATTTATAGAAAAAACACAAAAAAGGAATTTGAATTTACTAAACTGTGTAGTAAATTTATTGTATTTGTAAATGGAACAAACAGTAGATGTATGGTGAATTCACCGTTTAGTATCCGAATAAAACTTCCAATACCGTGTAGGAAGTTCCATACAGAAATTTACAACACTGTAGTTTTGCGCCAAAGGTCCAATGCATCTGACAAATATTGTAAGAAGTAATGGTTGATGCAACACCTGCTTGGAAAGTTTTATTTTCGAAATCTGTGGAGCCTGCGTACATGCTCCATTTTCGAATAGTGCTATTAGGCAATGTTGGGGCGTGCGCATAACTGAAATGCTGTATTTACCAAACTAGAGCCTACTTTAGCACATCCACATTTCCAAATAATTGAATTTGATACATTATAGCATTGAGAATAAGTTTCCTGCGCCCAATTTTATGTATTGTTAGTGGCACCTTAAATATTTCTTAAATCGAATTTTCCTTCACGGATCTTACTAAAAATACTATGTGTTACAGGTACAGATGAGCGGTATCTGACTCGTGTGATTACAGTACTTGCCGTGGCTTATACTGCATTTATCACACTACACTTATCGCTAATTGCCCACTTTCTGCAGATGTAACACAGCACATCATTTTTGCAACACCTGTAAATGGAGGTTTAATTTCAGAATAATTTTTAAAAAACTCAGAAGTATTATAAACAACTGGTATTCAAATAAATACGTGTTTCAAGTAAATGTCTATACAGTCGCAGTAAAGTAAGCACCACTGATCTCTATAGGCTCACTCCGGGACACCATTTACATTACGTATTTTACCAACAACTATCTTTATAGTTGTTCGAAGTAACATGTTTATATCCAGAGAAAACGATGCATACAGTGTTGAAAAAAACCTCTCCTATACGGAAAACATGTTTATGGCGCCGTTCATCAAACTCCCACTCAAATATGGGGGTACTGATCTGTACTGTACACTGGATAGGGTAGGCACGGTCTTTTTCCCACCGCTAGCTGTAACGTTAGGAAACTCGAAGCGTGTGGCAATTTGACGCATTATGGCGGCAAATTTGAACAGTAGTAGCTGAACTACGCGTATTATATTAGCCCTAAAAGTTGAGTAATTAATAGTTTGGATCGTATTAATTTATAATCATTATCTATAAACATAATTTGATGTAAAGGAATCCAATCTGACACGCATTTGTACGTATTTGTGATCAAATTATTTTAACGAATGCATGGTAAATTTCAGTGTGGGGAAATGGCATACTAGACTAAACAGAATGTTAGTTTTTCAATTATATAAAATTAGTGTTACTGAGAAAAAAAATTTTCAATTATATGAAATTATTGTTGTTAATAGTACATTACGACCCTAGGCCCGAAAGTTGGATTTCCTGGCCGCGTGTGATATAAAGGCCGAGGCTTCGCCTTTATATCACACACGACCAGGGCATCCAGCATTCGGGGCGTGGGTCGTATACTATTTTTCTTGGTCCCGTAGCCGAAAGTACGTTCACTAATGATAATTAATTGAAAAATGCAACGCACAAAAATGTCAAGTGACATTTGACATTTCGCCAATGACAACTGACATCTGACTCGCGCTAACCCAACTTTTGCAAGGCCGAGGCGAAGCCGAGGGGCGAGGGAGAGGGGGAGGGGTGCCCGCCCGACTTTTGCAAGACCGAGGCGAAGCCGAGGTGTTGCTGGTTGGGGCGAGCATTGAAAAAATTTTGAAAAAGTAAATCAAAAACACAAAAATATCATACATTCTAAATACAAATCAATAAACTATAAAATAAATTGTATAGATTTTCTCAGATTTCACGACCGATTTTCTTTATTACAATTACATAAATTGATGTTGAAAACGCAGTTGTTGAACGTACAATTAGAAAATTGTAATTGTTCGTTCTCCAGTGCTGAATTTAAACCGTTGAAATTTTGATGGCTCGAATCTTCATCGTTTTTTTTTCGTTTACACGTAATTGGTGGCTGAACAGCTGCTTTGTTTTGGTTGTCCGAATCTTCATCGTTTTTTTTTCGTTTACACGTAATTGGTGGCTGAACAGCTGCTTTGTTTTGGTTGTCCGAATCTTCGTCGTTTTTCCTTTTTCCACGTGTCGGTGGCTGAACATTCGCTTGATTTTCGAAATCGCTTTTTACAACTGTACCTGAAGAAAAATTATATTATAGATAAAAAGTACCATATAGGTATATTTGGTAGTTAACTGAGTATATATTTTTTATAATTACTTGGAGTGGGATCACCGTCGTTGAAAGTGAAGTCTTCATCAAAATCCGACCAATTAACATGAAGATCGGAGTCGTCATTTTCAGGTTCGGCGGTGTTCTGTGCGCTGGTAGATGGCATTGAATGGTTGTCTGTCGTCGCAGTGTTTCCAATGATACCGTTGTAGATCATTTCCCGATTGTGCATGGAATTTTCAATGCACCCCTGTGCGGCCATGTCCGAACGCCATCTTCCTAGCTGCTTCACCATTTGCATGTTGGCACCAGAATCGGAAAGGAGCGTCGCAGACGTTTTGCGAAAGGAGTGGCCGGTGTATTTTTTTGGATCGGGTAGATTTAGGTAGGAGGCAATCTTCTCTGGGACTTCTCCGATCTTATGTTTTCCTATCGCCGTTGGAAAACATTTGCCTTCTGCGTATTTGATGAAAAACCTGTCGCTGAATTCGTCCGATGGTCTCAATGAAATATATTTCTTGACTGTGTCGTAGAAAAGATTTCCAATAATAAATTGTCCAGCGTGGTCGTTCTTGTTGTAATTTATTGAGACAAGATATTTATCAGTTAGGTCTTCTACATCTTTGACCTTCATATTTGTGATTTCGTCACAACTTAGGCAACCGCAGACTCCAAATATGAGTATAACCTGTAGAAATTGAAGCAAACAAAATTGAATGGCTGTAATAAAAAAAAAAGTGTAGTTTGAGGTGAGCATATGTAAACGATTTTTGCCTTCATAGCTAAATACGTGTGATCTGGAGCCTCGTCCATAAATTTTGTGATGTGATTCCATCTTAAAGCGCAAGCTTTCTTCGGTTTGTAGCCTTTGGCATTCGTTTTTATCAAACTTTTTAATTTTAGAAAATGATGAATATTAATCTTTTCGTATATATTCAACGTTTTTTTAAGCATGCTCCATATGCTCCACAAAGTTGGCGGTTTAAGTTTTTCTTTTAAGGTTTGAAAATAAATGATCAGGTAGTTTTCTTCTGAGCTGGAGAGAGATTTTTTATTTTCTTCTCGCCATGTCTTGTAGGTGTTGTAGACTAGAAGATACCGATCGGAAGATTTCCTCGATATCATTTCGGCTGGCACAATAACGTTGGCCTCTTCATCGAAATTCCTCAATATTTCTTCCTCGTCTGCGGAACCTTCTGATGACGATTGCGCCATTTTTTTTACGCACGACGTCAACGATGTGAACACAATTCACGCATTCGCGAAACGACCGTTTGACACGAGCAAGCACAAAACAAAAGAATAATGCATTATGCGTTATTCTTTTGTTTCGGTTCATATCACCGGCCGCGAAAATCCCGTCAGAGCGCGCTGTCATAAGCCGGCCGCAAAAATTGCTCTTTCCGGTCTGAAATGCGTCCCGAAAGTGCGTACTTTCTCCCGTCAGAGTGCGCTGTCACAAGCCGGCCGCAAAAATTGCTCTTCCCGGTCTGAAATGTGTCCCGAAAGTGCGTACTTCCGGCTAGGGGAGCAAGAAAAAAAGAAAAATTGCATTTTCACCACGATTTTTTACCGCAGTAACAGCAAGCCATAACCATTTTGATACACTGTTCTTTTTATCTTCTTTATTCCTCTCTAGCCATTACACGCATCGTAACGGTTGTAGCCAAGAAGGAAGAGGGGAGGAGACATGGGATGGATATTAAAATAAAGCCTTCTGAAATTTAAAAACAAAGCTCGGAAACTAGTTTTACAGATAAAGAGTTCTCGTGCTAAACATTGTTGAGGCTGGTTGAGACGATGGTTGAGGTTACATTACTTACCGTGCATGGTCTAAATATACTCATTTGTTTCTTTCCATGAATTTTGTTCTGTAAACGCACGTATAAAAGAATGTGTAATCATTTTTTCAGTAATATTAAAATTTTAGTACGCGTGTAACGACTTCAAATTTCCAATGCAACATACGATATCAGCGCTGCGGGCGGCCCTATCGGTACTACAAACTTTCGACGAGAATGTGGTCCACCTTTGCCATCGGAAAGAGTCCGGAATTATGTCTCCTTCCCTCTTCCTTCCTAGTTGTCAAGCAACGACGTACACAAGATCTTACCATACAAAAGAAGTACGACCTGGTGATTTCCCGTTGCAGTTCAATTTGGCTTACAGGAATATACTGTAACGTTTTAAGACGTTGCAAAATAAATATGGATTCGCGAGCTTATTTAGTGAGTCAAATTAAAGGCGCAAATAAAATGTTATGGAAAAGCTTTGATAGCAGAGAACGTGTTTCTAGTTTAAAGTCTGAAACAAGACTGTTTTTACAATAATGTTGGTTGACGCAGCAACCTTATTCTTTTTAAAGACATAAGAGGTTTTTCAACTTCTTTTATCTGTGATGACTACTAGATCATTAGAAGGGGGAAGACGGGTGATTTCACCCTTTGTAACAATACGATAACGAGGGATAAAAAAGGCCATACGATAAAAAAAAATTACAAGAATACGATTTTAAAGCGGTTTAATACCTTGACTGACGCTATCATTTCATTCTGCTATATGTTCATGTGACGGTCTATTGCGAAATAACTTTGATGGCTGGCGTGGTGATTAGTTTAGGACAGGATGAGAGAGGAGAGGGGGCGAAGAGCGGACGGAAGAGGAGGGGGGGAGGTTAGGATACCCCGCTAGGTGCGGGACCTCGGAGGTGCTGGGAGGAGGATGGCACGACGGGGTGAAGGAACAGGAGATGTGATGTGGAGAAGGCGAGGAAGAGATCGAGGAGGGGGAATGGGAGGTAGTGGGCTCCGGCAGGGTCCCACGATTTTTGACGGTGGTCGCGGAGGTCCCGCGTAGAGGCTACGCGAGATGGGTCTGGTAGGCTTCCGGACAACGCAAGCCTCTATAAGGCTGCGTTCGCTCGGACTTCAGGCGCGTGGGCCAGGAGCGGGGGTGACGAGAAAAGGGGGGTTGGTGACGATGGAAAGAAAAAATATAAAGGAAAAAAAAAAGAACAGCGGCAGAGGTAGAGAGCCGGCTTAGGGGGGGGGGGCGTGGATAGGGAGAGGAAGATACAAGAGGAAAGAAAAAGGATTCTGAAAAGGACTGTTGGTTCGTTTTGCGATTCTTTTTATTTTTGGCTGGAGCCGAAGGCGTTGTGTAGTCGATGGTGTTTGGCAGTCGGAGTGTTTGCCGGAGCATGCCTGAGAGTTGTGATCCTCTCCCGGCCGGCAGCCTTAGCCTTATAGACCGGCGCGGACCATGGAGAGGGGCTGGCCGGCCGAATGGCTGCGCGGAGCGGCGGCGCGGGCACTTGCGCCGTGTATACGAGTGTGCGTATTTTACATAAGATTATGTGCAAATTTGCCCTCGCCAGGTCCGTTCTCGCTTTTCGGCCCGGCTCTGGCACTTGAGCGTCGGGCTGAGTGTTGCGGGTGACAATTCCATACTAAAATACACAATCTATCGATTTTAATAGGCTATATGCAAGCTAATAGCAGCCTCTAGAAACAACGAAACAAACAACGTAGAAAGCGCAATTCATTTTATAGAACCGGATACGCGCGCGATCTCGTCGGCTCGGCCCTGCACGGGACTGGCAAAGCGACGCTACCAAGAAGGCTGGAATAACTATTGAGAGGCGATAGAAATTTTTAGATGCCGAAAAGAATTTCTATTGTGACATATCGCATATCCGATCGGCATCCGCCGGTATTAAACTGATCTCTATGCTAACTAGTTACGTTATCAATAACGGAATAATTTATTTTCACGGTAATCGGCGGGAGGTATCGTTAGAAGACACAATCCACACACACACGCGAAAAACGTTTACACCAGACAAAGGGATGATACAAAAAAAAATTCAGGAGCGTTAAATAAATTAATTCGGGTACGAAAAACGGTATCTATGCAGAGAGAGCAGAAAGAAATAAGTATACAATATACCCAAAGATTGATAATGATGTTAGTAAGTGATAGGATAACCCTCACCAGTTATTGTCTTATTGCGAAAAGAGATTGCTGGTACGCTATTGTTCTTCAGTCTTACTCAAAATGTTGACTTATCAAAAGCGTTTTGCTTCGAAGTGATTTGAACGTATAATCCGGATTTGGCAAGGCGTCCAAAAGCATTTTTTTACAGTATAAACCCACTGTATCCATTTTTCAGCCACATCTGGATTATTTCTCAATGGGAATCTGTAGAAGAAAATAGTTAACCTATAAACTAACCCACCACCAGATTTTATTTAATCAAACTAAAATAACGATTAATAAATTGAAGTATCATACATAGCTTACATGTGAAAACTCTTTCACGAACTTTTACCGGTTCACGTTGAACAAATTACACAAACTCCCATTATCACGATAATAGCACGATTGTTATTGAGCAAAGCTTGTTTGTAAAACTGTTCCAAAATTTGAAATATTCGCGGCTGACAACGCGCGTCGCGCATTGAATTCGCGCGCTTTTGGGCTTAGTTAATGGCATCGTTTCTCGGTTCAATTGATTCAATTCGAAATTACGGCCAAAGCCTTATCTGCCATCTAGTTAATATATTGTTACAAAGGGTAAAATCACCCGTTTTACCTCCCTTTGTAATGATCTGGTTCCCACCTCGATGTATTCACCCGAACCTGTTTCGATCGGTCAATACTTCATGAAGAGAATTAGATTTCTTTTCGACATCGATCTGGACCGTTGCTGATGTCTTTAAATTCACGAAGATACATAACATTAAACAGCACTTACGTTTATAAAACAAGGCACATAAATTTTTAAATTATTTAACGCTCAACTATCTGCTTAAGGTTTTCTGTGGTTTACCTTGAGACTGTGGGCAAATGCCAGATAGTAAAAAAGGGAGTCTCTAAATTTTTAGAGCCACAGCTCCAACTCACCTTCGAGCACTGACTGCTAGATCACTTTTACAATTGTTTTATCTTTCCCGAGTCTGGACGACTCTTTTCCTGGAGAGGGGGGGGGGGGGGGGGGTAGTGTTACAAGGGTGAAATCACCCGTTTTGCCCTCTTTCAATGATCTAGTAGTCATCATAGATAAAAGACGTTAATAAACCTCTTATGTCTTTTAAAAAGAATAAGGTTGCTGCGTCAACCAACATTACTGTAAAAACAGTCTTGTTTTAGACTTAAAACCAGAAACACCTACCCTGCAATTAAAGCTTTTTCACAACATTTATTTACGCCTTTGATTTTGGCTTGATAATCAAACTCACGAATCCATATTTATTTCCGTAACGTCTAAGAACGTTACAATATATTCCAACATCCATTTCGTACAGCGACTACGAGCGTTTGGTTTTAGGACGTGAGGTACGAACGTTTTGGAGTGACTATCGAGTTGTTCCGACGCCACGTTTCATATTCCCGATTGAGTCGATCATAGTTCCGATCAGCCAAACTTCCAACTATTCAGTCGATTCAGTCAACGTCTATATTCGGCTCGCAGACTCCAGATGTTGCTGTCCTGGAGTAAGCTGGAAGCGTACGGACCAAAGTTTCGAGATTCACAGTTACTCGACATAATAGTTTGGTCCTTTTAGAAACTGTTGGAGAACTGGTATTGAATCGCGCGACGTCGGCGAAGTGAATTATTGTGTAATTTTTTACCCTTTTGACCTGCAGAACTATTGATACCATGCTCATTGGCCTTAGAATTCATTATATATATATATATATATATATATATTGTAACCAATTATTTTTATATATTTGAGGGTAAGAACGATATAACGATAATAGGTTACCCTACGGCGCAGTCGCTAACCTAAATAATTAGATAGAGAGAGATACTAAGGGAGAAAGATACAATTGTTGGGCGCCAGACGCACATGCGTCAAAAATAGATAATTAGAGAAAAAGACAACGATAAAGATAAAGGTAATAGATAAAGGTAAGGTCAGGTTCTACGACGGTTTTGCACAGTTCGCTCAGAGAGACAAGATAATGGTAGAGGGGCGGAGTCGAATCCAATAGATAAAATAAGAAACAGGTGAAGCAGGGATAATATCAAATATATTAAACAAGAAGCGATAAGTTTACTGACAAGCAAGTAGCTGAAGAGTTTGCGATACAAGTATGATATATGCGATAATTAACAATAGTTACAGCCAGAGAAAGGTTAAGCGAGAGAGTTAACAATTAACGGAACGTTTTCCGAATAAGCGGGAAATATGAGCAAGCTCGCGATATTAAAGGTAATGATTAACACGGTTTTATGACAGGTAGGCAGAACAGAAGAGATACACTGTACTTAAATTAAGCGGTAAGCAAATAAATCATAAAATGTGAGAAGCGATTATAACACATGCGAAATACAACAATTGAAATAGTTATCACATTACCAGAATGATCAGAAATAGGTAGACAGGGAATTATGAATTACAAGGTAAATGCAAGCGACAGGTCAAATAGAAAATTATCATAAAATATAGAGAATAAAAGATAATACGTAGTCTATAGTTTGCGGTAAGTGCGAGAGAAAGAGAGATAATATTCGGTACGATAAAAGGTAATTCAAGATACGGCAAACAATATTCAAGATAATTAATATGCAACGTACGGCAAACCAAATAGACTACGGACAACTACGGTCAGCGGTATAAGCGAAGAAAATAGTGAAAAAGATGTTATGCGATATGGCACAATACTCCAATGTCAAATGAACGACGAACGGGACCGCGTAGCGATATAAGATCGCTCCCGCGGTACTCTCACTAAGATACGATAATCAACGATAATAGGTAAAGAGACAGATAGAAACTAATCAGAGAAAATATAACAAAATAGTAATGCTCAATAGCTAAGATAAAGATTGATCCTTTAACGGACCGCGCTGCTAGACAGCGATATTCGACATTCAAATATTCTAAAAGAGAGCGATAATGAGATAAAGCGATAGTCACTACAATGCGTAAGTAATAATCAACCAGTCGCGAAGTTACTTGCAATAAAACAGAGAAAGGGACAAGATAAGAGATAATAAGGTACGAGCCCAGGTGGCTCAAGCAGACCAACTGCAAGGTAAAGAGAAAAGATACGAGCCCAATTGGCTCAAGCAGACCAACTGCAAGGTAAAGAGAGAAAGAGATAAAGGTAAAGGTACGATATATTGCAAGTAATCTCGTGGCTTCACAAAATAGAAAAGGAACCTCACTTACGTGAAAGAAGATAGAACTGGTATAGAGAATGCGATACGATAACGAGAAACTAGTCACAGTGATAGCGGTAATGATATTAGGTATAACAATAGCACGTCTTTTCAAGTCAGGAACTGAACGTAGAGTAATGAGATGAGCGATGATCCTGATTTTCATCGAGCTGGTGTCACGTGATTCTTCCCAAAATTTGCGGTATCTTAATTGGACCAGCTGGTCTCGTGGCCTGGTCCACGGATAGGCGGCGATAATCCCTCGCCGCTTGATGTTCTTTTCCCTCGACGACGGGTATCGAGGTATCAGGACGTCGGAAGGTGGTTAGAGATGTTTTCCTGCAGCTATGCGGTATCGTTGGTGAGAAGGGGGTGGGGTCGTACTGCTCAGGTATTGCGATATTGAGGTGTGCGGCAATGTTACGTCACCGGTCTCCTGGACTTGCGACCGACTGTAACTCACTCCTTGCTTTACTGGTACTCCCCGTTGTAGCTATTTCGTCGGCGCTGCATCCCGGCCCTCGCTCATGGAAGCCCTCATGCCGGAACGATCTGGTGGTGATGGCCCTCAACCCGGATCCCCACACTAGATCCACCAGATCCACGTGGTCAGCATATCATTAGCCTATTCCACGCCGCAGTCCTTCGATAAGACGGTTCGTTAAGAGAAAACCGTCTTCTATTGGATAGTCAACGACTTAGTAGATGTTAGGGTCGGTTCAGCTCCAGGCTGATAAGTATCGTCGACGGGAGGCTTCGTTGTGTTTTTGACGCACAGCCCTGTACGCCGCCTGACGATGCATCCGAGCGGTAGAAGCATTCGTTCGTGGTTCGGCTCCTGGCCGATAAGTCTCAAATAGTTGGAGGTGCTGTTGTGCATCACGCACGACCCTTTTCGACAACTAGATAGGCATCCATCGGGAGTGGTTTCAGCGGTATTAATTCGTCTGTAGTCGGTGGTGTTGATGTTGAACTGGTACGTGACCCCTGTCAGGCCATGTCCTGGTATCTTGACGTGAAGGTCTCGCGGATGGTTCTCGAAGAGCATTACAGAATTAGAAAATAGCATACAATTAGCTTAGTAAAGGGAAATCAACTTAAAGATAATTAGTCGTTCATTTTTGGAGTATTGGCCTCAGACGTGCTTTCGTTATTTTTAGCGATATTTGTACCTAGGGGAATGCGATAATTAAATAAAGTGACGGGGTACGAAATACCACGTCACAACTCCCCCCTCCTTACGGAGGACCGAGGAGGTCCTTTGCCATTAGGAAACCATTATGTTGACTACTTACTTTTGCATGTGACTAGATGATCGTTAGAGATGTTAGAGATAGTTGCGATAGATAGGATTGAAATGGAAAATCCATGCGATACTTGACTTAGTTGAGAGACTTTGGAGTACGGCCTGCTGATTCTTGGCGAAACATAGTTTTCCAAGTTCTACTGTTGACCTGATCGGTTGTGAGTGAAGGAAGCGAAAGGATGAGCTAAATTTTTGCGAGAAGGTAGAGAGTTGATTGATTCGATTGCTTGGTTGAAGGGTGTTGTTGCAGAGGAGTTCAGACAATTTATGCGATATAGAGCGATATTGAAATATTGGCCTCATGTAAGATGTTATTCTGGGTGAAGCGAAAAAAAATTGTTAAGCGTTATTTTTAAGATAATTGCGATAAAAGGAGTTTTGACCTCAAGTTGTTACTGCGTTAGGTGACTAGACGTCGCGACGATGACGCGGTAGGATTTAGGCGTTTATCTTACCGAACGCGGGGTTTTAATTGTTGGACGTTATTTTGTAACCAATTTACGAGAGGGGGTTAATTGATCCCGTAACGATGAATATGACAGACTTCAGGAGTGGATCGTGGGCGCACCGTGAGTGATCGGATATAGGTGATAAGACGGTTCACTGTTACTATAGCAACGAGAAAATAATTGTGTAGCGGTAATAAGACAGTTTATTCATAATAGCCTAATGGCAACAAGAAAAAAAAAGAACGAGAACAATTTTGCGGAAGAAAAAAAAATATATATGCGATAACAAAAATTGCGATAAAAAAAAATTGCGATAAAAAAAAACATTTGCGAAAAAGAAAAAAAAACGGTAACCTTGGCGAGTGGTTGCGGCAATTGCGGTACAAAAAAAATAAAGAATTTTTGGCGGTAAAAAAAAATTAAAGTAAATTGCGGTAATAAAAATAAAAAAAATTTTGTGAAAGATAAAAGGAAAAAAAAATGGCCTTAAAATAAGCGGAAATCGCGGTAGACGGGGCCGCCGCCGCGCCGGGTCCAATAGGTGTCCGGTTCCCCCGGTGGTGGTGGGGAGGTGCCTCGTAGCCTGCTGGGCACTTCGGCTGGCGGGTGGCACTCCGGGCACTCGGGGTGCAGGTAACCGTACACTCCGCACTTGTAACATACCCTGTCCTCGGGCACCCTATCCGCGCATGCCCCCACCCGGTGGCCGTATTGCTGGCAGATCCAGCACGAGCCGTACGGGGATCTGCCACCGACCACCGGTCGCGGGTACCTCGGCCTCACAGGTGAGACCGCGGGTGGTGTCGGCCGGGGGTTCGCGCTTGCCGCCCGGGGTGCGTCTCTCTCCCGGTACTGGTGGGGCTCGGGTGGGGTGGAGGCCCGTTTTATCCCCGTTGTCGGTGGCTTGTGGTTAACAGGGACCCTGGTCTCCAGGGTCTGGGTCCCTGTTGACCGCGTCTCGCCAGTGGTCGGGTGCTCCGTCTGAGCCCCGACCTCGTTCCGCCCGAGGCCGTTACCGGCCTGGGTACCCCTGGTGTGGTCGTCCGGGTGTGCATGGACGATGGCGGTCTGCCGCAGGGCCCGTTCACGTTCCGCCCGGTCTTCCTGGACCTCCAGGGCGGCGGTCGTCAGATCCAGCCAAAAGGCCGGATGCTGACGCCTGAGCTGCTGCAGCAGCGACTGGTGGCGAGCCAGCCTGTCCCAGCCCCTGGGTTCGGCCCCCGCCTCGTTGAACTGCGGCTCTTCAAATTCCCCCTCAGTCCCGCTGGAGTCGCTCATGGTCGCGTTGGGTTTGGTTGCGGTATGTGGTTGCGGTATTAAAATTTTGCGGAAAAGGTTGCGGTATCTGCGAAAGTCAAGTCTAATTGTTACGATATGCCTTTAAATGCCCAATATGGGTTTTCCCAATCACCTTGTTACTAACTACGTCGCTGAGTTCAACGACTACAGGGGAGATGGTTCTGGTAATGCGATATGGTCCATGGAATTTCTTAGCCAGTTTGGCGCTGTAATTTTGAGCAGCCGAAGAAAGAGTATGTTGGCGCTTCAATACTAGTTCTCCCACGGAGTACGGTTGGGTCCGATGGCGGCGATTGTAATAACTGGCTTGTCGTTCAAATGCGTTAGCCAGGTTTTCGGCGACCCATTCCCGTAACAGTTGGAGGCGTTCCATACGCTCCTTCCAGAGCTCGGGACTCTGTCTTTCCACTTGTACGCCGCCGCTGGCTGTTCGCCGAAGGGAGTTTATTGGAACTGGTGTCCGACCGAAATTTAGGAACGCTGGACTCGTTTGGGCGGAAGTATGATATGCGGTATTGTAAGCGAAACGAAAGTCGGGGAGGTGTAGGTCCCACTCCCGGTGTTCTTGCTCGAGGAAAGCGATAATCATGGTTTTTAACACGCGGTTGACTCGTTCTACGGGATTTGCTTGAGGGTGATACGGTGGCGTCGTCGTGTGGGTGACGTGGTAGGTATCGGCAAGTTCTTTTATGGATTTGTTTACAAATTCGGTGCCATTGTCAGTCAGTAGTACTTGGGGGGTGCCCCAGCGTGATGCGATTAAATCGGTGAAGGCGTCGCTAATATTACGACCGGTAGCCTTGCGCAAAGGGCAAATCTCGACCCATTTCGTAAACAGGTCCTGGAAGACAAGGAGATAGGCGTAGCCCGAGCGACTGGGAGGGAACGGACCCATTATGTCGGCGGCGACTACTGTCCACGGTTGTTCGATGACCCTACGTCCCATTAAACCTACTGGGGCCCGTTGGTCAACCTTGCTTCGCTGACAGGTGTCACAACGCCTAAGGTGTTGGACCACGTCGTGATACATGTTAGGCCAATAGTATGCGAGAGCTAATCTGCGGTAAGACTTGTCGACACCTAGGTGACCGGCCTGGGGGTCACTATGTGCCTCTTGCAAGGCGCGAGAATGAAGATTTGCGGGTAAGACTAGTTTCCAAGCATCTAAATCCTGAACTAGGGTACCGATTATTGGATCTTCGCGGTAAAAATATAACTTATCCCCATCTATTTTCCAACGCGGGAATTTCTTAGGTTGCGATATTACTTCGGCCCTACGACGATCGTACCAGGGGTCATCCGATGGTATTATAACGGCGGCTACTTCGGGAATGCGGGATAGTGCGTCAGGAACTACATTTAGCGCACCTTTACGGTGGATGATTTCGAAATCATAACTAAGTAGCTCGAGAGCCCACCGAGCCAATCTTCCCGTGGGGTTTTTGAGATTATGGAGCCACCTTAGACTACTATGATCGGTAATGACGGTAAAATGGTAGCCCTCGATATAAGCGCGATATTTCTGTATGGCCCATAACACGGCGAGACATTCCAGTTCGGTCACGGAATATTTTCTTTCGGCGTCCGATAGGGTTCGACTGGCATACGCGATAACACGCTCCGCGCCATCTTGAGTCTGGGTTAATACTGCCCCGACTCCGACATTACTAGCATCCGTGTGTAAGACAAAAGGTACTTCAAAATTCGGGTAGGCTAATGTTGGTGCGGTAGTTAAATGAGTTCGAATTTCATCGAATGCGGTATTTTGTTCCTGATCCCAAACCCAGTCCTGAGATTTCTTTAAAAGCCTAGTTAGCGGTTCGGTAATTGAAGCAAACTTGGGAATAAAACGACGGTACCAAGATGCCATTCCTAGAAAGCGTCGGACTAATTTGACGTTAGTCGGTACTGGATAATTAACTACAGGCGAAACCTTATCCGGGTCTATTTGTAAGCCGTGTTCATTTACGAGAAAGCCGAGGTACTTGACCTCCGAGCGACAAAACTTACTCTTTTCAGGGTTAACGGTTAATCCTGCGGAATGAATGACGTGTAGCACATGTTTGAGCCAGTGAAGGTGCTCGTCAAAAGTTTTAGTAGCTATTATTATATCATCCAGGTACGCAAACGCATGTGGATCCATATCCGGTCCTATTAATCGATCTAATAGCCTCTGAAACGTGGCCGGTGCTCCGGTTAGGCCAAAAGGCATCCTAGTGAAATGAAATAGTCCTTTCCCGGGGACTATGAATGCGGTAATTTCACGACTGTCTTCGGTAAGCGGAATCTGATAATACGCCTGGCTAAGGTCGATGGTCGAGATATAGCGAGCTGAACGAAGCTTGTCTAGGATACTGTCCATTCTAGGCAGAGGGTACGCGTCTTTCTTAGATACCTGATTGACTTTGCGGAAATCTATGCAGAAGCGATAAGAACCATTTGGCTTCTTTACCATTACTATGGGGCTAGCCCATGCGCTATGAGATGGTTCAATGATGCCGGCTGCTAGCATTTTGCCTACCTCTTCGTCTATAGCCTCCTGTATTTTAGGCGATACGCGGTAAGATCTCTGACGGATCGCGAGAGCGTTCCCTACGTCAATTCGATGGGAAGTGAGCTTGGTTACTCCAATGTGTTCAGGCATAGGCGGTATTTCGGACTTCATAAAGGCTGCTAATTCGAGATTTTGCTGTTCCGATAGGGTGACTAAACCGTTGCAAAAAGGACTGACAGCTACGCGTGGATCGTTATCGAATGTATAACTACGCTCAGGGTCATCCTGGAAACGCCAGGTCAATGCGGCAAAATTCACTACGATCCCGAATATCCGAATGAAGTCTAACCCAATGATACAAGAGAAGCTGAGACTGGGCACTAGCCGAGCGGGAATATTATGGTACACCCCCCGTAGCATGACCGGTAAGTCCACTTCACCGGTAATCTGTGCCTCCTGTCCGGCGGTCATTTTGACCGGACCTAAGCGAGACGGCAAAATTGGGAGATTTAACGCGGTAACTAGCGATATAGCCTCTGGGCCAAGAAAGGTGCGAGAAGAGCCACAATCAAATAATGCTGCGACGGGTTGCGATAAAAGTTCAAAGTTGAGAAACAATAGCGGAATTCTAGCAGGCGCTTGGATCGGATTACAAAAATCTAACGATTCGGGTGACGGAGGGGTTTCCGCGGTTCCCCGTTCGTGCGGCTCCATCACTGGTTTCCCGCACACCGATTCGGACACGTCGCCTTAGTAAATCCGACTTTGCCACATCGGAAACAATACAGACCGGTTGCGGGTTCGGGACAACTCGCATATCGGTGACCGGGTTTTCTACACCTGTAGCAGATCAGCGTACCTTTCGGGCTCGGCAGAAAGGGGTTACCGGCGAACTCAGGAGAGTTGTTCGCGATGTCCGCGGTATCCGTCTGAGCCGTGGTAGCGGTAGGAGTGGTTGGCGCACTGGTATCGTTTCGACTATTGAATCGTGGGGTCTTAGCACGCGGTGGTGCACTTCGACCGCTAGGTCGGTTACCCTGTGTCCCACGATTAGGTGTTGATTGAGCGAATTGAGTTGCGTTGGCCAGTTCCGTCTCGGGTTCCGGACCTTCCTCGAAAAAGTTAATTGCTGCGAAATTGTTGCGATAAGGCCTGGGATTTCTTTGCCCGCGGTAAGCTAATTCGGGTAGTATCGATCGTTCCGGGGTTGGCGGCGCTTGATAATTATTTGCTACGCGGAAGCTGATTTCTATCCGACTCGCAATGTCTTCTAATTGATCAAGGTCCTGTAATTCGTCTCGTCGAATTGTAACCTGTAATCGCGGTAATAAGTTGCGGTATGCGTAATCTAGCTGTTCATCGTCCGACCACGCGGGCCTCAGTCTGTCGAAATACGCTCTCATATAGGTCAAATAATCGGCGACTGACTCGAATTCGCCCTGGGTTCGTCTACGAATTTCCTCCCTCAATGCGAACTGCAATTCCGGATTGACAAATCTACGGCGCCATGCGGCCTTAAATTCTGCAAAAGAACGCCACGTTTCGCGTTTGTTGCGGAACCAATAAATTGCGACACCTGATAAGAAGAAGGGGATACTATTCAAAATATCCTCGTCGCGAATATTAATGAGCGATCGGCCCTCGTCTATACGTGCGAGAAATGCTTCGGCGTCCTCGTTACGCGTTCCCGAAAACTTGAGATTCCATTTCCTCATAACCTCATACGCGGCTAACGCGGTCGGTCTGGACGGTGATGCGACGTTGCTGTTCATGCTCGGTCGCGGGAAGTTATATTGGCCGTCCTCGTAACCCTGGTTGCGGAAGGCAGGTCTCCGCAGCGGCGGTGCGTCGCGATATTCGTAAGGGGGAGAATTCCCTGTGCGGTAGTCAAATGGTGGCGGATTCGCCGGATGATACTCCCGTGATCTCAACGGCGGTTGCTGAACGGGCGCCGGCTTAGCCGATGCATCATTGCCGGGAAGGAATTCTGGCGGTATATTACGCGGGCTAATTCGGCTAGGTTGCGGTTCCGGTGGCTGCTTCCGAATCGCGCCGGTTGCTGACGTATCGGGGTTACGGTTCGCCGGTCGCGTCACGTCACGAATTTCCTCGTCGGTATAAGACGCGGGGTTGATCGGTTGCGTCTGTGTAGGTAACGTTATGCTATCGCTGTCGTCTGTCGGTGTAGTCATATAAGCGTCGTCGAGAGCAGGAGGGTCATCCATGTTTAGACCGTGTTGCTTACAAAAATTCGTCAACCGCTGACGACGGACCGGTAATATGCCTGCTGTTGACAACGAGCGTCCTTCTAATTCGTTGTTTAATTCGGCGTCGGTCAAGGAGTCTACCCACGCCTTAGCGGACGTGTGTATTGACATAAGAAGTGTTGACTAGCGATAGGTGACCCGAAGAGAAAGAAATTGCGGTATTGATGGATTATTTAGTCGGTTAACTAGCGTGATCCTGTAAAGCCGGAAACTGCGATATAAACAACGGAAGATTATATTATCCTACCCAAGCCAAAGGTTTCACAATAGATTTTGTTGTGTAAGAAGATTAATATGGTGACCTCGCTGAAGAAACCAAAACACCGCGATCTAGCGAATCGATAACAAGTTTGATTACAACAAGGGATCACTCCTGCCACACACTAGACTGAGCAGATTATAAGGTCAGGATGTTTAGGTCGTATCGAATTATCCCTGAGTTTTTCTGTTGATATTATTCGAGAGGTACGTCGGTTAATCTGTGCGGTATCCACGTGTTTTTATGTTTCCGATAGTTACGGCAGTTATGTTGTGCGATATTTAAATATTTTTCGACCTTGCGTTATGGATGGCGGTTAAGCCGTGCGATATTTAGATAATTTTCAAATTTGCGTTATTAGTGGCGGTTAAGCCGTGCGGTATTTAGATAAGTTTTGAATTTGCGTTATTAATGGCGGTTAGGCCGTGCGATATTTAGATAATCTTTAAATTTGCGTTATTGTTGGCGGTTAAACCGTGCGATATTTAAATAGTTTTCAATTTTCGATATTTTAATTTTGCGATATCTATGCTGTATTCGGTCGCAATATGGAATTCTAATATTCAAACCCTGGTTTATATCCAATTTTGGTCGCAGTAATCAACTAATTTAAATATGTTGCTCAATTGTCTGAGTTCCTCGCAATTTTATTAATTTTTGGGGTTTCTGGGGTTCGTGTTCGGTCTCTTACTTTTCTCTGGTGCTTTGACGGTATACGATAAACTTTGCTTTCACCACTGAATAAGATAATCCCTCTTTATTGGCGTGGCCCCACGTTGGGCGCCATTTTGTAACCAATTATTTTTATATATTTGAGGGTAAGAACGATATAACGATAATAGGTTACCCTACGGCGCAGTCGCTAACCTAAATAATTAGATAGAGAGAGATACTAAGGGAGAAAGATACAATTGTTGGGCGCCAGACGCACATGCGTCAAAAATAGATAATTAGAGAAAAAGACAACGATAAAGATAAAGGTAATAGATAAAGGTAAGGTCAGGTTCTACGACGGTTTTGCACAGTTCGCTCAGAGAGACAAGATAATGGTAGAGGGGCGGAGTCGAATCCAATAGATAAAATAAGAAACAGGTGAAGCAGGGATAATATCAAATATATTAAACAAGAAGCGATAAGTTTACTGACAAGCAAGTAGCTGAAGAGTTTGCGATACAAGTATGATATATGCGATAATTAACAATAGTTACAGCCAGAGAAAGGTTAAGCGAGAGAGTTAACAATTAACGGAACGTTTTCCGAATAAGCGGGAAATATGAGCAAGCTCGCGATATTAAAGGTAATGATTAACACGGTTTTATGACAGGTAGGCAGAACAGAAGAGATACACTGTACTTAAATTAAGCGGTAAGCAAATAAATCATAAAATGTGAGAAGCGATTATAACACATGCGAAATACAACAATTGAAATAGTTATCACATTACCAGAATGATCAGAAATAGGTAGACAGGGAATTATGAATTACAAGGTAAATGCAAGCGACAGGTCAAATAGAAAATTATCATAAAATATAGAGAATAAAAGATAATACGTAGTCTATAGTTTGCGGTAAGTGCGAGAGAAAGAGAGATAATATTCGGTACGATAAAAGGTAATTCAAGATACGGCAAACAATATTCAAGATAATTAATATGCAACGTACGGCAAACCAAATAGACTACGGACAACTACGGTCAGCGGTATAAGCGAAGAAAATAGTGAAAAAGATGTTATGCGATATGGCACAATACTCCAATGTCAAATGAACGACGAACGGGACCGCGTAGCGATATAAGATCGCTCCCGCGGTACTCTCACTAAGATACGATAATCAACGATAATAGGTAAAGAGACAGATAGAAACTAATCAGAGAAAATATAACAAAATAGTAATGCTCAATAGCTAAGATAAAGATTGATCCTTTAACGGACCGCGCTGCTAGACAGCGATATTCGACATTCAAATATTCTAAAAGAGAGCGATAATGAGATAAAGCGATAGTCACTACAATGCGTAAGTAATAATCAACCAGTCGCGAAGTTACTTGCAATAAAACAGAGAAAGGGACAAGATAAGAGATAATAAGGTACGAGCCCAGGTGGCTCAAGCAGACCAACTGCAAGGTAAAGAGAAAAGATACGAGCCCAATTGGCTCAAGCAGACCAACTGCAAGGTAAAGAGAGAAAGAGATAAAGGTAAAGGTACGATATATTGCAAGTAATCTCGTGGCTTCACAAAATAGAAAAGGAACCTCACTTACGTGAAAGAAGATAGAACTGGTATAGAGAATGCGATACGATAACGAGAAACTAGTCACAGTGATAGCGGTAATGATATTAGGTATAACAATAGCACGTCTTTTCAAGTCAGGAACTGAACGTAGAGTAATGAGATGAGCGATGATCCTGATTTTCATCGAGCTGGTGTCACGTGATTCTTCCCAAAATTTGCGGTATCTTAATTGGACCAGCTGGTCTCGTGGCCTGGTCCACGGATAGGCGGCGATAATCCCTCGCCGCTTGATGTTCTTTTCCCTCGACGACGGGTATCGAGGTATCAGGACGTCGGAAGGTGGTTAGAGATGTTTTCCTGCAGCTATGCGGTATCGTTGGTGAGAAGGGGGTGGGGTCGTACTGCTCAGGTATTGCGATATTGAGGTGTGCGGCAATGTTACGTCACCGGTCTCCTGGACTTGCGACCGACTGTAACTCACTCCTTGCTTTACTGGTACTCCCCGTTGTAGCTATTTCGTCGGCGCTGCATCCCGGCCCTCGCTCATGGAAGCCCTCATGCCGGAACGATCTGGTGGTGATGGCCCTCAACCCGGATCCCCACACTAGATCCACCAGATCCACGTGGTCAGCATATCATTAGCCTATTCCACGCCGCAGTCCTTCGATAAGACGGTTCGTTAAGAGAAAACCGTCTTCTATTGGATAGTCAACGACTTAGTAGATGTTAGGGTCGGTTCAGCTCCAGGCTGATAAGTATCGTCGACGGGAGGCTTCGTTGTGTTTTTGACGCACAGCCCTGTACGCCGCCTGACGATGCATCCGAGCGGTAGAAGCATTCGTTCGTGGTTCGGCTCCTGGCCGATAAGTCTCAAATAGTTGGAGGTGCTGTTGTGCATCACGCACGACCCTTTTCGACAACTAGATAGGCATCCATCGGGAGTGGTTTCAGCGGTATTAATTCGTCTGTAGTCGGTGGTGTTGATGTTGAACTGGTACGTGACCCCTGTCAGGCCATGTCCTGGTATCTTGACGTGAAGGTCTCGCGGATGGTTCTCGAAGAGCATTACAGAATTAGAAAATAGCATACAATTAGCTTAGTAAAGGGAAATCAACTTAAAGATAATTAGTCGTTCATTTTTGGAGTATTGGCCTCAGACGTGCTTTCGTTATTTTTAGCGATATTTGTACCTAGGGGAAGGCGATAATTAAATAAAGTGACGGGGTACGAAATACCACGTCACAATATATATATATATATATATATATATATGTCAGATATACAAAGATAAATAAAGAGTATTACACAGTTTATTTAATTGAAAACCTCAGAGACACGGAAAAACACAACTTTATTCAAATCGTTTTGAAAATAATTCTAAAAGAAGTAACTAAGTTAAACAAGAACAAAACAAATCCAACCAAAACCAGTTCCGTCAACGTCATACAACCGGTGATCAAAATGTAACAATGACACAATATGGTGATGCGACATATATATGTATATGTCGGGGTGAAACCTCGGAAAGGCGGAGAGGATGTAGGATTTGCATTTCGTGGATTGCTCATTGTAAAAAGCGCGATGATCCCAACACGTCCGGTCAATTCGCTTGCTTTTCCGTGACTGTCGATTTCATCCAAGCGTTGTTATAAACAAACCATTTGTTTGTTGCTAAGATTCCGTCATTAAGCTATATTCATAGCTTGCAAATAACGCTTGACGCTTGATACGGTGAACTCATCGAGAGTTCAATTTCAAATGAAATATCCTTTTATTCTTAAAAGACTAAATACATTTTTGAATGGAATTATTGAACAAAAATTAAAGATTTGTCATACTCCGACACGGCAATTCTGACCTATCACACGTCCTCGTGTGATTCATTTGCAAGAAACAAAACAAAAAAAAAATATCAATAATTATTCGCCTCGGCCACCCTCGCCTTCCCATTCACCTTTTAAATTTTAATAGGAAAAACTGTGTATTCTGAAATTAATAACATAGTTCAGTCCATTCAAATGAGAAACATACTTTCACCCAGTTTCTCATATGAACTCAGATCACTTTAATTCAGTGATGAGACCTCGCGCTCTTGACCAGTAGCAGGGTACACGATTCCTCTGTCACTTCCATCCAGTGACAGATACTCATTTATCATGCCCTTATCACGGCGCACTCTTTTTAATACAGTTTCATACCGCGTATTCCCTTCCCGCGTCCTTGAGGCGGATTTTTACGGGTTCAACATCCGCACGACCTTTTGGAGTACCATACACAAATTGATTCTTGAATTTGTTCAAGATGGATACTAATTTTAATTAAAATTCCAAAGGAATATCGGTGTCCACACTGTCGAAATTGAACTCATGAAGCGTTACATTTCACGTATTAACAACATGTGTTTTGGTTAACTTCTATGTGTCAACTGTCATTAGTACAGATAAACCCTGATCTACGATTCCCGCATCTATCATAACGTCGTGACGTAAATATTGATCATGCAGAACATGAAAAAGTATTTCATTAGTGATATCGTTAATGTTTACAATCGACAAAATTTGCAAAATGCTATTAACGCTTGTTTGCCCAATACCAGTCATAGTAACGACATCATTTAATCTCTTTCCACGAATTTTGCAAGAAATTGACTGCTTGATAAGAGAGCACTGAGATCCTGACAATAAGTCATAGTAAAGTGAAAATCGCTCACCGGCTTGTTGTAAAACTCCAGCAGGCGTGTTAATTACGCACATGTCGACACGGCGCTCTATAACTTTGCCATTGCCGTTATCAAATCCTTCCTTTGCAACTTTCTCAGGACAACGCGAAGCATAATAACCCATCTTCTGACATTTGAAACATTTAATGAAATCTGTAGATCGAACTGCAGAATTTTCCTTCCATAGTTCCTTTTGAATACTAGTTTGTCTCTGATTTTCCTCCCTCGACCGACACGTTGATGCTTTGTTGCCCATTTTTCTTGATACGAACAATTCTTTAAATTCGTTCCACGTTATCCCGGCATATGATACTTGCGACAGCCATGCCAAAGCCTGTCCCCTTAAGGCACGACTCAGCTCAATCATTAAAGATGCACCTTCCAATGGTTGATCAGCCATACAAATATTCGCGGTTGTTATCCACGATCTCGCGTTCACTTCCGGCTTTAAGATCAAACTACGGTAGACGCACATTATTATTATTATTCACCAAAGGAGTATTCATCACTTGTATTAACGCGAGAAAATTACGATTCTGTTCTTCGAGAAGTAATCGCCATTTTTCTTCGTTATCCTCACTTGCTCCTTGTGGGGTAACAGATCCAGATCCCATTTCTGATGTCGGGGTGAAACATCGGAAAGGCAGAGAGGATGTAGGATTTACATTTCACGGATTGCTCATTGTAAAAAGCGCGATGATCCCAACACGTCCGGTCAATTCGCTTGCTTTTCCGTGACTGTCGATTTCGTCCAAGCGTTGTTATAAACAAACCATTTGCTTGTTGCTAAAATCCCGTCATTAAGCTGTATTCATAGCTTGCAAATTAACACTTGAAGCTTGATACAGTGGACTCATCGAGAGTTCAAATTCAAATTAATTCGATGAAATATCCTTTTTATTCTTTTCTGACAAAAGACTCAATACATTTTAAATTGTTCATTTTTAATTAATTTAATGGAGTAAATGAACAAAGATTTGTCATACTCGAACATACATTGATAACATTGTTAACGTTGATTGATGGTCAAATTGTTATAATCAGTCTAGATGCTACGACACGTCACGAGAATTTTGTTTCCAATAACAACTCATCATGTTGAATAATATTATTCTTGGATATCAAGGTCGAGACATCCAAACACTTTTTTATTGTGTTAACGTTTCAGCCCTGATGGGGGCCCTCCTCAGAAAAATTTTATTTAAAACATCTGTCACGAACAGAAATAATAAAATAATGTACAACTCCGTTATAACAAAATTAAACATAAGTGGTTTAGATAATAAGCAGGGATGTTTATGCAGATATAAATGAGAGGAATTACCTAGTGTGGAATGACACTTTCAATTCCCGAAGAACAGGAACCACTAGTATGTAGTGAATGCGTTAGAATAATAGAATAAGAACAAAAAAACAAAAAGACACTGCGATCGCGATACGTAACTCCCAAACATTCATCATTATTGTTCATTTAATAAAAAACACACAGCGACCGTTTCAGGTTTGAGTCTGGAGCACTTTTGGACATGTGGAACGTCCAGTGTGTAGTGGGGGGAGATCGATATCGATCATTATCAGAGCAAACACAGAGTCAACGGGTTAAATGGAAACCAGAATTTGTTAAGAAGGTAAAATCGAGAGCAAGCTCAGTCGGTAATGGATAGTTACGTTGGGTGTATCACAGAGTTGTAAATAGTACTCAGATGTTCAATATCTTGTCTTCGATTGACGGAATTGGGATGTGCAACAATATTGCACATTTCTAACGATAACCTATTGTAATACAATGGTTCAACGTCAATAATGCTGGCTTGAGAATAATTGAATGAATGGTCGAAATCGATGGCATGCCTCGTCAGTGCAGTATAATTATCCTCGCGTTCATGGATATTGCGTTTATGTTCGGTTATCCTGGTGTGTAGTTGTCTACTTGTTTGACCTATGTAGGACATGTTGCATTGGTTGCAGTGAATTTTGTAGACTACACCAGAACGCATACCCGGGGGTAAGGGGTCCTTACCAGAATCAAACATAGAGGATAGATCATGTTTGTTGGATTTATTTCACCAAAAGGCACACAATGGAATTTGTGGTTTGTTGAAGAGGTTTATTAATATCAAATCTATCGGTTTGCTATATTTAACGGTTTACATAGAATGTAAACAAGCGTATAGAGTATTAAGCCTCGCTTTTGAGCAGCGTTCGGTTTTAATGTACACAAGCGACTGACTTACTAGAGCAACTTTTGTTTTGCTCTATATTCGTTCTAGAACCTTCTAGAAGGTAGAGGAATTATTAACGCTATATTTTGGTAGCTCCACTACACGCGCACTTTTGCTGTGCTTAACATTGTAGTAGTTTATTTGTTTTTACTTCAATTTGCCGTTCTTGTTCCTACGAATGTGCACGACTTTATTGGATCAATTCTTATTACAGTCGATAATATTCACGATACGTTAAGAACCTTACTTCACAGACAAATTTGGATTACGCAAATACACGTTATTAGAAGTCCGCCGGGTCGTCTGCAAACAGCTTCTGTGGCTCAAATTGTCGCTTTTTCTATTTCATTTTAATTGCACGAGCTGCTGAGTCTTACAATTAATCAATGAATTTTTTCTAAACACCGGGTATCGAGAATTCCATCTCTTTATTCTAAACATTTAGAATTGAATCGTTTTTTGCAATCTCTGGATCTATGAATTTTTCGTTACACCGGCGATTTGGAATTCCAGCCCTTCCTTCTACTTTTGAATCAAATCGATTGTTTTTTTTTAACCTTTACTGTACCTATGAGGTTCGATTCACCCCAACTATTCTTCGGTAAAAGATTATTGACTTTTTTTCAATAGTCGGAACAGAATTCTATCAAATTAAAAAAATAATGAAATATGCTAATTTGCTACATACACGTCAAAATAATTCAATACGATACACACGAGGTGGATTTCATTCCAGCATTAAAACTCTTTCTACATCAATAGCTGCTCCATCACAGTGGGGCAGACTCCCAAAAAGCTGGCCAAAAATCAGAAAGTGGCGTAACTGATGTTAAATTCTTTCCTCGGGGATTTTCGGGGTCGCTGATTACGAATCTGTTATCAGAATCACGATTTTCAAAATGGCGGACCCAAAATGGCAGACATAACTTAACTAATTAGTCAAATTATTCAGTAAAAAATACCCAATCGTATTTCTTAAGGGTTTTTGGGATCGCTGATTATGAATTTGTTATTGAAATGTTAATTTTTAAAATAGCAGACGCGATATATGGTCGATTCCGTAAAAATTTTCATTTTTAAATATTTTTAAATAGAAAATATTTCATGATTTTTTTAGGTTTGAATGAGTAAAAAATCTCTTGAGCAATGTATTTATTTATCAAAAGTTTTTTGAGTACAAAGTTTGCAACAAATTAAATAACTCTTATTTATTTCTAGTAACAAAAATCTTGAATGTCATCTTCAATGTTCGAATCATTCGATTCCGATTCTGATGTTGACCCGCTTGTATCTAAATCGGAATCGTTCCTTGTCTCTTGTCCGATGACTTCAGGTTGTTTAAACATCTCTCTAGCTTCTTTATATAGAGATTTCGCCGGTCTTTGGGGCAATTTCCTGATGCTTGAGAGAAATGGATCTGATGTTACGAAAAGCCCATTGAAAATGTCTCTCATATTCGATTCTCTGGAGCATTTTCTTGAATGATGTAATCTGTAGTTCTTAAAATTAAAATCTTGAGAAGTGGCTTTGCACAGGAAGCAGCGTTCTGCAGAAGTGGTACCGGGTACAGCGTTACAGACTTTGCCGTCGATCATGATCATCGTAAATGACATACAATAGGTTACTGAAACTGATTTATCATTTTTTTCAGCAGTGTATGGTTCAAGACCCTCAATCTGCTGTTCTATGTCGGTAACTTCTTTCAGTGTTGATTGTACATCTTCATGTACAAACTGCAATCGTATTGGTCTGCAGAATCGAGGAGATGAAGGTCTAGGATTTTTTTCACACAATAGTTGCTTCATCCGTTTCGTGATTGTTGTAGATTAATTGTAAAGGTACCAGAGAAGTATAAAAAATGCTTTCATCAGATTTTCCATCCTCAGCAAATTTTTGCTTATAAACACTTTGACCGCTGCTTCCGTCACACCCCCATTTACAGCGAAGAACTAATTTTTGCAGAATTTCCGAATTAAGAGTGTCGATGACATCAGCCTGAAGTTGCATAATTCTATATGTGGTACGATCAAGTAAAGCCTGTAGTTTTATTTGTGCGCACGACTCACTAACACTAGTATACACAACTGATGGAGACCAACGATTTTTTGCTTTTTCTACTTCATGATACGATGGGTATAATTTGCATTTATGTGCTCTAGCTGCATTCCTTGATAGCTGATACGAGCGCTTTGATTCTCCTTTCTCGATCATTGAGGAAAGTGCTTCGTCGGGGGTTAAAGGTGCTTCATTTTGTGACCGAATAGCAGCTACATATATTGAAGCTCTTGTTGGGTTTGTTGTGACATCTTTTTCAGTCTTTCTCCTCTTAGATCTATCGCCGGATAAGGCAAAAGATTGCGAAGGTCGCCCACGTGTTCCTTTTTCATCATTCTTCACGATCTCCTCAGATGTTGATGTTGTGCATTCAGTATTGGATAATTTTGAGAAACGTACGGTGCCCTTCAACCATTCTTCATTATTTTTTAGAAACTTTTCTTGGCCTCTATTTGCTGCTTTCCATCTAGATCAAAAATTTGCAAATAACAGTCCTGATGACTTCTCATCCCCGTCTATTTGTATCACATCTTCGGTTTTCTTGAAAATTGCATCTTTCAAAACGTCAATAACGTCTTTTTGTTCGTTTTTTAAACTGTCTTTCACCATAAAAAAAATATCTTTTCTTGACAATTCTATACTTGAAGATTTGGAAGACTCTGTAAAATACCAATATAAACATGTACAAAATCAAATGAGATTATTCTGAAATTATTTTATGCTTATGATTGTGTATTTATAAAAAAAAACGATTTTTAATATGAATGATGCATGTTAGATTGCTAACCGGTGTCCACAAAAAATATGGTTAATTTTCTGAAGATACAGTAGCAGGCCGCTACATTCTTTCATACATGGCTGCTCTGGGAGCCCCTCGTCAGCCTTGTCGAATCGCCGTCTACGTATACACTAATACACCTTTACTGGCAAAGACCCTACAGTGCAGTCGAAGGGTGCTACCTACCGTTCTGCCTTACAAAGATGTGGGAAATACAGTTCTAACTACTAAGAGTTCTTTTAGAAATATTTTATAAAATTTTGAGATCATTTTCAAAATATACCAACGCGCTGTAACGTAATAATCAATGCATTACATTCACACGTCCGTTAATGTCACGCCACGTATTTCTCCCGAAAAATTAGTCTAAATATTCGTTGAGCACTCCTGAGCAGCCAGTTTTTTACTATATTATACTTTATACTATACACTATTAGTTCCTTGTCGAAACGAGGCCGAGACTCGCGAAGACATTTTTAAAACTCTATTAGAAAATCGCTTTTAGAAAAAAAAAGTTCAATTTTTTATGTTTACTTGTTGCAAAATTTAAATATTTCTAACATACAATACGCAATAACTGTGCATAACTGTATATTCTGCATACCTTCAGAAAGTGATTCCATTTTGCAGAATCCAAATTGCGATAGTTTCGTCCGTTTCACAGCATTTTGAAACAGGCAAGAATTTTTTGACGCGTATACTTGTTTAGTCCGCACCGAACGACGGCTGAATGTCGACTGATGCCGAGGCGACCCTAGAGCAGGTGTATACCTGCTAGGTCCGGAATTTCATGCTAATTGTAAGACTACCTGTAAACCAGATCTTAACGTATATAGACGAATACATACAATTCAAAAATTTGATTTTCGGCCAGCTTTTTGGGATTCTGCCTCACTGTGCATGGGTTCTGTTAATAATTCCGGTATTTTCTATGTTTGTATTTATGAAATGATCTTTGTACCTGACAAATCTTATAATTTAACAAAGGGTTTTACGTATACTTATAACTTTATGCGGATCCCACTAACAATTGACGAGTTGAAAGCATCGCTTGAAACAATTAAGAATAACTTGTAGGGCAACTTCTTAAATTTTGCTTAATCTTTTTCCAGGACTAAATGGCTCTCTGACTATCAGGGACGTCTTTGAACGGCATCGAACCATCCATCAGGTGCAACGTATTTGTTGACTTGGTAGTCGAGCTAGACTTCGTAGTTGTAAACATCAGTTCCCAGCTGGTGCTTCATGTCTCATTGGAACATATGCAAGTGTAATTTTGTTAATAAAAATCCATCACGTGGACTTGTAACACTAAATATTCCAAAAAAATATTTTTATGTAATAAGGATCATTATGGTTTATGACAAAGTGATTTGTACATCCAATTCATAAATACGTGCAAATGGAATCTCGGGTTATCTTCTTGCTATACTTATACTTTCGGTTACCGTTTTCGGCACGCTTTTTACTTTAGGTGGCTACAAACCACATGACTCTTTTTAAACAGCCTCTTCAACTTTTTCAACTGCACCTTTCGGACACGTAACAATTTAGTAAATTCTCATCTCTTAAAATTAAACAAATGTGCAACACGGCAAGATATAACTATATAACAGATTATAACTATGAGTATCTTTTGATTACGGTAGTATGTACAGCCGACAGGATAAAAATTGACTTTACGGATAATGTTGCGTTAGAAACAGGATCTAATAATCTGATAGGTATGAGATGATTTCCCTTGAAAATCAGTTATTGACAAACAGCCGTTGATTTTTCAATAATGTTATTAATATAATTCTGAACATTAGAAAATTTGCCTTGCGAAAGTCAGATGTTTCCCGTTCTTTTTAGTACTTTGAGAAACTATGAATGGACAATCATGGATATTTAGCATTTCAACAATTGAAAAGAACAATATGGTTTCATAAATACGTTAATATTATGCTGAAATTAAAATGTGTTTATTAGCTATCTTTCGTCACGTTTTCAAAAAGTTGTATTACTGAACGACGATGTTAACAGCTTATCAAAATATTGTAACACTTTATTCAACCTGAACAACTAAGAACCAGAAATAAATAAATTATAAATAAAATAGTCGACAAAATTGTAAAGATAAAACCGTAGAAATAAAACAGTTCAAATAAAAAGATTGCAAGAAATAGTAGAAATAAAAGTGTACAGATAAAAAAAAAACAAAAGCTATACATTCATTCAAACATTCACACATACACACCATTTAAAAAATACGCCTTCGATACACCATATGTTAAAATCAACTGGTTCCTTGTCTTTGTCGTTGAATACAGTTGAAACAGATAAGTCACTTGCCAATCCAGATATTCTTCTCTTTTTCACTCTCGTTCGATGGATAATTAGAGCTCTGGTGTTCACCTTTAGGTTTCGTCGTTTACCCACAATGAGATGGGGGATGGGAGCAGCTTGGATCGTGACGACATCGAAGATTCGGTGAACTTAGTATGGTGTCTATGTGACTTTGTAAATCTTATAACTGGCTAGATTTTCTACTTCTGCGGGGTATTATTATTGTAGGTCTGTACCGGTTGGCGTCTTTCCGCAGAGTCCTCTTCTTCTCTCCTCCGGATCTGTTGCCGGTTCCGCCAGACTGGTCAACCGCGCACTTTCCTTGCGTTCGGTCAAATCCGAAATATTGCCGCCCATATTCGAATGCATGTAATCGTTACATTACCCCCCTTTTTTCATGGACGTCGCTTCGTTTATGAAAAACGAACACTGTCATGGCACTTTGTTTTATGTCACTATCGTCACGTTTTCTCACTCATACGTTCACGCATACACACATTCCTCAGTCATTTATGGTATCTAAATCCTTATAATCTATTTAACAAAATTTTTCAATATATAACCTTACACTTAATTGTTTCTGGGTGAGACGTGGAGGATCAATCGGACCTGTGCGACCGTGAAATTTATCTACTTATTTTTTTTAGAAACATCTTGCATACTAGGTGGATTGACGATACAACCTTAAATTCACTCTATTGTATACGCCTTTTACTTTACTTTCATCATCAATTTCAACTAACAGATAAGCATTTTTTCCAATGATACTTGATATTTTAAATGGCCCTTGAAATAAATCAAAAAATTTCTGTGTCACCTTATCCAATAGACTTGATTGTATTGGAACCCTTATCAGAACCAGGTCACCAATATTAAGTTCTATTTTCGATTTTTGTTTTTGATATTTACATCGCCGATTGAATGCTTTTTCAATTCTTCCTCTAGCTAACTCAATTTTCAATGGTTTGCTTATCAAATCTGTTGGCGGAAATTTTATAATTTGCTGTATCTTATCGGTATGATCTTTGTCAAATTGTAGCTGATATGGTGTGAAACCTGTACTCTGATGTACTGTTACATTCAAAATTTTTTGTATATTTGGTATAAACTTTTCGTATGCTGCTCTGCACAGTAGACTCTAAAGAATTTTCCTAATTCTCTCATAACCCTTTCGGTAGGATTTGATTGCGGGTGCTTTATTGACGAATAGCATACTTTAATACCCATTTTTTCTAACTCTCCTTTCCATTTCGCAGCGGTAAATTGGGTTCCATTGTCGGACAAAATTCTGTTTGGTTTTCCCAAAGTTGGAATATAGTGTTCGGTAATTTTCTTTAAACTTATTTGCGCTGTTGCCCTTTTTACTGGATATAGTGTAACATATTTTGAAAATGCATCTAAGGCCACTAAAATATACTGAACACCCCCTATTGACCTAGGCAATGGTCCATAGTAGTCTACTGTGACGAGATCTCCAGCTTTTTCAGATCTCACCATCTGATATGCTCCTTCCATACTGTAAGTTAGATGTTTTGTACGCTGACATAGATCACAAGCCAACACAAAATGTTTGACGTCGCTACCCATATGCTTCCAATAATAATATTCCCTTAAATATTGACTTGTTTTATATACACCTACGTGACCTAATTTAGAATGCACTGAACCAATCAATTGTTTTATTAATCCAGTTGGAATTACAAGCTTCCACTTTTCGTCATATTTGCCATTAACGAATAACACGTCATTATACACCTTATATCTAACATTGCCTTTTTTTGAATTGACTGAGTCGAACATTACTTTTATTGATTGGTCAGCTCTCTGGACCCTTCCAAATTGTTTAAAATGAACTGGAAGTATGGTATCCATGGTCAAAGATTTCATTAAACTTGATAACATTTGGTGATTATTTTTCTCGTTTGGTAAAAAATTCGATGTAATTGCTGAAATTATTCTGTAATTGGGATGATCCTCATGAAATTGACTATCAGGATTACGACTAAAAAAATCTGCGACAATGTTGTCACTGCCTTTACAATGTATCGTTTTGAAGTCATACTGCTGGAGTAACAAACTCCATCTTATTAAATGCGCATTTTGATAAATTGTAGTTTTCAAAAAAGTTGAAGCTTTATTATCTGTTATGATTTCAAATTGATTTTCAACTTGATATTAAGGTTCCTAAATTTTGTGACGAAGATAGTCAGAATCCATTGGAATTTTTGTCAGAATTGGAAAATTATTTTAACGTTAGTAGTATAAGTGATGGACAACGATTGAGAATTATTAATAGTACATTAATAGGTAGAGCAAAAATTTGGTTTCATATGAACAAAGATATGGGTGATACTTACGAAAACTTTAAAAGGCTGTTCAGGCAAGAATTTTACTCCGTACAATATCAGGTTAAGGTAAAAAGTAGATATATACACAGCTGGTCACGTAAAAAACCTTGAAAAAATGAATTGAGCATCTTAGAATTAGAGATGCGACTGCCACCTCTAAAAGATTGGTTATTTTCAGGTAAATATAAAAGATACAGAATCATGTATTTGATTGACATTTATTTTTTCGTCCCATAATTTCTGCATACATAATATTTCTTGTACGAGATTTTCACAATTTTTCAGTTTCACGATGACAACGGTACATTACCAACGTGTTGCACGCGATAGTTGTCGGTTATGAAGAACTTCTTTTACTGACGTGGTCAACTGCTTGGTTGATAATACGTGAAACTGCTATTACCCCCAAACCCGGCCAGACCCGGCAAACTGTTACGAAAAGTAACCCAGGGTTATAAGCCTTGCTTATTGCGTGAGAAATTCATAATTTATGTCTAAATTATATACACGAGGTTGTGGTTAATCACCGTGAGGGGAAATCCAACTAGTATCTAATAGTGAGTTCCAAAAATAAATTCATGAGAGATAAAGCGTTGTAATTTATCCGGCAGCCAAAAGTGATAAACTGTCAGTTGAATATTGAATGACTTATATTCATTTGTTATCAGAATTTGGAAGGAGAACACGTGGTCTGGTAAGCTCTGATTGAGTTCAGCCTTCACAGAGCGACAGTGAATAAAAAATAATGGAATACCTACCTGTTTCGCTGTTAGTGTCCACACTTAGCCCTTTTAAAGAAAATTTCTATGAAAGATTTGAGTGTTCTTGATAAGCCGCCCAGCATAATCCATATTCGATTGTGTTGGCCTATGAGTTTGGTGTCTCAGGTCCAAGTATGAGTGGAAACCTTTTTCTCTTCATTTTCTCATCGATATCATTCAAGAATAATTATTATTTGTTTTAAATAAAAAAAGGCTTCGATCTCGTAAATCTAGGAACTTGTAAATAGTCAAACAAAAAATGTACAGTCAGCCGGGCTACAAAGATTTTATTCATTATTATTCGTACTATGAATGTTGTGATTGTTATTACCACTTTACAATTCTAATCCAAGTATATAAAATTTCATACCAATTACAGTAAATCGAAATTTGTCACATTCCGCTAGTTGGAGACTGTCATTAAAAAAATTCATGTACAATATCGAAGGAAAATAAGGAGAAAAAAAAAGAAATTGAAAACTAATACTTGAATGTTGGCTACCACATCCTGGCTGGTGACACTAGCGAATCGCCATTGGCTTGTTTCAATATAGAGTGCACACTGAAATCTTCGATAGCAATTTTCTTGGAAACTGCTGCGTGTTAACATTCAATCGAAACAAGTGTTTGCTTATTTTTATTCTCTTTTAACCTGTGAAGGCGCAATTTGATCAGAATATACCACAGCTGGTATTTTCCACATATGTGATACTAATAAATTATAAGAGCGAATGAAATTCATAATAACAATTTAAAGATGAATTGTGATGAAAAATCACTATTATACCATTTTCGAATCGTTGTGACTGAAATCCAAAATAAGCTTACAGAGTTGAACACACTTATGTTTCGCAAGCTTAACTTATTCAGTTATACCATAGTTGCGAAATCTTATATCTACCCCATAACTTATTATATAAATTTTAGTCATGGAATAGAATAATGAATTCATCATCTCAGCTGTCGACTTGTATTTTAATTAGAGTTCTTACTCATATCGATAGGTCTTATGGAAACAGTTGTATTTCGGTAAGCCATTTAGAACGTTTGTACTTCCCCGGGTGGCTAGAACGAATCCATCTCAGTCGACGCTAAATTTGTGTACAGAGCTTTGTTTACACTTACTGTAGCATCTTTCAAGATACGTCTGTTATAGCTGCCCGACGAATTACGAAATGCGTCTGTTTCCACATGACATTGAATTTCAAAACTGTAATTAAATGAAAGACATTTTGTTTTCAGATTTTTTAACGTTTCATGAGCAAAGGGCTAAATTTTATTGAGCAAATACCAAATGATGATTTAAATTCCTAACAATTTGATGAAATGGATGTACATGAACGATTTATGGCACACGACACAGGGCAAATCAAGTATCTGCTCTTTGCTTCTACAAATCATTCATATATCTTCGACTCTCTCTTGGTTTCATTTTCCGGTATTGTACAAAATATTAACCAGCATCCAGACAGTCTGGAGACTTTGGAAACTTTAAAAAGAATCCTCTGCTTCGTATACCAGGAGACAAGGTCCTTAACCGAAAAGAATACTGACCTTGTTAAGTTAGTACACAAATCCTATTTGACAGCTCATTCTATAGATGTCGATGTATTACAAAAATATTTATATCTTTACACCACGGATACCAAATGCTTATCTTTGATACTCGACATTTTTATGCTACATATGGTACTTCGTTACGACACATGTATGATCCTGAAGAATTTGCAACATCTGCAAGAGTCAATAGATGAATATTTTGACACAGAAAATAGGATAAACGTCTTGGACGTGAAATTGATGGCCTGTTACGTGAATAGTCTTCTTCTGCATCCAGCCAGCTCTGAATTGAGCGAGCAATCGGATGTTGCAAATCTAACCATATGCTTCAAGCGTCATATACGCCAGTGGTTGGTATCAAAAAATGATAACGAATGCCCTGCACTAATTTTGCTCCTACCAAAAGTCATAAGTGTCACAAATCGAAAAGAGATGCTCACAGAAATATGGGAAATGATTTTCGAACTGAAATGTGATACGGGTGATATCCTTTATATCATGTGCATGACAGCCGATGCTTGGTTTTCGATAAAACCTAAATACCACGAACAGCTGCTTGAAAAACTTATCACACAGTCATTTTGGCTCGTATTATTGAAAGGATTATCGAGTCCAATACCACACCAGCGTAAGCAAGCTTTATATCTTGCGAAAAGAGTAGTTGATTTTCTTGACAATTATAAAATTGAAGGTATAAGACTTGACCAATACAAAGAAATTAGACCGCTGGTATGCACTGGAAATGAATCTCAACGAACTTCTTTCAAGAAAAACGTAAACGATTTGTTTTTGATATTAGAAGCATTGGAGGAAAAGCAGAAGCATTTCGTAATTCCAGTTTTCCCACTTCTGAAAACTTTGGTCGATGAAAAATTCGAGCAGGAATGTTGCAATGCAGCTGGTTTCCACTTCGCATGGGTACGTTGTGCTTTTTCACGTATTTTTCAGCACAGTAATAACACTGTAGTCAAATGGGGGTTATTAAATGTATTCGCTCTCGACCCAGGTTTATACAACGATGATTTTCTGATGCTAATTCTTCATGTTTTGAACAATACTTACCTGTACGAAAACGATACAAACGACGAACCAATCATTGTAAAAGAGCTCATTAAACTTCTAAATTCTGCTGAAGTAAAATATAGTGACTTTGTTACAAGATTCCTAACACATGCCTCGAAGATGACTTGGGGTCCTGTAGCGTTGTTCTATATTATTCATGCTCTGTCCAAAGTAGCGAGAGTGGGCAGCATGTGGAAAGAAGTTGAACTAGAAGCTGTGAAAACATTAGCAGAAATCAATCTTAATATGCACTGCCGAGTTCTTCGCATCGGTTCCCAGGTGGAACTACTAGAAACTCTCACCCACTTTGTTACAGAGCCTTTGAATTTGGTAGCGGTAGCAAATACGCTGTCAGCATTTTCTATCCACGAATCCCTAACTCGTGGTCAATTATCTTGGAAACGAATATCTACTTGGTTATCAAAAACAGTGAAACGGGATGAGGCTCTGCGATTTCTTGAAAAAATCTGCAGCCAATTCATCGATAAGAATTCACTCAGTGATGTCAGTATGAAAGCTTTATCATTGATGCTTATGCTTTTTCATGATGGGCACATTATCCTTGATTGTAAGTCGTGTGCAGGATTTACTATGCTACGAAACTTACTTCATTGTCTCATTGGCGCAGATTCCAGGCCTTACGGAAATATTGAGTTGAGAAAGAGATGTATTGAACTTATTGGTTATCTCTTCGACTTTACTTCGTCAAAAGATTATATTATGCGAGAATTCATTGCTGATTATGTTGATATCACTTTACGAATCGCATTCAAATTTATGCGAAACATAACTGACGAAGCTACTATTGATGAGATTAATACTCTTGTATTGGTAACGCAGAAATTTTTCACAGATGAGAACTCAATCATTTCAAAAAGAGACGTACAGAATCATATTGAAAGGTTTGAAGTAGAATCATGGAATATGATTAACGATGGAGGATACAGTAATAATCTTCAAAAGATTTGTGGGATTAAAATATTATACGCTTGTCTAAAAGCAACCAACGTGAAACTGAGAAATTATAAATTTATTGGTCCTTTATACAACATGTATAAGACTCTAGCCGTACGATCATCTGATCACACGAATGAAATTATAAGTGAAAATAGAAACCTGGAAGGAAAAATTGTAGCAGAGTATTATGAGTTTGTGGCTGAGCTATTTTACATATATCTACAAGATGAACCAGTTGATAAATGGATACCACATATTGATTGGATCGAAGCTGTATTACACCTAGTTCAAGTTGGTGGGAAAAAAATATTCGTTCCAACAATAGGTATATTGTCGCAATTATTTTATAAAGGAGTCGTTAAGTCGAAAGATATTGATCGTTTCAAATCGGTCACAAGATTGTGTTGGAAGTCGATGCTTGAAACTAATGAATGTCGATTGGCAATGGACAAAATAATGGAATTGATTTTCAGTTCAAAATTTCTTGAGTGTGAAGATATGAAAGAACTCACAATGGAGGTGAGTTGAATCGAATTGGAATTTCAATTGTTATTTTTACAAGCAGCACTTGAAATTTGATGTATGAACGATTCATCACTTGTAGTTCACTGAGGAAATGGTGGAAAAAGTGGAAAAAATTCCTGGACTAAGCGTGGTTTTGGTAAATGGATTGGAACATATTGAAGATGTACATCTTGCTAATTTCTACGATGCCTTACTCACTTGTCTATTCTACGGTATTGTTCCACGTCGTGATAAAAAAATCGAGCTACAGGCCCGGTCTTATGTTTTTGAGTTATACCATAAAGCATATCCGAATTGCTTATCCAACATGTGAGTCAACAGAATTGTGATTAAAAATGTTACTAATAAGTTATGATATATTAATGTTATTTGAAAAGTTGAGATCACGATGCCTGAGGTACATCAAAGAAATGTACACGGAAAAGAAGTGCATGCATAGATTGTAATTCTACACTAGAACAGCCTAGACTTACTTCTTTTTGTTTTTATGATAGTTGATATTCCTGTTCATATTTTTCAAAGGTTTGGCACATTCTGTACCCTTATTGCTAGTAAGCCGAAAACAAAATCTTTTAAAAATTCCTCATTATTTAATCAGTATCTCAGAAAATATAATGCTGAAAGAGTCAAGAAATTTTTTGTGTCTATTCATCACTTGATATCATTTCTAATCAGTTTGATGATTAATTAAGTTTGAGTCTCTACATAGTATTCAACTGATAAAAAATTGTTATGGGGGATCATAGACAACAGTCCTTTGGATTTTCCCTGGTCAACACTTAGGTTACGATTCGATCACAATTATTACTGGCCTTTATTTTATTGGTATATTTCCGTTACACAAAAAATCTCGTCCTTGTTATTTTGAATGACCAGTAAAAATTTATGCTAGTTAAATAGGAATCTTTCCCAGTATAAAGATATATATTATCAGGTACGTGAACACTGATACAGCAACAAGAGCACATGCTGTTGCATTATTGCATAAACGGATAACTGACAACACTGAGCATGCAGCTAAATTATTACCAATGATTATTGCAAGACTGAATGAAAGTCAAAATAAGCGGTACTTTGGAGATTCACTGACACACCGCCACAAAAATCGTCTTATACAGGCTCTCTTTGTACTACAACCAGTATTGAAAAAAGTTAGTGAATTGTTACGTATTATAATTTAATGATTTTCCATAGGCAAACCTATAAGTTTTCTTATTGCACTGTATCGAGGATATTGCAGAGTTTTGTTTGTAGCAGAGGCGGGTGCTATTGAGTTCGAATATAGAAAACTCGCAAGGGTGATCATATTTTCAAAAAAGCATTATTCTTGATAATACAGTATTAGTAGACAGGACTCAATTACAAGTGTAGATGGTAATCGTATTTTCAATTTAGTTATTTTTTTTTTGTCACAATCTTTTACGTTTTGGTCACAGTAATTGGCCGTCATCATAACTGTAGAAGCACAAGTGAATTGACATGGAAATTCTATCAATACTGTATGTGAACGAAGCTATTAAAACCAGGTATATTCATTTCCATTTGTATATTGATTTTTTAATTCCTCACCCTGTAAATGTTTAATGTTGCACAAATAGCGAATACTAGAGTAGACAATGAAAAGTTTCTTTAAATGCCCATGGCAATCTACCTATGCTTCCACAGTTGTAAGGATGATCGACCATGTGTCAATCAAAATGTTGAAGAAAAATTGGAAAAAAAAAAATAATAAACTGGAACTACAATGACAGTCTACACATGTGATTGCTTCCTATCTATTGATACTGTGAAGCACACAAGTAATGTAACTTGTATTCAGTATGGAGTTAATGAGGATAATTAGTAGTAGCTCTGTAATTTTAGAGTACTTCATTATTTTTACAGAATGATATGGTGCTATTAAATTCGTTAATGTGCGAAAATATACTTTCGGAAAGTAGTCAGCCCAGTGTCAGAATAATGCAAGAATGGCTGATCATTAAAATATATCTTGAAAGCGAAATCTTGCGTGGTGGAGTTTGGAATTTATTTCGACAGGTCAGTTATAGTAAGTCTCTGTATTAATTGAGGTACAATTTAATTACACTGGAAATACTGTACCTTTGACCTGCAAAAAATTTATTAGAATTTTTTTGATCTAGATGCTCAAATTCTTAAATTCATGGGATTGGAGTTACTAACGTTATTATAATAATGGATGTTAGGAGAATTCGTTAGTTCGCAACTGAGGATAATCTGAAATTCAGTTAACCGTGATAAATCAGTTGTATGTTAATATTTTGAAAAGTTAACTCCTTCAAAGTTAATGTATAATTGCACAATAATGATTATTCTCCGAATATATCTGGTGGTATGTCAACGTTAGTAACTTCAAACTCATTTAAATTTACCAGCCATATATGACTCACCAATTTTACAAATAAATAATGTCCTGTAATACTGAATCGTATGCAATATTTGCATAAAATATATCTTATAGCTTTCAAGTCATATTTATCAACGTTTTTTGTATGCAGGCTCAAGAGAAACGAGTCGGTAGCTTATGTTCAATAATAAGCATTGTGTACCATGTAGCTCGGAGCTTAAAATCTAATTTACAATCAGAATTCATAGATCTAAGTTTGGAACACATGATGCCATGCTGTATGTTACAACAGTTTAACGTACGATTATATGCCCAGGTAAGAAATTACAGCTTTGCAATTCTCAGTATTGTTAAATATGATTTTAATAAATTTAAAATTTTATATTCAGTATCAGTGAATAATCGATGTTTCTGCACACAGGTATTAGCATCCAAGCTTTATGATTTGGCAAAAAAAATGTCCTACCTAGCAGTAACCGAAAAGTACAAGGAACTTTACAATTCACTAACAAAAAGTTTGCAGCTAGGAAACCTATTGAAAAATTCTACTAAATTACAGGAGGATTTTTATTTTACTGTTTTTAATCCAATTGATGACTACAGCTTACAGGTACCTCTTACATTTATTATAAACATGCCATTTATTTTGAATTACTTTGATGCCTAATTTACAAACCGTATTGCTCTTTATTTATAGACTATATTTTATGAGTTACCAAGATTATCAAATGTCTCTTCGGATGAATATATTCTACCACAGATGTTTAATAAATTTGGTTTCAAAGAATCTAACAGTCATCCGCTGAAAATTTTTAATCTTAAAAGCGACTTGAGTGAAGCTTCAGTTTCTGCCAACATGTTAAAAACTTTTGGAAGTAAGTCAATATCAATAAATGAACTGTTCCGATGTATTAGATATTTTGAATCACAATAGAAGTATTCAGTGAAATGACAGTAGTTTTGTGCTAGTCAAAACTACTATGTGATAAGAATTATGATGATGTGCTGCCATCGATGGCTTTTTTTTTAAAGGAATAAGTGTCTGTTTTCATGGCAATTGAAAGGGATTAGCATGCAGTGTATTGTGATCCATTGCCACCCCAATCCGCGCCAGTTACATACTTAACACAATACTTCATTATTTTTAACAAGATTAAAATAACCTACTTTTTAATTATATTTATATGTGAAAATTTGTATCGAGGCCTAGAACTGTTTTATTCTAAGACCTACCTGCTGTTTCGTATTTTTCTTGTAATCTGCGACTTTTAATTTTAAAGATGAAGGATCCACAACACGAGACGATACTAATAACATCAGTGATTATTCTACTGACATTCAAAAAAAATTCATTCCATGGAAATCAATGTTACCCAATGAAGATGAACTCAATGAAACTTCCGGATGTTTGAGATCACATCGAGAAGCTTCAATAGAAGGAAATAAAATTATACTTGTTGCATCACTCGTCGAGAAACTACCAAATCTTGGTGGCCTAAGTAGAACCTGTGAAATACTTGGAGTTGCAGAGTTTGTTATGGCATCCCTAAACCACATAGAGGAGAAAGACTTTCAGAGTCTCAGTGTTTCAGCCGAAAAGCTGATTACCCTTGTAGAAGTAAGTTGATATATATGTTCCATGTTACTTTATACAGTCGAATGAATTTAATTGAATGCATTTCCAAAGAAAAAGCACTTGATCTCCACAAAATTGTAAATCAAGATGTAGTCAAGTCAATATCAAATCAAAACTTCTAAGGTTACAAAATTTGATATAATTTCAGGTAAAACCTCATCAATTACAACAGTATCTGTTGGAGAAAAAGAATATGGGCTACCGATTAGTTGGCGCTGAACAAACAGTCAATAGCACAAATCTTATGGAAGCAAAGTTTGAGAAAAAAACTGTACTAGTACTAGGGTGAGACAATAAGTTACTTGCATCAGTTGTTTCACAGCCTATTCGAACTAAACGATGTTTAATCTTTAAATGTTATTTTTTTTTTTTCGTCTGTACAGTAACGAAAAAGCGGGTATTCCAGCCAATTTGATTCCATTACTAGATGAGTGTGTGGAAATACCTCAAGTTGGCGTTGTTCGATCACTTAACGTTCACGTAACTGGAGCCATCTGTTTGTGGGAATGTTTTAAGCAACATCACTCTGCATGATTTTATCCACTTCTAAAAATATCAATTACCATCATACCTTTCTTTACGTGCTATACGAAACAAGAAACTGATATATCTTCTTAAACTTAAGTATAGGGTTAAGCTTATTTCATGTCAAATTTGTAGTTAACATGTTATATTTAGTGACGTGTTGTAGGTAAGAGCAGAAACCGTTATTTTTGTAAACCGTGAAATAATACTACGTTAACAAAATCCAGTTAATCGGGTATGTTAGCTGATTTTAAGATTTCTGATTTTATACCTAACTAGCCCTAAGGGACTGCCATAGCTGATTTCGTCGTTGTATATGGGTCATTCCATGTCAATTGAACGACGTTGCGACGGTGACCCTCTTAGATTTTTATGGTTTTTTAATATGTTTTTATACATATAGAAAGAAGTCCTCAGCTAAATTTTTAGCTCTTTATCTCTTCCCATCGATTTTTAAAGAAATTATCGAAAAAATTCATGTTTCTGACAGAAATTGAAATAACCTAATTAAATACAAAAATTGAAAAAAAAAATTTCTTGATGCTTTTTTGGCCATTTTTAATCGAAAAATTGGATTTTCCTTCAATGGGACACTATCGATTTTATCCAAAAAAATTTACCAAATTCTCCGTTAAAAAACAAAACTTTTCAGCCATAATAGAAGATGGGCTTTCAATAACTTCTCGTGAAAATAATTTGAAACACAAATTTTTTTTAGTTATTTTCCGAAAAAAAATTTGTTTTTAAATTATTATCGCTCGAAGTTATTGAAAGCCCATCTTCTATTATGGCTCAAAATTTTTGTTTTTTAAAGCAGAATTTGGTAAATTTTTTCCGATAAAATCAAAAGTGTCCCATTGAAGGCAAATCCAATTTTTCGATTAAAAATGGCCAAAAATGGTTAAAAAAGCATCAATAAATTTTTTTTTCAATTTTTGTATTTAATTAGGTTATTTCAATTGTTGTCAGAAACATGAATTTTTTTCGTTAATTTCGTCAAAAATCGATGAGAAGGGATAAAGAGCTAAAAATTGAGCTGAGGACTTCTTTCTATATGTACAAAAACATATTAAAAAATCATAAAAATCTAAGAGGGTCACCGTCGCAACGTCGTTGAATTGACATGGAATGACCCATATACTTCCAAATATCAAAGTCCACCTATCTCAAACGCGAAAGAGGGTCTAACAGCCCCATTTTATGTATATGCAATTCTGAACAAGAACACTCCAACAGATTAAAGTTGCGAAGCTCAGATGAAACTACAATTCTCATATTGTTTTTGACCAGAAGACAATGGCTGTAATAAAGGTGACACTGAAAGTGATGTCCGTTTCTCCATGCCCTGTTGAGATAGCCAATTTCCAACCGATGAACGCTCATTAAAGAAACATTCAACGTGCATTTCAGATACGTACAGTGTGATACGTTGTTAATATGCTGCACGGTGCCTACTCATAACTAGTAATGAAGCAATGGTAGTGTTTCGATACTAAGGTCGGTCCGAGGCAATCTGATATTAAAGGAGTTCCGCGCTCCGTTTATGCAAGCGCACGTGGTATCATTGTTATCAATTGGTTGAATCGACTAAAATTATACTCAGTCCTATGGCTACAATAACAACCTTGTTACAACCGAGCCCTATTCACTCAATTCCTCGTTTATTATCGTACACAAGCGCACGAGACCCGCTACGAGCCATTTAAATTAGTAGTACTAAGTAAAAACTTGCGTTCCTACTCACAATTTCAGAAGTGCTAATTCAAGAATAACAGTGCAGCGATATTTTTTGGATATATTTTGCAGAGTATTATCAGTTGCTTTCACTAGAAAAGGAAAAGTTTTTTTTATGTGAAACAAAGTATTTTTCCTCTTCAATTTCTTTTCCTTCAAGCAATAGCAGTGTAGGCGATGAACGATTGTGTGATTTGATATGAGATAGCCGATAGAAATACGCATGCACGTCGAATGATTGATTCGAATAAGTACCCATTTGGAATGTTGAATAAATTTATATTTATACCATTCTTATAGCTAACAAAATACAGCTATCGCAGATCTTTGGGAAATCAATCGAGCGTGTAACAGACCCAGATTGATAAAAGGTCTGACCTCAGAATAATTATGTATTAAGTGTGATGTGCATTTCGGTGATTTCGCGAAAAATGGTTCAGAGCTTAGGCTTGACCCGGATTCGAACCCGGGAGATTTCGCTTTTCAGGTGACGGATCTGACCACCGGGCTACCCAGGCCGACAAACCTTTCTGGACAGTTACCCAACTATCTCGAGAAATGCTACGTTATATAATATATTAAAGAATGGAGTTTTGAAATATACACAATGTATAACATTTTATAGATTTACTCGTAACTGTTATTTTTTCGGATTTTGAAGTGTGCCACAATATATATCTGAAAGTCTGAACTTTCAAACCTGGTCTTGGAGAATCAATTCCTGAAGTTTAGATACAACGTCTAGTGAATATAATTTTCAATGTGAAAATACATCAGGGTGGCCACTAATTCTCCATCACGAAATTCCCTGACTTTTCCAGGTTTTCCAGACAAAAATTTTATAATTTTCCTTGAACAATTTGAATAAATTCGTTATAACAAATTGAAAAAAATATACGTATTTTCCAAACAATTTTTTTTTTAACGAAAGTCGAACCGTCACTTGGGTCACACTGTCCCATCCAGCTGATGCGCACAGTCGTTTGTAAGGTAATATTTAGGAATATTCAAAGTTTGAAGAGAACCTTTCGGTGATGGTAAGAAAATTGGTATTCGATCTAATTAATCTAAAGCTTAAAAAATACTGTGGGAAATATTTGTATGAAAAAAGTATATAGTAAACGATTCCCTGACTATTCGAGAATTGCAGAATTCTATGACATTTCCAGGTTTTCCAGAATTTCCTGACCAGTAGTCAGCCTGAAAGAGAACCGTCCAGTTATGGTAAAAAAGAAATTGTATTCGATCTAATTTATTTACAAATAGCAAGAAGGGATTGTTTGCTTCTATTTCATACGTGAATTTTACGCGTGTATAATAAAGGTCGGATATTATCTTTATACACACACGTAATTATATCATCCACGTATCTTTTATAAAAAAATTAATTCGAACAGAAGCGCATCAATGACTGTTTGTTCTAATTTTTCCATTACTAAATTAGCTACACATGGACTAATTGGTGACCCCATATCTACTCCAGAGATTTGTTTGTAAAAATTGTTATTACGTATAAAATACGTTGAGTTCACGCATATCTCAATAGCTTTCACGAATTCCATCTTAGCAATGGCTGTGTGTTTTGTTATTTAAGCCCAGTTTTTCTTTATGATCGCTGTGACTAAATTAGTAAGTATGTTCGTATACATGTATAGAGAAGACATATCTAACGATATCAGCATATGTTCTACTACATCTACTTTGTGCACTATTTTACTTTCTAATGCATTTAGTTTGTTGATGTTGTTCAATCTAATTTATGTGATTAATCCGAGTCCACAAGAACTTTTTAGATTTAACGCTGATATTAAGAGTTTAGAAAAAACTTTTCTAAACATTAAAATAAACAACATCAACAAATTTAATGCATCAGAAAGTAAAATACTGCACAAAGTAGATGTACAAAAAAGCTGGTGTATTAATTATACTAAGCACGAGATACCAAATAATATCCACAATCTGCTAGCTCTCGGTCCAAAACATGGATTACTGTATAGTGAAAAAGACATTCCTGTAAACGAGTTAATATGTGCTGTTGAGGCGGTTTTGACAGGAAAAGATGTTATAACAAAGGACAGACTTTGGTCGAACATAGCTAGGCAAATTTCAAATCACATTCAAGTCACACATGAGCATAATGGTAATTCTAGAGAGCATAATACTAATTATAAAAAAGCCCAAGAATTCCTTAAATCACACAAGGACGTGGTTATCACTAAAGCAGATAAAGGCAACAGCACAGTCTATGTAGTTTTGATTTTTGGAACGCCATATTGAATCCGCCATTTTGTATTTTTTCAAAACTGACCTGAGATTCGTAATCAGCGACCCTGAAAACCCTAGGAACAAAATTTTTGCGCCAAATGACGTTTTTTCAATGATTTCATCCGCCATCTTGAATCCGCCGTTTTTAATTTTCAAAATTTCCATAATTTTCTAAATTCAAACACTGAATCAAGGTTATATCCGAAGTTGAACCCAAGATATAACAATTAGCTCGAGAAATCAAGCAAGAAACCATTATTTGATTTTTACGTAAAATTTCACCCTTTTCGAGCCGCCATTTTGAAAATAATTGATAAAAAAAAATTCCTAACCAATAGGTTTTTAAACTACAGATAAAAAATCCACAATTTTTGCAGAAAAGAGTCTGATTTGAGTATTATAGAGGTTCGATATAAATGGTTTTTCAAAAAAACTACACCGGAATTTCGCTATTTTTTTTTAATTGCAAATTTTCCATAGAAAATCTAATTTTCATGGCTTCTAACCTCGATATTCTGAAAAAGCACCCTTGAAAATAGCGTACCAATTTTTATCAAAATCCCAATGTCCTAGCGTTGTTGGCAATCGGTCAAACATGACTATATGAAAAGTGTCATTTCGGGCGTTAATGGGTTAAGTCAATGAATGATTAGCAACACATACGTATATCGTATGAATAGGATGTAATTAAACCTTGTCCAATGTACTTGAAAACTGTTTGAGCACTAATATCAAGTCAGCATAGCTAAACAGCTGTTTTTACTATTTCGGAGATTTTCAACGATAAATATTCCAAGTAAATTATGTGCTCGGAATCTGAAAAACATCCTGTGTAAATATTAACATTCAATCATATCCATAATATTGTAATGTTAAAAAATGATAAATATTATGAAATCAGATATCAAATGGGATATTTTTGTAATTCAGTATTCCACATTGTATAACCCATTACCTATTGAATATAATCTGATTTATTCATAAATTAATACAGCAGATATACAACTTCTCTAGGACACTTCGCAACAAAAATAGAAGACAACAATGAATATCAAAAAATTTACAAATTTCGTCCGTTCATTTCTTACGTGTACAGTTTTTGTGATGATACTATGACAACTAGTAAACTCAGTTGCGCAAAATGATAATTTCGAAGATTTCTCGCTGAATATAGTGAGTAAGTCTCTTCCCTGTATTTGGCAACTCTCTCTTTATAATTCTGGTTAATCTGTTTGATCAGTTGCAATGACTTGTATGATGAGATATACTGTCTGTAAAGGGTAAGAGATATGACTCGATATATGTAATTAACTACTTATATGATAACATACTCGCATGTCCCTGTGTGTAATGGGCCTTGATTTTCAGTACTTTGTTAAAAAGTCCCTAATTCTTCTTTGTGATAACAAGAGGTCCTACGTTGTCACAGGTTTCCTTATTGTGCCGTCCGTGAGCGCCGTCGCAGTACGGCCACTGTAAAAACAAATACACCTCTTAATCAATGAGTGTAAAAAAAAATATATGTAGACTTTTGCTTATGTTAAGCCCAGATAAACGATTTCAATTTGTAGTCAGCCCGGGAAATTAAACTTTGCTAATACAACTATTACATAGATCTAGAAAGTTTTTTTGATAAGCGGAAAACATTTATTCGGTTACAGTAGTATTTTTCAACTATCTAATTTCTACATATGACTACAGATATGAATCTTTTAAACAATGGTATCTTTTGAAATATGTAGGAAGAAAAAGAGTCACAAGATTTCGTGATTGCATGAATTCCGTACTATCAATTTTTAATAACCTCACAGGATCCTGGGTAAAACTAAACTCTGTTGTTATTAACTCTAGTCACCTGCACCTATAAAAACTTCCAAATTACTTACACGGGGTCACTCAGGCCACAGTCAATAACATTACGTTGTGTAGTTACGATTTGAACAAACTTCTCATACAAAATTTAACAATTCAAAAATGGACTCCAATGTTAGTTTTAGCAAAAGACCGATGGGGGATGTGGAAGAAATTCTTGAAGGAAAAAGTGAAAAAATACACAATACATACATGGGATTTCTTAGACTAAAAGATTTTCAAAATCATTTTTATTCTATTTGCATAAACAACCCTGATTCAAGCGCGCTGGCTAAAATTGTACGTTAAAGTCGGTGTTGGGTTCAACTGGACCCGATGTAAGTGACTTGGGTTAATTTTGTACAGTAGGGGAGAATCGAATAAGACGGAGACGTTAGTGGGAGAATCGATATAATTTGGCTATTTCGATTAATGGGACATCGTCTACTCGTGTCCGTCATCTGTAGGCCTTTATCTGGCTATTTAACAGGAACATTTCGAATGTTTTATCATTGGACCAAAAAAAATTATCTTATCGTCGAGTGCAAGAATCCCCATTCTTCCAAGATGGGGATTATAGGAAAATGATCAAAACTGCTATTTATTTAAAGTTGGAATGAGATATTGGACAATCAAGTTACACTTAAAGTCGAGAAAAAGTTACAAAAACGCTATTTATTTATATTGATCACGATAGTCACAAACATAGTCTATGGTATAAGCGTCGTCAACACTAGAACAATCTTCGGACTGCGACTGCTGGTTCGACTTCCTTTTATAATTACTAGGCATCTGAAATCGATGAATAATCTATTTTGGTTGAATAACCTGACTTTGTTCGTTTACAGCATTGATAGCGCAAAAATATACGCGGGCGAATATCCCCATTTTGCCTGATCCTATTAAGAAAGTACATGCATTCAAAGGTATACTGTCTCTTTTTTATAATCCAAGCTTTCACGCTACCCGGCATCCTTACACGGAGGGCTAACCAAACCCTTAATGGCTCTCCACGTACGTGTCTGGTGTTCATTTTCATTATGCATAGCTGAAAACGAACCAATGACTTTCAGAACAAGCCTACAGAGTCGACCGATAGATAGCACTACTCTATTAGTATAAAAAACAGTACATCCCCGTTTTACGCAACTCTCCCTTACGTCATTAATATATTTCCGTTTGAATTTTGTTGACTTCAAAAAATATTTGTAAGTATTGATTGAGAAAAAAATAATTATGATTCAAATATGTGAATTTCACATGTTTTTAAGACAAAATTAGTAACAGTAATGATTTTCAATGATCGGAAGTAATTAAAAATAGCCCCGAAGCTGAGCTAGCAACCATAATTGGCAGTCGAGCATGCTAATGTTGATTAAAATAAGGTGGTCAAATCCACTAAGTGAGCTAAAAAAAAAAACTGTACCACGTTATCACATCGAGTTGTGAGATTATGAACAAGTATTATTTTCTTCCTATCATGTTAGTTATTAAAGATAAGATTTCTCAGTGTACTCTGCAGCTTTGTTTAATGTTGTGACGTGCACATAATGCATTACGTATAAAAAATATCCCCATAACAGTAATCTGGAACATTCTATTAAATATACAATATCTTAATCGTATACGTAAGAGTGCAAAGTCCATCGCAAAATTTTTCTGTTGAAAATGTATCAAATTACAACAATTTATGTAAAAAAAAAAAAAAAAAAAAAAAAAACGCCGGGAATTTCGTAATACGTTATGTCATATATCAAACAATATAAAAATCGGGTCTGCCTATTTCGAGTTTTTGAGTAAGTTCTAATATTCATCTTTATTATCCTTCTTGATTTTTCGATTTGGATGAAGCCGAAGTTAGCAGCCAGAGTTACCAGCTAAACATGTTAATCTTTTTGCAAATAGAAAAATGTAGTTCAGTTTTATCCTCATAATTGTATAATTATTTTAGCGGTTTTAATAGAAAATTAAATGCTTTTTTACAGGTTCGTTACAGATGTTTTAAATTTGTTCCAGACTTTTTATCAATATAAATATGTATTTTTCATTATATCTATATCAAGTAGTCCTTACCTAAACTATGCGTAATCTTTCTACAAGAGTGTAACAAATATTGTCTATTATTGGAGATGACTAAATCAGTTTTTTTAGATTTTTATACCGAGCATTATTTACACTCTTACTAATCTGTATTAAAACGTGCTAGTTTTTGCAATAAATATCGAAACATGCTAGTTTTCGCGATGAAAATCGAAAGGTGCTAGTTTTCGCGATAAAAACCACAACATGCTTTTATCACAACATGTTTTCGTAAGAAATCTGGATCATGCTACTTTTAAGAGGCGTCGAGTTATTCGTAAATGAAGAGCGCTTGGTCTAAAGTTTTGACTAACAATAAGTCGAAAAAGAATGTTATTTTCACACGTTACAGTTACTTTGACATGTAGGTACCGCGATAATGTGTAACATATCAGAACTAGTCTACTGTAGTGACTATAATTGACGAATTATTATACTTACAATTATTTTGATTTTTGTAAAATTTCTCACGTGAACATCAAATCCGTTAAAAAACTTTTATTCGGGGAATATTTTTTATTAAGTTGGAACTTTCACATAAAATGAAATTGGAGAAATAAAAAATTGTTAAAAAAATGTATTTCAACGAAACTATTTCTGAAAAATCTCGAGCAAATGAAGCGAAGCTAAAACGAAGCAAATTCGATGTTACCAAATTGTTGTAAACTGTTGAAAAAAAAAAAAAAAACCTTTCGACGGAACTGTTTCAGAAAAACCTCGGACACGATACAACTCCGCCGGAACTTATGAGAACTCGTGTAAATCAAAATACGGCGAGCCGGCATATAACGGTTATTTGGAGTGCGACACTATAAAATTCCTACGAGAGGTTGGTAAATAATTTTTCTATCGTCAACTTTTCTGCATTAATTCGCCTGGACTATCACTATAATGTATCAGGAACTACAGAACTTGGCTGTATGCGAAAAGACCTCAGGTTTATTTTTGATGGACTTTTTTGGGTTTAATCTCTAGAACCATCATGAGTATATATCAGGAACTATAGAACTCGGTTGCATGCAAAAATAACACCGTTTTATTTTTATTTGACAGTTGATATGCTAACTTCACGTAAATTCAGGGCCGGTGTTATGTAATGTAACATTTGGTGCCAATTTCACAGCACTTTGTGACTTGAAATCTCTCCAACTATTTCAAATGGAATTACGGACATTGTCAGCTTATTTAAAGTCGTTTCAATTGTTTCAAATTCTATCCACTAATTTCATTTCGAAATAATTTCTTTAACAGAACAGTCATTAAAAAAACTTTGGTTTAATTGGGGATCTGGTCTCCGGTAAAGAGTTTGGTACCATAAATAAACATCTGTTATTTCAATGTGATACTTAGAAATTTCACAATCATGCTTCATATTGGGCAATGAAACATTCAACACCTCATATCGCCTCATTTGAAACCTTCGTTTACGATCGCAATTTCTGATTATATTAGAACTTTGTAGAATGTCGCAATGCTCATTGTCAGTAAGATTGAAAATAATCAGTTGATTTACAGTCGTGGAAATTATTCGAACATTTGATTAATCTCGGGATCAGTCTCTTTTTTAGAAAAGGATGATTCTGCCGAAAAGAGGTTGAATGTATTTTGCTGCAAAGTCGACCTGTTGCTTTCAGATTGATCAAAATCTCAATTTTCACGGAATTAGATGTTAGCAATAAAAGAAGTCGAATGATGTAATACATGTGAGTTGTTGGAAAGTACTTGAATCATTGGAGTTCGTTTAAGATCTTATCTTTTGAAATGCGGTGAAGCCTCCTGGGTGTTGATCCAGTAACGCCGCTGTTAAGAGATAACGCAAGTAATAGCCTCTAAATACGACCGGGTCCAACTGTTACATAGTAAACAACATTCTATGCTGCAAAGCTTATCAACCAGTAGGGTAATTGATCAAATGGCGCTACGTTATGTATTAATTCTATATTTTTCAGATTAAATCTAGTTTGGACAACTCCTAAAATGATAGTGCCTTATCGTAGGTAAATTTAGATTTGGCGTAATCAACATTTTTCCAACAAATCTAAAATTGGATGGTTTTGAAACCTTCTGTATTATATTAATGATTACCTTAATCTGTTCAAAGAAACTTGAATTTAAATGAATCATGCATGCTGTTTTTCAATTGATGATAAACAAGTAAATGTTTAAAAACTTTTTGAGATCATAATTTTGGTATAAATTTGTCAAAAGCTTGTCACAAAGATTATTTATATGCGCTATCTAGGCATCAAGATAAAAATAGTACAAGAACTGAAGTTGGTGATGCAGTTCATAAAACACGTAACTTATCAAATTACAAACCAGACAATTAACAATCAAATATGCTCATACTGCTGAGATGATGATCTGGAGTTTGACTTGATCATTATCATTACACTCTTTTTACAATATAAATAAATTAATATATAGGTACTGTAAATCACTGATTCTGTTTTGAAAATTTCAGAAAACAATTTCGGAGATCGGATTAATTTTTACCCCTAGGGCGCTACACTATCTATATGAATCAAATAACCTACACATAGCTTACGCACGCCCCCAGAACTTCAAATCAACCCTGCTAACGGACTGTTTGTCGTAGGAGGTTTTTTTTTCTCATTCGATACAACAGTATATGCAAGAAAAATCTAGTATGAATATTTCATTGTCAAAAATTCGATTGAACAAAGAAACATAAATGATTTTAGCAGGCTGCAAGAATTATGTGGGGTTAGGGGTACCCATATGTAGGGTCCTAGGGTTAAACAGATATTTTGAGTTCAACAGGATAAACCTACCATTGTAAATTTTTCCACAGAACTCGCATTGTTCAAAGCACGTAACGATATAAAACAGTACCAAAAATTTTTCCACAAATATTCTCAGAAGTAAATTCAAACTGCAATTAACCAATTCTTTATAAAAATCTGTACCTATCAGATGTATACATCCAAGAGTAAATTTCATTAACGATCAAATGTTAACAGAGACAAGGTATACGACTGCCGGGGAAAAAACCAATTTCTTGAATATTTTCATTAAAAAGTGTAAGGCATCTCAATAATTTATCATTTCTAGAAGTGTCCAAGGAAAAGAAAAGTTATCATCATTGTGAAAAATTATAGACATAAGGTTTAGATTTTACAGACACAGGTAGTTCTTTAAACAGTGCTGCCACGTGACAAATTATCAAACAGATATTCTATTACCATGTACAAATAGAAGGTGTCCCAGACTAAATGCAGAGATTCAAGAAAGTAATATAGGGGTCAAGGAGAGTAAATGTACCTTGAAAAACAATATGGTCTCTGAAGTAGCATTCACAAAACATGACTAGTGTAAAGTATCGCACTTGGCACCAGCATATTTAGTCAGCAGTCTGGTTGATAAGTGTACTTAATGGCTGATGCGAGTCTACATTCACAAATGTGAAATTTCCAAACAAAAGTACTCTCAATATCCAACTTTCTTACAAAAACCAGTTCTTACAAGAAGTGTTTGAAATTACGTCCTCTGGCTTTGATGCAGAATCGGGCTCAACAAACGCATCGAATCAAACATATGATTGGATTAATGCGACTCTTTAACCACCTGTATCTTGCAAATGGCGTTTCGAACACTGCAAGTTGTGAAGGTTAATTAACTCAACTCGACCTATTTTATTATCCACTTACATTTCTGAATTCAGTTCTAGAACACCCTCTAGACTCCAGGTGATTTGAACATATATCTTATCAGTATCCAAATTTTCTCCGTTTGAATTTTTGATTATCACAGCAATTTTTGGTACATGCTAATTGAATAATCATTGCCACAGAAAGCATAACTATAGCTTATATTCTTCTAAATTCTCAATTAACATAATCGACTCACGTTCTCACTCCGCCAGCAGCGGCACATAACAGCTTTTTCAGTAATATCTTCTACATCGATGGAGTCGACAACCTTGGCGGAGTCCTTCTTTATCTTAGGATTTATGTGACTGGAGGGCTAAAAAGTAAATACCATGTATAATGAAGTATATTGGAAAGTAAAATAGTCAAGGATACGCAACAAGAATAAAATGAATTAAAGCGAGAGGAAATTGCTCAATGTCGGATGGAGCAATACGTTTTACCGTAAATATTTCTTCAGACTTCATTAAATTTTACCTACCGGTGGCCTTCCATGAGGGCAAAACGCCCTGTATGACATGAAACCGATTCCGGCCATCAGGGCAGTTGGCGGTATCAGTGATAACCAGTCGCGAACTGAAAATAGAAACAGCAAGATTACTGCATTTCGAACGGTAACTTCCCATTTCTCGCAATGCAATGCAACACTTGTCAGTAATCGTGCTTCAGACAAACTGTCATCGGCTATAATCATGCAATGGTTCTTTATTTTTTGTATAATTGACTGGCAATGAGTAATAAATACCTCCCAGTCGAAACCATCCTCCGATCGACGATGGAATCGGTAATCCAGCCAAATAATTTGGAACTGAAACCTTAACGAGGTTTGCCACGGAATCCATGTTGCCTTACTGGCTGCTACTGCTACCCATCGACATAAGAGAATGGACCGCGTGTTTCCTATCTAAGTATTGCACAGAATACGTTCGTCACTGTGCAAGCGAGATAGAGTATTACATAAGGACTGATACCCCTAGGTTATTTTGCGTAACAGTGTGCCGGCTTTGGCCGGGTTTGAGGGTATTAGCAGTTTCGCGCTTATCAACCAAGCAACTGACCACGTCGGTAAAAGAAGTTCTTCATAACCAACAACTATCGCGTGCAAGACATTGGTAACATACCGTCGTCATCGTGAAACTAAAAATTTGAGAAAATCCCGTACAAGAAATATTATGTATGCCGAAATTATGCGACAAAAAAATAAATGTTAATCAAATATATGAACCTGTATCGTTTATTGAGATGTTACCCAAATGTCATTGAGCGTGAAAATTTTCAACAACAGTATATCGAAATATGGATGACTTAGATTTTGTATGTTGTACGTCTATTAACAGTATTGTTATTTTTACTAATATGGATCATCTCTTTGATATTGCGTTTATACAAATTTGGTTTAGATGTTTATGACCTTTGCGTCAGTCAAAGTGTTCACGAAGCACAAGTTATAATATTTTAATTACATCCACCACTATACCACTTAGTCAATTTCACGACCTTCTTTTTGCTCCTTGTGTTGTTCTTAACGCACAAGCAGCATAAATAGTACGTATAAATACCGAGTCCGTGATACCGGTGATACATCGCACTGCATCCACATCCTTTGGCATTTATTTAATAATCAACTGGTTTAAAAGTGGCGCACAAATGGCTCCTATCGATATGGCTGCCGTTCTGATTCCCGTTCCGTCTTTTGGGACAGTCCCCGACCCCCGTGCCTACAATACCACTTATTGGTGCTCTGTCCGTAAGTCTGTGCTATAGACTTATAAAGATAGACTGAGCGCTCTTATGAGCCGCTTGAAGCAAACATTTGAAGGACAGAAATATGCCGGGAGTACTCCTTTCTCTCTCTTACGATATTTGTGGCGGGGATCGAGGCGGCAGAGGAGAATGAGGCGAAATTATGCGCCTATATCTATAGCTGTTCCACTTCCACTGCTCCGTTGACTCCCACCATGACGCCGATCGAAAAGAGAGAGCAGTACCCTCGGTATATCTCTGTCCTTTATATGTAAGCGTCAGTGCCTCTTCTAGGAGCGCTCGCCGCTCAGTCTACCTTTATAAGTCTATGGTCTTTGCCCGCAAACATATGGTTCATACAACGGCCGAAGAGGTTAGGTAACATACCGATAAGATGGCAGCAGGGTAGTCGTCTCGCTGACTCGCCGCCTTCCATCCCGTCGATCCCGTTTACCGTGGAGCTTATTGTTAGCAGAATGCTGTGGCTGTCACTGTGACGCGTGCGTGCTGTGCGTGTTAGATGCCAGTGTGTGCATGCAGGAGTGGCGTCCACCACATTTCGTCATCTGTTGATGCTCGTTAAAGAAAGCTGGGAGGTTACGTTCGGAACCAGCGGTCAGCGATCGGTGTGCACCAGAAGGTCTTATGTTTTTCTCCTTTGGCTGAGTTTCGTTCGTTCAGACTGTACTGGTTTCGTTGGATTTGTTTTGTTTATTTGTTGGTTGAAGTTTCGTCAATGTGTTAGTTAATGTGGGTTGTGCAGCAAATGGCAGTGGTGAAATCAATGTGGCTAAAACATGGCTGAGGAGCTACTGGTTACATTAAACCGGAGCGACACGTCTGGATTTGGTTTTTCGTTGCTCGGGTCAGCCGGTCTTCCACACATCGTTTATGACATCGTTGAGAATTCGCCGGCGGCTGAAAGCGGCAAGGTGAGTTACTACAGTCTCCTCCCCCTCCTCAAAGCTCGCGGTTCGTACGGACGGCAATAATCATCTTTGCACCCGGCAGGGGCGGATTTAGCAGCAGGTAGTCTAAGCTACGTTCTACGGTAGCGGATTATAGGGTAGCGATTTCTTACACATTTTTTCATTTTCATGTAGACGTATAAATTTTCATTGCAAGTACTAAGAGACAAGAATAGTTTGCAGCAAGTGGTTAAGAGAGGTAACTTTTGTAGAATGCCAACCGAAAGTGATAACGTTTTATAGCTACATATATAAATATTAACTAATTTATCAAGTCTATAGGCTCTGCCAAAACGAAGTTAGTTTAACGGGCTAAAAAATAATTAAAAACTATTCCTGTCGATTAATCGTCAAGAATGCTAATTGGCCTAGTTTTGTGGAAGCCCAGAACGAACAGTGGAATCCACATGTCCAGTTTGTATTCAAGCGAAACGAGTGTAGCAGCATTCTAATACGCTTAAAGCCTGATATATTCACAATATTATCCTCTCGATTATTTTTCAACGTTTGCTTTGTTATATGATTATTATTATTATTATTAAAGAAGTAAGAGTTGTGGAGTTATCTAAATGGGAAGTAAACGTGACGTAGATCATGTAAAAATTATTAGTTTTTTCCTGATGATTCAAAAACTTTCTGTAATACTGGAGCAATCGTTAGAAAAATCAACGTTACCTCAGCCTCTGAAATGGATATAATTTTATTGTTCATACTAATTAAATATTAAGGTAGTGATTATTTTTTTATGCATTTATGTACATTTTAAGAACTAGAAAGTTGTCTTGTTCCATGCGTTACTTTGTAGTCTTATTATCCACACTATTCACTTCATATTGATAGCACTTCAGATTGTATTATTTATTAAAGAGTTCGACCCCATAGTAATGTGAAGCGAAGCAATTTTTTTTGATAACTTGAAGGAGTCAAAAAATATTGAAGAAAATACTGGAGAAAATTAGGTATTCGCTATATGTAAATAGCTTGTCACTAAATGTTACCAAATCAGTCTGTGTTACTAACGTGAAATATAATGATTCTATTCTGAACCATTTTGTGGTCATGGTTGCTGGTATGCAGCTATGTAGGAAAACTAATACCGATAAGTATTTAGGCGTACATGTGGAATGGTGCTCGTGATCGCGTCGCCACATTGACTCTTGTTCAGAAGGACTAGATATTTCCTCTACGTTATTTCTAAGGCAAAAACCATCATACCTGTAGGTAAGCTTTGGTACCATATACTACGCACCTTTTATTCACAGTACTGTGACATATGGAACAGTCGTATTGGGGTGTGTCTACCAGGAACAAGTCGTTACCTATTCCTAAATGTTACCAGAGGACTAGTATGAAAAATTATAAATATTGTGCTGTGATAGTGTTTAATGCTTTAGTTGAGAGGGTCAACAAATTTTTAAATTGAAAAGAAACAAATTATATACAACACTAGTCAACAACATTTGTAACAAGGAAGGTTACTTGTTACAAAATTTTGTTGACCAGTGTTACATACAATTTGTCACTTCAATTTTATCTACCCTCATTATAAAACCACATTGATTTTGATCCGATCAGATCTAATTTTTGTGTTACAGCTACAACCAGTAAAATTGAATTTTCTCGTTTTAACTTACGTTTTTTGATTCAGGGTGTTTTGTTACTTATTCTAACTAATTAACTGGTATTTACAGTAAATAACAAAACACCCCGGATCAAAACAGCTAAGTCAAGTTGATAAACATTCAATTTTACTGGCGAAATTATATGCAATGGTTTGGTATTTAAAATGTATATGGTTTTATAATGAAGTTAAATAGGTATTTCAAAATTAGTAAGCACCTTCGTTGTTACAAAAATTTGTTGACCAGTGTTCTATAAAACTATATAACCTGATTTTTGTTAATAAAAATTGTATTTTTGAAAAAATTAAAAAAATCGCATTACAATAAAACTATCCGTATCTAAAATATTCTAATATCAATTCTATTATACTAAACCTCGTTTCTAACGTAACAGTTAAAAGTTTTCATGTTGCACACAAAAAGCGAATTTTTGTTGACCAAACATTGTGTAAACGGAAGCTTCTATTACTTTGGTTTAAGGAATACCTATGAAATTTACCTCTATTAAGCTGGCACCGCCATGTAAGAAATATAAAATAATTAAATGCCAATTAGATGCTAATTAAATGTTGTAACGACGAATTTGTCCTTCCGCATTTAAAAGAAAAAATCTTACGGTGCCAGTTTGAATACGAACTAGCAGCGCCGGATCGAAATATCCACTAAGGGTGAGTGATTGCGAAAAAGTAATTACACAGTAATTAAATGCTAAATATATGCTTCAAGAATTTCCCAAGCCCGAATTTGATGCTCGTCAATTTCCATTGTTTTTCAAATGCTTTCCTGCTATTTGTGGAATTGCTAACGCTGTCAGCGGGTGAATCTACACTAGGAGTGACAAATTCAACAAAGCAACTACACAGTATTTAAATGCTACTTAGATGCTCTACGAATATCCCAAGCCTGAATTTGATGCTTGTCATTTTCCATTTTTTTTCAAATGCTTTCCCACTATTTGTGGGATTGCTGATGCTGTCAGCAAGTGAATCTACACTAGGGGTGAGAAATTCGAGAAAGCAACTACACCGTAATTAAATGCTGTACTCCGAATTTGTCGCTGCGACTATAAAAAAAAAAAAACCTATGGTCCTGCCAACTTGGTTGCGAACTAACAGCGTCACGTCGAAATATCTACTAAAGGTGTGTGATTTCGAAAAAGTAATCACACAGTAATTAAATGCTAATTACATGCGCCAAGAACATGCAAAGCCCGAATAGGTGCACGTCTTTTCCATTCATTAAAAAAAAAAAAATTCAACTATTTGTGGGGCTGCTGACGCTAACAGCGGGCGAATCTACACTAGGGGTGGCAGATTTCAAATAATGATTAGACGGTAATTAAATGTCAATTAAATGCGACAGTAATAGGTTGAGTCGAGTGATCAGTGGAAAATACATGAATATTCCGAAAATACATTACGTCACGATTGTTTCTTTCATTGCATGTATTCTGTATTTCTGAAATGTGGGCGTAATCAAATATTCTCACGTTCATACAATCTCCACCGAGAGGGTATCGGTTCTATAAGGATCAGTCTTACAAGCGAACAGTTTTACAAGTTCGTTTCTACAAGTGGCGATCCTACAAGTTCGTTTTTCCTGACTCGCTTCGAATGGTCCGTTTCTACAAGTGACGGTCCTATAATTTAAATTAGATTAAATCAAAATGTACGAAATTGACAGTTGAATGTATGAGAAACGCACTTGTGAAATACGGACCTTTCGAAACAAATCCGGAGAAACGAACTTGTAGGATCGGCACTTGTAGAATCGAACTTGCAGGACCGTTACTTGTAGAAACAGACCTTCCAAGGCGAATCGGGAGAAACTAACTTGTAGGATCAACACATGTCGAAACGAACTTGTTGAACTGTTCACTTGTAGGACTGATCCTTGTAGAACCGATACCCTTTCGAAGTATTGTGGATTCAAGGTAACATACATCATTTCGATTTTCGTACTTCACTTACGTTATTCGAATGACCGCTATGAATGAACATCAGAACGTTGGCTGCTAGCTTCAGCCTCGTGGGCTATACATATATGTAAGGAAATTGGTACAAAGCGGAAGGCCGGACTATTTTAAAAGTAAGTCGGTAAACCACGAACGGCTAAGCTAAGACGGAGCAATATACATGTATGGAGGACCAGCTTTCCCAGTACAGATTGTCATTTGTTGCGCAAATGTGCAGTCAGGGAGTATAATCTAGCGGGCCACCACTAGAGTGCGCGACGAGCGGCGTGTGGCGATACTTTTGAATCAAAAGCTCTGCAATCCAATGGCGAAAAGTGATTGATCGTACTTGTGGCCAATTTGAAGGGTTGCCGTATTCTTTCAATACATGTACTGCCGTAGTAATATTTACCACAAAAGCAAGGGCAAGGTCACGTGTTCTTCGATAATTAAACCAGCACGCAATTTTTCTTGAAGATTTTAAGTCCCGTCGCTCTTAACAGGTAAGTGTATTGCTTTCATCGAGTTTGTTTTTATCGATGTTAGAGAAACATTCAATGGCTCAATGAGGGTTTTTTTCTTGTTATTGATTAATGCTTTACTCCCATTGAATTTACGTAAAATGGTTCATCGCGAAGACTGATTGTAAGAAAATGAGTATAACTAATTGTACTTGATATACATTTCTGTCTTACTGCGAAAATTAATATGTAATAAATTGAATCTTGTAATCATTAAAAGGATTTTTCTATTTTCTACTTTATTTTATCCCATAAATTATCCAGTCAGTCTCACAATGTTTTACACACTGTACCTGGAAATCGGTAACATTAGGGAAATATAAGGAAACTCCTCAGCGATTGTAGCGATTAGCGGATTTCAAAATTGTTGCCAAAAAACAGGCCGATTCCCAGAAATGCATATGCGTAAATTGAGTTCTTAAATATCAAAGATAATTTTATTTCCATCCGTAGCTGCAGCGAAAATCGTCAATAATTACATATATTTCTCTCGGAGAATCAGGACAGTTTATACGCAGATTTCAGTACAGACTGCGTTACATCAGAATGGAAAAAGGCGGTAATACTATGATCGCCATTCGATATTTCGTAACAGTTTGTGTAGCCTACAAAAAAAAATCTTGTTTCAGGTAGTAACGTTATCGTAACGATTCACGTTGAAGAAAAATCGTTATTTCATAATTTTGAAACTGTTTGAAATTTAGTAAACCATAATACAACGAAATATACTCATATCGTGCAATCCTAATGCCTTCAAAATCATTGTAAAAATAAGAAAATAGTGATTTTTTCTCAACGTTTCGTTACAGTAACGTTACTTAATTCAATCTCGTAATAAAAAGACAGGTGTACAAACTGTAGCTGATACAGCTGTATGTACCTGATTCACGGGGATTTTCTGTTCCGTCGGCTTTGAGCTAGTTGGAAAGCTTCGAATTGCCAGAACAGCAGGATGGAATAGGACAGTATGGAATTCTCAAACCTTACGCAAATTAATATAATTGTTTCCACTAATTGTCACTGGACAAATCTTAATAACTGAAAACGCCATAAAACTCTGAAGAGGATAGGGATCGTTGAACAAATTAGCGATGACAACAAGTCTTTAAAATGTTTTTTGCTTTTATTTCAGTATGTAATTCTAGAAAATATTGCTACATGTTTGAAAAATGTTTTACAGCCACAGTTTATGGAAGTCTAAAATTTAACCGTGTGAAAATAATTAGAATACATGTTAACATGCTGTGATGTCCTTTCATTACAAACACAAATAATATAATTTACTCGATTCTATCGTTCAATACTTCAAATGCGTCAGTCGCGTCCATTGCCGCATGTACACTTGGGACAATGAATCTGAGACGGCTAATTTTTTACACTAGACAGTTATGTTGGCAATAGACAAACTCACAGTGCCATGGTCGGCCGAGCGCGAAACAAATTAAATCTCAATAAACATAACATAACCCATGATCGTCGAATCTAACCTTAGAATACCGCGGGGATAATGACTTGTTGGATTGATACGTATTCTAAGGTTAGATTCGACGGTCATGGGTTATGTTATGTTTATTGAGATTGACTTTGTTTCGCGCTTGGCTGACTATGGCACTGTAGGTTTCTCTGTGTTGCCAACTTAATTGTCTAGTGTGAAAAATGAGCCGTCTCAGATTCATTGTCCCCAAGTGTACAATTTACGAAACCTATACTCAAAACCGATGACAGCGCGGTCTACCGGCGAGGCAATGAATTCTATACCCTGGCCGCGGCTTGGAGCCAAGCAGGATAAGCGTAAGTGTCCATCCCATTAAATATTGCTTTGTGAAGCTACCGTACTCCTGATTTGAATCATGCCCACACATCTGCGCTGGCTCGCATACATTTATTAAATCGATTTGCAAAGCCTATGTAATAGCCACCTAGGAGATTATGAGCATTCTAGCTGGGTCTGATGTTTCCAATCTGACTGGTCCGTGGGAGTCTCATTGGATTAAGGTCGAGTGACTGTTTTTTAAAACCAGCCGGGGGCACTTTTATTGTGAGCGACGCGAACGGTAGCCAGCGCCTGGTGGCCGCTCGCGGTATTATGGATACCGGATTCGAGTACTAGTGAGGAGATGGCGGCAGTAGATCGGTTTCAGGTAGATATAGGATATCAGTAAACGGATTACCGACCCGGCTACCGGCCATATCGTCGCAACTTACAACCAGATCCAATTAGAGTTACTTTCTGTCTAACTTGCTTTCGTCGTATCAATGCAAGACAGTAAGATTGTTTTTTATCTCGATAACGCAATGGGACATGGATTCTCCTCGTATTAAGAACTGTAGACCTCCTCTGAATCTTTTCAGGGTCTGTAGAAATTTGCGATTTGCAGTAATGGGATGCTAGTAAAATTTCTTTTTTTTATTCGCCTTTTTCTTACCATGAACAGCTACAACTATTGCTCGTATTAACATATATCTATAGAACTGATCGAGTTCTGTTCAAATCTTGGAAAATCGAATAGTTATTTAAAAAAAAGGCTGTGCACCGTAATGTTGATAGCCCATTTGTAAACTAGTCGGATGAACTAAAATGCATAGCTTTTTTGCAGCAGACACGACCGCATAATCGCATTCGCAGCCTTCGAGAGGCGTGAATTCGTTGGCTATTGTATTCGATGTTTGCACTTGTATGACGAGTCGATTTATGAAAAATGGGGAAAAAATAATTCAAAAAAATGAAATCTAAAGACGTCTTAACGTGTAATTTCATAGATCATTAACGGCTAATTATCGTCAAGGTTTTATTTCGATATTTGTAAGTGGTTGTGCTAACTAACGAACGTTGTATTGAATATAGGTTTTAATCTTGTCAGCCGTGGAGTATATTGGTGGACTATTTAATTTTCCAGGAATTATCACCCGTAATCTAAAAATATGAAGCGACTTCTTAACAATATATGGCAATACCTCTAAAATGTACCTCAAAATCTTATAACAATCATCGACATAGAAGTACGTAGAACATACGGAGTGGCGCGAAATTTCAAACTCCATCAGTCAATTGACAGCGCAATATTATATTGTGTAGCAAGGAAGCAAACGCTGTTTTCGCTACCGTGCGCGAGGGTTGCAATACACCGAAGGAACGAAACGGTCCCTCTGGGTGTGCATACGATATTTTTTTTCACTATGCACAGGGGCTGATTTTGCAGATCGATCATGTCAATGAGATAGAGGGTGGGATTCATACCCGTCGATAGTGTTGTTTTGAAGGCGGTGTAACTACTGTAGACAAAGTGACACTTTGGTCCCTGATTATAGGGAGCCAAATAGGACTTTCCATACATGTAGATGTGGAAAAAAGCTCATGTAATCTTCCGTCACGTCTATTATTCAAGGAAAGAATTTGTATGTGACATCACAAACAAATGGAAATTTCCATTGGTTGAAGCGAACAACCATAAAATAAATCATTGATAGATTGAATTTTATAATAATTGACCACCATGTTGGACCAGCTATGCTGAATTCATTTCCAAGATATCAGGTAGTATTAATGAAGTATTTATCTACTACGTGAGGAAATTTGCGTTTCTTATAGACACACGATAAAAGAAAAAGAACATTTTAAGACTTGCATTAGAAAACCGTCGTCGCATATTGTTAAATTCGAGTAAACATTCTGTGAAACCAGTTGAAAGTACCTCTGAAATGATGCATTACTCACGAAACGAACTTCGACGAAACACTAATTGTGATAGTGTCACTGCAACTCGAATGCGTATACATCAATTGCGTTGGGTACGCATTACCTAAGAAAATAGGTCACTTATACAATGAATCAATAAGATAGCGGCGATTCCCTAGCGTCATTAATTCCTCAGTTTATATTGGTGGAAATTGCGACGTGCTCGCTTGATGCTCACGATTATACACCCCTGCCGTGTGCTTTAAATTTGATATTCTTCTAAACTAACATAAAACGTACATTGCTGTACCACACAGGAAATCGCTGCTAAATAAGGACTCTGCAAGATGCCGAGTGCCTGCGATCCATTAATTTCGTCTTTTTGGTTCGTGCATCTTATAAGTATCGCTGAAATATTTTCCACGATAGACGATGGGGCAGGGGTGAGAATAACTTGCAGGTGTACAAGGAGGCTTCGATGGTAGTTCGACTTATTTTCGAGTGCCAAGGCACAAAATGAAGTGTGGATGAAGTGTGTGCGGCATGGTGCACGCTTGCCTACCTTGGGGGGTGAACGCACGTACCTCGCAAACTTACCAAGTTATCTGACCCCAACGGTTATATTTAGTTTTTACCCGTAGGGTGTTGCAGCTAGGTGGAACAAAGATAAAAAAAGAGCGTAATGTAGCTTAAACAAGTTGGGCCGAACAGCCATCTGCTTGCTCGCCGACTTCGATGCAAACGACTTGTCGGTTCAGCTTCAAACAGTTGAAGCATTTTTAAGCACCGCAATTTATTGCTTCGAATTCGTTAATTCTTTCATCTTTGGGTGCATACAGTAGACTTCCGAAGATGACACGAAATCAAGTCCGTCCGTATGTATTTTTTTCGGAAGCTCACTGTAAACCTACCTTAACCTATACCATATGAGCTGGGAATTACGAGAGGCGAACTAATAACACGAAATTGCATGCTAAGGAGACTGAGCTATTTGAAACTTACGAGTACTCGCCTATAATTGAGAAAGAAGCCCATCGAAAAACAAACGAGATGCAGAAGAGGCCATAAGGAAATAATCTTATACCGCTGAATCTCTTTAATCCACAGTATAATAGGTGATATTGCCTGTAAATTTCCAAAACCTAATTTTAAGACTATCCTTCGCCTTTGCGCAATAACTGTGGAGTGACGGTGAAGCCTTATATAGGGAGAATTTCATGCGAACCCGACTAACGTCTAACCTTCACCATTTTTTACTCTCTTCACAATTTTTTATGCATTCATTCCAACTCTGAAACAGTACCCTGATCTTTTTCCGCGTTTTTACTTGACCGATTAATGATTTATAAATATTCGAAGTGTTTTTGAAAACGACCATTTTTTAAATATTCAAAAAAATCTCAAAAGCTGTGTTTCCTGTTCCAAACATTTCAAGACCGGGCTCAAGATAGACCGATTTCTTTCCAATTTTTTTAGCACTTTCAATTTTTTACAAAAGAATACTAACGTCGGATTTATTGGTGGGTTAAATGTCAGATTTTCTTCACTATAAGCTTGTCCCATTATCGACACATGCAGTGAATCCTTATGTATTTGTGGCACGTACAATAAATGCTATAGTATTCTCTCAAAAATAATATAAAATGAAAATACGAATATATGAAGGGAATAGGTTGTATGTTAGCCAGATACAACCGTTTTGTTTTTTATTAATAAGTATACCTGATAAAAAGTTCAATACAGAAGGTAGTGACCATTTTTTTTCGCAGACGCTCTATAAACCATTTTGTCGCATAAATAAATTGAAATCTGCAAAAATTCAGCAATCTTAAAACAAAATTTTCGTAAATAAAAATAAAAGGTCGTAACCACTAATTTTTTTTTCTTTTTGCAAACACTTTACAGACTACTGGAACATATCAAAAATTGAAACTAACCAAGTTATGATGCTATCAGGATGTCGATTTTCTGAACCTCGACTATCCATATCATCAATTATCGGAATAGTAAGAATAACAATAATAATTTTCAGCGATTACGAACCTGTGGAATTATTCGACATAGGTTATCAGGGCTGAATCAGTAGCAGAAGGTCGTATCCACCAGTACATATGACCTTTTACTCTTAATTAAACTGTTACTCAATTTGTACGTTTCTTACCATATTTTCATGTTTTAAGCCTAGATACGATCAAAAGAAAATATACAACTCCTCACCTTTTTTAACTGCAAAAGGTCGTATAATGGCGCTTACGACCTTGTGCCATTAGACACGCGGTATTTCACTATCACTTGTCAAGTTACGAGTCATTTTTACCGGATACTTTGAACTAAGCTGTTCACGTAACTGTCGCAATTGTGGTATCCTATCATTGTAGCTTCCCAAAAATATGTTGAATCTCCTCAATTCGAAAGATTGTTTCGAGCCAGCTTTCGACGCGGACGGTGTCGCGCCTGGGTAATTGGTCCAAACTGGACCGCCGTCCCAAAGAAGATCAAATCCGCCAACCCTCGTTTCGCTGCCGGTCAAAACTCCTTCAAAGTCCAAGATCGTCAACGCGTCATCCAACAAATCAAATTTCAATCTGTAATCCTCGCTGTCCGTCGCTGCGAGAGCTGGTGAAGCGTTGACCTCGAGCAACCAGGGCGTCAGATGTTCGTCCAAGAGGATGTCGTAGCCGTATAATTCGAACGAATTTTTTCCTTGCATGATCACCATCTTCACAGCCTGTAAACTGGCCATAATTACACCTACAACACATTAAGGATATCAATATAAGGCTTTGTTAGACTAAAAAATAATGTTCCGCTAGTTGGATGAGTTTGGAGAAAGAAATAGCTGATACTATATGCAGCTTACAATTAGAAGGCTTTGGATATTTCTACATGGGCCGCTTTGGTTGCAAATAAAAAGCCTCAAATTCCCTCCGCGATCGTGATATTTACTTTTTTATTTCGCCTCTTTTTTACTTTTCGTCGCCGTTAGTGATATGATGAAAAGTATTGGTTTCGGTTAAAAATCACTTTTTCTAATTTCAACAAATCTCTACGTTTTCGAACCTCCAGAATCACAAAAACAGGTCTTTAAAGAGATATTGGTATGTCAGTCTGTTAGTCTTTCCGAAAAACTCCCGCGTTGGTCTCAGAAACGGCTCAGTAAAATAAATCTAAAGCTTACAAGATTTTATAACAAAATGATGGGCATGAAAAATTGCCATGTCCCGTTCAATTTGAACTTCCAGTTCTACCGGAAATAAATTGATTTTCAATGTTTTACCGACAAACATAGACCTTTTCCTCCTTGTTACTTTTTATAAATAAAGGATTATGTTTTTCTCAGATTGTATATTTTTTTTAAATAAAATGTATAAATTTTTTGTTTTTCACCAAAAAAAAAAAACTTTTTAATTCTTCTTTCAAAACTTTTTCATTTGGCTCCCAAGTCCTATCAGTTTCAGATTTTTCACTCGGCCGTTTTCGAGATCATCGCGAAAGTTTGTCGGACAGACCGACAGATTCTTCCCTTTTCATGAAAATGAAAAGTGCACTGAGAGAAAAATTTGCGCATATAGTTAAAAATCTGTATAGTTAAAATATTATAGTCGGAAAAATAATTTTTATAGTAGAATTTACTCAAATTATCGTTTGGCGCACTATAAACACAATGTTAATTTTACCACACACTTCTAGTTGATCCAGGAACGTCAAAGGAACTATAATAATCGTACAATTAACTATATTTTTTGTTATAATGTTCACCATACACAGATGTTCATCAGGGTTATAGTCGTATAGTGCGGTAAACTCTGTTCTGTAGTCTTCGATAGTACAGAGTATGGTTCAATTAACTAATTTATAATCAACTATTTACGGATAAGTATTTAGACCACCCGAGATGATTCCTGCAACTTTTGTCAGAGTTGAATGCACCATACATAGTTTGACTCGACTTAAATATGGTTAACGCTAATACAGTAATTATTCAGACAAGATCCTACGAACATAGTTTCAACAACTAAACATATACTGTTGAAAATATTTAAAAATCGACGACACATTTACAACACAAAAGTGTAGTTGAATTACAAATTTCGTGTTATAAAGTGAATTACTAAGCATTCTCAATAAATGTGCATTATAATTTTGTCATTTTGCTTAACTTAGTTGGAAACACGCAAAAGGGTGTTTTGAATTTACTTCATTGTGCAGTAAATGTATCAGGTATATTTGGAAATTTCATTTACGGTACTTGGAATTTACTAAAAATTCTGCTGAATTCACTTGATAAATGGAATAATCTTATTGATCAGTTTTCAGTGACTGTACCCGTCATGTCCCTCTAAAGGTTAAGGAGATCCCCAACCTTCATTTCTAGCTATATGAAGCAACGATGTCCCAGAGCTGAAACTTTTTTAATATGAGGTATTATTTACGTGGAATTCAACTATCAAAAAATAAAAAAATTAAACAATTGTGGTACGGTCTGTTTAATTTATTTTTCATCGAAAAAAAATGAGATATCGCATAATTCATACGATTGATCTTTCAAAATCGAATTTGCAACACGTACAAATTTTTTCATATTTTTAAATTAATTTTTGGCATTTTTGATGTATTTTTTCCCTTGAAAACATTGTTGTTTTTTTTTTGCACGATATCAAAGGCAGACGAATATTCCATTCTGTATTTATCATTTTTATTCATACGATAATAAAATATTATCAGTACCCTCCACGCATATATATATTTCCGGACGACTGTCTTTCTACACCGCCTGTTGCTTACTACAATTATATTCAATGATTTCTCGAAAAATCGAACTTCATTGTAAAATTCATATCATGCTTTTGTGGATGGTGCCTGTGTATAGACACACTATTCAGGTAAATATAGTAGATCATTTTTCCCATTTAAAAGTTATCAGTATCAGACGCTTTCGTTTATACCTCCGCAGTCATGCCGGAGTAGTTGCATATTCTATACATTCGCGTTTACTGTACTTCTTCTACCCGTATCCCACCAGTCAGTCATAAAAATGCCGGCGAAAAGAAAGTAGTCTTCGTATTTCGAAAATTTAGTGCGTAAGAGATGGGGGGAGTAATAATTATACAACCCAAATGAGAGACGAGTCCACGTGTGGATCAAGTACAGACGTTTTGGAGATTGATAAAGAACCACAACTCATTCAGCGACTTCAAAATATTTATACATATAAATTAGATATTATAAAACGTGTATCAACAACTTCAATGCGGTTTTTTTCCCTGAAATTCACCCTTCCTATGCATGCAATATTCAAAACGTCATCTGCATATATGATCTATGACAATGTTTGACTGTGGCGATAAGGTTTAGGTATCAGTATATGATGAGTGTTACGGGCAACATGAGTAGGCAGTCGTTAAACTATATATATATTTCAAGCAAAAAAAAACAATGTTCGGATGGAAAAAAAATTTACTTTTCGTAAAAAATATATCAAAAATGCCAAAAATTAATTGAAATATCTGAAAAAACTTGCAGGTGCTGTAAATTCGTTTTGGAAAAATTAAACGTATAGATTTTGCAATATCTGATATGTTTCGATGAAAAATAAATTAATCAGACTTTACCACAAACAATCGGTTCATTTTTTATTTTATGATGGTTGAATTCTCCGTACAAAATACCTCATATTAAAAAAGTTTCAGCTCTGGGACATCGGTGCTTCGTATAGCTAGAAATGAAGGTTGGGGATGCCCTTAAGTTTGAAACTATTCATATGTATTTATAATATAACTATCATTGTACCATATATTATGCCTCTTCTACGTCGGAAAAATATATACAGTCACAACAAGCGAAAGCAATAAATTTACAAATCAGTCAACTAAAAGGCTAATGAAGATTGAGATAAAATATTTTATTAGTGGACAGAAATTATCTGGCATACTAACAAAAACCATGGATTCCTTCCTATTTAAAATATAGTTTCCAGGTGAAACATATTGAAGAATGTATAATGTTTACAACGCAATAAAAGACTTTACTGTATCAGAAACTCGCATACAATGGTACTGCAGAAATGATTCTGTGTGAATATCGTTGACAAGTCGTTGGTTGAGTATAATTCAAGGTATATATATAACACAAACTGAAAATCATCCAATACTGAGCCTCGTACTAAGCTTTGTCATGTGCACAGAACTTTAATTGTTGAATAGTTCGCTAATATTGTGCGCTAAAAACGTAGTGAAACAAAAATGTACCAAACAAATTCTTTGGGTTACCTGCAATACGTTGCAGTAGTTTATCCATTACTCCTCCACCGTGTCTAGCCGTCAAGTATTCCCTGACCCTACGAAGTGCCCACTTGCATCCTTGTTTGATTTGAGGTTTGTCCAATCTCTCCGAGTTGTTGCCATTGGGTTCCACCTTCAACTGGATCGACATATTTGTGAGGTGAACTCGGCTGTCGTTGATCTTCTGCAGTGAGAAAAGTTCACCGGACAATCGAGCAAATCCCTCGCGGGCTAGCCATACTTTTAACGGATTGAAAGAAGTCACGAGAACGTAAATCCGGAGATCAAACTTCCTCCCAGCCAGCAGGTAAGGATTATCGACATACTTTTGGACGACAAAGGCTTCCGCACTCCCGCCGTCACCAGTAACTTGGTTGGTCGATTCTTTGTGTTTCCACTCGACGAGGTCTTTGAGTTTTTGAAAGAGAAATATCCCCTTTCCCTGCGACCTCGCGGCTGGCTTCACTATCCAGGTCCCTCCCTGGCGATGATATTCCTCTACCAACATGTGATATTCGTTTGGCAGCTCAAACGTCACGGGCATGCAGTCGCACAAATCGGCTTCCAACGTCTTGCCTTCTCTAATCAAGAGTTTCTCGTATCGCTTGAGATTTCTATAGAGGTAATTCTTCCGGGTTAGTTCGTAGTGGTTGCGGAAATGTGGGATTTTCTGATCCCAGCGAAGTTTTCTGTCAATGGCAAATCGTACCTCATTCATTTCGCACCACCACAAGTTCCAGTCACCCGCATCTTCGACGCCATCCTCAACCTGCTTATACATTTCAAAGCACATATCAACTGTTAATAGCTGAACTTTACATCATAAAAAATATCAAATAGCCCCATGCGTGCAGTTAAAGTACGTTATTCGACGATGAACTTTTTAAGCTTGAAGCATTTTTGCGTCGTAGCGCAAGTTTTCCTTTTTTTTTATCTCTGAGAAGCTAAGAATCACCTGCCTAACGGACATCGATAGTCTTTAACAGAATTTCAATTTCCAATGGAAAATATTCATTTAAAATTCGATAGTTGACTTTTCTTCTCCCTAGTTTATGGTCATATTATAATCGTTGAAAACTGGTCATATTGTCTAACATTATAAAAATCCGTCAGTCTAGGATGCTATGTGACATTTTAGCGTATATCTCCTTATAACCGTGAAGCTGTATTTTACATTAACTGAGAAAACTGTCGCCAGAAATCTTGTTCATTCTTTGGGAGAAGAAAAATTACGTAATTATAACATTTAAATAATTATCCGTTCATGAATTATCGATCAGTTCATGAAATTTAATTGACGCTTCAGCAACCGAGTGTAAATGATGTTCCTTGAATTTGACTAGCTTACCTGAACCCATCCTCTGGCGAGCATAACCTTCGCCTGGGTTGATGGAAAATCACACCGAAACTTGATGCGCTTTGCTACACCATTTCTTGGTTTGTATTGCTTCTTATGTACTCTATAAGGCGGTGGTGCACATGACCTAATCACCATGTCAGTCTCGTGTTGACTTATCATCATCTTCAATCCCATCCCTGAAATCCATCACGTTTGTACGGAAGTTTCTATGAGATCTTGATCGCAGGCATCTTCGTTTGTTATTAACAAACATGTTGATAACTTCTCTCTTTACATCGACAGTCTTTATTCTTTATTGTATTGGTTATTAAGAAATCAGAAAGCATCATGATTACGAGGATTTATATCAAGCATACTTCTGCAATATACACCAAATGTGGTTCATATTATGTAGTTACATACCGATATAGTCCAGAATTCTGAATGATAGAAAACTTGAATCGGTATAAATTCCAAATGGTCCAAACTCCGAAAGTTACCAACCCTTACATTTATGGTAAACGCTACACAGCATATGTGAAGGTTGGTAGTGTTATGAATTTTTACTCATTAGACGCAGTGCGAACGCCATAAAGCACAAGGCCTCCTGGGCCAAAATAGGTCAGTACCTACTATCACAACATTACAGCAACTCCAATTCGAATTACAACCTGTACGTGTAGTAACACACTGTGAATCAACTTTGTTCCTAGTGTTCTCTGTAATAATAGATCAAATAATTCTCCGAGGATGAACGTTTTATTTTGAACAATGTATTTGGCGAAAAGTACAAAATTTACAGGATATACGAGATGCATATTCCGATAACCCTGTTTTTTCATTGCAACTGCGGCAATTTCTTGCACTCGCATTTGTTCCAGTTGCAGATATTGTGTGACAATAAGATCGACTAATGACTTACCCGTTCCTTATCGCAAACGGAGGCATTCTGTAACCTTAAATTGACTACTTCGAGGATACATAGATCGTAAGGGGTCAAACCGTAGTAGTTGGAAGAAGACCACAAAAATTTCAGTTACAAGAATGGAATCAATACACTGCAACTATTCAAAATTTGCATAAAACGAACAATTGAATATAAAGCTGGCATTCAGAATTTTCCGCGTTTCTTACCAAGCATCTCATAATCTGGAAAGTTATTGATAGCATTAAATCTGATTGCTAACCAAACTTGGCAATGATCAAGTTGAGTCATGTAGGTGGCGAGGAACCATAACAAAATTGTGTTTGTCGAAATGTGAATAAAAGACTGGAGAAAATAGTTGAAAACTACGACAACCGATCCATATTCAATTTTCGTTCTGGATTTGCGCAAAGTGTGAAAATGCAGACTTAGGCAATCTATATCTTCGATCTTGCGGGTCCATAAAACCACATGTGATTTTATTGTGCATTTTGCACTAAACACCGTAAAAATCTTAAGTCAATATTCTGTATAGAAAAAAAAATTTCAAAAAGAGTTCATAATGTTACGGGATAGAAGGAAGGATATTGACAAGCGGCTGTCAATACGTCTCTACATCCACCCGAGATGTTGGTTCGGTCCGATCTCGTCGCTGCACTCGATTCAGGGAATGGACGTCGGAGTAAAAGTTGATATACCTAAGGAAGGTATATAATTAAACGTATGAATGCTTCATTGGGATAGTGAAGAATTTAAATGTGTAGTTGAACGAAGTGGATTTTTTGTACGTTGGGATTGGGTTGATAGTTTGTTATTTGAAGGATGGGATGGAACTTAACTTGTTGGAAAGGGATTAAAAGTATACTTGATGAGAGATGGATTAGACGTTCATTTGATGAAAGATAGAATAGAAATGTCGTTCGATACAAAAGTGACAAAGTAGAAAAGGTTCGAGAATACGGAACAGTGGAGAACATAATTAGCTGAATGAATAAGGTGATAGCGAGTGGTGCGAAGCCGAATGGGTACAGAAAGACAGGTAAGAGACTATGAGATTACTGTAAGTAATATGGGAGACTTAGCAAATAGAGAAAACCTGGAGAAAATGTGTAGCGGTACGCTGGACGTGAGAATAAAATTTAAAAACATAAACGTTTTGAGAAAATCAGAAAAAAACTATCTATAAAAGAATTCGGACCTCTGCCCACATGCTCCTGGTGTTTGGCGGTAACGCCAAGCGCCTGACGGACACGATTGGCACTGATTTTGTAACGTAGAGGTGTCACGTATTTAAAAAAAAAAACGTTTCTGGGATGCAGTGACTGGACAAAAAAATATCCTCGACGAATATATTTTATTAACGACGAAACGTTCATCAGTTTACGAATAGCTTCGCGTTGAGAAGATTTTATGTATTGGCCTCCTTGACTGGATCCAACGAATAATAATACCGTATCAACCTGTGGCCCATATTTCTTTATTTTTTTTTTTTTTTTAGAGGTACTAAAACATATGGGGTTCTTCATTATTTATATAAGCCACGTCGAATTCAGCAAATCTGATCAACTTTGCTGTTCCTTAAATTGTGTTCCTTTTACTCGAATACCTTAACACATATTTTCTCGTACCTACCTATATCATAGTGTTGCGATCGAACCATGAAGTGAAAACTTGACTTTTTGATCAAGTTTGACTGATCAAAACTTCAGGTACATGAAAAAGTGTAAAATGCCGATTGTATCTCGGTACGTTAAAAGGCAATTGTCTTTCTTCACTAAATCTACTATATTTGCGGAATTTTTTTGCTGACGAAACTACGTTATCAATTATTTTCAAACTTTGTACGTCTATTTACTATGCAAGGAGGTACTTATAACAAAAAAAATGTATCGTTATCATAAAAAATAATGCCTTACCTAACCTAATCTAATTCTTAACGAAGTTGATGCCACGTTAAATTCCGCGGTCGTTAGTTGGCAAGGTTTCTCCACTTTCAAGTGATCTGTTAAGAAACAATCGTTCGGTAGGGTTTACTCCGTACACATTAGGGTGCTCGTTATTTTGTTTATTTTAAAATTTTTTTGTATCCTTTCCAAAAAATATGTTGATATTACAACATCCCCTGTAAGTAATAAAATTTTTGGGTAATATTAACACGTGTTAACAACAATTTTAAATGCAAAACACATTGAGATTTTAGATGTTACTTCATTATTTTTCTTTTTATAAACTAAAATGGATTAATATAACGTGTTAATATACGTATCAACAACAAATTTAGATGAAAAATACATTGAGATTTTAGATGTTATTTCATTATTTTTCTTTTTATAAACTAAAATGGACTGAAAAATCAATTCGACTTTTGAGAACAATATTTATACTCCCCACTAAACGTAGTAACAAAATAATTTGTTTCTAGTTTCAGCTTCAACGAGTTCAAAATGACAATCAATGACCCGATATTTTGAGAGCGCAAAATTGCCAAAGCAGCAACAAATTATTTTGATTTGATCATTTGAAATCCAGTACTTTACTCGTAAGCCAAACCACCTCTCGAGTTTCAGCTCGGCCGAGTTGAAAATAGAAATAAATTAGGGGGAAGTCCCCCAGTGCCGGACGCATACGGTTATTCGTTAATAAAATCATAACCTACATGGAAACATAATGGTTTTTATTTTTATGTTCATCTTTGGAGTATTTTGAATGATACAGTAACTTTGTAAATTATTATTTAACCTTAAACTAAGTAAAAAATATTATTATATTCAGTAGTAAAAATAGTGAGTCAGAGAAGTGGCACTTGCAATTAGTACCGGACACTGAAAGTATGAATGGAAAGAAATGATTAATAAACCTTATTGGTCAGAGAACTCAGGAATATCTGCGCACACTTCATCCACTAGTTCTTCGAAATTTCAGCACTGGATGGTAGTTTTTGGTACTGTATATTTCAGCGCAGCTTTTCTACCCGTCATATTTCCACCCAAGACCTTTTGAACTGCCTTTTTTATATTTTATTGGGACCATTTTCCTTTCTTGAGTATTTTTGATTGGTAGGTTATGGTAAAATATCACTAAAATAAGGAGGAGCAAGTTTTGTATATATATAACAAAAATATGAGAAGAAATGGGTGTCCGGTACTGAGGGACAAATCAAGTGTCCGGTATTAGGGATCCGTAATGCACGCGACTGTCATTGAGCATTGGTTGAAAGAATGTAATAGATACCAACAATATCCCAGATCAAAAACAATACAATAGAACCACTAATTTCTCAAAATATATGCATGTGAAAATTAGGTGTTTCGCAAATTTATGCAGACTCCCCTTGCTGTATACCCCTATCGCTACATCCATTGTACACCCTGGTTAAAATTCCATCAGAAACAGACAGAAGACGAATCCTGTCTGAATCGAGTGTGTTTTTGTCACGGTAATTTCAGACAGAAGCAGTTGGATATGCCCGTTCTTATACGCATCTATGTGCAACAGCAGACAGAATTCCTATCCACTCGTGTCCGATTCTATACGCATTTTGCTATTAAATGGACAGAATTTTTATCCGCATCTACCGGTTTTCTATACGCAGACGTTGTCCACCTGGAATAACGCGCAGATGGATTCTATCGGTTTCTAATGTACCTCTATCAGCACTGGTTTAAATACGGTCCACAGATGCATTCTGTCCGCATCTATGCGCTGCTGATGAACTATTTCATTCCGTCTATTTCTATCAATGTATCTACCCTGGTGTTGCCCATGATCACGTACGTATTGAGAAAATAGCAGTACCTTTGGAATGACAAATCAACCCTGAATTACTTTTTTGGTTGAAAATCAAAGTTTTCATCCCGTCAGTATTTTTTTATACAAGTGACCGGAATGCGAAACTGAAGTTATCAAGAAAAGTAATTTTTCTTAAATTCTGAAATATCGTTCTGGTTTCTACAGAAGAAAACTTTGGCTAACAAAACTATTTTTCCTTGACTATAGTTGGGTGAAAGAAACCGAAATCCGACATGTAAAACCCAGACTCAAATTCCCCGTTTACCGGTATTATATTTTAGAGTGAAAATTACGAAATTGAAATGCTGCAATTAAAAACGCATCGTGTCGATAATACATGAAAACCGGACAGACAGGCTATCTATCGGATGCAGATAGAGGCCGATAGAATTTGTATACGCGATTGCGGACAGAAGAGGGTTATTCGTTGTCGGTAGCGAATGCGGATAGAAGCCGATAGAATTTGTATACGCGATTGCGGATAGATCCAGATGAATTCGCACGCTGCTCAGCGCTGCGTACACATTCGGACAGACGGGCTGTCTGTAATTGCCAACAGAAGCGGATGGCTTGTTGTAAAGAGCGAATGAGGATAGAGGCCGATAGAATTTGTATATGAAATTGCGGATAGACGCCGTCAAGCAGTTAGAAGTCCAATAAATACCGTCTGAAATTCATAGTCATGCGTACATGAAACTGATAGATGCAGACAGAAATTCAATGTTGGATCACTTGTGCGGATAAAGCTGACAGAATCCCGTCAAGTTCTTATACATTTCAGTTACATATTCTATTGGTTTCTGATGGAATTTTAACCAGGGCATGTTCGAATCATGCAAGAAAACTGTAGGTACTGTTTTGACTTTGGGATACAGTATATGTGTCCTGTACTAGGTGCCGTCCAGCGTTACTTTCCTCTACTTGATATTTTAAGAGCACAAAAATTGCTGTGGCAGCAGCAAACTATTTGTACTGTACTTCACTCTCGAGGTAAATCAGCCCTCTCGAGATTCAACTGACAAGGAAAGTATCCCAGGTCGATCTCTTTGATTTGATTTATTTTGTAATATGTTATAGTAGACTAAAAACTAAGCGACACGTTTTTTTTTTTTTTCTACCTGCTATTAAATACTTTGAGTGGGTGAAACCACCTTCCAAAGTAAGGTATGTCAAGGGGTGAATTGATAGGTTGTTAGAAAACTTTACCAGTTGGATTAATTAGAAATTATTATGTTGTTGTTGGTGAAACTACCAAATCGCTCCTTGACATATCTTACTTGGAGGGTGCTTTCACCCCCTTAAAGTGTTTAATGGCAGATAAAAGAAATACGTCTCACTTAGTTTTCAATCTACTATACCGTATTACAAAAGAAATCAAATCGGAGAGATCGGCCTGGGCTATCTTCCTTGTAATTTTGAAGACATTCAATAATCTAAGAACCGAGACTTCATCGACTTGACGTGACTTTGAAGTGAACCGAGTCCAGCATGCCAGCGTCCAGAATTCTGGGTCGTACGTACATGATGCAATGCAACGATTTCAATGCTGAGCGAAATTGAACTACATGACCCTGTAATCTCGATTTAGTCCCAGCGCTCGAGCAAGCCGGACGAAGCTGCCAGCATTATTTTTATCCACGTACGACATTGACTTTTCTGTACACATATAGATAAAGACCACTACTATTCTATATCGGGCATTTAGCAGGATGGAATTGGCTATCGTTTCTTTTTAATCGACTTCATTCCGTCGCAATGTCTATAATGAGGGAAACTTGCATCAGTTTCTCCATACTCGGTGTAAACATCAAGCAGCCGAAGATACGCACCAAGAGAGGGCGTCGTTTCTACATGAATCAGTCCTGCAAGAGAAAGGTTCTACAAGTTTGTTTCCCCAGATTCATTCGTACGTGCGATGGTTCTCAAAATTCGTTTCTCCAGATTTATTTCTGAAAGTTCGTTTTTACATGCGGCGGTAACAAAAGTAGGTTAGGTTCATTTCCACAGAACGAGTCTCGGACCGATTTTATGTACAGAATTTACATAATTTACATGACCCACATAGCACACAATATTTATAGAATATTTGTGATATCGACTTTGATACTTGGAAATTTTTTTTATAAACATTGATATGACTTTGTTATAAAATACGCATATCGATTGTTTCAATATTGTAAAAATATTTTTTAAATTTGTCGGACATATCGTGCGCTGTGTAGGGCACGTATATTATATATAATTTTTATATGTATGGTCGTTCCTAGCCTCGTTATTTGGAAATAAATCAGTAGCAAAGAATTTAACCTACTCCTGTGCAACCACCGCATATAGAAACGAATTTGTAAGAACGAACCTTCAGGGACGAATCTGGAGAAATGAACTTGTAGAACTTTTTACCTGTAGGACTCGTTCATGTAAAACTGATCCTCCCCTGGAATTTCAGCTGAGCTAAAAATAAGAAAAAAATATTTTCAGGTTAAGTATACTTAACAGCTGGGGAATTTGAAAACTGGTGCAAAATTAACGTGGCAGTAGTTGAGATACTTGTAATTCGATTTCGGTACACCGATAACACTGGTCAACAAAAATTCAATTTTTTTGTGTAACATGGAAACTTTCAACTGATTATGTTAGGAACAAGGTTTAGCATAATAGAATTGATATTAGAATATTTTAGATATGAATAGTTATATTGTAATATGATTTTTTTACTTAACTTATGGGAATTATTGGTACACGCAATACTACTGACCCTACAGAAAAAAATGATACCTATAGTAATAACACAAATGAGAGGTCCACTGCTAGAGAAACCAATTCTATATAGGTACTGAAAAGAAATACCACAACGGTCAGACAACAAAATACCAGAATTAACCCTTTAAAATGATTTTATTTACTCCAAATCTTCTATAAAGGTTACGTTGCGTTAGACTGTACAAAGAAAATAACCTGGACTCTATTAGTTCTCTATGATGATAATTTCGGGTTTTATTGGAAATTGAACAAGAAATACGCTGGTATTTTTTTCTTCAGGATTATAGGTCACGTAGACCATTGTAAAATATCTAGATGAATATTCGTACCAATGAAAGAAGACGTTTTGTCACCTGAAAAATAAAATCAAATTCGTGTTCCAAAGGGCAATTTCATTAATCAGAATAATACCATCCGGAATCAAAATAAACACCATCCGGACCTTACACGATAAATAGGTCTGGGGCAAAGACGACATGTTCAAAACTTTATATTGAAATTTAGAAGTATACATGTAAATTTCACCCCAAAAATGTGCGTTTAAACGTCTCATACGCGTCTTTCGTACGAGGTTAAACTTGGTGTCGTTAAAAACAACAAAATACTGTGAATGAGAATCATTATTTCGTAAATTCGCAATGTTTTTGAATAAGAGTTCATATTGGAAAATATAAGTTCAATGTTTCCCTTTATTTCAATTGAGTTATCTTTTTCGGTAGCGATTAATTAGCAAGTTATTCCTAGAGTGAAAAAATATTCGAATCTCGACCATTGTGTGGATATTGTGTTCCTGCGTAAAGGACGGAATATTCAAATTGGAAATGATTAGATGACGAAGACTACTTTTCCAGCAGCGTTTAATTGGTGAATTATTCCTCGAGCTAAGAAAATGTCGATGGTTCGTCACATTAGGAATATGCAGTATTTCTAACACGGAGGGTAGGGATATGTGGAAAAGGGGTGTTGCGGAAAAAGGGAGACAAATTCCTATCGGCAGCAATTACTAATTACAGTATAAATCCCCCATTTTCGTTTTTCTATTGTTTTTCAACTGTTTCTATTGCTTTTTCGAAGGGGCAAAGTTAACTCAATATCTGCAACTGCCGCGTATTTACCGAAAATGGCTGGAGTGAAAAAATTATTATTTTGGCAATCAGCTAGCATATAATCGGCGAAAAAATCTGATATGTATTTTTTGTCGTCCTATATCTGCATTGCCAGTTTGGCGGATCTCCTTCTATGTCTATGCAAATGGGAAAAAATTGCTATAAAACCAAACATAATTTGCTCCATATACCGTAGAATCTATGTTGTACGCTACGTTCTCCTGAAAACGCGTGTATAAGTAATTATTACATACTGAATTTTTTACTATTTTTGTTTACCCATAAGGTTTCATAAACTTAATGAAGGCTATATTCTACAGTTGTCCCAAATGAAATCTCTCTCTCTTCTATTTAGCGCTGTCTTTTACTTGATTACGAACCGCCATTTCATAAAGACGTCGAAGATACTATAAATTCAATTTACAATGATTCATCGCCAAGAGAGATTCCAGAAAAGTGTTCAGTAGGTGGTCACACTCAATACATCTAGTATTTTCTGACGATTCATGCCCCAACATCTTCGCTGTGCCTTAATTAAAAACCACCTAAATTGCTTCAGTTGATATACAGAAGGGACATGGGGTTCTGTCTGGAAATCCCTATCTTATCCACTAAGTTAACTCTGTTGTATCGTCGCTTCCTACTTCACCTACAGTCGGTGTTACTTATGGGCTTCAAACTACCCGTACCGACAAGGGTTCCTGCCATACCATTAGATTCAGATTCTTACCGTTAGGGAGTACCAAAAATCGAAATCACCCTCACTAATAGCTGATTTTTATCTCTATCAATGAACTTTTCAGTCCATTTCGCAAAAAAAAAAATTGCAAGTAATATTACGTATAAAACACAACCAACAGTATAATAATTTTACTGTATTTTTTATTTTCTCGAGGTTATAAAGTTGATTTTTACAGTTTACACAATATAAATCAAGTCGATTATTTCTAAATTAAACAAATCTCGTTGTATTGTTTTTTCTGTAGTACTACTTACCGGTCTGTAGTTGACGATGCGTTCGTGCTAGATCGTGCTAGGTATAGGCTGAAGTGTTTGGGGAAAGTTCAGCGCTAGCATCAAATCCTAATCAAATGTTGTTCACTTAGAGCATATACAAACGGGAAAGTATGTTGTACCGTTCCGTGCTTATACGTATACTCTGGCATTTATAAGATTTCGCAAGGCTCTGATCGTGATTGTCAATTTCAAGATTTTCTTATTGGTAGCACACTGTCTACATCCGAATCATCGATGCACAAAATAATTTTCGTAACACATACATTAAAAGTCCCTCTTTCGGTGCCTGTAAAGCGTATGAGAAGTGGTACTTTTTACAAGGATACGGGCTTCGCATGCGTAGATCGACTATAATCTTATTTATACTTATAGTTACTTTTTTGCACGCTATTTTAACACTATTTGTTAATTATATTAGTTAAATAAATATTGTGGCCAGAGTTGAGTCGTAAATAAAGTCTTATATGTAACACAGGAAGAAAAGTCGACTTTATTCCCTTCTTACGTAATGTACTATTTTCTACGCTTCACAGGCACTAGAGAGACTTTTTCTGTACTCTCTACAAAAAAGATCATTTTACACCAGACATGGTTGGGTGCTTAGAGATGTTATCAAGTAGCTAAATTTTCCTATTATCGGTGAATATGTGTATACAGTAATAACCACTGGTTTTTTTAGCGTAATTCTAACCTTCTGAATGTCTTGAATTGTGGAATTCGAATCGATTTTGAAACATTGATGAATTAACTAAGAACTACCAGTGACAACGACCCCCAATAATCCTCGGTGAATTCCGACAGGTAATCGATCAGTATGACACCTTCAACATCTCCAGTATCATTCGTTCCTTGCTAAACGAGCTCGTGTTCTCCGGACGATACTGTTGTTAACGACTCAAGTATAAGTTTACTAACCCTTCATAATGCTGGTGATGCCGACATTTTTATTTTGATCAATCAGTAATAATCCGTTACTTGGTGCAATCGCCTCCATTGTTGCGATACGGCGTTTATCCTTTTACAACTGATGTTTACTAACATTGACGCGATTAACCGCCTTAGCTATAGCCACCAATATCCGCCAGAGTTCCAGTGGCATGAAGACGGGTCATAATTTGATCGGGGGAAGGTAAAATATCACTGACTTTTTCGGACATGGGCAAAATATGAGACAGGCGTACTTTCTTCTGAACTCATCGCGCGGCCACACCAATACCGCTTAACGCCGACTTAATGGCAGTAGAACCCATATCCGTTAAATTTTTTGTCGCTTGATAAACCCTTTTTCCTCCGTCTCAACTATCGAAGATTTATTATATGCACAGAGTCTAAAGCATCGAGTTACTACATTACGTCTGTAATTCAGACGAATTGAAACTTGATCAAGAATATCATTTTTGATTTTTTGGTGTGGTGGTGCCAACTTAACGTAGGTTAGCTCATTGTCAGTTGACCTTTAGAGGACAGGAACACTCGTATACGGGGGTGACGCATGATCGACGCTTTACTCATGATAGTTTTAACATATTAGATGCATTTTTTATGCATTTTCTGGAGGAGACCAAAAATCTCGAATCCTTGGCCTCTAAAGGTTAGGAGACAAGTTATATTTTTTACCAGCAAAAACGGGTCTTTGTTTGATCAGTTATTTGGATATACGACAATGAGATTATTCTAGCGAATCAAAAAGTATTCTTTTACTCGTCTCCGGCTTGGAACACGCACTCGATTAGCTCGTGCTTGCAAGCCTTCTCGTTCTCGGTTCAGAATATACTATTTCTTTATAGTTGGCGTATGTACGGAAAAACCTTGATGTTCGCGGGTGAAGAGTTGGATATTTCACGTCCTAGTAGTCGTCAAGTGAAGGAAAATGTTCATGTTACGACTATACTACTCTAACTAGGCGTAAAATTCAACTTTACACCCATAAAACACGAACGTTCTCCCGTACTTTACGTCTACTATGACGAAAAGTATATATTTCTTAGGTGATACATTTTTCAATAATACCAAAGAAAGTATAACGCATAGTCAATACTTAACACAGCACCACAATCGTGAGTGCAAGACTGGACCTGAATGTGTAAATGGTTTGGGGTATTTTCTTTTGTCCTCAAAAGAAAGGAAAGAGCCTAACAAAATCCCAGATTTGATATAATACTCAACGGATGGCTGCTTCGGTAGCAAAACTACTTACGCTGCTGAGCTGACAGTTCTACTCTTTTCGCTCTCCTGGCCGTAATTTTGCGATTTTTTTCGGAAACTGAACGGCAAAATGTTCTCCAAGGATAACCCTACTGCAATGTATAAAAAAAATGAAAACTGATTCTTGTAAAATTTCAAATCTCCATAGTCCCCGAATTAACCCTTTCAGTCACATACTTTTCAACTCAATATGTTGGCCTGAATTTTTTTACTCCATGATTTTTGAAGTCGCTGATCAGGAATCTGAAGTAAGTCAGAATTTGACAATTTCAAAATTCAAAATGGCGGATCCAATATGACGAATTTATAATCGAACAAACTATCAAAATTCGATGATTCTTACCAAAACTTGTTACTCGAGGGTTTTTGGGGGTTATACGAAGTAACAAAGATCAATTGAAGGTGTAAATAAACTGTGATAAGGCTAAGATATGGAAATTTTCGAGTTGGTACGTTGAGCATCCTACTGTGAGTGAAAGGTTTAAATGTTGGTACCGCTGAGAATTTGATATTGTAACCTTTCTGTTCTCTGACCACTCTCCTTTTTGATTCCGCGAGTTCATACCGCCTGATTGTCTTCGAGATTTCGCGTCTTATCGGAAAAATTGTTGGCAGAGCATTCTTTGACCTGCCTGAAGATGTAACATGACACAAGATTACAGGGGCGGTCGCCGGGAGGCGGGTATGATGTAGGTCAGTACCACTTGGTCGGTCGTCCTGCGTTATACAGGTTGGGATGATAACGATTTGTTGATGCGCCGCGGTCCCGCGGGCGGAGAAGGACTCGCGTCTCGCGACTCCCGCGCGGCGAGAAAGCGAATCGATACTGATACCTCTGCCTACTACTCCCATGCACAGTAACGTCCGCGAACTCGCGGTGCTAACGGCGCGATGCGACTCTCGGCCTGGAGGAAAAGTGGCGGGAGTCTCGGCGAACAACCAGGTATCGAGCTAGTCGGTTAGTCGCACGGCTCTCCTCGAGCTGTCGCGTATCTTGTTTACCTGTCCTTCTTCCTCTCCGCTCCTATCCGCCTTGGAATAGCATGGCGTCGCGGTGTCCTCCTTAACCAAAATATCTGGCGTCTTGACGCTTCGGGAGTGAGGAATTTCTTCGTCATACGTTGCAGACGCACCCGCGTGCATGAAAACTCTTCCCACTCGTCGCCCTGACCGCGTTGCACCGCAACCTTCTCCTACTCCCCCTCCTACTCCTCCGACTGAACGCCGTTTCGGGATTCCCGGGGTTATTCTTCTTGGACGCAATCCTCCCGGTACCCCGCGCAATTCTCAAGGTGACCTCAACGTCCCTCCTCCCGGGTCTTGCGATCTAAGTACCAAAGACTTGAAGAGTAATTCAGTTCTTGTCCGCAAGTGCCGACGCAGACTTGACTCCACATCGAGTATTGTGCGTAAAGTTTTCACATTTTTCGAATTCCTCACGTTTTTGTGGACAAACAGGCATTATAGTATATACAGTTAGTTACTAACAGATGACGGGATAACTGTTATTGTCTAATATCCCAAATTCGCTGCAATTCATTCTGATATATGATCCTTTTTAAGCACGCGTATAAAACGGAATACTTGCTGTATTTATCATCGCGAAGAATGTCACCTCGTAAAGATTCTCTTGGACTCCAAAATACGTTTCATCACTCTCGCAACCATTGGCTAACATTTGCAAATATGTGCGTGTACGCAGAAAATATTTTCCGAATTTCGGGAAAACGGCCTAATCGATTTAGATATATTTTTATTATTCTGTACTACAGATGAATAGCTTGACCGAAACTGATGAAATTTTAGTGATACACGAAGTATTCGGTAGAGACGTGTGACAAAACTTCTGAAACTTTTACTAATCTCTGCTATTTATATCCTGAATCCCGAATAAACGGTCAAATCGTTTCGAATGAATTCAAATAAAAAATCAACTATTCGATAAAGATTCCACACAAATTTTTTTAATGCCCATCGACTTCCGTTTACGAAATGGTGGTAGTCCTAACTACCAAAAAATTTGTAATGTTCAAAATGTCCCACCAATTTTCATGGAATCTAGTTCATAACGTTTGCTTTCAATTTAAATGTTATTGGGGCAGCCCATGCCAACCCAACCTGCTGCGAAATTTGACATTTTTGATTCGGCCGCAACTTGGTTATCTTTTTGCATTATGTAAAAACGCATTACATGATTTTTTCAAACATTTTTTCATCGAACCGTTCATGAATTATGAACTTTTTACAATCTTAATAGTTTTTTCCCATGCTTGTTATGGGGTAGATGATTGTGAAAGGGAAATGAACGAAACTTGCATTGAAACAGTTGAAAGATTGGTTAAAAAATTGATTTATTGTCAAACAAAATATGGAGAGTACAATGAGAAGCTGTGGAGAAGTTGTTCGTGGAAGGGAAAAGTGAAGAGTTCAGTTTGGTTTCGGAACAGGAGGTGAATTTAGATGTTGGCTGAATGAAAAATGGCATAGAAGTGAGTATATGGGAGAAAGGATATAAAAAACTGCTAATTACAGTTTAGAAGTAGAGGGAGCAATCTACTGATCCGATATGAGAACTGAAACAACGAAGTGATGATAAGATGAGGACGCAGAGTTTATGGAGGTATTGTAATCAGAGCGCTATTTTGGAGGCGATTTTTAGGATAGAATAAATTATAAACTGTTCCAGTTTTCTTTCTCAAATTTTGTATACATGTTTATCGTTCCTTCAAGAATATGTACAAATTAAAAAAAATGTTTTCATTATCGTGTACTTTAATACGATTGTTTATAACGATGCACGGAAAACACCTCCAATTGGCAGCCAGCGTAGCGGACGTTATATGGATCTGAAAATAAATCAAACATATTCTTAATCTGTACGAATGTTGTGATGGTCGGTACCAGATTCAGCAAAAACAAATCACAAAAAGGCGGATTGCTAAACTTGGATTATGAAATTTTCCTACATTCCTGACCATTCTACGAGTTATAGAAAACAAAAACACTTATTTTAACTGAATTTTGCTACCAAGGTTGAAAAATAATCTACTGAAGGTGCATGCCAAATTTGAACTCAATTGGCTTATCGGTTATCGCGATATTGTGGCTGCTAATTTAAAACCGTAGTTTCGAAAAAAACGCGTTTAATGTTTTTATACCCTTCGATGAGGTTTAAATGAGACTAATTGCTGTTTACTGGTTAATCAGCCAACCCAGGTCCGTAAATGGCTTTTTTGTCATTCGAAGCGTAGTAGTAGAATGTTCTTATTAGGTGTCGGAATAATACGGACGCGCGCATTTGGACCGCGCCCATTTTGATATTTTTTATATAACCTATATAGTTTCGAAAAGTAATCTTTGAAGAACGTGCAAAGAAATTTTCAAGCTAAAATATTCAACAGTTTATTTTTCATAACGATATTTGTCGCTCGGGTAAAAAGGACTCCAGTGTGTCAAGTATGTGAGTCTACAGAAGTGCGTCAAACAAGAGTTAAAGTGGCTGTAATAGTGTGAAAAAGGAAACTGAGGACTGGAGGACGCAACGTGCTTATAACGTTTTGAAGAATCCCTCAATTTGAAAGTAGTTCTTTTTTGAAATTGTGTGTTTTTGAATGTACTTTTTGAAAATCAATTCTCAAAAATACTACCGTCCATACCACAAATTTGAAGCCTGGTCTCACTGTGTGAAAACGATTCTTCCTATTTTTATCGAATTTTTAACGTTACTTAAATCTTTTCTGTCATTTAAAACTTTAAATAGTACTTTGAATGTTTTATACAATGGCTCATTAAACATGTTAATAGTAAAAACTTGCAAATTAAGATAATTGGAAGTTGGAAAAATAATAAATCACCATTTTGAACGATACTTTTTATTCTTAAATTTTTTGTTTACGTTTTTGTTCAAATATTTTACATAAATGAGTTTTATTTTAGCTTGTAATTACTCAATGTTGAAGATCGATCCTTGTCCGGAGTAATGCAATGAAATTTTTACGCTCCTGTTATTCTTTTAGCCGTTCTACATCGAATACTGAGATTATTGGTACCTTCATTATAACCTTTAATTTTTTAACAAAATATAACAATAAAAAGTATCATTCAAAATACTGAAATATGTTTGATGAAACATTGTATAACTCACAAAATCACGAAAGTGGCAAATTCAGTCTGAAAATTTGGATGAAAATATGTGTAAAGCTAGATCTGTCTGTTATAAATATTCAAATGGAGCATGCTTAAAATTTAAAATTACGTTAATTAGGGAGTTGTCCCATTTTTGTCTGATAAAGTGAGACCTTTTTTGTAATAAAAAAGAAATGAAACTATCCAATCAATTGCTTCCAAACTTTCAGCATATTTTCATTATCATTTTAGGTGTTAATAAAAAAAAAAGTGTTAATTAATCTTATGAAAATCCACCTGCTAAATTGCCTCGTTCGTGACCCAGCGCAACCGCTGGTATTCAGGATTTCTTCACTTCTGGTAGTCTGAGAAGAAAACCAAACAGCATTTTAGTTCGTACACATGTAGCTATTGTTCGATGAAGCATCAAATGAAAAAAATTTTTAAATACAGAGATTATTCATCAAATTCAATATTTTTAGTAAATAACCAATTGCAACTGAGGCTCAAATTATTATTTTTCTGTATAATTCTCAAAACAGATGATTTGATTTTTTTTTAATTCGGCAAGAATGGTAAGAATGAGTTCGGTTTAAAATAATTTCCTAAACGATCCAAGTAAAAACATGCCTTATACTTCCTTTACCGATAACAATCCACGACCGAATCAATTTTAAAATCGACGATATAGCTTCGACATTAGAGTAGAGTTCAATTCTACGATACTTATTGGGACTCATACCCTAGAAGCTTTATTAATCGTAGGGGGAAGTCCCCCAGTGACGGGCACCTAAGGTTATTCGTTAATAAAATCGTTATTTAAGTGAAAACATAATTATTTTTATTTTTGTTATAATCTTTAGAGTATGTTCAACGATATAGGAACTTTTGCAATTAGTATATAACGTTAAACTAGGAATAATGTACAATTTTATTTATATTTATAAGAAAAACTAGGGTGTCAGAGAAGTCTCCCCTAGTACCGGACACTAATAGTACGGATGGAAAAAATGTCTTAAAATTTAATGAATTTTGCAGTGGTCACATATATATTTGTCAGAGCGCTCAGGGATGTCCGCACATCTCATGTGCCCATTCCTTGCAATTGCAGCACTGAATCCAATCCTCATCGTTCTTCTCTACCTATCACGTTGCCACTCAAGACTCTTTGAACTGCCTTCTTTATATTTCCTTCGGACCATTTTCCTCTTTCGAGTATTTTTGATTGGTTAGCTATGCTAAAACAACACTAAAACACGTCAGAACAAGTTTTGTATAAATAGTCAAATTCAGAGAAAAAATTGGGTGTCCGGTACTGGCGGACAAATCGGGTGTCCGATATTAGGGACCCGTAATGCACAGCTAAATAATGAAATATGTGCTTGGTTGCAAATATATCAACTTTTATTGACCGTTATCTGAAAGAATACATACCAGCGAACATCCCAGACCAAAAATAAAAGAACAAAATCATGCGTTGTTTAAAATAAACAAACGCGAAACTTAGGCGTGACCACGACGTGACGTAAATTTATGCCAGCTCAAATGTTCAACTGTCCGTTGTGCAGGTTCGAACCACACAAGAAAACTATCGATACTTTGTTTACTTTGGGATATACGACGTGTGTCCGATACTAGGTGCCGTCCGGCGTTACGGGACTTCCCCCTAAGTGAAGCGCGAAACGCCAAGTTCCTCAGGAGCGCGCAGAGATCTTATAATTTTTTTATCGTTTCCAAAGCATTCCGAAATATCGGGAACAATAATTCATAACTTACAAGATAATGAAGATACTACTTTTTGTAGGGTCTTAAAATTCTTCTGTCTTTTTAGTAGAATTTCCTGTAATTGTTTTCAGATTTTCAAAAGTGGTCGGAAACTGCAAAGTTTTACGACTTGTAACTTAGAACCCGTTAGTGATGTCGAAAAAAACAAAAATAAGGGTAGTCGTAAAATATACTTGAGTCACAACCAGATTGGACGTGATATCGGTCCAAAGCTCGCCGAAAACGTATGAAATTCGCTATGTATACATATATATTATGTATGTATGTATGTCTGTAAGTATGGGTCTATGTAGGCAAGCATTTTGAGGTAAGACACCCATGGTCGGAAACACGTTCTAACGACTGTCGAGGGCTTGTTCGTAGTGTAATGAATCAAATGCGACCACTTTCGACACAATGTTTTATTCAGCCGTAGGTAACAGTACAAAATTCTTGTGTGAAGTCAGCAAAACAATAAACTTGGTAAGAAAAAAATTACAAAACAAGCTCAAGTGCTTATAAACAGAATTTCAAAAAGTTATGGAAAACGAAAATCCCAAGTGCGCACGTGCACAGTGTGTAGTGGATTCCTGTGAAATATAACAAATTTCACATATTCCCACTACAAAAAATTGATTCGTTATTTTTTTTATTATTTTTAAAAAAGCTTATCGTTTTGTTGACTTTACACGAGAACTTTGTACTGTAGTCTATGGCTGAATAAAACGTTGGGTCGGAAGTGATCACATCTGATTCTTTACACTAAGGCCAACCGCGCGGCACCAAATTCTTCAAAGCCCTCCCACAGCAGTTCGGAGGAATTTCCGACCATGAGTGTCTTACCTCAAAATGCTTGCCTAGGTAGCGACTCCACACACCCTAGAAGTATGTCCACAGTTAACATAAGCACCCTGCATATGACACGGATCAAAATGGTCAAATATTTCGGGAATAATGCGTCGCACCGAGGAACATTTCCTACAAAAGTTGTTGGGTTTCAAGGGGGCTATGAGAAGATTATATCTAAAAACTTATTTCTACGTGTACCAGCTGTTTCTTTCTTGGTATAGTTCATCACTTAGAAATTTTTTACCTACCACAGTTTGCCCCAGTCTCTCTTGTTCGAACATTCAGTGAACTAAACTGAGCTATCGATGACTAGCATCGCGATCGTCCGATCGTGCCTATTGTAAAAAAGCTCAGCTTTCTTGTTCATCCAGTTAATTAATTCTTGCCATGTCATGGTTAGAATGTGAAATCACTTCCCGTGCCCGATCAATGGAAGACACGAGTAGTCACGTGATGTATTTTTAAGTCTCGCTGCAATCTTGGAATCAACTTGTCGAGGTAATAGAAACAAAGTGATTTCAAGTCTGATGAAGATTGTACAGCATAGATTACCGCTACATTCGTGTACTAATTATCTCGACATCGCCGCAGCGACGCGTAACGATGGTATTCAGAAATAGTACTAATTAATTATCTGTACGTGTAATCATGCTGTGTTGAACACAAGGCAGAATATGTGTTCGAGATTCCTGTACCGGAAACCACTGCACAATTCATCATTCTCAAACATGACACGTCTCACAACAGTATCGAAATTTATAAAAGTGTAAGTTTGGTTTTATGAGGAGCTTTGTTCATATTCAAGCGAGTCACTGTTATCATAAAATTGTTTCTGTTGTTTATTTTTTCTTTATTTCTGTTGTCAATTGCTTCTTTACTGTGATCTGGTGCCATTCTTCTAACCCAGCATACATTCGATTCATATTTTAATGGTAATCGTACTTGACTGCTCTATCGACACATTCTGCTTTCGCTGTGTGTGGGAATAGACGAATTTTGACATCTGATTACACTACAAGCGAAACAAAAGCATACGTATGATCATATTCTATATTTAAGGATAACGGTATACATAAGTTTTTCGAATATACTGCAAACAATTGTTAACTGTGTATTTTGAATAATAATTTGCAGGGAATTTAACTGTGAATGAACTGGCAATGAGCTATCTTCATCTCAATCTGGAACAACATTTCTTTGCTGACGAATATTGAATAATTTTATTTATTTAACCTGACTCAACATTATGTCTGCAGTTGAATTCATCAATTTTAAATTTACTTCTGAATCACAGGGAAGTTTTGATTAACCTCAACTTGTTAAATTCATTTGCACTTTTTAAACTTTTGTTTTGTCATGTTTGTTTGTGTCTCTTGATCAATATTATCACAATTACATTCATCTAGAATATTAAAATTTACTTTACTTACGTACTAAGTACTGTTGTTTGAAACCAATTTATTCAAATGTAACAACGATTTGTCAGAGGTAAATTAATTGAAGCTTCTACATGTCATGGATAGTGGGTGAATTAGGGGATATGATATTCATTTTTGAGATGGTTAATTATCTATTGTTTTTCTTTTACTTTCCAGGTTGAAGCTGGTGATGTTATTCTCAGGGTGAATGAAGTTGACGTAAACAGATTAAGTACAAAAGAAGGTATGCATCTCCAAAATAGTGCTAATTTTAGAGATCTGATGTTCACTCTAAGTAAATCGCATGTGCAAAGGCTGGTCGCACGCAGAGGGTTTTCTCCCACTTTTGCAATCCAACATTTTATGATGACAATAGCAATGTAACATTCACACAAAAAGTAATAATACAACGAGCACGATGATTCATTGCAATAACTGTTTGAACCTGCTTTTCCAAAAATATAACGCCAGCAAAACATACTGCAATAACAATAACGATGAAAAAAGAACGAAAAAGCATAAATTCGGCACAACGGCATATTATAGATTGTACTCACAAAAATGGTTTTTTGTTCACAATAACAGAATCTTCAAGTGTCTCAAGGCTATACTGTATCAACCAAAGAGAGCCGAATCATTGGAAATCAAACTTTCTCTTATTGTCCTGTAAATCGATAGTAAAACAAATTAATTTCTGTTCTTCGATTTACAAATTTAGAGAGATATTGACAATTGTACAGTTTCTCAAACCATCCACTCACTAAATTTTTTTTGACAATCCTATTGCGGATACCTATTCAACCGAATTCAATCGGCTCTATCTTTTTTGAGTCGAGGTACAAACGATTCCGAAGTGGTCCCCGTTGGAAAAAACGAAATTTTGAAAAGTGGGGTGCGGATCATTTTTTGAAAATGTCATATCTTTTTTCTATTCGAGGTACAAACGAAAAAAGTGGTACGAATCAGTACAACCGAAGTACAATCGATATCAGTTTTCAAATTATTATATTTCCAAAGTCGGGTGCCAGGTTCACATAGGTGCTGAATGAGCTGTTCCTGCAACTTGACTTGAATTTATAATAGCCACTTGAAGTGCCAGCTGTTGATTTATTGTGGTACTAAGTGTATTCACCGACTCCGGCACTTCTCTGATTAAGAGAAGCCACAGTTTCTTGGTTCTATGCATGGCTGTCTAACTGCTTTGGTCGTTACTGCGATGCAAGCAGCTTCCTTGATCTTGCCTATAGGACTGCGTTTGTTTCGTTGAGCGACACTTTGATGTCATTCCATGTTCTCTCTCTTCCCAAGAGATTTTTCACCGGAGCAAAAATTGACACCGTGATTACGTATCTCGTGGTTACTTACATTTCAAAAAATGATTACGAGAGACTATTTGACAAAGAAATTTCACTTTGATTATGTGATTTCTCATGATATCTAAGATCTCATATGATTTCCTAAGTTTACAAAGAGATTCCTGTAATCCTAAATGATTTCTCGTAATTACCAATGATTACCACCATGACTACAAATTCAGAATTTTATTTCAATATTACCGATTTCAGTATGATTTCGGAGATTACAAGCGATTTTGGATATTACGAAATGATTTCGAACGATATTGACATCTCAATCGCTTCGGTGAAACACCCCTTTTGTTTTCCACTATTATCTGCATCTGGATTAATCGCAGATCTTTACGTTTTTTTTTATTTTTTTTTTTTCCCCTCATGTTTCTTGATTCGAACATCAAGTATTCCTCCCGTTTCTGCGATATAAACATCTTCGTAATGACCTACGAATTCTCTCTTAAACGCTCTTACAATTAGTTTATACGTTGTTGAAAGGTTTTTTTGTTTCAGCAAGCCGCGAAGACTATCGATTGTTGTAAACTGATTTACCTAAATACCGTAGGGCACAGATTCGACGGATTTTTCTTTGGTACTGGCGTTGTGTGGTATCGTCATGGTGTTGTATCGATGATGACTTTCTGATACGCTTTTGGAATAATTCTTTACGAATAGTTGTTATTCCTACAACATCCTTCTTTATCTTGAGTTCTGAGTTCAGACTTTGTTCTATGGTGCACCGCTGTTAATTTCGTCGGCAGACAAAAGTTTTACCGCAATTACTAATACTTGAAAAAACCATGCTTAACCAGCATCCACTGTTCTACTGAATGTATGAATGTCCCTTATTCGCGCACGTTCTCGTGTATGTCCATATGTTTGTCGTTACGGTTTCTATTTGAAGATGAAACTCGGTCGCCCGAAGTTTGTTAAAGCTTAAGAAATGCAGGCAGATCTGGCTCTATGCCAAAAAAAAGTGACTATACTTTCATGGTTGGTGAATGCATCTTAAAATTAAAGAGTTGCTACAATTGTATTTCAGTTTATGTTTTTTTTTCATGTGGCCAAATTTTGTCTTTGACGGTCAATTTCGGTAGAGCTTGTAAGGTAAGGCTTGGTAAGGTACGGAGAATTGTTTTAGAACAAAATCATGGTTATTTCAAACTGAAATGATAGTAAAAAAATTATGTATTGTGGCTATTATTGATTCATCAATACGTATAAAAAATGAGTGAGAACAGATTTTTATTAGACCGATCCACTAATATCGCCTAAATATGTCCTAGAAATTTTGGATCACACTTTAAAAAGTCTAAATTTACCAACTATAAATTTTTGGCGATGAAATAGTTGTGTTAGGTGCAAATTTTAGGCAATTACTACTTGTTAAAGTCCCGGCATGAACTGAAAATGAAATGGTGAATTCGTCCATGAAAATTTTGTTCATTGTGAAAATATTTCCGTAAAACTCCGTTGACATAGAGTATACGCGCTTAGCTAGAAGAAATAATTTCAAATGATATCACTGACAGTTTATAAACTTCAGAACTTTGTAAACCCGCCGATAGATTTAGGTATTATAGAATATATACAAAACATACAAAAATTTTATCACAGAGCAGCGATATAAAACATGAGCAATATTCTCAATACATTCAACAAGAATTTTTGGTGTAGGGGAAATTAATAAAAGAATTGCCGAATCATTTGATAGAGCAACAGAATGAATTAACACGAATGCAAACAGTATGGAATCACGGGACGTTGAAAATATAAATGATGTTATTCTACAAGAATATTTGAAAACACTTAGAATCAGCCAAATTTTTCTTCCATACAAATTGCAATTAAGAGTGTATTCTGTGATTATACTGATCAGAAATCTTGGTACTAATAAAAATTCATGTAATAGTACAAGATTACTTACTCTAGAACGTACCAATAATCTTTTATGCTGTGAAATTTTAACCGATGACAAAGCAAGAGAGATAGTCTTTATAAATCACGTTATATTTTATTGTCAAGATATGTATTCTGTCACATTCTAAAGGAAATAATTCCCAGTTGACAAGGTACTTACATTAACATTAAATAAATCTCAAAGCCAAACGAAAAGAAAGATTTTTTTAAATCAAACCTAAGTACCGATTCATGATTCCACAACGTAAATGAAGTGAAATCATCTTTCGTATTGTTGCAATGAATCGAATGATCCACTTGAGGTTTATACCATATTTTCACCAGGTACCATTTCGCCAGCCAAAATTTCTATCATCCCGCTGAAAACCAAAAAATCCGATCGGTATTTTTTAAACTGAATGATGTCAATTTTAACAATAACATAAAAAATGTAAAGTTTCATCGTTTGCTCACCTCTCTAAAACTCATTTGACTACTATTCAACGATCGTATGAACCAGAATATGTTTATGACGTAGTGAGAACCGCTGAGCGTGTGAAGCGGGCGCTTATTTTCTGCTGCGAATTTTCTGCCGACATAGAGCATTCATATCCCCTTTTCAATAGGTTGACTAGAGTAAATGCCTAAAGATAGGCTGTGGGTATTTTTTTTGAAGCAACCGAAAGGGCACCAAAACCGCTGGGAAGGTAATAACAATGCCCTTTATTTGCCAATTCGCTTATAGCAGTATAATAATTATCGGGTTGATAAGGGTAACAAATGTCGGTACGGAAGCTCTCTGCCCCGTCCCTCAGTCAACTGCCCCGACCTCTGTGAACCGGCACCTGATTATTGGGAAAAAAAAATTTTCGCCTTTACGAATTCTTTTAAAGAGCTTTAAAGTTCCTCATCTTTTTCGAAAACAGTTCACTCACAGGAAATGGAATGCCAAGTTTGCGCGGTAGCTCAACTTTCAAAAATGATACTTTATTATTCTTGCATACTACTGGAATACTTCTGTAGATCTATGCCAGTATTGCTAATTTTTTACGAAATCTAAAGTTTCGTATAAGATAAAAAATTGTCTTACGTTATGTTGCCGAAATATTTAACAATATATCGACGTGAATTGCTTATGACGAAAACGAATAGTAAGAGTTCTGACGATAATTTGAATGAATTTAATCGATCAAACCGACGATACGTAAAAATTTCTGGATCCCAACTGAATTTCCATTAGGTAAAAAAAACTTCTTTTTCGCAAATTCAGTAATCCCAAATAAAACCTTGCTAGCAAATCAATCATTATCAGACCAGGCGGTGAAAATGTTTAGATGTAAGTCATTATTTTCGAAGGGAGAAAAACATAAGGAGGATCAGTAGTGCTGTTTTAACAATAATTCTATGTTTGTGAAAAAAGTTGCGTACATTTATATTTAAAAAAATGTGAATATCGCAAGAAATATGTAACACAATCGTTAAAAAAAAGTCAGAGATAGAGTATTTCTAAAGTGAACAGCGTTAGTGTTGAAGGTACGTAAACTTGTGCCCGAGAAGGCTAGGTCTGTCGCAGTTTCGTAGTATTTCAAAATTGTCTATCAGCCAATTTAATTGTTATCTTGATCGGTGCGTAGAGATGGCTACATTGAAAACTCTGACGTCAATTCAGAAATCTAATTCTGCCTGTTTTTCCTGACAACCTGATAACTGGTAACTTGCAATCTCTTTAATCTCCAACCAAAGCAAACATTCGATGCAGTGTACAGCCACCTGCATTGCAGTACCGCACTTTTCACTCCAGTCAGACTATCTCCATTGTACAGTCTCGACTTTCAACATTCGAATTCATTAACCGATACCCGGAACGCATAGGCTAGCTGACGTAAAATCAGTTTTTATGCACTTCGGTTCGGTCGCGTCGTACGACACAAAAAGTGACGTCATATCGAAAATACATTCGCATCTGAAATCATCGGGTTTGATACTCACTTGAATATATCTCCACTTCCGCCTAATATTTTCAGTATGATATTGAAAATTTCAAACTGCCAAAGAACCTCCACGACCGGTACGCCAGCCGGTGCGACTAACTAAAATAGACAAATTACAGACGCGCTTTTGGTAAGCATGCAATTAGTGTACGTACAGTAATGTTCATTAATGCCTTCCTCTTCCGGCTATCTTGTTTTATGCACAAAATGCGAGTTCGATTCTATACGAATTATGTGACAATGACTGGCGATGCAGCCCACGTGAGAGATTGGGAGTCATTGTCACACAATTAGTAAAGAATCGAATACGCGTTTCGTTTCAGATTGAAACCGAAGTAGCCGGAAGAAGAAGGCATCAATGTACATACATACATTACCATGGAGTAGAAGGAATCTAAACTGTAGGAATAAAAACGGGACCAGAGTATAGGTGGCGCTGTTAATAGTACGGAACCGCTCACTTCCAATTGACTATAGTCATTACACTTGCGCATAGTGTACCTATCTCGATGCAACATAACCGCACTAAATGACACTAAGGGTTGCATCGTAGTTGGATCATGTCATATGAAGTGTTAACGAATGAAACTTTTCGTTAATGAAATAAACAATGGGTAAAACGTACGTAATTACCCGATGCTATTTTAATGCTATTCACAACAAAAAGAAAGAAACAGCTAAACTGCTACGAAAGCAGTCTAGACTTACCTAGTACAAAAAGTAAAGTAAAGCATATTGCATAGTTGAATAACGTATACTTTTTTCACAAGTATATTTTATATAACATGTATATTTTGATTTAACGAGGTCGAAGTTAGTAACGTTATCGTAACGAAACATTGGGGAAAAAGTCACTATTTTCTTCAGTTTAAAGAACTGAGATTTCGGAATATGAGTGTGTTTTGTTTTATTACGATTTAATAAATTTCAGCCAATTCCAAAATCGCGAAGTAACGGTTTTTCCTCAGTATAAATCGATATGGTAACTCTACTAACTTCAATATGATTTTATTTATCGATAGTAAATTAAACTAATTTGTCTGATCAACGCAAATTTATTTTTATTGATTCTTCTGAGCCACGGCCCACAGTGCATCACCAAAAAAAGTAAATTCACATTACAGCTAGCTTCTAACTTACGTTGACACCAGTTGCATGCTACACAAATTATGATAAATTTTACGATATTCATACATAAAGTTGTATATCTCGTAGTAAGAAACTTTTTTATACAATCACCGAAAAATGGGTGATAGAGAAGTCGATACATTTGTTAAATTATAAGATTATACGTAATATAGTTGCGTACTATACACCAATTGCGTTCTATACTACGTTTTTCCGTAAGTTTTATGGCCTTCTGTATTGCAAATTAAATCGATTCAAATGTTGCCGGTAGCCGGAAAATAGAGTTTCCACACAGTTAACAGCGCAATCTTTTTTCCGAAAAATGGAACCACTTTCTGATATCCAAATATAGGAGAAATTTGTCTTCTACTCCATGAACATTACTGTACACTTGGGGACAATGAATCTGAGACGGCCAATATTTTACACTCGACAGTTATGTTGGCAACACAGAGAAACCTGCAGCGCCCCAGTTGGCCGAGCGCGAAACTAACTCAATCTTAATAAACATAACATAACCCATGACCGTCGAATCTAACCTTAGAATACCGCGAAGATGATGACTTGTTGGATTGACACGTATTCTGAGCTTAGATTCGATATGTTATGTTTATTGAGATTGAGTTTGTTTCGCACTCGGCCGACTATGGCGCTGCAGGTTTCTCTGTGTTGCCAACATAACTGTCTAGTATAAAAAATTAGCCGTCTTAGATTCATTGTCCCCAAGTGTACACGTACGACTGCCAGCGCCATCTATTTGGGTCTTTGGCGTGACTGGAGTAGAAAGCCAACATGTGTACGTGTGTATAACAAATGATCGGCCATGGCCTCGCATACTGTACTTTTTCTTGAGAACTTACTTTCCATATAGAGTATACATATCCATATACGTACTGCATAGGTACACATGTATGAACATGGAGTATCATGACAGTGCGCACGTTTGCAACACGATCCGCTGAAATCCGATCTGATCCAATCCGATCCAACGATGCATACGGCCCAACGCTCGAATGTTGTCTAACTATATGTATAGACCGATTCCTCCTCCTTTTCCTCGTTGTAGACACTGCTTATTCCCGCGCAAACTATTCTATATCTGTTTCAGTACTAAAATGTCTCCGGCTCTCGTCAGATCCAGTCACCCTAAAACTACGAAGAGGTAAGTTGTACTAATACCTGCTTTACTCGAGTTTTAGCTATTAATCTTAATATATATCGTGTGTCCATGAGGAAAGTGCACACCTTATGCGCGTGCGTCAAGTCGTTCGAATTTTATTCGCTGACAGTTACCGCCCGATTGAGCAGCCGACGAAATACCAATCGCAACTGTCAGAAAATGTCCCTAGCCCCCCCCCCCCCCGCTACCTGTGAGCTCTGACCATTTTCTGACAGTTGCGATTGGTATTGCTTCGGCTGCTCAATCAGGCGGTAACTGTTAGCCAATAAAATTCGAACGACTTGACGCATGCGCATAAGGTGCGCTCTTTCCTCATGGTCACACGGTATATCATCGTTTGTTTTAACGGGATGCTATAAGTAAAATGAAACGGCGTTTTTACCGACCGGACAACGAAATGACGAATTCACCCGTCACAACGATGGGTATGTGTAGATACAGTCATCTCGCTCTGGGTGGCACGGGTGCCCCCCCGCCGATCTAGAAAAAATACTCTGTGAAAAATTGAAAACAAAATTAATAAGAAAAAGAAAAACAAAGCCAAATAAAAATATGTATATTGTTTAACGCAATTAAATTTTATTGGATATAATTCATATTTTTATTGGCAGCCGCGAGTCATTTCCTAGGGATATAGTCATCACTATTTACACTTTGAACTTCCATAATGACCATTATAAATCGCGAAAATAACTATGACGCGAACTATGAAGACACACTAGCGGTCATTTTATCGTGCGATGCGCATCAGGATAGCGTTGTATTCATTTGAATTTGAAATCATTTATTTGAATCATTTGTTTCATGTTAAATCACGCATTTTACTAATTAGTTTCTATTGTAGTCATAATATTGTGTTATATTACGTGAAAATATTTGTTTGAATCATTCGTTTCACGTTCAATAACGCATTTTAGCGACTTTTAATCTTACGCCTAGAGCGTAAAGTGAACTTTATGGTGCATATTCGAGCGTACTTTATGCCTACTATGGCGAAAACGGACATTTTTCCTATTTCAACCCGTTTCTCCGTCTACGACGATACTATTATATGCATTATACGTCAAATGCCTGGGCGAAAATACATTCTGTGGCTCCGTTGTGGAATGACAGAGTGAATTTGTCATTTTGTTGTCCGATCGGTAAGAACGCCGTTTGTTTTACGCTATTGCATCCCGTTAATCACGTGCTATTTACCAGGTGCCTTTATCCGATGATAATTTTCAATAAGTTGTTCAATTGCTGATGCAGTGCCTTATGAAATGAAAACCAAATATACTAACGAACTTGTTCACTCGTCGATAATCGAGGTCGCTATTCCTAACAATAAATCCAAATTTCAAATTGTGGAACCCAGGGTAGCGGAGCCAAGATGCCTACCGACGTCAAATGTTGTGGGTGACAGATTTTAAGATCGGCTATTTTCTAACGTAACAATAACAATATTTTCTTTCAAATTATGCTCTTAACGTATTAAACAAATGTAAATTTTAATCTTAACGGTTTTTTGGGGTGATCATCTTATTATGATTTACAAAGTACAGTGAAGACGCGAAACATCAACAAATATTCCATAAAATGGAATTTAACAAACACTACTTTACCCAACAGTCTGCCGCCAGTTTTCAACGAAACTAAAATCGTCAATTACTTTTATTTTCATCGAAACAATAGTCAAATTATAGAAAATGTTATGTATATTTAAAAAAAATTGACATAACGTATTCGATAAATTATAAATTCTTTCGAAGGGTTTGTTCAGGATATTTCTTATATTGGATAATTTATTGTAAAAAACAGCCCAATTTTCAGGATATTTTTTCATGTTGTATAATTTAATGCAAAAAATAGGCAGAGACTTACGGAAAATGTAACTTTTATAAAACTCAAGCCAGTGCCGGATTATCGACTTTAGAAATATTCGAAAATGAGGACCCAACGGATGAGGATGCAGTTAGTAACGTTACTGTAACGATGTATATTTAGTAAACCATGATAAAAAAAGACATACTCTTATTTTAAAAAACCGACTCCTTGAAAGTCATTTTAAAATTACGCAATAACGATTTTTTCCTAACGTTTCGCTACGTTAACGTTACTAATTTCAGTCTCGTCACAACGAAATTTTGCAATCAAATCGTTTTGATCCTTGAAGGCCGTTTAAAGGCTATATAAGTGTTCTGTCTCCGCTGTCAAGATTTGCTCAAGTCCTTTACATCTCATGGCTATTCAACATTCAAACTTCATACGTATGAAAATTGATTGGAAGCTCTTGTCGCTACCTTTACTCTGTCTTCGTCCAAGATTTTACTCTACCTACACCACAAGATAAGCAGGCATTAATGCACCGTAATATATTTGACCAACAATTTAAGATATGTTATTTATTAGTTAAATTCAGTTGATTGTTAAAAACAATATAATTTGTTATCAGATTTATTAAAGCTAAAACTTCTTAGGAAAAAGATGAGATTTATAAATTTCTCATCACTATACAAAATTTCTAGTACTGCATTTTAAATGCTACTGTAAATGTAAATGTACTTCAATAAGTAATGCCGTTGTGTCGGTTATTTCATCACATCAAACCGATCTACGGGTATATTCAGCCAAATAAATATTACTAGGGGGCCGTACTTAAATTACGTAACGGAATTTGAAGAACTTTTCAACCCCTACCCCCCCTGTGTATCAGATCATAACAAAATGTCAACCCCCCCCCCCCCCCCCCCCAAATTGTACGTAATTTTTCGGAATCAAATAACGAAATAGCATAAAATTTTATTAAAATCATTTGTATTTTTCATTATTCTTTTATTTATTAATTATTAATTAATTATTAAGTGTTTTAATTGCTGTAAGTTGAGTGATCTAATGCCAAGAGCTACCGCAGCGCGCTAGTTTCAAAATGTTAAAGGTTTGGCTATAACAGAATCTGGCGCGGGAATTCAGTTTGAATTTTTTTATTAATTATCAAAAAATTTTACATTCAATTCAAAAAATTACGTACAAGCATCAAAAGACCCCCTCCCCCGTATCGTAACAAAGTGTAACAATCGAGTCTGACCCCCCCCCTCCCTTACGTTTGTTACGTAATTTAAGTATGGCCCCTAGTGTAACAACATAGTAACATACGTTAAATTGTCCAACTAGAATGTGCAAATAACACAATAAAATTCTGACAGTTGTATGAATCAGTATAATTAATGTAGCTTACAACCTCTGATGATGAAATAATGGAATTCAAATTTACTTGTGACAGGTATATTAGATAATACTCAAAGATCCGGCGAGTCAGAATCTTAAGACACGCTTTTTCAGCCTTCGAAAAATAGAAGAGGTGGTTGACCAATGAATCGGATAGCTTAATTGGTTTCCGAAATAGTGTCTATTGAATCCGATGATTAGTTACTCAGCTGAGTATCGTTAGAAATTTTATCATCCTGTGTCATCAACATTGATATAATGTTACGTCACAGAATTGTGCGGAGCGGCAGGGTACAAAACAGTGCGCTCATTATAACAGTAACGAAATGCAATATAATGAACGTTAAGAGTCACAACAAAATGAGACTAATTAGGTTTAAATAATTATTCCGCGCGTACATTGTTTATCCGTATATGGCGCAGGTAAACGCGAGGGTGGAGAGGGGATGTCACGTGACCAAATATAATATATAATATATTCGATATTCCATTATCGGCTCAAGAGGTACCTTGATCCGTTACAAAAGAGAATTATTAAACTGGGAATAACCGGTATTGACTCAATTATAATTGGCATTGCTTAAAAAAATTTCGTATTCCTTCCCGGTAGATCCTGCCATAAAAGCCCGAGTTCGCCGGCTTCTCTCACCCGGGCATCCAGCCTGCGAGGAGTTCGACGCATCCCGGACCACCTCTGACACAAATTCTCAGGAAAAGTCTTCCAGCAACCACGAAGGCAAGGACCACCTTAAACCAGGAACACCGGAACTAGCAGTGAGCCAGCCGCAGGCGCATACCGGCCCATATTATGCAACTCGCACAAACGGGTCATACAGTGATGCCTCGTGTTCCTCGGAGCTCGAAGCTCTTCTTCCACAGGTTGATAGCTTCAAAGAGGAGGAACGTGCCCAGTGGGAGCCACTATCCGCTGATAAATTCAACCGCCAGAAAAATCCCCCCAGGTCAATATTACTCAATAATATAACAGGCAATTTCAAAAAATATCGATTACTACGACAAATTATAATTTATCCGTAAGTTAATAAGCATTTCCTGTAATTTATTATTGATGTCGGTAAATTTTTTCTCACAAGCTCAACCCTTTGAGGGACAGTTGGGCGTACGGTTTTTTTCATATGCCAAATATATTTTTGCACCTTTCATGTGCACATAAACACTTTTTATACTCTTGGGTGCCTAAGTCATTGAAATTTCATAAAAAATAAACGTGAAAAAACTCGTTTTTATATATATATGTAAAGCAAGGCAGTATGTTCTGACCAACAATATTGCAAAGAAAACTTCCAGGCAAGATAGAGTTTTGCGTTTTGTACTCGTAAAGATGACAAAAAAGCAGGTGTGTGCAGGGTTTTCATATCCATCCTCCCATAAACGCACTCTCAAGTCATCTTTCATTCGGCCAATACCTAATTTCACCTCTCAGCCCTTTTTCCTCCTACGAACAATTTCGCCTCCACATCTTCTCACTTGACTCTCCATATCATTTACAAGATATCAATTATTTAAACAATCGTTCAACTTCTCTATATTCCTCTTATTTTCCCTTAACTTTTTTACGTGCTCGTGGTCAATGGGTTACAAACCCAAAATAGGCCATAATAACATCACGGTTGGGTGCAGATGCGGTCATTGAGAGCCTCTAATCGTGATCACAATCATCCGTCCCGTAACATATTTATGGTGTTTTTTTTTTTTTTTTTTTTTTTTAACAGCGGGTTTACTAATTTTTTTTTTTGAGAAACTGGTTCTTCCGAAATATCTTGAAAAAATTTGAGGCGCGTTTTTTTTTCTTATAGGTTGAATAAGATAAAAAATAATGAAACAGATCGTAGAGGGCCAGGATCAAATGCCACCGCGTTGGCGCGGAATACCTCATATGTATCATATAATGCTGTTTGTATTTACCTTTTTAATATGTCTTAAGGGCGCATATTTGATAACCGAATGAACTTGTATATAATGATAATTTTTTGTGTTGGATCCCAGGTTTGAGGCCTACATGATGACTGGCGATTTGATGTTGAACCTATCGAGGACGCAGCAAAGTACCGGACTCCTTCCGAAATATCAGAAAAAAGTGGATTCTTTGAGGTACAACAATCACCACATACACCATCATCACAATCACCATAATCACCAACATCATAACTCGGTACCTACGAGTCCCAACGAAATGCTGAGCCACCGAATGCACAGGGGTGGGGCTGGCTCAAATTCTGCCAGCACCTCGCCCGTCGGTATTAACATCAGGCGCGAGTGCGGACAAGGTGCCGGTAGCGATAGCAAATCCAACTCGAACTTCGGCTACTCTAGCAGCTTCGTGCGGACATCCAGGTCCGAGGATCACCTGCAATTCCAGAAGGATCCGTCAATGAGCGCCGTGGACATTGACATTGACGACGATGTTACGTCAAGTCTTAACACGCTCCTAGACACCCGACCTGACAGTGGTCAAGGGATATCGAGCGAACGAATCGTCTGGACTTACAACGCACCTGTTAGTTCACCTTCCGCCTCTGAGCGGACTTCCTGCTGCCAAAATGGTAGCTCTTCACAGTCTTCGAGTAGCTCTCGTTCCTCGACTGAAGGAACCAGTCCTCAGCGTTCCTTGTCCCCCGCCTCTCCAACCTCTGTATCTTCTTCCGTTATGTCCTCGAATTCTGGCTCCCGCAGGTTTCCTCTACCAACGGCTACCACTGGCGCATCTTCCGGCCCAGTGGGCGATGGGACACCCACGGGTAGTGGAGTCGGGAGCATCTCAGGAGCAGGTGGATACTTTCATCCGACAAATGGTGACCTCAGTCAGTCTGAGGCCATTAGCAACATGTCCAGCCCCGATTATAATGACGAAGAAACAATGGACATACTTAGTGCGCGTGATATTATGATGGTTAGTGACCCTAGTGACAGTGATTCCACAATATTAGCGAGTGAACCTCCTCAGAGGAGACTCCAAAACCCCGGTTATGGAACTAACCAAGACAGTACTGAGCATAGGATAGTTATTCAAGTTAAGGGACCCGATAAAGAAATCACTGGTAGTAGAAACAACAGCCTTCGCCAATCCCGCCGACGAGGGAATACTGCGACATCGAATGCGTCAGAGCTCATACCTCCTTCGCAGAATACCCAACGGTTTCAGTCAACGGTCAGCTCTGGAAATGTCACACCGGAGTTTGTCGGTTATCAGGTATTCCAATATCCACACTCACATTTCCACGCGTCTCTCACTTTTTTACTATCAGCTCATTCAATATCACCCAATGGGCGATTGAGATTGAAGTTATGACGAAAAGTTGAATAAAAATTACTGTTTTGCAACTTTAGAATAACCTTGGTAGAGTTGAAGCCTCAATCAACAAATTCATAAGATGGGAGCAGCACCATGTAGGAACTCTTGAACCTAAGCTCTAAACTTGAGAAAAATTTTTTTACATAAAATGATTCCTAAACCGTTTTGATCCGGCGATGAAAATTGAATACTGGAATCCCATTCATGTGTACTTGGATTGATGTCATTGTAGTACATGAAACCATATTTATTTTCGACACGGTTACCTATACACCATTATAAGGATCAGGATCTACTTATACCGAAATTTTTCACACAAACGGACAATAATTGAAAAGAAATCCAAGATTTTCATTTTTATAAATAACCAGAATAGTCGAAGGATTTACGACTTGTCCTCTCATGCAAGTCAATCTTTTGTATTTGTTAGTTACATGTAAGTACAATGAATAATGTGCGCAAAATTTTTAACATTAACCATAGAACGCGTGTATCTTTTTTTCTACCTTCTAACGCATTGTTAAGAACCCCATGCTTTTCTCGTTTGTAAAATCGTTCTGAAAGCATTAATGGGACTTGTAAGTACATAAATATTTTCGTTTTTTAATAAGAAAATGGATGTTGAATAGTAAATTCTATTTTGTTGAAGTTTAGTTGGTGAAAAATTCAATACCAAAAAGTGCAGAAAAACGGCAAGAACGTCATTTTTCGAACAAAATTTCATATCTTTTTTTGTAATGAACCGATTTCTAAATTTCTAACGCGATTTTGAAGAGGATACATCAGACTATCTAGGAAAAATTACTATTCTTATGTCCTGTGGAAAAAACATATATATTTTGGGATATGAAAATGAAAAAAATACGGAATACGAAAAAAGTCAATAAAGCAAAAAAAGTGGTTGTAAAGGGTTTTCGTCTATTTTTAAGTTCTTTTATTTGGAAAATAGTATATTATTAGTAACAATAAATCACGGAAGAAGTCGTATAACTCATTCAACTGCTGTAGCGAAAAGGCAACAATGCGCCGTTCGGTGCTCCTTGTAGATGGCTAAGTAGTGTCTTCGAGCCACTTTCTGCGCAAAAAAATAGCATACAATTTATACAAAGCCACCAAGTTGATGTAAAAACAATAAAGTGGCGTACATTTATTACAAAGCATCCGAGTTCATAGAGAAAATTGCTTCGGTATGTGAAATACATGGCTTTCGATATAATACATTAGACTATTGACGCTTAAATTACATAGTAACAAGTAAAATATTTTGATTTGAGTACAAAAGTCAAATTCACTTATTTCTACGAAACACCAACGGCAAATAAATTATTTTGCACAATGACCAGTGAACAGGTGATGCTACTGCCAGCCTAACCTCACTACCAGATAGTGAAACTGAATGATGGTCCCAGTCCCCAGCCGATAATGTAAATTTTTCAGTCGAGAGCGCAGTTTGAATGACTGCTGGGATCATTAACTACCCCGTACATGCGTTCTAGGGTGAATGTAGCGATACATTTTTGCGTGAAGTTGTTATTTCTCCACTGCAGGGTTGTTCGAACTTTAGTGCATTGTCATAAAGCGAAACCTACTCATATTCTGCAAATTTAAGTCCTCTAAAGTCATTCCAAAGTTGCATAATGGTGTGTTTTTTTTTCTTTTTTACTGTAGCCGAAAAATTATATTATATAAAATTTTATGTATACAAGTATGTAATTCACTGTTAAAATACATGCTAAAAACGCATGCCGGTATTGAATTGTTGCATTACTATAATTCAGGAACTGAAAGAGAGCGAGGATGAGAAAGAGGTACCAACCGTGGGCGATTACGAGGAGCAACAGCACATTGTCAAAGGCTCATCACCACCACAGTCTGCGGATGAAGAAAGTGACATTGAAAGTTTGCATAGCTTCCATTATAGTCCGAAAGCTGTTGATCTCCCATCAGCAATAAGACTAGCAAAACGATTGTATTCACTTGATGGATTCAAAAAGTCTGACGTCTCCAGACACCTTAGTAAAAAGTATACAAATCTCTTTAATAAATTATCACCTGTTTTGCTTCACACAAGAAATAACAAAATGACTTCTCCTCAATTTATATTACTTAACAACTAGACATTTGTCTTGAACATTGACTTCAACAAGATCCTCAAATGTTAAGTTATCTGTATAATGTCTCTACTTCGAATTTGCGAAAGTCGTATAATTTTTTTGTTGAAGCGAAAACGTGCTGTAATTTTAAGAATTTTAATAAATTAATTTTAATTCACTTTATCGGTTATTTCCAGTAATGACTTTAGTCGAGCTGTGGCTGAGGAATATTTGAGGTATTTTAATTTTGAGCAAGACACGCTGGACGTGGCTCTCAGAAAGTTCCTTGCCCAATTTTCGTTGACTGGTGAAACCCAAGAGAGAGAACGAGTCCTTGTACATTTCTCAAAAAGGTTTCTCGACTGTAATCCGGGTACATTTAATTCTCAAGGTACGTGTATCTGTTCCTGAACACTGTTTTGCAAGCATTTGAAAAAACTACTGTTCCAACCCTCAACATTTTTCTTATTATGAAATATCTATATCTACAAAAAAAAGGTACATCTATTTAAAAAATTGCATGAATCGATTTTAGATCGACTACCTACTGTATGTCATATCTTAAATACAATTTGTTGAAACGGACGATTCTCTTTGTAGATGCTGTACATACATTGACTTGTGCTATAATGTTGCTCAATACTGACCTGCATGGTCAAAATATTGGTCGTAAGATGTCATGTTCGGAATTTATTGAAAATTTATCCGAGCTAAATGACGGAGACAACTTCCCTAGAGAGGTGCTCAAACAACTTTACAATGCTATAAAGTCATTTCCTCTGGAATGGGCACTGTAAGTAAACTGTTATTAACGCCTCAATTCAATATTGAATGTCGTTTCGATTTATAATCATATTTCAATCTAGGTACATACTTATATATTACATAATTAAACTGCCCAACAACAAAATGTTTATTTTTCCACTATATTTGCATAGCGCTGACCATACAATTGTGTGTTCATTCAGAGACGATGAAGGAGACGATGCTGCATCCCAAGTCATGCAACAGGGAGATGGACCAGCATTATCCGGAACTGGTAACCCTTTTTTAGATGTCCCAAACGTAACTGGTGCTACAGAATTCAAGAAAGGCTATGTAATGAGAAAGTGTTGTTATGATGCAAATGGAAAGAAAAGTACGTAGCTACGAATGTATATGTTATGAATACTACTGTACAAATCGTCAAAGAAATTACAACCAAATTTTATGTGCAGCACCATTTGGGAAGCGAGGTTGGAAAATGTACTACTGTACATTAAGAGAACTGGTCTTATACCTACATAAAGACGAGCATAGTTTTCGCAGCGATAGCTTACATAATGCTATAAGAATTCATCACGCACTAGCAACAAAAGCCGCTGACTATACAAAAAAGCAGCATGTCTTTAGACTGCAAACTGCTGATCAAGCTGAGTACCTCTTTCAAACTAGGTAATAAATTATTTTTTTAAGTAATGAATTACCTCATTTCATGAAAAAAAAACATTCAACACTTAGATTTGTTGCAACTAATATAAAACCTTTAGATTTTCATATATTTTGAGTAGTCGAGTAAGAATCTGGTTATTTTTGGATGCGTGGCTTTAAACAAGATTGGATTATACACTTTATCACTTAAGGCGCACAAAATCATGATCTCACCTTTTCCACCTGGTTTTACTTTAGTTCTAGTTTTGTTTTTTTTGTTTTTTTAATATCATAAAAAATTTATGGCATTTAGTAATTCGAATATCCGTTATTGAGACACAGACCTGTATGGTCTTCTACTTATCTTCATTAAAAAACTGTAATCTATCATTATGTAAGGTATAACTTGTGTATAAAGTGAATAGAGAAGTTGTAAAATCTGAAATATCAGCACCTTGTCAAATCAGAGGATAAGCACCAAAGTTCACTAAAGCATTTTACTTTAATTTTTACTTAAAAACGAAAATGTGCATTCGTTTGAATGTCCATTTGAAATACAACACAATGAACTTTTCTGAAGCCAGATTTGTATTCAGTAATTCCATATCTATGGCATTTAACATGTTATGTTCATGTTCAGAACGTGTAGAAAAATGTGATTTTATTCTATATTATTACAAGCACACTCTACATCTACAACACTTTCATGTTGAAGCTGTTTCAATTAACATACTAGTATTCTTTTCTTCGAGTATATAAATACTCTTAATACTCTGATGTAATTATAATTTAGAATATCATCAAATAATAACAATTATTCACAGTTGTAATCACAGTATTTCAAAAACTCCAAATCTTACAGTGATTCTAAAGAACTGCAGTCTTGGATCGACACGATCAACTTTGTATGCGCCAGTTTTTCTTGTCAACCACTCGCAGGAGCTGTTGGATCTCAGCGTAAATTTCAAAGGCCTCTGCTTCCATGCAGTCACACAAAACTGTCTCCTGTAAGTAATCTTAAAATTGCTGACATTAATATTCATTCCGTCCTCAAAAAATTAGTATCATACCAAAAATCAAATTCATTCCTCGCTCGATCATGTGTATGAAGACATATTCTTTAATTGCCATTGTTTTTACAGCCACGATATAAGAACTGACCTTATTACTTATAATAAGCCTCTTTATATTGAAAAAATCATATTTGTGAGATGAAATCAATAATAACGGTGGTTAGAACTAAGCAGAAAATTGTAAATACTGAAAATAACATTCTAAAAAGATTCACAATAAGATAAACTTTCATCCCCTCATCTAAGCATTTTGCGAGTACGGTTCAAAGACGTTGACAAAAATATGAATTTGATGGTTAAGATGGTGTTACGCAACTAGTGCGAAGTGCTGACGATGCCTGAAAGCAGCCGCAGGTCTTGATTTCCTGCAGCAACAGAGGCAACCAATCTACTCAAACGAATGATGGCATTGAAAGTAATAAATTGTATTTATTTCTAGAGAGAACAGTTGCGAGACCACGAAGAAATTGTCAGTCGACTGGAAGCAGAGCTCGATGAACACAGAAGACATCCGCCAGAACGAAATTCAAAGGCTTTAACTGTACAAAACTACAAAGAAAAAGATGTATATTTACATTACGAGGTAAGTTCATCATGATTCATCAACTGCAAATCTCAACCACAAGTGACAGCCCTATTGAAATAGTATATTTGGACATGTATGCGCAAAGTACACGATTTCGTGCGTGTTTTTGGTGGAAAAAGTAATACTTCTACGTTTACTATGCGTAAAATGAATATGCTCACTGTTTGAACGTTTTTTAATTTACACATACTGTGCATACTCTTACATATACCCATGCAAAAAACGATGTTCGTTACACAGGCGTTAGATTTTACAATAAATCCTACTTTACACCATTATAACGGTACCTTCTAATTTGTCTTATAAATGCTACAAAGGGTATTGTTCACACCTTCTACAGATAGAATTTGAGATATTTCCCAAAATTTCGACTGATTCTCGGCTCTTACCCCTTTCAATTTTCAAATCAATCTTGTCGCATAAAAGATCCTGGTCCACAATTTTTCAGGTGATTCTAGTTTGCAATCAAGATGTTACATAAAAAAATTTGTAATATGTAGGTAATCTGTCAAGATGTCAACGATTTCTGATAAAATAATTATTTCCGTTTTTTGTCCGATATGAGGAGTATCGATGTTTTCGTAATGAAAGAATATAATTATTAGCTGCAGCAAAAATCCTGTTCTCGATTTTCATTTTCATACAAAGATCTGTATTAAAATAAAATATTTTCAAGACCTTAGTAGAGATGCACCAAAGATTGGTTCACGAGTTATAGCCATTTCCATTTTGCAACATTGTCATAAAATTAGCTGAGAATCTCACGAAAAATCTTTTATAATAGTAAAAGGTGGAGACTTTAGAGAAGGTGGTCCGTTCTGAGATTGAGTTTTGGTGATGAAATCATAAACATTTCTCAAAATAATCCAAGGATAAAAAATTATTTATTACGAATGAATGAAAAAGAGTTTGGAGAATTTATAAGAAAGAATTTCACTTCTCATGTCTACCTGACATTTCTTACTTTCACTTACACGTCAGTGATGTTTTTCAATCGAGTACATTCCGAAGTCTACACCTGTGGAATAGTGCCTTATAATAACCGTTCCATTAACTTCAAAAATTATATACAGTAGAGCGTCGATTATCCGAACAAATTGGGGCTGGGCAGCATTCAGATAATCGAAAATTCGGATAACTAAACCGTGTGAAAAAATCGCTGATTCGTTTAATGTAATAGAATAATTATGTGTATTTGAAACAGATGAAAATTAATATCTTCTTAGTAGATAGTCCATTTTAGTTGACTCGAAAGTAACACATACATGTTCGTAATAGAATATAATACATAAAATATACGTATCGAAAAACAAGTATCTGTACTAACATTAAAATTTTACAAGTGGTACACGTATTTGAATTATTTCTTTGGAAAAAAATCCACGATTGTACTACTGTTTTCCAACGAAAGTTCGTTTCTTTACTGCTAAATCCCGCAATCGTTTCATCAGAAGAAGTTGCATTGAACAAAATTTAAGCTGCGTTTCGTACCACTCCATTGCTGTTTCGAGAACTTCGAAGGCCTGACCATGAGAGGGCGGCATTGATGCTTCCACAATTTCATCACTGCTGTTTTTATCAGAATCTCTTTCTTCGTCGTGGAAAACTAAAGATACGATTTCATCGTGAGTTAAAATTTCGTAGGCAAGGATCGTTGACGTTATTGTTGTCACATTCCGTGAATCCAGCGATAACGTTGAAGAATTTAACGAATACTTTTATGCGACATTACTCGAAATTAGAAATATCAACTTGAATCTCGTCCTGCATTTCTGCAGAGGTGGCCATAGTTTGTTCTAAGCATTCTTCTGGTTTCTTTCTGTTAGCATTGCCGACACATCAGCAACAGTGTTTCAAATTTATTGTTTTCACCAATTGAAGGACACTGTCTTCTTTTTCATACAGTCTCTTCATTTTCTCTATCGCACCCTGGTCCATAGGCTGGATTAAAGGTGTTTCGTTCGATGGAAGAAATCTGACCTAAAGCATGGATCGAGACTGTTTAAGACCTCAGTAGATGGATGAGAAGGCACGTTATTTAGCAGCAGCAACACTTGACCAGTTTTATGTTTAGCCTTGCACCTTTCTTTAAAATCCTTTATAAGATTGCTTTTGTACCAATTGCAAAACAATTTTGAGTCCATCCAAGCACTCTTCTGAGCTTTATAGATCATCGGCAAGCAATTAACTTTTCTGAAGCAGGCAGATTTCTTTTTTTTCCATTACTAATTTTTATATTAAGCAATTTATCTGAGCCATCAGATGCTACTGGATTGGCTAATTCTGAAGGGCTGTAATTCACAAACGACGAATTGCCCATGAGAAATAAAAAACGTTTCAGTCGCAGATTTTCACAAGGAATAAATTTTAGTCTTTGGATCGATAATTCTGGCTCACCCTATATAATAATGAAAAAATCAAAGAAATTTCCAACCGAAAAATTTATCGCTCTTGGCCGTGGCCTAGTTGGTTTGCCCCTATATCCATCCCTGGTAAACCATCTTATCCTTTTCACTCATATCCACACAGATGGACTAAGTGTGGAACTCGGATGACCCTGCACTTTTTGAAAAGATTTTGGAAAGGGCCTCATAACATATTTTTATTTTTCAGTTGAAGAGGTATAAGACCTATGCATATTTGCTGAGATCACGGTTGGCCTTTACGGATGTGGAACCTTCACTGGTTGAAAGCAGTATCGGTGAGGTTGACGAAGGGACTGGAAACTTGGCTAATACTGACGTAGCACTAGTACCACCGCCTGTTCCGGATCGACTACCTACAAATAGGTACAGTTACAGGGCTGCAATTTACAATCGTAACTTACTAAATGATCAAGATTGTGGGGAGAACCTTGGTTGATGGGTAGTGGGTGTATTTATTCTCAACATGCATTAAGTGTATCATTTGCTTATATAGACATGATTTGACGTTTAAAAGAAAATTAACTAATATGTAGAGCCAAGAATGGAGAAAGCAAATCATTCACATGATGATGTAATCGAAACAGGAAGCATACTCTGCCAAGTGAATCACCTTTAATCGAGCGTGACTGTTTTCATTACCAATCACTAACATCGGGCAATACTCTGGCTGAAATATCAAAGCATAAAAATCCTTGGGAAGTCAGAAGTTTTACCTACGTGTTTTTAGTAAAGTTATCAATGTTTGCAAAATAGATCTTAACAAAATTAGATGAATTTAGAAATTTTGCATCAAGATGCAAGTTTCGGATTTTAGATTGATCGAATATTGCAGGAACTGACAATAATTATAGTAACTATAGCAGAATACATGTAGCAAATATTTTACGCAGAGTGCTGGTCGAGGTAACTCAATGCGCCTGCAGCAACAATCACATTTGTTACATGAATCAAACGCAGTTGAGAACCTTGACTACTAATCTCGACTCGTACATCAAACCGGCTGTTCATGAAAATCGGTGGGATCATAAGATGCAAGTCCTGTAATTTTAAGATATTATTCTCGATTATATTAACATTCACAAGCTCATTCTGTTTGACGGTAAAGCTCGTGATCGTATCTGTTTTTGCAAGATACGCTGTTTGCGAACTTTGAAACAGTAAAGTCGGTAGCCCTTGCCAGTTGTCTTTGATTCACGTAAAATAGGTATCTGAGGGTGTTTGCGCCTGTGTACTGAATCGTCTTGACTGGCCTTTATACCAAATATTTCCCATAGAGTTTCTTTCTGCGAGGACTAATGAATTTTGAATACACCCCAATTTTAACATCTATCTGTGCGATACAGCAAACTGACACAGTAAACAGAATTATTTTATATTTAAGATCAGTCTGTACTGTATGATGTGGTGTTCGACAACCCTTACAGAAATTACTACTACAGTACTATTGATGTTTTCGCCACTACTGGAGAACTCTATCATTGTAATGCTGTACTATCTGCCTTTGTAGAGTACGCAGTGATCTCCCACCACTCCCCGTCATTAGACATGTGTATATGAGAAACTCAGTAACTGACGAGGAGATACCAGCAAATGCCAGTCGAGTTTCATGATGAGTCCTTGTATCGAAATAGTGGGGACAGATACAATTAAGACCTTAACTGATTATATCTTTTAAGGCTGAACAAACGAATATCGGAGTTGGTAGCAGAGCAGTTAATACTTCGATCTTCCACCTGTGCGTTACATGTTCAGGTTTCGTGGTGGTTTTTTTTTTCAGCCTGATTGAACAAACAATCAATAATATTTTCGAGTTACGTTATTTTGTTAACACATAAAGTGACGTGTAAAAATATTTCAAATCAAGTACTCGGTAGGATATATGTATCAAATACACTTTGCTGCTTTGTTATTATAAAATTCGGGTATCCGTTAATCGTAATCTGGATTTTCAGTACAAGTTTCTTAATACAATAATACAAGGCTGAAGCTAGCAGCCAGAATTAGCAGCCAAACGTTCTAATGTTCATATGAATAAGATAATGAAGTTCAAAAATTTAAATTTAGTGAAATACCCCGAAGCCCCAATACTTTCATACAATTATGAGGATGAACTAAACTACATTGTTCTATTTCCAAAAACTCAACACGTTTGGCTACTAACTCTGACTACTGGCATTAGGTTCATTATAAAAATAATTACTTTAAACGACGCAATCTCGAAAAAATAGTGGATCTTACTTTCATTGCATAAAGTATCGTATGCACCACCTTTTTACACCTCGAATATTTTCTGCGGCTGGTATTGCAAACTTATGCTGATAGTACTATTATACCTGGCGAGATCCCCGGCAACATTGATTTGACACAGTTCATGAATGGCCTGCAACCATTAGTACTTTTTACAAAAAATTAGGAACAGGATTACCCGCATAACTCATCTATAATATTTGCGACTAACGGATGTCGGAAGTTTGTGATTATAAAGCAGCACGTTTTATTTGATCCTCATACCTATCATAGCAAGCACTTGATTCGAAATATTCCATATATGTCACTTTACGTACTAAGAAAATACCGTAAATCGTAAAAATTGGCGGTTTTTTGTTTGGTTCGCACGTACGAAAAAGCCAGTACAAGAATTGAACATGGGATGCATAACAGGAAGATCGGAGCCATAACTACCTGGTTAACGACTTCGACGATAACTTGTTAAACTTTGAAAAATATAACGAGTCGCAACAACTTCCATCTTCAAGTTTTCGGTACTAGCCGCGTATCTACCCAATACATTCATGAGAGGTCACATCCCGAAAAAACTATCAGTGATTTGAATTCAATGCAAAACATTTATTGAAAAAATGTCACTACAACTCCCAATACCTATTACTAATGAAATTAGCACCAGTGGCTTAGAACAGACTCTAGTAGATCATTCGAACCTTCACTACTTGAATACCAATGCTCCACCAGCTAATACCAATACCGCAGAATATCAGAGACTGTTAGTAAATTCTCGTAAGAAAACGAAAACGGTACCGCTGTATTTTAAGAATGAATCACTGAGCAAAGTATGTTTTACAGATTTTTTTCGCAGCACTTACCTTCGATATATGGTACTAAAACACCAGAGCACATTAACGAATTGAAAATTGTGCAGTATAGAGTTTATCAAAGAAACTTTAATTTGATAGAGAAATTCAGCTGTCTTTGAACTATCGGTTATTCATGAGAAATTTTCAAGATTTCATCATCACGTCCATAAACGTCATACTAACTTTTCATAGCAATGACAACAAGTAACTTCCAAAAAACAAAGTGCAAACTTCTTTACTTGTTTACAGTGTTTGATAAGCATTTATTGGTACCATGTATTCTTTAATCTATTTTCAACAAACTTATTCTAAGATATGATGCTCTGCTTCTCAGCACTGGGCCGTCATCGTGTTCTATCAAATAGTTTTGGATAACCTGTGCTGTCAAAATAGTATCCAATCATATGGGCTGCCATGTGTATTCGATATTTCATGTTAATTTGTTTGTGTAGCCTGAACATGAGTCGTTTGTGTACAAATCGCTTTTAATGCACTGTAATATCTGCTAAATACACATAATTTGGAGAGATAGACCACCGTCATTTTCAGTTGAATGAAGCAGTCAATACACAAATTTTCAGATACAATTCATGTATGAATAATTAAAAGTTTTCAGTAATTACTCGAAGAACTTTCAAACCATTCTACGATTGAACAAAATGAGGTATTGTGAATTCCACACTACTTTCGTGAACTGAAATTTTCAAGATGCTTGGGAATTCTAGGATCCATCTTTTGATTTTCTACACTCTTGATGTATATTACGTGACAGCTTTCTCATTTTTTCTATAAAAAAAAATCGTGAAATGCACATTTTAGTTTTGTTCATCTGATACCAATATTCGAAATTTGTTTATCAACATCACGAGTGTCTGTATGTTTTCATGAGTGTACAGACCATTATTTTTCTCGTAAAAATTGCATCAAAAATGATGAAAAGAAAATAAAAAATTTGAGAATGTACCTACACTTTTAAAAAATTTGATCGATAAAACCGTGATCACGATTATAAAATAAGTTTCATCTTGCTCAATGATTTCAAAAATCCGAAGGGTTTCGAAGTAATCATTGGAATTGAATTGTATACGAAATTTCATCCACACACAATCTCTTTGACACTCATAATGTTTCACATAGTTAAAATTGAAGGTGGTTTAACTCTACAATTTCTCACATGATTCAAAAAAAAAAAATATATGAGTTATTCAACTGCTGGTATTGCAATACCTAACAAATTCATTCCAGTTTCTAATGAATCCAAATATCCAGTTACTTAATTTCATTCATAGCATAATTTATTAAAAATCGCTTTAATATTTGATTGAATCACGCGTCATTTAATTGCATAATATGGCATATCAAATCCAAACAAAGCAATCTCCGCAGTACAATCGTGAAGGCAATTTCTTTCACATCATGAAGGCTCAATATGTTTCTCTATTCTCGACTCTCTTATAATATTATAATTAACTTATTTCATCTGTGATGAGCTACTAAATCAAGACTTAAATCTTTATCTGAAAGTACTTTGCAAAAGTAATACATCTTTCGTGAAAATGAAAACCTAACATCTCGGTAACCCTTAATTGTAAGTATTTGTTGAATCTTCCAACTTTCCACTCTAATGTCTTTCTCATTCGATATTATCCGTATATTTCTTACTGTATACTTGGTATTTATTACAATTTTTGTGCAACTTTACTTTGTTTAATAAATATGGGAAAGAAACTTCTAAACAAATAAAAAATATTGTAGATATAGCATTATTAGATTTTTATTAATTTTTGATTTATAGTACATATATTAATGGATGCCTATTATAAATAATAGTTAATCCTGAGGTGATTACAACAGATAAATACATAATAATATAGAACTGTCATCTTTGACTTTCTTCAAATTTTCATTCAATAATGTATCATACCATCTTCCTCATCAAAAGTCAATAATCAGTAACAAATAGAAATACATGTTTGTACGCATAAAAGGCATTATGAGTATGTGAGGCATTATTATATTTCTTACAACGCCTGATTGGAAAGTTCGATTTTTGTTGCCTGTAAAGCGTGCAGCGTGCGTAAAGTGCCCAACTTGCAGTCAGTGCTGTAAAACTACTGAAATACTTCATTTTACACATTAAGGCTTTCTGTGGCACTTGCAAACTTCTGAATAACGCAATCTTACGTACTATGTCATTGAGCGTCATTTACTCAACCCCAATTTTAGACAAGGCTGAAGTTGGTAACGTTAATATAACGAACCATGATAGAAAAAATCGTTGTTGTGCAATTTAATAACAACTTTCTGAAGAGTTGGCTTTTCAAAATATGAACATGTTTTTTTTTTTTTTTTGTTACGATTTACTATCTGAACTTCAGACAATTCTAAGGATTGAAGTAACAATTTTTCCTAAACATCCATCGCTAAAGTAACGTTACTAACTTCAACCGCGTAATGTTACGCATTGTCAATGACACCTTCGTTCCTTCTGAAATCAAACTTTCCTTCACAGGTGCTGGAAAAAATTGGATATCTGACTCGTGTGATTACAGCGCTCGCCTTGGCTCATACTGCGATCACATTAGTATTCGTGCGAACTGCGATTGCAGTACTTGCCGTTGGCTTTTGCCACCAAATTCGCACCTGTATTCTTGTGAACGCAGTACTCACTTTATGGCTCACGCTGCAAACCTCGCACTCATCGGAAACTGCATACTTTCCACACTTGTAATACGACATTATATTTTATACATATGTTTTTGTAATTCGTTGGTTTTAGAGCTCTTCTTGCTTATTACATATTTGGGTAGATTACTTTGCGATCGGAATTGGTATATTATTGCTAATAATTACGACTATCAATGGTCACTGTTATGCTACAACTTATAGTGATAGTGTATGTAATAAAGTGCTGACGGGAGATAAAATAGTATTTACAATTTCTATAGGAAGTCGTTGTACTTTCAGTGTACATAAAATCTACAAGACTGGTTTCGTTATTGTTGTTTGGTAATTATTTATCGATTATTCTAACATTCTAAGTAAAAATATAGTCATTATCAAATAATTAATATATTATTAAACATATTAGCTCTTATTAACTATTATCTTACGAATGAACGTTAATTTCATTCATTAGATGCAGTTCAATCAAAAAAATGCGAGTCATGTTATAGAATTTCAATTTTATGCTTTCGAAGTGCATATTCTCAGGCATTAATTGTCAGATAAAACATTGAAACTTGATTTCAGAATGTTTTTGAAACACTTCTATACACGGGCCAATAACTTATTACTTGACTTTTACTGGCATTACAATGGAGAACAGCAATTATTGAGCAAAATTAAATCTGACATGTTACGAGTTATTTGACAATTAACATCAACTAGTTTGTATTATTGGAAGTACACAATATTATTGAACATATACTCACTGACCATACAGTATAATCTATCATTGTCACCATTCATGTACATAAATATTGAAGTTCAAATGCATTTGGAAGCCTATGAGTATATTCAAATTTTCTCTCTTAGGCCTGAAAACCCAGCTTTCTTTCATCTTTCCTAATTTTTTATTGGAGGATACACTTGACTTCTACTGATGTTTGCATTTAAATTTACCACATTGAATTTCTGTACTGCTGTATATGATTGAATTGAATTTATGATTGAAATACATTGACCTCATTTTCTCAAACTCTGCAACTAGTTCAAGCATTTATATACCTCAAAGTTGATTGGCAGCTTCCATGTGTATATTCGTTACTGAATTATAACATTTACAGTTAGTTACTTTGCTTTTCGTATATCTTATACCGAGGTGAATCTTAATTATTCAAATGATGAACCTAAAGCTATAGCACCTAAAGTTAACAATCGAACATGTTGATTTTAAGTAAATTAAGGCAGTAGAGATCAATAGTGAAAATTGTGTTAAATCTCGTAGTTTTCTTTCAAATATTGGGCTTCAAACTGCAGTGCGTTAATTCATTAGAAGATCAACATATTGAACTGCTAACTGCCACTGCTAGGCTTTGGCTTCATGGTTGGCTACTTCATTCGTCATAGTGCATATTGTTTTGTCTGATATTACAATGTTTGATCACAATTTATATACTCATATAATTTTTTAAACATTAATCTCACATCTTTTCTGCATACACATAGTTTTGAATCGCTTTGGTTACCATATTAAAACGATATTGCTATTAATGCTATACTTTTTTGTTTTCTGCTTTATAATATAATATTAAGCTAGTTTATGGTTGGAATGGCGATAATATACCCATTCCTTATTCATCAAACAATACCATGAATTTTTTTTTTTTCCTGTGATGAAGTAGGTAAGGATTTCAGCTCTGAAAGTACACACGGTGGTATTGTTATTTGTAGAAAGACTGCGTGGTGTACGTATGTTTTTTAGTTTCTTCCCAAGGTGGGATTCTGCTCTGTAAGATTAGTTTCAAATTTTCGATTTGACTGCAGCTTTCAAGAGTCACGTCTGTTACAGCTTGTTGATCGAGGAGTATTGAAAACAGACAGCTTCACGGTGTATTATGTGATAAGTAGAAGAAGGCAAAGTGCACTGGAGAGTCACTAAAATATACTCGGAGCTGACTGTCTTTACCTACTCGTCTATCAATGTACCGTTATTACCAATCGTTGCAAAATGGTTCTATAGCTTGTTTCTTGCATATAATAAAGATGTTTTTCACTGTTATAACAAACTGCTTCTGACACTAGTTATCCGAATTTTATTTACAGAACGTATAAAGTGTATTTCTAGATATTTCTTTTTCCTTCAGGTCTAATGCAAAATTATTAGGAACCTAGAACATTGGGGATAGTCAGGGAACTATAGACTAACTAGAAAATTGACAGAATGTTTATTCTAGGTGGCACATTGTTTTATTCGTTTTACGAATCGCAAGTTTTCTTTATACTTTCCTCTCAGAATTTCAAAATTATGCACACGTTTCATTTCAAAAATAATGTGTCTCTGCATAATATTTGTAAATGCTTTTTTCGTTTCATTGAAAAATTTAACTTGTATGAAAATCTGGGAAATTTAAAAAAAAATCACCAGTTTTAAACAACCCTGCCAACCTGAATTTCAAGTGACTCTTAATGAATGCTTTACAATTTGATTTAAGCAAAACATTTAAAACGTGACCAACGCTTTTGCACTATACATTATTTAATATTTCTTAAGAACGAAATACTTATACGTTTCTAATCCGTCTTTACGTACAAGGTTATTTATTAATTACTGAACACCAGCGATATGCCAATGCGGAAATGGGTAGAGATTCGTGGAAGATCAGATAGTAAGCGCATCTCGGGATTGGCTCGTACGGCTGTTACGTTGTTCGAACCAGAGCTACATGTAGACCGTTAAGTTCCCAAGCCGTGGAATCATTGTTGCTGCGACAATGCTATGATAATATTAATCTCTAACCATTTTGACATTGCCATATACTTTATTTTCATGTACTTAATTAACTTTCGTTTTCGTCCAATGATCTGAGAATTTTTAATATGTTATTAATCAAGACTAATTTGATCAAAATCACATTTTGACATTCTGTAATTTTGTAACATCTCACACACACGCTAGCATTTGTTTTTATGTGAACATGCTACTTCATCAGTGTGAAGCTTGAGTCTATCCTCCGTCTTAAAGTATAGGTATATATCACAAAGGTTTGATCAAGTGTACCTTTCGTGCTAATACGAGTGCTAAAGTACAGCATCCAACACACAGCACGGAATTCTCACTGTATTTATTCCACCTACAACTTCTCGATAAAACTTTGATAGTTCAAAATATTTCAACTCCCTGGATCAAATCACATTTGTTATATATTTCAGCTTCAAGTAATGTCAAATGAATTTAGATAGTCAAGAAGCATCGCTCTTTTTATCTAAACATCCTTGTTTCATTATTCTTACCCTACTGAAAATGTTCATGTGTCAAATGATATAACATTTTGAAAGAATTCAGCATGTAATTTATTACATGATTTATTTTGTACATGTGATAAATAGTATATGAAATCGCGTAATAAATTACAAAAGCTCAAATCACCAGAGATAATAGATCGAAAATAATATAATCAACTATGTAGTGAATTATATGAATTTTGATCCAGTATATCAGATGATTCGTGCTTTTGTAATCTGTCGTGTAATATCTTACATAGTTTATGAAATATACAAGATAAAACGTGTAATAAATTACACGTTGAATTGCTTCAAAACATTTTATGATTTAACAGACAAATATTTTCAACAGGGTAAAACACAGTCAAACGCTGAATTTTAAAATTAATCGATATGCAATTTGGATCTTACAAACAGTCTTATAAAGAGGTTGGATTGATTGGTCGTTTATAAGATGAAGACTTAATAATATAGGGATATTTTTATTGGAGGAAATGTATAACTTTTAATACATTTAACCACATAGTTTCTGGAAAAAAAATGTTTAAAATGAGCTCTTACAAACAAGTTCTTATATGGACGAGACAACAAAAATTTGTATCTGCAAGATAGAAAGACCATAGTTGGATTTACGAAATTAATTTAAAAAAACTGTTGCGTACGAACAGCTCTCACTTAAGACGACCTTTACATTATTTGAGACAGCTTGACTATATGTTTCTCAAACAGTAAACGAACCTACCAGCAGCTAAAGCATTAGTTTATAGGTTCTGCGGGGCGTGGTGCTGCTTATGGGGAAGGACTCAAGTGCCCCTAAGTCGCCTTGCCTGAAGAGCAGTCAAACCTTTTTGAGGAACTCTGGTGAAAATCTTCATTGAAAATTTTTCTACACAACTCTTCAGAATACCTCTGCAGAAGACTGTAAATTACTGAGTTTCTCTCGTAACCTCTACGTTTTTATTCCAAATCTTGCAATTGCTTGGTATTTCTGAACATCGTTCGATTTTACTGTCACATTTTTAAGAGAAACTCTGAATTTTCTTACATTTTATTTGGTACTTCTCTCGAATTCTGACCTTTACATTTTTATGTTATTTGACTACAGAATCCTACATTGCAAATCAAAAATAGCAATTCTCTAATCTACTATCTGGATCATTACTCATTACTTTCAACTTCTTTTTTATCCGGTGTTAACTTTGTCTGTATAAATATCAATTAGTTCAATCAGCACATATAAACCGAAATAAATTGAATCTGTGACATTGTAGTTAGTAACGTTAGTGTAACTTAAGTGTAAAAAAAATTGCAGAATAAATCACTGTCTTGCAACTACTAGATGATTCTAATTGTAATAGAGTAAAATGGACAAAATATGCACACATTTATTGTATTATTACGGTTTACTGAATTCAAAAACATTCTAAGTAAGAAAATAATGACTTTTTCTAAAAAAAAAATGCATCGTAACATTAAACGTTACTAACTTCAACTTCATTCTAATGATACACAACACTGCTTACATGCTTGAAACTTGTAAAAAATGTCCTCAGAAATAATTATTTGAAAAAGAAAAACCAAATGAGAATCCAGGGAAAATTATAATCATCTCGAGATAATTGACGTGCGCAAAAACTAGATACAGAGAAAACAAGTGTGCTGACAAAATTCAAAATACCATGTAGATTTGGAGAAATTTCTGTAGAAGAAACTTGCGGCAACAAGCAAGAAATGTTTTCACAAAACTCTATAGTTCTATAAAAAGGTAAAAATTTCCGAGTGACTATCCTACATAACTTTACCATGAAAGACTGCAGACTTTCAACAATCAGAAAGCTCAGAAACAGTCTTGTGTCCGTGGAGTATGAATCTTTTATAAATCCTCAAGTCACGTGCAAGTTTAAAAACTGCCCGTTAGATGCCAAAATAATTACCTTTCTGTTCCTTATCGATAATTGTCTACGTCATCTGAATATTTGTCATTTCATTTACATATACGTTCCTTATGAAATTCTCATTTTAAAAGTGTTACAGAATACGATGCAAAAACACTGCTAATACTTTTCAAAAACCAGTCACGCAGCTGTGAAAATTGAACGCCAATATCTGTCGTGAAATTAAATAAAAAAATAAAATGATATACTATACTTTTGCACAAGTATGTAACGTGAAGGCGGCTCCTGGTATTTGATGTGATAACATTAACAAATCATTCTCCGATCTGTGATATAGTTGGCAGATACATTCCTTAAGAGGATGTTATAGTCAGTCTTTATCGACAGAGGAAAGTGTCACTTTTTTTACTTAACTATTATCAAAGCCTACGTAGTACTGACGTGAAAATGCTGCAGTGGCCATAATTCTACACGCAATGCCGAACAAAAATATCGTAAAACTTTTGTTTTTCAAGAGCGAGAATAAGGCCGGAAAATGTATTCCTATAATAAGTGGTAATTCAATCACAGGAATACATTTCTAAACACAATTGTTGCGTAGATAAGTAACATTTTTACCAACCGTCGTAACATAAAGCGTAGCGTGCGAGACTGTGCAACTGCGTTTTTCGGCAGTTTTTCTTGTCCCTTTTGCGAATGAGGGTGTTTCTATTGAACCTCTTAAGGCTGCTGAAGACGCATGATGATGATCACTTAGCCTTTCCCCCATCACCGTGTGACGGTTTTATAATTTACATGGTCTATAAAGACCAACTATAGCATCCTCTTAACTTCCGACCCCTTCTGCGTATTCAGCGAATAAGGTAACTTGTGATTGTTTCACTTTTGTGTGCAAGATTTTTGTGATGTAGGTTCATTTTGGCTCTACAGCATAATTGGAGCAACAAAGTGGTGAAAAATAATCACCACTTGATCGCAAATACGATTACTGCTACTGTGTTGGCATTGAACATACAATTTATATAAAGTTTTAAGAAAATCGTAAATCATTGCTGTATTGATCAAGTCATTTATGGATATTTAGGATTTTGCAATGATGTAACTTGACAGGATAAAAAATAAATGCAAGGTATCAAAAATCGTTCTAGCATGGAACGAAAATTCAAAATTGAATTGAAAACAACGTAAAAAATACGAAAGGCAAAAATAATGTGCAACATTTAAAATCATTTAACAATGAAAAAGCTAAGCTTTATTTTTCGATTTCGCAACAGAAGATAGCTATTGATATCGACCATTGCTTGGTGGTTTTTCCTGAGATATTTTGTGTAAATTATTCCAAATTGAACATTATTTGATATTTATAATATCTTAGAAATGGTGGTGATTTTACATAAATTTCTAGTTTAATGTATGATCGCACTGGCCGAGACTCCCGTTCATACGAACTTCATACAAAAATATTTCCTGGTTACGAAGATTTAATACAATCAGTGGGGAAATTATTTTGAATGCGTAAGCTCATATTTCAAATTTCATGTTTATATGTATAATGGAGTATTACAACTACGTAAACTCATAATAACGTACCTAGTATTTCAATGGCTGAAACAAAGTAAAGACGAAGTTATGCTTCAGCACTGTTGATGCTTGATGATTAAAGAGCCACTGGAAATGACTGGAACAAAATTTTTAGTATGCATTTTACCGGCAATAATTCATGTTTACGTAAATTTCATTGCAGAATATTGCATAGTTTCAAAGATTCCTTATGCATTATTGAATGATCGATATCCATAGGCGTGTAGTCACCATAAAAGTGTCACTAAAATCGTTGCGATCGTTAGATTTTGCCTACATTAAGGTGGTCCTCCTGGTACGGAGCGTATTAAGTGGGTGCCAAACACGGATCCTATGTAAAATTGTCAATAAATATCTAATTTTCATTCAAACAACACTAATATGAATGATAAATTTGATATAAATAATATTGTGCTGATTAACAATGAATTCCAAGAAAACATCATATGGTTTGTCATGATTTCCGCGGTATTACGTTCCTGAGAAATTAGAAGTGTGGCAGCGCCGCCACTTTTTTTCGTTGTCTAATCATCGGCCCGTTTCTGCTCTACATAGTACAATGCTTTTCGATAATCTATTGACTGCTTATATTACGAAAAGTGTATCAACAGTTTTATTCTTATATCGATACGCATCTTCTACAGATTGGATTTCTACTATTAATTTCAAATCTGGCGCGACGTTGATCAGAGCCCTTATATCATAGCGACCTTGTCAAGTATCAATAACAGACTCACGACCAGACGCGTTCTGTATGTATCTTTTCCTTACTTTATTCTTCAATATTTCTTAAAGAAACTGCGATTATCCATATTTTCTTCGTAATCTATAAAATCCTGATATTTCCAAGTGAAATTATCGTGTAAGTCTTAAGTTGTTCAACGTGAGAATTATTTAACTCTCTCACGGCAACCCTACTGGAAATTATTGAATGATAAATCGCATAATGTTATGACCAAAATTCGGATGTATTTTATGATGCAATTTAAGATGTGAATATGACTTAATACATAGCAAATAACACAATAAATCATGAAGTATAGATTGTAAAATAAAATACATAACAAATCATATGTCGAATCATGGGTTTCGCTTTATGATTTTTTATGTATTTTATCTCATAATCTATACTTTATAATTTATCATGTGATTTGTTACGTATTAACTGGTATTCACATGTTGGATAACAATGATAACAAATTAATCAATCTCGTGATGAAGTAATCTACGGTTTCTCACAGTCAGGGTGGCGACATACCGAGTAATTCGGAAAAACCGGGATTAGTCAGGGAATTACGATGATCCACAAAGAAAAACGTACTTTTTTTTTATAAATTATTTTCAAACTTCAACTGTGCTTTTGTTGAATTATATATATTATTCACGGTGATATTAAAATTAATGTAATATTATGTTCATACATATTTGTGTGAAACGAAGTAATACTATGTGTTCCTCCATTGAAATTTATATATTGAAGGTGCACAATTTCTGGATCTTTTTGTCGTATAAGCCGCCCAACATTGTACAAATTTGGTGAAATAAGGCCAGGGAATGCTGAATTTTTTGACACGGAAAGTCAGGAAAGAGTCATGGAATTTTATTTGAATAAAATTGTCACCAGCCTGTTTGTTATCCAGGAATGTCACACTAAAATATTATTTGCATGTTCTGTACTCTAATATACCTTTAGCACTGAATTTATTCCTGACATAACACCACTGCCTTGCCTGTATCGAATGTACAAATTGTACCTATCATAATAAAATTAGTGAATGTATTCACTATCGATGAGTTACGCACATAGGTAATATCCTGTATTTATGGCCACAGCTAGAGATGACGTGCAGCTGTTTTGTAACTATTTACTTGTATTAAACAACTGGAGGATTAATATTTTATTGAAGATTCTAATATGACTATATGCTACAGAGCGATACAATGTTAATGGTAATTAATTTTGATTCATTGATTTCTGTTGAAAGTCTGCTTTCAGAGTTATGCGCACTTTTTATTCTCTATCCGACTAACGCAAATAATGCCTTAGTGATGGCTCTGTACATCGTATACCTATCATAACCCTTTTTTGCTGAACATTTAAAATCATTTTATCAAACACACTTCAATGTTGCTAAAAATTCCATTTCCTATTATTTGTTTTCATGTTTTGGGCAGCTCTTAATATATACTCGATATTTAACTTAATGCAAACACATTATTATACATATTAATTATATATATTAATGATGATCAGCTCCTGTAATTAAATTTGTAAAATATGTGGATAACATAATGCAATTCTAGGCAAAGGGAAAGTATGAATGATAATGAAAATAAACAGCTTCTGGATTACGTAATATATGAATTTTTAGATTTAAACCCAAGACATAGATGCATCCAGCATGATTGAGTTTTGAATGTTATCTGTACTCCATAATGCACGAAATGATAAAAAGCATGACTCACTTTGATACATTAATTCAGAATTCACAGACATGTATACAATTTTACCCTTACGATTACTTCATATAAAAAGACTATTTAATAACACGTACATTTTTGGCAACCTCGGTAATTCTGGCAAGAAAGTCCCAAAATTGCTGTGATTTTGGGAAACGTATTGTCATCAAAATGGCGTTTAGTTTCAAATCCGATTATGCACTTCTTAACATTTTTTGCTATCCACTTTTCTTCTTGTACGAAATTTATAGATATATATATACAGTGGTAGATTTACCCTAGACAATTCGTTGGTGAATTTCATAAATTATTTTTCAGATGAAATACCAATTCAGAAAATAATTCAATCAATGCAAATTTAAATCCGTTTATCTCTTCATATTTCAAATATGCAAATAGCTTTGTGTTCTCGAGCAATAAGTTTTAGTTATACGTTGTACTCGTATTCAAAGCACCTTGAGTGTAACAGATTGAAAGAGGAATAGCTCACAGCAAATAACAGTCTTCAGTCTGATTGCTGTCAATCTCAATTACCAAAAGCACAATTTTCTACAAAATTGTTCATCAGAAACAATTCAGGACCGCATCCAATTAAACAGATAAACGGAAGCCCCTTGCTTAAAAAAATCCACCATGTTGTTATCTGGGTATCTACATTTATGAAGTCCTCATAATTACATGTTCTCAATTTTGATACCTCCTGTTGGATAAATCTGAATCAATGTAACGTGTGAATCAAAAGGACTTTAGAGACCAAGAGACCAAACTCGGGTGGTAGGGATAGGCTTGTCGCCTGGCAGCGATACTAAGCGCAGAATACTTGCGCAATGCGGTACTGCGCAATCAAATAATTCAAAATAATTCGAGTCTGTCCCCTAACTTTGAAACAAATGAATGTGGAGATGCGCAGTATCGGATTACGCAAGTATTCTACGCTTAACAGCGCCGCGAAGGGCCTTCTATGTATTGGTCCACTTCAAATTACGGACTTGGATAGGAGTTCGGTCTCCCGGTCTCTAGTCTTCCTAATGTAAATGTAAGTTTACAAAATTGTACGAAGTTATTAATGGTATCGCCAACGTATAATATTTTGCGCTTGAAGAACTGTAGATTATGCCACCAATACGTAATGATAATGTGTATATAAATATGTCGATTAGCATGTGACGTTACGACGCATGAAATAAAATATAGGATTTGGTACAATGTAGTAAAGTAATGAAGAATGTTATCTGTTGCATGCCACAGGGAGGACCCACTGATGACCTGATTCTGAGCAGCTTCGATACAAGTAACGCCATTTCGTCACCCTGGTCAAGCTGAACTGGCCTTATTCTACTAGCTCACTGCAGTCATCATCCATTGCATACACAAGGCTGCATTTTCCATTACATTACCATAATAATATACAAACGAGACATCACAAGTCGAACTTTTCATTCTGATTTCAGTTAAATAATAATCATAGCAAAATGATTTAGATTTTACGGGAATATTATAAACTTTATGATATTAGTGATGACAAGTGTTGTGTTCAGGCGCGGTACAGAGCAACCTTTCAGAAACGACATCAACTCATTCGACTCTGTACGGCGCAAATAGCAACGGACAGTATATAACCGGGTGAACTCTTGAGGACGTCTGTAAGTGGTTTCACTTGTTGCGTTTCTGTGAATTTACAATCAAGGTGACTTTTAGAGATCAACAAACGGGATACACAATCGCCTGTAGACGGTCTGTGGATACATCGTATTTTGCTATCACGAAACATTGAAAAATACATAGTTTCTTTACAAACTGAAAAATAGCCATTGATCATAAAACTTTAGATAATGGTAACAATTTATAAATACTATTCATTGAACATTCTTTAGTAAAATACGTTTGTATTGCATAATTAGATTGCGATCGATGTATGGAACAAAATTAATATGGTTTCAGAATACTAAATATTTATTTTCTCTATGTAATATTGTCCTCTTCAGCGCATTCAGTATGAGGTATTTGAAGTTATCCTTGAGTTGAAAATAAAATTTTACAATTCCACTATATTAGGTAAAAAATTTATAGTTGAATTTAATATTAAACACTATCAAAATATAAATACTACGGCTCATACAAGAGAATTAGATATTAGGTCATGTTTTATGTACATTGGATGATACGTTTGTAATCTGATTATATCGGACTTGGCTCCAGAAAATACTTATGAAATTTAAGTTTGTAATTTTAACTTGTCGAAATATATTGAGTAAAAACTAGCACATTGCAACTTGAGAATCATCTTAAAGGAGTAAGATTTCCAAAATATATCGGTACTGTTTTGCTTTATTTCAATTTACTGAATTTCCGGCAATTCTGAATATGATGAAAGAACGATTTTCTCTAGAAATGCATTCTTACAGTGCTATTAGAAACTTCAACCTCGTCTTACTTTTACGGATATAAAAAAAATTATCGTGCTCTGTCTTGCTGTAATGGAACACGTACTGATGTTATTACCATGTGAATATTCTACTTGTGGTACCTCGTTCGTGTAATTGTATATATTTTTTCTGCAGACACATTATTTTACTATCACAAATATTATTACATCGACATTGTTCATTTTCCCCTCCATAATTATAAAATGTATAAATGCCAAAGAATTGCATTTAATTACTTGTACTTTGCTGACTATCTCATTATTGTGTGTATATTTATATATACTTGTTAATTATGACGGATCAATTTGTTTCGTAATTTTTATATGACTTTATATATGTGCTTCTCTACAAATACCTAAATTACGTTTGTTTCCAGTACAAGATAATGTAAGAATCCGATTCAATTCGCTTCATTCGCACCGTAATTTTGATTCATTTTTTCTTGGTGTTACGCAACATTGGGGACAAATATTATATGCACGGTAACATGTACAAAGTTCTACGCAATTCCTTTAATTACATTAAAAGAAACTTCAGAAAGCACTACGTAGTTTTATTATTTACATCAAACGCTGGAACTCGGAAGCATGTGCATACTAGGAACTCTGGAAGTAAATCAAATTTATCCACAGCGATTTCCGCTGGATTCGAAAACTTGAGAAGTCAAAATCTTTATTTTTATTTAGGACGAAATCTAATCGACTTCCGCACATGCAACTATAATTTTTTCATGTTATTATATTTTATTCAGTTTCCGAAAATATTGACAAATGTAGGCAGAAACGTTTAAGTACTTACCGCAGTTGGTACAAATTTGAAATTTTATAATAATGTACAGTTCATACATTCATATTTTATTTCAAACCGTTAACGCTTCTGATTCCCTAACGACGTTGTTCTATCCTTTTTAGTACCATGCTATTGTTTAACGCAACCTTCACAAGCGGCAATGGCTTCTAACTCACCTTTACAGAAGAATTGTGCAGATTTGTAACAGTGGTATGATTAGTAGTAGTTCACTTATAATCTATTCGAAGTGGTTCATAATATAATTAATGCACTAATTGTTAGCTGAAAAAACGCAATTATCAATTATCAAGCATCATCACAAATCTTATCATACATTTATATATATTCGTTTTCTCTGTAATATTACTATAAGACTGAATGAAATGTCAGAGGATGAAGAGATATAGTGTAATTGTTTCCCCGATATGAAAATACATGACATGATTTAAGATCTTGATTACTTTTCGATCAGAGATAAATTGAACTATTGTAGGCATGAATGGAACAAAGTCCTGAGTAGACTTGAACAGACTTACAACTGATATCCATGTACATAAATTTTTATTGCTGGCTAAATTATCAAAAACATATTCGTCGAATATTTCATTTAGAAATTGTCGCTTCGGTAAAAATTTTTGGTGTAAATAACGTCCGACAATTCTAGGTTCGCAATATCGAGAAAAACATTGTTACTGTATTCGCTTTGCGGGATCGAACTGTGGCGAAAAATCAAGATGACAGCTGTTGACTCTGCACTTGTAACTTCAGTTAAACCCTACATTGAGTTTCCGCGGTTGGTGGATATCATTTGATATTTGACGCAAAATAAAATGACAACTAGAGCAACTGAAGTGTAATTTCACGTTGAACTAGATTATAGTAGTGGATAATTTAGTCCGCAAAACTCACTTGTACGTTTGTACATTTATCACGAACAAATAGGTAGGTATAGCTTGATAAGTGCATCGCTTAGTTCTAGAAACCATTTGAAGATTGCATCCGTGAGTAAAGTTCATCAATGGGGAATGTAGAGATACATATGAATGCGCGTCTTATCAGAGAGTTACACGATTTTGAAAAATATTTCATCCGTTGTATAATCTACTAAAATACTTATAAAAAAACAATTGTTCACAGAAACCCACTAAAACAACATAAGCATTTTGAATATATGCAATTACAACTTCCACGAGCACTTTTGTTTCGGAAATACGATTTTCGATTTAGGCATCTGTTCCATCCATGCCTTGAATTGTTCTAACAGTTTCTTTAGTTTATCTGGGACATTTCATATCAACTCCGCCATTTTTCACTAACCGACGTTTAGATTTTCATAAAAATTTGATGTGCCATTACTAATTGCAAGCAACATACCAATGGCTGAACAGCCATACGAAATGAAAGCTTGTCAAATCGTAGTACCATGCTTGAGATATCCAGCTACTGGCACTTTTACCTAATGGAAAAAATAAACAGACCCCTCTTTTACGAATTCGTTGAATTTTGACTACCCTGACCAATGATATGAAATTTTTTATTCCAAATTATTCAGAGAAATGCCACAAATTTAAATTCATCACAAGTCTCGGTAAATTTCGTGCTGACTACGCTAATAAATAATCTCGACTTGAAGAAAACTACTATGTAAAGTGAGAAATACACTAGACCACGACTTTACATCACTTGGTTGTTCAAACTTGTGTACTGTAACATAAATAACAAGAAGTCGAGTCAAGTCGAAAAAAAACCGGATAAGTGCGAGTATAATTCACGCTCTGATGGTTCCGAACAAACTTTATTTTATTTTTTTAAGTGATATAACTACAAATTAACTATTTTCGGATTATTTCGCTTACATGTGCTGTGAGACCTTGCTTCTCTCCAATTTTCATGATTCTAGGTCAACAGGAAGTACCCTATAAGTTTTGATTAGCGAGCTTGCACCTTTCAAAATATGTGATATAAATGGCTGTATCTTTTGACTGCATTGAATTACAAGATTGAATTTTTTACACCTCCAAGAGACCGTAGACCTTAGTATTTAATATTAATTTCAACTTCATACTTCCATCCATTCCTGAGAAAGAGGGTTTTGACAGACGGCCAGACAGACAACAGACAGATGGACAATGAAGTGATCCTACAAAGGTAGGATCCTTTTTTTTTTTCCTCTTGAGGTACGAAAACCTAAACATTGAAGTCCAACTTATACGAATGCGCATTTTGAACAGTAACCATAGACTACACCCTAAATGTCTCACAATTAGAAAAAATAGAAATTTCCTACACCGCCGAGGTTTTGACAGAAATAACGTATTATGTATGTATGTACATTGAAGCGCAATGACTGCTACGCGTTTTTCTAGACTTGAGAGGGTGCTGTGATTGACTTCGACGTTATCGTAGATATCTTGATTTATCCAAGTCCGTGTGTCTCAAACGCAAAAAGGGACATAACAGCCTCAACACTCAATTCTGAACAAAAACACTCCGACACATTTTCATTTGACGCAGAAATAAAGAAATGGCATGAATTCTTCAAATTTACTATTGCGATTTCCTTTGAACCACTTGGATTTTCAACGAAAATTTTTACGATCCTGGATGATGCTGGAATCAATTCTTTTATGCGCTATATCGACGTAGTTGGGCAAGAGGAATCGATTGAGCGCAGTCCGAATACGTTGCAAGCAAAGGATCAAAAGTTACATCCAAAATACGTAAAACCTACGCAGAATTTTCACAGAGGTATGGGAAAAAAATTAAATAGTAATAGCCACACAGTTTGAAACTCAGTTCAGTACAGTTTATTCAACATACCTTAATTCTAGTGCAAGTGTTTGGGTATAAGTGAATAGCAATTTAACAAGTTCACGAATATAATTAAAGTATAGACAAAAATAAATACAAAAATATGATTAAACATTACACAAGATATCTCATTGTGATACGAGGAAATGGGTGTACAGCATATATATTGTCTTAAGCAGAATATTAAAAATACTCTATCGGATGATGATTATTGTAGTTTTCAAATATAGCTGAAGTGTTGGCCTGCATACAGGTGCAAACTAGCAAAAAAATCGAATTGTCAAAATTGATCAAGAATCGTAGTTTTTTTGTAGTTTTTTCATAGAAACCTACGATTTTTTATGAATATCCATGAAAATTAACGAGAATTCACGAAAGTATGCAACTGCCTTAAAAATATAAATTTTGCGTAGATTTTGGTACAAAAGTATGAATATCTATAAAGATCTACAATTGAAATCATGAGATATAGTTCCGCATATATTTCGAGAAAATAAAATATAAAATCTATGTAAAACTAACACCGTAGTTGATCGGAATAGTTTCTTTCGATTAAGTAGACCAAAACTACGTCGATCTACGAAATTCTGAGCCTCAAATTCGCACTAAATCTAGAGATATAAAAACCTATGGAAAAATTACAACCGTAATTGAATGGAATAGTTTCTCTCTACGAGGCAGAACAAAACTACGACGATCTACGAAAATCTAAGCTAAGAATTCGACATGTTTAAAACTACAACTTTTCGTAAACTCTATGAATTCTCATAAGAAAGCACAAATTTTTATGAAGAATTGTGACGATCGACAATTTTAGGATTCATTTTAAATCGATAAGATTACGAATATGTATGAGAAGGTATGAAATACTATTTTTGAACCACCGCTAGATGTCGCATTTCTCTCACAAGGAAAATTTATTGCAGACAAGTTGAGTTCCTAGCAAAATACAGGTCCGCGTCCATAGACTGATCTCATTTTCTGACTGTAAGTATCTGGACGGATATGAGAATCCGTCGTATATTTTTGAACTCACCTTATCTCAATAGGTGAGTCTTATGAAAAAATGAATAACATTCATGTGATTCTACTAAACCAGGAACCGTGATGAGAATAATTCCATGACGTTCGACGAAAATTTCTACGGATTTTCTATGCGAATTTCTATGGAAGAGTAGATATGGGCCGATTCATAGTTTTTGAACTTGGATTTCGTAACAATTCGTACTTTTTCGTAGGTTATAATCGTAAACATAAGTTTAAATATTACAATCAACGAAAAACTACGACATCCTGCAAAAAACTACGAATTGTTATGTAAATCCAAGTTTGAAATTTATGAATCCGCCCGAAATCTACACTTCTGTGTAGATATTTCCGTGAAAATTCATAGAAATTTCATTGAAATTTTTATGGGAATTCATAGAATTACTGTTACCAGATGCCTGAATTAAAATAAATAAAAAATCCATTTATCCCTGTTTCCTCAGCTATCGGTCTTTTGCTGTTCTAGATGTCTTTTTCGCATTCCTGAGGGTCCATTAATCTAGAAAGGTTCATACAAATCGATTCTGAGACGAATGATTTTTTGCTCAAAAAAGTAACTCCTTCGGATTTTTGGTGAAAATTTTAACTATTTTGAAAAATGCCTGAATCAATTCTTTGATGCACTATGTCAACGTAATTTTGCGAAAAAAATCGATTGGTCGTAGTCTGAATACGCTGCAAGCAACGGATCAACAATTACAGCCGAAAAACAAACGATTTCCTTCGTAACTTCTCTGCAGTTGGTCCCACGCTCTTTTTGATGTGATATATTGATGAGTGTTTATAATTCCGACTAAAAAATATCGTCTAAGTTCACGAGGTACCCGCAAATTACCAGTCAATATGGGGACTCTTGTTACAAAACGTCTTGATGATAATATAGTTCACTTTCTTTAAGAAATAAACTTCACAATTTACCCACTATCTCACAGGCAAAATTCAGGATTTTAAATCATTACACAATTGTATTCTCGGGGTAATATGATTATTAGAGGTTACCGGAAGAGTGCTGAAATTCTGGGGAAAATAGTATCGACTTTGTCGGGAATACATAGTATATACTTAGACTCGAAATTCGTAATAATCAACACGGGTTCTGCCACAAATGTATAATGGAGCGGACAGATATGGGCAATTATAATCTGGGCTACTTAGATGATAACCTTCGGAACAATCTTGTGTTTGGAGGTCAATGGACAGAGTCGCAATCTAACTAGGTAATATAAGTAGAAATTGAAAAAAGCATTTGTTTTTCATTACTCTTGAGATAATGGTTGTATGAGGTTCATCGAGGTTTGTTACAGCATGGACTTGAACATTAGTAACAATCGAGTGTTATCTAATTTTCGAAAAATATTTACAAGTAGTATTTTTGTGGAGTGGTCTGAATTTTCCAATGCAAATAAACTGTATTTTTAAAAGATCACATATGTCTAACGTAATTTAAGAAATTATTTAATTAATGAACGTATGAGCGCGATTGAAGATATACCTATACGGGACTTTCTTTTACAAACCGACACCTTTCTGATCGACGTATTCTTGATTTAGCTGAATTTTTTTAACGGATTCTGTAGCGAAAAAAAAGAGATAGGTATTTGAACATTTTTTTTGTCACATATTTTGGAAAAGAGGGGAGATTGAAAATTTGAAAATTTGGTGATTATCGGCTTGGAGACTCTTTTCAAAAATTCATAACTCCGGTTCTATTTGAGCTAGAAAGTTCTTTTTTCCATTTTAAAACTAAAAGAATGAATTTTAATAAAATAATAGTTTCATTAAAAATTATTAACGAATCAAATTCATATTCTTATAAACAATCAAAATGTTTAACACTTAGTGGCCACACCTCAGCCAGGTCACATAGCGGCCACACGGGGTCATTACACCACGCTGAAAAACCTAGTTGTACAAGACGTATGGGTGTTTTAAAGACTTCTAACCGTGGTGTGAGTATACATGGTGTGCCCATAGACTGTGCCTAGGAGTGCAGCTTCTCTCTCTAAAAAAGTTTGTCTCTCGTGCTGGACTGGGCTGAGTTCAGAAACCTTACCCGAGTGAACTCGGATATCATACCGTCTCTGTCTAACACATAAGATTAAACAAAGACACAACGATACTCGAGGGAGCTTTCCAGCACGGTCCTACATACAGGTCTTGCGACTCTGAGTTTCGACGTGGGCCTCTTAACGTGTCAAGCGGCTAGCGTCGCTGCGATCAAGGGATGCCCGGTGCGACAAGGATGACGATAGTCGCGCTCGCGCGTCACATGGGCGTGGAATCCTAAGACCGTGGCTTATTCAAACATTGTAGGTTATGTTGATGCATCCCTCGATCGCAGCTCCATCTGGATTTTTCTTCAACAGAGGAGCCACTCTCTACCATTGGAATTCTATTGAGTCGCAAGACCTGTATGTAAGACCGTGCTTTCTAGCAACGACACAGAGCGACACAGAGCAACACTGTGTCGAACATGGTGTTTTCCAAAAACGACACAGAACGACACAGTCGGACATAGCTGCGGAGCATAGTTGGACACAGTGTCGGATTCATTGCTGCCAATTTTTTAGTTGGAGATTTTATTTTCGACGCATGGTATTGTTTATATTTATTTATTAAATGCAATGATAATCTACACGCGTTTCACAAATGTTTTTTTTTTCCTGGAGCGCTCAATGTTCGTAGATTTTTCGTATAATGCATGAGCGGACTCTAGTGACTGAATTAAGAACCTTAAAGCGTTCCAACAAGCACCAAGGCACAGTGTTCGACCGTGTAACACAGTGTCACACCAGCGGGTTGCCACTTTCTGCCCCCTCCACTTTCTTATTTGAGCATCCGAAAGATAGCAATACCAAAATAATAACGAAAAATTTTTAATTTTAATCGAGTGGTAAGGCTGGTAACACTTCAAATAATAACAATAATAAACCAAAACACTAGTGATTTTTATATAACCTTAAAAAAATCATAACAAAAATCTGTACCGTGCATGTGAGATGTGAGGCATTTTCAGATTGTGATTGATTGTGACTGACATTATTGTAAAATGACATAATTAAAAGTGATTTATTTATCAGTAGAGTGCGCTACTAGAAAACAGGGTTGTCACCAAATCTAGTATAAAATTTAAAGTATCTACAAATACTTGAGGATTTTATTTCTAACGTCATTTGAGTTGGTATTAAAAGTTTTCGGAATGATCAAATAAGGTCCCCATACCCTAGCATTGAGTGGCAACCCGCTGTGTCACACTGTGTCTCCTTGCTGGAAAGCTCCCAGTGTGGTATATAAGACCGTGGGTTCCCCATTTATTATCCATTGTCGGTTACGGAAAGCCCCATTGGGCTAGCAGTCTGTATCCATTGTCAATCAACGCTCGAAGTTCATGAAATCGCGGTTAATCTAGGGGTTAATCAACGGGATGAGTTTATAACTCTGAACAAATGACATAAAAAGTGATCCTTCACTTTTACCAAAGCTACAGCTGCTTTTCTTCAGTACGCGCTCATTACAATTACTTTGTGTTTCCTATTAAAAATCGAATTATTTCCTGTACAATATAATCCAGTCTGATGTCCAATTTGCCATCGCACTATTCGAAATTGTATTATAATATATAATTGGGAATTTATTAAAGTAAATAATAGAAAATGAATGAACAGTAATAGTAAGTGGTAAGTTGAATTATATTGAATTATTGAAGTCACATTTAACTTTAATGAAGAAAATATAACAAACTTGTTGATCATAGCATAAATCATTAATATGTGAATTGCATATGCCAACCTATTTCATATAGTCCTTAAAAGCCACATTTAACTTTAATGAATAAAATATAACAAACTTGTTGATCATAGCATAAATCATTAATATGTGAATTGCATATGCCAACCTATTTCATATAGTCCTTAATATTTAGCATAAATATCACAATTCAATTTGTAAAGCTACTAATACATTGCGCAATTACCGTTTGATGGTTACATATCAGATATCTGTTATATTATATACATAGTGTGAAAACTGTTATAAAAATGTAATAAATAGTTAACATGAAATATAACTTTGCTCAAGTATTATGCAGTACATTAACTGTCAATGTATTGCAATTAAATTTCAAATCTCACTCTTTGCTCTACATGGGGTATTCCATATCAAATCGAACCTACTTTTTTCTCTGTTGCTCTATTGAAATTTTCATCCTTGTTTTCACCCTCATCTTTTACTTACAAATAATCACTTGTGTCCAGTAGTACAAAGTACCAAAGCACAGTAGAGCAGAAGTAAGCACTGATGGTCCCCAGTAGTGAGGAGTACTAGAGTCCAGTAATGCGGAAGTGATCGCCACTGTTCTCCAGTGATGCTCCACTTTAATAGTGACAAATATTCTATGGCAGTAAAACACTAGTACTTCAATTGTGCAGCGGTGCACTTATGTACGGCGAAAGTTATGAGACCAGTGCCTAAATGTCATTTTAATACAGTCTCTGACTTCTAGTACTCTTTTTTGCGTTTTTACTCATTTATGTCATTAGCTAATGAGCTAAACAACTGAAGTCTGATTACTCTACGAGCAGTAATAGTAAACCACACGGGCAAAAATGCCAATCACATCAACACTATACAAAGTCAAAAAATTTATGTTGGAATGCCCCACATATTATAAACTTTACTTACAATCTATGTGGTATTTAAGCTTTGCAATGGTATAAGCTTTAAATGTTTATATCTAAATATTTCGTTGTATCAACCGTATTCGAGTGCATGTAAAAAAAATTTTTTGAATTTGATTACTCACCTATGTATATAAATATATTATGACTCTATTCTTATTTATTTATGAACAACAGATAAAAGAGTTACGAGATGTAGTAACGAATTTGGTACTACACATTTGAATTACTATGAACAATCAGAGTCGTCGACGACACATCAAATTGCCCAAATTCCATTTTTACTTTCAAAAGTATTGTTCCATAATAATAATGTTTGGTAATAGAAAAACAATTGACAGTACATCAGCTCAAGCCAGCAGGTAAGACGACATGTATGAGATGCACATTTCATTTCCTCAAATCTACCATATTTATAAGCGCCATTGAATCCAACTTACAATGTTCAGCTACCTGTAACATTTGTTATATGTAAGAAGATTTGTAATAACTGTGGTACAAAAATCATACTTTACACTTCATAAGCATTTATCAATTACTTTTTGAATAAAGAATTCATACATGGGAACCATTAACCGTTTGGAAACCAATTTACGGAAACTCACAGGTTCTCTGTGTGAAAACCATATAGGTATGTATACATGTGATGGCAAACACCATAATCTTGGAAAAGCTTACTCAATATATGCTATGTCATTGTATTAGTATTAGTAAAAAGTGCTATAGAAATTTTTAAATTTGTAGTAATTGATTCTTGCTTATCAGCAAACTGGGAATGAAATATGAACAAGAATAATTATAGTTGTGAATAATATAATAGATTGAGATTTATCTGATTAAATCGTTTGAAAGAGAAAATAATAACTGTTACAAGAGCTTGATAGTGATGAGTTTAGATTCAGAGTTATCCAAAAATAAGAGTTATGGTTACTCAAAGAACTATTACAACAGAGCAGAATAAGAGAATAATATGTGCTCGCCAAGTGTATATCGGAAACTAGAATAACTGCGATAAAGTGAGTAGCTTTTTATAATGGTATGAAAACCACTAAACAAAATTCCCGGGTTTTTACTGAATTTCTTAACAGGACATTTTTTCTCCGATACCTTGACATCGATTACTGGTATCACTAAACCTTCTATCAAATCAATAACAAAGATTTAATGTGTTCAATTTTTAGCGATACGTTGATGCAGCACAGCTTCAGTTACATAGCGCTAAGTGTGAGAACTCTTCATCGGTATATTACTGATTTTAGAGTATATACTTAGAATTTGCGAGTCATTTTACCGTATAGCCGTTAATAATTCACTGTGTTATCTCCCGGACGTTTTCGAGATGATCGCAAGGGACAGGCTAATAGACCGATCAATCGACAGAACGGCAGACCGGCGAACCGAAACACATACTGATATTTTTTGAAAAATCTGTTTACCGTATATTAGAGAACCAAGAAGTTAAAGAGTAATTGAAATTCAAAAAATGTCATTTTCGACCAAAACAAATACATTTTCGATGTCACCGTGGGTGATGTAAACTACAAATGTTCTATATCGATCTATTTTTGCAGAAATCAAACGCTTTTCATATACTGAAAATCATCAGATTCCAAGAAGAATGAATTATTTCGCAATTGATTCTGACAATATAAGAGATCACAGACTACCGTTTCACTGATTTTTTAGAATTCCATAAGTAGTGAGACGTTTAAATTTAGTCACAGACCATTGATATCAGCTTGGTCTTCCATTGATTGCACATTGAAAATTTAAAAAAATCTGGGTTACAAGAATAAGAATATTTTGTTTCTTCTCTTTCATTTTATGCATTTATAATAACAAATTAAAAAACACAACTAATATAGAGCTTCTGTGAGCTGTCTGATTATATTACATGAATTGTGAAGAATTTCTTGCAAGATATCAATTTTTCGCTGGTTATGCAAAATTTCAATTATTATCCGGAAGTACCAGTAAATTTTCCAATTTTTACCGGGTTTTGTTCTGGTTCCAAAAATTCCAGGATTTTTCCTGTTACTTCCGTTTTTCTCGTAGCAAAGACACCATGTAATCTATCTACATGAAATAGCCAGCTGAATGAACCCAAAAAGTAGAGATGATTTCTAGCATTGTTTCTTATAAATATGCTTATGAAAATATACTTTGTAGATAATTACTTACAGTGTAAAGGGCTGGTTGTGTTGGATGCGGATGAAATCCCGATGTCCGACAATTAGCTATAAAATCTAATCCATAGTCTGCTGTCAAAGTATAAAATCCAGTACTGGAACAATAATGAGAATAAATCAGTTAATAAGTAGCGCAGAAAAGTGACACGATAAGTAATAAAGTTTATATAAAGTTCAATCATTTTTAAATAATGATTATATACACCTACTCTTGATACTTTGGCGCACACACAACAGCTATTGCTTCAGGCATCATTAGTTGATAGGCACAATGAGTGTGAAGATCTACACTAGATAAAAATGCTGTCTGTGTAGGATGAGTCTAAAACATAATTTGAACATTCTTAAAACTTATCAAATTACTCTTGGAAAGAATGGCAATATTTCATTAACTCACATGGATCCAACCAAGAGTGATAAGATTATGCTGGTCTTGGTAGTCAAAGATATCCTCTTCCTTATGCGTTGTACAGGAATCTGGTGATCCCGTTTGTTGAGGGATCAGTACATGGGTGACGAGTAATTTATTACGTTCCAATCTGCCAGCCAATATCCCGCAAGTTTCTTTGTTTAGCATCGTGTTGCGAGAAGCCAGTAACAAGAATTCAGTCATCGCTTTGTTGGGTAATATTACATCTCTCAAAGCATGCTTATCCAGTAAACGAGGTTTAGTAGATCGGTCAACTTCTGGTATTGCTCTAAGTTCAGAAAAATAAAATTAGAGAAAAAAAAAAAAAAACACAAACCGAGCTTTTGAAAGAGAATCCAAGATATCTGGATTATTCACTGCATATTTTAAGCTATCGAGAAACTAATAACAATAATAGGTGACACTCTGAATTGCTGTATCTTGCTATCAACTGATTTCCAACAAAACTATTTTTCAGTTCCCAGATGCCTCAACTAACATTATGCGCTTACTTTTCTTCAGTTCGGGGAGGCTTTATATCCTTAATTGGAGATTGGGGTCTGGTTACAATCGGTTTTTTTGCAACAATGTCTTGATCAGTCACCGATGAAGTTGTACCAAGCATTGCTTTAGCAGCATTTGCAGCTGTCCGAGCGGCTAATTTATTTTTTCTATCTTCTTCGTCCTTCAACCTTCAAACAATGTTGGAGTAACATTTTACTGACTATTATATTTATTGTTAAGATACGTAATAAACTAAGCAATTTAACATGTTAATCAATTTATAAGAACAGGTTTAAACGATAGCTATCAAAGTAACTCGCACATAATTTAGTTCATATCTCAAATTATGGTGGAAGTAAAAAATATGGAAAGTTGAGATAACAGGAGAAAAACTATTTCGCAAAGTTTGTTGAATACATAAAATCAAAATATAAAAACCCAAAATTTAGAAAGGTTAAGTTTGAAAAACCTTAATATAGAATCATCCGAATAAATATAAAAATATTACAGGATACTGACAGTTCTATGTTTTTGTTTCCTATACTTTACCTTTGTACATTTTAGCGTTAATATATTTCCATTTTTTTCCTTTTGAAAATTCTACAAATTAAAGAATACAGCAAACTAACAGAATCAATGCACTTTTAGCATGGCATATAATTCTTGTGTACTTATATTATAGGTGAGTGAAAAAAATAAGTTACCTCTGCTCCTCTTCTCTTTTAAGTCGTTCCATTTCAATTTTCTCCCGTTTCTTTGCATCCTCCAGATATTTGATCTGCTCCATTTTATACTGAGCAAGTAATTGCTTTTTCAGTGCTTCAGCTTTTGGGAAAATTTCCCGCAACTTTTGTTGATTTGTCGCACGATCTTTTACAGGCACTGTGTCATATTGTGGATGCTTTCTTATTTTTTCTAAGAAAATTCTGAAAACAAAAATCTAATAGTTAACTATCATTTCCAGCTACGAGCTCAAGAACAAATTGTTGCATCCATTATTAAAACTGAGTTTCAATTTCAAGCCTCAGATAAAAGTTTGGTAACTTACGTCATAAATTTCATGAATAAAATATATGCATTTTCTTGACTGCCCTCTTCCATGTATACGTTAGCCATTCTGATCATTTCAATTCCAGAACGATAATATCTGAAACATTTAATTAGAATAGTTTCACATCTCGCTAATAACTTCACTACATAGTAACATAGAAAGTGTTTCATTATGAAGCTGAAGCTGGCAGCCAGGATTAGCAGCCAAATGTGTTAAATTTATTAGAAATAGAAAAATGCAGTTCAGTTATATCCATATAATTGTATGATAATATTGGGGGTTCAAGGTATTTGAAAAAAATGTTGATTTTTGAAATTCTCTACCCTGATCGAACAAACATTAGAACATTTGGCTGCTAATTCGAGCTACTACCTTCAGCCTTGTATTTTATTATACATATTCTACAACTGTATATCATTATCCTACGGTGAATACTGGTTCATTGGCTGAATATTCATATAGATCAATCAAATAGCCAAAAAAAAAACAAAAATCCAGTAAGCTAATGTTTCTGACATTAATGTAATAATGCATTTCTAAGAAAACTTGATATTTCAAAAGATTGGTATTGGCTGAAATTCAGTGCATTAGAATAAAGTAATACATAGTCATTTCTTGCTAACTCAAATCCATTAGTCATTTGAAAGTTGCAAAATAGTGATTTTTTCAGGAATGACTTGTATTAACATACTAACTTTCAAAGTCAAAAAATTTAATGATGTAAGATGAATAATAAAAAATAATTTAACAGGATGTTTGCGCTCAGGATTAGGTGAAGGAGTAGAAATTGTGATCATGATGGTGTTAAAGAATATACTGCAGAAACTGTCCGATGTACGATAAATTAAAGAAATTGCAAATGTGGTTACATCGAAAAATAGACAACCAGAAATATAAAACGAAGATTAAATGAAAAAATGGACAATCTCATCATTTATGAGTCTGAAGTTAGTATCAATAACTTAGGTGAATGTTAAAATAAAAACCACTATTTTGCAGTGCTTAGAAATAACTACAAAACTTGAATTTACAAAATCTGAGTTGGTGCTGTATTATGATTTATTGAATTTCAAACAATTCTAAAGTTGTGAAATAACGAGTTCTTTTAAAAATATCTGGTTACAATAGCGTTAGGACATCAACTTGATCATTTATGGTGATATTCCATTTACAATTATGAGTAACTAATTCAAACTGAGTGGATGTCATACCTTCGCGGTGGAATATTAGGGTCTATGTCAACAGCAGTCCCATAATCTGCCAGTGCTTTAAGGCGGTCCTCTGGATCAATTAATCGCATGTTTTTTACAGAGGTATATTTAGTGGGTTTGTAGTCGACCTTATCCTTCATCTTATCTCTATCTGTATCCATATTTGACTTGTAGGTTATGATTATGTTAATAACACAATTTACATATATTCTTCTACCAGAGTACGCATAACGTTCTTTACGTTGTTATCATTGTGACTGATGTAAATGGAATACGTCTTACATATACCAATATTTTTAAAACAAATCAATGACTGAAAAGTTACAAGTTTATCATTCGCATGCACGGGACTATACAATATTAGAGACTAGCACTACTAGCAGCAGCAGCAGCACTCTTGGCAAGTTGGCCAACTCTGGATCAACAATAGTCACCAAACCACGGAGATAGAAAGAATTATCTCCATAAGAGATAAAAGATACGTTCCGAAATTATTAATAGTAAATTGGATACATCAGTCTTTCATAACTTATTCTTCTTAGAGGTGTTACCAAGATTCCAAATTATCAAATACAGGTTCCAATCAAGTTTTTCAAGTCTGGAAAATTTTAACATTCTCTTCTGAATTTTAGTTTGTACTGTTTTTAATGGGGTTTGTCTATCGTTCTAGGAAAAAAGACGATGCACCTTAGTTCGCGGACATTCACGGCTGTCCTGCTACGAAAATACGGTCACGTAATGGGTGCTTTCCATTTACTGACTCAAATCGACTTGTGTCGCTATTTCTGGTGTAACCGACCAATCTGGACAAAGGAATACACCAGAAATAGTGACACAAGTCGACTTGAGTCAGTAAATGGAAAGCACCCAATGTTGCCACCGTAGCCGTTCAAGTATACCTATGTGACGCTGATAGTAGTTACCCCTATTACCTGTTCAAGCCACTTGATTACCAGCGCCACTAGCGGCCGGCAACATTTCCACGTCTGCCAAAATTACAGTGTGTCACCCTCGCCGAGTAGTAGGTAGGACACCAAGAAGGACAGGAGAACGAACTCGGGTGGTGGGGATAGTCCCATACATGACCGCCGCCTGGCGTCGCTGCTAACCATAGCGTACATGCGCAGTTTGGTACTGCGCAGTCAAATAATTCAAGTCCCCCGTGTTCTAGAAACAGAATGAACAGAATGAATGTCAAGATGCGCAATATCGGATTGCGCATGTACCCGACGATTAGCAGCGACGCCAGGCGACGGTCGTATAGGGGCCCACCTCAAACTCACATTACAATAGGAGTTCGGTCTCCTGTTTTCTAGCCTTCTTGTAGGAGACTACACTCGACCAGCGCTCGGCTCAAAAGTTGGTCCAGTTTCTGGGGCTCCCCCTTCCACCTATGATCTTGCGATTCACCGTTTGCCATGTTTCCTCGGATTTAATGTCGGTTGACATTGGTAAAGCAATTACTCGGTTTTCACTGGTTTTCACTCAGTTCAAATGCGTATTTTAAGAATTTACAGTGTGTTCATAACATGCAGGTTTATAGAGTACGATCTTAGAGCATATACTGTATGTGCTCGAAGGGTATGATCGTCGCTCTTCTTTTTTTACATTTTATAGCGAAAAATCCACTTTTTTCCGTAATAGGCACTTAAATCGCATTCAAACAATTCTCACGTTACCCCAAACCTGGGGACAAGCTTTATCGTATAGGGTGTTGTCTCCTTCATACTACTCGCGCCCCCCCTTTGGCGGCAAGCGACCATTTTCATCGAGGGGCTAGGGGAAAAAAAACTAAATAATTTTACTCAATTATTTATAAGTGAACTAATTACCGACAAACGTTCACGTGGGTCCAACCATCACCAAACAAACCACGACAATTGAGACAGATAAGGGGCTAAGTATAAGGAGGCCAGCACAAGACCGATTGATAAGTCGAGTGATAAAAGGCGCGCCGATTAAGCGTGGCATTCAGGTGGCAATATAGGTATTAGCCGTAGCAAGCGTATATCCATGTATACAAGCGTATGTGAGGCCCAAGTATAACATGCATACACGTATATGCATACTTACGCTGTGACCAAAGAATAATTCATGTATACACACACAAGCTAATTGTAAGTGTTTGTCACTAGATTGAAATGATTTTTTGGGAAATCAGTTATGTAAATGATTACAGAACAATAAAGTTATCACCACGTGGACATGAGTTGACGATTCACCTCGATTTTTGCTATAGAAATCAGACTTTTCCGACGTATAAAGCAAAATGAAATTCAATCCTACATGGGTTTACGTCGTTTCATTTGTGGTAAGTGTGAAACAACAGCTGATCCTGCTATAGTTCCTCCTTCCACTTGAAACGTGTACCCAGTGTGCCCGATGTTTCTACGTTCATTTAATTTCGGAAATTATCTCAATATCATACATTTATCCACTAAAAATAACCAATAATCACAAAAATAAATTTTGCAACTATCAATTTACGAGTCTTCAGGCCAAAGAACATATGTTCAAGGAATCCAAAGATACTAATTGTGAATTGTGTTCAGTGGTATTTCTTATATATCTGGCGGGACGAGAAGAACAAGTTCAAAAATATATGTATATCACCATCGCATTCCAGGAGACTCTTTATCCATACAACCATTGATAAATATATTACAGTGAACTTTCTACATTACGTCTATAAAGAAGCAGTTTAAATTGAATATAACATGTATTGATAGGTTTTTTCCAATTTTTTGCGTATGATCAGCTAATTGAGTGTTCAACTTTTCAGGATTTGTTTGCTGTTAGCCTGTCTATACCTCTGCTATCTACACATCTCCGGGCACTGGGAGCATCTCATATTGTAATTGGATTCTTCAGTTCACTGTATGCTGGAACTCAACTTATCAGTGGGCCTATTATCGTTAGTACTTGAACATTTGTGATAATATTTAATCTTCGGAAATTTGAATAATTTCAATAATTGCCGAAGAGAATGTCGGATTGAACTTTCACTGCATGAGATAATCATGCTGCAGTGGAACTGTCATTGCAAAACTACTTGTATATCAAACCACTAAGCATTCAAAAGTTTGATCGACATAACTGTGCTCGCCTCGAAATGCTAATTTAATAATAACTGTAGGGCTTTTGATATTTTTTATGATAAAACCATTATTCCAGGGAAGTTGGAGCGACCAAAAAGGACGACAAGCAATCTTATTAATCAGTCTGACAATATCTGCAATTTCTTACATTTTCCTGGGCATTGTAAAATCCCTATGGGTGATATTAATAATCCGAGCTGGTTTGGGTAATGAGTTCTATTGTTTATTTATGAATTTAGGTTGCTTACACCTAAAACTTAGTATATAGTTATTTACAAAGTTTTTCAGTACAATTGAATTTATTGTCCAGGTACTTTCAAACACATCCAAGTCTTGGCACGGACCATTGTAGCTGACAGAGTATTACCAGAGGAACAAAGTAAAATCTCTGGCCGCTTGACTGCTCTGTCAAGTGCGGGTTTCATTGTTGGGCCCGCAATTGGTGGACACCTTGCAGAATTGGAACATGGATTTTCTTACTTGTGTTACTGCACTGCTTTATTGTTTGCTGTCAATATTGGTATGCTTAATATATCACTGTATACACAGTTTGCAATAGTCCAGTTTGAACATATTGCCATCACCTTCCTAATAAATTCTGAGTAGACCATTACAGGATTTCGATGTAAAATTAGCTGTCAAATTAATTAAAAGTGAATAACATCTCAAAAAGATATATTCAACTTTCTACGTGAATATATTAAAAAACAAATATATTAAAATTTGAGAGGAACAATAATCTTTTTCTAATTGGTTCATTAATTTTATAAGTACAAGTTCGTTTCGTGGCTGATTTTACAAGGAAATTGATGTATGTGACTTTAAAGGGGATTTCATATAAATTAAACGCGAAAAAGAGCTCGACAGCCCAATTCAATACACAGTTCTGAACGAAAATTACTCCAATGCACTTTCATTTGATGCAGAAATATACAAAATAGCACAGACACTACGAAATCGCAATATAAAATTAGTTCCTAGAATCGATGCCATTTCTTTATTTCAGCGTCAAATGAAAATGTGTTGGAGTATTGTTGTTCAGTATGGCATACCAAAATGGGGCTGTTGAGCCCTATTTTACGTTTGAGATATGTGAATTTTGATTTTTGGACATATATACATCGACGTCGAAATCGACTAGGGCACCCCCATCTTTTACGATTAAAGAAAGCTTTCGTACTGATAGGAAAAGTTAATGCCATCGATCCATAATAATTTTTGATCATTTTAGTAATTTCATAATTACTTAAAACATTCGAAATTTTTTCAGGAACGACGTATTTCTTTCTTTATGATCCACCCGAAACTGGGTCACCAGATGAAACCAAGACGTCTCTTAAAAAAAAGCAGTACTTGAGTATAAGAGAGCAAATGTTGTGTGTAGTGCGTCATTTAGTCAATGTTGATTGGATAATTTATGGGGATGTATTTGCTCTAAAGTTCCTAATGGCTGTTTCTAATGCAATATTCACATCAAATTATTTTGCCAATGTTCAGGAGACATACAATATTTCGCCTCGTTGGGCAGGCTATACGATTTCTTTTCAAGGTCTAATAGCATCTTTAGCAGGCTTATTAGCTGGTTGGATAGACCAGAAGTTTTATAAAAACGATCTAACCTTCCAGCAGCGTAATTTACATGGATTTATAATCATAACAATATCTTATGTAGGACTTTTCACTGCCCCAACTTTGCATCTTTTCATGCTTAGTATCGTACCACTTACAGCAGCTAGCTCTTTAGTAAGAATAGTCGGAATGGACATGGTCTTAAAACGATGTTCTCCAACGCAACGAGGCTCTTTGGTTGGTACTAGCAACAGCATATCTAATATTGCCCGTTTTGTAGCACCGTTGCTTGCAGGTTTGATGGGAGATCTGTACGGGACTAGAAGTGCGACTTTGTTATGTATATTATTATCCAGTTTAGGTATAATTGTTTCACTAATGGTCAGACAATACAAACCCATTCAACTAAAGGTTGACTAAGTTGAAAGGTTAATATTAATAATAGGCATAATATTAACCAAGGCTTCTGTTGCTTTTTATACTTTGAATTCTATTATTTTCTGAGGGTATAACCATGCCGTGTGAAGAAAAAAATTTGGTCATTCTTGTAGTATCAGGTATTTTGACAAGGTACACATACATAAGATGTTGCATTATTTCATTTTAGTTATTCGCTCAAAATAACTACAGTTGATCTACAGGAAGGTCTCGTAAGAGGATCCATTCTGATCCGCATGGTCACTAGCAGCCCCAACAGATGCACAACTTTTAGCTGAGCCAAGTGTAGCGGGTCAATGTTGTGAACGAATACTTTTAGTTGTTGTTAGCGTTGGCAGTGACCGCGTGGCTCGGAACAGGCCCTTTCACAAGACCCTCCTTGTATGTTGTGGCATATGTAGTTTCTGTAGTTTTGTTAAAGATAAAATTTCATCATTGTAGTTCTTACTACTTGTAACGAAATGCTACATTGATAAATGCAGACGAGTTTTTTATTGATCCTGCTAAAAATAGGTTTAGCAATAAATTTCATGTCTGTCTAATAATTCCATATACCAATGAAAGTACTGCAATAATACCTGTAGTCAGTTAGAACTATCATTGCTTATATACACACATGATTTTCAATTCTCGAAGTACTCTGAGGTATTTATTGACTGTAGCAAATCACAAAACATATGAATAAAGGTTTTCATTTCTTGGACAAAGTTAGGTAGCAAACATAATACAGGACGTGAAGCAATATTTAAATTTTAATTATATAAATTATTTTTCTAAAGTACAGATAGCTGATGTATGTGAAATATCTATGAAGTTGAAGTTAATAAAGTTAACGTTACATGAACCGTTAGGTAAAAAATCATTATTTTGCAATTACAGATTGACTTTGTAGAAGTCAAGTTTTTAAAATATTACCATACTTTACTTTATCATGGTTTACTGAATTTCAAATTATACATTGGCTATGAAATAATGGATTTTCTTAACATGCATTGTTACAATAACTCAATCCCATAAATCTCTATTTTGTCCATATGTACATATGATCAATATAATTAATATGTAGAAATTCATACAATTTTTATGAAATACAGCTGTACATTTTAGTCTAATGAGTCTTTTATATTTCGGGATTAACACAATAAAATAATATGGATTAAAAAAAAAAAAAATTATGCTACTATGAATAAATGCTGAAAAATGGTTTTTTATTCACATACTTACTTATTACAGAAATCTATATTGGAAAATCTGTTCGGCTTCAAGGGTTATTAAATTGTCTGAGTTCTCGGAGGCTGGGCATGCATCATCGTTGGCTTATTGAAACATCAGGTTATTGATTTATTATAGAGTCTGAGCCTCGGTTGGAACAGCCCGTTGGTGAATGCACCGATCCCTTTATATCGCCAGCACAGTCCGGTTTGCATGAGAACGACGTACAAAAATAACATCGAACTTCCCTGTCAGCTACGAATTTGCACTTCCTCTAAATGCAAAAAGTCAGATTTTGAGGGTTTACAATTCGTCGCGATTGCATGGTATGATGATGTGAATTTTTTCTCATATAGTAATACTAATGACCACCAATACCTCGCAGTTACAGATTGTTTAAACAATATTGCTTTTATAATAAAATATGTACTGAGAACGTGTCCGAAACACGTATATTTTAAACAGGGAAATTCACCCTGTTGTTGGCACAGGTTAGAGATGAGATAAAAGTTTGATAAAATTTGGCAATTGTTTTTGAATCATTTGAAATTTATTTGGAGGGTATGTTTGAAGAAGTTCGTCAATACCCTATATATGGGACACCGTAATTAACATAATCATATTTGTGAACAACTCTTCTGAGTTATTTCAAAATTGTGAAAAGGTGAATTTTCTTGCAACATTTTTTTACCTTATGGTGACAAGTTTCAACCTTATAAAAAATATGACTATGAAGTCTGCGTTAAAGGGTGAATATACCAGAGCAGAACTTTGCATGTTCCAACATTGGTTACGAAATATTTAACGTAAATGCTGCCGAACAAATTTAGAGCAGATCATTATTTCTTATGGCCTCAGTAAGAATGAGTACCTAATAATAATCATCTACTTTAAATGCTTCCAGTTAGTGTGATAAAACATAAAATGTATAGATTATGAGTTTTTGTTTTCTGCTTTACATGACTTTACATCTTTTATGATACAAGAATTCGTGCAGAGGTGATCAAATGTTATAGCAAATATAAGGACTTTTCACAATTTGTATTGAATCTTATACTAAATACAAATATCTTTGCATTGCTATCATGAGTGTTGAAAATAGTCTATGGATGTTAGGTATATCATATAATTTATTAAAGAAAATCAACAAATCATACAAGCACCAAGAACACTGATGGTTGTAACAAATAAATATTTATAATATAAATTTAATTAACAACTTACATCAGCAACGATAAACATTACTTTATATTTGAAACTCATTGGCTTTTTAGAAAAGTATTTTTAACAGCTTAAGAACCTAGTTGAATGAATAATTTTGAATATATTCTATTGGCTGTAAAACTCGGCATTAAGAAACGTTTAGTGTCAAATAAATGATGAATGACAAATACTAATTACCTATTTATTCAAACTAGATTCCAGCACCTCAAAAGCCTTAGCGTCCTGTCTTTCACGTATTTCCCTAATTTTTCGTCTCAACGCCTCATCCTCTTCTTTGTTAACCATGGGGTAGATTTCACGTTTCGTTTTTGTGACCCAAGTTTCATAAACTTCTGGCTGGTTAAAGTAGTGGAACATACCCACTGGAAATGCCATGTACAACACCATTTTAGCGACTTCTAATTGCCAGTTCCCCATTGCATTAATTCTAAAAAAGATAGGAGATTGCATAACGCAACTCAAAAAACATACATAACCTCAAAGTAACCTTATATTTAAAATGAAAAAAAATTAATAAATGACATTGGCCAGTAAAGTTAAATATGCAGTAACTTTACATCGTTAGAACCCGCTGCACTTCAGCACAAAATTTTTTATATCTTGTCAACTTCGTGTCGCGCCCTAGCCGGATAGTTTGTCTTGAGAGTTGGGTTAAATTCACCGTGAGATTTGCGTTTTGAGAATTTGTATTCACAGGTCGCATTAATTAATTCTGGAATGCCGTTGAAAATTGTAGAGTTACTTGAAGTGATGAAATTTCAATTTCTGTTTCTTTCATTGTGGTTAACTGAACGAATAACATACAATTGTCGTTGACTGAAGAATGAAGATGTGTAAAGATTGCTAGCCTTTTGGGGTTTATCGTAATCAAAAATTGCAGAGATGAATACATCGTTAAGTGGCGCCCTCTGCATCCCTTCTGCCCTGTATGCGCAACTCAAGTCCAAAGAGTATAGTAACTCAGGTCGGCACTCGGTCGGTACGTAGTGGCAACAAGAAGTGATGTTCCCATTGCTCACTGTGTGTACCCAGATCATGCAGAGTCGAATAATATAATGTTCCTGACGATGCCTATGTACTGACCACCAGGAACCGCCTGAAATTTTCATACTGGGATTCTCACTTTGCAGTATGTCATCTGATGTAAAAAAATCAAAGTAATGCAACCAGGCTAACAGCTGACCTTTGACCGTGTTTATTCGTGTGTGGATGGTAGAACAGGTATATTATTGACTATGTTTAATTAATTTATGTGACGTGAGTAATTGGAAAACCCAAGAATTACAATTTGCCTCCATTAAAATTAAAAACTTCGGTTATGTAGTAATAAAATGGCACCGACGGCGCCGACTACCAGGCTCTGACATCATAGGATATCTTTCAAGAACGCCCGTATACGTTTCAGTTATGCAAATTCATTTGAGCCAAATTCAACAATGTTAATCTAACAGAGGGTAAAATAATCCGAGATTTGAGTTCACTCACTAATTTTTTGAGTTGAAATAATTCAAATTAATTCATGCAATTTAATTTACAGTTTTTTTAAATTTCAAATTGAGTTTATTAATTCATATCAATTTTTTTTTTTAATACATCTAACACGATTTATTTAAAATCATGGGTTTTAATTTTTTGCTGTATAATTCGCGAGAATTCACAGTAATGCAAGTAAATTTAATAAAATTTCAGTTCATTCTTTTGTATTTCCTGTTAATTCAAATTCCGGAGAAGTTCACCCGAATTAATACTTTACTCGATCACGACTTGGTATTCATGATTTCCAGTACGTTCTGTAGCTTTTTATCTACGACAGTGTCGACGTTTATCCCCTCATACTAAACATTTAATGAAAGAAAAATACAAATTTAATACAAGGTAATGGAAAAGTAATGATTAATCTGAAAGCCGAAAAGCAGAGAAAAAGAAATCATAAGCTTAGAAAGGAGAGAACAGAGAAATGGAAAGACACGTGAACTTACGTTCAGCTATTCGTCAAACTGTTTAACAGCCAGTTACGAAGTATACTTGATGAAGAAAGTCAAAATGAACCTCGGGTCGTCATCTACAAAAGAGTGAAAACGAATTGTTAGAATCCAACTAAAACGAAAGTGAGAACAATAGACTTACCAAAATTTGTGGAAAGAGAATTTTTAAATTATTTGTCTGGTTCTTCAGAAACCTTTTTTTCCTTTCGTTGATTACAAAATTCGAAGAAAAACTAAGAAGAAATCTAAGAATAATCTTTTTAGGCATGTATTTTTGTAACGAAACTGTAATAAATTTATCAATGTATTGATAATCAGCTGTGAATATTATACAGCTTTCTATAAGAAAAAAAAACAAAAAAAAAACGAAATTTATGATTATGGGAGGTGAAGAAAGATGCCACGTTAATTCTATGTAGTTGTAATTTTGTGAATGACCGGTAATATTTGTTAGTGACCGTTAATTTGCGGAAAAAAAACTTGACCGGTGCTTTTACATCTAAATAGGTGGGGTTACTCTATTTTTTACCGTAAAACGGTCGAAAAAAATTGAGACCGTAATTTCGCAACACAAGATTACATGAAAAAAAATTACGTCAGTTTACGGTATAATTACAGTATTTTTTTGGTATTTTTACTGAGAATCTTAATATCGGTATTTTTACATCTCTAAGCTCCACCTCCGTCTACTCTACGCTCAACCTGCCCAGGAAACCACACGTTCCTTGCTATCGTTTATCGCTATCTAGATTTCCTTTAGTTACTTTACGATAAACGTTGCTATAATATATATTAATAATATACTACTGAAACGCAACTAGAATATTCCTGTTCAAAGACGGTATTCCCCAGAGTAACAAGTAAATGTAAATGTATAATGTAAGCGAACAATATTCATAAATTTTTTTTAAGCAAAAATTGTAGTAGACAAAATAACACGGTTGATGTATGCGGTTAAAACGTGGAATAGATTTTCAATATCTTACATTGCAGTAATTATATTGATGAAAATATGACAATTTAACATAATTTATTGCAGATACTTAAGTAATTCACAAATATATTTATCGCCGATATATTAATCTTTCAAAATTCTTGACTCTTACTGTCAGCCGGTACTTTCTACAGTTGAAAGCCTTGCGGTGGGTTTGAAGAAATCTCAGTAAAGCATTATCACCCGTTGCATTCCTACAAAGATAGGATTCTGATATAAATATATATATATATATATAGGTATATGTATATTCAAGTGTGCAAGTAATGGTTGCGTGGATACTCCCGTCCACTATCTGTAACTTCCTCGACATTTCTGTTGCCCTGGTATCAAAGCGCGTCAAATTCGGCGACTGTGCACCTCGTTGTTATGGCTCAAGATTTATGGTCAAAGATTAAAATAAAATAAAATGTACGATATGAACAATGTCATTTCAATGTACTGTATACTATCACATGTTTGTACCAAAAATTTACTCACCCGCTCGTGAAATTCCAACTTTCCTACCACACTGTAATAAAATTACCGCAGAAATGCATTATACACGTTGAATATACTTATAACGCGTGACAATTTTAGGTATAATCACTCTGATTCTAACTTATATTCGATTTCACTCATAATTATACATAAATTTCATTCATCAGCCACGAATTTTCAAATATTTCAAACAGCTACTGCGTAGACTACGTTTGTATATGTCGGAAATTAACTGCAATTGTAACACATTACTATTGGCAATTTCTATTCTATCAACTTGTGTTAATGTGCAGATGGAGATCATCGTGAAAATTCTTCCAAGTAATTCCAAATCATTTTGACGACAGCTGTCTGACGTTATTCCGCTAACTAGTCGACACCACTCCCAGGACAGTATGATGCGTTGTAGTCAACTTCTAATCGACATGCTGCAGCCCCGACCTATCAAACAGAGATCCTCCTACCAGGAACGCAGAGATAGCAAAATGAGGTTTGCTGCTCAAAAATCGGCGAAATTACATGGCGATGTACAATTCGGCGGTCCTTTATAAATATGCCTAATACCTACGAGTGCTTACAATTGTAGCAAGAAAATAAACTGATTATCATTTTCAAGATGCGGGACACAAGGACGCGAAACAAGATCGTCTCGCAAATTTGCATTATTTGAACAGCGGCAACAGGAGACCAGACAGTTCGCAAAGTGTGTTCACATGAGAAAGTTTTAATATTGTCATGAATATCAGGTGCGCAATTTAATTTCTTGTTTTTCTTTCGATCTTGAAAACTATATTAAATTAGCATATGTACCGATTTTGTGGTCGTCAAGTACTAACATCTACGCTTTCGAACGACGTTACAAACCTACTTCTGCAATGAACTAGTGAAGCGGGTAACATAACCTCCAAAGCAAATCTATACATAACGGCTTCTGATAAGACACTGCATTCATTTCGCATTCCAACTAAAAGAGAATACCGGAAATGATTTGTTGTGCTGTTGATGAAAGTGCGCAGTGTGTTCTGAAAGCATCGATGTTATCATATTGAAGTTAGTGACGTTATCGTAGTGATTCATGCTGAGGAAAAACGGTTATTTCGCGATTTTGAAATTGTCTGAAATTCAATACACCATAATAAAACAAAACACACTCATATTTCAAAATCTTGGTTTCTTCAAAATCATTGTAAAATTAAGAAAATAGTGATTTTTTCCCCAGTGTTTCGTTACGATAACGTTGCTAACTGCAACTTCGTTCGATTTCAGCAACTGAAAAATAAGATAGGATCGGTGTATATTCTATTTTAAAATGGTTTTCAAAATCGGCAAAAAAAAGTTCGAAATTTGTTAATTCACCAAATATAATGTCAAATGTAAAATTTGGTCAAACGTAAAATTAAATGCGAGTTTGGCAAATAGTACCATTTTGCTTAAATCTTTTCGGAAGCAACGAAAACGCGACCGGTGAAGAGCTTACATGATTCATTCAACCATCTGGATCATGCATAACATGCGCACACATGAGTAGAAATAGAAAGTACGTACATACGTATTTCCCGAGTTTGACGGACAGGCGTTGAAATTTATGCAAAAAACTGATCAGTGCGCAGGTGTCAGTCATTCGTATCCCGCTATTGTGATCCACTCAGGGAGGTGTGCATGGTGCTAATGATTATGTTTTGTATATGCAGTGATACAGAATCCCGATAACCTGTAGTAACGGCAGAGTTGGGATAAAGATATGTTAGGTATCAGAATTCTGCTCACAAACGTGTGAACAGTTTCGTCTTCGAAATTTCCATTCGGGATATTTCTATTCGGATATGAAAATAACATGAGAAAAGCTTTATCTTGAAAAAAGGTTTGTTGAGATTCGTTGGAAAACAACGGAGTTATATAGGCCGTCAAAGTTGATATATGATATATGTTCATGTACGCCATTTTTACTATCCATACCAAAAGAATCAGCTTGTCCTGAGAAAATAACGCTCATGTCCCTATATTTCCTGGACTAGGTAGCACACTATTGGCTGTTAGTTGACTTAATATCGACAGAAATTCTCAGTCAACTATTTCAAGTCAACTGGGAATTCGCATATTATGAGTCTATTGTCGACTGTACACTGACAATGAGTAAGAGTGCGCGAATGTCCTCTGAAATGTCATGGTAAAGGCAACACCCGACGTCAACTATTATTATTATTTTGTCAAGACAAAAAAGCCAATAATTTGCAAGTAGGCTACTTGACATTTCAGAGGACATTCGTAAACATGAAGTACTGTATACTGCATGTCAACTTCAAGTTCGCTTCCTTGTCGATCTATAGCCATTCAAACATAGCCGACCTTTTGTCTATTTTTATTCGTCATCCGCTCCAATTAATTTGAAGGACATTTTGTAGGTTGATCTATGCATCTTGCACCATCTTATTAGCTGAATGTATCAACAGCAATTTATCCAAGTGTAAGTCTACGGGCTTTATACCTACATACCATCTTACTAAATATACCGTCTTGCGTGAATTGGAATTCAACAAGAATAACGTCGGAGGCTGTCAGCCACTTTTATTTTATACCTGTGACACCTATTTTTTTTTTGTCATTATCGAAGCATTCTCGTCTGTAAAAGATATTGCATTCGACCAATTCTCCATAATATCTATTTTTATCTTGTTTATGCTATGTTCGTACAATTTAAAATTTGTAATTTTCTTACCAATCTCGCATGTAAGAGATATCACACTCGCCTAATTTATAATAATATCTATTTTTGAATCTCGTTTATAACTATACCATTTTAAAAAGTCACGGAATTGAATAAGATATTTCGTGCCAATATAGTGATTAATGTACGAATCAACGGTACCGATCTATCGTAAAAAAAAAATCTCCATTAGAAATCCTATCCTGTACACGAATTTTCCTCCGATTATCCCGCATCCGATACCTAACTAACACCCGTATTCATAGTCCTTCCTTGAGGGGGGAGCCTGCTTTAGGGGCTTTACAAACTCGATTTTTTCAAGGATTTTTTTGGGAAGGAAAGAAATATTCGATTGAAACGAAACTTCCAGGTTTTATTGTTATATATTTCAGCAGTCTTCTTAAACTTTTTCATTAAGATATATTTCATATTATGCCTGGTAGAAGCATTTCACCGAGGCGTCTCGAGTGTGCATTTGTCGTGCGGCGGGAAAGGTGCAGGTCGCAATTTCCATCTGAAACAAAGAATCCAAAAAAAATTTTACTTCTCAATAGTATAGCTTCTAGTTAAACCAAGAAAGTTCAACAAAAAGTGAAAAATACAACAATTTTTTGCAAATTAAAAAAAAAATTCACTTTAGATTATTTAAACAGTGGGTTAATCTTAACTTTCTTAAGGTTTTTTAGGTTCAACTAGAAGAGAATTTAATCTCGAGTACAATGCAATTTGTCTCGTTTCGATAGGACTTTTACTTTTTTCCCTATCTTTCCCGCCAATTAGGAAAAATCGTAAAAATGAAAAACCGAGAAATCGTGCGTCAAAGTTTTCGTATATAAAAAATCGTAATTTTCTTGAACTTACCGCATTAATATGCTAATCAGCGATTCCGGGTCCATAGAGTTGCCCTTCAGACTCTTCAAAAAACTGGTTTTCGCTCTGTTGTTCGAGTCTGCAGGCTGTTCTGGCCTCTTTACTTGAACATGAATCGCGCCTGTTTTGTCGGGTGACGCGCTCCTCGTCGGCTCCCTTGGCGAAATTGTTGCATTGATGTCCAATTTTCAAATCCAGTAACTGCATGGTTTTCAATGCTGCACTGTAGCCTTCATTGAACATTTCTCCAGCGATGTAAGCAGCAATCTCGAAGATTTTAATGCCTGAGTGAAGGTGTTTAGGTGTGATGCGCCACACAGTGGAATTGAACGTCTCGTTCGCATTTTGTGTGTGTCCACCCAAACACCTCGTTAACAGCTCGTCCTTAGATAATTCCTCGTACACAGGACGAATGTACTTCTCGACATGTTCGTCAATTAGACGCGGTGGATGTTTAAAAGCAACCAGGGTGTTTGTCGCTTCAGCTTTGCGCCACTCACACCAGCTTTCAGCGCCTTCCGGGCAATTGTCGTGGCGAGGTAATTCATCTGTAGAGCAATAATGATCAAGTGTCGCCATTATTGCATTTCTCATACCTTCTACAGAATTCAAGTTTCTTCGAATCGCCAGACCGTAATAAATTGTTAATTTTTTTATTAAAGTCTCGGTGAGCCGCTTCTTTCCACCGAGCTTCTTTTGTTTTCTCATGTTGCGGAGACGAGTACCCATGCGCTTTTGTACATGTCCCACGCACTCGCTTTTGGTCACTGTGCACTTGTCACCGTATGGATCACTGTTCAGGATGCCAAGAAATGTTTTGGAGTCACCGTCGCCAATGCAATTACTATACATTACTCCAAATTTCTCGATGGACCTTGAGAACATTTCCAATATCGAATCAACTTCCATTTTCCCGGCCGAACCTGCGTGATTCGAAAAACAATTTTCTTCATGGTTTTCATACCAATTTTCAAACTCGTCGGCGTTCAATGTATTTTTCTTGATGGCACAGGTATGACAATATCCGCTTTTAACGACGAGATCGATCACTTTGCCACTGTAGTACCCAATAAGTGTAGTTACACCGTACAATGAAGTATATTCCTTGTTCCTCAAGGAAGGACAATGAATACGGGTGTAAGTCTTGTCTCCTATAAATCTCATATTACGTAATACATCATTATTATGAAACAAACAAACCGACAATATGACCTGAAAAGCTAATTGTAAAAACAAATTTTGACATGACTGGACGGTGGTTCACACATCTTCATTTCGCAATGGGCCGTTCATCGAATTGGTAAACAACACGCAACGTACGAGTATATGAGCATCACCGCAGTCGTTGGGGTAGGCTCTCTGCGAAGCGCGCCGGATCAGGAAAGTAGGAGGCCGTACCTAGAATGTGATTCAACCAAACAGTGGTCGCGACGTGGTGCATGTAGTATACGTGTAGGCCGTTTGCGAAATAATCATCGTAGACGAAACCGCGCCGCGGTAGCAACGGTGGTCGCTGGAGCCCTGTTTCTATTAGGAAAGTAGGAATCGCTGTAGATATTCTCTTTACCACCTATACAGAATTTACCACCACGTTGATACATTATCTGCATTCCGCCTCGGCGTCTATACGTGTAACGGAAATAATTTACGTGTGTAACATCCATATAAAGAGACCTTTAAGCCAGAATAATTCAGCTTTAGATTTGAAAAAAATGCGAATCGTTCATGTTCGGCCAGTGATTCAGTGTAACAGTAAGGTATGGGAGTAAAAAAAAACTGGAGGCGCCGGGCATCGATCCCGGTACCTCTCGCATGCTAAGCGAGCGCTCTACCATCTGAGCTACGCCCCCTGATACTGGTTAGCTGTAAATTATATATCTGATCGAATAAAAATTTCTTACCTTGGTTAAGCAATCTAGTAAATCTTATCAGGATAATATGAAAGCGAAAAAGACTTCGGGATGTTCCTATAAGTATTTTTTGCACAAGGCGAATGCAGTAACTAATAATATTCTGTATTACCTACCACATAAGGACGAGAATTATGCTTGATTACGAGTACTTGTAACAATATATGATTAATTTACGTGGATACAGGTGGAGAGTTTTTTTTTTACGATTCGCGAATAATTTACAGTTGAATCACTGAGACTGCAAAACAGCTACATGACACACAATTATTTTTATAACGATTTAACACGGGATGGATAGTGCACTTCGCAATGAAACAATTACTTTCATTTCTAGTTAAAAAGTTCAAGTAAATCTCAATACTGATACCTATTATTTGTCAGTACTTTCAAGTCCTTCAGTAGCCGTGATCGTCTAGTGGTTAGGACCCTACGTTGTGGCCGTAGTAACCCAGGTTCGAATCCTGGTCACGGCAATGTTGATAACATTGTCACGGTGAAGGTGTTTCTTTTTTATTTTTATTTTTTCATGAATCAATATTTATTTTTATTCGTCTAACATTCAAATATCGTACATTGTTACTGTAATGTTATAGGCTGTAAAGATTTCAGTTAGTCGTTGAATTTGTGTTGAAGTATTACACGCGGTGACGCGTACGTAATACAACGGCACATTTAATACATAAGTCGTGTTTAAAGCTTGAGGTCGATTGGTCAACGGGGATCATGCGTCAGCATATAATTTATTATTTTATTTCACTCTACAATGATTCATTATTATGTTTCATTATTATATAATATTTCGTTATACAATATTCATTATACTTGCACTGGGCTGCGGTAAGGCATTTATCAAATTTCAAACCCGTTCTCGTCTATATATACATTTGACTGATATGCACATGATTTTATAAGCTATGTATCACGATAAGACTGTGTCAGCAATTCATTTCAAATTGAAGATTCTACCGTTTGTAAATATATGGCTCATGTTTTTCTTGTATACTTAGAATAATCAGTATCTGGTCTCGACTGGATTTAAAAATTATTAGACTTCTAAATCGTACCAGTAAACGCTAGAAAGATGATGAGAGAAGATCGCCGGATAAGTAAATCAATTTAAACATATTGCACAGCCGCGTAATTATGACTCCAAATTTTAACAACGCTTTAAACATTTGGTCCATACTTGGTTACGATATATAACGGGTGATGCAAAAGAATCAGCGAGACCGCGTATGACATTCTCGTTATATTTACGCCTCGGATGGTTGACAAAATAACCTGACGTAATCTACCTTTTGCCTGACTATATACGACGTATCAATGAAATGAATTATAGCAGTTTTTATAACTATACTCGGATACGTTGTTTTGAAATCTGATGAAAATGCAGTTGATATTCATTCAAATAATATAACTCATCATACGTATGTTTGCATAAGATTTCGTATTTTGTTTACATATCTTTAAAAATAATAATGGGATTGCGACATACAGAGTGCCGAATACAAAGTGTAGCAATGCATTGAATAAATCGTAAGTATAAGTCAGCAAATTCCAAAGCGAAAATACTATAAGTGAGGCTGAGGCTCTGACCATTCGATTTAAAGGAGTCAGATACTGCGGCGCAAGTTGTCCGAATTAGTTCATGAGACGGCAAGCGTAAGAATGATCCTAACGCGAAGTTCTTTGATATTGCTAGGACTAACTGTGTTCCAAAGCATCGGTATGTATTAATGTAAAACAACACAATATAATTTACCTGCAGTAACTTAAATTTCTAGCTGCTCTCTAAATGTGAATCAGTTTATACCAGTGGAGAAAATCAATGTATATACATTGAAAATCAGTGAAATATCAGTGAAAAGTCACTGAATCGTTAGTGTATATGCACTAGTTTTGCCTAGAGGTATACTTATAATTGGGAATCAGTGAATTTTCACTGATTGAAATTTAGAGAATAACCAACCGATTAACTGAACAGTCGTTCTATAGAAACTGTCAAAGTAATAAGGTGTGGTATTGCAGCAGTTGCCAAGGTATAACTCCAGCTGCTATTCAACTCAAAACGAATAATAAAATTCTAGTCTATTAAATTTTTTAAGAATGTATTCAGATGAAAATAAATGAAAAAGACGGTGTTTTGACGGAAAAATAAACCTTTTCAATGTTCTGTGTCTGGGAGTTCTTGATAGAACTTATTTTTCACACGTTGCTCTGTTGAATTTTAGGCAGAGCAAATGTCCTTGCAGCCGATGGGGCGCAAACTTGCATCAATTTGTGCGAGAGCTGCGGTGGAATAGCAACATTTCAACACAACATTTGTCAGTGCCACGTTGCCGATGACAATGATCAAGGTATTTTTTGCAAATTATTGGCAGTATGTAATGTATGGTAGTATGCGACGTATTGTCTATTGGTAAACTGTGATAGTGTTTGATTTGTGGGTGAAGATCAATTTTTTCCATTGAAATAATAATAACTAATACAACGATTACGTCAAACAAATTATTTATTAGGTGCCGAATGCATTCACCGAATGAGAAGGCAAGCTCAGGAACTTGGAGTAGACATAGTATCCTGCGATCTCGCTAATGCTGAAGCAGATCGTCCCGCTCGGTGTGCTGTATCTCCGCTGCGACGGTTGAGGACTCGAGGTGTTAATTGTTTAATTTTGATAAGTTGGATTGTTATGCTTATCACTATTATTGAAGCGATATTTCCAAAATCAAAACTTCGCAAAAAAGATCTATAATTATTGTATATATGATTAACAGGTAATGGCGATTTAATCGCAAGATATTTCATGGGGAACGGGTTAGCTTCGCTCCTGGGGTCGAGAAACCCGGAGGCAGAATCAACGGGGGATTCTGATTCCTCATCTAGGCAGGAAAATGTTGGCGCAAGTGAGGCTACAAGCGGCGATCAGGCAGAGATCAGTGGAGACCAGTCGAACATGAATTCCGCTGTAGTTGGGGCGCCATATCAATTTTTGGAAACAGATCCTTACATGGTGGCAGCAATGGCTAACTGGTATCAGCCGCACAATATGATGACAATAGACGAAAGTTGTACGGGAGTACGGGATGGCACTGAAATGCAAAGCTTCTTGGGACAACCGAACCCTGCAATTACTTCGATGACTGACAATGAATCGGGACAAGCAAATTTTGTAAGGAAATAAGTATTCTCGATAAATTAATTTAATGTCGAATTCCTTCGTACAGTTAATAACCATAATTGCAACACGTATTATCAAAAGTTAAATAATTCTTCATATTTGTTTGTTGAAATGCTTACCGATTCCTGTCACATATTTATATGAAATTATATGTATACTGTAATAGAAATGAATTTTATTACTATTTGCGTTTAACAAAATGTCATCAACTACTTTCCATCAGGTTGGTTCACCGAATCAGGACGAGATCGGGGGAGTCTCGTCAGGAAGAATGTATGAGTCATATAATATGCATCCATTAATGCTGGGCATGAATCCATACGCCTACTTTATTCGTACACCTTATGGGGTCCAGTTTCCAGGGGGATCGCAAATGCTGGGCATGCAGTCGTACCACTATAAGTCTATAGATGGAGATCGAAACTCTCAGTCCCGTGAAAACAACATCGTGGGTCTATCTCCTTATTCGAATTGTCAAACGTCGCTACTTGGAGAAAGTAACCCCCATCTAGGGGATTCGGCCGCTGGACAGGAGAATAGTCAAGATAAAAATGGAATGCCGGACGAAGAAGTTACGGGAGAGGCAAATCCAGTAGGCTTAAATCGCGAGGATAGGCAACACCTTGGTAGGAATGGACAAGTCGATAAAGATGTTAAAGGAGATGCAGCGGATCCAGAAGAAATCAAAGATCAAACTGTTGGTTCCTCAAAGTATAAACTAAAACGGAGACTGAACAGATTTAAAACAAAAGAAAGCCGCTCTACACCTGCAGATCAAGTTGACTCGCGTTATGGACATCCGGACGATCCATATGGCGCTGCGTAAGAAAAACGGATTCAAAGAAGTAAAATGTACTTTCCGGAGCAGACTTCTTCAATACAGATTTTATGATGTTATATAGGTTACGTAGGTAGAATATTATTTTTGTTATGCATACTTAATTGTAAATAATCCACGCATCTCGTTGATTCGTATGTATAATTTCATTTAAGATGAAGATCTACAATAATGACGTATTTTAAGTAGAATAACATATCATTATATTTACTCTGAATTTTGTATCTTTAGTAGTTTTCGCAATAAATTAAAAACTATATTAACTGCAGTAGAAAGAATATGCTTATAGAAATTGGATATCTTCAAAGTACATTACGATGTTACCCAACTCTGTGACATTATATCATTTTTTGCAGCATGCTAGTAAAGATATCAATATTCAAATATTATTATATTTCTATGTTGAAGATATAAATTTGAAAAACTGGTAAATTCGAAAAATTAACGACGGAGCCAGGAATCGAACCTGGTATCTAGCGATGCTTTACCGGAGTCTTACTCCACTAGACCACCTAGCCGCCCTGACTCTGATGTCGTTAATTCCTCTCATCACCAGTTAGTTCAAATTTGTTTTCTTGTGCTGTTGTATGTGTGAATAGAAAGTGTTCTTCCTCTAGAGCACAACTGTAAGAATGTCTGTAAGTGTGTTTACATTTTGGAATCTTACGCTTCTGATGCGAAACCCGTAAGACAGTCAATGACCGTCTAATAATTGAAATGCGGATATGCATTATCATTAATCACGAGGACTTTTCATTGTTGAAGATATAAATTTGAAAAACTGGTAAATTCGAAAAATTAACGACGGAGCCAGGAATCGAACCTGGTATCTAGTGATGCTTTACCGGAGCCTTACTCCACTAGACCACCTAGCCACCCTGAAGGCGGCTCCGTCGTTAATTTTTCGAATTTACCAGTTTTTCAAATTTATATCTTCAACAATGAAAAGTCCTCGTGATTAATGATAATGCATATCCGCATTTCAATTATTAGACGGTCATTGACTGTCTTACGGGCTTCGCATCAGAAGCGTAAGATTCCAAAAAACACACTTACAGACATTCTTACAGTTGTGCTCTAGAGGAAGAACACTTTCTATTCATTATATATCTATCGCATTCTAATCCATTCCTATCTAATGGGGGCTGTAGCACTGGCTGTACTCAATTTCGACGCAATGTCGTATATATCTGGAATTATCGGAGTCCACGTATCTCAACCGCGAAAAAATGCACAACAGCCCCATTCTACCTATATGACCGTGTATGCAAGCATTAGATTTCGGCACCCAAGTAAGAGGTTTCCACACAAAAGATTGTGTTGAAGGGTTATAAATATTATTCGGGATGGCCAAATATGGATATCATCATATAATCAACACACGAATCCATATATTATATGTTTTGCTGGAAACGTAAAAAAAATTCAAATTTATTGGAAGCGTATCATACAATTGGGTTAGAATCACGAAACCTCATATTTTTCAGCCAAATCAATGGTTCGGAAAGAGAATAAATTTAGTAAGAGGATTCATTTTAAATACCATCAATATATATGTACTACGGGTGAATAATTTTTTGTAAAATTTTGGCATGGAGTACATTGAACAGTACTAAATTCAGAGGGGAAAAGGACCAAAAGGGAAAGCTACGGACGACGTCAGTTTATATATACCTATATCAGTGCTATGGACGAAGACGTTTTTGTCTCTCCAGATATTTTAAAATTTGTTAGTTGAAGCGAAAACTGTGAAGAACCATTATGATGGTAACTTCAGTGAAAGTTAGTAAAAGAAACGTTTGTTTTTCGTAATTTTATTAGAATAAACTCACTTTAAACTTATAAAATATTTGAAAATTTGTAAATATCTTTTACGGAAGACTCAACATTTTTTCGCATAAGTCTTATTCTTGACTGTTAAAAGGCAAAATTCAATACAGAGCTGGGCGCAAACAAATCACGTATCTACTTTCGACTAACGGATATTTCCATTGTGATTCACGTAAGCATTATATGAGTGAGGAATTCGTCGGGAAAGGTCAATTTTGACAGGAGAAAAATCGTTGAAGTTCTTTTTGCGACGTTTCGGCTGGGCCCAGCCAGCCATCGTCAGAAAATATAGTTTGAAACTATAATATAAGAATTCTGTATTTTTTTTTGTCTTAGAGGTAAATATATTTGGAATCTATTTAATATCAAGAAGTGCATAAAACAATCTCTATATCAGAGTTTTCATGTCTTCGAGTACAATTGATTTTGCTGAAAAAATGGAACAAAGTTCTACTTTAATATAACATTCTGTAGTATTCTGGAATACAACTTGGTAATCATTTTTTTAATAATATTTTTGTCCTTCTATCTGGTCCCAATCGATTCCAACGGAGTATCATTTTTTCAAAAATCGCAGTAAGTATTTAAATTAACAAGTTGGTAGAAGAATATTATCGACTTGAAGAAAAAACTTCAATCAGGTGTAAAATGCTGTTATAGCGTAGTTAAATGACAGTTTATTACAGACGAAGCATTTCATACGATAACGGCAAACTCAGCAAAATATACTTGCAAGAGAAGAACACTTTACAAAAACTGTTTCATGTAATGCAAGCATGTTTTATACGTTTTTTCGTGCATGCGTTTAGTTCTTGTTTATAGTAGCGGACGCAGCAATACAATAAAGAGTAGCTTAACCTTGTGTCACTATTAAAAATGCTCAAATTTATGCACCGCACATGTGCAGTCGGTTCTAAAACACAAGCTCGAAGAAACTTGTAAGTGCATACTTTTATTACGTAAAGTATGGTGTGCACCATGGAGATAGGTTTTATTATACACCCAGCGTAAAAAGACCTACCTTGCATCTATGATGCACGGTGTACTGTTCTTACGTTTGCGTTAACTTTGTAATTTTTCCATACATATTTGATGACTTGTTTTTCTACAGCAGTTAATCACCGTTACTTTGAAAAATTATCTGGTGAATTTCGATTGAGGGAGTCAAAATGTATTGAACTACCCGAAATTACTTAGCAGACCCCATAAGTGTCCTGGGCTACCTGATCTGTATACAAATTTCAGTTCAGAATATAGCGACGTGTTTAGTTTCATGGAAAATTGGAAATATCAGGGAAGAAAGATGACTCAGTTTACTTAAAATGCCACACGAATATAGAAACAAATGTTATCATTTCCGAAAACTGAACCTGGGAGGCTGTATGCCATTATTATCAGTAGTATGTACTAGCGTTGATTCAAATAAGGCAGTAGAGGCCTACAACTAAAATTGTTTTAAATGTTATGAGAAGCTAATATTTTTTACAGAATTTAAAGAGTAACACTGAATGGCGTTATAATTTTTAAAAGAATTAGAAGTTTAACATATTTTGCTGCTGGGTTCAGCCTCATTTTTATTCTATCTTGCTCGATGATTTAACCAAGTAAATTATTTGTATTTACATATTATCAATCTAAAATTCAGTATACACATATATCTACAACTATATAATCTTGCATGGCCGATTTCATTTTAATAATTTTAATATAACAATCAATAGGCCTGCATTCAAACGATAATAATATACTCATCTCCCATTTTCTATTGTCTCTGCGATATTGAGCGTTTTCGTGTCCTCATATGTAAATCGTTTGAATTTTGGTACCACTTTGCATTCATAAGCGTTATACACGATGGAAAAAAAAAAAAAAAAAGAAGCAGTAATGTATCAAAATGAAAATTTATCTACGCCCCTTTCCTTTTCCTTTTTTTGTAGAAGATGAGGACTGCTGGGATGACTGATCACCTGATGCTTGCCTGGTCTGACGAATCTTCAGCTTAGGAATAGTTGTGCCCAAATGTAGAAGAACAGAATCTCTTGTAGGAAAATTTGGTTGAACTGGTGTACCATCATCATTCTTAAGGTGAACTCTTATACGACCTCGAAACAATAATTCCTTGCTTCGCTCTCTTGGATGTAGTTTATTTTCTACTCCTACTCTGAGTCCTGCAGCTGACAGAACATCACGAATCTCCTGATGGGTCGGATTTTCAACACATTTGTCCTTTGCTAGTTTGCGACCTTGAGCCAATGTTTTCTTACTGTTTATGTAAACTGGGTAAATACATACCCACCTAGAATAAAAATTAGATTTCAGGCGAGGGAATAATTTTAGTTTGAAAAATAACTAAGCTATTTCTCATGAGCTGAGGTTGCAAAATATCAGCAGTTGTTAGGGGGATATCGGAGTATCAGATGAAGTAAGCAACCCGTATTTTAATTTTTATTGTTCTTTACAGCAATGAAATCGTTTAAAATTTTGAAAAAATGTATTATCTACATTACTGTGTATCTCGTAATTGAGAAATTGACGTGAAAATAATGACGAATGGTATTTAGATATCAGTAACATACCATACCTTGAAGGTGAGGCAACAGAAATCTATTGTAAGTGTACTGTAGTTTAGTCAAATTTTCTAATATCGTTCAGTGACCTCACATACACGATTGTAGACACTATCGTTTCCCAAAGTTTGTTACTTTAGAGAGAAGAAAATTGGAGGGTACGATGTGCTCATTTCGTCAGCACGCTGCCCTTTCCTTAATAATAGTACATGAGTCATTTGGCAAAAATAAGTTTCTTCATAGAGCCGAAATTTAGAAGATAAGTTCATATGGCTTTTCTACTTTGACTAAAACTGAAGTATATGGTATTGTTTTATACAGGGATATTGGAGGAAAGAAAAAAGAATGGTATTATATCATGTATATTAAAAGTTTGCAAGTTCTTTTATTTTTTCTGTTAGAGAAGAATTTTCCAACCATAGTTGTAGAATTTTCTCAAAATTTTACACATACGAAACGACTTATTAAACCCTCTGAATAACTTAGCTTTGGAATGTATTCATCGTATGTTACCATAACAACGGGTGAAAGGTTATGAGACAGATGGTAAGTTAAAAATCGAGTTTAGTAAAATGTTTTCGGTTTGACATGGTGGGAAGAGGAGAAATAAACACGCAAATGCAGTTATGGAATAAAACTGATATTGAAACATCAGAATATCTGGAGGCTGGAAAACCTACCTCTCGAGATCACTGTGCTTCTTTTGTGGATTCCAAGTCAGCGCCATGTTGAACACTCTTGAGTCTTCAGCATGCAGATTTCTAATATGACACCGTGACTTCCCACACTTTTCCCTCAGGCATGTACTTCATAAGGGCGAGTTTACATGTGCACGTTGTCACGGAATGCAGTCAAGCGGCAACCAATCAAAATGCCGGAAATGTAATGTTCACTAGATTTCAAGCATTCTGATTGATTACCGCTCATCGCGTGTTCGCGCCTATGTAAACCCGCGCCACGGTCTTCTACACAGGTCTGGGTACTCCTATTTCGTTACAATTGGACTCCATATAATTGGTTGTTTAAGCCAGCGTTTCTAAGGCCGTGTTCGAAAATTGACTGACAGTACTAGCAATCCTTCATCTCTTTTGCGCTTACAAGTTCGTGAATAGCTCTGACTCTGTCCTAGGGAATTTTCAGTACTGTCAGTCTATTCACGAACACGACATGGTGTGCCTAGAACTCCTACAACACGCCCCTTTCTTCGAGAGCAAAGTCTTTAAGTAATTTTCCACGAACTGTTCAAAGAAATTCCTATATTATTAGGAAATTATTTTTCTTGCGAACGCTACCCTGCTCGGTAACGCCATATCGTGTTGAGTACGTAACACACAACGGTCATTAAGTCGAGTATTATTCATTTATTAATACATAACAGTAACGTCAACATGCAATTTGCGTAACACCTAATTTCCATAATTCATTTTTTGTACCTCGCATTGATATTGGAATTATTCAATATTTCAAAAATTAAGTGTATTCTTCAGAACACGAATCCCGTAACATTATCGCTACAACTCCGAAGATACTCAAAAGACCCGCTCATCTTTTCCCCGCGCAGATTCAACGTTACAACAATTATTCACCACAGATCTAGGGTGTTTTGACGCCGTTGGTACCGGATTTATGGTGCCATTTCATGAGCAGTAAAAAGCAGCAGTGGTTTCGTAACTTACTAGTTTTCACTAGTATCAGTCTGGTAATTTTACGCAGCAGCAGCGCTGCTCACGAAATAGGTCGTGGCCATCCCCCTGACACACGCTGCTAAAAGTGCTTCGCAAAATGTCCCTCGATTCTGCCGCCAATTTCCACCACTAGTGGCGCTAGTAGTTGTCTGACAAGCTTGTGCGCGGTCAGCGAGGGCGGCGAGCATGTCAAAAGTCTACTAGCGCCACGTAGAAGAACTAAAAAACGGGGACAAAACGCGTACAATTTTTTAGTATATGAGCAGTGGTGATTGTCAGGGGGCTGCCCCAGGTCTTGCAAGCTACTGAAATTTGAGTGGTGGGGGTAGCCGCATTATTGTCCAGATTTTTCCTGCCACTATTGGCCACTACGCAGCGCTGTCAGTTATTGATAGACACAAGGTCCCTAGATTAGGAAGGTTGACAAGACACGCGTGTTCCAGTTTTTCTCACTATAACGTGGGCAAATATGTTCTATGCGCGTTCGCCCAAAAAATAAATAAATAAAATTACCGCATTAACCAGTTTTGACCAATCTTGCTCAATTTTTTGAGGTTAAGCATTAACGAGTTGCGCCCTTAGTGCCCTGACGGTCACGAAATAAATAGAAGCACGTATATTTTTTGAGGTTAATCATTGTGACAGGTCAGGAATCAGAACCATACCGGGTGCTTTCCATTTAGAGCATGGTGTGACACAGTGTACAAATTTCTTTTGTAAGCAACCAATCCGGGCAAAGGAATAGACCAGAAATGTTTACACTGTGTCATATTGTGCTCTAAATGGCAAGCATTTATTGTCATACAAAACTTCTGGCGCATTCTCAGTAATTTTTTTGCCCACGCGTGTCTTGACCCTCTTAATCTAGGGACCTTGGTGGTCTGAATGCGATTTAAGCGCCTCTTACGGAGGAAAATGAAATTTTGACTACAAAATGTAAGAAAAGAAGGGCAGTGATCGTAATCTATAAACCTCCATGCTATAAACATGCTCCATAAATTAGTAAAATGCTAATTTGAAGCGAGTGAAACCCAGTGAAAACCGAGTAATTGCTTTTCCAATATCAATCGACATTTAATCCGAGGAAAAGGTGGCAAACGGCGAATCGTAAGATCATATGGTGAAAAGGAGAAAGCTCTATCTAGGCTTACACCGCTAAAGGCGCTTAAATCGCACCTTCACAATTCCTTTTACGTTGCCCCAAAAACTGGACCAACTTTCGTGCCGAGCGCTGCTCGATACATAGAGTTCAGTGCTTGAGCATGTCTCCCTACTACTCCATGGGCTGAATTCAGAAACCGTACTCGAGTGACTCGAGTATCGTTGTGGCTTTGTTTAATCTCATGTGTTAGACAGAGACAGTATAATATCCGAGTTCACTCGGGTAAGGTTTCTGAACTCAGCCATGGTAGCAACTCTAGGGTACTCTGGGGCGATCTTTCATCCAACGGCCATTGTTGTATGAAAAGACAGCCCCTGATAATCGTCTGCTAGCTAACCCCAGAGGCCCAAGAGCCATAATCGAACGAGCTTTATTTGCTTTATATTTCAGTGGCAGTTCCCTGGCCCCTCAGTGTACGGTCACGCAGAGATTTGCCCAGGTCGGTAAATGGTATGGTTGCAAATGGAACGGAAGCAGCGAATCTAGTTACCCACTACACACATGTTGGCATCGCATATTTCGGATCGCCTGTCTATTTATGTATCCGACAGATGCTGCGAGTGGCGCATTTCAACGGCGCATACAGCACATCACCTCGATTACGGGTGTGCAGGTACCGGGATTCTCTCGTCGGTCGCGTACAAGACATCAGTTCGTAGTCACTCGTCGCCTGTCGAGGCCCAATTAGTGACACCAGGGTCGAGTCGATCGCCGTCCGTCTGGTGGTCCAATCCGGGTGCTTTTACATTTCGTTTGGCTGTTGATCAATCCAAGAACCAAGATGTTTCACCTGAAAACGTTAGTGAAAACCGCGGCGTTGAAGCAAGCGACGGATGTAAGCGTTCTCGCCCGAGTTCTTCCGACAGCTCTCCAGCAGACACGCGGTTACGCCGACCATCAAATCCCGGATCGCCTGAAGGATGTGCCTGCCGCACCAAACCCGAAATTCTTCGACATGGTGGAGTACTTCTTCCATAGAGCCTGCCAAATCGTTGAGGACAAACTAGTCGAGGATATTGGCAAGGGATCGAAACTGTCGGTCGAGGACCGAAAAAAGAAGGTTAAGGGTATCCTCATGCTGATGCAGCCCTGCGATCACATACTCGAAATCAGTTTTCCCCTCAGACGCGATTCCGGTGATTATGAAATGATACAGGGATACAGAGCTCAGCACTCGACTCATCGTACGCCCTGCAAAGGAGGTTAGTCCTTCTCTTATTCCGCCGTTTCGACTTGGGAATTTGTAACTCACGAACTTGGCGCAGTTTGCTTACCTCCCCTTTTATACGCAACGCGTATCGATGTATGTAACAATATTTCAGGAATTGATCCTCAGCAGAGCATTATGCCGACTAAAGTTTGTATGGGCATATGTATGTGACTGCGAGTTGGGCCCTTTTTTATTCCCGACTATTCGATCTGCTTGCGGATGGATGTATGTACAACATACCTATTGCAATTTGATACTTTCCGGGGCCCACTGGCCAATGACCCACATTTCACGATTGCACGTGGCTTCTGGATAACTACATATATCCAACGGTCTGATAAACGTTGCTCTGAGCGACAGCAGATATATGTTTCAAAATAAAATCTCCGACGATGCCTTGCCATTCGCTGAGTCGTGAGAGTGTTTTAATAGAACGAGTTTGATTTTCTCCAAGAAACGTGATATGATAATTTTATACTCAAGACAACTGCGGGGATGGATGAAAAATTTAACGCAGAGACGATACCTCGTAGTATTGATTTACTGTTTGTATGAGCTTTATTAATTTATACACGAAAGTTTACTACAATCCAGTTTCTATCTATTCCTGAGATGGGGATGTGTTCATATTAACAATGCATAATGTGTCTGATGGTTTCCAAAATTTTACGTATAAAAATTTCTCTAACCCTGTAGTACGTATAATATATTATACATCAATACTCGTGTAACGTGTACATCTATTATTTCGGCGTTCGACTTCGTCGATCGCCAGAAATCTTTATTACTACTATTGTTATTGTTATTAGATAACTCACAAATCTCGATCACGTAACGTGTTGGTCCATAGCATGTTCTTTTACGCATACCAACGGTTAGGGCAATGGCTGTTTAATTTTATTCGCAGGCCACGTCTTAAAAATATCATAACGTATAATTGTAGTAGGAGAAATGATTTCTATATCGTATGTAGACACAGATTCAAATCCAACCGAAAAAATTAGGACCAATAAAAAGTACCGCGATAATCTTCGTTGCATGAGTTGAAAATAATTAGGCAGCGCAAATATATACTTTAACGTATTTTTTTTTTTTTCTCTTTCAAATTGACGTGTATTCGTTGCGTCGTTATAACACACGGGACCTACGAACCGCGAGAACGACAAATTAACACAGATGTCGAAGCCTTGGTAATTGCGATTAGGGATACATGATATGCGTGGGACGCACACATCGCGGTGATGAATTACTCCAATGTCACGAGAATGATAATAAGCAGTGGTTATATTATCCTACACGCTCGAAGTGGAAAAACGCTAAACAACAGCTGCGTCAATTCAATACAATTAACAATCAGCCCATATTACAGCTTTTTAGAGCTTTGATTGATTTATTGATACACTTTAGATGTCATTTTCAGACAGATATTTCTCGATTAATTTCTCGCTGCCGCCAAAAAAGAAGGCATATTTAACGAGAATCCGGTACGAAATATGATATTACTTGTAAAGAAATTGTTTTTATGCACATCAGTAACGCGCGTGTGTGCAGATTACCTAACGCGGATATATTTTGGGTTCAGGGAATAGGAATAATAAATATCCAATCTGTACTTTAACTTGTACAGATTATTCTGATAGCGTTTCCTAGATCCTAATGCTTGTTTCTAAAGATGGGATGACTAATTGAGCAAAATTTATTAAAATCTTTACGTGGATTCGGGGAAATTTTATTGGGAATTTGTCGCGAAACTCAAATTTTTTGTTTCAGCCGTTTCGAGTAGTAATCCAATCTTTTTGGACGAAAAGTGGGTGCTACTTCATGATAATTGGCACCAAGCTGCATTTTGGTAAACAGTCTCATTTTGACATCGGAAATAACATGCTAACAGTTGCGATCGATTGGTTTTGCAGAACCTGCAAAAACGGCGGTCAAAAGAGGCAAGAAAATCTTATTTGTGTAAATTTTTGTAATCCATCAGTCCTACGATAAAAATGGTTCTCAAGTAAATCGAAATAAACCGAGTTCCTTACAAAATATTGTACAGCTAAATTTGGGTGCTGAAAATATTTCGTTTTATCGCTGTATATATCGAACTTGCGATCGGATTCACAATAATCAGTACAGCTTTTTGTAGAGGGAAAAAAAAAATGCTTAAGATGCGTTTTATGCGATTATAATACGACTAGAGTTTCAGTGTTATTGGCGCGCAAATTTTGGGGTTTTGAAATTTTCGACAAAGATTTGCCGTTTTTTTTCATCGGCGACTGAGAATATTTTCACGACCGAATACGAGAAATTCCAGGGTGGCGACAGAACGGGAAAACCGGGAATAGTCAGGGAATTTCGTCCATCGAGAAAAGTCAGGGAATCATGATGGGCCGTCAGGGAAAACGTCCGTTTTTTATAAATCGTTTTCCAACTTCAATTAAACCAACTTTCGGAAATGGTATTGTTGAATTTCTAATTATTTGTGTGGAACGAAGCAATACTATGTGCTTTTTAAATATAAATTTATTGGTCCGAAAACGACGAAAAATTATGGGTGCACAATTTGAAAGTCGCGAACTTTGATCGCTCATAACTCCCAACATTATTTTTCATATCGTAATCGCACAAAAAGCATCGTCTGCGATGCTCTTTTTTCTACAAAATCTGCATTTTTTTTTATTGCAAATTCGATCGCGAGCTCGATAGATACAGAGATAAAACAGATCAATACATTTTCCGTACTCAAATTTAGTTTGTTGTTTGAAAAGTTTTTTTTCATAATTTATAGTTTCATTCAATATATTTTTCAATTTCAGTTAAAAATATTCATTCATCTTTCACTAATTATATCAAATAGGTACTTGATAAGTAAGATAATATTTATCAAGATGACAATAATTAGTAATTTAATCACATAAATTGATATTGTATTGCGTCGTTTATGGGAGTAAAATACGAAAACCGATTGTGAGGAAAAATAATCGATTCAATTGAAAATCGATTATTTTTGGTTATTTTTATATGCTACGTGCTCCGAAGCCGTTGCTTGTGCAAGGGAAAGCTATACAAACGTTTTTTGTGGGGAACTCAGTTTACTTCCTTTTACCACAGAATATTTTTATCACAGGACTGATGGGTTACGAGAAATTGCAGAAATATTGTTTTCTTGTGCTTTTTAGTTGCCATTTCTAAAGGTTCTTAAAAACCAAATAATTCTAACTTGTATGTTATTTCTCATCTCAGAATGCGGCTGTGTACCAAAATGTAGCTTGGTGCTAATTATCCCGAAGTATAAACCCGACGTCACCGGGCTGTAGATCTCCGGCGATACTGTCATGATTTAAAAAAAAAAAATTAACACCGTAAGAAAAAAACATTTGAAAAACGTTATGTTGAATTACTCGGATATCTGATTCAAACTAAAAAATATTAACTCTAGCTTGAAAAACTATAATTGCGTGCAAATTTATTGTGACGCATAGTATAATTCAACTGCGTTATGTGACTAACGCCAAGAAATTTTATTTATTTAATAATAAAAAACAGAAATGCTGTGATACTAATTGCATATTACGACTACAGGGTCTTTACTGCTCTTTAAATATTCTTAAATCCTGAAATTATCCTCGAAAACAAAAAATGCTCGATAAGTCCTGAAAAAGTAATGGAACATTTTCATTTATCATGGAAAAGGTGACATAATACATTTTCGATTGAAATCTGCATAGTTTTATTAGCTGTCTTGAATATGTTAAATTTTAGCAAACAACTCTGTATATTAACTACTATATAAGGTCTTGGAATTTTTCAAATCATTGTCCTGGAAACTCCTGGAATAGTCCTGGAATCTAAATTCTGGATTGCTGTAGACACCCTGTACCTACCGTTTAGTCGATCGTCGGTAGCATCGGATGTAAGCATCTACAAAGCCCTATGCATGCAGCGTCATAATCGGGTCACCTTATCGTTAGTGTTAAGGTGCTAAGATTTTCGATGTCTTGTAACTGCCGCTGTATAACTGTAAGTTATTTCTTATACTCGAGGGGGCTTGATGAGTAAAATAATAAGTTTCAAAATCGTTTCTACATTCACATACTAATTAACAATTAAACTTTCCTTATATTTTTATTCTTTATCTACGTGCGTAAGCCGACATCTAATTATTCTTCGATATTCAAAACATGACATCGGATAAATTATAGTGAGAAATTATTGTTACCAATATTTGCTTCATTGCATATCGATAGTTGCAATGAAATGTGAGGATTTAGGAATAATCGAGGTAGTGTTACAAAAAGTTATACAGTGACTATAAAATTCGGAGTTAATATGTATTTTTCGAATAACTCATAAGAATTTTGAACTTTTACATTAAAAGAATTATTGCATTTCTAAGGACTTGATTAACGAAAATTGGTACAATGCTTTAGAAAAAGTGAAACAAAAACACGATAATGAAAATTAGCATGGTGATTTAAAAAGAGCGAAATATGAACTGGCGTGTTTTGGTATAAACGCATTGGATTCTTTCTAAACGACTATAATAAAAATGGGCATCACGAGGTAGCGTGAGTCACGCACAGAATTGGGCAGCAGAAATTACTTTCGTCATTTCATTACCCGTAAATTACAATTACTGTGAATAACTGTAATATTTAGTAACTAATTACAATTGCGGGAAATAATTATAAATTTTGATTTATCAATTACAGTTAGTATAAACAATTGTAATTTTATGATTATCAACTACAATTACTCGAAATAATTGTAATTTTTTTGTTGTCAATTAAAATTACTTGAAAAAATTGTAATTTTTTTGCTACTAATTACAATTACTTGGAACAATTGTAATTTTTCTGTTATCCATTACAATTAATGGAAATGATTATGTTTTTTTTTCAAATTTCAATTGTTTTTCATAATTTATTTAAACAAATTACCTTTGGAAACGTAATGTCGAATTCTCAACATAATTTCAAATTCCGAAAACATCGGGAACTTCATGGAGCTTACATATTCACATTGACTGGTCAGGCAAATTATTTAAACAAATTAATTTTTCAAAGTAATGTGAAATCCTTGATCAGCTACCCAAAAAACTTTGGTAACCATAGCCCATTCACATATTGACTGTAAAAGACTCGTTCCGATCACACCATTTGAATACTCCAAAAACGGAGTAAATTTATTTGTCTATTTGTTATTATTTCACAGGAATAACGTTAGAGAAAAAAATTCAATTGGACCACATCGTGTGGTTTACAATTACTCAAAAGAATTTTAATAATGTCTGATTTAATTACAATCACTGAGGATAATTGAAATGATTTCTGATTAAATTCCAATCACTGAAAGTAATTTTGATAAACTTTGATTAAATTCAAATTACTCAATGTAATTTTAATCAAATCCAATTCAATTACAATTACTGGAAATAATTTCGATGGACTCTGAGTCAATTACAATTATCAAAAGTAATTTCATTGAACTCTGATTCAATTATTATTACTGGAAATAATTTTAATGGAATTTGATGTCATTAAAAATTATCCTTAGTGATTTGTAATTGTTAATTTTTTATTACAATTTTGCCCAACACTGGTCACGCAGGCGTATGTGAAAAAGGATGGAATTGCGTAGGCATGAAGGCACACAATCACATGGATTACAAATACTTCTTGATACCAATGTACATATATATACACAGTGTTGATTATACGACTACTGTACTATACTACGCATAGATAAACCTATTCCGTATACGTATTGGTACATATATGTAATTTACATTATATATCTCTCTATATCTATGGAATGCTAAGGGGGAAAGCCATGTAGTTATTTTTTTTATATTCGAAAAGGCCAGTATCTAATGCGACGTTTCGAACCTTGAAAACCATACACTTTATCACAGATTTGCAACTTAATTTAAAACTCCGTTAATACTTCCACTTGTGTTCTAAATAAAATTCTATCGCGTTTACATAGTCACTTCATAAAAACTTAGCTATCGCCTGTAAAAATAAATGAGCAAACACGCGGTATCAGGCACAAGTTTTGCACGCGGTCGAGTGTTAGCATATGACAAATAGACAAAAACGCACGAAAGATGGTGTGATCGTCGACTGCGGTTGAAACAGCTCGGAAACATTCGGCAATTTTTTTTTTATAATCTTTCAGAATTACCGTCGAAGCCCAATTGCAGAAAGTATGAGTGCCTCTCTTTTTAATGCGCGCTCTTATCAAGAATGAATATTAAAGTTTCGTATATTTCTGATAACTTAAGTTATGTAATTGGGAATACTTATAACTTTCAGTTATTTTTGCAAAACTTCTTATTCATCATTATGACTTTTTTATACTTCCAATTTTGTAGAAGTAAATAGCACTGTTTCTAAACAGACAATACTAATTCTTGTTTCTCAAGATTATATAAATACTTACAGAAACACTATGATCTATTAAGGTAGAAATGATTATGCCAGTACATCGATTATCCCTAAATTCTTACATTTTAGATATGCAATAAAGTAAATATTAGTACCAAAAATTTCTCGGTGTATAGATTCAGTTTCGCTCTTACTTTTTCTGAGCTTGTAGTGAAATCTTTTCGAAATTGGGGAAATGATATGACTTATGATTGTGCTTGTGTGAAAAAAAAAAAAAAAATGACAAAATGCGATTTGCTGGATTTGATGGAGGTTCGATATCCGCAGATCAGTACTGCAAATTTAGTTATATTATACGTATCGAGAGTTTTCTGTGATTATAGCGCTCGCCTTGGCTCATGCTGCAAACTTCACACTTAACGGAAATCGCTCACTTTCCGCACAATATATTATTATATTATGTCTCAACGGCAATGAACCCTGTCAATAGAAAGGGAAAAATTGAAAGAAATAAAAATTGGAAAAAAGCGCGTTACAGTCAAACAGGTGGGTTCGAAAATCTAAGGAAATCAAAGAGTAATTTAGTGCAAGTTCTGTAGTATAGTGTAGTTTAATTTTACGAAGAATCACCCATATATACATGCACTGTATCACTCTATCTTGCAGACGATCGGTGTATCTAGTACCTTTAATGATAAGTCTCTTGTAAAATACACTTTATCGTTCAAGCCCCTTGCATGGCTTATCGGCGATCAGTTGTTAAGGTGATCATATACTTAACATATATTCCATACATCCAATATTATCTTATATATCATCGGTATCTATGAAAAGTCCAATACTCGTGTTTATCGTACACTTGAGCCGTACAACTTAACTAACCGAACAGAGATATCCTAAACTCTATATTTGGTTTACGCTAATCCATTGTTATTAACTGGTAATTTATTTAGCGGGAAAGAAGAATTGAAAAATTGTATGACTACTGGAGAAATTACATCACGAATCGTAATTTTTGGAGTATTTTCTCGGTTTGTGTGGGGCGTAAGATTTTGTTTTTTATTTCAAAGTTTCAAATAGGAAAATGCGTTTGGTTGGAATGCCGTGAGAGCTCGAAAGCTAATTATACAACAATAACGAAAGTATTAACGGGTTACTATAAATAAGAGAACGCGTGTACTTACAGTGCTGAGTTTCAACAGGAATTCGTCTTACAGTTTTAAATTGAAAATATGCGATCTTGGAAAATGAGGGAAAGTGCGTGGAGTATGCGGAAGCATTTAGAGCTTATTGGTAGAAGCCCAAAGGCATGCAATGTTAACCTTGGTGGAAAAGTGCGTCAGAGCGTTAGCGAGGAAGAGAAATTTCTGGACATGCATGATGCAAGAACAACATTTGATATGCCCAGTTTAAGGGTTCGCAGGTATAAAGAACCGTTACACTGAGTGAAGAGTCTTGAAAGTGAAGGCAGTTGAGAATGCGAACGTTGGAAAATATAAAAAAATGGAGTAATACTTGAAGAGAATGGAATCTTAAAATTGGTAGGATATTTCACAGACCATATTCTTACGGGCGTAACAATATCAATAGTGTCGAATTCTGTGCACCCTGTAAATAGTATCCCTGTTCGCACATGAGGTGAGTCGACTTTTATTTAAGCTGATAAAAATAACCCATGGATTGGGTCACATTTGTAAGACGTAACCACCTTCGCCACGGATCTAAGGGGCTCCGCTTTGCTCGACGAAACATTTTCTTCCATACTATTTTTACACAATGTGGAGCTTTTTCCAGATCACGGGACTCAATTACCGATTCTCTGTCACATGCATAAGCATCTGCTACTGCGCATGTACACACGGAGATAAAGATTCACGCACGTCTAATTTTCCGGCCGAGTCGGTGCAGCGGTCGGCCGATAGTGGCTGAATCTGCATTGCCAACGTAATCGACTCTAACGAAAAATTAACCGTACGTAATCCGTGTTCCTTTTTTTGAATTTCGATCGGCTCACCCCCCCCCCCCCCCCCCCTCCAATCGGTTCCCACAAATAAAAAATAATTCCCTATTCTTTTCAGAATTTCATCTCAACTCTAACCTGTGCCCGTAAGAGGGTGAATTTCCCAATTTCACCCTTTCAGCGAAACATTAAATCTACCGAACGGTACTAGTTTCGATGAAATTTAGTATAGGGGGGTTTCTTGGGTAACTAATTACGAATTACGTAATAAAAATGGCATTTAAAAAACGGTCATTATTTTAATAATAACTGAAATATTATGTATTGCAATGTTCCGTAGGAAGAGTAAAAACATAAATATATGTATATCAGCACATATATACACATACATAAACAAATAACATTTGCTAGCTCACGAAAGTCTTCTTTCAAAAAAGAAGACTCTTGTTGTAGCAACTGAAAATTCAGTTATCGCGAAACCTTTGTATCGTACGCACGGAGTCCCGGAGCAAAAAACACATAAACCCATATAAAATCGAATACACCTTCTTAAAGCAATTGCCTTTGGCAAACGAATTATACGATCGAGCGCTGTCTCTCAACTAAATCATACGATCGAGCTTGTCTCTCACAATATAACGCGACGGGCTGACGAGCCCGTCCGTAGGAGTCGAGCATTTTCTCCTCCTGACTTTCTTCGTGGAGTCGAGCGGTCTCCTCCAAATTCTCACACTTAATCATTCACACATTATTAAATATTCATACCTCCTCAAATTTAATTGATTTCATCTAACTTTTGTTCTTGTGTTGAAATATAAATAAATTTGGGTTTTTTATGCCTTACGGCTTTTTCCCAACTAAATTCCCTGGTTCAAGTTATTTTCATAGAATAAGTGTCTTCGTAAGTTTCCTCGTTCATGAATAAACATTTTGGTGCCTCCTGTGAGGTATGAATTCAACAAAAACACAAACATAACATAAAACATTATTGAAGTGTGAATGCAAGAGAATTTGTGGCAGTACATCCTGTGAAGCTCGGTCAGCATTTCCCATTGGATTATAATTCTGCTTTATCAACGTTTTGGACTACATCATCACGATACAACAGCCACCCAGTCTCCACCAGCAGCATTCACCACGGATAACTTCGATCAAAAAAGATAAGTGAACACAATTGGATACTCCTTGTGATAACAAGTTTGAAGATTATCGTTACGCACTTCATACCTCGTTGAAAGAATACGTTCATATTTTCCTGGTTACATTTCTACCAGTTTCATTTAATTTGATTGTAATATTATATTTTCCTTGATAAAAAATGAGTCGAGACGCGAAAAAGGTTGCCCTTATCGTTCAAAAAGGCAAAGGCCTTAACGAACAATTGAATATATTGACCAACGGACTCGAACAAGCGGAGATTGATTACGTAAATGCAAAACTTCGCTTAGAAAGAATTACTGTTTTATTTCACGCGTATGAAGAACACCATGACGAACTCGCTATTCTCGATGCCGATAACGTACAAATACAAGAGATTGACAGTCTCAGAGATAAATATTACCGGGTCGCGAGCCGAATTCAAACGATGCAAGTAGCTAACGCCGAAAATAATTTTACCGCGCCTATCGGAAATTCAACGTTCATAGAGAGACAGAGATTGTTGAAATTGCCAGCGGCCGAAATTCCAAAATTCGATGGAAATCACGACAAGTGGCTATCGTTCAAGAATACTTTTAAGTCTATGGTAGATTCGCGTACTGACATAGATAACGTCATAAAGTTCACTTACTTGAAAAACGCGTTACAAGGAGAAGCTCTCAACAAATTATCAATCTACGATCTTAGCGCGGAACATTACGAGAACGCGTGGAAACTTTTGACCGATTCTTATGACCGCAAACGTGTGCTCGTATCCAAGCATCTCGATGCCATATTAAACATTTCGACTATTGACAACGCCACTTCGACTAATTTGTCAAAGTTAATTGACGACATGAGACAACACATGAGCATGTTACAATCTTTGCAAGTAGAGCCAGACGAGAGAGTCATCATCAGAATATTAGAAAGGGCATTGCCAGTGCATATTCATAGAAAATGGGAAGAGTCTTTGAGCCTGGACGAGCTACCGGAATTAAACAAATTTTATCAGTTCATTAATGAGACGATATTTAGACTTCGCACCTTTGAACGAGATGAGTCGCGGCGGGGAGGAAGTATCGCTATAAAACGCGGCGGACATCAAATTTCGAGCGGAAACAAATATCGACGACACGAGTCGGGCGTTCGCGCTTTCATCACGGGTACCTCAGACTCTTGCCCCAAATGCAAAGAATCTCACCCGTTGTTCAAGTGTCCAATTTTCGAAAAATTACCGATCAATCTAAGATGGAACGTAATTAAAACAGCAAGACTTTGCCGCAATTGTCTTCGCGCTCATCCCGGGCGTTGTACCGCCACCCATTGCAAGCGATGTAACGTTTATCACCATACGCTCTTACACGGAGAATCTGCGACGAAATTGGGGCAGTTGTCCTACCAGAAAAAAGATCAAGACACGAATAATCCTCAAAAACATGCATGACTAGCCAACATTGCTTTGAGTACCGCTGCACACACTTTTCAACCACAATTGATAATGAGTGCGATTGTTCGTGTAAGAAACGCGAACGGGACATTTATTCAAGCAAGAGTGTTACTCGATACATGCGCAACAGCACATTTTGTCACAACAAAACTCGCGCGGTCATTAAATTTACCTATACGCAAATGTGCGATATCCATCAGTGCGATCGACGAGATGGAAACGAAATCAAACGGGTGTATTGATATTAGCTTCCGATCGTTGCACAGCGATTATCAAAAATCGTTGAATTTTCTAATGATTCCGAAAATCGCAGATTTCTCACCGAACAAAATCTTCCCGCGAAAACACTTCAACATTCCCCCTGATTTACCACTAGCCGATCCGCAATTCAATATACCCCGTCCAATAGATATGTTGATAGGTTCGGGTGCTACAATATCATTGTTGTCTATCGGTCAGATTAATTTATCCCAAGGAAATTTCGACCTTTACGCCCAAAAGACTTTGCTTGGCTGGGCAATCGTGGGAGGAAATAATTCTCAAGATGCAAAGAATCGTGTGACGTGCAATTATAGCGAGTTAACGTCACAAATGAACAAGTTCTGGGTAATCGAAGAACCTTATACGAAAAACACAAAAGATTCCCAAGAATCGTTGTGTGAGTCACATTATAGGGAAAATACAACGCGCAATACGGATGGACGATACATAGTGCGCTTGCCATTCCGAGAAGAAAATATCGAACTAGGCAATTCTCGATCTTTAGCTTTGCGTCGTTTTTATTGTCTCGAACGTCGATTCAAAACGGATTCAAATCTTTTTGCGGAATATAGCAAAGTAATGCAAGAGTATATAACTCTTGGGCATATGTCAGTAATAGAAAATGAAATTGAAGAAGGATATTATATGCCTCATCATCCTGTGATTAAAGAATCAAGTTCAACGACAAAACTACGGGTAGTGTATAACGCGTCCGCGAAAACTAAAAGGGGCATTTCTTTAAATGACGCGTTGATGGTCGGCCCGACCATACAGAATAAATTGTTTGAGCATATACTCCGATTTCGCATGTACGAGTACGTGCTCACAGCTGATATCGCAAAGATGTACCGACAAGTTCTCGTTGACGCTCGCGATAGAAAATACCAGCGTATTTTCTGGTACCACGACAATAAAATAAAAGCGTATGAGCTGAACACTGTGACGTTTGGTGTTGCGTCCGCACCGTATTTAGCTATTCGGACAATTCAACAGCTCGCGGATGATGAAGGAGCGGCTTTTCCCCTGGCGCAGAAGGTACTAAAACGCGACTTTTACGTCGACGATTTTCTTACGGGAGGGAATTCTATCGAAGAAGTGTTACAAGTACGTGATCAAGTCATCGAGTTGTTGAAACGCGGCGGATTTATTATACGTCAGTGGGCGTCAAATCATACACACGCTCTCGACAACATTAATGAAAAAATTTTAGGAGTTGATTGCGCGGTGGAGCAAAATACCGTGTTGAGAACGTTGGGAGTAACTTGGAACTCGCAACGTGACACTTTTGTCTACAGTGCAAAGCCCATTGATTTAACAACAAAAATTACGAAACGGATCATTTTATCGGAAATCGCTAAAATTTTCGACCCTCTCGGTTTGTTAGGCCCAATAATCTTAACTGCAAAATCCATCATGCAAAAATGTTGGAACGCGAAAATCGATTGGGACGAATCAGTCACACAGGACTTGTTTACTATTTGGTCCTCTTTCGCGAGCCAAATGAATCTCATACGCGATGTATCCGTAGAACGACGGCTTTTAATCAAAGATCCAACGCGAATTGAGCTTCATGGTTTTTGTGACGCTAGTAAGATAGGCTATGGAGCATGCTTATATATGCGTTCTACGAATCAAAATAACGAAACGATCGTACGACTAGCTTGCGCAAAATCTCGTGTATCTCCCTTAAAGGGAAATGAAGATGGGACTACTATTCCTCGGTTGGAACTTTGCGGCGCTCTAACTCTTTCGCGACTTTTCATTGAAGCTCGGTCGACCTTCGAATTTCATCTCGATAAAATCATTTTTTGGTCAGATTCGACGACCGTATTACAATGGCTTCAAAAATCTCCACAGACCTTGAAAGTTTTCGAAAGAAATCGTGTTTCCGAAATTCAATCTCTTCAAGATCAGGTCGAGTGGAGACACGTGCGTACAAAGGATAACCCAGCGGATGCACTTTCGCGAGGACAACTTCCTGCTGAATTTCTAAAAAACACGACGTGGTTCAAGGGACCATCGTGGCTTTCAAAACCAAAAAATCAATGGCCAGAGAACTTAGAAATTGTGATTTCAAGGTCAAAAGACACCTGTTGCTTAGTCGAATTGCCCAACGAACTGTTCAAACTTTTTTCTTCGTATGAAACAATGTTACATGTGCTAGCATTTTGTCTTCGTGTACGTCGAAACAATACATATGTTCAAAAAAATATCTGCGTGCAAGAAAAAATCGAATTAGAGCGCCGAATTCTGCAAATCATTCAACAAGAACAATTTCAAGACGAAATAAAATATATAAAAAAGACCGGTAGCGCGAAAGGCTCTCGACTCTCTTCTCTCAATCCGTTTCTAGACGAGTATGGATTACTTCGTGTAGGTGGACGCTTACGACATGCTGAAGTAACGGACGATTATCGGTGCCCTATTCTGTTGCCCCCTCAACATCATGTAACCGATTTAATTATCAAAAAGATTCACCATGAGAACTTTCACGCCGGAATTCAAGGTACCTTGAGCGCGATACGTCATCGGTTTTGGATAACAGACGGGAAAAATCAAGTTCGAAAGATTGTACGACGATGCGTGCGCTGCATTCGACATAGACCGAGTTTACTCCATGCTCGAATGGGAGATCTTCCGGAGTCGCGTGTCAAGGCTACGGGAGCTTTTACCCATGTAGGGGTCGATTTCTTCGGTCCCATTTACATAAAAGAAAAGAAACTTCGAAATCGCAATCGGGTAAAAGCGTACGGGTGCATTTTCATATGTATGTCAATTAAAGCCATTCATATTGAAATAACGAGTGACTTGACAACAGATGGCTTTTTAGGCGCGTTTAAACGTTTTATCGGACGAAGGGGAATACCTCAACACGTTTATTCCGACAACGGTACAAATTTCGTCTGTGCAAATAACAAATTACGCGAATTGTACGCTCTTTTAAACTCAGAAGATTTCAAGAAGAATCTGAATACATTTGCCATCCGAAAAAATATAATTTGGCACTTTTCCCCTCCTTTATCTCCTCATTTTGGGGGTATTTGGGAAGCAGCCGTCAAATCTTTCAAACACCATTTCTACCGAACAATAGGCAACCAATTATTGACTTTTGAAGTATTCAACACTTTGACAATCGAAATAGAGGCCATATTGAATTCGCGACCTATCTGCTCTATTTCTACAGACCCAAACGATCCCCTTGCACTTTCGCCGGCTCATTTTTTGATTGGTCGTCCTATGACTATGTTAGTCGAAGATGATTTTTCATCTGTTCCAGAAAATCGTCTCTCGAGTTGGCACTTCATCACGAAGGCTCGCCAAGATTTTTGGAAAAGATGGTATCAAGAATACCTTCATGAATTACAAAGGCGACAAAAATGGCATAAGTCAAAGGGTGAAATCAAAGTCGACACAATCGTCATCATCATCGACAAGAATATCCCGTGCATGCAGTGGAGACTGGGTATGGTGGTCGAAGTGCACCCAGGAAAAGACGGCATCATTCGAGTAGCTACTATAAAGACAGCAAACGGAACGTACAAAAGAAACATTACGCAGCTTTGTCCGCTCCCAACCGAGAATTAAATATTAAACGTTTCACAAACCTTTACACAAAAATTGACACAATATTCCTCGTTTCCCTCGCAACGGGGGGAGTATGTTCCGTAGGAAGAGTAAAAACATAAATATATGTATATCAGCACATATATACACATACATAAACAAATAACATTTGCTAGCTCACGAAAGTCTTCTTTCAAAAAAGAAGACTCTTGTTGTAGCAACTGAAAATTCAGTTATCGCGAAACCTTTGTATCGTACGCACGGAGTCCCGGAGCAAAAAACACATAAACCCATATAAAATCGAATACACCTTCTTAAAGCAATTGCCTTTGGCAAACGAATTATACGATCGAGCGCTGTCTCTCAACTAAATCATACGATCGAGCTTGTCTCTCACAATATAACGCGACGGGCTGACGAGCCCGTCCGTAGGAGTCGAGCATTTTCTCCTCCTGACTTTCTTCGTGGAGTCGAGCGGTCTCCTCCAAATTCTCACACTTAATCATTCACACATTATTAAATATTCATACCTCCTCAAATTTAATTGATTTCATCTAACTTTTGTTCTTGTGTTGAAATATAAATAAATTTGGGTTTTTTATGCCTTACGGCTTTTTCCCAACTAAATTCCCTGGTTCAAGTTATTTTCATAGAATAAGTGTCTTCGTAAGTTTCCTCGTTCATGAATAAACATGCAATATTAGATGTATGTTATATAATATATCATACATCACCGTTAATTGCGCAAAAAAATTACTCGCAACAGCGATATTTTGACTATACCAAAAAAGATATACAAAAACGTGAAAACGACCAGAAGTGACATTGCCCTACTAAAAGAATCGCAAGCTAATATCCTAGAGAAGCAGAAAAATTTTGAAAAGAGAATCGATTATTTGGAGAAAAAAGTTGATAGACTCAGAGACAAGGATAGTAGGATGAACGTTATAATTTATAATGTCGCAGAAGAGGAAGAGACCAACTTGGAATTATTTACACATGTAACAAAGACCCTCAAGGAAATGGGCATCGAAATTAATTATGCAAGCATCAATGGAATTTCCCAGGTTGAAACACTTGATTTTCGATAAGGAGAAGGATTTCAAAACCTCTGGCTTTGAAATATCTAGCGATCTGTCGAAAGAAAAGAGTCCTAAATGCCGAGATGGTAAAAGTCAAATGGATTTTGCGTAATCAAGGTAAAGACCCGATATTACGCAATAATAAACTATATTTAGACGGCTTTTGTTTATCCGATGAGGAAATCTCGTCCATCATGTCAAAACATACCGATGTCAACACGAGAGCTTCAGAAAGGGAGGCGGAAAGTAAGGAGCCGAGAATGGGAAAAGATGAAACCGATGTAAAACTGAACGTGTAACAAAGAGCGAATCGATCAGCTCATTGAAAGCAAATCTGTAGGGGGCTCGGGTGTTCGTGGATGTCGTCAAGGTGGGAATCTGCGTGGGAACAATAAGCAGCAGCCGTTTCTCTTTTCAAAGCGACGAACGTGAAGTACCGCTGCAAACCCGGTTAACCAAGAAGGCACAGAGAATATCGGAGAGACAGGGGTTAATAGTCAGCAAACCGCATGACCTTCACCCAACCTTTCTCATCCACCGAACTCCACTGGAGTGGATAACATGCCATACATAAAAAATTTTAGTAATCATTGAAGTATACTAAGTTTGTGCGAAACTGGGTGCGTGGCTGAACCAACGCTCTACTTCCCAAATAATAATGCAAATATCAGAAATTTCAGCACAGCTGAAAGAAAAAGGACTCGTAATAGAGGAAGAGCGAAGGATGATCTTGCAATTTTTCTCAAGAGTAAAGTTGTATCATTCGGGTACGTTACACAAGTCAAGTAATTACATATTCGTTCTTGTTACATAAAATTCATCCAAATTCATTCTAGTTTTGGTTTATATTATCCCCTGGATACACATAGAAAGCGTATTCATGGATTCTAAATTTGCAACGAGGTGATTGGCAGTCGGGTTGGTAACCAGTATTCCAATTCCCGATACCGCGGGAAATCAAAAATCGACTCGCTGTCGTCAATTCCTGGCTAACCTCCGAGCCCTTCGGCCGTAGTGCCGTAACCGACCGCTAGGTGCACCCGCTGTCCAGGCCATCGGCACCCCTGACCGGCCGATATATACCTACTGCTGTCCGGGCGATCGTCAATTAGTCTTCGCCACCGCTAGACCTGGACATTACGAACTAGGCTTCGGCGGGGTTTCATCCGGGCAATGGTATCGATCGTTGTCCCGTTGGCCAAAAATGTACCTAACCTGTCCTAGATGTGTACTAGGAACATATATCCCAGGACGCCGTACATTAGCGGTACCGGCCTTTCCGCCGATATTCTGGCTTCAGCTGCATATTAGATTTCTAATAAACATGTCTGAATAGCTAATCTTTATATATATATATATATATATATTCCCTCTAGGCGGACCTCGCTCACCTGCGCACTTCGCGCGCCAATCCCCATTTTTGGGTTTTTGGAAGGGGGGAGAGAAGGTGGTAAGAGGTCAGATTTTTGTTGGTGTAGGGATCTATATTGTATGCTGATATATATCAGCATACAATATATGTATATATATATATATATGTATATATATATATATATATATATATATACACCGTGTGTCTATGAGGAAAGTCCGCATCTTATGCGCATGCGTCAAGTCGTTCGAATTTTATTGGCTAACAGTTACCGCCTGATTGAGTAGCCGATGCAATACCAGTCGCAACTGTCAGAAAATGGTCAAAGCCCACAGGTAGCGGGGGGGTCCTAGGGACATTTTCTGACAGTTGCAATTGGTATTGCGTCGGCTGCTCAATCAGGTGGTAACTGTTAGCCAATAAAATTCGAACGACTTGACGCACGCGCATAAGATGCGGACTTTCCTCATAGACACACGGTGTATACAATATTTAAGGTTAGGTTAGGTTCGGTTCGGGTATTTCGGGATAGATTTGGGCAAGTTCGGGTAACTTCGGCTAAGTTTGGGTAGGTTCGGGATTGTTGACACGGCAGCACGGTCGTACATACAGGTCTGGAAACTCCGGTGGTGGGGGTGTCCAGCTTACTGTCCATGAATTGTGTAGTTCTAATATTGGCCACATGGTTCGCGATATGCAAGGGGTCCCGGTATTTTAACAGATGGCGACGTCCTAAACAATTATCATACGTAACCTTATTTCGAGAATTTTTGTATTTTAAAGTTTGTTCCGAAAAGTATTATATAACGAGTGGTAGGGATAGTGGAAAAAAAAAGTAATTATCCATCCTTGTCTCGCAAGGGAACTGAGAAGGCGCGGCTGGGGACCCCTTGCATGTAGCGTTCCATACGGACATACAGCGAACTATGGACGTCGCTACTCATAAACGGGACACCTCCACCATCAAAAAAGTCGACCAGTTTTCAGACCTGTATGTACGACCGTGCACGGCAGCGGCGGCGGCGATATCTTTATATAATACAGAACGATATATCATACCGTTTCCGATATATGTTATTACCGTTCTATTAAATACATATTTGTACCAGCTCCGCCATTTTTACCGATATAAACTTATCATTCGTATAGTTGTCATACCGTATTACCGGCCGTCCGCCTTTTATTAGCGATTCCGAATCGTCTAAACGGTTTACTTTTCATATCGTTCGTATATAAATATATTATGTCCGGCTAGGTCATCTTTTGATTTCCATTTCATTTTATAAAAATATTTTCTGCTTAATTGTGTAAATATATGTTAGGTATAATTAGATATAAGGTAACAAAAACCAAGTTGACTGCAGCACATGCATTTTTGTATGTTGGTTTATCATTTTGGTCTCCGAGAACCGGAGAATAAACGTTATTATTAAATTAATTACATGTCCAATTATTTTAATTGCCCTGTTTCCTCCTAAAAACGACCGTGGTCGACACCGAGCATCCGGATAGACGGGATTGCAATCATCACCGAAGGGTTGTCCGACCGACCAGGACCGCTACTCCGTTACAAATTAAATATTGTTGCTATTACCGATAGATATGCGATTACACCAATGCTGGTCGGTGGCAATTTTAACGATCGTAAATGTAATTAATACCAGAGATAGACTGCTGCTAGAATCCATGAAAAGCCTCGGCTTAATCGTTTCAAACAGCAGATCACCGAGTGATTCGCCTGCAAATTTTATATAATATATTAGTACTATAAGTTGTTCTGTAATAGACTTTGTATGGGTACATCCTTTGCCTTTTTTCTCTTTCTTTCATTTGATGCGAAATTTATAAATAAATTCAATGCATTTCTTAGTTAGAGTCCCCTCTGACTGCTGGTCGATATATCGACCAGCCCCGCCGTTACAGGTTAAAGTATCTCTGCTCGGCAATTCGGTAACCCCCCCCTTCCCCAGATTGGGACTGGTGATATTACTAACAAACCGATTTGAAGGGACTCGTTATCAATGCGGTATAAACAGTAGGTGGCTTCGTTGCATACGGTGTCCAATTGAAATAAAAACAATAAGGATTTGAATGCCAGTATCGTAGGGTCGATTACAGACATTTCCTCTCACCTGGGAATGACATGCAGCAGACTTGCCAACAGAAGGTTCTCGAAGCCTTGGATCAATGCCGAATACAAGGAAGCCAAAAAGACCCTACGTCAAAATTTAACACTCTGCAAAGCCAGCTCGTTCGCAGCGAAAGAACTGACTGACCACTTAAGTAAAATTTTTTTTTTTAAATACAATGATGTTTTTCGATACCCAAAAGAAACGTTTCAAGTCCACGCCCGTACAAAACGTGACAAATTCGAATATCCCTAGTTAATTCTGGAAGGCGGTGAAGCTTTTTCGAGTTAAAACAATTGATACTCCAATTTTCAAATTACTTTACTCCTTTCCAAATTGATAATGTAGGCCATGTAGGACCTGAAAAGGTGGTTTATGTCGAGGAGTTGAAATCGTCCAGTTAAGTTGTGGAAAATATCTGCTGCCCTAAATAAGCTTAATTCAAATCTCACACAGTTCCAGGTAGTACCGGTATCAGTTACGAATTCCTGAAAACTCTGCCAGATAAATGGTTCTTATTTTTGAACGTACTCTTCAATAAAGACCGGGAGGCAGAGGTTACATCACTCGACTGATCTGATATAATCGCTTTGTAAGAACAAAGGGGACAAGAATGACATTTCGAATTACCGACCTATATCCTTCGTGAACCTTATAACTAAATTCTTCTCACAAATTTTAAATTCCCGTCTGAACTCCCGGTGTGAGCCGAGCACCATATTACCGGAAAGCCTTTATTCAAAAGCGAGGGCTGGAAGCTCAAGAATGGAAAGTTAAACTCTTGAGAAAACCCCTCCCCCCATACCTTTCCACATAAAAAAAATTTTGTTCTTATAATTTTTTTAGGTCGGGCTTTTTTTTCTATAATTCGACCGGAATATATAGGTCGTGTGAAACTTTTTACAATATTGGTCATGTTCTGTTAATTCATATATACTTTTTCCCGACGTTGATATGCGTTTACGTAATTATCTAAAAACAAACTTGTTTTATCATAATAACACTTTCTCTTGTTTGTCTTTTTTTTTTTTTTTTTGATTTCATCTTTAGTAGAGTCAACAGCCACCCAACTTTTTTAGAACTGACTCACCTGGCCATTTTCCTTCTCTATTTTTTCTCCCTTTTTATCTATGCTATTTTCTTTGCGTAACAAAATGTTTCGAATGATTTCTAGATAAACACGTTCGGATTGCAGAAATAATGAAAATATCAATTAAATACTTAATAATCGAAACTTAACTTTTATTCTACACGTTTTTTGACAATTTCAATTATTATATGGGTTGTTTTTGGTCAAAGATAAGTGACGATTTGCAGTAAACATTTAAGTCTCAAACCTCACGATCAATGACTGATTATTATTCCATCTGCAATTATTATGCAAATAAGATTATTCGCCAAAATAACAATTCTCCATAATTCATTCTTGTTATAACGGTTTGAATATCCTGAGACATGTTTTTGATCTTACTTGGTCACTGGTCCATAGAGAAACGGGTGTACTAAAAATTAATATGTGATATAGCAATAGTTAGATTCACCGTCGCAGTACGACAATTATTTCAATTATGTAACACGATTCTTACAACATCTATAGAACGATATTCTATACAGTATGAAACTGATTCTTATGCGGCGATGGTAAATCCAACTGTTACTATACCGTACTTGAATTTTTAGTAGGTATACCTTATTGCGCTGTGTACAGATATTTTGCGTTAATATCATTGTTCGAAGAAGCATAAAGTTTAACACATCTTAATTTTGAAATCATTCAAAAATTTCTAAAGAAGTAAAGGTGATTTTGTAAATCATTTCCTGTATGACCTGTTCAAAACTTAGTTTCGCTTTCTGTTTTCCAGAACAAAATTTATAATGTTGATAACTGAAAAACCTAAGGTTTGAAACAAATTTGTAAAATGCTGAAAATTTCTTGTTATTAGCTTTTTTTCCAAAAGTAATCCAACAATAGTTTGACCGCAGAAATAAAATGAATTTTTCGTTTTTCAATAGTGAAAAATTCGTAGACAGATTAATTACCACGTAAAATTCTTCCATTGATAAATAAGCAAAATGAGCAACAAAATATTTCGACACAAGGAATGCAGTTATGTGAACTATTGAAGTTAAGACGATGCTATAGTCAGTTCTTACCGACCGAGCGAAGTATCACTTATTTTGCCTATTACCTACGCTTGTGCGATACTAATGTAAAAAGCTATTGCTATCCCGATTCTACTTGCTTAACAGGAATATCAAATAACTTGTTTTTCATGCGAGAATAACGCCAGGCAATGTATACTTCTAATAAGTGGTAATTGAATTACAGGAATACATGACCTGCCGCTATTGTTGCACAAACGAAATTTTTTTTCAAATATTCGTACACAGTTTTGTATATAAAATGGCGCTATCATTAGCTTTTTTGCGTTAACGATACGTAAGCGTAAGTAATAGTCAAAATAAGTGATATTTCACTCAGTCCGTAAAGACTGATCATAGCATCCTCTTAACGCGATGGAAATAAAGTAGGCAGATATTAATACTAGAATGACAAACTTTTTTTTGCCATTCTGTAAAAATTAGACAGCTTAGTGAATAATTTTTTCACATCAAATTAATTAGATACATTACCGTTAACAAATTCGCTCTCATTGTTAATACTTTTTGCTCATGAGGAATTTTACGAGTATACAACAAACACCTTCGCAACGTATCACTCATTTTAAGTTGAGTCAACAGCAGCTATTTTCTACACGGAATATTATCTAACGCTTTACACAATCATTATGTAACACAATGCGATCTCTCTGGAATTTGTATCAAGAGACTCGGAGAGTCTGTTGCAACGTACGGTAAGAAAAAAATTAATATTGGTGTATTGGTCATGCCGCAATAAATAGAAATTTTCTTCAACCATTACTGCCAATTTTATACAGCGATCGAATTTCTGTAGAAATAAAACTGTATACGATATTTTTTTGCACACATTGACGATTAGGTTCGAACAACTTATAATTTCTTAAGAAATTTAACTACATGTATAGCAAGCGTTGTGAGATCGTTTATGTCGGCAACATTGTTTGCTCCGTGTCTTCGTAGCAGGCAGCAAAAGTTGGCATCTAGAAATAGCACCTGGATATTCACAATACACGAGCCTTGGTTTCAGCTCTGCGAGCCAAGCTAACATAAGAAGAAGCCATTGCAAGTCACGAGGTGAAATCCCAGCCAGCTGTTGGGCAAAAGAGCCGTTGTAGAATGTTATTCTTTACGTCGTCCTATCAGGGCTTGTCGTATGCAGAGAAAAATGATTTGTTAAACCAACTAATTTATCTGAATTAACCAACGTGTATTTATGTCTAATGAAAAAAAAGTATCTCCAACTATTTCTGTCTGGTTGAGCTTAATAGCGAACGATTTAGTTGAGGGAATCAGTTGACGCAAACCGATTGGTACTTGAACCAGATGAACGAAAATACAGTTGACAAATCCAACATAGTTGAGTTTAATAACCGATTTAGTTGACGGAGCCAATTGAATTAACCAACGTGTTTGTTAATCAAATGCGTAATATTATTTTCGACAATTCGAATTTAGTTGAGTGCAGTACTGATTTATTTGATTCAGCTAAGACAACTGTAATATGTTTACAAACGAAAAGAAAGGTGGTCCAAACCGGTACAAAGGATTCTGAAGCTGCTCCCGTTGGAAAAAACCGTATTATCAAAAGTAGGGTGTGGGTCATTTTTTGAAAGTGTAATATCTTTTTTTTGTTCGAAATACTAACGGAAAAAAGTGCTACAGACGCGTGCTAGCGAAGTACAATCGATATCAGTTTTCGAAATTTTTTTTCCCAAATTCGGATCCCAGCCGACGACACTGATGTCACGACTAATCTCCTAATTCGTCTGCTTATTCTTACACCTCTATGACTCATACACACCCAAATGCACGCAAAATTGTACAAGACAGCATATTGCTTGTAACATGTAACCTGTAGTAGTCGATACATATCTGTATATTTGAAATTTGGCCGCCAGATTTTGTAGTCACCACAAAGACTTATTTCGTGGCCCGCGATTGTTGCCCATTTTCACTTTAATTTACAATTAGAAAGTTGTTGAAAGATTTCGCCACCTTTCTTTTTCTCAAACATTTTGTCAATACATATCAACCGCCTTTGAGAACTTTTTGAATTCTTTTGGAGTCGTGTAAAGTAATTTGAAGTTATGAAGAATAATCCGTGATTGAGTCCTCTGTAATTCTGTTTTCGAAGTATATCAGAATCTTTCGAATTCGAGAAGCCGTTTGCAGTACGATAGTTCCCATGTCGGTTGGTTGCATTCCTCTTATTCATCACGTAATAATTAATCCCCGAGTTCTTGGAATTTATCGTACAATTAATCCAACATCAGGCATTAATCCCATTTTATCCTTCATGGTAAATTAAATTTTTTGTTCAATATCAAGCCGTAACATCGTTATGTTTGCAACTTTGCGGGGGTTCCACTTGAATCGATTGCAAGTATAGATACTTACGTGTAGATATTGGAGTGTCATATGAGATAACGGTATTGTCGTTATAGCTATTCAATCAGGTATTCTGCCGAAAGTCATTACGAAGGATAACAATCGGACAATAACACGCCTGATAAGCTACGTATACGTAATTAAAATGACCAGCATTAATCCGATAGCGACAAATAATTCAAGAATAAGCCGCTCATCTTCCATGTAAGTTAATTAGGGGCCATACTTAAATTACGTAACAAACGTAAGGGAGGGGGGGGGTCAGACTCGATTGTTACACTTTGTTACGATACGGGGGAGGGGGTCTTTTGATGCTTGTACGTAATTTTTTGAATTGAATGTAAAATTTTTTGATAATTAATAAAAAAATTCAAACTGAATTCCCGCGCCAGATTCTGTTATAGCCAAACCTTTAACATTTTGAAACTAGCGCGCTGCGGTAGCTCTTGGCATTAGATCACTCAACTTACAGCAATTAAAACACTTAATAATTAATTAATAATTAATAAATAAAAGAATAATGAAAAATACAAATGATTTTAATAAAATTTTATGCTATTTCGTTATTTGATTCCGAAAAATTACGTACAATTTGGGGGGGGGGGGGGGGGTGACATTTTGTTATGATCTGATACACAGGGGGGGTAGGGGTTGAAAAGTTCTTCAAATTCCGTTACGTAATTTAAGTACGGCCCCTTATCGCATCAGTAATCGCCTTCGCTAGACTATATAATATATTATTGATTAGAACAATATTTTTTCGATTAAAATTGGATGAAGACTATAATTATATCCTACATTCCTGTATACGATAATTATTATTTTTCTCATTAACGCCCATATATCTCAGCTACAACGCATATTCGAGCAGCTAGGCCTTCCTTCCATATTACAAATTCGTTGTGACGCATGAGTATACAATTTATTTCGTTCGAATGGCCGTTGTAAGTATCTCAACCACTTGTGCCAAAGTCACCCTGTCTTGGGGTCACTTGCCCATGTACCAATTATCTCAAGAGCTAAATCAGCTCGTGCAGAATGGTGACCACACCCACATATAGAACAGATTACACTCTCTTATATCACCTCAACAGCATTTTTTTTTTTTTTTTACTAAAAACCATAGAAGAGAAGAATGATTATACATATCGAGGGTTGTGAACCAAAAGGGGGTCCACAGTTTTTCAGTATTCGATGATTTTACTACCACAAGGGCCTATACGGAAAAATTAAGAAAAGCCGATGTAACCCGCAAGTCGAAAAAACAGTGGTTACGACTTTTTGGGTCTTAGTCCTCGATATATTTGTCTTACTATTGGCTGTTTGACTTCGTATGTCAAAATGTAGGCGGTCGAAAATAGCCATGACCTTCGGGTCAATCGATCTACATATCATTACAGCCAACAGCTCAACTCCTTATATACAAGGTGAGTGCGTTTAATCACCGAATATCTCAGGAATGAATTGAGATAAAAACAAGTTTTATACGATTTTTGAAGGGTTTACTGGGGGAAAAACATGATTGTGGGTCGACTTGTGGTTTGCTCCATTGTTGGGATTTTGCAAATAACGTCTGATTTTAAGTAGGGAACACGTATTCTGAATGATAGCAGCTGACAGCGAGATCAAAGACAAAGTCAAATACATGGAAAAATAGTACATTTTATAACAAGGGAATAAAGTAAATATTATTCCCAGGCGTAGGTTTACTGCCTGAACGAAGGTAGGAATGAACAATCGGCTTTATTATCCTCACGGAAAAAAACCCCAAATTGGGTGTAAATTCGTACCCCTAACTTTTTTCTTATGGGAAATTAGCAGTATCAGTTGGGAGTACGAATTTACACCCAAGTCGGGTTTTCTTCCCGTGAGAGTCTTAATGTCTTACATGTAGGATTTTATTCCCGACTCAACTATAATGGCCACTTTATTGACTTGAAAAGCGAGGCAAAAGTAACATTATATGATTCCTTCTTATACTTTTCTCCTGCATTTGTGGTTAAGAAATTCTAATTTGCCGCTCATTTGCGAGAAAAAAGTAATACTTTTCTGTAACAAATGGGGTAACCACATTATTCGCATCGCTCACTTAGTGAACCCATCCCCGGAAAAAATAATCTTCGGCTTTATATCCGTGGTGCATATATGATTTTATTCCTGACTTAATTGTGGCCACTTTATTGGCTTGAAAAGTATTTACCCCAATGGCGGGTAAAAAGTATAAATTTTGCGTTTTTTTATGCGTAATCAGGAAATAAGTACAATATACTTTTTTTTTCGTTATATTTATAGCAATTAGTATAAAAGTAACTTTTTCGCCCGTTGTAGTTTTTTATTGCCCGCTGATCATAAAAGTGCTACGTTCGTCCCAGATTTAGAGAACTTCTAACGTAACTGACTAAGGAGAAAAATTAACTGTTGCAGTTGCAGATTGAAATCCCGCATGTGTACATACATTGTCCTCGCTTATTATATCTATAGCGATGTGATCCATATTCAATTTATGCATGTATGTAGAAATTTTTAAATTACTGGAATTCATAGTTGCGATTTGTAATCAGTATCGGTATTTAAATATTGTTTGCGTAACACTGATGCACATGTTTTTCTCACCTAATTTACAACAAATCTTATACATCTCAGCGAGTGTTTGTACGTCACACACAGATATGTCATATGAATAAGCTAATATGTATCTAAAAAATCAAGGGCAATCTAATAGTCAACACTGCCAATGATAAGTGATAATAATTGATGGCCTACATGTCACCACCAACAATGATTAGCTGTTGAGCATACCGTTGCAGATAACTACATCGAACTATAATTAGTCGATACTGTAACTGCCACTTCAGTTGAAATGCACGTGATAACGCTTAACGCAAATGTTGTCATGCTTGATTTTTATCAAGAGGCAAATGTTAACAACTTTATTGTCTAGGTAAATGGAGTTTTTCAACTGTTATTCACTTAGCCTTATCTAACGTCAGATTCTTCACATATCTTTAAGAATCTATTTTTGTATTGTGCAGAATTTCTTCACACTTTGACTTTCATCAAACTTTTTTTTTTTTACAGGTATTCGTTTCTCAATGGACGTATCGCGCGATGAGGTAAAAGCGTTGTCCGCTTTGATGACCTTCAAGTGTGCTTGCGTCGACGTACCATTTGGCGGAGCTAAAGCTGGTATCAGGATTAACCCAAAGCTATACTCAGAACACGAATTGGAAAAGATCACGCGAAGGTTTACCCTGGAGCTTGCAAAGAAAGGATTCATTGGTACGTGGAAGTCAAATTAAATGACAGTATTATCGAGTAAAGATCAGTAAGTCAAATAGATCTGTGTAAACATAGTCATACAAATCTCAATGTTTTGGAACATGTGATGAGTACAAAGCCATTTCTTTTTGTACTTGCTCAGTCATATGAATTATTTAGACTCTTCAATGCCTAGTTAAAAAATTTATATAAGATCCTGTTCCAATTTCTCATGGAACGAATCGACGACGGTAGAATCTTATTGGAAATTGTAATAGGAACTGATGGAATTCTACCGGCATTCTCAACTGGGATTACATTTACTTTCAATCAGTGTGCTTGGAACATACTTGTAATAACATCTTATGTGTTAGGCTTCGGGTTAATATTACAATAAATACGTAATATTTTTCTCCAGGACCTGGCGTGGACGTTCCTGCTCCTGATATGGGAACTGGTGAACGTGAGATGTCTTGGATTGCAGACACCTATGCCAAAACAATTGGCCACTTGGACATCAACGCTCACGCATGTGTAACTGGAAAACCCATTAACCAGGGTGGGATTCACGGGCGAATCTCTGCCACGGGACGCGGAGTTTTCCACGGCCTTGAAAATTTCATTAACGAAGCAAACTACATGAGCATGATCGGTAAGCATCAAGAACTAACTTTTCGGGATACAAGAATAGAATCATTATCGTTTCATATCTTGTTGGTTTTTTTTTCTTCCTTGACACATACAATAATCTTAGATCCGAACGTATAAAATTTTGATTCTGTTTGTATTTGAACCGTCCATTTCCTATCACTCACCTATTTTTCAAACGTAAATATTCAATAACGTTCAATTTTTAATCCCCTTGTTCAACTGCAACACGTGTACAACAAGAATGCACGTATTTCAGGAACAACTCCCGGCTGGGGTGGAAAAACCTTCATCGTTCAGGGCTTTGGTAATGTAGGTCTTCACTCGATGCGTTATTTGCATCGTGCCGGTGCTGTCTGCATAGGTGTTATTGAACACGATGGATCCATCTTCAACCCTGAGGGTATCGACCCCAAGGTAAGATTTATTCGAAAGTTTTGCAAAGGGAATTGCCAGGTAGTGAGAACAACTATATTCTAAAATCACAATATTTTTTGTAATTTGTTAAAATTTCTTCAAAGTGGCTTTTTCCATTTATCCAAATTTCAGCCTCTGAATACGATGTAAAAGTTGAGGGATGCAAATTAACAGAAAACTGACAAATCTTGCAATATCATCTATAATTCCCACCCTGTATCGTCGTCTAACTTGTTTCTGTGAAACATGCTATGCAATATGTTTTTACAATATAATCATAATTTGTTTATGTAATTCGGTATTCACTGTCATCACTCTTTATCTATATTCTATAATCGCTGACAGTTATGGTATTTACATCGGAGCTTCGTTACAGATATCTGTAAAATGATGTGAAGTTGATTTGTGATATCATTCCGTTGAAACAAAAATTTTGCTATACTCCAAATAAAGAGAACACGAGTATACATAATACATGCACAGTGCACCGATACTTATACAAGTGTGTAATATTATAAGTTTTTTTTCTCTTGCTTAAAGCAGTTACGATCACATCTCAGCACAGAACACAAAACCATGAACGTATAGAAATTCGACAAAAGCATGCTCACAAAAGTCTACCTATATCAATGTAGTCGTAACATTCAGGCGTCTTAATTCGTAGCAATTGGAAGATTATCGCAACGATACAGGCTCCGTTGTCGGTTTCCCTGGTGCCAAACCATACGAAGGAGAGAACTTGATGTACGAGCCTTGTGATATCTTCATTCCGGCTGCTGTTGAGAAAGTCATTAACAAAGAAAACGCTGGTCGTATTCAGGTAAATACAAACTTAAATAGTATAGTAAGAATCTGTACTTACAGCAATTTGCTCGACATTTATAAAACTAAAGTTGGTAATGTTAATGTCGAGAAATGTTGAAAAAAAACTACTGTTTTGCAAAACATAAGAATAACCGAAGGAGCTGGTTTTACAAAATCTGAGTTTGTTGGTACTTTATTATAGTTTAGTCAATTTCAGATAATTCTAACGCTGCAAGTCAACACGTTCCTCCAAAAATATGTCGTTACAATAACGTTATGAACTTTAACTCCACGGAACTTTGAATTTATCATAAAGAGTTCGTAGGAATATAATAAAGCAGCATTTTGGTATCACATTTCTTAAGAAGCTAACTGACTTCTATGCATTTTGTGTAAACAGGCGAAAATTATTGCTGAAGCTGCTAATGGCCCCACTACTCCTGCCGCCGATCAAATCCTTATCCAAAGGGATATTCTTGTGATTCCTGATCTCTACATCAACGCTGGTGGTGTGACCGTTTCCTTCTTTGAGTGGCTCAAAAATTTAAATCATGTCTCGTATGGGCGACTTACATTCAAGTACGAGAGAGAGTCCAACTACCATCTTTTGGGTAAGTTATCTCTACTCTCATGAAAAGGAAAATGTCTACTATTTTGTGCGCAAAGAACGTAACTGTTGCAAATGATCAATTCTTTACTGCAAATTACTGTGCAAATAATGAACTCTTCAATGATAAATGATTATAAGATCTTATATGATTATAAGATATTTACTATGTTTTATAAGACCTTTTACTATACATAATACATTTAATATTTGACGAAGTATTATAATGATTTTTTATACATAATTTCATAGCAGATTTCATTTGAATTGCGTATACGGTGCATGTATAATCAGTAGGTAAAATTGCTGTGAAGAAATATTCAGCAAGATCCTCGTTTCATCATATTAGAATTATTTTTCCAACTTATGTAAGAATGGTAATTACCTTTACGACCCTGTATGAATTTCATAAGATCAGGCGACCTCTGTTAAGATCTTGCCAGATTCGATTGAAATGGTATACAACATTCTGTTGTTCTCTGAAATTGAATAGCAACGGTGAATCTCGCATAGTAGTGTTTGGGAGTTGGGGAGTGGCGGGGGAAGGAGGATCCACCCTACTTTCTTCCTCCCCACCCCCGTTCCCCTTCGCTGGGCTGGCGGGACAAGGTCCATTGCTTCTCCTAGTCTTGATCTCGATGTTTTGGGCGCTGGAATCTGGTGATAGTTTCACTACGTATCACCAGATCACCATCTCCTGGAGACGAGAGCGGATTCCAGCATTTGAAACGTCGAGATGAAGACAAGGGAAGCAATGGACCTAGTCCCGCCAGCCACAAGAGGAGGGCGGAGAAAGAGGGAGTAAGTTACTTTCCTCCCTCCACTTCTCACCTCCCAAACAATACTATGCTATACAACATCCTTATACGAATTGTCGACAGCATTTGGTAATAGCTATTCAAGTTTTCCGTGTGCACGCATTTTTTTTGTAACTTTGAATGTAATTCAGTTTCACAATGTTTGTAAATTAGATCGTCATTAAATATTGCCTCAGTATTAACCAAGTATTGTGACATAATTGGTAAGGTAATTAATTCTCATTTTCAGAATCTGTTCAGGAATCACTTGAACGTAGGTTCGGACGTGTAGGTGGTCGAATCCCGGTGACACCCTCAGAATCTTTCCAGAAACGTATTTCCGGAGCTTCAGAAAAGGACATTGTACATTCTGGTCTTGATTACACAATGGAGCGATCAGCAAGGGTGATCATAAAAAATTTAACTCACGATTTATGTTCATGATATTTGTTGGTCATTTCTCATTTGCTGCTTAATGTAGTTCTTAGCTTGGGAGCTTTTAACTATTTTGACTTTGCCTTCTTCACTATAGACATAGTCAAAATCTAACAAGCTGAGTATGCATGCATGTATTTTAGATTTTTCATTCTTCAGTCTTCAATTGTTCAAAATAGATGCCGCAACAGATAAATCGATTAATAACAAGTATTCGAGACAGTAATATCTATATTAGGGTGGTCCTTAAGAAGATCATTTTTGAATTTCGACCGGCCCGTCCCCCAAATCGGCTCCAAACAATTCAAAAATATAGCCCTTATTTTTTTCAGATTTTTATCTCAAGTCTAATTCTTGCCCCCAAGAGGGTGAATTTACGTATTAAACCCTTACGGAGACAGTTCAAATCTACGCAACGGATTTACATGAAATCTGGTATGGGGGGGATTCTTGGGTCACTAATTACGAATCTGAACTGAAAATTCGAAAACTCCTGCATCTTTGAATTATTTGAAGCCGTTATGGGGGGGGGGGGCAGTTGAAATTTAAAAATGACCTTTTTAAGGACCACCTTAATGTCTATATGTAAAAATTGAAGAATTACCACTCATATTGTTCGGTCCCATTACCAGCATAAATTGAAATTTGAATTGTCTGATTATTGTTTGAGGGTATGTATACATGACGAAATTGTTACTTTTTCAGGCCATCATGAAGACAGCGATGAAGTACAATCTTGGATTAGATTTGAGGACAGCTGCGTACGCGAACTCAATTGAGAAAATCTTCACAACTTACTCGGAGGCTGGACTCGCTTTCTAAGCACGGATCAAGTGCGATGAAATTTTTGATCTATTTCATGAGTCAAAAAATGAATTACTTGGCATCAGATATAAGTTACCCAGGGAGTTTAAGGAGAATAAGTCAGTATTGTAAATTTTTTATCCGCACGCCATTTAACTCACTTTAATCTCGATATTCATTTTAATGTGTGATTTATACGCCATTCAACTATATACACAGTGTGGCGTATATTTCTTGTGGACGTACTCATGTGCCATGTTATAGTCAACGATTGATTTTAAAGCTACAGAGAACGTTATGAATAGCAAAATAATCATATTACACACGCTTTCCCACTTTAGTGTGTTGTTTCTATTTTCCTTGTTGGACATACTGAAACACAAAGATTATTTTTTTGGTGATTTCCTTTCATCCCACCATCGCCTAATTATGAATGCATATTTTGCTATTCTAATGAATACACGACAATTTTCAAAAATACGTAACGCAATATTATTTACATTCATTTACATTAATTCAGTAGACAGGATGTATTATAACGAACAGTGACGATGTAACAGTTGAAGTATCATGTTAATAAAACTTACTCTCTCGTGAACATTTGCCAGTCTTGATAATTATTTTCTTAAGCAAACTTAAAAGTCTTTGCATTGAAATTCGTTAGCATTGAATTTCCTAAGAAGTACATCAGTTTGTATGTGAACATTTTTTGAACACAATGTTCGTTGATATTTTATGGAAAAATTTGTTCTTCAATTTAAAAATATTAAATTCCAGGAAGACTGTAAAACACTTCAATATCATATGGATAAATTTGCGTTATCTTTGTCCAGGGATTGAAAAGAGATGCAAAAAATCGTTTTGTATACGAATCCTTAATAGAGAAAAATTTTCGGAGAGCAGTTTATTCAAGTTTAGGTCAGGTCAAACTCTTTCAGTATCCACATTGCAAAATTTATGCCAAAGTTATGTTTGACACTAATTGGGACAAATAGTAGAACGGGCAAAATCGACTTGTAATTAGAATAATTGTATCATCTGTAAACTGATACTAGGCCATAAAAGTCCAAATACCTTCTTTGAGCAGCATCGGAGGATTGTTCTTCAATCGTTTATTGCCAAAAGTTCACGGGCACCTTTTGGCGAATTAAGAAGTTTAGTCTTCATCGTCAGCCATCGCTCGTGAAGCGCCGTACGTGTTCTTAGAAGAGCTAAGTAAACTTACTCTAACCACGAGATTCATGCAATTCTTTCCATTTATTAAAGACAAAAAAAAAAGACGAAACAAAGAAGATTACGTACATGTATTTATTAGTAAAAAGTATGGAGGTAGACCGTGAAAACTGTTGTGTCGATAATTTGGTATTGATATTTCACATAACTATAGGTATATAACTCTACTACGGCGCAAAAACTCTAATAATGTAATCTTGAACAATTTTTATAGAGCTTCTGTGATACTTCAGTGCTGTATCTGTGGTGACATAAATCGTTAAAGTTTTCCATTAAAAGTTACTGAGGCGTCATTCCGAAAACAGTATGTGAATCGATTACTACTTTCGTTAGCAACATATGCTTAGTGAATCTTCGTATAAATTGTATTTTCGAACTTCAAATCTTTGCAAGTTAAAGTTGTCAATGATTTTTTAATGCGTAGCGTAATAAAGATTACGGCCATTGAGAGGCTGCCGTGGTCTGTAATTCTCTTTTTCTGGCCATTTATTACTTATTTTCCTGAATGAATCCAGCTGCAATAAAAGTGCAATAGATATAATTGTCGAATGCTTGAAATGTAACACAATATGGTAATAAATGCGGTAAGTCCGTATTTATCTCATAAAATTAAAATCTTAGTAAAAATTTTCCAAGTTTCATAATCCCTTGCATTTGTTATCACAATGCTTTTAAATGTGTACAGATCATGGAGGTAAAGAAGATACAAACCTGTTTCTCCGATATAGTAAGTGGACTGGATGATACGAGCCAGGTAACGATTTCACGACATGGAGGAGTTGTGAGGGAGCCAATGTAAAAGACGTAGTCATCTTGAAAGGTATGGTGCAACATTGCTAATGGGTAGGGAATCACTGGAATCCGTACGTTTAGTTTCTTATGAAGCTTGCAAAAACTGTTTTCGAGCAAATTTATGCCAAGGTTTGGCATGTCACTCATCTGAAATGAACAACTTCGTATAATCAATTTAATTAAACGTTTACATGCTAAATATCTTAATGCGAGTTTTGGCATTACTGCTGTTCGGCGTTATGTAACAGATTTTTCTTCTGGCATCCGACAATTTACAACTAATAAGATAGTGCTTGGTATGAAAATTGATTGAAATCTTTTAATATCTTGCTTGCTTTGCCGGTACCATAGTATAAATTGACAACTTCTCGCAAATTCTAATCAAAATCATCGCCTGAAGATTGCTAAAAGATATATAAATTGTTGAATGGTAAAGGGAAATTCTCTTTTATTCCTCCGTTCAAGAGTAATCCAAAAACATAGGAATTCACTCGAGTATAGCATCACATCGACTGTTGATTAATTTTTTCTATAACTTCTGACTAATCCAAACGCAGAAGTGTAAATTGAAAGGTATTTTCGTGAATATAAGTTCTCGTATTTTAATCAATTCATATCACTGACAACAAAAAAGATAGCGAAAAATGAATCAAAACAAAAGTGCTTGCACATTTTGTCGCATTTGACTGGCTAAGCGTTTCTCAAAGATTTTCAAGTCACTTTGATTTTGTAGAAGAATAACAGATTTTTATAGATATCTTGTACAAACAGAAACCCAGTCCTATTGAAAAAGTGATAGTAGAGTAATTTTTATAAAAATACCTTACGATAAATTACTGTAGATCACAAATAGCATTTAGAAAGACTAAATCTCAAATCTAGCAACTCGGTAAACCCTGGTTAAAATTGGACTTTACACATTCGGACGGTAAAAACAGAAAACCATATTAAAGCGTAAGGTTAAAGTTAATAACGGTAACGTAATACTAAATATTGAGGAAATATCACTATTTGACAATTATAGATTAACTTTGAAGGAGTTTTTTTTACTTTGCTCTGAGACGGTTTACTGGATTTCAGATGATACTTAAGTTGCGAAATACCGGGTTCACCTATTATTGTTGTTTTTTGTTTGTTGCATTGTTGCAATAACGTTACTAACTTCAACCCCATAGTAAGAAGTATAGGAGCATATAAATTTTCAGTATAAGTAAAGAGCTTTTAAATTTTTACGTTTCAATAGTGTGTTCTCCATTTTATATACGAAATTTTTTAACAGGAAATAAAAATCCGAAATAAACCTAATATGAAAATGTTGATATTCGGTTTTTGATCCGTCACTACGAAGCCGTGAGTCCGAATTTCAGAAGTTTAATGTCAAACTGGAAATTTGTGACTCCAAGAATCATCAGAAACTAAGTTTCACGAAAGTTGCTCGGTTTTCTGACAAGGAATTCAGTTATCCCAGATCAATCTCTCGGATTTCTATCTAGTTCATATATGCTGTAATAAATTGAAAATCAAGTGACACGTTTTTTTTTATCGCCCACAAAACATTAATGGACTAAAAATATCCCCTAAAGATGGACACCCAACGAGGTGATTTCTTCAAGCACTTGATGTATTTAAATAAAACCAACTCTGATATGTTCCATTCTGAATGAAGAAAAAAAGAAAAAAACACGCGTCGCTTAGTTTTTGATGTACTACGATATACATGAACTAGATCAAAATCGGAGAGATTGACCTCAGGTACATTGCTCGTGCGTTTTCGGTGCCATGTCTGATTCGCAATTGTAGATTTACAAAATTTTACAGCTACATATAATGTACACAGCGTCTCGCTAAAGAAGCAAAATGCAGTGATTGTTATTGTAAAAATTATTGAATTGTATTTCTCTGTTCTGCTCTGAAAAAGCGATTTTTTTTTTATAATATCCAATATCTGTACGTACGACCTTGTCTTATGGTTCGTTAGAATTTCGTGAAAAATCAAAGTGACCTTAAAATCATGGAGGAAATTGGCTTAAAGAAATTTCACCAATACCCCTAAGCTACCCCTTCAAAGCTGAATAACTTTTATTTCAAACATATCTGCATGCTATAAATTTCTCCATCTGCGGAACGATGCGTGCGCCTTATTCGAGCAACCAGAGTTACAGCGCAGGATCAGGTTGAGCATGACGTAAGAAAATAAGGTGAAACAATACGCATACGCTTTACTTGAACCAATCAGAAATCGTTCGAAGGTGACGTCATATAAGTTTGATATTTTGTCCTTTAGTGTTTATGTTATTTTGATTTTGCAACACAAACTAGCTTTTGCAGCAAACAGAATGTATGGAAATAAAGAAGTAACCTCAAGTAACCTAATTATGTGATTTCTGTGACGTCATCCTGGCTATGCGCGGACTGAGCGAAAATCGGTCTAGAGTTCTGACACACCTTACATCTCTCTTTCTCTCTTTTCTATTACGGTTTCAGCTCGGTGCACAAACCGCGCAGTCTATCTCTATGCGTCTATGGGCGGGATACGATCACGATCGTATAAACTCCGACCGTAGATACGATGGTCAACCTGCAACGAGAGTTGTGACGTCGGTTGCTTGAATAAAGGCGCACGCATCGTTCCGCAGATGGAGAAATTCACAGTATATCTCTATTCGTTGTGACATTTGCGCAGTAGTTAATTGATGAAATTGGGATATATTCTGTAGGTTTATTTTCACCTCGAACAAAAAGGCAACCACTGCTAGACCGTCGTCGTGTTTGAGTGCCTCGGCGAACGTCTGGTAATCTCTCTTGTAGTGAACCATATGCATTTCCATTGGAAAACTGAAAATTCAGGTGTCGCTCACAATTAGCATTCTAAGACAGGAATTTAATGAAATGTTTATAAGGGTAACGGTTCGAGAGCTTTGAGAAGGTATTTTTCAAACTTAGGTAATCATGATTGTAAATTTTGAGGACCTTGTTGGATCGATGTAAACCATAATGAATTTCGCGAGTTTCTATTAAATGAGCAGTCAGTTCATTTAGGTCATCCGCAATATTTATTATTCAGCAACGAATGAACATCATTCTGACAGGTGCAAATGTCATTACTCTTGTATCATTAGGTACTTGAACGTACCTCTTATTGTCGATTGTGTGTTCACTGCCAACGGAGTCTCTCGGGCCCCAATGAAAGTGAAGCTGCGAAAAAGCATAATCTCCCGTAAGAGGACCTCCGCTTATGAACGGCGTCATCGCTTTTTCCCATGAGCCACTTAATTCAACTGAAATATAAATGAGTAATAATTAGATAAAACATTTAAATATCATAACATTATTAAACAATTATCAGATAGAACTTATTCAGGTATATTAGAATTTCGTCACCATCAAATGCAGAGTGTCAGACAATATTATATTATGCGCAAACCCCTCAACCTTGACATATCAAACACCAAATTATAATGATTTTACAGTTATACGTGAATTATAAACGATTTTTTAGTCTTGACATCACGAAAACAGAAAAAATGTTCGAAGCTGATTACGAATATCCAAGCGGTCTTCTCCAACAAATTAGTCCCCACAACTTCGGACAAGCAAACTTTCAGGTAGATAATTATAATTGGTGAATCGAAATCTAATGCCTCGTTTTTAATTTGATAGCGGGATAGCCGAACATTGAATATTTCTCAAATTTGTATGTTAGTAAGCTACGGTGATTTTTATAAGAATTCAAAAGAACAAATACGACAATTGTCAACATGAGCTTGCATATTGATTTCTCATGTCAAATCGCTTTGAAGTGGTTACAAATATATTATATTTGTTAGTTTTTAGTTCACACTAGGTTATTTTATTGAGAAACTCATTTTCCACAATTTCATTGCAACGGTATTTTTGTTGTTGCCATTAGTAAATTTGATATTGCTGTTTGGAGGATCGTAGAGAACATAATTTTCGTATTAAAATAAGTCCTAATGGAATGAAATTGATAAAATCTATTCGTTTTTCAACCATTTTAAAGTGATCAGATATAAAAAGTCGATGTCTAGGCTCGGGTTTGTAATTGTAGCAAAACCTTCACAACTTGCAAATACTTGAAGTTGATGAATTCTTAATGTGTGACTACCTCGTAATATAATGCGTAAAAAATATTGATTCTCAACTCGCCAACTCTTTAAAATAACGTAATGTCGGCTAATTAACAACGTAATGCAGTAATGCGGATTAAATTCAATTGCTCATGTTATTCTACTCTTGTCTGCTTAAGTAGAGTTCCTTTTTTGCTACCAGTAATTCAATGTTACGTTGGCGAGGCCGGTAAATAGCTGCAAGTACATGTAGCAATTGTATATTACTACCTCACAGGCGTAACCTACTCATAACTTGTACAAATGCATTCATTTTTATTTAATAATGTTTTAATTTAACCCTACAATGTAGTGTTTAAAACGTTTGAACAATGGTTATTTCCATGGTCATATAATACTATAGCGAAAACTTTCTGACAAAGTTTTCATAAATTCCGATTTTCTCTGCCCTTATTCTAATTTATAATTTCACTTAATTCGAGAACTTTTAGAAATTCGATTCGACAGAAAATTTTTAGATTTCTCATCAATTAGTCAAAGTTTTTGAAATCCCTCAAAATTTTGTTAAAAAATTGTCCGAAATATTTTTTCTCCTTAACGTGGAATCGAGCATAGTTCGTCCACTCAAAAAAAAAGTGACACCATCATTACAATATTTCATGGTTACTTATATTTTACAGTGATTACGAAATATTATTCGTCAAACAAATTTTACTTTAACTAAATGATTTCTCATGGTTACTACGATTTCATATAATTTTTGAAAGTAGCTACAATTTATCGAAGAGTTTGTAACCCTAAATGTCTTCTCATGACTATCAATATGTAATTATGCAGAATTTTATTTTAATATTGCTGATTTCGCGGTGATAACGCAACCGTATTACGAAATAATTTCGAATGATATTGACACCATGATTACTTGAGCGGACAAATCCCCAGAATTGAGGGTATAAGTTCAAAAATATGCAACGTCTATTAACCCCTCCGGCAATTACTAGGCAAGCAACACCTAAAAAACTCTTTTCCACGGCATGAAGCTTTTTGGTGGTTTTCGACAATAAAGGAAGTAATTATGTCGATCATTGAACCAAAAAGATGGGCATTTTTTCCCGCTAACCTAAGACCTTTCGAGTCCGATGATCGCCACGCGATGTGCAAATTTAACTCAGAAAAACGAGCATCTCACGGTCATCGCATTCTGAAAATCTGGCTTCCCTAATAAAAACCGCTCAACCTTTCCATCGAATCGCCAAAATAAATTCGCAGTCTGTGAAAGCCTCCGAGAAAGCTTTTACTTCTGTGAAATAATTTTTATACAATATTCACCATTGGTCATATTTCTTTTCCGTCGACAATAGAGGCTGTAAATCAGGATGGAAATTTTTTATGAATAATCAAATAAACGTGTTTCTTGTTAACGATTAGGCCTAGACGTCTTAAACTTGGAGGATATTTATATAATAAGGTTGGTACAGCTGATGACATATCTAAATAGAGGCAAAATCAGATTTCGGTACTTGTATTGCTTACCTATAATCGGTGGATCTACCAATATATTTTTAACGTACCTGAGTGTCCGTTATCAGTGATTGTCAGATTCTGTGGGAGGTTCCAGTACCCGGTCCAAATTAAACTCGGTGGCACATCCAGAGCAACAAGTTTGTTAGATTCCAGATTCACTGGGGATTGAAATTTGCCAGAGCATTCGGGACTGTCTCGAGACCATTCCTCAGGATGACTATACGAGAAGTGACCGGTATCACCAGCAGGCTGCTGTGCCTCAGTCGGCGAAGGATTTCCATTTGTCGTACTGACATCGGGTTTGTCCTGTCGCGTTGATGGTGGATCTTGCAGACCAAACGGTACCAAGCGTGAAAATTCTCGTTGAAATAGTCCCATGTTGCCGCGTGTCTGTGGCCCCTGAGAACTGAACAAATAGACTTTGTTTCCATGATCCTTGAATTCACCCTCTCGTTTTTTTTCCGAATTTCCATGTGTCCCAATGTTTTCCTGTTTTCCCCGCTGCTCTTTGTATTGTGTTTCTTGTACTTCGTGTGTGGTCTGTTTTGCTGCAGGAACTAACCGTATTTCATCGTCTCTCTGATCTTCGGATTCTTCATGCGGATACTGGTTCTGATCAGTCTCGAGTAGACCATCATCTTGCTGCGTTTCCGGGTCTTGATAATCTTCGGGATTTTTCAAAATGGTCGTTAAATATGCCAGAGTCCATGAATTTGAATGGTCAGCGTTACCTTGATCGTGATCAAGGACGTCTCCCGCACGGTCATTTTCTTCTGCCCACAAAATCGCTTCACTATAGGGATCGTCGATCAGTTCCGGACTGTCTGAAACGTGCCAGCATTTTAATGTCGTCCGTCTGTCTTTCTTGCGTGAAATTCAGAGCACTAGAAATTTTATTTCAAATAACTCTGATTGTGAGTTATCGTCCCTTCATTCTATTACTATATAGAGCTCCATCGAAAACTCCTTATCACGAATCGTTTTCAGGCTCATTTTTCGTACAACGCGACTTATATTCATTTTTTACCTTGTCACGATCAAATGAAATACTTGCGGGCATACATAGTGTTCCACTACAAAATTAGACCTAAACAGTGAGCATTTTCGGCATTGAATAAAATACCGAACTCTTCCATGAAAATCTATCGAGTAACTACCCAGGTATCACATTGGACGAAATATGGACTATCATTCGACTAATTAAATCTGACATAACGTCAACGGATGAAAAATTTGACTTAGAGTTGGCACAAAGTTGGCAAGACGGTGATTGTTCGCTTGAGATAATACGATAATGACTGACAATAAGCCAAAAGTCAAAACTGGGTTGATCGCACGATGTCAACGAATGTCCTCAAAAACGTCAAGATCATGGTAACCCAATAAAAAAAAAAAACAAGATTGAATATCGTAAAGAGCTCTCCATAGTCAGAGTGTCTACAGAACCTTGAAGACCTGGAAAATCTGGAATGAGCCTTGAATTTTTTCAGAGCCTTGAAAACCTGTATGTAGCCCGGAATTTCAATCCTGAGCTTGAATTTTTTCCATTGTCTTATTTTTGAATAAAATTTAGGTCGTTAAATCAATTACAGACCTGTGAATACGTGAAAAGCCAGTCGAGAATAAAAAACTGAAAACAATGCATGTTACGGTGAAGAAGTTAGAACGTTTATCATGTCACGAATAGATTATTTATAACTAAAATAATAGCTGGACTCTTTTGTGATAATATTTATACTTGATGCGTTTATTTGATAGTGCAGGTGATTGGTAATTAAATTTTTTCTCTAGGCTTCCTTGGGTAGCTTCCATTTTGATAACCGCAAAATGCGTAAATGTTAACAATGCAAGCATAGCTATCAGTTTTAAGAACCGAATCGTACTCGGTTCTGATATGTCGTGAGAGTATAAATTAGGGAAATGAAACAACATTATGTACAATAATTAGCCGTGTCGTCTATGCGATGCGACTATAAGCACTTGAAACTCCAAAGAGAAAAATATTCGGAAATGAAAATAGTTCAATACGAAAATTTTTCAATTCTTTCCTGGTAACTGATATTATATTCAGTTGGGCGGATATTATGCATGACCTGAAATTAGATTAAAAAAATGATCTGGAAAACCTGAAAAAAGCCTTGAATTTTTAAATACAAACTCTGTAGACACCCTGACAGTGAATGTAATGGGATTTAAAAAATTTGGTAAAACTCGAAATTTCAAAATTTCGCTCAACTATTTTTTTCCTACGGTATATCAATTTACAGTCGATGTTATTAAATATCAATTGACAACCTAGCGGACATTTGTGATGCTATGGCTGATATTTAGTTAACTATTGGGTTAGAATGCGCCTTTTTCATCGGTCTCAGATTGATTGACTTCATATTCTGCTAGTGATAAGTCAAAAGTTCGTCCTCATGTGGTACTTGGGTATATAAGCAAAGAAATTGATTGTACAAGTAGAAAAAAAAAAAAATAAGGTAGGCTCAAATAGAACTTGATTTACGACAATCGATACTTTTTTCTTGGAACATCCAGCAACTACACCGGTACAGGTTTTAGGATATTTTAGTTGTATTTGCGACAACCACCCGTAAAATTTTGAAATTTCAAAGAGCTCATTAAAATCTTGTCGATGTTGCAGCTATCCACAGAAAAAAAATCAACATCGGTTCAGTAAAATTTGAGTATAAGCGAATATACGGATAGACAGACAGAGAGACGTTTAGTTTTACATAATATCAATGTGGAGAAGAGATAGAGATAAAGATGTAGAGATGAAACTCACCTGGAAGGCGCGGAAAATTTTCACGTTTTGAAAGCACATGAGCGGCAAGAAATGATGGTGTGTTTAAACTAATGGCTAAAAAAACTCCGAACAGTTTGATCATCGTCGCCTCTCACCAGTTGTATGGCTATAAAAGTTATTAATAATCACATACACAAACACTTTTATTCAAGTCATTAGTTTCTCCATCAATAAAAAAAAGTATATCCCATTCCTCCTGCAAATAATAAGGTATAATTACATTTTTTATTGAAAAATTTTATTTTAAATGTGAACCGCGATATGGATGATGTAAGTTTTAAGTTGTTCATTCTTAATCAATCAATTGATTATTTAACACATTGAAACACGTGACTCTTTACAAATTCCAATTCTATTGTGCTTGCATGGCGTCAAGTGCATAATTTTTCATTATTGCTTGTTGCAATTAATGTGTTGGAATTTTGTTGGGACTGCAGATTTCTTTAACCAAAACTTTCGCGTTCATTTGATGTGGTTTGATATTTATACTGTAAATATCCATGTTGTCGATCCTCTATGCGTGGCCATCACTCACGTAATTGTTACGTATGGTGTACCACAGAATATCGATATAACCACATGAACAGCAACTATCAAGATAATGACTGATTACGTTTCCGGTAATCAGATGAAAATGTTAACAGTTCTCTTCAAGTCGTTATTTGGAGGCCTCTCCTTGCCTAAAATCAACGATCCAAAAATCGTAGCTCAGCCACGTGGATCGAATATAATTCAGAGAGAGAGAGAGAGAGAGAGAGAGAGAGAAAAAAGAAACAATTTCAAGTCGCACACCCACACACGGTCACGCAGAATATCTGCAATAGTACAAGGATAACCACAGTTAAATGTTGCGCAAGGTATTTTACGTAAATGAGCTATAATTCGCATGAGAATGATGACTGATCGGATGAAAAGTCCAGGCATAAAAAGCGCTTTGCGTATATATACGCCTCGTTTTGTAGTAAACGGCGGTGATGTTTGCATAGTTGAATGGAATGACGCTCCAAAATGATTTCCGGTTTGTGTAAAATAATTCGAACACAGCCGCTTAGTATCACGCGGGAGATTCATGCCCAATTATCCTTACCACGTTGTAAGAAATTCGAAAACATTAAATGCTAAAATTAGTTACCTACCGTCTAGTGAGTGCAAAAACTAATAATTGCTTTGTAATCACCTCTCCGTAGTTATAAATTGAAGCCAGATATGAAACTTGAATCTGTGTATGTTTAAATTGTTGAGGTATAGTCCGTTCGAGTCGGTTTTTTTTTTCTTTGTTTTTTTTTTCTTGTCTCTCACGTGATTTTGACGTGCCAAACTTGTTCTCCTTATTAGTGACGATACTCCGGTGAGTTCAACTTTTTTTTCATTTCACCTGATTAACATTCAGCCATGAGATTACGTACGCATACTATTCAACCATATCGAGATAATTTAAATTTTGATGTAAATTATCACGGGAAATTATATACATATATTATAACGATACGGGTTTGTATTTTTTGATGGTCTCAGCCTTGTTTACTTTATTAAATTTATAAATCGTTTTGAATAAAAATTCAATCACTCGATTCAGAACTAACATTCCTATGCTATGCTCTGTGCGAATTGTTTGATAAATTTTGCCTCGGAATGGATAACTAAAAAACATAGCAAATTTGTCTTCAATTATATGTTTGAAATGAAAGGTAATCTTTTGCGTTTTCTAAAGAGGGTCGTTGACTTTTTTACATAACGAATGCCTAGCTGACGATTAATTTTTTACACATCGTTCGTTGTCGGATGTTAAATTTTTATTTTACTGCTACGGGCCGTTTGCGGGTCGACAAATTGACCGTCGACTTATGGGCTTTGAACGCGTGAAAGAATTGATATGTGAGCTTAATTGACAGCTAAATATGATAAACCGTATATTATCGGCAATGTACACGTTACTTTGACGCGGGTACCATCAAACATCGTCAATATTATGTAGGCTAATAGCCTGTCAATTTTGGATGTTTATCGCATTGTAGGTCAACCAATAGTCCTGTCTAAATCTGTCTTATTTTCTTGATTACCAATCAACGTCAAAGAGAATAATTAAATACATAAGGATGTGCATATTCGATGAGTTTTTCTTACAATTTTAAGTATACTCATTCTGCTTTTATTTTATTTTTCCCGTCCATCCTATACGCAACGTTATAATATTCAAACATTCCCGAAGAATATTTATTTTGTCTTTTGCCATAAATTTACCCGTCTGGTAGAAAAAATTTATATCATAGAAATATGAACATACTGAGATCAGCAGAACAGGTTTCGTAAATGAGTTGCGTTTCTCGCAACCCGAATATCACTTTCAATTTTACTTTTTCATAATAATCAGGAAGCTCAATTGTGTAGCCTAGAAAGAATGTATTAAAAAAATCACAGAAGACTTGAAAATTTTCTCTGAATAGCTAGGCGTAAGTTAAATAGATAGTTTTAATAGAGAAATGTGTTCAACTTGTTACATCTCCATCCCCTCATTGAAACCGATAAAATTTTGCTGAAGGATTTATTTTTCGATTCGCAGTATCAGTAAAAATACTTCACTTTAGGGTTGAAAATAGGAGTTCCTCTTCGGAATTGCATTTTAATTACGCTCAATAGAAAATTATATTGTGGAAATTGGTGATTGGCTTGGCCAAACGATATTTTGTTTTTTTCAATAAGCGGTTAGTCATTTTTTTATCATAATTAATATCGGTACAATGCTGTAACTTGACATTTAAATCTTTAACAATGTCAAAATGATAAAAACAAAAGCGTTTCAGTGACTTTATAGAAAATAGCTTTCTAAATAAAATGAGTCATCGTGAAGTGAAATCGGAGGAATCTACTAGGTTTTTAATAATTTTCAAGCGATTTAACGTAAATCAATTTACTAGGTATGTATAAAGTACAGGTCTGGAGATTTTGAAAAACAGAATCGTAATGTGAAGAATATGTTTGAAAATTTTGTTTAAATAAAAAAATGTATTAGATAATTCCGAATGAAGTAAATAGTAAATTTCATTTACAACTAACGATATTTAACACAAAAATCTCTTCAGTACGGAGCTTAGTGCAGTTTTGAAAATGAATCGTTTAAAATACGGCACACGAAACCAAAGAAAACATAGACAAACACCCTTGAATTGTTGATCTATGAAATTATAATTTGCACATTCCAATTGACCTGAAATTTAGATTTTGCAATCAGAAAACCTTTAAAGTATAACACCGCTTGTATGCAATTGTGCAACCGTACACATGATCAAAAGTCGAGAAGTGGTCAGCTTGATCAATAACGATCATAATATCGTCGAATATTGCGAAGATAGTATGCAAAATTAAGAATAATACTTTCTAGGATTGGAGTATATCTGTGTATATATTCAATACCGTGTGTGTAAGTTTCACATTGTCATCGAGAAGGAATGAAGGTGAAAAAAGAAAGCAATCGTGAAAGAAAAAAAAAAAAAAAAAAAAAAATAGATCTTGTCAGACGAACAAACCAAGAACATCTCGCAATGCACGGTCTGCCAATTTGGTGGCAGCATAGATAAGTGGATAAACCATTTACCGGCAATAAGTAATGACAAATCATCTGGTACAATAATCAGTAAATTACTCACCACGTACAGTAACGGTAGGTATAGTGTAGCAGCAACAAATGCTCGAATTGTTCTTCCTACGCCACACGGAATTTCAAAATTAAAAATTACTATTTAATCTACCAATAATCCAAAGAAGCGAAACGGTAGATGTGGTAGCAGCGGCTAGTAGGATAACCAGCAAGATTATGCGAGACCAGCCGAGCTCGGACTTTCATATATACTTAGTTCGAGACCGCCTACAAACCGACTTGATGAGCAAAGTATATATATTTTACGATAAGATTAACGTTGATTGCAACCAAAATTTCTATTCTTCCCTGCTTATCCATTCTTATAATTCTAAAGGTCGAACCCGTTGGATCATAAATCTTGGCTCACAGTGTTGGATGCGCACTTTTTATTTCTGTTTCATCTCTCTTTCTGCATGCATCAGTTGACACCTTGCTCTAAGGGCTGTACCTGATCCATATTATACCTCTGGCGTAGTGAAGAGGAAATGAATTAACAATGAAAGGTACGATACGACTAATTGGAGACGAATCGTCAATTACATGAATCGTGTTCAAATAATGTTGGAAAGTATTTCCCAAATAAATCATCATATTCGCCGTCGAATTACTTTTCACTTGTGTCTGCAGGATCGTCAATAGCACAACTTTTAGAGTACTCTCGATGAATAATGTAGCAATTACATGTCGATCTCAATATAATAATCAATCGTGCCACTTGCAAAATTATCGAATCCAAGCCTAGCATTCATCCAATTATACTAAAATCGGTTAAAATTTAAGAGTAAATCATTTTCTAACGCAAAAACCATCCATAAATAAGTTTATCACTCAATGTTATGAAAAATTTGTCCACATCCATGTAACGGGAACAAAGAAGTTAATGCAATTTATAACAGTTATCCAAACACACTTTCTACGGTAAGTACTTGGCTGGTCTGTGTGATTTTCACTTTGGCAGATTTCATTGGAGAGATTGGTATCACCACAAGTATGTACATGCATTCAATAACGCATAATGTACAATTAGAAAATATTTTTTACCCAAAAAATCGACGCAATACCTGAAAGAATTAATTCACAGTCTGTACCATCAACTCCAAAAATAAAGCCTGCAAGCGACAATATAAGCCTCAGGAGTGTTTTATGGAAAGCCACATACCTGTACATGAGTGACACATTAATTTCTGTTTCTCATCATCGCAAAAAAATTTTCTGTTTGCGACGAGCATTATTTCTAGCAGGGCCCAAACAAGGTGATAATGACAAGTCATGCTCGTGTTATAAGGTAGACAATTGGCACCTTGGGGTCCCAAAAATCAAATAATGCCATTTAATGGCAGTAATAACACTACGTTTATAGCCGGGTCGTATTTAATTTTAATTCAAGTCGTTTTTCAACTTTATGTGTTTCACTCGATATCAACTCAAATTAATTGAACGGAAATTGAATCACGAGTAAGAAGTTTCCCTTCTCTTTATATTCGTGACTCCAACAGTACATCAGTACTTGATCGTAAGTGCAATTATTTCTGTAACGATTCGATGAAATTTTATACCTTTTAGATTCGTGAGTTGAAGAAAAAAAAGCGAGGAAAAAGTAAAGAAGAATAACAATAATTTTTTCATTGCGCGTGACTAACTATCCCACACATCTAGACTGATTTCGTTCAAATTTTTTTCGTATAAATGATATGCTGAAGACACATAATATTGTTAAAAAAGGTTTTACGTTTTTGTAAGTATAATTGATTCGTTAGTAGAACATACAATAATGTTTATTTATTGTTATATAAATGTATATATATATTCGTATCGAGTTTTGTACGCGGACATTCACATTACATTTAATTAAATTTTTGACAAGCACCAGTTGTTAAAACAGTAGTTTCTCCATTCGAATTCGAGTATGAAATACGAATGAAGTAGATTATCTGATGAAATTAGTATGTTACTGAAATTGTTTGAGAATCAAGCTAAGTACACTTTGTGTCTCGATGTGTCTTGAGGATCTTGACTGTTGCTTTTAATTATAAAGTGCGTGGCGAACAAAAAACCTGCCTGCACATTTTTATCGCATTGACACATTGCATAACAAATCCAACATGCGATCTCTGAAAAAATTATATTACGTAATGTCTTGTCTGAATAATTGACCATTTTTATCAGGAATCTTGAAACATCTTTTACACGTGAAAGTAGAAAAACTTTACGGACAGATTGCGACGGATTTTGAACTTTTCTGAAGTTTTAGGGCACCCAAAACGGTGTCAAGAATATCAGAGCTTCTCCATTGATTGTTTTCTAACTTACCAGTACGGAGTTCTTCTAAAGGCTAAAACAATTACAGAGATTTCGCATAGTGATTGAAATACTGCTATTATTTTACTACAGCCATAAAACTCCATCTTTGTATGAAATTTGTCGCATTTCCTTATAAATTCAGAAACAGTTTCTGTGATAGGAAACTCAACACAACAAACTGTAAACATGTCATTATGGCGACTTATGGAGTATGTCACGGTTCAGATTTTGCGAGTTACGCCAAATTTTAGATAGGGAACATTTATTTTGGATAAGGAGATCAAAGACGAATTCAAAGACGTGAAAAAAACATTATGGCTTGACATTTCATCCGCGTTTTTTTTTTTTTTTACCTCAGCTTCCGCACTCTTTCGTTGTTCCTTACCCGTGCTAAAAAGTTTGAGACCATTGAATTCATGATCCAAACGTTGATCTCGCTGCCAGCATCTAAAATACGTGTGATCTATCTAAAACCAAACGTCTGTTGAAAAATCTCAAAAATTGGAACATCCACAAGTCGACCCGTATCAGCATCATCTTTCCCCCTTGAAATCCAATAACAAGTTTTACGTAAGACTTTTTCTAGTAGCTCCTTTTCTTTTCGAAATATTCGCTCGAACCGCTTAAAACGGACCACCCCGTATAATATTACGACGAAAAGAAAACGAAAAATTATACGGACGGTTAATAAATTTTCAAATCCTACTCTTATGATGGCTGTGAAAATGTCTGACATTTACGTAAATTCACAAAGACTCACAGTAAATTATAAAAAGACGAGGAACTTGCACACGCAGGCGAGCAAAATATATTTTTAAACAACTTTTCAAGATGGCATGCACAGTAGGTACAGATGATTGATAGGTGAGAGCTGGAAGGGAGGCGGATAAACTCGAAAACTATTAGTAAGAAGAATGAAGTGCGCATGCGGATGGTTATAACTGTATGTAAGTTATGATGCGTAAAAGATGTCCAATAAGAGTCTGTCTGGCAGTTACAAAGCATACACCGTCCAACAATCTGAACTTGACGAGCTCTTATTTGGTGAAATGCCATTGACAATAATAAGTATACATATATTATACGTGTATGGGGCATTCCACGACAAAACGACCAATTTTGACCTTCACCATTTTGAATTTTACTTAAATTTTTTAGGTGATTGTATGGCATCTCTAAGCTTTTTGATTTATTTCCTTGAATGTCGTTTGTTAAATAAATTCGATGTTACAGGTATTCAGTAAACCTTCTGAAACCTTCCATCTATTTCAAAATCTTGGAAAAATTCTGAAAAATCCTCTTTTTGTTAAGATCATTTTGAGGTCACTCCCACGGTGAAATAATTTTCTTCCAATTTTTGAATCCTTTGAAAATTTTTGGATTGACGAACATGAATGTTTGACCAACTGAAAATTTCCACAAACTTCAAAATTTCCTTCTCCATTCTTTGGAAAACACGTCAAAATTATTAGAGGGTGGAAATTATTTTTTGATTAGTTTTTATTACTTTTCCAAGAAACGTACTATTCACGAACAATGATAATACCGTCACTGAGAAAAATTTAATTTGTTATATAATTATATATATTGTTGTAATTTCAAGAAAAAATGATGTAGGTAATTAATATTTAGATGCATGACAGTTAGCAACACTGCATTTTATCGTCTTTGCAATATTGAATATATTTGATTAGTTAATTAGTACATCTTTTCTGTCGCACCAATACGAAATTACTGCCATAGTTACAATCAAATATAGTAAGAGTTACAATATTCAAGAAAAATAATAAAACATACTAGATTATCTGATAACAGCTACAAAACTCATTTTCATTTTGTACCCGATACTATGTTTTTGATTGTGGCGAAAACTTGGAAAATGTTAGAAATGTATGAAATATAGTAAACCACACAGAAATTTCTTTTAGTGTTGACAGAGTTTTAAAAGAATCTACAGAACTTAGATTGTCTATTTTATTGATTTTGAAAAAAAATTTGGGATAGGATTAACCATTGATTTTTCTATATTTTAAAAAATTGATAGTTCTCATTGACTAGGATTTACAGATTAGCTCATCCTATTTGAAAGTTTCGGGAGAATTGAAAAAAATTAATTTTACCTTTCACATGTAATTTTGACATGCTTTTCGTAGAATGCGAACCGCTTTCAGACTTTTTTTTAGCATTTTCAAAATGTTAAACATTAATCTCTGTCAATCCAAAAGTTTCCAACAACTCTCAAAATTACGAACAAAAAGATGCCACTGTGGGACCGATCTTAAACGGGCTGGAAACAAAAATAATTTTCCAGAATTTTTCGTCATTGAAAGAAATAAATGGAGGGTCTTAGGAATGACACTATCTACGTCTAAAAAATTATCGACAAAATTAGGAATGGTCAGGGTTACAGAGTAAACAACAGTGTCTGAAAGCTGCCTTTAGGATGACTGTGTTCAGATAACTTACCGACATAACTAAAAGTCGACTTAAAGATAAATAAGCTAAGTTACCTCGAAAACGTCCGCTAGGAGTTACCTTGTACAAGTTGTCTAGAAGTTAACCGATCAAGACAATTGCTAGTCTTCTTTTCTTATTTACCACATGTCAACTTAATGTCAAGGTATCCTATAGTAGGCGCGACGTCACTTATTGGTAGTTATCTATGGTACGCATGTGGGCGTTCAGGACGTATGTGAGCGCAAAAAATATAAATTAATATTGTTTATTTCGTTAAGTAAACGTTACATATGAATACATCTTTCAATGAAAATAAATATCCGAGATATGTGTTTCAATGTTATTTCATGTATATAATGTAATAATATAATGTTGTAAATATATTAACAATATAATGAGTCAGAGAAGACCTTTTCATAACCTGGCAACAAGACAGCAAAAGAGACAGCTTGCTGCAGTCTTACATCAAGACTTGGTGAATAAGTTGTGAGGAAGAAGTTTCCAATCAGGATTTTCCAAGCTCATGAGCAATATAAAGACGGGCTTCGACTCCCTGGAGACCGCATACGCACAAAGGAAAGGAAAAATCGTATACAAAGAAGAATGAGGTCAAAAAGGAATACTAGGCAGAAATGGGATAAGAGATATATAACATGAAGCTGTGAATATAGACTGGAACTCATATTTAACTTTAAAACACGACAAATGTGCATATATAATAATGAGTGGTAAGCATTGCTATAGCATAACAAAAGTAATGTATATTTTATATGTTTAAAGGTACAAAAGCTTTAGGTTATGATTAAGTATGAATAATTGAAGAATTTTGTATTTAGATAAGACATAATATTTTTTCGTTCACTATTAACTAGAAATTAATATTTATGATTTATTATGACATATGAGGAAAGTAAAGCTCTTTCGTAATAAATAATAGGCTAGCTTGGGGACATGCGGACAGTATTTTGCTTTATAAACTGCTTTTCACACGGTACGGCTTTGCAATAGCCTTTATGTCTACACGCAAATTCTTTGATACAATATGTACCGAAGTTAACAGTGTTAAAATGTTACTTCAATATGAAGTTCAGTCTATCAAATTTGTCATGTATTATATCTACATTTTCAGATATTAGGAGGCATTTTTGTACGTGTCTCGTCATACTGAGAATGCTTTTGTTAAAACTGCTGAAACTAAGGTAAAGAAGGTGCGAATGTAAAAGAAATTGAAAGGTGTCCTTGACGTTCGACAAAGTAAATTTAGAAATGCACGCTTGCGCATTACAGATTTTGTAATGAGTCGTATTAGTCATTATACGGAAGAAGATATTGGTCCTTCAACAGAATGAGCTCAGTCCCTCTCTAAATCGTATACTTCGTTATACGTGTTTTCACAGTTTTTGCTCCGTGTATTGATAGGATTCGTCCTGCGAAAATTCCAAATCAAAACCAGTCTCATCAGAATTATGGCCGTTTTTAATTCTAATGGCCGCAGGTTAGGTGTTCACTTCCTCTTCATCTGATGCTTTCTTAAGCCTTCGTTAGCTATTTTGTGATTTTTAGTAGTTGGGGTGGATGGTTTTCCAAGGCTTCCGAGACATACTCATAAGTTGATTGCCTATCATCCGGCGTTGATACTCGTACAATTTGAGTTACTTCCAAGATCTTATAGTGCCTTATATAGGACATCAAAAGATTCTTCATTGTAGTGTTTTATTTCAATACTGATATGGTTTACATTAACCTAAAGGATTATATAATGTGTGATTACAATATTTTTAGATTGATGTTGAATTTACCTGTGGGTGTCTTGTCGTTGTTTATAATGTGCTCTCTGAATAGCGTTTTATACGGCCCTGCATCAGGGGTCTGCATTTCCTTCGAAAACGTTTGTAACACTGATCTCTACTATATAGACTGAATAGTGGACAGGTACCCTTTTAACGTGTTATAGCGTGGAACCGCAAGGCCGGTGAGGGGCCGGGGGGCCGGGGGGGGGGGGGGGGGGGGGGGGGGGGGGAAGGAAAAGGCAAACTTGGTTGACCAAATGTTTCAAGTAAATATATGTACTTCATTCAGCATGTGGTACCTCCACAGTAGTTCAACTGTAGATTAAACAAAGAACGCTCTTTTTCTTAAAAGGCCTGTATTTCGGGTTAAAAAATGCCGATAAATATAATTCTAATGAAAAAAGGATATTGGTTATGAACAATAGAAATTCTGACCTGTGTGCTTTAATTTTGTATTTTTAGAATTAATTTAATTGTCGTTCGGCTCGAACTTTTCCCACAGTATGAGCGTTGACTTCAGTCAACGGTATGAGCACTTCACCATTTTTATTAATTTAATGTCTTTTTTCCTAGTATTAGGCACTAAGCTTTACCATTTACCTCAATTTATTAACTTATTCACGTGTGAAAATGGTTAGCTTTAAATTCGAATTGCCCGCTTCGAAACGGACCCGCAAAAATTGCAAATGGCTCTGATCAATTGGGTCCACTAGGCAGCGCAGCCAGTCTACTTCGTGCAGTCCACTATCCAATTAATTTAGAAATCAATGGCTTGTGAGCATATATTGCCTATAATACGGCGTTTTGATGAGAGTTCTATAATTTATATTGGTTGATTTGTGTAGCGGTTTTCGAAAGTTCGCAGTTACTTATCTAACTAGATTCATATATAGACCATAATAGCAATATACTTTAGCATTTGTATACTTTATCCTGTGAACTAAAGTAACGCTCTTGTTGAATTGCAGCATGGTCTTATCTTCAAGGTTATGCAGTGTAATCAAAGTTGCCTATAATACGGCTCTATTCTCCGTATTTCACAAATGGTGTTATTAGATAATATTACACCTAGAGTTGGGTATTCTGAGTGTTAGTCAATTGTGGTATTAATATTATTAGAAGAATAAAACTCAGGTGAACAAAGTTTATTCACGACCGATCACTTCTCAAGATAATTAATCTTACAATTAGATAAAATACCTTACTTCATTTTCATCTCATGATTCTCGTGCCAAGCTTAAAGGTATACTATTTTGTTAACACATTATAATAGAGAGATGGTAAAACATTCTGATGGGATGCTACACTCATGAAATAAGTACTTCCTGGTTACACTGCAATCACGGTTGTATATACAAGTGCGAAAACTCCCTTGGTAGGTGTGCGTCTCAATAGAAGCTCAAGTTTCGGATATTGGCCACTGAAGTTCGAGCGCTGCAATCGAGTAGTGTCAAGGACACTGCTACTAATAGCAGAGATGAGTAGGGAGATCTCCAACGCTCGGCTTTTCGTGATACCAGCTAAGTTGGAGCGTCGACGTGACACCTAGGCGGCCACGCACCGAAGGTGGCCCATTTCCGACCTGACATCAAGCGGCCATGCACCGAAGGTGGCCCACAATCGTGTATATATAGATACACTCGGCTGCTCGAGCAAGTGGTTGCCAATCGCATCCTTGTCCCCGCTCGCACAGATGTTTCCAGGAATGCAAGAATTGGGATTTTTTTTGTTTCAGTTATGAATGTCAGCGAATAAAAGTATCTCCAGATTTGATAAATCTTGGAATCAATTAGCGGACGCTGAACCAAATTAGTTAACTATTCCCAGTCCGAATACTTTTTTTTTTTTTTTTAATATATATTATTTTTTTATTGATATGAAAATATGTGACGCCTGGTATTCTCGAATATTTGTGCACGCAGTCTATGGAAAAATATACGAAGCCAGCTCGATAACATTTATGCAAAATGTGCAATGGGCAAGTGGTTGGGGGAAATTTTTTTTTTTCTCGAACTGAATCTTCCAGAGAAGCATCAGCGAATTCCAAGCAAGCTCCATAAACATACCGAGCAAACGCGCGCTCACGGACGTAGCTGTGGTGTGGCTGAGTGGATACCACATGAGGATGAATTTTCAATCACAGGTTTTTGCGCGAAGTTTTCCTGTATTTAAGTTAATTACTGCTGCCTTTGCTATAATACTGTATTCAAGTCTTAAACAAAACACTAAAAAATAAGTTAACCACTTAATGTAAAACAAAATGTTAGATTGAGCTTAAAATTTAAGCCGGAGTTACATAAACTAAGATAATTACAAGTGCAACATTGTAAATATTGTACATTTATTGTTCATCTAAATAAATATGGTTTCCTTCTCAAAAAAAAAAAAAATAAAATGAGGATGGAGTGATGCGGGACACGGGTTCGATCGCAGTTCACTCTTTTTATTTTATTTTTTTTTTTTAAATTCAATCCCGGCTTTTGTTTTTGTATTTTCGGAGAGAAAAAACAAATGAAAGAAAGAAAATTTCCAGAGCCGGTCGATTTTTTCCTTCTTTCCTTTTGCTTTTTGTTTTACTGAACCCACCCTTTTTGTAGTGGGGGTAATCCAGAAGAGAACAAATAATTGAAACAATAAAATTCCGAGTGTGAATCGATTTATTCCCCGTTTTTGGCGCCTCTTTTTTAATAAGGAAAAGTTTTGACAGTAATGAAAAATAGAGATTACTAAAAACAAATGTATTGTTTTTTAATAACACCGGTCCACAAAAATAAAAAAAAAGTGGTCTGTACTTTTGACCGGACCTACCTATCTTTATGTATTTTGACGCACTGAATCCGAATCTGAAGTCAGTTTTGCCCGTACACCCTCAAAATTTTGAGTAAATTGCAAAAAACCATAAAAATAGCCAAAAATTAGCAGTTTTGGTAAGAAAAAAATTTGTGGAACTATAGACCAAGTATGATTTTTATGCATTTTGGTCCGCTAAACCCAAATCTGAAGTTTATTCAACCATAAGCCTTTTAAAATTTAATTGGGCCGGTGTTATTAAAAAACAATACATTTGTTTTTAGTAATCTCTATTTTCCATTACTGTCAAAACTTTTCCTTATTAAAAAAAAAAACGCCCATTTTATATCAGTCTTGACGAGCATTTCTTAAGAATTTTGAGAGACGCGAGATCGGAACGACAAAATTATTTCAGTAGCAACAATGTATGGACCCCTCTCCTTTTCTGATATTGGCAGCCAGTTAAGAGGCTTCACAGTGTTCAGTTTAATGCCAGCAGCTCTCGAGGTATCAAGATGCTAAGTGAATTACATAATTATTTTACATGCATGCAAAAACCGGCAGGTTTGACGCTCGTCTATTTACTTTATAGATTAAAAAGAGAAAAAAAGGGAAGGACCTGTAGTCGTATTTTATACTTTATTTAATTTTCCTTGAATTGTCAAACGTTTTTATTTTTGATTGTATAGGAAGAAGATGTGTAAGGAATTCCATTCTAGTGCCCAAGAATGTAGTACACATTTTCGATCGTTTTAACTTTTTTTTTTTTGGCAAAACATGTTCCTCAATTTCCAAATTTCCTTAATTTTTTGGTATTCAAATCGATTCTTAACAATTTTGCGCACAGGTGGGATTTCTTTAATTATTTTTTCCCTAAACCTGAGGATATTTCCTATCTGAGATCACTGTCAATAGGCGAGATTCCGGAAATCATTAATTACCTTTTTTTCTAATTAAAAAGAAAATCACATAAGGCCACTAAGAGCTCGAAATGAAAATCTGAAAAAATTAGAGATGGTTTTTTGTATTCGAAGCCATTAACGTAAAAAATCCGTTTAACGACCATCCTAACAGATATACATTGTATGTTGGGCATTTCACGTCAAATTTGCAACCCATGTACCTCACCCTCTTCGCTTTTGATAATTGTTTGGTATGATGTTGCAACCACGGTTTCAATCGACTTAAAACAGTGTCGGAATTTTTTGCAGATTTCTTTAGCCACCACTGAAATAGAAAAAAATTGAAAAACCAATTCCGAAAACGCTTCTTTCAAAATTCTGAAAAAATTCACACTGATTTTATGATTAAAAATATGATTCTTAAGCACGACACGATAACGGGATCTCAACATTTACTACTTTTCTAGCAAGTTTTTAGTTTTCTTGGATCTTTGAATAACTTGAAAAAAAAGAATGAAATGGTATGAACTATATTCAGGCCTTCTGGCATTCCTCTAGATTTCAGAAAAATTGAAATCCATCAATAATAGAGAAATTTATGACCGAATAAATAAATAGAAACTCCAATTCCGGTATGAGAAAAAAAACTTGCTAGAAAAGTAGTAAATGTTGAGATCCCGTTATCGTGTCGTGCTTAAGAATCATATTTTTAATTATAAAATCAGTGTGAATTTTTTCAGAATTTTGAAAGAAGCGTTTTCGGAATTGGTTTTTCAATTTTTTTCTATTTCAGTGGTGGCTAAAGAAATCTGCAAAAAATTCCGACACTGTTTTAAGTCGATTGAAACCGTGGTTGCAACATCATACCAAACAATTATCAAAAGCGAAGAGGGTGAGGTACATGGGTTGCAAATTTGACGTGAAATGCCCAACATACAATGTATATCTGTTAGGATGGTCGTTAAACGGATTTTTTACGTTAATGGCTTCGAATACAAAAAACCATCTCTAATTTTTTCAGATTTTCATTTCGAGCTCTTAGTGGCCTTATGTGATTTTCTTTTTAATTAGAAAAAAAGGTAATTAATGATTTCCGGAATCTCGCCTATTGACAGTGATCTCAGATAGGAAATATCCTCAGGTTTAGGGAAAAAATAATTAAAGAAATCCCACCTGTGCGCAAAATTGTTAAGAATCGATTTGAATACCAAAAAATTAAGGAAATTTGGAAATTGAGGAACATGTTTTGCCAAAAAAAAAAAAGTTAAAACGATCGAAAATGTGTACTACATTCTTGGGCACTAGAATGGAATTCCTTACACATCTTCTTCCTATACAATCAAAAATAAAAACGTTTGACAATTCAAGGAAAATTAAATAAAGTATAAAATACGACTACAGGTCCTTCCCTTTTTTTCTCTTTTTAATCTATAAAGTAAATAGACGAGCGTCAAACCTGCCGGTTTTTGCATGCATGTAAAATAATTATGTAATTCACTTAGCATCTTGATACCTCGAGAGCTGCTGGCATTAAACTGAACACTGTGAAGCCTCTTAACTGGCTGCCAATATCAGAAAAGGAGAGGGGTCCATACATTGTTGCTACTGAAATAATTTTGTCGTTCCGATCTCGCGTCTCTCAAAATTCTTAAGAAATGCTCGTCAAGACTGATATAAAATGGGCGTTTTTTTTTTTAATAAGGAAAAGTTTTGACAGTAATGGAAAATAGAGATTACTAAAAACAAATGTATTGTTTTTTAATAACACCGGCCCAATTAAATTTTAAAAGGCTTATGGTTGAATAAACTTCAGATTTGGGTTTAGCGGACCAAAATGCATAAAAATCATACTTGGTCTATAGTTCCACAAATTTTTTTCTTACCAAAACTGCTAATTTTTGGCTATTTTTATGGTTTTTTGCAATTTACTCAAAATTTTGAGGGTGTACGGGCAAAACTGACTTCAGATTCGGATTCAGTGCGTCAAAATACATAAAGATAGGTAGGTCCGGTCAAAAGTACAGACCACTTTTTTTTTATTTTTGTGGACCGGTGTTATTAAAAAACAATACATTTGTTTTTAGTAATCTCTATTTTTCATTACTGTCAAAACTTTTCCTTATTAAAAAAGAGGCGCCAAAAACGGGGAATAAATCGATTCACACTCGGAATTTTATTGTTTCAATTATTTGTTCTCTTCTGGATTACCCCCACTACAAAAAGGGTGGGTTCAGTAAAACAAAAAGCAAAAGGAAAGAAGGAAAAAATCGACCGGCTCTGGAAATTTTCTTTCTTTCATTTGTTTTTTCTCTCCGAAAATACAAAAACAAAAGCCGGGATTGAATTTAAAAAAAAAAAATAAAATAAAAAGAGTGAACTGCGATCGAACCCGTGTCCCGCATCACTCCATCCTCATTTTATTTTTTTTTTTTTTGAGAAGGAAACCATATTTATTTAGATGAACAATAAATGTACAATATTTACAATGTTGCACTTGTAATTATCTTAGTTTATGTAACTCCGGCTTAAATTTTAAGCTCAATCTAACATTTTGTTTTACATTAAGTGGTTAACTTATTTTTTAGTGTTTTGTTTAAGACTTGAATACAGTATTATAGCAAAGGCAGCAGTAATTAACTTAAATACAGGAAAACTTCGCGCAAAAACCTGTGATTGAAAATTCATCCTCATGTGGTATCCACTCAGCCACACCACAGCTACGTCCGTGAGCGCGCGTTTGCTCGGTATGTTTATGGAGCTTGCTTGGAATTCGCTGATGCTTCTCTGGAAGATTCAGTTCGAGAAAAAAAAAAATTTCCCCCAACCACTTGCCCATTGCACATTTTGCATAAATGTTATCGAGCTGGCTTCGTATATTTTTCCATAGACTGCGTGCACAAATATTCGAGAATACCAGGCGTCACATATTTTCATATCAATAAAAAAATAATATATATTAAAAAAAAAAAAAAAAGTATTCGGACTGGGAATAGTTAACTAATTTGGTTCAGCGTCCGCTAATTGATTCCAAGATTTATCAAATCTGGAGATACTTTTATTCGCTGACATTCATAACTGAAACAAAAAAAATCCCAATTCTTGCATTCCTGGAAACATCTGTGCGAGCGGGGACAAGGATGCGATTGGCAACCACTTGCTCGAGCAGCCGAGTGTATCTATATATACACGATTGTGGGCCACCTTCGGTGCATGGCCGCTTGATGTCAGGTCGGAAATGGGCCACCTTCGGTGCGTGGCCGCCTAGGTGTCACGTCGACGCTCCAACTTAGCTGGTATCACGAAAAGCCGAGCGTTGGAGATCTCCCTACTCATCTCTGCTAATAGGGGTGCGTTTCGAAATTAGCTGGCAGCGCTAAAAACTCCCTGGGACAGAGGCAAAGCTGCCCACGAACTCGGTAGCCTAAAATAAGTGAAATATTGTTGACAGCACTGGAGAAAATATTGGAATGCACCTTATAGTACTCCCTTATATACCCCTCCGTACTTGTGGTAGGTTTCCGACACACATGCATTCCGAGATTAGCTTGAGGTGCTATCATCGATCTTTTATCTCTTTTGCACTGCCTAGTTAGTGGGTAACTTGGCCTCTGTCCTAGGGAGTTATTACCCCTGACCCCCCTGACAGCTAGTTTCGGAACGCACCCTAGTAAGAGACCCGTCCCCGCCCCTCCTCTAGAGTTTCGTGACCTGTATATAGGACCGTGACTGTAATTTCGTAAAACTGTGAAATACGAATAGCCCATGGGAGCTTTCCAGCAAGGAGACACAGTGTGACACTGTGTTACACGGTCGAACATTGTGCCTTGGTGCTTGTTGGAACGCTTTGAGGTTCTTAATTCAGTCACTAGAGTCCGCTCATGCATTATACGAAAAATCTAGAAACACTGAGCGCTCCAAAAAAAACATTTGTGAAACGCATGTAGATTATCATTGCATGTAGGGTATGTTCCGATATACACTGCGAGCACTGTAAGGTGTGTCGTCAATTTAGTATACTGCGAAGCCGTTCCTTTATAGTTAGCTATACTGGTTACTGCTTAAAACGGAACGCAGTACAGTATACTGTGATCGACATTTTTTGGCGTTACTTTCATTTCATACATAATATTTGTTTCACATTGCAATAAACACAATTTATTCAAATTTTCCATTTTTGTTTTCAACGGCCGGTATTTTTAAATGACAATATTCAATAATAATAATTATCAATAGTGGAAGCTGTTAAATTTCTGAACACTGTTGATCACGTGATCAAAGCACTGAGAGCACCTTACCTCGAAAGCACCAGTGTTCACAGTAGAAAAATGACGACGATTTATGACGTCATATATTTCCCTAGGATACTGCGACTGTATACTGTACGTCTATAACGGAATGAATTTCTCCCCAGTAAGAGCACTGAACAGTGCTCGCAGTGTATATCGGAACATACCCTTAATAAATAAATACAAACAATACCATGCGTTGAAAATAAAATCTCCAACTAAAAAATTGGCAGCAATGAATCCGACACAATGTCCAAGAGGTTTTTCTCTGCTCCGCAGCTCTGTCGCTCTGTGTCGCTCTGTGTCGCTGCTGGAAAGCTCCCCATGTAGGACCGGAAAAATCTCTAGATCGCACGGTTCACTTGAGAAGTGGCCTTCATGGCGTTGAGAACTGAGTAAAAGATTTTAACAAAATTTCTTCGTGCCTGAAACCAAACTTCGAACTGTTGTTAACCTTCACGCGAACCATAACTACGGTCTCGCGAACAAACTCAGTTCAACTGTTTATAAAAAATACACAAGAAATAAAAAGATCTAACGAAATAAATATGACAACATCGCCCTTCAAAAATTAAAATAAATCTCCAATTATCAACATCGATAATATTCGAAAAAACAAATGCTCTCACTTGATAAAATAATTGGCTTGATAGTGAATATGGTTAGCTCGCTATGAAAAACTCGTAAACATTTTTGCCAAGTTAATCAGGCAGATAGAACTTGCACAATATATGTTAGATTGTCCTCGTGTTCTGCAATCATAAGAAATTCATCGAAATTTCACAAATCGGTGAACCAGGCCATCTTCAGTTTTGACCTCAGTGGTCCAACAGCTGGAATTGGCAACATGTCTGTTGCAGAAATAATTCAGCATTATCAACGAAGTATAGAAAAATGTTCAGGAAACGAAGAAAGGGTGGGTAGCCGCTCCAAAAATATTACATTTATATCATGCTAACACAAGCCACTTCCTCACCGACAAATTTTCCGCCCCTTGTAATCTGATCGACATAACCTAAAAATCATATGAAATCACTAAATGATGTAATTTGTCAATGTCACTGCTGCAGCAGTTCCAGCAGTTTGGCAATTAACTTTTGGAGCTGCTAGCGAATTTTGTCTTCTTTTACTCAAATTGATTTGACGTATCGCGGTATTCATCATGTCATGTAATCCTTATTGTTACCATCTGGCATATATGTTGCTGCTTCTCAGATTTGCTCCAATTTATCTGTTGCAATTGTAATTCACCACTAATGTGATTAGATTGAAAGCCGAGACTTCTATTAATTTTATTGAAATTAGGATTAAAATCAGCATATAGTTGCAATAAGATTAATTTTTGTTATAAATGAAACAGGTTTTGAGATAAAACTTGACATTGCATTTGCAGGATTGAATTAACGGCATAGTTTTATGCACCTTGATTATTAGTCACAAGAACATACTATTGGCATATTTATAACGAAATGGATTTTGAAGAATAAGATATTTGTGGGTCAACGATATTTCATAGACTAACTATTCTCAACAAAGTCGAGATACAATGAAAGCAAAACAACTCTTAATTAGGATGAATTGACTTCCCGTCCTTAAAATTAGTTTCATTCTATGTGTCAAATTGTATTAACATGATTGAATAGGAACAAACATAGGTAATGAATCTGACTCAAATCATCCTACAATTTGAAAGTGATAAAACAGATATCCTTATAAGTAGTTGGTCATGAATGAATAAAATTTGACATCAGAATTAAATCAATTACGTACGATCTAATTCGGTCCATTGTATTTGATTTTCAGCTTTATCGTCTAAATCATTTATTATCTTATGGATAGGTGAAACTGAAAATGATTCATTTTTTCAAATTTTACATGAAAATAAAGCTCGGATCATCAATATTTTCCTATAAAATGTTATGATTCCAAATTTCAATAGTTTCTTTCAAAATAATATCCTTGAATACTCCAATGAACCTTGAACTTTGTTTAATTGTGAGTGTAGCGATAATTCATTTAAAAATTATTATCTACATTCTGTAAAGAAAAGAATCGAGAGGAGATAATAAGTTTCTATTTCTCTACCAAATATTATCATTTTCTCTAAATACAAGTGGTGCTAACTTATATCAAAGATCAAATACTCAGTACTTGTTAAGAAAAATTCCATTTTAAAAAAATATGGGTAAAAACCTTCTTAATATTTTGCAAAAACACGTGTTGGAATATTTTTTTCACTTCGCTGGAAACTCGGTTATTTCAGAAATGTCTGTGAAAGAATCTGAATCACAGAAACGTCTACTTTCTGAATATCTCATAGCAAATAATTTATCACTTGAAGACCTTAAAAAAATTTGAAAGAGTGATTCCCGTAATCCGTATTTTCTAATTGATCTTTTGAAAAATCAAATCGTTTGGCATGACTATAAACCAATCGAGTTTCAGCAAAATGTAATGTCATTTTCTTCCTCAGTTTTTAGTACAATCAGTGTACCAAAAGAGACATATTTTCAGTATATATATTCAGAGGCATTGACATGTAGACGTGGTCTAAAGAACCAAAAAATTTAAGAAAATTATAAGAAAAATGTGTGTCCTAATCATAAATAAATATAGTTAGTTTTTCTTAGGAAAATCTGCTCTATGCTTCAGAGTCTCTACACACAGAGTAATAATAACTTTGTATACTTATAATTTATTAGCATGAGAAGTATTTTACTGTATTGCCACGCAGACTATAACCACTTACTACATTTACAATAATTTTAAAAACTGTAACTACAAGAGATGCTTCTGGAGTCTTTGTAAGTTTCATGGCATGTCTTTCTTAACAGATGCTTTACTGCATTGGAAAGCTGTACAGATTGCCAGTTACCGTGCAGCATTTACAAGAGACAGGAGTTGGTAGGACAGTGAATGGCCTGCGAAAATATGTTGGGGATGTTGGTGATGCTGCCAAAGCTTTGGTAGCCAAATGGAAGACAATGGTCGCTGATGAGGAATCCAGCGATGGAGAAGGAGCAACAGACGACGAGGCGAACATATCCGAGCCTCCAGATGACTATGGCAACAACTCACATTCTAGAAAAAACGATAAGGATAGTAGCGACGACAGAGATGATAATAGGAAAGAATCAAGGTATATGGGCAATATAATAGTAAGACCATTTAGGTGTTGAATTTAATTACCGTGCAATGATACGTAATACTTAAATAATGTTCATAGAATGTTTCAATAAAATCATTATTATTTTTTAACTGCATCAAGTTTCAAGTAATTTCATACGCTCACTGCTACCTTCATCTTAAATTATCTGCAGTATGCATATTTTTCAAACAGGTAGGTAACTGTTTAAATATTTTTGTACTTGTTGATGGAATATCGAGGTTCAACATTCGCGATGCACTATTGAATGCTTAGTGTAATTGTTACAAGGAGTTCCTCCTAAATTAGGTTCACTTTTGTTGGTGAAGTTTTAAAGAATTCTTTGAAATTTCTCCAATTCCTGTGTAATACTTTCGAATATCGCAGGAACTTATAAAATATTATGATATATTTACGATCTCTTGAAATCGTGTGAAACTCTTGGGCTTGATGTAAATTTTTTGTATTTGATGATTCATTTCTACAAGATCTTTGGAATCCTCAGATCTCTGAAAACAATTGGTGACAATACTTGAAACTATATCAAATTTCACGAATTTTTTGTCATCCATAATACTGAGAACGACCTCAAACCTAACATCCTTTCAATCTAGTGTCTACAGAGAGTTGTGGTTAGATAACTGGATTTCTAATTTAGAATGTAGTTCTGATGTTTTATTTTACAGGTCTGGAAATCAACAATTGAAAGAGAAACGCGGAATTAAACCAAGCAAAAATGAAACAGTAAGAAATAATTTAAAAATATGTTCCGCAGATAAGTCTAAATCTAAAGATAGCTATAGCAGCAAATCCAATAGCGGCAGTGGCAGTGAAAAAGATAGACACTCAAAAACTGAACTAGATAAATTGGAGTTAATTGCTGAATCAAAAGATGAAAAAGAGGACAGACGCGAGGTAAAGTGTCATTCCAAGTCTGACAAGAAATCAAAAAGTGATAGAAGTTCCCGGGATCACAAGCATGACTCAAGAAGAGATGAGAAAAGTAAGAGCAAGGATAAGGATGGTAGTAAAGTAACCGACGATTTGAAAAGAGATTCCTGTAAAGTATCTAGCAGTAAGTCTCGGGATGTAAAAAAAAGTGACGGAAATCACAGGAAACGGAAATTAGATAGTTATAATGAGAAAGAAAGCAGTAAAAAAAGGAAGCATTCGGAGTCTGACAGTGAAGAAGAAAACGAACAACTTGCTACAAACTGTGAAGATGAGCGTAAAAAAATTCTAAAAGCACTGTCTAGTGAATCAGAATCTGAGGAAGAAATTTCAAACATTCAGATCAAAGTCGAACCGCCGTCGCCTCCATCTCAAAAAAAGGACAATGATCACCGGAACGAAGAAGTACGAAGCGAAAATAAAAGCATGAAGGAGAAGTTGGAAAGTCGAAACGTGCATAAATCGAAAGGATCTGAAACTGGTGAAAGAACAAAACGTGACGAAGAGAAACGCAAGAGAAGAAGCAGCAAATTGGAAGATAAAACAGAGCATAGAAAGAGCGAAAAACGAAAAGATGACGGACACCATTTAAACAGAGAATCTTCCAAGTCAAAAATTAACTCTGGCGTTTCTAGCAGTAACGATAAAATTAAGGATAAAGATAAGGACAAGGAAAAGGAGAAACATAGAGAAAAAAAAGAGAACAAAACTCACAGTGATTTAAAAGATGCCAAGGCATCGTCCAATTTCAAAGAACCAAAAGAAAAGAAAAAGGTTAAGAAGGAAATGAATGGCGATGAGGGGATTGATTGCAATTCTGGTAAGTTTCTCTTTTGCAATATTTTTCATTAATAATCAATAAACTAAGAATGCGATTAGTTTATTTTTTATTTTTTATAGACCTACATATACCATTGTTTCAATTAACGAGGCTTGTACACCTGGAAGATTCAAATAGGCCAATTTAGAAGAATTTTTTTTAGTAAAAATCTGTCACATTCATAGAATCCACGCTCTTCTTGTTCAATAATAAATATTTTTGTAAATGTATTTACGAATTTCATTATAATATGTACATGGGCCAATCCATGAACCTTCAACCAGCTTTATAGAATTAAAATTTCTATTTGGCTGAAATTAGGATGTTATAATGTACACTGTGTTATGAAAATCCTCCAATTTCTAAGTCTCTAGGCCTTACCATCTACAAGAAAGATGTGCAAGAGTATCTTTTCGTCTTACCTCAATTTGCTTCGAACCACTTTGCATACAAACATATTGCACATTATCTTATTCGACACAGGATTATTCGATGCGGACTTATCCTGCCCGAGCTTTATTCAACACAGACTTATTCTGCATAGATATTATTTGACGTGGACTTATTCTACATGAGTGTTATTGAACACACCATTTTTCTACTCTGACAGACAAGAAAACATAATTGCACATAAGAAACTTTATTTCCAATGTTTCACAGAGTACATATTTCAGGTTTTGCATTGAATTACTATAGTATTTGGGTCAGACAACAATACAAATCATGAAGGCTGAGATAAGTACCCTGCGGAATATTGGAAATAAAAATACATGCTAATCAAGTCTACTAGGACTAGAACAACGCCAAGTCAAATAACGCCCAGTGTAGAATAACTCGGTATCGAATAAAACCTGTATAGAATACATCCGTGTCGATTAAATCCTGTGTAGAATCAGGTCGTGTGCAATTTGTTTACAGTGAGTAGTCTACGATGAATCGAAATGACGTAAAATGGACCTTTACTAAACCACATTGATCAATTTTATTGTCCGTTTGATTCGGACTTTTCTCTTTGTATTTTCAGTACTTCCCGTCATTAGAAAAAACTTTGTGTTTATGTGATTTTTATGTAAAAAAAAGTCTAATTTTCCGGAACATGACACGTTTTGTTTGACATTTTGAATCTTGTATATGCGAAGGCCCAAAAAATGATCTTCATTTTTCTGTACCAAAAACAGGATATTATGGAGTATATCCTGAATTTTTCATAGTGGAATAAAAATCAATGGACCTATTGCGATTCGCTATCATATTGTTACTTCTGATGTAAAAATACCACAATCAGCGCAATTTTACATACAATGCCGAATAAAAATATGTGAAACCTTTTTTGTTTCATACGAAAACAAAGCCAGGAAATATACTTATTCCTACAATAACTGATAATTCAATTACAACAATACATTTTTCGCCATTATTGATACATAAAAAAACTTTTTGGGTATTTATATTTGGTGTTACACGTAGAATTGTGTTGGCTGTGGCATTTTTGCATTATTGATGCATAGCCTTTGATAATAGTCAAAGTAAGTGACATATAACGGGGTCAATAAAGACTCTAGTATCGTTGTAAAATGGTTTGAAAAACCAATTTTTTTGATTCTCCAGTTACATAGGCTTCCTTAAAATGATTACTATTTTCATTAGTACATTTGTCAAGTAACAGAGTCTGCAGGTTTTTTTTTTATATCTCTTTGTTGGGTAAAATGTGTTATTAAATATGGTAGAGAATTTTTATATTATGCTTTTCTTGAGAACCGAAGGAGAGGATTGAATAAGAACTTCAACTATCGGCGATTACTATTTTATGAACACCTGAAAATGGGTATAAATGAGGTGACAGAGCAGTCAGAAGGGTGACTCTCCTCTTATCGACAATTTTGCGAACCCCTGAGAATTCTTATATCTTCTACTGATTATTAATTATTAATTAATTATTACGCAGGTGCAAGTTTTGCTGAGGCTCTTGGAATGTGCGCTTTTCCTTCAGCAACTTCTCGTAAACGAAACAGCTCGCCAAATCTTTCTTCATCAAAGACAATTAAAACTGAACCAGGCACTTCGTCAACATCACATAACAGATCTCCGGTTAGAATTACGAATGAAGTATCTTCGAGCAACGACAATTCGGTATACGTTTTTGCATACTCATTATATAGTTTCAGAACAACCTCGTGACCTCATTAAAGAATGTATAAAGTTTGTTCCTGAGATATTGAAAATATTTCTTTGTTTGTTTCAGCCACCGACTCTTCTGTCACCGAATGTTAAGCTTGAGCCATTAAGTGTTGATTTAGCATCAACTTTACCTGAAATCAGCCCTAACTACAAACCATTGCCATATGTAAATCCTCTACAACGTAAGCAAGAGGAAGATAGGGTTCTTAACAATGTTATCTATGCCAAGAGTCAAAGGTAAGCAGGTAACTTTGCTAGGTTAAATAATAACCAAATGGGGTAGAACTCAACATGATTTTTGCGCTCTATTGAAGAAGGTATTCATATAAATGTTTACAATCTTCTCGCCAACTATGTGGCCCTGTATTTTGCTTCAATAGGCTTTTTTAAAACAAACGATTCATCAATTTCATATGGTTTTTCTAAAAAGGTTTCAATTGATTTTTCTCATTTTTCATTGGATGACTTACATATTTGTTATAACTATTTACACATCGGTATATTATGAGATTTATGGGAATTGGTCAATGTTCCATTAATTCAAGTCATGATGAATGCTTTTCAGAACAAAAGTCTATTCTGGAAACAAGTCTGGATGCAACAATGTTCCAACACTTTACGACATGTGTATCAGGATATTAATTGAAAACATTGAAGGTGAGATGCATAGTATTGCTTACGATTTTAAGCTAGCTGGACGAATAGTAGTAATAGAAAGTCTTCAGACTATAAAGCTGTAGAGATTTATGACATAGGTATAGACTAGAACCAGCAGATGACGGACCCTTTGGAGAAATTTTGTTTAAGTCAACTAAAGACTTAACAGAAAGCATCACTTTGAATTTTCATTCAAACTGATATAGTACTCATGCAAATAATTGTCATAATATATCAATTACAGCTTTAGAATTTACTGGTGGAGTTCCATACGACATTATTAAACCAGTTTTGGAACGAGCTACACCAGACCAACTCTTTTCACTAGAACATTATAATCCTTATTTAATTGAGGATACAGATACACTTTGGCAGTATCACTGTAATCGAGAATTCCGGTCCAAACAGCGCGAAGAAATGGAAACATGGCGAGAGATGTACATGGTATGACCCGAACTTCTAATAACCCTATGCATTCAATTTTACTGTGAAGATTTTTATCTTATAGTTGTAGTTTAACCGTGAACTCTTCCTCTCTTTTACTGTAAAAATAAGAACGAAAAATCGGAGACTAAATCTGGTTGAATTATTGTAGAATAGTGTACAGAATTTTTCCTTACAAAGTAGAAAGTCAAGAAAATAATTGTGAATGAATTGATTTTTAATATAGCGATGCTTGGATGAACGAGAAGCAAAACTGAAGGCTTTGACTGCAAACATAAAACAGTCTATAGACAAATCTCTCCCAGTGAGGCAAACAAAGCTTGCTTATGTTGACAATGTGGTAAAGCCCCCACGAAATGTACTTCGGAAACAAGCCAAGTATGGCACTGCGAAGGATACTACCACATCTACATCCGACCTCAAAAATAAACTTATTTCTGGTAGTGGCGCACCTACCAATATTTCTGTTCCTGCACCGCCGATGGCACGATCACGAATATCATGTATGCATACATAAACTTTGAATAAGTGTTCCTAAATTTGAATGTGCATGGAACAATTTTGTCCACGTTCTTGTCGGATTATTATGACGCTCTTCAACTATGTAGATACATCATTTTACGAAAGTTGAAGATTTTTTTACATATAAATATCAATTGACAGGAGCCTGAGATATGTTTGTTATTGTCTAATAGTGTTTATTTGTTTACAGCTTCGAGTGTAGTGAAGAAACCGAAAGCTCCACTTATGGCCAAAGCTTTACAATTGATCAAAGGAAGATACAAACGATAGTGTACCTAACTATGTAATCTTCGTTACGTGATGAGGTATAATACGTGATCATGAACTACATCAATGTAATGAATTTATATTACTGATATCTGAGTGATTAGGCTTATTTTTTGTAATTAACAGTGAAAAACTGATATTATATTTCCTTATTTTTAAGTTTAATTTTCCAAATTCCCAATCAGCTTGAGATTGATTGTATGATTGTAGACCTTAATCATTAAACGAATAACGGTCAAATATAAGTCATTATAATCAGTTCAGTTTATTATAATCGTTAGATTATATTACGTAAACAGCGAGGGTAACAATTGCCGGACTTTTGAGATTTTTTCTGATAAAAGAACCAATCTAGTTCGATGTAGATTTTGTCTGATTTACCAAATCCTTCAAATTAGGTATTAATGTATCCATATTAAAATTTTTGTGTGAAATGCAAAAAGGCGATATCTGATCCTCATTTTTTATCCATCTACTAAGGAATTACTGTTTAGTTAGTGATTTTGAACAGTGTGGCGCATAGAGTGCCCACATTGTCGGTATCCAAATTAATCGATTAGTGAATTCACCCAATCGAAATATCACATAAGATCATTTTTTTTTTTTTGTGAATCCTTAAGACGAAGTGCATATTACTCAGCCTTACATGTGAAAAGCATTGTACGATACATATTTATATTAGATACTAGGGCTGTACGGGTACTGAATTCTTCGGGTCGGGTCGGGAAAAGTCTATTAGTTTCGGATCGAGTTCTCGAGGTGTTTTAGATTCCCAAAAACATGGAGATTCCTGAAAATATCAGTTTTGTTGAAATTTTCGGGATTCCCGGATCTCCCGATGAAAGATGATCTAATGTGTACTGAAAATATTGATGTTATTTAGATATACTATTTACTATCAGTATTTATCCAAAATAATCAATATTAGGTAAGTTGGGTTACTCACGTTTCGGGTTTCGCAAAAATTTCAGGGGCCTGATTTTGATTTATTTTTTACTCGTGAAAAAAAGGTTTGCCATCTAAAAGCCGACTTCTGATTGGTTTAGATGGTGATTAACACCGTTTTCACGAGTGAAAAAGAAAGTCAGGCCCCTGGTTTCACAAAGATTGTGGGTCTTACGAAGTTTTCAGATTTCCCGAAAATCCCGGTTTTCCGACCAGTCTGGAATCGCCAAAAACCCGATCCGATACAAACCGTCCCGAACCCGAACTTTTTTTACCCGAGTTTTCGGGAACCTGTACAGCCCTATTAGATACATATTTGTTATGACACGAAAGTCATATTAAATGTGATTGTTTTGTCCGTAAAAATATTCTTATTTACTCATAAGTTCTTCAGTTAGACAAAATATTTACTGAATTCGCCTGGCATTTTGTTTTTATCCATACTAAATCTTGAGCTTTTTTCACGTTTCAATTGAAGTAGTAAAATTACTAATACTGATAATGTAAGTCATTTGCGTAACTGTTAAACTCCGTCGTTTTAATTGTGCCTCTATTTCAAAAAAATAGGTCACGCTGATAGCATTCATTATAGTTATTATTAGCAATTATTTTTATTCATATACAGTAGCCTTCTGGTAGTGAAAAGGCAAGTCTCTATTTTGATAGATTTTAGTAATCGAGTAATTCGTATGAATGTCGATATTCATACACTGAGTTGTAATGGATCAACATGATATCGATTGAATTGTACGTTCTGAACAAAAACGTCATCTATGAACACCAATAACAAATTAATTAAATGCTATTCAAACTTGATTCCTACTGAATGGAAATGGTTCTGTCTCTATTCCCTGTGCAACAATTTATATCCGTCTCAAACATTCACAAAAGAATACCTAGTGTATTGAATGGCGCGAAGAGAAAAATATAACTTTAGGCACAGTCAAAATTGAATCCCAAACTGTACTTTCTGATAACAAATATTTTACAGAAATTTTAAACCTCTATTCAATTGGTTACCCCTAAATTGTGAAACACAGTTTTTATTCATGAATATCATGGTATTACGGTAAATGGAAAGCGTTCTTTATGGTAACAGTTTTTCTTAGGTAATGCTGCCATCAATGAAAACAAACTTTTCGTTAGTTTACGTAATCATCTGATAACATCTCTAAGTGACAAATGCTATCTAATTTAACTTCTGATTTACTAAACTTGAAGTTGAAATTTTTAACCACGGTTTACTTCCATTCTTCATCACTTTATAAAGAAATGTGAACAATTCGAATGCTTGGAATGCATATAAATTCATTAAAAAAAATTGTGTCAAAACATTAGGCTTTTAAAATTGTATTTTCGTTTTGTGAAATAATTTAAGATATTATTATTTAAGTGGATTAGGAATCAAGGATATAAACTAATGAATTCGAAACCGTAAAAGAGGAAGAAATGTATTTAGTATACATGTGGATATACATAATTATATATGACTCGTTTATACAGCGTGCATGAAGTTATAACAGAAATTTCTTCACATTATAACGATTCGAGTTTTCACTATGTACGTATAAATAAAGTCACTGAAGACGACTTTAACCGATAAAAAATATTTTCCATTGTTATTGTTATATATTTATCTTTTCACTCTTAATATCATTACACCACTTGCTTGTCCTATCTATCTCAATAAATTAAAACGTGTTTACTTGTGTCATAAATTGCCTGTAAACCGAATGTTATATCCGAATTTTAATTTTTCTAGCTATGAAGACAATTTTATGAGCTAATGCACAAGACTGAATGAAAAATTTACCAAATTCACATTACATTCAATATCGTGTTTGTTCTGCCTTACATGTAAAGAATAGTTGATTTGTACCAGCATTTGCAAGTGTCTTTGTTCCTTGTTCTATATTATAACTTGTTACAGAAGTTACTTCTACCTACCTCCTAATATCCTGCAACCAAACATAAAATACATATAAAATAGGATTGTTAGAATTTAAAAATACTAATACCGTTATCAGTATTTCAATACTGTAGCAACAACACATAAAGTTGCAGTTGGTAATTTTATGTGTCTAGTTAGCAGCAATGATAAATTGATTTCACAAATGTTGATGCTTGCTTCACGTACTGATTGAATCCAAAAATTATTCAAGGAAATAAACGATATCAAATTTAAACCATTCGTTGGAAAGAAGGCAAACTTGTAGTTGCTATAAGTTCCTCGCAAATACCCATTCAAACATTTATTCAGTTGAAGGATAAAAATTATTCAAACTAACGAAGCAAACAAAATTATTCCGAATTATTCTGAGCCAGGCAAACAAGAATTAAATATTCTGTACACTTACATATACGCCCAAAAATTATACTATGCCAATATTGTTCAGGTACTTAACAATGTAAAGTATTCAACGTGAACTAAAAATGAACGAAATATTCCATAATATTCGAATTTAAGAGATACTACATTTTTTATGGACGAGTATGTCCATTGTGCATACATAACTAGGTAAAATCAACTATCGGTATATACATCATGGAGCTAATTGTAAACACTTTATATAATGTTTACTCGTTATCAAATTTGGTTCACCAATCACTTAGGACTATGAAGTAGGGTGGCAACACTATAGTATTTTTGTACATCATTATCAAAGTGTTGGTTTGCAGAGATAAAAATTTACTGAATACAAGTGATGTATTTAAAAGAATTCAAATCGACAAGTAAAACGGTAACAGGATTTTTTATACTAACAAATCGTCTGATATACGAATGAAGAATATCTGCGAAATCAAATGTTTGGCTGGTGAATTCGATATTTGGAGGTCTATACGATAACGTCGAAATCGATTAGGCACTCCCTTAAGAAAAAAAGTATATAGAATACAAAGCAACCAAAGAAACTATTACCAAACTATTATGGTGCTATGAAGCTCCTTCAAGTTATCTGTTCCCGAAGGACAATAAGTCCGTTGTCAATTGATATTTTCAATTAACAAAAAAACTTCATAAAACCTTGTACTAACTATGTGTAAAAATTCGACCTTGTTCTTCTAATACCCGCGTAAAAAAATGTTAAACATCGCCGTGTCGAAACTTTACTTGAGTCTATTTTGATGAAAATATTCCTTTGGGACTTGGTCGATGTTTACAAAAAAAAACCCAGGTTGCTATAAGAAATTCTCATATTTTCAAGGGCGCTTTTTCAACATCCTGTATAATTCACGATTTTTGAGGAATTCTCGGTTGCTGGACATCATGAAAAAAGATAAATTGGAAATGGGTATATTTTCAAATGACAGAACTTGTTAAAGTATGAGTAACAACAGTTTAGGCAGATCCAAAGTATATTATATAGAAAAATAAAGACATAAGGTGCCATTCTGTGAGGATGAAACACAGTTTAGAAAGATGGATAATTTAGAAACAGTTTAGAAACTTGAAAATGTTACGAACAGTCCCATACCTCGATAATATGCACTAATAGGCACTGATAAAACAGTTAGCCATTACAACATTGTGCCTCTGCTAAGTTCCTGCATGCAGTGCTACGCCGTATATGATTTTAAATTTGGTCAGTTTAATGTTTTTAATAAGAGTATGAAGGTTTTACGTAAAATTTTATCAATGATATATACACAAGTTGGTAGTAATAAAGAAAAAAGTCCTCCGAACTCACTGTATAATCGTAGCTCAACCAAAGTATGCATAAAATAATATATCTAAAATATACCGAAAGCCACGAAAATTGGTTAGCTACCCACAAACTCAATTTCATAAGGGCACAGAGCCGCTGGCGTAGAGGAAGGGCATAAGGGATTAGCGCAATAAACCAAAACCCTAAGAGCTTTGCAAGAACTGGAATTCAAACCACCTCCAATTTGCTAATAGTGAAAATAATAACATACTGAAAGACAGCTTTGAAGAGAATTTACTTTAATACTTGTGACAAAGTTACAGAACAACGACTCTGGTTTAATTTAAAACGCTTGATCCTAACACGGCGGGTACGTTTTTAAACACATATGATAGTTTTAAAAAAAAGCAAGTAAGAAAGAAAATTGATATTATTAGTGAAATCAAATTTGCGTTCTAATTTGAGATTCAAATTATAAGTAAAATCTCGCATGCTAATTTTATGGTTTAGTAATATTTGTACTAAATTGTATCATACTGCAGAATAGATGCTTAACTCTAAAACACTGGTACACACTGTACACTGGTTGTCTCACTCTCAGAACTGTTCTCATCCTCCTATAGTGCGTCTGAAGAGTGCCTTCATTTGTAGTCGAAAATTTGCACGAATTATCGTTTCCGAAAACAATTGTATTCTTACTGATGCAAAAAAAAAAAATTCTCTGTTCGGCTTATTACAAAGATTTGGTTAAAGGCGAAGTAGCACTTTCTTAGAGGAACGTGGATGGTATTATATACACCCAAGTACACAATTCAAAGATTAACAAAATGTTACTCCACAGTTGATAGATATGAAAAGTGGAAAACGTTCTAAAAATTTTCATCATATCTCAATAACTGAGTCTTTTTCTTGCTCTAAGTTTTCTCAAACATTCATCTCAAGGTATTACAATAAAAACTTTACAAAAATTGTGGAGACCGATCACGATTGATACTGCGAAATGAAAAATGTACAATTTTACTGGAGGACATACAAAGACCCGCAGAGAAAAAAATTGAGATTGACCATCCTATTTACATTTACAAAAACGCATAAAAAATAGCGAATGTCAATTATTATTTGCACTTCGTTCTACTTGTGAGTAGTGTTAGCAAGTATATAATTTCGTTTGTGTAAAACCATATTGCCTGGAGGACTAGGTTCTTGGTGCTGGATGTTAGACTGAAAAATTGTTCTTTACTCTTCCGGGTCGTTCTATAGATACATTTCAAAACAGTTAGTGAAATAAGTTTATAGAATCACGAATTAAACTGCATTTAGTATCAAAATAGATTCAGAACAATGTGTTAATGTGCATGTTTGATTTGTGAAAAGTGATGTTCAATCCAAACAAGATTATTCATTAAAGATAAAGAATAATTTAGTACAAAGTATCTGAAAGGAATATGTAACTCACTATGTGAAAATGCTCCTAACATTTATATCGTTTCGAAAATTCGCATGTTTACAATCAGATCTTGCTCAGATGTGCTACAGAGAATTATTCGACAGCCCAGAGACGCATGTAGCATTTTTTCAGATCTCTGTCTGTATAATATAAATAAGCATTTCAATCCAATCGTTGAGAATGCAGGTTAAAATAGCATATTGTACAGATCATTTTGCTATTCATCGCACATTGAAATACGCATTGTTTTTCAAAGACGGAATTTATAGACAATTTCGCATCGCATGACTTTTTCTCATCGTTAATGTAGTGTATTTATCAAATGGTTTATTGGAATTCATTATAAAATTTCTAACAAAAAAAATCTTCAACAGTACTATCGCTAAAGCCATCAACACAAATGAAAATTGATGATCTTATTAAATTTAGATAGTTATGGTTAATGCTGATAAATACAAATACTGTCAACTATTATGAGGCCTTATACAGTAATTGCTCACTTATTCTTATTTCCTTTCCTCCAGTGACGAGAATAAAATAAATAATTCATAACTCAGTGACAGTAGTATACACACATTAGCCTACGATGTTCCAATACAAACAAGTGAGTCATTCTTGTGGTAGTATTGTAGCGATAGAATACTTGAGCAATTTGTTGGATATACTTGAGAATTGTCTTGTCCAGATTGTGAGTTTGTGTTGTCCCTGAAAAATTCACACTCATTGAATTATACCAGTATTCGTTTATCAACATTTATCTACAATAGCTCCGTCAAGTAGATGATTTTAGTTTCAATGTGAATGATCGCATTCAGATTTTTTTCTGTAGCACACTTCTGATTGGAAGGTGATATTTTGTCTTGGAATTTCAAAGCCCATTGAATATGTTGTAATTTAGTTTCATACATACCCATTACTAGTATTTATGTGTCGTTGGGTGGACCAAAGTCGCACTACTCCATCTATACTGGCACTAGCAATATACTGGCCATCAGAACTCCAATCCAAATTCATTACTGTATCCTGGTGACCCTTTAACTCAATCAACTGGGTATTCGTTGCTAAATCCCATATAGATACACTTTTGTCGTCACCTGTTGGACAGAATTCTTATGACGATTTCTAACGATTTCATAGTTACAACAATTATTGGACAGAAGTGATATTTCGATGACGTTAGTAATGTCATAGCAATGTCCGCATTCATAATACATCTTATCGTTGACTTGTATTTACGGAATTACTTACCAGCAGCGGCTAAATACTTTCCATCTGGACTAAAAGCAAGACTGTAAATTGTTGAACGAGCGCCGACATAAACTCTAACCAAACTACCATCATCTTTGCTCCATAGCCTTATCGTTTTATCTGCTGAACCGGTTGCTAAATATCGGGCATTGGGATGAAATCTAATGCACTGAAAAGAATACTGGATAAATATTTTTCACATCCTCGTAATTCAAATTTAAAATGTCAGTTGCGATAAGCATTCCTGTTTTAAACTCCAACTTGATCAAAAAAAAACACATGATAACTACTTACATTAACATCTAGAAAGTGACCCGCAAATATCCGAAGTGGAAAAGTTCGATCTAGCGACCAAAGTTTGGCAGTACGATCGTGCGAACCAGTTGCTATGTACAAATTAAATACACTGGTATCCATGCACCATACAGGATAATTATGCCCGCTGAAATATGAAAGGTTGTTATTGATGATCACATATATTATCCACAAATGTTCGACAAATATATTGATAAAGTTTCACGAAATGCTGGTGAAACGTGTATATATTGGTATTGTTTAAATGCCTATCAATTGCTAAAAGCTGTTTATGGTTCAGGTATAATAAAACTAGCGTAAAACTATAATTGGATAATAAAATGTGGTATGCACTTGTATATAGCTGCACAGGAATAATCGCTCAGTCGCCATGCTCTCATATCTTTGTCACTAGATACAGATAGAAGAACATCAGCTTCGGGAATGAATTTTAAATCATGCACCACGTCTGTATGCCCTCGCATCACAATTGCCCCTGCTTCATCCCTTCAAAACACCAAAACACAAGTCATGAGATGAATATGAAACTTTTAATGTCACTAGGTGCAAATGTATAGTATGACTGGTCGATTTAGTAAAATCCTTAGAGCAGAAAGTAAATGCAATTTACGGAAATTTCCGTATACCATTCATTGAATAAAACTTACATATGGTCCTCGGTCCATAAACTTCTACTGGTGGATGGATTGTTAGATGCAAAATTAAGCGGCGCTGCTTTAAGTCTTGGCCTTGTAAGTACCGTATCTGAGATGCCCCACAGTCTTATTTCAGAAGTGCTAAATCCGGCTGCTAGCCTGTCTATGTTCGGCGTAATTGAACCGCAGCTAGCGCTAAAGAAGTGGAAATATTTTTATGTGCTCACAATATTATATTGAAAGTTAGAAAATTATTTAAATTCGGGTTTAATTTAATTTTGCTATTGGATGAAATATGGCTAGGTAAGTAGAGAGATACCAAAATTTTCAAATATCATTCAGAATGGGCTCCATGCTTAAACTCGGAAGAAATGTGTTTCATTTCTTCGATTGGCATAAAAAAAAGAAAATTAATAATTCTGAACGAAAGATTATTTGGAAAGCTTTTGTCACCGTAATCGTTGAATTATTTCCAAAAAAACGGTCATTTGGAATGTTCGATGAAAAAAACTTTCGGTAAGTGAACCTGACGCATGGAGTTCCTCCTTAACTCTAATCGGTCACTCTGGGTGAATTTCACCGAAAACATTTTACAAACTCCTCGTAGAGTCCCTTAGTCGTGGAAATGGACCTCGTGGTGCTATTCTTCATGCGAAAAAAAGACCTTTTTTTCAAAATTTTTGGCACTTTCTTTAACTTTGCCGATGTTCTAAAATATTTAAACAATCAATTTTGATTAAGAAAACTAAGAGACCTTTTTCTGCGATCTTTAAACAGTACCTGGATATTTTTTTTGATTTTTAAAACTCATTTTTGAAGCTAAAAATCACTTTTGGGGTGAGTTTCACCCAGCGTGACCATTATGCGATTTTACTGAGGTGTGACCGACTAGGGTTAATAAAACAATACAAATCACATGAAACTTACTAAAACTTACTTTTCATTGGCATTATTAATTGTATAGACCCTCAATGGTTGATGAACGTTACTACGAATCAATCGAATAGCTTCTTGGAGTTCACGCATTTCACGATCTACACCTGTGCCCGAAGGTTGCTCTACATGACCGTTAATCACCGATTCTCTATTCGGTCCACGTTCACAACTTCTATCTTCATCTGGATGTACTTCTGGTATTTTTCTGATGATTGTCACATGTGTATTTATTACCTAAACAATGATATTAGGATTTTGAAAAACAATTCAGCAGGAAAACTCGTGTAAGGATATTTTATAGTCACCTGATCGGTTGCCAAAAAGTAACGATTTTTATGTTTTTAGTTTGAAATGCAATTATAATGTCATAATTTCTGATATCAGAGGAACAGAAGATGAGAGATAATTTTTTCTTTATATTGAAAATTGAATAAATTTTTGTAACTCTTGTTGTAAGATACAAGGTGATAATCAATTATTACATTACCTGCATTAAAATAACATGTCCCTGTTTGGCGAGAAACTTTTGAAGACAAAAGTGAGCATCGTCTGACATATCGACCTTATATTTTCTTGTTCTGAACGCATTAACCAATGGCCTGAGTTCTATATCTTGAATAGAAAATACGCTAGATAGTTCTTCTAAAAAGTCTCGTTCAGTATCAGAGACAAAGTCATTTTGGTACATTTTTAAAAACTGAATAGCTGTCTGTCTGTTACCGCCATGCAACATCTCCAGATATAAATGACAGAATATCGGATATAATACTCCTTGCAGTTCAATCTTCAAGTTTTCATTGTTTATTGTTTGGATCCATATTTTCAATCTGTGGAAGGGAATTCTGTTGTTAAACAAGGTTTCGGTAGAGGAAAAAAAATGGAATATTACTATTATTCAAAGCAAAATGGGAGATAAGTTGGAAATGTATTAATAAAATGATATTTTCTAACGATAAAGGGGTCATATGAGAAATCTATCCCAAGTAACCAGTAGAGATTCTGTTGAACAAAATCTGCTAGTTATAACTGTAATATCTACAAAATCAAAGTTTACAATATGTCATACAGGATACAACGGAAGAGGAAGTTGTTCCATTGTTCATTTTATGAGAAAATCTACTTTATGAAACTGAGCTCAACTTTGTCAGTTTCCAAAGCAGCTGCTTGTATTCTTACTATAGGTAGCTGTAAGAAGAAGCCTTTTACAGATCGTAATTCTACGAGATGACAGTTTGCATTAGTAGTGAGATATGAAATACAAAAACATTCCAAAGACTAACAGTTGAGGGGAGTAGGCATCAAAAACTTTCAGAATTGTTAATTTTTTTTTTGTTTAATTCTGTTGCTACAATTTCTCCCGAACATTTTGGCGCAAGACAAACTGAAAAATTCGCAAAATTGAGCTCAGGGGTAACGGGAAGGCTTTGACGGCTGAAAATGTGGTGAAAATTCAATTCGCCTTTATAAATTACTGAAAATACATACGCAATTTTTGTTATTTATAGGTTGTTTGTCACATTTTTGTCCATGAAAATTATTGGCAAGTGCAAAAAAAATATTAATAATAAAGCAAGATATTGAGTGTTAAAGACAACCGTGCGTTCGGGTGTGGTACAGATTTACATTTGTTTTTCTCTAAATAACGTTTGTCTATAGTTTTGCCACAATAACTTATAAACGCTTCAAGATATGACCTTGGCGTAAATAAAAAAAAAAATGTAGATATCACCTTTCTCTACAAACTGAACCTATGTCTATGCAGAAAATTTTATTTTTATTGGTGTTATTACAACAAATGTCATTCATTTTTCGATGTTTTTCAAACTTTAACCGCCTTTGTATTAATTTTCATGTAATATCAAAAATTTTAGGTGCAGTCTGTAGAGGAAGATCCTCTGGAGAGAATGGCGCTTAAAAATTCCTGAAAACTCCAACCGTTCAATCGAAATCGTGGCAATAAGGGAGCAGCGTATGAGACGCGTGGTCTTCTTTATCCGCTCATATCTCTCTTAAATATTTATATTCTTTAAACAGTAATCACTGAATTTCATAGCAAAAACTTTGCAATTAAGAAAATGTACGTATGTTGATTCAGTTCTTCACAAATGTCATTTGAATTTTATTCTGTTTTCGGCTTATTTTTGCTGCCCACTCCCCGTAAGTCGAAGATTTGAGTTTCATTGTGCCACAAAAAAAGCTGAATCAAAAATTCAAATTGAGCTATTGTTGAGACTATTTCAAAAATCGTTCGCTGAAGACATATAGAGTCAGTCAATTGAAAATGGGAGAATGGGAGGAGCTTAGTTGATGAATTAGGCCCTATCCCTCAACCAATCTGACAAATGTATAGTATAACATCGAGAAATCATTGGTGTTGTTATAAAAGTAAGATTTCAAGTCTACATGTAGGTAACCACTGTGAATAACAAACAATAATGAAGATGTGACAACAAAAGAAAGACGACAGTAGGAAATGTCAACAATTAGGCTTGTCTTGACATATAAAAATCATGTTTTCTCATAGGCGTATATACCGAACATTCGCTAGATTGGCTGAGGGGTTTGGCCTAATTCGTCAACCATCCTCGGGGTTTCAATTGACTCACTGTGTATACAGACTGACAGCCCTCGATTCATTTTCATGACGGATTTGCTGGGCATAAGTGGGCACAGGGTAATTCTAATACCCTGCACTTGCCAACTCGTTTTATGGGATCCGAATGCGAAATAGCATCGACATGCAGATAGCAGTTCTCTTGGAATAATTTGTGCACCCAGCTAAATATTTTTGTACTAGGTTAGAAAAACATGAGGCTGAAGTTAGTAATGTCAGCATAACGACACAAAGTATTGAAATGACGAGATTTTGAAAAAATACATTTTTACAACAATGTTACAAGCTTTAACTTGATAGAAGAATTAAGTCCAAGTTAGTAAAATTAATGTAAGTCAACATTGAAAAGAAGTAATCATGATGTGATTTCTGTATTTATTTACACGGTTTGTAATTATAAAATAAGAATCTTTTACTTAAATTGCACCGTGATTTTTAATTTTATTACAATTTTAAAGTAATTGGAATAGCAAGTTTTTAAAAAACTGTTTCATTACGTAATGTTGGGAACTTCGACCTTATTCACAAATGAATTTAAAACAATCCGTTGTTTGAGGTTTTTAATTCACATTCTTCTAGATAAATTGAAAGAATAAAACACCTTTCTTCCAAGTGCTACAGGTGCAATGTTTGATCCATTCCTCAGGAGTACTGATTTTCGTAAGCCTCGTGAAAGCGAGTTGTAATTTTAATCAGATTGAACTTCGTAACATGATTGTAACGCATTTATCGAACCACTCGTTATTTAGCAACTTTGGAATTGACTGAATGTTAGTAAAAGGTAACAGCGCATTAATAAAACTATTTCTCAAATTCATTCCTTCAGAGTTATACCAACGTTGTGAAATAATGATTTTTATTTCAAACTTTCAAAGTGGCGTTAATGTTACTAACGTCAGTCTCATGAAATTCCCCTATTTCCCATAACTTTTGGTCCAATCTCTATGGCTGAGGATTCGATACTCTAAAGATAATTCTTAGCAAAATTGAAATTCGTATATTCTCAAAACCCAAGATTCAATTATGACCCTCTACCTGCTTACGCCACTTCACGATATGTATATATACATATATGTGTGTGTGTGTGTGTGTGTGTGTGCAAAAATCATTACATTACATCCATTTGCCTTTGATTGTAAAATGTTAAAATAAATCCCCTCTACTGAATTTCACAGCTTACAGAACTTATACCTCCTGCCCCGAGTGCTTCCGCAGCATAAGGCGTAAGTGGTACACTTTTCTACTGCAAGTTGTATCAAATCTGTGTACCTGGTACTGTACGAAAATTAGTCGATCTCTTGTGTACCGCAAACTACCAAGTAGTATGCCAGTTGTAACATATCATCAATAAATAAGTAAAATGCTCAATGTATCTAGTTGAAAATCCAAGAAAATTGAGCTGCGATCAATTTTGACCCTATGGTGTTTTGAGGGTACAAGGTACAGAAAATAGGTTTTTGGGTGCATATCATAGACCTGTGAAAAGGTGTTTTTCGCACATTGGTGCCAAAATATATTTCAATGAAGCAAAGAACACTATTGGAGCTATTTTCTTAAAACAGCGGAACTGCAGCACGCATCAAGATAAGTAAATTCTGCACTCAGATTTTGATTTAGCATAAAAAACTTTTGGTGAACATTTTTGTACAGCATACGATGCAAAAAAATGTGAATCATATCTAGGCTGACGAAGCGCATTGTTCTTCAATAGTAGTCATGCACACATTTGGAAATTGATTCTGTGACTGCTAATTTTTTTTCCCTAGTGGATTACATTGTTGATGGACAATTTTAGCTCGTAACGTGTCGCTGCTAACTGTTCGGGCGGCATGCTACGGATTGATGTTTTGCATTGCTAATGTAGTCAACAGAGAAGAAAAATTAGCGGTCGTAGAATCAATTTCCGTATGTGTATCTGCAGATTCAATCGTTCGAAAAAGCAAGCTTAATTAAAAAGCGTTTCAATTTTGAAAAACTAGATCAGTGTAATGTTGAGCAACAATTTAGCCATTTCATAGTCACGAATTGTGACAAAATCACAATTTATTCGACTCTCTGAAATTTATTACTGGAACTCGGTACGAGTATAATAACATCATCGATAAAACTCGATTGTTTAGAAGTTAAAGCGCGTTTAATGGTCGAATATTTTAACAATGATTCAATATTTCATGTTTAGGTAGGTCGATTTTTATTTTGAAAGTCTTGTTTCCAACATGGAAAATAATTTCTCACCATTAAAACATACAGGGCATTATTGTCTTCAACAGCGTTAAATTATCACCGAGCTTTACAATGCTTAATCTAAATTTGTTTGAAAAATTCACCTATTACGAGTAAAACAGTAGCACAAAAAGTATTTTTTGCTTCATTCGGATATAATTGTCTGTAAACTGAGATATGACAGAAAGTTACTCTCAACATATTCATACTTGGGATGAAAAATTCGTGGGGGACAGTGTTTTGGTATCAGATGTACAATATTGTAAGAAAACTTATAGTTGAAGCACAGAAATAAATAATTACATACTTGTGATATGCTTGATCAGCGACTCCAGCGTCGTTTGTAATAGCGCTAAAGACGATTGAATTCTCACGAGAAGTACTGCACTCGACAGTCGTGCTTAAAGTCATTTCGGCGGCGCTGGTTTGACAATCTCCGCGTTCAGATTTACGAAAAATGTCACTCTCCTGTTAATATATTTGGTAAACATTAAGAAAGGTTATGTTATTAACCCAAGGAGGCTAGAACGTAACCGTGCTTTACGCGCATTTCAAGACACGTACGAGTGTTAATAACCGCACGTATGTACATACCTGATGATAGTGCCTCCGTTTTAAGTAGGATTCGACAGTCGCGTTGATTATGTCAATTTTCGACCGTTTCATTTTTCATTTAAACTGGGTGTTGTATACATGAAAGCAGTTGCATATTTTGAAAAATATGAGAACAATCGCCAACTGCTCGGAATTTGACGCCATCACAAAACCAAACGTGACAAGAACATAAAGAAAAAAGGAGAGAAACAGCTGAAAATCACGCTGCGGCCTCGTAGACCAATCAACGCGTTGATTCCAAACGGCGATTGTTTATCCGTACTTCTGATTGGCTCCCATCTCTCGATAAACACTTCCGCTAACGGGACTTCCGATTTTCCGACACCTGACATGAACAGCTGATCGGCCAAGCGACAGCTCTTGGAGTAGAAATCAGGTGTTTTGATTTGGTTAGAAAATAATAAGGGGGACTTACGAATTTTCGTATATTGTCATGGATTCTGAACGGCCGCAAATTCAGCCCTCAGAAAACGTCGCCACTTTTTCTACATCGAGAAAGAACAGTATCAAAGCAACGAGCTTTCAAGGTTCCAAGAAAATATTATTCATCTTATTTGTATGTCAGCATTGAATTAACTTATAATGCTTCCCGCTTATGCGTTTAATGTCTTGCAATTTCATGTACGGTTTTTAAATTTCACTGTTCGATTTTCATCATTTTTGTACAGTTGCTATGCCGATACGCGTGTATGATTTCACATATTGACATCGCGGGATATCTTTGTGCTGCCCGGTTAAAGAGGTTAAGCTTCTTCATAATCAAAGAATTAGGTGCAACGCTGCATGTGATCAAGACGTATAGTATCCGGACTAGTAGTTGTCCAATTATGGTTGACGTCAAGTTCAACTGATTAGATTGCCTAATGAATAAGGCTACGTTACTTAATAAATAGACACAGAATCCTCGATTAGCGTTTCCAACATTTTTATTATACCAGGTAATCTGCTACTGGTCACAGCTCCCAAAGGATACACTTTTTCAGAAACACTAAAAATCGATTTCTTGCGCAATCGTATTGTAGTTTTAGGGGTATCTCAAGATAATTGCAGTCAACCTTGTCCATAAATGGTGACCATTTGCATTGGACTCCTTCTGAGTCAGTCGTTGTACTTTTTGGTACAAATTCACTTTATCGATGTTGAATACTCAGAAATTTTTTCATGAAACTGAAGTTAGCAGTCACGGTTAGCAGTTGAACGGTGATGAGTACAGTTTACTGTGCACGATGTTATGAATTTGCTTGATTTTCATGTGATTTTATAAAATTTTCAATGGTAGAGCTTCATTCTCTTTTGTTTTCACCGATATTAGAGCATGCTGCTAAATCTGGCTGCTAGTTTTAGCGGCATAATTTTATTCATTAATTGCTTTTCTAAAATAATAAGATTTTCTATAAACCGTTTCGTGTTAATATTCGCTTCTAGAAAGTTACAAATGCCTAAAGCAAGGTGCTAGTAATCTCTCAAATTGTGCGAAATCATGGATATGCATTCTAATCACAAGTGAATATTCCTTGGCTCCAAACGACTGTAAAGTAGCTGTTTACGCTTTTTATTAATTAGTAATATCAAACTGTTCAAACAGGTGAAAGAATATACTTTTAACTTGATTGGTGTACATGTTCTTTTCGTTTTTCATGAAAGATCCTGAAACATGAATAATACAAATTTGCAGTTTTCTTGTAAACTCTCAAACTACGTCTTGTTTTCTATCAAGTATTTATTTCTGAGCAGAGATCCCATAAAATATTTACGATTAACATAGATTTATCTGGTGAGGTATTCTGTACGTGAATAATCTTGAATTTGATGGAAAAAAAAAACTACACATCGATACTAAAAATTGAATGAATTTCATAAGGGGTTGAAATTTGTTGGAAATTTTTTTTCTTTGACGACGTATACTTTGCTCCTACTGTCGGTTAAATAGCTGCTAAGGATGGTATTGAAATACTTATTTGGCTAGACATTTTACGTTACTGATGAAACAGAGTTTAATGTTTAGTTTATAAAATCAATTTCAGAAACACAAACGATGACTTGTCCTACGCGTACGCAAGGGGATGGAATGGAAAATATAGCAGATGAGAAAGTAGATAAAAAACAGACAAAAGTCCGTTTAGGAGACACACTAATTTACCACCCGACAAATTTGAAACAATCAAACTCTACACCTCCGGTAACGCCCGTTGGCATGATAGTAAACCTTACGCCAAAGAGTGTTGCACAAGTAAAGAAAGAGAAGCATATATTGAGTTCTTTGAAGTCAAAGGAGCCCAAATTCGTTCCATATGAACCTTACAAGGCTGCTGTTAACCCAATTATTCCCTATCAGAAAAAAACCAGAAAGGCATCAAAGAATAATTTGGACATTAATGTCATGGTTTCTCAAATGGCCATGCTAACTGCGAACGAGGCTGAGAAGAGAAATCAGACTTATAGTAAAGCGAAAGAAGATGCTGCAGAAAGTGCTGGTATAGATGCGCTAAGTGCAGAAAGAAAAGCCTACGAAACTGAGATTCAGAAGCTCAAGGAAGAAAATTCTCAGCTGGAGAGTCAGTTGAAATTTCAGGCACAGGTAAAAAGCATGATTATATTACGAACTTATAGAATTGAATTTCTCAACTTTTTAGTCACAGGTAAAATGAATGATTACCTCACAGAATCGAATCTCTTAATCCTTCAGTAAAATGTCAGGAAAGAAATTTTATCTTTTCACCTGCTAGTCAGCATTGATGATAGTGGCTATTATCTGATCGCCTTACAGGTGAATGGAGAGTTAAAAAATCTTTTGGTAGCAGCTGTAGGAGAAGATTTGGAAACGAAAGTTCACCTTTTGACAGAGGATAAGCTTCAATTGGCGCGTGCTCTGCTTAACTCTGCTCAAAATCTGAATACCCATCAAGAACAAACTGAGTGGCTGGCTGGTCAATGCGAGGTTTGGAGAAGCAAATTTTTAGCTAGCAGGTAGCGTTGATAATGATACTTAAACTAAACTCCATTCTATACGATCCATATTTGATTCGTGGTTTCGCTGTCTCATATTTCAGTTTGATGGTGGAAGAACTCGCTCGATGGAAGGCTGCACTTTGCCAAAGGACTACCGATCTGCAGGAGACAATAAAACGACTATTAGAAGAACGTAGCAAAGTAAGAGACACCGCTCTCAGAACATACAGGTACATTTTATTTATATTTTTTATGCCTCTGATGATTGGTGCAAAGCTATATAATATAGAGTCTCCATGCCTCATTCGAATTATGAATCACGTAAATATTTCTATACATTTTCATTGTTCACGCTTAGGCGTAATATTCGAACTTTCTAATTCGACGTTCTAGCATGACGCTCTACGAAATAGTATCCGTATAAATTCGAGTTGATTAATTTTTTGTTCATCTCAAAAATATGAGGCACCCATTCTTTAAGAAATCAATGAGACTTGGTTAAAATTAACAGCGAGTTCCAAGTGCTTGGTTTTAATTATTTTGCAATACTTAAAATTCGACTCGTATGTCTGTTTCTGGGCGACTGTTAATAGATTCCAGTAGCATCTCGAAATTCAAGTATCTTTTCCCTATTTTCCATATAGCTCGAAGTTACGTTGAATAATAGGTATAATGCTGAAATATTTTTATTTTGTATTTTCTATCAGAACACTGAGCTTACTTCGTGAAAACTTTGACTCTGTTGGAACAATGTCAAATCAAAGGCATGAGCTGCCTAGTACAAATGTTCTGGATTTGAGCGAAGGTTCATGTCAGCTTGCTGAAATTCTTAAGGTCCAATTACTTGGTGGCTCAGACAAAATTCATCGTCGTAGAGAAATAAATATCGTCGGTTTAGAGATGAAAACTGTGGCGGAAAAACACGCCGAACAGGTAGGTTGTAAAATGTTATAACATTTTGCATTATTTTGACAGATTACTTACACTCTCACCTTGTTGAGCTTGATTATTGATAGGTCTTAATAAAAAGGACGTACGTTGAAATAAATGATCCTTTCTATTGGTCTCTCTAAAATACTTTTACGCAAACCCGCACAGTGAGTAACATTCTGTTATTGTATTGGTTTGAATATGAGTCGACCATCAACTTTACGACTGTATTCCAGGATTTTTTTTAAACACCAATTATCTGTCATCACATGTGTATTTGTTGATTAATACTGTATTTTTTGCATACATTGTAACAACAAAACTAGATATTATTGTATGAATATCTCATTTTCAATTTGTTTGTACATTGGATTTATACTATTTGAAATAATTAAAGTTCTAGATTAAAAGATTCATGACTTTATTGGTCATATATGATGCGATTGGTTGTTAACAAAATTCTTTTAGTCGATAAAGCAAATTTCGGAAAAATCTCGAATACAAGTCGACCCTACGCATAAGTTGAGTGCGGATTCTGAGAGAAAAATCAGCTAACGGAAACCTTGAGTTATATTTAGTTATATTCAGACCAATACGATAAATAGAACTGGTCATTGTGAACGCAGATCAAATTTTCTAGTACAAATTTACAATTGAATATGCACTTTAAGGTAAATACGAAATCTAATTAAATTATTTGTAATTATTTTTATGATCATTTTAGTTACTGATGAACCCAAATTTATTATTGTCTGGAAGACAAGATGCAGCATGCAGTGCCGTTATGGGTGCAGCTGTGGCGGTCGGAGGTCAACTTTTTCTACCTTCGCAAACCAGTTGCCCAACCATAGCTTGTTGTCCGCACTGCAGTGGTGAGACAAAGCAAATCTGAAATGAAAGTAAAACTATGAAAAAACATTGTTAACACTGCATTATTAGATGCCAATGCCAGAAACATTGATATACGAAATGAGTGCTTCCACCTTATGTGAGTCATTTTAATATTCTTATAATCTATTCCAATAATAGAGTATTATTCTTATAAAATGTAATGTAAAATTATAAATCCGACGCAAATCACCACATCACTTTTTCTGTTTGGTATTTAAGAGTACCGATGTCATTCCGAACGGTTGGTTTAATTTTTAACTTTTTTTTCTACCGGTAAACCATGTCATTCATATGGTTTTATGCATGCATTATTTAGTTTAACACTTTGCGAGATATTGATTATTATACCTTGATGTCGATTGGTTTGGAGGATAACTGTAGTTGATGATGTATCAGCAAATAAGTTTTAGATCATGCTGCTTAACGTTTAAAACGCTCAAGCGCTATGCTCATTTTAGGTCACTATAAAAATAGAACTCGTCTTCAAATGTGCTGCATCAATTGTAAAAGCTTCACTTTGGTATGTCACAATATGCATAAAAGTATTTTGCAACTGTGCTGAGGTCAATATGTATATTTGAAGCTGAGGATCTCTGATATTTTGCATGCATTGTACATGAAAATTACATATTCATGTCAGGATGTATCTGACACGGTGTGACCATTGGTCACAGAGAAGTGGGAAGTCAGGGAATTTTATGGCCTGGAACGGGACAGAATAAAACTTCCCCCATATTTCCATTATATCTAAATAGATCAGAAACGTGTTTCTGCATACCGATTGATTTGGAGATTTATTTATTGTATACTTGAATTGGACATATTCATTTGGATATGAGAAAGTCACAGAGAAATATTACAATTTGGTCAAGGAGAGTTAGTGAAGAGTAGGAGATCTGCGAAATCCTAATAAAAGAAATGGTAAATGGAAATTTCTAAGAAAGCCCAACCATCAATAATTTCAAAAAAATTAGACTTTTGTACCATTTTGCAATGCCAGCAATTTATTGTTTGTTTAATTTTAACGCATCACAGGTGATTTTGTTTGAAAACAAATTTTTCACAAATCTCCTGAGATCAATATTTTCCTGTCTTACCTCAATTTATCACGCAAATGATTCATGTGAAATATTACAGTTTATCAATAAACTTATTGTGTTATGGAAAACAATATATTAACATTATTCAGAATTCATTTTGAGCCATCTGTAGAGCATCCATGCACAAGTTAACTCTGCCACAATCCATTGAAACTGGACTAAGAATATGACTTAGCCACAAAAAAAAAAAAAACAATTATAGTAATCAGAATAACTGTAGTAATGATGTAAATAAGATATGTATGTATGTAACGTATCTGCAAAGCGATATCTCGTTTTTGAAATATGTATGTCTCCTTGCTACTTGAGTAGATCCACGTTTGATACATCCGCCCAAATCATATAACTGCACAAAAATATTTTAATCTCAAGACGGCTTGCGACAAGGCTAAATGTGTTAACACGGACTGATTCAATTAAAACAAGTCAATTCATTAATTATTATGCAAAGCATTGAACCTCATACAATTGCGACGCTGACAAAATATAACAAAGCCTATGTTTAATATCTTCATTCATATGTACACTTAATGTGAAATGATATATATTGAAATGCTCAAAGCTCCACCCTCCTTAGAATTAACGACCAGATTGAAATTTCTCTATTCCTAATCTTACGACTGACAGCCAGCAAAGTTTGAATATTGTATTACTTCATGTGTATACCAATTTGATAATGTACTCTCAAATTTAGTCGCTCCATATTTCACTTCATATTTTGCCATAAAAAAAATATACTTTCAGGATATAATCGATAAATGGTTTAACGAAAACATGTTGGAATAAAGATGTCACAAAGCTATGGTTTGAAAGATAGAACGGAAATTACTGCAGTTGAAATTGATGAGTTTAAATTTCATCTTAACATGTATAAAAAAGACTTGAAAATGATGCATTTGAACTAATTAGGCTTCGATCATCAGAGAGATTATATTTATCTAGTATTTCCTTACTGTAAATGGAATCACTAAAAATCGTCGTAAGATTTTGAACAACAATAAGCTATTCTTTTTTCGATTCACATGTTTGTCATAGGTCATTTGTGAGTAATAATTCTATGTATGTACTAGTTTTTTATATTAAGTGTTGTGATCAAGAGTATTTGCACTATTCGCGATCTGTTGAGAGTTCTCATATAATTGATATGAATTATTAGTTATTAGAATCAGCCAAGTTATATGCCTTCAGCGGCAATGGAAAGACAGAATTAGGAGATTTCCATGACTGATATTGAAAATAGTGTTATTTCAGTCTAAATTTGTGGTTTTCAAGTTCTTTACGCATCGAATAGAGACTGTTTTCATTAAATTCAACTTCATTTATTTTTGTTATAATGTTCGAAACCTCTTTTGATTCACAATGTTTCTGCTTGGGCGATTTTTCGGTTAGTCTATAAGATTCCATAATATTCTTCAAATAGAATGAGAAATTCAACTGAATACTGAACATGAGGATAGATAATCTGCACTGAATGAAACTACATGTTTTGTATTTCAATTCAATTATGCATTCAGGTGTGAATCTTAGTAGATACAAAAAATTCCAGCAACACGTAGTGCAAAATGATAATAATACATTACCATTTTTGTATAAATTCAAGTACAGAATAACGTTAATTATAGTTTTAGAGGCTAAATTATGGATAAATGATTCTTACAGATTTGCAGGTTTTTTATATTTCTAGTGTTATACATTCGGGTTTATTCAATTTCTAAAAACAGAACAACAGAGAATAGACATTTACCATTGTCACTTTCAATTTCGCCACTTTCATAGTTTTACTCACAAGTTTACATAACCAGTTAAAATTCATGTTAAGGAATGCAATTATTAAAAAATATTGTCATATTTAGGTATTTATTTCTCAATTCCAAAGTGGTGCAAATACTCGTCGCGATCATAATTTACCACACGTCAGGTGAGAAACTTACGAGCTGTTTATATCCAATTCTACATAAATCTATACATTATATTGTGTTTGTACACATGTATCATATTATATTATTTAAAAACACTATTTATACATCGATATTAACAATGAGTGAAATGATATGTTATAATTATAATGGTGCTGTTATGCGTAAATAAATAATTTATTCAATTTTTTAGATTGCACTCGTACCGAAAATACTTTAATTTTTCGAATAAAGTCTACAATTCTATTATTCATGATTGTTTATAGTTAATAATTCTTACATCCATATTGAATGTTTTATTTTTTATGTCATGTAAGAATTTTAATATACAAGTTATATAATAAATATATGGGATATTCTAGGTTAAATAAAGTTGCCACTTTGCAAAAAGTCGCTAGGACTCTTTTTATATAAAAAAATTTTTAATCTGGAGTAAGGAGTAAATAAGATTTTCTAAGAGTGACATTTGGACAATTTAGTATTGAGAGTTCCATTTAAAAAAATTATAGGTTTAATATCTGATAATTTATTTATAAACTTTAGATATGAACAGCGAATTTGGTATTTAAAAAGATTTTTTCATCGAAGCCCAACATTATTTTACTTTGAGGGGCCCGAGATCGTATTCTTAGCACAGAATTACCGAGCAACTTGAGGATTTCTTTTTTCGAGAGCAACTGTACATATTTGAATTTTTTATCAACCCAAATGCTCAGAGTAACGTGCACGATTGGAGAAAAATTATTGTGTCAGTAATATCGTGTCAGTACCCCATTGAAGGCACATGTTCGCAAAATTTAATACACAAATTGAAAATGTAGACTAGCATTTGTGGCGCATAAAAGAAAACTCTATACTTAGAGTCATGTGGAATGATACGGTGAAGAAATGTACTCGCATTTTTGTTGTCACTAAAAATCTTGCTACAAAATCTGAACGATTTTCTGAAACACTTACTTAGCTATAAATGTACACCTTATTACAGTTTGGTATTTATTCTCAGAAGCTAAACAACGAATATTATTTTATATTGAATACCTAAAAGCTTGTTTCAAAGACGCTGTTCATAGCTGCCGTTACAAGGACTTCTGAACTTGCAAGGCTGTGTTGCGATGTTGATGATTTGCGATTTGCACTTTCATTTATCTGGAAGAGTTTTAAACACTCGTTAAATTAATATTTTCACATAGTTTTTATCTTTGATTTTTCCAAAATATTTATCAGAATTATTATGTTTTTCAGTTAGAGAAATACATGCATAAACTTTACCTTTCCATTACTCAGAACAAGTGTTCTTTGACAATAGCGAACTCTTTGAGTAGAGAGCACAATGACGGTATGGTCGGGAAAAATGTCCCTCAAAATTATTTCAATTTTTTTTTCTACATCTGGACCCAAGTCTGTCACTGATTCCTCAATAATCATTATCTGTAATTATGACGATATTGGTAAATTGGCTGTTTCATTAATTAATCTCTTCTCCTCTTTTCCTGTCTACGTATATAAAACTCAACGTCTTTCTATCTGTCTGTCCCAATGTTACTTTACAACTCCAGAACTACTGAACCGATTCTGATACTTTTTTTTTTCTATTAATTTGCAAATTCGTCTGGCCAGATTTCAGGCTATATTTTGTTATAAATAGATCAATAGTTTTGGAGGTATAACGACATTTGTAAGCTAAGTGGAAACTCGCTGCTAGTCATAAATATCTTTATGTTCAAGACCTACTTTAATAGTTTTTCGAAGAATCACTCGGGCAAAGAATATCAGTTTACGTTCGCCGGCTGTAAAGCAATTAGTGGCATCGCTTTCCAACTTCTCTTCAAGTTTTGAAACCTTTTCCCAAAGAAAAACTCTCTGCAGAGCAACCATTAATTCTTTTTCGGACACCTTACCCATTGGATCCAGATTGTATCTAGATAATAAAGATTTATTTGATCGTTTTAGCAGCATAGGTAATGATGTAACAACTTCGTTGTTAAGAGGCCTCAGTATTTTCATATGGTTGTTTGGTATACACTTATTATGAATTATATGAATTGCGAATGCAATTGTTTCTTGTAATGGAGTTTACAAAATACTACAAATTAACTGAAGATGTTAAAATATAAAAGGGTTTGAACGATTAATAAAGCATTTCAGTGCTGCAATATGGTCAAGTTTGATAAAAATTGATAGCTTCAAGCCGAAACAGTGACTTGATGACGAGTTAAGCTTATATCGTACTTCATATTATTAGGCGTAACTTACTTTATACTGCCATTGAAAAGCAAAGGATCACCTGGTATAAAAGTAATACACTGCCTTAGCTTGTCCATTGGAATGTCGCTGATGTTCGTATTTCCTATACAAATCTTTCCCGAATGAACTTCTATAAATTTATACAACGCAGATACTATAGATATCTTGCCATTTGTTTGAGAACCGATTAGTGCTACAAAAAAAGATGGTCAAATAAAATATCTTACACCCTTACAATTTTTATAGAAGCATACAAGCTTCCATAAGAAAATAAAGCCAATTCTAACTGATATACAAACCAATTTTTTCACCAGAAGCAACTTCAAAATTTAATGTGTCTAGATCTGGATCTGTATTTACGCTCATAGACAATGTAACATTTTCAAATTTAATACTGGCATCAATTGGCCAATTTGTAGGCATACTGACATTTCCAGGTATTTCTTTCAGAATGTTCTATAAAAATCAGCATGATTCAGTCAAGGATTTTAATTAAAGTAATGATAACTGGTTAAATGTTATATCTCATACAAGTGAAATTGAAATGTAAAATAATATTCACCTCAACATAAAAATCTAGTCCTGTGATTGCCATAAAACTAGTATATGCACTTGCACTTGCTCCTGTTATACTGACTGTGCTAGCGACTAATTGCAATGTACAAATTGTAGCCAAGACCATTAACTCAAATCGATGACGGATACTGGACAGTATGACGCAAATTAATATTACTGCTCCTAATGTCAATGCTGTGAAATCAAATGCCTAATTATTACTTAATTGAAACTACAGATTCAAAATGCATTGATTCTTAAGAAACTGAAGCACTGCTCATACTAAAGGCGTTCAATAACTAATAAGTAAGTCTCACCTCCTAATAATTTGATTCTATATTCCATCCATAATTTAATCGCATGTAACATAAAATTGTAGGTTGAATTATGATCGCAGTATCTGTAAAACCTGCAACACAAAATACGTAAATTGATAAGTTTATACACCAATAAATGCTAAATAATGAGTAAGCCACAACAAATTACGTATGAATTTGATTCGTCAAAATAGTTGCAAAAGTTTTCTTTTCATTACTATACACCTACATGATCCGGAGATGAGTTACGAATTTATCTGGGTGAATATAGAATCTTATAAGAAATTTTGAATGAAAGTTGACAAATGAAACCACTCACTTCTTTTTAAAATCTTTCTCCTTATGGTAGGCTTGTATAGTTGTGCGCCCGTCAATGGTATTGAAAGCGTGATTATACATTGGTATAGCAGAGTTGACTTTTACTTCATATAATCCTGTTATAGCTCCGCTATAATTGAGAATAAACATAGATTAATATATGCGCAGATCATTATTTGATACATCAAGCATAAGGAAGCTGGTATTTGATTCTTCCTGAATCTGAATATGGAGTTGTCGAGACTGAAATATCAACTTGTAATACTTTTGAATGGAAAACGATCAACAAACTGGAAGTTGGAGATGCTTATAAGTATCCGTTGTGCTTTTATATTATTATAAAACATCTTTTGATCAATAATCATACTTTGGATTAACTCACCGAACATATAGGCTGTACGAAATTGCTGCAATAACAAATAGCGTGATAGGTATGAGTAGCCACGGTGAGACGAGTCCAAGTATAGCCGAGCTAAACATACTAATCCCGGCATGCATCAGTATGGTTATTATCGACCTTGGCAGTACAGAGTCAACTGAAATCATTGATTATAATGTTAATTTCAAGTTGCAATCTAAATATTCGAATGTAACTTTCACAACCAGTTTTACGTGTACAACGAAAAAACTCTTTGGTACATCAGATTTTCTATTACATTTTTGTAATTGCTTAATATACAGGCATACCTTCATACAAGTTCAGACTGCATGTATTGAGAAGAACAGAAATTGGTGTCATTGTAAAAAGAGACATTTGTGCTGTATAGAGTCCATTAATCCATTGGCAGTGTAGCTTTTTTGCAGCTTTGAAGACAGCCTATAAATAATAGATACAGTGCGCTTATTTCGTGAAATTCACTTTATTTCATAATTCTAGCTAAACGAATTTACTCACGTTATTATATAGTAGCATTAAAATTAAACTGAATAATATCATGGAGCCAACCATTGATGCAAATACAATCATAATGTGTACGTTGTCATCAATCGTCCTCTGCAACGAAATAAAAAGATGATGAAGTCATGAATCTAAAAACTTGCAATAAATATAATTACTGGGCTTATTGCTTAACTTTACAGCTACGCATGATGGCAAAAATAACTGCAGCGTCGTTGGGATTAGTCAATCGGTACAAAACTGCAGCCATGCAGTAAAAGTGATTGAATATGCTCACGGAATTTACACTCACTTCCGCTATATATGCAAATGCTAATGGTCCTACGGCTATAATGAAGGCACAAAACATGGAAATGGTACATATGACGATTGCTTTAAACCATCCGCCAGAGTTTTTTACGTATAGTCCATATTCCACAACTGGTTTTTTCGCATCTGTACTGAATTTCACTGGGAATTCGGAATTCAGTTCATGTTTCAGTGGAGCTGAGTCTTCCTGCGGTAAAACAATAAACATGAATATATAATTTTAAAGCTAAGATAACTCAGTAATAGTGCCGAGTTTTACAAACCTGGGTTAAAATGAAAGTTTGGGTTAATATGTAACGCTTAGAATACAAAATAAAGAGCAGGATATGGTATTTTTGGTAAGACATTATCAATATGTAGAACATTTATAAACGACGTTCCAAGAATTCGATCACAATATTACTGTTTTATCCCTTCATGAAGAATAACGTTTCTCTAATTTATGTACTTTTGAATGAATTTTCCCTACTTGCAGGAAATTCGTAACATTTAATAATTTCGTAATATGTTTGATGAAGACAAAAAAATACCCCCGAATCTCCGTCGAAATTTAATCAAAAATATATTTTACTTTACAAAATGAACAGTTATACTCACTTCATCCAGCATGCTATCCAAAGATGCATTTGTACTTGAACTACTCAAAACTCCTCTCGGTGTTGCTATCATTAATAATTGAGCAGATGATGGACTTATTGGTTCTCCATCTCTGTGAAAATAAAATAATTCATAGTATAAGAAAGACAGTGATGGTGATCATATACGGTGGTATGTGGTTTATGGTAAAGTCAAATATTAGATTTAGGTTGAAGAGGATGTACTCAATTCCATAGTTATATGACTCGTGAATATGCCCGTTCCCTCCTCCAAAAGCTCATCGAGCTTGCGTGGTGGGTGGAAAACTATCGCCGGAACACTACCATGTTTCTTTGTGTACTCTTAACATTTGATTATGCTATGCAATGGCAATCATAAGTAATGTACAACTTATTTATATGGTAGTTATAAGATATTGTATACAAATCACTCAACAGAAGCCAACTTTATTTACCTGTAGTACCTTCGTTGATACTTTTTCATGTATGAACGAATAAGTCGAATATATTCGCTATCCCATCGAATGAGCTCTTCGTGCGATCCTTGCTCAACAATTCGTCCTTCTCGCATAACGTAAATAGTGTCGCACCTGTTCAAAAACTAACAATAACAATTAAAATTCAATACCAGAATTTTATCGTCGGTATCATTAATTAATATCATCTATCCTCAGTAATAGCTGCATACTTGTATTTTTTCAGAGACCATAATGACAGTCTTTCTTCCCATAGCTTCTAGGAAGCACTTTTCAAATATTTGATTACTTTCATTCACATCGCTTACGTCAGCGAGCGGATTATCCAGTAGATTTATATCTCTACGAGCATACACTGCTCTGGCTAAAGTGATTCTCTGTTTTTGAGCAGGGCTTAAATTCACTTCTGTAAGATCAGTGTCATCTGATGCAGGTAGTAAGGTAATATCTGCATTTAACTGACAAGACTGGAGTGCCTTGTAATATCTAAAAGTCATATCAAGTTACTGTACTTAATGTTTAATGTGACGACACAATTTCTAGGAAACGGTATGATAATTATCTATAGAAATTTCGAAATGTACAGAAGCATACAGTTCTTTTAAACTGTACTGTTTTCTTCACGACAAAACTACAACCACTGAAATATCTGAAAATTTATCAAAAGTGTAATACACTACAACTTCACAATAATGATCAATTCCTCATTTTTTTTATCATTATAATTGGAGGTGAAAAATATTTTAATCGTTGTTACATGTTTTAAACTTTTTCATTTCTGATGAAAAAATTAAGATTCGGAGCGTAATAACGTGTTATGCTGATGTATCCGTTTGAGTGTATTTTGTAGGAACGAGTGACTTTTAGTGTTGTAATAACTTTTAGTATATTTTGAGTTCTCAAGTAACATACCTATTTGAGTCAAATGTCTCTCCAAAAATGATATTCTCCTTCAGTGTTCCTTCGAGTAACCAAGGTGTTTCAGAAACATAGCTACACGTACCATCCCTGGTTACATGCCCACTAATGTGGTGTAAATGCCCCATCAGAGCAAGGAGAAGCGAGCTTTTCCCAGAACCGGGTTGACCGCAAATTCCTATTAATTTTCCCTTTGAAATTAAACGGAACATAAACGGTTACTTGATGAAAAGTATAGGCAAAAATATCTAACGTTAATTGATTCATCGATCGAGTTGATTCTTCATGCTATTAAATGAAAATTCATGTAATAATTTGTACCTACTTTTGGTGCATAAAAATTAATATCGGTTAATGTGTGTGTAACTGATAATGCATTGAAACGAATTGGAGGTCCGTCTTGATTTTCTAAGTAAAACCTGTAAAATGTTTGGAATATTTTCACAACTGTACGAAAGAAAAATAACTGACGTATCTAACTTGTGTACAAGAATTCGAACAAGGGACATTGTACAGAGTATAAAAAAGACCATCTTACTGGGAAGTTCGTTTGCCTGGGCTATCGACGACCTGTTTATCCTGTACCCACTTGAAATTTCCTCGATTTACCGTTATTGCTAAATTTTTGTCTATTGGTTTGTCCGGGTATCTGTCTGCTTCCTTCAGCATTAAAACTGTCTGAGAAAAAATCAGCAAGTACTACATATGTTCGCATTTGTACTACACGTGTCTACTAGGATGGTTCCTCACCTTCAACTTATTTAGGGACGTACTTCCTCTTGATATACTGCTCATTGCTAACCAGCTGCTTCGTACGCACTGTTTTAGGTTGATTAGCAAGATCACTAACATGACCATGTACTGAAATCGGAAAATATCTATTTTGCAGCGTTATGATTAATACTGATTTGAGTATAAAATCGATTTGCTTAGTATGTTCTTAAACTGTAAATTTGAATTTATGTGGTTATTCCATCTCTTATTATTTGTTTAACTAACTGTTACATGTATAATTTATTTTCAGCGTGTTAATAAGGAAATGACATCTTACGTCTGCCGATTCGACGTACTTCATGGTCAGTAGTCTGGCTATAGTAGCTGTACAAACAGTTATTACAGGGATAAAGTGCATCATAGATAAACTCCAGCCCTCACTTAAGCCCCCAAGTCGCATTTCGACCAATTCCTTTTTCCGTACGTCTGAATCAAATTAATCACATTCACCAGACAGGATATCGAGAGATAAGAATATGAATATTATCAACATCAAATTTAAACACATCAAATTTCAAGAGGCCAATATTATCGCATATTACTCAAACATACCTTCTATTTTATTTCTAAAACAGTTGTCCCACAGGGTCATTTTAGCGAGGTGTATATTACTTACAAATTCCTCAACTAAAGACATTCTAGTCAATGAATAATCCGATGTCTTAGTTGCAAAAACAGATGTTAAATATGCTGTAAGTATCTGTAAAGAGAAAATACTCGTTCAAATACTTGTGCGTCATTTAGCTACCGGTACACGAAAGTGATCGATTATCAGGCAATGTATACCGTACTACTTTGTAGGGAAAAACATTTTTTTGAAGTACAACATTGGTCTATGATTGTAAGTGGAAATTACCAAGCACAGGTAAAAGAGTATTAATACAACAATACTGATTAGAGCCCAATTCCCCATGAGGTGCCAGACAAAAAGTGAGATCAGTATTAATATAATTGGTCCTGTGAAAATCAGTGGGCCATTCGTGATGAGTTCGTACAAAGTATCGCTGTCCGGGACAAAGTAAGTTATCGTCTGGAATGAAATTTTTAATTATTGTGTAGTGATGATAGCAAAATGATTTTAAGATTTCAAAGTAACATCTAACATAAAAAGTTTTTTTTTTTACAGAAAATTTATGTTCTTATTCCATAAATTAAATTTACCTGGTATGCTGAAGCTCGATATCTCACAGAAGAATGAATCAACTTTTTATAGACCAATGCTAAACAGGCTGACCTTAAACGTGATGCTGTTCTACATAAACATAACTAGTCGTAAGTATCGAGATATTATTGGAGAATTGATGGAGAATTTATTACGTGTTGTTTTAAATTTTGATAATCTGTTTACAATATGACGAACTATAAACTAGTAACTGACTATATCTGAGTTTCATCCACGCTGGCTCCTAAGAGCATATCAGTGGACACATATTTTGAAGAGTTCAAAATACTTTGACTTAGAATCTTGATGTAATAGAATAGCAGTAAAAATTACGGTCTATCAATACATATTCACTTCTTTAAATAAATTCCAGTAATATGAACTTTTTCAGCGTAGTGTTGATAAAATGGTATTAAAGGCAAATCTTGTAGGTATATCATTTTACTCCCAACAAGGAACTCACCTGAGATTGAGGGTTGAACTCCACGCAATTAAGAAGTAAGAAATTATTTCAGCAAGAATCAGTACTATGATGTTGCAAAAAATAATTGCTTCGTCTATCATAATCAAGTGTTTAACAGAGTCTGGCAATTTGTTGATAATTCCTCGGCCAACCGATGGTTTTGTTGCTGATTCACTCAGCATGTCATTTAGCGCTTTACCATGGTTTTTAAACGAACTGTTCACAATGGATGAAGAATTATGATTTGGAATAGTAGCTGTACCGTTTATGGTGTTATTGTATATTGCATTTCTATCTTCTATAGCTGAAATAATTCCTTGGAGAAGAAAAATCTGAAACATACAGATGTGACAATGATTGACAAATCTATGTAGCTAATATAAAATGACTTACCGGACCTATGAGAGAAATTAGTGTGCCCAGCATATAAATGAAAGATGCCATCAAAACTCGCGTTCGTACGAATTTCCATGCTATCCGAGGTACCGATGCACCCGCCTGTCCACGCTCCACCACATGTGCATGCCATAATCCATCTAATCTGTGTTAAAGATGAATCAGCTGGTTAGTCGAAAATGCATGACTAACACCAAACAGTAATTCTTAATGGATCGAATAAGTTCATTACTGATACACGTTTGTGCGTTGCGCAATTTTATCTCATAAAATGATTAAGTGCTGCATCCTTGACAGCGACGTCGGATTACACCTATTGATTTACCTGAAAATGATTAGTGTAAATAAATTGTACTCACCTGGGGCCATTTATTTGGCATGAATCTTGGGCTGCAGCTGTAGGCAACGCTTTATTTCTCATCCCATTTTTGCAACCGGCGGATAAGTATTCGTTCAACCAACTAAATGACACGCTCGAAAACAGGCCGATTTTATCTACAGGTAATTCTGATCCAGGTGTTCTACATGCAGAATAATATATTTTGTAGTATATATTAGTGTTACATTCAGATGAGAAGTTTTTAGACCATCCAGTATTTAACAATCTAGTTTTACGTTATGTTCAATTGAATGCGTGGCTAACGTATTGCGATTCGTGACTGTAACATTAATGTAACGATAATTCTTTCTGTCATCTATGGTGATTATGGAAAGTACTTATTTGAAATTTTTAAAACACATCCTAATTAATATTTTTATGCATACATTTAATAAATTTGTGAAATTATTCCATAAGATAGATTATTGTAATTTCATGTATTGTCGACAACACACCTTTTGAACCTAATAGGGACCAGATTAGTAAGTGCTGTTGCATATCGAGACAATCGATTGTGTGGAACGTATGTGGAGTTGTGCTTTGCGAGATAATCATTTCTCGGAAGTGGTCTCGGAAGACTGGCAGTGTCCAGGCTGTGAACATTAGGTTTTAATTAAATATACAACACATTAAAGTGTAAGTAAAAATAGAATTCTCATGAGAATGATGAAGCAAGTATCGCAATTATGCGTTAGTCATAAATTCTGCGAAATGACACTGCACTGTCATCAGAAATACCGAAGTTTTAATTAAAAGTTGCAACTTTTAAAAACGTGCATATCAGATAAGACTCAAGTAATTGTTTTTCTGTAACTTTAGCTCAGGCTGAAAATAAAATTTTATCGTATAGCGATTGTTATGAATATAGCTCAAAGTTTATTTTCACGGCACATCAATTGGCCTCACCTGGTTGTAATACTTTCTGTTCCATCGAGGCGATTGTAGCTGTGATCTGGGGATGATGACATCGTTGGAAATTTATTCATCACATTAATGTAACACTTCTTTGTTTACAGCAGTTATGCATAGTCCGAATCATCTCTCCATTATTGTTATGCACAAGTATTATCATGTATGCGACGTCTTATGTTGTCTGCATTGCATTCACAGTTGACGGTAACTCATCTAAATATAATATGTATACGGATATTTTTTTATTTGTCTATGAATATATGTATGTTAATTATTACCATACTTGAGATGTACACAAGAGAAAATCATTCTTTGTCCTAGCTCTGTCAACATAGTTCACCGGGTACATAGGTATATAGTACATATTTCTTGAAAAATTATACGAATGCAGCTAAGACTGAGGCATGTATTTCACAGTTGATAAGACAAACTGTTTGATTTATAAGGAATGCTGGGTAGATTATATATATTTGCTGCTGATGATTCATTATAAACGAGCTGAGTTCGTAGAACCATTTAAAGTTATTAGAAACGAGGCACATGAATATGTACATTGAACAATTAAATGTAAAGTAACTTCAGTTTCAGTAAAGCAAACTGAACCTTCCAACTACTACCTGCATGTACCTACAGTATATCGAAACATTGAGCAATTGTAATTCTCTCACTTCCTATTCTTATGTGTGTACTCGACGTCTTGGAAATTCTTGCATTTTACATATTTGTAATACAGTAAGAGTTTACGAAATCATATCAACTCAACAGAACTTTGTGTGTAATTCATGCATAATGCATTGGTAAATCAGTGAAAATTGAGATACGGAAGAAAAAAAAGGTGATTCATGTATTGGTTCGATATTCGTTTCACACTGTTGTCATAATACACAGTATTATTGAAAAATATAAGTGTCAAACATAATATTCAATTAACGGTAATATGTATTCAACTTTGGTATGTTGTTTATATCTTGAAAAATTTGCATGTCACGCGCAATGTCCGAACAAACTAATTTGTTATTATAAAGAATCAAATTTTCTATTTGATTTTTAGCGAATTTTAATGTTGACATGAGTGCAGATAGTCGTACAAAAATTTTATGTGAGATGAAGAACAAGAATATGCAAGTTTACGGTTTCATTTAAACACATCATGCGTACAGAAAAATGTAGACTTACAGTTTTATTTGAACACAATAATCCATACGCTGTAATCACTATACAAATCCTGTTTTTCTTTCTTGTTGTGAAAGTATACGTTAAGTTGTCTGGACACTAAAAACGTTTTCCATAAAAGAACATGAGCACGAATTCCTTGGCAGAGTACAGTAATATGACTATAAATTGGTTACCAGTCTTCCCAACTGATACCTTATCAGCCACTCCTGACAGATACCGTTTGGATATTGCTCTGCTATCAGATAAAAAGATACTAGCTATGCTTTTTCGGAAAGTTTTAATATCGATTTTAAATGGTGTAACTTGAAAGTGAATATTCTGCGTACGTGTGTGTACCGTAGACTCATTTTATCAGACCAACGTATTGCGGGAACGTATACCCAAGTTGTTATATGGCCGCCAAGCAATAACGCATTTATGTAGGTACTACAATTTTTTTCTGTTATCTTTTTTTCTTATTGGTGGCTTATCTCTAAGCGTGACCTACCCTCCATTATACTTATCTCATACACCAGGTCAAGTAAAACGGAAAATAAGACAGGTCGGTTTTCGAGATTAAACATATAATATATATTTTTTTTCAAACAATTTGTTAATACAATAATGTAAAATTGTTTAGTTTTCCGAAGCAGTAATATTACATAATATACTTGACTTGAAAGTGTATTACAAAATAGGTAATATTCATTTTTCTTATACATATATATATGTTGTTACAACGTGCAACATAATAATTTGATTTATAGAAAAGCACCATTAAAAATTTACTAAGGACTCGCACTATAAAGTGATGAAAATATTCACAGATCAGCATTATAATGTATATTGTGTGGATACTGTATACGTGTAAAATTTCTGTTTGTATAATTATTTGTGTAGTATATTATGATGCATTAATAACTCGTCAGTCAAATGTAAGATAATTACTGCGAATTATGATAAGCGATACTTTTTCTATTCCTAAGCTAGGTGTAAGGCACGAACATTTGAGAATGCTTCAATATTAGATCGAAATGGTTGTTCATTCTCTAGGCATACTTGGAAAAATCCGAATATCAGAATGCGAACAGTACATATCGAATAATTAGAAGATGCGCGTTAGTTGGCCAAGTAATATTTTTCCATTACGTGATAAATATTTACTTAAAAATAAAGTCAGTTATATAAAATATTTTTGTAGTCTTGGGGACAAATTTAATCAATGTTACGTTTTACTTTGATTACTTCTTCAAAGAATGATCTTTGTCTAATGTAATTTTAAACGGCAATTGCTAAGCACAATAAATATATAAACATACATGTACTTTTTTTTAAACACATCTGGTAAAAGTATTTCATTATTTGTTTAGGCAGGTATTTTTTTTGGATTTAAATCGTACATACGACGCATACGCCTTTTCAATTCCTGGGGAAATTTCTCGTAGCATTTCTTGCAAGCGGGTTTTAAGTCAAATTCGAAGAATTTTGTCTTTTGGTTCATCTTTTGGTCACAAAATGCGCAAGCAAAATGATGTACGCACCATGCTTTGTTTAATGCCGTAAAAACTGCAAATAAAATGGAATAAAGAATGATTTGTAAAAAACTTACAACTTAATTTTAATTATAAACATGTGAGGCTTGTCGAATTATAAATGTAATTCTGTTGCTGCGAATTTTATTAAATTATGATGAAAGTAAACTGCAGCAATTTACTAATCAGAAGATTAACATAAATATAAATGATTGTGACATTTATTCGAATAATACTCCTCGTAAAGTTATGGTTCAATTTGTTATTTAGGTATAATAATATAGTACTAGATTCTCGTAATTTGCAATAAGAAAAAGTGCTTTCACTAATTTGCAAGAAGACACAGTTTGATAGTAATTATTCTACTATTTTGCAACGAATTGTAAGTGAAATTCAATTGTCTAATACTTTTCTAGTATTTGATTGGCAAAAATTTAATTGCTGGTAATTATTGGAAAGTATCCACTGCAGACTAGTTGAAAATTTTACTGGAAATTAGAACAAGGTGCTATCTACTAAATGTTATAAACGATAGGCACTCATGCTGAAGTAACCCAATAGAAGAAAGATTGGGTCAATAAATAAGGAAACGACTTAGGAGTAATCAAAGAATCAAAGTGACCACTGTATGATATTCGAAATCTTTACCAAGTTTTAAAAAAACAAAAAAAACTTACCATCTCCAGCAATTACTTGGTTGCAAACAAAACATAGGTTTCCAAAGAGCTGGTGATAATGAGTCTCACAGTAAGCAAGGCCCTTTTTCTCGTAGTGACGATGACCTAAAAATGGCTTCTCGCACTTTGCACAAACAAAGTGTTCTACGTGCCAATGTTTTCCCAAGGCAGTGACAACTCTTTCTTCTATCGGACGCCGGCAAGCTCCGCAGATCGGTATTCCCATTTTATCGTGGCATCTCAGACAATATAGTTCATTCTGTAAAATAAATGATGTATGCATTTATATCAAGCAGGTATGTTAATGTTGTAGCATCTTTAAATCAGGAAATTAAAAGTAGGCATTTATCTCAGCAGATGGCTCTGTTATAATTGATGTAAAAAATATGAAAACAAATGAGACATGCGTCAGGCCGACTTTGAAGGGCTTTATTTTGTTGTCAGTCAATATAGGGTAGTGACAACATACGAGTATCGATATGAAACACAGCTGTTCAGCTGTGGCTTACGTATGAAAAGAAAAAAATTCAATGCCAAAATACCATCTCATTAGCCGCAAATCCAGGCCTGGACCTAACTTCTCTGGCATCAGCATTCAACTCAATCCCGCAAGCCGTGCAGTTGAAATGGTAGGGATGATATACTTCACCACGGAAACGCAGTGGCTTGTCGTCGATTATTCCACTATAAATAGAAATATTATTTAGTCAATGATTAGTAGAAAATTATACTACAATATACATATTCTAGTTATTTTTAAACTATCTGAATAACAAGAAAATTCTAAAAAATAAATACGTACTGGCATTGATGGCAGATATGCTTTCCAAGAGCCCCAGCTTTTATTCGAGCGTTACAGGTATGACACAATGCTCTTCCTTGGCATTTCATGAAACCAGTCTCTGCTAGTTCACCGCTACACTCCTCACAACGGAAGCAGCCAGGATGCCAGTTAGCATTCATGGCTTTGATTACTCTTCCAATGACAAATTCACCTGAAATTGAATTTGCCTATAGAATGGATCTAGTTGAATGTTTATCTGAACGAAACTCAAGGAACTGTTTTCAATAATGTTAGTCGTATCACTCTTGACTTGACGATCCAGGAACAAGTGGCCGAACTAACGGAAAATATCTGACATATAACAAAACCTTATAATGAATCTTACGCATACAACTTACCACACTTGCCACAGCAAGGGGCGAATAGAACATGAAAATCATGTTCGCAATACTTTCTTCCTTCAAACTCATAGAAAATACCCTCGGGAAAAGGCCGAAAGCACTGTGCACAACTGTGAAAAGGAAAATCTGTATATATTATATCAAGTATCAAAATAGTTTGTGATCATTATATGTGAATTGATCGTTTGGAAAAATTCTCAATTTAAATCATTCTGGAGACTTTTTTTGCTGGAGACTAAAACTTCAACCATTGATAAACATTCCGTTGGTTTTATAGTTTCAATCCCATTCCAAAGTGTTACTCACACAAAACATTGCGGATGCCACAATTCTCCACGAGAATTGACAATCTTCTCGTGCGGCTCGAATCCCTCGCGACAGCGGGAGCAGAACATGTCATCCAGAGACATCCCTGTGACTCTGTAATAAAATGAATGATATTAACGATGGAGAGAAATTTGCTGTCTTGGACATATAACATCATTCTGTATCAAAGTTTAATGGACCAATGATGTCACTGAATTTGGTTACAGAATATTCAGTGATTGCATGAAGTTGACGATTAAAATCAGTTAATAGAATAGTTAATGAGTATAATTCTTTTTCTATATACCCTGTCTTGTTTGTTGTTTGTTTTTTAAGGTCATTAGTGTCACAGTAAGCATTTTTAAAATTCCTCGGCGGGAGTTTAGGAGGTTTATCAAAACCCTTCCATTCAGCCAATTCTTCGTAGTCATATACAAAAGTAGATTGATTGCTGTTCGAGTCATTGGTAATTTCTTTCTCAACTAAATTTTCGCGGGATTGTGCACGCCTATTATATAATTTGCTGTGATCTAATGACTGTATTGATATAGATGTAGGAAATGGAAGAGTATCACTGTTTCGGGCCATTCTGAAGTCTTAAAAATTCAATGTAGCACATCGAAACTCCGTAATTGACAATAAAAAAAACTTTAATCAAACCACAATTTAGCATTCAAGCTTTTCCATCCTTATTAAACACCATTCTTTTTACTTAACCAAAGAACGATTCAGTTGTTCGGGTATGTATGGATTGATATGTTATCTCGTAGTCGTCTCTGTTTGATATAATAGATAAAACTTCAGGGTAGATAAGAAGTGGATCGTCAGCTTTTCTAATACAGGTGCCAAATATTATTCCTCAAATAGATTCTGTTTTAGTTATACACCTACTTGCCACTCGGTGTAATAATTAATGCTGATTAAGCACAGCTGACTAACGGGCTTCAATATAATCATCATGTAAGTAATGCAATAGAATTGAGTTACATCACACAGCAGAAAAGTATATTCGGCGTCAAACAGTAAAATTGTAAAGCGTATCGAAGGTTAAAAAAAACGTCACATTATTTTTTATATCTCTAAACGGAAATCAAGTTGTTTCTGTTTAATTCTAAAATATGTTTGTATAGTTGACATGTTATTATAAAAACAATATGAATACCCGATCGTGATGAAATGCGCATAGTTTAAAACACATGAACAATGTCAAATAATACTTCTGAATATAAAATACCATTAACCTTCGATGAAATAAGTTTCTCTGAAGTAAATGAGACTTTGTAAGCTATCCAAGGTTACGAAATGATTAACAAACGGTTAAATATTCCATTGACATATATTCATTTGTTATGAGAACTTCGGATTTTAACAAGCACTTGGATTCACGATCAAGCTGGATCAATGGATCGGTACTTTGGTAACATGAATCAGAACTGCATCTGACGCGGCAAATGTAAATATATCAATTAATATCTGGAGCTATCGTGTACTGAAATGTTCAAGTAGCACAGATTAATAAGTTCATACAATTTCATTAATACAACAATGAATGGGAGTGTACAGAATAATACATAAATACCATGCCGAGATATCGGAGTAAAAAATGTTACGAAACACTTTGGGTGGATTCAACATGTCATGAAGCAATTTTATTAGGGATTTATGAAAAGTTACTACAAAATGTGAATAAGGCGTGTTCACTTAATGTGTAATTCATTTTTTAAATTGATTTAAGCGATATATATGTAATTAAACTGGATGTGATAAGGTTTAGTTTATGTTAAGTCTATGAAATTGGATGAAGTCAATGCTAAAAATAGGCAACACAGCATTGCTTACCCTGGCATAATTTGTTTGGTGTGATACTTGAAAGAAGAAGATAATATATGGATTAGAAACTGAGGTGGGACTGGAGAATTTGGCTCCAGCACCCTGACACTCGTTATATTCGCCTCTTCGTTGTTTCTGCAATTAGAACGGGATTCACGGATACACAAAACTGCTCAGACGATTTTTACTTCTCGCACATGATCTCACATTATACGTATTATACACTGCGGTACGTGTCCCACCCAGTCGTTTTACATAAACGTACACTGCCATTCTTATCATCTAGCAACAATCGCGATTTGCGTATTCAAAGAAATATTTGTGAAACTACGTAATCCACGAAAAATATCTGGCTTACAAATATGTTTGTACACTACAGGTTATACCTATAAGCGGTATATAGATATTGGGTTACTTACCTAGTAGATAGTATACAAACAGACAACTTATAGTAACGATTAATTCGTTGTCATTAGCGAAGACTGGAGAAGCTTACACGCCCAATTCAGTAAAAATAATTATTTTCCGTTCTACCCATTCAGCCAATGAGACGACGGCGAATTAACTCTATCCTTTTAAAGATGTATATGTATGTATGGATAATCTGTGGGCGGATGTGGTGGCGAGATTTCGTGATTTCGTACTTTACTTCACGACTCCCAACAACTTACGACACCGATTTTCTTCGTATGATGCAGTTATAGTATAGGTATGTACAGCAACGGTGTATGCTGAAACGAATCGAAGAACAGCTAACCTTACCCCCTAGCGCTTAGTGCTGGTTTTAAAGGTGTGCGTAATCACGCGGCACATACACATGGAAGCAGTTCAACTATTTTTGAAATTCGACACATGACCGCGCTCGCCATCTGACCAAGTAATATGAACTGTACAAATCTGCTGAACAAAGTAATAGCTGCTCAGAATGGAAAAGGTTACGATTAAGTGGAAAAAGATCCGGATTACGAAGACTTTTGCCGTTTGTCGTATAATTTCTGATTCAAATTATAGCACGATGAACCTCGGCAAAGTGATTTCTAAATATTTCTCAAATTATATTGTTATTTACTATAATCATATTATTATTTTTGTATCATATCGTTAATTTGTAACCTGAAATTCAAATAAATTAATAAGTAAAAATTTGCTGCCGCAACTATAACATATATGTCACCAGAGGTGAGAAATATAGTTAATCATTTTAAATATATACGCAGTCACATACTTCAATTTGTTTCACCGTAATCGTTGACTGAAGGTTGTTGCTGAAGACTGCTAGGGACAGTCAGCTGAATGGAGTATTTTGAACTGGAGCATAGCTCGAAGCAACTAGGCGAGGGATGCTAAGGGAATACTTAAGTACAGAAAGTTCTTACAGTTACCGACTCAAATAACATTGTAATCCTCGAATTCAAGAACGTCCGGTTTAACGGACGTTCATGAGCTCGGGTAAGTCCCATAAGCGAATTGGTAAGTGTAGGGCACTGCCATTACCCTCGCACTAGTTGTGCCCTTTTAGTTGCTTTAGAAGACTATTCGTAGCTGACTGGCTGTTTTTAGTAAACTTCAATGCTGTGATCTACGAGTCATTTAACGAGAAAATGAGAAACAGGGTATCGTGGTCGATTTCGACGTTGATCTCCAAATATCGAAGTCCACGTATCTCAAACACAAGAAAGGGATTAACCACCCCATTCTATACACTATTCTGAATAAGAACACCCCAATACATTTTCATTTAATGCGTAAATGAAGAAAGAGCATGGATTGTACGAAACTATTGGGAGTTCATAGAATTCATGACATTTCCTTACCTCTGGGTCAAATGAAAATGATTGAAAAAGAGATCAGTGTTGAAAAATGAAGGGACCAGGGGTATGTTCCGATATACACTGCGAGCACTGTTCAGTGCTCTTACTGGGGAGAAATTCGTTCCGTTATAGACTGACAGTTTAAAGTCGCAGTATCCTAGGGAAATATATGACGTCATAAATTGTCGCCATTTTTCTACTGTGAACACAGGTGTTTTCGAGATAAGGTGCTCTCAATGCTTTGATCACGTGATCCACAGCGTTCAGAAATTTAACAGCTTCTACTATTGATAATTATTATTATCAAATATTGTGAGTTAAAAATATCGGCCGTTAAAAACAAAAAGGGAAAATTTGAAGAAATTGTGTTTTTGCAGTGTGAAACAAATATTATGTATGAAATGAAAGTAACGCCAAAAAATGTCGATCACAGTATACTGTACTGCGTTCCGTTTTAAACAATAACCAGTATAGCTAACTATAAAGGAACGGCTTCGCAGTATACTAAGGCCGTGTTCGTAAATTGACTGACAGTACTGAAAATTCCCTAGGACAGAGTCGGAGCTATTCACGAACTTGGAAACGCAAAAGAGATGAAAGATTGCTGACAGTACTGTCAGTCAATTTTCGAACATGGCCTAAATTGACGTCACACCTTACAGTGCTCGCAGTGTATATCGGAACATACCCCAGGTCTTTTGGAGCTGGGTTTACATAGGCGCGGTGACACGGAGCGCGGTTGAGCGTTAACCAATTGAAATACATGAAATCTAGTGAACACTATATTTTAGGCAGTTTGATTGGTTACCCCTCAACTGTACCGCCGCGCCTATGTGAACCCAGCTTAAGGCTGGCATTTCATGGGCAGCAAAAAGCAGCAGCAGTTTAGTAACTTACTAAATGTTACTAGCATCTGTTTGGTGATTTGACGCACTAGCAACGCTGCTCATACAATGTCTTACGTTTGCTGCTATGCTGTTCGGATGAATGAACTTCAAGCAGCAAAAACTTGCGCAAGAAGTGCTAGTAACTTTCAGTGAATTGCTGCTGCTGCATCTACTTTTTGCTGCCCATGAAATCCCAGCCTTAGGGTGCTATTTCATGAGCAGTAAAAAGCAGCAGTGGTTTAGTAACTTAATAGTTTTCACTAGCATCAGTCTGGTAATTTTACGCAGCAGCAGCGCTGCTCATGAAATAGGTCGTGGCGTCTTGTGATCTTGTGGCTTGCCGCTCGAGAAACTGAACTGCGAGCAGCAGAAACTTGCGCCAGAAGTGATAGGGGAAAACTGTTGCTGCTGCTGCTTTTTACTGCTCATGAAATAGCAACCCTTAGAGGTTGCTATAACCCGATCTTACCGACCATGTGGAGTATCACTTACTTAAAGTAAGTTACTTTGACTATTATCAAAGCTTACGCATCATTGATATGAATATATATATTTAATAGATATATAATAGAACATTGAGAGGATACTGTCTTTCACAGATATTCGTGTTTGATCGGCAAAGAAAGAGTTAGACGGGGGAGGACACCATTTCTCTTTCGCCACTGGAAGAGCATATTTATATTTTTGTTCAATCTTTGCATGTGGGCTTACTGATAATGGGCATAGAGTGGCGACACGTCTTTTGTGCACGGTGTACGCTCCAGTATTACTATATTTCAGGAGCAGTGGCAGCAAAAACCCAAGTTCACATAAGCGTGATTAAGTGGTAACCAATAAAAATGCTTGAAATATATTGTTTATTAGATTTTAAGCATTTTGATTGGTTGCCGCCTGACCGCGCTCTGCGCCGCCGCGCCTACGTGAACCTAGCCAAACGCTGCCCGACAAGCGTAGCCGAGAGTTGATCGAGTGGTTCACAGTGGATTTTATTTCTGTTGATGTTTGCTTGCGATTCGTGAGTTGCATAGTTCCGATCTGTGGTTCCGATGGTGCTAATGAGCCTTCTTTTAATCATCTTCTTGTGATACCCGGCAATGATAACCTCGTTTTGAACAGGTCGGTGTACCGACAACTATATGTATTTTTGTCTAACAGTCATCCGGCTGTACGCCGATGTCTCGACTGTATTTTAAGAACGAAATTGTTGATGATTTGGAAGAATATAAACTAAAACAACGTTTACATAGTAGATGCTAGCGTACGGCCATTTAGTTAGTTATCAGCTCTCAACAAAACCTGGTCAACACCCAATGATCATAACATTTGAAGGACCAAAGAACACTGCGGTACCGAGTGTCGAAAATCAGTACTACTAATTCTGCGCTGACATCTGGGCCAACTTTGTTTTCCGGAGTTTCATCTCTTTCTCTCTTACTTCCTGAGTAACTACAGTACGTTTACGTCATGTAGCGGGCAGATTTCATGACGTTCCTAAGAGTTTCACAGGGAACTGTGACGCCAGTGTTGCCATTCTGTGAATATTAATTTCTCAGTACGGGCCCACGAAATTTCTTAAGTATCAGGACCTAATTCGTGATTAAATTTGATGCCCATGGATGGTATGTTGTACATCCATGTATACATTTGTCCTGTGCAATATAATCTAGATGTACAAATAATTATATAAAAGTGCATAAATAAGAAGAAAAAAATTGCGCGAGTCTTACTGTAGTCGCCAATGATGTGTAATATCTAACCTGGCGAACGCGCAAATTTAAAAAAAAATTCAAGTTCATAAAATATACCGAGCGTTAACATGTTACACATCAAAAATTGAATAGCGTCCGCTACTTCCTATTTCCGGTGACACATTTCCGTCGCATTCACCAAATTAGTTCCACCCTTAAGCTAAGACTCCATGTATGCGTTGAGCTCCGGCAAATGCTGCGGTGACCAATCAGGTGCCCGGCGCAAGTCCGGTAGCGGCAACCTCCGGCATGCCGCACCGCACTGCGTTGAAATCAAAATATTTTAATTTTTCCGCAGTACCGCACTTCATTCGGCTAAAGTCGAGAACCTTTGGGGCCATTCGGAATCTGGTAAAGCTCAAATCATGGCTCAAATAATAGTCAACGCGACGTAGGTTATGTCGTATAAAACAGTTTATGAAAACAAACCATCAATAACATCAACAAAAGATTCCACTGTGGAATATAATTGTGATGACGTGAATGAACTTGTAATTCATTACGTGAGAAACCGCCCGGAATTATGCGATAGAGTATTCCTTTCTTCTAGGTTATGTAGCTATCGTTTATATACATTTTTACGATGCGTCTTCGATTTCCGTACGCGGCGTGGCGCTAAAGTCTGCCGCGTGCATGGAGTCGCCTTCCGCATGCGTTTGCCGGAGCTCAACGCAATCATCATGGAGTGTTGGCTTAAGGTCCCAGCCTATATTGTACAGATCTGTACGGAACAGTGGTCCCATCAAATGCTGCATACCGAGCGATAAGATAGTCACATATCAAAAGTTGTTAAGATACGTGACATTTTCTTTGCCACTTTGAAAATTTCTTAACGATACTTTTCTTTTTCTTATCTCTTAGCGACAGATCGAAATTCTTAAAATCTGAACAAATTTCTTCAATAGTGGCAACTTTGTCGTGCTCGTATAAAGGAACGTGCTTGCAGTGCTGCCAGGACTGGAAGTGAAAAAGGAACATGCCCTTAGTCTCCCTTCTATCCCATCCTCTTTAAATTGTGAGCGCATTAGCGAGTCGGTAACTGTAGAGCAGTGCCATTACCCCCACGAAGCATAGAGAACACAAGATTTAGTAATTTCTCTACGATTGACATGATTTAACTTCAGGATAAATTTCTAAAAACAATCCTGAAACCAATATAGTTACATCTAGGTAACTAAAAAAGTGCTCGCGGCATACAAGGAATTTTAAAACACTGATTTTACATCAGAAAGAAACAGAGTCACCGGGAGTTTTTTAGAATAAGATTCACAATAAGCATGATTGCTCTTCATAAACGACTATTTTGTCACATTTTTGACGCGACTGCAGTTAGTCTCATATGACCTGAGAGTTTAAGCTCTTTAGCAGATTACTTTTTTGAGATTAAGTTTATCAAACGGTGCGGTAAATTCGTTCTTTAATTATAAAAATTCTCAGATAAAATAATACATGATTCAAATTTCTCTCGTTTACACATACGTATTTAATTGAATACTTGACCCACATTAATTGCAAGTGAAACTTGTTCATATATGAGATGTACGTTTTTCAATACTGCAATCAATTTTATCGGGCTCGAGCTTCCAAATAAGTATACACGATTGGTTATGAGGCAGCTTCAAATTAAAACCAAATTTGCACGTATGTAGATAACGTTGGAGAGCTCATATGAGAAGCGGATGTATAGGTATTTGCGTACTGTATACATAAACTGTGAGGAAATTGTAAATTTTAGATTAAACAGAAATAAAATGGACTTGACAATTTTTCAATCCATTGCCATAAAGTAGGGTATAAAAATTTGGATGCATTGATTTCTTTGGAAAAACGGTAAGTATCCGTGCATAAATTTCATTACAGTGAAGCCACACAAATTATGGTGTTCGCGTGGACCGTTAGTCACTTTACTAGACCTCCACTTGAAGAGAAATTTCCAGGCAAGATTCTGTCACGTTTGGATATTAGTTTGATGTTATATAGAGTGTATCACGGAGATATAAATTTCCGCATTGTTATGTATCGCATTGTTCAACATCTTTAACGAAGTTTTGCTTATTAAATATTGTACATACATTCGCAGAATATAGGATATTTTTGAATGCGACTCAAATTTTACATGTGAGTTGTAGTAGAATGTTGAATAAAAAAAAAAAACTCATGTTTGAAGGTTTTTTTCGAGTGTATGTATTAATTAACGGTGTGAATGTGCGCTTATCAAAAATACCTTATATTTGTGGACGTTGACTGAAGATACATTTAACTCTGTGTATAGGCGTGACGTATATATTTCTGAATTATTCATTTGTTACAATTCGCGACTTTGGCTCATCTTCCGGCCCAGTTTTATAGTGCAGGGTTCCTTCCAGTCATGCAAGCTATAATTAATCGCCAAATAATCAATACATGTCGATACGTGCCATTCTTATATTCTTGTCACTTGAAGCATTACGAACGTGTATATATACCTATGTATACCTAATAGTAATAATAATAATAATCACAACAACAATCACAACCAGTCCCTCCATACCCTTTCGGGTATGTATCCATAAGTGGATAGCTTTTACGGGGTAAGTGAGAGTTGAGTTGGTGACCGTTGTTATACGTCTGTAGTTGTCTTAAGAAACACATTCAACAGAAACACCTCTATTCGCACAGGGGACAGGCAAACTGCAGAAAACCTTGCCTAGGTCTATCCGGACTGAGGATGGGTACAAACCTCAGATAACCGGTTTCGCGCCTGAACGACGTGACCCGTCTTACAATTTTTGCAAGCTGCTATTCAGGTACTTCTCGACACTTTGGGGATTTGCACCTAATTTTTTCTTTTCCGCAGGCTCATATATCTTAGTAGGATTTGTAATACACCGAGAATAACCTGGATAGCCTTCCTAGGTTATTCACTTATTGGGCTTTTATAGGGTTGGGTTTGAGCTTCATGTTGGACTCTTGTGTGCTCTGCCTATTTAAGAGGCTATTTTTTTAAAATAAATCTAAAAGCGGCCCTGGATCGAGGGATTGAAAGGCTGCAGCTTAATGATGTTATTCTGTGTTTACAGAGATTATAATTAGGCATAATGACACATTACACCAAAGAAAGAATGCCATCTGATTTTTGAATATTTGCTCGGAATTTAGAAGATCTACGAAAACCAGTTATTTAATATGTACACCAATTTTGTCAATAATTGAACGAATTAGTTATAATCACAAATGATTATAAAACATGAAGTAACATACACAATATGTTTACCAACTGGAAGTATGAAAATTAATAAAATTGTTATGCGGCGCGCCTTTTTCGTTGTGTACCTCCATTATGAAGGTATACCTATATAGTAATTATAAATTGTCACAGAGTGCTAATAGCCAGGAATTCCTGCTCCAGGGCTCGGTTGCAATGGGGGAATACAATCTCGGCGAGATGAGTCTGCAGCCGTCATCCGTCCTTAAATTACCATTTAATTGCCTGCGCACGAAACGGATTCAACCACGTCGAAATAGCATCTCGCTTCCTCTATTTGTACCTCGAGGCGAATTCACGCGCCGAATATTACAATTACAAAATATATTTCACTCTGGCAATATCGCGATGTATAGAAATAAATTATTTCTCACATTAAACAGTGGAAAATTATTTTACTTCGTCTCTTGAGTTTTTATGACCCGTTTAGTTAGTCGTTGTGCATCGTCTGGTTTCATTATAACGTCCAACGTAGATCAACCTTGCTCGGCAATTTTTACTCTTTAATTTTTGATAAATTTTTTCAAATTTGATCGGCAGCCGCACTGTATGAAATCGTAGCCTAATAACGATCGCTAATAGATTACAAAAATTTCTAAACGGACTTTTTACAAAATTGGACTTTATTATTATTATTTCTTTGATTCGTTATTCTCAACTCACAACATACGTAGGTGATTAATAATTTGAATCTTAAATTCGTACAGCGTTAGAAGGCGCATGAAAGATAACACTCTATTCTTAAAAATCAACAAAGTATCGCAGTATCGAACAAATTGAAAAAATAGGGAGGTTGTAAATATGTAATAAAAAGTTCTTTGTCACCTTCAATCGATATCGTTAGATGAAAATTGTAATACATATACACCAAGTCAAGTCAACAATATTTCTCTGTATAAAATTCTAAGCATTTTATTAGTGTGAAAATACGTAAGTAACGCCACCAATGATTTTTATAGTAATGATGGTTTCAACTAATCAGCGAATTAATGTTGTAATCCCCTGTCGCTGAAATTGTGCACAAATCACGCAAACATAACCTCACTTTTCAGTTTCAAGATTGAATATATTTTCGTACCACTCAGTGTACTGATATTATTTTGTTGTGAAATTTATAATCTTTATCAAACACACAACGAGAGCCTTGTTTTTGGTGATACCTACCAGTATTCAAAAATATGTTCGTTATTTAACATAATTCCGTCGAGAATAGTTCTCCATTGGATCTTGAGTTAAAATCAGAATAACAATATTTTTCTCTGTATTATTTGGTCGGTGACTTGGTCTAAAGGTTTACAGGAACGAAAATATGGTAGAGTCGTAAATTTTGATATATTTGAGTGTTAACATGTATCGTTTTCAATGATTTCGTGATCGTGTTACCTTTACTCGATTTCTGGTCACGATGGTGGGACGTTGAAGGTCGGTGACGAAACGTATAGGTATGTCGTACCTAAGCATATTATTAACCCTCTTGATCGTTGAAAAGACCCGGGGGTATGATGGTGTTCGTTCAACTGTGAAGATCTACACAGAAGCAAAGGCTGCCAGTGCGACGGCAGGCGACGTCGCCGAGCCAGTCTCGGGGTTGTCGACGTCGTCCTGAAGCTACGGGTTCGGCAGTCGCGTGTTCAAGACGCCCGGTGAGCAGTGGAATCAAAAATTGCAGAATGTAGCCGAGTCTTTGCTGGACATATCCGGTGATTATTATCTCTATGAACGTTTCGTATATAGTGCGAATTTCATATTTGACCTCATTTTCAGTAGATGCAGTCGAAGGAAAAGTTGTCAAGTTACGAAGTCCGAGCGGGACGGTTTCATTGCAGATCTTTGGATTGCGATTCGAGAATTTGATAATTAGGTAAGTATTGCGCCTTTAGAGTATTGTGCTCCTACGTTTCAACGGCTTCGAAGAATCATGCATTCCGCAACCTTCGACGGTCCAGGCTTTTAACTGGTTTGTACGATTTATGCTTTAGTGGTAGATTGTACGAAAAAATAGTGGCAGAGCTGTGCAAAAATGCATTCGAAATAAAGTGTTTCAAAAAACCAGGTTTTCGAAATTCTAATTCATTAGTATATTATAGTATCTAATAATTCATCAACAGATTCTACTTCTGTTATCTTTTATTCTATTGGCATATATTTTGTTTTCTCTCGGATTTGTCCGTACCATAATATGGATAAATTATAATGTAAACCGTAAAATGGGTAAAAACACAAAACTCGTAACGTCTATAAAAAGGTTATACAGTACGGCAGGTACCCCCTTTGTCAAATGTGTACGATGAAAGATAAATAAACTTATCATTATTATTAGTATCTAATTGTGAAAACGAACAAGGCCCCGAGTGGACAAAATCGTGGTGCCATTACTTCAAAAGTTTTCGATATTAGCACAATCTTACGAGGTGTTCTTAGACCAATGATTCACCTCTAAGAAATAGATCAATTAATTCATATTAAATACAATATTTGAAGTTATTGTACAGAGTACAGGAACAAAATTTTGACCGGAAAAATTTTTGCCAAATATTAGATTTTAAATTGTTAGAAAATAATTAGATTAAAAAGATATTTTACAAAATGGTTGCAGCGATTAAGTTAGAATTTATAGTCAAGGTGTTGAGAAAATAGAATCAATTTTTGAGTCGTTGGCAAGGGAAAGTCAATAATTTTGCCCTTTGCGAGGCATGTGGTGTCCCCATGTACATGCTCCTCACGAGTCTCATGTAAAGTCTATTTCTGCATGGTGTAATAAGATTTTCCGCTGATAGCTCGTGGGGTTTCTTGATTCAAAGGGCTGAGACAATTAGTCATTTTCCGGATTTTCGTTTTATTTCTAATCGTTGATTTACGCACGTTTCGTTTTATACCGCGATATTCCGTGGGAATGTTCCACGATCAATTTAATGTAGGGCAAATGCGCCTGCATTGATGCAATTCGGCGTACATTTTACTGACATCCGCCTGCGTTTCGGCAATTGTAAGTACATCTATCGATCGATATTGATATCATTGTTCATGATTGGCCGACTCATCATTCTCTCCAATCACGGACCACGATACAAATTCCGATAGGTTAAACGTACTCGGAGTTGTATAAATGCAGGCGGGTTTACCGTATGTCATATTGTCCATCGGTTCCATGAAATAGCCCGGTAGATTGAACTTATAGGATTGATGCGTGTAAATATTTGTAATTATACAGAAGCAATGCAGTTGCCACTCGCCTATTGGTAGGGTAAACTATCCATCCATATATCTTCCGCGAAATTGGTAATGCAACATGAAGAAAAATACGGGGACCAAGTAGAGCTGATAATCTAAAATAATGAATAAATTTACCATCAACGCTGCCGTATCTAATTTAATCAGTGAATCTAGCGGTTGATGGCCGACATTACGCATACCTAAGAGCTCACTTCGTATAATTCCCAAGGATTTAGAGGCCGTAACATCCGAACGATGTACAATAAGATGTAACGTGTTTCTATACAGGGTAGGTTATATCTGACAAATGTCCTATACAACCTATTGTGAGGCTATGAATTCGTAGTGAGACGACGGTATATAAGTAAGTTTGCCAATGTCGCTGTCTTAATATAACGCGTGTAATAAGGATTTTGTGGTTAACTGGACCAGATTTTTGGTTTTATAACTAGTATTATTATAATTTGATTGAAGTTGTCGTGAAGTTTCTAAGCTAAGAAAACTTTCACTAGATAATTTGGAAATTTTTTTTGTTCAACTGATATATTATGAGATAGACAAGTTCGGATTTCTATGAGCGTTTTTATGCGATTCTAGCCGTCATTTCGCTGAAGCAATTTCAATTAGAAATAACAGGAGAGAATTATTTTTTCCATCGAGTAGACTTGAAAAAAACCCGGATACATTGGACAGCCTGCAATGTTAGAAAAAAATTACTTTTTCAATTATTTTAGGCTAGAAACAGTGGCTAACTTGTAACAACGAGCTAAAATTATACAGGAAAGTTCGTAGGAAACTGGCTTTTAACTTCTCATTACTATTTTTTTTGAAGAAAGAGAAACGTTCAGCTACTATCGAGATATCATTATAATCAGACCGAAAATAAAAGCTGATTTTTCACTAGATTCCGACACTTCAAGGTCTAGAGAATTATCTAGATTAGAGCTTATCTAGAGAGCATGCTGTGTATGTGTGTGCGTGGGTGTGCTATGGGATCAATTTTTTGTTCAACATCTGGTTCTAACCAGTAGACGAATGTGGATGATTTTGGTCTCAGCCGACGGGACTTTTGTGACCTTAGAAGTGACAAAATACGGTTTTGTAGTTGTAGATGCATTGGAATAGGAGAATGAGAAAAAAAATTAATTTTATTTGTTACTGTCTTATGAGCTGGAAATGTATCCTGGCAGGAAGTTCTTAAGCTGACCCTAATCAGTTCAGCCAAGTTAACCACTTGTTTTATGCTCAAATTTGACGATATACCAACTATGAAAACCGTACGTCCATCTTCGAGACGACTTCGTTAAAAAAACCTAAAGTAATTAAAATTAGTTTCCGTAAACGCCATTGAAATACAGTGTGCAACAAAACATATCTGAATGTGTCCAGTTTGCGAGGAAGGCTTCACGGCGAAAAAAAAGAAATATTGGCAAATCTGCATACAAAATATAAGTTTCTTATTTATTAATTTCAAAACACATTTTGGGTTTCAACATTGACAGCAGCGATGAAAGAGGCACCGGAATATCCGGGGACTTCGTACGTACCGGAAGTTGAAGAGGCAGCGCGCAAATCGCGAGAACGTCAGCTCGTCGAAGAAGGAAATGCGGTGTGGGAACAGCGCAAAGAGGAGCTTTCGCGTCAAAGGCGTCGAGACCAACAGCAGGTATTCTATTTCTATATCACTGGATGTTTGTACCGCCGCATTGGGTTGAAAATTGGAACAGTGGAATTAGAAAAGAGTCTCTGTGACAGGGCAAATTACTTAATTCCTACGATCTTGTGATTATCCCACGATTTATCGATCCCCGGCTGTTACTTCTTTCGCCTTTTCCGATCATTTGTCATTATCTAACCGCGGAATTGGTGCTTTTCAGCTAAAAAAAATGCTGGCGCAGTATCATCCTTGGGGAAAGCCGGGGGGTGGCGCTCCCTGTGCGGCAACCCTCCGCAAAAAGAACGTTCGATTGTATTCGCCAGAACCGCCTCGCAGAATTCACAGTTCATTCAGGGTACGTACTTGCTTTCAAACTGTTCTATTCATATTTTCCATAGTTATTCCCCATGTAGATATTACGTGCAATCATATATGGTCTTCGACACAGGTCTGCGAACTTCGTTTCTAAAACCGTGATCACGGTGAAGCCACTGTTCTGAATTTTAGACGCTGGCGCTGGTGAGGGGGAGGTCTACTTATTGTATCCTCTTTGTTGCAAACCGCGGCCTCTGAGATTGCAGTGCTCTGGTCTTTGGTGCACAAACTAAGAAACACAGGCTTCGATACGGTCGCGCGACGTTCTATAGTAAGAGGCTCGGAGTGCCCAAACCTGCGTAGAAGTCCGTGTGTGCAACCCAGGAAGTCATATTAGGGAGCAGACATATCTCTCTGTTATGTCGGATGGCAAAAGTGAAACAGATTTGTGTACAAAGTTCGTAGTACCGATAGCACCGTGCGCAGCGCTGGTTTCGTTTGTTGCATCGGGAATAAAACGCGATGTTATTAGTGTTGCCAGCCATTAGGCGCAGTGCAACAAACGATGGCAGCGCCGCGAATAGCGCTATTGGTACTAAAAGCTTTTCAGCAAAATGTGGTGCACTTTTGTAACGTGGAGATATGTCTTTTCCCTAATATTACTTTTTAGTGCAACCAATGACTGACTACATCTCTGTAGCATCACTCCGCATTTTCAGGAGCCTGTAAAAGCACGACACGTAGTCAAAAAGGAATGTCGTATATACTTAGATCAATCGTTACATACGTAAATAATCAGAGCCCTGCAAAATTTTTTCAAGGAATTGCTAAATGAACGAGTTTATGTATTTCCAACGTATGGTGGTGGGCTGGCCTGTTATGTTCTTCACCCTATTGCAGCACTCATATCCATTGCAATAATGCCAGAGGTTAAAAATATTGGTTTCTTATGTGGAAGTATACACTTAAGTTGTTATTTGAGTCGAATGAAAGTAACCTTGTCACATTGAAGAAGCATTTAAAATAGGGAGAAATGTGTACATCTTGATAAACGTGAGAAATATGAAATTTTTGGGCTTAAAACATATTTTTATGGCTATTTGTTAGGGTGATAAAATAAACAATAAAGTGTATCATTCTATAGGTTATAACACATAACATAAATTTTTTCACCGTACTTTATGAAGCGGCTTTGACAGATAATGCGAGTCAACAAGTGTAATTTTCATCAAAAATGCCATTTTTCGATCGAATATTTCGCGATCCTAACGTGATTGAAAAAAATGGGTAACGCCATTGCATTGAATCCACCAGAATACGGAAATGTCGGAAATATACTAAATCGTTCATTAGACGGTTTCTCGACAAAATTTTTCAGGGCTGTGTAATCGATATTGACACTGATTAGTTTGATCAGCACATATATAAGCTGATAATCACAGGAAATTTTAGAGAAAACATTTGTTCGACAAATTAGGGAAATGCGATTATTTTATTGATCGGCAAAAGAATTATCCGGAATTCCTGATTAATATAATTGGAGCAACGATTAATCGATTCATCGAAAAAAAATCGAAGTTTGCGATTATCAATTAATCGCACAGCTTTAGTGTGAAATATGTATCGAGTATTAAAAGGCGTTACTTCTATTGAATTTACGTTAGAATCGCACAGCTATCAGCAAATAAAATCTAGGTAATTATGCGGACGAAGTTTAGATACGTGTAGAAAAATAAGCGATTCTATCGGTGAAAGCAAAAAACTTTATTCAAGCAATTTTGATGAGATCTTTCAAAAAGTCAGTAATTTAACTTGAAAATATTTCTGGGGAGTATTCGGTAATTTATCATTTTTATACCTTCTTTCGAAACCCTTGACGAAATCTTTTGGGGATCTCTAAGAGCATTCCAATTTCCAATGTAGAAATTCGAAAAATATCAGACGCTTTTGCAGGTAGGAAATTATGCGGACAGAGATAGATTGATGATGTACAGTCGATCACGCAATGTCGTTAATTACAGTGGAACTCGATGATCACTAATCAGGGCTGAATAGTTCGTTACTACGTTCGACTAATTTTATGGAACCTTACAGTCAAGCCGAGTTCGATGAATTCCAGTTTTGGTCAGAGTGAAATCATTGGAGTCAAGTCTTGAATAAGTATGTTTCTCGTGTAATGAAATTACCCCGTGCAATTAAGGATATTCGAAAGGTTTGCGATTATTTTAGAAATTCCTAATATTTTGATGTTCTTCTTTCTAGAATTTCGTAAACTGTTGAGGTACGGTGCAATTTTATTTCCTGCCGCGAGTCGATATATTAGACAAGACTGAAGTGAAATTATCCAGAAACAGTGAAATCTATGCGCGTTATGGTGTTATATCGATCCGTGTACTCTCTTGCAAATATTTTCGTCTGAACGTTACTTACGGTCATCGGATCAGCGTTTTCATGAGAAATATTTCGAGACACTTTTTTCAGTGACTATCCAAAATATCTTGAATCATTTTATATTTTGTTATGTTCAGACTCTGAGCGTCTGCGCAAGCAAGCCTGTCGTACTTTATAATTGTTATGTTGAGACATAAAAAAGTGCGACCCATAGAAAGTGCAAAATTTAAAGTTTTTTTCAATGTTAGAAATGAGGTTGTAAATGAGGACTTCATCTTTGGCTGAGAAAAACAAGAATAATTTGAATCTCTATTTTGTTGTTATAGAAGAAATATTGCTGTATATTACCTATACATGTGATATATGAATATGAACGAGCGAAAAGAATCCCGTTCAAGTGTTTGTCAAGTCTGAATCAATAATCCGATGTAGGGTTATTATTTTGTACACAAGTAAATTAGTAACATCAAAATTGTTTCATTTGCTGGTATTAGTATGAAATAAATGCAATGGTAGGTATAAGCTTATTTTTTCACAGCGATCGAGCGATTCGATATTCTTTGTCGTTTAAATTTACGATTATATAATAACCAGCAAATTTCCTTCAGTTCGACCGAAATAGGAATAATAGTAGTGTCAAATATTTCCTTTAACCTGTGAGATAACCACGGTGCAGGGTGTAATTGAAGTAGAAACTCGGGATCTGGGGCGGGTCGAACGAGAACCGAGGAGTGAGTCGAGTCAGCTATAGCTCATCTCAAGAGGAGATAGCTCGCGATTCCTACGTTTCATATCTTGAAAGTGCTTGTAGAGCGACGTCCTCCGAAAGCACTTGACGAATGTTTCCGCACGTTGCGAAAGCGGGAGATGTGGGTAACACGAAATAAATGTTTTTTCAAATCTCACATCCGTTGCCAACCAAGATACATGCAGTGTGTGTTACATGATATAGGTATATACCAGAATATTTCGTGGAAATGTCGTATATAGGCGGTTTGAGGAGGTTCCACGCTTTCGCTGAAAATGATAGCAAAATTCTCAAATAAAATTTGTTCGTTAGTTCCAATGAAAACAAGTTGATGTTAAAATGTCACAGACATTAGGGTGTTGGTTTGCGAGTGAATCTATTTCACGGTACATCGTATCGTAGTCGCAGAAGCTCGTCCCCGATAAAATTAAGTTTGTCGAAAGTCAAAAGTTCGATTTGATAAATTCTTTGAACTTTTTGCAGTAATTTTATGATACTCGTCACATTTGCTCTGGTTTTTTCGGGAATCTTATCACCATTTTTTAGTGATTACATAATTTTTTGTTACCAACCCATCAGTTGAATCGATTTTCTCGACTAAGATACGTCGGCTTCTTCGTTGGAGAAATTTTCTGGCGTGGTTGGATCGAATATTTCAATTGAACCGGGCGAATTGTAAGCGCAAAACCATTTCGCGGTCAATGAATGTCATTAACACGCATCATAAACCTACCTGCATTTATGCAATTCAAGATTGGCCGACTCCGTGTAACCTGAATTGCATAATTGCAGGCGAATTTACACATATGTCAAATCGTCCATGTGACATTTCCACGACATGACCCGGTACGTAACAGGAATCAAAATTGCACAACCCACCGACATATCGCCAGCTACGTTCTCGTTTCGCCGACGATATCTTGAAATATGTTTTGCGAAGGAATCGAAACCCCAGGGCACGAACGATCGTACGAGGATTTTCCCTGATGGCGAGGTTCCTGCGACGGCTCCTCGCCGAGAAGCGAGCTCCAGTTACCCCAAAAATCAACCTCTGGATCAATTGGCTGAAGAATCGTACCGCAGGAGGCCGGAAAGACAGCAAAAGCACCGATATCGCAGACATCTTGGTGACGTGTTTTTTTACACTTAGAGAAAAAGTCCGGGTACACCAGCACTGTCAGAGATTTTCATTTCACGAACAACTTTTTTTACCACATTCTAGGGTGGTCCTCGTTTAGAATGGTGACGAATTTATTCCGGATCACCCCACCGAATCAACTATAAATAATTCAAAAACAATTCACAATTTTTTTCAGATTTTTATATCAACTGTAACCCGTGACTGTAAGAGGAAGGATTTCCCAATTTAAAATATACGTGTTTCGGACATGTTCTTAGTATATGGGCTATTCCGCGTCAACCGGATCAGTCATCTCTCCGATATTTTTTTAATTTGGCATGTGGATTGTGTGGGAGGAGTTAGATTTTTGTGCCAAAGCGCGAATCTCATAATGCAAAATTCGATTTTTTATTAACATTAACAAATTAGACTCCCATTTTTTTCAAAAATTCATATCTTTGGCAAAAAATTAGATACAATATATTTTTTTTTATCAAATTACGCGGAAAGCTCCATAGAATTTTAAGAAAAATACGAAATGGTAAAAAAAAGTTGTTATCAATTGTTTATTTAACAATTAATTTTTCAAAGATTTTTGAAACAGTGACTGACACGATCAAAAAATTTTTTTAAAAATCTGACATGTTCCTTGAACTGTACTACAACCTGTGAATTAATTCCAGAGGGGTGTTTTTCTTCGTTTTCGAGTTAAAAATCATTGAAGGTGTCGATGCGCATGAAATTACGGCGCGCCGAGTCTCTACGTAATGGCGGGCGGCCGGTTGCCGTCCACCGCTACCCCGCGGTGGCGTCGCAGCGTTATTTTAGAGTCATTTTCACGATGTAGGACATGATTGAAGAATCTGAAAAAAATACCGTACCTTCACAAGGCCTGCTCAAAGCGATAAGTGAAGTTTCAGGAATGTGTTTTTCACCGTTTTTTTATTACAGAGATTCAAAATAACGGTTACACACCATGATAGTGCACATAAATGATAATAATTACATAACTTGCTACTTATTTTAAAATAAAAACACATTCTTGAAACTTCACTTATAGCTTTGAGCAGGCCTTGTGAAGGTACGGTATTTTTTTCAGATTCTTCAATCATGTCCTACATCGTGAAAATGACTCTAAAATAACGCTGCGACGCCACCGCGGGGTAGCGGTGGACGGCAACCGGCCGCCCGCCATTACGTAGAGACTCGGCGCGCCGTAATTTCATGCGCATCGACACCTTCAATGATTTTTAACTCAAAAACGAAGAAAAACACCCCTCTGGAATTAATTCACAGGTTGTAGTACAGTTCAAGGAACATGTCAGATTTTTAAAAAAATTTTTTGATCGTGTCAGTCACTGTTTCAAAAATCTTTGAAAAATTAATTGTTAAATAAACAATTGATAACAACTTTTTTTTACCATTTCGTATTTTTCTTAAAATTCTATGGAGCTTTCCGCGTAATTTGATAAAAAAAAATATATTGTATCTAATTTTTTGCCAAAGATATGAATTTTTGAAAAAAATGGGAGTCTAATTTGTTAATGTTAATAAAAAATCGAATTTTGCATTATGAGATTCGCGCTTTGGCACAAAAATCTAACTCCTCCCACACAATCCACATGCCAAATTAAAAAAATATCGGAGAGATGACTGATCCGGTTGACGCGGAATAGCCCATATATTTTACTGTAAGAGTAATAATGTTCGAAAAAATCCACGAATGTGAGGTTCTAATGAGCATTAGCGCTACTATCTGAGAAAAAATTCACATCATCGTACCAGGTAATATAGACAATTGCATTTTTTATAAATAGAAAGAAAAAGTCAAATTTGTAGGGTGTGCAATTCGTCGAGATTGGTTGGTACGATGATGTGAATTTTTTCTCAGATAGTAGCACTAATACTCACTAAATCTTCGCAATTACAGATTGATTCGAACATCGTCACTCTCACAATAAATTATATGCTGAGAATGTATCTGAAACAGGTTTATTTTAAATGGTGATATCCATCCATTTACAGGCACGGGTTAGAATTGATATAAAAATGTGAAAGAATTAGGAAATTGTTTTTGAATTATTTATAGTTGATTTGGAGGGTGGTCTGAAAAAAAATCATCAACACCCTAAGTAAGGACCACCCTACTATTTTTGAAATTCGTAATAGTTCGTAATCACATGTTTTTGAAATCATTGAAAACCGTCCAGGTCTACGGAAATATTTTTAAGAAATTGTTTAAAATTTGCCAAAATCTCCCAAAGTAATTGAAGATTTTCACGGTCACGTGAAATTTTTTTGGAAGGTTGAAAATTTCATGAAATCTTGTGCAATAACGGTTTAATTTACTTACTCGACTGGTAAGTTGAAAAAACTTCAATCCGAAAATTCGTGGACATCGATTTTCATACAAATCAATTAAGCAGCTCCTAAGATTTTTGTTCCGTGGAAATTTCGAGATAACTTCGTGTTTTCTTGATTTTTTACTTAGAAAAAGTTTTCGAATGTAATTATGAAATTGTTCGGGTCTTGCCTCAATCAAACATTCACATTTGCTTGAACTTGAATATGTAGCTACGTGTCGCGTACACTGCGTAATAAAATCTCGGGGACGGGTCCAGAGCTTGACAATGTGCGACTCTTTTTCATTCTTCTTTAATTTTTATTATTCCCTTTTCAAATAAAACCCGTTATCGTGTCACCGAGCTTATCTGACTGTCCACGCGAGTTTTCGAGGAACGAGAGTTTGGTGAAAATGTTTTTTTTTTGTTCTGTGAAATTGCCGGAGCTGCCTCTTAGAGATAAACCCTGTACACAGACATATACACAGTAGCTGTGTCTTATCGTTAAAAAAAATGAAGGCAATTTCAGGAATTTCGTATTTTCTATGCCAACGTTTCAAGTATTATATTATATATATACATACAGTCTGTAGAAATTAATGAGCGAATCCAAGCGACGTAGACGGGTTAAATTTATTTTACTGTTATTCAGTTCTTCAAATTGTACATTATATCCTTATCTCATTTATAAGGAAGAAAGTTTCAAGAATCCGAGTTTGAATGATGAGGCTTCTTTGTTGCCTTTTTATAATTTCTCTCTAGAGACTCGTATTAGCTGTCCCGTAATGTGCAATAGTTCCTGTATGGAGAGTTGAAAAAAGTACAAAACAAAGAAGATGAAAAAAAAAAAAATGGGGATGAAAATTCTTCGTAGTTTTAATTCAGAATTTTTTCTATTTCAATATAATTAGATACTCTCGAGACAGAACGACGCATGACGAAGGAAGAGAAATTGCCGAGAACACGTGATTTTAACGAGAAATTGGTAATTAAACTTTCACAGCTGTAACCACGCGCACAAACTACACGCTGCACCAATATCGAGTTTTCCGACTCGATTATTCCTCCTTATTCTATTTTTAACTTTCTCAATTCGTAGGTAACGATATTTTTCGGGGAAAAATCTACTATTCTCTATTTTTATTTATAATGATTACAATTTCAAAAGAACTAAGAAGAAGCATGTAATTTTTTTTTTTTTTTGCTGTAAAATTTCGAAATTTCTAACAAACAAAATCAACTACACAGGCAGCGAAAATTCATCTGTTTCTAAAATTTCTCACGTCAAATTGCATTTCTAATAATTACCGAGATCGTTTTATGAGACGGTGTTAATGAATTACGTAGAGATTCTATCGGGTGATGATCGGTTTGACGTATCCACATTAGCCCTGAAGGAACTCCGTTTGTTGAAGACATTTGCAGAAAAAATCGAAGTGTTTTTTTTTTTTCAAATATTTGCAGTTGGTATAAATTTTTTTTATGAAAATTTAGGCACAGGCATAAAGCTACGAAGATATAGATTTATGCGAAAAAGATTTTTCTGTAGGGGATATTGGCAGACGAAAATGGAGTAAATTATGTAACACATATCTTTGTTTTGTCGACATTTCTCTAGAAAACGTCGTCGTTACTTGACTAAAATTGGTATAAATATTCTCTGTGTTGGAATACACGTGTTAGTGTCAATATATGCGGAGACTGAGAAGTTATAACACATGGGAATCTTGTGAACGTATACAGGACTTTGAATTTTGAGTTACGAAACCTCTGAGATACATCCCCTTTAAGAGTTAGATGTGCAGTCAAAGCGAAAGCGGTGTTGTCACGAGAAATCGGACCAATCGATGGATTGGGTTTTGTAACATTTTAGTCTCTGATTCATCGATAAGCTGCGATTGCTAATTTATGTCGTTCAAATTTAAAAAATGCATTGATGAACATTGATACAGAAAATGAGGATAAAAGTTTTCTCTGCTCATTCCGTACGAGAAGTTGTATGGAACGATATAATAGATGATATTTTTTTGAACAATAGAAAACCGAAATTAAATACAATTACAATTGTATCAAAGGTAACGGAAAATCAGTCTCAGAAAGTAAATATTAATAAAAATTTTTCTCAATCCATGAAGATGGAAACAATTTAAGAAATAGATTTCTACAAGCAGTCAAGTGATCTTGATCAAGAGAGTGACAAGACATCGACAACGTTTGATCTTTTTATATAGATTGCATGCATTTGTATTCTCAATAATCTGTAACAATGCTAACGAAAAAATCCGCGTTGTGTATTATTCAACCCATATCGTTTTTAACAGTGAATTTTTTTGATCTCTTCAACTTCACGTATACAGTTTTAGAATAAGAAAATCATCCGAATCGGAAAATCGCTAACACCGTACGATATTCTTCAGAAATGGTCGATGAAGGGGACGTAGAATTCCCACGAGCACGGAGTAAAGTATCGAAGCAAAGTCCGGGTGTATAAGCCACTCGATGCAGAGGGTAGAACTAGGATAATGATGAAAGACGAACAGCGATGCGGAACGAGCATGATCGAAGTAAAGGAGGTTTTACGCTCGGTATAAAGAAGAAGTTATACCGTACCGCGGAATTTTCAGTTTTGTTCACGTGCAGTTTACGAGAGCGGTATTCTCGTAAAATCTTCCATCGGTTACATAAGCACGTAATATATTGTGCATTTACCACCTGCCTGCGGATATTAGTTTATATAACACGGATACACTGACAATAAGCGTTAAAGTATTTTTACACCGGAATATAAACGATGAAATTGCGTTTTTATACGGCCTTGACCGTTCGAATCGCATTTTCAATTGATTGAGATTTTTTTAAGACGGCTATCGACTCAATGCTTGTACCAATGGCCGTGTAACTCGGTCGTAAAATGCAGAACTTATACGAGCCTTGCAGGTACTGTATACACGGTATACGTGGTATACACCCTCTCGAGCAAGGCGAGGAGCGTCATCGCCTCTTAAATTAAACAACCGGTACCTGGTTGTATTTTCAACATTTGCGACCGTGGAGTTTTATCGACGAGCCACGTTTTCCGCCCTTCTCTTTGAACACGATTTATTCATACCGGCCATTTCTCTTATTTCTCCCCCCCCCCTTACTCTCGAGTATGGCTGGTATTTTAGTTACTGATTGATCGCTTATAGTTGAGTAGATTGACTGGTCAATTTGTTTTTGGAATATCGGTGCGGGTTTTCTTCAATCGAAACTGTTTAATTTACGGGGAAAAATTTCTTTGTGCAAGTAGTTTTCTAATGACAACGATATTTTAGGTGTTCTATCGAGACATCTAAAGCGAACTTGACATCCACTTACTACAATCATTGAGAAAGTTGTTTTCTGTAAAACTTATTTTTTCCCCAAATATTCGACCACCTCAGTCAAAATAGGGGTGAGGCATGGCGCAACATGCGCTTCGTTAAGTTGTCACTTGTCACTGAGAGAAATCTTTGTTCTCGGTTTGTTTGAAACATACGGATTAAAAAAAAAAAATATATGGTACAATTAGGTCTTTTACTTGGCCTGCGCGAAAAAGAATTACTTGATTAAATTAAAATTTAGTGACAAAAAAAAAAAAAAAAAAATTCTGTTCCACTGCATTCTATTCTGTGACTGCATAAAGTTTATCTCCGTCAATTTCATACGCGTTTACTGTTATCCGTGCTTTTATTTCTCGCAATTTCAGAAATTCGTTAGCCTGGGAAAATATTATTTTCAGAGTTTTCCGATTTTCGATGTGGAATGGATTCGGTCACGTTGAAATTATTTTTCATATTTTCAGTCCAGTAAACAATATTCTAATTTATTGATAGCTCGTAAATTATCCGCGACAGTCGTATAAACAGGTAATAATTATCTCATTTCACGTACAAAAATTATTCAATTGCGATCTAAAAACTTCAGTGAATCTATAAAATTGAAATATGTAACAAAAAATGTTATTTTGATATTTGTTTTTGGATGCATTTTCCATATGCGAATAACAATGTAATTAAATAAGCCTTGTTATATCAACATAGTGGCGCTCGAGAATGATAATTTTCAGAAATTGTAAAGCATGTTGTTCCGCACCGTCTGGCTTATACGATTAAGGTCTTTGAAATAAAATCTTGGAAATCTGGAACGAACCTTATTTCTTTACAACTTCGCAACTCCAATTTACCACGCGTTGCAATATTCACTTATTGTTAGTAGATACAATTTATTCTTCACAGCTTATATACATGTGGTTGTATTCACTACGATTATACGATTTTACAATTTTTGGTTCGCTGACAAGTATCGTTCGATAATTTTTTCCCATGGTTATTTACAGTCCAATTCCTGTTCCGCCCAAGAATTTTCCTCATTGTCAAACTTGCGATTATGTTATAATTGTTTTTCAGGGTTGGACGATCCGATCGCCGCGTATTGATCGAAGTGACATCGACCCGCTGGCTATTACGGATATGAATAAATTCTACGACGCAAAAGCGACTTACGGTATTACGTTCATGATACTAAAAATGTAGAGACATTGACGTAGCTTAGAAAAACAGCAAATCTTCCACCGCAAGTATGACAACTTTCTCCACTTGGGACCGTTGTATCACTGAGAGAAATTTTTGGTTCCGGTTACCGCTCAGTCCTTAACTATATTCATTTTTTACCACGATCGAAAAATATATTTCTAGGTACAAAGTGAAAATTACTTTTGTAGCTCTTACCAGAAAGTCTAGTATCTCTTACCATTCTTTCTCATTATCGTCACTGTTACTATATTTTCTTGTAACTGTTGCGAAAATTTAATGCCTGTGCAAGAATAAATTGACGTTAAAGCCTTGTTTAACTAAAAAAGTAGAGTAAACGTCAGAAACTGATTTTGCGTTGCGATTACCAAAATGATCGACAATGGCGCAAAATGGTTACGCGTACCTCGTTTTCCGTCATTCCAACAATATTCAAACAGTTTTTTCAACGATACCTGTTTTACCGAATATATCAGTCACCATGTTTCCATCGTTCATTCTTTTTTGTTTCGTTGCAGGGATAAGTCCCGATCCTTATCCGGGACCAATGCCGCCTTTGGATCCGAAGAATAGATACAACGAGGACGTCGAGGTTTACAAACTTACCGGCGGCGTTGAATTGGTACCATTGCTCACAAGCAGTAGGTACCAATCGCATCCTCAAGCCATTCGTTACCTCGCGACAGACGCCACGAGGCCGGGTTACACCCTCGAATCGTGAGTATCGCAGTACCGTGAAATCAATTAATTATTCCGAATTATTTTCAGCACATGATACGTACACCTTTGCTCTGCACGGTTGATACTAATTTCTTTGAAGCCGGTCGTATGAATTGAATAAAAAGAAAATTGTTTCCGCCAGTCACAAATGACGTTTGAAAAATCGGTTACTGCTTTCAACTGATTTCTTCAAGACTAACGATGAGAAGGATTCGCGCGCTCTCGGATTTTCGAATATATTTAATGAATATTTCTGACTCAGACTTCACCGTTTTTGACTTTATCCGTGATCGAACAGATTAAAACTAGTTCTATTTTTTCAATATGGCAATTAATATTTCATGTTTTTATGTTAATTTTTTTTCACGTGTTTAAGTTATTTTCAATTTTTACATTTAATGTATATGTTTTTAAAATAGTCATTGATTGTTTGTGGAACGAGATTTTTTTTCATGGGCCGACATTTGCACTTCAATTCACCTTACAGGTCCCAGATTACACGATCTTCGAATTTGAATGTGATGTTTGAAATTGTTTTTGATGTTGTTCTTTTCAACTCTGGTACATTTTTATGAATGTTTTTATATTTCCTAAACCAAAAATTGTAAAATTATTTCCTCGATTCACAAATGACGTTTGAGAAAGCGGTGACTGCTGTCATCTCGTTTTTTAAAGATGTATTCCTGTGCTTTATGAAACATGGTTACATTTTTGGATGATCAGTCATGGGTATTGTATGAATGAGTGAACAATCAAGAGACGTAGAATTAAGCCAAAAGTCTTATCGGTTAGTTTGCAAAAACATTGTCTACATTGGGTAAATATTGGAGCTGAACTGTATACAGGGCAGTAGGTACCGTATTGACCTGGGTTTGATCCTTGACCTCTCGGATTGGGCCCGCGATTTTTTATGTGATTGTTCTCACTGTTACGTCCGTGGAGGTCGTTTATTCGTCGGGGAATAGAATTAGCGGAGTCGGCAAAAAGCGAGTGGCGTGGGCCAGAATGGAAATAGGATGACAGGAATGAGACGATAAGGTTGCTGTAAGGATCGTGGGAGAGTGACGAGATTAGGGAGACGTCTGACGATACGCCGGACGTAGCATCACTTTCAAAGGCACTCGGTTTTTTTTTGAAGATTTTTTGGACCCGATTTAAATTTCGTACAATTTTTTAAAACGATTTTATCGATGGATGCAATTTAAAAATCTGATAAATTGTGTGTCAGATACCAAAATTGTTTTATTAAAATTATTTAGCATCGGAGTGCGGAAGTTTTTTTCTTCTTACTGTTTTCAAGCTTTTTCCGAAAAAAACTTTTTTTCTAAATTTAGAAGTGGAAGTCATTTCACCATGGATGCTTGCTGAAACATTTTCGTACATCACGTCGTATTTTTGAAAATTTTTTTAAATTGTTCGGAACCATTTTACCATTTGCAATTTTGTTTTATCAGCAAAATAAAGAAGAAAAAAAATCTCTTGAGAAAAATCTATAAAAAATTTCAAAAATCCAATGTGCCATACGAAAACTTGTCAGCAATCATTCGTAGTAAAATGACTCCCGCTTCTAATTTTTTCTGAGCGTTCATTTTTTCGGAAAAGGCTTGAATCAGTAAGAAGAAAAAATCTCCCCGCTCCGGCTGTAAGCTTAAAAATTTTGCTACCCGAGGCATGATTTATCAGAATTTTGTCAGATTTTTAATTTATGTTGATCAATAAAATCGTTTTAAAAAATTGTAGAAAATTCGAAGCGAGTTCAAAAAATCTAAAAAAAAAAAAAAACCGAGTACCTTTCGAAGTGAGAAAAATCATATAAAAAATCGCGGGCCCAATCCGAGAGGTCAAAGATCAGACCCAGGTCTAAATGGTATGGACTGCCCCATATGTTCGATTGTGTTACAATCCTGCTACTAATAAGGTAGTTAATACAGTGGGAAATATAATTCATTGATGTGCATTAGAATTCGCAAACGATAATACGGTAGAGCGAATCACAAATGCGGTGAGTGATTCCCCGGTAATTCTATCTGATCGTACTATGTACGTTATATGTATATACGAACTGAAGTCCACCTCTAATTGCCTCGATACTGGCTCTGTGGCAATTCCCATTCGCAAGTATACATATAGATACGGAAGAATGCAGATTACTGGTTTGGCATGTTATGTGCCTACGGTTGGATTCAGAAACTCTCACCGAACAAATTAGTAGTTTAACCTTCGCACCCATTGTGGATGAAACTAGTCTGCACATGTGGTAAACGAGACTGGTGATTACATTTGTGTTTTCTGGGTTGCAAATGTAGTTTAACGGTGAAAGGAATAAATGTCAGTATAAAATTTCTAAGTTGCAGGATTTTTGGGTATTGTTTATCTAAATCTTGCAGGGGTTTTAGGAGAGATTTTGAAAAACTTTTAATACGTTTTACGGGGCACGAAGCACACGAAGAATTCATCCAATTTCACTTACCAAATATTTAGAAAGAATTCGAAACATCCGAATGCCAGACTTCTTTTGAGTTACGGCTTCTTGGATTTTCTACAGTTGGCTACTGAATAGAACAAATAGGTGAGGTTACCTGCTGTGACGGTGCTGTAGGAGGATTCAGGATCCACGACTTTTGTGATTTTTTTACTACATTTGTGTGTTTTCCTGATTGGCTTCGTCGATTTCCTTCTAGATAATTTTTTTACATTCCACGATTCTTGCACAACGTTAATGTTACGACGCTGGGCAGCCGTATTTTTCACAATTTACACATAAAATAATTGTACTCCAACGCTCCACACATTTTTTAAACGATTTTCGGGATACGAGTAACTTTTTTGATTTCCTCGTGTCGAAATTTGAACCCCTACCGTTTGTTTGTTTATTTAATATAGGAAGAAAAAGGGCGAGTTTGCTCAGTCGGTAAAGGAAGGAGTACCACATGACCTTAAAGTGAACTTATTCCGCAGCAATCTCATTATAAGTTCTCGTGCGTCCTCGGTGATTTCAACCCAGATCTGTCGTCTACAACTTACGACTCGGCTTACCTTACAAGGATCCCTTGGTAGGTCGACCTCTCCGATTTCGACGTACATAATTCATACATGTTCTAGTGCATCGGAAACTAAGAGAGGCACGCACTTTTTTGAATCGATTAATAAACGGTTTAAACCAGTGAAAATGACCCCGAAAAATGGGCACCGAACGGGGTAGTTTCTCAGTTTCGCATAGAAGCGTTTGGGATTGAAATAAAATCAACGCTCAAATATTCCATTCGTCAATAGAATCTTTTTAGCGTGGTTTTCTTTCAAATACATTAAGCGCATCAAGAAACCACCCCGTTAGGTGCCCATTTTTGGGGTTGTTTTCACCCCTTTAAACGGTTTATTAGCAGATAAAAAAATAAAAAAAATAAAAATAGGTATTTCTTACTTTTTGATGCACAACATGCATGAACTAGATAAAAATCGGAGGGGTCGACCGACTTGAGGTTCCTTGTTAGTCAGTTATTTGCCTCACAGGGTTATCATATCGCGTCAATGCAGCCTACTTACCACGCGTCCACCTCTGACACTTGGCTCAATATTTGTGCTGTCAATAACATTAATCTCCCGGAGTTTCGGGGTTTTGCGGTCCTTTATCTCAGGGCATTATCTTATGTATACTCTCACGAAGTACGGTGTGTTTAGGCAGCAGTCACGCGTTATTCAGTACTGACCGTGGAATCGTGCCAACCTTGATGCTGCCTTTATAGTCTTATCTGCGTTTGAGTTGTACCATTTTGCCTCGCTCTCTCTCTGTCTCTGGTGAATGAAGGGTTATCAGTTTTCAATAATCTCATGAATGAGGTACTGGATTGTTCCGTGTCTTGGATATCGCCAGATATCAGAGGCCTGATGAAAAAGCAGAGCGCCTGTTATCGGTTCTTGAAGAGATATCGTAGTGCAGATTTGTATACTGAATATCTCGTGTATTTTACAGACCTAAAGCCTGCGTTGAGAGCTTTCAAGACTGCCTTTACAGAAAAGCGGTCTGACACCATCGGTGGTGCGCAGTCTTTTTGGTGTGGGATGGAATATTTTTACAAAAAACAAAAGTAAAAAGTAGAAAGCTACGGACTGCTTTGCCTAATGAGATTTCATGATGAGTGTATCAATAGTGCACTGGCTTACCACTCGATCGTGATACCGATCTGATAACTTCCCGATACAGGCTTTCAAGCTTCAAAGGATCTGGTCAATTCACTGACTGCCTATTTTTTAAACTTGTTCCTCGCGCCGGCAATGGTGCTGTCGCTGTTAAAGTTTTCGATTGTGGTATCTATCCCAAAGGTGATATAATATGCAGTATTTGTTAAATCGTTTTGGAGAAAAAAAAAAGGTACCAACGGCACGCGGTGTTCCCAAGCGGTCACCCATCCAAGTACTGACCGCGCCCAACGTTGCTTAACTTCGGTGATCGGACGAGAACCGGTGCTTTCAGCGTGGTATGGCCGTTGCCGATAGATTTGAATCTCTATAATCTCATCTCGAAAGTCGAACAAATATACAGTAGGATTTGTGAACATGTAGGCTGAGGAGAATTTAGTGTTTCAGGAATTGGGATGTCTCTGCATTGAGTGATGGAGTGCTTACAAACATAATGACGCGCAGCAAGATTACGCGGGAGTGAGAACCGTCAGTGTGTGACATTTCAGAGCTTTTGCTGATGCACTGACTTACACCAATCTGACACCCAGTGAATCTCTGAAAATGAGAAAAAAAACTATCAGGAAGTGAAATCGCGGAAAGACTCATTGGAAAAACCATTAAAATATACAAACTTCTTTGAAATGTTTTCAAGAAAAAAAAGATGCCAACGGCACGCGGTGTTCCCAAGCGGTCACCCATCCAAGTACTGACCGCGCCCAACGTTGCTTAACTTCGGTGATCGGACGAGAACCGGTGCTTTCAGCGTGGTATGGCCGTTGCCGATGGAAATGAATCTCTGTCATCTGATCTTGAAAGTCAAACAAATATACAGTAGGATTTGTAAGCATGTAGACTGAGGAGAATTCGGTGTTTCAGGAATTAGAATGTCTCTGCATTGAGTGATGGAGTGCTTACAGACATAATGACGCGCAGCGAGATTACGTGGAAGTGAGAACCGTCAATGTGTGAAATTTCAGAGCTTTTTCTGATCCACTGACTGTCACTAATTTGAAACCCAGTGAATGTTTGGGAAAAAAAACTACCAGTAAGTGAAATCGCGGTAAGACTTGTTAAAAAAGATGGTCCCAAAGTCCAAACTTCTTCGAATCGTTTTGAAGAAAAAAAAAGATGCCAACGGCACGCGGTGTTCCCAAGCGGTCACCCATCCAAGTACTGACCGCGCCCAACGTTGCTTAACTTCGGTGATCGGACGAGAACCGGTGCTTTCAACGTGGTATGGCCGTTGCCAATGGAAGTGAATCTCCATCACTACATGTTAAAAACTGAATTAATCAAGATGTTTCTGAATCGAATGATGCAGTGCTTGCGGACAAAATGATTTTGAATGACGTTGATTTTTGAATGAGTTTTTCTCGGTTTTGTGCACCCTGTTAGAAAGAAAACATTCACAATGTATCACATTCGCATAACTTGATAAATCAACCGAAGCTCTGGGATTTCGAGCATCGATGGTTTTCGTTTCAGCGTGTTGCGCGTAGCGTGTGGCTGCACACGTTTCTTATATTAGATAAATCACAAATTCCATGTGCGAATCTGTCTTCACAAACTGACCCAGGTCAGCCGGGCTTCACCCACATAAAACTGCTAATTTCAAAGTCTTAACGACTTGAGAAAAACCAAAGTTTTACGAAGTCGTTGCAGTGGTCAAAAATCAGGTGATGAAATTCGATCGCCTATCACCGTTACCTCCATTCTAAACATGGTCGGATGAAAATATAAATTCCGTCAATACTAAACCTTGTGACATTCATCCTTATTAGAAATCGCACAACTAGGTATTTTACTCACTTTCGTGTCCTACCACTGTATCATGTACTTTTCTGTTTAGTGGCGTTATCAACAATCGGAAAGAAAAAAGTATAGGTTTACTAGTAAAAAGAAAGAGATCATATGTAAGGTGAAACAAAAATTCTAATTCGTGTGATTTTTTGGTAGTTAGATATGGAACGAGGCAGGAAAGTAAATTGGAAATGAAAATGGACGATCTAATCGCATGTGGATTCAATAGGATATGTAAACGTAATTCTGCAGTCTCGATTATCGTTACCGAGTAGAGAACATTTTGAGGGTCTCGCCGCAGACTCCCGTCTACTAAATTTACAACAACATAATTAGATAAAATCAAACTTAACCAGCTTGCAAGAAACAAAAGAAAAATCATAAATTGTAACGAGATATGTACTGTGGTTTTCGGCTATTCGCTGCTTCTTGTGTCTCGGAAATGGTTTACGAAATTAATAATCTTGCACCAGGTGTAAGCAGCTAGCTTGTCGAAGCCTTGTCGGTCGAATATGAAGAGGAACACGAAACACTCAATAGAAAGGCTAAGAAAAAATCACACCAAGCTGTATTTACGTGTACAGAGAATAGGCAGTGCGTCGCAGAAACTGTGCGAGAGAAAAAACGACTGTATTAAAAAAAAAAAATGTTAATATTTTTTACATGAAAATGTTACGTCCTCAAGAACTCATATTCTTTGCCCACAGGCTTATTGTCACTTTACGTCCTGCATCCTCTCCTTATATTCACGGAGCGAAAAGGTTCGTCTCTAAACAGCAACTATCGAGTCTCCTACATTCTCTAAATTCGTGTCTTGCATCTTCATAGCTGTCACACGAGTGGCTTATAATTACATCTCTCCATATCAATCCAAGTCCTTCCCCTGAGCCAACTTCATTACATTGATCACTGTCATAACTCAATTACTTGATCGTTAATAATAAACCAACTATAACATTTAAATCGCCACCTCCCTTAAAACCGAATCCTTTCTTCTTCTATCATTTTCTGCATTGGGTGCACTGTTACGTAAGTGAAAAATCGATGTGTACGAACTCTAAAATAGCCAAATAACACCATGGCTGGGCGTAGAGTAGATATCGGTAGCCGCTCATCGAAGTCTACACACGATATACCCCGTAACAAAAACATAAAATTTATGACAAATATTTTTCAGTTAGGTAATAAACTTGGAAAAAGATAATCGTTCATTTGGAGAAAATAATAAAAATTTAAAAATACAGAGTTTCTAAACGTGAGAAAGCTACTTCAGCGCCTACAGATAGGCAGCCGTGCCTTACAATTTCGTTCCTGAGATGACAAATTGTAACTCCGATTGCCTATCTATAGGCGCCGAGGTAGCTTCTTACCAAATTCAGGCTTTGTAGATTTGTCGGTAAAACATTGAAAATCGATTCATTTCCTCTCGAACCAGAAGCTCATAATAAATGGGACATGGCAATTTTTCAAACCGACCATTGGATTGTAAAATCCTGTAAGATGCACATTTTTTTATCGAGCCATTTCCAAGATCATCAGGCGAGTTTGTCGGACAGGCCGACAGACAAGATGACATTTCTCTAAAAATCCATTTGTACAGTCTAGAGGTTAGAAAACGTTAAGATTCGTGGAAATTGATTTTTGAAAAAGAAAATTCGGAATTTCACATATTGTCAGCTCCTACTTCCGCGTAATCTTGCTGCGCATCATTTTGTCCGTAAGCACTCCATCACTCATGTCAATACAGAGGCATTTCGAATTTCTCCTAATCTACGCGTTTGCACCCGAAAGATTCATTTATTTGTCGAGACCAAGTGACAGAGATTCATTCCCATCGGCAACGGCCATACCACGTTGAAAGCACCGGTTCTCGTCCGATCACCGAAGTTAAGCAACGTTGGGCGCGGTCAGTACTTGGATGGGTGACCGCTTGGGAACACCGCGTGCCGTTGGCATCTTTTTTTTTCTTCAAAACGATTCGAAGAAGTTTGCATATTTTGATGGTTTTAACAATGATTGTTTTCGTGATTTTACCTACTGGCAGTTTTTTTCTTATTGTTAGACATTCACTGGGTATCAAATTGGTGTAAGTCAGTGGATCAGAAAAAGCTCTGAAATTTCACACATTGACGGTTCTCACTTCCGCGTAATCTTGCTGCGCATCATTTTGTCCGCAAGCACTGGGTAAATCAATTGAGAGACATCTCTAGATCCTGACACGCCGAAATTCTTCCAACCTACGCGCTTGCAAACCCTACAGATTTGTCTGACTTTCGAGATCAGATGATACAGATTCCTCTCCATCGGCAACGGCCATACCACGTTGAAAGCACCGGTTCTCGTCCGATCACCGAAGTTAAGCAACGTTGGGCGCGGTCAGTACTTGGATGGGTGACCGCTTGGGAACACCGCGTGCCGTTGGCATCTTCTTTTTGTGTCTTGAAAACGTTTCGAAGAAGTTTGCATATCTTCATGATTTTACCAATGATAATTTTCGCGATTTTACCTACTGGCAGTATTTTTTCTTAGACATTCACTGAGTTTCAAACTAGTGTAAGTCAGTGAATCAGAAAAAGCTCTGAAATTTCACACACTGACGGGTCTCACTTCCACGTAATCCCACTGCGCATCATTTTGTCCGCAAGTACTGGGTCAATCAATTGACACACATCTCGAGATCTTGAGACGCCGAGTCTTCTTCAACCTACACGTTTGCAAACTCTACAGATTTATTCGACTCCCGAGATGAGATTGTAGAGATTCTTGTCCATCGGCAACGGCCATACCACGTTGAAAGCACCGGTTCTCGTCCGATCACCGAAGTTAAGCAACGTTGGGCGCGGTCAGTACTTGGATGGGTGACCGCTTGGGAACACCGCGTGCCGTTGGCATCTTTTTTTTTCTTGAAAACGATTCGAAGAAGTTCGCAGTTTCGGACGGTCTTTTTTAACGAGTCTTACCGTGATTTCACTTACTGGCAGTATTTTGTCTTAGACATTCACTGTGTTTCAAACTAGTGTAAGTCAGTGAATCAGAAAAAGCTCTGAAATTTCACACACTGTCGGGTCTCACTTCCACGTAATCCCACTGCGCATCATTTTGTCCGCAAGTACTGGGTCAATCAATTGACACACATCTCGAGATCTTGAGACGCCGAGTCTTCTTCAACCTACACGTTTGCAAACTCTACAGATTTGTTCGACTCCCGAGATGAGATTGTAAAGATTCTTGTCCATCGGCAACGGCCATACCACGTTGAAAGCACCGGTTCTCGTCCGATCACCGAAGTTAAGCAACGTTGGGCGCGGTCAGTACTTGGATGGGTGACCGCTTGGGAACACCGCGTGCCGTTGGCATCTTTTTTTTCTTGAAAACATTTCAAAGAAGTTTGTATATTTTAATGGTTTTTCCAATGAGTCTTTCCGTGATTTCACTTCCTGATAGTTTTTTTTCTCATTTTCAGAGATTCACTGGGTGTCAGATTGGTGTAAGTCAGTGCATCAGCAAAAGCTCTGAAATGTCACACACTGACGGTTCTCACTCCCGCGTAATCTTGCTGCGCGTCATTATGTTTGTAAGCACTCCATCACTCAATGCAGAGACATCCCAATTCCTGAAACACTAAATTCTCCTCAGCCTACATGTTCACAAATCCTACTGTATATTTGTTCGACTTTCGAGATGAGATTATAGAGATTCAAATCTATCGGCAACGGCCATACCACGCTGGTTCTTGTACCAATCAAAAAACCTGGTAAAGTAAGCACAGATCCTAGTAGTCATCGCCCAATTAGTCTTCTTCCGACGATGAGTAAAGTCTACGAAAAGGTGATTCTCAAGAGACTCATACAACATGATGAAAAAAACAACATACTAGTAGATCATCAGTTTGGGTTCAGAAGCAAGCATAACACAGTACAACAGGTAACAAGAATAGTAAACGACATCTCAATTAACTTCAACAAAAATCTAGTCACAACATTATTATTACTTGATATAGAAAAAGCATTTGACAGAGTGTGGATAGATGGCTTAACTTTTAAACTGATAAATTACAATTATCCACCGACAATTATCAAACTCATCTATTCATACTTATCTGACAGACACTTCGTCGTATCTCTCAATGGAACGATATCAACTAGAAGAAAAATCAAAGCTGGTGTTCCACAAGGCTCAGTTATTGGTCCTATACTTTTCAATATCTATCTTAACGATATTCCTACCTTTCTTAAAACGAGCACAGCACTATTTGCAGATGATACAGCCATCTATGCACACTCTTTCAGTGCCATCACCGCTGCCAAACAGTTACAAGTACACATAAACATACTCGAAAAATTCTACACCATGTGGAAAATTTCACTAAACGCATCTAAGACTGAAGTCATAACATTTGCCAAGAAGACGAGCAACACAAGAATAATTCAACCCATAAAAGTATACAATCACAACATAGAACCAGCAAACACAGTCAAATACTTAGGCGTCTACTTAGATCCCAGACTAACATACCACACTCACATCAAACAAGCAATCAGAAAAGCCTTTATAGTACAAAAAAAAGTGTATCCTCTGATAGTTAAAGGCTCAACACTGACAATTAAAAATAAAAAACTCATATACACGATGATCTTAAGACCTATCCTGACATATGCAGCTCCAGTGTGGTGTGGTGCATCCCCAACCAACTTACTACTTCTCCAAAGATATCAAAATAAATGTCTTAGACTCATTCTCTCAGAAAACAGATACGCGAAAATTAAAAAAATGCATGAGACAACTGACTTAATGTACATAAAAGAGTATATATATAGACTAGCAAATAACTTTTATGACCAACAATTAAATAACAATAATTCAACAAAAAACATTACAAATATAAGAAAGTATAATATACCACACACGTTTAAACACAAACTACCTTACCAAAAACTAGAAATATTTAATAACATAAAAACCTAAGCAACTGAAATAAATGCTACCTGATAAAAAGCATACAGGCACATGCCTGGAACAATTCTCAATCACAGGTTTTTGCGCGAACTTTTCCTGTATCTAAGTCAATTACTACTGCATTTGCTACAATACTGCATTCAAGTCTTAAACAAAACATTTAGAAAATAAGTTAACCACTTAATGTAAAACAAAATGTTAGATTAAGCTTAAAATCTAAGCCGGAGTTACATAAACTAAGATAATTATAAGTGCAACATTGTAAATATTGTACATTTATTGTTTCATCTAATAAATAAGGTTCTCTCTCAAAAAAAAAGGTTCTCGTCCGATCACCGAAGTTAAGCAACGTTGGGCGCGGTCAGTACTTGGATGGGTGACCGCTTGGGAACACCGCGTGCCGTTGGCATCTTTTCTTTTTCTTGAAAACGATTCGAAGAAGTTTGGACTTTGGGACGATCTTTTTTAACAAGTCTTACCGCGATTTCACTTACTGGTAGTTTTTTTTCCCAAACATTCACTGGGTTTCAAATTAGTGACAGTCAGTGGATCAGAAAAAGTTCTGAAATTTCACACATTGACGGTTCTCACTTCCACGTAATCTTGCTGCGCATCATTTTGTCTGTAAGCACTCCATCACTCAATACAGATGCATTCCCAATTTCTTCCAACCTACGCGCTTGCATTCTACAGATTTATTTAATCATCTAGATGAAGTAAAGGAGATTTCTTTCCATCGGCAACGGCCATACCACTTTCAAAGCACCGCTTGGGAACACCGCGTGCCGTTGGCATCTTTTTTTCGAAAGGCTCTCCAGAATTTGCTTAGTTTCTATGTTTTCCTTCTAAAAGTTGTCTTGATTGTTTCCAGTTTTTTATGCATGATGCGTCAAGTTGGGAGCCGTCCATGAACTTTGCAATGCATTTAAGGAAGTCCGGAAAGAGGGGTCGAAGGTTTCGTTACATAACGGTCTCTGGTACTTTTTTTCGGCTTTTCTCAAGAATTATGAATTTTCAATTTCTAATTTCGCGCGTACACAGTCGTACTGCTTTTCGACTTCCCGTTTCTCTGTTTTCAGAGAAAAAAGGAAGTTATTGTCATCACCACGAAAATGAAAAGTTGAGTTCTCACTATATCTTGTTGTTTCTCGATCTAGAGAATCGCCTTGCACCATTTTCGGTTGGCATCCTGTGTATGTGTGTATATATGCATGCATGTGCGTATTTGTGTGATAAAGTTTTTTGTCCAACGATATTTCGAGAAGGAGTTACCGGTTATTAATCATTTTGGTTGCGATCGACGCAGCTTTTACCAGTATTTCGTCCGGAAGTGAAGTGGATACAGAAATATGTGAAAAAGTTTTTTCACAGCGTTGCTGAACAGTAACGTTTTCTAGCTGCTTCAATACTTTGGTTTATTTCTGAATTCATTTATTTTTCTCAGTTTTTAGTGTGTTTTAGTTTATCCGCTGTCTCATGGATTTTTATGCGCGATCTCATAATTCTAAAGAATATATATTTTCAAATATTTTTTCTGCATTCCTCGGAATTTATTTCATTTTACGTCACTACTAAAAAAGATTTTAAATTTAAGAACAAATTCACAGCGCAGTCATATGAAATTTGTAAATTAGGTATACGAAACGACCATTCATACCCTTGGATAGCTAAATTCACACTCGCACATTAATTTTAATGTATTGATGTAAAGTTTGATATACACGATATTGGAAATGAAAACACGTTGTGCAATTTTCCACTCATGCATTGTAATGATACATTATTTACTGAAAATTACAATAATTGTATATTAACCTATTCATAACCAACAGAGCATTGAAAATACAGTACAGTTTGGAATATTAATCGTGACCGTATTAAAAATACGATGCATGTAACATCGAATATTACGATACAAGAAATTCAATATTAAAAACCGAGTTAAAAACTCGTTTAAGCATTTTCCAAACACGTAATGTTATGGTATTGATAAACATATAATATTCGTCTGTGGTAGAAACATCCATCGCAAACAGTTTTATCGAAAATTTGAAGCCCTAATAAATAGTTTGTTAATTAAGAAGAATCCGTCGAAGAATTATGGACACAAGTAATTATATGATATGGTTTCCGACAATAACAAGATGAATTGATGATGATGAAAATAACAAATTGAACCTCTGTTCACAATAAAAACAGCTACTCTATACTTACAAAGAATATTCGTAACAAAAAAAAAAAAAAAATAAGAAGAAACTATTCCAAGATCAATTTGCCGTCGCAATTCACACTGAAAATGCAATCCTTCCTAGAATACAGTTCAACTTTACAGACTAGTGATTTTTCCGTAGCTGAATTTGGTGGAACGATCAAACGTTTGGAGAATTGTTTTTCTCAATCTTACCAAAAATAATAATATCAAAAGGCCTTTGAAAATGATTCGATTGAAAACATCATTCATTTTCTAGCATCAATCTTGCAAGGGATGAAACTTATACAGGACCCTTCCCCACCCATCCCCTTTAAACAGACTATAATCGCACATTCCTACTTCACACGTATCGACTTTAGACAGTGAAACGATATTCGGCATGCTTTTTTAGCATGCAGCATAAAATTTACGTAACATTGAGCATCGGGGCGACACTCGATGCAAAATTACGTAAAGCACCCTTATTCGAGAATCCATTGATGAGGTAACCAAAGGTTACTAGAACTTTTAAGTTTTCCCCCACGTTTCTTGACAACAAATTTCTTTCGCAGAGCGAACTCTCGAGACAAAAGAGCAAACAAATTTCCATCGTTCGTTATCATTATCGTCAACGCTGCCATTCTTACCGGTCAATTTCCCTTTCCCTTTTAAAAATAAGAAAATGGAATGGGAAACCCGTGTCATCCCGGTGATATCGGGCAATCGGCACGTCGCATGCGGACACATGAGGCTTCGGGGCAGTGCCTTCCTCGTTCCAGAGGCAGTAGGTTCGTGGGTTGGTACCGAGTTAGCGAACAACGCGGGAGTGATTAGGACGTCCATGGGACTCGAGGGAGGAGGCGGGTGTTGCATGAGATAATCAACTCCGTGACCCGCCGGACAGAAGCCGCCCCCGTTTACCGCGGGTTTAATCCTCCAGTCCGGTTTGCATGTTCGTAGGACTAATCCAAAAAGTATCCCAGCGTCGCGCCACGGCGACAATGAATTCCCCGTTATATATAATAGTACATTACGATACGAGTGCGCAAAGTAGGTCGTTCCCGCACTCGCAAAAAATTCTTCCGCGCTAATTCCTCGCTTACTTTTCACCCTTCGGAGCGGTAAATTGAACTTCTTTCTTAGATTTTAGAATATTTATTTATTTATTTTCATCGGATTGTTTACATTTTCGCGTATAAAACATCAAATGCAAACCGTTGCAGAAGTATACTTATGCTAGTTATACTTGTTCGCAGTTCTGATATAACTCTTATAATCTGATAGAATAAATTTGTACGAAAAAAAAATAACAGTTTCGAAACGTATATAATAGTGATCATCCAGAGAACATAGTTCTAAATTTTTATCGAATTTTTTTAGTAATACAAATTAACAATGTAATAACAAAGGTTAGACTTAGAGATTCTCTAAGATCCATGACTTTATTTTATTTTTATGACATGTATATGTTTTTGTTTGTCGTTTTAAGTTCATTTGGCAACAGCCTTGACACAACTGCATCTACTAGTATCAATTTCGCACATCTTTGGCATAATAATACTTCTATTTCTGGTAATACTGAAATTGATAAAAGTATTCTTAAAATATCATAATGGTATTTAAGCGACTCGTAAGCATACATTTGTTTACAGTCCAATGGCCTTTTATTAGTTATGAGTTGATTTTTATTTATGATTTTTAGGAGCTTATTTTGTAAACTTTGCAGTAAAAATAAATTGGTCGAGTAACACTTCCCCTGTTTGTAATAAAATTTGAGGATTCTCTGAGGCCAATTTATATTCGTTCCGACACCCTACATTCTAGGGCAACGCGATCAATCGGCTAATCCTCGACTAAATCAAATTTTTTTTTTCAATTAATTGAGCAATCGGCCCTTTCAATAAATTCTCCTTTTGATTAAACGATTCGTCAATTAATCAAAAGAACGATTATTCGTTGTTATAATTAACCGAGTAGTTGCCCAGCTCTACAGTAAGTAGATCACGAAACATTCAAATGGATTTATTCGAAAACAAACCGTTAAGAAAAGTCTTTTTCGCGATACTTTTCATCAAATAAGAAAAAGTGTAGGCTCATCGGTAGACAGCAACTAATAAAATGGGTGAAAAAAAAAATTAATCATTCACTTAGAAAAAGTACTAAAGACGAAACGTTATAAATTTGTCGGTAAAACATTGAAAAGCGATTTATTTCCAGTTGAACTGGAAGTTTAGATGAAATGGGACATGGGATTTTTTCATGTTCATCGGTTGTTAAATCATGCGAGTTTCAGAGTTTTTTATCGAACCATTTCCGAGATCGTCACGGAGTTTGTCATTTTCCGAGGCGAATATTCCTCGACTTTTCGACTTGACGGTACGTCGGCTTTAATTTATCAAATTATAGTTGATACATATTATTTGTCTAATTCAAATGATCTAACTAGGCCGATATCTTAGCCTTCGAATACGAGATCTGATCTTTAATCACATTTGATGGTTTATTCAATCGATCCGCGTCGTGGTTTTAGGATTTTTCCCGATTGTATTGATACGTGAAAATTTTTAGAACACAATACGGAATTTTCTATGGCTTAGCAATTTTGGGATATTTATCGGGGCACCACAGTCGTAGCGAGCAAAGCTCCGAGTCGTCAGCAACCCAAGGGCAGGAAGTTACGGAGAGTCAGGAGTCCGCTTTACCCCAACCATGGCGAAAATTAACAAATTTTCCCCGGATTCCGGAAGTGCATGGCGCGACGATTCGGGCCGCCGGCTGTCGAGGCGCTACTTGTGCCGAGTTTGCGGCGAGGCTTATAATTAATTACAGCGAACGGAAGTGGCTACGATTTACGAGGCGGTGGCCGAGGGGTCGGGTGACGGCGAGGATGGGAAGTTGGCGAATAAACGCGAGGTGATCGCTCTTCCCGAGGTATTCTCAATCCGACAAATCACATCATCCAAATCGGATTAGACCATCAAGGAAGAAGAGCCAATAGTCGTCCTCATAAATAAGTAATCTTATCACGCTGGGGGCCTTGCGCCAACTTGACGACGGTCCGACGCCATTTCGATTGGAATTGCAAAGTAGCCAAGTTTACGGATTTGCGAACGATTTCCGTCCCGTCGTCTTTTTTTACTATCCTTTTTCCCTTGCTTCTGTCGTCTTCCTTCCGTCCGATGCCTTGTTTCGCACATTTTTCAAACGATTTAACGCTTATTTACCGCACACACCGCAACGCAGATTTACAAGAGAATAAGAATTCGTCCACTTTTACCAGATACGTATAGAAAATTCGATATCAAATTCGTTACGTTATTTTCAATAGCTGACAGTGCGCGCTTTCTTTTGCAACTACTGGTTTTAATTTTACGTTCTTTCTTTGTTTCGAACAGGCCATTCGGCAATTGCAAATGGCATATTTCTTGCATTGCAAAAATCCATCCATATCCTTATTCTCAGACTTTTTGAATTACTGTACTTAGATCTAGTTTCTTACAAATCTTTACCCGTTCGAATTAATTAATACATTTCTCTCAGCGAGTTTCAAAGTTCCTCGTACAGAATGGGTGTATCAACGTTTTTATACCGAATTATTTGATGTTTGTAGAAAGGATAGTTTTTCAGTTCTAACTTCGAAACATTTAGGGTAATTATGCATTTCCTATGACCAAGCAAGAAAAATATTATTCACGTTTTGATCCCAAGCAGTGGAAATGCCAGAAACTACGAAGCAATAATAGTATTTAAGAATTTCATTATAAGAACGATTTTTCAGTGAAAACATTTGTCGTTCTTCTGTTTGTAAAAGACCTCTGTTTGATAAACTAAAAATGTAAATCCAACCGCTGACGGATACATCTTCAAGTTGTTTGTAGCGATATTTTCTTGTAGCCTAGTCATGAACAAAAAACATTGTCCAACTGCAGATTCATCTATTCAAATAGAACCGCAGTGGTCTAAGAACAATCTTTTTCCAACACAAGCTTGGAAAGCTGTGAAGCGTGCGTAAAGTTTTCCATTTCCGAACAGTACGGTAAAACGACGCTAACGCATGTGCTTGAGTGAATTTCTCAACTTTACGCACTAGGGCTTCCTCAGCGCATGCGCAATTTCTGATAACTTAATTTTGCGCATTGTCTCATCGAGCGTAAGTTAACGAGCGCCAATTCAAGCGGTGTCAATGGCACCTTCGGCACGTCTCAAATTAAACTTTCTTTCACAGATGTTGGAGAAAATAGCGTGCGTCACGTGTGGGAATGGAAGATATCTGTTTCGTCTGTTAATTTACAACGCTCGCCTTGGCTCTTACTGCGTTCACACTATTACTCATATGATTGCAGCACTCGCCTTTGCGGCTCACGCTCAAAACTTTACACTCGTCAGAAATCGCCCACTTTCTGCACGTGTAATACAATATACTCTATTTCGTCTCTGCAGTATCTGCATAACACCACGAGCCGCGGTAATAAATGTCAGCGGTAATTTTTCACAATGCAGAATGGATCTGCAGCTGCGTCATACACCGCATATAACGAACAAAACGAGAAGAGATAGAATGTGCATAAAAAGGACATTCAAGATACGTTGTTACACGAGCTGACGTTGAAAGCCCGCGGCTGGATATCGTATTCCGTACATGGAAAATTGGATAATTCAGTTTTGCAGTAACTGAAACCGTTCCGCAATGATCATACAGGTATACCAGCGGAAGTTATTGAGTTTCTCAATTTCTCCGGCACACATCGCCCTCGACTGCAGCAGTTCCACTTCGCGTCAATTGAGCAGTAATGGTACAATGTGCAACCAAGGGAGGTGGAGGGGGGCTGTTCGTAATTGCCCTCCCCTCCCCCCCCCCTTGTCGCATCGCGCTTTTTTCAATAAGTGCATGTATATACCTTTTTTTGTGCATTTTAGGGTAAAATAAAATAATTACGTTTCATAATTGATTTTATTTATGCGAAGTAATCATAATAAGAACAATGATTGATAATCGAATTCATTCGGTGTCATTTTATTGCTTGTTACTTCCATAAGAGGCAAAAATAAATTTTCCATCCACTTAACATGCAAGAATAAGAGCCTATTTCAAGCACACTGAGAGTAACTTTTAGTTCCGGTTACCGCTCGGTCCTCAACTATTTTCATTTTGTACCACAATCGAAAAATATAGTTCTAGGGAGAAAATGAAAATTAGTTTTCTAGCTGTTACCGGAAAGTCTAGTATCCGTTATTATTCTTTCTCATTACTATCACCGTTACTATATTTTCTTGTAACTGTTGCGAAAATTTAATGCTTGTGCAACAATAAATTGATGTTAAAGCCTTATCTAACTAAAAAAAGTAGAGTAAACCGAAAAAACTGATTTTGCGTTGCAATTACCAAAAAAGTATCGACAATAGCTCAAAATGGTTACGCGTACCTCGTTTTTCGTAATTCCAACAATATCCAAACACTGTTTTTTAATGATACCTGCTTTACCGAATGTTTCTAGTTACTATAAAAAATGAAATTTTTCTCAATGCACCTGTTGAAAAAAAGTTATAGCGCGATGCAGAGCTTTTTGTATTTGTTACCGTGGCGATCGGAAAGGACACCCGGAAATGCAGCAAGTCTTTTGATTGTGTGACCAGTTAGTGGAATGATCGTGGACAGCACATTTATACCTGTATGTTAAGTACTTGTGGAATCATTAATTGATCCCCTTTCACCTTTAATCGGCACATTTACATTCTGCGTTGTATAATGGCCGTAACTGTTCGTGAAATCCTGAAATCCTTACACGATATTCTTGCTGTTTCAGTTTGAGAGCTTTGAGGTCTTTTGGCACTGGAAGTCGCGAGTACGTCGCTGATTTAGCTCAGCAAATCCACAGGAAACGAGAACGGGTCGTGGTAAGTGTATTGCGTGAAATTCTCCCGCGAGCGAATGCTAGAAGTGAGTTGAAATTCAATACCTTGTCGTCGATTTCATTACGATAATATGAGGAATTTATCCAATTCGTATACCAGTAAGCTACAATGTTTTTTATAAAAATTCAAGAATAAATATACTAAAGTTCTCGACAAGATAGGTTAGATATCGATTTTTTATTTCATACACCCTTAACCCTAATTGGTCAAACCTCAGTAGAATCGCATAACGGTCACAGAGGGTGAAGATCACCCCAGTTCGAAGAATGTGATATCTTGCTTCAACAATGAGTTTTATAAATCTAAAAAAAATATTTGGGTATTGTTTAAGGATCGTACGAAAAGTTCTTTCAGTTTCCCTAACGAAAATTTACTGTTTAAATATTGTAAAACAGCGGCGAAGTTATGGTACTAAGGAACTGTACGAGGATTTTGAAAAATGTGTGGGGTGATATTCACCCCAAGTGACCAATCAGGGTTAACGGACTATGCTATTGTAACGGGACGAAAACCATCTGATTTTCGCGATTTTCTTTTCAATGGTTAAAATACGCTAGTCGGTCTGATATTTTTATGTAAAAGTAAATATTTTTATTTAAAATGTAAAAGTAATTATTTTTATGTGAAAAGCACTCATAAAGAACTGAAAATAAATTTTGAAACGTTATTTTTATTGAAGAAAATTTTTTTTAACGGTTTTCTCGGAATCTGGTGTTACAAAACGGTGTACATTCTCAAAGGAGGAGTCTTCAAGTTATTCGTCTTAAATTTGGACACAACTTTCTTCACGCCATTCTTTATCTAGGTATTGAAGTTTGTTTTTTTTGAAGTATTCATATTTTTTCAAAGCAAAACTCGCGAAAGAATAGGCTAAATTCGATACTTACAATATTCGAAGCTTACGAGCATGGAAATTTGATGAAGCTTCGATATGTGCGACTATATCGTAATAATCTAATCGAAAAAGTATCAACTCCTGACTCACCAACCTTCTCAATTGATGTTAAATGTCGACCATGTAGAAAAAGATTTAAAAAAATAATAGCTATGCAATTCTTAAGAGTTACTCCTTTTCAATTTAGGTTATGTTGTTCACCGAGTTGCATACAATGGTAAAAGACGAACGAAATTTGCGTTGAAAATGTTAGACCAATTTGAAGGGACATAAGTTACACATGATGTAAAAGTCACACATTTTGTTTACTCAATATTTTGGCCTGAAATTTGTTACACGGTGGGATTTTGGGGTCGCTGATCACAAATCTGAATTCAGAATTTGATAATGTCTAAATCCAAAATGGCGGATCCAATATGGCGATATATCCAAATTCCGACTTCAGATTCGTGATCAGCGGCCCCAAAATTCCCCCGAGTAATAAAATTCAGGCCAAAATGTTTAGCGAAAAAATGTGTGACTGAAAGGGTTAAGCATTAATACTATGAGCTGACAAGCCTTCATGTATCGACGATTGTTCCAGGAGGAGCAGCGTTGGGAGCAAGAGAATTGTCGGAGGCATTATGACACCTGGAGAAGATTGTGGGGTCGACCAGGTCACGGGGCGCCGATGGATCATTGTCAGCGTGCAAATCTCTACAACATTCTATACCGACCTGCAATCTATTGAATTCACTTCGTTACGCGGATCATGTTGTGCTTGCGATATTTGTCGTGCGAGGGTACTTTTCAATGTCGATAAATTGTTTCTCACACCAGATTCTTGCGTTGCGATGAACGGAAAATCAGCCTACACTAAAGCTACGACAACTGTACCTATAACTATCATTTGTTTCTAGTTTTGATGTGCGAATCTTCTAATCGTTGATTTTAAGTCCGTTGATCAATGGAGAAAAACCTTTGAATCAGGCCAGAATTTCACTACTCTGGGAGCTTCTTTTTCCAGTCACTAATCGATGGTCTCTAATAAACTTCACTCAACTTTAGAGGGGTTGATTATAAAAGACCTAACCTTGGCGTGACAATGATAATCCAAGTAACGCCACGAACCCCGATGATAAAACAATTATCTTCTATGCTTGTACACATGAGTTAACTGTTTTATCATCGGGGTCCTTAGAGTTACTTGAATTATAGTCGTCACCCCAAAGTTAAGTCTTTTATAATCAGTCTCTTTAAACTTAGGTGAATTTTATTAGGAGCTATCGTTATATACTTGAAAGGTAAACTGAGAAAATGGTAAAAATAACACGTTCAGATGCGTACGTTATTTTTAGACGTCATCTACGTCATTTTCAATATGCATCCATTACGATTCTTTCGTGTTATGAGGTTACCGCTTCTGTAGAAGCCGATCCACGGTATAATAATGCAAGTGCGATAGAATCCGATAAGAGTAAAAGTAAACTATGGGCCATTAATTCCTAGGTGATCGTTCTCTATCGGAAGGTAGAGGTTCAATCGATCGGTACAATTAGAGCCTAATTTACTTTCAATCGGTTTAGCCGTGTCTTATCGCGTTCTACCGCTCACTATCGTGACTGTTACTATTCTCCCAAATGCGAAGTACGCATGCATAAAAAAGGTATCTACGACGCTGAATGGTCGATTTGTCTCAATGGAACAAGTCACAGTGGACCGGAATACCCGGGTTTTACAGAGTTTTCTATACGTGACAACGAAGACAAATTGCCGCGCAGAACTGTAACAACAGCGTCGACACCGTACAACTGTAATAACGCGGACAACGGGAAAATCTAGAAACGCGCATCGCCATTGTGTCTGACTGCTGTGTATCCGTTACCGAGCACCGTCAGCCTCCGTGCGGAACACACAAGAGTTGGGCGTCGGTGATTCATACCCCCGTAAAATATCAGTTCCTGTTTACGCTTGGTTTAGATATACATGTTGATACTGCAGCAAAACCACCGCCGTTGCTCTATCGCATTGTCTGCAGCTGGGTCAACGGGTGCAGAAGGCAGTCCCATTACGGTTTTTTTTTCGTTCAGTCAAAATATGTAGGTCTGAATTAAAAATGTTCGGGATATGGCTGCATTTTTGTGTTTCGGGATTTTTTACTATCGGGAACTCGAATCTGGAGTTATTTTTGATTCGCGTAGCCGGCGTTCTCAGAAAACAGCAAAATTTGACGTTTCTTGCATTTTCTTCAAAAACTGCTACCGATTGATGAAGCATAACTTGACCATCGTGTAGAGCAGAAAATTCTACATCGAATTATGTTCCCGCGTGACAGGAACGGAGTCGGATTAACATATTAAAAAAAAAAAAGAAACTATTTCACTAAAATTCCCCAGATACCGTCGATAAGTAGAATTTCTGTTTTCTTAATTGGTAACCCTACTCCCTTTTCGACATATGAGGACATAATTTGTGTAGAATTTTCCGCTCCACGCGATCGTCGAGTCATTTTTCATCTATCGTGAGACAGAAGCAACTCACTCCCTTCTATTTGTTTAACAATTTATCAAGATTATTGACGATTTATACTGAACTATATTTTATTTTGAATTGCTTCTACTCGACGCGGCCTGGGTCAAGTGCTGTCGAGGTTCAGACAATTTTATTATATTATGTTGGGCGCCAGTTAATTATCAAAATTAACGAAAACGAAATAACGGCTAAGCTCAGTTGGCTAACAAATAACAATAATAGTTTTATTTATAGACTCTATTCGCAAGGGAGTTCATTCGGGGACCCGAGGAAGGGAGAATCCAAATTTCCAAGAGCATAGAAGAAAGAATTGGACAGAATATACAAGTTTATTTGTACTTACAAATCGTTGTCGAAATCCGACTCTCGCAATAACGATGGAATTGATTCCACAGTCAAATTACAAGAAAATACTACGCACTAGTTGACACAAGAGTCAAACTATGTAATTGTCACGGTCAAAGGTCGACACAAAAGTCGAATTACAAAATCGTGTAATAGGCACGGGGCTGACACAAGAGTCAAATCACGCGAACGCTACCCACTGAGGCTGACATAGAAGCCAAATTATTATAACGAAATACTACGAGCGAAAGTTGACACAAGAGTCAAACTACAAAACTATGTACTATATACGGGGGTTGACGCAAGAGTGGTTGTGCCGGCTCCTGCCGCACGTGGCTTGGATCGATAATTCGCTCGACAATTTGACGCCTGCGCGCTAGTCTGAATTTGAATGTCTGTACCCTATTCGTCTCGAGTCAATATGGCGTAATGGCGCGTAATATTTGAATGACTTTAAGTGACTCGGAAGCTATTTATTAACCGCGGATACCTTATAATTAGGGATTTCGACTCTGACGTTGAGTTAGATACGATTATCCTATTTTTCTGTTACAATCGATTGTAGTTTTTGAGGAAAACGCAAAAAACGTTATATTTTGTTGTTTTCTCGAAACGCCGGCTATGCAGCTCAAAAATGACTTCAGATTCGAGTTCCCAAATATCATGCATATGTTTAATTCAGACCTTTTTTGACTGGATTATCTTGGCTTGTGATTTCACTTACCGTTTTTGGTGATGAGCAGACGTACCTGCTGCACTAATCAGAGGATCCAGGCTTCCACCATCATCGCAAGAGCCTTGTTTCCCATCCCGTTTTCGTTATCGCTAATCACTGCTTCTATGTTTACCAAAGGCATCGTGTGAACGATAGTATATCTATTATATGGAATTAGGTGTAGGAATAAGGCCTTGAATATTGAAGCCGATTCTAAACCATTAATTGTCGATGTATGAATTGAGCTATGAAATTAGCAATCACAGTAAAAAACATCAGAGAACTTTTTGACGTTTTCTTCAAGTTGCCAAGGCCCGCTGGACGCTTCTTCGATAGTTTTAGATTTTTATTCGAGACAAAATTGCTCAGATTTGATGATATTTGAACTTGATGATTGATTCTGAAGTTATTGGGGGTAGCGCAATACGGATTTTTTCTGTTTATTGAAAAAATATTGGATTCATATCTGATTCTGAATTCCATTTTAGTTTGTCGAAGTAAACTGATTCAGGTTCTCATTTAATAGTTCTCAACAACATGTGTCAGGGTGGCTCAAACGGCCAATAATTTTCCCGTTTTACAAGTATGTACATCCAATCGCGTGTCAAGAAACGAAAAAAAGACTATAAGGGGGAGGGGGGATTAAAATTGCAACAATTAGTAAGCAAATATCAAACAAAGTGTTTATCTATTTGCAGTTAAATAAATATCAAGTTCTTTGCGTTAAGAAAACAGCCCGATGCATAGGAACTTGTTGAAAATTCACCGATCTAAATGAATTTATTTTAGAATAACATACACCATGTTTGTTTCGTATAAGTAAACGGAGATATTAGTTTATGATCTTTAAAGAATTCCTTTTCTCTCGGCATGCAACCATGTAATTGATCTAATGACTTCGTAAATTAGAATTATACATTTACAACGTCCATTGGATTACGGGCTATAAAGAACACCCTGCATTGCTGTAGCAGGTGTTCGTTTTCGATAAATTTCCTAGGATCTAGTGTAGCGTTTTCTCGGGTCTAGAAAGGCTGAACGTCTCCCACGAGTCGAGTTAGTCACGGTTTTAATAAGTAACCATATTGCAGGCGATATTTACGCGTTAGCTGCGGCGACTTTGTGCAATGCCAAGACGCTTCCAGACTCTACCTTTAGATTATATTTATCGCCTGTGATCCCGAGCGCCTTTCACGCCTCGGCTGCACATGCATAGTAATAAATCCCATGCCGATTGAGTAATTGAATCGCATGAATGCGAACTGCAACTCTCTCTTGGGTTTCCTCGTTACACTGGTACCGTGAATCAGCTGCATTTCAATCCTCATTCATTTTGAAGTGAGCCGTGCGCATAACCTTCTAAGTACGAACATCTCAATTGACTGAATATTGACTCCTCCAAAGTGAAATCGTGTAGATTGAACCGTTTTTGACACGTCTTGCCGTCATTTTGTTTGGCGTCAAACAGCGTTCGATGATCAGTGATACCTGGGAATAATTTTAGAAATGATTTGAAACGCCAAGCGTGTCAAAAGATTCGACGGTCATGGGTTATGTTACGTTTGTTGAGATTGAGTTAGTTTCGAGCTCGGCCCACTATGGCGCTGTAGGTTTTTCTGTGTTGCCAACATGACTGTCTAGTGTAAAAAATTAGCCGTCTCAGATTCATTGTCCCCAAGTGTACCTATCTACGTTTATATTTTGCATTGGTGCCTCCAATTCCAAACTGCCTTTTACTTGCCGAACATATTTTGGCCATCCTTCTCATTTAATGAGAAAGGATTTCTCGAGATTTGGTGGCCTCTTAGGCCCCCCCCCCCAGTCCGCCACTGTGCAGAAGATAGCTTAGACTTACACGTAATAGCCTCGTTCCATTATTTTCAAAATTTTTTGATATTTATAATTACACACGTCGCATGTTTTTCATCTTTTCAGCAAAGCGTAGGATGTTAGGTTAGGTTATGTATATTATAGTATCCAGCCAATACACTGTACGGGCTGATAAGGATGCTACTAATGAGACGAGATTCCTCGGAACAGTAAGCGGCGTCATTATTTTATAAAAGGCACGATTATAAAAGCAAAAAAAACATAGTCCAGCTTATTGCACTCGTTAAAAGCACATTCTGTGTTGGTATATTTATGCTACAGGCTATTTCAAGTTAAGAGAAACGTATCATATCATATGCTAGCTATATATTATCACAGGCTACCTATACTTTCACTATTTGTGGATATTATAATATTATACGTTCAAAATTAATCCACGAACATTGGAATGTATCGAAAAAAAGTGGAATTACTCTGGAAAAACTGGCAAAGAATCTTACAAAATTCTGCAAGGAGTCTGAGTCTTGTTTAGTTTGTTAATGTGAATGAAGAAACATTGCTTCTTGCCACAGATTTATCGAATCAAGTGTATACCTCTCCTTAGCTCATTGGCTCTAAACTCTTGTTGATGAACACATTCGTAGTCAAATGCTTGCTACAAATTATCGTTAGTTACCAGCAATGCGAGGTGTGACCGAAGTACAGGGGAATTAAGAATAAAAAGAAGAGTGTAGAGTTGAATCGCGCTGTGAACCTTTTTGGATATTGTATGTGCAGAGGTACGCAAGTGCCTACATAATATAGGTATGAATGTATGTGGTATATACGCCCGGAGAGCTTAGGAGAAGAAAATAAAAATGGTTTCTACCCGCTACAGGACGAGGAGAGAAAAATCGTGTCTGGGAACTGAAAAAATATGGCGATTCACGAGGATTTATTATAACGATGCGCAGTGGTTTCTGACTGTCAGAATAAAGAAAAGGAAAATATGTAAACAGAGGCCTTTTATTTTTTACAAACTTGAGCTGATGTATGATGGCGATTTTTTTTTTTAGCCTCGTTGTTTCTTGTTACAATGTTACACGTAGAATATTGGATAGAAGATAAAAAATATTCATAACTGGTTATTGTGATTAGTAGTAATAGGCATAATACGATGCAGAGAAATGTGTAATGTATTTTAATCATACCGCTAAGTATAAAAACTATAATAAAACTGAAAAGAATACACGGTTTACTTTGGTTTGATTGATTCCTTTCTTCTCAACTCATTTCACGTCAATCCAAATAGATGGTGTACTTGACCACACGTATAACGAAGGTAAATAATCAATGCCGTCTCTCAGATGCAGAATAGTGAATTATGAATTGACCCTGCGATTGCGTTGCGGTGGAAAGGTAGAGTTTATTTGATTACAGAAGTGTGCGCAGGGCAAGAATTATTCGTATAATTCAGTTGGCCGAATTTCAAGCGACCCACGCCGGGTTAATTTGTTTTGAATATAAAGTTTCATCGCTCCGAAGTGAACGTGACGGTGAAAATATACCGAGGTAGAAGAGAAATGGAAAATTAATTACTCGACCGACACACATAACGGCATGGCAGAATTAAAGGCTGCATGATCTGCGATTTGGCAGGCATGAAAACGTTTCTACTGAGCTCGTGTGATAATTATTTACCTGAGGTCGAATTAACTAAATCTGCTCAGATGGCTGTAATGAATCATTTCCCCATCGCGAATTTATGCGTATGCGTTATTTACTGACTTCTTATTGGAGTCTACACGCCTATATCATCAAAATAAAATATAACTGCTTATCAATTTCCCTTTGAAAAATTAAGGTACAGTAACGGTAATTAACTCATCGTTGGATCAATCTCGTTGAGACCATTCCTTCGGCTGTAGAGTTATTCTTAGAATTTTTCCAACAATATTCGTAAATGTTCTCGGCAGAGGTTTTAAGGGTGTTTTTTCACTCTACCTCGATAATTGGATTTCAACACTCGTGTTGTTCGGGACGATTGAGCCACTAGACACAACACGCGGGATGCAGAAGACAGGATTTTTGCGTGATGTTGATGGATTATCAACGTGCGCAGCAAATTCGCATGCGTGTCCAAGAACAGGTTATACCTGAACTGATGGATAAGTATTTCAGCTAACAGTGGAAAAATGTGTGTCTCATTTAATGAAAAACTTTTGATCCAATGAAAAAGAAAATAAATAAAAACACGACGATCAATTCAATAACTTCCAAAACAAATAATAGTAATTAGTAAATTGCCACAATAGTTTGATTCAACTACAAAATGGCTAAGCAAATCAAATTTTTCTAAATCAAAAAATGTTTTCTCTGCATGCTGTGAAACAGTTTTTGAAAATATCAAAGTGCTGCGGTTGTAAATTGAATTCCTTAATACCAGTTTGTAACGTAATTATTAAATTTTTTTATTGTTTAGTCACAGTAACTTAATTATCATAAACATTCGATACGATAGTTATCACTAAATGCCTTCTCTATGATTATAAATCCTTTGGTATTTCAAAATGTCAATAATAATTCATAATAATTTTAAATAATACAAAGTCATTCAATTCGTTTGATCATTTAGTTTGTAATATTTCGAAAACGAAGTGCCAAAAAATATGAAAAAGACGCATCTTTCACAAGCTTTCTATCGCTATTGCATTTTTTCCGTTAACAATCTCTGAATCGATGTGACGCTGGAACTCTTTTACCTCGTCATGTTCAAAGCTTACATAAATACAACTGTCGATATTATCTGAAATGGGATAAGACCAGGTCGTTTGAACAGCACATGTGAACGTCGGTAAAGAAGCATGCAGCCTCGAGTCTCTCCAGAACTGGCGTTCCACATTCTTACCTTGATTTCTATGCACAGCCAGATTATCCTAAGCCGGATCCCTCTTCGTTTCCAACTCGCTTGTTCTCATGGCAGAATTCGAAAATATATACGTCTCCGTACAGCAGAAACGGTCCCATCGCCGTTTTGAGGCCTGGTCATGAAGGGCGGAGTGGCTCGAATCGATTTGTCGTCTCAAGACCGGCCGTTTCGAAAGGATCGAAGTTGTAGCGGGAAACAGTTCGCTCGAGCCTCGTTTGAACGCGGGGAATCCCTCGACTGCGGAAATCCAATCCAATCGCATGATTCGTTGATTCGAATGCAAATCGTCAGCGGCGCTTTTCTTTATTCTTCTTTGCTTTCTTTTTATCTTTACTCCTTCGTCCCGGAGCGCTGCGGCAAAGATATAACGGAATACGTCTTCGTCGTGTTTCAGTGACTCTCCGCCCGACCCAACTTTACGACCCATCGAATGTCCTCGTAAATGACTGCAGCGTGGCACCGACCCGTCAGTCCATGAGGCGTTGCTCTATAAACGGCAAGGATAAAGTCACTGCGAGTAGCAAGGACCTTCCTCAATATTCGCTTTCCTCTACTGCGAAACCCTGTCTCCTTTATCCAATTCCCTTCCTTCGTTCTTTCCACACCGATCCACCGACACCCTGCTCCTCCCATCTTTTCACGCGTGCAGATTCGCCCTTACACTTCCCAGCTTTATTTACATATACCTACCTGCTATATACGTATATACGGTTGGGATATCTGCGCGATAAAACTGAGCTTCACTTTTTGTCCTCTTTGTCGTTTTCGCTTTACTTTTCACGGTATTTTTTTGCTATATGCAAACTCTGCGAACACTGTGACATTGCCACATTGCTATTCTTTATCGTTTTCATATAATACAGATCGCAAAGCGAAGTGTACATTGAATTTGCCGTCGAAGGAAAAAAATAATTTCTTTTCAACCTGGCAACGTCTTTTCAAGGGGGTGCTCCGGTCGATTTCGACGTTAACGTACAGATCTCCAGACATCGAAGTCCATGTAACTCAAACGCAAAAAAGAGCTTGATAGCCCCATTTTCATACTCAATTCTGAACAAAAGTACTCCAAAGCATTTTCATTTGTCGCAAAAATAAAGCAATGGCCTTAATTATACGAATTTACTATCGCGCTTTTGTAGAATCCATGCCATTTCTTTATTTATGCATCAAATGAAACTGTGTTAGAGTGTTTTTGTTCACAATTGCGTATAGAATGGGGCTGTTGAACCCATTTTTTGCGTTTGAGATATATACGTCAACGTCGAAATCGACCAGGGCACCCCCTAAACACTTTTCCGAGAATTTTCAAACATACGAGTATGTGTAAATTTGTGAGTGTAATTGTGACACGACAAAAGGATATTGTTATACATACAGAGAAAGAATTTTTTAACCTGATCAAATGTAGTGTTCGAATGTGGTTGAAAGAAATATCAATAGATTCACAAAAAAGTGATTAGAATAGCATGTTGCGTTGTCAAGTTAATTTTTCAACTTTAATTATTTAAACATAAATTCTTTATCGATTTTTTCGGAATACTGCTTGAGTGATTCGGATGAAAATCGGTTGTGAGTAGGAAAGCGAGTAAACGGATGATACAATGGTGATATTCCTAGAAACCGTTAAAAATGTCTAAACACTTGCGATTGCAATACGACAGTTAGTGTTCACATTTTGAAACAATTACTATACGGATCCCGAATTCTGGTAGAACAGCGAATCGAGTCGAGAGGAAATTTTTGGTGGCACACTTTCAAATCGTTTGAATTTTTTGAAATATTTCAGTTCGTATCTTAGTCGGTGTCTGTATATAGCCTTGAATGTTTTACTGCATTTACCGCAGAGCTAGATCAGTAATTAAGTAAACTTGGCCTCGTAAGTATCAATTTTTGTAAAAATATATTATATAAAATATAAATAAATAAAGTTTATTTTGTTCGTTTCAACTAAATTCGCTGGGAATTTTTTTATTCACCAAATTGCATACCAGATAAACCATATTTATGGATAGAGTTATGTTCCAAGTGGACAAGAATCAGGCATTTTATCAAAAACTTTAAGAAAACTACTTGTTCTGTTCAATGCACCGTCGAATTGTTGGAATTATCATATTTTTAACTTCTCGCGTCTCTATATTGCACCAACTGCTGCGATGTTATTTGAAACAGTGTATAAAATTCTTAGACTAAAAATAATTCGGAAACGGATGGAATTATGTAGATGAAACTTGATCCATCGCCCTGGTTTCGTTTGACTTAGAACTGATCAGATTTTGAGCAAAATGTATTGTTTGTAAAATCGTATTTGTTTTTGTCTAAAAATTCTTATTTTCGCAAAGAATACAGGAATATTGGAAAGTTCTAGGGCAGCTCAATTCAGGCCAGTCAATTTTCTCCGTTTCTTCCCGACAGTAAATCGGTGAAAGTACCGAAGTTATGGATTTCTTCTTCTCGTTCGCACTGTACTCAAAATTGAAGTGGAAAATTGATACAATTGAGAACAATTTGTACTTGGCATTCCGGCGGGACTAGATCTCTGGGGGAATTATAACAGAAACCAAACACACGCGAATCGACTAGGACTCTCTCATAGATATATAATATTATACTGTAAGAGATTCCGTGCGGTTGCATCGAGCGTGAGACGATCACCACTCCCAATTTTATTGCAATTTTATGGTTCACCTTAGCACTTCAAGGATTGCCAGTGAGAAAAACGAATTATAGTTTATGCCACAAGTAACCTTGTTGGTTGATTGAGTAGAGTAATTATTCTAAAATCAGAAAAACTGAATTTTTGAAAATTTACAGATATATCTTGGAAATGGTAGGAGATACGTAAAAACTGACAAAAATTTGAAGCAATTTTTGGAAATTACTTAAACATTCCCTTTCGTTTCGGTATAGTTGCTTGAAAATAAAACGGAAGTTGCGTAGCATTGAGTACTTAGCCAAATAAAAAAAATGTTTTCAATGACGTTGAGGAGGAATACTCTTTGCAATTACAATAAAACTGTCAAATTGCTTATAATTCTTTTTCAACTGCGTAGCACATTCATGATAGCAGAGTATTGAAGCTGAATAGATCCATTTAAACGATCAAAAACCTGACACGATTACAGTTTTTGTATAAAATTGAAAAACAAAAACAAAAAAATAAAAAACGAGACGTATAGTTTTCTCACTTCAATACTCACAACCATGTAAAGGCGTGCAGCACGTATTTTCGGGTTCCACATTTGTTCACATACGTGACATTTTACTCCATGATAAAAAATTTACGTTCCGTTGGAAACTGGCCGAGGAATAAAATAATATTTTTTCCGAATTTTAGGTCGCGGTGATTATGTTGAAAAATCCATTTGAATATTTATAGCAATTGAAAAACATGTTCCATTCCGAGGGAAAGTATAATTGATATTATACCTGTTCTGGAGTGAATTTTTATTAGCTTTAAAATTAGTCCCGTCCGGACCCTCTACGATGAATAGGTCCGGAAATATGAGCACTTGAAGACCATTGTGCGCGACTGTTTTGTCGAAATTTTCGACCCCGAAATACTGACACTCAAATTGTAGGGAAAATTAAGGAAATTCTCTGGGATCAAAGACAATATATTATTCACGAACATTAATAGAATCTGAAAAGTTTACGGCTACGAGAGTGTACCGTTTGACATAGAATGACTCGTAGGTGAAATAATTAATCAACTCATAATCTAGAGTGAATTCATAAACTCCAGTGCCGAGTGAAACCGCATTCAATTCCCCATATAATATACACGTACCACAAAACACGTTTATTCAAGAGTTGGTATCATCCACGTAGCGTGTGTACAACGACCCACGAACACATGTATAGGGGGCATTCCATGACAACTCAGTAAACGGTTGATCACGACGTTTTTTAACTTCACGAAGGATTTTTCCTGCGATAGTACAACCACTAAAAGCTACTCAAGAATTTCCACATTTTTTCAATCGCTCGTCTTTACTTTGAATCTGGCGTGAAAAAGTTTCATTTCGGAAAACAAAATATGTTTTTTTCTTGTTTCATAAAAGTCAATTTGGGTTTAAAAAATCGTTAGGTTACAGACGAGTGACTAAAAAAATGTGAAAATTTTCTCAGAAGCTTTTCAGGGGTCGCACTAATGAAAAAATGTTACGGTCAACCGTTTCCTGAGTTGGCGTGGAATGCCCCATACGTACCTGCGTAATTTTGCAGGCGTATGCATGGGGGTTGTACGTGAATCGCAGGACGGTTACATGGTCGTAGAAGGTAGGAGGTACACGCCGTGGGATAGATGCTTCGTTCATATACCAATTTACGTGGATTTAATGTAGGTACCGGAACGAGACAAGCCTAATAGAATTCCGTACCCTTTTACCACTTTGGCATAATTTTACCCTTATGTTCCAAGGCGGGTCCAACGGTCCACCGTTTCCTTCCTTCGCTATACATCCCATCGCGCAGACGAGTTTCTCTTTGTATACCTAACCAGGGTGCTTTCTGAAATGCGAATATCATCTATGCGCTTTATTGGGTGAGTCGCGTAGATCGATGGACAAGCCGGTGTCTCAGAAATACCGGTTCAAGGCATTTGCAGAAAAAATCAGCCTTCTTTTAGGCAAATAAATACTAAGAGTTGTAGAATACCATAGATCTGCGTAATTTTAAACGAACGCTGGATTATCCAGACTTCGATTCGTATTCGAACTTACAGTTGCAAGCTTTGTTTTTTCGCTGGAACGCCTCGTGATCGGGGATATCTAGTGGCAGCCCTTCACACGTTTCGATAATAAGAAATTTAAGGGGAGTTTCCGACATTCAAATTTTGTGGAAAAATTTTACGTATCTTATTCTACAGTTATTCTCTTTTTCTGCGCGACAGAAACGCCTGAAACTTCGGGAAATCATAGGATTTACGCAGAAAGTAAAGAAAGGGGCTGCTCAGAAGGTTTCGGAAAATTGAATTATTAGTACGAAAAATATGGGTTTCCGATGTTAGTAGCTTGCATAATTAACTCAAGGTTTAAAAACTCAAGTTTATTCGTAGAGTCCTTGACAACTTTTCGAGCTTTTTACAGGGACTTTTGATTAGGAAAAGGGTTTGTTAGACTCTTATTGCTAACGGACTGATGACTGACGCTCGCAAGGCGTCATCATACCAAGATAATTTCAATTCATCACTAATTGATACGAGAGAGTTCAACATCTCGTACCCCGTTCCGAGTAAGTTGGCACCACTTCTTCGCAGGCGAAAATATTGCGCGTGGTACGATTTGGCTGACCAATAGAAATCAATTGTTTTGGATCTGCGCAGTAGGTTACTCACAACCAGCGTGCTAGATTTCACATTTACCTCTTATCAGGCTGGCCACGAATTTTCACCAGGATCTGAGACCCGATTTCCCTAAAATTTTCCCAGTTCCAGTAAGTTACTAAAACCTAAATCGTGCTACTTACCGACTGAGATGTGCCGATATATTCAGTCTATTCCTCTTATATATATGTATATACGAAAAAGTCCGGGGTTGATTTTTTCACTTTATCACCGTTTGCAGTTTTCGCAGCGAAAGTGACAGGAGCAACAATGGTAGACGCGGTGGTGCCAGGGGGGGGGGGGGGGGGGAATTCTTGCAAAAAGACTAAAGGCCTGATGCCAGGCGATAGGTGGTCCCTGCCATTCTCCTCTTCTCGCTTTAAACTCGAACATCGTTCTTCTCACCCACTCACCAGTTTTCTTTTTCTTTCGTTTTTTTTTTTTTTTGTTCTTTGCTCTCGTATCATTTCAACGATGCAGCACTCTTCGCCTCCTCTTTCATTCGCTTGGCTCCATTATACCGATACTGAGATTAGACTCTCTTCCTCCTTCCCCTTGCTCTGCGCCCCTTCGACCTCAGCCTTTTTTTCATTCTCTCATCCCACCATACATACCATTGTTGAATTATTTACCAGGTTGGAATACGTTACCTACCTTTTTACACGCAAAGTATTTTCGAAGCAAATCAATGAATTTGTTTCCCTTGCTGAGAATAAGTGGTAGGTCTGTAAAGGTGCTCCGCGATGATGCCAGAATCATGAATACGTTATTCCAATTTTGGAACTTTAATGGAGAGTAGCTATCTACCTGTCACCGTTATCGGAACGGATTCGTTTAAATCAACCGATCGTTCGAGTACAGATAAATTATTCGTTCACAGATTGCGAAAGTTGGGAAAATCCTGAATTTTTAGTAGCTTCTATATCGTGAATTAGAAATAGGATGAATCTTGACCTTATTTTCGTAGTGACGTACAACTTGATTTAAAACCCCATCAATTTACACCAAATCGACAAACTAAAAATCAAACACAGTTCTTTATTTTCATATGGGATTTTGAGCGTCAGAATTGAATTTCAGCTGCGAAAACTTCGCACATCCTGAATATCCTACTTTCGCTCGACAGGTACGGACAAACGTGGATGGGTCAAGGTCGAAAAGGAAAAAGCCAATTTTTTTGGTGAATTGTAGGGCTCTGATAAATATGTATCAAAAATTACAAAACATATTAATACAATGTAGACTTAAAAAACTAAAATATGCAAAATAGAAACTGCATTTCTGGCTCCAAACATCATACTTTACGTCGAAAACCAAATAAGGAATGAAAATGATTTAAATAAAAAATATGTATTTACATATTAATCCGAGCCCTGGTGATTTGTAATGAAAATAATGCCACCATCACGGAGATCAGCGGGGATTAAATTTAAAGGAGAAATCACGAATGAGAATTGCTGTTCCCAACTTTCGACTGTTGGCTGTCAAGTTTTTCCTATTCTGGTTGATTGTGAGCAGCATCCCTCCTCTCCGCTCCGCTCTTCTGTGCTCTTGGAATACAGTGAAATGTAAAAACTGTTGGAAAGAGAGTATAATCTTCCGGCACATTATTATATGTCCTACCGCTACTTCATCCACCATTCTAAAATTCTATTCTTCACACATTTTGTTTTTCAATTCTTCACCGATTCTCAGCTCCGTTCGAATTTTCAAGCGTAGGGCTAGCTGGTAGCGAATTTCTGTTTGCGGTGCGTTTCAACGTTGAATTTATCTCTTACAATTTCCGTTCCTTCCCCCAAAATCTCAATATTATTTCACTACAAAAATTATGTTCAAGTATTACGTCCATATAAATAAACATATCTACAGTTCACATCTATTCATCGGACATAATTGTATTCAACTCAAAAACACGTTTTATAACTCATCCATGTATTTGTGTGAAACTTGTCGTATCCTAAGTTCCGGAATAACTATTTCAATCGATTCGGGTAAGTGGGGTGAAAAATCAAGTTCTATCGAAGTTGTCCCGCAAACTTTTTCGATCTTCTACGGTATCCGTTTGTAAATTGACATGGGTATAAAATTGATAATGCCTATTGATAAAGTTTTATCGCATTCGTTACGCGACTTAATTACTGTCAATCTAAATTCTTTTACACTTTATTTGTTTTTGCGGTAAGTTGAGTAACTAAAGAAATGTTAAATACGTATCTGCTCAATTAGAAGAGAACGGAGACTTTTTAAATCTTTAATGTAATTTCCGATTTCAAAATTAAAATTCTCGACGACGTAACAATGCCTTCTTTTTTTGTTTTTGTCCGTCCCGCTAGTTTTTCTTTCATATATGTTGCAGCCGGTGAGTTGAATTGAAATAGATAATAATAGTACGAGTCTTATTCGTTACGGCGAAGGTGCAAGGACGAATTTCAGCAGCGCTGTTTCACAGTCACTTATCAAATCAAGGAGGCACTTTTTTCACTCTTCTGAGATCAGTTGCCCCGCCTTTAGTCGCGCACATTTATCACAGTCGTGAAAAGCTCCGCGGTTACATGCGTATACACTCGATCCGAGTAGGTGAGGAAATCCCGAAGCGGTTAGTACCGACCTCTTCAGCTCGCCGCCACTCGCTTTGAATGAAGTGTCTCTTTCTTCGTTGATTCGCCGGATGTTCCGCACGGTACTTTGTTAACGTCGTAGGCACAGTCATGCACTCGGAACAATCGCTTCTCTGCCTCCTCTTCAAGTCGTCGACGTGGCTACGCGTTAACAGTGAAGAGATTATTGTTACTCAGTTTTTCTCGATCACTTTCGGCGCGGTGAACCAACCCAGCTAACGCGAATGTCGGAATGGGGTCTTAAACCTTCGCCGCACAGCGTTTCGTACATGAGACACCTTCTTTGAATCGGTTACTTCAAGATTTACAAATCAATTTTTGACATATCTCTGTCATTTTTTTTTTTGCATAATTGGACTTTTAAGATGTGAATGTTGATGTTTTAAGAGGGATTATGATGATTCCGCGAATATAGTCAGTGCTTTAAATAAACAACGTGTCGAAAATGCCTGTTTTTACATAATAAATGTAATTGTGGGAAGGTTATGGGGACAGCAAAGTGGAACTCGGTAATTTTGAGTTTTCGAGGCTGCTGAAGACTAATCCGACGTGAAAATTTCAAAATTCAAGATGGCAGATCCAATACGATGGACTGAAAATATCAAAATTGATAAAAATCGATGGAAATTTGTCAGTAGGGGGTTTTCGGGGTCGATGAAAACGTATTTAGTGATCTAAGAAACTCCTGGGTATGCATTTTCGAGCCATTCCGATTACTTTGCCACTTTCGGTCTGCCATATTAGGTCCACCATTTTGAATTATTTAAATATCTCGAATCTGACTCCATTTTTGAAATCAACGACCTCGAGGACCCTTATTTACCCATTTTCAAGGAATTTGACTGCAAGGAAAAATGGGAATGGGTTAAGGACATCATTATACCGTTGCAAGGATGATTATGGGACAGGATTTCTTGTCATTCATATTGATAGATAATCAATGATTCATTCAATACAGGTAGAATTAAAGAATGCAGAGTCATTGAAAACAAAAAAGAAATACAACATTTTTTTTATAATTTTTTGGAGGGGGCCGTTGTGTCGCAGAATTATTTATTGATTTTATTTTTTGGAAATTATGGAAGTATAATAATAATTCCTCGAAGCAGCAGCTTTGGTGCAAAATTTTTTAACAACATTAAAAATGTGGTATACCTTCTCTGATCAAAAATGTATGCAAATAATCACTTCATACAAAAAAAGATTCAAATCACATAATACTGTCAAGCACATGTCTCTGAATTCACAATAAAAGTATCATTGAAACTTGACCTTTCGCTTTCACATCAATCTGGAATCACACTGCTGCCATACTGGGATCAAACTGACCCTAAACTTATCCAACTACATATGATAATCAAGGATAAATAAAAAACAAAATAATCCCTTATTTTTAGCTTCACTTTTTTAACCAAAAAAGTATTTCGCCTCGGAATCAACTTCTATGACCCATTTTTGACTAACTGGACCCCAATGAACTCGGAAAATGCACTAAAACAAAAATCCAAAGGGCTTTTCTTAGCCTTACTTTTTTTTGAGCGAAAAATCTCAAGTCTCTGAATCGTTTTGTATGATCCTTTCTGGACCAATTGGACTCCCAGGAACGCAGAAAAGCGATCAAAAAGAGCGTGGGTCTAACTGAAGCCAAATATCGTTTGGAAACAATGTAGTACAATTCTAGAACAATCTGGAACTTTACGTATCTTCGGAATTACCTCTTTCGGTGTAAGAATTTATATTACTTATACTTCGTTAACCATTTACTGTCATTACTGCCGCTTTTTCCACAGATTCATACAGATCAAAATGCGTTCTTTGAAAATGCATTTTAGTTTTTTTCTTCATTGAAGCGTTATCGTGTTACGTCCTTCAGACCTCGGATTCTTTTCCACACTCTTACAGCTGCCTTTTACCCTGCATCCTCTTCTTATCATCACCTCGCTGCCTCGGTTTCCATACCGCATCAGCAGAATGCTTCCACTACCGCTAAACTGCAGCCAATTCTTTGTATCCTTCGTCCCGCATAAAAACTCTCTAAAAGTCATCTTTCATTCCACCAACATCTAAATTTACTTCTCTTCCCTTTTTCTTGCTTCACATTTTTTTTTTAATTCTAGTCTCAACATCATTTGCAATAAATCAATGATACACGCAATCATTTAACTCCTGAATACAAGTTCCTCTTACTTCTCATTATTCTTTGTACGTGTGCACTGAGAGAAATTTTTAGTTCATGTTACCGCTCAGTCCTTAAGCATTTTAATCTTTTACCACAATCGAAAAATATATTTCTAGGTAGAAAATGAAAATTAGTTTTGTAGCTGTTACCAGAAAGTCTAGTATCTCTTACTATCCTTTCTCATTATCATCATTGTTACTATATGTTCTTGCAACTGTTGCGAAAATTTAACGCTTGTGCAAGAATAAATTGATGTTAAAGCATTATTTAACTAAAGAAGTAGAGTAAGCCCAACAAAATGATTTTGTGTTGCAATTACCAAAAAAGGATCGACAATAGGGCGAAATGGTTACGTGTACCTCGTTTTTCGTAATTCAAAAAATATTCAAAGAGTTCTTTTAACGATACCTGTTTTACTGAATTTTTCTAGCTACTATAACAAATTAAATTTTTCTCAGTGTGCGTAGTCGACGGGTTAGGAACCCGAAACAGGCCGTAATAACATCACGCCTGGGTGTGGATGCGGTCATCGATAGTCGCTCGTCATGATCACAATCATCCACGCCGTAACATTAGAGTGGATATTGGAAATATTTTTTTAGTTTTACGATTCTGCCTAAAAATGCACCAATCTGTGAGTAGCTAATGTTATTAAAATCAAATCCGATCCATGCCAATCTGTGGAATGGTTTCATCATGATCGTTATCATCATCTTTGTTATTACGATTAACAATTGAAACGAACGCCTGATGTTCACAACGATCGACATTCGGAAAATTCGATCGATGGTGGTTGTTTACAAATTGGATACAAATATTTGTTATTTGAAGAAAAACCAACTCGCAACACAATTTCACGCTAAATCTTAAGACGAATCCTTAAACACGATTTATCTTAGATCAATGTTGAATTTTCCTTCTTTGAAAGTTTTTCGAATTTACCACTCATCTTGAGCGGTGATGAATTTCTGGAAAAAGGTTTGTCACTTACCTTTAATGTTTCGGACAGTGGACGGTGATGAACTGCTTAATAATTCCTCTGTTTCTAATACAACATCGTTAGAATAATAAGTGATATTTAAAAGGTTATTAATCGATTTAACTTGCAATTTGGATTGAACGCGATAATCAAAGTTTATTCAAACGAATGTTTTAAACGAAAAAAAGAAAATAGAATTTTATCAGAACGGGGTTATTTTTTATTCTATTTTTTACTACAAGAAACTATCGTTAAAAATAAATTCTAAGAATTGTTTCGTTTTTTTTTTTTTTTTTTTTTTTTTTTTAACAAAAAATCAAAATATACGTATATTCATGATGAAAAGATGTGTTTTCAAGTATCTGATTTTACAAAGAAGTTTCACAGATTTTAAAAATGTCCACCCTTTTGCCAATGATATTTCGCATCGCCACATTTTTATCAAATGGCGGAAAAATGTAGAAAAATTAGAGGCATCGTTTTTGATCAAAACATAATAAAACATACATTCACCATCAGTAGTCGAGGAGGTCAGGTCGATGACTCGTTGATTTTTTCGTGGAATGTCCCATATATATTTATATATAATAATAAAAGATTCGTTGAATGATATCAATCCATAATATAAGGTAAATAATGCGAAATGAGTCTAATATTTAAGGGCACTGTGCATCGAGAATGCGACACAGTGGTACTGAACTATTTTAAACAAAGCCACTTGATTACTTCTCGCTCAGACAGTCTTACTAAACTAAAAGGGAAGTAATATTCCCTTGTTACTGAATTACCGGAATGACTGAGAGACGCGATATATATCTGCTCGATGTTGGAAACTTTGAACTGCCACCCCAACTTCAGAGCTTCCTAACCGGAACTTGTCTAATTCCGTGCAGCTGGAGAATGTCATAGAATTTTTCAGTTGTTATTATCATTCTTGCAGATTGGCAAGTACGGTCTGCGGGCTTAAAACATTTTTTCCAAATTAGTCGAAAATTATTCACACTGATTAACTGGTGCGCTTGACTGTCAAGTGGATTTTATAAAACAGTTTTATTGTCAGATGTTGGAATATTTGAACGTTGATTTTCAGAAGTGAAATTTTTTCTCGCAGTTTGACGTGGGCTTGAGTGGAAAATTGTTCGCACATTAAACTTTGCTAGTCGAACAATTGTATTTTAATTTCATTTCATTCCATCTTCTGACAGAAAAATCGAGACAATTGCAACTTCATTCGAGAAAATGGATAAATAACATTGCTCTGAGATTTGTCGAACTAAATGTGATTTCTGGGAATATTACTTAAGTCATGTTTGGTTGGGCCTGTTAAAATTATTGGCTTTAGTAATTTCGCTCGAACCTAGAAAAAATTTACTCGTAGATCGCGAATAAAGTAACAATAATCAATTTAAAAACGTCATCCTTATTACGTTTTAGAAAATTGTCAAATCAGAGGATTCAGCTCGTTATTTGTGACAATTTCTAAAATACACCCGAGTCTTTGCTTTTGCTCAGCATGTTTTTCGATCCTTTTGCAATGTAATAAAAATATTTGAAGCAATGGTTTTTTGTATTCTCCACATCTGTGATGACATTATTTTTTTCTTCGCTAGAATTTCGCATAATTTTCACAACGAATAAAGATAAATTTTAGAGTGACTGAAAACAACCGAATTGCAACGGGGAAAACGAAGTAGTATTGAGACTGCTTGATTCAAATAATTGATTTTTATTTTCTGTTTTTATCTTTTACACAATAATAGCAGGAGATAAATATTCTGTCTCAAATCTGTGGGAGTACTAAAATTTGCAAAAATGACAAGTTATAACTCGTCATGTGCCGAGAGTATAATTTTTCAATGAAGCAATGAAAAATTCAAATTTCACCACGGAAACACGTTTTTAAGAAATGACTGTGACAGTCCAGCTTTGTGCGACACTTCGGGAGATGAAATTTTTACGGTATAACCGAATGGCCTGGATATTGCAGTTATATATATATATATATACCCATCTAAAGTCTTATAAAACCGTCGAGGACTGTGAACTGCTGAGTGGAATATCGATAGACCCAGTGAAATAAGAATGAAGAAAATTCGAAGAGGAACAAGAATAATAATGAGAAGAAAAGCCCCTTAGCTTCGGGGGTTTGCTGGGGGAAGATTCTAGACTCATAGCCGGCACAGGTATTAAATTGTTATATCTAGGGCGAAAAAAAACCGCGGTCACTTCAGCCTCTTGTACTGAGCCAGAAATGCCGATGGTTATGTACTCGTATACGGGCAATTCCATGCCAAACTGGACGGATTTTTAAGTTTTTGTGATCTCGTATGTTTTACATTGATCGAAAATAACTTTATACGCAGAGCAAATGTAAAAATAACAAGTGTTTCCGAAGCGGGGTTGCAACTTTCGTAAAAAAATTTAAGTTACGTAAAATTTAAGAAATTCGCATTGTTAAATTAGCAATTAAAAACTTGAAATATTTTCTCACCATTTTCGGCATTTTTTCAAACGGTAAATGAATGTGCTATTGAAATATTCACTCGCTAGTCTGTAAGATGTATATTTTTGCGGAGTTGGAATGTCGATGCATCCAATTGTTTTGTTTATATCTCCTGATTGAAAAACAAAATAAAACTGAATTCATCGAGATGCCATCCTGAGAAAAATATATGTCTTGTAGTTTTGTGTTAGCGTTTTAGGAATTTTTCGTTCCAATTTCAGAAATATTGTACATTTTATGTAAAAATATGCCCAAGCAGTTTATACGTTTATAACGACTAAAATTTATCACTTTTTCAGTAACTTGCTTTCTTCTTAACGTAAGTCACGTTCGGTCACTACGATTAGCGGAACTGGAGATATTAATTGTTAGGTTAGTCGGCACGCCCACTTTTCAACAAGATAAGATATTCTGAAATTTCATCCCAGAAAAGATGAATATTTTAAACGATGAAACAATGAGTAAATTTTCTTCGTACGTATACTTTGCATAAAAAAAATTTCGCCCGGTTCGAAAATCACGAGGTCAATTCTTGCGCAATAATCAGTGGCGAGGATATTGAAAAGTAAGGATGCGCAATTATGGAGTGGAGGTGAGCAGATGCCGGGGAAAGAACAAAGGCCTCGAGGCGTGAAATATCTACTGAATTGAATTCGCAACGGAGTTGAGGGTGTGCCGAGCGGTAATTGTAAGGAAAAACGACAATGCTGCAGCTATTTTTACAATTCGAAATTTCACGGGCTCGTAAGGTTCAGCGTGTTCGTTTTACTTATTTCACGAGTGTCGTCTACCGGCACACTGAGAAAAATTTCATTTGTCATAGTAACTAGAAAAATTCAGTAAAACAGATATCGTTTAAAAAAACTGTTCGAATATTGTTGGAATTACGAAAAACGAGGTACGCGTAACTATTTTGTGCTAATGTCGATCCTTTTTCGGTAATTGCGACGCAAAATCAGTTTGTTCGGTTTACTTTACTTTTTTAGTTAAATAAAGCTTTAACATCAATTTATTGTTGCACAAGCGTTAAATTTTCGCAACAGTTACAAGAAAATATAGTAACGGATTTTAGACTTTCTGGTAACGGCTAGCAAACTAATTTTCATTTTCTACCTAGAAGTATATTTTTCGATTGTGGTAAAAAATGAAAATAGTTAAGGATCGAGGGGTAACCGGAACTAATAATTTCTCTCACAATCGATGCAGTAACTACGCGTTACAGACAAGTGTAAAGTTGTAATTCGATTGTTCTTATAATTGCAAATCATTATACGAGTTAAATTCGACGACGTAAATTTATTTCAATACAATACGGTAACTACATTATAAATTATTTGTTCAATTTTTATACATCAAATAATTTAGGTACATATTTTTATTGTCGTATATTATATATTATACGATTATATGAACTGGTTGCGACAAGTATTCTTCTGTATTTATACAAAATGATCAGAGAAAAATCTTTAGTATGCATACCATCGATATCAACAGCGTAGAATCAAATTTTGGCATTGCGTTAGTATTTGTTTCCTTAAATTGATTACAAGATAGTCGAACATTGAGAATTTATCAAATTTATATTGCTCATTCCACTAATTATCGGCAAACGATCTGGATCAAAAGTATGATATTTATGCAATTTTGATGTCTTGTAGTGTATGCGAAGATACGAAAATCCAGCAAGTTTCAAGCCCCTAGCTTTCCCGGTTCTGGGGAAACACGTTAATCAATTTTTTAATTTTCAACAGATTAATTTCCGCATTCGAATTTTAAGAAACTAAAAAAAAATGTTTCGCTGTCAGTAGGATCGTAGAAAATACTATTCTGAACAAAATAAATCACCCTGGATTGAAATCGAACGAATCTAATCAATCTTCAAACATCTCAAAGCGATTTGAAATGATAAGTTTTGGTTGATAATTTAATTGTTCTTGTTGCAGATTTAGGAAAATCTTCGTAGCTCAAGAGCATGCGAATTCTATGAATTTTCAATAAAAGAATATCTCGCAATCTAACAAGCGAAAAATTATTTATTATTAATTGACCGGCCTCTTTAAGGTGGTGCAATGGAGTCCTGGTCGATTTCAACGGTGATATATATATTTCCAAATATCGGAGTCCACGTATCTCAAACGCGAAAAAGGGCTTCACAGCCCCATTGTATATACAATTCTGAACAAAAACACTTGAGCACATTTTTATTTGAGTTAGAAATAAAGAAATGGGACGGATTCTACGAAATGAAAATATGTTGGAATGTTTTTGTTCAGAATATCGTAATAGAATGGGGTTGTTAAGCCCTTGTTCGCGTTTGAGATACGTGGACTTCGATATTTGGAGATGTATAAACCAACTTAGAAATCGACTAAGGCATCCCTTTAAGGATACAGCAAATGTACGGTTAGGTCAGAGCTGTGAAGAAGGAAATCTCATGTAACGATGGTTACATGAAAGTGCAATTGAAGTTCGTATAATTCAACTTAGTTGAAGCGATATTCCCCAAGCGCAGAAAAAATGTGAAAAACCATAAATTTCAGCTTCAATAGCCGAATTATTTATGACTTTGAAGAGATTTCAGTAACAAATGAATTCCCTGCATATCAAAAAAATCATATCTTCTACATGGCTTCACAGTTGATTAAAAAAACATAACGAGTCAAGTATAGTAAACCAATGACTTTGTAAAAAGCATTCCACCGTTATCCAAAAATCCACTTTCCTAGATCTGTAAAGAATTTATTTACGAACAAAACGAGCCAAAGTTCATTGAAAACCCGCGATTTGATAATGAGATCGATAATTGTGCTATTGTTCCTGAAATTTAAAGTTTTTCAGTCATTTTCTTGTGTCAAAGCAATATTGTTTCAGTTAAATTGAACTCGTTTAATTTCAGTTGCGCTTTCAAACCTTCGTTACAAGCATCGTATTTTTGTTCGTACGTTTCCTTCGCTACGAGGCGAGGAGTGCTTTAGAATTTCACGCCACTGGCTGATATCTAAAACCAGCAAAAACGATCAGAGTGCCGACCCACGCAGTGGTCGAATTCACCGAGCACTTGAATCTTCCAGAATATAGAACCGAATCCCGCCGCGTGTCACGTTCCCAACCTCAGGAGAGCACTTTGGGGATTCTTCGATCGCGTGCAGTCCTGCTGGGAGTTTACGTGCTGGATAGCGGATTCTGAATCCTCGGATTCGCCACTTTCAAGATCATCGTGCTTCACTCTGCTCTTGCCATTACTTTTTATCTCATACACGTTTCTCGGAGGAGTCGGAGAAATTCAAGCCTCGCATACGATCAACGGACTATCTACTTTGGTTCGTGTAGGTTCTCTGATTCGCATTTGCTTGTGACGTAATTACAATAATCTGTTGTAACCTGAATGGAAAATAGTTAGACTAAGGTCCGGTGGAGAAGTTAGACAGACACGTGTATGAAACGCCTCTTTAAATAACAAACCCAATCGGCGTCAGTTCGTAATGAAACGCTCAATGTAAAGAAATGTAAAAGTCTATCATTCGTTAATAACAAACATTATTCGTTTTACTCGCGATTTAATAAGCAATCGTTTGGAAAGTTTTTTTGCGATTAGTTTCAAATCTCTTGCGCACATTGGATTTCTTTATTTCATTTTGAATTAAAAACTTGAACCGGTACCGAGGGTGATCCAAAATAGTACAAGTGTTTTGTTTTTCATTACATAAAAGAGATATTCCATCAAGGATACTGAAAATTGTCGTCAGAAACGTGTCGTTGAATCAAATCAAGTAGATGATTTAAGTGTAATCATCTTTTTTTTTGTCTTATTGTGAGTATATTGTATCTTCTTGCACGTGAAACGTCTGGCGGAGAAGTAATTTGTATAGTTTTTAATTCCTGACATAGTGAATTTGAAAGTCTATTATTATGCTGAAGTATCGTGTGAAATATAACGCGCGAAAGTGTTAATATCGCAAAACCGAATCCAAATCCTTTAATTGAACAGAAAATAATTTACATAGATAAATAAACGCATTCCCCAAAGAAGTGACTAAACAACAATACCAGAGTAATGGTAAAATTTTCAGAGAAAAGTGACGAAATTTCTACAAGGTGAAATGAAAATAATGTGGAAAAAATATGTCGTAGTAACGCAGTTTTCCAGAGTTTTCCACGACAAAAATAAAAATCCCTTGGAAAATTGTCAGGAGAGACTACGTAGAGAAAATATTCACTGGTATAAGCCCAAAATTTTTCTGACGAAACCTTTTCTACAAGATTTCAGTTTTTGTATTTCCCAGCTCGAAACATGCGAAGGTTCGCTTGAAACCTCGTTCCTCTTTTAATTCGAGGAAACAAGCGAAACGAATTAACATACATTACCGATTGCGTAATTGTAGCTGTAGGTATACTTACATCGATTACGTGCTGCTTCGACGTTTTCTCTCCGCTGCTTGAGAGTATGATAGTTAATTTTTCGAGGTTCGAATACGAAAAACTCGTAACGCGCGCAGGCGACTGTGGTTATTATAAAAAATTTCTTTTATTAGAGAGTAACCTAGTATTAGTTACATACCATGTATAATTCAATATGTAATAGAGCTGCGGCGACACATTATTCGTTTTATACAATATACATATAGCCGTACGGACGCAACGAGATGCATTATTATATACACATTATAATACATACCCGACGCGATATATGAAAAATATTTTTATGCAATCATTTGTGGTTCATACGCTTTTTTCGCTCATTATTGCGCCGATTGATCCAACTCAAATTTTCAATTGTGATCAAATAGTACCTACAGGTATACGTACGACATTTTGTAATAATATTATGCATACGCTATTTGTATGGTTAATAACAATCTACCAGTATTCTCTACGAGACGCAGCACCTCGTAATTTAAGTCGCGCTTATAGAAATTGCGATTAATTGTTCCAGTTTATAAATATATTACACATGCACAATATATACTGTGTATACAGAGTGAATTTCTAACGACTGCATAGTCCGTCGTCTGCTGAAATGTAATGCGCGCGCGCAACGATCCGAGAGCGTTTGTTTGCCAGGGAAACTAACCTTTATTAGACGATAGTTCGCCGCGATGTACGTTACCTTAAAAATTTCATGAGTTTGAAATTAGTGACATTACTATAATCATCCATGTTCAGGAAGAATCGTTACTTCGACCCTTAGGATTTTTTGAAATTCAGCTAGTAAATCATAACAAAGAGAACATGTTCATACTTTGAAAAGCTAACTCCTTGAAAGTCGCTCTAGAATTGTAAAAATGTTCACCCCTTCAAGCATATATTTTTCCTTATGTGCGATTCATTTGAAATTTTGTTTACACGGGCTTTTGGGTTCGTTGATTACGAATCTTGTTTCGATATTCGAAAATTCAAAATGGCGGATCCAATATGGCGGACAAAAAAAAAACAAGAAAAATGTTGAAAATATTCTGTTGAAAATTGGTAGGTTAGCAGAAAATGCTTCATTTCGGGGATAAGTACGAATTTCGACCATTTTTTTACATGTGCTATTTTTACAATAAATAAACAAATAAATTTTATGTTTTGTTTTTAGACTTGGAAATATTTCGGGGGCCATGTGGAACCAAAAAACTCGGCAGTTGTTATCAAAAAAGTAGTTTAACAAATAGAAAGCTGCAAAAAAAAAAAAAAAAAAAGGTGAGACGCCGAGCGTGCCAGCGTAAATTAAAACATTATTATATATTATATAAATTTTGACAATTGAGTCATGGGCAGAATTGCCACCGAAAACTGGCAGAATTTTGGAGGTTACATTACGGCAGTTGGTCGGCCTGGCAAACAGGTGCTCTCGGATTGTAGCATATGCGCATTGAATTTCAATAGATGACGGACCATGCGGTCATTGGAAATTCACTCTGTACATGCACTTAGATGCAACACCGCGAAGAAGACATAGTCGGACGTTTAATTTACATAACAAAAAAAAAAAAAGACCAATTTCATCAAAGTTGAATGCACTTTACGAAATATTCGGTTGTTTAAGATTCTGATTCCATATAATGGCCCGTTGAAACTGTAAAATGCAATGCAGCTTTGTCAAAATTCAATATAACAAGGTATACCTATATGATAATCGAGTACCGGGTGCAGTTTAAATGGGCATTAAAGAGGCAGTTGTTTTACTTAAACGTACGTCAAAGCTCGCCTTTAATATTTGCTACCATCAAAACACCTTGCGACTCGAGAACCATTTATTTTAATCTCACCGTCTTAAAATTACGATAAATTAAAGCTCGTACAAAATTGTTAGTTTTTCCCTATTTTTATTTATTTTTTTTTATTTTCACTTTTGTTTTTAGACTCTTTTCTTTACAAAATGCGTCACTTCCCCCCCATCTTATTACTAATTTGTTCAACTGTTTTAATCAGGTTTTATAGCTGGTGTACGGAGATTTCTGGTAGAAGGTCCTATTGTGTATACGTATAGGTATGTTTTATACATGCGTGCTCATCGCGTTACGCTTGTATAGGCCCTGGAGCAGTCTTTTGATTTATCTAGTGAACCAATAATCTTGGAGCTAGTCGCAGGCAAGAGAATTAACACTTATCAATTTTCGTTTACTTCTTCCATTTAAGCGTGCGCGTTTTATAACCCTTTCATATGCAACTATTTATACAATGTTTTTGCAAGAAAACAATTTACCAAAAACTTATCTATCAATTTTTTTTTTATTGGGAAATACTTTGTCTATTTGTGGCAGCTGGAATCTTTTGATAAAGAAAAAATGACGTCGGAAAGTAAAATTCGAATTTTCAGCGAATCTCTTTCCGTTTACGTTGAAGTTTAGGCAGGAATAAAAATTCGAACGGCAGTGCAGGTAAAAAGCCGAAACTGACTTCTGACAACTAGCCCCACTCTCTTCTAATCGTCGAATAAACTGACTTTTCCCCTATTCCTTCTATTTTCGACTTAGGATAACAATTCGTTGGACAGAAGCTTAGTGTTTTGGGTTTCATATGAGCGTACATGACTGTGTACCTGATACATACCTATGTAGATGTAATTATTTACATCACTTTGCCTATATTAATTATTGTTAAAATTGGTTATCAATGTCTCGTTGGCGATCGATTTTGGTCAGTCACTTTTATATAAACTTTAATTGTTTTCAAGGTTATAGAATCGGCAATGACATTCACTTTTAAAACAATCATAATTATTATCATTTCCTGCAACTTGTAACGTCGAGGCGATCGATAAATCATTTGTCACACACTCTCAATATCGAGTTACTATTTTTCTTCGGAGTTTGAGCAGGATGCCCTTCACTACTGGTTCAGTTTTGTTTCAACCGTGAGAAGAGCTGTCCCTTCCATTTCCATCCCGAGATTATTTCGTCTAATCGTTTTTGGCGAACGCCTAAACGTTCAGAGAAGTGTTACCAACGTTGGTGATGAAGCTTGGATGCTGCTGCTGTGAATCCTGGTTCGTAACTCTGGCCCCGTGTCCGGCTTCTCCACTTTGGATGCTGAAGTGCCGGTAGGAGATGCACTCCGACGGAATGGCCTGCTGGTCTCGCTTCACAGCTTCCCTCTGTTTCTTCACTTTGAGATAACCGAGCACGGAAACCAGGACTATGAACACGATAAAGCCCATGCAGCACCCGACTATCAGACCTAATCTTCGGGTTAGTATGCTCGTCACTCCTTCGACTTCCCCGACGGAGCCGATACTGGTGATTTCCGTTTCCACGGCCTCCAGGGTCTTCACTTCCGTGCATCGACTCGTCCGAGAGTCGATCATTTCCGGCAGCATCATCATCTCGAAAATATCACCGTGCGACGCGTTGAACTGACCAATCATGTTTCTCTGCTCTTCAAGGTCACCCCAGTTACCCAGGCCGAATACGCAGATCCGGTAACGCGTGTTTGAGAACAATTTTGGAAGTTTCACCGAACGGGCGCTTGGCTCCAACACCTTACCTCGCACCTGAAACAAACGGGGGATCATTTTGTTTCGAATTTGCGTTGGTTTTCGAGAAACCGTTCGTCGTGAGCTCAGGAGACGCACCTAAGAAGACAAAATAATTTGAAAAATTTTGAAACTCTTGTTATATTCATGGATAAGCCAGAAGAAAATACAATGCTACGGAATATTTTCGTTTGTAGGAATGTAATTTATTGAAATTATTGTACTGTATTACGATCAGATATAACTATGAAAGATTAGGTGCCGAGATTATATATATTTTTCGTAACATTTGAGATTATTCTAGGAATATAAATACGTTTTTTCCTGACAAAAATTTTATTTCAAATAGCCTATAAAATTAGAAATGAGGACGAAAACTAGACGCATTTTTTTCAACTACTTCAACTGTACTTTTCTCGATCAGATAGTATACAGGGACAATCTTGAAAAAAAAATTTTTTTCAGAATGGTGTCCAAACTGTTAACAAAACTCATCCACGATGAAAAGTCTGTTGAGTTTTTTACCGTATTGGCTACGCGCGTATTTCCCTGATTCACTTTACAAACAAGATTTTTGTTATGAACTTTTTAAATCTATGTCGACTGGAATGGACAACGGTGTTGAAAGGGTTAATGGCATCGCTCCTTTAAAATACTCAAGAAGTCGTGTTGACTTTCAGCTACAAATTATCTGTATCGAAAATATTTGCTTATGAATATTCAATTTCATTAAAAAATTAAATAATACCAAAAACTGCTCATAATTTATGGGTAAGGAGACTCATTTTCCTGAATGCATCAGTAAAATGAGATAAAAATTTTAATCATGGAATACCTGTCAGTATGTGAGTTTAAACTGAACCGGGTTCTTCAACGAAAAAACGTCATCTTTCACAGTTTATCGAGTTTGGTGAATCACAAAGAGAAAAGAATGTCAACAAAAAAGTAGGCAACCGTTTTTTGGTCCCACGAAGAAAAAATAATTTCAACAAAAATTTCTTACTCCAATTTCGTTGGGAGAATGTTCATTTTTCTTGCATTAAGACATACATCAGTGAAAACACATATTTACTAACCTCATCGACGTTGTCCATCGCGTGATACGCCACTTGGTATCCTTGAAGCCTTGAATGGTTTCTGCTCTGCCAAGAAACTAGAACCGAAAACGGTTGAATGTCCTGGATAGCGAGCTTAGGGATGAGCGGAGCCGAACAAAAGGCGTGGGGGTCGAGGTCCAGGAATACCTGGCCCCGAAGTTCGGGAGGTTTTTCGCATCTCAGCAATCCACTTTCCATCTCATTGACTCCCATTCCACCTCTATTTCGGCCAACGCCACCCACAAGCTTTTGATGGTCCCTCAGCCATTCCCAAAGTTCTTGAGATTCGCATCCGCAGTTGAGGGGATTTTCTGCAAAATGGATTTGTTTTTAACCGTATTGGCAACGCGCATTTCCCCGATTCATTTAACAAACAGAATTTTTTCGACCATGATGGTAGCTGTGCTTCTATTCATTGTCTACTCACTCGATAGAAAAACTTGTCGTTTGATTTACTTGAAGGTACTTGTAGAATAATTAATTACCTTCGGCTCGAAGACTCCGGATTTGAGTTTCCAGGGGTCGAAACGCGTTGAGAGGTAGATTTTCGAGATAATTTTTGCTAAGATCAAGAATACGGAGTTTTTTCAGAGGTCGGAAGGCGTCCGGGGATATAAAGGATATCCAGTTTCCATACAAATGCAGTTCCTCGAGTTTCTCTAGGTGTTGGAAGGTGTTCTTTCCGACACCGCTGATCTGATTATGAGATAAATCGAGAATCTGTAAGGCTTTTAAGTCCGGTGGGAAATTTTCGAGTTCTTTCAGTTTATTGTGCGTCAAGTTGAGCAGCTTTAGATGCTCCAGTCTCCTTAGCCTCTCCTGGGGCAGGAGCTCGAGTTCGTTCGAGCTCATGTCGAGGGTTAGTAAATTCGGTAGGTTTCGAAAAGCGCTTGGAGACACCCTGGATATAACATTGTTTCCCATGAAGAGGTGCATCAGTGCCGGAAACGCTTCGAAATCCTGACTGGTTACGATGGTGAGGTTGGTGGCAGAGATGTGAATCTCCTGAAGGGCCGGGTACTTTGCTTCCGAGCTGATTTCGTGAATTCTCATCAGAGGATTAGCGGTCATGTTGAGCCAGCTGAGTGCGGGTATATTTTGGGATGATAGGGCGACCCCGGGTATTTGACGAAAGTTGTTAACCGCGAGGTCCACACGTCGTAACGAGTGCGAGCGGATGAAGAAGTTCGCGGGCAGAGCAGTCAAGCGGTTATGGCTCAAATCGACTGCGTTGAGACGGGACAAGTTAGCCGCGGCAAATCCGTAAAGAGAAGAAATATAATTTCCACGAAGGTCAAGTTCCCTGAGGTTTGTCATGCCGTTGAGTTTCGACACGTCCACATTCAGTATCACGTTTTTAGCCAATGACAATATCTCTATCGATGTGGCATTAGCGAAAGCGTCGTAAGGAATGTCTTGAAACCTGTTACCGTCGAGTTTAACTTCCTTCAGCGATTCCAGACCGATTAACAACAGCCCGGGAAGACTTCGTAGGATATTATTGCTCAGCATCAACTTACCGAGGTTTTTATTCTTCGAAAATATTTCCGGAGGAATACGATGAAGCTGGACCGAGTCCATGGTGAGCTGTTGAAGCGAAGGAAGGCCATCCAGTGATTCGCCGTTTATTTGACTGAAGTTGTTGTGAGACACCCTGAGAACTCTGAGTCCGGGTATGTCAAGCCTATCCAAGGCAGCGGCCGTTAGATGATTGTGTTCCAGGTTCAACTCGTAGAGGTTATTCAATCCTCTGAAAGCCCCGCGCTCTATGACACTGACGGTGCAATTGCGGAGATTCAACGTCCGGATGGGCAGTCCCTCTTGAAATATGGTATCGTGGAGAACGTTGAGATGGTTGTTGGCCAGGTCAAGAACCCGGAGTCTTTTCAGAGCCGTCAAAGAGTACGGGTCGAGTCTTCGCAGTCCGTTGTCCTGGAGATATAGTTCTTCAAGTTCGTGAAGTTCCGAGAAAGTCTTGACCGTAACGTGGCTGAGTCGGTTCATACTAAGCTCGAGAAACTTGAGCGCCTGCATCGGCTGAAAGGCCGCGTCCTCTATTCTGGATATCGAATTATTTGTCAGATAGAGTCGTTCGACGAGCAGCAAGTCGCGAAACAGCGGTGCTTGAAGACGGGTCAGCCTGTTGTGTCCCAACCACATTATCCGTACGGATGCCTGACCCCGGAGCGAGTCATTGTGTAAAACGCCAAGTCCGTTATTGTCCAGCTGAATAGAGACTAGTGAGCTGCCGCCGTTCCCATTCTGGCCAACGTCGTTCGATACCTGGAACACGTCTCCGAGAACGGCGAGCAGATTCCCCTGCAAGTTGACGTGCTGCAGGCTGTGCAGAGACCTCAGAGCTCCGGTCTCCATGTCGGTGATGGCGTTGTTCTGAAGATGAAGTTCAAGGAGGGAAGGAAGCGGGGTAAAAACGTCTCTCTTCACCTCGGTGATCTGGTTGTCCTGCAGCCGGAGTTCCCGGAGCTGTTTAACTTTGGCAAATGTCCCGACTTCGAGCTCGCGGATGTTGTTGCCGTCAAGTGAAAGCGTAGAGAGGTTCTCACAATGTCCAAGGAAGTCTCGGGGAATTTTCTCTATATAGTTTCCACTCAGGTGTAGCTGGGCCAGCTGATTCAAGGTAGCTAGACCCTGAGGGTCTATCCTTCTGATCGCGTTCTGCTGAAGATAGACGACCGAAAGGCTGGTGCTACCGGCGAAGGCCTCGGGCGGTATCTCAAGGATGTTGTTCTCCGCTAGGAAGAGCTCCTTGAGGTCCGGCAGCTTCGAGAATACGCCTCGTATATAGTGGATGTGGTTGTGACTGAGATCAATCGACCTCAGCCTCTGATTGGCACGGAATGTAGAAATGTCTAGGAATACTATCTTGTTGTGACTCAAGTCGATGGATTCGAGGAAACTTAGCGATATGAAGGCGTCCTTGTCAACTGACTCCACCGCGTTGTAATATAGCGAGAGAGTTCGTAAGGACGGGCAACATCTAAAGCAGTTAAGTGTTATAACTTCAAAATTGTTACTACTAAGGTCTAAAAAATTCAAAGCCTTCAGCTTCGAGTATCCATCCTCGGGCAGCTCGGATATCTCGTTCCAAGCCAACCGCAGAGACGTGAGACGCTCCAATCGTCTCAGTCCCGTCATGGGGAACACCCTAATCTTATTTTCGGCGAGGTCCAAATCTGTCAGCGTGTCCTCAAGCCCCGTGAAAGCGTATTCCGATATCTTTGCAATTTGGTTCCCCTTCACGTTCAGTTTTATCAAAGATAATCCGTAAAAGCTGTAGCTGGGAAGATCGTGAACGAGATTCCCCTCCAGGTCCAGGACCGTTAGACGCAGCAGAGGCGCCAAGGCCTTCTGCGGCACGTGTGGAAGACGCCCCGAAACAAGGGCGAGGGACTCGAGGCTCTGGCCGAGCCGCTCGAAAGCATTCTCGCTAATTTCCTTTATCCGCGAATGCGATATCTGCAGATGCCGGATCTGGGTCCCGATCGGGAAGGCGACTTCTCTTAGCTCCTCGACGTTGCGGTCTAGCTCGTAGACGCTCAACGATTGGACGACTGCTCCTAGAAAAGTAAGATCACAAGCCCCCATCAAGAACCGTACCTGCTCTTAGAATACCGTGTACACTATTCGGGTTGTTCTCCGTACATTCTGCGGATCACTTAATCACCCCAGACAGAAAGTAAAGTGCACTTGGCGAGCATGAAGTTAAACAGTACCCTGTAACCCGGTATTGCGAAGTAGTCGCACGTCAGTGGGCGGAATAAATGAATAATAATTGCGTCGTCGTGAATTATTCATCAAGTGCGCGACTTGCCCAAGGCTAACTCTTCCTTATCTTCATTTTTTGCAACAGTGAACGTAAAAAAGACAGATCATCATGCATCTGACAGTGATACCACAAGACATCAAAATGGGCCATTCTGGACGAAATCCGGTGCATAATAAGTGTTTCTAACTGCGCGGGCAGAGTTGGCAAGTATGTACTCAAGTCAGTCACCTTCACCACCAGACGTGATGAGTACTCCGAGCAGGGCGACCTTCAAGGACTCCTCGGTAGCGCCAGCGCACTCGAGGAAGAGTCCGTCTTCGAAGTTATAGCAGGGACAGCCGGGGATGGTCTCGGGGGGTGGACACTCCGCACTTTCAATTTTTCTCGTGGCAGTTACCAGCAGCATGGCAAGGATTGACCATACAAAATTTATTCGACTCCTCGTCCGGGACTCTGGTAACGTCCCTCCGCTCCCGGATGGTGGGTGATGCCACTTCCGCCTCGTACGTAGCCGTGACGTCCACATCTTATTATCGTCCTGTGAGTCGTAGCCACGATCTCATTTCCCTAACCTCAGGGAATTTGGTGTTGATGCGACTGGAAACATACATATACATTCCAATCAATGATAATGTTATTATTTGGTTTGAGGAAAATGATTCGAAACACATGTTTTCATAAAATCTTGTTACAACAATGTAATCTTTCTGTACTCTGTCAATTCAAAACCTTCCCCGACCTTATCACTTTTCACCACCATATTGACAAGGCTGTGATTTAGGAGTTGATTGTCGTCAGAAGGTGAAAGAGGAAGCCTTCGTTGCAGAATGTCCCGATGCTTGCGAAAAATATGTGCACATGAAAAATGTGGATAGTAAGGTACATAGTTAAGTCAAATTGCTTGTACCGCAGATATTACTTCTAATAAAGTGGATTGAAACATAAAACATTTGCATTGCGTAATGATCTTCCACATTAAAACAAATCCCATCTACACAGAAGAAGAACGTTCACCAATTCAAAGTCCAAAGTCTTCTACAGTATGAAAAGCGAAAAGTGATCAACTTGATTTGCGCAAAGTAGGACGTGCGTGCGTTCCCCTCGCTTCCTATCACAGATACTAATTAGTGAGTTCTCCATTTAATCGGCAGCTACCAGCTCTTGAGGTTTTCCGACCGTTGAGACGAGATACCAATAATTCTGGTAAAGTGAGGGCGAAACCGGCGGAGTTAGAGGAGCCAATTTTGCGGTTAGTATGTACAGGCAGCTATATACCACGACCTAAGTCAACCGTGTCGCGAAAACGGAGTTAACAATGGCACGGCAGAGCTTGCGACTACGAGTAGGTACGTAGTACGTATTGTAGCTCGGCTCGCTACTCAGCTCCGGTACAATTAAACGGATCCTGCTGCATAGATATAGGAATGTGGGCGCAGGCAGCGGGCGCGTAAACCTGCAGCTACACACCGTAATTATGTTTAAATCGTTTCGGTCTCCTGGCGAAGCGCAGGTCACACAGGCACGTATTCTCGACGTCATTGGTGTACGTAGGTACGTTTGTGTGCGCATTGGTTCATTGGCCAATGAAGTGCACCTCCCTAAATTTAAAAGCTTAGTCTGAGAGTGGAGCTGGAGGTACGAGTATACGACGGGTGACCTGCAGGGTAATATACGTACGTATATTGCAGTACAGAATAACGACACAGAAACATGGACACGGACCGTTAACGCACACGTGCAAACAGTAAAACGGGGATCTACCCCGTGCGTATAGTGGTCATATTTAAATAAGACCACCGTCGATGGTATAATGAGAATGCAAATGGACCCACGCGACAACTGAGCTTTCCACACGCTACCACTTATGTTCTGCAGCAGCCAACCGCCACCCCGCCAAATGAAATGAAATAAAATGGAATCACGGTTTTCCTTGCTTGTACAGGTGGTTGCAGAATTTCATCACGTGATTGTCGCCGCTTTCATTTCGGGTTGTCTAACCTGTGAAATTAGCGTGCCTTTTGATAAGGGGTTGAACTTAGTCAGGATTTGCCAAACATTGATTTTTTGTCAAATTTCATTTTCGTTATGTACATACATTCAAGTCTATCTACTAGGGTGGTTCTTATTTGGGCGTCGGAAAATCTGTATAAAGTTTTAAGCCTCTACGTCAATCGGAACACGTGCCTCTAAGTTCCGAAAGTTTTAAATGTAAAATAAATGCAGTTTTTATAACCAGTTATTTTGTTTTGTACGACTTTCGTATATTGTTGAGTTATAGCTTTTAATGATAGGAACAATCCCTGAATATTTCAAAAATTTTAAATCATTGTTTCGTTAGACAGAAACTTTGCTATTCGAAGTCAGCTTGCAATCGAATGCCAAAAAACTTGAGAGGTCCGCCACGTGATTCCTTCAATCAATATTTATCTGCAGTGATAATTATATTTCATTTGTTACCGGGAGAAGATCTTATACATAGTCAGCTGAATGAAGTCACACGAAAAAGACGTATTTAAAGACAATAGTTGACTAGTTACTATATACTAGATCTAAATTCACGAGTGTCTTACAGATTGTACAATTAAAATCGATAGTACGAAAGTTTATTTCGAATTCTCAATGTTTTTGAGGACATTGGTGGATCGATGGTTATCATAACGTCACCCTTGGACTTATTCACCGTCATTTTCAGGCCGACGTGTTTCTAACCTTTTCTTCAATCTGAGTCGATTTCTTTACCTCTGTTGACTTCATGCCAGCGGGGCGGGATTGAAATTCCGAATTTGCAAAGTTCCGAAAAGACAAAATGCTGAAAGGGCGTCACTCCGCCAAGTCAAAGTTCTGAAAGTGCGAAAATGACAAATTGAAAAATTTGAAGCATACAAATTCTGAACGATCCAAGATTTTCGTTACCGTGAATTTCTGGCTTGGTGAAATTTCACCACTTTGATCTTTCTTTATTTTAGATTTTCGATATTTTTACGTTCGGAATCCTAGTCATTTCGATTCTTTACACCCACTCGTTGCGTAAACTACGCTGTGTGATTATATTTAAATTCGAAACTTTAGTTTTCGGACTTTTGCTCTATCGTAACTCGAATTTTCGGAATCTTGTATTTCGGCACTTTGAGCCGTCGGGTTTCCGATCATTCCAAACTTTGTTGTTTTGTTAAAGTTTGTTTTCTTTACTTCAAGTTTCGACACCAAATAGTTCGGAATTAGGCACTTTCGGAACTTCAATCCCACTCCAATTCATACATTATATGGAGTAGCTAGGCGCATTCTCTGCCTAACTTCAAATCTCTCGTACACTGTGAATAATCGAAACGAGGATAAATAGAAAACACATTTCTGATCCCTCATAAAATTGTAACCTTTTTAAAATTTCAAGAAATATAAGCTTGCTGATATTCCAAATCCTTAATTATTCGCAAGTGGCATTCGGTGAGCGAAGTTTCGGAAACTACCACGAAGCCCCGTAGAGCTAGGATTTGGCCCCGTTGAGCCTCCTAGCGTTAAACAGTTTCTAGTGTCTGCATACTTGACGACGAAGGACGTTAGCTCGTTAAATTTCGATCCTGGTCACATAGAATATGTCTTGGACAGTTGACTGATCGTAAGCCTGCAGGACCTGAAGGAGAGGAGTGATCTTTGAGTTTCTATAAAATGAAATGGTGTCAAGTCTATGGCACGGACTGAAGCTTGATCAGGTAATGTAATATAAGGGTATAATTCCCAAATTAAATCTCGATATGAAAAATGAATTGAAGTTGATTTTAAATCATGATAATTGACATCCGTTGGTATTTAGCATATTAGCAGTCACACTTTTTATTCTTTGATATATAGAATTTGAATAAACATTTCATTTAATTCATATATGGATACTGTAGACGCATCGTTTGCGCATCTATAGAAAATGCGTGGTTGATCCAGAGTAAGTCTGAATAGGGTTGTCCAAATTTTCAAACAAAAAAAAAAAAAAATTGCAAAGTGTGACAAATTACGCCGGAGGCGGGGTAAGTTATCCCAAGTATTTCAAATGACAAAAAATGATAAATAACTGTGAATAATTTTTTTTCGCGCTTTTGTTTTCGTTTTGACGTAAGAAACTTGGGTTTTCAATGTACATTTTTAAGCAGTAATTATTTTCTCCATTTTACTTTTTCCTGGAAACCACGAAACAGTCGACCTAAAATCCGAAGACCCCAAAAACCATGAAGAATTCGACTCGGTCTCCGAAAATTCTAAAACTTGACCCGGACTCAGAGAACGACGGAAAACTCGAAATGGGGCAAGTTGTCACATGTGTCAATAATTTTCCAACTCGCGATTTTGTTTAAAAATACGCATATCTTGCTGACATGTTATTCAAATATTAAAAACACATATATCAAATGAAAGCGACAAGAATCACCTTTCCCATTATGTAATAACGACATATTTCAATGAAGCCAAGGAAATGAGAAAAACATATTACTTATTAGGTCCAATTTTAATTTTTCAGTTACTGCAAGGCCGCATATGATGCGATATTCTAGTTAACAAAATTCATTCGTTTCAAACATTGAATTGCAACTTTAATCTGTAGCATCGCTCGTTCCGATATCTACACAGCGGTGAAGATATAAGCTTTGTGACGAGGATCCGCTTCCCCTACTTTCCGGCTACTTTTTATTTTTATAGCAAATAAAATAGATAAATAAATAAATAAATTGAAAAAAAAACATAAAAAAAAATACGGTGCATGCAACACAAACATGTAACTTTAGAATACAGTTATCGAATTTATAATCAGCTTATGTGAAATATTTATTACGGTGATCCTTCCAACTCTTTTTTTATTCAGCGGGTGTGCAATTCATCTCAAATGTCTGGTGTGATGATGTGAATTTTTTTTTAGATGCAGCACCAATGCCTGCTGAAATCTCGCAGTGACGAATTTTTTCATTCAAATTATTACTCTGACAATAAAATGTATATACTGAGAATAAAGACGTGTGTTTACATAATTTGAAGTGCGGAAATCCACCCTGTTTACAGGCAGGGGTTAGTAGAGTTGAGCTGGAAATATGAAAAAAATTAGAGAATTGTTGTTGAAGTATTTAGAGCCGATTTGGGGGCGTCTGATGAAAAATTCATCCGAGCCCTAAATAAAGACCAGCCTAATGTTTATCGCATCAAAAAGTTGATGTGTCTACTGATCTCATAGCATACACGAACACGGCTGATGATTTGTGGAATATGAGTCCTTGAACTCCATTGACCTTCGATAACAAAATCATCCTTAATTTTCATATGCAAAAGTATCAATTTTCCTGAAAAGCATTGAAAAAATTTCTTGAAGATTGTACTCCGTTTGAAATTGTAAAGAACCGCAGTTTTTTCCTTTTATTCTTTTCAGTTCGTTATCTTCTTCGAGATTAATTAATATTACATGACGTTCAATAGGATTTCATTTTGAGTATAGCTCCTTGCATACGTAATTTTTGAGATTACTAGCTTCCGTTGATTTATTAAATATGTTTTTGGGACATCGTGAATGTCTCATTGATAAAAAAAATGTGCAAAATCAAGGAGACGGCTTCAAAAATCTTGAACGGTAAAAATGAGAATAATCTTGAAGCGTATTGAGAAAAAAAAGATGCCAACGGCACGCGGTGTTCCCAAGCGGTCACCCATCCAAGTACTAACCGCGCCCAACGTTGCTTAACTTCGGTGATCGGACGAGAACCGGTGCTTTCAACGTGGTATGGCCGTTGCCGATGGAGAGGAATCTCTATCATCTCATCTCGAAAATCGAACAAATATACAGTAGGATTTGTGAACATGTAGGCTGAGGAGAATTCAGTGTTTCAGGAATTAGGATGTCTCTGCATTGAGTGATGGAGTGCTTACAGGCATAATGACGCGCAGCAAGATTACGCGGGAGTGAGAACCGTCAGTGTGTGAAATTTCAGAGCTTTTTCCGATGCACTGACTTACACCGATTTGACACCCAGTGAATCTCTGAAAATAAGAAAAAAAACTATCAGGAAGTGAAATCGCGGAAGGACTCATTGGAAAAACCATTAAAATATACAAACTTCTTCGAAATGTTTTCAAGAAAAAAAAGATGCCAACGGCACGCGGTGTTCCCAAGCGGTCACCCATCCAAGTACTGACCGCGCCCAACGTTGCTTAACTTCGGTGATCGGACGAGAACCGGTGCTTTCAACGTGGTATGGCCGTTGCCGATAGTTACGAATCTCTATCATTTCATCTCGGAAGTCAAACAAATCTGTAGGGTTTGCAAGCGCGTACGTTGGAAGAATTTCGGCGTGTCAGGATCTCGAGATGTCTCTCAATTGATTGACCCAGTGCTTGCGGACAAAATGATGCGCAGCAAGATTACGCGGAAGTGAGAACCGTCAACGTGTGAAATTCCAGAGCTTTTTCCGATCCACTGACTTACACCAATTTGACACCCAGTGAATGTCTAACATTAAGAAAAAAACTGCCAGTAGGTAAAATCGCGAAAACAATCATTGTTAAAACCATCAAAATATGCAAACTTCTTCGAATCGTTTTCAAGAAAAAAAAAGATGCCAACGGCACGCGGTGTTCCCAAGCGGTCACCCATCCAAGTACTGACCGCGCCCAACGTTGCTTAACTTCGGTGATCGGACGAGAACCGGTGCTTTCAACGTGGTATGGCCGTTGCCGATGGAGAGGAATCTCTATCATCTCATCTCGAAAGTCGAACAAATATACAGTAGGATTTGTGAACATGTAGGCTGAGGAGAATTCGGTGTTTCAGGAATCAGGATGTCTCTGCATTGAGTGATGGAGTGCTTACAAACATAATGACGCGTAGCAAGATTACGCGGGAGTGAGAACCGTCAGTGTGTGAAATTTCAGAGCTTTTGCTGATGCACTGACTTACACCAATCTGACACCCAGTGAATCTCTGAAAATGAGAAAAAAAACTATCAGGAAATAAAATCGCGGAAAGACTCATTGGAAAAACCATTAAAATATACAAACTTCTTTGAAATGTTTTCAAGAAAAAAAAGATGCCAACGGCACGCGGTGTTCCCAAGCGGTCACCCATCCAAGTACTGACCGCGCCCAATGTTGCTTAACTTCGGTGATCGGACGAGAACCGGTGCTTTCAACGTGGTATGGCCGTTGCCGAAGAAAATGAATCTCTATCATTTCATCTCGGAAGTCAAACAAATCTGTAGGGTTTGCAAGCGCGTACGTTGGAAGAATTTCGGCGTGTCAGGATCTCGAGATGTCTCTCAATTGATTGACCCAGTGCTTGCGGACAAAATGATGCGCAGCAAGATTACGCGGAAGTGAGAACCGTCAACGTGTGAAATTCCAGAGCTTTTTTCGATCCACTGACTTACACCAATTTGACACCCAGTGAATGTCTAACATTAAGAAAAAAACTGCCAGTAGGTAAAATCGCGAAAACAATCATTGTTAAAACCATCAAAATATGCAAACTTCTTCGAATCGTTTTCAAGAAAAAAAAAGATGCCAACGGCACGCGGTGTTCCCAAGCGGTCACCCATCCAAGTACTGACCGCGCCCAACGTTGCTTAACTTCGGTGATCGGACGAGAACCGGTGCTTTCAACGTGGTATGGCCGTTGCCGACAAAGGTGGGTCTTTGCCTTTTCATCACAGGAATCGCACTAATGCGCAGAGCTGGAAGATTTCTTCGAGTAGAGCCGCAGGCATTATCGTCCAGAGTCCTGAAGAAGTTTGGCACTTTTTTCACTAGATCACGAATTTTCGATGGTGTTATCATGTATTCGGTATTATCAATCTGGGTGGCGAATCGTTAACAGTGTTGATTCGTTAGAATAGTTGTCTTTATCAATAGGTGGTTCTTGTGTGGATTGTTAGATAGAGTTTTGAATCGACTTCTACTTTTCATCACCTGTAATGTTATGTGAAAAGTATTGGTTTCATTCACAAATTGATGTTTTTTACTCCAAGGAATCTTTACGTTTCCAGAGCTCTAGAATTCGAAAACAGGTTTTCAGAGAAACGTTGGTCTGTCCAACAAACTCCCGCAAAAATCTCGGAAACAGCTCCAAACAAAAATTTGAAACTTACACGATTTCACAACCAAATGATGGGCATCAAAAATTGTCACATTTATATATTTTCCTGACTATTGTGTTGTGCAAAAAAAAAAAAAAAATTTGATTAATCTTGTGTTTCGAAGCAAAAAAAATGTTTATATTTTTTCATGTTTTCATTTGCTCTCATACGCTTGGGAATTTTTGTTTCTTCTTCGTCACTTGTACTCATTACAGAAATAATTTCCTTCTTCCTACCGATAAACATATACTGTTTTTTTTTGTGTTGAAAAGTACCTTGAAAATAACTGTTTCGCCGGCTGTTTTGACTTGATACAGAGATATTCAATATATTTAACGGTTGGACAAGTGTATAATTATTAATTCGTTGAAGATTGGATGAAAACTGATTGCTCTACGCTGAAATGGTAGTTGTTATTAACGCAAGTAATTATAGGAAAGAATATGATACAGTGGTAGGAGACGAAAGTGAGTGAAATACGTGTTTGAGTTATTTTTGTTTAGTTAGAATGTTAAAAATTTTAGTATGATGGAATTTATACTTTCAGCCGATGCATAGTGCGTGGCGTAACGGTCATTGGAGACTGAATTTTGATTCGTGGTTTTTGACCATTGCATCCACTTCGTAGAAGGTTTTTTCCAAGTCGTTAAACTTTTGGAATTAGCAGTTTTATTGAGGTGAAACCCGCCTGACTTGGATCAGTTTGTGAAAGTAGATTCGATCACAGAATTTGTGGTTTATCTAATACAAGAAACGTGTGCAGCCACACGCTATGCGCAACACGCTGAAACGAAAACCATCGATGCTCGAAATTCTAGAACTTCCGTTGTGATTCATCAAATTATGTTAACGTGCCAAATTGTGAATATTTCCTTAGTACTTGGATGGGTGACCGCTTGGGAACACCGCGTGCCGTTGGCATCTTTTTTTTTTCTTGAAAACGATTCCAAGAAGTTTGCAGTTTCGGACGGTCTTTTTTAACGAGTCTTACCGTGATTTCACTTACTGGCAGTATTTTGTCTTGGACATTCACTGTGTTTCAAACTAGTGTAAGTCAGTGAATCAGAAAAAGCTCTGAAATTTCACACACTGTCGGGTCTCACTTCCACGTAATCCCACTGCGCATCATTTTGTCCGCAAGTACTGGGTCAATCAATTGAGACACATCTCGAGATCTTGAGACGCCGAGTCTTCTTCAACCTACACGTTTGCAAACTCTACAGATTTGTTCGACTCCCGAGATGAGATTGTAGAGATTCATGTCCATCGGCAACGGCCATACCACGTTGAAAGCACCGGTTCTCGTCCGATCACCGAAGTTAAGCAACGTTGGGCGCGGTCAGTACTTGGATGGGTGACCGCTTGGGAACACCGCGTGCCGTTGGCATCTTTTTTTTTCTTGAAAACGATTCGAAGAAGTTTGCATATCTTCATGATTTTACCAATGATGATTTTCGCGATTTTACCTACTGGCAGTATTTTTTCTTAGACATTCACTGAGTTTCAAACTAGTGTAAGTCAGTGAATCAGAAAAAGCTCTGAAATTTCACACACTGTCGGGTCTCACTTCCACGTAATCCCACTGCGCATCATTTTGTCTGCAAGTACTGGGTCAATCAATTGAGACACATCTCGAGATCTTGAGATGCCGAGTCTTCTTCAACCTACACGTTTGCAAACTCTACAGATTTGTTCGACTCCCGAGATGAGATTGTAGAGATTCATGTCCATCGGCAACGGCCATACCACGTTGAAAGCACCGGTTCTCGTCCAATCACCGAAGTTAAGCAACGTTGGGCGCGGTCAGTACTTGGATGGGTGACCGCTTGGGAACACCGCGTGCCGTTGGCATCTTTTTTTTTTGCTTGAAAACGATTCAAAGAAGTTTGCAGTTTCGGATGGTCTTTTTTGACGAGTCTTACCGTGATTTCACTTACTGGTAGTTTTTTTCTTAGATATTTACTAGGTGTGAAGTTACTGCGAGTCAGCGGCTCCAAAAAATGTCTAGAATTTCACACATTGACAGTTCTCACTTCCACGTAATGCTACTGCCCATCATTTTGTCCGCAAATACTGTGTCAATCAACTGAGACACATCTCGAGATCCTGACACGCCGAAATTCTCCCAACCTATGCGCTTGCACTCTGCAGATTTGTTCGACTTCCGACATGAAATAATAAAGATTCATTTCCATCGGCAACGGCCATACCACGTTGAAAGCACCGGTTCTCGTCCGATCACCGAAGTTAAGCAACGTTGGGCGCGGTCAGTACTTGGATGGGTGACCGCTTGGGAACACCGCGTGCCGTTGGCATCTTTTTTTTTTCTTGAAAACGATTCGAAGAAGTTTGCAGTTTCGGACGGTCTTTTTTGACGAGTCTTACCGTGATTTCACTTACTGGCAGTATTTTGTCTTAGACATTCACTGAGTTTCAAACTAGTGTAAGTCAGTGAATCAGAAAAAGCTCTGAAATTTCACACACTGACCGTTCTCACTTCCGCTTAATCTTGCTGCCCATCATTGTGTCCGCCAGTACTGCGTCAAACAATTGAGACACATCTCGAGATCCTGACACGCCGAAATTCTTCCAACGTACGCGCTTACAAACCCTGCAGATTTGTCTGACTTTCGAGATGAGATGATACAGATTCCATCCCATCGGCAACGGCCATACCACGTTGAAAGCACCGGTTCTCGTCCAGTCGCGTTCCGTCTCACGTTCCAAACGTATCGGCGCTACATAAATACGATTAGTGACACAGAAGGTAAACATAACCTCACAGAGTCCCCACAAATGCCTCCGGCAGTGGATCTCAGCACGGTAATCACACCAATCAATAACAGAAAACGCAGTGCAAATGCAAATACAACTAATGCCAAAAGTAAAATCACCAAAATGATTAACCAACAAGGAAATGGACCCGCTATTCCATTGTCAAACAGATTTGATCCACTCGCAAATGACGACATGGAAATACACGAGGAAAGCACTCACCAACAGATTAATAATCAAACACCACCAACTGCAACCCACACGCAGAATACACCACCAAAAAAAGAAAAGAAACCTCCACCAATCGCCATCCACGGTAAGGTTCAAGACCACTCAAAGATAACAGAACTCATAAAATGCTTAGTGAAAGAAAAATTTTACATAAAATATCATCAATATCACACCGAGATCTTCACAACATCAAAAACTGATTATGATAACCTAGTGGCGCATCTGAAAGCCACGGGGGTTAAGTTTCACACTTATTCCCTAAAAAATGAAAAAAAGAAAACTTTTGTAATTAAAGGACTGCACGAGGTAACCAAACCGGAACAAATACAAACTGAACTCCAAGAAATTGGTTTTGATGGCACACAGGTCAGTCTAATGAAAGGCACTAAGTATCCAATATTTATGGTAGCAGTTTCAGCTGACACTCACCTCAAACATGTCAAGCAAAAAGCACAACTATTGTGTAATACCGTAGTCACTTGGGAAAATTACGAAACTAAAAGAAGAGCCTCACAGTGTCACAGGTGTCAAGAGTGGGGCCATGCAACTGTCAACTGCTTCGCAGAACCAGCATGCCTAAAATGTAGTGAGGCACATTTAACTAAAGACTGCCAAAAACCCAAAACGACACCAGCAAAATGTGTCAACTGTGGTGGTGAACACCCGGCAAACGCCACCATCTGCGACGCCTATCGCAAAAGGATACAACAAATAGCGAGCAGATCAGCTAACGCGAAGCAAGCAAAAACACAGCCACCGAGCGTGACACCAAATCTAAATGACCAGCAGCACTTTCCATCACTTCGAGTTATGACTGCAGAGCCAAACGCCAACTTCTGGTTTAACAGCGGAGTACAAAGTAATTTAAGCAATAGGTTACATCAAGAAAAACTTAACACTAACATTAATAATAACTATCACGTAAGTAATGAAATGACTGACTTCCTAGAGCTCACTAATGTAATTAAAAGCATTAATAAACTCGTCGATATTAAAAAAATGTTAAGACTAGCAAAAGAACTCCACACAAATTTACAAAAGTGCTCAACACAGACAGAAAAATTTAGCGTATTCGCTGATTTTACAGCTAAATTAGAAACACCATAGATAACATAAAAATATGTAGTTGGAACGCAAACGGCTTAAAAAATAAATTAGGAGAAGTTATCCAATTTTTAAATAGTTATAAAATTGATATATTTTTAATTAATGAAACTAGGCTAAGTGATAAAGACAAACTTAAAATTAAAAACTATAACTGTGTACGTAAAGATAAAGGTTATGCAGCAGGGGGAGTTGCAGTGTTAATTAAAAAAGATTTAGCATATAAGGAACTTAGTATAGACAATAATATTACTATAGAATATATTTCTATCAAATTAGCAAGTAACATTTGCATAATTGCAGCTTACAATAGCCCAGCTAATGATTTTACAACTCAAGAATTAGATTCTGTTCTAGGTATTGGAGATAAAGTACTGTTGGTTGGGGATCTTAACGCCAGACACCTCAGCTGGAACAACCATAACAATAATAACAGAGGATTAACGTTATTTAACTACACCCTTGCTAATAATTGCAGTATCACTTTTCCAGACGAACCAACACATTATCCCACTAATAATTCCACTCCTACCACCATAGACATTGCTATAAACAAAAACATCAGTCAAGTTTCAGACATGAAAGTCCTACATGAACTCAACTCAGATCACACACCGGTTATAATCGAGCTAGGATCACAAGAAAGAAGCTGTGCTCAGAAAACTGTCTATGACTACAAAAAAGCTGACTGGGTTAACTTTAGAAAACACCTTGATCAGAAAACAATTCTCACACCAACAATCAAAACAAAAGATGAGCTCGATCAAACAATACTGAAATTCACCACCGACATCCGCAATAGTATCGATAAAACTATCCCCAAAACAACATTTAAAAACCTACATGACAAACTGCCACACAGTATACTGCGAATGATCAAGCAAAGAAACCACCTCAGAAAAATCTGGCAGCGCTCTAGACAAAATAAAGACAAAGTTGAAGTAACAAAACTCACTCATCAAATAAGAACAGCTATAATCAACCACAGAAACAAGGAGTGGTCCAATAAATTGGAAAAGTTGAATCCTAACGACAACTCGTTGTGGAGAATGACTAAAATACTAAAAATGGAGGACAACAACATCCCATCGCTAGTAAAGAATGGTGTTGAAGCCTTCACTGACTACGATAAAGCCAACATGCTGGCAGACCAATTTGAACAGGTTCACAATATAGATCTAGTTAATAATACATCCGATCAGGGCAACATAATAAAACAGGTAAAGAAATATCTAGAAGAAACTGATAATGAAAACTGGGATAAGTCTATAACATCGCCACGCGAACTGTCATCTATAATCAAAAAGCTACCTTCTAAAAAAGCACCAGGACAAGACACCATACAGAATATAGTTCTTAAAAATTTTTCACGAAAGGCACTTGTACAACTCACATATATAATAAATAACTCAATCAAGCTATCCTACTTTCCGCAGCACTGGAAGACAGGACAAATTGTACCAATCAAAAAACCTGGTAAAGTAAGCACAGATCCTAGTAGTCATCGCCCAATTAGTCTTCTTCCGACGATGAGTAAAGTCTACGAAAAGGTGATTCTCAAGAGACTCATACAACATGATGAAAAAAACAACATACTAGTAGATCATCAGTTTGGGTTCAGAAGCAAGCATAACACAGTACAACAGGTAACAAGAATAGTAAACGACATCTCAATTAACTTCAACAAAAATCTAGTCACAACATTATTATTACTTGATATAGAAAAAGCATTTGACAGAGTGTGGATAGATGGCTTAACTTTTAAACTGATAAATTACAATTATCCTCCGACAATTATCAAACTTATCTATTCATATTTATCTGACAGACACTTCGTCGTATCTCTCAATGGAACGATATCAACTAGAAGAAAAATCAAAGCTGGTGTTCCACAAGGCTCAGTTATTGGTCCTATACTTTTCAATATCTATCTTAACGATATTCCTACCTTTCTTAAAACGAGCACAGCACTATTTGCAGATGATACAGCCATCTATGCACACTCTTTCAGTGCCATCACCGCTGCCAAACAGTTACAAGTACACATAAACATACTCGAAAAATTCTACACCATGTGGAAAATTTCACTAAACGCATCTAAGACTGAAGTCATAACATTTGCCAAGAAGACGAGCAACACAAGAATAATTCAACCCATAAAAGTATACAATCACAACATAGAACCAGCAAACACAGTCAAATACTTAGGCGTCTACTTAGATCCCAGACTAACATACCACACTCACATCAAACAAGCAATCAGAAAAGCCTTTATAGTACAAAAAAAAGTGTATCCTCTGATGGTTAAAGGCTCAACACTGACAATTAAAAATAAAAAACTCATATACACGATGATCTTAAGACCTATCCTGACATATGCAGCTCCGGTGTGGTGTGGTGCATCCCCAACCAACTTACTACTTCTCCAAAGATATCAAAATAAATGTCTTAGACTCATTCTCTCAGAAAACAGATACGCGAAAATTAAAAAAATGCATGAGACAACTGACTTAATGTACATAAAAGAGTATATATATAGACTAGCAAATAACTTTTATGACCAACAATTAAATAACAATAATTTAACAAAAAACATTACAAATATAAGAAAGTATAATATACCACACACGTTTAAACACAAACTACCTTACCAAAAACTAGAAATATTTAATAACATAAAAACCTAAGCAACTGAAATAAATGCTACCTGATAAACAGCATACAGGCACATGCCTGGAACAATTCTCAATCACAGGTTTTTGCGCGAACTTTTCCTGTATTTAAGCCAATTACTACTGCATTCGCTACAATACTGCATTCAAGTCTTAAACAAAACATTTAGAAAATAAGTTAACCACTTAATGTAAAACAAAATGTTAGATTAAGCTTAAAATCTAAGCCGGAGTTACATAAACTGAGATAATTATAAGTGCAACATTGTAAATATTGTACATTTATTGTTTCATCTAATAAATAAACTAACTAACTAAGGTTCTCGTCCGATCACCGAAGTTAAGCAACGTTGGGCGCGGTCAGTACTTGGATGGGTGACCGCTTGGGAACACCGCGTGCCGTTGGCAATTTTTTTTGGTCTTGAAAACTTTTCAAAGAAGTTTGCATATTTTGATGGTTTTAATAATGATTGTTTTCACGATTTTACCTACTGGCAGTTTTTTTCTTATTGTTAGACATTCACTGGGTGTCAAATTGGTGTAAGTCAGTGGATCAGAAAAAGCTCTGAAATTTCACACATTGACGGTTCTCACGTCCGCGTAATCTTGCTGCGCATCATTTTGTCCGCAAGCACTGGATTAATCAATTGAGAGACATCTCTAGATTCTGACACGCCGAAATTCTTCCAACCTACGCGTTTGCACTCGAAAGATTCATTTGTTTATCGACATGAGGTGACAGAAATTCACTTCCATCGGCAACGGCCATACCACGTTGAAAGCACCGGTTCTCGTCCGATCACCGAAGTTAACCAACGTTGGGCGCGGTCAGTACTTGGATGGGTGACCGCTTGGGAACACCGCGTGCCGTTGGCATCTTTTCTTTTTCTTGAAAACGATTCGAAGAAGTTTGCAGTTTCGGACGGTCTTTTTTGACGAGTCTTACCGTGATTTTACTTACTGGCAGTTTTTTTCTTAGATGTTTACTAGGTGTGAAGTTACTGCGAGTCAGCGTATCCAAAAAATTTCTAGAATTTTACCCATTGACAGTTCTCACTTCCACGTAATCTCACTGCCCATCATTTTGTCCGCAAGTACTGTGTCAATCAATTGAGACACATCTCGAGATCCTGAGACGCCGAGTTTTCTTCAACCTACACGTTTGCAAATTCTACACATACATTTACGTATCGACATGAATTGATAGAGATTCATTTCCGTCGGCAACGGCCATACCACGTTGAAAGCACCGGTTCTCGTCCGATCACCGAAGTTAAACAACGTTGGGCACGGTCAGTACTTGGATGGGTGACCGCTTGGGAACACCGCGTGCCGTTGGCATCTTTTTTTTCTTGAAAACATTTCAAAGAAGTTTGTATATTTCAATGGTTTTTCCAATGAGTCTTTCCGCGATTTTACTTCCTGGTAGTTTTTTTCTCATTGCTAGACATTCACTGGGTGTCAAATTAGTGCAACTCAACGTATCCAAAAAATTTTCAAAATTTCATACATTGACAGTTTTCACTTCTGCGTAATCTTGCTACGCATCATTTTGTCCATAAGCATTGCATCACTCAGTTCAGAGGTGTCTCGAAATCCCAAGAAACCGATTTTGTGTCATTTTTCGAATTTGCCAATTCACAGATTTGTTTGGTTCCTGCGTTGAGGTAACTTTTTCTGTAAATGCTCTTCAGGAGTTTGCTTGTTCGTATTTTCACGAAAATTTTTCCCTTCCCCATTATTATGCAATTTTTTACGCACGATGTATCAAATCAATATAATTTGGTAAAAAAAATCGACAGTCTCGTATTCAACGTGATCTTATCGTTCATGTGACAATAACTTTTTATAACATGAATAATTGCGCCTACCTTGTGGTTGTATGTGAAATCTGTACTTCGGACGATACTCTGGCTACGTTCGGGTATGTGCGAAAAATCATATTCTCCTGTCATAATTTCATTGTAACGTTACGGTTATCCGCGTATTTGACACGTATTTTGAACATCACTTTGTGCATATGTATATGCTTCTGGTATGTAGCAAAAATCATGCCCTCCTAACGGAATCTTAAGGCTACCTCACAGTTCGATGCAAATGATTTATTTCGGACGTTTCTTGGTCTTCATTTCCAGTACGTACTGAAAATGATATCGTTACGACTTTACGTAAAGCTCACGATTTAGTTACGTAGTTATTACTAGATATACATCGTATATGATAAATATATATATATACGTGTGTCAAATTGTTATTTTCATGTTCCTCCAATGGTACGTACTTGCATCATTCTAATTAGAATACCGTACAAAACCGTAGTTTCCATTGCATACAACGTTCTGGAATTTATAAAATTTTAATAATACCCATTGAAATTCCACGACAGAAATTTAATACAAAATTTGCAAACTGTAATTCTTCTGATAAGGCGCGCGTATTTTGTGCCAAGAAAATGTCTTGTGAACAGTCTTGTCATTAGACAGTGGCGTTGCCGCAATTCAAGTGAAAGCCAGTTATACATTTCTGTTGTATTTATTAGTCAATAAAATAGAGTCGAATAAATGAAAGGTTTGACGGAACTACGGGGTGCATTAATATAAAAGCAATATGGTTTGTTGTTAGTGCCATTATTAATTATTCTGCGAAAAATAATATCGAGGATTTTTTTGATAGGCTTGAATTGTAAAACTCGAATAAAACGGTACAACTTGACTATGTCTGGAAAGTATAAGGTCTCAGAAAAAAGCCTTATTGTTAGGAAAAATTGTGATTTGCCAATTCAGTGCAAGATATGTGAAGAATAACATTTTTTTCTCCTATCGTTTACTTGGCGTGATATCTCGCAATTACATCAGATATCTTTCTGGGGGGTTTAAAATTATTGTTCATGCAGCAAACTGAATTTTTGTGAACGACAATAAAATTTTCATTCAAGGAAAGGTAGTAGTGAAAAATTGTCGTTCGGAATAAAATTACAAGAATAACTATTATGTCATTTGTTTTTACTTTACATCTCCATGATTTGCACTGCTTGATTCAAATTAGTAGCGAGTATTGCGTTATTGTGTATCAATCTTGACTAATACGGTACAAACTTTAATTTTATGTTCACTATAATTGTATTAAAAACGAATGTAAATGATTTATGAGTCATCTGTCATTAATTTTTTTCGTGGAATTCTAGAGTCAGCGTTCTCATCGGCCACATTTTATTTCGATCTCCTTCACCTTCCGATCGATCACGTCGATGAACGCGTGATGCAGAATGAAGGAACAATTTGTGTTTGAGAAGAAGAGATAAAAAATAACAGAACAATACTCTTATTATACAGGCAAGGGAAAGCGGAAAGAGGATATTTGAAGCTTTGAAAAAGCTGTGCGTGAATAATTAATTCGTACAAGGTGCGATGGAGGTTTATCGCAAGGGAACAGAAGGGTGACATCTTTCCGAGGAGAGGGTGAAATAATTAGGAGTACGGAGGACTTTAGCAGGGAAAACGAGGACAAGTGAAAAAAAAAAAAATAACGTTGAAAAAAATTATTAAATAAAATCCTGGCTCCATTCTAATTTCAAGAAGTCTTGTACAGCGGCGTGAACTTCAAATTAACATGCAACCAAAGCAGCTCCGACTCATTTTGCGTTCTTTCAACTCAGGGTGCGCCCGGCATTTTATTTCTCAACGTCCAACAAATTACGTGACTACTTTGAACTTTCGGCATAAATTAGCCGAGGGCAAAGCGTGTCACCCGCGTCTGACCGCCGCTCTCTGGAAGTCCCAGGGTATTGTATAAGCGGAGAATAATTTCGTTTAGACGAATATACCCTGCTTCGTTTAATCCCACAACAAAGCCGACGAGACATTTGCCTCGATTTTGCAATTTTCGCCCTGTCACAAAATTGAATAGAAATAAAAAAATATAAATAAAAAAAAATAAAAATTTACAACATTGTTACTTCCGACGGGTTCCTTCCATTCAATGTGTGTGTTACAAATTTTTAGCGGAATCCTTCATGTGCCAAAAATGCTTTTCAATATGTTTGCGTAATTTATACGATGATTGAGGCAAGTCTTATACTCGCGATTGTCCCACTTTTATGGAAAACAAAATCTTGTCACGTCTGTTGAGCAAAGTCTGAACGAAAAATTATGCAAATAAAGAGGAAGAAAATTAAATTAAAACGTCAATAACACAAGATATTAAGTTTGAAATATTTTAGAAACCTTGTATCAAGTTCTAGTGATGACTAATCCAATTAATTGAGAAGTCAAACAATAAGGCTTGAATTTAGAAAGGTTTGCTGAGATTTTTGATTCACGACGGGACAACAGAGGAAAGATTTAATCAATATGGCTACACGGCAAACGCGATTGAGTTGAACAGGAATTTCAAACGACTAGTTATACGCAGTTAAATATGCGAAAAGTATGTTGAAATTGAAATTAGTCAATTAATGAATAAAGTTTTGTATACTGAAGAGAACTTTCAATGTTCTAGCGTCAAATATTTTATCGGGAATAATTAATCAGTGATAATTTTTATTCTTCGTTAAGAATCGCGGCGACAGTTTACAGCAAGTATGATAATTCGATTTATATAATTTAAAAAATTATTATTCGTAGTTCTTCACTTTGTTACAGACTTGTGTCCGGTGCCTCGAAGCTCCGGAATACGTTTTTTGGGGTATAAATTTATACAAAAAGATGAAAGAAGTTCCTCGAAATAAAGTATGTTGATTAAGGGGTAACACCGCTGTAAAAACGTAAAACAGAGCTTTTTTTGACCATTTTCTTTTTTTTGATGGAAGAAAAGGTAATAAGATAATAATATTTCAGGAAGTTACGTTATCAGGCATATATTTAATTCAGTGTCGGCATTTTAAAATATTTGTGGATCGTAATTTTTTGTATTATACTTGAATATGCGCCTAATAACTTCTTTAAATATTATTATCTTATTACCGTTTCTTCCATAAAAAAAAAACAAAAAAAAAAAAACGCTCACCTAGGTTCTTACAGCGGTGTTACCCCTCAAGTTGACGAATTTGAACTTTCAACACACGAACTTTTTTGCCCCAGGTTAGCCGAAAGACGCCGCCATCCATCCCCCCGGAGTCCGATATGAGAGAAACTAGGACCGTCCGGATTACGGAAGTAAGGGAACCTTCGAGTCGACGCCTTTTCCGGCTACGCACGCGTTTATGTGCGTTGTATATCCGCGACATGCTGTGTAAGGGAAATCCCTCAATAAAGAAGGAAACCGGCGAGGATAACTCACTCTGCACCCCGTGTATTTCCGGACGAAAACAAAACAGCGCACGCCACTTTTGCCTATTCGGTGACAGGGAATTGGATCAGTGGTTGGATGAATTCAAGAAATAAGCATTAATGGTTCAAGAAACGGGACAGAGAGATAAGGGAACAATATTTAAAAAATATGAACAATGCGTAACAAGGTGTTCCAAAAAAATTCATTCTTCTTTTTTCAAACCCGCTTCAAAATTTCGGTAGAGCATCTCGAATAAAATATCTCGACCAAATATGAACTTTTAATACTGATATTTACAGACGCCTATTTTATTTTTTCCGTTTTCCACTTAAATAACATACAAAAAAAAAGGCGAAAATATTTGAATTTTTTTTTTCTCGTAAGCGACTTGACTTATAAACTATCTAAATACAGATTCTGGTAAGAAATTTCATATTCTATAAACAAATACTGAGACAGAATTTTCTTAACTCTGACCGATTAATAGATATTCACCTATAAACATTGAGTCATCTTAAATATCTCTGCAAATTTGTAGGTAATTTCAGAGCGAGCTTCAAATGCGCGTCTTTTAAATGCATTTTTCACAAATCTGTGTTATTCAAGGCGGGTTACGAACGAGCGTCTTCAATTTTCAACCGATCAATTCCAAATTTTAACTATAGCCTTATAATGATATTTTCTAGTGAAGCACGTCAGATTTTTTCGATCAACAGAAATTTAAGGATTTTATGATCGATTCGTGACTGATTCTTTTCAGAAAAAAATTAACTATCGCTTTCGAATCGACGCCATTTTTGTAAATATCAATATTTCTGAAAAATCTTCACAAGATTTTGGCATCATCTTCCAGAATCTTTTACCTTTTTTTGTCCTAGATTGAAAATTGCGACCTGCAGGCGGTAGCCCGTGAAGATTATCCGCAAAAAAGAAGTTTCTTTTCATTTACAAATGATTGAAAAAAGAATTAAAAAAAAAAAATTAACATGTACGAAAATCAGAATTAGAACATATTCAATCATTTTTCTTAAACAAATTGGAAAAAATGATCCTTGATTTGATATAAACAAATGTATATATATTATATATACATCACTAACTTACGATACGTTTGAAGTTAAAAAACGACAAAAATTTGCGTTGCTTGAGCGTGACAAACCTGTACGAATTTCAGAATGATACTAGAAGATTCCCATTCTCTAACAGAACCAGACATCACCATTGTTTAAGATAATTCGAGGTTTGCAGAGGAGGACTAGCAGGCACGTAACCGATAATTGCGCGTTGCGTGGACTCTGGGATTCACGCAAACAACGAAGATCGAGTTTGTATTCCGCGTAAGGGAATGTCGGGTTCACAGTTAGGCCGAAACTGTAACGCGGATTCCGTCTCGAGGTTAGGTGGCAGGCTGAGGTGATAGGATAAGGGCGCGAGAGAGGGCGAGGTTAGTTATCGGCTCAGGTTACTCGACAACCATAAGATGGAGAGATTAGCTCGATTGGTGCTCATTCGGTTAAGCTAACCTCGGCAAACGTCTCGGGCAAACGCGGCCAATGTGTAACCTCCGTCATCCCAAGTCTCGACCCGAACCCAAGCAAAAGCACCCTCACTCACGGGGTAATGCATGCGAGAACGATTACACCTATTTAGTCCTCGAATTGTCCGTCACGAGAGTCTCGGCAGTGAGTCAAGGTTACGTAGTACTTCTACCCTTACCGACCGAGCAAACTCACCCCTTTTCTTCATATATTAAACGAACAAACGAACGGCAAGGGTTCAAATTTCGACGGTACGTCGCTCTTTTATAAAACAATTCGAGAAAGTTAGTCATATCCTAAAAATCGTTTAAAAAAATGTGCAGATTCTTTACTATTCTTACATTTCTTGCATTTCAGGGGCAAAAAAGTGCGTACCTGAGATACTTTGCTCAATTCCGGACAGAATGCGGAGTGAAAATGAGCCATTGTGAGACTGTTTTCATAAAATATTGAGGTCGCTAGACGAGAATTAATAGGAATTACTGTAATTTCGTAAATAAAAGATGCTCCGTCGGTAAAGGTAGGAGTGCTGCATGACCTTGATTCAAGTTAATTCATAAGTAACTACAAGTGAGGTGAACAACTGAAAAACGAAGTTTTCGAAATCAGGTGTACGTTGCATTTCGAAGAGATGTGCTTTTTCAGGGTTGAATATGAAATTTTCTTCAACTTGAAGTTGAAGTATAGAACAATTTCGACGATGTTTGTCTCCCAGTTTTGGATTAAGTGAAAAATACTGAAAATTATTATAGATACTTGAGCGAGTAGCGAATCGTTATTCGCAAGTCAGTGAATGCGGGACGCGTCGCGTAGCGTCGGAACGATTCAGGCGTTCAACGAAGCGCTGAAACGCTTGGGAGGTGATCATTTGAAATCGGTACATTCCATCAATCTTATAAGGAGATAGCTGCACGTAGAGTATTTATCAAGTTAATGGCGCGGACGCCAAGATCCAACTGTTAGCTTTAATATGCAGAAGGAAATTAGTCGTACGTGAGCCTTCACCGACTCAGATGACAGACGATGTTGGTATATTTCGACAGTAATACAGAGTGTGTATTGCATGCGAAACAGTCCTTGCGGTTCTTTTTTTAGTAAGTTATTTGATGGTTTCAAAGTTACGGGTGTTTTTTGCACTGATTTTAATAACACATCGAGATTTTTGTTTAGTCAATAATTTCCGTAACAAACGGCTTTGGGGTAGATGTAAATCAACCCTCGAACCTCATGGTTTAAATGTCCTTAGGTGCCGTGTTACATGAAAATATGAAAATTTTTTTTGTTCTGAACCGCTGTAATGGATTCACCATTATAAATTTTCGAAGTGTGACCTTGGATTGATCTGTCTCAGAAAAGCTCCACCTACTTCTAATTTCTCCCAAGATCTAAATGATTTCAAATTTTTTCCACCATATTAGATTTCACAAATCTGACATCGCATACGCCACATTCAAATATTGCAAATCTGACTTTATATTCGTGATCAACAACCCAAAAATCCTGTGGTACCAATTTTCATACGAATCCATTTATACATACTCAAAATATCATTTCATTTCATTTTTGGATGTTGTTATTTAAATAATGCAAAAAGTACTGAACCGATTAGAGCTAAAATCTAATCAGTTCCGAGTTTGAGAAAGCTGCGTCAATTGAAATGAAAATCATTGAAATCACTGGTATATCGTTCTCGAGATACCATCGGACAAAACAGTTTGTCGCACATAATACATACATTCATATACACCCGCACAATCGTCCATCTGAAATGGTCGGAGGTTATTCTCCAAAACTTGAAATGTCTAGGTCTTCGGGGTGATTACATAACTTCCTTTTTTCTTTGAATGCAGAGAAATGGAGAGTTACAAAGAAATATGCCTGTGTATGCACGAAATTAAAGATCGAAAACTCATAATTTTTGAGAAAAGCCGAAAAAAAGTAATAAAGAGCGTTATGTGACGAAACCTCGTGACTCCCCCCCTCCTCCTCCTCAGACCCCCTAAAAAAAACTGCACACCAACAAGGAAACCATTGGAAATAAGCAAATTCTAGAGAGCTTTTGGGAAACAAAAATGCCAACGGCACGCGGTGTTCCCAAGCGGTCACCCATCCAAGTACTGACCGCGCCCAACGTTGCTTAACTTCGGTGATCGGACGAGAACCTTTTTTTAAGAGAGAACCTTATTTATTAGATGAAACAATAAATGTACAATATTTACAATGTTGCACTTATAATTATCTTAGTTTATGTAACTCCGGCTTAGATTTTAAGCTTAATCTAACATTTTGTTTTACATTAAGTGGTTATCTTATTTTCTAAATGTTTTGTTTAAGACTTGAATGCAGTATTGTAGCAAATGCAGTAGTAATTGACTTAAATACAGGAAAAGTTCGCGCAAAAACCTGTGATTGAGAATTGTTCCAGGCATGTGCCTGTATGCTGTTTATCAGGTAGCATTTATTTCAGTTGCTTAGGTTTTTATGTTATTAAATATTTCTAGTTTTTGGTAAGGTAGTTTGTGTTTAAACGTGTGTGGTATATTATACTTTCTTATATTTGTAATGTTTTTTGTTAAATTATTGTTATTTAATTGTTGGTCATAAAAGTTATTTGCTAGTCTATATATATACTCTTTTATGTACATTAAGTCAGTTGTCTCATGCATTTTTTTAATTTTCGCGTATCTGTTTTCTGAGAGAATGAGTCTAAGACATTTATTTTGATATCTTTGGAGAAGTAGTAAGTTGGTTGGGGATGCACCACACCACACTGGAGCTGCATATGTCAGGATAGGTCTTAAGATCATCGTGTATATGAGTTTTTTATTTTTAATTGTCAGTGTTGAGCCTTTAACCATCAGAGGATACACTTTTTTTTGTACTATAAAGGCTTTTCTGATTGCTTGTTTGATGTGAGTGTGGTATGTTAGTCTGGGATCTAAGTAGACGCCTAAGTATTTGACTGTGTTTGCTGGTTCTATGTTGTGATTGTATACTTTTATGGGTTGAATTATTCTTGTGTTGCTCGTCTTCTTGGCAAATGTTATGACTTCAGTCTTAGATGCGTTTAGTGAAATTTTCCACATGGTGTAGAATTTTTCGAGTATGTTTATGTGTACTTGTAACTGTTTGGCAGCGGTGATGGCACTGAAAGAGTGTGCATAGATGGCTGTATCATCTGCAAATAGTGCTGTGCTCGTTTTAAGAAAGGTAGGAATATCGTTAAGATAGATATTGAAAAGTATAGGACCAATAACTGAGCCTTGTGGAACACCAGCTTTGATTTTTCTTCTAGTTGATATCGTTCCATTGAGAGATACGACGAAGTGTCTGTCAGATAAATATGAATAGATGAGTTTGATAATTGTCGGTGGATAATTGTAATTTATCAGTTTAAAAGTTAAGCCATCTATCCACACTCTGTCAAATGCTTTTTCTATATCAAGTAATAATAATGTTGTGACTAGATTTTTGTTGAAGTTAATTGAGATGTCGTTTACTATTCTTGTTACCTGTTGTACTGTGTTATGCTTGCTTCTGAACCCAAACTGATGATCTACTAGTATGTTGTTTTTTTCATCATGTTGTATGAGTCTCTTGAGAATCACCTTTTCGTAGACTTTACTCATCGTCGGAAGAAGACTGATTGGGCGATGACTACTAGGATCTGTGCTTACTTTACCAGGTTTTTTGATTGGTACAATTTGTCCTGTCTTCCAGTGCTGCGGAAAGTAGGATAGCTTGATTGAGTTATTTATTATATATGTGAGTTGTACAAGTGCCTTTCGTGAAAAATTTTTAAGAACTATATTCTGTATGGTGTCTTGTCCTGGTGCTTTTTTAGAAGGTAGCTTTTTGATTATAGATGACAGTTCGCGTGGCGATGTTATAGACTTATCCCAGTTTTCATTATCAGTTTCTTCTAGATATTTCTTTACCTGTTTTATTATTCGTCCGGTGCTTTCAACGTGGTATGGCCGTTGCCGATGGTAAGGAATCTGTATCATCTCATCTCCAAAGTCAAACAAATCTGTAGGGTTTGCAAGCGCGTAGGTTGGAAGAATTTCGGCGTGTCAGGATCTTGAGATGTCTCTCAATTGATTGACCCGGTGCTTGCGGACAAAATGATGCGCAGTGGGATTACGTGGAAGTGAAACCCGACAGTGTGTGAAATTTCAAAGCTTTTTCTGATTCACTGACTTACACTAGTTTGAAACTCAGTGAATGTCTAAGAAAAAATTCTGCCAGTAGGTGAAATCGCGAAAACAATCATTGTTAAAACCATCAAAATATGCAAACTTCTTCGAATCCTTTTCAAGGAAAAAAAAGATGCCAACGGCACGCGGTGTTCCCAAGCGGTCACCCATCCAAGTACTGACCGCGCCCAACGTTGCTTAACTTCGGTGATCGGACGAGAACCGGTGCTTTCAACGTGGTATGGCCGTTGCCGATGGTAAGGAATCTGTATCATCTCATCTCCAAAGTCAAACAAATCTGTAGGGTTTGCAAGCGCGTAGGTTGGAAGAATTTCGGCGTGTCAGGATCTTGAGATGTCTCTCAATTGATTGACCCGGTGCTTGCGGACAAAATGATGCGCAGTGGGATTACGTGGAAGTGAAACCCGACAGTGTGTGAAATTTCAAAGCTTTTTCTGATTCACTGACTTACACTAGTTTGAAACTCAGTGAATGTCTAAGAAAAAATTCTGCCAGTAGGTGAAATCGCGAAAACAATCATTGTTAAAACCATCAAAATATGCAAACTTCTTCGAATCCTTTTCAAGGAAAAAAAAGATGCCAACGGCACGCGGTGTTCCCAAGCGGTCACCCATCCAAGTACTGACCGCGCCCAACGTTGCTTAACTTCGGTGATCGGACGAGAACCGGTGCTTTCAACGTGGTATGGCCGTTGCCGATGGAAGTGAATTTCTGTCACCTCATGTGGATAAACAAATGAATCTTTCGAGTGCAAACGCGTAGGTTGGAAGAATTTCGGCGTGTCAGGATCTTGAGATGTCTCTCAATTGATTGACCCGGTGCTTGCGGACAAAATGATGCGCAGTGGGATTACGTGGAAGTGAAACCCGACAGTGTGTGAAATTTCAAAGCTTTTTCTGATTCACTGACTTACACTAGTTTGAAACTCAGTGAATGTCTAAGAAAAAATTCTGCCAGTAGGTGAAATCGCGAAAACAATCATTGTTAAAACCATCAAAATATGCAAACTTCTTCGAATCCTTTTCAAGGAAAAAAAAGATGCCAACGGCACGCGGTGTTCCCAAGCGGTCACCCATCCAAGTACTGACCGCGCCCAACGTTGCTTAACTTCGGTGATCGGACGAGAACCGGTGCTTTCAACGTGGTATGGCCGTTGCCGATGGAAGTGAATTTCTGTCACCTCATGTGGATAAACAAATGAATCTTTCGAGTGCAAACGCGTAGGTTGGAAGAATTTCGGCGTGTCAGGATCTTGAGATGTCTCTCAATTGATTGACCCGGTGCTTGCGGACAAAATGATGCGCAGTGGGATTACGTGGAAGTGAAACCCGACAGTGTGTGAAATTTCAAAGCTTTTTCTGATTCACTGACTTACACTAGTTTGAAACTCAGTGAATGTCTAAGAAAAAATTCTGCCAGTAGGTGAAATCGCGAAAACAATCATTGTTAAAACCATCAAAATATGCAAACTTCTTCGAATCCTTTTCAAGGAAAAAAAAGATGCCAACGGCACGCGGTGTTCCCAAGCGGTCACCCATCCAAGTACTGACCGCGCCCAACGTTGCTTAACTTCGGTGATCGGACGAGAACCGGTGCTTTCAACGTGGTATGGCCGTTGCCGATAGATACAAATCTCTATCATCTGATCTTGAAAGTCAAACAAATCTGTAGAGTGTGCAAACGTGTAGGTTGAAGAAAACTCGGCGTCTCGGGATCTCGAGATGTGTCTCAATTGATTGACACAGTACTTGCGGACAAAATGATGGGCAGTGAGATTACGTGGAAGTGAGAACTGTCAATGTGTGAAATTCTAGAAATTTTTTGGATACGCTGACTCGCAGTAACTTCACACCTAGTAAACATCTAAGAAAAAAACTGCCAGTAAGTAAAATCACGGTAAGACTCATCAAAAAAGACCGTCCGAAACTGCAAACTTCTTCGAATCGTTTTCAAGAAAAAAAGAAGATGCCAACGGCACGCGGTGTTCCCAAGCGGTCACCCATCCAAGTACTGACCGCGCCCAACGTTGCTTAACTTCGGTGATCGGACGAGAACCGGTGCTTTCAACGTGGTATGGCCGTTGCCGATGGTAATGAATCTCTATAATCTCATCTCGGGAGTCGAACAAATCTGTAGAGTTTGCAAACGTGTAGGTTGAAGAAGACTCGGCATCTCAAGATCTCGAGATGTGTGTCAATTGATTGACCCAGTACTTGCGGACAAAATGATGCGCAGTGGGATTACGTGGAAGTGAAACCCGATAGTGTGTGAAATTTCAGAGCTTTTTCTGATTCACTGACTTACACTAGTTTGAAACTCAGTGAATGTCTAAGAAAAAATACTGCCAGTAGGTGAAATCGCGAAAACAATCATTGTTAAAACCATCAAAATATGCAAACTTCTTTGAATCGTTTTGAAGAAAAAAAAAGATGCCAACGGCACGCGGTGTTCCCAAGCGGTCACCCATCCAAGTACTGACCGCGCCCAACGTTGCTTAACTTCGGTGATCGGACGAGAACCGGTGCTTTCAACGTGGTATGGCCGTTGCCGATGGACAGGAATCTCTACAATCTCATCTCGGGAGTCGAACAAATCTGTAAGCTTATTGCTAGCCAATTCCTAGGTTGGAAAAAGAAACAGAGAAACGGGAAGTTGAAAATGTGACTGATTGTGAGAAAGATGGAGGAAAGGTGCTCTACTTTTCACGCACTTTCTTATGACTTATTTCACGGCGAAATGTCCGAAAAGGTAGTCGATAACAGAGAGGTCACGCACGAAGTCAACTACCGAAAGTATAACACGCAATACTGCAAAGACTGGGTCACCTGAACATTTCAATATCCTGCATTTTGGAAATACTTGCGTTTTTTTACTGTAATAAAATGAATATTCGTAGTAAAAGTACTTTCGCGTAGTGTTTTTCGTCAAAATGAATTCTCTATAAGCGATATTATTGATATTCAAATGCTGATATAATTCAACTTTTCGAAGTGAACGCCATCGAAGTATGTTTTTCGCTGAATTACGCACCTTCAACTATATCGGTCTACAGGCTCTTATTTTAGAAAATGGGATTACAGAGTTACGATTGAAGTATGATATTCAAGAGTAATATACTTCAAAGTTTACCAAAGTTTTTTTGACATTACCCTAACTTTCACATAAAAAAAAAGAAAAAAAAACAAAGATGAGACTCATACAGCAGTTTACTTAGGTTCTTGAAGTCTTCGAAATATACTCGAATTTTTTTCAATTCGCAGTACCACCATAACAGGTGTATAATTGAAAACCATAACTGGTCCGTAAACAACCAGGTCACAGGCAGAAATAGTAAAATTACACCTTGCCGGCAGATGTAATTGCTAAAATAACCGTGCCGAAAACTATAAATAAGGACCTGTCAGTTTGGGGTTCGAAGGGACGACTGAATTTGATACAGATAAATTTTTTCCGAAACAATTCTGTATTCAACTTATTGCCATATTATAAACATATATAACCGAGGGATACTTCAAAATTCGTAAATAAAAAGTTTAAAGGGTCTAGAATCCGAATCAATTGGTTTTACTAAATAAATTTATAGATAATACATTAGAAATAACCAAAAATGCAAAGATATAAAATTGCTCTTCATGCAACTAAATTTTCTAATTGTATATATATATCTACTTTTATTCACGTTTCCTACGCTAATGGAAATGTTGTTCTGATCCAACGCGATTGGATTAGGTACTCATTGGAGAGTGTTACAGAATTGAGGTACAGAAATGACCACACATCTAAGCAAGTTGATGTCAAAAATTGTCGTTTCGTTATTTTGGATGTTGAAGGATGCTACATATATATGTAGGTAATGCGGGTGTCGGTGTCCGTGAGTTTCTCTGTAGACAATATATCTACGGGTTTTCGTTTGAAAAAGTGGCCGGTAGAAAGGACAGTGGAACAGAAAATCCAATTCCCCGAAATGGATGGTTCCTTTTAAGCCACATCAATACTTACACAAAGTGCTTACACACCAGGTTCTGGGTCCCGTTGAAATTTGTTCAGTGGTAATTGGCGGAGTGGAATCAAAGCTTCGGTAGAAAGAACAAAAGAACATATAAGTCATTACTAACAGTAATGAGATTGCGAAAATGACTGGGACCAATTTCCGCTAGTTATGGACGGCAAGTGTTACGGACTTCACGGGAGGTCTTACTTGGAGTAAACTGAGAACCCGTACTTATTACATCGAACGACTTTTCTTACTTTTGAGAAGGTGAAAGAATAAGGTATAGACATGTCCCGGAATATGGTAAAGTGGAGGGGTTGCTTCCGTTATACTTCGTCGAGAAAAGTTGGGAAAAGTTTTTGTTTGATGCAACCAGTACCTAACGGAGAAGGAGATCGTTATAAAGTTAGAAAAATTTGTATCCTTCGCGAATAAGAAAGTTTGGCGTATAAGCAGGGTGACTTGGATGCCACCGACAAACGGTAGCTGGCTCGTCAAATTATCCGCAAGGTGATACGACCGTGGCATAAAAATTACACGGAGAACCCCGTCTCGTATTAATTGTTGTTAAGAGAGGATAAAGGGCCTTGGAGTTGTCAGAGTCAAGCCCTTATACCTACTACGATAGAGTGTCGGATATTTACACTGTGGTCACGTCTTCCACCTCTTCTAATATGACTTATGGATCCTTTGCGGTTTGATGGTACCGGCGTACCTACTTATGTGAGCTTCAGCAGTTCGATTACTTCATCAACTCTATGTTTGCATGGTTGGTGAAACTCTGTGAATGCCAGACAAGCAGTTTGGCATGAACACTTTGCACTGATCACTTGCGTAATTGGTTTACCATCATAACTGAAGCAAAATTTAAGCACGTTCCAATTGAAGGTCATGTGAAGCTAGTCAAAGTAAATTTGTTATAGATCGTGTGGAGCAGCTTGGAATCAAAGCAAGTCGTTTATCGCGTCGTCGCGACTGAAGTTATTTGAGTTTAAAGTCGAAGAAAATTATTATTTCGTCTAAGCTTAAAGTGTTATATGTAAGTTACTTGTAACGGTGTGACGTCAGTTTAAGTCTACGGTGGAACACTCCGTGGCAGAATGTCTTCTATAATATTAATAATTCAAATTCTTCAACCGACACTCGATGAAAATACTAAACAAGTACTCGAGAAATCGTGAACTCTTCAATTAATTCTAAAACCCTTAAAATAATCGCGAGACGTCTGATCGAAGGTCAGAGTTGACTTACCGTAAATTCCATCTGCTCATATGCATTCATGTAGGAATATAATTAGGTATCAACATTCTCAAGTGTAAGTTATACGTAATCCGCAGCCTCGCAGCGAAGATTTGTTATCCGCTTATCGACAATCTGAGGGTGAAGAGAACCAAGTACACCCATACTTCGCTTTACGTCCTAGATACGTTTCGCAAAACTTGGCCGTAAAGCGATAGGTCGTATAACAAATCAATTATTTTGACACAACCCCATAGAAATTCAATTGGGTCTGTACCAATTGTTTATAAAATAATATAGTTTTTAGTTTATAATCCATTTTATTCTTTTTATTTCCTATAAAAATGCTTACATAAAAACGGTTTTTCTGGCCGTACAAAGAAATAAATTGTTCTATTTTGTGATAGCTGCCTGTTACTTTACAAATTACCAAAATATTTCGTGTTTGAAACAATATATGCTAACCCCAAATTTGAAGGATGATGAAAGAAACTGTGGGTCGAATTTGTGTGGAAATTGTTTAACAAAGAGTTTTATTTAAGATGATGAAGGCGGTAAAAACGGGATGGATGGTAGGATTTCCGTAAACGAGGGTGGCTGAAAGGGAATGGTTCGACAAAAAGTATTTTTTATGTTATATAATAATAAAAACGGGTGAGGTAGTTGGGTGTCCGTAGACGTTGGTTGCTGGGAGGTAACTGCGTAATTCTACGGGGGTCCAAAGGCCCCATAAGCCCCCTAACAGCTGTGGTGGGAGAAATGCCTCATAAGGCTCCTAAATGGCCAATGCTTGTTTACTAAATTTCTTATTCCAGCCCATTTTATTTATGTAAAAATTCTTCACCGAGCAAAGTGCCGTTGCCTGATGTGTGTCACGAGTCGAAAAGGTGCGTATATAAAGAGCACGTATCATATATATCCGAATTCGATTGATCTTCATATAAAGACGTTCAAATACAAAGTTTGACGTAAATATCGGTACGATTTGTCACGTTTTTATTAACTCGCTTTTTTGTCTGTCTGTTTCTTGTCGTTTGCTTGTCTGTTCGGTAAAGATTTTGCAACTGATTTCAAACATATATATACATATATATATTTGAATGGTCAGCTGGTCGAAATGCGAGAGCAAAACAGAATAAAAAGTATTAAATAATGTTATAAAACGAAAAACGTGAGGCGCATGCGATAGATAATACTAAGGAGTGTAGAAAGTAGCTGTCGTTGAGAAAACTCATCAAACAGATCTTATCAACCTACGTTTTTCGTTTTATAACATTATTTAATACTTTTTAGTCCGTTTTAAAAACGTGGTAAATTGAAGAAAAAAAATGTTATACTTAAATAATTATTTTTATCCTGTGATTTCGGTTGACACATAACGTTCAAGTGCTCTGAAGTACATTCGTCTTCCAAGCACTACTCGGGGAGAATTAAAAATATCCTCCTTACTTGATTTCTGGTTCCTGCACGTAATCCCGAGTGCTGGGTACACCTTCAGACTCAGTGAGCTTTATTAATATTTTTTTCAGCTGTTTGTAAAGTGTTTTCTGTGTCCCACTTGTTTGACCGTCGGATTAAAGCTGAGCCCAAGGGATTACGGTGAGGCGGATTTCACCTTGTTAAACCCGTTTTCATCGTGTTTTTCAACATTTCAATCAACACGACATATATAATACAGATTTGCTTTGGCAACTGCGCGTCTTCGTCGCAGAAAACTATACTACCGACTGTTTTACGGTGTTCGGAATTGAGGTGGAGCGCACCGTGCAGATGACGCGATACAATTAGGTGGCCGTCTAGAGGTTGGTACAGTGCAAGACGCAATAACGAGTTTTATTTGCCGGAGAAAAAGCCGAGAAACTCCGCGCCCGGTTCAGCAAATCCGGAAATTGTATTTTACGGAAATTACAACCACCTGAGTGACGTGGATCTGGTATACATAGTTCTCTGGTATCTGTTACAATGCTCTACCTCGGTAGAAGAAGCACGCAATTTTGAACTTTTCTTGGTGCTTTGGCCGGAGCCGAGTTTCCGGAAGTTGTACAATCAACGTTGAAATTCTTTCACAGAAAATCACTGGCTAAATATTTCGGAGTTGGGACTATACTGAAAGAAAAGAATTGTTGAATCCGAGAGAACATTTATTCCAAAAAATCTTAGCGGACATTTAATTATTTCAAATCGTTATTTACGTCTAATAAGAAAAGTTTATTCACAACAGAATTATTTTTATTGCAACAGCCGTACAATTTTTCAAGTGGATAAATTTTATACTAAGCAGAATTCGAATAAATATTATTTTGTATCCAACTATTTTTATTTCAGTGTACGTTTAAAATGCTATTGCAAGAAATGGCTCAGGTATAATTTTTTTTTTATGACGGGAATACAAAAAAAAAAAAAAAAATAACGCGACAGAAATTTGTGTGAATCGGGAATATCTTTGGTGAACTTTTTCAGCGTAATTCAATGAGTTGAAGATTTGCAAAAAATTGTTATTATCAATATTCGCTGCATCATTATCAAGGTCATGTTCCCGTTTGAAAAGGAAAACAACATTTCATTCCATCGACAGCTGTAAATTGATCATGACGACAATAATCGTTATCATTTTCACCTTTGCTGTTTCAGGTACAAAATATTTTCTCCAAGCAGGCACAGTCTTTTAATTTCGCACTCTAGTTTTTCCTCAGAGCGATTAAAGTCATGAGTCATTTGGCTAGCTGGGTGGCAAGCTAAGCCCCAAAGACTTCAGCCTCCGGTTTCCAGGTTAGGTGGGTTAATGGACCTCGCTGTTGATTCCAGCGTTGCCAACCTATCAGAAGCATATTTCTTTAAATGGCGCCAAAACAATTCTTTAGATTTCTCATTTCGGTGGCACCACAATAATTCTTCAGATGTCTTAATGGCGCCAGAATAATTCTTTATATTTCTCATTTTCAAGAGTGATGTTTGACGGTACTGAAACTCAATAGATACAGGAATACATAATATATCTTACTCACAATAAGTACAATTATATTAGGAACTTCCATTTGTATGATATGTTTTTATTTATAATATTTAGGACCACCAATTTGTGAAATAAATTAATACGTAATTGATGCATATTTTCTCAGTAACCTCACAATTAGTCTCATTTTTAGTCTGTTGTTTCGATTTCACAGCCGATATTCAGAGATTTCGCTATCAGTCTTGAGATTTCGCCACAGATCTTCAGATTTTTTTTAGATCCCGGCCTAAACGACTATATTTCTTAATAAGAAAACAACTTTTCTGTTTTCCTTGAACGGACTCTAATTTCTTTAGGGTCGGCAATGCTGGTAGAGTCTAAGGATTGTGGCACGATTCCCGAAAAAGTGTAAAGGTAGACTCGGGGACAATGAATCTGAGTATGAGACGGCTCATTTTTTACACTTGACAGTTGGCAACACAGGGAAACCTACAGCGCCATAGTAGGCCGAGCGCGAAATTAACTCAATCTCAACAAACGTAACATAACCCATGACCGTCGAATCTAACCTTAGAATACGTGTCAATCCAACAAATCATTATCCCCGCGGTATTCTAAGGTTAGATTCGACGGTCATGGGTTATGTTACGTGTTGAAATATGCGTAATTTTGTAATCTACATCGAGCTCAATTGTACGATGTGTGTGTATGGGTGTGAAAAAGTTGCGCGCGCAACGAGAAAGGTGAAAAAGGGAAAGAGAAGAAGAGAGTAGAAGAAAGCTCCTGTAAAAGTAATCGAGAATCTGTGAAAGTAATCCCAGTGTAAAGAAGCAATCAGCTAATGAGAAGAAAAAAAATATCATTTATTAGTAACCCTAGAGAATAAATGAAGTGTTAAAAACAATTATTCATGTTACCCCAAACCTTATTTTCCAACAACATAACCCATGACCGTTGAATCTAACCTTAGAATATCTGTCAATCTAACAAATCATTATCCCCGCGGTATTTTAAGGTTAGATTCGACGGTCATGGGTTATGTTACGTTTATTGAGATTGAGTTAGTTTCGCACTCGGCCGACTGTGGCGCTGTAGGTTTTTCTGTATTGCCAACATAACTGTCTGGTGGAAAAAATTAGCCCTCTCAGATTCATTGTCGTGCGTGGAGTTGAGGGACAGGGCGACTCGAAGGTGCGGTTTACTTTCCTGCTATGCGACGGTTGCGGGCCAGCTTGCATACGCGTATAACGTACATGTGTGTATCCATGTATCACGTATGTAGGTACGTGTCTGTAGCAGCAGGGCGGATGCATGCCAAAGAACCTTTTTTTAAACTCAATGGGTATATACGGCGCACGGTGCGTGTCAAGGAAATTGATTCTACCAATAAAGAAACTTCGTGTATACCTTGGGAAGCCACCCTTCCATTCCATTCGCGTTTTTGGAGGGTGAATGAAACGCGCTTATTTTCTTGCCCTATTTTCAAACCGCACGATTCACCGTCGCCTAGCCAAATACTGTAAAACCAATCACTGGTTTCCTTTTTCATACAAATAATACTTCACTGAATGTTTCGACAGCCTGTGTATACGTAATAAACCTCGGCAGCTCAATGGTGACGAGTCAAATGATTGAACTGCGAGTCTACTAGTTAAAAGACGCCAAACGATCTTTGCATTCTTTTGTCACATTAACCCGTTCACTTTAGAATAAAAATATTCACCCTTACTTGACATACTGGGTTACAGTCTCATATGGAATCCATGTAATTTCAGAGAAGTGTGTCAAGTAAGGGTTGGCTCAAAATGCCTTAATTTGAAAAAAAAAACACTCTTTGGATGATTTTGAGATATTTTGGACATGTTTCAGAAATTGATTTCTTTATGCAAAATTTGCATTGCAATGTCAGGATATTTCCACAAAATTAATAGCGGCGATTGATTTGTGAGGAAATTTTACCTCTCTTTCATGTAGTTGACAATTATTGAATATGCAGCATACTTCGAAAACATCGTAAAAAACGAAAATCAAGATTGTACGCTATAGTGTACAAAAACACGGATTGATCAAAAAATCGTATTGCATCTGTGGAATGGGAAATTAATTGCTTATTAATGAGAAAACCGCAATGTCCCAGCTTTTTTATAATTTCAATCAATCTGACACATTTATTTGACAAATTTGCTTACTTTTTAACCCTCGTTTATTCACTCATCTTAAAATTAGTTGTTTTTTTTTTTTAATCACTTGCCAACTTAATAACTCAATTTTCTGCGCTTACTTCATGTGATTTGCTTTTATCCCTTGTTTGTTCACTTATTTAGAGAATTTTCTCAGTTATTTGCCCGGCAATTATTTACTGGTTGTCAGTGTTACTTTTTATGGAGCAATACACAGTTTTATTTACTCTTTTCACTATCAACCTCTGTACCTATCAATTTTTCAAAACTTTCATATGCTTTAACTTGTTTTCAACATTTTTTGTATTCATTCACTCACTCATTTTACTGCTGATAATTCACTTTCACCGGCACCTTTTTCATTTTTTACACAACGCATTTTCACTTACTTATTTGCCACCTTTCTAACTTTGCTCACCCTAATTTATTGATTTAGAGCTGCCGATTTTGAGGAAATAGAAAGTTATTCCCATTTTTTTTATGAATCTACGATTCAAGATGGAAAAGAATATGTTTCAATTTTTTTCAATATCTCTTTTCGAGCTCTCGTTTGAAAATTGGTAAATGAAAAACAATTTAAGATAACAATTTTTATAAAATTATGATTATCACCAAGGAATTTTTTTCCTTCTCTATGTCTCTATCCTTTCGTCTCGAATTTCGTGTTTATTCATTGCCTCAAATTACAGTTATATCAAAAGAATATTATACCGTTTCAAAGTTGCCAATTTTATAACAATAGGAAACATTTTCGATTAGGTTGAGAGACAAAAAACACGTGCATAACCTAACGTGAAAAAAATAGAAACTCAAAGAGAACGTAGCAAAACAATTACATGTATATGTATATATAAAAAGTTCTCATTTCTCTGAATTCATCTTTAAACTCGTTTTCCGTTTCTTTCGTCCAATATAATGTGAAAATAATATAACTGTGCTTCCTAACCGAGATAATTTCGATACTGAATATCTTCTCTGTCAATTTTTTTCATCTTCGACATACCTAGTTGTCAAAGATTTTTTTCGCGACAATTTTATCCGCAGAGAATTCGTGTCTATTTTGCGATTAATAATTACGTTGGCTTGCATCACTTCACCTGATTTAAGAGAGTTTTACCGATTTCATTAAATTATTTCACATAATGTGCCATCAAAAAAATAACATCACAGATACCGTTGTGTAAAATAATAACTTCATAAGATCTGCAATAAAACTCCAGTAGATTGGAAGAAGTTTTTGACTTCTTTGGGAAGCTAATGAAACATATCTCCGTATCGGATAGATGCAAATTGTTATGTGGAATGAAAGAACGGTAATATTGTCTTTTATTAGTGCATTATTCACAACATTTTTGAGATTGGATTCATTACTGTATAATTTTACACGAAGTTTTTGCAATTCCTCGTCAAACAATTTCTTCTTCCTCCTTTTCTTCTTGTTTCAGTGGAAACAAATTCTGTACATCCAGATTTTGCTGCTACGCGATGGTTTCGTTTCTTAGCTTTAAGGTAGATTCCGATAATAGCTTGTCAACGGGAATGTTAAATTCATGAGAAATCCTCACTTCCATTCGCATCCCTTCTGTTCCCTTCTCTTATTTTCTCCTTTATTCGCATATGCGGAAAACCCAACAATCGTGCACGGTTCCCTGAAACTTGGAGGGATTTTGATCCCAGTACTCATATTTTATTCCACTGGTTATTTCAACCCTCGAATCGTAGATATTTCAATCAATACGCTCACGCTCGCCTCGTTAACGCTAGGATTAACGTGACTGTTTGTAGAGGTGGTGCGGGGGTGGGGGGGGTGTAGTAAGGGAGGAAGAAAAAATAGGGGAAAAGGCGGGAGATATATGATGTGAGGAAGGAGAAAGGAAGACAGCGGGTACAGAAGAAAAGAACAAATCCTTAAAAGGACGGTTTGTTACTAGACGCCAGCGCCACACCGTAACAGATATTAAATTTTCGTACTAGATTGGCGACCACTTCAAATCATACAGAGTGCATAATAAATACGTAGAAGTTATAGCGTTTGATTGTTGTTGTTTTTTTTTTTTTAAATCTCGTACGAACATCACAGTTTCTATTTATAACGGACCGGCTGATAATAAGTCACAGCTTTGACTTATAAAACTATGTATCAAAAGAATATTGTTTTATATTTTCTTATATATTTTAAAGTCGATTTGCGAGAAAATCGTCCAGACTAATTCATCGAAAGACAATTCGTCGACAAACAGTTCGTTGAACTCAACACAACCGAAATAAACACGAATCCAGAACAACCCAACACACTAAATTGTCATTCGACGACTTGGTTTGTTTGGCTTTGTTATTCGACGCTCTATTTTTTCTTAACAACAACAACGCAATAATCTCCAGTCTCCAGGTGGCGCGAGAGTCAGGGGTTTACTTGTTTAATTGAGCCATTGAAGATGAACTACCTAGGGGTTTTATGTGTTTTTGAATATCTTTCGTATCCCTGAATCCTGGTACTGAATTTGAAAAACGTACTTACATCACGAAAGCGTACTGATGTATATTAAATACTTTGAAAGCTTACTAGATTTAAGGTGGTGCCTTTTTCGATTTCGACCTTGGAGTATAAAGTCCGCGTAGCTCAAACGCGAAAATGGGCTCAACAGCCCGACTCCGTACGCAATTCTTATCAAAAACATTCAAATACATTTTTGTCTGACGCAGAAATAAAGAAATGGCATGAACTCGATGAATTTACCATAGCGATGTCTGAGAATACGTTCCGCTTATTCATTTCTGCATTAAAAAAATAATCCGCTTTGCGCTCTATGTTACAATCGGTTTGGTCATCATCGGATGAAATTATCTAGATTTGCGTAACTTTTTTTCATCTTCATTGATAAATTCAGCTTTAGTGATAATACGCCTCCGTCTCCCGCTCCTAGAAAAAGGTTCGCGTCCGGGGTTGTGTCGGTAATGTAGCGATTTTGTATCCAGAAACTGCCATATATTCCTACTTATGCCCTGCTACTACATCTCGGATTTTTTTTTTCATTTCAACGTCATTGTCAGCGAATAATTTTATCTGAAGAAGAAGCTCGCAACCATTGAAAAAGAAGAAGAAAATATGCAAGTTCTTAGATTCGTTGTTACTGCGGGATTATCCTATTAATAAGCCTATGAAGATTTATACGCTAAACGGCGCAAAATAAAACGATAATTTTCGGAAATATGGTTTGACAGAAAATTTTTCAACGTAATTAGTTCTGTCAGCTTTAATTAAAAACATTCTTTATCTAGGTTGAACCCATTTTTTTTTTTTTTCAACCCAGTCGCTTACACCGATGGAAACTTCGACATTACGTACACAGACTTACTCAAACCCCAGCCAACTTTACAACGTCATTACTGTACACAACATTACGTTATGCACCAGTTACGACTTGAACAAAATTTAACAATTCAGAATGGAGATAGACTCCAATCTTCGTTTTAGCAAAAAACGATGAGGGATAAAGGAGAAATTCTTGAAGCAAAAAATAAATGAGGTCTCTGAAACCCCAAAGTTTTTTTCAATCATTCTACATTTTACTTGCACAAACAACCCTGATTCAAGCATGCTGACTTTGAGATTGTACGTGAAAGGTGGTTCTGGGGTCAACTGGACCGTATCAGTGACTAGGGTTTATATTACTTTAAATTTATTCGCTATTGAAATTCGAGTTTCAGATAAGGTTGATCGTAACCGTGCGGGAGTTTCAAATTATCACAGTTCAGAAAAATATCCAGTTTTATACGAAGCCAGCTTCAACCATCGGGCGCTCTGTAGCGACGTAACGACCAGTTCGAAAGCCGATTACACAGGCGAAAATATGTCATTTGAAACAATTTAAATCTGTATACGTACCTTTATTCGTATGTATTTTTCGTTTAAACCCGTCCGAACGTAGATAACGAGACGAGTGCTGCTAGCTGGGAAAATTACGACAATTTTTATTGCACCTGAATCTGCTTCGGTTCCAATTCCGATTGTGTAATTAATGTTGTGTACCGGTTATTTGTGGTCGCTAAAATCGTGTCAATATTTCTGTACGCCTTTTTCGAAAAAAAAGCAAACACGACTATTTCGATGCTGGATACGAATATTGACGAACATATTCAGAGACTTTGAAACATATTTGTTTTACAACTAGCAATGAAACGATCGTTTGTACAAGATACACAGATTTTAAATTACACTGAACTTGTGATATATACCTGTAGCTATACAGTTATTCGGTAGATATATTCAAATATGAATAGCGTTCATACAAGCATGATTCGTACGCTTTTTGGAATCTGAAATTCACCAACTTTTCCGGATACTCCGGTCTAAAAATAAAAATTTTCCAATAACCTTTCAAAAATATACCGCTGAATATTGAAATTTTTTTTGCACATTAATACTAATACTTTCAGTATTACTTAGTAAATATCTTACTATCTGACTATCAATTTACAAAAAATAGCTTGTGACTTACAATTAAAATAAAAAAAAAAAAAAAAAAAAACGAAAGCAGGTTTAGTATTGAGTAATATACATAGAATGTATGAAGCGGTGCGATGAAACAAAATTTGAAGTACAATTTTTTTCTCTAGATCAATAGTATTTGTGTAAAGACGATTTTATCTCTTCGACCGACTCAAAATTCCAATCTTATTTTCTAAATTCCCAGACGTTTCCCTGCTGTAAGAAATTCTCTGAGTTTTCCCGATTTTCCCTGTGCGTGCAAACCTTGTATAAAATATCTCTTCGCAGTGCCTATCCAATACGTAACATGTCAAATAGTTATGTATGCAGTGTGTATAACGATTTTTCGAATTTTCAAATTGAAAGTATGACTCTCGACGTGTGGAACTCATTTCCGTCTGTGATATTGGCAAGCTTTTATCATTCAGTATTGCACCTAATAATAAATGACGCTATTTAAGGTAGTTTCATTTCAATTCAAACCACGGTCAAATTCTTGCGAGCTTGTGTATAATTGATTTTTGATAATAATTCAAGTTTAAATTTCAAAAGCTTTGGTTTTGTATATAAATGAAGTACATTTATCACATGTTGTGCTATTTTGATCCTGAGTAACGAAAATTTTTATAAACTGAAATTAAAGTTGTTTCGTCAAAGAGAAATTATTGGAAATTCATGTACAAGTTTACCTAGTCCTCAGGTATGAAGTTTATAAAAAAATTTCGTTCGTTCATGAAATACACAGAAAAATTGGCCACTTGTACGTACTTCTTGACTGTACCTGCTGATATCGAACTGAGTCGACTTATTGAAATACTTCTCGTATCTTCTTTTAATTGGAAAATTTTGTTACATTAAATTATTACTGCGGTTATACGTCGTACAAATAATTTTGCAAGAGTTGCACGAATCTACCCACAGAAAGCGTTATTTGTGGTGTGAAAAAAAAAAAAAAAAAAACCAGAAGCTCGGGTGGTTCGATTTGTGTTCGGATACGTACGAATGGAGGGAATCAAATAGATTCAAGATGAAATCGTGTACATCACACAGGCAATGCGCGCTTATCGATTGATTGGATCCACGCCATATGCATTGCCGTGGTTATGTACTTGTGACGATTTGATTAAACGCTGATATGACGGCATTTAATCGAAGGCGAACTAGCCATCTATCAGCTCAGAGTTAGAGCCGAAGAGATACGGAATTCTTGGGAATCGTGAAACAAGCGGAGATCGATGAATAACGTTGTTTTTTCACTTTGGTTTTTTTTTTTTTTTTTTTTTTATACCAAACTACATCCCTGAAGTGCTCTGTTACGTAATGAAGTATTGATATCATGTGCTGGGGAATGAAGAAAAAAGGGATTACATCGGTGTTTTAGATACAAGAGTATAATTAAAAAAACACTCACAGGCTTAGAATTATGCTTGTCCAATATTTTGCCAGAATTTTGTATCTCGTGTAATCAATGCTGCACAAGCGGTAAAAATGAATGTTTAGAGTATAAGAACACGAGGAATTGCATATAATCAGCAGGGAATGAAATTATATTCGTTTATCGACGGACAAATCGAACGACTTTATAATGAATATACAAACGCTGCTTTACACATGATGACACAAACAGCTTCGAGTTTTGAAATCTTGATACTTTTAATATACTATATTTAACGTTTTGTTTCAAATTATCATGCCATTAAACCCGAAAATGAGACTAATAAACTAGGAGAAAAGAAATTAATCAATTCTAGTGAAATTAGATTTCTGTATCTTCGAATCCCGAAATCTTTTATAACTATAACTACGAGTAGATAGAACTAATCTGTGGAAAGTACATCACGATTTTCTCCGAGAGTGATATGTTGATATATATTTCACCCCATTTAAGGTCGTGCGCTACTCCTACCTTTACCGACCGAGCAGACTCAACCCTTTCCGTTCGTTTGTTTATTTAATACAGGAAGAAGAATGGCGAGTTTGCTCGGGCGGTAAAGGTAGGAGTGGCACGTGACCTTAAATTACGGCGACTCGTTGATAATTTTTCATACAGACCGATAACTTGTGAGTAAAAAAGGAAAGTTTTGTTAGATGTAAGTAGGATACAGAATTACGCATTTTACAAATAATTATACAGGCAGATTAGTGCAAGCACAGATTGCCAACTTCAAAAGTACATGTATAGTGGAGGGTATGAATTGGTATAGATTCTTCAGGCAGAATCTAATAACCGAACTTTTTCATTTAAATGCAAATTTTCGACATCGGAGAATTGAAAACTTCTACGTACCCTTTGGCAATAAATGAAAATTAATAGGTTCGCTTCATTCACGGTCTGTGGGATATGGGATGCTTTGGTCTTTTGAGGAAAGCGAGAGTCGAGAGTGCTTTTCGTATTTTACCAACGGTTATAACCGCAAATTTACGGCTCTTCGAACTTTCGCGGCTAATCAAATCATCGAGCGATACGTTTTACGTTCAGTTTATTGAAAAGAATATGCGCATTATATATTTATGATGCATGTAGAACACGCGTGCTGAGTGTGAAATTTACCACCATGAATCGAAACTCGACCCTGAGTAATATCGCCACAAATTTGCTGCGGTAGTCATTTTTATGTGACGGATTTTCGAAATATTAGAGCAGCGTTCATCCCTGGGGCGAAGCATTAATAATAAACTGTCAAGTATGCAAATTTATCCACCTTTTTTCCCGTCGTTATGTCTTTACAAACATTTCGAGTCACCTTTTTTTCTTACGCGTTATGATTTCGTTTTTCAAACTTTTTAAACGAAAAAGGGGAGAATAAACAAATGAATTTGAAAAAATTGGAAAGCATGAATTCAAAAGTGACGTTTTCTTCCGTTTTTCGTCGAAACCTCGTAGAACATTTTTTTGATTCAACGTCAAGTTTCAAATACTTATGAAAAGTTATCCCATGACTGAAATAAGCGAATTTCGTTACACCTTGCATAAAATAGCAAATTATAGTTGGCGAGATTATGATAATGGGAAAATGTGACTCACCAAAAATGCCGGAACTTTTTTTATTTTGTACACTGAGTAAAATTTTATTTATTGTAGTAACTCGAAAAATTTCGTAAAACAGGTATCGTTAAAAAAACTATTTGAATATTGTTGGAATTACGAAAAACGAGGTACACGTAATCATTTTGCGCTGTTATCGATCCTTTTTTGGGTAATTGCAACGTAAAATCAGTTCGTTCGGTTTACTCTACTTTTTTAGTTAACATCAATTTATTGTTGCGCTAGCATTAAATTTTCGCAACAGTTACAAGAAAATATAGTAACGGTGATCGTAATGAGAAAGAATACTAAGAGACACTAGACTTTCTGGTAACAGCTAGAAAACTAATTTTCATTTTCTACCTAGAACTATATTTTTCGTTTGTGGTAAAAAATGAAAATAGTTAAGGACCGAGCGGTAACCGGAACTAAAAATTTCACTTAGTGTAGTTTCAATGTTTGGTAATTTTTTTTATCACGGCCAAAGTAGTATCAACCTCATCCATTCAATTCCAAGACACGGTGTCAATTGTTGCTCGGAGACTTATCGCAGCCTTACACTTATCGGTTTCTATTCACCGAAAATTTCGAGCGAATGCGTGATCACGAAAGAAGACGCGACGCAAGAAAATATTCAACTCCTATGGATCGTATAAAGTTCTTTTCACAGAGAGAGAAAGAGAGAGAGAGAGAGAAAGAGTGGTAGTGACATGGATTGATTTTTGTCACATATTATATGGAGATTTAAAACTCATTCCAGGAAAAAAGGACGAGTTTTGAAACTGAGCTCACGATTTGTCTCTGTCATTCTCTAACTCAATCTTGGGATATTCTTCCTCCGACTGTACAACAGGCGATAGAGTTGTGCGGCTGATATTGTACGGGGTGTGATGATACATTGTAGCATCTGAAGACGAATAGATGCAGGCTTCTACGCATGGCTGTCATCGGGTCGGTGAAATATTCAAAGTCGGGTGATTTTCGCGCGTTTTTACATTCGTTCGTCGATCATAATCCTGACCGGATGTTGGGATGACTTTTTTCCGTACTGATTTGGATTGGATGCAAATATTTCCTCGCTGTAAATTCCGCTGATTGACTTCGTCGATCCTCCGATGCAACTGCCTTAATCGAATTTCAACCAATTTAAAATTAATATACGATTTCACTGCGTTCGCGCAACATATGATGGAAATTTATCGATGATTTTGCAGGTGTGAATAATTTTTTATGCAATTAAAACGTCTCGAGTTGAACGGGAAAATATCAGCGCTTGCACAAGTTGTTTTTAAATTACAGCACCGCGCGCTCATTTGCAGGCTTAAATACATCAGGCTGACTTTCAGGTTTTTAAACGCCACCGGCACCCGGCGTTATACCGCGCCTTAACGTTAATTTAATGATTCCAAGTCAGCGCTATGAACAGTTGCACGTAAGTCATTAGTTATGCTAATTACTCAATTTATTGCGACGCTTATTCCACATGTTTTCGTAATTATCCACCCGAGGTGCGAAACGTAGAGCTATAATATCTGTTTCCGCACGGTTTTCCTTTCGCAGAAATATAGCTTCTGTCGATATTTTAATTTGTTTAATATTTCAGTACCTAACGATGTCAAAAACATACAAAACATGGCATGGATATTGCATGTTATGTAATAAATCTGGGTTACGTAAAAGCTCGGCTGACGCAAGTACAACGGCACGTGAATAATTCGAGATAATTGTCAAAAATCTCATCAATCGCAAAAGCTTATTTCTATCTGTGAAGTCTGTAGTCACTCTTGCGGAAAGTAATCTTGCATATATTTGGACGAATTACATTTTTTTACGTTAGGTGTATTTGCCAATTACCGAGGCTGTACGAATCACTCGACCTTCGGACCTTTACTTCTCGTAGTGATATTGTAAAAATACTTTAAATAGTAACAATACGAATCGGTAAGAATTTCTTTAATACGAATCAGAAAGTCGCTAATTTAAAACAGCAAATAAAAATTGCGTACAGGAGGATTTTTTTTTTTTAAATAGAAATGACCGAAGGTTAAAAATGATGCGAAAATATCTTGTCGCAGAATTTTTTTCTAAATATTTTATACAGTCCGTCTGATTATATCAAATATTTACCGTTACCTGTCGATATTAAACGCCAGTTTTATTTGTAATACTATCGTGACCAAGTCGAAAAAAATTTAATTTCCGTCAAGTTGATTATCATCTGTATATTTATTGTTCTAATTGAAAAATGTGAACGAACTTGATTTTCGTCACGGCAGTGAACGAAACTCAAGATCATCCTGCACAGTTTCAGTAATTTTTATCATTGATATTACGAACGTTTTGACTTTTGCTGGTAGTTAGAAAAACTAGTTCTTACGATGCATGAATTGAGATTATTATGCAATCTTCCACACTAGCTAAGAATCTCATAATCGTGTCCATTTGACGTGCAAGCATGGAGAACTATTTTCTGAACTGCAATAAATCTTCCATTCTATGTAATCTCGATACTCTTTCATATTTACAAGTAACGTAATGTTTGAATAAACGAAAAACTGTAACCCTATAATTTCACGAAACGTACGGAATAATCATATCGCAAAGCTTTATAGGATTTTGCTTCAAAATATTGTTCTAAAAGAGAAGAGAAAAAAGGTGTCAAAGAAAGATGATTGTTCAAGCCACGGCCTTTTTGACCAATCGGAAGAAGGTTATACATTAGACAGTATATGATTCCAGATTGGGACAACAAGAAATAAATTAGCAATATGTAGAGTTGAGTTAGAAAATTTGTGAACATTATTCACAATGATAACACTTTGCAACATACAAAAACAAAGATTGTGACGAGTAGCAATGAAATCAGGTCTTGGGCTAGTGAACAGTATTCATGGTTGTAACAGGAGGGAGATAGATAAATAGATAGATATATGTATAGATAGATAGATAGATAGATAGATAGATAGATAGATAGATAGATAGATAGATGGATTTAATTTTATACTTTGGCAAAATAAAATAACATAATAATAGAGTAAGTAACAGTATATAGAATATAAATACAGGTAAATACTAGTCACATCATAATTAGGGAGTAGAAAATTGGCTGATTAGGAGTCCAGACTCAAGGCACCGGAGTTCAAGAGCTTGAAACGTTCCGTCCACGCAAAGTAACGAGATTATATAATGATTGTAAAAAAACATGACGTAGAAAAAGAGCGAGAGAGCAAGAGAGAGAGAGCTGATTTCGGATTTTCACCATGATGTATACGTAATAAAGAAAATGAGTTCAGCCGAGTGCGAAGAGATCGAGCGGGGCTGTTTTCGCCATTTCCGCTCCGCAAACTCCGACTCTCTTTCTCGCACTCTCCTCAGACTCGGATCCTTTAACCCAACCCGATTGACAATGCGCCTCCAAAGCGAATTCCGTCCTGGAGACATTGGTGGGTATAAATAACAGGAACAAGGCGTGGAGGGGGTGAGATTTTGAAAAGGGAGATTTTTGAAGAGTAAAACGGCAGTCGTACCGGCGGTATGTAATTAAAATAATTATTAGTAAGAATAATCTCGGTGTAACCCTAATGGCCCGCCTCGCTTAAGGGTTGCACCGCCGGTGGCAGGGATGGGACTATAATTAAACCCTGTACCATGCTTCCCAACTAACCGGGTATTTCAGCAAAAAATGTGCAGACTCAAAAGCAAGTGGCGAGTGTACAAATGCTTAGCTCTTTTCCCTCACCTATGGGGCGTTCCTTGCAAACCTGACTTCATTTTTATTCCCAAACGAATTTTTCAGAGATTTTTCTTCAACATTTCAAACTTTACTCGTTTCGATAATTTTCCAAATAAGGATGATTATGGAAGAATTTTTCACGCGGATGACTTTCTTGGTACAATTTTATTTTTACGATATTAAACATTTTCGTTTTTTGCTAATCGTGCACCCAAATTATTAGTTTTACAGTTTTTAGAGGGAAATCCGGAGGACGGTGAATTTCGAATTTTTCTGAATGATACTCGAAAATTTCAAATTTTTACACTCAATGTTTTTCAGAAACTTGTAATACTGATACTACTTTCTCATGTCCGGAAAACTGTTCGACAGTATTAATGCTGTTTACTGAAACGATTGTGAAAGATTACATTGATAGAAAATTATACCCACAACTAATGATTTTAGATGCTGACTTTCCAATACGCGCTTGGAAAAATGTTATTTCTTACAATTATTACAAAACTATAGCAAAATGGGTATTATTAGAACAGAGGTTTGAATATTGTTGGAAAAATAAAAAAATACGGTACAAGCAATTATTGGGTTTAACTAGACTTCAATTGGTTTCTCAGTAATTGCAACATGAAATATTGATCTATTCAACTTACTAGATTTTTTAACTAAACGAGGTCATAATATCAATTTATTGTCGGGACAATGTAAACTTATCCCAATAGTTACAAGCAAATATACTACGAGCGACCTAATCGAAAAGAATAGTACGACATAATCAACATTAAAAAATTTTTCTGCTACGGTAAAAATGAAAACAGTTAAGGACTCGACAGTAACATAAACTGGAAATTTTCTTGCCAGTGTGATAAAAATATTACATTACGTATCAAGGGAATTAAGTCGGAGATTATTCCTTCGGGTAATTACCGCTCTTACGAATTACGAATCTTTCAACTCTACTACATTTTTTCAACTAAATAAGGTCATAACATTAATTTATTGTCGGACCAATGTGAACTTATCTCAATAGTTACAAGCAAATATAGTACAAGTGACCTAATCGAAAAGAATGGTAAGACATAATCAACATTAAGGAATTTTTCTATTACGGTAAAAATGAAAACAGTCAAGGAATCTATAATAACCAAAACTGGAAATTCTCTTGCTAGTGTGATAAAAGTATTACATTACGCAACAAGGGAATAAAGTCGGTGTTTATTCCCTCGGTTAATTATCACCCTTGCGAATTACAAATTTCTCAACTATAAATTTGTCGATGTAAAAAAAAATATTGTAAAAATTTTTCCAAGGTGTTTAGATCCACGGCGATAATGCGTTAAATTATGGGTTAAATCCGAGGTGGTGTTCAGGGGTTCGTCGAGCCGGCGTCGAATGTCTCACACATATTTTCATCTACGTGGAGCTTGAAGCACTTTCCGCCACTACACCGCGCAGTCCAGGCACGCACTCTTCACAGAGATATTTTACGCTCGAAGGGAACAGCACCAGCAGTCGCCGCCGGCTTGGACCTAGTTCAGGTCCTTTGCGCTTGGTTTCTTCTTTTGAAGTCGAACTTTTCACGGAGGGTCGTTTACGCTGCGCGTTATCGTCACCGAGGATCTTTTCCGAGGATGTAAATGGGGCATTCCACGTCAAATTAGCAGCCCATGTATCTCAACCCCTTCGATTGTGATAATTTTTTAGTACCATGTTCTCACCGAACCAAAAGGGTCTCGGGAATTTTTTCACATTTTCTTTAGCCACTGGTGAAATTTATACAAAATCGCAAAACTAATTACGAAAACGCAGTTTATAAAAAATCTTCAAAAATTCACAACGATTCTATTATTCAAAATTTGATTTTTGAGCACTACACGATAATGAGATCTCAATATTTACTATTTCCTTTTGCAAGTTTTTACTTTTTCTTTGTCGAAATAGTTTTTTTTTTTCATACGCTTCGATCTAAGTAGATTATAGAATTACATTATTTTTATAATTCCGCGATATAGTTAGATCGGGCAATAGATAAAAAAAATAAATAAAAAAAAGAATTTCAATCACGACAAGGAAAAACTGTTGTAAAAAATTTGTTCAAAGGCACATTTCAAAGAATAGAATCTGTGTGAATTTCTTTGAAGTCTTAAAAATGACGTTTTCGGAATTGGTTTTTCGATTTTTTTCAAATTTCACCGGTGACTGAATAACTCTGAAAAAAATTCCGAGACTTTTATTGGGTCGGTATAAGAATTATACCAAAAAATTATTGAAATTTGAAAGGGTGAATACCCCGAATATACGGACTATAAAAAACAAGGCCGACGTACTTGGGTGGATCGACATGCAGATACAGGCGGATCATTGTTTCAGGAAAAGTGAAATTCTAGTAAAAACTCGTTACGAGAATGGGATCGATATAATAACGAGGCACAGAAATTGAGGCAGCGCTCGACGGTGTGATGAGAAAAATTTATGATTCAGATGACGGTAATACGCGACGTTGACAAATTTGTAAACTTCATTCGGCAATAAATCGAATGCTCATTTTAGAAAGTGGGCTTATAATAAAGTATAATACTTTGAGGTAAATTTTATTATTTATAGTTTCTAGAAGATCCTAGTCGAAAAATACAAGAATTACTAGAATCATACAAGAAAATGTGATTAATAAAAATAATTATTTCTCGTGATTACAGTTGTCATTACAATATTCAATTTGTATGTTCGGTTAGCTACACTTTTTTAACTCAATACGGCTGCAATATTAATTTATTGTGGCATCGGTATTAAATTATATCGCCAAAAAAATATAACCAGATATAGTATGAGTGACTATAATAATAATAATAAAGAATGGTAATATATCTGTATACTAGATTTCCGAATACGGCTACAAAACTGATTTGCATTTTGTGCTCAGCTTTATGTATTCCGATTACGGTAAAAGAATTAAAATGGTTATGGACTTCATAGTATAGCTATCACAATTAAAGATTTCTCTCTATGTATTTAGACAATATTGATGAATTCGTAAATGAAAGATGTATTGGAATCAAGTTGTGCAAGTACCTAATTAATGTCCCATAATTATGTAGGTGCGTAAAAAATTGTACCATATCGGAGGACAAAGGAATCAACATTATTTTTAGTACTGAGCAGTTAGACATTTGGAAATGAATCCGGTGAAAAAATATCATAATAATATCACTGAAAATAAATGAACAGAGAGAGAGATGGAACGATGATTGAAAGTTTAAAGTGAGATGCCAGGAGTCTACGGACGTCATTAAGCAATCCCATTATTCGTTTTATCGATCGGTATCGTAGCATGTTTGTACAAAGAGGGGGAAAAAAAACAAGAAGAGAAGACAGAGGGTATGAAAGAATAAAAATTTGATCCTCTTTGTATTTTATAATTTTATTTTGTTCGTTATTTCATTATCCTACACCCCGAACCGTTTTCCACGATGAGAAGAAAACAAAGCGGATGGAACCCAACAATAGTTGCGTCTTTTTTTCAATTTTTATCTTCTTTTTATCATTTACATGAATAATTAATGCGTAAAAATAATTAACCTCAGTTTTGGTGCGTGTTTAAAAATTTAACGACTTTTGTGTTATGGTATATTAGTTACCTTTATTTCAGAGTTGTGGTTTCAAGGAAGCCCGCGTGGTTAGAGAGGGATTTTAAATCGATCGAGTCTCGGACTAATGCTCTGTGGAAGCACGGCTTAAGCTCACCTTTTCTCTGCCATTTAAATTGTCTATCGAATAATCGCGAACGATCCACAATTTTGAATGCGCCTGCGGTAAAAGTTTATCGTTTTCAGCTTTGTGTTTTTTTGCTGTGTTGAACAGAGAATGTCATTTTTATTATTTGCCATTATTTGTTTTCGCGAATAAGAAAGGAATTAAAAATGATTAAAAAAAATTAAAAATTACAAATAATACTCGAACGAAAATTTGATTAAAATCGATCGTTGATAAGAGAAAAATGAATTTTCAAATGCGGAAAGAGGAAGAAGAAGAAGAAGAAGAAGACGGGGAAAAAATTGAAAGAAATCGTCGTTCAAACTGGAGCCAATTTAAAACACGCCTTTCCAGACCTCCCTTGGCAATGAAAATCCTGATTACATGATTGTATATACCATGCCCACTCGACGATTCTACACAACGAATACCATTTCCAGTTCAGATGTCGCATTGTTAGCTGAAAATCGATTTTGCAGTTTAATTTCCAAGTATAAGTAGTACCTGCGGGTATGAAAGGTATGTACGTATGTACATAACATCCCAACGACGAATTGGAAGCCTTTGTTGCGTTGTCGTACAGCGGTAGCAGCTACTGCTGCCGATTTGCAATTTACTAGCAATCACACGAACTAGTCTCATTGTAAATCGTTTCAAGATCGTCGTTGAACGTACAGACGTTGCATGCTTCAAACAGTTTCAAGGGTTTATGAATTGGAAACAAATGTCGAACGGTTGTTGGAATATTCATCTAAGTAAACAAATAATGTTCAATGCCTGTAGAGACATTACTGCGGTTGTTTCGTTGTGGTTATCGTATGTGATGTAACGTAGAGTCGAATAGCCTTCCAAGTGCTGTACAACCTCCAAATATTCATCCTAAGAAATGTCGGGGCTTGATGATTTTTTCTTGTTTTCTTCGCAGCTTCATCTTATCTTGGGGTATCAAACGATTATTTCTCCAAGAATCCGTTCACAAGTTAATTTTGACGGGATGTTAGGGTGACAGGGTGACATCACCCATTCGCACGTGTGGTACCCGCTATTTTTTCCTACATCTGTTGCGAAGGAAAGTTTTATTTCAGCAGCAACGAAAGTGAAATCAAGTTATTCGAAATAGTTTACGTACGCCAAAAAGAAAGTTCTAGTGTGCAGAATTGAGGACTTTAGTTGTGCGCCTGGGCCAACGTTATTTTACCACACTGTTTTGAAATAAAGAACCTCACGCGCGTTTCGTGTACATAAAAATTCGAATTTCAAAGCCGGTGTTGTAAAAAAATATCAGTTGAACCAAAATGAAAGGCAAGAAAACAACGAAACGCCGCACCGTGGGTAGACATCGTATTGCAAGATTTGTTAAAATGACGATCAGATTATACTATATTTTTCACAGTCTGGGAACATATTAGAATTTTATTAGAAGTTTCTATGTTGTGTAGTGATTCATAGAGTTACGATTTTTATAGGCATCTAACCTACAAGGTTTTCACTTTTTCCCAAAGACGATGATGAACACATTACAATTAACATCAGTAACTCCAAGTCACTATGGTAAAATTGTGCCCTGGAAAAGTGGTCTTATTATTGTTGGAAGTTTTACCGGTAACTCGAGGAAAAATTGTACAGCAATAATTAAAGATAGATTTTAGGCGCCTGCTAGTCGTAGTTCACTGAATTCCTCCATCTTACCAACATCACTTACATATATGAGTATTATACGACAAATATTATATTCATAACGCATTATGGGCAGAGTTACATTCTCACTTCACACCTCTTTGCGTATTCTAACCTCAAATTAGCTTTAACCTAACCTATCTTATTCTTAATTATACACTTGGAAGTCTGGACGCATTCCAACTACATGCCTATCGTGTCATCGCCATTGCTTATATGTAAACCACGTGACGACAATTTTCAGCCCTAGTGAGAAAATGTGAACCCCGCGAAACTCAAATCTCTTAAAAGGATGAGACGGCATGGAATTTAAACTGACGATGAATTACAAACTTGCGGTCGGATCTACTCGTGAATTTTCGGCGACGAATTCACTATTCTCACTGGTAATATACGCGATACAAGTTCTCGACTTTTATTATATTTCGATACAGTTAGTCCAAGGTATATCACATCTACCCTACACTTCGGTTCAGTATGACAATTTTTCCAGTATTTTGTGGCAAAAAAATATTTACTCGTTAGTTCATTATTTCTATTTCTTTAGTATTACTAAATAAAATGGATATCTCCGTTTACTATTCTCATTTTTACTATTCGTGGATTTACAGTCTTCGACGCCCGTATAAACCTTGTTGCTCCAGTCATCTAGTAGATCGTAGTATTTGTTGCGCGTCATGTCACGTGGTTCTAGATCAATTTAATCCTTCTTGCAACACTATTACTATTCGAGATGCAGTACTTATAGATTCTTAGGTTCGATTTGGTGGTTTCAATAGCAAGACATCCGGTTTGTAATGACACCGGGAACAATTCACATCGGCCAAGAAACCATGGGACAAAACAGCCATAAAAGATGAACCTTTTTCTCTGCTTTCGACTGACACATTTGGCAACCAAACGTGCTATCAAAAAAACGCAATTTTCCCAGGCTTCATTCTTACAACCCCCTCTGTGGGACTTTCCAGCATTCCTCCTTTCTTTGTTCCTATCCATATGACCTTTCCAAGAAGCCTTATGTACCAATACTCCTCCTCCCGTAAAGCGTTTCCGGTACACGTTTTCCGACCAATCTTTAAAATCCATCAATCAATACAAACGACCAAACTCTTACACTCCTCCACTCTCTTTTTAAAACTTCCTTCGAAATACCCACCAACAACTCAGTCTACGACAATTCCTTAAACCGTTGACTCTACTTGTCTTGCTTTTCAAACTCTAACCAAGATTCAGGTTAATATAAACTGGTTATCAGAGATAAAGAACTTGGTAAAAATAAGCGTGACTCCGGAATTTCATTGTAAAAAATTCTGTCAAGTTTCAACCAACACAACTAATTATACTTCAAGTTTTCATCCTCTTCCTCAAATAGAACTGGCCACACAAAGACAGTGTCTACCAGTGGCGTAAACGTTATTAAAATACAAGCTCTTCCTACGACCGTAAGAAATATTGCGAAAAATGCTTATACATCGCTAAAATGCCAGCAATCATAGGATTTTTTTCAACAATTCGTCTCTCCGTGGCGTAATTATCCATCGCATTGAGGTAAAATTGTGGTATATAAATTACGTCGAATCGATATCGCCGAGCCGCGAGTCCTTCATCCTTGTGGACTCGAAACGAGTCGGTGGTTAGGAAACTGGGCAGGTTTGGTCTAACGCTCGGGTACGAGGGAGGAGGGGAGCTCCGATAATCATTTCCCACGGTCGGAACACTTCAACCTATACTGTGCGATCGGTGGAAAAGGCCGAGCCATCGGGTAGTCGGAGCAGCTCGCACTTGCCAGCTTCATCAATAGTGCAAAGTGATCGAAAGACTTAAACCTCGAAGTTGGCGCTGCAGTTTGGGGGTTCAGACTCAGCCCTTCCCGAGGATACTTTTGCCGGGGTTGGGGGTGGGGGACGGGATCGCTTCCATTAACCTCTGTGCACGATCTGTGTACCTATATGTGTCTATATCACATACGTGACTCGGTTCCCGGAGGAGTTGGAAAGCGCTGAAAATTCTAAAACATTCGATTTATCAAGCCAGAAGCGAGTGAACGGAATGGAACGAGGAGAGACGAAATGGAAAAGGGAAACATCCGGATGCTTTTTTATTTCAATTTTCACGATTCAATTCGACTTTGAACCACAGGCACACAGCATGACGAAACTCGATTACGCATACTTACACGCTGACAGAAGCTATTTCGAAAGAATTTTCCGATGTCTCGAGAAATAACGCGTCTTCATTGAACCGCGTGGGTTTCGGCTGCTTTGAAATATCAGAATCGAGTCGGAGTCAGGTTCGATCTGTGAGATATTGTCTCAGAAGATAATACACACGGTCGGACTTACAGGTGAAGCAGGTACAAGAAATTTAATGAATCGTCGTTTGGATTTTAGCGAAGAGCGTTGACAAAAAAAAAAAAAAAAAAAAAAGAAACAAGCAAAGTTCAATATCTTCAACGGTTTGCAGCTTTCGACGGATTCAGACTTAAGCGATCGCTTTTTATGGACTTGCAAATCAGAAGATTTGAAAGCTCAAGCTGAGTTCCGAGTCTACGATCTCAGAGCGAAGGACCTATCTGCCATTTTGGGATAGGAATTAGAGGGTAGCCCGTTTTTTGGTCGAGTCCGACCGTGGAGTGATCGATCAATCTTTTCATGCTCTGTTTGCGATGGGTGAAAGTGATGGATTTATCAGTTTGCCCCCGTTGTTTTCAAGCGGTGGCAGAAACAGCAGAAGCAGCAGAGGCAGCGCCGGCAACTCCTCATTACTTATGTATGGATGAAGATTTATCCGCGCATTTTGAGCATTCGTTAGAGGTTTTATCTCACGCGTTCGGCGTGAGTGATCATCGTACGGAACATTCGTAAATTTGTCAAAGCGGTAGAAATGGACGTGAGATTAAACAAAATGATGAAAAATTGGGAACATCCGGGCTTCAAGGGGGCTAATAATTTTCACTCGTAAATATTCTCGCGGGTGGTACGATAAACGCCATAACTCAAACACAGATTCTTTTCTGTCCGATACACTTTCGTATACACAGAGAATGGATTTGTTGAATTTACAAAATATGACGATAAAAATGTTTCTTTATTTCATAGTTTCACTTGATAATATAAATTCAATACATTTTTTGTTGTGTAGTTGGATAGATGCTCTTACTCATGTGAATAGTGAAATGTCTATTTGGAGTTTTTCGCATCCTGAAGTCGTTCCATCGTATGTTCAGTATTCTATTGTAATGTATTGTCAATCCTAGGCTTGAAATAATATTTTAATTCAGTGATGTTGAAGTTAATAGCAATAATATGGCGAATAACTTAAAAATAATTCACTACTAACAACAAATGATTCCGAAAGAGTTGGATTGGCAAAGCATGCAAACTTTTATTGCGTTATGAGTTGGAGACTATTCTGAATTAGAAAATAAAGCACTTTTGCCAAATATGCATCGTTACGTAGTTGTCACTAATATCAACCCTATTTGTTTTAAGCAATATCCACTCTCCCGTCTTCTATCTGGTTCGAAATCCAGTTCAGTAATCAGACCATAAACAGAAAGATAATCTTGGTCTAGTATTTGCAAGTACTTGTTACAATTGAAACTGCTGATGTTTGCATTCGAATCGGCAAGTTCAATTTAGAAAACAAAAAAAAACCTATAACTTGGGCATTTACACGGCTAAATACACACCGCTACTGTTGGAAACTAGCAAGAAGAATCGATTGTCTGGAAAGGATCAGTCCAAGAGAGCCCACTATTTCTGTTATTTGCCTAGATACGAATGCAGGCTATAGAATTTATTTTCACGTAACACTCTACGACAGCTGGTCAATTTTTTTCAAAGTTTGATTAATTGAATGAAGCTGAATGAATGGATGAAATGAAATAAAAAATTCATTATATTTTTGCAAATAACTGAGAAACAGACCTGCCGATATCGTACGAGGTGCGATCAATACTAAGTTAGAAAAGTCGCATTCAGGGAGACCAAAATCTTGAAAAACGGTTCATTTGCTCTCGAGATATCAATCACACACATATATATCTGAAACTGGTCAGAGACGATTCTCTACTCAAAAGGTCGCGGTATAGTGAAAACTCAAGCTTTCATCTTCGGGGTGATTGCAACAATTGTCCTGTTACTCGGACTACAGATCCATATTGTATTGAAAAGTGGACAATAATAAGTACGATAATATTGCACCTGAAGTACAAACAAAATTGAGGTTTACCGATCAAGTTTTTTTTTTTTCAACATCGAGAAGAAGCTTTGGTAAGCCGTACCTAAATCGAAAAGGTGCGTTTGCCAATGCTTGAATTTTCAGACAATTTATTGATGTATAATAGGCAGAGTAATTTTCCTACCATTGAAGCTACGGAATTGGGTTGGAAAAAGGTGAGACCATTCAATATACGAATGGTTCGTGAGTCGTTGCGTTCATGGAGTTGAAGACGTTATTATCTGCACTCGGAAATAATTTGACCGCAGAAAAGACGGCCGTCGAATAATTATGACGGAGGTTTTGAAAGCGCTGATGAAAAGGGAGGCGATATCGGCCATTTCTTGAGGAGCGAAGAAAGGCCATCGCGAGAGCCCTTGACGAAGGTTCCAAGATTGGTATGATAAGGGCGAAGCCTGAACGCAAGTGCTGCTCTCCGATCTCGGTTCTGAGGTGAGCGAGCAATGAAAAGGTGGCAGTCCTCTCTGTTAATGGGGTTCGAGCCCCTTTACCTCAAACTTGTCTCTTCTCGAAATAGTCGGGGTGCGATTCACCTAACGGTTCCCATAATGCCCGCACCTTCTGGCTCCATTTTATTCGCTAACCTTTGGGAGTTGATGGGGTGACCCACTCACGGGCAGAACCTTAATGGCTTGTTTCTCTCCGTTTCGAGACATTTACTTTGCAGGTACTGTAATCGCCGGTGATATCTATCACGCAACCGCAGGTTCCGGACTCGTGCTCTTTGCCTCGTCACTTTTCACCCGTGGTAGCGATTGCGAAGAAAGTGCTTACAGAGAGCGAGAGAACGTCGCGTTGCCACCCTTTCACCAATTTTCAGCTAATGGCAATAGAGTCATGAACGTGCCCGTGCCAAATAACCTCCGAGTCAAAGCGCCACGTTCTAAGTATGACGGTTCGAACCATTCGACGATCATTATCACCCGAAACAAACTGTACGATAACATTTGATTGGTAACTTGCGGGAAGAGCGATTGATTAACTGATTACGTACTTACAGTGTTCTGGTATTATAAGTAATAACCGTAGTGGGAGATGCATGCTACACTGCAACAAAGATGTATAAAATGAAGTGAAAATAAAATATAAGTAATGATAGTGTGAAAAGTTAGGTGGAAAAGTACTGTATCGCAACGATTTTATATTACTTTGGATACAGTGGTTCGTCAATTAAAGAGGTAAAATGCAGTGAAACACAGAAAATAGTGTTTTACGATGTTCTTTGAAAAATGCGTTGAAGTACGTGCACTCCATTTCAAGTCTGAAGCTTGACTGTTTTCATAAGAATAGTGGTTGGTACAGCAACCCAGTCTATTATTGAAGGAGAAGGAGTCGTCCTGACTATTATAAATATAAAATAGACACAAGTATGAAATTGTTTCATGTATCGAAGTATCTGTATGTGGTGTTAAAATGGGCGTTGGGTACTCTCTTCTCTCGAGGAGATTGAGCTGCGGCTCGAAAATGATAAAATCTTCCCAATTCCCGGCGGGACGAAGGATATAGAAGCGGGGATGATACCGATGCCTAAGCCTGTTATCATAAATGGTTTTGGAATATCAAACAGCACAGTATCAACTCAATTTCAGAGATGGGATTTAGCCAGGAATGATGTCACCTTCGGTAACATTAATTCGCACAAGCCACACGTGGAGATGTAGTAACAGAGACATTGAGACTGCATCGTTTAATGGTGAGAGGGAACGAGAACGGGCGAGAGAGAGAGAGAGAGAGAGAGGGAGAGAGAGATACCAAGTGGCGGAGCAATTCCCTTGTTCAAATACTAACTGCATGTCTCGTTGTACAAATCGGAGTACACGACGGAGTTCCGAGCCGTGGTTTATGTGCCGATGGCAAGCTTGCATTTGTGGTTGGGTACGGTAGTCGAAAATCACGGTAAATGGATACGGGAATTAACAGCTTCTGGTTTGAATGACAAAGTTGTCCCTAGTTCCGATCATCTACCAACTCCCGATTTGCAATTGATGTGTAATGCACTGTAACAAACAATACGGATGGGGATGTGCATTACGATACCTTGGACCGGGTTTTTCTATGAAAGCAGGTTATGTTAGATTGAAAACTGTCTGTGCTGCTTTTTTAATGACCTAGAATCGGGATATCCATCTTACTCGGCAGTACAATCGAATCCTTAAGCTGTCTGAGGATATCTGGAGGACGTTTGAAGATAGTTTTATAATTCAATTTATATACTACTGCAGTTCGGAAATACTTTGGTGATTCCCGTTGAATATCTGGCGTTCTGAACTGCGAATTTGTGGTCCTTCCAAATATCGAAAGAAAAAAATTGTAAATTGAAGAAGGATTTGGAAAAATTAATATCAGTCAAGTTTCTGGACGGCTTTTTGAGATTTCAGTCAGTGATGAATGGTATCCGTCGTAAAAATCAGCCACCATGATTAACGCCAACTATGGCAGTCAAATTTTGTGGCTTGTTAGCTGAAAAAAAAAAAAAAATTAAAATGCAAGGTTCAATTAGTAAAAATATAAAAGCAAAAGATTCTTCTTCCACAAAACAGCTCAGTGGTTACTTAAAGATTATCCCGTGGGATTAAAGAATTTCTTCGACGGAATCGAGAGGTGAAAGATTTAGTTGCAAAAGTTGAGAATGTGTAGATGGATGGGTCTATATTACACACATACATATCGTATAGTCATAACTGTTATATACATGCCTGTGTCGAGAGGGAGAAAGGGAGGAGCTCTCTGCTGGACGACCTTTCGACCTTCGGTCGAAACCGCCGCCTCACCATCCTCCTGCCCCTATTCCACCGCCTCGTTCTCTTTCCTATTTTTTTTTCTCATTCTCGGAATGCTGACACCTGGGGAACCTTAGGAGCGAATTCTTTGGGGTTAGCACTCGATCAATTTCTCTGCTAAGGCTTGCGGGATCTTATTGAGTATCGTGCTCGAATACCACGTTCTATACGAGAAGTTATTCCCAAGTTCGCCGTAGGGTAAAAATTCGTTGAACACTCGCCACGGGGGATCACTGTGGGCCGGAGTGTATATCATGCACAGAAAACAAAATTCTCGCAGGAGTAAAGTCGAATTCCCGATGCCACGTCCGTACTGCATTAACGTAGATACGGACTTTGACCATTTACTGGAATCATTTCACTCTGTAATATCGAAATTATGAACTGACATTGAATCGACTTCAAAGTAATGCATTAATATTGACATTGCGATGAAGAAATTTGAAAGACGTACTGCTGGCAAATATTAAAACCAACGAAATTGGTGCAGTTATTGACATTCAAATAACTCTCTTCATCGTAATGTATATTATGATTATGACGTCAATTAAAGCATACCGGGTTAATTGCCAGTTCCGGGTCGTCCGGGTTTTCTTCGAGGTTCTCTCTTGCGGATTGGAGACTTCTTTCATTTTTAAAGCATTTGATTGCACGGAAAGGGTGGCAGTTGCTTTAACGTGGAACGTACCACCTCAGGGGTTAATTATAACCTGGCAAATACGCCTCAACATTCCGGAGGTGTAAGTTATGGAGACAAAGGCAATCCCGGTGTATTTAGTCCCGGTGTATATTATTATCGCGTATGAGAGTCAGACTCGTTCAGACCCACAGGATCCGGTGAAATACAAGAAACCTGAGCCGCTTCAGATTACGAACATTTCCTTGACGGGTACACAAAACGCAGAAATGTTGATAAATTTATCACCCTCCTAAGTCCTCTAAAGCCCGGTATATACTTCAACTGTTTACTGATGTAAGACTTCGGTTGCCTTTCGAGTTTTAGGCAGAAGTGGAACAAACTTCCAAGTTTTCAACGGTTAATTACATAACCAAACGAGAAAACTACCATTATAAGATTTGCATAAAATCCATGGACTGATTCGCGTCTCCAAGCACAGTCTCCAACAGGCATTCCACAATGTCAAATACTCCTCTCCATAAAGTAAATGATCAGGTTACTGAAAAGTAAGTATTCAATCATGTTTCCAATTAGTTAACTGAAACTCGGGATTGAATGATGAACATATTTAATTGCGACTTAACTTTCGTTTAATTAATTCATAGTCGGTAACAGTCGGTAACAGCCCTCCTCTACAGCTTTCTGCACTGAATATACAAAGCTGAAACGTGTCAAGGAATTATTCGGATGAATGTAACCTACCTCATTCGAGCTTATAGCAAGCCTAACGCGGTGGGGGGAACGAGTAAGATCAGGGTGCAAGAAGTGGATGGATTGAATAGCGTCAATGGTGTGCTCACGGTTTTTCGGAATCCGCTCAATTTATTCGCTGCATGAAGGCTGTCTTTGAGTACGACTTGTGTACAGTTCCGAAGACGTTGAGACGACCTTTGACAGGCTTTTGGGTTCAGAAATAAGCGGCTTTGCGTAACCAAGTCTCGAAAGATCCCGAGATCATGTTGGTTGCTGCGTCAACTTGCAGATATTTAACAGAAATGAAAAATGTCAAGAGAAAAAAAAAAAACAGGAACGTCTCGTTGAAAATTCCATCAGCCGAATTGTACCGGATTTCTTTAATGATCCGGTCGTTTTTCAGCACGGTTTTCTTTCACACCATCTCTTTAGCACTCTCAGATTCTTTTTCAGTCTGGTTAAATAGAGGCGTTATCCGTTAACGGCTTTCCATCGATGTTATCGGCTTTCTGTTTAAAAGAGCTTAAGCTCCCAGGCGACCCCCACGTTTTTTATTTTCCTTTATCCGTCACGTTTTAAACCCCGCCTCAATTATACGCGTAGCGTAGACCGGGGAAACAACAGCGTAAAAATGGAAGTACTAAGCCTCCAGAAAATGTATAAAATGAACAAAACGAGAAATGGGATTGACAAAAAAAAAAAAAAAACATAAAAATGTCACGATATCGATAAATATTTCCTTGATTTAGCGGAAACTCATTGCGGGGATCCTGAAACTGAATAGCGGATAAACGAGGTTCTGCGCAAATGTTGGAGCGAGCAAACAATGCACTTTGGATAATGATGGCAACCCCAACCTCTGCAACTGTTAAATTCTCGTGAGCTGTGAACAGTTTCATTGCAACCAAAACCAAAGTTCCAATATTTACAGCACGTGACAAGCACTCCAGTGATCCGAGAGAGATGATTTACTGAAATTGTATATCGATGAAACGCTTGGCTGAGCACGTTTCATTACAATTTCGCATGAACATAATGATGTGTAGATAGCTGTCGAAATGGATCCTCGCGAAAACATCAATTTTTAAATATAAATCATATAATTGATTTGCGATACCACAAAAAAATATGTTGGCTTATTATTGGTTGTAATCATGATTCACGAGCGAAATTCAAGCATTTCATCTTAATTCTGAACTTCATCTCAACGAAGCGATCTTTGTGACAGTTTAAATTTCCTCGAATACATCGTTCTGTCGACAATGTAAGGGATTTTGGCTAACGCAAAATATTAAAAATGCTTTTTGCACTGGAGCTTTTTCGGAATAAAAAAACTCAATAAAATCACATAAAGCTTCTTAAAAGGTTTGAAATCTGCATCGATGCCAACACACGTGGGTTGGTAAGATTGGATAAACAGTGGATTAGGTACGAATATTTATTACAATCCAGTGACGATGAAGAACCCAGTGATATAATAAGTAACACGTGTTTAAACCCGTAAATTTTTTCTTTGGATTGTAATTTAAAGACAATATCTTCATACTTCCTTTGCCAATGTACATGACATTAAAATCACACGAGATATTTTGGTGAGTGCATAAAATTGTGATTCATACATCACCAAATTGTTACAAGAAACAATCCTATTATTAATGTCAAATATTCGCGCCTATTAGAAAGTAACTGCGATAAAGTATAGAGCGCGATAAAGTCTCGTAAAGTGAGAATGCGCGATTAGTGAATTCAAAAAAGTCAGGGGGGCATTGTAAAACGGAGGTTCAGAAGAAAAAGAAGTGTGAAATAAAGAACTAAAGATTTGAAAAATTGACACTGACGATAAGTGTTCGTTGAGAAGAAGTCACCCTCTTACTGTTAACGAGATAAACATACTAAATCAGTATGCACAAGATTAGAGTGAGCCAGGCGGCACCTTATTTCTAATGTGTTTCTGCGCAGAATGAATCAGATGAAAATCTGCATCACTCGGTAATCCAAAACAAGTTTTTAGATGTTTCAGTGTGACGGGGACAAGAGGATAAGCTGAGCGTTTGATGTTGACACAAAGCTCAAAATCTGTGCTCAGCACACATCTTCATTGAGAAACGGCGCACAAGTTGTACGTTGAGTGGGTGGAAATTTACACATGGCAGTTTAAACGAAATATATTTACAGTAGGTTATATTTCTACCCCTGTTTTATTGCTTGTACTTTTTTGCTTTGTTCTTTGAAGTTGGTTTTTCCATTTAGCTGTTTCTTTGTGTTCTCCTGTGCATGAAATTCTGACCAATCTTCTACATGTTTTGTCGAACTGTTTCTTTAATCAATATCATTTACCTTTGAGGTGATACGAATACGTTACGAAGAGTAAATCGAATTTTGCCGAACGAGTAAAATCAAAACGTGTTATTTCAAGTTATTGTGAATAAGTTTCTTACGCTGACGTTTTTTTTAATACTCTTTTCCTACGAAACGTTCGGTTTTTCAAAAAACTGGCATTTCGAAAGTGAAACTTCAGCTATGTATATGCTCAAATATTCATATACATATAAGTGACGAATTTTTAGTGCAGGTGGTAGTCTCAACAGAACAAATTGTGATGTAATCATTACGACAGTATCAATATTTTGTTCAGAAGTCAGAAATCAATTGGCGTCCCTGATTATGTTGTCAGATAAATATATCAGCTGATTGCGAAGAAACAAGAACACTCAGATAATCCATAAAGACCGTAAAATTGGTAATGTAGGACATTATTTTTTAGAATGTAGCACTATGTTGTAAGTGAATCAGGACAGTTTTTCGATATTTCTATAATTTTATAATCGATTGTCTGTTGAGTCAAAAACCTAGCACAAATTGAATTTGTTTCAAATATAGACAGTCGGAATATTCAAAAGTGGAATTGATAAAAGTGGAGGTCTTCTGAAAATCATGTTAGTAAAATTATCTCTGAATATGAATTCTAATACTTCGTTTTCAGGAATTTTTTTCACATTTTTTGGACCATACGGGCGAATATCGGTATAAATGGTATCTGTAGTCAAGTACTATTGTTTCCCTCGTTTCTACAGGCAATCAGAATTCATCAAAACCTTTGGACATAACAATACGCGTTGTCCTCAACGCGTGTGCTGTGATAATAACTCATACACGCCAAAGAGGTTAAGGTTCTAGAGATGGATGATCCATTATTTGATTTGCACATTATGATTGTTTTGAATTACAAAGGAATCCCTAACCTCTTAGCATACAATCAGCCCGATAATGGCGACGTGACGCCCTTCCAGCGGCACCAGTGGTGAGTGGTCAAGGGCTGGAATGACGTGTGTAGTGATAAAAGGGGGACTCGCACGCAAGACATTGACTGGATAAGCACTTCCGATTGCCTCAAGTGTACAATACGTAATCTGTGGCAGGAAAGGAATAATTCTCAATGACGTAATTGCGTATGGTGATTTAGATTCAGGATTTGACCGATATCACGGTATTCTAATTGTACGCAGTAAAATTATTCTGCAACTGCTGAGCATACTCATTGCACGTAGGAAATTGGGTGTGTTACCGTTGTTTAGTTGACAAGGTTCGTCAACAGTGACACGCTACATAGACAACGTTTGGCATTGTCAAAAAATACCATCGTTTGGATAAATAACGAATAAAACAGATAAATTGGAGTAATCTTCGATTTCCGAGGCACGTCTGAAGGCGTGTTATCGCTACTTAAGAACAGAAAAAACAGAAATGAATTATCAGTATAGGTATATTGCACTACGTACTGGATAATATGAAGACGAATGACTTCTCTTGATATCAACAAAAAAATTTTGACCTGTCAGTAACATTTTTTCACTTCAAGTCCAAGTGCATATAACTCGATTCAGAGCAGTGGGCAATACTGTTGATATCGTGCAGGTAGAAGTTATAACGTTATATATTGTGCTGGTTGGTGTTCTCACTTGCAATCCAGGGACTGAAGTGGTCTGGGATAAGAATTAGTGGAAAACCTCTGTCTTCTATCAGATATACCCAAGAAGTTTCAAGGAAAGCGATGGAGACGGCGTTGGAGACGTGAACGGAATCACGAGTAAGTTGGAGCATCTGGTAGACTCAGGTATCGACGCTTTTTGGATATCTCGAATTTACTCGAGTCCAATGGTGGACTTTGGCTATGACATATCAAACTTCACAGACATTGATCCAATATTCGGTATTTTCGATGACTTTGGAAAACTGGTTCTAAGGGTGAAACAGCTTGATCTTAAAGTGATTATCGATTTTGTATCAAATCACAGTTTCGATCGGCACGATTCGTTCCGGGACGACCCGTACACCAATTACTACATCTGGCAAAACATGACATATGAAAGTGGGTTCAATATTTGAATGAAAACGTCCGAATAACTGACTTAGAGTCTTTTACAGATCTGATTGGGAATGGAACGAGGAAAGGGGCCAGTACTACTTTTATCAGTTTATCAAAGTTCAGCCTGACCTCAACTACAGAAACATTTTGTTGGGGGAAAAGATGGAGGACGTTTTTTCATTTTGGTTGAACCGAGACATTGATGGTTTTCGGATTGACGCTATTAACGGATTGATAGAGGATGAAGAATTTGAAAATGAATCTTGGTCCAACAACTCGGAGTTCCAGAAGGCCATTACGACTTTCTCGATCATATTTTCATCAAGGATGAGACTCAGACTTACCATGTTTTGCGGTGTTGGAGAAACCTTGTTGACAAATATTCTACATAAACGAATTACCAGAACGAAGATCATCATGAATGAGGCTATTGCAAGCATAAATCTCGGTATGATTGACTATACTTATGGCTTTGCCGTCTCGTTCATTTTCTATTTAATCAGCGACGCTCGGAATGGTTCAGCGGCTGAGGAACTGAAAAATATATTTGACAATGGGATTAATAATATGCTAAAACATCTACAAAACAACTACGCCACGAATTGGGTTGTAAGTAACCACGATCAGCCCATGATCGCCTTAAGATGCGGCGTTCGTCGCGTGAATCAAATATCGATTCTGTGCCTGACTCTATCTGGAATCGCTGTTACGTACTATGTATGATCAGCACCTAAATGTCCTGGGCAAATACCGTTGACCCTACCGGTTACAGTAGTACCAAGGAACGGTATAAGCCGTACTCTCGAGATCCAGCTAGGACTCCCCATCAGTGGGATGGCACGACGAGCGCTGGCTTCTCTTAAAATTTAACAACGTCACATCCGCGAATGAAAACTACAAAGCACTAAATCTTACCGCACAGTAGAAAGTAAGCCACTCCCATTATCATGTGTACCATGCGATTGATGGTTGTTCGAAAATTACCTATACTCAGGAGGGGAGCCTTGGACGTAAAAGTTCTCACTGGAGACATCCTAGTTGTTGTGCGATCCATCACTGGAGTTTCTCCAATACATGCTCTGATCAATTGCGGAGAAATGGATCGGGTTGTTAATGCCGCAGCCAGCACGGTAAACCTAATCGAAATTATGAAAACCTAATCCATTATTACTTCAAGCACGACAATGACTAGACCGGGAAATTCGATTGTCTGGTGCCGCTATCGTGGTACTGACATCCCAAGAGTTGTATTATATCATGAAACCTTGAAATGAAGCCCACAATTTTACTATTTACTTCGTTATTTATTATTTGCACTTATCGTTGAAAGTGATAAATTTCTTTGTGCAATAAAAAGCGTATTGATTACAGTATATTTCAAGGGGTAAATATAGTTCGTGTTGCTCCACTTGACCCTACGATTACTTATTCCCATACTTGTGTTGTGGAGAACGAGGGGGAAAAAAATACATTCTTCGGGAATTTAATCTATTTCGTTGTTCGTGCTATATTTCTCGAACAATTCAGGCCAGATCATGTTCAATCTCAACTCGAATTAAAAAATGACAAATTTACAATGATAGAACCATCCTTTCCTCTTCAAGAGTTGTTATGCAGCAGATTATTAAAGTTTCTTTCTGCAGGGTAATTTGCAGTGATGATATTTTTCAGCCAGCTGCTATGTCTCAGTAATTCACTTTTATGCATTATTTGGTCATGACGAATTTTTTGTAGCCCTTTCGTAAATGAGGAACGGGAAGTATTGAATGACCATAAAACTAACGATAATGTTTGTGTATGGTTTGTTATCTTTTCATATCCAAGACAATATTTCTGCTCATGTGTCTCGGGGGAGGCAAATTGCCCAGTTTTTACTACTCGTTATGACGTACTCCAGTCGTTGTCCAGGATCGCAATCCTGTCATGGCACAAGTGAAGCAGAGTAAGTCGCCAGTAATCATTGAAGTGAGATCGTATTAGCAATAAGTATGTAAGCATGTGTCAACACGGTTGGAAGAATCGTCGAAACAGCCTACATGCACATGAAGGAGTTTGTCGTGTTAAAAGATCACTAAATATGTACGTTTACACCAAAGAAGTGGTGTAAAATACCATACCAAGACTTCTGTTGATTACCTGTTGAGTTTGCGAAAGGTATTGATTACAATTATCAATATTTGTGCCATAGTTGATAAGACAACGTAGACTACACCTCTTGGACACAAGATTATAAATCTTTTTTTTTTTTGCAACGGTACGATTTTATCACCTCCTGAGTATATAATAGTTGGATTCGTAGTATTAAGAAACATTGTCAACGTCATGCTGTCCCAGCTACCGATATTATCCATCGGGCTGGCGAGCAAAAAAAGATTGGTTGAAAACTACTGTCTTCTATCAAATCTACCCTAAAAGCTTTGAAAACACTAATGGGGATGGTGTTGGAGACTTGAATGGCGTCACAAGCAAACTCGATCACATGTTTAATACGGGTGTCGGCGCGTTTTTGATAACGCCAATTTACCCGAGCCCAATGGCTGACTTTGGTTACGACATAGCAGACTTCGTGAATATCGATCCAGAGTTCGGGACCTTGGACGACTTTGACAATCTTGTTGCAAAGGCGAAGGAGCTTAACCTCAAGGTGATTCTTGACTTTGCCCCAAATCACAGCTCCGATAAGCACGAGTGGTTCCAGAAAAGCATTCGTCGCGAGGATCCTTACACGAATTACTACGTTTGGCATGACGCAATATGCGAAACAGGAACCAGCATTTACCAACCTCCGAATAATTGGATCAGTACCTTTCAAGGATCCGCATGGGAATGGAACCATCAGCGACGTTAGTACTACTTTCACCACTTTCTAAAAGGCCAGTCCGATCTCCACTACAGAGATGAGGAAAGAAATGAAAAATTTCCTCACCTTTTGGTTAAAAAGAGGCGTCGATGGATTTTACATAAATGCTGTTCCTGTTCTGATAGAGGAAGCCGAGTTCAAAGATGAACCCTTGTCAAAAAACCATGAATCAGCCTGAAACCTACCACATTATCCAGTCATGGAGAGACCTTCTTGATAAATATTCCACGGAAACGAAAACTGACACGAAAGTCATCATGACGGAAGCCTACGCAGCCACAGATCTCGTAATGAATTACTATACTCACGGTTCCAATGTTCCATTTAATTTATTCTTCATTACAGATGCCAGAAGCGGTTCAACCGCTCAAGAACTGAAAATCGTAATTGACAACTGGGTGAACAATATACCTACCAACTACGTGGACAACTGAGTGATAGACAATCATGATCAGTGCAGAGTCACGTCAAGGTACGGCACCGATCGCGAGGACCAAGTGTCAATTCTGTGTCTAATTCTTCCTGGGATCGGTGTAACTTATAATGGAGATGAAATTGACATAGTCGGTACCGAAATATCCTACGGCCTGCAATACCGACCCAGAACACTATAAGCAGTAGACTCGGGATTCAGCGAGGATCCCTATTAATGGAACAGTACGACGAATGCCGGGTTCTTTACCAACCTGCAAACCTGACTTCCGGTCAATGAGAACTACATAACTCTCCCACTATCATGTCCACCAGGCTATGACTGCTTTCCGAAAGTTACCCATACCCAGGAGAGGATCCTTGGACGTGAAAGTGCTCGCTGGTAACGTCCTCGTTATTGTGCGACGGTAACCGGTGCCTCGACAATCGTTGCTATTGTCAATTTCGCTGAAACTAACGAGATTGTGAATGCTTCATCAAGCACGGGCTGTTTGTCACAAATTACTGTCTATACGTCAAGTGTTTCCTCCAACATTACTCCGGGAACCAGAGTCGCAACCTCAAAACATTGAACTTCATGGTACCGCTACTGTAGTACTAATATTTAATGGATTGTACGCCATCGTTAAGACCTCGAAACAAAGCCTGGTCAATATGTTTTAGTGAAATAGACTTTTCAGTTGAGAGAAATTGATATCTCATTATTAGCTTTGTTAACTGACTCCCATTCGGCTTCCAGCTGGCTTGTTTGTGGACACACGAAATACTAGCGCTCATCATAAATGGGAGTTCGCTCACTTATCCGAAAAGCTATTCACGTCAGGCTTAAATTAATTGCGTACAGAATATGTACAGAAATATAGGTATGTAACAGGTACAGAAAGCCATGTTTTCAAAGTAATGAATTTTGCTTTGAATTTACGATCGTTAATTCTAAGAGCAGAGCAATATGTACATCATTAAAGCAGAAATGTCAATCACCTCCGTTTTCGTAAATTCCATTTAAGGTTGAGTAAATCCATTTTGAATATAGCGGAATTGATGTAGTTGAAACTTATTTATTTCCAAATGACGATGGTGGGAATAATCTCCTTTATTTGGATAGCAGAAAATTGAGAGAACAAAAATGATACTGAATTCTTAGTAGTTAGGTACGCCTTTGCGTAACATATTGGCAGTTGACACAGTGATACGAGCAAATGTAAGTTGTCCTTAGCTTCGGTTTTACAAGAACTCATAATTTTTATGGCATTTTTTTCACTTTGTACAAATATAGATTATACAAAGATACTATACAATAATCGTAAGTGATTGATTTCGATCAGTGAGCTAGAGAAATTATCAGCGTACATCGATTCAGGCAATTAAAAATAACCGGGTTGATTACAGGGTAGCTGTTTGTTTCACTGATAGTTTGATAATTATCACACTAAAGCCCTTGTATTTACCCTCCAATCAATTTTTTTAGCAGCATTTGTGCACATTGATCCACACATCGGCTGGTCAAACAATGCGGGTTGTGCTGAACAATTTGAAAACATCTAGCATACGTCTGCGGAGCTTGGTTGATAATAATTATTTGCATATGTACATGCGTTGAAATGCCCGTGTGTTTACCTGTAGTATAGGTAACGTTATACCTAAGCTTAAAGGCAAATAGCGGAAAATTAAAATCGAAAGGAATTCAAGGTTGTTTCTCTACGATCGAAAAATGGCTTTCAACGGAAGCAACAAGGTCGTGAGTTGGTAAAAAAAAGTATTCCAAGTATGTGAGGACTGGAATGTTTAATTTATAAAGTATAAAATTTTTGTACATTTAATCTCTTACGAATAATTTGCTCACCAGCACCTTGGGAATTAGGAGAAAAAAAGTAACCAACCACTTGAATACTGTTTGTACCATGCCAAGTAATGAAAACAAATAATCATATGTTCGTGGAGATGACTGTCAAATGTGATAGGGTATATCTTCTGGGATGTCGCTCGCAAATCTATACGGTAAGAGGTCAATGCCAGAATTAAGATTTTCTTTCTGAAAAAGGAAAAAAACTGCGGCTTGAGAACAATACACTGTACCTACGAAGCAATGTTAAAAAAAAGAAACGTGAGATGGAGCGTAACATGACCCTCAATTTTTATAAGTTTGATTTATCTGAAAGTATGAATGATTTCTTGACATTCCCCGAAAGATAATATTGGTCTTGGAATTGCCGTAGGTATATTGATTCCTAACTCTGTCTCGTATAGGTGGAATATTTTGCGTTATTGCAGATATAAGATTACAGAAATTTCTTAGATTCAAGAAAATACAACTGCCACTCTACAAGTACTTTCGCCTGTTCAACCGTGGACGTAAAAAAATTATTCATTTCAACCTTCTCAGCATCAATTCATTGTCGATTAATGTGAAAGAAATTCTATAGTTTATTGTTTTTTACGCAATGAACAAGTACTTGATAATAATCTGAAATAATTCAGGTAATGTACCTAAACACGAAAAAGTAAACTATGCTGTAAACAATGCGATTTACGCGAAAATTCGTAGATTTTATCATTTTTACCTGTAACAAAACTGGTTGAATACGAAACGTGAAACATGCATGTATGTTACGTTCGTTGTGCATCGTAATGTTCCATGTGCCATAATTCTCGTGCATTGATTGAAACTTGAATTGGATATTGTGAACCATAGCATTTGAGTGTCACAGAAGATGAGTAGTGTTTCAATAAGCCGTGTGTTGAGATTTCAATTCTGGGAAACATATTTCCTGTGTAACCAATTCCTATAATCACTGCTCTTGTGGCACACTAAAATCGGTAACCTAATACTATCAAAGATATTGTGCAACGGCTTATATTAACTAAATTGGTAAATATATACCTAACAAAGGGCAGATTCTAGTTACATAACCATAGTATTCCATCGCAAGTATTTCAGTATCACGGTGATGGAAGAATTGAGTAATTTTACTGTAACACAATATCGGTGCACTTAGAGGAGTGAAATTTCCTCACGCGAGACCGGTATTTATTCTAAAAATTGATCGGCCGGTACTTAGGTTTGTGTGCATATGTGTGTTACACAGTTTTGAAATCATATGTTGACACAGATTCGCTTACACAAGGTTGGAAAAATTTAACTAAACATAATATCCCAGCAGGTCCACTGTGTTTTATTTGTTACATTTCTGTTGGGGAATATGGCTAAAATTTTTGTAATTTTAACGTCTAAATTGTCACATCAACGTTCAATTTATAATTTTTACTTTTTTTTTCACATAGTTGTACACTAAAAAATTGTTAAATCTACCCAAAAGTTTTAGTGGACCGTCTGGGACATTTTTTTTAGAACCGTGTATATTCTATATACTCAACATTATCTCTCAACGAGTATCATCCACTGAATCCAATCCTCCAATCCTAATTGTTCACAAGGTATGCCTAATCTTACTGCCCCAGTTGGTTCCACTACTTTCCTATTATTTGGATCCCTAACGAAACAGTATTTTATCACTAAACGTTTTGCTGGATGTTATAATTTTCAGCTTTCATACGGTTGAAGGTAACTTTCATTGCCTTTTTGAACGGCGTTAAGATTCCTTTGGTTCTCATTAAACTCTTCCAGCAGCCTTCGACTCTGTACTGCTTCGCGACATGACTTTTCTCAAGCTATGAATTCTACCTCCGTGGATAAAAGAGCTACAAGGGTTTGTTTCCGGCACGCGGATCTGATTGTGCCTCTGCAGAATTTGAACACGTAACAGCTATTTGACTTCCTGCCGCGTAGCCTATCAACCCAGCTTCCTTGTTCATTATTGTTCAACTTTAGTGTGTACTCTATCGCCTCTTTCAAGTATCTTGCAACTCTTCTCGCCTTAGTTCAGTCTACCACGACACACTCAACACAGTGGATGCAGTAATGTGTTTGCTCATGATTGCTATTGCTGCTGCAATATCCGGTCACGTATTTGTAGCACCGTAAATTAACGGTCATATCAATTTTTGGTAATATTTCATTCTTCTCGATAACTAGAGCCCTCGAGAATAGATCTCAAAGTGAAATTAGCATACTGTCAGATCTGCAGAAGTACGTTTCTTCGAATGACACATAGTTACATATGAAAATTCCTTTCCGGACTACTCAATTATACGTGAACTTCAAAGTTCAGTTTATCAGCGCTCGTAATTCTGTTGTAGCGTGATGAGTAATTGGTTGCATATCTATGAGTTACCGTTCGATTTCCACATGGATGGTTAGAACCATTGCAAAAAAAAAATTTTCGCAAATTGGAGTGCAGAAAAAAGAGTGTGGTTCCAGTTAGGTGGTGTCTGGAACTACGATATAGTTAGAAGTACTGGGCAGTGAAATGAATTGACGATCACTAGAGTGAACCCGTACCAGCACTAAACAAATTGGAACCCGATTGGTATGAAACTAAATTTGCAAAGGAAATTATGAATAAGGATAAAATAATATTCGCGATCATGTATAGATAAGCTTAATGAAGAAATGAGAGTAAAATAACAGAAAAATGTGTGCGTCAGTGTCATAGTGTATCAAAGCGGATTGGCTATGATTGCAGATTTTATCTGATTTGCGGATGTTATTTAATCGATGAATTCAAGTGAACTCGGATTCCTATCACTAAGTTCTCATTTAAAGAAATGTGGATTACGATTATCAGTATTTGCACCCAAATGGATAAGATAGCGTTGACTAAGTTTCCTGTTAATGATACCGGAGAATTTTTGTACAATGGTGTATTTTTTTTAGAATTCAAGCGTATATAAATACGGTACGAGCCATCAGAAAACACCGTTGCCACCATGCTGTCCCAGCTAGCAATATTGTTCATCGGACTGGCAAGCGCTCTCGGTTGCCGCACTGGAACCGAAATCGTATCAAATCAAGATTGGTGGAAAACTACCGCCTTCTATCAAATCTATCCAAGAAGTTTCAAGGACAGCGATGGGGACGGTGTAGGGGATTTGAACGGCATCACGAGTAAACTGGATCATCTGGTGGATGCAGGTGTTGGTGCTCTTTGGATATCCCCAATTTACCCGAGCCCAATGGCTGACTTTGGTTACGACATATCGAACTTCGTGGACATCGATCCGCTGTTCGGGACCCTAGACGACTTCGACGGACTTGTTGCAAGGGCAAAACAGCTTAACCTCAAAGTTATTCTTGACTTTGTGCCAAATCACAGCTCTGACGAGCACCAGTGGTTTAAGAAAAGCGTTCGACGCGAGGATCCGTACACAGACTACTACATTTGGCGTGATGGAAAGAATCCAGATGATACCGGGAAGTATGAGCCACCGAACAATTGGCTTAGTACCTTTCAAGGATCTGCTTGGGAATGGAATGAAGAAAGAGGCCAGTTCTATCTTCACCAGTTTGTGAAAGGTCAGCCTGACCTCAACTATAGGAATGCGAATTTGAGGAAGGAGATGGAAAACGTTCTCTCATTCTGGCTGAAACGAGGCGTTGAAGGATTCCGCATTGACGCCATAAACCACATGTTCGAGGATGATCGATTCCTCGATGAACCTTCGTCCAACAACGCGAACGTTTCAGCAGGATACTACGATTCTCTCAATCATATATACTCCAAAGACCAGCCCGAGACCTATGATGTCCTTCAGTCCTGGAGAGATTTGCTGGATAAATATGCCCAGGAATCGAATACCGACACGAAGGTCATTATGACCGAAGGATACGCGAACACGGATCTCGTGATGCAGTACTACACTCACGGCTCCAACATTCCTTTCAATTTCGGATTCATTACCAACACCAGAAGCGGTTCAACCGCTGCAGAGTTCAAGAGTGTAATCGATAGCTGGCTCGATAGCATGCCGGAAAACTACGTGGCGAATTGGGTGACAGGTAACCATGATCAACGCAGGGTAGCGTCGAGGTACGGCTCGAATCGCGCTGATCAAATGTCAATCGTTTGTCTGATCCTACCTGGAATCTCAGTAACATACAACGGAGACGAAATCGGCATGCTCGACGGGGAAATATCCTGGGTTGACTCTGTCGATCCTGCAGCTTGTAACACAGATGCAGAACACTTCGAGCAGTACTCTCGGGATCCAGAGAGGACTCCGTACCAATGGGACAGCACAACGAGCGCTGGGTTCTCCACCAGCTCGACAACCTGGCTTCCGGTGAATCGCAACTACGTAAGCCTCAATCTTGCTGCACAGAAGGCTGTGAGCCACTCGCACTACCACGTGTACCAGGCCATGACGGCTCTCAGGAAGTTGCCTATATTCAAACGAGGGTCCTTGAGCGTGGAAGTTCTCGCTGATAACGTCCTTGCTATTACGCGATCGGTCACGGGGGCCACTCCGATCGTCGCTCTTGTCAATTGCGCCGAATCAAGCGTGAGCATCAACGTCAAAAACAGCATCGCGGTTCTAGATCAAATGACCGTGTATACGTCGAGCGTTTCGTCCGGCATCACTCCCGGCAGAAATGTTACTACTTCCAGCGTACAACTTCCGGCTGCTACCACCATAGTATTGACCTCTCCAAGGCTATATCAAATCGTCCATGGAGCTTAGTAATGTAATTATTGTATGTATTTCAACAACCTCTCATATTCTAAAGCAAACATTAAATATCTGTGTATATAGAATTCCATCATCCGGCCTAGATAAGAGTATCCGAGCAGAGAATATGGAGTCTGAAGACTAGCTCAGAGCTAGGGGGGATTTTTTTACACCATTTTCACGTTATTCAATCAATATTTGCTTAACAAGTAATTGTATCACATGATTTTAAATACGTTTAACTATCGAGTGGCTTCGTGATTGTGTCAGTAATGAATTTAAGATTTTAAATAAAACCGTGACAATTTGCGATTGTTTAAATTGTCAGCGCATGTCTGAAAAGTGTGTTTACAAACGTAACGAACTCCAAGAATATTTGTTGCAACTTCTGAACTGCGAAACGGTCGATTATTGCAATTACAAAGGTAAAACGACTGAAAATCTTTATCGCTAATTATATTATTATCATCGCTATTGTTATAACTATTATTCAAGCTCGTTATAATTGTTGCTATTGCTAAGTTGTATTTTAGAATACAATTTTCTTACTGACTTTTCTATTAATATAATGTTGTATGAACCATTGGAATGAACCTTAATCGTGATAGTGTGTGACTCAATAGAATGTGCGAAGCATCACTGACACCTGTACTAGTCCCGTAACTATCGATTGGCAAGGTGAGTTTTGCAAGGCCGAATTTGCTGTTTGGCATAAACATTTAAGCGCAAATGGTTCACGAATCGTTCAAACCGGAATAAGCGTTCATTGTTTGACTACGATTTTCAAAAGATGCTTAAAATAGACGAAGCGAAAAAAAACGCAGTTCGGCTCAACGTTGATAAAACGAAACGGTGTGTCATTGATTCCAGCTTTGTTTTCGTTTGATTCAATACCGAATTGATTACTTCTACACGTTGAAGCTGGTTTGTACTCTATAAAGTTGAGTTATGTTGTTACACTTCGGCTTTTGTACACTTAAAAGTTTTACTTTGACAAATATTGAGTAGCAATTACTTTTAGCAATAATGATTGAGTAATGAACCAGTTTATGTGAGTGCCGAGAGAGCAATGGTCCTCCTCAGGGCGCTGGAAATAAATCGTGGGTTTACTAGTATTTTAGCCTACGTTTATGACTAATAAGCGTGGAACAATAAACCAGTGTCTCAAGGAAGTCAGTTATACGATTACGTCAAAGAACATAGCATAGCTGGGTTATGGGTAATTACACAGGGAGACATGGCATAGGTCGCACGTTATAGATTATCTGAAGTGATCGCGCGATGCAGAATCTGATAGTGTCAAGCAAAGAGAAATTTTCCGACCCTAGATCAGGATGCGCAGATTTGTTTTCCTCGAACTCATAAATATCGAAGTCGTCTCAGTTTTTCAAACCACACGTACAACTCGCGGTACGGAATCATTGCTTGACCAGCATAACGTATCACCACGCATGTCCGAGTTGCAATCAGAACCTACATATTTACAATCATAGGTTAATTTGCTTACGGGAGTGCTGTGAGCGTATCAGCTCCCTGCCGTGGGTCGGTGAAACTACAACGTCGCGCACTCGTCCCGGCAGATTTGGCAGAGTACTATCTTACCATACGATAGCGATCGGCTCGCCCATCTTGTATAATGCATTGAACAGGTCCATTTTCAGCGCGTGATAATATCTATTTCGTACTATCATACAAGGTGGTCAGGAGGGGAATAGAAACATTTGAGTTTCAGTAAAAATTGCCAAAGCTTTGATTGGAATTTTTTATTTCTTTTGTGTATTAAGATAATTGCTGGCACATTTCGGCAAATTACCCGGACGCCGAAGAAGCTAAGGCAAAATAATTCACCCCGCAGTCGAACCATTCGTTGACGAAAATCACCGATCACATCACGGAAACTTGCACTCACCAATTTTCCGACCGAAAAACGATATGAAAAAACTTGGTCCAGCGGCCTGAACTTCTCGGCCTTAATTTTCGATATGTTATCGCATTGGGCCGGGAAGTCAAAAAAAAAAAAAAAAAAAAAAAATGCGCTACGGGTGTGCGTTCGTACGATACGATGGAAGAAAGTCGCGTAAGTTAACATTTGCTCGAAGAGAAGAAAAGTATGAAACTTGGCACTTTCATCCCTCCATTGCAGTATCACCATCCATCCATGCACACAATACGCGTCACGGAGGAGTAGGGAAGAAATACGCACTTAGTGAGATTGGCGATGCCATTTGATCCATATATGCATGGTGTAAGTATAGCGAGTTCCCGCGGTCGGGTCTGATCCCGCGTCCCAGTTACTCTCGAGCGATTTAACGCCGGAGTTTCGCCGTCCGCACGGGGGCTTAAAGAAGAGCTGGCGTTGATTAACGCTATCCGGCACGTGCCGCTCGTCGCGGATATCATTCCGCCTCGTCGAGTGGGAGCAGCGAGACCTTGGCACGACTGGGAAATCGTGCAATTCCGTGTCCGTGACTTGAAATACATCCTCGAACGCCGTTTTTCCTAATGAGCTCGCGTTGGTTATCCTACTTTTGTCGCCGATCCAGCACTCGCAGCGTTATCATGAATATTTACAGTCACGGCGGTGCAAATCCACCCCTATCATCCTTCATTCTTCGTTTGTCAACACGAGTTTCACTTACCCAGAATCGTACGTTCCGCCCCTTCGCTCACAGCCATGCTGCCAGCTGAGTGAGACGGTTTTTAAAATGCATTTCAATTCGAGTGGTTAATGGAAGACGTGATGGACAACGAACTCGAGATTTTACAAGTGCAGGAATCTGCCACCTGCTTTCAGGAAGAATTTCAAAATGCGGCAAAAATTTCTACTCTACGAGGCCAAAGATTTTACAACTTCCGACCGCCGTGGTTGAAGCAACGTTGACTCAAAATTATATGTATAAATGTAAGATGTTCATAGAATTTGCTCTGAAGAAGGGATCAATTACTTGATATGGCGGTAAAATCAGTATCTGGAATTTTCTTTTCTGCATACTTATAAACTTGCAATGGGATATTTCAAATCGAATTAATACGCAAGAAAAAAGAGACTGGTATTTTGATTTCAACATTTACTTTACTGTTAAAAATGCGGTATTGAATGTAACACCGAAAATATTCTACAGAAGTCCACGCCATTTTGGTATTGATTTTAAAACCATTTGGTGTCAATAATCGAACGGTTTACACCGATCATGTTTAATTTTACACTAATCGGTGTGGACTTTTATTGACACCGTAAATTTTCCGACAGTGTATCTGAAAAAAAAACTAGTAGAAATAGTATCTATCTATCCTACTCCTTCCATATTCCATTTCTATTTTCGAATTCCTTATCGCTCCTCTATCCACCTCGGACTTACATCCGATAACGCTTGTCGTGAGACCTATACATGATTCTAATTCGATGTCTTAGATTGGTTTTCTAATTTTTTGTATGAAAGTCGACGACGAAAAATCCAATCACAATTTTTGTCAGAATTTTACGACCCATCGTATCTAAAGTATGATTTAAAAAGTGGAAAATACAACCCACTTTCTAAAATCTGAAAAAATTCAAAAATATCTTATAAAATATCACAAAATTTTAGATACCCATTAGAAGATGGAAATTTTAGAAACTTTAAACGATAATTGAAACGAATAATGGTGAAAAGATATTATTATTATTTGGTTGCATTTTTGACATGAGAATGAACATCAGTTTTCTATTTCGCCGAAAGTTTCGCGGTTACCATTTCGGGATTATTTACGGTTTGTAAATCATTTTGAAAACTTCTAGTGATTTTTCAAAAAATAAGCATGTACGCGTACAGTCATATATGGATAAAAAATTATCCGTTTTTTCAGACTTCTATATTTTTCAATGCGATTTTCTATCGCAATTTTATACATTTTTTTTCTGCAAATATTTGGACCTTTCTGAAATCGGTTCTATTTGGTTATTTTGTATAAAAGTTTCTTACGTCGGACAACCACAACTTGGGATAAGGGTTGAATAACCGTTTGGATGCTTGAGATATCAACTATATATTTGTTTGAAGAATTTGTGGAACAGTTTAAACGGAGCGTGTAGTTCACAATATCGGTAAGAAAAGTTATACGTGAGGTTGTTGAGTGTTGAAATAGACTTGATCGTGTCGAACGTTGGAATAGGAATGATGCTGCGGTAAAGAGGAGTAGACGTAAGGTGCGCAAATGGTGGGGAATAGAATTAGCGGAGTCGGCAAAAAGCGAGTGGCGTGAGCCAGAATGGAAATAGGATGACAGGAATGAGACGATAAGGTTGCTGTAAGGATCGTGGGAGAGTGACGAGATTAGGGAGACGTCTGGCGATACGCCGGACGTAACAAGTTTACCGAACGAACTTGACGTTTCGTTAATTTTTCGAAAGTTCCGCGCGATTTTAGCTTGACGTGGTGGAATTTGAGAATTGCTCTTCAATCTGTATCTTATATACTTATAAAAAAAACTTTGTTCGTCACAGATACTAAATTGATTATATCGTATCTGAAACCTGAAGTGAAATTCATTCAGTCATTGGCATTAAGCTCTTATTTAATCTCGTAAATTTATTTGGACCGACTACCTTCGTAGAGACTCTCACACCGACGAAAAAAATCGACTCGTCACCTTCGATTTAATTAGAATTTTTGATACGACAGAGCAATGTGTAAAAGATCCCATATAAACTTTCATAATTTCACCGAATTGAGTGAAAATTGAATTGAAACACAGTTCAGAAATGTAGAGAAGTAAAGAATTTTTCTGAAAACATGTAAGTAACGCTATTCAAAAAATTTCCGCAAAGAAATTCACCGCAAAATTTTTACACTATTTCATTGCCACTTCTCGATTGAGAAAATCCCGTCCCCAAAAATTGTATAATATTGCGAAGTTTATCGCTGCGTAAAATAACAGTCACGAAAATAATACAAAAACAAATAAATAAATGAATAAAAATCGAACGAAAATTGACTCGACAAAGATCTCGCGGTAGCGCAGCTGCGCTAACCGAAGCTTTTCTGTGTTGCCTCTATTGATTTACTACACCTCTAATCGTGTAAAATTCGTTAAATATAGATTGCAAAAAATGCCCGCAGGTTTAATCAAGCTAACTTTTGCCCCGCACGACGGGGGGCGTCCCTCGACGACGGTCACGTGGACTTATATAGAAAGTTCATCAACGCTCGAACAGCGGGATGGTATGAGGAGGGGGAGGAGGACCGGGGCTGACCAGGTGGTAACCAATTACGGTTACCTCTTGTCCCTCTGGAATTGCAGCGAGATCGATGCACCCGACGTAGTTATCTGGACACGCGACGCGTCCGCGGTATCCCGACGATGGTTGTTCGGCTTGGAAATTGCAGGCGCATATGCACTCGACGGTACTTCCCTTTGATAATGTGGACCATGTCAACGGATGACGTTTCGATATTTGAAGGAGGTGGCGGGATTTACATGCGTCTCTTTCTCCTCGTAAGACCTGGAATTTTATTCCCTGTGTGTCCGTGATTTTTTTTTTTTCTCTTTATTTTTCTCTCAGATTCAAGAACGGAGATTTCATCGGAATTGAAAGTTTCAAAATTCACAAACGTAAAGAATTGGAGAAATTTCAATGAAGGCATGTGGAACGGCGCGGCCACTGAAACTTTTGAATAAAAGTTTGGAATGAAAAAAAGAAAAAATTTTTATCGAAAATTTGGTAAAAGCGAGTCACGGTGAATTAAATGATGATTTTTTGAGACAGTCACAAGTAAACCGTCGATTTTATCCTAAATTTTTACAATATAGAATGTGTATAGGAAATAACTATAAAACATTTGGATAAATTCTAGAGTACATGCGAAATAATCTGTAGCGATTTTCGAATCTAATTTGCGTTAAGAGGGTATGAAATATTCAACCAATTCAATGAAAAAATTTCACGGAGATATTGAGAAATTTCTTGAAAAATGATGCGCTTAACGTCTCCCTCAAAATATTTCATTATCAGGGTCTTCAAAGGGCTAATAACCTTGACCTTAAAATGAGAATAATTTTATTTCGTGTACTGCTGAAGATCTCTGCTTCAAAAAGTGTAAGACTTCGGTAAAAAATTAGTATCGATGAATGATGCATTATTTACATTTGTCCCCAGTACTTTTGGAACACAGTGTTTCTCTCGTCTCGTTTCTTTCTTTTTTTTTAACAATTTCTTGTTGTTGCACGATAGCCGAAGGGAACGACTGTGATGTATTCGAGATTAGACGATGAGTGACGATGAGACTATTTAATCCTGATACCGTGTCTTTTTGATCACGGTGCCTGGATTCAGGATCGCGTTGCCGTACTTGTAATTATGAAAAACTTTCACGGGGATCAAGGCTGAAGCGCAATATTACCCCGAGTCAAAAGTTAGCGGAAAGTGCCGATGCGAAAGGTTGCGCCTCGACGTGAGCGTAGAGCATATGAAGTAGGTAGATATAGAAGCCTCCCTAGCGAAACTTTAATAGATAGGTATAGGGGAAATTGGTGAATATGGCCCTTCCCGCCGTCGGGACCATCTTCCGGTTCTTTACCCTCGATTCATCATTGTAGTGACATATTGCGATTCAGCTAAGAACCTGAAAGTTTCTATCAGCCGTCGACCGGCGGGATTGAAACGTGTTCACAATATTTCTCAGACGAGTGAGATCAAAGGCTATCATGGATCTTAGAAATTTCGTCGTTGATACATGAACGAAATTTTATTTATACAGTTTCTCGTAATTGTTTTCACGAAACTGTGTCATTAATATTGCGGGTTCATTTCAATGAAATTTAATATATTTTTCCAGTACACTGCTACGTGAAACGCTGCATAAAATTTCTGGCAGCAATTTTTCATGACCTACAGGCATAAAGATCGGAGAGAAACGAAATGTGAGTAGTAAGCACAAAACTTTTTGTAGCTGCATTCAAATTTTTACCGATCTGTCGACTATATATATGTATATATATATATTTTTTTTTTCTTATTACATCGGAAGATGATTACTCGTAGCGATTGAATACTTTTTACACCAATCGTAGTAAAGTATTTTTTGATACGTGAATCCTTTCACTCGAATGGAAGAGTGAAACGGTATGTATTTTTTCATTCATGGCATACATTCTTTCTATACACGCTTTTGGAGCAATAATTGTTTCGAGAGTTTAAAATGTAATCAGGTGGTTGCCAAGATCTGTCCAATGCTGGGCCTAAATTCATTCGCATATCTCTTTCGTTCAATTCATGCTAAAGAGAATTACAACGACAGTGGATATATCTATAAGAACGTAAGTACTCGTACTCTTTGGAACTTTTGCAAGCCTCTGTACGAAGTTTTAACAAAACTTTGCCGCCCGCGCCGGGCACCCTCTGTAGAGAGCTATAGAAGCCGTTGAAATTCCCAAACTTTTGATGTCAGGCAGACATTTTACATTCCGTGAAACTTCCATCCTTTGAATGTAAATATCACCTGGGAGGCATATTCGCCTTGAACATTCCCAAAATTAACCAAATACCGATACAGCCGACGCAGTCAATGAATTTCAAGTTTTAAACCCGAAGGAATTTTTCGTCCCAATTACTTTCCGGTTCATTAGAATTCATAGAAACCTGTGGATAGTAGGAGAATTTCATATTTTTCAATCACAATATTGTTTTACACCGATACACATGCGATCACTGATTCAGATGTGGCTAACTTTTTTGACTAGTTAGTTGGGTCGGCAATGTAGATTCAGTCCGTACCGGCAGTCGGCAGTATACGAATCTGCCTTACCGACGCAACCGATTTGTCGAAAAAATCAACCGTCCCACAATCGTCGAGCACATGTGTAGGTACGCGGTAAGTTTTCGAAACATCTCTCCAACTTTTTCGTTCAATTCTATTACATCGCAAATCAGTAGTCATTAAAAGCCTGTTACGTTTCGGCGATTGTTTTCTTTGTTACGATTTCTGGTGAGTGACTTCTCTCGAGTCTTCTTCGATTCGAATGAAAACCGTTGACGGGGAAAATGTTGTCGATTGGTTGAAGGTGGAGCCTCGCGGCTATATTGAAAAGTCGAAATTCTGTCGAGCGTCATTTTTAAGCACCGCCGTTCTCCAATGGAGATTTCGTACGTTGCAGACGTATAATTGGCCACATTCCGTGCTTGCAGTAGACTAGACGCATAAGGTTTCGCTTGGTAACTATGTTATCGCCGTCCCTGCATCAGGTTGTCCTGCAAGGGTGGCTGCCGGGGGGCTTTGGCCGAGTAGCGGCGACACCGCATACCAATCGGTTATGTCAATTGGCCTTAACGAAGTAGCCTGCGGGGTTACCGATGGGACAATTGGCGGGTCGGAGCCTCCTCCTGTCTCCGACTCGACGCGCATTGCATTGATTATTAATTGCGCACTCCGAACAGTTTTAAACACGTTGGGTCCTGTCTGACATGGTCGATTAAGGTTTAACGCTGCCTTTGCAATGGCGTTACGCGAGGAACAAGACAAGAAGAGTTTCCATTTACTTAAGGAAATACTAATTTGTTCAGAAATTAGACGTACAATACTATAATTAATTATAAACGTGGAAAGACGGCAAATTAGTGGTTTTACTTTTTTGTAAGAATCGTTTGTTTCTTATAGTCTGGTGAATCCAAACCGTTATTTAATACTTCCGGTCAAGCATAAATTTTAAGAAATTACTAAATACACATGTATGTGTTTTTTTTCCATATTATACGTGTACACTCAAAGAGACAGGATTGAAACTCATACTTGGCGGTCCTGAAAGAAAATAACTGTGCGAAAAATGTTGTAGATTGTTTCATGTTCGTTTCATAGATTTTTAGGAATTTTATACACTTTAGAAAATATTATTCTTGCCCTGTTTTCTAATAGTGACGAGTTTTTTATAAACTCTGGTTCTTCAACGCTTACAAATATGCATGTATTTTTTTCTTTGTTGGATCCATGATGGTCGATTCATTTACTCGGATTCTTTTCCAGTTCCACATACATATATAATATAATGAAACCTTTAAGTATCAAATTATAGTAACGGTAGTGATTTTAGTGAAATTGACTTGATGTTATTTAATGTAATGTGACGTAGTCAATTGTTCGCACTGGTTTATGTGAATTAAATTACAATTATTATTTCTCATGCAGCCGATTTCAGAGATACAAGAAACAAGATAAATATTAAATAAAATAGCCAGTTAGAAGTATGAGCAATGGACGTTGACATCTACGATTAAAGTCATTTGTTTGAAGTATGGATTTTCATTGAGTAATGGAAAGATGTAGATGAAAAAAAAAAAATTTGTGTGCGTTCCACTTTCAGGAAAAAAGGAAAATCACTGATTTATAATTCCCAAGGTCAAAATTTCCGTACAATTCTGGTTGAATAAAAAATCCATCGTTGCAAAAACTTTTCTAACAAATTTAATGTTAGTCAGTGAAGGATGTCGGTGATTATTATTCTCTCTCCCTATAATATTATTTACAGAAAGAGTAAGTAGGCACTTTAATCCAGGTCATTAAGCAGGAAGCGTTGTAGTCAGCCTTAATCCTGTTGGAAACTTGATCGAAGAATGAAAGCTCTGCCCAAAAAGAAAATCGATAAATCGTTCGCGCCTCACGGGGTTATCAACATTAAACCTTAAACCAAATTTGTTCATAGCTCAAAGAGGTAACCACTTATTTGTATATGGCTGATACACCTACATTTACGCAGCATAATAACCTTCGGTGCGTCCGTTACTTGCCGTAATTAATAACCTTGGTGTTTTATCTAGAAAATAATTCATTGATCGTTCCGAATATAATTAATTAAACCCATCAATGGTTGGTTAAGCAGAAAGGTCAGCTTTAACGAGTGATTTTCAAAAGCAATTATTAACATCACACGTCGTCACCGGTGCAATACGAAATATTACTCAACGATCAGCACCGGAAGAACTATCAAAAATTCGTCTATTAAAAACGTCATTCCATCATCTTCCTTTCAACAGAAGGTATTCTGGTCGTACAACCTTCGCTGAAATACGTGCCGACGTGTTGTGTACGGTGAAAATATTGGCACACGACAAACGTTGGACAGTTATAAGTATTGCAGCTGCTCACAAGCGCCGTCACATAGCAAAGGTAGCCAGGTAACAAAGTATGGGAATGGATCCGTGACGCTGAACCAGCGCCAATGTTTGATGATAAACACTGTTAATAAATAACTAACGAGATAATGGCTATTAACCAGACGACTGATCAATGACCACGATTTTTGCCAGTTAGTGACCACCGTCATTATGAAAATTACATACCTACAGTTATGAAATTTAGCACATCATTGAACTTTTAACACGTCAAACGTTTTCGTTTTTTCTTGGTTACCTTGGCTCGAATTCAGTCAAATTTAAAAACAAAGCCCTATTGACGACGGTTAATAACTGTCGTAATGTGGTGACACAGGTTACTGTAATCTCATATATTTCTTGTAACCTCGTGTATTCTGTTATCTTTTTGCAATCTCTGAGTAAACTCAAGTAATCTTTGCGACCTCCGGTAATCTTTGTAGTCTCCAGTAATTTTTGTAATCTCTGCAACCTATGTCATCGTTTCTGATCTTTTGTAATCCTGCTGTAATATTTGTGATCTTCGCGTAATTCCTATAATCTTTTGTAATCATTGCAAGTTTTGCAAATTTTTGAAATCTTTATAATCTCTGTAACCGTTTGTAATCTTTTGTAATGTTGCTGTAATCTTTTTAATTTTGCTGAAATCCCTGTTATCATTCTAATCAGTTTGTGATCTTCGTCACTGTAATCAGTGTGCGCCATTTTCAAATGACAATTAATCCTTCTCCTCCTGACAATGAGGTTCGTACGATATTTTGAGGCAAGAAAGCCTTGTTCAAATAGTATTTTCGACGTTATAAAATTAGACGTCAGCTTTAAAAAATTATTCAATACCGTGAAAAGATAGGTAATATTACGCATGTGCAAAATTCAAATTCAAATTCAAATTAATGATAAAAATTAACTTCGCAGATTGCTTTCAGTGCAGAGTTTGAATCAGCCTGACAAATATCGTGAGTAACGTATAACATATTTTTCGACATTATGGGCTTAAAATAATTTATTGTACAGTTATTTCACACAAAAAAAATCAATCATAGAAGTGATTTTCACGTCGAATATATTCAATAAATTTAAATTTGGCAGGTAATCGAAAATCATTTGTACATATCTCGATTGGACTGTTTCATATTACGACAATTTTTTTCCTCTAGAACAAAGATCAGACAGATTTGTTTTTTTTTTTCTTTCAAACTGGTTCAAAAGTTTCATTTAGGTATACAAAGACACCAGTCTAAATTTTAGATTCTAATTTTAATACTTAGGGGTGCCTCATCGCACTTTTCCATTTTCCGTAAGAATAACATAGGAAAAATGTTGTTTGCTTCTTCTAATTTTTATAACTAGCTAACGAAGCATCGTACAAAAAATCTAAAGACATATTTTTGTAGGAAATTGAATGCTCTACAAAACAGGTCTCTCGTCAAAATTTCATAAAACTAACTGAGTGAAAGTTACAGCCTGTCAAAAGTTAAGTTACATATAATTTGACCTTTTTTGAATATTATAGCGTAACTACCGGTCTTATAAAAAAGTGTACATAAGCTTTTTTTGTAAAGCATACACTCGACCTTAAATAGATGATAACTGATAATTCATTCGTGCAACAATATATAGGTATATTATCGAGCGACCGAAGAACACGGACGCAGCGAGTGGCGAAAATCGGTACTAATGAGTCGCAGTCGAAACCGGGCCCACTTTTCGCTAGCGAGCTGCATGACTCGAGTATCCACTCCTCAGCTTCTTTCTTCCCGGTAACAGGTAAACAATGATTGAGAAGAGTGATGACCTTGCTTAACCTTTGTCGATTTCTCTTCACGATGAAAGATCGACCCGCGCATGTATATGGGTAGAAAGTTATTGGAGCGGTTCGAGGTAGCGAGGCCTGGATAGGGGCGGCTGTTTGCGTTGTTATAACCTTCGTATCCGGTGCAATCCGTGGCTCTTGTCGAGTATAAACAGGCCTACAGAACGAAGCACGAGGGAGTGCTGCCGGAAGCCGGTCATCAGCCTCCGAATCACGCCAATCATTCTCACGCTCCTCAGCCGGGTGGCCAGACTCTCGCTTCTTCCGTTCCCGAATTCGCGCCTTTTGATTGTCAGACGGCGGACGATTATATCGGCAGCCGAGAAGAACGACATCCTATCACTTTTTTTTTCAATTTAATTTAAAAATTGTCTCTCGGAACTTCATTAAAGTCACGATTTTAGTCAAAAAATTTCCTGAAACTGTACCGCTGATGGCTTTGTATCATTTTTGCGAAAATGTTGGTACTCGTTACCTTGAAAATATTACGTATTTTAAGCAGATTTTTTCAACGTATAATGATTTGCATAAATTATCAGTTATCAGTCATTCATCAAAATAGTTGCGTTAATGTCGAGGGACTAATCACTGTTGTAATCTGGTTTACACAGGCTACTGCAATATTATGTATTCTTTGTAATCTTGTGTACGCTCTGTTATCTTTTTGAAATTTTCTATGTAATCTCCGGCAATATTTGTAATTTTTTGTAATCCTTGATATCTCTGTAATCGCTTATAACCTTTTGCAATCATGTCGTGCCCTTTGTAATTTTCCTGTAAGCTTTGTAATCGTCTGTAATCGTCGCAAGGTTAAAAATTTTTTGTATTTCCTGCAATCTCTGTAATCGTTTGCAATCTCGCTGTAATCTTTGTAATCTTCACGTAATCCCTGTAATCTTTTGTAATCTTTGAATTTTTTTGAACATTCTTACAATCTCTGTAATCGTTTGTAATATTTTGCAATCTATTTGCAATCCTTTCAAACTTTCTGCAATCCCTGTAATCATTGCGATCGATTTGCGATATTTGTAATTGTAATCAGTGTACGCCATTTTTGCATTGTGATCAACTACTCGGTTAATGTAATGTAATCATGGTAGCAATTATCCCCGAGCATTGAGATGCGATATGAGATTAAAGTATAAATTTGAGATACGATTTTGTTGAGTAAGATTCTGAAATGCAACTTTTTTGAATGAAATTCTGGGCCACGATGCTTTCGAGACAAATTCTGAAATAGGTATAAATCGTTCCGCTCGCCCGTCGATATCTCGTTCTATTATTAAGGATAAGCCGTGCAGATTTGTTTTCCCGGATTGTTATTCGTGCTTGACACGCAAGTCGAAACCATGAGAACGTATAACGCCTGATCGACTCATTGATCACGATCAACGACGGATGATCATCGCGTGTCGATGGCGGTCACGATGCAGATTGTACACGTATAACGATGAAACGCAAACAAGTTTCACAATAAATTAGGCGATCGATGAAGAGTTGTGTTTGTTCGGACTCTGTATGACGAATGGAGGTATCGTGACATCGCTGCATCGATTAATTGAATTTCAAATCGTGAATATACATTTTCCGGGCGTTCAGTTCGAGGGGTTTACATAGACATGTAGATAATTGCTGGTTTCAAGTGACTCGGCGTAATTCCTGGCATTTTTGATCACCTCTGCACTGCGCTGCTTATCTGTTTTCCATTAAATTCATCAGATTTTAGTGAACTCTAGCGGCATCGCGTGAAACTAGTTTCACTTCTACGGAGAGAGACGTGAAAATTTTGCAACGATTTCGATACAACGGGAGAAACATTTCAACGCGAGTAAATTTTTTTCCGTCACAGAAAGAACTTTGAATCGAAAGGGTTGCAGGTGGAACCGTAACACGATTACTTCACCGAATCTCGTTTCATTTGAGGGACTCTTTCTGGTGAATGAATAGGCACTGTTCGAAAATCGGATTATCTCCATTCGAAAAGTAATTTTCAATGAACTTTGTGAATTGAATTTACGAGTCTGAATTGTCCAGTAATAATATTTCACCGATCAATGAAATCGGCCTCGAATGGAAACGAGATGTCCGAAAGCTTCTGAATTTTACGGCTATCCCAAGAAATTTATTCCTGAAGCCACTCGAGTCTGCAGGGACTACAATATTTGTCGAGGTTTGAACGATTTTATTGTAATTGTAAGCTTGTCCAATGATGACGTAATCACGCTCAACCCTGATTCACTTCATCAATTATTCGAGCTGAAGGCCTTACCGTCATCGAAGAGCAATATTAGCCTCGCTTCAGACGGGAATTTAATCGGGCTCGCTAAATTGGAATTTTTGTATTCGTAGCCAGCGATGATACTGAGGTACTTGATAGAGGATGTTTCAACGTTTTCTGGACGTTCACTGTTCACTTTTTTACAACTCGAGGACAGAAACATGGTCGGCAATAATTTATCTGGGATCCTTTACGAGCCTCGAAAAATGAGTTCTAGTAGAATACCTGAAATATGAGCTGACATTTATTACGAGGATTAGGAAAATTTTCATTACTCAGATGTCAAAAAAAAAAAAAAAACAATCTGACATGACTTTAGCGGAGAATATTCATGGGATCGTCCCGAGGATATTCTCTACGTGTATATTCATCCGGCTGAATGCTTTGATACGAGTATTCGGATTGCTTTCGTAGTAATGAAACACATTTTCCTTCTGGCGTTTAATGAATTTTGAAAGAACTTTCTTGCCCTGTCGGAAAGAAGAGTAAAAAATTTCAAAAATGGAAAAATAAAAACGTAATCTTGTTCTATTAGCCTTTTCAAGGCTAACTGAAATTCCTGGAATTCTGATACTTTTCCCAGTATTTTTCATCCTCGTACAGCAAATAACTTGATTACAATCAAAAATAATTATGTTCTAAATTTACCATACTCGAGAAAACTAACTGATGTAACAAGATAATCAACAATTAAACTAACGAATATCAATCATCACAACGTAAATTGTCCTCTGGTTATCATGAAGGTCCTAACGAGGCTCCTTTTACATACGCACACGGGAAATATTTACTGAAAGTGGCTACTCACAGTCAAGAAGGACGTCATATATTCTATCTTGCACAGACTCTAGTGTTCTGTTTCACCGAATACTTTCTGTACGAGAGCACTGGTGACGATGAATAATTCATTAATCTGTAGGCGGTATAAGTGCCCATGTATCACTTTTTAGGATAGATAAGTACAGTAACGTTCGAAACCATTTTGACAAAGACAAAGAAGAAATTCGATGTTCTAAATAATTGTAGAAAATGAATTCCCGGTCGCTAGAAAATAATATTGAATTAAAGAAAGACAAGTAGAACGACTGATCAAAGTAGTAATAATGAATTTCATACTGTCATAATACTTTTGAGCGCTACTGTATACGACATAAAATCTCGAGAGCTGTGCAAAATTCAATTTTTATATCATACAATTCGGTTTCTCAGTAGGCATAGCTGCGGCTGTCGAAATTTTTTTCCAATTTTCAATTCCGCGTATCAAACGCGACACTCACACCAGGACGGCGTACTCCAGGAGAACGGAACCACGTCGCCTGGAATGCAACTGGATCGAGGATCGACCAGAATGCACGGATCGCAAGCTGGAAACTTTCAGCATTAAAATTAATATCTACAGAATGAAAAACAGGCCTGTGGTAGTATTTTTGCCTATGAAACTTCCTCGATACTTCAAAATGAGTATAACGTGTATTTTATTACAAAATTTCGAGGCGAATTGGAAGTAGTTTTTGAAACACGAATGATTTCGGTTTTGTTCAAAATAAACAATTGCGATAAAAAATTTTTGGATAGAAAGAAAACAGGAATTTTCATTGTTTTAACGGAATTTTGATTTAGCGATAAAATCAAATGCTCAAAGTTTGTATTACAAGCGAATCGACACATACAAAGCAATTTACATTACTAAAATTCAACTTTCAAAGAATTATAATTCCGTTTCCAATACTGATGATCGAGGATTTATAGATATTTCAATCGTGATAAGTGATTCTGGTTTCACGTTTATTCGTACAATAGTTATCCTAGAGATATTCTATAATGCTACAATTTGTGTTTATGCTTAAAATACACTCAATGTTGCAAAAAAATAAATAAGTAAATAAATTATTGAATACCAAAGAATATTTATAATATGTTGGTAAAATGTATTACATTGAACTGTATGAAACCCAAAACTAAAGAAAACTGTTTTCGACACATTCGAAATACCTAATAGCAGGAAAAGATCAGCTGATGACTACATTAGGCTTCGTATTACGTTACTGACAATAATGATACGTACATTTGACGAATCGTTGCTGCAGACATCGAATAATCTTTCAAAAGTTACGAGCATAGAGGGTGAGAAAAAGAAGACTCGTTTCTCGTGTTGCGATGCCAGACAGTCGCGTGACAGAAAAGGCAAAAAGAAGAGAAAGAATTCAACGAAATTATCATGTAGCGTGCAAAATTGATGAAATCTGCATTACTGTACTTGGATATAGGTGCATGTGAAGCCGAACAAGTAAATTACACCTTTGTATGTCAAACGTTTCTACGTATAGCCAGTAGGTACCAACATATCTACATCCCTGCAGGAAAGTCTTTTGAGATTGATCTTTAATTTTTGAAAATATTTTGAAAAAGTTTTGCAGGACGGGTGCCATTTAGAAAGTAGATTGGAAATATCTGAAAATTGCTAAAAGATTTCAGCAAAAGTAAAATATATCTAATGAAAAAAATTCATGTACGTTGGTAAAATAATTTAGGAGAGCTTGAGAGGTGCGGAGAAAATCAATATTTTTCTTATTTACCACGTAAAAAATTGTGCAATACTTCGTTTTGGATTTGACCTGAAAATGACATCAATATCAGAGTAGATGTCTAAAAATTTGCTGATATTCTTGAGAAATCTTTAGCAAAAATAGAAAATTTCCATCAGGAATGTACCCGCGCATCAACACCACCCATTGCGCATCGAAGGTAGAGCTATACATAGAAATACGCGACCATCGGAACTATTTTTCGTTACTGTCTGCACGGATGCACAAAGTAACTGTCACAGCAATATGAAATACAGCCGTGTCCGTATATTCTTTTCAAAGTTTCATTCTCTCGAGAAAAAGAAACGCCTAGCTGCTAACGCGGGCAGATATAATTCGAAAGAAGCGTTGCTTTCGTGACTTTACCGAATCCCAAGACGCCGGTTCGTGCTTCGTAGTATCGACGAAAGCCTGAACGTCATATAATAACCATGTCACAGCAAAGTGGTTCTGAATATCGACGAACGCAGGAATTGATCCGAATATTTATTCGCCTCGACATACGATGAGAATTTTCGAATAACTCGTAAATTTCAGTCTCATCGTCGTTGTGTTTTATTGTCCGGTTCAACCTGCGATTATCGTACGGACGACTTCGCGCCAAACCAAGCGAACCCACACAGATGCACCCGTCTCGAATTCCGATGCCAATTTATCTTCAACCCTTACGCTGCACACCCCCTGTGTATAAATCTAGTATCACATTAAACATCATGGCGCATGGCGTAGAAATGGAGAAATCGATTACATAAATTTAAAAATAATTCCAAGATACTCTTTAACTACGATGTTTCAAAGAAAACTAGTTATTTCTAGCAATATGAAATTTTGAATTGTTGTGGCATTGTTTGTATAAGTATTGATGTACATTGAAAAAAAGTATCCTAAAGCAACAAAATCATTTTGCTGTAAAAAAAAATCATAACACGTTAAACTTTGAATATTCTAAGCTGAAAATTGATCGAGTAACTCTCAAGACACAGATATTTAAGAAAAACAACCGGCTTCAGGCTGACCGTAAGCCAGTTTTCGAATTCCCACTTTTACGCTGCAAGTTTCAACTACAGATTCGGATTTATGATTAACGATTCACAAGCCCTCAGGTATCATATTACGTGAAAATACAACGAATTTCAAAAATTTTGACCCACCATAATGGATCCGAAATTACAAATTTTGAAAGTCCGAGCTTCGATTCGTTATCAAAAGTCAAAAAAAAAAAAAACCGTCGCCTACAAGATTCTATCAATATCCGAATAGTTTAAATTTTTTTCTGCATAGTTGTTGTTGTCGTTGTTATTGTTGTTAATCTTTGTAAATGTCCACGGCAATGTTAGAAAACCAAGATTTATATTTTTCAAACAAGCGCAGTAATTATAAAGACAAAAATTCAAGAGAGGAGCAAGCAAAAAATACAAGTCGAGGGATAAAATACAATTGAAAACCTTGAACCAACTGAAGCAAAACAAAAACAGTCAAAGTAATAGAAACAGAGAAACAATAAACTGATGTATATAGCGAAACAAAATAAGAGTAAAAAGAAGCAAAGTAAAAGTACGCGGATGAAGGTCAAATTACGTGAAATAAAAAATAAAAAATATAAGAACATAACTAAAATTTAAACCGAAGTCATCAATAATTAGGAAATGCATCAAAAGAAAAGAAAAAGCAAGTTCCATTCCATCGTCAACATTTCCGTTAGGAACAATAACTCAAAAACTTATTTGTCACGTAACAACTGGACGTGTTTAGCTTTGTTGCGAGTTTTGGATTTTTCAAGTCACACAAAAATCTTCTACTTTCAAATTTTCGGTGTTCTTTCTCGCGTTGTAATCAAATATAATAATAAATATTATGATCAAAAAAACGATAAAAATTGTATGAAAAATATGTAATATTTCCCAAGTGACACTGGGGCTTTTGTAGTATTGAAGGAGGCTTCATTATTCGACGACGTGAAGGGAAAAATATATTGGTATTTGAGTCCGTATACACCGAAAACAATTTTTTTCGTCAAAATAATTCCGTACTTCAAGTCAGAACAGAATGAGTATACCAGTTTCAAATGGTTTAATAATAACCGACAATTAGCGAAACTTCAAAATTAAATATTTCGCAAAATTGAACGACGGCAAAAATTTAACGGCCCGACCCAAGTTTTGTCATGGGAAAGAATTGCCGAAGCTGCATATTTTGGCGCAAATTTCGTAACATGCATCGTCACTTACTTAAATTATTAACAACAATAACTAACCCCCCCCCCCCATAAATATGTTCGCAATCTGTTTCATGGAGGTGAGCGGATTGGGGACAAAAGTCGATTGAATTTTGTCGTGAGCAGGAAGTAATATTAGGAAGGAGACATAACTTCGTACTCTTTTCGATGGCGAAGGTGGGACGCATTTTGATCGGAAGTTTGTAGTACCAATAGCGCCGCTCGCGGCGCTGGATATGTTTGTTGCTTCGGAAATTTGAACACGCTACACACGTGAACAATTTTTAATAAAAAAAATGAGTACACATTGTTTTATATCCGGGTGTTGGGTGGAATACGTTTCAGAATGACTAGAAAACAAAATTCCTCGGCAGAAAATAAGACTCCACAAAGTTATCTTTTCTGTAAAAAGGTTATGTTCAATTTGCTGGCGAAGGATTTTCGTTCAAATCTTTCGCAATATATTGCCAAATTGTTGTCAGGTTAAATTTAATGTTGACGTTAGTAGATTCATTTACTTGCGATTCGATAGCAGTTTGGGAGGTTGTACTACAACAACTTGAATTTTCTGTTGTTCTTAAACCCTCAACTGTCGGTAATACGTATATTGGCCAAAAATACACAAGTATTTGACTTATTATCTTTGCATTTTAGCGTAAATATATGCCAAATCTGCAAAGTTGACGAGACATTTTTTTACACAAGGCTGCGAAGAGGTTGATTACCAACGCATAACAACATTTAGTATTGCACAATAATTTCGCTTTTTTCGATAGCAAAGCGTTAAGATAGCGTTTGTAGGGGCTTGATAGTTTCTTTCGTTTTGCCAGCCATCAGACGTAGTGCAAGAAACGAAACCAGCGCTGCGAGCGGCGTCATTGGAACGACAATCTTTCGAGCAGAATGTGGCCCACTTTTGTAACGCGGAGATATGTCTCCTTTCTAATATTACTTTCTGCTTGTGAGATAAAAGGAATGATGCTCCTCTGCTGCCTCAAGCCTTGGGCTTTGAGGCTCGGCAAATTTTTCGCGTGAACACACGCAGTGTGGAAACCATTTTTTGTAATCTCAGCCACTTTTTCTCGATGACTGCGCGGAATTTGTTGAAACTTGGCCAGTTCTTAGTACTTATAGTTGAAAAAGACTTTGGGTGAGTTATTGCAGATTTTAAAATGCAACCGTACGGAAAATACTCCGGTTTTTCTTTCCAGTAAGCGTATCTTGAAAAATACCGGTTGCGGGAGTAAAAATACATGACGGTATTAAAGTTGTAGTTCTATATCAACCGTTAAACGGGTTTACTGTCATAATTTTTGCGATCTTACACGGAATTTACTTTTCATTGAAAAGTATAAAAAATATTTTTTTTCTTAAGGGTGATTCCGTACATTCTTTTTTTCAGAAATTATTTGTCAATTTATTATCAGCGAAGTATAAACGATCGCTTCCAAATTAAGAAATATTTTCCACCTTTTTCAACGAAAAATCAATCTCGAGACTAGAATATCGTTGAAGATGTGATAGAATCAACAACTTTCCAACAGCGTCCCGATATTTCTTCTCCTGCAAGCTACATATTTTTACCAAAACATTTATACCAAAGAAATTGAGAAAATTCCCCAAGTGCAAGTGGTTGAATTTAAAAATGTGAAATATATTAACGAGAAGGTGGGTTCCACAAGAGCTAGAAAGTGGCGAAGTTGAAGAGGCAAAGAAGATAAAAAGCCAACATTTTCGCGTAATGAACGTAAAAAAGTGGTCGACAAGTTCACAGACTCCGTTTAATTTTATATGTATATATGCACGATGTGCAGGGAAAGGCAGATATGGATATCTTACACTCAGTTATTTTCGAATACCCGTTACTGATGGCGACATAATTACGGGAGGGTAGACTTTTAATTCTCTCGGTTCACGGGCGCAGTTTTTTTTTTTTCCCGCCTTTTTTTACTGCGGTTCCATTGATCGGCGCCACGCTGCAACACCGAGACGCGGACAAAGTGCGAGAAAGTGCTGTATAGTGCCCGGTTACGATACTAATGAGCCATCGAATATTCATCGAGGAGGCTGAATCAAGTTAACGTGGGGAATAGGGGGTCGATTGTCGGGGTGCAGCTCCGCTACCTTTCACCTAGTTTCTCTCGTCCGAGGTATAGATTGTATGGGGTTAGGTTTCCTCAGGTTAGGTTAAGGCTGACGCGCATAGTTTTCCGTCAAGGGGATCACCGCCGAGTTAAATTACTACCCTCATATCGCGCGTATATTTCCCACATGACGGAGGCTCTGGCTGTCCGTCTCTACCCCTTCTCACACCCTCCTCTCCACCTCCCTGTAACTCACTACGCCAATTACATTAACGCACAGCAGTACGTCCCGAGAGGTTCAAACTCGTTGTCAATTTCAAATTATGGTTGCACACCAAACTGGTTCCTGTATATTCCACACGGAGATGAGCAGAATTCATTCGTGCATCGGATTAATTAAATTTTTATCATCGAGTCTAATTTCAGGGAAATTCAGATGAGGTTGAAAATTCTATTGTTATTACAAGCATTCATTATCGCAGATTACATTGAATTACAAACGTATGTCTTTTAGTCACGTTCATGCGAGAGCCAATGCAGCCAATGTAGCGTTAGATCAGTCATAAACTATAAAACTAACAAGAGGGATAGGTGCGTCTACCTTCTCTGGACGAACTTATTTGTCGATAAAGTAGAAACTGTTTTATCTGCAATCTATAATATGGGAAGATTTACTCTTCTTGAAATCTATGAACGAGTGATTATCCAAATCTGGAAGTTTCGTAGGATCGTCTTATAAATTTACTTGAAATTAGGCATTTCGGGGTTGAAAAAAACGTTCGAAAAGCGTCCCTGAGGCTCTGATCTCTACTTACATTTGGTTGAGGAATTTTGATGATATCGCGAATGTGTGACATCGCACATACCGAAGCTTAATCGGCCCATAGTTCATGGTTGGAGACGTTACTTCGTGGTGTATCAAGTGTTCAACTGTTTTGAAATGCAATGGGCCAAAGTTCTCGGATGAACTATTCGCCAAGAGACGCGACATACCTGATAGGTCTACCAGAATCCCGAGTTGGGAGTTTAATGTGTAATCCCACTGTACAAATCCGTAACGGATCTACATCAGTAAATCATTCACAAGTGCACCGGTCGAATTATGAAATGATCTGACTGCTGATGATGAAGAATATTCCAGCATTAGCCTCATGGTTTTTAACCTTGTACTATTATCGAATTTTCCGATAAACGAGCAAAATTACACATAACGATTAGGATTTGCGCTGAAGATATGGAAAATGCAATTTCAAAAAATTCCGTAAGCCAGATCTACGACTTTCTGTAATTTTTCTTATCGCTCCTGTATGTCTGGTTGTGAAATTTCCTTGACAAAGAACTGCATGTAGTATTAAATGTGCGACTTTTGCACAAGAATTCGCACTACGATTGGACGAAAAACTTTCGACAAACTCTTATAACGTACTGGAAGGTAAACCCTTAAAGATTTTACGGAGCTTTTGATGGCCCAAGTGATTAATTACATATAATATATATTACTGGGTGTAAAATGCGAAGAGGCGAGTGTGCCTCTCGCGAAAAATAAAAGATTTTATTTTCCCACCTCTGGTGAGATCATGTCTCTGGTTATTTATTTATTTATCCACGTTCCATCTCTCTCGGGGATCCTAAAATTCTCACTTACGAATTCCATGTTTCCTGCAGCAAAGCAAACTGCTTGAAACGTTTAACGCGTGCCGCTTTCCCCCCTGTCCCGAACTCCTCCCACACATAGCATCTTTCCAACTTCTCTTTGATTTATAACGAAAGTTTTACAGCTTGGAAGTTCCTTCCTTGGCAGTTGGCCCTAGAGTCGCTAAGCAGTTCCCGCTGTGTTTTTACTCCTGGGTTACAAGTAGGCCGCCTGTATCTACCTCGAAACTTATAACTCCATGAGCTATTAGCAGAGCGTGATACTTACAATTAATGCGGGAAGACAGTTAGAGACATCGGATATTAAAAGGAAGTACCGTGTACTTACCGTTGACTTCCTTACCAGAGACTAATGGCAGTGCGGTTCATATCTGCCAAACTTTCAATCAGTCGTAGAACGATGGTGATTTAAGGGTGGATAATGTTCTCGTTTATGGCAGCGTATAACGATAAATCAAGATATTTGAGTATCAAGTACATTGAGTAGAAGAAACATTTTTAAATCTGAAACACCCGTGTACCGGTCTCCTTACAGAAAAGGGGTTGCTATGCAAAACATGAGCCACCTAAAAAACAGAAATCGTAAATCGGAACACTGATAACTCGCGTTAAAACAAAAAAAGAAGAAATGGAAAATCTAGAAAATCTATGAAGTTGAATCAGACATCTATATTTTTGTGCACCGATTTATGTAAAATGATTCGTTACTTTATACAAACGATGAAAGTACCAAGTACAAAATCATCTATTGAAAATATTAAATACTTCGAAACATACAACTCAATGTAGGTACTTGTGATTGAGCAACCCTGGAGTCGGCGCCTATGTATATGATGCTATTTTTTATACAATCTGTTTTCACATTATAAGAATGGATAAAAGCATAATGGAGTACATAGAAATAACGAATTGACGCCGATACTCATCAGCATCGCAAAGATGATCGGTAAGGTTTTTATAGAAATTTTTATCCAAATCAGTGATACCATGAATATTGAAACATTCTTTCTAGATTTTAGGAGTGAAATATCTTAGGTACTTGGAATGCGGATCCTCAAAATTATCCGCGTTATTGTTACCAAGCATACTTTTGATCTTAACACACATTAGAACATAAAATTTCCCAGTCTTTTCCCGATTCTGGCCCCAAAAATGGGGGTTCCTATTTGAAAATTCAACGTAGATCTCGAAATGATCTTGAAGATGAGGTTCAAGGTCAAATCAAAGGTGATCATTGTATCCCTTGTTAAAAATTACTTGAGATTTAACATTAGTAATTTGTTTTTCACCAAACCTTCTGAGATTTCTAGGGGTTTCCATGCTTTTGACTCACCCTGTATACGTGTATAAAGCGTTTCGAACAGCGAAATTCAAGGACTCCCGAGCGGCAGAGATATTCAAGCTCTGGTGCTTGCGTTTTACACAAGCGCTTTCGGGACTGCTCATACACTACGCCTTTCGCACGATCAGAGGTGAGCATGCTGCAGAAAAGTTGTACGATTCAAAGAGATCACGGAGCCAGCATCGTGCAGCAGTGCACTTTGACAAAGGGATGCAAAGGTAATAGCGATTCAGTGAGTATACAAAATGTTGTCCGTATCTTGTAGCGCTGTTTGCAAATTCACATATGACATCGTTTCTGAAGTGTCTTTACGTATGTATCTACATAGATGCAACATATACCCACTTACACGGCAAAGCTGATAAAATATGAAGTTGAATACCCGAATACGTAGAATTTGCTTTTTTTCCATAGTGATGAAGAAATTCCATTGACTTATATCAACTGCTATAATAAGCATTACAGGTTATTACAAACATTTCATAAAGTTATCAGTATAATTCCAGGTTCATACCATTACATAACACTTTTTTCTATATATTTGTGTCTACAAACTTCTGAACACATTTTTCTATAACGATAAATTTATAGTCTCTTCTAAGTTCGCGATTCTTCAGGAATTTAAGGTGATATCCACTGACAATTCCATCAAAGAAGTGAAGTCTAACGGCAGGTTGGAAGGTTCTTACGTGACGAACGTCACGTGTAACAGTTACACTTCCAACTGTCCAAATATCATGTTACGAAAAGAAAATGGAATCAAAGCATTAACTAGACCTCGGAGCCGCAGAGTGATCGTGTCATTTAATTTAGCCGTCCATCCCCGGCGTTGCTGATCCCTGCTTCGTAAATAGAATTAATTTTCCAGACTGGTTGAGCAGAAAAAACTTCCCCCCGAGCACTAACGCCGTTTTTTAATTATAACAACGGGCACCTCGAACTTCTACATCGGTGGTCTTGTTTTACGCTAACTATGCTTATACACTATGTATGTGATAGAGCATGAATGTATTATAATATCAATACGACCCCCCAGAGGCATTGTCTTATACACATATATATATATTTATATATATATTACATTATAAGTATACGAGAATATATATGCATGTATATAATATACGTGCGTGTCTGTAGCTTGGATGAGAAAACAACAGATCTGCGCAGATTGCGAATTGGATTCGCGTGTACCAATATTGTCTGACACATTAATTTGACGGATTAACATATCATCTTGCCCCGGGCAGGAATGGAATAATTTAAACTACGTTACGTATAGAGGAGGTGAATATTACTTCAGAAACGTACCTTTCCTTATTTCAACCATCATGGCCGCTGTTCCGATCCCAATTTTCATTACTGCGGACGATTTGATATTGCTTCTGGAATATAAAGAGATATGAAATTACTAGCGTTGATCAAATTACAGGCATGTGAGTAACTGGACAAATTCGAGTTCCATTAAATTGTTATTCGCATTGGTTTGAAAGTTGATTAGTTCATTCAAGTTACCGTATATGCCGTACTACCAAATAAAAACAGCCGTCATGAGACTGATAAGATTTGAAGTGAGAAGTGGTTTATATGGTAGAATTATAGTTACACAAATTTAAACTGCTTAAATAATTTTACATCGCGAAGTAAACCCAATACCGAACGGAAACTAGAAGACAAACAGAAACGTTGAAATAACCGAATGATAAATTATTTCATCTTCATGACACGACTTTCGTTGAAAACAAAAAATTCGAGAGAACGAATGTCGGTGATAAAAAAACTTATTAGCTCAATAATTTAATTCGTTAATCGTTTAGCCAATTTCTATAATAGTAACTTGATTAAAATACTGATTAATGTAACTGAATATCGGTAAGGGAATTGGTCAAGATTTAGTTGTACAAAAATTAACTTAAATCGAATCAATATCTGTCACACGTCGAAAATATTAATGATTCAATTAAATCAACGAATTCCTTTTTATACGTGCCGCATATTATCAGCTCAGTTCAACTCAATCACATATTGAGAATAATTGACTATAAAGGTTTACGCGTAATATCAGCAAAGTTTTAACGTATCGTTCATAAACCAATTGCATCAATAACTCGTCATTGCACAACTTCGTTACTTCGGGTTTTTATATTCCAATGTTCTCTTCAAATATAATTCATTTCCGTATCACTTGAATTCCTTTAAGTTAGGTTAGGTTAGGTTAGGTTAGGTTAGGTTGGAAAGTGAGGTTATGCGATATTACAAAAGTGAAAAGCAAGCTGTAACGGGAGAGCGAATTCATAATGCAGTCGCAAAGGCTGTTTTCTCCGGCATTTATTTCCTCCTGATTTGTCCGCTAAGCCCCAACACGACCGAGCTGTAAATATTCGCTTGAATAAACTAAGCCTGACCACAATGTCTGGTGGTTAGGGTTGGGCATAAATATTCATACTGTGTGAAAAATAACGCTGGATCGTAAGGCACTTTCTTCATTATGTAGTGTGCGCGTATTTTTGTTGCGTTATTTTAATGGCTCTTTTAAGCTCCGGTGTAGTACAAGAATGTAGTAAAACTCGAATATCCGTTATCGCGGTTACCCGAAGAAAAATTTGACAATCGACGTGTTTTAATTATCTCAAGCATGGACAAGAAAAGAAAAAATCTCTGCCAGTAGTTTTAGGTTTGTTAAATTATACTAAAATCGCTTTGTACGAGTATTTTTGAAATCGAGTATTCCACAGGACTTCTTTCATATTCGAAATTTTTTATCTTACGTCATTATATCTTTTGTTTTGAAAAAGACGGAAGAGCGTATATTTTTTCTTACCGTATCCAGGCTTGAAACGTGAAAATATGGTTAGAAACGTTGAAATTGAATAAAAGTTCAATAAAGAGCAAAAGGCTGCTAGCGGACAAAAATATTTTTTCGATGCTTTTTTGGGTTCGAGTATAAATTTGTAAACTAAAAGCAAAAGGTCTTATGTGGTGATAGATACGATGGTGATCGATACGACAGAACCAAAAGGGTTCTGATGAAATTGAAGGTATGATCTACCAGAGTAATTGTATAAGGACATAACCGCCAGAAATTATTATTGCTATTCCCATCGTTTCTGTATTTTTTGTATTGTATTTTTGATGTTTATGATCTTATGCCATTAGACACGCGATACAGTACGTATTATAATTAATGTTGGAAAAAATTTCTACCGAGAAAATTTCAGTCTCGCATCAGAGTTTTCAGTGATACGTTACACGAATTGCCAAAGCTTAATTTAATACCGAAACTAAAATCATTCAGAAAATTTTGAACGATTCATCTCCAGGAACATCATCCTTGCGATTTTTTCCTTTCATTTCGAACAACTTTTACAATAGAGAAAATTTTACCAAGTTTTTATCGAAATTTGTGTCAAGATTTTACGGCATTTCGTGATATTTTTATTGGTAATATATTCAAGTAACGATTGGACAATTTAAGAATAACCGATTACAAAAATCCACTTTAAAGAAATTTAAATTTGATTTTTTAACCGGTAGGAATTCGATGCATCGCGACGTCGCCGCAGTCTTGTCTTACGGTAAATTGAATTTATGTACAATGGGCTCGTGAGATGACTTTCAACTTTTTATCCAAGTGTCTATTCTCTCTCTTCGTTAACCTGCCTGTGCCAAAAAACCCCGCGAAGTATGAATTTTTCGTGAAAAAAATGTCAGGAGGTATATATATATACATATATGAAGAGCTGAGTAATGAGATTATTCCTTGGGTGCTTTATCGACCGAGAGTCGTAACTTTGATGCTCGTTAAATACTCCGACCTTTAACAAAAACACAATCTTACTTAAGCATAACTTTACGCTTGAAAATTTCTTCAGGAAAAAAGATTTATGTGGCATGTACTTGTTATTCACTACCGAGAAGAATGAGCGTCATCAATTATTAGAGTAGTAACAATAATACATGGATGCTTAATAATGATGATGATAGCGATAATGATGAGACAAAGAAAAATTGGCGAGACAGATGAATGGCTGGATGATATATTGTAACACCGAGCTCTTCAACTTTTTTCCTGTTTTCTCTGTTCCCGCGTTCCACAAATTGCTTTGCTTGTCTTTCAAAATTTTTCAAAGAAGCGTGGTTTCTTTTTGGACAGGAAATCTGGATCAAAGTGATTTTTTGTTGGTTAATGGGACAGCTGAATTCGAAGTAGGCCTGAATAGTTTCAAACTGCAAATTTCCAAGACGTTTGTGTATGGCGATCGGAACAAAAAATCTCTGATTAACCACAATGAAAAGATAATAGTTGGAAGTTTGGTTTTTATTATCGATATTATAGTATTCCGGATTTTTAAACACTCTGCTCGAATTCAGGGTTTCGAAAAACATGTATTTACACAGTTTTTGGAAAATAGATTACAATGTTGAATTACAAGTCTGCCAATTTAGATTTGCCGTTTTGAATTTAATGTTTTCAACTTTGAGTGTGGACAAATTATGAATCAATATCTTGAAATCGGGCTGCGAGTTTCTGAATTAATAAATTCGGCAGGGAGTTTCAAAATGCTTATTAGTACTAGGAATAGATTAAATGTACCGGGGAAAAACTTAGTCAATAGAAAATGGATTTTTATATTGAATGTTAACAGGTTGAAAATAAACAGGAAGGAAAAAGACGAAACAAAGAAGATGGAATAACGAGAAAAACTTGCCAACTAATTATTGAGCAATCGTTTTCTAATTAATTTACAGTATTGCACCGGTATTGATTATGATTAACGAATGCTGGCAATATTGAATCTACTTCTGATGGGAAAGAAATTTATTTCAGTGACTTGGTAGAAAATAGCATTTTCATAAAAATAGCTCCTAGAGTGACATCGAACAAATTAACTGAACTTTCAGTCATTGTCAAGAGATTTAAAATGAACTATCAATGTCTGTGTTTTCGTTTATCATTCCAGTTACTTTAATCTTACATTTTTCAAGATATCTTCGAAAATAACGATTACGATTATTGATAAGTTTGTAGTAACGTTATGTAGTAAAATGTATCAATTTTCGGCCAACCAACCTCTTGCACCTCATAAAAAATTGTATGAGAAATACGTGACGTACAACAAAGAAAGGTCAACGTACGAAAAACAGTAAGAATGGAATCGCCACCGTGAAGAGCAATAAGTTTTCCGACAATTTAAGGGTGAATTTAGCTGTGGTTCGTTTACTGCTGGCCATAGATTGCGTGTCAATATCCACATTGTTGTGAGCACATGCTGCCACCAAATTTCTCGCAGCATGTTATCGACGTTGATTGAAAGCAAGGCCTGCCATGTAATCAGAAAGAAGCGGAAGCTATTTTCTCCGAAAAAAAGTTCAAGAATTCGTGACCGTTTGCTGACAGAAAGTGAAAATTTTCTTAGACGGCACGAAGCTCTGCACGAGAATTTAGTGACATTGTTTCAACGATCGAAAAGGTACTCCATCAAAGAAACCCGCAGAATCCTTGTGGAAATTGGCTCCCTGTCAAATTGGCTGTCAAAAGTTCTTATGGACACAAATCCCAAAAATCAGTAGTTTCCGAGATACAGGCTTCGGAAGAAAGATGCTTGGATTTTTTTGATATCTTATGGATTCCGTGATTTTCATGAATTCCAAAGCTTTGAAGATAGTCGAAATCTAATGAATCACTCAAAAAACTGCACGGTCGATTCTCAAAGATAGGCAGGATGCTAGCTGTGATTGATTGAGTTTTTTAGTATACATTTGATTTCAAGTCATCCATGAAGCTTCGTAATCCTTGGATATAAAAAAATCCATGCACTCCCGTACCCAAGCCTATATCCGGGGAAACTATTGATTTTTAGGACTTGCGTCCTTTGGGACTTTGGGCCGATTTTCATAAGGATTCTGCGGGGTCCCGTGCATCTCTATGAAGTAAGCGACAGATATTTGAGTTGTTTCTGTGACTATATATTTCGTAAAGAATGAAACTTGCGGATCAATTTAATGATTAAGGAACATCGTGGTTGAGGTCGGGTATGCACGAATCATTGACCGGATTGATCATCGTGAAAGGGCCAATCGTATCGCATGCACGGGCAGCGCAAGCTCTCATATTTTTGCGTACATACGGGCGTTGCGAGACCTGTTATAAAGCGGGGGGGAAAACGAGATAACATTAATTGCGGGCTAAAAGCTCGTGAAATTCGAGCATATCGTGTAACGTGAAAAAATAATGACTCCCGTATCGCGTTAAGGGGTGAAAGCTAGTCGCGGTGTTAAAGGACCATGCATCTCTGCCTCGCCACCACGTTTGTGGACACACGCTTGCATTACGCGATCCCGTAATGATAGGCAAGCTTGCAAAATTCATTGTTGCACTAGATTATATAGCCGGGGTGTTCCAACTCACTTCGATGAGGGCGTGGTCTTCATGGCTTGAGATCTTTCATACTTTTTTTTTATGGATGTATACAGAGCGATTATCCTTCGACGGAATATTCCGTCGTCTGCTACAGTTCAATACGCATGCGCAACAATCCGAGAGCAGTTGTTTGCCAGGTTGACCAACCGTCATGAACGTAACCTCAAAAATTTTGACAGAGTTGTCGCTGGCAGTTGTGTTCAACAGCAAGCGGCGAACTGTTGTCTGAATTTGTGACGGTTGGTCACCTTGGCAAACAACTGCTCTCTTGTTATAGCGCATGCGCATTAAACTCTAAGAGACGACGGACAATTCGTTCGATAGATAATCACTCTGTATATAGTACCAATCGAAAAAGGCTTTCAGAAATTTTTGTCGGATCGTGAAAGAATTTGTGAATTATTCAAATTAAAAACATGTTACGGTAAAATACCGAAAAGCCGTGATTTATAAGCACGTTTGAAATACCATTTAATTTTCGATCTTGACTATTTTTTACTTGATTGTTTCATGGAAGAAAACTTTATTTTGAAGAGATGGAAAACTTTCACTAGTATTCTTATTATGCTGAGTGCAAATTTCAAACTTTTTCCGCGTTGAAAACCCGAAAAAAACTTTCACATGTCAACTTAAAGCAGTGCCAGTTTATACACATTAAAAGTTTACGATAAAAGTGAAATATCAAAGGTCATATTTCCGCTGTTTTGCTCGGAAAAAAATGTTTTATATGATCAGATAAATTTCTATGAAATCATGTCTAGAATTTAACCTGATAAAATTATATAAGATTATACGCGTATAATTTTACATAATTTTGTATGACTTTATAGAAGTTTGAATGAATTTGAATAATTTTATCCAACTTCATAAAATTTTATAATGTCATACAAAACTTTTACAGAAATTACATAATTTTACGCCATTTCGTAAATTGAGATAAAATATTATGAAATTATATAGTAATACATCAAATTATACAAAATTATGTCAAATTGTATATGTTCATATAAGCTAATGATTATTGCAGTATTATCACTGATTTGAAATATTCAAAACCACTTTTGATATTCGTTTATCGTTATGTTTACAACGAAAATGAAGAATGAAATTATTACGATGAAAAATTCTCGTTACGTTAATTTTAATATTCTCTAAATTTTGATGGTTAATTTTAAATTCATGTTTAATTCAATTTAATGATTGTAATATTATATTTTAGGTGGCGGCTCCATGTCTAAGACCGCATTTTACGCACTAGTTGCATAATATAAGATTCCCGGATGGGCAGAAATTCGACATCAACGTAGAAAGTTTAAACATTAAGGGTGAGTGATTTAATTATTGATATATATATACATATATAAAGATAGAAACCAATCAAATGAATGTAAAACTTAGACATGCGTTTGACAGTGACACGATAAAAAATGATTAGTAAAAAGACATGGAAAATGGAGTAAATTCAAAATTCTGCGAGCAAATAGAATCACCTTACAATTAAATGGAAGTGCGCAGTCGGCGCGTTGCCTGAGAATTTTCCAGCCATCCGATCCCCAAGGTTTGATGGGAGACAAAGTACCTAATTTCAGCATTTCGGCGAGGTTATCGTCATTAGGTGCTTCCTCAGACACGCTTTAGTGTTTGCCTACCGCCGTGCCAGCGATCTGGCTCCAGAGTTTCGGAGCTCTAGATTAGTTCGAGAGTCAGATTCAGTTTTGAAGACGTAGGTCAGTGCTTTAGATTGCCCTGAATATTTGAGGCCGAGGAATAGGACCTCGGCCCATCAGAGATTCTCTCGTCAAATTGCTCCTCAAATATTCTCCATCTCGTTTACATTTTGATACACCATTAAGGATACACGGGACGTACAATCGGGTCAAAAAGTGGCGAAAGAAAAGAAAAAAAAAAGTCACGTCTAAAAAAGCGGTTCAAGAAGCCTCACCGCGGCTAATCCACTTACATCTGATGTCATTTTTTCATCAAAAAACTTATAACGAGTGTCTGAACCTGATGAAAACTAGCAACAATGTGTATCTTGCTGAATCATAAGTTTGTCGAAGCTGAAAAAGAAAAATAAAAATCTGTCACAGATATTCACTCGTGCGTTAAACAATCTATTCTTCGTTAGAATTCGAAAAATTAGATCAATTTTCTAGTAAAAAAGAAAATGTGAGTAAAAATTATATGTGTCTAATCGAAATTTAAACTCGTAATCATTACTATGAATTAAAACGTGACTGAAAGATTCCAATCATCCTTCTGAACATTATTATTTCGTAATCAGTTGCGGAGACGAGAAATTAATAACATTGGGGTGATGATAGAATCGACACCCAAAGCCCGAACAAAAGAAAATCACATTGCAATATTGTATGGCTATAAAACTCATGAACGTAGGGTGAATAATCTGTGGGCCAACAAAATGTGTGTACAAAGGTACGAATATTGATCGATAACTTGGGTGGAGCTTTGGTTTCGTTACACCCAGCGAAAATTTTCCATTCCGGTAAATCGGAAGCTTAACTCATCGTACAATTTCCCCCGAAAATTTCGTCTCTAATTGACTTGATAATTTTTATAAAAATTAAGCAACGAACGAAATAAAAACGAAAAAAAAACCATTATTATACGAAGCGCCTAGATTTTCTGAATCAAAACATAGCATTTTCGAATGTTATCAAAAAATGTAGGATTCTCATTCTTACCTTACCGTTTTAAATGAAAAATGTTTAATCCGAGATGTCTGTTGAATCGGAGTCAACTTGTCGACAGTCATTGTAGTTAGCCTCGCGGCTTAGAAATGGACGAGATATTGAATTTCCGGTAGGCAAAGTCACCCTGTAGGTGTATCGATACACGTCGGTGCATCAAAGGAACTTGAGTTGCGTCGGTTCTCGGGCTGCCTTTCATGCTCTGAAGCTGAATCTACTAGCTAGATCATGTCGGTTTTGTCGACTGTAGAACTGGGTCAGGCTTTGCCTTGCATATGCATTCAATGCGACTAAATCCAGAATTATTGAAGGTATGCGTCGTACGAAAAATGAAACCAACAAATTTCGCATCTACAGCTCATCCATTGTTTAATAATTGATTTATAAAAAAGTTTAATTTAGGTAAGGTGCAATGAATCATTTTTTTTTTACGCGAAAAGCGTTAGCTGTTTATGGATAATAATTATGAAATTCGTATGCAAGAATTTTGAACTCAGAAATTGGATTAAAAGAAGAGAGACAGGGAGAAAAAAAAATACCTTAACTACGAGTCTGGTCTTTTTACTTCAGATTTTTCGGTGTTCTCTTGTTCGTACTTTCTTTTTCATCTTTATTTTAGCAATGTAAATCTGCGGATTGTGCAAAGTCTTACGTGGAATGAAAAATTTGTACCCCGTAACATATGACTGAAAATTACGAAAAAAAAAAAAAACTCTTCGAAACGTGTAATTTCGGTGTAGAAAGTTGTGTTTTTCAAAGTGTATTGAATTGTCCTGAAACATGTTGAAGTAAGCGTTCGATGTTTCAAAATGAAAAATGGAAATGGGTCGTAAAGCTTGTTCGAACGTCGGATACATGAAAACGTAATTCTGTCCAAACTTAAGTCAAATCAGTTGAACGGTTCATTTGGAATCCTGCCTACAAAAACCATAAGAATAAAAATAGTGCGAAAAATTCTCGGAACATATTTCAAGTTTCACTGAATAATCTTGAAAGAATGTAGAAATTACGGTTCCGCCAAAAGTTTGAACCATCTCAATCCCAAAACGATGTACAAAAAAGGTCTGACAAGATCACCGGAACATCATCTAGATGTAGATCATTTTTTCCAAAATTTCGTAAAAACCGGTCAAGCGATTTCTTTGTTATTGTAACTATTCGTTAAAATCCAACACACATGCGTACGTACATGTAGCCGTTTACAAAGACATTTGCAAACGATTTGTCAGGTGACAAAATGTGGTTTCAGAATATTCTCTGAACTACAATGTTTTTTTGGAAAGGAACTCGTATTAAGCGTTACGTTTACGAACGTAAGTCCTCAAAAAGGACTTACGCGGTATTGATGGTTGAAGAAAAGGATCCTGTGCACTCTATAAGGACACGTATTCCCGCAATGGGTAAAAATGAGAACCACTCTTAGTGTCAATGGTCGTCAAGGATACGTTGAGAGTCTGCAGCATTGCATCCTGGTTAGTTACCACGTTCGTGTACGACTGCAGAGATGATCGTTCTCATTCGAGCTCGCGAAAACAACCATGTATATGGTATTCCATGACAAATTGGGCAGTCTGTGCACCTAGCCGTTAATTTTTTTCGTCTAACAGGAGAAATTAATGAATAGATTAAAAATTTTTTTGAAATTCAGATTTATTCAACAACCATTTCTGCTTTTTACATGAACATTTTCATCCGATGTTATTTTCAGTTCTCCGTACTTGAGCATTTACGTGCTTGTGTAAATGGAGTTATATATTTTTTACAACAGTCTTCTTATAATGGAAAGTTATTACTCGAGACTTCGCATTACAGTTTGACCCGTGTATTTTTGTGCTTACATTATACTTATTCTCAATTTCACCTAATTACTTATTCTAAACTTTTATTTTCATCCAATTCATTTCCAGTAATTTTCTTCTAAGTTTTTAGACACAATATATTTTAAACAGATATAATATATTTTTTTGCACGCAGTATTTATATAATATCTGCGGTACTATATTCGGGAAGAACAAACGAAATAAGTGAAATATCCCTTGAGATGGGAAACATAAAGTTAATTTTCATCAAAGTCACTCTTTTGAAGAATAATTTACACTGCTTTTTCACAAGCTTTATAATTTATCGTAATCGTAAAATCACTTTCCATCTACAAGCACAATCACAATTAAGTCATATTCGTCAAGAGAAAATTAACTTCTGTATTATAAACTTAAAAGTATTTGTTTAATATTCGATAAATTCTCAATTTCTTTCACTCGTTCCATTTGTAAAATGATATTGAATATCGATTAGAGGTTATCGATACCGTGCAAACTATTGGGGAGAAAAAGAAGAAAAAAAAAAAAAAATAATCCATTAAAAATAACGAAAATTCTTATGAGTTTGAGACAATTATTTCAAATCAATCTCAAAATTGACCGAGCTATTGCAAGTTTATGAGAAAAATGAAGTTGAAAAGCTGTTGAAGTCAAAAAGCTTTTTTTTGTTTGAAGTAACGAGAGTGTTTTAAAGATGTAACATCAATTTCAGGAAATTAACGTTAAAAGCTTAGATAACGAAGGTCTGATACTCATCGACTTGGCACGGAATGCCCTATGCATACATGCATACATGCATGAGTAGATGGCGAACGTATACATATGTAATAGCGCAGGTTCGTAGGAAACACAGTGGGTGCAGATTTTAGAAGAGCTTCGAGGCAAGCTTAAAGGGAAGCTTCTGCTCGGAGCTTCCGTGCGATTCAAATTCGTCGTTGGAATTCTACGCCGGGTATAACTTTTAACGGCGTGGATGGCGAGCGGCCAAATACCCGGTTTCCGTTCGATCGGATTCAACTTCCGGTATCCCTGCACGCGGTATCTCCTTCTTCTTTTCTGAGTGACCCAAATTTATCTCGCTTCGTTCGTGATTGATCACCTCCTAAGCGTTTCAGCGCTTCGTTGAACGCCTGAATCGTTCCGAAGCTACGCGACGCGTCCCGCAGTCACTGACTCGCGAATAATGATTCGCTACTCGCTCAAGCATCTGTGATTCTTATCGGAAATTCAGTGTATTTCACTCAATCCAAAACTGGGAGACAAACATCGTCGACGTTGGTTCGCTGCTTCAACTTCACGTTGAAGAAAATCTCATAGTCAACCCTCGATAAGCGCATCTGTTGGATATGCAATGTACAGCTGATTTCGAAAATTCGATTTTCGGTTGTTTAAGGTCATGTTGCAGTCCTACCTTTACCGATCGAGCAAACTCACACCTTTTATTCCTGTTTTTGTTAGAAACAAACGAACGGAAAGAGTTCAATTTTCGATGGTGCGTTGCTGTTTCGTAGCGGAATTCGGAAAAGTTACTCATATTTCGAGAATCGTCTGAAAATCGTGTTGTTATTTGCCACGTGACATTATTTCCACATTTCCCACATTTCAGGGGTTAAAAAGTGCATAGTTGAGAGACTTGCCGCAATTCTCAGAAATTTGAACATTTTCCATTCATATTTTAATTCGATACAGGAAGCAAAAGGGTGACTTTGCTCGATCGGTAAAGGTAGAAATGGTAGATGACCTTAACTTCGAGCAATTTCAGATGAGTTCAAGTGACTTGGATCGACTTCAATTAACTTCAACTGACGTCAAGTGATTAAAAGCCGATTCAATAAACTTGAATTAACATTAATCGACTGCAAGAAAGTTATGCAAGTCACGTGAACCGAACTTAACCCGATATCTAAAAAATTGAAGTGACTTCAATCGCTTTCAAGCGAATTTAATGTTTTCAAGTGAATTCGTTGCCTTCGCATGGCTTTAAGCGAGTTCACACAACTTCAAGTAACTTGACGCTACTTCAAGAGAGTTTTACTGACTCTTAGCTTCAAGTATCGATAGCTTCCTGTTTGATCCTGGCCACAAAAATATTCTAAATACAGATTCTAAGCTCGGAGAAATTACAAATTGACAATGAGCTCGAGGACAAACTTTACACGTGAAACTGTGCCGATTATCAAGTAGGGCACCTAGATTCGTGTATATGGAGGCCTATTGACGTAGCCCGCATGCACAGTCGCCTTCATCACACTGTGGCGGATTTATCAGACCGCAAAGCATTAAGGGGATATCTCACTAAAACACTACATTTTGTCGATTGAAATGAAATTTGAATAATGAAAAAAGTTTTGGAAAATGAGTATAATTTTCTTTCTGGCTATTTGGATTGATTGCATCTAGTAAGTTTCTGTAGATAATGGTTCAGATAACGTGAAAAATTGGCGTTTGACAAAAAAGCTCGTTTGGTTAAACTGTTTCTTATGAAAATTTTGAATAATTCCACGAATATTTGATAGTACCTAGAGAGAATAAAAGAGGCTGTCCAATTTGTAGTCTGACGAACAAGCATCAAATTATGGTCACTTATTAAGTGTGAACTTGGTAAAAAAAAAAAAAAAAGTCACGTTCACTATTGAAAGAGAAATAGCACTGTATTTGAACAAAATAGTTATCTTTCCAAAACAACCAGTATGGTGTTCAATCGGAAGTTTAAGAACTCGAGTGTATTTTTAGAGAAATTAGCGGGGCTTACGAATATCTTGATTTTATAAATATTCAATCTACGATTATACTTTATCAACAAATTACCAAAAAGTATCAATTTCCAAACCACAAAACTTTTGTGAAGAAATAATTGAAAGTGTTTATCTAAGAATATGTTCAAAAATCCGAGTAAATTTCTCCCGAAGAGGAAGAGTTTGACTATATTGTATTTTCTCAAAACCTGTCCTATTTCTTGTTGTGTAAGCAAATTCACCAGATGCAGGGTTAGTTTTTTACGCAGTTTGCATAAACGGTGTTGCGCTACACTGACTTTTTCTATGTATCCAACCGTCGACTCTCATAGAATATTCAAGGAAAGCATGCAGCTCCATTTTTAAGGTTATAGGTTTCCGTGGTTTCGATCATGCATGCGGCAAAAGGATGCGAGATTATTCACATAGTCTCTAAGATATTTGCCTTAGCTTTTCAACATTCGGGAATTTTATAACGTAATTTGAAACACGCGCGAAGGGATCACCGAGAAGGATACAGTTTTACTTTTTCGCGTGGGCCACAGAATTCATTTTCTCATAACTTTTTACCGCCGACGTGACTACATATCCAGATTCATGACGTTGCGCCCACGGAATATCCACTTTTTCTCGAGAGCACAGACTAATTTAACGAAATAACGAAAATTTAATTCCCGCTTTTATGCCACTCAAAAACCTTCCATGCAAATTAACTTTCCACATGAGACCGAGTAAATCTATCTTACTTGATTTACTTTGCTAAGCTATATCGTTTTGCTACTCCGACGAAGTTTGTTTGGTCAAAATCAGAGTAACTGAAATTTAACAAGTTTATGCTAGTCGACGCGCTGCTCGTTCTATTCGATTCAATATTTTGTCAACTAATCGAACGAATTTTCTCTCATCAGACTGAACATTTGAAAAAGGTTAACCAACTCGGGAAATTTCAATTTCACAACGCGTTATCTGTTCATTTTACAATTTGTTAGTTCACCTTATCGTGTTATCGACGCTACAATTTCAAACAATCATTGCTTTATTGAAAGGATATACGATCACTTATGATCCGTGGGTCGACTGTGCTGATAATCGTTTAATACGCGGCTTACAATGATTCAAAGGGTAACTTTGCGCTCTCGTCTCACAGAAATCGATCAACTCGAATCTTATATCGAACATATACAAAGTACTCATCTAATGATAAAACGGTCCGTCGTCTGCTATATTTTAATACGCATGCGCGACAATCCGAGGGCAGTTGTTTACCAGGGCGACCAACCGTCGCGAACGTAACCTCAAAAATTTTGACAGTTATCGCTGGTAATTCTGTTTAACACCGTACAGCTGTTGAAATTTTTTAAGGTTATAAATATCGCGGTGATCCGTCGTCGGAATTTATGACGGTTGGTCGCCCTGACAAACAACTGATCTGGAATTTTGGCGCACGCGCATTACTGCGTAGTAGACGACGTACTATTCCGGCATTAGATAAGCACACTGTATAATATTATACTTGTTACACAGTTCGTGTTATCGGCGGAGTGCAATCATTGCCACACGAAATGTATAACATGTTATATTTTCATAAACGAAGAAACGAGCCAGCGAGGATAAGGTGCACTTGGCGCGTGGCTTTAGCGCCAAGTTTCACGCGACTATGAGGAACGGGAAGGGCGAAAAAGTTGCAAACAACAACGTAACTACCGGCGTAAGCGAAATATTATACTCAACAAGGCTCCTTATCTTATAGACCACGACGTCTAGGTCTTGGATACGGTAGCTACACCTTTTTTCAGTCAACGTAAAAACTCCTCGCTTGCCACGCGGGTTCGTTAGGCTTTTAGTACCTGGTCGGCAACTGCAGAGGGATGAAAACAGAAGATATGCTTTTGCCAAAACGATAAATTGGCAGTTTGTTCTTGACGACAAGTATTTTTTTTCACAAAAATCTTTATGCATCATTTTGCGTAGTACCTACCGCACACAATTTTTCAAAGAATTTTCACGTACGGTTATTTCAGATACATTTTTCCTATTTCTTTCGGCATATTTATTTGTCAACTTGTCAGTAAAATTAATTTTTCAACATTGTCTAAAAAAAAAAATAAATCAAATTAAAGTAAGCGTGAATTCAGCAACGATAATTGTACCTCTTGTAATCTCGTATTGTTTTTGTAATTTCTGTAATCCATTGTTAACACTCGTAATCTATTGTAATTCCTTTGTATTCTTCGCGTAATTTTTGTAATTCTTTAAATTATTGAAACCGTCGTGAAATTTGAACTCAGACATTTTTGCAATTTCTTTTTGTACTCTTGATGTTTCTTAAATTAACCGTTCCAATCCATGCGATCTTTGTAATTCCTTGTAATATTTATCGTCTTTGTACTCTCGTTGTGTTTTCAGAAAATTTTCTTAGAATTTTTGTAATTATTTGTGTTTTTTGTAATCATTTTGTAGCCTGTGTAATATTGCTATATTCCTTTCAATCTCTTTGTAACCTCTGTAATCTACTTATACCTAATCTCTCCAAGCGTAATCGGTATATGTCATGTTTATATATCTGACGGTTGACCCCTCAAAAATAAAGTAATCCTGTACAATAATTTAGAAATATGCAATCACTCATAAGAATATCATTAAAAAAAGAACCGACAAAGATTATTGTTTGAAAAATCGCAAGAGATTCGAAAATATGAGAAACCCTTCGGGAGATGCCAGAGTTGTTAGTTATCTAGATACGAGAATTATTCAGATCCTGCTTAACACCTGTACGCATGTTCACAATATAAAACTGAAAAAAATTGAAATGAACAGCCAAATTCGACCTTCAGCCGCATGTATAAATAGAAAGAGTTGAGCGAAAGAGATCGTAAACATCAAACGGTACGTTTTTAATAGCTACTGGAATCAAATCACGACCCACGCTCCACGGGGGTTTGGAAAAGTATTCGTTTCCTGACGTCGAATTTTGCTTTTTCATCGATACACGAATATTTCCCATTTTTATTAAAGTTATTACCGTGCAGTATTTTATGTATTTATCAAAGTTTTCAACCGGAGTTCCAGGCATATTTTTCTGACTCCGTAATATCTCGGAAGATTTCAATTTTGTACCATAGCTTATAACTGGAATTGGAAGTATTTCCAATTCATTGCGAGTACGTATAAATATACATTTTTACGTATAAAAACTTTTATTGTGCGACGATCTTTTAATAAAATGAATCAAGAGCATCGATTTTTCACTTGTCAATTTTTTCAATCCTTAAAATCATGGACACGTAAAAAAAATTTAGAATGGTCAAAGTTAAACATGCAAGTCAAAAGAATTAACTATCCGTCTTCATTCGCCTATTAAAAAATCGAACTTCAGCTCTGGAAGTTGTAAGATGTTTTGTTTTTTTTCTAATTCATGTCGTAACGTTCGACCGAAATCGATTTTTCTTCTTCAAAGCTTAGAAACAATGATCAAGTTTACATTGTATACTTTTTTCATGTCATGAAAAAGAAGTACTCTTTTGTCATCGATATTCTTCCGTGACATGGAGTCATAATTGAATTATTATTATCACATTTTGTTCATTTTCTGGAAATTTATAACGTGAACATTAGTTTTGAGGAAAGTTGAATAATCGTGGAAAATTTTTTATACATCGAAAAGTATCCAGGGAAAAAGAAAAGTTTCAAAAGTAAATATATTTTCTTTCAAGTAGCTTGACACTTCATTCCATGATACTCTTAATAGGTATGTAGAAATAAAATTAGATACAAAACTATGCGTCAGGAACTATCGAAGAAAACAAAAAGCAGTTCTTTACAATCACTTAAGCACGATGTTGCACGAATTATTGATTTCTGTTGTTCAATCTGAAAAACATTGGGATTAAATCCTTCATCATTAAACCTGCTGAATCTCTCGAAAGCTCAAAATCTCTTTTTTTATGAAGGACTTGAATCCGGAATGCATGCTGTATAATATGAGGTAGATATAATATTCGTTACTCTGTAGATGGTTATTGTTTTTTTTTTTCTCGTAATGTTAATATTCCGCTTTGAGTTCTGAACATCGTTTGGAAATTTTATTTTCTAACAAATCTTTTAACCACACGAAAAAATGCCGAAGCATGAAAATATTTCACGTTACTGAGCTGGAGATTTTTCTATTCAATTTACTTGTAGCTCAATTCATCAATTAACATTCGAAGTGTCGGTTAGTATTTATCTTTGTGATACAGATTTTAACCAATTTCCATCAAACAATGACGATATTTTGTTAGATTTATTCAATGTACGAAGCAAATTGCGTACGATTGCATCGGTGACATTTATTTCGCTTGACAGAAAATTGTTTGACACGCATAAAGTGGCGCACAGAATATTCATTGGAAAGCTGGGTTTCAATTGTAAAACATTTCGTTGATAAAATAGAGCGTATTTGAATGAAATCGATTTGGGAACTGATTAGTTGATTGAAAAAAAAAAAAAAAAAAAAACCAATCATCATCTGGTATTTGAGTGATATACCTAGAGTGGATTAATTTCGACAGAACACTTTTGTTTTCTTTTCAAACTGATTGTGAGTGAAATTATAATTACCTCAGCATCTTTTACCTATACGTTTTGAAAGAAAACTTTGAAATATAGAAATGACCGAAATATTAGAAATATCTCAAAAACTATACAAGTTGGGAGGCTGTTTTTGGTTTCATTTTCGAGATAATCAAGTTTTCTACAAAAAACGTCAAGACTATTGAATACCTAAATGGTCATCTTTATTCGATACGAAAGTCTAAAGTTGAGTGGAACGAATAAATGAATGAAGATGCTTATTATCTTGTGAATTTTTATCCCACCCGTGTTCTAAGCAGATACAAATATTGTCTAGAGCTTTTTATTTTGTAGAAAATTTGATTACCTCCAAAACGAAACCAAAAACAGCTTCCCAACTTGTACAGTTTTCGAGATATTTCAGTCAGAGTGTTTGAAAAATTCAAACCGGATGAGTCACCTTTTGGAATTTTACTACCGAGTTCCGGTTTCACGAGGCTTCGTTTGAGGCTAAAAACTAAGTTTTCGAAAGGTACGTGAAAGGAAAAAAAAAAAATGTAAAAAATCTAGATTGTTAATCCGCAATTCGTTTTCAGAAATGCAAGTATAAGCTGAACCGAGCTTTCTTTTACATGGCAATTTTTGTAATCAGTTAAACAAATACTGTAAAATTCGAATTTCAAAGCCTAACCCTCTGAGAAATACAGTTCAGTCTGAAATTCACTTATCACGAGAAACGTATCATGCTGGATAAAAGTCGTTGAACTACGAAAAAAAAAGAATTCAATTGGAGCTGTAAACCCTATCGTTATATTCCGTCTACAATTCTATCAACGATGATCGAGTCATACCCGACAAAAAAAAAAAAAAAAGGTGACAACAAATTTTGCTCAATCGGTAATTGATCGACCGATAATTCTAATCCATCTAAATTCCGCTGATCGCTAGAGCTCTTTGGTAAAGTACGCGCGACTCGTGGAAAACTTTATTGTCTCATGTTTTTTCAAACGGCAGTCGGGGCAGGAGGGTTGAAGAAATTATTCAAGTGGTTGATGGAAAAAAAGTGCTTACCCAGCCGAGAAGGAAAAGTTCCACACGCCATAACGTAATCGACATTCTTACCGTTCCCACGTTCTTTCCGTGCAATAAAAATACAGCCTACAGTACCTACGGTATAATGGTAGCATGGTAATGAGCGTCGATCAAAACCCCTTTCAAGAGGGTAAAAATCCTCCGTTCATTGATACGACCGCACAGTTTTTTTCCTGGGTTCAATCCATGCCTCTGCATATAATCCACCTCTTAGCATATCGCGCGTCGAGCTTTATCCTCTTTTATGGTTTACGCGTTTGGTCCGTTTATCGGGATGATGGGGTGTGCATCAGGCTTACAGGCGAAGCCGGTGACCGCGCATCGAATGAGGTTCAACAAACGTTGAATTATAGTATAAAGCAACGTCTCAAGGGTCTCGGCGTTCTTCGTTCGGCGTTTTTCCATCGGTCGAGATTTGTGTAAATCGTTGCTCGCCCGAGGAAGTGAAACGATTTTACCCAGGAACCCCTTCGATCCCAGGGATCATCGCACACCGGGCGCAAACCATCGTCAGTTTCACAAACTGGCGTCGTCAGGGACTCGGCGAATGTTCGGCTTACCGCAATTGAATTTCAAATTCACTATCGCTCGCGGGTGAACGGATGAACCGAATCATCCAAGTGGACCGACCTTGACAGTCGGTGAATATTTCACACGACTCGTTTTTTAGTTACTTCCAAGGAGCGACGCGGTCGGTTTGAATTCCGTCAATTCAATCCAATGCGCCGACTTCTAACGAATGAAATTAGCTTTTCTGAAGCGGTCGATGACGGATGTGAGGAAATCTAGATCAACCTGACCTCAAAGTAATTTCATTAGTTTCCGGAGGTGATTGCTTTCCAACTTCCTGTCTTGGGAAACTCTCAGGCGATTTAGTTCACGTGTAAATCGCGTTAAAGGTATTATAACTGAACATAATTTGGGAGTCTATTCTTACTTTGGAATAAGATGGGAGTCCCACATTGATTACGTAATAAATAAATACAAATATTTAGTCTTTGTTTTGAGGAAAATCTTAACAATTATGTTGAGAGACTCTCTAATAATGTTTTACTATGCATTTTTCCATATTATTGTCTGATATGGTAATATAGCATGGAGAGGTGTTTTTACTGCAAAGTTTAATAAAATAAGCTCCTAAAAATCATAAATAAAAGTCAAGTAAAAGTAAAAGCAGCTAACATGTCGAGGCTAATTCAATGTTTTCCACAGTTTGCCAAATGAACTTAACACGTTAAATGATAACATGAGTGTAATGAAAAATAAAATAAATTCATGTATTTTAGAGAATCTCTAAATGTAAGTTCGTTATTATATTGTTAATTTATATTATTAGAAAAATTTGACTAAAAATTATAACTATGTTCTCTGGATGATCACTGTTATTATGTTTTGAAACTGAGTTTCTTTCTCTTTTATTCTACAAATTTATTCTTTTAGGTTTTAAGAGTTATGTAACTAACCTCCGTTTGTGTTTGCATTTGATCTTTCATACGAGAAAATGTAAACAATTTGATGATGAAAATAAATAAATGAATAAATAACATCTTGAGGTTGGGAGCCATATTTTTTCTAAAGTTCCGTATCAGTGAGTTCCCAAGAATCGATGAACAGGCATCGAAAACTGTTCTAACATCTAAATTTTTCGCCTTTCTTCAATTACTGTGAATGTGCATTTTTCCACGAAAAAAAAAAAAAAAAATTGTCATCAATACGGAATACTGCATCCTTTATTCCATACAACGATTCTTGGAGTAAAAAAATATTTTCCCGTAATAGAGAATTTGCTAGTGATTTCCAAGTGTCTTATATCCTCGGCCGGATCAAAGCTGGCGGTGAAGTAAGTTGAATGTCCAATGAGGTATCGATGCGTGGATGTATTATACAACAGCAATAAAAAAAAGTTTGCGTTTATTCGAATCGATCTTACAGGCGCAGAGCTCACGCAGCATATTGTTTGCACGTAATTCTCGGTCTTGAAGAAACAATTTCGCCCTAATACGGGAATCATGCATAAGTATGAGATTCGATTAGCAGTCTGGCCGAGTGTAGAAAGGATAATTGATTATTAACTGTTCGGTCGGCGGAGAGTTAATGAAACGGATCAAATTATCGCCTCCTCCATTACTGCACGCCATTCATCGATTTGCGGGTTATACATGCATATTGTATACGAACGCGGGGCGCCGTCAACAATTGTTTCAAGTATACTGTAGTTTCAATTCGTATCCTGACATCAGGACGCTGGGGAACGATGCTAATGGCTCTGGTAAACAGACCGAGCACGGACCCAGTAATTCTATCAAAGATGTTTTGTACTGTAATTGACAAACGAAATGTAAGGGCTGCCCCCGTGCCCTCAAACATAATTGGTTTTCAATCGATTGAAGCAACTTTGCTCCAATAACGTCTGCGTGTTTGAACTTTCGAGAAATGATTGACGGCGCGCGCGTCTATTCGGTCACGTTGTTATTGCTTTTCGAGAAAACACAATTATTGCAGATAGTGAAAATAAATTAGGATCCAAACAAAGGTTTCGGTCTTCTGGAATTCACTTTACGTTTACTCATGCTCCCCAATTACCGCATTTTTCAGCCGGGTGACTTGGTTCGGCTTAAATTTTTTCTAAAATATTAGGTGTGACTAAACACGGAGAAAAAAGTCACTTGAAGTTGTTGCGATTCATTTGAATCCCATGCAAGATCTTTAAATCTTACTCTGAAATAGCTCAAGTCTCCAAAACGGTAATCCAATCAATCCAATCGATGGTCCGATTCGCAGTTTTCAGGATGCTTGACTTCATGTAAAAGAAATTTTAGTTAGTATATGCGAAATTAGTAAATTTGGGGAAAACTTTCTCGAGAAGAGTGTAAATGAGAAAAATGACGGTGATCGTCCGACAGTGAATGGATGTTAAGAAGGCTTGAATCATATTTTAAGTTAGTAAAGATTCTCATCGTTTCTTCGAAACAAGGGGAAAATGAATAATGTTTCATCTGTATTTTCCCTGTATTCGGAAATTCTTGTGACAACGGTATTTCCGAGGTTTCTTCAGCCGGATGCTTTCACGTTCATGCGCAAAATTAGAATAAACTTGGAGACGTTCCGTTTAAGCTCACGACGGATGCACCGCAGCTTCGCGTCAACATCTGCAAGCAGGTCGAGCTCAAAAGATCGAATGACTAAAACGAAACTTGCGTAGTTTTAGCGTCATCGAGACAGAGAATATGCTTTAGCTCTCGTATACCGAGAGAAAAGGATGAAACTTAGCGGACTGATTGTGAGTGATCGACTGCGCATGCGCGATATTATTTAAGTTGATTGGTCGGAAAGATCGTACCGCGGCAATATTTTCGTCTGCAACATGCGAGGCAGCGTTGCCAACTCTGCGGAAATTAGAGACTGTTTAAAGAAAAAAAAAAGGAGTTGTTTTCTTATTAAGAAATATTTCGTTCAGGCCGGCATACGAAGGAAGAGATCGAAAGATCACCGACGAAATCTCGAGAAAAAATCTCCAAATATGGTCTGTGAGATCAAAACAATAGACTAAAAATCAACCAACTGTGATGTTCCTGTGAAAATATGCACCAATTATATAGCGTCTTCAATCTTCTAAAATTTATTTGACAAGTTGATGGTCCTTAATATTCAAAATAAAAACATGTTATGTAAGTAAAAATTCCTAATATCTTTATACTCACAATTCAGGTTGTAGGTTATAAATATATTTATGTTGCCTCGTTCGGTGATTCTCGTTATATATTTCTACGAAACTTGTCAGTATTATAAAGCGAGAAAATTAAATGTATCTATTGAGTTTCCATACCATCAAACATTATTTTTGAAAATGAGAAATGTCAAGAATTATAATTATTGCAACGCCATTCAGGACATCTGAAAACTTACTGATTGTGGTGCGATCTAAATAAGAAATCTAAAGAATCGTTTTCGCGCCATTTGAAGAAATATTTGTCTGACAGGTTGGCAGCACTGCTGCAATGCAGAAGCGCCACCTTACTCGAAACGGGGTACTAGAAATGTCAAACGTTCCCGCGCCGAGTGGTGAATTGAAATTAGGTAGTTACGATGATTTGTAACAGTGACCAATAAAAGTTTGACCATCCTGAACCAATGACTACATCAACGCAACTGTCTTGAGATCTTCTTAACCTAAGAAAATTCGCGACACCTAACCCAACCTCCATAGTCCGATGAGTTTGACGTTGTAACGACTGCGCAGGAGAATCCTAAAAATCTCGCGCATGCGCGGTGGGATGCTTAATCTACAAACTTTCACAGTAATTTCCTCCCGACGCATTACTAAACCCTGGTTTTCACTCGCTTGCCAAAGAAGATCCGCGCGACAATTCATCTCAAGATCGAGACGTTCGTCGAAGGTTCTCCAAAATCTAGGCAGCTTGTCGGGGCGTGGCGGATCATTTGCTCGAGTTGGTATTCAATAACGGAACGTACACTTCCTACCCGTCATGCACCCGGCATTCCAGTCGGCGGAATTGGATGGTCGATCACTACGGATGGAAATACGATTAATTAGCTCCCAGAAGAGGAGGTGTCTATAGGTAACTCTGCGGCGGTGACGGTCGGTGAGTCGTTTCGAGTTTGCCGAATGGATGGGAGGAAGTGGTGGATGGATATGTAGAGACTCAATTGGCGTGACGATCCGTTTAATTAGTTACCCGAATGGCAGCCCTCTCTCTCTCTCTTTTTCTCCCTCTTTGCTCGTAACGTGATCTCACCACTCCGGTGATCACCCAGGGATCACCCCCGCATGCTGCGACAGGATCTGCAGACCGCGCCAAATATACCGTCAGCATCGACGACGCTCACACGTCCAACTTGATGGGATCAGTTCTGGTGGCCCTGGATCTGATAGAGTGGATTCGTGCGACGTGGTTCAAGGGTTGCGACTTTTTATTCCTGCATGCGTTTCAAGCGAGGTTTTTACCGTATAGGCCTCGATGAGGGCGGGGAGAAATGGACTTTTCATTCGTTCAGAAAATTCATCATTTTCATGGCATTGGCAAATGGAATTAGAAACCAACGCGACACCGAGAGACGTAATATACTCAGATTTTTTTCCAAATACCATAATTTCAACTTTACCATGCTTTGAATGAATACTTTAAGATTCTTTACACGTTGATCAAACTCGAAGCAATGTTCGAACGATCGAAGTAGGGGCCAGAAATGGCTGCCAACTGTTTCTTGGTGATAGACAACAATGTCGTGAGGTCTAATTGTGGAAACGGAAGTTAATTTTCATAAGTAAAAATGATGAGAGTTGTCTGAAAGTTGGCCAGTATTTGAATAAAAAATACCGTTTACTTCCAAAGTATCTTTAACGTTAATCTCCGAGCTCGGGTTATTTTACTTGAAGAAAAAATATAGGAAATCCAGACTGGTTGGGGCTCACCGTAGCCATTGCGATGAAGGTACGACAAATATATCGTCACAAAAATGGTCGTTCGCAATTTTTCGCCCCGGTAGAACCACTTCGACATAATACGGCAATAAAATACGAGAACGCGGAAGAAAAGATAAGACAGGATGGGGAAAGGTGGGGGAGGGGGTGAGTAGAAACATGTCACAACCCTCTGACGATCTTGAATCCCCGAGCAAATGTGGACATACGGAATAACAGAGAGACAGAAAATGAGAAAGGGATTGAGGGTATCGATGCGGATGACTTACAGCTTCTATGTATTAAATCAGGCGGCGATACCTTCGTTATTCTTTCGATAGTTTCACCGCAACCTTCTCAATTGTCGGCATAAATAACTTCTAACTTGTAACGATTGAAATGTCCTCGCAAATCGTATAGTCGTAAGAATTCGTGATACACAAAATTTAACTGTGACGGTAAGTCACGTGATGTGTTGACGTCCTTAAGGTTTTTCTATATCGAAGAAACGCTCTCTCTTGATGTAATCGGGTATTTCTCATCACGTTCCGAAATTCAAGCCCCGAGTCGTTAGTGCCGAGTAACATGCATTTATTATCGATGCAAAATTTTTATTTACTCGCAAGTTATCGAAACTAAGACTGTTGAAAACAAAACCCGAAAAAAATTTGATCAATTTATTGCTTCAAAAGTAATTCCTTCACCTTGTCCCTTTGTCCGAAATCAATAAACAAAAGCTGTTCATCTAAAATACAAAAATGTTCTTATTTATTAAATACTGCTGAAATTTTCGAAAATGAATGTTAATTGTACGTCAAAGCTTTCATTGCATTTCGACAAATACATAAAACGGATCATGAATTTTAAATATATTTACCACGAAATAAAATTATTCCCTCATCGTTTTACGAATATTCGATTTGTGATAGCTTCGAATGAGATTTGTGAACGCAGCCTTAAGTTTTTAACTCTTAACGAAACTCCTAATTTGTAGGTGTGGCGGTTTTTTTTTTAAACGCTGAAATGAGTTTGTCCAAGCTTTTGGTTGGAATTATTTAAAAGACATATTTTTCTTGGTCATTATCTCATTGTACGTACATGAAGGTAAATCCGTATAGTATAATACATTTGTTTTAATTTTTTTATTGCGTTTTAGGAAGTAAAGTGTATACGCAAAATGTGAAAGCAATTCGTCATCTTAATGTTATATAAAATTTTCGTCCGGACTTCTGAATTGTTTTTTTCAGCTCATATGACGTGTTTTTTAATTTTCAACCGATATAACTGTGCGCTAGAATTTATAACAAGCCCCGTGAAATGATCAATGAAACATTTGAGGGAGATAATTTTCAAATAACCAAGCACAAGTAAAGTAACAAAGAAAAAGACAATGTTACATAACGCTAATTTAATTAATTTACACTTGTGCATCAGACATTTTCCAATTTACTAACTTCAGATGTGTATGAATGAGCGAAAGATCGACGTACGAATGGTTAGAATACAAAATTTTACAAGATTCGCAAAGAAAATATCCCGAAGTTTTGAATACATAATTCTGCAATTGCTTGTTAATCAAAATAAAATTTTATTGTTCAAATCATCGGAGAAACTGACATTTCGATCTGAGAAAAAATATTCAAAATTATTAATTAATTGTAATATTTATTTTTAATCGTCGTACTCACTATAAAATTGAACCTCAAACTTTGGAAAAAACTTTTATAGATCCAGAACAAATCACTGCTTAGACTTGGGAGAATATCTGCAAGACTTGTACCAAGATCTTAATTCAGTTACTGATCTAAAAAATCTGCGTCTCAATTGCTCCTTTTGGAACTAAATTATCGCAACATGTGAACTACAAGTGACGAAAAAATATTTCTCACGCGTAATTTTCTACTATATTGTATTTGTAACACCACTTGACATAGCGTAGTAGGCATATTTTTATTGAAAAAAAAAAGGATCAACTTTCAATCTTCAAATTATCATTCTCAAAATTTTTCTGTAAAAAGAATACGATTCGAATCACGTGCCGAACCTTGCGTAGAACCAGTTTGCTCATCGGCATTAAATATATTCAAACACTCGATGTAATTTGTAGTTTGTAAAAAAAAATTTCGTCAATTTCCGGTTCTTTACAGTAAAGGATTTCACCTCAAAGTGTCATAATGAACGCACCGAAAGGATCGATAGAAACTCATTACGTTTCTCCCGCCCCTTTCTGGTATCACTTCATTGCGTAGCTATAAATATTATACGAATTAACTTTTCTTTCGGAGGGTGGCGCTACATAAATAATGCATCCGTGAAATCTAGCTCATAAGTACCAAGTGTAGTGAGGAAAAAAGTCTGTTTGGTGGTCGACGTTTTTTTCGTTCATTTGATCAATAATGCGGTTCGATTTATTGAACTTATAGACGGGCTTTCATTGCAAGCATTTTTTTGTTGATTCGCTACCTAGACTTCTCTATTTTTTCGGAAATCAGTAGAATCAATCTTAAGTCGAAACTAATAACCATTAGTTGGATTAATTAGATAAGTGTTGTTTTTCAACCGATTTTCTGCAAGCGATTCTAGCCTAAATTTCCATGTGCTAAAAACTTTCATCGATTAGGATTTAATTTGGTTTATATGTGACTTATTTTGGGTTTGGATAATATTTCACCTCGCGTTTACCATTTATGGTGCTTTTTGGTAGCTTGCCAACTTTCGTTCAGTCTTAAAAACCTCACGATCAGAGTTTTCATTGAAACTTGATCGATCGAAATTTCAGATACGTGAATTTTTTCAGATGTTACAACTGATTGTGCATATCACTGCAACGCAATGACGAATTTATTCGATATCTTGATTGGCAGTTAGATATTTTGCAGTTGCTTAGAAATGTCCTCTAAAATGCATCAAATTTCACAGATCTGAAGCTGTATTTTACTACCATTCGAGAATTACTTCAAAATAATGGCAGATCTGATTTTACGTAAAATCTTCCCGCATAGAATATAAGTGGAAATAAACGGGAAGAGTAATTTATCTCATAGTAAAGATGTGAACGACGAATCTAACTTCATTTAAATCATAAATACAATTTCGTTCATACGTTAAAAAAATCAAGTGAAGTGGCAAAACACCGAAAATATTTCAATGCATACTAGACAGTATTCAAAATCGTTTAATGTATCTAAGGAGTTTAACTGATATAAAATTGTAGCCAGCCAAATTCTTGACCAATTTACAGTAAAGAACATCCAATATTAATACAGAAAAACTCGCAGTTTTCAAATAAAACCATTAAAATCATTTCCGACACCCTTGGATTTAAATAAAAACAAAACAAAGACAAACTAAATATCTATTTGAACAGTGTTGCGTAGATATTTGATTGGTAAAACAGAATATTTGTATATTACCGGAAACATAAATTTGTTCGAAATGAACAATTTTTTTTTTTTCTCCTGTTTTTTCGCTGTTATAAAATAACAGGAATTTCATACAATCAAATATGTCCATATAGGGCTAAGATGATGTTTTTGTTTTAAATTTTTCCCTCACACTCCGTCACCTGCGAATTTAAAGACGAAGAAAAGGTTCGACCAGGTCTGAAAAGCACGGAGAAAATCGCAAAATTTTCCACCTACCCGCTATTCACTGCGCGGTCGGAATGCAGTGAACTTCGAGAGTTTACCGACTACTGCAGTCGAGGCTGTTGTATTTCACACACGCTATTCACTTGTTCTCCGGCTCGCCTTAACACAACGCGACATGTCACACGATTGAAATACACGCCAGGGACACGTGGTGATCAAACTCGCAAGCATAGAGGTATAACGGCGTAGTTTTCACACAACGATTAATTTCCCGTTTGAATATGAATGCAGCTACGATTCCGTGAAACCGCACACCTGCCGCCACTAGTGTCGCAAAAGCAAAGTTGAGGAGGATAATTAAATATCTTCTTTGTTTATTTATTTATTTGTTTATTTTTTTTTTTTTCTTTATACTTCACTCGACGATCGTTTCGCACCAATCGGACACTAACGAAAACTAGACACGTATAAATCAGCTTTTTTTTTTTCTAATCTTTTTCTCTCCGTATCACTTCTCTCTCTCTCTCTCTCTCTCTTTTGCACTCTGCCTAGTTTCTTTTTTTTTTCTTCTTCCGTCACGTCACCGGTGTAGCCACTTTAAGGACACGTCGTGGCGCGCACGGTAAGCTTTTTAAGCTATTCACTTGTACGGCAAGGAACACGTGGTGCCGCTTCGTGGCCTCGCGAACGACTGGCTGACGCGCGCTGCCCGACCCGATACTGACTTTCTCTACTGCCGGAGCAGCTTCGCGTTTCGCCCGAAGTGTTTCGTTGCCTCGCGGCGCGCCCCTCGATGCTACGCCACTGAAGCGGAATTTCGGATTCGTTTTTATACTTGACTTTTCTCTGTTTTCAGAGAAAAATTTAGGTATTTGTAACCATCCCGAAAATGAAAAGTTGAGTTTTCACTTGATCTCGACGTTTCAGGATCTAGAGAATCACCTTCGACCTTTTTGCCTGGACGTCTGTGCGTAAGTACACTGAGAGAAATTTTTAATTCCGGTTACCGCTCGGTTCTTGACTATTTTCATTTTTTACCACAATCGACGAAATATGGTTGTAGGTAGAAAATGAAAATTAGTTTTTTAGTTCTTACCGGAAAGTCCAGCATACGTTACTGTTCTTTCTCATTGTAATCGCTGTTACTATATTTTCTTGCAACTGTTGCGAAAATTTAACGCTTGAGCAATTGGAAATTGACGTTAAAGCCTTGTTTAACTAAAAATGTAGAGTAAACCGAACAAAATGATTTTGCGTTGCGATTATCAAAAAAGGATCGACAATGGCGCAAAATGGTTACGTGTACCTCGTTTTTCGTAATCCCAACAATATTTGAATAGTTTTTTCAACGATGCATGTCTTACTGAATTTTTCTAGTTGCTATAAGAAACGAAATTTTTTCCGGTGTAGTGACCAATTTTTTTGTCTGACGATATCTCGAGAACGAGTCACAGGATTTTAATGATTTTGTTCTTGATCAGCGCGCGTTTTTTAAACTTAGAAATGATTAGATTTTAGCTTTCATCGGTTCGGTACTTTTTCAATTATTTAAATAACAAAATTCTATAAAATTCAAATAAAAGTGATGATATCTTGAGAATGGATGAATAGATTTATATGAAAATTGGTACATTGGGATTTTTTGGGTCGCTCATCAGGGGTCTTAGGTAAGATTTGCGATCGTCAAATTTGAAGTATTCGATAAACTGAACAATACTAAAAACATTTGAATTTTGATGACGAATCTAAAGTCAGATTGCGAAATCCAAAATGCTGATCCGATACGATGGAAAAAAAAACATAAAAATATTTTAATTCTGGTAAAAATTCCTAGGCGAAGGTTTTTTGGATCACCGATAACGAATTCAAGGTCGTACTTCCAAAATTTGTAATGACGGCTCCGATATAATGGTTCAAAATAAAACAACGTCATATTTTCATGCAATATGTTATCCGAGGGTTTTAAAAGCGTTAATCACGAATCTGAATTTCTAGTTCGAAATTCGAATGGGATATTATTCTGTTTTTTTTTCTCTCAACTTGGAACCTGCAGTGTGAGAACGGAAAGTTCGAGGGCTGGCTAAAGCCGCTTGTTTCCAAACTGTTTAGATTTCAATCAGCAACAGTCAACTGTAACGGTACATTGTATTGCTTTTGTTTTTTGAGTTTGTGAGCATTTTTTTTTTTTTTTTTTTTCTTTTACTTCGTTTGGAAATTTTCGATTTGGAAACCTACTACAGGTTCAACTTATTTTTAAAACTAAATTTTTTCCGATTTAATTAACTTCTAATGTATTCTATTCCCGGAACAATATTAGTTGTAAGAAAAAACAAAAGAATAAAAATTCCAACATGTGTGTTTGATTCTGTTCCCTCGATTTCTGTTGGATACCTATCGTGATTATCGGTTGGAATGAGACGCCTTTATTTCACTAATGTATTTAAGTGACAATCAAATTAATGTCTCAATTTACATCTAACCTAAAGTTACATACTAATTAACATACCTTTTCTTACCTTACTAAAAAGACAAGATTTTTCCTAAATCATTCTTGAAAAAACTGTTATTCTTCATTTATAACACAAAAATTCAATGTTTACTCGTGTTCTATTCGATTTTACTCAGCTTTTTTTTATTTCGAATCGATACAACGTCCGTGTTTTTGTCCAAAGTTTATTTTTAATTTTAATTAGCGAGTTTCAGTCACATTTCTTCCTTGATTGTGATCTCGTTTCACTGGCTTTGGATCCAAAAATGAGTAGCAGTTTTTTTTCCGTCAACTTGAAACGATTATTCTTCTTGCGACGAAACTTTTCTCTGGCGATTGACATCGGTTATTGAATTTTTTTTCCAAAGTTATTTTATTTATGAACTTTTTTTCAATGCCAAATGATAATATTGGGAGAATCTCCGATATCTTGTCAAATCACATTAAATTTTCAAGTTGATTGGGCGCATAAATATTTAGTTTAAAGTTTGTTTCTCTCGTTTTTGTTAACTGATTGGTTCCGTGATTTACTTGGACCAATTGAACGTGTTGCTTGTAGATTATTGTTTTGTATTCTTGTTTTCGATATTCTAGAGCAATTTTCAAAGCTATACGTGTAACATAATGAGCGTGTATTTCCCTTTCAATTCCATTTCCCCGAAATTGTTATTAATTCTTTGTTACTTTTTTATTGAATTGGATTCAGCAGCTTTTAATCTATAAACGAATGCAAAGAAAATTGCTTCAAGTAATTTATTTATTCTCTTTGATGTCCGCGGGTCGCGGCGTAGCAGGATGATTAATTTTAATCGCGTAAAACGGCAATCAATTTTTGGGTGAAAAAGTCGGAAAGACGTCGATATAATGTAAAAATGTAACGAAGAAAAATGACGATCAACGAGAGAAGCTTATAAATTATTTTGGATAACAATTGTAAACAAAGAGGATGAATTTTTTTACATTCCTATTATGTAATTTGTAAGTATCTTGTTTAGTCAGCTTAAAATAACTTTATGTGTTACAAATAAATTTCACTCCTCGTGTGTCATGAAATTCGGTCATTTGATCTTGGATGAAAATAAAATGAACTCATCCACACTTTGGTCTATCGAAAAAATTAAATTTCTTTCGAAGAAATAAATTTACACATCGAGTAATAAAATATCTACACGATAGATGATTCACAACTTGGTGCACGCCACGATCTCCTCTTCGGTATAAAAAATGTCGCCTTTTATATTTCAATTTTCCAGATCCATAATATTTCCTCATCGAATATCAGTTGGTAAATCAACGCGGTTCAAGTTTAATCATAGAAGAATTTGCTGGTCGTTGAAACGGCCTCGGGGTTCTTGGATTTTCCGAAATTAAAATCATCCCGGAGTGGATCACAAAAATCTTGCGGGGTGATGTTGGTTGTCAGGCAAGCAACGGTATGACAGGCGAATCGTTCCAACGAAAATGTGTATATTACATAAAATGCGTATAATATCGAGGGAGAAACAGGTGTGGATTGGAATAACGTAAAAAATGAAAGAAAGAAGAAGACAAAAAAAAAAAAAATGAAAGGGAGGCTGCCGGCTGGGAAATGAGTTTTTATTCAAAGTAACGAAATTCTCAATCCATTTGACACGCCGTGTCAGCCTGCAATATTTGATTATATCGTGTAACGTTTCTTGACGATGACTTGTGTGTACAATTGTACGTGTATTTTGGATCCTGCATAATTGTGTTTGTTTTTGATGTAAGAATGAAATATCGCGGTATTATGCGAGGTCGCATCGACTTAATCACATTTTTATTTCACAGATATATGTATACATCGTTTTTTCGACTTTCGTATGCGTATAATTTTCATAATATTATACAGAAACGGGGGCGGTGATTCATTCCAAAGATAAACGAGCTCTTCAGTCCCGGGAGAATTTGTACGGATCATTTCAAATTCAAGAGATAGACGCGTGCAAGCCCCTAATGAATCAGATAGGCTCCATTGTTTCAAATTTATGATTGATTTAGAGTTTTCGAATTTCCACAATACATACCATTTCTCGTTCCGGCTCGATTCACACAAATTTGTCAAGCACGCTTTCAGACCTTACATTACTGCGTTCAACAATCAAGCCAAACTTTTCCTATTGTATCGAGTTTCCGAACGTACATACCCGCCTATCTGCCCATCTACGACCAAAAATATCGTGAGAATTCAGGGAAACTTACAGCGTTTAGAAAACTTTTCGTTGAGGATAAATCGCATCGAGTGTTTTTGAAGCTGAAGTTATGAAACGGGAAACGAGTAGTTAATAAGCTCAACATCTTCCCCAGCTCGGATGAGTTCCGAGCTCTTGAAACATTATAAAATGACATATTTTTCTCAAGCAATTTTGTTAATTCAGTTGCTCGAAAGTAAATGGGCCGATCGAATCTAAAATTTAACCAGTTCAAAGCTGCGAAGAGTCGCGTCAATCAATACCAAAATCATTTGAATTCGTTGATCCGTTTTAGAGATATGATCGTTTTGTTTTGTTTTTTTTTTTTTTAATTTTTTTTAGTTAAAACCTCGTCGATTGAAAGCTAAATCATCGAAACCCGTTCATTCGTTTTCGAATTATCATCGGACAAAATATTGAACCCAAACACACGTATATTATCTGATCAAATACGAATAAAAAAAAAAATAACGCTTCACCGATTCGTTTAACAACTGTAATAACTTGCAGTATCTAATGTTTAACCAGCAAACATGTATTTGATGTTACGTTTCATGCTTTTTCGCTCAAAAGCTTTGGGTTCGGCTGAAAATTTAGTGTTTAGAATTTTGTTTTTTTTTTACTACTTCTTGAAAAATCAGTAAGCCGGTTGAAACGAGAAAAATTTTCGGTAAAACTTTACGTAAACTTTTATCAAACATGGGATACACGCTACTTTTTTTGAGGAAATGAATGTCTGTGCCTAGAATGAGTTGGAGACTCACTGTTAGTAATAATGAAGAGAGTGCAGAGGTTCGTATGAATGATTGAAAGAGTTGATGTGACAAAGCCGAGTTGAAGAATGATTAAAACTATAATGTTATCTATGGAATATCAAAGGAATAGTAGAATGAAGAAATTTTCAAAATCTCTCAATTACGGAGTTGTCAGAAAGGAATTTTCAATATTAATGGATTACAGCTACAGAGTACAGCTTCCGATTATATGCTTTCGGGATGATTTCGATTTTGAGATTCTTTTATTAGTTAATTAAATTCCGGTGTCAGCGATGCGATGGTTCGAATACAGTGCCGAAGACATCCGAATCTGAATTTTCAAATCTTAACCGCGTAATAAAGTGAATTGCTAGTAATATAAGTCATGAATACAAAAAAACAGTAAGCACTTTTTTCCCATTTATCCATGAATCAAATTTTCGTCAACTTTACTTATAATCGTAGTGAGTATGAACCGCATGAAATATTCCAAACGCATGAATAAATGAAGCGAGATTCCGGAAAGCCGAGGGAACAGATGCCCGACTCGGGATCCAGATGCATCAATCTTATACCCTCACCGAGTGTGTTTCACAAGTTTCAGGTATCCTATGACCCTTCCTCCCTAAGGAAGACCCGCTCTGAATATGCGGACGTGTGCATCTATTATATATTCCATGTCACAGGTCAAGTTCGAGCCTCGGGGATCAGTGTGAATTTAAAAGAAATTTGAATCATACTTTACTTGTTTCCAAACAAAATTGATTCGATAAATTTATCGCCTTTTTTTGTCTTTTAATTGAAAAAATTTTCAAGTTTCAATATTTTTCAAATACTGTTAGGTTCACTTGGTACCGTTACAGTCTTCGAAAAATGAAAGCGGGACGTGCGCGTGAAGAAGTAAATCAAAAAAAATTTAACTAAATTAATAATCAAGCATTTGCCTTGGAGCTCTTTATTCGAGGGTGCAGTAAAAATATCTCCAATGTGAAACCTAGCTCTGTTGGAACAGTTCGGCAATATCCGTGCACCAAGGGATATTCACCGAGAGAAAACACATCTAGGATTTCCCTATCCATGTATCGACTCGTGCATTTCGTTGCCGAGAACTTAGCCACCACTTTGAGGTGTACTATGACAGCACTCAAGACGAAGTGTCAACCGCAGTGTCTGAGATTCGGTACACTTCGCGTAGATATTACTTTCAGAATGATGTACATAGTTATATTTATGTATATACAACGCATGTATACATAAATGCATGGATGTGTAATACGAAGAACGAATATACGCACAAGGCTGAGCGAGTTGGTGGTTAGTCCCCACGGTTGCCTCGAGTTGGTCATCCCTATGTAAAGAGCTGGTGGTAAATGTGTTTGGACAAATATTCCAGGGGTTTGTGTATAAGTTGCGGAACGCTTCTAAAAGCCCGAACCGCTCTTAGTGCCACTCAAAATGTATGCGTTTGGTAAACCGTATTATCTATACCTTATACCCGCGTGAATCAACAATTTATCACCAGATTTTTCTGATATTTGTCAACGTTTAGTGCGATTGAGAGAAAATGAGAGAGAGAGAAAGAGAGAGAGAGAATGAGAAAAGCGTTCATTCAACATATCCTGGGGCAGCGAGTCTTCATTTGGTTGTTTGTCATCGAATAACGCGATTGCTCGTCTAGGGAAATTATCTAAGAAAGGTATGCAGCCATGGCTTACACGGCATGAATAGTATATTAGGTATCTAGGGGAAAAATAGGCGTTTCTTGTCGAGAGCGGATGTTTGTAGAACGAGTTGTAGGTCGACGGTGACGAAGGCGCAAATAAAAATTGGGCTAAAAATGATTGTTTCTTTTATCATGCTCTGACGCCGACGAAAGTGAGGTTAGAGCCGTCACAACGACTGCTTCGATTTTAATACTACCCGCCATGAAAAGATCGTACTCAATATATTTCTCCGCAAGAGGCGACATTTTTTGCATTTATTTCACTGTTACAAGTTTTTTTTTACTCCGTGGCGAGTTATTATTTCCGATTATTTCCCCGGTCACGAAACTGTGACTACTATCCCGTTTTAAACGTTCACAAAATACGAGTTTTCGATGCATGTGTGTTAGAAATATCTTTATATAATGCACGGTTTTGTATGCAAGCCTTGGCAATTCCCATTCTCACCATGTTCTTAAAGTGTGACAATTTGCGTGGCTGGTTGATACCATTTTTGTCCGCAAACGGTAGTATCGGTAAAGCCGGGTGCGACAAGGACACGACTAGAGTATGGCTTTCTCAATACTAACGCTTATGCGGGAAACTCTTGTACTAACTGGCCCCCTGTAACGGCACGGCTTTTGCCCCCCAGTGCCCAGACCTGAATGCAGGATGTCCTAATTTAGAAGACGCATTACGTTTTCATCCGACCAAACGGTTCGATTGGAAAATTTATCCTTCAAAAGTCGTATGGTTTAGTGGGAGGCAGATGAAGAATTTTTTTCGAGCCGTCCAGCAGCATAACTGGTGATGCTGCGGAGTATGGACCAGTTTTTTCGAATGGAATCACACATTTTTGTTTCAACTCAAATATTCTTTATTTTGAAAATGCACAACTTTCTCAGGACATTTTTTCTATGCCTGCATAACATCATCAATTCATCGCTATTATTCAGCGGACAATGGCTACATGAAATACAGTCGTGAGGTCAAAGTTGGGGCTGGTTTTTGGTCGCCTATAATTAATAAGTGAGACCTTACTCAGTCGGTAATGTCTGATTAAAGATACCATCCTCTTAACGGTCCCTCAATCCACTAAAATCCGTCGATTCATCACCATTATTCGGCGATCGGTAGTCGCATAGAGTACAGTCGTGTGGTCAATGTCGGGCCGGTGCTTGGACGCCTATAACTAACAAGTGAGGTCTTACTCGGTCGGTAATGAGTGATTACAGATACCGTCCTCTTAACGGTACCTCGATCCAATAAAATGCATCGATTCATCGCTATTATTCGGCGATCGGTAGTCACATAGAGTACAGTCGTGTGGTCAAAGTTGGGGCTGGTTTTTGGACGCGTACATTAGCTCATTATGCGAACTTGTACGAGTACCGGGGATCATTAGTTAGTTGGAGGCTAGTCAGTGAACCGACAGCCCTGGCAGGAACAGTATGCACTGCAGCAGGTATACGAACACCTACTTCGGGTTGTCGTGTATCCTGGTAATTAGTACACGAGTAGCGGTGCAACTTTTCCGACCATTTTCGCGGTTGATGTTCGCCGTAAGCGAGAAATCTAGGCGAGTGTGAAGAGCTCTCACCGCTCGCAGGATTGGCTGCGTACCCCGCGAAATCCCGGCACCTGGATGATCCCCAAGCACACACACACAGCTCCGCACAATCCATGAAATTATATTTCCGCTTGCGTAGTTTGCGTTGTAAATAAATCCAGATTTATGCTGTTCTACGGCACCGGCTGCAGTTTTACTCCACGGATTTCGGTCGTCGTGGATCTACACTTTTTGATCTATAATATTTGCCGGGTCTATGATCTTGCACGTGAATGCGGACAATGTTGTCGCTTCTTGTATTGTTTTTCATCTTTTCTTTGATCGATATACTATAGACGAAAGAGAGTCTAGAATAAGGCAAAAAAGTTACAATACGAGTAACATATTCAATCATATCCCAAGAAAAAATCTTTTCATCTAAACTAGAGAATCAATAATATTTTCTCGTATTGTGAACTTGTATATTTATAAGGTTGAGGTCTTTCGTAGAGTTTATTATGTATTCAAAGCAAAAAACACATCGAAATCTGAATTTATGCAGAATATCAAAATGAAAAATTCTCATGAAGCAGTAAAAAATAATATTGTAAGTTTTGTGGAAGCTGTTGCAGGAAAAATTTCCTGATGCCCTGGATAGAAATATTTATATGCAAATAACTTGTCAGTTACGAAATGGATTCTTACATTTTAAAATGTAGGTTAAAAAATGTGGTTCCTGTTAAAAATCGAATATTCCCACAAAATTTTCCCATTCTCTGACGTTTTTCGATGCAGTGAAGAAATCCTTTGTAATTTTCTTGTATTTGTTATTCAACAGATTTCGAGATATATTCATTATACATCAACAAATGTAATATCGGTATCCAAAATCGAGCTTACAGGCAATCAATTGGCGGAGGATTCGTTTATAAGTAGAACGAGTTATTTTTGATAAGAATTTGGCAAGCAATATGGACTAATAAATAATAGTATAATGTTATTTCTCTGACATTGTTAATAGCACGGTGTTGATAGATGAGATTCAGTGTTTTAATTTTTTCCAGCATTACAGAGACGTTCATAATCAGATCTAACAAGACGGATTAGTTTTAGTGAAACTTTTCGAACACGCTTATATCAGGTTTATTTTTTTCACCTCCGTATGACCAGATTGAACAAAATACAAGTTAAAATTTATCAACAACAGAGTATTGTTTATTTAAATTACAGGATTTCCAAAGTCTTTTCAAATTGTAAAAGACTGTGTAAAAAGTTACATACTTTAAATTGAGATTGATTACAGGATGTTTTTGCGGGGCGGGGTTGAAATTCCGAATTTGAAAAGTTCCGAAAGCTCCTAATTCCGAATTATTTGGTGGCGAAACTTGAAGAAAAGATATGAAAATTTTATAAAACAACAAAGTTTCGCATTGCAAGATTCCGATAGGGCAAACTTCCGAAAATTGAATTGTGCTAACACAGCGTAGTTTACTCAACGAGTGGGTGTAAAAAATCAGGAAAACCGAAAATCGGAATGACCAGGATTCCGAATGAAAAAATATCGAAACTCCAAAACGAAGAAAGACCAAATTGGTGAAATTTCACCAAGCCAGAAATTCAGGGTACTGAAAATCTCGGATCTTTCAGAATCTGGCTGATTGAGATTTATAAATTTTCTCATTTTCGCACCTTCGGAACTTTGACTCGTCCAAGTTAGACCCTTTCAGAATTTCATGCTTTCGAAATCCTGCCGTTTTGGAACTTTGCGCATCGGGTTTTGCGCCATTCGAAACTTGGATGTTTCGTCATGATGTTAAAATTCGGAATCACAGTCCCGCCCCGTTTTTGCGTGGATAAATTCCTCACCACCCTCCACCCCCCGTGCATCCCAAGAACTCTGGATACCTGCGACATGCAGCTTCCGAGCTGCGCCGCCAGTGAGGATTTTCGCAGACGCTACGTCGAGGCCGGTAAACAGGGGAGAAAGATTTTCTTCGGTGTATCGGAATTGACTGTGGCTGTAATTCACAGCGTCAGTTGCCCAGAGTGTTTAAGACGTTGCAGGCGAGAATCTTCTCTGTTCGCTAGTACCGAGAAGGGAGATGAAAAAGCCGGGAGACTGAGAGCTCGGGGAGAAGCTGTGAGAGCCTCTCAGGGACTCCAGCAGGGGCTGCGGGGGGAAATTCCTGGAGTGGGACGCCTGCCGCCTGCATCGGATGAACCGGAGCTGGAAAATAGTCAAGCACTAGTGCCTCCCTCGGCTTCTCAGGATGCTAGGCATAATAGCTGTGCGGAAATGTAACTTTAGACAACTAGGTGCAAGCCAAGCCGGCGCGTGTAACACTCGACTGCGGCTTACCGCGAATGCTTCTCACCGCTACAGATATTATCTTCTTGCGGCGTGCAATCTTGATTTCGGGATTCGTAGGATATTTGTTGTACGGAATTCCGGAGTTATACCGAGAAAAACAGTTTTATTCGTTTTGACGGATTGGTTATTCGGTTCCGCGAAGTCGAATTGTTCGAATATTCGTTTATTGGGTTCGGAAAAATGATTCATTTCGTGAAACTATGTATTTGGCTGGAATTTGGCATCAACTGCGATTTCTCGGGCAACGGATTTTGTGAGGTATTGAAACGAAACTTGGAACTGAAGTTGAACGCAATTTAACGGAAGTTGGGCATCGATCCGTCAAAATTTTTTTAATCAGAGCAAGTCTGATAGCTGGCGTTTATTTCGAGAGTGAATTTTGTAAAAATTTAAAATCAAATTTCTCCGTGGAATTAATCACGGTGTAAAAATGGTGTGCACTGATTAGGATTACGAAAATTTTAAGTTAATCACAGAGATTACAATAATTGAAGCATACTAGATATTACAAAAATGACGAATGGTTACAAAGATAACGAGTGACCACTGGAATAAAATGTAGAATGCGATAGGATTATAAAAGGTTAAATTGGATTACGAAAGATTACAAGATGTTACAGGAATCACAAATAATTACAATGATTTTATTTCTTCCCATTTTTACATCGAAGAACCGGGTACGAATGAGATCATCAGACGATCATTAATCGTGTATAGCATCTTGACTAAAAAGAAAACTTTTTTACATTCCATTTTTTTTTGCACGTTAATTCGCAAGCTATCGGATTGTAACATTTGACCGCAACTTTACTTCAATCCATTTTATCATCCGATAGCATGCGCATTAATGTGCGAAAAGAAGCGTAGCTTTCAAACGACGCCCGTGTCCATTTTGCGTCAAATATAAAAAAGTTTTCTTCTCCGTCGAAGAAAATTCAAAAAAAGTTACAAATTTTTCGAGCACGTGGTTTCAGAGAAACGTCGATATTTGTGCGTTTTTATTTAAAAAAGATGATTTACAATTTCCAAAAAATGTTGAAAAAATTATTTTCGACAAATCCAGAAGAAAAAAACCAATCTTATTCCCTTTCACGACTTTTTCCCAGATCCACAGTCTTCGAGTTATGGAAGACGAGGTCTAAAATACTTATTCCTAAACGGCAAGTGCAAAAAATTTGAAAAAATTAAAAAATATATCAATTTGGTGGAGTTGAAGTAAGGAATAAATCGGCGACCAATTCAGCGGGGATCGGGGTCAAACCTTGTTCACTTTCATTTGGACTACCCGGTACAGATTTTAAAACTTCGCGCACCTAATCGTTACAGATATATAAATGATGACAATCCAGGAAAAAAGCTGAAGTAATTTCAGATCAAGGTGATTACTTTCCAAAAGTTGATGTGATTTCAGCTGCGGTGAATTTGTAATGCAGTGTTAAACATAGGCTGGTGTGAGGCGTCGGCTCCTGCCGATTGCAGTCATAATATTGAACGTAATGAGTAGGCTTCGTGGTGATTATAACTTGGGAATAACGTCTACATGGAGCACATGTATTCACGTGCCAATTCGTATCATCGCAGCGAGGAGTAATTAGTGTAATTATACGAATATTAACATGCCATGCTTCCCGTATTCGTAATTATGACGAACAATTCAATTATGTCATAAATTCCAGTTGCCATCGCAGAGAATAGTCAGAAACGTTCGTTAATTCGCAATTCTCTTAACTCAGGCGAAACCAGAGACAGTCGCACTGTATTCATAAATCATTACGACTAAATTATAGTCGTATAAATATAAGGAGGGGGGGTCAAAATCGTACCTATTTTTAGGAATTTGTTCTAGAGAAAATGAAACGACTTTGAGCAATTTGAGTTTCAGGACTTTGTTGTTTTCAGTTTCAAGAAGATTTTAAAATTTTCTTCATCAAAATTAATAACAAAATGATATCATGGCGTATATAGGTAGCAAACGACCACGTTTTCAATCCGGTGGCGCAGATTTCTCGGTAAACTTTTATCCGATCGACTTGAAATTTTGACACAATATTTAAAACTTGTTTATCGATTCGAGTTCGTGGCTAAATTTTTGAATATCGATCCCAGAATATTTTTATAAGATTTTTATTGCTCGAAAAATGAACTTTTTTTTTGTCTATAATCGTATATGTTTGATATTTTTTTTTTTTCTTTCACTTTAGAGTTACAACCTCGTACCTGAAAAATTGTTTTGATGCCAAAAAAAATTTCTATCTCCTACAAGCTGGACAATGATGTCAGGAGATGCGCCACCGCCGCCATTTTGTTATTAATTTCAATGGAAAAAATTCTAAAATGTTCTTGAAAGTATAAGTAATAAAGACCGCTAACTCAAATTGCTTCAAGTGTTTTCATTTTCTTTAAAGAAACAATTCTAAAAATAGATTGTACAGGTTGTACACCCCCCTCCCCGACAATCTTGCATATTGCTTCACTTTTATGCAATCGTGCTGGTCGATATCGTTTGTAAGCCAGAAAGTAAAACGATGGTAGGAAAAAAAAAACAAGATGAGACGGAAGTTTAATTTAGCGTTTTCATTTCCTTGTTTGGTTGCGTTTGATGCGGAATTTTCGGAAGATTAATTTAGGAAATAACAATATCCGCTGAATTTTACGAAGGCAGCTGATGTGCTGGAATACTGACAGAGAAATTTTATAATATTTATGAAACGGGGTGATGAAACTTTACGAGGAAACAAGTTCCCCTCAACTCTCAAGTTTATTTGGAAGTAACTCGCTTCCTCGTAACGATTATTGCTGTTGTTTTGTCGACACTCTCGTTCTTGGCTGTTCCTTTAATTAAGACAAACTCTGGTATTTAAATTGCGGGTTAACGTTCGAACTGCATTGCGTCAACCACGTGAGGGTGAAAAATAGTAGAAACGCCATAATGTAGAGTTTTTAAAGAAGCGAAAATTCGATTTAGAGATTTTAAAAATGAGGAAAGTCGACGTATCGTAACGAATTATTTACTTGCTATTACTCTCATCTATTATTTCGATTCTCTTAAGGGACCCTGATTTCTAATTCTGTCTCAGGAATCACAGGAAAAACCTCGGTCAGGAAAAGAACTTTCTTAAACACTGAAAAATCATTCTTAAGGCTTCGAGAGATTTGTGTCAAAACGCAAAAGTCTCGAAGGCGGCTTATTGAAAAGAAGATTATAAACATAAAATCGAAGATATTATATTACGGAAAGCAGTTCTACAGAGAAAATGTTCTACAAAATATGCTCCACGGACTCGTTTATAACGAAATATTTTTCTGTAGAAATGAGTTCGAGATTCACGTCAGAAATCAACCTGCATGAATTGTTTTACAAGAGAATTGTTCTACAGAATATTTTTAATGTTAACCCTTGCCCCAAAGGCTCTTTCAAGGAGTTACAATCGATCAGGAGTGATTACCAAGGTAGAAAGATTGAAAAAAAAAAAAGTTTTCCATAGTTTTTCCTGCGAAAATCAATGCCGTTATCCGTATTTTTACAGCATTACTTTTTTGACGTGAAATAGATACGAGAAAATCGAAAAATAATCGAATCAAAAAACCACAACGTTGGATTGGCAATAACTATGTTCAGAGATGTTACATTAATTTTCAGATCATTTTTATCCAAGTTTCATCTTCTTTCATATTAAAAATTTTCCTTAAAACATTCCGTATTTCAGTTTCTTAAATTCAAATTAAATAATCTCTCATTTTATCTAATTGAAAAGGATTATTTTACACGTATTTATCAACGATTAATAACATATCAAAAATTCAGCTTTTCATCTTTACAATGCTCTAATGTCCGTATCACCTTAAGAAATACAGATAAATGTGCGGAATGAGGTAATATTACTTTTAGATTACTTTAAGTTGCCACACAATGTTATTTCATTGTTTATATGCAAATTGATAAAAAAAAATTTATAAAAAAAATCGATTTCAACTCCTTTAAAGGGCCTTTGGGGCACGGGTTAATATTAAAATTAAGAGCGGATTTCATTTTTTAAAATGATGTTTTAGTATTCCGAGGCAATTTAAGGAGTGAGAGAATTTTTTTTTTTTTTTTTAACCAATATTACGAGCCACCCTAATGTATACATGTATATATGCGTATGAATAAGCGAGTTTTCCGTAGTATCGATCATTGTACGCACGTATTACGAAGCAAAGCATGTTCGATGTCCGACCACCTTTCCCCTCGACTCTTTCAGGACTTATTCCCCCGGGTGAAGGATATTTTTGCATACGGTCAAACAGAATATCCGTTTGTCTGCATCTCACGAAAGCTTTCATCATATCCTGCCTGACGTTAGAATAAAATTGCGATCCCCCCCTAAAAGGTTTGTACGATATATACAGGGTGGGGCATTTAAAGTGTGAGAGAGAAAATAGCACTCAAGCTGTTGATAGATAAGATGCTCGAAGCGATAACCCTCGACTTATAAACAATTGCAACACGTTGTTAATTCGCTTTTTCATTTCGTCTGACGACATGCAAAGAATGAATACAACGAGCATGTGCTGAAATTAGACCAGAAATGTTTGCTTGAGTTGGACAGTATTTTCATCAGTGAATTAACAATTGTCAAAATCTGAGAAACTTAGAAAGCTTGTAACAACGAGAAGTGAAAAGCCATCTACGAAAACGAAATCTGTGTAACGAAAACGGCGGAACCGACTTCGACAAAAAAAAAAAAAGTTAAAGTAGAACAGAAAGAGAACAACCAATAAACTGTTGTTGTTTTAAAAAAAAGACCAATTATAGAAGCATTATTATAAAAATCATTTTACAAGGAGCATTCTATGTACAAAAGACGTATTTTAATCTTGCAAATGAATGGACGAACGAATGAATGATACAAGATAATCAATATTTAAAATTTTATTTATACAATTATACACCGCTGATCTATTTATTTATTAAACAAAGCGAATGCGTATATTGTGTTGATACAAAAGGATAATTCACTCGAAATTTCGATACTGAAACGTGTAACGAATAAACGCGTCTTTGATTTTGATATGTATGCCTCGTCCATTAATTTAAGTAAAATTATAATTTATAATAAATTGATCACATTTGCTCTTCATATTAAAGAAATAAATGATTCATTAAACGTCCAAAAATTGTTTAAATAACACGTCACATCTCTAAATTTTAATCTATGAAAATTCACTGATTCCCAGCATACCGCTGGGAAAAATTTGAACCTGCATAAATTTGCGGTCACGCCTAATCTTCACATGTGTATATTTTGAAAAACTGGCGTTTCCGCGGTTCTGCTTTTCGTCTGTGATATTTGTTGGTACGTATTCTTTTAAACAATGTCCAATAAAAGTTAATGCACTTCCGATCGAGCACACATTTTATCATTCAGTCGTGCATTACGGGTCCCTCATACCGGACGCCCATATTTGTCTCTTATTTTTGTTAATTACACAAAACTTGGTCATACTTGTCTAAGCGATACTTTATCATGGCTAACTAATCGAAAATACGTGCTGAAAAACGCACGAAACGTAAGAAAACCGCGGAGTTTGTTGACGGTTGTTCAATTAAGACACGCGAAGCAAGACAAAGGAAACCGACGTGCCATGAAGATGAAGTTGGTAACGTTATTGCAACGATTCGCGTATCGGAAAAGAATCGTTATTTCTCAATTTCAAGATTGTCTTACGATGTGGTAATGGTACATTACGATACGAGTGCGCAAAGTAGGTGGATACATTTACGGAGCGTACGAGTATCGTGTACAACTTTTCCTATCAACTTTCGCAAAGTTCGACCCGTGTAATTATTACAAAAGGTTGTGATGTACAGAGCGGTATCACATTCTTGTGCATTCCCGCACGCGCTTCTCAGCGTATGGGAAAATGGAACTTTGCGAACTCCAATGCGTGCGGAAAATCGTACTTTGCGCACGATGGTAGGAAAATTAAAATGCGGAAAAATATTCATATTTCAAAAACTCAACTGCTTCAGTCACTAAAACGTTTCGTAACGTTAACGCTGCTAACTCCAGTCTCCTGATACGCTTGTATGTTATTCCTTGAAGAGAACGACGAGGATTGCATCGAGTGCTGCAATTGCAAGGAACGGACGCATGAGACGTGAGCAGATATTCCCGAGTGTTCTGACCAATATACTTGTGACCATTGCAAGATTTATTAATTGTTTATCCATATCTTTCCACTCGTATTAGCAGTGCCACTTTTCCGACTCGCTGGTCTTTACAAGTAAAAAAAAGTAATATTTTCTTCTCAGTTTAGCGTTGAATAATAATTAAAAAAGTTACATTGTTATTAAAAATACTCTGAAGATTATCATAAACTTAAAAACAATTATCTTTTTACGTAGGTTACGATTTTGTTGACGCACAACCTTATCTCTCCGGCACTGGTGGACTTCCTCTTAATTTTTTTATCAAACTTTCTAGATTATTTTAATGCATTGGCAGTTTACATTTGCACACTATATGCATTGGATCCGAACCTGTAAACCTGATCATGCAGCGGCTTATAAATTACTGCAGATATAGACGGACCTGACAAATGTCCACCTCTTATACCGACACGATATTTTAACGTGCGGGGATGGAATTCAATTCACTGATTCGATATTCAATATTTACAAACTTTGATTACGATGGCAAATACTAAGTTTGCATTGACAGTCCAGTTATAGTCTGTTGGGAATGCGGGCTGACTGCGAATATTATTTACTGCAACGTGCGGCGTGGGGTGAATATACATGGTCTAAAATTGATACCCGATTATCGTTACTCTCTCATTGGATTAGCCTGTCATGGAAATTGGTAGTACGAGTAGCAATGCGTTGCTCATATCGCGCGTTTCCTGCCTAGATAAACGTCGACGATCCACGAGACATGTGATTGGCTTTTTCGTTACTTCATACGTTACTTTTCACAATGATAAATATCATGGATGTGATATTTTAATACCTAGAATTTCAGCTGTTGTAACTTTTTTTTCTAACTGTGTTAAAGTTTGTACCGCGCATAATAATATCGAACATCCAAGTGGGTCTGACGAATAAAATGTATAATTTGAGAAGCTTTTTACGTATCGCTTTCACTTACGAATTTTATTTACTGTTTTTAATGATTTACTTTCATACTCTCGAGTGCTGGAGAGTCGAACATTGATTTATTCGGGATATTCACGAAGCATACGCTGGTTGATTTTGGTTATTGAAACGATGACTCAAAACTGTTTCAATCTTTTCAATTCCGTTTCGGTTTTCTTTCACGGCGACGATTCGACAAAGTCGATACTGTTTCGAACCAGGAAAACTTCAATTAGCCAAAATCTTAAGTAAGTACAAAGATGGAAACTAGCGAAAGTTGTACTCAACTAGAACAGGCCAATGGTAATATCTATTACGGATAGAAAAATGTGAAGCAGAAAAAATCGCGGCACAAACTGGTAAGAACCGAAAAGGTGAACGGAGGCAGAATCACATAGCCTCCGATTCTCAGGGGAATGAAGGAACTCCGAGCATTAACCACTTTAATTTATTACTTTACAAACAAGATCACTGAACCTCGTTAAAAGTTTTTGAACTGGATCGCTGTATACAACGGCTAGGCGACTTGTGAGCAGCAGGAAATTTCCTAAACTTTGTATATTATTGGTTCTTTTTTCTTTTGATGCCCAATTTAAATTTGCCTTGCGATAAAAGAAATCCTACGCTTCGTTTTAAACGCCGCGAATCTTAGACTCATATTTTACGTATCAAAGTTCCATTTATGGACAGCAGAACTTCAAATTAAAGGCTGCAGATACTATCAAGAATTCAAGAGTTTTAATTATTTCTAAACGATATTAGATACCGACTAATTTACAGCAGCTACCGAAAACATTTCAACCCAATCTCTTCTCAGGTGTGTCAATAAAATTCCTAAGGTTCATCTTGCCAATTTCATGAATTTTTCACCGTGATCTTCGCCGTATTTCTCTTTTTTTTTATGAGAAAATATAAAATTTCTCAGTTCTCTGAATTGATTTTTGTTTCTGTATTTTTATTTTCTGACTGGACAAACTTTATTGAAATACATTTAAAGAAAAGTTGTTTTAATCCAGAGCAGGTACAAAATATTATCATAATTTGTGGTTTTAGAATTGTCGTAACTCATTTCCATGCACATTTTCACCTGACAAATTGTTAACGTCACAAAACTTGTACAACGAGTCTCGCGTAAAACAGTCCATTTTAAACCTTACTTTGGTATAAATAATCCGAATGCTCGTTGCAGTCGAATCGGTATATAAAACCCTGAATAAAACCTCCAACTATACTAGATTAAATTTCGCGCTGATTTAAGGGTAGAAATCTTCTGCCATTGACGTTCACTCACAACTTTTTGGTTAATATGTAATTTAACCCTTAAATTCAAGGATTCATCCTGAATGAGAGTTGGATTTTATCCTCAGACTTGAGAATAATCACCAATATTGATGGTACGCCCTCAGACTTAAGGGTGTACTTTCAAAGTCAAGGGATAACCTTTAACTCTGAAGAATAAGCCTTCAATTGTTGGAGGTCAACCTTTTCCGCTTTGGGCGTAACCCTCGAAGTTTAAAGTAAATCACTGAAAATAAAGATTAAATCTGCAAAATTCTGCATTCTCCCCAAAAATTTTTGGTATTACCCTAAAAATTTTAGATTTCATTCGACAAGCATAATATGCGGAAAATAATTTTACACTGTGTCTTGAAATTCCATATCTTTGTTCTTTCAAAATGCACTCAACATTGTTTTGAATTAGTTTTTCTCAATTTTTGTTTACTAGACACGCACCTTTGAATTTCGCGCTAGTGTGCTTTGGAATTTAGAATTTTTCAACTGCCAAACTACGTCGTAATGAGAGATAATGATTTTCGTGAGATGTTTTCTCACGTGAAATTTCCCCAGAAATCGATAATTAATGTCAAAATTCAAAAACGACAGTGGTTAAGTTTGAAAATAATCGTGTTTACGAAAAAGTCCTATCTCGCCAGGTTCGTTAAAATCACATTTTAGGGTTTGGTGTAAATGCGCAACCGGTGTTGAGTTTAAGGGTTAAACGGGGACATGTACTGGCATTTGGCGAGGTTATGACTGCTGAAAGAGTTGCTTGCATTATTAAGACATAAACCAGGTGTACCATCCGCTCAAGCAGCTCTTGCCAACCCCCGAAGCCTCGGTTTTGTCGATTTAGGCCGTTACGTCGCAATGTATTATTCACGCGCGAAAGACGCGAACATCTAGGACAGGCTTTAATTTTTTTATCCTCATTCCACAAAGTGCATCATTTCGTCAATTCATACGTAAGGTAAGAGAAAAGAATAAAATCGATGACGGAAAGAATTCTTGAAAAATTGGCGAAAACAAAACACGACGAATAACGAAGCTTTCACGTTTTCTTGTTAAATTAAGGAGGTTCATCACCGGCGAAATACATTCAATCTAATCTCACCAGAAATAATCTCCAATCGTGCAGTGAATGCATTTTTTGGTCGAGGAAAATAAATTCTACTAATGGGCTGGTGTAAAAAAAAAAAAAAAAACAAGAAAAATAGAATAATAATTGCGACTAAATGACGATAAAGCTCTCGACAAAATTACAGCGAGCATACGAAGCATTATCGATTGACTGAGAAAATTTCTAACAATTTAGGAAACTTGTTTTGAAGTTACGAAACTTTCGAAATACTGCGTGTATCCTTATAGAAAAGGAGCTTCCTTGACTACGGCACAATGAGTTTTGCTTTGAATTCACTTGCAAGCGAACCACTTCGCAATATAATTACGAAACTTTGACACAAACATGGCCTTGTTAAAATTAATCAACGAGTTGTCATTTTTTTTTTACAATCTCGGCCTCATCTTCAGCGAAGGTGTGAAAAATCCTTAATTGACGCTTTGTTATACCACAATGTTCTTTCTTTGAATGGAAGAAATTTTTTTTTTTGTTCGTAAACGACATTTTTCGCAATGATAATTTTGTTTTTCAGTCCTGCGTAAGAATCGCAGGATCGCGATGTGATGATTCTTGGTGAAAAATCGCACACCGGGTCGAAGAATATTCAACGAAATCCTTGCAGACGTTTCAAGCACCACAGGCAGAAGCTCAGCGTGAAAATAACGTGACTCGCTAATCATGGCAACAGGCTTCGTGGCGCTGGTACCGGCCAGGTTTAGGATCTGCCTTTTAGATCCTCTCTCCGGGGTTAACCGCCCCACCATAAATTACCAAGGTTGATGTATTGTTAGGTACCCAGTTGCCTACCCATGGTGCTTGATTTACCCAATGCTTCATACATACTCGATGTATCTGGTGATATAGTATGTATAACGTGCTACATATGTATGGGCTTCCAGAGGGTCCTGCTAAAGACGGTTGTCGGTAAGCGTATGATATTTTAACCGGAATAAGAGATGCGGGTGTTTTCTCCGGGGGTAAATTTACAACTTGAGTAATTTACCACTCTTGACGTGAAGCAAAAATCGCGTTGCAACGAAGATCTCGGAACATCTTTTCAATCGCGAGTGAAATATCGGTATTCCACTTATTAGAAAGTCATTGTTTACCTTTTTTCATGTCCAAATGTCGTATGTTTTGTACAACGCAAAAGGTGAGAGGTTTACTGTACGTATGGAGTGTTTCGATTCGAATTCGAAGTTTGGTCTCGTTGTCTCGAAGATTCGAATCTTGTTGTTTCATGAATCCAATTGAGATTACCCGAAGTAACGTGTAATCTCCGAAAGCGATTTCGAGCTTTCTTGAAGGAACTACAAGTCTTTTGAAGTAAAACAAGGTCGTGTGAAACCCATTATAATCTCTATAATTTATTAAGCTCAATTGAATTTATTCACTACCACTCTTCTAAGATTTCGTGAAGTCGTTTCAAGTTTTCCAAAGTCGCATGATAGTCAATCAAACCTACAAGAAGTCACCTAATGTCGTTTGAAGTGAATAAAAAGCTTATCGAAGAAAACTCAGTCACTTGGTATTCCTTATTTATTGTTTGCAGATTAAATTCAAATTCGTGGAATCAATTAAAGTTTGGTGGTTACGAATTCAGAACCAAACTCCTTCACAGGATGTTGAATGCACTGTTCCAAGTGATATCCGGCGAAGGAGTCGAGCATGCGTCAAAAGCTGTTCCACATAATTTGAACTGACAAATTTGAAAGACGACTCGAAACAGTCAGTGGATGCAAAATCAAAAACTATCGGGCTCCAATTCCTTACAGTATCCAATGTATCTCAACTAGGAGAAACCAATTGAACAAAACAGTTTCGTCTGTATTGGGACTGGATGCCAGGGCTGAAATATTCCAGCGTTGTCATTCTCGCATGCATGGCAAGCATATACACGTAAGTAGATCCTGGAACCAGCAGCCGCAGGACTCAACGCAGACAAATCTAACCTAGATCCACTATCGGCAGAGTGACTGTTGGATTCGGATATGATAGCTGTGCGAGATAGGGAAAAGTTAACATGGAGATAGAGTCGGTGGATAGACAGTGGATGTGGTGGTGTTCGGATTGAAATATGTAGAAGGAAGAGAGTAGCCGAGAAGGAGGGTGGGTGGAATAGAGTAGAAAGAGAAGGAGGAGATAACACATCTAGGACCGGGGGAACCTTTTTTAAAAACCATTCCAGTTCATCCTTGCAGAATTCTATATTCGATCTCCGTTTGTGGTATTCAATTCGCCGTGTTGACCCACGCCGATATATTCCTCACGAATATTCTCCGAAGTACAAAGATTTCGAGCAAATGTTTGCAAAGATTTTCTTCTTCTGTACACGATAGCTGACGCTGCCCACCCGCAGAATCGAAACGTAATTGCGAGGCGTGCTTCTCGAATTGCCAATATGCCTATAGATCATCCACCGGCAGTTTCAATTTTCCTGTTACTTCACGTTTGTCAACGACAAACGGAACCTGCAGTTTTGATCAGAGGTTAAAAATGAAGGTGAGAACGATTAATCTTTTCAGTTAAAAATTTTTCCACTCAATATTTTCGCCTTAATATTGTTACTCGGAGATTTCTGAGGTCGCTGATCACGAATCTGAAGGGATCTACCCGATTTAGGCGCGCTAAAAAAGGCTGTTTTCATGAATTTTTTTAATCGGTTTATATTATAAATATTGATATTTAAGTGGTTACACTTAATAAATACACTCATGAAATACATAGAAAGATTTTTTTAAATTCATTTTAGCGAGTCTTTATACATGAAAATGGTAGTTGATGGAGGGTCCAAAAAAAAGATGGGTCTGCGCTGTTGATGAAGTCGACGAAACTGCTGATCCGATCCGCATCAAATTTTCACCACGTATTTTTTACGACTGTAGCTATAGCGTATGTCAATGATTTTTACGAATTTTGATTTCAACTATTCTTTTCTTTTGACTAAAAACGGTGAAAACAACACGGTTTTCTTTTATTTTTCTAAAAATGTCCGACATATTGTCAATTTTGCAAAAATCAAAAGTCGCATGATATGCGCTATAGTTATTAAGATACTGACTCTAAAACCATTTCCATGTATAAAGACTTACTAAAAAGAATTGGAAAAAATTTTTCTATGTATTTCGGGAGTGTATTTATTAAGTTTAACAACTTACATATCAATATTCATAATACAAACTTATTAAAAAAATCAATGAAAATAGCCCTTTTTTAGCGCGCCTAATTTGGGTAGACCCCTGAAGTCAGAATTTGATCATTTCTACATCCAAGATGGCGGATCCAATACGGTGGATGCAAATTCGAAAAAACTATCAAAATTCGACGATTCAGGCTGAAACTTGTTACTTCCGTATTTTGAGTCATAATCAGAAATGGTTAAAAAGTCTAGTAATTTTATTTTCGCCAATGACAGTGAATACTTAAGAAACAACACCTCGAAAGTAGGGAAGTATTTCTGTCATTGGTGCGAATAATGTTGCTGGAAATTTTTTAAAACTTTTTTCTTTTTGTCTCAATAACTTTTGATCCAAGCCGCAGGTCACAATCGTCCTTCAAAGATCCTGGTTGACCAAGTTTACGAAATTTCAAACACGCTACATTTAACTGGGTTCGAACGAAACGGTTCGAGGCGTTGACCGTAAGAATTTTGCGATTTTTGTTTCGACTTTTCCACGTAAATCTGTCAGTGTTTCCGTCTCGCAGCCTCGCCGTACCTGAATAAAGGATTGCGTGATAAAATTTCAACGGTATTATCAGGAGCGTCAGAACGACGTTCCGTCATCCCACGTCAGACGACGCGTTGAGGGTGAGATTTTGAAGATTTCACGAGCGATGTGAATAACTCACAGCATGCCGGCCCGTATCGACTGTTTCGCACTTAGTCAGGGGCAGTTGTGTGAATATAAATCAGCGAAAGAAGTTATTTCGCAAGGCGTGAATTAGACGAAATGTGTCGTAAATTTGCCAAGTGTTGGACCTTTCCTGCAAGAGGCGAGATAAAACTATGTTCTCTTCACTTTGGTCGTTAAGTCACTTTTTGTAAGCCAGCTCTGACGGACTGTTGTTGTACTTCTTTACAGGATTTCTCTTGTCGGCACGTAAATCGCTGGAAACGGACGAGAGAAGGCGGCTGCATGACGATGGAACAATATGCGATCAAGTGAAAGTGAAGAACAATTACAACATCGCTTCTGTTGCAATTTCTGCTCCAGCTTTGCGTTATCAAATTTTCACACCACCCAGGCTGACTTGTTTTTAAGTCACTGGTGAGAACAGAGAAATGTCGATAAAATAATTCGATGCATGATACGTCTGATAATTTTATTTTTTTATGACGTCAGGATTCTTCGGCAGTGCTTGGATAAATTTTCTCTTCTCATGAATTTTGGAAACCCGTTTCAAAATTTACGTCTCAACGATGATTAGAAAAATGCAAAATTGTACATTTTTGTGATGTTCACAAGAATTAAAACGATCAATAATAAACTCTTCTACGCTTTGTACAAACATTATTTCTGTCAGATCTGCAGGTCACATTGATTTTATCAACTGTTAGGGGTTCGGTACTAGTTTGAACTTTTGGCAAATAAGAAAATTTCAAATTCAATCAAGATGTAATAATTTTTTTGAAAAAAATCATTACTTGCTTATCGTTAGACGAATAATAAAGGATTGTTCTTTTATCTTTAACTTACTTATCTCTTCGTATAAACTCTTCTTTTATTACACGATACCAGATATTAGATTCCAAAAACCGTTCAAGTGACGATCACTATTGATTGTACATTTTTTCCAGCTCATTATAAACTTTGTTGTCACTCTTTACTGCTTTTATTCATCTTAGAGTCAAACTTGATGCGTCGGGCTTATGATACAGAGACATCGAGAGACACGATACTTAAAAAACCTCTTAGATTCCGTTAAGGTCATCTAGTACTCCTACCTTTACCGATTGAGCAAACTCACTCCTTTTCTTTCTATATCAATTAAACAAACGAACGGAAAGGGCTCAAATTTCGAAAGTTATTCATAACTCGAAAATCTATTACTCCTTATTCTTTCCGGAATTGCACAAAGTAACTCAGCTATGCACTTTTTGGCTCTTGAAATACTGGAAATGTGGATGCAGTAATACGTGTCAAAAAACCACACATTTTATTCACGATTTGAACCCGTTTCGTTCGTTTGTTTATTTAATACAGGAAGAAAACGTTCGAGTTTGCTCGGTCGGTAAAGGTAGGAATACTGCATGCTCTTAAGGGATTAGGCTACTCTAGAATTTTTGAAAAATCGAATTTTTTTTTCTTTCATGGTCCCCTAGGACCTCAAAAATGATTTCCCAAAAGATTATGGCCGGGGCAAATCTGTATGTACTCGGGTTTCGAATTTTAGTACGAGGCCGCTTGGCCCGCAGCAAGTTCCTTTTCGTGAGCGCTAGAGGGAAGGGATTCCTGACTAGTCCAGACAAGTTCAGACTTGTCGAATGTCTGTTTCAGTCAGTTAGGCACAGCCAAGCATTTGAGAAGGACGCTAGTCGACAAAAGCTCGTTTTCTCGTTTTTCTACTACTCAAAACTTCAAACGCGTTTATCTCAAAACGGCATTTTTCAAGTTGGCCGGAAACATAACTCAGACAATTTTCAACCGATTCAGTTGAAATGTTTAATACGTTTTGAAAAATACATTGTCTATGGAAGTACGTAGGATATTTTTTTTTTCTATATTGCGTATTTCATTTGTTATTAACAATTATCTGACGACTTTTTAGGCAAATCTTTCACTTTCCGCTTTAGAAATCCGCCATTTGGCCAAAGATCGATGTATCGAAAAAATCCTACGCACTTATTGTATACCTGTTATTATATATAATCGAAAAAAATTCATTCTCGTTATAATTCAAAAATTACAAGAGCTGCTTGTCCGGCCGTAGACCTTGGAAAAACGAAGACGTCATCGCAAAGAAGCTGCACAGCCGCCATTTTGAAATTAATCGCTTGAAAAAAATCATTGTATACGGTCACTGATGCGTACGATAAACTCCCTTTTTGTAATCTCGATTTATTTTATAGTTCTTCTGAAAAAAAATCCCCAAGAAGCCTATTTTTTCGGTCTCCAGAGTGGCTTAACCCCTCAACGACCCACAGTGATACAGATTGTTATACGTTGACGTATATTTGTCGAACGGCGACACCATCACCGTTTTCTTTTCGACAGAAATCTCGTCTCTCTGTATGATCGGCGGGCATGGCACGTTCGGTTCAACGGTGAAAATTGCAAATTGGAATGGAATGGCAGTATCAGTCGGCCGCAGATGTTGCAAAGAGGTCCCTGAACTCCAACGCGGTCCTACGAAACCAGCACGAAGGCCCGCTGCCACCGAAAATGGAAACTGTCGTGCCCGAACGGTCGAAGTAGTACGTGATATTTTATTCAACATACGAAGTCCGATACGAGTTTGGGAAAGGTTACCGAATTACGCAAGGTTCGGAGCAACCTACATTCCCATTCCGTTGGAAGACCGAAATCTCTGTAGATTCAACGTTGAAAAAACACGGATGCTCGTGTGTGGAAAGAAAAGCGATCGTGAACAAATTTTTCCTCGGATACAACGTCATCAATTTTGCTCTTAATTACCCGACTCGTATAGGCTGCGGAATGACGAAACTCATTTTTCCTTACTTGACGAATTTTTCCTCTTACATGAACATGTTTGACTAGATCATTCTACCGACGACCATTATACGCCGGTTCGTTGAAATTATTTCCGCATCGGTAGATCGAAGTTTAATTGCGTAGTATGAGAACCGTTTGAACGTCTTCTTTTGGGTACATCCCCCCCCCCCCCCCCCTTCTCCACCCCCGCATATATTATATCCTCGATGGTACGTCGCCTGACGTATATAATATCACGGTACCAGAAATGAAATTCGTTGAAACGAGTGAGTTTAAAACTCCTTAAAAAATCACAAAAGGTTTTTTCGCAAGCCGGGGGAGAGAATTTCTCTTGTTGACGATTCGAAGGATATTAAAGAAAAATTGTGAAAAAAGTGATACATCGAAATGTAATAATTATTTCGTACCATTACTTTTGTGAAAAATTTGGATGAACTAATGAAAATATTCTTCGGAATACTCCTCCGTTCTTTTTTTCTGTTTTGCAGTGGCAACGCTTAATTAAGCCAGAGTTATTGGCTCGTCGGGATTATCTTCATGCATCGATTGAAAAACCGATATGTTGACAGGAGATGTTTAATTACTGGAACCAGATGAGTATCATGAAACCAATTGTTTTTCTGCTACGGGTGCTTCTCGTTAGTTTGCGTCTTTCAAGTGCCTTGTTTTCGAATTTTTGGCTAAGCGGAGAGAAATGTTTACGGAAAGTTATTTTGCAGTGAAGTAGTAAATTTATTTTCATATAGATTCTCAATATTATCAAACACTGTTTCGAGAAGAATATTTTTACAAAATGTTCCGTTTTTTTCGTATCAACGACGATCTTTCGGAGTTCAGAAAATTTAATGTGAACCGAGTCGAAGAATCAGTGGAAAACTTTTATCGGATTAAAAAATACCAATTTGTTGTCGTTTAATTGATACAACGCAAATTATTACTCTAATTGGCATCGATATTCTAATTTGCATGGTACTGGGAATTCGAAAATATAAGAATTTCGATTTTTTGTTCAGCAACATTGAAAAGTTCCAAAAGTGCCCAATTTCGAACTATTTGGCGGCGAAACTTGAAGTAAAGAAATTAAACTTTTACGAAACATAATTTGGAACTGTCGGAAACCTGACGGCTCAAGGATCCAAAATGAAAAATTCCAAAAATTTGAGTTACGACGGAGTAAAATTCCGAAAATTAAAATATACTCACATAGTTTACTCAACGAGTGGGTGTAAAAAATGAGTTTTCTCATTTTCGCACTGTCGGAACTTCGACTTGTCGGTGTTCGGCCCTTTCGCATTTTACCCTGTCGGAACTTTGCACTTTCGAAGCTTTGAGCGTCAGTTTTCGGACCGTCCGGAACTTTGATGTTTCGTCAAAGTTTGAATCTGTTACTGTAAGTTTCGTCACCAAAAAATTCCGAATTTAGCGTGTAATGGTTTATTTATCTGATTAAATAGAAAGATACAAGGTAATTCGCGAGAAAGATAAAGAAAAGCACAAATTATAAAACAAGGTGAGATTTATTAGAGTAGACTCGTCAGGAACGGAATAACCAAAAGAGAAACGATTTTGAATAAGATTTCCAATCACGTGACACAATTTATATTTATAATGTTCAATTGCGAAAGCGATACTAACGTGTGTAAAAAGGGTTAACAAATGGTATAGAGATAATTAACACGGACGTAAATAGATATAAAGACAAAAGTGTGTAAATAAAATACAATAATTACAAATACACTGAGACAAATTTTTAGTTCCGTTACCGCTCAGTCCTTAACTATTTTCATTTTTTACCACAATCGAAAAATATAGTTCTAGGTAAAAAATGAAAATTAGTCTGGTATCGGTTACTATTCTTTCTCATTACGATCACTGTTATTATATTTTCTTGCAACTGTTGCGAAAATTTAATGCTAGTGCAACAATAAATTGACGTTAAAACCTTGTTTAACTATAAAAGTAGAGTAAACCGAACAAAATGATTTTGCGTCGCAATTACCAAAAAAGGATCGACAATAGCCCAAAATGGTTAGAAGTACCTCGTTTTTCGTTATTCCAACAATATTCAATCAGTTCTTTCAACGATACCTGTTTTACTGAATTTTTCTAGTTACTATAGCAAATGAAATTTTTCTCAGTGTAAATTGGTTGGATCGAAATTCATGTAACCGGATGTTGATCAATTGCATAGCACGGAAATTCTTTAGGATCTATAAGAATCCAGAAAAAGCACGCCAGTCGTACAGAAGCGAAGCAGTCAAATCGAACAAAACGAGACGCTAATTTGATAATATGCAGAAAAATAGGCGTTAGGAACAATTCGAAATGTAAAAGGGACGCAGGTTACGATTAACTTACCCTTTTCGGGCGAGATGAGAGGTGCACCAATATTTATAATGCGAGAATTAGAAGCACATTGTAATGGATACACGATGAATGGCGACATGGAACATACAACCAAGAAGGGAAAACTCGTAACGACATGTGTATATTATTCATCGACAGCTTTAACGGGCATCGGAATCCGTTTCGAACCTTTTCGAACTTTTCGAATTCGGAATTTCAACCCCGCCTCCAAAAAGGTAATCGGAACTCGAGTTCGTATCGAACCGGGTTAGCGGTGCGTGTTGGTTTGGTTTGGGTCGCGGGATGAGCTTGCAATTCATATAACACGCGCCATTTATCGATGAGTCCCTGGGGATAGCGAGGCGTTTATAGTGGGAATAAAAGCAGGATCTCGACTCGTAGGCTGGCAAGATTCTCGGCATGGAAACCAAACCCAATGTCAGGGACAAATATTTTCCCAGGTGTGTAAATGGAATTCCTTCAACTAGCGCGGCAACGATCCACGCAGATATTATACTTCTATCATTGTTAGAATATCCTCGCCTTGACCGAAAATTAGAAGTTTTGTGAAGAAATTCGTGACCAGGAGGTTGATTGAAGATGAAGTTAGTCAAAAATTCCGGTCAGGTAAAGAGAGTTTAATTATTTGGAAACGTTTAAACATGTTTACGTTTTCCAAATAATTAAACTCTCTTTACCTGACCAGAATTTTCGACTAACTTCATCTTCGAAAATTAGAAGCTTCTAACGATAATCATTTGGCAGTTGGTACTAAGGTTTGGGCACGTAAATAAAAAGTATCAAAATAAAAGATAAATCAAATATGAAGCCGGTAAAATCGACTGGTCTAAGCCAATTTTCAATTTCACAAAGACTCAAGGATTGGAGTTGGATGTAAAATAAAGAAAATTTTAAGTTAAATGAAGTCAAACCAACAGATAAAATTTTACCTAAATCCGTTGTGCCATTTTCGAGTTGCTGTCAAATAAACAAAATATATCTACGTTTTTCTGAACAGTCAAAAACAGCTGAGCTGATTTCGATAGATATCAAATTAGTTTTGAATTAGGAAGAATTTCGTCATTGATGAAACGGGAGTCATAAAAATCTCTTCATTATTCGAGTTTCGTGATAACGTCCGACACAAATTCATTACGAACGCAAAAGCGCGTCTACACTGAGAAAAATTTTATTTTTACAGTTTGAGCTTGTCTGTCTTTCGTTTGGATTGTTTATGACTCCACTGATTTTAACAGATATCATGAAACCAGTGACTGACTGGTTGAGAAAGGAAGGCAGGACTTGGTCCTATATTGGTCGTATATCTGGACGATTGGTTATGTTACGGTTCAGATTATGAATCTGGTAGTAAAAATATTTTACGAACGGTAGAACTCCTGGAATCCTTAGGGTTCGTAATAAATCGTGCAAAGAGTAATTTGGTGCCTAATAATCGTAGCGAGTTTTTGGATTTTTATTAGTTTAAAAACCTTAACTTCCGAGCTCGCAGAGACAAAACGAGAATAGATTCTTGTTCTTCGGAGAGTCCAAGGATAAGAGTGTTTGTAAAATTAGGATTAGGATTTACAAATTATTGCTTGTTGTCCAACAGTGGAATATGGTTTGGTTTATTCAAAACGTTTTAAAAGACAAAGATCTTTAGTGTTTGTTGAAAATCACGAAAATTACGATGCTCGAATGTGTGACTCAAAAAATATTCAAGACGGTTTTGTTTGGTGGGAAAGAAATATCAGTCGGACAAGTAATTCGATTAAAAATTTTATACCCCAAATAAAATAAAAAATGAAAAAATAATAAAATTCTCAGATGCATCAACTTCCGGTTGAGGTGCATACTGTTATAATAAATAAACTCATGGTTTTTGGAAGGTTCCTGAACGTAACTTCTATATTAAATATTTAGTTATTAGGGGCTTTCTTGGCATTGAAATGTTTTACCGGAAACTTAAACAATTGCGAAATATTATTAAAAGATAGACAACGCAACGGCAATCTCCTATATCAACCGTGTGGGTGGCATTCAATATCCAAAATTGAATAAAATTTCTTGTGAAATTTGGCAGTGGTGCGAGAAGCGAGACGCTTGTGGATCTAGTTTCGTACAATGTTCCAATAAAAAAAAAAAACAAAAAAAAAAACAGAAGCCGGTAAAGGTTCTCGAGTTCGAAACGTTGACATAGAACGGGAGCTTTCAGCTGAAGCTTTCGATCGAATCGTTGTTCATTGGGGTGCGTCCCAAATTGATCTATTCGCATCGCGTAATAATGAGAAGTGTTCAAGTTTTCTTTCTTAGCATCGCGATCGAGAGGCCTTTGGCATTGATGCTTCTACTCTGGATTGGAATGATTTGAATTTTTATGCGTTCCCGCCTTTTTCGATGATCTTACGAGTAATTAGAAAAATTGTATCGGATCAAAGACATGGTGTGGTGGTGGTACCGGACAGTCATACGCAGCCTTGGTACCCTCTGTTCACTTCCCCTTTAATGGAACCATCTATGGTTTTCAAATCATCGTCTCACCTGCTTCTTTCCCCGTGAAGACTGATTCATCACCCTCTTGCCAACAAGTTGTCACTGATTATCGGCAAATTATCAGGGAAGGATTGAAGCCGAAAAATATTTGAGAAGAGTCCAGAGATCCTTTCATTGCTTCCTTGTCTAGTGGAACTGTGAAGCAGTATAAGTCAACCAATCAAGGATCGGATAGTTTACTCTACGTCTGTTGGTTGTAACCCTTAAGAAGCTGGTGAAGATAAGATTTTCACTTGGTTAACGAACGTACTTTAATCAAGCGCGACCAATGGGACTTTGAAGATGTGTAGAACAGCGATTTCGTTATCATCTGCAGGTGATCGTGTTTCAAAAAGCCCTGTAGTGTCAAAGTTTTTCAAAGGAGTTTTTAGGTCCAGGCCTGTGAAAGCAAAGTACGAAAAGACACGGGACGTGAGATCAGTTTTAGATTCAATTTCAAAGACACACTCCCTAGATTCTTTGAATTCAATGGAATTGTCTAACAGATTGGTGGTTTTGTTGGCTCTAGCTACGGCACACAGGATACAGATGCTTTCTTTAATTAAATTGAGTAACGTTTCAAAGAATGGTGGAAGTTTTGAAATTCGAATTTCAGACTTAATTAAGACGTTACCTTTGTTCAGAGATAAGCCTAAACTATGCGTAACGTTGCTTGGTAATTACTGAACCACTTCGTATTAATATTGATAATTTAGAACGAGAGATTAACAAAATACATGTTTGCGGTATTGATAAAAAATTCAAGACCATCAAACCGTAATTTATTGTTGGTTAAACAGCTGGATAAAAATTCTGACTTATAATTCACCGAATCCACGCCAGCCATGAATAACGTTATTGGAATACTTATCCATAAAATTGAACAACTGGTAGGGTTTTGGCACATCGAAAAAAAGAAAGAAAGAAGAAAATAATCGAATATACGGTAGGATCTTTCGAAAGCTTCAATTTTCTTTCCGTTCAGTAATTTTATTCTTTCGATAAAATATAACCATTTCAACTTCAGTTTTACTTTAAAAATTCCAAATTTTCATCATCTTTTTTTACTGAATTGTACTCTTGATACATTCTTAAATTTTTCAAAATATTTCTCAAAGCAGTAATGAATCAATACTGTAGAAATGAAATGATTTTTTTTTTTACATGAGGCATTCTAGGCCGTATTAAACAAACACACCGTTGACTTTCATCGATTTGTACTCTAAGGTGCAATTGTATAATTTTTCTTCCTTCGATACATTTTCGGTGATGAGGTGCTCAAGGATTTTCACTATTTTCCAAGTTATTCGGAGAATATTCCGATATTATTTCCTGTTCCATGAAGTCATATGTTTAGTTTAATGTGTTCGAAGTGACTGATTTTGAATGAAGAAACGAAGGCTACAAATTTTTTTATTTCATAGAAATCAACTTGAAATTCAATGATCGCGATTTTGAAATTTTGGGGTCACTTTTCTTGCTGATCGGATCCTCAAAATTGCCTCGATAACCATCAATAAAACTTTTACAAGATTATAGTTTTAGCGCTGCATATAATTATTCTCGAATATCTGTTGCTTCACACTTACAAAAATTTATTTCTATCAATTCCGGAGATCACTTCGGTAAAAAAAATCTTATGTGAATTCTGACGACTTCTGTAGCGAAAAAAATAAGCCAAAAAAGATTAGAATCCGATATAAAAAAATTCATGGAGCTGGATAACTTTTAACGCTGTAATAAAAAAACCTGTTTTCAAATTGTCGATACCTTAGCAAGTTATTCGAATTTGCTTTTTCATTCGTGTTCACCAATCATCAGTGCAAATAAAATTGATTTACATATTTATTAAAAAATTTTTTTTCTATCTTCCTCATTTTCGATCGAGTCCTTTGAAATGTTTTGTAGAATTTTCAACGCCACCTTTAATTGCCTATAACTTTAGATTCTCAGCACTCTGTACATTATTACCGATCTCAAAGTTATCACGGATAAAGTTCGATGCGATCGAGCCTCCTAAAAAGTGGCAAAGCTTTTCCGAGGATCCAGCGACAACAATTTCTACTTCCGTGTATATCAACCGAAGTAATACAGCCATCGAGGCAAGTCTCGATCATTTCGTTGGTCTATGATATCTCCATAATAATCCAAACGATATTTCAGGAAGCGGAAGAGGAAGCAGCTGCAAGTATTCGTAGCGTCTTCGATCGATAGGCCTAATTAGGGGAGAGGAAAGGGTAAGTATGACAAAGGATCTAAGGCGGCAAAGTGTGCTGTGTGTCTTTGGAAATGCGCGGGCTGGCCCTTGGTAGCCATTGGACTCTGCTCGCTAATAACGAGCGAAAGAGGAAGAACCCGAGAGCAGAGCCGAGGAAAGTTGAAGAGTTGTACGGAACGGCGAGGGTAACTCGAGCTTTTTTATTCAAGTCACTACAAAGAGTCGTATTGCGCCTCGCAAGCTCCGTGCCTTCTCTCTCGGACTGGTTAGGTGTCAAGGCGTTCATATCATATTTCAGTTTCGTTTCACTTTTTATCCTTAGATTTTTTACTCTTTATTATGAGTTTCAAGAAATATTTGTCTATTTAAGAGCGTCTCATATATCTACAGTTTGGTCAAAAAATTGTCTACATAGAAATTTGTCGAGACGAATTAGGTTCCGAAGGCGTAGCTGGTGTTGATTGAGTTGCGATTTTCGTTATCTAAAATGCGATTTCCTTGAATTGGAAAGAAAAGTTGGAAGAACAGGAAACTTCTACTGCACCAATAACAACTTTGAAGAGCACGCAACAGTGAATTACGTCGTAAACGAAAAAAGCGTATTCTACGAACTTTTTTTTATGTAAACAAGTTTTTTCTGTATCGTAAATAAATTTCTTAATACAAAATACTGTAGTTATTTTTTCTATCGAGTTTATCATTTGATGATAGAAACGTGATTCGTGAAATGATTGAAAGTTGAGAAGAATGAACTGATACTTTAACATTGTTGCAATAATTCAACTGTAGTTATACGTATAGATTCTTTTTTAGAACAAAGTGAGTTGTATTATATCAGTAGATTTAAACCATTAAGCTATTGTCTTCAAAGTGATTGATTTTTGAATTTTCAATCTTGTTATACTGAAATTCTTGATTTTGTTTTTGTAGTTGAAAGTCGTACTTTTCCAATTACTTTCCTGCAGTAAAGAAACCTCCAAGTTCTGTTAACTTTACACGGTCCTTAACAACAACTTTAATTTTTCACCATAACGGAAAAATGTAGTTCCTGATGAAACGTAAAATTGAATTTTATAGTTATCATTAGAAAATGTATAATTGTTACTATAATTTTGATTACGTTCCTTGTATCATATTTCCTCGTAAGTATGCCGATAATTTTATGTTTTTTCAACAATAAATTGATGAAAAATCCTTATAATTGTCCAATTCAAACCGATCAAGAAAGCTGTAATTAATTGCATCAGTTATTAATTAAACGGTTATTCTTACCATATCATTTTCTTGTAATTACAATAATTATTTCAACTAGAGCCTTCCGTTAACTACACGAAACAAAATTTTTCTCAGCGTGGGCTGAGAGGATATTGTTTTAACTAAATTTGATTCGATTAGCTTCAACCGCATTTCGGACATCTTTTATTCATTATATTTTTGTTCCACGAGCTCTTCGACTGCGATGTACGTTTGACTCATCCTTAAAAGCGCCTGTTTCCGTATCGCCGGGGCCGCGGCTTCACGGATTATTATAAATTCCGCCATTAGGAGGCTTCGCCGAACCGTGGCGTAATAGGGAAAACCGAAAATAAAGACCGGAAAATGGGAAATAAAGCGTAATGATCCACCCTTCAGCCTCGGTTGAAGATTAAGAAAATTAACGAGTACCCGGCGTTACGAGCTCACAAGCGTGCGATGTATGAAAAAGATGGAGTCGGCGATTTGCGTGTAGCACGCCTCCTTATCTATTGGTGAGCTCGTAAAAATGTCTACACGTGTTTGTATTGCACGTGTATTATGCACCCCTCGGCAAGTGCACGCGTGAAATGTTTCACGCAAGCTCAGGTTGGCAGGTATGCGCAATTATTAGACCAGCAAATAACCACGAAGGGTAGTAATTTTTAGTATAAAACCGGGAAACTTGATCTGAAGGTAATTCGATGACGCCGAATGGAATGGTGATAATAATTTTGCAATCGACCCCTGAGAATATTATGAAAAAAAGGTTGAACGGTTTAGTACGGAACCTAACAACTTTATCAAAAAATATCTAAAAACGAAAGTTGTTGTGGATCTTGGTTTGAGGCAGCTACCGAAATTCACTGCTCTTTTCAATTTATTTGAAGATGGTGCTGTAATTTTTCGAAAGTCATCTATGAATGCACAACTGCTTTCCCAGAGTTAGGAATGATGATATTTTAGTCTTGGTTGGAAATTTTTTTGCCGCAAATAGACGAAAAAATTTTTTCCAGATATGTTTCTGGTTTCTTAGAAAAAACATTTTCAAAAAAAATATTTGGAAATGAATTTTACATAAATGCATTTGGCATTTAACAACTCAGATATTTGGGGAAAAAATACTGGAACATATGAAAGTAGTCCGTTATTTCAAGCTTCGAATTATTTTCGATGTTTTCAGTTGAAGGTAGTTTTTACTTCTTACGTAAAATTTTATTTGACCGTTGAAGAAAAAAAATCAACGTGTCTGATTTTTGCTCTTCTCAAATCCTAAATGTTCAAGTTTTCCCTTTCGAAAACTTTGAGGTACTTGATCATCAAACATGCAGTGCATTCACACTCATCACACAAACGTAAAACTGGAAAAGATTAGCTAGTGTTTATAAAAATTTTGCAACGTTATTAAAAATGTGAAATTTATAGCGGTTTTTCTTCTCCACGTCACACGGCTCAACTCCAACTGTAATAACGTTTCTGTCCAGCAACCGTGTTCTGCCATTTTTTATACGCGCAATGAATTGCAGATCATTCGTATACTCACCACGACACTGATTACCGAGCTTGAAAAACTACCGAAATGAAATTTGTACACTGATTGTGATAGAAAAAAGTCGTCGAATTGACTAAAAGTGCGGTCACGGGTGGTTTAATATTTATTTATCTAAATTCAATATTTGTTGGTCTAAGAATATGTTTAGTTGGACTATTTGAATCCATCAACGATTTTGATAGACCGGCAGATCTAAATTGACTCAAATTAGTATTAATTTCGCCGCCCGTGACCGCATATTTAGTTGATTCAATGATTTTCTTCTCTCAGAAGGAAGATATCTTAGGTCGATTTCTCCAATTTGATTTTTTTTCAAATATGTTATAGTAGGTCAAAAACTAAGTGATACGTATTTTTTTTTATCTTCCATTAAATACTTTAAAGGGGAGAAACCACCTTCTAAAGTAAAGCATCTCAAGGGGCGATTTGTCAGTTTTGCCTACAAGAACATAATATTTTTCAACCAATATCCAACCGAAAAAGTTTTCTCATAACGAGAAAACATAAATTTAATTTGCTCAATTGAAAAAAGAAAAAAAATTGCTAAATCACCGATTGACCTGCCTTACTTTGGAGGATGGTTTCACCCCCTTGAAGTGTTTATCGGTAGATAAAAAAAAAGACGTGTCGTTTTGTTTTTAGTCTACCATAACATATTACAAAAGATATGAAATCGGAGAGATCGACCTGGAATACCTCCCTTGTCAGTCCAAAGTACTCGCCAAAATTCCGCGGAGGAAATTCTGGCCAGTAAGTCTGTTAATCGTGAATCCATTGTCAGCACTTCGTGTATAGAAAACGACCCGAAGCTGGTCGACTCGACGATCTGTCACCGAGCGACCGCTTATTGTTGGCGACACGTGCAAAAGTGACAAACTCCGGACAGACAGTCGAGTAGTCAACTTCAGCGTATCTCGCATCGGGCAGCAGAAGCGGGTTGACTTGTTTCTAATGACCGATATGCCGGGTCCGTAGAGTCAGGGCTGAACCGAAACGACGAGGCTTTGCCGGAAGGACTAGTCGGTCAACGCCGGGTTGTCAGAAACCGCGCCCAGAGTGATGTATCGTTGAAATTAATGGCCGGAGACCCTCTTGGGAAAATTGAAGTGCTTTCTCACCTAGATTCCAATTACCTCAGGGGTATTCCTCGACCGTGGTGAGAAAATACCCAGGTTTGGAACTCGCACGCGGTTCTTCCTCGCTCTTGACCAAACGAGCAAGCCCGCGCTTCTAATTGGAAACTACCGTGTTCTTTCCATCTCTGCAGGGCTTACTTCTTTCCGTTGTTATTTGAATCAAATATCAATCCCTGCTCTCCGCGTTTGAAGTTTCATTAAAAGTCACGGCACTGGGTCGAGGCTGACGCCTGCCCTTGAAGGACCGAAGACCTTTAACGCGATTGTGATAAATAACCTTCGGACCTTGCAACACTTCGAGAAGATTAACGGAATACGAGGCCGAGGTACGGAAGGCACACAATGCACACCTGGTTCTCCATTGTAGTTTTTATATCCGGTCCGAATAAAAGCTCCGCGAGTGCGTGCGAAAAAGGCCAAGGGTGAAAAGCTCCGATAGTTTATGGAAGTGGAGGAACCGGCGATACCGTTCCTAGTTGCAAGGCGTACCGAACGTGTGCTTCAGCTGCGATAAATTGATAGCAGAGGGTCAAAAGGTTGGAGCAGTGAGACGGAAGTAAGCCAGTTACGAGCCTGGCAGTGGCGCGATCTTTTTTACTTCTCCTGCTTCTTCTGCTCTCGCCTTTCCTCCGTTTGTCGTTCGCCTTTCCCGCCTTTAACACTGCAGTCGGAGAGGAGAATTGTGAACGCTCGTTTCACACGGAAACGATACCCGCACGAGCGCACTGTCGTCCCGATCAAACAGAGTCGAGGATACGTAGCGTAGTGCTCTTTGCCCGGATTCCTGCATGCCCCAGGTGCCCGAGACGCTTCGCGCTCTTATCGGCGTGACATAGAAGCTGCGATGTCGACGCGAGTCAATGGACGAAAATAACGGATAAAACTCCACTTTTAGCGGATATGATTCCCAAGCTTGCCAATAATCGTCACCCCGGTGTTTCGAAAGCAAGAGCCAACCCCTCGGACGTTGGCAAAAGTTTCTATGCCCCCTAGTCAAGACGTTACTTTCTACTGGAAATGGAAACATGAATAATGTAAGAATGCAGTGAATTTTCACCTGCTGTGATCTTTTATTGTAAATCCACGAGAATGTCCGTCTTTACTATTCCAATCTCACTAAGTAGGAGACTAAAGACTGTTCGGACCTTCTGGCTACTTGGAGGAACCAAGGGCTTCAGGTTTCGGCATCTGGGTAGCAAAAACAGCGAGAGATTTGAGAAAAAGCAGACAACCATGTATCGTCTAAAGAGCCCGCCGTTTATGTTTATATTGTCATTCACCGCATCGATTTGTTTTTGTGCCCATGGTTTTTACACTAAGAGAACATAACTGAAGAGAACATCATTCTTGATGCTGGTCACTTAATAATCCAATACTTTGATTTGTAATTGATAGGTCTTATTGTTAGATACGTGGAACCGAGTTCCAACCGACTAATTTAGTTCATCTTCGAATCGTCGTCGGGACAAGTTCTCTGTTTCAAATAAGGGATGGACCGCTCCTTGGTCAGGGTCAGGATGGGTCTCAGGTGATTTCACGGCACTGCTTGAGTTCCGAAAGTTGGGCAGTACCGCATGTAGGACTAGGCTTGTTTAAACATTTGCCTATCTGGTAACCGGGAAGTCGACAGTTTATGAGCTTTGCTGTCCTTCGCCACGCTAGTCTTCGCTGCAGAGTTTCGACGTGAGGTACGCGTCCTTTTATTTCAGACCACAAGTCTGAGGCCAAGAATAAAGGGGAAAGAAGACTGTCTACGAAAATCCAATCCGTGGTTTTGGGATGCGATGATGAGAACATATATTTGCTTGATTTCTTTTTTGAGTAATTGATAGAAACGGAAAAGGAGTCGCAATCATTGGTTCACTGATCTTATACTGCGCTACAATTATTGCCTTGGTGGAGTGCTGATCTTGAATTTTTTTTCATAACTTGCAAAATTATCGTATGCAGAGAAATCTATAAAGTGAGAGTCTACAAAGAAAAGTTTATACATAAGAACACAGATTATGAGTTTAATGCAAGACTTGCGAGATTTTTTTCATATTCACAACTTGTTATTCGGGTTTAACTTTTTTTTTAGAGAAACAAAATTCATCCTCCTGCATGTGATGAAAGAAATTCGAATTAATTATTGATAAGAATATCACGGCAGTTATTATCTAGTATAGAAATTCATCGCTTCAAATAAGACTAAAAACATTTACGGTGACAAATTGTTAAAGTTTCGTCGAAAGAAAATCATAAAAAAAAATTGCGAAATGTCTGGCAGCATTCTATTGAGAGATCTTGACGGGGTGAAAATTTGCGGTAAAGGACCAAAGAAATGTATGCGAACAAGCTTAAGGTGTTCTAAAGAATTGCCCGGAAAACGTTACAGAAAGTATACCTATACATCATCTCCAGAGAGACGAATATACATACATTTATACCTGCATGAGACAAGAGCACAGCGTCGATTTCTTCTTTTCCCACGGAGAATAAACGCTGAGTGTAGAATATACGTGTAGCGCGAAGACCCGTAAACGAGGAATGAAGATGGGGGGATCACCTCGGCCGAGATATCGAGCACGGAAAAAGGTGGAGAGGAGCGATTGTCATTGCTTCTGGCGTTAGAAAACGGTGAAAATCTCGGCGACTGGTGCAGTAAAATTTTCCCCGACACGACGCGGCACCTCCTTGGGTATAATTTAATATTTACGTGACTTGCCCTAATTCGGATTGTCACTCCGAAGTAGTTGAATAATTCGTTCCGTATGTGTCACCGTCTATCCGGAATACAGTAGACAGTGAAAGCAGGCGGTTGTCAATTAGGAGGCATCGATCCGCGTCAATGAATCTAATGTGATATTAGGAGAGAAACCGAACTCCTAGTCTCTATTCATGAAAAAAGAAGGCCCAATTTTTGTTACCGAGTTCGGTAGTACCAAGAGTGCTGCTCGCAGCGTCGCGCTTCCGAAGTAGATTTAGGAATTGTGGGTAATGCACTTGGTTCTCGTGCACTTGGCTGCAGTGATTCTGAAACGGGAAATTTTTTCGACAAGTCGGTTAGGTTGGCAATGCAGAAACAGCCCGCAGCGCCACCACCGGCCGGCCGCGAAACAGACTCCATCTTTGTAAACATAACGTAACTCATGACCGACGCATAGATTTTCAGCAAAACAAAGCTTGTTCCGCAGTCAGCCGGCGGTGGCGCTGTGGGATGATTCTGCACTGCCAACCTAACCGACTTGTCGAAAAAATTTGCCGTTACAGAATCACTGAAGCCAAGTGTACTACAACGAGACGCGTTACTACGCCGCGAGCTTTTTTAAATTTACTACCGAATCCTGTTACCGAAATTGGCGGGGCGGGGTTGAAGTTTCGAATTTGAAAAGTTTCGAAGGTGTCTGATTCGGAATTATTTGATTGCGAAACTTGAAATGTTGAAATCGAACTTTTATGAAAGACTGAAATTTTGACTGGTCGGAAACCCGACGGCTCAAAGTCTCGAAATGCAAGATTCCGAAAATTCAGGTTACGATATAACAAAGTTCCGAAAAAGTAAAATTCCGAAAACTGAAATATACTCACACAGCGTAGTCTACTCAACGATTGGGTGTAAAAATGACAAAAAACCTAAAATCAGAATGACCAGGATTCCGAAGGTAAAAATATCGAAAATCCAAAACAGTGAAAGATAAAAGTGGTGAAATTTCACCGAGCCAGAAATTTACAGAACTGAAAGTCTTCGGTCATTCAGAATTTCGATGTTTCAGATTTTTCAATTTTCTCATTCCTGCACTTTCAGAACTTTGACTTGTCCGAATTTCGCCCTTTCTTAACTTTTCACTTTCAGAACTTTGATCGCCGGGTTTCGGACCATTCGAAATTTTCATGTGTCCTGGAAGTTAGTGTTCTTCACCTAAAGTTTCTCCACGAGAATAAGTCGAAATTTGGCGCTTTTGGAACTTTTCAGATTCGGAATTTCAACCCCACCCCAAATTGGCCCCACTTCTATAGAAAACGTTCGGTCTCACACTCTATCCTTACTTCCTGGTGCATCCGTTGATACCGCGTGTGAAAGGCGTGTTTCGGATGGACTACTTTTTCACGTTATTTTCCGTCGACCCCCGAACCCGAGGCAGCTTCCTGCGAACCGTGTTTACTGCAAACGACTTACCCGCTCCTTTTTGCGAGTGGTATCAAGGCTACAACCGTCTTGCTGAACCAGACCCTGTATGCGGTTATCGTCCGTCGCTTCTTCCTCGGCTACTCTTTATCAGCATCTACAAACGAGTTCTGATACTACGCGCGTGAAAGAGCTATGTAACCACGCTATCGCTCTTCTCGTCAAATATCGCGCTCGTACTTTGCGAAGTGGAGGGTATATTCTTGGTTATTTTTCACCCGGGTGCGTAACGCTTTTCTCGTCCAGCCGCCCTGAATAATTGAATTCGAGTGGCGGAACGTATTTATGACATTTAGCCATTTTCTCATTCCATAAGACCGCGATCACCTTCTTCACGGCGAAGGTGCCACGGAGGTTGATGAATATTTATTATGCAGTTTTTCTAACAGCGATACGATCCGTATGCCTGATTCAGGCAGTCGGAGTTACAGCTCTTATCTCAGGTCGATCATCGTATCCCGCCACGGCCATCCCAAACATCGTCAAAAGAAATAATATTTTAATAAATTTTGAAGTTATTTAAACATCGACTGGTAAAATATTCTTGAAGGATAACACTATGGAAGTATGAGAAAAACCGGAAATTGTTTGTTGAAAAATTTTAAACCCCCATGATACGTGGCGACAGAAGCGTTTCGTTAATTAGAATGAATCGGATTTCAATTAATAACACTAGGATTTTTCATAACCAAAATGATAAATCTTTGAACCGGACGAAAATCTCTACCGTAACAATGGAACGCCACCACATAATCTATAATTTAATGAAACTCTTTCGTGTGATTTGTAACGATTCGAATACACCTGCTAAATGGTCAAAACGAGGACTGATGAGAGTTTGACCCATGGAGTCGGACACGTGGTGTGTTTCTTCACCGGTTTCATCTATTTTCGTAAGAAGCGGGTCTCTTGGCCAACAACTTTCTTGGAGAAACAAGGTACGGAGGTTCCAGTCTCTCGGTGATAGAACATCAGACACCAAAGATCGTCGCTGACTTGTTATCAAAAGTAAAGTTACCATCAAGACAGACATTTCGAACCTAGAAACTAAAAAACTCCAACAATGATATCAAAATTAAAGAGAGACTATTTAAAAGGAAAAAACAAAATGAATAAACTGAAATTCAAGAGTCAAGTGTGTTGATGAATAGACAAGTTCCTACTTTCAAACAGACACGACTTGAAACCTCAGCGACACCGTTTTACTCCAGATTTTCCTACCTTCAGTCCCTAGAAAGCACTGCAAGCACTGGAAAGTGTCTGGATCCTTAAACTACGGTTTACGATCATGCCATACGTACGTTTATACCTTTCAAACTACACGTATGAGACGAAAGCTAGTGCCCTTGGAGTCGCTTAAAAACATGAGGCACGTGGCCGAGCCACAACTGTTGACTCGTCAAAAATTAGCTGAGGGTGAATTGCGCTCCGTGCGTCATATCGGTGATACATTTCCCTCGTTTTCCCATCCCTCTGATCAAGTGACGTAATAAGCCGGTGGCACTCGGTTATCCGGCGTAAGTTTCGCGGCCGAGACGCACTTTAGCGAACCGTGAAGCCCTTAGTTTCCCGTTGGAAATCCTCGGTGTGTTAGGCGGCTTGATCCCGTGGCAAGACCGACGTCAAGTAACAGGAACTCCGACGTGGATCCGATAAGTCGATACTCTGAGTGGCATTAAAGTACAGAAATCAAAGATCGGCTGACGCTCATGGCGTAATAAATCTGCTAATCGAAAGCAGGTTTGAACGGCGATCAAGCATGTATCCTTGAAATATATGTTTCAGCGAAGTTAAGTGGGCATAAAACGGTAATCTTTGAAATTGCTTGCTGTCATTTAAATAATCACCTGCGAAATTAAATCGAAAATTTCATCCCGACCTTATGCTGAAATAAAACTGCTGGGAATATAATTTTCATCACCGGGTGTGTAATATAAGTTGCCCTCTTTCGTCGCTTTTGTTTTCTTCGCGAAATTTTCACTCAAGTCACTTTTCTTATACCTACAACACCGTAATATCCAGGCGCTTTTCAGAGCTTCGCGTTCAAGCTTAGGCGCTCATCCTCAGCGTCATATTTACATTTTACTTTTCCATTTAGAATTTAATGGCATTTTGTTGTTTTTCCAAGATTCGCGATGCGATGTTTTACACGTCGAGATCGAAATTAGGTGTTTGAAATCTTGCGTGAACTTTTTTTCTGTTCATTTTTGTTTTTCGCACCGAAGAATATTTCCAATTATGTCATTCGTACGTTGCGTCGGTGATAATTGAAACGAAAAATATTTAACACCGCCAATTTTACTTTGTCAGTTTGAACTTTATGTCGGAAGTTGATTCTTTCTGGAAAAATACTACATATTCAATTACGAACACCCGTAGAATAGAAGAGATAATGCACGACTTTGAAACTATAATATATACTACAATTTATTTAAAAAATCTGAGTCTCTGTACAATTCAGCAGACTGCTATTTTTTCAGAAAAAATCAACTTCCAACAGAAACTTTATACTTCGAAAGTGATTCACACACAACGCGCAATTTCCTTCAGTCAGATTTTAAGGAAGTAAAAGATACGAAGAGACGACACCTTTAGCAATGAATTTCTCAAGTAATCCTAACAACGCGCAGTGATTATTACGAATGATAGATTGATCAAGGCTGTTACGACAGGGAAGAAAGTCTGGTGTGTGGTTCAGGATTGATTGCTTATGCCAGTTCGCAGAGCGAATATCAGCGGGTGGAAGGGTGTGTGCTGATTTTTTTAGAAAAATATTAAAAGCCTCCTGCGTGGTCGTTCGAAGTCGGAACCACGATTTAAATTGTATCAATTGTTGAGTCGAAAACTCGAGGGCATTGTTTGCGAAGCTTTGTGTCACGTGAAACAATGCGACTATATATTTCAGAACGGCGACATACCGATGGAGGAGACTGAGGGGTCCTGCCAGCCTGGTTGGGGTAGACAATTTCGCGGTCGGATAACCACATCACAGAGTTTGGTGCCTATTGTTGTTAGACTCCCCTTAACCCCGGACAAAGCTCTCTACCGTTAACCTATTAATAGATGAATCCAAATGCGTGCGTACTTCAACCTCAGTATTGAAGGTCCTATCCGAATTCAGACGATGAGATACCAATATCTGATATTGATGTGTGAATAATAAGGAATGTATCCGAGGTCGATCTTTCCGATTTGATTTCTTTTTTAATATGTTATAGCAGATTAAAAACGAAGTGACGTGTGTTTTTTTTTTATCAGCCATTAGACACTTTAAGGAGGTGAAATCACCCTTCAAAGTAAGGCATGTTAAGGGGCGATTCGGCAGTTTCACTCACAAGGACATAATATTTTTCGACCAATCCGACTGGAAAAGTTTTCTCATAACGAAAAATGAAAAATGTAATTTTCTTGACCACCAAAAAAAAAAAAAAAACTGGTAAATCGATCCTTAACATGCCTTACTTTGGAGCGTATTTTCACCCTATTAAAATGTTTTTTGGTAGATAAAAAAAAATACGTGTCGCTTAGTTCTTAGTCTAATATAACATATTACAAAAGAAATCAAATCTGAGAGATCGACCTGGGATACCCTCTCTGTAAGTACTGGTCGGTTTTGAGTACCACGGAGGCGCAAACTGCCCTGTTATTTGTCACATATGTCTAATTTCTTTTACAGTCGAAGACAATACATTCATAGGTCAAATCAAAGATCGGTATTTAGTCAAAAATTTATTCGAGTACAACACAAGAGGCTTATACACTCTCAAAGTAGAACAAGGTCGACTCACATTCAACTTACTTTCGTTAGATAATGTAGTCAACCACTCAGAGCCTGATGAAGAGGGTGTATTTGAAACCAGTTTTGAAGACTACGTGTCAACCATACGTTCACGAACGACCAGCACATCGTCAATTGATAGTCGATAGTGTACAAGTCAACTATAAATTGACTTATCGTCGTCAAAAAATAGTCAAAAATAGAAATTTTGTAATTTTGAAAATCACCAGATTATTTTTATCCTATTACATTTATTACGTCGAGTTCTAAACGATGTCCGATTTTTGTCCAACCGTGTTTTGATCTAGAAGTTCTTACGAACATTCGTCTCTATACGATTGGTCCAGCTTCGAATTTTGGCTTACGGACAGTCGTTACCGCATCTCAGGCAAATCGACATAGTTTTGCCGAATTTCTACAAACTCAAACAATAAGTAAAATTTTTCTTCTATTGACATTATGATCGCCTTAATTAGTCAAATAGTCGATATTTCAATAAGTGTGCTATCTAGGCCGTAAAAGATTATAGTTACGACAAGTAGATTCGATCAGTGAATATAAATTATGATCGTTATAGGGACCTGAAGTATTTAATAGTACAGATTAATTTATAAATGGAGAGTTGCTCGAATGAAAAGTATCGGTTACGTGTACTCTGCACGTAAACTTTTCAGATGAACAAAACCGTCGACTCTATATTGGTAATTAATGAGTTACAGTAACAAATCTCAATAAGTTTGCCATAACTGTATGTCGGCGATACATAATTTCAGAGTGAAGGAAAAAGCGCCAAACGATTGCTACCTAGTGACAAAAATAGAAAGAAATTAGAAAGCTAAGCTAGACCTAGACTCGAAGTTATCTGTTCAGATTCAGTTCCTATTTTTTTTTTTGGGGGAATTTCATCAACCCACAAAAAGATTCAGAATCTCTTTCAGATTTTTCGAATCGAATGGGTTTGTGTTATGACATTTTTTTCAAATTACCTTTAAAAAATGTCATTTTCAAGAGGACGTACGGCAGAAACGTGAGGTCCGACAATAAAATTTCATTGAAATAAAATACTTAGCTTGTTTAAAAGTCTGATGAAAAAGAAATTGTGAAAATATCTACAACCTCCCCAGAGGTGAATGTTTTTTTTCCTCAAGTGAAAGCATTGATTTTTTCGTTAAGTACATCATGATTGATTTGGCCTAAATTCTGCTCTAAAAAAGATGCATTTACTACGAACATTTCAAGACCCGAGACATAATGCTCCGACTCTTCGTTGGAGAGTGAAAACGACTCAAAACAATTTCAAGTTGAGTCTGGAGAGTTATTGGAAATCGACACTTGACAATATTTCGTGAAAGAATGAAAAATCCGCCTCGGATGACGTAAGACAAAGGTAATTCCCATTTATTTTCTCTGGTAACGTTTGAAAATGTTCTTTGAATTTTGCGAATACTCCCGTAACTCTTGGAAACGTTCTGTTATCATCCAGAAATACCAAGAATCGTCTAACGGTACATTTTGAAAATGATTTGTAACGTTGTATGAACTTTGGAAATACTCTGGTAACTCCAAAAGATGTAACATTCCGGATCATTTTCATTTTTGTCTGATGATCATCGATCCAAAGTTGAGAACAATACCATGTCTCACGACCAGTTCTGCCAACGTTGATCACGAATGGATTCCGATCCATTCCTAATAAGCTTACTGACAAGAAAAAAAAATATGGTTCATGGCGACACATGGTCTCTGTTAATCATTCCACCATATGTTTGTACAGCATGACCAACATTTTTGGAATAAAAAATTACGACGAAGCATCGACTCAAACACTACTGACATTGTTTCTTTGATCACATCCTTCTTATGTTTTGTTCATCTTAGTCTCCTACCAAAGGTTCGATTGGCCGGAGCGTTTGGATGGATATAAATCAAGAGGCAGGGTCCAATGGTCGTGAATAATCCGATATTGTTACAAACCGAGTCCCACCGCAGGGCAGAGGAATCATATATCCATCCTCGCCAGCATGAGCAACCATCATCACGAAGTCCCTCGCGGACTTCTGCTTGGGGTAGTCAGATAAGCTTATTGATTTCCCATCGTAATTCAGTATACACCGTTCGCGAGATACGCTCTCCGGTAATGGTGTACGGTGTTTGGAGCGTATCCATTTCGTTACTCGTCCGTGTATTGTAACCGAGGTAACCGTACGTGTGTTTCATCCGTGAATATACACCATGTACACCGCGTGAAGTCTGCGATAGAAGAACCAGCGGTGCGACTCGAACCGTTAAGGTGTGAATTCGAAGTGAATATTGATGCACCTGCTTCGATATCTCTTGGGCCTTAAGTGGATCGTGTGAATCAAGTTCCAGCATAGGTCTCATGGTTGTATACCGTGCTCTCATCTACAGCCTCCATCATCGTCTTTTACAAATTCACAGACTTCAGGATCCCTTCTAGTTAGCACTTTGGTACAACGTATGTTAGTTACTCTGCACAGTTGATGATGTTGAACGAAGAGCACCTTGCACAGTTGACGATGCTTTTCGCATGAAACGTGAAAATTCGAATCTTTTTTGATGCGATGTGACGGTCGGGTACTCGAGCTGCAAAGTGACTTCATCGTCAACTTAAATGATTTAAAAATATTCCAAACGATCTTTACGTCACTTCAAGTCATGACAAGTGAAAGATTTTACGTAGATGCAGTATCAGCTGTATTAATTTATTGAATTTAAGGTCAGCAATATATGCTGATGTTCTAGTGTTAATCTTCAGAGAAAAAATCCGGCTTTGATTCATTAGATATAATTTCGTACGACTTTTTGATACGAAAGTGTGAACCTTCTAATTGAGCACATCCCTGGTGTCCTTGTTCCTTTTAAATTGAGTAGTCTTGACTCCTGCTTTTCTGTACCTAATTTAAACAAAACAGGGTGACTAATCTCGTGAAGTATAATATATAGTACATCGTAGTGAAATAAAATTTTATTGCTTAAAAATTCTGTAGGGTCAAACCCGTCGTCGGAAGTATCTCATTATATATTCAATTAGGCTAATGGGAATTCGCACCGGGTATAATTGAAGGGTTGAATTTAGTAACGTTTTATGTTTCCAACCTGCTATGAAGTCTGAGCCCTAAATCATGAGCTTGAAAGAATCTGTCATTCATGCACCGTATTGAAATATTACTGGATATAACCATGCGGAAGTGTTGATCCGAAAAACTATTACTTATGAAGAAGAGACACCTCAGGTTTAATTTTTGGGATATCAAATTTTAATAAAATCATTTGAATTGTTATCACTGAAAAATGCTTACCAGATATCATTACTATCGCGACGAATGTATCTGATTAATTTGAAAAGAATAGAGTATACCTGATGAGATATTCCAGTTGAACTGAAACAACTATTTTCCTCACTATCGATGATTATAGGTTTCTTAACTAGAAGACCTCGCTTCTGGTGTTGAGAAACACCTAACTTTTGAAAACTTTTTTCCCCACTGCTTGCTTTTCTGCGGCTGCAAAAAATCGAAAAATCTATTCGAGCTATTTTTTGAATTCTGGAAGAATTTAGATAAGTGTAAGACCTGTTTTGTGCATTTTTCACCAAAGCTCAACTCGGACTCGGTATGTTTACTATTTCTTTTCGTGAAATTTTGACCTTGCGCATCATTATTCTATAATTTGGATGTCAGAAGGGTACTTTTACGGTCTTGCAGGTAAAACAGGCCGGAAAAATATTTTTTCTCGCGATACTCTTCATTACCATGAACTGGAAAGAGTCTGTCGGTCTGTCCGACAGAAAACGGCCAAATGAAAAATCTGAAACTGACAGAATTCGGTACCCAAATGAAGAAGTATTGAAAGAAGAATAAATAACCTTGGAAAAACATAATCATTCAATCAGAGAAAATAACAAAGAGGAAAAAGTATACATTTGGCGGTAAAACTTTGAAAATCGATTCACATCCGGTAGAATTGGAAGTCCAAATTAAACGGGACATAGCAATTCCTCATTCTCATTCAACCGACAGTTCTTTAAAAACATATATTTCGTGTTCTCCAGTTTCAAAAATGTAAAGATTCGTTGAAATTGATAAAGAAGTAATTTTCGACCGAAACCAATATTATATTACATATATTATATATATGGGGCATTCCATGTCAATTCGCCTGACCCCTTCCGATTTTGATGCCCAATTTATTTTGGGTTTTGTTTGGCCCAAAATACGACCTCAAATTTTTGGAAATTTTTATTTCATTTTTAAGGGGTTGCATGAGCTCAAAGATCATAAAATTCTGAGAAAACATAAAGAGGGATCGTTTTTAAATTGATGATTTTTTCTTCCCAAGAACTAGGACCCACAACATAATTTTTCGTCCTAGTCCGAAAGTGGGCCAAGAACTAGCATTGTTGATTTTTTTTTTCAAGAATATATTATTTTATTTTGCGGAAACAAAAAAAAAATAGTTTAAAAAATAAGGAAAGTGGCCCGAAAATGGCCGAAGAAGCTCTACATTTTACTAAGTTAGTATTTTATATCTACTTTTAATCTGAGAAAAAAAAAACAAGTTTTACAAGAAAAAACTATTTTTTTTTTGTTTTTCGTCCGCAAAATAAAATAAAATATTCTTAAAAAAAAAAAATCAACAATGCTAGTTTTCGGCCCACTTTTGGATTAGGAGGAAAAATTATGTTTTGGGTCCTAGTTTCTGTGAAAAAAAAATCATCAATTTAAAAACGATCCCTCTTCATGTTTTCTTACAATTTTATAATTTTTGAGCTTGTGCAACCCCTCAAAAATGAAATAGAAATTTCCGAAAATTTGAGGTCGTATTTTGGGCCAAACACAATCCAAAATAAAATGGACATCCAAATCGGAAGGGGTCAGGCCAGTGGCCCGGCGAATTGACATGGAACGCCCCATATATATACATATATTACAAAAGATACACTCAGAGAAATTTTTAGTTCCGGTTACCGCTCAGTCTTCGACTATTTTTATTTTTTACCACAATCAAAAAATATAGTTCTAGGTACAAAATGAAAATTAGTTTTGTAGCTTTTACCAGAAAGTTTAGTGTCCGTTACTATTCTTTCTCATTACGATCACTGTTACCAGATTTTCTTGCAACTGTTGCGAAAATTTAACGCTTGTGCAACGATAAATTGATTTTAAAGCCTTATTTAACTAAAACAGTAGAGTAAACCTCACAAACCGATTTTGCGTTGCAATTACCAAAAAAAGATCGACAATAGCGCAAAATGGTTAGGCGCACCTCGTTTTTCGTAATTCCAACAATATTCAAACAATTTTTTTAACGATACCTGTTTTACTGAATTTTTCCGGTTACTATAACAAACGAAATGTTTCTCAGTATTGTGTAAAGTAAAAATACTTAAAAAATGACGAAAGATCGTGTTTCTTTTTCACTATATACCGGTGTCTGTTTTCCCGTCAGATAAAAGTAACGGCGTGATGAAATTACTAATCCTCCCCGCCCTGCGGCAACTTGGAGGTCAAGGTCAGCTTCGTGACCTCGAACCCGTTGACTATCAGACAAGGAATGACCCTTTGAGGAGTCAGCCGGTATTCTTGTCATCGTCGGAAACGTCGTTCTCGGCCGCGTCTTCGTAACAACTTTTTCGAATCACATTAACATCCTGACGTGTCACCGAGCACCTGGAGCCTACACATCACTCCGGAACGCCCTGTATCCTGTATCCGGGTGTCGGCTACCCGGCGGCAATAAATCATCGAGGTGCTTCGCTTGAAAGGAAATTTCTCTATGGCACGGCAGACTGCGGCGTCCGATCAAATCGACCACCCCACACGACCGCAGCAGCCGCACTACTCGCGCGATAAATACGTCAGCGATTAGGGAAACAATCGCTTTACAGTTTATCTCGGATTAGCCCTCCTCGGTCGGACGGCTCTGCTTGAATCTCGCGACGATAAGTGGGAAAATAGGCATATATATGTACTTGTATCAGGGAATTCTGAATTCATGCGTGAAAATCGCAGCGAAAAATTATATTATACAACGCGACCATGTTTTGTACGTTTTTCTACGCGTGTTTTCCGTACACAAATTACCCGTTTCTATGACGGTCGAACGAGTCTGCGAATGCGCATGCGCGGAGTGATGAAAAGGTCAGTTTTAAGTCCTAGGAGTGAAAAGTGGTCGTTTCTGTACAGCGCGCATGCGCTGTCGCAAACAAATCTGACGTTACGTGACCCTAACCTCAAAGCGATTTTTCAAGGATCTTTCGTGAAGAGAACATTTCAATTATTAATTCAAAAATGTATAATACACATTGGGGTAACATTGAACTTCATTGTGATACTTTTTATTTGTCAAAATGATGATTTTTAAAGCTGTTACAGCCGATCTCCGGGAGTTCATCTAAAAAAGGCGTCTTGTCTGGTCTTTGGTCGAAGGAATAAGCTAAATATCAATTTTTAACAAAACGGCGGCTTCTCAGAAAGAAAAAAAAGAAAAATTTCATTCCAATGTGTTTATAAAATGGACAATATATATCGAGGAAAAAAAACCCTCGGTCAAAAACTAAAAAATATATTCATAAAGGTTGTGTAAAAATTTGAGACTGATCGGTTCAGCCGTTTCCGAGAAATCTTGCTTACCAACTTCAAAAACATAGTTTTGAGAAAAACGCGTTTAAAGTTTCACAAGAAATTTCAAACACTCCGGGGCGTCTTTGAAAATGTCCGCGTAACTTCGAGAATATTTGTCGGATCGAGAGCAAATTTTCTGGGCACATGCTTGAATGTATCCACATAACGAAAATGAAATTAAACCAAAAAAAAAACGAACAATCGATTTTTGAAAAATCTGTACCAGGTATAACCCCTTAACATACTCTTGTTACATAAATAATCGTGTGCAACAGGGAAGCAACGGTTTTTTCGCTTAATATATTTGCAATATTTTTATTTGGCTCAACGCCTACGACTCGTATTGCAAACTTACGCTCGGCCTGAAAAGACAGAGTTTGCCTCCTTGTTACACAATGTACTAATTTTCAATTCTCGCTTCGAGTGAAATCGACTAACACATACTCAGTTTTTTTTATTAATAACTCGAACGTTATTTTACATTACACACTAAAACGTAGTAAAACAAACTGTTACAAGAGACTTTTACTACTTATTTCATGGTGTATCGACGCATTACGTGTATTCTGTTATAGTGTATGGTATCCAATTTCCTGTGCTTGATCAATCAGCTTCTGGTTTATACTTCAAAAACCACTCGTCTTTGAGAAAAGTCTTGGACTTCTATCGAATATATGTACATGTATTTGCCTCTGAATTATCGAGCTGTATTCATACGCACATGGCGGGAAAAATTCAGGTTAGCGAGGCACATTTCATATCGATCTAGCCATGTACAATGGATGGCATGGCCATTAGGATACGGTATTGATACCGCGTACATACGAATATAGTTAGTCGCATAAAGTGAAGAGTGGTAACCAATTTGGCAGATTAATGTACACACGATATTCTGCCGCGAAAAAAATCCTGACTGGATATGTCTTTCTTCCACGTGTGCAAAATATTTGACCGCGAAAAAACAAATAGTCCATACTAATGATTTTTTTTTTCCAACCGAAACATCTACTCAGTCGTTTATGTGTGTAAGTTTCTTATGATCGATTGAGGGTAATATGGATGTGAAACTTTACATTGTCAGTTGTAAAAACTGTTTCTCATAATACCTGCATGTCTCAATGATTTTGCAGCCCGAGGCCGTTTTATCGGATTATTTATAAGAGGATAATTCGAATGTCATACAAAACAGTGAGATCATGATGAGACCTCAGTATGCGATCAATGTAATTGGTCTTTGTAATTGCCATTTGCATGATACGGTAAATAGCAAAACTAGATTCACTCGAACCGGGTCAGAAATGACTGATCTGGTAGTTGATCTTGATACATCCCAAAATCCAATAAACACGCGGCAATGATCAATAACTCCTCCGACGCGGGCAAATCGGTAGAACATTCAAATTATGCATGTCATATCTACGACCCATTTAACCGTAGAATTCATACGATAGTCAACAAGTTCGATACAAATTGGTTTTCAGCCACCAAGAAATTAGTTCAACTTCAGAACTTCAATTAGTCACTAGACTGTATAACCACTGCAGAGCGTGCGAACCAACCAAGTCGGTAAAATTCAATTCAAGCGGTCACAAACGTCAAGCAATAAGTACAACAAATGGAATCTACATCCTTGGCTCTGAAATAAGAAGACAATTACATCAACGTTGCCTGCTCGATGTGCCGATGCTCAACATTAAGCGACTGTCAAGTGCAGTTAAACATCAACCTGAATTGCTATCAGCTATTTTTTCCGGATGGACTCCAGTGACTCGGATAGTAAAAGATACCTCGATCCGTGTCGAGCTGTCCGCAAGTGGTCGCAACAACCCAGAAAGAATATAGTCGGACAGAACGAAGGCGAAGAATTTTTCCCGGCTGAACCACTCTGCCTGATTACGTGACGCCCTAGTTTTTCACGTACCTCAACGGTTTCTGGGACACTGTGGACCCGGTTAAATCTATCAACCTATAAATCCAAGCCATTGAATTCACCGCGGCTCGATTCGTCCCGATTCGCTTGACGCAACGTTACGTTTTAGGCTCTGGCACTCAACGGATAACCAGCTTTGGCTACGCTGCCCCCTTATGTTTGTCGAATAAAGAACAGCCCGAGAAACGTTGGACTTGGTTTTTTTTTTTTTTTTTTTAGCTGTCCTCCGTTTTCCTTCATGATTTGACAAAGTGCAAAATAGAGTGATTGAATTATTTTTTCAGAAGCATCATTTTTGTCTGTCATTTAATTTGAAAAAAACATGTCCATAACCCAGCTGACAGATAGTAACAGGCAATGAACATGCGTGGGACGAATGAACTTGTCAACGAATTTTGAATTCACAAAAGCTACTACAGCTTCGGTGTGAATGATTATCATTAACTAGATTGAAAGAGTGTCCTATTTTCATCAGGGCAGGAAATGGCTATTCAGGCTAATCAGGATAACGTCTTGGTCGTGGCCAAATTACCTGCATTTAGCTGTCTTGCCGCAACATGATACGACGCTGCAATTCCTGAGTAGCGGTAGCTGAGCTTTCACAGGTAAAGATTTGAGCGTGAAGCAAGGCGAAAGCTCGGGGAATGGCGTGCATTATGGGACCGAGGGTGAGAGATTAAGGGAGTTGCATTGTAGTCGGATTGCTTGTTATGTAAATTAGACTTCACCCTCAACCGCACCTCGGTGAAGAAATATTCCTTTCTGTAAGTGGCAGTGATTTATCACAACGCCGTTAGGATATATATATATATATATATATATATATATATACATATATATATATATATATATGTACCTTTTTAGCCGGCTTCGTTAAAGAACGCGGTAATTGGCCCACACGGCCGGTGCTGCGGAACGTTTCGCAGCTCCTGAACGGGGGGAGGGGATAAGTAATGTGAGAAAATAAGAAAGAAAAATTGGAATCGTTAATCCATCAGGTTGTATTTAATTACGCGGCTCGTTTCAACGCTCCGCAAGATGGGTAGGTATTGTAGGAGAAGTCGTTGCAAAGCGATACGTACCTAAAACCATTTTGCTCGGGGGGGAGAAATCTCTCGTTAATCTGCCGTTGGTTTCAAAAAAAAAAAAAAAATAAAAAAACAAAAAAAAAAAAAAAAATTGTTAATTACACGTTGAAACAGCGGATGAACAATGTCAAGGATCGTCCGAGAGAGCCTTTCTTCTCTGAACGAGGATGAAAAAGGAATTCCAGTCCCGGTGAATCGGCGAGAGGCAGAAAAATAAAAGTAAAAATAAATTTCACCTCGTGGCAGCGATGAAATTTAGTCGAGTGTTAACCTGCAGTTTAATTACAAAACTACCTACCCCTGGTGCCTCGCGAAAATTGTACAGCTCTAATACGGTTGACCGTGGTTGCGCTGGTTGCCCAGGGTTGTTCTCTCCAGCAAACCCAACTCAAAATAAAACGACCGTCTGTTTCCACTTGATTCTTGGCTTCTGCAATTTACGGTACGCCAACACCACCATCTGCCGGACCTTGCCACGCTGGTGGAAGTCGACCTCGACGAGAAAGGAATCGTCGTTATCAACTCGCGCGAGATTAAGGACTCAAGATGATGAATATTTCGCTGTTTCACGGTGACGTCAACATCTCCGATGCTTGTCGGAAGTGCGAATATCGTTTCGCCGATACTTACGAGCTGAATGAAAGATCGTTGGATTAAACAATTTGTTTAAAAATATTCCTCCTCACTTTCGGACTTTGTATTTATGAATTAGGACTCGTGATTACTTGGAGTGAAGCGATATTCAAGTCTCGTTTGATTCGTTTTAATTCACTGATGTTTTTCCGCACAGAAATTTTTACGACGTCTCCGCCTTTTCCAGATCTAATTGTGACCCTGTATTACGTGCATTCGTCGAATTTGTTAATTCAACCTTCTTCCCGTTCGATACCGAAGGAAATTCGTTAAGAAAAATTGATCATCCAATTAGCTAATTGAGTTATTCCCAATGATGTTGAAGCGTTTACTGATCAGTATAGTATAATATTCAAGAATAAATCCGACGAGGGAAAATATGACTTTCAGAATCGGTTCGTTAAGTAGTCCATTTCTTAATTTCCCATAGTTGATAATTGACGTAGCAGCAACAGTGGAGTGTTCAATCCACGCAGCTGAACGTCCCCTTTTCGCTTCCTTGGATACAATACTTAATTATGACGAATATTAATCACCGGTAGAGTCGAGCCGCGCTTTCGCCGACGGTATAATGTACGGGGCATTGATTTTCTGCGGGAACGGAAACGTCGTTTCTACGTCATATTTCGCGTGTCTCACAATCGTGAAGTCCCTTTATAATGTATTCATCAATGTCAAAGCCAGCGAAAAACGAAGTCAATGAATACCGATGTCTCGGAGTACGAGTCAAAGCATTTTCAATCGGGATCCACAACCAGTGGCACGACGTGTATCCACGTCTGTTGAGAATTATTTTCCCGAACGATTGATGGCTGCATTTACCACTCAAGTGCCAAGGCGTTAAAATGTGAAAAAATGTGCCAAAAATTGCAAAATGGCGTCATAAAGTTTTTCAATGTTTTTCGTGTCTCAGGTGAATGTTTACTCGGAGAGAAATTTTCAGTTCCGGTTACCGCTCAGTCCTTGACTATATTCATTTTTTAACACAGTCGAAAAATATAGTTCGAGATAGAAAATGATAATTAGTTTTCTAGCTGTTACCGGAAAGTTTAGCATCCGTTACTATTCTTTCTCATTACGATCACTGTTACTAGATTTTCTTGCAACTGTTGCGAAAATTTAACGCTTGTGCAACGATAAATTGACGTTAAAGCCTTATTTAATTAAAAGAGTAGAGTAAACCGGACAAACTGATTTTGCGTTGCAATTACCAAAAAAGGATCGAAATTAGCACAAAACAGTTACGCGCACCTCGTTTTTCGTAATTCCAACAATATTCGAACAGTTTTGTTAACGATAGCTGTTTTACTGAAGTTTTTTAGTTACTGTAACAAATGAAATTTTTCTCAGTGTACTTTTGAAAGCATGGGTTTTGAGTATTTTTAAGGTCAAGGAAAAAAAGTTATTTTTCCCGCGCATTCATACAGTTTTGAGCCCTCGAAGTTGACGAGTTTTTCATCATTTTCCCAAATGGCGTCACAGACCGAACTACCATTGGATAATAACAATCTTGAGTTCAAATACACAATTTCAAGAATCATCGACTATTTTTCTAATTAACTCTACAATTATACTGTATAATAAAACACGTTGATTCAGCAATTTAAAAAGTTGCGTATTTGGACTCAAAAATAAAATTATTTGGTGTTTTTTAAAAGATAAACCATCCTAAAAGAAGAAAATGATAGTTTGTTTTACGACGTAATTTAAGAGAATGATTAAAAATTCGTCAACTCCGAGGTCTCAAAACTTTATGAATCCCCGAAAAATTATGTTTTATGGTCATATCGGATTTACTGGCCTAAAACTGCTTAAAACACATGGTTACAAAAGTAAATATTCACCTGACACACAGTAAGAATTCTTCTTTGACTTGTACGGCAGTGTTCACATTTCCACCACTCGGATTGCGACAAGTCCAGTAATAATGAGGATTGATGAAAGCTCAACGTCAGCCGTACGTCCATTAAATTTTTTCGAAATTACATCTCCTTGGAGATTCCAACAATTTAATTTTGCCGGACTGCATCCATGCGTATAACAGGACGAACCTTGCGTGACCGTTGCAGATCTCATTCTTTGACGGAACAATAAACTTAAGCCCACTTATTTTCGTGACTTGTTTAAAAAAAATCAGGCGAATAACTCCGCGTCGAGTAATGATTTTCAAGCTACGCTTTTAAATTAACCGTCTTCGAATAACCTAAATTCGAGACGAGTAACCGGGCATTCAAGATCCTTCTGCTTTTGTACAAAATTGAATTCTACTCATTTCCAGCGTCATTATCAGGCCTCCTTTCTTCTTCTTGTATCGCACGTATTTTGCGGAAATAAATTTGGATAAAAGCCTGGGTAAATCCGAGTTAACAAACAAGGGGCTCTACTCAGTCTCATTGAATTTCAACGTCGCATCTGCTCGCCTTTCAAGCACTCGAATAACTATTCGATTCAGAAATAAAGGGCCGTCAGAATCATCCTTTCCTAGCTCTGAGCTTCCACGTTATCAGCTAAAGTAACAAGACCTTCGCACCAATCCTCCTCATACGTTGGCGGCGCCAAAGTAACTTCGAATTCACGAATATGCAGCAGCTTATACTGACAATGAGAGAAACCCTGAACTCCGTTTCTAGTGACTTGCATTTGCGTAACCATTTTCAACTCGAAATATAATTTTTCCAATTTTTTCAAGACGTGTTTATTCTGCTTCTTACACCTTCTATATGTACTCTTTCGCTCACTGTGTTATGTTACCAAAAAATTTTCATCCTTCTTTCACCAAGAATGACGTTTCGCATATTCGACGGAGGAGTGCATTTGTCACGCTGCTAGGTTTTAAAAAAGAATTTCATCCTCGTGCTATGAAAGTATACATATTTTTGTGAAGGGTAAGAATTCTCGACATCGTAGATGATATATTATTGAGTCTTATTGTATATTTTTATTAAAAAAAAATTTTTTGTTCATGACAGTCAAATAAAAAAATTAATCGTTCTAAGGAGAGCCCATATCCGGGCCGAAACGTTAACGAAAATACGTTATACATTTCTATGACCGCTTACCAAGACTCAATAATACATACATATTTTTGGCAGTGTTGAGCAGAATCTCCATCTAAAGGTTTCTTGCACACACAAAATTTCATCGTAGGAGGTTGAAATTTTTTTCAAAACCCGTACTCCCATAATTCAAAAATTCCTGGAAGGATTTTCGCATAAACTTTTTTGTAATCAGGTAAGAATCAAAAAATCGTTTTCTCAGCCAAAATTTCACCGCTTTTAAATACTTATAACGATATTTTATTCGAACAGGTTTTTCGACTACATGTAAAGCGACTGGCACAAAAATCTGTGATCGAAATTGAAACAACGGTTATTAAATTTTAATAAATTGAAAGATGATGAATTGTTTTCCAGGTTGAATTTCAGTCAGCCTTTTGATTCCTCGTAACCCGTCGGCTTCTTTATTCGGGAAAAAATGTGGAAATAAATATTCAGAGAAAAACAAGGGTACCAAAGTGAAGGACTGTCAGGAGCAGTTCGTCACGCTTTAGCAAGAGTCCCTGATCCGGAGGACGATGGTTGGCTGCCTTCAACGGATGCATTTTCTCATTCCGAGCTACCAACCAAGGTAGATTAGGATTTTGTGCTCTAGGGGAGAAAGGGATGGTATTTATTTTAGTCCGCGGAAGCTTCAAGGGGAGAGACAAAAGCTGGGAGGATTTACCGTCGGCTGATTTATGCGAATGTGACATAAATGGAGGGAGAAAATCGCGCGGAGGATCGTCGCTTTCATTGCAGTGTATGTACCACCGTCATACGCGTCACGTGCACGAGGATGGTTGTAGAAAAAAAAACGAAAACAAAAAAGGAAAAAAAAAAAAAAATAGACACGGTTTCGTGAAATGTTCACTGTAGCTTTTATGAATCTAGGTAATAGGCGTGAAAAAATTCCCCCTCAAGCTTGTTATTTCATGAAGCGTTGTTCATTGATCGTTTATAGAAGATGGGATATTACAATGTTCGAATACAATTCAAGGAACAAGGATTGTGAAAAAACGCCTTTCTGTTCACGGATTCAACTGAAATACAAAATCTGATGAGATATTGCAGGATATAACGAGTTTTACAATTTGTCAGGAAGATGTCGTTAGTAGTTATTTGCAAAGCGAATGGTGTTCATCCCTCTCAGTCGATTGATGTTGATATTGTGGAAGCTGTAGCTGCATTTTTGCCGATCTCTGCCGAGCAATACGTCGGACTGAAAAACAGTTCTGTAGATTATAAGGGCGGATTTTTCGGAATCTTGACCCTTATGCTATATACTACGGGGTCAAAATGACCCCGAGTCACGTTTGTTGTAAATCTCATGTGAAAAACATCCAAAATAACCTGATTTCATCCGAGATAAATAATGAAACATCGTGAAAATCGTTAATTCATTATTTTCCCAAAAATTCAGTCTCACTCACTCAAATAAATACCTTTTTTTCATTGCGCAGTATCTCAATTTTTTTTTTTTTTTTTTTCTCAAATATCTGTGTCTTGCGAGTCATTCAGCCAAACTTTCAACTTAGAATATTGAAAATTCAGTGAGTCAGGATTTTTTGAGTGAAATGATCCATTTTCCGGTATTTTTGATGTTTTGCGAATTTTTTCGTTTTTTGTCTTATTCCAAATGTTGAATGGATTTTTCATACCGTTGTCGAAATTCAACGCTACCCTGATTGTGCCTCTTTAAATACGAACGAGTAGAATTCCGATACGTTGGAAAATTACCGACACGCAAGTGTTCTACGAAGTTGCAATCGTTATTTTCCAATGTAATATCGCAGTGATGCAATTGCACTGCCGGAGCTGCTGATGAGAAAAAATAGACGCGATTCTTATCATTCGTTTTATTGTTAGATATCTGCGCATCTGTGCGTCATACGTTCAAAAGTCTTTATGCAATGTATAACTTTTACGCTGGCTGACTACACGTGACCACAAGCCTGGAAACAACCTCATGAAAAATTATGAGACCTTTAAATTGTAACAGTTTATATGTATAAAGCACCTACTATTTGAAGCAAATAAGAAAGTAAGGTGCCATTTGAACGAACCGTCTAACTCGAAATGTAATTTGACTAATTTAATAAACCTGTAGGTAAAGGCTTGACCTCTGTTATTACGTTGACGAATTTCCGTCTTCGCCAACTCTCGCTCTCACTTCTGCGATAACGACGGAACGATCGACACCTTTCTTAAAATATTAATTTAGTAGTGAGCATGTAAAAACGAAAAGTTTGGTGGATATTTGATTTATAATAAAATTGCACGCTAGTTTAATTCATTAAAAAAATATATTTTGCAAACGGATAAAACAAAAGTTCGAAAACAGAAAAATCAAAGTTGGTAAAAAACCGAAAAACTAACTATTGCAAATTTACTTAAACGACGAAACGAGACAAAGAAAGGCGACGATTGCCCTGGGATTTTATCGATAAGTTTTTATGTAACTTTGTTTATACTTGAAGGAGGATTCTTTTGTTATACACTGTGTACAAAAACATAATTCACATAATTTCATCGAATGCAGTTCTTTAGTGTTCCTTTTATTTTAAATAAAAGAAGAAATCATTCGTTATCGGGTGTTAATATTCTAATAAAAAATAGGCATTATATAAATAAGTAATTCGTTAGAGTATAAAGTAAAATAGAATGTGAAAATAAAAGCGAAAGATATAATGAAAATTATTGAATCTTCAGTAATTTTTACTATAATGACCATCCGTGAACTAAAATTCGTAGATGTACTTAGCATTATAGTACAAGCTAAGATACATTGTGATGAATTATGAATTCATCGGGGTTTTCCACAATTCTCAAAAAAGGTACAATTTCATTATTCAAAAAATATTCACTACGTTTTTTAGAATGTTCCACTTTGGAAATTGATTGAAATTATCAAAAGCTATACGAGAAGCAATTAATTTTGCCCTGAAAATTGAGAAGCTCGGAATAGAAAATCCTATATTGCAGTGAATGGTAAAAAACATATATTTTCATTACGCAAAAATGATCACGCTTAATATTTCAATGTCAAATTTGATTTCCTAATTGAGGGTATAAAGCCAAACTTTAAGGGGTTACATCTAGTTGGAATTTTTCAAAATATTGGTTTTGGGTTTTCCACGGATTCTAAAGATATAAAATTTCAAAAATATTCTCTGAAAATTTCAAATCGGGTGTCCGACATCTTTGATTCTATGAATGTTTATTGAATTACATTTTATCCACGTATAAACTCGACCCAAGATCTTCAACGCGTTTTTCTCAAAACAACTTCTTCAAAATCTGTGACCACGATGTCGCAAAAATCACTGCACCGATCAACTTCAAATCTTACGAGCATTTTTTACAAATGAAAATGCAGTGCTTAACCGGAGAAATTTTTTTTAGATGCACAGTTTTTTTTTTTTTTTTCTAGCATCAACGAAATTGGAGAAAAATTTTACTCGCCAAAATTTTCACAACCACTTTGTACAGCGGCCATTTTTCAAAAATCAATATTATATTGAGTCCTTTGGATCAAGCACTGGATGATTTCATACAAAAACTAAATTCGTTTGATTTTTTTATTTTGCTTGAATGTGAAAAAAAACAATTGAAAACCTGCACACATTTTCCCAGAAAAAACTAACGAAAATTGCGCTTTTCTTCGAGCGCGGATTTTGAACCCCTTAAAGTCGGCTTTGATCGCTCTCACAACCAAGCATCAATAAGAAAAGTGTCGATACAGACTTATTAATGATTTGTCAGCATCGTGAATACCATTTTGCCAAGATTTGGTAGAGCTTGGTCCAATAACATTTCGTCGTGAAATTTGATTCCCAAGTTTTTCTGAGAACCAAATCATCGAATATTTGTCGTAGAATGGCAAAATCGAACTCGTGATTTTTACACACAGTGGAATCGTTAGGATTACGATGAAGAAACCGTCACACGTTCGAAGTAGTTTCATCTTTGTATTGCTTCTTGTTACACTTCGTACATTTCGAGACGATGATTTATGGCAAGAAGTCACAAACCGTATATAAATACTCGGGTGCCAGTAGAAACTGTTTCACCAGGGGGAAAATCCGTTCTCTCGTGTTGTTCATTTGAAGATTAATGAAGATAATGAAGCGCACCTACCCGTTATCAACTTTGTTACCCCATATTCATGATACGACAGCGCAGCCGTTTTCAGTAATAAAGCACTTCGTTAGAAAGATAAATTTATTATATGTCAAACCGTGATACTGACTGCATTTGTTCCGACAATGTTACTGCTTAGCGTTTTTAATCAAATTTCGTTTATTGGTTGAAAATGATTTCTAACGATCAGGCTTATAAAACTCGTCACACCAACTACACTGAGAAAAATTTCATTTGTCACAGTAACTAGAAAAATTCAGTAAAACAGGTATCGTTAACAAAACTGTTTGAAAAAGGAGGTACACGTAACCATTTTGCGCTATTGTCGATCCTTTTTTGATAATTGCAACGCAAAATCAGTTGCTTCGGTTTGCTCTCCTTTTTCAGTTAAATAAGGTCTTAACATCAATTTATTGTTGCACAAGCGTTAAATTTTGGCAACAGTTACAAGAAAATGTAGCAACAGTGATCGTAATGAGAAAGAATAGTAACGGATAGTAATTTTCATTTTCCACTTAGAACTATATTTTTCGATTGTGGTAAAAAATGAAAATCGTTAAGGACCGAGAGGTAACTGGAACTAAAAATGTCTCTCAGTGTATATAAATTATCTCATCGATATCATTTCTTCGTCTGATCTTACGTACAATTGTTTTTACGTTCCATCGAGTCGTTTGATCCCAGTTAAATTGGTCACGAAAAAACCTTCACATAGCGCAGTAAACTATGAATGAAATGAATCATAATCGCCACGTGAAAATACTATACGCGTCGTAAGACAGAATATCGAAATTCTTCGATCGTTGCGTTGTAGATTTAGCTTTTCTCAATCAAAGATAAGATATTGACGCGATATTCCGGGCTTAGTGTTCAATCATGTATCTACAAAATTACTCCCGACGTTCATCAAGCTCCACGTCGTAATTTGATTGAAGCTCACGGACTGACCAACAGCCGTTGAACACGCTGAATCATATCAGTCTCAACACAGCAGAGCCGTTCCTTAATTATACAAATTTGTCGCGTGTCGTTTGAAGACGTAATTAGACGCAGAGGGCGTACGATGACTCGTGCTTAACAGTTTTAATTATCAAATTCAGCTCTCATCCGCTGCCCGCAAAACCATTTGCAAATGTAGCTGCACGTAGGCTGCATTTCTAATTTCGCGATTCTATCTCGGGGGAATACAAAGGTGTCATACTTATCTGCAGTAACGTGTAAAGACAAACTTTGATAAGGAAATTTCGTAATTTATGAATTTAATACGAAGGGTGCTAATTGCAGTGAATTATAAATCGTGCCGTGGCTGCGATACCCCGGGAAAGTAATTCCGCTCGGGCAATAAAATGTCGCGCTATCGCATATGAGGGGGTGCCTAACCTTCAAGTTCGAAAAAAAACGCAAGTGGACAGTTTCGTCGGATCAGTTATACGTTCCAATTTCTAGCACGATTTTTATCAAGGTGCTTAGATGACAAATATGAGTGTAACAATATTTTTCAACCCTTTGGGGGCCAGTTGGACGTAAATTGACTTGTTTAGTGTGTATTGTTTGTTTGGTCCAAGTTTTTTTCACATTTCTAATATATTTGTGCATTTTTTATATGTACATAAGCACCTTTTAGCCTCTTGGGTACCTCAGTCATTAAAATTTCACGCATAATTGGAATAATTCATTTATTTATATGTTTGTCGTAAACGATTACCGTAAAAAGTCTCTCTCTCTCTTTTTTTTTCTTTTTTTTTTGTAAGTATTCACCATACACAGTTTCAAAATATATATTTTTTCAGAATTATTCGTACGCTGGTTTGAAAAAAAAAAAAAATTGCAAATTTCGAAAAATGAATTTTTTTTCAAGACTATTTATTACTATGTTATGACTGTTTTCACGGATACATTTATTTGACCACATGATTCTAAGATATTATGTCATCGTTGAAGGCGTAGTTATTACCAAAATCGCAATCAGCGACCCTGAAAACTTCCATATGGTACTAATTTTTTTTTTTGTAAATTACGCAAAAATCGCAAAGTTAGCCCAACGCATTGGTTATATTGGATCGGGCATTTTAAAATTTAGTAATCCTAACTTCAGAATGGTAAACAGCTCCCCGAAAAACCAATAGATCACCTAAGATTTTCAAAATGTTAAAATTTTTTTGGTAGAAAACTCTGCCCCTCAAAAGGTTAAATCCAAGTTCAGTCGGTCTCTTCTTTTACTGTTATTCACCGACGTGTAAATAATTCCTCCCCTAAGTCCATGGGTGAATTGAAGTGGCAGTCCAAGCTTGGAATATGGGTAGACTCGTCAGAGGTGGCGGCTTTCACCCGGGGACCGAGGATATCGGTTTACTATGACGATTTCACGCTCGATTTCGCATCGCGAATCCTTAATACCGAGAGCCAGTTAGTAAGCCCAGATCAAAAGGGCTCAACTATTTAGATGCCGCATCATTGGCGGTGCCCCTCTCTTCAGGATCGCTGTCTCGTATCGGCTTGGCTTACGGCACCAAAGCTTCCGCTTAAATTCTAACTCTTGGACTAAGTCCTTACAGCTATCGAGGCGTTTGTTCTGCCCCGACCTTCCGTTCCAACCCCTTGAAATTTGCCGAATATCTGTCGGGCATTAACGGCGGAATTTCAATCAGTGTGAAGTTGAACTTGAGAGGCATTATCAAACGGTCGGTCGATTGAGTCACGTTTTGGGAAACCTTTTGGACATTTCTTTCCTAGACGGTTTGTTTTTCTTTGGATTTTAAGAGATGTCGCGTTTTTGACTGGTCGGGGATCATTCATTCGCCAGAAACTATGACAGTGGGTCAGTTGAACGTCGATCCTCGGTTGGACGTTTGTCCAACTGACTCATCTTATCACGAATGACGAGGGTTCCTTAAGCGTCAGTAGATAGCTGAGAACGAATCTTCCGGACAGGCACAATCGATTGGGAAAATTTTTTCCAGAGTCTAGATTGCTGTTGTACGACGAACTCCGTTCTCGTATTAACACCGACTTGAATGGTCTTTCAATCATCCCGGATTCATGTAGGATATGAGGATCATGGAGTTGGGAGAAGCGTTCGATTTTTAGCCATACTTAAATTATGTTTAGAAATTTTTTTCGTCTATAAAACTGAATTTTATTCAACAACCATTACGTATCTTCCACAGTAAGACATTTCATCTGTATTGTGTAAAAATTTTGTTGGAAAATTTCAAACGGTAAAAAAGTTACAGTCGTTTTTTTTTGATAGCGTTTACGGTACCAAACGTTCCTCTTCCATTTCTTTTTCTTAAAGTGGATAAATAAAACTTGTACTTGTCAAACCAGAATTTGAAAATTCAATTTTTTCGAATCACGGCAGTCTCTGGAATAAAACAGGCGATTTATCAGCTAAAAACAGTGTGCCAGGTATCGAAAAAACAGCTAAATAAGTACTAGATTATTGTGTGAAACATAAGTGTGATCCAAACAAAACTAGATCGCGATCAGTCAAGTAGTCGCAGAGATATTTCTGGTACCGATTTTGAAAACACTGTTTCAAGATAAACGCGTTTGAAGTTTTGAGTCCAATTCACACTGAAATCACTGGTTTATTTCAAACTCACACAAAATCGTCGATTCCTGGGCCATCATGACGGATCTTCCTGAGATTTTTGTAGCTGTGCATGTTGACCTTATACTTTCTTCTTTTGACGCAACGAGCGAATGATCTTGAACGACGTTAAAAGTCAAAAGCGATAAAACGAGGAGCCGAGGTTTCATTTTCTCGAACAGATCCTTGTGAGAGGGCTCAAAACATTGCGTGGAACGAACCGGACTTTTCGTCGCCTACCGTCCGCGCAACCTATCAAAGGTTTTACCACAATTCGAAATGGAAAGTATCGAATGAACAGCCCTGGTAACAGAGCTGCGGCCTCCCCGAAGGCCAATTAGCTACCTTTTGTAATTACGCCGATAATTGGATCCAGCTGGGCTATGAACCTGCGGTAGTTTCGACGCGGTTTTGTCGGCAACCCAGGCACAGCTAGTATCCAAATCGTTGTAGGTCAAAGTTCGATGTACGCTTCCGTGGCCTTTGTATATAGGTAGGTGCTGGTCGTTTGTGCGGCTTGTTAAAGTCAACTTACATGCATAATTGCTCGTTTTCAAATGATTTTCACGAAAGACGGTAGCTCAGAAGTTGGAGATTCGTGTTTGGAAATTTTTATGAGGTTCGATCACTCGTGAATGCAAATATTTCTCTACTTCATTTCCGTGTGTCACTTTACCAATTACCTCAAATCTTTTATACAGCAAACCAGCAACGCAGTTAGATTAATACGAATTCCTGTACTCAAGTTTTACGAATGTTGGTCAGAGTTAATCGAATTCAGATAGTGAAAATGTTAAAGATCCATAAAATTGAAATTGTAAGTTACGAAAGAAGAATTCTTCTACGTCGCTTGCCCTAATAATTTATCGCTGCAGTTTAGCATGACGAATAGATTGTTGAAATTATTGCGAAAAATAAATGACGATACGAAGACGAGCATCCGTTTTTCTTATCGAGATTTTAACCAGATCAATAATTTGCTGTATATATTTAAATAAATAAAATTCCACGGTGAAAGATTATCCTACGAATATTACCTGATTGAAAAATTTCTGTTTTCAGGCTCAATTCGTATAAAAACCGAATAAGCTCACGCAATTTCTTCCCTAATCAACTTACAACAAGTCCAAAACTTTGAACGCGTTAAGTTTAAACTGATTTATTTCGAAACTACATTTTTCAACCTGGTTGACATAAAATACCCAGTTCTGTTCAACCGATGGACTTTTAATTTGGAATGCACCTCCAGTATACATCTCTCTGTACTTTGGACCTCGGAAATTGCAAAATTATTATTATTACTATTTCAAAAAAAATTAAAATCTTTGAAAAAATAGGGAGAAAAATTAACTGTTCTTCAGGCAGTCACCAGTTCCTTAATTTTTTTCTTACATCCTTTTCTCTTTCGCCTCGGCCATAATGACATTCTTATTGAGCAAGAAAATTGGTTTTATTACTGTTTCGAATGAATGGGAGCACTGGAATTATGTCAACGGTCTCAATCCGTTTTTATTCACGGTCATATTCAGAGGCCAATAACATTCTTAATCTTTATTTATTTTTTTTTTTTTTAAACAAAAATTTTACCGTAAGCTCTTGAAACGTAAATAACAACCGTAAAAATTGTAAAAAAAAAACGTAAAGTAAATTAATTTTCCTTATCAAGCCTGAAAAACGCTCGAAATTTGGACATCTAGATTAACGATCTACTCAATTTTTCCTCTGTTTCAAGAGACTCCACTTTTTCTCCTTACTTTCACTTATGGAAACGGTTTTCCGATTGTTTACTTTTCATTATCCTGTGTCCTAGTGCAAGAAAAAAAAAAAAAAACACATACACCGAGGAAAAAATGAAAATTGAGGAAATTCGGAAGATGGGTAATCGCTCACAGACGGCAAACAGTGGAGGACGTCTGGTGGAAATTCAATTGCTAATCAGCGGAGCAGCACATTCGAGTACCTATCGCCCTCTCGCCGAACAACCTGATTAATGCAAACACGCGTCCGGGAACGAGATACACACACACACACACACAATATACATATATATATTAGGGTGGGCCAAAAAAATCGACAATTTTTTTTTTTTTCACTTTATACTCCGAAAACTTGGTTGGTAGAGACCTCAAAAACATTCTCTCCAAGTATGAGCTTTTAATTTTGATAGGAAGGTCCTCCGCCTCGCAGTTTTCTATTTTTTTCTTATGTTGAGGAAGAAAATTACATATCTCGGTATCTACTGTTTATAAAAAAAAAAAATTCGTCTTATATTTTCGTAGGAAATTGAATTCTCTACACAAAAAGGTCTCTTACAATTTTTTTGTATACCTCACCGTTCAGAAGTTATTGAAGGTTAAACTTTGATCATTTTGAGGTAGATGTCTTTTTTTTTTTATGAATTTTATAACTCTTCAACAAAAAGTCCTTATAATACTCGCAACTCATGGTAGTGTTGGAAATTTACTGCTCTACAGTAATGGTCTCTTATGATTAGTCGATTAAATTAACCGTTCAGAAGATATTCTCCGTCAAACTTCAATGCACACTATTTTTAACAGTTTTTTGTTAATAATTCAATCAATTTTATTTTCAATTTCAATTTTGTACAAATTTCCTGTTCACTATCATTGGCAATAATAACACTCCTGCAGTTTTTTTTAACAGTATTACCTCTTTTCCTAACTTTTGGTTCAGACTCTACGGCCCATTCAACCATAAGAGATAATCTAGGGTCATACTTCTGAGTATTAACTGTTTTGGCAATTAGGATTCACGAGTGGATGCAAATTTGTTGTGAAGTCGACTCGGAACAGAGTTGGACAACACTCGGTGTTAGACACCGGGTGCACGGGCTGGGTCGCTATGACGTATATGTGACCTTCTGAAGTATTTCAAGGGACTGGAGAACCGCAATGCGACATCCAGACTGACTTTTATTACGCGGAGCAACGGATGCGAACATTGCTATAGGTGCGAGTAATAACTAATACGACCAGGACATCCATATTTGTTCTTGCGAATTTGATTTCTTCAAAATTTCGGATTCTCAACCACCTAAAATCATATCGAGAATAAGATTCCCTGGGAAAATTACATATCTTCACATAATTTTGTAGTCAGATTATTCACGTCATTGGAAGCTCAAAACTTTAGGACACCGCGGAAGTTTCACGATAAACAGGCCAAAGACTTTGCCGGCTCAATTTCGTTGCTGAGTTTCTTTATATACGACCAGGACATCCATATTTGTTCTTGCGAATTTGATTTCTTCAAAATTTCGGATTCTCAACCACCTAAAATCATATCGAGAATAAGATTCCCTGGGAAAATTACATATCTTCACATAATTTTGTAGTCAGATTATTCACGTCATTGGAAGCTCAAAACTTTAGGACACCGCGGAAGTTTCACGATAAACAGGCCAAAGACTTTGCCGGCTCAATTTCGTTGCTGAGTTTCTTTAGGTTATGCACGACAGATAATGAAACCTGTTTTTTTTTTTATGTATACTCATTTTTCGGACGCATTTCGGATTTGTATTTGATTGTTTAATCCGTGCCGAAGCTGTTCGTAAAATTATTGAAACTTTTCGTCAGAAGTGAAGTCAGACTCGGTTAAAAAACTCGATCGCGATGACCGAAATTTGGTCCTGGAAAATAAATTTTAGGGTTGATATATACTCTGCGAAACATTATTTTCACATAATCAAAATGCTTAATTGATTTTATAAAGCGTAAAAAACAAAATGGTTTGGTATTGTCTAAGAAAAGGTTTGGCACTACAATTTCATAGATTCTGTTGCGATTGCGAAATTAGATCTATACAGCGAACTTATTATGTAAAGATTGAAAAATGATTGTTCAATTGTTGTACCAGAAAAAAAAATTATCGTTTGGTTGTAATTTTTGCTACATGAGTCTTAATTCAATTAAATTTGTTTTTGCGATTTGGAAACAATCATTTCATCAGTTTTGCCATTCCCAACAAAATATTGTGCTTCCACGAGAAAATTTTCCACAAAATGTGTCCGAAAATCGATTTGTTCAAAAAAAGCAAAATGGTTTCTCCTAGCGTAGGAATCTTCAACACTGAAACATTTTGTCCAACAGTTTCTAGACGCAACACGATCACAAACATTCCTGACACGGGTGACAAGAATTTGGTAACATGTAAGGCGCGGTGTTAAAGAGTCACCGGAAACACGGAACATCGTAATTCGTGTCTGTATTTCGACGCCCGCATCATTACCGAATAAAAAGTCACACTAGATACGATTTGCTGGATTTAACGAGGAATTTCGAGCCTCTGCGGGGACATTGAACACGCCTGACAATCAGGGTCATTATTGCACAGAACATAGCGATGGGAATGATCTGAAGACGTCGTTATCCACGTCCCAAGGCCATCGAGCCGAACAATACTGACCGAGGTGCACCGGATCCCGACAATGTTATCAGACCTACCGATTGTGGGGACAGGACAAAACCCGGAGTCTCGTCTCCGGGTTGAATTACACGAGAGAATCGGTTATGCAATCTTCAACCGTTGATTACTGTCAGCCCAGCTATTGCCGATGGGTATAAAACCACCGAGTCTAAAAGAGAGAAATAACGATTGTTACGATGATACGTAATTTTAAAAGTGCGCGCGTCGCACAGCCACCTAGATTCAGGTGTCAGTCGGGAGAAAAGGCCGAGAATACGAAACACTTTACGAGAAGACGCCTGATTATACACATCGATTTCATTTCCTCGTAGTAGTGGAAAATTTGATACATCGTTTCTACAATTTGAAGCTAATTTCCACGTTAATCTACGAAAAATGAACATCTCACGAGAGGAACGATTTGACGAGACGCACATAAAAAAAAGAAAACCATTAGTGGATTTTACATCGATAACGGAACCTGTTGGGTCGAACTACGAGCACGTGGATGAGTTGTAAAACCGTTAATTTAATAACGAAAAACTATTGCGAATGATTATAAATTGACAAAAAAATTAAAATATGAAATACAATTGATACAAAGTAACTAATTAACTAAGAGGGAGTATTTTACTTTGTGTATGATTGTACGAATGAGTGCACGGGTGTGTCATTTTATACGTAATGAAATAGATGATCCAATGTCCATATATTTATTCGATCAGAAATGTAGAAAAGTGTAATTCAATGGAATGAATGATTACAAGGTTTTTAAATTCTCGTGTTTATCATCTTTCTTGTTTTTTGAATGCCTGTCAATTTTGTTATGATTACTGACTCAAATTCTTAACCTTCCCCTTGTACATATCTGTCTCTACCTCATTCGTTAACATACATATTAGGGTGACTCGAAAAAAAACTTTTCTTTTTATTCTCCCACGGGCTAAAACTCAGGTCTGAGAGCTCCAAATACACCATGAATTTTTGTAGAACCGTAAAAAAAACTCTTAGAGGTCGCGAAATTGCATTTTCGATTTCCCATTTAAATAACATGGGAAGAAGGCTTTTTGTTCTGTCTGTATTTGATAAGTCACGAATCCGAAATCTTACAACAATGACCAATATACGTTCTTATAGGAAATTTAATGCTCTACATAATAGGTTTCTTGTCATTTTGTGATAAACCTCTTCGTTCAAAAGTTATTCAAGGTCAAAGTTGAACTCGGAGTAAATTTCAACGTATCACACTTTTCTGGCAAAATTATCAGACTTATCGCAAATGTCACGGGACTTTTTTTGTATCGTGTGAGAGTAAAAAAAAAAAAAAAGTTTTTTTTCGAGTCACCCTAACGCATATATAAAAAAAAAAAATAAAAAAATGTACACAATACACTTGAACCGAGTGAAATTCGTGGCGCGTTGAGTGGAGGTCGTTGTGTTTTCTTTCTTCTTCAAGGGTCTGATTGGCTATTGTATAACCAGGGGATTCCAGGGAATGTGGATTAACTCTGTAAACCTTTTTCATTCCTTCGGCGTGTACGTAGGTATACCTTTCTCTACCCTTGTCAACGTGAAATTCTCGGAACAATTCAACACCGTTCTCATCAAGACACGGGGATAAGCCTTGTGAAAAAATATGTGAAACAATTAAAAACATTTACCCCAACTGCCATGCAGAAGCGACCCGTTCTCGGTAGGGGTTTATTCACGCCGTGTGAACCTCGGTTTTCGGCACGTGCTAAATCACGGGGCTTCTGACACCGATCGATATTCATAAAATGGAAAAGAGAAGGAAGAACGTGTCTGGTGTCAATCGTACACGGTACGTTACAGCGAAATTTTACAAAGAACCCTTCGTTTCATTTCATTAACGGGATTAGGCATCGAAAAATGTCGAATTTTTTCGTTTTTTTATGTTCTGTTACTACAATCCCCTCCGAACATTATGGCGAAAGAAAAGCAGAAAAATTTGCAAAATTGAACTCAAGGAAACTAGGCAGGCTTTGACGGCTGAAAATGTGGTAATATTCAAGTCGCCTTTATAAACTATTGAAGGAACATGCGCAATTTTTGTTGTTCCTAAGTTGTTCGTCACATTTTTGTCCATGAAAATCAATGGTTCACACGATAAAAAAAAAAAATTATATGTCAATAATAAAGCAAGATATTGAACGTTGGAAACAATCGTGCGTCTAAAGTTCGAGTGTGGTACATATTTATACGCGTTTTTTCTATAAACACCGTTTGTCATTAGTTTTGCTACGATAACTTAAAATGGATTTAAGATATAGCCTCGTCTTTTTGTTAAAAGGATGATATCAGCCTGATCTGCAAAGTGAAACAACGTTTTTGTAAAATGATAAATTTATTACTGTTGCTATTAAAACAAATTTCATCCCATTTTCCATATGTTTTTCAGATATTAGCCGCAATTTTTCAAGTTTTTTTAATGTTTTTTCAAAAAATCTTGGTTCATTCTGTAGATGAACATCCTCTGAATAGAATGGCACTTCGAAATTGCCGAAAATTGTAACAGTTCACTCGGAATCGTGACAATAAGGGAGCAGCAACGCATGAGACCCGTGGTTTGCTTTATCCGTTCATACGTCTCTTAAACATTTATACTTTTGAAACCATGACCACTAAATTTAACAGCTGAAACTCCAATGAAAACGTTGTGAAACAGAAAACGTATGTATTTAGTTACAGTTCTTCTTTAAGATAAACATTCTGTAGCGTAAGCATATTGCATAAGACAAGAACTCCGAAGTGCTTCAGGCTGAGTTGAGTAGTTTCGTGTTAAAGATTGTTAACACAGCCGTTCGTAAATTAGCTTCCAGAAGTGTAGGTGCGGGATCAGTACGAGACCAAGTCCAACTTTGGAAGAGTGTGTATCGGGTGCGTGAGTACTTGAGGTAGTGGCTATGCGTGTACACCATCACCAGGCGTCCGGAATGTTGCGAAAAGCTCGGGGAGCGTTCGGTGGATGTGTAAGAAGGTGAAACTGGCTCGGGAAGTCAGGCGGAGAGCCTGAATCTGGCTCGAATCACGAATGCATGAAAACTTGAGCGCGAGTCAGACCGGGTGGAAGACATGCATACTGGATGATTGGGAAAATCCCGTGGAGCACAGACCAGCCGACCCACCTTATCACACTCGGATCTCTCATTCTTGGGTAAATAACATGCGTAGGTATTACGGAGGGTAGAGATAAGGAGGACTGTCTTCGTGAAATTAAGGTGGCGCTGCTGAAGGAACAGTTTCACAAAGAGCCAATCGGATTGAAGCCTGTAAAAAAAGCGACAATCGGGTTGTGGCCTTATTGATTATGAGCGCCGTTGTGGCGAGTTGTTGAACCTGTTAAGAATAGCCATGTTAATTATAGTGGGTCTAGGAACAGTGTTGTCGAAACGCGTAATCCGTACTGATTGGCTTCGCCATATTTAGGAAAACGATCGTGCCAATTTCAAAATCTTAGGCAAATTACATACCAGCTTCAGGACGGTTCAGATTATGATACTTGAAACTCGCTCGGAAACTCGCAGCAGAAAACTTGGTTTTTTTTAGAATTTTTTTAAAATTAATTTACTATTGATCAACATTTATTCAATGTCACTGTGGCGATTATTTTACAATATTTTTTATAATTGAGATTTATACAAGAACAAGTTTTTACACACGTAAATAATCGTGTATTTATAGTTTACTTTTTTTAATCATAATTTCACACAACTTTATTTCTGTACATTTTTCTACAATGTACGCAAATTTTTATTGTTTCTTGATATCTCTGCATTCGTATATGTATTACGTATATGTATCGAGTACAAAACTTGATTTCTATACATTTATATACAGTTTACTGTACATAGTCTCTTGAAATTTCGCAATAAAATTCACAATATGCATATTTGTTATTCAATATTCATTATGTATTTAATACAATTTTACACGTAAGTGCTTAAAAATAAGGCTCTCGGTTGATTTAAAAAAAGTTTATTAAGAAACATTCGCAATAAAGAGCCTTGGGCGATAATTGAATGTGCAAGTGGATATACGTTTCAAAATTATTGCTCTACGCTTTTTTTAATTATTTTAATCTGATTGCATAATGTTTGTTTTTCATCTAAACAGCGATGTGCTATTAGTAAAGTAAGGTACGAATTCCGCATCATGTGAAATCACCAAAAGTGATATTTCTCAATTTTGAATTTCGCGGTTTTTTTTACTAAATATGGCGTCTGCCACACTGTAATGTAAATGAGCGCGGAGCGCCACCTGGCGTTTATAATACAATGAATGCGATCGATCTATGTCATTGCATTGTTATATTGAGTATTAAATAAATTTCTACAAATGTATAGACCGACGCGTTTTATCCCCTGCAATTCTAACAAAACCACTGCTTCCTGTTTTTTGGTGGAAACTTTTTTAGTCGAAAACACGTACGAGATAGTTCTGGTAACCTCTACTCTCCACGGTACGTATGTTTACCCACACATCGTTAAACGTCACGTGTTACGTGCGCATTTGCAGACCCGCATCGCACCCTCGTAATCGGCGCAGGGTGAAATGGGTCCTACTATTTTTTTAACGCGACGCATAAAAATCACAGCAATAAACTCACACGCGGTTTGCGGAAGCACTGTAACTCGGGGTTTTCATGTTTCGTGTTATTACACGTGTTCATTCTGTTTAGTACGGATCACGGTACAGCAGCTCGAACTCGACTGTAAATATTTGAAGAACTATACAGAGTCCTTAGTGCCTGGAGACTTGAAAATTTGTATTGGTCAAAATTTTTCCGTTCTGATGTATCACTCTCACGGCTACATGTTTCTTGGGCATCGGGATCGTTTGTACAACGCAGGTATGAACAGTCGAAAATCTTATGGAAGGGATTCCTTCATAAGTACAATTTTCAATGCGATGTTCGAAACGGTTTTGCAAAAAGTTCATAATACGACCAATTTTTTGATTATAATTAGATTGAAAATTTCCAGAATATCTGCAGCATTCTTTTACGAGTTTTTATAAGTTGGGTAGAGAATTTTCTGGTGATTCAAACAAAGTTTGGAACTCAATAAGAATTGGATTTACGTTTCACGTTTTAATTCAACTAACTTATACTAAAGTATAAATCGGATTTCTGATTTCTCACCGGTAGAATGTCGTGAACACGTGACTGCTTTGAATTTTAAACTTGGCGCTGAAACAATTTGTAATACTGAATCTATATTGACAAATTCATTTCATTTTACGAATCAAGTCAGATTTTCGATTATATGAAATATCGTTTTACCAATCGGTGTTATTCCATTGGATTAAATTTTCTTCAACATATTTTTCAGTATTTCATGAGGTGTTTGAGTCCATTTGACAAACAGTACGACAGACTGACATTTCGCTGAAATTAAGCCGTTTGATTTTCAGAGTTCACAAAAGTCAAAGATCAGAATACGTACCAAAATGATCAAGAGTCATTTTCTGTCCAAGACCAATAATTTTTTCTTTTGTTTTTTACCACAGTGAATAAAAATGATAATCATAGCACTTTTTATCACATGAAAATCAGATAGCGAAATTTTTATACGATTCATCCACACGGTGAATAGAGGAAATTAATTTTAGGTATTGATTGTGTATTTGAAAGATATATCTCAAATTGAATACGACATGGATTTAATTTGAATCGTCTTCTGACAACGAGCCAACATATAATATATTTTATCCATCACCCGAATCCCTGCCAATTCGAGACACGATGTGCCAAAACATTTACTATCCTGGTGCCTTGGAAGCTCAATGTGTTTATAAAAAATCTCAAGATCTTTCCAAGGATACTACGAGACGCGATGCCGCTGATCTAAGTACTTATCGACAGGAGAAAAATTACGAAGGTCATTAAAATCTTGAAAGTCTGTCACAACGATGTTTCTTTTTATAATTATTGCAATTTTCTCCAACATTTTCTCCTATTTTTCCGATCATAAAAGGTAAAAAGGACCTGAAAGCTTTATGGCTCCGAGGTATCCTGCAGTTCCGATATTTTCAGCAGACAGAAGATACATTCGCAGTGAGAGAGGCATCTGAATTATTGACATTTTAATCAGCCCGGAAAATCGGCCACGGGCTATGTTGTTCATTTCATGGAATATACCGGCTCGAAGCAGTCTGCCCGTCAAGAGTCCGATTGCAATGTGAGTGAGAAAATAAGTGACAATAATGAACGAAGCGAAGTACAGAAGATCGAGGACTTCGGTATGAAGTCTAAATTGACGAGCACCAGTGAAGACAAACTGACGGGCTGCCTGATACTCGTGTTCCATTTGAGAACTGCCAGTGGCATACCATGATGTCCACTGGTCCTGGAAATGTCCTTGAGTTTTGATTTTCCTTCAAAAGTCCTAGAAACTAGCCTTAAATTTTTCCTGTGTCCTGGAAATATTCTAGTCTCAATGTCCTTGAATAACCTGAAAATGTTCTGGAAATGTTTTGGAAATGTCGTTGAATTTGTTACGGATCTTTTACTGGTTACCATGAATACATACATGATGCACGGACATGCATCCGGGGATGATCGGAGGGCCATTTCCTGTTTCTTCTTCATTTGTTTTGTCAACAATGGCAATAACCCTTGGGGATGAACTCACCGCCTTGCACCACTCATTCCCTGCTTCTGTAATTTCAATTCCGGTTTTCTGCTCAGCGAAATGCATCGACGTTAAACAATTTACTTGAAACAACAAAGACTCCGACAAAACTGATCCGGTTACTGCAGCCCTGCATTCACAAGCGTTGAATGTTGCTTTAGTGTAATTGCCTCTAACCAACGCATTTCCGTTTCTGCTATTTATACAGAATGAGTCTATTGAAATTCCCAGAACGGAAGGAGCTTAGTTGATCAATTAACCCAGCCAACCTGGGAAATGATAACGAAGGAAAAACGACAGCACGAAATGTCAACAATTAGGTTTGACTTGGCATATGAAAGTCATGGTTACTCATAGTTGTATGTATACTGAAAATTCGCTAGATTGGCTGAGGGGCGGGGCCTAATTTATCGACTAAGCTCCTCCCATTCGCGGTGTTTCAATTGACTCGCTCTGTACATCAAACATCCCGAGCCTCGACTTCCTGGTCTCTCTTTCTTCGTAGATTAGAGAAATGAAACGAATCATGAAAAAATTGTGGAATTTATGGTAACTTGAGTTTGAGCTGGTGAACACATCACACGTTTTGTAAAATTGAATCAATTTAATCTGATCTCCGCAATTGAATACCAAAAATTCTTCCAAATAAACATCACAAGTTGACAAAACTAATTTTCGTTCTATGATCAGAAGCTGATCAACGTTTATAAACAATTCTGGTCACCGAATCTGGAACTGAATAGGTACAACAAGCTTGTAATACGTTCGTTTATTCTACCATCAAAAGTTGAAGTCGAGATGAAACAGCGTCAGTCTCGAAAAACGCTGGCTACCGAATATGATTATTTAACTTCTCTTTTTATTTGGACTAGATATTCTGGAGAATTGGTCATTTCTTTTACTGTAACAAAATTATAACCTTAAAACAAAGCGAGTGAAAGACTGTGAACGAAGTTTACGTGGACTTCATAATTTTTGCAAACTTAATACCTTTGTTTTGAATTTCTAGCATATTCGATTGCCAAATCATACAGCCTGTTAATACCATTTCAAACGTGCAGTTTTCTTCTCCTTTCAAGCTCGATTACAAATAAAAATATGAAAGCCGTTCACGGTCATAAAGCGTGAGCTGATCAGATTCGGTGACCGGATGCGATGTAATCGAGTGCACTTAAATCAACGTGTTCCAGTTAGTCTGGGTTAAAAATTTCCTACGAAGTTTTGACTCGAAACGATAAGGCGTCACCAACGTTACTTTCACAGGATTACTTCCTCGAACTGAAATGTCTGTAGCTCTTTGAGCTTGGAAAACTGTCTCCTGGTCACGGTCGTATAAAACCTACTTGGAAACTTTGCCGGTAAAAGATTCCGGCAGACGAAACTGCTTCGAAACGTCGGAGACCTTTCGTTAGAGAACTTTGTTGATTCGACTTTTTATTTTTCCTTTTTCATTTCTCCGAATGCACGAGTTCCTCGAATTGGGACTCGTCGTATTGGTCAATACGCGAAACGAATGCAATTTTCTTAATGTATTGCACAATTGTAAAAACTTGATCCGCGCTTGATTAGTAAAAATTGGCGTGAATATCGCCTTGTTTTTGAAAATAGCAAAAAATCGTCGGCGAAGCTTGAAACGACAACACGAAGCCAAAAATGGTGCAGGCTGTAATTATTTCTATTCATGAACTATGTCAAGAAACTAATTTCAAAGGAATAAGGTGTGTAATTTTCTTAGGAAATTAACTCTCGATTTTTTTTCTCAAGACCCTATATTCAAAAAAAAAAAAAAGAGAAAAGAGACACGTTTATCATAAAAACATGACGCAAATGTGCTATACAGTATTTTGTGAGCAGTTCATTGGTATGCGAGTGAAATTTGGAGAAAAAATGTCAACTCATGCTTATCAGTATTGAACGTTCGAAGTAATTTTGAAAATGTTAAAAATCCAGCTTCATGTAATGAAAAAATACGGGTAAAAAAGTGCGTACGCTTCAGAATGGTAACAGCAAGGATAGACTAGACAAAAAAAAATATCCATGGTAAGTCTAATTGATTATTGCACGAGAAAAATTCGGAGTACTTTGGATTTAACTTTTTCAGTCACGTAATTCAGTTTTTAAGGGCATTAAAGTTCAATTATACGTTTTCTATATATTTTTCTACCCTGAATGCGAATGTAATATAAAAGATTCAATAAAACTTAAGAAAACCCCTAATGGGCTGAAAACAGGGTGAATTATCAATATTATTTTAGACAGTATTCTTGAATGAGATTTGTATGAATATTTATTTTGAGACAGTACGATTTTAAACCGAGAACAGGTGCAATCCCCAATACGATTTATATGCACCCCTAAGGAGAGTGAAACGTACCCCAACGCATTGAATTTTGCAAATCAAATGGCCATTCTGAGATCTCTGTTTGTGAACCGATGAATTCCAAGCGTTTTTAGCATAGCATTATTATCAAATTTCTCCGCCAACAAATTGAATTCAAAAAAGTACGTTTTCTTTTGAATACGTTCATTCACAACACTTATAAACAATTACAGATTCGCAAAGAATCGCAATAATTCCAAAGTTTAAGTATTTTTTTTTCTTGAAAATGCAAATAAAGAATGCAGGATTTCGTATGAAATATGAAAAAAAAAAAAGTGTAAAAACAGGGGTGTCATTACGGTGGCTTCCGCGACTAAAAGTATTATCACAACTTCGAGACCGAGGTTCGAATCTCGTTCCCTCATTTCATCTCCAAATTTCGTCGATCTTCTCCGAGGTGCCATGGGATTTTTAACGGATATCATTTCTCCCTTTTCCCTCCCCCTCCTCGGCACCCTCGGAGTCTGTTTAAGCCGGCTGTTTGCTCGACACCGCAGTCGACACCCTCGAGAGGACAAACAAGTGAGCATTACGGCGCCGAGGGTGGTGGATGCCGGGAGAAGTGTAGGTGTCAGGTAATCGTGTGTACTAAATAACCGACTTTGGTCTATAGCGCAGTAAACCCTTCCTTACGAGGATGCCGGTAGAGGAGGGTGTGTCAGGAGTGGCCGGACTGCGCGCTGCGCCATCGTGGATAACAGATAAATGTCCGTCCAGAAAGGAGATAGCGTTTAGGGGTGGAATTCAGCCGGCTAAGTGCCGTCGGGGATATTACGCCTTCTCCTCGTTCCCGTTGTACACAACGCCGATGAAATTGGCGAGGAGAGAGGAACGAGAATATCAACTGTGAATCCCCGTTATCGGCCACCCGCAACTCCTCGTTATGTACCAGAAACTTTTGATCGAGGGTGGGGCACAGCCATACATGTGATCGCGGTTTCGGGCTGGCTGAAAGGTGCGTCGATATATTTCACTCGTTTTTTACCCTCGCTTTGGCGGTTTTCGCGTATTTCTTTTCTTTTTTTTTTTCTTTTTTTATTTTATTTTATTTTTTATTTTTTCCTCTCCCTCCGATCCTTGAAACTCTTTTACACGGAGAAAAATTTCATTTCTCATAGTTGCTGGAAAATTCTAGTGAAACGAATATCGCCGCGGTAACGGTTTGATCGATCGATTTTGTATTTTTGCTTATGCCTTGGTTATACCTTGAGACAATTGGAATTGAAAGCGGTATTTACAAAAAACGAAAATAAGAAACGAAGAATAAATAAGGTAGAATAATATAGTACGATTTAAAATAACGTAGAATAAAATTAGGTGAGAGTATAACGATGTTGAAACGTGAAACAAGCGGAAAAACCGTTCGTAGAAAAAAAATTTCAGGGGATGGTGTAGCGAGCTAAACTTTTACCTGGAAACTCATCCACATAGTTATGGTTTCGGGTGGGGGTAAAAATGTAGAACGATCAAAAAATCGAAGGGCCACAATATCGAATTTTTAACGAAGCAGAAACTTGGATTATAGAATTTTTAAATGTTGAAAGTCGAAGTATGGAGGAGTAAATAAATAGAAAGATCAAAACGTAGAATGCCAAAATCTATAAATCGTCAGATTCCTCTCGATTCTATATTCTGTCATTTCGACTTTCAATATTTTCAATTTTTCATACTTGAACTTTCTATATTTTCAAATTCTACGAATAAGATTCTCGCGTCTATGTTCTTCTATCAATCGGCAATTCTAGTTTTTATCCATACCATGGTTTTTCCGAGACGTGGACGATCGCCAATCAAAGTTCTCTATGTTGATAACATTTTTCGTGTACGACAAGCTTTAGTCGATAAATTGTTCGATCTTGGAGCAAAAAACCGGAAAAAAATTGAACACAATCAATCACGTAACCAATATTAAATTTTAAAGTATTTTAAAGTTCACTCAAAAAGTAGAAGTCTAAAGAAGATTCCATAATCAAAAGGCTCTTGAAATATCTATTTTGAGTATCTGCTATTTTGAGAATTGGGCTTTTGAGACTCATCAAATCTAATCCTGAATTGGAAGGAATTCGTTCTGAAACAAACATCTTTAATAAAATGTGAAACATGTCCACAATATAACACAAAAATTTTTTATCACAATTGAGGTGGTCTGGGACTTTGTGTCGTTATCCGGAAACCTATATTATTGTACATTTGTACAAAGTATATCCCTATCAAGTTATGGATATTTAGTATCGTACGATAAGATTTTACCTTTAGTAGATACTAGCTGATACACCCTGGATACGTGCTTCGTGACAAATTTGTAAAGCGACGCGTAATATCTCACTTAGCATCGTGACAATCGTTATTCATACGCTGTTTTATACTCCCGATAACCTTGCGACGACTTCCATTCAACCATTTCATTTACGATGTTGTCATTTATAACTGCAAAGTGGAGTGCTCTATAAGATAATCATTGGAGATAACGTCGCTACGAAAACAAAGCCTGCAACTTTCAAATTGAAAGAATGTTTCACCATGCTGGCATTAGATTTTTGAGAGTATTTTTTAACGGATAAAGTACGAACGCGCAATGCCGATAACCAGTTGAATCAAAATTCAACAAAATTTGCTGGTGAAAGTCAAGTATTCGGTGAAGACATTCTACGAAACTTTTCAGACTTCCAAGACACACAGTTGAGAAATTATAAATGCTTCAACTTCAAAATAATTATTATTCTCGAGTAAAAGTGATTCAAATGCAAAACAGAAGTTTGTTTAGTTATTATTTACAACATATGTTTGAAAAAAATTGGTAATTTTTCTTAAAATCTGAAATGTCTTTCTGGCTTCTACAAAAACAAACTTCATCTAATAAAATTATTTTTTCCTCCAATAGTTAAGTAGAAGAAATCAAAATTTGACATCTACAACCTGAACTCAAAATTCGTGTTGACCGGTGATAACAGGAAGAGACCTGTAACACTTCTTCTCCATTTATTATTTCCGATTTCAAAATTAACACAGCTCTCGACAGCTCTGGAAAAAAATCGTCAACTTCAACTGATCGTAACTCTCATTTATCTAGCTACGAACTGGGAGTTGTTAAAAATCGTGCAGCTAATATTATGCGCCGGCAGGCACGAGGCAGTTACGGTTCCACAACGAGGGATCCGGTTAGCAGAATGCTTAGGGTACTTTTCTCGTAGTTTAAACAACTTTGCTATCTCCAACGGTCACAGGATACATCATCCACCCAGCTTCCCGCGCTTGTAATGACGAGGGCACAAAAACTCGTTATGGAATATTAAACCTTGTTTGACGCCCTGGGATACAAACGACTTCACGCCTTTTCTTCCCTAATTTGAAGTACCTAAATCCAGAAAAATTGGGTCTGCGACGCCATTTAGCATTTTGATAATGTGTTACAAAACCTGCATAGTATCAGAAAGTAACTTTTTAAGAACTTCTGAAAAAAAATTGCGAATGAAAATATTCAATAGGTCATAATTCATACCGACTTTAGTCGCTGGGGTACAAACGACCCCGGTGTGTCAAGTATGTAATTCTACAGAAGTGTGTCAAACAAGAGTTAAGAACAGCTCTTTCGGTTTTTGGTTCTATCCAACAGTCGTTGAAGAATGAACGAATGAATTGATTGATAAAATGTTATTTGAACGGATAATTTTGAACCAAAATAGATTGGAGAATGAACTTCAGGATGAGGATTATTCAGTCACTCGTAAGTTCTGTAAAATCCTTCCAGCAGCTTGATGATACTAAATTGTGGAAAATCCCTGTGCTGCGATGAAGTCATTGAAGTGTTTCAAAAGTTAGATGAAATTCGACGATGAATTCTGATGAAATCCGATGAAAACTTGTCGGTTTCTCGAAGTCTTATGAAATCCTTACAAAAGTCTCGAGGAATCCCAGAAAGTTCCGTAAGGTTCCGTCGAGTACCACAAGAGTTCCATGAAGTGTTATGGAACAATATGGATTTTGGTAAAGTATTCAAAGCCCGCTCAAAATCTAACAAGTCCCCGTATGAGGCCCATGGAAGTCTTCTAAAGTCCGACAAAGTATCGTGATGAGTTCTCAGGTAATCGGTGAAATCTATGAAGTCTTGTAGACCGTAGTGTGAAAATTTCCGATTTAATCAAGCTTTTTCGCCTCGCGAAACGCTGAAACCTGACGTTGCTCTTATCCTTTGTAAGTTCTGCTGAACTTTTTGGCTGTCACGTTTGCCTCGGTGGGGGAAAGTATCCGGTCTCAGGTTACTCTTTGGACTTGGGCACCATGCCACCAAGCATTCGCACTTTGAGCACGATTTAACCGCCAAATAACCACAAATAACCAACCTTTGAAAAAAATCAGCATTTAGATGGGATATTAAACCCTAATGGCGGGGCCCTTAACATGCTTTTGAGACAGGGATATAGGGGCGCGGCTTAACCGTGAAAAACAGGACTGGGTACGAGATACAGCTTTTCGATTTTCTGCCCTGTACATCGGCACCTAAATTCGTTGGCTGAAAATACTGCGATACTTGCGACATGATTTGGAAAACTTAGCGTTAAATAGTTGGAAAATAACATCAAAACGAAACCAATAAGAATGGACAAAACGTAAGGCAACACAGATTTTTATGAATCAAAATCATCCAGTAAGATGTTCTTGGACATTGGAAAAAAATTGTACTTTGTCATGTATCAAAAAAACTTTTATCCTGGAATATGATTTTATATTTTATGTCACTCTTTCAAGCTCAGGACAAGTGTTGCGTGCTGATAGAATTCCGGGTAAAATTAACAGTCTTCTTTCGATACGTTTTATTCAAACATTAATTTCAGCGTGTAGAATGGAACTAACTAGTTGGTAATTACAGTCGAGGAAATTGAAAGGAATATTGTTGGACAATTAAAGCTAACGAGGTTTGCTCATAGCAAACTGCAGTAGAATAGACGCTGTTCAAAGTCGTTGGTACGAGTTGGTTATGGAATTCTGTAAACTGTTCTTTAAACATTGATTCAATCTTATCACGTTTACAGTATAAGAAATGATTCGAGTAATTACAGTAAATTGTTCGTCTACGATAATACTGTTGTGAGTTAAAAAATTTCTGTACAAGTTTTCAAAGTTAAAGATCTGTGGCAATTGAATGAAATTTCCAAAATTTCAACACAATTGCAAAGTTCTTTGTGTATTTCATTAAAACAACACAGAGTGCGTGATTCGTAAAACAACTTTTATCAGACGATAGATATTTACCGTATGATATCGTCACAACAAATGAGAAGAAAAAAAATCATGGTGTCAAAATATATTTTAACGACGAGTCTGGGAGTACAAAGCGTTTAATATTTTCTTCGAAACTGTATCAAAACGATGGGAATCAGCCTGAAGGGTGAACTTCAAAGCCGAGCAACTTAAAGCTCAAAAATAGCTGCAATAAACGAATCGACACGCCGCGTGAGAAACGTCTCGAGGGTGGTATTTTACTTGCCTCAAGCAGCGAGAAGTTCTCCCTTCAGAAAATCGCAGCCCGCTTACGATGTTGAATTCTTGACTGTTTACGAAGAAATAACCCCGAGTTGTTGGAGTTTGGAGAAATGCTTCGAGAAGAATACAAAACACCTCGGACAACATTCATCAATCAATTCAAAGAATAAAGTTGCGAGAGGCGGCGGCCCTCCTTAACTTGTAAAACTTACGAAGCCACCGAGATTACTTTTTGTGTATCGGGGAATGAAACGGATCGAAAATTTCCGCGAATATCCGCTCTGCCAGTCAAAGCAGACGCCGGGGCGTCGACACAATTTGCAACAGTTGCGACAAGGCTCCCTTAACTTGGCGCTTAGAAATCATTTCGTTGACAGACCTGAGCTTCTAAAATCTGTTGCTTTACTCCTCGTTATCGTCTTCAAGGGAAAAGTTATTTTGTGATAACAGATCTGCCGTTTACTTTGACAATTTTCTAAAATTTCCAGCTTTCCAAGTGAGTCTGTGGGTGTGACATGAATGAATTTGCCACGTTCGTGAAAAGGATAAGTTTGTGGGTTGAGGTGGCGTCATTACGTTGGAGCAAATTTCCACATATTATTCAAATTGGTACATTTTTGTACGTCAAAAGTAGCTGAATAATGCTTAGCAATATTGTTGCTCATCTCAGGAAACTCATTCGAAAGCTATCAGATTGCCTTACACTTCGTAGCTCTTCCAATTTTTCCAAAAAATGTACCAAAATCACGCAACATAATGTCACTTTCCAACTTGGAATTGAATGTGTTTGTATACAGCATTAGGTAAGCTCATGTTTTTTTGTATATTTTATAATACTTATGAAGCGCAGAATGTAAATTTCAATATTTTTCATTTGCACTATTTGATCGATGACTTGTTCTAAAATTTTTCCTGTGAATAAATACACTGAAAAAAGTTTTTTTTACCACTATCACAGAAAAGTTGCGCCAAACTTGACTTTTTTATTTCTATTTAAGATACTTAATTTCTCTTTGCACGAACCGAATAATGTTTTTGAATTATTTGGTTGACATAACTCATCTATTTGGCACGCGCAACAAAATCCGTGTAGCAAAATAACTTGGTAGGCATGATAATATGTGGTAGCATCATGGCAGTTGGTTTGTAAGATGAAGAAAATATCTTAGTTTTTTCTTTTGGAAGATTCACTTCAGTACCGATGCAAAATAACTGGAATCCAGTCTTATTTATAATTGTAACAGTTTATTCGAATTTGTTTACAGTGCACAACCGTTTTCTGTCTTTTTTTTAAGTCTACGCACGAAGGTCATAGATGGTGGAGCATTATTTCTATCTATCGATTTTTTGATACAAACGGTGACATCACATTCAATTTCAATCAAAATTCACTTGATTTTCAGTCTGTTTTCGCTTTTGAACATAAATGAAACTACTTTTCACTTTTTTTTTTTGATAAACTAAGTTTGTCATACATTGAGAAAATAAACGAACAATAAATTTGAAATCCTACACGATAACCAAATGATTGTTCCGATGAAAAATGGTTATGAGATAGTTTATTTTCATCCAACTTATATGTATATTTCTAAAATATCAATCGCTGATGATCGAGAGACTAGCTTGAGATTCACGTGGCTCAAGCCATTAATAATATACCTGTTTCTTTCTGATTTTGTATAAAAATGTAGTGTTCCAGACGATATTTTCGCAGCCTACTACAATAACATTTTTCTCAGTTTCCTGCCAAGAGGTGCCTTGAAACCTTCAACGCATAAAACTTTGCCATACCAGGTTATTGATTTGAACTTCATGAGTTCAATAAATATCCGACGTTATTAATCCCCCTAAATTTCCAGATCCCTTGATTCCAGCAGTTGAAAAGCAAACATCTCGAAAACGAAATTTCTCATTGACAAAAAAAGTATAGGATCACTAATTTTGGACATTAACTTGTCAGAAACTTCAGCAGCAGACTTTGGGTTCCATTAAGTTCTTTGTCGAGAGATTTGCAAATACCTCGACTAAAAATTTTTCGAATCACCGATTTGTGCAGGAAAATCCATCAACCTTATTCGTTGGCTTCTCTTCTCCCATTCCACCTACCGTGAATATAAACCCAGCAGATTATTCGTTCCTAAAACAGTCGTCATGTTCCTGTGTATTTCAGTTTCAGTTGCGAGAGTGGGTATTTTGCAGTGGGATCCGCAGATGTAAACGACATTCGAAGTGGCGAGTAGGTACCTAAGGTTGAAGAGGTCTTTTTCACCTCTGGAACTGGAGCTTTTCTCAGCCCGTCTTCAAGGAAGCATTTATTCCCACGCTCTGCTGAAGCCTGCTCGAATCCTCGAGGAATCCCAGAGATGTCGTGATATAGCTAGCTTCTCACCATCGGTGCGCAGGTGAGGATGTCGAATGGAAAAACGATGTACGCGTTGGGTGTTTTTGAAGAGCTAACGCCCCGCACCTCCAGCACTTATCCGCAGAATCTCGTTCCTTGGCGTTACTTATCACGTATACCTAGGATATTTTTAAGCAAAACCAAGAAACGCGCACCTGCAACGCCGTCTTCGTAAAAACTTCACACAGCTACTGCCGCGTATGACGAGCAACGGAAAGTTCGTAAAAGAATCCCGAACGAATTGGCAATGTGTCTCTGTTCGAACCCAACCTTAAATCGCTGACCCCTTATTTCATCGGTCCTGTTTCCAATTTTACACAATTTCGTTATCATCTTTCGGTTCTGTCTCCTGTTACGCTGCCAATACTTCGCTATTTGGTTTCGATGAATTCGGGAAATTTTAGAAAAAGTACCAGGTTCGTCTACATATTATTCAGTCAAGGTTCTGCAATCTTGAAAGAAAAACTGGCAGCAAGGCAATTACTTCGTCCTAATTCAAGTTAAGGCACTTCTGCCGAATGATGGAAAATTTTAAAACCCGGTGCAGTGTAGATTGAAAATATAACACCACATGGAAAAAACTGATGTGGTGTCTTGATTGCACACTGCGTTTGTGCATATACCTAGTGAATTCCTAAAGACAAAATGGTCCGTCGTCTGCTACAATTTATTGCGCATGCGCCACAATCTGATCAACCATCACGAACTTAACCTCCTAACCTCCAAAATTTTGACCGTTGTCAGTGGCAGTTGTGTTCAACATCGACAGCTGTCAACATTTTTAAGGTTATGTACATTGCGGCGAACTGTCGTTCAAGTTTAAAACAACCATGGCAAACAACCGCTTTCGGATTGTGGCGCATGCGCATGAAATTGTAGCCGACGAAACCTCTCCACAAGCTTCAAAAATCAAATTTCCCAATCAAGTGTTAGAAAAAAATTGAAATGAATACATTTTTTGTATAAAAAAGTCTAGTATTTCTGATTGTAAAATCCCAATTGTCGACCGATCTTCATCAACAGCTTAAAAAATATGTTGTCTCGCGATTAGTCGTTTTTTTCTTCTTAGAAGATTCGAAAAATAAAAAATCGCTTGAGTTACGTCCTCGGGAACCTGGACACATTTCAGTCCAGATCTAGATTTTACCAAGCCATGGAATGACGCCTGAGCTTAATTTGCGGGGAAAAGGACGCTTTGATTTGATCGTTGGAAGGAGATATGAAAACTTCTAGCGAATACTTTCATTCCATGTCATGATAATACGTGAGTAGTGAGTGAAACGGTGCAGTAGAAAAATGCGAAACGATGTGAAGTATAGCGAGAAAAAGAAATGTTTGAATTTACAACGGCTTCTTTGCGAGTGGCGGGAATAATATTTCAGTTCAGGCAACCAAATTTTTCTTGGGTCCACGAAATATCTTTTGTCTGGTAGCAAATTTTCCATTCCATCACGCAGCATACTTTTATCACTACCCGTTGTAGGTTCGGACAATCCGTTCTCTCAGTGTACAGCAAATAAACGGGAACCACGACACCACAACCAAGTTGAAACAGAGTTAGGCCTTTTAGAGTCGGATAGAAAGGGTTCGGCCTAGCCGGAAGGTTTCGGGAGGTTTTCATCGCATGTAAATTTAGTTATAGATAATAAACTCGTCCTCGGACCGAATCGTACTGTAGGCGAATTCACGCATGTAAAAGTTTTACACAAATGTAACTCACAATCAGAAGCAATATTTCAGTCATTACCTCTACATATTGAGATTTTTTTAGATAAGAATTTCTAAGTTCTTCATGATAGTATATGAAATATTTATTTTATTCGCGAAATCCCGAAAAGAACGTTTTTGTTTTTCTTTCTTTTTTTTTTTTCTTTTTTAGCAACTGAGATTTTTTTCTTTCTTTATCAGAAAACAGATACTGGGTAATTTTTTCGAAGGAATTTAGCACTGAAAATTAGAAACAAGAAAACATGTCAACGTATATTTGGAGAATCGTAAGGCTTGGAGGTTTAAAGTTTGAAGGCTTTTGCTTGTTAGTAGAAACGACGACGTATCGAAATTATGGAAAATATAAATAGTTTACATGTGACAAGACTAATAGAGAAAATGATTGTTTCAGGATTCAATGCTCAAAATCCTGATAAATCTTGATAAACGGAGAATCGAACGTCTTTTTGACGAGTATTTTAAGGATCGTAAGATTAATCGCTCTTCCGGATCTTCCGTGCCAGTTTAGCTAGGAATTGTCTGAAGACACGAAGCCCGTTCTGTTCGCTCGGTTTTATTAACTAATTGCAATCGGTTCTGTTTTTATCTCAGCGTTTGCCCGAAACTGCCTCAAGCACACGAATACCCACAGTTTTAAACGCCGATCAATTTCTATCTACACACATGTACGCATACACGCAGCGTATATTCAACACTCGTCAGCTTCAACACCGTCAAGTATTTTAAACCGTTTCCAGATCCTAGGTACACAACCCTGAAAAAGTTTGTACGAAACGGATGTTAACTGTCAGCGATAAAACGGTGGAATTCACTAATAAGAACTTCCTTGTCACGAAATGTCGTACATCTTGCCACGTCTTTCGGCATGCTTGCAGTGATAATAGGCTGCCTGTCTATTCAACTATGCGTGTGGGTATACAGAAATGGATCCACAGCAGACATAGCAATTTCATTTGGTTTGGTCTGTTTGGTCGAGTAGCTAAAATTTTCATAACTCTCATCGTCCTGAAATCAATACTTCGCAGCTATACGTGCTTCTATACAGCCACCACTTTTGGATATAGACAATTACTATGTTCAGGCTTCGGGACGGAGTGCAAATAAAGTTGACATTTTCTGCTAAATAAGGTATAACTGATCTTTACAAAATATTTCCGAGTTCTGTGATATTTGTATCTTACGTGTCATCTTTGTAATTCTTGAAATCTTGGCAATTCTCGAAATCTTTTGCAATTGTTTGTATCTTTGGTAATTTTTTATAATCCTTGTAATTTTTGTGAAATTCACTATTCTGTGTGGTATTTTTTGTAATCCTCGAAATCCTTGCAATGGCTTGTGACAACTTGCGATAACTTGTGATACTAACTTGTATTATTCATTTTATCTTTGTAATCCATAAAATTCCTTGGAACTTTGTTCGCTGGGAATATTTATAATGCCTGGTAAGCCTTTGTAATGTATCTGACCTTGTTGTGTTCTTAGCAATCTTTTTGTAAGCCCTGAATGTCCTAATTTATTGAAATCTTCGCAATTTTCTATATCTTTTGTAATTATTTATATCTCTAGTAATTTTTTATGATCCTTGTAATGTTTGTAAATTTCGCTATTCTTCATGTTATCTTTGTAATCCCCGAAATCCTTATAATCACTTGTAATAACTCGCGATAAGTTGTGATACTAACTTGTATTGTTCACTTCATCTTTGTTATCCATAAAATTCATTAAAATTTTGTTTACTGGTAATATTTGTAGTCACTAGTAATTCTTTGTAGCGTATCTCATCTTGTATTCTTAGCAATCTTTTTGTAATCCCTGTAATGTATCTAATCTTGTTGTATTCGTAGCAATCTTTTTGTAATGTCTTAACTTCTCGAAATCTTGGCGATTCTCGAGTCTTTAGTAATTGTTTATATCTTTGGTAATTTTTCACGATCCTTGTAATTTTTGTAAATTTCGCTATTCTTCATGTTATTTTCGTAATCCTGGAAATCTTTGCAATCACTGGTGATAACTTGCGATTACTTGTGATATTAACTTGCATTCTTGACGTTATCGTTCTAATGCATAAAATTCCTTCAAACTTTGTTCACTGATGATATTTGTAACATCTAGTAATCCTTTGTAATGTACCTGATCTCGTCGTATTTTTAGCAATCTTTTTGTAATCCCTGTAATCTCTATAATTACTTGTCATCTATATAATCGGTGTAGTCTTTACAGTAATAATATTAAAATACGCCAAATCCTGCTGTCATAATCACACACTCCTCATTTTTAAAGCCTTTGTAAACTCTATGATCAACTTGCATTGTTTGTAATCGTAAACAGTGTACGTCAGTTTTACTCACCGTTTAACACCTCGGCTATAACGAATCGAGGGATGTTTTTTCGCAACAGAGTTTCTAGTGGAAAGCGGTGAATTTATCCGCTCACAGGAATCTCAACTAGATACTCTACACTGGTATACCAGTTTGAAAAGTTGAATGCAGCGTAGCCCGAATGTTACTAAAGGGGTGAAGAGGAACAGCTGTCCACGAACGGGTTCGGCATTGGGTCGGTTAATTTATTTATCTATGTTTACTTTAAAATTACAATGACGGTGCAGCGATGCTGTCACCGACCCCGCGGCGAGCACATGATAAATTTTCGCCCTTTATTAAATGCAGTATCGAATTTCAGACGCAATTTATTATCTAGTTCAAATGTTGCTGACACTTTAACGGCGAGCAGATTGCGTCGGTGCTAATTGCTCCTTGTTTCTACGTAGGGATTTTTTTTTTTTTTTTGACAAATGACTTGGCGTTTTGATGGAAAATTCAATCCGTGCGAAATTCTTTCGCGAAAGAGAAGATATTACAGCGGTAACTTTTATCTGAATTTATACTAGTCGTAGATGAGTAACTGGTCTTTGGCGAATGTACTGCGAAATTTCGAGGAATGTTCAGTGAAATATCAGATAGCTGGAATTAGCGGGTGAATTTCACGGCCTCGACAGATTTGCAGGTCTTCCTGCTTCATGGCATGCCTCGAAATCCCATGTCGAGTACCGTAATCAGCAGTCACTTAATTGCTGTTCGTAAATAGCCTGATGGAAGACGACGACGACTTACTACCACGCGAATGGCCGACCCTATAAGCATAACGTCGCTCGGCGAATGGCTTTCATCAAATAGCAACATAGCCCCAGGTTCCTTGAGTTTTCTGATAATATCGAGCTTTATCAGCCTAATGTTGTTTCGGAAGCGTTGGAAAGTAATACCTGCCTTTATTCAAGCCGTTATCGAACCACTTGAAATTACGATAATCTCTTAGCTTTGGAACTTCTTTTTTGAAATTATTATTCATTTTCATGTCACGTAACAACAAGTCAACGATGTTTTAACTATGCATTTTTTTTTCTGTAATTTACAAAATTTCGTTGTTTAACGGAGTGAACGGTTGATTTAAACTTCAAAAGGACACGAAATATTCTGGATAGCTGTGCACAATACGAATATAATTTGACCCTCAAGTGAGATTCCCAAAGCGATTGAAGAAATCGTAAAACAAGGCTAACAATACAGGTAGTGAGAATGGTTAGATGCTTCTCCTGGAAGTCTGACATTTATTTTCCCTTACTGTCCGACGGGATAATTTTTTTCCAGGTGTGACGGCCCCAAAGAATGCTTTCTCTTATCTTGCCTGCAGGTATGGAACTGACGAGCTGATCCGCCAATGTCATAAGCGCCGTCGCATTTTAATCCGAAAAAGGCGGTAGGTAAGTGAGTGACATAAAACAGGGCATAAGTCTTCGCTATAATCTTCAGAATATAATATGCACCGTTGGAGAAGGATCAGGATCAGAAAGGGTGAAAATTTATGTCCAGTTTCGTGAAATACTATAACGTGTATAATACTTCGTAGTATCTGTGCCGAAGAATATTTTTACCGACTATTTCATACGGCTTTGAACTCTGATTCCTGTACATCCGCGTTTCGAAGAGTGAAACCATAAATTTCACGAAAGCTCCAAGTTGACTGAACTCGAAAAAAGCGACCTCCTGTAATTCCTTCCGAATATTTTCAATTCTTTCACGTAACACCGAGTGAAAAATGAACTACAAACTAAAAGGTTCATGCTGCAAGACCGTCCCACTTTCCTCTGTACTTAATACAAAGAATGTGAAATAAGTTATTCAGCTTTGGTAGTCATAAATTCATAGCAGCTATCTACGTTATACCCACCAAGCCGTATGCGGTATCACATTCTTTTAAAATATACGATATGATTCTTCTACTGTACCTACCTAGCCATATGCCGTGAAGTGTGCGCAATAAAGCTCAGCGTCTTTTCGATTTACGAGACAGCGCCTATTTCCTATATTGTAAGCCCCTACGCTGTATTTCACCTGGCACACATCTACGGGGTGTTCAAACTCGCGGTTTTTCATCACCGACGTTAGTCGCGTGGCTTGAGTTCGTGACTTAAAAGCTAACAAACGGTCATGGAATTGAGAACTTTCCGAACCGGAGCTTCATGGTCAGAACGCGAGTCGCACGGTGTCTGAAAATTGGTTTGCGGCATAGCCGGAAAATTATTAATCACTTTGGGTGATCGCATTGATTATAATTTCTCACACTGTACATTCGGGCGCTTCGATACAACGCTAAGTTGAAAAAGCATCTGCGAATATTCAGGAACGGTAGAAAAGCTGCATTAACGTTCTCAACGCTGCTGAGGCGGAACTGCTGAATAAAATGAAAGAAAATTGGGGAGGGGAAAAAATAAATAAGCGAATAAATAAATAGAAGATAAAATAAAAGTAAAATTCCCTTCAATTTTTCTTTGCACGAAGGTGCCAGCGGCGCGGGCATTATTCACCATGCACTATATACAAGACCCCCTTTACCATTGTTGGCATTTTTGGTATAGGTATATAATATTTGTATACGCCCGATAAAGGGGCAAGTTTTTTGTTTTTTTTTTTTTGCAGATACGGACATTGGTTAAGAATAATGATATAGTATGCATGAGTTGACTCTGACAAATGGGGAAAATACAAATTTAGCCGTAACTGTTGTAGAAATAATTTGATTCTTCACTCGATAAAAGAAGAGGCGGGGGCGGAGTAAAACGTTGTTGAGGTGAACAAGCGTTACAAATCTCATCTTATTCTGTTGATCAGCAAAAAGTGACGCTATTCAAGTGGAATTGAAGTGAGAAATTACGGACATTGTGGAGAATTTCACTGCGATGAGTAAATTCTTGTTCAACATGGTTAAAAAATATTGAAAGCTATGTGTTTGTGCGAAGTGGTAATAATTATTACTGCGTGAAAACTTACTTTCATAACAGACGTATGTCAAGTGTCCAAGTAAAGCAACGAACGATTTTATTTCTATAACTAATTATTAACCTTTCTTCCATTATTTCAAAGGATTCTTATTTCAGGTGAAAGAAAATTTTATTGCCGGTGCAAGGAAATGTTTCAATATGTAAAATAGATGAATATTAGAATATATCATTTTACTGGATTAAAATTTACCGGACGGAAATTTTTGTCATTAATAATTAATTTATCCAATTTGATAAAAAGTTCATTATCAGATAAGATTTGATCAACCGAAAACACTTTTGGATGATTTATTATTCAGGGATACCCGCCAAGGAGAAGTCACGAAGTCAACAAACAGCATTTCTGACCACGCCTTCAATTCTTTACAAAAGAGGTGAAGTATCGCGAAACGTCGAAGGCGAATCGTCCGATTGATTTGTTCCATTCACTCCTGGGATTATTCGATTACATCGAGCTGTCGTCGTCCCGTTGCGCCGTCATCTGCTCGTAATAGGAAGCCGAGTCGAGGCAATAAAAATGAACGAGCTGATCCATTATCACCCCTACATAGCTGGTTATGCGTGCATTATGTTATACCTATAGGTGTACAATACGATCGGAAAGCTTTATAAAGCCCCGGAGTAAACGGAGAATTTCTGCCGGAGCGAAGCGAGCAGCGACGTTTTTACGTTACACTGACAACCGATCAGAGATGAGAAAAAATTCCACGTACATGACTCGCGAGCCTATGGATAAGATCAGCGATTGCGGATCGTTCGAACCCACCGCAAGCTCATTTATGGCCTGCGAATATTCCAATGGCAGCTACTGAATGATACCCTAGAGATTCCGGTCACGATTTTATGGTAATACTTTCTGGAAGAACTAACAAACCATGGCTAGTTTCACGCCCAGTCCAAAGAGCTGCGAGGGGCTGACCCGTGAAATGAGAAATTATCGGACTCCGCGCAATCCGTGGTTTTCGTTCGGCGATCTCTCAGCTACAAGCCATTCGATTAATTCTTAGACAGCAATGGGAATTGATTCTTTTAGACTAGAAGTAATTTCATTTATTCTTCTCTTTTCGCCCGATCTTTTCGATTTGCGGTGGTTTGCTGACAAGCCTTCATTGATTACTGAATTTTTTCTTTTTTTTTCAAATTGTTCAACGATTCAGATATTCCCGCCGTAACTAAAACAATGACCAAAGATAATTTGACTCTTAGTGCCATCGAGTGGTATTGTGATGTACACCTTCGACTAATTCCACCTGTTTTATCGGAGAGGGTTTATCTCTCGACCAAACTGTCCACGTAGCACGATGTCCCAATCTTATTTATACAATAACGTATTTTTAAAAATTTTGAAAATAATTAACGACCGTATTACATCTTGAAAACAATAAATTGGCATGAAGGTTTTATCAGTAAATAATGAGTTTGAACAAATAACATCAAATTACGACGAAAGCGATGTAAATATCATCAAGATTGAAAGGAACGTGGATTTCGTAACGAACAACTAACCATGATTGCCGTACACCTACCTAAGACCTTCGCAAAATAATTGTCCAAGTTAAGTCAATATTAATAAGACTTTATTTATAAATAAAAAAATTCCTAGTCACAGTTTTAAATTTTAAAATCCAAAAGAACGACAATTTAGACTTGATAATTTCAATACTATACACCGTTTGAAACAATTAATAAGCACTAAGTATGAATGATCGAACGAATGGATGAATATTTACTTTTTTTATACACGTATGCAATTTTATGTGCCTTCTTTTATGAGATTACCATGTGAAAAGAGAAGTTATAAAACAAATATCAAATATTGTTAAAACTTTTTTATATTCAGATACGACTGAACAACTATTTTCAAGTTATTACTAAAGAAAACCTACCCTTAATTTCAAAGTTCTCTAGATCAGGAAATGTTTGGGTAGTTTGAAATTTCTTGTTTCTTCTTATTTATACATTCACAATAATCACAATTGTCAAGTATCTGAGACAAAACGTTCTCGTCATTTTGGTTTCTCATATGCAAACCATTCCCTCACCAATCTTAGGCAGCGTGATTGGGTGAAAATGATTTTCACAGTAGACACAGAAGTTTGAAAATTGTAGAAATGATCCAAGAGTATCGAGATCGTGAACGTATCGCTGAAAAACTGTGTTGCAGTGCAAAGAAAATTGTGTTCGCGAGTGACAAGAAGTGAGCAAACAGGTGAAAATTAAAAAAAAAACGAAAGACGATATTTATTCGCAAAACGTGTTTTCCATTGGGCGTCAGAAACGAGTTATTCATTTTATGAAAATTTGATGGCCCTTGTGTGTCTTTTATCTGTCAATGCTATTAGATAGAAAATAGGAGCATGAAGGTTAGTAGATATAATACGACGGTTCTGGATCAAGATCCCTATTACCGACACTTACCACAGTCGGTAAGTTACGTGCGAGGGGTAAGAATTCCTGCCTTACCGACTGTAGTAAATGTCGGTAATAGGAATCTTGATCCATAACTGTCGTATTATACCTACTAAGGTTCATCTAACGCTTTACAACAGTATTTCATTTACGATCATCGTAGGTATAAAAAGCTTGAACATTCGTGAGTAATTAAGGGCTGCTTGTAATCTATCGTGTTGATCGTGTTAGTTCGATCCCGTAAAGTACCTGTATAAAAATCTTGTTATCGTCTGTCGTTGCTGAATTTATTCGTTTCTCAAATCGTAACTTTTCCGGAATAAAATGAGACGCAACGTCTTATTCGGATGATCGAAAGCCGCAGTTTTCTGTCAATTTATTCCACTTCCTTTTTCCCTTTCTATATAAATTTCTTGCACGCTGGCCGAATTTAACCCTTGAAATGGCAAACGGAATGTGAGATATGCCTTCCTTTTCTTCTACAATTTTCTCCGCCCCGGTATGTTTATATGTATGTCGTTTCTGGCTCGGATCTAGATTGCTATTGCTCCCGGAAAAATTCGTTACTCACCAAGATCACGTACCGATTCTATAGTTCTTCGTGGTCGTAGAAATTGTGGGACAAAGCTTCAATCCTCCGAGAGCGAAGATGTGCGCACATGCGTACAATCCTGTACACAGGGTGTTTCGTGATAAACCAAGCAGTTTTCCCGGCGCCACTTTGCGTTATTGCTCTGAGAGTCCTAAGAGCAAGAGGTCATAAAAAAGCCGCCGAGAGAAGGGCGATTTATTCAAATAAGTTAACAGCTATTAGAAAATTTATTTACCATAACATTGAAACTTGTTTAAATTTTTATGGTTTGATTGAAATTTTATTTGTGCTAAACAAACTCGCGAAACATTTTTTTTGAATGTATGCATTAGGGTGGTTCTTACAAAGGTCATTTTTGAATTTTGACTGAGCTACCAAATAATTCAAAAAAAATTTTCCTAATTTGTTAAAATTTTCATGTCGATTCTAAGCCGTGCCAACAAGAGGGTAGATTACCTCATTCAACCCTTTAAGCGGCAAATCAAATCTACCGAACGGATTTCGATGAAATTTGGCATAGGGTGGTTTCTTGGGTGGGGTGATTACAAATCTGAACTCAAAATTACGCAATATGTCGGACCGAAATCCCAAGTCACGTGATTTCACCGTATAGGCACCACCATTTTCAATTTTGTAATTTCGAGTTCAGATTCGTGATCGGCGGCCTCCAAAACTCTCGAGAACCGAGGTTCACCAAAATAGAATAATTTTTTTGATTTTAATCCACCATGTTGGATTCGCGATTTTGAATTTTCAAATTTCGAGTTCATATTTGTAATCAGCGACCCAAGAAACTCTCCCATACCAAATTTCATCGAAATCTGTTCGGTATATTAAATTTATCTCCGAAAAGGTTAAATGGGGTAATCCACTTTCTTACGGGCACGGGTTAGAGTTGAGGTAAAAATCTGAAAAAATCAGAGAATAATTCTCGAATTATTTAGAACCAATTTGTCGAGTGACCCAGTTGAAATTAAAAAGTGATCTTTTTAAGGAATACTTTGTGTTCGTAGCTATTTTTCTTGAATCATAAATCGATTTCCTTTTCCGGGATACAAGTCGTGACTTGAATAATGATGATAAATCAAACGGTACCGTGTTATGGCTTGTTCAATTCAAAACGGGACACCCTGTATACCAAGGTAAAAAATACGCGTATCATAGCGAGAGTAGAACTTGTGTGTGGCGTACAATTGAAACCGTACATGGCACAGTAGTCACAATATGGCACAAGATCAGGCATTGTGCCTTATAGTCAGGATGAGACTTTCTTCTTATGCATACCTAGTTTGGTAAATGAAAATATATTGCTCAGTTTCGTTTATTTTATTTTATCTCTGTGTTTCCTGTTGCCCCTTCTGAAAAATTCCTGTCGCGCATCAGAAATGAAAATTTTCCTAAGAGGTTCCGCTGTAGCGAAGAGAACCTACAGCAAAGAAGATATTGTATATTACAAGGAGAAAGAGAAAAAAACGCACAGCGCTAGAAAAGTTTTATTATAGAATATATGTTTCTTTAGTAACGAAAAATTCGATAAGAAAGAAAATTATGAACTTTAACCAAGGATGTCACAATTTTATCTCAAGTTGTGCTTACTGTCGATAGAATTTTTTTGGGTTATGTAATTCTATGCACGGTTTCAAATACTTTATTTAAAATAGCTTTGAATGGTCGAGAATGCGGATTCCTTTTATTTCACTCTACAATGGCTCATTCGATTTAGAACTATTTTTCCCGAATGTACTAAAACAGCTTTTTTCTATCACGCTCGAATGGTTAAGAGTTTAACGTTACTACATCGCTTCGATATTGATTATAATCAACAAATGACAATATTGGATCGGCTAGTGATAAAAATAAAATCCGTTTCAGAAACTTCACGGAAAACAGACTTCTGTACGAACTGTCCTACATCGTAGTGTGACATCGAACGAATCTATTAGAATATTAATCGTTCAAAAGCGGTTTGAAACGGAGTACCGATACCCAAGTTTTTGTTTACAAGTCTGGTAGAGATTCCCGCAATTTAAGAATATATTAATTTAATAATTATAAGAATATGATAAAATAAACAAAAAGTGACGGTCCTTGGCCAAGCAATATTTTCAACTCCATGGTGACTCAAGAATGTCAAGTATTCGGCTTACCATTTTACCTTTGGGGGTAAAATTTGCTTTCGCGTTGTTCCATTCCACTACCTAAAACAATTGAAGTTCCTTCCTCCTGCAGTAAGAATGTATTCGAGAGCGAGTGACAGCGGCTTGAAAAACGGAGGTGAATTCGGTAAAAGACACAACCGTCAAAGTACCCTCGCAAACAACGTTACGGCAAATTTACCCTTGCGGTTTTCGGAGCGCCTACTTTGATGGGGTCGGCCAGGGGCTTAACTCTCTAAATGCTGCGGTTTCCATGGACGAAGGAACCCCGAGTGACGGAGCGGCCGGGCCTAATCTCTTGTCAAAAATCAATTTACCACTACGTGGCATGTCGCGGAATAAGGAGGATTAACTTGTGTATAAATTGCATTGGATACATCGCGGGACATGGAGAAACAACATCAGCGTCGGTCGAAGCCCCGGGCCTTTTCTCCCTGACCCAGCTACGATCATTTCACTCCCCTTGAAGAGGGTCGCCGTAATAAACTTATGAGCACCATTGCCCCTGACACTTGGGATACTACCTTTATACAATAATTTACAACCCCGTGACGCTGACTTCACACCCATTACTTAACATCCTCGGTTTTTCCTATCCACCTCTACGTGTAACGATACGCATGTGAAAGGATCTGCGAGCTCTAGGATGCTGTATAATTATTGTAATTGTCGTTGAATGGCTTGCGACGATTCAAGTGTATCCCCTTAAAGTCAAAACAATGACTGAATCAAATTTGACTCATAGGAGCACGATTTGCCGATTTTCTTTGATTGAGTTATGTCGTTAAAATTCTTGATAATCAGCCAGGCGATCGATATTGACGAAGATCCTGTCAGTGGATAAGCGGTGTAAACCAAGAACATCCAAAGTACGACGAAAATCGATCGATTGATCTTCGAAACCCCAGGAACGTAGATCATCCCTACCCAACGAACGGGTGGCCATTATTTAAACACATTTCGCTGATGATTTCGCACAACACACATGTAAAAGCTAAGTCATTATCAAGAAGACTTTAGTGAATAAATGAAATACAGAGAGACGGTTATAAATTTCTATAAGAGCAACAGATAAACGAAAGGAAAGACGATTTACATTTCAGAATTTGAATGTTAGACATTTGAAAAGAATAAATGAATCACTGTGCTGGATCATAAAACTGATGAACGAATGACTTTGTTCACATATGTAATTTTGTATGCCAATTTTTGTTTATAACACGTTTAAACCCCGAATTAAAAAATAAATAAAAGGCTTCACACTGTTATGTTTCACGCGAGAAAAGAAAACTGTTCTGTATATTTCTTTTCGTTATGAATTAACCGTTACATGTTTCGGATGGAAATCAACACGCGATTGAAGCTGATTTCCCAGTCTGTACGACAGCGCCGTTGACAAAAATTCAGAAACTCAATCTAAAACCTGAAATCAAAGAAAGAAAGAGACCGCATCACCAAAAACAGTGAAAGAGCAATTTTTTAAAATTTTTATTAACTATAAAGGGGAATCTATTTTTATACAATTACTTATGAAACCAACCTGTTGCAAACATTTTAAGACGTTACCGATGACTCGACAGTCATTTCAACGTTACAACATTTTTCAATCATTTATGTACTCTTGTACATTAACAGCATAAAAACCCTCACCTATTATTAGTTCCTCACCGTTTTCATCTCGAAAACATGATTCTAAATTTGAGAACCAAGAAAGTAACGTTCTTTCACTTTATTTCATTCACGTTTCCTTCAACTTGTAAAGAAAATCTTAACGAACATGTTGAAATAACACACATTAAATTTGAAATACTAATCAGACCATTATTCGTATTCCTGCAGTTTTTTCATAGAACTATTTTGGCGATCTGATAAAATTCAACCTTCACCTTTACGCGCCTGTAAAAGAAAGAAAAAAGAAATGAAATGAAATTTTTTACCTCGCCTTGGAATGTGTATATCGAACATACCTAGAGAGGAAAAGCACTTCATTTGAATCAGAATTCTAAAAGTTTGATTTACGAGTAGACTCGCTGCTTTCGCACCCCTCCTTCAATATCTAAGGTAAGTCGCGGTAAAATTTCGCGACAGACTAAAAGTAGGCATACCTAAGGATGCGTTCGGCTTTATTCGGAAAAATGTGTCACCAGTGGAACACGCCGATATCGGTCGGTGGGTATAACTTGGGTGAGTTTTATTGCTCACAAAATAGCGATACTTCATCCTGCCGGCGAAATATTTGAAGGAAATGGAAGCGGGGAATTTCCCGGGGCGAACAGCCCGCCTCGCTTCCTCGGACAGGAAGATCCTTGTTTTCCTCACTCCATTTCCCTCTGTGTCTGTCCGTTTTCCCCCCCTCCTACTGATGCTTCTTATTGTTGGCATTTTATCACATTTCTGTCCCTCGTATTTCACGCGAGTTTTCACTCTCGTTCCTATCTTTATTTTTATCCCCGTTTCTCGGGGGATAATAGAGGCGGAGGTAGACAAAGAATAAAAGAAATTAAAACAAAATAGAAATAAGAAAAGGACGAGAAACGGTGGAAAGATATCGCCGGGTTGAACACTCCATAATTCCCTCCGTTTCCTCTTGGGCGAAAAACCCTGCCTCGAGCCCTGCATGGCCTTCCACCCTTCTCTGAACGAATGCATTTAAATCTCCCTTTTACACATATCCGCACGTTTATCTCTGTTTTACGGAGAGAAAGCGGCTCCAGCCTGCGGACGAACGCGAACTCGCATGCTAAAATTTAACTTACGTGCAAGTTTTTGCGTGTATACGTGCGTGCGTAAGCGAGACTATAGATGCGCGCGTTCCGATATCACAAACCATCCCCCAGCCCGGCAGTTTCGCTTCTGTAACTCAGAAAAGCAGTTTCGTGCAAAACGCCCTGACAAAAGTAAAAATAAGAAGAATGAAAATTTCCCCCCAATGCCTGTTTTAAATTAGAAATATTGTATACGACCGCCACCCTCCGCGGTTATGAATTTTTTTTTCAAGTAATACTGCATCTAAAAAAATTGTCTGCGAATAAACTTTGTGGATATATTTTTTTTTATGTCGATAAGAGAATGCGTTTTTTTTTTTTTTTGTTTGCGGATTTTCATTCGTAGCTGAGATTTGAGTATAACTTGATCATTCAACGAACGGTTGATCTTAAAAACATTTCAGTTTCAAGTGAATTGTGAATTTACGAAATGCCAAAAATACAGCTGACTTTGAAATTTGTCAAGAAATAAGATACGTATCGGTTTCTCAGATATTTTTCACTCAAAATTTTGAAGAATACTCACGTATTGTTGTAAAAAAAAAAAACGCATGTGAATTTCATCACAGAGCTCAATTTCTGTCACAAGCTATGATTTTTTTTCTGGGGGGTCAAAATTTCGAAAGACCAAAAAGTCGAAAATCCGAAATTCTCGAGATACAAATTTTAAAACATACCGAATGATCAGCGTACCGAAGTTAGGATTTTCGGTAAATCATCCAGTAGAATAACTGTTTTCCCGAAAGTTCATTCAATCCAACGCTCTCTTGTACGAAAAAGTATTTTCAGAACAGTCGGCATTCCAAATGACCAAATCACGGAACGTGGAGACACAGAAAGATGAAAGTTAGTGATTCGAACAGCCGCAAAACCGATACAATTAGTTTCGACGATCAAAGTTCACAAGGAGCAAAATTACGATCCGCAAAATGCAGAAGGGCCAGAAAGTGGAAAAGCCGCAATACGATTGTCACAGTTTTGCAGACTTATGCTAGATGGCACTAGACGCCGACCATCGGATTCGTGTGGCGTTGGAGAATTATATGGGTTTCTGACGTCATTCAACCTTTCGGCATTTTGGCCATTCTGACTTTAGCGGGTTTCGGGATTTCGACCTTTCGAATATTTGGTCTGTCTTTATTGATAAATTCGGATTGGCAGATTTTCAACAAAGGCACGAGTCTGACATTTGAAAAGTAGACATTGCGGGGGTTGTTGGAGTCGCCGATTTCGAATCAGACTTCAGATTTGCAACATTTAAGATAATGGATCCTGGATAGCGACTATTACTTTCAAAGTCCTGAGTAAAAAATGATATACGTAGCTTATTCTTCCTCTCAGCGTCCCCCTAACTAATAATGTAGATGTGCGAAGAAACTAATTCCTTTCTCGTTTCTTATTCTTATTTTTTTTTTTCCTAACGATTCAAGAGTTAATTTTTGATTGCGGGTTTGAATTCGCCACCTAGTGGTGGAATATGGAATCATTCGCCATTTGTCTTGTTTGAAATTACATTATTTACGTACTTAGCGCACCGTAAAACATGCACAAGTCAAATTTAATTATTGAATTATTGAGTTTTGGTGTTATTCAAAATTCAATATTTTTTTTTTTTTGAACAAATCGTCGTATCAAGAAAATTGCTAAAAATACATATAATAGTTCTAAGCATAGGAAAGATGTGTGAAATTTTTCAGAGCTCTATCTCTATCCCTTTACCAATGGCCGATTTTTTCTGAAAGTAATTGATTTTTTTTAATCGATTATTTGAAGAATAAAAAAAAAAAAAAAAAAAATGAGTCAGTTGGCCTGATTTTTCATAATGGTTGCATTATTTAGGAACCTAAGACTCTAAAAAATGCCTCAGTATACTTCCCACTGCCCCTCAAAGGGTTAACAAATCTTTATTTCACACAAAAATGTACATAAAAATGCGTGACTTTTTATTTGTTACTATATATTTAATTCGCAATATTCAAATGTACGATTTGTTAACAGTAAATAAATTCTGTTCATTACAACAAAACTCTTTTCTCAGTATATTTAAAAAGAACCTTTACCGAGCTCAGATCCCTCCGTGGTGCTTTTTTACTCCGATTCGTTAGTTTTTCTATTCGTTTTTGATCAGCTATAATTGTCGTTTCAATTTCTATCGGTTCTCAGTAGCGGTATGCAGCCTGACTGATCCCCAGCAGGTAATCGGTATCATTAAAGCCGGGGAAAAGATCGGTTCTCGGATTAAGGAGGTGCCGGGGGTGAGGGAGCTTTTGGCTCACGTCTCGCACTGCTCCAATTACAAGCCTTGGAGGTTCAATTTCTTTCGGCTCAGCTCCCCCTGACCCTTCGCTCAAGTGAAACTTCGATTTCCAGAACACTGATCTCACGGCAAAGCCCGGATTCCCGCGATTCAATTGCTTTTCGCGGATTTTACTGTTGATGCGGGTTGTCACCATTCGATATCTTCTGCATCTCGACACGAGCAACGACGATAAAAGGGAGGAGGTAAAAATTGTCGCTACTTCTTTCACTCTTTCGGTACTGTAGGTATCGTACCTCTCGGAAACCGAACCACGTGGAATCAGTTTTCAACTACACTCTAAATCGACTTGTCGTTTTCATTTAAATAAATAACGCCGAAGTCAAAGATTTGCTCTTCAACTCAGCAAACTTGCGACAAAATACTTTCAAACAGCTTTCGGAGAGTTACAAGTATCGCAAGTATCTGATTTAGCAATCGAAGTGTGCAGGTATTTTCTATCGATTACGAACATTCTATCACATCACTGTTAAAAGTGATTGTGAATTTACTACAGATTTATTATACAAAAGAGTTGTCAATTTACGACATCAGGCTGCAAATTTACAAATTTGGTGCAACGACGTAAATTATTATGCATTTATTTTAAATTTGCTATGAAAACTATTAATTTTACTAAAATTTATAAAAGAAACATAAAAAAATAATTAGAATTCACTAAATTATGTATCAAATTTATTGTACTTGTAAATTTAATAAAAATTAAATGTGTGATGAATTCACTGTTCCGCATCCGAATGAAACTTCTAATATAAAAATTTTTAACAGTGTGCGCATACAGATTAGCTGGCATTCTCCGACTAAAATCTTTTTCAATTTCTCAGTACTTACAGAAAATAAAAAACTACGAATAGCATTTTGAAAACGCGTTTTCAAATGGGATTGAAAAATGATTGGTAATTATTGAGGGAGGCCAGCTGAATGTAACTTTTTTACAACATAAAGTTGAATCATTCCGCACGCTTTGAAAAATCGATTTTGTAATTTCGAAGCTGGTTTCAAGTAGTAAATCATAATTGAAATAAAATGATTGCAGGTACGAATGTAAGTGATCAAGCGCATGAAACGCTAAATAGAGCGAGAGAATTATTCCGCGTCCGTAAGCTGCAACGAATGGCCGAACGGTTTTTACCCTCGAGAGTCTATCCACGAGGTGCTATTAGATAATAGATTGACTATTCATCTCCGTTTCGTGAGTGGCTGGAAAGGACGTTTGCCTCAGGGTGCAAGAAAGCGGGAGTACAAAGGATTTGTCATCGTATTCGTTGCTGAAACAGTTCGCGAGCTTGTTGTCGAAATTAAATGAAGCCGATCGCCTTTTTTTATCCTCACCCTTGTTTGACCGTTTCCAAAAGCCGTTTCAAGTCCTCCACGTTTCACCTTTAATTTTCATTTTACTTACTCGACGTTTTACTCTTGTTTTCTCTCAACGTTCACCTCGCAATTCACTTAGGACGGTGAAGGGAGAAAGAGGGGCAAAAACAATTGGGGATTTCCTTTGTGATACTCTGCTGAGGGTGGTGGTTACCATAAAAAATGGGGACGGCTTTACCCTCGAAAGAACAGATTACAGATATACCCAGATCCCAGCTTTGGCTTTATGCCGGAACGATTGAATCCACTGTGTGATGTAGAGGAACTATTCACGCAGGCCTCTCATTCACGCCCAAAAAAGGAAAATCACTGAGATCATTTTTTTTTCCCCCCCAGTAATTCTTGAGAGAAAGACAATAATTTTATGGAAGGTCGAAACTTCGCTGGGGTCTTTCAGAAAGGATGAATCCTAAATTGTTGAGATAAATGGTAAAATATCCGATTTGTCACGTGTAGGTCCCAAATTCGAATTTACATAATTTCGTACGAAATTTACACCATCTCGTTAAGACTTCAAATAGCACTCAAAGATAGTTTTTTGGCGATGTAACTGATCTCGTAGTTTGGTTCATGAAAAAATGGTCAACACCCCTTTGATAGTTTCCACGGCCCAAAATTGACGAGGCGAGCGTTAATTTATTCGAGGGCTAATTAGATATGAAATTCAATCTGATTATTCAGGTCAACGTTCTAGTTTTTGACGCTCCCTTGGTTCTTGATGCTTCTCTTGCAACGGTAGGATATAACGGTTTTTCCCCCTACTACTCGATGAGCAGCCAATGGCAAGTTCCAATCAGAAACTGCGACATAAGTAGCTTCATTGTTTATTCCTACAAATTCACACGTGTAAAATGCTCGGAAGTAACTCTATGAGTAACTGGGTTGTTTGCTTCACTCATTGTATATTTAAAGAGTTGGTGAATTCTTATTTCTTCAATTACATGGAGTGAAATACGAAGGATTCGTGACCATGACGATAACAAGGAGGAAAATTTCCTTGGTGTGAAGGTTGGAACAAAAGTTTATCCATAGCGACTATATGTGACAGAATGAAAACGTGAAACAGTAATAAGAAATAGCATGTTGCGGGTTGTTATCGTAAATTATGTTACGCTACGAAGTTTATTATAACCGAAAGCCCCAAAAATTGTTTCTAATTTTCCTTTGAAACAGTCTCACGTCGTTAACACGAAACTGTTTCAGTCAAGAAAATAACCAATTGGTGAACAGATTTTGAAGACATCTCAACAATGACACCAACTAAGTGTTAAGAAGTTACATGCAGTTGCCATAGGCAAAGTTCAAGATTTTTTTTTCATGCATAAAATGCAGGAAATGGAACGAAATGGAACAGAAAAACTAATCTACGATAATACGAGCCTTTGGATCGAGAAAAATTTTATCGACTCGTGAATTGCAAAAAATTTGAAAACACTACGAGTTGCCCCCAAAGGTCAAAGGTGTTTCTATCCTGATCACCGAAACTCAACTCAGTTCCAATGTACATCAGTTAGTATTAATGCATTCGGTGTTAATAACAAACTATATTAACATCGCGCGTGGGTCCCAAGAAATCCGCTCCGATTGTGAGGTTAATAAGCAGCGTCAAAAGCTTGGTTTTAAACCAGTCTTTGTTATTAACACCAAATTAACACCGAGCTTTTGACACTGCTCATAAACACCATAATCAAAGTGGACCTCTTGCGACCACGCGCGGTGTTAAAATTGTGTCAAATCTAGCACCATTTTTTATACAGGGAAGATATGCATGTAGGCTACTTTTTCAAGCTTAAAAGTTGTCTGTTTGTACTTTCCTTCAGGTATATAATTTACGTTCGTTGACTGCGAGTCTCATAAAACCAGCAGCGAGTATACCGCGGTGGTATACTGCTGTGGTGTTTTAATAAAACGGGGTTCACGTCCCGTTTATGAGTACAGTTGAATTTATGTCGGGTCGAACGTCAAGTGACGGGGCTTGAACTATATTTTTATCGAGCCGTCAAACCTTACCAACGTAGGTATCACGAAACAGTTCACAGGACTAATACTTTCGCAACACTCGTGCAGGCTACACGAGTGAACGCAGGCCGAGGTTTTTTTCAAAATTAGGGATCACGTCGTTCGAGCGCGAAGGTGATCCTCCGAGGTATGCTTATCATAAAGGACACATTGGGTTTTCGAGTCAGGTAGGTTTCACAATCTGGTCAAAGGTCTCTTTGAACCCATATACAACGGTTTCAGATGTACACACAGGATTCAATACATACCACCTCATTAATGAAGGGGTTGTTTTAATTGGACAGCTGAGAATTCTAGAATCGATACGCGAAACGAGCTGCGATTGAATCTCGCGGAGAAGCAGAAACAGTCGTATTGCCTTATTGTGAAAATCAAACCGTGATCTGGGTAAGCTCTTTGAATATTTCTTTTTTTTTTGTTTTCCGTTTTCTATCATACGATCTTACAAACTTGTCAGTAAAATGGTGTATTTTTTGCATTAATGTTATCAATACAAAGTTTATAAACAAAAACCAAAAAAAAAAATTAAAAATGAGGGTGCAAAAAACTTTGAGGCAATATTTTTAATTCATTGAAAATCTTACGGTATTTTAGTTGCATACAATTTGACCTATTCAGTTTTCATATTCGGTTTGTTTTTTTATAAATAACATTAGCGCGAACAGTTATCGATAATGGTATCCATTACAAAAAAGCTCCGTATAAAACTTTTGTCGGCCTCACGTTTACGGGGATAAATAAAAAACGAATAATTACACGTTTAATTTCAAAATGGCGACCGTTCTATCGCCCTCAAAGTTCCGGAAACTGAGTTCAACACTCACGGCTGACCTCCCTACGAAATGTGAAGAAAACAAAAAAAAAAAAAAAATTGCGTTCTACCCAAAACGCACAGTCATTCATCACTTGACCCTGCTGTAGTCTAGTTTTTCCTTTTTCGAATAAAAAAAATCGAAAGATTAGAGAATATCAAACCGAATATATTTCCCAGCTGTGCTAATCTCTTTCTCAGCTGCAAAAGCGAGCAAAATCTGTAAGAGATTAGTTTATTGAAATACAATTTGGTGAATCGTACACGTCGAAAAATCAGTAGTATAAAAGAGATGTTCAAAAATTTTTCCCATCTCGATGCTGGAGCACTGGTCCATATGTTCCTGACTGACATGTTGAAGCCTGCAGGATTCAAGGGTCCAGCATGTATCCTGTTCCCCGAGTCTCCCGGGGAGCTTCATCGGTTTTTCTAATTGTTAGTCCGTATGCAAAGTGCATATGAACCAAGCTGCACCAACCACGATGTTCACGAGATGCAGTACCGTAAAACTTTCGCCTTGTACCTGGCACAGGGAGACTTTGCTTACCAACGTTCTAGATTAAAGTCTTGAGCAGGTGCCCCTGGCTCTTGGGCCAAATTGAAGCTGCTGTACAAAGGTGTGGCCGCCAGCTACCCGCCCCGTCATATATAGTCGATTCTAATTGCACCTTCATTAAGCCTCGACACCTGAACCGTGTCATCTTCTCGCTTGTTAGGCGATCAAAGAGTTGCTCGGATTTTTTTTTCCACCCACGTTTCGTGTTTCATCTGCCCCTTTTTTAACTCTCATTTTCACCTTGGCGTTGGTGCTGATGTGTTTTTTTTCTTCAATCTGGGTAGATATCTCAGCGTCACAGTAATCGGTGAAACAGTTTCACTTTGAGTTTACAATCGTGAGTGAATTAGTCGTCATATGATGACCTGAAACCTTCTGACTGGTTGACTTCACTGGCGAGAGGGTATTTTTGTAACAATTGTCGAAACGAATGATCCGTAAATTGATGGATCAAGACTGGTGAATCGTATGATTGAATGGATTATCCATTGTAACAATTTTTCCATATGTGGAACAAGTGGAATCCTTTCGGCTCGCATGTCTCTCCTCTCCTGAGTCGCAAACGATTTCTGCATAAAGCACGAATGCGATTCGAGTATTATAAGTTGTCCTTTTCATTCTTCAATCTTCCGTTGGTCAACTTATACGAATCCGTCCATAGCTGTTTTTTACCCACTTGAAAGCAAAAAAAAAAAAAACACATCCCTAACCATTGAGGTACTTACTTTGAGGTTTCTACTCGATATTCCTACAGTTGGATTAAGAAAATACTTAACAATTTAATAATTACAAATTAATTAAGAAGAAGACATGGAGTCGAGTGACCATTTAGCAGAAAGTCGTACTGGACGAATTCGTATACGTCGTCCAACGGAGAGTTAACGAGTAAGTGAATGACGTATTCATATTGATGTCAACTTACGGAAACTGGAATCGATACAAAAATTGTATAAGCTGAACAATTTTGAAGAGTACGTAAAAGTGGATCATACTTTTAAATAGAATGGGGTCCTCAGAAACTCCGTCAAGCGTTAATTTTGTGTCATAAAATGTGAAAAGCGTGTTAATTCGAGGGGAGTAAGAAGAAAGAAAAGGGAAATTATAATTCTTTTGTATAACGTTGTTATTCAGTGAATTTCGTCGTGTGTAATGTAATATTCATTACACACAGACAAACGCGCACACGCAGGGTATTACGGGTGACAATTATAGATCGAACCTGATAACATGGAACATGAAACGAGCAGTTTGTCGTATAACGGCGGAGTAATACGTACAATCATTCGGCAGCTCCGAAGGTATTATACAACGATACCCTACGGTATTAAAAACTTTATAACGAGCGATGAAACTTGAGTACAGGCGAAAAAAACGAGAACAGAAAAAAAAATCTCTCTGCACCGTGTCGCGAAATGTGTCAGGGATTGGATTTGTCCAAAAGGAGTCGGAGAATAATTGGGGAAATGATTTCGCGAATGAGAAGTATAATAATTAAAGAAAAACGAAAAACTCGTCGCTAACTTGCAGTTATTCGCGAAAGAAGCCAGAACGAATTTGGTAGCGCGTCAAGTTGACCTGGTATATTTTTCAAAACAGTATTTTCCCTATATTCACGGAATGTGTAGAAAGAGCGTGCAAAGAACGGCGAGATCGATCCTCGAAAAACGGGTTTCTTTGAACCCCGATTGCGAGTTTAATAAGCAGGCCTTCGGTTATTATTAAATTTCAAACCCCGCGATACTTGCAATTTCAAATTCTGGGTGTATCCCAATTTATCATCCGCACGCTTCGCGTCAAATCGATACAACGGCGTTGTTAATCACAAGTTGGGTCCGTGGATATAATTAAGTGGAATAAATCGTCGAGCAGAATCGTAATTCAAAAGTAAACGAGTTAAACTTGAGGTTTGAAATCGCCGTGAGCTCAGCTACTGAAAACAAAATATAAAGGATCGATCAGATGCAGGGGTCTCCTATGTCTCGGCGAAACATGCAACGGTTGTGGATACGGCACATGTCGGTTGGCATCGAAGGTTCGTTTGTAAGGGTGGTGGAAGTTTCTCCCTCGGCGTATACTCGGGGGTTGGTTCGCAGGCGGGGGTGTACCTGTACCCACGTTATATCGACGTGCCGCGTTTTTAGCATTGCGTGATTTTCCACCAAGGATACGGATCGGACTCACGCGATACGTAGGCATGTATATTTCGTATACACGTACGACTCTTCATGGTTCGTACCTACGTGCAATATTATATTAGATTATACACAGGGCTGGTACAGGTTCAAAGTACCCACAATTATTTAAACAAATTGCCGACGTTACGCCGCTCCTGCTGTAGCTGTAATAACATTGCAATTTCACAACGGTCGCGATGCTCCGCAGATTATTAACGTTCAGGCTTCAGAGGTGGCTTTCGCATTTCGCGAAACGAAGTATAAAAAGTTAAAACGTTTGAATCAAGGCACAAACGACCTTGTTTCAAAATAACTTCAATCGCGAAATTGACAAGTCAGTCGGATTCTAGTTTTGTGAAAATTTAGTCAGCAATGCGACGGCGTTGGCAATTTTCGACAGAATTTCTACCGGCTATGGTAATGGTTGAATCATGTTCACCCTGCTCTTCATTATTCTCCAGCTGGCTACGTGTTTTCGAATAATTCATTGGCGATTTATACATACACTGGTGCATTGAGTTAACGTGATGCTCGGAACTGTATAAAACTTCGCGTGATCATTGCTAAGATTCGTTTTTACTCGCTTTTAGGATTCTTTCAGCATCGGATTTTTTTGCTGATAATTCATCACTACAATATTCAGGTACACTCAGACGGATAGGAATTTTGTAACGACCGAAGCAGTCTTGTCGCTTCATCAGACATACATTTTTGTTTATCTTTTCAGTGAAAATGTAGGGCTGTACAATTTAACCCGGTAAGACGGTTGACCTACTTAATTATCCAATGGTCGAACTGGTTAACCGTCCAAAACAGTTAAAAGTAAACCTGCGAACAGGTTAGTTGATTTTTACAGGAAATAATTTTCAGCCGATTCAAAAAGTAACCGGTTCAACTGTTCAACTTTTTTGGACGATCAACCGTTTCAATCTTTTACTAATCAACCAGTTTGACCGTTTCGTTGAGTTAAACCCGTCGAAATATACAGTCATAGTATCAAATAGCTATAATGTGGTAAAAGTAGACCAGCAACAATTAACACCGAACCATTTGTACTCTGCAATATAAGAATGTTTAATCGAACGATTGACTTTTAAGTCTTGAAGTCTTGGAAGTGTAGCGACATTACCTGTGTTCAAGGATGTCAGCTTAGTGGCGCAAGCAGAAGATTTGTGAACGTGAGTGATCACAGTCTATCAACGCCAAATATTGCGTGATAGGATTTGTCACGACCACATTCAAACAAGCATTGTACGAGTAGCTATCTGAGCCTCTAAGTTTGAAAGCGAACGTGATTTCTATGAGAGACTTCGGGTAAGACCAGGCTTTGATATGTGAGTAGTAAAGAATGAGTGACCTTGCTTGGGGACAGTATGTGAAATGTCCGCAAGTTTGCAATATTATAGGACAAAAGGCTTGAGTGAATTCAGTGATGAGTGATGGATAGAGGTCTTCCAATACGGCAGGCCGATTTTGATAAAATTTCACAGACACATTTTGGGAAAAAATGAAGAGGTTCGTGTTTCGGGGCTTTAACATATCGCAGAATGGACGCTTCGACTGCTGCCATGTTTGTGGTGGCATGCTTTGTATTGTAACAGATAATCAATTTTACGGCCACTGTTTTGAAAATCGTATTGATCTCCAATTATCCGTCTAACTCTGAGGGACAGCAAAGTTTGTCTTTTATAGGCCATGAATATCTCTTTATTGGTAGCATTGGAGGTAAGCGACGTCATTTCATTTTGGATATTGAGTCTTCAGTAGCGAATAACAATATGTTTAAGCTATTTACAATATTCAAATGCAGTTATCTTCAACAGGATCATTGAACTAGGAAAAAATATATCCTACTTCGATTCGACTCTCGATTGGTTACCATTAAATATTTATGACTACTTTTCCTGAACATCTGAACGTGAAGTAGAATGCTAATAATCGAACGCAGATGAAACTTTTAGATTTGAGTTGACTCGTCATTTCAGGTGATACTCATCAGTTTGAAGACCATTGAGACAAAATTCGTTTGTGATTTCATGCTGCCCAGGTTGGGGGACGGATTAGTCAACGCTTCTGGCATGTGAACGATATCGCTTTGCTATTCAAGTTTCTTCAAGATATCAGACTCAGGAAAGGGTTGCTTTGATCTCGCTAAATTTCGGATAATGTCTGTTGTATTGCAGTAAGCGTTTCTCAAATAAAGTAAAGATTTTTTTTATCACAGCGTCAATATAGAAAATGCATCGAAAGCTGCTTCAGCCATCCTTAAATTTTACGGTTCTCAAGTCTGTCGTCGAAATATGTTCCACTCGGTCAGTAATACTGGCCAAGAAAATGGAGAAGCACTTGGATGGACCAGAATTTGACATACAGAGATACGTTTCACTGTGTTAATTGGACACGGTTTGTGGTAGGTCGGATATAATTTGAGTGTCATCAATTATACTCATGTGAATGATACATTTTTCTCAACCAAAGGCTAGTACGTATATATATATTTTACGTGTCGCAGTTGCGACTATGGGCATACATTCGGAAGCAGAGGAAAGCAAGAATCGTCAGTACCAAGAAGCAGCACACGAGTAAGTTAATTGATGAAACCCGAAACGTAATGGCTCCATGTGAAACATAATCCTGTTTCTACAACTCTACCTGAATCACGAATACGTACTTTCTTCAACACACGAATCCGAACTCTCGGATTGTGCAATATATTCTGTTTTCACATGTTGCTGGTTGGTATCGCCAAACAAGCAGTCATCCCTTGGCTAGACTCAGGCTTTATTTACTACCGTACGCAACTTGGCAAGGACGAACAGAAACACACCAAGTTCACGCACGAGTTGGCTGACGATGTAAGTGCAAAACATCTTCGTTGGTACAATTACTTCAGCCATTGGTTGCATCATTAAAAACTTGTAAATAAAAAGTACCCAACCATCCGAATCCATTAACCAGTACTTCAAAAGAGAATTGGGCTGGAATATTTGCAAAGTAACTTAGATTCAGAGTATGGATCAATCAGTGGCCCAGAATTCATTTCTCCGATGTTAAATAGCGAATTTGACGTTGCTAAAAAGTTTAATACAGGTGACGAAAACTTGAAAATGGATTTGGATTCAACATTCGTTTCCATCGATTTTGTATTTGTGTCATTCCGCAGATTTTTGTTCTGATTTCTCACGTTCTTGGAGTCAATTTTTCGTCACAATGTATGAGTTTCAATCATTCTTGACCCTCTGAAATTTGATCATAATCTTAATTGCTGATCACCAGTGGTCGTAGGAATTGCATCGGTAAGAGAAATGGGAGATTCGATGACAATGATCTTTGATTACTGTATTAATGATTCATTCGCAAATATAGTTTGATCAAGGATGAAGGGGTCCCGATCAAAAGTTTACGGGATGAAATGGAAATTCAGCTAAAACATGTGGATCCTATCATATCAAGGATTCAGACACGCCCAAAAAAGTATGCTGTTGAATAAGGCAACATTCGTTTACTTTTGAGAATCCAAGTATTTTTACTCCACTAATTGGCTAGCGAGACAAAATGATACAGTTACGAACGTTGATTTCAGAGATAATTAAGTCACTTTGGAAAAAAATTTGCTTTGGTTTGAAACCATTTATTATGGGTGAAAAGATTCTTAATATTCATTTGTGAGTGAAAAGATTACAGTCAACATTTGTACGTGTATTATTAATCATCTTACTTTCACAAAATTGACAACAAAAGTACTTCGTTATTTGCCCTGAATCACATAAAAGATATTGTAATATTTTGGAGAAGATTGGTTTGATCAGGATTACTAATTTCTTAGCATAATGAATTCCATCCGCTCTACGATTCATGGTATTTTTAGCATGGGCATTGAAGCAGTTTCACTTCAGGGTGAATCCTCCTACGCAGCACGGTCAAGGATCAATTCAGCTTAATTTAATATATTCTTTATATTAGTGGAATACTAGATTATATTGAAAATGCAACCACAGAATTAACGAGTATTAGACCTTCCTTGTTTTTCCTAAATTCGATGCCATCTGCACAATCAGCATTTCCAAAGATCACCGATTCAAACTCCCTCAGGTACTATATTATATGAAAACATGACGATTTTTTTAAATTCTGAATCACTATAACGGAACCACCATTATAAATTTTGCAAGCCTAGCCTTGGATTTGTTAGCGGTGACCCAAAAAACTTCCGTCTATCAATTTCTACCAAAGTTCAAATGTTTTTATTAATTTTTTTTTTTTTTTTTTTTTACAGCATATTGATACGCCAAATTATATATTTTCAAATCTGACTTTAGATTCATGATTAGCGATCAGAAAAAACCTCACGGTACCAATTTTCATTGAAATCCATTCATCCGTTCTAAAGATATCATCATTTTCATTTCAAATTTTGGAATTTTGTTATTTAAATAATTGAAAAAGTACCGAACCGATCGGAGTCAAAATTTAATAATTTCTAAGTTTGGAAAAGCCGCGTCAATTGAGAGCAAAATCATCGAAATCCAGTCACTCGTTCTTAAGATATCATCGGACAAAAATATTGACCACGTACAGACACACAGCATCCGTCCGAAAATGGTCGGCATTGATTCTCTAAACCTTGAAACGTCGAGTTTCCTCTGAGAACAAAGAATCGGGAAGTTAAGAAAAAAAAAAACATATAAAACCTGTCGAAAGAGATGAAACGAAACTTGTATGTCCCAGTGCAGATAGATGCATAATTGAATCTAATACACTTTCGAATGTTCAAAAAATTTATTGTAATTTGTGATCACAAATACAGCTGAACAGTAAAATATACAAGAATTAGGTTAATGAAAATCTATACTACGTATCTTTCAGCAGCAGAAATTGAGTGAAATTGAGCGTGGAAATAATTGCAAACAGTATTCTAAATATAGCGTGAGTAATCCGAGATACATTTTGATCCCAGTTTAAAATCGCTGCGGCGCATTATTCTCGAATTATGGTTTGCCAAGGCAAGCTACGAATTCTAGTACATGACAAGATCACATGGTACTTTCTATTGTGATTTCAGATGCAATTCACCGCATGGATGAATTATTACAAGCATAAGAATCAACTGATTTTCAGCTTGACGATTACGTTGTTTGAAATCCTGTATGGGGCTGTAATCAGTGTGAACCGAAGTCAGAACAATCGCTTCAAGTTTGAGGAATTGAACCAAAAACAGCCATGATTCAGATTTGAAAAGGCAAAAACGTGTGTGGGATGCATGATAATAGATTCGCATCGATATATGAGAAAAGAGAAAAGAAATTAAAAGAGAAAATAAGACCAAATTGTCCCCGGAGCAAGTTCATATACGACTCTTTCGCTAGTACATATCGTGGTCTCAATTGCACCGTCTGTTCCTCAGCTAACGGGGACATAAATAAACATTAAACGTCTCCAGGGTGCAGCTGTACTGCAGGAACAGTAACGGCACATAGAAACTGGAGGGGAACAATAAGCTGAGCTTTCGTGCACGCTTGCAGTGATTCAGTACGTTTCGTGTTCGGTTTCAATTATCGTTGGTTGATCTGCAGAGGCGGTGAGATACACTTCGTAATGATCGGTAGTACGAGGACCTGCACCAACGCGATATCCGGCCTATCGAATCGATTCGCAGCATAGAATTGGGCCTATGAGTGATGATTTTTCTCGCCAGGACATTCATTCGTTACCTCGTATCCGCGTGGTTAGCCTTTGCCGCAACACCTGGAAGCCGTGGTGGATCGAACGCTCGCGAAAGTTTTACTTGGATTAAGCAACACCCACTAAAACTTGAACCACTCGAGTTCGCGAACTTGAAGTTATCTAATAATAGAAGAACCAACAATGAACTTTGGTGGAGACGGGTACCTATCGACTTGTGTCGAGAATTTTTCAAAGCCACTTCGGAGCCGGCTTCTCGTTGCGCTACCACTCTGATTTCCGGTCGATGTTATTCTTTCGTCTGCCGTCAGACGACGGCGGTTCACCACCTGGCATCTGTAGATTTTTCACCCCAGCTCAATATTGGCGGTTCGTTCGGCTTTCGCGGGTCGGTTCGGTCCGCCTTATCGACAGTGTAAAAGGATTTACGGCGCCACCACCTTCACTGAACACTCCTCCCACTGTTACTACTACCTCTACCCCTGGAATGGGGGAAGACCCGACCTCGACCCAAACCTTGGTTCAACCTGTGCAAGCGTTCTGGTGATTCGCGTCGTGACACAAGAAGGTTGCGACTAAACCCGCGGCACCGTCCACGACCCTGACAGCCACGCGACGATTTCACCCTCGCGCAAAACTCCTGCGCACCACGTCGTCGTCTGCGTGTCTGTATGCATAACCTAAACGACAATCACGTTTTGATACCGTCGGAGTAGAGAGGTGAGTGTAGACCGAGAGAAATTTTCAGTTACGGTTACCGCTCGGTCCTTAACTATTTTCATTTTTTACCGCAATTGAAAAATATAGTTCTAGGTATAAAATGAAAATTAGTTTTCTACCTGTTACCGGAAAGTCTAGTATTCGTTACTATTCTTTCTCATCACGATCACCGTTACTATATTTTCCTGTAACTGTTGCGAAAATTTAATGCCTGTGCAACAATAAATTCATGCTAAAGCCTTGTTTAACTAAAAAAGTAGAGTAAACTGAAGATGCAATCACCAAAAAAGATCGTCAATAGCGCAAAATAGTTACGCGTACCTCGTTTTTCGTAATTCCAACAATATTCAAAGAGTTTTTTTTAACGATACCTGTTTTACTGAATTTTTCTAGTTACCGTAACAAATAAAATTTTTCTCAGTGTACCAGTCATTGATACGTTTAGGGCCGACGATTTTTTTGGACCCTTTTATTTTCCAGAATCATAAGTTGACGGTACGAATTGTGAACTTCTGGATGACTGAAATCAATTACTAGAGGATTAGACACTATGAATTTATTTTTTGGCAATTTTAGAACCAAGGATCAACCGGATGCTACCAAAGAAGGTAATTAATTGGGACAAGGTCAATAATTGACACATTTGCCTTGGCTGAATCCGTCTGCCGTGATTTGCGATCTCGAGGTTGAATTTAGCTGCTCATTTTGTATCAGTGAATTTTATACGGTCAAGAGTTTCAGACGCAGGGCTTCTGGTCGAGGCTTCTCGAAGCGAGAATTCTTGGGAAATGTGGCTTTACTTGAGACGAGAAAAATGCGTTGAGAAATCGAGAAATTGCAATCTGATTATATGTAACTTTAATGTAAAGATTGTTTCTACGAAGAAACTTCAAGTATCGACTATTTGAATAATTAAAAAAAGACCGTGTGATTGATATTTTCACTTACCTCGGAGAGGAAGCTAAGATAAATATTCAAAGTACCTACTTCTTAATAAAAAGACAAATTAAAAGTTTTACAAGAAGGTACTGAAAGTTTAATTGAGTTGGTTTTTTTTAAAGAAAATGTGCAAGTAATTAAAATTTCCACTTAAACAAGACTTAATAAATAATAAATGTTGATGATTATTGATAAGCTTAATTTTATTTTGCATTTAATTAACGATTTTATAATTTTACAAAAGTTTTAAAGAAATTTGAGAGTTCCCGGGAATTCCTGGTCGAGAATTCTCGAGACCCGAGAAAAAAAATAACTCGAGAAATCAGAAACCATGGTCAGACGATAATATTTTCAAAGACGAAGGATAACGGGTGAATAGTGTAATGCGAGATGGTGGTTACGGCTGAAATGCGTTAGGAATAAAAATAATTTTGATTTATATCAAACTTACTTGAAGTATCTGTGATTTAATTGAGGTTTTTAATTTGAAGTATCTCGGAGGAATTTGTTCTTCCTGTTTTTATTGATGCTCTTTGAGCCACGGCGAATAACTTGGAAGAACTCCGCATCTTGCGAAGTAACGAAAGTTATGCCTATTAAATGATATTTGAACTGAAGTAGCAATATGCACTCGTCAAAAGTGTATCGAAGTAGAGGAAAGTCAAGATAACGGAATGTTTTTCTTTCCAGCTGGTGAAAGAAAAATATTGTGCCGCTGCGATTAATCTTTTTTTCTCTTATCAAGGCAACGAAGGATTTGGTAGGATGAAGTAAAATTCACTCTGAGTAACTCATTATTCTTTATTGCCACCCGTGGAAAAATATTTGTTGTACTCGAACAGTTTATTTTTTTTTTTTCGAGTATCAGGTTAGATAGAGCTTCTATCAGAAGGACGTTTTTATTAAGTTATTTATTTTTACTAAATTCTAACTTCTTGACCTTTTTTTATGTCGTAAAAATGATGAGCTTAAGCAGCAGGCTTATTACGCGTGTACTTTCACACGACAGAGCTTCGAGCGTAGTTTGTCTTGGATAAAATTATCTAAATAACATAATAAGTGGTATGAAATCATCCAAGACTGACATTAGCCCAAAATAAGATCTAATGACGTCTAATGCTAATCGGGAAACATGAACAGAACTAAAGTCAGGTGTCAAGTAATATAAAGTCACTTAGAATGACTTTGAGTTTGTCAGAGTCACGCGAAATGACTTGCACACATATTATTGCTTAACAAAGTTGCAGGTGCTCAAAGCAAAGTCAGGCCATTTGTCTGCATGGGTTCACTTTAGATCTCAAAAAATAACTCACGCTTATGTGAAGTTGGTCAAACTAATGCGCACAGTTAGAAAAAAAATATCCGAGCATGTCCATTAGAACTTTCGGGTTGATTCAATCATTTTTTAATGCATAACTGAGTGAAAAAAAAGTATGACGTAGAAATTAAATGTTGATATGACAATTCAAATGTTAAGATTGCAATAATTTGTATCATATTTACTAACAGAAATGTAACAAATAACTCAAACATAAAATAGACCTGCTGAGACATTTTATTTACGATTAGATAAATTTTAAGTCAACTCATCATCTCGAAGTAAATCAAATTCAGAGAATGGGACGTTTTTCGGATTGTAAAAATGATAAATCACTCGAAGCAAAGTCAGTTCGATACATACGAACTAGAAGAAGATTTTAAAGCACAACGACGACACTCGAAGTGCAGCAAAGTGGTTTTCAGTCATAAAATTAGTTCAAATAATAAAGACTCAAAAGTCTAGCAGCAGAGTTTGAAATTGCGCGATAAGAATCAGCTATTCAATCCATGAAATCCTTTCAAGTTTCGTAGGTTCAAAGTCAAGTGCGCATGGATCAGAGAGTCGAGTGGTTATAATCTCTGAGAGGATAAATCATCCGAAAAATGAAACAGGCGTTTAGTTTAGAAACGACGTGAGTCGTAAAAGCGCAGAAAAGCAGCTCGGTTATCGCGTGCCACATCGGTCTAAAGCACATTGTATTTTTCCACTTTGATCGGGTGCAAGGCACGATTCATGCGGTCACCCTCATCCCTCGTTCGCCGATATTCGCTCGTTCACGTCGTCACGGGGCTGAAAACAAAAGGCATTCCAAGCTTGAACTCGGGGGATAAAAATCGATCACGATTTCACTCGCGCCGTTCAATCATCTCCGGCGTATTTTCACACGAGGTGAACAAAAGAAAAACAAAAAAACAGAGTCGAACAGTTCGAAAGAATTTCCATTATGCGGTACGGAATATTACGATGTCAGAGAATTGAGATGGTGTCAATTAATGAAAATAGAGAATTTTACACATTTCTTCGGATTGTTTCATCCGTTATCAACGCGCGAGAAAGTATTTTCACGAATTACGGTTTGTAAAACGTTGGCTCGTGATAAACGAGACTTCATTTATTAGGGAGAATTGTATAATTGATTGAGTTAATTTTTTAGGAGACCAACAAATCACTCTAACGTAAAATCTCCAACAGGTGTTCATCGGTTACGATGTCGTTCCAACTTCTGACGGAATGCTCTATTATTCTCAACGCTAATTTCCTCGTTGAATTCACGATTCAACTGCTCTTTTCGCGATTTGTTGGCCCGGAACGGGAAGTTGATACGAGTAAACATCCAACTCAACGATCTGAAAGCCAGATGCGTTCTTGCAAATATGTAATTATCACACTTAGAACGAACCGAGTCTCAAGTGAGTTACAAGTACATGAATACACGCTTGGAGGGGAAATAATATTCGCGATGTATAAATGGAAGGCTTTAGGTAAAGTAGAGACACACATTTCATACACGGAGTGCATATAATCACCGTACTCCTCGAGGCGAGAACACCGTTGAGAAGGAATAAAATTACTGTGTTTCGACGAGATGGGGAAAACATTTTGTTCGGCACTTTAACGCAATTTTTTCAGTCACTATTACGGTTAACGCGTAGAAATTACGGTTTGAAAGATTTTCAAGGATTATTCCCACCTTCAAATCAGTTAAGAACGGTACGAAATGGAATAATTCCAATGCCCATTTCCTAGACAATTGCCAAAGTTATAAAGAAAAATGGAATGTCCGATTTATTCGTAATTTTGAATATTGTCTAAACAGACGTAAGTCCATTTTCCGCGTTCAACTGTGCGGACTTTGAATTTTGTCCGTCGATCTCCTCTCACAATATCATTAATATTCAGGGATTCCTTTTGGTGTTTGAAGCAGAAATTCCAAGGCTCGTGGCAGTTGCGGTTTTGGGTAAAATTAAGAGAATTATACTGCGGAAGGAACAGTGCGTGGAATATTCGAAAAGGAAAATTAGTTCGCATTACGATCGATCCAATTCATGAGTAATAAAAGAATTCCGTCAAACACAGCATGGCCGTTTTATACGAAAATATTAGATATTCCGTTACATAAATTCTGCTACAATCCATGTTTATTCTTGCATTCGTAACTTTTTATAGAACTTTGATGGGAATATTTTCTCATTTCGTCATCTTTAATTCCAAATAAAGGAGCAATGTGATAACTTATGTGAGTATAATATGAGGTCAGCAAACGCTAACTACAAAGGTCTGCAACCAAATAGATGCACAGGTCTTTTTTATGCAGTTTCTCACAGATTTTTACTCACTGAAACTGCGAAAATTACTAAATGAATTCCATCACGTCAGATTTTTTCTCGAACTCGTGCTTGTAGTTTCATTTAGATTAAAACTCTTGTTTAACTCGAAACCTGGCATCCTATTCTTGATTCGAAAAATCCTATGCGAAAGTGATTCCTTAATTTCATTTCACGTGTATCAAAGTGAGACTCAAAAATAAATACAAACAGGGAAACAGAAAATGAAAAGCGGGAGCGTGTTCGGAGAAGTATGAAAGAAATGAGGAAAAGGTTTCACAGGCAAAAAGAATGACGCCGGAATGTTAAGTAGATATCATGAAGAAATTATTTGTTCAATTTCATAAGAAATATTGTTTAGTTCACGGTAACGAAATGGTGGTTTTTTTTAATTATTGTTATGATTTTTTTACGCAAAAACCTTAAAGGCTGCAAAAATACTGTACGTGCTGGATTAAAATGAAAGTCAAATTGTAGATTCTGCGCACTTAATTAAAAACATAATATTTACCAAAAGCATAACTGTGCTATTTACCGTCACGTCGCACAGTAAACGATCTCTTAATGTCAAGTATGAAATTTGAAAAGATATGCCAAGAATTTTTTTCGATCAATTGTCTGTGCAGGATTCGTTTGTAATATTACCAACTCTTTCCTGTTTCTCTTCGTCAATTTCATCGCGTCGTTTGTACAGTTTCATGTTTGTCGGTAAGTCTTCGAGTTCAGCTTAATTTTTTCGTGTTTTATATTACAGACTGCAATTTTGATCCACTCGCGTTGCGTCTTTTCGTCGCTTCTGCAATAACGCGGAATTATCCTAAATCCGCGTCGATTGATCGACTCATCCCAGGAATAATTCTTAGGGTGTAATTTATTACGTTTCAGAAGTAGCAACGATTACACCTCACACCCTGCCGTCTGATATGATTACATTTTTCTGACATCAAAGAAAATTTTCAATTCACCGCTGGAGAGTTTTACGATTTATCGAACCTAATCCGTTCCACAGAATATGAAAATTGATTAATGAAATAAAAATCGAACGAACTTAGAGGTAAAATTTACTGCAGGCTTGATTATTGACAAATTATTTTCCAACCGTCTTATAATAAGAAATGTAATCACTGCGGAATTGATTGATAAGCCCAGTCCGTGTATTAATATGCAGTAACCTGCATAATTTGAGTGACTGATTTACTCAAAATTAGAATTTCTGCCGTATGAAAATTCCATTTTACACAAGATAACGAAAATATCACATCGATAACAGACAAGTGAGTGAATCGTTTCAGTCCATTCTTGAAGTAATATCCTCAATGGTAGAGCATGAACCCGTAGAGAGAAAAGAACAAAAATGAAGAGCGCGATAAGCGTGTGAGATATATAGAAGGGTGGTGGTGGAAAATAAAAAGTGCATAAAAAATCATCGGAGGATCAACGAGATAAGCCAGGTATGAAATATCCCTGAAAGAAATATGAGTTTATTGCATGGCGAGCGGATGTCGACGTCACGCGTTCACCCTGCAGCTGACTTACGACCCCGCAAAGGCGACGCGAGCCATGCAGGCATTGTTGAGCGAGAAAGAGAGAGAGAGAGAGAGCGAGAAAGAGGGAGGGGGGGGGGGGGGGGGGGGGGTACAGTCGACACGAATTCATCGGGCTGGCGCAAAAGTTTCTCGCTGTGGTTTAGTCCGGCTTCAATTCTGTTGAAAGGAATTTTTTTTTCCCCCTTTCCGCCCCCTTTTTTTTTTTTATTTCCCTCTCATCTCTTTCTTCCTTCGCCACTATGAGATACGCGACTCAATCCGACAACTGGGCCAGTCAGCGAAATGTATGTATATATATTGTACATACATGTAACTACACGCAAGCTTGCGTTCACCAAGCTTTTCAATGACTCGATAAAAAAAAAAAAAAAAAAAAAGGGAAAACGACTCTCCGTATTAACGCTGCGAAGGTGAAGGCTGACCGAATAAATGGACTGGACATTAGGGTGTCCCATATTTTGGGTGTTGACGAATATTTTCGAAGATACCCACCCCATAAACAACTTCAAATAATTTAAAAGAAATTGCTTGATTTTTGCAGATTTTTATCACAACTTTAACCCGTGACGAAAAAAGTTCTGAGTGTATAATTTTACTGTAAGAGTAGTAATGTTCAAAAAAATTTGTTATTGCGAGGTTTTAGTGGTAATTAGTGCTACTGTCTGGGAAAAAATTCACATCATCATATCATGCAATAGCGATGAATTGCGCACCATTGAAATCTAATTTTTATTTCATTTGGAGGTAGTAAAATTCGTTGTGATTGCGTGATATGATGATGTGAATTTTGTCTCAGATAGTAGAACTAATTATCTGGAGCCTGTTACTGATGTTCAAAAAGAACCTTTATTCTGTATACACTTGTATTGGATAATACGCGATTCGATCATAAGATTACTGCGGGGTGAAATTCTGCACGCGTTTCTGCACCTTCACTCGTTTTGAACCGTTTATGACAAAGTATACATTGAAGTGAAATATGAAGTATAAGAAAACAAATAAGGTTGACATTAGAAAATGACTTTCATGAGCAACTCTATCCTGTTCAGATATTTTATTAATGAACTAGATGACAGCTGCTTTAACCGCCTACAATTGTATGGTGGAGGTTTTTATGACACCATCCACAAAACTATCAGGAAAACCGTTTTATCATAAAACGCTTCGTGAAAATCCGATTTGAATACCAGTTATGATTGGAAGACTGTCGGTTTTCTTGTCAAAAGCCTATTGAAACGACTCTGTTTGATCAACGATACAAAAATAGTGAACCGTGCATACCGGTAGCAATGAAACGTGTGAGTATTGCTTAATGGTGAATATCGTCCGATGGTTTAACAAGATTGTCTCATCAGAACGTTAAAGAAGAGATTTATTCAGCTGACAATTTTTGCCCGCATCTCGTCGTTTCGAACTTATTCTGTTCACTATTAAAGAATGCTTTATTACTGAGCTTTATTGCCTTGAATAAGTACTAAAGTTACTGGACTTATTTCTGTAACGTCATCGTTGAGGACTCACGACGCCTATTCGTGATGGTTCATTAAACAGACGCGGCTTACAGCCGAGGAATGTAATAACACCGCAAAAAAACGTGCGTCTATTAATTATTCACATTTGCGGCGTAGTCAGAAATGAAATAAATACTGGCTTGAAAGTACACAAGCCGCATGGTATAGTTACAATTTGAAATATCGAGGAAACACTACACGCTTCACCGAATTCAGCATGTCTGTTAACCCCTCGCCTGCATTGTATCTTGGTGAATATGGATTATAACTACGTCGTTCAAGCGTCTTGCAATATCATTGATATTCAAGACATTGAAACAGATTTTAATTTTTTAAAAATGCAAATATCTGAGGTATGGAATACCTGAGAGAAACGTTTAGTTCCGGTTACCGCTCAGTCCTTGACTATTTTCATTTTTTACCACAGCCGAAAACTATGTTCTAGGTACAAAGTGAAAATTAGTTTTGTAGCTGTTACCAGAAAGTCTAGTATCCGTTGCTATTCTATCTCATTACGATCACTGTTACTATATTTTCTTGTAACTGTCGCGAAAATTTAATGCTTGCGCAACGATAAATTGATGTTAAAGCCTCGTTTAGCTAAAAAAGTAGAGTAAACCGAACAAACTGATGTTGCATTGCAATTACCAAAAAAGGATCGACGATAGCGCAAAATGGTTACGTGTACCTGGTTTTTCGCCATCCCAACAATATCTACACAGTTTTTTTAACGATACCTGTTTTACTAAGTTTTTCTAGTTACTATAACAAATGAAATGTTTCTTAGTGCAGAACTGACTAAATTTCGAGGTGTGGAGCGCTGCACACCCACCACAGTGGTTTCCCCGCATCTGTCAACTTCAAGCACATTTTCCGAAGGTCACATTTCTTACTTTAGCAAATATGACTACGCAGACTTACTGGTCGGAGGCTTAGAGACAAAGGTACAAAGTGGTCAGTTTACAGCCACTCGCAGTACTGGCATAATTAATTACAAGCGAAATAATTCGCAGTGCTCCGAACCACTTCATTTCACTCGACGCGCTTTTTTCAACATACTTACGAGAAAGCAATCGCGAATTTGTTCGTTTCTCTGACGAATATTCGAACCTGACGAATACAGTAAACATGTATTCATCGCAGCTATTGACTTGCAGATGACCTGTCGTCACGCTGTAGAGAATCTAGAGTATCGAGTATGCCTAGTTGGGACAGCAACGTTTTGTGAAACTACGTTCACGTCTACGTATACTGGATTTGTCACGGCAGACCAGAACAACCGTGACGAAATTCTGCCCAGTGTAATATCGCATAGCGTGAGCGTTTTTCTTTGCAATTAATCTTTCCAAGGAGACAAGCTGGGAGAAGCGAGAGGATGCTTTTGGAATCCAGGAGCTGGACGTTCGTCGTAATCGATATCATGCAACGGTGGGTGAATTCGTGGAATTCGCATAGATCTTGTCAATCGATCGGATGTATTGTCCAAGGTACCGAAAGTCCTGATCACGATCACTCACGCTCACCGCAGTTTTTGATGTGCTTGGATCCCACTGTGCCGGTAGCTGTAAAATTGGTGTACAATACGCAACTTCGTCACTTTCTGTGATCACTGATTAAGCCCAGACTAGCAGGTTCCGTCTGACGTCAATTTGTAAGAACCACGTACCCGCTTGCTAATAGGACAGAAGTGGTCCTAGTACGCAGACCATTAATCTCTTGAGATTGTTAGACTTCCTTCCCGTGTCTTTCGTCTTCCTTTTCACCCCTCGAGCTCGACTTTCCTCCAACGGTCTCACACCGGGAACTCTGGCACCGCTTTCTGATAGACGAACTATCTCAGCCTTGCCGAGACTTACTCGAGGTCAGATACCGCAGTGACTTGCCCCAATTCACCCTGTTCTAAAACGTTAAGTTTCCTGACGCTTAACACAAGAGCCCAAAGCGACGTGTGCTTATTCGTTCTAGGCACGTTAAGCCCTTGCAATGATAGGACGGGGGCATCAGCGAGGTCTCCTCAGAACGCCCAGGGATGACAGAGAGACGAAAGCTTCCATGAAAACGAATAGCTTTATATAATTGCTTTGTATGGTGACGATGATTAATGAACTCCATTAGCAGACAATTTCAAATGAAATACTTACGACGTCAGAAGACATTGTTCCGTTATTCGTATACGAACCGTCGGTGTTAACCTGTTAGATTTGATGAATTTGCAGTGCGGTATCCGAAAGTACGCCTGATGGAATTATTCACCCCGTTCGCTTGTGAAATGAGAACCAACCACGAAATTGTTGCAACTAGTCGATAACCCAATGAATGATTACCAATGCAATTTCCGAACGGTCTCATCCGTATTAACAAATTACTAGCTGTTGGGCAGCCTGGCTACACAGTGAATTTATTACCATGCCATTCGACCTACGAGTTTCAATCTCGCTTGAGTGTGGAATTTGAGTGAAGGACTTACGTAGGCGACTAATTGTAAGCCTGGTGACAAATTGAATAAAATTTTTCAGATACATCTTTCCTGGCAAACAAAGCTCAGTATAGGAATTACTGATAACTGAAGAAATGACATTTCTATGATTCGTATTACGTCAACTAATTTCAAGTGATTTTAAATATTTTCATGTGGCTTCATATGATCTCAATGTGAATTTAAGTTACTTTGACTGACTTAACATGATGTTGAAATAATTTGACTAGACTTTAGGTGGATTAAAGTTATAAGCCTTTCTGCCTTTAATCGTGTAACTCAACTACAGACCATTTCACATAACTCTCAGTGACTTCAAGTCAATTCAACCAAGCTGATATGACTTCAAGTAATCTTAGGTGAATTCATATCAAGTCAAACAAGAACAAGATGATTCAGGCACAATTGGAAGACTTTTCAGTAGAACGTTCCTGGGCGTAACTTTGAGCTTGCATAAATTCCAAAAGGACTTTCCTCTGATACATATAGATTTCAATTCTCATGACTCGATTCAGAATCTATCAGGTAAATTCACCGCCAATGAGACGCTGGTCAACAGTAGATTGGGTTAGTAGACTGCAGATCACTTATCGAGATACTTTTTATTCCGTCATCTTTTTCGCCAAGTGAATGAAGTCAGGCGTAGATACAACAGAATTGAATTTAAATGAAACATTCCTTCATGTAATCGTCAATAGTCTCAGGACGAGTTCAACCATTGTAATATATGTGCCATTAGGTTCATAGCGGTGAATTTGAAACCCATTACTCTGAAACCTCTTAGGTGGTGCGTTTGGTGCGGTTTACCACGACCACTTGGCGTTGTATGTACAGTATCACTGAATACCGTAAACGTCACCGCATATTAATGTATTCATACTATTATCTGCGAGTACTTGCCGATACCGAGAACCCCTTGACATTCACTTAAGAGGTAACGAAATGACCTCTCCTGCGCATAAATACTATTCATGTTGTTCCATCTGAAAGCTTGATGATACAGTGGTCGCGTGTTTCATGTCAATTGAGCCAACGATTGACCACTCATGTTGTAACTTTAGCTAATAAAACAAGTTTCAGCCCTGAGGACTCGATTTTATTAGCAAACTCTTATTCCATGTGACGGAAGTTGTTATCAGGTTCAGCTAAGATTGTAGCTAGAGAATTTTAGCGAAGGTATTGGGTAATTAAGTGTGAAACCCGGCGTAATTAACCCCGTTAAGGAATCTTTTGTGATTATAATTTTCTTAACGATCGGCTCAACGTTATTCTGCTCAAACTGTGTTACGCCTTGATTACGGACCTGAGAGATTTCTTACAGCGGGCTTCAAGTTCAAAGGTGAATCTTTGCATGATGGCTTCATGCTCAGTGGTCGTACCATAGCATCACCAAAATCGGGTAATTTCCTAGTGATTTTTTTTATTTATTCTCGTGAAACGATAAAGAACCGGCCCTTACGCCATTACGAGAGTCTGATGATAAAGAGGTAATAAAATGCGAATGATGTGGTGTAGCAAATGAGTGGATCGAAGGGAAATATCTTCGTAATTATTACTACTCGGTGCAAAGGCATGGAAAAGCAGTGAGCAATTCGTTGGAAAAGTTAGAAAAAACTTTTCCTTTAACTCTGTATGTACCTATCGTTCGGTTTAAACGAGCGGTTCGTCTTATTCCAGCTACTCGAGTTTAATGATGAGGTATGGCATGGTTCACTCGTTTAGAGTTGCATAAGGAGACGTACTAGTTTTAAGTGGAAACGGTGCAGTTTGCAATAAATCTTTACGATCTACCCGCTTCGAAGAGCTCGAAGCATTCCACGAGTACTTAGAACCGCAAGAGCGGTTTTGTTTTTATACACCAAAGGATCGCAGACGACGAAGACTTGTCATCGAAATCTGACATCTAGCGTTCATTATTTTACATGCTTCGAAAAGTGCTGAATAGCGTAGAATTTCTCCTCGATAGGGTCATTTTTTTATAGCAATTAGAAAAAGTACTATAAAAATTTAAAAATTTCTCTGGCTAACCACCAGTATAAGTTGATTGAGAGAAACGGCTTCTGTAATTTCTTCGCCATATTTCTAAACAAATAAGTCAGCTTGTTATTAAATACGGGTGATATTTGTTTGGTTATAATTAACTGTGGTTGAATAAAATAATCTTGAGACTGACCACTGCATTTTACATTTTTGGTTAAAGCTGTAAAATTTCATTACATTGTTTGCTTCACGTTGACACTTACAAGGATTTATGAGGTACGTTGCTGTACAAGAGCTCTTTCAAATTAGTTTAAATTATCTATATTTCTACGTCCTATTATGTTAAAAAAAAACTCCCGATCTTAATCAGCGAAAAACGTAACAACCACTTACCCGATTAGGTTACGTGATCGGCTTCTCTTTTAAATCAAATTATCGTCACATTAACGCTCGGCTCGGATCGACAGAATAGAAAGTCCGTGATAAAATTTTTATCTCTTGGCGCTTTCAACACTTGGAATTGATATTTGGAATTCTATATACATGTTTTATATTTTGCTGAATATTATAATATTTAATTGGTTCTCATTCTGTATGCTCTGAAGCAGCACGTGATTCACTCTCAGTGTTTCAAAGACAGCCAAGCCTGACATCGAGACGTCGGAAAATATCTCCAGAAATCAAAGAATCGAGCATTTTTCTACTCCATTCTCTGTTTACACTCGAATTTTCTAATTCTCAAGATCCTTGCTTCTTTGATCTTTTGTCACATAAAGCTTCTGTATAATTTACCTCTTTGCAAGATTCTACCAGAATATTTCAAAATCAAACCAATTTTTCATCCCTAAGGTTTGTTCAATTGAAAATAGTTTACCTTTTCTTTTCTGTTAATCCTACTTGTCTCTGGTTGTCGTTTAATAGAAAACTACGGAATCCGAATCTAGTGTCTCACAATAACCAACAATTTTTTCAACAGTGATAAATTAGGATTCGCGACAGCAATGAACATCCTCATTCGCTTAGATAATTTGAATTGTAAAATATTTCTGGATATTTCACTAATTTCTTTTCCATTTTTCGGGTCGTAATGTAGAGTACACAAGTCTCAAAAATGATAGTTTTTCAACACAATGGAAAACTTATGCAAAGACCTGTTGAAGATGGTTAAGTTTCTATAAATTTCCGAAGTCATTTAATCTAGATCTTGCATACGTTCAGTTTTCACTAAATTTGATACATTTTGCGAATTTTTAGAATCGCTTCACCCAGTAGTTACGGACCTGAAGTGAACATTGACGAATCGATTGGAGAAAAATCAAGCCAGGTTCGTCCCATTGAAGAGATCAAGAAGTCAGTAACTTTGTTTGATGAAAAATTCCTTTTTCCGAAAGTAAAACATTGTATGAATGTGACTGGAAAACTGTTCAACCCATAACCTGAAGTTGTTATGGGGTTTTCACTTCATGTCGTATATAGATTTTTGGGTCTGGTACAGAAAAGGTGTGAAGCGTGCCGGGAATGCCACAAGTATAGTGTACCTGATTAGAAGGACGTGACGACGATAAGATTCCGTTGCGATTGGACGCTCGAATTTCGAAATGGTAGATTGAATAGTATTGTTATCTTTTTCACGTGAATTGGAAAGTATATCGAAGAAGACTTTGGCCTTCATTGGATTTATTGGATTTTAAAATGCATTTATTTGAAAACTTGGGGCATGTAGATTGTGCTGAAGGTTTTAGTCCACGGAATCGAAGAGCCTCTGTCTTATTTTGGTCCAACGAATCTTCACAGGGCTTAGCACTAAGAAAAATTCTTTTTGCCCAGGGCTGAAAGAACCTTAACCTCGTCCAACTCAACCCAACCTAACCCGACTCGCCATGCCCAAACGCGACTCAAGTTGTCATGACCCGCGGAACTTGACTTGATCTTACTGTTTCCACGGCGGGCCGAAGAGACCTTTTTATCTCTTTACCTAATTCCCTTTCTTCCCTTTTCTTGTCTTCTTTTCTTTCTTCTCTTCGGCAATGCCACCAGGTCGAAGGAAGTTGAAATGACTTAAGATGGATTACGCGTGTGAAGCGACAAGCTTTTCTGCGGATTTACCTTCCTGAATTACGCACGTCAAACTCTAAGGCCAAAGGGTTTTACCCAGTTCCTGCAGGTTGAACGGTTCAATTTCTGACCAAGTTTCGCGTACGATTCCAGCAATAAATTTCCTCACTCCAATCGCCAGACCGCAAAGCTTATCGCTTGCTCTTTGAACCGAGAAAAACATGCCGAAATTTCGCCATAGCTAGTATATTTGCACTCGTATTGATTTATTCTCCTGTACAGTATAAATTTTCGTCTTTTTTTCTCCCCCGTTTTTATCCTACGTTTTATTTTTCAACCCACACTCGATCAGCCGTCAACATCACGTTAGGACTCGACCTTTACTCGGTAAAGGTTGTTGCGACGCTTAGCTGCTTGCAGATATTGCGAATAGCTTGCAGGGTGCTTAAAGTCACCTTGGATCACGCGAATCGCTTTACGGGTGCCGCGCATGAAATATTGACGCCGATAAAGGACAAACCATTTTAATATGAAAAAACTGAAAAACGAGCGAAACTTGGTAACGGGTGAACAGGTCTCTGTATAAACACCCCGGAGCTGAGCTGTGAGCTGCTGAATTCTTTCTGCAATTACTCGGACGTCGTGGACGCTGGATAACAGGAATACCAACACGTCCACTTTCGTTCACCTCACGTGGCTGGTGGCGGGATAGCCGAGGTCTGTAATACAGAAATTGTCAAAGTATTCCGGACACGTAAAACGAGAGGCAGGCAATACTTTCTTGTCCGCTAAGCGAAAGGGAATTTGGTCATTTTCGTATTTTGCGGTTAGACCGAGCTACAGATTCTCTTCGAGTGTCGAATATATAAACCTTTCAACATTGTAGGGAAGGATCCTCGACCCTCTTAGTATATGTTAATGGTTTTCGGTGTCGTAGTCCGGTCAGAGAAGACAACGTCCCGTGCTTGACGTCTCATGCATACTTTACTCCACTCGTAGCAAGGTCCCTAGATTAGGCAGGTCATCAATACACGCGTGTTCCAGTTTTTCTCACTATAGCGTGGGCAAAAATGTTCTATGCGCGTTCGCCCAAACAATATCAAACTTACATTACCGCATTAACCAGTTTTGACCAATCTTGCTTAATTTTGTGAGGTTAAGCATTAACGAGTTGCGCCCTTAGTATCCTGACGGTGACGAAATAAATAGAAGCACGTATATATTTTGAGGTTAATCATTGTGACAGGTCAGGAATGAGAACCACACCGGGTGCTTTCCATTTAGAGCACAGTGTGACACAGTGTACAAATTTCTATTGTAAGCGGCCAATCCGGGCAAAGGAATAACCCAGAAATGTTTACACCATGTCATATTGTGCTCTAAATGGAAAGCATCCATTGTCATACGAAACTTTTGGCGCATTCTCACTAATTTTTTTGCCCACGCGTGTCTTGACCTCTCTAATCTAGAGATCTTGACTCATAGGAGTATCGTTCTTGTCAATATACTTTTTCCTTGTTCCCTCCCTTTTCTCTCCTGTTACGTAGGAGTCTGGTAACGGTCAAAGAAAGGTGCCCGTGAATTTCAGAATGTTAGCAATGGTACTTCAAGATCCAAACAAATAACAGTAAGTCACGATACAAGTGCGCAAAGTACGTCATTCTCGCATGAGTGTAGTGCGAGGGTCATGTACGCGCATGCGTATCGTATAACATTTTTTGTAACACCTGTAACGGAAAGTTCGACTCGAGAAAATTGAAACCGTGGTATTCTAACCTGAACGTGGGTGCACTGCTGCAATACAACGGATGCGACCGTAGTTACGACTCATCACGTTCGATGGCGCTAGTTTAGCTCTTAAAACTGAATCGTAATGAACATTACCTAACAGTTTTCGACATGACTTAACGGTCTTTGAAGTGTAGAGGAATCGGGCGCCTCCCGCGTACTTTTCGCTGAGCGAAATCGAATTTCCCATGCAGGAGTTACAAAAAAGTCTTTATCGTTTAATTATTCTCTCTGACCGACCTACGACTCTGAAAACCATTAACATAACCTTTGTATATCGTGAACGTGTTTTACGTGTTTTTCCATATGTGTTTTACGGACACAACGTACCCGTTTTTATGACAGTGGAGTGAGTCTGCGAGTGCGCACGCGCAGAGTACTGAAAAGACTACTTTTCAGTCCTAGGAGTCAAAAGTGGTCTTTTCTGCACTGCGCGCATGCACCGTCGCGAACAAATCAGACATTACGCAATCCTAACCTAAATTGCGTGCTTCGTGACAAAACGCGTAACACACTCTTGTTATGTAATGTAACGATTTGAATATACCGCGGGTAAAGTCAAAGCACGGACCAAGTGAGATTTGGTTCATGAAGTCATTCCACCTTACTTCTGGAAGACGGAACTCAAAGCTCACTCTCGAACGATGAGTCCTTGAAACATCAGTTGTTGAATGTACGTGTCCAGAAGTAATACTTATCTTTTGAATCATTCCAGCTGTGATAATCAGTATAAGACGTTATAAATAAAACCAGTCAACGACTATCGTGGTGCAGTATTCCGTCAGCAGGTTGAAGTTCGAAATTATATCGAGAGACAAATCTTCAAAAATTAAGTAAAGTGATTTAACATCCACGGGTATGGAGCAATTAACTACCGTCAGCAGAACAAGGATTGGATATCGAAAGAGAAGTAATCTATGATCAAAAGAGACACTTTTCAACGGTAATGAATTCGTGCTAAGGATTCGAAAATGAATTGTTTCAAAGTGTTTCAATTCCTTTCTGTACAAAATACTAAGATTATATAGAATCTCAACCGCTTCCTTAGCGAAAACGTTCCATCGAAACGTAAAACGACATAATATTGCAAGATTTCTCTATAGAGTTCTGCAAATATCGTAATTGATGGCTGTCGAGAACTAAGCGATTGACATAAAATAATTCACGAGCTCATTCCGTCGGTATTTTTTAACGAAACTTCAAAGCACACTGGGTTGAGTATCGCCTGATATTCGAGTACCGTAACGGTAATATACGAATACCAGAGTTTCAGGTAAATCCGACGTATTGCGAGATCGAGAGCCACATATTTTCGCGCTTTGATGGGCTTACTTCCCGTGCATACAGACATATGTTTACACCTTTATACGTCCCAAGCTTTTTAGTCGCAGAATCAAACGTCAAAAGATCGAGAACCGCACGAGGTGGAAAACGCCCACAGACAGATTATATATGTTCAAATTGGACGCGTTTCCCATTTCCGCGAGAGCAAAGACTAGCCCTGAGCACACAAAGCACGTGTCGTTCCGTCAGTTGCGCGGCGGCTCATTAGAAGAGAGTTAGGAATCCTTAATTGAAAGACAAATCCAAAGCCGGCTCCAACAGAGACAAACACTCACGTTTGTAATCCACTCGGACGCTGGTAGTGGGTGTCAAATAAACGAGTTGACTTAACAACGTCTGGATGTTAGATAAGCCCAATGATTGACCGTCATTCGCCGAGCTATTGCTTACTCGGGGCTTCGTGGAGGTATCTTGTCAATCGGGGTGAACGGTTCTTTATTGACGTTTCACGGATATCTGACATCGTTATTGCCTGCTCGCAGAAGTTATACCGATGATTGTTTTTCTTTTCGCTACGATTTTTCCAGAGCAATTGTTCGAACGATTTGATTTCCATGTCAGAATGTTCGTGTGAACATTACAGGCGTCCGTGAAGTTTACAGAAAATTGGAACGCTGTTTGCGACGAAAGTAACTTTGAACATTTGTATATATTAAAATACGTGTTAAAGTGCCCGTAAGTAAAAGATAAACTTCTTTATCGATAGACCTGTTTGTGTGACACGTAACGAAATTCGACAGAGATTCCATATCTTATTAATTTCAAAAGATTTTCGCAAAGACCAACGATTCAATATTTCACGGGGTATTAGAAATTGTAAGGATTCACACCGACCTTCCAACACTCCAAGAAATTCTTGATTTTTTCACAATTTGCGAGAGTCATATAGTACCATGAGAAGCCGGAGGCGGCGTTCGAGGAAACGATGATTTGGAAGACGAGATTCACGGTAACGCGGGAAGGATTCTACGAGAAGACGCCGAACGAATAACAGGATGCCTCGTAGTCCTTGTTTTTCTTTCTATTTTCCTACTTAAATAACGTAAAGTGAAAAATCCGTCTACAAAAGCGAACATTGCGAAAACGACATTGACAACGAAAGACAGAGCCGAAGTTGAGTGAACAAAAGAACAACTAAGAAACGGTGGTTTTGGAGAAGAATAGACACATTGGGATAAAAGAAAAACATTCATTTGTTATAATGAGCATTCTACTCATAAAAGACATTTTAATCTCGCGAATGAATGGATGGAGGAATGAATGTTTTTTTTAAATAATTTATATTCACATTTTATTTCTACAATTATACATCCCTAATTTATTTATTTATTTGGTAATAGAACGAATGTGTCTTTTTTTATTTAGACGTACTCATCACACAAATCGATAATTCATTCAAAATATATGTAAATTGTCAAAGCAAATCGTCACCAATTTCATGGTACCTCATAGATTTGGGGTCACGTACGAGATTTCAAGCAACCTCATTTTGATCGAACAAAAATTCTTTAGAATTTGTATGGCTTTATGTACATACGTATTTTCGTGGATTTTAAAAACTCCCACATGATTCGAAAGGTATACTCCGATGAAATTCTGTGGAATTCGAAGGGTAAAAAAAATTTTGATCACCAAATTACGAACGAGGGGTTATCAGTGTGTACAAGTGATGCACACAGATTACAATTGCAAAGATCACAAGTCAATTACAGTGATCACAGTGATCACAGAAAGATTGCAAACATTGCAGCAAAATTACAAAAGTTACAGCAGGATTACAAACGATTGCAAAGATCTCAAGGATTACGAAAAATTACAAAAATTTCAAGCGTTACTAACGATTACAAAGATTGTAATTATTGCAAAAAACGACAAACATCACAATGATTACAGAAGATTACAAATAACTGCAGAGATTGCAAGTATTATAAGGAATTTGAAAAATTACAAAGATTATAAAAGATTACAGAGAATACAAAAGGTTACAAAGAATACATGATATTACATTAACCTATGTACACCAGATGACAACAGTGATTAACCCCTTGATTCTGAAGTATATGAAAGTTACAAAATTTCTTACTATTCAGGACGGATTTCAAAATACCTTACAACAAAACTGCAAATGTAAAATGACAGTGTAGGTACACTTTGTACCATTTTAATAACCCCGCCTAACCGTAAACTTAAAGGCAATGGTTTGACCTGTGTTGTCATGTTCATGATTTCTGTCTTCACCGTTTTTCGCTCTCACTCCTTTGACGACGGCCAAACAATTGACACGTGTCTAATCAAAGTAAATGTGAACCGAGCTTTTCAAAAACTCAAAGTTAAACAAATATTCACTTCAGAATAAAATCTGAACGTTAATAGTAACCTCTAAAAGTATCCTGTACAAACATCAAAGCTACGAAAACGAGCAAATTAAGTTATGAAAATTACGAAAAGCAATAATGGGAATCGAATAATGAAACTGCGGACCAACGAGGCTGAATTCTATTTGGGATTATAATCATAAGTTTGTACATATATAGGGGATTTTACGGCAGATCGAATGAAGAAACGAGAATGTTTCCCTGAGCACTTTTGATATTTTCGCCCTTTTACTCACTTGAAGTTCGTATTGAAAGCATCAAATCTGAATTTTTTCAGATTTTCCTGACCAAGCATTTTCTTACCACAGCTAGTCGAAAAATCAGCTGTTGACGATTTCTCATTTTCTCAAGTTAATTTAGCTTGAAATTCAGATGACATATGGACAAAGTTCCCATACGAAAATTTCGCATCTTGGCATGAAATGTATAAAAATAATTTTGTGCGATTTTTCTTGCCCCGTTAAAGTCTTCGAAAGTCTTCTGTAACAAGATAGTGACGTAATCGAACCACTGCACCGCCCACTATGAAATTTTCAGACAACCTTTGGCATTGAAGAAGGTACGCTGTGTATAAATTGTAGCCCATTCGATTTGGGCACTCTTTAGTTAAGAATAATTTTCGCGCATTTTGTATCAAAGTTACATTGGAACCAGGTATGTAAAATCTGAAAAAAATAGTTTCGAGAAGTTCACAAGAGAACCTAAAATTTCTGTGAAGGTACTTTTTTTTTCATATTTCGTCGAGGTTTTAAGCTACGTAGGCGCGAAAAATGAAAACACTGTTGAAATCAATTTATGGGATCAGTTGTGATGTAAAATCTGAAAAAATTCAAAGCTTATCCTTTCAAAGTGTACTTTGATTGTGTGAAAGGGCAATCAGATTAAAATGAGTCAGGGAAATCGATCGTTCGATTTGACGTGGAATACCCCATGTATATTTATTTCTACACATATTATATACATTTATACACAAAACGACGAATTTGCGATTTACAAGGTACGTAAAATAATTTGAATTATTTGATTTAATTGCTGTATCTTGTTTTTTCCTTCACATTGAAACAGATATAAAGAAAAAAGTAATACACGAAATTATTCAATATATAAACCTAATCATTGTAACAGAGGACGGATATTCTGTGACAACATCAGGCCTCGATCAGTGACGAACCCCTTTAGTCCGAAAGATTTTTTGAAGTTATACTTCTTTAGGCGCGTTATGAAAAACTGATGAGAGTGAAATTTCAAGATCCGCGCGCATCACTGTAACACAGAATTAACAGGATGAAGTTGCCCACTCAACCGAATTTGAAATTTCAAGATGCGCGCGCATCACTGCAACACAAAATTAACAGGATGAAGTTGCCCACTCAACCGAATTTGAAATTTCAAGATGCGCGCGCATCACTGTAACACAAAATTAACAGGATGAAGTTGCCCACTCAACCGAATTCATTAAGTCTCGAAAAAAAGCTAATGTTGGTACGCTTGTCGCCTGTGATCACTGTTTTCATATTTATTTATAATATTTATCCACATGGTTTTAGTTTTTACAGTCACAACACGTGTTTTATTTTCATACAAGTGCGAATTATATATGTGGCAATAAAATATATTCAGTAGTGATTTAAATTGAATATTTGGATTAATATTATTTACTATTTGTGAATATTAGTGAAAAAATTGTGCTAAAATACTTTTTCAAGTGCTCCAATATAATTGAGGTTAGTTATCCGTATGTATTATTTATTGATATAAATTAAAGTATCATTATTCAATATAATTAATACTAAATATTATCAAATTATCAATGTTGAATATTTATTATTTAATGATGCCAAAGAAGTATAACTTCTCACGCGCGTACATAAGTACACGCACCCATTTTTTATTTCTAAAAAAAAGTGCAAAAAAATTTTTAACGCCAGCCTCTTCGCTGACGTGAATTTTCATCGCGGGAGCTTAAACGCGGTTGAACCGGAAGCGGCGGGGCGGTTATATAAGGTATATAATCGGGGAAGCAATTATCGCGATATCACTTTATTCGAGGGGCGGTTAAGCCGTTGTCTTTCACGGCGGCGTGCACCGCGCCTATATCATCCCCCCATCTTCGCCCCCCACCCCACTCGAGGAACCCCTAACGGCCTTATCGCTGCGGCGGGCGTGTAGAATCGGTAGGAAAAGAATGGGGCTCTGCCTTTCCCAGGTGCAGTAGCATCCGGGATAATGTACGACGGGGCGGGCGCGGAGTGCCTTCCTCGGATCCTTATCCGAATGCGCTTTACTAGCCGGGGGAAGACAACCGGCGTCGACCAATGCACCGCTCCTGACTTCCCCGCAAGTCTATACCGGGATAGTCCTGGATACCTACGACTTACTCCGAGGAATCGGAGTCGAGGCTGGGTGGTGTACCTACACAGATTTATGGCGGAGATAATGCCCTCCTTCGATACAACGTGTGGAGGCTTAACTCATGTGCAGCCTGTCCCTGGATACAGTATAAAATCAATTCTCGTGAGGGCGAGGGAGAAGATGGGAAACGGTGAAAATAATTGTAAGATCGTCCGATCCGGATATCGGTGGGGTTTTAGCAGCGTTGGATGGAAATACCGACGAGGGGATCCTGTTTGTGTAAGAACTTGGCACGATCTCAGGTTTTATACTTGGTGTTTTTTAGTTTCTAGCGACTGACGTGAAAAGTTTAAAATAATAGTATTTTTTTAACGATTTGTGTATTCCCGCGTAGAAGAAGCAGAATTGCTAAAAGGAATTTGACTCATAGTGTCTGTCACGTGACAGGGGCCAAGGCCAATTACATTTGTATTCTTGAAAGCTCTCTCTCTCTCTCTCTCTCTCCGTTAAGCTCTGTAAGAAGCACGATGTGGTGAATCGTTCCTCGGTACAAAGTCTTGCCGAATTATGAAGTAAATAAGGAGTATAACAATTCTGTAACATAAATTGACTGTGCAACAAAGTATCGGCAGGATCATCATATAAAATCTTAAGTGATATCTTAAAAAAGTATCATTACCCCTCGAAAACGTGAAATACGTCACGAACATTATCGACGAAGCTATCGCCATTGAAGATCGTAGACTGAAGAGCATCGCAAAATTAAACCAGATAAGTTCCAACCAGCACGGCAGCGGAACGAATTTTGAACTTGAAATATAACAAACGTAACGAAGGATTCGATTGTACAAACGAAACAGAGCAGATTTTTCTTCAACAATTACCTGGAATACGATGATCGTTAAAAATTATTTGAAACTTGACGAATTGATAAAAAAGATGCGCATGAAAGTTTGAAATTCGAAGGAACCGTTGTAGTTAGGTGAAACCTTTCAATTCCAACATATCGCGGAATTGCGTATGGCGAGAAATTGACGACTAATTACACCCTCTGGGTTTGAACACTGCGAGAATCCGCTTGTTCGAATCCAGAAATAATCTCGCTCACCAACCTCTGGCTGCAAGTATTATTTGAATAATCGAGTTACAGGCGGTTCAGTCGATCGGAAGGCGAACGTCACACTGCATCTTCAGCATCCGTTACGAGATTAGAAACTGCGCAGCCACCATAGATTCTGAAGCAAGAGGGTTAATTACCAACCGGGCTAAAACGAGGTGGAAACTACGTCTCTGGTGTCCGCACTTACCTGCAGACTACACTTTCTTGTCCATTCGGGGCCGGCCGAAATTAGCCGAGGAAAGAAGAAACGGTCGGACCATTCCGAACGGGTGGTTCAAATTAGGGAGCTTGTGCTCGTGAAGCGGCGGCAGGCTCCTCAATAATCGATGCAGCATACGTGCAGGAGTTCGTGGATACCAACACTGGCACATGTTCGGTTACGGGGAGGCTCTGAGCCAGGCGAGAGAGAACAGCTCCGAGCTTCGGATGGAAGCTCAAACGCGTTTAATCTACGTCCAAGTCCGTAGAATATTCAGAGTTTTCCCCGTTCCTACGATACGGCTCAGTCCCGGCACTAATTGTGGGAGTCGGGATGATCGTCTCTGGGAATAATTTAGGCAAGACTAGAAGCATTTTTCAGAAAAGCTTCGGGAGCTTCACGGTTCGCTGACCACCGAGTAGAGATTATGCTCAGACCGGATGATGGGATGAAGTTTGGAAAAAGTACCGGGCGTCCATTATGCCACGTTTAATTAGACTCGGAGGGAACTCCAGGATGATTCACGAGGCGGGATTTCTTGAAATTGATGTTTTATACACCTGATGTACGAAATTATTTGCGGAACTTTGATCAGGGCGAATCGGGTGAATCTAACAATGTTCGGTGTGATTTTTGATAGCAATTTTCTATCAAATTCATCATTGGAGAGACGAGCTTTAACTTATTCGGAAAATAGGGAAAGTATAATGCAGATGCAGTTTGTAAGTTTTAGGTAATTGACGCGTCTGTGTGTAAAACTTTGTATCTTTAATTAACAATAAGTTGCGAAAAATTGATGACGCAGGAATCGCGGTAGGATCTTCAGCTTCAAAGCTAAAATTAATTTGAAAAGAAATTTTCTTTACCACCATTGCTGTAAAATTTTTTTAGGTAAAAAAACGGAAACCGATACTTATGCTGTACTATAACTCGCAGCTACGACGATGGCCCGAACGATTCCTGGATTAATGCTTTTCTTATTCAAGCCTCTGGTCCGATTTCCGGTTGGATTAAAACGAAAAAAGTGTTCAGAAATTGAAGAATTACAGGATTTATCAGGTAACTCAATTGCGTCAGAGATAACCGAGAACAACTTGTCTAGAAAAACGTTTTAATTAGTAAAATGTATGTTCCAAATACTGATTCTTGCGATTATTAGAACGGAAAATACGGGCCATTAAAGTTATTCAGTTCACCGGGAGTAATTTTGGAGTTTCTTAATCGCGGATCTCGGAATTGCAAACCTCATCTACTATAAAAAGCATCTCAGTTTTAACGTCGTCATCGATCCTTATTTCCCTTCCTTTTTTACCCTCCTCATTTCGATTAAAATCGATGAAGCTTGAAGGCAGAGAAGCACGGTATACCTCAGAGTTACAGCTTTGTCTAATTAGACTTCTCGAACTGTTCGGTGGTGGAATCATAATCTGCAGTCGCGGAGTAACTTTCGCGCAGGGGTAATATACCTATCGTACATCATGTATTTCAGCGCTTTTTGAAAAACTGGTTGAATTTCTGGAAGTGTTTCAACTGGAATGAGATGAATGAAGAAAAAATATGATGAAAATAAAGCGGTCGCAAGATCAGCGAGAATATGGCAACCGCCTGTTACGTGCGTCTATCCACATAACTCAACAATGTTTGTATAAAAAATGATAAATTCGACGAATATTCGATGTTCTTATTCGGAGTGTATTTTGATGACAGAAATAATGATGAGTATGATTTTATTTCAATATACAATTGCATCACTGAAGTAATTAACATACTGAATTACTTATTTGTCAGACAAATGACTGAAAATTCCGGTTTTGTACAATTTGACAAATACCGTTTTTCTGTAATTTTGAATTGATTAGAAATTCAAAATTCTAAGTAAGTATGGTAATGAAGACGACACCGAAAATCAAAAAATTATATTAAGCAATTAATTTAGAATATATTACTTTGCAATACCTGATATTTACCACAAAAATTTGTGTTCTTAGATGAACTACACAACGCTACTGGACGAGAGTAAAACAAAAAAAGGAAAAGGGTATAGAAGAAAATTCCTTCGTGTCTTTTGGTTTCTCGATCAGATCTAACCCTGATTTTCGAAATTTGTGTCCTTTTCTGTCTTGCTAATTGATATTAATTTTAATATTCACCAGCAAATTCGCTTGTCGTCGAAACAGCGGCTAGAGAAGTTTGACGTGGAAACGTGAATGCGCTATTGCCGAGGTGGACATATAATTCATCGATTTTCTGAAAACGACGGAAACAATTCAAGCTACTCAGCATACAGCGGGGAAATCGTCTGATAAAAAATGGACGTGGCACACGCTCGTCCATAATCATCATGCGTGCTTCGTACGAATATGTGAATATGAATTTGTCAAACTCTATCAGGCAGTGACACTAAGCACAGCCTACTTCACCTCAAGAAAATCTGAATGTTCAGATTGATTTGATAGATTCGTCACTAATAATGGCAAAGTTTCGTTCGTATTTTTTTTTCTCTCGATAACGGCTGGTCACGGTTGTTTCTATTTCGTTCCGAACTCATCGGAGTATTTCATTAATTAAAATATCACAAAGCAGTGTCAGTTCGTCGTTCCTTTTATAATTCACTTATTGTTTTTATTCTCTTCTGCACACACTCACAATCAGAAAAAAGTTCAATCAAATTAGCAAGAAAGGTAAAGCATTAATGAATATTACTGCTCACGCAGTATATAGAGAGATTATTTAATTGTGTTTTTTCACTTGATTTGAAAAACATTATTTCCCGCATATTAGTGAACGTACATATATTGATTGACCCTAATCGCGAACGAAACCAATTCAACGTATCCTTCATTGTAGGTGTACATATACGAGCGTTGAAAAATTAATTTTCTCGAAATATGCGAAGTCGGTTTATTTGGATCAATGAAAAAAGTCACAATTTGCTTGCGACGATGAAAATTGCATTAATAGTAGAAGATCCAATCTCGCAAAAAATTGCTCCAAATTGCGTAAAGCAAAGTAAATTACTTGATGAAATATTCCTGACACTCGATAGCAAGAGTAAGATATACAAAGCAGTCTCTGAGTACAGATTTCTTTTACCAATACAGACACCTCACTGACCTTTTATTTAGCCAAGATCTGAAGCCTTTTCTCAGAGGTTCGATCATGACGTCACGTCTTGCAACCCTGCTTTATCATACGGTCCCTTCCACTCTACCGAGAATTTATTTCATTTAGGTATAGAGGGTTCTGGACATAGATTTCTGTTACCGACACTTACCGACATTTAAGCCAAAATGTAAACCCTTTTCTTTGAGGTTCCACGATCAAGTCGCTCCCCATTACTGGCATTACTCTGCTTCACATAGCCGCCCCTTCACTCTTCTTATTCAGCACATCACCTGACTTTATCGATTCTGAGACCTAAAATCACGTCAAGTTAGTATTCTTTATGGGTAATCTATTCTAATTTGCCAACATTCCAGCCAATAATGTAGAAATTTCGGTCTACCTCGTCGGTAAGTTGGCCGAGATACAAACCTTGGAGTTTTGATATAATTTTGCTCTGCTTTATCAACACCATAACTCGGACGCGAACCTTGGTGCCGTTTTGCGTTTCTCTGCTTCCTTTACGTCACAAATGAGACCTCAGTGTGCATCTAGAAGATTTCAACAAGTATTCTGTTAAACATAGGTTAATCAGCTCGTTCTCACGGATTCCTCTCGGAACGGTGGCTGGTAATCAGTTCCTGGAATCGTCAAACGAATTCCGTCACGAAGCTTGCATCAAACGAAGGACGTTTATACTCGGATTAATTCCGAGAGTATTGAAGCGTGATTAATTCCTTCGAATTACACGCTCTGCAGATTTTGCTCTCATGAGCCTGCCTTGTATCGTAACGCGATGCTGTTTTCACGAAGTCTAAAACTTGTGAGAAAACCACTTTATTGCGGATGTCTTTGCTTTCAGGCCAAATAATCAAAGATCTTGCCAAACTTAAAGGACTACCTCGAAAGTAAAAACTGTTGTACAAATGAATAACAGAATCGAGAACCTCTTAGTAGCTAAGCGTTTCGCATGCTCAGGTAAAGCCAGAGCTGCTTTGACGGTGACAAGGGTTATTATACCGTTGTATCCTTTTTCAAAGACACGGATGTTCCTCAGTGATCGATTCTATTTCACGGACTCGAGCTTTTTAACCGAAGAATCGCATTCCTCCTCAGACTAGGATGATGAAGATCGTCGCTGACGTGCCTATCTTAATTTGTGTTCGAAAACTAAACCTACAGACCAGAGCGGAAAGCCGTGGCTGTCTGTCAGGTTTAAGTTCATCACGTCTCGTGCCCGGACACGGCGAATACAGTGTAGTATAACATTACCAAGTTTACTTTACACCGTCTTTTATCCCCGTACGATTTCAAAGTTTGACGATGACAATGACATAATCAGATGCAGTCTAAACAAAAGTTTAATTAATCGTAACGCAAATATATTCGATCAGATAATCAAAGCTTACAAAAATTAACTCATAACGAAAATCTAAGTGATAGCAAAAGGAGAATCGTAGAATTCATAGATTTTATGTATGGCCGTTTTCTATGTAAGTTTGGATTGTTTTTATAATTTGACTCTAATTCATTTTTCTAGTTTCTAACACTTAATTATATCCCTGCTGTAGTGAATGTATCGTGAAATTTCCATCTTTCTTATTCAAAATGATGTGCTTATTAAATTTCTCTACGTCGTGATTCCAAGTTCTGATTGTGAGTCGAACTTGAGATGAACTCCACTCAGTGACAATAAGAGTCAGGTGAGCGCTGTGCCATGGTTCTACTGAAGAATACTTCCGAGAACCCTCTATGTATACCCGAAACTTCCATAGCAGCGTCCTGCTGCTGTCACATCCTCGATGCCTAACGCCCTTGATCATTACCCTCATTTTGCATTACCTATTCAATTCCATGAATTAATATTTTTTTTCACATGCTTGTAACCTTTATAATTTTGTTTTGAGTCATTCTTATATTTTGCACCCGTGGAATAGGCCGGAGTTGGCTTAACTAACCGACTACACTGGACCCAGAGGTGAGGGGTAGCTCAGGACGAATAAGAAGGCCCAAAATATCATCTCAACATACGTAAATTTGCTTCCCGTAAAAAATGGAAGAAGCCAATTGGAAAGCACGTTAAAAAACCGCACGCTAAAGAATGAACCCAGAAGACCGTTGCAGTTTGCAGAATCAGAGCAGTTCTTCAAAACCATCTAATCGATGCAGTTCAACAAAAATCTTTCTTCAACAGAGTAGTTCCAAAACGTCATCTAACCAGAGTAGTTCATCGAAAACCTGTGAAGCAGTCAGTTCAAAACCATCATTAAAACAGACCGGTTTACAAAATCTCTTAGAATCAAGACAAGTAAAATAACTCTGAAAAGATTCCGTACTTCTCTTTTATTTGAATATCATCATTTTAGTAATACTTTCAATCGTTGTAATCTTGATCCAAAACAAACCTGATCACTGTGTTCAATCTATTTTGTGAGTCAATCAAATTAGTTACGTTCAACATGAGTAAATCAAACTAACAAATCTATTAAACTACCTCCGAACCCATTTCAGTATATTCACTGGCGTCCTATTTGACATTGGTGACTCTTGGGTGAACTTGGGCTGTTGAGTTGTTATCTAAATCCTAGTTACCTAATCCACCGGCACCCTATTTGACCTTAGTGGATTATCCTTCTTTCTTTTGAAAACCCTTCCACAAGACCCCGTTGTAGATAACAGTTTGAAAATGTAGCGATCGATTCTAAAGTATTGGCAGACAATTATTAGTAGACATTTGATTCATTTAGATAGAGACGATAATTCAGTTGCCACAACCAGAGTAATCGTGCGTAAATATTGTCAATTCTTTTCATATCTGGTCATCGTCGAGCACGCAGAGTCGCCCACAGCTCGAATCATCAAGGTCAACGAATGGTAAGTTAAAACTTTTATTACGAAAGCTCAACCGAGAGAGGAAAACTCCTTGATCATGTCAGATAAATCGTGTTCATGAATTTTATCTTTGTACGACCGTTAATTTGCTGTAGCGAATTATGGTTTTTTGTAAATAAATAATATGTAAGAATGAAAGAAGTTCTTCATACTCGTATATTGGCGGGTAATTACTGTTGTTTAATGGCCTATCGTTTTCGTTAACGACCATGCGACGGTTTAACGTGAAGTAGAAAGTGACGAGCACTTGTCATGAGCTTTGAAAGAACTTTGAAAATATCTTTCATCAAATATTAAACCCCTACTTACGACGAAGCTCAATAATTCTGGAAGTTCTGATGCGATGTTCGCATGCGTACTGTACCTGTTGCAACCTGAAATGGCACAGTATCGAAAAATTGAAAAACTTTTTTCCAGACAATTTTAGTGCTTGAGCACACTTATTTTCAATCCACATTGACAATTGACATTGATCAGTCTCAATATGATTCCCAATTTACATTTTCCTTTATGTTTTTAGACGGCTTTGCTATCTTGGAGGATGAAACATTTCGCGATTGGAATGAATTTGCGTGCAAATATTACGCAATGCCGTGTGCGAAAGATCGCAAGGCATTTTATATACACGCACAGGTACAAAAGAAAATTACACGTTTTATTTAATTTTGCGCACATTCTACCGGGGCAAGCAAATGTTGAAACAAGAGCGAAGCCAGTGCGTGTTTGCCTGCTTGCCAGGCATTTTGTTTCAAACATTTTATTAAACTGAATTCAATATCGCTGTGGTTTCGATTAAATTACCAGTTACAGTCGAACGAGTAACCACCCATACGTTGAATGCATGCTTTTCGTCGAACGATTCGCAGCTCAAAACGTGGACAGCAATTTTCTAACTTGGTATTAAAGCTGAATACTCAAATAGACGGCCTTTCTGTTTCACCCAGGGTCACTATTGAACACTTCGAGGGGTTCGTCTGGTCTTGAAATTTGAATAAATCGATTTTCGGTTTTTACATATTATTATAGTTACATCTTTTCAAAATATTTTGGCCCAGAACTGATGCCAAATTTCGAAAAATTAAGGAAGTTATGAGCAATTCAGCGAAACAATGCACAGTACGCACTTCAATAGAGCCGAGTTCAAGGCTACAAAGATCAAAATGTGAGGAAGGTGCGAACGCAGCAGTAAACCTCCAATATAACCCAGGAATCGCCGATTAAGGGTAAGAAATCAAGGTCAAAGCCGAGGTGAAAACTTTAAACACGCTAACTTTGAAACGCGTTTTTGTCGAATCAGTATTTTTCAAAAGTGTGGACATGATATCAAAAAAAGTACTACTATCCTGCTCAAATTTTTAGAGCATCTTTGTCACACTTGTACCGTAAATAATAGAAATATCGATCATTTTGAAAAAGTATAATAAACTGAACACAAGCATGAAAAATCGCTCGACGAATTCTAGGAGAAATTGATGAGTGCTGATACGAATCGCGGGACATGGATTTGACAAATTGTTTCCAATCGTCATCTATATATTTATATTATGAAAATTAAAAGTTGGATAAATACGAAAAAAAAATGTGTGTCCACTTTTTTTCGCCCCAGTTGTGGAATAGAAATTTTGAAGCTGCGATTTTTAATGAAGTATCGTAAGAATCTTTTCTCCAAACGAATGACTTCCGAGCTCATCGCGTAAAAGCCGTTCTCGAACATTTTTTCGATTTTCGTGCAGAAATTATCTATATAATATACATAAAGTATCATGTCAACATCATGAAAGTTTCTCGGTTGATGTAAAAAAAAATCGCATCTCAAAGAAGTCATTTGAAACAGGAAATTTAAAACTCTCTTTACCGGTTCCTTCGAATATTGATAAAAGATGGTGAAAAAAGAGTGTCATTGCTTCACCAGATGTACGTGTGTTTAACTGTTTAACTCTTTGATTATTTTTCACCCACTGTCAGACGAAGAAAGCTAGCTTATTTAATTTTGTGAGGCTATTTCTTCATCCCAGCTAGCAGAGAAAGATTCTCATACCAGTAAGAATCTGAATAATGAACGGTTCGATCGGTTTTAATTAAAAGTTTCACTTTGCGGATGTACCCTTATTTATATTACTAATTCACTGTTTCAATAGCCATTATTTTAGAAACATTGAATCAAATATCGACTGGTTGCCTAATACGCTGGTCGATTGAAGGATAAGATAATTATTCTGATTTAGATGTAGTTTTTTTGTTTTACTTTGAAAACATTACAACCTTAACCGTAAGCCCTGTAAACCTTGAACTTCAATAAGGACGTGATTCGACATAATTTCACAGATCATCACTCGCAGATCAGAGCTTATTGAGATAAGTAGTTAAGTAGAAAAGTTTGCGAAACGGAGCGAGACGAAGTTGTAAGTATATGACAGAAGCAGCTGGCTGACAAATAAATTTCCAAGCGAGGTGGCAGTTCGCCTATATATATTTTCTACCGTGCTTCACCCGAGGCCTTTTGTTGCTCCGCGAGCTTTGTCAGATCTGTTTGCGGACAGCGTTACATCCGCGGTAACAAGACTTCCGCATCCGGAGCAACTCGAGACAAAGAAGAGTTACAAGATAAGCTTTGGGGTAAGCCCTCTCGACTCTCTCACTCCGCGCTTGTTTCCCATTCGCCACGGGATATACGGCGCGCGAGTTTTCAGGTTACGTCAACACACAACCTGCATTCATGGACTTCCACCTCATCCAACTTTACCCGGTATAACCACTTGACGCTTCGGACTCTTCTTACCGGGATAAGAGAGCGAATGGTTTAAAATACCATAGGAAGATATTTTGGCCTCTTAACCCGATCACTGTCACCGACACACGTGTGGGCGGAAAAAAAGTCGTGCCACTTTTGTCCCACTACAATTTTCAAAATTCAAAATCGCGGATACAATATGGCGGACGCAAATTCGAAAAATAGTTTTATTGAAACGGAAGTGAGTACCTTGATGTTTTTGAGACCACTGAATCTGAATCTGAAATCGGATTTCGAAAATTCGAAATGGTGAATTCAATATGGCGGACGCAAATTCCAAAAACAGTTTTATTGAAACGGAAATGAGTACCTTGATGTTTTTGAGACCACTGAATCTGAATCTGAAATCGGATTTCGAAAATTCGAAATGGTGAATCCAATATGGCGGATGCAAATTCGCAAAATAGTTCGATTTCGACAAAAGTGAGTATGCAATGGTTTTTGATGTCGCTGAATTCGAATCTCAAATCGAATTTCAAAATTTACAATTGCGAATCCGATATGGTGGGTGAAAATTTGAAAGGTAGTTTGATTTCGATAAAAATTTGTATCTTCAGATCTTTGTGGTCGCGAATTTCGAATTTGAGTCCTGGCTCCAAAACCAACTCAATCAAATGAAAACTAAAATTTCCTCCCGCCATATTGGATCCACCATTTTGAATATTGAAAATCCAATTTCAGATTTCGATTCAGCGACCCCAAAAATCATATTACAGAAATTGTAGGATAAATTTATGAAAATGTTTTTTTCCAACACAAAAGTGGCAGGAAAATCTCATTTTCGCATGATAGCGAAGGGCTTAAGGGGTAACGTTACTGTAAAAACAAAAGAAAAACTTTTTTTGATAGTTCTTTTTTTTGGATGGAAGAAACGATGGTAAGATAGTAATATTTGTTATTGGGCGTATATTGAAAGTATAATACAAAATATTATCATCAATAAATATTAAGAAATGACGTCCAGGGAGCCATTTTTGTAACTGATGCAAATTTGAATTCGGAAAAAAAATCACTTGATCTACATATTAATAGCTTCAGAAATCCGAAGGGGATTTTAAAAATATTGTTTTTTCTGTGATTAGCGATTATTTGAGTGAAAATGTTCAATTTTCGACCAAAGAAAGGGCACGTGTTTGTTAATAAATAATGTTCAAATTAACTTATCGAGAACCTACTACGGATTCTTGTAGCTATTGATATGTGGATTAGGTGATTTTTATTTTTTTGTTTACAGATTAAAATTTTCGCTAGGAAAACTTCATGCCGCATTTATGTTTTAAATTGTACTTAAATATATATCTAATAAATTCCTCAGATATTATTATCGTATTTATTTTTTTTCATCCAAAAATAAAATTGTGCTTTCTTCAGGTTTTTACAGTGGCGTTGCTCCTTAAGGAAGCATCCTAGAGTGAAAATTTGAAAATAAATTTTTTTTTTTTGTTTAACTGATGGTATAGAAGGGATATTGTACGGACCTGGCATCGCCGATTGAACGTAAGTAGAAAATTTATATGAAAATTTCGCAATCTGAAATTTAATCGCGTTTTTCCCGAAACGTGGTTTTTCAAAACGGTGTACAAAGAAAGAGTTTTCAAGCCATCTGTCTCAAATTTGGACCCCGCATTCTTCACGCCATTCTTTATTTCATATGTAAAAATTTGCTTATGGTTCTTCATGAGTGCTTTCATTTGACAAAAAAAAAGAGATTTATTAGCGCATTTTATCTACCGAAAAAAAAATCGCGAAAATTAGCTATTTTACTTTTAGTTTTCACGAATTTTTGCCTGTACTTTTCTTTAGATTGTCTTTATTTTTTTGTAATTTGATTATTTCTTAAAGTAAATTTTTGTCCAATTTTGGTTTGATTGAATTTTATGATACCAATAATTCAAATTTAAGCTAAAGGTTCAAGTCTGATGTGAAGATTGAATCAACTCTTGTCAGTTTAATAATTATGTTGGGTACACCGATGAGGATAATTATTTCCGCCGTTCATTTTGTGTGAATTTTTTCTACAAATTTGTACTGCCGGGCTTTTTAATCAAGTATTTTTAATGAAATTCCACATCGAAGATGGGAGATAATGAATTATATGCACGAAAGTGGAATGAGAGATACTTCGGAAGTGGCAAAATCCATAAATCAACCCGTATCAATATTATCTTTCTCCCTTGAACCCTCAAATTTTATTGAAGTTACTCAAAAGTGAACTGTATAATGTATAAACATAGAAGAATACACAAAAAATTTCATTTCCGCACCTAAATCATGTATATTTTATTAGCGTAGACTGAGAGACAGATTATTATTTACTTTAATACAGGAAACCAATTTGGCTGTCAGGAATAATTTAACCGTTGTCACGGAAATGCTGAATTGGTGAATGATGCTCACTTATCTGGACTAACTTCAAGCATTCAATATCCCTTTCGCAAAGTGAAAATATAACTGCATGGCCGTGATATGAAGATAAAGCTCCAAACTTGACAATAGTCATCGTGCTAAAGTAGTTCTATGAGTACAGATTCATCGTTATTTGATTTTTCTAACTTTGCTGATAGAACAGATTCAGCTGATAAATCTGCAAAAGTTTTTCCTTGAATTTTTTATGCTATTGGAACCCTTTCTAAAATTCTTAGAAGAATTCAAACTTCAAAGGATTTGATGAAATTTTGAAAAATATTGACAAATATGATTAAAATCGAATGAAATTCCCTGAAAAAAGCTTTACAGTTATTTTGTAATATTTTACAAATTCTTGGCGACTTATTCTGAAATTTAATCACTTATTGTATTACCGTAAAACGTTGACGTAAGTGATGGGGCACAATGTTTTTACGTTAGTTAGTATCTTTAAGCGCTATAGTACATTTTCTGCCGAGGTGACATAACCTCGAAATTACATTTCAGCTGTCGCAAAGACAATTTATCGACCGTCATTATTTTAAGAGTATTGAAATAGCTTTGCAAACATAAACGAACGTTTTCAGGTATTTCTCATAAAATATTCAATTCCTACCACTTGTAACTTTTGACTCTAACAATTTTTTACTACGTCAGGTTTCAGTACTCACTTTTTTTATCATTCCATAAAATGGACTAATAAATCAGTTTATCAATTCCATTGTTTGTGCGTTTCACATTTCGATAATCGATTTTCTCACATCGTGCAGAAAATGAAAGAAAAAATATTACCCATAACAAATACTACATTCAGTTCTATCTGTACTTGCATCACCGCTTCACTGTAAAACAAGTGATGAAATTTCAGATTCAGGCTCCTCAAGTTTAGCTGGTATTGATAAATTTCACCGTTTTCAACAAAAGTTCGAGACATGAATTTGTTTCACGTCGGTGATAAAATCACTGATCTATCAATGTTTTGCAACAATTCTTTCGTGATAGTCTGTGAATGGTCCGTTAAACTTCTGCAAATTTCAGACTTCAAAACTGTTCTGTATTTTCATAGAAATGAAAATGGGACTCACTTTTTGTACTGACTCGTCCTCAGACTTTTCTTTTTTTTTACAAGGACGCTCATAACGCGAGTTCTCGAACTTTTTTAACGTCACCCACGTTCTATTTATGTAATTGACAAGATAATTAATGAATTCTTCCATGAGCTCTGTCCTTGATTCTACGAATCTAAGAATTTTATTCCTAGTTTTAAGGATACAATACGCAATTCTCAATGTTTAAGGTGGTTTAATCCCAATGAAGCTTTGGGGAAATTCAGTCTTAGTGGAAGATCTGGAAAGTGAAGTAAAAATAAATAAAAGTGAGAAAACTAAGTTTCAAACGCTGTAAAACAATACGGACTTCACGTGGTAGAAACTGGAAATTTGTGAATCCAACTGGAAAACTGGAAACTTTGCGTCGAGACTGTACTAAGGGCCGTTCGTATTGGAAGATCGAGGCATAAACAAAATTTCAAGAGAATACTTTCGTGAAGGGACGAGAGTTAAGAAAGGGACACTTTGGCTTGGACCGTCAGAACGAATAAACCAAGCTTACTGAAAACATCATTACCACTGCATTTTTCATTTGATTTATCTTTGTATAAATTACGAAACAACATATTTTTACATTAAAAATTATTATCGTTATAGTAACCATATTCAATCAGAACTATTATTGTTTGATTTATTTCTCGATTCATTTCGTGGCCATGAAACTACAAACGATCACTCATTTTGTAAATATATCAGTTTTCTAAAGAACAAGACGAAAAATAATGGGTGCAAAACAGTTCTAGATGATGAGAGATGAACTTATGCTTCATGTGGAAATAGATTCGTGATATTAAAAACCAATTTGAACAGTTTTTAAGGAATCGATTCATGAACAAATAAATAAGCATGGAGATTTGAAAAAATATGTTTTACGTTGTGTAAAAAAAGTTTTTCACGCAATTCAACATGTCAATTTGAGTTTCAATTTTTAAATCCTAATTCAACTGCATTTATTTGTGTGTTCGATTTTTTGATTAGATTATACACTCTGATATATATTATAATAGTACATTATGTAACAAGGGAATAAAGTCGACTTTTATTCCCGTATTACATATGAGATTTTATTTCCGAATCGACTCTGGCCGCAATATTTATTTGAAAATTGGGACTATTAAATTCGCCTCATATTTCCCGCTGATTTGGATTTTTATCAAATGCGTTTTAGGGAAAAATATGCCACTTTCGTCCCGTTTCTAAGGTAAAAAAAGTTAACTTTATGGTCAAGTCGGGAATAAAGAAAATAAAAGAATATTACAACTTCTGTAAAGCGGTCAATTAATATCTCTCAATAATTTTACACTCTAGACAAGTTGCGTTTCTTCTGTCAGTTATCTACACGAACTTTTCACCCTCCAAATTGATAATAACGCAGATCAAAGACAATTTAGAAATTTCCCAAACACAAACTTTGCCAAAGTACTTAATCGTAAGGAAATCCTGCTGCATACAGTTAACTGTTTCATTTACCGACAGTAAGGTCAAATTTAAGAGAGCAAAACTAAAACACATGCCCAAACCGTATTGTCGGAAGTCGATGATTTTCTTTATAATTGCTCAATTGCAACGCTAAATCGATGAGTCAAAGAAGCTTTTCACGCGAATGATTAAATCCTGCTCACAAATGTTAACCTCAAGTGTGTCTTAATGCGATAACTGTCGCACTATAAGGACAGTCAAGTTGCTACTGCGACAATTCCTACATACATTTTCCTTCCGCTTACGTCTTGTATTACCAACTTAAAGCCAGTGCATGGAAACTCATTTGCATCGCATACGTAATAATGCTCGCGTGTAAAGTGCACGGTGAATGGTAAAGCTCACGGTTATTCAAGAGAATTTCTCATTAAATCGGTGCATAAATCTCGTTTGGCTTATGAAAGCAAGAAATGAATTGACGCTCATTCGAGCAGATTATCGATGGCACCGTATATTATTAATAATTGCCCGCTAAGTTTAATTATCGAGGATTTTTTCATGTCCGTTCAAAAATTAAAAAAAAAGAACTGTCGAGTATTAGTAACAATGAAAGGATCTGATGATTGCGTAATTCAATTGGCACAGAGATCGAAATCGCATTAAATTTATGTATTCATTCGCGCCAAATTGTAGAAATTTTTCAACGAATGGTTTTCGTTTCAAAGCGAAATCAATCGTCCTCCGTTGCTCACAGTTTTGAGTCGATAAGTTTTAATCCGGGATCTGCGTAATCTCGTATAGGTCGACTGAAATTTCCATTTATCAAACAACCACAAAGCTTTTACGTCATGAAACCAGAGCTTTGAACTTCCCCCTTTAATGTTCTCTTATATCAAGCAAATAACATGTTTAAAAATCAGACAACACCATAATTTTCTCCTGTTCTTTTCGTGGTCGTTATCATTATTTTTCTAGCCATTCCTAATATTATTATTAATTTATCTTGACCACTTTCAGACCAAACTGTGGATCACTTCTCGTTCAACAAATGTGGAAACTGCAATTTGCTGGATTAAATTGGAAGAAAAGAGTAGACAAGCATCATAAAGACAGTTGAAAAACCATTACCAGCAATTGATCGATTAAACAACTTTTACGACCGACGGTATTACTTGAATGTTTTATGCCATTTTATTATATTAGTAATTCACCCTCGGCCCGAAACTACTTAGTATTAAGTTACGCTTTCTGCTTCTGGTTTGAGGTATACAGAGCTTGGTGAACATCGTATCTGGGTAATTCTCCCAAGGGCTGACTTCGTCTTTTACTACTGAAACTATAAACTTTCTTGGTAATGATCGTGGTATGATGTCACAATTGGCCACGGTAATCCGATACTACTTTCTTCCCTAGTTTATTCCTTTCACGTAAGATCCCCTGATCTTTTATACACGTTAGACAGATTTTTCGTCCTCGTCTTCCCGAGAGATAAAATTTATACGATTTGTGACATATATACCTTCGTTTCATCGCACTCGATCTCTGCTATAAGTTATTAAATTTGAAAAGAAACTCGACCAAGTTTCATTCTCTAGCCGTTGAACGAGCACGGGATATCTTAAGACTCTGTATAACAACGGTAATTCAATACCTGTACTGCTTTGCTGCCGAACGTGTGGTTATGATCTCAGAATGACTGTATACCTACATAGCGAAACAAAGATAAAGAAAAAAACATGTCATTTTCAAAATCAATCACCCCTTTACGCTGTGGTATTGAATTGTGAAATATGGTTTTAATGAATTTTAACACTGGCGATTTTGGGTCGTACTCTGAGTGAAATTTTTAGTTCCGGTTACCGCTCTGTCCTCAACTATTTTTGACCGCAATCGAAAAATGTAGTTCTAGGTAAAAAATGAAAATTAGTTTTGTAGCTGTTACCAGAAAGTCGAGTATCCGTTACTATTCTTTCTCGTTACGATCGCTGTTACTATATTTTCTTGCAACTGTTGCGAAAATTTAATGCTCGTACAACAATAAATTGATGTTAAAGCCTTGTTTAACTAAAAAAGCAGACTAAACCGAACAAACTGATTTTGCGTTGTAATTACCAAAAAGAATCGACAATGGCGCAAAATGGTTACGCGTACCTCGTTTTTAGTTATTCCAACAATATTCAAACAGTTTTTTTAACGATATCTGTTTTACTCAATTTTTCTAGTTACTATAACATATGAAATTTTCATTAGTGTACACTAAATGCAACTCCTAGGTCATCTATGTTTGTATGGTATAAATTATTCATACCATTACACATATTTTTGATGTAATTTTGACGAAGTAATCAATTTCTATATTTCTTCTATGATTTCTTTATTTCCTTGATATTTTTTTTTTTTTTATTTTATTTACTTTCTTTACTTTATATATTTTTCAATCTAGGGAGTAAAGAAGCTAGTGAAATACCCTAGCACTCTCAAGTGGTACGCAAAATCCCAAAAAAAAAAAATTTTGAGGAGATTTTGAGGTCCGAAGAGTGGTCGAATTGAGCTGAATGGCTCTACGCATACAAGGTCATTTAAGGGGAGTGATATCCTTAGGCTAGGAAATGATTGCTTTTTTTAGACAAGGAAATACTTCTTGAAGTGTTTTAGCCTTTTGGTATTTTTATTGTTACTTTTGACTATTACATCTTATTTTTTTTCTTGAACGTCAGACGGCGAGACACGTGGCATTGGATGGATTGATCTAAAACAAAACAAGCATGGACTTTTATTTTAATAACACTCAAATGTAGAATATGAACCTATGAATAGTGAAAAATGTTTAAATTGATGAAATGGTACGCTTTGAAACAAAGCAGTTGAATCTTCTGACAAAAAATTTTCCCTACCTTGCAATAAAATAATACTTTTTTTAAATCTAATCTCATGAATGTTCAGGTTCGTATTTTAGATAATAAAGTTAGAAAGATGTACACCAAGTTTCATAAAGATCGGTCGATTGGTTTTTTAGCTATGTGTCAGGTCAGTTTTGAAAATGAAGTTTTGAGAAGAACGTGTTTTAAGTTTTGATAAGTGAAAACTTTACACGACTTCAATGTCTTACCGCGTAATCAGCAATTCCTGTGCCATACAACACACGTTCGGATTCTTCGAGAAATTCATTTTCTTGAATTTGCTTCTCTTACATTATTCAAATATCATGGAATTCAAAACGTGTAAACAGTTACCTGCTTTCGATTAAATCGTTCGCTGGTTGAAAACTGTCAGCATCGAAATCTGGAAACCTTGAGTTTCCCGAGGTGCTACAAATTCGATGAAAAGTAATGAAAAAAGGTTTGCAAATAGTTTTAAAATAAAAAATCTCGCTTAAAGCATGTCCGGTACCGAGAATAATTGTCTCTCAGATTTTTCCGTTCTCTCTGTACGAATTTCACTCCGGCGAGAGGTAAGAAATTTCAAGCAAAGTGGTGAAATTTCACAACTCGTCGTGCGTGTGAATTAGCGAGGATGCTCAAAGGTCAGTCCCGGACTGGCCCGAAGGCAGAAAGGACAATTTGTCAGGTCTTAGAACTCGGTGCGAAAGGGCGAAAAGGGCGATTTCTTTATCGAAATTAGTTTAAAATTCTCGTTGTTCTTTTCGCCGGAAGGTTCGAGCTACACCGATTTCCACTATAGAAAATCACTCTCAGTGGGCCAACTAATTGTAGAAGACGAAACGGCACAAAGAGGGCAGATAGTAGCTGCAGGACACACCGAGCCTTCCAATTCGGATCTGAAGAGGCCGGAATGCCGGTCACGTATGAAGCGCCACGTACCGATGACCGGGGAAGGGGTAGGAGGTGGAGCATCTCGTGACAGGAAAAGGAATATCCTAGCTAATTTTAGCTCAGTTTGCGAGTCAAGGACGAATTTAGACAAAACTTAACCACCAGATTCGACTATAGTTACTGGATTGTACATCGAAATTCAACAATTGGATGGATCAGCCTCTGAACCTCGATTTTGTCTGAAAGTTGAAGAATATTTACACATTTCGAAAAATAAATCATCGACTTTCGTTCTTTGGTTAAAAATTTCGATCATCACTTCGTAGAAAAGTATATTAATTTCAAAATGTAAAAAAAACGGGCTTCCGTCAAAGATAAAAAAAGGAACGGTCACAACCGTACAAGCAAGCCAATTTTTTTGAACGCAAAGTAAAAGATTGCTGTGGGTAGATAGTCTGAAATTCTTTGGAGAATTACGCACATTATTTTTAAGTCGTTTGAATCTTTCGTCCCGCTTGATCATTCTTAACCGATACGCTGTGGAATCGTTTCGGAGACACTCACCGAGGCAATTATCGGGATTCTGGAAGTTTCTCTCATCGGCTGACACGATCGGTCATCGATTCCATCATGACGTTGCGTCGGTTGTTTTCTGGATATCGAGCATTGGGAGCATAAAGGTCAGAATGAAGTTTCGTCCGCTATTGCTGTTCTGATAATGATCCCAGTTCTTCTAATGTGTCACACCCTTATCTCGTGTCTGCGAATATCGGCCCGTCAAGTAACGAATGTCTCAGAACGGCTTTCTTCCGAAAGTCAAGTACAACAACGAAGGGTTGCGTAACCCTCGATCGTTAACGTAGGTACCTATACATAAAGTGCTTGCTCGCTACGTGTCGACGTAACCTTTTTACAGTGGTGTTTGTATGCTTGAGAATGTGTAGCCAGGGGTTGTTAGCCGTAAGTTGATTCGCTGAGTAGACGGCTCAACCATTCTCCGCTCTGCCAGTTTAACGTCTTAAATAACGTTCATGCAGCTTACAGTGAATGCAAAACGGAGGGGGCTGGCGATGTAACAGATCCCAGCGATAATATACTAATGGGTGGTATAATCTTAAAGGCATTAGCGACTTACGAAAACCGCTCTTGTTTCAACCACTACACAAGTTTTCGGAACAACTTGCCGCAAAGAAATACCTGCTTGCACTCTCCGTAAGTTGTGCGCGTACAACTTCGGGAAGAATCAAAAACGCGGCACACGCGACTATGTCATCTATAAACTGGACTGCCTGGTAAGATTCGTTAAACATTTTATCGCACTTCTTATCAACTTTGACATTCGACGTTCGTGTTCCTTGGTTGGAAAACTCGTGACAACGAATTACTGCCGTAAAAATCTATCCGATGTACACCGTACGAGGTACAATGAGGGTTCAGTTGATAATCTGGAGAGTATTCAAGAATCTTCCTGCTAAAGTGTGTAAAGTGTGTTTCAATTTTTTTTCGATCCGATCAATCATTCTTCGTTTCATTTCGAAAATTGAAGATAAAAAGGCAAATTAAAATTGACTACTGGGGAAAAACACACTATTGCCTCTATTTCCAAAGTATATACACGTGGTGCAGACTAACGATGTTGTTGAAAACGATGGAAACTCATTGCGATCTACCACCATGCCAACCACCAACAGTTGGCATTCATTTCTTGAGTGTATCTCATGGTGGTTTGCACGGTTTGTTAGTTTATTATGAATTTTTGCGAACTTCGAAGCTTTCCTCTGAGGCATTCAGTGTTAACGAGGTTAATTCGAATGAGATCTGTTTATATTATAATGTAATGTTATATGCATCTACTACGTTTGACTATAACTCCATTATTTCCTGGACGCTTTTCACCCAACTAATTCCTTGCCTTATCCATGGAACCAGTAATCCTCGTCATGGGTAAATTTTTCATTATTGATTGTATTTAATCGTAAAAATCACAGCAAAACGAAAGTATTTCTACAACGAGGTTCAAATTCCCACTTGATTTGCTACAAACTAAATCAGCTCAAATCTTAAACAGTCTCGCTCTTCATTGATGACAGAAATTTCTTGATTGGTTGTTTATTGTTGCTTAGTCTTTCTTTTACGCTGAGTGGAAAAAAAATTTGAATTATTTTTGTGAGATTTTCAATCGTTTTTTTAGAACCTCAAGTTTCAACATACTCGTGTTGCGGGATCGTTCAGCATGATTTTGGATAATGACGTATTCGAAAATTCGTAAAATTGACGAAGTTATTGGCGTAAATATACAATAGTACGTCATGTAACTGCGACCACAATTACTTCAGAACCCTTCACCGGATCAACCTGAAATCTTTACTGTAGCTTCGAATCATTACGAGCTAGACTTCTGTGCGTCAGATTTTTGATCCGTCGTTTCGTTTCTAAAGTACAGATGAAAATATCACTTGAAATCAAGGAAACGAACATTTTCAATAAAAAATTTCGTGACTCTGCCAAATTTCAATTCATCATAGATCTGTCGCATAGAAGCCTGAAGGGTACTTTGCTTACCAAAACAATCCCAAGTTTATTTTTTTTTTATTCTCCTTTACTTCGTTCTCGCGGGATCCTGATCGCAGATTTCAACACCGCTTTTCGTCGACCAGTATTTGAATGACCCTTTTTTCAGATTATAACTGAAATTGTACACTTTGAAACCTTTTTTTTTCATATTTGTATCCGTACATGTCCGTCAATGTTCGGATAGCGCCTAAATATGTTACTTTCAAAACATCGCCTCAAACTAATCAGAAAATACATGCTTTGCATCACTAGAGCTCGAACCATTTCGGGAATACGACATTGTCTAAGAAATTTTCGGATGGCTTTTGATGACCGTAGCTGCATAATTACCCAGTAATGATAAGTGAAACCATTATGCATCGTTCCGCCGCCATGGAGACCGGATCAACTTCGGTCGTTGATAACACTGCAGTTTATAGTTCCCCGTGCCCAAAATTTACAATTACGATAAGGTGGATTAGCCCAGCGATTAAATCTGCTCGTGAGGTAATTGGCCGGTGGATGGTGGATGGAATACGAGGGTGCAAAAATTACACGTTTATCTTACCCCCATACAGCACACACGGACAAACACACCCCACCAAACACACACGTGCACACAGTACACACACCATCAATAAGCAGCGTAGATATTGCCGGCGGAGATTCTCAGTTAGGATCAAATTTGATCCTATGAAGCTCAACTTTGTTCATTACAACTGTTACAGCTGCGGGTATTTGGTTCAGGTGAAGTAACGTTCGCAGCACATCGGCAGAACTGATCAGCTTGGACTACCACAGTAAAGGGATGATTGAAAAACATTCGATGAAATACTTTACGATGAAATACAATACGATGGAGACTGACTCTAAATTGGATAAATCCCAATGGTTGAATTACCGAATGATTTAACCTAGTCACTCACGTGGGATCCAGTTGACCCCGGAACCGACTTTTAGGCACAATTTTAAAGTCAGCGTGCTTGAACCAGGGTTTTTTGTGCAAGTTAAACGAAGAATGATTGAAAAGACTTTGGGGTCTCACAGATCTTATGTATCTATTGCATATTGTTTCACTTTTTTTCGCTTCAAGAATTTCTTCCACATCCTCCATCGTTTGTTGCTGAAACTAAGATTGGAGTCTATTTGTGAATTCTTAAATTTTGTCTAAGAATTTTGTTCAAGTCGTAACTGTGCATAACGTAATGTTGTATTATATACAGTAATAACGTTCCAAAGTTGGCTCGGGGTTGAGTAACCCAGTGTAAGTAACGTGGAAGTTTCCACACGTGTAAGTGACTAAGGTTAAGATTGCTGGGTGCAGATCAAAAATTTTTTGGATTAACCGCATAAGATGCTAAGACGATGTGACCCAGAAACTTCCGTAAAGTAGAATTATGCCGAATTGGAGACCCTTATGCTATACTTCCGCGAGTATGAACTAGCGATGTAACGGATATTCGCATTCGCATCCGCTTTCGCAAGAATCGTGCGAATATTTGATGGGTAAGCAAAGAAGAACGAGCTTTTCTCAAGTATGGTTGGTGGGCGATTTTTATTCTCAACGTAACAAAGGCATAGAATTCTTGACTCTTAAACTGTTCGTAGTCTTGACCATTGAAACTGACAGGATTCGACACAACGGTCAAACCGAATTCTGATTACTCGAAATTTCTACTCGGGCTATTTTCCACTGTGGCAAAAATTGAGAAGAATCTCGTCTTTCGGTACCGGGAAATATTTACGAGGTGATTGGATGTAACATCTATGGAAATGATTAGATGCATCCTTTGAATTTTGCCAAAGAGCAAACGATGCTTGACTTCATTGAGTATCTTCATCTGGGCATAAGATTGGATTCAAATGTTACAAGACCCCTACACTGAGTAATGAGTCGTAGTAATTGGTGGAATTAAAATATCTAGAACTCAGATGAAGGGGGAGCCAGTGATGGGACCAAAGGCGAAGAGTCTGTGCGAAGGACTCGAGGAAGAGTTCTGAGAGTTGTTACTTGTTGGGTGGGCCGTGAGCTTTGCTCGTTAATCTCTTCCACTCAATGAATAATGAGCTTAGAGCCAAAGTGTAAACGATATCTACTAGTCATCCAGTTAATTATCAACTTTCAGGCTTCACTCTCTGATTAAGAAATTGCTTCACAAACAGAGTTTGTATATTATACCTATAAATATGTATACCTGTGTTGTGTTTTGGATATAATGTACCTGGTACATTAACTGCGAGAGCGTTTTACGGTTTTATCTTCCGGATGGTAATTAAGTGCCATCTCATTCCCGGACATAGGAGTTTTCTCCAACTTATAATTGGAAAGCTATCTCGATCGCACCTACAGGTACTGTTAAAACAGCTTCGACGGTGTTACGGTTTAAATGGAAGGATTGTAACTTCATTTTTTACCGATCATCGCCGGGCCTTGTTAACAGTTTCAGAAGCATTGAGAAATCGGTGATGTGAATATTTTTTCAAAGTCAATAATAAATTATCTCATTGTTATGTTCTAGGAGGAACGTTGCGAGAAATTATTTATTCACCGCGTGATTTTCGACTTAAGCTCCTTGACCTTGTGGTGTCCAGGTACACGAACTTCGATGATCTGCTCGAATTGATCTCTCTTTCAGCCTGCCTCAACCTGGAATTATCGTGTGGATCGTGCCAACTATCACTAAGCGTGATTTGAATAATTCTTTTTACACAATACTTCAATTCAAATATATATTCATTACCAATAAGAGGTTCTTTCAATAGACTTTCAAGGTTCGATTTGACGATAGATTTATTCACTACTGGAATGACGTTAATTATAATAAAGTTCGAAGTCTCTGAATACGAGCGTTTCATAATTTAGAATTATCTGTCCCGCTTTTAATATCGATGTGTTCTGAATTGTCTGAATTCTGAATTAATTGGTCCTGCGTTTGATTTAGTTCATTTTCTCTGGTGTCTAAATTGACTCTCTGTTGCATCGGTCTGGTCTGAAAAGGATCTTCAATAACGGGAGTTTTGGGAAGACTCCCGATTGGTCATTGGTTACGTTAGTGCAAGACGATTGGTCTTGGAGAGGCCATTCGGCGCATTGCTGACAAGATACTTAGTTGCAGGAATGCTTTTCTGAGTTCTGAAAACTACACTTTGAGACTGGCCACCCTTTCTTTTCTCACGTTCTTTGCGTTCAGTCAGCGAGATTTACTACACCGTGCAGTCTATGTGTGGGTCAAAATTGAAGGTGTGAAGTTAAGTGTGAAAATTATACATACTGCATAGCATTACACAAATTTAAGCTCGCCTGCGAAATAACGGATGTTATGTTGTGTGCAGATTGTCGGTGCTAGACCATTGCGCACTGAAATGGTAACCGTGTATGGATCGATATGGATCTTAAAGCTGTGGCGTGAGCGTGAAATGCTCTGTTATGATAATTGCACATCGGTAAGTCACGGTAATGTGGTCAATTTCAAAGCGTTGACTAACCGTAAGATGAGAATATTCAATTTTTGCGAGCCGTGAGAGAAAATTTTGCATATCGGTTTCTCTATGTATTATCTTCTACCGAATCAAAATGTCAAGATCAAGAGGAAGAATGAGAACGTGAATTTTCACTCCAAAAACGAACTTTATATCTATATTGTCTGGATAGATCTTCACAATATGCAGTTGAGAGTTGGGTTATTAGATAAGAAATTGTTAATTAATCAGGAAAATGTATAGAGACGACTTTGCCGGTAATGAAATATAAACGAAACAAAAAGGAAGTCAAGTGATAGTGAAAAATTTGAATGTTAAACATTTTGAAAACAATTAATTACGTTATTGTAGCGAATGATCGAATGAAGGAATAAATGATTTACTGTTTTATTCATCTGTTTTCAATTATATACTTTGAGATTCCTGTCTATGTTCAGATCGAAAAAAGCGTATTTTAATTTATTCAAAGAATATCAAACCGTTATAACGAATGAATGTGTCGGTGATTTGGATATCCATGTCTCGTCTGTTTAATTAAGTATGAAAAATCGTCACTGTATCAACGAAAACCGAAGAACAGGTAATCCGAAGCAAAAGAAGCGACGATTAAGTGCAACTTGCAAAGAATTTTCCCTCGTTACTGTAATAGAAAATCCGCGTATCCCGTATACGGAGTATTCAACCTCACTTGTTAGGCACACAGAAATTCTAAAGAATTCGGGCCTGCGTCTACGACGCCATCATTCATTCCACCGAAGCTTCTCTTTCCAAAGAGATGCTGCTTTTTCAGCTGAAAAGGCTTGTAGCTTTACCTGCAGCAAAGGGAAGCGCGGTTATGTACGTCTATACATCAGTCTTTAAAATCAGAGAAACGGTAGAAGTGTAGCCTGGACAGTGCAACGGAGCAAAGAGAAGATGAATTTGCCGATGGTACCGAGACTTTGTAGCAATTAAGTTTTGTCTATTCGTTCCGCAGATAATTTTCTGTGAAATTCATCGTCATCCATTTCACGGAATTATCTACACATTTTCAATCAACGCAACGAGCGTAGGCGAAATCTCAGTTTAGCTGTAACAAAGCATCGATGTAAGAAATTAATCACCCGGTATAATATACATCTGGGTGATGCTTATTTGGAAGTTGGAAAATTTTTTATTGAGGTCGGCTCTTAGATTCGTTACAAATCATGGAAACAATAAATCTGTGCGAAGTTTCAAGATGTTACGTTAACTAGAACACGTGCCTCGAAGCTCTGGAAGTCTTGAATACAAAATACTTTTAGTTTTTACATCCAGTTACTTCGTTCTTTTTATGTCTATAATTTTGGTATAAATTAAAGGAACGATTCGAAACTTGGCAGAGTTGTTGCTTACACTGAGAGGAACAAGCCTTGAAAATTTCAAATTCTTATAATTATTGTTTCTTCATATTTATATATAAGCTTAATAAGAACGATGTTATTACGCACATGCGTAAATAATTATTTTAAAATTATTGTAAAATTTTGAAATGTTAAGGGTTTGTTCTTGTCATTATAACTATATAACAACTTTGCTGTGTTCAAAGCAGCCAATCAGTGGCTTGAAAGATTTCTCTGATTTCTGCATAGTCTAAAAAAGCTGCAAAATATTTTATCACTGTTGGAATATGAACAGATGTTATAACCTTCAATTGTCCCGGTAACCTTATTCGTAACTCTAGAAATGTAAGCGCACTAACAATAAGTACAAATGTTAGCGATGGAAAGCTCATGTGTGCGGGAGTAAAGCAGACACACTATAATGTAATAGTTGAGTAAATACATTGTTAATATAAAATAACAACGCACATTCTTCTCAACCCGTTCTCCACAATAATTAATTAATTCAACAGTGACGACTAAATGTATATTTCGCGTGATAATATCTATGGAATTAATGTCCGTTCAAATGATCGCAGAACGCGATATTTGGAGTGCAATTTTCATGTTCAGTAAGTTTTTAGGTTACTGTAACTCCGAAGAACAGAGTGGAAATGCAAAATTACTTTCCGTCTCTTCGCAACCAGAACAGACCGTTTTCCGTAGAGTATAAAAAAAAGGAGGACAAGTAGAGCAGAGAACGTCGGTTAGTTATCGTCTAGTTGAGTCGGAATTCCCCGTTTGCCCATTTACGGCACAGTGCGGTACGTGGCTCGTGTCTAAGTGAAGATAGTTATTGCAGGGGGCAGGCAGGTTGTGGAGCTGGATTTTACTCCGCCATGAAAGGCGCAACGCGCCCTGATTACCCTGATTATATGCAGCCATAACATAAAACACCCCCCCCCCCCCCCCCCCCCGCAAACTTTGCACGGAGTGACATAGCGGACTGATTTCTATCGCAACCATGATTTCCGTAATTTTTTTTAATTAACTAACGCACGCGTGTTTCAAGAGTATCATACAGCCGGATGTTCAATAACAGTGGTCGAGAAAAATTCACTTTTTGTGTGTAACGTGAAAATTTTTTACTGATTATGTTGGTAACAAGATTTAGTGTCATGGAACTGATGTTAGCATATTTTAGATACGAATGGTTTTATTGTAGCACGATGTATTTAGTTTTTTCAACAATGCAGTTTTTATGGACAAACATGAGGTTATACGTAGTGTTACAGTACACTGGTCAATAAAATTTTGTAACGTGGAAGTTGCTGACTATTATTTGAATACCTATCCACCCTCGTTATGAAACCATATTTATTTTGATTCGATCAGTTCTAGTTTTTGTGTTATAGCTATTACCGATAACATTGAATGTTTATCGTTTTGACTTGCCTTTTGTGATTCGGGATATTTTGTCATTTATTGTAACCGATTAACTGGTATTTGTAGTAAATAACAAAATACGCCGAATCGAAAACAGCAAATCAAAACGATAGACATTCAATTTTACTGGTAGTATCTGTAATACAAAAACTAGACCAGACAGAATCAAAATGAATATGGTTTGTTAATGGAGGTACATACAAGTATTTCAAAATTAGTACGCACCTTCCTTCTTACAAAATTTTGCAAACAAGTATAATTTTTATGGTGACCATCTATACAGACGATACGAATGCTTATCTAATTTTTGGGATGTTAAACTGAAGGTTCCGGAAGTCTGTCGATTCACGTAATTTTAATTTAACCCATCAGCTCTCACAGAGATTTCGAAACTACAGATTTCATGCTTCAATGGCATTAGATTTTTTATTTTACCGGTAAAAAGATAAAGCGGCGTGGTTCTTCCTAATTTTTTTTGTTTCTCATTTCGTTTCGCAGCTTTCGTTGAAAGCAGGAAATACACGAGAGGTACATGTCCCCAATTTGCGCAGACAAGGAACATACGTATACGAATCATGTAAACTGCGAAGTTTCACAAACTCCAAGACTACTGTACCTACTACTCAGACATCCCAAGGGTCTAGTCCAGGGGTGTCCAACGTATTTTTAATTACGAGAAGCCTCTTCAGCTTTAATTTCGTCGGAAGAATCTTGCCAGCGGGATTGTTGAACGGGAAAAAATTTGATAAAAACAATCAAAGTTTGGCAATATCAGATCACCGTTGATTACATGTTTGTTCTAGCGGATCAAACAATAAACGTTTCTCGAAAAAAGTTCTTCCCTGGAGTTGAGGGGCACTGATAGCTAGAGTCTAGACCACTTGAGATGAAAATGAGAGCGCAACCTCTAGCGGAATTAAAAATTACCAGGAGCGCTGGTAACAGCGTTAAAATTTTCACCAAGCAGTTTTATTTGCAATTAAAATCAGGCCGAATACTCGACTCCAACCCCCAGAGGATCAACATAGGCGTACACAAATTCCACTGATTTCTATACTAACTGGATGGTTGACTCAGTGTTGCCAACCTCCGGAGTTGACAAATTTTTAGAAGGCGGTCGAAATTTCTTTAGATTTCTTTGGTTGGTACATTTTTTGGAGAAAAATTTGAATTCAATGTTTCTTTCTCGACATTCGTGTATAAACAAAAAATCGATAACATTTTTAAGAAAAGTAAGAAACATTGGAAAAATCGACCCAAACTCCAACCTGAAGTCAATTGACCATACTCCAAGCAAATAGAAGGAACGGTTATGAATTCTTCAGTATTTCGATTTAAAAAAAAAAATACGAAATCTATAAAGAATAAACTACGAATCAGCTGTTGACGAGTCTACGAATCTCGCCACTTTTGCCACTGCTTGATGCATATTTTTTCAGAAACAAGACAATTCGGTGACTTTTATTCTATTGCTTCGATTTCACAGACCATTTTCACACGGCGGCTGATCAGTGTCGATTCGAAGCCCCAAAAACCGACACCAGCGCTGCAATACCCAAAGTTGAACTAACTTGTCACGTGGGCGACAGCCTATCGGAAAGAGATTTGGTCACGTGGTCACGTCCCTTTAACAAATGGCATCCGCAGTGAACCACGTGATCGGTTAGTTCCATTGGGGCTGCTGAAGCGCTGGTGTCGATTTCATCTGCTTGAAATCGACTCAGGCCCAGGACGCTTACAGTCAGGCATTCAGTTAGCATATAGATCAGTGATAAATTCCGAGCATGTAGTCGTGAAGCGTCGAGTGCGTCGACGGGACGAGGCATCGCATTGATTTGTGACTTCCTAAGGCTGCGTAGTCAGTGTGTAAACCTGTGACGCTTAGCCTCTCGGGATGCATGAGGATTCCCGAAAGAAATCTACAGGCGTAGCTACGCCTAGCTGGCACTATACGTATACCGCAGTCTCTCTTCGCCGGAGAGATTCCGAGGGCCGCATCTGTGTCACAAATTATTACTACTCTGGAAGATAAAACACCGTGGATCCACCTTCTGAGGACGAGGCACGCAGGGCACACACCTGTTTATTTTTACTTCTTGCCCGGCTGACTCTGTCTATTCTCACGATTCGCTGTAAGGAACTGTGTTAAAAAAATAATGGTCTCCTCTACCGACGCGACCGTAATTGGTGTGTGGGTTTTCAGAAGGTGAGAGTCATTTCTTGAGAGGAGTTTCCTGCTACGACGTGAAGAGACGCGGAAGATGAGGATGAACGCACGTCTTTCGGGCTGGCTCTAGCCTGGAAAAATAATTATGAAAATAGTTGAAAAAAGTGACATTGGCCCGAAGAAACTCATTTTTGCAGAATGGTTTTAGTGTTGATTATGCGGATGGCTTATACAAGGTGGGTTTGAAAAAAAACTGGACCGATTTAAAACATGAATAAAATCCGGACGCGTGCACGGATTTTCGAAAAAAAAAATAATTTTTTTTTGCTCGTAGATAGAAAAAGAAATCTGAAATTCTTTTTATTCATTGCTTAGATATACGTTCTTTAAAAACGGGGGTTGAAAAAGTCCCTGGGAGGAAGATGAAATTAATGTAAGAAGAAAAAATAGAAGCTTGATTCTGGCATTCCAACAATTCTGCTGGGTTCTTTTCACATGACACAAAACTTTTCTTGTGATATTAGACTCAAAACGCACGCTTTGAGGTTCATATTCTGTTCACAAAACATTATGAAAAAGTCCAATATCAACAAATATAGGCTGTACATCATGTCGAGAACTTAGCAAAAATTGATTCAGCCAACTGTTCATCAGAATTCAATGAGAATCCAATCAGCAATAACCAACCACCAATTAGATGAAACGAACATTCCCGAGATTTTTCGATACGGAGTTAAGGCTGTCTTATTTAATATCGACGAGTTACTTACAGTATAAATGATCGAGAATTTGAACTTTGTCACTAAACTCCGCTCCCCATTTTCCTTTTCTTCGAGAGCGTTGATCACATCAATTATTCGTCAATTTTTAATTATGAAAAATAAGAAGAATAAGGGAAAGGCACATTGTTTTAAAGGGCGTATCCGGGTAAATATGCCGAACGTTTCCTCTCTCGAAACGGATTCTGCAAGTGACTTACTGTTTTCTCTTGGTAAATGACTGGCTCGTACCAAATCTTAGCCTTCCAACTCCATTTTCCTCGAAGTTATTGCAAATAATACCTGATTTTCAGTTTTCTCACGATATTTCGCTGTTTCGACAGATAAAATCATATAAAAAAATCACAGATCTAGCGGACATTTGTGTACCTATCAAGAATTTTTTTTCCAGATTCTTCGGTAGCAAACTCCACCCTTCAAAAATTCTTTAACAGTGGAATCGCTGATTTTTAGTGAATTTTGAAAAGACACTACCGTTTTTTTTTCACAATATAAACATCTTTAAAATATTTAGCAAATCGCTCAGTGTTAAACATGAACTGATGGATGTCAACAACGTTATACATGTGAATTACGTGGAATTCAATGTACTTCGGGGATGTTTGGTAGAATTAGCAGCCATGATCAATAGAAAATGGCCTAACTTTGATTTTAATTTTTCCAAATGGGTATAAAAAGTGATTTGGAACTTTTGAATTCTGGAATACGAGGTGACTCGTATGAGCCCGAGAACGAATAATTTTCAGTTTCTTTCCATCAAATCGGATCTGCAGGAGCAAGTATGATTAAAAATGGAACTGGCACTTGTGCAAATAGTTACAAGTGCATATAAAATATGTAATGATGGAAGACAAAACGTGGAAACAAGGAACGGGATATTTGTTTCAGCTTTTACCTAATGAAACTCGCAGAGAGTTTTGAGAATAAGATTTTTTTCAAACCTTATTTCCAATTCATCAATACGGTCACAGGTACTGATTATTATTAGACATTGCTATGTATTATGTTCGTGAATATTTTACGAAACTTAGAAGATGCATGAAATAAGAATGAACGAAAAAACAACGAACAATTCTATAAAGCAGCAGCTAAAATTTCTGTGGGCTTGGAAAGTTTTTTGCTTGTATTTAAGGTTATGTAGTACTCCTACCCTTACTGACCGAGTAAACTCACCCTTCTTTTTATTATACTAAGTAAATTAACGAACGGAAAGGGTTCAAATTTGGACGGGTAAATCGTTCTTTGGTAGCGGAATTCAAAAAGGTTACTCATATTCCGAGAATCGCCGAAAGAATGTGTGGTTCTTTGACACGTCTCACAATTCCCACATTTTCCGCATTTCACGGGCCAAAAAGTGCACAGCTGAGATACTTTGCGCAATGTCGGAAAGAATGAGGAGTAAAATGAACCATAGTTGGACTTTTTTTTCCATAAATTCGTAAATAAAAGATGCTCAAACGATCAGCTGTGCACTCGGGCAGCCAAGGTACGCTCGGTCGGTAAGGGTAGGAGTACCACGTGACTTTAAGCTCCGAACGTTGAGGCTATTGAAAAACACGTCGAATTTCATGCTTAGATCCTCTCTAACTTGTTAAAAATACCAACATATTGATCCGAATAATAGGAACGAACAACCCGACGTAGGAAGGCACAGATTCGTCAGCAATTATTGGTTTCTGTCACGTCTGACACAGTGATCAAGCTTTATCGAGATTGACCATTGTCTTTGTTATTCCGCTTCACAAGCACGATTCCGCACACTCACTCACAGCGTAATTACAGCTTTGTTGCGTGTATGTCGAAGCGCGAAACACAACCGAGCTATACAAGCCTTGCACCTACTGCATTTGCAGTTTACACTGCGAGCCAATAAACTCGCAGTTATTTATGGACAAAACTGAACCGGAAAACAAATAGAGCCCGGACTTTCCGCATCACGTAGGTGCGCATATTCAATGAAAATTTTGGTCATTCGTTATTTCATAGCTGAAGTAGAAATTAATTCTGGGCAATATATTAAGTACGACGGATTTTGCGAGCATTTTGCTATATTGTACCGTATTATATTGTCCCTACTTCAGAAAAGATGACTTTTTTTTTGCTCTGCTATCAATACCAATTATGGCTGAGTCCTCACGGAATGCGTGATTGGCAATTTCTTACCGATCGCATGGCTCTACGACTATCCAAAAATCTGACTAAAAGGAATATGCAACAATGTATCGGTACACAATCGACCGAGTGCACGCAAATTACTAAAAATTCCAGACAGATTTATTTATTTGGGAAAAAACAATTATAATTCGTAGTAATTTCAATATCCCTTCACTTCTAATAGTCGAGGTGCGCTAATTTTTTTTCGTAAAACTTTTTTGATTTCGAAAACAAAAAACAAGTGTTCTCAGGTGGCAAACTTTACTTGTATTTATATTCTGGGATTTTGGGATCCATGTATTGCGAGACTTCAACGTTGCAGCGCCCTTAGTGAGAAATTTTTTTCTCGAAACTGGATAAAAAAAAGACATCGAGTATTGAGTTTAGAAAATATATTTTTCTTATCACATTTGTCTTATCGAGCAACAGTTTTTTTTCTTTGTTCATTACATCAATCAATTTTTAATGTCAACATGTTTGAACCCAAGAACTTAACCTCACGTTGTGACATTCCATCTACTTACGAATCGATCTTCGAGTTTTTTCATCTCCTCGCAGTTAAAAGCTCCAACATAAAACTTATGAACTCTGGCGAAACACATTGCATTGGTTCTTAAATAATCATCGCCCTATATACTGAAATCAGCGATCGTACACGACTACAATCTCCGTTAACACGAGCAGTCCTGGGTTCATTTGACAGTGATACATCACTGAGCCATCGAGCGACGACCAATCAAATGCTCAGAAAGAGACAGACATTTGCTGCGTGTGTTTCCTTCTCTCTCACTTCTGGCGTTACCACAAGCAGTGTGAGGAATGCTCGATCCATGGGTCTATGTCCATGAATACTACAACTGTATGAATGATTGTACGTATAAAAACACATACCCACCTCTACAGAATTGTTCCTTTATGCATATCCCGCAAGCAGACGATAATATACCAGAGACGAAGGCAACAATAGAATCGTCTGGTATAAATTGGAGGCAATAACGACGTTTCGCCATTGTACATCGAGTGGCTATATCACAACGATAGTGCAGTGGCCTGATAATACAGTGTTATCCGTATTCGAGCGCATGTATATGACAGACCCACTCGCCACTTCCAAGATCGCAAAGCAAAACGAAAGTGCCGAGTAGTTGGTACGCGATGCGTTAGACGATCTACAATCGCACGGGATTCGAGATATTCTCTGGGAGTTACTCTCCTTTATGGATCACGGTTATTACGTAATAGTTAAGGCTTGGTAGATTCACGGATCATCGTGACTTACTGGTATTGATGGCGTTATAATACTTTCGTCAGACAACTATTGCCAAGAAATTATAAAAGGTTCGATGGAATGAAATGTAACACAGTAAGCACGGAACATCTTTAGCATGTCACGACAGCATGTTTTGTAACGATTTAAACATACCGCGGGTAAAGTCAAAGTGAGGGCCAAATGAGATTTGGTTCATGGAGTCATCCCACCTTTCTTCTGGAAGACGGATCTCAAAGCTCACTCTCGAACGGTCCATCGTTGAAGCATCAGGTGTTGAATGTACGTTTCCAGCAATAACACTTATCTTTTGAATAATTCCAGCTGTCATGATAAGTATAAGATGTTTTAAGCAAAACCAGTCAACGACTATAGTGGTGCACTATCCCGTCAGCAAGTTGAAGTTAGAAATTATATCGGGAGACGAATCTTCAAAAATTAAGTAAAGCGATTTAACATCCACGGACATGTCACCCCGTTAACTACCTGCAGCGGAACAACGATTGGAGATTAAAAGAGAAGTAATTTGTAATCGAAAGAGAAACTTTCCAACGGTTGACGCTATTCGCAAAGATTATTTATTTATATGCATGATGACGCTGATCGGAAAAAAAAGGATTTAAGATTACAAATTCAACCCTATATACACCTGTTGTCCATAATTTATGTATAGAATGAGTGAACGAGTGAATGGAGGGGTGAATGCATATTTGACGTGCTGTTAGCTATTGGTATATAAATGAGATAATAAAAGTGAGAAAAAAAAATATTCATAATTTTCAGGGCAGACGAATAAAAATAGTACTACAAATTAATTTTAATATATGCTAAGCAATACAGTTTTCAAAAATTATTCACTATTTTTTTTCTGCCTACTATTTTCAAAGCTTGAATCAAACCCAACATTAATTTGTATTTCTATTTATGTACGGGGTATTTAATATCGTCTCAAAGTGGACACAACCCTCATTATTTTTATCGTGATCCTTTTTTCTTTTTGTTATGTTGCAGGGCGTTACAAAGGAATACGATTGAATTAATTGTAGACTAAAAGAATCTTACTTTTTCAATGTACAATGTGGTATCGCTACCTTTTCCCTTTCAACCTTTCGAAATTATTTCCAATTTTTTTACTTTTTGCTTATCATTCCCCACCGCCATTGATTTTCTGTTATTCAACTCCTAAACCAAATGTACACTCAATTTCCTTCAAGGCTGGAAGGCCAATTACAGACAATCAAGAAGGGATTTCTGGCTTCCGGACCAATTTCAGTATTATTATCAGCAATGTCTAGGGAAACAGTAGCACATTTCTATACAATCTGTACGTCAAAAAATGAGCAGTTTTTGACTTACGCAAAAAAGTATTTTCTTTTCGAAGGCATTATTTTTCAGTACTGTTAGGAATATTTCGACGCTCTTGATATAAATTGAAGATTTCCTGAAATACTTCCAAACACTCACTTATCTGATGCCCATCGAGTTTTGCAGATTTATTGCTAGTAAAAAAGAGATCAATCGAATAATGGCGATAAAAAACAAAATTTATTCAAGTCACGTTGGCTCGTGTTCGGCATAATTCTTGTTTCTCAGATAAATAATTTATGAATTATCACTATTATATTGCTGTTCAAAACACGGCTCCCTTTGCTTTTCGTCGTCTTTAAAATAATATCAGATTCGAAATACAAACTTGTATATCTAAATAACCAAAATATCAGGATTGAAATGGGGATTTGATGTTTGACTGCTAAGACATCTCGTCAAGTCTCGTCAATTACGTGTGTCTAATTTAGTGTCTTTCCGTCGAGTGAGGTTTGTGGGCAGATTTATCTCAACTCTAACCCGTGTAGGCAAGAGGGTGGATTTCGCCATTTAACCCCTTCAGCGGCACATTAAATCTGCAGAACGGATTTCGATAAAATTTAGTATACGGGGGTTTCTTGGGTCGCTGACTACGCATCTCAACTCAAAGTTTGAAAATTCAAAATGGTGGATTTAATATGGTAGACTATAATCTGAAAAATCACCCAATTTTGGTGAAATTTGGTATTCAAGGAATTTCGAGGTCGCTGATCACGAATCTGAACTCGAAATTACAAAATCAAACATGGCGAACCAACATCCCAAAAGTCACTAGATATCGCCATATTGGATCCAACACTTTGAATTTCGTAGTTTCAAGTACAGATTCGTAATCAGCGACCTCGAAAATCCCCTAGCATCGAGTTTTATCGAAATCAAATAACTTTTGGATTCTGGATCACCATATTTCATCAAACTCCGTTCGATCGATTCAATGTGTCCCTTTAAGGGTTAAATGAGGTGATCCACCCTCTCACGGGCACGGCTTAAAGTCAAGATAAAAATCTGAAAAAATAAGGAAAGTATTTTTAAATTATTCGGAACTGATTCGGGGGATGAGCCGGTCAAAATTCAAAAACCTCCTTTTTAATTAACACCCTAACGCGCGTACCATGGACGGGGTTTCGTTACGACGAATCATGTGATGTGGAGCACTCGCGTTGAAGTGCCCTGCACTTCGCACGTTTTTACTTCACAGCTGTGCTCCAGGCCTATTCGCAAGCATGTCTCGCGTTTCGATGCTGTGATCACGTTGTAAATATCCTCAAATTGAGACTAAAAGCAACGAGTGGCACGCGACCCTAACACAATTACACCAATTCTGCACCAGATGCCTCGGATTACACTCACGCGACTGTGAATTCAAAAATTTTATGTTGTTCACATTTAGCCACGAGATATGGTGGGACCGTAACGAAAACCAGCAATTGTTCTGTTCGCGCTTAGCAATCAAAAATATAAGTCCAATGGTACTAACTTCAGGAGATTGTGGAATATTTTCAGAAATTAATAGTATGAAAACAAGTGAGTTTGCATTTTTTATTTATTTATTTTTATTCATTCAAGTTAAATATACTAATTCATATGTATATATGTATACATATATTGGCCACTCTGCTTCCGTATTGCGAAACTATTTTGTCGACGTTTCAAAATTCAACAAACTGTGTTCACTTACGCCTTTCTGCATTATTCAAATCTATGAATTACAAATCGTAATACATTGTTGATTAGAGCTGCGTTCTGCTGGCAATAAGATACAGAATCTCATCATATTCATATCGTACTCGAATCATGTGCGCACCTTCTCTAATTTGGTTTACTTGTTTCAGTTAATTCCGGGCTGTTCGTTACCTAGCATCAATACAAAGTACCTACCTTGGCAATTGGATTTAGGAGAAACGGATACAGACCTATACGTGCATATAATCATATACATATGTAACATATAGTCTACTAATTGCGAATACTTGCAGGCTTTGTAGGCTTCCTTTGAACGATAATTATCACCATATTTTATTTTTACTTATACTCTTTTTGTTACTAAAAGTTTATAATATCGTTGACCAATGGATCGAACCTTGAAAAAAGTTAGTTTTTCTTCAACTTCAACTGCAGAATTATATCATTTCCCGGTTCAGAAAGAAAGTCTGCTCTGTTTTATGTTAATTGGAAACGAAATCGGTCATTAAAAAAATTAACGGAAGTCTCGTATCAAAGAGAAAATGTATTTCTTTATTTGCAGTTTTGCGATTTTACTTTCTGTTCGCGCTTCGTAAAGAACCGAACAATTTGAAACTTGGCCTAAACACGTCTCTTGCATAAAAATTTATCTTTTACGTAAAACGAACGAGAAAAAACAGGCGTATAATCAATTACCAAGTATTCATCAACCGTAACGAAGTTTCAGCTGGTCTAAGTAGCTCATCACTGTCATTGTCATCATATTGTCATTTCCATCTGATTTTGTAAATTTTATTGTTTTTCTTCAACTCAAAATCACAGGAAATATATAGTTTATTCAGTTACAAGTTTTTTTTTTCTAAAAACTGCCTCAATTAAATATCAATTATGACAATAATGATAATAATAGAATCGAAAAAAGGAAAAATACTTGGGTCGACAAAGAGTATTTCCAACTACGGGGACACCGGTCATCAGTGAAGCTTGTGACGCAGAGTCATAAAAAAAAAGGAAAACTTTCGGGTCAGTGAACCATGAGTTGTATCCACATACGCGACAATGACGTGATCAAAGTAATGAAAAGCCATTGAAAAATACATGCGTCAGAGGGACGCAAGCCCTTGTACATCTGCGGGGATGCATCGCGTATATATAAATCCGCAATGCGGAGACAAAGGCTGCAGCATGAAAACGTTAATTGCCTTGTATTGTCCGGTGCTGCGAATGTGATTGAAAAATTCAGATCGAATAGAATATATCGGTACTGCGTTAAAGGACGATAAATCACAGCGCGCATTACCATCCGTCATCCATCGCGTGACATCGTTGTTAACACAAATTCAAATGCAAAGATATGAAAATATTCTCGCCCATTAACATCGATACCACGGGTTGAAAGTTGCGGTTCTTTTTTTTTTCCTTTCCTTTTTTTTCTTTTCTTTTTCTTTTTCAACACGATACAGGTATATTTTCAGCTAACACAAGGATCCAAAACAGGACGAGAAGACATCGGATAGACTACTCCTTGCGTTTTTCATCGTTGTGAAGCTCACAAATAACCGCTTTATGGACGAATGAATCAGAAAGTAGCTTGGTAAATAAATAAATCGTGAGAAGAATCGACAAATAAATGGGCGAATCGATTACTCCACGGGCGATGAACGAACGTTAATTATTTAGTCGCGAACAATTATTTCAAGCGTTGGATTACAAGAAGGCGTAAATTTTCAACCCGGGGTTTTGTGTTTCTTTTGCACCTGCTGGAGCGCCGGAATTATTATTCTTATTATCGTTGGGGGTTTTATTTTTTTACTAAACCTCATTCTTGAAACCATTCAAATAACGAATCATCGAAATTGGTCAATTTTGACTGGATATATAAACCAGCGAAGATCGTCGGTGCTAATTTAGACTAGTCTGTAAACATTAGGTGCTAGATCAAGTGTGCAATCTAAGTTTTAACGAATAGCGAAAGTAACAAATAAACTTAGTAAGAAGATATTTAAATGAATGCATCAATAAATGCATAAATGAACATTGATTTCACATGGTACGAAAGTATAGTGCGACTGACTCTGTTCGAAAAGAATGGTAACACAATCTTAATTATCTGATAACACAGCCAGGAAACGAATTCTCATCTTATGAAGCGTATTTTTCAGCTGAGCTAAGGAATGAAAATATGTAGTTACCTAATTAAGGCCTGTGCAGTAACACCAAAACTAGAAATTTGTCGCAGTGTGCTCGAACTTAGTTCTATTCAATAATGTTCCATCTCTTCATCAAGTTCTACAATTAATTGTTACTGTTCTTAATTGAGCTACAACGATAAACCAACAAAGAGAGTAATGGAAACGTGAACCGAAGAAGCTGAAACTTTTAAGGGATGTTTCTTTGATGTGTTTCGTTCTCAATATAAATCATGACACAAGGAGTCGGTGGAAGAATTTCCTCACGATTCTGCTCGGGGTGTAAAATAACTGTCACAAAAAGAAATACGCCTTTAATATTACGTTTAATATAGAAATAGGAAAGGTGAGTATGATACATACTCACGTGAGGCTTGCATTTGAATCTTCCTATCAGCAAATGCCCGTCTTGGGATCGAAGCTGCAATAGAAAAGATTATGAGTATAACATATATTTTGAGGGGTGTTAACGTGGTATGTTGTAGATAAAAAAAGTTTGTCTACAGCGTCTTAGAAATAGTAAAATATTAAGCATTTCAATTTCAACGCAATGGGATCACAAGTTTCGATAAACCAGAACGAAAATAATGCTTCATTTATGTCAGGCAAGACTCGTTTGATACAAAATTTTTCTATGGTCCGTTTCTCTCACTTTCGGACTAAATTCAATGGAATGATTAATTCATTTGAAAGCTGATCAAGACACCCATTTATTCGGTATCATGCGCCGGGGCAATTGAGGTATGGTGACGTGTGAAGTGTAACATGAACATGGTGATGTGTCAGAGGTACATGTCAGGCGGGAACCCTTGTAATCCAAGAGAGTGTGAGGAAAGATTGACCGGACGGCTTAATGAGGCACTTAAAGTGTCAAACTTTCGATCCGCCCGATCCGACGTACCTAATTACGTTATTAGCTCGGTTAAATACCCATCTCAGGAGCGAAGCTTCCTTCGAGTACGAGACTTAAACGCTGCTCTAAATATTTTTGCATATTCCATAAAGGACCCCGCAGAAGCCTTGTGGAAATTGGATGCCGGTTGAATTGTTCGAACTTTTGGTGCGTTATAGTACCTACATATACTCCCGATCAAAACTTCTCATCTATAATATACATGTCATGTGTAACGATGTTAGTTTTTTCCATAAAATCAGCCACCAAGAGAAATTCAGTCTTTTTGGTAACTTTTGGAACTTCGATTTTTTTTTTCTCTTATTTCTCCACCTCGTTTCTCAAACTCGTTATTTTATGGTCACAATGTAAAAGGGACACTGATAGTCGCAGGTCTAACAAACTTACACTGTTAGTTAAAAAAAAAGAAAAAAAAAAAAACACGTAGTAAATAACAAATAACACACGTTATGTATAAATATGTCCGGAAAATAAAATTGAGACGAGAGAGGTTTTTTGTGTAAGATATAGAGATACGTGTGTAAAAGACGGTGACGATGTTAAAAATTATTAAAAAATATTGCGATTGAAGTCTTTGTATTCTCGGTTTTCTATTCAGTTAAAATTTCTACCTGACCAGAATTTACGCTTCAACTCACTGTTGTGACACGTCTTATATTCTCCACTACAAATCATCACACGTGAGAATGAAGGGTAACATATGATGTTAGAATTCTGATTTCATTCGAAGAGCTCATTTACGAGGGAATCGAATTACAAACTTGATCTACTGCAGTAGAAAACGACATCGTGTCCAATGAAAATTCATTTCGTATACCCTTAAACTTTGTAACTTTTGAGAGAGCTTTGATTATATCCGTTTAAATTCTTATACAGTAATATTGCGATGGATTTTACGGTGTTTAATTCGTCTCCGTGGGTTTCGTTTCGATTTTCAATTAACTGTATCGTCTTGAATTATCGGTTGGTTATATTATCAAATTAAAGCGAGTGATGAGATTTTATTCAGAAAAAATTGTTTAATCTCAGACAACTCGAGGAGCTAAACGTCCGTCAACCGAAAGAGTTTCGTATTCAAGATCGATCTTCTCGCTGAACAACGAAACCTTATTTCTTTAAGCCTTCTGAATATTTATAATACTGCCAAACAAGGTTAGAGATTTTTCGTTCGAATTTTGAAAAGAAGTTTTTCCGAGCATTTGCGAAACAAGCCATTTTTTAAATCAACAATTGTATTTTATCTTGACCCTTACGCTGTACACTGGGGTCTAAACGATCCCATTGCAAGTCCACCGTAAATTCCATATAGAAAACATCCAAAATAAGTAATGAAATATTGTAAAAATTGTTGATTCATTATTTTTCCTAAAACTCAACTTTACTCGCTCAAATAAATACCTTTTGTCATCGCATATATCTCTTGATTTATTTTTTTAAGTCGATTTTCGGTTCAAAATTTTGAAAATTCAGTGAGTCATGATTTTCCAAGTATAATTTTGCAGTATTTCGTTGTTTTTCGAATTGTCTTCCATATTCAAAATCTCATTTTGCTAAACTCACTACTTTGCCTTGAAATACAATAATTATAAAGAATCCCATAATTTTTTTAAGCTTTTCGAATCGATATCTCCGATCCTATGCAATGAATTTCGATGTGTTGAATCTAAAGAACACAAATTGTTCGTTAAATATTATGATGAGAAATGTATTCATCAGCGCAGTACTGATTGAATTTCATTTTTGAACTATGTTTAAAAGTGATAAATATCCTGTGGGCACAATATTGCAGGAATCTGCAGACAGAAAATGCTACCTTTGAGCTTCTGCCCTCTACAATAGAAAGCGCGAAACCCGAAAGCTTACCGCCAATGGACATTTTATCGACTGAATTCCTGTTTCGTGTCTTACCGTCTAGTTTGGAAGCGTTTCGAAGCGATGGATTTATTGTGAATTTCGTTACACGCATGCTTTTAGTTGTTTCTGGAAATATTTTGCAATATATCTGACGCAATGAACAACTGCATCGAATGAAGAGAAAGAAACGCAAAACGAATATTGAAGTAGCTGCGCGTTGATTGGATAAAAAATTGAATGAATTCATTTGAAAAAAGCAATGAAATATCAAATATATATGTAATATAATATGCTTTTCATTTCTTTTTCGGCTTCTGACTAAAGTATTATTCACATTCGTTCAATTTTTTCATAATCGACTGTATAACAATTTCTCTTCAAATCGACTAATTTCAAGTATATTGTTCAAAGAGATGATTCCGAATAGAAAAAAAAACTCGTCAGTTTGAATTTTGAAATTTTGAGGTGACTCTCCAGATCCGGAAATAACTGAAGAATTTTATTCTGTTGTGAAAAGAAAACCTCGAAGTTTATTCCGTTCACGCGTTCGTGTCACATTTATTGAAATTACGTCTTGTACAATATGTAAAAAATTGTAATTAACATATTATAGGTGCTTTGCGGGTTCGATAATTGATTATTTCAGTGAACACTATTTACAAAATTGTAATCTAGAAATAATCTGCTTGGTTGCAGAGTTACATTTTTGATTTACAAATTAGTTTCGAATTAGTTTCGTTGAGTTGCCTAATGTCGTAGTTTACATAAATAGTTGTTAACGAAAATATCAGATGAATAACGATGAATATCAGAGCCAAAGAGTTTAGTTTAAGGGTTTACAAAAAAGCGCATTGTCAAGGATTTTTCATGAAGAGATATTTCAATTTAATTATACATGTTGGGGTAACGTTGAACTTTATTCTGATGATTACTGTTTGTAAAAATAATGATTTTTACAGCTGCTAACGCCAATCTCCTGGAGCATCTCTCAAAAAGCATCTTGTGTCTTGTGTGTTCAAAAATGAAAAAACAAAAAAGATTTAGTCATTATAAGGTATTGTTTGATCTTCAGTCAAAGGAATAAGTGAAATGTAAATTTTTAACTAAACGGCGGCTTCTCGTAAAAAAAAAAACGATTTTCTTTGAAAATTTTCGCCTCAATTTGTTTATAAAATAAAAAGAATTCATCGGTGAGAAAAAACCTTCGATTGAGGACTGAAAAATATATTCATAAAGCGTGAGTAAAAATTTGAGACTGGTCAGTTCAGCCGTTTCTGAGCAATCTTGTTCACCGACTTTGAAAACATAGTTTTGAGAAAAACGCGTTCAAAGTTTCACAAGCAATTTCAAACGCTCCGGGCGTCTTTGCAAATTTGCGCGTAACTTCGAGAATAATCGTCGAATCGAGATGAAATTTTTTCCGTATATACTCGAACATATGTACATCACGAAAATGAAATGGAATCAGAATCAGACTGAAGAAATGGTTTTAGAACATTCTGGTTGTTGCCGATAGCAGAAGCGAAAAGGAATTATTTTCAAGGATGAAGGTTCTTTAATACATTGAGTTTGATTGAGTGTATTATACAGAAAATGGAAGAATTGTTTATTAAGGGGCAGTTCTTAGTTTGTTATACACCGAGAAAAATTTCATTTCTCACAGTAACTAGCATTAAAGTTTCGCAACAGTTGCAAGAAAATATAGCAACAGTGATCGTAATGAGAAAAAATAGTAACGGACACTAGACTTTCCGGTAACAGCTGTAAAACTAATTTTCATTCTCTACCTAGAACTATATTTTTCGATCGTGGTGAAAAGTGAAAATAGTTAAGGACTGAGCGGTAACCGGAACTAAAAATTTCTCTCAGTGTAATTTTTGGATCCGAAAAAGGGTGCGCAGAGGCTAGTTTTTATAGTAACGATTGAACGTGGTCGAAAAAAAAATACCGAAGAGTCACGTACGGAGTGTAATAAAGTGATTGGGAAAGTTCGAGTTTACGGTTAATCATGTGATCGTCAAATGTGCGATTCCACGGTGCGAAAGCTAAAGGATTTTTATAACCATGTTAGCCTTACGAACGGTCTAGTTACAAATGCTTACGGTATTTTTATGATCAAATGAATCTAACGAATCCACCCATTCTAGTTTAATATTTATACGTCGCGAGGTATTCAACCCTTCATAAGTATCTTACATTTATTCAAGTAGAAAAATACACTGTGAAGATGCATGATCCTGCTGCGACGATTTATACACGAGTGTTTTCCGACATTAGAAACGAGGCAACGAGATTAAACCGATTAAAGTTATATCATTGATGCAGTGAAGTGCAAACGCGAAATATAAAGCTTTCAATCAACACTCGTCATTACGCAAAATCTGCACAGTTACAGGTTACGGTTGTCAATGGATGGTGAATTAATCGGTAATTCGTGGAGGACTCCTGCTACTCTATTATGCATCGGCCTATTAACAAGCACTAAACCGCACGCGTTACTACGTGTAATGAAATTTTCAATCAACGATCGAAAGGACGTCGATGCGATGCAAGGTAACGAAGGTTCGACGCGTCCGCATCCTTGCAGGCAAAACTGCACTGATGCAAACTGCAGTCAGCGGTTTGGCAATCCAAATGTGGTCGAATAAATGCATCTACATACCATTCACAAATGTACCGAGCAGGGGCGTAACTGGGACAACCGGGGCCCCCAATATAAGGGTCCCCAAAACAGAGGGTGAAAAATTGAGTCGTAATATTTCATCCGGACTTGTGATCGTGATGTTTTGCTCTTTATTTTCAGATGCATTCCGTAAGGTTTGGTCACGGTTCGTTAGTTTGCCAACAGCAAGCATGTCAGAAAGTCATTTTAGTCAATCTAACAACTTGTCAGTGTGCTTTTGATATTTTCGATTCGAAACGCTTGTTTCAATTTGATATTGTAACTGTATTGATAGTTATATCGACTGTACAGTAAAAAGTGTCAAATATCTTCTTTGGGTGAATGTTGATTTTATTTCACGGTGAATAGAACTCATGAATCGAATATCTTACTGTTTTATTGGAAAAAAAATTAGGAAGCGTTGGAAGGGAGGCTACAGAAAAATATGTTTCATTATTTGGCCAGGAGGCCCGATTTGCGTCCTGGTCCCGGGGCCCTTAAGTTCCTAGCTACGCTCCTGGTATCGGGAATTTATTCGTTGAGTTTCACACGCTTGCTTTATGCTTAAATTATATATGCAACGCCCTACATCCCATATTCCAATGATTAATAGTCATTCATCTATTTCACATTCACGCGCGTATAAATAATCTCCGGAATTCATATCAAACACATATATTGGTATTTGGAATTAGCTTCTTCGAAGATCAATAATAGCTTCATACTGCTATGAAATGAAAAAAAAAAAAAAATGTATGCATTGATTTTATCTCGAGGAGTGTAAGGCTATTTAAATTTAGCAAAAAAATCTACTTTAGATATTTTAAAAATATCATGAAATTTTTGAACACCTAGAAGCTCTTTCAGAATCAATTGAAATTTCTCAAATCTCGTGAAATTGAGTGAACTCTTTGGTCGTGATTTGATATTTTAAAACGAAACGAAATGCTAGTAACTGTATAAAATATTTGAAAATTTGTTAGATCTTTTTCGGTTTTTAGAAATTGTTTCGAATCATCCAAAGTCCTCAGTCACTTTAAAATCTTGAAATTTGTCGTACAGCAGAATTGAAAAGTGGTTAATAACTCATTTCATTACAAAGAGTCGATATGAAAGGCGATCACTTCAATTGGAATTGTCTTTTCCAGCATTGTATCTAACAATTAAAGTGAATAATAATTAATTAGGTAAAATGATAATTTTAGCATCTGTAAAAAAATTACGTACTGTTAGTAAAATCAACCAAATTGTAATATGGGATATTGAGTACACTTTCAATAACGACACGGCACGAGCAATTCGTTACGAATTGCGAGGCATTTGAACAAATACCACCAGAGAAAATGGAAATTGAGGACTTACAGGTGACTGAGGACGACTCCGGATGCGACTGCAGGATGCGGATGCAGGGGAATATTAAGATGGAAGAAAGTCGAACGATTCGACTTAATGGTGGTCGGATTTATAAGGATTTAATCGAGTGCGAATTAGGAGCTTGTATAAGAACTTCCAACAAGCTGCCGTGCTTTTGAAAGCCGATTCAATCCGCGCTTAATTGAAACAGACTCATTGGAAAAGTCGGATTAATTTTCGAAAGAATCGCTCTCCGTTCATTCAGGATCAATTGTCGAGCGGACGTCAAAGCTTCGAAGGATCAATATTTTGAATGATCGATATATCGAAATTTCAAACATGCAGAGATAAAATAACGAAAGACGAATTAGAAAAATTAAAGTGATGATTCGAATTAGTGACATTATCGCAAATCAAGATTTTCTACAATTCATCTTTCGTTATGTTATTGTTATATGTTTCAAATTTCGATACATCGATCATTCGAAATATTGATCTGAGATTTTGGCACTACAGTGAAATTTTTTTTATGAAAAATTGTAAGCCATTGTAAATACGCAAATATACAGTTTAACAGAGAAAAAATGATTTCGAATTTCTGCAAAAAGGAATCTGTAGATTTCTGAAAATGACGATTCGAATGCTGAAAATGACCAAAATTATGCTTTTTTTTTCTTGCGTTCTTCGATTATAAAAACTACAAAAAGTTGTACAAATTTTCACGCAAGTTTTAGTTATTAATCATACAACGTAAAAATATTTTATAGAGGACAGAAAAAAACCTTTTCTATTAGTTGGTCACTTATCAAATTTTTTCCCCAAATATTTCGGTTCGTTCTTGTGGAATTTGTTCTTTCTACGTCTCACACAGGTATAATAAGCATTCGATACGAAATATTTAACGTTCGCGGAGGGATGAAGTGCCCTGAAACGCTCACGCGAATCCCAGATAATCGCCGGGCAAGAAAAACAAGCAATCAAAGATACGCGCCTCACGATTTCTACCGCTCCGCGCCTTCTTTTATCCTTGTGATTTTTTCTCCTCGCTCGTTTCGCCGCCCGTCTCGTTCTTCCATTTTTTTTTTTTTTTTTTTCTTTTCTTTTCTGCCCGTTTCTTCTTATCTTTTTTCAGCCTACCCGTCCGTTACCGTAATGGCCTATATTTACGGAAAGACGGAAACGAACGAGATTACGTTCATTCGAATCTGACTTCCAAAGTATTTAATTTTATCTGCAAATCAGGGATAATTAGCGTTGTCCAAATTCTGATGAACCAATGACGGTTCGCATATAATATTGGCTAATATTTTCAGGAAACTTATTCCATGGTTAATTAAGTAGTTTTCCATAGGCACGATTTTGTTGGATTTCAATTTTTCATTTGCACTTCGTCTTTCAACAGTTTTTTTCTATTTACGACGATGATTTGTGGTAACCGAATTACCTTCTTGAAAGTATTTTTTTTTTAAATTTGTTAGATGATCTTAAGGATGTGGCCAAAATCAATACCTTTTATTTATTCTACTACGAGATAGTCTGATACTGATTATTTACTAAAATATTGCATTTTCAACCTACGAAAATCCGTTGAAGAACACAAAGATATAGAAGATACTGGAATTATATGTAACAGTTCATACGTCAATACTTTATTTTAATTCAATTACAACTGATAAACATTTAGTAGATTCTGTGGATTCCACTTTTTGAAAAACTAACTGCATAAAAACTTAGAACACTAGAGATAATTAATTCAGTTGAATTTGAATAGAGTTGCATTCTCTATCAATAATTTTTTGCCTGTCAATTTCATCACCATATTGCCTGTCAAAAAACTTTTTTACAAGCTACTTGAGCTTCCGATTGTTTGAAGTATCTACAGTTCATTGTGTGAGGAGTTCAGAGAGAGGTTATTTCAGGTAACCGAAATCCAAGCAATCGTGATAAATATTCAAAATAGAGATTGCGCCAAAGTATGTAAAAGTAAATATCCTCGAAAAATTGTTGTCAAAATAGTTCATGAGAATAAAAATATATCGGCACCTGGACAATGAAACAAATGTTCCCTATCCGTTTGGCTTCATTAAACTCAGAACTAATCAGATTTTGATCAAAATCGGCTGAGCCATCACCGATCAGTTTTTGGCGAGAGTAAAAATCATTCCATAAAAAATTCTTATTTTTGTAAATAACGGAAAGTGTTGGGAATTGAGTAAATTTTTCTTGTTTCGACAATCTTCAGCCAGTTTAGAACGCTTATTGACATTCCACAGACTTCATCCTGTGTGATCGTTTTATCGATATTTTATTAGAAAACTTGTTCCGTGCCGAGTCACGTTTTTTTTTAAATATTTATATCGATTTCATTTATTATGTCACAAGTCTTGCTCTTCTAACACAATATTAACCGTAAGCTATTTCTGAAATTGTACACAGGCCGCTTGGATTTGCCATTTGTCATTCTAGACATTAATCAGATCGACTCTTGAGGTCCTACAAAAGTTCGACCGGATGTGCAGGACTCGTGGGAACTTGGCGGTAATGGGAAAACAATCCTTAGTCACTCCCTGCAAAGAGGGGTGAACCAATTTCCACCAATCATAGGCCTTGCCAAGAAAATGCAATAGTTTCAAAGAAAGAAACAGTACCGAAAAGGTCGTCAAGGCGAGACATCACCTACTCAAACTAATAAAACTACAAGTCCGGCAGGTCGACAATAAAAAACAATGTAAAATAACTTCACCTTTATGGAGCCAAAAAGTTGTGAAAATACATCCGAATATCCGTGAAAATATCGTCTTTTACATTCATTGGACTATAACACCTGTTCAAAAACGGTATCGGCGGGCAGAAAATGGTAATTACTAATCCAAACCTATTTTTACTACCCGACCAAACCTGTTTTCTCTCCTTGTTTCCTATTTTTATATCCATACATAAGCGGAAATCTTAGGCATCCGCATCGTACGAGACGAACTCGGTAAGCTCCCTCGAACAAATCCTGAGCTGTAGGGTCGATGTTGGTCGATTTGGTGGCGAGGGATTCCCAATGGACCAAGCCAGTCTTCAAACAGAAGTAGAAATCTCTCTACCGTCTCTCGGCACCTACGCCACGAAGTGTAGGCTCGATGACTGGGGTGCTATCGGATATTGGAAAGTCCTTTCGACTCCCTTCTGATGCATTTTAGATCGCCTCGTTGCCTCCGAACGAGATAACAGAGTAAGCCAATCGTCAACTCACCGGATCTTCCCTACGACTCTTTTTTTTTTTGTTTTTTTTTTTTTTCAAGTAGATGCTACCAAATTCGGAAAAGCCAATTGCCCATTATCGTTCCAAAGGACGATTTTATAGCCGCTGGGAAAGTATTGAGAGAAAAGGAGAGAGGAAGGAAAAAAATACCGGGAATTGTGGTAATCTAATACTTCAAAGATGTACGCGGTAAATAATTTAAATTTGAAACGTAATGTGTGTGTAAAAATCGTCTAACGATGAGCTTCAAGTGTAGGAACAACTGATCGTGAGAACGTCTCTTATTTACGAAATTGTTGTAATTCTTAGCTCTTGTCTGGCGACCTCAGTATTGCGTGAAAACAGTCTCACGATGGATAATATTATCCCTCGTTCTTTTCGGAATTGCGCAGAGTATCTCAGCTGTGCAATTTTCGGCCTCTAAAGTGTGGAAAATCTGGAAATAGTAATACATGTCGATAAGTTACTTACTTTTTTTTTTCAATTATCGGGATATAAGTAACTCACTTGAATTCCGTTACAAAAAAGCGATGCACCATCGAAATTTGAACACTTTCCGTTCGTTTGTTTATTTAATAAAGGAATAAAAAGGTTAGTTTGCTCGGTCGGTAAAGGTAGGAGTACTACGTGACCTTAAGGGGTTATCTAAGCCTCGAACTTTTTTTGCATCAGATATCAGCAGATTTCAAGCAGGCTACAACGGCCAGAATTTTGATTCTACAGTGATCCTTTCGTTCAAATGAAATTGAAACCGAAATTATGCACTTCGAAACCACATTTCTTACAATTCTGTCCGTAGATGTCCCTCAAAGCGAACTTTCTATGCAACTCGACATTTAAATACCCCCTTAATCCTTTCAGCCGGGCAATTCAGTTCTTTTTTTAGTACGGAATAATGCAATAATTATACGTTTCCAATGTATATTTCGACGTTGAACGCGAATCTGATGTAAAAAAAAAGAAATTCAATAAAACAAAAAACAACCCCTAACATAGGGGTAAAAACGGGGTGAACTATCAAAATTGTTTTAGACAGTGGTCTTGAATGAGATTTGTACGAACATTTGTTTTGAAACAGTACGATTTTAGACCGTGAATAGGTGCAACCCCTAAGGAGGGTAAAAACTACCCCATTGCATTGAATTTTGTAAACCTAATAGCCAGATTCTCAGATCTCTGTTCTCTTAACCAACGAATTCGAACCGTTTTCAGTACACGTTTGGAAAAAAATTTCTCCGCCAACGATTTACATTCCACGAAAATACATTTTCGTTTTCGTACGTTTATATTTATAACGACTATCAACAATTATCTATTCACAAACAGTCGTCGTCATTCCTAGGCTTGAGTCTTTTTTTTTTCTTGCCTAGAAATGCAAAAAAAATCAGGAGCTTGCATGGAATATAAAAAAAAATAAAAAAGGAAAAGGGCGACACCGCATCGACTTCTGTGACTGAAAAGGTTAAGTTTCAGGTCCGACGGAGGCCGAAACAGAGATGCGGCGGGAGGGCATATCCAATTTTGAACCCCATCCCCGGGTGTTTTATGTCAACGGCCAATTCCGGTATCGTACCTACCCCGTCCTCTGGCATCGCGCATCCTCGGGTTGGTGGCAACGGCCTTTCCAATCCTCCGGCAGCGTTACAATTCCGCACAGAGGGTCGCACAGCGCCGCCACTACTAGGCGGTGTTATTTTCTCCTATTGTCCTTGATTTACAACCATGCGCCTCCATTCTTCTGTTGCTAATAAATGAAAGCGTTAAATTTATGCCCGGAATTAAGTACCCGCGATTCGCGCGCCCTCGTGTTATACGCATTCTACGCTCGTAAAATTCCTATAATTCGTGTAAGCATTATTTACTCGTTGCACATTCGAAAACGTTGGCTTATACCCGTCACTGGAATCACAGTCCGAGACAATAAAGAGTTGCCGAACTTTTACTTAACAATTTTTTTTTCTCTCCTCTGTCGCGATTTTGATCTTATTTTTGTTCCGTTCTTCGTATTCGATTTTACGAAATATTTCTAACTACATTCGAAACGAATGAATAGTTGATCTTTTTTACTCAACTTTCATTCGTCGCGTAGACACAAACGGGGTATGAAATATTTTTGCTAGGATACGTAACTTTTTTTTACCTAAAAATTTTAACCGCAAGTCCAATCACTCAAACCTTACAATTTTTTTGCGAGATATGACGAGTCATACGAAACGTCCTGATCTGTTACTTTATTTACGATTACGATTTACGGGCACTAATTTTGGACTTTATCAAAAAATTGATAAAATTCAGAACAATCTCAACATATAAACTTAAAATCTAAGATCTAAAATCTTGAATATTTGTAAACGAGAAGAGAGTTGGAGTGAATATTGTAGAAGTATCGATGTATTTTTAAAACGCGTAAATGCACAGAGTTTTAATATTTGAAAAATGCAATTTCAGAAGCTATCTTAAATATTGCTTGAATTGCGCTCCGAGGTTCATTTTACTAGGGTATAGAATGCTAGATTATCTTCTCATCTCAGCTCTTCACCTGCTCCCAGCTTTGTCTCCTCTGCAGTTCTGCAACTGAGCTGCAGCAATTCATCATGCATTGTGCGGTAAGTCGATGCGGAATACGAAGAATTTCAGGGAGAGACGGACGAGGTCAACAAACTATTGCAATTCTGAAACAACGAATAACTTTTCTAATGCTTGACTTTACACTTTAACTTTCAGTTAGCATCTGAAACAATTTCGTCACTTTGTTATTCTTCCGTTTCTTCTCGTTGTAATTCCAATTTTTCAACACTAATTTTGCGTTATCTGAAGACTTTTGTGTTGAGCTAAGATTCAAACTTGCTTTAAATGAATGTAAGCGAGATAAGATTCCGACTTCATTTGATTGCGGACTCAATAAATTATAATACGTCGTATTTTCAGAAAGTAACAGTTTAGTGATAATCTTATGCTTTTAAAATTTATAACATTGTTGGACATATTTGAATTAGTACAACTGTCATTTTTTAGCTTTCCACAGAAGGATAAACCATATTTATTTTCTATTTGCTGAATCCATCATTCTAAATGACAAAAAATACATAGATACCAAATTTCTCCATCAATTGTGATTTTTGTTTCCCTCTGCGCGAAAACTCACGTCTTCACCACAAAGAGATACAAAAGGCTCGAATATATCTGCCACGCATCATCGTTTTTCGGTATTGCTTTTTTTTCAATATTTTAATTATTTTTATCGCTGTTTTTTTTTTTTATTCACTTTTTTTTTTATGTCACGTTTGCAAGTTTATTTATTACTTCATCAACTTGATACTAATCTGTAAAACAAGTGTGATAAATTGCAAATGAAAATTCAAGGGCAAGGGGAAATATTTTTACAGCGATGAGAGTATAGGGATTGAAAATGGAAATGAAAAGGGTTGTGGTATTAAAGGGGGTTCAAAGCGAAGATGAAATATACGCAATGATTCTCGGTTCTGTTACCGCTCTTCGACCGAGTGATATACATCACAGATTTATTCAGAAATGTGTTCTCGTACTCGTGTTTATAATTAGGTGACGAGTTAACAACTTCGTATGCATATAAGCATTTGCTTCACAATATTGCGTTACAGGAAAATGAGATTCTAATTTATTTTAACAATTTTGAACTAACACATCCACGAAGCTTTTGCTTATCCTTTTCACGAATCCATTGACGATCTTGTTGTTTTTTTTTTTTTTTAATCGATCGTAGTTACGTGTTCACGCACGATCTCATTATCTAATATTGTTAACCAGATGCCTGATTTCGGTCAAAAACTTTATCGTTTGAACTAACCAATTAATTGTTCACGGTATCACCTCGCAGAATTATACGATAAAAGTTCAAGTACCTCTTTCTCTGAAATAGCTTCAGTTTACGATTCTCCTCAGTAGTCGTACACTTACCGAGGTCTCATCTAGATCCGTTGGATTACAACAATTCTCCAAGACTTGATCTATGTTTTTGTAGAAAATTTTTTATTCCCCGTTATCATTTCTTCTTACTTTTTTCTCAAATTTATCTTCTTCATATTTTTCACAGTTTCGAGAGCACCGGTATAAAAATAAAAGAAGACGCAGCAGGTGATCGCGTTTTCATGAGAGTTTTGTTAATTGGATAATTATGCAGAATCTTGCAGACCTGCATGCTCTGTGTAATAGTTGTGAACGAATAGTCTGTGAGAAGCTAGGTTCAAGCAGAGCCGTGGTGAGAATTAATTGAAAGAAATAATTTATATCGAAAAATTATCAGACCAAGCGAGTTACTGCGTCATCAATTTGCATGAGGAATGAATCCATAATTCATCAGCATCTCGCCATTCCTCATACCGTTGTAGTATATTAATGGATCCCTTTTAACCGTCCAAGTTCAGTCACTCGGGGCATGAAGTTATTCAACCCCGAGTCGTGTGGTTTGCGGATGCTCATCATCAGTCGTAATCCATGGTCTGATGTGAATCGGGCTGAGTAAGTTCGGCGGGACTTCAGTCAATTCGTATAATGTACCCTTTTCAAAAGGAATCCAGTGATGCCTGCATATTATACTTCGATAACAGATATAAAATAAACGGTGTCTTTTACTTCCCGAAATAAGAAGTACACCAATAATAGTAATAAGGTGAAATGTGCCTTATAAAAATTGAAGTACGGTAGGCTGAAAATGTCTTACTCACTTGTTGGATTGCTCAGTTTTGATTCTGCGTGCCTTTGAGCTTGCCGAAAATTTCAGCTCTCTGTTTTCAAACCACTTACTGCAATTTGTTTGCATAATTGATTTTGAACGAGTCTCTTTTGTTTGATGGTCACTGACGGCCAGTTTAGGAAAGTAAAGTGATTTATGGAGATCATTTTAAATAGTTATATTTACTCGTGTTGATTCATTATTTATAATGGCTGTATTAACACTTTTCAATAGTAAACTGACAGTAAGATAAAGGAACTAATTAATCCACACAGTAGCGGTATAATAATGATAAAACAACACAATGACTCGTTCCGTGATTCCAAGCACATGTCCCGAATCTGCCGTGTCCTCTTTTTCGGAACAACTGCTCACATAGCTGTCAAATGTAAAATTCGGAAACCGTATTTTAAAAAATGTCACTCGTCATCCTTTTTTCGCGGAAAACGGGATGTGTTTTTAGTACGTGCGGACTTACAACTAATTCTCGGGGTGCCTTATCATAGATTTTATAAGACTATTTGAAAATTAAAAAATAGGCGAAATCAATATTAAAAATCTTTTATAAAGTGTGAATAGTAGAGTGAAATTTTAATTTATTTATAAATACATCAACACATGAGCCGTCATTATAGGTTTAAAATTCATTCATTCATCCATTCCACAATTCATTCATTCCATGTGTATATTGTTTAAAATAGTGTATATTGTTAAAACTGGTGGATATTGTTGAAATTATAAATAATTGTCAATAACTGTCTTTCGTCGAGGCACTATATTTTTTGATTGCACTTTTATTGTTTCTTCGTTCTATATCGTCTCTTTTTAAATTTGGCTTGGCTTTTGGAGTGTTTGATTATTAATTTGAAATGTTTGTCATCGTAGTTTAGATTTACTTTATTATTCTCAGTTCGTCGATTTTCGATCAGTTACGATTTCGTTTCAGAGAGGGGAACCTCCGCACCTCCTTCCTCCTGGAGAGACGTAGACCAAGTAACCTTCCTTCTCAAATTTGTGACCATGTGCCCCACTCCCTGGGTCTAACCTAATCCGCTCGTGCCGTGTTCATTGAGCGGTTACATTTGAATTATTACAACGTGCATACGAACCTACTGTAAGCATCAAGTGCTCAAGGCCATCTTAAATTCTGGAAGAATTTTTTCATACCACTTTGTAAATTTTATTCGCAGCATCAAGTTTACTGTCGTCAATTTTCAACCAGCAAATTCCCCACGATTTACTGGATTGATCGACACCCATGTATCTTTTATGCCTCGTATACCTTCACCTATAACCTACATCCCGGCTCGACAGTTGGCATATGTCTGTGATATTTACGTATACGTGCATATACATAGGTATACATACACAGGCATAATATACATATACATAAACTCGCGAGGGGTAAAAAAAGATCCTCCAGCCTCAAACTCTGACAGTGACAACTCGCAGGCGTGAAAAGGGATGGAAATGACAAAACGACAGACCGCGATAAAAGAGCAATTGACCGAAGTACTCGCTATGGCTCACTTTTCGCAGATCATGGGCTGTTGAAAAAAAAAACGTCTTCGATCTGAACCGAAGAAAAATAAAATTGTAAACAAATAATACCACTTGACTTAATCTGTACTTTATCATTATCGTCTCTGTCATATTGTTCAAATTCAATGCCGAAATATTAATGTAATTTGAGGTGATTCGGTACCTTGGATTTGATTCTTGATTCAAGATTTGATTCAGTATCTTAAGTGTCGTAAGTGTTCTGCAAAAGTCGTGTCGATGATTTTAACATGCTTAGAGTTTGAGGTTAGCCTCATCTCGAATTGCTTTCGACGAATTAACTATTCTGCTACTTTGAAATGTGCAAAACTTTGAAGCGATTTGATGACGTTAAAAAATTCAACATAACTTTAGCTGAATTCACAAGATTTCAAATAGAAGCGCGTAACTTCTACATCAGCTTACGCGATTTCGAATCAATTCAAACGCGGTAAGAAGTAAGACGGAGAAGCGCATTGAAAATTGCTTGTAACAAAATAAGGAATGTGAGAAAATGTTATCTTTGTGTCACTAGTTTAGCACTAACTGTACGAAGTCCGCTTAAATGACCGGATTCACTACGGTAAGAACAGAGATATGTGAAAAGCCGGTACGGTTAGTATTTATTACATGTCGATTCGTTGAATAAACTGTTCAGTCTATTTTCGCGATAAGTTGAACTTCGATGTATTTTCAACAACAAGTACACGATGGAGTGTATGATAGTTCAAGGGCTTGGATGAAAGTGACAACTAAACAGAAGTTAAGGTACAAGACTTGAATTAAATTTTTATGCGTTTGCTTTTTAAGAATCGGGTCAAGACTGATGGATCACGTTAATTTGAAAATTGCTAGACCCGAATGATTAGTGGTAAAGGATTTACAGTTCAATTGGGTAGTTGATCTGTGTTAATTGGTTTTGGTTTTCATATTACAGATTCCTTAAATTGTAAAAAATGGTCCATACTTGAGTTATGCTTATTCTGTTTCTTAAAGTGCGAGTCCCGGGAGTTGGAGATTGAAATTTCTTGGAACGATGTATGAAAAAAATATTGTATGACGGTTCGATTTTTGAGAAGTGCTTATGCGGTTGGTTTTATTTTGCAGAATATTGCGAAAAGAACGATAGATAGAAGTGACTCTTAAATGAAACAGAAAAATGTCATAAACAAACATGGAAAGTTTCGACCACTCGATTTAGGATGGCACATGTGTTTGCGATAAACATTCAAGAAGGTTATCTACATAGATAGAGTAATCAGAGATTTACACTCAGAGTTACGAGTAACTTTCATCTCTTCCTGAGACCCCCACTTGTACCTTGAGATAAAATTTATAGACATTTTGATAATAATCTACAAGCTGGTCTACACATTCACCGTCGGCATGAAAAAATATTGTTTCATCCAATTCTAGCGGGGCACGCCGACTAACACAAAGTTTGAAGAAGAGAAAATTTTCAGCAGCAACATGGTTAAAATTTGTTTTTGTGATACACCTTATACCGGAGCGCAAGAAGGGCCGAGCTACTCGCTCAAGTGATAAACGAGAGAGGCTTTGGGTTCGAGAATGCCGGGTGGGAATGCCCGTGGGAGGTCCGAAGGGTATTTCAGGGTAGGAATAGGGTGAAAAAGGGAAACCGGATCGCAGAATCGAGACTTGGACTTCGACGTTGGGGTCAGTAGGGATTTGTTCGAATGAAAAATTGCTAGATGGAGGGATCGAGGCATCGGTGACACGTCGCTGTCCGTATAGATTTGCTTCCCAACTGAAACTGGAACAAAAACTTTCCCCTCCTTTGGTTGTCTCAAACATATTCATCCCCAAACCGCTCTCTGAACTCTGCCCACACAGAACACTCCATCTATTAGCGGTCCACATAGAATCCACAACTCTGTAAAAGATCCATATCCATGGTGAATCTTTGTTGATTTACAGAAACCTGCAATATCTACGATCCGATTAAAGCCGGTGATGGATATCCATTGGATGTCTATGAACATCCAACCGCATAAGTGGAGGTACCATAGACAACCACCAGGCAGCGAATTGTCGCTCTTCTCTCTCACCATAAAAGGAAGCTCTACATTATACAAATACCTAGCAATTGTTCGCTTTAAGTTAATCTGAACTCTGTCCGTTATTACGTATTTGGCTGCCGTTAAGTGCTTAGTCTACATATGTTGCTCAGGCTTTGCAAATTTTGTCTGGGTAGAACAAAATGTGTACGTAATGAATGAGAGTTAGTTGTTTTGTCCAATATTGCTGCTATGCGAGCCTAATTTTCACTCCAAAGGTTTGTGCTCCATGTATAAACGGCGTACAACGATTACAATGATTAGAAGTTGACGGATAAAATTGATTGATCGATTACCTCTCTGGCGAAAAGAGGAGCTGACGCAATTTTTTTTCTCAAAATAATACAGTTTTTTGGTGGTAAACTTACTGTAGAAATATTTTGAGTCACTAGATAGATTCGAAGTAGTGACTGAAACGGTAATTTTTTATACATGTTGATTACAGATATTAAAAAAAAAAAAAAAAATACAAAAACTGCAGCAAGATAATACAAACTACAAAACTCATTCATTCAATCATTCGTTTATTTCCAGTATAAAATTTACAAGTAAAAATACAGTGAATTCCAACATAGGTACGTATGTTGGACTGGACCATAAACTGAAGAACTTATAAATTAAAACTGTGATTAACAGGATACGAAAATAAAATAGATTTGAACTAATGTAATATCCATTAATGACTGAACAATAAATTTGTAAGTCACCAAAAATATATAAAATTAAGTGCGCGATTTTTGAAAATGATTACAAAAATTACTCAGTTACGAGTGGTTACAAAGCGTACGAGGGTTCCAAGACAATTGTTAAGATTGGAAGCAGAATACAAAGGTCACGAAGAGATGATGAAGATTGTAGAGAAGACACGGATTGAAAAAAATTAACAAAATTGTATGCATTGAGAAGAGATTGTCGGGATTACACAGGGTAACAAGGAATTACGAAGATTAGAAGTGATTACAGAAACTCTTATGATTTCTTGTATTACAAAGCTAACGTGTAGAATGTAAAAAAACCACCAACTTTAACAAAGGATCAGAAAAATAACATGATGAATACAAAGGGATGACAGAAAATTTGCAAGCATTACCATGGATTATATGAGATTTGAAGAAATAACGAACTTTGAGGTTATGTGTACTTTGGGTTGCGGATATACGCACGGCTACAGATTACAATACCGATCAAGACCTCGTCTGCAGAATTTTTCCGTCACCTCGCATCTCTTAATCGAATTCACATCATTCGTTGCCAATGCGCTGACCTTTGGGTCAACATTTAGCATCATTAAAGAGCAGCCGATATATAGAAGTTGAACAATTTAGGGAGAACTGCGTTTCTGGTAACTTTTAAGCAAAGCAAAAAAAACTACTTAACAATATTTTAGGAGTTAACCCATCGTTAGAATATCAGTTTTGAAATCAATCTTACACATCACACGGATCGTAGCATTAAACTCCGCACGAAATAAGCTACGCATTGAGCAGTGCAAAAGACAAACACTGATGGAGATTTGATGGTACCTCCCATGGTGGTCGAATGCACCGTTTCCGACAGTCCAACCGCAGCAGGTCGAACATTAAACAACAAGATTGACTAATAATCACCGAGGGACTATTTATTTGCCTTCCTAGTTTGGTAAACATACGGGCAGCTACTGTGAGCAAGAGGCAAATATCAACTGTTTGCGTACGAGCAGCCCCTTAGGTTCTGACGAAAGGGGAGAGTTGGACAAACGGTAATGTAAATTTTTCATAGGTCAAATGTGAAATTTTATAATGATTTCTAGCTTTTGTTTACCGATCATAGGTATTCGTCCTTTTTTTTTCACAAATTACTTTAGAAAGGTTATACAATTTTGAGCATTTCACTCAGCTTTGCATTTCTTCCTCTGTGGCGCCACCTGCCAACAACAATTATCTGATTGAATATTGGGCGGAAAATTTGAATTCAGGTTGAGAAAATCTCGGATAGAATTTCCAGTCAATGGCAATACCTTCATGCAAAGTTCTTTGCGGCGAATTCGAATGAATCAAGATGTCATTAAATTCATACATTAATACCAACACACTTTTGATAGTATTTTTTGTTTCTACAACACTTTTTAATAGCTTCATTCAATACTTCTTACCTGACACAGGTAAAAAATTCAGAATCAAAAAATTCAATCGACCCTTTTCCATAACACTAATATTATACATGACTTACAGTGAATTCTAATTATTTATAAATACAGTCGCGAACTATATTTGTGAGTATTGAATTTAGTAATGTATTTGCTCATTATAGTACACTAGATTGTAACACAACGAAAAAATGTGCCTTTGCAATACAGAGAGTAATTTCTTTTCACTTGAAACACTACATTACACAACCTAACCTAACCTGACCTAACCCAACTATATTCTCGATTACAATATTTTATTTCGGTATCTCGCCCGGGTAAAAATTTTTGCCACGCTCGCAAGATTTCTCAAACTGTTTACTTCCCGAAAACATAAAATTGGAATACAAGATGCAAGTTCTGCGCGTCAGGTGCTCGAAATAAATGCCTGCCAAAAGTGCACGTTATTCAATTTCGCCGTAGGTATGTACCTAGTTCTTGCCGTGAATTCCGAGCGGCTTCATGCTAGATATAAAATTTAGACGGTATTATTACGTAGCTTGAGCACGTGCGCGAGAGAATCTAGAATCCAGAATCTGAGGGCTACATCCAGCGACGTGTCGACCTTCCGTCGCATTCGTAACACAATTTTCCCTTCCGTAGCCCGAGATTTCTCGATCTTTACGAACGACGGAATCTCTTTTTCTACCATCTCAGTATTTCGCACACTCAAACTGCTGCTATGCATATTTTAGGGTATAAATTGCATCGAACCCAATTCTTTGGGAATAGCTAGACTTGATTCACCACGAATAATTCGTCTCGGTCGACTGCGAAAACAAAATTAGTTTCTTTAAAAAATGTCAGTGAAAGTAGTGTAGTACGTATATCTTCTTTGACATCACCAAAACATCTAAAAGATAACCGCGAGATGACAAATTATTTCTTAGGATGATACTTTAAGTTCTCTCTTGTCCTAATTTACTCGTATGTCGTCTCATCGCTATGTCTCAACCAAGACAAGATTTAAATACCTGATTATTATCTAATATAATCATTTGGATTTCTCTTCGATGACGTATCGTTCGAATATTTTAATTTCATAAGTGAGAAAATGTGGGTAACTAATATTCACTCGATTGGACATCATCAACTTTATGATACAGAAAAAGTTTAGATAAATAACTTGATGAACAGTGCGCGATAGTATTGTTTCAAAACGAACGGTGCAACGCAAATAAAAATTGGGCTGTCAAGCAACAAATAAAGTGATTTGTCTGGCAAATAAAAGGCAGAGAACAGCGTTATATATTCTCGATACGTGCTTTCACTTCAAAATCTGAATCAATACTGTTTTCACAATAATATGGGCTGACGCATCAAGCTAATTCAATTGATTTACTAGACCAGAATAATAAGCATAGGGGTGATTTCACCCTTTATATCACTATGTGGATCTGATCTGATAACTTCCCACTCGGACGCAGTTCCAGCCCATGAAACAACACCGAATAAAATCGTATATTTTTCTTTCAAGTTTGTCATTTAAATTACTGAAAAACTGCTCAAACCCGTGGAATGAAAAGATTAGTCAGCTCTAAGTTAAGAAAAACTGCCTCATTGAGACCAAGGTCATCAAAGTCCTTCGAACCATTTGATTTCTTTTTCAATGTGTTTATTTGAATGACCCTGAAATGAATGGACTGATGACTGATTTGATTTTTCGAGTCTTATTTGTTAAGATTGTATGGTGGTCGCTTTGTGGTGTTTGATTGTACATTTTAGAAGTTTGGTTGGCGAACAGTTTTCTGGGAATTTGAAAATCAATATTTAATCGTCAATTTAAGGACTCCTGTATAGTTTTTCTAATTTTTTCTCATCTTTGTTCGGTGGTCGACAGTCGACTCGAAGCTTTTGTTAGTAAATACTTTCAGGAAAAATATTCGATCACCCCATCCTTCGATTTGCTGACTTTTCTATTTATTGGAGTCGGTTGGTGGTGAATTGTTGTTTTGGAATTATAATAACAAGACACTGATGTATTTTAACAAGTTCAACAGACTTGAAAAAAATTGTTCTCAATTTAGGCAAAGTATTGCTCTTTTATCGTCAAATCTAAAAACCTCATTGATATCTGGAAAATTGGCAAAAAATTCCTATGTCCTTGCCACATGTTACACATTACGTTACCCACTCTTAGCAAAACGATTCGTAGAAACCAATGTTTGGACTCGGTTCTTAATTTACTGCCAGCTTCATTGACCAATTGAAATATGATGTTAATTTATTGACAGACTAATTTTCTGTTGTGAATATGCGAAATGAGAAAGAATCAAAACAAAGTATCGAAAGCGTTGTGCTAACGGTTTGGTTTCGCACCCTGTGTCTAGTCAATTTTTATAGTGTCATTGTTGGAAAGGCATTGTGAAATGGTGGTCAAATTTTTTGTGTATGTTATAAATAAACTTACTTGTTGAAGCAATATTGTCTCCACTGCCTCACGACGCTAAATGTTTTTGTTAATAGATATTAATAATTATATCACTTCGTCTGAATAATCAACTTGCAGGTGAATATGTGAAATGACTTAAATTCAAATTGACGCAACCAAACATTATTTGCTCTGAACTGTTGATCATCAAAGGTCAAAGGAGCAACGAAACGAGGATCGATTACCTGAGAAGGTATTATATATGTGAATAGTGTAAGATTATTCACAGATGTTTGTGGAATATCTCTGTTCCTGCTACATATAGTCAAGATATTGTTTTTCTACGTCTTATTGTGTATTTCCATTAATAAACAATGAAATGGTTTCAGCATCTGAAAAGACTCCCTTTCAGCGTCGAAACATTGCGTAATCATACGTGTAGTTTGATGATGACCCCATTATCAAAAATCAGAAAAAATAAATAAATAAATGAATAAATATTACATTCGATGTGAATATTCTTTGAAAGTAATAAAATTGAATTAGATTGGAAAATTAGGCGAGAAAAATTCAAATCATCGCACTGCAACTATTGTACGTAAATATTGATTGAGGCGTTAAAGACGTGTGTTAACAAGTTTCAACAACGAAATCAAAATGGACGTTGAAACCCTGACACAAGAACGAAGTAATTTTATTTAATTAGCGCATACATACAGCGAAAAAATGATTTTTTGAAATGGCTTGATTGTCCGCATCGAATTTTATATTCGCTTAGTTTTAACACTGAAGATGAATTTTACAGTTTTGTTCAACTTTTTGGAGAAACTTTGTCGAAAAAAGCAAGCACGCGCTTTGCGTGGAAAAGAATGAATAAAATTTTGAAGTATTTTATTGAAAACAAGAAAGAAATTTTCAAACCTAGGAAATCAAAATTTTAATCAATGGAATAACGTCATCCGATCTATCCGTAGTATCAACAGTCGAACTGGACCGATCCTCTTTCGTATAATTCAAAGCTCAAAGTATATCTTGGCCTCGATCCAATCGCTCTGTGTTTTACGACTCCTGACTACGATTCGGATAACAACGTGGACAAGGATATCGGAAGACCAAAGAATTCTTTACAGGCTCGTATAAACTCTTGACGCAGAAAAGATGCGCCAGCTGAACAGTGAAGTTCGCAGATTCTTAGACGTTGTGAATATCTTGGTTAAGTTTGTGATTAAATTTTTCACCAATACTGCACAGCTATCGAGATAAAAGTATTTTGATTATGGAGTCTGCGTATGAGGTGACAGGTTAATGCTCAAACCTTCCGAAATGAAACACAAAAATTAGTAAAGAATTTTGACGTAGATTCGACGTAGAAAGTGATTTGTATTCCAAAGCTTTCTTTTGCAGAACTGAAAGAAATCAGAAAATCTATTAGAACTTTTTTTCTTATTGGCAATGAGCTGCATGTGTTATATAAAAACAACCGAGTGGTCACGTTGAATAAAATTTTCCCCGCTGAACATTTCCTGAGTGAGTTCAAAATTTGTCTCATCTTTTTAATCCAGCTGTGACGTATATTTTCGAAATAAATAACAACTCGCCTCGATTAGTTTACAAAAAGCTCAGAATTATTTGGCATGGTCTCCCTAGATCCTTCTCAATTTCTTGAAATATCGCTTCCAGCGTTTTGAACTCGTTGAAACTTCTATAAAACACCATTAAGTTCCGCACAGTTCCGTCAAGTCTGCATCAAACTCTTTGAAGTTCTGTTTAGTTATACGACGTTTCGCAGATTCCCACAAGGACTTACGAAGTCCTAGAAAGTCTTGTGGGGCTTCAGGAAATCGAGTAAAGTGTTGAGCTTCTAGAAAATTTTTGCATTACATTATTAAAGTCCAGTGTGCGTAATTTATTTAATTTAAAAACTCAGCGGCCGAACGATTGGTTTAGTAATGGCAGGTGGATGCAGTAAATGCGTTTTGAAAGATGTTGGTGTACCTACCAACCTACCTACGATGGTCGCAGGGAATGTTAGCGCAGCTTACACTAAACGCTACTTTGCATAGTATTTGTATGCGCCATCGCGCATATCCCAGGATTACGTAGAGTGCTTTACTCTTGATACTTCGTACACGTAATACCGTAACCCGACTCTCTTGATGCCAAAGCTGGAGGAGTTTGTGGCGCGTTTAGTCCATGAAGAACAGTCTGGCCGTTATTTTACATCTATGAAGTTGTATAGTTTAACGGGTGAATTGAAATTCGGGTAAACACGTGAAATTAGATCTCTGGTGGGCTGAAACTTGTTACGTGCGACCATTTCTTCGGTTGAATGATACATGAAAAATTGAGGTTGAGAAACTCCAGTTTACACTTCGTTTTCACCAACTCCATTCCTCATTCCATAGCCTATCATTCATGTGATCCCATGCTTTTGTCAATTGGTTAATCAGAGTTCAAGAGACCAGATGCAATTCATTTAATAGTAACCTAGAACTCAGCAACACCTTGATAAAGAACCTGTGAGAGAAATAATGTTTCAGCTTCAAGTTCTTCAAAAAATGTCCTCCGTAACATTTCGTAATCACACCAAATATATACATATAATGGATTCGAGTAATCAACGTCTGTATGAATAATGTGAAGTGAGAGCTTTCGGAAATCCTGTAAAGCATTTTTGAGCAAAAATATGTATCAAATGCTCGTTGCGTATCAAGTAAAAGAATTTTTTTTCATGAAAATGTACAGGGGGTCTCCGTTTTTCCACTATCCGATCTATGAAACCTTTACTTCTCTACTTCCGTATGAATTATATAACTTCATACCCAGAGCTAGAGATAAACCTTTAGGGAATCACATTACTGGCGGTGGCTCGATTCCCAAACGTAGGGGAAATAAGCCAACGGACGCGCGGTATTTCGGGTAAGGGGATGGCTCGACTTGTGTTTTTACGGTCTCACGAATGACTCCGAACAATCTGGATACGTCAGATTCAATCACATAAATTACATAACGGCCTCCTATCTCTGATCTCTTAAGATCAGCAGCGAGAATGTAAACAATCGTGCGTTCGAACGTAAGTAGAACAAAGTATAATCGGAAATCCGACGAATTGTTTGCTTGGAGTGAAGAAACAGGCAGAAAAAATGGAACTGCAGATGAAGAAGAAAGAGAATAAAACGTGACCGAGAAGGTGTCAAAGGGAAGTGGCACTCAAAGAGGTTAACCAAGAGAGAACTGACCTGCATAGATTACTTCATAATTCACGAGCCATTCAATATTCATGGCTGAAAACTTTGAGAAGTAAAAGAAGAGATAGGCCATGTGTCTATTAGCATCAGCTAATGAATCCCCGGGAAGTAATTAAAGTTTTCCCTAGAAAATTTTACCCCGTCGCATCTCTACGTAGCCTGGATCCGGGAGGAGGTACATTTTTCATCCGCTCTATCCTCGCGCAGCTTTTTTTTACCGTCTGCTGCTTCCCGGCTTGCAGATATTCGGAGCGGTGGTTGTTTGCGGGATCATTTTTTACAAAAATCAACGTCTCGACAGAGCCAAAATAACCCCTCGCGTGAAACAAAAAAACAAACATCACGTCATCCAAATAAGATAAATGTCGGATACCGAAAGGTGTCACGATGTCCAGAAATCAACGGACGACAAAAAAGTCCAATTACCATTAGGCGGAATTCGACAGTCTCCCAAGTTCCAAAGGTCCAGAGTACTTGTGCCAGAAACTCTTCCGGTAACGCGGGAACCAGATCGGTCCGGGCTATCTAAAGATAAGCTGAGCACGCATTCACATAAGGGTCCTTTTGTTCGGGTAGCTTGAGATTGGTGCGGACTTGGGATTACGCAGTTCCCATTGCTGAGCCAGACTCATAGTATTCGCTCGCTATGCAAACCCATGTAATGCTTCCGATTGAGTTGGTGCATTGAAATTTCAGTCACTCACAAGCGTTGCTGTGATTATTATCTCTCAAAAAAATAAAAAGTTAATCACATAGCTGCCCACATCAGGCGATGAGACAATACATCAAAATTTGTGTCATCAAAATCCCACCACTGACACCAAATATTATATGCACGCAATTGACTGCATTCATCAGGTCATGGCAAAATAGAGAGATAAAGTTCTTTTACTGGTTATAATCAATAATTTAGTTGACCTTAACACGGATTTTCCAACAGATCAAGTTGTACACATTTTGAGTGGATGATGGTTAAACGTGAGAAGAAGTCTTCTCTCGATTCTCATCGTATCGTCAGATACGATTCATTATTTCAGGAAATGTGACAGGGGCTGAATCAGGAAAATTGTAACATTTTGTTCGTTGATTATCACCAGTTTTCTCAGGCTATCAACGCCTAGATTTTCGCCAATTTATGACTATGATTGCTCTGACATGAATTTTGATACAACTTCTGAACCGGAAAATATAATTTCTTTAATAATGTCTGCTTCCACCTAGTTGAGGAAGCACAAAAACTACCGCTGATCGAAAAAGTAATATCTGATAATTACCTTCATGATTTTGGCGCGACCTCTGAGATCAGCTCGACATTGATAATCTGACCTTGCCCATATAATCTGTTCATTCAACGCGAAAATTGAACTAATTGACGCAAACTGACGCCGTTTGAAACTGGGTAAAAAATATGCCGTGAAATTAGTAGGCAGCTACAAGTGTACGGAAAGTACACCATATGCACCAATTCGAATCGGTCTAATTGGTTTGTTTCTCAAAACGGCTCGACCGGTAAATTAATTTTCGTTAGCCATAACAAGTATTGAAATCGCATGATAACCTGAGTAGTATTTTTTTTAAAACGAACGCACGGCTGAGGTAGACCACCACTCTAATTCCGCATCACTCTGCCTGAATCACGAATTTTGATTACGATAACGAATACACGATGTCTTTACACAGCGGTTTTATATCACTGTGAAAACAAGTAGCGCGTATTCATCCGTTTTAATCGCATTGTCTCTACCTTGTACCTTGCCCCAAGGGCGTGGCCCTTGCATTAGTATTTATGAGGATCCCTCCGAAAGTCGAGGGCTTACGGAAAAAATTAGAAAATCGATAAAATAGGATATCAATTTCAAAGTTTAAAAATGCATCGATGATCTAGACAATTTGCTCGTCCCTACTTTGCTGATACCTGATGTCGAGTATCGACGCGTTGTTCTTTTCTTTAAATATTTTTCTATGGGGAGTATCGGACCAGTTTATGTGGCAGCGTTCAAAAGTATTTTGACAAAGATTGGGTCAATTACAAACAAATACGAAAATCAATAATATTTTTCATTGAAAAAAAGTCAGTCCTGCATAATTGTAGAAAACTAACTCTAGTTCGCTAGAACGTAAGGTTTAAATGAAGAAAAATAAGAAAAGTGATAGATCATAATAATAACGAATTTCATCAAACACTTTTAAACGCTTTTTTATATGCCGTACGTACAAAGCGTTTCATGTCAACTTGACCTGTCTCTGAGACTTTAGTCTTCACTATATTTGACTTTATTCTTAACATCGACCAGAAAACACAATAACTGAAAATAGTGTGCCTGATGGTAACTGAATCAAAAATATAGGGTTCCTGATTCGTAGCTCATTTACAATAGATCATATTGTCGAAAATTCGTGATTTATCATACTTTACTATAGCTACAAAATAATAATATATTCGTTTACACTTGAATCTACAAGATACTGTCATCGAAACTTCAAAATTCAAGGACTAAGATAATTAATACACAAGGTGAAAATACACAATAAATTTATTTATTTTATCGGCCTACCAGCGCCTCATTTCGACCTTTCTCGGTATCCGTAACGAAGCACGCCACTTTAGTGTCCCATCAGTGCCATTCCTAGAATTCGAGAAATGGGTTGCCCTGTTTGCACCAGAACAGGGCCCTTTTCGTATGGCTTCTTTAGGCTGCCATGACATTACTGGTCGGGGCTTTCACTGATACAGGACATGCCTTGGGAGATTTGTCATCCGGAAATTACTGAGACATCGTCTAATATGCAAATAATATTCATTCCAAACCTTAGCTAAATCGGTTAAGTGGTTTGTTTGATATTGTACTCGCGAAAGTCCGTGCACGCACACTCTACTTCCGATCTTGAAAATACTGGCAGACGATTTTGTAGATTAGAAAGAATACTTCTACTCGATTTTTTTTTTTGGTATTCAAGATCGATGATAAAAAAACTTCCATAGATGTTTACATTGCAGCCCTTTGGTGGGGGCCATCCTCGGAACAATAACATTTATTGACCATGACTTAACCCCTTGTAGCCCCTTGTGACATTACTGTAACAAACTCAATAAGATCCTAGAAAATCTATACGGAAGGTATTAATGAAAAGTCTTTAAATGCTATTTATTTTAAAATTTATGATTTTGGGCTACAAGGGGTTAAGAACAAAAAAACAAGAAACCTCTTCCTTTTGTTTTTGGTTGGTATCAAATGGATTATGTATAACGTAAATTATGTTCAACAGATGTTACAGTTCTGAGGACGGTCCCCACCAAAGGGCTGAAACGTAAGCGTCTGTGGATGTTTCTCATTATTGACCTAGGATACCAAGAAAAAAATTTCTCACATGAACCAAGAATGTCGATTAATTCGTCTACGTGGTTTCAGAATGTTCTTGCTACCCAACGTTTTTTGCTAAGGCAATTAACGCATCAGGCATTCCGTTTATGAACGGTGGTTCTTGAAACCTGAAATCATCAGCATCCCCCGAAAATGAATAAGGTTATAGCTTAGATGCTACTTCGGACAAAGAATCTGTGGAATTTAACACATCTGTTCGAAGACCAGTTTGAAGATAGCAAAGGTCAGTCATGAAATACGGAGTATGCACGGGTGGAATAAGGGTTATCTCAGCCAAGAGATCAACTCACAGAAGTCTCACCATAATCCCGGAACTTGGAAATCGTACGGGAGGTGTTTCAACGTTCCAGTTATCACTTAGGTTTAACTTATCTCTATTTGAGTCCCGTTTGACCTTCGCCTCGTACCGTCCGCGTTTTTGCGTTTTTCTTCATTCTCGAAATCTGATTCAGAGTGAGGTGAAACGTTGCCGCACGATTGTTCTCATTAAAACAAAGGAATAAAGGAATGGCGCCTTATTCAACGCAAAAAGCTGTTTCCAACCTTTTGTCAAACATCGTTGGATTTCAATCTACGTTAAAATGCCACGGCACTGGGAAGTTGGCTTTGTCGGGCCTAAGCAGCCACTTGTTTGGCAGAAGCCAAAGGCTGTTTGCTCTTGCGCTTGATGGGGCTTAGTTTGTCTCTGTTACAACAAAGACAGACTAGAAAACCTTTTATGAGTATTTCCATTTCACATTGCTCACAGCACCCGCAAGACGCAAGTAACTATCAAAACGAATAGAAGCTAGACGGTGGAATCAGAAGCTGCTTCACTTTATTTTGTAATCTCCTAAGCTGTGATGCTGAAGGGTACAGGATTGGAGCATAAATCACTTCACAAAGTCTTTCACCCGTTGAATTTTGCAGGATGACCAAAGCAAGACGTAAAAAAAATCAGCTGTTTTGAACTTTAAATAGCGAAATTACATAATTTTGAATTGATGTTAATGGTTTTTCAAAGACAAAATAGATTTCGCTGGAGTCTATTTACTTCAATCTAGTATCCCTTATTTGTTTCAAATACGATGACTGCAATGCAATAATTTTGACTCAGTGAGTTTGTTAAAATGATTTATTGTTAGTCAAGCAGATTCCTTGATTCAACAAAATCCTTCCTTTTCGCGATCCAGTCATGTATTGATTCGCGTGAACCTTTTACGTGTTTCGGAAATTGAGTCATCTAAATATCACTTCATCTGAAGTATATGTATTATTCCTCCAAGTCGCATGTTTGTTGACAGAAAAATGATGTACTTCAAATGAAACAGGTACATGAATTCAAGCCGACAAAAAATTTACATCAATCGAATCCCATACTTCGTTGACCTAACCCGAGCTTGTTTGGCCTAACTGGTTGAATCAGTTGCATTGATTTATCACGAGGTAAAATAAACAACGCATCTTATGAAACAAGTAGAGATATTCATCGAAAACGTCAGTATAGTAGTACTATAAACGGCCACCAGGCGGTGAACTTTCTCGCTACCGAAGTAGGTTCACAAGTAGATATAAAATTGGGTAGTCGGCTAGTAGTTCAGATACGGATAGCGTAAGATAAATTTCGAGACATCGGTAATGATATTGACTACAATTGAACGGAAACTATTGACAGTTCTTAAGATTATACTTCAACATACACAACAATAAGTTTTCGGGATTCACTAATTAAATATCGGATAAATCCCGCAAAATTTTGAGTGAACAGAATTATAAACTACATTATTCGAGGAATACGTTGTGTGCGCTAAATTAACTCCATTATTCATTCGATGCAAAAAATTTTTGTAACAATAAATTTTATTACCTATTTCAATCGTTAAACTCTTGACTCAACAGGACATGTATTTGAACAAGCTCAATTAGTTTTCATACAAAAGTGTCCTATTTTTTAAACAAAAAAATTACGGTGCATTTATTAAAATTTTGAGTCATTCCAATCACACATTTTTTTGATACTAAATTCACATAACTTCAAGGGACTCACAAGCGCAAGTAAAAAATGCGCAGCCACGTTTCGAGATAAAAAACATTTCACCGTCATTTTCACCCGAGAATTGTAATATTTTTTGTTGGACCAGCTTGAGAAGTCGGGACGATACACCCACATTTTCTCCGTAAGAAGCCTGCGAACAAAAATTATTCACATTTTTAAACAGGCTCAGATATTGATTCTAATATTACTAAATATCGAACATAGGAATCTTCAGAAATTTCTTACCACATACCAGATATTGATTTTACGACTTGGTATCCAATCGTTCAACCCGTCGAAGAAAAGATTATGAGCCTGATTATCGTGGTAGATTCCGAGAAAATAGGTGCTGTTATTCTTAGCACGTTTCAATTTCATCTGCTATAATCCTCGGATATTCTTACCCATCATTTGATCAGACGAGATAGTCTGTTTTCCGACAGATAAATTTGCTCAAGGATCCTTGAAGCGCGAGTGAAAAATTAGTGAAGTTTATAACCATTCGTCGGAATTCTAATGAGCATTATTGGATGTTTGATCAACTTTAGGTTTTTTATTCATCGTACATAAAAGTTGACAGCTGAAATATTTTATTCCAGCTTTTACTGTTTCCTTCGATTCAACTTGATTTGAACCTGTGCGAACTTTCAAAATTACACCCTAAATTTTTGTCATCAGACATATCTTTTGAATGGGTTCAAAGTTAACTAGTACACCCACCAGTAAAAGTGGATGGGAATCGCATATTCTTCGAGGGAGAAAATTGTTCGGACATTTCTAGCAATAAGTGAACAAATATATGAATAGAACTGACAACGTCTTGGGAACGTGTCGAAATGGATCTTTTTTTTCGCACGATACGAATTCGCGGGGGTGATTCCGTTTACGTCAGGAATAAAAGGGTGGGTGGATTGTTGAATGTATGGCGGATACGTAGGGACGAGGTAACTGAGAGGGAGATCAGGGGCGCGCGCATGTGTGCTTCTAGTTTTCTAGACCACTGGGCTTGGGACAACGGTGATAGAGTAGAAAGGCAAGAGGTCTCGATGCTTTCTCCCAGATTAAATGTCGCCCCGGCTCCCGATTCCTCTCTCCTACTCCATCTCGTTCACTCTTTCGCCATATCTATCTCCACCACAGTCTCTGCATTGCCGTTTTCTCTTACACCCCCAGAGCTCGTTTCGCCAGTCATATTTTTTAATGGTCCTCCTCATACATGCTTACCAACATTTCTTATCCAAAAATAAATTGAATTCTGGATACAACAAATACTGTCGTATCGTTCTGCGTCAGGCTGTAATTAAGATTATAGAAACCACGCGATTTCTCATCGAAGATGAATCTTTTCTTAGACTGACTTAGTTTTTCAATTGGATACCACTTTTCAATCGAATTATCAAATTCTGTTCGGTTGATAGTTCTTTTCAATAAATGTGTATATTGTACTTTGAAAACAGCTATTTGATTAATTTCAATCAAACTCGGACAACAATTCACAACGAATCAACAAACTGCTGTCTGTTTCAATAACCATTACCGAATTATATGCTTCACAGTATAATTGAAAATATTACTTAAATTTACTAAAAGTCGAGTGAGAAAATTACTTCCGTGAAATTGTTGATAACATTTTGTTTCCGTTTTGTTTTGGTCAAATTATTTTTCTTCAATTTCCCAATAGTTCTGGCGTGAAAGGCGAGTGGATGAGAGGAGGGGGACGGTCAGGGGGGAGGGGGGAATATTAGGATTCTTGGACGGGTCAGCAATTTTTGGGGTGATTGAAATACCCAACAGGCCAGTCGAATTCGCCTAGCTTATCGAACATATCCCGGATGCAGGCACCCTTCGTATCCCTGCCGTTTGTTCGAGAGTGTCTGAAGAAACCCTGGATCGACTTGAAGAGAAATACTGGTTATCTACAGTTTTTCCTGTTCCAGACCTGCCCGCGTGATGAACAATCGATGTGGATCGAGTGTTTTATCCCACTGGCCTCAAATTGATCGCGTGTCCCTTTTCATTCCCGTGCATCAATCCTGCTGCTTGATGATTTTTGGGTTGGATCAAGAATATAAAAAATCACGGACCAAATCCAAGGGAATGAGGGTAAGACTCTAATCCGATCGACGTGGAATGCCCCGTACATACGGCTTAATTAAATCAACCGTTCGATTATTCGTGACTTAAGCCCATTTGTAAGTATCGTTGGAAAACAAACAAGCAATTCACGCAGAGCAGATGAGCATGATCGTGCGGCCCCTGATAGAAGACTATCAAGAGGGTAACCTGGTCGATTTCGACGTTGACGTATATATATCCAAATATCGAAGTGCGCGTATCTAAAGCGCAAAAAAGGGTATACAGCCCTATTCCGACTGCAATTCTGAACAAAAAAACTTTAACACACTTTCATTTGACGCAGAAACAAAGAAATGGAACGAGATCTACGAATTTAATGTTGCGATTTCGTAGAATCCGCGCCATATCTTTACTTGTGCGCTAAATAAAAATGTATCGTAGTATTTTCACAGGGTTGTTAAGTTCTTTTCTGCGTTTGAGCTATGTGGACTTCGTCGAAATCACGATCAATCCTGAGATCGAGAAATCAATTTGTATCTTGCGCAACAGAGTGTGTCGTGAAGGGAGTAAGAATAAACTTATAAATATATTTTATGCTAACGATAAGATAAGATCGTGGAAAATTAACCAATTGCCCCAATTAGTACCTGCTGTATATAAATTACGTAATACTGGAATAATCCCTTAGGGAAATGGGGGGGGGGGGGGGGGGGCGTTGATTATCCTCATTGAAACCGGTTTGAAACACGGAAAAGGTGTAACACTTTGTTTCTGTCGTAGTTGCCCGAAAACTAGAGAGGTTCCTTGGGTATATTAATTGGATGTATCCTTGAACTTTGAAAATTGAAATTGAACATTGGAAATGATACGAGCAGCTACACAATTTTTCAAAATAAACTCAATGATCGTCTAACGAAGCCGGCTGATATTGTGTAGTTATTTTTATGTGAAACATGAAAGAAAGAGCGACTTGTTTGAGTACAGAGTACACTGAGAAAAATGTCATTTATTATAGTAACTAGAAGAATTCAGTAAAACAGGTATCGTTAAAAAAACTCTTTGAATATTGTTAAAATTACGAAAAACAAGTTACGCCTAACCATTTTGCTCCATTGTCGATCCTTTTTTGGTAATTGCAACGCAAAATCAGCATGTTCGCTATACTCTACTTTTTATTTAAACAAGGCTTTAATACATCAATTTATTGTTGTGCAAGCATTAAATTTTCCCAACAGTTACAATAAAATATAGCAACAGTGATCGTAATGAGAAAGAATAGTAACGGATGCTAGACTTTCTGGTAACAGCTGCAGAACTAATTTTCACTTTGTACCTAGAACTATATTTTTCGATTGTGATAAAAAATGAAAATAGTTAAGGACTGAGCGGTAACCGGAACTAAAAATTTCTCTTAGCGTTGAACGACCACATTGGGGGACACAAGGGGAAGTTGTAAAAAGATGAGGTACTGTAAGTTCGTGAGTTGATTAACCACGACCGGGTTATTATTTCGAAACAAGTAGGTACTTAATCCGAAGTTAGGAATCAGAAATCTTACGGATGCCCCAATTACGAGTTCGTAATGGATTAGCAACGATATAGGACACACAATCACTTCACTTTCCTCGAAACGCTTACGAATTATCGATTAAAGCTTCACTTCACTCTGGCGGTACGCTTTTGGAAGGTAATCTTGTGCATCACCGTGACACAGAGTTCGTCACACGGATTAAATTGACGAAGGTACTGATAACTCGTTGGGACAGACCTAGAAAATACGGTTGACACTGTATTCCTAGGAGTGCTAGCATCTGTTAGCCAGCCTGCTGGCACTGTTGATTCGATACGGTTTTCCGCTAACGAAGAGGATAAGGTCTCGATATTCTAGAGAATTGTTCATCTTTATGTCCATCTTCTGTGATCTCACCCGGGCAAAAAGCATTTCGCTGTAGAGTTGATTTAGTTAGTCGGTCTAACCAATTGTAACGGCTGCTATGGTTGAGCTTTAAAAAAATGCGAAAGACCAAAAAGTAGACGGGACGAAATCCGGAACGTCAAATTACCTACCGATAAAAACGCAGAAGGATTAGAAATACGAAAAGTTGTCTTGTAGAAAAGAAACATTGAGAACGCAGAATTGTATGAATAAATTTCTAACAGTTTTATTTTTTTTCTTTATTCGAGTTGAAATCCCGAAACCTACTAATTTTAACATAGAAAACGTCCGTAACGTTGAAATGTGTCAATGAGAAAGTCTCAAAGCTCAAACTATCAGGGGAGAAATTGCTGGGTAAACAATATTGATTAGAAAAAATCTGCGCAAGGCATGTCAATAGTTGAGTTGTGACATCTGTAGGAAATATATTTGTTCTCTAACAATGTATTCCACTGATTGTTAATAATATATTTTACAGTGCAAACAGTTGTGTGTGATATGCTTCGATAAGAATATGTCAAGTTGAAACGTATAAGATATTCTGAAAGATCGTTCAATTGCGACGAGCATCGGACTTAAAGTGCCTAATTCATTCCTTGAATAACGCATCCTTGTTGGCTCTCTGCTTATATTGATGTGGTTTAGAGAGCCTTATAGTCCAGTGAAAATAGGTGTGAATTAAAAAATATTCGGCTTATAGCTGTATTTCCGTATACAGAAGTTTTCGACCCTCAGGAACTCAAATCTGGAGTCATTTTTGAGTTGCATATTATACAGCCGACGTTTCGAGAAAACCGTAAAATTAGACGGTTTTACGTTTTCCTCAAAAACTACTGTCGATAGATGAAAAATGACTAGACCATTGACCGGAGCGGAAAATTTTACATCGAATCATGTCCGCATATGTCGGAAACGGGGTCGGATTGATAATATCATTGTCTCAACTGAGAGATTAAATTTGAGGCATAACGACGATACGCATCATCCCGGAAAACGCTTGACGGCATGTATTTTCCGCAATTAAAAGGCTCGTGAATTTATAGATAACATAATCTCTATCTCTTCTAACATTCAAATGTTTATCGGTATGAGTAAGCGGCTTTAGTCACCAATTGGCAACTTAAAAATGATTTATGAGCAGATGATGGTAGTAATATAGATTCCGCCAAGTATTCTGACGAAGCGCAACGGTATTTTTTTTCTTATGTATAAGCTTTTTGCTAGCTTCTGCCGAACCAAAATCAATCGTAATAAATATTATGAAAATGTTTGTGGCAGAGTTCATTGCGAGAGAAAATTATCACAGAGTAATGATACAATTTCATTGATACAATTTTTAATGTACACATTCTTCTACGGTTCAGATTTTCATGGAAGGTAGATTTTAAGCCATGTCAAGCTGTTTATAAAGATTACGAATCTAAACAATAAAACAATGTCGAGTAATGACTAAATAGTCAAAGAGTCGTACGTGACTTCCAGCGCGGGTGTTTTTATACTTTATTATCCACGGGTTTTATCCAGTTACAAAGTCAACTGGCTTCCAAATGTGGATACTGGCCTGTCTGGACCGTAGGTATGCGAAGGTTCGAAAAGGTCGCGTATTGTTTAACCTTAAAATATACCTGCATGCTCCCATACCTCTCTTAATTAATACATACAAAATTACAACTCCTGCAACCGACATTTTCGGTAAACTTTTTCAACCTATTCTAAATTCCCACCAATCATAATAATCGGCCAATACGAAAAATTGACCAATCGGACTCAAATACCCTCCGCGTTTCCAAAAATCTTTCAAATTCCTTTTTCGATCATTACGGAAAAGTCAGTACACGCCAAGTCCTCAAACCAACATTAACTAAAAAGAATCTCTAAGTCTAACTAACCATCAAGTCAACTAATTATCGATCTGTCTAATAAACAACTATTTCGAATTCTCACAAATTGAACAAATGAACCAATAAACAATATAAACATCACTACTGTGGAACAATATAATTATAAATCTCCATGCATTCCTTTGCTTTATTTACTGGAATGTTGTATTACGGATATCTTTCGTTTTCTAAACCAGTACGAATAAGAGTTTGAAAATATAACATTTTTACTCAATTAACTGATTTCAGACACTTTTGCAGCATCGAGCGTATCGGCCACGTTATTTATATTTCAGAATCGTACGGTCTATTACAACAGACACATAATCTTGATTACGAGTACAATTCTCGTGAAGAATCGCAGTTTCTTCCAGATATAGACGGTCAATTGAAACAGCAATTAAAATTCGAACAAGAGTATTAGAATGTCTTGAAAATTACACAATTCTATACCAAGTTACGGGTCAAGTAATGAAGAATAAAAAATCAAGTCGTCCATTCTCTCACATTTCATATTCGTATACATTGCAAGATTGATATAATTTACTAGTCCAGTTGAATAAGGCATCAAGCATTTACGTACATATCTAATAACAGCGATGCCACAGCATCCATTTTGTCAGCATATAAACATAATTTTGTTTAAATGGATACGGATGTAAACTGTTGTAAATTTGGGAGCTACTTTTACTGACCAAATGGGTAGTTTTTAGACGATTTTCGCGATACGAGTAACATTCCTGTATTCGACGACAAAAGAGCCATGCACCATCGAAACTTGACACTTTTCCATTCCTTATGTTCACTCAATACGGGAAGAAATAGGGGGTGAGTTTTCTCGGTCGGTAAAGACATTAGTTCTACATGACCTTAATTCTGTCGACTGAAATTTTTTTCAAGACTTTAGTCACTTCCTCATTTGAATTCTTACATGAAGCTTGCTTCGAGAAAAACACGTGTGAATTGCACAGCACGCTTGAATTGTAGACGCGCGGTTGTCTTCAACGCTCAACATCTCCATTAATTGTTCATATTTTTACGATAAAAATGCATCGAAGTTGAATATCACGTAACTTCAAAACGGGACAGATAATTGAGATAATTGACTTGAATCTTCATCGATTCGAAATGTGCCTAATGATCCTCGTGTCCCGATTCGGTTACTGGCATTTCCCACACACACCAATTATAGATGAGTATACACCAATATATATATTGGTATAATCATACACCAATTATAGTTATACATTTGTCATTGTTGATACCGCATCCCGGTACAGCGGACGATAAAACCCCATTAAATGAGGACTCGTCAGCAGTCTTCGTTCACATTTCCATTCGTCAGCAGCACTGGAAACTGCTTAGTGAAGTGAAGTGAGCAAAAATGATGACTCGAAAAATTTTCTGCTTCACTCTAATATTATATTCCATCGTTATTTCTCGAGTTGAATCTTCGCTTCTACTCGGACAAAGAGGGGCCATATGTCATAAGGAAGTGCCGTAAGCTCCATTATCACGCTCGTAAATAAGCTGTTGTAGAAGTTTAAAGAATTTACTCGTTATAATATCAATCGGTAGTTGACGTACTTGAATCATGTAGTATTCGCGTGGAAATCATTCGCCATCAGCAAGCCGGCGAAGAGAATTTTTAAAATGTCTTCATTCGATTTTATCCACTTTTGTGTCCGATTTTTTTTTACCTCCAACGTAAGCTTTTCGACTCTCCGGATTTTCCGGATCTTGTCCAACTAGCCGACGATCAAGTGATCGACCGCGCTTGGAATTTCCAAAAATCTGTCATTTGCGGCAGAGCGCGACTCTTGGCTTCGACTCAGAAGCGAGCCGGCACTTTGTACGTTGATTTCGTCATCAGTATTTATCGTGCCTTTGTACCGGATACAAGATCCTCTTTTGTCTTTCCGCACCTTTTGATTTTCCTTGTAAGCATATCTTAAGTTTGAATAAACTATGTGTTATTTGTTATCGTTAGCGTCAATCATTTGATCAACTTGATCTATTTTCAGTTACTCCGCAACTAGACATCGTTATTACACAGATTTTGACTGGTCATATTGTGATTTCTCCGATTATGACCACTATTCCGAATACTGCCCGAGGCGTGTAAGAAAATTGACAGTTGAGGTAAGTAAGAGCAGCTTTTGGTACGTTAATTGGGACTAGTTGATTCGCGGGTAATTCGTGAGAATTTTGACAGTGGTCACATCGGAATTTCAAAAATTTCTTCAAATTTTCGGAACTGATCATGCATAAGTTGAGACACGAGTGAGTGAGCCAAAATTATACAAAACGTATTTCACGGAAATCTCATGAGAATTGCATATTCGTTATACTGATATGCCATATTGTGGCGCATGAAAAACCGATTCGAGAGAAACACAATTTTCATTAGGTTTGTGCGAAATCCTACTCAAAATCTGTTGGCTGGACAGCTTGAAGTACACTATTATTTTCCTACCGTTAATTCTAAAAAATGTTGAATCCCTGGTTAAAGATATTTTACAGCGTAATTAAATTGAATTTTTCTTCCGAACCAACTGAGTTATAAGAGCAGATCCGTGTCACGGGTAATAAACGTTTTTAAAACATACCAAATGGCTAACTGTAACCGGAACCAAACCTTTCCAGAAATGTGATCTTCTCTGTTTTTTTTAAGCAGAATTTACTTTGTCCCCAAACCTACTATTACTTACTGTAATAAAACAATTCTTTTCACTCCTATGAATGAGAAAATAGTAGTGGTGACTGAAATAGTTAATCTATGTAAACTCAAATATTGCGTTCTTCTCCCGATCTTCAACTTGCACGAAGAATATAGATGTCAGTTAAAGCGAAAAACGTGTGTTACAGTTTGGGACAGTAACAAACTACCTGACTAAATATAATAATTCGTTACATTTTCTTTCTGTTTTTTGTGTGAATCAATAATTCAAAGTCAGATTTTCTGAATAAAATAAAATACTGGCGATGATGATTGTTATAATAATAAATGGGGGCGAAGGATTCTTGTATGAAAGTAATATCATTACGGAATATGTTACTAACGACAATTAGCAGTGACTATTCTAAAAAAAATATGTTGAAGAAATTATTTTATGCGGTTGTTCATAACTCTGAAAATATTCCTTGCAACTAAACATTTACAGTGGAGATGTTATCTTGTCCTCGACACTGTCTTCATTAGCAATGAGACAAACAAGGAGAGCAATGTCTAATTGGGGTTTCCAATGAAATTTTTTTATTTCATACTCTTGTAGATTGGAAAAAAATATTTTAGACGCATTTTTTAATTTTTCGTTGAATCAAAATTGCCATTAATATAACAGATTGAAAACTATAAAATTGTGACGTCACCCATGCTAAGATATATCTATATATATATTAAAATCAGTGAAATTCAATCGCCTAGAACATGAAAAATTATCATTTTTAACGAAAAACAAAAAATACGTCCTCATTATTTTGGCTTTCACTGCATTATGCACCCCTGAAAATGGAAAAAAAATTTCGTTGGAAACCCCAGTTGTCCACCAATCATTTGTATAGCTGCAATAGTATCCTCTGATTGCGTCAATACCAGCATTATTATCTTCGTGATGGATGCATCTAACTATTGTACGTTTTTGATCGATATGCCTTGATTTCATTGAAAATCTGATGATTCCAGATTCTACCCTTATATAACTCAATAAAAGCGAATGCTCTTCTGCAAGCATTTCTCTTAGGTAGAACATGGGCTGGAAAGATTGATAGAATCCTGCAGTGACGAGGACTGGATATCATCTCGACTGTAAATATTTAGTTGCAAGGAATATTGACAATGTTATTGATAGCAGCACGAAACTATTTCTTTTACATATTTTTTCGAAATAGTGACTGCTAATTACCAGGAGTAACATATTCCGTAATGAGATGCAGTCAGGAACGACTTTCGTACAACAATCTTTCAATTCTATAAATTATTATCATAATTATCACCGGTACTATATTATTTAGCCCTGAAATACGACATTTCATCAACTCAATGCTCTCATATACAGGGTGACGAAACTGAATGTTAGACACAGTGATATTGAAAAGGCAAATCTCGATATTCTACAGCTATTTGGACAATTTTTTCTCGAGACATGATCGAAAATAGTGAAAACGTGCCAAAAAAGTGAAAAAATCGTTCATTTTCGGTGTGGCGCATCACTCACAAGAATCTGAAATGATTCTTAGCGGTAATATTCACCTAAAGAAATGAAATGACAAAGGAAACAGTTTTGTTACATCCATTAGATTTCGAAATATAACGATTTGTAACTGTGATTAATTTTTTTCGTTACCTTGGGAACAGCCTCTCGCGCTCATATCAATTCACATATAAGGTCTTTTGGTAATGTATGTCGATAATTTTTCAATCGAGTATTGCGATAGAAAATCAAATGCATAAAATGTCATTTTTGACCCCCGGGAGAGGGTGGAGGGGATTATTGAGATATGAAGCATTTCCGAACAAGTAATTTGAAGTACCCGTGACGGGGCATTTGGCACCTCTTAATCAGGAATACACTTTATTTTTGTGTCTACTTTGGAATGCTTTGAACATGATATAAGCTTTGTATAAGAGGCTTGTAGAGAAATGGCGGGAAAAATGGGCCCCTTCAACATTATGCGTACTTCTCTTAAGTTGCTTTAAAGGCGTTACAAATTTGTTCGTTAACTTGCTAAACCTTTGGACACCAAATTATCTGTCATAAAATCTGAGGGTGAGATGAACAAAATTACCCTCCCTTCGACACGGAATCGAAGCGCTAATTACTGATTTGAATTACCAGATCTGAAAATGTTGGCCTGAAGAGTATAACTTCATGATTACCAAGCGTTGTTATCCTTACCTCAAATATCTGTAAAAAATGAGTTTGCCAGTTTGAAAAAATATGAAACGATTTCATGGACATCCATTTTGCTCACCCCTCTCCTATATATTGCCCTACATTGACGTAAGATATTTATGCCACGTACACTTAAAATTTATAGAAAATGTAGGCAGCAAATATATAATAATTAACTTGCATTAGGTTTCCGGTTTTCAAACATACCCATTCACATATTTATAACATATATAAATTTATTTCAACATATGCTCATTTTGCACGAAAATTCAGATATTTCTTTATATTGAGCACGGAACGCGGTTATTATTACAAAATGAAGCTGACATGATAGGGACAAGTGAATCACGTTACAGTCGTCAACACTCCAGTGAATCGTGAAAAACATGGAATTGACGCGAACTACCACGATTACAAGCGGGTATATTTCGACATTTTTTTCACCGTCTTTCACGTTTTCCAAAGAATACCATTCTTTAAAATATTGTAGAAATTCATTAGCTTGGGATGACCATTGTGGGAAATTTGTAACAGAATCACCCGTAATATTCAGTAAATTTTACTTTGACCACAGATTTATGTGTTTTGTTTTAGACTTACACCGCGTACAGAACGGAGAAAGTTTGCTGTACGGGTTATACGAATAACAACGGTCTCTGTACGCCGATATGTAATACAAAATGCACCAATGGTTATTGTGCAAGTCCGGACACCTGCAAATGCGATCGTGGCTACGAGCTGCTGGACAAGACATGTATTCCGATTTGCGAAAAGCCTTGCGTGCATGGAAAGTGCGTTCGTCCGAATATCTGCAATTGTGATTCCGGCTATGCATTGAAGACAGACGGATATACGTGCGAGCCAAAGTGTTCCTCTGGATGCGAAAATGGATGGTGTGAGAAGCCAAACATCTGCGCGTGCCATCTCGGCTACGACAGGACCAATGACAACAAGTGTGTACCAGTATGCAAAAACAATTGCATCAACGGACGATGCGTGCGCCCAGATGTCTGTGCTTGCAACAATGGCTATCAGCGGTCCCAGAATGATTCCTTCCTCTGTGAACCAAAGTGCAGTAAGACCTGCGCTTTTGGGAAATGTACTTCACCTGAAACGTGCACCTGTGATGATGGCTATGAACTAAACGCGGACGGACACACGTGTGACCCAGTATGCTCTTCCGCTTGTGAACATGGATGGTGTCAAGCACCAAATATATGTGGATGTCATCCTGGTTACGAAAGAAACGAAGAAAATGAATGTTTGCCAGTGTGTAGTAAGGATTGTGTCAATGGGTACTGCATAAGTCCGAATATCTGCGCCTGCAACAGCGGTTTCGAGCTCTCGGAAACCGACACGTTTATCTGTGATCCGGAGTGCAGTGAGCCTTGCATGTTTGGAACTTGCACCGCGCCTGAGATATGCACGTGCAATGAAGGCTATAAATTAGGTTCAAATATTTCCACGTGTGAACCTGTATGTCTATCGTCTTGTGACCACGGTTGGTGTCTTGAGCCAAACGTATGCGGATGCGATACTGGCTACGAGAGAAGTGAAGATAACGAATGCCTTCCAGTGTGCAGGCAATCTTGCAAGAACGGGAAATGCATCGAGCCCGATATCTGCGCCTGCGACGATGGATTCGAAATATTTCAGAACGACACTTTCACCTGCGAACCTAGATGCAGTGAGCCTTGCAAGTTTGGAGTTTGCACAGCCCCAGAAGTTTGCACCTGCCATAATGGTTACCGATTGGACGCAGATAATTACACTTGCGAACCAGTGTGTACCGCACCTTGTGAGAACGGATACTGTGCTCAGCCTGACGTGTGCGGGTGTAACTTTGGCTACCGGATGTCTGACACGAAGAAATGTGATCCGGTCTGCGAAAGACCATGCCTAAACGGAACGTGCGCTGGTCCCGATATCTGTGCCTGTGACGAAGGCTTTCAGCCATCCCAAGACGACGACTTCACTTGTGATCCTGTCTGCAACAACTGCGTCAACGGAACTTGCGTTGCACCGAACGAGTGTGCATGCGATGATGATTTTGTCAATGACAGGTCGGACATCGGAACATGCATCCCTATTTGCGACCCGAAATGCATTCACGGTGTGTGTGTTGTTGAGGGTTGCAACTGTTCTTACGGTTGGAAAGGAGATTCCTGTGATCAGCCGTTGTTATGCATCCTTAATGAGCCCCGTTCAGCCACTTCTACTGAGGTGATCAGGTGAGTACTATAGTCACAAGTGCCTTGTTCGTTCTATGTCTTCAAGGATTGATTGACTCCTGTTTCAAAAACTGGTAGATAGAGAAAATTAAAGTTCAATAAAGGATTTTCAAAGCTAATCAATTATACCCACTTTAGTTTTTTTGGTAATGACAAATTATTATGGATTGAAATAACTCGGATAAATGAAAGGATTTGAGTATTTCGAACGTCACGATATGCCCTTCTATGGTTGACATCAGACATCTCTCGGTACGGCGTTCTGGATTTAGACCTGATCGGTTGAGGATCAGGTGGACTATTCGGGATGAAAAAGGGCACCGAATTAAAGTCTGATTAGTTAGGGCACGCTTCACCATCGCATGCTTGGTGTGTATCACTTGATATTCAAATTCCAGAAAGTACTTTGTTATCGCTCGTGGAATTTTTCGGTAGCAGAGCCGAAAGTATATCTGGGAAAGGAGCTAGAATCAAATTGTTCTGGCAGGATCCGGAAATCAAGGGTCGAGATTTTATTCATCGTGGAAATACAAATTCATGTCGATGCTTCAAGACGTTGCCTTCTCTTTTTGATTTCAAACCTATGCTCCTTGGGTGGGGGTGGAGCGTTAGTCGAATTAAATTTCATGTTGTTTAACGCAAAACTAAGCCCCACTCTGGTCAGGGGAAACGCTATTATAGATCCTGCATTGGACGATTGGCTAAAAACCATTCGCGGTAGTGACCGTTGGCTCCGCTGCAAAGTATTCAGTTCCACATTTGGCGATAAGATGTTTTATGGCCGAGACTTTCCAAAAGTTCGACGGGGTTTTTCGTACCATAAAAAATTCGGCGTGCAAATGTGGGGACTCACGTCGTGGCTTACCTGGCTGCTGCACATTTGTCCCAACTCGACGAGTCTACAATTTTTTACCTCCATTATCTCACGTCCACTTAGTCAGTTTGATACCTCTGCAAAGTATCACGGATGAGCAGATTCCACAATGGTAGGTTAGTAAAATGGGACTCCCGTCTGACTCGGTGAAAGCCGCGGACGGCCATGGTCTTGTAATTCGAGACACGAGATACCTTCGGTGGCGTCATCGACTTTATGAAGCATCAATTTGGTGTCATGTATGTGTCATTTTTGTGACTTTTCGGAGCTACCCCCCACCCTTATTCTAGTCCGGGGTTACCTGCTTCATTCTGCTTAGACCAGTAAGAGAGGGCCGAGTAACTTCCTCCTATCGTCTATTTTTTGGATTCCAATCCTGCTTCGAGTTTGCTTTAGAACTGCAGCTTTTCTGCAGATTCTATTCATTGTATTTCTGCTCTTTTATTTTTCGGGTAATGAGTCCTTCATCTACTCGATCGTTGTGACTTCCCTTCACTTCTATGCGCAGATTTATATGAAAAAATTGTAAATATTCTTTGAAATTTTTTCTTGCTTTTGGTTGCTTGAAATTTGTCGTGCGTGGCTGGCAGCGATCGAAATCTTCAAATAACCAAATGGCTTCTGTCAATAAGCTAATCGTATCGGTCACAGGGAGACGTATATCACGGATGTCCACAGTAGCGTCGGTTGTGATGACGACGTTTTCTACCGTATTGTTTCTTCAGATACTCTACTTACGTCGGGTGAAGTACAAACATGCGAAAGGCCAAAAAGTCGACAAGACGAATTCCCGACAGTCAAATTACCAACAGTTGAAAACGTAGAGACCGGAAATACGAAAAGTCGTTTTGTAAACGACAAAAATGTATAAATAAATAGCTACCGAATTTTTTTTTTCGAGTATCAGCAAGAATACGACGGGCAAAATATTGAATTACAAAAATTACCGAACAGTCATTAAATCGACTTTTCAAATTTCAGACTCGTACCTTTTTTGAGAATTTACGAATCCGAATTTATCAATAAGGAGTGACCAAAGACTCGAAAGGATGAAATCCAGTGAGACAGAATAGATAAAATACCAAAAGGTTGCAAAACGTCAGAAGCACGTTGCTTTTTTCTAACGTCATTAGTGGCAGCTAATAAATGTTGTTACGCATGTGAAGTGACATCAGGGCGTGTACGTGAATGTGGAACACGATTTAATCGACTAGGGAACCCCCTTAAATAAATTGAACGTAGTCGACTTTTTGGTCTTTCGGGATTTTAACCACCATCCTTATCCTCCAGATTCCTTCACTGGATGACCTACTTGTCTTTTTCCTTCGTTGTTGATGCACCGTCGGTGATCAGCTCCTTGATTTTCCCATTACTTTACGCAGACGGTTTACTTTTTCCTTGCGGTTTCAGTTGCATAAGGAAACAAAATCACGATTGCAGAGCGGAACATACGCAGGAGACAACGAAGGAATTGTGTTGTTTTTTCAGAGTACATTTACAGAGTAAGCAGTGTGATAAAACCACGCATGGTCGCGCTACTACCATTATGATTTATTCGGTCGGGGCGATGCAATATAATGATCATTGAATCTTAAAAAATTCTACTCGAAATGATTATCGGTAAACTTCAATTCGAGGTTCAAATTTCTTTTCAATTGCTGTAAAATGAAAAATTAACAATATTCTAACGAACTTCGGAACGATCCATCGGGTTTCTCCAGAAGTTGTCACAACATGATTCTAAATGACAAATTGTAGGTAATGCTTATATGACTTTCACAATCAGGCCAAAAAGAAATCATATCCTGCATATATGGAAACAAAATCAAATACGTGCGACTTGAATCTGAAACCATGCTACCAAAAAGACGTAACCACGTCAATTTTCTGCCAGTGAGAAACATTGTACTGTCAGACTACTTTAGACTATTTCACCTTTTCCACAAATCAAACAGAATTGAAGAATTTTACATTTACGATTGATGATTATGTTCCAAATTCTCATAATTTATATTTGACGGTTTCACTGGGAAAAGGCACGTGGCTCACAACTCCCTGGCAAGATATACTTTTGGAATTTCGGCTGTTTATCCGAGCTTGTTTAGTTCAGGCTTACATTCTGATGGCAAAGAGCTTTGAAAACAAATGAACACCGACTACGATCTATTCTCGTTCTGCAAATAAATCCATGACATCTGTTTATCAAGACAATATGGCTCACATCATGGAAAAGATTAGGCTGTATTGCAAGATCATGGAAAACTCTGCATTCAAACTCTGCTACCCGTGTGACATTCAACAATCTGACGTAACAATGGACGGAAACCAGTTGTATTATCATGAGTTGTGGTAGCTGACAAGTGCGATGTTCAAAGTATCCCGGCAGATACTGAGTTGTACGTTAAAAAAAGTCGCGGTATCCGGTTCCGTTTTGTAATCTTCTGCCTGTTGACCTGTACGCTATACTTAGATTTACATTACACATTATCGCATTTTATTATTCATCTATCCAATAAGTGTAATAGTGTTTTTCTTACTTTGATTCTGCAGCAATACTGACAATGAATTTCCTGAGTTTGGCTGGAACGATTACGTGACTAAAAACTTTACAATAAAATGGAACTGGCCCGTATGCAGCTCAGAATGTCTTGACCAACTCAACACAACAATCGTCAACTTTACGCAGTTTTCTGCTGACGCGATCCATCATTTTATCCCTATTGGTGAGTGAATTCTCAGAACTCCTCACAGCTGGATTCACTGCTGATCACATTGCGATTACATTTCGTAATTTGCGGAACTTTCCGCATAATTTCTTGGTAACAAGGAACTCCTGTTTATAATTGAATCAAACAAACAAAACCTAACGTCTTTTATATATTCAGATACCCCGTGCAACATCGTGACGGGACACATATTACTGGACTCCGCTAAAAAAAACGCAACGCTAATAATCACCGGATCAGGGATCGGGTTGTTCTTGATTATCATACTTGTTGGTTACATCGTGATGCGAAGGATGAAGAGGAGAAGTCATATAAATGGTGAGATATCACTAGCTCTTGATCAGTTGGAATGTAGTTCGATATAGAAAAACTTTCGAGAAGGTTATGAGTGGTAAGTTCTGCGCAGGTAGCCTCAAAAATTTTAGAGCAGAGCATTTTTTCAAATTCTTAAAGGTACCACCATACAATATTTTCTCATAATTTATCAATTTACTCCGAACTTTTGTGTGTTCAGGTGAACCATCACTACACCACTTCAAGACCTTCCAGAACAACGAATACTAGTTATAATCGTTACTTTAAAGTCTTTTATTTTTATACATAGGTACTTCAAATATCTATCTAAAAACCGTGTAAATGCTCAAATTTATTTATAATTATGAATATGTTCAAGTTGATATTGTTAGTAACTTACATTACGCAACACGCGGAGTTTTTCTTTCGAGAAGCAAATCCATCCCCAACCAGTTCTGTTTGTACGTTTCTTCAAATCTTTCTCTATATTTTTAAACCGATCTCGGTAAATCCACGAAGTTGGCTTTTTCAGGTAAAATAAAGTAAGTTTTATTAGCAATGGAAATTGTGTTTTTTTTTTAACGCTTGCAACAAAAGCTATCACACCATGCCTACCATGCACCTCATCTCCTGGCCAATCGGAGGCGGCGGAAGCTTGAAGTTGGAGGTTCTTAATCAACAAACCATCAAAATTGAGGCGCAATTTACGCAGCGGCGCAGCTCCTAGTGTATGTTTTGGAAACCGACGGGGGGTTAGGGTTAAAAAAACATCACTGACTGTTCTGTGCAAGTCGTGACACTTCTACGCCGCCAAAATTAGTAAGGGTAGGTCTTTTATTGGGCTGGTATTCTTAAGTTCAGAGTACGACGTGAATGCAGCGCAACTGTCACGTCACTGTACGATCAATTAAGAAACGGAGAGTGTTCTGCTCAGTAGAAAAAGAAGCTTACATCCTTGTTCGACAAAAATTCAAAAAACCACATTATTATTAGTCTTACTTATTATGTCCATAAGTTGGCAGTATGTTCGAATTTTTCCCTGTCAGCAATGATGAACAATACACACTTGAATATGCTCATCAATCGACGACTCGATCCGAAATATAAGGTGCAATAGATTTGACTGAATCATTCCCCTAGTTTAATGGAAAATAAAATAACAAGGAGTTTGATCAAATGGAGGAACTATTAAAAGAATCAACAAAAATATAAAATAAAAGAATGAAATAATAATACGAAAGGAAAATTAAGCAAAAATAAAAGTCGTCGCCTTGAGTAGGCAGAAATCAACGTGCTTTCTAATGCTCGTACTAATATTGCAATTGTAGTTATGTAATGCTAGTGGGTGGAATTTACTTTCCGATATTCCGTAGATTGACTGTGTACCTCATTGCAAATCTAACGTCTGATCATGTAGCAGAATTGAATCTATCTGGTAGAAGGATAGATATAGCGTGCAAAAGTTCCAGTACTTTTGATTTTTGGATATGTTTTGAAGTTTGGGGCCCCAATGAAAATTTATCTGCTATCTTGGAAAAATGGCGCTTAAACTCGATTTTTCCGCGATATCTTCTTCACGGTGAGACCTAGGATAAACATAATTACTTGAATCTTATAGAGGATGAAATTTGACAAAACTTTTGTAGAAATTTTTTTTCCGTACTTGTCATGCTAGAGGACGATACAGGCATACAATAATCAAAAATACATTATTACGAAGACCTTCACACATGGAAGGAATACGTTATGAAATGGGAACTTCATTTTGTCGTCAAAAATATTCCCAAAAACTCGACAAACAGCATTGTTCCTGACAATGGCAGGAAATCGCATATTTAAATTAGCCATTGATCTCTGTGCACCAGCCAAACCGAAAAATCATTTGATGCATTAACAGAGGTAACGATACCACATCATCATTAAAACAAGTGTTGATACAGATCGATGCCTCATTAATATAGGACGGTAATGACGCAACAAACAGATAAGTGATGTCCAGGACAGGCTGAGATATCTGTTACTTAAGGGTCGATAATATTTGCCCTAGTCGATTTCAACGTTGTCACGTGTATCTCCAAATGTCGAAGTCTACATCTACTAAAACGCGAAAAAGGGCTGCACAGCCCCATTTTATACACAATTCTGAAGAAAAAGCCTCAAACAAATTTTAATTTGTCACAGAAATAAAGAAATGGCATGAATTCTACGATTTTGCTATTGGGATTTCGACCAGGACGACCTCAATTTCAATTTCAAGATTTTGAACAACGCAATATCCCAGAAATTTGATTCCAGCATAATGGACCCCGACCGAGAGCCGGCATTCTTGAGCGAAGGAGAGCTAACATTTCTAAAGCCATGGATATCGCCCTCAAACCAAACGCAATCAAGATACAGAAGCAACCAATCAACAAATTGTTTGCACATGTGTCGACGCAGCCGCGTGGTATGAAGAATACAACTCCACATGCAACCGACGCTCAGCCTTCATCTTCAAAAAATATCAAATCCTAATAAATACTGCTATTGCTCGGGGTTACAAAAACACATCACCAAAAATTACGTGCTAAAAGTGAATGCGGTAAGCAACTTTTGTGAGAAAAGGATCACTTGGAAAAAACCTGTATGAATAAAAATGGAAAAAAATGTATGTCAAGTAACAATGTAAAGAAATTCAGTTAGTATGAAAGGAAATGATAAGAGTATGCATTTGGCTAGAGATGGAGTCAGTGACCAAGCTTCTCAAGCACAGTCAGATTGCTGCTGCAAACACAGTTGTGATACTAAAATTGAATTAATCAGTCATTCAGACGATGACGCAGATTTTTACTCAACAGATGAAAAAATCAAAGCAACAGCCTATCATGTAACAAAATTAAAGCAGAAATAATGTTTGTGAACTTATAAGTAAATAAGCAAGTACGTAATGTAGAAATTGATACTGGAACATATGTCACTGCCATTTTAGAAAATGATTGACCCGAATTTTTCTCAAAATGTTCTCTCGAAAATTTACTTTCTAACAGCAAGTTATGGTGGTAATACTATATTTCAGCCTCTAGGCAAGCTTAAATCTTTAAAAGCACATTTGAATAACAAGGAGAAATACTTTGATGCTTATGTAATTGAAGGTAAAGGCCCAGTGCTATTGGATAGGTAATGAAATAGTTGCTAGATTAGACAGAGCAGGTTTTAGAGTCAATTTAGAAGAATGCGATTTCTTTGAAATTAAAATAGGAATCTTAGGATTTGTTATTAATGATAACTTGATTTAAAACCAAGTGCATCTAAAATTGGAGCCACAGGCGGTGCACCAACTCCTAAGAATTTCAGAGAATTAAAAGCGTTACTAGATTTCGCAAATTTCTACGAAATATTCGTAAAAAAACAGAGCTGAACACGTAAAGTCAATTTATCAACTATGCACAAGTATAAATTTTGTATAGATCAATGAATGCCAAAAGTGATTCGAATGGATTAATTGAATGTCAAATAACTTCCAATAATATACTTACATTGTTCGATCCTAATCAACAATTAGTTTTAGCATGTGACGCTAGTATGTCACATCCTCGATTCCTATTGCCCCTAAATACTAGATATACCATTTATTGTTGTATTTTATATATCTACAAGGTTCCAAATATCGTTTCGTATTTCGTTTGAAGCCGTTCTTATATTTTCACGGCAAAATTTCATACGCATAATTCTTTATTGTAATTTTTGTTTCCGCTTTCGGAAGAGTTTGCTACTTTATTTTTTTCAATAGTTTACTTATTTTCTAACCCTAGGATACAATATTCTTAAACATGCTTACATGCACGTGTGCACCGAATAGGATCCTGCCGGACAACGGATGATCTCCTTTTTGGCCTTATATATGTTTAAATATTTTCACAAAACAAACAATATGCTCGAACATATCTTACCATAGTTTCGAGGATGCAGGATCTGCTGCGTACGTGCACCTTAATAAAACCATCCATCAAACTGTATCTGTTTTGGGTAGGATGACAAAGGACCAAGGAGGAATCAGACACTTCAAAAAGATCCTTCTACTGAGTCACTTCAAAATAATCCTGCTCTCAGATCAGTTCTAAAAAATTTAATTATGCTACAGTTAATCATGTCTACGAGACGTTTTGAATACTTATTTAAAATCTTCTTAGAAAAGACGTTCTAAGGCTTGACCTCTTAGTGAGGCTTTTGTTAATTGAAAACTCAAAGTGCGCAAAAAAAATAATTTCATATTCGCAATTACCATCTTTATCTTTTGGTAATTAATGCATTCTAAAAGAGTTACGTTAGATTTTTATTTCTTAACATATATTCTGAATTAACTCTAATTACTTTAAATAAATCTTTTGTCTTTGTGTTGAATTTTAAATCAATTACAAGCCCTCAATTATCGTCCATCGTTTCAATGACATTGTATCAGAAAAGACTTTATCAAGTAGTTCAGTTCGCGTCCAGTCACCGCCGAGCACGCAAAGCAGCCCAGAAGTCGACTGATTAAGATCAACGACAAGTAAGTGGCACCCTTTTATTAAAAAAATCATTTCCTCTTGATACGAGCTTAACCAAAAAAGAAAAATTCAGCATTCATTTCAGGTAAATCGTATTTAGGAACTTTGTCTTAAAACGAGCGTTAAATTATAGTGGCGGGTTGGTTCTCATGTAAACAAACAATCGTCAAACACGATGCGTCACAAGTAGCTACGGCTCATCAGCAATATTGTCGCATCGTTATTATAACGGTGAAGAACGTCCATTAGAAATCGCGTCAATCATCATACCAAAATCTGAACGGCATTCATGGTAATAAAATCAGTAAAACTCATATTTGGTAACAAAAACATGTCGACTGTGTTACACCGTCGTTTACAAAGATGGGCACATTTTCTGTCAGGTTACGGCAAACGATATAGAAATAGTAAAATCAAAGTCAAACGGAAACTTTTATGGAAATATATACAGAAATGATTTTAGCGGAACGTCACCAAACTCTCCTACAACTTTGGCCGAAGATGTTCTTTGTAAATAGAATTCGGTCTGGTGCTACAGCAGTGTAGTGTGCGATATAGACTATTCGATGTGTATAAGTAGATATATAAGGGGGGGTTCTGGCTTAATCTGCCTTACCGACCGAGTACTCAGTACTCAGTACTCGGTGCTCATTCGGTAAAGTAGATTAATCTAGAACCCCCGTGCCGAGTACTGAGTACCCGGTCAGTAAAGCAGATTTAGCCAGAATCTCTCTTATACTAAGAGAATATCTTGAAAGTTAACGCTCGGTCACCGCCGACTCGGCACCATTCACGTTTTTCGTCTGTTTTTCACAGGCTGGCCATCCCATATTTAATTTTAAACTGCGAAAGGCCGAAAAACGATTGCATCGACGATGAACATGAACATCAATCGCTTAAAAAATTTTATCACGAATGATTGCACGATTTCTATCCAAGTGTAACTGTTTTTTAGTAGCAATCGTTTGGAGGTATTTTTTTTTTTCATTTTGATTGCAAATTAAGCATTTTCTCCTACATGTTGCAGTTTTTACAATTTCCATCATTTGAAAAAACAATCCAATCATTCTACACTTTTACAATCACACTGGGGCTATAATTTTCATTACTTTTATTTTATTTATTATTATTTTTTTGATTGCTTCAGTTTTTGAAACCTATCCAAATCGAAATTAGCAAAGCAAATTGAAGGCACAGAACAGTATTTTCTACATTTTAACCGCGTAGCTTCGCTTTTAATTGAGGAGCAACGAGGAAATAATTTTTTTACAGTTCCAAGAACGTTATCGCTGACGTTTTAAAAGAGAACTTTATGGATCGTTACGGAATTGGAGAGTCCCTAACGGAACGGGGAATAATCTTTCATAAGTTACCGTAAGCGATGTCTCAATCGACTCGGAAGTCGCACTATAAATCAGGTCTCAATCAATCATTTGTGGGTGCGATCTGTCAATGTTTTTCAAACGCTAATCGAAATTTGATTGTCTTCTCATAGGTATACAATCCTAAATATCCGGGCGAATTTCGCGACCGTTTTTTTTTCGACTATAAAATACCCGTACATAAGTATAAATGTATACCGACACAATCGATACCTTCAAAAATGTACGATATATGGAGGTCTTATTTTTTGCGGAATGATAAGGAAACCTTGGACCTTGTTCATTGTTCTCACGGTACGTCGATAGCCTCAAATCTGTAGCGAGCAGCTACAAAATAAAACGTCTGAAAGAATATAATTTTTGCTCTTTCTGCCTATTTGATATCTGTATACCTTCACGATCGACAGGTCAATCAGCTATTTCCTTATCTTGCGGCGGCCCGACAAGACCACACACACTCAGCTGGTAAAACGCATGTTCATTGGATTTACCAAGCTGGACCGAAGAACCGTAGCCATACTCTCAAAAGGGTCTGTTGCTTATTACTCAAGAATTACGCAAACATAATTAATACGATCGTTATATTTTTACGAAGAATACATGAAAAATTCAAATTAGTAGTTGCGTATGGATTATAAAAATTCAATGGTGAATAAATTTACCTGCATAAAAAGTATTTTAAAAAATAGCGAAACCACCGCCGATCAATCTGTGTACTTACAGACAGAACCAGTAATATGAACAATGTTTTTTGGCTTTGTAGTTTCTGAATAACACCAGACGTAATGCATCCGGAAACGTGTAGGTATATATGGGGAGTTCCATACGAAATGTGCAATTGATTGCCCACACCCCTTCCGATTTGTCTCAAACTTCGTCTAGTCTATTAATGGGTTGTAAAAAAAATTCCCCTAGATAATAAAAATTGTACCTTTTACAAGTTCCGAGTTACACCAAATCCAAAATTTGTAATTATTTTTTAGTTGTCGCAGTCGCATACATGAAAGAAACCTTTAAACCTTTAGATGTAAAAAAACCTTCATATCTTTTTAACCAGTTGAGTCCCGTGATTTTTTTTTACGAAAATTCGCGGAAAAAATAGCCGCATTTTATGATAAAACTTTGAGCCGAAAAAAAGTTGGGGAACGAGCTTAGAATCACGTTTCTCAGATTTTTTTTACCTGGACCTCGAAATAGACTTTGTCCCGCAAACCCATCGAAAAGTACATAAAATTACACAACTTTTGTCCTCGTTAACTTTTTGGCCCGGACGTACAGTTTGGGAGCTACAGCGATGTGAAAAAAATAATTACAAATTTTGGATTTGGTGTAACTCGCAACTTGTAAAAGGTACAATTTTTATTATCTAGGGGAACTTTTTTTACAACCCATTAATTGACTAGACCAAGTTTGAGACAAATCGGAAGGGGTGTGGACAATCAATTGCACATTACGTATGGAACTCCGCATATACGAGAACACTTTTAGACTGTTAGATATTTGTAAACGTTGCCGGGTGTGATACGGTCATATCAACCGAAGACTCGGCAGTTCACGTATTCATATTTAGTCGTAAGCATATCCTGAAGTTGTTAAGTGCGATAAAGATCCCGAAAACTCAGGCCTAAATTATTTTATGTACAATAACAGCGTGTGTTGAGACAACAGTGTAAGAATTTTAGCAGCGTGATTAAAATAATCTCTACTTTCATGGAATATAGACTTTACCGCAGGATTGTATTTTTATGTATGTTAAAATACAAGTTCAATTTTGCAACTCTTTAAAAATTCGTTCGACAATTTTCCTCAACTAACGTAATTAATTTAATTGCCGTTTTATAAATAAGGTATGAGTAACAAGAAATTGTGAAATGAATTAACAACGAAAGAATGTGTGTGTGTAGAAAATTTATTCAAACCGTTCTTCGTTGTTTTCTAAATACGAAATGATTACCTCAAAGGCATACACGTAGATACGCACCAATTGAAATGACTATGCATTCATGATATGGCTTGGATTGTTATTTCGACAGCGGAAGTAGCATGAGCTTGAAAAGTTTCGTATGAGATCATCAGCTTCACCAAGGACTCAATTTTCCTAATCAAATTTAATCCGAATCGCTTACATCGTTTTTCCGGAATTCAAGCCACGTGAATACACGTATTGAAATATGCTGGAAAGTGATTCGGTGAATAGGTGAATAAATTTCAAATTTCGCAATTTTTATTGAAATCCAACGTTTTCCACGACGGCAAATCTGATAAGTATTTCGCTTTGACGGTAGATGCTCGATGAAAAAGTAAATGTATTAACGTGAAATTGGAATGACGCGATTGAGGAGCGTCAGCTTGCAATTGAATCATAGAACAAAACGTGAGCCGACAAACTTTGAACTTTCTGAAATGATTATTTTTTGATGTGGAGTTGTAAGCGCTGTCAATACCACTCGCATATTACGTTACAATCGACCAGATGTTGTTATCGAATCTGAAGAATGTCACATGATGCCACTTATTGTATGGTTTAAACATTTTTATAATATGTATGAAGAGGCGTGAGAGGCAGGGATAGAGTGGATAGGGGTTGGCAAAATGTGATAAATCCTGAGTAGATATTTGGTCGGGGTCCATTCCAGGCTTTGGACAGTTTAATTAGGATGCTGATAAGGCAAATTGGCCAAACTTTTTATCTACCGGCAGTGTCAACTCTATGAAAATCCTACCAGTAAACCTTTTCGCAGTCCCATTTAGAAACGAATATTTGTAAAGAAAATAAAAACGATCGAAACCGATTTTCAAAGTAACACGCAAACTTCTCTATTGATGAAATAGTTTATCGACTTTTTCGGTAGTTGGCTCGAAATTTGGATTTCAGAGTCACTGCGGTTACTAATTCAGTATGCTATCGACTCGGCCTCGGGACTTGTTAGTTTCTAAGTAAAAATGAGGTTCATAAGGAACAGATAATACAGGCAAACGCGAATTTTGACTTTGATAAGAGGGTATGAAATTTCGATAGATTTATCGACAGTTAGATGAAAAATATATATATATATATATATGTGCCCTGAAAAAGTTTGCTTTTCTATCCAGGAGAACGGTTGAAGAGTATTTTAGAAAATCCATAGTTGAAATTTTTATTTATTGATAACTCGAAATAAATATATTTATATGTAATTTTTATCAACTTTTAATATCATATCAAATTAAGAAATAGTGGAAAAGAGTTTAAAAGTGAATCCCAATACTTTTTCTTTCATGTTCGAAAGTACTTTCTCTTGTTTGTAAGACTTTTCTGAAAATTAAACATTAGGCGAAATCAATATTAAAAATCTTTTACAAAGTATGAATAGTAGAGTGAGATTTTAATTCATTTATAAATGTATCAACACATGAGCCGTCATTAGGTTTAAAATTCATTCATTCATCCATTCCACAATTCATTCATTCCATGTGTATATTGTTAAAACTGGTGGATATTGTTGAAATTATAAATAATTGTCAATAACTGTCTTTCGTCGAGGCATTATATTTTTTGATTTCACTTTTATTGTTTCTTCGTTTTATATCGTCTCTCTTTGAAATTTGGCTTGGCTTTTCGAGTGTTTAATTATTAATTCGAAATGTTTGTCCTAGTAGTTTAGATTCACTTTATTATTCTCAGTTTGTCGATTTTCGATCAGTTACGATTTCGTTTCAGAGAGGGGAACCTCCGCACCTCCTTCCTCCTGGAGAGACGTAGACCAAGCAACCTTCCTTCTCGAATTTGTGACCAGGTGCCCCACTCCCTGGGTCTAACCTAATCCGCTCGTGCCGTGTTCATTGCGCGGTTATGTTTGAATCATTACACACTAAACCCCAAATGTAGTCCGCGTCATATTTTCGTTCTATTGGCCCTGATGACGTTGTTCGAAGTTCATAATATCTTGATGAAAACGTTCTCCTTGTTCTTCTGAGTACGCCTCCGTGTTGTTTTCAACTTTATCTAAATGAGTATGCAGCATATGTACTTTTAGAGACATTCTGCAACCCATGGTTATAAAGTTTTTTAACATATTTTCAACTAGATCTTGGTAATTTTCATCTTTGTTATTCCCTAAAAATCCAGAGACTACTGCTTTAAAACTATTCCAACTTTTTTTTTTTTTTGGCGGTATTTTTAAATGTACCAGAACTATTTAATATTTCTACGATAACAGAAAATAATGTATTATTATCAAAACTACTACAAGAGCAAACTTTATATGGAATATGGGTACTTTTCCTTTATTTCGGAGCATAATGAAAAGAAAAATCATAAAATAAATTTTAGGAAACGGACGAAAATTTTTTATGTAGAGTTGTGTAATAATTCTTGCACTCACAATCAATGGGAAATAGAGATTCAGCTAATGAATTATTAAATTCCTTACTACTTCTTTGTCAATTACTAAAAGTGACCAAAAAAAAAAAATAAAAAAATATCTTGATGTTTTATTATTTTTGCACTCGCGCTTGATCTACTACACGCATACACACAAAAACATGAATCTGTCTAACTCATACATAGGAAAAGAGAAGGTATTCGAAAATTGTATAAAAAAGTAAAAAGTAAAAAGTCCGAGTAACAAAATTCAGGCCAAAATATTGAAAGTCATAATTTTCATTTTCATGGCAAGCCTGTCCGAGAATATTCTTCACCGACAAGGAAAATTTTCTAGCGAATGTTTGCTTGAGAAGTTATCGCTACGGTGGGGATTTATCAAAATCATGTCATTCGCTTATTCCTCTACGACGATCGTTGAGTTGTGCTGTCAGTTTCGAATCGAAATCACGCTGTCAACACATTGCCTCGGCAGAAAGCGAAATGACTCATGATTTTGTAATATTGTGAAACGTAAACAGTGCATCAACATGGATTGGATCAGTTTGACGTGCGTTGTTGTTTTCATCGTCTTAGGACAGCGTGAAGGTAAATTTATAAACCACACTGCAAAAGCTGATATACATTTTTGTGATTCTTGTGTCTTGAATGCTTGTCACCTAACGTACGAAGGGAATTAGCAAGTACATCTGTTTAGTCGTCGTGCCGGACTGGCATCACTGGTGGGATAAAATATCTGACGTATTTAATAAAAAAAAAGTCTCAATATAGTGTAAAAAGACTGTCAAATTCTGAAGAAGATTATTTTCAGATATCAACGTGAGATTTCACGAAAGTGTCAAACTCGGAACGTTTTTAACGTTTCTAACCATATTCCGGGATAACTCTTACAATTTTTCTGCAATCTGCCATTTTGTTGGTAGTGAAAATGTTGTTTTTTTTTTTTTTTCATCTCACGTTAATTTTTAGTCCAGGTGTCCCGTGAGGACAGTTACGCAGGCATGAAACACTAAGTTTTTTTTATCGATTATGTATTGTTCAGTAAAAAAAATTCTTTATTGAAACGAAAAAACCACAAGATATCTTTTTTGTTAAGAATAATCTACAAAAAAGGTATCTTCGTAAGAATGTGGTTTCTACGTAAAATATATATTTACACTGGCAATTATGATCTTATCTAAATTTTACGAAAAAAAAACCTTAAATAAATACAGTAAGAAATTTTTCCGCGTGCGGGCATTATTTTATCGTAATTTCGAATCCTTTTTTCACTACCACTTTTTTTCGAAAAAAATTATGATTTTTTTGAATCACCTTAATAGATATACAATATAAACCAACAAAACGGAGTATTTTATTGATCGCCTCTCATCAAAATAAATCGATAGTTTGACGAACAAAATATTCGACTGATCAAGTTTAATTGAAATTTCGATCGTATTCTATAAATAAACCTACTTTTACAGTTATTAAAAAGGTTCATTACATCAAGATCATTTGAGATTCTTCTTCAGACTACCGAGTGTTGATATCAATGTTTAATTTGATCATCATTTAGTATCGAATAATAGGTTTTCAATAATACTACGTTTTTAGAAAGAAACAAAAATAGCACAGAGGTTTCATTTTTTATTTTTCTGCTAATCCATTAGTAGAGTGTAAATATCTAGGATGAGGTGAGAAAAAAATCTTCCTTTTTTTCGAATAAATACTCTGATGATTGAGATCAATCCATCTGGATTTGTTGCAATAACATAAGCTGTGTTTCCAAATCCGAAGTCTAAATTTTTGGTTTCGCATTGATCCATCATGCCGAAATTTTGAATAGTTGAATTTTTTGACGTGAACGCACAATCATTGTTGGACCTAACGAAATTAGGAGCGTGAACTTGCGTGATGAATAAACTACTTTCAAAATGTGAAATCTAATTACGGGTGCGCAGATGACACCGAAATCTCACCACAAAATTTTTCATATCAGCTTATAATCACAGGACGTAAGATGACTCAAGTTTACTGTTTCGTTATTCCACATCATAAGTTTTCCCGTTCAATGTGGTCGAGAAACCACCGTGCATTTCCTTTCCGTATTACCATAAGTGATAAGACGTGCTATGACGCCAATACGAGCTGTGTGTTACTTGCATCATTTGGAGCGAAAAGACTTAGCTGAGCTTTTGGATAACTTTGTAGAAAATACAAATACAAACTGTGTGTCGCTCTCCTTGTCAAAGACACGCCGTGCGGTTTAACCTTTCCGACCAAAGAGAAAACCAACTAAACATCCACCGGATATTATGTATGCCATTTTTTTCGTGACAAACGCGTTTTGGCCGTTCCGAATGTACAAAGTTTGCAAATAGCAACATCGGAAAGTTGTGTTTATTGTGAGATTCCTGCATTGGCGTAGAATTTTTCGTCCATACTTGTTTCTCACAATAATTGAATTGTGTGATTTCCAGTTTCCAGTTTTTTTGATCAGTCCTTCAATAATCGGTTTGCATATTATATCTAATGTGAAACGTTATGATTGATTCGATGAAATTGGATTCCTCAAAAACTCTTTAAATCGATTCAAGTTTCACACAAGCATATGAGACATTTAGAATCAATTCACTCAATCTGGATGACGATTGCAGAGAAGTATAAGTATAAAAGATTTTTTGCACGTATACTACTATTACCTCGAAAACTGTTATCACCTGTATTACCTTAAAAATGTAGCACTCGCGTTATTTATTGATGGTTGAAAAATGTTTTGAACACATTTTCAGTCTGCGAATATGTTCTTGTTTCTTAATGCTCGGCGATAGTTGGAAAGAAGGGCAAGCGATGTCAATTACTTAGAATCAGACATAAGTGATCACCTGATTAATGAAAAACACTTTTGAAGATACGTTATACATAGCGAAATGCTGATAATACACGTCGGTCCTGTGAATGTTAACTTTTTTACTGACGGAACTACCATGCTTATATTATACAAGTCTAATCATTCCGTATCTACGTGTACTCATGTAGGCGTTGCAGCACGGAAACCAACGATAAGTTCCAACGCGAAAGATGGCATGATTCAAGAAGGAAATGAGCTGAGAATATTCTGTAAGGGTGACGGCAAGCTCCATTTTTCAGTAATGGAGGTTCCATCGGCAAGTATCAATTCTAACCAACTTGCCTATACGCGCGCTGATATTTCGATAACGCTGTAGAAAAACTACAAGTATCCATCTGCCACTAATACCTTTACTCTTACCTTTACACCTTACAGGATAAAGGTTCGTGCAATCATACTATAAATTACGGTCCGAATAAAGCCTCCTTCGTTTGCCATAATGCAACTAGAAGCGACACTAGATGGTATGCCTGTGCGAAGGAGGGTATCGTAATCCGTAACACCGACCTAACTATCGAACACCCTGACGAAGACATCGCTTGGATTCATATCTACGTAAATTGTAAGCAAGATTTTTTTCCGTTTAAATATTACACTTTTGCGCGCTTAGTTGATGAAACAAGTAAAACTGCACAGAAAGATTAACGTGTCCAATTTTTACATGTCGTGCTTGAAAACCAGTATGGCCAGCTGTAATCTGAAATAACACATATTGCGGTATAATTTAACGAGTTATGCTTGATCTAAAATTGCGTGTCTCTACCAGTCATGTGATCTGTGTTTTTTTTCATGCGCTTATTTGCAGACTGCATATAGTTATAAATTTAATACCTTTGAGAATCCGAAACGCATATTCGTTTTACCGACGTAATGTCCATCGATTATTTGCAGAAAGTAGACACCCTATTTCGATCGCATCGAGAACTTCAAAGCGGAGAGTATCGATGCGCAATTCGTGAATGCCATCTATTTTTGGCCATCGTCACAAAGTTCTGTACTCGCTGATTTGAAATTTTCATTTCCCTAATTACTCGTTTTGTGACTAAAATCTGACTTTGAGCAGGTTTCGAACACAAGTTTTTAATACTTGGTAAACTTTCAAACATATGTTCGGGGTTGGTGGAAGTGTGTTTTATTGGGGACTTGATGGGGTGTGAAAATAATCAAACAATGGAATAATTGAAGGTGAAAACTGATTAACGAAGACTCGTTTAATATGCGAGGGAACTCGTGAGCTATTTGAGGGATGCTTAAAGATATGCATTACTGGCAGGGTTCTGTCTTATTTAAGGGGTCCAAGGGCCCAGCAATGTTCCCCACCTCGAGTGGGAGAGGCGCCTTCAAAGGCCCCCAGAAGGGCTACGTCTCGGGGTATTGGTGGCGCCGCGCCCACGTACTTAGCCCGGCGATTTGGCCAGGCCATCAGAGGATTGTAAGATTTACGACCCCTGAGGTTTCGATGCCCGATCGCTTCCTGGCAGGGTTGAAAATAACGCACTCCTTTTTTCTAATGCACCACAGTTTTTATTAGCCATCAATTTCTAATTTTTAATGCAAAATATATCCCTCAGCAGGTAAATTTTAATTTTCGATGGAAAATAACTCCCATTAACCCTTGGCCAGCATTGTGGAGTATCAAACGCTCTACTCTTGCTCGCACTTAATTCAATTTTCAATAGTAAATAATTTCCTATAATCATTCAATTTTCAATGATAAATAATTACCAATAATCATACGATTTCAATTTTAATGGGAAAAAATTTGCAAGAACCATGAAGTTTCAATTTCTAATATAAATTACTTCCATTACAGAATGACCGGCTGATGCATTACTTTTTCATTCGAAATTTTACAACGCAGCTTCCCAGACTATTTGAGGAGCATTTCTCAGGTCCTTGGAACCCATTTCTAATGACATTTCCTACCCTGGCTTATTCTACTCAATTACAATTTTTTTTGCGGCCCAAGTTCCAAAGAAACGCGTCGATCGAATTGATTGTTTTAATAACTCTACTTAATTAGTCTTCACACAGATTAACACACCTCTGTATGGGCTGTAGCTATAACATCAAATTGTACGTAACAAAGATGGTCACAACGCGATAGCAGAATGGCCACAACTGCTACTCAGGTGGAAAAAAATTGATACAGTTACCCTATTTATTCTAGCTACGGAACCGTTTGCCCAAATGGCCATAGGCAGAGAGTTATCAGTAACGGAAACAGGCCCAGTAGTCTTTCCATGTCGGACAACGTCACCTCATTGGGAAGTGCTTCTTCATACAACAAACGAAGTAAGTAAATATGCATTCAAAATCAACAGTGCAATTTTCATTGTTGCACTGAAAGAAATCCGTAAACGAAATAACATTATTCTGAAAGTACGTGGATAGTATATATTTTTTTCGTGTGCAAGCAAAATTAAGAACGTTGAAGCCAGAAAATAGTTGAAATAACTATGAAACATAGAGTAATGAACTATACAAACCGATAAAATTTACACCATTTTGAGTATCAAGGCTTGCGATATCACTTTTCTCAACGAAAACCTAGAAAACTAACAGTCAATTTGACACAAAATAGGCGGTATCAATCTTTTGAAAATTTAAAATTACAAATTAATAATATCAGCTTAACAATTTTTAAACATTTGTATCAAATTCGAAGAACTTGACGGGACGCTTCGATCCAAAAATCGGGTTCATTGCGACGGGAGATCTAAGTTACCTGGTTAATCAGGAAATTAATTGTTCCGTAATCAACGAACCCAGGGCATTACGTGATATGAAGTCAGTTTCGTATCGTCTCGCCGATGAGGAAGGTAAGCCAAACTTTTTGTTGTCTCAGACCTCATTACGTGGAGAAGTTGTGTTTAAATATATTAACGGTATTTCTAATAAAGCAGATGCAGATGATTTACCGATGCCCAAACCAGAGATTGATAAAATCGCGTTACACCACATGGTCTGGGGAAGGGATCAAAATATAAATTGCACAATCACTGTACCTCTTAAAAATCTTACACTTCAATGGAAAGCCCCAGAATCAGTCCATGTAAGTACTCAACAACGCTGTTACAGTAATGAACCCCATGCATATTTGTAAAATTTCGGCCGTATATTTATTCAGTGGAAGAATTCAAGGTTTATTGTAACTGAGGAACAATACGAATTATATTACCTAATATTGTACGCCGCTGACACAATATCTATAAAGAGAAATATATCTTCGTGATAATGGCACTTCATTTAATTTCAAGTGTAGCTGTACATGCACATAATTGTTGCATAGATTTATTCAGTGTGCTGATCAGAAAAATGTGATAACAATGACATTCCAGCATCAGCGGCTAATCACAACCCGGTTCACAACGGATACAGCAGATCCTATGTATACATCTTATATTTCCGAGCTGACAATTAAGAATGTGACGGAAAATGATGGCGGTAGCTACACTTGTTTCATACAAGAATATTCCGATGTCGATGAAGCAGCAGACACGTGTGATATTAAGTTTTGGGGTAAGCATCAGAATCGTCAACGCTGGCTGTACATACTACAAAGTGAGACCGATATCGTATTGTCAGGTCTTTAGGTATGGTGTAGTGTTTCGATCGGTCTGCACAGAAGAGATCGTTTACATATTCTACAGAATAATGCATTAATGCATGCCTAATTTTTCAATCGCAGATCCGAACCACTTTTTTGTCAACGTAAGCATGGTTGAAGGTGACGATTATCGATCAATTGTAGGAAAAGAGGGAGAGACTTATAGATGGAATATTAAAGTTGACGCATATCCCGAATACTCGCTGCACTGGTGAGCGTTCATTCTATATAACTGAACAGTTCCGTACTTGGCTGCTCTAGTAAATCGAGAGAATCGATCAGAAAAATTATAGTTTTTGTCAAATTATATTGTGAGAGTAAATAAAAAGATATTACGGATAGTTATTCCACGTCAAAGCGCGTACTTGTGGGGAAAACATTCCCATCGATATTTCCAAATTTCACAAGAGTTAGTGAATGTGTTGCCACCGAGAGATTTCCTCCATTTTTTTTAAATTTTAATGTCAGTATTTTTGGAGTTACACCTGATCGGAAATTTGTAGAAAAAGAAAAAAAAATAAATAAACACCCGAGCACTGAAAATCTATTTCCTTTCATTGTGAAGATATCTTTTTTTATTGGTATGAATAGTCGGATGGATTTTTTACCACAATCTGTATAAACACAAGTTTTTAAAAAAATATACAAACACTTTTTTCATTTAATATCCAATGATGAAGAAATAATGCGGTATTCGTCATAAATGGTGATTGAAAACGGTTCATTTCGTACTGTCGCTTCTAGGTTTAAGGCACGCTAACTAATATTCGGGTTCCGCGTTTTTTTTCGCATGCACTCCGTTACCTCTTCATCATAAACGGTTTAGTTTTTTTTGGAAATCGAACAAGGAACGAGCTGGTATTTTTAAAAAATTTTTAAATCGCGTAGATCAGGGTGAAATATCGATTTTAATATTTTTACCAATTGAAAAACATGTTCGATTCCAAGAAAAGCGTAGCTAATTACCAGGTTCTGGAGTGAAGTTTTATTGAACTCAAAAGGAGACCTCCGTCAGAACGCTCTAGGATAAATAGGTCCGGAGATATTAGCTGGTTTGAAGATTACCGTGCATGACTGTTGGGAAGGTTTTTTTTACAGACTTTGATCACGCGTAACTCTAAAAACACTTACGCTGGAATAATAAAAAAAAAAAAAAAAAAATAGAAATTATAGAAGTTCTCTGAGGTCAAATACAATATATTCACGAACTTTGATAGAATTTCCAGAACTGACCGTTTCGAGAGTGTGTTCTTCGACTCATATGTAGAATATACCAGTAGACACGGGTCTTGTTCGTATGAACGCTGCTTCCCATAATGCAGGATGAAAACTTTACGTAGTTAGATACTGAAACGGAAAATTTTGCGTTGCTTTTATACAGGTACAAGATCGATCATCAAGAACTTAAGGAAATCAATTTCAACAATAACAGCAAATACTCGGTCAGCGACCCCTTTCGGACCGACGGAGGGCGAAACCACCTTTTTGAAATACATAACTCGGACGTGTACGATAATGGCGAATATGTCATTCGCGTGAGAACGAAATATAACATGAGTGACCTGAATCTTAACTTGACAATTAATGGTAAGATATTTTCTATCGTACATTTTCAATCATGCAATTCAATATGTTTGTTCATGTCACCGCTGTACTAATGATTTCTCATATTTCCTAGTACAACCAATTCCCAAAATCACTCCTAACGTAGAGTACGTTGCACCGGGCCAGTCGATGAATTTTTTCTGCACAACAGTCAGTCATCCGTTAGCAAACGTGACATGGAGGTATATGGAACGACCTAACTATCCATCATTGGATGGAAATAGATCTGTAACTCTTTCGGTAAGTACTTATAAATCTCCCTGGTTAATTTCAGGTTTCAGCGAGATTTATATCTACTCACAAATAATCGGATACTTGTTCGAATGCGTTTGAGGTACATAATACTTAAATATCTATTCCCTACTTAGGATTATAAGGAACTTCCAAACATCAATGCGGTAACCTCGGAGTCACAATTGAACATAAAGATTAACTGCACAGGACATCTAATATGCAGAAGCTGCAACTATATAAACTGTGTTGAAGTTTCCAAGTTGATCTACGTTTCTGGTATGTTCCTCCGTTTAACTATAGACAGATAGTATCGTGATTTTGGTTTAATGCGACCATCTGGGATACAGACATTCACCAATTTCTTCGTTTTTCAATAGGAATTAAAAGTGCCGTGTAGTAATTTAGAATTTACTGCAGTTGAATTGGTGGAAACTATATCCAACGATAAAAAATTTTTTAAATAATGAGTGGAAAAAAAATTTTCTCGCAAGGCTTTTTATTATTTTCACAATTGATTGAACAGAATAACTTTAACTGATTAAATATGATACTCTTCTTTCCCCTGTATAACCGCTTAGCGAAAATTGGAACACTTTTTGAATAATTTTCACACATTTTTATCATGATCGGCTACTTTGTACCACTTGCGAATGATGATCTAACGGAGATATTGGAAACGCTGTTTTAACGTGCAGTCGCTTCTTCCACGGTTCGCATCTCACACGGAAAAAAAAATTCTGTTCGGCGAGCTGTATTCTACAGCTCCAGTAACTATACGCACTCTACGGTCTTTCTTGTAGTTACAGCAACTATATATTAGTCAGCTCTGATAGCTGCAAGTTGTTCAGCTCTCACAGCTGAATGGTTTTGCTCTAAGAGCTGTAAGTTGCGCTGTGCTCTGGTGCGTTGACATATTTCATAACCTTCAAATTTCATGAGTATGATTTAAATACAGTTGATACATAATTGTTTAAATAGTCCATTCAAATATGTAAATGACACTGAATAAATAATGATAATAATGATGGAAAATAATACTAATAGCAATATAATTGTACTATTTAATAATAAGCGCTGTGAGCGGAGCCGAAAAATTCTGGTCTAGCTCTTCGAACGAAGCTGTTTAGCTGAGAGAGCTGAACAACGTACAGCTATGACAGCTGACTAACAGTCAGTTATACGAACCATGCAGTGCTCTTCCAATAACGGAACGTTTAGTTCGACGAACTGTTTACAAGTAACTATCTAATATTTAGTTCCACGAGCTGAATTTTTTTTCCGTGCACAGTCAATGGCTTTAGGAGAAATGTTCAAATGTTGATTGCGATTGCTGTTTTCACGTGACTTTGAGTCATCGTACCGAGACTTCTTTCGAATCGTAATGTTGTTCGATAAAACTGTGTCCAACTGATATTTGTTTTCCCAGTATTTCGCTTATTTCAAGAAATCGTATAATAATCTAATTCCCAAAGAAGGTAAATGACATCCTACTTACCCTAATCACATCTTGTTAGGGAATTCAAGGTTATTTTTTGTTCGTTGAGAATAAATAAAAAATTTAATGACGAAATTTGATTCCAGCTCTCGTATTTGATGAATATTCATGCATATGATTATTTGCGAATGTGAAGCAAAATAACTATTTAATTCACTGTAGCGTCGTTCATTTTATTTTGAAGCACAAAATGCGAGAATCACTCGGCCGACTAATTTACTCAAGACTTGAAATGTTTCAAATTGAATATGAGTGGAATCTGACTTCTGGAGAAAAAGATAGTATAAGTACATAAAAAACGGTCTAGTGAACAAACAAACAAGAGGATCAAAACCGTATATTGCTCGATGAATGTTCATTGATTAATGCTTCAGCAAATCTGGCCCCACTTTCAGAATAAAAATGTAATTTTGGTATTATAGGGTCTCGACCAGAAAATTTCGTCATGTAGCTCAGGACCCTAGTTTTGAATCCGAATTGGAAACAGTTTAGCCGCTAAAATGATAAAATACTGAAGTGTGTTATTGTTGGAAAACAATAAAAATTTCATCATGAATTTTCCTTTAATTTTCATTTGTGGCTGTTTCAGATGTCAATGCGTCGTTTGCTATAAAACCTCTCGAATCCGTCGTTGAAGGTGATAACATCAATATCACGTGTGGTGCTTCAGTTTATCTTAATTTTAGTAGCGATGAGATTCTTAAATGGAACGTTAATCGTTCGGGTAAATATGACTTTGTTTGATTTTTCATCATAATATTTAGTCAAGCCTGCTTCTTCGAATGAAGTCAGTAACAGTACGAATATCAACATGAATCCGTGCAGTACATAAACATATGTTTGTAAATCTTGAAACAGGAAGAATGAGAGTTTTGGAAGAGAAAACAAAATTTACGCATCTTTCAATACTTCAAATAAGCGGAGTGACTCGATTGGACGATGGGATTTACATTTGTGATGTTCTCGACAAGAGTAAGGGCTTCAAACCCCAGGCGTATAACTTGTCGGTGGCGGGTATGTAAAGTTACTTTGATCATAGCTTGAAAAGAATTTATACTCGAATTGACTTAAATGAACTATTTCTGTTTTTTGACTGTTTCAGCTGGGCGTAAACCAAAAATATACGAATGGAATATGAATACTTCTCAGTTAGTAATTGACACGGATAAAAAACGAAAAGACGGTGTGACTCTCAAATGCTTAAGTGACGGAATGCCAAAACCAGAAACCACCTGGTTGAAGGTAACGTATTGCCAAGTGCATTTCAAACTTGTCGATTCGTAGACATTTCACGTTGAAGTTTTGCAAAATATTATTTCATGAAAACGTGCTCTATTGGACTCTACTAAAGTATTACGATAGTCTTTGTAAACCACCATGCGGAATGTATGATCTTTTTATGTCAAAATATAGAATAACAAACCACTGCCAGAAGCCCATAGTTACCACATTTCGAAAAGCAAATCTGAGTTCCGCATATATTCGTTTATCGAGCAAGATAGTGGACTATACACGTGTCAAATGGTGAATCGTTTTGGGATTGATCAAAGATCCGTGGATATTGTAGTTCGAGGTAAACTTATGCAATACCTATTACGAATAGGGTGTATTTAATCTTCGATGATTAAATCGACCTATAACGATTGTGGCATTTTCAGGGCAAAGTTACACACTTTGGATTAGTTTGATCGGCGTGCTTCTCATAATCATTGCCGTAATTGTTATTTATTTGGTAATTGACGTGAAACGTCAGAGGGTAAGTATTAAGAAGTCAAATCACGCCACTGTTGCGTGGATAAATATTAATCTTGTGCATATTTCATAGCGCTTGAAAAGAGAGCTCCACGCGGCAGGATTGACCCATTTTGCGGAAGGGGCGATCGAATGCCTGAACCCCGATTTGAACATCGATGATCAAGCCGAGTTATTACCTTACGATAAGAAATGGGAATTTCCCTGGGAACGCTTGAAACTCGGTACGTATTCGATTGGCTCAACTGGAGCGGCACATATATGGTTTACTGGCGAATATGGTGTGGCGAACGCCATGACCACAACCACATTGTAAGAAAGCAATTCCACGTGGCATGTACTTGTGATATCTTACTACTAATTAACAGGCAAGCAACTGGGAAGTGGTGCATTCGGTGTGGTTATGAAAGCCGAGGCACAAGGAATTTGTGCCGAAGGAGAAGTGACCACCGTTGCTGTGAAAATGGTTCGACGATCTGCAGATCCAAGTTACATGAAAGCCCTTGCCAGCGAACTCAAGATCATGGCGCACCTCGGCCAACATTTGAACGTCGTTAACCTTCTTGGAGCTTGCACTAAAAACATTATCACCAAGCGTGAGTCCTCCAATTTTTACTTCAGAAGTACTGTACTTCCACCGGAAATGAATTAATTCATCAAAATTATTATAAATACTAAAGACTAGTTAACGGTTTTCCGTAGGTGAACTATACGTAATTGTGGAGTACTGCCGCTTCGGAAATTTGCATAACTATTTGCAGCGTCACAGAGATAGTTTTATTAACCAGATTGATCCTTCTACTAAAAAAATCGATGCAAGCATCGGTATAGAACTTTTAGCTAGACGTGATAGTGTCGTTGAACAGAAAAGGTATGCATTATACTACGTTCATAATCCTGCGATTGTTGGTTTGTTGAGTGAACTACCATGTCTGAATATTTTTCATTGATTACGCAGTTCAAGACGGCCGTCAAGAACATTTTCTCGCAGTGTCAGCGTCAGATCAACTGAAACCAATAGTGGAGCCGAACTGATAGACTACCATGAAAACACGGATTTCGCAGACATAAACATGTCTCCAGACGGCGGTATTTTGAGTAACAATTCTGTACAGCCCGGGTGGCGATCCAATTATCGAGGTGATTACAAGGATCAGAACTTGAAACCGATTTGCACCCACGACTTACTCTGTTGGGCGTGGCAGGTTTCACGGGGCATGGAATATCTCAGTCGTAGAAACGTGAGTAAATCTTATGAAACCAACGGATTTTCTTTTTCCTTCCAGAAGTTTTTCTAGCACACGATTAGATACCATCCATGCGGTGAAATGGCAATCGAGCTGTTGACCGTTTATACGTCTTCATAATGTACTAACGGTCACCATCTTGGCATTTGTACATTACGTTACTTGTTTTAGGTTTTACACGGTGATTTAGCGGCAAGAAATATTCTGCTCACAGACGATAATTTAGTAAAAATCTGCGACTTTGGATTAGCTAAAAATATGTACAAGGATGATAATTATCAAAAGAAAGGGGACAGTCCTCTGCCGATTAAATGGATGGCCATTGAATCGATCAGAGATAGATTATTTTCAACGCAATCGGATATCTGGTCCTTTGGGATAGTTTTATGGGAGTTTTTTACGCTAGCACAGACGCCGTATCCCGGGATGGATGCTGAAAAACAGTATCACAGACTTATCGAAGGGTATCGCATGGATAAACCAGAATATGCAACCAGCGAGATGTGAGTTTGGTGAAAGTACGATTGAGCACAAAAAATTGAGCATTTCTTCTTGCTCCCATTTGACTCGTCATTATTCGTACACTTTTCAGATACGATTTTATGCAAGAATGCTGGAACGCCAAGCCGTCTTTGCGTCCTACGTTTTCCGAGCTCGTGAACAAGCTTGGTGATCTGTTGAATGAAAGTATTAGAATGGTAAGTTTCGAACTAATGAATTATTGGGATGAGTAGACTGTCATATGCAGAGTCTGATGATCGATAACGAGTTGTTGTCATGCAGTCCCAACAAGCTGAAGTAAGTCGAGAAAACCCAGGGTGACTTTTTTCATGTGTTTCAGCATTACAGCGAGCAGGACGATGTTTATATTGAGATGAACAAAAGAAATCTGAAAGATGGCCAAAGCGATTACCTGACTATGATGTCTCCGTCAAATCGAGACGTTCACGATTTAGCTGTTCAAATGATGGAGCCACCGCCAAGTTCGGATTATCTGCCCATGAGCCCAATGAAGACCACCAAAGACCCTGACATTTTCAGTCCGCGTACAAAAGACTGTGAAACTCACTTTGATTTTCCTCCTACCAGCAACACGGCTCCGATTAATTCGAATTCGGAAGATTCTACTGAGTCGACTCCAACCCAGTTAAGCGAAAATTCGAGGGAAGAGAAGACGGGAGAAGATCCACAAGAAAAGAGAGCTGAATCAGGGAAGAAAGAACTGGAAAATAGTATAATCGCAACGGACGCGAATTACTGTAATGTCGTCAACAATCGACCTGTATCGATCCCGAAGAATCACTTCCAAGATGAAGTGAAAGACTCTTATACAAATTTAATGCAATCAAACATAGGAAATAATTACATTAACTTCTCAGCTAAATTAACCAATCCAGACCATCGTGTTAATATATCACAACAAAAAAATAATGAAGCGAAAAATGTGTTCGACAGTTTTAGTAACCCAAGCTATATATCTATACCTCAGCCGTGAAGAGGTGAGCAATTTGCACGGTGAACTAGAAAAGTCTTTCTAATATACATTTTATCGCCAAATTCTTATATATATATTTTACATTTTACTTTTTTTATTATAAGTTGGTATAAAAAATCGAAACAGAAATCTTTAAAGGATTTTATTGTATATCATATTTTCTTAAACTTAAAGGAATAGCTAAGTACATGAAATTGTATTAACATTCATTCAATCATTCACTCTTCCATAGATAAATTATGTATGAAAAAGTGTATGATATTAATATTGTGAATGTAAATTATCGTTCATCGTTAAAATTATCACTCTATACTTTATTTGAATATTCTTGTATAATCTCTCTTTTATGTTGATTATGTTTTGTTAAATTTATGACTTATTAATATCTTGAATCATCTTCCCGATAATGCCTCAACTTTTGGTTACCAAAACGGGAGATCTTTTGTCGATGCAATGTTGATAACGGCGAAACGTTCGTTGAAAGCGTAGATCCATGTGGTTTGTAGTCGAAGATAACTCGAAAAAGTTTATGGTTTACTTGTCAGTGACATCATTATGAAGGAACGAAATCTTCGTCAAGATACTTTATATTAGAATTTTTTTAAATTATTACCAAGGTTTAATTTCAAAATAAAAATAGACACAGACAGGTGAAAATCTACGAAGACGGACACCACGTGATGGACACTGAGACTCAATTCCAACCGAGTACTGGTTTTGATTTGAGGCTCGCTTATTTGATTTGTTATATTTTTTTCGTTTTTTTATGGTTTCTTTTATAATAATTATTACAAATATCAATCAATAGTAATTGTACGTTATATACATGTACACTTGAATATGTATTGTCACCGTTTAAGTAATTATCACAAATTAAATCATAGTCATTGTTCGCTACATTTACTTTAAATTTGATCACCTCCAGGTTTTCCTCTCAGCATTTGAAAGTTGGTCACACACATCCCTTCGCACTCTTACATTCATTCATGTAAACTAGTTTACAATCTTCTGGTTCATCTTCTTCTGAATCATAAAAATCTTGTCAACTTATGTGATAAAGTTAAATCTAAATCACAAAATATTTTTATCGTTATATTCTGCGTCGAGATCAAAATTGATGATGATATGAATTCATTATGACTAGTACTGGTCAGACATATTTTTATGTATATTAAAAACTAAAAAAACAATGTTTATAAATTGCTGCTAAAATTGATTGAGAATACCAGGAAGTTTGATACTTGCATTAATTTTAATCTACTGTATGAAACTTTGATATCATTTAAATTTTCTGAATCGCATAACAAAGAATGCGTTTTTTCCAATCACCTGCTTAATTTTATAATTTTATATAGTCCGTGATATAAATGGAGGGACTTATTACTCACTTTATCAGTTACATTGGGTGGTAATGCTACCTTCGACGAAATTAAATCGTTTTAATAGTAATAATACAAGGCTGGTTTTGGATAAGGATCCCCACTACTGACACTAACCGATATTTTGCCCGGACTGAAACCCCTTGCCTCGATGACATTACCCCCATCGACCCTAGCTGTACTGATCCGAAGGTCAAAATCGCGCTGCTTTACTAATAATGTTTTCTATCGACGCGACGCTCAAAACCACGCTGCCTTACCAACAATTTTATCAACCGCGGATCAAAATCACGCTGCTTTACCAACAATCTGCTGAAATTTTTTCATCAATCAAAAGTCAAAATCATGCTGTTTTACCGACATTCTAATTTTCATTCCCTACCTACGGTCAAGGTGTAGCGGAGACGCAAACCCTTCTCTCTCTTCAACGTTTCTCGTGCGAGCATCCTGCCGATCTGAGAAATATTCTCATCAACCTTAGGCGGCTTCGTGATATCAAATACCCTAAATTAGTCATTTTGTAGTTCCGACAACTGTTTTCGTTAATCTGGATGCCGGCGATCAAAAACTCTACATTCTTTTCCCAAAATCGTGTCATTTCTCACCTCACGATTAGTACTGAGTAAATCCAAAGGGGTTAGCCTTACTTGTATGAAAAAAAAATTCTTCGTCCCAGAATCTATTTGAATGATTCTTTATAGACTAATTGGATCCTTAGGATTACGAAAAACAATAGCAAATGGCCAACAGTTGAGGAAGTACAAGAATAGTTCGGTAAAAATTTTTTCTCTATTCATTTCAAAAGAGATTACGTAAAATATAGACAATACAATCCATGCATCGTACATCGTATCCTGCAAAGGCGTGTTGCACGTGCGCGCAGGCCGAAGATCAAACTATATCTCGAGATTGTGATAAAAATATCTTATATAACATTTTTCATACTCTGCTAAAGATAATGTTTACTGCACACATATTTCCACGCAGAGTAATTAGATATTTTACGTAATGTTTATTAAAATTTCTGTAGTCCTCTTTGTCCTTCACTTCAATTCTGTTTGTCAATCTGTTTAATCACTACACGCTGACAACCGAATACTTTTCCTAGAATCAAGGTACATTGAAATTTGGGATTTTTCTTTCACACCTTTCAGAGAGCCTAACGCAAATTCAATGTATTTTGGGCCGTAACCTTTGATTCGTTGTTCACAACATAAACCTTGCTTTGTTTGCTAGTTCTGCTGACGATTCGGACTCTCAGAAATGCAAAACGGGCATCTAGAACAACAAAGGACCAACAGCTGAAGGAAGACTAAGAAGGTTCCTCGTTGTTTGGATGTTGCTCTGGGTCCGTTGCTCGCAACGTATTCGGACTGCGCCGAATCGATTTTTATCGCAAAAATCCGTCGGTATAGTGAATTATAGATTTAATACCAGCATTTTTCAAAATCGTCGAAACTTTTATCAAAAATCCAAAGGGGTTAGCTTTACTTTTTTATTGGGCAATAATTTTCAGCAATCAGATCCATTCCAAATAATATTGATGATGGCAACAACAACAGTGACAACAACTACAATTATTATTCTTATTATGATTCTTATACCTGATGCTTATGTTAACCTTGGACATACTTCTAGAGTGTTTAAGGGCTGCCTAGGCAAGCATTTTGAGGCAAAACACCCATGGTCGGCAACTGATCCTAACGGCTGTCGAGAACTTTGAAGGATTTGGTACCGCGCGCTTGTTCGTAGTGTAATGAATCAGATGTGACTACTTTCGACACAATGTTTACTCAGCCGTAGATAACAGTATGAAATTCTTGTGTGAAGTCAACAAAACAATAAACATGGCAATAAAAAAAATAACAAATCAATTTTCAGTGCTTATGAAGAAAATTTGAAAAAGTTATGGAAAACGAAACGCCCAAATGCAGAGTGTATCAAAAAGTCATTTGATTTTGATAAAACCTTATGTTACACGATTTTTTGGGTCACTGATTACGAATCTGAAGTCAACATTCGAAAATTCAAAATGGCGGAACCGATATGGCGAATTGACAAACAGAACAGCAAAAAAAAGTGTTGAAAAAGTTCTCTAAAATTTTTTGGTGTGTATTAAGTTAGTTTAAAAATTGGCATCTGGATTATCATGGTAGACTAGCAGAAAATGCTTTTGTCGTGGAAAAGTACGAATCTCGTCCTGTTGTTTACATGTGCTATTTTTGGAATAAGTAAATAAATGAATATTACATGTTTTCAGAATTAGAAATATTTCAGGGCCCAAGTGGAACCAAAAATTCTGCAGTTGTTACCAAAATAGTAGTTTAATAAATACAAAGCTGAAGAAAAAAAAAATGTGGAACGCTGGGGGTCCCAGCATAAATTGCAGGGTTATAGATCTAAACAGACTTTGACCAGTTATTCTAGAGAGCGAACGGAAACTCGCTGATGACTAAAGACAGAGTATAAAGATCACCAATGAGTTGTTGTCTGCGCACAGGCTACAAACACTTGCCGTAGATATTAGAGCGGATATCCGTTGAGCTCTACTTTTTTCATAATTTTTTTTTTTTTCAGATGTATTTCTGTTTCGGATCTTAGATCAGGTATCGGCTGTCCACACAATGGGCTTGAATAAGATCTCAGTATTTATGGCTGACGAAGAATCAGCCAAGACTGCTATTGAACACAAATCGATCATGTAGATCGGCATGATGACCCGAAAGAAACACTAGTTTTTTACGATAGTAGCTAAAAAATGTTATAAAGTTTTCAATTTTTCTGTTGACTCAATTTTTTGCAGTGTAATTGCTCATGCGGGTAGTTGAGAATATGCGCTAAAGCCTGCGTCCGGCTTTTTTGATACTGGCATCTCCGCGACAGGACAGATAAGGCCAGATCAAATGAAGCCCTGTCAGTCTCAATGCTCATCTTCAGTTGGAAGTAATTCTCGAAGCTGTTGAGTGAAATGAAAGAACTGCGATGACAGTACGGGTTATTTTTTGTATACTAGCAATGCTAGTTGCTCTTATTCTGCAGGTGTATTCATTAAGCGGGGGCAATAATGCAGTGTGTCGTACTTCGGAAAGGTAAGATGTATTACCATATCAAATATGACTCTGTAATTGTCAAAGATTAGCTTCTCACTCTCCCGTAGTTGCCGTACATGAATTCAGAACTGGCAAAATGGTGGGCTTTAAGCAGGTTCATCATCTGCGAAATACGCTTGATCTTGTATTCGGTTCAGTTGGTTCAAAAGAAAAATCCAATCTCAGCATTCGAGAAGATGTTTCAAAAAAAGAAGTCACTTCTTAGTCGAGAAAATCAATTCAACCTATGGGCAAAAGTGAAAAAATGAATAATGGTGATAAAATTTCCGAATAAATCATAGCAAGTGTGACGAGTACCGTAAAATCAATGAGAGAATTTTCGAAAATTGAGGAAACTTGTTTTGAAGATATCAAAGTTTCAAAACACTTGGTATGTATTCTCATTGGGAGAAGCTTCTTCGATTACGGCACAAGTTCTGACAATGAGTTGAGTTTACTTGCAAATGATCTCTTTCAAAATTCATGAAACTTCAACGTCAACTTGTTCTTATTAAGATTCATTAACGAGTGGGTTTTTGAAAATTTTTTCACCATATTTGCTTGAAGCGAGAAACCTTCTGTGACTACGTTGCACACGGTTCATAATATTGTAATCACGTTGTTCTTTTCACAGTCGATGGGCGACTCGTTCGGTTTCATACAGTGAGTCCTACAGAGGATGTTTTTTATGGACTTGCACGAAGTATCGAACGAAGTGGAAAACTGAGGTGAGACCAGCTTTCAATTATGGCAATGTTTCTGATTAACCTAACCTTTACAAAAAATTGTAGTCAACTATGTATTTCTTTGTCTATCGCAGTGGTATCAGGCATGGAGTTCAAGGGACACGTGCTGCTCAGGTTATTCGCAAAGGTGGGGTGATTGTGAGCCGATCTGTTACACAACTTGTGAGAATGGCTACTGTGCAAAACCGTACACATGTGCGTGTAATTATGGCTATCAGTTAGTTGACAACAAGTGTATTCCGGTGTGCAATAAGCCTTGCGTACATGGCAAGTGCGTTAGGCCAAATACTTGCATCTGTGATTTTGGCTACAAATTGAAGACCGACGGACACACATGCGAGCCGGAGTGTCCCTCTGGGTGTGAAAATGGATGGTGCGAGAAACCGAACGTCTGTGCATGTCATTCCGACTATCAAAGGAACAACGAAAACAAGTGTGAACCAGTGTGTAAAGAAGGTTGCGTTAACGGATACTGTGTAAGCCCCGAGGTCTGCTCCTGCAACAGCGGCTTCCAGGTATCTCGGAACAACACCTTTGTCTGCGAACCAACATGCAGTAAGCCTTGCATATTTGGAAAATGCACAGCACCCGAAATATGCACCTGTGATGGTGGCTACGAATCGAGATTGGACGATAACGTGTGTGAACCTGTTTGTTCTTCTGGATGTGAACACGGATGGTGTGAAAGACCGAACATATGTGCCTGTCATTTGGGATACGAGATAACTGATATGAATACGTGTAAGCCCACTTGTAAAAAAGGCTGCGTCAACGGATACTGTGTAATCCCCGAGGTCTGTGCCTGCAACGAGGGTTTTGAGCTATCCCAGAACGATTCTTCCGTATGTGAGCCTAAGTGCAGTGAGCTCTGTATATTCGGTTACTGTTCAGCTCCTGACACGTGTACTTGCAACAATGGCTACATACCTACTTTGAATAAATTTGTATGCCAACCAGCATGCGAATCTTCTTGTGATCACGGTTGGTGTGAGGCACCAAATCTCTGTGGCTGTAATGTTGGTTATGAACGAAATGAGAACAACGAGTGCCTTCCAGTGTGCCAACGGCCGTGTAAAAATGGGAAATGTGTAGCACCTGACATCTGTGCTTGTGAGCCTGGCTTTCGGTTGTCCCAGGATGATCAATTCGCCTGCGAGCCCAAGTGTAATGAAGCATGCATATTCGGGCGCTGTACTGCACCTGACACGTGTACTTGCAACGATGGATACGGATTAGGTTTGAGCAAATTCGTTTGTGAACCGATATGTACGACATCTTGTGATCACGGTTGGTGCCTCGAGCCAAACGTCTGTGGATGTGACTCTGGATATGAAAGAAGTGAAGATAACGAATGTCTTCCGGTGTGCAAGAGTTTGTGCGTGAACGGAAAGTGTGTGGAACCAGATACCTGCGTCTGCAATGACGGCTTCGAAGAATCCCGAAATGACACCTTCGTCTGCGAGCCAAGATGCAGTGAGCCCTGCACATTTGGAAATTGCACAGCCCCTGAGACTTGCACTTGTTTTGAGGACTATCGATTAGGAGCCGACAATTACACTTGCGAACCAATTTGTTACGAACCATGTGAAAATGGGTACTGTGTTGAGCCAAACGTCTGCGGGTGTAACCCTGGGTACATTAAGACCAGTGCTAACAAGTGCGATCCGATCTGCGAGAGGCCTTGCGTCAACGGAAAATGCACTGCTCCCGATAACTGCACCTGCAACGAAGGCTTCCATCGCTCCCAAAATGACGATGACTTCACCTGCGATCCTATCTGCAATGAGACCTGCATTTTCGGAAGCTGTACAGCCCCCAACACGTGTTCCTGCGACGAAGGCTACAAGCTTACCCCCCAGTCAATATACGTTTGCAAACCAATATGTCCCAGCGATTGCGATCACGGCAAGTGCGTGGCACCAAACTCTTGCGATTGCGACACTGGTTATATCGGGTACCTGGAACTTGTGTCAAATACGTCAATGTGTAAGCCTTGGTGCGATGATATTTGCACTAACGGGACATGCACCGCACCCTACACGTGCACCTGCGACCCTGGCTTTGAGTATAATTCGAATACAACAGACTGCGACCCGGTATGTAACGACCCTTGTGTTAATGGATTCTGCGAGAGTCCGGGAACCTGTAGTTGCCTCGAAGGGTATACCGATTCCACGGAAAGCTCGAGTATCTGTGAACCAATCTGCGAAAGCTGCGTGCATGGAACCTGTGTGGCGCCTAACGAATGCGTTTGCAATGACGGATTTGAAAGTAGTAAGTCGGAGAATGGAACATGCGAGCCCACTTGCAAGCCTGGGTGCGTTCACGGATTATGCACTATCCAAGGATGCAACTGCTCATATGGCTGGGATGGAGATTTCTGTAACAAACCATCACTGTGTATTATCAATGAATTCACTCAGGTTTCTACCACTTCCTACTCTGTAGCTTCGACTGAAGCAGTCAGGTGAGCATCATGTTTATAATAAACAGTTAATACACTTCCGAACAATGGAAAAAAATGAAGCCAATAGAAGAAAAGTTTCTCAATTTCACAGCTGCAGTTTCATTAAAAATTTCATCCAAATTAAAGTATGACGTTGAAACTAGTTCCAAAAATCTCCGAGACCGGTGATTTTTGCCCAAAATCTATTCAACCAAGATTTCTTCTTCCAAAATAACGGGAACAACCAAAAATTCATGAACTGGTCCTTCGTGGTATGTTCGATGTTTGTTCTGTGTTGTCTATTTTGATTTCACGTATCTATAAATCTTTGTGGAATACGATAGCGCCTAGTCAGATGGATAATATTAACTTCGCGTCATTATCGGCTGAAGTGTAGAACCCAAACTATGATTTCAATTTTTGATGAGTTTACTGCTCTGGACAGATTATTTTACACTTTTCTTTGCGTAGCAGTTCACCTGAAACGTGTAAAACATTTTTATGACAACTCTATTTTATTCACTCAAAATAACACTTAAAAGAGTTGCTAGTGATTGCCACCAGACAAAAGTTACGAATTTTTTGTTCCTCAGTACGTCAGTACGTGAGACATCTAAAGATCCCAACTTTCATGACAATTTCATTGGTATTCTGCATTTTTAGCGTCGTGTGATTCATTAAAAAATATCGAAATCAAATTTGAAATCAGTGGCACAGCGTTTCAAACTCATAACTTCATTGCAGAAGATGAAAAGAAATACGTGTTAACCTATGCTACTTTGGCATATCGTACATTCTGTTACCATATTACATCGATTACGCAATGCTGAGTAAAATTATCATGTTACCGTTGTGATACAGTGTTATGACCGATCTTTGGAATTATGATTGGACCGATTATACAACCGAAAATGCTCCAGTAGAATGGCAGGGGCCCACATGTCGCTCCGAATGCATTGACCAACTCAATCGGACGTTTATCAACTTGACCCTATCTACTGCTGATGCGACGTATCATTACATTCCTATTGGTTTGTGAAGTATTCGAATACCAGTTCACTAATAATTTTGTTGTACTCAAGCTTTAGTCTTTAGCAATTGTTAATCTGTTTTCTTTTCGACTAATCAATTTGTACACAAATCACCTATATTTTCAGACTCACCGTGTAACCTCATCGCAGAAGAGTCAATCTTTGTCGATAAATATACCATCATGATTGGAGCCGGGTTAGGAGTAACGTTGCTCATTATTGTCGTCACCGTTGTCTACGTTGTGAGAAGAAAACGGAAAGCGAAAAGTATGGCAATGCGTAAGTTCACCAATAGTCTATAAATTATACTTCTAAAAATTCACGAAAATCTGAAGAGATAAGCTCATTATTATTTCACAAGTCACGTACGAAACTCTCGCCGAATATTTCAAACGTTGAAAACCAATTATCCACAATTTTTCATCACCAATCGAAAACAGTCGATTTTCTTTGCTTTCAGATGAATCATTGGAATGCATCGGCGGCGTTTACGTTGAAGAAAATCCAATTTATCTGTGATGAAGGAATTCTCTTACAAATGAGTGCTTACTGATTATGAATATATTTTGCTGAGATTTTTGTAGAATTCACTATGAAATATGATACACAAACTGTACTGTGAAAAGTTGATCACCTATCGAAAGTTGTTATAAATAAGTGCCAACGATTTCATAGCAGTGTTCGTGACAAACTGAAGAAAGGTGATTAGTATTATTAGAACGGCTTATGGCTGACACGGGAAATGTCTAATATAAACGAATCAATGAGAATGAGAACGGAAATGGCTTACATTCGTGAAGCAGTTTTACTCTAACTGATTCTATGAGTGGACAAAAATTTTATGAACCGGTACTTTAATCGTTACTTCACGCATCATCCTCTTTATTTACTGATAGGCCTCGTTATTTGCTGATTGCAACCCTTGGGTGACAGCTTAAATCCGGTATCTCACCAATAATACTTTAATTACTCGAAAACCATATTCAGACGCTTTTTTTCCCTCCAAGACTTATTCATAGAATCTTTATCGACAAGTTGGGCTTGCATCCCGTAATCACTGTACACTTCTCCATATCCCGTGTGTGCAATAATATGATATAAGCTGTACTATTTTTGCATTTCCTTCACGTTGTTGGCGCATTTCATTATTTACGCAGTATTCACCGCGTTGCGATAGCTACTTTATCGCCGAACTTCCGGAGTAGGATTGGAACAATTACACAACAATATGTGATCGACGGGAAGCGAGATGTTCGTACACGGTGGATATTTCTAGTAAAACTAAATGACATATTCGTCGATTAGACCTTGTGATGGTTGGTGAACGATTTGGCCGTTCAACAGGTTTTGTAAGCTAAGTGTACCAGTTTTTAGACTATATAATGAAGGAAATTTAAATCATTAGACGCACATCTGAGAACTTTCATTTCTATACTTTATCAAGAGCATTGAAATTGAAACATTTTTATACTTTTTGAAAAATGAACCTTATTTTTTGATGACTTTCACTCTGTGAATCAATTGGAAGAATTTGATTATTTCAAAATCCAAGTGGATCAAAAACATGTCTCAGATCACCATGTCTTGAAGATATTGAATATTTTCAACATTCTAAAAAAAATGAATGCGTTTCAGCCTGGTCCGAAAAATAACTTTACAAATTGAAGAATACGGATTAAAGTATCGGATCTGAATTGTTAGATTTTGACGGCATATCCAAGTTTACAAATGAATTAATACTCCGCCTGTGTAGTATTACCTTTTCAATTTCGGAGAAAATAAATGTATAATTAAGATAACTCCTTTTCCAATCATTATCTGAAATACCGTATTTCTCTATCGTATTCTAAAACAAGGTCTTTTCCAATTGCATATTTGGAGATAGCATGTTATGTGATGTGTCGCGTTGTAGACTACGTCCGGTTTATTTTTTGTAATGTCAACTACTGGCGATTGAGATAAGACCTCATCTACTACAAACTTGTCAATCTGTGTATTCATCTTTGTGATACAAAGTATGGATATTCGAAGAGTACTTATTGAGACGAAAATCGTACCAGATATGACGGAAAAAATTATTTCCAAGGTTGCAATAATTTTAAGAGAAACTAAAGTCCAATCTGTGAAACTAAAGTGAGATAAGCATTATATAGCTCAGAGTATGTCACGCTGTTCGCAAAAACTACATGATTACTACATAAAAGTTTTATAATTCTCGATTATAAACTCAGCATTTATTTACTGCAATATGAAAAAAAAATATACATATATAAACTTATCACGTATATTGTATGTATACACAATATTCTAACCACAAGTCTTTTATGCGACACGTTTTTCAATGTGGATTGAAAAGAGTAAAATTTAAATAACTATTCGTTTTTAGGTATTTTAGTACAATTCTTACCGATTTACAAATTTTCCCAAACTTCCTTTTTTGATTCCTCAATGAGTTGTGAACTGGTTATATCTTGATATGTATAAGTCCGATGTGGCACTGAAATAAAATGTTTTTTTAAATTTATGTTGTAATCGCAGTGACAATAAAGCGGGGTAAAAGGGGAGGGGAAGCTTGAAAAGCTCAGAATACACGTGCAAACACCGAACATAGAAGGAGAATTCAAAGACGATATATTAGTTGCATTATCTGCCAACGATATTCGAATAGCAATTACTAGATCGAAAAGAGGGAAAAAAATTTGGTTTCTTCACCATCGAGGTACTCTTGGAGGATACTGAATGCACGAAGTATTTAGGTGTCGGTAACGTAGAAGGTTGTTTGCTTGGGACGGGTAAAGCAGGGACGTACTCTGCACGCTGACTTGAACAGAGGACCGTAATTAGGTGGGTATTGTAATTATCTACTTAAGTACTTCTGACATAGTGGTGGTGGGAAAAACGGTGGTGATCGCAATAATTTGAATCAGATGAATAATAATCACAAGATTTAGTGATCAAATTCTGTGTACTAGTGAATTACAGAATTTCGCATGAATACCAAATTACCCGATAGGCGCCACTGTATGCCACCTTTGATCGGGTTTCTTTTTTGTTCCGCGCTGGATTCATGTTAAGTTAGTTGTACTACAAGTATTACACCTACGTGTTTGTTATAACTACTATTATTACAAACTATTGAAACTGTTCACGAATTAATTACAGATTTTCTACGCAGCAGTAAAGTAAGAGTACAATTTCTGTATAGCAAAGTGGAGTCACCATAGGTTCCGTGTGGATTCAACAGTTAATTCACAGTCTTGTAAAATTGTTGCAAAAATATATGGCTGGTTTTCAAATTATTCAAATTCATGTGAACGTTATTCATTTGCAAACTTTTTGCAAATTGTTCTAGATATGCTAACTGTCCGGTTAATCGAGCTATGCCGATTTAATGTTTCATTACGGATCCAACTTCGGATAGCTTGGATCAGCGTATAAGCATTAGCTGACAGTCATTGCGTAGCAGTTCCGAGCCAATTTCGATGTAACCACCACAAATCAAAAGACGAAAATTTTCTAGACGAGACAACAAGTTACGCAATACAATCGACACCGTCAACGGTCTAATTACACCCAATTAACGTATATCTATTATCCGTTATACTCGACTCGCCCTCATATGAGGTGCCTTGGTTTCAAATTCAAGTTAACTCTCAGGTATTAATATTACCTACGGTATAAATATGGAACTTGCACGAAATGAATGTGTTGTGTAACTGATGTGAGGCTGCCTTCGTTGTTATTAACACTAGTTGGTCATACTTCAGTAGAATCGAATAACGGCCACACAAGGTGAAATTTACCCCAGCTCCAAAAAAGTGATATACTGCTTTCAACACCGTGTTCGAAATTTTTTAAAAAAATGTCTAGGTATTGTTTAAGAATCGCAGAAAAAGCTCTCTCAGTTTTCCCGACCAAAATTGATTATTCAGATATTGCGAAACATCGGCAAAGTTAAGGTACTAAAGAACTCTACGAAGAGTTTGAAAAATGTGCGGGGTGATATTCACCCGAAGTGACCAATTAGAGTTGAAAGAAGAATCTCTGCTAACGCTTCAGCGTTGCTACAGGCTCCGCCTCCACGTGATTCTCCAATCTTTGAAATTTCTTGTGCTAATTTTTTATGTTCTCCGCTCTTTGCCCTCGGGGGAACGCAACCTGAAGTATAATTTCGTTATCGATGGTTTGAATCAGTTTGAAGAAGACCGATAAAGGATATTAACCAGCAATCAACCGATCCAACATTCCTTTCGATCACTGGAAAGAAGAAGGATGGAGAGACTTTCCACGAGCGGATACTTTTCGGAACTAATTATCCGGGGGTTCTTGATATTTGTGCCCGAGAAAGATCGAATTCGCATGATAAAAGCTCAGGTCTCATGGGTAAGCTGATGGCAGTTTTCGACGGCGAAATTTCTACTACAACGAACTCTGTTTTAATCCCCAGAGAGATGGGCCGCGAAGGTGGGGCAGCACCAGCAATGGACTATGAATTTCGTTACCAGCATGGGGTTGATCTGCTCCGAGAGTACTTAAGGGAGCCGTTACATGCCTCGGCAATCAAACTGTAATTCGGTGAAAAAAAAAAATAAATAAATAAAAGAAAAAGGAAAAAAAAAACATACTGCAGATTGGAGCCATCCGTGAAAATCATCCATAACACCGATGCCACGCGTGGGTGGGAAGATTACCTTCGAGTACACAAACTGTTCGTTACAATTGTGATTGAAATGACACATTCATAGATTATTTAGCACAACGTATCGTTATACCCTGCATGATATTGCGATCAGTGTAATTTATCCAATATTTTCCAATGCCAATTTTTTTTTTTTCGAATTGATCAATCAATATAATGCAAACTATTTTCTGCTCGACTTACATTTTTCCATCAATACATGATGTTTTTTAGTTTGATTAACTACATGCATTTCATTTCGCAATATAATTCTGAGTTTTGTGAAAAAAATTTCGTCTACCTACTCGTAAAGAAGTATCCGGTGATAAATCGTGAGCCACCATTGAATTCATTCTCAGCTCCGGGTAGTTCTTTTATGATGTGTACCTAAGTATATAAAGGTGTATATATACTTCTGTGTCTTCGTAAAGCGATGATCCGGGCTGACAGAGCTAACACCTAGTCAGTTAAATTTAGTGCTGAGGTGACAAACGTTGAAAGTACGTATAAGGGTACAACGGGGGCAGAAAATGTTAGAAAGAAAGGTAGAGACATAATAATGATAATAATGATAACAATAATAATGATAGTAATAATGATAATAATGAAAAGTGAACGAACGTCTTTGTCAGCATTCTCTCGGATATTTTTCTCGCCTCTACTCGAGCGAACAACGCTCGAATCGTGTAAACGCTATGATTAAAAGCGGACACGAAATTAAATACAGAAATCTCAGCCCTGGTATGAAAAGGATGTAAAGAATATAAGTATGGAGATAAGAGACAAAGAGGTATGTTGGACATTACGAGAACACCTTAGAGTATAAAAGGAAAGCAATGAAAGAATAAAAAGGCGAGACAGCGGAACGGGAAGAAGCGTAAAACGAGAAGGATGCAATAAAAAGAATGGTAATCTCGAGCCCGCAGACAGACGTAAACGAGCCCCGATAATGTACACCCGACATCAAACGACTTTAATAAAGCAGTGGGAAGGAGGGGGGGGAGTTACACGGTTGAAATTTTTCTTAAAGAACAAAAGAATAAGTTGCGAGTTGCATACAGCTTAACGAATTAACAACAATCCTACAATTTCTGATTATTCTCGTATCTGCAGGCGCGACGAACATCAATTATTTCGATACTCTCAAAAATGTATGGAGTTTTCCATGTCAGCTCTAACAATGATTTTCCCTTACCAGTTTTGATTCCCTTCACGATTATTTTATACGATTTTTAAATCTCGAGAGAGCACTGATGATTTTTTTCTGAATCTTACCTCTAACCGTTTATTTTTATGGTTATCCGGAACCATCTCAAAATAGACCTTTTTTAAAAATCTCTATGGTACTCGAAAATTTGATTTTTTGTTCCGATTATTTTGATATTCATGTAATGACAGAACAATGTTGTTTTCAATTTTTTTTTTCTTTTTTTAGTACTTTAAACATTCTACAAAAAAAAAAAAAAAACACCACGTTTCAGCGTTCTGAAAATATCTAAAAAATTACCAAAAAATTTGTGTCCTTATGTCAGAAGATTGAGAATGGCAGACAGAACGTTCGGTAATTTTTTCAGCGTTTTAGAAACTTTGAAACATGGTATTTTGTTTTTTCAAAACATCTGGATTGCTAAGGAAATAGAAAAAACGGTCGTTCCATCATGGGGTGAACGTCTATATGCTCGAAATTGAATGATTTTTGAGAATTTTTTGAGATTTTTAAAATTATTGACGTGGGTCTGAATAACTATAAGCATCTAATGATTGGAAAAAAAATCTGCAAAAATCCGGGACTGTTTTGAAATCGGAGAATCATTGTAAATCATTGATCGAGTTGACACGGAAGCCCCCCAAATAGGGATCATTATCACCACAGTAAAAAATTCTTAAACCCAGAAAAATCAGCGTTTTTTTCTGGGCAAATCGTTCATTTATTCAACTTGCAGGATAGATGGAATGGTCGAATGTGCACGTGGAAAAGTTGATTGTCGCTTCGCTCGGTTGGTTTCATTGTCTTACGGTTCTTTGGTCAGCTTCGAATTATTCATCCGGCATCCTAGGGTTGGGACTGTTATCTCAGGCGGACCGGCACGCGAAATTCGCCCTTTTTATCTCTCTTCGTATACGGCACGAGAAGCGAAAAAGAAAGAAAAATATTCTGGAAAAGGGCGAAGGGCAGAAAAGAGCACAGGGGAAGGTGAAAAGGGAACAAAAATACCTCGGCACTCTTTTACGTCGGGAAATATACTCATCTTGATGCTTTGTTCAGCTTAGGAAAGCTCAAACTAAGATCTTTGCGACTCACAATCTGCATCGCAGACCGCGGTTAGTATAATAAATAATTGAATTTAAGTGATGATGCGTTACGAGAGTTTCGGATTATTTGAACTTCTCAAAAACGTAAAAATCATTTCAAATAATATTAGATTTAATACCCTAGATTCCATTCAATCTTCTAACCACTAGTGGATGTATTTGTTTATTCAGACTCTTGACATCTTTTTTCCAGCTCTTTGAGGTTATTTTACAAAATTCTCGTACTAGCTTTCTGTATTGAAATTAATGAACACGATCACGTTAATCAATCAATCGAAATTACGTTTTCTCGATCACTCCACAATAATATCCGAAACATAATATTATTGTTAAATAATTTTCAAATGGCGAAAAAATATAATCAATTGAATTATCATCATAGGAAATATATTTCACTGAATAAAATATGGTTTTATACACATAAAGCCGTGAATAGATTTTTCCATTGAAAATTGTATTCAATCGGATGAGAATTTCTACCGAATAAAAAAACTCGAATCGTTGCGGGTCTGATGTGCTATTTAATTGTTGTAGTCGAGCAGTACAAAATTCACTTGAACCAATTAAAAGCCAAGTAGTATAATTATTTGGAATGTTGGGTATTGCTAATGACAAAATTTTTCAGATAATCGAGATCAAACTACTCAAATACAAAACTACTATTCGACTTTATACTCGACTGATGCTTGAACGAATTTTTGGACTTTGTTTTTGACAAAAAAAAAAAAGAAAAAAACTCATTGACGGTAAATTTCTCACTGCAAACAATAATTGCGGGCACGCATGCAGTGCCGGTTCGGACATATTATTCTAAAACCGAGATACTCACGATGGCCGATCTGCAATACTGCAGCTCAAAGCGTTACCCTGTGCCGGGCATACTGAATATTTATCAAACACGGACTAGCCAGGGATGAATATTAACACGAGAATTGAAATTAGGTAGTTACGCGTATATCCACGGGCAAATCACTGTGCAGCTAGCAGGGGGTAGAATTTCTGCATCTGGCATGTATATGGGACATATGTTTGTGTTAAATCAACCTGCGCGCTTCCATACCTAGATATACCTAAATTTCCCACACAGTGGCATGTACATTAACTGCAGAGCATCGTAAGGAACTATTTTGCATGTGCAGGATCAAATTGCTACGTCTAATTGAACGGTCGTGCCTTGCCTTTGGCAACTGCATTAAATACGCGGAAGTAAAAGCAGACGAAGTCACTCGCAGTCAATTCAAACTAATCCAAAGGGATTCTCTGTCAACCTCTAATTCCTCAGAGATATGGGACGAATTGGTTGTGCATCGCCTTGACTTTATCTTCATTCGGTTCAACGTCGACGCAGGTACCAAGGATGATTTTTTAGTTTACTACTGTATTGGTGAGAAACGATTCCAATAAACTTTACAATTGCTATGTAGAATTTACAACTTTCTTCCTAAGCTTGTAATTGTTTCATTTGATTTTTTTTTTTTTTTTTTTTAGGAAAAAGGACAAATCGTGTAAGTATGCCAAATTTTTCAAATGAATCAACGGAGAAAAATCTATCTTCATTCCTTCTGTGTTTTCAATTAGCTATTGAACAACGGTAAGTGTGTGGATGACAGGAAATCTTTTTTTATTTTATGATTCAAAGTTCAAGTAGTAGCTCATTTTTCGAAGTATTTATAGAATGATGTTCATTCCGCTAAATGTGATGCATAGGAAAACAACGTAAAAATAACATCGTCAACAAGACCTAATCTGATTCTGTCGATTGTTATTCCCAGTATTTACGTCGGTTCTTTTTTTCCGTCGGTATAATTTCGTACGAATAATTATTCTTGCTGAATGCGATCTTATTAGGGAAATTGAAAAGGCGCACACCGCTTGAATCGAGCCTCTCCACGTTAATTGTTCCGATGATAAAGTAAGAGAGTCTGAAGCTCTGGCAGATTGGAAAAAATAAAGAAGACAATCAGTTGGAACTCAGCTGATTGCTCGTTTTACTCCCGTGAGATTGCTGAATAGATACCATTTTATAATGTCGCAAAAGTTTTACTAAGGCGCAGTAATATGTTCGTGGACCGTAAATTCATGCTTTGTGATTGGATCATGGAATGCTTTACGGCTATAGTTGTTCTCCCAAACTTTTTCATCAGACATATTTCATTATTCGGTGATAGAAATGATTAAATTCTAATACAAAACGCTCCACCAATTTATACAGGAACACTCTGCTAAGTAGAAACTGTAAAAAAAATGCTGAAAGAGGGAGACAAAGATAAAAACTGCGCAAAGTATATTTCTGTGAAATTTCTGAGAGGATTTTTTTCGAGGCATGCCTATATTTTACAAGTATACCTGTGAAACCCTACCGTGAATATAATTCAAGAGATTGAACGCGCAACAAGGAGCACATTTTTTTGGCTTGAGAGTGAACAACCACTTGAACTAAAAAAGACAAAGAAAGTTACAAGACTTCTTAATCCCGTGAGCTTTGTTTTGTAATTCATTCAAACTCCGGAACGGTGCGAAATCCGCCGCGACGCCGTCGCCCTTCCTTTTCTAATTAGCGTAATTGTTCGAGGTTTTCAGGGCATGGCTCGACGCTACAGTCACAGAGCATGAGAAAACTTGAATGAAATAAATGAGTGGTAAGCTGATGGAAGAAATAGATAAAATACTGTGTGAAACGAATATAAGGGTAAAATTCCACGTCATCGAATCAGAGATGTCAGTTTTTTTTCTAATTAATGTAATCACTGTGATTCAAGTTCCTACTCATCTAAGGGCTCGTCCAAGATTCTTGGAAAATGCGTGGAACCTGCATCGCGCAATTTCGCACTCATGCGATCATCGTAATTGGCCGAAAAAAGACTGTTCAATTAAATGATAACAAAACAAGGAACGACAGTTCTTGAATTATACAACGGGCAGTTGCGATAGGAAATCTCAGTTGTACCATAAATTAGACAGGATCCCTGATCCTTGAACGAAGAGAGAACAAGAGCGCAAACGACAGAGAGAAGAAGACGGGGAGTCCGGCAATCAGCCCCGGGGGATTTGAAAAAGGTACCAGCAACTGTTTATATCTCTGTGTATTAAATTATAGTTACCAATTTATAGCTCGTTATCTGTTGTCCTTTTATGGTTCTACGATTGGAGTTTTTCGACATCAATGCAGATATAATTCGGACATATGTTTGAGTTTTAAGCAATTTTTTTAGAGCGATTGTTTATAAGGGTGCCCGTCATAAAACGTAAGCTATGGTAGTCTACTGAAAACAATGAGTCCTACTAATAGATCTAACAAGTAGGTATGTGAACAAATATAATTATCCACGTTTTTAAATATTGGAATCGAAAGTCAGATGTCAGCTAAAGTTAGTGCAAGCTTGGAATTTGTCAACAGTGTAGTGAAATATGATACGAAAATTTCAGTTTCTCCTGTTTCACCAAATTTTTCTGATGAATGATTTCTCATATAGATAATCGCGCTGGGTGGATGTGTGGTAGGTACATGAATACTGAAAATTTAGGCATACAGGGTGTTTCCAACTAAATGCTTCGCGATGATGGGTTGCACACCACCAAGGGGTGAAAATATCGGTAAAACAGGGCTACCAAGACATAATCACTTTAGTCAGGTCAGGAAACATAATCACTTTAACGTAATTCCAGGACGCTTCATGGAATGGACGCTTCAGCATAGATTGTAAACAACGAAAAAACTGCTTTGTCAAATCCCAACAATTTGGCGACACGGGCAGATTCAACTCTCTCCCGAGTACTTTTGAACGAGTTACCTACCGATAACTCGTACCGGTATGTATTTCCCTCGGTGGTAGGTAACCCAACATACTGTGGCGTTTACTTGGAAACACCCTGTTTGACTGATGTAACATTCCTAAAGTAAGAGAGAAAATTTAATCCAATCCAACGGTTACAAGTCTAGCTCTGATTGAAATTGCCCGAGAATTTGAACTCTGACACAATGACTCTGTCAGGAATTAATATTTTTTTAAAGTCAAATTCAAAGAGCACTTTTTCACCGAGAGTTTGGAAACGAATTTATAAGGATTCCCTATTGGAATATAAAAAAAAAACGAATATATCCTTTTAGACGACCCTACAGCGAGCACCAGAGTGACATCGCCTCTTACCCCCGACTTTTCGAAATACGGTTTTAGCATCCATTCTTGTATTAACAACGTTGGGAGATAACCCGGAGGTTCCTTCGGCATCAGGCACCCCTCATAGGTCGCTCGCTTTCGTTACAGCGGCTCTTTCAACGCTGAACTTCCGAAAACAGAAGTAATTGGGTTAGAGAGTGGTTCATGGGAGAGTGTCGTGCGCCTGGAGAGTAGGCAGCAGGGTTGCCGGGTGCGCCGAAGGGGGAAAAGCTGCGTTTCCAGGGGCGTTTGGCACGTGACGCGTCACACTCGGCGGCGATCCCCGACCACGATAATCGTGGTGGTGTTCGTGGCGACACGGTGGTGCTGCTGTGGCAGTCGCGGGTGAATTTCGTGATTGCAGGGACTACGGCGGTGTGCATTAATGCGCGCCATGCCACTCCCGCCGACCTTCGCCCTCCTCGTTCCTTTCGCTTGGATCAACCACTCGGCGTCCTGCACCGAGCCTAACCAGATCCACTTGCCTAGAAACACTCCCGTTTTCCTTCTTTGGATTGCACAGCTCGTTTCACAAAGCAAGGAAACCGCGTGTACAGTCACATTCGCTAGGCTTCAACCTTTTTGCCCAAGTTTCATGAGCTCAACAGACCGAAAGATTGATTAGATGAACCGGAGGTCTGGCTTATGAACTTCACTGCACTTCGTAAGAATTCGAACACCCCCGTTCGTTAAAGACTTAATTCACTCCACTAGAGTTCGTGAAGTTTTGTAAGTCTTCATTGGGAGTGACTCTTTGTAACACTTTGGAGAATTTCGCAATATTTCGAAGAACTTCATGAAACTTTACTTTACTGTGCAACGATTTTTTTAAATCAGAATTCTGATATCCATTGTCTTTGGATTTTGAGCATGATTAACTTCTCTGAAAGATCCGATCCATTAACCCTCGACCGTTTACGTTTGGTAAAATAATCAAGTTCCTTAAACACGCAATATATTAACTCTGGTCAAATTCATGAGAAATTTTTTCGGTTCATCAATGACTCTTGTGATGAACTAATTTTCCGATGATTTTTTGCTTCATTAACAGTAATAACGCTGCAATAATGTTACTATGAGACCAATTTCGAAGTATGCATGATACGTATTTTTTTTTTTCAATTGTAAGCCAAAGTGACGAAAATTATTGAAACAACAACAACAACAATAATTTCTGCATTTTTCATCATATCCGAGAAAGTATTTCACAGAAGGTGATTCCTTTCCTCAGCGGGGCAATAAAGTTGATAATCTCAAACCACCGTTATGCGTCTGCAGCCTACAGAAGATATTCAATGGAAGCACCCGCATTCGCACAAAAGGCAGGGAAAACTACAAAAAACCTTGCCCAGGTGTAGCCGGACTACATTCAAACCTCAGCTTGTCAGTTCTGCGTCTGAATTATATGACCCGTCTTATATTTTTTGCAGGGTGTCGCTCAGGTTCTCCTTGATTCGCTGGGGATATCAACCTGAGTCCTTACCATTTATTATATATCACATTATTTATTTAGCTTTATTTATAGTCATGCCTAAGACTCTACCCCAAAAAATGGTACGGCTGAAGTTATGTCAACGTGGAAAATGTATAAAATAATTGAACTAGAAGTCAGACTGAAATAGAGCTTCATTCTGGGAAGAATTGCTGCAATTTTGTTCTTCCAATTTCAAGCCATCAACCCAATCATCCAGCCTCAACCAACGAGAACATAAAAGAATGCTGTCCACTTATCGTCATTCAGTCAAGATAACTACAGCATTTATCTAATTATCCCAGTTTGAACTGACTGAAAACAGTAGTTTTTGCGCATCATTTTTGTCGTGCTTCAAGGTCAACGGACTCTGGGATGTTGCAAGGGATGAAAGGAAATATGAAGTGACATCGAGCAGTCGAGGCATTAACGTTCGAGTTGTTTAATCAGGTACACGTCCGAAAGTGGTTATCGACGGAACAGCTTATTATGACGATACTCGAGCTCCTGCTTGAGTGCCTCTAAGTGGAATTAGTACGATGTAATATACGAGTTTCTGGATAGTGCATAATGGTTGGATTTAACGGAAGTGGAACGAAGATCGATCAGCTCTGGTAAGATGGGAATATACGTGTGATTCGTTTTAGTGGGTGACTGATGAATTTCTATTGGACTATCACGAAATCATCGCGAGCGCTTTTAGTGGGTTGTTGAAATTTTGATAAAACGATTAGGATAAAACGAACCTGAAACGATTATGTTGCAATAAGCGACTGATGAAGTACTGTGAAATCGTTACAAGATACCATTTATAAAAGCATGAAGGATATTCGAATGACGTGAAGTTAAAATTTATATTATGATTTCTGATTAGTAAGCCTACATCGAAGTCACCCTTGACCTTTACCTTTATCTGGTATAACATTGCTGGGAAAATTTATCGCTGTAACGAAGTAATTTAATATTTTTATATGATTTTTTTTGGACATTCATTTAAGTGTCTTTTACTAGATAAAAAGGGTCGCAACAATAACTTTTCAGGTAGTAAAAAATTTAAGAAACTTTTCCAACTTTCGATATTAGGAGCTAAAAAATTAACTGGATATAGTCAAGATATAGTACTCTTAAAAAAAATTCAGGTTTATTATCTCAGCCGAAAAAAGGTATTTATTTTTAAAAATGAAACCAAAAGTTTTTGGCCCAAAAAAGTACTCTATTTTTTCAAAGATGTGCATTTATTTGTTAAAAGAAAAGTTTATCTGACACGTAAATCGTTTGAAAAAGTAGTTTTTATAATAAATAACAATGGAAACTTGAACATGTAGATTATACATCTCAAATAACAAATAAATAAATACACAGAACTACACAAAAAAGTTCGGATAGCTTAAAATACTAGATAATAGCTTTGTCTGATAATAAACCTTGAAAAACAGTCAAAATAATTCAGGAGCAAAACACAGTTTGGTAACACAGCTGGCATCTTGAAGTTGCTGACGACTCTCGTCTACTTTTCAACACTGCTACAGTTGGATTCACCCGAATGACGCCTGAGGGAAGCGGTACATGTCATCAGTCAACAAATGGCGCTATAAGTCCCATATTTTCAAACTTTCAAGTTCCCAAAATGTCGATTAGAAGCCCTTAAACCAGGAACGATCCCAAGGTGACAGCCAAAGGTCAAGATTCATGACATTTAAAAACTTTGTAATGTACTAACGCACGTCATATGTAGAAAATGTATAAAACTTGTTCATCAAACCTGTGAACACAGTTAAAATTCGCAATGATGTTTTGTCGTCGAGATGAAATTCGATTCGATAACTGCATTCGGAGTGTCCCTGGGAAAACAACCGAGGGTACAAATATTAGTTTAGTGCTTGTCGGAAGGAAATCCCTCTGCAATCAGTTCCAATTCAATATTATTTACGTTGTCGTGCGACAAATCGTTTTAAGTGCTATTGTGAGCAAACGAGCTAACGCTGCCCGCGTGTGCGCAGTCATGGAGATCAAACGAATCGAATTCAATCATCGTACGTAATGTTGTCACTATTCATATTTGCTGCTGTAGCATAATCAGCTTTCAATCAATTCTTTTCAGAAGCGGATTCCAACGTTTGCTGACGGGATTATAATTCTATACAAATTGCTCTATACTTTCAAACACTGACATTGTTATAAGATTCAGACCATTTTCCGCTGTCCGTATCACATGTATTTTCTTTTACCTTTCACCCGCAAAGCTGTGACATGCGCTTAGGAAGACACCCTCCATCCCATCTTATCGGGCTTAACAGGACTTAGCCAGGACGCTTTTTCACCGTATGATTACTCTTCGCCGTATTACGTGTCATATCCCTCGTACCACACTGGGACAATGGTCCCAACCTGAATAATGAAATGTCGTCACTGTATACCGAGGCTTAAAATATCTTATCCCTACCAACACGCGCATAATATGAGGTATACAGAATTTTGATTTCACGCTGAAATAGTTTTCACCAAATAACGCAGCTTTATCTGGTAATGAAAAATGCATGGCAGGGTAAAAAATCGACCCAATTATATTTGCTGAATTTATTACTACGACGTGTATTTATGGAGGGAATGATTCGCAGAGTGATGAACGAGTAAGACTTGTTTTTCTTGCATCCGAGATGGCTTGCCTCGGATTTCCGTTGCGTCTCTTCGTTTGCAAAGCGATTAATTATACTCGACGACAGTGACGTTAATTAGGATAAAACGTAACACGCCTTGGTTCCTTGGTGATATCGCGACACCTCCGAGCTCGTCTTGATATTTTCCGCTGAGGTATACAAGCTGCACCACTACAACAAGATATTAATAAGTGAACAGATACCTCATACTTGGAGCCCCGAGTCTTCCATCGGCTATACAATGTATCGCTCACATTTGTTGCGTCAGACTTAGTAAGTAAACCGAGAGAGGCATTTGCTGTCATGTGCGAGATGTCTTGGAACTACGTACAGAAATGTCTAACAGTTTAAATGAATGACAAACAATCATTTAATCGATTATTTTTTCAACATCTCAAACGCACATTATCCTTCGAAATTTCGTCGGACTTTTAACTATTTCAATGTCGTTATGAAGATTCAATCAATTGTCTGTGACCACTATAATTGCAACTCAGTTATTTGAACATTTATAACAACGTAGCTCAAGATTTCTTCATACCATGATGAAATTCAAAGAAAATATTCTAAGACGAATCGTACGTTCTCTGTCCTTTCAACAACACGTTACCATTCAAATTTATGCAATTGAAAGCTTTAAAATATGGTAGTTCTGGAACGGGATCAGTAAATTATCCAATTTTAATTGTGAAATATTTAGATTATTTCGCAATGAAATGAATGTGAGCAGATCGCATTGATTCGTACATCGAATGTTTACTCATTCGTGTCTGAATCTGATTAGATATCAAAATAAGTCGTGATTCTTTTTTCTTTATGTACATATGTTTATTTGACCTTCGAAAAGCAGCTAAAAAATTAATGAAAAGTAATCAGGGCAATTAAAAATGGAGCGAAAATACTATCGTCAACTGTTAAAAACTGATTTGAACCCCAGTGTAACATGAAAATACAACGACATACCATGAAAACTATGTTCACAAACCATCTATCACCTTTACGGTAACTGAATAATTTTTAACGGTGTTTACTTTCTACAGACAAGAAGTGATTTTTGACTTCCTGAAAATGTTGTGCAAATAATCTGGCAAGTCACAAATATTTAGTGAAATTGATTGAAATACAAACTTTGCACATCTACAATTTTCCAATAAGTCGTAGCTCCTTCTAATGTATTCATGCGGATAATAACTACGGGCTTGTTTTTACCATCCTGTACTGTAAAAATAGACTTACGGCTACTAGAAAATAAAAACGCAGTAAAAATACTATGATGAGTATTCAAAATCAACCTTATTGAAAACAAAAAAAAAATATATATCTATAAAAATTTATGTACATATTCATGTTAATACAGAGGAAGAATTGTTGAGTTGAAATCAGCAAATAAAAATATTTTTCTTGCGGTACATATAGATAGAGATTTGAGTTGAATTATGTGGGAGGTGTGTGAGAGTAACGGACCCTGTATTGTCAGTCTGAAGTTTCTTGGATTAGCCACTGGAGTCAGGCGCTACAATCGGGCAGAAGCGAAGCGAGCTGGTGGTAACGTGATGGGTTTCAGATTTGTCAGTCGTTCTCTAGACATGCTGACGACTACAAGTGCTCGAGACAGTTAAGTAGATTTCGGTTTCCAAGCAATAGCGATACGAGGGGGAACTCCGTTGATTTGAAGTTGAATACGAGTATACGCGAATGCATATCAGAGGCGCTTGGTTCTCTGCGGCGTGGACACCGAGGTGTTCATGAGACTGCGTAGGGATCACGGCGTTTGATCATGAGCAGATTGCACATATCGAATCAACCATTGTTCCGGATTGTTGTCATCGTTGAAAGAAAGCTTTAACCACTCCCGTGGCTGAATATAGAGAAGTTTTTGAGTTTGAGGTGGGTGGGCGTATATGTGCTGGAGGTCCTGACACCACAATTGATAAGTTAGTGGTGGCGGCGTGGACGTAAAATGTCCATGCGACCGCGTTGGGACTTCGACGTGGGGCACAGTATGTACTTACGCTATATTTCGAATTTATGGCTCCTTGATCACGAATCAAGGCGTCTCGATGCATTGCGGTGTATTATGACAATGGTCTGTGATACGTGTGTTCGCCAGATTGTAAATAAGTATGAACTTCAGAGTGAAAGAGTATTTGGACAAGATTGAAAGACATGACGTGAACGTAACCACGACTCTCTTATACTATGAACCCGTTGAATCGGTGACGTAAAAGGTCGTTGGTAATCTAACTCCGGAACGAAGGCGTCATTGGCTATCGTGTCCCGGTGGTGTCCGGGATAAATGTAATAAGATGGATGGATGGGGTGGGCAAAATGGATTTATATATTATCGTGAACGCGTTGTCATGACTTTACCGACCAATGGTTTCACTTTGGCTCTTTAAAGTCATGCGATTGCTTGTAGGCAACGCCTTGATATATTTATTCATCCGAAATGATTGTTTACATACAATTTTGCGCACACGAAAATATTAATATTTCTAAGGTGTGAGTATAATCGTTATTCTTTGATTTTTCAGAATCTGTACCATTTCTTTATTTCTATGTCAAGCGACAATGTATTTGAGTGTTTTTGTTCAGAATTGTGTACAGAATGGAGCTGTTAATTCTTTTTTCGTGTTTGAGATACTTGGACTTCGATATTTAAAGATTTGTACGTCAACATCGAAATCAACCAAAAGCGGTCCCTTTAGCATTGATGGTCATCATCAGATATTGTATGTACATAAATTGATATTACGGTATTTTATTCATACTTGCAATTAAAATGATTTACAATGCCAATGCGATCAAGATATCTGCCTAGTTTCCGGATAACGATTTAACAGGCACGTCTCAGGTCGATTCCGGATCACTTTCCCGGTCAAGACCACAATTGCGAACGCATCGTTTTGACGAGAACGATGGATGGAGAACATTGAAATCTTAGCACCAAGTCCATAATCACTTTACGTGGTTGAGGGATGGAATGCTTTGTGATGATGACTTCATTAGTTGGAGATTCCAGATGGTGAGAACATGCATCTTATAACATTACATTGTTAATGACTGCGCGGAATCCATTGTGATAATTGGTAATGAAACCTGCAAAGCTAGACGTGAACTAAGAACTATAGAATCGTGAACCTTGTCAAAACTCATGAACGTGAAGAAACTGTGAACAAATGACTTTTCGACCGTTCAACTTTGACTTATAATCATGAACTATGGTGACCGATACTGTATACCTCATAAAATATTGTATAATCATTTCATCCAGGCACGTAAAACATCATTCGACTTTCCCTGGCGGTGTGGCACCATCGGTAACCAGTTCACAATTTCCAAGCCAGTTCCGCAGCTTGTTCCAACTTCCGGGACACTTATAATTGGTTTCCGGAGCAGAGGAGTGTAGCCCGGGGAACTCCTAGTACGACACCCGTAAATATCCGGAGCATTAATTAGTCTTGTAAGTTGGCCGTCTGGAGGGCACTGCGGCGGTTTTGCCCAGCAGCGGGTGGGCCAGTCAGAATCCCACGACCGACGTCGGATCCTTTATACGTGTTTAGCTCTTGAGCCTTTCGACACGCTTCGTGGAGTTTCGGTCCTATCGGAGGCAACTTCCTCATTACTTCACCCTCTCCACCGACCGCATCTGCATCATCTTACTCACCCTGCGAAACTGGCCTCCCGCAGCACTTTGCTAACGGAGCTTGCAGAAAATTAATGACACCGATAATTTTTTGCTACACGGAACGCAATGCTCCCTTTCCTGTTTCAGGCTGCTTCCGTCGACTTTCGAGGAGAAAATCGTGGCTCATCGCCCGAGAATCCGAGTTCAACAGAGAAAAAAACTAACTGCCGAGCGATGGTTATTGGATTACCAAAACTACAATGCTGTGATGGGTTGTCGGTGACGCAATCCTTCTCGCATATTACGGATCGACGGAGCTCAGCGTTGAAGCAGTGCCGTTAATTAACACCTGCGTCGATGTATGTCGCCCATCTATTCGCGCACGTGGATAGATTCACCTGTGTGGTGGTACCAGGCCAGCCGTGATCACCTGCACGGTGTGTGTGCCTGAGGGTGGGCAGGTACTTTGTCGGTAAATGCTTGACGCTAAGAGCTATTATTGGACATCCCATAGCATCCCGCAGTTCACAGTCGACTGGCATAAGTCCCCCGCTTTAACAACCTGCGTAAACCTCCGTTAAACGTTACCCAACGAACATTCGTGATGTTGCCAGAGAGCCGCTACTGAGCCGATAACACTTATAAGCTATCCGGTGTATTTAATTTTTACGGGATTCCGAACCACGAATTAATCACGTCGCGCTAATCGCTGCCTGTTACAAACTCCAGACATCCCCGCAGGAATACATCACGGTAATTAAACTGCCATGCAACTCCAACCGTTATCACTAATCAATTGGTGTGTGGATACAACGGATTTTCAGAATAATTTCACCTTTCGGAATGGTTAACTGTTCAGAAAAATTTTAAGGGTGTTAATGATTTCTTAAGAGTACGATAGGATTCGTCAGAGTCACGAAAAATTTCGCAAAGAGCATTGAACGAATTCAGTAGTTTGAAGAATAAGACGTATGTCACCTCCAAAAGTTGCCTGGCAATCAAAGATCTTAATACTCTGGCTATTATTTACGAATACGAGTTTAAATGGTTTCATCGGTGCACTGAGCCGCAAAAAATGGGGATCTTCAAAAATTTAATTCCTTCTATTGGACTCAAAAGATTTTGTGACTGGGAATCTTGTGAAAAATTTTCAGAAAATGCGCCAGTTTTCCGTGATTTTCAACGATTTCGAATTACTTCTAAGGGTTTCATGGATTTAAATTTCATTTAAAGAATTCACAGATTTTCGAACATTATTCGTTACACCTGTGATCAGATTCCAAAGATGCTGATAACTCGTCACACGTTTTACAATATCACCAGTAAAAGTTATTTAATTATGTCTGTATCTGGTTTGGTAAACAATCATAACACTTCGTTTGATGCTGCTAAAAACAATCCTAAAATCGGAGTTTATGACAACGAATAAAAAATGTATCCTAAAAGCTGTAACCTGTCCACTGTTGTATATCTACAAAGTTGGTTTCATATATACAAAAGAATCGTCCAAACAGGAATGTTGCTAAAAACCGATTAATGAAGTATTGAAGCTGACAAATTATCACACTCGTAAACCATAGACTAGGGCTATTATCGATTGAAGGTCCTAAAAATCAAGTTGAGTAAATCGTCGTGTAACATACTTCGACGGTTAAAGGATACCAGGCCAGAACCGACAAGACTATTACGGCAGGTAAATTCGTGCTTAAAGCCTTTGAGGATGACAGATAAATTGGCCTTTGAAGACGAAAGATAAATTCGGTTTCAAATTCCACGAAATAATTAAATTAAACTGCTAGAGGACTACGGTCTCGGAAATCTTTGGTCGAGCAAGAAGCGAATGGATCTTTCTTCACCACCTATTCATTCAAGCCCCTGTTCTTATCGCGGCGCTACTGCCGACTTAGCCCACACCCCAGCCTGGGTTCCCTGTCGCACACTAAATTAGCGTAAAATTAATTGGAAACGCAGCTCACGATGTATGGCAACGCCTAAAGCTCGGTAAGCAGTCTTTACACACAAGTTGGCACCAGGAATGTTTACGCTGCCATCAGTGCTGGGCGATGCCCGCTGAAAGATGTCGGGATTGGAAGATGATGATCACGATCAGTAAACAGCGTGGCAGCTGATAATGGGATCTGGTAATAATTTTCGATCCTGTGAAACGAGCCTGGATACCAACTGGATCAGCGTTGCAAAACGATCAGGAAACAGGGGTTTCCTTAATCAGTTTTTCACCTCTTCTCCCGGCCGGGTAGAGGGGACCTGGTAAAGTGATTAATTCGCAATGGCACGTGAGAGACTGCAGTTCCGCGCTACGTCGTCCCGAACAAATCGGAATTTCATCTCAAGTGTCGCGAGTAGATTAACGGATTAAGCTGCCCCACTTAATCAGGCTAAGTTTAATGGATGATTGTACCGGCCGCCAGCCACTAAACTCCATCGACTCTATTCACGATTAGCCACTTACTAGATCGCTGTGATTGCTTGATTGGATTACTGCGTTTGGCTAGCCTGCGGCGTCGTCCAGCACCTCGACTCTCATCGATCCCCAGACCCGATTAATTCACGATTAGAGAATGGCTGCTTGCTGTGATCCACGGGGGTTGGGTAACCGCTAAGGTTTACCAATGCCGGTCACCTGCCCTTGTCATTGTTACAGTGAATAAAAAAATCCCATGAAGTTTTTACGGTGAAGTGATACATCATGCTCGATTTTCCGGAACCAGAGGTCTTGTATTCCCATATGGTATCCCTGGGTTTCCAACAGAATATCTCGCTGCGTCTCTGAAAGCTGAACGGAGACCGATAGGTTTTGGCTCACTGTATAAATTCCCACGAGAAGCTCTTCGTTCCTAGAATCATTTTCATGTAACGTCTCACAGGAACTCACGGATTTTAAAGTACACTTGATACAGTTGTTGAATCTTGTACAGAACGTGTAGCCTCAAGTTAGTTCTCTCGCTCTCCCTCTCCCGGTCTCTCTCCGAGCTCATCTTTAACCAACTCCACGAATTTCTTGAATCTCAAGGATTGCTGAACTCTTTCCAGGCGGGATTCAGAAACGGACGTAGGACCCAGATAGCTCTTCTTCGCATTCCTGATGACGTGAGGTATGTAATCGACAAAAGAAACATCTCTGTGCTACTTCTCTTTCACTTCACTAAAACCGTCGACGCAGTACCTCACGAGGTACTATTGATGTACCTCAGAGGGCTGCATTGCTGAGAGCACATGATCTCGTGAATCTTTTCTTACCTTCGAGGCTGGCCACAAGCTCTTAGCTGCCAGGATGGCTGATTCAGCATCTGATAGTATATCGCAGAGAAGGGTGCTTGGCCTACTGCTGTTTCCGATCTTCGTTAATGACTTTCCAGGAGTGTTAAGTGTATCTAAACATATGATTTTCGATGATGTTCTTTAGATTTGTACTATTCGACCTTTCCTGCACACCTCACCAAGGGGATTGAGGTAATCTTAAACTGGGCCGCCACTAACGGTCTTCAGCTTAATGTCGCCGAGACCAAAGCGATGTGATTCTGGATAGTGAGGCCTACCTCAAGTGGATTTACTCAATATCTGTACCCAAAATTATTTTTAGTGACGCTCAGGTCGGGTACGAATTTGTGGTTAGAAACCTGAGTGTCATGATTACGCCAATGCTTGACTGGGGCATGCACGTCAAGCAAGTCGTACGAAGAGTGTGAGCTGTTCTTCACTCTCTGAAACACCACACACATGGGCTGACACGGACCATGAGAAAGAAACCTGATTGAAAGTTTGGTCTTTCCATATTTTGATTATGCCTATTTACGACGATCTCTTCCAAGGCTAAAATTTAAATTTACAGCGCATCGCAACGCCTGTGTCAGATTTGTCTGTGGTAATATTGGCCATCGTGATGAGGTCACCCAGGCCGATTGGATTTTAGTTGGCTCTCCGTTGTCAAAGCACACAAATATATTATTGGCTTCCTCGCCTTTTGTTCAATTGCTTACAATAACCTCGCTTTTATCGAAATTCACAGGCCTTAACATTGACATAAATGTGAGATCTTGGAATCACCTACCTCCACGTTCTCTTGTCTGTCCGACCCCATGAACTGAAGTCATAAAAAATATTTTCCTTTCATTGCCACGAGTCTTGTAAACTCACTGCCTCCTCCCACTTTCAAACCTGATAAACTCGCTACTTTCAAAAGCTCGTTATTCAACACGCTCATGTTCAGGACCGAGTAGAATGGGAGCAATGTTTGCTGGCCGAGCACTAACTTAGCCTTTCTGCTAATGAGGTAACCCGCGCCTACTTTTACACCTCTCATTAACATCATGTTGTTTCATTCTAGTCCTATTATTTTATTTTTATTCAGTTTCGTCGGTACTTTCCTTATTCTATTTTCATTTTATTACATTCTCATGTACCATATTCATAGTACTTACCTGTAAATATTACAAGTTCCAGATGGAGTTATACTTCCATGCCAAAATAAACGAATCTAATCTGATCTTATCTCTCCCTAGAAGACCTCTGAACCTATACCTATCTCTCTCTACTTGTGAAAATTAACTAAAATAGTCATACCCTCGATCAGGTACCATTAAAAGACTTCGACTAACGAGAATTGATCACATGATACTACATGTATCAAAAAACACTTACTTTTTCTACCTTGAAACATCTTTGGGCATGGAGTGATGTGTCCCTTCTTACCAAGCCTAACGGTAATTTCCTCCCTTCACCTGCCTATAGCACATGGAATTGTGCTTCAGTCTACAGCGACGTAAGATATAGCGAAGGAATGGCGGGTATTTCGCGAACAAAAGGTGCCCGACGGTTAGATTTGCACAGCACTGGAATACATGCATATGCAACGCAGAAGCAGTGGCTTCGCTCGAGGCTCAACTTGACCTCAATAGAGTTTGCATAGGCATGCGTTTGATCGCCTGGCGAGAAACTGTTCAAACACGTCCCTGAACGTAGCAAGTCAATCTGAAGGTATACGAAACGGGACACACTTGCACTTTGCCATTCTGAACAGAGTTCTAACTGGGCGCTAATAAATCCATGATTGGGGTGGATGAGGTCCTAGAAGGGAAGCTAGACTCTGACCGGCCCTGTAGAACGTAAACGATGCCATCCAACAAGGAAGGTATCCCAGGTCAATCTCTCCGATTTGATTTCTTTTGCCATGTGTTATAGTAGACTAAAAACTAAACACAACGTATTTTTTTATCTGCTATCAAACACTTTAAGGAGATGAAGCCACCCTCCAAGGTGAGGTATGTCAAGGGGCGATTTAGCAGTTTCACCCGCAAGATCGTGATATGTTTTAACCAATCCAACTGGAAAAGTTTTCTCATAACGAGAAATGAAGAATGCAATTTTCTCAATCACAAAAACAAAAAAGTAAAAACCGCCAAATCGCCCCTTGACATGCATTTCTTTGAGGGATAGATTCACACCCTCAAATAGTTTAATAGTAGATAAAAAAAGAAAAAAAAAAAATACGCGTCCATTAGTTTTTAGTCTACTGTAACATATAACAGAAAAAAATCAAATCGGAGAAATCAACCTGGAATACTTTCCTCTTAAGAATTGAGGATTCATTGCTCGAAAATTTAACATGAAATGCAACCCATCCGCAGGTGAGTCTAAGGAATACGTATTAGACATTCGTGTTCGAAACTTGGGTACAATAGTGATTTGCTACCGAAGAACTGCCACGCGCGGTTTTTACCGTAATACAGGGGGAAAGAGGGATAGAAAATCTTGATGTTATTAAAGTAATATTCTCGATTAACGGAATCTTCCGTATCACATGTATGATTGAACAAAAATCTCTTGCGTGAATGTTTGGATGGTGCAAGGTATCATGTTTATGCGCTATAAAAATATTCAGAGGTCCGGATATAAATTCTTAATTATCTAAACTAAGATTTATAACTGAATTAGTAGTCTAATAGTAGTACTAAATAAAATATTCTAGAAGTAGTACAATTTTGTTGTCATCATAAATTGCACGAAGTCTTGGGGTACTGATGAAAGGTATACAGTTTTGATGATAGAACGGACAAGTTACTTGACGAAAGGAAAACAGTCCTGAACGATAGGTTAAATGAAAATAATTATTGATCGGGTCAGCATCTGATTTCAAGTTAATCGACACAGCTTTCAAAGTAAATTGGAACTGTGTATAAAAACTAGTTTTGGAATCGTTTGTAAATTAACATTGCATGATATATAGCTGTCTAAAATTTTATCATAGAACTGTGTTCTCGTATCTAAATCGATGAATATAATCTAACGTACAATTACGTCGAAAAAGTCAGTTAGGAGATAAATGTCTTGACTTACGAAAGAGTTTCCTCGTGGAAAAGATACTTCTAATTGTGTAAATATACACGTGTGTAACAATGGACGGTAGTTTTAAGATATCTCGCGCAGAGTTTCCTCGAAGCTGCACGTTATCCGATATAAATTTCGAAAATTCTCGACATTCCTGGGAGCAGCGTGGAATTTGAGAAATGCGAGATGGTGGCGAAGAAGCGGCCGCCCGTCGAGACCTGTGGCGTCTTTATTACGAGATTTGTGGGGCGAACTCGGGGCTTCCCGTCTCTTGGTTATGGAGATAAATAAGAATCCAAGTATTCACGAATCCGCGTCTCAAACCCGAAGCCGACGAGTGGCGGACAATGGGCTCGTCCTCTCATCCAACGAGCTAAGCAAGTTTTCCTATTTAACTTGAAATGCATTCAGCCCCGAACCGGCTTCGGCAATAACTCACTGTACACAGTGCTCGACGATTTCGTCAGACCCGTTTCAGGAGAGCAGCTGCAGCTGAGAGAATTTAAACGACTCACGGGACTGAATTTATCATGGCTCTCGTTTAATTCGTGTCTTGCAGAGAAAAATGATTGGCACGAGAATCAGTTACTTCGTCTCAAAGCTAATTCATAGGTGTATCTGTGATCTGAAAAATTGACGTTTGTAGGCTAATTTGCAAAACAAAAGAATTTTAGTTTCAAGCCAAAGGTTGATCACCTTCGGTGTACACTCATGAAAAAAATTTTGTTACAATGATCGAAATTTGGTCCTGGCAACGGAATTTCAGGATTAATATACATTCGACCAAACATTATCTGCGCAAAAGCAAAAAATTTACTTGATTTTATGGCGCCCAGAAAATAAAACATTTTGTAGATGTAGTTGATAGCGGTTTTGAATTAATAACTCCCATGATTTCATAAATTTGATTAATCTTTATCCACCGATTGATTTAGTGAACTGTGTGAAGCGATTTAGTTGAATCTACCAGAGGGTATTCAATGTTTGGATAATGCCATGATAAAAGTATTATTTCATTAAATTGACTAAATTAAAATTGACATTCCGTATCTATAAATACGTTTTATTCAATTATATTCCTTTGTGATTTTTAAATACCTGCTTCATCAATTTTGGTACTCACAATAAAATGTTGTATTCACACGATAAAATGTTCTACAAAATACGTCTACAAATTGATATTTTTGAATAAGCAAAATGGTTTCTCTTAATGCACGCAGGTCCCAGAAATTCCATTCAATTTTCCAAGTTTAATCAAACCTATCGTAAGGTTTTATAAAGGGTTCGGTCCAACGTTTGAAATCGTTTTAAATCTTTCAAAATCCTGAAAATTCCACTAAATATTGAAGATATTGAAATCTTGGGTGTCTACATAATTATTTGGAGTCATCGATAGCTCTCGTTTCGAATTATACGTATGCTCGAATACAACTGATGATAAAGTACCTACACAGGATAAATGACGGAATGAAGCAGAATATCAATGAAAATATTTCGATTCGAATAAATTAGCAAGTGTCTTTTGAACGCGTTAAATTAGTGACGGGAGAGATGCACCCTCAGGATGAAGTGACACAGCGAGTGACGTTACGACGTTAATTACTTGGTGGGTCTATAAGCGTGGCTCAGTAATCACCAGTCGTCATTCCACCGGCATCGCGAGGACAGTCGTCTCTCCTCCACGTCTGTTGTACGCTAATTGTAAGTTACTTGGAATGCGAGGTGATCTTTATTTTTTCGAGCTTGCCATACCACTGTTTGAAATAAGTTATGTCCATCCACGATTTCTCTGAAACTTTATTTTCGGACAAAGATATCCGAGCACTGTCAAAACATTCACGGTGTCAATAAAAGTCGACATCGGTTAGTGTAAAACTTAAACATTATCGGTGTAAATCTTTCGATTCGTAACACCAAGTGGTGTGGATTTATATAGAATATTTTGAGTGTTACATTTAATACCGCATTTTTAGCAGTGAATGTTTGCTTGCGATTGAAAGATGTACAATTAATCTTATTCGTGCGGCATTATTCAAGACACGAGATCATGCCGGAATATTATCTTCTATGTGAACTAATCCCGTGTCTTCAAATTCAATATCATCGGAATTCTTCGTTCAGCAGATGGCGAGACAACAATCAGACTGGGTCCGATGCATAGATGAAGTACTGCAACTTACACGACTGTCTTTAGCACTCATCGTAGGGAGAATATTATCGAGAGAATGAGGTTTCTGCGAATACATTCTGGATATCTACGGGTCGAAAACTTGGATGGAAATTTCGTTCGTATTTGAATATGCATGAGAATCTTACCACGACAATTCGCCACGGGCCTGAAATTGACACTGAATCTCGTTATTACGGTAATCCAGTGCATATACGTTAGGGTGGTCCTCGTTTAGGGTAAGTGGCGAATTTATTCGCTTCCGACCATCAAATCGAGTTCAAATAATTCAAAATCCAATTTCTTAATTTTTTCAGATTTTTATCTCAACTCCAACTCCCTCCTCGAAGAGGGTGAATTTTCCTCATTTCGAAGAAACCTTTCTTTCTGACGTCTATCTTTAAAATCTAGTGCTTATAAAATTATGCCTGAATAATGGGGAATTTTTTGGATAAATATAACCGTATTAGCTTCGGTAACATTTTCACACCTTAGTTATATCACGCTTTTCATTTCGACACTGCTCAGACCCCATACGTCCCATGTATCCTCAAAGTGCATAAGTACTTGGTAGTCGAGAACCTAAGATGAAAATTAACACTTTTTCACTCATCTTATCATCAGATTTTAGTGTGTTGAGAATTAAATAAATTAATGCATTTCTCAGCCACAATCACTTTCTTCAGAATACACGACGAAAGATCAATTGGTTGTGAATCAGAGCTAAGACATCGACTTTTTTTATCATACATCGCTTTAAAAGGATGAAAAATCTCGTATACTTATATTTCAAATCTCACTCTACGATGCCTGTTTTCGAATGGACTATGGAAAATTTCACTGAATTTCAGTGAATTCTTGAAAGGCGGTCTGCTACACAAAATATTTTCTTATGGAGTGAAATCGAACGTTTTTGCTTAGAAACATTTGAAATGAAAAATCGTCATCTGAAAAGCTTGTTTATTATGTAAATTTTTTATTCTTACGTTCTGTTTTTTTTCTTTCTTTTTTTTGTAATTCACACAGTTTCAGAATGGAATAATTTGAAAGTTATTTCATGTAAGTCTATCTTACGATCCAATTATAGGAAGGTATCGATTGTAAAATTTCATACGTTTGTCAAAGGTATGAAATTCTGTATGAGAAAATTGAAGATGCTTTGAATATAAACTTTACGTTCAAACTTAGTACCGTAAACGGATAATACTCGGTAATTCATTAACCAGGGCTGATTGAGATCGCTTCGCAATTCACCGCGACGCGCTAAATCATTTACTGTAATACTCGCATCGTACGGTTACCTCAAAAATGTGTGAAGCCGTATCTACACAAAAAGGCGAATGAATACTAAGTATACAATTTTCGTGAAACAAAAAACGACAATTCTTACAATGCGAATGATGTGAACACATATTTTTTCCCGAGTTATGACGTTATGAATTCCTTAGCGAATTGAAATTTGAAAAAATTCGCTCAACCCATGTTACATTTCTTCCAAACTACTCGAGAAGTACCCAGACGAACACGTCCAGCCTCTCGTACGTCATTAGAATATCCTGCCAGCCGCCCAATGAATTCCTCAAACTGCGTAAATCTTCAATCACTTTCACAGGTTATTTTGGGGAGAGCATAAGTTTAACTCTATGACTAGAACATTGTTCGATAGGTCGTTTTACGACATTTCAAACGACCTCCCAGAAGCAGGTGCTAAGCTTATCAGCTCTTGAATTATTTATGAATGTATAACGCAAAGTATTATTTTTCCTTTAATTGACCTATGAATGTTTACAAAACTGAAATATTTGTGCGTCGTTCGAACTCAGAACATCACCGTTTCTCCTTGCTGAAAACTGGTGTGGAAAAAAATTACACGGCCAACAAAAAGTACACGTGAATAAGTGTACCCGGGCTGAGGTATATTTAGGAGAGAAAATTTGAAAAATTTTACGACCGGTCGTTAAGTCCGACGAGAATTTTTTTTTTTTCCATCCTGATTTAATGAGCTTGGTCGAAGTCTTCCCTGCGGCGTCAAGTAATTTGCAATTTTTTAGCAATAAGCTTTGAATTGGGGAAGCGTTGTAGGGTCGAGAGGAAACTTTCGCTGACGAGCAGGAGCGAAAACACGCTGCTGTTGATCGTCATTACCTCGCTAAGAGTAAAATGATGTTTGGTCGTAAATCATTCAGAATTCTTTATCGACTGATTATTCGATGTTAATACATTGGTTGAATTTATTGTGTTGACTGAAAAATATTTACTTTCTAATGTACGATATCTTGTGTGATCGGGTTCAAGTTTTTCTTTTTTTAACTGACCGGATGACTGCAGAGAAAAACATGTTCCATGAAAAATTATTCCGAGCTTGTAATCTGAGCTTCAAATTTATTGACGGTCATACAGAATGGTATAAAAAAGATACGAGCACAACAAGTTTTACGATTTGATGATAATAATACAAAAAAAAGTAATACATAAAAATGTTTCATCCATTTTCCAATTTCAGTTCCGATGCATTATGGGTAATACATTAATTTCAAATGCGAGAAACCAAAAAACGAAGAAAAAAAACTATGAAACTTTTATTGGAATACCACATGTAATAATAGTGTACAAGATTTGTTGCGTACACACAGAAAAAGAAGTCAGATTTAGGGGGCATTCGCTGTTGCTCACTAAAGATGTTCGATTTCACTCTACAAGGAAATATTTTTTTGTAGCAAACTGCCTTTTAAGAATTTGTTAAGATACGATGAAAATTTTTTACAATTTCACAATTTATTTTATTTTCAGCACACCAAACCTGGTGATAAGATTAATGAATAAATGTTAATTTCCAACTTAGGCTCTCGTCTACCAAGTACTTATACTCTTTGCGGATATGTGGGATGTATGGGGCAAAATAGTGTTGAAATGAAAAGCGTGATGTAACCAAGGTATAAAAATGTCAGTGAAGCTAATATGGTTATATTCATCCAAAAAAGTCCCCATTATTCAGGCATAATTTTATAAGCACTGGATTTGAAGGACAGACCTCAGAATAATCACAATATTCTACCATTTTTATATCGATAAATCCATATTGTTTCACCGATTCTCATTAGCAATAGCTCAATTTATTTGTAACCACCACTCTGCAAATCTATTTCTTGCTGAATCGTAAGATTATAATCTGAGAGTTTTCTTTTAATATTTGGCGAGCTAAAAAAAAAAAATGTGATGTTTCACACGATTGGTACAATGATTGAAATCGGTCAAACTACTTATAAATTTGTTTAAAAAAACCTGAAAAGTCATTTGATTTTTCTGAAGTTGGTAAAAAGACTTCATTGCCGATATTTATTATTTTGAAAAAAAATCTGGATCACCGAGACTTTCATTTAATTCAATTGATCAGTTCCAAATTACACCTTGTAAGGTTTCAGCTTTTTTTCGTACCTTTTTTTACACATTTGTGATCCACACATTCTTAATCCGTTAATGTCACGTTCGACGGGCAATGAATTGTTTCACGCGGTGTTTAAATTCGATTGAATTCAATTTTTGACACGTAATTTCGGATTTTTTTAATACTTTTTCATTCATTTGTTCGCCGTTCCGTTCTTGCCTACAACCGTCGATTATTTCTGCACGGCTATTACGATGCATATCTCTTCCTGCACCGGTGGGGCTGATGCCTTGCCGATAGTTCGGATGGAAATTTCAAACGTGAGTTGTGACTCCCCGAATGCCACGCACCATCGTTTATAGCGATTAAATCAACCCGGGAATGATTTAGAGCCTATGTATGCGAAAAAGTGTCGAGTCTGTTAAATTTCCTCACGGCAAAATCACGTTGAATGTCGAAATTATGATTATCGCTTCACATCGCGATCCGAGCGTCTTTGTGAACTGCTTGTCTGCTTGTACCTACATAATATTATTTACTCGGATTTCAAATAACTTTTTTGTAAATCATTTAATTCTCATTTTTTCTTTAGCCGTTTAGTTAAGAGATAAGTTTACCAGTTTTTTTTACAATGTGGAAGTACTTTTTTTACGTTAACTCTCACTGTGTTTTATGAAATCGAAATGGGAACTGCAACTTTATTTAGTCATATTCTTGGAATTATAACGACTTTATTTTACGGCCTACAAGTTCTAAAATGACCGTTTAAGTATAACTTTTCAGTAGCAAAATAATTTATAAAACGATTGAAAATGATTGGCTTCAAAGGGTTAATCGAAATTTTGAAATACAAATTAATCCATTCGTAAAAATGTTTGACGTTAAATAACGCCTGAAAATTATAGCTTCGCAATAACAAGGAAAAGAAAATGGCCACTATTGAGTTTCACTTCGGATACGCAGAGATTTTCAGCGCTTGCTAGATTTCGAATGTTATTTTACCCCAAATCAAGTGACCTGTTGACCTGTTTCAATTTAAGTTCACCTTCAACGTATTTCTCTTACTTTCCTGCTTCTTCCAATATCGCCAAAAGCCGTTACTGATAAGTGAAACTCGAGGTTCTCGATTGCTCGCTCTGTTAAAATCATACCGTTAAATGCTCAATAATTAATAAGGCAGGATGTAGGGTATCGTTGCCGTGAAGCAGCTAATCAGCAGCTAGGAAATTCTAGTTGGGCTCACTTCGGGAAGATGCGATATGATATAGAAGTGGCGGTGAGTAACATTGGGGTAGGAGGTTAGTTGCTGCCGGGGCCGTACGTCTGAGGAGGCAGTTGCTCAATAAGTTCTTGTTAATGATTTTATAAGAGCTTTAGTGCGGCGTAACCTACCCGGGCATAAAGGAGGCTTTCGAGCTTAGAGGATCGTTGGCGGAAATTGCTTATTCCACGGAGCAATCTTCATGCTAATTTATTAGCCCTCCAGCAACAATTTTATATCCACTTCTTACTGCTGTTATTTTCACCAAGGAAAGCTCGAGATAGTTAAAAGCCAGACCATCAAGTGCAGTTTATTATTAACGGTTTAATCGTACGAGTCGTGAACAACGAGCCGACCGCAAGGCTTCGCAGGCTTTGCTCCACTGCTCCAGGGTGTAAAATGAACCCGTTATTATTCATTTCACCTGCCTCATCCACATTCTTTGGTAATTTGTTTCCAACTTCGAGGCTTCAGAAATCACCTGGGAGACGCCGAGGTGGAATAAGAAATCAATAAACGTGTAGGTAGCACGTCTCTCAACATTTCAACTGATTTTCCTGATAGTTTCGTCAAGTTCGTGACCAAGATCTCCGTAAATGTTGGAATGGATTTGGATGTCAAAGTGGAAACCAAAACTGGAACGGAGAGGCGTGCTCTTCTGAAACTTCAAGGGTCACCAAACATTATGCCCATTGCTTATTCAGGCACGTACTGAATACGCGTCAACTGGTCGAAGTAGAAGATCAAAGGTGTGCTCTTGTGCTGATATATAATGAACGACTTCAGACCAGATCCTCTAGTCACGGACAGTCTCTAGTACTTATTCTTTCGCTGCTTCGAGCAATAGAAAGCTTTCAAGTCACCAGCTGTATTGAAGGAACCGAAACACTTTTTTGCAAGACTATAAAGAGAGCAAACAAAAACTCCACACCGAAAACGAACTGCGCGTCAGTCTAAACCACCAAAAAATTTCCTCAATTTCTCGTCTCTGGAAAGTCGTCAATATTCAGATCTCAAAGAGATGCTTCCAGAATTTATGTCGCTCAACTGAGATCAAACTATCGATTCCCTCCTTCAACTAAATGACCACATTTACTTCAGAACAATACACTTGTTATTCTCACAATTATCATAGATCACGTAAAAGTGACGGATAGTGGTTCAACAAGTCACAAAAATGGCGCTAATAAGCAATCAGCTTTCGATTTGAACTTGTCGGTTATAGATTATTTGATAAAAGTGTCGTAAATGCATGGTCAACTGCTAACGTAGTTAACCGAAAATTATACTCAACATAACATGAAAACTTGCCACAAAACATTGTTGATGCGCGATCGTTTTTAAACAAAATTTTAATAAGCAATTAATGTTTTTGTAAAAGCTTTTCGTCTTTTTTCAATTATCAACATGGTTAAGGTTTATGCACTAAAAAGTTGCTCAAGTGGACGTGAAAGTAAAAATGAAATTAAAAGAAAGCACAACATCCTGCAGTATTCTTTTTCCAACCAACGGTACGTTAGTATAATCTGTCCTTCTCTAACAATTTTTAGCGCTTTCTTTTAAATGTGAAACTTTTGCTACAGCAACGCCATCTTAATTGTACTCTATTATATGGACACTTTATATACATGGAGCTAGTCCTCCTCCGTAAAGGAAGGCAATGCATCCATCAAGTTCTGGGATTCCAGGCATGCGGAGCAGAGCGGGTGCGAGATATTGGAAGGTGGTTCACAGCTAATGGGAGAGTTATGGTTTTACGAAGCATAAATTTCATAATGGACTGCAACGACGTCGTTCATTCTGCACCGCGGGCTGTATGCACGCAGTAAGGCTTGGCCTATCTGTTGGACTGTTCAATGCCCACCCTAATGGCCACTATTCGCTTACGCGAAACTCCACGAGCCGGCAAGCAGCATCATCAGACTCGGTTCTGAGCCTCGAGCAACGTCAGCTGCTCCCCTACACGGCCCCTTGAATACCGCTGATATTAATTGGAGGGTGTTCAGTAAAACAGCAATTTCGCCTTTGGCGAAAAAGCGATGATGTAAGAATGACGAAATTACTTTCAGCACTCTGTGATTAACCATTTTCAAATTGGCGATACGATCTCAAGGTGAGGGTGAATCGATTTGTCTTTGTTTTGCCTAGCGTAATACGAACCCATTATTTGAAACTAGTTCAATTCTTGTCAAGTTCATCGCAACGTGAACTCAGTAATGTTGAATTTCACAAATTTTGTGTCTTATCTTAAACCAGTGACCCTGAAGACACTGATAACGCAACACTGGTCCGTGTAATGAATTTGAAGCTGATTGTGCCGAGGTTTTTAAAAAATTCCGCCAACTCTGAAAACATTCAACTACCCGTCCATTGAATAGATGATGGATATACGTGTTCAAAAGGGTCCGTCCTTTCCCCGATGAGCCTCAACAATGGCGTCTGAAGTAATACTCTGAAAACATGCAGAGGTCAATGTGTGCATGTATAAGTTTGCTTATGCCAGTGTTCCCGTCCTCTGAAATCGTCTGCTAAATCTACAGAAACAGGAAGAGCGAATCATCTGAGATGTTACGCTGCAAGCAAACCCACGACACTGAAACACCAAGGATTAATTAACAGTTGCTGATTCTCAATCATCATTATGGTAGAATCTCTTACGCCATTTATTTTCTGATCCGCATACAATGACGAGTTGATTTCATTTCTTGGATTGTGCACATCGGTATTTAGATGCACTGTAAAACCTCGAGTAACCCGACAAACAACCTAAGAAATATGGTCCAAGAATTCTGCGTGTGAATTCCGAGACGCGAAAACTTTAGTGAGAAACATCAGAAGTCGGAATCTGTTTTCTAGACGTCTTCGCCATGCCAAAGACGAGGTCATGTTACGCGCTTCAAGACACCAGGGTTCCTTTCGGAATTTCATTCTGGAGCCATACAGTGCTGCTGTGAGAAATTCCTAGCTCAAATTCTCAGCAAGCTCACTATTTTATTGTTTAAAACTTGAAACTGACTGAACCTGATCACCGCAGTTTACGACAAAAAAGAGAGTGCGGAGGAGACGTGCAATCGAGTACTCGATGATCAATGTACTCGTGTTTCACAGTGCAAATGGTCGCTTAGAATTTGAACAACCATTTGATGAGAACGAGCTGACCTTCACAGAGGATCCTACACTTTTTTAGTATCCGTTTGAACAGTGGATCGTTGTTGAGGTTTTGGTCAGGATTTGACCAACCTCAGTATCGCGTTGTAAGGTGAGCCCAGATTCAATTACGGGACCGCGAAGCGCTTGTGTCTCCAAAGCTTCGCTCGAAAGCACAATAACCAGACTTTGGGCAAACTTTTGGAACAGCTTCGAGACTCTGGAATTTAAAGTTATTCACGGTTGAATAGCTACTCGGAAGAACTGGGTGAAAATAACAAGTCAGACGTGTGTGAGGCAGAGAAGGAAAAGCACTACGAAAAAGAAGGGAAAAAATGAAATGATGATAGGTGAGAAAAAACAGGCCTTTGGATGTTCTTTCGTCCGAGCTGCTCCGGGTATTCTTCCATTAACATTGAATTATCGATCAACCCTCCTTCGCTCGGTGGAATTTCTTCTCTTCATCAAAATAATACCTTTCTCCTTTTCTCTCCCGCTTTCCGCTCAGTCTCTTCATATTATCCGACCCTTACCTAAACGAAGAGCGTGAAAGTTTATGGAGAGAATTCGTTGAATTGCTCGACAATGATACGATGTACCAAAACCATATACGAGCTGAAGCAGACTCAAATTTTCGACCTTGAGGCTTTCATGGCGCGAAATTTGAGCACATGGCAAAAGTTGCAATCTAACGATTGGTACGGAATGTTCACTGAATAATCAGACTACTTTGCGACGAAAAGTCCCTTCGAAGTTTCCATAACTTTCCAACCATGCAAAGACTGGCTTTTCCACTTGACTCAGCGCTATCTTCTCGCGACCCGCATGAAGGACTAGATGTGCCACGGATAATGTGATCATGAGCAAAATTCATGTCAAAAATGAAGCCAGCTAAGAGGGGCGGGTTTGGAAGTCCGAATTTGAAAAGTTCCGAAAAAGCCAAATTCTGCATTTCTTGGTGACGAAAATTAAAGTAAAGAAGCCGAAACCTGACGGTCAAAGTTCTGAAAGGGCAAAATTGCGAAAGGGCGAAAATGAAAAACTTTAAAAATCTGAAACATTGAAATTCCGAACGATCGAACGATTCACTTGGTGAAATTTCACTACTTCGATCTTTCTTTGTTTTGGGTTTTCTATATTTTCACGTTCGCAATCCTTTTACCATCGGAAACCTTATTCCGATTTTCGGTTTTTCCCATTTTCTACACCCACTTGTTTTTCTTTGTTGATTCTTTCAATCGTTCACTGAACTTGGTGCAATAAAAAAAGTGGTTGGAGAAAAATTCACGAGTCGGTTGGTAAAAAAAACAAGCGATCAGTCAGTGATTGAATGATTTACCTTTACTTAAGCCCGTGCCTGTCGTAACCAACTTTCACGAGAGGTGAGGTTATCATCTTCGGCGTGTCGCATGAATTCCAGCGATTACCGCTTCTCGATGCTTCGGTGCTTTTGAATATTGGAATTCTAACAAACGGCAGCGAAGTTTTCAAACCCGACATTCTTTCTGACAAAATATCCGATATCGCGCACTGGCCATTTATCCACCTGTCCAGCCATCACCGAGATATTCAGGATACTCCCAGGTGAAGTACATTCATTACAAGGTATTCAAAAAGCGCGATGCTTCCGTTTCAAGGGATAAAAGACATGTCTCGGTTGCACATTTTCGCTGTATCGAGTTCATCAAACCGCCAATTTCGCTCTGAAAAAAATTTGTTCGTAATGACAGAAATGTGGTCCTGGAAACAAAATTTCAGAATTATAAATTCTACCAAACCCTGTTTTCACACAAGCAAAAAGTCTAGTTGATTTTGTAATAATACGCACGAAACAAAATTGTTTAGTAATGTCTTAGAAAATCTTTCGCACAACAATCCCATAGATTCTGTTGCGATTGCGAAATCAGATCTACGCTGTGAAATCATTTTTTAAAGATTGAAAAACGATTGTTCAATTGTTGTAACTCAAGAAATTGTCGTTCGATGGTAATTAAAAACAACTTCCGAGAAATATACTATTGTAGGATTTGATTGTGCTAATTATACTAGACAGACTCTTGGAGCCCCACCTAATAACTGCTGTAAAAAGTTTCTTCTAAGTTTATGCTTTTTCCTAATAGTATTTCTCGATTATGTGAGATAATGTTCACACCTTTTGTGAAACGTGTTACTCTTCATCTCTTTCTAGATTCAACTTCAGCAATTCTGTGCGGAATTTTCACTAACAAGCTTTTGTCCCGAAACCTATCTCTCCCAACACAGCCTTGCAGTTGTATAATAATGCTATCTACGTTTATACGCTTCCCTTCGCCTCTAAGCAAAAGAAAAACAAAAAAAAAAAATCAATATATTGCCTTGCGTTACTTGGTTCAGAGCTTATAATACCTCTGCTAATAGCGGGAATACGGAAAGTTTACAGGACGAATAATGGCTATGTTCAGTCGAGAGACAAGCGCGATGCCTGGTCTTCGTGCTATGATTATGTTGGTACGATTACATCAACCAATGATATGATAGTACGCAACGCGTAGCTGACTTTACGTTGTTACGCTATGAACGTTCACTTCCATATTAGGTCAGCTTCTAGCTGACTTTACTTTGCGATCATTTGGACGTATACTTCCATATTAAGTCAGCTACACGTGCGTTTTATCATTGGTTGACGTGATCGTACCATAATCTCACCAACGTAACCATAGAGTTGAGACCAGGCATCGTGAGAAGATTTCTCTCTTCACACGCAGGAGAACTACAAACACACGTATGGACTAATGATCCAAGCTACGCGGATACAACTATTGGCGGTTCTTCGGTACTTGGGTCCGTGAAGGACCGTGGAATTCTGGTTTTGTGTCGAGTGCCACTGGTACAACCGAACAGAACGATCCATTGACATCGAACAGCATATTCAAGAGGTATCGAAAACGTAATTTTTTTATTTACATGCATCCTCAACCGTTCGTTGCAGTTACTGTATGAATGACGTTCCCAAAGATTACTTGGAATGCGCATGAATTGTTTCATTTTGTTAGCAAATTGAACTAATCAATTAACCACCAAAAATTGTATGCCCAACCTATAGATATGTATACCGATTGTAGATACGGATCCGAAAGAATCGAATATAAATTTGAGACATTACTTTGGTAACCTCGACGTAAGCCATTTCCATTCCTTAAAAGAGAATTTGATTGCATCAAGTTTTGGAGAATATAAGTCATCGGTGACGAGAAAAGGAGACGATCAATTTCTCGAATGACGCAAGGCTCGGAAATCGTTTGAAGTCTTTTAACTTAGCTCGCAGGGTTTTCAAACCGAATAAAATTATGTATCTAAAAAGTCAATTCTTCAACTTTTCCAACTCATTTCTAAGCGTGATTGAATAAACGTAATTAACCTCAACAAAGAGTACCGCTGAGTTCACGGTGGAAAAGTATAAATCTACTTTCTGAAAATTTAACCGTCGTTATTCAACAAAGACATAAGTTGGTTAGAGAAGAGAATAATTTGAAGAAAGGCTAAAACATGAGAACCGATCTTTTCAAAAGTCAGCCACCGTAGAAGTTTGATAATAATTTTTACATGCATTTAATTTCACTCCGCGCGTGTGAAGCATAGCTGAAATGACCTAGAATTTCCGAAATGTAAAATTCGTATTGAAATTCAGTACGTTCAACCGAGTTGGCTATATTTTGCTCATGGAGGATCGAGCACGTTTAAACACGGCGTTAGTCAACGGAATGGAAAGTGCAAAACTTGGAGAAAAGCGAATTTTTATGGGTATTAAATTCGTCTTTGTCCTTTCTCTGATCTCTGAAAAATTGGCACATATGCTCTTGGCTACGCAGCAGAGATTCAAATCTATTACTATATCTATCATTCAAACCTCTCATTGTCAGACCCTGCCACTGCACAACCATTTTAATATGAACAGAAATAAGTGATCAGAACAACGTGTAGCAGATTGCCCTTGTTCTACTACAATTCTGAAAAAAAAAAAAAACTTTTACCTGATTATTTAAAAGAATGAAAAACAAGAAATACAAATTTTCCACACTTGCTAAATCAAATTGATCAAACAGAAAAATTTAATTGCTTATGTTACTTTTTTTTTTTTTAATAATAATTTTCGTAATGTTCTAATCGAAACTTCTGTGTAATAACTTTTTTCTGATACATTTCATATTCGTTAGTTGAGAATTAAACAATACATTGATCCATTCGTATCTGCATTCATTCTGAGAATAACACGCGTAAAATATTTCTTTTAAAATAATCGGTATTTTCTTATTTGACTCCCCATCCGTAGCCTCAACAATTTCCGACATCCTTTCTAAAGGTTTTATATTTTACCGGACTGGGCATTTGAAAAATATCGTATCTTGTGATACGATGACCAAGCAGGTTTCGCAAATAGAATAGAGCTGCGTTGATCCTGTAACGGTTGTTGATAACATGATCTTGTATTTGGGATGTCCGTGAAAGTGGAAAAGGGAAAGACTTACCTCCGATACAATAATGAGGTAAATGGTTTTTGATAATAATCTGTTTTTCAATGGTAGTTAAATTATCACTAATAGTTTCAACGTCACTTGGTAGAAGATGCAGAGAATTCTATGAATAATGTTGCCGTTGTTCGTGCAGAAAAGCATATTGATCATCGATTCACCATGTGAATTACAGTGCTAAGTATTCTTACCACCTATTTTATATCCAATCTTTGTAGACAGAGAGAACCTTTCAACATATTTCTTTGCAGTTTTTCGCTATTTCTGACATCACTCAGACAGGTTTACAATACTCGAGAGTAATTATTTCGATATAACGTAAATTACTATTGTCAGAAGCAAATTGATTGAAAAAAGTCGTGAAAATTGACGGAATAATTCAATTCCGGGAAAATTATCGCTCTACACGGTATATACAGATTATATATATATATTACAAGTTTTTGGAGTTGCTGATTACCAATCCGAAATCGGATTTCAAAAATTCGAAATGGCGGATCCAATATGACGCACGAAAATTTGACGTTTGATCGAATCAGGAGGAAAAACTTTATCCACGGATTTTTGGGATGCTGATTTTGAATCTGAAATCAGATTTCGAAAATTGAGCACGATGAATCTAATCAGCGACCCCGAAAACTCGTGTATAGAATTTTTTGTCCGTATTCGATAAAATTTGAAATTTTCTTCAACCATATTAGACTCGCCATCTTGAATTTTTTAAATCTGATTTCAACTTCGTAATCATCAGCCCTGAAGACCACTGTATTGAGTTTTTCGACCGGAATCGATAATATTTGAAATCTTTACCCGCCATATTGGATTCGCCATCTTGCATTTTCGAAATTTAATTCCAGACTTGTAATCAAGGATCCCGAAAACTATTGCATAGAGTTTTTTAACCGGATTTGATTGAATTTGATGTATTTGTTCACCATATTGGATCCGCAATCCTGAATTTTTCAAATCTGATTTAAGATTCGTAATCAACGACCCCAAAAACCACAAACTATCATCATGTTATAAAAGTTAACTCGGCACAATAATGCGTGACTCAAAAAATTAACGAGTTTCGTTGCAATAAAGACTTGAATCCTTAAAATTCGGTCAACGTCAATTGAAGAAACTGTAAAAAATTTGCAAATTCGAAAAATGGAAAATAATAAACCGATAAGAAAAGAAAACGATGAGCAAAGAATGGACTTCATCCTGAATGATCCTCGACTACGAACGAATTGCAGTTATATTTGTAATTTCAGGGGTTTCATGCGGATTGACGTTCCTATTTTAAATCCTGCTTCCGGTGTCCTGGAGCGAAAGATCAGACACGATGGGAAAGTATATGAATAAAAATTCACCTCAAGCACGTTTTTTGGTCAATCTCGAAGAATTTGCGGGAAAACAACCGCCGTCAAAATATATCTCTGACTTCGCGCTCTGGTGAAGCATTTGTTTGGAAATAACCGTAACGTCGGAGATATTTGCGACGCAAAACAAACGGAAAAGCAGTAGAAAAATAGATAAACTTTAAGACTGCGAGAATCTCGAGGAGTTGCTCAGTTTCAAAGACTTCGTATGACCGGATCTGAATTTTTACGATTCACTTCGTACCGCGAATTCACGTCACATCAACGTCAAGTGTTTCGATCATAAATTCAGGTGCGTTCAAGTTTTAAATAATTTCAAGCTATCCAATCTGACTTTGAATAACCTCGAGCTTAATAACTGCACTTGAATAAGACTTTTTACTTCTTCAAGAAATTTAAATTGCACACCCATTTTATCGGAATTTTTTTTCAACGTGTCGTAGTGGAAATACAAAAATTTAGTAAACACTTTCTTTCAGATTGCAGAATGATCTTGTAAATGGAATATTGTAATTCCTTGTAAATAGGAAATCTGAATTTCGTTTTGATAAATCTAATAAAGTAATATTTGCTTCGTGACATTTCTAACTTCTACATTTCTATCGTCTTTTGTAGATTGCATTAAATCGCACCGTGCTGCAGCAGTTTACCGTACCAAATCGGTAGATAAAGTGTAATCAAATTTACCAGATCGATAATACGTTAGATTTTGAATCTCCAAAATATCTCGTTAAAGTAGCAAAACATTCTTGCCAACTCTACGAAAATCCGTTTTCGTAAAAAGTAATAAAGATGTATTTTATTCCGTTCTAATCTTTATAAAATGATGTTATTGTTAAATCTCGATTTTGCAATCGCAACAGATTTTTTTAGTTTCTGATAAAAAAAATCCTTTGCCAAAAAGCATTCAAACATTTTCTATATACCGTTAAAAAAACAGTTTGATCAACATTTTCGATTTGTCCGTCACAAAATTCGTTAAATTGCAAATCAATCCTAAGATTACTCGCAGCGAAACAATTTTTCTCATCAAAATTAGAAATTTTTCCGCGTATCCCTGCGAGTTCCAATAAATCGAAACGATATCAAAGAACATCAACGTTTCGTAATGTCACGATACAGGTTCTCGATATACCTTTTACATATCCAAAGGTTTGTGAACGTTCAAATAAATGGCTACCTAATTCAAGCGAAGTGGTTTTTTGGTCGACAAGCACCGTGACGCGTATAACATCGGAGAGAAAAGGTTATCTCGTCTGGGTGAGCTCGGGAAAATCCGCTTCCTGAATTCGACCTGCAGTTCAATGGTTCAAAGGTCTAAGGAAGCCAGAGGGTTCAAAGTGGGCGGACGAATTGATCGTCGATCACCGCGCGGCTTTCATCGGAAACACACACACACACATACACACACACACGTGCTCACGTACGTGTCACATATGTATAATATGCATAGCGTGATACATGGCACGTATAGTGTAATACAGATGCAGTTGGGATAGAATCGAATGGTGGAAGTGTTAGAGTCGCGCGCGCGATGCAAGGAAATCTCTTTGACTTCCTCGACCAACGATCCAGCTCGGGTCCACGATTCAACCTTATTCAAGCTCTGGTTGGCTTGATTTATGCCGCTAGTTCCGTGCGACGCGGACGCTTCGTATGTACGGTCCGGTATGCCTTGTGGCAAAAAAGACCATTGTGCCTCGACTCCCGTGTTCTTCCTGGCCGGATCCCAAGCGAAGCCTAGTCGACGACGGGGTTGAAGAATGGAAAAGAGGAGGTGAAAAGAAAAAAGAAAAAAAAAAAAAAAAAATGGAAAAAAAAAACAAGGAAAATGGAAAGTAAAATAAACTGATGACCAACGTACTTATTCCCTGGCACCGAGGAAGAACGGTGAAGAAAAATGGAACGGAATGACAGGAATACTGTGAAAAGGAATTGCTGGCGAATTACTTGCCGCATGCAACGCAATTTGAAGAATGTGAAGAGAGATTCGAAATTTTTAAGAAAAGGACTAATTACCCGCGTCTGAAACGATATGTCCGATTAGTTCTGCTTGGTCAGGAATTTATTGAGGGACGCAAAGTTTGGTCTAGAATATGGTAGAACAGAAACGTGATAAACAGAGATTCGAAAAGTGCTACTAAAGCAAATCAGTTTGAATAGGATTAAAAAACATCGGGAATCTAAATATAGATAATTTTAAAAACATGTGAAAATACTGAATTTAAAGTGCGAATATCTTGTCAGTGAAAATGGCAGAGGAATATAATCATTTCGTTAAATATTTTGCTCGTACCACAAATTTGTTTAGTCTGCTTGATTGTAATTTAAAAAAAAAATGGATCATTTTATTAGTAAATGAATACTCAACGGATTATCCAAGACTAATTATTTCTTAAACTTATTGGCAGTTTCTAATAAAAATCCGACATGTACAATCGTCCCAATTGATGAATGACAAATTTATGATTCAGTGAGAATGTTTACATCCAAAGCCTAAATGCGAATAAAATGAGCTAACTTTTGTTATAATCGATATATCTATGAATAAATGATAAAATGTTTCAATGCAACATGTGACGTTGTTAATGTAACGAGGTGTTTGAAGGTGAAATTCACTGGTTAGAAAGTTTTGCTTTTATCGTGGGAACTTTTTTAGTTAGACGTAACTAGATTATCTTTAATGACACTTTTTAAAGCTCTGTTTTATGAAGCTTCTGCTTCAACACTTTTGTGACACGTCTGTGAATGTGATACACATCTTTGAACCTTGCGTAAAATGTAACAATCTGATCCGACTTAAAGTGGTTCTTTAGTCAGTCAAAAGAACTTAACTATTACTAATAATAACAAAATCAAGATAACGTGATACATTTTTCATTGAAAGAAATCTATCGGTAACTGAGATGTATAAAAATAATGAAACCCTTCATTCGCTCTTAATTGTATCGGATGACATCGGGAGTCAAAAAAAAAAAACAAAGAAGAAAATTATCGACAGAACTATTGTACAAACTGTTTCTAAAATTCCAGAACTTTATTTTCATCCATCATTCCAACAATTTTAATTGGAGTCATACGCTTCTCCAAAAGTATGTTCCATTGACTCCGTAGTCACTAAAGAACCATTTTAAACTGAATAACGCATTGTAAGTATCTTAATCAATAAATTGATTCCTATTCAACCGTACGACAAATATATTATGCAATAAAGTCTGTCGAGGATAAGTGAATTTTTTTTTTTTTGTGGAAATGGGAATATTTTCGGAATAAGTGAAAAAACGTAAAAGAAATAGATGCGAAATCTTGACAGGTGTACGAGAATATGAATTGGATTTCTTTCGAAAATTCTTGGATATAAATTAGTCGACATTTTCGTAATTATGCACGGTTACATTATTTTACCAAATTCATAATTTCGAATTATTTCAAAAAAGTGTACAGACAAATTCTCTCAACTCGCAAAAATGATTCGCTATTAATGCATAAATTATTTCAGAACTATTTTGTTATTCCACAAAGACCCTCCGATCGTTAAAATCTCAAAACGTATGAAACTTTTAACGAAAACTGTAGAATCCCGCAGAACTTTGATCCAAAACTTTCTTGCCGGTGACGCTCAGTCATTGTAAAACTTGACGGAACTCGACGTAACGAACAGCGATCAGTCTTTGTGCGATATTCATAATAACACAGTGAATTACACACGTGCGAGACGAAATCCTGGGGCGATAATGAACACGATACCGATACAAAGCAGGCGTAACAATTGGTAGTACAAGCAACGGCATTCAGCCACCAGCCTGTGAATTGCCGGGACGATATTAGGTGCGGCGTACCTACGTTAAAGTTCTAATTGTAACGTGATATCAAAGGTGATCGTTAATAAACGGTAAAGTTACACGTTTATCGAGCCCGCAGGGCGGCTCGGGAAAATGTCGGATGGCCGGAGGCTGCGAGCTTAACTCTTGCAGAGCGACTAATCGCCGGGAATTCACGTCGTTCCTGGGTGTACGAAAATTAGACGTTTTACGGTCTGACGTTCCACGGCCTGATTATGTCATAATTTCACACGGTTCGCTGATTAATTAAGCTCCTAATTAATTTAAGCTTTGTGGTGGTGTAATTTAGATTGGCTCGTTTTGGCGCCCCGCTGCTGCCGCCACTGCAGCTTTACACAACCTTTCGAGGACAACTTGGTGCGGGCGACACCTTTCGCCGGGTTGGTATACAGGTATTATACCTTCGCCACACTTCGGATGTCACGTTTTACCGAGGCACGTGGCATCGCGCCGCCTCTTCTTCATTAGAGACTAACGAGGCTTCGTTGAAGACGCGACAAACTCACCTCTTTTCACGAATTCGTAAGATCATGGTTTCGAGGTTCGCATTGAGCGATGAAATTCTCATCCTGTACATCGAAGGATAGGATTATTTGGGTCAAGTGATGTTCGTTTTATTCAACTAAATGCTACACTGACAATGAGAGAAATTTTTACTTACGGTTACCGCTCAGTCCTTAACTAGTTTCATTTTTTACCACATTCGAAAAATATAGTTCTAGGTGCAAAATGAAAATTAGTTTTCCAGCAGTTGCCGAAAAGTCTGGTATCCGTTACTATTCTTTCTCATTACGATCACTGTTACTATATTTTCTTGTAACTGTTGCGAAAATTTAATGCTTGTGCAACAATAAATTGACGTTAAAGCCTTGTTTAACTAAAAAAGTAGAGTAAACCGAATGAACCGATTTTGCGTTGCAATTACCAAAAAAGGATCGAAAATAGTGCAAAATAGTTACGTGAACCTCGTTTTTCGTAATTCCAACAATATTCGAACAGTTTTTTTTTAACGATACCTGTTTTAATGAATTTTTCTACTCGCTATAACAAATGAAATTTTACTAAGTGATAACTTAATACATAATTGGATCAAGCCTTCGAATGATCGTGCGGGCTATCAATTTATTCGAGACAACACGACGCGAATTCCTTGCGATGATGTGAATTTTGTATGAAGAAAATACGTAATTGAAACGACTGAAAATTTGATTCAACGCACCTCAATCGTTTTGTTTTAAAAATGTGATATTGTTGTATCGAAACAAATTCAGCTCGTTTTAATTCATGCTTCGTTGAGTCAAAATTTCAATGGTTGAAGCAGGTAATGAATTATTTTGTTAGAAAAATCTTCTGCATCAACTGAACATTAGAGTTATTCAAGCGCACAAAACGGATTTTTCGGATGATATCATTTATAATTCTGTTGACTCAAAATTTTGTGGGTTTTACCCGATATTTAATGGGTAAGACTTGCAAATTTATTGTTGCATATGTAGAAGTATAAATTGAACATGTGTCAATAGTTTTTGTTTATTTGACGTCTCAATCAATTTCGATGACTCGAAATTTGGTATTATGCTTTCTTCGTTTCTAATTGGTCTTGTGACAAAATTGTCTTACTTCAGCGGTGTCTGACTTTCTAGCCGACTACCCGGTTTTACAACTATCTCCATTTATTAGATGTTAGATTGAAGTGAATGAACTCCATCAAAATCTATTTTCTTCGTTCAAGAATTTTTTTTCCTCCGCTCAGAAGGAAAGAGAAAAAAATATGCGGATATCAACAGAAAAAGAAGATTCGTATAATTGGCCCCACAATTAAAAGTCAACATTTCTTTGCTTCCGGTTCGTTAGAGCAATTACAATTTTATACACAGAGTTAAAACACCCGGGGTTTAACTTTACGTGAATTTTTTTTTTTTACCCACAACCTTTCTCGAGTAAGGATCAGATTTTGTTATCTAGTTATCTAGTTATCAGAGTTAAAACACCCGGGGTTTAACTTTACGTGAATTTTTTTTTTTTACCCACAACCTTTCTCGAGTAAGGATCAGATTTTGTTATCTAAACTGTGTCTTACGATATTTTTTTACATCCGAAGGAACCGATTCTGATTCCAACATATTGACTCATCGGTCATCACACAATTACTCGAACGGATATTCATATTCTGATAGAAAGATTGAGCTCAGTTGATGCAGTGAACAAAACATGGCATCGGATTTTGATTTTAAACAGACGGAAATGACACCTCAAATACTCCACTAATGCAAAAAAAAAAAAATCATTCAAGAAAGATATTAAAAAATGCAACTTTTTCTCCACTTTATGAGAACATTTTTTCAAATAATTGTAAAAGAATGAACTTGAACAATTTATTTCGTTTATTTGTATAAACAAAATTATACTCAGCAGAATTGAGAAAAAATTTTAAATCTCTGTGAATTCATGCGACAAACTTTGCACCAAAGTTAAGAATTCATTAGAGTTTTTACGAAAATTGAAAAATGCCCCGAAATTTTTGTGAATTTTGTTTCTGATGGTTAACTCACTGGTTAAACTGTTCAATATTTTCCCACGTTCTTCTATCATGAAGTCTTCGAATTCTAACAACAATCTTTTCTCGATTTTCAAATCTTCTCAACTGTTCCAGTCTCCTTGGGAACTAAGAAATTTGACAGTATTTCTGATGCTGATAGATTAATTTCGCTGAAAATAAGAATACGCGAACTGAGTTACCGTCAGCAACGTACGGAATACATGATTAATACCAAGATCTGTGAAATTCGAGTACCAAGAAATGTTTTTGAAATCGTCCGGACCGATCATTTTTCACTGAAGAGCGTATCTGGTTCTAAGGTACATGGGTAGGTATACTTGCGGGAAGAAACGGCTCCGTCTTGATAGGCAACTGCGTCTAACAAATCGTCGGGTTCGCATCATCCGAAGAAAACGACGAGCCTGAAAACGGAAGAGCAGGCGAATCAGAAGGCGACAAAAACACGGTTCACGAACCAGAGAATTCACCAAATCGAGCGATAGCCAAGACGTTTGTTTGATTGGCTGATAACATTGTCCGACTCCCCTGAGGCAACTGCCTACAGAGCAAAAATACAATACACCCTGATAATATAACGAGGATTCGTTGTGTTCCGTGTAGTTACACTTTCGTTTTTCTCTAGCGGTATTTTTTTTTTTTTGTCTCTTTCAATTGTCCCCCATTTCTTCTCGTCGCAAAGTATTACTTTCCTTTTTTTTTTTTTTTTACCAAAAGAAATCTTAAATTGTGTGGAAATATAGGTCACAAACAGCGTGAATTCATTTCTGTTCCCCGTTTTTCATAGATCATTTTCATGTTCTTTCATTTGCCGTCTTAGATATGGATATGTCGTGCACTGAGAGAAATTTTTAGTTCCGGTTAACGCTCAGTTCTTAACTATTTTCATTTCTTTACCGCAATCGAAAAAATATAGTTCTAGGTAGAAAATGAAAATTAGTTTTCTAGCTGTTACCGGAAAGTCTAGTATCCGTTAATATTCTTTGTCATTACGATCACTGTTAATTTTCTTGCAACTGTTGCGAAAATTTAATGCTTGTGCAACGATAAATTGATGTCAGAGCCTTGTTTAACTAAAAAAGTAGAGTAAGCCTCACAAACCGATTTTGCGTTGCAATTACCGAAAAAAGGATCGACGATAGCGCAAAATGGTTACGCGTAGCTCGTTTTTCGTAATTCCAACAATGTTCAAACAGTTTTTTCCAACGATACCTGTTTTTACTGAATTTTTCTATTTACTATGACAAATGAAATTTTTTTCAGTGTGGAGTATTGCGGGGAATTGCATCTGCTAATTGTAATTGGAGAAAGCTAAGAAAATGCTCAAAGGGTTTGTCACACTTGAAATTTGGCGTACACTAATCTTTAGGAGCTATTGGCGTTTTCTGTGAAACTTCTCAAAGCTTCGTAAAAAGATCTCTACTTCGTGAACTGTGTGAAGTGACAAGAAACAGTTCATATCACGCAATTTACCATCCATTGTTGCAAATAGCAGAATTCAGCCGAAAACTTTGAAAATTATTCAAAACCACGTCTGTCAAAATTTTTGATTATCAAATTCTAGAAAACTTCATTGTTTAATTTTTGTAACAGATACGTGTAAATATTTTGCAAGCTAGGATAAAATCTTTCAGAATAATTTTGGTCCAGCACCTTTGAAATCATTCGAAACCACGACGTGGAATTTTCAGAAATATCAAAAATCCTGGGAAATCTTTACGATTCTCTGGAAATAATCTCAATTCTATTTAAATATGACGAGGCACGAACTCAACGATTGAAGACCACCTTTTGCTTGCCTCATTCGAATGGCGCAGCTCTTGTTTATGTGTGTCTTTAAGCTTCTGTGTAGGTACGTTGCTATAAACGCTGGCGCATATTCAGGAGGAAAGCATTGTACTTGCGGCTAAAAAAAAAAAAAAGAAAAAAAACCGCACACCCGAACGCGGAAGCAGTAAAAAGCCTTCGATCAATATTCAATGCTTGAAAAAATCAAAGCCGCAAGCTTTCATGGGGTGTTTATTGAAATTTTTTTTAATCAATCCTCCTACCATCAGACTCTCGGTCGCGAAGTCTAGTTCGAATTAATAAATTGATGAGAGTTGGCATGGGAAGTTCCTGAACTCCATGAAAATTTAATTATTTGAAGAAAAATTGACATCATAGTAACGATTTCGGGTTCTAACATGGTTTTAAATTTCTTTTTCCATTTTCGCTTCTCCGCTTTTTTCATCGCGGTGGAAATAATTTTCCCGTGGTAGAGAATAACCTTGTACGGTGTGGATGGTCTGGCGCATAGTAAACCGGCAAGGCGAATGGCGTTCAAAGGGAGATCGCTTTGAGCAAAATAACGTAAGTATAATGCCCCGATCTCTGTAAAAGAAGAGCAAATAAAAATGAGCCGAAAGCAGAAGACGCGAAAAAAGGACGAAGTGGAGGAAAATGAAAGAAAATGAGATTGATCTTCTTTGTAGCCGGGTACACTTCTCTGCTTTCGGCGTACAGGCATACGGACAAAGTTAGCTGTCAAAGGGTTTGCTCGTTCATTTTTTGTCTCATTTTTCTCCTCATTATTTCATGTTCACTCAGCCGACTTTGAACACTCTGCTTCACCTAAGGATGGCAATTTTTACATGCGAGAATATTGTCAGTAAATCACTTTTCAGAAAAACTTGTCCTACAATCCTCGAGTAGACGGTCACGTAGTAAAAGAAATTGCGTTCGAAACGTGCGACTACATTTCAAATGTAAACTTAGTTCCAGTTCCTGACACTGATACTTAATGCAGCCGATACAAGCCTTCTGGAGAATGTATACTCGTGCAATATCTACAGGGACATAATTTTCTTTACGCTTCCTGGCGCAACGAAGGATATTCCAAAGGACTAAAGAATCTTTATAATCAAAAAAGGAAATGCAACGATGGAATAAAAAATTTTCGAGTCTCGAAAGGAACTCTTTGGACCATTCCATGACTTCGAGTCATAAACTCTCATCGTGATATCGATATAAAAAAAACTCCTCTCAAATTATCTCAAACTGCAATGAATGGTTGAATACTAGAAAATTGAAGTGCAACTTCGATCGAATTTACGTACAACTGAAAATACTTTCGGGGATGACGTTGAATCACTTGAAATCACTTTACAATGATGATTTTTGATTAGATCAGTTTGAATTTTTCAGCACTTATTAGTAATTAAATTTACGAAGCAGGTATTTTCCTGACTTGGTTGATTATATTCAATACGTTTCTTCTGCGATACATTCGCTAAAGTAACGTTAGAAATTGGTACTTTTCGACCAACTCCTTGTGTCGTAGTTTTTTTTACGAAAATTTTACACGATTTCACAGCTTTCTTGTTAGAATAAATAACAGAATATTCTATAGAATTTACAGGCTGATGATTGACTATTAAGCTATGCGGTTTATTTGAAATGGACAATATTCAAATAACACATGTTTAATTGGAAAAAATTTGACTCAGAGAAATTTGGTTTTAGAAATAATTTCAATCTCAAATTTCATCATATATTTATGTTGTTTCACGTTTATTTCGCTTCTTTTTGCACATAAATAGCATGATTTTACAGTCAATAATCAGATAGCAACTCTAGTTTTTCATGCGACAGGACTAGCTGTGACTTTATTTAGAATTTCTAAGGAAGAAAGCGCGACGCAAGGAGGTTTTTATAGGACACCAAAGTTCTAAGTTTTACGAACTATAGTATACTAGCGAAAATATTAAAAGCAGTTTTTTTCTGAGAAGCAAAAAAATAAATCTTTCATAAAATCTCGTTGAAAGCCCAGAGATTCACTGCCTTGTTCCCCGAAGCAAATATTTTCCATCGAATGAGAAAATTTAGAAATTTACTTCTCTAATTTTTTTCAACCCTACGACACCGACCTTTCAGATGAAATCCTCGACACGACAGGTGCGTCGTGAAAATAAAAAATCACAATCTCGCTGAAGCTGGTGCCAGAAATGTTTAAAGATTCCAAGTCTGGTGGAGAATTGTCAATTTGTCAACCGCTCATTACGCTACATCAAGAGTTTAATGAAGCTATTGATAATTGGTATTGAAGAGTTAAGCCGAGTTGATGGAATCGTACACTTGTACAGATTGCCTGCATATACACGCCGAGATCTGATAATGTGCGAAATTATCGTGCGCGCACTTCGCAAAAGCAACACTTGAGACATAATTGCTTTTCTTTGTACGCCCGTCGCGTCGCGAGGACCGAATAGGTGCCAAGTAAAGGTAAATGGCTCCGCATGGAACGGCGGACTTATTGCCGCGAATAAAACGCGTTCTACACGTTGAGCAAACTGCTGTGGAGGGAGAAGAAAACACTGACGTTGAGGCCACGAACCCAAATGAAACAAAAGTATGTTCCGGACAGAAACTCTGCATTGAACTGCATCTGAGCTCAGCGGTCTGACGGGTATACGTCATATACAGGGTGTTTCCGAGTAAGCGATGCAGTATTTTGGATTGCCTTCCATTGAGGGGCACAAATACGATTATCTAGGGGGGAGTAAGGCTTTGTTTTTTTTTAAGAAAATGAAAACACTTGGAGTAATTTCAGTTTGAGTGTTTCGTTATTTACAATTTCAAGAACATTTTGGAATTTTTTCACGGAAACTGATAACAAAATGGCAGAATGGGGCATATAAGTAGCGAACGATCACGTTCTCAATACGATGGCGCAGATTTCTCGGTCAATTTTTATACAATCGATTTGAAATTTTTACGCAATCTGTGAAACTTGTTTATAGATTCGTGCTAAACTTTATAAAAGAAATTTTCAACGATTTTTCGTTTATAATCGTATATATCACTGACATATTTCTTTTGTTTTCAAGATTTTGGCTACGATTTCAGATCCGAAAAGGTGTTTTTAACTGAAAAAATTGTTTCTATTTGTTATAAGTTGGACAGTGATGTCAGGAGATATGGCAGTGCGAAAGCTCTCGACTTCGAACTCGAGAGCTACTGACATGCGCAATGCCGCCATTTTGTTGAAAACAAAATTTTGAATCTTATTTCTGAAAAGTACAGTGAATTTCCATTAAAAACCACCGTGTCTAATATTTCATTGCAAATCTGTTTAGTTGAAAGAACTACTTCCGAAAAATCCATATTTCGATTACGTCGATTCTTTAGAAGTCCGTAACTTGACAACGGAACGTTAAAAGAAATCGGTGTTCATATTCATACCTTCTAGAATTACAATTGAGCCAAATATGAACGAATTGCAGAAGCTCATAAATATTTTCATCGTCTGCTTCGCGTGAAATACCCCAGTTGTCATAGGCGAAATTAAAATATTTTTTTTCGTGACTAAAATGCATTTTTCAATCTAAAACAGAGCGCGATTTCCTGGTATACTTATTGAGCTCGATAAATAATTTTTTTTTTTTGTCAAGATATATTTAAAAATTGCCGAGGTACAACAATTCTCTGAAAAAGTTTTTTTTTTTTGTGGTGACCACGATAACTTCAGAACGCTTTGTCTGGATCATAAGAAAAAAATAATACTGTTAGAAGACGTAAACATCTGCCGATTTTTCGAAATTCCGTTTCTTATAAGAATGACAATGATTTCACAAAAACATCCCTTTTTTTGTCTTACGACAATATTGTTTTTCCTTTTATTAAAACAGCAGGTTTCCATAGAACAGAAAATCCATTCGTTGAGTGCATCTCACTCAAGAGGATTTCAAACGCTCTACCTACCGAGTTACTTGCCGACAACTCAGTAGATCTGTCTTACCGATATTTGTGCTCCTTAGTGGTAGGCAAACCAACATATTACGGCGTTTACTCGGAAACACGCTGTATATACGCCCTCTGTGTAACTGTTTTTACGAGTTTCGTCCAATGTCTAGCAAAATATGAGTTTCAGCACAATTCGAAATACCTGGAGCTTATGAACAAGCTGCGCGAAGCCAGGAAAGTTATCCAAGCTTTTACGGCGCTTGGTCAAGGAAAGCTGCACTGGCTGGTACGGATTTAGAGCTCGGAAATTAGAAGTCTTCTTTGTACATCGAGTACCTTCAACGTCGTTTTTAAACTTGTCGTTACTCGACAATTTTAATCCTTATCGATACCTTGCCCTATGACGTCATAATTGATTAAATTTTGAGTGAAATCGTCTGACAATGAACTATTTCTAGGTTATTTTTGAAAACGTATATTTTTTTTTTTTGGCTGTTAAATAAATTGAAGACGGATCGACCGATTTCGATGTAATTTATAGTCCATTGATTTCGTTTCACTTAACTTGGAACTGGTTAGATTTTGGAAAGATCAACCTAGCCATCCTTGAGTCACTTGCAAGAATAAAAAACTGCGCGTCAAAAATTCTTATTCACGGCGGTAAGCCGAAGGTGGAAAATTCTGGAACTTGTTCTTTTCGACTGCTTGAAATCATTTTCCTCAGCACGTTATCCAAGCTTTTTACCGAACAGTTCCGATACTTGTCAGTGATTCCCGGCAAGGTTTATCGCCGCCGTCTGTTCATCTTTATCGGTAAATGTATACGAGCACGGTAAACGGTAGTGAAACAGTGAAATAAAAGAAACGATCGACGGCTTACAAGGCGTAAAAACATCCCGACTGTCTAGACCGTTACGACGAACGGTTTGTCGAGACCGAATATATTATTGTGTTACAGCCAAAACCGAATCTCCATATGCGAACAGGGCTGCAGATCCTTTCGTAAAATAACGTCAACCAGCCGCGGATAGTGAAGCGTGAAATTCAAGAATTGATATTCTGGATTTGAGAGTATTTTTCCAAGGTATTGCACTCCGTCGAACACGTAACGTGAATCTCATCGAGTTTTTCTACACCCTCGCTCCGACTTGTTAAGAATATTCTTTTTGATCAATTCGTCAAAGTTGAGGCGATCAGAGAATTTGCTCTAGCGATTTCTTTCAGCTTCCATCAACTTATGAGCAACTCGGAGACGTCAATTTTCCAACTCGCAGCCGTCGTCTACGGTATGCGTATATTCTTATTTGTCGTTAAATTCTGAACCCGTAGTTCTCGTTCAGTTTTTCTCAATTCGTATACCTAGTGTCAACTTGCATTTTATGGAATCACTGATTTTCAATTTTTTGGAAGTTCAGGCCTGACCGAAACGAGCATTTTTTTAAATACAAATTTGACCTTAAAATTCTGTCTATTATCAGGGCTTCGAGAATTCTTTAGAGGAGAAGTCTGACATTTTAGACAATTTTGAAAATGTATCAATGTGACCACATTTTTCAAGCAGAATTGTAACTCCTTTCTCACGTTACACGCTATTTTCCCAAACAGTTTGTGGCCGTAAAAATCGAAGTCAGACGATCTTTTCAACCTGAGACATTGCGAAGACCGAGTCATTCCACTGAATGGTTGTGATCTGTTTATGTCCATGTAATCAACTCGAATTCTCTGATGAACTGATTCGAGACTGACGGGCTGAAGACTCTCGATATTTTAGGTCACAGAGTAGTTGGATAATACTTGTTGCTTTAATGCGGGCAAAGAAGTAATATATCAGTTTTGGAAAATGAATTTTCCCACAGCATTTCATTTACACGTTAAACACAACAGAAGCTGAAGATGTAATCGCAAATCAGAAACCAAATTATCGCAAGTTGATGATTGAAGAATAAGGATTCTGCATCGTAACATTTTGCTTTTTTGAGAAAATGAATTTGTATACGCATTGTGTAAAACATTTCCTCGTGTGAACGCAATATTTTGTTGTAAGTACCAAAACTAATAAAATAATTGTTTCACATTCGTAAAAACAATTGAATTGAATAAAATATAATTATAAATACGATATCTCGATTTTAATTCAGTCAATTTAACGAAACAATACTTTTTTCATAGTATAATCAAAATATTGAATAACCTCCGGTAGATTCGACTAAATCGCTTCATACAGTCCACTAAATCCACTGTCTGTGGATAAAGATTAGTCGAATTTACGAAATCACAAGAGCTATTAATTCATCACCGCTGTTAAATAATATTTCACACCGTAAGTCTACAAAATTTTTTATTCAAGTGGCTAAATTTCTTCTGTGACGCGTCAGAAATCCTTTCTCGCAAGAGAAGTAAGACGAGCAGTTATTGAGAATGGCTTCAGGCATCAGTCCAGTATGATCATCGGAATTAAATCATTCGAGGTCTAATACCATTGTATTAGCATGTCAATTTTCAATGGCATATTTCTTTGTCGTTGTATGGACGTGGCACTTAAGTCATATAGCACAAATTACAATAGTTAAACAATCACTTGACAATCTTGACAAAATTATGTCAATATTTTTCAATTACAACAGAATCTATTGTATTGTGATGTCAAACCTTTTCTCAGACATTTTGTTTTCTGTTTGCGTAAAAATAATATTTAGCCGAATGCATATCAAGCCTGAAATATCGTTTCCAGGACCAAATTTTGGTCAATGCGACGAAACTTTTTACCCGGATGTTCACATTCAAATGACGAATCTTGAAAATCCCGAAACACACTAAAAAGTGAACATGTAGCAACGTATAAAATCGACAAGTAGGACAAGCACGGAATAGTGGAAGAATAACACCTATAACGCTTGAGGTAAACTAAAAGCCTAGAAGAAACCCGTGGATAAAATTTGTTCGAGAGGATGTCATATTCTCCGGCAGCGTGCCGTCCCTCACAGAGTAGCGGATGTCAGAAGGTTTAGAGTTGAAAAGCCGGGTGAGGATGAGGTTTGAAGAGGTTGGAAGAGGTTGGAACCATACAAACCACGCGATGGAAGAAAGCCGTGAGGAAAATGGTGCCAGGCTCGACATCCTTCTTGTTGGACGGACGGGGCCACGTAAGAAGTCGTGGAACCAGCGCTTTCTACTCCCACCTTCACGCCCTTTAACCTTCCGCGTACCCTGTTCCCGTGCTTGTACGGCGACTGGACTGCCCGCCGCATTCCCGAGGGATTATCACCGCAATATCCGTTAACGCCGGGGATGCTCAGATAGATCGTGTTGAAGGACCCCGATTCTCCCTCGCCGTTGAGCTTGCAAGCTTTTGCGTCGGGACTGTCGATGTGTTATTACGTGTGAGTAGAGTCCGTTGCATAGGTATACGGTTTTATATCGCTGCTGAATTTTCGCGATTCTTCTCTCGGCATTTTCACCTTCTCGCAGCGTCCGTGATCAAGTAGCCTTGTCGTCGTTTGCCACCGCTGCTGCTTCTGCGGCTATATGCCATCTCCCAGAGGAATATGTAACCTTGCGACTGTAACGGCGAGCTCTGACTAGACGAAAATAGGAAAAACTTCACGCCAGTTTCTATCACTTGCGTTTTTATTATACCACATTAACCTGGTCTGTTACTTCACGATTGCACTGAGAGAAATTTTTAGTTCCGGTTACCACTCAGTCCTATTTATATTTAAATTTTTTACCAGTATCGAAAAATATAGTTCCAGGTAGAAAATGAAAATTAGTTTTCTAGCTGGTAGCGAAAATTTAATGCTTGTGCAACAATAAATTGACGTTGAAGCCTTGTTTAACTAAAAAAGTAGAGTAAACCGAATAAACTGATTTTGCGTTGCGATTACCAAAAAAGGATCGACAATAGCGCAAAATAGTTGCGTGAACCTAGTTCTTCGTAATTTCAACAATATTCAAATAGTTTTTTTTAACGATACCTGTTTTACTGAATTTTTCTACTTACTACAACAAATGAAATTCTTCTCAGTGTGGTGTTATTTATTTCATACTTCATAGATTCTACTTTTTACTGTTCGTAATGTATAGTGCTTGAGTTTGCTCTAATGATGTTTCCTAGATAAGAGCAGTAGAAAAATTATCATTTTCTTTGATAGAACCTTGTTCGATCCTGACTTGAATTTTCGGAATCTTGCATTTTGGAACTTTGGCCCGTCGGGTTTTCGACCATTTAAGGTAGTCCTGTCGATACATAGCTGGTCTAGTTAATTCTGGCTCTCATTTGCGTCGGTTGGTATTTAGATGTGGCAACGTCGCATGATGTTTTCACTACATTCAACCAGCACGCAAAGCACAAACGGTTACTCGCTTCCCAAAATGCCGAAGGTGACGTCCACAAACAGTGACGATACACAAAAATTATTCTTTCCGAAACGCCGAAATCATTGTCAGCTATTCGCAGTTTTTAATTAGCAGCGGCCTATCTTTCTTATCACACGCTCCTAAACTGTAATTTCAGGCATCCAAAATGTTCAGCAGACATTGAACTATGATTCCGTGCAAATCCATTGGAATCTGATACGGTAGCGATCACGTGATCCAAGTTTGAAACTGCGAAAACCGTGATCCTCAAAATCATCCAATACTTTGATGTTTCGGCAAAGTTTGATTTCTTTACTTCAAACTTCGCCACGAAAAAATTCGGAATTCGGCGCTTTCGGAACTTTTCAAATTCGGAATTTCAACCCCGCCAAGACAGTTTGATCCGACAATGAGCACAAGTTCCAGCAATAGGAGGTCCTCAAGGAGCGCGGCACTTTGCAAAAGCACATCCGAGCCCCGGGACAGCCAGCCCAAATCGCTGATCGTAATCGCCTCAATTTTTGATTTTCCACTCGATCGGGTCGGCGCTTCGCCCAGTTCGCGGCCAATTCCTCTGCAGATCGGCCAATTCGGAGAAGCTAACGTCCTCTTGTATTATACGAAAGTACGCAAAAGAGCGAGGAAGGTATGGAAGGTATAGGCACGAACCAGGAAGAGGAAATTTTGTCGTTACCGCGAAAAACCCGATAAGGTATCTGCCGTCGTTTCCGCAAAGGGGATCGCGGCCAGACCCTCTTAGATTTGTATAAGATTCTTACGCAAAAGCCACGCCAAAATCGGCATTTCGTGGTTCATTTTATGGTTTGTGGTTTTCCAATAAACTTCATGTGCCTCTTTAAGGTATACAGTCAGGTTGAAAAAATTGTTGAAACAAAAACGGTACGGAACTAAGCTTGAACAGTGTTACTGTAGCTAATCTACACGGAAAGAAAAAATATTGTAGATTTTACATATCCTGTGGTGAATGTATGGACAGCACTTTTTTGGAGTTAAATCTACATCAATTGTGACAAGATTTTCAAATCGGATGGTAAGAATTACAATATTCTCAGGTGGATCTACGACAATTGATGAAAATTTGATTCCAAAAAGTACTTGTTCGTACATTCACCCCAACAGATGTAAGTTCTACATTACATTTTTTTCCGAGTAGAAACATTCAAGTATAAAAGTTCCCACGATGGAGGAAAAAATGTCAAAACACCAAAATTCAACTGTGAATACCTCATCGTTTTAAGTACATCATAGACATTATCACATTATTGCATTATTATTAACTGAAAAATCCATATTGTCTGATTCTAATGAGCATTATTTGACTTCATTCGTAAATAAATTTTCCACAGATTGTCCAAGTCAAATTTTGACTGGTAATAACGTATCTTTACTTGAATCATAAATTTATCATCTGTAAGCTGTTACGATTGTAAATATTGGATTTTTTTTTTGTCAATTGACGATACTTGGAAAAAATCTATCTCGATCAATTTGTTGAAAATTCTTTGAAGAATGGAATGAGCTAATTTTCAATGAAATTAAATAAACTAGACAGATTTTTCGGTACAGAAAAAAATAATATTAATAATAATAGTGAAATAATCTGATTTTACCAAAGTCGTCGAAACAAAGTGTTTACAATTTGAATTCATCGATGAAACAGTTTATCTAGACGAAAAAGCTTTTTTAAATCAGGTGCAACTTAACTAGCTTCAGTTGCCCTATTTAACTTTCGTTTTGTTTTTGATTCGACACATTTCTGATCTGTTTATATATCCTGAAGCCACGAGTCTGATAAGGAAATGGTAAAATTTGGAACAGCGATCACTGTTGAAAACAATTGAAAAAAAAAAAAAAATAATAATAATCAAACCCACAATTAGTGAAAATCGATTTTCTATGATTTCTAAATTGTGGCATATATGTTAGAGCAGATCGAAATTTTCAACAAAAATCAAACTTTCTTTCATCAGCTGCATGTATCATCAGCAGTCCTTATAAATCTACAACAAGGAACCAAAATCCACATAATTTTCACTTCATATTTTCCCCTGTATATTCTTGCTGTATAATTCATCGTTTTCAATCTCATTTTTTCACTGCCATTCAATTTTTAGGCAGTTTCACAGTTTTATTTTAACACGTCCCTGATCTGCATATTACACCAGAGATATCGAAATTCCATAGCTCAAAAATAGATGCATAATAATCGTCTATTCAAAATCCCCATTAAAACGGTTTCATAATTTTTTATATGCTCACCTTCCAGCCCGTTTTCTCCTACAGTCAAAACCCAAATGGAGAACAAAAATGACAAACGAAATAAGAACTGGAATTAACCCTTTCAATCACAGAAGCCACTACAGTGACACCCTTTTTGATTCTTTTTTTATTTTCTCATTTTCTTAATATTCCACGCAAAATCCGGAATTTTTTACTTGACTGCTGTACCAAAAAAAAAAAAAAAAAGAAAACCGAAACGCGTGACCGGAAGACTTAAAACGAAAGTCTCGCGTTCTGTGACCACATAATGTCTTCCATTTATTCGAATCGTTTCTTCCAAACAACCCGAAATAACACACATTCAAAGTTTTGTGAAATTCGAGTTGGCGCTGATGCTTCATTCGAAAGTTTCTCCGAGGCTCATTCCGATAATCAAGTTTGAAAAAAGCGGCCTCTCTTTTACTTCGACTCGCTTTTCCTCCTCGCTCGCGGTTCGGGTTTGGGGAAGGACTCGATGTCGCACCGAGCACCGGTTGCCCACCTTACTCTGTTACCTTTACGTTCCCATTAAGCCGTAACTTCGCCCGTTTTAAAGTTGGATCTACTCCGGGAATGAAATGGACTCCTGACGCGACTTGCTTCTCATTATTGTAACACGGTTTCCTCCCCAAACTCCCTCGCCAAACTTCATCCCCATTCTCCTCGATCTTTTCCGATTTTTGTTCATTTTTCACTTCTTTTTATCATCTCTGAGAGACGCGGCGCCTCGTTTTTTCATGTCATTTTTAACCTCGTTGCGGTTGGAACTTGGTCGATATAATATGTGTGACAAGGGGAAATTTTTTTAACTAGAATTCCCAGCAAAGTACCATCGACATTGAAAATATAAGGAAAGTGAGTAAGATTTTTGGACAGTCGGAAGCATTTTGATCTTGTTGTAAACTTCATGTACACTGAGAAAAATTTCATTTGTTACAGTATCTAGAATAAATTCAGTAATACAGGTATCGTTAAAAAACACTGTTTGAATATTGTTGGAATTACGAAAAGCGAGGTACGCGTAACTATTTTACGCTATTGTCGATCATTTTTTGGCAATTATAAATTTTTTCGGTTTACTCTACTTTTTTAGTTGAACAAGGCTTTAACGTCAATTTATTGTTGCACAAGCATTAAATTTTCGCAACAGTTACAAGAAAATATAGTAACAGTGATCGTAATGAGAAAGAATAGTGACGGATACTAGACTTTCTGGTGAAAGCTGCAGAACTAATTTTCATTTTGTACCTAGAACTATAGTTTTCGATTACGGTAAAAAATGAAAATCGTTAAGGACTGAGCGGTAATTGGAACGAAAAATTTCTTACAGTGTAAGTATAATCGCGAGGCGAAGGTTTCTTATATTTATTCCCAACTTTCGTTAACGTAGAGTGAAAGAAGCCGCTCAGCAAAGAAGCAATCAAGACAAATTCATTACCAAATGTTTTTATGGGTACACAGCAGAACTGTATAGATTTGACCGGTTAACATGAATTTTGAGTCAGGGTTCTGGATGTCAAATTTTGATTTTCTCCACGTAACTAATGAAAGAAAAAATAGTTTTATTACATAAAGTTAGTTAACGATACTTCGGATTTTAAGGAAAATTGCCCATTTTCTCAAACATTTATTGTAGATAAGAATTAAACAAACTTTAGTTCCGTAATTGAATTTTTAAATAGAAGTGATTTAAATGCGAAAACGAAGTTAGTAATTGTTATTTACAATATGTATTTGAGAAAATAGTTAATTTTTCTTAAAGTCAAAAATATCGTTCTGGTTTCTACAAAAGCAAACTTTATCTATTCAACCCATTTTTTCTTTCATTAGTTACGCGAAAGAAATCAGAATTTGATATCTAGAACCCATACTCAAAATTCGAGTTGACCGATGATTATTTATCAGTGTAAAAACGACAAAATCAAACTTGATAAGTAATAAACGAAGATTTTTTTTATCATTCGATGTTTAGAATCGAAGTTATTTATTTAAATACATTAACTTAAAACAAAAAAAAATTTTTTTTTTGTCGAGTTTGAAATTTGATTTTTCAACAGCGTTGCGACTACTAATCACTTGCAAGATTGTGCAATCTCACCAATGTCTGCGGAAACATGTGAAAATGTTTAAAACAATTTATTGCCAATAGACTGCATGCTGCTGCCTCGTATCGAAAGTTGAAAGTTATCGTCCTGAATCGCTATTATATCCATTATACAAAGAATAAGTATTGAAATTTATACTCCGCTATAATACTCGACACCACCCGTTGCCTTAAAGTTTCACAAAATATATTCTTGCCCGCCATCTGTTCTTTGGATAGAATTATCATCCGATACTGTAAAAAAAGTGGAAAAATAAAAGGTGAAGAAAAAATCAAAGGCGCTGAAGTAGTCAACCCTTTCTACCGATAACACTTCGCATTATCATCTTACTCGCGCCTTTCCACCACATATTTATTTTATTTTCCTTCCTCCGCTTCTACTTCTTATTCTTCTTGTACTCAATCTTGCAGCAGTTAAAACTAACTCGCAAATCTCGACGAAGCTCTCCCAAGATCGCGAAATAAAAAAAGAAAAATGTAAAAAAAAAAAAAGAAAAAATTTATCAAAGATAACACCGTCCTTTTTCCATTCCAAATCCTTTCCTTTTTCCGGGATAAATTCCTCCGGGTTTTACAAAAACGGACAGATGGACGGGCAGACGGATCGCTGAGGAGGGTGGATGGAAAAATATGGATCAGGAGAACGCGAACAGGTTGGGATTTGATGCATTTATTCAGACTTGTATTTACGGGACGTCGATCGATTCCGGTGTAGGTGATAACCCGTATATAGAATAGAATTTCGACGGCCGGGTAGATCCTTTATAGCGTTTAAATTCTACCCGAATAAATTTTACAAATATACTGAATATTTATTACGTCACTCGAAGCGGATTTTCCGCCTATTTTTCATCTTCATCTTTTATTTATTCATTGATTTCACTTTCTCTCATCTCTTCTTGTATATTTATATATATATATGTATGTATATAACCGTATCAATTTCTGCGCCACCCCTTTGTCGTTCCAGTTTGTAAATTTAAATCAGCGTTCTGTATTTTTCATTTTTCTTTCTCAACCGTAGAAAATATCGTTAACGTTGTTGGTACGAATGAAAATATGGTTTATCGAACTCTATCGACGTTGATACCGTTACGTAGTTGGGAAATGGGCTGAGATACGACTGTTTCGTGGAAATCTATCAATCGGTGGTCAAAGGTGTTCCGCTGAGGCCACAAATTCTCAGGGGTACTTCTGGAGGCTATTCGAGAGGAATGGAACCCTTGGTATTCCCGGTAGTAACGTATTACATTAGGACAATTTCCATACCATGTTACAGCAATTTCGTAGCGACCAGAATCGTTGAAGGTAATTACGAAATTTGTTGAGGGATTGACTCGTAGTATAATTAACCGTGTCATGTGACCCTATTAAGAGGAATTCCTTGGTCAAGATTGAGAGATTATTGGACTCAGAATCTGAATCTCGCTGTATAAGAAGTTAAAACTAGCAAATCTGCTTTTTTTTTTCTCCTCTGCATGTCAATCTGAAAGTGGAAGAATAAATATCCCCTTTTTAGAACGACTGTTATTCGTCAAAGTTTGAACGTTGTTGTGGAAACTTTAGTTTGTGTCATGTTTTAAAACTAGGGATAAAATTACTGAAAGAATATTTGATCAAAGTAGAATGGAAACTAAACAAGTATTAACTTACCGAAGGAAGAGTGACGAAGCTCGAGACTTTCATATTTTAATGTCAAGTCTATGATACGAACAGTTACTGACCAAAAATATGAAATTTTCCACAGCAAGGCGCAGATTCTGTCAGAATTACTAACGGCTTCATAGTTTTTTATTATAATTGCAAGGGTAATAATAGCTTTTATTGGTGAATTCTGTAATTCAAAATTTTGAATACCTGTTTCCATCAGTCTTGTTTCTATCTGAAAGCTTAAATATGTATAGCTTATTTGAATCGTTCAGATTCAATTGCGTATTTTTTTTTTTACTCTTCAATTTCTCGTTTCCGTGGTTTCAAATTTGAGGAAAAGTAATTATAATTAGGAGAAAAATTCAGAGGTGAGTTATTAGGTTAAATTCTGGTGATTTATATTGAATTCCTTTAGAATTAGAGAGTTTCATGAAAAATTATCCTAATAAAAAATTCATCCAACTATAACATCTGAATATTAAAAAAATATATCTTATAGGTGACAAAAAAAAAATGTGTAATTCACAATTGCAGTGTGATTTTCTAGCATTATAACGATGATATTGTTACGTCATATTGCGATCAAAGATATGCACAAAATTTCATCAATATTATGAACATAATGCAAGATTTTAATATCTGTTCAAATTGCGGCAATATAAAATGCTGTGCGGATTATTAAAAACGATTTGAATCGGTATTTCCGATGTTAAATCTTTTCAATTGTTATTGACACCAGTGATAAACAGATCCTGACCTCCATCGTATTTTGTTACTGATCCCTATGTATCAAACATGCAGGTTAAGAGGTAGTTTGTAACTATATTTCAAAGATTTCAATCGATAACGTTAAACCACCGAGCTAGTTAAATTTTTCGCACTTACATTGGAATCCGTTTCAAATCAGTATCGAGCGTAAATAAATTTGAGAAATAAAATGTAGAAAATTTTGTCACATAAATAAACATCGAACAAGACATTTGATATTCCATCTTCATGTCATTGGGCATCAGTGAATATAATAAGACCTGTTGTTGGATATTTGGCTTTTCCAAAGCTCTTGGCTATCAGATATTGGAAACTCTTCAGTCTCCGTGTCTGTCAGAGTAACTCGCTCGGTGGAAATGGCTGAAGAAGAATGTCTGATGCGTTTTTGATTATCCGACGACGTACGGGATACCGTGGTGATCGAGGATTCCGACGATAATACGCAAATCAAGATGGCTGCGGTGATCGAGACTTGTCGACACTAGAAACGAGGTACACCTTAACAAAATACGATACATTCAAAATATTCTTCATTCTTTGATACAGGCGAGACAGTTTTGATATTTATTCCAAATGTCGCGTCGAGAACAACTTATGCAATATGTTAGGACGTGAAAATTGGGCCCCAGAAGTTGTACCTAACATTAGGGTGGGTCTTAATAGCGCTATTTTTGAATTTTTATGACCCCATTGGCTCAAATGCTTTTAAATCGATGAAAAAAAACCCCTGAGAATCTGAGCCCACTATGTCAACTTTGAGATAGTTCGCTTCGTGATCCAAGTATTTTATGTGAAAACGTGGGAAAAACTTTTTTTGCTCTTTAAAATCTTATAAGTCGTTGCCAAATATACCAAATAATGATGGAGAATACATATTTTTGTGGAGAATTGTGACCGGCTCACGACATCAACCGGGAGTAAGATTTTCAAAAAAATTTTCAGAGTCACCTACATCGATCTATGTTGGTGGAAAATAATTTTTACCATTATATAATGAGGTTTTAGAATAATGTAATTACACCATTCTGTCTTATATTTAGTAACCTGAAAGAAATATGCTATGTATTTTATAATGCGATTGTTCATTTCGTAGCTATACTTGAGAGAATGATGATTTTGTATAAATTAAACTTTGAACGTTAATTGACATATGAAAACTTTCATTTACGAATTTTATGCATCGAAGCTTTTTTGTAAAGCGTTCAATTTTCTACAAAAATATCTATCTTCCATTATTTTCGGTACATTCGTCAACGATTCGCAAAATTTCAGAAAACAAAAAAACTTTTAGAGGTGTCAAATTTTCACGAAATTTCTTTTATCCAATAATTCGAAAGCGCTTAATCCTCTGGGATCATAAAAGTTCAAAAACAACCCTATTAAAAAACACTGTCACCCAACACACACATTAATTGCTTTTTGTAACATTGAAACCTGGATTCTTGCAGCCCGCTGCAGCGAATAAAAAGAGTCCGTACGGGCAGAACCTCGTTTAATGCCTATAAAAAGTGTGACTTCTGCGGTGATTAATATCGCTGAAGTTTTAAAACATACAACGCTTCTGGGATACATCCCATAAATAACACCGACAGACGCTAAACTAACATCATTCGGGGGAATTTTAATACCCACTGGCTCTTGGTTGAAACGGCTTTAAAACTGCATCGCACGTATGCAGGCGGGCGTAGGTGTCCACCAGGTAGATGCACCGTTGTGAACTCGTATCCTAGCTCGGACATTATAAACTTGAAAATACTGCGATTATGAAAATAATTCACCATTAACACGGTTGAGTTCACCCGCAAATTTCCGCTACGTTCTACGATTCGTACGTTTTCTCACCAAATTCTCACCACTAATCGGTGAGAAAAATTCACAGGAACTCGAACGAAAGGATGAAAAAGGAATTATTATTATTATGATATGATACAATTTTTTATATTTCTTCAAGATACGTCATCGTGGCGGAAAATTGAATTCTTTTCATTACAATTAGTCTAATTGTTCGTATGGAATTATTCTGTCACAAGTTATACGTCTCAAGATATATGCAACACGAGGCAGAAAACGTGAAATATTTATTATAATTTGAATTTATATGGATAATACAAAGAGAAAAAATTATTTTTACGGGTAGCGAATTATTTGACGGGTGGAAAATTGACTTTGTTACTTTTAATCACGTGCGTCATGTCGTCGTTAAATGGTTTTCAGAAACAATCATTATGCTTGCGCAAAAAATTCTTAGTCTTCTTTACAATGAATTTTACAATACATAATAAGGTATCTGATGTTGGACCACCTGATAAAATAAATTGGACTGCTGTCTGCTTTGTGGACTGAATATTAATAATATTCGTAGTGAAGTGAAGGGAAATGAAGATGAAAATATGGATCGATGTATTGAATTTTTTTTTTTTTTTTGTGACTGAATTAACAACCTTCGAGTGACGTATTAATCTTATATCTACAACGATTGGATAATAATTATCAGGCGATGATAATGACTGAGTAAATTAGATTGCTTCAATAAATTCAATTTTGCTGTATGTTTTGCGTAAAAAATTAAAATACAATTGATTTACAAAGTAGGTTTGAAGCTGATTTGTCAAAAATGGACGAAAATTGAACCATCATGAAAAGTCTGAGTGAAAAAAATAACTCGGTGAAATACTTGAAGAATTATTATTATCATTTGTTTTTTTTCAATATCTTATCTTCATTGAACAAGTTGAAAGTCGCAAGAACATTTCAATGTTTTAACCCTCACGCTGCAAATTGGGGTCAAAGTGACCCACAGTATCATTACCGTAAATTCCATATAAAAAACAACTAAAATAATCTGATTTGATCCAAGATAAATATTGAAATATCTCAAAAATCGTTAATTTATTCTTTTGCCAAATATTCGACTTCACTCACTCAAATAAATACCTTTATTCATCGCGCAATATCTTCATACGTTTTTTCTTCAACATCTGTGTTTCGAGAGTTACTCAGTAATTTTCCATCTCAAAATATAGAAAATTTATTGAGTTATCGTTTTTTGAGTAGAATCATCCATTTTTCGGTATTTTTTATTTATTTTTTTTCTCATATTCAAACTTTTATCTTGCTAAGGATAAGTAATTTTCTTTGGAATATAATATTCAAAAGGTGTCCCAGAATTTTGTCAAGTTATGCGAATCGATATCGCCGTTTCTACGCCGTGATTTAAAAAAAAACGATGTATAGAAAATTAGATTTATGAGCAGGCATCGGACGCTAACCTTACCAATAAGTTTTCAGAGTTGCAGCAGAGGAATGGTGATGTAGGTAGGTCAGCGTAAACATCAGGTGGATTTTATTCTGCATAATTCCCTAAAGCTCGTGTCGTTCGTCTTGTCCGAGAGTGAAGTAATAAAAGGGAGGAGAGGCAGGATTCGCAGGCGCGAGAGAAACCCGCGGAGACTCTCGAGTGGTTTTAAATTTATTCAGGGTGAGCATAGAATCGAACGCGGCGGGATTAACGTTCAACCGTTTCACTTCTACTCAGCCATGCACGCGGTTAAATGAGTTTCTTTCTAGTTTAGGCCTTCGGAATTTATTGCATGTAAGAGCCCAGGGATCATGCTGCGAGGGACGAGAGGCGAAAAAAGGAATTACGGGAATTAAAAAACGGACACATCACCGAGTCGTAAATCGGTGAATCTACTTCAATTTATTCGGAAATCGTTCGCTTAAGCAATTGCTGCTGCATGACGGAAGGGGTATTTAGAGAGGGTTGGTTTATCGAATTTAGGTATTGGAATTCTGGTAATGTCAGATACAACGGAATTTAATCTCGAATCGCAAGCGTATCCTCTCGATTCGCTTCCAATCAGCGCATATTTCGAAATAAGTGGCCGTAACGAAGGCCCGCTGAGTAAAAAATTTTTTAATAATAAACAAAATTTCGTCCTGGCAATAAAATTTCAGGGTTGATATACATCCGATCAAACATTATTTTCACACACCAAAAATGTTTAGTAAATTTTATAACGCATAAGAATTTATTTACGGTTGCTAAATCAGATCTGGACAGTGAATTAATTTTGTTAGGATTAAAATATTATTGTTCAATTATTGTAACTGAAAAGACTACCGTTCGTTTGTGATTTATGCTAGGTGAAACAAAGAGTCACATCAAACAATGGCAAAGAAATGTGCCACTGCGAATTGACAGGCTGATTCAATGGTATTAGACCACGAATGATTTAGTTCTGATGATTACACTAGACAGATAGATTTAGTGAATTGTATGAAGCGATTTAGTTGAATCTACCGGAGAGTATTCAATATTTAGATAATACTACAAAGAAAGTAATGTTTTGTCAAATTGACTGAATTAAAATCAAGATCTCGTATTGAAAAATACGTTTTATTCAACAAAATTTTCTCGCGATGTTGAAACAATTGTTTCATTAATTTCGGTATTTACAGCAAAATATTCTTCTTACACCATAAAATGTTTTACAAAATACGTCCGTATACTGATTTTTACAAAAAAAAAAAGTTTTCTCTAAATCCAGAAGCTTGCAAACTGATTCGTAAATAGTTGGAGAAAATTTTTATTGCGATTGAAGTAATAAAATCGGAACAGGTAGATAGTACAACATGACCGACGAAGAAATGATTTATCGTACCTTCGGTCAAAGGAATTTCTATGTGAAACAATTTGCATGCGAATTGATAAATACAATATGCAATGGATTTTCATTAGCTGTGATTTCATGCCATTAAAAATTAACGGAGTAATAAATTCCACGTTTGGCATGAAATTAACAGCTAATGGAAATCCTTTGTAGAACGTAATCTTCAATAATATAATCAACGAGTTTTTAGTTCAAATTTTATTCATTTCGTTAGGAGAAATACGCATTCTACGTCTGTGTTCGCTTATTTATCGACCTGAGAGGTTAGTAAAGAAAATGTTTCCGTTGAGGTTGGAAATCTGCGTTGAGATGAACAGACTCTGAACGTGATACGAATGGCACGCCTTTTCTCGAACCTTGAAGGGATGTTACGATCGCATTTCACACTATGGCTACTCACTCTTGATCAAGGATGGAGACTGGACCAGGGTTATAATGCCAATCTTTTACGTGAGGATATATATATTGTTCCATTTGATCCTCCGCAGTTTCAAATCAAGGAAAAATAGTAACCAGTGAATAATTTGATAGTACGAAACACGCCACGACTCAAGAATTGGAGTATCGGGGTGGGGTTGAAATGCCGAATTTGAAAAGTTCCGATAGCGCGAAATTCTATATTTCTTTCTGATGAAACTTGAAGTAAAGAAATCAAGCTTTTACGAACTATTAAAGTTTCGAATGGTCCGAAACGCGAAGTTCAAGGATCCGAAAGGTCGTAAATTCGTTGAAGTTGAAGTTTCGAAAGAGCAGAAATGAGAAAATTTTAAAATCTGAAACATCGAGATTCTGCATGATCCAACATTGTCAGTTCTGTGAATTCCTGGCTTGAAGAAATTTCGCCACTTTGATCTTTCTTTGTTTCAGATTTTCGATATTTTTGGGTTCGGAATCTCGATCATTCTGATTTTCGGTTTTTCTAAATTTTACACCCGCTGTTAGGGAAATGAGTTAGAAAAATGTTACAGACGAAAAAGTCTACGGGCCGAAATCCGGAAAATCAAATAATCGACAATCGAAAACATAAAAAAAACTATAAACACGAAGAAAAGTTGTCTTGTGGAAAAATAAAAATTGATAATGCAAAATGTATGAATAAATTTATACCGAAATTTTTTCTTTTCGATAAGGGCAAGATTACGAAGCGCAATATATTGAATTCCGAAAATACCGAAGAGTCCAAAAGTTGACTTTTCAAATGTCAGACCGATGCCGTTTTCGAAAACTTACAAATTTGAATTTGTCAACAACGACCGACCAAAGACTCGACAGGTCAGAATTCCAAATCCCGAATTATATGTTATTAAAAGTATGTTGTCCATTCTTTTACGTCCTTTTTATCTTTGACGACACAGACGATTGTCTAGTGCAACGAGATAATCTCTACAAAACTAGCATCAAGTCAACGAATTTCACAAATTCCGAATCGTCGGGAGATTCGATACTTCTGGTCCTTCGAAGTAATCGTTCGAAATTTGGCTCCTTCTGAACTTTGATTTTAGACAAATACGTTTTCTGTTTCTTGACTATTCGAATTATTAGCCGCTCTCAATTTTTAATCTCGGAACTTTAATTTTTCTATATCTTCACATTCGGCGCTTTGTTCATTCGGAATGGAGACTATTCTGAAAATACTTTTTCGAATAAAAAAGCATTTGGCTGAATGAAATTTCGAAAAACAGTTACTCTATTGGATGATACACTGATCATTCATTCGTTACTTTGACATTCGTATCTCGAAAATTTCGACTTTTCGACCAGTCGACTTTATGGTCTTTCGAGTTATCGACCCCCACCATTTCACGTTCTGGCGCATAAGCATCACCAATGAAGACTAGTGGGGTAATTCTTAATCAACTAAACAGGCAAGTTTCCCTCGAGTCAGTGCAGCGCGCAGCAACGATTTGCTTGCACTTACTCCGGCAGGCTGTTTATGCACCTCTGCTTCGCGAGTTTCTCGGCAAAGTGGAATCTCCTTGTTATTCAAAGCCTGCTGGAAGTTTAGCCCTACTTCTCCGCTACTATACAGCAATAATTGCAATCATATATGGCACGCATCCGAACTGGAACTACAAGCGGAACTCAAGTGGGGAATGGAACTGTAGTCATCACCAGTGTCGAGGTAGCGAGCGGTTGAATCGGTTAACTTCATATAATTTAGTCGCCACCGACCATTTCATTCAAAAGCTCCAACTTCTCCTTTCAAATACCGTTTGTAATTTGATTTTCACGTTCGCATACGAGGCGTTCACGACCAACTCAGCCACTTTTTTTTTTATATTCTCTCGGATTCGTTTCATAATTGGTTATATAGTAGTACTACTTAAAGATACTAGCTGTGAATTTCTTCAGATTTTTTAATTTACTCGTTTCGGAAATGTTTTTTTTTTTCTTAATCCGTATATCATGGATGATTGAAGTCAGACAAGAAAAAATTTGAACGTAAAAAAGCTATGTTTTTCCATGAACTATTTAATGCAATTTTAAATGTAACATGTATCGCATTAAATAGTTCATGGAAAAACACGACTTTTTTATGTTAAAATTTGTTTTGCCCGATTTGAATCTTCCATAATATACGGGGCGTAAAACAAAAACATTTCCGTAGTATCAAGTAATCTAAAAAATCTGAAAAAATTCACAGAAAGTACCTTTAAGTACCAATACAATACGCAAGATTAGAAAATTCTGATTATTTTTAAATACACCTCGTATATTTTTTATCGCAGTTATGTAACTATTGGAGTCAATTTTTATCTATATTTGTGGCTTTCTGACCTTATCCACAATTTTTCCATCAACATTAAAAATTTACCGCGTATCTATAATTTTTCATCGCTTTCTCACCACAATAAAATAACGTACGAAGCTGGAACATGGCATTTCTCTATTTCCATGGTACATTTTTAGGAGGCATTCTAGAATGATGGGGTGTTGAAACTTTAGTGGAACGGTCGCGATTGAAATACGACGCCCTTTCGAAACTCTACATTACCCAAAACGGTGACAAGCATACACGATGAGGTTATTTTGAATCTTCATGGTACACGGTGATTTTTACAGATTGAGCGTCGACAAATTTTCAATCTCTCGATGACAAGTATCTGACCCTGAAAGGATTATTTCCAATTTTGTTTGGAATAATAAAATGCCAAAGTTATGTAGTGCATATTTCATAAATGGAATGATCTTTCTTTGTCAGTGAAATTCGGTGCAATGCAATTACTTGTGAGTTGACAAGCAAAAAGCTTTCTGATTTTAAAGTGCGCTGAAAACAAAATGTTGGAGTAATATGTCCAAGACTAATGATGTTGAACCATCCATATTATTAGCTTGACAAGCGCGCCATGCAACATAATTAATCACAAATATACCAATAAACACCCCTGAAAGTATAAGCCGGTTATATCGTATTTATTTGTACCATTGTTGTAAAGAATCAGTCACGCAAAGTTCCAAAACCTCTAACCTCTACAGTCCCCTTAACAGTGTTCACTTAGCCATCGTTATAGTTCAATAAATCCGGCGTTAATTTGCGCCCAAACGCATCAGGCGTTGCCCTTTAATCGAAGTTTGAAAAATCGTGTAAATATGTGCAACCGATTAGTCCGATGATGTCACATACACGTGATATTCTGCATCAGCTCATAGGATATCTCGCATGGGGAGAAAAACTTGCTGATAAAATCGAGTGACGAGATGAATTCCCGGCTTCGGAAAATATCGAGTTTACTTTGCACTGACTGCAAGCATTGCGAAGCGAGATCGCTGATGCAGCAGGAATTGCGTCAAGTTTTGAATCTTGATTTTTCGTCCAATTCAGAGTATACTCGTCCATCTCCTGTATCCATACGCAGTTTCCCATCGGCATGTAAAGTACATAAAACATGGATATACCCACCACGGCGTGAAATGTTTTTTTGAAAAGTTTGGCATCCTCGGTATCATAGAAATTTTACTTTTATAATTTTTGGGAGAAGGTTTATGCGAACCATGTAAACCATATCGTGGACTATCGGGCAAAAGACAGTGTGGGTATCGCGGGTGTCCATGATTGCTACGTCGATGCTGAGCCCAACGGAGTTTCGAATAAGGCTTAACTTTCCCGTCAACGTGGGGGGGCTGCTCAACCCTTTTGAAGAACACTGATCAGAACGGAAAAGTTTCCCTACGCCTAACGATTAAAACCCGCTGTTGCAAATTAAAACCGGGTACACCACCCGACCCCTCTTTCGCAGTACCGAGTACAGCAGGAAAATACGAAGCCCGGGCTTACTGCTGGGAAGAAAATAATTACCCACAACGCTTTGGTCTTTCGACGAGGTATCGAACGCCGCGTTAATTATTTCCGATCGTTACAAGCTCGCATTGCAAGTTGTGTCACAACTTGCGACATTCATCGGACGAACTTGTGTCGAAATTATTATGACGATGTACCAATCGGGACTGCTAGTCACAACTTCCATGGTAGTCATTCCTAGTTGGTCACTAATTGAATATGCAAAATGAATGGTCTAGGTTTCGACAAGGTTAGAGCTTCAGGTTGTCGTCAAGCTTTTTACGTGACATGATAACCTCACCATGATAGAGGTATTTGTTAGTATAATTTTACGAACATTACGTGACAAAAATTTCATCTTACCGTACTGTTCGTACTTCAGAAAGGTACCGCGGTCTTCTTAAAACTGCATCTGTAGGTTTGCAGTCCAGTCCAAACAATATCAATAACGTTTCGAAATGAAGACTGCAGACCAAGTGTAACTGATTTAATTTATCAAATTGAGTTACGTCAAAGCGAGTTCTTCACAATATGGAAGAGCATGACAAAGTTATGAACGAATTCGTAGGCACCGTACTATTCTGTATTTATCGGATAAAAAACCATATCGTGTATCCAATTTCACTAAATCGCATCTCATACTATTTGACATGGAATTATCTAATCTGCAGCGTTGACATCGTCACAGGACAATTAAGAGTAACTCAAATAACAAGCACCTTCGATGTAGTAGTGAATCTGAGGAACGCCTCGGTTCGATGTCAAGGTATATGTGCCTTGAACGCGAGTGACGGAAATGCCAAAGGCAGTCATGGACCCGCAGACTCTCCATTCTAAGCTGCAAATTGTCGGCCCCGCAATGTCCTCCTGGCCTTTGGGGCTTTGAGTGGCCGCAGCTGAGTCTTGAATGGTCCTGTACGTCGCGTGGGTGTGCTTTTTGCGGGCTATGACGGTGTTTGTGCACGTTTGCCCGCGGGGCTAAGCGTCTTAAGCGAAATGAAGTTTCTGTTACTGACAGAAACCTATTTCTGGTCTTCACTTTCGACGCGAGCAGCTGTGTATTCCGGTGTATGGGTGTTTCGCAACGCCGCAACGCAAACGGCAGCTGGATGTTTGACAGCGGAAAGCGTTTCAGAGACCCAGGAATAATTTACGACAAGCTTATCACTTTTCCTTTCAATGATATATAGGTTCAGTTTTACCTCCGAATGGGGCGCCTCTCTGAGTAGAGCCGCTTCTCCGAATCCTTGCTCGAGAGCTTCCCACGCAACCTTCTGTTTACGGGTGCTTGGCCAATTACCTCTGTAAAGGGCCGCTGTTGGAAAACGCTTCGAATCACTTACCGATAGTCAATCGTGTCATTTTTTACACATTTTGCAAAATATTCTCGTACTCATGTTTATTTATTAAGAATGACATTAATAAACTTAAATTATTTCATTGGCAAATAACAATTGTGAAAACCCTGAGGTCGAATCTTGCACGCCAAGGAATGCAAGTAATTTAATATAATTTTCATTCAATACTTCATTCTTCGCCATTCGTGAATACACGGAAATAAAAGTAACATCGAATTGAATTAATACTTTTCATGAGTTCAATAAAAATAATATCATCTTTTATTTGGATTCATTAGAACTCTGACATTATATGAAAAGCATGAGCTCGATCATATTTTTTACTTTCCAACAATCATTCTTACTGCAAACTAGGCAGCTGTTATCCTGAATTAAAACGTCATCGAGAGTTGTTCAACGGATCACAAGTGTCGAAGTCGATGTTTCGTTATTGGGATTTCAGCGATAAAGAAAAAGATGCTTTCTGCTAATCCTAGATGAGCACACCTTGGACGCGTCGGTCTTTCTGCGAACTATTCCGTACTAACTTTCTGCCCAGGGCACGAGTCGGAGATTTCTGTGAGTCAAGCAGAAAAATTTTATAGAGATATTTCCAACAGGTTAGGTATAAGACGTCCTGCCGTCTTGAGAGAAGGGGAAAGTTCCTTTAAAAGAAGACGGGAGTTACTCGGTCGGTATAGTCAAGTCGATCAAGCTGGCGTTGCAGGCGAACTTGGGTGACCTGTTAGCATCCATTTCCAAAGGCCGCCAGTCTGCTTTATCGGGTGAGAGACCATAGATTCGGCGTGCTCTGGACGCAGCGAGAGTCGTCCAACTGCATTAGCTCAGACGGAGTTTAGTTATCAACTAAAGTTGGTGGATTCTGTTGAACACATTGGCAGGGCGCGAGGATACTGACACTCAGCACTGAGCTAACCACAATCTGAATCCCTTTGCCCAGCTGAAATCTGCACTCGCCGGATTAACCCTTTGAAGCATACGTTTTTACTTGTGGTAAAATTGCTTGAAATTGGTCTTTTGAGGGTTCTCGAAGTCACTGATTTGAAAAATGGAGTCAGAACCGAGAAATTCTCAAACTCCAAAATGGTGAATCTAATACGAGCGGACAGAATCAATTTTTATTTTTTTACTCCACCATATTGGATCCGCCATCCGGAATTTCAAAATTCTGACGTTGGATTCGTTTTCAGCGACCCCGGAAACCCCTTAATAACAAATTTCAAGAAAATCGGATCAATTTTCATATTTTCAGTCCATCATATCGGATCCGCTGTTTTTGATTACAAGATTTTGACGTCTGATTCGTTTTTAGCGGTCAAAAAAAAAAAAAAAAATAACAAGGACATCTCAAAAATTGAATACGAGTCTTTACCGATTCTGATTCATAAAAAGTGTCTCATTTGTATGAAACACTGTTGCTAACAATAAGTCCAGAATTAATTATAATTAAGAATAATTGTTAGCATCGATATGAAAAATGTCTAGAATTGCCATTAGTCTTTTCTGGTCTCGAATCTGGAAGAAAAAATCAGAACCTACATAATTTGCTCTTTTTCTTGCGATGCTTGAGGTACCCCCATCAAGCCAAGTATTCGTAACTTCATCCGATTTTTCATTGAGCATCGATGAATTTGTTCCGGATTTTACTTCTTGGGAAAAAAATTTGTAACGATTATTGTCAGACATTTTTAAAGATATTGCGATACATATTCTTCCAAGTTTATAAATTATCGAAATTCGCGTTGCATCGCTACTGATTGGTGCATATTATCAACAAATATGTGTAAGTTTTTCAGGGTTGCCAACCGTCAAATATCTGAGTTTTATACACATGACAAATCGCCGCAATGCATGTAATCCCATATACCTTGACAGCTTGACTCAACTCGACTGTTTATCATCCGTCGTTACTAAATATTCATAATAATCAATAACCACGAATAACAAACAGTATGAGTCTACAGTCCAAGCCGAATTGTCAGAATATTTGGGGTTAGACGTGTCCGTGAAACGAAAATTTCTCCAGCTTGATTCTAATCCACTAATTTCGTACTAAATTGCTTTCCAAGTCGCAAATAATTAAGAAAATAAACACTTACAGAATCCAATATGAGAACGTTTCGATGCTCCAAAAATAGAAATAATTCGATCTAGGAACATTGGGGGAAAAAAAACTATTTCAAGTATCGTACCGGTCCTCAAATTCAACGGCTTTAACGGCATTGTGGAGATTTATTTTGGATTATTATCGCATCCTCCTATTCAAATGTCCGGATGATCAATTAGAGTTATTGTGAGAGACGGTCGCCAAAGTTTTCCAACTCGCATCTCTCGAAAGGGACGAACCGAGCAGAATACTACCAACAGCGAGTTCAGTTTTCGGTTTGGTTTTGGGTTCGGAGGGTGACGACTTCACTTTGATGCCTGCCGCCCGGCGAACACTCAAAGTCCTTCCACCATCGTCGAGTAGGCCTCGTTCGAGCTGGAGGATCGAGATAATTGAATAACTTCATTTTACTCCTCAGATGTTAGTTGTCAGTCCAAGAGTCCGTCCCTACCCACTTTCAGCACTGAGCCGAGCTAGATCGCTGCTTTAAGGATTATTCTCCTTTTATTTCATCCCTTCATCATTCCCCCTCTCGGCCCGAGCTCGGTCCGCTTTTTCGCTCGTCACTTCCGTCTTCTCTCCCTCTTGAATTTTCCATCTTTTTTTTTTCTCTAGTTTCTTTTTTACCTCCGCTTCTTCTTCTTTTTTAGTCTTGGTCCAATCCCTTTCTCTGTCCCGCTCTCACTCTCTCGCACGAAATCTCTGCCTTTCTCTCTCGCTCTCTCTCTCTCTCTCTTTCTTCCTCAACTCCGCGTTATCCTCGATTTACCTTCGTATTTTCTCTTCAAGCAAACCAAACCGGCACGCAATGGCGATCATTTGTCTCCGTCCAGCGAACGGCATCTGCAGGATAATTTCGCCCGGTTTAATCCTTTGAAATTTTCCTCCTCACCTTCCGTTCTACTACTACGACGGACGGATTACAGTGAAACTCTTGTTCCGACCAGCTCCGACGATATTAATTGGATTTCTTTCAAATTAAACAACTTAATTCTTCCTCGACGATATTGCCGTTCACTAGTTCTAAATACTCGGTACTCTCTTGGAAAGAAACTGCGTTCGAATGTATAAAAAAACTGGTAAAGACAAGTTACATTTCACACGCAACACACGAACAACATCTTTCCAGGAATTTCATTAACTCACGGTTATGAACTAATTTTCATCGATATCCGATAGTTATGACTTCAACGAAAAAAATACTGTTCCTCACGATCTTCATTATCATTATAAATTTTTTTTCCTCGTCAAAATAAATATACATATATGTATATAACCATGGCTATAATATCCTACGGCACGTGGACACTGACGTAAAGTTATCCTCGCTTCGTAATTTCATGTTAGATTCATTCAGCAAGAGCATCCGTAAGGTGGAGACCAGAAATATATCAAATGCAAATCCTCTCTTGTCTCACAGCTTTTCTACAATGCTATCGCAAATGTCCGTCCCTTGAAGAAGCGTCGACATTTTGTCTCGCCGTGAAGAACAATGTCGCAATTAGATGATGCCTCGAGAATATCGCACAAAGTTTCGTTAGTAACGTTTCAGAATAAAACGACCCCCTCACGTCCCCCCCTTTGGCTTCGCTTATCCTTAGACCTGCCCCCACCCTCCTCCCCCCCTGCACCCAACCCCGTAAAATTCTAGAGAAATAATGATTTACGCGAAGTAAGGATCTCGCGAAAGCTGCAGGGGCTTTTTAACAAAATAATAAGAGGTGAAATAAATCTGAGAAAGAAGTCAAGGAAAATAAAGCAGATGAATTGTGAGCCTAATGAGATAGCTTTTCCCGCGAGACAGAGAGCGATAAAGGAACGAACGGCGGGGATGAAAGAGGGGAAAAAAGGAAGATAAAGAAGGGGATAAGGAACGGTTAGCGGCCAAGGATGGAAGGAGGAGTGGGGGGGGGGTAAGTTTCCAAAGCCACAAAATAAATCTCAAAAATGTTAGCTGTTTTACTTTGTGTTGTGGTTTATGTGCGGATTAACGATCGTCGCATTAACTCTCTTATTCAGAAACCCATAAACTATACGCACGCACCGCACCGCCACCCACAAACTCCAACAGAAATAGATTTTGTCTATTCCGATCCACGGCATTAGCGTTCATCTTTGGATATTTTTGATCTTGGAACATTCTTGTGCGGATTCCAATGCCTCGCATCCGGAGCCGGAAATATCAGTTGCTCAACTCACTGCCGTTCGTATCAATTTTTAACCGATACTATTTGATCAACGAATTTCCGGGACAAATAAATTAGGAATGCACAGTAGAAAAAGGTAAAGCATTTCGATGAGGCTGAATTTGATGAAAAACAATATCCAACTGGAACGAAAGATGAATTTTCGAAACTATAAAGATCAAATTGGGAAAGCTTATTGGTACTGACAAACGTACGAGAATTACTGATTTTCGTTGTTTTTCAAAGCTTTTTAACGTATGCTCTGCTTTCGCGACAGCTTATAACTCTCGTTACTTTTACTGCAAATTTTGAAAAAAATTCTGTTGAGCTTTTTGGTTATCTACCCAGTGATTCTGCGTTGAACTATTTCGGTTTTGAATCAAAATTTGATTGGGTGAGAATGTGTGAAACTGTGTAGAAGAATCTGATCTCGACACAATTGTTGAAACAGTGATTTTTCGGCCCGGAGTGAATGGTAACAAAAAATTTATACTCCATTCGTGCGATATTGTGATTCTCGTAATTGGCTAGAAAATAGTTCGAGTCTTTGAGGCTTGTGGGTTGAGTTTTCACGATCCTTTCACTCCGTTGGATATTCGCACGGTCTATAAATATTCGAGAAAGTGGTAAGATTAAATTGAAATATGACTATGGAATTAAATTTGTCAACAGATAAATTCTGTGCGACTAATATAATTCGATTTGACTGATCGTGAAAGATATGCGTGTAAAAATGTGTAAGCGACGACTTTACATAGATCCTTGTGAAATAAATTACCTCTCTCTTCCTCTCAGCTAGGAACGAAAATTCCGTCTGCATACGTCTGCAGACTCTTCTACTCGGTTATTTATTACGAAACTTATTCTCTCCTTCGCTATTACCTCATGAATACGTCTCCCGCATGTGGAGAGAGTGAACGTTAAATTACATTCCGCACCATATACTCGAACTACAAAATTGTATTCTTAAACTGCCCCTCCAGCTGGCCTGATTAACTAACGGAGCCTACTTTCCTGATATTTCTTTCGTAGAGGGATGAACTGGAAGGCAATTCTTCCTTTGAAAAAACACAGAGCTGTGCGAGAATTATAACGTACAATTCTTGCAATCAGCATTATTAATTGCTATTGATTAAATGCTGGTTGCTTTTTTTTTTGACAGAGGTCTATAATCGGCTTGAATACAATTGACCACATTTTGGACAAATTTTTTTCTTTCGATTCTAAATATTTTTAAGGATTTTACACACGACCCAATGTTTGCTTCGAAACTTTTTTGCATTTTTATTTCTAATCTTCTCATCTCTGAATTGTTTGGAACGTTCTAATCATCAAACCCGTTTTGAACTTGCTGATATTTTGGCTCGTGTTATTCGAATTTGATCGGATTCATTTCTACTAGATTATAGTAGGAATGTTATTTCAATCGAGTTCACCATTATAGGCATAAACTAATCACTCTAGGCTTCAGACGGTTTTTTTGTGACCTTTTAATCCAGTCGGTAGAGTCGGTTTGTCCTTATTAGTCTTGAAAAGCATTTTAAATTGCGAATAAATTGAGTTTTTTTTTTTTTTTTCCTCTTCGAAAATCCGTAAACCACGGCTGAGTCCATGCGAATGTGGAGAAAATTTCATCTTAAGAAGCGTCGGAGTAGAAAAAAAAATTCCGTACCAGGTAATTTTGTTGGTTCAAAACCCTGGACGACAATTCCCCGAATAAGAATAAGAAATCTTCGAATTCGTGCTCGTCCGAATATTACGAGCGCCAGTTTTTTCCCTCGCGAGAGAATTGGTCCTGTAGGGTCGGTCAGTGTTCGCGTATAAATTACAGCTCGCATTATTATTCAAACACGGTGACACAGGTGCGAGGGTGGTGAATTCCCTCCGAGGTAGACGGTGCGATTCGAAAAAAGATATGGAAAAAAATGAAAAAACCCGCATGAGAAAGGGCGGGTGGCTGGTGGTCGTACCCTAGAATTCGCGGGGTGAAAGGTGGAGGAGAGTGGCTGAATGCTGGATGTCTGGATGCCCGCCAATTCCATCAGGTATTAGCATGGAAATAGAGTATGATTTGCGGCACGAGGGGCTTGCGAATACACAGTGCATACTTTTGTGCGGACACACACCGGCGATTGTAATATAACGAAGTTAGAGGGGAGTTTCAACGGATTCCAACCGTCGCTGCATCCCATCGACAAGAGCTCGGGGATTTGTTAGGTAGAAATTTACTGCCTCCCTCTGGCAGTGCCTCGATTACAACGATTATGCGTCGTGTTAAAAGCCCTGAAATACACTGTAACACCGTCGAGTCGTCGGGTCACTGCCTCAATCTAGGGATGTTGCGAGGAATAGGGCCGCACTATCTTCTTTGCAGAATTCCTCTCACGTTTTTCCCGAAGTCAGACAATTCACGGGTTACCGCTATGCCTGAAGTATAATATGAGCTGAAGGCGTGACCGTGTTTTTGCCATGTGGAACTGGCGAGCCAGAGATTTCTTTTTCACATTTGATCAACCCATCATTGCTCCCCGGATCGCTTGGTACTTCGCTTATGGGTCAAGTTGAGTAGACGACTTTTGAAATCGTGTATATCAGTATATGTTACAGGACTACAAATATTACGTGCAAACGTTGATTACAATAATTTCAATTCAGGGAATTTCAGTTTGGAAGAATTTACATTATCGCTCAGCGCACAATAAGTAGGGAATAAAAGTATCTAACGATATTATAGGTCATTTACTGGAAATTTAATTACTGATTTAGTACTTACTTTTACGAAGTAGTAAATAAATAACAGCTGATATAAACGTCATTCAAGTCATGTGAAGTAATGAAGAGTTGTTGCGATCCATATAAAGCCACTTATGATCGTATGACCATTAATCGAAGTCAAACCAAATCACGGAAATTTCTTCGACGTCATCGATGCGTCATTTTAGTTCTCTGGATCACTTGCATAGGTATTAAAAATTTCTTAGCGTGATATGAAATTGTTTTCAGTAATTTATTTAGCTATGAATTTAGCTTTTTGAAGCTCATTCAACAATGGAAACACTCAAGATTCCGTGAGGTAATTTAATATCATTTGGAGTTACTCATTCCATTCAAAGTGACGAGAAAGCATTCAAACTTGGTTATAATAGGTTCTAAAGTGAGGTTAGGTCTTTTCAGGTCAAGCAACTCAGTTTAAGTAACGTAACGTTGATCTCGAGTTACCTGAACTTCTTTGAAGTGACATTTATTTTCAGTTACCTAAACTTATTTGAAGTGAGGTAACGTAAGTGACGTTGATTTTGAGTTATCTGAACTTCGATGAAGTGACCTAAAGTCAGTGACGTTCATCTTGAGTTGGCTGAAGTTTTTTGAAGTTGGATGAATTCAGTGACGTTCATCTCCATTTATCTGAACTTCTTTGAAGTGACAAGTTAGTGACGTTAATTTGTGTTATCTGAACTCATTTGAGGTCAGGTGACGTAAGTGACGTTCATCGCGAGTTATTTGAACTTATTTGAAGTGACTCGAAGTAAATAACGTTCATCTTGAGTTATCTGCTTATTTGAAGTTACTTAAGATTACATCAGTCATGTAAAGACACTCCAAGCATCGATGTCAAATGACACTTACGGTCTTCTGAACTTCTGAAATATTAGTCTAATGAAACTTTTTGAAACTTTTTGAAGTAACGTAGGATAATTCAAAGTAACGAAATTTCCCGAAAGACAAAAGAATTCACTAAAAATGACTAGTAGACAATTGAAACCCACTAAAGTCAGGTGTATAAATTCTAAGTCGCATGTTGACCGGTGAAAATTTCTTAAACCATTATCCAACGCGGATTTACGTTATCCACGAACCAGACTCTGAAAGTGCCAATTGAAGAAGGCGTGCAAAACATACGTGTGCTCAAATTCAAACATCTATTGAATTTTCCCACGTTGTTTAAACTAATTCGTCAATAAATGTCGTGTTTTTTCCCGAGTGAAAAGATCTACGTCATGAAATTTTGTAACTACAGTAACGATTTGAATCCAGGATTCCTCTGCGTGAAATTAAACCGGTGTAAACAATTGTCGGAATTCCCGAGAACCTGCACGAAGTGAAAATAGTGGTAGAAAATGAAATACGAAGGGGATGGAAACAATTCGAGCACAGTTAAACCAACCTTATACACGGATCCGGCCGACTTACCGCACTGCGGTCCATTTTGGCACGACGTGAACCCGCATTAAAATGCACGCAACTATTTCTTACAAATCGCGTATGGGTGGGTAGATGTAGCTTGTTATCCGGCGTGTCTCAACGCCCCTTGACGATGTGAAGACGTTTCCAGACGGGCTGATGGCGTCTGTGTATACATATATATATGTGTATACCATACACACATTTGTGAAACAAACCACGTACCGGAGTCTGCCAGCTGAATGAAGTGGCTTTTTCAAGTGGCTCTAGCGATTTGGAAAATTCTAGACACCGGCTTATGCCGTGTCGTAGGTGCCACCGTCTGCTGCCACGATTGATCCAAGGCTGTGTACCAGCTTGCCTTACAGATTTTTGGCTTTTTCTTTTTCGGACATTTTGCTTTTTTACAAACTTGTGTAATCTCGCTCAGGATTGTTTTACTTCTTGAATAAATCAAATAACTTTCACCGCGGCAGTTTTAATCGCGGATTTCCCCTCTGTCTCTGATTATTCAGAAGGCGTTATTCTAATCGGAGAATATGAGAAAAATTTCGCAAAACCTGTGCATACAGGTGATTCCTTGAACTTCGCAAATTACTCGAATGCTTTATTTCTTCGAACAGTCAGAATTGATGCGTTGATTCGCGTTCGTTCGTCGAAAGAAAAATGCACGTCGTCTCTTGAATTATTACAAGTAAGATCATCAAGGAACGAAACAATATTCCGCAGCCCTGATGTTTCAAAAAATCAAGCATATTCAACCAAAATACCAATAGTACAGTCGCGACGTATCTCGATGCATAATTAATCCTTCGCGTAAACATTCGTTTTTCACACCTTTTGTTTGTAAACCTTTGCAAAACGTTCTGGTCTTTCAAGAAACATGAAAATGATTCATGGTTTCCTTCTCAAAGTGTTGACTACATCATTCATAAGTCGGCAGACTCGAAAATTTTTAAATATCGTTCATTAAATTGATATTCATGTTTGAGAAATATTTTCAGAAAAACGGACAAGTTCCAAACAGTGTCAACAAGTTTCGTGAAAAATTAAAACAAACGTCGGATCAAAATTTTGAACTTGTTGAGACTGTTCCAATGGCAAATACTCCGTGGAAATCTTTGGCGTCAGCCACTGCTAGGTGATGCATAGCTGCACTGTAACGTGGTGCAAAGTGCAATAATGAACTCGCGACTTCGCAGCGGGACCTGCCAATGGATAGGTGTACTACAAATTGCAAAGGTACTGTAGGACACCCTGCGGTGCGAATATTGTAGACATTCCAGGTGTGACAGCTGGTGACAAAGTACAAAACTGCGGGAAGAAGAATTGCGAAATTTATCAATAGGAAGTGCAGTTGGAAAAGATAAGAATTGCCGAAGAAACATTACGTCCGAATCTAATGTAGTGTTTTCTGTTTTTCTGTCAAACTAATTTATTGCAGAACAGAAACCCGGTAGATTTATTTTTAGTTATACGTGAGAAATGAGAGTCTTTTGTGTCCTGTTGACGATTTTGTATGGCTACCATGTTTTGTTAAAGGAACCGAAGAAGTTGTGAAATCTCACTAAAATCTGATATCTGTATAATTTGCATGCGGCTGCGAGAATGGGACGTGATAAATCGATGTTTATGGATAGTGAAAATATGTACTGCACTTGTATGTACCAATCGAGAAAACTTTGATGCAATGCATCAGTTTGTCGACATCTTAAATTATGTACGCAAATCTACATGAAACTTGCATTATCTCGTCGAATAATCAAATGAAAATAAAGCTCATTTACAATCTGTTTTACAGAACATTGGATATATTGACTTGATAAGTCCTCTTGGATTGCATAGATAACTAATGTTAAAAATTTTACATGAAATCTCTGAGGTCACGAATCGCTACATTCAATCGGGCAGCTCTGATTGATCACACGCAATGGAAATCACTTAAAAAAGTTCAAAGAGAGTGCTTTTTGAAGTCGACGCACGCGATGAAAATGCTTTCACAGTTCCAATATCTAGAATATTCCATAAATAGAATAATTATTTGGACAGAATTATAAAACGTGCAGATTGCGAAAAGAATTGTACGGCTTCTTCTGTTAATTTTTTTTAATTCATTCGCAGAATTCAAAACGTAGGCATTGAAAGTATAGATTGAGTCTATCAGCTATTTTTTTAAATAGTGATTATTCGAAGTCACAATCGTGCTTTTAACTAATCCTTCAAAGCTGCTACGCCCATTTTATATGATCAACTGAAATCGTTTTTTAAATATATCGGTTATTACGTTAAATCCGATATATTCCTAATAATGAATCAGTACATCAATGCACACGCATGACGATGCATTTATTTTAAATGATACACATGTGCCCAAATCTCCTAGAATTCTATCACCGTGCGCTGCACAATTGTTAATCCGATTGAAAAATAGTTAGTATAATAATCATACCCCGATTCACCAGCGCGTCCAACCGTAAATTAAATCACCACACGCTCAAAAAGCCAAAAGATTAAATAATATTCTCTCCGTTGTACGTACAAGCCAATCCGAAATACTCAAAGAGATTTAGAACAAAATCGGCGCCAACTGTTAAAGCGCAGTTTTTACACACCTCCCACATATAACGAAATCTCGTTACAATGTAAATAACAATTTCACCCGGCGCGGATTTATTTATTGACAGAAGGGTCGCTATTCGCGTTTGAATCGAGGAGTTCGTTAGACGCGCACATATACTGACGATTCGACTTTAATTTTAAATCAATACCGCTTAAACAATTTACACCGATAAAGCCAGCTTGGCCCAGCGGTAAAGGGATTGAAAGAGATTAATCGAACGGTTCGTTAAACATGTACGCCTTATACCCATGTCAACTTATTTATTAACTTTCGTTTTGCTCTCATTCGGATGTTCATCCTTGACCCGGAAATTTAAGGAATAATTAGTGCGATTGTGGGGTAATTTGACGCGAGTTTTCCAAACTCAATCCACTCTTGTTGTACCGAACGTACATGGAGGGAGAGGAATTCTTGAAGCAACAAAATAGATTCCGTTGGAGTCCGTTCACTTCAATCTAATATCCCATATTTATTTCAAAACACGATGACTTCAATTCAAGAATTTCGATTCAGTTAGTTTATCAAAATGATTTAGTCTAGGGAATTCCTTGATTCAACGAAAGCCTTTCTTGTCGCGATCCAGTGAGGTATTGATTTGAGTGAACCCTTTGACGCGATTCCGAAATTGAGTCGCCCAAACATCATTTCATTTCAAGTTTATGTGTTGTTCCTTGAAGTCGCATGTTTGTTGACAGAAACAATTGGGCACTTCAATTAGAATAAGTACGTGAATCCAGCCAACAAAATATCAACTTTGATTGAATGCCATACTTTGATGATTTATCCGGAGCTTGTTTGGCGTAACTGATTAAAGCAGTTGAACTAATTTGTTTACGAGGTGAAAGAAACACCGCATGCCTTGAAACAAGTGGATGATATATTCATCGTGAACATCAGTATACTAGTACTATAAACGGCCACTAGGTGGTGAAAATTCTCGCTACGGAAGTCGCTTCACGGATGGTTATAAAACCGAGTAGTCGGCTAGGAAGTCAGACACCGAAAACAAAAGACAATTTTGTCATCAGACCAACTAGAAACAAAGAAAGCATAATACCAAGTTTCGAAGCATCGAAATTAATATAGACGACAAGTAAACAAAAACTATTAACACATGTTCAATTCATACTTCTACATATGCATCAATAAGTTTGCATGTCTTACCCGTTAAATATCGGGTAAAACCCACAAAATTTTGAGTGAACAGAATTGTAAATGACATCATTCGAAGAATTCGTTTTGTGCGCTTGAATAACTCTAATGTTCAGATAATGCAAAAAATTTTTGTAACAACAAAATTTATTACCTGTTTCAACCATTGAACTTTTGACTCAACAAAACCATGAATTAAAACCAGCTGAATTTGTTTCGATACAGCAATATCGCAGTTTTAAAACAAAACGATTGAGGTACGTTCAATCAAATTTTCAATCATTTTAATCACACATTTTCTTGACACGAAATTCACATTATCGCAAAGAACTCGCGTCGTGTTGTCGGGAATAAATTGATAGTCGGCATTATCATTCAAAGGCTTGATTCAATTCTATATATTAAGTTGTCACAAGTATTTTGTTGAATTAAGTAAGTATTATGTTCGTTGAATCAAACAAATATTACTTGACTCAAATAAGCCTTTTCCTCCGTGTAGTGACACAGTTGCTATCTACTCTCAGATTTACAAACATATATGTAACAAATAAAGTCTACATCAACTTGTTCGCAGAACTCACGCTTCCCGCGAATCGTCCTTTGTTCAACGGATGCCGTTGGGTATAATACCAGCAACAGAATTGTCATCGCGGAAATAATCAGTCCCGGAGTTTGATCTTCGATATTAGCACCAATCGCGTAGCGCTCGAAGAGCTGGAGGTGGTTAGCTGAACAAACACAAGAGCAACCCTCACGGCTGTCGGTACGTATTACACGTACATAGGATGGTGAGGCAATTTGTACAATATACCGTGGATAAGGTGAAATTCAAATGAAAATGCAAAGTGCGTAGGACACGTTTGATGTCACGCTGGGCCTGGTGGTCCACCACCTTGATTGGCCACCACTCGCATCTCTGATGTTCGCAAAAACCGAGCGGCGGAAATTACTCGACTTTCGTAACGCGACGTTTCCATGCATAACTGCAGGACACATCCATTACATCCAAATTTTAATTACTCGTGTCGTATATTGTAAACATTGACGTCCGGCATTTGAGGACGTGAACCATCTACGATATTTTACAGGAAAAAATGTCGGCTTGCTTATACTTGATAGAAATGAATCTGATTGTGAGCATAGTCGAATAACACAGGCAAGGTATCCATAATTTGAAACCAAGAACATGATCATCGGGTCAAAAACACGGAAGTTTGATCATCTTCATCGTTCTAATGATAAAAACCTTTCGCAACTTACTGATAGTGCAACTTTTGTTGTTTGAATTTCCTCGAGTTCGTTTCTATTGCGTAGTAGGCTTAGTGTTCTATTCCCGTTCAATATCATTACCCCAAATAACATTGCTGAGTATTTTTTAAACATTTTTTATTCCTTTCCGAACTTTTTAATCAGACGATGGAACCCATTTTCCCCTAATTAGAAGTCTCGCATATAATGTTCGAAAATACAATCATAGTTCCATTGATTTAATGACCTAATCCAAATTAAATCGTAACCGAAAGTAATAGTACTTTTTTAACGACATCGATAACATAGATTTTTTCGTTTTTGAAATGACTAAATAAAATGTTCAGAAAAATTCCTTCCAGCGAAATTTATATTGTGGTAGTGTTTGTGTCCTGACGAGAAAATTTCAATCTTCTGCGATGAAATTTTTGATGAAATTGAAAATGCCCCCTCAATAATCAGACCCCAGCAAAATCACGCAAATGTGTAATTCTTCGCTTTGACTCCAGTGAAGCTAAGCCACGCTTTTCACTCATTACCCACGCCAAGCCAGTCTCAACACTCGACTCTTCGTACTCTTTGCTTTTCATTCCTTACCACTTTTCACTCTTCGCTCTTCACTCTCGACTCGCGTGCTCAGCCTCGACCCTCGTGCTCTTTACCTTTCGCATTTAACGCTCACGACATGCTGGTCGTTTTTTTTTCTTCTTCTTTATTTTTGGTACCCGGGGTCGCTGCTCGCAGTCTCTTTGACGCGAGGTCTGTTAGTCTACCTCTGATTCGCTTTTCACCCTCGGTCAAATTGTTCCTGCAAATTCAGCTGTGTTACCGTGTAGAGTAAACTCTGCAATAAACCTGAAAAAATCCGGTTCATTCATCCTTCTCGTTCCGCACGTTCAGAACAAAAAAATTTCTCCCTTTCCAAACACGGTGAAAATTTCTCTTACAGTTCAAAAATCACGAGATTGGAATGAAAGTAAATGATTTCTGTCATTGCTCGAACGCGTATCACGGAAAACTGTCCGAGTATAGGAAATTATTCATTTACTTTGAGTCATCGACGCTTTATTGTGTCTTGTTCAAGCTGTGCGAACAAGAAAAGGACCGGAACACCGACTTTATTCTCTTGCTGCAAGAATGCCGCGTTCGACCTAAAAATAACAACTCTACAAATGGCAAGGGATGCTTTTTTTGCGAAATGGGAAAAATATTTTTCCAGGCCACGCACAACTGGTCCAAAATTTACTATTGATATTTCGTAGAAACAGTGCCATTTCTTTATTTTTGCTTGAAATAAAAGTTTGGTGGAATGTTTTTGTTCGTAATTGTGTATTTAATGAGGCTGTTAAGCCCTTTTTAGTGTTTGAGATACGTGGACTTTGATATTCGAAGATGAAATCGACGAGGGCAATCCCTTAAGTTAGGATACAAAAGACTTGTTTATAGTTTTCGCATTGTTGAAATAAGGAATTAAACCGAAATTGATTAATCATGAGAACTTGAATGTTTATTTAAAAAAATTCGATTTCTGAGAAACTAATGCATCGTTAACCATATTCCAAGACGACGATGATGATGATGATGGTGTAAGAGTACAAACTTCCAAACAACGAAGGTACCGCTTAATTCAGAGGATGAAATGCGTATACGTTCAGAATCAGCTGTGCTTTGATTAAAGAACAATGATTGAGCGAAAGATCTTCCGAACTCACCGTGAACATTGGTTAGAACGATAAAAAGTCAATTTGTGATAAAAAGAGATGGAGCGAGAAAAATTCATCGAGTCCGATTTCGTCTCCGGGCGTCTTTCCCACCACTCGAATAAACAACCCATCCGTTCGTAGCCGTCTCGCGGAGCCAAGTTAATATTCATATTCAGCCGGCTTTCGAACAATAACCGGCTCCCCTAAACCGTCTTTCAAGCGAGGCGTTGCGTTCGTTCCTCGGGTGACTCTTACGAGGCAAGTTCTTCCCAAATATCGAAAGGACAATTCATGCTGGAGTAATTCTGTTGTTTATATTACGACTCAATCCCCTTGCAGAATTGGGGCGTAAAAAGTTCAGCAATATCTCTAAACTTGAAGGGGAAATATGCTTATCCCCGCAAAATACTGATTGAAAAATGCCTCCACCCTTTTTCCATCCCCCGTTCCAACCTCCGCCATTACGCTTTCTCGACTCCCTTCACATTGGGGGGGGGGTGGGGGGGGGGGAGAGGATGTCTTTGCCTGACCCGTCCGCCAATTCGCATGATCCTCGTCCACGGTACGTGTGGATATCTATTTCGACGAGCACGTCTCTCTAGCTTTCAACATCACCCGGAAAGATTATCGTAAACTTCAACCTCCCGATCAATTTGCTCACCCGTCAAAATATTGCCACCGTTACGCCTGACGACGCGACGATCTTTTTCCAGGATATATATATATTCTTCGTTGTTTAATTTTTATTTTATTTCAATTTTTTAAATTGAACAAATACACGTTTCGTGTAAAAACACTTGGACAAAAAAAAAAATAAAACAAACAAACTCAAATAATATCTTGATTTGGTTTGAAAAATATTGTTCGCCCAAAAATCGATACCATTCGTTAATTTTATTACGATATTTACGTTGAGCTTTCAGTACTTGTCAAATTAGTAATTCTCGGACTACGTGTTACACGAAGATCTTTTCGAAAATGGGAAAATAGAATATAATGTATTTATCAACGATATCGATTCTACATTTGAAATCACTTTGAAATGATCGGAATTCTAGTAGATTCGCTCAATTTCACTTTACGATGGATCGTTTTACTCAGAAGACTAATTTCTACAAATTCACTGTACAAATTCAACATTAATTTTTTTTTTATCAATATGTAATCACAAGCATCAATACATATTCAATTTTGAAACATTTTACCAATATTGATACTGACAATGATGTAATATAACAACTTTGACGAGATTTTTATCTCTTCATTTATAACTCTGGTATTTCATATTTTCGTAATTTTCAAGAGATTTTTGTACCTCGCAAATAAAATTTTGATGAATAGATACTCAACGTACGGCTATCCCGTGACAACGTCGATAAAAAGTATACATTTTTTGTCGAACCTGCACCCGCCTTAATCATAAATCCTAAGTTCTTCATTCGCATGACAAAAATTACAATGACGATGGGAAAGTCTTCGAAAATCGCTTTGCCATCATGTCGGATAGATCCGATCATGTTGGTTTTCACGCGTCGTCGAACGTCATCGTTTCTTATCGCAAAATTCAGCGATTGCTTTTACAAGCCTGTGCATTCTTGCGAAAACTTTTTCTTATTCGAACGCACCCCACACGATGGGTTACAGCAATCCTCCCCTGAGGTCATTGAGTAATCGAGGGTTAGATATAAGTTTCCGAGAGGATTTTTGACCCTCCCGATCTGAAGCACTGCTGCAGTTTTTCCTCAAACTCCGGCAGTATTCGTATCCGTACGCATGTGTTTATTTGAGTGTTAAGAAAGAAAAAAACAAAATCGATCCACCATTTTTCAAAGTGTCACCGCCTAAAAATTTTTTTTTACGTTGAAAGAAAGAATCCTGACAAAGTTTTACCTGCTTACTTCAATTCTGATTAAAGTATTTTTGGTTTTGGAATGATTTATAGAGTGGAAGCAACAGTACAAAAAATCGTCGATCAAATCCAAGAGGATGAGTGTCAGACCCTAGTCGTTTTTAATTTACGTGGAATGCCCCGTATGCACGATTCAATTATAGTCGGGTAGGTAAGGTGAGTAGATAAACACAAAAATCTGAAACTTGCTGAATGTATTTGGAACAAGGCGTATCCAATTTCCTAGACACAAAGATTGTTTCAATAGAGCCAAAGCACGGATGTAAAGCGAAACATCGCGTGTATGGTCGAATGTTGCGTCACGGTCTTGATTAGAGAAAAATCCACTGTGGTTAGTCGGTCCATTTGCCGAGGAGATAGCACGGAGGAAGATCGAAGACAATTCCGATTTACGAAATATGCCAGGAATCCTCGGGGCATATTTCAATAACTACGCGGGCTCTTGGTTATTGGTTACAGACCATAGCAGTGGAAGAACGTAAAATATCGAAGTCGAGGAGGCCAACAATCAATAGTCAGAATACTGCAGACAGCCCATTATTACCGGATATCATTAAATTCAGCGCTGAAGTTCGTTATTCTCCGGATTCGAGATCCTATACAGTCGGTAAATATCGGAAAAGTTTGTTTTTTTTTTTCAAATAGAGTATCTTCTATCAATACGTGAATAACAAGTTCAATTTCCCTCATTTAGAATATATTATAAGTGTTGGGCTGAAATCATTACGGTTGAAAATATTTCGATCATGTATATCACCGATTATTTTTTACTTATTTTTTTTTTTTTTTTTTTTATCTCCAAAGAGTTTGAATAATTTTTCGCCACTCCAAAAGCTTTGTTACGAAATATTTTTGAAAAATCGTTATTACTTTATGCATTTTTACTGGCCTTCTACGGGAATGTGAGATTTTCCGGTGTTTTTTTGTGTCAGTGAAAGCGATTTGCAGCAAAGATGAATTTCGGAGTCAAAATCTCCTTCACACTCTACGCATTTCTTCGAACGTTTCTGAACATGTATAGCTGCAACGTTTCTGAAGCATCAGAGATCAAAGATAACGTTACTGTCGAAGTGTTGCTCATTGAAACTGTCGAATGAAAAGTGTAGAATTCGTTTTTATCATTCAGTGTACGAGGTATATTCAAAAAATAACAGGAATTTTTTGATTTTGCGCGTTGTATTAGTCTGATTCAGGCGATTTTTTCGTTGTTGCGTTGGTAAACTTGACTCAAAAGTTGCTGTACTGTGTTAGCCATTCAGGGTATTTAGTATGTTGTCAGCCGTAAAAAGGGTTAAATATCTTTTGTAAAGATCATCGATTTTGAAAAATGGATCAAAGAATTCGTACTAAATTTTGCTACGAGAATTTCATTGCTTGTTCTGGATTTTTTGGCAAAAAAAAACAAACAGTGCAATGATTTTCCCCAGCCTCCATGTATTCGCCAGATATGGTTCCGTGTGACTTTGTTCTTTTACCAAAAATAAAGAGAACCTTAAACAGCCGTCGTTTTGCAAGCATATTTGAAATTAAAAACCCATTGCTAAGAGAGCTAAAAGCTATCCCAAAAACGACTTCCACAAGTGTTTCAGGGATCGGAAAAAGCGCTGGCACAATTGTGTAATGTCTAATGGGGAATATTTTGAAGGGGATAACATCGTTGTAGACAAATGAATAAAAATTCTTTCCAAAAAACGAAAATTCCCGTTATTTTTCTAACACACCTCGTACAAAGCCGATGGACTTTTCCCTGCCGTACGTGCTGAATTTTTCGAATAAAAAAAATTCACCGCAAAATCACACCGAGCACCTTACACGGTTCGGGTAAACGGATCTCACAGGTAATATCACGGCACCCGGTTACCCTCATAATCTTCTATAGATGATACGGGCCAATATTGCCTCGGCGTCGCTCCCTCACGTTAATACATACATACAACGGTACTCTGCCAGCGGCTGAACCGTTCACTGTTTCTGAGTACACAACGCTGATTAATGTCTCAGTTACTGATTGGAACTATTGTATCCACAGTATTATACATGCCTTGAGCTCGGCGGTATAAGCGGAGGCAAAATGCGCTTGCTGAGAGGAAAATCGGTACGGATAAGTACAGTAGAACCTCGGTTATCCGAACCGTGACTTGATTTATCCGAACATCTGTTCAAAAAACACATTTTTGAGTCTATTAGAAGAATTGTAACATCTAAGCAGGCATCGGCATATCTGCAGGAGCGTACGCTGTAAAAAATTGCGGCTTGGACTTGTATGGAATATCTTTTGGTGTCAATCCAACACTGGTTTGCAAATTCCGAATCGGGCACGAAAATTTTTCTGTAATAATCCACACCGGCCACTTTTGGTGAATTTCAACACCATGAGTTTTCTTACCGTGTGAATGCAATGAATTATATTAGGCCTGTCAGGAGTTAAATTAGCGTTTGGCAGTTCAATAATTGGGTAATTACGAACCGTGATAACGTTGCTGATTGTGAGTAGGAACCGCATGAATAATCGAGGGGATATTGAACTCCCCTTGTTTATCGAACTTTGTTGAATTCCCAGCTGCCTTACGAGGTGTCGGCTGATTGTGAGCGAGCGAGAGCGAGAGAATGAGAAAGGAATAGGAAGGGAAGAGGCTTCACAGCTCGCACGGAGCGCAATAATCGTTTCGTAGGATGATTCAACTCCCCCCAGAGTTTACGTTTCACTAACTCTGGCGACGAAAAACGTGACGAAAGTCAAGGAAACGGCGGAGGAAACGTGATAAATAAAATCGACAATCACTCCAATTTATCCACGTTTTAAACACCGCCCAACGCCTCTCTCGCCTTCAGGGGTATAATAATCACGAGGATCACGGAAGATTTAAATATACTTTTACATTAGGGTATCCTTTTGTCTCCTTCTCTTTAGAATGGGGAAATTTTCACTCAAGTTCCGTTGGAAAACATCTGAAATTTATTACTTTTCTTAGTGTATTTACGAGATGAAAAAAGCTGGACTTTCCCGCAGTACACGTGATTATTTTGACAAAGTATCTTTTTCATAAGTCAAAGAGCGATGTGTTGTATTTACGTTTTTTCTTTTATTTTTTTCTCATTATCTTCCAAATGATTTCTGAACCAACATACATTTGCGACAACTTGAAGTTTTCGAAGTTCCAAACACTGCAGTTCATGAAATATAATTATTAAGCACAGAAGCTCTTGCATTATATTCAACGAAGGATCGTTAAAAACTGTAAGAGTTAACCGTGTATCTGAGATTTTAATGACCAATTATTAGTAACCGGAAGTTACAAAATGTACCTCGCGTGTCTGATGGCAAAAGTTGTAAGCGCCATATTACGACCTTTTGTTTTTGAAAAAGGGAAACGGGCGTTTATTTTCTTTTATCGTATTCAGGCTTAAAACATGAAAATATTTTAGGAAATGTTGAAATTGACTAATAATTCAGTGTAGAACAAAAGGTCGTATGTACTGGTGAATACGACCTTCTGCTACTGATTCAACCATAAAAACCTATTTCGATTAATTCTATAAGGTCGTATCTGCCTATAAATATTTTTTTTTTTTTTTAGTTGCTTTTTTGAGTTTGAGTATAAATTCATCAACTGAAAGCAAAACATCGCATGTGATGGTAGATACGTCCTTTCGGTCCTGATGCTGATTAACAAAATTATCAACCACGGTAATTGCGTAAGCGCGTGGAAAATCCGCGTCATTGTAGAACTTTGTTAGTTTCAATTGTGTATACGTTTCTGTAGTCTCTAGAGCGTATGCAAAATAAAAATTGGTGGTTACGCTCTTCTGTCTTTAAAAATTTTTAACCACAATTTATTTATGCGGTCAACGGTTTCTAAAAGGTTTGCAGAAGCAAAATGGTTGTTACAACCCTCTGTTTTGATCTTTTTGTTCACATACTTATGGAATAATGAACAACGGTCGTACCTGCCTAACAAACGATCTTTCGCCTATATACTTTCAAACGCTTGATCTCGATTGGATTATACATTTTCATCATTTTCAGAGCGCATAGTAAAGAAAAAAACAGGAATAAAAATTTCTTGGCCATTTTGTCACTAAAACCGTAGTTTTGGCGGTTACGACCTTACGCCATTGGACACGTGAAATGTTAAAAGAAAAACATTTTTCTGATGAGAGGTAAATATCATCCTTTGAAATGCAAAACGCGAGAAAACCAAAAAAAAAAAATACAGTGAAAAGAAAATCACGATACTCCGAAGCTGAAAAAGCTTCGTTCTGTCGCCGGCTTGCACGAATTCGGCAGCATGTGCATGATATGAAGTTGAATATTTCAGTATTGCACTCCGAAAACAGAGTACCAACACGGTGAGAAGTGTGAATATTTGTAAAAAGAGAGAGAAAAAAAAAAAAATGTATCGCTCTTGCACGTTTCCTGTACACGCCCCGATTCCAATACTGCAGTGCACCATGGGGTCAACATGCGTTCGCATTCCGTTTGTGTCAAATGCAAGCTGCCTGTGTAGGCCAGTTTTACAATGCTTTAAACCCGCAGTGGCGAAAGCTCTAAATTCGGTGAAAAAAGTACCGAACGTTATTACAGTAGGACGACTATTGTTATACAGCTGCGGTATCTATTGCGAAATTTCAACTGGCGTGGCGTTGCAGACTGAACAAATACAGCAGCCTGCAGCAACCGGGAGAGAGAAGGGTGATTATTTCGACAAACAATTCTAGCGTGCAATTTCACCTCAATTACGTTACCTCGGAGCGTTTCAGGTAACGCACCTCTGCAGACTCTACGCAGTTTAATACGGATAAATATCGGGCTGAATTGAAAGCGACGTAAACTGCTGCGGAAATTCTCTTGACCAGGCTTGTTTCTCGATTTATTAACAGTACAACCAACTGCACAGACTTCGTATCCCATATCTGAAACAATATCGTGGTGTCTGAGGAAAATCATTTGCCGGAAAATTTGATTCCAAGTGAAAATATCGCGAACCAGCTTTGATTGGGCAGATTTGATTTCGCGAGATGTTGGGAGTCGAAGTGATAAACATACGGTGATCTTTTGACGATGAAAAACAACTATTCATATATTTTATACGTATTCAAGGTACCTGACAGAAGGTTTTCCTTTGTGAATGTTGATTCGTTATTTTTTGTTTTGTTCATTTCGTAGCCATTAGAGGCTATGGCAACTTTAATATATCCAATAGTCTCACAAAAAAGTATATTATCAATTGTTTCAGATCAGTCATCTGCTGGAATTTATCTGTGTACATACGGGTTTTAGAATGTTTCATTAAGAACCCAAGTTATACTAGCGATATTTGACACTTACCTGTGCTAAAGTCATCATAGTATTGAAGGCTACATTGTTAAGTCAATTCTCTGTGTCATAAAATTCTTTCATGATGAGAGATCAAAGCGTTTATCGCGAAAGAAATGTTTTCCGGTTTACGAAAGCTCGACCCAAAGCGGATTCGATAACTGAAAAGGTTAGACTTTTCTTCGTTGAAAACATCTCAGATCATATTTATTCATGGAATTCAAGGATTCGTGGAAAATTTGAAAGTGAAAATACATCTATACAAAGTTTAAAAAAAAAAAAGAAATGAGCATTCCGTTTCTTTGGAACGTTCAGAGTCAATGGTTTAAAATTATCAATATCTTTGCACCTCAGTACTTACTACAGGGTTCCAAAACTACAGAAAAATCGTCGACCCTAAATCGTTTGCAGATAATTCTTGGATCAATGTTCATCCACTGTGAGAGTCACCCGAGTCAACCTTAATTGTTAAATATGACTTTTTAATCATAACATTTTTGTTAATCATAACATAGTTTAGACACAGCATGTAACCACATTTTTCTCGGTTTCTAAATTTTAATACAATAAATCTGAAGGTCAGTTAATTTACGCAGTTGTTCAAAAGGTAGCATATCTTTCCGTTTCTCCCTCAGTCTTGATACTCTCCATGAATTGGATGCAACGAATGTGCCAGTCGATGTGCGAAATCCTGCACCAAACGCATACCACACCACGTGTCGCACATCAATGTTCCGATAATTTATGAGATAGGTTAGACGTGAAATATGCATGCAAACTTGCTTCACACCTGATACTCCGATCACGTGTTCATTTCCACGGGGTGAACCGTGGCGAAATCGATCTTACATTCGTAAGGGCCGTGACCCCGGGGGTCTGGACTACCCGAAGTGAGCCGAAAGAAACCGAGTATATCTCTGCCCCCTACCACTTCCAATTCGGCTAACTCGTTTGTCCCATTTTTTCCACCCAAATAGAAGAACTAAAGGAACACGATTACGTCGTATGATGGGAAGATTGGCTAATGGCGTTGTTGTGACAGAGTTTGGACAAATTCGAGGTTTGTTTTTTCAACTCCAACCAACCAGACTCTTGGGTTTAATTGTTGTTTTCGCAGGCTCCTTCCACTTCGTTCTTCTTGCTCAGTGGAGGTTCTCAACATTCGATGCAGAATCTTTCACATTACCTACTTCCCTGTCATACTTGTAATACTTGTGAAAGGTTACCGGTGATGATTTTCATCACTACCTTCATGATTTCCAGAATTAAGCCTTTTTTGAATCCTGGAACATCTAGTCTGAATCCAAAATCACGATGAAACAAAAAATGTGACGCTTTATTCCATGAAACCGAATGATTTCCATCGAATCAAGATAATCGCCTCCGGCAGCACAAAAAATGCAAACCATACAATTCACGAAGTCTGACGAACTCCGTTTTGGATGCCTAGAATCTGTGTAAGCAATGTGAGCAATGATTTCAACACTGAATCATATTCCTTTTTTAAATAACTGGCAGTTCCTCTAACAAAAGTTTGATCCTCTTAAACTCGAATATCTTCTTGACATTAGATGACTAAGTTCCATCTGGTGACGAGTAACAGCATAAGGTTTTCGAATTATAATTGACGTAAACAACATTCGTCACATATTGCTCAGAGTAAATTCATATAAACTTTACACAACCTCAGTATTAGCAAAACTACTTCAATGTTCATTTAAGTGAGACGGAGAAGGCTGGATTCTTTTGGCGTTCATAATCACCTAATTTTCCTGCACTATAGATACCCGAATTTTCAATTCTCAGCAAATCCAAACCATATTGTGATTCAGAGTTTAATCAAATAGCATTCAAGCTCCGGCTCTATGCTCCTACCGATTGTATTCACGCCCAAATTCGTTTATAGTTACGAAATTAAAAGCGATCAATTTTCCATCAGGATCGTCAGCTAGGGGTGAATAGCAGATGAGACAGGCGCCTTTCAAGCCGGGCTGCACCTGCGCCAGACCGGTGAACACATCAATTCACACTGTCACCTGTCCGATTCAATGACCGTTCAATTATATCGAGTCCGGTCACCCCTCCCGGCCATCGCGACCCTTACACCCATCGCCCTTCACCCTTCCCACGTGCACCCGTGTTTCGGATCACGTCAAGTTCCATCGGGATCGACGGGAGGGATTAATGATGGGGAAAGTCACTTCAGTGAACCACGTGATTTCTGACACACGCCGGTTTCACGGGTCGCTCCGTAATCCAAACGAGACCGACCTCAATAAATCGAACCCTGCGATCCACCTCAAAGCCACGATCGTGATCCGACGCTGATCAGTGTCAGGGTGGAGAAATATTTTGTCACGACGTTCGTCGCAAGTTTCGGTGCATAATTCCAGGTAGAAATTTTCATCAGTCTCAGATAAGGCCATTATCAGGCTACCTTACCGCCTGATCAGATTCACATCAGGCTACCTGACCAGAAATGTAACGTGACGTTATAGCATGTCCTGATCAGGCTGAGCTTAGGTACGATGGTCAGACCCTGATCAAGCGTTGATCAGAACTGGATCGGAGCCTTATCAAGCATTTATCAGGGCAGGTAGGGGCAGTACCTGATCAGACTCCGATAACGATCGTCCAGATTTGATGATTTTTTACATAAAGTAACAATCTACTCAATATTCCATAGATGCAAAGGAGAGGCTACCAACAGTGAGTAACTGATATCTATCCGTAGATAAGTATGTTACGAAAATAATAAATTACGAAATGATATTTCGTACCATTTTACAGGTGGATGGCCACACTTTATTACAAGTCATCTAATACGTTGATTATGAGAACGCCAGGGACTTCCATGACGCCTGGCGGCTACTTACGGTACTTTCAATGTGTCAGGTATAGTCACGGTCAGATCAGGTGCACCCTAATGGACTTTGCCTGACCTGAGCCTGCTCAGGGCCAGATCAGGCATGCTCTACCTAGACATGCCTGATATTAAACTGATCAGGGCCACATCACGCGCGTGTCAGTAAGGGATGTCCGATGACAACCTGACCAGGAGCCCAACAGGTACGCCTTGGCAAGGATTACCTGCGGCCCACCTGACCAGGGCCACGGCAGAAGTATCTTAACTTTCGAAATATTCTCACAAGTATAATAAAATTCACTTTGTTTAATCTTTGACCTTCATATCCAAGAATTATCCTCCGATCATCACCCTGAGGTCAAGAATCACCACTTAACATACTCATAAGTTTTCGATCATTGAGTATATTCCCATAGCTCGAATGCCTCTTCAGAAATATATAATCATTGAAAAAAATACCTAAAAAAACAAATTATTTTCAATGAAAAAAAGAAATTTCGTTAAAAAGTTTTTATCTTTCAAATTTCTCATATTTTGGGTAGAAACGTAAAAAAATTTGGGTAAAATCGTGGTAAAGTCGAAACTTGATGACAGGGTCTGACAAGCTTTGTGTTTTCTTCAAAGGTTAACAAGGCACATCTAATTTGGCACCTGATCAGGGCCTGCTGAGATATTTTTAATCCGAATTTTCCCCTCCCTCCGACCAACCGATCCAAGTAACTAAAAGCGCATTCAGCTGCGATCGTACGTTTCGTCGATAAGGGAATGCCGACGGCCGTTAGTCTTCGGCATGCGGAACGGGTCGCCATGCCGGGGTGCGATATCGCTTGGCGGAGAGATCGAATCGCCGATTCAATCGCAAAACAAAGGAGTATCTTTTGTCGGCACTTGCAAACCGCGACGGAACCCGCAGCCGCGTCGCCACGGCGAATTGGCATTCCATCTGTGTAACGGGAGCCCCTCTGCAGCCAACATGCATGCACTTTTGTTTCTTCGCTCCGCACCGTCTCCGCGAGCTTTTCTGAATGCGCATTCTATCTACCCAGTGGCCACCGGGTTGTTCGAATAGCCCGAAATTGCACCACATAAAGCTCACTGCGTTCTCCTTTGCGGGATATACCGACGCCCTTCGGATTGAAGAGGCCAACCGTGATATTACACGAACCGTTCGTCTCTCCGAAGTGGTGCAGGTGTAGTCGTGGCGGTACCGAGTCAATACCAAGTCTGGATTTTTCATTTGAATTTAGAAGTAATTCGAACAACTTTACCGAGTCGAGTGTTTGCTCGGAAAGATTTCCAATTCCTTGACTGATATAACATTCCGGTAGTAAATTGATCCCGGCGTTTCTTCATGGTCCAGCGGCTTTGCGCCATCAGCAAGTCAAACACCAATTGAGCACTACAATTTTCCTTATACGAGATATACGTACGTGATTTTCGTTTCCGGGTACGTATAAGAAATTCAGGATGTCACCTGGTGTAGGAACGACTTCGTGCTTGTCTAACCACCACCTTTCCACACCCGCATGTTATATTCACGTTCGATGGTTCCATCGGCTCTCGGAAGTTTCGCCATCATACATCGTGGCATGTCTTCAAACTACGGCAAATATTCGATCTTCCCTGAGAGGGTGAACTCGATCTCGCTTCGGGAATTTTCCAACAAGATTAATCACTGTCATTCGCGCGAGGCAAATTGTTGCTAGTCTTCTTAACCGAGCACCGTGGGATCGAGCTATGCTTGTAATTTGAACACCGCGTAGCTGCCAAAGAGTGCAGCTAGTGTTCGGATATACGAGAACACTGCATTCCCTTCACGAACGGCGCATAAAGCAGAGCCGGCTATCTCTCATACTGTCGAATGGTCCCAGCGGCCGTCCATATCGACGGCCACATCCACATCTCCACATTCACCTCCGGCTTCGTCGCTTCTTTTCGTTGACTTTTGTCGGTGAACAGTGTGTGTGTGTGTGTATCTCGTATGGGAGGAACTCCGGCGCCTCAAACTCCGCGGATCGTAGCCGAGGGATCGCATCTCCGATGCGGTAAAGGAAAAACGAAATTTATTTAAATGAGCAGCCATGCGAATGATCGATTTCCGAGTCGACTCCGTTGACCGCTACAAAGGTGGAGGGCCGTCAAGGCGACGCTTCCGCTGGCGCAAGAGAATACAACCTCACGCTGCTTTCTCAAAAGACGAAAAAAGAAAAAAGAAAAAGAAAACAAACGAGAGAATGAAAGGAGGCATTTTTTGCAATCTTCAAAAGGAACGCTTGTTCTTTGTCGAACAGATATTCGGTCATCGGTCAAAGCGATCTGAAGAAATTTCATTCCGTACCTGCAACAACAAATCCTCTACTTGCGATGTCACAGATGACGCACCTTTCGACCGTCTTCCAGTAAGCCCGTCCAACGTCTTAAATATCCGAGTTCAAAACGGCTAAGGTTCAAACTTTCGATAATTCGTAACTACCACATTCTCCAAAAGTTCTTTGAACCTTGGAATACAAATTTCTGCTCTTTGAATACCATTTCAGTGTTTTTCATACATATTTTTCAATCATATCATGAGATACGCACCAGTTTTTTTAAACAAAATTCTAGCTGAGACATTGATCCAATTATTTGGATATAAATTCAAAGCCATATACCGTTCTCGTCCTTCCAATAAGCTTTCCAGCCCATTCCCATCTCTAATTATGGAACGATGAATGAATGGATCATTCAGTTTCATACAGTATCGGTCCTAAATTTCTTCGTAAGTAGAATGACAGACGGATCGCTGAATCGACTTTGTTAAAATTCGAATGGAAAGTAAATTACGCATAAATGCAGAGCGCTTTAACTTTCAGAAAAGTGGTTTCATGGCACTTCCAAGGCTTCTGCGGCATATAACTTCTGAGCTCTTCCCACTGTGTAGCTCTCGTCATGGTGCTCCGTTCACTCCGTGATTTCAGCACTGGGTATCGGGGAGTTCAGAAACCAGTGCAAAGAGGTCCCATCCCAGCACGATCTACCCTGCAAAACTATAGCGGGACATAAACCAACAAACTAGAGTCTACGTGTACCAGGCTTATCCCATCTCACGCGGGTAGACGAACTATGTACCTACCCAAATATCTGTAACACACCACAGAAACAAGGGTGAACCCATTATTCCAGTGACCCTACTCCGGTAACCACAATCCCGCACAAGACGCCCGAAACAAATCCAAACGCACTTCGTCAGCTTTGTTATATTGTTCTTAAATTGGACCCAGTATACAATTTATGTCTCAAATTTGCTTCAAGACTTCTCTTCTTAAACTGTGCTCTCAGGTACATTTACTCGGTGCAGAGAATTCGCATGATCATTTTATCTCCGGCCGTTTTCAGCGATGACTCGTGATCGTTTGATCACTCGTGATATTTTGCGACCTCAATATACGGTTCGCCACGTTGAACAGTGACCATCGCAATAGGATGAAAAAGAAGTCGAGTAGGTGAGCCCGAGTTATTTTATCGTACGACCCCATTAGAATGCCTTTACTGTCGATTGCTTTTCGAATTCCCGAGTCCGGAGGAGGGTGGCAAGGAACCGAGGACGAGCCGGAGATAAAGAGAATAAGAAAGATGAAGAAGCGAGGAGCGAAACCAGATCTCGGGACTGGGGATCTATTCCGAAATTGCCGCTCGAAGTACTCTCTTCAAGTCTTCATTTTCATCTAACCTCTCTGATTAAGTGTTTCTTTATTTCCTCTTTTCCATTTCCCTAGCTCAGGGAACCCGCAAATGTTTCGTTTAACGTGAAATCGATACCCATATACCCCGTCACTCTTCTCGCTGTGCCCTTGTCACAGTTCGACATCGCGACGCAACCCAGGTCAGTACTTGGTTTGTATCTACTTCACAGCTAACCTCAGTCCATGCAATGTTAAAGCTTCGCTGTAACTACACGATGCCAATTGAATTGATTACGGGATGAACAAGGAATTGACTGGCGTGTCAAGATATTTGCAATCAGAGAAAATATTCAATTCTGTGACGAGAAGTTATAGTTCAAATAAGGCGGGTAAGTAAGATTAATTGTAAGACTAATTGGACTAGTAAGTTTACGCAGCCAAAGGTAGAATACAATTAGCGGAAACGATGACTTGAATACTCTTGAGAAGACGAGCATGAAGATAAAATTCGTCTAGATTATTCTACATTAAACACTTTAACCTAACCAAAGTATATATAATCTGTTGAAAAACCTATGATATAACTTAACTGTTGTGAATTTCAAACCAAATTAACTTCAGTTGATCTGCACGTGACAGCAGACATTTAAATCTGTTTAAATTCGAAATTTCGAGAAAACAGTCCAAACCGAACGAAGTATTTATATCAACTCTTAAAAATTCCATCGTAACATCTGGTCCAGTACAACAATAATAAACAATTAACTACGAAAATGAAATTGAAGAAGCTCGTTGACGTTTGATACTACACAGAAGATGTAAGACCAACGTTTAATTGACGAGCGTCAGTCACCACGAGGAAGGCATCAACAACCATCTTTGATCATCGTGGATAATTTTCATGTAACTTCGCATCGAATCAACAATATTAGATAAAAGTTAAATTGATCGCCTATTCTGTTCTCATATTTCTTTTATCATAACGAAAGCAAGAATAATCAAAACGTCACATTACATGGGCTCCAAGCATCTGTCTAGTGTAATCAGCAGAACTAAATCATTCGTGGTCTAATACCATTAAATCAACACGCCAAATTACGATGGCAAATTTCTTTGTCGTTGTTTGATCTGCCACCTAATTCATGTAGCATTGATTACAATAAAACAATGATTTTTTCAGTTACGACAACCAAACAATCATTTTTCAATCTTTACAAAATGATTTTATTGTACAGATCTGATTTCGCAACCGCAACAGAATCTATGGAATTGTGGTGCCAGACCTTTTCTCAGACACTACTGAAACATTTTTTTTTTTATGCGCACTATAAAATCAACTAAACTTTGTATTTGTGTTCAAATAATGTTTGGTTGGATGTATATCAGCCCTGGAATTTCGTTGCCAGGATGAAATTTCGGTCATTGCGACGAAATTTGTTTCTGAGTGTAAGACGAAATGAAATCCCTCGTCGCAGGTGGTTTCCCTGCAGGCTTCTCTAATATTTCACATAAACTGACATGATGAACGCAAGCCTAGATGAACAAACGTTTGTCAGCTGTGAATATTCTTTCTTTATTCAGAGCTGAATTAAAATGAGAATCAGCTGATAGAAAATAGAGGTAATTAAAATATTTACGCGGTTTTTCCGCGGTCAGCCGACTATCAGAAACGGCGATTGCTTTCGCGCTTTTACTTTATATTCTCCCTGAGTCATTTTTTCCTTATTATTCGTTTCGATGAATTATGATGCTAATCGATTATCGCTAACATATAAAGATATCTGATTCAAACTTCCTCTTTATAACCAGTCCATGCCGTAATTACACTTTCTTATCTAGTCTGCGTTGCATGCTGTATATTTATGATGTAAGGTATCGATCCAATATGAAATATGAAAAAGTACGAGCGTGTGTTTTTCCACTCTGTCTTCTATCAACGAAATTAATTCGCATCGATTAGAGAAAGAGGTATAAATGCAGTTCTTACAAAACTTTCTACGAACTTTTTTTTTCTGCTTATATTTTTTATTCGATATTCTACATCAGAAATTTCTACGGGTACAGTCATGTTAATTAATGGGTTCTCAATGGCTCACTATTTTTTCGAAATCAAAACTAGAACGAGTTTCCTTTCTTAGTAAATTTTATGTGTCAATGACTAGAGTCGCAAGTGACAGGAGAAAGAAGCCATACATTGATCACAGCCACATAAAATTTCCGTAGAAATAAGGCTTGTTTCAGATTCGATACCAAAAAAATAGTGATCCACTGGGAACCTATTAAAAAACATTGAACAACAATGTATGATAAAGCAGTCAGGAGTGGTTGATTTGATTCTCTGTAACAACAGATCGGAAAATTGATTCCGTCAACAATTCTGACACAAATCGGATTGAAATGCAATCATGCACCCAACCCATCAGACATTCCGGATAAAGTAGCCATCCGCTGTTGAAATTCTTGAGCCACTAGAGACCCTTTCGAAGGCAATACCAAGGTACGGGAATCTGCAGCCACATTCTCATCACGATCACCACTCGCCGTATTTCGGTTCATATTTTCGCAGGGGTGAGAAATGGGAGAACTTGGAACATCGACTGTGCATGAAGAACGTCAGCTTTTAAGATAGTTTCCAGTTACTTGATATCAGAGTTCAAAATGTAAGGAAGAGACGAGTTATGAAATGGATAGTAGATTGCCTCCGAAGTACGGATGCAGGAGGAACACGAGCGCAATGGTGGCCTGCTATCTTTGATCTCACCTTCCCAAGTCCCAACGGTCTAGCCCTGGCGGTATAAAAGTTCTTAAAAGCTTGGAAAGAAGCCGGGGGGTGCGGCTGAGCCCATCGTTGGTAATAGAGGCTCCGGGTTAGCCTGGCCAACGTGAGAAGGATGCGAGTCTGGTAATCCGAACGTCGAAGCTCGACGTTCCGTCACGTCGCGGCTCAATCCGTCACCGAATTGTATATTGATATACGCGTGTGACATGGGGAGGAAACACGCCAACTTTTCCATATGCGATAGGCGCCGGTGGACACTTGAGCAACGCGATATGTGACACGCCCCCGGTTTTAGCTCACCTTTTTCATATGCCATCAACCCTCTCCTCGCACTTTATGCCCTTGTGCCGATACCGCTGAGCTGTTTAATATTTCAATAACATTCAAAGCCTCGAAAAGTTCAGGGTTTCAAAAAGTTTTCATCCACCATTTTCATCCGGAATCACCCCCTCAAGACGAGGCACGGCTCTCTCGAATCTCACGGCTAACTATTGATCCTATTGACCGACGCCTTCGTGCCCTTTCAACCCGGAAGTACAGTGCAGGCCCTCTATGTCGTTATATTGGTAGGTTTGGTGGGGGAAATTCAAGGCAATGATTCTTGTGACTCGAGTTGATTCAACGAAATGGTGAATGTTCGGAATATTTCTCTGGTTGAATGGTGCAGGTAATTGCTTTGACACCGACAACTCTTTTGAAAACACACTTTATGATTTACGTGTAATTGGATGACCTGAAAATTCAATTTGCGTATATCGTCGAAAAAGTTCATCTCATCGAATTTCATTCGCAACAATTAAAAGAAAACCATGCTCCGCAATTTTACAACTCGTTATTATTTTTCTCTTCGTACGCAAAATATATTGGCTCACTTTGACTGAATCGAATGCAAATTAAAAGTATTACAGACAAAATGGAAATAGTTTCTTACAAAAATTAAGCAGTATGATTTTCAATGTTAGAATCTGACTATTTCTTATGACCAGGCTAGTTGTTTCTTTGAGTAACTCGGCTGTAGCGACAACGAAAGACCGAAAATTGTAGTAGTAATCTTCAGTAAAGATTCGATTCAAGCATTTACTTTTCTCATTTCTCAATCACCAATTTATGCGTGTGAAAAATCGAGCAGTCCAATTTCGAATCGGTATATTTATTCATTTCCATACGTTTCTCACGTATGCCGGCATTTCCCATTCCAATTAACTGAGGTTTTCAGCACGTTCTTTTCAATTTGATCATCCAACGGTACGAAATTGGCACTTCAGGTTTCAAGAAGCCATTCTCGCAATATGAGAAAAATTTACTACAGCGTAAGAAATACTTGTTGCTCCTTGATGAAAAATTCATCGCAACTTAACGGCCGGTTACGTATTTATGAGGTCTTGCCACGGAGAATCTTCAGCTGAAGTATTCAACATGTTTATTAGGCACGTTACAACCGAGGATCGATTCTGTAAATTCACTTTTCACATTTTTCCACCGTTCAAGCATTCTGATTGGTTTGCAAAGTTTAGTTAACTAATCAAAATGCTTGGATGGTGGAAATTGTGAAAAGTGAAAGTACAGAATCGATCCCCACATTCCATAAGTTTTTATTTGGTTTTCATACCATAAAATGGTTTTATATTACGTTCGAAATCGCGAGTATCAATACTTATACTCAGATACTGACAGTGGCTTATTATTAGAGTAACTAAAGTCGTACCAAAGCTTATAAATTATCAACAGACACTTGTTCACTTCGTTGATGACCTAGAACATCAAGTACTCTTCACTGCTTTACAGGGAACGTCCATAACTTACGTCATTGAATTTTGAGGGTTTTTAACCTCTTCCCCCTTTTGTCATTTTCTGTCAGATTTACGGACAACCTCTTCACTCTGACGACATAATTTATGGACGCTCCCTATAAAGGTAAGAATAATATGACGATCATCTTCGAGCATCTTTGATTCTATCATTGCGATTTATAATGCCTTGCGTTAGAGCATACATGACTGTAGTCACTGAAGCAGTTTTGCTGTATGTACAGTATATGAAGAGTAACGGAAGAATTGGGTATGTGTGGATCTCTTGGTAGCGTTTCGTTCAACGCTTCCGGATAATGAGGTTAGAGGGTCATTATACTCGAACATGTCCTACACCGCCTCTGTGGGCCAGCCTTGTCTTGTAAACCCCGAATCCCACACTCGGCTGCTTTTCAGAGGCGCAAAAAGTACGCTACGTTGACGGAAAAAACTCCGAGTGTGATGTAGAAACTCCCGGATATGGAACCATAACCCACACAGCTTTCAGTAAGCACCTCGGAACACACGTGTGTGTGCACTTGACTGCGTGCGGTTCATTTGATCGTGGAGAGAAGAACGTGAAATGGATCCCAAAACGTTACCATATTTTTAAAAACCTTCTAACTTCGGGTAAGAGTGATCGTGGACTTTGTGTTGAATATTATTAACCGTAATTTAAAAATACATTTTCGCATAAAAGAAACTTTGATGGTGAATCTGATCCTCTTTTTTCGCCGCTTCATTCTGGAAAGCGTTGTTAAAGTGGAAAAATGATTTGAGAAAAAAATGTATCGTATAAAATACGGAAATGTATAAATAATTTATTCCAAGTACTGCAAGCGCTGCTGTCGGTGCCTTCAATTACTAAATTAAATGATTAGGAGTTTGAATCACTTTTTTTTTGTTTCAAGTTTGTAGAATTCTGTTTTGCCGAGTTACAATTTTGAACTGACGGATTTGGAGCTTATCCAATATCATTGCTCAATTTGTGATCTTATTTTTCCTAAGCTACCTTCGAATTGAATTTGATCCGAGTTATGACGTAATCTAACTCCAATCTGGATCAACGTCAATCATAAAGGATTATCAACAGGAATACTTCCAAATTTCAACTTCAGTCCTACTTGCCCAGCACTGTCAAAAAATTTTCCGAATCACTTGAAATACTGATCGACATTGTTAATTTTCTCCTAATTTTGCACGATCACACCTAGACATCGTACTTCTGCTTGTTTCTGACCAGGGAAACGGATAAACTCGAAATTGAAATGAAGGTTCGGAATATTGTTTGTTGACCTGCAACTTTGCACAGTACAAATACACGTTATGTCTTTCATAAACTAATTTTTCAACGATAAAGAGTGGCAATTAAGTTTAAATTGCATAAAATAAAAATATGGATCGCTATCCGGAGTTGAGCGGAAAAATTTCATTACCTGATGGCCTAAGTGAATACGGGGTACGATGTACACGAGCTCACAACTCGGCTCGATATAACTACATGCGCTGCGTAGCGTTAATTATATGAGGGAGCAACAATGTACAGGATGGTATTATATTCAGCCTCGAATTTCAAACTGAGCCGCTTCCAGCCCCAGGCATTAAAAAATTCATCCGTTCGGTTGAGGGGTTAAAAATGCTGGGATCCCGGCCGATATAAACACGCCGGAATTTCCGGAAACGTGTAACCCATGAGGCAGTAGCTAAAATATAACGGCGTCGAGCTGTACAGGTAACGCGATATTGTGGTACAGCTGGAGGAGGCCATTAGTTGAAAAAAGAAACTACATCTGTAGGGTATGCTCGCTCACCAAAACATGCTTGATTAATACCTGCCTGCACATTGCGCTGTACTCCGAATGACTCGCTGACTGATGAGGAATGGCACATTCCAATTTCTCTCTCAAAAATGTCGGACTAATGGCTACACGGAGGGGAAGGAATTCTCGAAGGAGGAAGACAGATTTTGTTGAAGTCGATTCACTTGGATCTAGTATCCCTTGTTTGTTCCAAATACGATGACTTCGATTGAAAAATTTCGATTAAGTTAGTTTTTCAAAACGGTTTGGTCAAGCGAATTTCTTGACCCAGCAAAAGTATGAAGAATGAAGTATTGATTCGAGTGAACCTTGTGATGTGTTTCCGAAATTGAGTTAACCAAATATCATTTCATTTGAAGTTTACGTACCGTTCCTCCAAGTTGCATGTTTTTCGAAAGAAACAATTGGGTACTTCAAATAAGATGTATCTAGCCAACAAAAAAATAACATCGATCGAATGCCATACTCTGTTGATCTAATCGGAGTTTGTTTGGTGTAACTGGTTGAAGCAATCGTACCAATTTGTTGACGAGATAAAAGAAACACCTCCTGTTTTAAAAGAAGTAGAAAATATATTCATCGTGAACATCGGTATACTAGTACTACAAACGGCCACTAGGTGGGGAACTTTTTCGCTATGAAAGTAGCTTCAAAGATAGTTATAAAGCCGGGCAGTCGGCTAGATATTCAAATACGGATACCGCGAGCTAAATTTGTCGTTTGGATCTCTAACAAACGTAGATACTACAATATCAAGTATCGAGTCATCAAAATTGATATTTACTACAAATAAATAATAAGTATTGAAACATTTCAATTTATACTGCTACACTTACAACAATAAGTTATCGCGTTGTACACAGTAGATATCTGATCAAATTGCGCAAATTATCAGTCAACAGAATTATAAATGAAATATCATTCGAAGAATACGTTTTGTGAGCCTGAATAACTCTAATGTTCAGTTAATGCAAACGATTTTTATAACAACAAAATTCATTACCTGTTTCAACGATTGAATTTTTCACTCAACTAAACATGAATTGAAACAAGCTGGAATTTGTTTCGATACAACATCATCACATTTGTAAAACAAAACGATTGAGGTGCGTTCAATCAAATTTACAGTCATTTTAATCACGCATTTTCTTGATGCAAAATTCACATTATCGCAAGGAATTCGCATCGTGTTGTCTGGAATAAATTGATAGTCAGCATAATCATTCAAAGGCTTGATTCAATTCTATATTAAGCTGGCACAAGTATTTCATCCGACAAAAGTATTTTGTTAAAATAAGTAAGTATCATGTTCATTGAATCAAACAATTATTACTTGACTAAAATAATCCTTTCCCTCCGTATAAATAACGTAATAGCGCATTTCAGCAAGTTGCAACATGTTGCTGTAAATTTAACCCTGGCCTTTCTCCAGTTGCTGAAAATTTTCAATCATTGTATGACACGAAGATTATTTCTGTAGATTAGATGCATATAAAAAACTCGCAGTCAACCAACCAGGACAAAAATAAATAATAATATTTACGACATTCGATTGGCGAGATTAGGCGTTTTGAGACTAGTTATGTACCAAGCTTTTAATCCGTGTTCATTTTACGTGACAACTTCTTGTTTAACTTTATTTCTACAGAAGTATTTAGCATAACATTTTCTTGGGGAATTCAGTGACGGATTAGGATTAGAATTTCCTGTAGGGATTCAGTGATGTTTTGGGATTATTTTACGCAGTTTTTCACGTGAATTTTCATATGATACTTCTATGCTTTACAAATACGAATCAGTTTTAAGTATTCGTCATGGAAAAAATCTAGTGTATAAGCACTGGTCACCGGTAAAATAATAGTGAAAAGTCACTGAATCGTCGGTTTATTATACGCACTGGTTTTTTCCAGAAGTATCCAGGTAATTGCGAATCAGTGAATGTTCACCAATTTAAATTTATAACGTGGAGTATCCACGGGATTTTGGTAACTTCAATGAAAATTCAGCGGAGTTTTGGTATTTGTTTAGGATTCCATGTCTTTTCGTACCGGATATCTCTACGGGACATGCATGGTTTTTTTTTTTTGACTTCTACGAAATTCCAAGAATGACTAGCCAGATTTTCCTTCGAGTTTAGTTATTTCCATTGGATTAAAAAAAAAAAAAAAAAGAAATCCTGTAAATTTCCACGAAGCTCTATCAAATTTCTTCGGAATCGTTGGTGTTTTGGGTTTTCCCCACGGTTTCCATAGCGACCCCTGAATTCTTTCACGCAGCGACGGTAACAGCGCCGATATATCTTTCTTACAGTAGTATTGTTCCATCATCCTGGTTCCGCGTAATCCACGCAAGCGGAGCCGAACGTTGAAAACAAATCCGTGCAGCAAGGACAGGCCTTGAATCATTTGGATTGAAATGACCAGCTGGCAGGGGAACGGAGGGTCACGGGAGTCCAGCGAAAAGATTGATGGGTACGAAAGGGGTGATTCGGTGTAAATACGGTGTTTTTAGCGCACCCGTGCTTCTAGTAAATTATATTCTATTTACGGAGTGTTTGCATGCCGCTCCCCGCCGCCATGTCAATCCGTTTGTGCTCCCCCCAGTTCGAAGTCTCGTAACTACCCACGCCGGGACTTCCTGCATTAATTTGAATCGAAATTTTTGCCCTGCTCACCACGGTTACCAGCCCAAGCTCAGGCACAAATCACATTTCAAACAATCGGAGAGAAAGGGACACGCTAAATCAAGACTTTTTATTAAAAATTTATAATGCTGCGACATTCTATTATCTATTCTGTTATACCGATTATTTATTGCTTTTATTTGCCAATGTGGAAAAGGGTAGTTTTAAATAACTTCCGCGGTATTCATTTTTATAAGAAAATTTTTCAATGATAATTTATTTTCAACTATCGTGAATTGTCAGTTATTGGACATGTTCATAGATATGAAAAATGTATAACATTAATTTTTTGTCAGTTTTGTACAATATTGGTGTTTTTTGTCTTTTTATATTAGATTACCTAAATTTTCATTCGTACATTCATTCAGATTAAAATCGATGCATCTTGGAAACCATCAAACGTTTAATTTACAAATTATGGTAATACGAGAATGTGAATCTTTGATTAATCTTACTTTCGTGGTGAATAAATCAAATTACCTTTTATATAATACCGTCGATTCAATACAGGGTAAAATGACGATGATCCATGATGATCGAAGATGGTCCTCGATGTATCCCTCGTGGCGACTGATGTTTGTCGATTAAATTTGGTCATGAGATCGTCAGCGTAGAATCAAACATCAACGAATGTCTTCAATTTCGTCAAAATTTAAAATATACACAGGTTAATTGTCCATTGTTTGCATAGAAATTAATCGAAGTTAAGTCAACTTAAAATTCACAGCAGTCAAGTTATATTACTTTTTTTCAAGAGATTTTACCTAATTCAGTCAAGTTAAACTGTTTATTGCAGAAGAGTAGATACACATCTTTTCTCCATGATCGTCTTTCCGAGAGTGATCGAGTCATCGTTTCTGCTACGTGTACTCTACTTTACACTAGTCAAATTAGTCTCTCATACCTTCGGAGTCAAAAGCTTACTTACGCACCCAAGTTGAACTATGTACTTGCGTCACAATGCGTAACGTCAATATCGCAGATGCTGATTATAGTTTGGTACAAAAAGGCAGAGTCCACGTGCAGAAAATATTCACTCTTGTGGGTTATCCCTTACGGGAAAAAAACTCATATTGGGAGAGAATTCGTACCCCTAACTTATAGATAATCCTAAATTCCCATGAGAAAAAAAGTTGAGGGTACGAATTCACTCCCAAGTTGAGGGCTTTGAGGATTTTTTGCCGTAAAGGATGCGGTACACTTTAAAGAAACAGACGATGTGAGGCATGTCCGTTTTACTAATCACACTAAATTTGATCTCTTTGTCAAAGATCCGTACTTGAAAAAAAGTAATTAAGTTTTAAAAAATATATACTTCTTGGGCTTGTTCTCCTTTCGAGAACTATAATGCATGCAGTGTTTAAGTTGAATGCAGCTCCATAATTGAAAATTTCCTTGTCAAAAGCTCATTGCTGATATCAACGAAGAGAATATTTCTCGGAAAAATAATGAAACGAGTGAATGATGAAACAGAAACATGCAAATCATGAACATTATTCAATGGGTCGAGAGAAACACGAATGAAGGGAAAGGTAGCTTACAGGTTCAAAGATAACCGGAAATTTATTTATTTATTCATTCAATTTCAGTATAAAAGGAAGCATTACGTCTGTATAATTTTACCAAATTTAAAGATCTCAAAAGTTGCCCGAATATCTCAGGGTTGCTAATGTTTATTGAAAAAATTCAACAGGAGTACAAAATATTTCGAAAAGTTTAATTTAATTTTATACAATTTTTATTTGACTCAACTGGGGTTCAAGAAAAAATCTTCTACGAGTTGTAGGATGGTTCAAAAAATTTGTAGATACTTTGTAATTTCTGGAAACCGTGGCGAATTTGAAAATGCTTTTACGAGTTTCCGAACATCCCAGCGTGCAATTATTTTGCGAGATATTTGATTGAAGTCTAAGCCTGTAAGGCAAGCCTTTAAATGCTTCGATTTTCTCTTTCATCCGTATGATTTCAGAGACCTCAAAATATTTCAGTGTACGCGTTCAATAGCCTTCGAGATTAATTCAATTCGTCAAAACAAACCCGTAAGTCTCATCCAATCGCGCCTACTTTCAATCTCTGAAGAGAGTGTAAAACAATATTGGATTGGACGAAAACACTGGACTTGATTCATTGAAATTTTTTGTTCCTCAGAAGCCGCTGTTGACTCTTGAGCAGTTGAACCCGGGCGCAATTCCATGGCCAAAAGAGGTTCTTGGCACTTACGAATAGAGCGACGTATGCCTGGCTTAAACTAAATTTCAACCGGCCAAACTTTTTGCTTATCGGTTCAACACATGGGCTGCTATAGCTGCGTGAAGACAACACCAACAGCGCCTTGGCTCGCCATTCTTCGGAGTGGTTTCTTATCAATGCTCGTCGTCGCGTCTTCGAGATGGCACGCCAGATGTGTTGGTAAACATTTTTACACCTCGGCTTGCAACGTAAGTTATAAATTGTTTCTCCAGACTTGGATTCGGTTGATTATAAGTTCTGTTTCTTCTCCATGCGTTCAACTAGAAATGGAACGATTACTTAGCAGTGATGTCTTTCTGAGGCTATTTTTCAAGTGGTGATTGGTCGGATCACCAGTTTGGTCAGAAAAATTTGTAGGAATATAAACCGAGTAAATTGTCAAGTGATGAAATACAATTGAATCTCGAATCAACAAGTGAAATTGATAAAATATTGCCTTGGAAGCGGATAAATAAGAGCGAGACGAAATGATCTGTGATTAACAATGATTGTAAAATTAATAAAATTTTTTGATTATTGTAAATCCTGGATTGACCTTCGTAGGTGACAAATTTTCTTCGGTATCAAACAAAGAGATTTAGTTTTGATTGCATGAATTTAACTTCATTGATCTTGGCATCTGTCTTGACACTATTTTGCTTAGAAGGCACGTTAGAAATATCTTCAACTAGATGACAGCTAATAACTATCGATGTAATAGTTTTGACGGAGACTCATCAACCAAGTTAAGAGTACAAATTATGGCGAAATTAATTCCGGTGTGCTGATGAGCTAATATTCTCTCGTTTATATGTTTAAACGTATATACGTAGTATGAATTGCTAACGATAGAACGGTACGTCCTCGGTTATAGTTTAATGCGCATGCGCTAAAATCCGAGAACAGTTGCTTGCCAGGGTGACCAACCGTCGTGAACGTAACCTCCAAGATTTTGACAGTCGTCGCTGAGATTTGTGATCAACACCGACAGCTGTCAAAACTTTTGAGGTTAGATACATCGCGCTGAACTGTCCCCTAAATTTATGACGGTTGGTCACCTTGCCGAACTACTGATTTCGGGTCGTAGCGCATGCGCATTAAACTATCGCAAACTACGGAATATTCTGTCGTAAGCAATTCAAACTGTATAGTGTATATATATATATACTGTATTATAGAAAAAATTTACTCGTTAAAGTTCTGAGCGTATTAAGCGGCGATTTCCTTCTACTTCTTTGATCTTTATGATTATTCAACGTGTGGATTTGTTAGTCAAGTAAAACTGCCTGAAACGGTTTTGTGAAAACCGAACTCCTTCAACTTTCGTAAGAAAATTGTTTATAAGAACGATCGATCCGTACATCGGAAAATATCTTAATTTGCCAAAACAATCAGAACAAAAGAAAAAAAAACCGAACAAGTGCGAGTAGAACTCGCGCCCTGACGGTACTGTACAAATATTTTTTTTTATATGATGTAATCACAAATTAACTATTTTCAAACCTTTTCTCGGTCAATGGAAAGTACCCTATATAGGTTTTAAGGAGTGAGTTTGCGATTACCGAAGTACGTGTCATAAATAGCCGTATCTTTTGATTGCGTTGACTTGGAAACTTCATTTTTTCACGTCTCCAAGGGACCGTAGACCTTATTATTTGATACTAATTTCAGCTCGATACCTGAGAAAAAGGGTCTCGACAGACGGACAGACAGACGAACAACGATGTGATCCTATAAGGGTTCAGTTTTTTCCTCTCAAGGTACGGAACCCTAAAAAGGAATTTAACTCGCCGTGTCACGAATTGCATTAATCGAAGGCAGGGAATTCTTATGGGCCCGATGTGAGGCAGAGAAGATTTAATGGTATAAGAAACCCCGGTAAGTATACCCATTCCAAGACTCGCACCCATTCCTGCACCAGCCAGTAAAGTGAAGTCTCCTGTGGGCAGATTTACGGTAGAGGCAGCAGCAAGAGCAGCACCAAGAGCAGCAGCAGCGTGAGGGTAGCTAGTACTTATGAAATTTACGGCATATCTATACCAGCGGGTAAGGATCTGGTGGAAAGTTTTGTATAGGCGAGTAAGGAACGACTACTTTTCACTTAACCGTTACTCGTTTTGCAGGCGCTAACTTTGCCTCTGCAGTATCGGGCAACTTGCAACCGTCGAGAAGAGATTTTCAAACATCGACAAAACACCTTATATTATTGACGTATAAGATATTCCCCACCTCGCTATCGACGATAACTTTTCAATAAATTTATTGCCCATCGCAATATCGTATACATCCAAGATACATGAAAGGAACAACGAGTCCGTTTGTCTCAGCAACGCGAATTCATTGATCACATCAGAGGAGTCTCCTAGTTGCAGGATTTGTTTTTTTTTTGATCATGGAAAAACATAAAGGGTGATTGAAATTATTACTGAAATCTCAATAATGGTGCAGTGGCTATTACACCTTGCCACATGTTAGAAAATTACAGAAATTCGTTACTACAGCTTGGCTGTGTGAGATTAATTGTGAAAAAATTGTGAAACCTGAAATGAATTCCATGGAAAAAGCAGGAAGCTTGAAACAGGAAAGAAATTTTAACATCGGGATAGCAAAGGGCGGTTGCGTTACTTTACGAGGGTTGGATGTTCAGGTCTGTAGACATATATTATGATGCATATAACAACGCGAATATAGCATCCCGCAACCGAGCGAGTGTAGATGCGTATAAGGTGCAGTAAATTTTTATGTAGATTTACTAAGGTTCTCTTGAAACGCGGTTTGAAGTAACTCTTCAGAGCGCACTTAAACGCGGCATGTATACCCCTGTATAATGCTGTATAACATCGTGTGTGCCCATGCATAATACAGTACTGTGAATGATTCCTTTAATGGTTACAAGAGGCTTTTTACCTATGCATATAGACTGTGAATTCATCACGTTACAGAGGTTTTTTTCCCACCCTCTGAAACCTTTCTAGACTTTCGTCCGCGATTAGATATCACTGGTCTTGATATAACCCAAACATCACGTTCGATGATTGCGACATTACACTTTTTAGATAAAAAAAAAAAAAGTACAAACAATGACCGAGACGCTAAATTGTTTGTACGACGAATAGCACAAACATTTTTTTATCGAGTTTCTATTGAGATGTGTTGAATTTAAAAAAAAAAATAATTGTAATAATGGAGAAAAATATTGAATTTCGATTCCATAGATCGAATAATAACCAAAAACTTTATTTATCACTCGTAAAATTTGTTTTTGTATTTTTCAAAATACAACAAGTGCGAAAAATATTGATTTTTTAACTTTGTTTATCAATTCTTTTACATTTAGTAGTTTATAATTAATTATTATTCTCTAATAAAAGCAATTTAAATGCAAAACTGAAGTTTGATTAGTTGTTATTTACAATTAATGTTTGAAAAAATGGACAATTTCCTTTATATTCCGAAATATCGTTGTAGTTTGTACAAAAACAAACCATCTCTTAAAATTATTTCATCATTCAATAGTTGCGTAGAAGAAATCAAAAATTTCAAATCTCGCGTTCACCGAAAGTATCGTTGATCATTGTCAACTGCAGTTTGAACAATATTTCTGGCAACTAATCAATACATCGTGACGATATATTCTCGGTCCAGGTTCATTAAAAACTCATTGTGATCTTCCTGAAAAAAGAATGCGGAAAGATGTGTGTCGAGCTTAAAAAGCCGCGAATTACTTCAATTTTATTACGAACAAACGTCGGCTAGTCTTAAGAATAAGATAACGTAACTCGTGAATTACTCTCCGTAATGCTGAAGAATGGAGTTTGAATTAACAACCTCGAGCAGATGGTATGATTACGGTCGGACATTCCTCACGTGCCATCTATCCTGACGAAACTTACTGTACATTGCGTCTAGTTTCGGTTGCACTGCACGGTAATTCCCGTCTAGAATTTCCCCGCCATGAGGGCGAATTCCACGTTGTTCACTAATTGGTTGGATGCGGATAATTCTACTTGTTTGCGAGCCACAAAAAGTTGTACATATAAAAACGAATTCTAACGGTCTGCGAGATTTGCGAAAGAAGATAAGCAAAATTTTAACCCAAGTTTTAACCACCGCGGTTACACGCCGAGTGATAAAATTCGCCAACCGTCAACTCTTTAATATGTATACTTTTTTTCGTTATCTTAAATTTATTTCAATTTTCTTTACTTCGGCTCACTTCCAGACAAGAACAACGGTTGAAACGGCACAATTATGCCGGAGGGTCACGCGTTTCGTTGAATGAAATTCTGAAAAAAAAAACGACAGGTGATTTAACACTCGCTCAACCATTACGGCGACTGTTTATTTTTTCTTTCTTTTTTCTCTTTTTTTCATTCGAAAATGCCATCATAAATTTGCAACACCCGAGAAACTGTAACTGGTCCGCATACTTCTTGCCCTGCAGTAATCAATGTCAAAGGGAAAGCAGTTATTACTTACAGAATATCGTGAAAATTTACTTCGTTCTTGGTTCTATTTCCCTTTCCCTCTTGATATTTTTTAGTGCAATCGTGTCAATAGTGGGTTGATTTTTTTAATTGTTTTGAAGAATTGCTTTCCGAAATACAATCCGATGTATCTGTATTCAGTACTCGATTATTCTTTTCAGTCACGCAAATGGGTGTTTTTTTTTTTTTTTTTTTTTTCCAACATGAATTTGCAATTATACGTTCCCTATCTATTTTTTCTGATGTTAAAAAAATTTAATAAAATTAAAGACAATCCCTAAACCAGGTGAAAACAGTGTGAATTATCATTGTTTTAGACACAGTCTTGAATGAGATTTGTAGGAGGATTTATTTTGAGACTGTACGATTTTATTTAGACCGAGAATACGTGCAACCTCCAATGCACCCCAAAGGTGGGTAAAAACTACCCTTAAGATTAGATTTTGTAAATCAAATTGACATTTTGAGATCTCTATTCGTCAACCAATAAATTCCAAGCGTTTTTAATATTACTTTTATTATCAAATTTCTCCGCTGACGAATCACATTCACGAAAATACATTTTTTTTATTTTTTTTTTTTTTGCATACATATATTTATAATTATTATAAACAATTACGGATTCACAAAAAATCCTAATCATTCCAAAGTTTGAGTATTTTTTAACTGTAAATGCAAGAAAAATTCAGGATCTCGTATGAAATGTATAAAAAAAAAATAAAAAAAAAGAGAAGAAAAACATAAAGAAAAAAAGGGTGCTGCTGCAGTGGCTTCTTCTCCGTTTGTATTTTAATCGTAAGAGAAGGAGAAAAAGCAGAACGAGCGATGCTTGGCTGAGAAGTGGCGGTGATTTCGAATAGCGGATAGATTACGAACCACCGTTGCTTTCTCATAACGAACCTAAGTGATTGTAATTCATATCCCTTCGTTATGCGAGCTCACGCGAGAAGCTGTGGAAACGGTGGCTGAGAGGATACGTAAGTAGCGCGTATAAAATATCCTGTCGGAGTACTCAACAGTTTTGTGGTAGAATCGTCCGAAGTATGATTCTCTCAATCTACGCTTTGCCCACTCCGACTCAGCGGCTGAGTGCTCCAATCTGAAAATATATTCCTGCTGAGCGGTTAAGCAGTAAACAATCGTGATTACCGCGTAAGAATCGTTCGGTATTTCAGTCGTTGACAGTATCAGGGATTTACACCAATTAGGCAATTACGCCCAGCCAACACCCGCTGAACGGGGCGTGTTTGGGCTCAGATTTGTTTAACAGTTTGCCAATTCCGTTAATTAGACACGGTGCCTGGCTCACGAGCAGCTACGTGATCAACGACCATCCAATTCAGTGCTCAAGCAAATAAGTCGTGGCTGATCCTGTCGTTCGGATCATTGCGTTGCAAAATAATCACTATTTCCTTGGATGAAATGGGAATTTGAAATATTTAGCTCTGCTTTTACTATAAATTCTTATTACGTTATTGATTTCGGATGAAAATGCATTTTTTTTTTTTTTTTTTTATCGTCGGAGATGTAATTGTTTCAGTATTTTGCCTAGCTACGGATTGATTCTAACAAATAAACCAGATCAATCTATTTTCTAATTAAATATGTATATATACGTATATTATGTATCAAATGAAAAGTAGGAAGCTTATGAAAGACATCGAGAAAATGAAGAGCTTTTTAGAAGGGTGCATGGTACATTCGTAAATCACAAGTGTTATGGAAATTTTAAAATCGGAAGTAATAACAGAGGTTTGAAAATTTTATGATACTTTTGATTAATTCAATACATTATTTGATTCATTTTTGGACATCAAACCAAATCAGATTAAAGATTTTTTCCGTATCAAAATACTGCAGATGACAAATATCACACTTCGAATGGAAGAAAATTGAAAACAAAAAGCTGTGTACCAGATTTTATTGAAAATAACGTTGTTTGCAATAACAATGTTTAAACTAATACCATCCCGCTGAAAACTAAAAACGGTATATCGTGTGACAAATATGGTATTTAATATTGCCTGCCAAATATTCTATGGTCAGCATAATTCATCACGTCGATAGATTTTTCTGATATTTATTCCCAAACAGCCAAGCTGGCTGATAGAAAATTTTTCTTACTGCAAGGGAAAGCAAACTTAATTATTTAGTTCTGCCGTAAAGTCGCATATTGTTAGCGTTCGTAAAATAAGCGTACTTATGAAAAGTAGTGAAAAATAATAAAGAGTGTGGAAAGTAGAATATTTCGAATGTGCGCATGCGTCATCTATTCATTTCCACACTCATAAAAAAATATGTCTGAATCACACGTAATGTGACTGACTCACTGCAACTTTTGGGTTCAAAGTAAACCTGGAATATGGAACTACTATCACTCAAAAACTGACAGTTGGGTTAGAAATGAAATAAATCCATTTTGCGGACAAACCCTGTATTCTTTCATGAATCATTATGATTTGTTCATAAAAATTATATAGTTAGGTATAACCAGATTTTCGCTTTTTCATTTCCCTTCATTTTCGAATTACTGTGCGTATAATATAACTCGTCGAGCTAAATAAAAATCCGATCAAAACTCAGGTGCAATATTTTGGTACGTGAATTATTGTATCAAATAATTTTTTGTGATTCCATCATGCACGCTACGATTGTAAAAACATTTCTACCGTTGACCTTCGGTATTTTTGAAAAAAGGATACAGCTTGCGCCCGAAATTTGTGAATACCTTATTTTCATGTAAAGGATTACCAGACTCGAATCGGAAGTGAAATTACAGCAAAATCAGGCGAAATATGTCTAATTCATGAATCTTAGGCTTCAGGCATAAAAATGGCCCGACTTTAACAATACTTTTTATTCCCGACTCAGCGATAATGTTTGCTTTTTTGACCTGATAAGCGGGAGAGAAGTAGCGTATGATTTCCAATTATATGATATATAATCTTTCCCTGATCTGCTAATACGTCTTTCAGTTTTTATAGTCTTCTCTTTTGTTTTTCGATTTTGGACTACTTCTCTCTCTCTGTTAGTATAAACTTTTTAATCGCTTATTTGAAATACTTGATGCCTCGTACATAACATTTAATATCTAATTTGTATGTAAAATAATTATAATTAGATTTGTAGCAAGTCTTTGTACTCGAATAATGATGACGTGAACGAATATAATTTAAACTCTTTGAAGTACTCAACAAATTCATAAAATTTTGATGAATGAAGTTTCAAAACAAAGTTTTCAATTTCAAATTTATTAGATTCTCTAAACTTGGATTGAACAAGAACTTACTCATAAAAAGGGATGAAGATGTTACACGAATACGTGCAATATTCGTTGACACATTTTCTTTCACCACTCTTCATTTCCAAACACTACTTGTATGCATATCGTGCATTTTCTCCTTTTTTTTTCCGAGTCAATAATGTGACTAAAGTTGAGTCGGAAACAAAGTCCTATATGCAACACAGAAATAATCTTCAATTTCATTCCCTTGTTGTAAAGTTTACTATTACCGGATCACATGCGGAAAATAGATACTTTACGCAAGCTCTACGGGCTCAAAAAATCAAAATCCCCAAGTAAGAGGTGCAACATAGTATATTATGTTACTAGTGCGAAAAGCAGTCCATTTCCGATAACTGTGAAGTATACGTTGTGAACCGAAGACAAATTCACCAATCGCACGAGTAGGATATTGTTTATCTGCACCTATAACACAAGCTATTTTTTCCAATAACTAACTGCAGGGGAAAGTTTTATTTCATAACCAGACGAATGGAACAACACGGTTTGTTGGAAGTCGAAGGCCTAATCGCGTTTAGTAACGTCAATGACAATGTAGAGGGTTATCTGAAAAAACTCCTTAGCGTAGAAAGTTGTCCGAAAGGCTAATGTTCCAAACTGTTCGGAAATGGCGCACTTTACGCATCTTCGCCAGGATTAAAAAATCAATCCTTCGAAGCAGGTGTTGCAAACTATTTTTTTCGAATGCCTCTTCTTGTAATTTTCGAGGGCATAAAAGCTTACCTTTTTTACTCTAGCCTTATAGTACAGCACTTTGACCTTTCACAACAAATTTTCGACCTGGAATCTCTGAATTGCTCCGAATGAATTGTGTGCCGCACGTGTAGCTGGAGGTTCAAAGATGGAAATCCCAAAGAGAGCTGGTGCGTTTCTGACATTATTCAGTTTCCTTTCAAGTTTCGGAATATTCTCTTTAACCCCTGAATTTTTTGTTTTGCCTCTCTGCCTGTTTTCTTTCCCCATCCTCACCGACGAGACGCTCCCGATACGCGTCCGGATTTTGGAATTCCTTTATGCCAAAGACAGGGCTGGTTCTTCACTTTCAAAATCGAAATACCAGAGTTAAGTAACGATATTCGTAAGGAGAAAAGGAATTACTCCATTCATTAGAAACTTTCTCTCGAAAATTGCCAAAGCAAGTATTCTGACTCCAATCCTATGACCCCCATCTAACCCAAGAACTTTATCGACGCGGATGTACTCGTTTCGCCTGTTAATGACGGTAAATTATAAATGCTGCATAAACCAAAAAATGTATCAGGATAAAACTCAAAATCGTTACGAATTGTTCTTTGTAAATGGCCGGAATTAGCGCAATAGGTACTAATGTTCACTAATAAAAACTTATATTTACCGTGCTTTCCTGATAGTTAGAATTATCAGTGGATAATGAAAAAATGGCCTCCAAAACAAATCAAAATATTAACTACAAATTTTCACATTATCACTAGTGAATTTACAGTCACTTCATCAGGATTGGAAATGAACTTCTAAAATATATGTTTCTTTGTAGAGAAAATCCATAGGTTGGGGTTTTACAAAAAATTTGTTTATCGATCCGTAAAAAATCACTAAGTTGTATGAAGTAATTGTAGAATGATGATGAAATAAGAGAAACCAATTAAGGTGTGGTGGATCACTTATTCAATTCAGCCCTTAAAAGTGTAACAAAGATAAACAAGGAAGGTGAATATTTTCAAATAATTGTTGAAAAAGACATCGTTGTTTTTACGACAGTTTAGCGGATTATTTGCGTACGCATTAATGAAAATCAAGCTATAATCTGTCTGTGCTGTATCCTTTCATAATCAAGTAAACCGTTCCACTTTCAAATTAAGCCGTCGATATAATAATATTACCTTCACAATCTCCTTCAATTTAGTCTATATTCTCATTACACTAAGCGTTATATTGTGATTTTAATAAAATACTTGAAGCAGCATTGATGACGAAGACAAAGTTATCTAAGTTCAAGAACGCCGGTATAAATACGCAAAAAATAGATTAAACGTGAACGTTTGATATAATTTTGTTGGAATATTTCTATCTTCGAAATTGTATACTTTGCATCGATTCTTGCACCTCCGGTCAGAGGCTTGAATTTTGTCCAGAAATTGAAAAAGTAATCATCGTATCATCGCTCCTCTTGAAGTAAGCACTTCACGCAGTCAGGTCAGATGTATGGATCGTTGGTGAAAATTAACGATCAGTTAGTTTCCGAGGAGTTTCCTACTCCTGGTAGAGAAGAGGAAATCCCGGCCTTGACTTCTTGTTGGGTCTCTGCGACGGTGAGCACGTCCCGGTGATGAAAGCATCTGGTGGACATCAAGCTGGACCATTCTGATCGACAATGACCAGCACCATGTGGTATGCAGCTGCAGGGCAGTACTTAACCCGGGAACCTCCGCAGGTCGGAGAAATTCGGGGTTGGTACCCGAGGCGAAGGGACGCAAAACTTTCCTCTAAAGTTCGAACGGTGATTGGAAAAGGAGTTGGTGAGAAAAAGTAATTCTTGGACACTGTAACGATGACCAGAGTAGCTCAGCATAATTCAATAAAAAAACAATGCTGAAATATGTACTCGACGAACTTGATACGATAACGGCAAAGAAGAAGAGTAACAAAGTAGTATGAAGATCGTAATCGTAACCCAAAATTATTAATAATTCCTTGAGAATGAGACGAGTTTTTCTAAATCACCCAAACGTAATTATAGTTTTATAGAGGAGTCATGGAACCACAACCACAAAAACATCATCCTGTACTGAGTTTTAGAATTTTGGACCATGGGTTTGATTTTCACTGTTCCCAAAAACACGAGAACACAGTTTTCGAATGAATAGCCCCAATAGAAGAAAAAGAAAATGTTGAGACCGGGATGAAAATGAATAAGCTGTTGGTTTAAAATCTGCAAGCGAAATAAGTATTAAAAAATTGAGATGAATCGCATTGACCAAAAATTTGAAGTATAATAATTTATGTTATCCATTTTTCAATTACTTGCATCGCCTGTACCTTCTTAACCAAAAGCTTGCCCACTTCCATCTTGGTCTCAACGTTTTCTTTTTCTCACAAGCAGAATTCATGAGACAAATATGAAGCTAATCGATCGGGTCTGTACATTCATTCGAGAATTGGGTTTTCTTGTTTTTGGAAACAATAAAAATCAAACCCGTGCTTGAAAGAGTCATAAAAACAGTGAAAAAGGATTTTTTTTATACATCTACACCATACTTGAAAATAAATAAAATCGCCGATGGTGAAGTTCAAACGCAGGTCGGTTTCGAGTGGAATGCCTCCCAGACATCGCACCATGTCGTCACCAATGGTAATGGTTTAAAAAAGCAGTACAGAATGTATCCCGAATCAGGTGCACAATACTTTGTCCACTCGATAGAGCCACGCAGCCTTGAGGTTTTGGCGAAAAGGACACCATCGACGTACATACTTAGGTACGACTTAATTGCCGGAGAAGAGAGCTGCTCACGAAGCTGCAGTTTGCGAACCTGACTCGGACAGTAGCTAGTAGCCAGTAACAAGTGACGCTCTCAGAATAACGATGCATGAGAGTGTGAGTCAGCGGGTCCTGAGGGCACGTAAAATCTTAACACGTTTTCCCGTAATTATTTCCGTGTTATTTCTCGGGTCTTGGCAGAGCATAAGTCAGTTAGCGCTTAAGAAGAGGCCGGCACGTAGTTCCAACGGGCCGATGGCCGCGTGTGCGGATATCCTCGTCGCATGTGTGAGTCGGCTGCTCTTTACTCCCAGCTTCCGGCTCCTCTCTCGCACCCGGTTCCCCCGATCCTTCTCCATCCCTCCGTCGGTCCCGGGTATCTCTCAGTTCGGTGGAAGTGCAGCACTTTATGAAGCATTCGCCGACGTGATCGGCGTACGGCATCCTTGACTCGACCCTAATTGTTGCTTGCTGTGGAATCACGATGAGACGAAGGCAAGTCTGATCGGCTTAACCCTCGCTGTGAGTCGCCCGATCGTTTCTCTCTCCTTTCCAAACTTTCCTAACGCGATTCCAAACGAACCTAACGACGCCCGCCTCAGGTCGGATCCCGCCAGCCACTTTCTCCGCAAATTAGTCATCAGCCCTTCAATTAGTTCAATCTCTGTTGTCCCTGGGTATTCAATATGCGTGGTGAGGAGCATGACCCTTTGAGTACGCGTCATAATCCCCTCGAGGGGATGGAGTTTCGGCCGTTCATTGATCGCCTGAAAGGGGACTCTGAGCTCTGTGAAACCAGTCGAGACTTATGACCATCCCTTTCCTGCTGCTTCAATTACAATCACTGTAGCCAGACCCTGGAAGATTTACGTTCAAGTCAACATGAAGTTAAGTAAGCCAAAGTAAGTGTACCAGTTATTGACCCTGTCCCCATCGTTGACCTTCTTCGGTTGTATCCGTTCGATCGTTGGTTCTAAAATTACCAAGAAATAAATTTGTATCGTCCGACTCTCAAGCAATTGGTTTTAGTCATCGAAAAATTCATAATTTATTATGTCCATTTATAATTTTGGAAAATAAAACGGTCAATTACACTTACCTTACTAACGAAGTCAAACGGAGAACCTGAGCCTTGGTCCGATCGACACGAACCAATTGCGGTCTGAGTATCAGGTGCACGTGCAGGCAACACAAGTGGTTAATCTTCTTCCTCTTCGTATTCTTGCCTTTGACGGTAATTGCGATTACACAATACCAGACCACCGTGGTCTTCCTTGATTCTTGCTGCGTGACTGTTTGACTCCTTGAGGTGGCAGTAACGGGGGTTCGAGCTATTAGTGTTTGTGTACCCCGAATAGGAATCGGCGTATTTTCATTGTGAGACTCGTCAAAGTCGGTCGGTGGGTTTTGAAATCGCAATTACGGCTGGCTAGTCCTTTGGGAGTTGTTTTACTCGGCTGGAAATAGAAGCACGAATAGTCCCTTGGTCTGGTACTGACGTAGTGACGCAGAAATCTCATTATCAATCTAATTACGCCGTGATTTTCGGTTCAATCAGATATACTCAAGGTTGACAACGGCTTATGGATTGCCCCGGAGTCGTCTGATTAATGCTACTTAAGGGGTAACACCGATGTAAAAACACAAAAATTTGACGATTTTTTTCTTTTTTTCATCGATGGAAGAAAAGATAATTAGATAATAATATTTAAGGAAATTATTGGGCATACGTTTAAGTATAATAAAAAAAACTTACCATCAACAAATATTCAAAAATGGCGATAATAATTTTTTCTGTTATACTTAAATATATACCTAACAGCTTCCTTGATTTTTTTTTTTTTTTGTCTTTACAGTGGTGTTACCCCATAACTACCGGTACTTGTACGTAATAGTTGATCATTGAAGGTGCGGGACTTACCTACTACAATGCTTCTGCGTATCCATTAGAAATTTCCGTGGTATTTCAATTAACGCCAGTCAGTGCTTCGGAAGTTGTTTCGCTTTGCCGGACTCCGTAGAGAATGATTAATCCCTTGATGTGATGCCGATACAGCAGCGTGAAAATTTCGAGATCAATTTAATAATGAAAGATCGCCTTGTGGCTTGGATAATCGCATCGCGTAACACATCAGAACGAGCAACTGGTTTTGATTCCGACAATCCAGCGATCGGAGTAAACCCAGGTATTTCCTACGCCGCAACAATGCCGCCGATACCGCAGTAAATACTACGGTATAATGGGGATGGTACTGTGGGAGCGGGTGAATTCATTCCGAATATTGTTCTCATCGTGCATCCATCGTCGGGAAAATATTCGCAAGCCCCCCCCCCCCCCGCCGTAACAATAGAATTCTAGGATTGATGGAGAGTGAAAATTCATCTATATATTCCATGAATTATTACTCGATTATCAATTCCGTCCGGTGCAGGACTCATCCATCAAGTCCATCTCCCGTACGTACCTACGCGAATCTACGATTCGTTCGGATTTAGGCCTCCGAGATTTTTAGATACAGCACTGTTACCATCATGGTGGCTGGATAAATCACGACGTTTGAAGCCATAGAAGATACGCTCACCGAGTCTTGACTCTGCCCAACGCCAACGTGCCAGCCTTTCCCTTTCCTCGGCGACAATGACGAATTTCCATTATCCTGAAAACACTCCGTCCACCCTATCTTAGTCACGGTTTAATTGCATTTTTCCGACTGACTGGAACCCGTCTCGCTAATATTATCATCACAGGCCTACGAAAATGTGACAATTTAAAAAAATCCGTTATGAAACATTAACCGGCACAGTTCTATCGATTTTTTGTGTTCAGTGCATCTTGATGGTCACTCGGTGGGGAATATTTTTTCATCATTTCTTATGACGGTGGTGGTGGATTAAAGCCTGATTGCGAATAGAAGAGTCTCGGATTGTTCCAGTCACACTTGAATATGTAGCTTTCCGAAAGTGTCTCATGAAACGATGAGGTTGAAAGAGTTTTTACCTGCTTCTATCTCGATGTGTTCATTATTGTCGCCCATGAGCTTTCAAGCTGCAAGGAAAAAGACGGTGCTTTTTTGTAGCCGACTGTACCGTTTTTGTGAATAAGAGAACCAGGTCATATCGAAGAAAAGATAGTGTTTACATAAATATACGATTACATGGTATCCGTCTCGTTGTGCTCCTTTCTTCGAAATTCATATTTCCTCGCAATATACCACCAGGGAAAGGGGATTCCAGTTGGCGGCAAAGAATGCTTGATTCGATCCGTGTACATGCATCTCGATATTCGTGAAATCCCCGGTGCAATTGTTAAGGTGTGCAGCTGTGCCCGGCTACCTGTTAAGCCGGGGTCACCGACCTTCCGTCATCTATTTTTACGAAGTTAATTTAAGAGGGCAGCTCGCGGGAAGGTGGGCACAAAATTCCGTACAAAGCATCGGCGGAAAAGCTGCGGTGCTGCAGACGGTCGACATCCACCGCCAACGCCACTGGCAGGAACGAAAGCGTCGACCCGACGAGCCGTGTAACCGAATTAACTCGGTGCCCACACCTGGTACCTGCCCTCTTACCCAGCATCCGCGTGAAATCGCTGGCTGTTTCTCTTGTTTTACGTATCGCGTGTGGAAGCTCGGTTCTCCCGACATCCGCCGCAGCCGCTTGGGTATTCCGATATTGGAAATCAGAAAAGGTCAATACGGATCAGGGTGTACACTGGATGAACAGTCTCTCGGCAGTTCCCAATTGCACTGTCTACAACCGTGTGACATCATCGCACTGCCGATTGAACAGCCAGACAAAGTCAACTAACAAGACATAACCTGGGGCGTATAGGTATGGATGGGTACGGTACAAGTCCAAAGCGAAGGAACTTGCCGGGTGAGGTGTACCTATCCGGTGTTTGACGCTGTATTGCACTCCGTCGAATGTAACCACCCGGCGGGAACACGATATATTGCACTGAAACTTCTGATAATCCAAGTATTGCTTTATCGATCCAGATTCTCCCAGCTTGGATTATACTCCATCTGCATGCCGAGGGGTTAACCACTCCCGAAGTTGGGTGTACATCTGGCAGGTGCAGTGTTCAAAAGACTCGATCACTTCGACTGACTTCAAGCGATCTCGAATTACTTTACGAAATCAGGTGACTTCCAAGTGATTTGAAGTGATTTCTAATGCCTTTGAGCAATTTCGTGACTTCGTGACTTCGAGTCACTCCACGGGATATTTTTTCAAGGTGAACACTTAACTTTGGAAGTAGTTACCCTTTCGATATGGACCGTATGATGATCGAGATGGGGTGACGTCTTAAGCCTTGAAAACTACTACATGACTGGAAAATAAAGCGCAATTCCATTCCCGTTCACCCATGAGAATAAGGGTGGAACGACCCAGCAGTTGTTGATCATCCTTTTTTTTCAAACTCTGTTCGTGCACTTTGACTGTGTTATTTAACATAACAATATCTGCTAGTAAAATAGCTTATCTCAGCGATCATGATAGAAACATCATACCGCATTGGTTATATTAGAGACATTACATCGTAGCGGTTCAATTAGACTCTTAAGTAGCAATTTTCCGCATTTTGATGTAAGTAACTTAATATATTTATCGCACTTTCTGACACAGTCCGTGAAATTCTCAACATCCGGAAATGGATGTTGATTGAATGAAAGTTGAAAAACCAATTGCGGATCTTAGAACTGCGAGTTCGTTCTGTAATAAAAAACTCTATCTCAATGTTCCAGTGAAAGAAATCGTATCTTCAGCGCTTCGAAGCGTATTCTGCGTAAACAACTTAATGTTACTTTTTGTAGTGATTTACATTAATGTGCAAGTCCAAGCTTCGTATTATAATTTCCACATGAAGTAATCGGTTTGTGAATCTTCTACAATAAATATTCACGTGTATTCATTACGCATTTCTATTCTGGTAAGTTTACTTTCAACATCCTAAATTTGGAGTAATACTTCAGAAATTACTAACTTATTTACCAAATTTATAATTTTTTATGATCAAAATACTTTATTGAATTCTTAATATGATGTAAAAATTGATACTTGTAGTCTCTCAAATATTAAATTCGCTATTATACGCCTCATAATCCTCCGAAAAAGAAAGTTTTGCATTTTTGCACGCAAGCAAGCGTCTCACATACAGAAAATGGTCTCACACAATCTGATGCATATGAATTATATTACATTACTTGATTTATAGTCATTGATGAAATCTTATTTTGGACTCTGTGCAAAACTACCAGAAACACTGACGAGATAAGACGATTCTAACGTAACCGATGAGAGAAACTGTTTCTATTAACCGGAAGCGATAGTCAAATCTATTTAAACAAGGGGTACTTTAATTTTATTTGAACAATGTCCACAAGCAGAAAAAAAGTTTTTCGACTCAGAAAAATTCATCCCTTTATCGCAAGGTAGAAAGGCAATTTATATACTTGAAATTGAGATTACCTGACTCATTCGATTACCGAGAATGAGCCTGTCGGTTTTCTTTTAGTCTCTAGTTTGTATTTTCAAGCCTGCCTCGTTTCCTGTAAATTACATTTCATTTATGATTTATCATTTATGATCAACCTCTTAAGTGGTACGGTGTAAGTAAAGTAAACTTGTTCAAATCTCCATCTATCTTTTTTACTTTACACACCCCTGAATTTCCCCACGTATCGATAAGTTGTCTAAACGAGAAATATCATTCTTGATTAAGCGACGACGCTGATATGCACGTATTGGGTCTTACAAATTAACGAAGCAGCTTAATATCAGCTATTTGGACGATATAGCTATGTCGACAAGATTTCAAGCCAAAGTATTATTATCGAATGTATGCAACACGAAGTGAATCGAGCTGCGTATCTCTCGTGCAGTTACACAATACCGCGGTGGCAGGAAGAGGCCAATCATCGGTCGATTTCAAGCGTAATTCCATCGAGTCATAACCACAGCGGCTACTTCAAAACGCTTTAACCTTAATCTTTCTTAGAACTCAATTGGACATGAGATTCAGCCATACGTCATTGATGATAATTTTAAACCGTTGTATAAAAATAAATGATGAAAAAAAAATGGGACTGCAATCACCGTATTTTCATACAAGTATATATTTTACCTAGATAATTATTTTCTACCCTTTCTTCGTTTTTTGGTATATACGATATAATGACAAGCAATTCGAGCTAATTTTCGAAATTATGGATGGATATGAAAAAAAAAAATTCGAAATCGACTGTCGATGGGAAAGCATGTAGAGCAATAAAATATATGTAGACCCAAGCAAGCTTTTCAAAGGACAGTAAACATCATTACAACCGATAAAATGAAGCAGACAGGATGCAAATAGTCTTTTGATGAAACAGCAAGTGATCGAATCCAATGTTGAATTATTTGGACTAGGAATGTTTAATTTCCCTTGAGGCGGTTTTTTTTAACATGTCTATACCAATCTGACCGTAAAAATGCTAAGAATCGATCATGATGTTTGAATACTTCTACATTGGTCAACGACTTGAAGTGAATTTCGGTGACATTTACTGACCAGAAGGCTCCAACGTCTGAAAATGACTGTAAAAGAGTTGACAAGGAACATGAAGTGACCTTGATTAACTTCGTGTGATCATCAAAAGACTTTCAGTACTTTTATGCGATTATCAGATGGCTTTTCCGACTCACGGCAATCAACGTCAAAAGACATCTCGTTGAGGTATCCTTCGCGTTAAGTGTGTTAAATTCTCGACCTTAGGTGTTAAAAATCGTCCGATAACGTCTGGAGTGCGTTAGTGACAGTTTTCCGAAATTGGCAATTTACCTGATTACCTAGTTTGTCGAAAAGGGACTTTGCTGGATGCCCTCGTGTAATTTTAACGGCTAAACTTCAACCGAGCAATTAACATCCTCGGGAAATTTTGAGTGGTTGATGGATGGTATAAGGCAGCGCTGAGGGCGTAATTTTGTATCTCATTAAACCGTCGCGCATCGCAAGCCGGTTAAAAATGCGCTGCGTTATTTTCTGGTGGAATAAAGAAATTTTACAATTTCACCGAGAATTCTCGTATATATATAAATATTGCGCAGCTTCTTCGTCAATTATGTTGAGAGGCAATGGAAGAACCGTCAACGTTAGAACAAATTTCGCACTCGCTTGCGGTGATCTAATCGACTTCCAACTCTAGCGGTTGAAATTTGAAGGGGACTCGCTATTGTTGTGAGTCAAAGGTTGGAATATTGAAAGGAATTCCACGCGACTCCGCGCCCCCGTCATTTCTTTGTACGATAATGGCTACCTCTTTTCACTGAAATAAGGCAATGATACACCATTGTCTCTGAGTACTTCATTCCAAGACAAAGAATTCGCTCGGATAGAAGAAACAAGACGGAAAAAAATGCGGAAGTAAATACGAAAGAGGAAGTTACTTCACTCGAAAACTTTCAACTGAAAATTCGATATTATAGTAAAACCGAAATCTAATGACGATACCGTATAGATATTTCAGTAAGAGTAACAAATTTTAAACGTACCATAAGCAGCTTGTATCGACATTCGAGAAAACATTTCCTCAATTTTGCAATACAATTTGCATCACGAATTGCAAAGAAATAACGTAATGGATTCTAATCGTATTTTACGACTCGAAAAGTCACGCGTTTATGAAAGTTCTGTCACATAAGATTGCTCAGATCTTATCTGAACTTTGAAATAGTCAATAACTCGATGTATAAACTGTGTTGAGATTCTACGATTAACTCACGATAACAGGAATTTTTTTTTTTTTTTATCCTGCAAATAATCGGTGACTGTTGGAGAAAAACAAAATTCAAAAACGGAATGAAATTGACAAACAATGGTATCAAAATGACGGAGGCTCCGTGGAAGTGAGCAAAGCTGATCCGTCTTCATCCCTACACGAAGTGCGAATTAATGAAGTAAAGGGAGATCTTCGAAAAGATTGAATATCCCAGCAATACTGAGAGAGTAGTCGCATGTGTATCTACCTACGTTATATAGAGACATGAACAAGGTGAGATATGATATGATATATATTTCACGCCCAAGTACACTTTGAGGCGAGCTGAAATTAGCTCTGTCAAAATCCAGTACTTTACCTGAACACTGTGCTACAAAATATGCATTAGAATCAATAATATAATATACAAAATTAGTGATAATGGTAATAATAAAGTAGCAATAGACAATGATCAGTGATAATAGTAATAACAAACCGACATACTAAATTATCACATTGCTATAACCTGAAACTTGTAAAAGTTCGAATAATTTTCGGATATAAAATTACTTGATTGAATAGACTTCGGATAGAAAAAATTAGAAAAAATGTTGTATTTTCACTTGAATTTCAATTGACATCATTATGACTTGACTGGCGTCAAAATGACACAACTCTGATGTCATAGAGAAGTAAAGTCGGTACCTGAAGCTTACAAAAATATGACTTCCAGCTGACGTACTTGTTATTTAGCTGACGCCAAGATGACTTAAATTTGAGGTAAAATAGCGATATAAAGTTGCGTCCAATGCTTACAAAATTGTGACGTCTGGCTGACATGATTATAACTTACCTGACATCTCGGGGACATAATTCTGATGTCATAGCAATAAAAAGTATTTAAGAATGCTTATAATAATATAACTGTTACAACAGACCTTGTAAAGTAAAAATGTTCATATTTTTCATTTATGAATAGTGATTATTTTGTTACTGTACCTCTATTACAATATAATAATTGATTTTGAAATTGATTTATATATTTTATTTATGACAATATCCTAATATTTTCAATGTTAAAAATATATTTAATGTTTGCATTTAAAGAGAATTTGCGCGTAAGTTAAATTTGGACACTAAATATAAAAGTAAAAATTAAGAAATGTCATATGAAATTCCACTTACGAATTATTAAATCAATACATGATACAACATAGAACATAAATAGAAAAGTATCGTTGATCGTTTTTTTTTATACCGTCGTGACATTAGTATTATGTCACTCGTATGTAAAAGAATGACCGGAAGCTGATGCTTAAGTATGACGTTCATCGTACATCAATTTTACTTAAAAATATGAGTTGTTTCTTACGTAAGCATATGACGGTATTATCATATCCTTTTGACGTCAGAATATGATTTGTAATTTATGTAAATGTATGATTTATTTCTTACGTAAACAATATATAAATTTATGACTTTGCTGTGACGTCACACATATGATAGGGATGAGACATAATATTTACGTAATATTTAAGTCACAATCATGGCGTCATATAAAAGTCAAATTTTAGGTCAGTACTTTGTCATAATGATGTCATACTACATTACATCGTATCAGAGTCATCAATAAAGTCATTTTTATGTCATATCTATGTAAAAATTCGATGATCTCTATGTGACCTATATATGACGTCATATGGAGGTCATGTGTTCGCTGGGCATTAAATCTCACTTTGTAAATTTCTCAGGGACATTATAATTTACATTAGACAGAATAAAATACACGGCTATGCGTAAGAATTTGGACGTCATATACATGTCTTCACACATATACGTGTGACGTTGGTCAGTCGTTCAGTATCCGTCTAGCAAACAACACAAATTACAATGAGTGCTGACTCAAAATTAGTAAGTAATCGAACCCTGTCGGGAAAATTAATTGCATATCCTTACACCAATTATAACATTGAACGATCATACATATACTGAATATGAGGACTCCAAGTTAACTGGATTAACATTTATTTTTAACACACGACGCCTCAAACGGATAAGAATTACTTATAATTATTGTAAATCCAACCCCCCGTTCAATTTTCTAAATAAAATTATTCTGCATAGAGCCCGGGCAGATTCTCCAAGTCTGACTGTACACTTGGGGTCAGCGAATCTGAGACGGCCCATTTTTTACACCAGACAGTCATGTTGGCAACACAGAGAAACCTATAGCGCCATTGTCGACCGAGCGCGAAACTAACTCAATCTCAATAAACGTAACATAACCCATGACCGTCGAATCTAATCTCAGAATACCGCAGGGATAATGACTTGTTGGATTGACACGTCAATTCTAAGGTTAGGTTCGACGGTCATGGATTATCTTACGTTTATCGAGATTGACTTAGTTTCGCGCTCGGCCAACTGTGGCGCTGCAGGTTTCTCTGTATTGCCAACACAACTGTCTAGTATGAAAAATTACCCGTCTCAGATTCATTGTCCCAAAGTGTACGTAACAGGGAGCGAGAGAGAGAGAGAGAGAGAGAGAGAGAGAGAAAGAGAGCGCGTACCATCAATCGAGGCTACGGACGATGAAAACTCAGCTATGACAGTTTGGTCCAAATAGATCTCTAGCTGGGTCGTGGGTGATTGCATATAGTTCGCCTATACAGAGGTAATAGAATATAAGCAGGCACACGGTAGGTACAACGGCAAGGCAGAACTTGTGCCCAGACCAAAATGTGAGAGGGATGCTGCGCTGAACCCCGCTCTGATCCACGCCGGCGAGCTACCGGTGCCTTTGCTCTCTCTCTCTCTCTCTCTCTCTCCCCCTCTCCCTTTGCTCTCTACCACCCCTCCCCCCCCCCCCCCCCCCACATCCCCTCTCATCCACGGACGGGATGCCGTCTCCCTCTTATTTTGCTCTCTCTGACGGCGCTCCCTCGGCTCTGCACAAGCTCTCTCTCGCAGTCTGCCGGCAACTCTTGCGTGGACGCCATCGCGCACTCTGCACCCCGTAGAAACGCACCCGGTGCGCGATTAGTCCGACGTGTTATCGCGCCTCGTTAACTCGCGGTCCGAGATGTAACCCGTTATCAATTAATACGTGACGCGTAACGATCGTGAACACGCCAACTGCCAGACGAATGCACCGCGGTAATTACATCGCGACTTTTTTTTTTCTATTTTTTTTAAATTTTTTATTTCCTATCGTCATGACCGGTCGGACGTTCGATGAGGGATCGTCGTCCTGAAGCAATTAGAAATCTCGCTGCTTGTGGTGACGTAAAGTACGAGAATCGTGGTTCGTTTAGTAGCTGTTACTCCGATGCTCGAACGAAAGCTTTGATGTAACCGGAAATCGTGAGAGAAGTTATTATAATACTATAGAACGAGACGGTTTTGATATTAATTCCATTTTTGTGTTAGACTGCGGTTATTGACTGGTACATTGTCGGGTGATGAAAAGTGGAAAAACCGTGGAGAAAATTTGGAAAAGGAAGTTGGAAACTGTTTAATCTACTTCACGCTCTGGCATTTGGTGCTTCGGCTCGAGCTCGATTATGACCTTTTCAATTGTTGGGGTAAAAAGAGCAACGGTTACTGGCACGAGATACGAGATCATATGTTAAATGGGACCCGATGAACCAGTTTCATAGAACTTGGGTATCCACGCGCACCAACACCATCGAGAAAGTGGAAAACTGACAATTACACGCGCACGTGGAGGATAATTGAGTTTGTTTTTAATCAATAGTGCTCGACTATACACAACAAATTGATTGAATTACGGTAAATTGAGAGCGTTGATCACTGTTAAGCTCTCTAGTCTGTCCGTCTCCTTGTAACTCCGGACGACAAAACGTGACACGGGAACGTTTATACCCACATGAAAACAGTGATGGTTAAAACGTGAGCGCGATACATCCGTGTGCAGTGACGCCGTCCACCGGAATAAAGTGATCAGTTAGGATTAAGGTCACGAACACCAGAATGCTCGCCCTTTGTCGTCGACTTTAACCGCCGTAGGTGAGTGGATTCAAAAACGCCTATACTTAAGCGTGCTCGTGAACGTGCCTCACTTTTTTGAGGCTGCTGCCGAATTTTTAATAAAAAAAAGAGAGAGAGAGAGCAGGCAAAGTTCCAGGAGTAATTCATGTGGAAGAAGCTGGTAAAGAGCTTCGAATCTTCAGGTACTTCAATACTTGGAGGTCGAAAGAGTTTGAAATGTTTGTAGATGAAAGGAAAACGGGAGATCGGACATTCGCATGCATCTTTTTTGGATTGATGAGTATCAAGATCGTATTTTTACTTACCGTTCATTGAGCATGGAAAGATGAATAATATAACTCTTCCAATGTCGCCAAGAGAGTAAAAAGCTGATCACCAAATCTCAAAGAGCGCTCTCTCCGTTCTTTCTTGATATGAAATTACTGTTTATGTTTATATTGCCTCTCCGGCATTCTCCGCATCGATTTGTTTTTGTACCCATGATCTTGAAGAAACATAATTCTGGGTATTCGATAATCCAATTGCGTTGTTGGTAAACTCGTGGTTAGGATAGACACCCGGAAGTTTCTCAATGAAATAACTCTGTCATCGATGAAACATGAGGTCGAAGTTAGCAACGTTACTTTAACAATGAATGCTCAGAAAAAATCATTACTTAGAATTTCCGGATAGCTACTAAATAAAAACAAAGAAAACGTGTTAATATTTTGAAAAGTCAACTTCTTGAAAGCCGTTCCGAAATTGTAAAACAACTGTTTTTTCCATGATGTTTCGTTACGTCAACGTTACTAACTTCAGACTTCTGATAAAACAGCGTTCGCTTAATGGGAAATTAATGGTTCAGAGTTTACTTGCGAGTCGTTTTCTATCGCATGAACCTTACTTATGTAACGTCAAATTATTGCAACGGACAATTCTTCACATTTTCAAAGACAAAATTCAATACAGCGGATTGCGTTAAGCTCTTTTGGATCTATTTACTTATGTTTGCTGAATAAGATTTGAAGTACAATCAACGATGTCATCTCACACGTCTTCCATTCTTTCATATCGAAACAAAGGTATCGCGTGATTTGGATTGCCAATTAGTTTTAACTTCGGAGATGAGCTTCGAATTTGAAACGGGGTGAAAGTGACTTACGTTATTCCAACAATGCATGTTAGGCAAATTCTTTATTTTGCAGCTGAAGGATAATCTGAAATTCGTTAAACCGTGATAAAGCAGAGTAGGCTAATATTTTATGAACATAGAGTTATTGACGTTACAGTAACGATGCATTTTTATGAAAAATCGTTATTTCACACGTTTAGGATTGTCTAAGCCACGGTCAACCAAACATACTTGTATATTTCGAAAAGTCAACTCCTTGAAAGTCGTTCAAAAATTGCATAATAATGATTTTTTTCCCTGCCACGTTTCGTTACATTAACGTTGCTAACTTCAGCCACGTAATATTTAAAAAACTCAACTTCTTCAAAAGTAACTCATAAGTAAAAACATGTTGAATTTTTTCCCAATATTTCGGGTTCGGTTCACGTTAGCGTAGATTCAACTTCGTTGTTTTGAATTAAAAAAGAAGACGTTGATCTATATACGAACGATATTCCACAAAATCTTTAAATACAGTTACTGAATGCAAGTAATATATAATTCTGTCAGCTGATGGTAATTTCGAGCTTCCATGATTCATAGAGTGACAAGGATGACGAAAAATGCCGGTAACAGAAAAATCTACTACCAACAGTCTTCCTTCTGCTCTGGAATTTTTTTTTTTTTTTTGTTTTCTTTTTCACATCTTCAGAGATGAGAATAATAAAACGAACCTCGCATTAACAGGAGCCAGATGAGAAAGGGAAAGACAATTATTCAAATTCGCTTCGAGTTTTTCCGCGCGGGCTTGCGGCAATCCTTTTCGACCCTCCGAGATTTACAAACCCTTCAGAACCAAACGAGAATTGATATCAAAACAGTCAGTACCAGACAAGGATTGAGCGATCATTTATCGGGGAAGTGTATAGTGTCAACGTTAAGGTTACAATTTTTTGAATCTATTTGTAACGTAGTGTATAAATCGAAAGCAATGTTTCAATTTTAATGCAATACGGACTACTGCCCCCTCCCCTAAGTCATAATACAATCTGCATTTGTTTAATTAGAAAAAAAATAAATAAAAATATGTGAGCATTCAATATAATAACTTAATTTTAGGTGTTACCTAAGATCACTTCTGATCGGATTATTTTATTTGTTTATCCGGTAAAAATAATAAATAAAAGTCTTGACTCGAGTATTTTTCCGCATAAAATAGATCTGGTTACAGTGCATGTAACTACTGAATATTGTCGTTGCCAGTGTTTCGTTGAATTTCGTTTATAAATTCATAAAATAAGTAATGAAGCAGCTCAATTTTGACCCGTTTTGCAAAGAAAAATAATTATAAAATGAAAAAAAAAACACGATTTTTCACAAGTCAGATATGTCTTTCATTTTTGAGTATGGCTGACTGATATTTTTGTGATTTCTTATCATTTAAATTAATATATTCACAAAACTACGCGTCAGAATACATTTTTCATCATTTTTGTGCAATCTACGAGAATTTAAATTGATATGAATGTGTTTCGTATTTTCATGTTTGGCAGTTGTGGTTAAATAGTATCAAAAATGTGCGTTTTACACAATATTTCGTATTGACTGCATGCTGAATAGCCAATTTTTAATTATTAATTACGCAGAAACTACACGTCAGATTTTCCTCAAAAAATTATTTTTCACGTATTTAATAACGGTTAATAACATATTAAGAATTTTGCTTTTTATGTTTACATTGCTCTAATGTCCGAATAATCTTAAATCAAAATTTGTTTTCAATTTTGCTGTTTCTTATAATAATTTGTTATATTATCCTAAGTTTATTTCTTCACGTTATTCCCAGCGTTTTAACATTCCAAAGTTGGTGAAACACTCCTCGCGGTTTTATAAAGCAACAATAATGAGAGCAAGCTTCACCTTCCTGATTTTCGCGAAGTTATTAAAACGATCGAAGATGTAACTTGGTTGGATAAATTTTAATTCACACAATTGTGGAAGGAAACAAGCTCATCTTTTATTTCCTCGGGCTTTCTTGTCTCTTCTTTCTTTACATTATACCTGATTTATAAAGGGGAAGAAACTTGCCAAAAGAGAAATATCAGCTAAAATATAAATTCTATAACTAAAACACCGGACAGTACGCGATCTATTTGTTCGTTTCTTAGTTGTTTGTTTATTCTTCTACCTTTGAAAACTGTTCCTCCGTCTTTGAGGGATATACCTTGTCAAGAATAGCGATGAACTAAGAAAGCGACCGGTAATTGTTCGTTACAGCTGCAACGTATAATTCTGAAGATTTGTAAACGGTCTCGATCTAATTTGTCCAATGTTGGCTCTAACAACATCGAGCTAACGAGATCGAAAGTGAAATGGAAAAAAGAAGAGATCGATGAAGAAATTTCTCACCAGCAGCAGCAACTCAAAAACGCGTTGAAAAAATAGTGATTTACTCCGGCATGCCTCCCTAATTGCCTCGGTTTTAAGTCTGTATTATTGTTAGCCTCTTCTTCATTATTTTTCTCTTCGCAACTGCATCGCTTTCTCACTTCTAACGAACGAAGCGATATCACTGGGCTTCAAAATTCCCGCATCCCTCGGTAGGAATTCATGTTTGCTTGGTCGACGGTCCGATTACATTCTTAGCTGGAGTTAATTGCTTCTAATCCTCTCCTAAGGCCGAATGTTAGTCGAAGCTCAGCGCCGCTCGTTGAGTCAATGAAGGTGCAAGTCACTTCACGGTTGATTATTCCTCGGCGCGAGTTCTTGAACGAAGGGCAAGGCGATAATTAGCGACCCCAAGGAAAACACCATTTCTACCCTCTTTTCACTGTCGTACCGTTTAAAAAGAGAACTGGAAATACACAAAACTTTCCCAAGCCTAATGACTCGTCTCGTTTATTACAGCATAGCGAAAGTAGTGCCAATCATATTCGTCGAGACGGTTATATCTTAAACGATTTCAAAAGTTTGGCAACAATTGAACATTCTTTCTTCACACTTTACTCACAACGTTCCAACATATTTACTGGAAAACTTATACCGATCCAACACAATCGCATTGTTTTGTATTTAGATATTGGCTCATGATTCAACTTTGAAACAAGTAATTGAAAGTATTAAAAATATTGATTGTCATTTCAGTTATAAATAATCACGGATGAGATAACATTTTTCTGTTTCTGGGATGAACGGTATTTGATTTGAAATTTTACGGGGGTATATTTCAAAGTGGTAAAAAAAAAGAAAAAAACCATAAAACTACAATTTCCCGGCAATCGTGAAGATGCCGTTATTATAAAATTCATAAGTCATTCGTGGAGCTGAGATAAAAAAATGACGACAGCATCTTCGGATAATCGGAACGAAAATTGCGCATCCCGACGATTAAGAACAATAGGCACGTGAAAAAGGGTTGACTTGAAAAGGCGTTAGGGTAGATTCTAGAGAGAGAGAGAGAGAGAAAGAGGTTATTTGGATTAAGGAAGAAAAGGATCGGCGATCGTCGTTGGTGGAAGTGCGTTAAGCCCTTGGAGGTAAAATCGTCAAGAAGGAAACAAGGTGGATGTACGTGAAAGTCCCCGGGCGTGTATTTGCAGCTAGGAAGAAATTGATGTTCAATGTGGCCCTTTTCGCTCCCGGTTTTACCCTGCAGCCATAAGGGCGGGAACGAAGTTAAGCGAAGGGATTGCCCATTGGTTCATTCCTTTCCCACCGACGCGCGACGCGAAGTATCGAAGCCCTATTACACACGTAGGACTGCTACGAGTATTACCTCCTCTTATAACGACACGGTTGAATTTGATCGCAGGACGTGTGGCTCCCTCAGGCAACCGTTGGAATTGAGTCCTGGGACGTGACGTAGAATTTGGAGAAAATTTTTGACCCCCCGTTAAAGTTCGCTACAACGAATATCCGGACCTCTTGTATTCAGGTTTGCTCGTGTCCGGGAAATGCACAGCTTCCAAATAGAACTATGCTATAAACAATTCTAGATGCGAACGTGAAGCAAGCACCGTTAAATTGACTTTTTACTTCGTGAACGTTCTTGGAAATCAGGTATACGATCGATTTTTAAAGCCTATTTGAATTACAGTCGAATTTTTTTACGATTAGGAAGCACAGCTGAACAAAATAAAAAAAAAAAATTTCTCGTTGTCCTGATATTTTACGTAAATTTTACTGTTTGAGAACGTAGAATTTACGAATAAAATTATCGTTATACTGAATTGGCTGTAATTTTTATGTTATTGTAATGTCTTGAACACGAAAATTCGCGGAAAAAATCAGAGTGACAAATAATTATTTTTCAAGTTATACTTCTTTAGGCGCGTTGAGAGCGAAATTTTAAGATACGCGCGAATCACTGTAACACAAAAGTAACAGGTTGAAGCTGCCCGCTAAACCGCTCATTAGTCTGGTCGAGAAGTGAGTTTACTGAGAAAAATCGTTAGAATGGTCTTAAAAATATGGCGATTGGTGCATTGGATTCAGAATTTAAAATGATGAAACCGGTATTTTTTAATTAATCCGCCATTAAAAATTTCAATAGTTATAAACAAAATGAATCCAATGCACCAATCGCCATATTTTTAAGACCATTCTAACGATTTTTCTCAGTAAACTCACTTCTCGACCGGACTACATAGCTACCAACAAAATAGAAATAGAACCTCTATTAGTCGCACATGTTGGCACGCTCGTCGGCTCTGATCACTGTTTTCATACTTGTAATATTGATCCACATGTTTCTAGTTTCTATATTTACAACACGTGTTTTAGTTTCATGCAAGTGCGAATTATACATGTGCTAATAAATTATATTCAGTAGTGATTTAATTTGAATATTTTGATTATTGTTATTTATTTTATTTTTTTATTTGTTTATTATTCGTAAATATTGGTGAAAAAAATTGTGCTTGTATACTTTTTCAAGTGCTCCAATATAATTTAGGTTAACTGTCCGCATGTATTATTATTTATAAATTATTTATTCAATTTCTATTTCAGTTTTCAAGATGGGTAAAACAAATGCGGAAATGTGTAAAAATTCGGCAAGGCTTGTTTAATGATGCCAAAGAAGTATAACTTCTCACGCGCGTACATAAGTACACGGACCCATTTTTTTTTTTGTGTTTTATATTATTGGTATACTTTAGATATTAAAAAGAAATTGATTTTTTCATATAAGTATTTCTTTCTTGAGTTATATATGAAAATGTCGATAAAATAAATCACTAGAGCCAATTTCGAGAAACTACGCTTATTCCTAAGGTGATTGGTATCAAATTTTGCTAAAACCACTCGAATGTCAAGAGCAACAAAATCACTGTTGATCGTTGTAGTATACTATTGATTAATCCGATTCACTTAACAGAGTCTCATGAATTCAGTTTAATTTCAGTAAAATCAGTCAATATCCATCAATTCGTTCTTTATTTATTTCAATTTCGCAAAGTAATGTAGTTACTTGAATCACTCAAACGACACTGCAGTAACGGGAAGTAATTTGAAGCTATTGTCATCATAATATAATAACCTTAAACCTTGACTAATATTACAATTTTTTTCTTCAAATTCGTCATGATTCGTTTTGTTTGAAACTTCGAAAGGCCGCATGGAAAGTGTGACAAGTCTACGGAAAGTCTAAAACACGTTGAATCTGAAGATTGAATTGACCTTCGGAAACCTTTCGGGCTCTGTCAAAAAGTTAAACGTTATAAAAGAGCCTCTTCCGATCCGTTTCGACCGTTTCCGAGCCCACCCGAACCCGTCCGATTTTTTTTCCGTCCCGTTTCGATCGTTTTCGGACCCGACCGAACCTTTCCGAATTTTTCTCGACCCCTTCCGATGGTTTCCGGACCTGCCCGAAACCGTACGATTCTTTACCGACCCGTCAACTGTATTTTTATTTTTAAAATCACACTTGCAGCTGTGCGAACTGGAATGAGATCTCAAATCATCATAGATAATTCATTTTAACCGTTTCTCTGATTTCCCTGACAAAAAATGTGCGTCAGCAGGTCGAATAATTGGAGAAAATGGAGAATAATTAAATATCAAAATTCTTCAATTCCGTCATGGTCGAGCTTTTATTCGTTAATCCTTTCAAGCTCACTTTTTCCGTTCGCTCTACTTTTTACTCTGTATAAAACGTTTCACCTATAAACCGCACCGTACGAAGAGAGTATCCGTAATGCATTCAACCGCAATTTAATTACAAAAATTGATCGCAACTCAGGCACGAATAGTCACATATATGTACGATACATTGCGGTATTAGCTGCGGAAACTGCCTATCCATTACTGTCCTGCCGTGAAAAAAGTTTCCTTCACAGAGGTGACACCGCAATCACGTGGTACAGATGCATCGTTAGAGTGAATGAGTATAAAAACTGAAATACGGATGGCGTTTTGATTTCCGCAACATTTTAAGCTACTCTTATAAAAACCACTGACTGCATGGCAGCATTTTTCTCTTTTAAGTCCTTGTCGATTTTCATACAGACAAGATGTTCCAATTTTTAACTGCGTTTCGCTATCTTCACAGAAAAAAGGAAGTTATTGTAATCACTCCGAAAATTAAGGAGGTTGGAGAAGAAACTTGGAATGTAATCAAGCGTCTCAAGTTATTCAAAAATCATTCGCAAAAAATGTAGGCAACTCAATGAAAAACTATCTAAATGGTTTATGATATTCTTAAGAAGATGTTTGTAAAATATGAAGATCTTTGTCTGTATTGTTTCTGAAAAATAGTGAAAAATTTTTGCACGAGGTTTTACGCATTATCCTTGAGCTAATGCTCATAGAATACTTTTTCGGAATTGTGTAATAGCCAAATACAGTTCATTTGGAAAAAGTGATTAGAAGACAAACGATGCATATTACATTAGTAATTTGTCGAAAATCTTTACTTCGAAATTATTTTGTCAATTTTATTAATTGAGAAGCTAGTTCGTTATTTTATTAGCCCTTGAGAAGTGCTTACCAACCTCCTTAAAGGCTGAGTTTTCACTAGATCTTGACGTTTCAAGATCTAGAGAATCATCTCCGACCATTTTCGGATCAACGTTTTCGTGGGTGCGATCAATTTTTTTGTTCAATGATATATCGAGAAAAAGTTACCGGATTTCAATGAATTTGGTCTCAATCGACGTGGCTTTTCCAAAATTAAAACTTATTAGATTTTGACTTTGATCGGTTCAGTAGTTTTCGAATTATTAAAATACCAAAATTCTGAAAGATGAAATGAAAAGGATGATATCTTGATAATGGATGAATGTATTTAAATGAAAATTGGTACCGTAAGCTTTTTCAGGTCGCTTATCACAAATCTAAAGTCTAATTTGCACAACTTAAATTTGGCATATTCAATATGCTGAAAAATAAACTAAAAGCATATGGATTTCGCTAAAAATTGATACTCGAAAGTTTTTTGGGTGGCTGATGACAAATCTGAGGAAAGACTTCTAAAATTTGCAACGGAGGATCTATTATAGTAGTTTAAAATAAAAAAAAATCGTCATCTCTTTATGTAATATTATACCTGAAGGCTTTCAAATCATTAATCACAAATCTGAATTTTTCTTTCGAAGTTCGATTCGATGTCGATATTTTTTTTTTCTGCTGTGAACTTGGATCCTGCAGTGTAAAAACGGGAAGTTGGACGGCTGGCTCACGGCCAACCTAAAGCCGCGTGTTTTCTGTGTTTTCTTTTTATTGTCGTCCGTAAGAACTTTACCGTCTCTCTCATCGCCGAGAGATCAGTTTCCAACGCCTGCAGAAGGTAAATCAGATATATTCAATCATCCGTCTGTCCGACTCAAGCTCACGGCAGAGTGGCGTTTGCAATAATTTGCCTGACACCTGTGGTGAGATATGATTAAAATATTCATATGCAAAACAATCCCTGATGCCAGGTTATCGGATTAAAGGATGAATGAAAAAGAAAAAGTACTCATAATGCAAAAATTAATGTTCGAGCGGAGAGAGCGAGAAGCTGCGGTATAAGATGGAATGAAAAAATTTTACTAAAAACAAATGACCAAATGTTAATGTTTGACTTTTTTCATCGAATGTTAAGAATTTTTAGAAAGAAAAACAGTCAAAGTCTTTATCTGCATTTTCCTGATTGTTTATCTAATTTAACGTCCTACAGATACTTTCAAGTTCATCACCCCATTTCACGTCTGCAGTCATATGAAATTATATTTTCAAACTAAATTGGTCACGGGATTGACGCGACGTGCTTTAACAACCGGAAACTCCGTCATTACGACCCGTGTGTCATATTTACCGAAATTCAAAGCAGGAAGCGTTTATATCTTCGCACGATTTTCATTATCCGGTGTCGTATTGCTTGATGGCCGCGCCGCTTCGTTGAGTATACACACACATATATATACACATATATATATATATATATAAAATTCAGATGAAAGTTGACTCGCGAGGTGCGATTTCGGAAAATAAAAATACAGGATAAACAACAACCGAACAAGCAGAACCCGAAAGAGAAGAAACGGAACGGGGTGAAGGAAGGTAGGTAATTGCATCGAACTCCCGATTGGCACCGAGGGTCGAAGCTTAGCCGAAATGATATATTGCCATCCGTTCCCCACGGCGTGCCTCAGCTGATTCGTCGAAGTGCTCTTTCGAATGCTTGACTAATGAAGGGGGAAATGGTGTAATTGACGGTATTTCCGAAGCCGCGTCGTTCCTCTTTTCGGTAAAATCGATGTACGCACACAGAGACGCCTTTCGCTAAGTCGCAGCTGGACGAACTTTGTTGGATGTGATTTTTTTACTTGGTTTCTTCGATCAATTATTTTGGTTTGTTTTATTTTTTGATTTTTTTAATCATTTACTTGACATTGGTTCGCTTCGTCTCTCGTCACGCTGGAAAACATCACCGAACTCTGCTTTTCGATTCGGTTCTTCTGCACGAGTAGGAACATGAGTAATAGAACCATGCAACGATTGTTTGCCATTTTTTATAGATATAATATTATATGCCGGAATCTCTCGAAGCTTGTAAAAATCAACCGCGCATGCGCCAAATAATTCAATATCATTGGTCGGCGAAATCTTCTCGCTATGTTCTTGACTGCGATGCAGGCGAGCCAACGTAAGCAAAATTTGTACGTATGAATTTTCAATGAGCATAAGCATTAAATTTCGATCGTACTTTGAAGAATCGACTTGCCGACCCGATGACAAATGCTTCCCAAACCTTTCAGAGTCGCTGCCTCGATTATTCGAGATTCTAACCTCGAAATTTCGTGTCAACTACATCGCCGCTAGAAATAGTTTGACAGCTGAAACTCGGGATGGCCAGCCTGCGATGAACAGCCGATAAAACTCGCTCATGCGCAGTTGATTTTCAAGTTTCAAGAGATTGTTCCGGTATACACTATGCTAACATCCTAGTTTCGCAGGCTATTTGAAATAATTGCGTCTCGTGAAAAACCATAGCGTTCATTTTTCGAGCCCGAATTATATACCATCATGCTTTTGCTCTGAAAAATTATACAACATTGGATTCATTTCGTTCTGCGGGGGACGTAAATTATACTTATTTCCACAATTAGAATATACCCAGTGTCGAGATAAACTATACTTTATTATTGTGCATGTACGACATACTGAAATAATGTGCATACTTAATTTCACAACGCGTTTCGTTGAAACTTGATTTATTGTACATGGAGTCGCGGTTATTAGGTAAAAGACAGAAACTCGAGATATTACTACGAAATTTTAACCAGAATTTTTTGGTATAAGCGTGAGTTAGCAAGCTCCAGGATTTTTGGTATCGTTTATAAATTTACGACAGTAGTTATACTGTGTCTCGGTATTGCGTATATGAGGCATTCCTCAAGGGATCGATCAAGATCGAAAGTTCAGATTTGAGATTTGCCACGGAATATTTTGCATAAAAGTACTAATCAAAAAATACAGGGCGATTTATTTCTCAATCTTTTTCGGCATTCTCTATCTCAGATATTTATCATTTAATTTGCTATTTTCAAAGCAGTTGTTTGCTGAAATCTGAAAAAAATGTCGAAGAAGGTAGCGAAATCCAGGAATATTGTCTAGCCCTTGTTGAAAATGGAGTTTTCATAACGACAAAGAATTGAGGTGGGGTACAAAAATGTGAAAAAACAAAAAAGTCGACGGGACAAAATCCCGACGGTTAAACTACCGACAGTTGAAAACGTAAAAATAACATAAATACGGCGAGATGAATATAGAAAAAAAAAAATTGAGAAGGCAAAAATATACAAATAATTTTATACGGACATTTTTTTTTTTTTTTCGTGAGATTGGCCTAGATTACGAGGGGCAAATTATTGAATCGTGAAAATACCGAATAGTCAAAACTTCGACTTTCCAAATGTCAAACTCGTGCCTTTGTCGAAAATACTGTAACGAAAACTGAATTTCCTATAAGAGCTCAAAAATGTTGTTATGTATTTCGTTACGTTTTTCTGCACTATTACAGATTTGGAAAAACGGACGCTCCGGAAATGCTAGAATCCCATGTGCAGTTTATGCCGATGATATTCTTGTACCTCGATCCTTTGATCGTACATAAATTTCATCGGTCGAAAAAGGAAAATGATCATGTTCATATGAACCAATCCAACCAAATAACTGGGCAATTTGAGAAATAAAACTTTTAACTCTACCGAACTTTAAATGTACGTAACTTAAAGATATTGTGCTCACAAACTCGAATCTTAGGGTGATGTGTTTTTTCTGCTCACGGGCACTCCGTAAAAGACCCATGCATTAGTAAAGTGTAAAAAAAAAATGCGAACCAGTTTTGCGTTCTGAGATATATATCTTCAAAATCACGAGAGTTCAGGCTAAGATCTCCCAAATTCAAATCGTGACATTCAAAGGTAGTCGTTTTAAATTACTCCCAGTGAGATCAAATTCCTTTGGCAACTCGAGGGCGAATTTCGAATTCTCTTTTTAGAAATTAGTCGGGCTTTAGCAGGTTGCAAAATCCGATGAAGAAGAGTCGAGTGCTTTTTTGGCCACTTCTTTCTGACTACGACGTAACACGTGTACACAAAACTCCGTTCTACTTTTCTTTCGCGTGTCAGGTACAATATAGTTTATTTGTAACAAGTAATAAGAAGGAAAAAGTATAACACGCTTATCGGTAAAACATTGAAAATCGATTTATTTCCGGTAGAATCGGAAGTTCAAATTAAAGCAGACATCACAGTATTTCATGCCCATCATTTCGTTGTTAAATCTTACATGTTTCAAATTTTGTTTTCATCCAGTCATTTCCGAGATCATTGCGGTAGTTTATCGCACAAACCGACAGACCAACATTCAAAAAAAAAAAAAATCTTCTTCGAAAACACAAAGATTCATCGAAATAAGAAAAAGTGAATTCCGACCGAAAACAATACTCGTCTTATATCACCAAAGGTGAAGAAGAGTAATTTATTACAAAGGTGTAACACAGTAGATACACTTGACAAAAGTTATTCCAAGTTTGCACTGAATCAAGAGCCTTTTATTCGCGGGTATAAAAAGAAGATCTAGTTATTTCACCCGGTAGAATTGTTAAACCGATGGTATGACTGACTGTTCAATTTGACTCGACTGTTCCATTTGCGTCAGCCTCCGAATGAAATATGGCCAGGATGTTGGATAAACGAAACTTGTTCTGACATGGAAAAATTTTATTACACGCCGTTATTATATTTTGTATTTACTTCTGTCGCCAGCTTTGAGATAAAGTGCTTCATTTCAACTTCCTCTGTTGAGTCGAGAATTTTTGAGGTAATTGAATTTTTATCTCAGTGTCAAGATTACATAAGAGTAAAACATCTGTCTGACAACGAATTGACCGTTCCGTTTCTCTCTCTCTCTCTCTCTCTCTCACTCTTTCTATGTCGAACTCTTTTTCTTTTCAGTTTGTTTGTTCTTTTCCTACGAATTATTCTCCCTCCGTCAACTTGCCCGTAATAAAAGTTTTCAATTCGGGAGTCAGAGTAATGCGGACAAGGTAAAAATGACACTTAACACTGATACTTTAAGCCGAGGCGCAAAGAGTGTTTCACAATCTGACAGACATAATTCATGTGCAGGTCCGAGTACGATTCGTCGTCACGCGCCGGTATATTTAAACTTACTCGTTGTACGGTAAAAAGCGTGCACAGTTTCACGGGGTTGTTTTATTTCCGATTTTTCCTTTTTCCTACCGACTAACGCGTACGGTTTTAGCACATCGTAGAATCAGGTGTGATATTACGTAAATACGTTTACTCGGTAAACTTTCAACGGCGAGAGATGAAAAGCTCGACGTTATTCAATATTCCTAATAATTAGCACCCTCGTGTCGCTGCGGGTACTTTGCATCTCGTCGACGTTTAATTCGGTGGAAAATGCCTGGATTTTACACGTCCTCAATTTCAAAGTGTCAACATCACGTATATTCACATTGCCGAAATCGATCGTTTTACGATTCACCTGTTTGGCTATTCCTGCAGCTGGGTCGCACTGAAAATTACGTTTTTTAATTTAAGTTATCGTGACAATTGCGTTTGTCATTTTTGACACCAACGTTTTTTCTTGCCTGCGGTATTTTCAGCGGAGCTTGGACTTTTCGCGATTGAAGAGAAAGCAGCACGAATTGGACAGGATTGAAAGTTCGAAATTCTATACGAACGAATGCGGTGAAACTTATATGTCAGAAAGTTGAACCAACTGCAACTGTGCGGAAGACAACAAGTTTTTTTTGAAATAACAGTATCGGGTAAAAAAAATTACACGTTTCATGAAACGAAACATCTCTTGATGTGACTGATTTATCGTTGGGTGCCAAGTTTCGGAGGACACGTTTTCTAAACGTAATCAACGATGTCGTTCGAATAAAAACTCCGCATGGGCTAAATAATTAATCGCATTCAACGCTCGGAGCCGTTTACCTCGTTTTACGTTTCGTCATTCTTTATTCATTTTGTGTTCTGGTATTATTGTTGTGAGATTTTGTTTGGATTGAAGATGAAACCAGAAATAAGCAAGCAATTTAACGTGGATCAAGGGATCGGGGAATTTCACCCTCTCCTCTGGCACTTTAATTATCGCACGATGTGTACAAGTTACTAGAAAGTAATATCAAAGCCGGCGTTCGTTGTATTAGAAGTGCCTTGGTTCTGATTTATTAACGTTCAGCTGCATCTGGGATTCTTCTTAATCTTTGCCGTTTCAAATTTGGATAACTTGAAAAAATTGGACCCCTTACGAGGAGGTGAAACACGATAAACGCTGTCGAAATCGGACCAATAAGTGTCGCTTGATCCAAAGTGAATGCTTGAAACGTCTGAGATTCTGGCAGGATTGAAAATTTCCTTTGTTCAATTGATGGAGGATTGAAGAGAAAAAAGCTAAGTGATAGCTTCATTGGTCCAATGACGTTCTGACCACCCTCTCAATCCCGTAGACTGACAATCCATTCAAAGGAGGTGCGATATTATTAAAAAATTACAAGGTTCGGTTGTGTTAGGTTGGGTAATCAGCATTTTTCCAGATTTCCTTCCAAATGTTGGGTTAGGTTAGGTTAGGTTAGCGAACCGGGTTGTCGGGTGCGAGATTATTGCAAATATCAAGGTTCGGTTGGGTTACGTTAGGTTGCAAGCATTTTTCCTGATATCCTGTCAAATGTTGGGTTAGGTTGAGTTAGGTTTCGACCATTGTTCCTGATTTCCTGTCAAATGTTGGGTTGGGTTGGGTTAGGTTAGGTTAGGTTTCGAGCATTTTTCTTGATTTCCTGTCAAATGTTGGGTTAGGTTAGGTTAGGTTTCGAGCATTTTTCCTGATTTCCTTTCAAATGTTGGGTTAGGTTAGGTTAGGTTTCGAGCATTTTTCCTGATTTACTTTCAAATTTTGGGTTCGGTTAGGTTGGGTTTCGAGAATTTTTTCTGATTTCCTTCCAAATTTTGGGTTAGGTTGAATCAGGTTAGCGAACCGGGTTGTCGGGTACGAGATTATTGCAAATATCAAGGATCGGTTGGGTTACGTTAGGTTTCGAGCATTTTTCCTGATTTTCTTTCAAATTTTGGGTTAGGTTAGGTTAGTTTTCTTGAATTTTTTCTGATTTCCTTCCAAATGTTAGGTTAGGTTGGGTAAGCGAACCGGTTTTCCGGCTGAGATATTATTGAAAATTTCGAGGTTGGGTTTGACTTATGTTACATTTGGTTAGGTTATGATAGGTTTGGTTGGGTTAGGTTAGGTTTGGTTAGGTTAGCGAATCGGGTTGCCGGGTGAGATGTTATTGAAAATTTCAAGACTGCAGAGTGCTCCTCACGGCTCTATCGCTAATCGCGAGAGTGACGTGAATATGCAGGTATGTACCCGGGGTCGTGCGCATGTGATATTGAAGCGCTGGGTCGAGGGTCGGGGGGTTGCATCAGGAATGTCGGATGTTCGATCACAGGATCCGATGGCGTATGACAATGATTTCAGACAGCTTCCTACTCCTCGCCACGCATTACCATAGGGTATATGCCCCCTGCGAGGTCTCGGATGCGTCCTGTACTCCGCCATCATGCGTGTATCTGCGTATGGTATATGAGGTAGACTTGGAGCACGTAAACCGTTTGATTAACAGGTTCAGTGCGGACGCGGTGCGCGTGACGGTATGAGACTATCATCAATTACCCTCCTCTCCACACTCCTGCCTTATTTCTCCACCCCTCCCCCCCCCCCCCTCCCCCCCACTCCTACCCTACTGTAATTTTGAATATAGACGAGACGCGTGGGCGTAGTCTCTATGCGTCTGTCTGCCTGCCCACTTTAGTGTACGTAAACATCGACCGTTCACCACTCAGGAACATCGGGCACATTGATCCGCTGCCTTTATTCGAATTCGTTGAGATCTTCGGCCCAGCTCTAGAGCTTAGGTAGCCCCTCTAACCTTCGGTATTTCCCATTTTTTTTTCACACACATTCATAACGTCGGATATTCTCGGTGATGAATATTTTCAAACTCCCAGCCAGCCGGTCATAAATCCTGATCAACTGGAACGTTTGACTGGTACCAGCTTTTCCAGTTCGTATCAAAATTGGTAGCCACATACAACCAATTAAATCAAACCAAAATTAGTATCCGGTATTTTTGGTACCTGATTTCACCTCAGAACTCATTTTTTGAATGCGCTACTCCGTGAGGGTACAAGCAAGGGTGAGTCGGGGTAGATTTTCGGTTTTTTATGAATTTTCTTGTTATTTTCAAATTCGAAATTTGGTGTAGATATATGTAGGGGTTCCAAGTATTTTCTTCACCATTTTGTATCCCCGGTTTTTCAAGTTTTCCAAAAACCCCCGAGCAAAGGTTATTGAAAGACTTATTGCACTTCTTGACTTTTTGGTGCAATGGTGCTGAGGCCTAGTCTTAATTACCAGAATTTGAAGCCACCATTTTGAATCCCTGATATTGAATTTTTTAATTCTGCCTTCAAATTTAGATACAGTGACTCCCAAAACGGTAGTGTACCAATTTTCGTCCAAATTCAACGACAAATATCAGAGTTGTTAAAAAATGTACGTGTATCATCCATTACCAATTGGCACTTTTTCTTTCTGTACATTATACCTACGTGATTCATCACCAGTCAACCGGTTAATCAAAAAAGTGACCCGATCATAGGGTATACCTCATACTTTATAGCCATTCTTTGTATACAGCGGACGTGAATCAGGACGCACGAATGAAGCGTAACTAAAAAATTACACCTTGCACGTCAACATTTGGTAAGAGAGACTTGGAAAATATTGAAATCCTGATCAAGAAACCATTGTGGCTTTTTACGATAAAGCATCTCTGTCACTTCTCGATGAGATTCACGTGAGATTCAGGTGCTGACGTTTTCCTAAAAAGATCTTGTCACGATCGTTTAACGAATGTGAAAATATAATTGAAAATCAAGAGAAACAAATATAAGATACATTTTTAAGAGGATGCAATTTTACAAAAAGTTGCACTATTCCATTTTTGAGGATATTTTGCTCTGGCCGGAGCGAATCGCGGATAAATTATCAAACTGTAGTCAAGTCAAAAAGGTGACCCGAATTCCAAGTACAGTACAGAATTTTTACACAAACTCACCATACGGGGTCTGAAGAAAAAACAAAAAAAAAAAAAAAATCTGCAAAAAAGGAATGAACACAAAAGTATAAATAAAGGAATTCTTGGTAATGGTGGGATGTAATTTCCAACGATACTCTTTGCAGATTAGATTTTAATCGAACACAGAGGGTAAAAACTTGATGAAAAATTATGCTTTCGTTACTTTTTCTTATCACGGTTTATGAAAGTGTTGAAATGTATGCAAATTATATACATTGTCAATTTGGTCCTGAATTCATCGGCACTAATATGGAATTCCGAAAACATGTTCGATGTGCAATTTCGATCTAAGCGATGGGTGCAGCTATTGATTAAAGACATCCTCCAATGTCCAAGTCTTATTGATTCGGATGATTGTACGCCTTTTGAGGTATAATCACATGAAAGCCGGGACCTGTGAGAAGTTATCTCGCACAGTTATAGATACGTTCAAAGTGCAAATGTGACGGCTGGTATCAAGGATCCTCAGATTCCTAATAACTTAGCCGAGAACTTCTTGACGTTGAAATATTCGATCCGCCACCCCGTACAAATCTCGCCTATCTCTATGGATAGAAAAAATAGGTGTAACATCTTGAAACGTAATTTAAACATCGACGTCTATTCGCTTGAATTAGCCAGTTAGGGATCCAAATTTCCTCAACCCTCCAACAGGGACGTTAAGTGTTTCCTGGATTTGACTGGTTCAGGTCTTTCCAGTTAGTGTTTCTTGAAAGGACAACCTGTTAACCGAAGATCTCTATGGGGAATGGGGTAAAAAATAGAGTGGGTAACGTCACACCGGCAGAAGGGAGGAAAAATATAGCATACACGATATGGAGATCGGTGAGAGCACGTTATGAATATTCATCGGTGTCGATGGAAAACGGTACCACGTCCTTTGTTCTCGTACTCTACTCCAGCTTATAATGCCCCCCCTTTTCATCCTCTGTCTCTATTCTTCGGCCAGCTTCATTTACCACGTTTGCGAATTATCTCGTGTACCTACACCCACCTACATCATTCCTTGGCTGTGATTGACATCGAGTAGATTAAGTGTGTATCGCGTGTACAGTCTGTCGAAAAATTTGCGAAGATCAAAGACTCGTAATGTAATAATGGATTCGAAGTAGCTACTAAGGTTTGACGATTTAATTTAATTTTTTACAATTTTAGATGATTTATTTTCATTCCATTTTCATTAAACGCTGCTCATTTCGATTGAAAACTAATGTTACAAAAATTTCAAACGTCATTTAGTTCAGTATAATGAAACTGCAGGTTATTGTCAAATGAAATTGGATGATATTTTTCAAAATAAGTCTTAACTGTGACATATTCAGTTCCTTTTTTTTTTGAATGTAGCTAAAGTTAGTGACGTTTTGCGTTTCGGAAAAATCCTTATTCTGCAGTTTTCGGAATATCTGAAATCTGGTAAATTATAACAAGGCGAAAGAAGAAAAAAAATGATATTTCAAAAACTTAGCGACTTCAGAGTTACAACAAAATTGCAAAATAGTGATTATTTCCGTCAATACTTTGTTAATCCAACGTTATAAACTTGGTCCTCATTTTTTCTACAACATTCGTGCGAGCATGTTAAAGATTCAATAAATCTTTGATCCGACTGTACACTCGATACACGTTATTGCCCCAATAGTATAATTAGCATAGACGTATAGTTGCCTCCTGACAAGGCGACAGCAGCTGGCGTATCTCGAGGGTTCTTGCAGGTTTTGATTCGAGGAATCTAATATAGAGTATCCGAAAGCACGATTAGGGGTTGGGCGAAGGGTGGAACCTCGATGTTCCTGGGGTAGGTAAAGGACACGGTGCAATTTACATACTACCGAGTAATTACCATGATTGCTCGACGATTCTGTCGTAATTGCGAGTCTAATTGCTGCGTTTTGCAGCCTTGTGTCTTTTTCCCGGAGTCCTATATTACCAAGAGCGGCAGTGACTGCAGGCAGTTGTCTCCTACAATAGACCAAATTTGCGGTTAACTTTGCCGGTTCACGCTCGAGGTACAAAAACTCAATTATCCCTACCAGCCTCCAGTGCTGGAGTAAATTTTGCAACTGCGATATATGTATACTCTGGGCAAGCCAAAGGACTCGGTTCTGCCTCTTGCGTTCAGAGATGCCCATGAATGTCATGTACAATGTACAAAGACGTTCGAGCTAGGCGATGATCGGGTAAAAAATTCTGGAGCATTTTCAAATGACTCTGTTTACGATCATTTTTTTTTTTTTTTTTATGAAAAACCGTTCAACGATTGGAATTTCTTAAATTGAAATGACATTTTTCTCAAACTTCAAACTTATTTGATTGACATAAAATTTTGACTGGCGATAAAATACACGGAAGAAACATTTGTTTTTACCTGTTTCAGTTATTCCATTCGGAATCCTTTGTCTGTCATAGAGATGGATTCAATTAACCTCAAAAATGATGTACAAGGGTATTTTCTTACCATTCCAATATCCGATATCTTAGAATCATGGCGAATACAAAAGAAGCCTTGACTACAAAACTCGACTCTCTATTGGTCAGGAAATTTCGTCTATCGCGAAAAGTCAGGGAATTATAACGGACCATAGAAAAAAACGTCGTCAAACTTCAGCTATGCTTCATAAATTCAGTTAAACTAACTTTCGGAAATGGTATTATTCAATTTTTGATTATTTGTGTGCAACGAATCAATAGTACGTGCTTTTTAGATTAAATTTACATATTCAAGGTGCACAACAACTGGAGCTTTTTGTCATAAAAGCTTGCCAATATTACCTAAGTTTCGTGGGAAGACGTCAGCGAATTCTGAATTTTTTTACGGTGTAAGTCATGGAATTTCATTTGAACAAAATTGTTGCCACCCTGTCGAAATTTCAAGGAAGAAACACCTTTACTCACTTTCATGTCTGATTCGTAATCAACGATTTTGAAAACCTGAGTATATAAAATGTGGTTTCAGTCCAATGAAAACTGTCTTCGAACCCGATTTTTTTCTTAAGATATAGTATTTTTACCGCGTTGATTGTTTATTAACAAATTACTGTGAGACTCTGAAGTCTAAACACATATTACATTACAAAAGTAAGGATACTAAAACGTACTCGTGTGCTAGAAAAATTAAAAATAATCTGCTGTTAAATATATGCAACGGCGCTTCTGAAAGGATTAATAAAAATACAATTCGTGATATGATATATTGGCAAAAACATTCACACAGTTCGTTTAGAACTTTGTTTTATCTCAAAAAATCTGGCTCCCAAATTCCGGTAAAATAAATCGGTCGAAATTGCGGTATTTGCAAATTTGTAAACTGATGGAAGGAGTAATCTCTGAAAATTGACAGTCATATTACGCGATACAATGAACAGAATATAACTTGTGAAATTCAACAGACCGATAAAACGGAGACTCGTCTCAACGAAACTCTAACCGGTGATTTGTCCGTCGAATTCAAAGTCGCCTACCGCGGAGCTTACGAGCATAATTGAACAATCGATTTAACTCGTGTACTCGTTTCAGTCAGTGATCACTGGTCCGCACCGTCATGCTAGACGGAATTGTTGCTCTTCGGTCAAAAACACTTGAGAAGTTAAATTAGAACATGCGTACCTTGCCGGGTTTGAACCGTTGATTCGCATCACTGACCGCGCGGTTTTTGCAATAAGCGAATTTAAGAATGTTAGAAAACAATCGATTTTCGATTAAATCAATTACTCTCACAGAGAATCTGCTCTTGTTTTTTTTTTTTTTTACGCTGAGAGAAATTTATAGTTTTACGGTTACTGCTCAGTCCTTAACTAGTTTCATTTTTCGAAAGTAACAGCAATCGAAAAACATAGTTCTCGGTACAAAATGAAAATCAGTTTTGTAGCTGTTACCAGAAAGTCTGGTATCCGTTACTATTCTTTCTCATTACGATCACCATTGCTATATTTTCTTATAACTGATGCGAAAATTTAATTCTCGTGCAACAATAAATTGGTGTTAAGGCCTTGTTTATCTAAAGAAGTAGAGTAAACCGAACAAACTGATTTTGCGTCGCAATTACCAAAAAACGATCGACAATAGCGTAAAATGGTTACGCGTACCTCGTTTTTCATAATTCCAACAATATTCGAACAGTTTTATCAACGATACTTGTTTCACTGAATTTTTTCAGTTACTATAACAAATAAAATTTTTCTCAGTGTAACGATGCAATATAATATCAGTGTATGTGTAAAATATCAATTATTATTATTGTCTCACTTACTAAGTAACTATTTGATACAGTAAGTGAAAGATAAATGAATATTTTCAAGTGAAATTGATAAACATTTTGAATGAAACAACAAATCGTCAAAAAACTTTTCTGTTATTGAGACTACATGTTGTAATTTAGGAGATTTTGGTTTCATATGCATGGTTTCAAAAAAAATACGTAATATTCGATCGATCGATTAATTTTCACCGATTCAATCGAGTTGTATCCGATTATATTTTCGGACTCGATTAATCGATGCCTCGATTATTTTCTACCCCAGTGACCATTGCTTAAAGCGACCATTTATCGATTGATCGAGATATTCGGCTCGTAAAAATCACAATGATGAACTTTTTGATCGCCATTGTCAATTCACGGTTACATCGAGTCTTCAATTTTTCTGCCCAATTAAAATGAAAATTCGCATCACGAGTTCGTTGATAAGTATCTAAAAACCGCATAACTTATTATTAGTCAGATACGGACTGTAAAATTGAGGGAAGTGAAAATTTATGAAAACGTATAGACTTTGCGTGATTCCAGCCTGCGGATGTTTACTTAGACATTTTTCACACCGACACTGATTTCCATTTAAATCGAAAGTAAACGAGAATGAGGTCATAATTTCGCTGGAGGATATCGGTTAGGGGCCTGAAATTTAGGAGCCGAGATTTTAGAATGCGGGGGTGGTTATAAGGTATTTTCGTACATATACGCACACAGCACACACGTATGCGTTTGTGTTCGTGTAACCGATACGCTCTCGTAGCAGCTCATTCATCAGCACAAAATTACTCGTCAGCCGATCTAAATCAGGGATTTGCCAGCCCGAAATCACTCCTTTCGTCTTATCCATGTTGCATTACATTGTATATAATTTTAATATAATTTGATTAGGCAAATTACTCTGACCAATTATACTCTGTTGCCTGTTGAAGAAAGTTTATCTTACCTCGAGAAAGTTGCATTTGTTGATTAATTAAGAGGCTGAAGTAAGTTATGTTAACTTAACGAAACATCAGGGCAGAAATTATGTATTAACAATCCTCAATGTGCAAAGTAACGATTTTTTCTAAACATACATCGATACGGTTACTTTACTAACTTCATCCTCACGATTAATTATCCAATTCACATTCAATCGCAAGCTACGACAGTTTTTCAAAAAATGCATAAACAAGCCTTCCGGGATTTGTGAGTGATCGTACTGAAAAGTAGAATTATCTAAGAACAATTCACCCAATGCGGTAGATCTAACTTTTATGTTCGCGGGAAAAGAAGAAGGAAAAAGAAAAGAACCGTGATATCGAAATCGTGCAACACAAATTTTATTTGCTGTACCCAACGTTTGAGAATTGTAAAACCGTTCGACATTCAAATTTTTAAGTAATCAAGATCTGAATGATTTCCCAGAGATTTGATAGAGAAAAAAGGATCCGTTTTTTTTCCCGTGATCGTCTATTTCATTCTTGGAATTTTCACCCAGGTTGAAAAAGGTGGTAAATTTTTCCCTCGACATCGTTGAACGCCGAATATATCGAATATCCGATATGCAGGCCATCCGCATATGCCAAGGCGTAATAAAAAATAAACGCGGAAGGAAATATCGCCGAAAGTCAGGGGGGGGGGGGAGGAGGAGGACAGGTGAAATCTTGAGATAGTCTGCGGGTTACACCATTACTTCAAAAACGGCTGTGACACGGGTTTTATTAGGGAGTAAAAAACTACATCCCACGCTGCAGGACGGTCGCACGTATCCTCGTAAAAACCATGTTCGGCTTTTGCCGAGGGTTCCTGATCTCCTTCTCACCCTTTGACATATCCGCCATTTTCAAGGCTCGAGGTGTTGCATCCGGTTGATTTATACAAGACTCTACAAAACGTCGCGAAGATAAAAGGGGTAAAAAGATTTCTTACTTCAACGAGAGAATCCTTTTGCCGCGTCACAATGCCTTTTGCAAGTTCAGCAAAACCGTTCCTCTTACGTTGTCTAGAATCTAGGAAACAAGACTGTTAAATTACGTCAGCAAAACCGTAAGCGGATAAGTCACGATTCTTTTGCAGTACTGTGCGAACGAATATGTTTTATTGGTGGACAATGCATGATATGGTAGTCCTTGAATCCTCCCGATAGTTTTATTTAGGATAAGTGAAGTCGCACAGGCCAAGTCAAAAAATAGGAAAAAAGAAATTACTGTGGTTATGTTGTTTTTGGAAATGGCAGTGAAGAATGAAGCAGCGTATATGCCGTGCAATTGAAATGTTTCTGAGCAAACTCGATCAACACAAATTCAAATGTCAACGATTCAAAGGTTTCATAGTTTGAACGTTAAATTTCATTAAATGTCTGAAAAACAATTGAAAACCTTAAATTATAGAACAGTTATATAACGCCTGAATACAATTGTCAACAAACATTTGTTGCACTGTTGTAACGGATTTTATTCTTAAGGACTAAGATTTTATTTCAAATATAGACAAGTAAGTTAATAAAATTCGTTGGATGATTTACAAACTAGATTTCTGGCCCATTTTTTATCACAATCGCTCTAATCCGTCATCAATCATTCAACAATAAAACAAGTATCGAAGGTATAAGTTTTTATGATTAAAAACCAAAGCCTAAATATTCTTGGCTAGAAGTGTATCTAAATATAAGTTTAATAGTGGCAACTCAGCTTACATCAATACATAGAATTGTCTCTCGTTCAGTTCGTCCACGGGAAATTTTTTTAATTATTTTGAATAACTGCAGGGTTTGTAAATTTTTGTTTAACAATTTGATTTTTATCACAGACTATGTAGCTTATATCTTTTATTGATACTGAATATTGCATTTATGGAAGAAAGTTATCGATTTACAAAACTTCAGCGAGTACGGAAGGAGAGATCTATGAATTTTTATATTCATCGATCAGAAGCTGTTTACCGAGTGTTTGGCACTGTTTTCACTTATTTGCTTCTCAATCTTACTTAGCGGATGAGCGTTGCACAATTTTGGATTAATAGCGCTAAGTTTAAATTTCCTTGTCTCTAGTCTATGGCCTGTTACGCTGTTCATAAAGAAATCCATTTTTATCCACTTTGGATATAACAATTAGTGGGGAAACAAAATTCAGGCAGTCTCTGGAAATCTCTATGGTACAAAGAATAAATAAGCCTAAAAACACTAAAATCGAATAAGAAACATCAGATTTCAATAATTCTTAATTTTGATCTAATTTTAAAACGGTGTATCAAATTATTATTGTCTTACGATTAGCTTATATTAATCGGATTTGCTCTGGAACAGTTTTATTATAAAACACAAGTTTCACTGATGTTCACTATCATTGGCGCAAATTAGGTTACCAGAGTTTTAATCGAACGGTTTCATTTATCTCTTCCCATCTTTACATTAGATTCAGACTGTAGGTTCCATTCATTGGGCAAGGTTTCGTCATTGAGTAAGGTCATGTTCATCTTTGTCGGAAATGCCGTTACCGACAGAGTAATCTTCCAAACAGATAGCCACAATAGTTAGACATAGAGATACTACTGTAACCCATGCCTTGTATGTTGCACGTTGTATAGTCCATGGTTTTCTTGGTGTGCAATAATCTACGTTAAAAGTATAAGTGTGATTCTTTTTTCTGCTCCGAACCTCTCTGTCAGTCCTTAAGTTACATTGTATCACATTGGAGACTTAAGCATTCGACGACTGGGAGCCACACGGAGAAAAATTTCATTTGTTACAGTAACTAGAAAAATTCAGTAAAACAAGTATCGATAAAAAAAACTGTTTGAATATCGTTGGAATTACGAAAAACGAGCTTCACGTAACCATTTTGCGCTATTGTCTGTCCTTTTTTGGCAATTGCAACGCAAAATCAGTTTATGAGGTTTACTCTACTTTTTTACTTAAACAAGGCTTTAACGTAAATTTATCGTTGCACGAGCGTTAAATTTTCTCAACACTTACAAGAAAATATAGCAACAGTGATTTTGATGAGAAAGAACAGTAACGGATACTAGACTTTCCGGTAACAGCTAGAAAACTTATTTTCATTTTCTACCTGGAACTATATTTTTCGATTGTGATAAAAAATGAAAATGGTTAAGGACCGAGCGGTACCCTGAACTAAAAATTTCTCTCAGTGCAAAATCATTTCTTCGAGGAAGACAAGAGACGAAATTTTTTTCCTCCTTATCCGAACCGCGTGATAAATACACGTCGACGATCGGGATTAAGGGGTTTTAATTTGAAATAGGGGAAACCGAGAGACAAAGATGGACGCTCGGATCTGACTCGTTGAGCACAGCCAGCTCTGGTTTAGCTTCGAACGCTATAGTCAGCAGGCACCCGAGTCGCTCTATAAATAAGGAAAACTTTTTGCGACTTCATGGGGTTAAAAATAAACATTGCTTCCTACCTTCACGTCCATGGCGCAGGAGGTGCACACGCGTGCATTCTGGGATGCTAGAATCTCTCTCTTCCGCTCCGTTTTTCTCCCTCCTTTTCTCGCTACAGTCGGCAGTCGGCGTTATGGGAAACCACGAATAGATCGTACGTGTTGGTTCTCCGAAACCCTCCGTTTCTATGAATATCTTCTCCTTCTCCCGAGACATCGGACCCTCTACCTTTGGAAACCAACGCGAGAATTAAACCTGTCTCACAACCAGCCCAACGTTTCTGCTTCGGTGTCTGCGCCTAATTGTCAGGTCTGGTGCACTAGCATCGGTACATGTTTTTTTTTTTTTCTTTTCTCCTTTTCTTCCCCAAGAAATTATATCCGAGTGTCAAACGAAATGCGAACCAATTTCTGCAAATTGCAATCGTTGTAATTAGGAGATTTTTTACTTGCTGCACTGAAAGAAATTTTTAGTTCCGGTTACCGCTCAGTCCTTAATTATTTTCATTTTTTACCACAATCGAAAAATATAGTTCCAGATACAAAATGAAAATTGGTTTCGTATGACAGTAATCGTAAAAACAAATATTCATTACGTTTTAAGATGATTAATTCAGAAATGAAAAGTATAAATTTTGTAGCCCGTTAAACATTATGCAACAATATCTCGAATAGTTATTCGCTTTAGGTATACCTGGTGAACAAGAGAAAATGAATTTACATTCAGATATCACGCCTCATAATGTGCGCAAAACATAGAAAAGTAAGATTTTACTTTGTTCATTCTTCGCGACGATTTGTTTTTTCTTAGGGCAGTCATATAAATATAACTCTGCTGTCTTTAAAAGTCATCAAAACATTTAGATTACTCATAAATGTACGAAATGCCACGCGTTTGTATTAATTTGCCTAACATGTTATTTTATGTTTATGGTCAATTTACTCTTAAAAGTGAAAAAAGCTAATTTCTTCGTTGCTTGCGAAGTGTTATTCAGCTTATTTTAAGATTGCAATTTAAAATCAAGACAAATCGTTCGATAGAATATAAGATTTTTTTTGACGAATAATTAATTTTTGCGTCACTTATTTATGTAATTTAAAAAAGATCAATAAACGCTTACGCTTTTCACCATGAATCCTGACGTGATGTGACAATTTTATTTATAAACGTCAATTGACTTTGAAGTTAGGAATCATAATTGCTTACTGTAAACCCAGTGAAAAAAAAGTATTTAATTTGTTTCACAGTGTAATTAGTTACAAATTTTTTTAAAAAAATGTTTGTTCATATTGATTGTCGCAGATATGATCCACTTCTATGATTGAAGATATTGCTTGCTGTGTGTTGTGATGGGATTAATGTTTTCAGTTAGAGCGAAGGACGATATTCTTAGTAAATTATTGGGATGAAATATAAAACAGCGGATCGATGTTGCCTATCCGATACGTGAGATTGACGGGAATAAAAATTTCCGTTTCATAAGAAACCATCTTTGTTTTTTTTTTTTTTTTTTTCCAACACGTCACAAGAAATTATTTAACACTGTTTAAAAAATGTAAAAAGTTTCACAAACTTTTTAAAGTCGCGATGCCGCACGGGGGAAAAGAGGAAAAAAGTTTTACTCAAGCTTGTCGGTTAAATGAGTTGTCGGATTTATCAAAAGTTTAAAATTTTCCATACCTCTTCAACCACTCGCCGGTTATTTTACCACCCTTCTTTTCTCTCTCGATCTATTCCTCTACCCCTTATTTTTCGCCAGGTTTAGCTTGGAATAGTTGGAATTTTTTTGTGTGACGAAGAGCGGAATTTCGGTAAGAGGTAGAATCAAAAACGTCAGATAAAACTTAACGAATCACCAATTATCGGTGATTAGATTTTCAGGGATTTCTCGATCACGAATAACTCGATTACACACTTTATCCGGAGCTTTTGTGCCGAAGCGTTTTCAGTTTCTGCTCTGTATTTCTGTATAAATATACGTATTGCCAGAGATTGATAAATAACTGCGTATCCATCTCGATGCTGACATCAAAGTGGGAATGCGATTTAATTTAGCTAATGGAATCAAAGGCGAGAAAGATAAATAAGCGAAAGAGAAGGATACGTTTCGTTTACAGATCGGCCACCGCAGGGTTCAGAATTGCACACTTTAACCGAGCAAATTGCTCCGCGGTTTACCAAATTAATATAACCCCTTGGTTTATTCTTTTTACTCGCTTTTCAAGTGTTTTCAAAGTACGCCACACACACATACACGCGCACACACACACACACACACACACACACACACACACACACACACACACGTCGATACCGAACGGCGTTATTAATTAATTAATTAAGCAATTAATTAAGTAATTAATTTTAAGAGAAACGTTCGCTTCTTCTTTCCAGAGCTACTATTTGCTCTGAACCTCTTTATTTCGCACACGGTTGAGGAATCATTTTCATGCGGAAAAAAGTCGCGATAGGCGGATCTTCGGCACACGGAACGCAATCCGGGATGAAATTAATCTCTTTTCAACATAAACGTCCAGGTACTCTGCAAGCCGGTGCTGCAGCTGGTGCAGAATTTGTCAGAGTGGATGGGGACGAATGAAGGGGGACTCTTAAAAAGTTTTTACTTTATGATATTAATGTATTAATATTTGGGTTATTATACTGCGACCCTCGAGACAAAGCGAAAAGTATTTTAATTCGTTGTAGAATCTTAAGGTAGATGAGACGAATTGTTCGCATAAAATTATATACAAAACTATGTTTCTTCGCGTTAGAATTATTTTCGCTCAAAAGTATTTTGACAAAGACAGTTATTCAGTTAATTGCATGCAAGTATAAACTACAAAAATCAATAATTTGTTGGAGGAAATTCGATGTTCTACATAATTGTTAAAAATGAACTATCGACTGCTCGAAAATAAAGTGAATATAAAGAAAAGTAAGAAAAACGGTTGATCAAAGTAATTACGAATTTCATATTATCAAAATATAATACTTTTGAGCGCTACTGTATATCTCACCAGGTTCTATGAAAATCAGAACAATGAAGCAAGAATGAACAAATAATGAGGGGTTGTACGATGTTTTTAAAAGAAATTCCATTGTTCGAAATATTTTAAAATTTAGCGTTTTTGTTCAGATTTCCAAGAGTTTACATTATTCCATTTAAGTACAGAGGTGGCAAAAAGTTAATCCTGATTTTTATAGGTGTGAATACACAACAAGGGCAGTAGGAAAAAAATTTCAAGGATGCCAATAGTACGAATTCTGATAATTCATTTTGGATGATGTTTAAAGAAATAAAATCATTACGTGAGTCTTGATACTTCTAGCAAACGTTATTTTTATTTGTTCAAAATTATTCATTTCACAGATTCAACTGAATAATCAAATGAACGAAGTAAAACAAGATAACGTGAATGAATGTAATTTGCATAAAAATCTGTAAACAACGAGTTTTGAAGTTCGCAAGCTGTTTCATCATCATAAAGCATGCTCTCCGTTTGGGGTTTTTAAAAATTTTCATAACGTGATCTAGTTTTAAAAACTCCGCTCAGGAACATTTTTTTCAAGTGTCTAAGCGTGAAAAGAATTGCAAATAAAAAGAACATATTGATTCTCCCAATGCCTCGAGCATCGAAACTTAGACCAAGCTGTCGTCTTGAAAAGATCAGAACTCCGTTTCGCCCGAACCGTTTTACCCCAAAAGAAAAATATCAAGTTGCGGAATATTGCGGTAAGAAAAATAATACTGCATACAAATCTTTGATCTCAACCACCAAATACCACGCTTTTTTATATTGTTGAAAATAAAAATGCAGATCGAACGAATCGCCGGTTCGCGTGACTCGTAGAATCGCGATTGCTGCACTCCAGCGGTGATGAGGTTAGATTCAATTCTCAAGTGGGGAAAAATATTCGCCGATACGGAGAACTTGAAGCGGAAAAAGTACTTCTCAAGTGCTTGCAGTAAAGATTGGCGCAGATTAATTAAAGAAGCCCGTTGCTGCTGTTGCGCGTTACGTTCTTTCGAGAGATATTTTCCCACAAGGAAATAATTGCGGGAGGCCCAGATAGAGGTTCTAATTGCCCGAAAGGGAGAGAGCGGACTGCGAGTGGTGGTTAGAGTTGAAGATTACGCAAAGTTGACGGTATCACGAGTCGGCGGGATGCTTAAGCAGCGGTAATGAACAAGTCGCACGCTTGCAATCACGCCACTTTATCACCTCTCATTGACGCAAGCTTTACGCACCATTCCCCGACAAAGTTCTGCGGGAGTGGGCGTAAGAAATGAGAAAAACCGAAAATCAGAATGGCCAGAATTCCGAATTTAATGAACTCGAATAACAAATATGCGAGAACAGATACTATCAGAAATTTTAAGTCCCGAATAGTGCCCAAGAAAAATCTGCAGTTTACCTGAAATATAATCAGGAGAGGGCTCTATTATCCGCATCAGAAAACGTTCATCCAAGAATTCAGAGATGCGGAATTTAATAATGTACAGAGTCAATATTCCGGAGAATGAATTTGTAGAAAGTTTCGTATTCTCAAATTTCCAAATATTATGAAAATAAAAGTTAGAACCTCATCGTCTAGTAACGGCGGAAAACAGATATTCAGAATGTAGAAGGGTCATTATTCGGAAAGATCAGTATTCCGAAAGTAACCGTATAGATGGCTTACCACCAGAATTTCACATTCCGAGTCTATCCAACTAATCTATTTTGACTTGTAACATGATTCATATACGGAATCAAACAAATTCTTCACTCGGTACTTAATAAAGAAGAAAGAACGCAATGCAAATAGACAACTTTGAGTCGTTAAAGCTGTTGGGTTAAGCCTTCAGAGTGTGGCCAACGATGCGCCTGACTATTCAGATATACTGCGATTCTTCATTCCGACGATTCTGATATACTGCAATTCTATATTCCGAGCCTTCTACGAGACAACTACTCGGAGTTCTAACCGTTCTGATTCTTGATCCTTGGCATTTACGAATTCGAATAGACGAAAATTCTACTTTGTGATCCATCCGAAGGTTACTCATTTGTGTTTACGAAAAATTGTATTTTCCTCGTTCTGCTAATCGCCTTTCGGAATTTTCACCAGCTGTGTACTCTGATTTCTATAACGTCAAATTTCGATAGATTTATATTCTATTTCCTTTATTTCTGTCTTAATGAAGATTCGCCACTTTGTTCTTTCGTGATTGTGAGTTTTCGATATATTTATATTCTGAATTCTGACCATTCTGATTTTTGGTTTTTTTCATTTTTTACCCGCACCCGCTCCACGGCAAAACCGAGACGCCTCAGACCAGGTGTCACGTTTAATTCCTCGATCAGAACGAAGAGAAACGAATAGAACGATAATTCTTGACTATCGTCTCGGGAAATTGTAATCGGAATATTGGACCTTTGCGAAGAGATTGTTAAGGAAAAAAATATATATCTGACAAAAAGAACTTACGATGTAGTTTTGTTTTTCTTTGTTCGTAAATTATACTTTTGATAAATTAAAATGAACGTTCTAATTTTATTGTAAATCAAATATTCGATGAAACTTTACGTTTTTTGTCCTCGCTACACAATTAATATTCCTTTCCTTTCCTTTTTTTAATTCAATTATTAGACACGCTATGTAAACTGCTGCATTATGAATATGAGTTTGTCCTGCAGGTGTTAAAAAATATTCCGTAACGTTACAATTCGACACGGACCATGGAACTTCTGAACCGCTCCTTCTTGTAAATCCTAATTCATCTAATTACAAGGAGACTTTACGATCCGTCACTCACCGATTTCGGGGAAATTTGTGTCGCGTGTAAGCCGTGATTCGAACTACAATTGCCCAAAAGTAGAAACTTCAAACGACAAGCCGTATCCGAGAAAATCAAGCTTAAGTGCTTGCCGGAAGAACGTTTTATTTATTTTTTTTAATCCATCCTAAATTCCTTCATTACTAGCATTACATATTTATGAAAATTATACGAATGAGTAAGCATTTAATTAACATTTTCTTCCCACAAACACGCTTTTTATCATTTTTATGTTTCTTCCGATCTATCGTTTGAAATACGTGCTTTTCATCGAGCATAGGGTTATTTTAGTTAATTGTTGTTATTGTTTTCGGTGTTTTTAGGACGCGTCATCACCCTGAATTTTTCTGGACTGCTTCTGACAGGGATGCTTCTGATGATTAAATTTTACTCTGTACTCTATTACAAATCAAATGAACGACATTGAGGATAATTCTAGTTCAATTTCATACAAACGAACAAAAAAGTAATTATAAAAAGCGTGTTTTTGGGAAGTAAATACCTACTGATTGAACGCTTGATTATTTATATAATTTTCATAAATCTATAATGTACCTAAACAATACAGGAATTTGGAATGGATTGAAAAATTGGAAGAAAAAAAAATAGTAGCCTCAGCGAGACTTGAACTCGATTTTCTTGGAAACGGCTCTCCATTTGGAGTTTCCGTTTTGGGCAATTTAAGTTCGAGTCATGGCCTAAACGCGACGTAAGTTTCATTGAAATGGGTGAGTGACGGATCGCAAAGTCTCCTTGTAAGTACATGAATTAGGATTTACAAGGAGAGACGTTTCATAAGTTCCATCGTGTGTGTCGAATTGTAAGGTTCAGAATGTTTTTGAACACCTGCAGGACAAACTTATATTCATAATGTAACAGTTTACATAGCGTGTCTAATACTCGAATTTAAAAAAAAGGAGGTTACCGTTTGAACAAGCCCGCCTAGCTCTAAACGTAATTTAACTAGTTCAATATAAGTTTATCACTCACTTCTACGATAACGACGAAACTACCAAGACGTGTCTGAGAATATTAATTGTTTAGTGAGGACATGAAAAGTGAAGCTTCATCAGATATTTGATTTATAATGAAATTTGAACGTTCGTTTTAATGTAATAAAAGTTACTTTACGAACAAAGAAACACGAAAAATCTAATTTGATGAAATAACGAAAAGCGAGATATCAAAAATTCAGACGAAAGAAAGGCAAAGTTCTTCACTGGGTTTTAATGATAAGTTTTTGTACATTTTTATTTATACGCAAAAATCACTATTTTATTTTGTACTGTGAATGAAAAATAAATTACGTGATTAAATCGTATTTATTTGTCTTTTCTTCCTTTTATTGTTAATCTTTTACGATAATTATTCGTAAATCAATGAGGGAAGTGTAACACGTTGACGCATTTCAGTTCGAAATTGGAATTTCATTACATATAATCAGCAGATTGATTGAAGTTTATTAACGGAAATGCAGTTGATTTATGCAGAAGAGTTTGATGAGAATAAAATAACTTTCAATCACAGATTTGAACGTTACAATTATTAACGTTAATTGGACGTGAAATTTTCTCTTTGATGGAAAAATTGAAACAAATACGAGAATGGATGGTGACTCAGAATTGAAGTACTTTCAAGAGTTTGAAAAATGTTTCTGAGAGGATATTTTTGCGAGACTTTATCATCAAACATAAAATAAAATCAATATCTGCGTTCAATTTTTACTCCACATTAAGGGGGGGGTACACCATGCAAGCAAAAAAAAATACTGCAACTTTGCGATTTTTTTTTGAAAAACCGGATTTATTTATGAACATGCGGTCTTGAATACATTAATATATAAGTCTATGAGAACTTTAAAAAATTTTTTTATTGTCGAAAAATTTCAAAATGGCGTCGTGACAGTTGGATCCCCAAAGCCGCTCGGAAAAATGGGGTGCGAGATTTGGTGGAGTCGTGGATAGTCCTAGAACACACAAATTACAAAAAATTAGTTGTATATTATGTTTTCTTGTCCACTACGTACCACTTTTTTGATATCTAGTCTCAAAAATTTTTTTTGACCGTTTGAAGTCGCAAAAACGTGGTCGAAAAATTGAAAAAAAAAAATCGTTACTTAAACAATCATAAAAAATTTTTGAGACTAGATATCAAAAAAGTGGTACGTAGTGGACAAGAAAACATAATATACAACTAATTTTTTGTAATTTGTGTGTTCTAGGACTATCCACGACTCCACCAAATCTCGCACCCCATTTTTCCGAGCGGCTTTGGGGATCCAACTGTCACGACGCCATTTTGAAATTTTTCGACAATAAAAAAATTTTTTAAAGTTCTCAAAGACTTATATATTAATGTATTCAAGACCGCATGTTCATAAATAAATCCGTTTTTTCAAAAAAAAATCGCAAAGTTGCAGTATTTTTTTTTGCTTGCATGGTGTACCCCCCCCTTAAGGCGTTTCATTCATAAGATTGTCTGTAATTCGCGTTGTCCGATATCAGCATCACAAATTAATTTTTAATTTAAAAGGTCTATTAAGAATGAAAACAATTGAAGCGCATTAATTTTTTTTAACAATCCATTGGTACATCAAGTATACTTTAACTTTTTCAAATAAGTACCTACGTGTTTCTTTCACTTCAATGTATTTTCATATTTTCAACAGATCTTTCTATTTGACTCGGGATGTTCAGCCAATGAGTCAAATATTGCATCACACATTCAATCAATAAGAACAGCTGAATAAAGATTGACGCGAGGTGAATATCCTTAAGCTGTAAACCTTTAATTAAAAACGCGTTATCGTTAAAACGACAAAAATTTATGTTTCGAGGTAGATTAAAATTTTTCCGTAAACAAAGTTGCATATTTTCGTACCCAGAATTAGAGAAAATTGAGATTGCTAGCTGGTTTTCATTTTACGATGATAACAAAGAAGGTGAGGGTAATATCACGATATAACCGCGGATGCATAGTATCGCCATTACGAAGTAAGACGTGTAGAGCAAGACTGGTTATAATAACAATGAAAATAACAGTAAGAAAATAAGATAGAGAAACGCGAAAAGAGAAAAAAAACAAAAAAAAAAAAAAAAAAAAAACAACAGAGCCTGGTAAGGGGTCATAACCGAACAGCAACCCCTTGTGCACCCCTGAGAGCATGAGCTTTCCGGTAGTACAGAGAAGGAGAGAAGTAAAAAGAAAAAGGAAGAAAGAAGAAGTAAAGAGGAGATGGAAAAAGAGAGAGAGAGAGAAAAAAGAAAAAACTCGGAAAGAAAATGTCGAAAGCGAGTTAAAGAAAAAGAGGAAAACGCGAAGCTTCTTGTTTCTTCAATTTTATTACCATTTCCCCCTATCTCTTCACCTCTGCAGTATTCCACATCATTCCGCGTTGTTTTTCCCGTTTCTTTCTCTCTCTCTCTCTCTCTCTCTCTCTTATTTCACCCGTTATTTTCATTTCCCCAGCTGCGGGTGCTTGCAGCATGTATGTATATTCTTGTTAAACCTGAAAACATTGAATCGGCTCGTATCTCGGCCGTTTTGTGCAGCGCCGTTCGCATCCGTGCGTTGCGTCCATACCCCTCTCGAAAAAAAAAGGGTCAATAAATTGGACGATATTGTCGGCGGTATTTGCTCGGCTCTTCGTACCGAACCCCTTATAGCCGAATAAAGCCGACGTTTAAACGCACGTGCTGCTAAGATATTGCGGGAAGATAGTGGGCGGGATGTGATACTCGCGATACTTGGACCTTGCGGGTTTTGGTTCTGGTGAACGGCTGAACCGGATGGTCTCGCTTCAGTTTATCGCTCGTTTTAAACGCCCTCCCCCCACCCTCATACAGCCAACAGTAATTGAAGATTAGCTATTTATACGAGGGGGTTTAATTTTTTAATTTCACTCAAATTGGCTCCTTTTTACATTCTCTACCCTTTTTAGGTGGGGAATTTTTGTTTGTTTATTACTTTTTTTTTTCACACACACCGACACGGCAATGATAAAGGGGAGGAGATTGAACGCGATTCCTTCGATTTAGACAGTGCGATTTTTGTCGCGTTTTTTTTTATTCGTCCCACGTTTTCGTTCCTTTTCTTGCACTTATTGGATGTCTGCGATATTTTATCAAACGTGAGGAGAGCTTCATGCTTCGAGAATGTCTTTGCGCTTAGGAAAATAACATTTTCCGGCCAATCGTCATTTCAGTATTGTCAACGTAATTGGGTAATTATTATTGCAATGACTAGCGCTTTTTGATTCTATGTGATAAATATATTCAGAGAAGCGACAAGCAGTCGAGTAGCTCATTTAAAGCTCCAAGCAATTCGAGAGATAATTGAAATCTGATGTCGACTCCCCGAACCGCGACATTCCATCAATTAACCATCAATGGAATCAATCCGATTTGGTGAAAGTAAAACTACGTGTTTGGGAAACTTTTCTTTTTCCCTCAATTGGTTTTTCTTGTGCCTTTTTTTTCCGCACACTTTAGGTTTTGGGAAGAGCAAACGCAAAATACAAATAAGGTGTAGTCATAACAAAGACTTTATTTCTTCAATGTTTTTTATACAATAATGTTCCTTGTTTTTATATGCACAGAGATAAAATTGTTTTCAAAGTGATAAACTTTTATCATGAGGTATCAAATAAACCAACGTAGTCCAAACAACTTTTTACCTATTAGCTATAGCTGTGATCAGAAAAATCACTTATGTATGGTAAATGAAACGTAAATCCAACTTCATGTAGTTCGAATTGAAACGAATTGCTGATTATGTATTGGAATTCATGTTCATAATTACACTTTCTTAATTAAAATACGGCAATTTGACTCAACTGGACAGCAGTTTGTACGAATCGCAGAGTCACTATAAATAAGCGTAACACTTCAATATGGAATGCAAAACAAGTTTCCGGGCGAAGACTGAAAAAATATTTAAGTTAAAGAAGATGGTAAGCAAAGCATTTTCTGAGTGACTTTCATTCCTAATATAAATGTTTCTTTCGTCATTTTTAGAATCTGTAGTCAGACTTCAACTCCGGAATCAAAGAGGCAAGCTGAAGAGTATTCAAAATAACCCTTTAAAATACGTCCAAATTTTATTGTAAGTAAAATAATACATCCGTACGGTGCACACTGTGCTGGGGAGAAAAATTTAAGAGCGTGAGCGGTTGTAGAAATTGTCAAGAATATTAAAGCTTACAAAAGATAGACATTAAAATTATGACGGTTATGGGTTATGCACCATAGATAAGAGACTCAACAGCCAATTTGTTTACGAGCATTCAAATATGAGACATCTTCTAGCATTTAGCGTCAAAATTAGAGTTAGGATGAAAAACGCGATTAAAGGACGAGAGAAGACCAAACTGAGAGAAAGTTTTAGTTCCGGTTACCGCTCAGTCCTCAACTATTTCCTTTTTTTACCACAGTCGAAAAATATATTTCTAGGTACAAAGTGAACATTAGTTTTCTAGCTGTTACCAGAAAGTCTAGTATCCGTTACTATTCTTTCTCATTACGATCACTGTTATTATATTTTTTTGTAACTGTTGCGAAAATTTAACGCTTGTGCAACGACAAATTGATATTAAAGCCTTATTTAACTAAACAAGTAGAGTAAGCCTCACAAACTGATTTTGCGTTGCAATTACCAAAAAAAGATCGACAATAGCGCAAAATAGTTACGTATACCAAGTTTTTCGTAACTCCAACAATATACGAACCGTTTTTTTTTTTTTAACGATATCCGTTTTACCGAATTTTTCTAGTTACTGTAAAAAATGAATTTTTTTTCAGTGTAACGTAACATAAGTCTAATAGCAAAATACTCCATACTCAATAATTCCAATCCTTATACTGCTGCGACAAATCCATCCGTTACCGTAGGTACTGTTACGTTCTGGAAACATCCCGAGAAATCCTTTACAATTTCTCGTGCAGCCTGTCTTGGTTTGGAATTTTGTTGTAGGTCGTGCCAACTATCACTATGCGTGATTGAAATAACTCGCTCTACACACACTTTAATTCAAAATACACGTTTATTAAATATAATATGTTCGTTAACTGGTTTTCGAGATGTGGGTTATTAGTGTCATTCACTTGGTTAGCTGTTCTAAAGTTCGAAGCTTTTGAAGATGAGTGCTCTATGACTGAATGATAATTGACGTTTTTGATTTCGAGGTGTGCAATGGTCTGACGTCTAAATTGGTTCTGTTACTTTCGATGTCTGACGTAATTCTAATCTGCAACTGTCTAGTTCGAAAAGGATCTTGAATAGTGGGAGGTCTGGAGGAGACTCCTGATTCGTTTTTGGCTACGTCAGTGCAAGACGATTTGTATTGAAGAGGCCAATCGGTGCAATGCCGACAGCATAGTTAGTTGCAAGAATGCAAATTTGAATTCTAAGAATGATACTTTGTGAACTGCTCGTCTTGTATTCTCTCACGTTCCTTAAGTTTGGTCAGTGAGAGTTCGCGAGCCTGAATTGAAATTGACGATATAAAACAAAGAAATGAAAATGATACATGAACAATTGTCGGTGCGAGACCATTCCACATCAAGATGATAACTAAATCTATGTCTATATGGTTCTTAAAGGCTATGGTATGAGCATGTGTGCTCTCTTATGATAATTGCACGTGTCGGTAGGTTGCGATACAGAGAGGGTGTAGCTATAATTATCGGCTGGGACGTAACAGTACCATACACAGGAATATTTGTCTCCGTAAAGTTCTTTGCATGCGACGTAGGACGACACGAATTGACGAAACAAAGTCGAACCCGATGAAGACAATCAGTTTTCCTGGTCGTACCTTTTCGCAGAGATAAGCGGATGCCAGTAGGCCCTTTGCTTTGACCCTCCACGGTCATGGTATCGGTGATACAAGCGGCAGTGCTTGGTCAGCCGAGGAAGGACGCGGCGAGATAATGGTACCAGCCTAATGGGGACACTGGGGACGCTTATGAAACAAAGTGGCGGCGCATTAGCCGCCCCTAATTCCGCGTAGCCCTTCGACAGCCCTGCCAGTCGGGCGGCCATCCGACTCCATGATTTTCGTCGAGACCAACAGAGACCGACAGCCACGATCACGGTGTTGTAGTCGCACAAATGCGAGGGTTAACAAGAGTAATAAGTAACCTTACGGAGTGTTTCGCTATGGCCAAGATTTGATGGACTCGGAAGGGTGGCACGTGGCTAACAAACTGGCTGGCTGCGTTGGGGCGCAGTAAATTTCCTGAAGGAACTCTCTCCTCCAGGGGCGCACGGTGAACCTCGACTGCTTCTCCATAACGGCCACTCCGCCCCATTAATGAGCTCTGCTTCGTCTACGAAGCAGTGTATTGAGACGAATGTCGTCTCGTTAACGTTAGATTTGAAGCCCAAGTTTACTTGTTGGTAATAATTCATTGAGGGGTTACATGTACACTTGGAGACAATCAATCTGAGACGGCTAATTTTTTACACTAGAGTTATGTTGGCAGCACAGAGAAACCTGCAGCGCCACAGTCGGCCGAGCGCGAAACAAACCCAATCTCAATAAACGTAACATAACCCACGACCGTCGAATCTAACCTTAGAATACTTGTCAATCCAATACACCGGCTGTCAGATCAAGTCCAACAATTATGCACAAATTTGTGCGTTGGAGCGCCAATTTTGTCAGCCTGCACATGCGTACTCAGTTGGTAAAAAAGAATCTTCCTCAAACGAAACTCGTCTTCGAACCAGCGGAGACTGTTTGTGTCACGTGTGTAACGAAGCAAGGCAGATTGATTGGTTCTTTGTCGTTCCGCGATGTCTCTTCGAGCCTTTCTCTCGCATTTGTGATTTTGTGTATACGGAATCGGGGTACACTTGCACCGCCAAGTCCAATGATCCGGACCGAATGTGAAACTTAGAGTGGTAATTTTCGCCCACCCTGTATCGTGAGAGGTGGCTTGTTGCGGGAAAGGAACACGTTGAAATCGAAGTGCCTGAAGCGGTGAGAGACATCCGTCTGCGTCATTGGGCCATTGGCCGTTTACAAATACGCCGATGGAAGCTTAACTCAAAGACAAGCTTTGGGTCGACGGCACTCGAATAGTAAATAGTGAATCGCGGATGGATGAAGATTTGTTTTATAAAATCTCACTGCAGCGTCAGAGAGTATGGAAAGAAATGTAGCCAACGTTTCGGAACACCCTGACTTTGGGTGTTTTTATCGATATTCGAGAGTGTTTGTGGAATACAATGTGTGCAGGATATAATACTTCAGAATTTGAGGGGTAAAAAGTCTACTCGATGAAATGGTTTTAGTTTTTAACTTCTTGATTGACGGCCGCGTGTGTATGAAGGTATCTTGGCTGGGCGAGAAGATTAGAAACTCGTTTCAACTTTTTTAATCTGAAGTAGAAAAAGTCAAAGACCCTTCACTGGATTTATCGTATCTATATCTAGCAACGGTCGATACTGGAGTAACACGCTCACGTTTGGTATAGTTATTTCGAGGATTTTATGTGACCTGATAAACCTACGTTGGTTAAAAAATGTTATCGACAACCTGAAAAATCAGAAAAAAGGCCGGGAATCTTTTGAACGATATGAAAAAGTCTGAGCAATGACAGAGATCATACTTCCAGATGACCAGGAAGAATCTGACAACTTTGTGGACGGTCTCAAAAAAAAAAAAAAAGATAAGAAATGTAAAACATTTGTAAAGATAACGCGAAAAAATCAAGAGATTTTACACATAACCTGGATAGTTCTAGGAAAAGATAGATAATTTGAGTTCAGAAATGACCTGGTAAATGCAAGTGAATTAGCAAGAAAATCCTAAAGATGATTTGAAAGCGTCCAATGATTGGGGCAGCCCTGACATTTCGAATTTGAAAAGTTCCGCGAAATTGTGAAAGGACAAAATGCCGAAAGGGCATAAATCCGACAGGTCAAAGTTATAAGAGTGCGAAAATATGAAAATTTAAAAATCTGAAACATCAAAATTTCGAATAATCCAAGATTTTTAGTTAAGTGAATTTTTGAATTTAAGAAGTGAAATTTCACCACTTTAATCTTTCTTTGTTTTGGATTCTTGATATTTTTACGTTTGGAACCCAATCGTTGAGTAAACTACGCTGTGTGAGCCTATATTTCAACTTTCGTAATTTTACTCTCGCAAAAATTTATTTTTCGGAATTTTGATATACCGGAACGTTTCTTTTTGGAACTTTGCTCTATCGAGTATTAAATTTTCGGAATCTTGCATTTCGGAACTTTGAAACGTCAGATTTTTTAGAAGTTTGATTTCTTTACTTCAAGTTTCGCCTCTCAATAATTCGGAATTAGGCGCTTTTGGATCATTCCAAATTCGGAACTTCAGCCCCACCCCAAATAATTTTACGTCGCAGTTTAAGTACACCTCAAATTGCCCAGAAAGATCGCAACAAGAATTCATTTAAATCACTCACAAAACGCCGTTTGCACAGATTTCGGGAACACACACTTTTCTAAAATCTTTTATTTACATTTTTATCGACTTTCGGGAAATTCCAATTTTATACAGGCTGCTCTAAAATTGTAGAAATTATTCAACGCAATGTAAAATGAGGCCAACAATACGATTGCCTATGTATCTTTTGTTTTAAACCTTTCTGTTTAAAAAGCCCTAAGTTTTGGTGCAAGTTTCATTGGCAGTTAACGTCTTTCAAAGTAGTTATGGATTTTCTAATATCACAAATTTTCGACATCATCCACCTGCAGCTCGTCATACTTTCTACTATAAATTATTCTCTTTGTGCAGTTATGTTCTTACATGCCGTGCAATAAGACACTATATTGAACTCAACAATTTAATACCATAACAATAAGCATGACGGTATAAAATACATCCAAGAGTTTATTGTTAGGCTACTCTTATCGCACAAGCTTATATCGTGGATTTCAATTTCAATCAAACCTCACGTCAAATTTAATTAAAGATGAAAGAAAATTAGTTTTCCGCTTCATTCAACAACTGCACCGAGTAAAGTCCACGAATCGAATCTTTTTCAACCCACGGGTGTTGGCTTGTTCTTGCATTGAAGTTACGGTTCATTGGTTAATGCATTGCTCAATGAGCCGCACCTTCACCGTGGGAACAAGTCTATACCCTTGGGCTAAAGAAGCATCAATTTAAACAGATTCCAATCCGTGCTTTGTTCAATATACGTGATAACTAATTGCCCACAACTTTTAATCAAATTTGATATGACCTTTGACAAAAGTTCTGATTATCAATGAAATCATTTCGTATGTATTTAGTTGAATCGTATTCATCATTACAATTTCTTACTATTAAGATCAGTATAAAGTCTCGTATTCGAATGTATTTTTCCCACTCTCCATACTCAATTATATGTTTAATTCACGTATTGAAAATTACGAAAGAACGTGGCAACACGAAAAGAGCAATTTATCAGTTGGAAAAAATAGTTCCTGAACAATAATGAACATTCAGAACTATCCTTTCAAGGAGCTTGAACTTGATAGAAATGATAACCATGCAAATATTTTATCTGTTCATTCATGAAGTCTATTCGACCATTTTGGAATTAATGTAATCAAATTGGTTATATTCTACAGTAGAGGTCTTGTGTTATTCGCACATAATTAGAGTTATTATCGACGAATAGTTGATTCGACTATTGTGATAACGGTTAGTAAATAACACAAGACATGTAAAAAACAATCTTCTATTCTCACGTAAACCGTAACGGTGCGAGATATTTTTTATTTATTTAAGGTTCAACAAGACATAAACAAAATTTGGCATACTAAAATGAGATATCTGATCAGAATCATTACTTTGTCCATTCGGTAATTACCACTTATTCAATGTACAGATCAGTTATCAAAGAGGTGTAAAACTTTAAGACTGTCAATTTAAATTGTCATTTTTTGGTTGAAATTGTAGCACTTTTTCATTTGTTCACTTAAGATTTCTTAATATTTTGACTTAGATTTTATGTGTTTGTGGCGAATATCGTCTGTGGACGGTTTTGAAATGGTGTCGACATATTCGTCGCGAAATGATGAACTACTTTAACAGGTTTCGAAGATCATGGGTCGATTTTCGTTGTTCAGGAATGTTTCCGGATTCTACTGCTTATAAACAGCGAAGGTCTTTGTTACTTTCGACGGTTTTGATCTTATATCAGACCGTTTAGCTCATTACCGAGAATATTAACTCCACGAGTCAACTCCTATTTCGTCCTAATTATGATTTTGTTGTGAAAAAAATTCGACTCAATGTTAGATAGTGGAAAGTGGAGTTATTTGAACCCGACATTTTTTCCAGGCTTGCTGTACCATCATCTGGGCTAAATGGCAGTGTGAAACAGCATCGGCGAAGCTTCCCGCATCCAACATCAGAGAGAATATACCGAGGTAAATAATAATGACGAGAAAATTGTTTTCAGCATCGATAGACCGAACGGCACATTAGTCAACGTCAAACTAACAACCAGCCTCCCCATCTGCATCACGTATAGCCAACATCGATGGGCGCAGCCAGCACATAGGCACGATTATGATGAATGGATTAGCAGGATAAGCTTCGCGAAAAGGGTGTTTTATCGGGACCACGGCACGTAGCGATTTAATAACTGGCCAAAGTCCGTCCAGGCTGATCATCCGTTCATTCACTGCCCCGTGGTGTCCAGTATAAAATCCGCAATAAATTAAACGACGTTTCCAGGACATTGAAAATAGAATATTCAGAAGACAGAAAAGGAATTGAAGGACAGTTTCCAGGACTTTTCAAAGACAATCAAAATTCACGGACATATTCAGGACATTAAAAATAGAATATTTTAGAAAATTGAAGGATGGTTTTCAGAACTTTTTAAGAACAATCGAAAGTCAAAGATATTTCTGGGGAATTAAAAATAGAATATTTCTAGGCCAAAAGAAAAATTGAAGGATGGTTTCCAGGACTTTTTAAGGACAATCCAAAGTCAAGGGCATTTCTAGGAGAATGAAAACAGGATATTTCTAGGATAAAAGAAAAATAGAAAGACGGTTTCCAAAACTTTAAGAACAATCAAAATTTCAGGACATTTCCAGGTCCATTGTACTCGGTAAATAATTATAACCAGCACGTGATTTGTGTCGAGTCGAGGTTACGCTTCGGAGAGAGTCCGCACGCACGTACCTACATCCAGATCGTTTTTACGACGCGTTCCTGAGCGATTTACGAGCCGTTTTGCGCTCGTTGACCTCGCTCATCTCGCAAAGCTGCTGCTGGGAAACGGATATATACCTACTCCATTCACCGTTCTCGTTCATGCCGGACTCGGCTCGTCGAAGGCGGCGCTAAAAACGGATCGGCAATCGTAAAGGGCGAACCGGAAGCCCGGTGCGTTAACTTCTTATTGCTCCACCAGATCCTCCTTCGGCAGAAATCTCAACAGCGGTTTTCTCTCGGCTGTATTGCCTTCTGTTACTTCTGCTGCTGCTGCCACTTGTGAATACTGAGGCAAGCTCTGTGCCTTGATTATCCGATGGATATCTCGTTCCGAGGCTCTTGAGTCGACCGGTTGAACCTTTTTTCATCCCGACAGCCATGATTGCGAGTGAGTGATTAGGTGCATTGCGTCTCCGATGCGTCCGCGCCGTAGATATTTTCACAAACGTTCTTTGGCGGCACGGTTAGAGTTCATTTTTTACCTTTGAATTTCCGTTTCACAGTTGCGATCGATTGTACAATGGATTCTCTTGTAACTTCTCGCGTGATCATTTCACGCGCCCTCTCGATTCACGATATGCTGTTTGTATCCAATTAACTTTGCGATTCTTTGGACAACTCAGCCCACAAAACTCCCAGAGCAGGAAGTTACGAGGAGTCTGTATGATTTGCGTATGCAAAACAAGGGATTGTGATTTCAGGCACGTGGAGAATAGTCATGAATATCCTGAATGTTTGTCCTAATTTACCCGGCTTCAAATATTGTAATTTAAGAATATATTAGTCAGCTAGTCTTTCGTAATTCAATAATGCAGATAACCGTGAACCGTGTTGTCAAGAATTGCATATTGTAGTTCAAATTTAACAATATTTTAGACTACAAACACTGATAACGATGTAATCTTTCAGTTTCTTTCTTGTTTTTCCACTTATCCAGATTCTCTCAGTTGCACAAATTTCATCTGAAATGACGTAGCCAGATATTTTTAAACTCGTTCGTATGATTGAAGAATGCCATAAATTGTCTTACTCTACTGTGTTCTAAATTAAACGCAAGTGTTTGAAACTGCTGTAATGTTATTCGAGAACAAACGTACAATTCTTTCGCTGTATGAGGTTTTATATATACGCGTATATAATTTTCTATCACAACAGGGCCAAAACAATATCAAATATCGCTTGTGGATTAATTAAAATTGAATTTGACGATTGAACAAACGAGGACGAGGACATTTTGAACGCAATTCGACCTGGCTGGTAACTCGTCCGATTCGCTCATTATACCATTAATTTTCAAATACATAATCACGTGCATGATATGACTCATATGTATATCAGAGCGTAATGATGCGGAATAATGAATGCAAATTGGTAGCACGTGTACAAATAACAGTGATCGCCGTTTGGTAATCATAACTGTAACGCTCTGCATATATATTTACTTAGCATAGACTGTATATTTATTATATATATACATGTATCGACAAAGGAACTGCAGCTCAAGTTATTTCCAACTTATGGTGCAAATTTTTTTCTCGTTGCCTTTTCAAACTGGTGTCCAGATTTTAATTGCAGAAAATATTTGAACGGCAGTAAAATAAAATTAATGACGACTCGAGCGAAGGCTGGGTAAAAATTGATGAGTAAATATTATACACTATTCCCGTTGCAACCAATTTTAGAATACCTTATCATTATGTTTAAAAAAATCTAATGAAATGCCAAATACAAATGCGACATTGATAGATGAATTGAAAGTTACTGTTGTGAGAAATTAAGAGATGTGAAAAAAGATAACAATTAGATTTCTGCCAGTCTATTCTAGAAATTGATGAAAAAGTAAAAATGGAAGCAGCTGATCAGTCTGCAAAATTTTATTGTACATAGATACCGATTGGAAAAATAGGAATTTACTTGATACTCGAAAAAAACGTGAATCTTCACGGTAAAATGGAAAAGAGCTTCGCTGTTTTACTGTCAGAAAAACTACTGTGAAAACGATCCGTATTTGAAAAGTATCAGGTTTTAATTTTTAAACCGGAATCTACGAAGTATCAGATACTTTCAACCAATGCACAAATATTAACTTTTCAATTTTTGCCATACCCAGGGAAAATTATTTTTAACGAATCGATTTGACGTCATGAAAGTTCAGTCCTCGATTTCAAATTTTCATTTTCTACGCACCTCTGCAACACTGCGTAACGATGCTACCATTATTTCCCCCTAAAATTTGACGGATGTAAATCGGCGGTTTTGCGCGGTACCAATTTAACGCGCCTAACCCTTAATTGAGTTGATAAGTTCAATTTTTTTAAACACCCACGGGGATCAGTTGACCCGCAATCAACGCAGCAGGAACTCGGATCAATTAAGTTCTCGTTTATGGTTGACCTTTCACTGCAGAGCCGACGGTCAAAATTACTTGCACGATATTTACACCCATCATGATCTTCGACACCTATTGCAAAGTATTTAATCAACAAGTTTTATTAACCAACAAGATGGATGATGTTAACCCTGGCGAAATGTTCGTTCGAATGCTAAATTTCTCTTTTTTTCATTATCGAAAATCAATCACTGAAAGACTAGAACTTTCCCACGTTGTATTTCCAATAAAGCTGTTGGTAGAGAGAGAGCAGCTTCTTACGAAGATAGGTGAAACTGGCGAGGAAATACGTAACGTGCCCTTCTGTTGATTATTTAGCGAAAAATTAGTTTGTCTACACGCTGGTTACAGTATGATAACCCTTTAAGCTCAAAATGGATTCCATAGTTCAAAACAAAAATTATAAACCAGGAGTATGAATTTAATTACAAAGAGAAAAAAAAAATAAACAGACTTATAATATCATAACGTGATGCTAATTATTGCCAGTACTGTCCTCAGATGCTTCGTGTAACATCGATATTAACTGCACGCAATAATTTTGTACCGAATAATCCTACATTTCACCAAGAGACGTCCTACTTTGAACCGAACCACGGAAGGAATAGAAAATCCTGCCAAGTTTAGGGCCTAGAATAGGATTCTCTCTTCTTGATACAAAATAGTCCTTCGCAGGTTCTATTCATCCCCTACCGAACACAGGACCTTGCAGGATTGATTGTATTAGGGCCGAAATTTCTACTCGGGACGTGTGTTATTGATCGAACTTGCAGCCGGCGATGAAAAGCTTTTCGGCCGCGTAGGTGTGTCCTGCAAGCTTAGCCGATTTGATTTCCGACCCACGCGCGTTTCTTCACTGCAGGCGTGAATGTTGGTCGACACGTGCGAGAGACTCGTTCAAAGTGATTTAATTCCGTGTGCGTCGGCGAGCAATTCCTCCTCCTCCTCCTCCACGGCATGATAAAGGAAGCGACTTGCTTCCCGTCGTTATAACTTCGTCAATCTAAAGCCGATGTCAAATCTCTTTATCATTATTCAACGTTGCACCAAATTTGCATAGAAATATAACTTTGTTCAGGGGGGAGAAGCCCTGTTCCCTTACCAGGGACAAATTATTCCAAGGGCGAGGTGCTTTCGTCACGCCAGAGTAATTCTGAATGAAAAAGAGTAGCCCGATATTGTTGATACGCATCTATTTTCAAGAATGTTTTTCTCCTTCCTCAAGGTAAAGAAGATCGAGTCGCGCTTTTCGCGGCAAAAAGTCTGGGTCAAAAGTGGTCGAAAAACTGCCGCTACGCAAACGGCGTTCAACCTTTTTATACCCGGGTATTATTTGAATGCGGAAGACGTTTCTTTTTTTTTTTTTCTTTTAGGTGATACAGAGCCCCGTTAACCCCGATCTACAAGATAGTTGACAAAATCCAGGCCACTTTGAAACATAACAGTAAAAATTTACAAGGGGAAAAGAAAAATTCTCGTTACGGTTTCGCTTTTAAACCTGCCGTATTACCCATGGTATATAATATCCGTTCACCTACGACGTGCAGGCTTCACGTGAAGGGATTCTATTCCCAACACCCCGCGCCAAAGTAGCCATGACGCCGGTCATTTTTATCGTCTCGTTTCCCAAGCCTCGGAGAAAATGGAAAAGCCACCCTACAAGCGGCACTTTTCATTCGTGGTAGAAGCAGTGCTGGTGATTTGGACAGGTCTTTGATTATAACGTTTCCTATAAAATGATTGGATACTTTTTTCGAAAAAAATCTCGAGCCGGTGAAAAAAGGAAAAAACTACTTTAATAGCGTGTTATTGAAAAACGAACCAACGTTTTCTTAAATCCGTCTGGTCGTTCTGAAGAAAATGTTACAATAGAAGACCTTTCTAAATTTCAAATCTTGTACTGAATGTGCGTAAAGATCCAACCTTGTCCTGCCAATACCCGCGTAAAAAAATATTGAAAATCGATATGTTTTTTTGAACCAAGTCCTTATGCTGCAGTTAAATTGCCTACCTTGGCAATCTCATCGAAAACATCATTATCTGCTTCGTCGATGACGGTATTTTTTTTTTGTATTAATGTAATCGTCATATAGACACTATACATTTATTAAAAAACTTTACAAAGAAAAAAATTAATTGACCACGATTTTTTAATATTTCGGAATAATTCAGTTTTATTATAAATTGCTAAAAGAAATTGGTTGTTACATTTACTAGTTATTATATAGTTCCATAATAAATCAGAATTTTACCGATGTTTTACCAATATTTCATACAATAGTCATACATTCAGGAACTTTTTTTTTCTGGTGTTGAAAAAACTGGAATTTTTCGGTGTAAATTCGCAGAATCCGATTTCTATGTTGCAGAAACAAAACTTGTTTTGATCAAGGTACACTCAATTATGTTTCGTAATTACGTTTTTGCAGAATTCCACGCCCTTGGCATTTCAGAATGTATGGTACGTTCTGCAGTTAGCTAGAAAAGATGCTGAATAGGTTGAAAAGGTTTAAAACGTGTAACTAAAACTTCATCAAGTTAGATACGATTGAAAACGTACCTCTAGATTGGAAACAAAAACCTTCAATCACTGCGTTTCAAATGTAAAAACCCTATTGTTAACAGTATTAGGTTAACACATTATTCTACTATGATATCAGTCAAAAATTCGTACAGCTCATCCAATTTTTATAGACAGTAGCTTATTTTGTCCATAACCGAACACAATACAAATTGTTTGAGACAGAATTTGTTCATCAACTCGTCAGCTGCCAAATAAAAAGAATCAATGTGAAAAATTATGAAAATGTACATAGACAAGCTTGTGATTCAGAAATAACCACGTTACAGTTATTGAAAATACCAATCAGACGGTCTGCGGAGAATTCATTCGCGAATCAAATGAGCTATCAGTAATCAGAATCCATCAACTAATGTATAGATCTTACGGTAAAAAATAATGGAACAGGACTGCTTCTCTGAAATGGTTACCATGACAAGGTCTTGTCATCTAAAATTTAACGATTCAAAACTTAATCCCGTATCTTGCGGGCTTCTTAGTAGTATGTGAGTGCAGACCAGCTTAAGCGAGACTTTCCAAGCTTTTGTTTTATGACATTTTTGTTTCAACAAAGTTTTCAATCCGATTGTGCGGGACCCATGCATCTTCAAAAGTCTGTAACATCTTGTTCTAAGCTCTTGGAAAAAATATAATTGGTCGCTGTGATCATAGATCGTGATGAAGTGAATAATAACTTCAATATAACAATACCACAAGTAACTATTTTGATACTTAAATCCCTCCTCCGTGAAATTCCATTTCATTATATGTCAGATAGGTCAGCATCATATATATATATATAATCTAATACCTCGAATAGACTGTAAGTTTTTTGCGAGGTTGCCGAGCGGTCGAGGATCTTGCCGTGCGCTAGATGAAAACGATTTTCTCGTAGTAAATCTTGGCCAAGCTTAAACGCCTGGGCCGTAGAACCTGGAGGGTTTCATCCGCTTTCTGACCTCAAAAATTACGGTTTCGTCGTCCTTCAGGGGCGAGTAGAGGCGTCGACGTTACGCCGCCGCGAGCAATAAAAATCGATTTCGAAACTCGGGGCTACACCGAACCGGCAATAACTGGGCCTCCTCTATCACTCTAACACCGGACGATATCTTGACCTCCTTGACCACCGCCCGGGGTCTAAGTGTGCACCACGCAATCACTGTTAACAACGGTGAACTCTGCCCTGGGAGTTCCTCCTTGAGTTCGCCTAGATTGGCTCTCCCTTATAGGTATAACCCCGTCACTGCGGTACACGACGTGCTCGCACCTATCCTACCGGTTTCCCGAATTTCAGGAGTAAAGGTACTAATTGACCGGGCCAATCTCCTTTCCGGAAATCCTTAGACTCCCACAAAGAATGATGTTTTTATTGAAGAAACTAGAAGAAGGTTTATGTACCACGGAACGGAACGAAAGGATCTTTCACTACGTACTGCTTAACTCCTCGGAGTCCCAGCTTGGACCCTGGTGGGACGAATAACTGAGATCTCTTCACAAATTCTAAGGTACTACTCTAAAGATTTGATTGGATGAGGGGTTGACCATGGTTGAGTTCATTCTGAGCTAGCTGAATTCACTTGAAATCACATCAAGCCACCTGCGGTCAATCAGTTTTTTGGAGCCTTATAAATTCACTAGCAGTCAGTTACAAGATCCTTTTGAATTATTTCATTTTCAAAACAAGTATACATTAGACACACTTTAGTTCATTCCATGAACGCCTATTGGAGTACTAGCGTGGCAACTTAACGAGGTTTTATAAATTTTGCATATTACACACCTACTACTCGAATTCAACTATTGCGCTCAATAAATGCCCTCTAGTTATCTGATAATTATGATTGAACTATGTTGAACATAACGTGAAGAATCGTGGTTCGCTATCAAGCTGAGCACATGTTACGTGCTCAGTCCCTCTTCGCAATCACAACTCATTCTTCATCTCTCTTCTTTAGAAGCCGCTTGGTTCCATGAAGAACTAAACCATTTCTCGTCCATCCCGTGCACATCTGACTATCTTATCTCATTCTCAGAGCCCTGATCATGCACTCTGCTTTCTGCACTTACTAACGCTTCGTTTTGCTCATCCTTTGTCACATCATCTTTACTACTCGACCCAAGCACTTCTCATCTACCTTTTAAACTTCAGACTGCGTCTCCACTTTCTAAAACCAATCAATAAATATTATTCAACCCTAATACTCGACTTCGCATTGCTCTTAAACGCAAAAGCGGCGTTGAACCCAGTCTCACTCCATTACTTACCGCTCGCGAAAAAACGACCCTTAATTCGTTACGCACACCACTTCCTTTCGACAGTGTCGATACGCTGATGATCCTTTTTCATTCATCCGCTTCATATACTATTCCATAAAAGAGTATTCATTGATTTGGTAGGTAATGCAGTAAATATCTGAATATCGAAGCTCTATACTAAGCCCTATCCCGCAAGAGTCTGGGGGAGCAGTATAAAGGTAAAGCTTTGAAAATCCCGTGGCAAATCGAGGGGCTAAGCGATATATTTTGACGGCAGGAAAGGTTTCAGGGCGATAACTTATTGTCGTATACCGTTCTGTCAGTAAAACGTGAGAGTTAAAATATTACGAGGGCCACTGCAGCCGGGAATTTATACATATATATGATACATATATATGTTTATATATAATATATATATATACATATATATATAGGTGTATGTAGTCGAAGGTGGCGCGGCACTGTATATATAAGCGTACACCCGTTAGAGTTGCCAAAGTTTCTATAAGAGTTTTGGAGATCTTTCAACCACAGGCTTCGCTTTTAAAGTGTTCCCAGAGGTGCCGTTTAACAAGAAGCTGAGATCCCCCCTCCCTCCCCCTTCGCGCACGCCATATTGCACCCATAACTCAGTTAAACCAAGTTTACAAGTATACTTTATTGTGCTGCAACCTGGGCTGGCCTAGTGATGCGTGAGCAACGTGAGCAGCAACGACACTTTAGGACTAATTTTATCAGCCAAACTTTCGCGGTCCGATTGTCGGACTGAGTGTCACGTAACACGTTCCGCTCATTTCCTAAAGTTTTGGAATTCTCTAACCTGAAATAATCCCCTCCACACCTCATCCCCCCTTTCGCAGCAAGCACCATTACACTTCCATTCGGCCGAATCCCACCCTATCCGAATGACAAAAAAAGTACCTGCCCAAACTGCAGGCGAACCCGTTAATGCTTATAAAAAAGTCTTAACTTTCTTCTTACCGCGTTGCCTCCTTGATTCAAAAAGTTTAGCAACCCAACGATAGTAAGCTCAGACCGAAATTAGTTATTCCGCTCGGTTATCTCTCCGCGCTGTTTTTAGCTTCGAGTTTTTGCTTCTTATCCATCTCTCGTTGTTCACGCAGCTTTCATGCGTTTATGGTGTATCTCAGGTTTACCTCAGGTGTATCTCTGATTACGGGAAGCCGACGATCTGGCTCGAGTTTTTTTTTCGCTTTCATTGTTGAAATAATAATTTTACATCCTTTCGCTGTTTATAAGAAAGTCCGTATATACTCTTCGGTGCAAAATCTAACACCGTCTTTGGTCAATTTAGCTTCTAAGGGTTCTCGGTTTGTCTGGTATTGGACTTAGGGCTTTGCTTTACCGCAAGATCCTGCCTTCGGCAAAATTTTAAGATTGAGACTGCATTTTTAACAGTATGCGTGTACAAAGGTAAACTGTGTTTGAAAGAATTAATCTTCATTGACAAATAGTAACAAAGCCGCATGTCGAAGATGCCGAGTCTGTAGGTTCGATAATTTCAAGCACGCGTGAGGTAACAATTTTCTTACTCGATGAAAGGATGTTTCCCAACAGGTACAATAAAAGAGGAATTTTCACGGTTTAAATCTAACTACCATCCAACCCAGAGTCTTATACAAACACATTGACGAGTCATTTTCCGGAAAAAATTTACGTACCTACGTTTATTTTTCTAGGATAATCTGGCCTATGATCGATTTATTAAACCAACATCGTAAACAAGATTTGGCATTGAAATTACATGTAACTTGTCTGAGAATAGTATTTGTGTATAAATGTATTTCATCGAAATTAATATATGTAACGCAGGATATAAATTATGACCTACATTTAATGTAATGTACTAAAACTGGACACATTCAGGAAAAAGTCTTCCATATGTCTACTTCAATAATTTCATTGGTCACCAAATTGAGAGAATTTGAAATCGAAATCATACGATTTTTGATTAGCCGTAAAAGACAGTTTCAGTGAACGTCAAATGACGATAATTCAGGTCGCGAGTGTGGAAAATAAAATTCTTTAAATATTTTTCAACGATTCGGAGTCAATTATCTCCGTTTTACAATTATGGTCTGTAAGTAGAACCAATAATATCTGGTCGATGATTATCAGTGAAGCAGTAAAGACGCCGTATCATAATACAGTCTGATTCCCACCTAAACTATTCCAATACATGAACGTTTAAAAATAAAAATTCAATTTTTCGCCAACGACGTAATCTAGTAACGACCACGTATATTTATCCTGCATTTTGAAAAAGAGAAAATAAAATGAACGTCAAGAAATAAAGAGAACCGCAAGTATTTTTGGAGTGAAAATGAAATCAGTAGGTAGGGCGATCAGTGTCTAGAAACATCTCGCGAGGGGCAGGCTAATAATTCATCTCTCCAGCTGCACGTTTCAAGCGGCAGATATCTGTCTGGAGGTAAACTTCAGGAGGAGGGGATAAAACTCCCCAAGAGGCAATTCGCGCTAGTAATTCCATCGGGACTCGGCTCAGTCCGCAGAGCACGGTGGGGACTGGAACTTTTTCGGGAAACGTGGCATAACGGTGAAGGTCTCAATTGGTGATTTCGTGCCGGTTGAATACTAACGAACTAGAAAGCCGTGGAATTGTGCGGGTTTCCACGTATCTTTGCCGTGGAATTAAAATCTGCTTTGTGCGCGAGCCGAGGCGGCTTCTGCCGGAGTCCAAGTGGCGCCTCTTCGCCGAGAGCGGGACGTCGCGACGCCACCGTTGGTCACCCCTCCCCCCCCCCCCCCCCCCCCCCTTACACGCAGGAAGGGTGAATAGCAATTTACATTAATTTAAATAATGAGATTCACTGGGGGTTCCGGGACACCCGATTATTATTAAACAAATTAAACCTAAGCACTGTGCAGTGCTCGGATTAAGAGATGAGAAGGCATCTGATGAGCGGGGTTCGAGAGACCGTTCCACAAAACATCCATTCAGATCATCAGATTACCTTTTTGACCCTTATGAAATTTTGATCTGCATATTCATGTCTTTGAAATTTTGCTGAATTTTGCTCATTCTCACTGGACTGCATGTGTGTTCGATTTCTTATGAGCAGTATTTTTATACTTCAGCATTCTTTTTGTTTTTCCCAGAAAATATGTGCTCTTTAAAAATTCTTCGAGTTTGTAACAATTCTGCAAAGTTTGTCGACTTTTCTGTGTTTGTGTCATTATTTCGTACGAAGAATCCCACAACAGCAGTTCACACAAGAATTATTGAGAAAAAGGCTTTGAAAGAAAATTCATTTATGTCTTTGATTCAAAAAAGTGCACAAACTTACTAAATAACTCAATAAATTAACATGTGAATCAATGAATGAATTTTATGACAAAAAATAAAATTTCTCAAATGAATTACCATAATGCATTAAAAGAACTTTTCTTTGGTCTGAAAAATCATCCGAAGATTTAGGAAAAAACTTCTACTCCAAGCATATCCTGTTGTTACTTCTGACCTATCACCCACACGCTCTCATAACTTTCTGATCACGTATTACCTACTGCCTGCTGATACTCAGGCAAGGCCCATTAAACTACACCATAGTTAGTGACCCACCCTACGACTCAATATTGCGCACTGTCCTCCGCCAGAAGGCCAGTGCGCGATCGAGAGGTAAGATCCTTAGGTCCATAGGCTCCAAGAACGATGAGCCTAGTGTCACCTGCCTTGTTTTTTCCCAAGTATGACAATTGCTGAGAACATGCAAAGATTCGAGGTTTTGTTATCCTCTCCGCTCCTACAGCACAGTTGGGAGTCAATAAGACCGTGATCGTGCCTGTGGTAATTTGGGCGACAATGCCTGTTCGGCATCTGCACAGCCACTCGGACATCCCCCTTGCTCTTAAAAACTAGCATTTCAGCCCTATCCACTTTAAACTCAAGGACCCGCCATATGAGCTCCGATTTCATGAGGCAGGGTGACATCCCCACTACTGGCTCATGGCCCACAAACTGGGCGTGAGCGTCTTACAGGGACGGGGTGTCGGCGTTTTCGTTAGCTTATTGACAGATACCGGAATGTTCCGCCACCCACAAGAGTGCAGCATCGTTGTTTTCCGCCACTTCCTATAGAGCAGTTCTACAGGTCCAGACTAGGTAAAATGTATAGTTCTTGGAGTTGAGCGAGCCTGGGCTGTCCAGCTGTCCGAGCGCATCCTGATGTGCAACCTTGCACTCGACATGATTACGTACACCTCCATCGGGAAAACCTCGGCACACTTGATCAGAGAGTTTGAGATCTTCCTGCCACTTCTGCATCCGTAGCCCCCAGCGTACGACCTGCCTCCAATCGTGGAGCCATCCGTGTACCAGATGCCCCCATTCGCTGGAAGCAGATCTGGTGCGTCCGGCCAGTCACTCCATTTGGTTAACAATACCTTGTAGTGGTTGTCGGGGGTGTACTGTACTGACATTTTGTCCTACAATATCTTCTTTAGAGGCATCTCCAAGATTGGCTTTGGTAATCGAATTTTCTCCGATCCCCGTTTCTAGAGCTTAGAAAACCTCATCTTGAAGGGTGCCAGAGCTGCCATGTACATTAGTGTTATGTTTAGAGGCTTGCGGTTGACCATAACCCTCATCGTCACCACTGGCGCATGGCGTGGTCCTCATCAGCCCTGCAGGACCCAGCAGCTCCCTTGCCTACTGTTATATGTTAGTGTAGCTGCCTCTAAGCGGTTATTAACTTCATCCTCGGCTAGACCATCGTGGTGTAGACCAGCCTGGGCATCAAAATAGCCATACAGATCCACGAAACCGTTTTCAACTCACTCCCCTCGTTGGTTCAAAGGCCCTCTTGTACGTCCACGAATCCGTGTAGTCCCCCCCATATCGTCTCTCTAGGTGACTCTGCCAGCTGCGTTGGCTGTCCAGGATAACTGCCAAATACTCAACTGATTTCGAATACCCAAGATGTTCCCCAAACAGTATCGGGCCGTGCCTGGTCTCTACTTTGTACTTCCTGATGAAAACCATGACCTACGTATTCTCCAGATTTTGCGTTGGGGTGACAAGGTGACCAGGCTTATCTGGCCACACCAGGCAACCGTTTGACCCCTCTGACAGCCCGTTCAGTGAGCTTGATCAGAGGTTTCACGTAGGATCCTCGCACCAGAGTCAGGATGTCATCAAGATCAATTAGCATGCACTTGATCCACCTCACCAGTGACTCTGGAACTCCATACCTCTTTGCCTCTCAGCAGGCCACCTAGTAGGGGGTGCAGTTGAATTAATGCCCCTTTGATGCTGATGAGGGTGCCCATCGCGTATACTTGATAAAAACCACTTTGGCTGTTCTCCATACCCTTGGTGTATGGCCAAGAGCAATACTTGCCGTGTATATCTATGTAAGAAGCCTGCAGATAAGTTCAAGCCTTTCAATCAGGAGCGTCGCGAAAATTTCGTCGGTCACTATAGATTTTTACAGATCAAAGGTCCTGGTCGATTATTTAAGTCGTGGCTTCGTGACAATTCAGAAGGCCAGCCTCCAAACGTCCTGCAGCGCCGGATCTGATCCCGACACATGATGGTTCTTCTTTGGTCCTTCGAAGCCAGGAAAGTCCACTTCACTGGATATGAAATGCTTTCCTCCTCCGACGAAGAAGCATATTCCGTAGATAGTGGATGGCTGATGTCCAGCTTAGTACCAGTTAGTTGGGGTTCCTGCAAGTATCCGTGGAGTCCTGCTGCATCCGCCACATTTTTTGTCCTAGCGCAGAAGCTCTTTAACTTTCCCTTTTTCTGGATTTGGTCTTATGAGCCCCGCTGCAGAGCCTCCAAGTCCTAGAGCGGAGCTCTTGTAGGGTATTTTCTTTCCACTACGGAGCTCCTCCTCTAACCCGTGAGGCGCTCTCTGGGAAAATATTTTTGTAGAAACGAGGTAGAGTGAATCCACCGCAAATTCTGTCTCCTCCCCGTTGCCATACCTAGTCGAGGAGTTCTGAATTTTTCTCTTAAGATCGCTCCGAAACGAGTCTCGCGAGGTTTTGCTCGGGTTCCTGCTCGTTCTACGAACGACGGTGAACCAACCCACCCGGAGCCGAAAACAATCTGTTTGTGCTCTGAAAGTGAGGGTTCATGGGAAACCTTCACGCTCACCAGTCGTCCAGCAGCTTTCTTGAGCACAGTGTAACAGTCAACACCCCCATTTGTTTCACCATCTGGAATGTAGGGTATATCTTCTAAATTTAATTTTTCCGAATCGGTGGTCTCCAGATATTCCAGCAATGCTCACCTCGGTGGTTACTGTCTGTGTTGCTGCACACTGTATAATGCTATTTGGCATCCCACTCCAGGACCAGAATTCTGTCAGGTATTTAATGCAGAACTCCACCGTTCTCCCGGATCGTGAGGGAACTAGGCTGATGCAACCACTACCTCTAACTCTTACTGTAGCTCTTAATCCTGTCCTGAAGCTTCAGCCGAATGGCGATAAGTGAATAGAAAGTTTTCATCTCTTAAGCACCCGATGTAAGAATGTATGTAAGGAATGTTTACATGTTGGAATCTTACGCTTCTGATGGGAAGCACGTAAGACGGTCAAAGACCAGTTTATCAAATTTATATCTTCAACAATGAATTGTCTCGTAACTAATGATAATGCATATCCGCATTTCAATTATTAGACGGTCTTTGACTGTCTTACGTGCTTCCCATCAGAAGCGTAAGATTCCAACATGTAAACATTGCTTACATACATTCTTACATCGGGTGCTTAAGAGACGAAAACTTCCTATTCCCACATACAAAGCACAAGAAAACAAATTTGAACTAAACTGGTGATGAGAGGAATTAACGACAAGAGAGTCAGGGCGGCTAGGTGGTCTAGTGGAGTAAGGCTCCGGTCAAGCATCTCTAGATACCAGGTTCGATTCCTGGCTCCGTCGTTAATTTTTCGAATTCACCAGTTTATCGAATGGCGATAAGGTTCCTGGAACATAAAATCTTATCCCAGCGATGCTTTCGCAGGCTCTTCGTAAGAATGGCTTGATGCACACTCTTCCTGGCACACATAGAGAGTGCCACTCGCTCTGAGTACTCTATGTGCATTTCATCCACGTACCTAACTAACACAACCAAAACACGCTTGCAGCGATGCAGATTAATTTGGTAAGAGATATCCCTGATATCCCAATTACGATAGCCCTGGGCATCGATACCCTAGTTTCCCTACCGCGAGCCAGTCACTTTGAAGGTGAGCTCGCTGAGCCCCAAATAGGGTTAAGGTCCAGATTCCTGAGAGCTCGGACTTGCTCCTCCTTCATCCCGACGCGTCGCGACGGTCAGAGTCCTCTCCGCAGCTGTCTGCTCAGAGTCCCCCTTCGGTCCAGAATAAACTCGCTACCGCCCCGTCTTGAGGATCAGATTGTGACGATTTTTGAATATATGCCTGAAAATATAACTTACCCTAAACATGGCGTGAACAAATAAATTATACGGAAGGATTTGATGCAAGTATTTTCTACTAAATCGAGAAATCGTTTTATCCAACATTCATCCAAATATGTGTCGTTTGATTCATTATAAGATCCAAGATGGGCATAACAATTTATTAAAAACCGGGTTTATATAAATCTACGTTCATTCAATAATTCATTCATACAGATTTGAAATTCTTGTAACACATTAAAATACGCTTCTTTCGATTAACCTCTCCGTGACCATAGTGTAATGATTCAAATATAACCGCGCAATGAACACGGCACGAGCGGATTAGGTTAGACCCCGGGAGTGAGGCACCTGATCACAAATTTGAGAAGGAAGGTTGCTTGGTCGAGGTCTCTCCAGGAGGAACGAGGTTGGGAGGTTCCCCTCTCTGAAACGAAATCATAACAGATCGAAAGTCGACAAACTGAGAATAATAAAGTAAATCTAAACTACTAGGACAAACATTTCAAATTAATAATTAAACACTCGAAAAGCCAAGCCAAATTTTAAAGAGAGACGATATAAAACGGAGAAACAATAAAAGTGAAATCAAAAAATATAGTGCCTCGACGAAAGACAGTTATTGACAATTATTTATAATTTCAACAATATCCACCAGTTTTAACAATATACACATGGAATGAATGACTTGTGGAATGGATGAATGAATGAATTTTAAACCTAACGACGGCTCATGTTTTGATATACTTATAAATGAATTAAAATTTCACTCTACTATTCATATTTTATAAAAGATTTTTAATATTGATTTCACCTAATTTTTAATTTACAAAATGATCTTACAATAGATTTCTTTATTTAATCTATTTTTTTCGACTTATCTTGTATTAAATTTGACCCAACAGGTTCCGCTAATTTATGGTATAATCGTGTCGGATAGTTTTCCAATTCTCACGGTGATGTGCAGATCTTATAAGACCGTAGCCATTATTCAATGTTCATGTGTGAGGATTTTTCACTCGTTAATTTATGAGAAGGTCCATAGTGATTGATCCAACTTTCTCACTTTAACAACAATGCTTGTATGATTAAACTGGCGAGTTTGTATACGTGAAATAACCATTTAAATTCAGAAAGAAAATACAACAAAAAGGTCAAACTTTGGACCACTACGATGGTTATTGATATTAACACTCGGGCATCTTTTCTTACAGTGTCACTCCGTTGAAGCAGATTTCTTCTTCTACCTCACATAATTGTCTCAAACGCCAAGTCCGCCTTGCCGCGGTATTATCCGAAGATTCTGCAGCCGCAGGCGAGTCAGCGTCCTTAACGAATGGCCCAGGTACTGACGTAATAACTCGATGTAGCCTCTGTATTAGCTCCAGACCCCTAGCCCATATGCAAACCTCCTCCGAGGGGTTGAGCTGGGAACCCGACTCACAAGCCATCTCTAAGACTCGGCTCTGTCCAACCATTTCTCCCTATTCTTGATAAAGGAAACCATGAACTCCCCCTTCTACACACCATCGATCTACTGGGACGTTTAGGCCTAAAGGGCCTCCAGCCTCGCAGCAGTCAGCTGGGAGACGGGGTAGTCCCCCTCCATGATGTCCGGCATCAGGATGAGAAACACCATCTGCGCAAGGTAAAGACCTCAGGTGTCTTTGGTCTCTTCGCAGCCCTTTCCTCTATCGTTGGAGTGATGTTGGAGCCCTTGGTCGTTTGCCGTCTACAGATCCCCTCGCTACCACCGGCTGAAATCCCTGCGCGCTCGTACTTGAGAAGGCCTAAGGAGTCGGTGGATGTGCCCTATCCGGAGCGGTTTCACCCGCCGCCCTGGCTCCCCTCACACATCGCTTTTGAGCAATGCTGCGGTTGGCCCTCTTCACCGCGAGCCCCGGGAGCTGATGCGTTGTCTCCACCATGGTCAGAGAGCCGATCCCCGCACAGGCCTGTCCTTCAAACAGGGAATTACGGTTCCTCGGTGCGGAGCCCCCTGCTGTCCTCGTAATCGTGTAATTGTTGTGATCGATGCATCTTCCATACTGTTGAAATATGCGGTCCACCGCTATAAAGCCCGGCATGAGGTATCTACAAACCTGGACCGACCACATCATTTTTTTCGAAATGAAACCAAAACTGTAATTTGGTGACATTCGTAAGCTTAGGTTTACCACACATATCTCGGAAAGGGTTGGAGCACCAAAATTGGGGTTTTGGTCTCATTTAGAAAAGATGATCTGGTCAGTCCAGGCTTAGAGACATCCGTATGAGAGAATAGGGGTAAATAATGCATGCACAGTCCTCCAGAAAACATAAAATTTCAAAGTAAATGGAACGAATAAAAGAGAATATGCCTCACGCAAATTTTAGTGACACATCTGTGACTTGAGACGACCAAAATGTTTCACTGTCCGTAACTTCAGAAATTGGTCGGAACTTGTTTTTCGAACCTTTATAACCATTCTGTAAACAAGATTTTTGATTTCAGCTCGTTCTCTCTGTGAGATTGACTTTTCCGGTTCAGCGCGTGAAGAGTGTTATTTGCTACGCGGGCCGAACCTGCAGGGCAAACAAATAGGCGTCCCTTAGACATCGATCCCATTGAATTGAGGACCCTGGAATAGCATCGCCGCTTTCGCATTCACCCTTCGAGCCAAACTGTTTTTTCTTGTCTTCCGCTGGCCACCGATCATGCAGGAACGGCTGGAATTCAACGTCCACAGTCCCACCGTCATCCGTCACAATCACATAATTTCTCACTCTGTTTCAACCGGGCCTACACTTTGGTCAGTGTTATTAAACCCTGGCCCATACACTAGGTTGCGCATCAATCATACCCTCGGCACACATTTCAAAAGAGGAAAACAACTACTTTCCCTTCTTGGACTCACGGATATACCAACAGGATATTTCATTTTATTCAAGCCGTTGCGATGTCGTTGCAAAAAATTGTACAAAGATGAATTTTTGAACGTAATTTTGCTTCGTTTTCAGCTGGGTTCTGTTTGGAATTCGTTGAACTCTTGGTTAATATTTATCAGAAGTTGCAACGTCTATTTGTTCGGTTTTTCACCTACGAAACTGAATAGAAAGAGAAAAATGTTCCGATAACTCTGCACTGAAATGCAATTTGAAACTTTGAAGACATGGAAAAGTTAAGCGCTTGAAATCTGTTTTGAATTCGTTACAAAACGTACTGACTAGAGACTCCATTTCAAATAAAAAACAACAAACAGTACTCAGCGTGATTGAAATTGTCAAGTTACGTCACGTAAAAAACGTAACTCCGCGAATATTGGATAACCCTTTCCTGAAATATTTTTCAATATCCTCAATGCTTTTCGAAATATTACAGTAGATTGATAACCGAAATTGAGAAAGTCAAAAATTATGTTTTTCATCAATTTTGTTACGATCCGAGACAGTCATATTGTATTGATTATTCATCAAATTATTTTATTCATGGGGCGCAAACATTTCTGTAGCAATACAAAAATATGACATAATGGAATCATAAAACGAGCTTTATTTATCGATGCTTCATTTCAAACCGATTTAAAGTAGTTAATAATCCAGTAAATTGGTGCATTTCCATTCTGAAATGCTTCATTTATTGCAAAAGATTCATTTTCACAAAGTCAGTAGAACACTTTTCTTTCATTATGTTAGCATCGTTAAATATTTTTTTTTACAACACTGCATCAATTCACTGACTGCAATCAACAAATAGCTATATGACAAAAAAAAAACAAATCTGTTCCCATGACCTTGTAATAAAATGAGCCGTCGCGAAGGGAGAAATCAAGGAAAAAACCCTTAACTTGGATATAAATTCTTAACCTCAACTTTTTTTACAGTAATCTAACATTACATATGAGTTGGGGGTACGGAGTTAAAACCAAGTGAAATGTTTTTTTCGACAAAGTCGGTCGAACGAATCTACGAGATTTTGCCTAGCAAACAATTTTTTAGTGTTTCGAAACGAAGCATCCATACATTATAAAATTTCATTCGTGATTCTAATATTTTCTATTTCTACATTCGCAAATATTCAATAAATACCACAACTGTCTCGCTCTACAGTATGTAACAGTTTTAATACGCCCGCCTTACTCAAAGTACAACTTGACTAGTTTAGTAGGTAAACCCATAGGTGAAGCCATGAGCTTTGTTGTTACTTTGACGATTTCCGACTTCACAATTTCTCACTCTCACTCCTTTGACGGGGAACGAACCATAAACACGTATCTGACGAGAGCAAATATTTTAATGGATTTTACAGCATTGTTCTACCTTATTTTCTGTGAAGGGGAAAGGGTTATAAAAGAAACTTTTTCATCGATGAAATTATTCAATATTCCATTTCAATCCTCGTGAAAATAATATGAATTCCGTTAGAAGTGAAAATAAAGTGTTGGTTTTCGGTAAGCGAATCACTTCTAAACGGGGCGCTTCACACACAAGAAAACATACCTAACGCGTGTATCAATTCCATTTCGATAAGCCAGTATCTCGAGACACAATGGCAGCAGGTTTATTTACGGTTCATACCAGTATGTACAACGATCTATGATTCGCCATGAGATATCACCACCCTTGCACGGACCGTGAGGATCGTAAAGTAAATGCCTCGCGATAACAAGCGTTAGGTGGAACACCTAGCTATAGATCATCACGCGTATTTCTGACAATACCTTGTACCTAATAATGGCAACCCTAAATGTCCGACAAAATAGTCGATCGTCAACCCGATTATTGCACACATGTTTTTCTGGGCTGGGTTCAGTTTATTATTTTTCATTTATCGTGCATCGAGACAATGGAAAAATATCTACATCCCCGTAAAATTTTACTTTTGAGTCTTGCTAGAAATAATGACGATTTTACAGTTTTTACAGCATAAATCTGCGCAGATTTAACACCTCGCGAATCATTTTATTTCACTGATCATTTCCAATAACCCCCATTTTTATCCATACGAGGAGTAGGCAAAGAACCCATAAAAATGTTCCAACACATCAGCCTCACTAGGGATTGATGAATTATACACGATATACTGATGTGCGTTTATAGGTGTTTTCTATGATAAGCTTGAGTCAAAGGCGAATGGATATCGCATTAGGCTTTGAAAATACCGAGAAATCTGCGGAGACAGGTTTCACCGATTATTATCCTTTTAGTAGTCAATTCGAAAAAGTTTTTAGATATTTAAATGAGTAACGGTCATAAGGAGAAACCAAATCGATATCTCACGAGGCTAGAGAGGTATCCGAAAATGCGCGTAAAACACATTTCACTCCTTTTTATGCCCTTGGGAGTGGAATATCAAAAAATACCTTCTTAGCGGCTGCTCAGATAACGAAAGATCTCTGCTCAGGATGTCTTTTTTTATACATTTACATTATTATAGGTTGAGTGATACTGAACAGAGGAAAATTGTTACTTGTCGGAAAAAGTTTTATTTTGCAACCAAGAGAATGATGTTTCAAAATTTGAGAAAATCTATAATATCAATTATTCAGCCGATGAAAATCATAAATTCATCACGACACCTATAATAATCACGTATGCAAATCCCACGTACAAGATTCGCATAAACTAGTGTTAGTTAAAAATTTCAGAAATTCCAACAGATCTTATAAAATTCAACACTCTGAATGAATTCCAAAAGATCTCGCAGAAGTTTACAAAATCCAATCCATTTAGAAGAATATCGTAAAATTTCAAATCATTTCACTAGGTTTATAACTCGCAATTTTAATATCAATTTGGCAAACGATTGCAACATTTTTTCACTATCATTTTTGACCCGCGTTCTGTTTTTTCTGTACCGTTAACTACGTCTAAAGTCGTTTTCTCATTTCCCATTATTTCGAAAATAACTTTTTACGTCAGCTGAAATTTATATAGTATAGATATAAATATTTTAAGAATAAAGATTCGGTTTATCGAATAGAATATTCCTACATCCTCAATGCATTATCTATGCGCCGAGTTATTCCTGAAATAAACGTTGAATAACGGATAGCGTGGCAGGTCGTTATCCGATCTCGGGATTTCATCATGCAAATAACTTGGGGGACTTTTGATTAGTCAGGTCTTGCAATTAATCACGAAACACAAAGCGAAGCATCTCTATGTGTGCGGTCGTAACGCAGGTGCGTCTGAAACGCGTAACTACCGCGAATTAAAATCTGTAAACTCAATAAACGCTGAATGTATAAACACCTATTCAACCGGATGAATTAATATTGTTATCTTCGAGGCCGCAAGCTACGTAATTCTTCCAATTTCGCAATATCGAATCGAACGAATATCAGATAGGAATGGTAATGATCTATCGCTGACATTGCGAATATGATTTATGTATTGCATAAAGTATTGCAATAGGAGTTGCTGCTTGGAATGCTCAAATTTTTAGACGTATGATAAAACGTTTTACGTATTTTCAAATCTGCTCAAAATGTATTTTATAAAAACAATTGACTTGCTAGAATTTTCTATATTGGAGTTGTTGTAGAATGGAATTACAAGTTGGCGTCTTTCTTCAGAAAATTTCTTACACTCTGGTATCACATGGAGGAAATCGTTTTCCTTTTCGTAGTAGTGGCAGTATGAGTTAATCTTATTCAAATTATACATTGTTGCGTCGAATACTATTCTAAAACTATTAGTGTGCAAGAGTTTGGTTTGTGCTGAGATTTGTATTTTTTTTTTTTTTTTCATCAGGTATTTAATTGTCAAATATTGCTGTATTCTGGGTCGAATTTTTAGTTCTGGGTACATAATTAGGCTACTGGAGTTTTCAAATCTCTCCAAATCTAACTGCAACTAATATTTCCGATTATCAACTCGCGAAACCAGGATGAGCAGGAGAGAAGACGTAGAAGACAAAAATGAACGTCCTCTCCGTTTTTTTTTTTTTTTTTTTTTTTTTTTTCACGCAAATCCGGGTTATTCCTCGCGCCGCAACGCGGCGTGCCTTTGATAAATATAAAATGAAAGCGAGCCCCGAAAAGCTTCCTCCCTACAGCCTGCTTATATATTCCCTAATTAACACCGAAGTAAAGTAAGCAATCTAGAGACGAATATCCGTCGTCATTTCGTGAGGATATCTCGCTCAAAAAACCCTCTCGTCTTCAGCCCCGCCTAGTGTGCGGGTTCTTTTCTTGTGTCCTCGAGGGAACGAGTATATGTGCGTCAATTTTGAAAATGAAAGACACAAAATGTGCCAATCAGCAAGTCTTGAAAATTAGTTGAAAAGAGTTGTTTTCTTTTTTAGCGAAATAGAAAGCATTTGTTGATTAAACTGCAGAAATAATTTCACGATTAGTCAAGTTTATTTTCACACAGTTTTATTCTGGAACAGCATCAGTTATTTCGGGCTCGAAATTTTGCGAAGTTACGATTAAAATAAATTTTTTATCCTGATGAAAATTGATTGAAATGAACTGTGTTGAAAATTTGCTGCACACAGTTACCCACAAATTTTTTTCCCGCTCCATCATCAGTTCGAAATTTGTAGTCACGTTTTTCCAAGAGATCTTTGTAGATATTGTCTGGCACGAAGTAGAGGAAAGGTATCGGAAGTAGAAGGAAAAAAAGAGAATTAAACAAATGCATTCAGACGTTTTGCGAAGAATACAACTTTTTCGCGTTAAGAAGATATTCAATACAAATGTATTAATTTGATTACAAGATAGCCACGCATTTTTGCATTGTTTGTTTATCAAATTAACACATCCATAAGCTTTAGTAAATTTTCCAGATTGTGTAAAGAGGAATACACTAAGCTCATAAACAAGAACTTAGATATTGAGTACTTGTATTTGAAATTGATTGGAGAAGATTTTTAAAAAAATCTAGCAGGTTCGGTTCTTTTACTCCACAATTGCAGTTTTTCTTTTTTTTTTTTAAATTCTTATAAATTTTCCGTAACAGATTTATTCTTCGAAGGTCGATTCAAACTTAAAAATTAGTCAAATGTAAAACCTGTACAATGTGAAAATGAGTATTTCAGTATGATTGTGAAGAATTGTTTTTTATTAGAAAGCTTGATGGAAAAGTAAGAGCGATTGTGCATGCTAAACTTTTAACTGGGTTGAAAGAATTCGAGGTTAAAAATCGATATCTAGGCTCTTGTTCATCGATATGAAATTTTTTTGTCTTCTTCCCACCTTATAATAAATATAACAAAAAAGTCATTATAAGTTGTGAATGTTGAAAGATGATAATATACTCAAGACCCAACCATCTCTGATTGAAATTAACAAAAAAGTTTTGATTTTCTACCTATGATATTACATATTTTCTAACCCTAACGCGAATTTAAATTTTCCGCCGCAATAAAACAGCTGACATTTTCAACTGTAGACATCGACCATAATTCTATCTCACTATCGGACGGTAAAAAAAAGTTTTTTCACCTGCGTGATTCTTTATTAACCCATTCGATTTTTTGTACACTGTAGGGTAAAATCTTCCTTTTCGTTTTTTACAATTTTCTCGAGATGAACTGCACATCGAATAATTGTCAAGTAAATGAAATAGGGGTTTATTTTTCTGGCCAATCAATTGCCGGTATTTATTTTGTAGAATTATTAGAACATTGCGAAAAGAATACGAAATTCGAAAAAAAATTCAATTTGTGAAACGCCTGTAAAACATCTCAAAATCGTTTAAAAAGCGTTTATTTACACAAATAAAAGCATTCCGAGTCAATATTTTCATTTTAAAGTGAATGGGTTAAAAAATGAAGGTAACGAGACCCTACGGGACCCTTAACGATATGATGTACCTGAGGGATGGAGTTTACAAGATTGGGGCGTTTTTTTTAACCCCCGTTGCCGGAATAGGTAAAAAAAAGTGACGTTAAACGTTCTAGGGTTAATTATTCAATTACCAAACTATCTGAAAATTAGTTAAGGTAAGTATACCAGTTATTAACACATTTAGACCCAATCATGACCCGTTTATTTTCCAAAATTATAAATTGACGGCACAAATTGTAAATCCCTCGATGACTCAAATCAATTGCTTCACTGATTGTGAGAGAAATTTTTAGTTCCGGTTACCGCTCAGTCCTCGACTATTTTCATTTTTCACCACAATCGAAAAATATAGTTCTAGGTACAAAATGAAAATTAGTTTTCTAGCTGTTACCGGAAAGTCTAGTATCCGTTACTATTCTTTCTCATTACGATCACTGTTACCATATTTTCTTGCAACTGTTGCAAAAATTTAACGCTTGTGCAAAAATAAATTGACGTTAAGGCCTTATTCAACTAAAAAATTACAGTAAACATCAGGAACTGATTTTGCGTTGTAATTACCAAAAAGGATCGGCAATAACGCAAATGGTTACATGTACCTCGTAATTCCAACAATATTCAAAAAGATTTTTCCAACGATACATGTTTCACTGAATTTTTCTAGTTACTATGACAAATGAAATTTTTCTCAGTGTTGAGGATCAGACACTAAAAATTTATAACCAAAAAAGTTCAATAACCGTTGCACTTACCTTACTCCTAAAAATCCTTCGGCAATGCAATGGAAAAAAATATGGTCAATGTAATTATTCGGCTGTCGGGTAATTAGCTCGTTTTTAATTAATTAAAAGGGCAGCCGCGCGCCGTCGTCAGCTTGACGCTGGATACTCGTCGGTTTGAGACGCAAATAAATTCCGAGACACGTATAGACGGTGTACCTGCTCGTTGAGTCGACGGTCGGTGGCAACCCTTCCAGTTTCACCGTGCAAACCCGTTGACTACAAAGTAGTTTGTAAGCAGGCTTCGAAGGGTCGCCATATTTCAACGCTAACTTCACTCCACTCCGACATGCAGCCGTGCGTAAGAAAGAGCCTCGGCTATGCAGTCGTCGTCATCGTTGCTCTGCACTTTCTCCCGCAATACACGAATATACGTACGCTGTACTTCGGAACGTCTGTCGAAGGTGCGCAAATGCACAATTTTCACCCCCTTGGAACACAGAGCGTGTTTACACCACCGTTATAAAAATATTCCTCTTCGTTGCAGACGAGAGAGAGAGAGAGAGAGAGAGAAAGAGAGACAGAGAGAGAGCCTAGCTTGAAACCGTACCTACGAAAATTTGTTTTTTCATTAACGAACATGTCTTAACCCATCCGTAACAAGAGTTCAACTTTTTTCGAGAACGTAGTTCGTTGACATTTTTATACACTGAATTAAAATCCTTACCTCTGTAAATCCTTTTTAACTGTGATTTTTACTCAAGAGAATAATTACGCGTGTTTTCGAACACTTCGTTTTCGAAAACTTGTACTTGCAGTTTTTCTTGACAGTAAACGCAGAGAACACTTTGCTTCTTTAGGAAAATCAATTTGTAGACACGCTTTGTAGAAAATTTTCTTACCGGAACATAATATTTTGTTGTAGATACCGAAATTAATGAAATGGTTGTTTCAAAGTTGTAAAAAAACATTTAATTTCATAAAATATACTTGTAAACAGAAAATCTCGATTTGGATTTAGTAAATTTGGTAAAATAATACTTTTTTCAACTAAACTTTTCAATTGTGTGGAAATAATTTTTCGTTAGGCTTATATTAACCCTGAAATGTTGTTGCCAGGAGCAAATTTTTTTCTGAATGTAGGTGCCTAATTCATTTCCCATTATACTCTGCAAGTGATACGTTAATTTTACGGCAAATAATCTGAGAAGTAAAAAATAAAAAACCCTAATGACGTCTCTTTGATTTTCTATAACTTGGAACGTTACCTTATGTTGTCGGGAATTGAACACGTTACTATGCAAGCAATTTTTCACAGCTGATGAACCGTTAATCGGTCTTAAAGTGATCCTTATAAAATTTTTCAAAATATCTTGTCAAGTTCCGTAAAGTTTTATGCAATTATATGAAGCATTACAAGATTTCCAAGGAATTCAATGACATTCCATAAGACACCATGAAGTTTTATGAATACTGATTCAAAGAAATGTGTAAAATATTAGCAAGTTTTCATGAAAGTTCGCGCCTCATAGAATATCTTATGATACGTATATACAGTCAGTTGCATCACAACGTACGGGCTATAACTTCAGAATTAGGGCTCGGGGGTAGCGGGCGGTGGTATTTTTGATATCAGGAGACACAAGTCTATCATGCATCGATGTCAACTCCTAAGCCGTCACGCTCGACCCATCAGAGTGCAGTAGCTGCTGCACGAGTTGCAGCGTAACGCCTATATCTGCACGTCGGTCCGGTGCACATTCAATGCACATGTAGCCTGCTTGCGGACCGATCGAGACCTAAGATCATACAGGTATATACGTGAGTTGGGATGCCTACTGGACGCAGTGTCGCTTCAGCTTATTCCATGTATCCAGAACAAATAGCAATACACAATAAGGCCAAACAAACAAATACTAATAATGGTAATAATCATCATCTTTAACTTGCGTGCAAGCCCTCCCGCGCGTGTAATATCGCTTCCCCATGCATTCAGTCTTTGTGAGCACTCGGTACGAATGTTAGAGCCGTCCATCGAAGCGGTAGCCATGGCATTCCGCTGGAGACTGCTCTGAATATTAACACATCGTTCTACCGAAAACAGCTTACGATGATGACGCTTGTTGATTCATTAATAGCTGATAGCGACGGTTTAAGAGTTCAAAGTGGATAACGTGATGGCGGAAAAGTACAGAGGTGGAGTTGTTATGACACGCGTAAAAATAACATATTTACACGTACGTGACATGAATTTATACCGGGAATACCCAAGGTCACGATGGGTTGGGTTAGCAACTTACCGATTGTCCTTGTTTCATGTCATGTCGTAGAAATTTTCTTGTTGTTCCATTAGCCGATGATGAAATGTCAAACAGATATGGAATACGTATAATGAAAAGTATTATCCTCATGGTTCTCAAACTTTTTCTGCGCATTGTATTTTCTAATAAAGAGTTTGAAATATTTTGATTATTTTGAACCTGCTCACCAGAATTCACGGCACCCAGCTTGCCTGCCGTTGCTTGGCAGCCGTGCTCGGGTGATGGTAACGTGCATTTTTGTAAAACAGCATGATGAGATGCTCCAGTTCGCTATGACAACCAACGGTCATGAACTCGTTGACAATGCGCCGTCCTTGGTATCGTGTGAAGTACGTAAGGGTCATTAACGTTTGCAAGTTTGGTAGCAATAAAATGCCTCTTTTAATAGGAAATTGTAATTGTTAGGGTCGTTCATGTTCCCATATTCGGATCGTTTAGTAACGTTTGTTCATATCGTGGAGTATACTTCGCCTTTTAATCAGTTGCACAGCGAATGTGGTTGAGCAATAATAACAGCCCACAACCCGGAAAATCAGTTTACAAGACTGAGCGCCCGATACGGCGTAATGTAACTACGTCATTTGATTGCGTCAGCATCGCGCTGGTTATGGAGTATATAAGCGCGTCTCCCGTCTTCCCTAAAAAATCGCAGTGAATCCAGAAGAACACGTAAAATCAGCGGGCCCACGGTGGCTGCCATATTTTGTGAAAAAGGAGGTGTTACCTGTCGACCTAATAATCTACCTCGGTAACTTCATGGAGTCCGAAGATTCTGCAAGCTCCAAACGAGGCTTGGGGCCTAACCATGACGAAGACGCATCGACTCCGCATAAATTGCGGAGAAGTCTACCCACCGGTTGCGCATTGAATTTATAAATAGCAAGCATCTGGAAGTAGAGTACATTTTCGAACGCACCGGGATAGATGAAGAACGGATTCGCATCAACGTAAACACTTTGTTGCCGGTGTTTGGTGGATTGTTACCTCCAGGCACGGAAACCTTCGTGGACGTGGAGAAGCTCGTCACTTTCGTGGAGACGCACGTTCATTTGAACAAGTGTAACGACCAACGATACGCCTCCTGTCCCTGCCATTTGAATGTCGACCCTGAGACCGCTGCAAAGTTTGAACCGTCTCCAGACAACGCATGTGCAGCCGGCCACTTCCATCACTTCTGCTTCCAGCATGTGAATTACTGGTTGTCGGACGTCTTGGAGCCTTCGATCAAGCTTTTGGAAGTCGCATCTCAAGCTTGAATGTTATTTTGGGAGCTGCAATTTACTTCCGAGATGTGGAACAGATGTTCCGGGCGGGCCGCTTACACCTACGCCTCCGAGAAGTGTCACAGTGATTTATAGCACTGATGGTGAATATGTTTGTGCGAGTGGTCGTCATGACATTGTTCACGGTAGAAATATCTTCAAGTTTAGTGTTAAAGCAATTTATATAATTATATACTGTTACACCTGGCCTCGCAAGCTGAACAAATGGCAAATTAATTCGAATAAATGCATACATTAATATTTTTACTATATTCACTTTGCGCAATAAAGCAATTCTGAACCATTATGTTTCCTATTATATTATAAGATAGGCTGTCACGAAGTCGTCAATTACAACACAGCGGATGTATAAGCTTTTCAGTAAAATAAATTACAGGCTAATCTAAATAAATGAATGTCTGAAGATTTCAGTCGCTTTGCACACTTGCGACAGTCCAGTCCGAGATTTGTTATCACAAGGTAAGCGCATGTTATGGTCAGATTACAGTGAGATCTCTAAGAGGTTTACTAAGTCCGCAAAGTTATAAGAGCGAGAGCAAGAAGAACGAGGCGCTTCGGTGCCTTCAGATCTTGAGCCACAACTAGTCATTGGTAAATCATACACAGCCGCTACAGTTCCTATAGTTCTTACCTGATTCCTCCCCCTGCACCTCCCCCTGCACTCTTTATGACCGCTTCCCATCGTTTTGAAGTCATGAGGTCCCAGGTATAAACGAAAGAGCACATGTTTGATAGATCAATTTATTTTTAAATACGAGTAGATGGGCGGTACCACTAAGATTGATACGGAGCGATACGGTCACCGTTATCCTCATTTCGCAACAGAACTATATTTTTACATTTTCCTTATCGTCCGGCTAGAAGGTAAATTCCACCGGGATTTACAAAATCACATAGCAACTTAGCAACTACCCCGTGTAGTTATTGTAATATCCCGAGATAAGGTATTTGGAATAGTTTGGTTGCTATGGTCGCAGAATAAGAGAAGTGACTACAGTTTTCACGTTGACACTAGCCTTAGGATCGACGTTACGTTACTAAAAGTCAAAGTTTTGCGCCAAGATGTTCGTTAGTTCTGCAGTGCTTATCTTTCTGCAACACCTGAGCGTCTTATTTTGCAGAGATTCATGCCTAGACCTTATCCACAAGCGTGCCAGGAGGCTGGCGACCATCGTTTGTGGTGAAAACATTTAACTGCATTCTGAGCCAAATGCATCTCAATGCATCAGGTTGACATTGCAATGTCGAAATTCCTATTCTCACCTGATGCTGCATTTAGGAATTATGCACCGTACATTATTGTGTTCCTGACTGTAGGTCTGCATAGTTCATTGAGAATCAAAACTGATTACAGGAAATATGCAAGTGATTTGCATACATGCAACTGATTTGCATACATGCAAGTGGATTTCATCAGCTACCATGAACCGCCTTTCATTCGTCAAACACAAGCCGCACATTCGTATAGCTTTACAGAATCTACCTAAGACATCAAAAACGCTCTGGGAATAGCGCAACCATGGAATAGCACCCACTGTCCGCGTAAACTGCAACAGCGGAAACCTAATACCCACGTGAGTAGCATTAAGATTTTTCTGATGCATGCGAGAAAATAAGGTGCGCATGTATGTTGAAGTATAAAATGGTGTCAATGGCTCATTATGCTCGTGCGGCGCGCAGATACACCCACGTTTTTGGCACTAAAGCGATACGACGCCCACACTAATTTACATATATTTAGCATCAGTGCACTGCTCTACAGTGAAGAAACTTACCGAACTAATGAAATGAAACACGATGGATATGAACTGGAAGCTTTTATTTCGTCGATAAACTACCGTGAACCCATTTTTACAATATTGAAACGTGTTGTCTATGCAGGAACAATATAACATTAATACAAAGATATTCTACCTCCACCGTTTAGGACAAGTGTATCACCATACCCAAATTTGATACAAGATTTAAATGAAAAATACACCTAAAACACATACATATGAATGCTTAACGCTTCCCTGATATACTGTGATGCTGTCGCCAAGTTGACAATGGCAAGATTGAGGATTCAGTGGGAAGCCTTATTCTGTACAGCGATGGAAAAACAGGCAGCAGTGGTGATTGCAAGTATACAACTCTTCCAAAGAAAGCGTCTGCGGCGTGAACTGTTTTATGTGATCGATGAGCTGCGCGTGGAATGCTATTTCATCACTGCTGTTTATACCGCTCCACTTTGTCAAAGTGCAGTTAGAGTTTTTACCGTGCGGATGTTCAATCATTACCATCGTGTCGCACACGTCACAACGCAGGCTCGCGATGATACGTTCCAAGCTTCTAGTATTCACCGTCTCGGACCGCGATGGTCTGCTAGTGTGAGCATGGAAGAAAGCAAACTGACAGATGCATCTAGTCGTTGTGTTAGGCGCGACGACAGTTGGGGTCATCGGATCACCGTTTGCCCAGCCTACGTGTAAAAAATTAAGAGACACACACTGATGACATATCGAGAATTCACAGTCCCGACATTTGTGCATTTTCATAACACGATCGCTGTTTATATATGTGTTATACATTTGTCGAGATGTTTGATAAAATAAATTTTGTAATGATTCGGCCTGTGCTTCAGTAAAAGTGGACTCCCTCAGTAGGTTCTTGTAAGCGCTGCATCGAAACTTACTGTTCAAAACCTCAAGCCAGAAATGGCTATCGGTGCTGCTGCTGCTAGACGCTATGGACGTGCTAGCCGATGGTTTGTTTGAAGACGATAAGTTTGAGTTAGCCTCTTTTTGGACTTCAAAAATATTTGGGGTCGAACTGGCTTTGCTCGTTGCTTTCGATGTCGATTCTTGCGATTTGAATCTTTTCGATGTTGATGCTTGTGATTTGGATGCTTTCGATGTTGATGCTTTTGATTTGGATGCTTGCGATGTTGATGTTTTTGATGTCGACGGTTGCGACGTTGATGCTTGCGATGTCGATGGTTGCGATGTTGATGTTTTTGATGTCGACGGTTGCGACACGGTTGCAGACATTGTAACTATAAAAACAATCAATTGACAGGGCCGTACAACGTGTAAATAAAGTCCTACGCTGACGATTTGCATTGAACGTGCCGATAACCACAATGACTCACTTTGTTTACATTTTGTTAGCAGTCCATGAATATATCACGCACGAGTGTTTTAGTCCGACCGTTATGGTAATCACTTCGACACGTTTCACGTCTTTGAGTCACTGATCTAATGCTTCCATGTAACACCACCATAAAATGACATTTCCACCATCAGCGTAATCGTCGCAAAAAGAGTTAACAAAAATTATAGTTACTCAGCGTGCGCTGGAGTCGAACGAAACTGCGATTAAACGAACAACACGTCTATCGTCAGTAACCGTTCATTGAGAATTGATTGGCGACGGCGGTTGCGTCACTCATTAGAAGGGCGTTGGTCCGCCAGTGATGTTATCGCTAACCGCATCCATCAAACTTGTTATTGCTAATGCTCATTCAACCAATTATTATTTTGTTATCGCTACACGTGTTTTTATATAAGCTAATAAGGATTATGGAATGCATGATCGCGTGCTCTTTCTGGCCCTGGCGGGCTCAACTTACGTATTGATATATGTTCAGGAAGTTAGCCTGAGATTGCTTGATCGGAGAAGGAAAAAGGATTCGGGGTAGAATAAGTTTGCACACGTGTTTTAATGTTAGTGAAAAAAGTCCTATGTTGTTTATTGAATATCTCTTTGCGTGCCTCCTACTCGGGTCACGACAAAGCAAAGACTGAGCACCGCCGCTCAAGCAACGTTTTCACGGGCGCGCGTGGCAACGACGAGAGAGTTTCATGGCGCGGTTGCGCGCGCATGCGAGTACGAGGAGTACAATTTGCGAGAATTTATTTTACAGATAAAAATTTCCGAGCGCTACTTTTAAAAGCATGAGTTACGTGACTGTGGATGTGGCAATGTATTTTATAGAAAATGTATTACGTAATTTTATTACGTAAATGTGACGAGGCACGGTCCAGCAACAATGTGCGAATAAAAAGGTGATCCCAGTGGGACTCGGTCCCGGGACCCGCGGAGTCGGAGTCCGGAGCGCTAACCACTGCGCTAGGGCCACCTCTATTCCTTCCATTATTGCCAGTCCGTCACATAATTTTATAGTAAATATTTATTTATGACATTCATCATGCTTGCTATACGCTTGGGCAGATTACAGATCTGTCATCGTTTGTAGAACCGAAGTAACAGTTGGCTCACAAGTGACCGTACCACTATACCTTCTGAACAGATTACGTGTCAAACGTGCAAACCATTCGTCTGCTTCAATACTGTACGTTAATAAAGCTCTTTGTTAAAAAGAAAGTAAAAAAAAAATAACTGTGTGCATCATTCCAAAACATAATTGGCGCCCAACAGCTAGCGAACTCATGTGGGGTGAAGTGATTGTTATCAATCGACTGAGCGTCGCGTGAATAAAGCAAAACTTGCAAAGTATTCGAGGCGTACAAGGTGGCAGCCATGACAGGCATTGTCGACCAGCATCGACCGCCCACGCGAAGATCGAGCCACGAAAACGTCGCGAAAACGTCGTGTCTCTTAATCGCGGAAGTGAACAGTTCTTAATCAGCGTCGAGTCAATAAAACAATGAAGAAACATTGCGGGTGCGAATTTTCGCACAATAGATAAAGACAGTACCAATGAAATTGGGACGAAAAACGAATTATTTCGGTTAAGACGAAATACAAGCAAGTGTGTAAAAAACAAACGAACGTGCCGCGTATTCGTCGATATGCACAGTGACGAATAAGTGATCGAGTGATAGACAATAAAGACAGGAAAAGCATATTATCAAGAGAATTGGGAATAAGAGCAGTGTGAACGGTCGTAGTGAGGCTATGATTCGTTCTAGAAACATCGACCCGTCGTCGAAAGAAACGGGAGCGCGACCAGTAAATACATACATACTCAAGCAGGGATTGTAACAACGACCATCGGACAACGAGTCGTAAATATTGACAACGAGACGCAGCCGTGCGTCACTCAGCGACATCGAAGGTTCGCGCGAAGAAGATCGAGCACAACAACAACAGCCCAGCAATCCAGGAATTCGAGCAGAGAAACGTCAAGCAACACGGTACAAGGTTAGTGAGTTCTCTATTTTCCTTTTCCCTTTCCTTGATTCGATTTTCAAAAACGGAGAAGAAAGATGTCAAAATTGAAAAAGTTGACGTTGGCCAGAGCCACAATAAAAGGCCAGCTGACTCGCTTAGGCAACGCTGTTACTGAGGACATAACAGTAGCAGAGGCGCGTGTCAGACAGCAGTGACTTGAGGAAATTTGGCGCAAATTTGGGGAAATTCAAGGAGAAATAATCGAGCAAAAGTTATTAAACATTAATTCCGGTGAAGAGGAAGAAAGAGAGGGAAAAGAGGAGCAGATTCAAAAAGATTCTGATTCAGAGCGCATGATTTTCGAGACAGATTATTATGCGATAGCGACAAGACTTCAGAGTGTAATAAACGCTCAACAACAATACGAGCAGCAGCTCGTTCAGCAAGTAATCGCACAACGCACAACAACCACCGCAAAATCCTGGCGGTGCCGGTATTCAACGAGCTGAACAGCAACGGATTGATATAAAACTTCCGGTTTTAGCCTTACCAGAGTTTAAAGGCGATTTTAACGAATGGCTTCTTTTCAAAGACGGCTTTCAGTCCATGATTCATGACAATGTTAGTCTCTCAGCAATACAAAAATTTCAGTATTTGAGAAGCGCGCTGAAAGAGGAAGCGTTACAGGTCATCGGCGGATTAGATACATCAGCAGAAAACTATGTAAACGCATGGGAATTATTAAAAAATAACTATGAAAATACAAAGCTGCTCGTGAATACGCATTTAAATAAATTGCTCGATTTTCCCGCGGTCGCGAAAGATAAGCCGGCGACGATGAGGCAACTAATAGTTCATATTCGCACACACTTAAAGGCTCTGAGGACACTACGACTTCCGGTGGAGCATTGGGACGATTTGCTAATACACATGGTCAAACCCAAGCTCGACTACAATGCTCAAAGGGACTGGGAAGAGGAAGCCAATAGAAATAGACAGGGAAAAAAAGTTTAGAAGAATTCCAAACGTTTTTGACCGATAGAAGTCGCACTATCGAAATGATTGACCGAGGAAAGAACAAAACCGAGACAACAAAACCGCCGGCACCAAGAAAGCCAGCGAACTCGGTATCGGTAGCAACTGCAACACAACAATCTTGTCCAGTATGCAGTAACGCGCATGGGGTATTCGAGTGTTCTGACTTTTTGCAAATGTCGATCTCGGATAGAATACAAGGAGCAAAAAAGAAGAAAATCTGTCTGAATTGTTTGGATGAAGGGCATTTTTCTGCAAATTGTAGATCTTCGGGTTGTAAAAGGTGCCAGGAAAAACACAACACGCTTTTACATATTGAGCTGCATGAAAGCACGACGACGAGTCAAAAAGGTAACGAAGCTCCTAATAATCCAGTCGTAACGCTGTGCGCAAAAGAAGAACAACCAAATTTACCGACATCAGCAGTCGTGAATGTCGTTCGAAAGCCAAACAAGCAGATTATCTTATCAACAGCTCATGTTCATATAGACGACGAAGACGGTATTCCACAGAGTTGTCGTCTCTTGCTGGATCCAGGCTCGCAATCGAACATCATCACCGAAGATCTCGTGCGTAGGCTCAAACTTCGATGCCGGAAACAGAACGAATTCGTTACAGGAATAAATCAGGTACAAACACACATTGCAAAGATCGTCGATGTAAAAATTACGTCGATGCACACCGATTATACAGCAAAGATCGAGTGTCTGGTTTTGCCAAATATCACAGAGAGATTGCCGCAGCTAAAACTAAACAAAGGGTTAATATCCTTACCGAAAGAACTGAAACTTGCCGATCCTTCGTTTCACGAGCCAGGGAAAATCGATCTCCTCGTGGGAGCAGGATTATTTTGGCAACTACTGTGTGCAGATTCAATCAAACAACAGAAAGGGGTACCGAGGCTTCAAAACACTCTTCTGGGTTGGATTGTTGGAGGAGAGCTCATCGACGCGGCTTCAAAGAATCCTTCGCGATTCTGTGGATTAATAACTAACACGGTGCTTCAAGCACAGTTGGAAAGATTCTGGAATCAGGAAGAATCTCGAGAAACAAGAAGTTACACAAGAGAAGAAGCAGAGTGCGAACGACAATTCATGAATACATTAAAACGGTACAGCGATGGAAGGTTTATAGTAGCGTTGCCGCAGAAATCTGATGTCAAACTCGGTGAATCTGTGCGCCAAGCAAAACGTCGACTGGCCACTCTTGAAAGACGGCTCAAGTCTAATCCACAAATCAAAGCAGAATACGCTCAATGCCTGCAAGATTACGAACAACAAGGTCACATGTCACTCGCACCAGATGTAACATCGGCAAGGACGGAAGACACATTTGTCTTGCCGCATCAGCTAGTGATACGCCCGGAAAGTATCACGACGAAACTACGTGTCGTTTTTGATGGGTCAGCGAAAACCTCCTTCGGAACATCGTTGAATGACAAGCTTTTAATAGGACCGAATCTTCAAAAGGATTTGTTCGAAATTATTCTGCGGTTTAGATCGCATAAAGTCGTGCTAACAGGAGACATAACAGCCATGTTTCGACAGATTCGCGTTCGAGAGGAAGATCGCGGATTACAAACAATCTTGTGGAGATCGGACGTATCACAACCAATTCAAACGTACCAGTTGAACACCGTAACCTACGGCACAGCTCCAGCACCCTTTCTAGCGATGCGATGCTTACGGCAGCTCGCAGCGGAGGACTCTAAATATCCTCAAGCAGCAAAAACGATCGAGGAAGACTTTTACATGGATGATGTGTTGACCGATGCGGAAACAATCGAAAAAGCGGTCTCTTTGCAGCAACAAGTCTCCAAAATCCTTCAACGAGGACAGTTCCAGCTCCGAAAATGGCGCTCGAACGACGATCGAGCGTTAGTAAATTTATCACACGATTCTGAGGCAGACAGTCTCTTGAAACTCGACAAGGAAGGAGCTCTAAAAACTTTGGGCCTTCTGTGGGACGCGAAAACTGACATCATGCAATATAGCGTGACAATTGATGAATCGACAAAAATATCAAAGAGACTCGTGCTGTCCAAGATTGCTCAAATATTTGACCCTTTGGGTTTATTGGGTTCTACACTAATTAACGCAAAGTGTATAATGCAGCAGATCTGGCAATTGCAAACCGGTTGGGATGAGAATTTACCGCCGCAGCTTCAAAACACCTGGGATGAATACTACAACTCGTTACCTAAAATAAACGAGATACGCATACCGAGAAATATAAATCCGGGAAACGACAGCGGAAAATTCGATCTGATTGGATTCGGAGACGCTTCTGAAAAGGCGTATGGAGCTTGCCTCTATGCAGTGTCAAGGAATTCAAAGGGTGAAACGAATTCACATTTGATATGCTCAAAAGGTAGAGTAACCCCGTTGAAAACAATTTCGCTACCGAAACTCGAACTCAACGCAGCGCTCGTACTTGCAAAACTGTGTCATGCAGCGACGCAAGCATTCTCACAAAAAATACAAGGCATTTATCTGTGGAGCGACTCGACGGTCACACTAAGTTGGATAGCTTCATCACCGAATCTTCAGAAAATATGGCTAACAGAGTGACAAAAATTCAAAATTTAACACGCAATGCTGTATGGCTTCATGTCCCGTCGGAGCATAATCCCGCAGACTTAATATCGAGAGGCATGACGGTCGAAGATTGGGAGACAAGAGACTTGTGGTGGCACGGACCTCCTTGGCTAAAAACCGGAGAGTGGCCCGAACAAAAAACCATTAACATCGATACATCCGAGATGAAACCATCGGTTGTACTCATCTCATCAAAAAGCACGAGTGACGTGCTGAGGAAATTTTCAACATACGGAAAGCTTGAGAGAGTGTTAGCTTACTGCATTAGATTCAGATTCAACGCCTTGGGCCCAAAACAGAGTGGATCTTTGACAGTGGAGGAGCTCGAGCGCGCCGAAAAGGCGATAGTGAAAATGACTCAGAGAGAATCATTCTTTCCGGAATACAATGCATTGAAGCAGGGTGAGCAAGTCCCAAAGGGCAGTAAACTTGCCGTTCTCAGCCCTTTCTTAGACAAGAGGGAATTATTCGAGTAGGAGGCAGACTGTCAAGCGCTAACATTCCCGAAACACAAAAATATCCGATTATTTTACCAGATCGTCATCACGTAACGAAGGTAATCATGAGAAAGGAGCATCTACGTTTACACCATTGCGGACCGGAGCAACTATTACATTCTATTCGACAAAGATACTGGGCTCTATCTGGATGGCGAGAAGCTCGAAAGGTCACAAGCAATTGTATCCAGTGTTATCAAAGTAGACCGAAGGTACCGGATGTTATGATGGGCGATCTGCCGACTAAACGTGTTCGAGGTTCTCTGAAGCCATTCACTGATGCAGGCGTGGATTACGCGGGACCGTTGCAAGTTCGAGAAAGTCGGAGGCGAGGTAGAGTCCCTACAACGAAAGCTTGGATCGTGGTTTTCACATGTCTCGCAACAAGGGCTGTGCACTTAGAACTCGTGACGGAGATGACAACAGAAGCATTCCTATCAACACTACGTAGATTCGTGGCCCGAAGAGGAATTTGTTCGACTATGATATCCGATAATGGAACAAACTTCGTGGGAGCAGCAAGGGAGTTGAAAGAATTATACGCATTCTTGGAGGGCGAAAAGCAAACTATATCGGATCACCTAGCTCAGCAACGTATCGACTGGAAATTCATTCCAGCCCGATCTTCACACTTCGGCGGATTATGGGAGGCGGCCGTGAAGTGCACCAAAAAACACTTAAATACGGTCACGAAAGGTCTAGTCTTTACGTTTGAGGAGTATTACACACTTCTTGTTGAAATCGAATCAATCCTCAATTCCCGTCCACTCACACCTCTTTCGAGCAATCCTAACGACACAACAGCATTGACCCCTTCCCATTTCCTAGTAAGGGACTCACTCTTGTTACCAACAGAACACAACTACTTGAAAGTTCCCGATAATAGATTGTCTCGTTGGCAACACTTGCAAAAAGTGAGGCAGCACTTTTGGAACCGATGGTACCAGGAGTATCTTTCGGAATTGCAAAAACGCCAGAAATGGCATTTCAACCACAGCAACTTAAAGGTGGGAACTCTGGTTCTGCTCAAAGAAGAGAACCTTCCACCACTCCAATGGCTTCTTTGTCGAGTCGTTGAAGTACATGCGGGAGCAGACAACATCGTCCGAGTAGCTACGGTTCGAACGTCAACCGGTCTGTTCAAGAGAGCAGTAAAAAAGCTCTGCCCCTTGCCAGTGGGAGAAGAGGACAAATTCTAATCATTAGCGTAAAAGTAAATTTAAACAAAGAAAAGTTGAATTTCCAAATTTTTATTTTTTTTTATTCTTTTATTTTATTGCTAATTTTAATCTTTCGAAACAAAATGACATTCGAAAGCATCGTTGAATCATTTACTTGATAATAATTATCTAATTTCTTTCTTTTCACATTTTCTAATAATTACTTTCACAACAATTATATCTATTTAAAAGACCTTCTTTCAAGGGAGGCGGGATGTTCCTGACTACAGCGCCGCCGTGGCCAATAAGATGAATATAAAACGAAACGAGAGGGAGTCAGTCGCAATATGGCGAAAGGACGAGATGTAAAAAGAAGGTAAAAAAAATAAATGTGTGCATCATTCCAAAACACATACTTACGGATTATTACCTTTGGACATGTTGCATTTCCTGTGCAGGTTTTGCATCAGGTTGACATTGCAATGTCGAAATTCCTATTCTCACCTGATGCTGCATCTAGGAATTATGCACCGTACGTTATCGTGTTCCTGACTGTATATACTGTAAATTCTCGCGTATCCTATTGGAATCCTTGAACGTCCAGGATGTTTTATCAATTTCGGTCAAGTCCTGACTTCTTTCTACATCCAAATAGGTATACTAACAAGATTCAACTTTTGTTCGTATCGAAGTACGACAGATTAACACGATGAAATTGTCACTGAAATTTTTCAAAGGCGATGGAGTAAAAATTTATTCAAACTTACAATCGGTCATGCGACCGTGTGTATCACGGTTCAGAAATTCACTTGCGCAAACTTTTACGGCTATATTATATATAACGTTATGGAATTAGGTTGGACATCGGCCGGGGAAATTAACTCGATATGAAATTTTACGGTCGGCAGGAGAATATAAGCCAGGATATTGCCAGGGTCTATTAATCTGTTGAAATTTCATACCTGTATAAATATATGTATAATCCTATGCAGAAAATAAGTGCATTCCGTGAAGTAGGTACATAACGAGATACCGCATGGCAATTTTTCACCTAGTATCGTAGCGTTTTTCTCCATGTACTTTACGACACTCGCAGCCTTTATGGCAGCTGCAGGACGAGCTGATACCTACACAACCTCGCAGGTCCTAACTATAAAAAATCGCAGCACCATCCAATGAAGCTTGCTCGTAAATAAAAATATTTTGAAATTACTTGCAGTTCGTTCAATGACTTATACAGGTATATATACATATATGTATACGTGTGTAGATAGGTGCGTATCAAAAAACGCGAACACCGAGCTGCCGGATTATTTTTTCATATCAATTCCCTTCGCCTCTGGAACGAGGGAGCTGGAACTTTCCTCTCAGCTTATACACAGTCGTTCGCTTTATACCCAACAAGTACATCGATCGGCATAGAAAACCTCCCCGCTATATATTCGTCTCCCAATATTTGTTGGACCATTTTTTATTTTTTATTTCTATTTTTTTTTTTTTTTTATTGCCTGTTGTTTCTTCCCTCTTTTTCTTTTTATTTGTTTATGTTCTTTACCTCCCGGTAGAGCTTGAGCACCATCCCAGAATACACAAACCCGCACGTTGGACACGCTTCTCCGACTTTTGGGTTCAAATTGAACAGTTCACTTAGCCGATCCTATACATCGATGTATGAGCTTATCTTCAAGGTTTACCGCGTATAAAAGTTATCGGTGCAACGTGCCGCTTGACGAGGTCTCATCATTTTTATCTAAGTCGCAGGTAGCCAAAGTTGGGGAGTTACCAAAGCTTCCAGACAGTTGAACATTTTTTTGTTAATATCGACAAAACCCACAGTCCGTGTATTTCACGGACGCAAGCTTCTGAGCTCGTCAAAATTTACATGAAAACAAATTTTCATTGGAATGAGAAAATTTCTGTTAACTCTATGCGAAGATTCGTGTAAGTCTTTTCAGGGGACTAGAACGTCGGAAAATCTTTCATTTTTTTTTTTTTTTTTTTCGAAAGTGACATCCTTTCAGAGTAGTTTGGCTTTTCAATTTTTGAAAAAATTGGAAAATTGTAGATTCGCCAACTGAAAACGCGAATCATTGCATTGATATGGAAAAACAATAAAAAGAAAGCCGAATTGGTCAAAAAAAAAATAAAAAATCATAGAGCAACAGAGGATTGAAGAGGATGCTGCAATAAAAACTTCGTTTTACAAAGCAGGGAACCTTTAATCGTCATCAGCGCTGTTAATCGTTACAAAAAGGTACCAAAAGTTTAAGAGCGTTTTTCTCCCATTTAATTTTTTTTTTTTTTTTAGTATTTTTGCACGATTTATCAATAACGGAGCTTCTGATCGATTTGAAATTTAAACAGAAGGTTCATTACGTGCGTCATTTTTAGGCCATGCTCAGAAGTTGTCGAGAAAACTTTAGTTTCTTAATTATTAATTAACGAAGCTTCAAACTCTAGTAGAGAATCGATATTTTCAGGAAAATGGTCGAATTTTATTTATTTTTTTATCCCAGTATGGGCCGAAAACTGTAAATCTTCGGAGCACTCTCGTAATACTTGACCGAAATCGTTCCAGTAGAACTCGAAACATCGCTGCAAAATTAAGCGTATGTAAAAAAAATTATCCTACTTTTGACCCCACATCCCGTCGATATTATTAATTTTATGTGATTGAAACAACTTATTTCATACCATTCAAACCATTAATAAACATTGTGCAGAATGAATTTTTTTTAGTGGTATCCGTTTGTTCTTAATTAATTCCCTTAGGAAGAGTGCATTTTCGGCATGTACATAAAGTAGTCGAAAATCTTCAACTTTGCAGTAAATCTGAAACTTTAGTATCGAATTTTATTTTCTACAGTCTTCCACGATAACTTGAGATATGGTGCTTTTTTTCGAAAAGCCACTCGGGTATGGGTGGAGCGCTAAGCGACGAGAAGGTCTTTTGATCAAAAATGACGAAGCTAGTAGAAGCGGTTCATGTTATTTCGCGAGAAGGAATCCGAGGATTTGCATCAAAAGAAGGCAGGGATTGCTTGTACACTTCGATGCGGAATAATTCTGGATTCGGGATGTTTTCTTTTCGCATTTCATATTTATCCAAGGGCTGAGCGTATCTGAGGGAGGGAATAATATCGGGATAGAGCCAAGAAAATACGTAGGTGTTCTTGCCAGGGGTGCTGCTGGGAAACATCGCCCCGCTTCTTGCAACACGTGCTTTTCCCGCGACAACTTTATCGCCTAGCTTCTCTCTTCCGATGGGTGATTGAATATTGGGAGACTGAAGACGTGTGGGACCTATTTTCCTTGCGCCCCTAGAAATCCGACAGACTCCTCACGCTTCTTGAATACACAAGATATTCAGGAAATATTTTCACCCTGCAAGAAATATGCACGGATGACTGGATATTCATGATTATAAAGGGATGGAAACTTTTCAAGCGACCTACTTGTATTTCCACTCTCTCTTTCTCTCTCTCTCTCTCTCTCTCTATATCTCTCTACTGCACTCAAGGTAGTAATGAACTTGAGAATTAATTGAACGGTTTAAGTACAACACCGAGATAATATTACAGAATATTTCAATTACTGTAGGATTTTTCATCTACAGTTATAATCACACGCAAAAGTTAGGTGTCTAACGTTTCACGTTCAAGCAATAACGGATAAAAGAAAACAATTTCAACAATCAAGTTGAACGTTTTGGAATTACTTGAATCCAAATAAGTAACAGCGAGTTGTAATACATTTTAAACAAAAGGTCACGTACAAAATTCAAAAAAATTTCAATCCAATCGATCCAGCTGTTTTTTTCTTTTTTTTTGGGTGGGAGGGGGGGGGGGGGGGAATTCGAAATATACATAACCGGAAGTAGTGTAAGATCTGTGAAGCTGTAGAGCTTAAAAGCTTTGTAACACGACGTCTCTACCGAACACTTGATGCGTAACTACAGTTTATCGCATTACGTCATTCGCGATAAGTTGTACATTTTTTTTTCATCGCCTGATCTCGGAAGTGTACGGTAAGAAGCTCAAACTGCAGCGTACCGAGTAAGTAGGTAATGCGGTGAAGAAATATCGTGCCGCGTTACCAAATCCTCTCTAACCATCCGTTAAGATCGATACACTCTGCAGGGAGGATTGCAATTTCGAAGCGCGCAGGAAAGGTTGGATCATATAAAAACATACCGAGTAAGATGGGTGCCTGTGTATGCGATATTTTCACTCTCAGAACCTAAAGAGAGAGAGAGAGAGAGAGTGAGAGAGAGAGAAATTTTGAGGAAGAAAAGAAAGAAGAGAGAAGCACGGAGACAGATCCGCGGTATCCGCAAGCTCAGCGGCAGTTGGCTGGTGGATTTTCCGGTGAGTTTCTCCTCCCACGATCCGTTCTCGGTGAGTGGAAGGACGGGCGAATGGAGAGAAACCTAATCGAAAAACTAATACGATGGTAATCGAGCCAAGCCTAGAACGTAGTCTGTGGGATTTCGTAAACTGTATGGGAAAGCCTTGGGAGTTGGACTTGCAGCTAGGCTATACCCACCTATCCCACTTGCAGCCGATCGAAATTTATCCCACATCCAAACCGAACAGTAACTTCGAGCGAAGCTCAGGGACCCCGGCGAAATCTAGTCGAAGCTATTCCTTCAATAAGCGCACTTCAATATCGCACTTATCTAGGGATTTCTCGACCCGCCAATGTCGTTCGGTTCTATCACCTATGGCATCATCTATGTCAAAAATTACAAACACCTATCCGGAAAGTTTGGTGATATTTCGTGAAAACGTGTGACGTGAAAATTTTCCAACAGAAAAAAACTAATATTTTATAGCTACAATCAAGCTTTTTTGTACACTGAATTTTTTTTCAACCACGCTTAATCAAATCCTTTAAAACTTTTCGTACGAGAATCTCCAAAGGTATTTCAATTTCCTGAAGAATTCAGTAAATAATCAGACTAACTTTTTCCTTTGTGTTTCTCAGTCTTCTGGTAGAGCGATATGAAACTTGACACAAAACTTCAAAAAGACAGTGAAACGGCGTTGTGTAAGCGACTGCAAAACGTTAATACTTACGGGGTGGTCGATATCATTACTTATACGATATGGGATACATGTCACAATAATGGAAATTTCTTTGCACACTCTTCCGAAAACTGAAGGCAAAGCTGGGTAAATAATTTTTTTCTGCTCTGTGGGCTTTCTGACAATCAAAAAAACTGTAACAATAATTTTTACGAAGTACTAAAAATAATAGATGATGAAAGGTTCGATACAATTGGGACGGTAAAGTTGAATCGAATTTGTTAAACGAAGTTGAGTCGAGCTTGAGGTATACAAAAAAATTTCATTTACAAAGTGCAAATTTTTTGCACACAAGGAACATTACACAGAAAGCGAAACGAAAGTAGACGGCGAAAGAGAACGTGAACCTGAAAACTACTTGAAGTGGCCAGTCGTGAATATTGAACTAGACTCTCTTCGATAAGCGTTATGCTGCCGACAACTAATAGCGGTCTCTGATGGCTAAACAATGCTAACCAATCTCCATAAGCTTGAACGTACACCATGAAATATGCTTGCATGTTCAACTTGGTCCGTTATTAGGAGTGCGATAATCTCTTAATTCTAATACTCGTAACGTATATGAAAATAGTACGAGTTATTCAATATTTCGATCCAAAGTGACGGTAATTTCAGTTCGCATTCATGTGAAGCATAGATCTTCGTATTATATACTCATTAGTAATACATAAAGAACAGTTTCGTTCAATACAATACCGGCATATTTCATGCGGTGGGTTTTACATTAAATCATCTTAAAAGATGATTCAAAGAGCGCGCCTAACGAGCGCCACCTATAACGCCCTGTCGATAAGACAGATTACGATTCAACGAGATTGCCTTACTTGAACAGAACTCGTTCCTGTTTTTTTTTTTTTTTTCTTATCCTTTTCCTTATTTCCTTTATCTTCTACGATATCATAGCCGACGAATGCGTTCCGATACATTAGAGAGTAGTAAACAATCCTGAATTATCCCCGAGAGTACGTTGAATCGGCCACAAAATACCGCCAGGACTGTTTCTGTTAAGGTACCTCGGTACGCTTGTATACAGCTAGCAACTGTCGCGTTGTTTGTGCATTAAACTGCAGCCGGAAGACGTAAGGTACTTCTATATAATATAACGCGGGCAGGAATACCTGTATCCGGAAATTCGACCCATGGGTACAATTTCTATCGTTAGATACAACGACGCTGCAACATCAGCGTCGTAAACCGCGACACGCGGTTGCGGAGTTGCAGTGAGTTACGGCGATTAGTTATCACCACCGTAGAGTCTTCCTCTCTAGCTGTGTATCTTACTGCTGGTTATCTTCCGTTCCACCCCGAATGCATACTTTTCGTTTTTTCTTCCGGCTTGTTCTCCCTCCCTTCCTTTCTTCCTTCGCACATCTGCCACGGAGCTTCAACGTTGTCCCGTAACAGGAATTTACGGTTGAGCTGGGTGTACGTATACGTGCATCTGTCTGTCCGTCTGCCCTCCCTCAGACTACAGGCCTCAAAATTATCCCGACGGGTTGGCGTAATTATCGTTTCCTCCACCGCTTTGTTGTATACCAGTTACCGAGTCTCTGGGCTCGACTCCAACATCCAGAAGGGCTGCTACTTCGTCAGCTTGACAATTCCAGCTGGCTTCGAGGCACCTGAACAAAAAATAAAGGAAGATTTCCCGTCCCGGAAAATTTCCCCCCCGTGGGTTGTTTAAATAATCGAATTTACAATGTTTTCAATTCGATAAAGATATTTTTTCACGAAGAATAAAGTACACTGATGATTTCCGTTAGTTACTTGATCGACAATCCTGCAAATAGGCAATTATAGAGTAGGTACAGCACGTACATATACACGTTACCTTTGATTCACCGAACACCCGTTCGATGCATGCATGATGGTAATGCTACGCGAGTTCAAAAAGGTATTTGAAAAAATTTTGCTCGCCATTGCACGCGAGGATCGAGCCGAAGGGGTTCAAGCATTTTGAAACTGATTTCCACGGCCTCGTTTGTTTCGTCCGTTTTATTTCTAGAGAGATAGAAATGAATAAAAACTGATGTGGTATACCGATTTCGAGAGCTTCTCTTTATACCTAGATTTTATGTCTCATCATTAACGATCAGCATGCACCGGGTAATTACTCGCAATATCATTGCAGTTGGGAGAACTGCACGTTAAAAAGTTTAGACCGTATGACGATTCGAGCGTTACGGGGATAACGACTAAATTGTTTATGAACGAATTTTAATACCCATGGTTATAGGCATTTCAGCTGTGTGCAGAAAACTCTGATCTAGGTGGTTTCGAACTGTTTATACGTTGGTATATGCGACGAAAGTTGAGCTCATTTATGGGAAATTAAGCCTGGCGTTTAGTTTATGCTAACAAGCTTTTTAGAGTCTATATTTATTTGTTCATTTTTATTGCGGCACTTTGGTCAAACGGTTTGAATGGTCGTGCAGGAAAAATAAACGATCAACGAGTGAAATATTCTCTCTCTATTCGCTCTTCTAACTCTGGGGAGATCTCGTGAATCTATCGTTTTCACAGTCGTGCAAATTTTACTGACTATTTAATACGAGTAATTTCGCTATGCAAAAAGGCATACACTGATTACAATTACAAAGATCATAAATTGATTACAACAATTACAAGGATTACAGAAATATTGCAAAGATTGCAGCAGTATTACAAAAGTTATAACAGGATTAAAAAAGATTACAAATGATTACGAGAAATTACAAAAATTGTGACGATTACAATAGATTGCAGGAATTGCAGGGAGATTAAAAATATTACACCGAGATTACAAGTGATACTAAAATTTCAAAAATTGCAAGGATTTTAAAAGTTTACAGGCATGACGAAAAGCATACAGAAATTAAAAAGATCACAAAGATTACAGCAGATTACATAGAGATAACACAATAATAACACGGAATACACAAGATTACAAAGAATACATTAACCTGTGTACACCAGAGGCTCAATACATTGAAAAATTAAGGGAATTTGGGGATTGTTTCATTTTTTATTCATTCGCGAGTGTTTAAAATATAGACTGTTAGAGCTTATTCTAAATTTGGGTTTTTTTAAACTTCTTTTCCATAACTAACGCTTCCTATGTAGTTCCATATTTTTATACGATGACGACTGACTGACAAAATTTAATTTTCTACATTCACTACAAAATTGTAGTAGAATGAATGTCGCTACAAAACGGTTTGCACGCAGTTGTTTTTGGAATTATAAGAGAATGTAGGGTACAATTACTAACTATTTCGTACAATATCTTACTGTGTTATTAATACTACACTTTCTGGTTATTACAAGATTAAATCCATCCGCTCAATTTTCTACATTTGTCGGTTGAATAAGGTCTTAATATCAATCATTTTTTGGCACCAACGTCAAACTCTTGCGACAGTTACAAGAAAATATAGCATCAATGACCATAATCGATCAAAATGGTACTAAACACTAACTAAACGTTATCGTTATGGTCAGAAAACTCATTTTTATTTTATACCCAGAACTACATTTTTCGATTATAGTATGAACTAAAAATACTTAAGGACTGTCAAATGTCTATCGATGTAATTTTTTGTTCTCTCTACGTTTCGTTATCGTGCAGATCACCTCATCTGTCAATTAAGTCTAACTAGATTAGCTTCATCGTCAGTCTGACATTTTTACGTTTTGAGTCTATGTTTCATCACGTTTTCGTTTCAACACTTCTATCATCTCACTTCACGTCCCGTAAATTGATTCTTGAGTTGGCGAGTCGTTGTAACAGCCTCTGAAACATTTCGCGAAAGGCAGGGAGGTCAAGTTACGTGTTCGGAGTAGACATTCGGGGTATGTTTCCTCCGTTTTTTCTTCTCCTCCGATTGATAAATAAAATAGCGTCGTGGGGGCGAGATTCGATCGGCGTATCACTCAGGTTTTCGAAACTGGCATGCCACCCAGATCCTAGGCGTAAACAGGTTCTGCTTGCTCGCGGAAGGGACGAGAATCAGCGGCACGTTGGGGTCGACCTATATCACTTCTGCCCTCGCCCGAAGGTGTTTACTAGACTTAATCCAGCGCGTCGAGTGTTTTGTTGACTCTGGATAACCTCAGCGAAGGCACTTATCCACCCTGTCCGACCACCCCGTGTGTATTCGAAAATAGATCGCCTCTGACAGAGCTCGAATGGGATCCTCGAGATCAAATTAATAATAAACAATGCCCTTCCGAGAGAATCAACATCCACTTTACCCCGACGCTTCAAATTATTTTCAAGAAATACCGGAGGGTTGTAACTTATACACATGCGTTGATCACTCCACGTGTCGATACGAGAAAAAAAAAAAGTGAAAATAACGTTTTTCTTGCTAAGAAAATTCGCTATTGAGTGAATTAGATACCCCAATCCAATCTTGAATGTAATTGAAAATTTTTACTCTGTCATTCCGAATGGATAAAAAAAAAATGTTCAATTTCTACATGGGATTCATTTCGAATGATTGAAAAAAATTACGAACAAGTATGATTATGAGTCGATACGTAAAAAATTCAACGATTTCAGTTCGACTAAACGCAAGAGAAATTTAATTATATTTTCCAATTTCACTTGACGCATAATAAAGTAAAATAATCTTGATAGTTGGAGGTTAATTACTCACAAACTTTAATCAATGCATGAAAATAAAGTAAACACGAAACACGGAGTTCAATTTCTTTGGATTTAATTGCAACTACGAAGCAGAAAGTCGGGAATTGCGATCAAGTACTTTGCTTAATATATTATATGGAAATGAAGAAACTGAAAACAATGAAACAACATTAAATATAATATTTCTTCTAAATATTATCATTGAATATGTGTAACTTTCACCTCTTTACCATTAGTTCTGATACCAATTATATTTATACCACTTGTTTAGTATCTGGTACTTTTCAAAAATTTCCACAAGTCGATTATATGAAGGATTTCTTTCATAACTAGGTATATATGGTCGAGATACGTTTGGCCTTAGGAAGAATATTGAAATGTGCAAATAAGTTTTGGATAAGATTGTATGTACTCGATAAATTTGAAACGAAACAATTCCGCTTCTAATCGCTTTGTGAATTACAATTTAGAATGCGCAAGCTTTTCAAATCGTCGCTATTATTTTCCCGGAAAGGGGAAACTTACATTTGGCAGGACAAAACAAAGTTTACATTCACTTTGCTGCGATACGTTTGTGATGGGAATCGTCAAGCCTGGTTCGGAGAGTTTATCTTATATTGATTTGAAGTAGTTAGTTGTTGACTTATAATCCATCAGAAGCTGCGGCTACGCTGTAAGTGGAGGACTGATGTAAGTGGAGTCACGACACCCAACCACTTCAGATACCCAAAGTGGCCTTAGAGCCTGGCACTCGTAAATGGCGCGAACCATAACTCTCGTCGATTAACCTCTTGGGACATAATAAGAAGTCATTAAAAAACGCCAACTTGAAGTTGCCGCGACGCGCCTCCGAACTATTATTAAACACTCGCCTCGAGTGTCTGAAGTTACGCACAGAAACCTTTTTACTGCATGATTCTGACACTCGGCTTATACAAATAAAACAATTAAATTGCTCCGTTGTCTTGTACGTTGAATCTTGAATACGAAGTACAAAAACGGATTGCAGAAATTTTTTTGACAGAGCGTAATTCGGGGCATGCACAGGAGACTCGATTTATTGAACTTCAAATTTGGTTCCGAACTCTATGCCCGAATTGTAGTCTCTCAAAAACTGCTACAAGTGAACGGAATATGTTTGTTAATTATTTTCAAACGTAATAACGAAAACGCAATTTTTTTTTAGCATCCTGAATTAATAGACCACAAATTGAGAAATGAAGATGCTGTGGACTTCATAGAAAGCTCAAAATGTATTAACCAACAGACACATTTGATTTTCAACTCTGTACACAGGTCGTGTACAAAATTTCTAGACTGGATCAAATAAAAATTCCTGGAAACGAATTCTATGTCTCCAAATTTATTAAAAAATAGAGAAGGAAGAATGCAAAAGTGGAACGTATTTTTGCTAATGAAAGTTTGATGGTGAAAAAAAAAATAAAAATCATTGTTTCACGGTGAATTTGCTTGCTTGGGATAAAACGTTGATTATATTTTATTCGTTATACGAAGAAAATATTGCAGACGAAATTAAATTAACCCTCGTTGTTTTAAGCTGGATTAATTATCGATTAGTTATTTCAGCCTGTAACGGAAATTTAATTCCAATATTAGGTCTCTAAGGTAAAATCATTTTTCCAAGATTACTAAATGATTGATTAATTATGGTAATTCAAAAATTTATCATTTCGGCATAATTAATAATATATGTTATGCATAATGCATAATGTTAACTTTTTTGATTTGAAAAGCGGGACGACAATAGCATATTATTCCTTCTTAACGCATTTGCGGGAAATATGAGGTCATCGACTTTATTCCCTTGTTACGTAATGTGGCATTGCAGATTCAAGATATTATTTGTTTACGGTAACCAATTAGTAAGTACCTGACTCTCATGATTTAGTAAATTTCACTATATTTTATCCACCAAAGAGATTCAGCAAACTGTATGAAACAATTTTCTTGAATCCACTAGAATCTGTTTCATTTCAATAATACGATGAAGAAATCAGTGTTATTTCACAAAAATTATCAAACGACAATCACTACTTCATATGAAATATATTGAAAAGTTTATTTTATTGGATCGATTGTTACTATTACGTCTCCCTTTTTTTTTTTTTGTCCCATTTCCAAGTAATTTTTGATTCATTTTTGTATTTTCGGGAGTAAAAATAGTGTCTCATCGGTAAAGTTTGTTATAAAATGAGTCTGAAAATCGATTTTCTTAAAAAAATGAAAGTTTCTCGGTGAGCTGTGCAATTGGCAAAGGCGAGAGGTTTATATGAAGAATATTGTTTCAATCACCTGCAACCACTCGCAAGGTGCATGTTTGTGTTCGTTGGGTGAAGGGAGTCGCGGTTGTAGGTTCGTGCGAATGAATAGACGCCTTTCTTTCACTCTCCGCGCTAATTGTAAGCGCACGTAATTCCTCGGTTCTCTTGCGATTTCAAACGAAGAGGCGAGAGGCTCTCCAGGAGGCGTAGCTGCTCCGCGGGTAATGAGGTTATTGCGACTTTTCTAATTATTCAAAGTTAAGCTCGTTAACTCGGCGACTTTACTTCTGCCCAGCGATACACCTCCGAGGGTACATAGTAGTCGCCTCGTTTCAAATACAAAACTAACATTTCAAACAAGTTTTCCTCCGGAGGGACGGAAATATACACAGGCGCGCACACCAGTCGGCATTCCAACCAAACACGACCCTCCTTTGGCGCTTAAACCCATTTTATTTCATTTATTATGCTATAATTTTTTACACCCGGTAATGTAATGGCAAATATTTATTTAAAATACGAGCAGATGAAAACTATCCTAATACTTTCAAAAAAAGAACACTTCAATTTAAGGACAGGTTTTCTCGCACAGAAATAACATCAAGAAACAGTTTTCTTTTATCAGTATTAAATAAAGAACTAGTGACTATATTTTATTTTTGTTTCGTAGATTCTCCCTTTTTCTTTTCGTTGTCAACATAAAAATGGTACTTAAAACTGTATACTTGAAAAAAGAAATCATTCATTCGTTCATTCGATTATTCATACCTATAATTTATTAATTGTTTTTAAAAGTATACAACGTTTAAATTGTAAAGTGTGAATTGTCTTTCTTATAATTTTTTTTTTTTTTTTTTTTACCACTTGACATTATCGCTCTGTATTTCTTTTATATTACATTAATTGCAGAACTGCCCTTCTTGATTTTTCTTTTGAACTAAAGTTTTCTTCATAATACCTTAACTTTCAACAAATTACGTTGTGAAGATCTTTGGCTGATGCCGTTAAAATGATGGCGACTTGTTCACTTCGAAGTGAGGATACACGTTGCTTTAGTCTCGTAGATAGATCAATGCATTTTCGCAGTAATTTGATGTTCTTTCTTTACACTAATCAATTTACTTATAGAATCTTCGTGAAGATGTATTATTTTCGAGTTTACATGAGATCGATACAATTATTATTAAATTTCTTAGAAATGCATTATTCATAAAAGAAAATTGCCACGTCGTGATCCGTAGAAACTGGTTGAATTATGCTAAGATGGACTGAAACACGTCAGAAGATTGACACTGAGAGTTAAATTTCATCTTAGTATTGTTTTAATTTCAGGCGAGCACGGTTGAATCGTTACAGTATATTTGAGCTGCTGTGGTAGAATTTCTAAATCGAAAAGCGATGAGTCAAAGGAAATGTAAGACAGGGTGGTTACACATCTGGACAAACTCGAATTATCGGGGAATTTTGAATTTCATCATGAAAAAGACTGAAAATATCAATTTTCTATCATAGAAGTTAGAAATAATTTTTTGAAGTAACATGTTTAAGGTTTAAATTGACATTTTTGTACATTGTGTTTTTCTGAAATTCGAATTGAATTTGAACCAAATATAGAGTTAATAAGCTGAACGATTTGGGTTTTCGTAATTCACCAGAAGTGGGAAATCGTCAAGGAAAACTAGGATTCAGGTCCTAGAAGACCTAGAAATGTCATGGAATTTTTTTCCCAGAAATTTGTGACCACCCTGGTCAGAAAAATCATACTTCGTGAAGAAATAGACAAAATTACATAAATGCTTCAGTGATTGGCTTAAAATAAATCGTTTCCATGCGGAGAATTTTTCAAACATTTTTCCAATAACTCAACCCTTCAACGTTAATTAGCCAAATTCCGTTGAAGACATTTCTTTTTATTTTTCACTGTGTTACAGTACATTTTTTCGAAAAGCTTCGTATTTGAATTTTATGAAGCCATGCAAACAAACCTTTTTTTTATTTCCGTAAGTACACTCTGAGTTACCAATTTGAGTATTCATTTTATAGTTGGATTCGGTGGTCGGAGATTAAAACCAATTGAAACTAGACTCGAAAAAATGATGTCACGAAAATTATTTACAATAAAAATATGAAGAGAATAGTGACGGTTGTAAATTCGATCCCTGCAAATAGAACCGTATCGACGTGTCAGCGAAAAAATTACGGGTGGCTAAGGTCAGAAGTTTATTGATTTGACAACGAGTGTTCGATGTTTTACAGACACTCGGCGTATTGCATCAAAAGTGAATTATTTTTTTGCGGTAATCATTCTCTCTGAGAATTTTTTTTCGTTGGAATCTCATGAAAATATGAACCCCCAAAATTTCTTGCGGCTATTATCGTCATAACAACACTATCCGAGTAATTTGTGTAATACATTAGCATCTGTAAATATAATGTGACGTGATAAAGAAGAATTTACCAAGCGAAAAGGAAGAGCGAATGAATCTTTCCGCCGATTATCGAACCTCCCAGTCGCTCCATGAATTATATTTCACGGTGGAAGACGTTAGTAAATTGGCTTTTTAGGATCAGCGGGAGCCAAATTTGTCATATGAAAATTATGCGTATTATTTGTGGCTATCGCCACGCGCCAAGTAGGCTCAATGGCTGCGTAAGAATTGGATTCGACGTTACAATTTCCTGGCCTTGATCGTATTACGCATGATTGATTGTTCGTTGAAAATTGTGCTGTATGTTTACTTTAACAATGCTCGAACAATGCTTTCACTGTTTCGTTGCTTCGATCAGCAAAGTCGTTTCGGTAAAAGGAAAGCAAGGTCTCCGTCACTTTTCAATTATACAACTTATGTTCAATAAGTGCTTTTGACTTTGTAATAATAAATGTTTTTTTTCTCGAAAAAAATGGTGAAATTCCGATACGCAAATATCAGCACTTTTCGAGAGACTGAAATTCAGGATCTAGTTACACTGGACGTTTCATACAAAACTAAACATATGAGCCTAAATTAAATGAGTTGTAATTGAAATTGTCGAAACAGTAATTACGGCCTGACATTAAAAATATGATAAGGTATCGAGATATTTTTAAATACAAAACTGCGGATCGGTGAACAAATTCTGAAATCCTGACATTTCATTGAGCAATTTCCTAGCGTGTAACACGAACGTATGTATACGTATTTACATTTGGAAATAAACGTCGTAGCTTCCGCTTCACATTTTCAACATCGATCGATTCCGTGTTCAAACATTAAATTTGCAGTAGATATAGATTCAATATTTTGCCGGAGAGATTGATTCTCGAACGTGAAAAATGGGCCGAAGCTCCGTTTAGAGTATACGGATATTCATCCCTTATTTACCTAATTTTGAAATGCGTGGCGGTAGGTGGGGGATGAAAATGCGTGAGCATGATGCTCAACCAGGTCGGAATGACTGCAGGGGGTCCTGAAATTCGGCAGCAGTGAAGCATGAATTTAGTAAAACGCGAAGCTTAACGCCGCTCCAATTTCCTCCGTACATCGAGCTTGAATGCATATGGGGTATTCCACGTCAAATCAGCAGGCCATGTATCTGACCCTCTTCGATTTTAATAATTTTTGAGTATAATGTTTATACTGATCCAAAAAGGTCTCGGAATTTTTTTCAGATTATTTTAGCCACCAGTGAAATTTGAAAAAAATAAACGGAAAAACAATTCTGCAAATGCCATTTTTCAGAATCTGACAAAATTCACACATGTTCTATGATTTCAAATGTGATTTATAAGCAAGACATGATAATGGGATCTCTGCATTTGCTATTTTTTTCGTAAGTTTTTAGTTCATCTATGTCGGGATTCAGACTTTTTCGTTTCTTTCTCTATTCTTCGATGTAAATGGATGACGGAATTATGAAAATAATGTGATTCTACAACCTATTTACATCAAGGCATATCAAAAATTAAATAGCGAAAACAATTCCGAGACGAAGAAACTAAAACCTTGCGAAACAAATAGTGAATATTGAAATCCCATTATCACGTGTTGTTCAGAAATTAAATTTAGAATTATAAAATGAGGGTAAATTTTTTAGGATTTTTAAAAATAGAGCTCTCGTAATTGGTTTAAATCTGAACAGTGTTCTGAAAAAAATCTGAAATAATTTCCGAGATCCTTTTGGGTCGGTAAGATCATTATACTAAAAAATGATCAGAAACGAAGAAGGTGAGGTACATGGGCTGCTAATTTGACATAGAATGACCCATATACGAGTACGCGACGGGAACACGCGGAGCGATCCAAGATCCGCTTAAAAATGCTAAATTGAGCCAATGCGGAGAAATATCGTTCGGTTCATTGTGCGAGTCGGGACTCCTCGCAGGATCCTCGGAGATTTTGAATACCTCAAGATCAGGAGGTTCGGAGTGCGCTCGAAGCCAAGGAGAGTGGAGCGGTTAAAATTGATCGCGTCATATTTCTGGATAAATGAGAGACGTTCACCGTAATCGAGCCAGTAACTCGCGATTGATGTATTTTAAACCACACTATTTCGCAGGGGGGAGGAGGAGGAACGGAGTCGATAAGACTCTCGGCAGAAGTATGAGGTACATTACTCAATGACGTTGTCCGCGGAGTCTTAAGTCCTTCGAAATATCGAACGATGACTGAACTTCACGCCTTCCTGAAATTCTGCAAAAACCGACAAAGCTCTTGACGATTAGAAAACCCACAGTCCTAAGATAATTAGAATACTCCTTTAAAGATCCCGAAAAAAAATCTTAAATCTATAAGTAATAGTTTAGATATGCAATTTTGATTTGAAAGTGTTTTAAAATTGAGAAAAATCATATTGTGCAGTCAATTATTTTACACAACTTCTCCGGGACACAATTTTCTTTTTATAATGTTTTACTGTATAATATTCAATTTTTTAAGATTACACCGACATTAGTTTGCATCAAGAAATAACTGTATTCAATTGGCGTTGGAAAAAAAAATTAATTATTACGTTGAAATTCTATAAAGTAGTTAGCTAAACAAAATAGACCAAGGTTGAGTGAAATCGATCGAATCTGATGGATTTTTCTTAATTGTAAAACACTTTGGAATGAAAAATTCATATCGAAGCTATTGCATATACTTTTAAGATTTTTTTTCGAGAGATTCGTAAGAAGTTCTCTCACGAGGGAAGTTTTCTGTTGCATGGTTAGCGTTATTGTCTTTCAATATTTTCAATTTTTATCACAATGGAAAAATATTGTTCTGGGTACAAAATGAAAATACGTTTCGCATATGTAACCAAGAAATTTACGTTAAATTTGTATTTATTTACTCATGGATACGTGTAATTTAAGAGCGTTAAAAAGTGATCGAAAACATGCATTGAGTAGAAATGTTCATATTCAAATGCATCCGTGATCGTGATTTTCAAGCAAAACAGACTTTTTGGAGATCATTTCTAATTGTATGAATTACAAGTAAATTATGCATCAATATGGTCCAGTTTTAAACATCGCACAACGTCAGTTTTTTTCAAGTCAAATTCTTTTCGTATTCTCATGAAACTTTTCAGATCTTTCGATTTTCTTCGCGAATTTTCGCAGCGGAATTTGTTGAATTATGTATCATCGTAATCTATCCAATTGTGGATAGCGCTGTTCTTTCGAAATGGAAATCTTTCCTTTACTCTAGTTATCACACGGATTTCTCCACTTTAATCCGGAATTATAAGCAAAAGTTTGATTCTGAGAACGATCCAAGCTTATTCAGATATAGTTGAGTTTGATTTTTAAAATTCCATTAATTGCATTGCAGCTTTTTGCATGGTATGCGTTTATTAAATGCACATACGTACAAAATTTGTTTGCGCAATTTGCCGATAAAACTTCTAAGTAATGATAATTATAATTCATTTCGGAGGACTTACTTACACAGTTTTTACAATTTTTCAAATAATTCCTATAGAATTTCTTTCTTTATATAATAACATACTATGGAGCTATTGATAAATTGTTAATTCCCGGTAAACGAAAAGAGGAAAAATGCATCATCACCGCTGAAAATGCGAAGAGCGACGTGATTGAAACGGAAAAACAATTCCCATTGCGATGTCTACATAGCTGCATCGAGGAAACAACACCGTCTGGATTTTACGGTAGTGAGGATCTTTTGCAAACAAGGTTTGTTGTCGCGCTGATTGAGTGCGTTCTTTGTCCACCGTAACTAATTGAACTCGGTTAATTGAATTCTGGGTCTAATCCAAGAGAGTAACTGTAGATCCTTAACCGGATTTCATTCCCCGACGGCGAGAACTTGCCGTGCATTTTTCGAATTCCAAGCTTGTTCCGCAAAGCTATTCAATCACAGAATATAAGAAACTCGATGCAAATTGGATGATCGTGATCCAACCGCACGAGGCGCCAGTGGTGATGACAGTGGTTCTGAAGAGGACGCACTCTTTTTGGATTAGTCACAAGAATTTTCGTCAGTGGATGAGTCCTGAACGAATGAGATTCGCGACTCTCCAAAGTAACTTTACAGGTGCCAAACACTCGTAATAATATTTCACATCCATTGCGGCCTTTGAGACCGGATGAGAATCCAGGATTGGGATTCAATATTGTCAAGAGAAGTAATATGCGCCGGCAGGTATACCGGATCCATGGTAACAGCTGTGTGTCGTGCCAATCTCGCCAGAATCTATTCGTCGAGGAATTGGATTACTGAATTATGTATGTCGATGTCTAAATGCGATGTTGACGAAATCCTGCAGACAGGCCTTGCCCTGCGCCAGCTGAACTTCATCCCCGATGTTTATCTTGGATCAGGTTTCTCCCCGAGATCCGAGTGATTCTCCATTTTCACGGGGCTTCGAACTCGGGCAGCAACACCCGCTGCTTCCAGTCTCGGTGCCAATATTCGAGAAACCCGCCCGGTCATTTCCTGGTTGGCAGTGGAAATGAAACTCCTAGATCCAGCCAGTCCTTACGGTGATTGAAAACCTCCATATACTCCTCGATTCCGATGCACCGGCATTTATCTCTCGAAACGGCCAATTGGCTTCGACCCGTGATCGCAGAGGCGCATCTTCACCTTGGCATCGGACGTTTCTCCTCGTCCGATTCAAGATCTAATCAAACGTCCACTTCGAAACGCTCCAGACACTTGAAAAACATTTTGTCTTACTTATCGTTTCTAAGTGAAGTTGAATTGCGAGGAGTGGCTTCTGCCCGAATCCTGATTGCGACGAGTAGTGGATGCAACTAAGATGTCGTTGAAACTTTTAAGACGCGTTTTCAGGTTTACGTAAAGCCAGCAAACGCTGGACTTGACGATAAAAACCAAAACGGATTTTGTTCAGATCGCACTCCTGTCAGCGTTAAAATTATCACGTGATGATCCAACATACGGCTGAGGGACGTTAAGTTTGTCGGAGGCAAGTGGGGTACCATTAGTGTTAATTAATGAAATTTCCTAGAGACAGGCAGACCTTTTCCGAGTAACGAACACTTGGAAGGCTGCTGCGTCCTAAGTTTGAGTTGAAATACTAATCCCTACACCGCCCGAGATACATCCGAGCAAGGCGAAACGAGAGAAAATCCACCTAAAAAAGTCTCAAGTCGAGATACCACCGCATAAGCCTCGCCTTACGCCTCGTATTTAATTGAAGAGACTAACAACTCAAGACCTGAATATCTTGTGCAAGTACTTGCCATCATTAGACATTTCAATGTCTTAATTTTAAGTTACGATTTCGTACGTGCAACCGTATATTTATTAGTTAGAATTTCAATTAGTAGAGTGACATGTAACAACCTTTACAACAATTGCCATAAGAAACTTCAGTCTTGGTAGTAGTTCAAGTATTTCATGCTGATATTCAGTGTGTGCAACGTCGTCGAAACAGTCATATAATTGTCAAGTATTGTCGATTGATATTTGTAATAATCATGATGATTACACATGAAAGTACGAATTTTCATAATTGATTGTAATTTATTTAATTTGTGAATTTTGGTCATTTAAAACTGGCAGATATAAATGTCCATGAGATATAAATTACCTCAGAGTTTATGCCATTAAATTCTTGCCTTGACGGTTCAAATTAAATTGTTTATTCTATTTGACTGATCAATCACTGGTACCCTGTTTTCGAGCCAATTTAAAGATTGAAAAATGGGGTTTAACGTCATTCCATAACGATTTTAAACGGACGCAGGAGGTTGTTCAGTTTAATACCGACATTCAATTATTATTAAGACATCAATTTTGTAAGGCGTGATTAAGCACTCAATCCCAATTGAGACTCAGCTTAAATCGAAGCTTACGGACGCTTTTTAACGAATCAATGGAAATGAACGTGACTACCTACGCATACCTTTCCGCCGAGCACCCCATTGATAAAAATTCTGTGGAAGTACGGTCTGCATCTGCCATGGGTAAGACGTCGAGCCGAAATGTCTCGGAAAAGTATTCTGTTATCCAGGGTGAAAATTATGTGAAGCTCAGTGGCACGTCACGTCACGTTTCGTGGAGGGAACTTCTTGAGCTCAATAAAGCGATACAAAATGCCGTGAGGATCGGTAATCCTCCCTACGGCGTCTTCCTACCGCCCACCAAGAATTCCTCGGGTTATTCCATCGGGTATTTCGGTCACGCGCGGTTCATCCAAACACATAGGATTTGTCCGCGTTGTCCTGAATTAGGACCAGCATAGGGAAAATTTATACCGAAGGTGGGGTCGCCTGACTATGACCGACACATGGAGCCCAGTTATCGCAGCGTCGAAACTTGTCTCTACGAGTTCAGTTCAGCCTCCACCTGCCGCTCGCACATATTCCGATCCCCTAATAATCCCGCATAGATTTCGAAAAGGTAATCATTTTTCGTTTCCGGGCCTCTTGCTAGAGAACCGTAAAGATGCACGGTCTTTTTTTTCTTTGCTCTTCTCTCTTCGCGCGTGCTTGCTCCCCATTCCTTCCAGTCCCCTGGGAGTCGCCCAGTCGTTGAAAGATTCAAAAACTCCTCGTCAGCGAAATGCGAAATTCATGCAGCGTGCGACACACATGTATGTATACATCAGTCGTTATTGGGAGTAGAAAAGAGAAGTATGGACGGAGAGAGAAGGCGAGTAGAACGGCGAAAGTGGCGGAGAGAAAGAGAGAAAGTCTGCAGTGCGTTCGACGCAAAGTGGCAATATATTTTCTACGCGTATGAAATCCTCACCGGTACCCTTCTCGGAATATTCAACGCGTTATGAACTCCAAGGGGAGGATGCAAGGACCAGAAGCCCTTCTAACCCTCCAGATATATCTACCGATCGCTTTTTCCACTGTTACGTAAGCAGTCGAACGGACGCGCCGGAACGGCCTCTTGCAAAACACTGGAAACAAAGTTTCGGATCGGATTATAAAGGTTCACCGGGTCAGGTTGCGCACGTACACCGAGCGGAATAACCTCGTACTGTCGGAACTCCCATATTTCAACTATAAAATGTAGCAGCTAAAAGGATTAACTACTTTATACAAGTACTGCATAACCGTTCATGACGCAGCTACAGTGACCTTTTACAGTCTAGACCGCAGCTCCGAAAGGCATTTCAAAAAGTTTGCACCGCAATGGGTACGTATGGAACCGGAGGATTGAACATAAAAAGTTTCCTGATATTCGATTCCGAGTTCAACGTCCTTTAACCAAAAACTCCACTCTCTTAAACAAGAAACTCGATAGCTTTTAATTGAGCTTCGTAATTAGGAGGCGATTGCAAACCTTTCAGATCCCTCATCAGTGTCATTTTTCGTAAGGAATTGGACCAATTTCCAATATTGGAAAAAATTCAGAACTAGAAATACGATCTTCTTGTTTAACGTCATGTTACTGCAGCGAGGTAAGAGTAATCTTATAAGATTATAAGCGCTATAGCGGTGGGTGAAAGCTTTACGACGCTCGTGACTTGCTTGCCGATTTTCCTCGAAACGGAATCAAGAAGTTCTAGAGGAAACTTGAGGGGAAAATTCTAAGGGAGTCTGCGGTGACCTGCGGATCGCGATCGCGCGTTACTTGCAATAACTGATTTGTCGCTTTCTCACTTTGCAGAGTAGACAAGTCGAAATTTTAGTCTAGACCGAACATTACTCCCGGTTATTGAATGCTCATATTTATATGCCATGAGTGGCGATATAACTTTCTCGCTAAAAGAGGTCAGGAGAGAGAAATTGGGCTTTTGATTTTATAACGGATCGAAAAGTCGATGAGAAGTTCTTATCACATTTTAGTGTAGGTGTCAGTGTAGGTTGCAAAAGAACTCTTGGTATTGATTTTGTACATCCATTGTAGTCTGAGGTTTTGAAATACTTCCAACCATTATAAGAAACTTGTAAAAAATTTTTTTTATTCATTCTTACTCTATGTAACAAGCAAAGAAATACCTCTCAATGGTTCTTAATATTTTGCTTTATGACAGGAGAACATTGGACGTGCAGAGTAATTCTCTTTTAACTAGAGATTCAAGCCATTAAAACGAGAAATTTGTCCGTTCCGAGCAAAAGATGGAATTTTCTTTGATCTTCTCGTCATTTTTCATCAGACCCCGGGCAAAATTCTGAAGTAAATGGAACTCATGAATAAATCCAGGCCAAAGGTGACTTTGTTTCATCCCGAGGATTTGAATCATCCCAGAGAGGTATAACTAAACAAGTAGGTGAAAGAACTTTGCAGTAGCATACGACATGAATAAACAAATGAATCATCTTTTTCATGTCATCTTACAGAGTATGTCAGCTAGTCCGAAGTAAATCTGTAAATTTTTTCTCTTCGAATCTTTAGTTTTTTGAATAAAAATATTTTTTTCATAGCTGATCCCACCGCTGTCACTATTTTTTTATGTTACGTCAAGGCGCAACTCACTTAATTGAAACGTGCAATAAAATACTAAAACGATAATTATTTACGCTTATCGTTACCATTCTCGTTCAATATACAATTGGACATCAATTTTTAATTCCATTCATACCTACACGATATCAAACTCTTCCTTCAAAATTCATGCAACATACAATCGAATGGATATTCAGTCGGAAGTGAATAGATGGATGAAGTTTGACATACGATCGTAACGATTACTAGGTTAAGAACATTGCCATTCTTATTCGCGACAGCGATGGTAGGTTTCGTAGCCAATGTAGACAATTTACCGTCTTCCGTTGGTGTATCTTCTTCCTTACCTGTCCACCGAAATTCTGGGTCTCTGTGCTTCCTTAATTGGTCCGGGCGGTGTCTTGTATAACGACTAGAATTACTATCCGCAACGGGTCGGAAGAGCCGAAGATACCCTTGTCAGTGATCGCAGTGCGCACACTTAGCTCCCGTCTGGTGAGATTTCAAGTCTCTTCGCGTCGCTTCGAATTCGATATAGTTTAGCGAATCGGCTCAAGAAAAGGATCGCCTTGAGCCGAAGCCAATCGTTCGATTTCTGCCCGATGCTTGTAGGGAATTTCTGATAGTTAGCAAATCGAGTTTCGGTAGGACAAATGTTTGGGCAACCTATCAATTTTGATACTTAGATGACGCGATTCTCGCAAGGAGAATAAATTACTAGACGATTCGCCTATTACGCTCCGTACCTCCAAGTTCTCGTTTTTTCTTGTTACAGGAAATTGATGTAACCGCAATTTTGGGGGTCAAGAAACGAGGCAAACGTGGGCAGAATTTTTAATATCCGTAGATGAATTTTACGGGACTTAATTTGACTCGGAGAGAGAATTTATGCCGAAGATGGACGTTAAAGAGGTTGGATTCTCGTTTCTTCATCCAAGAACAAACGGAGCGCTGAGAAAATTACGAATACCATCATAACGACAATAATTTTACCATTGACAAGATAGCTGAACATATTTATCTCTAACCAGCATTCGTATTGCTGTCGAAGTACTCATATTTTTAATTCAGGTATAGTGCACAGGTAAAACAAGCTAATCAATGAGGATGAGGGCCTGAAAAATACCACGCGTAATTAATCTGTGTAATTAGCTTGGGTATTGAAATTTACTGTAGGGACGTTATTAGGGGACTTGTTTTACCCTCGAAAATTACATCTATTTAAATATATTCAACGGTCCTGTCACGTAAAGTCACCCTAAATAGAAAAAAGGACGCTTTTGTATGAAACAGTTCACTTTTTAATAAAATCACGATCATTTTCATAGAAATAAGAGTCAAAACATAAAGAAAAAGTCTTTATCATTTGAAAAATGGTATGAATAATAACATCTTTCCGAAGGCTCTCAACGGGATTATAGTGTGCGCTTCATTTCCGACACACGAGAAACGCATTCAAATGACTGGGCAGTAAAAAGTGAGCAACAATGAAAATTGCAATGCAGAAAAAGACTGCGACCCAAAGTAAAAGCCCCAAGCGAACGTACCTTAATAATACTGTTATGCAAATTTAATTTCAGAATTTGAAGATAACAAAGGAAGGTAAAAAAATAAGAAAAGTTACACTGACAATTTAACAATATTACCGAGATAAGAAAAAAAAAATAAAAAACAAGAGACCTCAAGAACGCGGAATACACGACTGACCTGATTAAAAATTTTTTCCCCGAAACTGAACGATGTGCAGCGTCACTTGAAAGAGGGGGATCTCATCTCGAGGGGTTGGATGCTGAGGATGTCGAGGGGACGGTAGCGATCAGCCCGTTCCTAGATAAAAAGGACAAGCCGACGTAAACGGGAATTTTACCGATGCAAATCCCCAACAAATATACCATTCAAGGATAAGCCGCATGTTGCATTCTCGAAAGCAGCCAGGAGGGGTGGGCAGGATACATATCGTTACACTTGCATAACATCCCAATGTAGGTTTTGCCGATAGAGTTGGAGAGGAGGAGAACGGAGGCCGTGAAAGGACCCGAAGCCGGGAAGATGGATGCGCGCTTTGGGGACACATTCATCTTTATACATGAGGAGCTGAGGGAGGCGAACCGCGTTATCTGCTGGGAGCACCCCAGGTGTGAACGCATGCAGTACTTGCACTACTGCAGGTTGCATTTGGCTACACTACAGCAGTACGATGCGTGAATGACCCTCGACAAGACGAAGAGACGTCCCTATCGGTAGTCGAAGGACGGAGTGCAGAGTCGGAAATGGGGTTATTAATGACGAGCGTAACGCATTTATGACGGTCGTGCTACGGATTTCGTTTGAAGACCCTTTCGCTGAGAGAGAAAGACGACACGGCAAGAGATGAAGAGGGAAAGCCAGTCTTCGGTAGATAACTGGAGTTAGGACCTACGAACAAGACGCGTATGCATCGTTCAGGAATTGAAATTTGGAATAAGAATGTCCACGGAATCCAGATGGATCGTTGACCAGTGAAATGGAGGAAAATATGTGCCCATAAAATGCCGGAAAGGATCTGTGAAACAGCACCTCATATGTCTCTTTGGGTACGCCCTGAAGGTTCTTATATTCTGATTTTATGAGGACAATGTTACTAGTAGAAAATCAATAATTAGCACTATTCTTATAATTATGTCATATGTATACAGTAAGTGGTACCGTTCACAATGCAGTTTGCCATGATTGTAGCACCGTCAAAACCGGAATATCATGACTTTTACTTGTCAGGTACAATATTTGTTACCGATATTAAATTCTCTAAGCTATGGTATGATAATGACGTATTACGCAAATATACAGAAGTTAGGAAAAGCTGGTACACGTGAGAAGAAAAAACTTTGTTCTGATCAAATTATTCACATTCGCGCGATCTTGTCTCGCCACGATATCCTCGAGGTTAAGAGGAAAGAAAGTGGCAAAGTAGCCGAAAAAATGGACTGAGACACTTTTTACACGAGGAATTCTGGTTTTTCCTTCGTCTTTTTCTCCGGCCAATAATCTATTTAACACCAAGGTCACTATCTCTAATGGCACCTAAGATAGCGGAGTCGACGGTTGTTCAATGACCGGACGGTAAAAACGGAAGGACCTCAGCCACGCCCTTTCCAGATTACGAGCCTCTCTGATCCGCTTTAAAACTCACGACTGTGACATCTTAAGACATTTTTTTTTCGATTTGTATTTCTTATTCATTACGCTTCTACCTCAAGGAATGGACATCCTCGTTTCCGCCTTCAGACTAATTGAAATTTTCCATGCACTTATGATTAAAAACTATGAAGTGAACCGCAACGAATGCATAAGATTTATTTCTCCCGTATGCAAATGTTTGATGCGAGCTTTGCAGTCCAAATCTTCGCTGCAGATAATATTATTCGCAACCCCCTTCATGTATACAGGGTGTTTTCGAGTAAACACCACAGTATGTTGGATTGCCTACCACTGAAGGGAACAAATATCGGTAATACAGACCTACCGAGTCATCGGTAGTTAGCGCGTTTAAAGTCTTCGCAAGTAAGCTGGAACTGCTCCCATTTCCATGTTGTGTTCATTTGTCCAAAAAGTTGTTTCGTTTTTTGTCACCTATGCCGAAACGTTCGCTGATCGCATTCCAGAGTCACGTTGAAGTGATCATATGACTCGACTTGACCTAAGTGATTAGGTCTGTTTTACCGATATTTGTTCCCCTCGGTAGTAGGCAACTAACATACTGCACCGCTTACTGGAAAACACCCTGTATAGGGGATAAATGGCGAAGCGTGAATCGATTGGAACTTACGAACCAGACTGACGGCTGTATCGCGTATATTTTACGCGTGCATTCGTTAGACGGTTTGATGTATTCCGAGATGGGATACGTTACGATCAAGTCTAGGAATGGAGGAAATTGGAGGTAATAGTCGTGCGACATGTATCAACGAATGTCGGCAGAGATTGAAATTGACGATGAAATAAAGCCGGCAGACGGGAATCCTTAGATGCGAGATCGGGATTATCGGATAAGAGAGAGATGCAAATGTCTCGGCCTCAGATTGCTACCTTGCCTACTAACCCTTCTCCGCATTCATGTAACATGCCTTCGCAAACGACTCTGATCGCTCGAAACTGATCGAAAGACTGCAGGGAGTCTCGCATCTGCCGGAGAACGCGAGCCTTGATAATAAAATGACGAGAACGAAATGATATTGTCATCATTTTTCATGGTGGTTTGGAAAATTTTTTATCAATATCGATTTTATCAACTTCGTTATTGTAAGATGCATATCATGAAGTGGAAAACTGTTCTGGACTTATTCAAACTTCTTGAAACGATCGAATATTAACTTTTGTAATTGAAAACGTTCAAAGTGCTGTAAAAAATGGAAAAATTAGGATGGAACCGATCTTATAACGGTCGGATAAAAAACAGAGATTTGTGCTAATTTTTACAGAACTTTGAAGCAGGTGAAACTATAAAATTGTTCGAATAACAGAATTTAAAACCTGTGGCGAGTGAAAAAAAAGCAATTCAAAATAAGTAAATAGGTTCCAACATATCCCTGCACAGGGTCATAATTGTAGATCAAAGTCCGAAACTTGTGTGATGATACGAAGTTAATTTTATTTCTCAATTTCTTGTGATTCTCAGAAATAAATAACTATTCGCGAGGTGCTTGAAACGTGCAAATGGATGCGATTCACGTTATCTTCCAATTTCCTGTCTTTTGGCGAAGAGAAGAAAAAAACTTATACACGCTCACGGTGTTTATACATACCATCACAGGTCTGTACCCACACTTATAAATGGGAGCCACACTCCCCGGGTGATCCAGGATTGCGAATAACGTGCACACATATTTCCCACACCGGAATTGTAGTGATCGATTCGCTTCCGTTTTAGAGTGGGTGGAGCTTTCTCGAGTTTCCTGGGATCGCGATAGGAAGACAAAAACCCGGGACTGTTACGAGGTAGTGGATAAAAAAAAAATGGTTAAAGCCGAAAAAGAAGAAAAATATTGGACTTTACCCTCCTCACCCCTTTCGACGAATACAAAAAAAAAAAAAAAACTCAAAGTGAACGGTATGTGGTTTAGAGGTTTTAGCGGTCAGGGAGATTAATCTTCTCCATTATACTCACTCCGCAGAATGCAGAGGCGACGCGAGAGGGGAAGAATATCACCCCTTTTCGACTTACGTGGTGCCTACCGACCGTTTTATCACGTTCGAACGAGGGCAGGCCGGCGGAGTCTCTTATCGTTAAACACGGACGATCGGAGTGTTACTATCGCCACGTTGTCACGTCTTCGGGAGGGAATAACCCCGTGACTCTAGGCGGCAAACGAAATGTAGGATTTAACGCGACCCAAACCATTTTAAAAAGCGTCATGGAGGATATAAATCGTCGGCCCCTTTCCGTCGCCTGCAAAGAAGAAGAAGTCGCTGCGATGTTGGGGGTAGAGAAAGCTGGAGGAGGATATCCATCAAAACTTTCCCAAAACATCGCTCATAAATTTATCTGAAAGATTTTCGATTCGTCACGATAATTTACGAGCGGGAACAGTAGGCATCCTTACACGACGAAATTCCCGATCATCCCCTCGCTTCCCGGATGTTCCAGGACCACTTGAGGCCACGTGTAGGTAGATAACTTATACGAGGTAATTTATAGGCGGCTGCGGCAGGTGAAAGCGTGGAAATTATTTTCCCTTGGCGAAGGGGAAGTTACATGGGCGGGAAAAATCTGCCACGATTCGCCCGTTTCCTGCGTTATCGGAACCGGACGTTGAACAGACGGCAGCGGGGAACCTGTTAACGGCAACAATTGGCCTCGTACGATGCGCAACGGGTGATGGTCGGTTCAATATTGAGTTACCGTTTTGCCCGCCGGCGATATCACCGTCAGATTAATCAATGGATTCCGCTCGTGGTGCAGCTGCGGCATTGCTGCAATCGAAGTACTCGACAGCCCGGTGAAACGGGGATTTCGCCTCTAATAGTCGGATATTAAATCTCTTTATTGTTTTGTACGATTTTTCACCACGCTCTTAAAAGCCCGGTTATTTGTGCATATTTTAATCGGCAAACAAGCGTTGCTGAAGACTTAACCGAGCTTTCAGGGAACATCGTGTAGCTATGATCCAGTCAATAACCTTCTGCACAGTCGACACCTGTGGCTGATAACACAAAAAATTGACGCGGAAAAGTAATGCGGAAGTTTGACATCGTTCTACTTCTTGATAGTAATTAATTACTCGTTGACAACGAATGAGCAACAGAGAAGGGTCGTTCGATCATGTCCCGTTCCACCTTACACGATGCCCGAGCGATCTATTTAGATAAACGAAAATTGATTGGATGTGGTAAAGTTGGACCTTCCGAATTCACCACGATCCTCATGATCGCGGACTTTTCTCTTTCGACGTCAGTGAAGTCAGTACGGAAAATTCCAGCTGGAATTTAATCAGCGATAATACGAACCTGGATTCCAACCATTTGACGTCTGAATCATAATTTCATTGCGCCGACGGGAAGTGCTGAATTTTAAAACAGTCGCACAACTATTTCATCTCCCATTCCGTATTCCATACACTCTGTGAGAAACAATTTTGAACAATTATTTCCACTTCTGCGTGTTAAACATTGTTTCGTTTCACGTTCATCCTCGGTGTTACAGTAATACGCCATACGCATCACGGTTGGAATTTAAACGCGGTCAATACCATATATCGAGCGGAAGAGAGTAAAATTTGTAGCTGATAATATAAATATCAAAATATATATTGAAAATAATAAATGACAGTAAATATTACTTACGATACGAGACTCGCTCGCAAAAGAGATTTCATTTCTGTTTGACCTTTTCACTAACCCACTCCATGAAGTTTAACATTTCTTAGAAGCTTATAGGCTAAACAAGAACTTTTCAAAAAGCTACATTTTTTCAGTTACAGATTTTTCGAATTCGAGAAACACGTGTAATTTCTCACAGAAAATGAATCGGATTAATTTAAATAATGAGATATCTAAATTCAAGACCTATAATAATTTAAAATACATCTCTCGGAAGTCATCGTAGGAAAGTGATTAGAGGAAAAAGCAATTATGCTGTTAATTGGAAAATAGAGCTGAACGGACCGAATTTAAATGGTCAATCTTGAATTCTGAAAATCAAAAGAGTACTTTCAAATCTAATGCTTCTAAATCTACGAATGCAGTCTTGAAGGTTTCGAATATAATTCCATGTAGTTTAACTTTCCCACAATCTGTCGCAAATTTCAAAAATTTTTAGATTAACCTCAGTCCAACTTGAACCCATGTATAAAAATGATAGAATTTGGAGTTCTCAGTATGAACCTGATAAGTTTTCAGAAGTAAGCACACAATCTTAAGGGAATTTTGATATTGATGATCCAGACAATAAAACTCCGGTGTACCGCAAAATAATCTCGACGTATTTAATTACATTTCAGATCACCATCAACTGACATATCGGTCCTCATTGAGAACCAGAAGTGATGTTACGATGATGCAAGGCTTTCATCCGTGGATGTGCAGTTGGTTGAACTCGGCTAGGCGTGGTCATTGCTTGGCGCTGGTCGCCCTGGCAATAGTCCTACAGGTTCAGGCTCAAGCCGTGGAATGTCCGCCAACGGAAACGATCCCCGGATGCCCGTGCTACAATTTCGAGGATGGTTTGTTCCTAGAGTGCGCTGGCGCTACCGAAGAGATGCTGAGTTCCACGCTACAAGGTGTTCTGAACGCTGGAGGTAAGCTGTACAACATATTCACCGATATCAGTCACTTCAGAAGCACTGCGAGTATCTTAAAAACCTGCCTAGTTCTTTTCCCTACATGCTAAAACACTTGTCCTCGCAACAATCCAAAGTCAATATTTGTCAGTCTCTTCACCGAGTGGATTCTTGATGTAGTTACGGCAATCCTAAGAATACGGATGCTACCCCATTTTCATTACACTTTACTACAAAAACGCAACTCTGCATTGAAAGAGAAATTTCAGTACATGCGGACAGCCACTGTATCATCATACTCTCACTTACAATGTACTCACTTCCAATAGGAAAGAAGGTTGTTCTAAAAGCATTACAGATTTCATATTGGCACTTGCACTTGCATTATTTAGTGTTTATATAGAAGTGTAAAAAGATTTAATTGCTAAGAGCGAGTGAAAACTGAGAAAATTTACAATGATTAGAAAAGCGAACGTAATGATCAAGTTCGAAAACTTGTGAATTTATCATTCACTGTTTCTCATAATCACAAGTACTCGAAAGCTGGTAATGGTGAGTGCCGTTGTCACTGGCGTAAGAGATGCAGAATGTGCCTCGATTTTCATTAAAATTTTTCCAGTTTGTTAATTTCCAAAATAACATTTATACTTACAAATCGCTAGCCACGTATAACAACGATCCTCTGCTCATGAAATTCCATTTCCATATATCTTTTAGAGTTCAAAGTTATCATGGCAGCCTGGAAAACAAACACCGATTTTTGCGCAATTCAAGTGATTATCAACCATTGACAAGATGTATCTTTAACTTGATCCACTGTGTAATGGCAGGGGTGAACTCTTTCTAGGAACGGATACGCTGGTGCAGTCGCTGAGCGTCTATGAGCTTGACAGGACGGTCGAGGAGCTGAAGGAAATCGCGTTTCCGCCAGGTTCACAAATCCGGTATTTACAGATATCCCACTCAGCAATACGGGAAGTGAGTGAAACAGCTTTCAAAAATCTGAGACAGAGCCTGGAATCTCTGGCTTTGGTGTCCGGACGACTGCCGCAAGTCCCCCAAAAAGCTTTGACTGATCTCCATAAGCTAGCGGCACTGGATCTCGAGGCAAACCTGATACACGACCTGCCCTCCTTTTGCTTCTACGGTCTAAAGTTGATGAAGCTCAGCGTGAAGGGTAACCAAATATCAAAGATATCCGAGTACGCGTTTGCCGGTTTGGAGGAAAACCTGAGCAACCTTGACTTGGCGGAAAACAAACTTAAGATTTTTCCCATGGCACCACTAAGGAGACTTGAGAATCTTGCCTCCCTCAGATTGGCGTGGAACGAAATATCCGAGCTGCCTAACGATGGGTATTCGACCCTCAGTTCGCTGCTCATGCTGGATCTGAGCAGTAATAATTTTGATAAGCTTTCAGAGGACTGCTTTCGGCCGTGCCCGATACTCCACACGCTTTCCCTCTACTATAATTCCATCGAGACGATACACAAGGATGCCTTTGTCTCCCTGAAGGACTTGGAGTCCATCGACCTTAGCCACAACAAAATCGTCTTCCTTGACGTAGCGACCTTCAAAGCAAACGACCGCCTCCGCACTATAGAGCTGAGCCACAACCATGTTCATTACATCGGTGGAGTATTTGCCAACCTCCCAGAACTCCGGGAGTTGTATCTGGCAGAAAATAACATTCTGGATATACCAGGCGATGCATTTGCAGGAAGTATCAGTTTGGCTGTTGTTTACTTGCAGCAGAATGCAATTCGGAGGATAGACCCTAGAGGGTTAGTGACTTTGAGCCAGCTGGCCCAACTACATCTGAGTAATAATTACATCGAGAAAGTTCCCAAAGAATTTTTAGAACACTCGGAAAATTTGTCCTCGTTGTCGTTGGACGGTAATAAAATCCGCGAGCTGGACGTTGGCACCTTTTCAAAGCTGCGACAACTGCGTGAACTCCGACTTCAGGATAACCAAATAAAGGAGGTTAAGAGGGGGGTATTTTCACCACTTCCGGTCCTTCTCGAACTACACTTGCAAAGCAATGCCATAACGGATATAGAAACTGGTGCTCTTCGAACCTTGCACAGTCTTCAACACGTCAATTTACAAGGAAATCTTCTTACCGTTCTGGGTGATGTCTTCCAGCTTTCCTCCGGAGATTCCATCACCAACGGAGCCGGCGGAAGTTCCTTGGTATCTATCCAGCTGGACAGTAACGGTCTCGGTGTTTTGCATAACGACTCACTGCGCGGACAAGCTTCGGTCCGCATAATGTGGCTTGGGCATAATAAATTAACCCACCTTCAGGCACCTCTTTTTCGAGATCTCCTCCTCGTCGAACGTCTGTACCTGACCAACAATTCCATATCTCGTATCGAAGACGCAGCCTTTCAGCCAATGCAAGCTCTCAAATTTCTAGAACTGAGCATGAATCGCCTAAGCCACGTGACAGCAAGAACGTTTTCGGAACTCCACGAGCTCGAAGAGTTGTACTTACGAGACAACGGGCTCAGACGACTGGATCCATACGCGTTGACGGCTCTGAAGAAGCTTAGCATTCTCGATCTGTCCGACAACCACTTGTCGATCCTTCACGACGCAATTTTTCAGGAAGGGCTTCCAATCAAGATTCTGAATCTGAAAAATTGCTCGATTATTAACGTGGAACACGGCGCATTTCGGGGCTTGGGCAACCTGACCGATCTCAACATGGAGAACAACGCCTTGACGGCAACTGCGCTTCGTCGACTCGATATTCCTGGCCTTCGCATACTCGCCATATCTGGGAATAATTTCACCGAGCTCACTGAGCACAGTTTCAACGGCCTGCCCGCTCTTCAAAATCTATTTATGGACGACGCGCAGCTGGTCCAATTGCCGGAGAACATTTTTGCAATAAATCGAAACCTTGCGAGGCTACACGCTTGCAAAAATTTGCTGAGATTACTACCGCCGGGAATATTCGACGGACTGTTGTCGCTCAGGGAGATAAGGCTCGACGATAATCGATTCCTTGAAATCCCGTACTCCGCACTCTCCAGCGCTCTGAACCTCGAGATACTTTCACTTTCACAGAACCTCCTGGTAACTGTTGATGTGGCAAGTTTCGCCGGGCTGAAATATCTGAGAGAATTAGACCTGAGCAAAAATCGTATCGTAACGATGTCCGGATTCGCGACTGCAAATCTATCCCGACTTTTGTCGGTAGACCTGAGCCACAACCACCTGAATGCTCTTCCGGCAAACTTTTTCGTTCACTCGTTGATGCTGCGACGGGTCGATCTTGCTGAGAACAAGTTCCGACAAATTCCAGCGGTCGCGCTGTCTGGTCAGAATCTGCCCAGTCTGGTTTGGCTAAATCTGACCAGGAATCCACTGAACAGAATTCACGATTTACCCTCGGAGGCGATGTATCCGCTTCTTCAAGAGATCCACATATCTGGGACTAACTTAAGCATTGTCACGTCCCAGGACTTTGAAGCCTTTCCCGCTCTACAGCACCTCTATCTAAGTCAGAATTGCATATCGAGAATTTCGCCCGGAGCCTTTCGAAGCCTACCAAATCTGCTCACACTGCACATGGGAATGAATAGCATGGAAATCGTACCCCAAGAAAGACTGCAGGGTCTCGAGCATCTCCGGATACTCAATCTAACGCACAACAGATTAAAAGAACTAGAGGAATTTCCATCCGATCTTAAGTCGCTCCAAGTGCTCGATCTCTCTTACAATCAGATTGGAAACGTCGGAAAAGTGACATTCAAGAATTTAATCAGCCTTGTAGAGTTACACTTGTACGGAAACTGGATAAACGCAATCGCCAGCGAGGCGTTCAGACCTTTGAAGAAGCTTCGGTTGCTGGACTTGAGTAGAAATTACTTGGAAAATTTGCCGTTGAACGCCTTCAGGCCCCTAGAGACGCAGATACGAAGCCTAAGAGCCGAAGGCAAGTAGATTTTCTACCCCATAATATTTGCTCTCTCCCTGTCAAACTCGCAAACCCAGATGCCCTGCCTCGCTCACTAGAATTGGGTTCAATCTCCGCTCTCCTTAGCCCCAAGATCCATTTGACCCTTCCTTTTCCATCCCAAGCCAGGTCAAGCTTGACCGCGCACAAACTTCCTCAACAATTTCCCACACTATCGACATGCATCAACGTTTTGATTCTTTGCAGTTTTTATGACTTATTTTCTTTCTCTCTAAGCGATTTTGTACGTTGGTTAATTTACGAAGCATTTAAGATCCGTACGGACCTTCAAAAAACCTGCGACCTTTCCTAAATAAGGTATCGTTGGAATCTGACGCCATGTAACGAGCGTGCCGAAAGAGGTGTTTGTAAAAAATTTCTCCGCTCGAACGACTTCTGGTTTTGCAGAAAACCCTCTTCACTGTGGCTGCGAGTCCCAGGAGTTGTGGGAGTGGTTGCGGGATCATCAGAAGCTGGTTGGTGGTGTGGGTCGAGGGAGAGGTCGAGGCAGGGGTGGAGTTGGAGTCGGTGACGTCGAAGGAGGATTACTGCGATGCGAGCAGCCCCCGGAGCTCCGTGGTTTGGTCTTCCTCGACCTTGACCCGCACGCTTTCTGCTCGGCGCCTTTGGTGCTCAAGCTGGCGATCCAGGACATCCAGCCTTTCTCGGTCCTCGTCTCCTGGCAGAGCCGCAACCACTCGGGTCTCTACGGATACCAAGTGGCTTATCACGCCCTGGACAACGTCGACGAGGTAACACAGCCAGCGATCGCTCTGTTAAATCAGAGACGAACTAACCAAGGTGACCTCTTCATCCACAGGTTCGGGGCAAGCTACTCGATCCGAAGGCGCGCTCGGTGAAACTATCGAAACTCGCTTCGGACACCAGGTACCTCATTTGCGTCCTTGGTCTTGGAAGCTGGGGGAACCCGATACCGGAAGGAATGTCATCCTGGCAGTTGAACGCCTCTCATGACGACGTCATCGAGGGTTCTGCGCTTCCAGTTATGGTCGACTCCCCTATGAGTCGTTGCACCGAGGTACGGACCCTGGATGCTCCGGACTCGATCGTCGGAGATGGGGCAGTCGGGGACCGTGGAGGACTTGCCAGTATTCTGACCCGGAGACTGGGCCTGATAGTCGGCAGCTGCATGGGCTTCGTCGTATTTGTCGTACTGGTATCAGTGCTGGGTTACATGAAAATGAAAAAGCAAAGAGCCGCCATAAAGCGAGAGCAGCCTCTCCCGACCAATCCACCAGAGTATATGTCCTATCGGCACTTCTCTCTCCAAGGTGCTGATCGCAGTGAAAACTCCTGCCCAAGTTTCATCAGCAACATTGGTGCCACGCCCCTGAACTCGTAGCCAAAGGCCTCCAAGTCTCACCGAAGCCCAAGTGAGCACGAGATAGAGATGAGCAACATCTCTAACTGCAGTCAGATATTCCGTTGACTGATGTCTGGAAAGGAATTAGTAGATGATCGTGCTCGCATAGGTGATATAACCTTGGTAATTGCTCTGTGAGATTGGAGGCTCGTTTTCAAAATACTTATCGATAATCGTCATACTGTAACGTGAACTGTGATGATATTGCAAGAACGTTTCCATGCTTTAATTACCCCACCATGGGTCACAAAGTCGTGACTCAGTTCGGTGAAAACCTAAAAGTTCTGAGACTGTTTAAATATACGTCGATATTACGACGCTCATCACGTGAAGTGACAATTGTGTGTTAAATTGAGTAACATTAAAAACAATAAATGTAAAGTAGGTTAAATTACGTATTTAACTACAGGAATCGTCAGATATAAACATGTTCTAAAATATAAGTGCAAATTGTTTTCAAAAAAGCGTAATCATCGAGGACTTTAAAAATCCAAAATTGATTTGCGAAAGTCAAATTCAACGTAAAAAAAAGTGCATCAAACTTTCAATTTAATATATTATGAATAGTAATAAATTGTGAGTAAAGAAGGAAACAAACTTAAAATTACCATCAATTTGAACAAGTGTTACGAGTATGCCAAAAAGGCAAAAAATGAATTTAGTAAATTCCATGTTCATATTAATTCGGAGTGTATTTATGACGTTGAAATTATGCATGTGTAATGATGATACACTTTAATTTTTGACTTTCATACGAAGACTGATTTTTCAAATTTTTTTTGGACGTAGTCGAATTTGACGTGTCGGTGTGTAATAGGGAATGTTTGTACATAAATTATAGTATAAAGACAAGCAACAAGTTGTCAGATTTCACGAAGAATACCTAGTTCAAACATACCAAACGCATCTAAAGTGCTGTAGCCAGAGGATGAAAAAAAACCCAATAATCGTACATACGTATTATGTTATACACACACATAGAAGAAATAAATATAAATATAGGTATATGAATATAAATATATGTATATTTAAATATATATGTATTATACATACGTAACATTTAGCAGTCCAGTAACAAAGTATACCGACATCTAGTTTTGTCCTCCGTTTGCGACGCTCAAGGTTCAACCATTGAACTACAACTCAACCGAAACTCAAAAACGCGAAAGCCATCTTGTCACCAAACTAACATGGCCGCCAACGTCTCACCTGAAGTTTTATTTTGGTCACAGAATCGTTTCCAATATTCACTTGTTGTTTATCTGTGCTTCAGGCGATGTGAAATTGTGGCAAGAATACAGCTTGCTAGTGATTTAAGGTTCTGCTGATGCTTGAAAACCGAGATCTCAGCCCGCGAAATCTTCCCTTGAAACATGCGTGGCTAACCCTTTAAACAAGACTATCAGATTACCCCGGATTCTCAAGGCTTACAGAAATCGGGATTCGGGTAGTTGGGAGAGTTGCTTACATTTCCGACATTCAGCTAGTTACGGTTAATAGAGTCCAGCAAAGACGCTCGGCCAAGAAGGAGGTCGTGATAGGCCATCACCGGCTCCCTAGGCCGACTAATTCCATCCTGAACTTATAACAGTTCCGGAACGAGACCAATCCGAAGCGATTCCTCCCCTCGGCGGTAAATTACTGTAGGTACAACGACAATGGTTTCGGTAAACGCACCCCTCAACGACCCCTAATCCCAAGATAATTACCGGCAGCCCAGAAGCCTGGGGTGTCCTTGATCTGATGAGAGCTCACGGACGGAGGACATGGCAAAACAAATCGCTGATTCGTGATTTGTTAAATTAAGGACTTACGAATAATAAAACAATTAAATTAAAAAAAACCACGTGTGATTCCTGCCAAAATTTAAAACTTCGAATTGCCAAGCGTAATATTGTAACAGATATTATCAATATTATTTTAAAAATAGATTTGAAGCGAAGAAAGTTTGAACGAACGAAAAACAAGAAACAAATTATTAATTATGTATATAGATAGGTGATACTTAATAGCGTTCTATATCACAGTATAGGTTTTCGGATAATAAAATCTATGGTGAAATGACAGTGCTTTTCTCATTCGGTACCATTTTCATCCACTTTTTCCACCCCGTAAAATTCCCCCTGATCTGACGGTACAACAATTGATGATATACCGATTTCATTGCATAATTTAAGCCTTATGCTGGAAAAGAGTTTACTTTGGAATCAAGTAAAGCTGATTCAGTCAACTTAGTGATAGATTTATGGTGCAGGTCAATTTGACACAAGTCAAATGACTCATTGGATATTGGACCATTTGCATACGTTACATTGTTCAGCAAAGATAAGATCCTATCCATGTAACAATAAGTGGAGATAAACGAGTGCCAGAGAAATGGAGTTATCAAAATTATTAATCTTGAAAATAAAAATCTAACCATTTACAGAATCTCATTGAAGCAAATCCCTAACATTAGCTGACCTTTTTGGAAATCACGTAAAAATATTTGCTATCACGTGGAACGTACGAATTCATGAAAAATCTACCATATTTCATTGAAATCTACAAACCTATCTTTAATAAATCGTGTGAAATCCTCGAAAGTTTTCTAAATCGTAACAATTTCTTTTTCAATCTTTTGAACTATTGAATATCCAAACCGACAGGGAAACCTGAATTGAGCAAGAATCTACATGGTGGATTTTTTTGGACGACGCAAAGGTAAGAGCTCTTTTTCGAGTGTCAATTTATACTGCAAGATACAATGTTTTCCTAGTTAAATGTAACAAGTGTTGCAAATCTTTGACAAGACGGTGCTCGTGATGACGATGCTTGTGAAAACAGTAATTATGATGCGATTTGTTCATCATTCGATCAAATCTCGGAACCTTCTTCGGGTTAGATTAAAACGGATATTCCACAGCTGTGAATCGCGCTCTGCCGATATATGGGTATTACCGAAGAAGTTTTCGCTGCACTATATCCATAGTGATTGACGTCCTTAGCTCGACTTTAGCGACCCTTGACTAATTACGTAACCACCGTCAGCCGCGAAGCCCGCTTTAAGCTGGCAAATCCGTCCGCCCTTCGTGGCTCCCGTTATAATTAATTAATTAGTTAAACCTACCCCCTGAACGGATGTGGCATGCATGCGCTCCGTCGCGTTGTTGAACTTTCAAAAACACTTACCCTTGTTGCATGTGTGTATCGTTAATTCTTACACGGAAAAATTATTTTCATCTTTATACGTGGGAATTTGTTCGAATATTCACCAGAGAAAATTTTCAGCTCATAATTAGTCGCAAGCATCACTTCGTACTTCTGTAAAAAGACAATCAATTCTAAACAGGCCGGAGATGAATTCCGTGTACCGTCTAATTTTTTTTCATTCATCGCGTGACTGTAGAATTTTAGAATTTTTTTAATGAAATTTTTCACGACTTATCCTCACATTTTTTTCGCAATACTTTCACTATGAATAACAATTTTTGATAAAAACGTAGTTTTTCCAAATCAGGTGATTTCCAAAGACACGCGTCTGTGTCGGTACGCATTTTTAAAACCGCAGTCAACAATTCGAAAGTCAAAACCGAATTGTATCACTAAAAATTTATGTCTCGTGTTGTGGTGAGGATGCAAAATAATTGACTAATCTCTACTTTGAATCAATTGGAAATTTGTTTGATTTACTACAAAAAATTCGAACAACAAATGAATTAAAAAAATGTTTTTCAATACGCTATAGAAAACAGTAGCCTTGTATTTTCATATGAATTAACCAAATTGTTAGAAATTTTTTGAAAATAATTCAGAGTGAAATCCGGCATCCGGAAACCATAATTGTATAAAGCTTGGAAGTGTCAGGGGACATTTCGTGTGAGTAGTTAGGGAAATGTAAGGAAAGTTAGTTCGAGTTTATGCCTGGCGCAAATTAGCAGAACATAAATAAAGGTACAGCCATCTACATGATAACTCTGCAGAGGGTATGTAAAATTAACATTATTTTCATAGAGCACGTTGAGAGTTATGGAAAAAAGAAACTGATCAGTAATTTCGAAAATTAAAATTCTCAATTCGAATCTCACATTAACATGTTGATAATTTTTTTTTTTTTTCTCAAATACTGAGTAAAAGAATTTGTGTTCCATGTATAAAAAGTGTATAAAAAAAAGTCCGAGAGTTCCAGATATCAATAACTGCTAACGTCACGAACGCCGAATAACTCGCTTGAACCAAAAAAAAAAAAAAAAAACGCGTTCAGCAACATTTCCGGAAGTATTTTTCTTCAGTTTAATCCGCATACAGCAACATTGTTAACTTTTCATCAACGAACAAAACTTGGATGTAAAATGTATAGTAAACAACGTTTCACGGTGACGTTCTTGTTCACTCTGCTCCTGTCTGAGTTGATGGTCGCGAGATATTCAATTCGGTTCTTAACCGCTAACTTTAATTAACAAAGTCAACTGTTTAATTACTAAATAACAGGGTACTCCAAGGCCTCGGTGTTGCTCCGCGGAAACTGCACCAACGGCAAGGGAGGGGAAGGGCGAGGTGGGCGGGTGGGGGTGGGGGGGGGGAGACGCGAAACGCTGTGCAGAGGTCTCGATTCTGGTATCACTCCCCCCCCCCCTCCCCCCTCACTCCTTGGAAATTCTCTAATTAGTAACACGAATTCCACGAATTAATTACGACTTATAATTGTTTTAAAATTACGCTCCAAGTTTTCTTGTCCGTAGGCAGGGTTTAATTACTTCGCAAATTGTCGCGCGCGGTTGTTCCTATGTCTTACGCTGAGGTCCCCCCCCCCCCCCCCCCCACACACACACACACACACACGCACACACATGCAAGTTCGCGTGTGTCGGCACGACCTAACTTCAATGTCATGTCCCATGTATATGCAAGTTAAAAAATAAACAGCCAGCAACACACATTCCATGTTGTAAATTGAAACCGTCAACTCGCTCGAGGTGTTTACCTGTTTTACCCTTTTATTGCGAGCCTGAATTGCTGCGGGGTTCACGCTTTTAATATTTTATGGACTGTCCGTTAGGAACTCGTTAAACTTCTACCCTTCGCTTTAATTTTCATCGTTTTCTTTTTCCTTTCTTGTCGGATTTTTTTTTCTTTTTTTGTTTTTGTATTTTTTTTTTTTTTTTATCTGGTACCACGTTTAGGAATTATTATTCAGCAGGAAAAGCCTCGCCACAGAACGGGCCTCAAATTACATTTCAGGCATTACTTACTGTCTGTATTTTTAAGGTTCTCTGCAAAGTTCTCGTCTAACGACTTCAATATTGCGTTAAAACAGGCTTGCGATGGTTCGTTTTACTCCTCGTACTTTCCGGAATTGCGCAAAGTATCTCAATTATGCACGTTTTTGGCTCCTGAAATGCGGAAAATGTAGGAATAGTAAGATGTGTCAAAAAACCACACATTTTTTTGACGATTCTTGTGTGCCTTAGTAAAAAGCGATCCGCCATCGAAATTTCAACCGTTTCGGTTCGTTTGTTCATTTAATGTAAGAAGAAAAAGAGTGAGTTTACTCGGTCGATAAGAGTAGGCGTACCACATACCCTTAAAGCCTAATAAGGGCCCAGTTACAATTCCCCAATTTTGCACGTTCTCTCAATTTTTCAGCGGCTCATATTAGCTTAATTTTTGCACAATGTTGAACTAAAAAACTAGAATCAGCGAAAAAGGTATTTCAGTCCCATGCAAATTTGTTCAAGTTTTTATCGATCGGAAAGCTCAACTGAGAAGCTTTTGGCACCTTTAATAGCTCGATGCGCATTTTTTAGATAAATAACGTGCCGTGAATTACGGGATTTAAAAGGAGAAAATTTTTGAGATTTTCAAAAACCAGATTCTCTTTGTCTTAAAACTTATTCCTCAGAATCGTTTTACAGTACACAAGACCCAAGGTCTCAAGTAACACAACCAAATCACAGATAGGACTAACCGTTAAACAGAATGCAATAAAATTTTTCGGTTGTTTGTCTAAATCCTTTGATACGCTGATGCCACTTGTTCGTCTAAAATTTCCTGTAACTCTTTTCAGATTTTCAGAGTATGCCGAAAAATCAGAAATAACAAATGGAGTTATAACGGTAGGAAATAATTCACAACATCGAAATGAATAATGACGTCGCTCTCTGGAAGATCTTAAAATTTTCGTAATTCCGCAGAGCAGATTTTTGCAGTTTCGTTCAGATCCTTGATATTGGCCGGAATGTTCGAAGTTTGATGATTTCTAGAAACTTCGGAACGGCGAGTGCATTGCTGAGAAAGAGAGAAATAGAGGCCGTTGTATTTGAGAGCACTATCGCATACCGAGGCTACAATAAAATTATAAATGATGACCGTCAGACTCTGGCTGAAACCCCATGGAACCCCCCATGTACACTTGAATACGTTTTCGTGCATTATACGGTCTGTCGACAACAATTATATTTCCTGCGGTCCAACTGTAGGTATCTGTGGGATTTCGACACGGTCTGATTACAGTCCCTCAGGGTCAGTATCATAAGTCTACATTGTCTGTGGTATCGCAAGCTTCCTATATTATAAGCTTGTCGCGGTTATACCGACCAATGCTATTTCTAAAACCGAAAGCTACACGTTCTCTGAAATCTCGTGCAAATATACATCTGTTACAATCCCATAGTAACCACACCCCCTCCCCCCTGTTAATCACATATACTAACGACACTATGGTGATTTGGAATTTTGCATTTTCCAAATACCATAACTCTTGTATAACCAACCAAAAAGTATTTATGGCCAATGTTTCTTGGGATAAAGTTTTACAAGAATCGATCAGTAGTAATCTCGATTGCAAAAAATGATACTGTAATAGTCAAAATACGTTGAAATCAGAACAAAGATTTTCAAAAATCGCCATTTTTTCAATTCAAGGGAAATACATTTTATATAAATATTTATCAAAGTTGAAATGTTTTGCTCTCGGGAAAAATATCAGTGCATGGTTGATTTATGATGACAAAACATATTTGTTTTTAAAAAAATATTGAAAGCCTGATTTTTTTTAACATTGCGTAGATCGTAATCTAGGGTGATGACATATTTCTCGTGATGGGAGAAGACGATTACATAAAGCCGTTAAAAAGAGCCACAAACTGAAAATTTTAGGTGATGCAAATTTGGACTGGTGTGTAGATTACGTTTAATACGGCTTAATTCTGTTCAATTGATTGTGAGTCAAATCTGCAAAGCTCGTTATATTTATAGCTATACTTGTGTTATCGTCTGCTTACTTTAAAGTGTGAAAATTGGACTGGAATTAGAAACAGATTTTCATGAATATGAGATGATGTCAAACGATTCACACGTATCGATACCCTTGTTCCTAGTTAACAAAGATTTTGCACTTTGCATAAGCAGAATTAGATACGCGACATTTTTAACAAATATCATTTTGATTACAATCTTATTTTATATCATCTTTTGACTTTGTTAAGACTTTTCAATGGACAATCACTCATCACAACGATTTGAAGTGTGTAAATCCATGCGAAGCTACACGACAATCCAAGTTCACATCGGAAAAATGAATCCAAATATAATCATAACTCGATTTTATTATCGCAATATATTGGAAGTAAAATATATTGACACATTCATTTTAATATCTCGGCTTCGCTGTTCAAATTTAATGTAAAATGAATGAACAGCGTAGTTAAATCTGTAAGTATGACTTGACCGAAAAGTATCATGTACAGACTGTATAATTTTCTGCAGGTCGTTTATAATTTTTCCTCCATTTTCGAAACCGCGAGAAGGGTGGCCCTAGAAAAGAGTTTCAGATAACCTTGTCAGGGTTTTCCATTCATCATCGGAGCTCGTCCGGGTGATGAGGCAATTTTTTCGTACCATAGTTCGATTTTGTCTTCTTCTGAATACTGTCTATATATATAGATGAGTCTTTGATGTTTCCAAATTTTGTTTAACAGTTTCCAAGAAAATTTGCGAGCAAGTTTTCGACATGAAAACAACAGGAGATGAAAAATCCCCCGTCAATTTATACGATTAGTGAAATCATCGAACCATTTCCGGTTAAAATTTTCACCCCATATTTTGCTGGCCACAAATTTTTTTCATACCTCCAAATTACTCGTCAAATCATATTTTTCGCGAGACTTGATAATAGGAGAAGAATCTTGGAAAAAGAGCTCTGAACTTTTGAATAAAAATTGATGATTTGGGGCAAGTAAGTAAGCTGGAAAATTTGTTTCCGAAGATACATTATTTGTCAATAAATCGTAATGTTTTCTGTATCAAGAGTATAGAATTAGAGAGAGTGGATTTATCTCTTGGTTTTCAAACTATCGTTACTTAGCTGCGTAGATGAATAATGTGTCTTTTTCACCGTTGTAGTAGATTAAATTCTGAATCGAGCATTGAACTTATTGAACACGAACTAATAATCAGATAACTAATGCCATGAATAAAGTTCATTCAGTTATTTTTAACTGCAGGGATAATTCAGAATCTGATCTCATTCTCTGAATAATGATGTTCGGTAAAAAAATCTTACTACGGAACATCGAAAAGGTGAATGTTTACCTAACTTATGTCCCAGGATTTTCATTTATCTGAAATAAAAAAGTTGAATTCTCATCGGGTAGAGTGAAACTTTTATTATGACAGAATGTTTTATTTCTGAAAACCTTCCGCTACTAACAACGTTGCAAAAAATTCAATTAGAGAAATCAATTCGAAGAACTAGAGGAGAACTAGACGAGTTGATGTCTTCAAAATCATTGGCTGCACAGGCTAGTAAACTCACATGTTTTAACAACTTACGGTGGTCAGTGAATGCTTTGTCTATTCATCAAGTTTTCAAGCTCCTCGATTTCAGAAATTCCAACAATGATTTATGACTCTGCGGTGACTGATATTTTGAGAAATCTTTTTAGAGTTTGTTAAATATTAATTTAACAAACGTTTGGGGGAACAGTAAGTGGTGGGGGTTTGGACCACGAGGACCGGATCGATCGGAGCCACGAGAACAAAACTATCTACTTGCGTTTGCTCGAAATTTCTAACTACGCAGTCCAGTTCCGGAACGCTGCCTTGCCATATAAAAGCCAGATATCTACGCTAGAGTTCAATTCAAAATTGTCTCCCGACGAGACCACATCTGACGAGTGATCAAGTGCGATTATTAGTAGCGTTGCGTCGAGTTGTCATTGATCAAGGTTTGCAAACAAGTCGAGTCACACTCATCAGAGTTATCAAATAATTCAAAATCTGTATTTCTATCAAATAAAGTGCTGCATTTTTGTTGACGTTATCGTTGGAAGTAAATTCTCTGAATTTTCGAAGTGAGCGCATCTGCTTTGAGAAAATCAACTTCCACAAGGCTCGTTTTATCGATCACCTTGTTCGGTTCACCCGGCAAGCTTCCTTGTGGATTTTCTGGAACTTTATCACCTTGAGAAAATCAACTTTTACACGTTTTACATGAGAGGCAATCAACATCCCAAGGCTGGCATTGTTTATCACCTTGTCCGGGTTCCCCGACAAGCTGCCTTGTGGATTTATCAGAATCTATCACCTTGTCAAGTTTCATTGACAAGATAAATTTTTGACTTTCGAGAAGCTTGTCTACACGATCGATCGTATCTGTCTTAGCTATCTAAATTTCACGTTAGCATTCATCCCTCCTGTATAAATGATCAAACACTCTAAATACGAGTAAAGGTACGATCAACAAATGTTTCTGCGTTTATCTTTCTTACACTTATTGTAGTTCTTCCAAACCAGTCAATAGAACGGAGTTTTTAGAGTGAATTTGCAAAACTTGATCAACGGCTAAGCCATTCACCAACCATTACGAACTGGCCACGCAAAAACAACCATAAAAATGGCAAAATGAATTTGTTTGTGCCCAAAATTCGTGCTGATAATCACGGGAATATATCATGTAATGCAATGTTCATTCTCGCCCTCTGTTACCGGCATCGTGGACTATGATTTTGATCACAGAACCCGTGTAATACACTTAGCAACTCTAAGCCTAAGAAAGATATAGGGCTTGAAACTGATCTAGGTGGAAGTTACAGCTAGTATACGGATCGTCTACGCAGCAAATTAATTATTCAATCATGTAGAACAATTGCAGAGAATTATAGAAACGAAAATCATTGACGAAATTCGTTTCATTTGCAAAATTATGCGGTGATTTGTAAGTTTGGAGAAAAAGAAACCTAGAAATAGAAAAAAATAATAATTAACGATACCGATCTACCATTTCTGATTTTTTTTTGCCTTTTTCTTCAAGAAAATTGCACGACTTTACCGTGTTGAAAATAATTTCTAAGATTTTCTACTAATTTTTAGAGAAATTGGAACATTTCGTACAATTTTGTACAAAAAAAAAAAGTTGTTTTCGTACAAACGTGTAGATTTTAATGAAAATTTATATTGTTTCAGTAAAAAGTATACAAGTCGCAACGATTTAAAAACAATGAATAAACAAATGTTCATGAAAAGCAATATATATTTACAATTTTGTACGATATAACACGAAGCGGTCAAATTTTTGTAAAAAATTCGTAGTAGTAGAAATTTTGACCACATTTCTTAACTTCATTGACTTGTTTCTTTCTTTCATTCCGTTTTCCGTTGCCTCACTTTTCAAATTTCCAAGTTCACGTAACGCGAAATGTAACGTGCAAACATGGCGCTTGGTTCATGATCGCTTGAGGCTCGGAGGTTATTTAACAAACAAACATGTAAGTTGGCAAGCGTTGTGCGTCCCACGAAGCTTAGATACCGACTCGCATTACTTATGGAATTTAACGACGACGCGAGGTTACGATCCACTCTCCTCGTGTTTTCGCACAACACATTTTACCGAACGTTTTGAAATCCGACAACGAGAGCTGTGGAATAATTACGTAAACCTGCTAACTACGGAACCATCAGCAGTTACCTGTTCATACATTTTTCCAAATTTAGTCTACTTTTAAAAGCACTCTGTCCAATTATACGAAATTCAGTTTAATCTACTTAAAAAGACCAAATAGAAAGGGTTGTGCAATTTTCGTTGAAGAGATAAATGACGTCAAAAAATTGAAGAAAAAAAAAAACATACATCGAAAAAGAGATAAATCTGTCGTTTCTGGTCTGTAATAACGCTATTATGTTGCCGAAATGTGAATACTTTTATCACACGGTGTGTCAGGTACAAAGTGGAAGTGAAATTAGAAAAAAAAAAAAGCTAACGTGTCATCTGTAGACCATTTCAAATTTTATTTGCGAATCAAAATAAAACTGATATATATATATGCTAGGAAGGCGTAACATTCACCAAGATTCTCATTTTACGCAGTATTTTAACATACTTTTATTTTTCCTAACGATACAAAAAAAAAAAAAAAAAATGAAGGCATTGTTCGTTGTTTACCGGCTTCTACAGTAAAATGCAAATTATTTCAATACCTTCTCGACGACGATAAGTCGTAAAAAATCAACTCTATCACACGGTGTACTCAAGTAACACCGAGAGTAAGGTTTTAGTTTGAAACTAATTAACAACAACATTCTTCAGCCGTTATAAAACAACTTTGGGTGAAACAACCAAAATTGAACAATTCCGCTTGATGAAACACTCGCTAAGCATCCTGATAAATATTTGATCGCACGATTCATCGGTTTCCTCAACATAAGTTTTCTACCAATTGAAGTTGAATAAAAGAAGATGTAACAAAACCAATCGTTTTTCTTACTTTTCTTTATTTTTATTTTATTTTCGAGTGATCGAGAGTTAATTTTTAACAATTATGTAGAACATCGAATTTGTTTCAACAAATAATATCATTGATTTTTGTAGTTTATTATTGCATATAATTAACTCAATTACTATCTTTGTCAAAATACTTTTTTTCGACGTTCGACGTTTTTTTTTTTTTTCGATTACCTAAGTGCAGAGAAAAAGTATAAATGGGTTCGGTCGAGAAATAACTTCTACTAATTTTAACAAAATCATGTTGTTTGTAACCTCTGGAAACAAGAAAATCGGGTTTCCATAAAATGTCCGTCAGTTTGACGCACTGTTTTTTAAATCGGACTTGATTATCTGTGGAGCGATCGTATATGACAGGTATAAACTTCAAATTCACAAGGCATATTCGGTTACTAGACAAGGTTGAAGCCTAAAAATTTGTACACGACGGAAGTAATTCTTTGACTGCGATAAATAATTCCCCGTTGGCTAAACGATGAGAAGTCCAGGGAAATTTTACTTTGCATTAGTTATTCACGCTTTGGAAGCGTTGCAACAATGGGAATATTTTCCAGAATAACAAAGCTGCAGCTTATTTTCAAACAAGCAAACATTCGAAGCCCCCTTAACAGCTAATGAACAAAAAGCAATATGTATAGATATATATTTTCTGGGACACCAGAAACCCTGAAAGAACAAAACCGCGACCACGACGAGAGTCGAAACGGAGAAAGAAATAACGGGGTGGTTCTACTCTCGTGCTATATTCTACCGAGTCCGTTAAAATGGTTCGAAGAAGTCTGGGAACCCGTAAGAGGCGAGACACTGCATCCTGGAGACCATTTCCTGGCTACTCCCCGGTCACCGTCTCTTACATCCTCCTCAGGGACCGACGTGTGAGATGGCTCGGGCAAATATCTTCTATATACGGATAATTTTCTGCTTTGGCGAAGCAATAAACGAAAGGCAAAGAGAGAGAGAGAGAGAAAGGAGAAGAGAAATCGAGGAGGGAATAAACGCTGTTGCGGCGGATGCGATTTTTAGTGCAGTTTGTCTAATGGACGGACAACTTGGAGGGCGAAAGAAAGGTTAGTTCTGGTCTTCGGTTCGAGGAGAACAATCAGTCAAAAACTTTTCACCTAGTCGTCAGTGCTGACAGGCCTTGGAGGCGATGATACCCAGATGCCGGAGGACGTTTTCTCCTTCGTGTGTATTTCCGCGCAGGATAAGGATCCTCGCTTTTATTCCCCGAGTGTATTTTGTCTGGCTTATATTTCCGGCGGATCTTCTTCGCATCCTCCTTCTTTATGATCTCAATTTTTCTTCTACATGCTGAGCTTGACTTACTCGAATCGAATCTGCCCAGTCTCCGATTCTCTCGTAGGTATATACAGAGTGAATTTCTAACGACTGCATAATCCGTCGTCTGCTAAATTTTAATGCGCATGCGCTAGAATCCGAGAGCAGCTCTTTGCCAGGGTGACCAGTCGTCGTAAAGATAACCTCAAAAAAATTTTGACAATTTTCGTTAGCAGTTGTGCTCGATTATCAACTGTCAAAATGTTTGAGGTTAGAGACAGTTGGTCACCCTGGCAAATAGCTATCTTGAATTGTACCGCGTTCGCATCGAATTTTAGCAGACGACGAAGCAGGCAATCGTTGGGAATTCACTCTCTGCATAACATATATGTTGATAAATAACTACCAGACACCATTAATAAAGAAACGGAGCTATCTTTGATGTTCAGAATTTCTTGCACATAGCCGTCCCTTTTTTTTCAGAAAAGGACTATCGTTGCTAGGAATCATTTTAAGAAGATCTATATATCAGGGATGGCCAATCGGTCGATCACGATTATTATATAGGCCTATATAGTTAATAGCTTCGGGGCAAAACAAAAAAAAGAATACATGATTGTGTCAGAAAATATTTCATTCATTTCTACGGTAAATGTTTGAAATTGGTAGATCGCAGAGACTCTGGACAGTAAACAGTAGATCTCAGCTCTGATCAAGCTACTCATCCCTGCGTTATACGATGCATGATGCATATTCCTGAGGATTCATTTGATTTAGAAAGGTTCGTACGAATCGATTCGGAGACTAAAGATTTGTTGTCAAAGAACCAACGAAGCTAGCCCCGTTCGATTTTTGGCGAAGGGTTCGACGGTGTTAGAAAATCCTAATCGACCTAATTTTGCAAGAGGTATCGATTGCGTGCAACGGATCCAGAGTTACGGCCAAAAAACGATAGACTTGTTTTTATAATTTCTGCGCAGTCGGTCCCACGTTTTTTTCATATCTTTCCTGCGTTTTTCTGCGTATAATTTGTCAATAATGGGCAAGTGCCCGTCAAATTTAAAATTGATAATTTTTATACTTTCAGACCCTTAATTGGCTAATTGGCGATCAGACGAATTAGAACGATGTCTCTTCTTGTATTCCTCTACACGCCTGGATATGTGTGTATATATATATATATATATATATATATATATATATATATATATGTATATATAAACACACGCATTTTACATGTATTATGGATCGGTATATCTCATATACTACATGCAAATATAAGACGTATACAAGAGGGTGTATTTATGTATGTATGTATGGACGTTAGGCACGTGCTAATTCGAGTTACAAGAAAAAAAAAAGTCGATGGAAAAACCGACGACCGGAGATAAAGTTGCGATAAGCAAAGAAAGAGAGTGAGGGTGAGAGAGAAAGAGAGAGAGAGAAAGAGAGATATTGTAGCGCCAACAATGTGCACGGGCTGGAAAAAATATATTTAAAAAGGAGAGGAACCAGAGGAAATAAATTGAGAGAGAGGGGAAGTATAAAGAAAACGTGGAAAATGTAAAATGGTTTGAAAGAGGAAAAAGTAATTTGGCCATTCGCGTTATCCAATTTGGTAAAGGAAATTATGAGAGTACAAACATTTTCTTTTTCATTCGACTTATCGACTTGCTTAAAACTCAGAAGTACAATACTTTTATTTCTTTTATAATCGTAGTAAGTATTCATTGAAATTCTTGATCGAGAAGTTTTTTATTTCCCAACGGATTATCTGCAGGTAAAAATGTGTACAGTACTCTTATTCAGCCTACTTTTAGCAAATTCGACTTTAATTTTTTTTATGCGAAAATCTGCAGCACACTTGAGTTATTTTAGCTGACTCCACACACTTTATCAAAGTTATACGAGGCAAACTTTATACAGCAGTGAATTCTACAACATGAATTAAGCATATTTTCCCTGGAACCTGCATATTGACACGATTTCAATTATGAATAGAGACACCTTGGTCTTTCTTGTATGTATAGCCTATTTGTTGCACACTCTTTATGACTTCAATTTTCATCGTTTATGGAGACAGATTTTCCCGGCAACGATACCTTCAAATTTTGTTTCGAATTTACTCTGAATGATTCTACATAAAATTGACAAGATACTCTTCTTTCGGCGCAATTTTCAATTTTTTACCATTGCATAATCATCCGGATAAATTTAATTTGCAAAGCGGAATATCTGGATACTTTCTATTGTCAACTTTACTTTGTGCGGTGAAAGACCGTTCGGCGTTAATAAATTCATAGATTCGATTAAAAGTTTCTGAATCCGACTTTACCAGAACGAACATCCAAATAGTCTACAGGATTAATTTCAAATTTTTCGATAATGTCGGCATTTGTCGAAGGTAATTATGATTTCGGCTAGTATTTGGTGGATCTTGTAGATCAATATCATACCCGAATATTTCTCGCCCGTTATTCCCATCGCAGAGAATATACTACGAAGCAACAGCGACTATTTCATATCACAATCAGAACCGAATTTGTGATGAAAGTACCGATAGCAATTATAATAATAATAACATTGCTGGATTGATGTCCTGGACATCGTAAACTCCGAAATAGTCTGATCCCCAAAAAGTCTGGTCGTTATGCTCGGAAAATTTCGAGAAATTTCTCGGTGAAAGGGATCAAACTTTTCAGATAAGCCGAACAAACACTCGCGAGCTTTACTGTTACAATACCCACGCAAACCAAAAGTTTAATTGATTTTTGTAGTGAATGATTTAATTTTGGTGGTTACACTAGAATTATACCTCAAGCTCGTTCTAATAACTGCTCATTTTACTTCTCTTGCGAGAAAGGATTTTTGACGCGTCACAGACAGTTTTTACCCCTTCAACAAACAATTTTGTAGACTTACGATGTAACGTATCACTTGACAGCGGTAATCAATTAGTGGCTTTTATGATTTCGTAAATTCCACCTAGTCGAGGAAATAAAGCAATGGACTGTCGATTTTTTGAGCAGTAAGACGGATTTTAATGCGGTTTTTTGCATTCGCTTCGTAAGAGCGCCTACAAACTTTGTGAACTAAATTGATTAATTAATTTTTTGAAAATGCATTATGGCATTAATAATATGCATTTTGCAAGTGCACTTCCAAGAGACACTAAATAAAAAATTTGCTACTCGGGGGTTTTTGGGGTCGCTGAACACGAATATCGCCACGGCAACCGTCTCCGAGGTACCTGGTGCCCAGGGTGGACAGTATCAACGTCTTCTCCTAGAGTTTTGGCGAAAATTGTGATCGAATTTGTGATTGAATTAAGAACAATGTTCTTTAATTGAGGTAAAAATGATAATACTCAAGATAATTCCAGAAAAAGACGTTGAAACGTTCACCCTGGGCACCACGTACCTCGGAGACGGTTGCCGTATCGATATTCGTATTCAGTGACCCCAAAAACCCCCATGCAACGAGTTTCGACAAATTCGATCACAATTTTCGCCAAAACTCTAGGAGAAGACGTTGATACTGTCCACCCTGGGCACCAGGTACCTCGGAGACGGTTGCCGTGGCGATATTCGTGTTCAGCGACCCCAAAAACCCCCGAGTAGCAAATTTTTTATTCAGTGTCTCTTGGAAGTGCACTTGCAAAATGCATATTATTAATGCCATAATGCATTTTCAAAAAATTAATTAATCAATTTAGTTCACAAAGTTTGTAGGCGCTCTTACGAATCGAATGCAAAAAACCGCATTAAAATCCGTCTTACTGCTCAAAAAATCGACAGTTGGGCCGTTTTTAGTGCTTTATTTCCTCGACTAACCAATCTTTATTCACCGATAGATTTAGCTAACAATACGAAGCGATTTAGTTGAATATATCAGCGGGTTTTCAATATTCCAATAATTCCATGAAAGAAGTATTGTTTTGTTAAATTGACTAAATTAAAATGAAGATTTCATATTTTTGAATATATTTTATTCAACCATATTTCTTCGCGATTTTGAATAATTATTTCATCAATTTTTATACATAAAACAAAATATTATGTTCACACGATAAAATGTTTCACAAAATGCATCGACTAATTGTTTTTTTTATTTCTGAAGCAAAAATTTTTCCGCGAGTCTATAGTAATATTCTCGAACTGCTCAAGACTTGTGGTCATATTTTCATCAGTTCTGGAAAGTCAAATTTATAAACAATTTTTTAACATTCAGGTTTCCAGGCTGTATCAATCAAAATTTTTGCTATTCATAATAAGCGTGCAGCGTTCCGATTGAAATAATCTTGTTCTTTATGTCTTTTACGTTAATTCATCTTATTCATTACTGGATTCTTTTTACTATTGTTCATTTATACCAATGTAAAAAAATGAAGTTAACGAACGTAGTTTGCGCCTAAGATTTTCGAGTATCTACGCTTTCCCAAAACTTCACGTTTTACAATCGTTGCTTGAGCCACCATCGCAAACACACATTTGTCGATTTAAAAATTTTTCATCGACGTAGGTAATTATTATTTCTGATTTTCAGTCTTATATCGCGATCTGTTGAGACACCGTCTATCTCGTTCCGTGAATGACGAAAGGACCAACTGTTCGGCATTCGTCATGCCTGTAAAATTCGTCTAGTCGTTAATTTATTCATGGAAAAAAAAACCATTTCAATTTTCCGTCCACAACGCCTAGTTATCCAGACGTTAATTGTCGTAACTCGTCAATTAGTCAAAAATCGGAGAGATTTGACTGAATTACGAGAAACAATTATACAAGTTGTTATCGTCTCGTCAAAGCGAGAATATTTGAAGCAATTTTCGCCTCGCTACACCGGGTGCGAAGTATAATAAAAGCTCTTCTAATTATACTGCGGGAAAACGGTTTTACGACAGAAATCTTTCATCCGTTGATATATGCAAATAAAATCGGTAGGTATAGGTGTTTATTCGGATCGTTGAAATTACCGTAGCTGCAAATGTTTTTTCCCTCCCTTACCTTCGTACATAGCTGATTGTTTAACGTTTACGGCTTCATTATTTATAAAAACAACGAATCCGAGTCGACAACCTTCCGAAAACAAACGACCGATACTTCGATCACGATGCTAATCCGCGGGTGTTAAAAAAACCCCACCACGTTAACTCTAACGCCTGGAATAACTGGATTTGAAATTAATAGTGATTAATTCATGAATCTCGGACAAAAGCAGCTGAGACAGCAGCTTAGGTTTAATTAATAAGTGAAAAGCGAGATGCTGCAGAATATTATGTACATATCGCATGAGACAGTCTGGAATACTTAGAGGTCACTTGAATGCCCTTCATGAATTTCCCAAGATTCTATATGAATTAAAATTTATACACCTATATATGCGCAGACAGTATATTATGTGTGTGTATGGGTAGGTAGAGAGAATCCGGGGCGGCACTAATAAAGCATTCGCCCGAGGATAGGTATATGCTTGACAATTAAACTTACTTCGAAATTTGACTTGGAAATTTAATCTTTGCATAATCGTGTTTCTCGCGGCTCTGCGCATTGCCGGATTCGTTAGCGACCGAGGGTAAAAAAAAGTTTCGTTTTGTTTCGTTTCCCTTTTTTTTCTTTCTTTCTTTCTGTTTTTCTTTTTTTTTTTGTTTTTTTTTTGCATTCCCTCCTACGAAGAGTCTCACAGGAACATAGACTCCGCTCGGTTTGAAATTTGAATTCTTGTTTTTTACAATTCGTTTCGCACGCAGAACGCGACGTGTGACCTGATTCGAACCCAAATATGTCTGTTGGGAAATTTGACCGATTAACGAATTTCGTGCCAATTCGTACCTCGAACGTAAATGTCGTACAGGCGCGATAGCGATAGAAATTTTCGTATTACAATATATAGAATTTAGAACGTTAAATTTAACCGGTTTACAGCATACAATCAACGATCGGCTCTGCATCCCCCGAGGGTCTTGTTTGCACGTGCGGAACACTTTATGCTGCATCGACAAACCTGCACAACACGGTACATCGTTCGTCATGTGTGCACACGTTCAACGTGATTCCGCAGGCGGCGTGTGAACAAATCCACGGGGCTGGATTGAAGTTCCAAATTCTAAAATTTACGAAAGCGCCTGTTTCCGAATTATTTGGTGGCGAAACTTGAGGTAAAGATATCGAAATTTGAAGAAACAACGAAGTTGCGAATGGTTGGACAGCCGACGGCTCAAAGTTCCGAAATGCTGGATTCCGGAAATTCAAGTTTCTGTAGAGCAATGTTCCGAAAAGTAAAGTTCCCGTGGAGAAAAATATCGGAAAATAAAGTTTCGATAGAGTGATATTCCGAAAATTAAAATATACTCGCACAGCGTAGTTTACTCAACGAGTGGGTGTAAAGAATCAGAAAGACGGAAAATCATTGTGACCAGGATTCCGAACGTAAGAATATCGAAAATCCAAAACAAAGAAAGTTCAAAGTGATGAAATCTTATCCAGCAAGGAATTCACGGAACTGAAAATCTTAAATCATTCCGAATTTCGTTGTTGCAGATTTTTAAATTTTCTCATTTTTGCACTTTCGGAATTTCGGAAACTAATTTCATCGAGGAAGATACGGAACTTGCATCAGCTGGCCACATAGGAACCCAGAGGGATTTATTGTTTTTCAATGGTTAGTAAAGATCTGCGAATTTTTTACCTTCGATGTCACCGAAAGATTTTTAGTGAATACGCACGATTTCACGCCATGGAGGATAAATGGGCCTCACCGTCTGAAACAGAAGTTCGGAAAACTGCAAATTTTTATTTACACCAACGATATACCGAAAATGAATGAAACAATATCTCTACTGTGTGATAGAAATGAATCGGAGTAAATTCGGCTAACATAAGCTAAAATATGAAAAATCTAAAAGAAGGTATTATAATCAAAATGTGCAAAATGATTAAACTCTGGTGTTTTTGATCTGATTTTATTGGTGAAATAAAACTGTAGCCCTCTTCTGCGCAACAGAAAAAAAAATTCAAAAAACGAAGAACTTCATCTGGATTACTTTCAGATTACCGCGAGCGTGAAGAAGCTGCAACACGAAACAATTTCATCCTGTAAAACAGTCAGGATAAAATATCTCTGGTCCCATTTATCCCCTTGCTCGGATCCTCGAACTCGGTTCTCCTCCTGCTCATCCTGACAGAAACTCGGAAACGTGAACGATATAAGCCTGCAGGATTATTCCCAGCACGGTTCTGGCGATCACATCACGGTTCGCGGTAGGTATTTAGGTATAGATATAATATTCGATTTATTTCTAACCTGGGATAAATTAATTTTAATCTCCGATGTATGAATATATTTGTATAGTATTTATATAATAGCTCGTTAAATTCGTGCAACAAAATTACCAAAATTAATATAAAATCGTTGATTGCTCTCCCAGAGTTTTCCAAGGAAAGTAAACTCGGAAAACTTCTGAGTGGTGTGATGTGCTATATATATACATATATATATATTATATATTTATTTTGATATTCAATTAACTCGCTCGTCGCCAAGTGATGTATATATATATATATGTATATGTATATATATATATACATCGCTTGGCGACGAGCGAGTTAATTGAATATCAAAATAAATTCGTTTCTCTGAACTCGTTTTTATTACTAATTTCACTTAGAGTTTAAGATTCGTAAATGAACGGACGAAGAAGGGTATACTTGAAAACTTAATATCGAAAATAGAAATTTGAGAAACATCTCAAGTCGAATTACCTCGGTACAATCTAAAGTGTCTTTGATCAATTGACGAACACGCGATAATTAGTTTCGCGTATTCAAATGACGTAATTCGGTCGAGTATTTTCCAATTTCAAAACGCAAACGGGCTCGCCAAGATTATAAAAAGAAGGCGAATGGTATTTGGAAAGTACAGTGGTGCTCCCAGCCATGCCCGAGGGTTAGATAATCCCTTGATTTTCATTCGCCCGAAGTGGTGGGGTTTCAATTAATTCTCTGAGCTATACGCGAAACTCCGCTCTACAAAGACACACAAAGGTCCTCTTCACCGCCGACAGCAACCAACTCGGTCTAATTATCCCTCGGCGGAAACAGAATCTCTTCTATGGCGTGGCTGTGTGGCTGCAACATTACCGCAGAATGATGAGTAGACGCTAGGATACTAGCCAGGTTGTGACGATACTATCAGTGTTACGAAAAATGAAATTTTGAAAAGTGGAATTCTGCTCGAGGCTCCGAATGTCACGTAACGAGTCCTCGTCGTTTCGAGTATCACAATTATTCGTGTCAATGGTGCAATCAACCACCTCTTAACATTTTCTAAGTTAATCTTGAACAGCATATTTGTGCACCAGTACTTTCAGTACATTGTACCGTGCATGCGAGTTGTTTGACCTAGCCAACGAGCAAAGTCTTCACATAACGCCACGTAGAGCTTTTTCCGAGTTACGATCCATTGAACGAGGCAGGTTCTTGCAGGTTTTTCCCCAAACTTGACTGGATGTCGCAGCTCATTGGATGTCAATGTCCATGTAACGGTCAATTTTTCAGTCAAATCATTTTCACCAAGAGTCGGAACTCTTCGTACTTCGACGTTGGAACAACTGGCGTAACGTTACAAGTGTTAGATTCTTTTACCGCGGTATGATTTTCACCGGACGTGACGATGTAGCGACACTTTGGAGGTGAGGCGGAAATAAGAGAAAGCGAAAAAAGAAAAAAAAAACAGAAGCCGTAAACCGCAGGCTTCCGATCGATGCTGGAAACACGTCACAACCAACGCAGTCGACGAACAATGGACCATGATTACCGAATGTGAACCTTGCGGGTGATCAGCGGTCGCCATTCTGCGACTGAAACCACCTCCCAGCCATGTTCGAGACCTTCCGAAATTACTTTTTATTTATCAATCCTGTCTCTCGCATTTTCAGATGATTAATATTTCGAGGCAAGCGAGTTCTCACAAGGATGAACGTTTACCGATAAGAGACAAAACCGAAAGTCTTAGAAAACACGTTTCAAAGATTTCTTGTGTTGTGAGCCAATTTTCGACCTCAACATCTTCCACGGAGAAACGCTTGTGGCCTCTTCGGCAGATGTCTTTGAGAATCCTGGAGGGTCTCCTTACGATCCCTTAAAATTAGATTGATTCTGATACGTTTAGCATCACCCGCGTCGTCTGCTAACAGGTTGGTCGACTGGTAGCAGACTACACCAGTGCCCTTGAATGTGTCAGAATCAATCCAAGGGTGAGCTCGTAGCTAGCTACCACCTTCAATGGACAATGTTCCTTGATGATTAGCAGACTTAGTTAAATTCAGGTAATTGGACCCTAGTTAACTGCCAATTTCTGTAAAGACGGATTATCTTATCGAATTTGAAGTCGTAAGTACCACTTGGGAAAATCAGCGTATGACGTATTCAAAACTAGATCGACTTGGCTAGCACGAACAAGACACGCGCCTTGCAGATTTTAATATTTTTTATAATTGATCCGGTGTCTAGAAGGTAAAATTGACAAAATGAATGAAAAAAATTACACAGGACTACGAAATGTAATTTTTAATTTCCCCTTAAAATAATAATGATTCTATTAGGTATTTAGGTATGTTGGATTAAAATGTAACACTAGTGTTTTTTACAGCACATCAAGATTTATTTTTATCCAAGATATGCATATTTACAGGTTTTGGAACAATTTTTACGAAAAAACAAAATATAAAGAATATAAAAGTAAACATTTAGTTCTAAAAAAAAGACTTACGATATCTTTTTTTACTTTTTTTAAAACTCCTGTTCAATTTAGTTACTGTTTTACTTACGTACCTCTAAATATGCTTCAAATCACCATAAACAACGACTAGTGAGGATGGATGAATATTTAAATATCAACACTACCATTAATACACGTAATTAAGTAGGGTAGCTAATTTTGAATTACAAGCATGAATTCCTCAATGAAAAGTAGCATATTTATTATAGCCAAACGAAATATAAGAAAACATCCGTATTTTTACGCATCATTCTTCAAGATTTTCGGAACGATTACTTCAAATCAAGTTGACTTATTGAAATTTTAAATTCGTGAAATAAGATGTAGGAATAGTTGTCAGATATTTGTATGAAGATATTGCTTTCCGGGTTTATTTTTCAGAAATTCTTGAAGTCCAAAGGAAAAATGTAGTTTGCAGTAAAAAAACTACAAAAAGGATTCAAATCTTGCACAAAAATTGGTCAACATTTGATCGGTGATTTTTATTTTCAAGAATTTCCAAAAAACTCCGACAAACAAGTATTAACTCATATCGCATATGAATACAAAGTGTTATACATACTTAAAAAGATTGATGCTAGAAATACCCAAAACCCTTTCCGTAAATCTGAAGAGTGCGTCGTTTCCCTTATCGAAATTGAAAAAGACAGGATAAAAATTGAGACTAATTCCTTCTGCGATGTCCTTCAACATTTTCTTTGTTACCTTCTGTTTCCACAACATCAGCGAGTCCCAGAAAGTATTTGGTCAGCATGGATCCAATCAATTCTTCTGCACACTCCGTTGGTCAGGTGATTTTCCCGAGTCTTAAGATGATGTTATAGTCAGTCTTTACCGACCGAGTGAAATATCGTCTATTTCGATTATTACCTACACTTACGCATCACCATACATAAAAGCTACCGATAGCGCCATTCTACATGCAGTTCCGAACAGGAACATCCGAAAATATTTTTGTTTCAAGTGAGAATAACGCCACGAAATGCATACCTGCAACAAGTGGTAATTGAGTTATACATTTTCTGGCATTATTCCTGCGTAAAGCAAAACTTTCCTCAGATATTCGTTTTCGGTATTGTATGTAGAATGGTGCTAAAAGTAACTTTTTTGCATTAGTGATGCGCAAGCGTAAGTAACGCTAAAAGTAAGTGATGTTTCACTCCGTCGGTAAAGACAGACCATAGTTCATAGTAGTAAATTGTATAGTATACTATACAATATTATACAAGACTATACTAGACTATACAATACTAGACTATAGTCTACATTAGTCGACTATATAGACCACTACTACTGTCTATAGTATAAACTATAGTAGTAGACCGACTAGCACGATCAGTGATTAGATAATAGTGAAAATAGGTGATATTTCACTTCGTCGGTAAAGACTGACTGTAGTATATAGTAGTAAACTATATAACCTACTATACCATACTATACTAGACTATAGTCTATAGTATTGGACTACATAGACTTCTACCATAATCTATAGTATAGACTGACTAGTGCGATTAAGCGATTAGGTAATAGTGAAAATAAGTGATGTTTTACTCCATCGGTAAAGACTGACTATAGTACGATTAGTGATTAGGTAATAGTGAAAATAAGTGATATTTCACTCCGTCGGTAAAGACTGACTGTAGTCTATAGTAGTAAACTATATAACCTACTATACCATACTATACTACACTATAGTCTATAGTAGTAAACTATATAACCTACTATACCATACTATACTACACTATAGTCTATAGTATTGGACTATATAGGCTTCTACTATAATCTATAGTATAGACTATATTATGTAATAGACTGACAGCGCAATTACGCGACTAGGTAATAGCGAAAATAAGTGATGTTTTACTCCGTCGGTAAAGGCTGACTATGGTGCGATTTGGCGTTATGCCTGCCAACGAAATATTGAGGGGCGTCTACGCACGATTAAATCAAACGCGAGTCGAACCCCGCTGGTCGATACAATACGACGGTGTGTCGTTGAATCGAATGAAATTCATCCGCAACGCGGTACGCCATGACGGCACAAAGCCTTCCAGCTAATATCCTTGCATCCTTGCAGCATCAAAGGATTGCAGCGTCAATTTGCTTACCTGAAATCGCGCACGCCTGCGTTTATACATCGCTATTGTCGGCCCTCGGGCATCCACCTATCGGCGATTAGTCAACCGTAAGTGAAGAGCCAACCACGTACACGTTACGCGGTCTGCATCAAACTGATTAGAACATTTCACTTGCAGACTGGCTTCCGTGTGTATTTACCTGGCGTATAGGTACCGGGCGAAAAAGCATTGAAATTAGAAATTGTGGTCAAATTGTATCGGATTCAAAAAAATTATATCAGACGAGTCAACTGCTCTGAATGTAACTCATTTAGCTTGAATTCGAATGAAATTATTTATACACCCCGGTAATAGATGGGAAATGTATTTAAGTTTATGAATTACAAATAGAAAAGCCCGATCGCTTTAGATACCGTATAAGCTCTTCTTTGATTCATAAAACGTCTAAGGACGTTGAATCTTAATAAAGTTCCCTTTATTTTCTTTTTCGTTATTCACGATCAATTAACCAGACAAAATTTGTGACGACAAGTTATTACAGATAGTGTGAATTGTAAATTATTTATGTACTTTATTAGAGACCGTGTCAAAGTTACGAAACAAATTCCTTGATGAGAATCCATTTAGAAACAAAATTAGCTCTGATACATTGAAATCTGACAAGTGAAATGTTTCTGATCCTACCAGCGTGCAACAATAAAACGATTATTACGAACTTTTGTCGTGTCAGGAACTCTGCTCGCTCGGTAATAATGAAAGAGTATAATTCCGTTTATTGGTAGTACACGAAGGAATGTGTGAACAAAATAGGATGACAATAGCTGGAAGGATGAAGTCAGTCGAACGCAATTTGTCGCAGAAACAACAATGAATCGTATGACTCGAATTCGTGCTTTGCATCACTATTTTCCAATAAAATTATCTACAGTTATTAAAAACGGAACTCTCCTCCTATTACTTACATGTGTGATTTCTAACTTGTTTTTGCATATCAGAATCGAGCGATAGTTTCAATTAAATCGAACTCAATTAACTTTGAATTGCCGTTTCCAATCTGGACTCTATCAATTAACAACAACAACAACGAACAAATGCAATCCGAATCCTGATGGAATCAATTTAGACAAAATAGTTTAGAAACCAAAAAGACCGTTGCCGCGTTTAACTTTTAAATCTGCCCAAAGAAATGACAAGAACGACAGGTTCAACTCTGACTGATAAATGGAATCGTTGAAAATTCATGATGATTTTTTAATTCTTGATGGACAATAAGTCTACAATATCTGCAATTGTCATTGTCTAGATTAAAATTCACGGTAAAAAGTAAGATTTAAAGAACTGGTCAAGCAGAAAAAAATTACTCTGTAATTCTGGCTCAAAATAGCAGTAGAAATGTACAAGCAACAAATCAATAACCGGGATATAAAAATTCTTTAGCAATGAAAGAAACTGCTACACAAAGTCCCAAAAAAATGTAATCAGTTCTAAGCTTATAGGAGGGATTGCATGTATTGAGATGAAAATCACAAAAATTTGTCCCACAAAAATTGGTCACACACCCATACGTCAATGTGAAAATAGTCAAAGGTGATTTTCTAGACCTCGAAACGTTTCTTCTCGAAACTAAATTATAAGAAAAAGTTGACGGACCTGGATCAGACTTTTTTCTCTTATTTTAGGAGCAAGAGTAAACGGTTTTGACCACAATTTGTTTTCTTGCCATACGCGAAGTAAATTCATGCGGGAAGATGTTATACTTCCTATATTTACTTGAAATCGTTACGGTAATTAGAAGTTCCAGTCCAATACAACTTCGAAAATGTAGTAAAATCTGAAGCAACATATTTAACGTTGCAATGTCCAGAAAATGTGTACCCAGGCCCATTATAATTTTTTGTGAATCTATCAGTACTCAAGCCGTTGTTGTAACGATCCCCATTTTATAAAAATTTTCTAACAACTATTGGAAAGGAATTTGTTTTTTTTTTACAGTACCAAGTAAAAAGCTCAACTTTTCCTTTTTGGAAATTATTACAACGACTTCTATTTTCTCCGAATCATACAGAGTGTCGGTAAGGGGGAAGCTAGCAATAAGAAATGACGAAGTAAGTATCTCTTGATTGAACCACGCAACGAAATCTGAGGAATGGATAAAAAGAAAATCAGCAAGGCCTGCAGCAGTCCAATCAACTCACGAATCCAAAGGTACGTGGCCTCCCCGTCTATAGGTGCAGGTACGCGCAATTCAGGTTTGTATATAAGTAGTTCTTGGGGACAGTTAGTTAACGGCTGAGAAGTTGGTTAGTTAGCGAGTTGGTTCTAAGGCCAACTATCTCCACCGAAGCACAGTTGTTTTCCCATCCAGGATAGGTGCAGGTATATGTATATTGTACAAAGTATATCCTGCGACGTTGGAGGGATCAGCACTTCCTACTTCCACCCGATTACGACTACTTGTATATACCTATATAAATGCACACGTATGCCGTAAGTGCGCGCGTGTATTCACGCATACTTTGGAGAATGCAGCGCACGGTGATCCCAAACATCGTAGGACATATTCAATTTGCATGCTATGCGAGGTGTCGCTTCGCAACGCGGCTTAACTTGGTTTAACGCTTCGCTTATTACGGGCAGACATCGTTTACCTGCTCGGGTCCAACAAGGAAGACGTTATCCCAGCACCTACGTGCTGTTGGATGGCAAACCAAAACAGAAATAAAGAGAGAGAGAGAGGAGAGAGAGAGAGAGAGAGAATGTACTTCGGCAAGAAAACTTCCAAGCTTTGCATCTAGGCACGCGATAATTGTCCAAGTTTTAGTTTTAATCATATACCCTGGATGGAATTACGAACGTAATTTACCATCGTTTTTTTTTTTTACGATTTTTACAGCTGCAGTAAAGGACTGTGAAAAGCCTGTTTAAAGTCCCCAGACAATGATTATATCCAAGCCTGTTCTAAAACATTATCGAAATTCAAATGATTTGTGTAAACTTTTTATATGAAATTGCAAAGAACAATTCTATTCAGAGTTTAAAAGTTTTGTTTGAAAATTTTATGGCTATTTTTTCAAACGACTCACCGCCAGGAATTTATTGTTAGATACATTGGAACAATTTTCATCAAAATTTGTTCCATAATTTTCATTATTCTTCTCTACAAAATTGCCAAACTTCTAAGAATCTGAAAATAAACAACGTTTTCTTCTGAATCTCAGTATAAAGCTTTCGAAACAGGTGAACATTTTTCAAACAATTTCTAGATAACGATGCTCATAATTCGTTCGAATTTCAAGAATCATTTCAGAACAGTTTCACTTATAATCGAAGTTTATGAAACTTTTTATAGTTTTTAAACTATTCAACTGTTTTACAGTCGTTAGAATAGTTGAGAAACTTTTTATGTGCGTAATCAAAAATACCTATATTTCAAGGACGAGCTTGGGAAAATGGAAACTTCGTTTCAAGTGCAGGTGAAGAATTACAGTGACGGTAGAATAAAGTTCCAAAGGTGCGTTTAGGGAGCTCAAATTTTTTACTGAATCCTGTTAATCCTTCTGTAATTTCGAAAATCTCGTACATACTTAATAACCGACCACCTGATAATGACAGTGATCTAATTCTGTTACTACGAATATTTTAAAATATTATAAAAATGAGGCCAAAGCTCCAATGATTCACGACTGAATTCATGTCACGTTATTTTTCAATGACGGTAAATATTGATTATTAATCGTGATCCGTTATATTTTTTTATTACTGCAGAGTGGAATTTCGTGTTTTTACAGAGAGTGTTCATCGATTAATTATTTTTTCATGTCACGGTTAATTATACAATCAATTACCGCTAAAAATTGTGCACAAAACAGGACGGCTGTTATTATTCTTTAGAGAGAGCTGCTTTACTGGTTCGTTGTTGTAACTTTTAACAGGCTTAATGTACCTACACCAAACACCGGGGACAAAGCAAAATTTTCAAGTTTTCCCATGCCGCTTAACCACGCCTCACCGATATCAAATTTCCAGCATTAAGCAATATTTCTCAATATTCTACCATGCAAATATTTCCCCAAAAAAGTTACGGGATGACAAGGATTTCTGTGTTTTCATTTTTCCCGCAGTTATGATATCGCAAAATGGTTTAATTGAGGTGGAAAATCGCAAAAAAATTGTTGCTGTCGTACGTTTTGCGACCCTCGTCAGAGACAAAAAATAGTTCCCTAATCAGTTTGTCGTGCCTGTCGTGAAAATGACATTAAAATTAATTATTTTTTGCTAACGTCTGCGATTTATTCATTTAATACAATTTCAGCGCTCTCACTTTGAAACTTTACCATTCTAGGAGGCTAAAGTTCGTTATTATAACGTAAAGACAAACATATTACTATTATTTAAACTTGACGCCATTTCAAAGTTATGAAATCGATGTTTTTTAAATATTTTAAATGTTTGATCATTATCAACCTCCCACGATTCTGCCCACCAACAAATCAATGAACTCAATCTACAAATACGGTAAATTCTTTAAAATAATTTGGTGTCCATCTAGTGAATTTAACAGACACCGCATCATTTGATCATCGATGTATTGCAAGTTTTTCGCTCAGGGAAAATCTCGGATTTGTATAGAAAGTTGTAGATGATTTGCAAGAATGTAATAATAATGCAAATTGAAAAATCCGCGTGAATAATTTCTCTTAAAGTGTATTGTAGCCGTATTCCGGGATCAGAATTAAAAATATCGAGGCAGAAATCGACTCTGAACCCATGGAAGAAGCCCCGCATTTGTAGGATCTGGAAAACGGATTTAAAAAGAGCTGAAACATTCCGTCATTGTTACGACCAAGCTTAGCAGTTATATATGTATAATGCTCGCACAACTCGAGGCTGCATTGTTCTCTTTGATCGATAACACGGAAGCCATGATTGTATTTCTACAAAATAAAAAAAAAAAAGAATCGAAAACAAATGCAAACGAGACTCGTAACAAGTTTCAAAAATAACGAAAAGAAAACTCATCCATGAGGCGATAAGCACTGTGACCTAAAAAATATAAGTCTAAACAAAAAAAAGTTTTAACGTGAAAAAATGGATAACAGAGACTCGAAGATGCAGTCAAAATTAATTGGGGTGAATTTTGTCCGAACTGAGAGTTGAAAAATATTTAATCAATCAATGAAAACTGTATGTTATTGGTAAAAAACAAAAAATATTGTTCGTATCAGAATCCTGTTTCAATCGATCGATGAAGCACATAATCACGAATATAATGAGCTATTATTGTACTCATAAAAACTGGACGAACTTAAAACTGTCGTGAGTTTAAAATATTTTCAGGAGATTAAATTGATTGTGCAAGAAAAGAGAAGGTTTTTTTCAAAAATTTTTGTAGTTACAAACACCCTTAAAAATCCGCAGGCATTTTGCAGAAGCATCAAATTTTCCCAAAAGTCAGCCATATTTTATTTTCATTTGAACAGACAAACACTCTCCCAGAAAATTGAAAGGTATGGATTATATTTCGTGACTGAAATGCCAGAATGATATCGTTAAGAGACGATGGGCGGCGTAATTGGAAGTAATTTCCAGATTGAAAATAAAAGGTTGACGGCGTATCGGCCTCGCTTCGAACCCTTGAATTTGTTTTAGTTGGGCTTAAGCCGTAAAATGTAACACGGGGGATTAGTTCGGTTCTGAACCGAAGCCGTCCAACAATTTTGGGGGATTCGAGTTTGCGTGCTAAACCGCTTTAAAGCACTTCCACGCGATATTTCGGGCTTTGTTAATTCTAAAAGGACTTGCAGGCCTAAATTGGATGCGGGGAGCGTCAAGGCCTGATTGGTAAAAGTTTTCGGTCCTGCGGGATCAGCGAGATTATCTTAGATGTTCGAACAAACTCGGATCGTTCGTCAGGTGCAGAAAACGGCAAAGGCGTAAGTACTCTGAAAAAATTTGCAAAGGCTAGTATCATTTTCAGCAAGATGCGAAATTATGTGAATTTGCATTCTTCCGTCGGCATTTTGAATTTGTTTGAACTGAACTGAAGGGAGTAGCATAATTGTTATCTGATTTTGAAGAGAAATAACGTGCTTTTCGTAACAGTTGATATTGCCTTACAGAAAATCAATGCTTTTTCATAAATTTAAACAAATACACTTTTCTTCACTTACAACAGCTAGAAACTCAAAATAATGAAATACGGGACTGGTAGATTTGCACTGAAAACTTCGGCGCATTCGTACCTGCATAGCAAGATAAAGTAAAACTTTCCATAAATAACGTCAGCAGCGAGTTCTTGAGCCGCATTAAAAAAAATTTCAATTATAACCGGGGACAATGAATAGAATTTGATATCACATTCATTCAGCAGCGTTCCGCATTCAAAGTATAATGAAATGCCTAGAAACAAAGGGCGGAAAAATAATAATAAACAAATTGGATTAAAAAGAGTGACGGCCAGTAGAACGATTGTGTAGATTTATCCATATTATAATACCAATGGAATATTCCACACGATGAAAAATTACCTAAATCCGTTCGCCTCGGCAAATTCGATTTTTTTGTAAAACGATATTTTCCATCATCAGTATTTTTTCGAGTTACCACGTGGTACGCAAATTTGGGACTATCATACTCATTCGAATAAATTTTAAGTCCGACGAACGTAACGATAATTACGTAATTGATTTTGATACACTCGAGTATTCTTCGCTTTCATCACCGAATGACTCATCAAATTTCTGGGAATTAGATAAACCGTTCAATGAAAGGAAATATCTGTGACCCGATTAATATTTCGATAATGATTGCGTGCGGGAATCACCCATACATAAAGCAGTATATCTATAATAATATTGAATATTGAATAATATTTTTGAAACTTTCCGGTAATTTTGAGGGTACTCTCGACGATTGACGGAATAACAATCGTCTACAGTGTGCAGTCATTATTATCGTGAAACAGCCCCGTTGAACGAGACAAAATATGTAGTGATATTTTGCAATTAAGCTAACACCTGTAACCGGGTCGCTGCAGGGAGCTCGGGTTATTATTGACGGCAATGCGAAAACGAAATTTCATTACGAAACTCGATGGGCCAAAATTTAGAGCCAAGATTGCACTATAACGCCGTTTAATAATTCATACAAATCGATAACGACTGCATGGTACGTAAACTAGAATTGTGGAGAACGGAGCGGAGTGCAATATTATTCATATGCAATATTCGCGTGTTTGCTCGGTTTGCGTTCGCTCTCTTTATTCACCTGCGAAACATTTTTTCAGCGATAAATAAGCACGGGATATTTGACGCGTGAATGCCTGTTTGATAAGAATCTGAAAAGTGATATATATAAAAGTGGTATAACACACTTTGCGCGTCTTATTACATATACAAATTCGCGAAAAAAGCTTTGGCAACAAAACGAATATTTGATATTCGCAGAGAACGTCGGAACGGATTTGTCGCCGCAGAGAAGCTCCGGAATATCTTTTAAAACCGCGGATGGAGTTTTCTCGGTTGCCATGCGGATCTATAAAAATTGGCGAGGTATCTGCGGAATGGAAAAACGTCTAATAAACGGAAGTTTGCGATATCGCCGCGCGTCCTCGTTGGCTTAATCTGCACCCGCGCATCTAACGCTTTTTCCCAAGAAACTCGGAGTCTCGGGCTTCGAGCCAGAATTTAAGAAAAATTGGAAGACCCGGAAATCTTATTTACACACTGCATCTTTCCTCGACCATCGAGCTTTTTCTCACCGCCTAAACGCATCGTGAGTTTAACCAAGTTCGCGCACATCGGGACGTAATTTGTAATGACTCGTTACGATTGCGGTTCACTTTGTAAAAAGCTCTAGCGGAATTTCCAACGATCAAAGGCTGATCGATTCTCCTCGTGAATCAGTATCAAGTGCTGTTCAAGTTCTCGAGGACTTCTTAGCCGCGTTAGTTGATTCGTCTTAAGACACAACTTTCAGTTCAACGAATCTAGAAATAAGCAGCTTGTTACCTTCACAATTTCAACGGAATGTTTATAATAATTTTCTCGGAAAAATAGAGTCTGTGGTTCGACTTATTACCGGAAGTGATTTTACTTGGAGCGGCTTTACTCGATTGTGAAAATTCACTACGGCATGCTTAGCGGTAGAATAACGCCAGTGAAGGTCTATTTCGTGGTGCACAAGCATCAGCACAATAAACGATCCATGCGAACGTGTGTACAGCAATATCGTTGTGGTCACGGTCGAAGGATCCATTGTGTATACAGAATCCCTAAATGGAGCATCGTGTTTATAACCCCTTCGGTCATCTCTGTATGGGATGCCTCATACAAGGTTGAGAATCCTGGCGAGTGTCTTGAGCTGATTACGCGCCGAAGGGACGCCCAGTGTAAACGTTTACAAGCGAGCCTTGAATTTGAAAACGTTCAAGTTGAGATAACGGATAACGGAACGGGTGGCAAACAATTTAGGCTGATTCGGAAACCGACTTAGGAATGGCAAAGAACACGAGGCTGCTGGTTGAACGATAATATCGTGAAGGATTCTCAAATTTGGTTCAGCAGCAGTCGCTTAGAATCTCCCAAAAGCACCTCTGATGCAAGAACCTTGCGACAAGTAGATTAAAGTGGAAACTACCGACAAAAATTCACTTTCCAACTTGGAAACCACCAAAATAACAATGCACGTTCAAATGAGTATCAGCAACAATACTCTTCCTACAAAAAAAAAAAAAAAAAATGGAATGTATTGAAATCAAAATTCTTACTACCAAATACGCAACTTCTTCGCAAAAATAATAAATTAACACCAAAGGCAATAGAATCAGGAACCAAATGAAGATCGTCAACGTGCTTAATGTGGGTGAAGTGTGGATGGAATTTTGTTCAAAATTTACCGACATTTTTTACTACACTTAACACTATTAAAGTGGTTTCGATTATTCATTTATCCTACAGCTAAAACTTTCCAACTATTGCAATCACATTAACCAAAATTATCATCCATCTTTGTGGGTTCGAAAGACTAGACTGGCGCATAGATAGGAAATGGAGCATATATGTATTAAACAGAAAGAAACAATGTAGCGACATAAAGAAATCGATTTACAATACAAAATATAAGCTACCTGAAAACATCAAAAATTTGTGATATTGAAAAATTCATAACTCTTTTTACGGAATTAACCCGCTAACAAAACTTATGCGAAGAGTTAGTACCTTCAAAGAACTATTCGAGAAAAAATTGGTGAGAGAAAAAAAAAATATATAATTCCCGAAAATCGGGGTTGAATTTTTTCGGATTATTTTACATTACTTTGAATAACTCCGGCGATTTTGTGTTGATCTTCCTGAAGTCATTCGTAATAGTTCGTTTATTTTCGGCGGTAGGATACAAAAATTTGGTATGCAATTCATCAAACTCTGTTAATCTATTTCGCAGTTTTTTATTAGAACTATCAGTTTTTCCCAAATCCAGATTATCCGAACAGCTCGGATCCAATGCTTCAAATTCGGGTATCTGGACTATTAGAATAGTTCGAGTACTCGATTACCTGGGTATCCAAACTATCCGAACTATTCGAAAAGGTGGAGCACTTGATTTATTCGGCAATTCAAATTATACGAATAATCCGATTAATCCGGTTTTCTGTGGGGGGTTTGACTTAAAAAATTTGCGTTACAAGTATTACAGGTCAGCGTTAGTTATAACTACTACTACACGTATATTTTTCAAAATGTTTGTCAATACCCTAGAAATTTTTTACACAAAAGTGAAGCAAGAGTTGAATTCTGTACAGCAAAGTGGAAATAATTTTGGGCGAATTTCATAACTAACTCAGAATGTTATGAAACTTTTTCCACGGAAAACAAAACTGTTCATTGAATTTCTTAAACATGTTCTCTGAACGTAATTTATTTACAAATTTCGAAAAAATTGTTCTGGATTTGCTGTCCATTTATAGATATTTATCAATCGTACGCATGACAAACTGGAGGAAAGAATAAAGCTATTCCGTAACTACGAATTAATGACGGAATCAAGTTTAACTTTATTTGAATTTCTGATCTTTCGTTGAATATTCCTTAATCCAGTCAAACAATCGTTTGGCCAATTCTTAATTTTACTAATCATGTTGATTCAAACTATTATTTCACAGCCAACAATTCAAGAATTATAGTCTTCTGGAATGATAAAATCCACATCAGAGACTAAATAGGTTAAACAATTTGTGAAAAAAGCAAATTCACTGTAATAAGAAAAATGTTCAGAAGATTTCAGTCTGATCCTTATAATTCGTTTCATTGAATTACCTTTACAATCGTGTCTTCAATGCTAAATGATATCATCGTACATCATACATCATACATCATCATGAATAGTATTAAAGTCCGAAACCAAAGTTTGGATGTTCGGATGTTCAGAAAGTGACGTCACACAAAATTTTTTTTCTCTTGACGTCATCGATCTATAGTAATCAGCTAGCCGAATTCCTCAGTCTGGTAACAACCGCGCAGTAGAGCGGACGTATGAGAATCGCGCTCCGCGAATTTCGAGTGCCAGGTTCTCCTACCTTCTGGATCTTGCGCTCCAGGTCCGCTACCTGGTGAAACTCGACCTCCAAGACAAGCGCTCCGTAGTTCCTGCGCTCCAGGTCCTCCGCCTGGTGGATCTCGACCTCCAGGACAAGTGCTCCGTAGTTTTGGCTGTTCAGGTCCTTGATTGTAACGTATAAAACTAGAACAAAAGGAAACCTAATTTTCCGCATAAAGGTGATAATGCATTAAACATTTTAGTACACAGGAGGATCGAGAAAAAGAATTGTAAAAAAACTTTGTGGAATTATAAATTGCGCAGTGGACACGATTCAATAGAATGCGCAACTAACGAAACGCGAGTTTAAGGATAATGTATGTCTAACAACTAGGTTTCTTTTTTTTCAAGGAACGGATGTCACTCCGTTGTAACATTCGAAGTATAAAACAATGGAGATATCATGATTAATATTTATTGATACATTATCCAACGCTATAATATTTAATTCTCGGTACGAGGAATGGCGCCCATTCGATGTTGTAGATAAAATTCAAAGTAACAATTATTTTCTGAAATTATTTTAATTATTTGCCAACTCTCGCTATCCAGGGACCAAAATATTAGTCAGAATACTCCAAAATCCACCGGTATCACAGTAACTTAAAATATTTGAAAGAAATGAAACTTAACGACTCTGCGACTCCGTTTCTTTCCTACTTTGAGAATCAGCAGACGATGAATCTTACTCAACGTTGCGTTCTTCGGTAAGAAATATCTGCGTTGTGGTTTGCGCATTGCGTCGGTAAAACAGCACGCAGCGGAGATAATTTTGAGTAGATTAATTGCAGCACTTAATAATACGGGAAAATGAATTGTTTTTATTCATTCTGGTGCATTATCGACGAACGTTTGCACTTACAATTTCAGATTCGTTAAGAGATTGTAATAGAAGTTGAAGTTGTTGACGTTATCATATCAAAACATGGGGAAAACCGACTATTTTTCATTTTTTTAATGACTTTGAAAGAGTTTTTGTTGCGGTTCACTGAATTTCAGACGTTTCTAAACTTGCGAGATAACCATTTTTTCCGAACATGCATCGTTACTGCAAAAATTTCGACACGTCGAAGAGTAAACAGAGCGCCAGAATTCCGCTACACTGATATTTTTTTAATCAACGATTTGAAAGATGTTGCTCATCAAAGTCTAAGACCCGTATGCAAAATCAAAATATTTTATCAAGCTAGATGAATTTTAATTTTGAATGGATATCTACTTTTCAATATTCATTATTATAGTATTGTACATGAGTACTTACCGTTTTTATCTTATGTAAAGATATCTGATTCTCAAAAGAATCCATCGAAAAAGAAGAAAATCTGTCCACCTTCAAGCACACGAAAGTCATGGCACTTCGAAATTTTTTAAATATTGCAAGTACACCATCCCCTTTTTTTATGGCAAGAGCACGCAAGCTCAAAATACTTAGCTTCAAATCTACCGTTTGATACCGTTGTATTATTTAAGGAATATTAACTGTGAATAAATTAACAAAATATGGTATTATCAACGTCGGTTAGTTTACTGAGACACATAGTGTAACAACTTGAATACGCCCGCCCGCGTAACTCAAAGTACAACTTGACTAATTCAGTAGGTAAGCCCGTAGGTGAAACCTTGGCCTTTGTGGTTACTTTGACGATTTCCGACTTCGCATTTTCTCACTTTCACTCCTTTGACGGGGAACGAACCGTAAACACGTATCTGACCAGAGCAAATATGGAGTGTGCTTTTCGAAAAACTATAAACTATAAACGTCAATCAAATAATGAAGGGGAAAGGGTTATAAAAGAAACTTTTTCATCGATAAAATTATTCAATATTCAATTCTATTCCTTGTAATAAGAATAGGAATTCCGTTACAATAGATTACTTTATAAATGAAATTGAATCACTGATACGTCAATTAATCCTCTTTTTCCTGCCTCAACAGATTCGCGCGCATACTCTAAATGCTCGTCACGTTATAATATGCATAACAGCGCTGTTCTTGGCTGCGTTAAATTCCACTCAAAATCAGCTATCTTTGTACGAGATAAAAGCGGTACGCTTGTATTCAAACTATCACAAGTTACTCGTGCGAAATCTCGCCAGAGCAATCGGTACAAAAATTTCGTAGCATTACCGTGAAGTATCCCCCTTCAATACTATGAAACCTTTACAGCAATCATTTTTGTGTATAGTCTCATTTTCCCGAAATATTTGTTTATTTCAATTAAAATGGCACACCATCTAATATCTGGGTTATTTCTTCGTTTATTTATTCTGACGATTCGGCTTTTTACATTTCTCGTTTTAGAAAGAACCAACTCGCTACACAATTTAATGCTAGTTCTCAGACAAAATACGTGGAAACTAATATTTTAAGTAGAATGAGCTTCTTTTCTCAAATTTTCGTTATTCAATATCATCTTTGAATTATATGCGGGATTTATTTCTGAATAAATTAAATTTATACTATTATTTTCAACATTTGACAGTCCAACATTGATTCGCTTTCGAGAAAAGCTGTCTCTTTTAACACGATTATGATGTATACCATCATTCACGTTATTATAATTATTTCGTATGTACGAGAACCCCGAGAACTCATGTCTCGAAAGGTACGGTCTAATGTCCCATATTTCTTGTCGGATCTATTATAACCGGGCAAAAGGAAATTAATTGCCATACAAGGCACTGAACTTGTGGTAACCTTTGTTACCTGGCCTAGAGTATTTCTTGGAATGAGTCTGAGGGATTCTAAAAGAGATCAGAGAAGAGAGAAGCCACGACTTTTTGACCAAATCTCAAAAATTTACACCAACGTGATGTACTAAATGATGTACTACTTGAATAAAAGCTCTTAAAATCTAGAAAGGCACGAAATTTGATAAACGTCAAAATTCATCGCCTTCTTTCACTGTTTTAGAGAGGTCCAAAGCGAGTTTTTGCATCGCTACATCTTCAACGAATTTGCATCGCGAAACCGTCTTTAAACTGTGCAAGTATTATCGTATACAGCGTTGAAAGATTCATGATGTGTCTGTAATGGAGCCTCGAATATCTCGGAGAATTGCTGCACTTTGCGGTGTTCATGAATTCAGTTAGAGTGTTCCAAGTAAGAATGTCGCGGCGTTTTGTTGAGCATAAAAGTGTGAAAAAGCGGTGCAGGACAAGTCGTGAAATTATTCGACCGTAAAGCTCTCCGAAGGTTTGAACCGACAAATTAGTCCTGGACGGGATTCTCGGAGTTCCCAACGCAACGATATTCTGTGGAATTATTGAAACTGGATTTTTAAGGAGATCTAGTTCCGTTGTTTTACGAGACGCACTAGCCGTTTGTGATTTCAACAAGTGAATACACGTGCGATTTCAAGGGATCTCGTTGGATTTCGTGCGATTATAAGGGATTTCAAAGTGACTGCTTTCCGAAGTGGTTTGTGACTTCACCAAATGAATATATGTGCGATTTCACGCGATTTTAAGGGACTTCAGGCGATTTCTAGTGCTTTCAAGCGATTTTAAAATGACAGCTTTCTGTGATGGTTCGATATTCCAACAAGTGAATACCTTCTTACGGATACCTAATTATTTCTATTTTTCGTTAGCCATAATATATTCGCGTGTTTTCAAGAAACAAGTGTTCGTCTTACTAGATTGCAATTCACTGAATTACAAGAGCAAACGTAATCATGAGAGGTTGAGTGCCAGTAAAGTAGAACGGTAGTAATTATGAGATTTCTTGGTAAAACCAATTAAGGTGTATACTGCATAGTTATAGAGGGAGCTGCAAGCAGCAAACGCGATAATCTAACGAAGCGTATTATTCAAATATCTGGGATTTAACAGAGCGATAAATAGCGCCGCCCGCACGATTGTAGTTGCGATAAATGGAATGATGTACAGCTGAATGCATCAAATCGCTACAAGTATCGGTTTCATTGGATACGGCATGTCGATCAATTTCAGAGCGCAAACGCTTCCTCCTACACAATGTAGTAATTGAGCCCCTTTCTTCCGGGAATCGACTTGTTACACAGTAGTTAAACAACACGTATTTTTCGACATGTGAATAAAACGCTTGCAGGGAACATTGACCTGTTTTGAATTTCGAAGAGAATCTCTATAATTAGAAATAAAAAGAATGAAACTTTTCGTTGGAAGTAAATGTAGATCAAATTCTTCACCGAATACTTACACAACAATTTCTGGTACTTTCACACTTTTCAAACTTTCCCTCTAAATGAAAATATTAAAACTTAACGAGGGAATGTTATCAGAGATTTATTTTCGTGGACATAAAACTACAGTTAATTGGATCGTAGACAAGGATATTGACTTGGGATAATTTTCATGAATAATCAAAGATCGTGTTTTCACGTTTACAAAAATTTTTACAGCATCAATATGCTTTTAAAATTATTTTAAAAACTGATATCTGACCATTTGCGAGTAAGCCTAATGTGTAGATATACAAAGAAAACATTTGGAATGTCTAAGAGCAAAAATTAAAAAATAAATGTCATAAATCTACTTCAAGTTATATTCACCAATTGATTATCTTTACGAACTTGGAAAAACAAGAAAATTATAACGCAGTATAAAAATTTGAACGAATATCGTTCCGCTGATCCGTAATTCGGAGAGGAATTCTTATTTCTTGTATAAAAAATGTGGCATACCGTTAACAGGAAATGTACGACGATTGCCGAAATAAATGTAAAAAAAAAAACAAAAATTATACCCCCCATCCCATCGAATCCCATACGACGGAGACGGAAACGTTCCGAATACTAATCCGCTACAGCGCAACGATTTTCCGTGAGTGAAAATTCTCCGGCGAATTCTTCTTTCTGTTTTTTTTTTTTTTTTTTTTTATCTTTTTCTTTATTTCTTACCCTGCGTAGTTTTTTACGTCTCTGATAACACGCGTACGCCTCGATTTTCGTAAAATAAAAGAAAGGAGAGGGAAGAAAGAGGAAGAAATCTGCTACTCCCTAGCTTATACGTTCGGAAGCACCGGACTACCCCATTTTCTAGACCCATACTACAAATGTTGCCAAATATTTTCCTTTTTCTATTAGCCATTGACGGTTATTACCTTCGTTCTCCCGCCTCACTTTTCTACCAGCACCCCTCACCCCTCACGACTCTCTCGCCAAGGCTTCTCTCTCTTTATCTTTCTCTCTCTTTCTCTTTTTTTCTTATTTCTCAACCGCTCTCCTCCCTTCCCTCGCTCCCTTACCTTATCTTGGCCGATTCGTTCTTTTTATCAACGACTTCCCACGAACAAGGAATTTCTTCCTTGTTCTCAGAACTGAGGATAATTAATTGAGCTAACCAAAAGAAATCACATAAACGACCATCACTCTTTTGTATACATACAACTGCAATGCAGGCTTTTCATCATCGATTATACGGCTTCCAAGTTGTCATCGTCTCTTTCTCCGGAAGCAAATTAGTCTTCTATCATCCAAGCTTTGCTGTAACCATTGCCATTAGTCTGTTTCAAATCTTTGTATCGTCAGATATATTTCAAAATTTTATTTAGATTCCCATCCACGATTTTAATTTCACATCAATTGCTGCAACATCGAATAAACCTCAGCAACTTTCCGTTTGTCAGGAAAATTCAGACGATTTCAATAACGTGACCGGAATAGGATCCCTCTCTTTTTTAACTCGAAAATTGAGCTCAAGTAACGCGTTTAAAAACAATAACAAGAAATAACAAAAAAACTTTCACCATTCCACACGGCGTGCGTACCAAAAAGTGTAAGTATAGAATACCCTGGGGGATGAGAATGGGTCGAAATTCATCCCGTTGTTGGGGTGAAATCGGTATGCGTTGAAGGTAGGCGCCATTATCCGCGGGGGGATGATTTCACGTCTTAACGAAACGACCAAGGGACAGCGGCTTGGTGTATACACCTACGTATATCTGTGTATGTGCATAGCTATACAGGTTATACGGGTCGTTAAACGACAGAACCAGATTACTTTTCTTCTCCGCACGGTATAGTGGAAAATATTGTCTTTGGCTGACATGAGGGCTGGCTCAATATTAGAAACGAGGAGACAGGAGCCACTGCGAATGGCATAACTCTCGAGTGAATCGGCGATAAAACGCAGGAGTGGTAAGGACAGAGTCCTTCAAATCCTGTGTGTCCCTACATCCCTTTCCTAGAAGTTTCCTTGTATCGCGGCGACGCGACGGATGGAAGGATAGAAGGATGGATATCGGTCAGTTGACTGTCTAAAGGACTACGTCAGATTTTCCGGAGGCTACAAATTTTCATTCGTCTGCGACGTAATAACATGTTGCAGGGTGTGGAAGACTGGGAATTATATATTACCAAATATAAAAACTCTGCGTGGCATAGTTCTCGAGAACGGAGTTATTCAGTTTTGTATTTTTGCGAAGCCTCAATTTCACAGTCAATTTTTGCACTACTAAATTTTGGAAATGCCATAAAAGAAGCCTTCGTGAAAATATAACAGTAATGATGAATAATAGTAGTATTTTGAACCTCACTATCGAAACTATTTTTCAAGCCATGTTTGTAAACGAATATGTGTCGTATTCGGCGATATAATTAATGGTCAAACTTCGAATTGCTGCTCTTTGTGCTTCAAAGGGAGCTACAGAATCATTTAAAAGTTTTGATGAGAAAAATTGCGACCTAAGGGGGTTTCTGAAGAATACCGTCGTTCAACATTATTTGAACCTATATCTTGTATTCTTAGAAACTTGTGAAACGTAATTATCAATTCGATCTGAGTTAAATCGATCGGACTTTCTGAATGAAAAATTTGGAAAAATGACAGAAGTGTTTGAACAATCTCAACTAATAGTGAACATAAATAAAACAACATTTCTGATGTATAGTAGAAATGAATCTGAATAAATTTGCCTAACACAAGTCAAAATATCAACGATCTGAGAAACGATTTTATAATTATAACGTTCAAGATGCGAAAAATCTGTTATTTTTTTAATCGATTCTAATGCTTTGGACGCATTTGATCCAAAATATGATTGATACCAAACATCTGTTCGACCATACTTATACAAATTTACGTTCATATACTCTGGTGCCAATTGTTTGTATAAATTTGAAGATTCATCAACATGTCCCCGTAAAGTGTATAAGTGTGCGACTTCGACTGTATCATTTGATGTGAGTAGACTTTAAACCAGCTGCTTTAGGCTGGCCGTGAAAAAGTCCTAGAACTTCCAATTTTCACACTACAGATTCCAAGTTCACAGGAAAAAAATATCAATACCCAATTCGATTTTCGAATTATAAACTCAGATTAGGGATTGACGATTTAAAAACCCTCAAGAAGCATAATACGTTAAATATTTCCATATTTTATTTTTATTTTTTTTTATTTTGAACCACTATAATGGATCCATAGTTACAAATTTTGGAAGTCAGACATTGGATTCGTTATCAGTGACGCAAAAAACCGAACGGTACCAATTTTCATTCGAATCCATCCATCCATTCTTAAGATATCATTTGTATTTTATTTTTTGGACGTTGTCATTCACATAATTCAAAAAGTACTGAAACGATTAAAGACAAAATCTAATCGATTCTAAGCTTGGAAAACCCGCGTTGATTGAAACCAAAATCATTAAAATCCGGTAAGTCGTTCTCGAGATATCTTCGGACGAAAAATTGGTCAAATACATACACACAGGGGTACCCACATCTGAAAATGTTTGGAGGTGATTCTCTAAACATTAAAACGTGAAGTTCTACGGAAAACTCAACTTCTCATTATCGGGGTGATTACAAAAACTACCTTTATTCTCTGAAAACAGAAAAACGAGAAGTTAAAGGTCTTGGTGTCAAAATTGACTAAAATTGAACAGTGCGAACTATCGTAGAACAATTTTGGATTGGATAAAAGTGTTAGATTGACACCAAATTACAGTCTGTAAAAGTGGGCATCGCATACTTCATACTATATATACCTGTTTCCAACGCCTGTCTAATTACCCCCTCAATTTCTGAGCCCTATCTAACCTCCAACTTTTAACACCGCCTCCGATTCTACAAAAATTCGTTACAATTTATAAGTTCCTTCGGCAATCACCGCGAGCTGCACGACTCGTGGAAGGATCGTTATAGCCCAGGTGATGGTGCCTCGAGGGCTTGAGGATTAACAATATAAACCCCCCTGAAGTGAAGTTTTAAAAGTTGTGGAAGTGGGCTGGGGGCGCGGACGGCGCCAACGAACGACAGAAAACCGGACGCGACTGGTCAGAGCAAGCTACTCCCTTATCTGAAGGATCCTCGGGAAAATTGAGTAGTCTGCGGGTCGTCGAGCGAATCGAATGAACCTCGAGCCACGCGTTTGTTTCCGATTTCTGTTTACCGAGATTGCCAAAGCCAGACGAGAAGAGACACTTCCGCTATCGCCGATCGGAAACTTCGGGAGCTGTTTTCGTTTGCACTAAAGTTACATCCAATTCGGGCCGATTTGGATCCACAGCTCGTTCGCGGCGGTATAAACCCGCCCACATCCGCCTATCTGGCAGTAATTTTATTAGCTTTCGGTGAGTGCTAAGCGAGATCAAAACTGTCGATTTATGTAAATAAAACAACTCGGAAACTGGTGGAAGATTCAATGAAAGTCGTTTATTTTAGTCGTTACAGAGACTGGGGCATATATCCCACGGGGACTAGAGTTCAGGAGTACAATTTTGGTACTTTTGATCCGACATAAAAAATCCGTTACAATAAGACTTGCCCTGGTTGACGCTGAACGGCGCTGATATCGCAAAGATCCAACGAGTGGTGGGGAAACTAGAGAGAGACGGATATGCGCATTCTTATCAGGATTCGTGGAAAATTTATAACATGCTTGTGAGGTTATGTTGGTTTTCAACCTCAATATATTTTTTTAATAAGGATCCGCAATTGAAAAGTGTTATATTTTTACTTTCTTTACTAAGTGATATACAATCAATTTAATTTCCTACCTTAATACAATGACGATAATTAACACTTTTATCTAAAACAATTGACACGGATAGGCGTTCTTCGAACGCCTTATCCGAACGATATTCACTTCCATGTGAGGAGAAATTTCATTTCGGTCGCGATCGATGTTTATGTATATACTAGCTGGCCCTCTCGACTTCATCCACATTCAAATTTAAGGACCTAACCTAGAAACGAACCTAGTCTAACCTTGGATTAAAAAAATTAATAATCGTGAACCATCGTCTCGACAATACAAATATATTGTATGAACATAACCTCAATCGGCTAAGTCCCGCAAAAGTTACTCGGTAACTAACAGATGCACAAAAGAATTATACCATTCTTACCAACTTTACTTTGGAACTTTACGATCACAGCGCTGCTTTGGATGAAATCCAAAACTCATAAATGATAAATTTTCGAGGACGAATTTTCCGTCTGCTCCCTCACAGAGGCTGGACTCTTTTACTCAAGTCTCCATTATATATCCCTTGGCGTCACACAGCAGCCATATTAATTTGGTAGATCGATACGGAGATCCAGCCGAGCAAAGTTGCATATCGAATATATCGGTATGCGATCAGTGCGCCATCTACCAGCAGCAGGGAAACGGCGTGTTGCGAGCCCGCGTAGTTTGAAAGCAAGTTCTCAGGCAGTTTGTAATTCTACTTGTTGAGATTTAACAAAAGCACAGTGCAGGTTTTTTTTAATTCATTTTCACCTATGAATCACTACGACTGCTCGGGGCTTGTGGATGGCTCCAAGGATTGTGGCTTCTCTGCTACCGGGACAATAAAGCAAGCCCCGAATATTCAAGAATAATTATTATCCATTTGCTTTACGGGTAACCGCGTGTAATTAAGGTACATGTGGCACGTAGTTTGTAGTGTCACATTCTCCCTGAGCGACTCCAGTTTACTGTACATATGTATACCAGTTAGAGTCCTACTTTAGTACGGAGTAAGCCATTTAAGGATTGTTGTGTCTTCTGCACCGACTAATTGTCAGAAACCAAACTTAACATCTCAGGTTTTGTTTGCAGCAACGTACATAGTAAGGATTCTAATTGTCAGTTAGATCTTCGGCGGTTGAAGATCCATTCCCACTGGCAGTTTCTTCTATACAATCGAAAATGGGCACAGAGATAGCATTTTTACAACTGATGACTCTTGCTTGTATCGAAAAGTTAGCTATTAAACTGGACATTTAGTAAATTGTAATCATATCGAAATACCACAATTGAAACTTGCAAGGAAACGATCAGACTTCCGGAGTAAGGATCCTACTGAAAGTTTTAGGAGTATGGAGCTTCTGATGTTGAGGTCCTTCAATTTGACCTTTTAACAATCAATTTGAAATACAATCAGATTGTAGAAAATTTGCAGTTTACACTTTACTATGAGTCTGAAATAATAATGTATTTGTTGACAGTCTTTTTAAGACAGAGAGTTTCATTACTAAATAGACAACAAAGAAAATTAATAACTCAGGCAAAAATACACAACAGGTTTTGTTTAGTAAGGCATTTCACTCGATAAACTACAATACAATTGATTTCAATTACGATGAAAACTGGTTTAAAGCATGAAACTATACAGTAAAATCTTTATATTTTGGGGCAATAAAACACTCCTAAAATTTTCAGCAGAATCCTTGATCCGGAAGTCTGATACTCTCATTCTGAGTGAAGTTTACTCCTCAAAAAGTATGGATTATCGAGTTTCCCTCCAAAATTCGAGGTCTTCATAAGACTTCGAAAAATTTCTAAATATTTCAAGCTCCTCGAACAATAATTTTGTCAGATTTCAAAGCTTTCGTGAAATTTTATGCGATCTGAAAAGTTTTCTCTGGAGATTTAAAGATTATTTTGAACTATTCGTCAATCAAAATTTAACTTTTTAGTAAATGACATATTATATAAACACATCTGTGATACAAATCAAAATCAAAGGATACCATTTTTTTTAAAACCAAGCCTAATTTGACATTGTAGTCGAGGTGTAGAAAAATTATTTTCTCTTTCATTATGTCAGTTTATAGAAGCAAGGTCTTGTCCAATCGATTGTCGACAGAGTGCGCACGAATCCAAAAAATTTTGGGTTACTTCAAGTCATCTCGTCTCCATTGAAATCAATTCATACGAACTCAACTGACCTTGCGTGTGCTTCAAGTGGCCTCCGGGAAATCACCATGACTTTAGCTCGCTTTAGCTAGTCTGACAATGAAGTGACTTTGAGTCATTTTGACTTTGAGACCTCTAGTGACTTAAAGCTACTTAAATTAAGGCGGAACCATCACGAAAAGGCGAATTCTGCGGGCATCACAGTGGAACTGAAGTATTATTTGAACCGATTTAAACGTCGAAGAAAGTTGAATAGTAGGTACTTAATAATTTAGTTACTCGCTTTTTCTATAAAGAAAACTCGTTTCAAACTCAAACCATACGATTTTTACACAAATCACGCAACTTGATCTCACTTTTTAGCGTGTAAATTAAATATCTTTTTGTACCAACCACGCTCTGATGGTTTTCTAAAAAATTTGGAATTCTTATAAAACACACAATGTGAACCTTGTTTTTGGCGATACCTATTGTCAAAAATCTTTCCCGTTATTCGACATAATTCAACCAAGACTTGTTCGTCTATTCACTGTATCGGATCCTGCGTTGAAATTTCAATTTCAAAGTTCTTTTTTCGTATTGTAACGATCTTGCATTACGGAATGAAATATGGGGTATAAAACGTTTTATTATTAATACGCGTTGCTATATTGCAGTTAGAAATTGGACTGTTATCACAACAATGTTGGTCGACGCAGCTCCCTCACTCTTCTTTTAACACATAAAAGCTTTTACGCCGTGTTTTACCTATGACGAATACTAGATCGGTCCAAACGGGTGATTTTACTCTTCATTATTATTCAGTCAACGAATCGGTCTGAAATATTTGCACAGATGTAAAAATACAATCATCCAGTTCCACTTTCTTCAAACATCACAAATGATTCACAAGAACGTCAAGTAAATTAAAGGCTTCGTCATCAAGTATCAACCGTAGTACTAATTCATCAGTTAGCAACGAACAAGCCGCCGTAAAGCAACTCAGCTCCTTCGGTTCACCCGGGATTATACAATGACTCCCGCTGTGCAGACATGCCATTAAACGGTACTTACACATGACACACGCGAATTACTACAGTCTACAGAGCGAAAAGTCGGCAGAATTCGCTTGTTCGAAATTCAAGACACGGTTGCCATAAACGCGGCTCGTTTCAGTCATTAATAAGGTCTCCGCAGGTCAGCTCTTATGTACCAACCCACGCCGCGCGCCGACTAACACAGACCGTGTGTCTAGAGTGGTATAAGGACTCGTACACGCCGATATACGATCTTCCAGCACGTACAAGGAATTATGAAAGGTCGAACAAATTTTCGTCCTTCTTTATCCGTGAAATGTATGAAATTACGTTCGAAAAAGTTGAAATTGAGAAGCGGACTGCGCGTTGTCGTGTGACCGATTCAAGAGTGCTTGAAATAATCGGGATAACTTTTTATTCCAACTTTGAATCGATTTCAAACTTTTCGTAAAAGAATCGTGCTATTGTCAGGCAATGCGTTCTGGACAGTTAGGACCTAATAAATATCGTACAGATTTTACATCAATTTATTTCGCTGCGAGATGAGCTTTGAGGTTATGTTCTGCAAATTATTCTGTTATTAATTCGTGTAATAATTCATCGGTTCTGGCTGACCAAACCTTACTTTCTAACATCGGAACGATAATATTAGAAAAAAAAAATTCAAGTTAAATCGATCTCTTACAAAAAAACTAAATAAAAAATGGTTTTAATTATTTTACGAATACTTTCAAATCGATCACACAATCCCGTAGAGAAATGCTCATCATCCTTATATAATGAATGAGAAAAAAAAAATTACTTTCACCAATGGTACAGGTATGCTACTTCGGCAGGTGTGAAAAATAAAAGTTAGTACATTTTGTTTTAATTTTAGTATTTATTTTTTTCTCTCAGTTTTTGCATTTACGCTAGAAACATGAAGTGCCTTGTTGTCGAGTACATTTCAAACTTCCCGTGATAACTCGGCGTTCAATGGCGGCGATTGATCGGACTTGATATTTTCCAGGATCGGATATTTTCCGGGATACGGTGTGACGGCTGTACTGCTGATCGTTCCGTCTCCTTCTGTTTCTCCTTCTCTTTCTTCTTCTCCTGATCCGCCTTCGCATTTCCTCCGGAGGTCTGTGCGGCGCCTGCAGCCCCTTTCATCCGCAGTGCAGTTTCTCCTGCGGCCGCGTCACAGATTACAAAGACAAATCGTTCCCAGGCGATGTCCGCTGGGCAAAACATGCAGGACCTTATCCTCGAGGACCACCTCTTCACGTTCGCCCCACCACGCCCCTCCCCCGCCTCCTCCTCCTCCTTCTCCTACAGGCTGCACCTAGATACGCAGCTGAGAATTCCTGACTCGCCGGTGCTCGCCGACCCTTTTTAACGCGAGAAGAAGCTTCCACAAACTGAAGGAAAGTTCGTTCCTTCCGGTCATGGTTGGACGACCCTTCGTTGAACCTGCAGGATTCCTATAATAATTTTCGTATTAAATAAAATTTGACTCCGTTATTCGTTTAACGATGAATGTTAGACGTGCGCATGCGTTTACTAAGTTTTTAACAACTTCCGTGTCGAACCGTTTTCTTATTTCAGCCTAACCGCAACTGCGGAAATGACGAAGCTGTGAAAATAAACTTTGTTTGGATTTGAAAAAAGTTGGAAAAAGTAATTAATTACTTTGCCGTCTTTCCGTTTTCTTTTCTTTTTTTTCTTTTTTTAACTTTTCTCTGTAAACGCCTACAAAAATAAAGGTGAAAAATTGTATCTAATGGTTTGAAATCTGCGTAATATATTTTCGACCAACATAAGTAATGTTTAATAACAACACTGTACGAGTAATACTGATTAAATTATGTTTTTCTGATTCTCCGTACTACTAGTCAAGACATTTAAATCGATTGTTAGAGGACACATTTGCGGCAAAAGGATCAATAGCCACAATTTTCAAGCTTCGATCGATATGTCGACTGATTACTATTATAACTTTCTGAAAATTTCACTAGACTTCAAAATAAAGTGTGCAATGAAAATAACGTAATTCTTTATCCCCATGTTTTATCGAACGAAGAGTTAAACTGACTTGAAATTTCGCGAGTTGCCAAAATACAGCTCACGCGTATTCGCGAGTTTTCCAAAAAAAAAAAAAAGTCACATCTTTCGCGCACGTTCAAGCCCCTGAAGTACAAATGAGATGTCGGAAAAAATTTCGAAATCGTCTAGAATTACCGTCAGTAAGGGTGAGAAACGTTCTCTATTTCCCTGAATTTTGCACGTCGTCGAAAGAGAAGGAAAAAAAATGAAGTAAAAAAGTAGAAAGAAAAAAAAAAAAAAACAATGTTCACTTTACTCTATCTCACGCGTTTCACTGATGCAATAAATCCTCGATCGAATTCCGTGTATAGGTATTACTGCGGATAGAAAGCATACTTAGGGGGGAAAAAAAAGGGGGATGAAGAAAAGGCGAGAGAAAAGGGCACCTTTTTAAAATTTCTTTTTCCCTCTTTCTAAAATTATCAGCCACTACGAATCCTCCCGCTTTTCACTTGGATCCGTCGACCCGTCGGTCCCTCCACGCACACATGCACACGCATGTGCTTTACTGACGTGATACACACACGCGCGTACCTACACTCGTCACCGCGTGAAGAAACTGGCTATAAAAGTGAACAGTTTTTATTGAATTCTCTGCAGGTTTTTTATGGGCACCCACCGGTTTAGCCTTGTATTCATTCACGCAGCTACCTTCGGACAGCTTTTCACTCGTAAAGCGCCGTGGAAGACCTCGAAAAAGTGTAAAAGCACAGCTTTCACGGTATCTAAAACCGAATACGATTCCGCTTCTCGCTGACACCTTTTGTGATATACAAATTCGTATTTACGACACGTTAAAACCCGGCCAGTCAAGTTACGAGTGTATTATCATTAACAACGGTATGACAATCTTTGACAAAATATTACCGATTGCACAAATCAAGCACGTGATGTTCACATCCTGAGTACTGTTTTTAAAGACGTTTGTTAAATGTGTTCAGAATTCTATCCAGCAGGTTGAATCGCGTTTCATTCATCACTGTGAGAAAAACACGGTGCGGATTTCTTAAAAGGACCAACGACCTTCAAAAAATTAACGTATTCAAAGATCGATTCATTTCTTAATCAAAGTTAAATTGGAATGAAAAAATTATTAGACAAAAATTTCTTTAGCTATCAAAAACTTTACACAGAGTTAGTCCTGGTCCTATTCGTCCTTTCGACGTCTCATATCTTTCGGTGAACCTTTTCTCACCTTTCACAGATAAAATAATAAAAATTTTGCGAGTAGTTATGATCGTGTTTCCAAATTTTCAATCTAAAAAAAATCACCCATTTGGAAATAATTTTGGACGATTCTTTTTTCGAATACCTCGTATCGACATGATAAGGATTACTATTCTGAAGGAAATTATCCATAAGTAAAGTTAAATCAGACAATTTGTGTTTATGGCAACATTTTTTTTTTTCCAAAAATTTGTAATTAATGAAATATCGCAAAATTTACCAATTGACAATTATCTCCTTTTACAATGGAGTGGCAAAATGCGAATGGCCCAGGGTGAAAGAACTAACTAATCCATTTCTGATTTTACAAGAAATATAAATAGTCTCGGAACTATAATTTTGTATTCTTGCTTCTGCCTTCCTTCACACTCCGAATTGCACATCTAGCTCGACATTTCTCCTTTAACTTAAGAACAGCATATCTTTTTTCAATAAAGTAATACGGAAAATTTTCATGGAAACAGTGAGGTTTCGTATTTTTTCCGTAACAATTTTCACCACAATGCTAGAAGAAATTATTAATCTATTTTTTTAATCGTATATTTCCATAATTATTGCAATTTTCGGAGCAATATGACCGCTTGTAAAATGTTGTTGTTAAAAACAGTGTTTTTAATAATTGTTTCTTGCTGCATATTTCATGTCGAAAAGAGAATAAATTTCGTTTCAAACGCGTATAAGGACTGCACTGATAAAGAGGCAATCAAATTATTGTTTGACGAGGTTGAAGTTTGTAACGCGAATGTAACAAACTCTACTCCTTCAAAGCGCGCCTAAAATTGCAAGCTAATGGTTTTAATAGTCACGGTATTTCGTTACATGAACGCTACTCGCTTCCACTTCATAAATTTTGTACCTACTAATTGTTTGAACTGCTGCAGCGTCGGTGCCGTAACAAGCTTTAAATATCTACTTACAATTAGTTGATCCGAAGGAAGAGACGTGAAACACAATTAAATAATTAAACAAATGTACACATAGAAGTTTTCGTTCAAAGAGAAAAGAACGTACTACAATTAATTGAAAACGTGTTACAGAGAAAATCGACAAAAAACCAAACGAGCATCAAGTTTATTATTATCATATAATAGTAACGATTCGTTTCCTTTCCCTCCAACATCCGCAGTAGGTACTTGAAACTAAATTTCATATTCATATTTTGTGAAAAATGACCGGTTATCCACATTTACAAAAGAATTCCACTTTCGGTGTGGGGTCGAAATTCCGAATTTGAAATGTTCCGAAGGTTCCAAATTCAGAAAAACTAAAAGTTTATGAAATATACGCTTTATAATAAAATCTAAATATTCGTTTTAATTGTTAAAAAAGCAAGTAATGTACAATCAAACAAGATCAAAGCTATGAAAACGTATAAACTAATTTGTCAAAATTGCAAAAGGTGATACATGAAAACCGAATGAAGAAAATTAGATCGACGAAATTATTCAATATTTAATAGAAATCATTGTAACAGAAAACGGGGATTCCGTTACATGAGAATTTCGAGCCGTCGGGTTTTCGATCATTCGAAACTTTATGATTTCTTCAGAGTTTGATTTCTTCACTTCAAGTTTCGTCAGGAAATAATTCGAAAATAAATGCTTTCGGAACTTTTCAAATGCGGAACTTATGACGATTCGTAGTGGAAATAGGAGAAGTGACAGAGAGAGAAAGAGAGGGATAATTAATAGATCTACGTAGTTCAAGAATATAAGACGTGTCATAAGAGTGAGTTGAAGCGTTAATTCTGGCCAGGTAAAAATTTTAACTGACTACGGGACCGAGGATTACAAAGACTTCAATTTCAATATTTTTTATTAATTTTTAACATCTTCACCGTCTTTTATACACGCATCTCTACATCTGACTCGAAAAACCTCTCTCGTCTCAATTTTATTTTACGGACAATTTTCTCCTCACCCATCGTTTTATCTTTTCATTTATACATATGTGTGTTATTTATTATTGATTACGTGTGTGTGTTTTTTTTTAAACTACGAAGCTAAGTTTGTCAGACCAGCGACGAGTAGCGTCCCTTTTATACTGTGACCATAAAATAACGAAAGTAAGAAAGGGTGTAGAAATAAAAGAAAAAAATCAAAGTTCCAAAAATCATCCCAAAGACTCAATTTCTCTTGGTGTCTGATTTCACGTGCTTGTGTCTTTTTCTGCATTTCTGTTGCGTAAATTTTAGAAGAAATTAAAATCGTTACAAACCTCAACCCCGCCCACTTTCGAAATCAGAGCGGAGAATAGCCGATGTATACCTCTAATGGAGGATTTATACATAAGTATAAATAAAGCACTCCAAGGGATACGCAGGTGATAGGTAAAAGGCCCTCGTCCATGGGCGAGAAGATAGGCGCCAAGCTCTCTCCTATAGGTGAGATTGGCTCGAGGAGTTCGGCCCTCGAATCGCACCAGCTTCAGGCCTCCTGCGTTATTGATGCTGTGTGACCCTCAGTGGAACGTGACCCTCCTCCCTTTTCCTTTTCCTTTTCCTTTTCCTTTTCCTCTTCCTTTTCCTCTCCTCGTCGATCCACCGCCCCATCCCACTGACCACTCTCCTGGTTTCCATCCACTTCCACAGCCCTTCCCTTCTCTTCCCTTCGCTCAGCTTCTCTTCTCGTCCCTTCGCGCCTGGCTCACCTTCAAATTGGACTCGCGCCAGATGGTTCACTTGCATATTTATTCCAACTCCTGGAGGATATCTAACCGCCTCCACGAGCGGTCCCTGAAATGTATTCGCGAGGGCGGAATCAGTATTCGATAACGAGGTTCAACGACTGGATCTGATTTTTCGACCGTGAGATAAGTTCGAACCGATGGCGGGGGTTTTTAACAATTTCACTCTCACTTTCCGCAGCTTCTTCCATCTTTTTCTTTTCCACACATTTTACGATGCACACCCTGCAGTAGACAACTCGGACCCACGTTCGACAAGCGTAATCAACCGATTGGCAATTCGATTTCGATTCGGAGCTCAACGCGTATTATTACAATATCCGCTGAACAAACTCTGTTCAATGAATCAATCAAAGTTTATATTCGAGTAAATATTCGATCTCATTGAATATTACACTTCTCTGTGTACTTATCAGCAATCCGATTCTGTACATAACAATATCGCTTGAATTGTTTCGCGCGCTTTTGTAAAGTGGAAAAACATTAAGCTCATTGTATATTGATTACTGGTGAGACAAAACGGTCGTGAGAGTTTGTAAAGTGTCGCGTAAAATTTTAGCAATTTACAGAATTGTTAAAAACACTTTAGTGGAAAGTTCTTTTCGTTCAAATAAAAGGTGTGTGCATTTTAACTCATGCGTGATCTTTCCGTCATTCTTCAAAATTTTCCGACTGAATATTTCTTCCCCCAGAAGGTTCGCCGTCCATTATTCGTATTGGACAAAAACACGAGGGATTCTGGTTTTGAATCTGACACCTCGTTGAGCAAACGTTGCTTCTTTCCTAGGAAAGTATCTTACCTTTCAGGCGGATCTTTATTTCCTTTTCGCTGTCTGACTCTTTCGGTCTCTCTGCTTTTCTTTTATTCCTTATGGGAGTTGAGACAATTACCCACGCTGAGCTCGGAAATTCTTGGTGTTTATATGACTCCTGGAAGACGGAGTGACGTCGTTAGTTCACTAAGTACGACGTCGGCACTTACGTAAATTTATCTAAGCATAAAAATTGGTGAGAAGAACTATGAATACGTCTACGAAAGCTTGTTAACTGATTGTGTTTGTATTTATAGTATTTTATAGTATTGTATTTACAGAAGGATCTTAGTAATATACGATTATAACAATTTGATAAATAACCGATGTCCCACTCTGAAAATTCGAATTCCCCGCTGAAAAAGTCTCAGCTTTCTCTCAGCAACAGAAAAAAAGTAAAATATTCAATGAACGCTCATCTTAGACGTAACATACAATGATCGTTTTTTCAGTGAACTTTGATTTATTTATTTTTTTTTTTTTTTTTAGAACCTTAACAAACTTTTCAGATGCTTCTACGGTGGAAATCCGCAAATTACTTTTTCCTGCAACACCCTGATATACGAATCGCGTTGTATATAGTAGACATGTGTAAAACGTGAAGAATGAGCGCAATATTTACTCGAAGATACGTTACATATGCTACAGCCTAAGCCCACGACCTATTCGCTGCGGTTTACATTTCCACCGTAAGTATAAGATTTATTTATCGATATTCACAATATGGGACGTCGCTTTATTTTATGCGGAAACAACCCGCGAGTCCCTTCTTGAACACATTTTTTTCTCCAAATTCACCCGGATTTAGTGGTCATTTTTTCACTTGTAATCCATCATAGCACAGAAATAGGTAAAAAGGCTCTGCGATTTCATCTTGTCATCAAAACTTGTAATAACTTCAAATGTTTACATGCTTCATAATTTATTAATTCATTGCATTTATTAGTAGTAGATTCTTCGAAGTTCATAAAAAAAATTATAAATTATAGAACCCAGTAATGCTGAGTCGAAGTTTCAGCTGAAATGTAGACTTCGGAATGAAACAAAGGAATCATACTAAGGATACTTGTGCTCTTGTAATTTTTTATATATTTTATCGAATTTCCAAAATAAATCATGCAATAAGTTACACATGAATTTCATTCATAACGTTTTATAATTTGACACATGATTATTTCTGGCAGGGATATCGCGTGTAGTGATTTCGTGTATTATTAGTTATCAAAATTCGCGCGTTACGCCTGACGCAGTTAACTTTTGTTGCATAAAACATGCCGTTGACTGGTTATACAGGAGTCAGCTCGTTTGAAATTGCTCTCAAAATTTCTCCCAAGTTCCTCAAAGATTCACGCCGATGCAATTTAGCCAAGGCTTATGGGGGAACGGGAAATGGGAATGGGGAAATACGCAGGGAAACCCATTAACTCGTTAGCGTTTGCGTTGGAGGAGCGGACGCCTCCCCCTCCGAATGCTTCGTCTCCTCCACCGTCGATGTATTCGTTTGATCCTCGTGCCTTCAAAGGAAATGTTTGATGGGACTGATTCTGGCTGGGCATGGGGGACGAGAACAATTGTCCACCGAAATAGTGATTGTAGAAAAAAAAAATGCCCTCGGCTGTATTTTTGCACCTAATTTTTTTCATATCTCGCCTCAATTTTTGTCATGGCGTGAAAGCCAAGCGAAGAAAACACACTGAGAGAAATTTTTAGTTCCGGTTACCGCTCAGTCCTTGACTATTTTAATTTTTTACCACAATCGAAAAACATAGTTCTAGGTACAAAGTGAAAATCAGTTTTGTAGCCGTTACCAGAAAGTCTAGTATCCGTATGCTATTCTTTCTCATTACGATCACTGTTACTATATTTTCTTGTAACTGTTGCCAAAAATTTAATGCTTGTGCAAGAATAAATTGACGTTAAAGCCTTATTTAACTAAAAAAAGTAGAGTAAACCGAACAAACTGATTTTGCGTTGCAATTACCAAAAAAGGATCAACATTAGAGCAAAATGGTTACTCGTAGGTACCTCGTTCTCTGTAATTCCAACAATATTCAAACAGTTTCTTCAACGATACCTGTTTTACTGAATTTTTCTAGTTACTGTAACAAATAAAAATTTTCTCAGTGCAGGTCGATTCATCCGACAATGATTTCTAATTGTTCTTGACCAGTGACTAAGAATTTTTGGTTCATCTAATTCCACCGCCTAACGGGTGATGAGTTTCACTATGATTCGGATAATTTGTCGTTCGTATGGAACTGCGTGAACTGATCTCCCATAATTACCGAGCTTTACGATCCCTAGTTTCGGAAGTATCCGGTCGTAAAGCTCCAATCCATCTTGGAACTGTCTTTCCTATAAGTTTGTAGCCATTTAGCAGCGGTCAAAAGTCTGAGAAGACCATATCCCCTTAAATCAGACTAATCCTCTTGCCTGTCCTAACTTTTGGAGATGTGATGGGACGGGAATGAATTTCGAGGGTCGCTTCGAGACTTTCGTCCGTTAATGCAGTCGGAAAGAATAATTGCAAAAAATTGAGGAACGTTCTCACGGCAAAAAATTCATCCGTACTGACGGGAGTTTGAAGTTTTCAATCACGCCATGGAAAGTTTGACTGAAAAACAATTATTTACGTCACTGTCGGTTTCATTCTTATACACGGATTAGTGCAGATAATCTTCACGTCAACTCAGCGTCTATCATTACTGAACAAGAAGTTGGCAACCCGATTTAATACAACCCACAGATAAATATACACGCTAGAAAAATTTCATTCTTTATACGTTATTTTGTCATCACGTTTAATTTTGAAAGTAGTTAGAGTTTGATTGAACATTTGGATAATTCGATTAACCAGGAAGATTGCATCTATTCAAAATCTACACCTCATTTATAGAGACACCAGAAATCAGAATAATCGACCAATCTCATCTGGAGACGGGCAGATCTGTGAAACGCTAATCGTAAGCACCTTCTCTTGAAGTGAGTTTCAACTTATGATATGAAAAAATAAAAATAAAACAATATAATATTTATCTTTTATTTGAATCAGTCTTGACGGAGATGTTACACGCCTATATAGTAATATAATGAATAGTAATTAATATTGAGTGTAAAATGTGTTACGATTCATGAAGCAAAAACATGAAAAATTTCATCTTGCTCTCAACCTACGGGAAAAATGAAATGTATAAGATAACCTTACATTTTACAATTGGCACGTACGAAACAACCATATTCTGTATCATTACACAACTCATGTACCCAATGACAACACAATTTACCCAGTCTGTATCCAGGCTGTAAGTGGTTCCACATACCGGGACAATCTCTTGAAAATCAACTGCGCATGCGCAAGTTTTATCGGCTATTCGCGCAGGCTGGCCATCCCAAGTTTCAGCTGTCAAACTATTTCTGGTGGCGATGTAGTTGACAAGAGGTGCTTGAGGGTAGTTGGGGGTGTTGGCGGTGGACGCGGTTACGCTTTCTCTCACGGGGTTGATCGAGTAGATCGACATTTCTAAGTCGCAGTCGACAAGTAGTCTTATGTATTCACTTTGTGGCGACTCAATCTCAAGATTTTATACCGACACTACTTTGGCCGCTACGAATGTCGGTGCGAGCTCGTTAGATCGAGTCGATAGAGCAGAACCCTTCTACGCTCCCAGGCCCAGCTGGGCCCACTTGCCCGCCGAAAACTGGTCAAAAAAATTTACCCACGGGTATCCGTCTTCATGTTCTTCATTCAACGGCATAAGCATCAAATTCCCACCGTTCTTTGAAGAATTAACTTTCCGACTTAATAACAAATGATTTCCAAACTTTTCTGAGTCACTGTCTCAATTATTCGAAATCTCATAACATTAACATTTATGACTATTCAAAAAACTTTTCATTTGCTCTCGCGATCTTGAATTTTTGTGGGCATAGAATTTAAACGCTGTTTAAGCTAGTCGCAAGTAAAATATCTACGTTGGAAGGATAAGCAAAATTCTTTTTCAGAAAGTGTTCGTATGGAATGAAATTCAGAGTAATTATAATACGTCACGGATGCGCTAATTTTGATCGGGATGAAATGGATGCTCCGTATGTGAGACAGTATTTAACGCAGTATCCTGATTTGAAGACCTCAAAAGGTCATTGACGGCGATTTTTTTTTTTTTTTGAAAGGGAGAGATAGAACGAAGTTTCTCATAACTTCAGGTGTATTTTGACACACATTTAAAGGTACGAGTGAAGATTTGTATCATCCAACTATCGCAGAACGGCAGCTTTATTAGCTGACCCGTTAACTGGAAAATATATCTTTAGTCAACGGCTAACCACCGAAGGGCCTAGCTGCTTAAGACTGGATCCGACAGGAAAGATAAAGCGCGTATTTCTTATCCCCAATGTGAAAACTGAAATCATTATTAATCATACATCATACATCATACATCATACATCATACATCATACATCATACATCATACATAGTATTGAAGTTAGGAACCAAAGTTTGAATGTTCGGATGTTTGGATCTTCAGAAAGTGACGTCGTCGAAAATTTTCTTTCTCTTGACGTCATCGATCCACAGTAATCATCGACTACGAAAATCAGCGAGCCGAATTACTCAGTCTGGAAACAACCGCGTGGTAGAGAAGACGTGTGAGAACCGCGCTCCGCAGATTTCGAGGACCGAGTTCTCTACCAGCTGGATCCAGCGCTCCGGGTCCATTTCCTGGTGAAACTCGACTTCCAGAACAAGTGCTCCGTGGTTCCTGCGCTTCAGGTCCACTATCTGGTGAAATTTGACTTCCAGGACAAGCGCTCTGTAGTTTATGTGCTTCAGGTACGGTACCTAGTGAAACTCGACTTCCAAAACAAGGCCTCCGTGGTTCTTGCGCTCCAGGTCTGCTACCTGGTGAAACTCGACTTCAGGAATCAGCGCTCCGTAGGTTTTGCGCTCAAGGTCCACTACCTGGTGAAACTCGACTTCCAGGAGTAGCGTTCCATGGTTCCTGCGCTTCAGTTCCACTACCTGGTGAAACTCGACTTCCACGACAAGCGCTCCGTGGTATCTGCGCTTCAGGTCCGCTACCTGGTGAAACTCAACGTCAGGGACCAGCGCTACGTAGGTTCCTGCGCTCCAAGATCACTAATTGGTGAAACTCGACTTCAGGAATGAGCGCTCCGTAGGTTTTGCGCTCGAGGTCCACTACCTGGTGAAACTCGACTTCCAGGAGTAGCACTCCATAGTTTCTGCGCTCAACTTCCACTGCCTGGTAAAACTTCACTTCCAAGACCAGCGCTCCGTTATGCTGGCTGCCCAGATCCTTGACCTGGTGACTTTGGACCTTCAGGACTAATTTTCCGTAGATTTATCTGTCGAGATCCCCCGCCTGGTGGATCTCGACCTCGAGGACAAGCGCTCCGTCGGTTTGGCTGTCCAGTTCCTTGACCTGGTGACTTTTGACTTTCAGGACTAATTTTCAAGTTTACGAGTTTGATTCACGTCATGTTTCGTACTATCAAACCAATATGCATGATTCAGATAACACTTTGAATCCGAACAAAAAATCAAACTACCAGGATCAACAAATTGCAATTGGTAAGTAGTTCGCATAGCATACCTAGGAATCCAAGACAATAATCTCGTTCAGTTAGAACTAAAATTGCTGTGCGTCGTGTTTCAAATCTGTAAGCACTTGTCTGATTGTACTGTGGTATTTTTTGATAAAATTTCGTGTATGATCTATGATGTATGATCATAAGATGAATAATAATTTGAGTTTTTTCATTTCAGACAAGAAATACGCACATCATCTTTCCTGCCAAACTCCAGCGGTTAGGCCCTTCGATGGTTAGCCGTTGACTAAAGACATATTTTCCAGTTAACGGGTCAGCTAATAAAGCTGCCGTTCTGCGACAGTTGGATGATACAAATCTTCACTCGTACCTTTAAATGTATGTAACTTTGGTTCTTAACTTTAATACTATGTATGATATATGATGTATGATGATATATGATTTACAATGATTTCAGTTTTCACATTGGGGACAAGAAATAGGCACTTTATCTTTCCTGTCGGATCCAGTCTTAAGCATCTAGGCCCTTCGATGGTTAGCCGTTGACTAAATATATGTTATTCAGTTAACGGGTCAGCTACTAACGCTGCCGTTCAGCGACTGTTGGATGATATAAATCTTTACTCGTACCTTTGAATGTGTGTTAAAATACAATCGAAGTCACAAGAAGCTTCGTTCTATCTCTCCCTTTGAAAAAAAAAAAAAAAAAAGCCATCAATGACCTTTTTAGGTCTTTAAATCAGGACACTGCGTTAAATGCTGTCTTATATACGGAACATTCATTTCATCTCGATCAAAATTAGCGCATCCGTGATGTATTACAATTACTCTGAATTTTTCTCCATACGAACACTTTTCGAAAAACAATTATGCTTCCCTACCCAACGTAGGTACTCCACTTGCGACTAGCTAAAACAACAAGCCTTCTGCATCGTATCTTCAGTTCAAGATCTTGTATTACTATTTCACCTTGTCCTCAAATCAAATTTTTTATCTTGTCTCACGACTCAACCGCTATGTCACGTGGTTTCTTCCCCTTATCAGCAAAGATACTGGCGAGCTGCATTAATAGTATTGGTTCACTCAAACCAGGCTTGAAGTTGACCTTGAACATATTTCTAATACCGTGGCTATAATAGTCATATAGAATTGAACCATTGAGAGTTTCCACTTCCATGTTATACTCGTATAACTTAGAAGCTCTTCTAATCCTCAGAGCTCTTGAAATACTTTGTTTCGACTGACCCACCTTAGTATAAAGAGGAATGAACAAGTAGACAGAGTTTGTATTACGAATGACTTCTGACTACTTCCCAAATGACGGTTGGTGTAACCAATGTTATATTCCATTGATATGATTGTGAACGAGGATAAGATAACGCAAAGTGTGTTGTATGTCTACGTACGTAAATATTCATGTATATGCGTAGATTTGTACAGTCATACGACTTCATCGGTGATGGTTTAGAAATCGATTGCCACAAGTCGTCATCTCCGAGACTTGTATAGTCGGTAACCATGACTCGCGGTGCAGAATTCCTCAAACTAATAGCGGAATATATAAGTAAGACGAAAAAATTCGAGCGCAATCTCAAAATGGTGAGTTATATATTATAAACTGGTATTATGAAACAAAGATGATTCATCGACAATAAGATCTGCTTTTTCGTCCAGCTGAATTATCTTTCTTTGGAAAACGGACAGGCCAAAGTAAAATTCACTGTAACCGAAGATCACATCAATACTGAAGGACACTTACATCCAGGGCTGACGACAACGTTAATCGACGTTTTATCCAGCCACGCACTGTTGGTTCATGGAGACGGATTTTCGGGAGTATCGACGAACATTCATGTCTCGTAAATTATGTTACATTCAAATGCAATTTTGCCTCCCGAACAGTAAATGGGTTATGATATTTTCAAATTAATTATAATTTGCAGACTAAGTCAACGAGCTTCCGTCGGCGATTTGATACTGATCGAGGCTAAGGTCTCCAAACTCTTGGAACCATTGGCATTCGTTGAAGTCGAATTATTGAGGAAGAATGGAATGGTTGAAGAAGTCGTTGCACGTGGTCAACATACTTTATTCGTAAGGCCTGGAGTACATTACAGCAAAAGTTGAGGATAATAAAATTTATGCATGCTAAAATTGCAGTAAGTAATTCGTGAATTGGATATTAAGTTCTTGGTGAGAAATTTCTAAGAAAAACAAAATATAAATACGTCAGATGTCGATTATCGAAAAAAATTGTTAATATTTTGATTGCGGTTTTTGGCTCATTATCCACAGTTATCTTCAAGATGTAACGATAATAGAAGAAGTAGAAATTTTTCAGGTTGTTGAGCGAGAAAATTTTCATTTGTCTGGTTCTTTAGGTGCCATTTTATTCAAGCGTAATTAATCAAACATTGGAATAATCAAGTGGAAAAAAACGATTGGCGACCTGTTGCAAATCAAAGTGGCGAAAAAACATATTGATTATTTTTCTTTTATCACCATTTTGATTTGCAACAGGACACCAACGGATTTTTGCCGTCTTGATTATTAATATTTTTGACTAATTACACTCAAATAAAATGGTACCTAAAGAACAGAACAAATAAAATTGACGCGCTTATTTTGACCTTTCTCTGTTCTTTGATGTAATTTTTCTTAATTTTCACCACCGATGCCGGTTTTACGTATCTGAATTTCTGAGGAGGTCAATTCACATTTAGTTTATCTTCTTTTTGACCTGATGACACCGATAAAAATTTCTAAATACACCCTACAAGGTCGAGAAAAATACCCTTAAGAAAAAAAATAATAGAAGAAGGAATCCGTCGCCTCATCATCGCTCGCATGGAACAGAAATGAGGCTGCGGAAGATCGATTTCTCATTTGCAGACTTAATTATCTGGGAAACTCGGCAGCGTAAATCCGAATGAAAGTCGTTCGCTCGTTATTTTAATTCGGATTATTCGGTAACCACCTACCAACCTTATTATACACGTCCTCAAAAGATTCGCAACCTGACGACCCTTAGAGAACGAGCCGAGCTGGTTCTCCTCGATGATGAGGTGCGAAATGACGGCTAACGAAAATTTCTCATGGGAGATGCTGCTCCCTCGGATTCTACGTTGCAGGTAACTCTTCGTAGAATCAGCAATGGTGTTAATTAATCCCAAATATAACGTAGACTCCGTGATAATGAGTAAAAATAAGTTTGCATTCGATTTTCCTCTATAGTCGGGTCTCCCAGTTATTTCAAACTTGTGTAATTCCATTTGTACCATGAAATTGTACTAATAAATTCGACGTACGGAATCCCTTGAGTCACGCGATGTTGTATCCGAGTTGACTTTTACAAGTATTAGATAGTATTCTGTGATTTTGGAGATTACGAATCTGAAATATGACATTGAAAATTCAAGATGGCGGATCCAATATGGTGGATTCAAGTTTCAAATTTGATTGCATCGGATCGAAAATCTCTGTGCCGAGATTTTTGAAGTTTCCGCTTACGAATCTGGAATCTGACTTTGAAAATTCAAGATGGCGGATCTAATATGGTGGACTAAAATTCCAAATTTGATCACATCGAATCGAAAATCGCTATACCGAGGTTTTTTAGGGTGGGATTACGAATCTGAAACCAGATTTTGAAAATACAAGATGCTGGATGCAATATGGTAGATGAAAATTGAATTTGCTGGACTGAATTTTCAAAATTTAATATCAGATTCATAATCGGTGACCCCTAAAACCCCTGGACAGAGTTTTTCGTCCTCATTCGATCGAATTTGAAATTTTTGTCGGCCATATTGGATCCGCCATATTGAATTATTTTAATCCAAATTCAAATTTGTACAAAGTGACTCCAAAAGCTTATAATTCATGTGAAAGATGAATACGTATAAAGGGATAAGTTTCTCGGATATGAATTATTCCTTCAACTTATTTCCAACAATAAAAACTTACATTATATCGCAATAATTACTCTCGAGTATTAAAACCCTATCAGTACACTATCAGAAATAGCAAGAAACCGAAATGAAATATGTCGAAAAGTTTTCTATGTATACAAAAGAAAATGGGTATAATAATAGGTGGTAAAAATACTTACCACTATGACTCAAAGGGTTAATAATTCCAATCATTTTGAATAATGACACTTCCTAAAGCGTTCATCGGGCACACACTGAAGAATATAACGAGATTATCTACACCAGGCGAGTAATTGGCAGGTTATGTTTTTACCACCCCGTATATGCGTACATGTGGGCACGTGTAGACCTGCAGCAGTGATGCCAAAACGAAACAAAAAAAAAAAAAAGCAGCGAAGAGTGACTGAAAATCCGGATTCGATTTGGGTCGAGTTTAATTGCGCGAAACGTTGTTGCGTCATTTGCACCGCTGCCAGAGCGTAACGTATATACGTTCAATGTAATTCACAGATTATTCACCTGGAGTAGTTAATAGTTGTACGGCAGTACACGTAGGATTGTACATGTGTAGTGACAGTTCTGATTCGTTTTCAGAATAGATTCCTACCGCAGGTTTTTTTTACCTAGGAAGCCTTACTCGTTGAGGTATTGAAACGTTGAACTCTTTTTTTTTTTAACTAGGTTTTTTACATATCTATGATAATCCTGAGTCTCGTGAGGATTGTATTCCACTTCCATCTCGGTTGTTTCCCATCAATTTTTTCATATTATTCATCTTCTTGAAAGGTACAATGAAATTCAAAAGCTGAAGCAGAGTAAGCGAGTTTTCATGCCTTGTACATCTTGCGATTCCCTCTTCGTTCCAAGGGTTTTTAAATTTCAATTGTGGCAACTGCTTTCTCCTCAAAGCACGTTTTTGCCATTTCGTGTAATTCGGTTAAATATCATCTGCACAGTGTATACACCAAGCCACGAGTTGGAAATTACGGTTATTTGAAAATTACGGTTTTTTTTTTACGGGGAAGCAGAGTGACGAGTGCGTTTTTACAAGCTTCGTAACCCCGCACAGTACGACTCAAATTGGATAAAAACTGACCGAAGTACACGGCAACCTAAAAATAGATCTACCCAAAAGTGCAGATAAGATGATCTAGAGCCCTCTTTTTCTTACAACCCTTCAATTAGTCCGTCGAGTACCGACGGATAATCAAACTTTACCAAAAACAACCGGTAACAACCTTCTCTTCTTCCTCTTGAGGGGTGCGACTAAGCGACCCACCGAAAGAAATATTCCCAACAATTTTCAAGGGTGCAGATCATCCCCCCATTCACCGGTACGCCTATAAACCTTGAGGGTAAAAGTGAGCTTGTAAAATCGATTCTTTAGCACGGTACGTAAAATAATTCGGGCGATTCTCAGGGGTGAAAGTATCCAGTGTATGGATATCTTTGGAAGTGACGATGAGCCGAAGCGGTTGAGATACCGTAGACAAAAAGGATCAAAGAACTTTGACGGTTATTGTTGATTTGAAGAAATATGTTCCGTTAATGAAAGAAAACAAACACACCAAAAAAAAGGCAAAATATTTATTAATCAAGACACAAGATGTGAACTAAAAAGAAAATCGTTCAAACCAGTATTTGTAGATGTAAAATTAATCAATATTGTTTTATTATAGAAATTTCAAGTGAATTATCCTCTTTTTATGAAAACTGTATAGGGTTGCCTTTTTTTTTTTCTTTTTGTTCAACATGATATAATATGGTATAGGTAAAATTGTAAATACTAATCATTTTTAATCATTCATTCGTCCATCCATTCAGTCGCAAGATTAAAATACGCCTTTTATAATATATATGATGCTCATTGCATTGTCAAATGATTTTGTGTTATAATTCTTCCGTGTCTAGTCTTTTCTTCAAACAATAAGTATTTTCGTATTTCTTATTTACTCAGCCTTTACTTTTCCCTATTGTTGTCGAAGACGATTCCGTAATTTTCCTCACACAGATCTCGTTCCCGTAGATGGCCTTCCACTTTTCATTGTTACAAACTTGCCAAACATGTTAAATTTTGATTCATAGTTGTGAAAAAAAAATGTGACCAGACTTTGTTTAGTAAAAAGAAAATGCATGTTGTAAAATTCGATGCATCGACAGATCGTGATAGAATAATTTTAAATGTGGGCTACGCGGTGTTAACTCGAAACTCTTACGGGACCCTTCAAAATAGTCGATACGTCGACTAAGAAAGCGAACTTTGACAGCCGGATGCACACCGCTGTCTTCCAATTACCTCGACAATAAAATTCCGCCCCGAACCTTCAAAGCGTTAACGCGAAGCCCTTCGTTTCCTCTCGAGAGCTTGCGCGTCTGTGTATGAAGGGTGCACGGTTGTAATACGCCTGCATGTATACACGCCTACAACGTGGTAGTTTTTTTTTTTTTTTATTTTTTTTTCTTTTTTTGCACTGCTTTTCTTCTTCCACCCCTTCTTCTTCACCCTCTACGCTCATAACTCTACACCAATTCTTTCGGTCTACTTTGCACGCTTTCAGCTACTGCTTCTGGTAGACAAAGGCATTCGAGAGAAGCGCGCGGTTCGCGGCACTCGCTAAGAGCTGCTGCTTCTAGGAACGAATAGAAACGAGTATCGAAACCGAGCAAATATATCCCTTTGCATATCCTGTGGGAGAATGTTTTGAGTGAAGTTTGACGAGCTTAGCTCGGTTAAAATCGTCGTAAGTCCGAAAACGCTGATTTCAATTTATTCGATTTATTTAAAGCCGACAACAGTGGTTTCTCTTTGAAATAATTCGATAAGAACGTGTGAGCAATTTGCACAGGCTAATACAATCTCGACTATTAGGAGACGCAGTTAACGCGAAACAACATTTTATATGTAACGAATTTACTAAAGTCAATGCAAAACCGAAATAAAATCACAAGTGCGGCTAACATTGGCCTTGTTGATTTTCTACAAAAGTTCGAATTCGTTTTAGGTACGAATATCGCGAAGAATATTGTTTTCTTCCTCGTTATCAACAATGTGTGAATTGACGATGGTTATTTAATCCTATAATTTTTTTTTTTTTTTTGAAGAAATAATTTTTGTATAAATTATTTGCTTAATTGTACCTTTTCGTCGCCCCGAATTTAGTCCCAGAAAATTAAAATCAAGCTTGCACGCGTGTACTGCAAAAAAGAAAAGAGTACGTTTGGCTGTTAACCGCAATTTTCAAACATTTTTGAATATATTAAATTACTGAATAGTTATTTAACGGCAAAAGAATATCGTTTGTCGAATTTTTATAACTTAACGACCCTTTGTATGCGGGCTTAGGAAGAATGTTGAGAGACGATGTGCACAGAATAAATTCGCCAACCTAATGAGCTTTAATTAATGAAAATTATTCAAGCAGTGTACATTGAAGGTAAAAGTAAAAAAAATTGCTAATAATTAGAAAATATCGATTGAAATTTGTGATAAAACGTCCGCCATTTATTGACCCAACGAAAGTGGCCTTAAATTTTCATCGTCACGTTGAATTACATGTAACGAAACCTAGTAAAGGTAAAACTTATTTTTACCATCTCGTCGTCGACAAATATTATGTTTTACAAAACTGCACCGATACCGATTACGATCAATAAATGGCAATATTGAATTGACTTCAGTTGAAAATTTTACAAAGCATAAACTTCTGAACGAAATGACCCATCGTAGAGCGAAATCTAACGAATCTATTTAGATTTTAAATAGTTTTTAAAGCGATTCAAAATGAAATATCAATATCTGATTGTAAATGTTCATTGTAAATTCAGTATTTACTATATTTGGATTTTTTAATAGATATACATTTTCGTAGCTAGCGAATATAATAATTGGAATAGTACTTACATTATGTACCAAGGGAATAAAGTGGAAGATTATTCCCGCGGGTGGGTTTTACCCCAGGAAATAGTCGACTTTCATTCCTGTGTTATACATAGAACTTTATTTCCGACAAAACTCCGGCCGCAATATTTAATTGAAAATTGGGACTTTTAAATTCGGGTCATATTTCCTGCAAATGCGTTTTAGGGAAAAATACGCCACTTTCGTTCCGCTTTTGAGGTCAGAAAAGTTGACTTTACGGTTGACTCGGGAGTAAGAATACTTAGTGTACGACTTAATATGTCTCGTAATTAACCCTGGAACGGCAACGGGTGGTGGGGGTGATAAAATATCCCTCGCGAATTTAAGTTTCCCGCCGCAAGAGAACAGCTTGCGTTTTCGTGTTTCTTTTACTAATTTTTGACCACTTTTTCGGTAATTACGCAAACATTTTTCTTATCCACGTGATTCTCTATTAAAAACGAAGAAAATTAGACCCTGTACGACCCTTAACGACGCGATGAAGGTACCCGAGACATGGAATTTACAAAATTGGGGAAAAAATATAAAAAAATAACCTTGCCGTTCTAGGGTCAAGTTAACGAGACGTATCGATTACCGATCAACCTGCAACCTCGCGATCAATTCAGCCGACGTACAGACTGAAGCCATCGGGAAGTATAATATTAATATCCACTCAAGATGCAGTGAAAAGATTTTCGAGCAGAGAAGGTGAAAGATGGTATAAAAAAAAAAAAAGAAAAGAAAATGAAAATGAAAAAGAAAAGGAACCTAAGAGATATATTCCTATTTCAAGAATCGTTCATCACTGCTGCTCGCAGCCCTCGCTACCCTTGGACTTCGTGTTAACGATGCTATTGTACCGTCTAGCTAGCGAATCTTATGTACGAAACTCGGCTGCAGTTGGCGCTCGCCTCGGTTAGGTGGTATGTACTTACACATATGTACGTTTATACATGTGTCTGGGTTATACATGCCTACCCCAGCGCTGCAAGAAAATTCAACCCAGTGCAGAGAGCGCTTCGTAGAAAATCTTTTGCACTTCGCACGCTCTGTGCGCTTCGCCGTATCGAGATGGGGTGAAAAATTCCGAGACGTGCCTCGGGCGCCAAAGGATATATACAATATATATATATATATATATAATATATATATGACTCGAATATGTATGTATGTTACATGAATGAACATCCGTCATGCGGATAGCAAAATCAACGGTTCTGGAATGGATTCATTCGCCGATCAAGGAATAAAAATCACAGTATTCTAGATTACATACCTGAACGGTAGAAGAATATATTTAATAATATATGTACATGTTATGTTTATGTCCAGTATACTTATATCTATCAGCGTCAACGATTCAGCTTCCTTGCTCTTCTTCTATAATTGTTTTATAATTTTTTTTTTTTCTTTCCTTGACTTCTGCGGATTTTAGATCAAACACATTTCGTATATTTTTACTTTTCATCACCTACGGTGATTTGAGAGAAATATTGGTTTTGGTCGAAAGTCAATTTTTCTAATTTCAATCGTCGAAGTTTTTACGTTTTCGAAGATTGAGAATTCGAAACACAGGTTTTTAGAAAAATGTCGGTCTCTCGGTTTGTACGATAAACTCCCGCGATGATCTCGCATTGGCAAATGTATCATTTGTTACAGTAACTAGAAGAATTGAGTAAAACAGGTATCGTTAGTAAAAACTGTTTGAATATTGTTGGAATTACGAAAAACGAGGTACGCTTAATCATTTTGCGCTATTGTCGATCCTTTTTTGGTAATTGCAACGCAAAATCAGTTTGTGAGGTTTACTCTACTTTTTTAGTTAAGCAAGGCTTTATAATCAATTTGTCGTTGCACAAGCATTAAATTTTCGCAACAGTTACAAGAAAATATGGTAACAGTGATCGTAATGAGAAAGAATAGTAACGGATACTAGACTTTCTGGTAATACCTACAAATCTAATTTGCATTTTCTACCTAGACCTATATTTTTCGATTGTGGTAAAAAATGAAAATAGTTAAGGACTGAACGGTGACCGGAACTAAAAATTTCTCTCAGGGCGGAAATGGCTGGGTGAAAATATTTGAAACTTACAGAATTTCGCAATCAAATCATGGGCATGAAAAGTTTCCGTGTCCCGTTCAATTTGAATTTCCTTCGAAACTTGAAAACGCACTACACGAAATAAATCGATTTTCAATATTTTACCGACAAACATATGTATACTTCATCCACCTTCCTACTTTTTCTAAATAAACGATTATGTTTACTTAAAAAAAAAATGTATCAGTAAAAAAAAATTTTTTTCGGCTTGTTTCTGTATGCCACAATCCTTTTTTATCCATTAATAATATGATTTGGCTAAATGTTGCTGAATATACGAAGGAATTATAAGCATAATCAATTCTCGACAATATTAAAGCTTGACTCTATTATACTGAGTTTCGTAATCACAATAATGACACGGTTTAGTTGGAATTATTTTTGAAAATTCCACGAAGTGATATCAGAATTGCATTTGGTCTTCTTTACAATCACGATCATTCCTATTTCGCATAAGCGTAGTTTTCTTTACTACATCATCTGCGATATTATCCACAATCTATTTAAATAACAACTACATATTCTAATCGAATCGTTAACATCGCTACAAAAAATATCTTACCCAAAAATTCTGTAAGTACTCAAAATCAAAACTAATATTGCATACGAATATTTTATTATAACATTATGAAAGATTTATTACAATCAATCGTATTTTAACTAACGTCTCTTTTTTGCTTTCAAAATTTTTTCCAACAACGCGAATCATTGGGAAGCTGATTAGCAGCACATCTCGCTGCTGTTCTCGTTTACATCAACATTCAATTCAATTCATTGTCACAAATGTATTGCTCAAAGTAAATTGTCGCCAAGATTTCTATTGCTCGTATCCCGCTCGTGTTCATATTTCCGAAAGATTCTAGATAAATACCAAAATCTGGTATAATATACGATAAACAGGGAAACTACCCGGTATAAAAGAACAATAAAATTCTTCACAATTTCCCGTCGAGTTTGCAATACTTTCAAGGAAACCACCGCGTAGAATAATGATGATAAAAGACTTCCTGTGGTTTTCACCGGACACGAGATCTAGACGTCAGATTCGTTAATTAATAAATTTTCTTTTTTTACTTCTCATCAGTTACGGTGATACGTGAAAAGTAAAAGTTTCAATCGGAAAAAAGTTTCTTTAATTCCAATTATTCTTCGGATTAAAATTCAAATAATCGCCATATCTCGTTTTCTTTTACCGTATATTTTCATCGAAGAAAATCCCTTAAACCTAAATGACTCCGATACAATTCGTACGACAGTTACAGAAAACTTTACAGAAATCCCAAGAAAACGGAGAAAATATTGCAATAAAAAAACCATTTTATGGAAAATAAATTACCCATTTTAGGAAGTTGAAAAAAAAAACAGCAGAGTTCTTAACGATAGAAGATTTTTATGATTATACTCGATGGTATGTGCGGTAATTGAATTGGTTTGTGTAGTGGTGAATAGGAACGTAAAAATACTATTTTTAACGATGGTGTTCCATAACATTATGTGCAAACCCATGCAACGGCAGTATCAGTGCTTTTCAATAACGGTGAATCGTGATGTTTAATAAATTTGACTGAACTTTCATATCCTTCTCTCCCTCTCTCTCTCTCTCTCTCTCGCTTCGTCTCTCGCAAACTCTCTGCGTCACTCGTCCAAGCGATTTTTATGGCTATTTTTGTTTTCTCGCCAAGCGAAACCCAATCACCCGATACCCATGTCTGTTGTATGGATAACACAGACCAAATCTGCTGAACACGCAGATGCGAGTAGCTTTATATGCACACAGGGTGCAAACTATTAAAAATTGCCTCGATAGCGGCCATACTGAGAGAAATTTTTTATTTATTATAATTACCAGTACCAGTTTTAATTAAACGTATATATAGTTATGAAAACGATTCAAATATCACTGAAATTATTGTGCAAAAAAATGTTAACCGTACAACTATTTAGTGATTATAATTGTCAATACTGTATTTCTTGGTTGTAACAACATCGAATCTGTTTGTTTAGTTTACGGTATTCTGTCGGTTTCATAGGGGCTTAACATCATCAATTTATTGCTACACCAACATCACATTAACCGAACAGTTACAAGAAAGTACAGTACTAATTTTTCTCTTCTGAGCTACTAAGCTCATTTTCATTTTATACGCAAAATTATTCGTTTCGTTAATGGTGAGAGTTGCGAATGATTAAAAATTATGTAGTATCTATAATCAAAGGTAGAAATTTTTTTATACGGTACGCTTTGAAGTTCGAATCGCTTCATCGTGCCGATTATGCAAAAAATCCATAACTGAAAGAAGTGCAGCTAGATTAAAAAGCAAAATACGAAGAGAGTTTTCAAGTATTAATTACTTGTAAGTATAATATAATTACCTGCCAATTAACACAGAGAGAGAGAGAGAGAGAACAAGAGAGAGGAACAGAGACGAGAGAAGAGAAAATATTCTTAATCGAAATCTTATCTCCGTTTAATTTACTCGTCAACTACAATGTTGCAAAGAAACCTGGACGTAGTTTTACGCGTATATTTTTATCCTTGTCCGACGAAGCGGTCTGTAAGTTAAAACACTTTCGCAAAGTTGATCGTTACTTTCCAGCTATGGGTTAGTATGGGTATCTTAAATTCATGTATTAATTCACGTTTTTCTATTTCCGAATTCGACAACTTTTCGAAACAGCCACATGCATCGAACCATGAAGAAAAGGATGAAAAACACTTGTGAAGAAATTCGTCCTAGCGAAATTTTTAAATCAAGAAAATTATATTACTTTTAACGGTAATCTAATCTTCTTTCCGAATACATTTCTAATTCTTGCAACCCGTTCCACAAGCATGAACGTTTTGTTTTAAAAACGCGCAACATGCCTCAAAACTTGATTCAAAAATACAATATTTCCGACTCTGGTTCAACATCATAGATGAAATTAAAATCCAGTTTAAAAAAATGCTGCCTACATGTCATATTTTTTGCAAAAATATTGCTGCTGGTTTACTTTCGCAATGTAAAAAAGCGAAAACTCCTTTAAATACGTAATAGTTTCGTACATATTCCTCAAACTACTACGTATTTCAAACAAATCCTATGAAACACCTACACTGAGAAAAGTTTCATTTGTTGTAGTTACTAAAAAAATTCAGTAAAATAGGTATCGTTGAAAAAACTGTTTGAATATTGTTGGAATTACGAAAAACGAGGTACGCGTAACCATTTTGCGCTGTCGTCGATCCTTTTTTGGTAATTGCAACGCAAAATCAGTTTGTTCGGCTTACTCAACTTTTTTAGTTAAGCTTTAACGTCAATTTATTCTTGCACAAGCATTAAATTTTCGCAACAGTTGAAAGAAAATATAGCAACAATGATCGTAATGAGAAAGAATAGTAACGGATACTAGACTTTCCGGTAAAAGCTAGAAAACTAATTATCATTTTGTACCTGGAAATATATTTTTCGATTGTGGTAAAAAAATGAAAATAGTCAAGGACTGAGCGGTAACCGGAACTAAAAATTTCTTGCGATGTAGCACTTCAATATTTGTGATGCCAGTGTTATACAAAGGAGTTGTGCAACGTAAGGCTTAAACAAATTCTATCGGCGAGAAGTAACACCGTTCCGCTCGTGCGTTGAAATTTTATTCTCGAAACATCCCCAAAGAATTTATTTCAAAAATAGAAATCGGAAAATGCATCCGCCCCAATGAAAATGGCGAATAATGTAATAAATCGTATTAGTTTTGCGTAAATGATCCCAGGCGTCCAGGGCACGTGGAACACCCTGTACGTGCAACCCCAAGCCAAGAGAAACGGGGCGAATGTCCGTACAATGGACACATTCTGGATAGCTCATCTACCACATCGACCCCCGACACGGATACTCGCCACCTCCTGCAGCTGCGGGGGCGGGTATCGTTCCAGCGGCGGATGCAGCAGCAGGTTCGATTTATCCGTCTATATCAACCGACGTATATTTAGCCTGGGTGTATCTGCGACTGACGCCCGTAACCGATCACCCTCGTTTGCCGGATAACCGGAAGGAGCTTTTGATATTCGCTAAATAAGCGTTAGTAAAATAACGCCACCGATTGGGGAAGAATGTTCGGGGCGGGGGTGAAGTTTTGAATTTTACAATTTCAGAAAGCGCGTAATTGCGAATTATTTTGGGGCGGAAATTGAAGTGAAGAAATCAGAACTTTGGAGAAACAACAAAGTGTCGAATTGTTGGAAACTCGACGGCTCGGAGTTCCGAAATACGGGATTCCGAAAATTCAAGTTACGATAGAGTAAAATTTCAAAAATCTAAATATATTCACACGGCGTAGTTTACTCAACGAGTGGGTGTAAAAAATTGGAAAAACCGACAATCAGAATGACCAGGATTCCGAACGTAAGAATATCGAAAATCCAAAAGAAAGAAAGATCAAAGTGTGTGAAATTTTGACTAACTGCAGAAATTCACAGGGTTGAAAATCCTCGATCATTTAAAATTTCGATATTTCAGAATTTCAAATTTTCTCATTTTCACACTTTGGGAACTTTGAACGTCGAGTTTCGGTCTATTCGAAACTTCGATGCTTCGTCAAAGTTTGATTTCTTTATTCCAAGTTTCATCACCAAAAAATTCGCAATTCTGTACTTTCGGAACTTTTCACATCCGGAATATCGACCTCGTCCCGAATATTCAAAGCAGATATTTGTTCGTTTCACGTTTATTGCCGTCTTCTTCTCTTTTCGTACCTATTTTCACAACCTCAACGTGAACCTATGTTTAATTTTTAGCTACTCGATGGAATTGAACTAGAACTCACTGTCTTAGATTCAATCAAATTTCAACCCGAGAGTTCCTCAGATTTCCTCCCACGAAATGCGTCGTTTAAATACAGCAGTTTGTACAATGGCAGAAATTTTATAACGATTTCACTGCACGTTGAAAAATATTTTAAATCGTTACGGTTATACACGCGGTGTCAAGTGATTTCTCACGTTTTCAAATATCTCGATAGAGTTGAATCGAAATCAAAAGATTTCGCAAGGATTTTCAACTATTTCAATGTGAAAAATTTCACATAATTTTACGTCATAAAGTTGTTCAAGGTTTCAAAATATTTATAAAAGTAGATTCCAAAAATTTTACGACGATTTAAAAAACATCTTATGGTTTCACTGATTTTATGGTATTTCAGAGAAATTTCACAGGTTTTCGGAATGGTTTTATCGGTTTCTTTAGAGACTCAGGGTGATTTTAAAGACAAGTAGAACCTAAATCTAATCGTACATCGAATGTTGGAAAAAAAAGCTGCTTAAACAACCTCAAGCGATGTTTTTTGTGACATTAATAATGAATTAAAATAAATCAACGTTCCTACTATGTAATAGAAATGCATCTGCTCAAATTCCCATAAATTTTTATAAAAAAATTAAGTAATCTTACACTATTAATCCGTACTAATGAACCAATCTCTTTAAATGCACTCTTGATGTAACTATGGATAGCGATTTGGGAAAATTTCCCGGTCAACTTCTGGAGATCTGTATGGTAAAAAAATTCATTCCAAAAACTCTACAATGGGATGAAAAACCTCAGAGTTCAAGGATTCTCAACGTTCTAATCCCAAAAACTTGAAGCAAATTTTTTACATCTATGTAGCTGCTATCATTCGAATTTGTTCGGTATCATGTTTATTATACATAGTACAGATTTCGTTTTCTATTCTTTCCTATCTCATCGTTCGATACACACTGTGCAGGATCCCATTTATCCTTTAGGTAGATAAGCTCCTCATTCTCGGCCGAAACTATTAACAATACATTTTCACCGACGCGACGTGTAAAACTCGTATACACCATGTTTGAGTTTCATCGCGCAGGATGGATTTTTCTCTTGCGACAGGACAGCGCCAAGTGACAAATTATATCGCTAATCGAATACCGGACGGTAAAGAGAAATAAGGGGAATCATTATTACCTTGAAAAAAGTAACATAAAAATCGGTGGCTGCAATGGGGTGGGCAGGAAAGGCGAAGGGGCGCCGAGAACACCGACGCGAATTCATCCATCAAGTTCACATGACCTTTATGCTAGTGTACACTTCGGGTTGGTGATTCTGAGTCGGCTAATTTCTTGGACAAGTCGGTTACGTTGACAACGGCACGGAATCAACCATCAGCGCCACAGCCGACCGGCTGCGAAACAGGCTCAATCTTTTTAAAAAGACATAACCAGTGACCGTCGAATTTTATATTTTTGGATTAGATTCGATGGTTATGTGTTATGTCATGTTTACAAAGATTAAGCCTGTTTCACGAATCTTGTATTTTTAGGTTATATTCAACGGTCATGGATGTACGTTTACGAAGATTGAACCTGTTTCACGAATCTTGTATTTTTAGGTTAGAAACGACGGCCATAGGCTTAAGTTTCCAAAGATTGAGCCTCTTTCACCGATTTAATATTTTTGGGTTAGATTTCACGGTCATGGGTTATGTTATGTTTACAAAGATTGAGCCTGTTTCACGAATTTTGTATTTTTAGGATACGTAGATTCGACGGTCATAGGCTTACCTTTACAAAGATTGAGCCTATTTCGCTAATTTAAAATTTTTGGGTTAGATTTGCCGGTCATGGGTTATATTACGTTTACAAAAATTGACTCAGTTTTGCATTTTAGTATTTTTGGATTAGATTTGACAGACAGTCATCGGTTATATTATGTTCACAAAGATTGAGCCTGTTTCACGAATCTTGTATTTTTAGGTTAGATTCGACGGCCATGGGTTCACGTTTACAAAGGTTGAACCTGTTTCGCAAATTTAATATTTTTAGGTTACATTTGACGGTCATGGGTTACATTACGTTTACAAAAATTGAGTCAGTTTTGTATTTTAGTATTTTTGGATTAGATTTGGATCGGATATATTATGATTTTCTTTTTTTTTTCTTCTTTACAAAATCTTTACAAAGATTGAGCCTGTTTCACAAATTGTGTATTCTTAGGTTAGATTTGACACTCGTGAAGTATGTTATGTTTACAAGGCTTGAACCTATTTCGCGGCCAGCCGGTGGTGGCGCTGCAGGCCAATTCTCTATTGCCAACCTAATCAACTTGTCCGAGAAATTAGCAGTCTTAGAATCACAGACCTCAAGTGTACTACCAACGCCTGCACGTGAACGTATGCATAAGAGGCGTTTGGAAAGGCGGTAGTTACTCGCCGCAGGAAAATAGGACGGAGTAACAAAGCCCCGGCTGAAATGAGGAAACTATAGTCGTTGTCGGTGGGAAACCCTTTGTTTTATTTTTCCATTCAAACCGCACCCCGCCGTTGTCCACCCGTTCGAAACTTCCTTCGCGTGGTTACGATCATGTCGGCGATACTGTCCAGTTTACACGGTTTACAAGCTTTATACGTACGTATACCATGGACACTCAAATAGAATATCCTAGGCAAATGTGAGCTCTTAATATTTATATTTAGAAGCGGTTATTTTATTCTTGCCATTTTCCAATTAAATAACACGTAAAAAGACGTTTGAATTTTTTTTTCTCGTAAACCCTTGACTTATCATGTATCTTAAGTAGGAAATTTTACGTTCTACGCAAAAGTACTCGGGTATAATTTCCCTAACTTTAACCGATTACGAGATATTCGCCTGTAAACATTGAGTTACTTTGAATAAGACTGACAATTACTGGTTAAGATAGGACTTTTTTTTTATCTTCAAAGAAGTTGGTTGGCCATTTCCCAATGGACTTGTATAAAATGGTTTTCTGAATGAAATGAGCTATTGTGGAGTGAAGTCGACCGCATCAACTGAATTTTCAACCATTTTGAAGCAATTTGAAACGAAGCGTTTATATATAAACTTCTGTTTATGATTCCACTTTTTTCTGGATTTTTATTTTCGAAAAGATCTTTTTATAGCTTACGAATAAGATAATTTGACAATTTCTCAATTTACCACTATCTCGTATCAAAATTAATGAAAAGGATCGATTTTTGGGCAACTAACCTCTTTCTTCAGCTTGTAATTTTTAAAAAATATTGAACGAGCTTTCAAAATAATTGTTACGTGTCTCACGTTATTATTTGTTGTACGAATATGAAAAGGTTGTATGATTGGTGGATACGCCTTTTCATTCCTACAACTTTTAATTTTTTTTATTAGTATTAGAGGACTATGAATGGAAAAGCTCAGGTAAATTACGACCCTTTCAAAGACCCTCTTCAGAGTTTGTAATTGACTTACGGATTATCATTCAGATACCACAAGGATAAACGCAGTGTGAATGTGAAATTCGCCGGTTGGTAAATATGTGTTTGAATAATTTTACTCGTGATATGTTTTTCAAAATTTTCACTAAAAACACAAAAGACCGTTTGTAAATATACTTAGTTATCGACGTTTCAAAGATTACTCGGGTGTTCAGAAGGTTTTAGAAAAATCGAACAGAGATTTAAACAGATTTGAACTGGTTACACAATACCAGAGATGTCAGTTGATTTCAAAATTACGGACAAGCTCCTAATTCTTGAAATTCTTCTTTTCAAAATCTGAATAACATTCGCAAATAATCTCTCGGTACAACAAAAAGAAATAATGCAATTTAACAATTTACCAATTGCTAAATACGTGACTGTGGTTGTTGTGATTGTAATTGATCAGCATCATGTATTCAACTATCAGAACCACGAGGGTGTTGTTGAAACTTGATAGCAGACGAAAACAAAAAGCATCTTAACAGGATAAGGTGAGAAAAGCTGTCCCCCATTCTATTGTGATATTTATACTACAGGTATTTTCGGGTATAGATATTTTAGTCCATACACCAATAGAATTCCTCGGGGGATGAACAAGGAAATTATCAAGGAGCCGACCACCCTGAGAGGCTCTATTTGCCCTCGTCGTGTGGAGAACGCGAACATCTTATATTACGACTATGATATTCCGAGCATGCAGGTGTGTATTTCAAGAACCATATGCTGGGCCATTTGGTATGGGTCACATGTATAAATAAAATGAGAAATAGAATATTTATAATAAACTGCTAGTGGCAATAGAATATGTTTATTACTTGGGACCGTCCATTTGCATGTAGAAGAAAATGATGTTTAACGTTTTGTTCATTCCAATATCGGTTAAAGATGCGTTGAAAATAATAAAGTCTGTCGAAAACATTGACGAAAGAAAACAGTTTTCATACCGTCAAGGATACAAATAAAAGCTTGAATTGAATCGATCTTCAATGACACGACGAAAAATTATAAGGTGCAAATTCAAAGAAAATAAGTTCGTGTGTCTTATGTTAGAATATTGAAGGATTATTTTATCCAAACCTCATTAAAATTACAAAAAACGAGTGGTTTTGCCACCACTTTGTTTTATGACGATGACTGAAAAAATTTACTGTATCTTTGTAGCTAATAACAAGTGTAGACAGCAGATTAGATATTTTTTTATTTAATGAAATTGATTTGATTGTGCCGAATAAATTTGATGTATGGATGATAAGGATATCCCTGAAAAGAATCTTTATCATATTTTCAAGGTTCATCGATTTGACGGTATTGTTCGACGGTATGATTAATGGAAAGAATTGAGTTGATGTGAGCATTCGATAAAAGAAAATAATTCAATTTTGACGATCAATTTGTCCTTTTGGAGGATTAAAACCAACGCTGAAGTACAAAATCCTCTAGTTCAAAATTTGTTGCATAAAAATAGTTATCTCGAAACAGAGTTCGAATTCTCCGAATTCAATATTTGCTGTTATGGAAATATCAATCTTCTACTCGGGATTCAAAACTTTGGTGATACTTTCGTAGACTTTTCTGAACTTCTTTCAGGTTTCGGAAAACGGGTGCTCCTGAAATATCAAATTCAATCACGTCTCAGATATAGGATTGGTTAAAATATTTTTTTAAACTCGAACTGCATGTTTGTTTTCAACTAATTGGACAAAAAACTGGAAACGCGAGCTTTCCAATCTTGATCGAAACCTCGCAGAATATCCGATATAAATGTAAATCAACGAGCTTTGGAAAACGATTCCCGAAAATCCAGAACCGCAGTAAGTATATGTATAGTATAACAAAAACCGTGTATTTATATAATAGAAAGTCCGAGGTTCGGAGATCTCGGTATTTTCCAAGGTATTTTCCAATCATGAAAGAGCGGGAATTCCATTTCCCCGAAAGGCGGTCAAAGGTGAGAAAATACAAGGTTCGACTACCTTGCGAATATACCTCCACAGACCTATGTAACGCTGTACCTACTATGTGTTCAGAAATACAGCAACACCTTCCGTTTATACTTACGGGTGCAGCGCGGCCGCTTCGAACGAGCATAAATATGGCTCGTACGGGGGTTATTTGCGAGGGTATGGTATGTTCGACTCTAAATGCTAATCCGGGCTTCTCAACCAAAGATGGAAGAAGTTGGTCCCGCGAATCAGGCTATCAGAAAAATGCCGGCCTCCCTCCCTCCACAGAAAAAAAGCTCGACGAATTTTTCGCCTTCTGATTGTGAAAAGAAGCAGAAGCCATGCGGGAAACACGACGTGAACGGTGTTTTTTTTTTTTGTATTTTTGTTAATCTATTGATCGAAATCTCTGTTCGTTGCAGTGACAAAAAGTAAGAAAATCATTCGTCGCATAATCTCGCGAACCTGATACTTTGATCATAAAATTTATGATTCTTTTCGCATAATTTGAACCTACGTACCCACACGGAACACTCCGTCTATCAGAGGTCCATAGAGGATCAGCAACTCTATAAGCCGTCCTTATACATGGTGTATCTCTGACAGACATCTACAGAAATCCACAATATATCTACGGTTAGATTAACGACGGTGATGGATGTTCATTGGATGGCCATGAATATCCACGCACGTAAGGTAAGTGAGGAGGTACCGTAGACAACCACTAGGCGGCGAACGATCGCTCGCCTCTCTCACCATAAAAGGGAAGTCCAAATTATATAAGCACACAGCAACTCTGGCGACTCGATTACGTCAAATTTCGTTCAAGTGCTTACTCTGTGTTGCCTGAGGCTTTGGACTTGATGTCTCTAGGACAATAAGAAATGTGCTCATGGTAATTTGTCAATATTATCGGTGATACGTAACTATGAGTGAGTGTCAGTGTCCAAGGCGCGTCCGTTGGATGTGAATATTCCGTATGGGTACGTACATTACTATCATTACTCGTTATTCGGGACAAGCCGTATATCGTAAAAAATTAAATCAACGTCACAACAAATCAGAGTATAATGAAGAAAGCATGAATTGAAAAGATCTTTAGGCAAACTACGGTAGGGCTCAAAAGTATTTTGATAATGTGAAATTTGTAATTACTTTGACCAATCGTTTTTCTTACTTTTCTTTATTTTCACTTCATTTTCGAGTGATCGATAGTTAATTTTTGACAATTGTTTAGAACATCGAATTTGTTTCAACAAATGATATTATTCATTTTTGTAGTTTATTCTTGCATGTAATCAACTGAATTAATATCTTTGTAAAAATACTTTTGAGCGCTACTGTATATTATGTACAAAGAAATTTAACCGCCTTCTATCAAGACCATAATTAATTTCGTTTCAATACGTCGAATATACATTTTAGAAAAATTCAGTCGTATCTGTCCGGAAATTGGAATGAAAATGCATTTGGTTTGCCAAGAACTATGATAGGAAAAATTCCTCAAAAATGAATCTGTCGAATCGTGAAAAAAAGTTTGATGAAGCTCGAGAAAAACTACATGTATCTGATATATACATATCACCCAAAAGTAATTCAATTTTCTGAAAGCTGCCAAGTCGCGTTGAGTAGAAGAAAAGTGCAATCACGTAATCAACCCTGATTTCCGATTTGTTCCTTGACATTGCTGCACCGCAGCTTAGATTAAGGAGAAAAGCTACCTTAGGAAGCCGAAAAGTATGTGGTTTCCTGCATTTTTTGAACAGAGAAGCAATGGATGGATACTTTCTAAACTCTGAGAATCTTTCATTACTAGCTTGAACTACATCTAGTAATTTTTTCAACTTTTTTAAACCATCATTGATTGAGTTATTAACTACGTTCCACACCTTCATTCGTGTTTTGCAATTTGCGTATACACTGAACGTCGAAATTTTGACTAGAAACCAACGAAACTGAATATTTTTCATTCTGCAGATTATTTGTAAGTACATGAACTTACCGTTGAGATAATTGCATTGTTTACCGTACACCTTTTTTATTGCGAAACGGTGTGAAAAAATGGTGAAAAATGCAACCTTCTTCGTAAAACACGTGTAACAAATCCAGGCTCATTTATTATTTAATATTATATTTCTTGCGTCACCATGAAATTCTAATTGAATGCTATTCCGAAGGGTAAAACCGCTAACAAACCAATCCTATAATTCAAATTGACAAGTCTACGTGGAAGTTCACCCCCTCGCTTTTATTCCATCATGAAAATTGCCCACAATATCATTTTAATATTGTAATACGTAACAGAAATCTGTTACATATTTTCCAAGGCAATACGGAAATACGAAATATTTTCTCTCTAATATCCTCGAGGCATTAACACTGGCATAAAATTGCGTAGAATAAAAGTAAAGGGCGTCAGAGTCAGGATGGAACGGCGTGAACTGATGGCTGGATGGCTGCACAATGACGGACACGACCGTGCAGATTTCGTCGGATGAAAAATGCGAGCGAATTAACTTCTCCGCATTGTGCCATCTAGCGGAGCAATTATAAGTTTGAAATGGCAACTGAAGCCTGCTGGGTGCGTTTCGAGTTTAGTCCGTACAGTCGTATAACACAGGCATGTAATGTGCAGTCGACGTGAGTCTGACCTGACAATGTAAAAAGTCTGTTTATACAGAATTCATGGTGATTCTACTAGTGCCATGAAATCTCTCACTCCAAATTAAAATCATCAATTCATGTATTTCGTGTTCAAATACAGTGACGGAGGAAGGAATGTTTCAGATCGAGTCATGTTGTTGTTGCATCAATCGGGTTATTTACATTTAGGTTTTACGAGCGATTGATAAGGATTACGCAAACGATACGAAGCGTGTGATTTAAAAGAAAATCAGTAACATTATCCTAAAACCACAAGGTACCTAGACTAGGCTTACAAAACGAACAAAAATACCAAACATCTAGACAGGCATCGTGCATCGTAATCTAACTATCTGTCTGTCTAAATTGTAATTAAGAACTAGAGCTCTACATTATCGACAAAGCAACACATCGAATCTTTGATATCATTAAAGATACTGAACGAAGGCATAAAATCTAACCCTGAAAGCTTGCAACCCTTGAATTCATTCAAAAACAATAAATTGAACGTTTCTCAATTACTCGTTTTACTGTCTGTTATTCCATTTATCTTAAAATAAATAATAGTCGAATCAACTTTATCTTTTGATCGATCAAAGTACAATTTAATTAGTATAACGTCATCCTCATGATTGCTGTTGACCGGTATTTTTGCCTGTTTGAGAGATAACTTAGCAGTCCGTCTACTCTGTAATAAGTTTTCGATTCTCTCGTTTATCGAAATCTGATCGTCGCCCTTCACGCTCTCTCGATAACACCGGCCAGCCACAAATTTAAATGGGGCGATCAATTAAAGACGTCTACGCGGTTAATCCGCAACGCCACTGTTCGACAAGCGGTTAAACGGATGGCGCGAATTGTCCCATTGCAGTTTGCAGCGGTTGAAACAAGCATTTACTTGAACATTAAGTTACAATTATAGTTCTCGTATCTACTATCGCACTCGAGAATGCTTAAGGTAGTACCGTGATAAATCACTTTTCTTACAATATCTTTCAATTTTTGAATACACATAATTTGAAGTGTCCTTTATACGTAGGAATTTTTTTTAATAGTCCTTGCGGTACTAAATTTTGCAATATTAGCGATCAAAAGTCGTACAATTTACATGTATTCCCTATCCCGACCGTAGTTAGAGTGAGCATTTTATTTAATAACAGCCATACTTTTCTTAGAATTTTTTTTAAAAACTGAGAATTATTAATTGAGGATATAACAAGTAATTTTTTTCAAAAAAAACATAAACAAGCCGTATTCATTTTTTTGTAAATAATTCTTAAAGTTTGTTGCTTTTAATGATTTTCAAACTTTCTCTCATAACCTGACCCGTGAGAAATAGTGACTTGGCAACGTTGCCCTACGCGGGAAGTTTAAAATGCCATAAAGGCCCAACGAATTGAAATAAATGTCGGAACTTTGCGGATATAGGTTACGGTACAGGTTTTAATCGCGAAGTCATTGTGTATTATTTTCAGTCTCCAATTATAACTAACCTCAAATTGATTTCATAACAATACATTTCTCTACAACACATGCTTGAGGGGCAAGAGATACTGAGTTAGAATGCAACGTTGCCAAGTCAGACAAAAGACGCAATGGGAAAATTTTTATACTTCTGCGCATGTGAGAGGAGGCGCAAAGGTGTACTGTATCTCAACTACTTTTTACTTTAGCTATAATGTTTTATACGGGGGATATTTCTCTGGAAGTTGAGGACTGCTGCTATCACGGTACTACCTTAATCCGCTCATTCACCGGGTGAGTGAAAACGGTTTTTGCGTCACAAGTGAGACAGGCTGTCATCATTTCTAAAATTTGGATTTTAAAAATGGACGATCTATAGACAGCAGGAGTGATTCAGAAATTTGTCTTTGAAAAGATTCAATTCATTGCAATTTAAGGAGGAGGTTCGAGTTCTCACAAATTCTGAGTACACTATACGAAATTGTCTAAATTCCTTCTTAACCTTCCTGAGTTTATAAGAATATGTCGCTTAGAAGATTCTTAGCTTTCTTATTCAGGCGAGCTTATGCAAAGCGCATTAAGTAGTAAGCGCACAGTATGTACAAGATAGGCCAGGGTTGGAAATAAAAAATGCATCCTCTCTTGAATGCAAGAGTTTGTTTATTCGTACTTGAGTGTCTCTGGGGAAAAGAGAGGAGGTTCGGCTTTAAGTCCGTTTTCCGCAAGCCGTCTGAAAGAATAATTTTCGAACCCTGAGTTAAAGACATGTCTTCACGTATAAACTAGAGCCGATTACTCTTCAACGGAACCAATAATACTTGGTTTCATTTAACTCTAGATAAGGGTAGGTTAGTTTCTGCAAGGGTAAAATTTGCAATTCGTTTTGCGAATGTAGTTTTCTTCGTTCGTATTATTTTTTCGTAATTCTATTTATAATTAATACCTCAGTCGATAATATTCTTGCTACCTTTTCTTTACTTATGAAAAATGGTATGAAGGACGCGTTAAGGAGTGTAATTGAAAATTCTTCCTCGTGTTTGTTCTTAAAAGTAGTTACCCAGTTGAAGTTCCTACAAATATCATTACCAATCGTTCAAGCAGTTAAGTCGAAAAAAAAGATCATCCGAGGACATTGAATCACTTGAAATAATTCGTCGTCAAGTAGTTACTCGACGTTTTCTAATCTAATACTTTCTTGGATAAACTAATTCGTGAAACGTAATCAATGAATTTTCAAACTGTCTAGACGATAAAACCATCCACCAATCATTAAAAATTTAAACCGTGAGAACCGGCTGGAGAAGAGAAATTGCAAAGGATATGAAAACACGACGCGTAGGAGGGAGAAATATACCTTCTATCTATACATAGGTATGTGAAGATGAAAATTGAGGATGAGGAATAAGAAAAAGAGAAAGACGAGAAAGAACAAATTGAAAGCGACAGGTTTACTTCCCCCTAATTAAGATGAAGCTTGAACTGATTCAGGGAATATTTTCATCGAACGAGCGCATCTTTCTGCGCATGATGCGGTTTATTGAGGAAGTATAATATGAGCTGATTTCTTTCCTTCCGTCATTCCTTGCAACCATTTTATTCAAGCCTCAATAAGCTGACGTTGTGAATCACGTTTGCACATTTTTTATTTTCCACCCTCTTAAATGGCTGCTGCAAAAACTAATGCTCATAGCTGTATTTACTGTGGTTGGAAAAATCGTGAATGAGCAAATGTTCCGAACGATTGTATCTGATTGGTTACGGAAAATTTTCGTGCGGTGACATAGATTAGGAAATTAGGAAATTAAGTCGTTCAGTAATTAAGATGCATGCAGTTTTTAGTATGTTTGAAGTAAAGAAAGAAGGGAAAAAAGGGCCAGAAAAAATCAGCACACAATGTTAACTACGCAAAGTGAGTTTCAAGTTTGTAAAAATCATTCACGCGAAGTTCGTCAGGCGTGAAATATTCCCCGACATTTAGGGGGGACGGCTAGTTGATTCGATATAAAAAGTGGAAGAGGAGCGCCGAGTCCTTGGGGCAAGTTTACCCGTGGCTCCGGGTTGTTTACCGGAAGTGCCTGTTTAGGCTGCAGAGAACGCCGGGACTTGTTTTTGTTGACTCGAATCTACCATGTCCAGGAGTCAGGAGGAGCCCTAGTAAGAAATAACAATCCTAAGTCGAAAACCCTAGCCAAAATCTCCAATCTGCGTATAAAGCCTCGATGGAATTGGTATCAGTCTGACACTCGATACTTCTTATCAATTTCATTACGATAAAGTCGTACGTTGCGTGTTTTTCAAATTATTGCAGTCCCAAGCTACGAAGATCTCTGTAAAAATATACAGATAGAATGTAATGGAATTATTTAAAATAATAGTTCAAATACCGATGCTTCGTTTGAAACCGCTTCGATATGCTCAACAATTTAGAAGATTACTTTGATTACAATTTAAAAAAAAACTCATTACGTACAATGTATAATATAGTTGATAAAAACTTGTTCATAAAGCGTGTAGAATAATATTTAAATAAACAGACAAATACGTAAAAGGGCGTAGAATATTACAGAGGGTCAAAGAAGCCGAATAAATTGATTGTTCTGATAATTATCGATATATGGTGTAAAAAACAATGCCTGTTTCTATTCAAATGATAGTGGTTAAAAAAAAATCAAATTTCACTTAACTGAAATCAAAATAATCTATAATCATCAGCTTAGGAGTACCAATACTAATTCTGGTGGAATCCCTGAATTTTAGATGAGTTCAATTAAGTAAGAGATAGAAAAGAGAGAAAGCCAATTCAGAGGCTTGGAATATTCAAAATATTAGACACCGTAATTTTTTACTGACTTACCTCGCGATTACTTTGGTACATTAATATCGCAATATTAAACGGTGTGAACTATGTTTATTTCGCGTCATTAGAAACACTGCGAAAAATTTACCGTACATCCCTGTTCAAAGTAAAAAAAAAAACCATGCAAAACAATAGAAACAAATAAGATCCGATGGCCTTTCAGTACAATTTTTATTCTCATTACTTTTTTCGAACGGGTAACAAGTTTATGATTGAAGAAATCAAAATGTAAATTGTTTGCCTAATAGTTTCAAAATGTTTCTCCTCATAACATCTATTCATACCTTCAGGATCAATAAATAAACTGATTGTGATATACTTCGAATTACCGTGCGCGTTTTTTAGAGCCAAATCCGTATGTTTGATCCAAATTCAACGGATAATATAATATTTTTAATATACTACAATCTGTAATAGAAGTAAACAAATCGATGAGGTACGCAAGCTCGGCTTCTCTCCTCGAAAGAATAATCTCCATACCTAACTTGAGCTCTTTCCTTAGAAATTCGTTTTTTACTGACTCGACATTTTCAAACTTCATTAGCCACATTCAACACTCGATTCGTCTTGATTCGGTAATTCTTCTAATCAAACGTTGCCTCGACTGGCGGTACGCATGCGCTAAAATTCTAGAGCAAAAGCAGTTGTTTTGTCAGGTTGACCAACCGTCGTGAGTCCAGATGACAGGTCGCCGCGATGTATTTAACCTCAAAAACGTTGGTCAACCTGACAAACAACCGCGTTTGCTGTAGAATTTAAGCGCATGCGCGTTGGACCATTCGACCGTTAGCTACGCAATCTGTGTAGAATCATCAACAGATCGAAGACATGTTTGCACAGCCACATCAAATATGTAGTGTTAGCCTTACACAGTCGGCAAGGCAGCAAAACTTGATCAGAATTGGATTTGAGTCGGTGATAAATTGAAGAGAGACGGGGTAGGGAAGACCTCCACCTCTGCACCGGCGATATTTCATGGATCTCCATCGTTATCGGGGAGACACCTGGAGCAGTGCAATTTCACTCCCTCTGTTTTCCGAAAGTGGTGTAGGTAGGTCGATGGTTGGTTGGTGGTTGGTTGGTTGGCTTCGTGGAGATGTGGAGGAGGGTGCGGGTAGCGCGAGAAGACGGGTATGGTGTTGGGGGTAATTTAACAGTGGGCAGATGAGATAAGATATCTTTGCGGTTAGCGGGTTGTGGTTTTGCGGTTCTGTATTTCAAGACACTGTGAAATTCTGTGGGAATTTAGACACCCGCCAGCGCGACCAGCCTGCAGAGCTTCTCTGCTTGAGCGGAGAAAATATTCGATAGAAAAATTTCTACCCACGTTTTATTCAAATTCGTTTATACCGTTGGAAGTTTTTACCAAGATGAGGATGATTACTGCATAAATGTCCGTTCGACGTAAAAACCACGAGGCATGGATACTTTGGCGTCATGTAAATTTATACGAAATTCACAAAAAAAAAAAAAAGAACGAACAAATTATTGAAAAATTCAGACCTGTTTTCGCCACATTTGCTAAACGGAATGCCTTATGAATTTGTCACTCCGACAAGCGTCGCGTCGAATAAAAATTCTCTTTTTCAACTTCAGCTGGAAAGCGGTTGTACATTATTCTTCTGGCTTTTTCAATACATATTTCAGACCTCTGCAGGGAATCGACTTCTTTCTCCGACAGGCAAATATACGGTATATCATTCACAGTAAATCATTGTAATAATGATAAATATGTATATAATTCCTGCTTCTGTCAGTAAATACTGACCATTAATAATTGAACAAGATGTTTGATTTGTGTTTATGAATTAACTGAAACGAAGAAGTTGTACCGTATACTCAATTTTCACGAACCATGGTTTACTTTGATGGTAAATAAATTATCCTGACCGCGAATTTTTATTCAGCTCTTTGATAGACCGAAAAAACAACTCATATAAAATGAATACGGTTTGAGTATAACGAAGTGTTTCTCCATCTCGGAATACATTCATCTCATCAGAAATCCCTGTCAGGTGACTTACGTAGAATTAATTTACAATCCAAAGAAGCTTTTATTCTTTCAAATTGGACAAGCTATACAAATTTGTCTTTAACAAAAGGCGAACTATGTGTAAAATTAGAGGCGTATCATATCATTGATTACTCAATTATTTCGATAGAATTCACGTTTCTCAATTTCTTCGGATACCGAAGGATTAGTTTTGGGGTGAAATTCTTATCAGCACCTGGTTCGATTAACGATTTCGAATCTCTGCTTCTTAATCGATCTGTTGGAACGGTTTATTGACTTGACTTTACTACTGAAACATCCTTAATCGAAGGCTTCTTCTCGACCGTTCCGCAAATACTGATTCAAGATACACCCACGGATTCCTTGGCTTTTATATTTCTTCCAGATCACAAGATGATGGGATTTGTTATAAGCTAACGATCAACCAGAAGCAAATATTTGCAATCCCTGGAAAGAAATACTAGACCATCTCTTATATTCTTTCTTTTTCTGATCGCTTTCGCCGTCGGTGTTCATCTTATATTCCACGAATCGAAACTCGTCATCAATTGATACGCAGGCATTAAAAAATCGAGTAATTCGTGTATCCATTTCTAAATTACTTTTTTAATCTCGCGAAGCTGACATTGAAAGTTTCTTCCAAATATTTGAACACCTTGTTAAAAAATACTTGGAAAATTACATTAATTTTCTTAGTTGATACTTTTCGGCCAACAGCAAGACTTTACACGTGATTTATTTATATCCGATTTTGTTGGCAGTAAACTTCTCAAAACTTTTTCCCTCTCTTAGGATTTTGACGTCAAATGCTTCAAAATAAAAAAATAAAATAAACAAGAGTTTTTGGTAATTAGGTACACCTACGCCGTTTCCCTCGAATCGAAAAATGCATTTTCGTTTTCGTTTTATTTCAATATTTCGCATCTGCGGCGTTTCATCTTTTCTGGGATTTGTCATTCGTTTGACGTCCGGTACCGCGTATCTTTTTCAACCGAGGGATACGATCCCAGCCGCGATTAGGGAAACTGCCAGGAGAAAAAGGTTAACTTATTTAGGTTGTTAAAGTCACGATGCCCGCGGAAAACGAGCCGAGGTTGGACTAACTTTTAACGTACATTTACTTCAGAAAACTTTTAGGACAGTAAATATAATTCGACTTGTGTTCGTTTGGCGTAGAATCTTGGAGGCTGGCAAACACAATGAATTTATCCTGGCTCTGAAGTCGCGCGGGAAAAACGAAGGAAGTAAAAGCAACCGAATACGAAAGTATTGGAACAAATAACTCGCCTCCCTGCTACACTGTTAAATCTCTCCCTATAATCGTTGGCAAAGAAAACTTTCCTGCACCCTTCCATTCACCCGATGCACAATAACGTTGATTGTGTAATAACTGACTTTATTGAAACAACGCGCACTTCTGTTGGTATTTCATCAGGTGAATACACGCCCGGTATTTGTTCTCAAATCCCTCTTTACTTTGATGTAGATGAGCAAATTATACACTTTTTCACGATCGATAAAAAACATTTCATTGTATTAGAATTGGGGCTCTGAAAAATTAAAACTGATAAGGGAAATTCAAAACTAATTTTCAAATTCGAGGTTTTTTTGATCAACATCGTAACGTTTTATGGAAGTACACACAGGATCGGCAAAAACGTGATAATTAACGAAATTCTCAATATCTAAGTTCTGAGATAATTTCACATTTCGATTAAAATCTACCCAATTCCAGTGAGTAGTGAGTAACAAGTCCTACAAAAAATTTTATTTTTTTTTCCAAGAGCTTGTATATGGCTTATGTTGTATTCTAGCAACTCCATTTCTTTACAGAACATTATTCAAGTTGGAAAATAAAATTCAGTCAGAAAACAATAAAATTTATACTACCCAACTTTTAAGAACCCGATTCGATTACTTCCAACCAAATTTACAAATTTGAAACAGAAGAAATGTGTTTTTCGTTTAATTAAATATAAATCGTGCTGCATTCAAAAATGATATTATTACGAGAAATTAACACCCCAAAACTACTTTCAATTATACTCTAAACTTTTGCTTATTCTGCCAATAACGATGAAAAATGAAGTGTACTAATTTCAGTCTCTGCACAGTTTTATTTTGAAATACAATTAATCTGCCGAAAGAATTAAGTTGAGTCAATAAGATATTGCGTGATAATAATCCGAGTCTTACTCGTCGTCAAATCATTTTCGACAATTGGAGCAATCGGTGTAACCTATATTTCTATTATACAATAATAATCACGGAAAACCGATGCCTGAACTCTGCAATATCTTAACCATAAATCCTCTGGTAATGAAGAAATCCTACAGGGTTTGGACAATCAACAATAGCTCTTAGCCTCATTGTTTCTTGGCTAATAATTCAGCTTACGGTTAGTGGGTAGGTATACGGTACAAGCCATAAGGTAGATGAATAGCAATAATATATAAGCATATAAGCATACTGTGCGAAGGACTAACTACGATAAAGCTATTAGTTTACAGGTATGTGTGTATGCATGGATTAAATACTGGAGGCAAGGAATGCACGGGAGTACGTAACTCAACTGATAAGTGAAACAGGAGATGGCAGCTTGTGCAAGCAGATTACGTTTCGCTACAGGCACAAATTGCTATTTCAATTTATATTGAACCAGCATTGAGGTGGTTAAAGAGAAATCATATTACGAACATTTTTACTTTCCCACAAAATGAGGTCTCTTGAAGTGGTATGAAAATTTGAGGTATTCTGATTATTTTCATTCCAATTTAATATTCAGCGGTGAATTGCGATAACTGCGAGAAATGAAAGGAATATGTTATAAATGTTTGCAGAAACCTTAATATTAAGGTGAGATATAAAATGGTAGTACTCCGCATATCGGGTAATTTTGAGTATGTATTACACACGATTCTAAATGCAAAATGTTTTTCAGACATCCAAGCGCTTTTTTCATCATACGGAGAAATACGTAAGAAAATAAATAAATAGATCCATTTATACTTAGATTCATGGAACAACAAGTGGGCAGAAAAATATTTCCACAAATATACGGATTATAGATAAGAAAAAATAATTTCTTTTACATGTTTTTTTTTTTTTTTTTAATAGATTTTCGTCCATCGTTGTATTTTTGAATTTCAATATGGTTGAAGATACTTCCAGTTTTATATTATAAAACAAAATGCTACAAAGTTTTGAGTCATGAACAAGAGTTTTTTGTTTCAATCTTGTCTACTTTAACACACTTTTTACCACAATTTCCCGCATTATTCAGGGTAAAAAAGTTACTGTATCTCACAAATGTGGAACTAATGACAATATTATTCTCAGATTGTCGAGCTCAGGGAACTTTCACCTCACCAACGCGTAAGTTCCAAAAGCTGAACCGACGATTATTTTCTCATTCGTCCCGCCGCTATGGATACGTTAATGTCGTAGATACGTGGGCATTGCAATTAAGCTCGGAAGCACTCTCCACGCCGTTTATAATCATTATTTCCAACACTCCAGTGCGGTTAATTGTTATCAAACTGAGTTCAGCCCCCTCAAAGTGCAGTTTCCGACTGGGATGTATAACGACACTTGTAAGTTGTTCAGACCGCGAATCGCTTCGATATTAGCCCCGCTAAGTTTTACCCTAAATCGGTCTCCACTCTCTACACAATCGTGTACAACCACACCGGCGGAACTTCTTTGATGATAAACGGTTCAGAGTGAATGGGATAAATGGAAAGAAATTTTTTAATTTTTTTCAACTGCGCAGGCATGAAAAATTCTCTTTTTGGTTGCTGTTTTCGTTACGTAAAGTGATACTTTATAGCGTGAAGTTCAAAGCTGCGGTGTACACTCTTTACACCGGAACTTTGAAGCGCAGTTCGAAGTGCGCATCAAAACTAACCTATAAAGAGCCAGAGGTGCGCATGCGCGCAGTCATATCGCCATAACCTCAATCACCTCGTATCATATTTGACGACTTTTTCATGCCTGTGCCGTAAAAAATATTGAATGGGATGTACCCGTAAACTGTTTTTGGCTCGAATAATGATTTCAGTGCCCGATTTCGGTTCGCCCTTAGCTCGTACTGAAGTCATTATCCTCGCCTGAAAACAACTACTTTACGGGCATGCCGCATAAAGTAGGTAACATTGTACGGCATAATCGGCCGCATCGAGTCATTCGAGTTGCGGAGCTTTTCCCCGCGTCTCGGAAGTGCCAAAATTGGTTAAAGCGACGAGTGGCCGTTCGGCTCGTCGACGTTTATCCGAGCCCAAGACGCCGGAAATGTCGGTTTTCCCGAGCTCTCCTCCCATGTTTTTTCATCCTGTTTCCAGCATCCTCTCCTTGGTGTATCAGATCCCGAGGGACAAAAGGATTTCCTTTAACGCCGAATGCCCCGCTCATGTGACATCAGCCAATAAACCAGCCAGCGGAGGATCGCGCTGCAACAGCAGGGAGAGAAGGTGGAGGATGGCGAAGGAGGGAGAGAGCCGGAGGAAATAAGAAATTGAGAAATGGGAGGGTGCGGAAGGGACGCCGGAAGCCGCGGAAGCTCTGACGGCCACCGAGAAACAGTCCGGATCTATTCGACAAATTGATCTCCGCGACCTGTGGGACTCCTCCTATCACCCGGTCGACTTCTTTCGTCTCGATCCTGCGTCTCCTCCACACGATACCAACACCGTGAATACGATGTTTCTTGCGAAACTTTGACAAGTTTGATTGATAGTTAATGCTCGCGTTGCTTGACCGCCTGTAACAAACGGTCAAGCTGCACCCTAAGAAATAGGGGAAAGGAAAAGAGAAAAAGAAACTACATCCGATATTTTGATTACCGGTAGACAGTGAACAGGTGCGGAACCATGTAATGGGTGAATTATTATATGCAGGTACCAAGAGTAAATTGTGAAAGTTAGCAGTCTGAGTCACCGATTGCAGCCAAAAAAACGTTTCGGTCATTTAAATAAATTTTATTCTACCAAAGGAAAATGATTTAAGCATATGGAGCTAATAGACATTTATTTATGTAACGTCTAAAATTTTTTTAGTTCAATCAAACACGCTCGGAATTACAGTTTTTTTTTTTTTTGGAATTAACGAATCATATTGCAGAATGTGCGCATGCGAAAAATAATTGGACTGTATTGGTCGGTTAGATCGTATCACGCTAATATTTTCATCTGCAATGCAGAGGAGCCAACTTACTCAAAACGGGGCCTGAGATGTTAAACTCTCCAACGTCAAGTGACAAATTGAAATTATGTTGAAACGGTGATAGTTAACAGTATGAGCTTGCCAAGCCTTCCCGAGTCACTACGTCGGGTGTTTCCGGTCCGCTTAACCTAAAAAAATTCGTACTACCTACATAACCTCTATAAGCGAAGTTCCACTAGATAAAGTCTGAGGTGCCCAATCTGCATGAAAAAACAACATGTAAAAGCCTGCGCACATGCAGGTGAACGCTGAATCTGCCAAGTTTCAACGTTGCTTCTCGACACAAGACATGTCGAGGGTAGTTAATAATTTATTTATTTGACGAAAGACGGTAAGTGATGGGATTTAAAAAAATTTCGAATGAAGATTCAGAGTGATCGACCGAAAGGTGATGATATAGAAGTTAAAAAAATGTTGTGGAAGCTAATCTTGTAGCATTTAACTAAAAACGTCCTCGTGGTACAGAAAAATATTCGAAATCATGGGATTTAACCTTAAATACCTCATTGTATTAACAACATCAGACAAATCACATTATTCCATCATGTTTTTGACCGAAAAATCGCTCCGAACAAATTTTGAATAGCAATAATGTATATTTTGCTAAATCGTATGCCAGTTATAAGTAAATTAAACGATTATACACATCGGATTTTTTTACGAACTGAAAAGCTTAATCAAATATCCCAAACGATTTGTGGTGGAAATTGATTTGTGAATAAAATTAACTGTCTTTCACTAGACTCGTACGAACTGCGTGAAATTTTAAATGAAATAAGTAGTAGAATATAAAGTGACATTTTTGACATGATTAATAATATGGTGTTTCATACAGTCGAAATTCATTGTCAGTGCATGAAATTTTTTTGCGGTTTACGTGGAATTTTTAAAGAGATTTTTGTTAATTAGCTTCAGTTACAATTTTCAAAGCCTGCATTTTGTCTTATTTCTGTTTCAACGGGTTCGTAACCTGGCTCTACGTCCCATACATCCCCAACTCAATTTAAATAAAGCTGACCTATTATTCAATTGAAGTCGTAGATTGTCCGAATCGAATTTAATGAAATGAACGAAAATTGCAACGCCCTTTTGTGCTTGCCGGTTATAAATGAGCCGGTAGTGGAATATAAAGTTTACCAAAATATTTCGAAATAAATTTTATCCAAAGTATATTATGATGACCACATGGCTTGTAATACGTTCGATATTTCTTGACCATGCAGGTAATTCACCGAGAACAAGATCAAAATTTCTTATACGCTACAATGTATCCATAAGCAGAAGAGAAAAAGACTGTAGAGCCCAGCCTTGGCTGATTGATGCAGGTGCAAGCATGGAAGAAATTGGAATAAGAAGATGCAGACTCGAGGATCGATAGTCAAGAAAAAAATTTCGTTGAAATAATTTCAATTTCATTTCTATCCTAATGGATTCTCGCTCTCCACCCCTCTTCTTTTCTCTTCAGATATCGCGTAATTCCTCGAGTTCCTTCTATCGTTTGCCAATCCGCCATCTGGCATTTATCGCTCGACACCCTGCAGACAGACTTTACACCCCGATATTTCAGATCGCGATTACCGCGATAAAGAAGTCTGCATAATTTTCCAAAATTTACTTACTTCCAACTGCAGCGACGGTGCAGAGATAAAGAACACGTCTCCCAGTGTTCATTTAATACAGATGGCTTCGGGTATACCGACTCGCTTCGCATATCATTCCGCAGTTTTGCAGATTGGCTTTCCACACATATACGTGAATGTGGAATGCCTGCCGAAATTAATAATGGTGGTAAAACAATGTGGAGAGTATCCTTATCTAGTCGAACCTGCACAGGATACAACGACCATCAAATCTAATCCGCAAATTTTTTCATCGCAAACTCAGGTATTGATTAGCGGCATGGAGACGAGGTTTGGATACCTACGGCTGGGTCATTCCCAATTAGGTTTTCACCGGACCCGTGATCCGAATCCTGTTCATCCTGGTTTTAATTCAATTTCCGAACTTTGGAACTTGGCAATCAGGTGACAAAGTAATTGAATATCAAAGAAAGGCTTGCAGGTCGCCCCAAAGCTCGACACTGATCAACAACATCCCGCCTGATACTCGGAGCTTTACTAATTCGGTAAGATTCGCACAACGGGATCGCTTTGTTGTTGATTAGTTTAAATTATCGCTCTATACTGCAGTCAATGAAAATGAAACTTTGGTTGCGACTTGTTAGCTTTTCAGTCACGGTGAGCATCTTTAAAGGCCTGCACCCTTCCTTTCGAGTTATTCGTGAACGCTGCGACGTGGCAAAAAATGATTGGCTCAAAAATGAGAGAACTACTTTTCTCCTTTGCCTTTATCAGAAAGCAGGCTCCGTTCGCTAAGGGGAGCCTTCGAGGAACATAAGGATCGCGTTGCAATGGGTCTACGGTTCTGGGCACAAGTTGGTTGGAGTGAGTCATCGTCGAGCCTGTATAAACACGGAAACCAGCAGCTATAACACGCGTTACCGTTCCGTCCCAGGATTCTCTGACGGGGTTGTTGGACCCTTTGTCACAAGGCTACCCCAAAAACGCGAGGGATGATCTTTGTCGCGAGACCCTATATGCCTCACCCAGAAGTAGACGTCTCCCGCTGAAACATTTGTCTCAAGATCTGGCTACGTCTGAAGCATGGACCCCTCATCAACATTGCGAATCCTCGTTAAGGGGTCACGTCCATTTTAATCGTTCAAAAAAACGCGGTTATTTCTTCATTCCCAGTGTGGCCAAATATTCAGCGAGAAATGCGCTCGTTTCCTTGTGAGATGAATTGTCTGATATCTCGGGGATTCGTCGTCGAACACTTTTTCGGCAAATCAGATTTTGAGAGTGCAAACTTTCACAGGATATTTTGGGATAGTCCAAAAAATCTCAAGTACACTTGAAAAGTAGAATTAAAAAACAAACTTTAAGTACCTGTAACGAGAAGTTAAAAAAAAAAAAAAAAAAATTCAGAAGAACTACTTTTTCTTTGCTGCACTATTATTTATCGCTTGAATTCGTCGGTGGTTTTTTTGTTTTTTTTTTTTTTTCAATTGTACTTACAGCCTTTATTCATCCTCCTTTTCAAATGTACTGGCGAAATTCTGGGATAAATATTTTAAGCTTGAGAAAAAATAAAAAACTTTTTGGCTGACTTGAGATTCATTCAAAAAACTTCAACGAATTTCAACGAATAAAATCGGATTCTAGAACAAGATTTTAATGATATCAGACACTTTGTACAATTGGCAAACAATTTCAGTTTACAGGAAATCACAATCTTTTTCACAGGTCGGTTCTTGCTTTTATTTTGAATCATTTTTTGCCGCGAAGTAAAGAATATTCCATTGTTTCCGTAGTAGAATAACTAGTAAATAAATTTACAGTAAGAAGTAAGAACTGCATGATTTGAAGATCGATGAAAGAAGATAATGATATCGAAATTTTTTGTCTGTAAAATTTTCACCGTCGTTCAAAGTTTTAACGTTTCAGCGTTCAAAATTTATCCGAATCGAAGTACTTCAACGTATTAAAATAGGGTTTCGATGAAAAACAATTACTGTTTGCGTCATGCGTCACTTTACTTTCCCAAGTTGCTACATTCTTTCAAAATTTGGTAATACAACGGACTTTCCGTGACTTCTTGCGGAGTAACTTTTCGCTGGAATGAACGTAAAGTTGCCGTATTGTTCTCTAAATATCCTAGGTATTTGCGAAGTGCTTCACAGCCCCAACTGAGGAAGATAGACAGAGTCCAGCGTATTTCGATAATTTTCGGATATTTCCTCGATAGTTCCGACCCGGGGAATCGTACCTACCGTTATGGGGCAGTGGAGGGAATCGTATAAGGAGACAAAAGAGCGTCCGAAGTCGTTCGAATTGATAGCGCCCGTAATATCAGGGTAGGTATCTGTAGTCCTGGGACACATGGTCCGAAAGGAGAAACGCCTATATCGAACCGGGCTACAATATTCGAGCGTTTACAATTTTGCTGTAAAATTTATGCCCTTGAGCGTCTCGAAGGAATAGTGGAAATATTTTACGAGAATCCATACAGAGGACGCTTGGAATATCACCGAGGAGCGGGTCCCGCGGGGTTGAGCATATTTTTTACGGGATTTAGCGTATTTCCACTGAAATTTGTTTTCCACCTTAAACATTTCGGCCACTGTGATATTTCATTGTCGACTTCCCCCTGCATCCCCGAGGATCGCGACCCCCCTCCCCTCCCCCTTTCCCGCCGCGCCCTCAACTCCGTACAACGATCCCGGCTTGTCGAGAACGGTGCGGTCTTATCTTGATAAATCATTCGTCTCTTCTTCTGCTTATCGAGTGAGAGATCCCCGGCCTACCTTATCCCCTCACCCAACGAACGAGTGACAAAGACCTAATGAAATACTGCCGTCCACCACCCCAAATTTTATCCTGAAATCTCGCCAGCTTCGCGACTGTTTTAGGTTACTGCAATCACCATTTTCAGTTCATGGATAAAAAAAAAAACAAGACAAACAAAAACAAAAAAAAAAAATAAACAAAGTTTCGACGTTTCAAACAATTTTTCAGTTGTACAGAATCGCTTACTTACATACCAATAGATCTTTGGAAATTCGATATAATATTGGGGACAACCTCGGTGACAGTGTAGGAATATTTTTTACGACTTTCAAAATCCTGATTCAACATTTTCATCGGATCAAAAAGATTTTCAGGAATTAGGTGGGATTCTTAAGGATTACAAAAAGATGTTCGGCTGAGTTTAAAAGATTTCGGGGGATTTGGAAAGATTTCAACGAATTGCAAAAATTTTCACAGGGTTTTCATAAATTTCTATTCGATTTCAAGGTGTGTGACGAATTTTGGATTTCTAAATACTTCTTAAATATTTGAATGATTTCTACAATTTAAAGAGCACGATTTTTCAGGATAATTCAAATTTTTTTCAGATTTCACCGGATTTTACGTAATTGTAGAGTACTTAAATAATTTTTTAGAATGCTCAAGACACCGGAAAATTAGGAAAAATTCCGTGTAACATTCGAAGGTTTCACGAATACCTACGCAAAATTTTGAAAGATTTTACTGACTCGCGTACCCCATATTTTAAGAGCCTTAATTTTCAGCTGAATAATTGAACGTAATTAGTACCGTATTATAAAAATTCTAATTACAAAAAGACAACGTTTTCCGCCAAGGTCAACATCATTTTTTGACACGACAAATTTCGGTTACTTTATGCAATACGCGTCAAGTCGACGCTTTGAAATGATCAAATTTGAAAGTTTCATTCCAATTCACAAGTCAAAGAGCAAATATACTTTCATCCATAAAACGGGCTAATTAATACAAGACACTCTTGCAGTAGGGTAGGAAATTATCATTCGATAAAAAATGAATAAATAACAAGTAGCGTATTTGTACTTCAAAATTATGTTTCGAATAATAATATGACGAGAAAAAAAACCATTTTTCAGTACTGTGAAAACTTGCAACAATATTATTCGACAGAAACGCTGCTCAAGAGCAAGAGACACGAAAAGATATAAATGAATAAAAATAGTGAATAAACAATGGAAGAATTCTTGTTTAAAAATAATGTTATGGATTTCTCACTTGCATAGTAAAGAAGCAAAGTTCAGCCACGAGAACCATGTATATAAATTCGTTTTATGGAGACAAAAGCGGCGAGTATCGAAGATATCGGAGAACGGTTAGCCGCGAAGGGTCTTCGAATCTTACGATCTGTTGAACGGGGATCTCGTAGGAACGACGATACTACCCGCTACTAGGAAAAATATATCGATCTACGACTGGAGATATATTTTATTTCTCTATTCACCCCGCTTCTGCTGGTAAAATTCTTCTTGGAGGGAGTTAAAATTTTTTTAAAGATAGGAAAAGCGAGAGAGCAGTGTAATGAAGGGGAATAAAATAATATCTATGCAGCTGGCGCGTGTAACAACTTTTCCTCTGGAGAGAATTTTTCCTTCTTTATCGGATGGAGACTCGGTAGAGTCTTGAGCTAATGCTGCAGCAAAGCAACGAGATTGAGCCAGCTGCAATGTCATGCGCTGTAATATAAACGAAGGTTACACTGTATACCTATACCTGAATGCCAATTTGCAACGATGAATTAAGATCGCTATTATAACGAACCGTCTTGGAGGCAGTCGGACCATCCATCTGCATATTCTTCGACAAATTAAAGCATTCGTTTCGAAAAAAATTTGATTAGCCCATGGCTGTTCGTTAGCCGTTTTTTTCCTCTTGAAGATGCATATCCAATGTACAGTGCAATCGAAAAGTTAGATAAAACGAGGGTTTTAAAGGTACGATGGAAAATAATCCCGTTCAACAAATAGTATCTAAGATTACAAATTTTGACCACAGTTTCACAACAGCAACAATACCAGGAAAGTTCTGAGTGCAGATTTCTCCTACCGACTCTTACCGACATCTTACCCAGACTCAAACCTTTCTCCGCGCAGAATGCAGATTCCTATTACCGACACTTGCCAATATCTTACCTAGACTCGAACCCTTCTCTGCGGTGACGTCATCGCGGGGTAAGTCTGGGTAAGATGTCAGTAAGTGCCGCTAGTAGGAATCTACACTCAGAGCTCTCCTTGTATTGCTACTCACAATCCGTAATGTACACGTACATGACTGAAAATATATTGCTTTAATAAAGCATTTCTAAAACTAGAAAAGAGTAACGTTTGAACATTTCTGCCATAAACTAGCTGCGGATCGATTCTATCTAGACATTAATTATCCTGCAGAAATGGCACGCTCAAATGTTTGATTTGATGAGATGAAACGTGATTACTAAAGTCTTTATATATATAACGTACATAGGATAATCACTAAAAGAAAATATTCACCGCTGTGAAATAAGAACAAATCTTCTCGACTTGACTGTACGTTTGATAGATACCGCAAATTCGTTTACCAAATTAGGTGATGATCTAGGCAGTTGTAGCATCCGGTAATGTCGGTCTCATCTTTCTTTGCCAGCATACGGAAACAGTTAGAAAGAATGGCGCGATTAATGAATCCAGGAAATAGCCTGTTCAACCACCTCCCGGGTGTCCCGGATGTCCGAAGCCCCTTTGGATGGTTGGGATACGGGAAGTGCGAATATATCAATGTATTATCTCCGTGCGAAGAGACGATAGACGTATCCACGATGCCCAGACATGTGATGTCGATTGAAGGATGAAGAAAGAAAGAAGAGGAAGAAAAAAGAGCGGTCAAAGGGAAGGATCACGATCCATTTAAGCCGATCCATCAATAATTTGGATATGCTATAGTGTAGGTTCAATGAGATATGAGAATCCTAATATTCTTGGCCGTAAGGCATTATCATTTACTCGGAACACGTCGACAGATTTTATCACGTTTTCGAATTGAACCTTTGCACTTCCTGAAATCGAAAAAGAAATATGTCCTAACATGTCATTTTTGTGAAAAAAGACCTGATCATCTTAAATATGAACTTCATTTTCAGGTACACTCTCGGAAAGTGCCAAAATTTTGTACCTCATCGATTCGATTCTTTTTTTTTTGTGGGAATAGAATACATCACAAAGAGTGAATGAAACCGGTGCCTAGAAAATCACCTACGAAAGTATCCAATGTATTTTGTATAACGCAAGCATGATTTTAGCGCGTTGTTTCGTACTTGTGTTCGGTACGTAAAGTAGCTGTTTTAGCGATGGTGAAAGTTAGTCACGACTGCGCATGCGCGTAGTATAATAAAAAGCATTTTTTAATCCTTGAGGTTAAAAGTGGTCTTTTCTGTACTCCGCGCATGCGCAGTCGCAAACAAATCTGATATTACGCGACCCTAACCTCTATTTCATGCTTCGTGTAAAAACGCGTAACATACTCTTGTTATATAAAGAATCGTTGCAACAAGAAAGCTGCGGTATTTTCGAAAACAAATATTGCAAATTTACGCTTGACCCAAGAAAGCCGATTTTACCTCCTTGTTACACAATATGCTTTTTTTTTTACTCCTCTGAGATTTAATATCAGCATCTCGATGCTGCGACGGGGTGAGACGAGACATTGACAATAATTATCGCATATTCGCTCGGCGGACGGGAATTCGTTAAATATTTATACAATGTACGGGATTATTGCGTTCTGTAATAATTCTGCGTACCAAATACACAAAATTACCATTTTTTATCAATTTTGCGAAAGAATAAATTGAAGGAAAGACGAATACACTCCGTCTTTCATTTAATAATATATTTTCGCAAAACTAAAGCGAGTTACATTTCATATTGTACTTAACCGCGTTTGAGAAACAGTTTCACTATACCTACAAGTTTAGGGTAACAATGAAATTCCACCCAGCTTTCATAAATCCGCACCACGTTATTTGGCACGTGCTAAAACTTGAATTGTTTGTCTCCTTCGGTGCAGACATTTTTCTGGTAACCCGATAAGCCAAAGAGGAGAAGAAAATCCCTCTTGTAGAATATCGAGTGGTGAAAATATTCTAGCTCCTATATCGCGTACACACCCACGGGCAGAAAGGATAATACCCCAAAAACTGAGGTCAAATATATTTCGAGAGAAACAAGACGATCTACTTTAATCGCAGCATTCTTATTTAATCTCAAATCTTTCGTTTTGCATGTTTATCTTCAAACAAATACAGCGAATAAGAAGCAAAGAAATCAAACAGAGCAAGAAGAACGCAGACGAGGATCAAGATTGACAGAAATTTGTCCCAAAGGATCGCTGCAAAATAAATCTGAGAAAATTCAATACAAGACGTTTTTGGTTTATGTGTATTCGCACCCCTCGTCGAAAGCTTGTGTTTCATGGATGACTGAGGATACTTCGTCAGTTTAAGGTGAAATTTTACGGAAATCGTAAACGCAGGCCTGACGCGTTCCCTGGGAACGAAAAGAAAATAGGAAAACCTTTCTGATCGTTTTCTGCAAGGGAAATACGGCTACAGGGCGCTGAGATTCAGGGCACCGTCACTCTTCGTGTTTGCAGAGTTGATTTGGAAGATGTTCTCCAACTCTCTCTTTCTCTCTCTCTCTCGCTCTCTCTGTCGCTCTCTACACGGGACGTTATACGTGACTGAAAAATTTTACAGAAAAAAATTTCACGTCCAATGTTTGCCTCTTTTTTTTTATTCGTCTTTGTTTTCTTCTCACCTTTCTTTTTGCAAATCTTTTTTGTTCTATAGAGGAAAAAGCATATCTATATCTCTTTTGCAAGAAATCTCGTAAAGCCTCGCTGGAATCAACGTGATAGATGAAACCTAACGTCATGTTCAATGTCCCAAGACTATTCGGATGCAATTTAATACCTACTTGCGGGTCAATTGACGGAAACAATAATTCATGCGTTTTTCTTTCTCGGTCCTTCAATTTGATCAATTTTAAACTTTACCCGGTGATAAATGATGACCAATATTTGGATAAAGACTTCTTCGATTTCCAATAAACGTATATCGAATATACAAGTCCGAGCAAAAAAGTGAGCTCAAAACAAGAATGATAAAACAAAGGTTCCATTAAACTCAATCAAGTTAAATTCAATGAAAACAGTAATTTTCGACGTAGAAAACAAATCTAAATTATCAAGTTTTAACTAAAAAATAATTAAGTAATCAGATTGGATTTCGTTCAATTTTTTTCATATAATAATTCAACATGTACTATTCACGGTTGACTGGTTTCATAAGAATTGTCTAAGATGAGGTTGTTTTCTAATTCGTCGTTGATAAAAAAAAAAGAGGGAAAAAGCAATAGCGAGCGCAAAATCATTTTCAACTGCAAGTGACGAATTTATTCATCATTACAGGATATATTGAGAATTTTGTAACACACGACTTGCAGAATATCTATTTATCGGGCAAACTAAATCAAAAAATATCAAAAATCCAAAATTAAACAATAATGTCAGCTGTTTAAAGATATTGCAACAACTGAACTCTTTTCATTTGAATTCGGAACGTGGAAGACATTCTTTTCATAAAACCCAACTCCGTCAATTTCAATTTCACTTATAATCGAGTCATGATTTCATCTCCGTTTTTTAATAATTTCTTAGTACATCCTCGAGGCTGGGTTTCATTCTGAATATCATCACAAGAAATACCCAGGAAAATATCATGCAATTTGAAAAAAGTGAGAGAACCTTGCTGCTGAATTCAGCTCGTTTATTTCGAAACTGTAATAATTCCCTAAATTTGAAACGTCAGGTTGCGGAAAAAAGCACGCACTCATGATACACCAAAGAATAACGCGGCAGTGAATAGATAATGAGATAATATATTTCTGTCGTGAGAATTTACAAAGCTTGGAATAATCTGCTGAGAAAAATATACCCGTATAATACGGTTGGCATGGAAATGAATGACTCGATTTTCAAAGCTGCTGGGAACAGCCTTTAAAACATATTTGAAAGGTTGTCTAAGGTAAATTACGACATCCCGGTAGGAACCGGGTAAAACGATAATATGGATCGCACAGAGCACCCCGCAGCACTAAAAACAGATGAAGAACATTCTACTTAGCATACGGGTTCCGCCCTGATTTACGCGCGCGGTTTAACCGTATTTATCTAAGAATCCAAGTACAGATTTCTCCTGGGATCAACCCCTGTCGATCCCCTCTCTCTCTCTCTATCTCTCTTTTCGCTTCTCGAATGTACTTTACGTAAGACGAATTCCACGCAGTTTCACCTAGTGTCGAAAAAGCACCGTTTCAATTTTCTTATGACTTCAATATGCGGCAGTAATCTCGAATAAAACTACCCCCTTGTTTTTTGTTACTCGATATCATTCACCGTTTCAAAGTTACAAGCCACTTTCAAAATACCAAAAAGAAATTCAAAAAATTCTACGCAAAATTACAAACAATTTAAGATCTTGCGGATAACGGCCGTATCTATATTGGCTTGGGTGTTGTTGATTGTTGAAATCGATGAAAAAAAATATTGGCTAACTTTATGACTTGCAATTTATGGTTGCAGATTTTTCGGGCCACTTGGAACATTTTTAAAAATAAACAGAAAATTCTAGGAAAATTGCAATGATTTTCAAAAGTGATAGACCACTTTTCCTAGGTTCCGAAAATCTATATTTCTAGAATCTTCTGTTTTTTTTTTTTTTTTAATTTTTCATACGTCTTTAATTCCGACTTTTAGTTTACAAGTGATTTTGAAATTATTTGTCTTGTTTTTAACGATTTCGGGCCAAGAGTCGAAGTAATTTCGGTATGAATTCGACTGATTTCTAATTTCATCTATTTTTTCATGAATTTTAGCTGACTTCAATTAATTTCAATCGATCTTACCTAATTTTAGCTCACTTTTATTGACTTTTCGTTCGTTCCAGGTGATTTCGAGTGATATTTTAAACACTATCATCTGACATTTTTCCTATTTCAAGTGGCTTTCAATTTCAAAACAGAATATCAAGCTGAGTAAATCTAGCATTGAAGAATCTAGAGAAGTCATAACGGTGATAAATGATTCATAACTTTGAAGCCACTAAAGATGCCACTTTCTGAAAGGTTTTGCGATTTTGATCACATTTTTAAAGTTGGCCGGAAAATTCGTAGTTGAATAGTTTCTAACTTTGAAACGACAAGTAATCACAACAAAACCAAAAGTGCGGTGACTGTTCTACGCTGGGTGAAACCGCATGGAAATTCCCATGAGTTTCCCTTGTCAAACTCGGAATGAGATAAAATTATCGTTCGAATTCGAAATATGTCACATGAAAGGATAATAATTATTGGGCTCCAAATATTCACCTGGCCGTTCGTGGTCGTATCCCTAAACCAGAATCCGGACTTTCGCATCAGTTCTATGAACATGCAATCCGCAAATGCCAAAGCAGCACAACCCTCTTTTTGAGGGTTCTATCAAGTAAAGTACCGCAGTATATGTATGAGCATCTTGTGAACATTTATCACTTTTTGAACGTCTTATGAAAGGAAAAGAAAAAAATTAATTAGAATATTTTTTTCGTCGACCTCTTGCGTATTTAATTGTAATTTGTCCAGTAAATTTTCAAACCACAATGTTGATTTTTTCTCTTGTTGATTGTTTTGCATTCCATTTTTTATCCCCTGTGAAATTTACTACTCCAAATTTTTTCGGAAATTTAGAGCCTGCTCTCTTCACAATACTTTTATTTTATAATATATAATCGCGAAGTTAAGTTCGCATGAAATTTTTTTTATGGTGAATATATGTGTACTGATTGTGAACGCATCGTAAAATATAATTTGATATTAAAGTTCGAAACCAAAGTTTGGATGTTCGGATGTTCGGATGTTCAGAAAGTGACGTCAACCAAAATTTTTTTTCTCTTGACGTCATCGATCTATAGTAATCGTCGACGACGAAAATCAGCTAGCCGAATTCCTCACTCTGGAAACAACCGCGCAGTAGAGCGGACGTAAGAGAATCGCGCTCCGCGAATTTCGAGTGCCAGGTTCTCCTACCTTCTGGATCTTGCGCTCCAGGTCCGCTACCTGGTGAAACTCGACCTCCAGGACAAGCGCTCCGTAGTTTCTACGCTCCAGGTCCTCTACCTGGTGAAACTCGACTTCAGAGACAAGTGCTCCGTGATTTCTGCGCTCCAGGTCAGCTACCTGGTGACACTCAACTTCCAGGACAAGCGCTCCGTGGTTCCTGCTCTCCGGGTACGCTATCTGTTGAAACTCGACTTCCAAGACAAGCGCTCCGTAGTTTCTATACTCCAGGTCTGCTATCTGGTGAAACTCGATTTCCAGGACAAGCGCTCCGTAGTTTCTACACTCCAGGTCCGCTACCTGGTGAAACTCGACTTCAGGGACAAGCGCTCCGTAGTTTCTACGCTCCAGGTCCGCTACCTGATGAAACTCGACTTCAGGGACAAGCGCTCCGTAGTTTCTACACTCCAGGTCCGCTACCTGATGAAACTCGACTTCAGGGACAAGCGCTCCGTAGTTTCTGCGCTCCAGGTCCACTACCTGATGACACTCGACTTCCAGGACAAGCGCTCCTTGGTTCCTGCTCTCCGGGTATGCTATCTGTTGAAACTCACTTCCAGGACAAGCGTTCCGTAGTTTCTGTGCTCCAGGTCCACTACCTGGTGAAACTCGACTTCAGGGACAAGTGCTCCGTAGTTCCTGCGCTCCAGGTCGGCTACCTGGTGACACTCGACTTCCAGGATACGCGTTCCGTGGTTCCTGCTTTCCGGGTACGCTATTTGTTGAAACTCGATTTCCAGGACAAGCGCTCCGTAGTTTCTACGCTCCAGATCCGCTACCTGGTGAAACTTGACTTCAGGGACAAGCGCTCCGTAGTTTCTACGCTCCAGGTCCGCTACCTGATGAAACTCGACTTCAGGGACAAGCGCTCTGTAGTTTCTACGCTCCAGGTCCGCTACCTGATGAAACTCGACTTCAGGGACAAGCGCTCCGTAGTTTCTGCGTTCCAGGTCCACTACCTGGTGACACTCGACTTCCAGGATAAGCGCTCCTTGGTTCCTGCTCTCCGGGTATGCTATCTGTTGAAACTCAACTTCCAGGACAAGCGTTCCGTAGTTTCTGTGCTCCAGGTCCACTACCTGGTGAAACTCGACTTCAGGAACAAGTGCTCCGTAGTTCCTGCGCTCCAGGTCGGCTACCTGGTGACACTCGACTTCCAGGATACGCGTTCCGTGGTTCCTGCTTTCTGGGTACGCTATTTGTTGAAACTCGATTTCCAGGACAAGCGCTCCGTAGTTTCCACGCTCCAGGTCCGCTACCTGGTGAAACTCAACTTCCAGGACAAGCGCTCTGTAGTTCTGGCTGTCCAGGTTCTTGACCTAATGACTTTTGACCTTCCGGACTAATTTTCAAGTTTACAGGTTTGATTATTGAAAATGTCATGTTTTGTACTGTCAAACCAATATGCATGCGTCAGATAATATTTTGATTCGGAAAAAAAACCGAACGACCAGGATCAACAAATTGCAATCGGTGAGTGGTTGGCATAGTATACATAGGAATACATGACAATAACGTCGTTCAATTAGAGCTTGAATTGCTGTGCGTAGTGTTTCAAAACTGTCAGCATTTGGCTGATTGTTCTGTGGTATTTTTTGACGGAATTTGTTGTCATAAAATCACAATACCTTATACTTACATGCATGTGTAAACGTGATTTTCAGCATAGTATAGAAAAAATCTTACGGGCAGATTCGGTTTGCGTCACATGCACAAAGACAGTGTTTATTCTGTATACTGTGAAGTAAATACCAGAATTTTTAGGGGAGTCATCGTGCCCCAGTCTCCCCTATAACTATGTCATCAGGTAAGACACTGACAACGAGTAAGCGAGCGCACGAGCACAATTTATTACCTCAAAAATGTTGTAACATTTTGCAATTTCATATGAATGCGTCTTTCGGTTTTCGACACACTTTCTCAGAAATTTAGTTTTAAATTTACGAAAATAAACAAAAGCGTTCAAGTGAACTGAAGAATAAGGATTTTCAAATTTTTATTGATCGATACTCTGAATCTATGATTTAAAAAAGATCAAGATTAGCATTAGAAATAAAATTTTTCAGAGAATCAGGATTTTTTCTAGTCGAATTCGTTTCCTCTTTGTTATTTTCATAGCATATCGACGTAGAAAGCTATGAATTTCCAAAACATCAGAATCTGCAGTAGAAGCTTATGAAATTTATCATAAATTATGTTTTGAATAAGAATCATGCTCTCGAACCATTTTTATACCGTGAAAATATGTAAATACAATTTGAAATTGTCAAGTTGAAAAACTACCATGTCTAAACGTTGTTCAACTTTCCAGTTACTCACCCATGATTTCATTTAAGGGGGTCATTTAGTGTGAAGACTGTTTTTTTTTTAAGAGTTTCGGCTCTAGTACTATTTGAGATATCATGTCTACACATTTTTTTATATAGGGGAGGGTGGGGCAAGACGGCCCCCCTGGGGCAAGAAGGCCCGCTCCAAAAATTATTTTTAGCATTTTTTGAAGAGGGGGCCGTCTTGCCCCACCCTCCCCCTCTTCAAAAAATGCTAAAAATAATTTTTGGAGCGGGCCTTCTTGCCCCAGCGGGGCCGTCTTGCCCCACCCTCCCCTATATAAAAAAATGTGTAGACATGATATCTCAAATAGCACTAGAGCCGAAAAACTTAAAAAAAAAAACAGTCTCTGAAAAAAAATTTTTTTTTTCAGAGTTTCATCAAAATGTCTATGGATTTGTTCGAAATAGGTCAAAAGTAAACTGATTTGATGGTTGAAAGCCACAACGAGTAATAACCGGCTTAGGGGGGCCGTCTTGCCCCACCTACCCCTACTTTCCTATCGGAAAGTATACATTTGTCTTTATTCGCTATTTCGTCTCGAACAAATGTACAAAGTTTGTTTAAATGGCAATAAACATAGTGCGAAAATTATGAGAAATTTGATATCAATGTTTGGTCTTAAAAAGTAACCCAAAAAATCTTTTAAAAAAGCAGGCTTCACACTGGACGACCCCCTTAAGCCCCATATTTCATAACCCACATATTTCGAACAATTTAAGAAATGCCCAGTCCTAAATTTTCGTTACCTCCGACCATCCTGAACGAAAATTCTTCAGCCAGCAGGAAAGCACATTTTTATGATTTATTTCGAAGTCGTGAATAATGATTGTGATATGCGGGCGTGCGTGGTGAGTTACAAGACTTAGAAATCGATGGAAATATCTTTCGATCGAGCGTCACCGCGAGCGTCTGCTCGGGAGATTTTCTACAGTATAACACGAACCGAACGGTCAGCACAAGGGCACTTTTTGCGATGTAAAGCTTGGCTGGCGTGGTTCGCTTTTTTGCACAAAGTAAACAAGGGCATCGCGACGCTTAGCTGTTATTGATGACCGTAGTCGCCGTCCGAGCGTGACCCACATACCTATAACATGTACTCTGGCTATATAATATTCGTATATAATCCCTCGAGCCTCGAACAGTATGATTCATTCAATGGACTGGGCCCATCCCCTAATTTCTCCGTACGACCTCTTAGTGAAGGATTGTAATTTTGGAAGGAGAAGATTAAAAGTATGTAATTCGTAATGGAGGAAAATTCGTTCGATTCTTCAATTTCTCATGCATAAAATACGATGGGTTAATCGCTGTGTAAAAACGGTTTACATTGATTACGATCGTGGAGATTACAAGTTTATTACAGAGGTTGGAAACACGGTAGCAAAATTACACAGATTGTAAAATGATTAAAAATATTACACAAGCTGCAAACATCACATGTAATTACAATTATTACAGAAGTTACAGAGGTTGCGAACATAGTAGCAAAATTACACAGATTGCAAAATGATTACAAATATTATACAAGTTGCAAACATTACATGTAATTACAGATATTACAGAGGTTACAGAGGCTGCAAACATGGTGGCAAAATTATACAGATTACAAAGGTTACACAGGTCAAAGGGATCACACGTAATTACAGATGTTACAAAGGTTACATATAATATGCTGAGATTACAGTAAGGTCATCTAAATTACGAAGGTACAAGGATTGTAAGAGATTACACAAATCACAGAGGATACAGAAAGAATGATTACAAATATACAAGTTGCAAACATTTCACGTAATTACAGATATTACAGAGGTTACAGAGGCTGCAAACATGGTATTAAAATTACACTGATTACAAAGATTATACAGGTTATAAAAATCACACGTAATTACAGATGTTACAGAGGTTACATTAAGTATGCTGAGATTACAATAGGATTATATAAATTACGAACGTACAAAGATTACAAGAGATTATACAAATTACAGAGGATGCAGAAACAATGCAAAGATTACAAGTGATCGTTGAAATCACGAATGACTATTACCAGGATCTTTTATACAAAGATAACACGTGGAATACAAAGAGATGACAAATCATTACAAGTGACTACAAGGATCGGAACTATTGCAAGAATTTCAATGATTACAAACGCAACGTGAAGAATATATACAAGGTGATTGCGAAAGATTAAAATCAAAACAGATACCTGAGATAATATAATATTTATAGAATTCTGGTATGCGTCTACACCAGATTACAACATTGGTTTACCCATCGCTTATGCCTGTATTTATTTTTCCCTATTTTACGTGAGTTACTTTTACATTGCTTCGCGGTATACCTGTAAAATAGAGGGGGGGGGGGGGGGGGGGGGGGATTTATATTGAACCGACCAGTTTCGATGGCGTCAACTTTCGGATTGAATTTCATCTCGACTGCATCGCTATCCTCTGAGCCAGCTCATTTCTCGTATTGACCTTTGACCTCGGTTCGAAGCTTTCCGGTTACCCTGCACCCAGGATTCGGGAACTAAAATCGAACCCCTGAGATCTACCAGTCAACCGAATTACCCAGATATATACCTCATACCATTCGTTCGTTCTTTCGTTTGTTCGATCTGGCAGTTTCCAGCTGACAGAAGAAGCTTACATACCTATAGCTATAAACTGAAGCGCAAAGTCCAACTTCGGATTGAATATTTTTGTCGAACTTTTTTGCCAAAAGATGCATCCCGGTTAATAGAATACCGACGCTACGCACGAGTTCTGCAACTTTTACGCTAGATAAACTGCACCTGACGGTATAGACGAAGATTTTTACACACCCGTTTTCGAAACTACCGCAAACTAAATCAAATTCGTAAGATTCGCGCGTGATTAAATCATTTTGATTGGAAATGATCAATTCGCAAGGAAGATGAATTATTACATTATTTCTCAATTTTTTGTATTTCAAATATCATCAAAAGAGTAGGGAGAGCTAAATGAACGTATTAAAACCAACATAAGCCAAAACCTTAATTAAGAAACATTACGGCAGATTGAAATTGCGGTTCTAAAGTTGGTATAAAGAACAGTTATACACGCCCATCTAATTAAGGATAATAAAATGCATAGAACCCCCGGGCCTTTACTGACGTGAATATAAGGAATTAAGAGTTGACAAAAAAGTTACGGTAGATTCTGATTTATTACAGCCCCAAGACAGTGTTATACGAAAGCTTTATACGTTCTTCAGGGCTTGCGTTCTTCGTTATCCTCCTCTGACCTTATTTTAAGACTTCATTAGATATCATCCCTTAAATTCCGGTTCCAAGGACAGTAGATAAAGCCGAGCTAAAAGTTTAGCAGTTTTATTTTTTCAACTACGAAATATGCAATAATATTTGCGGGGAAGCGGAAACATATTAATATTAAAAACCTGCAAATTAGGGTAATCGAAAGTGGTCAAAATAATAAATCAGTATTTTCTGCAAGATCTTGTAGTCTTAAATTTTGACTTTTATTTTCTTTGTCGCTCAAACATTTTACATAAATGATTTGATGACGAATTATTGGAAGCACTAGAAAATGTGGTACAAGTTCTAACTGTTTAGTGTAATTACAGTTATGAATATCAATACAATTTCTAGTTATTGGCTATTGCAACATCAAATCTGTTTGTTTAGTTTACTAAATGTTTTAACAACAATCTAAGAATTCAACATCAATTATTGTTGCACTGACATCAAGTTGGCGCAATAGTTAGAAAAAAAATACTCAATGAATGACCGCAATCAAAAAGAACAATATCAAATACTAGATTTTCTCATAGTTGAAGCTATCTAACAAAACACTAAAATTCATTTCAATTTCGTCGCTGTTATTGCTGTAATGTTCATGTGTGCGATAATTGTAATAAAAAATGATACCAGTCAAATTCTACGTAGTAACTGCAACTAAACAATGAGATCCACTTAATTCGCAATTACGGTTTTCCAAATTTTCGTCCTAAAAGTACAAAGAAAAACGCACGAGCAGGAACCAGAGATCCGTAGACTGCGTTCCCAACCACCTTAGATATTTTCGCGCAGTTTTATTGGACATCAGGGAGAGTCGTACTTACCTAGGAAGCTCCCTCCCCCCTCCGCCCCCTTTACCCTTTCTCTCTCACTACGCTATCAGCCAACTGTACACCCAAGGGACAGTGCGAATGCACTCAATTGTTTTACTCGAGATTGTGAAACACGGAAAAGTGGCTTATACGGGAATGAGAGAAGGAGAGAAAAAGAGATATATAGAGAGTGAGAGAGAGAGAGAGAACGAGAGACGGTTTTGCGCTGACTTGGGGAATGGAATATAGAGCGGAGCGGAAGCCTGAACTCGCTAAAATCCACTTATTGTTAGGTCAAAAGGAATTTCACAAATGGAATTAAACAAGCCGCCATCGAATTTATTCAACCAACGTAATCTGCATTTAACATTACCCAGCATTCATCCGTGGCGTTTCTTCATTCCGTTTTTATTGAACACAGTTTCACTGGACCGATGATAAAGGTGATTTTATTATTTTCATCATTCCAACTAAAATCGACTTATACATCGCATTATAGATGTGAAAAAAGCTTGAAAATGGGAAGTTTCGTATTGGGACAAAAAAAAAGATGTCCGAGATTTACTCGCAGGATTGCGAAAAGGTGAAAATTTTTTAAAAATACTCAGGAGATTCCTGACAGAGTGGTGAAAATTTTTCACCACCAATTCAAGTCACGTGACAATCTGATTATCGAGTCAGTAAAATACCGAAGTACAAAAATCGATTATTACGGCCGGTCTCTATGGCTCTGAAATGGAACTGTCCAGGATTTTCCAGCATTGTGCAGGAGGAGACGGTCGGGAGGCAGGAAGTGTGAAATTACGGAAGTATTCTCGGAGATATCTTCGTTCGGTGAGAAGAAGCTTGCAGCTTGCAGAGCGACATGTGGCAGCGCAACTACGTCCTGGAATTGCACAAATGTGCGTTACATCTACTCCCCAGGTTACATGTGAAATTGCCAGAAGCGACGCATCGAACGAAGCAGGTTTCGAGGCGAAGTTAAATTACTCCGGAGAGTCTGGATGCTGGACAAATGGGAAATAATTCTACTTTCCGGGTCAAGGGATAGGGATTTATTCCTAGGGCCTCGATGGAACTTTTGCCCTTTGTCGCAATGTTCTCGTTATAATTCCGAGAGATGGAGCTTTCAAATATTGACCAAATTTCGAAAAGCTTTCGGACCTATAATTTCACTTTTGGAAAATCGACTTGCTCGTTAAAATAATTATCAACATTTTTATCTCGCTCGTCTCCTGAGACGAGTCGTTTCGTATAATTCTTATCTCATCTCATTTGGTCTCGAAAAAACAGAAGCCTGCTGCGTAACCGTTAAAAAGAGACTTTTTCGACTGTGTCGAAACTGCGAGTCAAAAATTTTCCCGAGTAGATTTTTCGTTTTTCTTTGTTTTTTTTTTGGCTTTTCTTTTCTTCTCTTAGCCCCGTGGGATGAAAATGAGGTAGTAAAAGCCTCGTTCCAAGAATGTTGAATGATGCAGTACGTGCGATTGGTACGGAATAAATTTAAGACCGCAGAAACATTTCTTCGGGATAAATAGGCGAGACGGGTTCCTGAGGGTTTTCACTCGTTGGAATAACGGATGACTCTGCGGTTACGTGCATAATACATGCGTCCAGGTTGGGTGTTTATATGTATATATATATATACACATATACATATATATATACATATATACGTGTAGATCTGCATGTATATACATATATATATATATATATATATATATATATATACTCAGGCCACGGAATTAGCTATAAACACGTTACCCGCCGAAACTCGTCATTTATTACCGATGTTATCCGGGGACCAACCGCCTCTGCTAAATGTGTTATTCATCCAATAACTCGATCGGTAATACGGCACGCTGCATAGAATACAAGGCACACGGGTATTCATATACCATTCAAATTATCCAATCAAACGGTGTAAAAGTACGATTCCCAATTATTGGATTACCGTAGCCGTTTCGGGCTGCGTCAATAGGCTGTCAACGCACAAAGAGCAATGAATTTCACCCAATGCGCACTGTCGTTTTCACCTTTCAAACTTACGATAATCAGAAGGGCAAACTAACCTTTGGAATGCAGGTGCGGTACATTGTTGCTTTAGCTGTGTACACGCGAAGAGAATTTGGTGAATAAATTGTCAGATGCATAATTTACTTAACGAATTTGTTTGCTTCGAATGTTTTTCAATTCCATCAAATTAACGCCGATTTTAATTTATAGTACGAATTAGTGCAGCGATCATTGTTTTTGTTAAGCTGGTATCATTTTTCTGTAGAACCCTAAACTCATCCAACTCGGAAGAATTTTATTTAGTGAAATTGATTTCTAACAAAACTCTAGTTACAACAATTTGTAGTATATCCAGTATGTATTTTGATACGTACTTTGATCAAGCGAATGAATGTAAAAATCTTAATCAAACAAGTTTATCTGAAATAAGTTCGGATTCGTTTGGTCTGTTTTTATGTCGTTCGACTATTAGAAATATCAGTTTGTCAATTTTTCTAAGGGATTCTGAATTCTTCACTAATACACACGCTACATGAAATTCATCCAAAAAAAGTGATAAAATCGATAAAGAAAAAAAGCTTTATTACCGTTTTTACAAAAACGATGCTTTTGAAAATTTGAAATAACATTCCAACTGTCTACAGAAAAGTTATTTAGGTTGACACAGGCATCCTCATACTGCGTGACGTGGAATCCGAAATTGATATCATCTACTCTTGAAATCTTGATGCAGAATTGTGATATTGAAAGTAGAAATAAGAATCTAAATAGTCGAAAAACTGGATTCACCGTATTCGGAGACTACGGATCTTTTTAATTATCTCAAACAAGAATTCCCAGTCTTTATTGTCTATCCAAATTTAAAGACGAATCGGCCAAACCGTCCGAACCAAAAGTTGCGATCAGTAAAAATACCGTTCCGAAACTGTTCGATATCATTGGCACGAATAACGCCGTTGGAGATTTAAACGGTTCTTTGTCTCCTGCTGAATTTCGAGTCAGGCTGTCCGGCCGATTCGTCCTTAACGAAGCTGCTTACACGCGCTCATTGTCAGTCCGATGTCGATAATAAAATCGAGACGTTGGAACTCTCTCGACTTCCAGTGGATCTCCGGAAGAAGATCTTCAAACGTCGACAGATTTACATACCTATCCTATCCTATCTCCAGCCCGGATAGATATCCTCCTTATCTAAGCCCCCCTGCATATTCTTCGGTCCCTAATTCTTTCCTCTCTCTGCTATATTCTCTTTTCTCTTTTACCTCCTTAAGAAGCGTGAGCGCTGGGATGAGAGTCTTTCAACTGTGGCCGTAGTCTCGAGGCGTTCCGCGTTTTATGCAGGTATTATAACCTATTTCACTTTGAAATTGGACAAACGGAATTGCGCTTTCATTATTCCATCTCAACTCGTTCGCCCTCCTTTTCCAGGAACTGACGCGCTTTGTTCCTTCCGCCTCTTCTTTGGCCGACCGAATCACACCGTTTTTCTGCGGAAAATGGCCAAACTGGATGACGGCGCAAAATCGAAACTCCCTCTTTTGTGAAAGCGTGTAAAAAAATCACATGGAAATAGAAAAGAAATACGGAAGTACTCGATTTGGTCAAGTTTTAATTTATCTCTAAATGTAAAACATCGCCTTTCGGATTAGCAAACAACAGTCGATGGTACTGAAACTGTTCGTGTGTTAGATCATAAAATGTTTCGAGAGAACATTATTAGTAGGAGACAGCGCTTTCAAAAAATCAAGTAATAACGATCAAACACGTCACTATGATGATCGATTATTCCCTCATTGTTAGAGATGTAGTACAACGCTTGCACTGTTTTGTCCCTATATGTTTCACGCATTAAATCTTGAGATGATTCTGGATGTTTCCGAGTAAACACCGCGGTATGTTGGATTGCCTTCCACCAAGGAGAACAAATACCGGTAAAACAGACCTACCGAGTCATAATCACTTCAGGCAAGTCAAATCATGTGATCACTTTAACGCGATTTGCGCAGATAACATTGACGGTACCTCATGACTTGCAGTATTTTCATCAACTAAGGTTGGGCGTGAATCGCTGTTACATTATTATTAACGATCTGTTTATTATAAACGGAACTCAAATAAACAGCAAATAAATTAGAATATATGATACGCACTTAGACTGAGATTATTCCGCGGAATAAATACACCAATTATCAGCATGTTATGCGCAAGTCGTGTGATAAACTACTCAAATTCCATGACTTGCTTGATAGTTACTGTCAATTTGTGACTTATTACTTGCGATCATTTTATAATTGCAAAACTGACTGTACATGCAGAAGTAAAATTATCTAATTCGCATTCAACTAGTGATATCTGGCTTGCGAATTGCGTGTAATTTGCAAACATTTTGTTATCTGGACGGGAATGCGATCACTGAACGCTTCAGCATAGCTCATATAAACGGTAAAACAACTGCTCAGTCGCAAGGACTTTAAAGGCATTACCTACCGAGTAATCTACCGATAACTCGCTAGGTCTGTTTTACCAATATTTGTGCCCCTCGGTGGCAGACAACCTAACATACTGTGCTGTTTACTCGGAAACATCCAGAATGACTGTACGCTTTTGAACAAAATTTGAAAGCTCTTTTACCTCAGCCTGTATATAATACATAGGTGTATATGTATATATACGTAGTAAAGGGACCGTGACGTCAAAGAGAGAACGCGAACTGATTTATCTAACCGCATACCGCAAGTTCCTCCCCACTCGATCTCAATGGTTTACAGGTGCAGAAGTATGGCATACCGAGGACAGAATGGTGATATTTCCGGCTTATCTTGAAGGATTTTCACCGCGCTTGAGCAGCTCCGTTCTGTATCTCCATTTGCGGCTATAAATGTTGGACAAATCTACGTGTGAATTTGTATACATGTATAGAGTAACAGCGGGACGCGAGTCGACGATGTTGAACTATAAATTTTATTTTCTCTTCATTTCTTATACTTTTGTCGTTGCCGTTGAGCGAAAACCAGACAATACTACGTCGATTTTTCAATGTTCTAGGTTTTGTAAACCATATGTCGTATTATGTAATCTGTTGATGAAATCAAGGGTAAAATTCAATGTAGAAACCATGTGATAAACAAGTACATGTGAATGCTAAACAATATACCTGGTGAGATATCGTATTTATATGTACAAAATTACTGCGTCACAAAACAAAATAGATTATGCAGGCTAATTGAATATTTCTTTCAAATTTACTGGAGTACCGTTTTATTTAAAATTATATATATTCATAAATTCTTTTTGCAGGTGCAGCTTCTGAACCTTCGTTTTATCTCTCTTACTGCGCACCCCATGCATCCATATAATCCAAACGCAAAAAATGCATTTATTAATTAGTTGGACTTACAAAAAAAAAAAAAAAAAAAACAACACTCGGTAGTGAGGTCAAAAGGTTCTGGACGCCCAGTTCATATCTATACGTAAGTAGTCGACTACAAGTGCTGTTGGAATTCTCAAGGGTGATGCGAAACCCTATGATATGCATATATTCAAGTGAATTTAGCATAGCCGAAAGAAACCTTGTTATAATTCAACAAGGGGCTGCCAAATGGTTTAAATGTATTCTCCTGCTGCCTAAATCACAAATTTATACGGTGTTTTCACCGCAATTTGTGAGCACTTTAATTTTCAAGGTTCACCTTAAATCTTTCTGCAGTCTGTGGTCTTACATTCGGCGGGTTTTCATCCCCTTCCTATGCTCAGTTTCTTCAACTTTTTTGTATTCGAAATTAATGGGTGGCTAAGGAATTAGGAAATTGTTTTATGGATCGACCCACCAATTTTCGTCTAGCTCTTTAGAGACAGGATTTTTTTCTGGCTACAAGTAATAGATACGTTATTGTACAAAACTACGATATGAAAATCTTCCAATTTATTGTCGTTTACAAGAAAAACTTTCGTCAATCTCTCGAAATTTTCGAACTAAACCTTTGTCTTTGAATTTTCAGCACTTCCTATCATTGGAAAAAAAGACGTGACAATTTTTTTTTATTTATAACAAAGACTAACCTGCCTCAACATGAAATCCATTTTAAGATGGGTCCCCGGGAACTGCCAAAAAACGGTATTTCCAAGATTTTCAATGTTACGTATACATTGTATACATGTGCAGGATACGAAAATAATTTTTACTCTTTGTCTGTGAAAAAGTTGACACTTTGGATTGTATCATGAGATTCTTGTTAAATCGGTATTATTATTTCAAGATATAATATTCGTAAAATTTGAGTCCCTGAAATACTTATACACCCATTTTCAGCCCACTGTGAAAAACTTTAGAACCAGTCCAATATGTCTAGTATTTCGTTTTGTGTGCGTACGTATGTCTGCGCACAGAAAATGATGTATCCTGAATTCTGGAAAACGGCGTGATTGATCTGGATGAATGTTCGGTGTGAAAAACCAAGTATTCGATGAACATAAACCGCGATTTCTAAAAAAGATTATTCAAGTTACGGTTCTGAAATTGTAATAACCTGAATATCGAAACAAAAAATTATTTTGCAAAATTTACGTAGAATTTAATTTATGACTTTTAATTTCCAATTCAGAATGTATGATGCATTATATTTTCTCATAGATCAATATAAAGTCGAGTAGTCAAATATCTCTGAAGCGATAGACTTTATCGAAAAATATTTTTATACGTAAAATTGGTTGGGTTTCAAGGAAGAAACGAAATAGATCTGTTTCTTCCTCGGTATTATTTGTGTCTCCGAAATTTTTATGGTAAGTGACAATTTGCCCCAGTCTCCATTATTCGAACATCTATCGAATGAAATTGAGCTGTTAAGAACTAGAAATCCGATCATCCGGTAATACCTATTGCAAAAAGAAAGCTAAGCTTTTTAATACGTCCGGCTAGTTTAGTACGTTGCATTTATTCAGAACGGTAAATGTCGAAGAAAACCTATTTTCCGGTAATTTCAGAGGGTCTTCCTTAGATCGGATTTTATATTAATAAATATCAAACTCTTGAAAAAACAAAACATCAAACAAAGTTTCAATTCGAAAACGTGATTAAATAGATTAACGTTCTCCTCATAACCAGTAAGGTCTGAAAGCCTAAAAATTAGATGATTGTTATGTTTTGCCACATACTATAATATATGCAAATCACAACCAGATCAAAACATCGAGTGCATAATTCGTTTTGTCAATTTTTGTGCACACTCTCAGAAATTTCGAGTCGCTGTTTTTTGTGTAAATTTTTAAAAGCCCGTACGCTTTCGTTTAAAATTTGCATCAAGCTATCTAGAGTTCGAGACTTTGCAACACAGACATTTCGGACAATATTGATGACGAATTTTTCTGATAAGATTTTATGTGATTCAATATGATTTCATCCAAGCGACGGTGAAATTCGGGTGACTTCAAAGAATTTATAAGGCTGCCGGGGACATTAACAGATGGCTTGAAACGACAGGCATTGATGTCTGAAAAATATACCTGTAGGTATAAGATATGCCTACAAGATAGAAGCATGAGAATTTTTTGACCCCATCTAATTGAAATATGGCGCCTGATAACTGATACTCAAAATAATGCATCTAACGTGCTCGACACATTGCTTTCAAGAGATTGGTCTACCAAAAATAGACAGCGCCTATTAACTTCATCACGAAATCTTGGTACATTGAATGCCTATTATATTATTGTATTCGTAAGCTACTAGGATCTCGTTAAAAATATAAATACAGAAAGCAATGGAAGTATAATCAAAATCTTGGATACCGATGCTTTATTTGAAATGATTTCGAAATAGTTAAAAACTTATTCTCAATAGATATCAGCGCCTTTCAGTGTCAGCCAGCGCAAGCCTTACTGTACGGATTTTTCATACTGGATCAAATGTACGAATATCGGACTCCTGTACTCTACTCTCCATGATTTCTATCACGGTCTTACATACAGATCTGGGAACTCGCTCAAAATTTCAGTGGTGGTGGTGTCCTCTTATTGAAGCACCGGCCGTTTCGCCTAGTGACCACGAGTGTCGCTGCTATCGAGGGATTCAGGCTGTGCGAGAGAGACGGAAACAGATTTCAAAACCACGGACGGTCAACAACCCGTTTCCATCTCTCTTGCACAGCCTGAATCCCTCGATAGGAGCGACACTCGTGGTCACTAGGCGAAACGGCCGGTGATTGAAGAGAATTTACCCCCACCACCAGAGTTTCCAGACCCGTATGTAAGACCGTGATTTCTGTAATTGATTTATCGGTCAATTATTGTCTGTACAGTTGATCGAACAACAACGTAGTAAGCTACGAATATAGTCAATTAATTTCACTCGGTACGTATCTCGGTGTAGTTGTCGAAACCTCGAGGCGAGTGGAGAATTCATATTAGAAACGGAAGTGTACAGGTCTGCAAAACGTTATTTGGTGTAGGCATTGGTACAGCCGAAGCAGCTTACGGGCACCAGAGAATGGGGCACTTTGCCGAGCCGGGAACTCTGCGCTAATTTCCTCGCACATACATATGCCTATATTACGTATATATACCGCAGCGCGATGTTCAACACGTACTCTAAAAGCGTCCATGGATGTACCTTGTCGACGATGGTGTGCGTAAAGGTTATTTATGTAGCTGTACATAGTCTGCACGTTTGAGCACCAACACAAAACCCAAGCGCAAGTCTGCTCGGGACTGAAGTTTAGGCCAGCCAGCCGAAGGTACAACTTTGACTTTGCGCCAACTTGATCCAAACCAACTCAACTCCACGCCGTTTCAGCCCAAATCGTTGTACATGCATAATACCGGATATACCCAGGTGCGCCTGTTCCGCATCAGGCCATCATCATCGCATCTGTGCTGAATACATTTCCGGATTTCCCCGCTATTCGCGTATAAGCCAACTCGAAAATCAGACCGCGCTTCGATTAACGCAGCGGTCTTTGACGAGGCACGTTATATACATATATTACATATGGAAAACGACTAATTGCAGATATGGAATATGGTAGATTATTATCTGCGGATCGATTCCGATCGGATATATTATACATATATGAAAGGTTTTCGTATTCGCAGATGATTTTGTAGCTAAAGAACTATTTTGATAATCTTTTTCTTTTCGAATATTTCTGAACAATTTCTTACACGGTTAATCGAAGACAATTTTTTGCTATCAAATATCAAATAACATATCTGCAATTTATTGACGGTCGTTTACAGATGATTTTTTCTACAGATCCATACTGAAATTATTTATCCCAATCGTACATATAGTATATTATACTGAAATGATTATGAACGAGAATTACGAATCATGTCATAAATTATGCAGGACAATCATGGCGTTATGTAGAATTCGAATGAAGTGACATACTATTTTTCAAAACCTGTCTATACAATTTGGGGTGAGCCAAAAAATCTAACCTATCGAATCTATGGTCTTAAAAAAACCTATTGACTTAGAAAAAAATTCTCTCGTTTGGAAAAATTTTTACTCAATTTTAATAAGTGTCGCTGGCCATTTGAAATTTCCCATTTAAATAACACGCAAAAAAAAAATTTATTTCATTAAAAATGCTGTAGCTATTGAACCGTTTGAATTAAAGAAATTTTCCAAGCATATTCTCGCTGGGCATTAAATTCTCTACAAAAATAACCTTGAGTTCATTTTTTATACTCCAAATTCGTATACTTACGGGCCGTGAAAGTCCAAGAAAAGCGGAAATATGCAGTATAGTGTTAATACAAAATTATAATCGAACTTCAACGAAATACAAAGAAGAAAAACAATTTATTTTGCAAGTAGTGCAATTGCATCGCCAGCAATATCCTAATTGTAACAAACAAAGTTTTATCAACAATTAGAAAGAATACTAATGTTTAAAAGTGCAATAAAAAATAAATAAATCAGTTAAAACTCTACTCCTTTGACGAATCTAATTTACAAACAACATCTTTCACACACCTTATTTCATTTTAGATTAAGTTTTTTCATTCAGTATGGATATTTCCATTCGTAGAGCCCTAAAACTGCATATTTCTGCTTTTCTTCGACTTTTACGGCCCGTGAGTATGCGAATTTTTGAGTCTAGAAAATCAACTCAGGGCCCTTCTTTTAGAAGATTTAACGCCCTACAAGAATATGCGTTCCAAATTTTTTTTATCTCAAACGTTTCAAAAGTTACAGCTTTTTTAATGAAAAAAAAATCTTTTGCGTGTTGTTTAAATGGGAAATTTCAAATGGCCAACGACACCTTTTAGTTTTTTTGGCTCACCCTACTATCCATGCATGTAAGTATACATTACATGTGTACTTAAGCTTCACGTATTATTTATCTTCATACAAAAGTTTAACTTTAATCTGTAATTTCTGAGAAGATTGAATTTCATTTTTGAAAATAATTCTGTCCAGCTGAATTGATTCCTCGTTTTTCCAACTGACATCCAAAAAATAAAAGAGCCATCAGTATACGAGATATATCGTTATACGTATACGAACCCGTTAGCGATTCGTTTGAAGTTCCTCACAGCAAAGTGCTTGGAAACTTTTCACCTTTTCACTGGCTTCAACAAAACTCGCATATCTACCCTGCTCTCCATAGATGAATATAGACGTGCACGATAGGAATATAACATTACCTATACTGCAGCTATATGCCCCTATTGATCGCCGGTACGGATAGAACGAAATAAATATCAGATAGCGTCGAGCGCAGCCAGCAACTTTTAAAATTATTGTTTACACTGAACCGAAAACGTGTAGAGGAATATCGATAGGACGCCGTTTCATACGTACCCTTCTACACAGATACTATATTCAAACGAAATAATTAAACCGTCAGACCTCAAACGAATCTGACAAAAAAAAATTGTGAAAACAATAATAATAAAATTAGAATAACCGTTCACTTCGATATGAAATAAATTCCAGCTGTATCGAACCTGAAGCCATCTGTTACCGAATATCCTGCTATATTTTTATAACAGATAATGAAAGATAATTATTCTTCGGGTTGAAAGAAATGAGATTACATTGTCAATTATAAATTATTGCAATATCAGAATTAATTAAGCCGATCCCAAGAAATTCAAGTCGCAGCTGCCGTGGAGTCGCGGTTCATTAACCGCTCAATTAGCAGGGTACGTCTGTTCGAAATCGGGCTCGTTGAACACGGGAAGGGCTCATAATCGTTATCTCGTACGAGTTTGCGATCAAAGATTACCCCTAGGATATATTATATTAGAGCAGCTGAGAGTCCTGCACGCGGATCGAAACTTGTGCGAAAAGTAAGTCAAGCGCCAAAACGCGGTAGTGACTCAACTGTGTTTACTAGCAGAAATGTAGGTATTGGAAAATGTCCTAGTGACGTCAGAGGCTGGTTGTCGGCGCCATTTTGTCACTAGATAACCTAAGTTTTTAATTTTAATGGAGGCAAATCGTAATATTTGCGGTTTCGAATTACTCATGTCACATAAATCAATGAAACCTAAGCAATAACATATCCGTTCTAGCATCATGACGCGAAAAAACACGGTTAACGGTCAACCGTCAGCCTGTTTTCATTAGTTCGATTACTTTTCCACCAGATGACACATCGCAAAGTGACAAGCCCAATAGCAAGATAAAACTTTTTGCCAATTGACTCGCAGTGTATATTGTGGGCATTTTCTCAGGGATGAAATTAGGGCTAGACTCCCATTTCACAATCCAAACTGTCGATTTTCGGATTAGGATTCCTGGTCATAAGTATTTTGGTGAAAAAATGGAGTTTACTCTTGAGATCGAAATCTTATTTACGAACGGATGAATGGCCTGATAGGTGATTTATCCGTCATTGCCTTCCACCCTAATATCGGGTTCAGCCTCAGATATCGGTTAAAACACATTTTACAAACATTTTCTAAAACAGTTGTCGGGCAACTGTCATGAGAATATAATTCGACTTTGAAATACTTAATACAAAGTGTAACATTTTGGTCCTTCAAGCCTGGATCTTAAAGATAAGGAATCGTAACACGCAGGATTTCGGGTCCTTAAATTGTGATAGAATCGAAAATGAACAAATACTCATGAATCGATGTGTCAACAGTTCGAGAAAAGGTTTTATGCTTCAAATTTCAAAATGCTAAAATTCTCGGTCAAGGTTCCGAATGGTCAAAATCAACGCCAGCAACTCGAGAAATTTTCGAATGTGAAGATAGCTCAAATATGGGGAAGAAGCAGGACAGAAGGAGGACCACTCGAAATATTAATCTCGTTCAAAGATCAGAAGAAGAGTAAAGGTCAGAAATAAAAATGCAAAAATACAAGTAAAGTGGTGAAAAAAAAATGTGTAAAAGATTCTCGTTAATTTTTCTCTACGTAAGAAAATATATTGCCGCACGTGATTAACACCTAGACGGAATTAGTAAGGCGGAGAAATCGCTGTAGCTCGTAAATTCGTGAAAATGTAAAGACTGGCTACTTTCGCGATTCAAGGGATTAGCGGACTTGGATTAGCAGCGCCTAATCTTTGCATTGAATTCTTTCGGAGTCTCTTCAGATTAGGATCCTCGAAGCGAGAAATCCTGAATAAGAGTGGCTAATGCAGCTATTCGAGATTAACTCCGTACGACAGGCGAGTCTCTTCTATACCCGTGTAACGCATCTGCTTTGACGATACGAAACACGGATGTAGAGAGTCTATATTGCCTATCTTACATCCGTGCGACAAAAGGATCTATCCTCGAACATCCTCTAACGGTCGTCTGAAAGAATTTTTCTCATCAACGCAGAACTTGCGACGAGTCTTGCGAAGTAACGTCACGTAAAAACCTCATCTCAGATAGTCAAGCTGACGTTACGGGAGACTCGTAGACCTCCAATTTTTTATCTCCAGAGATACTTTGCACTGAGAAAAATTTCAATTGTTATCGTAACTAGAAAAATTCAGTAAAACAGGTATCGTTAGTAAAAACTGTTTGAATATCGTTGGGATTACGAAAAACGAGGTACGCGTAACTATTTTGCGCTATTGTCGATCCTTTTTTGGTAATTGCGACGAAAAATCAGTTTGTTCGGTTCACTCTACTTTTTTAGTTAAATAAGGCTTTAACGTCAATTTATTCTTGCACAAGCATTAAATTTTCTCAACAGTTACAAGAAAATATAGTAACCAGTGATCGTAATGAGAAAGAATAGTAACGGATACTAGACTTTCTGGTAACAGCTAGAAAGCTAATTTTCATTTTGTACCTAGAACTATGTTTTTCGATCGTGGTAAAAAATGAATATAGTCAAGAAGTGAGCGTTAATCGGAACTAAAAATTTCTCTCAGTGTGACTGGTTGATCATTCTAAATTGCTATTAGGGAATACATCAGTTTTGAAGTAGTTAATACAGGAACTTGCAGTTACCAATTTTGTTAAGGAACATTTTGGGCTAAATATCGATATTTTTTATTATTCCTATTTCGAAATAGTCCTACACGTTATGAAAACCTGGTAGATTAGTTCGATTTCAGAAAATTATTTTTGACAAAGTAACAGACGATGTGATGAATTTTTTTTCTTTACAATTGTCAATTCACTGTGGCGATTTAATAAACATAATCAGTATCGATACGATGTTTCTAAATTGGAAATTCAACTTTGCCAACATGGTAAAGAAAAGTATTTCAGGGAATTTCTAGAAAATGGTATTGTGAATAAATATTCTGTTCTTGTAGAGTGAAATCGAACAAGTCTATACCATATTTTTAACCAATTTCAAATAAAGCTTCGATGCCTAAGCTTTTGTAAGTAATTCCAGAATTTTCGATGTCTTTTTATATGTACACAGATCTTCGCAGCTTACGAATCGAATAATTGGATAAATACTCACCGTGTTCGAGTATCTTGGAATAAAATAATAAGAAATATCGATTCTTAGCCAACCAGCTTTCTGAAAGGCCCTACTCAACTATACCGAACCTTTTTTTCATCCTTTACTTTTTTCCGTTCAACTTTCTTTTTGTAATTCCATTATCCTTTACTTTCCTACCTTCGAAGCCGCCCACCTTGTTTGTTAATATACCTCACATGCAAACAGTTTTGTTAGCATAGCAGTAAACCGCATATGCGGTGCATAAATTAGTTAAGAGTTTCTCCCTACATGTGTATAGTATACGAGTACAATAATGTTTGAGTTTATTAAATTAATTTCAAAGTACTGGTCTCATACCGTGATGAACCAGAACGTATATGACAAATTGTTTACCGTCATCCCATAATTACGCATAGATATAAGGGTACACACAGTCCGCAGCCTTGCCGCAGTTCGGAGCTTCATTGCATGCGTACGTTTGTTAAACTTTGCCTCATTAGTGTATCATATAATATGTTGTATAATTGAAATGGGAGAAAATCGTGGATATATTTTATGATAACCTGGTAGGCTAATATTATTAGCAACTTATACAGGATGTTTCTCAGAACTCCAATAGAGACGTTCTCTGAAAAACGCTTGTGACAAAGTATTATTATATCTTTTTTCTGAGTTTCTGAAAAACTTTGATCAGTTTAGAAAATTCTCAGATAATTTTCACATGATTGGGAAGAATTGTACAACAACGCCGTTATCATTTTAATTCAATGAGCGGTTGAAACTTTGTCCCAAACTTTTTTTTTTTTTCAAGAATCCGTTAAAATTTGTAATAAATATGAATGCGAAGTTAGTAACGTTGACGTAATGCAACATGGAAATAAAATCTCAATATGAGACATTTTTTAATGAAATTGTAGTTGTTGAGTTGGCGAAAACGGTTTACCAAATTTTTAGCAAACTTCAAAGTTCGGTCGTTTACGAATTTTTCTAGAAATACATCGTTACTTCGCACAAACTCCAATGCATCTGAAATTTTTACGAGAAAATGTAAGAGTTCACAAATGCTTTCAAAGAATTTTTTACAAATGGATCCAGATGGATATTTTCATGCACTGATACAATTAATCGTTTCGCTACATACTTCTGAAACGTTGGATTGAAATTTTCCAAAATTTCACTAACAATAAGACTCTGAAGAAATTTCCAAATTCCGTTGAAAGCTTAAAAGAAGATGACGAATTTTTGACACTCATACGATTAATCGTTTTGCCACATACTTCTGAAACCTTGTGTCGAAATTTTCCAAAATTTCACTGTCAACAAGAATCTGAACAAGTTTCAAAATTCCGTTGAAAGCTTAAAAGAAGATGAAAAGTTTTTAACACTAATACAATTAATCGTTTTGCTACATACTTCTGACGTCTTGTGTTCAAATTTTCTAAAATTTCACCAACAATAAGAGTCTGAAAAAGTCTTGAAATTCCGTTGGAAGCTTAAAAAAAAGATGACAAATTTTAGATTCAAGTTTTCAGAAAATGTCTCCCACGTGGTAAGTTTAACCATTGGAAAAAGTTCATCTCGACGGAATGACAGTTTCCTCCTGCGAAGCTGTTCGCAGTTTAAAGCATGTTGAAAGTATCTCATATAGTTCCAGAGTACGGAAGGCACAGCAATTGATGAAACGAATATTCGAAAGCCGACTTCGCGATATAAACGTACATACAACGTACCTATAACATTGCTGCGCAGGAAGAAAGATTTCAGGTCATAGGATATTCCTCTTCTCGATCGTCTCCCTGAGCGGAAACTGTGTACTGATAATGTAAATAAAACTTTAATTCCAATATCTTTCTACCTCCTCCCCCCCCCCCCCCCCCTCTTCTGCTCATCTTCTTCGCCTCTCTTTGCAGTAAAGAGCTCAAGTTATATTACATATAAGTTATACCTACGGTAAAAGTCACGAAATCGTTTCTAGGAAGCAAGTAGAAACTGTAGAAAACTGCTGTGAAAAGTTTCATACGACGAAGGACCTTATTTAACTTGGAAATATTTTCCGTTTCTTTCTATGTAAACATTATGAGATGTATCAATTCCGCTATTCCACTGAATGTCATAATTCCGGAAGTAAAATTGAGATTTCATGATTTTCAGAGGGAGGAGAAACCGCCGCGTTTTTTCGGCTCGAGCCTCTTTTTCTAATTCAAGTGATTACTTCTAATTACTATGCCTATCCGTTTTCGTAACTGATTCTCGATTTACGATTTTGATTGTTGTTTAAACAATAGTCCCCACAATTCTATCCATGATTTTTAATCGAATTGCTCAGATTGATTTGAATTATGGAGACTCTGTGATATATCGACGTGTGAAAATCCGCATTGGGACATCTGCAGTAATTTCGCGTTGATTGATGTAAAGTTAAAATCGGGATTAAAATTTTATTTTCATCTGTCAAAGCGCATGGAAGAGTTATTCAAATATCATGAGAAAATTTTTACTTTGTCTAATAAATCAACAGCGTGTAGATTTTATTGAATATCGAATAATTTAATTACGGTAATAAATCATTCCTGCAGGGATAGGCATTCATTTGAATAGATTTTAATAAATCATGATGGAATTGCAAAATATACGAACGAAAATTATCCACAGACAACAAACGGAACGCCGAATGATACAGTTTATAGGTACTTTATTTTATATCTCATAATATATTATACATGCATACATGTGTATAATATTTTATATGCATGTATTCATTGGAAGCAATTCGTGACAATTTTAAATTTTACACGATTACGTACAAATATTCATATATTTATATGATATTATAAACGCGCATACACAATGATACAGTGTTTATAATTATTGACGATCAAAAAATACATCACATTTTTACAATCCAACTTATGCATTATTTTTGTACCAACATACCCGCGGATACATAATTATTGAATTTTTTTTCCTTCGGCAAAGCTACGGTACAAAGTCCGATACAGATATTTACTTTCTCATTACACCTACATAACAATATGTAAAATATGACTAACTTTGCTATAGTTACAATTGTGAAAAACATTGGCGAAAAACTTTCCGAATTGTAATTCATTATTTCCGGTAATGTTTAAAAATCCCAACGATCATACAAATATAAATTTTTCATCATTTATATTGACTTGAATATGGACACTAATCGTATACTCAACGTATCTATACATAATTTACGTTTCATTGTAACCCAGGTGTTACAATTTGATTAATTAATTAACAGTAAGTTGGTTTACATCGACAATATAATAGTGAATGACGTGTCAACAAAGACGTCAGAATATACAAACATTAATAAGCACTTTTCAGCCTCTGATTTTTTATAATATTTTTCTGTGACTTTGTAAATATGAATTTTTATTCAAATTTATGAATTATCGTACTTTTTTTTTGAAGATTACTCATTTTTGGAGAATAAGATATAAATTTGAGGCAGAAATGAACTTTTTCCGGTTGTAATTCCGGTGCGTGTGTTATTAATTTATATTTGTTTATTTGTTTATTCGAGTAGATATTTTTCAGAAAATTTTCTTGACACGTGTTTTTAAGTGTCTCATTGTTACCTCATTTTCATGGAACATAAATGAAATGAAAGAAACGACTAAAGAAAATGTTTATATGTTCAGAAGAAAACGTGAGCGAGCATAGAATTTTTACATCGTATTGACATTTTATTTTGTACATCTTTCTGAAACAAATTAACAATAAGGTGAAATTTCAAGGAAGAAATCTTGAGTTTACTGATACCTTTTGTTTTAACAATGTAACAACAATGGCTCGAGATTAAATTTTCGAAATTTTCAATCTCACAATTGGACTAGATACATCAAATTCTTGGGATAAAAGGTCGAAAATGATTGTATACAATATTTTTGAACACACTGACAGTTTCATTGTGTACTCTGTGAAGTGTATAAATGTAATGATGATACGAAAATACATAGTAAAGTAACAAAAGTTAGTCAAGTATTAAGAAATGTTTTATATGGTGAAGCGATTGGAAGCACACCGTGTAACTGATAAATATCGGAAAAGGATCCATTACAGCATGTTTCAGTAATTGAATTTGGGTACATTGACTAGTTAGGTTCAACACGATATCACCTATATGTATATGCATATGAAAGTTGTTTTTTAATAAAGTCGCTATAATATAACGAACATCTGGAATCAATACGATCTGATATAATATTATGGTATCGATAATATTGTGTGAGTTCGTATTATCTTTGAAAGTCTAGTGCAATAAATTACAAGTAAAATTGTTTGCTTTTGTCAGAATTTTAGTTTTTGGTATATTTTCTGCTATCAGAAGACTAGAAACGTTAAAAGATCAGCCGTTAGCCTAGTGATATTCTAATTGACTACATATTAAATTCGGCGATCAGATGTAAGACATTGGTACGAAATTTTCAATTTTTTGTCACAGTAATACTGTGACGTAATTATTCACAGTACAATAGTCTGTTATCCATGACATGTTTAGACCCTGCATCATTGTTTTTTAAATTGTAAATATTCTTAAAAATTCTTACACGTATGTTGGACGTATAGTATAAGATCAGAAAATTTTATAAACTGACGATAATCAATCGGCGTTCAAAATTACTTCAGCATTGTATGGGTACATTAAAATTTTTTCAATACCAACATACATTTTTTACTATAATATTTGGCCCATATATCTAAAGTGAAACGACTCATTTTTTATGAGATTCTAGACCCTCTTGGTTCGAAAGATGTTTTCTTACAAGCAATATCTTGAAATTGAAAAAAACCTGAAAAACGGTGACAAGAATAAACGAGATTCCTCTTAATGCTAGTAAATAATATTGACGTATAATTCGTGAAATACATAAAAATATGGCTGAAACACGCGGATGAATACTGGAAGAAAAATACTCTTGCGAGAATCACAAGCAGCCGTTATCAACAGTAACAAGACGAAGTTGATGATGGAATATCTGTGTCGTGACAGCGAAGACCTCGTTGATGCGGCAACACAGACTTGTCCACCGTAGCTTCCATTCTTCGCATAACACGGTCAAGCAGCACTTCTATTGCTCGAGCAACATTCTGTCCTGTAGCTGCACTGGTCTCTAAGTAGCCTAGGCTATGGATCATTATTACAGACTGTTACTAAATAAATCTGTGCATACCTCCGAGATGACGATAAAATTTTATTCATATATTGCAAATAGACAATATTTTTTTGTTCTTGACCGGAAAGACTTTTGATATTGACAACATAGCATAAGACATAGATTGAGAAATCGGCTTTTCAGAATGTCAAATGTAAATATAATTGATAAAAGGAACTGTGAATTTTATGCTGGCAGATTAGCTGGTCTTTATTTTGTCTGTTCTTGAATGAATATAATGAAGTTTCTAAAAACTTACCCATACTTCTCTGCAAGTTCCCGCGCTTTGTATTCACTGATTACACGACGGTCTTCAAGGTCAGACTTGTTTCCACAAAGAATTATGTCAGGGTCTTCGCAGTACGCATGCGTCTGTGAAATAAATAAACAAATCAAGGCACAACCGAATAAAAGGTTTTTTGATATGAAAACAAAAACGTGATAGGTACTGAACACAAATTATAAATGTAAGTACTATCATACATTACTTACAATTGTATTTATAATTCATCAACCACCTTCCATAAAATTTGTATTGTGCTGACAATGTGTAACTGTATGAATTACGTGCACCTTCGACTATCAGAAAATTCATACTTCGAATTGTAGGGAATTTTTTCAGCAATTGTAGAAAAAAGTTTAAATTTTAAAGTATGAAAATTTTCAATAGCAATATATGTAGGTACTGAGGTCGCTGTTATTGATGAAAATAGATATAAAAACCGCTAAGCAAGTAATAAAAATAGCAAAGGAAACTTGCATTAGATTGATAATAAAGTTGATAATTGATAATCAGTCTTTGAATAATGAATGTCTAAAATGAAATTTAAAATAGCAGTGTTTCCTCATCGTTCGCGGAAAATTGCGAGGCTGAATTTAGCAGCTAGAATTAGCAGCCCAACGTTCTAATGTTCATTTGAATAAAGTAGTGAAGTCCGAAAGTAAATATTTTCTGAAATACCTCGAACCCCCAATACTTTTATAGAATTGTGAGGATAAAACTGAACTGCATTTTTCTATTTCCAAAAAGTTTAACAAGTTTCGCTGCTAACCCTGGCTGCCAACTTCAGCTATATCAGAAAATTGTGGATGAATATCCTACTACCGGTATAAGTATTATCAATTATAGTTCATGTGTGTAAGCAATATGTGTTAGATGTAAACACACGAGTATTTCAAAAGATATCTGCTTCTAACTTCCTGCGTAGCTGAGCATATCAGGCCAAGTAATTAAGATTGTTTAACAAGGTAGCGAATTGAAAGTAGGTCACGAATAAAACTGAATAAATTTTCAGTTTAAAGATAAATTTTAACTCTGCCAACAATTTTTGTGTAAAAATCTTTAGCAATTGTCTATTTATGAAAATTCTATAGAGAATTTTGCAGAGAATTTTGCGAATTCTGTAGAGAAATATTGAATTATGTGACTAGATTTTATTGATTTTTATCAGAAACGTTGTTTTGTGGAAGTCTCTCGTTTCTTAGGAATGATGCAAACAATATTTCATGTATTATTACTAGGTTTTAGGAGATAAAATGTGCCATGACAAAAGGTGAAGGTTGAAGTTAGTGTAGTTAATTTGTAGAAAAAATCGTCGCTTCCAAAATTTAGGGTTGTCCAAAACTCAGTGAGCCCTAGTAAAGCAAAACATAATAATATTTTGCAAATTCAATTTCTTCCGAGTCACTCTCTGAAGCTTCAGAATGGTGATTTATTTTTCATGTTTCATTATGTTAATATTTTTAGACTTCAAGTTGTGAGATATGGACTGAATTAGAATGATTTCAAGTAAATACACCCTTATTAAAATGATATATTTATTTAACATACCCTCAGCTGATCCAGCCAGTTTCTGACCTCCAGAAAGGACTGTTCGTTTGTCAAGTCAAACAACAACAAGAATCCCATTGAATCTCGGTAGAAAGCTGTAGTCAGACTTCTAAACCTGGGAAAGTAATTTCAAAAAAGCAGCATAATTAATGAGTGAGTAAAAGTACAGAATTAAATGCACTGACTAACGACGCAAGTAACTTAAATATTGCTATGAACAAGCAACTATTTCAACAAAGTTACAACTTTTGGATGATACGATATAGAGAAACAAATTCTTTGTTTCTTTTTAAAGTAAAGACAATAATGTTGTTACTACGATATTGGATTCGGATCAGTACTTAGATTACTAATGAATGTTCATCATTATGTTTGCAAGCTTGCAAATAGCACGAAGGCTATAATTACCTTTCTTGCCCAGCTGTGTCCCAGAGTTGTAAATGTATTCTCTGGCTTCTGCCGTTCATTGTTTGATACACCTGCAATAACAATTGCAAGGAATAAATTAATGGCAATCTTTTTGCTGCTGATTAAGATACCAGTTCTCAAGATTAGTATATTCATCGATAACGTGTCATCGAAATGTCAGACGGTTGAAACATCATGGAAAATATGAAATCCACTTCTGATGAATAGATTAATTCGGTAAGAACAATTATAATTAAATTCTTACCAGTTTTTTTTCTCTAAAATCAATCCCGACGGTCGATATAAATCTTGAATTAAATACACCGTCTGTGTACTGATAAAGGAAGCTTGTTTTTCCAACACCAGAATCACCAAGGGCCAAGAATTTAATCAAATAATCATAATCCATCTTTTGGACAGATGGATCAAGTAAGCCAATTGCCGACTTGGATTAGAAAATAATGAGTGAAGATTTAAAAATTAAAATGTATTCAAAAGGCAAGGAAGTACAGCGGACACATGATTAGTGGACTCAGCTGACAATTTTTGTCGGTAAACAGTCTTATTATTTGTACGCGCGAAACTACTCGGAGCTTTTTGATTTAGACACCTGTTGCCGACGCTAAAAACCGATTACGTTCGCTAAAAACAGCGAAATATCATGCGAATGCGGAGCAGAGAAATAAAGAAATTTGGTAGACTGTTCACTGACAGACCGGATTATAATTGGAAGAACTATAAACTACACTACGGTAAAAATACAAATAAAACCGTGTCACCAACTCATCGCACCTCACAGTTGATTGTCAACTGTCAACCAGCTGCTACTTAACTATTAGCAATGAAGATCGAGTTCCATAGAAGCGTACGGGTTATCGGCCGTTTGAAGCGAAGCTTTCCGCGACTCGTAAATCCGTATGATGGCTCTACCGTCGGCCGATACACACCAGCACTGTACACATTAGGGTGCTATTTCATGAGCAGTAAAAAGCAGCAGCAGCAGCAATTTTCCCCTATCACTTTCGGCGCAAGTTTCTGCTGCTCGCAGTTCAGTTTTTCGAGCGACAAGCCACAAGATCACAAAAAGCCACGACCTATTTCATGAGCAGCGCTGCTGCTGCGTAAAATTACCAGACTGATGCTAGTGAAAACTAGTAAGTTACTAAACCACTGCTGCTTTTTACTGCTCATGAAATAGCACCCTTAGTGTAGAGTACTGTACGTGAGCCACACGCATGGTACGCAATAGTAAAAACATAGTAGCAACTAGATTTTATGCGTTTTGATTAGTTGTCGCTAATTGCGCTGCACACCGCCGCGCACATGTAAACCCACCCTAAGGGTGGATTTTCATGGTCGTCAAATTGTCGCCACACTTATGCCTGGTCCACTCATACGCTTTAAGTGGGGGTCTTAAAGTGCGCCTCCATTAAAGCTGATGTGTAGCCGAGTTTATATGAACTTTAAGCGCCTCCCACTTAAAGATTTTCTGAATCCCACTTCAAGCTTAATTTTCAGCGAAAAGTAGTGTCAACCGTACCGACATGACGGATATATTGAAATCTCGCGTGATTTGAACTCGTCGTTTGTTCTTTGTGCTTTGTTCTTTTCTTCGGTCGGCATTTTGCCGTAACCAAGTTTGGTACATATTTATTACTCAAACAATTATTGATATGAAAATACAATCCATGTTGAAGTATCACCAGGGTTTGCAACAAACAAAATGCGGTTTGAATTACAGATGAGAGATATGTTGATTATAAGCTATTCAAAAAACGGAAAATAAAAGATAGATAGGTTATTATTAATTAATGAATAAAATTACGGAGAACATTGCATTATATTGCTTCATATATTGTATTACTGAGGTTATAAACACTAACTGACAGTTCTTAATTAAGTTCTTCTCGTTACTCCGTTTGATGGCTACAAAGCTTTCTAACCTTCAAGTGCCACACAGTTCTCATTTTAAACCCAACACAGTTGCAGGCTACCCAACTCGAAATAAATTTTTGTCATTAAAGTACTGTGTGTAGCTGAGTACTAAGTCCATGCTGAGTACACACTTTATCCCAAACAGACTTGAACGTACTGACTTTAAAACCCCCACTCAAAGTGCATGTGTAGACCAAGCATTTTAGATCATGTACCAAATTAACGCGGCAGCGCTACATCGTCGGCGGCAAAAAAATACTGATGATAATAGGTATCGACGCAACGGCGAAATGCCGCAAGTCTAACAACTATACGTGAGCTACGTGGTTAAGGCAGTAATTCTCAGTTGCATTAACGTTTTTTGAATCATGAGGATGAATGAGATTATATTTTCTTACATATCGAACAACTGCTTATAAAGCTTATAGACCAGTTTTACGAAATACACTGCAAGCAACGTATTAAGAGATCCAGCCGAAAAATGAAAGATTTCGTATGCAATTCCGCTGCTGTTGGTCCTACGATCTTTTTAATGTCCTTTTCGCATTTCTGAGAGTTCGATCAGTGCAAATAAGGTCCTGAAAAACGGTTCTAAGACCAGAATTTCTGAGCTCTAAAAATCAAAAAAATACCAGTCCAACACTGCCAATCAGCAATCCTAAATTTTTACATTCTTCGATTAAGTATGTAATTGATATCCATTGGCTTAACCACGTGAGTTTTGACGCGCGGCATTTTGCCGTTGCGTCGGCACCCACTTCCATGAACGACATTTCCCGATGACGTCTTTGCGCTGTCGCGTCAATTTGACGCTCATGAAAATTCAGCTTAAAACTATGCATCAGTGTTGCCAATATAAATACAAATCCTGTTTCGAAACGAACGACATAACCTAAGATCTAATTTGCTTGAACCTACATCGTGGTTTGAACTTTAAAGTTCGAAATGAGCTTCCTTACTAGAAACAAATAGTGACAACTGATTCTAATGCAAAAATGGGAGTCACGTCTGATGCCAGGGTGGTTTGGCAGTTTTTAAATGGCATAGCTGCAATTTATAAACCCGCTGGTTACAGTTTGCACAGAACCAGAAACACGATACTGACGCACTTGTGCAGAGGTTAGAATTGCAAAAAATTTTCCAGCACTAGTATTAAGTCGAACAACTTAATCGCTGATGCAATCAACTCACTTCGTAATCCCTGTCGAGCGTATGTTCTTTTAATATCAGTGCTAATGTACCGTGTATTTCCAATTAGATTTGAACGCGTTAGAAGGCCGACCACAGCGGGAGTATGTCAGGATCGAAGGAGAAACTGATAAACCAATGACTGTTCAGGTCGTTCCAAATTTGGCTGATCATTTATTGTTAACCGGTCCTCATTATCAGCAAAAAGATTTTAAGCTATCGTGGGTCAATTACCTTGGTTACGATACATCTGGTGTTGTGATTATTGGAATCAATGAAGGTGCTAGAACAGTTATGCGCATGAGGGAATCAAACCCAACAAGGTTCTACAAAGTTAAAGGGGTATTCGGACAAGCAACTGACAATTATTTCACATCGGGAAAAATTGTGGAGAAGGCTACCTATAAGTCTATCAAACGAGCCACTGTGGACGCAATCTGTGCGTCGATGCAGGCATCACATCAACGGAAGATGTTTGAGTAATTGTCATTTTGAAAATTTAATAATTTGCATTTTTTCTTGTTTTATGAAATTCGCTTATTTCATGTTTTTGATAAAAGTATTGATTCTTTCATACTGCACTTTATTTATATGTATATCTTAAATGAAAAACTAGTTTTACAATTATGAATCCAGCAGACAAGAGATCAGCGGTCACAAAATGTTTCAAAACCTATGATTTTGACTATGAAGTCGAGGCTAGGTACCCATGTTACAGAAATGGTCTCAAGAACTTGCAATTGTTAAAATCTAGCTTCATGTTTGATAAGATTTTGAAGAAGTTCTGTGAATTTGGAGCTGTTAATTGAACTTACGCAATATAAGGAACTTTGCAGTATTAATATTGTCAAACAGAGTTCAATCCTTCTTTTCCAGGTATTGAATTCGAGTTTCATGTACTATTTATTGCAAACGTCTATTATGTAGTGTCCGTTTCTCTGTCTATATTAGATGTATTATTTCTTCACTTCTTGTTCAACTTTTTGAGTCCACTTGTTAGCTTATCAACCTTTAAACTCAAATGGAGTTTGCTCGAATTTACCAACTAGCCGGAACGTCAACATAATCTTAAAATTTTTACAGACTATGTGGCGTAGATATGCAGTCTCAGGCTGCTTATGAGTTGGCAATTCAAGGCCCGATCAGACCAGCAAATAACAAAATTCCTATGATTTATGCCATAAAATGTGTTGCCTTTAACATGCCAGAATTTACTCTAGGTAAGATTACTGGTAACGATAATGAAATATGTATGTATTATACCAACTCAGTTTTCTCTGTCATAAACTTATATTTGGTGTATTACTTTTTCAGAAATAGCATGCATCAACGAGTACGAGATGTATCTTAAGACTTTGGTTCACCAACTAGGAATTCAACTACACAGTGTCGCTACTTGTACACAAATACAATGTTTCAGGTACGGTTTGTTTACAACTGAACTTGCACTCCTCAAAAAACATTGGGATGTTCAAAGTATACTTGATAATATGGAACAGACTCAGGCTATTCTTGATAACAACAAATATTTAGTGGAACAAGATAGTCCTACGTTGATAGAACAACAGATATAGATTGCTGTACAAAGGCTGAATTATTCTCAGGTCAGAATATATTCGTCACTATTTTCCTGAATCATTTCACTTTGGGGGATAATTCATTTTACTAAAGTGCATTGATATGATTTCAATAAATACCCTCTTATTAAATCCTCTGGAGCAAATGATCTGTCTATGTAATTATGTGTAAATATTTTAATCCATTAAACCAATAGTTCATATACCCTCGAATTATAGGTTTTCTATTTATTCCATATTTCATCATCTATTCATAATAACGAGACTTATGGTAAGTATTAAAATTAAGAAATAATTCAATTGCCAAATATGTAGTCGCCCAATGTAAAATTTATTTTCAGGTAACTCAACTATAAGCACTAAAATTATATATTTTAGATAACAATAAGATGGATTTTAGTTTGCACCATTCTTTACATGAAATATTCGGGAATTATATAAATATGCTTAAATTAGCGTCTCAAAAAAAAAATTACATTCTACATGTCTCCTGAAATTTACATATATACACAATAATAATGTAACACGTGAGTAAAACATAATCCAGTTATCACTTACAACTATCCAATATAGTTTACTCGACAATGTAAAACAACTCTTCATCTGTTACTTTAGTTGAAAGATTTTCCAATCACAGAGCCTCTTTTATCACATTGAAAATTATATTTATCAGCTTTTTCTCCTACTCACTACTTCAGGATCATCCACGTTACATGGACTTCTTTTCAATCTGAGGCGAGAAATTACTACTTCTGTACTGTTCCGGTACACTTCCTTCTTCGCTGCTGCTTCTGCAATCGTCGAAAGATCGTTTTCTCTTTCTACCGTTTTCGTAAAAACGCTGACTATGTCTAGAATCGTAATCTCGGATTTTCCTGTTTGTTTTATTTTCATAATTACTCTCTGCGTTTATTTTTTTCCTCTCACGCTCAAAGTTACTTTGCCTTTGAACATTTATATCTTCGTAAACGCAACTTTTCGCGCAGGTATTCCGCTTTTTCTCTGTATCATCCTGCCTTTCGTACCTTCCTCTATTTCGATTATCGCCTTTCATAGCTTGCGCTTCGGTTCTTCGCTCTGTTTCATCGTGCTCGTACATTCCATCATTCGTACATACCGATTGATTGTTCTGCTTATAGCTGCTCTGTCCATCGTCGTCTTTTCCACGACGTAACAGGGTTGAACTTTTATCACGGCTTTCGATTCTGTCCTCAACATTGGTAACTGTAAAATCATCCCTGACTCTATATCCAGATCCTGATCCACTTGCTTGACAATTCCCTCGACTATCTACGCTTGAACACCTGTCATATTCCTTATATCTGTGGTTCGAGTCAGTTGGAAGACTATGAATCTTCTCGTTATTTCTAGCATCATTATTTTTTTCGTATTCAGTATTTCTTCTGTAATCGTTACTCTTACTAATAGATCTTTCCTTGGTACGACGATCTTGATCATTATTATAGACATCAGATTTATCAACATTTTTCAGTGACTCCTTATGCCTTCGATCTGAACTATCATATCGATCTCTTGATCGTCTGTCTGAATTTTCACGTTCCCTACTTCGACTTCGTCTCTTTTGTTTGAAACTTGAATCTGAATCGTCTGATCTGTCGTTACATCGAATTGTCTTTGCCCGAAGCATCTGTCGATTGGGCCACTGCTGTTTTTTCATACTCTTTGCGATAACCCGTTTTTGATGATCTAATTGAGGGAATAGATCTACGGAAACAATTGAAACAATACATTAATATGATACATACCCATATCAAAATAACATAACTATTGGTCACTGGAACAGTTTTTGAAGTTTCCATGTTCAAATCAAATTTACCTTGAGATTTTTCAAGCGCTTCTTTAGCGGAGTTCATCTCTGCTTCTTGAATGCTGTGGCCAGAAGCTTTGGCCAAACGTTTACCTTGAAAATACACAGCGACTGTGTAAATTCGCGTGTTAGTCGGACCTTTGCATTCGATTACTCTGAAAGTAAGAATAAATGATGAAATTAGTACGATTTCTTCCCCTGATTCGATGAGAAAGATTTGATTTGCGATGCCTACTTGTAAACAGGTATATCTGGCTCTCCACCATCCATAGTCCTCAGAGTTAGGCAACATTGCTGCAGTTTACTTTTTGGATCGTTCCAATCCTGATTCATGATGAAATCTTGAAGACGAGGGAAGAAGCACACGTCGCAAAAGACATGGCAAAACTCCAAACCTTTGTCAACGTACAGAGCGCCCAAAAAAGCCTCTAGCAAATCAGCTCTATCTTTCGTCTTCAGCTCCGCTTTAGGGTTTCCATAAAGGGCGTATTGAGTCATACCCAAATCATCGCAAACTACTGCTTGGGTTTTGTTGTTGACCAAAGAACTTCGTAGAAGCTGTAATTGTAAATTATTAGCATATACTTGCATTAAACTTACAATTAGTTTGTCTTCCCTCAAAATCGAGCTTCTTTCGTTAACTTAATAAAGAATAAAAACGCTAAGTAATCAATATTTCATGCTTCATTAAAACACAAAAACTGTATGATAACGTACAACCTACAGAACAATCACACTGATTTATAACACATTATTTGAAATTGAAGTAAATCTTTTTAGGAAATTACTTACCGAAAGATGTCCTTCGTGATGTTCAGGGAAAAATTTGTACAAATATTCAGAAACTATGAGCTGCAGAACAGTGTCACCTAGGAATTCTAAACGTTGATTAGATCCTAGCGTCAAATTAGTATACCCAATGCTTCGATCTGTGAATGCTCGTGCGAGTAATCGAATATGTTGAAAATCAATGCCAATTGATTCTTCAAACTTGGTTAACTTCTAAAGAAACAAGACAAACAATAACGTTGATTAATTTTTTGTCGATGAGCAGTAATAAATTGATAATAAACCACCGTTTACACCTTGCATTAATAAAATTGAAAATGTACCCCTACAGAAAATATTTTAGCAATTCACATACTTGCAGTAATTCAAAGCTGGGTATCCATTGTCTATCGCCGGTGGGTTCCTGCTCTTGCAGAGGATGGCGGGGATAATTGATCCAGACTTTAGAGAGATCACATTCTCCCATGAACATTGTCTCAGCAAATACTTTGTCGGCAACTTCTATTCCTCCGTCAAGGAACAGAGACCCCATCAGAGCTTCAAAGCAATTGGCCATAGCATGTCGGAGCTCCAAGTCATGGCACAAATCGCTGCCGTGAGCATAAAGCATGTACTGCTCTAAATTCAACTTCTTAGCCAAGACAGCCAAGTGTTGATTTTGAACAATGGCTGCTCTGTATGTTGCTAATCCTCCTTCTTCTAAGTCCGGAAACATGTGGAAAAGATGTATGGACGTTAAAAATTCAACAACTGCGTCACCAAGGAATTCTAATCTCTCGTTGTGCGCGATAGAAGATTCGGTTTCTCTTCTAGCCCCAAACCTTGACATTATGTTTATCAAAGTATTTATTCCTCGCTTTCTCGTATTCATGTAATGAATTCTTCTGTCACCGTACTCTGGTTGCCTTATACCACAATTTGTTAATGAATTTCTTGCATGATCTGGATTTGTACCAAAATTTTCTCTATAACTTGGATGCGTTAATGCCAATTGAAGCAAATATCTGTTTTTAAATTTGTAGCCAATAGTTTTTTCCAGAATATCTAAAGATTTGTGGAATCTCAAATGACATACTAGTACAGGAATCAACATTGCATGTTGTACTATGTCGCACATAATTCCTGTACGATGAAATCCTTCTGAACTAACGTCTACAGTTACGTCCCTCTTCATTTTACTCTGCGTTCTCAGTTCTTGCAGTTTATTCTCCTTGGCCTCCAATTTTCTCTTGTCTTCAAACGATGGCTTTGGCATGTTTGCCAGCAAATGTCGAAATTTAACGTAATCCCTCCAGGCTTTTTGATAGCTGAAATAATACGAAATATATTTACTTTTTGTACAGAATAGATGAGAAAAAATAGTACAAATTTCGCTAGTTTTATCCGTCAATGCAAACAATCAACTGGATATTTATTCAAAAATCAATACTCACTCTGCGTTACCAGCATAGCTCAGCTGTGGTGGCCTGATACCGAAATGAACGATTTCAGGATACGAAATGACACCTGGAGGTTGATCGTCTTGACTTCTATCTAATTGATCAACTCTGACGCTGCAAGGTTTTTTACCGGGATAAGTCACCACCATACCTTTCACTTCGTCGGCGAAATTCTGCCACTTATATTGAGGCATATCGACAAGCCTGCTCAGATCGTCGGCGTCAATTAATGGCTTACTGCTTTTGATTAAGTAATTAAGAACTTCATTCATAGACAATATTTCCTGCCCGTTGTCCGGCAAATCTCTGACAAATCTGGGCATAAAATGAAATTGATCACAACCGGCTGTATCTTGAGCAGCACGTAGATCAAAATCTACCAATTCCAGTATCTGCTGGAACAGGTAATCCTCTAAAAAATATAAAATGATTAGAAAAATAACTACGCCCGTATATTCCAGTTACGTGAAATTGACAACTCTTTGAAATTATTAAGCAATTGCCACACTTACGAAATAAATCCAGTTCTCTGATGGTAAAATTTTCTGGCAATTTCTCATCAATGTATAGAATTGTGTATTCGATATTGAAGCGGATAACTTTACAGGTTGGTAATTTGACAAGAGGGAAATGAGAGAGCATTGAAAATCCCTCGAATATAAATTCGTGTTCGTCGTGTTTGATAATGGTTGGAGTCTTGGTTAAAAAATTTGTTGGCGGACTGATAGTTATGCGGTAATGGTACAATTTATCTGCATTGTTCGAATTCAATTCACACTTTTTAATGACACCCTCGCCAGCATAAATACCATGCCGAATACCAGATCTTCTCGATTTGGCACTGCATCTACAAAGAGGGCCGTCATTCATCTGAAACAGTAATTTAAATAAAATCACTTGTAAAAGTTATTACAATCAGACCAAAGTGAACAATGGAACTGAATATTTTAATTGAAGAAAAAAATCGAGTGTTTTTAAAATCATCAATAATTATGAACTTATCTTTAAGTATTAACAGACATTACTTGCTGTTGGCCACCTTGTATGAACTGTGGTTTTAAATTCTCTTGTTCGGGATTATTAAAGATAAGTAAAAATTCTACCTCCCCAGGGTCATTGAACCACATTTCTGGATGCAGACGTTGTGGATGCTGTTTTTTTGCCATTAATTCTTCCATTGTTCGGTCATCTTCATCCATTGAAGTGTCGCTGTCTGATGACGAACTGCTACAAGCTTCAGTTTTATGCCTGCACAATCTGGCTCTGTTTTTTCTTGGTGGTGGCTCATATGGTGGCTGTAGAATACGAAACCATCAAATTTATCTGAACGACGGACCAATCAGAGTCACGCATCTCATAAACAACAAGTAATAGTTTTTATGTGAATGAAGAAAATGAGATAAAATGGAGAAATATATTATTACTGCCAACAAAACTGAAAAATGTTTTTGTCTACTACAAACCTGCAATGCTCTAGCTGTACCGGACCTATCAACTAATAACTTCTTGAAAATATCACATAATTCCATCAATTTTGGAGTGCCTGTCATAATTTTTGGTTTCAATTCATCACGTGCGTAGTAGAGGTCGGCTGGTGCTGTGCGAGTCCACACCTTTCTCTCGTGTTCTATTATTCCTTCCGGTCCCATCGCAGACAACTCATCCAATTTCTTTTCCATGTCTTTACTTGTTGCACAATAATTCCGCCTATTAAATGAAAAACCTTTATTGTATTAAAAAGTCGTAGTGAATCGTAAGAGGCTGCAGTCATGTGAACGTAGACCATCACTTTCAAAATATATTTGCTTTTAAGCTTTGTCACATCTTGAAGGAGGTCACGCTACACTAAGCTAGCAAAACCCAAAGTCAAGTACCTGTATTTTTCTAAAAGCTGATCTCTTTCGCTCAACGATTTCTGGTTCATAGGAAAATTGCTAATCTCATTCGATACGGTGGAAACATGCGACTCCCTAGATCGTGACCTCTTTCTACTCCGACTTTCGAAACTAGTTTTTCCCAACTCCATACTCGCTCGCGAGCTGTATCTGGAACTGCGTTCCCTCCTTTTATACATTGACCGCTTGTCGCTCTCCTCGTTGTAGTAATTTCCTCTGGCATTTGATTTGTCCCTTCCATGTCTCTCATATTTAGCTTTATTCTCTTCGTGACGTGATCTCTCGTAGCCTCTATTACCACTGCTTAAGGAGTGACTATCAGAACTTCGAGATCTCCTGCTATCTGTTCCGTGGTGCTGACTCGGAACGTCTGATGCTAAATGTTGCGTAACACCAGGCCCACTGACATTACCTCTCCACGAACTTCTCGTCGAAGATTTCTGCCCAGTATATTGACAAAAATTCTTGGCATCTTGATCCGACTGTGACTGTGATGATCCTTGTTTATTCCAGCCAGTATTGTGGTTGTCTTGATACGGCTTCCAACCCGATGCTGCGTCCGTCTGATTCCACTTGGCGTTAGCGTTGTTAAGAATTTTCAAATTCCATGTGTAATTATCATACCCTCCTAACATTGATGGGTGAAAGTTTGGCGGCTGGCAATTTGTAGTGTTGTACATTGAATTTGAAGGATTTGGAATCGGGCAAGATTGATGGTGTATGAATGCACTGTTTGGCGCGTAGCTTGGATAAGTTCGAGGCCTACCTCCAGGTAATTGTTGTTGTTGAACGACGTCAGCCAGCTTATTTTCAGCAATTGATGGCGGTGGCATATTGTACGATGGAGGAGGCTGACTTAAATTTGGCGGAGGAAAATTGGGAGGAGGAACTTGATAGTAACCAACATTCTGAACTGCCGGCTGTCCGGTTCCCCAGTAAAAGGGTGGGCCGGAGTTGATCGGTGGTGTTGCCATGACGCATGTATTTATGTCCACACTGTATTCTCTACTTCTTCTGTCATTAGATAATCCTTTTACAATTTCAGTGGTATGAACTTTCAACGGTATTCATGGTATAGTGGGGTAAGAGGTACCATGTTGTGTGTATAATAAAATATTGTACCTATATTTCCTTCCCTATTCAGATTCTTTAGTACTATACATGGATAATTTATCACATCAACCGGACATCATCTCATTTCCTTGGTGTATTCAATCACTTTTCCTATATTACGTTTTTAATTATGGTTATTTACCGTTACGAAGCACTTGCATTTTTATAACCTAACAGTTTAACACTTTCGAACGAGACTGTACTACTGTGTGGTGGTGGTGTCCTCTTATGGAAGCACCGGCCGTTTTGCCCAGTAACCACGAGTGTCGCTCTTATCGCGGGATTCGGACTGTGTGAGAGAGACAGAAACGGCAATTTTTTTTTTCTTTTTTTTCTTGATACTTGGAGAGATAGAAAAAAGCTTCTTGAAACTTCGAGTGTATTTTAACACACATTTGAAAAGTATGAGCAACAATTTTTATCGTCCAACTGTCGCAGAAAAGCAGCGTTATTAGCTGACCCGTTAACTGAAGAATATATCTTTAGTCAACGGCTGACCATCGAAAGGCCTACCCGCTTGAGTCTGGAATCGGCACGAAAGATGAAGTGCGTATTTCTTGTTTGAAACGAGAAAACTAAAATCATTCTACATCATATCATATCATCGTACATCATACATCATACTTCGTACATGGTATTAAAGTTCGAAACAAAAGTTTGGATGTTAGGATGTTCAGAAAGTGACGTCACTCAAAATTTTTTTTCTCTTGACGTCATCGAGCTAAAATCAGCTAGCCGAATTCCTCAGTGTGGAAACAACCGCGCAGTAGAGCGGACGTGTGAAAATCGCGCTCCGCAGATTTCGAGTACCGGGTTCTCTATCTCCTGGATCCTGCGCCCCGGGTCCGCTACCTGGTGAAACACGACTTCCAGGACAAGCACTCCGTAGTTCCTGCGCTCCCAATCCGCTACCTAATGAAACTCGACTTCCAGGATGAGTGCTCCGTAGTGTCTGCGGAGCAGGTACGCTACCTGGTGAAATTCGACTTCCAGGACAAGCGCTCCGTGATTTCTGCACTCTAGGTATTCTACCTGGTGAAACTCAACTTCCAGGACAAGCGCTCCGTGATTTCTGCGCTCCGGATCCGCTGCCTGGTGAAACTCGACTTCAGGGACAAGCGCTCCGTAGTTTCTGCGCACAAGGTCAACTACCTGGTGAAACTTGACTTCCAAGAGAAGCGCTCCGTAGTTCCTGCGCTCCAAAGCCGCTGTCTGGTGAAACTCGACTTCAGGGACAAGAGCTCCGTAGTTTCTGCACATAAGGTGTGCTACCTGGTGAACCTTGACTTCCAGTACAAGTGCTCTGTGATTTCTGCGCTCCAGAGTAGTATAGCAAGGAGAGTTCTGCGTAGAAACACCTTCTTTACCGACCGAGCCGACCAGTCCGCCTATACATTCTCCCCAGACTCAAACCCTTTTCCGCTCCGTGCAGCCCAGACGCAAACCCTTGAAAGTTACTCCCACTCTCACAAGATCAAATGTGCTCTGCCGGACCGTTCGTCGGTAAGAAAATCTCCCGAATGACTATGATCGTCGGTAAAAAATCCTCCAAATGACCATGATTGTCGGTGAAAATGCCAAAAAATCCTCCAACATGAGTTCGTGAGCCCTGTGAAGAAGCCGCCTGTGTGTGTGTGTGTGTGTGTGTGTGTGTGTGTGTGTGTGTGTGTGTGTGTGTGTGTGTGTGTGTGTGTGTGTGTGTGTGTGTGTGTGTGTGTGTGTGTGTGTGTGTGTTCCGAGGTGGTTGGCGGTGGTTGGTGGTGGTCGGAGGTCGACGAGGAGGAGGACGAGGAAGACTGGGAGAAGAAGGTGGCTGAGGATTTGTGCTCGGTGAGTAAAACACTTTTATAATATTTGATGGCAATTGTAATTATATTTCATCTAAAATATTTCAAACTTGTCATGTTTACATTAAATTATTTAAATTCATTTTTCGCGCAAGCACAAATTCGGTAGATATAAATGTGCTAATAAAATTTATTATATTATTAATTAATTAATTAATTATATTAATCCTTACACAATATTTTTAATGTGTTCCTATACTGAGAATATTTATTACTATTCCAGGTATAACCCGAGGTGGTTAGGGGTGGTCGAGCTGGACGAGGTGGAGGACGAGGATTCGTGCTCGGTGAGTTTAACATTTTTACAATATTTGACGAAGTAGAATCAGCATCAGGAGTAGGATCAGGGAAAGATGTGGAAATGAGAGTAGAAGTAGGAGTAGTCGTAGGAATAGGACTCGGAGTAGGAATATGAGTAGAAGTAGGAATAGTAGGAGTTAGAGTGGGATTAGGAGTAGGAGTAGGAGTAGGAGTAGGAGCAGAAGTAGGTAGGGCGGGGTGGGACGTGAGAGGGGCGGGGAGGGGCGGGAAGGGGATATTGTCATATCAAGTTATCAGTAATAAGCAATTGCGGGTAAAATATTAGCTTACTTTTGTAAGTATTTATGAATATAACCTCTATGAATATTCATTGTTGGTATGTAAGTTCTGGCAACGTACCTACTTTCTGTAAGAGATGTTGAAGATTTTCAACATAATTATGTTTCAGTTCTGTGCCCCACCTAGTGATCCACTAGTACATATCCTCCGACGTGACATCGCTGTGCTACGTATAAAGAAAAAAAGATTTATTAAGATGCAGATTGCTCCTCTCTTCTTGCCATTGTGCTTTCAGCCATTGTTGTGGTGTGTGTTTGAAATTAAGGACAGTATATAATATAGAATAACAGGTACAGCTACGAATATAGCACTACAATAAATCTTATAGAAATGAGCTCTCATTGAGATTTCTCTGTATTTATAACTCGACGCGAAAAGGCAAAAATCAATGTAATGCCATCTGTAAGGTAATTGGACTCGTATTTGCACTACGAGAACTCGTTGGGCATTTTGCGGTGAAGTTTGAAAAATTGTTGCACAAGAAATTAAATAACTATAAAAATGGATGAAAAATATTATCTCTAATTGTGAATGTAGCTAATACAGCTTTAACCGTATATTGATTATGTTAATGATCTGTTGTGACAAGATCGGAATTAGATAAGCTCTCTAAATACTCTCTTCTAGACTATTAATTTATATCATGTATATGTAAATGTGTATGTCTTTAGTTTATACAATCACTGCACTAGGATTACCCTTGCCACGTTTTATGGTGCGCTTGTGTAATTTGTATATTATTAACCTTACGTTTTACTCTATTTGCGACAAGTTGTGAGTGTTTCTAATTTCTTGGCAATTATTTATGTACATGTATGTGTATATATGTATATGCATACTTATGCATGCGTATATACATATACATATACAGAGAGGTATACACAGAGGTTTTAGTATATTCACATACGGATTTCTGTGTATAGGTATACTTGAAGTAAAATATCCTTATCTCTAATACGGAGTTCTTCGTAATTCGCATTTGTTCTTGTAACCCAATGTCCTACATACGATGGCAAAAATCTAGATCCAACTTAACTGAGTCTCAAAGCCCTGTTGACATAAAAGCAGCTATTTGATAGAAATTATAGATTATAGTTTACACAGCCCATTGCATGATATTTCATTATAAATACATATGTTTCAATGTATTTAGAAATAATTTATCAAATGTACAGAGGTCATGTGCAAATAATAAATGAATTCGACCGCAGTTTGATGTATTCATTGGAGCTTTAACAATAAATTTAAGCTTTGTTACTTCTCTTATTTTATTATGGATAATCAAAAACATTTCCGACTATTCGTGCTGTGGAAGCATAGGGATTAAACCAAATGTAGCAAAAGATTAGAAACAGTGTATGTAGAGTACGGGTATTTTTCTAATAATGCAAACACGTGCCGCTAGCTTAGTTTTGACATATCTAGAATACCACGCCTTGCGAATTAGCTTTCCAGACGGAGATGAATGATGAATTTTAAGGACTGCATTATCGTTGTTGAATACTCTATGCCTCATGTGAAACGAAAATCTGTGACGATGAAATTGATGCACCGGATCAGCGTCGACTTTAACTTATGAAATGTCCTACCATTTTCGAACACCTCCTACCTCCCCCTGCCACCTCCGACCATCAATGGCCACTTTCGACCACCCCCTATCACCTTCCGCCAGCGCCGACCACCTCCAACCATCCTATTTACCTATATTACTGGATTAGCTATGATATGAAAAGAGAAGAATTATTCATTTCGAAATGGGATTCTATTCGACGCGCACTCGATGTATTCCATAACATTAGTATTCATAATTATTCCAACAACTTTTCATTTGCTCTTTCGATCTTGAATTTTCATAGGCATAGAATCGAAACGCTGTTTTAGCTGGTCGCAAGTGAAGTATCTGCGTTGGGTGGAGGAGCAGAATTTATTTTTCGAAAAGTATTCGGATGGAAAAAAATTCAGAGTAACTGTAATACATCACGGATGCGCTAATTTTAAACAAGATGAAACGGATGCTTCGTATATGAGACAGTATTTAACGCTGCGTAGTGATTTAAAGACCTAAAAAGGTGATAGGGAGAGAAAGAACGAAGCTTCTTAACACTTCGAATGTATTTTAACACACATTTGAAAGATACGAGCGAAATTTTTCATCATCCAACTGTCGCAGAACGGCAGCGTTATCAGCTGACCCGTTAACTGAAGGATATATCTTCAGTCAACGGCTGACCATCGAAGGGCCTGGCCGCTTGAGTCTGGAATCGGCAGGAGAGGTAAAGTGCGTATTTCTTGTATGAAATGTGAAAACTAAACTCATTATACATCATATCATATCATCATACATCATACATCATACATCGTACATTATACATCATACATCATCATACCTAGTATTACAGTTCGAAACCAAAGTTTGAATTTTCGGATGTTCGGAAAGTGACGTCACCAATCTAGAATCGGCTAGCCGAGTTCCTCAGTCTGGTAACAACCGCGCAGTAGAGCGGACGGTTGAGAGTCGCGCTCCGCAAATTTCGAGTACCGGGTTCTCAACCTCTCGAATCCCGCGCTTCGGGTCCGCTACGTATTTCGAGTACCGGGTTCTCAACCTCCCGGATCCCACGCTTCGAGTCCGCTACGCGGTGAAACTCGACTTCCAGGATAAGCGCTCCGTGGTTCCTGCTTCATGTTTACAATAAATTATTTCGATTCGTTTTCCGCGCAAGCCGAAATTCAGTAGCTGTCAGTCCGCTAATAAAATTTCTCGACTTCCAGGATAAGCGCTCCGTGGTTCCTGGTTCATGTTTACAATAAATTATTTCAATTCGTTTTTCGCGCAAGCCGAAATTCAGTAGCTGTCAGTCCGCTAATAAAATTTCTCGACTTCCAGGATAAGCGCTCCGTGGTTCCTGGTTCATGTTTACAATAAATTATTTCAATTCGTTTTTCGCCCAAGCCGAAATTCAGTAGCTGTCAGTCCGCTAATAAAATTTCTCGACTTCCAGGATAAGCGCTCCGTGGTTCCTGGTTCATGTTTACAATAAATTATTTCAATTCGTTTTTCACGCAAGCCCAAATTCAGTAGCTGTCGGTGCGCTAATAAAATTTCTATAACTTTACAATCTTCTCATAATCTTTTTGGTCAAATATGTCGATAAAAAAATTATATTAAACCTCACACGGTATTTTTGATTTGTTCTCATCCTGAAAATATTTATTAGCATTCGAGTTATAACTCGAGGTGGTTGGCGGTGATCGTTGGGGGCGGTTAGGGGTGGTTGCGGGTAATCGCGGTGATTCAGGAGGAGAGGGACGAGGATTTCTGCTCGGTGATTTTAACAATTTTCTAATATTCGATGGCGATTGCAATTATATTTCATCTAATCATTTTCAAACTTGTCATCTTTACAGTAAATTATTTCAATTCGTTTTTCGCGCAAGCCCAAAGTCAGTAGCTGTCAGTCCGCTGATAAAATTTCTCGACTTCCAGGATAAGCGCTCCGTGGTTCCTGGTTCATGTTTACAATAAATTATTTCAATTCGTTTTTCGCCCAAGCCGAAATTCAGTAGCTGTCAGTCCGCTAATAAAATTTCTCGACTTCCAGGATAAGCGCTCCGTGGTTCCTGGTTGACGTTTACAATAAATTATTTCAATTCGTTTTTCGCCCAAGCCGAAATTCAGTAGCTGTCAGTCCGCTAATAAAATTTCTCGACTTCCAGGATAAGCGCTCCGTGGTTCCTGGTTCACGTTTACAATAAATTATTTCAATTCGTTTTCCGCGCAAGCCCAAATTCAGTAGCTGTCGGTGCGCTAATAAAATTTCTATAACTTTACAATCTTCTCATAATCTTTTTGGTCAAATGTGTCGATAAAAAAATTATATTAAACCTCAAACGGTATTTTTGATTTTTTCTCATCCTGAAAATATTTATTAGCATTCGAGGTATAACTCGAGGTGGTTGGCGGTGGTCGTTGGGGGCGGGTAGGGGTGGTTGCGGGTAATCGCGGTGATTCAGGAGGAGAGGGACGAGGATTTCTGCTCGGTGATTTTAACAATTTTCTAATATTCGATGGCGATTGCAATTATATTTCATCTAATCTTTTTCAAACTAGTCATCTTTACAATAAATTATTTCAATTCGTTTTTCGCGCAAGCCTAAAGTCAGTAGCTGTCAGTGCGCTAATAAAATTTCCATAACTTTACAATCTTCTCATAATCTTTTTGGTCAAATATGTCGGTAAAAAAATTATATTAAACCCTACACGGTATTTTTGATTTGTTCTCATGCTGAAAATATTTATTAGCATTCGAGGTATAACTCGAGGTGGTTGGTGGTGGTCGTTGGGGGCGGTTAGGGGTGGTTGCGGGTAATCGCGGTGATTCTGGAGCAGTGGGACGAGGATTTGTGCTCGGTGAGTAAAACACTTTTATAATATCTGATCTCATTTGGATTATATTTTATATAACATATTTCAAACTAGTCATGTTTACATTAAATTATTTCAATTTATTTTTCGTGCAAGCACATATTCAGTAGCTATGGATAATCTTATACAATTTATTATATTATTGATTAATTAATTCATATTCTTATAATATTTAATGGCAATTGTAATTATATTTCATCTGAAATATTACAAACTTGTCACGTTTACAATAAATTATTTCAATTCATTTTTCGTGCAAGCACATATTCAGTAGCTATGAATAATCTTATACAATTAATTATATTATTAATTAATTAATTGATATTCTTATAATATCTGGTGGCAATTGTAATTATATTTCATCTGAAATATTACAAACTTGTCACGTTTACAATAAATTATTTCAATTCATTTTTCGTGCAAGCACATATTCAGTAGCTATGAATAATCTTGTACAATTTCTTATATTATTAATTAATTGATTAATTACATTAATCCTCACACAATATTTTTGATGTGTTCCTATACTAAAAATATTCATAACTATTCCAGGTATTACCCGAGGTGGTCGGAGGTGGACGAGGAGGACGACGAGCTGGACGAGGAGGATGACGAGCTGGACGAGGAGGAGGACCAGGTGGACGAGGAGGAGGACGAGGTGGACGAGGAGGAGGCGGGGTGGGTCGTGGGAGAGGACCTCTCCTCTCCTCAGCGGAGAGGGGGGGAAGGGGCAGGGAAGGGGCAGAGGTGGGCGGGGAGGGGGAAGGGACGGGAAGGGACGGGCCGGGAAGGGGGGGGGGGGGGGGGGGGGGGAGGAGGGGGGATGGCGGGAGGGGCGGCGGGAGGTAGGGAGGGAGGGAGGGAGGGAGGGCGGGAGGGAGGGAGAGGGAAGGGGCGGGCGGGGCGTTTTGCTCTATTAATTTTAACTCGTCGACATTCGTCCTCCACTCTCTCTCCCTCCGTCCCGCCCTCCCTCCCTCCCTCCCTCCCTCCCTCCCTCCCTCCCTCCCTCCCTCCCTCCCTCCCTCCCTCCCTCCCTCCCTCCCTCCCTCCCCACCCGGCCCCTTCCCTTCCCTTCCCTTCCCTTCCCGGCCCCCCCCTTCCCTTCCCTTCCCTTCCCGTCCCTGCCCTTCCCCCTCCCCGCCCACCTCTCCCCCTTCCCTGCCCCTCCCCCTCCCCTCCTCTGGGAAAGGAGAGGTCCTCTCCCACGACCCACCGCGTCCTCCTCCTCGTCCAACTGGTCCTCCTCCTAGGCCAGCTCGTCCTCCTCCTCGTCCACCTCCGACCACCTCGGGTAATACCTGGAATAGTAATGAATATTTTTAGTATAGGAACACATCAAAAATATTGTGTAAGGATTAATGTAATTAATCAATTAATTATTAATATAACAAATTGTACAAGATTATTCATAGCTACTGAATATGTGCTTGCACGAAAAATGAATTGAAATAATTTATTGTAAACGTGACAAGTTTGTAATATTTTAGACGAAATATAATTACAATTGCCATTAAATATTATAAGAATATCAATTAATTAATTAATAATATAATAAATTGTATAAGATTATTCATAGCTACTGAATATGTGCTTGCACGAAAAATGAATTAAAATAATTTATTGTAAACGTGACAAGTTTGTAATATTTCAGATAAAATATAATTACAATTGCCATTAAATATTATAAGAATATCAATTAAATAATTAATAATATAATAAATTGTATAAGATTATTCATAGCTACTGAATGTGTGCTTGCACGAAAAATGAATTGAAATAATTTATTGTAAACGTGACAAGTTTGTAATATTTCAGATGAAATATAATTACAATTGCATCAAATATTATAAGAGTGTTTTACTCACCCAGCAACCTTAACCTGAAAGTCGAGAAATTTTATTAGCGGACTGACAGATACCGAATTTGGGGTTGCGCGGAAAACGAATTGAAATAATTTATTGTAAACGTGAACCAGGAACCACGGAGCGCTTATCCTAGAAGTCGAGAAATTTTATTTGCGGACTGACAGATACCGAATTTGGGGTTGCGCGAAAAACGAATTGAAATAATTTATTGTAAACGTGAACCAGGAACCACGGAGCGCTTATCCTGGAAGTCGAGAAATTTTATTAGCGGACTGACAGCTACTGAATTTCGGCTTGGGCGAAAAACGAATTGAAATAATTTATTGTAAACGTCAACCAGGAACCACGGAGCGCTTATCCTGGAAGTCGAGAAATTTTATTAGCGGACTGACAGCTACTGACTTTGGGCTTGCGCGAAAAACGAATTGAAATAATTTATTGTAAAGATGACAAGTTTGAAAATGATTAGATGAAATATAATTGCAATCGCCATCGAATATTAGAAAATTGGTAAAATCACCGAGCAGAAATCCTCGTCCCTCTCCTCCTGAATCACCGCGATTACCCGCAACCACCCCTAACCGCCCCCAACGATCACCGCCAACCACCTCGAGTTATAACTCGAATGCTAATAAATATTTTCAGGATGAGAACAAATCAAAAATACCGTGTGAGGTTTAATATAATTTTTTTATCGACATATTTGACCAAAAAGATTATGAGAAGATTGTAAAGTTATAGAAATTTTATTAGCGCACCGACAGCTACTGAATTTGGGCTTGCGTGAAAAACGAATTGAAATAATTTATTGTAAACATGAACCAGGAACCACGGAGCGCTTATCCTGGAAGTCGAGAAATTTTATTAGCGGACTGACAGCTACTGAATTTCGGCTTGGGCGAAAAACGAATTGAAATAATTTATTGTAAACATGAACCAGGAACCACGGAGCGCTTATCCTGGAAGTCGAGAAATTTTATTAGCGGACTGACAGCTACTGAATTTCGGCTTGCGCGAAAAACGAATTGAAATAATTTATTGTAAACATGAACCAGGAACCACGGAGCGCTTATCCTGGAAGTCGAGAAATTTTATTAGCGGACTGACAGCTACTGAATTTCGGCTTGCGCGGAAAACGAATCGAAATAATTTATTGTAAACATGAAGCAGGAACCACGGAGCGCTTATCCTGGAAGTCGAGTTTCACCGCGTAGCGGACTCGAAGCGTGGGATCCGGGAGGTTGAGAACCCGGTACTCGAAATACGTAGCGGACCCGAAGCGCGGGATTCGAGAGGTTGAGAACCCGGTACTCGAAATTTGCGGAGCGCGACTCTCAACCGTCCGCTCTACTGCGCGGTTGTTACCAGACTGAGGAACTCGGCTAGCCGATTCTAGATTGGTGACGTCACTTTCCGAACATCCGAAAATTCAAACTTTGGTTTCGAACTGTAATACTAGGTATGATGATGTATGATGTATAATGTACGATGTATGATGTATGATGTATGATGATATGATATGATGTATAATGAGTTTAGTTTTCACATTTCATACAAGAAATACGCACTTTACCTCTCCTGCCGATTCCAGACTCAAGCGGCCAGGCCCTTCGATGGTCAGCCGTTGACTGAAGATATATCCTTCAGTTAACGGGTCAGCTGATAACGCTGCCGTTCTGCGACAGTTGGATGATGAAAAATTTCGCTCGTATCTTTCAAATGTGTGTTAAAATACATTCGAAGTGTTAAGAAGCTTCGTTCTTTCTCTCCCTATCACCTTTTTAGGTCTTTAAATCACTACGCAGCGTTAAATACTGTCTCATATACGAAGCATCCGTTTCATCTTGTTTAAAATTAGCGCATCCGTGATGTATTACAGTTACTCTGAATTTTTTTCCATCCGAATACTTTTCGAAAAATAAATTCTGCTCCTCCACCCAACGCAGATACTTCACTTGCGACCAGCTAAAACAGCGTTTCGATTCTATGCCTATGAAAATTCAAGATCGAAAGAGCAAATGAAAAGTTGTTGGAATAATTATGAATACTAATGTTATGGAATACATCGAGTGCGCGTCGAATAGAATCCCATTTCGAAATGAATAATTCTTCTCTTTTCATATCATAGCTAATCCAGTAATATAGGTAAATAGGATGGTTGGAGGTGGTCGGCGCTGGCGGAAGGTGATAGGGGGTGGTCGAAAGTGGCCATTGATGGTCGGAGGTGGCAGGGGGAGGTAGGAGGTGTTCGAAAATGGTAGGACATTTCATAAGTTAAAGTCGACGCTGATCCGGTGCATCAATTTCATCGTCACAGATTTTCGTTTCACATGAGGCATAGAGTATTCAACAACGATAATGCAGTCCTTAAAATTCATCATTCATCTCCGTCTGGAAAGCTAATTCGCAAGGCGTGGTATTCTAGATATGTCAAAACTAAGCTAGCGGCACGTGTTTGCATTATTAGAAAAATACCCGTACTCTACATACACTGTTTCTAATCTTTTGCTACATTTGGTTTAATCCCTATGCTTCCACAGCACGAATAGTCGGAAATGTTTTTGATTATCCATAATAAAATAAGAGAAGTAACAAAGCTTAAATTTATTGTTAAAGCTCCAATGAATACATCAAACTGCGGTCGAATTCATTTATTATTTGCACATGACCTCTGTACATTTGATAAATTATTTCTAAATACATTGAAACATATGTATTTATAATGAAATATCATGCAATGGGCTGTGTAAACTATAATCTATAATTTCTATCAAATAGCTGCTTTTATGTCAACAGGGCTTTGAGACTCAGTTAAGTTGGATCTAGATTTTTGCCATCGTATGTAGGACATTGGGTTACAAGAACAAATGCGAATTACGAAGAACTCCGTATTAGAGATAAGGATATTTTACTTCAAGTATACCTATACACAGAAATCCGTATGTGAATATACTAAAACCTCTGTGTATACCTCTCTGTATATGTATATGTATATACGCATGCATAAGTATACATATACATATATACACATACATTTACATAAATAATTGCCAAGAAATTAGAAACACTCACAACTTGTCGCAAATAGAGTAAAACGTAAGGTTAATAATATACAAATTACACAAGCGCACCATAAAACGTGGCAAGGGTAATCCTAGTGCAGTGATTGTATAAACTAAAGACATATACATTTACATATACATGATATAAATTAATAGTCTAGAAAAGAGTATTTAGAGAGCTTATCTAATTCCGATCTTGTCACAACAGATCATTAACATAATCAATATACGGTTAAAGCTGTATTAGCTACATTCACAATTAGAGATGATATTTTTTATCCATTTTTATAGTTATTTAATTTCTTGTACAACAATTTTTCAAACTTCACCGCAAAATGCCCAACGAGTTCTCGTAGTGCAAATACGAGTCCAATTACCTTACAGATGGCATTACATTGATTTTTGCCTTCTCGTGTCGAGTTATAAATACAGAGAAATCTCAATGAGAGCTCATTTCTATAAGATTTATTGTAGTGCTATATTCGTAGCTGTACCTGTTATTCTATATTATATACTGTCCTTAATTTCAAACACACACCACAACAATGGCTAAAAGCACAATGGCAAGAAGAGAGGAGCAATCTGCATCTTAATAAATCTTTTCTTCTTTATACGTAGCACAGCGATGTCACGTCGGAGGATATGTACTAGTGGATCACTAGGTGGGGCACAGAACTGAAACATAATTATGTTGAAAATCTTCAACATCTCTTACAGAAAGTAGGTACGTTGCCAGAACTTACATACCAACAATGAATATTCATAGAGGCTATATTCATAAATACTTACAAAAGTAAGCTAATATTTTACCCGCAATTGCTTATTACTGATAACTTGATATGACAATATCCCCTTCCCGCCCCTCCCCGCCCCTCTCACGTCCCACCTCGCCCTACCTACTTCTGCTCCTACTCCTACTCCTACTCCTAATCCCACTCTAACTCCTACTTTTCCTACTTCTACTCATATTCCTACTCCGAGTCCTATTCCTACCACTACTCCTACTTCTACTCCTATTTCTACATCTTCCCCTGATCCTACTCCTGATGCTGATTCTACTTCGTCAAATATTGTAAAAATGTTAAACTCACCGAGCACGAACGCTCGTCCTCCACCTCGTCCAGCTCGACCACCTCCAACCACCTCGGGTTATACCTGGAATAGTAATAAATATTCTCAGTATAGGAACACATTAAAAATATTGTGTAAGGATTAATATAATTAATTAATTAATTAATAATATAATAAATTTTATTAGCGCATTTATATCTACCGAATTTGTGCTTGCGCGAAAAATGAATTTAAATAATTTAATGTAAACATGACAAGTTTGAAATATTTTAGATGAAATATAATTACAATTGCCATCAAATATTATAAAAGTGTTTTACTCACCGAGCACAAATCCTCAGCCACCTTCTTCTCCTAGTCTTCCTCGTCCTCCTACTCGTCGACCTCCGACCACCACCAACCACCGCCAACCACCTCGGAACACACACACACACACACACACAGGCGGCTTCTTCCCAGGGCTCACGAACTCATGTTGGAGGATTTTTTGGCATTTTCACCGACAATCATGGTCATTTGGAGGATTTTTTACCGACGATCATGGTCATTCGGGAGATTTTCTTACCGACGAACGGTCGGCAGAGCACATTTGATCTTGTGAGAGTGGGAGTAACTTTCAAGGGTTTGCGTCTGGGCTGCGCGGAGCGGAAAAGGGTTTGAGTCTGGGGAGAATGTATAGGCGGACTGGTCGGCTCGGTCGGTAAGGAAGGTGTTTCTACGCAGAACTCTCCTTGCTATACTACTCTCCAGGTATTCTACACGGTGAAACTCGACTTCCAGGACAAGCGCTCCGTGGACGTCCGTGGTTCCTGCCCTCCAGTTCCGCTACCTGGTGGAACTCGACTGCAAGATCAAGCACTTTGTAGTTTCTGCGCACAAGATCCACTACCTGGTGAAACTTGACTTCTAGGACAAACGCTCCGTAGTTTCTGCGCTCCAGGTTCACAAGTCGAGTTCAGGGAGAGAAAGAGGAGAAGGAGGACGAGGAGAACAAGGCGAACGGGGAGGACGAGGATTTGTGCACGGTGAGTATAATATTTTTATGATATTTAATGGCAATTGTGATTATATTCTATCTAAAAATTTTTGATCTCGTCATGTTTACAATAAATTATTTCAATTCATTTTTCGCGTAAGCCCAAATTCAGTAGTTATCAATGCGCTTATGTAATTTGTGTAATTTGTTACAATTTTCTCATAATCGTCTTGGTCAAATGTGTCGATAAAAAAATTATATTGATCCTCACACAATATCCTTGAAGTGTTCTACCTCTTACTGAAAACATTTAATAATATTCAAGGTATAACCCGATGTAGTTAGAGGTGGTCCTTGGAGGTGGTTGGCGGTGGTTGGAGGTGGTCGGAGGTGGACGAGAAGAAGGACGAGTAATACAAGGAGAACAAGGTGGACGAGGAGGACGGAGATTTTTGCTCGGTGAGTTTAACATTGTAATGATATTTATTGACAATTGTCACTGTATTTTATTTAAAATTTTTCAAACTTGTCATGTTGACAATAAATTATTTCAATTCATTTTTTACGCAAGCACAAATTCATTAGCTATAAATGCGCTAGTGAAATTTATTATATTGTTAATTCATTAATTAATTATATTGATCCTTACACAATATTTTTGATGTGTTCTTACACTGGAAATATTTATTACTATTCCAGGTATAACTCGAGTTGGAGGTGGTCGGAGGTGGTCGGACATGATTGGCGGTCATAGTACGTGGCTGGAGAAGTGGGAGAAGGCGGACAAGAAGGACCAAGTAGGAGTATGAGTAGGAGTGTTAGGAGTTGAAGTAGAAGTAGCAGTGAAAGAAGAAGTAGAAGTAAGAGTGAAAATACCCTATCCTACCATACCCTCTCCGTCTCACGCCCCATCTCTAGCACTTCTACTCTGACTCCCACTCCTACTCCTACACCTATTCCTACTTCGACTCCTACTCCCACTTCAACTCCTAACTCTCCTATTCCTACTCCGAATTGGTCCTCCTTCTCCATTGGTCATATGAATCGCATCTGGAACCAAAAATTTTCAGCTCCAAGAATAAAGAAAAAAGTATGGCTAACCCCTTTGTATTTTTTGCGAAAAATTTGAAAAATTGAAAAAGTGCTGGAATAAATTCTTTCATGGTCTATTACGACGTAATTTTGAGAAAGAAATCGATTGGGCGCATTCCCAATACGCTGTGATCAACGCATCAAAAGTTACAGCCAAAAAACGAGAACCTGTGTTTTCGACATTTTTCAGCAGGTGCTTTTGCCGCCGTAATTTCTCTTCTGTTGATCCCACGCTCTTTTTGCTGTGTTTTCTGAGTTCACGAGGGTTCAATTAGTCAGGTCAGGGTCATACAAATCGAATCGAAGACCAAAAGTTTTGCGCTCAAAAAAACAGCAAGGCTTACCCCTTTGCATTTTTGGCGAAAATTCTCGCGATTTCGGAAAGTGCTGAAATGAACTCTTTCATGCACTATTCCGACGTGATTTGGCAAGAGTAATCGATTAGGCGCAGTCACAATACGCTGTGATCAACGGATCAGAAGTTACAGCCAAAAAACGAGAACCTGTGTTTTCGACATTTTTCAGCAGGTGCGTTTTCCCCCGTAATTTCTCTCCTGTCGAGACCACGCTCTTTTCGCTGTGTTTTCTTACTTCCTGAGGGTTATATTAGTCAGGTAAGGGTCATACAAATTGAATCGGAGACCAAAAGTTTTTTGCTCGAAAAAACAGCAAGGCTTACCTCTTTGCATTTGTGGCGAGAATTCTCGCGATTTCGAAAAGTGCTGAAATGAATTCCTACATGCACTATTATGACGTGATTTTGCGAGCGAAATCGATAGGGCGCAGTCCCAATACGCTGTGATCAACGGATCAGAAGTTACAGCCAAAAAATGAGAACCTGTGTTTTCGACATTTTTCAGCAGGTGCTTTTTCCTTTGTAATTTCTCTCCTATTGATCTAACGCTCATTTCGCTGTGTTTTCTGAGTTCCTGAGGGTTTAATTAGTCAGGTAAGTGTCATACAAATTGAATCGGAGACCAAAAGTTTTTCGATCAAAAAAACAGCAAGGCTTACCCCTTTGCATTTTTGGCGAAAATTTTCGCGATCTTGGAAAGCGCTGAAATAAATTCATCACGGCACTATTTCGACGTAATTTCGCGAGAGAAATCGATTAGGCGCAGTCCCAATACGCTGTGATCAACGGATCAGAAGTTACAGCCAAAAAACGAGAACCTGTGTTTTCGACATTTTTCAGCAGGTGCTTTTTCCTTTGTAATTTCTCTCCTATTGATCTAACGCTCATTTCGCTGTGTTTTCTGAGTTCCTGAGGGTTTAATTAGTCAGGTAAGTGTCATACAAATTGAATCGGAGACCAAAAGTTTTTCGATCAAAAAAAAAGCAAGGCCCTTTGCATTTTTGGCGAAAATTTTCGCGATCTTGGAAAGCGCTGAAATAAATTCATCACGGCACTATTTCGACGTAATTTCGCGAGAGAAATCGATTAGGCGCAGTCCCAATACGCTGTGATCAACGGATCAGAAGTTACAGCCAAAAAACGAGAACCTGTGTTTTCGACATTTTTCAGCAGGTGCTTTTTCCCCCGTAATTTCTCTCCTGTCGAGACCACGCTCTTTTCGCTGTGTTTTCTTACTTCCTGAGGGTTATATTAGTCAGGTAAGGGTCATACAAATTGAATCGGAGACCAAAAGTTTTTTGCTCGAAAAAACAGCAAGGCTTACCTCTTTGCATTTGTGGCGAGAATTCTCGCGATTTCGAAAAGTGCTGAAATGAATTCCTACATGCACTATTATGACGTGATTTTGCGAGCGAAATCGATAGGGCGCAGTCCCAATACGCTGTGATCAACGGATCAGAAGTTACAGCCAAAAAACGAGAACCTGTGTTTTCGACATTTTTCAGCAGGTGCTTTTTCCTTTGTAATTTCTCTCCTATTGATCTAACGCTCATTTCGCTGTGTTTTCTGAGTTCCTGAGGGTTTAATTAGTCAGGTAAGTGTCATACAAATTGAATCGGAGACCAAAAGTTTTTCGCTCAAAAAAACAGCAAGGCTTACCCCTTTGCATTTTTGGCGAAAATTTTCGCGATCTTGGAAAGTGCTGAAATAAATTCATCACGGCACTATTTCGACGTAATTTCGCGAAAGAAATCGATTAGGCGCAGTCCTAATACGCTGCGATCAACGCATCAAAAGTCACAGCCAAAAAACGTGAACCTGTGTTTTCGACGTTTTTCAGCAGGTGCTTCTTTTTTCGTAATTTCTCTCCTGTTGACCCCACGCTCTTTTCGCTGCTATTTGTGAGTTGCTGAGGGTCCAATTAGTCAGAAAAGGGTCAAACAAATCGAATCTGAGACCATGAATATTTGGCTCGAAAAGTGAAAAAAAAGTAAGGCTAATCCCTCTGCATTCTACGCGGAAATTTTCGCGATTTTGAAAAGTGCTGGAATGTATTCTTTCATACACTATTTCCACGTGATTTTGCGAGAGAAATCGATTGAGCGTAGTCACAGTGCGCTATGAGCAACGGATCAAGAGTTACTGCCTAAAAACGAAGAATTTTCATCGTCATATCTCTGCGGTGGTGGTTGGCTGTCATAGTACGTGGCTGGATAAGTAGAAGTTGTGTAGGAGTGTTGGGAGTTGGAGTAGGAGTAGCAGTAGAAGTGAAAGTAGAAGTAAGAGTAGAATTAGGAGTAGTAGGAGGTGGACTAGGAGTAGGAGTAGAAGCAGGAGTAGGAGCGGGAGTGGGAGTGGGATGACGGAAAGTAGGAGAGGTGGGGTGGGTTGCAGTGGCGTTGTGTCAGGTAGGGTAGGGTGTAGGGTAGGGTAGGGTAGGGCAGGGCAGGGCAGGGTAGGGTAGGGTAGGGTAGGGCCCCACCACCCCGCTATCTCACCACCCCGACACCCTGACACCACACCGACCCAACACCCCAGACTACCTTACCACCTTCAATCACCTGCAACGAGCTTCTAGTCCATCTCGTCCTTCTCGTCCTCCTCCTCCTTGTCCTCCTTCTCGTTCTTGACCACCTTCGTTTACCTCCTACCACCGCCAACCACCTCCAACAACCATCGATAACCACCTCCGGTTATACCTTGAACAGTAATAAATAGTTTCCGTATAAGAACACTTCAAAAATATTGTGTGAGGATTAATATAATCAATTAATTAATTAATAATATGATAAATCTTAGTAGCACATTTATAGCTACTGAATTTGTGCTTGCGCGAAAAATGAATTGAAATAATTTGTTGTGAATATGAAAAGTTTGAAAATTTCCAATTAAAATATATTTGCAATTGCCAAGAAATATTATAAAAATGTTTTACTCACCGAGCACAAATCCTCGTCCTCCTCCTCCACCTTTTTTTTCTCGTCTTCCTCTTCTTCCTCCGCCTAGTCCTTCTCCTCGTCGACCTTGATCACCCGCAACTACCCCAACCACCTTCGAACACCTCCAACCACCGCCAACCACCTCCAACGACCACCGCCAACGACCTCGGGTTATGCCTCGCATACCAATAAATATTTTCAGCATTAGAACACATCCAAAATATTCTGTAAGGATTGGTATAATTTTTGTATCGACACATTTTACCAAGAAGATTATGAGAAAATTATAAAAAATTGTCTAAATATTATTAGCGCACTGACAGCTACTGAATTTGGGCTTGCGCGAAATATGAATTGAAATAATTCATTGTAAACATTAAACAGGAACCCCGGAGCGCTTGTCCTGGAAGTCAAGTTTCACCAGGTAGTGGACCTGGAGCCCAGGAACCACGGAGCGCTTGTACTGGAAGTCGAGTTTTCCCAGATTGCGTACCTGAAGCGCAGAAATCACAGTGCGCTTGTCCTGGAAGTCGAGTTTCACCAGGTAGTGGACCTGGAGCCCAGGAACCACGGAGCCCTTGTCCTGGAAGTCGAGTTTCACCAGGTAGTGAACCTGGAGCCCAGGAACCACGGTGCGCTTGTCCTGGAAGTCGAGTTTCACTAGGTAGCGGACCCGGAGCGCAGGATCCAGGAGATAGAGAACCTGGTACTCGAAATCTGCGGAGCGCGATTCTCATACGTCTGCTGTACAGCGCGGTTGTTTCCAGACTGAGGAATTCGGCTAGCTGATTTCAGATCGATGACGTCAAGAGAGAAAAAATGTTGTGTGACGTTACTTTCTGAACATCCGAACATGCGAACATCCAAACTTTGGTTTCGAACTTTAAAACTATGTACGATGTATGATGTATGATGTACAATGATATGATATGATGTATAATGATTTTAGTGTTTACATTTCAGACAAGAAATACGCACTTTATCTCCCCTGCCGATTCCAGACTCAAGTGGCTTGGCCCTTCGATGGTCAGCCGTTGACTAAAGATGTATTCTTCAGTTAACGGGTCAGCTAATAACGCTGCCGTTCTGCGACAGTTGAATGATACAAATTTTTGCTCGTACTTTTTAAATGTGTGTTAAAATCCACTCGAAGTTTTAAGAAGCTTTGTTCTTTCTCAAAAACAAATCGCCAACAATCACCTTTTCAGGACTTTCAATTAGGACACTCCGTACAATACTGTCATGTATATGGAGCATCCATTTCTTCTGAATCCAAATTAGCGCATTCGTGATGTATTACCGTGACTCTGAATTTTTTTCATACGAACACTGTTCGAAAACAATTCTGCTTCTGTACTCAACATAGATACTTCACTTGCGACTAGCTAAAACAAAGTTTCGATTCTATGCCTAAAAAAATTCAAGATCGAGAGAGCCAATGAAAATTCTTTGGAATAATTAGGAATATTGAAGTTGTGGAATACATCGAGCACGTGTCGAATAGAATCCGAGTTTTCATTGTTTTGTGTACCGTCAGGTTTCAGTGATGTCTACTTTCGCCTGAGTGCGTCGAGTGCCCATTTTATTAATCTTTTCGCTGATTTTTGGCAAATGCGGTGGTGTGGAAACGAGTAAAAGTGAACTTATTTTCACTGGTCCAATACTAACATATTGTATTTTTTCAAATGACAATTGTATTCTCGCATAAATTTAACTCATTTTCAATAAAACTTATGCTTCGATAATGTGTAACGCCTGTGAAATCGTAATACCTTCGGGTTTCTCTAATTTAGTCAGAGTGAATTCCACGTAAATGCATTTTTCTTCTTGATAAATTTCGTTTCATAATTAAAGTCAGCAAGGTGCACATACCTTTGGCAATTCAAACATCTTTCTTCCCGCTTGACCTTTCGCAGTCGGCACAAGTTGTCACAATAAAACAGGATATTTGCATACCAAATGGGCACGTCTCCCGTGAAAAACGATAAAGAACAAAAAAAAAAAAAAAAAACGATGTTCATTCAAAACCAGCTACTAGAAACGACAAAAAGAACGATGTTCAAATTTTGTACATTCGAGGTACGGGTGATCCGTCTAAAATACCTATTGTACAAGATGGAATACAGTAAGAAATAAACTCCCATCTTCGCTTTTAAATCTTTATTGTAGAAAATTATTTAAAAATTTCTATGACAAATTTGTATATTCGCTTGGTTTCTAGATTAATTAACGGAATCTATTGTTAAATGCTTTTTCAAAAAATCATTACATTCATATACATAAATAGAACAAGCATGAAAAGAAAAATAAGAATAATTCAGGGGGAATAACGGCTGATCCCCGCATCGCCGCCACCCCTAGGCCAGGGCCTTGTTGATCTGGGCGTAAATACGGGCCTGACTAAAATATCCATCAATATTCAACACGAATCACCGCTTGACACGTGTGATGTCCACCATTTTGCTCGACAAAGTATCGTATACGGAGTTTAGATTTGTATTGCAAAATATCGTACTTATGGTTTTTTGACAGTGACTTGTTATTCTATATTTTGGTTAATGAAAAGCATATTATATATTTCTCACTTGCTTGCCTGTTAAACTATAATAAAATATCATAGAAATACATATATTCCATAGGTATGCCACTTCAGTTGAGACAGTCGAATGTACGTACCAAGTTTCAAGTTTTCTCGAGGAATTCTTATTTCTTATCTTCAGATAATAACTTGGCTTGATCATCGATGTTCAACTTGGGGTCTCGGCATTCGACCGTCTTTTTCACAAAATAAACTGATCCTGCCTTGAGCAGCTTCTTACTCCAAAGCTATGAAACATGCACAAGATTAATATTTCTCCACGGAACAGCGGTTTCATTCATTCTTTTGATACTCACTCTCTTACGGTTCGCTTTAAGTCCCATGCAAGCAATGATTATGACAATAATTATGACAAGCCCGCAGATCAACCCAAGATGAATTATGTGACTTCGTCCTGAAAATACTACAATTGTTATAGGTCGAAATAATTGTCGAAGATTGAATACATCATATTCGTAATAGGTATTGCATAAGTTTACCTTCATTCACTACAATATCCACGGATCTTTCATCGCTGCCAAAACGATTCACAACTCGACACGTGTATCGTCCACTATCTTGCTCGAGAAGGTATCGCATCTGGAGCTCAGATTTGTCTTGCGAAATTTTGTACCCATTGTGTTTCGGCAGTGACTTGTTATCCTACATTTTGGCAGAAAAAAGCACACATTTCTCGTGGTAGTTGACAAAGACATTCCTAATACTTCCGTAATGTTATAGTACACATATTCATTAATATTTTGCAAGACTTCGACGAAGATAATATCAACAAGTTTAAAATGCACTGTGCATTACGTTACCTTCAACCAGGTGATTTCTGGTTTTGGCATTCCGTCAGCTAAGCATATGAGAATTACGTCGTCTTTTCGTTTTTTGCCAGTGTCAATTACTGACTGAGAAGTGTTCATATTCCATTCGTATATTTTTGGTTTACGCCCAGCTGAAACAGTCAAAAAACAGAAGCAATTCATTTAAGTTGATTCGAGTATAAATTCTTTTCAAGCCATGATCAAAGTAATTTTACATACCCGCCACCGACAAGTTATATGCCTGGGGCTTGAAGCCCTTACTCTTGTTGAGAACATCACAAATGTAAATCCCATCGTCCAATCGAGTCACTCTGCTTATTTGAAGTATTGAAAGATGCGTAAATTTTGTTTTCTTTTTCAAAACTCTCATTCTTCCTGTTTCAAGATCTACAAAAATATATTTATGTACTTCACGGATTCATGTTGATATTCGTACTGTTACTGACTTCATTCGAAGAAGCAGGCTTGACTAAATATTATGATGAAAAATCAAACAAAGTCATATTTACCCGAACGATTAACGTTCCATTTAAGAATCTCATCGCTACTAAAATTAAGATAACTTGAAATACCACACGTGATATTGATGCTATCACCTTCCGCGACAGATTCAAGAGGCATTATAGCGAACGACGCGTTGACGTCTGAAACAACCACAAATTGATGAAATTATTTTGTTTTTTGATAATAGTATACTTTGGTACTTCATCATCTAATTTCCTGGCCAAATTGAATGGAGTAACGTACCAAGGCAGACGTTTCTACTTCCGCATTTGGCTGCAGGTCTCACATACATTATTCGAAATCTTGCATAAGTCTGTTGTCAGATGGCAAAAAGTCACTGTCAGCGAAGATTCTGTATTTCACAAATTTTTGCAACCGAAGACAAAGCTTCTAGGGTAGATATATGTCAACAGGGGCATGAAACTCGAGGGGAGCAGTAATTGGAGTGTGTGAAAGTTTCATATAACAGTGAATTTGCAAGCTATGGGATTACTCGAGTCCCGAACGATACCAAGACTGGAATATCCATGGATGGCAAGGCACCAAGAATTACACACAGGAAAGGCTTATTGTAAATGTAATAACCAACAATTCAACTCTGGAAATGTGGAGTAAATTGATGTCAGTCTACGAGTGGAAATCGGCAACAACCCTACACCTTGAGCAAACGAAATTCTTCTCTCTAAAATGCGAAGGTCATCAGGTATCCGTCTTTTCCGGGAAACTGGAAAAAATATGGTGAAAAATAGCTCAGCTGGAAGAAGTAGTTTCAGAGCGGATGATCATAACAAAGGTGTTAACGTCGCTGTTGGGAAAATTTTTCGTTGCGGTGTGGGAATCTGTACCACTCCAGAGTCAGAGCATCAGGGTCATCACATAAGTAAGTTTAGAACCAGAATACGAAGAGAGTAACCAAGAAGACGACAAATTTGATCACCGATCAGGGAACAGCGTCTTCGAGGAGTGCCACGAAGTGTTTAGTGAAAGTAATGATTCAAGTGAGTCTCAAGTAGATTTGAATACTACGACAATTGGTGAGCCGGAAAAACGTAAAATCACAAAACCTAAAAGGTATACCGATTACGAAACAAGCTTCGTAAGTGTACTAAATGAACCAATGACATGTGGATAAGCAAATCAAAGCATCCACTCCGAAAAGTGGAAAGAAACAATGAACACTAAATTGAGTGCATTATGTAAAAACAAAACTTGGACTGTAGTACCTACTCCAATAAACAAAAAAAAAAACCAAATAATAGATAGTAGAGGAGTATGCATCGGTTGCAGAAATAACAACCATTAGAATCATAATAGCTATAGGAAATAGATTAAGTTTACCAATGTATCACATGGATGCTAAAAGCGTTTTTCTATATGGCGAGATAAATGAAAAAGTATATATATGCCCATTTATATTGAGAACAAACATAACATTCTTTGTAAATTAAACAAATTTATTTATGGTTCGAAGAAATCTCCAAAATATTGGAATTCCAAGTTTGACAAAATAATAACAAAAAGAGGTTTTATTCGTTCTCAAAATGATTTTTGCTTTTATACAAAATGTAATTCTGTCTCAAAAACATATCTGCTATTGTTTGCAGATTGACATTCTCGTTGTTGTCACAAGAAATGAAGAAATCTGTGAGTTGAAAACATACTTGAGAAATATATCTGAGACAAGTGATCTAGGTCTGGTATCGAACTATTTAGGAATACGCGTTACACAAAACGTTCGAAAGGGAATTACTGAGTTGACGCGAGCAGTCTGTTTCAAACAAATTTTAAATAAATTTGGTATGCAGGATTCTAAATCCATGTCAACACCCATGGAAAATAAGTTTCAGATCATTAAACCAGATATAAGCTATCCGATACTAGAGACAAAATGTCGACAAATAATAGGCTGCGTTATGTACGCTGTACTGGCAATAAAACCATACTTATGCACTAGCGTAACGTATTTAAGCGGATACTAAAATTATGCCAATAATGGCTATGTACATGGCGCTAAAGCGAATACTCAGATATGTGAATAAAACTTTGCGATATAGTTGTGCAATTGCATAGTTGCTTGGTTATCTCGCAAGCAGCAAAGTGTTGGCTGATCGTCAATAGAAGCTGAGTGCATAGCTTCGAGTTCAGCAACAGTCGAAGCCTGCGGCTTTCGAGGAGGGTGTTATAATCTTATTGTATGTCAGGTCAGCAGATCAAACAGCTGGGCTATTTACGAAGCCACTACCAAAAGTAAAATTCGAAAAGTTCGTTAAGGATTTAAACCTACGCTGAAAAAATATTTGTGCAAATAAAATGAAATTCCTGTTAAATCATGTAAGTAGAAAGAGGGTTAAACTAAAAAGTTCTCAAGATTCAGGGGGCGCAAAGTAACTGTAACAGAAATATATACGTCTTATGTGAATGGAATTGGCTGGAAAGGAAAGTAAAAAGCTTTATTGAGGGGGCGTATTAAACTGTTAGTACGCAATAAAGCTTGAAGAAAGTCGCAACTTCTCGCTTTGCAATTTTGACTTATCATCCATGATCGATACATCGTACTTCGGATATAACTTTGAATTTCCGCTACTTGATTTCCTTCTTCTTCCCTCTCAAACCTCGCGTGAGAGCAGTCGTGTAAAAATTAAACATGTTTTTCAGGTGAAGCTGCAAATAAGACGTGAATATAAAAAAAAAAATCTGTCGTTCACTGTACCAAACTTCAAATCCATTTTTTGTAACAATATGTTTGTTTCCCTAGACTGTTCTGAGGTATCTATACCATCTTTTGTTAGAAATGCCAGATTCCAATAATATTCAATTCGAAGCGTTTCAAATCTTGGAAATCAGTTAGTCGAATGATTCTCGAGAGAATCATGATACTATCAGTCTATGTTCAATAACCAGAGTAGATTCTGCGATACATATAATGTAAGGAACATACCAGAAACGGAGATTAATTTGGTATCTTCAACACAGCTAATATAGTTGCAGCTTCTGCATGTCAGATGTCCTGTGTCGTTAACCTTTATGTTCAAATGCGACACCGAAGTCACCGGATCGTGGTTTGCAAATTCCCCAAAATCCTAAGTGGTAAATACGTATTTAAGTATTGCGTACGTCAAACGCAGTGGAATAAGTATTCGTAGGGCTATTAGTGAGTATACATGAATCTCGAGGAAATCTGAAATCAACCAGAAAGATTTATAAGTACTTACCAAAAGAGATGCAGACCTATTTCCATTCAGTGATGGATAGTTAGGCAATTCCATATAACTCCACGTCACGTTTGCCAACGGATGACTGACCGTCATGCAGAGAAAATTTGTCGACTGGCCCGGTGCAACGTATGTCAAGGATGGAATAATTTTGGGAACCGGCGGGGCTAAGAAGTATGAGAAGTAATTAGTACAGCGATGACGTGAACAAACATACTCAATTGTACGATTGGAAATGTACGATAGAAAATATCTTACCATCAATTGTCAAGTGAAGATTTATTTCACTCGTGTCATGTTTCGTTCTCACGCGAATGACATATTCGCCGTTATCGTACACGTCCGATTTATGTATTTCGAAAAGGTGGTTTAGCCTTCCGTCGATCCGGAAGGTGTCGCTGACCGAGTATTTGCTGCTATTCTTGAAATCGATTTCCGTGGTTTTTTCACCAATATTCTTGTACCTGCATAAAACCAACGTAACGTTTTCCGCTTTAGAGTGACAACATTTAAACTGTGAAATGATCCTTTACTATCTCTGCAAAGATGTCATGCAGCCCTACGGGAAACGGTGTCCATACGAATACGAGCCGTGGCCACTGCTGTGTTCTACATACCGCATACCGGGACAATCTCTTGAAGCTTGAAAATCAACCGCGCATGCGCCAAGTAATTCAATCTCATTGGTCGGCGAAATCTTCCCGCAGCGATATTTTTGTCTGCGATGCACGCGAGCCAACATACGCAAAATGTGTACATTTGAATTTTCAAAGAGCATAAGCATCAAATTCCGACCGTTCTTTGAAGAATCGACTTTCCGACCCAATAACAAATACTTCCCAAACCTTTCCGAGTCACTACCTCAATTATTTGAGATTCTAACCTCGAAAATTCGTATCAACTGCATCCCCGTCTGAAATAGTTTGACAGCTAAAACTCGGGATCGCCAGCCTGCATGAACAGCCGATGAAACTCGCGCATGCGCAGTTCATTTTCATCAATTGATATTAAACGAGGAACGTGTTTATGTATTTTTTTTTTTTTAGAATTTGCGTTCATGCAGGTCGTAGTAAAAAATCCATCCAAATATTTATACCAATAAAAAAAGGGTTTCCTTACAATGAAGGGAAATAGATGTACATGTCCGAGGGGAAATTTTATTAGCTTTAAAATTAGCGACATCTGGGACCTGTGCGCTAAGCAAGTCCAGAGATATGAGTGCTCAGCCGTTTGTTTTTTTTACAAATTTCCGTTCAAGTGTAACTCCAAAAATACTGACACTAAAATTTAAGAAAATTGGAGGAAATCTTTCGGTGGCAACACATTCACTAACTCTTGTGAAATTTAGAAATATCGATGGGAATGTTTTCCCCACATGTGTGCACTGTGACGTGGAATAACTATCCTTATTATTTTTTATTTACTCACACAATATAATTTTACAAGAACTACAATTTTTCTGATCGATTGTCTCGACTTATTAGAGAAAGCAAATACGGAACTGTTCAATTATATAGAATGAACGCTCACCAGTGCAGCGAGTATTCGGGATATGCGTCAATCTTAATATTCCATCTGGAAGTCTTTCCCTCTTTTCCTACAATCGATCGATAATCGTCACCTTCAACCATCCTTACGTCGACAAAAAAGTGGTTCGGATCTGCGATTGAAAAATTAGGCATGCATTAATGCATTATTCTGTAGAATATGTAAACGATCTCTTCTGTGCAGACCGATCGAAACACTACATCATACCTAAAGACCTGACAATACGATTTCGGTCTCACTTTGTAGTATGTACAGCCAGCGTTGACGATTGTGATGCTTACCCCAAAACTTAATATCACACGTGTCTGCTGCTTCACCATCATCGGAAAATTTTTGTACGAAACAAGTGTAGCTACCGCCATCATTTTCCGTCACATTCTTAATTGTCAGCATGGAAATATAAGATGTATACATAGGATCAGCTGCATACGTTGTGGTCTCGGTTATCATTAGCCGCTGATGCTGGAATGTCATTGTTATCACATTTTTCTGATCAGCACACTGAATAAATCTATGCAACAATTATGTGCATGTACAGCTAGACTTGAAATTAAATGGAGTGCCATTATCACGAAGATATATTTCTCTTTATAGATATTGTGTCAGCGGCGTACAATATTAGGTAGTATAATTCGTATTGTTCCTCAGTTACAATAAACGTTGAATTCTTCCACTGAATAAATATACGGCCGGAATTTTACAAATATGCATGGGGTTCATTACTGTAACAGCGTTGTTGAGTACTTACATGGACTGATTCTGGGGCTTTCCATTGAAGTATAAGATTTTGAGAATAAGGTCCGGTGATTGTGCAATTTATATTTTGATCCCTTCCCCACACCATGTGGTGTAACGCGATTTTATCAATCTCTGGTTTGGGCATCGGAAAATCATCTGCATACGACAAAAAATTATTGTTGCAACAACCAACCACTTGCAGTAACCTAACTTGTTTACTCCTTAAATACTATGGTCCAAATTATACGAATACAATTTGATCGTAAATGAGTGTGAGATAAAGAATGTTTGAAATGCTTTATTAGAAATACCGTTAATATATTTCAGTACAACATCTCCACGTAATGAGGTCTGAGACAATAAAAAGTTTGGCTTACCTTCCTCATCGGCGAGACGATACGAAACTGACTTCATATCACGTAATGCCCTGGGTTCGTTGATTACGGAACAATTAATTTCCTGATTAACCAGGTAATTTAGATCTCCCGTCGCAATGAACCCGATTTTTGGATCGAAGCGTCCCGTCAAGTTCTTCGAATTTGATACAAATTTTTAAAAATTGTTACGCTGATATTATTAATTTGTAATTTCAAATTTTCAAAAGATTGATACCGCCTATTTTATGTCAAATTGACTGTTAGTTTCCTAGGTTTACGTTGAGAAAAGTGATATCGCAAGCCTTGTTACTCAAAATGGTGTAAAATTTAACGGTTTGTGTAGTTCATAACACCATTTTTCATAGTCAAGTCAACTATTTTCTGGCGTCAATGTTGTTAATTTTGCTTGCATACAAGGAAAATATATCCTATCGCTGTACTAAAATATGGTTATTTTTATTAGGGATCTCTTTGAGTGCGACTATGAAAATTGCACCATTGATTTTGAGTGCACATTCACTTACTTCGTTGCGTGTATGAGCCATCACAATCCAATGAGGTGACGTTGTCCGACATGGAAAGACTACTGGGCCTCTTGTCGTTACTGGTAACTCTCTGCCCGTGGCCATTTGGGCAAACGGTTCCGTAGCTAGAATAAATAGGGTAAATTTAACAGTTTTTTATCGATGGAAGAAGGTTGATTTATGTAAAAAAATAGAACTTGTTCTAAATAAATGTTTAAAAATGGAGAAATAACACAGAAAAATTGAAAAGTGAGAAGTAATAAATTTTTTATGAAAATCAGCGTCGCCAACACAATCACTACAGAAATCAAGTTGATATTTATCACAAGTCGTTTGATTGGAAGATGGACACGTTTCTAACGTTTTTTTTTTTCTTTTGCCATCCTAACGGGTATAAAACACACGTCTCTGCCTTTTCTGTAAGCATTGTCTCGTGACGATTTGTTTCATTACAATTTATACGTACGTTGAAGGAACTATCGACTTTTTTAATCTCACGAGCAAATCGTCAATTTCAATATAAATCATAAGTACGTTCAACTGAAAGAACATTCGTTCTCGTACCGAATAAATAAATAAATTAAGGATGTATAATTGTAAAAAAATAAGATGTGAGTATAAATTATTTGAAAAGAAAATCATTCATTCATCCATCCATTGATTCCCACTCGTCGTTGAATATTACACTGCGATATGTGTATTTCAGATTACAGCTGGTCGTACTGATTTCCAAACAATACATGTAAGAATTGAATACGTTAATCTTTTTGTACAGTTTTACTTGTTTCATCAACTAGGCGCGAAAAAAATGTAATATTTAAACGGAAAAAATCTTGCTTACAATTTACGTAGATATGAATCCAAGCGATGTCTTCGTCAGGGTGTTCGATAGTTTGGTCGGTGTTACGGATTACGATACCCTCCTCCGCACAAGCATACCATCTCGTATCGCTTTTAGTTGCATTATGGCAAACGAAGGAGGCGTTATTCGGACCGTAATTTATATTATGATTGCACGAATCTTCATCCTGTAAGGTCTAAAGGTAAGAGTAAAGGTATTAGTGGCAGATAGATACTTGTAGTTTTTCCACAGCGTTATCGAAATATCAGCGCGCGTATAGGCAAGTTGGTTAGAATTGATACTTGCCGATGGAACGTCCATTACTGAAAAATGGAGCTTGCCGTCACCCTCACAGAATATTCTCAGCTCATTTCCTTCTTGGATCATGCCATCTTTCGCGTTGGAACTTATCGTTGGTTTTCGTGCTGCAACGCCTACATGAGTACACGTAGATACGGAATGATTAGATTTATGGTAAGCATACCAATTCTATTGGTAAAAGAGGTAACATTCACAGGACCGACGTGTATTACCGACATTTCTACATGTAAGTATCATCAAAAGTGTTCTCTATTCAAATTACTGATATTGCGATTTGCAAACTATGTTTGTTCCAGTACGGAGGAAACGTTGCCATCTTAAAAAAAATATCATGCCAGAATGTCCAGTGGATGTTTCATTGGTTTTTTCTTCAACCAGCAAGGTTAAACTACATGTCGCAGCTTTGATGAGGTAGTCGACACGTAGTTTGCAATACGTCTTATCACTCATAAATGTACAGGAAGGAAGTAGACGGTGGTTTCCTGGCAGCAGCATGTGAGGAAATTTTAAGTGGTCAATCAACTGACAGTAAGCCCGAGTCATTCTGCGTCACATAATTATGGGTGATGATAAAAAGTTCTGTGGCGAACTTCAGACGTCAACTGCCACATCTAATAAAATTCCACTGTAAAAAAAGTAGTTCATTCGTCATGCAGTATGTTCATGTTTTTTTTAATTTCAGTATCTTCACCAATGATTGTAATTTCAGCATGTAGTTTTCATCCTCAAAAAGTTGAAATTTCCAAATTTCAGGCATTATAGATCAGTACGAAATAATACATCTGGATTGTTCAATACTAAAATAGTTTCAAATTATTAGGCTTTTTGTAGAAAATGAAGAAATATCAGTTAAGCTCGGTTGGGCGAATATTTTTTTTCATCAAACTGGCGATTTATTTTGATGAAAAGGTTTCAATAAAATACTACGTCGAAATTTTTAGATTTCTTAAACGCTGAGACATATATGTATACACTAAATTACATCGCTTCCAAAGGCTAGCGGATAAATGATTCATAAGTCTGTCTCAAAATCTCGAAAGAAAACGTAATCATTTAAACTAAACAATACATAATCGGCAAGAAAATGAAGTATTTTATTGTTTTTCCTGACTGTCCACACAAGACCTGCGGATCGAAAATTTACATGACACCAAAAAGATAACATTCATATTCCCAATATCATGGCATATTGAAGAATAAGTGAAAGAGATATTCTAGAAGTAGTTGAGCAACGTTAAAATAGTTCCGATTTTAACTTTTCCGTGCAATCTCACGTTGATATCTGAAAACGGTTGATAAAATATCCATCACATCTCTGAGCGTATGCAAAGAATGTAAAAGCGCTCAGATTGGATAAACTTTCTTCAGAATTTGTCAGTTTCCAATCTAATATATCGTAATTTTATTTGAAAATATGTCAGACATTTTCTCCCACCTGCAGAGTAGTCGATCTAGCACGATGACCAAAAATATGTACAGTAGCGCTCAAAAGTATTTTGATAATATGAAATTCGTTATTACTTTAACCAATCGTTTTTCTTACTTTTATTTATTTTAACTTTATTTTCGAGTAATGGAGAGTTAATTTTTAAAAATTATTTAGAACATCGAATTTGTTTCAACAAATAATATTATTGATTTTTGTAGTTTATTCTTGCATGTAATTAACTCAATTAATATCTTTGTCAAAATACTTTTGAGCGCTACTGTAACTACGTACTTTACAGTTTCCTCCGTACGGTACGTAACAGAAAACCAAAAGACAAGAGTAACAAAAATGTCTTTCAGCATATGCAGTGTGGTTCGCAATCTTACCTTCACGCAGTCCTGAGACGATGAAAACAACCAAGAACGTCAAAGTGATGCGATCCATGTTGTGCCAATGATTTTGTTTCACAGGATCAGGTACAAAATCGAAATTGATTTCTCTTCTGGCAAAACAGTCTGGTAACAGTGCGATTTCGATTTAACCCCGAAGAAATCACAACGCACGCTTATACCACAAGTTGTCATGGCTTAATGATTCTGATACAAAATGCTCGTCATATTATATAACAAGAAACGGATGAAACTTATCTCATTAAAACTCTCCGATGCGATAAGTATTTTGTTCAATTATCCTCATTCCCCCTCTCTCTCTCATTGAGAAATCGAGGGGACAAACAATCTTGTTCACATTGCGACAATTCAATATTTGTCTGTGAGTACACATACTGATCGTCAGTTTCACGATTTATTTATCACAGATGAATTTATTCATCATCGCGTTCTCAATCCACAAGCAATTGCCCGTTTAGGATTTTCGTTCATTGTATGTTCAGAAGAATGTAACAAACATATTACCTACCCTTTTATGGTTTAGTAATGCTCAAAAAACTGTTCTGACTCTGTCGTAACGGTTGTGGTCTTGTGGGACTTCTACAAAATCAGGAAACAGCGGGTTCGCATGTGATTGTGAGTCATAGCCTATGAGCAGTGATTGCTAAGCTGCAGAAAGTAGAAAAATTACATTCCTTGTGGCGTTTTATTTCATATTTCTTACTACATTTCGGCATCAGCACCGTACCGTGAGAGCACTACATTTACATTCGAGATTTCTTTATTCTTTCGCAAAAAAATAAGACCTCCACGTACGTGCATTATTGTACATAGTGCATCTACTCTTACGATTAAAACATCTTGCTGACATATAGCGGTGTTTTTTTCGTTTCTTTCGGGAGTCTTCAACTGGATAACGTAGGCGAAGGATTTGAAATTCGGTAAATACTGCTTTTTCAATTTGCTTTTAATGTTGCTTAGGGTGAGTTTCAAAACTTGAGTAATCTGAAATAGAAATAATGAAGAAATATACTTGTGGTATGATTGTGAAAGTGTAGAATGACAGGATTTTTCTTCGAAATAATGAAAACTAGCTTTAAAACACTCGCTCGCTGAAGCTCACTCAGGGTCGGATGCCTAGTGTAACTGGTTTTTGTGCTCGTGCAGTAGCTTATAGTCCGGGAGTTAACGACAGAAATTTCCGGGTCATTTCCGCAAGCTTCATTTTTTTTGTATGAGTTATGTTTGTAACAAATAATAATAATCTGAACGTCTGCCGGCGCACCCCCGCGACAGGGGGTTACAGAAGGGTTACAATTGCAGCAAAAAATCGACAAAAAAAGTTTATAGCCGCATACGCGAAACTGATTTTACGTATCAGTTGAAACATAAGAAGCTTAGAAATTATCGTCTGCCACCTAAATTCCGCAACAAAATTCGTCTGCCACCCACACAAGTAAGCGCAAAAAAAATAGTAGTAATATTACTAGTTGTCGGTGATTTACCATATGACATAGTTGAAGGAGAGACTGGGGCATGATGGACTTTCCAAAAAATTCTGGTATTTGTTTCACAGTATACGGAATGAACACTGTTTTTGTGCATGTGACGCAAACCGAATCTGCCGGTAAGATTTTTCCTATATAATCTTAGAAATCACGTTTACGCATGCATGTAAGTATAACGTATTGTGATTTTATGACAATAAATTTCGTCAAACAATCCCGCAGAACAATCAGCTAAGTGCTAAAAGATTTGAAACAAGCAATTTTAGATCTAATTGAACGACGTTATTGTCATGTATTCCTATTTATACTATGCCAACTATTTACCAATTGTAATTTGTTGATCCTGGTCATTCGTTTTTTTTTCGGATTCAAAATGTTATCTGAATCATGCATATTGGTTTGATAGTACAAAACATGACGTTTTCAATACTCACACTTGTAAACTTGAAAATTAGTCCGGAAGGTCAAAAGTTATCAGGTCAAGGACCTGGACAGCCAAAACTATGGGGCGCTTGTCCTGGAGGTCAAGCTCAAACCAGGTGGAGGAACCAGACAGCTCCAGCAATCTTGAAATTAATGCTCTTCCCTCGACTGACGAAGAGAATTAACGGGTCGTAGTACGTACGGTACATCTACGGTTGATAATATTTGACGAAGTTCGTTGAAAGGCTGGCCTGTTGGCAGGTGAACACAGAATGATTCTTAGAGGTACTAGAATTGAAAGAAACGTGAACTTATGTGATGAATGAACTACTTGTATACAGTAAAATTTAATCAAGTGTGTGCAGTTGACGTTTGAATCTCGTATTGAACTTTTCATATTCAGCCATAATGATGTGAGGTAGGAAGACTCAAGCTCACCGTCATTTCGTGAACCATTTAAAATTTCCCCGTTGACTGTTGACAGCAAACCGTCGTGGACTCCTCTTCTATACTCCCATGAGTTATCACTCATTTGTTTGAAAAATTCACAATTTTGAAACAAATAGAGAAGCAGAAATAATTCTTCCTGAATCTTATACTTAACACTGTGAACTTTCAAGAAAATATACAGTCATTGGTGTGGCCTTTGAAAAGTTCAATTTTTTTAAGACTTGAAAGTGAACAACATTTTACTGGACTAATGCATGCAATAAATATACAGAAACCTATATAGAAATTGAAATTTAACGTATATTCATTACGAAAAATACGAAGTACAGTGAAAATTTATATGAATTACGCACAAAGAAGAAAAAACAAGCACGGGAAATCGGTAAATTACATTGGTCGTGAGGAAACAGAAAAACGGTTACAGATACATCAAAATTACAACAAGTAAACCTGTTTTAGCATTAAAAATACCAAAAAATGATAAAAGACGCAAAAAAAATCATTCACTTACGTAAGAAAATACCACGGATGAGTGAACACTAGGGCTTGGATGGCATGGACACAATTAGCGTTGACTGAAGATTATACATCTGTAGCGAAATTTATAAAAGTATACATACTTTCTCCAATAACGTTAAGAATGTGTTTGGAAGCTTAATTTCTAAATCTTTGATTCAAGATAACATCATTCTATTAAATAAAGTTGGGCAATAACTCATACACATACGTATATGTAGTCTTTATTGGAGAACAGTATATCACGAGATAGATGAGATAGATGACTTCTCATCCAATATGTGCACAAAAATATAAAATTAATAAAATCAGCTCTTGGCTTTTTCAAAAATAAGAGGACGAAGAAGATAAAATGGTGTAAATAAATAATGAGTACGACGAGATATAAAAAATGGTATAACGGTGCATTATACCCTGAGATTTCTATACATTGGCCACTATAAACGAGCAGATCGATAAGCGAAGCTACATTCCGTAATGATGTATATCACTAGAACTACCGAAATTAGGACGAAGCTATTTCAACCAAAACCAGTGAAAAATTCATATCATATCGATGTAAACGTATTCTCTTATTAAATATTTTTAAAGACCAGTAATTTTGACTGGTGTGGTAGTTATAGTGATATTCGTGTTTTAGCTGCGGTTGCCTATTTTCTGGCGCTGAGTGGCTAGGGAGTTTCACAGAATCCTCCCGATACACGATTGTAGTAATACATTAGATTCGTTTTTTTTAAATTTTACTCGCTATGACGACGATTCATACGAATTTCTCAATACTTCATTTGAACTTTCGAAAATCTGCTTCAATTATTCAACTTGCTTCTCACGTCGATCCAGGCTTTTCTCTCTACCTCCAGTGCGAGTAGAATGCACGCTGTGACTACGGTTGCGACTATGACTGTTACTGCTTCGACTTCTGTTGCTGTGCTCGCTTCTTTCGGCGTTCATCTCGTTTCTGGTTCTACAGTCCAAAGCCAAGTTATCGGCCTCGAGAGTCGGGTGGCGTTTGCCGCATCGCCTTCGTCGGCTTCTCCTCCTCCTCCCCTTTTTGCCGCACTTTTCTTTCCGCCGCCTCCGGACACAGCCACGGGCGCATCGCCGTGTCTTCTTGCACTTCCGGTACTTGCGTCGCTTCCTTCCGCAGCTCTCAACCAGCCCTCCTTCACCCCCCATCGTCATTGGAACCCTACAGGCATCAGTGCTCAGGGTATAGTGGCCGTGTTGACGCGTCAGTATTCCGTACTCTACTCCTCGCTTCAGCGCCGCTTGCAGCTGTGTAGATTTTGGAAAAAATTGTGAAAATTTGGCGCTGTGGCATCTCGTTGCAAAAATACATTGCTCTAGCTGGATCATATTTAATTTTGAAAGACAACTTTCACCCTAGTTTTTGCAGTATATTGATCCCATGTAAAAAAACTAAAACCTCTGAGGCTTAGCACTACGATGTCTGTACTTTTCTATTCCCATAGTTGACCCACAACCATTTGCCAGTAGTCTAGATCTCGGTGCCATATTGCTTGGCCACGATTTCACATTTTTGCCAATAACACAGGTCTGCAACCAAAAAACTACACATGTTTTTTTTTTATACTGTTTCTACTCACTGAAACCGGGAAGAATAATTAAAAAATTGCATCACGTCAGGTTTTTTTATTAAAACTCGTTTGTAGTTTCATTTAGCGTAAAACTCTCGTTCAACTCGAAATCTGGTATTCTATTCTTGATTCTAAAAAATCCATGCAAAAGTAATTTCTCACTTCCATTTAATATGTATCAGAGTGATACTAGAGAATAAATACAAACAGGGAAACAGAAAATAGAGAGCAGAAACGTGTTAGGAGGAGTAACAAAGAGATGAAAATGTGGAATAGGCAAAAAGAATGAAAACGAAATGTTGCGAACATTCCATGAAGAGATATTCTTTAGTTTATTGTGATGAAATGGTAGTTTTTCATTATTGTTATGCTTTTTTGATGCAACCACCTTGTATTTTGCAAAAATACTGTACGCAATGGACGGAAATGGAAGTAATTTTTGGATTCGGGACACTCGAAAACATAATATTTATCAAAAACATCCTCTATGCAGCTGAAACAAAATATTTTTTAGCAAGCCTGTGTAATAAGAAACAACTTGAGAGAAGGTAACCGAAATAACTACCACTGTAATGACATTTTTATTTTCTGCCGGCAAATGACTCATACCTCGGGCTTCCCGTTCATCTTCATGATATATGACGAATGTTCATTTTTACGTAAAAATAAGAATTTTTACCCTGATTATTTCTTCTTTCAAAGTACATTTCTAAATTCACGAAAATTCACTCACTTGTCGTTTAACTGTCGGCTTGATGACGTCATATTCCGTGGTTATGTAATTCATTATCTCCCGCGAAGTGGAACCTTGGGCCTCTCGCAGTTTTCGGATTGCCGAAACGACGAGCGCCGAGGTTCTTGGCACTGGTTTTCCCATGATTTTAAAAGTAATACAGAACCGTTGGTCAAATTTTTATCTGCAATATCAAAACACACATCGCCTTTATGAGTGACTGTGAATAAATCTACTTGCACTCGATTTTCTCACAACCTCAACTTTATGATAAAGCGCAAACCATTGACATAAAACACAACTTCATGCCATGAGATATTTTTTTTTTTTTTGAATAGAACTTGACACAGTGCAGATAAAAGAATAAAAGCAAAAATTGTCTCACATTAATGCCTACACAAGATGATACTGCATTATCACATAAGTTCTGGATTAAAAGCGTTTATAGCTATACATATGCATTGTATTTACCAATTTGTGCAATGGTGGGGAAGGTCCGCCATATCCGACAGCAGTTATTAATATTATACACGAATTAATTTTTCTTCACATAAAAGAAAACTGTACATTATGATATTTGAAAAAATGTTTATCGGTTGAAGCTGTTAAACAAGAAAATAGTCACATAGAGACGACTGTCGTTTCTACCGATTGTTTGTTACTTCCATAAATTGATTCCCCTGTCTCTCTGGTGAGTCATACAGTTCTGTATGCATAGAGACAAGTACGAACTTAATTATAGAAAATTTCCCACCTCGTAATGTTAATAATTGGAGTTCGCTCGGTGTATTCAAACTCATTGAATGGCATCGGTTCCAATAGGAAAGTGTATTTTTAAATCAAATGAGAAGTAGACTTGTTCAACATATTTAAAAAAATATCAATCCATGCATAGCGACACTACTTGGCGCTATATCTTTTTATTATTTCTCGGTTTATTTACTGATCTGTAATAAAAATCATGATATGAACGACTGTATAATCGAAATATCATTGAAATTATATAGGAAGTAGTGTGAAATGCACTAATCGCAATGTATATATTTTAATTTTTTTTTCAAATGATAGCACAAAGATTCGTATGAATTTTCGTTTTAAACCTTCCAGTGGTTCCTTAGGTACGCAACTTAATTTGTTCTTGCTTCAACACTAATTCCTGTTGCGATGTGAAGGGCATAGAATTCGTTTAGTGCTCGCTCAAATTTTATGACTATAACAAACAAACATACCTCGGCTCTCACCGTCAGCTAGAGCTGGCTGAGGAACCAGTACCGTCTCACCAGTTCCGCTTGAGTGTGTGAATGGAAAGGTTGTATGTCCGCGCTCATCGTAAGTTGACCGCCTCGTGTTTACGACGCCGAATTTACATCCGAAGATCTCTCGTTAAGGCTCAGTTTTGTATTTTCTTTGAAACTGAATAAACCATTGATCAAGGTATCTCAGTTCAATTTAATACTTCCCGAACAGCATGTTCTCCTCCGCGTCGGAGAAACATGATCGACTTTACCTACTTCGTGTACAACCTACTATTCAGCCGCATATTGGGTTCTATTTCGTTACATTTTGACGTACAAACTTAACATAATCTTCATATCGTAACTAAATTTAAGGCAACGTAAACTTAACGTCTTCTAGCCCAAAATCATAAATTTTAAAATAAATAGCATTTAAGGACTTGTCATTAATACCTTCCGTATGGATTTTGTAGGATCTTACTTAGTTTGTTAGAGAAATGTCAGAAGGGGCTACAAGGGGTTCAAATTATCGTGACTGAATCACTGAAGGCAACTCAAGAACAGCTGGATTTGGTGATCACAGTGCGCTTAAACGTTGCCAACAATCAACGATTTTTTTTTTTTGGATAAAGGAAAAGCTTTGAAACCGTTATGCAGCACTAGAAAATCTAGCCATCTAATTCAACGACTTATATTAAACTGATATAGCGAATACGGACTGCAGTATATAGAATCTATTCGTAAAATCGCACTGGATTGGGAACATAAATAATATATCATTTATATTTGCTTTGAATTCGAATTAACATATAACGAAGAACCTGTATCATCATTGAATTAAACGGTATATCATTCTTCTTGAGGCAATAACTATAAATTAAAGGTAACTGAATCGTTAACATAAACTATTTTCTTAAAAAAAAAGCTAAATTCTGTATACGAGAGGAAAGGGGCACACTGCCTTCATTCGTTGTTTCCAACAGGCTTTATGTCGCAAAACGTTGGTAACATACCGTCATCATCGTGAAATTGAATAGTTAAGAAAATCCTGTTCAAGAAATATGTACACCGAAATTATACAACGAAAAAATGAATTTCAATCAAGTACGTGAACGTGTATCGTTTATATTTACATGAATACATCAAATCTTTTACAGGCAACAGTAGCATCTCTAAGACGTTTAATTGAGTTACTCACGTAGTAAACTTTGAGCTGCAAATATTTTGGTAATATTATAAAATACTTCATTTTCAGTTCTAATCATTTGAAGAATGTTCCTATGAAGAATTTTTGTTAGCTTTGTTGAGCACTAAGATTATGAGTTGAAAAAATTCGATATCTCAAGTTTTTAAAACATGTGAAAAATTCTGGAACACTTTTTTCTTTGCTAGAAGCACGTTGAAAATATGTAGAACGATGAATCTATTTTATGAGTTTTTTTAAAATTTGGAAGCGATAATTGGGTTTTAATTAAGAAAAATGATGCAATTTCTTGAATAAATATAAAAATGTATAATGGAAATTCATGAGGATCGTTGCAAATTAATTTTAATAAGGAACAAAAGTCTTGTGAAATTATTTGAAATTTTGATAGGTGTTGAAGAATCTCGAAAGACTTGATTTCCAGGAGTTAAGATGTGCAAATACATCAGTTTGTAAACGGGTGAAGCAAGGCGAAAAACTATAGCCCAAACTTATCAAAGAAATTAAAACTATTCAATTCAGTTAACAGCGAGTCGATCATGTTACTCAACTCGCTGTAATCACTTTTGGAGTTTTAGAATTTCATCGAGGCTCTTGCGAGCTCGGCCTCGGCCGCTGCAGCAGGTTCAATTCCCCTATATTTTCAGCAACGTTCTCTACAAGTACATAAATCTATTCCACGTCTCACAAATATGCTTTTATTCCATATTCCAACAAGTCAATTTATAACTCATTCTTTATCAAGTTCCACACCTTGTATTTTCTAAGTTCTAATGACTTTGGAAGTAGCGATTCCATCATTCATCAAGTCTCTGAATCAACTTTCTACGAGGAAAAATTTCACACTCAATAGTGATTGATATTAATTTAAACTAGTTTTGCCATTTAATATTAACTAGCTGTAAAACCCTCGCTCGCTAAACCTCGCTCGGGGTCGGATGCCTAGTGTAGCTGGATGTTGTACTCGTACGCTCGCTGCGCTTGCTTACTCGTTATCAGTGTTTTACCAGATGATACAAGATTAATGAGATACCTCATGCCCTCACTGTTTACTGCACTGAGTAGAAACTACGGAGCGCTCGTCCTGTAGGTCGAAATTCACGAGGTAAAGGACGTAAAACGCAGGAACCACGGACCGCTTGTCCTGGAAGCCGGGTTTCACCAGATAGCGGACCCGAAGCGCAGAAACCACAGAGCGCTTGTCTTAAAAGTCGAGTTGCACTAGGTACCGTACCTGAAGCACAGAAACTACAGAGCGTTTGTCCTGGAAGTCGAGTTTCACTAGGTAGCGGACCTGAAGCGCAGAATCCACAGAGCGCTTGTCCTGAAAATCGAGTTTCACTAAGTACCGTACCTGAAGCGTAGAAACTACAGAGCGCTTGTCCTGGAAGTCGAATTTCACCAGGTAGCGGACCGGGAGCGCAGGAATCACGGAGCGCTGATTCTGAAGGTCAAAATTCACCAGGTGTAGGACCTGGAGCGCAGGAACCACGGATCACTTATCCTGGAAGTCGAGTTTCACCAGGTAGCGGACCTGGAGCAGAGGAACCACAGAGCGCTTGTCCTGAAAGTCGAGCTTCACCAGGTACCGTACCTGAAGCGCAAAAGTTACAGAGCGTTTGTCTTAGAAGTCGAGTTTCACCAGGTAGCGGACTGGGAGCGCAGGAACTACGGAGTGCTTGTTCTGGAAGTCGAGTTTCACCAGGTAGTGGTCCTGGAGTGCAGAAACTACGGAGCGCTTGTGCTTGAAGTTGAGTCTCACCAGGTAGCGGACCTGAAGCGCAGAAACCACAGAGCGCTTGTCCCGAAAGTCGAGTTTCACCAGGTACCGTACCTGAAGCGCAAAAGTTACAGAGCGTTTGTCTTAGAAGTCGAGTTTCACCAGGTAGCGGACTGGGAGCGCAGGAACTACGGAGTGCTTGTTCTGGAAGTCGAGTTTCACCAGGTAGTGGTCCTGGAGTGCAGAAACTACGAGCGCTCGTGCTTGAAGTTGAGTCCCACCAGGTAGCGAACCTGAAGCGCAGAAACCACAGAGCGCTTGTCCCGAAAGTCGAGTTTCACCAGGTACCGTACCTGAAGCGCAAAAGTTACAGAGCGTTTGTCTTGGAAGTCGAGTTTCACCAGGTAGCGGACTGGGAGCGTAGGAACTACGGAGTGCTTGTTCTGGAAGTCGAGTTTCACCAGGTAGTGGTCCTGGAGTGCAGAAACTACGGAGCGCTTGTCCTTGAAGTTGAGTTTCACCAGGTAGCGGACCTGAAGCGCAAAAGTTACAGAGCGTTTGTCTTGGAAGTCGAGTTTCACCAGGTAGCGGACTGGGAGCGCAGGAACTACGGAGTGCTTGTTCTGGAAGTCGAGTTTCACCAGGTAGTGGTCCTGGAGTGCAGAAACTACGGAACGCTTGTCCTTGAAGTTGAGTTTCACCAGGTAGCGGACCTGAAGCGCAGAAACCACAGAGCGCTTGTCCTGAAAGTCGAGTTTCAGCAGGTACCGTACCTGAAGCGCAAAAGTTACAGAGTGTTTGTCCTGGAAGTCGTGTTTCACCAGATAGCGGACCCGGAGTGCAGGATCCAGGAGATAGAGAACCCGGTACTCGAAATCTGCGGAGCGCGATTCTCATACGTCCTCTCTACTGCGCGGTTGTTTCCAGACTGAGGAATTCGGCTAGCTGACTTTCGTCGTCGACGATTACTATAGATCGATGACGTCAAGTGACAAAAAAATTGTGGCTGACTTCACTTTCTGAACATCCGAATATCCAAAATTTGGTTTCGAACTTTAATACTATGTATGATGTATGATGTATGATGTATGATGTATGATGTATGATATATGATTCTTTTGCCGACCGTCCATTCTCTGCGCAGAGAATTAGAGAGTAGGCCAGTGGCATGTAATTACGTGGAGATGAAACTCCAGTTCAAGGTTTAGTTCAACCCGTCAGTTCGACAGCCGCTCGTCGCGCGTCGGAACTAGTTCACTTGCCCAAAAACACAAATTCAATTGCGAATTTATTTGCTCACTTATTTACTTATAAATTTACATATTTTACGAGATAAAAGTCGTTTTCACATGGAAAGTACAAATTAGCGTTGATAGGCAAGCCAGTACCAACTTGAATGTAGAAGTAAGATATCAATTCTGAATTGTTTTTTATTTCTTGCTTTATGAAATTAGATGTGTGATTATTTTTTTGTACTCCAAGAAATTGAAGTAGGAATTATTTTTAATTTTCAGAATTATTTTTAACTCCTTAATTCGAAAAATTACATTCGAGATTTGTTTTCATTCTCTTGGTTCGAAACATTGAATAAAGAATCAGTTCTTCATTTCGATAATTAGAAAAGTTTAACTGGGAATTAATTTTTCTTCTTCGATGAATAAATTCGTATTACTGCAATTACTTTCAATTTTTTAATTCAAAAACTCGAATTAACAATTTTTGTGAAAATTTTTATTTCAGTTGCTAGTTAAAAATGAATGATGTTAATCGTAATTTCTAGATTTAAACTAAAAAATAGCCCTTTACTATTACGATGTATTACGTAATTGTGTAAACAATCTGCAGGCATCGGGCTGCAAGGGCGGAGACTCGAAAATGTCAACAAACGCAGACCGAGGTGTGTCTCGACACCTCTGATGTTTATGTACAGCGGAATTTGATTGTGCGCAGTTTAATTGCGAAATTAATTCGATTTTAAACCGTAAATCGACTCTACAATTTTTTAGAAACCAAATACGCTTTATCAAGAAATTTGCCCACGAATTTCGAGTTCATATACTCTTTGACACGTGAATTAAAAAATTTCTAACCGTTCGCTACATTATATTCCCTCTGAAATTTACTCACAGAATTAAAATCAGCGCTAATTATCGCTCCGTAGCCACACCAAAAAGCTCACAATAACGTTTTCTGCAATCTGCTTCCTTACTTCGAGACAATTCTTCTTTTCTTTAGTTTTTGTATTTATTTTTGGAACAGTAAGAACGAAAATTCCTCTGTTCCACTTCACCGCTGTCAACTATCGCTCCGCTATCAAGCCGGTGCGTTTGCCGGTCCAAGTAAAGGTAAACTGGAGTGAGGCTACGGCTGAACATCCTAAGGAAGTAAGAAACTCACGAAAATCTACGCGCAACGGCTTAACCGATTGTGAGTTCCGGAGTTAGCGGCGCAGTGACGGATATTATGCGTCGTTTATGTGAGCGCCGTACGGCATCAGTCGTTTCCAAGGAATCGGAGCGAAATCACGTGCTTTCAGTATCAGTTCAACATTCAGATCGCGTCGTTCGGGTTGTGTCACGTTGTTTGATCAGTGCATTTCCGTCATACTCATGTGTATATAATACGCAAGGAGCAGCGTCTAGCCTGAAGAAAACCTAATTACATAAAAACATCCTGTGCACATTGAAGGTCAATTTCGTGTCTCGAGTTTTCATTGTTTTGTTTAACTTCAGATTTCAGTGATGTCTACTTTTGTCTCAGTGCGTCGAGTTTCCATTTTATTATTATTTTTCGCCGATTTTCGGCAAATGCATGGTTGCATCGTTAGCAAGTTGATTCACCGGTTCAAACAGACAGCTACAGCACAAGAAGTGAGTGTAAAATCGAGTGTTATTGCGGTGCGGATTTTTGGATTATAAGAGATCAGTGCAAATCTGAATTGTGTAAAAAATGCGTCGCTTCACCAATAAACCTGAGATTCTACAAGAACTACTACACGTAAAAATGTGGAGCAGCCCACAGTCGAGGTAACGATACTTATTTTATTGTTGATTGATAATTGAAGGCGGTAAATTTAAAGCCGAAATTTTATTCTTGCATCACATGCAATACATAAATATGAAACTAGACAACGGTAATAATTAATTTGAAAACTGAAAAGCCAATTTGCTAAATCAATTCAAGTGTTCTATTTTGTATTTCACAGATTTAAGCAGAGACTTCCGAGTAACTTTTCCATTTCTCGGCAACGTTGGTGAGTTTGCACGTGTTAGGTTACGGATATTTCCCTGGGATTCCTCTGTCACGTGGCGTGACGGTAACAATTGTTACACAAATCTTCGATTTCTTAGCTGCATGGATAGGCTCATTCGCGATCGCAACGTGCTTGACTTTTAGTCGAATAATTTTTGTTTAGCAATTTAAGTTACCGTAATTTATTTAATCTTAGAAATTTTGCACGTTGCTAAAAGTGGAATGAGCATCGCGACAGGTAACCATCGCTTACACGGCACTTGCGAGATCGAATTGTGTTTCATACCTGTTGTAATAATCTACGTTTGAATTTACCGATGATGTCGTTTAAGTGGTGGGTTCACCTGAGGTTTGAACGTATTCAATTATTAACATTATTCTTGAATCAATAAAATTACAAATTCTGGCATAACGTAACGTAATCAAATTGCATTTTATATTATATATCATGTTCAATCATTTAACATCCAATAAATATCGATCAACTGCAGGCTTAGCTCGCTTAGAAAAATGCTAATTGGCATACAGGATGTTTTTAATCAATTTTACAAAAGGTTGATGTACCGATAGTCTGCCAACATTTACTAGAATAATACCTACAATATTAGGGTTGAGGGGATACAACCGCGATACCATATTCTGAGTAGGCAGACTACGATACAAAAACATTTTACTCCCAACAGGTAACCAACGAAAATGTAAGTCAGTGACCACGGCGCAAATGATGAAGAATGATGTGTGTTGGAAAAAATGGAGAATCGTTTAGATCGAATATAGGTAACCGGGTAGGTAGGTGGACGATTTGGGATCCGTCGCGGGGTTTATACATGTGTGTGCGAGAGTCTGCTTCTCCGTTGGGTGGTTCCGTTGGAAAACAGGCAAGGGTAGGAAGGTCGCGATGTACCGTGATGTTGATAAATTTTGTAATCCACAGCGTCAAACGATCACAGAAATTTTTTTCCCAAAAGACTCCGTATTTGAGTCTCTCGATCATTTGTAACCATTTGAATATTAACGAGATCGAATTTCCCATTTCTTGTCAGTATGCAACCACTTTTCAATTGTTATTCAATTCAATTATCCAGTCATTACCGATCATTGTTCCATTCAATTGATATCTGCGATCGTCTGAATGGGCAAATCGCATCTCTGGACTATTTATCGCGTTCCGTGGTACGGTAAATAGAGAGAGATGCTCAGCTCGAAGACTTCGCGTCGAAGAGGACCGCCGACCGTCACGCCACACCCACCCGTCATGCATACCCTCCAACTTCCCTCAATATTTCGATTTGTAATCTGAGAACAACAATCCGCATATAAATATATCCAATTCAAGAAAATGCAGATGTGGATTGGGTATCTACAGAATTTCTCGGACAAGTCCCAGATAATACAAATTTTTTAACAGTTCAATCTGTCGCGCCTTTTTGCGCGTAGATTTATCACGAGAATTGAACGCAGCTTTTTGCGCGTAAATTAATAACGATAATCAGTCACGTTTTGTTGTTCGTCGATTTGGCAAACAGTATATAAAAGAGTTACGCACTCTCGATGTGCTGATTTTTCAGTTCCTCGTCAATTTTTTGACGAATAATAAAGTTTCCAATTTCGACGCCACCTTTGGCACGTGGACTTGATACGTTTCAGTTATGAGGCAAAGCGCGGCATTTGAAAACTAGCGCTCAACGCGCAGGACCAAAAATTTCGGTAGTGTATACTAGTAGTGGAATGTAGATAGTGACGTTAGCGTAAGTATTTATGAAATTTATCCAAAATTTACAGATATACTCGTTCAACTGATCGTTTTATTTGTTGTTACAGGGCAACAAAACCATTTTTTCAACAAACGCATTGAGAACTGTAGAATGTTCAGTCGAAAAAGATATTCACTTTAATGTTTCAAAGCAGAAAGAGATATCGATTCAAAAAACTTGGACTGTTTTTTATTCATCAATACAATTAATAATTGAAGCAACGAACATTAAAGCGAATATCATGTTGGACTCGATCCATTTTTTGTCAGTGTATGAACTTATGTGATTGTGCTAATCATACCTTCGTCTGTTTTAGCTAATCAAACATTTTATCTGTTTTAGCTAATCGAACACTGTGTTTCTTTCAGCTAATCAAACTTTTGGTTTGTTTCAGCTAATCAAATCTATTGTCTGTTTCAGCTCAACAGATTTTCCGTCTCTTTCAGCTAATCAAACTTTTTTACTGTTTCAGCTAATCAAATCTTCTCCCTGTTTCGATTAATTAATTTGTCTCTTTTTTCGTTAATTATATTTTTATCTGTATTGACATATGTCACTAATTATATCTTCATCTGTTGTAGGTAACAGCTTTATTGACTATACTGAAAAATCAACGTTTTATTGTTTAGGCTTACGTCTGGTCTAGGTCTGGTTCAGGGTCAGTCATCTTGTTTTCACCGATACATAGATTTAGCGATGCAGTTCAGAATCATCATGATCACAATGTGTGGTAAAATTTATTTAGCTGTAGTTTATTTTTCAATGGTTTTACAGTCTTTTATTGCGATCGTTTTAGTGCCAGAGTTTTTTTTCTCAAGTCGCTCATAGGTCATGTTCGGTTTGTATTTTGCTGTAGAATTATACAGCTCTCTCGTATTTTGGTGGTTGTGCTTATTCTACTCCGATTTGTTTTCATTTCTTCAAAGATTTTTGCATCGTATTCCGATAGGTAAATGACAACATTTTACAGCTATTCGTGTTTTTGATCTTGGTTTAGTTGTAGATTGTTTTGCGTATTCACCAGGTTCTCCATTTTAGTGATTATCTCATACCTCATAAGAAAAAAAAACCGTGCGCGAACATCCAAAGTTAATTGCCGTTTACACATAAGATAAAACCGATCACCCTTCATATATAATTAAAACGACCATCATTCATCCATAATTAAAGCAGTCATCTTTCATCGATAATAAAATCACGGAACCCTGATGTCAGTTAAGAAATTATTTTTATATTTCAGCTGCATCTTTTTTTGAAATGAAAATATGAGCGTTGACTGAAGATACATATTATTATCTTCAGTTAACGGTCCGAGTTAAGTATTAAACATATGTACAAACATTACATAAGGTACATATAGGAACAATTATACATATATCTCTATTCTTTGATTAACTTCTTCGACTATGTTTCCCATTCCTTGCATCAAGAAAAGGTTTCCAACTCTGTCAACAGTAAACCAAGTGCATGTTTATTGTGCATCTATATACATAGCATTATTTTTGTCGATGCGATGGATTTAAATTGATATTGCTGAATTTGGCCTAAATGAATTTGCGTAGTTGAAAAGTGGGTAGTATACGGCGTCCACACGGAGTTGTATGAAAATTTCAGTCTGTTCCCGTACGTCATTCCATAGGCATAATTATATTCGACTATTCGGTGAGCGATGGTAACAGCAGCTACGCTGTTGAGTTGCGCGTGCAAGGTAGGATGCAGGTGGCGCCGCTTGAACATGAGTTTATTTCACTGATATATTATTTCTTCCATTTTCGATTAGGAAAAGTCTCATAAGGCTATCAGTCTTTATATATCTCCAATCATGGGTTTTCCGTGAAATATTACGTTCCATAATTTCAAACGTGTGCTATTTTTTGGGCATGCGCAGCAATTTTCCCGCGCCTGGCTGCCGCGTTACTCCAACGGTCACTCGCATAGTCACACTTCGCGGCGTAATTCTGTACGTACATAACCCCAATGTGACAGATTCTGTCAGACTTAGTTTCTGAAAAGTAGGGTACTCGATTTCAAGAGATTCTGTAAATACAAAAAAAAAAGTAATAAGTTGGATAGCTGAAGACCGTTAACGGAGGTAAAAAACAACATGTTTTATCACGTAAGTTAACCTCCTCTTATCTTATTCGCATTGAAATGTGTTCAGTTCGAGTTGATTTGACTCAAAATTTTGCAATCATATTCCAGATATCGTTGGAGCATGAGATCTTGTTGCATCCGAGATACTTTGGACCTCAGCTACTTGATACGGTTAAACAGAAACTGTACACTGAAGTCGAGGGAACGTGCACTGGAAAGTATGTGATAATTAATAACTGATTGAATTGCTTTTGAAAATAGGTATTGAGGTCAGGTATAGCTATTGAAATTATGCAGATCTTATTTCTCATCGCAAAACATTACGAACAGAGTGGAACTGCCTTTATTCTTATACTTTAAATGTTATAAATGACAACATTTTCCATTACGTCAAGCATTTCATTTACAAAACATTATTCACCTCGAATTTCTATAGGTATGGATTTGTCGTCGCAGTGACAACGATAGACAATATTGGAGCTGGTATTATTCAGCCAGGACAAGGTTTCGTTGTATATCCTGTAAAATATAAGGCTATTGTTTTTCGACCTTTCAAAGGAGAGGTTCTGGATGCAGTCGTAACGCAAGTCAATAAGGTATAACAAGTTGTTATGTTGATATGTGAGTTTTGATCATAATCGTACAAACATTACTCTGTGTATGTCTTACGGTTGTAGGTTGGCATGTTCGCTGAAATAGGACCATTGTCTTGTTTCATATCTCATCACGTGAGTATTTTTTTTTGTTTCCCATTTATCATTTGATGTAAACCTAAATTTTTCGTTTTCTTTTATTTCAGTCCATTCCAGCCGACATGCAATTTTGTCCAAATGTCAATCCACCTTGTTATAAGTCAAAGGAAGAGGTGAGAAATTTATTATGAAATTCGATATTGGATTGTGATGTTCTGTGGAAATAATATTGTTGCTTATACAAATTCTAGCTAGTTTTAGAAAATTATGAACATCGCTTTTGATAAACGATAAAATAATATTTAGCCTTGATTCTGAAATATATATTTTTGAATTCGTGTTATTATCTATCTTCTATTAAAATTTTTCATTGAGAACAAGCCATTGTTGTCAAAGAATATGAAATACCTGTTATTGATTATAAAAGAATAAGCTAAATTTTGCAATGGCTTTGGTACTTTACGTTATACAAAAAGATGAATTTATCGTTGTACAATCATAATGACAGTAAAATTCATGTCAAAGAATAACTAAACTAACATGTACACAATGTTAGTGCTTCATAGAAACATTTCCCAAGGTTATTTCTGATCGAACTTCCCCAGGATATCCGTCGCTGTAAATATAAAGTAAGGTTTCTTCTGAAACAATCTAAGGATAATCAATTTGTTATTCTTTCAATTACAGGATGTAGTAATTCAAGCAGATGACGAAATAAGATTAAAAATTGTTGGTACCAGAGTTGATGCGACAGGGATTGTAAGTACACAGATTTACAAAGAATTTTTTTTAAGAACTTATTTCATTAATTTTCCTGTGAATCATTTTCAGTTTGCCATTGGTACCTTAATGGATGATTTCCTTGGTAAGATTCTGTTTAGATTATTCTGTATACATTTTTTTTTTCATTTTCGAACTTACATATCTTTACTGTTAATTTAATGTTAGATTTTAACATTTAGTTTTGAATGCATGGATTCTAGGCTTGGTGATGTAATGGAAGCTAATTACTGTACTTCGAAAATGTAACATACTACCTGATCCATGGACTGACATAATTTATGGCACGGAAGGAAGTGGCGACCAATGTAAAGTGTGACAATTGATCCTGGGATGTTTGTACATTCATCTAAATGACTAGTTTGTGACAAGTTCAGATGATTAATCAATGGCCCAAATCGGTAATAAGATAATATAAGATACTCAAGTTAGGAATTACGTTTGAATTCTATGTGTAAATAAATTTTTATCTTGGGATACCTTTCTTTATTCATATGTGCAGGACTTGAAATTGTTTCACGGATTAGGTATATAGGATTGAGTGAAGTAATATAAACCAAAGGCACGGTGTACAAGTATGTATACATAATAGTTTTATTTTTTCACGGGCTATATATAGATGACGCTTAGCGGTGGCTTCGTTTTTAATTTACAAGCAAGTAAATTCTCTTACATTCAACGTTATCTCATGATTTAATTTGTCAATGACTACATTCAATCATCTGACCATCACAGTTTCTTAATAAATTATGTAATCTACGTAATGAAAATCTAACAACAAACTGCATTTGTATGTGATACAAATCAATCGTCGATAATTGTTGAGAACATCACTCACTCGAAAATTTGAATCTCAGACTGATTAGTTACACTTTTGTATGTTCCAAGTATTTTGTGTACCGGTGACTAAACTAAAAGTTACCTATTCACTAGAGCTTTACTTTGTCAAATCTGTCTAGAAGCAGAAGTTAATGTCTTTACTAATGAAACACTCAATTTGTCATCATATAACGCCAGTTGCTCTTTTAATTGAAAATCGTTCGGAATTGTGTCAGGTTATCATTGTTTTACATTTGGTAAATGACGCTACCAGCCACATGAATAAAATGCTAGACAACATTACATAGAAGTCGTTAGTGATATTTCGAATTTAATAATTTTATTTTCAAAGCATCTTAGGGCTGGAACAAAATTGGACAAATTTGAGATTTAAATGTTTTATTACAGTAATAAATTATTTAAGTTTTTCTAACGGTAACAAATTTGTTGCTAAATGCTCTGTATCTCCTTGGAACTTTCTAAGTAATGAATCATGTCGTCTTGACAATGGTCGCAAGAGGTACATTTCAGGTATCGTTTCACCTGGCACTAATAAGCCCAAAAACAGGGCTAGTTTTGTCGCAACTGCAGATGAGTCTTTGGTTATTGGAGTCACATCTCGATCAGGCATCATTTTGTCTGCTACATGTTTGTAAATTAGACCCTCACCATTTACATAAAATGTAGAGAATCCGTCATACCAGCTGGAAGAAATATAGTCAAAATGTGTCTTTCCAGGCAACAGCTAATTCAGACTTTATAGTGTAGATGTTATGCTTATTTCTTTCAGAATTTTCAAATCGATTCCTGATGCAAAATATTATACAAATTTTATAAAAATCTTCTTCAGGAACTTAAAGGTGATTTTTTTCATAAATCTCACTTCAGAAGTAAATAATGAATGACAAATCAAATATTTAGCCTAGTGTCGCTAAAAAATAGATTAATTTATATGGCTGAAATTGCTTATTTGAATTGATTTGAGAAAGACTTAGGGGGGGGGGGGGGGGGGGGTATAGTTACTTTTTTCAACATTTTTTTACAAGATACAGGCAATGTATATTAAATTAACTAATTATACCATCGTAGAGTAACATTTCAAGAATATTTTCTGAAAATTTCAGTGGAAAATATTAATACCCAAGCCTTCGGCAGCAAATCTCCGGAGACGTCACGAAAAAAAGTTGTTTTGCGGTGACGGTTGTAACTCATCACTGGGTCGTTTGAAATCAAAAAGTAAAAATGATTTTATTAAATTATGAGTTTCCCCAGGTAAAGCTGTAGAGTTTTTTTTTTTAATTTGTTGTTATTTTTTATTTTACAATAACAAATTTGCCGATTTTTTTAAGCGAAAATCGCGTTTTTAACTTTCCAGTGTTACCAAAGTTGAAAAATCAATATATGTTATTGTAAAATAAAAAATAACAAGAAATTTAAAAAAAAAACTCGACAGCTTTACCTGGGGAAACTCATAATTTAATAAAATCATTTTGACTTTTTGATTTCAAATGACCCAGTGATGAGTTACAACCGTCACCGCAAAACAATTTTTTTTCGAGACGTCTCCAGAGATTTGCTGCCAAAGGCTTAGGTATTAATATTTTTCACACAAAATTTTCAGAAAATATTCTTGAAATGTTACTCTACGATACTGTAATTAGTTAATTTAATATACATTGCCTGTATCTTGTAAAAAAATGTTGAAAAAAGTGTCCTTTTCTTCACCGAATTAACGATACCCCCCCTCCAAGTCATCGGAACTGACCGATTGATGTCAGTGATTTGTCTTGCCGATTAAAAGTTGTAAATATTTCCCATGCTTACATTTCCTGTTGGTCAATGGTTTCCTTTATGTTCCACAACTTTATTTTCCAAAACGTAATAAAAGTCCTGATTCCTGAAAGTCCACTTATCCTCCATCGGACTTTTATAGAGTTATCCTCGGGATCGATGGTCATTTTTAGTATTTCGAAATTGACACAAGCAAACCTCATATTTCCGATTGTCCTTATTAAAATCACTTGTTTGACATAGCGTACAAGACCTCTGAAAAAGAATGCGATCGAGGATTCAGAATAAAGTGATATTTTTTTTACATGTAGGGAACAGATATTTGTACAGTATCATGTTACAGAGTATCACTTACCGAGTTACAGTACCTCTAATGTTGTTGACAAACTGTAAGTCAGAATGATATACCGTAAAGTCCATTGAAGAATGAAATAATTTTGGTAACTGCAACAGGGTAACAAAATTTACATCAAAATTCCGTGTGTACTTAATCAAGATGAATTTGTTGTAAAAAATTACATCCTACCTCTTCTCGAAGATTGTTAAAAACATGCTGTAATTGCTCGTCGTTTGGCTTGCCATCAGTGTTGGGAGATTGTTGTTTAGTCGCTCCTGTTTCTTCTAGGTTCAATTTACTGTCAGAAAGAAGGATCATTCTTTTCTCATACTCTGAGAGAATGGATTCGTTGGTTTTGAGCAATGTAATGCCACTGGATAATCTTGTGTAAGTTTTTTCTAAAGACTCAATTTCATATTTCAACGAGTTCGAATCGTTCCAACGATTGCCAACTGCTACGACATCATCCGGCGACATTTTGTACCGCTTCGTGCTAGAGATTATAGGACTCAGGGAAACTGGAGTTTTGCAATTTCCATGAAACTGACTCTTTCTTTCCACTTCCTCATCTTTTTGGCATGCATCTCGCCAAGCATCGCAAGTATTTAAAAGCTCCAAAGACGATGCCACCGGACTCTGCGGTTTATAATTCGGACAATCTGCTGTGCGGCTTGTTATACTTCTTGTGTTTAGAAACTGTGGAAAAATGAGCAGATAGTGAAATTTTGGTACATCAAAAATGAAAGGTTTTCGATTTATTGTAAATGAGGAAAATAGAACGTCTGTAAACATTGTTGGACAACTGTATGTACTTTTGAAAACAGATTTTTTCTTTTATAAAAATAGGATTGTATGTACCTAGCGAAGCCTTAATACTCAACCTATACATCTATCGCCGCTGAGAAAATTGGATGAATTTGGATGAAATCTTTCGCGACGCATGATGAATAAAAATAAATCACATTAAAACAGGGGTGAAATACGATCCACGGTAATGAACAACGGAGGTTAGCTGACGTAATTTGTATACGTGCTGTAAATCAAATACAGTTATACTCAAGCGGTTGCATTCGTTGATTTTGAGGTTATGTCTCATTTGATTGGGGCGGAGACGCTCGAATTTTTTAAAGTAACGTCTAACCGCTTGAACAAACTTCATTTCACGAGGCACAGCCGTCGCATGAATTGCGTCGAGACATTGGCGAGTATATATTAACCGTACAAGATGGTAAATAGAGAATAAAAGTTATGTAAGATGAGTGAGGTTAAAATTTCGGCACCGAGTCTTCGGCTCGCTTCAGCTTCAAAGCCGGTTCTGTCAGGGAACAAAGCATGGGTAAAACCGGCCTGGATTTATCGATTAAGATGCCAGCGAAGATTCGAGAGGTTCTTTCGGTGCTTTAATCGGTTTTCTCACCTCTTCCAAAAACGTTGAAGGTTTCACTCGGTGCGGCAGTTCCTTGTCGAATTGCGTTACGTGCTTACGCGTATTTAACAGAGAATTAACAGTTGTGAATTTGTTGGATATATTCCTAAAGCACTGAGACATTGTTATTTATTCACATCGGCTTATGACAGACGACAATACACACGCACGCCTCTTTCTTTTTCCTTATCCGCCGCCTTCAGTTATCCTCTACCTTTTTGTTTCGAAGAACATTCGAGGCACAGAATGTTCGAAACGAAGTTTTACCCAATGATTCGAGGTCCGAGCGGCAACAACGATTAACGTATAACAATTCATTCCGTATCGATACAGCCGTCGAAACTCACCTGCGATATATCGAAGTGTTGAATCGAGTACGATACTATCGACTGTCAGAGCGCGGGACGAGAATTTTGAATTTAAAATTCAACGTTCTTTTGAAATTGAACGTTAATCGAGGACTGTTGACCACTTCAGTCATAGAAGCCACTGTAGTGACACCTTTGGTTATTTTCTTTTGTAATGTTTTTTTCATATTCCATGGTAAATCCGGATTTTTTTTGCATTTTCAGGTAAAAAAATACTTAAACTTTGGAATGGTTGCGACACTATGCGCGAATGTCAGTTTTTTTTTTTTTTTTTTAACTCAACGGTGAAATTAACAAATATAATTTTAGTTGAATACGGGTTGAGTTTAAGCAATTTATTATAAAGTCAAGTCTAAAATATTAACCCGTCTCAATCTGTGGACAGTTTTCGCAAGGCTAAGAATTTACATACCTATGTACCTTATATTTGCTGACGACTGTATCGTATCAGACACGCGACAGAGAATGTTACGTATGAATAAAGAATGCGACAAAACACAATAGTCTTATCTGTTATTTTCGTGCTCTTCCATTTTTTTATTCATACATTCTATAATATCGTGCGTTTAGAAGATTCGTATACTCGTCAAACGATAGAAGAAATTCTTACAAACATCGCCTATTATCTATTTTACAAATTTCTCGAGTGATTTACTGCTCGGGGTGAAAAGATTAGACGCATAGGCACAAAGCTCGATAACGTTGTCAAAAAAATTTGAAAATTTAGTTCAAAGACAACTTAAAAAATATATTACTCACCAGTTTTTGTGATAGTTTGGAGTTTATATAAGTACGTGTAGTGGATACACTTAAACAGACCTTAAATACAAACTTGATATGAAATTGTATTCAGAACGTTAGAATGAATTTTCTTTTTCTTGACAAATATAAGTTACAAAGCCGGTTCCACTGTTATTTGCTTCACAGTTTGCATCGTGCGAGCAGAACGAAGACTTCAACATTTGTTATTACTTTTATTGCTACCAAACTTTTTTTGCAGACAGAGAGCAACGTGGGCGATTGGACCCTGTTCCTTCTCGAAAAAACGCGCAGCCTCACTCAGTGTTCGGACTTTGGATGTCGAATTTATTCCCTGCAGAATTCGTACGTCTCGAGATCTTGTACACCGATATCATCTCATCAATTCCATATCCACAAACTGTTCCGTCACGTGGGCGACCTGTTTTTAACAGGGTACGAATTCGGTACACGGAAACGGTGAACAGTGAGGATCACACGACAACGAAAGTAGTCTCGTTAATTCCTGAAATCGAGATCTGTATACCTGTACACTACACCCAATTAGCGAGATCTTTATTGCTTGCGGCTTAGTCGTTTTGAAAGAAAAAACCGTCGCACGGAAAAATTGACAAATACAAAACAGAATGTTCGTGGTTTTTGAAGAGGGTAATCAATCCAGTCACAGAAGAAGTGCTAACGAATTTTTGAATGAACCAAAAGCCCTAATTGATTCTCCTACTTTCGTAATTATAATTTACAGAATATTTTATCAAATTTTCTCGTTGAAAATTTCTCTAATTTATGTTAGTGTGTGTGGTTCTTTTTTTTAAAACTAATCTCCTCAAGTTACTCTACAACTTTCTATAATTTTATATTTTGAAGTTTTTCCTGTCATTAAGCCTAAATGTGTTCTTACGAAACATTTCGTATTTACTATGTAATTTTTTCATCAATATTGCTCAAAGTTTTTTCTGAAAGTTTACAAATTTATCTCATATCTGTTTGTTTTTTTTTTGACTTTCTTCGGCTCTCATATTGTTGTCCTCGGTGAAATGTCGAATTTTCACGAATGTCGTGCACCTCATCCTGGAACCGTCTAACGATCAACATTAAAATTTAAATCATTCAACTAAATTCTCGAATCGTTCGAAATATTTTTTATTTTGATCTAAGTGATTTTGTTCGTACCTCGAGGGTCGCGAGGCGCGAAAGAAGCTCACATGTCTTCATATTAGTGGCTACGTAGACTCTGTGCTGTGATTTTTATACAATCTGTACAATAGGCGGTTCTTTTGTTGTCAAACGAAACAAACATCTTTCTATTTTCTCATTAATGATGCACGAGTCACGTTTTTCGATTACTCCTGCAAATAAAAAAAAAAAAAAAAAATGTATGCGTTTTTGGTGCTAGGCTGGCATTGTTGGCTCATACAGCTGTTATACATTTCAGAAGCTATGATTCCGACTTTTCCGCTACGAATAATAATTCAAAATATGTATTCTACGCAGAATTTCTTTTCACCGTTTTGTCGAAAAAAAACCTTGAGAAATTTGTCAAGAAATTATTTTCAATCGACGTAATATCTTCGGATTATTGTAGAAATCTGAAAATCACGTTTCATGCATTGAGAAAATAATTTTACTCAAAACCGCAGGAAAAGAGGGACGCATGTAAGTTTTCGGTAAAAGAAAAAAAAAACAAATATACCCATGTCGAGTGTATTTTTTACCATAAAGGTAGGAGATTTTAGTTTGCACATAGTGTTTTTCACTGTCTTTAAAGTAAATTGTGCATTTCACGAAGTATATTTTAAAATGAAACAGCAGATCCGAAATAGAATCTGCTCTTTCATTCTCTCCGTCTAAAGAGACCATTATACCCAGGAAAATTTCTATAGTTGTCGTTACCAACTATTTTCATTTTTTACCATAACCGAAAAACACAGTTCTCGGTATAAAATAAAAACTATTTTTGTTGTCACATGGTCAGAAAATCTAAAACATGTTACTCGTACGCTTTTCGATCACGCAGTCACAGATACTCTATATTTTCGTAACAATTGCAATAATTCGATGCTGGTGTGACAATGAATCGATATTGCAGTTTCATTTAACTAAATGAATCTAGGAAACTAAACTTGACCAAATTTGATGTTGTAATAACCGCAAAATGTACTATATCGACAACCATTATTACCGTAAATATAATCACATACTTGTACGACATTTTATTTTAATTTTAACAAAAATTTAAACGGTTGTTGTATAATAATGTGAAATCTTTATTATCTTTTCAGTGCGACAAATAAAATGCGTGTATTTGTCATACGCAAGGTTGCTAAAAAATTATAAAAATCTGACCCGTTCCATCGGGAACGACAATTTCAACGCTTCGAAGTTATCGGTTGCAGTCATCAGCTCCCAACGCAGCACGTGCCTTCCCTTCTGCATTCGATGATCATCGCACACGCTGTTACAGGCGACAAAGGGCAGGGGGCGTCCACGTGATTCAGGCACCTACCTCGGGGCTGCTCGTTCCCTCGAATTATTACAGGTGAAATGAGTTTTTTTTTTTTTTGGGGTCGCACGTGCGTCTCGTACAGATGGTTGTTGAAAAATGTTGGACGGAGGCGTCGGAGGAGGGAAATAAAAGCAGAACATATCGAGGGCGTGCAAGAAGAAGAAGATCGACAGTTGCAAGGAAGCGATGATGATACTTCCAGACCAGAAGTTGGTTCGTAACGCTGGCTAATAACAAATTCAAAATTTTTAATGCACGCGGGTTACGGATTCAGGTATTTTTCTAACGTTTACTACAATTTTTTAAACATATTTTTCTTAATTTATTGGAATGATTGCTGGCAGTTTGTTTGATTTAGTTATTACACAGTTATCTCTTATTGAAACTTAATAATAACGATTTTCTTTACTTTCAAGGTACAAGAAGTAAAATTAAAACTCGGTCGGAATTCGTTGCAAAAAAATTTCAATGCCCAGAATTGTTCCGATGTTTTTTTCAATGGAATTTAACAGAGGAAGTTTTTTACCGTTTTTTTCTAGATTGTATACCTACAGAACAATTTGAAAGACCGGATTTAAAAAGTTGTATTTATATGTAAAAAAAAAAGAAAAAAAAGTATAACGATAGTAAAAAAACCACAAAGAAACGAGATACAAATAATGATAATAACGTGTAAGGTATAATTTGTAAAACTTGGACATTTATTCGTCAGAATCAATAGACGTGGTTAATACAAAAGCGATACGTAGAATAGAGAGAAAAAGAAGAGTTACAGGAGTAAGCATGGCAAGAGAAGAGAGCCGAGACACGCGTTATGCGAATCTGTTGTGATCGTTGCAATTCTTCAGTGAATTTGATTAAAAAACATTTATTAGTATTTCTATTGAACAAGTGAAGTGTTTAAAATATTTATTTCGGTAATCCCAACCACATTATTGAACATTCCTCCCTACTGAAGACGATCATGTGTTATGATTGAAATTCACGTGTAATTTATTACATGATTTATCTTGATTGATCTAGTGCATCTGATGATTCGTGCTCTTGTAATTTATCAGGTGATTTTTGAAATATATTTTATTCGAATTCAAAAGATATATCATGTAATAAATTACACTCGTAACGTTTTATAATTCAACACATTATCATTTTGAGTAGGGCTACGATTACGTAGCCCGGATGGGGGGTAAGAAATGAGAAAAAACGAAAATCATAATGGCCGGAATACCGAATTTAATAAAGTCGAATAACAAATATGAGAGAACAGATACTATCAGAAATTTTAAGTCCCGAATAGTGCCCAAGAAAAAGTTGCAGTTTACCTAAAATGTATTTAGGAGAGGGCTCTATTATCCGAATCCACTTACTTCGGAGAACGTTAATCCAAGAATTCAGAGATGCAGAATTTAATAATGTATAGAGTCAATATTCCGGAGAATGAATTTGTAGAAAGTTTCATATTCTCAAATTTCCAAATATTATGAAAATAAAAGTTATAACCTCATCGTCTAGTAACGGCGGAAAACAGATATTCAGAATGTAGAAGGGTCATTATTCGGAAAGATCAGTATTCCGAAAGTAACCGTATAGATGGCTTACCACCAGAATTTCACATTCCGAGTCTATCCAACTAATCTATTTTGACTTGTAACATGATTCATATACGGAATCAAACAAATTCTTCACTCGGTACTTGATAAAGAAGAAAGAACGCAATGCAAATAGACAACTTTGAGTCGTTAAAGCTGTTGGGTTAAGCCTTCAGAGTGTGGCCAACGATGCGCCTGACTATTCAGATATATTGCGATTCTTCATCCCGACGATTCTGATATACTGCAATTCTATATTCCGAGCCTTCTACGAGACAACTACTCGGAGTTCTAACCGTTCTGATTCTTGATCCTTGGCATTTATGAATTCGAATAGACGAAAATTCTACTTTATGATCCATCCAAAGGTTACTCATTTGTGTTTGCGAAAAATTGTATTTTCCTCGTTCTGCTTATCGCCTTTCGGAATTTTCACCAGCTGTGTACTCTAATTTCTGTAACGTCAAATTTCGATAGTTTTATATTCTATTTCCATTATTTCTGGCTTAATGAAGATTCACCGCTTAGTTCTTTCGTGATTGTGAGTTTTCGATATATTTATATTCGGAATTGTGACCATTCTGATTTTTGGTTCTTCTGATTTTTTACCCGCGCCCCATCGCGCTGCGGATGAATAATGTGATTGACAATGAATGTGCGAAAATTGAAATTCAAAGGTGAATAAAGTTTCGCTTGAGGGGTGTCGCGCTGCGCCAGCTACAACATCGGCGAGGTTCATGCATTGCGCCGCAACGCGCACGATGATTGCCGGGTATTTACGAGCTCATTACCGCCCGCGGAGGAACGCAGAGGTCGCGGTCGACGGTTGGGGCGAATCCGAAGGCGAAGAAGGCGAAGAAGGCGAAGGCGCGACGCGGAGGACGAGGACGTGCTTTATCGACGCCGGCTGCGTGGAAGGCGATGACTATGCACCGCCTCCTCTTCCACCCGCGCCAATTCAGCATTTTAACTTGTTTGTGGTTCGACTCGCGACATTTTGCAATTCTATGATTAACAAGTTGGCCACAAATCTGGAAAACCTCAATAACCTGGATTTATCAGGGAATTTAAAGGGGGTCACGGAAAACGAGGATATTTTCAGAGAATTTTTATTTTGGCTATGGAGAAAATTCGAAAATATCAGTTTTGTATCGTGAGAATTAGAAATGTTTTTTTTTAGCTGACAAATTTACTTTTTTCCGTGACGGTAAAAAATTGGCTTAAACTGGGTTTTTCTGTACATTATACTTTTTTTCTCGATTTGAATTGAATTTCAATCGAATATAAAGTTGATAAGCTGAACGATTTAGGTTTTGGTAACTTGATAGAAGTGGGAAAATTTCAGGGAAAACTGGGTCTTTTTCTCAAATATTTGCGACAAGCCTGATGAAATAGATGTTAGCAGCTGATAAAATTCTCTCACCCATTTATTGATAAAAAATTGAAAAGATTTTATCTCGCTAAGTACTCGAATTAACAAATTAGCAAAGGCTTCAATATCATTGAAGTTGTTAATTCTTCTTAAATCGATGAGGAGTTGAGCAATTTTTACCGTGACTCCAAAGATTCGTCGTTCTCGTTATGCTGTAACAAAGGATTTAGAAAAAATTCAGAGGAATCTTCGATTAATATTAAAGGCAGTGATAAATTATAAAAACATATGTCAAAAGAGACGGCTATTTTCAATTTTTCAGTAAGTTTTGTGTGGTTGATATTTCATAACTGGAAGTAGTGAAAGATTGAAAGGGAATTACATAATTGCATCACAATTACTATGAATAAATTTTCTCAATTTTTCACTAGAATTTCACCTAAATCAATCAAGTCGTGTGAAATTTGTATGTGATTGTGGTTCCTAACTCGGTTTATAATTTAAAGCCGTAACGACATTTATACGCATCGAAATGGGTTGGATGGAGAAAAACAAAAATTACATTAAGGAAAACGTGCCAAACAAATTTGCTGAAAAAATTGGCCAAACGCGGTTGTTACAGAAACATATATCAGGACAAAACATTCCGAACAACCCAAAACGTGAGAATAGAAAAAAAAAGGAAAAAAGAAATTATCAAAAATATAGAAAAATAATAAATCCAGTCGAGATTTGTTGAAGGATTGGTTATCATGACCTAAACTATGAAGAAAAGTCAACGTTGTATTTGATAACGATAATACTTTGTCATCGTATGTTTCACTCTCTGCCAACTCCCGATAACAAAACAAGCGTATAAAAGTTTGCGTGAAAACTTTCCGTATCCTGAATCCGTATAATTAATTTAAAACGCGATCAGCTGATCGTTCTACCCGGCGCCATCTTGCTGTCCGAGCCGCGTAGCAATTATTCTTTGGATTCCGATGGAGCTGGCAAAGAGAAGTAAAAAAAGAGAAAAAAAAAGTAAACGCGACGAGGGAAGGGGAGAATCGTGGGATTGAGTGGTACGGCCTGGAAGATGGAACGGGTGGTGGAGGGTTCCCGGATTGCGGTAGAACCCAGACACGGACCGAGGATCGGAGAATCGCGAACGCCAACGCAACGTCGACCTACGCGTAGCGTCAGCTGCGTAAAGAGCAACAGGCTGGTATGTGGTGAGGTATTGCAACTATACATAGGTACGTACATAGGGGGTATTCCGTGTCAACTCAGCGAACGATTGACCAAGACACTTTTCATTTCTACCATGGATTTTCCCTGTGATAGTATTATATATTTGTTTTTTTCACTTTCTTGTTTGCACTCTACGAATTGTTCTAATTTCAAAACTCTCGGATGAATTCCAGAGCGGATTTGTCAGAAAATTGGACAACGAATAGATCTTCGGTAATGGTATAGTGCAAATTAATCGAAAAAGGATCACTCAATTGAACATAAATTTTATGCCACACGCACTCGGTTAGATCGGATGAAGACACTGAGAGTAAAACAGACTTGAGCTATGTACGGAATAGGCATGACATTACTGTAGCAGATTATGGGTTGTGTAAACATTGGTGTAAAACTGGAAAGTTCGATAAAAAAGAAGAGGTCAAAAATGATACAATCGATTTGTGTTGGGATTATGGATGTTGGTGTGATTAATTTTAATCAAATAATCAAAGATTTATTTTAGGAAGATTGTTCTTTTATTTAAAAATAGAGTATCGGAGGTATGTCTTTCTCAACTGAAGGATCACAGTGAACTCACAGAGTGGACTGGCTCCTTGGAGCCATACCACTGCAGCTGTACTGTTAAAAATATATATTTCAAGGGTCTATACCATGTGCAAAATTATACCTGGTTATATGGCTCTGTTCGAGTGCTCCCATCCTTACTTCCAGAAAACCATAAAAGCAATCGCTACAGGGCTGACAATGTGTTTACCAGATGTTGCAAAAAGTGAAAACTTTCACTTTCAAAACAAATAGACAAAACTTAAATATGAGAAATATAAAATCATAAAAGAGAGAAACTTTTGTAGACGAACTTAATATTTCAACAATTTGAAATTTATACGAGAGTTGAAAAATTGAAAAGCGAGTATTTTGATTTTTGGTTTTTCGAAAATTAGATGGGTACGTTGTTTGAGATACGGATTTAAAAATTCCTGTACCAAAAACTGGTGTTCATAAGAAGTGAAAAATTTCGTCTTAAGAGCTTGCAGAGTTTATGTACGACGACTGAAAAAATCCTTGGCAAAAATAAAAAACTTCCTGCTAAATCTCTCGCTAAATTGAGATAGAATACCCCATAGATTCGCATGGGTATGCCCGATGGTCTGACGTCTCGGTATATGGTCGAGCAGGCAACACCCCCGTGCTCTTTGTCAGCGCGTTAATTAGCCCGGTACGCATGATAATCAAGGTCCGCGCCCCGGAATATTGCAGGCATATTAAAATCCGACACACCCCCGCCGCTGGTTTGTTGTAAATCAATTTCAATCCCCGAACGCTCAAGGCGTTCGACTTGTTAAGCGTCCAATTGCAGTTGAGTCAGCCAATTAATTATTAGACGATGCATCATCGATGCGCACCCGCAGAAATATATCCTGACTCTGACTCTTCGGATGATTTCTTTATACTGCGACTTCTTAATTGCTTGCATCTCCAAGTCGACAAATAAGTTGAACGGAAAGAAAAATAACGTAGATTTTACTATGTTTAAAATAATGTAGGCGGTAAATATCTGTGGCAGACAGGCACAACCGAACAAGTCCATAAATTGTGTTTTCGAGAAAACGCGATTTTAAGTTACAGATATTCTACGGCATCGGGAAAATCGGTTCCAGAATTAATTACTGTTGGAAGCCATTCTATTTTATAGAAGATCGAATGTAGCAATATCATTAAGATAATGGAGTCATTATTTTTTCGCTGCCAAACTGAAACAATTCAACTTATTCGGTTATGCCGGGAAAATGGACTTATTTGGTTTTACAAAATCACTATATTTTCATTCGGATAAACAAATATCGACAATTATATATCTTGAAATAAAATATGGATAATAAAGTTCAAAAATCCGGCATAAACTCATTTTTCCAAAAAATGGACTTGTTCGGTTATGCGTGTCAGCCACAGATATATCGTCAGCACTTTTTTCGAGTTAAATTCACTGCAATTTTGGCAAGATTTAATAAGAGTTACAAAACCAATATTAAGCGTTACAATATGCTTTGGTAGACCTATACTACAATTAATGTAAATTTGATTCCAAAATAGTGCTGTCCACACTGAGAAAAATTTGATTTGTTACAGTAACTAGAAAAATTCAGTACGACATGTATCGTTAAAAAAAACTGTTTGAATATTGTTGGAAAGATGAAAAACGAGATACACGTAACCATTTTGCGCTATTGGCGATCCTTTTTTGGTAATTGCAACGCAAAATCAGTTCGTTCGGTTCACTCTATCTTTTTAGTTAAACAAGGCTTTAACGTCAATTTATTGTTGCACAAGCATTAAATTTTCGCAACAGTTGAAAGAAAATATAGCAACAATGATCGTAATGAGAAAGAATAGTAACGCGTACTAGACTTTTCGGTAACAGCTGGCAAACTAATTTTCATTTTCTACCTAGAACTAGATTTTTCGATTGTGGTAAAAAATGAAAATAGTTAAGGACTGAATGGTAACCGGAACAAAAAATTTCTCTCATTGCATATATTCACCACAAAAGATGTAAAATCTATCCTAAATTTTTTTCCGTGATAGAATCATTAAAAAATGTTCTAATATTTGTACCGATCGTTTTGTTCGCCACTTTTTAACATCATGTTTTTACACCCGATCAATGTATGGCGCTATCTCTACGAACGAGTTTGGGCTGATTCAAGTGGCTTTGCCCTACTTCACCCTAATTACCTTAATGTGACCGATGTCTGCACCTAAAATCACCGCATGTCACGGTATAACCTGCACCGCTTTACTAGTTGTTATTTAACTAGCTATTTAACTATGTACACCGGTACACAGCTGAAGCGAAAGTTTGGTAAAGTTATAACGTTGCTCACAGGTGGTCAAATATATATATATATATATATATATATGTCAGATATACAGAGTAAAATAAAGAGTATAACACAATTTATTTAATTGTAAACCGCAGAGGCATGGAACAACACAACTTTATTCAAATCGTTTGAAAATTATTCTAAAAGAAGTAACCAAGTTAAACAAGAACAAAACAAATTCAACCAAAACAAGTTCCATCAACGTCATACAACCGGTGATCAAAATATAACAAAGACACAATATCGTGATACGACATATATATATATATGTATTATCTATATATAATATATATATTATAAATATATTACGAATGCGATATAGCTTGCATTTATCGAACATTTCGAAAAGTATCTGAAGATACCGTCAACGATGAGAATGTAATTTTGATTGTTGAATTAATTTTATCATGATTTAGTTTGCTGGTATAATTGATTCAAGATTGTACAGGACGTAAAGTTAGGCAAAAAATTTTTTATAATTAAAAAGTGCCAGAAAAGAGGTTAAAGAAGTGCAAATAGAAGTTAAGTTATATTTGATGAAAACAGGCCCTGAGATTGAAATCTTTCTTTGTTTTTTTTTTCACTGACCAAAAGTTCAACGGTATTTTACAATGTATACCCTACAAATTTTAGAACAATGTGATTTCTTTAATGTTGTCGATAAAATTTATAGGAGTTGATGTTCGAAATTCAGTAACGTAAAATGTTCACTCCGTGTTAATATGACGAATGGAAAATTATATTTCAGCCTTGTAACCCACGCATGTTTAAAAATAAAAACACTTATTTGTCATTCCATTGAGAATCAGGTATGTGTAGATAGCGACTGCTTAATAACTGAAGTAAAGAAAGAGAGTACAAAACGTAGTACTTTCAATAAAGTCTTTAATGTACAATTATGTAAAATTTCAGATCTGTAAGCAGCGTTGGAAGCAACCAATTTATTTTTTAACGTCTCAATCAACCGAGTTTGATTGGATTTTAAATTCAGGTTCAATTTTCTCTTTCGTTTTGTTATTTTTACACCTTCATGCGCTGGTTTCAAAATACTTTCAAAGATACCTCGCAGTTTTCATACTAATTTGAAAACGGACTTATTGATTTCAAGATGGTTCCTTCCAAGTTTCATGCTGTTCTCAAGCCATAGTTGGTGCAATTAATTTGTGTGAAATTAAGTTATTACAACGTTGAATAACTTTTACTATAGTTGTTAGATAAAATTGATTGCCAAGTAGTTGCGATTCGTGAAAACGTGTTAACGTTCATACGCAGAGTGGAATTAACAATTTCAAAAATTTATTGCACTGTATGATTTTTGAAGAAAACATGTCTCGAGAGTTGAAAAACTTGAAGACGAAGGATCTCGTTAGATCGTTTAAAAATATTTGAAAAGGATACGCCCAAAGTTTCACTTAATCTCGATAATTTATGCGATATTTGATATTATAATACAAGTTTTCAAAACACTGTGTAGAAAATTTCAAACGGGTTCAAAAAATTTCTCGAAATTACAGGAGATGCAGGCAACCTTGACGATCAATTGTAAATTCAAATGTCGATAATTTTATGCAATCTTAAAAGATCTCACGAGATTTCGAAAGTCTTCGCTTGACTTCAGACGATGACAATGTTGAATATTTCGAACGATTACAAAGCTCTGAGGTCAAAAGAAATTTAGCCAACTGGTGCGTACTCAATTTCGAAGGTCCAGCTTTACTCCCATCAGATCCATGCTTAGCCGCTGTTTCAATTAGGCGTGGGGCGCAGCAGCAAAGCCATGGACTCGCGGGAGCAGGTTATCGGTTTCCGGTGCCGGTTTTAAGAGTTGAAAAATTGAAATTGGAAAATGGCTGCCGCCCAGCTCGGAGCTTGGGAAATTAATTAAAGTCTGAGCGATTCTGTGGCGAAGTGGCCATGCCATCGGGCTAGCAAAGGGGCGGAATGTCGGAGGGTGGGGACCGGGGATGAGGACGAGAAACCTTCGCCGGCCCCTCACCTAACACGACGAGTCCCTCCAGCCTCGGACCAATACTCGATAATCGAGCAGACGCATCCCATGCTCGCCGCTTCATTCACGTATGCGCAAGCCGGACGACGAAATGCGAAGAACCGAACGAGGCTCGGCTGCAGCCTGCGGCCAATAGCCAATTCACGGGGCACTGCAGGCCCAACTGCATTACTGCATTTCCTACAATCTGCGAGCAATCATCGGATAATTAAAGGGCTCGGAGTTTTCCTTCGGTATCGTACCCCCTCGTCATACTTTAACCCTTTCAGTCACAGTGGGATGCTCAACGTCCCGAGTGAAAAATTTCGATATCCTACTCGCAGCACAGTTTATTTATAACTTCAAATGATCTTTGTTGTTTCGTATAACTCCAAAAATCCACAAGCAACAAGTTTCGGCCAGAATCATCGAATTTTTATATGGTTTTTTCAATTTTACATCAGTCATATTGGATCCGCCATATTGGATTTAGAAATTATCAAATTCAGACTTTAGATCCCTGATCGCCGACCCCAAAAATCCACGGGCTACGAGTTCCGGCCAGAATCATCGAATTTTTATAGCTTTTTCAATTTTACATCCGCCATATTTGATTTAGAAATCGTCCCATTCTGAATTCAGATTCGTAATCAGCGACCCCAAAAACCCCCGAGTTACAAGTTTCGGCCAGAATCATCGAATTTTTATAGCTTTTTCAATTTTACATTCGCCATATTGGGTCCGCCATCATGGATTTGAAAATCATCAAGTTCAGACTTCAGATTGGTGATGAGTGATCCCAAAAACCCTCGAGTATCAGAATTCAGGCCAAAATATTAAATTGCAAAATGTGTAACTGACGGAGTTAAGCTACATTTTTGCATTCTTCAAGTCAGACCAACTCGACGTATGCGAATGTGAGCTCGTTGAGCGGAAATGCACTTATTTTATAGGGCCGAAATTTCACGACGAAAGAAAAAACAGTTCAAATTATTAGTAAAATTCAAGTTGGGTGTAATACGAGGGATTTACCACCCTTGAAAGCTGGTATACCTACTCATTAAATCCTCTAAAGCCATTTAAAATCTCTAAAATCGCTTAAAATCTGTTGTGAAATTTTCTGAAATCGTGCTATCTCAACCAAGCCAAAGTGGTACCAAAGTATACTCATGGGGTTTAATGCACAATTTTAGAAGACCAAAACCACGAACGATACCAAATACTGTCAAAAATGATATCGCGGAAATGAAGAAAGACTTGGAAGGAAACAATTTTAATTAATAGAACCAAATTATTCGCATAATTGCGATGAGTTTGCAGCTAATTGTAAGTGTAAGATATTCATTATAAAAGTACTGCTTGATTCTCATAATATTTTTATCGCGTCCAAAGACACTGTGACTTTCTTCTCGTGTAATAAATTTTACACAATTACCGTACGTATTTAATTACACTGATGAGCAGTAATTTTTTTACCCTTGATGTTTGAGTGGTCTTCGAAAGATTTTATGTCAACGATCCTAGGAGTAGGCGTAGTTCTGCACAAATTGGTTCTACTTATTTATTTTATCGATATTTTCTTCATATATGACTCAAAAATGCAGAATTTAGATGGAAATTTCTTTCTTTTTTTTTTTTTTTTGATAAACTTTATTTAAGAATTTACAAACAAAATCATCATTATATTTAGAAATCATCCTCCGCCCCCTTTAAAATACTACAACAACATAGAAACTAAAGCCAGTCTAACATAATGATGATTTTTATTCGTAAATTCTAATTTCTCAAAAACGAAAATTGACAAACAAATTCAAGCGTTCAAGTTAAAAAAAATTTTATTCCTATTGAGCTGTGAATTGTCATTAACTTTTGCCACGTCAAAATGCGTGACAGCAAGTGCGAACGAAATGGGTAGAATATGAATGTTTAAAACTTTGGACACTGATTCGCGTTTCCAATTCTTGCTATTGCCGGATTGAATCGGTCGGCTTGTCCCGCGTTAGAGGGAAAACCCCAGAGTTTGTGACATGCCATTGATACTCGTGACTTCTTGACAGTTTTTTACCAATCCTCTTCTTTTTACAGACTGTCTGCCAAGTTTTTCATTACTTATTGCCGGACTAATTCGTTACGCACGAGTCTTCTCAACGCTCTGGTATTTGCCCGAGAACTTTCAACGCTGTCTAACGCGAATTCGCAGACGTATAACGTACCTTATCTTTATATATCTTCACAATAGTTGCACAGACACACACACAGACGCGCGTAACCACGCCAGAATTACCTGTGAAACTATTTTAGTGCGGTGAAAGGCTCTCAACGAAGTGGAAACTTGGTACCGTTTTAAGTTTAAATTTTTATCTTTATTGTGTTTTTTTAATATAGTGTTTTTTTTTTTCTTCTTCTTTTATCATTACCAACTTGCGGCACAGCTTCTCGGATCCTAATGTAGCGATCGAGGAACAGGTAATAAAATCTTTATTAAGGGGCAACGCTGATCTTCAGCGTGAAAAAATAACGAATGATATTTTTCGATAATTTGGGTAAAAGACGTTAATCAAGGTATAATATTGTAACGTGATTTACAAAAATGAACAAATTTATTCTCTCTGTCACTGCGATGCTGATGTTTCTTTAAACTGATAACCGCTTTTCGAAAAGAATCGCATCGTGATTTCCTTTTTGCTCTGGCGCGATGTTGTCGCAAATCATAAAAAATTATAATTGTCCGGAATATTTGAAAGGAATTTTCGTAAATTTGATGTGCCTGGGGGATTTGACAAGATTAATGAAATTTCGGAAAATATCAATGAATCAAAAAAATTCAATGTTTGTAGCTAATCTGATAACTTTTCAATCGTACAGATGAAAAAGTTGAAGATTATCATTTTTCGTCAAATCTCAAAAATGTTTGGTATGATATCGTTAGATTTTTCCGACAGCAAAGTGAACGCTTATTTTCGAAGGTTTTAAGGGTTGAAATATTTCAGCTTTAAAATTGTTGAAAACCTCGTAAATTCGGTCGATTTCCTTCAACGATGACTCATATTATTCGGAATACTAATTTCTACAAATTCGCTGTTAAATTTTTCCAACGTTGTAACGATATCGATCATGATTAGCTAATAAAAATTTGACTTGATTGCAAAAAAAAAAAAAAAAAATGTGTACCAATGACACTAATGAAAATAATCTTTTTAACAAAACGAGCCATAATAGAGTGAAGTCGAACTAATCGACTAGATTTTCATGAATCTTTATTCGATTTGAAATAAATCATCTGTATCCAAGCTTCTGACAATGCTTACAGTACCGAATATTTCTATGCATTCAAAGAGATCTTCGTAACTTACAAGTATAACAATTTTATAAATTTCCAACGTACAACGACTGTTTCGCAATACAATTTGTAAACAGTGTGACGATGTAATCTATTCAATATAAATATAGAGGATAGAAGGTTTAAGTTAATAAGATAATCCTGATCAGGTAATTATTCAATATCGTGTTTAGTTCGATGTTCAACATAATAAAAAAAAAAAAGAAAGAGTAAAATCATTTTAAACAGTCTAAATCGCACATAATAATATTCATGATCGATCTCTGTTCCATACAAGACGTCATTGAAACGCTCTCATCTCTAATATGTATTCGAATTGTCATTGTTTTATTTTTCACATCTTTCTCTATTTACAATATTTCTCATTTCTTTTTTTTTTTTTTTCTGTTAAAACTGGATTATACTTTTATTCATACACCTTATGCTGTCAATTTATATTTCAAATTTCGAACTATCAATCCGAGTTTGTTGTCTTTCAAACAAGCAGGAAATATTTATATTACCTCATACGACAAACTTGATGCTATGACTGGCTAATAACCATCTAAATAATTGACTAATCTATTCTTATCGACACTACCTAAAAATACCTCGTTTACTTTTCTTATCGGTATCATTTACTTCACGTTCAATCGTCATTAAAACGTTACAACGTGGAATAAAGTTTTTGGCAAACTGGCAAACCTTCTTAACCGCATCAAGTTTCTTCCTTTACTTTCTATGCCAACGGAAAGCGAATCCCGAGCCAAAGCAGCGCGCATTCTATCGCGGAACACCTACGTTCGGGGTGCGACCTTGGGAGGGTAGCGAGGATGGTGAAACTGGGTTGGCAGATATTGTGCCGTACATACGTGGCACGTGTCTCTACACAGAGTAGAAACTGCACGAGCACCTCCGGCCATCCCTGCACCCTGCTGAGCTTTAGTCACTCAGCTCTGCGGGAAAAGTTTATTCCACTAACATAGTTTTAGCTGCGAATACACACCCCCTGTATTTTGCTCTGTGTGTGTGTGTGTGTGCACAGCTTGCATACTTGTTCGCATTCTTCGCTCTTAAAGGTGGGCGGGGCGTGGACTCTCTCTTATTTGAGGGATGCATTGGGGTCGCTTGCAGTTCCCCTGTTCCTGCAGGGGTGGCGTCGAAGGGTCCCTCAAAGCTCTGGGAAAGACGACGCAATGGCGTCGGACGGACTCATCGTCTTCCGGGCTTCACTCTGACCGCATCTTCGTCGTTTTACGAACCCCAGGTGTGAACGAGAGGGAATGATTCGGTATTTATTCAGCCATCTGATTCGTTTGGATTATAAAAAAAATAAATAAAAAATTGTCACTTGTACACAATCCGTAAAATCGATGGAAAATCTTTTGAATTGAAAACAAGCTCAACCCTACAACTGTAACGACATTTTTGTATTTTTTTTACTTTTACTTAGTCCGGTAACGGGGGGTTAAAAAACGCCTCAATCTTGTCAAAAATTATCTCTCGGATACGTGGTGTGGTTAAGGGTTCTATAGGGTTTGATTTTCTTTGGTTTTTAATACAGAATCATGGGGGCCAAAAGACTTTGTGCGTACAAAAGTGGTCAAAAATTCATGTGTCTCGAGTCGAAAACGTAAATTGTTCTCTTACGGTGGTAAATTCAAATTCGCATGCGGTGTTTTTTTACCATTCTAGGGTTAAAACGGGAAACGTAAGAATTTTTACCGTCTGTGATCTATAACAGATTTTTTTCACACATACAAAGCAATCGAAGTATAGTAAAATTAATATAGTCGTGTGATTATCTGTACATATATGTAAATATTGTGAAAATTATACAAGAAAATGCACTATATAAACAACTGTTTGAAACAACTATGATTCTAGATAATACGTTTCCTGATACCTGAAACATAAATTAATCATTGCGTTCACTTTATTTTTACACCGGCATCGCGCTATTGTAATAATAGAATTTTCTGGCAATGGCGTGAAAACTCATTTTCACTATGTATTGTGAATAATTATTTTTTCGAGATAATGAAAAGTATCCAAGCATAGATCAATAAATTTTTGCAACGAGATCGTTGACTCTTTCCTTGCGATCGTGTTCACGCTGGAAGGAATTAGAACTGAATTATATTGTTCCTTTGATGAAAGATTAGTTATAGTCACGAAACTTTTATGCCAAAATACTTATACAAAGAAATTTTTTCTTAGCTTGAAAAACGTGTTGGACGAGAGTTAGAAGTATTTTATAGTTCAAAAAAACGAGAGATAAATGTTGAAGGTGTTTTACTGACCTGATAAACAGCTTTTCTCAGTGTTGTGCCATTTGGCAGATTTGAATCTTTCGACGCCCAGAAATTTTCGCACGACTCCTGATTCACAATCAGTTTAGTACAACAACTGGCCCAGTCCAAACCTCTGTTTGCAATCTTTACATTGAATAATTCCTGTGCACGATTAGCGTTGCACGAGATTTATGCATCATGGTTCTAAAGCAGTTTGAGTTTGATACGAAGTCGCGGTCACGTTTGTAAACAGCGAATATTTCGTCCTTGGATTGTACAGATATATACCACTCGAAGTTGTGTGTAAAAGTAAACTTTCCGATCTGTCGTGTGAAACTTTGTATGCTCAGCTTAATCGACACCCTGGGAGTAAGATTGGCTCACGACATTGAAACTTTTAGAGTAAAATGTTATTTCCATGCCGGTGCAAGGATCGAGAACTGAGCATGAAAATCCCGCAAGCCGATTACCGCTTTCTCACTTCTTCTTCTTCTTCTTCTTCTTCTTCTTCTTCTTCTTCTTCTTCTCATCCTTGTTCTTCTTTTTCCAACATATTAGATTCTTCTTGTTTTGCTTTATCACATCCTCTCTCCCAGCAAATCGATCGCATCTCATCGAATCGGTCAAATTTGTTCCTACACAAAGTTCGTCGTGGTCAGTATGAGATTTACTTTGTCACGGTACATTTTTCTCCGCTAATTTCATTTTACCGTCGTTCCACAAATCATCCCTTGCATTTATACCGTTAAAAAATGCTGAATCTAACAAACGATCCGAATCTCGTTCGATCTAATGTCTGATATAACAAACGGCAAAATGTCCAGTAGGCCAGAATCAATACGATACACCCATTTTAAATCCATACCATGCAGTTTTCGTTCGGTTGAACCGAAGAAGTTGAAATTTAAGAAGATGGAAAATGACCCTGTAGTCAATTAAATAACCAGTTACCATTGTGGATGGATTTTAAGTATATCCCGTTGACGGAACAGAGCTTTTAATCAAACCAATGGGAGTCTGTATTGCATCAATCACGGTTTTTGCAAATGTTTGTCAGGATCGACGTGAGCCATACGACCCAAGGACCTTCGGCAATGCTGCAATTCTCTGAAACCCAAGTTTATGTACCCCTCCGACAAAACGAAATCCATCGATCACTGACACGTATAAATGCAATTTTATGTCCAGCCGACACGCTTGCTGCTGGTTCTAGTGCCGCAGTTGGTCTACCTACATGAAAACCGATCAAAATCCCCACGCGGAAAAAAGTCTAGGATCCGCGTCCTCGTCGATGTTTTTCCAGGATCCCTCTTCAGCTGCGTTCTCCGTAAAGTTCCGGCCGCTTGGCGAAGACCGGCACATCGTCACGAACGAACACAGGAGCCGAACCCCGGGGCAAAGGGGCGCAGAGGGGCGTTTAAGGGTTGGCAACGGAAGTGCGGTAAGGAAGGTGGAAGGCCGGTAGGGGAGGTGAAGGAGGACGGGAGGGTGGGAGGTAGGGAGAGAGGGATGCCGGAGGAGAAGGAAAAGGGGTGGCAAACGAGTCAAGGCGAGCTTTTCTCTCTCTCTCTCTCTCTCCTTCTCTTCGTGCCGCAGACTGCAGCCTGCAGGCAACGGGCAAGACTTTGGCGGCTAGCTGGGAGGGTGGGGGTGGAGAGAAGGTATAAGAGAGGATGAAAACGGGATTAGGACGAGAGAGGGAGAGAGAGAGAGGGTGAAGGGGTGAGAGCGCGTGCACGTCGGTGAAAAGGGGAGGCAAGACCACCTCGGCTCTTTACCACGCCACGCCTAGGCTCACAATGCACCGGATTAGCGATCGTATTGATCCGCCCTCTACCCGTCGTATAGAGAGTCCCTAGCCGATGCGATCGCATCAGGAGCCTCTGCAACGCTCGCTGCCCCGGCGACGGCGATGCCGATGGCGAGCTCCTGGAGGCGTCCAGCGATTCCTTGAAGGAGAATCGGGGCTGGTCTCTCGTTTTGAACCCTGAGAGACAGCCAAGACACATAGCTGTGGGACGAACGTTCGGAAAAATATCGCTGGGATGCGGGTGACTGACTGTGCGTATATGTGTGTGTGTGTGTGTGTGTATGTATTATCGAGAAGAACCAAGCTTCGGATGGAGACAGACTTGGGAATCACGATTTAATATGGAATCCGCAAATCGGTACACACGTTACGTGGCGCGGGGATTGCGAGCGAATGAATTTCGAGAAATCGAATCGCAATTTTGTTAGCAATTGACGAAGCGGTGTTGCGTCATTTTTCTAGAGGACTGTCTCATTACGCATGTCCACAACGAAATCCTTCTTCTTCGAAAAAAAAAGTCTTAATATGCCGAATCTATATCTACTTGCGATTTTTTGTCGTCAGGTATTACGCGATTTGATTTTTTTTTTTTTACTTTGTTTTAATCAGCGAAAGTTCAGAGTTTTTTGTGTTTTGTTTTTGCATTTACGATACTTTAATGTATTTAAATAGTAAACTCAGGGCATGTTGCATATAGAAAGATTATACAACGGGAAATGGTCAGTAGAAATGCTTGCAGATTTTTGTTGAATTAGCCGTGAAACTCCAATCGATGATGCGAAAAGAAAGCAAACTACGAAATAATGAAAATTGTACTAGTAGATAGATTTTCTGACGGTTTAAATGTGTAAACTTTTTAACTTTATAACGGTTTTTTCACAAACACTGTTGCTATCATTAGTGTTCGATTATAATTTATAAGCAAAAATAGCGTTTTGTTAAAAACAAAAAAAAAAAAAACTACATGAAAAGTATACATGGAACATACGTTTTATTACTATATTTCGATTCAAGAAGATCAAATCTATTATAATTACACATAATAATAAGAAGGATAAAAAAATTGTTTTTTTGCTGACCAGTGTTACTATAAAATAAAAATTTTTTTATATACTTTTGTCGTTTTTTATCATGATATATATTAGATTCAGACGCGTTAAACGATAATTGGAATTCCTGTATCGATTGTAATAATTCTGACAAAGTACGATTCAGTGTCATATATAAAATATCTGAAATTTCACCTGATACTATACCACGAAAGACGTGGTATATCATATGCACGTCGCATATCGACTCAATGGAATTCGAATCCCTCGAAGTGGATAAAGTTCATGCGGAAATTGACACCGAGAGTAAAAGTGGAAGTTGGGGTAATAGGTACATGAAAAGAAATAATCACTGAGTCCGCTGTTTACAGGGTTTTCAATTTATCGTTATTCATTCGAAAATAGGATAATTAACGTTCGTACAGATAATTGAGGGTATACACTATGATAAATTCATCGATTCTGACCGGTGAATAATTAGTTTGGTGTATTTTTTTAAGAGTATAGTGAAGCCAGTTTGTATGACCGCGGTTTAATTGGTCTGAAAACAACATGATTTGGTATTTTTTGGTAGTTTACACTTCATTAAATATTCCAGTATATTCAAAAATAGCTATACAGGGGTTGAATCCTTAAAGTTTTGTTGCAGCGCAAACGTTTTAGAGAAGTTATTATATTACAGCAGAAACAATCCGTTTAAATATTCCGCCAGTTACCACAGTGATAAAATTTTCACAGTTACCAACAATGCAGTAAAAAAAACTTTCTTTTCAAATTCTGATGATTGTTCTGCAAGGGGTAATTTGTGACACATCTTTAACTGTCAAGTGAAATATTCATTAATTTCACCGAAGAGTCGAACCGTGTAATTACCTCAATTACAACTATCGAAAAATTATGACATCCAACAAAATTCATCAACACTTGTGTGGAAAGATATTCAGAGGAAGAGATGAATCAGCGTAGGTATCGTTACGTTATAATATGATGTGCAGGAAAAATGAAAAGTTCTCGCTAACCACAGAATTCCACCCGAGTGAGAATACTTCAACTCGTAAGTGTAAACAATTTAAATTCCTTCCGGTACAAAAGGAGATTTTCACACTGACTTATTTAATAACAGAAATGGAGTTACTGTAGGTCTACGCGTGTGTTCTAGGTCTAGAGTTCGATCGCAGGGACGATTGGGACATGATCATTGGAAGAAGGTTACAATCACTTCCCTCTACTCCGCGCTATGTAAGAAACGGATAAAAATGGGTTCTTTGAAGAGGAATACCATTCAAACTTGCCCTTTTACAGGCATGTGCCATCCTCCCCACTTCATGTCCACATTCCCCTCACGTCCCCATGGCGATGAAAAACAACACGCGTAATTCAAACTCGCTATTGGTGGCTTCACCGAGCTGAGAAAACCACCTTAGAGGCCGAGGGGACGCGATCTCTTCGGCAATAGGTGGACCGGAGTTTTCAGGCCGGAGAGCAGCTTCCGGGTCAGCTGACCAGGCCTCGGGGGCTTAGGGTGACGTCACTGTAGCCATTTTGTCGTCGAAGCTATGGCAACGCGTTTGCCAATAGCATCGCCCTGCAGGGTGCCCCTCTTCCGCGGGTTGCGCCGAGGGGGTGGAGGGGGCGAAGGACACCCCAGGATGCAGTGCGGGTGCAGCGTATACGTAGTTTCCACTAAGCCACGCACGTGCGGGTAGAAGATACATGCCTGCGGCGTCTGGGAGACGCTGCGTCACGCCAAGGATCCGCGCTCCTTCCGCGTCAAAGAGCATCCAGGACACGAACTGATGGATTTACCCAACTTCTCCGCTGAGCGAGGCGCCTCACCCTTACGATCGGATGCACTCCCTGTTCCGTCGCAACGATCCGGTGGAAAGCCTTGTTCGCGTACACGGATAATTGTTTCAAGGATTCTTCGGAGAGGTTATCGGAATGCTATTATGCATTTTAAGCATCTGGCTTCTGAAACTTGTGTATAGTTTTTTATCCAGCTTAGGGGGCCAGGACCGTTAACCTGTATGGTTAATTAGCCGATGATTTAAGGGGGGAGACTCGTGGGACGCGGGAAAAGGAAGGTAATTTTTAGGAATTTTTTCTAGAGACACCGTACAATTGATCCTTACAAAATTTTTAGGATATTTTATTGTAAGCTTAAGTGAACAAAATCATATCTTTTTTGGTATTAAGGAAAGGTTGTCACGGTAGTTGTACCTTGATTTGTTTGGCGCGAAACCGTTTGCGAGATGATTTGGTATGTGCGATAACTTAAAAACTACTAATCTGATTGACTGCGTCTTCATTAATACTTCCCTCGTGATTTTAACCAACATTTATAATGATATTTTCTGCTTACATTACTGTAATTGCACAGTTAGCGAGAAGATAATTATCGAACGAAAAATTTTCATGCGGAAAAACTTCCATGCCGAAGGAAATGTCAATCAAACTTACGGTAAGATACCTTAATAATTTTAACAGGATCCATTGTGCGTTTTTTTTTCAGAAAAAAAATTCTAAAAATAAGCTTTTTTCCAGCGCATCATACGCGTCTCCCCCCTTAACCGGTTCACCATGTTGCGACATTCGTCTGACGATTTCTAAAATCGCTTAGTCCTTGAAGACAGGCTTGTTTGATATTGAAATTGACCAATATGATTTTGAATTCTCAAGCCTCGTGAACGGTCGAGGCTCTGTACGATTCAAAGTAGCAAAGTGTTGAAAATGCCAATCATTATGTAATAACGTAGAAGCTTTATAAAATTAATTCCATCCGGAGTGCTCATCCTGTGGACTATACATGAGATTTAGCCATAGTTGGATTTAAAGCATACAGTAGATTTCATAGGTCTTCAATGCGGCATCTGTCAAATCTTGGTTCATAATTCGTAAGTATATAGACATAAGCTGTTTGGAGTGTCCGATACCCTGGTTTACATTGGAATTGTGGCTTGAAAATCGATGCGTTATCTATTCTTGACGCGGGCTATCAATCGTAAGATCGTTAGTGGGTTAGACGTCCTTGCAGTGCCACGCACCAGGTGCTTGTGGACACGGTGGAAACTACCGCCTGACCCATTAACGGCCCGCTAGACGTGTCTACCGTCATTCCTGTTCCTGGGCCATTTCACTCCTTTTACGACCGTCTGGATCTAGTTTATAGTCACAAAGCTAAACTCTGTATTAATTTCATGAAAACTCACCTAAAACGGCAGTAAAACATCGTATAACGCCCCGTCGCGTTACTACCCTCTCTTCTGTCTCCCGGCCAATGTCCCTACCGGCATTTACATGTTTCATGGCTTTCATGAGCAGGACCCGTTCCGCCTCCACCTGGAAAAATATGTACCGTCGTTACGAATTCGACTACGATTTCAGAAGTTATCCTGCGTGGTGGGAACGTACCAGTTGCTATCACTGAGTTATTGGTGGAGTCATTCAAAATGAAATGAGTAAATCGATGTTATATGTGGGAGTTGTGGGCCCTACTGTGAGTCGGAATAAGTTTAGTCTGTTATTTGGTTATATGATGTTGCGATTAGAAACAAAGAAGTAGGTAGGTTTAACGACGTTTTCTGTTTTCTTGTATACATGATAACTGTTCAAGAGAAAGAAGAAAGAAGATTTAATCATTGAGCACACTTCATTTCTCATTACTTTTAGTGCGATATGTAAATCTTGGAATTATCGAGTCCGTGTGTGCACCAAACTCTTCAGCGGCCATTTTGTTCTGGATGTAAGAAAGAGGTGGTGGCGTCTGTTCGGGTAAAAGGGTGGACAGTTGGGGGATGTCGTACTCCAGGCAGTGTACCACGATCTGGTGCGTGTGGTTTAACCGATAACCAAACAACGCTTTATGAAACATACTTACGTCACTGGAGATGAGGTGCGTGTCAGGCGGCAGCAGACTATGAGAAAGAGCTGGTGCACCGTCCCAGAACCGGGGATGCCGGGGTCGTCGGTGGGGCTCGGGGTCCCGGGTAGGTTTACGACTTGGTCTGTGCTGGTCTGGTCGACTCGCGGGGATCGAGGAGGGGCGGGGGGTCGGGGGTGTAAGGTCGTATAAGCTGGGGCGGCGTTCGACGGCGGAGGGTTGAGGGGAACCGGGCTAGATGGCTAGACTTCCGAAACAGTAAAACCGGGCGTCCTGCATCGGGGTGAACGCCGGTCTGCGTTGGTGTGCGTCGGGCGAAGCGCGTCTACCTGCGCCCCTATAAACCCACGACGACGACGACACGAGGACGAGGACGCTCGTTCGCCACCAACGTACCTCTATCCACCAGATAGCGAGCTATATACGGCGTACCCAGCTCTATACGTGACGTAACGTTCCTGTCGTAAATTTTCTACGGTATGCGTGAACCTCCAGACTACCAGACTCCCGGATATATGTCCTCAACGTCGTTTTCCTGGCTCCCACGGTACGCTGCTTCTGTCAGCAGTGCAGCCCGTGATGCGAAAGGTCCATTTGTCTGGATGTTTGTTGAGGGAAACTCTGGCGGATGTTGAAGTACTTCGATTAGTCAGTCCTTCCACTGGAGCATTTTCTTAAATATCCACGTTCATGCTTTGAGTAGAGAAGTAATTCACCGCTGTCTCAGATCCTTTTTGAATACACGAGCTACGGTTACATCTTTTTCGGTGTTTTTTTTTTCGTAGTTTTTTGCATCGTTACACTTTGAGGATTCTTTGGAAATGATAAATGGAGTTATGTGTCAAATTATGATCACATCGTTGGTCGAGATTTCGTGCAGTTGGAATTTGAGAACTATGAATAACATAAGACAGAAAACAGAAGACAGGTGCAAAAAATCGTCATGCGCAGGTTGTTTCTTATGGACTGATCCTTTAGACGGTAAATGAAACCCATGGAGGATTAGAAAGGAGCGAACTTAGCCGAGGATTTATCAAACCTACGACTCCGAAAAAAATTAACGATTGGCGTCAAAGTTTCAGTATTTTTTTCATCTGGAAATGCAAAAGAAATCTATATTTTGCATGAAATATAAAAAAAAAAATATGAAAAAACAAAGGGTGCCACTATAGTGGCTTCTGTGACCGAAAGAGTTAAACACCCAGGGTTCAATCTGATTGACGCTTTCTTCGAAATGTGAACTTTTGCTTTTGCTACAGTAACGCCATCTTAATTTCCCTCTACTTTGTGGACACTTAGTCCTTCTTACGTTTTGATCATTCGGAATGCCGATCCGCATGTCTTCAAAAAACCTCGCTTGTTCGATCAGGATGAGCTCAAGCTGTCTGCGAGCCTATCATACGCCGTTCGGCAAACTAAACATTATATTCGAGACTTCGCATTTGGCCCGCATCGCGGCAAAGGGTGCAGCCATTGCATCACAACACCCTGCGTTCTTCGTGGAGCAGAGCAGCAGTGTTACCACGGGCTTGTAGCGTCGGTTGGCACGTGTGTGTTTACGGCCGGGTTTCAGGGCGGAGGCATTAACGGGCCGGTAGTAAATCCGGGCGTGTATGGGTGTCGCCGCATGGTCCCCATAGCGTTCGTGTATACGAGGGGCTGACGATTTCCTCGGTGGTGGTGGTGGTGCGTCTAGACCGGGCATAGACTGCGTCGTTCGCCCTGGTGCAGCCCCCCCCCGGCCCTTCCTACCGCCCCACATCCCAGCCCCGTAAACCGTGCACCAACCCCGTGTCACGGGGCCCCGTTAACTCGGAACGATCAAGGGAAGTTCATCCGCTTGCGGTACGGATCTTTTCCCGCCCCCAGCCTTCCACGCTAACTGCTCTATCCTCCGGGAGGGCGCGAGCTGTTTTGGCGCGATCCTTACAGGCTATTAAGGGGGTTGCTTGGTTGAGCCCTATCAGCTACAGGAGCCACTATAGTGCCACCTCTTTTTTTTAAATTTTTTTATACTCGATGCAAACTCCTGATTTTTTTCTTGCATTTACAGGCCAAAAAAATACTTACACTTTGGAATGCTGCGATTTTTTGTGATTCCATAATTGTTCATGATTGTTGTATGTAAAGGAAAATGTACTTTCGTGAATGAAAATCTTTACCGGAGAAATTTGATAATAAACGTATACTAAAAATGTTTGGAATTCATTGGTTGACTATCAAAAGTCTGAGCATAGTCATCTGATTTACAAAATTTAATGCATAGGGGCAGGTTTCACCCTCGTTAAGGGTGCATGTGAATAGTATAGGGGTTGCATCTATTCTTGGCCTAAAATTGTACTGTATCCAAATAAAGATTCATATAAATCTCATTAAAGAACACTGTCTAAAACAATGTTGATAATTCACCCCATTTTAGTGGTTGTTTTTAGTTTTATTAAATGTTTGACATTAGATTCGTATTCAGCGTCGAAAAATACATAGGAAACGTATAATTGCACTTCCGTATTAAGAAAAAAACCGAATTGCGTGACGAAAGGGTTAAAATCAATACGCTTTGGTGATTTTATTACAAGGTAGTCTTACCTAATTTAATTATTATTTTATTACTAATTTATTCGTAAGCTACGATGATCTTCTTCAAAATGTAAGAAAATGCCGATCCAAATTGAAAACTGGAGGTTAGATTCCTGTCCTTGGATTCGGGTCACTCTTTGCGAGTAGTTTAGTCGGTTCGATTTCACTATAAAATGGTGAAAATTGTAAGTCGTTTAAAACGTTCATATATTTGCATGATTTTTTCATAAATAATTTTACTATTTGGGTTACCAGTCATCAGAATTTTTGCAAATGAATCACCCATTTCCACCATTTCAAAGAGAAACGTTTTACTCACAATTAGAACAAAGTCGCGTGTGCGAAACTTGTGTACTGCTTTATAATTTGTCGAGGTATTTGTTCAGATCGTGCCAAAACTGAAAAATCTTTTGAAATAATACACACTTTCAAGTTGCTTGAAGCTGCTACGGTTTAAATGTCTCTACTGATCTTACGAAACAAACAAAACAAACAAAATCAATACACCAAAATACACCAAGCCAGGTAAAAGTGAAACTTTGAATCTAAATCAGACGAAAATTCAGCACATTAAGCAGAAACTGTAAATTTTTGTTAGGATCTTACTAGTTTAAAGGGTCATAAGTTTTCATTTGTATTTTTTGTGGCTATCTTTTCTGGCCTTAAATTACTGGCAACTATCACGTTCCTTCATGTTATAAACCACTTGGAGCTTATCTGTCGACGTACGTATTCGCACATGGGCGCAATATCGTTCCGAGTAATCGCATCACACTAATTGTATAAGTCAGTTGAAATTGGGCCTCGATCCACTGCAGTAAAGTCAAATATGAGCATGGTCTACGTTAGTGCCTGATCCTGCGGTCGTTGCGTTTGCTAAAATCCGATCTAGATGCAACCGTGCGCTTCACTTACTTAGCGTAAAGGTATTCAAGCACGAAGTCGGCGAAACGATCATTAGAGGTTCTTTCCATTGCTGTTGTTCTACACTTTTAACCAGTGCCAGTCCAGTGACATTGTGGGTAAAGCTCATTATTTTCAGTCTGAAACACAGTATGGGTGAAGTAGAGAATATATTAATACATATCGCGAGCATGTTTTACGCATTTTTCCATACGTGTTTTTCGCACAAAAAGTATCTGTTTCTATGACGGTCAAGTGAGTTTGCGAATGCGCATGCGCGGAGTACGGAAAAGACTACTTTTAACTCCTAAGAGTTGAAAGTGGTATTTTCTGTACTGCGCGCATGCGCCGTCGCGAACAAATCTGACATTACGCGACCCTAACCTCAATTTCGTGCTTTGTGAAAAAATGCGTGACATACTCTTGTTATTTAAAAAATCGTGTTCGCGTATTTGGAATATTCGTCTTCGGCTCACTCAGGACTCATATTGCAAACTTACGCTCGGCCAGAAAAGACCGACTTTGCCTCTTTGTTACAAAATATATGTACTATTTTGCGGCATTCTTTGCCAGGGTAACCATCCTCCAATGACGATACATTCTTCGAGGATATTTGAATCGCGTCAAGCAAGAGAAATACAATTGTTTTTCGACAAAAATTAAAATCCCTTAGCAAAAAAATTTTTCACCGAAATTTCAAACGGTTACACAATACAGGTTTCGTCTAAACATTCGAATATCCCAATATTTGAAATTCTACAGATGCCATTGAATCATTTTCAATCACTATCGTACAAAACTCAATCTTGATTACCGATTAATCACCGATCCCTTTTACACATTGATTTTTCAAAACAAAGTATATCCGCTATAAAAAAACCGGTGACATTTTTTTTCTCTAGTAATTCGCCAACTCGTCAACCCTTCAGCGTCGAAAAAAAAATTTTTACAATCTACACTCGAAAATCCTGAGAAAACTCATCTCTCCAGACTCGTTGGTGAACTCGCACTTTGACTTTATATCAGGAACGTATATATCCGGCATGCATCGCGCGTCGCGTTCCTCTTTCTGTCTAGATCTAGCTATACCTATACCATAATGCACATGTAAAGGCACACGCAGAAGACACGAACACACCTGCGACGGAATCGCATCGCGTTGGTGTGCAACAGCGATCCAAAGTAAAGGGACGCGAAAACTGACATGCGCTTTTACACGCACACATCCACGTGCCTATCCCCCCCCCCCCCTTCCCCGCTACGCTGCTCCCCGAGGGGCCACGTGGGTGGTTGGCGCGAAATGGGGAGTTAGGTAGCGGGGAGGGGGGGGGAGGTCGGGGGTGAGGCGTGGGGTAGGTCCGGGCGGTCGATACCGCCGTCTGTGCGTCTCTCTTCGGGTTTCCTTCCGTTACGCCACCTAGGTCCGGGTCTGGCCAGCGTCATCTCTGCGATCCTCCCCCTGTATCTAAGAATTTGAGCGCGGTTATGACCCGAGTGATTTCGGACGCGGAATGTTTGGTCATTCGAGAAAATAACGTGTAAACGAATATAGAGTCGGTACGATCTGCACATGTTCATTGTCGAAGTTCACAGCTCAAATCTAATGAATTTCTGGTATTTTGGAACCGATATTTTTTTTTTTTTGGATTATTACTTTCTCCGCGGTGCGTTCAACTTCGAAGCTTTTTGATGCGACCGTTTTTTTTTTCTCAGGTAGGTGTTACAGACTGTGAGGATTTTTGATGATTTTATTGGATATAATGAAAATAGAACTTGCTGTGAATTAAACCTTTGAGTTATAGTGGTAGGTATTTTTATCACCTATTTTACAAACATTTTTTTGTATGTTTAGAGTACTTTTCAATATATTTCTTTACGATTTTTTGCTATTTCTGATAGTGTACTAACAGGTTTTCAATACTCGAGATTAATTATTGTGATATAATGTAAGTTATTATTGTTAGAATACAAATTGATTGAAAACAATCGTAAAAATTGAAAGAATAATTCATTTCATAATTTATAAGTTTTTTGGGTCGGGGATTACGAATCTAAAATCAGTTATTAAAAATTCAAGACGGAATTCTTTGACCGGATTTGACTAAATTTGCAATTTTTGTCCGCCATATTAGATCCGCCATTTTGAGGTTTTGGAATCTAATCAGTGACCCCAAAAATCACAAAATACTATCTTGTTATAAAAGTTGAATTGAGTCACTTGATTTACAAAACGAATTAAAAAATTCTTCTATCTTTCATTTCAATTTATCCGCTAGTCGGATGTTTATTTTTTTTTTTTTTTTGCAATTTTTATCGTTCCGAGCTATATGTAATTTCATACCATCGAAATTTGGTGGTTTGAAGAACAACTCCGTACTATCGATAATAGTCGTCACGCTGCATCACTATAAACGTTGTGCTCAAATGTTTGATAGTATATTGTAACCGGATCCTTTTGGCACAACTATTTATCAGGATTCGATGAAATATCGGACGCGCTATAAAATATGAAACTTGAAAAGAATATTCAGCTGGTATGGTTTTCGGTGAATTCTTATAGAAATACCATGGTGCAGAAAATGTTTTGCAAGTTGTAAGGATTCTATTTTGTTACATAAGGTTCATGTGGATTAAAACGGCGAAAGTCAAATGTAATTATAAATGACTATTTTTGAATTTCACATGCTGCGTCAATAGATTTATTTAAGTGTTTTCGAATATATTAAAAACTAATATGTATAATATTTGACTGTCACTCAAGTGGCAGTTTTTAGGATGAGGTTAAGCATTATTGATTTCGAGTAAACTGTCAATTAAAATAGTTCCAAGTGACTTAAATTCCTTAAAAATGACGGGAAACGTTTTGAAATTCTCTCGAAGCTTTAAAATACTTTGAAAGTTTTGGTAAATTTTAGGAAACTTCACCGTGATAAATTATTCGCATGATGTTAAACGGTTTGACGTCCCACGATATCACTGAAATTTTCAAAATTGATGCTAAATTTTATTAATCCTAATGTCATAAAAAATATTCTACGACGTTGTATGAAAGTTTGGATTTCTGCTTACTGAGAGTTAACTGTTCGATTTTAAGACGCTCATGTCATAAAATGACTTTGCATTTGACATCGTTTTTTCGATTGAATCACCTGCAAATGTTTCTATGCTTAGTCGTAAATAATGCGATAGAAGAGTGAAATTATATTCTGAAATACTAGTGTTTTGAAATTTTATATTATTTGCCACTAGATCGTGTTATTTGAAGTAATTATTAGCTTACGTAAGTATTGAAGATTTGTGTACAATTTTAGACAAAATTCGACACGATTTTTCCCAAAATTATACCATTTTTTGTGAACTGCAGACGTGAAACTAAACCTTGAACGAATGATATCCTGGTACTTCTCTAGCTGTCGTACGAATCTAGCTGTAATTAAAGTCAGATGTGAACCATTTAGAGATTTCTTAAAACGACACTGGTCTGCAAAAGAAAAACTTTTTTTTCTTCTTATTATTATGTGTAATCATAATCGATTTGATGCTCTCGAATTAAAATATAGTAATAAACGATACGTACCACATATGCTATTGATGTAATGTTTTCTTTCGTTCATCAAAACGCTATTTTTGCATATAAATTATAATCGAACACTAATGATCGCAACAATATTTATAAAAAACAGTAACAAAGTTGAAAAAGTTCAAACTTTAAAATGGTCAGAAAATCTATCTACTAGTATAATTCTCGTTATTTTATAGTTTGCAAGCATTCCTTCTTACCGTTTTCCGTTGTATCGTCTTTGTATTTGCAACTATATGTCCTAACATTACCATTTAAATAGCACAACAAATTCTGAATTTTGAAGTGTAAGAAATAAAAAAATAAATAAAAAAATATCACGTCATGTGACATGTATATACATGAGAGGAAAAAATGGAAAGCAGAATCAGATTCGGTACATTAATTAATACCTTTCCATCTATAATGTTTGTTTTTTTTTCTTCGAAGCAGGATTTCGTTGCAGAACTGTGCGATCGGTTTCACTTTGTCTTTTGATTCACACGTTGTTGAAACGGAGAATAAGGATAACTTTCTCGGATCACTGTACCTCGACTATACGCTATGTCTTTGTATAATCTCCGTACAGTACATGGACTACATGTATATACACATATATGTATATATATACACTGCGTTGACTGTAGCCGCGTTCCTTCGCGAAGGGGTTGATTGCTGAGTTGGAGTAGATTGCGTAATTATCTTACGAACGCATCCCTGCCGAGGTGCTTATAGGCTTCAGACTGGCGGCATAGCGATGCTGGAGTTACTGCGAACCTGCGTATTTACGGAGGTGCGTCTTCCTCGTCTACGTGACGGCGAAGGTGTGCGTCTTGAAAGTGCCGCGTTGTTTCCCATAAGTGGAAAACGCACTCCCAATCTCGCAGAATCCCCGGGAGAAGAGACAATCCGATAAGGGATGAGCGAATAGTTTGTCTGAACTTGCAAGTTTCCATTGCTCCGAAATATGGGGCATAAATACTTTCGCATCTTTTTATAAATTATTATACAGCATTGACGATTAACGTATCTTTATTGAAAAAAAGAAAATTGTCGAATCCACTCAGGTTAAATTATTCTTTTGATATTAGATTCTTATAGACGGTAAATATGTAAATATTTTTTCGCCTTTCGTTTGATTGAATAATAAACTCATTTATGTGGTAATGATTTCCATGCATGAGACTTTTTCGCAAAATATTAGTTTTTGTATTTTTCTTACGGAGAAAATTTTTTGAATCTTGATATTTGAATCCTTGCAAACGGATGCGACGACAAAATAACAACGAATGCACAATGATTTCCGCAACGTGTGAAAGTTTCGTTTGCGCTTACACTCTTTCTATAGCTCGTAATGAAATTAACCCGCGCGTTCAGCAAAGCAAAAATGTTGCAAACTAATTGGGAATTGTATATTACGTGGCACGTAGATTATATATTTCGAATATTGGCTTTTCAGTTTATTCCACCATGTAACCCAGCTGTAACATCGGTGATTAATCGAAATAGACGATACATGGCTGCCGGATATTGGCAGTATTGCATGACAGTGCAATTAAATTGGAAAAAAAGAAAAAGAAAAAAAAAACACAAGTAACACTTATAATGACAAGGGTAAACATCAAGATCATTAAATAATTAGGCTAAGTGGGTGAATTATAGTCGTAATAATAGCACTAATTCAAATACTTTCACAATAATCGATATTGCGAATTTTTACTTTTATCTTAAAGTCGTGGAACAGTTATCGAGGCTTACAATTACAGACACAAGGATGTGAAGCCCGAAGTAACGTTTTTCCGAAATGTTTAATTCTTGTCAAATTTTTCAAATTTTAGCAAATTTCATGCTCTTACGTTTCATTACTGAAGAAATAATTCACGACGAGCGAATTGTGCGCGTTAAAGTGAATCTTGACGATTGTGGTGGAATGATTTACAAAACGGGTTTTCATATTCGAATTCTAACGGTGCTGACCAATTTATTTACTACTCAGAATTTGATATCATATGGATGCAGATATACACAAAGTGTACAAACTGCAGATATCTGGAAGTATGGTAAGGTCGTAAAAAATGTTGAAACTGGAGGCATTACGCCATTAACTCTCGCATCCTTCCCAGTATCATCCCCTGAGATCCTTCTTGACCCAGCACGTAACCCTGGATCCATATAATAGTCGGTTTTGTTGCCGTTTTCAGATTATACGCAAATTATCGCTTGCGCCTACTGCAGCGATTCTGTAAGTTTGGGTTTTTCGCTGTGCTGATTTCGTAAATAATTTACAATTTATTTTTACGTCTTGTAATCGGTAAATTACTGGATTTTAAGTACAAATTTCCGTATTTGCACAAACCAGCGCAATTAAACTTAGCATGTAAAAAGTAGAAGAATTGCCGTTGCTCAAGTATTTTTTTCTATAAAGTGTGAAAAGAGAAAAAGAAAAAAAATGTTTATCGCAGCGTCAGTGTCACTATTATTGTGTGAAAATTTGCAATAGAAGAATCAGATAATTGAAAATAAGAGAAACGATAACACGAAACTTGTGTGCGGGATAAGAAATTAAAAACCAAAATTAAGGAACGTTTGGTATACACACACACATATATATATATATATATATATATATATATATATATATATATATATATATATATAATATATATACATTCTATATATAATCTTTATAAACCTTTGTAATAAATGTTGGTCAAAAAATTAAGGTTTATGCTATAATACGATCGCACATTGGATATATTTTAAATTAACGAATTTTTAAGCTTATATAAAAAAAGGTGTCATCTTTTTCGGAAAATCAACATCAGTGCAATGTAAAAAAATTTGAATAATCATAAACGATTCCAACGTGGTAAAGAAAAAGTGACACAGCACTATGGCTGTAGGATGTAGTCTTCGAAGTGAAATGAGTAATCGGAGAGTGAAATCGGACGAATGAATAAATTTAAAAATATAATTACGAAAGTATTTAAACTGACAACTATGTATCCATTGATTTGGTCGATTATCAGTGTGAAACTGTCTCGCATTAAGGTTATCGGAGACGTATTGACTTTTGTTGATAAACGTCATTAGCCACTCAGCATCACTTTGAAAATTAGGATTAGTTAGTACACGTGAAAGAGGCCGGATATGAAACACATCAACGTACCCGATGTGCTTACCCCAGTTTAACCCTAATTGGTCACAGTTCAGTAGAATCGCATGACGGTCAGACAGGGTGAAATTGACCCCAGATGTATGTGTTCTAAAAAAGTTTAAAAAAATATCTAGGTATTGTTTAAGGATCTCTAAAAAAATTCTGTCAGTTTTCCTAACCAAAATTAATTGTTTAAATATTGTAAAGCATCGGCAAGGTTAAGGTACTAAGGGACTTTACAGAAGTTTGAAGAATGTTTGGGGTGATATTCAACCCAAGTGACCAATTGGGGTTAAAGACGTGCAGAGGCAGTATGGAGCAGGAAAAAACTCCAACAACTAACGCGTGGAAGCTTCTTAATGAAAATGTTTCGCCGTATGACCTTCAAACAGAATCACTTCTTACCACGCTTATGGCCATACCAACAGACAGTACCTACAACGTTATTGCGTTGTGGCGTTTAGCCTTACCCTCCTTGGCTCACTTCCGAGTATTCTGACCCCGCGCCATTACATTACGATTCCATCAAGGTTGGCAAAAGTTTTTACAAAAAGTTTCTTCATTTAGTTAGCAACCGTTGTAAGTGAAATAAGATCACCGATCAATGTGGAATCTTACGATAATTACGAAACTGCTGCCACTTGCTGAGAATTAATGAACCTACGTGATGTTTATCGTGTCCAAACCCTTACGTGATTCGTTTGGTTACTCTGTGACGTGAGGTTTATCAGAAAATCATCGGAAGTGAACTGGATCTTGATCCATGCTGGCCAAGTGTCGATTCATTACTGTCAAGATAAGTGTACCATTTATTGACTTTGTCCCATGTACTGATCTTTGTTGATTGTATCTGTTTGGTCCTTACTTCTAAAATTACTAAAAAATACGTTTTGAGTGTCTAAGCCTCTAGCGATTGGTCTTAGTCATCGAGAAATTCATAATTCATGCCGTCAATTTTATAATTTTGGAAAATAAAATTGCCAACAATTGGGTCTAAGCGTATCAATAACCGGTGCACTTAATTCACGAGTAAAAGCCGATCTTCTTTCGCTGCTTGGGAAGCATCGCATTAAAATCGTACTTAATTGGCGCAATCTTGGTCACAACGAACCTCGTTGAGAGTTACAAGCTTCTTCGCTTTATCAAGGAAGTTCGGAATTGGTCGCAACCAGGGTAGCCCGTCTCTTGCACGTATACAGTTTGTTATACCACGCTGATCGACTTCTGCAGTCTTTCAATTAAAGTACGGCAAGAGGTTGTCGCTTCTTGTTCGATACAGGACCGGCATGCCTGACTAGCTGCCTCATCAATTAATTTTTTTCACCTCGTCCCAGGAGCCGGTAAGGTGCTCCGCGACGTTGTGGCCGAGGTAGCACCATCACTCTCCGCCCGCCAGCGACGTGCTCCTCAAGCTCCGTTTAATACCCAACCACTTCTCCTCCGCTAAGTGTACGGCTTATCCATCGGTCGTTACCCATTATTTTTAAACAGAAACCAACGAACCACAGGTTCTTCCGGATGCCCCCGTCGTTACTTTCCATGGCCTGATCGCTCGTCCTTTTCTGACCTTCGCACGCGTCTTGTTGTACTTTACCTCCCGCAGGGAATGGATTCTGTTCTGCAATCGTTGCTGGAATTCAGATCAAAATTGCGAAAAATAACACGGGCCTGATTGGTTTGACTCAAATCGCGAGGGTACTTTTTCGTCCAACAAAGCAATAGTGCCATTAGTCATTCCTGTAGATATCACTTTCTACTGGTTCTTGTTTCTTTGAAGTTCAACGTTGTTGAGATTTTTCACTTTTCGTTCAGTTCGAGGTGTGACTTTTCCCAGCATTTCTGACGAAATTGGATAGATTGAAAGTGTATACGGTCCATTTTTGAATGTCCAAAACATATCGGGAGTTTGACTAATATTTTTTTTGTGTCGTTGAAGTTTAGTATACGATTTGTTGCACTCAAGTCTTTGTCAACACTTACAAAACGAAAGCTCATAAAAAATCTTTTAATTATAACTGCTCAAAAGTTGATATATATTGGAACACAAATGATCGATCAGTCGATGATTGCTAATGTTCAAATTTACACCAAATTTCAAGATCGATGAACGGTCACTTTGGAATGAGAATAAAGCCATTCGGAAATATTTTGATACTCTGGAACACCTTCCAAATCCAAAAGCAAAAATATTCTTGACCAAATGCTGTGATTGCCACACATTTTCTTATAGTTTGACAATCACGCCAGGTAAAACGATAATCGAGGCATCGTTGCTCTCTCCGGCATGTTGAACATCGAAGCGTAATTTCCGGCAGCCTCGACGAGGCGTTCCAGGGCGAAGATAATAGCTGCCGGAGGAGGCGTCAGGTCGGTGCTGAGTTATTCAGTATGATGGGACAGCGTGCTGCCTGTAGCTGCACATCACGTTAACCTGACTGTTGCGTATTGACTATTGACGAAGAGGTCTATGTGGGCATTTCTAACATTTACACTGAGAAAAATTTCATTTGTCATAGTAAGTAGAAAAATTCAGTAAAACAGGTATCGTTAATAATAACTATTTGAATATTGTTGCTTTAACATCAATTTATCTTTGCACAAGCATTAAATTTTCGCAACAGTTGCAAGAAAATATGGTAACAGTGATCATGATGAGAAAGAATAGTAACGGATATTAGAAAACTAATTTTAATTTTCTACCTAGAACTATATTTTTCGATCGTGGTAAAAAATGAAAATAGTTAAGGACTGAGCGGTAAGCGGAACTAAAAATTTCTCTCAGTGTAGGCATCTTCGGCGTAGCCTTTCTGCAATGATCGACGCTGCATCGAGGGCAGATTCTTTTCTTCCTGCCATGACATTCCCGCACGACTTTCCTGCGTGAACGTAACCAAGGTGCAAAAGGGCCGCCCGATTACGTCCAGATCAAAGGGATTATTCACAGTTCGACGCGACGTCGCTTTATTGTTCGTTTTGCTTTTTTATTAAGCGTGTTCAGGTGTAACGCAGACCTGTAACTTTACGGAAAAATGTCAAGTGTGTTACAGGAAACCGGGACCGCTATTGATCAGCTTCACGTTTTGATCTTCCGGTTACCTGGTGCTGGAGTAATAATGTTATCGGTAGGGTGTCTAGAGACCGGAAAGCCTGATCGAGAATCCATGAAGTTTGGTGATTTCGTTAATTATCAGGGTACGTTAGAAAGTTGCGAGAAATTACCTGTGAGTTTTTAAATTTACTGGCACTTTAAAGTTCAGGAAGTTTCACTTTACGGACATAGTTTACTGCAGAAGGTAAATATTTCATTTCCTCGTTATAGTTTTAACTAACTAATCGGATCCTTTTCTCTCCAATAACCAATACTGATGCGTAAAAAATGATAACGAATAGCAAGATTTGTTATTTGTGAACATTTTTTTCACCATATTAAGATATCTATTCATTGCTAGAATGAAGTTTATTCTTCCTTGAGAGTCTTGTCAGCTTCCGTTGATTTTCTTGTACTTGGAATTTCATGATTTATCGTTGTTACTGAAGGTTATACGTAATTCATGGGTTTTAAACGACTTTAAAGAATTCGATATCAGGATTTGAAACATTGGGAAGTAATTCAGCGTATATAGTTATAGTCATAGTAATATATAGGTATATTGAAAATATATGTCTCGTATGTGCGGTACGTATATAAGTATGTTTCACATATTTCCCTCTTGGCGCTTTAGATTTTTCTCCGAATTGGAAGAATTAATAATAACAACAATTCCGAGGGTCTTAAGAGATTTTAATGGGATTCTGAAGTCTTCAACAAATTTTCAGAGATTGGACAAAATTCAATATGGATTAATGATCTTTCAACGATTTTAGTATACAGTTACGGAAAAATCTCAGCAGTGGGCTTCATTGGGTTTTAGAGGATGAAAAAAAAAAATAGAAATAGTACAGAGGCATGATTTCAACTGTACAAAATACCTTCAGCAATTTTAAAACTGTTTCAAATCATTTTTTACAGCTCCAGCTCCGGCTAAAGATATGTCTGACAATATTAGAGATATTCGATTTCAAATGATTTCACCAACGGTTTTGAGCCTAATTTCCAAATACTTCTAATTATCGATGAGGATTCAATCTTATTGTTATTAGTCTCATAAGATTTCAAAGGCTTTCGTGCGATTCTCAAAAGGTTTCAGGGAGTTCAAATAGTTTCAAACGATTTTGGAAGATATTGAGAAGCTTGGAAGAATTCGAATAGCCTCAAATGCAGGTTTAAAAGGATTTCAGGTCGAAGATTCGAACTGGTTTTTAATGATTCGCAATAAGTTTCAGGCACCAAATTTCAAGGTGTCTCAGCCTACCGTAGTTTCTTAGCGCAGCTGCTATTACTGCAGACTTCTCCATGCTAGGAATAAAATTGTTTTCTTAAATTGCAGATTTCGATATGCCATATGCAGGTGTTTTTCTAGCGCGTATCTAACCTCTATGCTAGTCATACTAGAGCACGCGATGTGACATTGCGGAGAACTGCAAGGTTTCCAACTGACGTTTTGCGAAAGAGAGTCTCAATTAGTACTTTCGTAGAAGAAAGGGCTCACCGTTGTCTCATCACTATTTCAAAGTGGTCGCTACGATACGTTCTGCAGCGTTCGAAACGGCCCGCGTTTGTACACTTGGCTGCAGTGATTCTGAGACGGCTAATTTTTTCAACCAGTCGGTTACGTTGGCATTGCAGAATCATGCCGCAGCGCCACCACCGGATGGTCTCGAAACAGGCTCGGTCTTTTCAAAGATATCGTAATCCATGCCTGTCGAATTTTCTATTATTGGGTTAGGTTTTTAAAATAATGACATGTTGGTTTTTACACAACAATTGTTGTCTGAAACGTAGAACCTTAAGACGTAGACAGAATATTGTTTATGTTGCAATGCTGTCTCATAAATCTTAAAGTCAAAATATGGAATTAGCAGAATGCTGAATATCGATGCATAATATCAAATGTTTTGTTTTTGGGTTACATTCGACGTTACGTGTTAATTTAATGTTTACAAAGATTACAAAAGCAAATACATAAGGCTGGTTCTGCCTGCAGATTCCGATACCGACAACTTACCGACATTCTTAGCTGCTTCACAGCTCAGATACGAACCCTTTTTCGGGAGGAGATTATCCTCACACTGATAAACTTTATCGATGATATCGATGAACCATCGATAAAGTTGACCAGTGTGAAGATAACGTCTACCGTAAAAAAGGGTTCGTGTCTGAGCTGTGAAGCGACTAAAAATGTCGGTAAGATGTCGGTATGGGAATCTATACGCCGAATCAGCCTTATATATCTACTTACGAGCTGATTTTTCAGTGCCAACACAACCGACTTGTTGGAAATAAATTAACTGTCTCAGAATCACTGCGAAAAAGTGTACAACGCGCATACAACAGAGCGAGGAATCTATACCTAGACAATACGAGACAATTCCTGCCTGCATGGAGCACAAATTGCCGCTTTACCCGGTACACATGTAATATCCCGTGATTCTGGTCATTTTGTACCCCATATTACAGACCGTTTGTGCAATATCGCATCGCAGCGCGATATCAACTGCGGAGTCCAGTCGATGCAAAAAATTCCTCCTCGGGGTTGACGTGTATCTTGTATATGTGGTAAATACTCCATGTACGTCGGCCAGAATTGTCCGGGGATAATAGCATGATTAAAAAGTTCCACCCTTGCTGCTCCGCCCAAGGGCGGCAAATTGCAGCTCTGACGGAAGACGGCGACGTAGCCAAGTTTCATCGTCGGCTAGGCTGTTATACGGAGTGAATTCCTAACGACTACATGCTCCGTCGTTTGCTGAAATTTAATGCGCACGCGCTACGATACGAGAGCAATTGTGTGCCAGGGTGGCCAACCGTCTCTAACCTTAAAACATTTGACAGTTGTCATTTGACCACAACTGCCACTGATGATTGTAAAAATTTTCGAGGTTACAAATATCAGGGTGAACTGTTGTCTGGATTTATTACTGTTTATTTATGTTGGTAGCCCTGTCAAACAGTCACTTTCGGATTGTGATACATCCGCGTTGAATTTTAGCACATGACGAAACATGCAGTTGTTAGGAATTCACTTTGTACGTAGTTGCCGGGCTTCAAGCATCTCCAGTTCTAAAAGAATCACTTTGAGTCAATCAGTACCGATAAGTATTAAGTATTGCGGAGAATTGTTTGGCCATATTAGATACTGATAATTTGAATTTGGTAGAATGTGCGTGGCGTTAAATTCAAAAATTTACTGTACTTGTAGAAGCATCACTTCATGGGACAATTTATAGTTATCCGAAAAGGCTGGGTAATCGATATTAAAGTTTCAATGATAAGAATTTTGAAATAGCGAATTATTGATTTTTACAAAAAAATTATACTGTCAAATGTAGACACTTCAAAAATAGACAGATACCGAATGTAAATATTCATTTGGTTGCAAAGTTATCTCATAAATGTAACAGTCAAAATATTATAGAATCCCCAGAATGTTGAATATCGTACTGTTGTAACATTGAAACCGTAATTGGAATACGGAATTGTTCTTTGTAATTAACAGTTTGAATTTGAATTCCATTTTTTATGTCACCTTTTTTAAATTACTGATGAGACAACGTCACGATTTCGGTAATTCTATATTCTAGTTCATTTTATCATGCAGTTCCGTATTTCAGTCATATTGATATCCAGGTCTTAGTTCTCCGACAATTCTGCATTCCTGATCTTACTGTCGAAAACATCTCATTGGATAACGTTCAAAATCTCAACTTTCCTATACTTTGACAAGTTTAATTCTTCAGTATAGCATATACCGACTTTATTATCTACATACCTAAGTTAGATTTTCGTAGATTTTGCCTATTAGGGTTTTCATTTAGTTTAAAACAAACTTCTAAATCTCTATCGTCCAACTGCCGTCAGCTGATTTTGTACATTAATCTTTTTGTTTATTGGTTTACTTAGAACACTCACGCTAGGTTTCAATTCGGCTCACTGATCTTTCGATTTCGTGATCCTCCCACATACTCCATATCTTTCAACCGAATAAATTTTTACCAGTCAACTATTGCACACCTTTTATCTCAAATTATTGATTATGAATGTACGAAGACTTTGTTACGGTAACCCGTTAATTATTAAAATCGAATTCGATTTCAGGCGGTTCAAACGAGTTAGGTTCGTTGGTTTTATTTATATATAATGGTGTATGTACAAAAACTAATCTCTATTTCACACAAGGACGGTATGTCGAACCTAAACTGTTGACGTTTATATTATCGCTCTTACGTGTCAGAGCGAGAGGTATAAATGAATACCCGATTCTTGTTCAGCGTTTCAGTTCGTTAGTCTCGTCTAATACTTCATAGAAGGAAGACGTGATAAAGTTCTAATTATATAATCTAAACTTTATCAACCCATTTTCTATAAAGTTTGTGTCAAAATCATCACAGTTGGTTGAAGCAGGTGCCAGCACAAAACTTTGCTTGAAAAAGCAAACACAGGTACCGAATTTTTTTTTCAACCAACCACTCAAAATTCTTACAGATCTCATCGATAAGAAATTTGAAGCTTCTGTGATAAAGAAATTTGATAATAAATCTGTGACCTTGGTATTCAAGAGCGACAGAGTTTGTAAAATTTTGCACAATTTTGAGTTCAGATTCGCAACAGGTAACCCCAAATATACGAGAAACCAATTATTACTCGATGAAGATGATGCCAAACTTGGCGCAAAAAAAAAAAAAAAAAACAATTTTATTGATTATTTCTAATTAGAAAAAATCAATGTCAAGGTTTCGTAAATTTTCAGAAATTCATTTGCGAATTAATTCAATCCAAAATTACTGTACCGCAGTCGTAGAAGCTCATAGAGAAGGCCTTACGGATATAAGAATACATGCAGTACGTATTTTGAGAGTTTCGTGATTTCAACAGAATTTTGAATTTCCCAAACACTTTATCACCATTTTTTAATAATGATATATTACCTTCATCAGCTCATGAAGTGAATTGATTTTCTCGATTAAAAAACGGGAACTCTTTGGTTGTTGAAAACATTTTCTCACATGTTCGAATGAAATTTCACTTTCGAACGAACCGAATCACAAAAGCAAATGTATTTCATTGCCGATGAACCGCCTTAATGTTTTCATACAGCTGATCCACTATATCGTCTCCTGCATTCCAAGGTTTGGGGTTCTGACACAAAATTTGCAATGAGATTCCGTGAAATTAGCAAAAGATAATCTCGCACAATTCGATTGAAAATTAAATTCAGAAAACAGAACCCCACCACCTCCCCCTCCCCTCCCCCTAAAAGTGTCAAGGTAAATCAAAAGAATTAATGAAATCAAAATTCGGTACAATTCGGTTTAAACTCGCGGGCGTCAAATCGACATATCTTTACTTCAATCACGGTAGGTATGCGATTCGTCCCTATGAATATTGAATTAATATCCGGATTCTAACCCGATCGACCAATCAAACAATCACGCAAACCCCCCGAGATTCCCCCCCCCCCCCCCCCCCCTCTCGCCCCTCATATATATACACGCCAAGCGCAATGCCTCGCTGTATATGAATATCTCTACACGTATATCCGGATCCGCTTAGGTATACATACGACCCTTCTATACCTATATCACATTATACATATCGCGTAGCGCGGTCTCTCTCCCTCTCTCTCTCTCTCTCTCTCTCTCTCTCTCTTTTCCTTGAGGGTGTGGGGCGAGGGGGTGTCTAGATCCCGGATCCCCTTGGCTCTTCTATGACCCGCCGCGGCCGCCGCCGCTGCCGCGTTTCCCTTCCAGCCCTCCTAAACCCCTCGCCCCTTCATCCTCTCTTTCTTCTTCCCTCTTTTCTTCCCCCAAACTACCCTTGCCCCCACGGAGCAGCGACGAGCTTGCAAGCTTTTTGCCCAGGTTCAACCACCTCGGTGGCGTCGGCGACGCACGCAGCAGGCCGAAAGGAACGGACGGACGAGGCGTTGTCGTTTCGCTCCGGTATCCCGCCGCAGGCGGCGCCGTTTATCGTCAGTCGTTGAAGAAAAATTTTATCGGTTAAAGTTCACCGGCTACCCCCCGCCCCCCTCCCCCGATATGATGTCCGAGGTGAATTCCTCGACGGGTTGTAAACAGCGGGGCATTGGGAATCTGTTACCGAGAAATCGCCAACCTCTGGACCTTATAAACGAACGGGTAAACACGATTTGCATAAAAACATCCCCCGGTATGAGAGGTACTGGGTCGCAGCTGCCGCGAGGGACGCTATTAGTGGCCGCAAATGCGGGGGTTGTCCATGCGAGGAAGAGAGAGAGAGAGAGGGAGAGAGGGAGAGAGGGAGCGAGGGAGGAAAAGGGTGGAAGAGGGAGACGCGCATTCCCCGAGGCTTTTGTTCGTTTTTCAATTATGTTATATCCTCCAGTTTCGTTGTTAAAAGCACAGCTTGCGGCAACTCGACCTACAAAATTGACGTGTGCGGGCCACGCTTAATCGATTATTGCTCTAGGAATTCGTCTAGTTTTCTACTATTGGAAAGTGTAGAGAAGTGCGTTACTATGTTCTCGTTTCTTTGCTCTAGCGTAATTAAAATCATTATAAAAATCTTGAGAGATTATATCTTATCCTTTAAACGTGGTTTATACACTGGTCAGTAAAGTACAAAAGTTCAAAATAGAGGATCGAATATGGTGGAATGAAAATATGAAAATTGATGCGACTCACTTGAAATTTGTTACTCGGGGGTTTTCGGGGTCGCTGAAAACGAATCGGGCGTCGGAATTTCAAAATTTAAGATGGCGGGTCTAATGGGGTGAACTAAAAATACATAAATAATTGATCGTATTCGCTCGTATTAAATCCACCATTTTGAATTTTGAAAATTTCTCATATCTGACCCCACTTTTGAAATCGGTGACATCGAGAATCCTTTTATACCCAGTTTCGAGGAATTTGATTGCAAGGAAAAATGTACGCTTCAAAGGGTTGAACAAAAAAGATCTATTTTTGGCCAACCATGATTCTCGACTCTTGAACTTACACAGAGAAAAATTTCATTCGTTGTAGTAACTAGAAAAATTGAGTAAAACAGGTATCGTTAAAAAACTGTTTGAATATTGTTAGAATTACGAAAAACGAGGTAAGCGTAAACATTTTGCGCTGTTGTCGATCCTTTTTTGCTAATTGCAACGCAAAATCAGTTTCTTCGGTTTACTCTAATTTTTTTAGCTAAACAAGGCTTCAACATCAATTTATCGTTGCGAGAGCATTGAATTTTCGCAACAGTTAAAAGAAAATATAGTAACAGTGATCGTAATGAGAAAGAATAGCATACGGATACTAGACTTTCCGGCAACAGCTAGAAAACTAATATTCATTTTCAACCCAGAACTATATTTTTTGATTGCGGTAAAAAATGAAAATAGTTAAGGACTGAGCGGTAACCGGAAGTAAAAATTTCTCTCAATGCACAATTAGTTCGCAAGATCCTGAATTCAGAGTCACCCTGCACCCCATTGATGACGGTGTTTATGGGTAGAGCACAAGGGTGCGAGGACTCCCTTTGTAGTCACTGTGCGAATGTGGCATATGAATGAAAAAGAAGGAACCGTGAACGGAAGTACACTTGACTCCCGGGGAATCCCCGTTCAAGATACGCCGCGGCGTTTGTGTTTCTATGCGTGTGTATGCAGCCACGTGTCTATGGGGCAATACACCCACTTTCTCGAGGGAGGGAACGTGTCCCACTTGAATCATCGCGATATGGGTGAATACACACACGCGTGTGCCTTCACGGTGTCTCATTCAAATCTCTCTCAACCGATCAATCCGCCTTCTCATTCAACTTGACAAAATGCGCTACAAGAGAATTTTTCCCTCGATTTCTCGGTCTGTGCAGTGTTCCATTTCTGTGCGACAGTTTTGAGTGAAAATTAAATTTTTTGTATTGTTTGCGTAACGACAGTTATCGACATTTATCGAACTTCGTGGATTAATTTCACTAATTCAAATTATTGTTGCACATCCATACTGTTCGAAATGTGAATTCGTTTTCGGTTTCAATGTGGATACGAGATGAACAGTTTATTCAAAACCAAAAACTTTGTTATCTTTGGTAACATTGGAAATTAAAGTTGTAAGGTTTTATCATTTAGTTGAGAATTGTTTTTCGAAAAACAGTTTTAAAGACCTGGTACAGGGTTTTCAGGAGATACGAAAAATTTGTTTGATCTCATGAAAATTCAGCCCGTATCTAATTCTTTATGTTTTAGGACAGACCATCTCACTTATAGGTATAATCTTTTGCAAATAACTTGGGGTAATACAGTAGAACAAATTTTCTATTCGTTTTTCACGAGATGAACGCTTTGGCTTTGTCAATATCACGAAACTATTCCGATGAAAAACTGTTTTACAAAAGTGTCTGCAGTGCTGAGACAGCTACAAGATCATTTTTAACCATTCTTCTTTCCCCCTTCATCAAACAAATTGAGTGTTTCAATGAACGCGAAAAATCTTTCAGTTTTCAGTATTATTTTAGTATTGAAATTTTACCCCTTTCAACCTTATCCCGAATTAACCCGCACGAATATGAGGCTGTGCGATTATTCGAAAAATCGAAATTTCGAATGATGGTATGATAAATAATTTCGATTAACCGTTTTCTTTGATCCGTCAACGAATAAGTCGTTACAATTGATTCTTCTCGCAGATTATTCAATCAACGAATTAGTTTAAAAAATTATTGATCGAAGTCTACGATCAACCGATTAACACCGGTTATCATGAATTTTGAGTCTGGGTTTTCGATGTCAAATTTTGATTTTTTAGGCGTGACTAATTAAAGAAAAAATAGTTTTATTAGATAAGGTTTGCGTTTGCAGAGACCAGAACGATATTTCGGATCTTAAGAATAATTAATTATTATCTCAAACGTATATAGTAAACAATAATCAAGCAAACTTCAATTTCTCATTTAATCACTTTTATTCAAAAATAATAATCGACTATAAACTACAAATGTAAAAGAGCTTACAAACAAAGTTTGAAAATCAATATTTTTCGCACTTCTTCTTCTATGTAATATCCCATCATCCTCTCATTACACCGCCTCTGATAACATCGTTCAAAACTCCGTCGCAACATCTTGGCGAAAACGTTTTCCTTGTTCTTTCGAACAGACACCCTTCTTTATCAACGTAAATAAGACAAAAGCAAACTTCATAAGTAATAAGCAAAGACTTTCGTCATTATCCGATGTATAACGTCAAAATTTATTTATTCAAGCTCAAACTCGATAAAAAAAAAAAAACAATTATTCGCGACCCTGGGCATCGTACCCTCGACCACTAGAATTGACCGCATCTATCAACCGTCCATGCGCCTCGCTTCAACTCGGTAGCAAGAATTCCCAATTAGGAAACGCGCGCCGTCGCGCTGTCCTGCGAGAAGTTTGCCCCGGGAGTGAGGAGAATGGTTGAGTGGGGAGTTGCAGTCCTTGTCCCGCAGGGTGCGTGAGGCAGGGTCGTCCTTCTTGCGGGCGTCGGGAACGGCGGCGGCGGCGGACACATCAATAATTACCTTCGCCGTAGCCACGGGCTGCAGCAGCAGCAGCAGCAGCAGCAGCAGAAGCAGCAAGACGCAGGGATGGAGTTGGGGGTGGTGGTGCAGGGCTGCGGAGGCGGCGGCGGAGGACGAGGACGAGGACGAGGAGCAAGGGGGCGAAGAAGGAGGAGGAGGAGGAGGAGGACCGGGTCAACCGAGGTCAAGTCGCGGCACCAGACGCATTCCCACCCCCTCCACCCCCGTCCACCCCATCGCCCTTCCGCGCCCATCGCCGACAGTCAACCAACCCCCCCGTCGGTGGCACACGTACGCACGATGAACATGCGTCTGGAAGGGAAGAAGAGGGCGAGGGGGGCAACGGTGGGGGGATGAGGGGTGAATTTCGTCTGGGCCGGTGTCTACGGAGTTCGTTCACTCCGGGACCACGCGATGCGTCGCGTTTTAGTCCTCGTCCGTCGAACCGAGGGAGGGGGAGGTAGGATGCCGCGTGTGTTCCTATAGGACCACGAGGGGCGATGATCGTACCTACGGCTCAATTTCCTTTATACATTGTGCAAGGATCTCGGGGAGGTTCTTTATATCACCGACATCTTCCAAGGTTGTATACTTTATCTACGTTATTTTCATCCACCTCGTTGTTATAAATATTTCAACTGTTTTTGCGGATTTTTATTTTTTTTTATTCAATAGTTTTAATAACGATCGATTTTACGCTGAATATTATCGATCTTGTTTTTTTTTTTTTTTTTTTACTTTTATTACGGTATTTGAATTGGATGTGATTTCTTATCTTGGACGAATCACATGAAGTTTCGAAAATTTGTCAGTTCACTGAACTTTGGTGTAAAATTGAGAGATGGTTTGGGTGGAGAATGACGAAATAGATTATCGTGTACGTAAACGCAAAGTACCCAATTGACGTTTACGCATGATTATTTTGTGCTTTCGTATGAATCATCGTCGATATTATTATTGTATTGTTCATTTTATCAATTCAATATTGAAATTCAAAAACCAGAGAACAAGCAGTTAAAATTTGATTCAAAAGAATGCTCTGTGTGGAAACGACAAATTTTATAGAAATAATGCTACAGTTATTAATATTTCTCTTTGTGATCTTTTGTTGATTAGAAACCAGGAAAGTAATCAAATTAATGTGACATCTTGCGTTCAAATGTCCGTATCAAAATTGTTCTTTGAAAAGTGATCGCTGATGAAGCCTCAATCGCCACTGGAATTGAATAAGGCATACAACATTTTTACAGCTCATTTGAAATATTGAGAACATCGATCATCGCGGACGTGAAAATAACAGACACAATTTCACCCAGCAGAAGACAGCTGAACGCTTCGCTAAAAAATCAAATTTTAACCCTTTCACGCATACATTTTTTCCTTACATACGATACGTTCACTTGAAATTTTGTATACATAGGATTTTCGCGTCACTGATTATGAATCTGAACTGGAATTTCAGAAATTAAAAATGGCGGATCCAATATGGCGGACAAACAAAAACAATCTATATAATTTTTTGGTCCAGATTAAGTTTGTATAAAAACTTGTAGATAAGAGCACAAAATCCTTCTTTTCGTCCAAAGGTACGAATTTCGATTATTTGTTTACACGTGGTATTCTTACAATAAGTGAACAAATAAACTTTGTATTTTTCTTAGATTTGGAAATATTTCACGAACCATGCGGAATCAAAAAACTCGGCAGCTGTTATCAAAAACGTAGTTTAATAAATAGAAAGCCATAGAAAAAAAAAGGGAACACCGAGCTTCCGAGGGTGAATTAAAGGGTTAATCCATGCGGAATGAATATTACGAAAAGAATAGCGTAACGGATATTAAAGTTTCTGGTTACAGCCGTAGAACAGTTATTTTTTTTTTTTCATTTCGTAGACAGAGTTATACGTTTCTGAGTCGCTACGTAGATCGACAATAGGCGAGAATCATAGTAACCGCAACCAGGAATTTCACTCGGTTTCACCGCGTGCGTCACGTGTGTCTGACAATCACCAACGTGCAATGGGATAGCATAAAGTCTGCGGAGCTTGCGGTTATACTGCAGAGAGGATAGACTATAGACGAGGTATAGACGTTCCGAGGAGCCTCTGGGTTTAGCTCGGAGCTTTCGTAGGGCTTAGGGGTGGTGATGGGGCCTGGAGGAAGGACGGGACGAGGGTCGAACGGCGGTGGGTCGTTGCCCGAAAACGTGCACTCGGTTATTGTCCCGCCACCCCCGAGCCTCCCCTCCGCCCCCATCGACGGGAACCGCTTCACCGCCCCTCCAGCCCCTTCGCAATACGCACGTCCGCCACCGGCGTGTGCGTCAACCACCCTCTTTCACGCAAACACACGACTCTCTCCGATACTCACTCGCAAGCATAATGAGGAGCTTTCGACGCTCGCGTGCGAGTTCACTAAACTCGCGGAGTAATACCGCGTGTACCGAATTGTTTAGATATTTCTGGGAGAATTGTACCCGCGTCAGATTTATAGGTGCGCTGAAGGAAATTTTTAGTTCCGGTCAACGCTCATTCCTTGACTATTTTCATTTTTCACCACAATCGAAAAATTTGGTTCTAGGTAGAAAATGAAAATTAGTTTTCTAGCTGTTACCAAACAAACTGATTTTGCCTTGCAATTACCAAAAAAGGATCGACAATGGCGCAAAACGGTTACGCGTACCTCGTTTTTCGAAATTCCAACGATGTTCAAACAGTTTTTTTAACGATACATATTTTACTGAATTTTTCTAGATGCTACGACAGATGAAATTTTTCTCAGTGTGTGAAATATTTTTGCTAGTTTCTTTCAATTAATGAAATTAATCGTTGCGGAAACTTGAGGGGATAGCATTAATCGATTGCAATATTTTGTACATGGATTATTTATAAAGTTTTTGGATTTTTTACAGTCTCATTCGTTCAGGTATGATGTTTTTTTGCAAATTTCGTTTCACTTCTTGAAATAAAACGTTCCAAACTCGAGGGGAAAAAATCGATTGACAATATTTTATACATGGATCATCTACAAAGTTTTTGGGTTTGTCGATATGAGAAAATTTTCATTTCTTCATAGTCTCATTCGTTTACGATTTGGTTAACTGAGACGTGTCGTAAATAAAAGCTGCGCATCTTGGTCCTATGGCGAAAATTCGATGGATGTTTTGTTTAAAGAGAATTCTTTCTTCTGAGTCATCGTTTGAGATTTTGAGAAAATATTTCTAAAAACTTTTAAGCCGATTATGATTCTAGGGTTCGTTCAACTTGCATATACTAGCAAACTAGAACTTTTCTTTTTAGCCAGTGATAGTTGCTGGAAAATTTCGGTCAACGTATAGATCCGATACATATCGTCTAATTCAATGGTTGAAAATCAATTTCTCACATGAAGACATGATTTTTTTTTTCTAAACTACGATTTTTTCTACATCCACATCCGATCAAAGTTGTATATTTGTTTGTGTGTCTGCAGGAGTAATTTCGTCACTTATTCTCTCGTAAGTCCACGTAATTGTTGGAAACGAAATTTTGAAAAAACTCAAAATAACAATGTGAAATAACTGTCATTTTACAACGAGAATAATTTTTGTGTTCACCAGATATTATTGATTTCAAATTCAACGTTCGAAGTCTTTTCGGTAAATTTCGGTTCGAGAACCTGTTCTTTGACCTAACCCCAACGCAAACGAGCGTTCGCAATCTATGCCGTCCTTATGGCAGGAATGAGAAATTCATCGATGCACTATATTCACTTACCTGATGGGATCAATGAGCAAACGAACTTTGAATTATTACATATGTATATGTATACGTATATGTAATAGCGTAATACGTATTATATGTAGTTCATACCTCTGTGGAGGTACAGTTGATTGGATTTCCTTGCGTTTCAGCTGTTTAAATATAATCGAGATTGGTTTGCGCCTGTAATTAGAAGCCAGTTATAACGCGTTCTTCGTTTTGATCTTCCTCCTGTTCTGAGCTGAACCCATTGATTCGCTCGAAATTGATTCGTTCAATACATCATATAACTTTTCGTGATTTTTTGCTGTACATACATGAATAGCCTCAAGTAGGCACGCTGCTTCAGAGTTTTCTTGTCAGTTAATACCGAAGTTGAAACTAATGTCTGCAAAATGGTTTCGAGAAATTGTGACAGCCCTGCGGAAAGTTGTCGGTGGGGTGCAAAGTCCGCGAAATTTATCCGAGCTTCCGATCAGCTTTTTTTGTACTTTGCGAATTGAGCATGAATTTAAAAACTTGGATTCATAAGTGCGTGAAACAGTCGCATGAAATCAGTCGTAAAACGAGAAAATAATCACACAGAGTGACGATTACGCGATATTGACTTGTGATTTCTCTAAACTTTTGCTTCGGGGAAGTGAAACGTTTACATTTCCACCACGATTTTAATACAATGATATGAGTTTATTTGAGGGGGGATTTTTTTTTTTTTTTTTTTTTTTTGAAACTACGTACCGCGATTTCATCATTCCGCGGAATGCAGTCTCATCCCGTTGGTTATACGGTACATGTCATCCCCTTTGGAAGCCCCGAGCGTCTGTTGGTTGCGCCTTCGTTCAGCGGCTTCTATTACCTCGCAGAAACCTCTAATTGTGAGTTAGAAATTCAAAGCGCTTGGACAAAGTTGAAACTATATATTCTCCGCACGGCACTGCGCTGCAGTGCACAGTTCTGCAGCTAGTATAACGCGAAACTTACGACAGTGAGACGACGGTGACAATTACCGGCACCCCGTTATTAGCTTATAATTGTTCTGACCATAAAATCTGCCGCCTTGAATGCCAATTCGATTTCATCTGTTCTCAAGGTGCTATCAACCTGAATTCCTTCATAGTGTCTTAATGACGTTTAGTCCATGTATATAGAGTGTAGTCAAAGCGGTTCTCAGGCATCGGAATTATAGGGGATCTACCTCCAAGGTGCATCGCTGATATCAGTAAAGTTGAATTTCGTGAAAACAAACGCATTCGAGCCCGGCGTTACGTGTGATAAATGGTATGATTTGATAGTTAATAGTGAGATTGCAGATTGGATGCCAAATTCAGTTCCTTAGGCTACCAGAAAGGCTTTGGAATTCTTACAAATTTATATGAATGATAGTATGACTTGAGGAGCTTTTTGAAGGACACCAATTTTAGATATGGTTTGAACTAATAAAGGGGTTCAGGTTTCGAATTTTGAAAGTTCCAAGAGCGCCGGATTCCAAATTATTTGGTGGCGAAACTTGAAGCAAGATTCCGGAAATTTCAGTTACGATAGAGCAAAATTCCGAAAAATACAGTTTCGATAGAGTAAAATATCGAAAATTAAAACATACTCGTACAGCGTAGTTTACTCAGCGAGTTGGTGTAAAAAATTAGAATTACCACGATTTCGAACGTGAAAAAAGCGAAAAACCAAAACAAAACAAGTCTAAAGTGTTGGAATTTCACCCAACCAGAACTTTAAGGAAGTGAAAATGTTGGATCATTCAGAATTTCGATGTTTCACATTTACAAATTTTTACATACATACACACTTTCAGAACTTTGACTTGTCGGAATTATGTCCTTCCAGAACTTTGCAGATTCGAAAATTTGAGCCTCGGGTTTCGGACCATTCGAAACTTCGATGTTTCGTGAAAGTTAGATTCCTTCACTTGAAGTTTCACCACCAAAAACTCCGAAATACAGCGCTTTCGAAACTTTTCAAATTCGGAATTTCAACCCCGCTCCGATATCACAGCACAAAAGTGTCTTAAAGAAAAATCAACGATCGGTACTTTACGCCTAGTGTTGCAGCCCGATCGAAACGTCGCAATAAAATATTGCTTGAGAAAAAAAAAATCAAAAAAAAAAAAAAAATGTCGCTTCAATCGACCATCACCGACTTGAAAGTATTAAAGAAGGATCGTCAGGGAATGGAACTTTCGCGCGTGACGTCACGAATCAGCGAAAGTGAGGGTGGGACAGTCATGAACGAGGAGCGAGGACCAGAGAGAGGGAGAGAGAGAAAACAGAACCGGGTTTAATGTGTCGGGGGTTTCCTTCGGGTGGCACGTGCTTACGGGGTTGAGTTGAACTCTGTCTCGCTTTCGCGTTGCTCCCGCAGCCGTGCATCACGCGTGAATACGTTCACCAAATGGAGGAGTGGCAGTCTTGGACGCCGTGTACCTTCACGGATGCGCTCACGGACGCCGTTGTATTTCGCATTGTTAACAACGAACGTGTTACCGGCACGCCGTCAAGTTTAGTACCGCTTTACCATTCCGCGTCTCAATCCATGTGGACCTTGTAGCTTTTACGAGCTGGGTGCATAAATCCTTCGAGCGTCTGTTGCGCAATCATTTCGAACAAACGGATTAAACTCTATTGTCGGTACGTACATGTATCTGTAGCTTTCCATCGACGCATCTGCGACACTTTTGAAACGGTTCATTGCACATCTTTACAACGTGATTTCAGGTATTTACGGTCTGTTCATGCGGACAAGTTTCGCGGATTTTTTTTTTCTCTCAATTTTATACTTTGGTTGCTCAGGGGAGGAGAATTTGGTCACTTGATTTCTTTTGTTATTTTGAACAGAGTTAAAACTGATCGTTAGCAAGTTGAAAAAGGTATCTTGCGGCGTCACATATGCCAAAGCACGCATTTGTGTACAAACTGAATAATTTGTTTATACATGCATTGGAAATATTGAAATCCAATTGCATATAATTTTTGCATACTTTGTAAAATATACTTTTTTCCCCATGAAACTTGCCTATTGGCGAAATTTTGTCGATCTTACAGTTAGGATTAGAAAGGCTCGATCACGTGGATTGAATTTGGAATTTATTTTACATATTCCTGTCGAATAATCTTCTCTTTAATAAAAAAAAGAATAACACGTGTGGTATTATAGCAATTTTGTAACTTTAAAACTAGTTCCTTAAGTATTTTGAAATTCTAACAGTGACTTTAAAATGTCCACGTTTATTGCAATCGTTATTTATCGGCAAATTCAATCGCGATACATATTCGTTAATTACAGAACCTCAACATCTTACTAGCGGAATCCTTTGAGGCGATTAGATAAAGGCTCTTTTTTCCCAATTATATCAGCCAACAATTTTGCAAGAGCTAATTATAAGAATACCTGAAATCATTTAATTCTAAAGTCATTTAAAATCGCACCCAAGTAATCTAAAGTTCTGCAAGGTGATTTTAAGAAATCTGCACATTACAATGAAATAAACAGACGTACGTCATTGAACGCCAAGGGCACAAATTATGCACAATGTTATAGATTTGCTCCATAATAGAACGGTTTAATTTTTTTTATAAACGCTCTTTTACTTTGTTCAAAAATTGATCCAACTTTTTATTATCTAATCTGACTTTGGCCTCGTATATTATACCTGCATGAAGGATCATAGTAAAATCTGGATTATCTTGGGCATCAGAAGTTTCCTCATTTGGAAAGCGTAGCTTAAGCTCCAAAGGCACTTTCAACGGAGGAGCTTAAGCTGTCAACTTGAAAATTTCCAAAGAATTTGTGAATAATCAAATTATTTGCTGATTTTTCGAGCTCATCATACAGCCCCTGTATTGTCAAATCGAACCTGAGATGCGTGTTTTTTTTTTTTTTTTGTTACACGAGATTCATTTTTTAGTAAAAATATCGTAAAAATACGAATAAACGTCACGTTATAAGAATTTCCCTAAAGTCTGAAGATAAAAAAAAATTATAATAATTTGATGAGGCAGTATTTAATATTGGCTCGCATTCTTCCAGTTTCGGGTGAGCTCTTGTTCATTATAGAATAAGAAGTTTCTTCTCTTCAAGCACTGTGTATAAGGAGGACTATAATGTGTAGATGTTGTGTTTACCCTTTTTGAATCCTTGCTTCCGATGAGAAGCCACGTAAGACAAGCAATGCCGTCTAATGAATGATATGCGGATGTGCAAATCATTTTTCTACGAGAAGAATATTGTTGAAGGTTTCAACATCGACAATCACAGATTTTCAAGTACTAAAAAAATCGCACGCATCCCAGGTTTTACAAAAACTTTCGTTTCGTCATGCAAAACATAGCCACTGAACGATTTAAGCACATCTGAATTTTGAAATTCCCATAAGTAGCCTTTGTTCAAAATTTCAACATCATTGAGGCGGTAATGAGAATCGTTTTCATCGCAGCCTTTTCGCGTGACTTATTTTTTACTGAAAAATTACAAGAATCTCGGAGAAGAGTAATATCTAAAAAAATGCCTTTCTCCGAACCGCCCTAATATACAGTATAATTTATAACCGCATAAAGATGGTAAAAGTTTCGAAAGCATATTCCGTGACATACCCTGCACCTTGGTTCAGGTTTTCGTGACGTTTTTGCCGTTGAAGCGTCGCGTCGCATCGCGTTGCGTCCACCGCTGGCGGAAATTGTTGGAGTTTTCTCAAAGCGGCGGAAGCGATGCGAAAAACGGTGCGCTCTCTCGTGGTAATTACGTAAAGAGAAAAATACGCCCGACATCAATATAACCTATACTGCTGAGCTTTCGCAAGCCTTGCACGGACCACCGCGGGACATCGGGGGCGACAGTTTTTTCCACCCAGTGTTCCGGCTACGTTATAATGGCCCTGCAGGCAGGCTGGTCCCTCAACTCAGCTTCCTGGCTTGTCTTTATCCACCATCGCCAACCTCCCTGCCCACCGAATGTTGGTCGTTAGTCCTTTGTGCAGATTCGCGAGAAACTCCTGGACGTATTGCCAAGCCGTGAGCTTCTCCCCGTCCAATCGCAGACAAATCAAAAGATCTGTGAGTTCACTGAGGAAAATTTAATTTGTTATAGTAGCTAAAAAATTGAGTAAAACAGGTATCGTTAGAAAAAACTGTTTCAATATCGTTGGAAATACGAAAAACGAGGTACGCGCAACCATTTTGCGCCATTGTCGATCCTTTTTTGGTAATTGCATCGCAAAATCCGTTCGTGAGGTTTACTCTACTCTTTTAGTTGAACAAGGATTTAACGTCAATTTATTCTTGCACAAGCATTAAATTTTCGCAACAGTTCCAAGAAAATATAGCAACAGCGATCGTAATGAGAAAGAACAGTAACGGATACTAGACTTTCTGGTAGCAGCTACAAAACTAATTTTCATTTTCTACCTAGAACTATATTTTTCGATTGCGGTAAAAAATGAAAATAGTTAAGGACTGAGCGGTAACCGAATCTAAAAATTTCTCTCAATGTACGTAAACCCAGAATAAATTTGAAAACCTAATGGATACATTTTATCAAACATGAACTGTGTGAGTTGCAAATTACTTTTTGTGATAATGAAAGACACTTGTCCTAAGGTAAACGATTTAACCAGCAACCAGGTTTCATAGTTACTGTATGTCTGAATTGTTTACTCACTATGTGAAAAAAAGAAAATAATTTGTATTATCAGTACGTTTTAATTTCCATGAATGTAAAGTTTTGAACATATTCATAGTTATTATGCATTATTATTAGTCGAGCGAATATAATTTAATGAATGATAATCAAATCATATCAATACGTAATCCATTTCTGGTTTATCGCAAGCCTCTGAACAACTAATGAATCTCGATTCTCTTGTAACTATTACCAGCATTTGAAGTACGTAATGTAGTTGGAATATCATTACTGTTGAAAGTTCCGTTACCATATCACGCACATTTTGAATCAATATACGATTGTAAGTTTATTTTGTGCAAACAGTGCAGTTTAACAATATTGTTCATCTCAATGAACCCGTAATTTACTTCAGGTGTTCACAATGCTTTTTATTGTTTTTAATTGTTAAATGAATTTTCTTGCCACTTATGAAATTAATAAAATTTCAAACAGTGTGACGAAACAACTTTCAGTTTGATAAAAATAGAAATAAACTGAATTTCAGTCTAAAAGAATATCTATTCTCAGGTTTGCGATCACTCGATTGTGGTAACTTCAAGTTGAACTCTGGAAAATTCTAAAGCTGCTAGTTTTATGAAAGACGAAATATTTCGAATCCTGCGATGCTTGGAGGCAATCTTTATTCTTTTCCGAAGAGAGATTCAATAAAGCGTCTCACGTATAACAAATTGCATTCCAATGATTCAACCTCGATAAAACTTTTGAAGAGTGTGGAAAAGTTAATTATCCAGAGAAAAAAGCACCTCTGTAAGTTCCGTAAGATTATTTTAGCAATGTTTGTGACAATTCAGTCAAGTTTTCATTAATTTTTTCGGTTGTCGAAGAAAATCTCGTTTCCAAACGGTACTTGGAATGGGTGAAAACTTTGTTAAGTTTTAAAACTTTAAAACAACTGATGGAGTTTTAATTCACTATAAATAGACCACCATGATTTGAAAAATTTAATATCAATTATGTCCGTACAGTTTGCAAACAATTAGGCTCGATAAAATATGATGAAAAGTAGTAATTTTACACTCCGAATCCGAGCGTGGATATTTCGTTAAACATTTCGAATGGAAAAATGCAAGAATATGGGAAATCCGAGGTAAAACAGTTGTTGTGCAAACTGGTTAAAGTCGTGAAATCGCCGAAGCAGATTTACTCCCGAGTTAAATGGTCACGGTGTTCCCGGCGTGTCGGCTTTACGTGTGCACACAACACTGTCTTCACTTCAGATTGAATGAAATTATAGTTGTTAGCCGCGTTCAAGATAAGCTCGCGGTCCAGCCGCCGTCTCGGTATCATAGAAGCGGTTAAAAATCCGTGCAAACGCAACCTTTCGACGAGCTTAGGGCCAAGGCGAATCTCAACCGCGCTTTTCCTCTTTCATCACGCGGCAAGTTGTAGATTAAAGTCAATTAGAGAGCCCGGAACCAGTGGAACGAAAACCGCGCACGAGACGCTCGAAACAGCATCAAATCCGATATACTAAAAAATGGAGGCCATGCCGTATTTCAAGCATCTTGATACTCGGCACATGTGATGTTTATATTTGAAACCCAAAATAGTAAACTTTATATCCACCTAAGGAGTTTGTTCTTGTAAAATGAGAAGAGCTACTACCGAAAATGTCTCTCTCTCGTGAATATCATCTTGACATTTTGAATTCATGGTTCACGTGTTGCCTACATGAAGCGCTTCCTGATGCATCATCGAATGAGTTCGTACCTACTTTTCATTTCAACGCAATCACTGAACCTTCGTTCATGTTGCGGATTTTTCGATGGGTTCAAGAATCAAGTTTCTGATACCACAATTGCAACATGACTGCACGAACCTGTATCATTTGTTACAGTTAAATTCCATGCTCATGTTCTCTGACCAGCTGAATTAGGCATATGAAAAAAGATGGTACTGTCCCCGACACACCATGACGCATTCGAAGCATTGAAGTTCGATATGAAAACCTCATCGAGCATGGCACTAACTCGTCGCAATGTCTTTCGACTAATGTGCGTTGCTGATAAGAAAAGCTGACCTGACTGCGTCGCGTTAACGCAAGTGAAACAAACAGTCGTATCCGTGAGTACAACCAACGTAGCGGACAGGCGGACAGACGAGCAGAGGAAGCCCAGAGCCAACCAGCTAGAGCTACATGATCACGGATGAGTGCGCGCATCACGGGCGTCGTTGGTTGAGGAGTACCTACGAGGACGGTGCCGGATGATGAGGACGAAGACGAGGAGGACTACCAGGACGAGACGTGGATAGTGAGGGGAGTGGGACGGGGGGGATGTAATTGCGGGGGGTTCTGAGATGCGCGGAGATGTTCTCGCCGGGTCAGCGCGGGGTCACTCCTGGAATCCAGAGCAAACTATACACCCCCTCCGCCTCCCGGCCCCACCGCCACCCTACGACCATGACGGTGAACTGCAGACCAGTCGTGTTCCTGCAGCGTGGTTGTCCCCGCGTTGTGGCGCGTTATCCTTCAGACCCGCCACAGCCACGCGAGAACCTCATCTCCGCGTCATCGTTGCACGATCTGTATACCCCGATATACGACAACGTCGCCGAGGACGGAAAGGAGGAGGGACCCAGGGATGAGGGGCTGCAGGTCGTAAAGTCGGGCGACGTTCGATGCGAGTAACCTACTGCTTTCTACGTGATCATGTGTACCGATCCCAAAGCATACCCGGGTTTCGCTCAAGCCAAACTGCTCGGTCTTTCCTGGGTTCACGTATCTCGTATGCATATTGACAGTACGTGAAATTTGACGACGTTCGAAGATCGGATACTTATTAATGCACTATGGCTGTTTAAGGGGTTGCGGTGGAGTTCTTACTGGAATCCCAAGACTTGGATAGGATCACCCATAAAACTCTGATCGAGCAGTTCAAACAGATCCTCAAAAATCCATCGAACATTACGGTGGACCATTGGTACTTGTTCGGTACTTTGGTGATCAAGATTCAAGAATATGGTACTTTCTTCGTACAGGGTTAATCTAATGAATTTCTATTTCGGTACACTTATCACAGGAATATCATCACGGTGGTTCATTCACTCGCGTTATTGACCGCTCATTTACATGGTACCTACCTCTTGACAGTGAGTTTTTATTGCATATGAAAATGTCCCAGTTTGCCATCGACCACTTTAAACTACAAGCTTGTCTTCTGAAATTTGGTGACCTTGTTCCTGCTGTTCGTGATTACTATTCGTGACTCTGCCAGTCCGGGCTCAGGACGAACCATCTTCGAGGAAAGCCATCTTGAAAGTCCTTGGCGGCGAAGGTCTGCGACACGCTTTGGTAGTTGGGACTGCGACCACCTTGACCGGGATGGACGGACCGGCGCACAAACAAAGATCGAGTCCTGTTGGGGGGTCGCACCGTGTTAGCGCCGCACTGCGCGTCAATTAAGTGGTGAGATACTGAGACTACCTTCCGTACGGACATGCATCGCTCGACTTACCAGTGCACGCGCGATCCTGTACCTATAACGTGCACACGTGAACCTCGCTGTTTTGCTCCTACTTCCACGTTTTTTTTCTCCTTTTCATGATCGGTGAGGTATTATATGTATACTTACAGCGCAAATTCTGCATCATCAGACGCACCTGTGTATGCCATGCCATGCTCTTTATTCACGGATTACGCTAGACAAAGGGAAAGAAATGAACTCGAGAAGTCAATTCTTTTCGAAAAATTGTACAGTGTTATGGTTTTGAAGGTTTCAAGGAATTCATGATAAACTGGACTCGAGATATTTTTTACGATTAGTAAAAGAAGCAGATTTCGCAAAAAGCATCTTTGGAATCCATGGAGTTTAGAGATATTTCAATGGGATTGTATGTTAGGAGAGGATCGGGAAAACAAAACCCGACAATTTTCAAATTGGTGGAAAGGAACCCCATTTCCTTCTGAATTCTGCTGCACAAAGTAAGCACGACAAACTTCCTGATTGACTACATGTTCGTTGAGGGTTTGCTGAACAACGAATGAACTTTTGGTTCAAGTCAAGTGGCGAACTCCTCGAGTTGCGATGCGAGAGCACATAAGAAGGGCAAGAACTTCAGAATGCAGAGTCAGCGAAGAATCTGCGCTCAGAGTGCATCTCTACTGTTTCCACTCTGATACTCCATTGTTCTTTTGACTAAATAATGAGATTGTACGTCGCACGTCTCGTTACGCATCGTCAGTTTGGCAGAACGTGAACAATCTTATGGTAATAAAACCGTGAAGCACGACAACAGTTCAAGGTTGTACTTTACAAATTGAATATAACTTTGATTCAGCTTATCTGTACGTGATTAAAATTTTGATGTCATCAATTTTCACGGAATAGAAATAGAAGTGCTTTCAACGATGCTTGAAAGAAGTAATTGTACCTAGAGAAATCTGTCACAATAATTTAAAAGTCAAGTCACGTCAAGTCGTTAAAGTTTTTTGAATCCGTACCGACTAAAGGTACTGTGAAACTCACCCAAATCCTTTAAAATCATATCTGATATTATATTTCGTGACATTATATTTTTTTACTTCTATGACAAAATCACTGCAGTCCAGTGAAATGTACTAAACATTTTTAAGAACCTCTGAAATCTGATAAAACTTTTCAAAATCTCTTAGAACTGCTTCGACTTCACAAAGTTGACTGAAACGATCTAAAATCGTAAAAATCCTTTAAGATCCCCGAAGAAAAATCTTACAGTGGGAGAAAGCTTGGAAAAAAGTTCAAAGCAGTATTTCACGAACAAAGATAAATGTATATTTACAACATACGAGATGTATAATAACGCTGATTCTCCCTGAAGGAATGTCTATGCTCTCGGCGGAATGGTAAAAGTGAGAAAACTGTTCTTTGCTGTGGCCTGCGGCTCTGCATCTGCACTCTATAAAGTCTCAGGTGCCATAAGGGTGTGCAGCTCACCGCGTATTTACCCTGTCACGGTCGTGGTTGGTCCAATTCGAGGGAGACACGTTTCAACCCGAAGCTCAAAGCGTTGTCTGGGAGTCGCTAGTCGTGCAGCTCATTTATGCCTGACCAGGTCTCCCAGCTATGGAGTACCTGCTACGCAGTTCCCTCAAAACGCGCGATGCATGCTTTCAACGGTACTCGATGCGTACAAGTGATTAGTACTCGCAATGAAATACTAAACGATTGCTACACCAACAAGAACCTCCGTCCTGCAGGGTGCTAATTGATTTCCAAAAGCATTCCGTCACTCTTCCACTTCATTTGACTCGAAAAATCAAACTCCAGAGCTTTCAGGTGATCGAGTTCAGAGGCTTTGTATGTAATTTGGAAAGGAACATATCACTGAAAAATGTCACCAAGCTGTTATAACGACTTATCTTTATTAAGTGGAAAAATTGACTATAAATATTTTACCTTGTAAGGGATGCTTTTTTCCGAGCAGTGAATGAGTGGTGGGATATACTGGAGTGCGAAAGTTTCGCAGTAAAAAGTTGAAAAGTCAGTAAAAATGATGAAAGATTGACGGTGAGGGATGGCGCAGGACAGGGATGAGTGCAAACGGTATACCTACTCATGAGATTACCTTGGAAATATATGACGCGCAGCCGGTTTTTATGCCTGCAGACTTTATTCTCTGTATGTGACTTTTAAGTTTTTCAGGTGGTATGCACAGAAAAATTTGCAGGTGTCGATGCTTCCGGCGAGTCAAGAATTGGTACATCATTACAAATCCGATGTTCCAAATTTCAAAATTGAGAGCGGCTGATGCTTCGAACAGCCGCAAAACCGATAAAATTAGTTGTAGTCAATCAAAGTTTCGAAGGGGCAAAATTACAATCCGCAAAAGGCAAAAGGGCCAGAAAGCCGAAAGCCCGCAATACGGTTGTCAAGGTTACGCAGGCTTATGCTAGATGGCACTAGACACCGGCCATCGACTACGTGTAACGTTACAAATAATATATCTGCATCTGACGTCATCCAACCTTTCGGCATTTTTGACATTCTGTCTTTAGCGGGCTTCGGGATTTCGACCTTTGGAGTCTTTGATCAGTCGTTATTGATAAATTCGGGTTCGTAGATTTTCGTCAAAGGCACGAGTCTGACATTTGAAAAGTCGTCTTTGTGACTTCGGTATTCTCTCAATTCTATATTTTGCCATTCGTAATCTTGGCCATTCTCAGAAAAAAAAAAATGTCGGTATAAACTTATTTATACATTTTTCCGTTCTCAATTTTCATTTTTCTACAAGTCATCTTTTCGGATTCAATAGCCCTTCTACGTTTTAATTGTCAGGATTTCGTTCCGTCGACTTTTTGGTCTTTCAGATTTTTGTACCACACCCAGCGTGACACGGATAGCTGTAAGTAAGCCGTTCAAAATTGCGGGTGGTAATCTGAAAATGGCGTGAAATGGTTGGCGTTAAAGAGTGGGACATGGCGCAGGGCTTAAATCCGTCAATATGCATCCGTGCTCCAGTGATCATCTTGGTTGCAGATATGTATGTGTTCCTTTCCACTCATGTCGCGGTAAAGTTTGATGAAAACGACACGTGATCTGCATAGCGTTCTCACTCACAGATGTGCTGTAAAGCTCAATGTTCGTAAGAGATGAACGTATGAGCGGTTGCGAATAGTTCGTGTGAAACATAATTCCGCAACTCTAGAAATTTCTTTGAAGTCAATTTGAAGATTCGACTTCAAACAGTGTAAGGTTGGCACTAAATTATAGTTTATGCAAGCCCACATCGCGCTTTTTCACGATGCAACTTCACAACTCTTAGCTCTCTTTCAATAAAGTATACATACCTAATTCTCTTGGAACCGCTGCTGGAGCACGTTTCGTGTAATAAAAAGCACTTATTATGATACGCATTGTTACTCAAGGTTAGTGATTTTTGGTACTAGCAACATTATGATAAAAGCATCTCATAATTGTATGAAAAAGTGCATGCAGCTTGTTTACTCTTTCGTCTTCTGATTGTATGGTCAGTGTTTTATCCACTTTCGGCCGTTCTTGAAAAAGAAACTGAGTAGTGAATTGTAATCATTATTATTGTCATTATTAACCAGAGTAAATTACATAATTAAACCTGTAGAGGTAAGCAAAGTTACGTGTTTGCAAACATGGTACAAGAGAACTTCAAGCTAAATTTCTTAAAAAGTATTAACTAACAGTAGTATCAACTACAATAATAAGAATTTAATGATTCTTCCAACATACCGTATGCAATTAAGAAATAACCATTAAAATAATCAACACGAATTATACGATAAGTTAAAATTAAACATTAGATGCAATACATCATTGTTATTTATTTTTTCTATCAGACTCATTTAAAGTTTTAAGTTCATTAGGTAAGCCCTTCAATGTTCTAACCTCTGTTAGATCGCTGCACTTTATACTACTGACTGGCGTTTTATGTTGAGGAATCCATATACTGTTGAATCTAGTTGTACCAAAGGAAGCTTGAAGTAATTTCGTTTTTTAATAAGTCATAGTGGTACAGACCGCACATAATTCTTTCGAAAGAATGGTTTGAAGTGTCTCAATGAATTCTTATTGACTAAATGGTGGGGAAATAGTACGAATATTAACCATGTGGAATCAATGCATGTTTTTCGCAGGTATAGACATCTCTATAAAAAAGCCGTTTCAAGTTTTACAAAAGTCTTCACTTGCGGGTGTCAATTTTAGCATCCTTAGGTCCTGATGTGACCCATAAAAGTTGACCGACTTGTGAAAGATACTGTTGACTTTTACAGAATCTGAAAAAAGACTCAGATCCCACATAACATCAAGAAGTGTGAAGACCGTGTTAGGAGTGACATTTTTTTTATGCACTCTGGAAACATGTCGTAATTCTGTCATAAAAGTTCCAGGCCGCACTTTTCGACATTCTCACTTGATCTTTCGATCCCCGCAGACGAGGAATCGTTCAAATTGAATATTCCTCCAAACTATTTGAGGGACTATAAGAGATGAGATGTCATAGGTGACATTGAAGAATTTTTTTCTTATGTACAATGCATTTTTCAATCTGAAACAAAGCGTGATTTCGTAGTACAATTATTGAACGTGAAACGTCATTTTTTTTTTTGTCAATGTATATTTTAATGAGTAAGAATTTCTTCTCTGCATGCACGATGTAAGGAGACTGTAGTGTGTAGATGTTATGTTTACAATATTTTAACATTGGTGAGGTACAGCGATTCATCGAAAAATGTTATTCTTTTTTCTTTAGTGACAACGATAATTTGACAACTCTTTATCTGAAACATACGAAAAAATAATGCTATTAGAAGACATCAACATCTGGTGATTAAACGCAGGGTTTTTTTTATAAAGACTTACTGTTTTATTAAAAGGAAAAACGAGATTACCTTTAACACCGCATTTCTAACAATGTAGAATTCGACCCAGCGTTTACGAACTCCGCGCCACTTGTAACCCTTTGATTCCAATATCGAAAGGACATGTCTTCTGTACGACTCGGCCCAATGCCCGTCTGTTCATGACCAAAGGGGGCCCGTCCGGGACCATCACGGAGTCAACCCTCCGCACGTACACTTGGGGACAATGAATCTGAGACGGCTAATTTTTTACAATAGACAGTTATGTTGGCAACGCAGAGAAACCTACAGCGCCACAGTCGGCCGAGCGCGAAACTAACTCAATCTCAATAAACGTAACGTAACCCATGACCGTCGAGTCTAACCTTAGAATACCGCGGGCATAATGACTTGTTGGATCGACGCGTATTCTAAGGTTAGACTCGACGGTCATGGGTTATGTTACGTTTATTGAGATTGAGTTAGTTTCGCGCTCGGCCGACTGTGGCGCTGTAGGTTTCTCTGCGTTGCCAACATAACTGTCCAGTGTAAAAAATTAGCCGTCTCAGATTCATTGTCCCCAAGTGTACCTCGCGCGAACAAACGAGTCCGGGGGTTTTGGTTCGGGATGGTGGTCCGCGGTTAACGGGGTCCGAGAGGTAGGCAAGGTAAAGACTCTCTCGCAGGTCGATACCATCGCGGTCCAGGTCTCTCGGTGCTGATCCTGCTCCTGCTCCTGCTCCTGCTGACGTTCCTGGGTACTCGATGCCGCGCCGAAGCATTCCCCGTAATTATTCAGCAAGGAGGACCCCGCGGGTCGAGCCGGGTTATCGCCGCGCACTAGGATGCGAGCGAGGTTATCCGTCCTCCTCGCTCTTCCAGTGACCGCCCCGAAGTTCCTCGTCTCCTTGGCGTGCCTGGCTACACACCGATTCTGGATATCTCGAGGAGCTTTCGTCGCTTTGTCCCTAACGTTTTTTTTTTTTCCACTTTTCCCGCGTAACCATTTTCGTTTGGGCTAATTGACCTCGGGTGGAAAGAGCCGATCACCTCGTGTCTTTCACCTGCATTGACAAAGCAACTCCGGGTTACCGAAGAGGATCTGCTGCACCTTTGATCGATGCGGACTGCAGTTTGTCTCGAACTTCTAAACCCTCTGACTCGATGAGATTAAACCCTCTCCGAAGGCGCTGACGAGCTTACGAGCTTCAAACACGGTCTGCTGGTACCTTGACTTGAACTTCCGCGAAATTGGAAACGACGTTTACGTAGAAGTATGAAACGCCAGATTGAATGCGATTGTACGATTTGTGTGAATCAATTTTTATCATTTGCAACCTTATCGACTGTATTGTCATAAATTTTTCAAGTCAAGTTCTGTACGACGGGTGAATGTCTTCGAGATAGATTTAAGATCGAAGAGTATCCGATCGGAATGAGCGATGACTTGCACAATAACACATCGACTAGGAAATATACCCTTGAAAATATACATCAAAGTTCATCGTAAGTTTTTTCGTGCTGTATACGCAGATTTAAGTGAAGCCTGAAAGCAAGAGGCAGATGTAAATATCTCATAAATGTCGGCTGCGTGAACCGCGAGTATTCACATCTTGTCCAACAGCTGTACAAGCTCCGAAGCAAAGTGGATAACCGCCGAGGCTTGCTATGAAGACTTTATATTCTCAGGCGAGTCACGACCAAGGAGATGTTAGCTGCACACCGAGCGTGATAACGATAATTTTGATTATCCTAGACGCCCGAGTGCGGAGTACGAACGCTTGTCGGGGTGATCGAAAAATTGCATGTATACAATGCGCGTGTGTGTCTAGTAAGCAGCGTCAGTATTTAATACGGTAATAATGAAGGAGTTGAACGATCGAATACCGAGGAGGCATTTCTTAACGAGCCATTTTAGTGCCAACAAAGCTTGTTTGAATATCGAAAGACGGAAGACTGAAGCTGGAGTCAGTTCCTAATTATTATTGGAAAGATCCGGTTGCTTACTTTTAAGAAATAATGGGCTCTCCACTAAACTGTATTGAAAATAGTAACTATTTTTTTTTTCAAAATTTAAGTCAACGATATTGTTTCAAATGACGAAACAAAAAATTCTGTCACAGTTCGAGTTCCTAATGTTAATATTGAGAGGTACATCGTCGCGATTTTCTATTTTCCATTCAAATAACAAGGGAATTTTTCTTTAAACTTGGGAATTTTGTAACTCGTTAACGCGTTAGTGTACTAATAAGACCAGAACATATTTTTGTAAGGAATAGGAAAGCTTTACAAAACAGGACTGTTATCATTGTACGATAAGTCTACTCTTTGAAAAGTTATTTAAGTTCAAAGTTAAATTTACGGTAAATTTGACGATTATTATACTTTTTCACCGAAATTACCAGACTAATCGTAAAATTGTTACACGACTGATTTTGTAGAACGTTTCATTCATTCAAATTATTTCTCACAAGGTGATCGAAATTCCTGAAGTAACTTTGGTTATTTGCGTTTAAACGTAAATTCAAAAAAAGATCCATAAGTTGGGGGGAAATTTTATGCGAATAATACAGTAGCTCGAGAATTTCCGATCGTTATTTGACCCCTATCGACTCCACGAGGAAGTTATTTCTATGGGTGAACGGAAAAGCCATACTTAGTGAAATATGGTGAATGCGTATGCGAACGGCTGGCAAGGAGATCACCGACTTCCTAGCGTGATTTCACGGTCGGCTCGTTAAGCGATCGTCAAACATAACAAGACACGTCCTTGTGGAAAAGATCACGGTTTCTGGGATGCCACGATACCGGCAGCTGGATGATCGCTGGCGTGTAGTTTATGACTCTGATACAGATTTAAAAACCGGATATGAAAGTTCGGAAAACCTCACTCAATTAAAGAAAGACTGCGTGTAATTGGACAGCAGTTAAATTTTAAAGGCTTACAGATGTAGTTTGATCAAAGAGTTTTTCCTCTAATGTTACGTGTAAATTTCCTTTAATTTAAGACAAGCAGGGCCGGCGAATTGTACTTTTTTTCGGGTATTGAGTTCATTATAGAATTGGGATTGGAGGGGGGTCGTTTATTTATTCAATTACAGTTACATGGTATTTTGATTAACGTTATATCTTTGCACTTTTGAAACCTCATTTTACTTACCTCATTTATACATAATTTTTCGATAAAACGAAAAGTAGCTTGAAGTTCAACGTTTCACTTATTCGTGATGGAGACGCGATTGATTTCTGTCACCATTTTTGTCCGAATGTAAAGGATTGCTGTGTCAATTAATCTAGATACCATTATTAATTCTAAGATATGAGTTTTCAACCTCTGTAAAACGAAAAATTATCCATACCGCAGTGCAAGTCGACGCTGGGATGAATGAAATAAACCTGAAGAAAAAAAAAGGTATCAATTTTGGATGCGTTGTAAATGGGAAAAGTATTTTATAGACATGGATACGCAGAAAGTTCGAGGTAATGAAGCTACTGACTAAATAATAATCTTAGAAAGTTTGATTTTACTTTATTCCATTCAAGTTTTCGCCTACCAATAATGTCCAATCACGAAGACACGTTTCGCTACTTTTCCCAGGCATAGAAACTCCATACTCAGCATACATCAAGTATGGATTACCCCATACTGACCATACCAAAGTCGCTAATAGTCCTTTAACGAGTGGAATATTGTTAAACGGCTGAAAAGTGACGTAGAAGTAAACGTACAAATGATATAACGATAATAAACAAAGCAAATACAATTGCAAAGCTTCCAAGCACCATACAGATATGATGTTGAATCATTCGACTTGGGTATCTGATATTGTCAATTTGCCAGGCATGGGTGAGTGACTTTGCGAGCCGTAGTCCGAATGCAGCCGCAGGTTCATTTGGCACATCAGAAATTCCATCTGCAAAAGTCGCTTCAGTGTTTCTTTCTTATTCATCTCGACCACCATAGAAGCCGCGACAGATGGTTATATTATGATACCGTATGGTACCGCCGTCATTAAGGAGCCTCGCTTTTATCACACCTATCCACCTTTGTTATATTACATACACGTACGCTGTTCAACACCTTTTCTAATCTTCCCAACGCGCTTGCGCGGATTACTGTAGAATGGAAGGCTCATTCTTCTTCGGTTTGCCGCCGGGTTTGAAATTCTCTTCAGCTGTTACCATACGCGCCAGAATTAGCCTCCTACTCGATCTCAAAGTCCACTTACACCGCCAGTTTGCAACACGGAGAACATCTTGCTGGTACCTTAAGAGTGTTTGCAAGACGCGCACACGATTTGTCCAAACAAACTCGCTTTTTAACAACTTTATGACAGGCCATTTCATGTGGGTCAATTTCCACAGATTGCGTATGAACTGTTGATCGACGAATGGATTCCATTAAGCTTTTATTATGCTGGATATTACATAATTACCGATGGTATATGTGCATTGTTCGTTAGTTGAATTCCATCTGTAAATGATTATTACCAATACCAACCGATAGGTTGTTTGATTATGTATTTCAATGACGTGGTATGGTATTTCGAATAAAAAATATCAGTGCAAGTGGTACTACATGGGAAAATGGATTCAGAGACCAGAGAATCGTATCTGTAACGAAAACATTCAACAGTAGAGTATGAGTTTTAAAAACCTTTGAACCATTTATATGCCGAGAAATTACGTGACGTTTTCAGTAGCCAGAAGAGAACCTGCATTGCGTACCTGTAAGTATCTGGGGTAAGATTCTCGGAGGGTAAGAAAAATTTCATAGCTGGTGGTACGGCATTGTAACGAAAGGGTTAAGACTCGAGGTTAGAAAGCAATAAGTTTGGCGTTGCACTTTGAAGTTAGGGCGCGCGGTTTCTGCCTCATAAACAAGTCAGGAGGGAATACTTTGACGTTAATTGCACCACATTGTATAACCATGGAGGCGCAGTAAAAGTGTAGCAAGCGTCGATTTATTATAGATAAAATATATTTTACGAGGGCATGGCACCCGGCTGTCAGTTCGATGTTTACAGGACGTATTCAACGGCGACGCGGCATCTTACCCTGCATCCATATCCTACGGGCATTCATCCTACGGGACGCGTGGTGCAGTCTTAGCCGTGTGTACGTGGTACCGTATATCAGGAGCCCAATTAATGCCGCGTGGAATTAACGCCTGTATTCCAGCCCGCGAAAAAAGCTCTCGCACGGATCCCATGCGCTTGGTAAAACGTAGAGCTTCTGCCGTCTCTGACGAGCTCTGTGCTGGATCTCGTAAAGAGAGGCTCGGCCACGCGTTACTTACTACCTAGAACGCGTTATTACGCTGAAATTTCTTACCCTGCATGCGCCCTTTCCCGTCTTATGCTCAAGGAAGCATACTCTTACAGTTTCTAGTTAGTCAGAGAATACTGTGAACGATTTTTTACGACACACGTTATTTCAGTATGCTTTTACATCGTTTCTTCTCTTTCAAAATTCACTCCATTCTCTTTTATCTCATTTTCTCTGTACATATTTCTGTTGTGACATGTGTTTGGGCTCGGGTTGGGTACGAGAATGCAAAAGACCAAAAAGTCGATGGGACGAAATACCGACAGTGAAAAAGGTAGAAAGACCATAAATACGAAAAGTTGTCTTGTTTATTCTCGACGTAAATTCTTCCTCTTTTTTTTTTTTGTATCGTATTCAAAGAATATCTTCTTTTGCTAGTTTTTCTTCTGTAGAAGGACTCAACTTGAGCTTTTCGATAATGTTTCGATTCTTTGCTTTTGTGGCACATTTTACATTCACGTACTATAGAGAAAAACCGTTAATTTTACCATTGTTTTTGTAATCCCTGTGATGAAAAGATTTTTCTTCCGGATTGCATGAAAATTTTAGAATTTCCATCAAAGCTGCTAGACGATTTTAAACATCGTGTGTAACTTGAAGAACGTGCAAATTGAAAAAATCGCATTGAAATTATTGAATTGAATAAAATTTCAATCGCGTTTAACCGAAACTCTGTTTCTTTCACGGACTATGAGACAATAGCACTGAAAAAAAATCTCCCATCTATTTAGTTCACCTACGTATCACTCTGGTAAGTTTGATGCAATCAACTCTGAATATACTCAATTCAACAAACTCAACAATACAGAATAAAATCGTAGAGTACAGAAAAAATCCCTTTTAAAAATATACGCAAGCTTGCAAAACATTTTTTCAAACATTTCAGATGAAATCGCAGAATCATTTTAGAGACAGGCATCGAATTAAATCGTAGTTTTCGATGAAGTTCACGTTTAGACAATTAATTTGAGTATTTATGAAGTTTATATTCGCGTCTACTCAAGAAGAGAATGTTGAAATATTTTTCAAGGTTATGTAAAGATTTTTCACGGATAAAAATTTCACCTTTCATTTAAATTGTCATCAGTTTTAACCACATCCGGACTTTCGATTCAATAATAGATCGCGGAGACTGCTTGTCTGCAACGCGCGCGATTCCATAGAAACGCGATGACTTGACTGTGGAAACGGATCAGTGAATTTGTATTCTGCAACAGTATTGAGTCCGCGGGTAGCATCAGTGACCACGGTTCCTCCGATTATACTCAAGAGTTTAAAACGCATCTGCTACTCTATTGGCCGGCAAAAAACGTCGTACACCGCAGAATGGAAAGAAGCAATGAAAAGACGATTGAAATCTATGAACCGTGTCACCTTGATCTTACCCAGACCGGTCTCCTTATATCTATAGACAATCTAACGATGCATGAATTATACGGTTTAAAATTGTCGCAAGTCGTTCGTTTCTGATGAGCCGACATGAATCGCTGTAGGTGCATTAATAGGATTGTTTTTCAATTTTAATCCTCCCAACGGCTTAAACGTTTCCGAATTATTGAAAAATTCCCTGAACATTTGAGCTCTCTACATCAGCTCTAAGATAGCTCGCTTTGTGATCGAAGTATCTTATGGAAATAAGATGGGGATCTCTTTGTGGTTTTATAACTTGTTGAAGAATATGCAAAAAATAATGAAAAATACATATTTTTGTAGAGAATTGAATGATATACAAAAAAGCTCTGATAAATGAAAGTGTTCATATGATAATTAACGTTGAAAGTTTAATGGATATAAAATTATTATTCCGTCAAGTATAGGTACGAAGTATACAACTGTATCATGAAATACAATACAACATTACAATGTAATATTACAATGTTTTACAATTTCTTTGCGATACGATACAAAATTACAATCATCATTCTGTCGAGTATAGCTACAAAGTAAATAACTGTAAAACATTACAATATTACAATGTAATATTACAATATTGAACAATTTTTCCACAATACAGTACAAGATTGAAATTATCATTCTGTCAAGTATAGCTACAAAGCAAACAAGTGTGCAATATTACAATATTAAATCTTAATATTACAATATTATAACATTGCAATGCAATATATTTTATCGTCCGGTTGCACCGTGATTTATCAGATTTCTGCATCTACGTGATTTCCGTAGACAAATCAGTTCGCGGTAATCAGTTTATCGTTTCCAATTATTTAATAGCATACTGTTTCAAATGTTGTGAAACGAATCGTTCAACTGCTATTGTAAATCGAAATAACCTCGTTATTCATTCCAAAGAATCGATTTTCATTAAATACATTACGCAATAAACATAATCGGTGTGATGCGAACGAATTAATGCACAGGCATTTTGTCATTAATGTTATTTTATCGATAATCAACAATTAGGTATAACGATTAAGAAATGAAATAAACACATCTGAAAATTTGAACCAGAAATACGCAGGATATTAGTCTCATGTAACAGCCTCATTGTATTATTGTTTGAATTTAATTCAATCTAGCTCAGAGTTTACGTTTAATTTACTGTAGAAACAACGCTTATATAATCTACAGTGCGAAAAAATCCTCTTCGGTATACCTGGAATTGAATTGGAAAATGTATACGTGATATTATTGATTGAAAAACGGTAACTCTGGCCTACTTGTATGGTAGAAAAAAAAAAAAGAAAAAAAAAACTACTCAGACATCCTGTTAAATAATTCATGTATCACTTAAACCACGTTCTAAAAAGTACGGTACAGAATGAGGTGTAAAAGAAGGATTTCGTCGTTTAAAAAAAAAAAAAAAAAAAAGCACACCATCCTATCCCAACAAATGTCACACGACTATCCAAAAGGTAACAGTTTCTACAATGATATTTGTTTTTTTTTTACGTTTTTTTCGCGAGCAATTCCCTCTCCAAAGGCAGTAAATAATTCCACGACGTTGGATATTTTTAGACGAAGGTCGTTAAACAGGGACGTTGAGGATAATCGAGGAGGTTGTTTAAGGGTTGCGGAATACGCACTGCGGCTCGATCGCGTGCCTTTCAGTCCTGCGTGATGCGAGGTGCGTCGTGCGTCGCTCGACGGCTCTACACGCTTTTCCTATACCCATAGAGTTTATGGCTTTCTGCCGGGAGCACGGCTCCGGATCGCCCACGCTGAACGTACGTAGGTAACCTGAGGTATCCCCGATGCCGGGCGTTACCCGCAAACCATCCAAGAATAACTCATTAATCATCGGTTGTATCGCCAGTCCGATATCCTTCAACATATAGTGGGGGAGCGGATTCCACTGTTAATATCCGCAACTACCCCGCTATTAACCCTTTGCGGCACGGTGTTTCGCTATTTTTCAATTGTTTATTAAAGATTTATGTTCAATTTTTTAGATATCGCTGTCATTTTTTTTTTTTTTTTTAATTTGCATATTTTGATCTCTGAGATGTAAGTGTTGATGGTTTAAAAGGGATTATGATGATACCGCGAATACAGTGAGCGCTATAAATAAACAAGGTGTCGAGAATTACTGTTTTTACAGAATAAACGTAATTGTGGGAAGGTTACGGGGAGTAGAAAAGTGGAACTCGGTAATCTTAAAACGAATACGACGTCAAAATATCGAAATTCAGAATAGAGGATCCGATATGGCGGACTGAAAATATAAAAATTGATCGTATTCGCTCGCATTTGATCCGTCACTTTGAATTTTGAAAATTTTTCGTACCCAACCTCACGCTCGAAATCGGTAACCTCGAAAACTCTTATATACCCAATTTCAAGGAATTTGACTGCAAAGAAGAATGTACGTTTCAGAGAGTTAACAACCTCGAAGTCTCGTCACATGCTCATCGTTACAATGTTCGCCTTGAATGATTTTCTTCCTTTTTTCTCTTAATACTTCAATTCTGAATTCTAATTCGGAACGGAAACGTTGATTTTAATATTCGTGCAGAAAAATGCAGAAGATACGATTGATATTTTTAAAAGTAAAATTCTTATCGGAACAAAAATCAGTTTTTTTTTTTGAACCGGGAATGACCGCCTGAGGCAGAATTAATTTTTTAGTGTCGATGATTTGCAAAATTTACTTTTTACTTGGACAACGCCTTCGGTCACTTATTTCACCGAATGCATCGAATGAAAGTGACAGTCCAGTGCTGATACTTGTTACTTTCAGAATAAAATTTCGTACGAATTTCGAAGCTGAGTGTATGTAACTTTTATAAAGTCTAATTTCAAATAACTGGGCATCGTAATTAAACGATATCAAACGTCAGAAGTTCTAGTTTCGAATGCGAAATTCCGTCATCAATTTTTTTCTCCTTCGAAATAGAATTTTACGAACTTTATTGCGAGTTCTACTTTAATTTGTAACTATGGCTTTTCAAGCATGTATTTTATACTCGGTTAACCTGAATTAGAAATTTATGCTCACATTCATACACAGATCGTTGTACACTGAACCTCAGTTCGAAAAAAAGTTACATCAACTAATTTTCAGTCAGAATGATGATAACCTCCAAGTTTGATAAACTCAGCTCCGCAATGAGTTGTGTGAAAGAAAAAAAAGAAAGAAAAATTTGGTACGTGCCGTTATGATTCAATTCACAGTTTTCTCAGCGTGTAAAACAAATCGATCAATTTTGATTGGAAAATGAAAGTTTTGGCAGATTTCTGTAAATTGAACGATGTCAATTCCTCCTGTTTCCTTGAAATCATACGAAAATCAGTTCATTTTACCGATACAGTGGATAGTTGATACCAGATCGTAGCTCTGAGTGCTTAAAGCTCAATTCATTCGGTTTACTAGTAACTCTTCTTAAGACTGGTTGTTGTCGTTGTGCAACGGCTTAACCAGTGGTCGTAGTCTTGAGTAAACGACTCAACTTGAAGGTAAACTTTATTTGGAAAATGGAACAATCGTTCCCGAGCAAAGAATTTCACTTTTATCTCAGAAGAAACGTAGTTACAAAAATATTGCCACCACTTTTTACGTAAGACTGGAAATTACAAAAGTTTTCAGCACGTTTGAATTGAAAAAACACAACATTTTCAAACATTTATTTTTAAATATATGGAATTGTCGGTAATTTTTTCCTAACGTGAGAATTATTTTGTCTTTATTCTCACGGTTTTCCATTGTTTTTGTTCTTCACGAAACTCTTTTTCGCTAGAGATTAGAAATATCGCACTGAGTTTTATCCGTGTCTGCAGAGTCGATGGATATTTATTATTCTTACTTTATTATTCTATTTTTTTTTTTTTTTTTTTCATTTTCCTTGACCCAACTATACCTCGATCGGAATATCATTACCATATTCATTTGCGATAGCAAAAAGCTTTCCTTCCTTAATCTACAATCTGATTGATTGTCACTTGTCGCACGCAACGTGCTCGCTCGAAACGGCACCGTTTTATACTCAATTTTTGTTATTAGGAGTATTACCATTATTATTATTGTAACTTTTATTTTTCTCAGATCCTTAAAATCTTTCTCATGCTTTGAAATAATTACGTCCGCAGCTGATCAAATCTCAATATAATTGCGAGCTTGATAAATCAATAGACTAATTTTCGTTTCTGATAAGGCGACGAATGTTGTCGAATTTTTTTTTACCGAAATTGAAAAATGGGAATGTAATTTTGTACATTCTGAAAAATTTCCCTCGTACGCTTATCGTACATCGAAATAGTTGAATCGTTGTACGCGAAACGATAGGGAATTACTTTCTGATGAGCAGAAAGTTGCAACTATTTTATTTGAAATTGACCGTTGTTGATTATATTCGTACGGATGTTATTTCGAGATCAACTCCTACCCGTTGAATAATAAAAATGCTTACGTTCGAAGCCTGTTTCGCCGATTTCGAATGCGTGGAGAAATCTTACTACTTATCCTCGATGTCGCGGCATCGATTGATTTTCTATTCTTAAGTACGAATATCTGTGTCTGAAACGAACTTTCCACATGTCGTACTATCGTTCCGTTTGAATAATAAATCGGGCAAGCTTACTATTTTAAAACTGAAACTGACGTCAATCCTGGCAGACCGAGTCACGTCGCTCTTTGCATCGAAGCTACGTAGGTGGGTACCTGCACTCCTATCGATACTCAACTGCTAACTTGACCGACGTTTTCCCATCGTCCATCCAACGAGCGACCTGGTGAACGAGGTTAAACGGACATCCAGTTATAACCGACGAGCGCGGGAAGGCCGCTCCAGTTTTCCGCGGAATACGCGTTCGCCGTTGGAGAAATTACCGGCTTATTTCCAACAAGAATTTTAAAACGGAGCGAGAACTCGCAAAAACAGAAAATTACATTCAAATTATTCACCGAGACGCTGCACGACAGGCTTTGGAAATCGTTCATTAATCTGTCCGCTACCGCCGCGAATAATCACTTGACAAAACACGTCGCTGCTGCATCTGAATATCCATACCGGCACCTTTTTTTTCCTCTCAGATTATTAATGGAATTTTTCTTACCCGGCGTTGATAGCCGCCTTTCGAAACATGCGTAGTAAATGACAAAGCAAAAACCTACTTTAATATCTTGATATCCTCGTAACGCGTATATACGCGTGAATAAGTATTCAAATATTCAAACCTTCGGACGAAGAGCAATGCGCCGCGTAAATCCCTCGTATTATGTATTTTTCAGCAACGCAGTTATTTTCATACTCAACACCTCTCGACTCGTGAGTTCAGCGGAGCTGACTGTATGGATAACCTGATGTTGGGTTTCTTTTCCGACAGTTAACTTTGACCGCAACGGAAAAGGAAAGACAGGTTCAATTTATCCGATATCACAGACTGTTATTGCATATAAGGATTCTAATTATACCCCAGATATCCGTAGAGATTAGATTTTTAAGGAGATTGGAGAAAAGCACTTTCGCGTTCTCAAATATCATTCAAACATTCAGTTGAAACGGTCATTAGCGAGAAAATAACGAAGGACTATAAAACATTCGTATCGGTTACACGACGGCTCAATTACTGTTGTAATCTGGTATTCTAGTGCATTTACGCTTCGTAAAATTTTTCGTCCATTCTAATCCCTTGCAATCTTTTCCAATCATTTTATATTCTTCATGTTATCTTTGTAATTCATTGTAATCACCTGCAATTTCATGTAATTCGTGTAATTAATCACGATCCCTTGCAATTGCACAATATCCTTTACACACTTGTAATGTTTGTAATCACTTGTAATCTTGATAACCCCTTAAAATATTTTAAATCTTTGCATAATCTATGTGATATTTGAAATCCCAAGTAGTCTTTTCTAATCACTTTTTATTTTTCATGCTATCTTTGTGATCCATTGCAATAATTTGAAATTCATCGTGACCCCTTGTAATCACTTTTAATCCTTAAGATCCTGGTAATTTTTCTAATTACGTGTATTCTTGGCAACCTCTTTTAGTCTTTGCAATCTTTTTATGTCCTGTGTAATCTTTGAAATCCCTAGTCATATTTTGTAATCACTTTGTATTCTTTACGTTAACTTTGTGATCCATTGTAATCGCTTGAAGTTCTCAAGATCCCCGTATTGTTTGCAATCCCTTGTAATCATTGGAATCTCTGTGATATTTCTAATTCATGTAGTCTAGCTGTAATCTTCGTAATCAACGCGTCATTTTTGTCATTATCAAATAGTTATCGACCCCTCGCAAATGAAACTTGATTCGCGGTTCACGCAAAATGAAAATCACCACTCCTACCGTGAATCTCCGAATAGTCGTGACGATTTTGGTGGGGTTGAATCTAGTCAAAGAGAAGAGGACGTTGGTGGATCGGTTGAAAGGTCAAAGGTGGAACAAAGTTCTCCGGTTGTAATTCGATCTGGGCTGGGTCAGGAATAGATGACCGAGTTCGCCAATTAAGGCCACCCGGTATCAATCGGTGAAATATTTTATACCAAACGCGGTGAAATTCGTGACCGGATTTGGGATATTATAGATCGGTCGGATCTATCCGTCCAGGCGTGACGTTTGAAACAGAGAATCGGTACAGGGCTCTTATTCAATAATTGAAAAGCGTATGCGAGTCACGTCGGCAGATACCTACGCCCTTAAATTATTCACATCAAAGTGCGGATGCAGAGCCATGTATAGTTGATGCAGTTTCACCCTGAGTTTCTTGTCGCTGAGCTGGCGCATGCACACCGGTATCCAAGTACGCAGGTATTCTTGGCATAGAACTCATACGCAATGCAACGAATAACATAAAAGGCTAATGCCACGCAACGTGCCGCACACAATTTATCGATCATCCGAGGAATCCGCACATCGCATTATATAACTCAAGCTCGCATTGGTTCTTTTAATAAATGAACACTCGGCGAGGAATGTTTTGACACAAATGAAGTCTGCGGAGCTGCAAGCGCGTTAGAAAATTTTCCCTTCGAAAATACTTGAAATCCAAATCATTCTCTATTTTTTTATTCAAATTCAATTTACACTGAGAAAAGTTTCGTTTTTTACGGTATTGCAGTAAATAGAAAATTCAGTAAAACAGATATCGTTAAACAAATTGTGCGAATATTGTTGGGATTACGAAGAACGAGGTACGCCTAACCATTTTGCGCTATTGCCGATGCTTTTTTGGTAATTGCAACGCAAAATCAGTTTGTGAGGTATTAATCGATATCTAACTGATCTATCCTCGATGCTTATTTGATCAAAGGAAAAACACACAAATTTTTACAAAATACATAATTTTCGCCGTAATAGTGATACTGAAAAGAATAATATTCAAACAAATATGTAGTTGTCAACCTATTTATTCACTTGCTTTTGTTCGTTGTTTTTTTTTTTTTTTTTTTTTTTTTTTTTTTTTATCTTTTTATGATGTTCAAACCAAACTCCCTGTGGAAATATCGGTTTTCTTTTGATTAGAAAACCGTAAATAGAATTTAATTAAACTTCACCCCTATTTTCCCAGTCGTACCAGATGAAGTGTTTGTATTTCAAACGTTCTGCTGATATTCCAACCTTCTAGGAATCGGGGTTCAGAAGTTGATTAGCAAACGACGCGTAATAGCATTCTCCTGGAAACCCTGCTACAACGTTTGGTTTGGGGCGTTTAGGTTTTTATTAGCATTTCCCCTTGCAACACGGGGACATTTTGTTTGTGTAGGCAGCTCAATCAATGTAAAATAATTATGTGGAAAATTCTCTATATATTGTTACAACGAATTGCAGTATTTGTCGCGAGTTTTGTAAACGGTCATTTGGCGTCAACGTTTTTTCGCATAGCTTGTGAAACAAAGGAAAGGGTTAAAAACTCACGCCTAATAAAGAACGATGTTGTTTTTTCATCCATGGATAAAAGATGTTGTTCTATATTTCCACAATCTTCGCTCAAATCCATTAAAGAAATAAAGCATTGCCATTCGAAAAATGCAACAATTCGTTTAAAAATTGTCGAAAGACAATGGGTAAAACTGTGAAACCCTCTGAAAACGTTCTTGTTTCGATGGAAACTCAGCAAATTCGAACAAGAATTCACGAAAAAATTATATAATTCTATAATGGGTTATGATTGATATTTTTACACAATTTTATTCAATCAATCACCTCTTTAGATTCTCCTAAATCTTTTCTGACACTTCCCAAATCTTCTCTAGGACATTCAAAAAGCGTTAAATTCTTGCAAACGCCAGAATTACACTCAAAGAAAGCTTGCATCTTACTTTTTCGAATAAATATGTTAAATATTAAATTAATTTTACCATTGGCATTGGTCAGAGTCTTCAAAACCGGATGACACATCGCATCCCGCACAATTTGGTCTCAGTTTTCACGGAGCGGTTTGTCCTCGTTGTCTTTTTTTTTTTTTTTGTACCGCATATTAAATAATTGTCAAGTACATGAAATAGATATAAAATTTTGTTAAAAATCTATCGCCGCCATTTATTTTGTCGAATTATTCTCACATTGCGAGAAAGCTCCAAATTTTGAAGTAAAAAGAAGAAAAAAAAAAAAAAGAAATCAACTCCCGAAACATGTCCAAAACATTTCGAAAGCGTACAAAAAGTTTTTTGTTTAATCAAATAAAGGCATTTTGAGTTAATATTTTAATTTCAAAGCGAACGGGATATCCTGAAAAATCGTTTAACGGTGTGTGATATTTGCGACAAAAACCATGCTCAACTACAAATCAGTTGACTCGTGACAAGTCGAAAGAGATATTCTAATCAGCTTAACAATTTGCTCAGTTTTGAAACTTTTCAATGGACTTGCAACAGCTTTGCTTTGAATGCCGTATGTAATACGTACCGCAGTGTCATTTAACCAACAGCGTGACACTATTTATGGGTAGACATTAATTACGAGTAACAGGTTTGACTACAAGGTATTCTGCGAATACACAGTGTCTGATGATCTTGCTTTTTACTCGTTAAATGTTGACGCAATGAACTCTGCAGGAAACACCAAGAATAGATTATAGTATGCTATACTTATTCCGATTTCTCCAATGGTGATCACTGCGATCACTCGCGTGATCGGAATGAAATCCTGAACATCGAATCGACAAGCTGTCAAAGGGTTCCAATAGACTCCGGTTGACTTCTAACTATTTGATAGGATATCATGAAAAGAGTGATAAATCTGATAAATATTTCACACGGCTTTATGAATTTACAGAGTTTCATAACGTTTTGGAGTATATACCGAAATTGTACTAGATTTTGAATGACTTTGCGAAAGAAACAGGAAAAAATAAGCGGCTATAGAACGGCTATGAAACAGCACTCGAACTTCCCAGTCAGCTATAGGTTCTAAGTTTATAAAAATAACAGATAATAATATTGAATTCGAATTTTGAACTACATATTCAGATTTCTGATTAACGATTTTAAAACTCTTGGAAGGTATATTACATGAAAATAGGACGAATTTTTAAATTGTGAACCAGTATAATGGATTCGTTTTTGGCGACTCCAAAAACATCCGCCTACCAATTTCTACCAAAAGCAGAATATTTTTTGATTTTTTCCACCATATTGGATCCCCATTTTGGATTCAGCAATCTGACTTCAGATTCGTGATCAGCCACCCAAAAAACTGATGAGTATCAATTTTCATCAAAATCGAAATGTGTTTGGTTTTTTTTTTAGTTTATTGTACACGCCAAATTCAAATTTTGCTAATCTGACCTCAGGCTCGTGATTAGCAATCCAATAAGCTTCACTTTTTTTATTTAAGAAATAGAAAAAATACCGTACAGATCAAAGCCAAAGTCTGATGAGTTCTATACTTGGAAAAGCCGTGTCGATTAAGACTAAAATCAACAGACTCAAAGGATTACGAAGCATTCAGACAGCAAGTACCAAATATTTACGCAGGGATTTTAAAAGACTGTATAGAATGTGTTCAATGACTCTCGAATAGTTTGACAAGATGTCAGATATTCCGATTGATTTTAGACGACATTCAAAAGTTTGAAAAGAAACCGCTATGATTAAGGTTTTACACGATTTCAAATAATTCTCAGGAACTGCAGTCTGAGGAAAAGTGGAGAAATTTCAGACCATTTTGATGTGAGACCCCAACAGACTTTGAAAAATGTCATAAGATATGTCCAGGATTTCTAAGTGATTCACGTTCTCAGTGCTTGGAAGACGCTTAGCAATATTTGGACGTTGCGTTTTGAAATCCACGTGGTCGTGAAAGTAAATATATATTTATATAAATCGAAAAAAGAAGAAGAGAAACCAGAGTGAGATCGCGCAGCGACCACGTGGTTAGAGCCGGTTGTATTTTACTCGAGGAGATATAAACGTAGGTAGCTGGTTTGTAGTGGAGGAATTCGCAAACGGGAACGTGGCAAACAAACAAGCCGCCTGCTCGAACACAGGCCCAACTCCAACCGGACAACTGTTGCTCCTGCATGCATTATTGCGCCATTACCAGTACACAGTCTGACACCTAAGCTTACACCTATAATTTTCACCTATACGCAACACAAACACAACTCCGGCCACGATGGAGGGTATTAAAAATAACGATGCCACTTCGGATATCGTCGCAGAAGCTTTTCACCCCCGCCAAAAAGCTCTTGCAACTTATTTCCATGCCAAACTGATTGCTCGTTACAAATCAAGTCTGGGTCACGCTGAATCAGCGCTTGAATCAATTGCAATCTTCGCTCGATTCGTTTACGAGCCTTTCTAAACACGGAATGTCTTTGAATTGTTTAAAATTCTGTAGAAACTGTGGAAACCATGGCAGTGACATTTTTTTTTCTCTTTTTTTTTTCACACCGTAGTTTAAATCATCCGACGAACTTATCCAGAATTTTCCTCCACTAATTTTCGAATTTAATTAAAATAAGCATCTCATTTAGATAGTCTCCCAATTATCGTAGTCATCTTCACCTCAGATATTCGGAAAGCGTTTCTTTTTTTTATCCTGTGAAATAGTTTTCGAATTTTATGGAATCAATCTAAATTGTATAGATCTTAAAAAGCGGCCATCCTTCCATTCTGTGTTTTGAACTATCTCTGGCGCTGTGAGCTTGAAAGGAAATCAATCAATTGACAGAATACAATTTGACACACTGAAAGTGAATTTTACTCTCTGTATTTTTTTTTTTTTTCCCCGAAATTTTACTGCTGGAAACTGGTATTTTATTCAAGTAAATAAAAATTTTCCGTCGTTGTTATTTTACTGCGCACAGCTATTGAAGCTGCAGGACCAGTTCCGAATACTTGAAGCATCGTATCACGGGTTAAAATATCTACGCATCGTAAACAGTTTGGGAATGATTTTTTTTATCCTCTTTTTACCCGCCGATGTGAACGTGTTTTCACTCAAATATACGCCGAAGCAGAGTTCATTGACGATTTGACTTTCAGGCCGAAAAATTGTTTACCAATGACCTAAAATGGCACATTATCACATGGATGTGTGCATTAATACAATATTGCGAATTACAAACCGTTGTAGGCTTCTTCAGTATCAATTGAATCAAGAATTTTCACAATTCCGTTTAATCGAGTCGATATTCAGACGGGCAATTGATCGAGTTGTACCCTTGAATCTGACAGAAGCCTGTTTTTTCTTGCGTAAAAAGTGAAAGAAGTTGGCGAAAAGAGACATGATCGTGAAATTCCGATCACCGATTGGGAAGCATCGCTGCTATCCAGAGACGAGCACTTTTGTGCCGCTCTCTAGAAGATGCTCCAGTTCCCACGCATCCGCATGCAAATATGCACCGCGTTTCAGCTTGTAGGCGTAAATTGCATTCACATTGTAACGATATTACATGCGAGTCACATAGAATATAAAGTAATTCGTATGTACGCGCCTTAAGCACATACAACGTTTCAAAATAAAGGGCAAACGCTTAACTCTAGGTGTCACGTCGGTCAAGATCACCTATCCGGTGAAATAAGTGTAACTCCCTCTCTCTGCGAGCCGGGGTCGAAGCGAACGGTCGATATAAAGTCTAGTCCTGTCATATTCACATTCTTATAATTTCGTTAACATTTGGGAAAACAAAACAAGTAAAAAAAAAAAAAAAAAAAAAAGGGGAAACAAAAAAAAAAAAAAATTGAGACGACGATTCATACAAGAAGTGTAACCCAACGCAATCCCAATCTTTCGGAGCCTGTGAGCCTAAAGAACAAATCCAAATATCTGATCGACGAACGACCACGCAGTATAATCGGTGAAGACCGATTCTATAAAAGGAATATCAAAGAACTTCAACATCCATGATCATCTACGGAGCCGTTAGGCCACCTCTCTTCATCAGAGATATTCCGAGCTAAGTCATCTTTTCATTACTGATTTGTAGGTGGATTGTGCCACAAATCTGTAATAGCCTTCTTAAGTCAGTATTTTATATCTTCGTCTGTTAACTTTATTGTAATCTCACCATAATTTAGAGTCCTTTGTCAGTAGATTCATTCTTTCACTAGAATCATTTTTAAATTTGAAGCATAAAGGAAAAGAGAGCCAGTCTTTCGTTAATGTGGTACAAAAATTTTACCAGAATAATTATATACAAAACGTCGGTAATCGCATTGAGTAATTTTAACGTGTGAATGAAAGAGTGAATGAGATTTTCTATGATTGCCTGTTCTTTTAAAAGGTTATACCAAAACTCAATAAATCTGTGTTCTACATTGTTTCCTCCTGATTTAATGTATTTTGTTTATTGAATATATCTAGATTTCTAATATAACATAAAATCAAAACGTATCGGTTGAACCTCAAAAAAAAAAAAAACCGTTACAACATTTCTCACAAGAAATTATTTCAAACATATTTCACGCAGATTAGTGGCTTTCTTGTCGAAACAAAGCGAGTTCATCAATCAAACATATCAAGGAACTTGGAAAGACTGCGAAGAATAAAGGTTGCAACGTATGCCTGAAAACGGGTTTCGGTGATATCGAAACGAACCATTTTTTTTTCTTCTTTTTATTAAAAAAATATGTCGTTTCCTTCACCACATACTACTACATACATTGACTTGAAAACCGCTTCGTTCGTCCGCAATCTTACGTTGAAGAAACCAACACCATTCTCAGTTTCTTGAAAATTTTTCACACAGCATATAATTTTTGTTTTCCACAGATAAATTCCCGTATTTTCTGAGAAAAATGTTTCTACGCCACGAATTCAAGCCTTCTTTCTACAGACATTCGTGCATTTGTTTATTCAATCAATTTCTTTTACTGCTTCTCCATCGCTCGATAAAATAGATAATATCCTCTGAGTTTTTCCATTCATTCGTCTCTCTATACAACCTTATTTTCCTCGCAATCCTCAGCTCTTCGATTACCTGTCAGACTGTCCTTTCTCCACCGAGTCACTGTAATCTATCGATTAAACGGTTCACCATGATTCTCTCTGCTCGCTTCTCGTCCTGTTCAATTAATTACCTGTGACAGTGAATAGTAGCTATAAGAGGCAACAGTGTAGGTAGCGTTTAGGCATCCACTAGAAATGTTTGCGCCGTTAGCGGAGATGGGTAGAGTTCAAATTAGCCATCTGTCCTGACGTGGCGCAAGAAACAGGCCGTAGTTGCTATATTTTTTGCGGTACTGTTCACCACCACACAGACCAATTCAATTTTTCATACATGTGGCACGTTGATGTAAGTTGATATACATTTCAGATTTTTTCATCAAGGCAATTCCAAGATCATCGCACGATTTTTGACGAGAATTGATACGTCAAATATTTCCCGTCAGAAGCATACGCTAAAAAAACGTTTTGGAATAAAAAGAAAAATAATCGGATTCGGCAATTATTCATTTCGATCACTTGGGTGTAAATTTCAGATCTTAATATTAACCTGTTTTCAAGAATATCGTGGAAGTTTCCAGGAGGCCAGACAAACTGACAGAATGATACTTTTTTTATTAACCTGTCTTTCGGGTAAAGGATGCCCGAATAAATAATATACGATGCTGTATTTCTTTGGGCAATTTTTCATCGAAGAACCTTTTTGTAACCTTGCGTGAAAGTTTTATTTACGAAAGAAACCACGAAACTTTATTTATAAAAATCTTACAAAGTATGAGTTTTGGTGTTAAAAACTGTAACGGAGCAATAGCTTAGAACTGCTTAATACACGAGCTGTAGTGTAATTGAAATTTGAGATTACATTTTTCATTTTTTTTTTAATGTCAGCTGGCGAATCAAGAAAAGAAATTATCATCGACGAAATATTTCGATCATACTTGATGGTATTTCCTGTAATCGAATTACTTTGCAAAGAAACATAAAGTGCTGTAAACAATGCTGGTTGTGATTGAAAAAGGTATTAAATCAAGCATTACTTGGTTCAAAACGTGTACGATGATTTTTCATCCGCATAAAGTAAACGGTTGTGTGAATTCTAGAACAATTTGAAAATTAGAAAACATGTTCGTTTATTTGTACGACAAAGGGAAAGAAAGAGAATCCTTAAATCAATGTGAAAGATATTCTTTCAAATTAAACGAGCAATGAAAGCTATCGCGAATTCTATACACTGCGAACCACTCAAGATTCGAAAAAATCACAACAGCTGATGATTCAGCCTTAAACAGTGTGCGGGCTGGTCTCTTATATTTTATTTTTGGAAGCCTTGACCATTCTTATTTTTATGTTATGTTGAATATCCGGGAGTGTAAACACGTAGGTGTATTAACGTGACATCGGTTAATACGCGGTCGTAGCTGCCGGTATAAAAGATGGGCTGGATTTCTTCGACTCGTCAGTATCCAAGTGAGCTTTAAGATGCGCATCGAAATTTTTGGGATCGTGCTCGCAGCTTGCGTGGCGTCCTGCCTCGCCAAGTGCCAACGCAAAGAGGGTGATATAGCAGAGTCGTACATATGTGAAGGAATCAGCAGTCTCACGGTAATTATCGCAACGTCTTTTCAAGTATTCACCATCGGGGGTCAGAAATTCATCGAGCCGAATTTCATCCAATAATCTCTCTTTAACGCGAAAAAATACTGCAAGCTCAAGCAGAAATGATGCGGATTTCGATTATTGTATTTAAACTTGAGTTGTCTCTAAGGTCACACTGCACCTTTGCATTCGTATTCTTTTTACAAATAACTCCCAAATTATCTAGAAGAAATTCTTTGGATCATTTTAATTATCAGGTTCAGATGTTTCCTACAATCAACAGTTTTCGGTATACAAATTATTCGCTCAATGAATACAGTAGCCCTTAAAATTATTTTGACAAAGATGGTAATTGAGTTAATTACATGCAAGAATAAACTACAGACATCAACAATATTATTTGTTGAAACAAATTCGATGTTCTATATAATTGTTAAAAATTAATTCTCGACTATTCGAAAATAAAGTTGAAATAAAGAAAAGTAAGAAAAACGATTATTCAAAGTAATAACGAATTTCATATTATCAAAATACTTTTGAGCGCTACTGTATATGATCAATTCGTAAAACTAAGTCTCTTAAATTGAAACTTGCAATATCTGCCACCTCATTGGGTGTCACATGAAAGGTATTGCGTTGAATGTATCATAATTATTAACCATATTATTATTCAATTAAATATTTCAATTATCAGTTGATTATGAGTTTAGATATTGGGTACAATTAATTTTTTCTCAAGCAGTTCGTCTATTATAGTACATATAACGTTATACAGTACAAAATAACACAAAATATCTTCCTGATAACGAATCAAAACGGTTTCGCTTGATGAATTGGAATGGTTTGATCCGTGTTTAGATTTTTATCACAACTATTTAAGATGTTTTTGAAAAAGGGACATAATTGAATAGAATGATCAAGAAAAATGGCAATAATGGTAACGTGAATGTCAATAAGTATCCAGTGAATTTGCCGTAACAATGCGAAACGAAAAGAAGCGCTGGCTGAGAAGATCCGGAGGGAAATAAGCCGATCTGGTGTTCAGGCATTTGTTGAACTGAGTAGACAGGCTGAGATTATTTTCGACATAGTTGTGAACAAAACAAGCCATAACTAATCAATAGCAGGCAAAATGTCTATTATCGAGATGAAAAGGACGTCATGATAATGTAGAAGGTACAAGATTATTATATGCACTGAAAATAATGATCCGAAATGTTATTTTGATCAGAATCAAATCGATTAATTTGAAATCACAACCATAGAAGTAGAGTAATTAAGCTACTGTTGTTCTGTTCCAACACTTTTTTGTTGAGGCAATATACCAGGTATATTTTTAACGGAAAGTCAAATCTGCATGATTTAAAAATAAGACGTGCAAAACGTAACCTATGAAATGATTACACATCAAAAATTATTGCGTAGAAACGGAGATATCGATTCGAACAACTTTAAAAAATAATTCTAGGACACTCTTTAACTATGATTTTTTAAGGAAAATTACTTATTTTCAGTTAAATGAAATTTTGAATATGAAAAAGAATTCATGGAACCACAAAATATCGGAAAATTTATCAGTCTACTCAAAAAATCGTAATTCTCTGAATTTTGAATATTTTGAGCTGAAAATTAGATGAGTAATTGTCGAGTCACAGATATTTTAGGAAAAAAGATATTGAGATACTGCGGGATGAAAAAAAAGGTATTTATTTGAGTGATCGAGGTTGAATTTTTGGAAAAAGAATGAATCGTCCATTTTTACCATATTTCAATACATATTTTGGATAACATCAGATTATTCTCTTCAGATTTTTTTCATACAAAATTTACGGTGAAGATTCTGTGGGGTCATTTTGACGCTGGTGTGAAGTGTGAGGGTTAAACGACAGTTTTAATACATCTAGCGGACAGGGAATTTAATTTTCTGGCCTAATGTGAGTTTTCATACTTGAAACTTGACCGCCCACAATAAGAAGACTCAAGTATAAAAAAAAAAACCCATGTCTTTCAAGCACGGTCAGTCGAATGATTACAGACCTCACACGGCTTAAATTATCCGAGTAATCATTAAAGTTCGAATATATCCGACGCGGGTGGAATAATGAATATTCAAAAGTGAGAAAGAAAAACCTTGTTCTCGTTTTAGGAATTGAACGTCATACCGACCTTAGCTCAGAAGATCACGATACTGAATTCCAAAATCCCATCGCTGCCGGCAGACAGTTTTACGCGATTCGCAGGAACGCTGAATTATCTGAACATAACGCACTCCGAATTGGAAAAAATCGAGGACAACGCTTTCGCAAGATTATCGCTGCTTCACGAACTGATTCTCGATTACAATCGCATTGCCGAAATAAGGACGGACTGGATCAAGGACCTGCGAAACCTGAAGGTCCTTCGCGTCTGGCACAATCACATAAAACTAATCGAACCCGAGGTATTCGCTCACCTGCCGAACCTCGAACTCCTCGACATCGCCTACAACCAGATCGACCACTGCACACCGCTGGAGCAACTTGAGAAGCTTGAAAACCTCGAGATCTTTTACGTTACCGGAAACCCATGGCCACTCAGGTGCCGACCCCCGGTGGTTTTCCACCTCGAACACAATCACGTTCAGTTCATACACAACTGGGGCAACGATCACATTCTGATAGAGGAATGCTTGGCTCACGAGTTCGGCGCCAAATGGGATGACCAAATCTTGTACAAATGTGTTGCAAATCATCTTGGCAAATTGTCAGTCCCTCCCATCGTTCCCGCTCATTGATAAACCGCCCGGTATCCTGATCGATCAACGTCACATGAGTACCACTTCGGATTGTATTGTTGTAACTGATTGTGTACTTCGTAATATAGTCTTTCTCTTATCCAATGTAATACTATGTCTTACGTAGATCGTACTTCCATGTCTGTACAATAGTTTTGTGAAAATTGTCCTGACACTTGGACCCCATAATTGGGGTAAATAACTGGAAAGGCTCGACTCTGTAATAAACTTCTTGATTCATCAGATTCCTATTTTTTTTTTTTTTTTTCTGGAACAGTAATCCCTAATATCAGGGGGTCTCCTTCACTCCGACACAGATAAGATGACCAGGTTTGAAAGAAATCGGCGTCTGGTGGACGGTAAAAACAAAGACAAGAAGCCGAGGCTGCGATAGAAGGCGTTGAAAAGAATCGCTCTTATCTGCCACGGAGGGAAACTAAGCCGGTAAAGACTTGATGTACACCGAGAGAGATAGAGAGTGGGTTTCGACCCGCGGGAACCATCGAGCATCCAGCATGTCGTAGCGCAGCAAAGTCCGCGTATACGCCGCACTGTACAGAATGCTCCAGTTCCCACGATGCAGCCGTGCAATACGCCACGTGCAAATACGTGCTGGCGCTCATCCAGACCTTCCATAGATTCGCGTTTTTGCCATCCGCGCGAAGCCATAAGCCAATGGCGGCGTGCTCGCGGATACCGATTTTATCAAGGTCTCATCAGGTTTGGAACCTTCCGAAGTGGTTCCGTAATCTTGACGCGAGTCTAAATGTAGAAGCATTCGGTATTCACATTTCGAATCATATTGCGAGTACAGTCATGATTTTTGGTCGATTCTTTTGGTCCATAAGATACTTCTTCATCTTGATAAACGGGTGATTGAAATATCTGCTGCAAATGTGCAGTTTACGGTATTGTATTCTTATGAAAACTGGACAGTGAGTTTGGCAGCTGAACAAATCGAAAAATCGTTAAATCTGAAAACCATGCAGGTACAACTTCTTTGAACACATCGTATCGACACTTCGCAAGTCTGAACGATTATGTGCGTAGAATTAAACCTGAGCGTTTGAACTGTCCATATTGTGAAGTCATTAAACCATTACCGTTGAATATGGCCGACAGTGCCAACAGACAAAGGTTAGTAGGTTAGGTTTATGAGTACTTTAAAACGGACAAAGCAGTTCGGATATAGGTAACATATTGTTGCAACGTTAACAATGAACCAGAAATGTTTCCAGGAACGAACGTCTCCAGTTTACCGGACATTTTGACGGTTGTGTCTAGAATTCCTGCCATTTCTGAGGAGTAATACTGCAACTCCAAGGTGATAAAGGTTGACAAGACGGGTCACAGACTGACTCAGTTTGACCCAGCGAACCTAACAGCAGCTGCGTCCTTTTCCTCGTCGAAATCATGGGACTCAAGCTTCAAGCCTCTTGAGGAGGTGATAATTGTATCAGGCCATTAATCACCCCTGGCATAGTTGAGCTGCCGGTTGGTATGCAAGGGATGACTGATCCCTGCGAGGGTTCGTTAGGAAAGAATCATTCAGCCAAGTCCGGAGCAATCTCGGAAATTACCCTGTAACCTTCTAAAATATTGGTTATTCATTCAATGATTGATAGACTGGCTGATCTATCGATCCATTGATAACAGTGATCCTAGCGTTAAGGTCATCGAGACTATCCATTGGCAGTCGTTGGATGGGTGAGTGCGACAAAAACTGCACTCAACCGCTTAGGAACGATAAGAATTGCGCCCTTCCAATTGTGCAGAATACGGTTCACCCCCGGCAACCCTGAAGGTGAATATCTTTCAAGATAATCATAAGTTTGGCTTATTCCAGTGCGGCAATTGGATGAACCAGCGTTGCACGGTGGGGAAAAGTAACGCAGTATGGTCACGCTATCGGGGGATGAAATTAGAACTTGAAAGTATAAACGTGCAATAAACTAGTTTTAGCTGCGATAATGGTTTCCTTCTCGCGATCACGTTTTTTCCGCACATTTTCACCGCCCCTTAGCTGGCTTGTCTGGAGACAAGAATCACAATAAGTGAAAGAAGAATTTTGTTTCCATTTCCGGAACGCTTAGCCAGTCCAAAAGCACGTCGCCTCCGAAGTATTACGCCTCCTGGCATAACGACGAAAGAGGCGAAATATGCCCCGGAAAAACGTTCGTGTTTTCACTCAGCACTCGTACGCCAGTCCCAGCAATCAACATCCGTCCTCAGTAATAAATATAAAAGTCCGGTTTAGGGTCGGTAACGGTAGGCAGCGGCTCGTTCCTAGATTCGTACTCCAGGGTGAGGGGGGCGGGTCCCGCAGTATATTGTTTGGCCAAACTCCAGCCGCCCGCTAGGTTCACTTCACGTTTTTCATCTTAGGGGACGATTTTTGACAAACAAAAGCGAAAAAGCGAAATAGCCACACCTCGTATATTCCACCATTACCGCGGTATTTTGTTCCAATTCTTTTTCTTTTTTCTTTATTTCTGTTTTTCAGTATTCCAATTCCCATCGAATATAGACGCTTGCCTTCAGGCACGCTGTGCACGTGCATTCGGAAGGTAATCAGGCAGCACAAATAATTAACCGAAAACGAGAAGTGAAAAACTAACACAGCTTAAGCTCACGAAAAATGAAAATATGTGTAAAAGCTCAGTTTGGGTTTTACTGTTGGACTGAAATCGGTACTGGTATATTTTTTTCACAGACGCTGATCAATACAATCCGTCAGGACATGTAAATCGAGTGTCCCGAATACATTATAACAATCAGGAAAAAGCTCTGAAATTTCATGCGATGCATGTGAAATCGTGATTCTCATTGTCAGTCTATCACTTCTGTGCCAATTTACGATCATTTAATGAAACGGAAGCCTTTTGCCTTTATGTGCTACGTGGTCAGGATCTAGACCCAAAATTGTAAGTCGCTTAGTCATGACCAACCCTGATCATCGCCTCAACGAGTTCAAGCAGAAATTACAAGTACGCTTTGCCACGTGAGCTTAAAAATTGACTTGTGTATTCGCCACTCTACAGCTTAGATTCGAAGCTGCGTCTTTGCGTCACGGTAATCTGCATCCATACCCCAGCTGTAATCGACGAACGACTGGAGGAGTTGCACCTCCCGGGACGTTTGACGTAATCCTGTAAAGCTCGGAGCTGCCTTGGCTCGTTTCAGAAGGAGGAGGAGGACGCATCCCCCCGTAGATCCTTGTCAGTGGCTGGGCCGAGTACCTGCGACGTTTTGGCGTTCAGTGCAGCCGGGGTGAAGTTAGCGAGGGTGAGACCAGGGTGGCTGTAACCGGGGCCATTAATCGACGCCATATTGGCTGCGTCTAGCGGGTCCTTCCCCCACCCCAGCAGGAGTCTCGTCAACCCTCCAACTTGGAAATTGCTTTGCTCGTTTATAACCAGGGAACCGTCTGATCTCCCGTCTACAACCCGCCGCACGCTTCGCTGCCAAGTCTGCCATCGACGCATTTCGGATTTAGAATTTTTCTCGAACCAGCGATCAGTCCCTCTCTTCCTATCCTCCCCTTGTATTTCTCCGATTTCGACCCCCCTCCCGAACCATGAAAGAGCGACGAACTCTACGGCGTCCCTTATGAACGCAGGTTGGGATGCCCGGAATGGCGTCACGCTGGGTTCTACAGTGGATGGGCGTAAACGCAATTCACGCTGTCCCGTTTCGCTAATTACTTTTCCGTCGCTGCAGCGCCAGAGTCGCAGTATAACGTCACGGGAAATTACACGGAGTCCAAGCTCTCTTCCACTTCTGGATAGCTCGCAGAGCTGGAATATCCTCGCTACGGAATTAACCGAGCCCGCCATGCGTCTTGGTAATGATTTTTGACTATCGTTTTTACTCTGGATCAACTGATCGCTCTTAGATTTGAAATTTCACTATCAACAGACTAGAACCAGCTCTGACATCCCTTAACATTGATCCACTTAACCACAGTGGGCAGCTGTGATATGTTCGATCCTACTTGACACCAAGACATTGAAGGATACCTAAATTTTCATTCCATTTCATGCCGACTGAATTTGTTTTTTGGAATTTCAGTTTATCATTTATGATTACGAAGTCGTGGCCACCTCATAAATTCTACAAGAATACACGACAGTTCAAGTCAGAATTATTGTTTTGTACTCATTGCGATCTCGTTTCACTTGCTAGTCTAAAAGGTCCTCGCGTATGAACTCACACTCACGTGCAGTATTTACAAACTAATCTTCATCAGCTGATCTCAAATATATTGTATACCTTTTTGAAATCATATATGTTTATCATCCATGCGTTCCCTCAGTTTTGTAAACTCTCATTCTCAAATTGACGCTGTCCTATCATTCTGATCAAATCTCATCAGTTTGGTAAATACTTCGATGTATTCCACTCATCCCAGACATTCATCCACCAGCTCGTGGATCCTACGTTCATCCACCACCACCACCCATCTCTCTAAGCATGTCAGTTTTTTCAATACGAGCAGGACATATTTCGGTACTGAAAATTCATACTTCAAAGTGTCGGAAGCATAGGAAACTGTCACTATCAATATTGTCTGATCGTTCGTCTTTCGTAGATGATGAAAATGTGTTAAATCTTTTATCAGCGTTTTAAATCAATGTGACAATTTTACATTCGCGTTAAAGCATAGAATGAAAAACACGAACATCAGTGGTCTTGATTTTCACAGTCTCAAAGGAACGTCAATAAAAGTATTTTAATCGAATTTCTTCTGTTCAATGATATCTCTAATTTGACTTACTGCTAAGGTTGGTTACGTACAGGCCTAGAACATCCGAGGAATAATTGCGACGCGAGTAGCACGGTAGCCACGAGCAATAAGAGAGAAACAGAGAGATCGGGATGAAAAATAGAAAAAGATAAACAGAGAATGGAATGAAAGGAAAAGGAGCCTCCAGCCCTCTGTGTACACACTCCCCTGCAATTACGCCGCCGCAGGAATCGCTAATTCCAGTAACACAGCTGTAAGCAAATTCTATGACTCGTTCGCCGGTACCTGTACCAATGTATACCATTACTCGCGGGAGAGCCCACGAAAGCAGAGAACCAGAGAAAGACCGATGGAGAGATTCGAGCTAAAGAGGAGTGCGTACGAGAGAAGGATCGGAGCTCCGCTAAAGAAGAGACCGAGGGGAGTGAACAACGGGAAAAGAAGATGGTAAGGGAAGGGTAGGGGCTGAGAGGGGCGGAGGGGCGGAGGGGGGCGGTGAACCAGATTATTGTCTGAACCCTGACCGGGGAATTACGTATTCGGTAAAACTGCGCGGAGCGTTTCTATTTTTATTAGATATGCGTGCGCAGCTCGCTCGCGTAGGGCCCCGCGGGTCCCTCGGTCCCCGGGGCCCCGGGCCCCCATCGAGCAAAACAAAACACGGTGAACGCTCCGGGGTTCGGGTAGGGAGGATCCGGGTCACAGATCACCGTCCCGCGTGAGGCGAAGAGCGTCCCTCCTCCTCCCCCCCCCCCCCCTCCGCCTCCCGGCCATACCTCTCCGCCTTGGTTCCAGGGCGCGCATCTCGAGCAAAGGGTACCAGCGGGTCGACGAGCGGTCGGGTGGCGTAAGAGGGGTTTGGGGGGGGGGGGGGGGGGAAAGCCACGATCGGGCACCCTTCCTTGCAGGACACGCATTCCCCTCCGCGTACCACGACTCGCGGAATTACATGTTGCGGGTTTCAGCGGAGAACTTCCTATATACTTCCTGCAGCGGGAATCGCGTTCGTACGGACTGTCGGTCCGAGCTCGATTTTTCAGGGGACGATTTGACGGGTGATGATGTTTTTTTTTTTTTTATTTTGATTTTCTTTTTCTATCGAGAATGGAACTTATTTATTTATTTAGTTCGTTTGTTTTATTTCATTTACAGTCATATCGGACAAGCGTGCAAAGGAGACAGGTCAGTCTCGTATACGCAATTTTATTATTTGCGAATATAATCTGTAGTTAATAAATCTTGACAATGTCGTACACTGAGAAAAATTTCATTTGTTATGGTCGGTAGAATTATTCAGTAAAACAGGTTTCGTTGAAAAAACTGTCTGTATATCGATGGAATTACGAAAAAATGAGGTGCGCGTAAACATTTTGCGCTATTGTCGATCCTTTTTTGATGATTTCAACGCAAAATCAATTTGTTTGGTTTACTCTACTTTTTTAGCTAAGCAAAGCTTTAACGTCAATTTATTGTTGCACGAGCGTTAAATTTTCGCAAAAGTTTCAAGAAAATATAGTAACAATGATCGTAATGAGAAAGAATAGTAACGGATACTAGACTTTCCGGTAACAGCTAGAAAACTAATTTTCATTTTGTACCTAGAACTATATTTTTCGATTGTGGTAAAGAATGAACATAGATAAGGACTGAGCGGTAACTGGAACAAAAAAATTCTTTTTGTTTACGAGGATTCGTGCTCAAATATTAATTGTGCGAGAGACATTATTTTTTTCATTTCAGCGATAGCGGGGTTCTTCAAATAACGTACAATTTTGAGAGAGTTATCTTCATTTAATGATGAACCGGGAGTTTCTTTTTTTCACTTCGAGGCTGGAACATTGAAGATATATTGTCGCCTTTTCGGTGATTACGTCCGATGGCTTGGAGATTTCTTGAACGAATAGTGCACGTGAATGCAGACAAGTGTCGTAATGAATGCTGAATATGATAAGACACAGATTCGAAAGCTCGAGCAAGTCAATAAGGTAAATTTAACTCCGAACAATTTGACGCATGAGGGAAAATTTCACGTTACGTTTTTTGTCTGTAGATTCTGCATTATTGAGTAGTTCGAAGAAATTGTGACTTAATTTTGATAAAACATGAAATCTTCTGAGATGAATGTTTTTCTTGGCTTGTCCAATAATCACGAAAATGTTACGTACTGTGTAGAGAATCACTGTAGGTTTAGTTTTGATTGTGCTTCAATGAAAGGCGTATCGATGATTTTGAGAACTTATTTCAAGCGATTAACGTAAGATTTTTTGAAAAATTTCAAGTGCCCTAGTCAGTTAAAATTCGATCAATTATGCGATTTTGAAAGCAGAAGACCCAAGTGATAATGTGAATTTTCTAAAGTTATTAAGCATATTGACAGAATTTTATTTCTTGGACTCTACGGCTTACTTCTTGATTGTTTTTCTTGCAAAACAGAATCAAGAAGCAATGGAAAAAATATAGAAATGATATACCTACCGTTATTATTTCGGAACTATAAAATGCTGATAACATCACAAACTTAAGGTTTTGCAAGTTTAACACTTTTTAAAGTCAACAGTCTTTCAATTTATATAAACGACTAATTAATTAACGAAACATTATAGTATCAAAATACGAAGAAGCTCGAGGATTCTGAAAAAGTTTTCTTCCTACAAATACAGCGTTTACTGTGCAAACAGCTGTTCCACCCAAATTATTCTTACCATTTTATTAAGCACCACTGATGTCTTACGTAAAACAACAACCCAACGAACGAGTTAATTTGCCCCCGATAAGTATTTCCAATGCAAATCAAGTCTTCGACGGCCAACTTCGATGTGTGGTTTTATAATAAAAAAAGAAAAAAAATTCGCAACACAAGTTATTTCACTAAATATTGAATGTTTAGGTAAAGATTTCCTCCTGCAATTTCTTGAAAATGCCCGGGGAAATTTGAGTTTCTTATACCGGTTATCTTCAACCTTGTTTATTCATAACGCATTGGGTAGATACGGGATAAGTATACACACGGAGTAAAATGGGCTGTAAAATATTGAACTAACGTCAATCAGTACGGAGAGAATACACGCGTTGGAATATTACACGTTGTTGAAAATTTCCGTTCCCACGTGTAATTACAAAACGAAGTAACAGATGCTGTACTAGCAGACTTCTAATTCAGCGGTGTAGAATTTTTTGCGGTTGTTGCTCGTTCCGTTTCGCGGAGGCAAAGATGCGTAAATAAATATTTAAATTAAAGCAAGACGCGCGAGTCAAGCAGAACAAGACTTCCGCCACCCACTGCGGTTCGCATTCTTGACGTTCGCTTTACAGCTCTTATGTTCTTTTTTTTTTCTTCTTCTTCTTCTTCTTCTTCTTCTTCTTCTACTGTGATGTTTTCATTTTTTATTTGCCCTTTTTCCTCACTTAAACCTCGCATCTTCTATTTTCAGTACAGTTACAACAACTAGTCATTTTCTAACGCGTCGCCATTGCCAACAGGATCACCGTGAATCGCGGCACGCACTTCAGAATATTCTTATCCCGGAACCTGCAGAGTTGTGTATTTCTTAACGAATCCATCGCTGCAAGTATTTTGTGTTAAGTGGATGATATTTTTTCTTCGACATGCTAACTTGTCATTATCATTAGACCATGCGAGATAAATTACACAGGTAATCGTTTCCAGTTTAAGTAACGATATCTTTTTCAACATATCTTCATTATCGTTTATATGATTTTTCCTTGAATGAAAGAAAAACACGGAAGAAACAAGCTTTTCTTCAAAATTTCAGTGCCACTTTTCCGAACTGTAAGTATTCATGTTTGTTTAATTATATGCGTAATATGTACAAGAATATTCGTTGTATGTTGGTACGTGGAATAATATTCGCGACTTTAGATCTGCTGGTTATCCATATTGAATTTATATTTTCAATGGAACCGGAGCGTGTCTGATAGCTATAACTGATATTTCGGTACTTCCAGATGTTAACAGAATAAACACCGTAATCCACGAGCATAAGACGATAGTAATACAATTCAATAAATATCTGTTAGAAATTCTTGTAGATGTAAATATGTTATATCGTAAAACATTCGTAATCAATCGCCTGTAAGTGTAAAAACATGAGAAAGTTTATACTCATTCTTTCATTATAGAAATTCACTCACAAGCAGCTGCAATGCGCGTCAAAATATGGGAACGATTAATTTTTCGCCGATTTCTAAGTGTTCGCGAGGTTGAAAAATCTAAGAAAAATCAATCGGAAGCCCTCTAATCGATTGTGCAATTAAATGTGTGAAATTCTTCACGCCTTACTCACAACTTTTGCAGCAAGAAAATGCGAGTGAACTTAGGTACGAATTGAGAGATATTAAAAACTATTCAGTGAAATGTGGGTGGGGGTAAAAATATGAAGAGATCAAAAAATAGAAGGACCATGGTACATTTTTTTTTTTTTTTAAGAAGGGTAAACTTAATTTACATAATATAAACGAAAAAAAAACAACATGAAAAGGTGAGAATATAAAATCGTCAAAATTCGTCTTGATGATATGAAATCGTTTAGAGGTTCTAAATTTTGCAGTTCTCTATGTTTGACCTTTCTATAATTCGACTTTCTCATACATATTCAACTTTATAAATTTTAATAACCGCGAATCCAATTTCCCGGTATTTGAAAATTCGATATTTTGGTCCATCTATCAATCCTTCGTCCTAGTTTTTCACCCCTACCCTGAAAATTGTTCGATCTATCGACAGTTCCGAACTACATATATTACTATCAGACTCGTTGATTTCCTCCACTATCAGGAAATGTTGTGACTTGCGTTAAACTCTCGTCGTCACGATATTGACAAAAATCTGTAATCTATACCTACAGAACTGCCCGATGTTGATAAAAAGACGCAAAGAAGTGAAGGGTAAAAAAGGTCGGCGACAGGGAATACGACGGGGCGGAACGGCGGGGCGAGCAAGAAGAAGACCAAGAAGAATAAGCCGAAGGAGAAGAAGAAGAGCGGAGCGAAGAGACCGCGGGTATAAGATCTTTCCGAAGGGATCTACGTACCCAGCATCCAGCCTGGAGTTCATGTTCTGCTCGCGAGGTCACTGGGCAGCCCGCCCGACAACAAATCATGGCTAATGATCTACCCGTGCTTTACCGTCGCTCGCCTAACCCTACCTTAACTCACCTTGCCTTAGCTTACCTTAGCCTGGACTCGCATCACCTTACCGCTATCGCAAATCGGCCGATATACTTTTGATTAATCTGGAGCAGAGGCGAGAAGATCCGCGGCAATGGGAGAGAGGGATATTTTTTTTTTTTTTTTCTTCTTCTCTTTAGAATTTTGCTCGCTTCTCATAATTGCCAAAGAACTTCGAATGTTGTTAGTCCGTTGAGTTGAGGTGGGGAGGGGGTTGGAGTTTGAACGATCTAAGATCATACTTATTTTTAGGTTTTTGTTAAACGAAAATGAAAATACTTGGAGGAACTTGAGTCTGAGGGCTTTGTTATTTATAGTTTCACGAACATTTTGGAATTTTTTCATTAAAATTAATAACAAAATGGCCGCACGGCGCATATAAGTAACGAACGACTCTGAACTCGAAGGGTTTTGTGGTGGCGCATCTCTTGACATCACTGTTCAACTTGCAACACATATTTGACATTTTTTTTTTTAGATGAACAAAACCTTTTCAGATGTGAGCTCGTTAGCTGCAATGTTAAAAAAAAAAATTGTGTTTCAAATATATACAATTATGAACAAAAAGAAGTCATTCCGTTGGTAAAGAATTGTTGAGAAAATTTTGGGATCGAAATTCTAAAATCTAGCCATGAGCTCGAAGCGACAAACAAGTTTTACAGGTTGTGTCAAGATTTCAAGTCTATCGGATAAAAATTGACTGAGGAATCCGCACCACGGGATTGAAAATGTGGTCGTTCGCTAATTATATTCGCCATGCTACCATTTTATTATTAATTTCAATGAAAAAATTCGGAAATGTTCTCGCAACTGTAAATAATGAAGCTCACAAACTCAAATTGCTCTATGTGTTTTCATTTAAAAAAAAACTTCTGTCAATAGACATGATTTCAGACCGTTCAAACTATAACCCCCACCTCTTAAAACCTCCATCATGTTCATTCGTTATTCTTTTTTTTATTCGACGTTGGCTGAATAAAAGAACATAGCCGGGTTAGCATGCCAAAAACACCTTCTCTCGAAACGAATCATGCAATTAAGTGATCTACTGTTTTTTGTTGGTAAACGACTGATTCATACCAAATTTTAACTTTTCAACTCCATTTTGCTCAAAGTTATCGCAATGAAACCTGATTTTCAATTTTCTCGCGCTAATTCTTTTATTTCCACTTGTACGATCATTTCGAAAATCAGAGATTGAGTCAACATTTCTGTACGTATAACAAGGATTTTTTCCCATTTTTGAGGTAGCAAACTCCACCTTCTAAAAATTCTTCAACATTTAAATCGCTGATTTCCGATGAATTTTTGAGGAGTTACTACAGTCTTGTTTTACAGTTCAAATATCTAGCCCATAGAATGATCAAAAATGTCGGTTTTGGTTTTTTTTTTTTTTCATCCATGAAGCACTATTGGGAAAAATATGAAAAAATTACGGAAAAACACATGAAAACAGATGTTTAATACTGTTAAAAAAAAGATGGTAGTGACTCTTCAAAATGCACTGGAAATCAGCGATCTAAATGTTAAAGAATTTTTAGAAGGTAAAGTTTGTAACCAGAAAATTTGAAAATAATCCTTGATATTTACACAAACGTTCGTTAGATCTGTGATTGTTTAAATAATTTCACAAATGGAAATAGCAGAGTTATCGCGAAAAGCTAAAAATCAGGTGCTTTTTGCGACAACTTCTAGCAAAATGAGGTTGGAAACCTAAAATTTGGTGCGAGTCCGTCATTCACCAACTAAAAACAGTAAGTCACTTGCAGAATGCATTTCGAGAAAGGTAATTTTTGGCATGCTTACTAGTGGGATGCGTTCGAGAGTATTTTAACCTTTCGTTCAGTTTTCCGATAAATTTTTATTACGGAATTTCGAATTAAGTGCTCGATAAATCATACGAAGAAAATGATGAACAGCCGAATTCCGAGGATGCAATATTTGTTGTATTATCACGTTTCCCGCCTGCCTGGAAAACCTCGAGAATCTGGGAAATCTCTTCATGCTCGGAAATTCTCATTTCGCAGAGAAACTTCAAGAAATTCCGTAGGTATTTATGTTAAAATAGAAAATGCTGAATTTCTAAACGTTTTAATTTAAATCAAGCGCCTGTTTGCACCTCATAAGAAATTTCCACCGTGGCACTTACAAACATTACGGCTCGCTTTTTTCTTTTTTTTTTTCGCAACCTTAAGACAGACTACACATAAATTTTACATATCCGTACTCTCACCGATACTAATCCAATACCATACAATATAACTAGAATAATACTAACTATTTATAGATACTCGTCTATATGTAGTTGGAAACTTGGTGTTACGCAAAAAAAAAAAAAAGTTAATAAACTTTGAACGTAAATTAGTGTACATTTCAGGAACTAACGATGCAGAAGATTTTGCCAAATTTCAGCGACAACAACAAGAACAGCAATAATCACATTTTTGAATGATTTCACAATAGTTTAAAATAAATATAAAGTTTTCACTCAAATTCAAGGAATATATTTCAGCGGATTTTGAAAGATCCCACATCTCGCGTGACTAATGCAATAAATTTCGTTCCATTCGAAACGCTTCCCGTCGCCGCGCCGCAGGAGCCAAAGACACGTAGGCAATTATCTACGGACCACCAGGAGGTGATCCAGCATGTTTTCGCACAACGTCGACATGCGTGAGCTACGATGTATGATGCGAAGTTGCCTACATGGTCATGCTGTGTTCGTAATTGAGAAATTTGCTGGTTTTAACAATTTTTGGAATCCTGATGCAGATCGTTTATAATGGAATGATCGCCAAACAATTCTTTGGAAACAAACGCGCAACCACACGGATGGAAAGGAATTCTCGAAATAAATTTTGTTGGGATCCATTTACTTCGATGTAGTATTCCTTATTTGTTCCGAATACGATGATTTTAATTCAACAATTACGATTCGGTTAGTTCGTCAGAATGATTTAGTCAAGCAGATTCCTTGATTCTATAAAAGACTTTCTTGTCGTGATCGAGTGAAGTATCGAGTGAAACTTTTGATGTGTTTCCGAAATTGAGTCAACTAAATATCATTTCATTTCAAGTTTACATGTTGTACCTTGAAGTCGCATGTTTGTCGACAGAAACAATTAGGTACTTCCAATGAAATAAGTACATGAATGTAGCCAACAAAATATTTGCATCAATCGAATGCTATGCTTTGTTGATTTAAGTGGAGCTTGTTCGGCGTGACTGGTTGAATCAACTGCACTGATTAAAAGAAACTGATTTAAAAGAAACACGATATGCTTTGAAACAAGTGGAGAATATATTCATCGTAAACATCAGTATGCTACTACTATAAACGGCCGCTAGGTGGTGAAAATTCTCGCTACGGAAGTAGCTTCAGAGATGGTTATAAAATCGAGTAGTCGGCTAGGAACTCAGATACCGATAACGTGAGATAATTTTGTCATCGTACCGATTTGAAACCAAGAAAACATAATACCAAGATCTAAGTCATCGAAATTGATATTGACGATAAATAAACAAAAAAAAAAACTTATATAATTTTTGAAAAACTGGTAAATTCGAAAAAAGCGTAAGTTTCCAAAATGTAAACACACTTACAGACATTCTTACAATTGTGCTCGAAGAGGAAGAACACTTTCTATATTCACAAAAAAAAAAAACTATTGACACATGTTCAATTTATACGTCTGCATATACAACAATAAGTTTACAACTTTGACGCAATAAATATCGCTTAAAACCCGCAAAATTTTGAGTCAACAGAATTATAACTGATATCGTTGGAAGAATACGTTTTGTGCGCTTGAATAACTCTAATGTTCAGTTAATGTAAAAGATTTTTGTAACAACAAAATTCATTACCTGTCTCAACCATTGAACCTTTGAATTCAACAGAACATGAATTAAACAAGCTGAATCTGTCTCGATACAACATTATCGCATTTTTAAAACAAAACGATTGAGGTGCGTTCATTCAAATTTTCAATCATTTCGATCACACATTTTCTCGATAAAAAATTCCATGCTGTTATTATCTTAAATAAATTGACAGTCAGCATGGTGATTGAAATGCTTGATTCAAAGAATCCTTTTCCTCCGTACATGAGCGATAATGAGACGCTAACCTGACAATGACTTAAATGGGTGCTACTAATCCCATCTTATTGTTGTTAATCGGGAAGATCATAAAATAAGCATGTAATTTCACTATTCGTCGAGATGATTACTACGTCGACTGAATTACGATGATCTTTTTTCATTTATTCAATTTCCCGGTACCATGAATGCAAGTGTTTCTCAAGGTGTACATGCCACTTTATCCCGTCGTTTGTATTTGCGAAAGGATCGACTTTCTGCATTCACGTGTTTCGATTCAAATCTTACAATTAACGCAATTTCTCCCGTTCGCCTTATTTCGTACATGAGCATCGCGATGCAATATCTGACTTGGAATGAAAATTGCAACAGTTTGAATACGTCTGCCTAGCTCAAAATAGAACTTGACCAATTTAGTAGGTAAGCCCATGGGTGAATCCTTGACCTTTGTAGTTACTTTGACGATTTCCGGCTTCACAATTTCTCACTCTCATTCCTTTGACCACGACCGAACCGTAAACACGTATCTGACTAGAGCAAATGTGGAGCGTGCTCTTGGAAAAACTATAAACGTCTATCAAATCTACGTTTGTCATTAAATTTCAATATTCGTCGTGATAAAACAAAGATACATAGTTTACAAACAATTACGGTCGAAAGGAAGAAAACGTGTAACTCATAGTTTTTATTTAAACTGCGAAGGGGCTCTATGGAAATCGAAAGAGGAAATGAAGGCCTAAACTAGACGAAACCCTGAACGGGATGTTCGTGATAAGTTTTTATACCTTTACGTTTTTATTTATACACCTAATATGTACATTTACACCCAGTTAATTTTAACGATCTTACAGCATAGTTCTACCTTATTTTCTGTCGAAGGGAAAAGGTTGTAAAACATATTTTTAGATCGATGAAAGTATTCAATATTCAATTCCAGTCCTTGTAATAAGAATGAGAATTCCGTTAGAAAATGTAAAGCCAACTGGGAGTGAGAAACCCTGTTGTACCCGATCCAAAATATTTCCGAGCATCGCTCGGGAAAGCGTTCCTCAGGATCCTGATCGAGGATCAAGATCAAGGATGCGAAACCGCCTACCGCAGAGGTAGAACCTCATCTGTAGACGTGGTAGACGCACGTGCGTGTGCAGACACTTCGTACAACGACTTGGACAGGATTTATATACACCGGATAATGGCGGAACAGTGAACGCTAGGCTTTGATATTCGCGTCATGCTGACGCGTCGATCTTTGTCGAACGCCACGTCCGAATGGTTCACGAGGAGTGTTTGGTACCCGAGGTGGACTCGATAAAATCTCATAATCCGTATCGACAATTGAGATGCAAACGTGAAAAACTCCACTGACTTACTCTCTCTTTTTCTGTTTGTCGCGACGTTGGTTGAAGTTAATGCGCAACGATAAAATGAACTCGACGTATTCCGAGAAGAGAACTTGAGAATGTTCTGCAGGAAATGTTGATATTGCAAATGCAACGATAATAATTATTATCTATGTCAGCATCTCTGCGGATTTGAAAACTTGCAGGGTGTAAAAATTGTCTTGGTTTGTTCGAAAGAAACTTTACTTGCTTCGTTTGTAAGGTATAATCGGTCTGACTAGTAAAGAGAAATAAGATCGCTCAAATCGTAAAAGAACTTGCAAATTGTCAACAGTAAATTTTTCCTACTGAATTGATCTTACATAGTATTTTCAGTTTTTTAAGAAATACACAATGATTCGCTAGTGGTTATTAGAAGACTTTGTCAAGGTATTGTTTGGCACGCACCAATTGTTGAGAGACAAGTATTAATTTATTGTTTCCTATATTTTTTCATGATTCTTCATAGTACAATTTAAATTTCTAGCGTACAGCGTGATTGAAAAGGTACGTGCAACATTAGAAAAAGTAGCAAAGCACTTTCGATGTTCTTTATTCCCACCATACGCGGCTAACAAAATCCTGAAGAAGTTAGCTGGAAGTTGAAGTTGGGTTGACACGAAGAGGTAGAAAAGTGAAAATTCAGGCTGTAGTGCGGTTGTACGAAATACGTAAATACATTGTAAGTAACACACGTCAAGAAAAAAAAAATTCTGTCGAGTTTTTATTGAGATAAATAAATTTACATTACTTTATTTATTACTTATAAAGTTTGTTTTTGTCTTTTTTACGTTGATAAATAAAAGTCTCGAAGTTTTTCGTTGATAGTTAATATGGGCCCCTATTCAGAAGAAAAAGGGATACATTTTCACCAAGATGCGATGGACTTTATGATTATTAACGTTATCACGGTCAGTACAATGAGAGCGTAATGGGAGATTACGTTTTGGGTTTGATACGAGAAAGTTCATACGAAAATAGAAGAAGTAAAAAGAAATATTTATTTTCAAACTTCGTTTACAAACTCTTTTACATTTGTCGTTTAATATTAATTATTATTTTTGAATAAAAGTGATTTAAATGCAAAACTAAAATTCGTTTAAATATTTGAGAAACTAAGTAATTTTTGTTAAAATCCGAAATATCGTTCTAGTTTCTACAAAAACAAACTTTACCTAATAAAACTATTTATTCGTTTATTATTTACGTAGAAGAATTCAAAATTTGACATCCAGATGACCCAGACTCAAAATTCGTGTAGAACGGTGTAATAGGCAGTAGGTTGGTACAGCTGACGAGACGAAATTCCGGTAGAGTGCCGAGCAGCAACCGCTAGAAGTTGCGGGGATGAAATTGAAGTCCGGTGAACTAAAGTTACCCGCCAAAAGCACCGGCGTGACCAACACTGGGCGACGACACCGGCGGGAGAATGTCACGTTTCGCATTGCACGCACTACCAAGGCGACTCCCCCCCTCTCCCTTGGTGCTTCTTTATTTATAACTCTTATTTTAGCCACCGCCAAAGAAGAAGAAGAAGAAGAGGCATAAGAAAAAGAAGAAGAAGAAGAAGAAGAAGAAGAGGGGGAGGAGAAGAAAAAAGGAGGGAAAAAGCCGGACAAGGAAAGAGTCCCTCGTGGCCCTCGCGGATGTTCACGCGGCGCTATTCCTTGATCGCTTCGGATGACCGGCTCTGGCTGCCAGAGTCCAGGTCTGGGACGTGACGTGACGTCATTATGCCGACTGCCGATGCCGAGATGCTCTCCCGGGATTTGACTATACGATGCTCGATACCGTCTCCGGCTACTCTCACAGCCTCGAGTTCCATCTCGTCGTTGCAGGTCCGCGGGCATTTTCCATTTGTTCATTTTACCGCTCGACCTGTACTGTTTGGATACCCTGCACCTCGGCTCATCTAGCTGATCGTGACTTTCGTCGACGTGACTGAGAGAAAACGGCGAGACTCGGCGGATTCAGCGCTCGACTGCGCATGCGCTGGCTTTTTCGGATTTTCACACAGGCTGGCCACCTCAAGTCTCGACCGTCAAACGCGGATTGTTGAGGCTATCCGGTTGATTGGTACGAGTTTTTCCCGTTTCTTGCCTAAATTGGTAGCCACATACAACCGATCGAATTACATTTGTTTTTTTTTGGTACTTGATTTCATTTCAGAATTTGTTTTTTGAATGTGATACACCCTGAGGGTGGAAATGGAGGTGAGAGGGTAAATTTTAGCAGTTTCGTTATTAATTCTTTTGTGACATTCTAATTCGAAATTTGGTGTACCTGTAGGGGGTTCAAGTATTGCCGTCGCTATTTCAGACCCTCCATTTTGCAATTCTTCAATTTTGATAACGGATTCGTAGTCAGTGACCCAAAAAAACCCGGTGTGTTGATGTTCAAATCAACTGCCTGGTTTTACAAAAATTTCAAGTATTGCTGTTGCAAATTTAGATCCTTCATTTTGCAATTCTTCAATTCTGATACCGATACTGATACTGATACTAATCGTAATTGCCGGTTTTCGAAACCGCCATTTTGAATCCCGCATATTGAATTTATCAATTCTGCTTTCAAATTAGGATTCAATGACCCCCAAAACGATGGTATACCAATTCTCGTCCAAATCCATCGAGAAATATCAATGATATTCAGAAATGTACATGCCTTATACTTACCAGTCACCCAGTTATGCACGTAAGGTCATAATTTCAATTCGTTACTTGATGCAGGAAAGTTTGCCGCATCTTATCCCGTTTCGAATAAGTTGGCACCCCTGTCTTGCAGGCGAAAATATTACCGCGGTACGATCTCACCGACCAATATAGTTCGATTATTTTGCGCATGCGCAGTCGGTTACTCAGTCAGTCTGCTAACAATGAGTTACATATATCGTCTTCTCTTGGCATATAATCACTTCAATGTAACACAGGAGAAGGTAAAGTATTTTTGCGGACAAATTGACAAAGTAGCGTGTTGCGTCGGGTGAAGTATGAAATTTTAAATCACAGCTATTTCACGCTCTCTGCGGTTCGGTCCCTTCGACGATGTTAAATAAACAATCAGGGCTTGTGCCGGAAATTTGTTATTCAATAATCGCATCGAATAACGAAACGAGAATGGGGGATGAAAAACTGAACGGAATCATCTGGAACGCAGAGTGAAAAGTAATTTTGTGTTTCGGTCTTGTTTTTGAATCCGATGCATACTATATGAACCCAGTCGCTCTCTTTCCCGTCTGATGCACGAACTCTCTCCATCTCTTCGCCTCTCTCTCTATCTCCCTTTCTCGCTCTCTCTCCTTCATCGTCCTTCAATCACTCTGCCTAAATTCCCCGATAATCCATCGACGGATTAACGGTATCGTCCGGCAATCGGATGACGCGATCGGATCTTTAATTTGAAAGTGGTTCCCTGCCTTGACGAGCGTGGTGATTACCGTTATGCCAGAGCTGATTGTGAGACGCAAACGAGACGCTTCTGAGCCTACCAACAGCCTTGCAGAAGTTCTAATTCTAGTCACACCGTCCTAGACACTGTAAAATCCGTCAGTCGCGTAAGTCGGCTGATCTCTCACGATCATCCAGGCGTTGTAAGGTAAGAACTGTGATCAGGCGGTGCAAGTAATCATGGACTGTGAAACCGTGAAAATTGGGGAATCCCTGCGTCTATCTTCTGACATCAGCACCGCGGAGATTCGTATCTAGGAATCACTGGATTCCCATGCGTGCGGATTTAGTAGAATTTACGTTTGATCCGCGAAATGTGGTAATTGGCACGTTTAATCTACATTCAATTGATAATGCATGATGTATTCGTTTTTAGGGGATACGTAAACCTTTCCGGGGTTATTTTAATGTTATATTAGAGAAGCTGGCATGAGTGCCGTGAGTAATGGATGTTAACGATATTATGCAATACCGAAACACACGTTATTTCTCTTTATCACCAGTGGTTAAACATTGAAATCGTTCAAAAAACACACCAATTATCGAGGAGCAAAGTTGAGGCTCCGATTCTCGCTTCCCGGCACTTATCACAAGATATTTCTTAAACTGGTTGTACGGTTTAGTTGTCCTTTGGTGTTGACGTATGGCTATAGTCTGAACCATATACGCCAACTTCCGGACTAGACTTTTGAAGTAATAGTTAAGAAAAGTGATGAAATGGGTGAAAATGAAAAAAAAATGGGTTCAAAATTCATGTCTTCCAAACCACAGCAAATACAAACATGATTCTAGTTCAGACTAGACCTACAAGTGTGCTTAGTACACAGATATGTCAATTATTTGTTTCAAACAAAGGACTTCGACGCAATCTTGTGATAAGTATCGGCGAGCGAGAATCTGAGCCTCAACTTCGCTCCTCCATAACTCAAGTGTTTTTTAACTTTTTCTTTTTTAATGTTTGACCACTGGTAATATACGGAAATAACGTTCCTTTCAGTAGTGTGTAATATCATTAACATCCAGGTAATCTAGAGTCAAAGGGCCTGACGTCAAATGGTTTGCAAGATGCTGAAGTTTCAAAATTTGAAAAACCCGATTGTTTGGAGCATGGGGCGATTTTTGTCCGTGTATATCTTTGTTTCCGGAAGTCGGAAGAGTTTTTTAAAAACTGTTCTGCAAACGCGGAGTATTCGGCTCCCACGCAGTGAAATCAAATGTTTGGTAAAAAACGGTTTTGAATATGAAATTTTCGAAAAGGTTTTCTGATTTTCACTTTTTGACCAAAAAAAAAGAAGTTTTTTATGAAAATTTTACCGAAGATACTAAAGAAATCTTGAAATTTGTGAAATGATGAAATTCCTGTTTCTTTCCTTATGTATGGCAATTCGCTCAAACACATCTACTCGTTTGTTTTTTCTCACTATCCAATGGTCGTCACGAAGATAGAAGACATTGAATTTTGAATTTTCAGGCCAGTTTCAAAAATTTACCGAGAATTCTACGTGAGATCACGAGGCTTAGATTTTTCAGAAAGTTATTTATTTATTGGCATCGATGTCATGAATTATTAACTATCGGTACAATTCGACTTAGCATTCCAAAATTTTTCAACCACTATTAAAAGTCTGAAAAGGTTGGAAAAAAATCTACAATGACTTTGATATTCCTCCAAAAGTAGTTTCTTTGTTGTCTACAACGTTATGAATTGTTGAAAATACAAATTAAAGATTACATTTAATCAGTGTCAACAAGAACTATAACAAGTTTTCTCCATAAAAATCTCAATGAAATTTGCTTCCATTGTTTCATAGGTTGGTGCATCTTCTATTTATTTAATCTTTGAACTGCATAAAGCAGCAGACTGATTTTAATGAAATTTGATACATTTAGATCCTTCAGATTATCGAATCTCAAATAATTTATAACTTTCACGCCATTCTGTGAAGTCTTAGATTTTTTGTTACATTGCGTGAAATATTCTGTAAACTGCGATTCTCGATGATATAATTTCTTTTTTTCTTCAATTTATCAATCCGACTCCGTTTCCCACATACGAGGACATAATTCGATATAAAATTTTCCGCTCTACACAATGGTCAAATCATTTTTGATCTATCGATAGCAGTTATCGAGGAAAAGGCAAAAAAACGTAAAACCATACCGTTCTCTCGAAACAAAACTGACTTCAGATCCGAGTTCCTAAGGAACCAAAAAAATGTCCTATACACAAAAACGCAGCCACATCCCAAATATTTTTAATCCAGACCCATTTTCTCTTGACTATTATACACCCGAGTTGTGCAGCGTGAGTATTAATATTCCAAGAGGGGATGCAAGACTTCGAGTCGATGGTGTACCCAGTCGCGTTGTTGCGTGCAGAATCCTTCCAGAACCCGCGGTTTGTGTGGGAGCGTGTCTAATCGGAGGGTCCTGCATGGGTGCACTCGGCCAAGTCTTGGGCACTCGTGTCGGGGCCAGTTCGTTATCCTGGGTTTGCAGTCCACCAGGAGTGACTGATTGTGAAGCGTGGTTCACTGAGGCGGCAAGGTCGGCTCCAAGGCGACGAGAATACAGTTCCTGGACGACGCGGCGGCTTCGCGTTTCATTTTGGCTGCTTCGCTCCTGCGGTTCTAACGAGTAACAATTTATTAAATCTTTTACCCACACCAGCCGATGGTATCGATGTGTCTGCACGGACGATAAAGCTACTCGTGCGCGTGATTGAAGCCCCAGTTTTTCCTTTCGTAGTCGTGGTTTTTACTGTTTTTATCCCGCTATACATCTTCATATTTGTACATTATGTATCAGATTCGGTAGATATGTAACAGATACCTTCATGCAACTGCGAGGATCTCATAGCGTCAATCGTTTTATTTTGACTTCGTTGTCTATTTTTTGTTTTATATTCTGTTATCCTTTCCACGAAATCGGATATCAATTATGGTTCGTTATTTCAATCTTTGGTAGGTATTGAATGTATTGTTACAAAAGAGTGACTCCACACTCGGAGGATACTCAAATTCTACAAGAAGACAATGTGATGCAGTTGCGATGAAGTATTTAAATATAAAAATTCAAAAATCACGTTACCTTAGATCGTAATTACTGAAAATAATAGTTGAATCTAAGCCTTACCCCGAAAAAGCAGTTATCTATCCAAAATAAATCTTAGCCTGAAAATCTTGTTACACTGATGCCATGAATGGGAAGTCTGTCAGTCAGACAGTCAAAATGGTAAATATACTTTGTGCTTTCCGATTGGAACCGATCTCTGAAAAGTACGTGATAAATGAATATCGTCGAATAGGTAACACTGTCCACACCATGTTGATTGAAAATCAGCGACAGATACAACTTCAACAGAAACAGATCCAAGAAAAACGACAGGAGCAAATCCAGCGATGGATGTTTCATCTCCTTTCAACGGTTCCCGTCTCAGCTCCACAACCGACGAGACTTCTCGAGGCATCCCAATTGCCTGTTCCTGTACTCAGATCACCAACTCCTTAGTTGACGATTCCAGAAATTATAGCACTTTTTAAAGACTATGAAAACTTGGTAGTTTTCTTTGGCGATTACAGAAACTTCTCACAAAGAAGGTATCCCAAGTCGATCTCTCGGATTTTATTTCTTCTGTAATACGTTATGGTAGATTAGAACTAAGCGACACGTTTTTTTTTTTTTGTCTGCCAGTAAACACTTTAAGGGGGCGAAACCACCCCGTAGAGTAAGGCCATGTCAAGGAGCGATTCGGCAGTTTTTCTATTTTTTTAATTGAGAAAATTTCGTTCTTCAATTCTCGTTCCGAGAAAACTTTTCCAGTTAGATTGGTTCAAAAATATTATGTTGACATGCCTTATTTTGGGGGGTGGTTTCACTACCTTAAAGTGTTGAATGGCAGTTGAAAAAAAAAAAAACTCGTGTCGCTTAGTTTTTAGTCTACTATAACGTATGAGAAAAGAAGTCAAATCGGAGAGATCGACCTGGGATACCTTTCTTGTCAGTTTCCTTTGGTGAATACAGAAATTTGACAGCTTCCTTTGGCTCCGACTGGATAAGGTCCTCCTTATTCAATTTCACCCAAGTCATGAGCACATCGCACGAGTGATTTCGAATCCCTTCTAAATCCTTGTTGTTCGACACTTCCTCCTAGACTTATTCGATACATAAACGGAGATGCAGACAGATTTGAAAACGAGATTTTGAACCATTTAGTTTATATTATTCGTTTATTCTCAAGTAGTCTAAAGTTTTCGGGTAACTTGTCGAGGATAATCTAGAATCTTTTATCGCATATACATTAGGCTGATTAAAAAAAAACGGCTAATTTTTTTTTTCAAAATCCTCACATAAAAACTTCCGAGAAGGTGTGAAAAGACGCCTGTAAAAAGCAGAGCCCTTAATATTATTATTAAGAGGTCGCGCATCGGGAATTTCGATTTCCCGTTTAAATAACACAGGAATAAATTTTTTTAAATTTTGCAATTTCGTATTTTTGCAACGGCTCATTGGATTAGCGGACCAAAGCATATTTTTGTAGGAAATTTGACGCACTACAAAAAAAGTCCTTACAAAGTTTTCGATAGTTACACTCCTTCAAAAGTTATTCGAGGTCAAAGTTGAACTTACAAAAAAATTTAATGTTTTTTTTTTTTCGATGATACTATGAATCTTTTCTCATTATTTCGTTATAAAGATATATTTAATAAATATATCTTACTCTAATTGGGCTTTTTCAATCATTAATTTTCCCATCGAGTCAATATAAAGTTACCTTACAAAAATGCGATGTTAAATAATAAACATGTTATCATGGAGAATCCATAACTGATGCACTTGACTATTTAAAAATGTAATTGTTCCGAAATCTAACCTCTTTATAACAAAATAATGAGAAAAGATTCATAGTATCATCGAAAAAAAAAAAAAAACATTGAATTTTTTTGTAAGTTCAACTTTGACCTCGAATCACTTTTGAAGGAGTGTGACTATCGAAAACTTTGTAAGGACTTTTTTTGTAGAGCGTCAAATTTCCTACAAAAATGTCCTTTGGTCCGCTAATTCAATAAGCCGTTGCAAAAATACGAAATTGCAAAATTTAAAAAAATTTATTCCTGTGTTATTTAAACGGGAAATAGAAATTCCCGATGCGCGACCTCTTAATAATAATATTAAGGGCTCGGCTTTTTACAGGCGTCTTTTCACACCTTCTCGGAAGTTTTTATGTCAGGATTTTGAAAAAACAAAATTAGCCGTTTTTTTTGAATCAGCCCAATATACATCCTTACAGTTACATTTCAATTATCGATCAAAGACAAAATTTCGACCATTTGAATAATGATCCACTCGGTTCCCACAAAGTGAGATATCGATTTCGTTGGACTGATTTATCGACTTCTATCGCGAAGCGGTGGATTCTCAAAGAAATAGAATTTAGCTGAGTCGCCGGTAAAAGACGGGCCAAGTTCCTCTTGAGACATCGTTTCGACACTCGCTATCTTCAGTGACGATTTTTCAAGATCCTTCCTTGGGATCATCGGGATTGATCCGGACTGTAATCATCTTCAGGGAATCAGACTAACTATACATCAATCAGAGAAGTATTGATTTTTACAAATTCTGTACCGTGTATCGAATATCTCAAGTTTTTAATAGATCGAAGAACAGAATTGCGTCATTATATTATATTTCAAATTCGAAAATCACATTTTCATCGAATTTAACGACAGCTGAAGAGCGGAAGAAAATATAACAAAATAACCGTAATCAAAGATCATTCAACAACTGCCGAAAGGCTTGCCAATTCTTTTATCCCGTAACTTGAAACGTGGTGTAATCAGAGCAGAACCACATGGCGCGGTTTTTACTGCTGAAAGTTTCAGTTTCGACGAAGATGGTGTGTGGCGTAAAATATCCGATTTTGTAAACCGTATAATTTAAAAATCTGCCAACGAAAGTTAATTTTACATTATTTAAGAAACAAATTCTTGCTTGTTGTCATCTGCTCTTCTCTAACTAAAAAATCCATGAACCTTATGAATGCAGAAAGTGTCAGAACGTGTGAATTTAAATGTTCTTATGTACTAAAAGTTGCCCATTCTCGGCTAGGATTTTTTGGTTTCACGATGAGATAGCGGCAAGAGAATATTCTCCGAAAATGGAGGGATATTTGACAAAAAAGGCGTTTCATTTGTTCAAATACATCCCGAATATAATACAACAGAATTTTCACACTCCTAGATTGCGGAAATATCGATCTAGAATATTTCTTTGGCATTAAAATCCTCACACGGAACATTGTCAGACCGTAAAATATTGAAGCAGTTATCTGGAATTTTATATTTCATTATTTCCACCTTGTTTTTTGTAAGTGAATAAGAATTGCAAAAGTTTTCTGCAGAAGCTCAGCTGAACATTGTATGTGCCATTGCTTTTTGAGCTATGCGGATTTCACTAAAACTTTCCATCGCTCGAGTTGTGCGTATAACAGAGCCGAATAAACCACCTGCGTAAGTTTCTTATAACGGATCTAGTTACTCCACGTGGACATGTGCAAACGCCTAGTTTTTAGATGATTAAATCGGTGTTAGAAAGTCCGTTTGACGCTGGTCGACTTGGGAATTCCCAAATCCCAAGGCTATGAGGCCTGCTCACTTTGCTCTATTCGCACCGTACACCGGCAAGGATCTGGCAAATGAAGAAACTAACAGGTACCAAATAGAAAACTAATCTATTATACATTCAGATCATTCTGGTGCAGCTATTCGTGCAGGCGCAGGTTTCTGATCCTTTCAAATTCCACCGAGATTATATCAGGTTAAAAAGTTGGTCAAAATTGCCGTAGCTTTAAGATTCGGATAATGTCATGCAGACTTTAGAAGAAACCAGATATCACAGTGCATAGATATCAACTGAGAACTGAGGATCAGTTGGACGTATAAAATTTCGGTATAATTTATATGTGAAAAGATTGTTATTTACTTAAAAAAAAAAAAAAAATAGCAAGTGTTTCAAGTGGATTGATGAATTTCGAATCATCCGCGGTTTCGATAAAATGAAACGTATGATTCATAAATTTCTTATTGTTGGCCAAACTAGCCAAGGCACAATTTTCGCTTTCAAAATTGTGCAAAGCAGACTGGACGTCTAATAGAAGCTGCCAACTTCCTCTGAAAGACAATAGAACAGCTCGGATTTTTATGGCATTAGATCTGGATGTAAAAACGGATCCAACCAGAATTCACCGCTGAGCTACAAAAGATGTTTCGGTATAATTAGGATCGCACCGAGTTTTTATTTTTTTTTTTTCATCATTGGGTAAATCCCCCGCGTTTCTTGCCAGCAATGATGAGTTGCTCTTACATAGAGATCGATTTTTGCTCTCTCTTTCGCTTCAAATCACGTCGTCGTTAAACCGTTGCTGCTGTACATCTGCAGCAAATTGGTAATGAATGCATATTTTACGTGGGCTAATTCGTCTATTATCCGCCCATTACCAAATACCGAAATCCCAATTTAGCTGCAATTTTCATACATATGGGGGGACTAAAATATAAACAGCGTCCAAATTTTAGACCTGCAAATACCCTGATTCGTTTTTTTACACAATTTATTTTCTTAGAATTGTAGCGCTTGGTCTGGTTGGGAAAAAAATGACCCACAGTGTTTTCTGTTTGATGAAGCCCGATTTTTTCAAATGTGAGCTTTATTTTTAGGTGTTTTTCTATCAAAATTATTTTTATATTACGTAAATTCAACTCAGATGCGATCTTACGTTGATCCGATTATTAAAATCTTCAGAGGCCCTTATGGAAAAATTCCCAGCTCTTCGATGGAATTACGGAGATGTTGTTTTTTTTTTTTTTATTTACGGAAGCTTGCAAAACGCTGCTTTTTGGAACGACGCGTTTTCTGACTTTGACAAGCTTGGAAGCAGCTGGAACATGGCATAATTAAAATGTTGCGCCGATGAAGAAGGCGTGAGATAAATGGACCACCGTAATTTTGACATGATTTCACTAACTCAACGACCTTTGACCAAGATATAGGCAACGTGTCTTCAAACGCGCGTGTAACCCTTGCTTCTTACCTTTCAGTTTTCTACTTTTTTACGCGTTAACAACTCCTCCGTAGCCGCAGTTAATCTTCTTAACGACGGCTTATGCGTGTACCGGGTCTACAAAGGAAGTTGTAAAACATACATCCGTAGAGTTAACTACACCACCTAGAAGGCCACCGCCATAAAGGGCTTCCGGAATCTCCACCCTATACTCGGGCCTTTCTCAAAATGAGAATCGACGTCTTCGAGGCAACAGGTGCAGGAAACACCCTACTAATAATTTTTCCTTCGATGGTTTATCTCTGCAAATCCCTTAACCATCCATCCGGCTTGCAAGAAATTGCGCTGTAATTCCTGTGTATGTATTCTTCGTTATGTAACTTATATTAATGATGCGTTGCAATTGATAACAACAAAGTAACGATGAGAAAAATATCCTTTTCACATTCGAGATTTACCCATTCCGTTACTTTCTTTCCTCCTCTTACATTCAGTAGAATCCTGTGTCTCGTGTTATGACCTACCACGAGAGGTTAATCACTCGTGAAATCTGCCATACACTTTTTCAAAAATCTCGCGAAATCACTAGAAATCTTTTAAACCCCTTGAAATATTCTGTAATCTCTTGAAATCTTCTCAAATAGTCATGTGAAATCTTTTGAAACCTTTGAAATCATCTGAAATCTTTTGAATTCATTTACAATCGTTCGAAATCCCTGATATCTGTTGATGTCTTTGTAATCTTGTAATCAGGTGTACATCAAATCGACGAGTGATTAATCCCTCGTCCTGCGATTATGCTCTTATAACCTCTAAACTTATTCGAAGCTTGTAGTTGTAAGAATTAGGCATGTAAACGCACAAAATGTTGTACCTTCTTTCGTGTTCAACATTAGTATCATTGTTGTTATCCAATCATCACAACGATCACGATCAATTATCACACGCACACGACGTATCAGCTTCGAAACATTCATCGGTCGATATAAATTGCGGATCAAAGGATAGAAAAAATAAATAATTAAAATAGCGTGAGCAATTAATACCTGGAGCAACACAATTCGCGATTGCGTTACACGCGAAAGAACCTTGGCCGAGGAGACCGGCAATCTCGGGCATCCGGGCGTAGCGAAGAACCGTGACAAGAAATCGACTCGAAGAGCGTTAAAACTGATTAAAAGCCAAGTTCCCCCTCTTTCTCTATCCCTCTCTCCTCTTTTTCTTTCTCTTTCTCTTCACTTGGCCTCTAGTAGCTCTTTCTCTTTCTACTTCTCGTGGTCCTGTCGTCTCACTTGACGTATCGCAGCTTCGTTCGATTGATGTCAAGTCGAACGATCTTAAATTATATGTAAGGTTAAGGGTTGACTAGAAACAAATTATTAAGATTTTTTTTCTTTATTTGTTGTACACAAACTCAGGTTTCAATACACATTTTTTTGTCGCTCTAGTGAAGCTCGACACGTGGCTATAATAATGGACCAAGTGCTATGAACATTCAGAAGAAAGTGTCCAGACTGCAATTTCTTCAACTTATGATAAGAATTATACTCCAAATAGAGATCAGCAGACGCGTATGAAGTATGATGTACGTAACTGCGTAGTCGCTATTCGTCAACTGATGACCAATTTATGTAGACATATCTGCGCGTCAGAATTGTTGTATTTGAAGTGACACGAAGAAGGCAAGTTGTTATGGTCAAATCGCGATCTGATCAACAGTTATTCATTCATTTCGATGTTTTATTTGTTGTTGATTACAATAAGCTGCTGATTGGAAATAAATTATGCTAACAAAAGGATCGAGTTACGGTTCATGATCACGATTTCATTTATCTATCGGTTGGTTCGGCAAAAACGTTCGTTAGAAAACTTTTTTTAGCGTCTCAAGACTGGAAATAACATTGAATACAACCAATGCAGACAGGATGAAGAATACTTTTTAACGAAGACATGTAACATAGACTTGCATGAAATTTAATTTTTTTTTTTATAGAAAAAGACTTCCAGTATTGTTTTCCACGTGGATTTCTTAGTTTGGAACATATTTCGGTTCGCAAAGATACCTCGAAAAGAGACGAGCTTTTGCGTAGTTCTTCAAGTTGGACAATCCATAATTTCGAGAATCGAATCGTGAGTCTGAAATAGTAAGTTAGGTTAGGTTAGGATAAACAAACAGGATGAAGAATCCTTTTTCACATAGATATATTAGCAAAGAAATGGTTGAAGTTCAATTTTTAGTGATCCGTACCTGAAAAAGTGAAAACGGAACCTCTATTAAAAAAATAAAAAAAAGAAAACCACTTCCAGTATCGCTTTCCACGTAGATTAATGAGCGTGGAAAATATTTCGGCGGACAAAAATACACCGCAAAGGAGGCGAAATCGAGACCAGTTCATCAAATTGGCCCATCTATAACTTCGAGAATCGAATCGTGAGTCTGAAATAGTAAGTTACGTTAGGTTAGGATAAAAAAACAGGATGAAGACGCCTTTTTCACATAGATATATTAGCATAGAAATGCTTGAAGTTCAATTTTTAGTGTTCCGTACCTCAAAAAGTGAAAACGAAACCCCTATTTAAATAAAAAAAAAAAAAAAAACGACTTCCAGTATCGCTTTCCACGTAGATTAATGAGCGTGGAAAATATTTCGGCGGACAAAAATACACCGCAAAGGAGACGAAATCGAGACCAGTTCATCAAATTGGCCCATCTATAACTTCGAGAATCGAATCGTGAGTCTGAAATAGTAAGTTACGTTAGGTTAGGATAAAAAAACAGGATGAAGACGCCTTTTTCACATAGATATATTAGCATAGAAATGCTTGAAGTTCAATTTTTAGTGTTCCGTACCTCAAAAAGTGAAAACGAAACCCCTATTTAAATAAAAAAAAAAAAAAAAACGACTTCCAGTATCGCTTTCCACGTAGATTAATGAGCGTGGAAAATATTTCGGCGGACAAAAATACACCGCAAAGGAGACGAAATCGAGACCAGTTCATCAAATTGGCCCATCTATAACTTCGAGAATCGAATCGTGAGTCTGAAATATTGTAAGTTAGGTTAGGTTGGCTCGAGTCGGCGCGGCGATGCTGCGAGAGCAGACGTGGATATCGGGCAAGATCGACACCGTGGCAGAGAGATCTTCGCTCGATTTAAAATTACCTCACTTTTAATACGCGTGCTATTGCAGCGAGGTTCGGCGGACACGCTTCGTGGGCGATGCGGAGGAGCTTGGCCTCGGCGCGTATCGAAGGGACCGATTCATTTCGCACTCCTTGGACGAAGGTGCAATCGGCGTATTACTTCAGCTCGGTTCCTCGGTCTGCACAAGGCCTGAATTGTTCCTACGATCGAACGATTTTTTGATCTGGTTACAGGCATGTGTGCACAGTAAACGGTAGCTCGGCTCGGATGGGCAGGTGGTTCTGGTACCGTAATGGCGGAACCCGTGCCCAGACGTGGCTAACACCGTAGCTGGCTAGAATCGATAATTAGAACAATTTATATTACGGAATAATTGCCGTGGACCATCGATTGCACGCGAAACGCGAACCGGCCTCAATCGTTAATTATTATTTGTATACCCACAGACGATCGGCAATCTCGTTCGTCCTGCCTCACCGTACAAATGACGCCGACTTGTCGGTATCGCGTTTGTTACAAATGTCAAGGTCACGCCGTATCCTCAACGAGGTCGATATTCCACTTCGAAATCCGATGCAAAAAGACAATTCATAAGTCACGAGTTGAAATGCGAGTTTTTTCACGTCTGGGTGTCAAGTATTTAATAACCGTACTTTGGAAGGGTCAAGGTACCGAATGATCGCAAATTTTCAAAATGCAAAAAGTGATAGATTATGAAAAAAAAAAACAAAGGCAATAAAATGGAAAGCCAAAATGTAGGATCTTCCAAATTTCAATGTTTTTCCACATCCTCATACTTATTATAACGATTATATTATATATTTTCACTTTTTACAAGTCTCAATTTTTTACGTTTCTCAGTACATTCTTACCCGTTTATTATGTGGTCACTGGACTGTTGGACCAATTTACTTTCAGTACGGTATAAAGTCATTTGAACTTTTTGGTCCCGTGAAGATAATCTTTGGTCGTATGTATAATAACCATGAAATTTCGTTACTAGGATTAAATTTTGGTCATTATGACCAAGCTTTCTTTCCAGTCTACCAAAACTATGGTCGCATGACTACTGGGACATTATTGCAAGGCTACAATACCCACTGTGAATCCGATTGTAGCCGGGAATATTAAAATGAAAATATCACGACGCGTCCATGGCCGAGAAAAGTTTATAATTGTAACCACGGAGTTGCGTTTTTGAATTTTACGGAATACCACCTGCCACGTGTCAGATTTTGGAGCTGCGTTTCCACGGTCATCGACATTTGTATCCCTGCACTGGTCCAAAGCTGAGGTTTATAATCGTCTACTGGACTAGCCGAAAAAACGGCGTCTAACGGTTCGAATGCGGTGACTAATTTTTAGCTTCTACGTGTTCATCCGAATCGTCTATAAGCATACCGGACTCGGTTTTACGGTGGATTAATTCTCAAATCCTTAACGACATCGTGTATAATATTGGGAGGTATATAATATGTATATAATTGGCCAAGTTGGTTTTTGCACATCCGTACCGTGACATTTACAAAAATGTTTAACGTCAATTTGGCACTTCGAAATGTTCTCGAGAAAAATCACTTGATATGAAAAAAATGGATAACAACGAACACGTTGCTTCCTTTATTCGCTGAACTTGTACGTCTTTAAGAATTTTGTTGCTTTATCGATACTTGTTTGCATGCAATTTCTTTACACTCATTATTGTTCTACGAAGAGAAAATCGACTTGGTATCGATTTTTGTATCCGTCTGGTAATGTCGATTAGAGTGCTGTTGACGTTTCTTAACTTTTTCTAATAAAATTAAATGGAATTTATGTTTAAAGCACTCTGAGTTCTTCCCTCTCTGACTGATGGATTTTCACGCAATAGTCAAACCGAATGTTGACTAATCAAAATTCGAAACCACACTAAGAAACATTCGTAGTGGCTATACTGTACAGAAGTCCTGGACTATTTCATTTTTTAGTAGATTATAAAAAAATATTTTTCGATAGAAACTGAAAATTAGTGTTTCGGCTATATCCAGAAAATCTGGTACATATGTTACTATTCTTTTCGATCATGAACACTCCTACTGTATTATCTCATAACTAATGCTTTGATTCGTTATTGGAACCGCGATAAATTGACGTCAATACCTTATTTAACTGAAAGAGTAATGTAAAAAAAGTAAACGAACGAGTTTCATCCAGTTGTAACTATAAAATGTAATATTGTCAACTGTAATCACATTGAATAGTTACTTGTGTCACATTTTCTTGCGATTTGAAAAATATTCACAAAGCAATGAACTAAAGGAATGAAGAAAAGCAAACGAATTTCCATTGTTTGTTATTATTATAATCAATCCCGCCAGTCTTATTAGACAATTTTCTTTTCAACATTTATTTTTGTTGCTGTGGTAATAGAATGTCATAAGTTCTCAAATAAGAAAGTCGAAGGGGAAACTTGTGTCACCCCGCTGATTGTGACGATACTCTAGTGAAAATTTTTACCACTACGAATTATTACAAAAATCGCATAGTTTGTCATGAATGATCGTTAGTTTTCTCTAAAAATTGTAGTGTCCTGTAAGTTTTTTATTGAAAAAATAAAAACAAGTCTTCATGAGAAACTATGCGTATTTACAATTTGTCACGTAAACCAATTTTCACACAAATTGATGCGAAACATTCCAATTTCTCTAAAAATTCGGTAAAAAATCATTGGAATCATTTTCACCGGGGTATCCATTCGAAATCTTTCGGCCACTGTGTTTTTGCGGAATCGATCTTGAGCAAAAAAACGACACCAGATGGCAGCACGCATCTCAGGCTTCGCGTCGGTGGTTCCGATTAATTTTCTTTAAAAATTGTAGTGTCTTGTAGGTTTTCAATTGAAAAAATCGAAATTTTTATGAAAATGTACAAGTTTTTATGGAAAACAATGCGTATTTACAGCTTCTTCCGAAAACCAATTTTCACACAATTCGATACGAAACGTTCCAATTTCTCTAAAAATTCGTAAAAAATCGTTGAAATCATTTTCACCAGGGTACCAATTCGAAATCCTTCGGCCACTGTGTTTTTGCGGAATCGATCCCGAGCAAAAAAACGGCACGAGATGGCAGCACGCATCTCAGGCTTCGCGTCGGTGGTTCCGGCGCCACGACGGACGCAGCAAATCCGTGCAGGTCACGGCTTGGCTAGGCCGCAGTGGGGACTCCCCGTGTCCAAAGAGAACCGGTGACCTATGACACCCAGGCCATAAACAATACCCCGAAGGAACCGGGAACCGGCGTCGAAGGCGAAGCGCAGGCTGAGTTGAGAACCGACGTCGCAAATTCCGGCCGGCATTTCTTGTACGCGTTTTGTCTCTCTTCCTCGATCTTTACCGATGCCGGGGGTCAAACCCGCGTTGGCATTTACGGTGCAAGACTATCGGCTCCATGGCACGCAACGCCCCCTGCCGATCTTTCCAGACTTCTCGGCCCATTCGTCAGATATTTACCTTCGAGGATTATGCTTTGTCTCGATTAGGAACTGCAGCCCAAGCTCCGTAGATAGTCGAACGGACAAGGGAAGGTTTTTGCGTGATGAATTTTTCGTAGGAACAATAATGCCGTAAAATTTGAACAAAAACGGCGACCATGGAAGGACCTTCCCTTGTCCGCTCGTCTACCTACGGACCTTAATTCTACCCGATGGTTATAAAGGGTTGCTTTGTTAGGTTAGATTGAGTTAGGTTAGGATACAAATTGCGGTCAACTATCGTTATTCACACGTCCATTTTTCATACCGTTGTAAATTAACCCTCGCATGCTGTACTTGTTCTTTTCAGGACTTATTTGACACACCAGGGTTTGTGGAAATTCGCACGATTTTAGTTCGTAAGACTGAATAAAATGGTCGTACTTTGATTAGTTCTTTTGTTTTTTTAACATAGAGTTGAAGATTTCTGACATACCGATAGTCGGTTCAAACAGGTTTTTGCTTGGCAACGTTGGGACTACTGATTATAAGACCCTGCGGTTTGTCCGAAGAGGGCTGAAATGAATGGGCCTCACCGTCCCCAAATCGAAATTTGGAAGACGAGAATAGATCGTTCGAAAAAATCTTCAGCAATTTTATTTGCTCGAGTAATGGTGAACTCGAATGCATGAAGACATTCCTTGTATCTGCGGCTACGTGATAGGAATAACACAAGATGAGATGTCAACAATTTTAGACAAATTTTCATAGTCAGAATGCCCAAAATGGGGAAACTCTTCTCTCTGAAATAGACTAGTTATTTGATTCTAATGTTTAAGACTTCTATTACTCATCATAGAGATTTTCAGAGGTCGCTCAAAATTTTTTTGTGTCGTAAACAGCAAGCAAGGTGAGCCCAGAAAAAATGAAAATGAATTGAAAATATTGAAGTTTACTCATTTTGAACGCTCTGAATATAAACCCTGTTCCTAAATTTTTGTCGTCTTAACTTGTGTTGATGGAACTTGCTCCAATTCATTTCTATCACTACCATAATGTTATTTCTCGCGAATAATATTGGTGGAGGTTTTTGAATACTTTCTTTTTCTCCTAATCACTTTCGATTCGATGGTAAAGCCTCTACATCCTTAAAAATACTGAAAACGTAAATCACATCGATGAATTTATAGAACAAAACAAAGATCGACACAAAATCAAGATTTAGAAAACGAAAATAAAGTTACGGACTGAGTTGAATTCCATGAAACTTTCACCTGGAAAAGGAATGGTAAAGAAACACAATCGTGCACAATGTTGATGTTTTATCACATGTAATTTGCATTTTTGTCAAGAATACAACGTCCGAGTGGAGAAAAAATTTAATTAAAAAATGACCAAATTAAGAATCGGAAATGTAACTGAAGTTGAGTATAACTTTATTCATAATATTTAACGTTAATGTGAAAATTAGGAAATTTTAATAAATATCACAGACATTTCTTGAATGTATCAGGCAATAACTGATTACGAAGTCTTACTCGTTTCTCGGACTGATCTATGAAGTATTTAATACCTGTTTAGTGAATTTTGCAGAGTTTTAAGTAGCATGAAAATTTGGAATCAAACAAAAAATACGTTCACACAGATAAAAGTTTCTTCTTTACAATAGGCATTTTATAATTTTAATACGATTGATTATAACAATTGTTCCAAATTCGATACAGAGAAATTCGAAGAGACTATTTTGGTTGCAGTTCAAAGTTTTGATCTTCGAAGTGTATTTTGAATTTCTCTTGATAAATTTGAGGTCATTTAATTTTCAGCTAAAAAGATTCGCATTCTGAGAAAAATTTCATTTGTTATAGTAACTAGAAAAATTCAGTAAAACAGGTATCGTTAAAAAAACTGTTTGAACATTGCTGGAATTACGAAAAACGAGGTACGCCTAACCATTTTGCGCTATTGTCGATCCTTTTTTGGTAATTGCAACGCAAAATCAGTTTCTTCGGTTTACTCTCCTTTTTTAGTTAAACAAGGCTTTAACATCAATTTATTGTTGCACAAGCGTTAAATTTTCGCAACAGTTGAAAGAAAATATAGCAACAACGATCGTTATGAGAAAGAATAGTAACGGATACCAGACTTTACGGCAACAGCTAGAAAACTAATTTTCATTTTCTGCCTAGAACTATATTTTTCGATTATGGTAAAAAATGAAAATATTTAAGGACTGAGCGGTAACCGGGTCTAAAAATTTCTCTATCTTGGTGCACCGAAAAATTAACAATACATAAATGACGGAGGTCGACTCGTCATCAACGTGCAAACAACAATGAAAATTTTCGCAGCGTCTGAATCGCTTGAAATTCTATCTTACGTTACACCTGCAGATATTCCCTCGAGTACGAACGACAATCACGTGATCACACGTAGGCAATGGGTTGGGTAAATGTGTAACTACGCTAGCAGAGACTCAGAATCAGTTTATCATGCAAAATTGCAAAGGACGCGAATATCTCCCTCCGCGACGGCATTGCAACCGCAATTGGCGTTATACAATGTGCACGCATTCCAGCTACCGGATACTTTCCTTGGAAACACGTATACGCCACGCAGACAGGGACCCGAGGCGCAATAAACATTCCCTTGCAATTCTCTGCTTTCTACTCCAGAGATCGGTAAAAAATATCCCTATTCCGTCACGGGACCGCCGCAGGTGCGAAGAGAACGCGAAAAAACATTCCAAACGTGTTACACAAATTGTATCAAGTGCGCGGCATTTTTGTACTCGACGTAGGAACGAGTGGAAAAAATATCATCTTGCTAAGCGTAAATGGTCCGACGGTAAAAGAAGAACATAAAAAAAAAAACAAAGAAAAGAAAACGGTAACGAACAGTATCATAATTATGAAAAATTAACGATGCTTCGAAAATATTCTCGAACAACGTCTCGTTGTGAGAGAAAATCTATCGACTTGTCACTTTGGACTTGAAAATCGATTTTATTGCTTGTGTAGAAGAATGTTGTCAGTCTATATTGTGAGAGCTACGTTTACTCTAAGTTATGAATTTATGCAAAATTTGAATATTTGTTTAATAGTAATTTGAAAACTGAAGAGAAAAATTGTGAATTGGGATTTTTAAACTCTCGCGATAAAAGCTACGTGCCTTTTGGTGAATTGGATTTTTTACTATTTCACAACTTTTTCAATATCTTCTCACTCGCGTGATCTGGATAAAAATTCACGAAGAATCTCAAGATAATTTTCTCTCGGAAAAGTTTCCGGTCTCCGCTCATCCCGATTCCTTCGGATTTTTTTAAACCAATTTATAACACTATTATAGATAATTTACTGCACACACTTCGGGTAGGGAATAAATAACAGGAATATATTGCTTCTCGTTAGAGAAAAGAAAGAAGTTGCAAAATCTATCCAAACAAGAGAAAATTGAGAACTGGATAAAAAAAAAAAAAAAAACATTAATCGAAATATATTTCCAGCCTGTAAATTTCCCCATTCTTACCAAAGTGTCTCGCCGTTATAAAATACAATTCAAACAGTTTATGTACGACAATCGTAAATATAATATTCCGGTATATCAGTTTTAACTAAATTATCGGAAAATTAAAAATCGACGAAAATATCCAGGAATCGTAAAAAATTTCTTACAGACAATTTACGATTTTTATTTCCATTGAAAAATGAGTAACTTTTTGATCCGAACCACGTGTGAAGGGTTTTGAATTTTCTCTCCGTGAAAACCACCGAAGGTCTAGATCAACTAACTTTCTTCCATGCGTATCGAGACTGTACCGCGGACTGTACTTAGCGCCGTTCTCTCCCCTCTCCCCGGACCCATCTCGCGATTCCGGAGATGCAGCATCCCGGAGGTTGCGTACCGGTGCGTGCAGAGGCAATCGGATCGTCGCCTGGGATGGATTCCTGGAAACCCGGGTTCTACGCGCCTTTATCGAAACGGTGTAGCGTTGCGTGGGTGATTCCACGCAGCCATTAAAAATGAGCAAAAACAATGGAGCGTAATCGATTATTTTTCAAACTTGATTGACCGACGGACTGGATGATTTTTCCCTAAAATACAATATCAATTTATGTGGTATTTGTAAAGTGTGAATTATTATCATTGTCTTACTTGCTAGGTGCCTGTTTGACATAATTGGTGAAATATAATAATTAGTATTTTCCACTGAAATCGAAAAATAAATTTTTACCGTTTTTAAGGCTACTTACTGAAAGTTGAAAAATTTTTGTTTCGAATGCACCGTTTCAAAAAAATACGAAACAATCGATTAATTTTTACCGACTCAATCGAGTCGTGTTTGATTATTTTCTTGGGCTCGATTAACCGATGCGTCGATTATTTTTAGATCAGTGGGCATCGCTAAGAATATTATTTTTCAATACAAGTGCATCAAAACTTTAAGGTAAAATAGCGATATCGCGTTTAACGTTACGAGATTGGTATACCTGCGTATATGCATCATGGGAATAAGCAGAAAAGAGATGTGCGATTTCGTATGATTTTTCTTTGTTCTATTCCTCGTCAATCACTTTTGAAAATATCTGTAGCAAATTTATTATTTGACGTCTGTATGAATTTTTGTAGGTATCGTAAGCGAGCTTTTGCTGTAGAGCCGCATTTTTCGAATATAACTTAAGATTTTTCAACAACAGCAAGGGAAATGATGAAAACTGTTGACTTGGGTAATTGTCCTGATATTGATATCCTAACGACTATATGATGCGTTTTCTGCTAAAATTTATTGCGCACGCGCTGCAATCCGAAAGCAGCTGTTTCGCAGGGCGACCAACTGTCACGATGCATGTAACCTCAAATGTTTTGACAAACGTTGATAGCAATTCTGCTCAATTCACAACTGTCGACATTTTTGAGGTTAGACACGGTTGGTCGCCCTGATAAAAGGCCGCTATTTGATTGTAGCGCGTGCGCATTAAATTTTAGCAAATTACGGACCATGCAGTCGTTAGAAATTCACTCTGTATAAGGTTGTATTTATTGAATGAATCAGAAGTATAGCGAATCTTTCAGGTATTTCAGATTTGAAAATTATGGCGAAGTCTCGCGAAGTTTGTGAATTTGAACAATAATTTCGAACAGTAAATCACGATGCGTTTGACCTTTTTAAAAAAAGTGATTTTTTATCGGTTACTTGCGTGAGTGCAATTCTACAAGAAAACATCGTTTCCATCCTCTATCTTAGACAAAACACAATTTCGATAATAAAACGTCTATCACGAGTCCAAAAGCGCCGGATATTTCCTTTATCAATCGTCCGTAGTGGTTAATTTCAAATTTGGTAATTGAAACAGTCAAGCGATTATATGCAGTTAGGATTTTTCGAATATCGATTTTTTTTTAATTTTACTTTCACAATGTACATATATTTAAGTATGTACACAATAAATTTCATGCCGATCCGAAAAATATTCTCGAAGTTACACGCACATTTTCAAAAACACCCCGTAACGTTTTACAGTGGATTCGAAACTTTGAACGCATTTTTCTCGTAACTATATTTTCAAAGTCGATGAGCAAGATTTCTTGGAGCGGTTAAACCGATCAATCTCAAATTTTTATACATACTTTATGAATATATTATTCACGCCTTAATCGAAGGTTTTTTCTCGCCGATAAATTCTTTCCATTTTATAAACAAATTGAGGTGAAAATTTTTATGCAAAATCGGTTTTTTTTTTTTTTTTGAGAAGCCGCCGTTTCGTTGAAAAGTAATATTTTGATTATTCCTGCCATCAAAGACCAGATAATACCCTATATTAACTAAATATTTTTTTTTTTTTTATTTCTGATGCTCCAGTCCAAAGATATCTTGCTCACCTCAAGACACCTTTTTTTAGAGGTGCTCCCGGAGATCGGCTACAGCAGCTTTAAAAATCATTAGTTTTACCAATAAAAAATATCGGAATGAAGTTCAATATTACCCCGATATACAAAATAAATTTTCGTATTATTAAATTAAAATATCTCCTTGTAAGAAAATCCTTGGAAAATCGTTTTCCTATCAATGACGCGCATCGGTAATTCGCAAACATCCGCAGCATCAAATGCGATTCATGCAATTCCGTTGCCCACGTATGCGCGTCATGGAGTCTGAGCTCCGAATAGAGACATGCCTCACGAGTAAGTAGGTGTAACGTATATTTGGGGACAATGAATCTTAGACGGTTAATTTTTTACACTAGACAGTTATGTTGGCAACGCGGAGAAACTTGCAGCGCCACAGTCGGCCGAGCGCGAAACCAACTCAATCCCAATAAACGTAACATAACCCATGACCGTCGATTCTAACCTTAGAATACCGCGGGGATAATAACTTGTTGGATTGACACGTATTTTAAGGTTAGATTCGTCGGTCATGGGTTATGTTAAGTTTATTGAGATTGAGTTAGTTCCGCGCTCAGCCGACCGTGGCGCTGCAAGTTTCTCCGTGTTGCCAACGTAACTGTCCAGTGTAAAAAATTAACCGTCTCAGATTCATTCTCTCCAAGTGTACAAGCGTGCACGGGGATGAAACCGCGGCGGCTAAGATTGTCGTCGGGCTATATCGCGAGGGTAAAATTTGTCGGCTAAATCTCGTTGAAATAACCGATATAATTACACGAACGCAGGTTAAAATCATGCCGCAGGCCCGGAGCGTAACAGCTATCAGCTGTAAGATTTCTCAGCTACCACGACGGAAGGCGGAAGGCGGGCGGCAGGGGGCGGAGAGGACGGCTAGCAATCTCGCGGTAATCTAATTTCAGCGTGCGGAGGGGTTCCAGGAACGCGGCGTGACATTAGCGAGCCGTCCTCCGTGCCGTCCTTAGGTTAGAGCAAGGTATACGTAGATACGTCGGTACGTACGTACGTCGAGCGTCGGTACGCAGGTATGTAGAGGGGCGAACACATCTCCGCCTTCGCCATGCCGAGACTAGCTGCAGAGGTCCGGAGTGCGCTTCGTCTAGTCCTCCTCCTCCTCCTCCTCCTCCTCTTCCTCCAACCGATCAAAACCAACGGCCCTCGACTTTCTTGATCTGAATAAATTACCTGCACCGCTCTAACCGGGACTCACCCTCGATGCTTTGGCTTGCGGAAGAATCACGCCGGAGTCCCGAACTCGTCCGTTGAGGAAAAATGGAAACTTGAGGATCTTCACTGAGAGAAATTTTTAATTTCGGTCAACGCTCAGTCCTTGACTATTTTTATTTTTTACCACACTCGAAAAATATAGTTTTAGGTAGAAAATGAAAATTAGTTTTCTAGCTGTTACCGGAAAGTCTAGTATCCGTTACTATTCTTTCTCATTGCGATCACTGTCACTATATTTTCTTGCGACTGTTGGGAAAATTTAATGATTGTGCAACGATAAATTGATGTTAAAGCCTTGTTTAACTAAAAAAGTAGAGTAAACCGAACAATCTGATTTTACGTTGCAATTACCAAACAAGGATCGACAACAGCGCAAAATGGTTACGCGTACGTCGTTTTTCGTAATCCCAACGATATTCAAACAGTTTTTTTAACGATACCAGTTTTAGTAAATTTTTCTATTGACTGTAACAAATGAAATTTTTCTCAGCGTTGAAACAAAGGCTTGACAAGATTCGTACGAGGGAAAATCTGGGAAATTGGGAATACTCGGGGAATTTTGAGTTCGTCGAAGAAATGAACTCGTTCTTGCACAAAGTGCTATTGATCTTGTGAAAAAAAAAAAAAAATATATTTTACTAAAAATTTTATTTCATCGTTCCATTTTATACATTCTGTGTATATGACCTAATACGCCAAACCTTTTTTATTTTTTTCGTGAGGAAAAATACTGGCTGGTTTTTGTTAATTGATGGTCGCATGGTATGATATCCGGAAATCAGTTGGAGAAATAAATTATAAATAGCCATCTCTGGAGTGGATGAAAACATATTTTTGTAAGTACGATGCAACAGATTTTCATCAACAATTATAATTGTGGGTTATAATTATACTGCAGCGTTAGACAGTTTGAATTCCTTCGGAAAAGTTGAGGGAATCTAGTTCAGCAAAGAAAATGAGCCCAAAAACATTGCAATTAAATTGAAAAAAAAAGTCTGATTTTATTTTTTCTTAATATTCTAGTCATGAAACCCTATCTCGAATTGTCGATATCTTAAGTTTTCTCTGATTTATATCTACTACATAATGGAGCTATCTTGTTGCATTCGCATTCGGCTTTCGCCATCATTAGCTAAAAGTTTTCCTTTCGACAGATACGACCTTAAGCTACGAAACACTTAATATGATATCCCTTAAAAAAAACCTGTAAATAATCACAATAATCACAAACTTTAACTGACGAAGCATAATTAATGACAATTTTCAAAAGATATTCCGATTGAACGTATTTCATCATTTTTTGTGCAGGTACTTTCTAGACCTTGAGATCCATTCTCAACGCTGTCGCCATCTTTAATTTTGAAGCCGAGATACGAGGATTTCCATGACAATTAGATCGGTAATTGCATGGTCCCGATATTCATGGATTTCCTGGAAGGCCTCAGCGGTTTCCGCAGACTTCATAGAGAGTTTGCGGTGTTTGAAACTGCAAGGTAGTTTTTCTAGAATCTTTTATTCCATGGTGCGAAAATTGAAAATTGAACCCAAATCAGCAAGTTGGACCGATTCGTCGGGACTGAAGACCAGTACATTAAACACAGTCCACAAAAATCCGAGACGATTTCTGTAGAATACAATTATCTCTGGAATCCGCATTAATTTGTTCTCTACTAAAGTCAGTGTGACATTATACAAAAAAATAATCAATTAGTTAACAAATGCAAATACAAATTGTCGCTGAAAGAAGGACTCAAGATTCGAAGGAATGAGTAGGTACGAAATAATCCCCCCCCCCCCCCCCCCAAAAAAAAAAAAAACAGAAGCTTAGGTTGCTTTTAAAAAAAAGGCCTAAAAATGAAATGAAAACTAAACAGACAAAACAAAAAAATCTTGAGTAACAAAATGAAAATACAAGAACGGTGCTGAGGAATTTCGCCGGTATGTACTTCCACGTTTGGAGGTGGAATGTGTACATTTTTAGATTTCAATTCCGGGATTCGGAGGTCAGAGGATCCAGGATAGCAAGGCCCTCCTCCTCCTTCTCGTCCTTCTCCCGGTTTGCCGGGCAGAGAGTTACCGCGGGGAAAGCAGGGATACGTAGATACGTAGGTACGTAGGTACGTAGGTACGTAGTATACGCGTCTCTACCGTCTCTCGCGTGACCCGTGAACTCTTGGACGTAACGAGATCTGTGCCTCTTGCAGCCTCCCTCGTTCGGTCCATAAGTACGCTCTGCCTGCCTCTGGCCTCAATAAATTACCGCTCCTATTCCTCCCCGCTAACCGTTCGCGTTCTCACAGGACCAACCTACGTGAATATTCCCTCTTCCTCCTCTCTCTATCTCTCTCTCTATCTTTCTCTCTCTCTCTCTCTCTTTCGCCCCCTCGTTCCCTTCCCGCGTTTCCCCCTCATCGAGGATGCACACCAGCAAACATGCAACTTGATCGTGACTCCCACACAAAATGAATCGCGAAGACGCGCCGCCGCGCGCCGCCTTCTTTTTAACTCCCATCACTCATATTAGTTCCAGAGAAACTGATCCTTCATCCGCTATCAACTTTTGTGCTTAAGGTTTAGGGTACACACGTTTAGCACGGTGTTAAGTTGTTGTGTCTACTCGCCATCATTTGCAATTCACAATTTTCTACACAATACCTACGACACACGGAAAGCTGGAAGTGAGGTGAAATTAGCACAATTTTTTAGTCGCAATGCAAAACATTTTGAAAAAATTGCGCAATCTATTTTTCTAAGGCCGTCGAGAGTTTTGAAAGATTTTCAAACCGTTATTTAAATATTTTGGAATATTTTCGTCAATGAAAATAATTCGGGGCGACTTCGTTTCGATTTGAGAATATATTATCAATCGTTGATTTAGAAATTGCGAAAGCTTATTTGAGAAAAAAAAATAAAATAATAATTTCAATTCATCAATGCGATATATATCAAAGTTATTACAACAGCTGAACTTTCTCCGTAAGAGTCAACGAAATTCATTTAATATTGACTGTAGCAAGTGGTGTATAAAAATCATTGTCTCGCGTGTAAAAAACGAGCAAATAATAATTCCGAACATCGTAACAAGACGAGAATATTCGCGAGGTTTTATAATCGGACGTTATAAGATATATCTCGAAAAGTAAAAGGAATGCTCGGATGATCCTTTTCTCGAATTTGAGGCGAAAAATAAGAAGGAAGAAGCGGATGCGCGGGTGTATTTTGCGGTGGCGGCTCAGCACCCGCGCCAAAGATATTTCCATTGTTTACCATTCCGTTGCCGGTCGAGTTGCGGCTCGAGATTAAGATGCCGATATACAGGGATAGAGGAGAGGCGAAAAGAGTCGAGAGTGAAATAAACCGATAAACCGATATAGAGCCGAGCGCCGGGGCATGCGCGAAGGGCGGAGGATCGGAGGATCGAGGGATCGAAGGATCGGATCTCTCTCGCACGCTCGATCCTCCGTGGCCGTGGCCCGCGTATGCTAATGAGGAGGACCTTCCGTTCTCGCAGGGCCCTCGCTACCCCGAACCAACAACACGCGTTCTTGACCCCACGCCGTCACGACTCTCGAACAATGGCGTCGATATACATGTCTCATTTATATACGTGCCCCCGAACACGTCCGTGAAAACAGAACGGGCGCTCAAATCCCTCCCGCTGACCCCCGCGACCCCCGCCCTCCGGGACTTTCGAGGTCCTGACGCTGTTCTCACGTCGGATATACCCAGTTGTCACGACTCCTGCTGGCGCTGCTACTCGACGTCAGGTCGGCCATATTTTTTTCCGTTTACATTTTTTCAACGCATGCGCTTTCGGTACTCGTGGGAAACGGACTGTGCTGCCTACTTTTACACGATTGTGCGCCAAGATAGGAAAAATATAATCGACTTTCGATTGGTTGGATTATTTTTTTCGAATCAATCCGGCACGATCGACTGTATTTCAAAATTTATTAATATACGGATTCGATTGTTCTTCCTCACAATCGGTTTCTCGATTTTATATTTATCTTGATTTTGTATAATATCAATTTATGTGATTGAAGTATCAATCATTACCGACTACCTGTTTCGTACATATAATACGTAGAAGATGAACGAATATTTTCACCTGAAATTTAACAATATTTTGAATGAAACTATAAATCAACAAGAAAACTTTTCTGCTTTTAAGACTACGTACTGAAATTTACGAAATTTTGGTTCCATACGCACCGTTTCTAAAAAATACGAAATAATCGATTGATCGATTCATATTCGATCATTTTTATCCACTCGATTAATCGACGCATCGATTATTTTTAACTTATTGTTAGTGGCCATCGATATTGCGCAGGAAAAAATTACTCGATTTCGTTCATTTGTTCATTCTGTTTTTATTTGTATGCAGTGAAGATCACTCATTATCGACGTTTTTACGCGAAACGGTAATTCCAATATTCAGGAAGTTTGATAAGTCATTTTTCGGTATCACTTCGTCACCCACGATTCAAAAGTAATGTTGCAGGAGAAGGAAGAGACGATTTTGTGCCTATAAATTAAACCCTGTCAATTTAAAGAAACCGACGAGCCAAATGCGCACGCACCAAGTTCTTCGTCTGCTTACAAATAAACAGGCTGGCCAACTCTCTTCGTTAGCGCAAACTGTTGATACACGTAAGAGTTTCGAGGTTACGTTGATTCAAATGCAAACTCGTCGCACTTTGGCCACCTTAAACTTTCAACGCGAAATAACCTCGAGACTATCGTTTGTAAAATGCGATACCTTTCCTAAGATTTCAAAACAGGAAGAAAAAGAAAAAGAAAAAATGTTATATACCTGACAAGAGCTTAGAAATTAATTTTTTTAACTCACTTCAAAATGGTGAATGAATTGGTAGATTCAATATACTGGGAAATTTTTATTTCACTCCCGTAGTATCGTTGAATATTTAATTTTTCAACGTTTCACTAATATCCATTACGATCAACAAATAACAATATTAAATCGACCTATCGGTTTCAATGAAATTGTAGAAAATAGTTTGCGCGAAAAAATAAATCACGATGCCGTAGAATTGAACGAATTTTGTAAAGCTTTCACCCTTCCGAAGCGATCTTAGACTAGAAGCCAACACTTAATCTTGTGTTCAAAATTTAGGTTTTCTCCTTCTCTTATTTTCAGAAAAAATATCTTAAATTGAGAATTAAGCACTCTAACGAATACTCGATGAGCGTCTATCTCATAATCCAATACACAAAAAAAAAAACATTCATTTTTAAGTTGTACTTTCCTTATTCCATTTGACTATTAACGTCCTCAACCCAACAAAAAAACATCACGGGTATAAGCTCACAATGCTGTAAAGCGTCCGGTGACAACGGCGGAAATCGAAATGGCCGCGAAATTTGGTGGCGCTAGTGTTCCATGTAACCGATCGCTTCGGCCGCTCTAACCTGCATTGCTCAGCTGCGCACTCGTTCCGAGTAAATTGGACCGTGCGGTATGTTTATATCCAGCGGGGTGACACTCCATGCTTTGGTACAGGACCGTTATTCGAGATAAGCTATTGAAAAACATTACCACCAGAATCGAGGTGGGTGATGAAGTAACCAAAGGTTGATATAACCTTTGAGTTCCCCCCCCCCCCCCCCCCACGTTTGTTGGTCACGCAATTTCATCCCAACGAACTCTCGGGATAGAAAAGCAAACGAATTTCCATTCTTTGTTATTCTTACAATCAATGCCGGTACTCTTACTAGTCAATGTCCTTTTCGACACTTGTTTTCGTTGCATGGAGTAATGGAACTTCAGTAGTTCTCAAATAAGATAGTGGAATGGGAAACTTGTGTCACCCCACTGTCGATGTCTGTCAACATTCGCTACACAACTTAACCGCACTCTCACCCAGCGCCACGTATTGGGAAATTTTCTTGAGAGGACTGCTTAGAAGCTCCAATACCATTAACGCGATAGCTGTCATACGGAGATGACGGTACGAAGTTATTACCGCGAGTGAATATGTTTAGTGCGTGTGAATCTGTCCTTCAACATCGAGGATCTTACCTTGGGATGCTGTTCACCTAATCCTGGTAAGTTGTTTGTTACGAATTTTATGAGAAAGGGTGAATGATTTTTATAGAAAGTTTTTACTTTTTGTAGTACTGACTTAACTCATTAGCAGTCAGGCAAAAATGTGATTTTCATACCACTTTCGTGTAGGGAAAAAAAATTTGATAGAATTATCCTGTAATTCAACGACTTCAAAAACGATGATTAACCAAATTACAACCAAATTGATGTAAGTAAAAACGGTATACAGTGTCATGACGCAAGATTGGCACGATTTTTTTTTTTTTTTTTTACCCCTATGTGTGTCACTGACAGTCAAGGGGTTAACGATCTACACACATCGCTGTGCGGGGGAAAAACTTGCTCGCTAGAAAATGAAAACAATGTTGACTGTTCGGAAGTTAGAGGTAATGTGAAACGAATGCTGTTGATCTCTGGTTTTGTTTACATCAATTTTATTATGAAAATAGAGTTTGCATCAATACAAGCAGCTTCACTTCGTCGCTTAACGCAAAACTGATGAGAGTCTGATGCGTATTAATTGTATGTCAAAATATTAAACCTGGAAGAAACACCTTGCGAGTACAACCGTGGAGACTGTAACGTAAAAAGTTGGCATAAAAGCCGTTTACATTAACATTTGTCTATTTTTCCCGTTCCAACCGTCAAACGAAATGATCCACAATTTCCAAAACTGCATCAGGTTTTCGTATTGTCGGTCACTATTTTTCATCTGATCATCGAATACATTAATTACGTCAGTTTTTCAATGCTGTAGTAATGAATATTGTTTCTCAGTCAAGGGTTTTTCACGCATCTTGATAGCCGAGTGAATTTGTACAAAAGCATGTTCTCAAATTACTTTGTATGCTATTCTTCCATATTATTACCGAATATTTTCCGAAACTATAACAGCTTATTTTTGTTTAAATAATATTACGACTTGATCAACGTTTCAAAATGTGGCTGAATATAAATTTGAAACGTTCTACCGATGGAATTGGATCGATTCTGTATCAGTATTTTCCACATAATATTCTCGTCAAAAATCAATAAAGTGTTTTTGATTACTTCTTCGACAATTATACCGGGAGTTTTCTGTGAAACTCGTCGCTCATCGCCAATAGAAAGGCAACCCAAGCTACTCTTACTATTCCTCCGTATAAAAGACGCGGTTTGAATTTCTATATTTACCTGCGTTGAAAAGCGAGATTTACACCGAAGACTCTAGATACCGTGTATTAAAAACATATTCAAAAGAAGCATTATTCCGTTCAAAGAAAATTACAACCTTTAACCAAATCTCGGGCACTGGGAAAAATTTCATCTGTTACAGTAACTAGAAAAATTCAGTAAAACAGGTATCGTTAGAAAAACTGTTTCAATATCGTTGGAATTACGAAAAATGAGGTACGCCTAACCATTTTGCGCTATCGTCGATCCTTTTTTGGTAATTTCAACGCAAAATCAGTTTGTTCGGTTTACTCTACTTTTTTAGTTAAACGAGGCTTGAACGTCAATTCATTCTTGCACAAACGTTAAATTTTCGCAACAGTTGCAAGAAAATATAGCAACAGCGATCGTAGTGAGAAAGAATAGTAACGGATACTAGACTTTCCGGTGACAGCTATAAAACTAATTTTCATTTTCTACCTAGAACTATATTTTTCGATTGTGGTAAAAAATGAAAATAGTCAAGAACTGAGCGGTAACCGGAACTAAAGATTTCTCTCAGTGCGTAAACTCTTAAAACAGTTTTCACAAAACTAACATTCTAATTTTGTGACTTGACAAAGCGTGATAACGATGAAGATTAAATTTTATCAACCCGCAATGAAGAGCCTCGGTTAATTGTTTGGTGAAATCTCGGCATATCTCGCCCCTAAATTTCAATTTTACAGCCCTTCAACGCGGACAAAGCTGTTAAACGACGCGCGCGGCGAAGCGTCAAGCCCTTTAACCGTTGATCCTTGTTGTGTGAGTGGGTTTTTGACGCCCTTCGACTCCCGCCCCGACCTCCCCGGGCGGCTCTTCCCTCCATCCCACACCGCAGATTACCGCGGCACTTGAAAAGCCCTAACCCAACTACGGGATGCCCTGCACACCGGGCTTACACGCCGCCTGACCTACCCTAACGAAGGGGAGCGCCGACCCCTTTGAATCGTAAACCCGAAACCGTTCCGCCGCCCTCGGCAGACGACCCGGACCTACGCCACTCGTCTGCCGGGAGGGTGCGTCGACCGACCCTCTCCCTCCTGCCACAGAGACATAGTTTTCCGCCTCCATTATCTCGGACTCGACATCCACACTAAGCGCAGATGTCTCAACCCCGAAAATCCCCCGCTAAATTTTTTGTGGGGTGGGGGATGAAATTATAAATTTGAAAAGTACCGAAAGCGCCGAATTCCGAAAAAAGAAATGATAACTTGACGAAACAGCGAAGTTTTGAAAAATTACCGAAGGACAAAATTTCGAAAGGGTGTAACTACGACATGACGAAGTTTAGAAAGCGCGAAAATTAGGAAATTTAAAAATCTGAAACATCGCCCACGTACCAAAGAATACTTCAGAAAATTTTCTGAAATCTTTCATGAAAGGAAAGAAACCTTTCAAAAATATTTGAAATAAAGGGTTGCTGCAATTTGAAGATTTCCGCGCCAGAAACTTGCAAAAGATTTCCTGAAATGTTATGAAAATATTTTTTTAAACTAATACGTTTGAAAGTTTGCAAAATTATTTCATTCGATATTACTATAAGATATTTTTATAAAATTTCATAAAAGTTTGAACAAGGTTCTCATAATCTTTCTGTAAAATATTTTATTGAAAGTTTCATAGAAAATTTTCATGTTATATGGACGAAATTCCGAATGATCGAAAATTTTCAGTTCTGTCAATTTCTGGCTTGGTGAGAAATTTTATCACTTTGATCTTTCTTTGTTCTGGATTTTCGATATTTTTGTATCCACACGTAGGAGTATATTTTAATTCTCGCAATTTTTCTCTATCGAAACTTTACTTTGCCGAACTTTGCGGCGTCGGTATTCTGACCATTCGAAACTTTGTTGTTTCGTCAAAGTTTGATTTCTTCACATCAAGTTTCGCCATCAAAAAATTCGGACTCAGTCGTTTTTGGAACTTTTCGAATTCGGAATTTCAATTCTTTCCCAACTTTGGCTGCGATGCATTAAGAAAATGTTTATTTCTTATCGATAGGCTCATAAAATTTCTAATTGGTATATTCTAATAAAATGAGCATTGTTTGAATAAGGGTTTAAATATTGTTGGAATTGCAAGAAAATGTGGCACAAGTAGCTACATAGTGTGGATTACAGTTGTCAATACTGAATTTTCTCGTTACTGCAATCTTTAAATTTGTCTTTTTGGATGACTACATTTTCTCGAGTTAATTAATTTAATAGTACAAACAGACGTCACATTGTCACAATAATCACAAGACAATATCACACAATTGTTACCGTAATCGAAAAAACGAAACGATAACGAATATGAAATTTTTATCTTTTAACTTATTTTTATTTCATGTTCAAAACTATGTATTTCTAAATTTTCACGATCAGTAATGGTTTAAAAACTTTTTTGATATGGTTCTGATCCGAATTTTTTTTTCCGTTTCAAGCATGTGAAAATTTGTGATTGTTTTTTTACGTAACATTTTTGTAACTAACTAACGGCAGGACGCTGTGGAAAATTTATTCATCTCACGTATTTGACGTAGATTTATTTTGCAATAACATTCGTTACATTTCTTATCATATTTGAACACGATTATCTATTCAAACGATTCGATGAAGCTAGAAGAGAAAATCTAATTTTGTACCTTCGTGATGTCCTTTTTTCCGTTCGCATTTTCTCGGCACGGCTGTCTTACGGGTCAGTTTACATCACTGATAATGATAAGCAGCTAATTGCCGAAAACTTTTACAAAATTCTCTTATTACGCTGCTGAAAATCGTTCGAGAACTGGTTTATTCGGTTCATCTTTTATCTTCAGGTCAATCAATCTTCTCTCAATTTCTTTCCCAAGACTTGTCAGTTGTTCACTGATGAACTAAACCGCGCATTGTTATCCTGAAGTTAATTAACGTGCACTGACCCATTTACGAGAGCATTTGAGCCTCCATCTTTCAGTCGAGAATCCCTCCTAGCGTCTACAGTTACAAGACACGTCTCTTTATCACTTTGTCACCTTATGACTTGGTGTTAAGTACGACTCTTGTGTAGCATTCGCAACATTCATTCATACAGCGTATTTTCATCTCGACTTTTCCATATATTTGATACAACCTTCGGTATAATTTTTTTTTTGTCACATCTTTCGACTCAACTCGGTTCTCTAGATTCAGTTTTATTTATAATATTATTGTCGTTATTTCAAGCAGGAGATATCCCTGAAAATGTGTAAGAATTGTCAATTTTATTCTTCGAAAAGTACCAGATTAACAGATGAATCTATTGACACCGTAATTTTGGGGATATTTATTTTTTCAATCTTTCGACGATCAGTTTCGCACGATTCATCATTCGCGTAATAAATACATCGATAAGAAGAAAAAAAAAAACGTGCGGCTATCAAATGCGTACAAAAATACAGAGACAAGTGAATTTGTTTACTTAGTTTAGAAATTTGGAAAACAAGATGTTCGTTTCTGAGACGATATAATTTAACAAAGGATGAACGGACTGAATGTAGACTGAATCCATAGAAAAATCTCTGCTTCGTACAAAATGCGAGACGAAAAAATTCGGCACGAAATGTGCGTGATCTCTTGTAACCGAAGAGAAATGCTCGTTCCGAGCTACGCGAACCTGAGAAGCCACGCTGGACGGCACAATTAGATCCAAGTCGGAATTAATGAGATGCGATAAGCCCATTCACGGGTTTCTATAAGGAACTGTGACCGAAGCCCGTTATCCGAGGGTGTAGCTGCAGTTGCTATCTTATACAGGGCGCAGAAACCCAACCCTTGAATTTATCCACCGCGTGATGATGATCTTCTGATTACAGTGTTGAGTATCGTTCGCGTACCGCGAGTGTTATTTTACCCGCATGTCGCGATTCAGGGTAATTCAGTTTGCGTGCCACTCCAACTCGAAAAGTAAGTCGTTGCTGAGAAATTGGGTGTTTTGAAATACAATATATCATCGTTGTGGGCGATTCTCTTCGACTCTTTGAGTCACACGTTGTTGTGCTGAGCCAATTTTTACGACAATTTAGTATGACGATGTTCTATGGTTTTTGGGGTAGCCGATTACAAATCTGAAATCAGATTTCAAAATGTCAAGATGGCGGATCGAATACGGTAGACGAAAATTTCAAAATAGATCGACTAAGGTTAAAAAACTCTGTGCAGGGGTTTTCGGGGTCCTTGATTCGATTCGGTGGGTTGAATTTTCAAAACCTGATTTCAGATTCGAAATCAGCGACTCCAAAAATATGTGGACAGATTTTCTTCTCCGGGTTCGATCGAGTATGAAATTTTCGTCCGCCATATCGAGTCGACGATGTCGATTTTCTCAAATTCAATTTCAAGCTTGTAATCAGTGACACTAAAAACTTGTAATTTATGCAATACATGAATATGTGTAGAGGGGTAACTTTCTCGGAAATGAATTAATCCCTCAATTTTGACGATTTTTTTTCAACCAATTTGTTTTTAACAATAATAACTTGCATTAATCGCAATAATTACTCTCGAGTATTGAAAACCTGTCAGCATACTATCAGAAATAGCAAAAAACCGCAAAGAAATATGTTGAAAAGTTTTCTAAATATGTAAAAAAACGGGGGTATAAAACAGGTGCTAAGAATACTTACCACGATGATTCAGAGGTGAGGTTTTTCAAATCAAACGTACGATTCGATTCATCCATTGTATGCAAAATTTACTTTCATACACTCGCACAGAAAACGGGTAGTTGGATATTATCATCTCGGCAAGTTTCAAACGAGATAACCAAAAACGAAATTTCGTGCGCAAGCTTTGCGCATAATTTTTATTTTTATTTATAATCTGATCTTCTGGCGACAATTGTAGAATAATCAGCGAAGTAAATTGTGTGATAATAATTCTCGAACGTTTTTCTCTAAAAACGTTTAAGAACCGTTTAGTCCAGAAATCGAGAATTCACGAACGATGCTTTTTACTGGAGATTAAATTGAACACGCGCAGCTTCAACTTTCTTATCGATATCGGAAATTCTATCGCTTGGAGTTAGAATGTAGTAGCGGCATAGACATACCAGCTGGCATAATATTTGCAAAGTTTTCTGCGGTTTCAGGTATAACACATGATATAAAATCGAACGGGCTTTGCGAAGAGAATCGTTCCAACAACATTTTACCCTCAAGCTATTTCTCCTTCTTTCTTCTCTCCTGTTATCTTCTCCGTTTACGCCGTGCGTTCGTATTGCAGAAAGTGTATCAAATATACACGTACCTGGCAAAAGCCGCGAATTCAAGTGTCTCGTGAATGATGACAGAAGAATTCACGCTAAACTTTGATAAAAAGTTAAGTATACAGTGCAGATTCTCAATATTCCGTATAACTTACGGTTACAAAAAATGTAACGTTTTTTTTTTTTTCAAATCTTTTCTTTTCAAAAACTGATAATTTTCACCGTTTCGATCATGTTTTTTAGAATTTTGCACCCACCTTTTTACCGTCATTCGACGCTATTCTGAATTTTGATAAGGACTTGGATCACTGTCTGACAATTATTAATACATGGGGTGAATTAGATGCTGCACGAGACATTTGAAAACTTGATTATTTCCAATCTAACAACCGCCAAGTTTCTCAGTGACTGGGAACATTCGACGATTTTACTCCAGTCACGCCTTGTCCTAAAAAAAGTAAAGTCTTATAAGGCTACGAGGTTTTCGCTACAATAAATATATACATATATTTTAATTTTATCATCATTTTATAACAAATTTCTTCTTATATATAAGCTTAATAGCATTAATCACATCTTTTTCGCAACATACAGAAAATAAAGATGTGATCGATCTAGCCCAAGAATCCGTGTATCGAATTCCAAAAAATTGGACAAAAAGGTAACACAACTGTCAACATTTTCTAAGAGTTTGCGATTTTTTAGCTGATAATTACGGCAGCGGTAAGAAAACGATTAAAATCCCGTAAAACCAATGCTTTTCTTATGGGAAAAAGTAAGGCTTCCTAGGCGTGGGTAAATACGAAGGGAAAATTTTTTGAGAACTTCGGACATTTCTTTTTGAATTATTTCGAACCAATCTGGGGGGTAAGACCGTTAAAATTCGATTTTGCTCTTCTTAAGGACAGGTCTAATATATATATGTATACATATATCAGGTCAAAAATCACATCTACTTTCGGACAATCCGCACAGCATTCACCGTTTCCGTTGCTAATTTAACTCACGGTAAAGCCGCGACCGCGACTTAAGCTTCGCCACGAAACATCTTGACCCATACAATCCACTCTGCTCCCCCCCCCCCCCCCCCCTTTGCCGCTGCATCCCTGGACGTTCTCATCCGTTTTTCTTCGTTCCTTTATGCGCGGAGTTTCCGCAGGCCCACCAGGCACGTGACGTAACACCACCCACTCGACTCTGAAAAGCTTTGGGAAATAGTCAGGCGAAAATGCGTCCGCGATGACGAGGTATACGTGTATAGGTGCGGCAATGCCTCTCGGCTATGACGTGGATTTTGCTGCTTATCTGCGTCTTTTGATCATCTTGTGCTTTCAGCTTGGCGAAGCGAACTCTTTGCCGGGTTGGGTATACGTGCGATGATTATCGATACGATTGGCGCTTGCGGTAGCAGCTTAAATTCGCTTTTGATTTTTACCGAAGCGAGTGTTTAGCGGAAATTTGACGACGACGACGGTGGAATTTTTGAAAAATTCAATGGTAATTGAAGAATTTGAAAAGTTACGAACGCGCCAAATTTACCCAGTTTCTTGGAAGCGAACTTTGGAGTGAAAAAATGAAACTTTGATCAAACAGCAAAGGTTCGAATGGTTCAAAACTTGACGCGCAAAGTTACGAAAGTGCAAAGTTCCGAAAGCGCGGAAACGAGATAATTTAAAAATCTGAAACACTGAAATTCGGAATGTACGAAGATTTTCAGTTCTCCGAATTTCTAGCTCGGTGAAGTTTCAACACTTTGATTTTTGCTTGTTTTGGATTTTCGATATTTTTACGTTGGGAATCCTGGTCATTCGATTTTCGATTTTTCTCATTTTTTGCACCCACTCGTTGAGTAAACTACGTTTTGCAAGCATTTTTTAACTTTCGGAATTCTATTTTTCGGAACTTTGCTTTATCGTAACCTTCATTTGGTAACTTTGAGCCGTCGGATTTCCGAAAAGTTCTCAAAAGTTTGAATTTTTCACTTCAAGTTTCGCCACAAAATAATTCGGACTTACGATCTTTCGGAACTTTTCAAATTTGGAACTTCAACCCTGTCTCGCAAGAATGTGCAAGTATAAAAGAAACAAGGAAGGATGGTCGATCATCTGTTACTGACTTTTAACCAAAAGAAGAATATAATCGAAAGATCACGTGAAACTTCGGTCTTTCTAGCGCTGCATTGGAGACGTGAGAAATTGTTGACCTTTTGATATCGAACGATGATACTGGAATTGAAAAACGCCCGTTTATCTGAAGGTTTAATATGCACATTGCGATGCTTTCGAACACTTTCACCACCCGCGTCAAGAATTACCGTGACGATTTAACGAAATTCGCAAAGATTGAAACAAATTTTCATCAATCTTTGTCTACAGTATGAGACATTGCTAAAAATGTTCTGTCGATGTCGAGGCTAAAAAATTATGGAAATTCTGCACGGTTCGCATTACATGTTCCATTCTCCAAAACAATGCCTTCTCAGTTTATAAAAGTAGTGAAAAAGGAACGAAGATTTGTACCTACTTTATTTCTTACCTCACAGCACTGCGAGAAATGTTTCTTTCTTTTTCATAGCCATCAAACAGCTAACCGAAGATGTGTTGAGGTTTTTCCGTTAATGGCGAAGCAGTTAGTTTGGAACAAACTTGCAACGTGAGTGTACGTGACGTGAATTTTGCGACGATACGCGGCATGATCCTCCTGCTAAACGACAGGAATGAAATTCTCTAAAATACGCGAAATCACAGCCTTGCCTACACCGAGAGAAATTTTTCATTTTTTACCACAATCGAAAAATATAGTTCTAGGTAGAAGATGAAAATTAGTTTTCTAGCTGTTACCGGAAAGCCTGGTATCCGTTACCATTCTCATTACGATCACTGTTGCTATATTTTCATGCGACTGTTAATACAATAAAAAACAATAAATTGACGTTAAAGCCTTGTTTAACTAAAAAAGTAGAGTAAACCTCAAAAACTGATTTTTCGTTGCAATAACCAAAAAAGGATCGACAATAGCGGAAAATGGTTACGCATACCTCGTTTTTCGTAATGCCAACAATATTTAAACAGTTTTCTTAACGACATCTGTTTTACCGAATTTTTCTAGTTACTATAATAAATGAAATTTTTTTCAGTGTAATAATGCGATCGCTTTATTCCATATCCTTATTTTAGCTTCATCAGATTATTTCTACCTTTTCATTTCATTTATTCTCACAATATCGCACCATATTTTTCTGACATTTTCATGTCGCGAACATCAAAAGACCATTGACGAGAACATTGAAAATTTATCGACGATTCTCTTAAATTTCGTGGAAACGAGTTCAATAAGAATTCTCCGTAAAGAAAATTTATGAACATCAAAAATTCGCGGTAAAACTAAACGCTCGGGTGGATGCCAAGAAAGTCCGCGGTGAGAGTTTGGTTTTCTCTCTGGTGTCATTCGATCCTGCATTATTGTGGAGATGCAAAGAAGAAGACTCGGTGACGTACCAATCGAAGTAGCGATGCATCCACTGCGTTCATATAAAAATACAGTGTAGTGGAATTATCCGAAAGAAAATCTTGCTGAAAGCGGATAAAATCGTATCTAGCGAAGCCGGCTAGCCTTGAGCCATGTATTATTCGCCGTATATTTTATCTGTTGCACAAATTTATGTGATGCGGGGGAGTAAAGGATAAACTTCCGTCGTAGAATCATACCAACTCGTACATACATCCTTGGCTGGTAGGTGGAAGTGTGCGTATAACAAAAGAGTAGAATGTGGACTACAGAACGACATTTGTGGCAAAGTTGATAGAATTGTGTTACGCTTGTCGATTTGAGGTTTGATCTCTTCGTGAAATTAAACCTGTTATAAGCAATTAGTTTCGTACGTGCAGAAGTTTCGAGAGTCGTCACACTTCGTTGTTCAAAAATTGGTGTTGGCATAGATAGATAAACACCTTTGTACCACTCGTTGACATAATCTCTCCGATTGCGCGAAATGAGTATGAAGAAAACTGGTATCAAGGTGACCAAAATCGACGCATTTACCCAGGGCAGGGTTAAAATTTTGAATTGAAAAGTTCCAAAAGCACCAAATTCCGATTTTTTTCGTGGCGAAACTTGAAGTAAGGAAATCAGACTTTGACGAAACATCGAAGTTTCGAATGGTCCGAAGCCCGACGCTCAAAAGTTCCAAAAGCGCGAAAATGAGAAAATTTAAGCATCCGGAATCCTGGTCGTTCTGATTTTTAGGTTTTCTAATTTTTCACACCCACACGTCGAGTAAACTGCACTCTGCCAGTGTATTTTAATTTTCGAAATCTTACATTTCGTAACTATGAGCCGTCGGCTTCCCCACCGATCGAAACTTCGTTGTTTCCTCAAAGTTTCATTCCTTCGTTTCAAGTCTCGCCACCAAAATAATTCGGAACTTCGACCCTGTCTCGTTTCCTAAACTTTTCAAAATCGCAACTTCGAACCCCACCCCATCCACCCCATACCCCAATCATCCCCCCACCACCACCCCACAGTCCTTCCCGATCCAAAGATCGCTCCACGGAATCGACGTTGCTGCAACTTGCCCCCCCCCTCCCCCCCACCACCACCGCAGTCGCACAGGATCGTGCAGACGTCGCTCGTCAAGGTGGTCCGTTTCCGGTCCCAATGGTCGGCAATACCAGACCGCAGCGCATCGGTCCACGGGCTGCTCTTTTTCCCCGCATCGAGTGAGAAATGGTCTCTGGACTCTGATTGCGAATGTGTGCACGTGTGCGTGCGCGTGTATGTGTCTGTGTGTGTGTGTGTAAGTGTAAGCCCCGTTACTGATGGAGGCCATTCCGCTCGTCGGGAGGCGTAGCTTCGCCCCCGTCCTGTGGGACGAGGGGGGGGAAGGGGGGGAGGGGGTTTTAAGGACTTAGACCGACATTAGCGTCCGGGGTTCGCCGGGGGGGGGGGCCGCGGGGGTCAGCGGGCGAGGTTGGTACCTAACGGGATGCACCGGGTAAGGAAGGAAGGAAGGAAGGAAGGAAGGACCTCCAGCAGGATCTATCCGGGTTCGCCGGGGGGATGGATGTGCGGCGATTTGGTTTCCAATCATGGGACGTCGGGCGGCGGCGGCGGCGGCGGCGGCGGCGGCGGATGGCGTTGGTGCTATCGAGCGCCGGGGGCCAGGTCCTCTCTTCCTGGGACCCCGCCGCCTCCGCCTCAGCTTCGCCACCGCCGCCGGCGGCCTCCTTTGCTCCGAGCTCGGTGCAAGCCACCCGAACCACCCCCGCCTATTTCCTTTCCTCCTCTCCTTCGCCCGTTGCAACCAGCGTCTCAACCCTCTTCGCTCACTCGCTCATTCACACAAACGGACACACACACACAGGTATCGCGGCACGCAAACCCGCGCGCGAGGTGAGGGAACGTGGGAGAAGAAGGTTGATGTGGAGGATGGGGGGGGGAGGACACTTCCACCCGAGTCGTCGACGTCGTCCGCACTTTACGCCGTGCAGGAGTCCCCAACCGGGACGTGACGCGACGGGCCAATCTTTGTCCCCCCCCCCCCCCCCCCCCCCCTCCCGATTTCCAACACGTCGATCGCATTGAAACATCGTGGCGGGTTGATTTTTAACACTTCTTTGACGGTTTGGGGTATAAAGGATACCGCGCCATTTTTTTTTTTTTTTTTTTTTTGATTTGAGTTAAATTAAAGAAATTATATCTAGAAAGAATCGAGTTTGTGGCGCCATCTAGAATGTTGATATTTTGTTACATTATGATGGGAAGGTATTGTGTCTCGAATTCTTATCTTCCAGTTTATTTCACTCACGGTTATTTATTCATTTATTTGGTTCGTTACGAGAAATCTTATCGGTTTATCTTAAGATAAATTGGTGATTTGTTTGAGATGTTTTATTTTAAGTTGCGTGAATTTTTGAAATCTTTGGCTGGTTAAAGCTTGGTCTTTTTTTTTTGTTCTCTGGAAGACTTTCCCATTTAGATAATACTAAAGTTGACAGAATTTCTCTGGTGAACTTTTAGAACAGAGGTCGAACGACTTAAATTGAATAATGAATTCAAATAAACTTTTCCAGTGCACTTTATGATACCAGCGATATGAAATTCGTAAACAACCTTACTTATTATTCACAAAACGTCTCGATTCCTTCAATATCTTTTACCGAATGCCTTCTCCTACCCTTTTTACGACAATCCAGTGAAAAGAGCGTTGTTTATCAAACTTGAACTTATTTTCTATCTATCAAACGTTTACAAATAACTCGAAATTACCTTAGAACTAAATCACAAACTACAAACCAACGAATAAGCCTTTCCTGTATAACGTAATCTATATATAGCTTCAAGAAGTAACCTTTTAAGAACTTGCACCAAAAATTTGAACTAAAAATATTCTATAATTCTTAACGATTTTTTTTCGCTGAGTTACAAACAACCCCAGTCTGTCAATTATTAGATTCTGCAGAATTGTGTCAAATAAGGGTTAACACTCTATATTGGTGGCTAGATGAACCTAATGAGTCACATTTGATGTGGGTCAGAATTCAACGTTGTTCACAGGAATTATCATCCGCCCGAATTGATGAGAATGCTAATTGTGATTCAAGCTACTTTCTAGGGGTCAAAATCCAGATGGTCGACTTATCGAGAAGCCAAAATTCTAAGTATCCGAATTTCTGCATGGCTCGAATTATATCGATGGATAAAAATTTTGGATCATTCTGATCTCAAAAAACTTCTCGGGGTTAAATCGTTAAATATCTTGAGAACATATTTTTTTCTTCAATTCCAGATCAAAATTACAAAGCATCGAATTATCGAAGAGCCGAAATTTCGAATAGAAGAATTTTTAAATGGTTCAAATTACCGATTGCTAAATAATTTCGGGCTATTCTGATCCTTAATTAAAAATTAAATAATTTCTCGAAATGCCCTTGAATGTCTTGAGAATATTTCACGTCATCATTAAAATCATTCGGAATTGTCATCTTTTGTTCACTACATCTTCTTGGAGATTTGACCATTCGGACTGATGAGATGCAACACGTTTGACCCACACTAGAAGGTTGTACGGTTAAAATTCACTTACGTTTGAAACTTTCAACGTATTTTCATGATCGAAAAATCGTTTAATTTCTCTTTTCTCAAACCTCGTTCGAACATATAATACATCGAATCTCTATATTCCTGTCAGCCTTATCGACATGCAGATTGAACTTCTTACGGTCTTGGCAAGAATTAAAGAAAAGAAATGATTGAAGCTTGCATGATTTTGGAGCTCGAACAAGATTAGTTCAGTCTTTTCGTATATTTCGATCAAATCTAAGTTTTCGTCCCGAAGGCAGCTTTGATTAGGATGAATTCTTGCATCCGGAATGTTCAATATGAAGTAACCAATGTTTTTTTTTTTGCATGTGAACGATTTTTGTTGTTTTTTAGATCTTTCAACTAGAATCAATAATTACATGTAATAGAATTTTACATGAGTATAAAGTTGAACATCTATCGATACACTAATTCCAGTGACTTGAGCCTAATCTGTTCAATGATTTGAGCAATCAAAGTTTAAAACCGTATCGAGCACGTCAATTAAAATTCGGGTCAACTTTGCCTGTAACAGTATTTGTCACGGCTATAAATGTGACTTAGAAAAAAATAGCGCATCAATAACTAATTAAAACATAGTCATATTCAACCAATTTTTCATCAATTATTCGACTACGTAGTTTCAATACAATAAAGTATATTATTCATGTCTGTAGATGACTTTTGTTACTTTAAGTATTGTATTTATTTCTCAGTTATTGATCATAAAGTCGATTCTTCGATAAAGAGAGTAGTTACAGCAGCCAGGGTACTATACTAACCGTATAATCATCGTCAAGACATCGTGTATGTATACATTAGGGTGTTTCGTTTGAAAGCAACATCTTTTTTTCTTCAATGTCACCGTAATTATCTTTCAGTATGTACGAAAATAATAATCCTTCCCGAATTTTAGCTTTGAATTAAAAATTTAAAAACTCGCCCATTGATTTTTAACTCTTCCCATTTAAATTGCAATGGAAAATTGCACAGTTTTTTAAAAACAATTCTCATTCGGAAGCTTTCAAAGATATCGAAATGAATCCAATGTTCGCTTGTAGAGTATTTAACGCTCTTCAAAAATGTCTTATTTACTATCAAATGAAACACCGTAGTATACATACTTCAGTAACTTCGCGTTGTGGTTGAAATACCCTCACAGTAGTTCCATAGACAGTATAAAAATACTAGGTTATGGGGTAACTATTCATTTTTTTCGTATATTGTATGAAATCTGAAATTAAAAATCTTCTATATTTGAATAGCCGTATGATTTACAATTAGCACTTAAACGAACATCTTCGCTATTCTTCTCGCAGCGATCCTGGTAACTGATTGTGAAAAAAGAAAACAATTAACGGATTATACCAACGTAAGATTCGAGGCGTCAGATATAATTAGTGATTGAATCATTACCGTGACAAGTTGTTTCCTTTCGCGTAGAATACAAAGCTAACCACTCGGTCAAGTTAACCAAACACTCGTCTCAACTACAGAAAAAAGCTGTAACAACAAGAACAAAAATAACCTACAACAGTATAATTGGTAAAAATTATTATCTCTTACATTGCACCACCACTGCAGCTGCATAATGATCGTTATTTATGACTTTGGTTTTTTCATAATTTTTCCAATAGACATGCGATAAGAATTTATTTTTAAAATCATAAAGTTGATATTTAAACTGGTCGCATTCAGAAAACCGAAATCAATCAACACGCACGGCGGTTGAATTTTTTGAGCTGTAATTTACTTATCTACTTATAGACATTACGAAGATAATGAAGATAACTGTTTCGAAAAATCTACAAAAATTGCATTTCACACTTTAGAATATACCCAAAAATTATGCCAAATTTCAAATGTTTACGATTGATTTTACCCGTACAATAAATATTGAATTCTAAATATTGGTAATTTACCAGTCCATAAAATTATCGGAGCTCCTTCAAGGCTTACGAACAATTTTTTTATTTTCACGCACACAATTTGCTGGTATTTTTTATAACATTTTTTTTTACAAAAAAAAAATCAAGGCCAACCTAACGTATACGATGTAAAACTTCCGCTTAATAACTACACTGAGAAAAATTTCAATTGTTACAGTAACTAAAAAAATTCAACAAAACAGATATCGTTAAGAAAACTGTTTAAATATTGTTGGCATTACGAAGAACGAGGTATGCCTAACCATTTTGCGCTATTGTCGATCCTTTTTTGGCAATTGCAACGGAAAATCAGTTTGTTTGGTAACAGCTAAAAAACTAATTTTCCTTCTTTACCTGGAACCATATTTTTCGATCATTGTAAAAAAATGAAATTAGTTAATGACCGAGCGGTAACCGGAACAAAAAACTTCTCTCGGTATACGCTGTTATCATGATCGTTACTATTATTATTATAATTATCATCGCATCACATCAGTGTTCCTTGATTCGAAAAATGCAACGAGGGATGCAGTGCGTGCGCGAGTTGAGCACCCGCTTGATGCCCTACATAGCTCGAGCGGTTGGTGGCCCTGGGGGTGGAGAGTCGGGCTTCTACCGCGGAAGAGAGAGGGTGGATAAGGGGCGGAAGGGGTGGGTCACGGCGGTGGCGGGAGGGGGGAGTTGCGGAGGTGGCGAGGGGAAGGGGGCTCTTTGGGGCTCTGAAAATGCAGCGTAATTTGTCTTTGTCTGGCGGGGGCGAGTACGCCGTAAGGGTGAGAGATGGGGATGAGGGGCGGGGGTGGGGTGAGGAGGTATTCCGTGCTTGACCTGACCGGGATCGATGCGTTCGTCTGCCACAACGCCGAGACGCCCGGCGTCCTTCCTCCTTCTACGCTCTCCTCCTGCAACGCCGAGGCCGTCGGCGCGACGCACCACCCAACCTAACCTAACTTTGTGTGCAACGCGTGCACCAACCACCCCCCCCCACCCCGCCGCCAACCCCTCGCCCCTCGCGCTGCATCCATCCATAGCCCTGCCCTCCCCCCTTCCCCGTTCCCCTCCCCTCCACTTTCTCCTTTACCCTCTCACGCAATCCTGCGGAACCGCACCCCGAATATCGAACCGTATCCAACCGAATGTTTTTGGGAAAACTTGAAAGTACCTACGTTCGTATTGTAATCTACCTGCGACGATTCTCCACCGATTGAATATGTACACACTAGGTGGTGGTAGTGGTGGTGGTGGTGGTGGTGATTTTTTTTTTTTTCCACTCTGCTCTCTGCTCTTTGTTTGCCTTTCACTTTTTCTTTCAGCGGGATTTTATTTTTCGTCAGAGATTTTGGTATTCGTGTCGAGTCGAGTAGATCAAGTTACTTTCGAATTTCGTATTCTGTAGTATCGCAGTTTATTGTAATACACCGAGAAAAGTGGAATTTTTACTTGTGTATCGAAATATAATGACAAATTTAAGGGTAGGTAATTGATTTAATTTAATTAGGTGAGACTGTTTATTAAAGACGTAATGGGAACTAAATCTTAGTCGCAACCGGAGATATGCATTTGAGAGAATAAAAAAATTCTTTTTCTGACGCAAATAGATGCAAATGTGGAACAGATGAAAGCTTTATACAGTGGGATTAATAATTGGTTCAGCTGAAATTTAACTGATACTGGTACAACAGTTTTCTCGTTACGTTCCGTGTTGATATTATGGGTTCAATATTCCTCAGCATCAATTGACGAAGAAACATGCCGCGAATGTTTATATTCGTCTGCAATTATACCGACTTTATACTTGATGAAAATGGTGCAGCTTCCATCAAGTTTTTATTGCACTATGTTTTTCTAATTTGAGCTTGAAAGCTGATTTCGCACGTTTCACACTGAGTATTCTCATCAAAGGGCTGTACTAAAGTTTCACGAGACGCTTCTTCGATTTATATCTTTCTACCTCGATCAATACCAAATAATATGAAATCATTTATTAAACTCTAACTCAAAGAAATAATCACGAAGAATTGCAGAATGTTTTTGTTTGGTTGATTATACTGACGGTGTTTTATCGGATATATTGAAGGGCTGTCTTCAATTTCGATATTTGCGAAAGTCTTCGGTAAGCAATCATTTATTTTTTCAACCATTCTGCATCCAAAATGATTTTCTTTTTCTTTTATTTTTCCAATATCTTGGGCAAGTCTGTGAAATTTAATACTTGCCTAAATTTTTTGCATCGCTACTGACTTTTTTTAAAATCACTTTTCCTCCCTTCTCACGGAACTCACGTTCTATGATTTCATGGTAAAAGGAAAAAGATTTCCTACGTTGATGCTGTTGCTGATTGAAATTCTTCTTCTCCTTCCCTCTCTTTCCGCCTTTGTTATTCCCTTACCTGAACTTCAAATAAATACTTTGAAACGTGGTTGACTTTTCTTTGTTGAAGTCCTCTTCCCTCCTCAAATATCGCGTATTATGCCATATACATATTTATAATTACTCAACTTCGCTCCGGTAATTACAAGCAATTATTAATTACATTTTGATCGATTGATTTTCACCTGTATACTTGGAAAATATGCGTTTAAAAATTTCTCCAACCCTCCCTCGACGTTGTTCTGTAATTATATACCATTTTTCGTGCAATTCAAATCATAAATATATACTCATATTTTTTTGGTTTGTACGCTTATCGCTCGATTCAACGCGTTACGTGCGACTAATTGGCACACGAGGAATCGCCAGTCGGCGAATAAATATTGTAAAAGATTATCTGTGCGGGGCTTGAACGTTATAAAGGGGTGCACGACACTTGCGTCTAGGTGTACGTCGTGTGATCCGCATGTAGATGCAGCTCATACGCAAAGCGTGCTCTCGCAGCTAAAGTCTGCACGAAGTGTTCGGAAAGTAGAAAATTATGTTTATTCGCGCTTCCGTGCACGCACATCCGTGTGTATCACGTATACGGGTAAATCTACAATTATGCGTGCGGTAATCTTCAAGGACAATTAAAAAACTCGCAGTAAAACTAAAAATCATCGCGTTTTAATCGCAGACGGCTTCAGTTTAACGAAATATCAAATAAGGTTCAAGTTGTGAATCTGTTCAAAGTACAACTATATGAAGCTTAAAACGATCGTTCGACTTGGATGAAGAAAAGAAACATAATTTTGGATCAATTTAGTAGGTAAACGAGTAGACTTTGACTTTATCGATCAAAATTCACTCAACTTTACAATAAGTTCAAGAAATTCAATAATTTTCTTGAAACGAAACAGATTCGATCTAACTTGACCTAATTGTTGAATAATAATTACTACTTCTAGTGGGCAAATAGTCTCTTTTCCTCTTTTCTGATACTGAGCTGAAGTGCTTCAAGTATTGTTCTTGATAATGGGCGACTGTTTATTAGTTAATCAAATAACAAATTACTTGAATAGTTGAATCAACTCAAGTTTGATGTAGTGAAAGTAAATAGAAACATTCATAAATTTGTTAAACAGCTAATTACAAATGAGATTGTTACGAACTGTTGTGCAACCGAAAAATATCTCTAAACTATTCAACCCGCGTGAATAATAATTCATCCCATAGAGCATGTATAATCGCACGTGGTACTCGAGGTTAACCGTTAATCGCGCAGAGCGGTAATCTAGGCTGCGGGAGGATGTAAATTGTATATCCTAGATTCGTTGATTGACTCGAACGCAATCGTCGCTCTGAAAGATTCAGGCTTGAAGCAGCTCTCAGTTTACTCTCTGCCGCGATGCCACCGCGAAATTATTACTAATTAAATCCTGTCGTCTCCAGCTGCAGAGCCAACGACGACGCTTGGAATCCTCCAGAAATAGTGGAATTATTGTCGTAAGTTTCTCGCGCCGTCTCCTCGCAATTGCAGAGATCCTTTTTACCCACGTTCTTAGGTCGAATGAATCTTTTTCTGCATTATCTACGCGTTAATAAGTAAATAGGAGAAGTCGGTTTGAGATACAGATTCCCTTACCGACATTTACCGACACTTAGCTTTGTTCAAAACCAGCCTCTCTTATCTACTGTTACATGCCGTTTAAACGGCTCGCAAACGAAATGTTAACCCGAGTTGCATTGAATTTGTTAAAAATAATATCACCCAAGCTGCAAATTCATACGGCCGAGTAAGTTTTACAATACCAATTAGCATTTATACGTGAACGGAATGTGATGATGTGTGTAACAAAGGAAAGCTAATCTTTCCAGAATATTAAATATCGCGTATACGGCAGAAGAAAGAGAGCAAAAGAGAAGAAGAAAAAAAGCGAATAAGAGACAATGCCACGAATTATAGAAAATACAAAGGTGTTTGATTAACGATAATTTGAAAACGCAAATGAAGAACGTGAATATAAAACGAGGGGATTCAATGAAATTGTCGAACCAGTTGCTAATAGAGAAGAATAACGAAGGATCCGTGGGAGTTTCACTGTTATTCTAGCATGCGTAATTCTTATGCCACAGTGCACAGGTAAATTTTCCGAATATTCACACGAGCGAAAAATTTTTTCATAGACTTTGTAAAGGCGCCACATATATATATATGTATATTCTGAACATTCTTTACAGAATTCTTTTTGTCCAATTCCGTTAGAAATACAATTAATTTCTCCCCTGTATACCTATACTAATTTATTTCTTTTGGTCTCTTTTTTATTCTGCGGTAATTCAAGGCTCTGATTCTTGGTATTTCCTTTCTTATTTTCTTGAATAACCGCACATATTTCTTCACCACTTTTCCAACTGAAAATATTTCCAGCTCGAAAATATACAGCTTATGGGATAAACAAAACAATACATTTTCGATCACAGTTACGAACTCAAAATAATCTTTCCTCATACGATTCTTTTTCTTTAAAATAACAATAATGCTTAAATGGTCCACATTAAAATTGTATCAATACCAAATTTTATTTTACGTGCGTCTTCATTTTGTCACAGAATCGTAACTTTGTTATTTATTCGTATCACTGTTGAAAATATTTGTATGGAACTTCCTGCACTGTGTCGGAAGTTTTAATTAAATACGAAACAGTAAATTCACCATACATTTACTCTTTCTTCAATTTTATAAATATTATAAATTTACTGGACAATTTAGTTTATTGAAATTACCTTTGATGTTTTTCCTATAATTTTCAGTAAAATCAAAAATTTTCATTATAAATTCGAGATAAGTACATATCTAGTAATTTTCGTCGCTGCACCAAATTTCTAAATTTGTGACTTTATACGTACAATCTCAACTTGAACATCGCGTTTTAGCAACGCGGTCATAAATTACAAAGATTCACCCCCCGAATTCTTGTATATTACAAGTAAAGTTGAGAATCCACCGACTTGTTGCCCTGGCTCTTCACATTATGTACTGCAACGTAACATATTGCCATATACAAGTGAAATTCATTTCTATTCAGTTCAAGAGGACAGCGAGGACGGACCCGGGTAATATATTATATCACACCACGGCGTAAATGTGTAGTAAAATGTCTTTACGGTCGGTCTCTACAAGCCTGCACTTATTTGGGCGATAAAGTTTACAGCGTCTAGCATGCATGGCGAGCTTATTCGCCATTGCCGACGCACTCAGCCTCTCGTTTTTCTGCAATTGTTGTCGTCTCGCCTGGTTAATCAAGGTCTTTTGAATTTTGATTATCCGTATATATACACGATGATCTAGATTCAAATGATCCCTGAGACTTCTTAAGAAGGGGTGTAAATTAGCAAACGGCTAAAAAAAAATTGTTAGGGATGTTCGGAGGACCCTGAAAGTAGTTAAAAATAATTACAACGCGGGTTTCTGTAATTACAATGTATTGCAACATTTTACATGATATGTTGCTAACTCCGTCCTGCTCGGCTTATTTCAAGGCCTCGTCTCTCTCTCTCAAGGCATCATCAGGACTGAACAGACCAATTGTTCAATTCGACGGTGGTTGATTTTATTCAAGAGCATGCGAATGACGCATCATTTACATTCTTTTTTTTTTTTATGTCAGAATCAATCGATATTGAAGCATTGTTATTGATAATAATATTTCAAAAACGGCTCGATCGATTCACTTCAAACTTCGGAACGGTGTTTTCGAATAGTTGCTCCAAATCCCGCCACTTTTTATAAATCGTTACATTTTTATGTCAACTTGATAACGAAAGGGACGTTAATTTTTTACTGAAAATGCAATTTCAACTTGCTAAAAGTAAACAAATACACATCGAATCGTTGACAAGAGGCTAAACTACCCAACATATTTACTTTAAAACCTGTCACCAACCAAAATGGCCGACCTTATATTCAGAAACAAAACTTCCAATCGATTAATTTCATTTAAAAAATAAAAGTATAAATGAAGTCCGGTTCACATACTTTTGAACGATGGATTTCCAGGATTCACTCGGTTCTTTAACAGTCTATTAGTACGTAGGTATGTAAAAAATTGTTAGAACGAAAATTTATCTAGCAGTTAAATGCGAGAGAAAACAATTTGGCGATTGGTAAGCTCTTCGCTTCTGTATAAAAGAAAATGATACTCCCGAACGACGCTGCGTGGCCTGGCATCTGATCCTGAGGCTGAAAGGTGCCTACAAAGTTTTATCGTCACGGAACCGATGCAACTGTTGGAATCACGGTTATTTCTTCGAAACTCGTTTTAAATTACGAAGAGATTACGCTGCGTTTTGCTCGTTTCGCTTCACCAGTGCCGAGCAAATTTAGCTCCAGCTTCCGCCGCCTGTGCATATTACTCTTCTCATCTCGTCCTCTCGAAGAACAAAATCCGTCTGAATCGACGGTTTCCCAGAAGAAGGAAATTAGGGTAATCCTTAGTAGGGTTGTTTTTGAATTTTTATGCTCCCAGGGGATTATACGCTCACAAATTAATTTTTTCTTTTTTTAAATTCCCTGAAAATTTGGTCTCTCTATATCGACTCTAAGATATCCCACTCTGTGATCGAAGTATCTTTGGAAGAAAACGTTTTTTGCTCTTTAAAATTTTATAAGTCGTTGACGAGTATATCGAAAATTATGGGAAGTACATAATTTTAAAATTCGTAAATGAAAGCGTTCGTGTGATAATTAACGTTCAAAGTTTTAATTTATGTAAAATTACGATTCTGTCAAGTATAGCTACGAAATGAAAAATCGTGTTGTAAAATGTATTGCATATCTTTTGCAGGCTACAAAATTTAAGATAGATTTATGTATTTATACAATAAACGAAAATGAAATATCATTTTCTGCCAGTCTTGATCGATTTAACTCTAAAATAAAAATTGAAATTTTTTTTCGTCTCTGTTGATATTGTGACCTGGTCACAATTCTCTGCAAAAACATGTATTTTTCATTACTGTCGTTACATTCGTCAACGATTTATACAATTTGAAAGAGCAAAAAAAAAAAAAAATTTCCCCCATGTTACTTCCACAGATACATCGATCAAAAAGCGGACCACCTTAGACTTGATACAGAGAGCTTAAATTTTCAGGGAATATTTTTCATCATTTCAAAAACGTTCAAGCTCCTGGAAGCACAATAATTCATAAACAAACCTATCAAAGACCACCGTAAGTAGACATATTTCATCTTGACAGCGTTAATTAATTATGCAGGACGTTTGAAAAGACGCATTGAATTATTTGGAACTTTTTTTCCAAGTTCGGTGTGAAGAGTGCGAAGTTTCACCGTAATCGGTCGGAAAATAGAGGCAAATTTAGGTGAAACAACAACGTCGATGTCGAAGTCGGTGTCGATATTTAGCTTCACCATCTCGAGGCAAATTGCTGACGATGATCTTCGCAGTGACGTTGAAGCCTCGTGCGAGGCGAATAGAATACATACGACCAACACCCGACCCCCCGGCTCTAAACTATGCGTAGTCGGAATTCGTGGTTCTTCCGAGAACGCATCGGCCAACTTTTGCTTCGCTCTGCGTTTTCTTTGAGAGCGAGAAGCTGCCACCGACTGCTCCGCGACTTTGTAAGCGGATTTTATCCCGTATGTGGCTGCGAATCTCCTTCCTCGCTCACAGCCTACTACCGGAGATTCGACGGGGAAAAATCAACGAATTCGAGAAGCAAGAGCTGAGAAAATTCTCGAGATAACGTAAACAATGTCCGAAGTGACGACGAGACTCATTCTGTGACGGTTGGAAAAGTACGGAAGTCGTTCTTCTTTCTGATGGAAAATTTGAATCGTTTTTTAACGATGATTGCAAAAATTAGAACACTGATTAACGGATCGGAACAATTGAGGAGTCAACGCTAAACTTAAGGATAGCCCAAAATTCGGAATTTTATTGGTTTTAATCGTGGAATACAATAAATATGTATTACAATTCGAAGAATGATATCTCGATGCGAGGAGGAATGACGTGCAGAATTGTACCTTCATAAAAAAAATGCACCCTGAGAAAAATTTCATTTGTTACAGTACCTAGAAAAATTGAGTAAAACAGGTATCGTTAAAAAAAACTGTTTGAATATTGTTGGAATTACGAAAAACGAGGTAAGCGTAACCATTTTGCGCTATTGTCGATACTTTTTTGGTAATTTCAACGCAAAATCAGTTTGTGAGGTTTAATCTACTTTTTTAGTCAAACGAGGCTTTAACGTCAATTTATTCTTGCACAAGCGTTAAATTTTCGCAACAGTTGCAAGAAAATATAGTAACAGTGATCGTAATGAGAAAGAATAGTAACGGATAATAGACTTTCCGGTAACAGCTAGAAGACTAATTTTCATTTTCTACCTAGAACTATATTTTTCGATTGTGGTAAAAAATTAAAATATTTAAGAACTTAGCGGTAACCGGGACTAAAAATTTCTCTCAGTGCAGGCAGAATGTATGGAATCGTGAATCAAATAGACAGGAATTACTTAACATTCGAGTCGCTTCAGCTGACTATTTTCAACACTGCATTGATTTACTATTTCGAAGTTTCTATGCGTTTTGACTTTTTCAGTATCAATCGTTTCTACACAATAAATATATTACAGATAATTAGAATCTAAGAAATTCCGAACGTGTTTACTTCCTGCAGTTTGATATCTTGCCTATTAAAAATTCTTGAACAGGTATTCAAATCTCAATTTCGATCAATCAATATCCTTGAAAAAAAATGTAGTATCTTGAACGCTGATTTTGAAAGTAATCATTTTCTGCATAATTCTCCAAAATTCAAATTACTTACGACCAGTTTGTCTGGTTTTCTGCCTATAAAATTATTCCATACGACTTTGTGAAAATTTTTATAATTGCCTAGTTACAATTTTTTTGCTGCTGCTTATCTGAAAAGCGATCGTTTCTTAAAAAAATCTTTAAAAAATCTAAATTTTCAAGAAGTTTCTTTTGCAATTGTGTTTACGGTCGTAAACAGCTGCAGGGGAAAAATTAAATTCGCAGCTTTCTCAGAATGAAAACCAATAAATTTTTAGCTGTGCGTACCGGTGAAGAGTCCTTAGAGAAATTCATCAAAAATCAAGTATTACAGTGGATCGTAACTTGAAGTATTCCGTGTTCCGTTCAAGCGTTACTGCACAGTATCAAGGATTGCACGTTTCGCTGATCGTCGTTGAATAATTTCCGAGACAGGTGCAGAGCTCGATTAGGTTGCAGGCTCCATTTTACCTCCTGCGATGCAGAAATATATCAACAAGGTTCCGAAGAATTATATTTATCAGGTTTATTGCGCCGTGATCATTATTACGTAATTATTCCAAGTACACGCAATTGTACGCGTTGTTTTATTCTTTCGTTATTAATCTGGACGCAAGATCGGCCGTCGGCTCGATGTCCATTTCCGAGTCGCTTTATTTCACTTAAAAAATCGCTTACAATTGGTCGACCAACCGATTCCTTTTGCTCAAAAAATCAGCGAAGGGAGAAAATTATGGAATTGGGGTTCCAAAGATTAAACTAAAATTGATCAGGTTTAATTATGTTGAAAAAACTTCTTTCTAGCTTGAAAAAATTGTCAAACCGTAAACTAGAATGAAGAATTTTCATTATCATTAATATTGATCCGTGTCTTATGTATCGGAACACATTTTTTTTTTTTTTTTTTTTTTTTGTGAATTAGTTCCTAAATTATCGATGTTTCAACTCTCAGGATTGAAATTCGTCGCTTCAAAATTTGTCAAATCTTTATATCATTTGTCATTTCCTTGAGACACATTCACCGGAAAACATTTTATAAAAATAATATTCATGCCAATTGTAAAATTAAGCTTGTGCTTATTTTGGTACGAGAATTAACGCCTATAATATCCTTAACAATACAAAGCATGTAAAATTTATGCACAACAGTAAACTAAAATGTGTTCATACATGGTGCAGATATTTTGCCAGCAGTTTTTATGTTTCTTAGAGCGATGATTTCGTATTTATTCGAAACAAAAATTTCGTGAATTTCAGTATGTAGTGTTAAAAGTGCAATTTTTTTTTTTCTATAATTTATAGTTTGATTCCAAATAGTTTTCAATTTCAGGTGAAAATATTCATTCATCTTTCACTTATTACATCAAATAGGTACTTGCTAAGTAAAACAATAACAATAATTTATACTTCACACCCATAAATTGATAATCTATCGCGTCTTTCGTGGTAGTAAAAAACAATAAACGATTATTTTTGTTCGTTCTTAGCGGCTAGCGATAGCTGATCGACAGCTTCTGGACAATTTGACAAACGTTACGTCACAGACAGGATGATGCGACGTAAAATTTCATTCCTACCGTCTTTCGATGTTGCAGGTAAACGTGCCAAAGAGACGCGGAGCGACGGTGTGGTTTTTCAGAAATGATTCGCGTCACGGTTCGATGCAAAATCGAGGACCGAGGGAACAAGGCGGGAATTATTTGATCGTGTTAATATCGTCCCGGTGGTAACACCCGGTTGGTCATAGAACAGCCCTGGCTATGCGATGGCCGAACTGCCAGACCGTGCACACGCCTAAAAGGATTTTCGTTAGATTTCATTTCACACCCAATTACGCGATGGGCGCTGACGATACGTGTAAAAATAAAATACAGAGGCCTGCTAAGCACCGCCCGCCCACGCCTATCTCTCTCTCTCTCTCTCTCTCTCCCTCTCTCTCTCCGTCTCTCTTACACTCTTCCTCGCTTCGACCCGCATGCACGATCATATTTCTGCCGTAATTCCTTCGCGGCCATATTTCTCTTGGTGACTTCGATATGCTTCCGTTAAAACTTTGCTTCTCACAAGAACATCCGAGCAATACATTTACCTTGTTTTTTTTTACATCGCGTTTTCCATCGAGTTTTTTTGAACTCGCAATATATAACGTACAAACGACGGCTTAACATTTTCTAACGAATCGTACGTTGAAAACCAAAGTCAGGTAGCGAATTGTTTCGAAAAATTGCAGCAATTGGATTTCAATGTTTGTAGTGACATGTCTTTTCAAAACTTCTCGTCAGTCTAACGTGAGAAAATCGTGGCGAAACGTGTTTACTCAAGCTAAGCCAGTTACGTCTAATCAAAAAAATCCTCGTCACGAAGGAAAGAAATAATCACTTTCGACTTTATAACACATCTTGTAATATAAATAACACCAGAGAAATCACTTTGTTCTAGAATAATTATCACGCCGAAGAATTCATACCGGTTGGCCGATTTTTACGATATACTCTTCAATTCGTCTCAGTCTACAGATTGTAAGTAACTGTAATAAGAATTTCGCCGTCTGTAAATTATACATATTTTTATGGATACGATCAGTTTTTTTATTTTATTTTTTTTCTTCTTACGAACTCGTGAAGTCTGGAGAAAAAAAATTCAATCAAAATCAGACGATTTGCAAGGAATTTCTTTCCGAATGAAATGACCAATTTGTCATGGATTTTTTTGTTGATAATTTTCAGAATAACGGGGTTACTCTGACATTATTAGTAACAACGCGTTCACAGTTGAAATTCAGTGTTTGCCAACATTTTTTTTCCTGAATCACAAAGATGTTTTAATTACATTCAACTTGATTAGCTTCAGCTGCGGTTATTAAGCCTTTTTACGTTTCTCCCTGTTTTTGTTTCGAAACAGTTTTGCGTCGATTCAAATTATTTCTATCAATTTATCCACGTCGACCAGCAAAAATACTTTTCTTTTGCTCGACGAAAAGTATTTGAAATACCCACAAGTATAAAATTGTAACAGAAGCTGCTGAAGAGAGAATTCCGACGTGAACAACGTTATTGTTTGCTCGTTTGATGGATTACACCTCACGGTGCAATTACGATCATTAAGTATGTAGATTTAGTTATGCGAGCCGAGTCGTTAACAAAAGGGATATTACACGGAGCGGTAATGTAATATATTTCATATATTCCGCCAAGTAATTAGCGAAGGTAATCGCAATTAAACAGCTGTCATGACGAATTTCACCCGTCTCTCGAGGCCGTGGACATGAAATTAGACCGGATCCTAGATCGACAGCCCTTGGAATTTTATACAATCAGCTCAGCTCTCGAGGAACTCTTGTTACGTACCTACGTGTTCCCATTGAATTTCACAGGTGTTTATCACCTCCTTAGACAAGCTTTGACTGACCGTAAAGTACGTAGGTTTACCGGTACCCGCGCTATTCAAAACAGTCGTAAGACTTACAAGCTCGTAAAACTCAACGGAGCATCTACAAGATATTTATATGGGTAGGTTATCGGCCTTGACTGGTCGCAACCTTATCCGCCCTAAAAGACTGGTAGCAGCCACGAAGAAGCGATAACTCGCTTTTCGATTCTGAAATATGACGGAAAAATCGCTCGTCCGATTCATCGCGTTATCTGCATCGCAACAAAAACGAATTACAGCTCGAACTAATCAGGTTTTGAAAATATTTTCCGGATTTCGTTCCAAAGATTAGGTTAGGTTAGGTTAAATTAGATTACATGGGATTAGGTTAGGTTAGGTTAGGTTAGGTTTTGAGCATTTTTTCTGATTTCCTTCCAAAGATTAGGTTAGGTTAGGTTAAATTAGATTAGATTAGATTATATTAAATTAAATTAGGTTAGGTTAGGTTTTGAGCATTTCTCCTGATTTCCTTCCAAAGATTAGGTTAGGTTAGGGTAAATTAGATTAGATTAGATTAGATTAGGTTAGGTTAGGTTTTGAGCATTTTTTCTATTTTATCTCCAAAGATTAGGTCAGGTTAGGTTTTGAGAATTTTTTCTGATTTCCTTTCAAAGGTGACATCAGGTTAGGTTAGGTTCAGAGCATTTCTCCTGATTTCCTTCCAAAAGTTAACACGCAACAATCTGACAATGACCCACAAATGTGTCGAGCAATTTGAATGAAATTCAGTCCATTCGCTTGGCTTCATTTAACTTAGAACTGGTATCTGATTTTTGTAGGAGAATAAAAATCAGTTCTCTAAAAATTCCCGTTTTCGATTAAGATTTTTTTATTAATCAGTAGCGGTACTTTTGCTAGACTTACATTTTTTGAGTCATCTTCCGTTACAGCCATTCTAGACGGAAAATAATTCACAAAAAGTGAGACGGAAACACGGTTTCAGTTATATCACAATTTGAAATCAACAACGAGATTGTTCGTCTTCTCTGATCCATGCATGACGTCAAAGAAGACAGTCGAGCACTCCCGTGCACAGAAGAGTGCACTCGTGATGCATTCGTACCTCTGCCTCTCTTTATTGCACGGCTGTTATTCATAATTATGGGTGCCATGCACCGGAAGACTGCAGTGGGAGCAGCTCGGCTAAAGCGAATCCAAAATACTTGCGCTAATGAGGGAATACGTGGAGTTGCGAAGTATTGAAAACGTGCACGACTTCAGGGTGAGAAAGAGAAGCAAGTGAATTGAAAATAAAAAATTAATTCACCGATAAGCGTAACGGGAAATTCGATGAATCCTAAATTATCATGACTATCTGAGCACAGTTTGTGTTTCCATTTTTGAATTTTACAACAATTTCATTTTGTTGTCATTTAAATTCATTGGAATTTTTCCGAGTTATCAGCGATCGGTTTTGTTTCATTTTCACTTACAATCTGTTTGATTTTCAAACTATTCCTGGAGTCTAAATTTTGAATCGGAATTTTGAGAATGACCGGAGCTGCACTTGAAACTGTATAAATTGATGTGGACGGTGATTTCGTTTTCTTTTTTCTCAATCGGAAACAAAAGCTGAATGATTTCTCGCAATTAACAACAACTGATTGGTAATAATTACCATTATTATCAACCATAAATGAGAGGAATAAATAAAAATTACTCATTCACAAGCTCATAAATTATTTACGGTTAACCTGATTTGTTTCATTAAAATTTGTAAAATATTTGTGAATAATTTACAGTCTCGTAAAATAATATTATCCGAAATTGAGGCTCAACTTTATCTATAATATCGGGGCATCCATCTCGTATAGTGAATAAAGTGAAAATTGTTTTTTATTCAAAAACTAGTTTTTAAAAAAGGTGTTTAATCTTCCGACAGAGCAAAGTTTTGGAAATGTGAATCCTTGTCGAGAATTTTATACAGCAGAGTAAATCTACAGAGATTTGTTTTCTCAGCGGAATTGAAAATTTTCTTTACAGACGTTTCTTGTATTATGGGATATAACAAATTAAAAAAAAATACGATCATGTAAACAGTTCCATGATGCGTCTCTTGAAACACAATAATTGAACAGTTACAAGCATCTCCTGTATCCGATAGCTTATGAATGATTCATTTCACACTCTCATCACAGAGAAATCGCATGATTATTATTCTATCAGTTAACTAAATTTATAATCGAATCATTAGCCTTAAATCCGCAACAAAAGATAACAGGACTTGGAATTCTTCACCTTCGCCACACATTGTCAATATAAATTTAACAAAAAAGCAGACTAGGTACGACAGATTTTATTTCGGATAATTGAACCGGCCACAACAAATTAAAGAATGCGTACCACTTTACCAGCTGCAGTGTATTTAACACCGTATTGTAAACGGGGAAGCCTTTCTCGTAGCTGTACGCAATTTTATTACCTCGTAAATACCCATCGTAGTCACAGTTGTGTATACAGAAGGTGGTGGACTATACACTTGCGGAAGAAGGCGGTTTCCAATTATGGATCGTTTTCGCAGCAATCGGTATCGACAAACGGACGTGAAACGCGAGGCTTGTCAAGATTGTGCTTTAATTGTTGATCGTATTTGTTCGTGGTTTTTTTTTTTCTTCTTCTTTCGTTCACGAAAGGTTCTCATAAAAGTGGATGTATCGTTGTAAAAATAATTTAAAAAAACAACAGAACAAGAAAAAAAAAACGTCGAGGATCCTGTGAGTTCTTTGAATAGATGAAAAAAAAAAAATATATATACATGTAATTATGTGTATAAAATATAACAAGGTGAACGACAGGTTGTTTTAATGCTAATTCGGTTACGCACGTTAGTCAAAAGTCAAAACTGTCACGAGCTGAAAGGCAACTCTCTGGTTATTTTTAACGGGCGAGGAGAAAGGTGAATAATAATTAGCGGTTACATACTCATTACACATTTGCGGACGCGTGTGCGAGTGTGTGTGATAAAAGGTAGTCCAAGCGAGTGCAGGAGGTTGTCGAACCACCTGAAGGATCTCGTGGCTCTTGAGGAGAAACAGTAACGTTACACGTGAAGTATGAAAGAAAAACGGGGGACGGACGGAGGGGGGAAATCGTACGGCCACGCGGTATGCAATTAAAGTAATTATTAAAACTCATTAATTAACATAATACTCGTACCGCGGTCACGTTTATACACACGTACAGTTGATCGAACCGACTTTCCGTGTCCTGCACGCATAATATGTGCAAGCACCTGGTAAGTTATGGACGAGTGTTTGTGGATAAAGGATAATTGTAAGAAGACGATTCTCGTCACGATAGTTTGACCAAAGAGTGAAAATTAGATGTTACGGGGTGAAGTTCGATTACGTGTTCAACTTTTTTCTTGCTTTGGAATTGGAATTTTTTTCGAAAATTATCTCGATACGATTAATTTGTTGGTAAAATATTTGACACCGGAAACAGTTTTACCGTATTATGATCGCTCCGAGCAAATACTCCGAGCGAAGTTAATTTTCAAATTCAATAAACATCTGTTTAAATAGTACGATGATGGTGTAAACATGATTTATACTTTATGCAGATACGAATCGTTTGATTTTTACTAATATTTGCTTCTGTCAAATGATATTTAAATAAATCACGTGAATTGTTTGCTTGGTTGAATAATAAAATCTGTGTTCATAATGTTGATTAGACCGCATTCCACTTTCATGTATGAAATTAGTTTAATTAGTCAGTTTTAATGTGTTGAACTACATAATAATCCAGAAAAATTTCAAAGTAACCGTATAAAGTGATTGTTCGGGTATTCTTGAATCAAAAATATATGAAAAAAGATTTTTCAGCTAAAATTTATCATTTACACGTACCTAATAATTTTACCATCAGCACGCTGCGTGAGAAATGTTTATCTTCGTAAAAACGGCTGCAAGACTTGAGAAGCGAAATCTGCGGGGAAAATATTGAAAACGATCAACGCCCACGATTGATCTGAGGATAATCGGGCGTGTGCGATGATTCGTATCAAGTAGACAATTTTAGGCAAATTGCTTCACTGTATTTCATTCGTCACTACCGCGGTAGTAAATCCATTCTCTATAGTTATTTGATTTTTCTTTCAGGACATTATGAATTAAAGTGGACCTCAGGCGATTGTCAGACTTTCCGGTTCAAGGCTCGAATCGTTTTTACGCTTCCGAGGTTTTTTCGCAGAATACCGTTTATTTCGAGTTTGAGGAAAAATTGTACGGTCGCAAACAATACGTCCAACACTCTCATACACGTACATAAATAAAATCATTTAGTTTCTGGAATCGCGGTGAATTTTTGTGGGCAATTAGTAGTTTATTCGGTGTGTAACCGACCGCATCAGGGTCACCTTTCTTTTTCAGTGCAAACTGCATGGCGGGACCGTATTCTTTTGTAGTATATAAAAAGAAAAAAAAACAAACCAACAAACAAACAAATAAACACCTTTAAGGTAGTAACACTAATTTATTCGAGAAAAATTACTGCGTAATACTTATTGTCGAAATTTCGAGGTAGAGACCTTTTCGTTTCTTCTTACACCAGGCTCGTCGGTTCGGTGACCTGCGGTAACTGAATGGACGATCGTTATAACGAAACAGTAGGTAGGCACGTATACCTACCTTGTACAAACCAGATCATCAAATTCCGTTTCTTCAAACCTGACATTTTGTCAGATGTTTTTCTTTCCTTTGTACTTAGTCATGTCCGTTCGAACTCAATTGTATTCCATTGAAGAGGATCGAATCGGGTGAAACAGGAAGTCGATGAAACCGCAGGCAACGCAATTTTCCGGAAATGGAAATGAAGGAGAAACGAAGGAGGATAGTAAAAGGAATAAAGAAAGTGTTTTTTTTTTTCACGTTTATTTACAAGGTTTGACGCAGGAAGAAGGAAACTCGACTGCACCGAAACTTCTTGCCAACTTTTTTCTCGACATCTTTCAGTTCGGACTCTCAATCTTCGCATAAAACTTCATCGTTTCGAGCTGGTTCCACGACGCAGTTGAAAAGTTTCAACGTCGGCCAGCTCAAACTGATTGATTACCACATATGCCTACATAACATTCTGAAAACTGTTTCAACGATAATTACCATTTCTTTACGTGAATGATAATCGCAGTTGGATTTCGACACACTGTAGGCTGTATGATTAAATTTTAGTCATATTTTGTCCCGTTATGGGTATCCGAAGTGAACAAAAGTTGCATGGTTTTGTGCTCTGAAAAGATGAACACCGTATCGTTATCTGAAATACGCGATCGACTGATTGTTATTCTTTTCACAAACGTAAAATGCGATTTATGAATATATAGGGAATAAAAAAAAAAAAATGTCGTTAATCGAGTGCAATGCTATTGAGAACAGATCCAGCGTAAAACTGAAAGAAAAAACGGACTCAATACAGGTTAAGCTGAATGGTGTTCTTGCAGAGGATGAAACAAGAGCGGCTAATCACCCGTACGAATATTTTGCTGGCATTGGGGAGAAAATGCGAAACAACGTACAGACAACGAATGAAGATAATAGAGAAGAACAGCAAGACAGTAATTCAGGCTCAATTTTTTTCAACTCCAATAGATTGGATAGAAATTAAAATACACCTCGCGCACGTGATAGTGCAAACCTCACCAAGACCAGACGGCATTATAGCGGACGCAGTTGTACTAATGGCACAATATATTGCAGAAGCTGTGAAATTCATATTCGATCTTATCATCAGCCTGAAAACGGGAACACTCTCAAAGCTGATCAAACTTAGTATCGTCATTCCAATTCACTAAAGAGGAGAACAGACAGAGGTCAAAAACTAGGGAACGACCAATCTCGATATGCGAGAATATGTAACTGAAATACTTGGGAGATGGTTAAAAAAAAGGCTACCAAACTTCCTGGATGATTAAAATATGATGTCTGATAATCAACATGAAGTTCGGAAGGGTAGGACTACACAAGATGCAAGGTATAAACTGATTGACCAAATAACGATTCAACTAGACAACGAAAATAAACCAATAACTGTACCGCACCAAAGGCTACCTTAACAAGGTAGAGAAAACTGCTATCAGAGGGACGACATAAAAGTGGATTGAAAGTTACCTTACCGGAAGAGAGCAACAAGTAAGACTAGTCGACCACATCCGCGAAAGAGAAGAAACGAGGATAGGTGTACCATAAGGATCGGTCCTGTCAGCGCTCCTTTTCAAAGTTTGTGCAAATGACTTGTACAATATTAACATCAACTCCAATATTTATGCATATCGAGACGACATCGCGATAGTAGCCGCAAGGAAACACTGGAAAGAGATCTGCAAAACAGCAAGTGCGGAACTAGGTAGAATAAGAAAATGGTTGGACAAAAATAAGCTGACATCGAACACGATAGAAAGAAAATACCTACATCCGATACAGGGACAACATGACAAGGGAAATAGAAGAAGCGATGTTCTTGAAACTGCGAATGCATACGGGTTCAAAGACGACAGACGAATCCCAGTGCAAAGAAGTATAAGACACGTAACACGTGAAATACTTTGGATTGGTCTTTGATGCAAGGATGAAATGGACACAAGACATGAAAACACAATATAGAAGATGAGGAGGATGGTCACAGCGTTCGTGAATACAAATCCGATGGCTGGAACAAATGCACTTCGTAATTGAACAATCAACGATCGAATACGGAATAACAGTATGGAGAAGTACGTATGAGAAAGCTGTGAATTCGATCCAAACGGTGTGGAACATCATCCTTGGGTTAGGAATGTGCAAGCCACGAGGCTATCCAAACGACCAGAAATATCGGACAGCAAACATGTCGGACAAACGTTGTGATACGAGTCAAAAAGAATACCCGAGAAGTTGCAGAAAGAACAACAAAGCATGGCATGAGTATGGAACACGAGCGAGAGAACGTGGAAACCTTGAACACCTGAAAGGCAACATAACTAGAGGGCATGGACGAGAAAGAAAAATAGCGTCAAAAATTTCTAGTCAAATACCGAACAGTGTAGGTAACAAATCCATAAAATCACTTAAAAAACGTTAAGGGATGGATAATTCAACACGGAAGAAAAAAACTATTACTAAACAATTGCGAATAATTAGAGGTGACAAAGATGAAAAATGGAAATTAGCCACACAGCAAAGAGTGAGAAATGAAAGCGGAGGAAGCAAATATGACCACACCATACGAAAGAAGCAATAGTAACAAAAAATACCGGAAATTTAAAAGATACTAAACGAACAGTATTTGTTAATGCTCGCACGTGGATTTAATAAACCACATCTATAAGACCACATGCATCGGTTATCTCTCTCTCTCTATCTAATAAAAAAGTTCTGAACAAATAAATAGGTAAAAAAGATTATCTCTCTATCTAATAAAAAAGTTTCAAACAAATGAACAGGTAGAAAAAGATTATAATAACAATAGTAAAAAAAAGACTTTAATGAGGGCCTTCCCAATTTCTTTGTAGTTTCGGACACCGTCCTTTCTGTCTTCGAGGTTGAAAGAGCCAGACAGAATCTCCGGGATTAAATTTTATATCCCTGGCTCGAATATCATAACGAGTTTTTAATCTGTCCGAAGCCATAGAAATTCTACTTATAGCAAAGCTATGAATTTCTTCTACTATGGGGAAAATAATAACTATAGCAAAATAAGTCGCCAAATGCAATTGGGGATGCATGGCATCGGGGGTTTTGTACATGTGAGTGGATTCGTTTACGAAAACAATCTGAGCAGACCTGCATAGGGAGCCAATAGCAATGTCGGGTTGATCGGAAACAACCGATCAACAGTTGCGGACCTGTCATCAAATCAGTACAAATAAATTCACCTGTCTAACAGACACTGTATAAGGAAATAGTGCGTAGCGCCGAGGTGGGGTTGGCGCGCGAAGCGCGCAGGGGCGAAGCCCCTAGTGAATCTAAAACGTAAGACAATGATAATAACAAGGACGAACAAAGAAACAAAACACACGCGCCAGACATACGAAACACCAATCAAATATGTCAACGAAAATGATGTAACGATAAACTAAGCTAAACTAAACTGAACTAAACTAAACTAATAACTGCGTTTGGATAATTGGCTCTTATATAGGTTTGAGTTCCAACCTGCGTTATATATGGCAAAGTCGTTGCTGCAAACCAGCGTGTCAAGTTCCATTCGGACAGTGCAGTGTAATTGCATCAACGAGTTTTTCTACTTTTCGAAAGGTGGAGTGACCAACAATTAGGTATAACTGCGATTGATGAGCACTCCGATTCCCTTCGGATCTACGTGACAGTTGGTGCCAACTTTGAAGCCACACTGGAGCACATCGTCAGCCCGAAACGCCGAATGAGGATGAAGTTGGTAACGTTACTGTAACGATGGATTAAGAAAAATCACTACTTCGCATCTTTAGCAATATCCGAGATTTATTAAACCATTATAAACAAAGTATATCTTGATTTTGAAAAGCCAACTCTTTGAAAGTCAGTTTTAAACTGTTCAATAATGTTGATTTTTTAGCATGAGGTTTCGTAACGTTAACGTTACCAACCGATAACACAGAAGGAATGGCTCGTTTCTTGTGGAAGCATACGGACGCCGTTGGCGAACAACAATGAAAATTTCACCCTGCAAAATGGCCGTAAAGTTGTCGAATCAGCCGGCACAAGGTCCGAGTACAATGAAGACAAAGACGCGGGGAGCAGATCCAGTAACGCCAAAGCTTACAGAGCGGAAAGCGACGCAACGCGAGGAGTGATATAATGCATGTCATCCGCTTCATGCACCAACAACTGATGCTGTTTAATATCAATTGTCTTTCCGCAAAATAAAAGAATTACGATAAAATTATGGTAGGAAATTAACGGTGAATTGAGTAGAACCGGGTAAATCGTAAGAGAAAAAAGGAATCATCCGAGTGTTCGTGAGATACGTAAAAACCTTTGGTGTATATTCCAATTATGTTTCAATATTCATCACAGAGAATTAGTGAAAGATGTCGTTCAGTCATGACAAAATCCAATCAGTTCATACAGACTCATTTTAAAACGGTAGATGTTTTGGTGACGTTTTGGTGAGCCAAGCGATGCACTTGAAACTAGAAATTCGGTTGGTGCAGATGTAGCTTGAAAAATCTTATTGGTGCCGTATTTTTCTAGGCAGCTCGGATGTCCTCTTAAGGACATTAATTTCACAACTCGGGGACATTTTACGATCTTCCATTATAATTTTGTCACCCTAAGTACAAAGCGCGATACCATGAGGATATCGACTGGGTGGTATGTGAATTTAGGCAAATAAATAACCCTGCCGTGTTGCTGCGGAGTGAAAGTTATACGCGCATGATCCGTGTGTTGGTATCCACTGCAGCAGACGATAAAGAACGTGGCAGGGAAATTTATAATACGTCCTCCTCCGTGTGCGCCAATCTCTACATCTTCTGACATCTGTACAAATGATGACACGCAGCCTTTTAAAATCACAAAGAGGAAGGTGCGCGAGGCCTCTTATCCTGCGGTTGCGTATTCAAGGCTTTGCTACTCCGGAGGTCGGTAAGGAGTTACCTCTTTAGGTCCGTTTTGCAGCTACTTGAATTATGCGCATATTGATTGTATTAAACGGATGTGAATGCGGTTACATGATCAGTTGGAAAGGTCCGGAGGAAATTGATAACTTGAGGTAAGTGTAATAGTTATTGACCCTGTCCCAATTATTGACCTTTTTTGGTTGTTTCTGTTTGACCCTAGGTTCTAAATTTACCAAAAAATAAACTTGCAGTGTTTAACACTCTAGCAATTGGTTTTAGAGGTCGAAAAATTCACAATTTGTGCCGTCAATTTATAATTTTGGAAAATAAAAGGGTAATGACTGGTACACTTACCTTACTACGAAAGTTCCTGATCTTTGTTTCTGTCTTCCTCTTTGTCCCGGATCTGTTTAAATAGGATGGTCACTTTGTAGCCGAAAACTGAATCGACTTTACTTTGTATTATTAACAGCTTCAAGTAAAGTGCTTTCAGCTTTTAAAGCGTGACATGAAAGCATCGATGCTGAAGATGCAGAAGAGGAAGCTCCACGTCGAAGAGCTTCGCCACTGCAGATGGCGGGTCGATGATAGGAAAGAAACGAGATAATAGAGTCAAAATGGCCGATAAAATATTGTTTGCGATTCGTCAGCAAGGAAGTAATCCCTTTATAATTACCTGCTTGAATAATTCAACCCCCAACAGTGTTCACTGACCACTGTCTGAGTAGAGTGAACAATACAACATTATACCCAGAGAACTTGTGGAAATATCTGATTGGCAATTCAACCTAGGGTAAATCAGCCTAAATTTACACAATTCATGGTACATTTTACCAATCGATATTTCTTCATATTTCACAATCCGCCGAATTTCCCACTTTCGCCAATCTAACAATAAGAGGGGGAAACGTTAGAATGTCGATTTTACAGCTTTTTTGGGATTTTTTTTAATGTGGAAAGAATAATTTGAATTTATTTAAACTTTGAGGTCGTTTTATTTATGGTTTCAACTACATCTCAGATTTTTTTCAAATCATTTTTGAAACAAATGTCGAGCTTATAAGCTGCCCCACATCGAAGGTCATCGGTAGAGTGTCATTTACGTGCGATTTGGAGGTCAGAATTTTGAGATCAAAGCAAAACAAAGATTTTCATACATTATCAACATATTTTCTAACCAATTGAATCTACTTTCAGTTGAAAATATTGAAAATCGAATGTTTGACAGGAGTTTATAGAAAAAATCTGGATCTTCACCATTTTTTGCCAGTTCTTCTTAAAACTTGCATATCCTCTTATCATGCTTCTCGAGCTTCCTTGGTCTCCAAAGCACTGCGTCCATTCTCTCATTTCACGCGTAGTTTGTCCATTCGTTCGATCAGAACTTGCAATTTTGTTTTCAAATTTTGGGAGCATAATCATGCAGAGTTATATTAACGATTTATGCGAAAAAAGAAAAGATCGTTGTTTTGAACCTCCCAATGTGGCTTCTCTCCAACCACCTATCAAATGTCAATCGGCAATATGTACTGTGGGTTGCATAAATGTAGACGGATTCAACCCAAGTTGAATTTCCCGTCAGACATTTCCACAAATTTTCCTGACGAAGGTGGATCTATCCGTCAGACAATAATTATGTCCTACGGTACCGCATTTCTTCGTGACTAAATATTTTCCAATCGATCAACGAGGCCAACTCGTTACGTCGTTCCTAGAGTATCACGACACATGAGAAGTCTTCCACTAACAATAAGAACAAAGTTTGTGGTTTAACATCGTTGACTTGTAACGATCTGCTGTAATCACAATTGGGAAGCATGGGAACGTAAGCTGATATGACGCGTTACTTGTTAAGCGGTGAACTCGTCACTTGGAACGTTATGGGAACGTAGTGCATTTGAAATTTAGCAGTGTCTAAATCTATTCACATGAAGTCAAGTTATACAGAGTCATTTAAAATCGGCCAAAGTCATGTAAGAACTCTATGCAGACTTCTCAAACTCTTTTAAAGCCATTCTAAAAGCGTGCTTCGATTCACATGAAATCACGTGATTTCACTCTCAACTTGCAGTTGAAACTACGTTTAAACACACTATATGAAACAAAAAAAAATCCGTTTACTTTTTCCACTCCTAAAAACTGCATAAGCATGATTTGTGGCTGAAAGTATGTGTTGAACAAAATCTCAACGATACCGTGATAAAGCTGAATTTATACGTGAAGAAAAAATATCGTGAGACATAGAGGCGTGAGCCAGACGAATCGTACGTGCATTATTTAAAACGCCAGAACAATAAAGGCTTTACACATTGCAGCGGCGTATACTTTTACGCTTTATCTCGGCGTGAACGCACGGCGATGCTCATAGTAGCGTAAATACATGACGTGCAGCTAATATAGATGCATCCCGGGACAATCAGGAAGCCAAGCGGCGACGCACGGCTCGCAGCTCCGACCTTCAAAGATTGCACTCGCGGCTAGGGAACGTTAATTATTATCATTGTGCAATGATTATGATCGCGAGATAATTGCTATTAGGTATACTATTTCCACGATTGTCGACGTATTTTTTCACCTGGCAATTCCGATGTAATCACCCAGACGCACTCGGTAAGCCATTTGAATGTTTTATTCATTTTCCTTCACCTTGCCGTACTGCCGCCAATTGTAAATGCTTTGCTCGGACTGTAATTCATCTGAAAGCAATCAAAGCCTTCGATTTAAATCGATGAATCGATCACTTCCACGACGCCAGATATCGAAAGATAAAACTCACGTCTATCCTGAAGTCAAGTCCAAGCTCGACTTAAGGCTTCAAGAATTCGCGTGACTTGATGTAGTCCAAAGACCTCAAGGGAATTAAGATTACTTTAATTCACTTCAAGTTGATCGATTAGGATTCGAATGACTGCAACTATGGCTTCGGGTATACCTTTTAACTTGAAGAGTGGTCAGCCCTTCGACCATGACGAATTGACAAGGTGTCGTCTGCGTTTTGGTATAATCAAACTAATCTCAAATCTTGGGTCGCATCGCGGCATGGTAGAGAAGGCATGTTAACAAACTCGTACAGTTATACGGACTGTGGAACTACTACATGGTACAAGAGAAAGATGATTCGGCGTTGGGAATGCACCCAAGCATTAACACCGTGGCGCTCGACTCACGATGCTACTTGCCTGTAGTTGTGCATGTAGTAGATACAGGTATAGAGCTTTCGACGTTACGATGGATAGGATTGTCTTACGATCCGTTGCGTCGTTTCCCGTGTATCCGTTATCGGAACGAGCAGATCTCAAGTTATCCTAATCAAATTAACTTGAAACGAATTTTTTCACAATTCAATCCTCTTGAATCGGACTGATCACTTTTATCGCATAACCGACCTTCTGGGCTTCTTTTTATCGAGTATTCTTCTAATAGTATCTTTAACCTTGAAACTTCCTGCGTGCGAAATTTCTTCATTGAATACGGTGTACAGTTAACACATTTGAGCCAGAGTTCTTCCAAAGGATCTGAATATCGGTGGAAGACCTCCTAAGACTGCAGCGTCATTGCACCACTAAGGAAGTTTCAAGCTCACTGGATTCTCGTGGGCATTAATGACGTGTAGATAAATTCTTCTCACTATCCTATCGCAGGCACGTGTTTCGGACTGATTGGATGCCTGTAATTGAGGGTAAGTCGGATAGGAGACGATCGGAATGATCCTAGATCGAGATGAGAGCGTCGAGATAACTGATTGACAGCCGGTTTAGGGACTGTTCGGTTAACGGCGGTGAGCCCAGCCTCATTTGGGGCTCTTTATACTTCGTTGAAAGGTTCTGGATAGCCGGACAAAAGGATACACTGCTCAAGACAAGTCGGCCTTGGACTGATCAATCGATATTTCCGTAGAACCTCGATTCGTCTTGGAGGAAATATAAATTAATTCCAAGTAGAGAAGTACACGGATTGTTAACAGAACGCATCATCGTGTTGCGTCAGTATGGATCTATTCACTTCTCAATTTCAATACTCCCTCACTTACAAAGAGCTGCCGATTCCGACTACGAGCTACGTGAAAGTCGTCGATAACATGACTATTGATAGTACTACAAGCTTAGGCACGTGGATAAGATGTGCCACAAAAGGCAATACAACCATGGATGGAAACTTGACAGAGCGTTTTCTCTGCTGCCAATAGTTCTGACTGAGACAAAGATTTTTCTTCTGCATGTTTTCTGGATAAAAATGCGGATAGTCGCTATATAAATTGAGCTAATCATCGTACTCAGCGATCATGAATGTGAAAAGAAAAAAATTAATTTACCGACTATGGTCTCAAGTCAAGGAACTGATATTTAGTAGAAACCATAAACACTTCTATTGCAGATGGAATGAGTGCATTACATGTATGCAGAGTAGCAAAAAGAGTGAACGACAAATGTCGCTAACCAGATTCACGCCCTCGTTTATTTAGCTGCCTAAAAACAGGCGAAATCGAATCGAGCATACAGAATCCAGACTAGTTTACTAATATAGTATACTGAATGACGGTACAACTGTTTTGCACATTGGTAAGTTGTTGGTGATCTTACTGTTTATATTTTCCGATGACTTAATTCGGCTATATGATTTTTGAAACTATGATGTGACAAATTGCTAAAAGTGTTTTCAGTCTACATGGTCGTTCAGATAATTAACTTGTTTCAACAACACTTTTTGCCAAATTCATTTGTCTTTCGATGACGGAAACGCTGATCCTCTTAAACAAAAAGAACAATGAAGATGAAATTAAAATTAACAGTAAGAGAAGAATAAAATGAAAATTTTCAAGGATTCCAGTCTTGTTCAGAATACCTGAATTATTGTTAATGAAATACGATGCGAGAACTCTGAAAGTGAGGTTTGCACAACAGTGTATACATATTACACTGCACACCACTGCATATTATATAAGTATGGGTACCTTATATATCAATCTGCATCAACTACTTGGTGCAGATTGAGATGGAATTAAAGAAAATTCACCAATAATTACGTCCATTCGAACCCAAAAGGACTCTGTAGAAGCTTAGCCAGAACCCACAGTTGTATCAGATTAATCTGATATTCGTGATGAGTAATAATTGAAATAATATTCGGTGGCAGTCCAACTGGCTGAAAAATTCTACCAATTATGAGTACAAGTTATTGACCTGAAGAAAGAATTTCACCGTAACTCGGAGAGTCCGTTGTCCGTGACGAGTTGCACAGAGCGTTCCAATTACGAAAGTTTTCAACTCTGGCTTAAAAGGTATATTAAATGTTCCACACTAACTTAACAGATTCTAGAGTGCGTGACGCGTTGTACGTTTGATTTCTTATAAACTAACCAATCTGATCTGAATTCTTACAGAATTGCAATGAATTATATTCTTTATAAGGGGGAATTTTTTTTTTTTTTTTTTTTTCTTGGCAATTACTGTTTTCAAAATGTTCTGATGTATAAAACATGGCATTGGTGAAAGCGAAATATTTTGCCTACAGTAGAAACATCAATTTGAAAATTTGGACTGCGAAAAACCTCTGTCTCATTTTCGAAGTTTTTTATCCAAATTTGGATTGGTCTGAAAATTTTCAGCGTCAGAAATTTTTTAGAGATTTTCAGAACAATTGCAGTAAACCGTTTATGACCACGTAATAGTAGTAAACCAACATCTCAAACGTTCGACCCTTCCTACTTCTAAAAATAACTTCAAAACTTCATATATATTTGAGTTTCAATTTTTGTAAAAAAAAAAGGGCAGCGCATAGATTCGCCGACTTTTGGAAGATTTCCAAAATTGCTTCAGGTAATTGTTTTCGTCCACACATACCATTCGAATGAAACTCTCAAATATTAACCAACCGTCACGCTTAATCACATAGCGTGAGCAACATCAGTGATTTCACTTCCTGCAGAATAAAATTTAATAAAACAGTGCGCCTTACCTCAGTACAGAGACACGAGTGAATGCTGAAAAAATTTAGTCATTTAAATTGTCAAATATGAATTTCGGGATCAAAACCGATTTCGACGGCATCGGAAAAAATTGCGAACGAAGCATCTTTTACGCGATGTAAACGTGCCAAGAAACTTTTCAAATATAAACCACTTACGACTGCGGAATGCAAAGCATCTAAACTTGACCGTTGTTCATCCTTGCGATGATTCTTGTGAATTCTTGCAGAGTTTCGTTACTGGTTATCAGTTTACGACTTTTCGGATTACATTACAAATTTATGAAACGACAGAACTCGTACCCATGAAATGACTGACTCTAAGACATTGTTTGGTAAGTAAGCGTTGCCGGACTGTAAGACACGACTCGATGGTTCTCGGGAGCTTAGGTTAGGGCACATTTGTTGAAAATCATCCGAAATAACTTGGAGGTATTGATCGGTCGAGAAAAAGAAGGAAAGCTTCGTTGGCAGGCTATGTACCGTGGGGGGCGGAAGGGTGGGTGGGCGGTAGATGGTGCAGGCAGGCCGACAGGGAGCCGTGGCGTGTGGATGCAGCTCACGCTACGTCCAACCGGCAGGCGCACCGAGTGTTCACCAATATTCCACCCCCTATAACTTTTATTTTCTTTATCAGACGTAACATGCGATTCCTCCTATATAGAAGCTGCCCGCAACGTTGCCCGTCCCTGACGTATAATTTACTATGAACTATGAGAATACAAGCCCGGAGCGCCAGCCGCCTGCAACGCCGATGCCGCGAACCCGCCTCGAGGCTTTTCAGGAAGAGGAGAAGAGAACAAAAAAAAAAAAAAAAAGAACGGTATCATCGATTCAGGGCACATAAATCCGTCCGAGGCGTAACTCCTGTAACGTCTCAATATCGTGGATTGGCACCTTGACAGGAGATGCTTCGCGAGAATCGAACTCAAAATCGTCTATTAGTAAAGCTCTTCGCTCGGTCCGATTAAAAACGAACTTCAGAAGTGCCAATACCTGGGAATACTAGCTGGAAGTTTGTTAATCTACACTCCTGCCTCTTGCCCTGGAGAAGTCGGAAGTTCCGCATCGATGAAAATGGCCGAGAATAGGTGAGCAAGAGACAAATTGATGCGGTGTACTGTTTCAGTGTAGTTTAGGAAACTTGAATTGATAAAGCACCGCATGCGTAACTTATAGATATCGTGGATTGGTACCTTGACAAGAGTTGCTTAGCGAGAATATAACTTAAAATCATCAATTAGTGAAGCTCCTCGCTCGGCCCGATTAAAAACCAACTTCAGAAGTGCCAATACTTGGAAATACTAGCTGGAAGTTTGTTATTCTACACTCTTGCCTCTTGCCCTGGAGAAGTCGGAAGTTCCGCATCGATGAAAATGGCCGAGAATAGGTGAGCAGGAGACAAATTGATGCGGTGTACTGTTTCAGTGTAGTTTTGGAAACTTGAATTGATAAAGCACCGCATGCGTAACTTATAGATATCGTGGATTGGTACCTTGACAAGAGTTGCTTAGCGAGAATATAACTTAAAATCATCAATTAGTGAAGCTCCTCGCTCGGCCCGATTAAAAACCAACTTCAGAAGTGCCAATACTTGGAAATACTAGCTGGAAGTTTGTTATTCTACACTCTTGCCTCTTGCTCTGGAGAAGTCGGAAGTTCCGCATCGATGAAAATGGCCGAGAATAGGTGAGCAGGAGACAAATTGATGCGGTGTACTGTTTCAGTGTAGTTTTGGAAACTTGAATTGATAAAGCACCGCATGCGTAACTTATAGATATCGTGGATTGGTACCTTGACAAGAGTTGCTTAGCGAGAATATAACTTAAAATCATCAATTAGTGAAGCTCCTCGCTCGGCCCGATTAAAAACCAACTTCAGAAGTGCCAATACTTGGAAATACTAGCTGGAAGTTTGTTATTCTACACTCTTGCCTCTTGCTCTGGAGAAGTCGGAAGTTCCGCATCGATGAAAATGGCCGAGAATAGGTGAGCAGGAGACAAATTGATGCGGTGTACTGTTTCAGCGCAGTATGAAGAACTTGAATTAATAAAGCACCGCGTGCATAGAGCCGTAATTATAGCTATAAAATCCATCGCGAAGGGCGTCGGAACGTGTCGAGACGTCGCTAGTGGGGCGAAGCGGTGGCGGCGTCGTTCAGCTTGAGGGAAACGCAACGGGGGCGGTGGGCGGGTCGATAATAAAATGGTGACCGAATTCCGCAGGACTCGACCTACCCCAACGGCAGTCCCCTTCCTCGATTCGTATCCACCTACCTCTTCCTCTCCAGGCCATTGTAACCTTGTCCGTCCCTCGACAGGTGCAGTTTGATAAATGAGGGGAAAAAAATTAAACAGATTATCCTTCGTTGGTACGTTTTTTGTACAGGTAAAAAATCAGCAACGCAATCGATCTCGATTATATTTTATCGTTGGAAAAATTAAAGCGATTCGATGCGAATATTCGACGCAGACTCCTTCAATCAGGATCTTTAACCTTTGTTTCAATGCACAAGATTCATTTTTCACCATGAAGTCAAACTTCTTCGATTACTGTGAGAGATGATTTAGGAATTATCGATCTCCAGTGTAACTCGCGATTTGGTTTAGTTCAATGCAGTTGTCTGTTCTTTTCGCCAGTGGTTTTGTGCTTTGAGTATCCCCATAAGCCAGTATCTGACCTACATGATAACTTGAACAAATCTTATAACGTACGGTTCGTTGACGTTGACAGTGAATAGTATCGAGTATCGCGCCGGCATGAATAACGAGACGAAATCAGTATCACTTTCAACGTATCATGAAACATGGAGTATTACAGACTATTATAAAATGGGCAAACGGTCTATCGCCGAGATATATGAATTCTCTGATATCCTCCCTGTAATACATCGCATCGTTGAGCATTTCCCAAGTCCCGCGAGGATGCGGCTTGACTGTAAGGTGGGAGGATTGAAAATTAACGGCATCAGGAATATGAGTAGATAGATAAAAGAAGAATGAACGACCCTCCGCAGGAGTCCGCTGATTTATTTATCAGCGTATGAAGAGAAGAAGACTAACAAAAAGGGTGGGTGGAAAAAAAAAATACATGGAAACTGGCTCGCATCCGTAGCCATGCATCGTTTACACACCCTGGACAACCACCACGTGCGTCCGTGGGTAGAGAGACGTACATGTGAAGTTGCATATGAACGATCGGTGTATGAGCAGCACCGTGCGGTTTGTACGTTGATACATTAGAAAAGGGACCGACGGTGTGTGTTCGACATGTTGAACGGCTTGTAAGATCGCCCTGTTATCCACTCCCAGTCGTTCACAACATCGCGGAATTAATGTAACTCGCACAGATGCGCGAGCCACGATTCTCCTGCGTCGAGACTCGCATTACCTCGTACCTTTTTTCCTGAACACACCACAGACACACACCCATACACAGACGCATTTACATACACATACAGGCAGGTGGAAAACCAGCGAATATCGACGGTTTTGCGTTATTAAGGAGTCCATCTCTGACTAGCATCGGCGCACTTGCCGCAAGCCGGCACTCCTCAAAGGATTCATGCTAAACTGAGGAGATCGGGAATTTCAAGATGAGCAGTACCTTGTCTTCAACAGCGAATGGTCTACGCTCTCCCCGTTGCAGCTAGTTATCGGTGCTGCGTCGTCGATGGGAATCGCTGCCCGCTTGGGGTCCTCTTTTTCTCATTTGCAGAAATTTTTTCACACCCATTTCACGGTCGAACAGATCATACCTTCGCTACTCCGGTGTGTGGATTTATGTAACAATCCGAATAAGAGACGGGAGACCAAAGTCCGACGCCTGCGTGTAAACATCTCGCGTTGTGGTAATAAGCCTCTTTCTCTCTGTCTCTATTTTTCTTTATTTATTTGTTTATTTCGTTTCTTTTGCTTTTTTTTTCTTTTCTTTTTTTCTCTCTCTCTTTCTTTAATTATTTTTTTTGTCCCCCCCCCCCCCCCCCCCCACTTTTCTCTTTTCTTTGTCTACTGCGGCGAAACTGCGGGTGAACCGCGCGGACACGCAACCATGGACTGGCCAGCAACGCTGCAGCGTCGAGTTTTTGATGCAGCAATTAGCCTTCGAGAGCCAGCTTTTACGAGCCATTAAACCGACGGTTTATTCGTCGATACTTTACACGGATTTTTCCACATTTTTTTTTTTTTTTTTTTCTTTTCCAAACCGTCGATAAATCGATCCGTGCGTATCTAACGAAATTGTCCGATCTCTCCGAAGTATTATCGCCAATGATCGTTGTCTTTTCACTGCGTATTTACGTGCCTCGGATGTGTCTGTAACGCATGGAATTTTTCTTTACCGTAGATATAGTGAAGATGAAATATACACTTCGTCGGTATAAACGGTCAAATTTGTTTATTTAAATTAGCGGACAAAGCAAAAGTTCGGATCGTCCTCAGAAACAGCGAGAAATTTTTTTTTATCTTGTATATTTGCGATATTTTCTTATAATTTAAGGGGAACTTAATATTAATTATAACAGTAGTAAATCACAATGTTTTTTATTTTTAACCTGTTTTTCGATTAATATCGTTAAATTCAAGGTTAAACAATCATATTTTTAAGAAATTCAAATTCGTGAGATGGAACGAAGAAGAAGTAGAGGTTATATATCACATAACGTAGTATAAAATTATATACACACAAGGAAAGTTGGATTAACGGAAAGAAAGGTGTTTAGACACGATCGTTGAGCGAAGTGACTGTTGGATTTGTCGTAGCGAAAAACTTCGCTTCAGAAATCACGTTTTGGGTGGAGATTATCCACGAAACTTTTGCTTTCCGTTACCGAATCGCCGAAGGTTACAACTTTTCAATAAATATTTCGCGTGCCGTAAATCACAGAGGAATAGATCCAACAATTTGGACGCAATTTTAGTGATCACGAAACTTTTCATACTTCCATTACTTTCAGTCGCGTAATATCCGGAAAATCAAACAAACAGTTAGGTTTATTTTTTTTTTATATTGATCAGAAAATTAACTATTCGATGTCTCCAACACGATATCATTTTTTTTAATACCTCTGGACCAACTTGAAAAAGATTCCTAATTTTTCACACATTTGTATCTATTTAAAAAAAAATCAACACATTTTTATCATCCGGCTAATCTATTCAATAATTTGTTCTGGGTATAAAAACAGCCGAACCATAGACGAACTTTTGAATGCAGAAAAAGCTTAGAACACGATACAAGTTTGTCAAAATTATTTCCAAAATATTGTTGTGTTTGATCAACGTCTCGAAAAATATTTCATAACAATTTTGTTTTCTTTTGCGTTTATATCTTTTTCAGGCAAGGCATCTTCCTCGGTTAAAAGTTCATCGGGTCAAGATTTATTTTCACTTTATACACTGGCACCGACTAACATGCGTACATGCATACTATATACTATACGTACGTTAAATTTATATATATATAACTGGTGAGCAACAATTACAAGTGGGTGTTTATCTAGAAGATCAACATTCGTGACTTATGGTTTCCCTCGATTACTTAGCGCGCATTTTACGTACACGTACTGCCTGAAAGGTGAACGCATGCCATGCCGATCCGAAAGCTGTAAGTCTACACGTACGTATGTTTTATGTGCTAGCGGTGTGTATACGTGTAAACCTTACGCCTTGAACCTTCGCGCGTAGGCTTTAGAAAAAATCAATTCACTTTAAGATTCGCCGCTGATATATACGAGCTGTCTCAACGTTCGCGTTCCCTCAGCTCCAGATTCAGATCCATACATTATTACCAGATTGCTGGGGGTTTTTTTAAAACTGTAAACGGCAAAGCAGTATCTACATGTTTCAAGTACGATTACCTTGTTTTCTGTATTACTTCTCATACGCCGTTTCGATAGCGACATTATTTATGAATCGATACTTTTTCGTTCGTTTTATCGTCAGGTTACGTTAGCAAATTAACGTATCAGTAAGTTACGATGATTTTCCTAACAATGAGAGAGAGAGAGAGAGAGAGAGAAACAAGGAGATAATTATATATCATATTCGATCGATTTCACATCCCGATTACTCATCTCAACAATGGTAAAACACCATTTTCAGTCATGTTGGTGACATATAATGTTGAATTTTTCATTAAAATCGCACTAACGTTGGCTTTACAACATTATTTGTATAAAAATTTGATAAACACTGAACGCGAGACAATCTTGTAATAAAATTCACCGCTCAGAAAGTTCTTCCGAAACATTAAAACGCGTAGATTTTCACCTAATTTTCCCAAGTACAAATTTCTCGTATCCGTAAGACATTGGAAAGAAGTCAGGAACTCTCAACCGAGTGGAAAAATAACGAGATAGGTACAAGATTTACCGTTTCCGGGCTTCGACAGCGCTTCTTTTTTCCTGAAATCAACGGCCACGGGTTAGTTCAAGTACATAAGGATGCGGAGATGCGAAGTGCAGGAGTGCGTCGAGTGGCAGAGGCAACGGAGAAAGGCTTAAACGAGGTAAATAATGTAATTACCGGGTGCCGAGACTCCGCCATGCGGCTTCGGTTAACGCAGCCTCAGATTTCAAACAGCGGCGGCAGCATCGTTCAAGAGGAATCACCTGGAATTGTATACGCGGAGCTTCTATTTCTCGGAATGAATCGCGTACCGGTTAATCTTTCGAAGTGCAGAACAGATGAGAGCCTCGGGAATATGATGACTTACTTAGACGCAAGAATTGCAACGCGGAAAGCGTAGCACCTACATGCTATCTGTTATATCACTCGGAGAAAAGATATTTCAATACTCTAAGTCGATGTACACTTTCAAGAACAAAGAATCGTGATTATGTCTAGGTAAACGTGATACGATATTATTCCCGACTCAACGATAATGTTGATCTTTTTTTTACCCGAAAAACGTGGCGGGACCAAAGTAACATATTATTTGTCGGGGGAAGGGGGATAGTGTTAAAAATTCAAAAACTTGGCAAGACCGACTATATGTATTTTTATAAACTTTCAATAATATTCTAGCTTTCAAACTGATAAAATGATCACACTTACGCATGAATGAAAGAATTATAAAGATTAATTATCCAAAATTTTCAAGACACTCAACAGACTTGTAACATTTCCACGAATAAGATTAAAATCTGTGAAATCTTCTGAAATATTTTTCAGTCTGTGAAATCTCTTGAAATCTTATGAAATATTTTGTAATCTATGAAATCTCACGATGCCTTCTGAAATCTCTTAAAATCCTCTGAAATATTTTGTAGTTTATGAAATCTCATGCAGCCTTCTGAAATCTCTTAGAATCTACTGAAATCCTCTGAAATCTTTCGAAATCATTGAAATCTTTTGAAATCCCTTGCGATCTTTTGCAACCTTTGAAATCTTTTGAAATCTCCTATAATCATTAAAAATCTCTTGAAATCAGTGGTAATTTTTTGCGATCCGTAGATATTTCGTGAAATCGTTTGAAATCGTTTGTAATCTTTTGAAATGTTTAAATTTTCGAAATATTTTCAAATCATCCAAGGTCGCTTGTAATTTTTTTAAATCGTCCCGCGCATATCTTTTTAAAACATGTGAAATAATTTGTAATGTTTCGAAATCTTTTGAAAGCTTCGTAACCTTGACATCAGTTGTACATTAAATCCATGAATGATTAACCCCTCGGTTTTAAAAATAATAAAAGAACGTCGAACTATCGGTACGGAAATAAGAAAATCTTTTCTCGAACCGGTGTAATACCAGAGCGCCAACCGTCGATCTTTCTTCTTCTTTTCATTGCCGTTGGTAATGCCATTGCGATGTACCGGAGCCGCGAGTTCTTGCCCCGTGAGTCGGCCGTGATTTCCGATCGCTTGAAGGAGATTAGGGATCGTTGAAACCCTCTGATCGGAGTAAAGTTATCGTAGCTAATGCTAGTCCTTTTTGAGAGGTGCCGGCATGAGAATTTTTACAACTTACCAAGCGCACGCAACGCGTTCCGCATCCGCGTATCAGCTGTGCACAAGTTTTACGGCCGTGCAAGGATATACGGGAAAATATATATCTGCCGCGCATGGTTTGGTAAAAGGTAGGTATGAAAAAGGCGGGTGTAAAGCTTCCTCGCGATTAAATACTACAGATGTATCCTTGGCAATTTTTATCTACAGAGGTGAACGCCGGTTTCTGCTTCTGCTGATCGCGTGACTCTAATCGTAATACTTACTGAATTATAAAATCCCCGAGGATGTATAATAGAAGAGTGGGTCGCTGCTTATATGAGCCAGTGTCGATTTGCGAACGCAGTCTGCTCATTCTCGTTTAGATATAATATGCAATAAATAGCATTCTTAGATAATTGTATACCGAGTATGTAAGATATATGTACATGAGACGAAGCGTGCGTGTTGGGTTCTTATGGATAATTTTCTAACCAGTCGAGTTTTAACTACCGGGAAGAAAAAATGAAACGGAAAAATTTAGGATTAATGGACGGAAAGAGTATCACCCTTGACCTCCACTTCTTACTACTTTTCGCGAGTTTAAATCGTATCCAATTTCGTTGCGGGTAAGGAGATGGAAATAAAATTCAACATAATTGTAGCCTGAGGAATCAACGCTGCTGAAGAACTACGAAAATGAAGCGTAACGCAGTGTATGTTTGTTGATAATAACAATTGCATAATTATTTTATGCTCAATGTTATTTGTTAATTAGACGGTACATATTATAAGATTAGAAAGCGATAATAATGTTAACATTCAGTCAATTCTTTTGTTCTTCACATTGTCAATCATGTAGTAAACATAGAGAGAAAAAAAATTGACGATCGCCAACTCACGCGTGTATTTCAAGGTTTTTTAAATAACAAATAGCTGTTTATCTCCGTATCGAAATTTCTGGTTTTAAACAAGTTGAAATCGTTAATCGAACAAGTTAAAAATCACGCAGCGGGTCCCGTGAGATTATCAAAGATAAATTTCTAAACAGCCAAGGATTAATATTATTCTAATTGCGCATAAGAATAATAGATGTAGAATGCCAAACAACCAATAACGAGGAACGAGTAACAATGGCATATCAGACGAACTCGACGTTCGTGATAATGGCTGGCGACATTTGCGACGACGTGGAGGTGGGTGCAGAGCGTGACGTGAAATAAACTTGAAATATACATGTGCATATGGGGCATTCCATCCCAAGTCGATTAATTTTCAACCCTGACCGTCGCGGATTTGGTTCTTCTTATGTATTGCTTTTCATGATGTTCTAACCCGAATGCAAAGTAGTTAGGCTAAGGTCCGATTATAGCAAGTTAGACACACACGTGTATGAGCCGTCCTCTCTGAGTAACAAACCTTCTATGGCCGACGCCAAGTGGCGTCAATTCGTAATGAGACGCTCAGTGTAACGAAATGCAAAAGTCTACCATTCGTTAATAAACATTATTCGTTATAATACGAACTTATGTGGGACTTTATTTAGACCAGACGGGCGAGTAACCTCTTAAATGATACCGCAATGTTATCATTATCCCAGTTCTAAAACAAACACACATTTATTGGTGAAATGGTTTATTTGGAATCGTCACTCTATGTGATTATACACATCTTGAGTTGAAAAGTTAACCCTGATTTGATTAAAACAGTTTGTTGAAAATTCTCTGCTAAATGAAGCTAATTATCTCCAGCCGTTTTGGGTAGTGGAAATGACTTTTTTTATCCGTTTTTTGTGTTGAAAAGTAATTTTGAATAGCTTACTTTGTATCAATGATTTTCACCACCATTTCGATGAGTCCGAACGTAAGAATAAATACTATTTCCGGAAGAAATTGACTTGCGAAATCTAATCGTTACTCGAAGCATCCGTTCGAAGATTTTGACTTTGATTCACGTGTAACAGAAAAAAATCACTGTCTTTGGTATAATGACTTTTCAGCAAATTAGCTTGACGTATGAAAATAAATTTGCAAATTGTCAACATTACATAGGTACAACGTTCTAAACTTTAACCAGATTTGGGTTTCTAAAAAATCTATATGAAGTGAAATTTTCTAATCTTCATATATCACGAACAAGAGGGAAAGATCGTACAATATGCCATATCCTGATTTTGGATAAAGAAAAAATGGTTCAAACTTGAAATGGCCGATGGAATTTCCCATACGAACTGTATACATCGCACCTTCATGTACAACCGGTGCGTGATCTTGCGTGCTTCTGCGTATCGGTGCGTGTCACTGGATAACGTTAAGAAAATTACGTTCCGTACCGAAGTGATTCTTTGTGTTTTCTGCTTGGTACCAGAAGCTTTATATTTCCAACCAACTAATGTGCTCGATTGTAATTTGGTAACAATTTTCCGCACAACGTACGGATAAGCCACCAAAAAATTATAAGGAATACAAACAAAATATTAATGGTTGCATGTCTCGCGTTAATTCTTCAAGCTCTGCCCACCAAACTGTGCGGGGAATTTCCTACACGGAATGATACATATTGCATAATCGCATGGCATCGCCTCCTAGATAACAAGAAAGAATATTTCAAATTACACGTCGAGAAAACAACCGAAAGATGTCTCAATTTCCGAAACGATACTTTCACTTTTTTCAACTCTTCTATAAGCAATTGCAGGTATTCCCGACTTGGCAAATGTTTGTGAAACAAAAATCAATGATAATCTGAAAAGAGTTATTTGTAGAATTTTTAGAGAAACGATATTATCGAATGGTTCTTTCAGCACCTTGAAAGCTTAACGTTCGTTTAATTTTCACGAACAATAATTAACTTCTTTCGTAAATCATATATCGAAACCAATTTTTGACAATGTACAATTTTTCTGCGCACAGATCCCGAAACCGACATCTTATCAACATTTCAGCCACTTCACAGCTCGGACACAAAGCCGTTTCTTTCGGGTGAGAAGTTATCCCCACTTTGGTTGACTTTATCGAACATCGGTAATTGACAGCTCAGAAACAAACCCCTTTTATCGATCTTCGGTAAGGTCAACCAGAGTGGTGATAACTCCCCATCCGATAAAAAGGGTTTGTGTCTGAGCTGTGAAGCGGCTAAAATGTGGATAAAGTGTCGGTTTCGGGATCTACACGCAGAAACAGCCACATATCACTGCTAACAGTAGATAAAAAATTCGACAAGCTGTGAATTCATTGGCAGTAAACTAGTAAGAATTAGCGATTAATTAAAAAAAAAATTATTATCACGATTTTTATGACAAATGCATCTGGTTTTATCAAACGACAGTGGTAATTGATTTCAATAGTGTCGTCTGGATTATTGTCGAAAGAAAAAGAAGCCCGAGAAATCGTCGAGGTATGGGCAACAAGAGTAAAGCGACACGATTAACTTCGGGATGCGTGCTAAACCGTGCGTGAGCAACTCGGCTGTCACGCACGTTTCTCGAAGAGATCCCTATCTCTCCTCGGAGTGGCCTCGCCATTATCGTTCCCGAGGTTGAAAAGTCGCAAGTGTTGAACCAGCAGAATGCAGAGAAACGCTGCAACGCATAACAACAACAATTCTGCTGTTAGTAATCATTATACGCCGAACAGAAATGGCTTTAATGAATTTTGCTCAAGTTATGTAAATCACAGAATCAGCTGGTCGACAAATTTCAAATTGTACATGTTCACGGAATACGAAGCTTAAAATTACACGAATAGGCGCAACGGAAACATGTACAACGTTTTTAATTCATGCGAATCAATAGCTGATAGATAAATTGTGATTCCAAAATCGTGCAGAAAAAAAATCGTTCACACCGATTAAACGCAGACGACAATTCTAATAAATCATCGCAGTATTTTTGAAACAATTGAAGAAAAATTCTATACAATATAACCAATTTTCTTTAAATTAAGTTTCAAAAATTAAACGTGACAACTTTTTTCTGTGAATTGTTATTGTTTCGCAATCAGATGAAAAGATTTTTTTTTTTTGCAAATTTGACAATTTCAAAATAGACCTCCTGCGATATTCGTTACACCTAGGACAGAAGGTTTCAAATAAAAGTATGATGCAGACCATAGAGTGAAATAAAATTGCCGGATTATGCAGTGCAGGATGTTATATATTCGTACCCTCGAACAGTTCAACGACAAAAGCGTGAACCTCAGGTGATATTATTCAAAATTGCAAGCTACGGGTAAAGTCGATGAATAATTTTGTCCCACTTAGTTATTTCAAGTTAAGGACTGACATAATTTGATTCGTGAAATGCGCGTGCATGGCGGGATATTTATTATTCTTTGCAGACACGGGCTGATCAATCACTGGCAATACTTACGCGTCTGCAGACTATGCATAGAGAACACGAAACAAACTCGTCTTACGACTTCGATTCACCTGGCAGCCGGTAGAAATCATCCGTACACCGATTATTATATATCTAACAAGTTCGATCGGTCCCAGTCGCGTTTAGGCATTTACCTCGTGATATTCGTCTATACTAACTATGTACGACTTTGCAGCGTTCTTCTGTCAGCCGATCTCGTGCGGTATGAGATTTCAGACTATAAGGTATTGTTCTGATAATATTTATCAGATTTTCATATTCGAAGATTTTCCTGTCGATATAAAGGACAAGCGGCTTTTTTCCATCATACTGGATAGCTATTTTGGATTTCATAATCCGACTTCAGATTCGTGACCAGCCGCGCTGCAAACCGAAGAGTAACAATCTTCATCAAAATCCATTCATCCATTCTCAAGATATCATTTTTATTTGATTATTTGGAATTTTGTTATTTAAACAATTGAAAAAGCACTGTACCGATCAAACCCAAAATCTATTTAGTTCTAAGTTTGGAAAAGCCGCGTTGAATGAGACCGAAATCATTGAAATCCGGTAAGTCGTTCTCGAGATATCATCGGACAAAAAAATTCATCACGTACATAAATACACACACTCAGACGTCCATCTGAAAATGATTGGAGGTGATTCTCTGATCTTCAAAACGGGGAGATTTGGTGAAAATAGGTATTCATTTTCAAGGTTATTACAATAACTTTCTATTTTCTCTGAAAACACAGAAACGTGAAGATGAATAAGGACACTAGAATCATCAACAAAAGCTCAGACTTTCATTTTTTAGGTCAAATGTCGTTTCGAAGTCGTTAATAATCCGGCATATGCGATCGATTATATCAGAACAACTGTATTATCGAACATCGCGATAGAATACTTGATGTTTTTTTTTATCTCCTTGGTATCGTGAAATTTCACGGTCTCACTGATATTCGTTTCCGATCAACAAGTATCAATGTTCAATTAACTATCGTGAACGAAGAAAAAAATCTGTCCTTCGGCAAATTTATAATAAATAGTTTTCTCGTTAAAGTAAGCAATCAATCGAAATCATCTACCAGATTTTTTGACGTTGTAATATGATTTGAAATAAAAAATTGAGGCCCAAGTATTAGTTCGTGATTTTAGTATTCAGTTCTTGCAAATAATATCTCTCAGAAATGAATACATTACTTTGATAAATATCCAATGAGTGACTATTTCGTAATAGTATATACGCAAAAAAAAAAAAAATAGATTTCCGGCCGCCCAACCTCCATGAGATTCCGTTCTTGCAAGGTTCACCGGTTTCTCAATGTATCAAAGCAACCCCATAAACAACCATCCGTGGTGAATGCGCCTTAATTTCAAAATTACAATATGTCTACGCGTGATATAATTTATCGGTCAGTTTCGATATAACATTTGTAAGCCTAGTGAAAAATTTACCTCGAGAAAAAACGGAAGAAATTAAGTAGGTATACAAGCGAACGAACGAATGATTACAAACATGTTGAAAAAAATGATCGTGCGTTGATTATTATCAAATTACAAAACGAGAATAAATAGTCTCATTGATTTATTTCCATCCCATATAATACATATTTACTCCATAGCCCAATTTCGTGCGTCGTATATAAAGTCGGCTACTTTCTCAACTTGTAGGTTAAAATTACACGGCTGAAGAGCAATTAAATTCAGAGTATCCGTTAATTCCCCAATATATGTGTACGTACGTGACGTCTGATGTACGGCGGGTGATGTTTTTCTATTATTTTGTTTTATTTTGCAACGTATTAGCAGCAGCGGGTAGGTATTAATACATCTTGAAACGTAAAAATACGAACTATAAACGGGTCGATATAGGATCAACGTTGTATTAAACGGAAAAAAAAATGAGTTACGACTGGTTTTTGGAGTTTTGGTGTTTTTACTTTTTTTTATTATACTTGTAGAATTACGCGCGTGTACGGCCGCGGGCCGAAATGGCATCCGTCTGACTTTCCTAATACAGCTCAACTATAAATAATTACAAGGCACGAGATGTTATTAAATTGAAAATATCCATTTATTATTGGTCGTATACTCGGTCACTCCGAAGTCGTTCTAAGAGAAATTAATAGCGCCCGCATCTGCACCGCAAAATAGCAGCTACCGGCTGCTTCCGGTTATGCCGATAAGATCGTAATCTGTCGGGAAATCTAGTAATTAGTTATCACGCATGTATTCCGTAACCGTAATTTTGCGCAACGTCACTTCCTAACAGTGAATTACGTATCGTAACCGTTCCCCGCTCCCCGTATCCTCAACGTCTCACAATCAAACGCGTTGCACTGCGGCTATCAAACATCGATTTCGTCTCGTCCGCATGAAAATGCCCGATACAGGATTTATTACTTTGTACAATTTTCATCTTCCCTACACTCAGAGAAATTTTTAGTTTCGGTTACCGCTCGGTCCTTAAATATTTTCATTTTTTACCACAATCGAAATGTATGGTTCTAGGTGAAAAATGAAAATTACTTTTCTAGCTGTGAAATCTTTGGGCGACAAATTTCGAATACCTGATAATTTCAGGCTTTTGTTGAGTTTTTCATGTTAAAGTACAAGATTGAGATTGGTATTAACTGTCGTAACATGATGAAAACTTTGAAAAATCAATATTTTGCAATTTCAAAATGAATATAGGAAGTTTGAATTCTAAAATGAATGAAAAAAAACGCTTTTACCAGTTTGATAGATCTGGTTCTTTGATAAATTTTACTTGAGTTTCGAAATAATATGCAGAACTTGTGAAAAACTTTACGAAGTTTTGAGACTTCTAGAACAAATGTTGAGAGAAATGTGAGAGATATAAAATTTAAGTGAAGAAAAATTGATTGCCCAAATATGCGTGCCTGTCAAAATCTGTTGCGAAAAAGACTTGAAAGTTAGACAAGTACAAAATTGTCAAAAATTTGTTTCGATTTCGACCAAGTACTTTTACAATAAAGCAGTCATTCTACGATGGTAGAGAAGTCGACTTGTTCTGTAACTGTATATAACTTCTGTCCGGCAGCGTTTTGTAAAAAAAATAGAGGCATGCATCTGCAAAAATTTTGGGATCGAGGATACAAAAAAATTTCACAGCATGCAGTTTCTTCGTTGATTCAATAATCTGGTGAATTATAAGGAATACCAAAAATCATAATTATGAAATCTTGAGCCGATTTAACGTAAAAATTATCGGTGACAATTACAGTATTCTGTTTTTTTTTTATTTTTTTTTTTTTATTTTTTCATTTTCTTTATTTTTTTTCAAATATAAGCGGACGCATCTAAAATTAGGTAAAAAGAGAGCCTAAGACCCAAAACCTGAAAGAATTTGTTAGATTGCAAACCTAAAACTGTTCTGGTGCTGATATACGTGCAAGATTGTTGAATATCCGTGATTTGATAAAATCTTCCGTATATGAAGAGAGGCCTTAATTAACGAGACGAATTAAATTAATCAGGAAACTTGATAATATTCTCTTCAACGTGAGGACGATCGGCGCGCGTTGTTTGTAAAATACAAAGAGTAAAATTTCGCGAAAGTGAGGGAGTAAGCGGAAATGAATTCCAGCGGCAAAAAAGCAACGACAATAACGAAATAGGCACGCGGCATATTGTGCTCTGCAGGTATAATTATATTAGGCATAGCTCTGTACGTGTATCGTGCTCGAGTGTAACACCTTTATTATCCTCGATCATTGCGGAGAGGCTTTGCGCATGGCAAACAAGCAAGAACAGTAAAAGAGCGAACACTTTGACGTTTCCTGTAATGAGTGATCGAAATTCTTGCGGAGTCACGAAAAACGATAAGATCGCGATGAGATTAAATCATTCTTCACGATTCTGGAGTTTTCGCGTAATACTGCGAAGTACAAAAATCTTCCTAATCGTGACGTTGCTCAGCAAACGAAGTTTGAATACGGTAACCAATCATGGCCAGAAACACTTGCATACGATCGATTAATTGCGATTGTTAAAGACAAATGCGGAAAGCATATAAAACAGTGAAAACAAATTTTCTCGATAAAAATTAATTTTTTATAATTACCAGTGCAAAAATCGTCCTACGTAAAATTGTCGATTGCTGCAGTACGTAGATTTTATCTACGCTGGTCTGACGTGTCAATTTTTCTCACTATAAATATGGATTGTTGCAATATTTACCCATTTTTCAATACTTTTTTTTTTTCGATCTTCGATAATCGATACGACCTGCTGGGGATTGTTTGAAAACGATCGAATTATTTTCCTCTCAACTTTAGATATTTTTCAGTTGGATAATTTGAAGAACTTTATTGAAAAATCGGGAAACTTTCGGTTGAAACAAAAGTAGAGTAAATGCCTGTAAATACTGGGAGGACAGTTTTTTTTTGGAAAATCTCTAAAATTGACATAAAAACCTGTATGAGATTTATTTTGTGAAACACGAAGGATGCTTTGTGCCGAAAAATGATTTTTAATTATTTGAACGAAAAGATTTTCATATTTTGAGGAGGAAGAAAAATTTGGAATACTTAGGATTCACTTTAGACAAAGGATTAAGGATTTTCTTAGAAATCTAAGGACTTTTGATAAACTTAACAGCCCGTGAGTGACCGACTACACATACAGTGCAAAATAATTAGAATCTATTGGATATGTTGGCAGCAATGTAACATTAAGCTAAATCTAATTTAGTATTTTTTACGTTCATGAGTTGGTACTGCTGTAGTTCAATAATGATAATAATAATAATAAAACAGTGACAAAAAAACTGTCGTCGAAAAGATGTAGAAATTTAAGACGTGTGATTCAATTCGGTAACCAGAATATCCAGATCTCTACTACAAAAAGGCTAAATGCGCACCAAACAATAAGAATTTTAAAATAGAGCTTTGAAGTGGCCAGCTTGCCACTGAGAAAAAAAAAGTCATCGAACCAAAGAACTAATTTTCTTGATTTCCAGTTTATTTGGTTCGAATAATTTTTCAGTCGGAACAACCACTTTTTAATTGAAACAAAAATATCGATGTATCGATTTGAATGCCATATGCTTTCGAGTTTAATGTATTTCAAACAAGTACGTATTTATTTCATAGTATTAAACTGGATATTTCGGAACGAAAGCTTCGCTTGAATCAACAAACCTCATTTAATTCGCGAAAGAATAGTACTTTAACCGCTGAACACATCGGTTGAAAAGTACGGAGAGATTGGAAATAATAATCCCACGCTTGCTAAAATATTAACATTATTGCCAGATAGTATATTTGGCTCAATGTCATGTTTGTCCGACGTAATCAATGTTAACTTTGAACACAGAAATGTGTAATATGTTGAAGAAAGAATTTTTTTCACAAGACAGGTTTTGATATTTATTTAAAAAAAATATTTTGTTCGTGAGATTATATAAGCTACTTCGAACAAAAAAACAAAAAAATCCATGCAAATAAATGAGGATTTGTTTGAGCCGAACCAAGAAATAGTTGTCGAGTTGCTACATGTACCACATATAATTCAAGTTATTGACTAATACAATGAAATATAACTTTCCTCACTTTTAAACAATCACGTGTAGTTGAGAATAGCAAACACACACTTTAAATTGATTTCAAGAACTCTCGATACCATTTCACACGCGCTTGCAATAAATGAATCATTATTTTTACTGAAATGAAATTTTTGTTGATCCGATAATCTTCTGATTTTTTGACGTGCATGTTTCACGGTTTTCCACCGAAATGACTATTCATCCGAAGTAGTACCAATTTCGGTCACTAGAGGGCAAGCTTTCCCACTTGAAAAGTAGCTTCAAACATGTTTATATACTCGAATCGTTCGCATTTCTGTTAATCCGCCAACTACATGTGATGCGATATGTTGCGTTACGGTTTTGATCCATCCGTGTTTTTCGAAAATTGTGTTTGGAAGTGATGCTACTACACTTGTTTGGTGGAAGTCAATAACAGTAGCATATCGTAGTGAACAAAATGGAAAAAAAAAAAATTTACATGTAAACGAGTAATACTTACGCTACATTTATATATCCATAATGCTCAAATACCAAAGGAATCAATGAATTGTTTAAATACGTTTTTGATCCAAATACGGGTATAGTTGTTGTGTCATCAGTTTTTTCTGTACAATTCCGTATCTTCTTTGATCGGAACAATATCCCATTGGTCGTTGTGAACATTATTTGAGTGAAGGGACAATTTGTTTGACTTGATACATGCAACGTTTGGATGAAATTATCAAGCCAGAAGAACAGCTCGGTGAGTTATGTCGCTCAATATCTATTTAATTAATTTAAATTATTTTTCATCGGACCTTAATACGGATTTTTTTAATTGGAAACTACGTAAATTGTCGCTTCGAATAAGTGTGCTGAGATCCACAAGGCTTTCGGTACACGACCTAGAAAAGTTACTTCCCATAATCGAGAATCTTCTGTTAAACAATGAAGTGAGGAAATTGAAATTGCTGTACTGAGAAAAACTTCATTTGTTAAGGTAACTAGAAAAATTCAGTAAAACAGGTATCGTTAGAAAAAATGTTTGAATATTGTTTTTCTCTCAGTGTGAGCATATATGGCGAAATTCAATTATTAAACCAACCATACGTTCTTCGAAAACTTGAGCGTCCGTCAGTATATGAATAACTGAAATTTTCTAATTACACACAAAATCGAAACACATCGAATCAAATTTTCGTGCGGCTGCAGACAGCGGATTCGGTCTTATTAGGAACGAGTTGCCGCCTGAGAATTCGGCTTATGGTTGATCCTGACTTAACAAACGGGCTCGTCCTTCGGCCACGCAGGACTCAAGGATCACGCGTAGTCCGGGGTTATACACCCGATATTCTGCACGTCGTGGAGCGAGACACGCGATGGCTTTTGCCGTCTAGGGCTCGAAGTCCTCTTTCTGACACGAGTCGTCTCCCCGCGACCGTTCTTTCGGTTTATTCCAGATACCCAAAACCCTCTTATCGTTGGCACGATTCCCACACAGGTGCAAGTTTCTCAGGAAGTATCGTGCCTAAATTGACGTTGAAAAGAAATCGGCCACTTGGTTGCCTCTGCGGGAAATGAAAATGTGACCAAAGACTGCTTGAATGAAAATTTCTACCACACAGTTTCCATTTTATGTTACTATCTTTTTTTTTCAATACGTCGTGTCATTTTTTTTTTTTTTGCTTTTTTTTTTTTATTTTTATTCACAATTTGCGCCTCAATTCTTTTTTACAAATTTCGAATTACGTTTTTGTTTACTCCTTTCAAATTAACAATAAAATGAAAGCTTCCTCGCGATTTTTTTACCAACGAAAATTTCTCACAGCTTGCAATGATCTCCGCGTGGATTGAAAATTTTTGCCAGATTGAGAGAAATTACATTCGTACAGGTGATAGAAAATTCTAGTCGAATGAGAACCGTTACGAAAACGACAATGCCGTTGGCGTTACATGAAAATGTGACACGAGTAACTATTTGTTGTAGTCACAGTTGTCGATACTAACTTGCATTTTGTTACTTGAATTTAAATCCTCCGGTTACAGTAAAAAAAAAAAAAAAATGAGTATAAGGTTAATGATTGTACAGTAACCGCAATTAGGAACTACAAATTTATGTCAGTGCAATTATTTACGGTAAACAGGATAATCGAAAGAAAACCACATCACGAAAAAAAATTCTTGATCTTCCATCAGGTAGGTATGCACACAAAATTTCGATGCTGAGATATTTGCGGGCAAAAAAAAAAAAAAAAACTGCGAACAAATTTCGTAAATATTTTTACTCCTACATTATACAGTGAGATAAATTTTTAGTTCCGGTTACTTTTCAGTCGTTGACTATTTTCATTTTTTACCACAATCGAAATATATAGTTCTGGGGAAAAAATGAAAATTAGTTTTGTAGCTGTTACCAGAAAGTCTAGAATCCGTTACTATTCTTTCTCATTACGATCGCTGTTACCATATTTTCTTGCAACTGTTGCGAAAATTTAATGCTCGTGCAAGAATAAATTGACGTTAAAGCCTTGTTTAACTAAAAAAGTAGAGCGAACCTCACAAACTGATTTCGCGTTGCAATAACCAAAAAAGGATCGACGATAGCGCAAAATTATTACGCGTGCCTCGTTTTTCGTAATCCCAACAGTGTTTTTTTTAACGACACCTGATTTACCCAATTTTTCTAGTTACTATAACAAATGAAACTTTTCTCAGTGTAAATATACAGAGAACGAAATTTTACCGAGTCAAGATTCCACGGTCTCCCGAGACTAAGAAGAATACACAGCGTAGATTTTTCGCGTGTGCATCGGCATGTGTGTAATATGCATGCATATGTGCGAAACGCGTTCTGCGTTCGTTCTTCGGACGGTGCGTGCGTGTTTCCGAGGTGGAAAGGGGCGAGGGAGCGGGGAGGGAAAGGTAAGCCAGGCGAACAGGTAGGTAGGTAGGTAGGTAGGTAGGCAAAATCTCTCCTCCTCCAGACGTCAGGCAAGTTTTTGCCAATTTTAGATCGCGAAAATAACATTACGTTGACCTGCACGCAGGATCGGGCTCGAGTCGCGGGCTTTTTGTCTGCGGGTAATAATTATAATCGTCTAGGCACAGCGGAGCCAGAATGATGTGGTGATGTGCAGCATTCGCACACCACGCGGTGCAGCGGACTCTTGTACGTTACACCGTTACACGCGTAAAAGCTTGTATACCTGTACACTACGTAAAACGCAGCCTGAACTCACACCAAAGTTACCGCAGCTCCTGCCGCACTTCAGACTTTGCCTTTGGCCTTTGACGCTGCTGCTTTTGCTGCCAAACGACAAAGCCCTCCAGCCCTCCGCCCTCTTCCTTGAACGTGACCAAATTTTTTTTACCTCCTTCCCGCCCGTTTTCTCGTTATGCATTGTTGAATTAAACCCCCCCAGGACCGAGTGCTGCATCTTTAGATCTCATGCGCTGAATGAAAATTACGTACCGGTCTATGAATGTATCAGGGGATGTGGTGGTACACCTATACTTATACAGTGCACGTACGATGTGTGAGCGACATGAACCTACTTGCAGTTTGGGATGCATGTCGGATCGAGGGAAGGGTCAAAGAAATCTGCAAAGAAAAACTTGATTAATCAAAGGTTTGATAAATAATGTTCTTTCAGTCACAATGGGATGCTCAGCGTCTCGCGTTTACAATTTCCGTGTATTTTATTAACAGTTTTTTTCCATTTCACATCCGCCATATCGGGTCCACACAGATTGGATTCAGAAATTATCTTATTTCGACTTCAGATTCGTGATCAGCGACCCCAAAAACCCCCGAGTAACACGTTTCGGCCAGAATCATCGAATCTTGATAGTTTTTCGATTTTACATTCGCCATATTGGATCCAGAAATTATCAAATTCGGACTTCAGATTCGTGATCAGTGACTAAAAACCTCCGTGTAACAAAATTCGGACCAAAATGTTGAGCTGAAAAATGTGCGACTGGAAGGGTTAAAATGATTGGTTGGACAAAACTCGATACTTTTGGTTTTGTCATTGTATCGCGAGATAGTTTGCATCGAGTATTCGTAAAATTATTTTATTCGGAAGCTACGAAGATATCCTAGAAAAGACTGTAATTGTAAACAAAAATTTGAGTATTCATTACTCGTATCAAAATGGTTGAAAATTAATCATGATAATATTATGGAACGCACTTGAGCGATACTGCAAGGACTGATGGCATCGAATTAGTTTTGGGAATACAATCGAACCATTCGTCATGTATTTCAATGCGCATATAGCCGCAAATATTTATTACTCCAAGAAGCAATTAAGAGTGGGATGATCAGTAGGATCAATAGTACAACTAGGGTTTTTTTTTTCTGTCTATTCCCGCTGCCAACAGAGAATTCCGTACTTTCGAATGACCGAAGAAAATTCAAAAATTTTTTCAGATTTTTCGCGTCATTCAGCAACGAGTCGCGACGAATTAAACTTGACCTACGGTGACGGACTGTGAAAAACAAGTTTTTCAATCTATAGGTGAAGACAGAAGGCGTCAACATTTTATTTTTCATAACGAACAATGAATCCTTGAAGGTAAAAGACTTTGAGCTTTCAAGCAATTTTTTTTAAATTTTGTGCTACTTTTTTTTCGACTAAGATAACGAGCTTCAAAGCCACGCAGCTAAGCCTTCCGCTGAAACGGACATTAGATTCGTTGGATTTCATGCTACAACGGCTCGTTTTATTCGGAAGACCATTTTTTAACAATTTACCGGCTCGGACAATTTTTAAAGAAACCGTTTGCAAAAAAAAAAAAAAAAAAAAACTAACTATTTATCATTTTATGGGTTTTTTGACCAATCAGATGCTGTTGCATAATTACAGCGTATTTAAAGACAAAATACAATTTTTTTCAACATTTGTTTTTGCATATTCATGTAGGTATTTTTTGAAAATACGCAAAACGAATTTTAAGCTGCGTAAAAATCACGAATTCATGCTTTAACATTGAAAAATTTTGCAATCGTAAACCATAATGTTTTGTTTTCTATTTTCTTTAACCTCTGAGAAGATTTCTTTGTCTATAGATTTCCTCAAAATATTTCTGGCTGAATGTATAATTTTAAACGTCATGAAATCAGCATAATATTTGGCAGTTTTTCATTTATCATGGATTAGATCATATTACACTGCGAACACTGGTTACACAATAAAACTTACAAATCAAACGTACGATGATGTGGCAAATGTTTTTCAATTTGAGGATCGATCGACAAATATTTAAAAAAAAATCTAAAGCAAAATACAACCATAAGCTTGTCGTTTTTATAGCAAGAATTTTCATAAAATTTTGCAGACATATCGAAATTAATTAGATTTAAAAAAACTGAATTCTTCCATCTCGCATCAAAATTTCTTGGTCACGAGATCGTCGAGGAAATTTTTGAAAGCTTGTTTTTTCTTTATTTCTTCAAAATTCATGTATCAAGCGGGAGAGAATTTAGAATTTTCAGAGTTGAATATTCAATTTGACAATATCATGGATCTTATTACCGACAAAATGTAAATCATTATTGCATGCAGAGGTGGTCGACGTGTCGGTAATATCGCGTTGTAACTGACCTAGCTCATTTATGTAATTGCGTCACCGCCGAAAACCGGCATGAGCGCTTCCCAGTAATGACGTAATCTGTAATCAGGATTTAACCTGCGGGCTAATCAACGAATCGGATGTAAGTTTGCGCGGTGTTCGAATTAAATGAGACGTAGCCTGAACGAAAAAAAAAAAAAACGAACCCTGACCGAATAATTAAGTGTACATGTATGTATGTTTAGCCGACGAATAGGATATAATCTGTGAGTTTTTGCTTCAGTTTTGTTCTCGCTTCGACTTATTACCTACGTTTTTTTACTTCTCACACCGTGGATATGCGGTTGAATTTGTAAGTCTGAAGCATTTTTGTTTTTTGTTCTTTTCTTTTTTTTTTTTTGAATATTATTCGAATTCCTACATTTTTTAATCATCCAGTTTCTTATTTGTGAAAATATTTCTCCTATCGCACTTGAGCATTCGCTTTAAGCTTACTAATGTAATTTGTTTCGAACATTCGAGGAAATCTTGACTGAAGAAGGAAACAAATTTATACCATTCTGTACATAAATCTGACAGTAAGCTTGTTTATCGTCAAATGTCTTCTCGTTCCAGTGGAAGGAAATCGTACTTAATTTACTAATTATCACATGGATAGTAAAGTAAAATATCGTGTGACACGATAAATTTTCCAACACCTTTAAAATTCGGTGTAAAGTGAGTTGTTTTTTTTTTCTTTTTTTTTCTTTTAATTAGCAGGTTGAAAATTGGAAAGTTACATGTTACGTTCGACTGTCTTCGTTGTTCAGAAAACTTCTGTTAAAACAATTACAGAAGACATGTTTTTTTTAGAATCCTAAAATATTCGTTATCTTCTTTTTTATATTGAATTCCCTTTTTTCTCTTCTTTCTCCATGATACAAAAATAATCGCAAGTCATTTCGGTGCCGTTTCTGGTTGGGTTGGAAAACTCAGCGGCAATAATACAGTTTTGAAACCTTGAAGGTTACCCCGAAGATACTAACAGTCCCTGCATCACGCGAGCTGCAGACAGCGTGACGATGGTCCGCCATTTCTTTGGCACTTATCTCTAGGATTGAGGCGATTAGCCAAAAAAGAGAAGATAAGCCGTAGGAAGAACAAGAATGACCACTTCTCCTCGTCTCCTTCTCTCGACACATCCTCATCCTGTTTCCGTTGCCATGCGAACGCGTTACACAGGAACGTATAAAAAGGATCTGCTGCGCCAACTATGCAGAATATATTTTTAATACCGAGAGCTAAATACGTTGATGAATTGCGTGGTGAAATTCAGTATGGAATGGCATCTTGATACGGTCGGATGATCGCGAAAAAATACAGCTTGATTGAAAAATAACGACAATCGCACAGTCGTTGTTTAGGTTTTGAAAAGCCTGGATTATCATTACTGTTTTTATTATTATATTGTTTATTTTTATACGTGATTATAAAAAAGGCCGTGATATACTGCAACTTTTTGATGATTCATTTTCTTTTTTGTTTTTTTTTTACCGTTTTATGATTTGTTGCGTGCAATCTTTGAGAGGTAAGAAAAGAGGGAATTATACTGAAAATTTTTAACTTTCGCGTTGAAAAATATTCTTACTCGGGTATAATTCTTAATCTTGCCGTTTTTGAACAACGCTCGGTAATTCAGATTGTTGTTTCATCGGCAATGTTTAAAAAGATCGTCGAAAAATTCATTCGAAGGTTCTTCAATTCCAAATTTGTATAAAATCCACGAAATCTCTGATTCGGAATCACGATGGATTGCACCCTGTCAAATTGTTGATGAATTTATCTCATTGTCAGTACGGAATTCGAGAGCTTTGATGCATCAATTCCGAATAAGAAAAAGCTGCGGTAAGATGCGATCGATGGGCCGAGCTTTTAGTCGCGCTGCAAAGCCGATTTTGCCGGGTGAATTCGAAGAGGAACCAGAAATACGATTCCGATAATGAAAACGGAATAATAAATTTGACAAAAAATAAAAATAAACAAACAACGCTGAATTTTTATGCCTCATTCACGTACCCTGAGATGCATGCTTTATGCGCTATGTATATGTATAAATATATATATGATCTGCTCGGTGCGTTGCGTGCGAGGCGTAATTAATAGTTAATATTAAACTGTGATTAACGACTGGGAACGCCATGATGTCACTTGCGTGGATGAATATCCTCTCGCTTATTCGACGATCTCTGAAGGCATTACTTTCTGCGTACACATTTCTGTACGCCGAGATGGCCTGGAGCATGTCTCGCTAATATCTTACGCTTCTATTCGGTCAAAAGTTTAACGCAGGTGTCGGTACACGCACGACCAGGATGCGATGCGATCCGACCAGCGAAATAGACTTGAAGAGGTGGAAGAACAATAAAAAAAAGAATAAATAAAAAGACACGGAATGGAAGAATCCCAGGCTTCAGTGATCGCGGAAGGATCGGGCTTCAGGCAATAAATAACTTGTTCCTCAGTTTTTGATTATTCGAATTATTTGATAATTGCATACTTTTTCCAATTAATCAATCATTTTCAACCTAAAATCCCCTCCGTTAGATTCTTTACACAATTTCAATATTTTTGGGCACGCCGTTTTTCGTTTGTAAAAAAAAATCTATTCATCTAAAGTGTCACGGTTTTTTTTTTTTTGTTATCGATACGAGATTGGAATGATGTGAGACGATACGATTTTGTTTTGAATGAAAAAATTTATTCGAAAATCCGACCGTCTTGAAATCCTTAAAAATGAAGGGTGAATTTTCATGATTCTATTTTTTCTTTTAGCTACGCAAACATCAATCTCATTCAAGTTCAATGCGAATAAGGAAATCTGTATTGAATTTTTTGCAGTTCGCAATTTATACTAATTGATATTCGTTGAAACATTTTTATTTCGTTGCTTTTTTATTCAGACTGTACGGCCCAAGCATTTTTAATGAGGCGTCGCGACGAGCTCCGGTGAACGACGCCGGTTCCGTATCAATTCCTGCAAAATATATTATTATATGCCTCGTGATAATAGGTGAAACGAAGTTTGCTCGCGATGCACTTTGCCGATAATGGATCAGATGCCTCTCTCCCTCGCCACCTTTTGGAGCTTGCAGGAAATGTCTCTCGCATCCTCAATGCCTGTGTTGAATATGATTTAACGGTCATGAAGTACGAACGCGAAACTTGGAACTCAAAGAACAGTGACAAGGAACGTTAAATCAAGTGGCTGGAAACACTTTCTTTCAAATAGTTAGACTAAAATCAGATTTCACGGTAGTCAAACCTTTCAAAGAAAAGTTCGATTGAATATAATCGGAGATATTATGACGAAACATCTGTAATTATTAGTCTGGTCATGAAATCCAATATGAGTATTCTTATCGCTAGACGAAGGTGAACAAGAACGATGAAATAATTACTAGTATCGACAAAAACCGATCAATTATATTTCTAAACTGCAATGTCTAACAATAGGAAAATATCGGTCAATATTTATTACATCCTGTGCAGATATTAGAAATGTACATCGTGTTTGACGATCGCAAGCTGATCCAAAAACTACAGTCGACTCTTCCAATGAGCAATTTTTATCTCCACGAATTTTAGACGACCTGTCATAATAAACCTGCACTCGACAGCTGCACTGAGAAGGCAGACAATAGCAGTGTCCTAAAGGTTAAGGGCTCGCAGCTTTATCGGGTTTAAGTACGGTTTTACTGCCTGCGTATACCGGAGGTAAATACATGTACTGCATACCCAGCCGCATGTAAAGAGATCCAGGTAGAGACGGTGCAGGGTATGGGTTGAAGACGAGTGAACGTGTATGAGCCGCCGGTTGATACACAACACGACCCTGAAAGCTCGCCAAGTTCAAGGTCGATGACGAGCAGAGTAGCGGAAGCCAGCATTGGATGCATTCGTCTGGTGATACGGAGACCAGAAATGATGCGATGTGGTTTTAGATCGTAGGAACGTTGCTTCTTTCATCTAATTGTGAAATTGACCAAGGTTTAATTTACTTTCAACGTTAAAGATTTCTGGTCCAGTATCACGAGTTGGAGAGAATAAACGAACCGTAAGAAAAAGGCAGGGATTATCCTTACCGAATGGTGAAGGAAGGACGGTAGTGGATGAACATGTGCCGCCGAAGTCGAAGAGTCCTCGGAAATGGTCATCCACTGGTACCTTACCACCGTTATTTCAAAAACAGCCACTCTGTGCTACGCGTACTGAACCTCAAATTTGCGGCAAAAGGACAGCTAGATCAACGGTCACTTGAATCGAAGATAGACATGCTTCGCTTTTGAATCCTACGATTCACGAATAGGCACTCACAACTGTGGTGAGTAGTGCTTCATTTCTTCAAGTTCCTTTTCAAACTTTTTACCTGGTAGAACGTGAAATGTAAGAGCCAGTCCCGATCCACGAAAATTGACAGCTCAAGTTCTTGCAGGTATGAAGAGTTCTGGGATCGATGGCTTAACTGCTAGAAGAGCTTTCGAGGAATGGTTCGGAGGTATGAACAAGTTTTGCAGGACGTGGGATGAACACAGCCAGTTGAGCATTAGATCAGAGTAAAACGTGAGTCGTTTTTATACTTGTAATACGTCGGAAATACGGGTATGCAGATTTCTTTTCGATTTAGTAAACAATCAAGAAAACTGCAGCTCTATTGTTCCTAGCCGTGAATTCAATTGTTTTACTCTATATCCTCATAATGTCGTCGTATAAAGTGCACACTTCTCCGTGTTAAGCTAACGTTGTGCTCAAGAGTTACCATACTTCAAGCTCATAACGATTTGGGTTAGAAAATCTTGTTCGTTTATTTTTGAACGATTACAATATCTCACTGGTTTGAGCTATGGGGATGCAAGATTTTTGCTGTCAATTGACGCTATGAGAAAATTTGTCGAAAGTGCAATGGTTCATTGATGTAACCGAATGTGATTAATCCGTTCAGAAGGATTTCATCTTTGGTTCCTTGGTAATTATTCAAATTGGCGGAATGAATTTCTCGGAGAATTCTGCCTGGAAAGACTATAAAGAATCGATTGGATAGATTGACGTGTAGTTTGGAATATCTAAATACTTCGCGAACTATCCCAGAAATTGTGATATTCGATTAAAGTGAAGAAGAATCAATTCAAAAGGTCACCGTGTGTAAGGTTACGGTACGAAACACGAGATGGCCTCGCACCTTCATTCGCGTCACACAATTAGGCTTGCTAGACGTGCTGTAAAAAGCTGCAGGAAGCGTTTCGCCATCACCGTTGAGATGAAAGAAGAGAGATGCGTCCGAGGACGTCTCAGGTCGGTCAGTTCCGGACTGGTTCGGGTCGTCGAGACTTTGGGAGTCTGACAAGAATTATTAGTGGGTGAAGGTAGCCAGTAGCTGAGCCAGAGGATCAATACCAAGCAGACGTCCGTGCACTGTGGCGGAGTGCACTTCTCCTTACAGCACGTAGATAGGTATATACATGTATACATATATATATATGTATGTATATATATATACCTGTACATAAGACAGAGCTCTAGGCTAGGCTAGGTTGGGTCTAGGAAAGGCTGGCTAACCCGGGCGAGGAAAGTCTAGATCAGGCGAGAGGAGAAGAAGACGACGACCCCTTCTGAAGACTCTGAGTCCTTAGCTGAACTCGACGGCTCTGTGAACGCTGAGCTACTGCTCAACGCTTGTCTATAACCCGGGAATTCTTTATTACACACTGGGTGAAGAATTTCCATTTTCACTCGCACTTTAATGCCAGAAAACTGGGGCAATTCCGCACCGTTTGGATCAGAGTTATCGAATCACAACGCCCGGAGTATTTTGGGGTCACTGCAGTGTCGGATGGATAGTGGAATTCAAAACAGCGGATCCAATATCGGTTACGTAAAAATACATTGAAGAAACAATCCAGTAAAACCATTTGCGGGGAAACGATCCCGCTGCGTGTGGTTCCAAATATAATCCGTACGTTTCACCAGCCACTATCCACACATGTGAAACTTTGTCTTGATCTATTCACTTGCGTACTGACGTACGGAACTCTTTTATAGGAGTCAAGAGAACAAGTTTCTACCACGAAGGGAAAAATATCACGCACGCATTCACGTAAAGTTGCATCTGAGTACGTCAGCAAGGATGAAATTCAGTCTGTGAAGCGTTGCGTCATAAAATATAGAGAGACATGTAAGGTTAAAAATGATTTTGAGCCTCACTTGCAATGCGACGTGTGGAGTAACAGTCGATGTCATTGGATCATCATCATCCGTGCTGACATACTTTAAATGTTTGAATATGACAGTATCGATTTCACTGTTTTTCCCTCGTTTTCGGATTGAACAACCAAATCAATCAAATCGTGAAATTCAAGGATAGACTATACAATTTTACAAAGGCAAGCGGTGATTACGGAAGATCGTAACGATAATGGGTTTGAATTTCGTTTGAATTGTTTTCTATGATATTCATTGCCTTGTTTGTCATAAAATTTTTGTACAATATACGTGAGAAAACTTGGGCATGGAAAATCTTTGGTTGGTATTTTAAACACACTGAATACTCTCATCTCAGCTCGTTCTTTCTATGAATCAATTTGTGGAAACTGAACATATCGATGTATAATGGGGTAAGATTCACAGGAAATTGACGTGCCAGGATAGTTTCCAATGAAGTCGGGAATTAATTAATAAATTGCAAAAGACGAAACGTTGAGGTATAATGGTTTAATATAATCGATCATTGTACATAAAAAAAAAAAAAAAATAGAGGAACATTCTCAGATTATAAAACTACGAGGAAATACCTGCAGTAAACTAACGATAAGTTGAATTGAACTTTATACATACGTATGAAGATATTGTAGACTGATGAAAAGTGAACGGAGTCGGAAAAATTAACTCTGGCTGGAAAAGGATTTATTAACCAGATGACTTGATATAATTTCAAGTCATCAGTCTTCAAATTAATTCAAATGACTTCACATGACTTACACTGACTTGAAGGGATTTGTCATGATTTCAAATTACATCAATTGACTTCATTATGACTTTACATGACATCAAGTGTCTTCATGTATTTACGGTAAACTGTCCTCAAGTGAATGCTAATGGATTTATAACAGTTAGAGAGACTCGACATGATTATCAATAACATAAAATGACTCCGGTTGATTCCAATAGGAATTCACGCGACTCGAAGCGATTTGATATACCTACTTTTAACTGTCTTCAAGCAAGTACCAATGACCTTGTGAGAGTTAGAGAGACTCGACTTGATTCCCAATCACTCCGGTTGATTTCACTATGAGTTCACGTGACTTCAAGCGATTTGATGTACCTAGTTTCAACTGTCTTCAAGCAAGTGCCAATGACTTTATGAGAGTTGGAACAGCACGACATGAGTCCCAATGACTTGAAACGATTCCAGTTGATTTCACTACGAATTCACGTGACTTCAGCTGCCTTCAAACGAATGCCAATGACTTCAGACGACTTCGAGTGACTCACCATGATTCCCAACGACGTCAAAATGCTTCAGTCCATTACAATCTGCTAGAAATTCATAAGAAAAGACGACACGTCTCACCAATCCAGGTATAGCTACCCCCTCGAATGATCCGGATGTCGATGATCCCACTGACCCAGTCGTCCGTGGATGCACGGCGAATACAGGGGTGGCTGTACTTGAAAGGCTCTCGAATCAAAGGGTAGGCAGTCAGAAACGAAGAGTCAGCGTCTGTCGCAGCTCATCGCATGGTGAATGCGTGCGTCTGGGCGTGCGTGTCAGGGCGAGAGAGTGCAACGGATGGACCTCGGCTTCGGTGCAGCTAAAACGACGTCGGTGCAGGGGCGTCGGAGGACGAGGGACGCGGAAGGCTACCGATTGATCCGTGGTTGCTCTCCGCTCCTCTTCCCCGACGCCACCTATTCCATCCTCGTCCTCCCCCCTCCGGCCCTGGCAACCCTCCGTTTCTCATTCCTTTTACCTTCTCACTCTTACGACCCTCACGAATCCAGCGTAAGACCTACACACGTATTATGGATAAATAACTGCAGGTACCCGTTCGGTGTGTTTCTCGCTTCATACACTCCTACTTCCATTACGCTCGTGCATCTGGTCATCTATTATTAGCCTCGTTCCTGATTATATCATCCGACCAACTACCATCCGCAATCCAATTTAAATTCGGCATTGCTGTGCGTCACCCTCGAATTTTCACCCCGCGGATATGGATTTTTCAACATTCAAATATCGTCGGCGTGTGTAGCGATACACGTATCGTACTCAACGAGATGAGTTTACCGATTTGTTACGGTTCCTCGGTTCCTTCGAGTCTCGTGAATTCTCATTCTCATTCTCGATGTGACAGACGATTGATCGCTTGCGTCGATGCGACGAAATGAAGAAACTGGCAGGATCGGTGGATTTGCAATTAGTGTATACACTGGGCAAAATTTCATTTGTTACAGTAACTAGAAAACCTGAATAAAACAGGTATCGTTAAAAAAACTGTTTGAATATTGTTGGGATTACGAAAAACGAGGTACGCGTAACCATTTTGCGCTATCGTCGATCCTTTTTTGGTAATTGCAACGCAAAATCAGTTTCTTCGGTTGACTCTACTTTTCTTCGTTAAATAAGACTTTAACGTCAATTTATTCTTGCAAAAGCATTAAATTTTCGCAACAGTGATCGTAATGAGAATGAATAGTAACGGATACTAGACTTTTTGGCAACAGCTAGAAAACTAATTTTCATTTTGTACCTAGAACTATATTTTTCAGTTGTGGTAAAAAATGAAAATAATTAAGGACTGAGCGGTAACCGGAACTAAAAATTTCTCTCAGTGTAGATGCCAGCAAACGCTGTACAAATCGTGCATACCAGTCTAATTCTACCAATGTTGGATCCTCACTGTTTTTAATTTTGTTGAAAAATTTCCTCAGAATTTTTCAAGTAAATCTGTATTACTTGTAATTTTTTCGAACCAACATCTCTCATGTCGTCAATTAATTAGCTTCGAGAAAACTGAAAAACCTCTCAAAAATCTGGTGTTACATACGATAATGAGCAATTTGAGCAATCACTTACAGTAAACTGACTCTTCCTTGTATTTTTTTTCAACTTGTTTTTGCCTAAAAAGCTCAAAATAGAGTAGAGCAAGTAGATTTCTGAGATTTTTTTCAGATTCTTAAATTACGACATAAGAAATGTTGGTTTTAAAAAATTACAAGCCTTGGACGCTAACATAACTTGGAATATGACGTTAAAAAATTCAAGACGGTGGCCGCAAAGTAGATAATTCCAACAAGGATTAAAATTGCTTGAATTTTCGTCCAGACGTTTTCGTTTAGCATTATAAGCTGTGCAATTTGGAATTAAATAAATAATTCTTGGACGGATCTTTCGATTCTTTATATATGGGTAAACTTTCGCAAATTTGTTTGTTTTACTTTTGTTTTTACGTGCAACTTGAAGTCACAACTATTTCTACTTGTTCGTCGATCCAACTGTTTCCCAAAGATTCTTGGCCAAATTGTCAGCTCCGCAGACATTTGCGTTACAAAAGTTTTGGAATTAAAGTTTAAGCTTATATTTAGACTTGTGTAATTCGAAACGAACATTGAATATTTGCTTGGACGAATATCCGGAATTGAAGCCTGAACAAAGGCAACGAAGCGTCTTTGTACGCGGTATACAACAATAACTGAAAATAATTCTGTCATCATAATTCGAATCATGGTACAAGCGCCGAGTGTTTTTAAAGGGTTCGTCTAGTCTGAAGGCTGTTTTTGGGTATTTTTTTAAGACCAACCAATGAAACAAAATTTCTCATAATTTACACATTACATTTATTGACGCTTAAACAAACTTTGCGAATTTTTTCGAGACCAAATATTGAATATAACCTAATTTATACTGCCCGATAAGAACGTAAATTAAAAAAAAAAAAAAAAAAAATGCACACACGATACCTTCTCCTGTTTTGTACTTCCTTTTTTTCAGATTTGAAACGAATGTTCCCCTTTAATTGCGGCATTTGCCTTTATTTATTCTCACCCGTATACACAAAAAATCGTTTGTTTAGAATGTTTTGTAAAAAATCGATGCACAAGCAAGTTTTCGTAACTCCATTTCTTTTTCAGGTGTTTTGAACTGATTTTTCTTCCGATTTGAACAAAAAAGCTACATCACGAACCGCTGTATTCGAATCTAAGAAACGATAAATCGTATATAAAACGAAGGTATTTCGAATGAAATAAAAAGGCAAATGAATTTTCTCACCAATTGAGTGTCGGTAAATAGCGAGCGAAAAAAGTGAAATAAACGAAAATCAACCAAAGTAACAATTAAAAAGCCGTTCGAATGTGACCGGACACGGGAACTTGAAGTATAAAATTGTATAATTGGACAGGTACCTAAAGAAGGTTGCTGGGTCTGCCAATCGAGCTGTGCGTAAAAGGTGCACGTATAGAACTCGACTAGTGTCAATTTGCGAATCCATGTGAGTGTGTAATCCAAGAGGATCGACGTGTCCCAAAGCCGAGTAAAGAATCGTGTGCGTATTCTGCCAAAATGCCGCTACGCTGTAGTAATTTTAGCGTTGTGAGTCATCGTAATTTTGCTTCTTTTTATTTATTTACAGACACTAAATACGCCAAATATATAAATACGCGAAAGTAAAACGAGGGAACAAGTAAAATTGAAATCGACAAAAAATTAAATTACGGGAAAAAATCCGTAGACATTCAAGCAGAAATGTAATCGGTAAGACATTGCGTATCGACACATTTACAGATTTAGGATCGTTGAGGCATTTGGCTTATAATTGAATATTCATCCGTTTCGTTAAATTTATTACAAACAAGTAATTGCACTTTGTGAAATTCACGATATAGTTCGGTAAAAACAGCGTCAAACCTAAAACATTGGAAACAAAATAGGATTTGCAACATACTGAAAATGTTATCCAATGAATTTTATGCACCGAAATCAAAAAAATCCGCGTTATAAAAAATATTCGCCCAATCGAGTTTGTTGCACGGCGTACAAAGAATGACCCAAATTCTGCATCGACGGCCAAAAATCGTTACCGTCTTTCTCAGTTTAAGTATTATACACAATACGTCTACATACGTATACTCAAGGTAAAAACGTACTTCTTTTTGCACAACTCAACACACAATTAAAAAATACAGCTGTGAGAAGAAAAATAAATGTACGTGCTTTCCATTGATCACCGCAAACTCTCTCACACACGCACACACAACAGTTCGTATCATGAATACCCAGAGCAGCAGCTCGCTGCACAACCTTCCACAAATATATAATGTATATATATATATACACACGTGCTAAAATTGATTATTATAATATTAATAACGAAGCAAAAGATAAACAAAAAACAAAAATGGAAAATACCCGTGTAACGAAGTAAAGATCGGGCTTCGATCGCGACTGGGTCGAGGCTTCGATCACTTTAACGAATAAGTCACGCACCAGTTTTCTACCGTATTATATTTATTTCATCCGCGTCGGTGTATATTCGCGTGTGTATGTACGTGAAAATATATTTGCGTACAACGATATCGCGGTCAGATTTGCTAAAATCTCAATTGTCAGCGTCGCTTGCAAACGCGCTATAACGAGACACCGAGTTTCGCGTGGCAATGCCGTGGCGACGGGGGGAAAAGAGGAGGGGAGGGGTTACGTAATCACCAAAATCCGATCCATTTACGCACGCTCCTCCGCACCTCTGTGTGCCTACCTGCCTGTGGTGTACGGACATTATTGCTGTAAACTAGTTACCGACACATTTGAACAAAAAACACGATACTGAGGAAAAATTGATTTTCTACAGTGACTGGGAAAATTTCTGGCGAATTTGGTATTGTTTAAGATAACTGTTCAAATATTGGTGGAATTATCGGAAAATTTTGCACAAATGAGTCACTGTATTTGGGGTAATTGTTACATACATCTTATGGTTAATCGTAAAGAAACTTGGAGCAAAAATATTTTACAGACTGAGAAAGATTTCATTTGTTACCGACTTTCCGGTAAGAGCTAGAAAACTAATTTTCATTTTCTACCTAGAACTATGTTTTTCTATTGTGGTAAGAAATAAAAATAGTTAAGGACCGTGCGGTAACCGGAACTAAAAATTTCTCTAGGTGTAGATCTGTTAGTTTGGTTTAATGATTTTTTTAGGTAAATCAAGCTTCAGCGTCACTTTAAGTGCTTATTGTCAGTCAAGATCAAATTATCGTTGGAGTTATTTGAGGACGATGAGTATGAGCGTGACTTTGTTCAAAGGGAACAGTGAAAGATACATGACTTTCCGGTTGCAGCTACAAAATTCATTTATATTTTATATCCGGAACTATTTTATCGAGCTTGGTGAAAAATAAAGCAAATATTCAAGGATTGGATAGTAACAGGAATGAGAAAATTTGATTGGCACAGGAATACAGATGGAAACTATCTCTGTAGTTACATGTAGGGAACTTCTACGAAAATCAGGATTGCTAATATTTTGACGTTTGAAAGAAATTTTCCCACTTTCATACGTGTTTTTTCACGAAAAGACCGTTCTGTTTTTTTTTTTTTTTTTCCACCAATACTATTTTCCTACTTTTTCTATACTCGAAGTAGGGAGGGAGTTTATAATTATGGGGAGAAAATGTGATGTAATCAATGAAGAAATTTATTGTTTCAGCGTCCGTTTTTCTTCTAGCCATTGGAGTTTGCTTGATTTGTTTACGCTGTTGGTGTTTTTTTTTTTGTCTCGCTGTTCGTCAAATATGAGACGATATTTTCAAGACTATCTGTAAGTGAAAATTCACACGGATTAGGTTTGTTGAAGTTGGGTGAAGTTGGTTACGTTGATCAAGTGTACGTAATAACTTTCAAATACGAAGTTATTTTTCTCGTTATCAACTAATTCTGACTATCCACCAAGAATATACCATCGTTTTTTCACTAGTTGATCCCGTTTTGACTCTGTATTTCAGAAATCACGCGATGAAATTCTCAATCCGGAATTGAAACGAAATAACGGAGCACGTGGTCATTCAAATGCTTGCTCTCTGCAATGGATGTAACATAAAAATCTGATGACTTTCTTCACATTTTACACACGTGTCTTTAACAATTTGAAAAAAGAAAAAAAAAAAAAATTTACGCAACTTCAACAGGTTAAAAAAATGCAGGGAGGGGACGTCCAGTACATCCAGTGTTGGAAGTTTGTCTGAAATGTGCGTTATCAATGACAGTGTCATTAAATTGCACCTGAACATACGTTTTGCAATGGAAAAGAAAAAAACACAATCCACAATTGTCATTGAATTATTCAACCTTACGCGCATTGCGAGGAGCAGGAATTTGCTTCCAACGGAACTTAATCATTCCGCGTACGGATATCGTGTACACGACTAACACGATGACTGATAACATCGCGTGAAAAAGGGGAAAACTACGCAGACGCGTCGTTCCAGAGCGGCAAAAATAAATACCAAGCATATTTCTTTCCTATTCTTTTTTTGGTTTTGTCACTCGCTATCATTTTTCGAAAGATAAAGCTCCGCGGATAGCCGCTTGTTATACAATCGTTTCGTATGCATACGCGTGGGGTTGACGAGAGATGCGTTAATCGCGAAGCTCCGATAACGTGTTCGAAAAATTAACAATATCGCGCGTGTGCGCCAAGACATGCGTGTTCGCGGGTTTATACGTGTTAGGTGGGTGTACAATCAGGCATGTAAACGCTCGCAATGCGCTCAGTCGTCTCTATGCGCGCGTGTTGTACGTGAGTATTTTACAACGTACGTGTGTGCGTGCCAGGATAGGTGGACGTAGATTACATCTAAACGTGCACGACGCAAACATCGACGTATTATTGCGTGTCTACACACACCTAGACACACACTTACCGCGGTTGGATGCGTTACCTAACAATAAAGAAAGAATCGCACGGGTCTCGCGCCAGCTTATACACACATGTATCGGGCATTCCGGTTCGAATTTACGCTAACCATGCCCGCTGAGTTGAAAAATAATCGATCCATCGATTAATCCAGTCGTAAAAAATAATCGAACGCAATGAGAGAAATTTTTAGTTCCGGTTACCGCTCGGTCCTTAAATATTTTCATTTTTTACCACAATCGAAATGTATGGTTCTAGGTAGAAAATGAAAATTACTTTTCTAGCTGTCACAAGAAAGTCTAGTATCCGTTGCTATTCTTTCTCATTACGATCGCTGTTGCTATATTTTCTTGCAACTGTTGCGAAAATTTAATGCTCGTGCAACGATAAATTGACGCTAAAGCCTTGTTTAACTAAAAAGGTAGAGTAAACCGAACAAACAGATTTTGCGTTGCAATTACTAAAAAAGGATCGACGATAGCGCAAAATGGTTACGCGTACCTCGTTTTTCGTAATTTCAACAATATTTAAACAGTTTTCTTAACGATACCTGTTTTACTGAATTTTTCTAGGTACTGTAACAAATGAAATTTTTCTCAGTGCACGACTCGATTGAATCGGTAAAAATCAATCGGTTGATCGATTGTTTTTTATTTTTTTCAAACGGTGCATATGAAACGAAAAAGCTGGAAGCTTTTTTGGTAATCTATAGTTTCGTTCAAAATGTTTTTCTACAATTTCAGGTGAAAATATTCATTTATCCTTCACTCGTTATTTCAAATAGGTACTTAGTAAGTGATACAACGATAATAATTGATACTGTAATCACATAAATTGATATTGTATTGTATCGTCCAGGGTAGTAAAAAACATAAACCGATAGTGAGGAAAACTAATCGAGTCTGTCGATTGATCGAGTTTGAAAAATAATCGATAATTTTTGGTTATTCTTAATTGATGCAACCCAAAATGTCTCAAATAGACAGGACCGAGTACTTTTTACATTTTTCATTGATATCATTTTGATTTTTCTTGAAGTTTAATCACTGCGCACAATCTTGAAGTGTACAAAAGTGTATATAATATTCTATAACCATCCCGAAAATTTGAATATGATCACATTTATCTTTCGTTTCCAAGAGACAGAGCATTCAATAGAATTGAGAGAAGCATTCGGAGAATCAAAGAATCAGATAACCCAATGAGAATTGTGGTGGAAACGTTTTTTTGTTTTTTTTTCATCCTTTTTATTGTGTAAACACAATACTAGCGATATTCCTTTCCTTGTGGTAGCCATGCCAGAACCATAAAAAACAAAAAAAAAAAAACAAACGGAAATAACAAAAACGGAAACTTGTCGGAGGGTACAAATTGCGAAATATTTGTACTGACGGCCTCTCAAGTGATTTAGGAAATTCCGAAGGATGAAAATCGTCTTGAAAAGTATGCTGAAAATCTTTATAGTACTGATTGTTCTAAAATGAATTTAATTTTTTTTAGTTACTGGGAAATTGCAATAAAACACTTAAACACAGTGGGAATTATAAGAAAAATGTTACCGTCACTTTCCAGTTTAATTATACCGGCCAACGCTGTATTTTTTGATAAATCGTAGCTCCGAGCCGTTTCTTTAGTTTGGAATTCTTTTTTCACTTCAATACAGCCCGAGAGTCCCTTTATTATCTTGCGGGAAGTTAAAATCATCCTAACAGTGAGAGCAAAATATATATGTATAGTGAAATCAAACAGAACATTGACTGGTTATGCAGTTAATTTCCAAAATATACGAAGGAGAATGGTTTTTTCATTTTTTGACTATGGTGAAAAACGAAAACAGCTATCACAACTGGATATTATTTGAATTTTTTTTTTTCCAAAATTTCAGACGCAGCCACGGATTCAGAGTTCGGTTTTGTTGCAAGTGGTCGCGGAATGGCTCATACAGACGATAGTATTAGCAACGCAGAGCGCGTGCACCCACACAAAAATATGTGTACAACACACGTCGGGAGGTTCGCGAACACGCGCGTGACGGAGGTTTGGCACATCGCGGATGCACGCGCACGAACGCACGCATAGATACACGGATAAACACAGACGCAAAAACGCGCGGCGTCGTTCGTTCGGCATTACGCGCCACCTGGCCAACCACGTCTAGGCTTTTTCTACGCCGGAATAGTAGCGATCGACTAACGGCCGCAAGATATACCCCGGCGGTTGTTAGTTCGATCCCAATATACATCCATATCCAACCCGACTTACATCATCGGCCTAGTCGCGGGCTGCGTCAGCCTAATCTATAACACGTATGCCGGGTTAGAGATCGATTTGTCCAGGATGCGCTGGAACGATCCTATTTATTTGTTTGTTTACTTATGAATTCGTTTATACATTTATTTGTAGTGAAAAAAAAACCCGAGAGACGAACCGAAGGGAGAGCGCATGCAGCGGATACTGTAAATAAAACTGTTCACTGAATTAAAAAAAAAAAAAGAAAAGGAAAGAAAAAAATCAGGATATCGACGTGGGTGAGGCGCCTGTTGGAATTAGTTGAGAGGTAGGGCGGGGGAGAAACGTATATCAATATAGGAAAATATAAAAAAATATTTTAAATATAAAGGCCAATATTGCGATCATAAAAAATAAACAAATCGTTTAAAACCTACAGTATCAATTTGTAATGAATTTCAAAATTCATGTAAGAAATTAATAGTTATGCTTGAGTTGTTTTCCAAAAAATGACTTGTATAAAAGTATTTTAAAATAAACCAATTTATTCTACATCGGAATAACCGTTTTTCAGGCATTCTATGCGAAGAAAAAAAAAAAGAACTGTAAAATTCTTTATCGCGAGGGCGGCAATCGAATCCTTCAAATTCCCCGATTCAAGATCGCGGATGACCATTGCGCGCCAACACAGCGCAGGTCGCTCGTTCAGAGATCGCGAGTATGCGAACACACACGTAACATACATACATATATACATATACATATATACGTGTGCATGCGGCGATTATCACGCGCCGCGGTGTATACACAACAGAGATAGGTTTAATACAGCGGAACGTTTTATGCAACTTTTTGCTACCGTGCGTACGTACGCACACGTAAGCGTCAAGTCCGCATGTGGAGGTAACTCAGAGTAGATAGATAGATAGATATACAAGTAGACGCAGGCTGCGCATGGTAAACACACCGAGCTCGAGGCGGGCTGCGCAGAGATATAGTTGCCGGTAAATCCGTACGGCGTGTCGGTGTGTTGGTGGGGAGCGTTTCACACCTGACTACTACGCGAGTCAAGCGAGACACGGAAATCGCGTTTTCGGTGTTATTTAGGAACGCGGCCGGCCAAAGTTGGGACGAAAAATCGAGGATCGTTCGTCGACGATTTTTCGCGGGCCTTTTAACTCGCCTATGTCCCGGCACCCTGTCGACCATCTTCGAAAGCGCAAAGTCTAGGGCGCACGGTTCGTAACTTGACTCTCGGGCCGAGCGAGCGCCGAGCTGACAGTAGGCCGGCGACGTCACAGTGGGCCGGTTGAGCCTTCCTTCGTTCGATTCAGGGCAGGCTCCATTCATTTTACATGTAGCAAGGTAAATATTTATAATGCAGTGGCTATTTCCGAGATCGTGCGGCTAAAGTGCGTGCAAATCTTTACACATATGTACGTGCGTATACGTATACCACGGTATACGTGGATATTATTATGCGTATTGTACGCACCATCCGTTACACAACGCGACACGCGCATTTACGATAAAACGTATCCAACCGTAAAGAAGCGTGTATAATAATACAACGTATTTAAAAAATAAAAAATAAAATAAGGAAAGAAAGATTAAAACTAAAAAAAAAAAAAAAAAAAAAAAAAAAACAAAAGAAGACAAACGTATTACAAGAAAAGTACGCGTCTAATAACACATCTAACGCACCGAGTTGATTTATATACGTATAATTGAAAATCGTTTTTCTTTTTTTGTTTTTTGTTTTTTTTTTAACCTATCCGTCGTTGAGAATCTGTGAGTTTTTAAAAAGATATCATGTGAAACGAAGAAGAATATTATCCACGCCTTACGGAGGAACGGAAGAGAGGAGGAAAAGGAAAAATTTTAATAAAAAGTTTTAACCGTATTCTTATGCGCTAAATATGGCGCTTATAATATGATTGTTAATTGTTGTTCCACGAGGTTAGTTTCGCGATCGATTAGTTTGTTGTTTTCGCAAATCGTCGTTGCTTCAACACGGTTTCGTTTCCAATATTGTTCTTCTCCGGTGTTTCTGGCTGCACGCCTCGTGGGAGGAGAAGTTTTCTCAACGTCGTCATCGTCCTCCTCCTCCTCCTTCTCATCCTCCTCTTTCTCCGCCTCCGCCTTATCCAGCTCGTCGTTTCTGACAGCAAAATCGGAGGATCGGAATCGGATTGAAAAATGCGACGCACCGTCCCGACGATATCAAAATAACGATCAGCCGGCTAAAAGTGCAGAAGAGGAAGTGCAGGACAACAACGGCGACAGAGCGCGCCTGGAATTCAAAATCGAATCGTCAACGGTTACGCGAGCGCACCGTTGAACCGATTCGAAAATTTGAATTTCGAACGCCGTTTGGCGCCCCTTTACTCCGGCTCTACCACTCACGGCGAACGACGAAATAACGACTTTCCGCCAGATCTCGTGCTGCGACCGAGGCCGGCGCTGCAATCCGCACAACTTTGACGTTTGAGAAAAGGTCGCGTGCATCGCGATGCCTTGCCTCGACGACGACGCGCCCCCACAACACATATGGCTGGATGATTAACCGTCGTTAAACGTCTCGGACGTCGGGACGAATCGTAACCTCAAAATTGATCGATATTTCTACGTTTCTCGATCGCATCCGAAACCGCAAACTTTTCCGACGGTCCCGGACTCCGCAACATTTTTATTTCTGATTCAGCCTACGATTCTTCTTCTTCTTCTTCTCCTTCTCCTCCTCCTACCTTCTCGGGTTTAACGACTCATGGCTGTATTTTTGTGGGAATCTCATCTGCACCGTGAGTATGTACACATATTTTTTAAACATTGAAACGACACCGTCGAAACGAGGCCAATTTTATTTCGCCATCGCTATACTTATTCGTCGGTCAATTTGCAGTTGAGATCATATTGAAGTTGGTAACTTTATCGTAACGATTTTGGAACTGTAAAACGTAATAAAACAAAACACACTCATATTTCGAAATCATAGTTTCTTAAAAATGATTGTAAACTTAAGAATATAGTGTTTTTATTCCACAATGTTTCGTTACGATAACGTTACTATCTTCTAACTCGTTTGTTAAGTTCGTCACTGTATTCCTCGCGTCGTTTTATCCGCCGTTAAGTTTTCGCTTACTTTCACGCGTCGAAAATTTACTGATATCGCTTTAATTCTGACCGGTACTACCAGTCGTGAAATTGATGGCATATACACGCGCCAAGTGAGCCACCCTCTCCGAGGTTGATTTTTATTGGGGTTCGCTTGACCCGACGTAACGGCAGGCCTTCCAACATCCCACTGCCAAAATCCCTGAAACGAAACAAAAGTATGCCGAGAGAAACATTTTCGCAACTTGTCCGTTCTTCCTGCGAGCAATCGGAAAGTAAACATATCGTAGGCGAAAAAAATCGGGAAACGATTGGAGATGAGGAGTAAAGTGAATTGAATTAAGCGACACAACGCGTTTGCAGTGAAGGTGATTCTGGTGAGTGCTTAGTTTATTCCCAAAAATATTATCCTTGTCTCACGTTTTAGTGCGGAAAGTCTCGAATGGCCCGTGTAGTTAAAGCCGACGGAAAATGAGGCTGAAGCTAGTAACGTTGGTGTAACAAAACATTGAGGGGAAAAAATCACTAGTTTGTAATTTTTTAGTGACTTTGAAGTGGGCAAGTTTTGAAAATATGAATTACTTTCACTTTGCTACAATTTACTGCATTTCAGAGATTCCCAAAATTACGAAGTAAAGACTTTTCCAAAACACGAATCGTTACGATAACGTGACTAACTTCAGCCACGTGACGGAAAGCGTGTTCGTATCAAATTTTTACACTTTTTGACAATCTGTGGGAAAATTTTGGGTACTCGTAATGCTGGTTCAGAGAATCCCGCAATAATTTTGCAGAATTAATCCCCTCTCGCGACTTTTTGGTAACTTTCTTCAAACTGTGACTCGAACACGTGGCTGCTTTTGCGGACTGAAACTAATGGAAGGCCCACATCGGTTGATTACGTTCCTCCGTTTCCCGACCTAGTCGAAAACTTTTCGATACATGGCAGTCGTTCGAACCAGACTGATGTAAAAATAACAAATGTACGTACCTATGTATTATCATAATCCTGACGTGAAGGTTATTGTTCTTTGGTGAGGATAAATCGATTTCGGAAACATTCGAAAATTGTACACCTACATACATCTCGTTCGATATAATCCAGGGGCAATAACCTGGCTGAAGTTAGTAACGTTAACGCAACGAAACGTCAAGGGAATAACCATGACCGTGCAATTTTCTAGCGACTTTCAAGGAGTTTACTTTTCGAAATATGTGAGCATGTTTTGTTTATCACAGGCTTATTTAATTTCAAACAATCCTAAATGTGCAAAGTAACGATTTTCCCTTATCATTCGTTATCACTATAACGTTGCTAGCTCAATCCATCGTACTAAACCAAGTGCATCGAAAAAATTCCACGAGGTTGAAGTTTAGTTTATTGATCTGTAACTGCGATCCTTGAAAACTATTTCGAAAGTTGGGAAACAGCGATTCGTTTTCAGCGTTTCCTTTGGCTGGCGTTACAAACTTCAATCTAGTGAATTTTTAAACGTTTTACCTGTTCAATCGAACGATTGGAATATGAGGCGATTTGGGAACCGACGGCTTCGCCTTAATTTCTTCTTCTCATCCTTTATTTTTCTTCGCAGTTCTCGTTGATATCCGCGTTCGTCTGTCCTTCTTTTTTTTTTCTTCTCCACCCGACGCCGTGCCACTCTGAAATTAACGATGAAGTGCGTAGGTAGGTAGGTTTGTTGGTTGGTTGGTTGGTTGGTTGGTTGGTTGATTTCTCCTTCGTGGAGTCCCGATTCTCCGAGTCTTATTGCAATTACACATAGCCCCCAATCCCCTGAGTGCTCGCAAGTAACTTTTTATGGCGTATAAACGTAGACACGTAGATACACACGCGAACACACGTACATTAAACACAGACGGACCTGTGTTCAAGGTTATAAATAAATCTCAGTTTCATTGTCGGTACACAATTACACCGTTAATTCAAACTCTCCTATGTAAGTGTAACAAATTTTTCTCTTTTCCCCGGCGATGATGTTACAGTTGCGCTTCACTTGGTCTCCTAATTCGATTCAACGCAATGTTTCTTCGATCTTTCTTTGTTGTATTTAAGAAATAGCTGACATAGTAGATCGTGCGTAAATGTCGGCGACCTAATAATGAAGATCGGTTGCGACAAATTTATTTCGGTTCGTTGACCGTTCCTCAGCGCAGATACCAAGTCTCGGATATTTTATACACCGCTGAGAGAAATTTTTAGTCACGTTTACCGCTCAGTCCTTAACTATTTTCATTTTTTCCCACAACTGAAAAATATAGTTCTAGGTACAAAATGAAAATTAGTCTTCTAGATGTTACCGGAAAGTCTATTATCCGTTATTATTTCTCATTACGATCACTGTAGCTATATTTTCTTGTAACTATTGCGAAAATTTAACGCTCGTGCAACAATAAATAGATGTTCAAGCCTTATTTAACTAAAAAAGTAGAGTAAACCTCACAAACTAATTTTGCGTTGCAATAACCAAAAAAGGATCGACGATAGCGCAAAATGGTTCGGCGTACCTCGTTGTTCGTAATCCCAAAAATATTCAAACAGTTTTTTTTAACGACACATGATTCGTGCATTTTTCTAGTTACTATAACAAATGAAATTCTTTTCAGTGCACCTCGTGCCTCAGATAATATATTTCGTAAGAATTACACACACTTGTTTTGATAAATAATCGCGTTGCATTGGTGGTGAAATTGCGGTTCCAAAAGTATTAGTTCCCGGTTCCTATTATAAATAAAAATATATCCCCAACCATAAAACTATCGAATTTATAATGTATGTAGCACATTAACCCGCGAGTTATCGATATTAGCTGTGTCATAATGTATATATATACATTGTGTATGGTTGTGTGTGCACATAATTTGACCACTTATAGGTATGCATGCGGAGCTAATAATTCGAGTATAGCCTGTGGGCGCGTAAATTACCCTTTAGGGCTATAATCATCTTTCGATTAATCTGCGGGGAGGCATGATGTATAACAGTAAATGAATGGATCCTTCTTATCTTCGCATCGAGTATATATATATATATATATACGCGTGTGACATGTTCGTTTTCACCGTGATCGTTATCGTCATCGTTTTCACTCCTTCGTTCATTTTGGTGTTCGTTTAAAGCGGCTACCCGAAGCTAGTGAAACATGAAGATAGGTACATACTTTAATGCCAATTTTTATCCGTAATGATTAATTGCAACGCAGGGAAATTATTAGTGACGCGAATCACGGACCAAGCGGTCTGAAACTCTGCTCACTTCGCTATTAGCTGATCAGGAATTGGTGCATGATCAAAAATCGGGACACTGAGCTTACTCTAAATCGATTCTGGCCTATCAAATTCGTAGAATAACGAGTCGTGTTAATTAATATTTCAAAATGGAACGCCAAAGGTTTTGCACAATTAAAGGGTTACATACAGTTAGAATTTTCAAAAAATCGAATTTTTTTTTTTTTCATTTCATTTTCTTAATGTAACGGTGAATATTTTCGAAGTTACACGTAAATTTGAAAAGGCGTTTCAGAGTGCTTGGAAGTACAAGGCCGGAGCGGAAGCGCTTACCTGGAACGCTGTCCCTTTTATGCACCTGCCTATTGTAAATGTTCCCTTCTAATATATTCAGATGCGTAAAGCAACATTGTGTTATTGTTTTTTTTTTATTTTTTACCTGAAAGGTAAATTTTTATTTCACTCTCCCCAAATTTTAAACGCCTTTTTTCTCAAAATGGTGTTTAAAAAGTCGGTGACCAACATTACTCTAAAACGGCTAAACCGATTAGTATCAAATTTTAACACGAGCTTCTTAAATATATTTTTTAGTAATTAATCGAAGATTTTTTCTCACCGATAAATATTTTTTTTTTTATAAGCAATTTAAGGCCGAAATTTTGGTCAAAAATCGTTTTTTTTTTTTTTTTTGAGAAGCCGCCATTTTGTCAAAAAAAAATTCATTTTGCTTATTCCTTCGATTAATTACTAGATTTAACATCACTTTAACGAAATCTGTTTGGTTATTTAATTTCTGAGGATCCAGTTCAAAGATATAGCGGTCACCGCAAAACGTCATTTTTGAGAGGAGCTCCTTTCAAAATAAATATTTTTACTAATACCAAGTCTTAAAATACAATTAAAAGATACCATAATATGTGTACAAATTTTTAGATCAATAAATTTGAAAGTTTTCTCAAAAAAAATTCTGGAAAATTCGCTTTTTTTCGGTCATCGAACTGTATATAACCCCTTAAGTGCGACTGTTTGCACCAGTCTTCATATATGCTCAAATATTTGGACGATTGATCAGTTTTTATACAAGGCTGAAGCTGGTAGCCAGAATTGGCAGCCAAACGTTCTAATTTTCATTTAAATAAGGCAATGAAGTTCGAAAATCAAAATTTTGCGAAATATCTTGAACCCCCGATACTAAGAGGATAAAACTGAACTACATTTTTGTAATTTCCAAAAAGTTTAACACGTTTAGCTGCCAACTCTGGCTGCTAGCTTCAGCTTCATAATTTTTATAAGCTTCTGGTTGACTTTAACGTTATTTGATAATAACGTTGTCTTAAATAAAAGTCTGAGAACCGGTGAAAACGTACGTCTCGTCGGTAGTCGGGAAATAATTTAGCTAACGCGTTGTAACTGATATAAACGTTATACCCAGTTTCATTGATGTTCTCACATATAACAATTAGCGGCACGATAGTAACTAATTGAAGTGTTTTTAACGCTGCATACATCAGTCAACTCCAATTTTCGAGACCGCGTGCCGCGAATGATTAAGAGGCTTGTTAATATGGCAGCCGCGGTGGGATTTTGGCGCGTATAATATTACGGGAGTGCAAGGATTACGCAAAAATTTCATGGTTACACAATGTAAGGATAACGTTATCAAACTTTCGCTAAGAATTGAAAGGCTAGAAAAGCTCGTAGCAATTTTTTTTTTTTTACTGTGTTTTCCTATATTTTCAACATTTCTTCTGACAACACTATTTTTTGTATGAAAGAATGCAGAAAGTTGAAAAGTGAATAAGTCAAAATATAGAATACTCAGAATTTATGTTTTATCGAACGCTCAAGTTGGTGCTAATAATAATTATAAGAATCGATGCTGAATTTCTGAATAGTAAATGAAAACTGGGTGGTTAATTTAAAGCATGAAGTAATGAAATTGTCGATCAATGATTTGTTGCCTTTGTACGTATCTGTATTTAAATTGTTTTTTTTTTTCAACGTTGTAAATTGGCTCAGCCGACTAATTATACAAAATCGTCAAATGACATGTAAAAAATTGCAAAAATTCCATATTTTGACTTTAGAGGCAGTAACCTTGACTTTCCGTTTCGGTTTCTAAGATTACTTTTTACTTTGACTTCCCGAATTTTTGCATCCTTCTGTATTGAAATTGTTTTAATTTCTCAACCGTTGCGCATTATCTCAACCAACTAACTGTAAAAAATCGTCAAATGAAATGTAAAAATGAAATGTAGAATAACCTTCAGTTTTCGATAAATTAAAGTGTAAAATCGTCGTAAGAAGTACCGAAAAATGATTTAAAAAAAAAAAACACCCCTACAAATTTCGCCCAGTCTATATACTTCCATCTATCCGCACTCCGATTTCACTTTCTTCTCAGGCACTGTACGTGCGACCCTTCTTTCACACGGTCATCCCACTTCTCGACCCCTTCGACCCAGGTAGAAAAGTCAGGCAGATCCGACAACCCCGCTAATTGTGAGCCTATTCAAAAATCCCTGGTGAGGGAGGCTTTACCGAAAAGGGCTGAGGGTGCAACGAAGCTAGAGGTGCATGTGCATACGATGTAGCGACGTGGGTATAGGTTGACGTGCGTGTCCCTCGCCCCCCCCCCTCTCTCTCTCTGTCTTGTTATAAATGGATTGACCCAAAGAAAACCTCTGAAATGACATAAATAACGCGGCAACGGATCCGTAGGCCGTAGGCCGCAGCGTTGTAAGAGCCTTACGTAACATCTTCTAGCTCGACTCCGATGCGTGTGGGGGAGAGAATTTGTCTCGCACACGATGCCAAGGCAGAGATTCAGATACCGGTGCCTGATCGATGCGGTCGTTCGATCGTTACTCCTAGAGTGCCCCGCACTTCTCCATACGTACCGATAACTAACGAAATCCTTCTTAGTCGAGGAAATAAAGCACTAAAAACGGCCCAACTGTCGATTTTTTGAGCAGTAAGACGGATTTTAACGCGGTTTTTTGCATTCGATTCGTAAGAGCGCCTGCAAACTTTGTGAACTAAATTGATTAATTAATTTTTTGAAAATGCATTATGGCATTAATAATATGCAATTTGCAAGTGCACTTCCAAGAGACACTAAATAAAAAATTTGCTACTCGGGGGTTTTTGGGGTCGCTGAACACGAATATCGCCACGGCAACCGTCTCCGAGGTACCTGGTGCCCAGGGTGGACAGTATCAACGTCTTCTCCTAGAGTTTTGGCGAAAATTGTGATCGAATTTGTCGAAACTCGTTGCTTGGGGGTTTTTGGGGTCACTGAATACGAATATCGATACGGCAACCGTCTCCGAGGTACGTGGTGCCCAGGGTGAACGTTTCAACGTCTTTTTCTGGAATTATCTTGAGTATTATCATTTTTACCTCAATTAAAGTATATTGTTCTTAATTCAATCACAAATTCGATCACAATTTTCGCCAAAACTCTAGGAGAAGACGTTGATACTGTCCACCCTGGGCACCAGGTACCTCGGAGACGGTTGCCGTGGCGATATTCGTGTTCAGCGACCCCAAAAACCCCCGAGTAGCAAATTTTTTATTTAGTGTCTCTTGGAAGTGCACTTGCAAAATGCATATTATTAATGCCATAATGCATTTTCAAAAAATTAATTAATCAATTTAGTTCACAAAGTTTGTAGGCGCTCTTACGAAGCGAATGCAAAAAACCGCATTAAAATCCGTCTTGCTGCTCAAAAAATCGACAGTCCATTGCTTTATTTCCTCGACTATTCTGCATTCCACTCACTCACGTACAACACGCCCGAGTATTAAGCGTCCGCTTTTCGTGGCTGGGCCATTCGGATGTACGTAGACGTGCCCGTGCCGCGTCATGCACCTGAACGCTTCGATTCGCACATTGTGTACGAAAATTAATTGCATTTTATCGAACGAATACGAAACGCGGCTAAAGCTGTTGGACGAAGAATTTAGCTGGTTTTCAACGGATAACACAGCTCTGTAACGGTGGAAAAAAAGGCCCAACATTTGACAACTTATTTTGGGTGTTGTGAGAAAAGAGAATGGGGTTTTTTTTATTATTTTTATTTATTTTTTTTTTAAATTTATATCAAATTTTGTACAAACGGTGCATTTTTGAAAAAATAAATCGATTTTTGGCAAAAAATAAGCAGTAAACTCTTGATAGACAAAAAGAGAAGAATTTGCATTGAATAAAAAAAAAAAAAAAAAAAACGGCTAGAAGCTACTGTCAAAATTTCAAATCGATTCATCCAACGGTGTTGAAGTAATCTGTCCTCTCAGTTTGAAAAAAATGGTTTCGAGAAAAAATGAATTCAAAGTTTCACGAACACTCAGCGCTTGTTTCGTGGCAAGGTGGCAAAATCGACAATCGAATGGTTCAAAAATTTTCATTCACTACAGAACCAATTGAATATTGTTTTTGTGAAGATAAATATTGTTTGAGGCGAAAAAAAAAAATCGTCTCTTTCAAAATCCTCGAGTTATTTTACCCCTCAACGTATTTCACAGACCCGAAGAAACTTTGGTTGGAATTTGTAATTTGTGGTCACTTCAATTTGTGCTTAGTCGTCCTGACGGCACTTCGAATTCATTTCAGAACACTGGTGTTAGGTACTTGAATTTCTATCAACTGACGCGAAGTCTGCAAATTTCAGACTTGGAATTGCTGTTTAATTAAGTTGAATTCGTGGGAAGTCACTGATCGATGTCAATTGATGACAGGTAAAAACATAGAAACTCAAGTCCATGCTGTTGAGTCACGTGATACGATTTAAACAATCCTGATTCGTTTGCTATCGTGATTGTGAAGTCATATTCAGCCGTTTGAAATCACGTAAAACGTCGAAAGAATTGACTTTTTTGAAATCATTTGAAGTTGTCTCGACACTTACTTCAAGTCGTACCTGAAATCATTTACAATAGTCTGATTGTGAACTTACATCGAATAAAGTTACACCTCGAAGTCGTTATTGATAAATTAAGGTGGGCAATTCGAATGAAATTCATTTGCTTCAAGTCACGAAGCGATTTAGAATCATTCAGAGTCATATTAAGTTGCGCGAAGTAGCTTGAGTAGTTCATAATGTAGACTGCCTTGAATCCATTGTGTCACTTGAACTCTTGATGTGTCTCGAAGTCAGGTGAACGGTTCACGGCAGGCCGGTAAAAGAAAGGAAAGAAACTAAAAAAATAAAAAAATAAAAAAACAAAGGGATGTCGGTAGCATTGTGCAGCCAAGATAAAAGATAGCGTCAATCACTCCTTGGTGTACTTGATCGCAGGCATGCTATTTCTGAAAGTGCGTTTACATCGAGAAAACGGAACCTCATCGAGAACTTCTAGACTTTGGTGGACAGCGACGCTCTTGTACTGGCAAACTTGTCATTTCAACAAAACTGATTGATAACAGTTCTCAATGTAGGTACAGACAACTGAACTGTAGTCATGAATGAAATTTACATTGATTTGCATTTAAAGCAAAAAAAGAAAAAAAAAAAAACCGTTTCGTACACCTTGGAGGCGGTTTGAAAGGATATTTAAAAATCTTGAACCCGCGAACGTTTCATCAATGTTGTTGTCATTTTTTGTTTATTGGTAGCAGAGAGTGCTGGGTCACATTTTTCGCATTAGCAATGTTATCTGTTCCTATTTCACCGATCGATTCACGTGAGAAATTCCCTTTGATAAACCGAACTACGATTATCCATTTTGCCTGATCATAGGTTCAATAAGGTTCAGATTAGTCAGGTGTGCCGAACGTGACACTGATCAAGGCTACGTTCAGGCTACTTTCGTTACGAAGCTGATCAAGCCACTGTAAATATTACTCTATACTCGTCACCTTGTAATTGTATATCGCCACGTGTTTCCTGTCACTTTTGTAACTGTTGCGAAGTATGCTGTTCGAAATAATGGAGACTCTCATTTTTTGACACGACTTTTGGAACTTTGAGGAATATCGGTACAAGTATGAAAGTTTTCCATGGTATACATACATATATAGGTATATATATATATATATATATATATATATATATATGAGTGTTTAAAAAAAAACGACTATTTTTTTTTTTCGAAGAACATTGAAAAATCTTCCGAGTGTCCCTCAAAAATGACCTCGGTAAAATATGAGCTCTTAATATTGGTATTTAGAGGTGGCGATTCTCAATTTTCTGTTTCCCATTTAAACATCATGGGGAAAAATTTTTTTTAAATTTAGAATTTTATTGCTCGAAAACGAATCAGTGCGAAGATATAAGCAAAACATATTCTTGTAGGAAAATTTTACGCTCTACAAAAAAGAACTGAGTAAAGATTTGCGTAAGGTAAGTCGTTTCGGAGTTATCAGGCCTCAAACATCGAACCGTTTGAAATAATGATGTTATTAATTTATGAATGCTACAAAACTGACTCATATCGTAGATTAATGAAATTTATTAATTAACATTTGATTGGAAGTCTATAGTTTTAATTTTAAAATCAATAATATTGTGTATTTAAGTGATATGAGTCAGTTTCTTAGATTAATGGACAGAGTCACGTGTTTTTTTTTTTTTTTATAAATATCAGAGTAAACCTTGAGCATTCTTTTTTTTCTTTTTTGTTTAAGACTGAATTTTCCGGATCGAATTCTCCGTAGTTTCTAAGAATTCATTGAACGTGAAATCTTAGTTCAGCCGGTCTAGCTATAATTTTGTTCTACGCGAAACTGTAAGTGGAGAGTAACTGATCACCGGCAAGTGCTGAAAGTGGTTGATAAAACGTGGATGAAATTACAAGTGCGTCTAAGATCATCCACGTTGATTCATCATCGTCAGTTTTGTTTGAATCCAACCGCCGAAACGTTTTGCAAACAATGCTTTCCTCTTGACTTCAGCGTCAAGTCTGAATCATTGTGAAACTAAATGTTCCTTCACGCCGCATTATACACTAATTATCGTATAAAAAATGATTACCGTAATTAGAATCGGAAATATCTGTTAACAGGTTTATAATTATCCACTTATCGACAATTCGTTCGTATAAAATCAACAGTTATTCATTGTGATTACGAACATTCATTAAAGGTCAACTTTTTCTTGATACCTGAAAAATAGTCGAAAATATAACGATTCAAATACTACCGAACTGTGACGTCAGAATGGTACAACAATGTGAAATAATGCAAAAATAACAAAATATCACTGACAAACTTTACTGCAATTATCAGCTAGATGCAATTAATGACTAGCAGATGTACATCTACACATATACATATATGTGTGAGAATAGAAAAACCGATTTGAAAAATAGAAATAAACGACGCTTCACTTCGAATCTTGCGTGAAATTGTTTCATTTCTGAAAACGAATGTTTATTTATTTTTTTTTTTTTCATTTCTTGTTTCATAAAAATCGATTTCAGCGTTGTCGAGATGGGTTGTAAGGAATCATGTGGCGAAGGCGTGTGATTGGAGGGAAAAAAAAAAAAAAAATAGAAAATTCTTTATTTCGGAAACATTTCAGGCGTCGTACTAACGCGGGAAGAATCCTTGGTGGAATTCAAAATAAAAAAAAAAAAAAAAAATTGTCAGGGTCAACCGTTCAACGAGTCGGCGTGGAATGACCCGTATATTAAGCCTAAAAATTCGACACGTGTCGCGTGCCTTGTAGGTGTGTACTTTTCGTCGTGACGTCACGTCCCGACGCCATAACCTTACCCAACTCTCTCTCTCTCATGCCTCTCATCCTCGATGCGGCGGATTTTATTCCTTCGCACGATGTTTCGACGAGAGGCGACGCGACCGTCATCGTTTGTTTTACGAGCGGAGTGGAACGGAACAGTTTATAACCTAACCTCACCTAACCTAACCTAACCTAACCTAACCTAACCTAACCTAACTTAACCTGACCAAACCTAACCTAACTTCGCACGATCTGAACCGACTAACCGAGGCAAACGCCGCGAGAGAATCGAGCTTGCCGGGGGGGAGGGGGGGGGGGGAGGGGGGGGGGCGAAACGCCGCCGCCGCCGCCGCTCTCTTTGCATCAGCTGTTGGCGCGAAACTCGAGAGGAACACGTTGCGCGGTCGCATGACGAGAGGCCACCAGACCTGAGGGGAGTGGGGGGGGGAGTGGGGGGGGGAGACACGCGTTTAGCACTTCGCATTGTGATCGCACTCTCGCTGTCAGCCTCTGGGCACACTCTCCCGCCTCACGTTTCCGCTCCTCCGATGATTGTTTTCCTTATTCTTTGACGGGTTTTTGCCTCTTTCTTTTATTTAACTCTCTTTCGTGCTTTCCAAAATTCATCAATTACTTGGCGGACGTACGTAAATTACGTGTTCGAATTTTGAGGGCTTTTGACATTTTCTTCAAAATAAAACATATATTTGATCGAGAGTAGAAACTTGTCTCGCTATTATTCATCCTCGGAATGAGTATTTTTACATTGTACCAAAAACAAAAAATTGCTTTCGCGTTTTGGATTTTTCGCACGAAATTTTTTGGCTCGTAATTGAAGAAAATAGATTCGATATGGATGAATTATTTGATCTCCCGAGTCCAAGATGGTGTGTGTAAAAGATTCCAAATAATTTCTGTATCGAATGCAAAAATAAAACATTTTTCCTAAGCATGGGACTCTCTGTTACAAATCTATATCGTATATCTAATAATAACAAATCGACTGGTATCTTTTGTGTATAAATAAATCACTGACAAATCGTCTGATCTTAAAATTTTGATATTCTTCTCAACTGTCCCAAAAAACAAGTTCAGTAGACCAAATTTCCAAGTAAAAAAAAAAAAAAAAAAAAAAAACGTTTCAAGTGAACGTAGCTTGCGAAAGTTTGAGAAGAATATTGTTTGAATAATTACGCAAATTTCGTATCGTTCATCTAAATATTCTACCTTTTGCTCATACTTATATTTTATATTTTACGTCACAATTCATCGTCGATGCAACGTGCCTGTCATTGTAATTTTTTGATTTCCTTAGCAAACACCTAAAAGTAGATAATTTACACTATTTTTGACGTATCGAAAATTGGAAAATATTTAGTAATTAAAGACAGACGCGTTGTACCAAAATGAGCCAACAAATTTAAAAAAATACGAAAATGGGCCCCCATCTCAAAAATTCACTCCACCGACTTTCCGAATTCTTACCATTTGCAAATATCTGCAACGCTTCATCAACGCAATTCGTATTTTACGCTTCATTGTACTGGAATAAGAGAAACTTAATTTTTAACAGTTGTTATCAATTCTAACGACACTTTGATTTTCTGTAAATATGATTCAGTGCGAGATTGGGATTAAAAATAATTTTCATTTCAACCACAAACTTTTAATATTCGAAAAATTATAGAGCTGAAGAAATCGTTGTTTCGTAGTAAGAGGAATTTTTGAAATGCAGTAAATTATAACGGCACATAACATATTCATAATTTGAAAACTTGACTATTTCAAAATCACTATAAACTTGCAAAATTACGTTAACGCTACAAACTTTGACCTCATAAAAAATTTCAAACCGCAACAAAAATTATTCCCACCAACGATACAAGAAATAAAAAAATACCATGAAATTCCAAAATTCGCAGAAAAAACTTTTTTCACTCAACATGTCAAAAGCATAATTCTTTGACTTTCGTTTGTGCATCGATCTTACACCGTTAATTATCTCTTCAACTTTACATTTATATCCGTTGCGTGATCCACGAACAAATCGATCATTGCAACCAACCCGCTATTAAAATCCCTCTTAAATACACGCTCTGAATTATTTGTCCCATTATTTATATACTTATACGTGATTGATCCACGTTACTGATTTTATCGATGTATCACGAAACAAAATGTTTTATATTAAAAGTCACAAAGTGAATAAGAACCAAGAAACTTATATTGGTAGAAATAGTGATCACAAACACCAAGGTGGCGATAGAACCAGGAAAACCGTGAATAATCTGGGAATTTCATCAATTGGGAAAAGTCGGGGAAAAATCAGTGAATTACTACAGAACCTAGCGCAAAACGTAGTTTATTTTTTTTTTTTTTTATAAATCGTTTTCAAACTTCGGCAATTAACTTTTTCAAATTATTTGTGCAAGAAAGCAATACCACGCGTTTTTTACTTGCGTGCCCAATTTCTGGAGCTTTTGGTCACGAAAGCTTCCCAACTATCACCTAAGTTTCGTGAGAAAAAGTCCGTGAATTTTGATTTTTCTTTTTCTTACGGGAAAATTCAGGTAGTTGTTATTTGAGCAAAATTTTCGCCACCGAGGAAACGGTTATTGTATTTTCTAAAAATCGACGTCGCGTCTGCCGATTAGTCGAAAAATCGCCAATGGATTTCTGTCTGAAATTGCATCGTCTCACCATTATTTGAGAGGCGTTGTATTACTCAGTTATCGAGGCGAATAATATTTGCACACGCGTGTTTGGATAACCCAGTGTATGTATCGGCAAGGCTGTCGTAAAAGCTCATTGCGGTATTTTAAACACACAAGGTACACCGCTGTTTGGATCTGATTATTACTTCGCTCATACTTCTCTCGGCGTGTCTGGTAGCCCGAAACAGCTTAGCGTTTTATCGTTTCTCTTTGTTGCGGTACGATTTTTCACAACTCAACTCAAAAAAAGAGTCTTGTTTTTGAAAAGTGGAATTGGGGCGAATTCCATGGAAACCCGATCAACGTCTAACCCTCACCGTTTCCAAATTGGTTTGAATTTGTTTTTTTTTTACTTTTTGTACAATTGTCTCAACTCTGAAACAGTACCCTGAATTTTTTCAGATTTTTTATTCAACTGCTCAATCACTTATAAATATTTAGAGTCATTTTGAAAAGAACCATCGTTAACATTCTCAAAAAATTTCACACAACTGTAATTTTTTTTCCTAACATTTCCAGACCGATGATGGTCAGATTTTTTTTGTCAACTGAAAAATCGTTCGAACGATACGAAAACTTTTCAAAACTTCTATTTTTCACTTGAAACATTTCTAGACCGGTTACACATTCAACTTTTTTTCATCAACTTCATCGTGAAAACCGGTCTAGAAATGTTACGGGTTAAAAATAGAAGTTATGAGAGTTTATCGTAAATTTTCAGACCCTTCAAACAATGTTGGAGTTGATCAAAATAAAGTGTTGAAAAAAAAGTTGAAAAAAACCTGCCCATTATTGACTCGGTCTTGAAATATTTGGAAATGAAAATATAGTTTTTTGAAATTTTATTAACAATTCTAAAAGGGATTCTTTTCAAAGTCACTCCAAATATTTGTAAATAATTAACCAGTTGATCAAGTAATCTGAAAAAAATCAGAGCACTATTTTAGAATTGGAAAAGTCGCAGAGATTTTCTTTAACAAAATCAAAAATGATTTGAGTCCGACGTTGGTTGGGTTATATTCGATTTTGCGAATTGTGTCAGGTTCGCAAAAATTATCGTTTACTCAGGTCGATGGACGCATTGATAGCAGAATTTTTTCAAACACGAGTATCGATTATCACGCGGAAAATAAAACTGTCCAGCTCCCGAATGTCGGTCAGTTTCAATTCCAGAGAATAATAGGAATGAAAAGTTATAGAATTAATGTAACAGCTGTAACAATAAGATCGAGCACCTCTTGAGAATACTAAGTTAAACACGGAGCAGAAAGATGGAACGAAAATACGAGGTCTTTATTCTTGACCGATTAGTTGTCGTTATAATTGTATCATCTTTGATCAATCGTAGGGATCAAGAAGGATCGTATTGAAATTTCAGCAAAAATTATCGTCGAGCTTGAATGATAATTTTTTTCATTAAAATAAACCGAAGAATAAGATCTTTTTTGGTTGCATTCTGTCTGATCCTTGGTTATAGCATCACGAAAAAAATTAATTTGTAGTGTTCAATTTTATAGCAATTGGTTTCAGTTATCTAGAAATTTACAATTTATGCCGTTAATTTATAATTTTGAAATATCAAAGGGTCAATAATTGAGTCTAAACGTGTCAATAACTGGTACACTATACCTTGGATATCACGGATCTAGATTTTATCGTTTTTAATACATTCATTTATGGATAGAGAATAGTGTCAGTGGTGCGACTATCGTTACAAATTCACGATCTCCGTGCCTTAAACGAAGAATTTCACGCCTAGTTTTCGTTTCTCTTCATTTCATAATTCCGAGGATACAATGGACTCGTTTTCAAGTAACGCGTAATATTTTGAGAGTATGTTCATTATGAGATACTTTTATTTAGCGCTCGTTTTCAACAGTGACAAATGTAAATTGAAAATGATGTGAATGTGTTGAACGATGAACTATGTTTATAAAACATGAAACAATTAATATCAAATTCAGTACATAATACAATATGAATATTAATAATAAAAAAAAAAAAAAACACTTCAGATTTTTAAGACTATTTTCATCGTATGCCGGTGCAATAAGCTTTCAGTTTTTCGAATTAGTAGGCTCAATTCTGAGAAAGCATCCAAACACTTATCAGTGGTTATAACAAGAAATATTTGAATGCAATGTTACGTTCAGAGCAAAATCCTTGATACTGATCGGTGAATCTTTCAATCGTGAGAATATTTTTCCCTGCGATATAAAAATGATCAGCGCAAAATAGGCGTTAATAGTCTTCACCTGAATAATTTTCAAACCAAATACTCGTGCGATTTAATTTTAGAAATCGATATGTTTCATCGTTTTAACTAAAAAATACAGTCACAAATTTAGTATTTATGAAATTATACCCGTCATCTACAAAGATCAGATAATGCTCGTTTTCAAAACGGTTTGAAATTATTATCAATAATTACGATTACGAACCAGAGTTTCACTTGTTTTCCAGCAGTCCATTCGGTATTACCATTTTTTGAATCAAGTATTCAACGATGCCAAAATAACGGAAGGTTTATCGCACAGGTTACTATTAATTTTGTCATTAGATTTGTGATCAGCGACCCCAACAACCCCCGAGTAACAAGTTTCGGCGAGAATCATCGAATTTTGATAATTTTTTCAGTTTCACAACCGCCATATTGGATCCGCCATCTTGATTTTAGAAATCACCAAATTCTGACTCACTTCAGATTCGTAATTAGCGAGCCTAAAACCCCCCGAGTAAAAAAATTTTAATGATACCTGTTTTACTGAATTTTTCCAAGTGCAGGCCTACCAACGTCTCCAATTTGAATGAAATAAAATCCCTTGGATCAGACGCGCTCTCTCTTGCGACAGAAAACGGAGGGCTGCCCGCGCGTGTATATTCGGGTCTTCGATATCGTTACGTGGAAGTTATATCCTATTGACAAAGTCAATGGCATTTTATTAATTGCGTTATGGAGTTGGTATAAAGGTATATCAAGTCCGGAGGCCGCACGAAGGAGCGAGTCACGCACGCTTCTCATTTCGAATATTGAGGAGGCTCTGCCGCACACGCGTATTATACATATATTACGTATATATTATACGTATACACACACGCGCTTACACGTAAATGAATATTGCATGTATCGGCGTACCGGCAACCTGATATAACCTAATATAACTTCTTCCCCCAAGAAGTCAAACCACGATGACGACCGGCTTACCCGCAAATCTCTATTCCGTTGGATTCGTATTTATTACATGTCTATGCGTTCACCTTAAATCCTCAAATCTAATTGTCTGCCAGACAGCGTATAATTTATCAGTTAGCGAAATTATTATCGACGTACAAGATCTACATGTTTCAGTCTATTCGGTAATTTCTTACTGTCCACCAGCATAAGCGTAATATCTTCAATCGAGTATCATGACTTTTGTTACGCTTGTATCACTTTAAAAACGTTTCCTTCACACACTGAGAAAAATTTTCATCTGTCACAGTAACTGGGAAAGTTCAGTAAATTAGGTATCGTTAAAAAAATCTGTTCGACTAAAAAAGTAGAGTAAACCCGACAAACTGATTTTGCGTTGCAATAACCAAAAAGGGATCGACGATAGCGCAAAACGGTTAGGCTTAGCTCGTTTTTCCTAATTCCAACAATATTCAAACAGTATTTTCAACGACACCTGTTTTACCGAATTCTTCCAGTTACTACACAAATGAAATTTTTCCCACTGTACATACATACACGTATATGAAACGTGCAACACGTATTACGTGATGGAAGGAACGAGTATAGAGTGACAGATAAGTTTATATCGTCAGCTGATATCTGTCATATCCTATGCCTCTGCCACGTGTCCGTACACCAGTCCGTACGTAGAAGGTATTCACACGTACGTACCTGACGTATCAGGGATTCGGGTGGGAATCACTTTCACGGTGTTACACCGGTGCTTGCTCGTGCTGCAGAGTGCGTTAGATAAGTTGCCTCCCGCCCTCGCGCGTCTATTTGCTTTCACGATTGATAATACATTATGTAAAAGCAAAAGTGTGAGATAAGCGTTGCAATTTGTATGGTAATATCGATACGCTCGGTACGAAATTTAATCTCCCGATATCGACGGCTATGTGAGTTGGTACACCTAACGTGCGTATACTTGAGCATGTGTGCACCTACGTTCGCATATGTCGGAACATATATTCACGTGTGTAGGGCATTCCCTGACAATTACACCGATTATTATTTTTCGCCATCAAGGATCCGAGCCTCGGGTTTTACTTCCAATAACTTGTTTTGCGTCGTTTTTTGTGTTTTTTTTTTTTTTTTTTTAATCCGAGACTTACAACCTTTTACATCTTTCTTTTTTTGTTTTTCATAAATTTCGTTTCAAATTTTTATTCGTTTGCGATTTACAAGCTGAAAGAATAACGGAACCACTCGAATATACCGATGAAAGGAAACTTACATGACGATTCTTCGATTTATTTTACTCACGTTTTTGACGAATCCTTGAACAATTTTTTTAATATTACCGAAATTCTTCATTAATCGTGTTCCTTGATGCAATTGATGTGAAAAATGATGTTTGTTTTTATATGTACAGTGACGCGAGCGTGTTGAATCATCGGTTCGTTTTTACTTTATCGTTATTCATTTTTAATAAATAACCTATTTGGTATTTTCATGTTTTATCGTGGTCGCGAATTTTTACCCGTCTTACACGTAAACGTGGGAAAATTGGCATTTCGTGTTGTTCTTTTTATCAAGATACGAACCGACTCATGGAAAACTATGCAGTAAGTAAAAAAAAAAAAAAAAGAAAGAAAAAAAAAAACTTAGCCAAGTGACAGATTTTAGTCAATTTCTTTCTTGCTGTTTAACCAAAGCAAAAAAATTTCACTATATTGTGGTTTTATCAAATATTTGAAAAGTGGATTTTTGGTAAAATAAAATGTCCATCGTTAAAACGTTTCCGTGCCGCGTTGAATTAAAATTCGTATACAAAAATCCCTGATGGTGAAAATATCACGGTTGGTGGATATTTTCCGAATTAAGAATTCAAAAGTTTATCGCACTTTTGCGCGTGCGGTAATTTTCATTCACGCCTCACTGTAATTCCGGTATTGAATAAATTGTTTTCATATTGAAATCTGACCTGACTCTTTAGAGGTTGTGTTAATACCAATTACTGTTTCTCTTGCCATTATATCATAATCTGTACAAAGTGAAACTAAGTTTTAGTGCGAAACCAATGCCGGTAACAAGTGAAAGGCATTAATAAACAATACAGTACCTACTTGGATTTCGCAGAAAATTAGACAATTTTCAATTACTCAATGACTGCAGTGGCAATTGCAGTGTGTATGCATCGATAGTTTCGTGAAAATCTACACGTTTTGATATCTTGGGAATCTTGTCTTCTTGAACTGTCTAATATTACGTCTCTATATATTTTAATTTCTTGAAATTTTATCAAATTTCGTTACAGCAGTTGCAAATTATTTACACTTGATTATTTTCGTGTGTTTAGCAACAATCTTATGCAAACACACATTTTTTGCGGCTTGTCTAATGCTGGTACTTTCATGGAAACAAACCGAAAGGTTATGGACGGGCTTTGGGAAAGTAATTTTTTAAAGTTCAAGGTGTTTCATCAATTCAGATACTAAAAAAGTTAGCCGTTTCGACTCTATTTTACATATCGAAGAATTTATACGTAGACGCGAATCGCGGATAAAACTATTCATTGCGAAAATAAAAGCAATAATAAATTTTGTAAGCAATCGATGAGTTCACTCATAGACATAGTCACGGGGAATCGAGAACATGATTTGAAATGTGAAATGTCAATCAATTATGATTTTGAAAGAAAGTGATACTTGATGTAACGTTTTCTACGAATTTTTATCCTTCTTGAGACAATTTCCGATAATGATGAATTTTATACGACATTATTTTCATTTTAAAAACGACAAATGTTTTCAAAAAGTAGTCTGACTGAAAATAATCGTGAATAAGACTAGGATTAAAACAGAGACCCGTTACAATACTGTATATTATTATCAGTTTACAATTAGAAATAATGCAGTCAATACATGCCAATATACCATATTTGAATGTTGAATTGAAGTTCTAAACAGTGAGAATCGAGTTTTTAATATTCAGCTCGAATTCATTGGAACAAAATGTTCAATACTGAAAATAAATCGAGGTCCGGGTGTTTTGAACCTTCTCACTGGGTCTTCGACGGTATTTTAAAGGGTTCACCCAATCCCAATAAAAAGAAAATTGGAAGAAAAATTTACGAAAAAGTCGAGTTATATTTCGGTAAATATCAAGTATCATGAGATCTCGCACAGGTAAGAAACACGAGTAAGGTTTCGTTGGCATAAATAAATGGTACAAGTTTGTTAAAATAGCCTCGGAATCTTGATGCTAAGTCATCGATGATCCTTGAATCATGTATTATTTCGTTAACATAAACTTGGTTATACATCGTTTGAAGTAATTTGACGTATCGTTAAATCCTTGAGTTTCGGAAGTCGAGCGAACGCTCCAACCGAAAACAGTTTTTCCAACTGCCCTTCAACGACTCGAATCGCCAATCGCTGATAAAGGGAGAGTGTTCGACGTTGATCTAGGATCCCCCTGACGACGATCACGTTGTGTAAATGATGTATGGTTTTTGTAATTTTCAGCAGGGTTGCGGGCAGTTCAGACATGGGAAGTGAGCATTACTGCCTGAGGTGGAACAATCATCAGAGCAACTTGCTGGGTGTGTTCAGTCAGCTGCTGGAGTCCGAGTCGCTGGTGGACGTGACGCTGGCGTGCACGGAGGGCCCCTCGATCCGCGCTCACAAGGTTGTACTTTCGGCCTGCTCCAGCTACTTCCAGGCTTTGTTTCTCGACCACCCAAATCGCCACCCCATCGTCATCCTCAAGGACGTCCGCTTCTCCGAGCTACGAACCCTCGTCGACTTCATGTACAAGGGAGAAGTGAACGTTGAGTATTGCCAGCTCTCAGCGCTCCTAAAGACGGCCGAGAGTCTCAAAGTCAAGGGACTCGCTGACATGACAAACATCAATGCTGCGGCATCGTCGAGGGATGAACTAGACCAGCAGCAGCAGCAACAGCAGCAACAGCAACACCAGCAGCAGCAGCAGCAACAACAGCAACAACAGCAACAGCAACAACAGCAACAACAGCAACAACAACATCTTGCCAATGAGAACCAGCGGGATCGAGAGCACCGGGAACGCGATAGGGACAAAGAACGGGAGAGGGAAAGAGACCGGGATAGGGAACGGGAACGGGAACGGGAACGGGAAAGGGAAAGAGAGAGGGAGAGGGAACGGGAGAGGGACAGGGAAACGGAAGTGGAATGCGAACAATCTCAACCTCAGCAGCTCAGCGACGTAATGGAAGCTGTTCATATGACCGAGTGTCCACCGTCACCCACGGGACCCGGGAGTCCGTGTCCCGGACCTCTGGCCCTTCATCGAACCAGAAGGAACTCGGACGACGCTGCGAGCCTCGAAGAAACGAGAGGCTCCCTGAGTCCCATATCCGTTCACAGTGGTCCCAGCGACATGAGTCTCAGTAATAACACCGCCGGTGCAACAGCCGGAGGCATTATACCCCTCCAACTGCCGCAAAGCAGGCTTCCGTCTCCTCACAGTACGGAACCACTCGCCGGACCCTCGGGACTTCCGCCTGTACAACAAGTTCCTCTCGTAAGTCGATCGGATTCTTGCTGCTTTTGGTTTCTTTTTTTTTTTCTTTTCTTTATCTCTCCCAACACTTCCTCGTCGATTTTACCATATCGGTTTTAAAAACACGATCATCGAGACAACCGTCGGTCCGATGTGGATAGAAAGGTTACCGGGACGTGCTTTCAACATTTTGTATTACGTGAGAAAAGTCGGTTTAGGAGACACGAAATGGCGGCATGTGAATAAACTGTCGTAAAGAGGTCAAGGCGCCGAAACGACACTTTCGATCACTACTTTGTCAAGTTTTTATACTTTCAAGTAAAATTTGGAGGTGATACTTCCTAGATGTAATAACTACTATCGAGAAATAAATAGCAGCGTGGCGCGTGGTCAAAAAAAGCTTATGCTGCCTGATCGGGCTGTCAAGTCAACACCGATCCTTGCTTCAAAGAACTAACGGTCCGTACTTAAAGTGTACCTAAGACAGCTTAAAACCTAGGCATATGGCTATTGAAATCCCATTTCAAGTCAAAGACTGTTAGATATTTAGGCAGAAAATTTTTTGCCGTCAATTCGAAAGTTCTTAAATAGACGAATCGATGGAGGCAGGGTTTCGCATGAGGATGATTGCAAAAAAAAAAAAAAAAACCTCTCTTCATTTTTTCACATCTCTCTAACCTCACAATTTCTGAAATACAATATATTTTTGTTTATGAATCGGTATAAAGAGGTTGTAAAAATCGTTGGTAGTCGAATAAAAGAGATCTTGAGTGAAAAATAATTTTAAATTCGGCAAAAATTGATTTATTTTTTGTCTGAAATACGTAACAGTTTCAAAAAAACCAAAAATTTGTTCGGTTAAACTTTGTTTTGGTGAGTAAACAATTTGTTCTGATTAAATAAGTATCCGGTTGGCCGTGTGGTGAACATGTAAAGAAAGTTTAGTACACTTGAATAGTTATAAATCGGAAGTCCGACAAATCTTTACTATAGAAATTAAAAAAAAAAAAAAACTATACTATCCAGTTTTTTATCGTCTCGATGAATCGAAACTAGAAAAAGCGCTTAGTCGTATTCGTATGATATCGACTAGTTCGAGAAAATCAGTCAAATTAGAATCTACACACACAATGTACGAGATGAATTCTTCCATTTTATAAAATCATGCCTGTCAGCCAGTTTAGTAAAATTCACACGACTCACAGTTTGGCATGTTACGAAACGTTATTCCTGAGTGGATAACAAGTCACTTTTTTTTTTTTTTTTCCTCACTCACTGTCACTTTTTTGCTTTGCAAATGTTCGATCATCGAGAGTATTTCGAGAAACTGATTTGTAATTTCAATAAAAAAAATTTAACATTTCGTCATTATTTTACGTCGAAACGAATAGTTTACAGTAAAAAGACAAGGAAAAATCAATTCAGACTCGGAATTGTTGAAACTCGTTCAATTCTGAAATGGAAAAAATTTCCCAGCTCAAAAATGCAGAAGATTTAACTTGTTTCGCCGCAAACTGATTTCTACGTAACAATCATCGCTTGCTCTCCGCATCGCCGATTCCGACCGTTGGTATGCAAAATTAAGTTATATCTCATTGAACAATATTAGATCGGTGAAATCTGTATTCCGAATCTGTGTAGTACGCCGAATGTATTTAATCAAAAGCCAGCATCAATCAAAGTTTTGATCACGCTCTATCAGCGATGACACCGATATTTTCGTCCTACATAATATAGTATAACAGTATTAGCATATGAATATACGACACGTATACAGGTTGTACAAACGTGATGAAACCTGAAACGGTTTGATAACGTGGTAACAAGAGTTAGGCCGATAGTAAAATTTGTTCTCACGTTTTATGCTATACTCGATTCGTAGTTTTTGATTTGCCTAAAGTTCCGCGCGATCTTGCTTGATCAAAAACTCCTAATTACGTTAATTAGCTTTTTTGAAATTACGCTTAAACGTAAAATTTATCCGCAATCTCGTACGTTGCGGGAACACTCTTCGACCGGAACTTCGTTAAGACAGTCGTTTGCGTTCCCTTTTGGCGCAAAATCCTCGTCCTCCGTTCGTTCCGGTAAATGAATAAAATAAAAAAAATAAAAATAAATAAATAAATCACCGAAATATTTGCGTTCTCTTTTTCCAGTCCCTGAAGAAGGAAGTAGATTGGGAGCGATCTACGGACGATCGAGTATCGAATATCGAGGCGACGACTGACTACAGACTCCCACCAGATCCGGTGAGTCTTGATTCAATTATAACTTACAAGTTTATTATCAACTCGCTCTTGTTCGCCTATAACACATGTATACACATATTACGTATTCCTCTTAACTCTGCATAGTTCGTTATACTCTCTTAAATAATAATAACAACAACAACAAAAACAGCAACAACAATTATCGTTATTATTGTTATTGTTATTATTGTCATCATCAATACATATGCATATATTATCCCGTTTAAATACATACCTAACGTAATGTACATGCACAAATATTCCGCGCGTACACGAAACGCTCATCTTGCAACGATTCACGATAAAGCAAGGTCATCAGGTTGCTGATTATTATAATACAAGATCGTAAAGTTTTTTTTATTTTTTATTTTTTTTTCTTCACATTTTTCTGGCCCTCCCCCCCCCCCCCCCGCCCATCTCCTCGCCGAAAAGAGACAAAAAAAAAAAAAAGAAAAAAAATGATTAAACAAATCGAAATAAAAACACTCGAATACTCACCTTATCGTATAATTAAATACGCGTCACTTGCGACCTGTCAGATAATTTATATAGAAGCACCTTTAAAATATTCCAGAGTTATAGAAAAGCAATTCCGTGTTGGGATTTGGTATCGTCGCGTATGTAATTTTTACGTAAACGTTGTTACGCTTAGATCTATGATGACGACGGTCGTTATTGATTTATCATCATTGATAATTATTGTTCGTTGTTTTACGTACGGGCGAATTTGACAAACGCGGACGTAACGTTTCATCGGTTCTGCCGTTAATGCGATTTATCGGTAAAAAGATAATGCTCTGGACGAACATGTGAAAGTTTGAAAAATCACAGGGAATACTGTGTTACGTATGTGATCATGTGTTTCATTATTTATGCTGTAACTACTGCACGTGGGTCTGTTGCATGCATGTGTTGCCGAGAATGCTTTTGCTAACCGCTGCGGTTTTCTTTCTTAATGCCATTTCACCGCTGTACACTTGTTGGAAAAATATATTTTACCATCTTAAGCATGCGTGTGAAACTTGTGGTCAAGTCGAAAAAGTTATGCAGACGAAAATATGAAGGAACGAAACTTTCAACGGGGCGGTCAAAGTCTTGTCGAGTTTAATGCGTATGGAAACAATGCTTAATTGATCAATTTATGGAAAGATATTGGGAGATAGTAATTTTTAATTGAAAAAGCAAAATCGTAAATAATTTCGAGGAGATCGAATTAACGTTACGTTTAAACAAAACGAATGAAATAAATATTAACATCGTTATAAATTGCTAGAATCGAATTTGTCCTAAGGCTTCACGTTTGATCGGAAAGACGTGACGAGGAAAATCATTTTTAGTTTGGAATAGTAAATTGATACTCTATTAAAAAACATATCATTTTAGTCTCAGATCTGACTTTGCCTCTTTGTAAAGAATTCAATTGCAAAGTCGTCGAACACTCTTTTTCCGTTCGAGAAATAATTCAATAATAATTATACAATTTTTGTTCATATTTTTATTTCATATTCAGGAAATACTATTTCAATTGAACTCAAAACGACTAACTTCAACTGCATCAATTAATCCCTCGTTCCATTATACACTTGCCTCGCCAGTTGTCTTGCTTGTCTGTAAATTTGACACGTAAATTCATTCTCTTTACGTAAGATATATTTGAAAACATCGATCCCGCACTTGAAATACGACACAGTTCAAAGTAAAACATCGAGTGAAACTTTAAAATCCCGAGTCACCAGAGGTCGTCACAGTTTTTTCGTAAATTGCTCTTGTATCGAGAACGCCTAGCGCTCAGCGACATCTAGCGGTGATAATTCGTATCTTTTCACGATTCGCTAAAAATATTACAAAAACTTGTCATTTTTCGATTATTCAACCAAATACAAAAGTTAACTATCAATATTTAAATTTTTCCAACTGTGTTCCGCAATTGATGACCGTGCGTTTATCCCGAAAAATTAATTCGACAATTTTTCTTATTAATTGTCCGTTAACATGACGAATTCCGTTTATCACGTGCATATGTACGTAATATACAGTAATATACATCTATGTGTTCCGCTGTACGGTTGGATCTACTATTTCATGTGTGTTTATTACCCTAATAATTTTTCGTCGTCGTCGTTTTATATATATATATTATATTATTCAATACACACACAATTCATTAATCTCTCTATCATACCAACTTCACATACATCGTAATTTTTACTAATTCCCATATAATTATATACTCACGTCTGCTGCGCCTCGCCGCTCCCAATTTCTGTGTACTCACGCTTTTAGAGAGAAAAAGATGAAGAGAGAAAAAAAATCACTCAAAAATGAAATCACCCCTCCTAGAGAAGAAGCAAATAAGATGCAAAAAAAAGAATAGAAAGCAATAAAAAAAAAAAAAAATAGAAAATTCAAAAAAAAAAAAAAAAAAAACGTCTTCTCACATACTTTTCCACACTTCCACGCAAATAACTTTCCACTACACGTTACATCCTCCTTCTCATCATATTATATCCTGCCAGCCCGTCTTGCTAGCTCACTGTCAAGAAGTTGACCTTCGTTTTTGGCCATGGTTGTTTTTTTACTACATTTACATATTTATAAATCTCTATTTATATACATATATATATATATATATATATATATATATATATATACATTGTATATGCGCATTACATGTTGCTACATATCGCATAATAATACACGTATGCTGTACATTTATATGTATGTATGCATATATATATATTATATATAATACATAATAAATATATATGTATATATTAGGGTGGTCCTCATTTAGAATTTTGACGAATTTATTCCGGATCACCCCACCAAATCAATTATAAACAATTGAAAAACTATTCACAATTTTTTTCAGATTTTTATATCAACTGTAATCGCAAGCACGGTGTGAGAGGAAGGATTTCCCAATTTAAAGTACACGTGTTTCGGACACGATCTTAGTATGTATTTTACTGTAAGAGTAACAATGTTCGAAAAAATCCATAAACGTGAGGTTCTAGTGAGCATTAGTGCTACTATCTGAGAAAAAATTCACACCATCGTACCAGGTAATACAGACAATTGCATTTCTTATAAATAAAAAGAAAAAGTCAAATTCTTAGGGTGTGCAACTCGGCGAGATTGGTTGGTACGATGATGTGAATTTTTTCTTAGATAGTAGTACTAATACTCAGTAAATCTTTGCAATTACAGATTGATTCGAACATCGTCACTCTTGCAATAAAATATATGCTGAGAATGTATCTAAAACAAGTGTATTTTAAATGGTGATATCCATCCATTTACAGGCACGGGTTAGAATTGATATAAAAATCTGAAAGAATTAGGAAATTGTTTTTGAATTATTTATAGTTGATTTGGGGGGAGGTCTGAAAAAAGATCATCAACACCCTGAGTAAGGATCACCCTAGTATATATACATACTGTATGCTTTTTGGCATAAAGTTATACTGGGTATGCAAATTTTTTACCACACAATTCGTTTATATTATGTATTACGTACACATATGTGCACATATATGTATGTATTATACGTCGTATATGCACACATTCATTTATCGTTGTTTTGGGGTTGAGTGCAATGCCATTGCTCCACGTACAATTAGCGCTGCGGTATTTCTTATATATTATACACATATATACATATCGTATTGTATATCACTGAATTTGATAAAACAGAAATGAAACATTTAAAAAAAGAAATGAAAAGCAACAAAAGAAACGAAAAATTGGGAGGACGAACGTACTAGCTTTTTTTTTTTTTTTTTTACTCATATATACATTTAATATTATACATATATAGTATACTGTATAAATAGCCCGCCAAACAAAAATGAGCGTCAACTTCTTGTGCTGTCGTTTAATTGAAAATAGAAAAGAAAGAAAGGGAAAAGGAGAAAGAGAGAGAGAGAGTGAGAGAGAGAGAGAGAGAGAGAAAGAGAGAGACAGAGCAAGAAAGTGAAAGAGAGATAGAAAGGGAGAGAGAAGAAAATCAGAAAAGCACAAATATATGTATATACGCAAGTGAATACGTATACGTATACATATATGTGTGTTGAAAAAAAAAAAAAAAAAAAATTCTTCGACCCAACATACATTATTATGTGAACAATATACCAATACATATACACGCGACGTGGAGAATTTCCGTTTGTTACGAATAACTCGACTATAATAACGGATATTTACTTGTATACTGATCGGTACACGTGGAAAGAGAAAATAGTAGTCAAAAACGTAAAAAAAAAAAAAATATATATATATATATATATACAATCAAATGAAATGAAATAATATTTAAAAAAAAGGGAAAATCAGCTTACCTTTATGCATCATACCTGACACGGTCGCGGTGTAAAAAAATCTTACCTACAATTTTTACAAAGTTTATTAGTATACGTGTAATGGACAGTATATGTTATAAAACGATATTATTTCTACATATTATAAACATGTATATGTATACGTATACACACACACACACACTCACACACACGCACACGCACACACATACACACACGATAATTAAATCACCAAAGTATACAGGTTGTACATTTGAAGTATTTCGTCTTGTATAATTGAAAGACAGGAATAAAAGTAGAAATTCGAATACAAATAATATACCGCGACGATACATAGATCGATCGAAAGAGACGTAGAGAGTGAGACAGAGAGAAGTTATAGACACAGAGAGAGCCTGTAGTTACGGTTTACGTGGAAAAAGAAAGGAAGTAAATTTAGAGAAAAAAAAAAAACAAGCAATGAAAAAAATTGAAAAAAAAAATTTTAAAATTTAAAAAAAAAAAAAAAACACCGAGAGAGGCAAGAAGTTGATGTTCTTGTTTGTTTGGTTGCAGGAGTTGATGGGTTTGGATGAACGGGTGTTTGCGTGCATGTACTGCGGTGCCTCGTTCCTCCATCAGAGCAAGCTGACGCGGCACATCCTATCGCACAGCCTCGAGTCGCTAAAGTACAGGGAGCAGGCGGCGCATCTCCAGCTCCAGGCGCAGCTCGGTCTCGATTCGGGTCTCCATCTGGCTTCCGAGGTTGTCCACTACGCGCCCGGAGGTCCGGTTGAGCCGATGGACCTGGAGCTAGCCGCCCATTCGGACCCATCGTCCGGTGTAGTGCTTTGCAAGTTTTGTGGTAAATCATTCCCCGACGTCGGTTCGCTGATCGCCCACCTCCCCGCCCACACCGGCGACCGACCTTTCAAGTGCGAATTTTGCGGCAAGGCTTTCAAGCTTCGCCATCATATGAAAGACCATTGCCGCGTTCACACCGGCGAACGGCCGTTCAGGTGCGCCCTTTGCGGCAAAACCTTTTCGAGATCCACGATCTTGAAGGCACACGAAAAGACACATTATCCAAAGTATGTGCGAAAGTTCCTTTCACCCAGCCCCGTTGATCCATCCGAGGAGGAAGCCCCGGCGGCACATCCACCGGCGCCTCCCCATCATTGAGTATAATGACAAATTTTTAACTCCGCCTCTTTACGTATAATTATCATTATACTTTTATTACTATTATTATTATTATTATTATTATTATATACTATTATTATTACAATTATATATTATTAATCTTACTGTTATTAGCGTAGAGGTACGTGTGCGTTGAAAAATCTCCAACGCGGTATTTTTTCCCACCATTCGTTCGTTCATTTGAAACAAAAAAAAAATTTTTAATTATTTTTTTCAATTTATTATACTCTTTTTTTTTCGATCGCTTCTTCCCGCCTATTGTACTCAGTAGAATATCAATTCCGATCCTGGATACAGATTCCTGCACCGACGTCTTACCGACATATCTAGAACGTTCGAGGATAAGGATATCCCCACTCTGGGTGACCTTATCGACCGTCGGATAGTCCGATTGTCCAGCGTTATCGATCGAAGATAAAAGATATGGTAAAGTAGAGCGCAAATCTGGCGGATTTTAACCCTCTGTCGATAAGGTTGAACAACCGAACGATCCTATGATCGATAAGGTCAGCCAAATTGGGGATATCCCCACCCTTGAACGTTCTAGAAGTATCGGTAAAATGTCGGTGCAAGAATCTGTGTCCAGAACCTGCCTTACTACTCTAATTTTTTCTCCCCGTTTTTCATTTTTCTTTTTTCTTTTTTTGTTGTTCCCTTTTTCACGCCAACGCTCCGCGTTTCATTTGCAAGAATAACGGTTACATATAGGTAGTATAACATAATACATATATAAATATATATATGTATTATATACAATATACATATTATAGGAACAATTGTAAACTACATAAAATAAGCAACTATATAATAATAGCATAATAATGATAATGATGTAGGATAGATATATATAAAAGAAGCGTATACGCGCGTCATGTAGCGATTATACAACATGACCCGGTTGCGTATACATGCATACTGTGCACCTAGCCTCGAGGCAATCCGACGGTATTTCTAGTTAGTCCTGTGATTTTGGTTAGGATGGTTGGTGTATATCCGTGTCTCATTCGAGGGGGAGAGGATAAGAGACACGTTAAAAAACCTAGTATAACAAAGAAACGAAAAAAAAAATGAAATGACATGAAATGAAATTAATATAAAATCATATGAAAATCTCCCTCGTTTAATCAGTGCTTTAAGATAAAACGTTCAGCTTATCCTTATACGTACACATATTTGTATATATCATAGGAAAATACACGCGTGCACGCATAAATTGTACACACATGCATGCGCGTTTCGATGAAACTTTGTTCGCACGCGCACACCCACGCATACTACAATATTACACTATACGCAACTTAATTACGCTGCGTGCATGTGTGTACATATTTATGCGCGAAGTACACGTATTTATACAATTATATATATATACACCTATGTGCATAGGTATGCATACATATGTTCGTGTGTAGGTAAATTATTGAGGTATTTAAGTTGCGAAAGAAGGGGAAGAAAAAAAAAAAAAAGGAAAAGAAAAAAAAATAGAGGTGAAACGACGAGTGAAAACGAAGGGGGAAAAAATAACCTAGACGCCACGGTTGGTGCTTTTAAAAAGAGATTCTGACAAAATGCTGTGAATTATATATAAATTGATTATACATCTAATGATAAAACGGACGAGAAAGAGAAACGATGCTAAAAGTGAAGAAAATAAACTTGATTAAGAAAAGTACACACACACACATACATACAACTACGTCGTGAAATGACGAAAAAAACAAAGAAACAAATAACAATATTGTATATCGTACGATTTCTACTATGTACAATGATTGACTGTTGTTGATACGATTGAGGATATTTTATACTCCAGTTGAACGGGGTGGGTTTACACTATATTAGTAATAATAATATAAAACACAGACGATAAACAAATGAAAATAGTAATGATAAAATAGTAATGATAATTCCATAATATATGTATATGTATATTTAATATACATCTAGAGATACACACGTGCAGGGTGGAGGCTAAAAAGAAATAGAGAGAGAAAGAGAGAGAGAGAGGAGAGAAAGATGAATAGCGAAAGTTGATGAATCCTGAAAGGTCTCTGTACATAAAATATATGCAAACGTACGTACGGATGCAAAAAATGAAATTGCATCCGCATGAATTGGAAACGTAAAGAGTGCGCTGGCATAATATAACGATAACGATACATATTCTCACTCCTTGTACTGTTCGGTCCTTTGATGCGTATGTCGCTGACATACTTCAACCCTTTTTCTTTTTTCTTCGCATTATTACTTTTTTGTACGGTGCAAAAGCTCGGTGATCCTGGAATTCGGCAAGTTCTTCGTTTATATTGAAATGCAATATCGATGTATGATGAATTTTCTAATTTCTTCTGACAAGATAATCGAAAATTCACTGGCTTTTCATTGTAGACACAAACGAGCGGATACCAACGATTGATTTGTCTAGTGCAGATTGTCGAGAATGAAAAAATTTTCTCATCATTCGAAATATAGTATTTGATGTGAGATAACTTCGGTTAGTGTTAAACTCGAATAAAATCGCGCAGAAAAAAATATATATACAACTTTGTTTCGTGTTGGATTAGCAAATTCAAACCTCGGCACAGAATCAACATGGCCGCCGTGTTACCCCGCTTCGAGTTTTATTTCAGTGGCACAATCGCTCTCAGCAACCTTCATTTACCGCGTGACGTTTCACGTTCAACAGCAGTACGGCAAGAGCAGTTTAGTTGTCATTTTACTTTCGGCGAATGTATAAATAGCGAAATTTTCTATTGCAAAGTTTGCACGGATTGTACATGGTTTGCTTATAAAATGTATGTTTCTCGATAAACACAAAAAATATTACAAATGCCTCGCACATTGTGTCTGTTGAACGCAGACGCAATCACGATTTGTTGACGATGTTTGACGTTATTATTCTAAAAATTCGTTCGGCACAATTATTTCAGAAACGACGAGTCGAGATTATCCCGGAATTCTGAAAAGTTGTATCTTTTGAATAATCTCGAATATAAACGACTGACCGAAACCTGTATGGTACGTGGCTATAGAAAGAGATACATAATAGACATGATGCCGGTTAGCCATCGACGGTGCAATATACCTATATCTGTCTATCCACCATTCGTTATTTTTACTCTAATTCGTTGTATATTTATACAGAATAGAAGAACAAGTTATACATGTATACACAAATTAAACGTATATCGCAGTTTAGTTAGCTAGAAAAATCGGTTTTTACATACTATTTGCATACCATAAAATACGTGTACACTGTTGGAAAAAAAGGTTAAGTTTGTTTTTTTTTTTTTCGACGTCTCGAATAGTCTGGTCAAAAATTTATACACGTTTACCAGACAGACCTTTGGCTGATAATAGATACCCACGTTATAAATTTGAGACGAATTCGATGCCTTGTTTTTATAATCATCAAAGATTGTTGATGCTCTGTCGATATTTCTATAACGCATTATTGAACAAAATGAGAAAACTCTCTGCAATAACAATGTCGATTTATACTATTCACCAACGTAATAGAAATGAAACAAGATTTATTTGAAAACGAAAAAATTTTTATTTCCGAACAGTTTAATATTTACACAAACTATTTGGAACAGTGTGTATCCTGTACATCGGTGATGATTGGTCTTTAGAAAAACCACCATAACTTCCTTCTTATTGATTTATTATTTTCAACTTTAATTTGTAAAGAGTGATAAAGCCAACTGGAAAAATAACCGAATATACGTACATACGTAAATATTTAGTCACACGGAAAAAAACGCGAAAAAAAATGTATGCACGTAAATCCTGAGCAAAAATCAGAGCGATTCAAATTGTTTCGAATGTTTGGTAAAAAAAAAAAAAAATTACCATCACGTATTTCGGTATGAAAAGTTCAAGATGGCCGCGTAGTTGGTTCGCCCGGTAATTAATATGTGCAAAAGAATCGTCAATCGAACGCGAATCGAGCTGAAAAAATCTGTGCTGGTTATAATTTTACAGGCACGAAAAGATTGGACTAATTGACAGCCACGATACGTACAATCTTTTCGTGTATAAATACGCAACATAACGTCCAGGATACAATTTGGCAGTAGCGTGAGAAATTATTGGGCAACCCAAACGTAACTTTGTATGCAAATATAATATGAATTTGATGTTTAAACACATCGCGATCAATCAATTAACGTTCAAGTATTGCAGAAATTGTCTATCATTTATACCGTAGTTAATCTTAACCTCATTTTCAATCTCTAAAAGATGTTTCCTACGAGATTTTCGATTATCCAAGAAATTATGCGATGTGAAGGATTTATTTTTCGCAGAAAATATACCGCAAGCGTGTTTTGCAAAAAACTCGATATTCCTCACTCTGTGTTATTACATTTTCCCGTATAGACAGTCGAACGATTTTTCTTGTTTTCCTTTTTATTTATTTTTTTTTTTTTTTTTCAAGTCTTTCTCTTTAGAAAAAAAAAACTTCAACATGCACGCACGCGTATAACGATATGAAGACGAAAATCGAAAGAAATTGTATAAACTAAAAGACATCCGTATACATAAACGAACACACGTGAGAAAAAAAAATTAAAAAAAAAAAAAAAAAAAAAAACAAATACGAACACACGAACCAGAATAAGAACGTATCAATGTCGCGTTAGCAATAATTAATATCTAAATTTTATATACACACCTATACGATAGTTAAATTATTATGTCTAGGATGCGTAAAACTGTACTTTCTTCGTTGTTGATTAGTACCTATGCATATACTAAAAGATGGCGGTGACGATGACGTTAATGATACTGACGACGACGACGATGATGATGATGATGATGATGATGATGATGATGATGATGATGATAGTAGCGTTTCTTACGATTATTTTGGGTGATAAGTAAACCAGTATTTCAATGAACTTTTGTTTTCCTATTAGTTATGTAATTAATAACGCGCTGTTGTTGTTGTTGTTATTACTATTACTATTACTATTACTATTATTATTATTATTACTATTACTATTATTACTATTGTTACTATTATTACTATTATTATTATCATCATTATCATCATTATTATCATCATCATCATCATCATCACGATTATGATTATTATTACTGATATTGTACATAGTACATTATTACACTACATACCTGCCTGTATACGTATAGATACATGTTATACACACTTTCAGAGTGTACCTTGTACGTACAGCGAATGTGTAGATTTTCATTTTTATCGTAATTCTTTCATTTTCTTCTTTCTCCTACTATTTCTTCAATTTCTGTATCTTCATCGTTACCTACTTTTCGTTGATTTTCTTTTTTTTTTTTCTTCTTATTTTCATTCTATTCATCTTTTACTCTCGACGGTGCGTTTCACGATGATGACGATAATGATGATGATGAATATAATTATTATTACTATTATTATTATTATTACTACTACTACTACTATTATTATTATTATTATTATTATTATTATTATTATTATTATTATTATTATTATTCTTTCACCGCGAATATATGTATCATGAACGTGCAGAAAAGGGCATACGAACGGGGCGGCAAAGGGGGAATAGGGAAGGGAGGGGAAGAGGGTGATTATCGTTAATAAATTTTTAGAGAGCGGGTGGGGCGGGGGGGTGGGGAGGGGCAAGGGAGGGACGATTCGGAAACAGGAGTGATTCTTAGAGCTGTGATGACTATACATATATAATGAATAAAATTAATAATTGTATACACAATTTTATCGATTAGTGGTTATGTAGAGAAAAAACGAAATGAAAAAAAAAAAAAAAACAATTATAATAATAATTTAAATGAAACGACGAATGAACCTCTGTGAAGTAAACACGAATATGAGGAATACGAACGATTAGAAACAAAAAAAAAAATAAAAAATTTTATCCAAATTTTTAAAATTATAATTTCGATTTATATACATACATGTGTATATATATACCTGTGTTGTGCATCGTTTATCGAGAGAAAAATTAACAAAGAAAATTGAAGCTGCGAACAACACGATGTACCGATGTATACATATAATACACACTTGCATCTCCTGTTATATAGTGAAAATTATATATGACGGAAAGGAAAGAAGCGAAATCTACTGCGGATGTTAACTGTGATTGTAATTTATACTGTGATTTGTCGATGAAAACGACGGCGAGGAAGGAACGTAAATAATAAAAAAAAAAAAACCAAAAAAAAAACTTTATTCGCATATAAAAATAAAGTCGTTGGAACAAGATGATTTTGATTATTTTTTCTTCAAAAAATCAAGTTAATACTTATCCCTTCGAATCCAAATTATACATCAAACTATCAGTACACTGATCATTTCTTTTTTTTTTTTCTTTTTCGGTAAAAAATCTCATTTCAACATTAATCAACATTGTCATAAGTCATACATATTGAATAATATTTTTTCATTTCATAATATTTTCTCATTAATCATTGCGAGATAAAATGAACGGATGAATTCGGATCGATTACACGGCTTGATTAATCAATAATTAATTATTAAAACATTACGTTATTCGATTGAAACGAAGTAAGATCGCGTTAAACAATGATGTAATAATGTAATAACATCGAAGAAATCGAACTCATTCGATTTTTAACCAACGAAGATTCTCATGCTGATAAAAAATATTATTTCGCACTTTAGAATTGGAATGGAATTTCGCCGGTTTATATTTCAAGAGAAGAGAAAAAGAGACAAAGAGAAAAAAAATTCGGATCACGCTAATTTTATAACGCGGTGATTGTCGCATTCGATCACAGCTGACGCTGTATATAATACGTTCAGGAATGCCTTGTCCGAAATTAAAGAACAAACAGTTTACAGGTGGGTGATTGAAAAAAACATCAATGCAGAACAAAGTCTGTTAATGGAGATGTGAGTGTGTTATGCGTGTTTGCGTGCGTTCCCGTGTCTCTCTGTGTGTCGGAGTGGAAATGATTTTATACAACCCGAGCATGTTTTACGTGTTTTTCCATGCGTGTTTTCCGCACACCAATTACTCGATTTTATAAAGTTCGTGCAGGTCTGCGAATGCGCATGCGCGGAGTACCGAAAAGATCACTTTTAAGTCCAAGGAGTGGAAAGTAGTGTTTTCTGTACTGCGCGCATGCGCCGTTGCGAATAAATCTGACATTACGCGATCCTAACCTCAATTTCGTGCTTCGTGAAAAAACGCAGTAATGAGAGACGACGGCCTTTTCCCCTCGCGTATTTGCAATATTCGTTTTCCCCCTTATTACACAATATACAAATACAGGTTCGAAATGGTGAAGGAAAAGCAAAAAGAAAATCGGTACCTAACGAAGATTAGATAGGAGTTAGACGTGAAATGAAATCGATGAAAGTTACCTGACATAATGAAATCCGAAACTTAATCTTGATTCAGAAATTGCAAAGTCAGGTGAGACTGTCTCAGAAAATCAATTTTACGTCACTCTGATAATATTCGACGTTTATTTTTTCTTCAAATGAATTTTCACCCCGTGTGTATCGAACGATTTTTACAAAAACTAGCGAATTGACTGTCAGGAAAATTGAATCGAAAATTTTCTAAGAAATTTGTTTGTAATCACGCTAGAAGTGGCTAAAAGTCTTTTTTCATGAAAATAAAATTGAACGGAGATTGTATAAACATTGTACCCGGGCAATCGATCGAGACTTTTCTGTCCATGCCTTCAATCATGACGCGTCTGAATAAATAAATAAGCAGTAATTATGCTGTGCAATTTACTTGATTAAGTATGAATTCATTTCTCGTCATACGCGATATATTTATATCTATGTCTGTATATAAATATATTATATATACTACAAACAATTGACGTGACGATTTTGTTTATTTTTATTCGTCTTGCTTTCTTTGTCCGTTTTATTCTGTAAAGCCTATTTTATAACACTCTGATTATACAGAGAATCCGGGAAAACACAGTAATTTATCATATAAAAACGTTCGTAAAAGCGGTGAATTTTATCGAAAATCTGCAACCCCTTGAGAATATTGATGTAGATACTGTTTCTTTAAACTTAATTTGAATTCTCGACTCGACTACTACGATAAAATGTTGTTTTTTTAGTCACATTACGAATACGCTTGTAAAAATTTTACCGAGTAGGTTGAATGTTTGATATTGAAGATTTTTAACCGTCAAGAGAATTGTCGAAAACGAAACTTTGCAAAAACCGTGCTTAATCTTCTCAAAAGTTGAATAAATAAACAGTTTTACGCGATTCTGCATATCTTGTTTTGTTTAAATTTTTTTCTTTTTCATCTTTGTTTATCTTGAAATTCCAAAAATACATTACCGGCATGATTTTTTTTTCGCTCGACACAGTATTACGTATTATTATTACGCATTAATTGATGTAATCAAAAGTATTCGGAAAATTTAACGTAGACAACGGAGGTTTTGAATAATCAAAATTATTTCTTCATAGTCACAATCAGACGACTAATTTCATAATTCTCAAAGCCTTGTAATTAGCAATCGAAGCTGTTGTCCTCTCAACTTTTGGCAAGATTTATTCTGCTATTGTTTTTTTATTCAAATGTATTCTCCCCTCTTTTTCTTCCCCAAGTAATTGTCGCTTAAACATATCATTTTTACAATTAGATGTAACGTCTAATATCCGATGGTAAATCGTATTACGTACAATTGTTGTTCGATTTTCGTAGAGGTGAAAAAATGACAACTATCGCATCGCATTCTCGCCCTTGATTGTGATATAAAAATATAATTCCCGTATGTGTTAGTGAGAAATTTTACTGCTAGCAAGAGTACGTAGTAAAAAAAAAAAAAAAAGCGAAAGATTGATAGAGAGAGAGAGAGCGAGAGAGAAATAAATAGAAGTATTCGTTATATTCTGCACGTTTATAAGTGATGAAGTTAGGACGAAATTTGATAAGGCGAGGAGAATTTGACAATTTTTATAGTACCTGCAAACTCAGGTGCGTTTATTTTTCACGTCGACGGTTTTAAAAACCCATGTAGTAATAAACAATTGGAATCGAAATTTATCCTGTTGGCTCGGAAATCATCGGTGGAAATTAATGACAAATATTGATAGCTATCACACTCAATGTGCCTGTTGAAATAAATTGAAAATATTAAGTAACAAATTTCACAATTTTCACCGCTCGAATACAATTATATGCAACAAGGAAAGCTGTCAAATGTATTCGGATATAAATTTCAATAAAAATTTGAATATTTTTTCAAAAAATTATTTGTTATTCGTTCGAAAACTGTCCTGAATTTATTACATGTAAATTCTCATTCCGACGCGTTATTCATCCGGCTTAATTCATAAATTCATTTTCCAGTACAGATTCATAAAAAAAAAAGAACATGTTTGAACGAACTGTGTTTCTTTTTTTCTTCCGTATGAAAATAATTTTTCTATAATTCCGTAAATTGTATAAAACTTGAAACAGTAAAAAAATACACACACGCACACAAACAAAAGAAACTATATTTGAGCGTTTTTTTTTTTTTCTTTTCTATGTTTCGACCGAACATAATCCGATTATCTAAGTATCAAAAATATTACCGTAACCCAGTTTTTGTTTGTTTTTTTTTTCTATGGTATCAAGTCAAAAATTGAGGCTACAAATACTAGAAGTGACAGAGTTGTAAGAAAAAAAATAAAAGTAAAAAAGTAAAAATGAAAAACGTCAGCGAATATGGCGATAAACGATAAATTCAAAGAGTCAATCATTGTAAAGATAATTCAGTTGGGTTGAAAAAAAAAACTAACCATATGTAAAATGTTTTATTTTTATTTATTTATTTTGTTTTTTTTTTTTTGCTCAACAGTTACGTAATGGCAACAGAATTTTCGAAGTGCAGTATTGTAAAACGGGATATAAGCATAAAGTCACGTTCAAGTTCCATTCAAATACGTGACTTGTAACATATTATTTACACGCACTATTTCCGTCTTGATTTTCCATCCGTCGTATCTCTCACTTCGTTACGAATACAATTGTCAAGTCATATTTGTTAAATTTTTCGAATCTATAAGAAAGGAGAAGAAAAAGAAAGATGATAGCGATTGAAAGTTTGGAAGAAGAATTTCTAAAAATCCGATTACTGAATTTTCATCCCATAAAACTTTGTCAACTTTTTACATACGTACATATCGCATATGATTCATGTACTAGTTTATTCATTCTTTGTTGTAAAAAAAATCAAGCCTATATTGTTATAAAATCTACGAAATTGCAGAAAAATTACCATTCTCTCTTACCAGAGACGAATAAAATTTTCACCAATAAATTATTCACTTACGATGAAAGTATGCCTGCGTTTTGTTGAGACTTGATGAGCTTTTTTTAATAAATATGGTTAAACTTATTTCTCCGTGCCATCATTTTTCGATTTAAGACAACACTTTCATCTTTGTTTATGATTTTTTGTTCCTTATTTCGACGCTCGTTTTAGAAAAAAGAACGATACAAATTTTTGGTACATTGTTAAATCCTGACACAGCGTAATACGTAGAATAAATCTCGGAAGGACATTATTGCCAGAAGTATTAATAAATAATTTAAATCGATTTCTTTAGTCGCGCGTGGATATATAAAATTATATTATCACGTGACATGAATAAACATAAGATACATTGTATATTGTACACACACACGTATACATAACACGATTTCTTTTTTTTTTTTTTTGCTGCGATTAGGCGATGTGTTTTTATTATTTTGCACTTCAAGTTGCGTAATAGTGCTAATTGAAAGAGAATGTTTGAAGGTGGAAAGATCGTATTATTGATGACGTCATCGATATTTTTAAGCGTAGAACTTTCATTGAGTGAAAATAAGATTCGGAAAATTTAAGTCTGGATTTTCATAATCATTCTCGTTACAAAAAAAAAAAAAAGAAAAAAAAAACAGAGGGAAAATTCTATTTTTCGGAAATGGAATAGAAGGTGAAAATCTTCATTGTTAATTTTCGAGGAGGTATGAAAATTTTTGCAAAACGTTGCGGTAATCTTGAGAAGTGGAAAAATTCGTGTAATGCAAAATCCAAGATTTTCACTCGCGACAATTTTGCGTATCATTCCTTACTACGTTTTTTACATACGTGCTGCGGAACGTTGAATCGACAGCAAAGGAGCCTGATAATCATTGTATTAAATATTGAAATACATTACAGTAAACGCATCATGCGCAAGAAACTGGAAAATGCAACAATCTAAATATTGCGCTATCGTCCAAGTGCAACCGCATATCATCCATGTCGCGATAGATAAACCCGTAAACTTGACAGTGATTCTCATATTGCAATTATTCGTACATGCACATCAGGGTGTCGAGGAAAAAAATTATTTGCAAATTTCCACCATGACACCCCCTAAAAACTTGTTACAGTTAAAAAAAGAAAAGGTTTTGAAAAAAGATGAGCGTTTCACGTTACGTGGAAGATCACGCTCATTGTCACTTTTGTACATTTTTTTCAAATTTACGAAGAATCGTGAACAAAATTTTTTTTTTTTTCTTATTGTTTACATCAATCATAATATCGTTTCACGTCACAAAAAAGACCCACAGTTGTAATATTGAGTCTCAAGTTTATGTTTGAGAATTGTATCTGACTACTATTTCATTTTTAATTCAATTTCATAGAATGTAGGTTATAATTTAATACGAACTTTTAATTTAGGCAAATAAGATACTCGGTTGGTACATTGTTGTGTTATGGATTGCGATCTTTGGATTGAATATCAATTCAAAATAAAAAAAAGAATTAGGATGGGAATAATAATTAAAGAACGCTCTTATTTTTACAGAATTTCTCTGTTGATCTGAATGAATTTTTTAGTCGGTGTCATGATGGAAAAATAAAAAAAATTCGGTTCTGTTTTTTAAAGTAAAGAGTTCGTTCGTTCCTATCACGTCGATAATTACTGTGTAATCATATTATATTTGTCTCGCAGTATAGTCATCGAAAAAAACTTGAAAATAACTGTGTACAAATTTCTTTTTTCCCACAAAAATCTACGTACAAACTGTTTTCAAATTATTATGATTCCAACATATGCGATCTCTTTATTCTGCAGCTTCTTCTTCGCTCAAACACTATTATTTTTGTTTAAGAAATCCTCTGTTATTTTTTTTTTACACATATAGCGTAGTCGTAAAAGCCGTGTCATGGCGTTCTGTAATTATTTTGCCGTTTATTCTTACCATTATTATTATTAATATTGTTTATCTGTCCGCAAGGAACGATTCGTCGAGATTATTCATTTTTCCTGAACACGCGTTACAATTTTCACTCGCTGATATCTTAAAAAACAAATTTAATAAGTTAGTATTACTAAAAAATATGTGGGGCCTGAGCTTATGAAAAAAAAAATGTGTCAGTTTTCATTTGAAAACAAATGGCATTAAAATGCTCCGAGTTTTTCGAACTCTCAAAATCGGTTCGAAAAAATAATTGTATAAAAAAAAATATTTCCGCTTGTGATTTTTCATTTTCTCCTTTTTCTGTTCTTCTTCTTCTTCTTCTTCTTCTTCTTCTTCTTCTTCTTCTAAATAAAAAAAAAAAATTGATAAAAATGCCCCACGCGTAAAAGAAGAGATCTAATTGTTAATTTTCCAAATAAATCATCCGGGTGATGAATCGTCGGCATCTGACGTCATATCATTTCTAAAACATATCGCATATTACATATTAGTCGTATATAGATGTATACACGATACAGGAACATGTAAGATTATAACCGTCGTTGAGATACATGATACGTATCTAAATTACGGATAATGCATACTGGACGGGGATAGTAATAAATAATATAGTAAACATTAACAAACAACAGATAGATATAACGATAATAATAAAGCGCGCGAGAGCTCCACAGACGTCACAAAATGCACCTTCGACGTAGAGTACAATGAATTAGCTCCAATATTATACATGTATACACACATATATGCAGTTATGCAGATCGGGATATATATACATACACATGTATATGAACATTTACCGGGAGAATCTCTTGAAAGTTGAAAATCAACCGCGCATGCGCGAGTTTTATCGGCTGTCGCGCAGGCTGGCCATCCCGAGTTTTCAGCTGTCAAACTGTATCTGACGGCGATGCAGTTGATACGAATTTTCGAGGTTAGAATCTCAAATAATCGAGGCAGTGACTCGGAAAGGTTTCGGAAGCATTTGTTGTCGGGTCGGAGAGTCGATTCTTCAAAGAACGGTCGGAAATTAACGCTTATGCTCTTTGAAAATTCAAACGCACACATTTTGCGTAGGTTGGCTCGCCTGCGTCGCGGACAAGAATATCGCCGCGGAAAGATTTCGCCGACCAATGAGATTTAATTATTTGGCGCATGCGCGGTTTGTTTTCAATTTTCAAGAGATTCTCCCGGTATGGTTTTTACACCGCGTGTATGATAGAAATTGTAAACCGATGCGCAGACAAAACCGCGATACTGTAGAATATTTTTATTATTATCGAGTTACTATTATACTTTATTTCTATTTTATTACACCGTTTTAGATAATCATTGCCGATGAAATCGATGTCGTATTAAACGCACGGAGTTCGGTTAAGAAGAGGGAAAACAATTTTATTTTCATGCCTAGGCATTAACGCTAGATAATTATTTATTTACCATGTGATGTATTCATTTCGGTTGTATGATAATAATTAAATTGATTCGACTCGGTTTGTTGTACGTTCATATTTAATCAAGCAAGTTGATTACGATGATATTGAAGAAATCGCTTCTTCTTTGTCGAATCGCGTGAAATTTGTTTCTTGGCTAATTTCTTGGGTGAAAAATGATCGGGTATAATTGATGATTTTTTCTCACGCGACGATAAAATTGGACGAAAGTTTTCGAAAGAGTTTGGAAGAAGAAAAAAAGAAAAGAAAATCTCAACCGATGAAATATTTTACACACCTGTGTTACAATGTGATAAATTTTTCCATACAATTCGGACTTGTGAGACAATCTAAAACATTCGTTAATTATCTGGGGAGAAATGTTGAAACCCAAGAAAAAAACAATTTCAACAATCAATCGTTTCGTCGGTTAGGATGATAACAGAAAATTCCACGTACAGATTTATCAAAGTTTTTGAAAACGGTCCATCAAAAGTAATAACAACATTAACCACGCATTACACAGAGACTGGAAAAATTAATCAACATTAAAATCCCAATCTTACTTGTGAAAAAAATTGAAAAAAAAAACATCTTTAAATTTGAAATCTTAAATATTGCGACATAAATTGAACGAAGAATTGCGCTTATCGCGTTGAAATGGAAGGGGAATGTAAATTGTTTGAAATTTTTACGACTATAATATGAAACTCGCAGAGATGCACACTGTAGGCATAGAGAATTGATCGGTGAACTGGCGAATTAAGGCGAAGATTGTAAGGTTGCGAAATTGCGTTGCAGTTAACGATTATATGCAAAGGTTAATTGGCGCAGGTAACAGTTGGCTGGTTAAATTATATTATTATCGCGCGCATGATGTGCATACGCGCAGACGCAAGGAAAAGAAAATGAGAGAGAGAGAGAGAGAGAGAGAGAGAGAGAGAGAGAGAGAGAGAGAGAGAATAAGCTGAGCGAACGCAAGCGTGTCGCGAGTTTGCAATATTATAAATTATTTACGTTACAGCCGTCTAACGATTAAAGTTAGTACAATAGAAGTAATATATACATGCAAATATATATATAAATATAAATATTTATATTTATATATACGTATATATTACATGTAGGTATAGGTTATAGGTATGTATAGGTGTCTCAAATGGGGTGGGATTGAATTTCCGAATTTTAAAAGTTCCGAAAGCGCCTAATTTAACTTTGATGTTTGCTCAAGGTTTGATTTTTTTTTTTTTTTTTTTTACTTCAATTATCGCCAGCAAAAAATTCGAAATTCCGCGTTATCGGAACTTTTGAAATTCGGTTATTTCGAACCCGCCTCGTCTCAAGTAACTAAATGCACTTGCATATTTTCTGAGCTAAAGTTCCTTAAGGGTTAATCGCGTCTTCAGAGCTTTTATACATATATACATATATATATATTGGCGTATTGTGTGAAGCCAATAAATGACGCGTCCCTGATGTGATGACGGTGCTTTGTTTCTCTTTTAATTATTGTTTAGACGTAGGTAAATATTATATATATACACATATAGGTATCCGTTAAATAGGTGTACAATAGATAAATTTTTTATCATCATCATTTTTAGCAGATTACATTCAATATATAGTTTATAACACTAGGTCTATATATATATATACATACACACGTATTTATAGGTATATTAATTATCAACGATTTATTATTTAAATGTTGTTAGCATAATATATTATATTATCATACGTCACCCATTATAAGTTTATCCTTATACATATTACATTATACACACGATACATTTTATTGTCTCCCAACAATTCTTACCTTATAAGTTATCATTATTATTATCATTGTGTCGACACATAACTTTACTTATATACACAAAAAAAATATATATATATATACATATATATATATGTGTTTATATACGTACATGTATACATATATATATATATATATATATATTATTAAAAATATATAATTTCTATTTTCAAAAATACATTTCTTGTGTTTTCTTATATTTCTTTTTCATACATATCATTATACATATTCATATTATTTCTCAGGAGTAAAATTTCGTATTTCGTTCTTCGAATCGCGAAAAAGGATGATTCTAATATAGTTACTAGATTGTATTTGCTTTTGCCGCTGTTTTTTTTTTGTTTTCATTGAATCATCACGAAGCAAAAGTGCAAAGAGACTGCAAATTCGTGTTTGATTTTTTCAGCTTTATAGACTTTATTTGAGACCGTTGAGAATGTAATAAGAAACAGTAAAAAAAAATCACGTTCTAGTCGCCGAAAAATGTACGTATATTTCGATTTTGATGAAAAATAGCTTTTTACTTATCAACGAATCAATGCCATAAAAAATCATCTTACAGACATATTTATTTCTCGAGCTCACCAGTTGATACGATATTATTCGATGCGTACCGTCGATATACCTTCAAAATGATAAACTTATGGATTCAGCGAGAAGTGCAGGAGAATTTATTTGCGTACAGAATGAAACGAGTTTTATCAGAATCGAACAGGCAACACGGACTTTTATTTTAAAAAAAACTATAAGACAGATTTAAAAAAATTGTGGAACGACCTGATTTCTCTAGTATTCTTAACATCGTGACATGTTGACAGTAGAAATTCAGTGTTTTAAAATTTTTAAATCAGTCTTTTCTTAATTTGACGTCACTAAATTAGCTTCGATGACATTTTTCAAATTTCAGTTTCTCAACGTTTCTGGTTTAACACTTTTTGACCTAACTGTATATGTATACGTTTTATATATTATTATCATCATCATTCGTTTTCATGACAAGAAAGTCTAATTGAAACGGAATTGCGATCGATTCAAATTCTATCGGTGTGTGTCGGTGAATTCTGAACGTTTCTCCGTGCTCAAGATAAGCGTTGACACTTCACCGACTTTGTAAATCTTTCTATTTTGCGAAGGAAAATTATTCCGAATAGACCAGCTGATCTGTAAATAGAATCAAAGTGAAGGAAATAATATTCGTGATTTTCTATCGGTTTTGACAAGTCATTTACACATTTTTCATTGACGGTCTCGCAACTGATGAATCGATTTCACAAACGCGGATACCGTTTGAAACAGCCAAATTGGCAAAAGATTTTGGTAGAAGAAGAAAACGAATTTTCATAAACTTACCATTCGAGAAGATATAATCGTCAAGAATTAAAAATTGTCAGAATATTTGATCTTTCTTTCTTTACGAATTTATTATATTATTACATCGAATGAGATTCCCGAATTATTCTTTCCGGCTTGAAAGATTTTTATACCTAGAATATCGAACACGTGAATAAACTTTTCCAAATATTTTACACTCATACGAGATTGTTACAGATTTGCTCGATTCCAAAAATTAAAATTCCTTCCTTTTCTTCATTCACTCAAAACGGACATCAAAGATTTTGCCAAGTAAACGCCGTGTTGTAATTATTCTCACAATCATTCCAAAATCAATAAATCACACCATCGAATAATATTATACTGAAAAACCCGGATCGAAGTATAAAACTTTGAGTTGTCCGCAACATTTTTGTACACTTCTACAAACGGAATCTAAAACAAAAAAAAAACCGCACCCCTCAAAATCGTTGATACCTTAATTATTTGCTACATAAAATTTCTGGAGATCGAGAAAGAAACTTTATTGCAAAAAATGCGCTATATTTTCTACGGCTAAAATTAACGCTTAGACTTTGTTCGAGAGAGGTTAAAAACGGTGAAACAACGTTTTCATCCGCAGTTTTGTGAAAATGTCGCCGAATTCGATATTCTCGACATGGCGGCGTAAAAATTAGGGGTAAAGAAAAAAAAAAAAAAAAGAAAAGAAAAGAAAAGTAAAACGGTACTTTTAGCCCAATTTTAAGGATTATTTATTTTCAAACCTTGCAACAACCGACCTGACTCGTTCTTCACTTTCACTCTGGTGTATGTTATACATTATTATAGCCTCATTAACCGTTTTATGCACACTTCTGCGGCGAGGTGACCGGACGTCACGCAGCTTCGAGCACGCATTGCGTGCGTTGGCTACTTCACTCCGTTGCCAATTTGCCCGGTTGGCGCGTGCGTTTATTTCTGTAAGTTTCTCTAGGCAACGCACGGCCTGGTTATACGATGTGTATAATATTCGCGAATGATTTTTTTTTTTTTTTTTTTTTTTTTTCTCCACCGAGATATAAATATTCCGCTTCCATTAAATGGCTTCAAAAACAAATTTTTCATTCTCTGCTGAGTACAGAATCGTGCAAATTCTTGAGAGAAGGTTATCCATGCACCTACCGTTCCTACATTTTGTTTTACAATTATTCGAACCTCACCGTCCGTTGCTTCCAAAATTAATCTGATAAAATTGAAATTCTATTCGGATGAAACAATGTTGCTTACGGTTAGGAATATTAGAATGAAGATTGATAAGATTTCACCTAGCCTGACCTAACCTAACTTAACTTAAACTAACCTAACTTAACCTGACCTAACTTACCAAATTAGGTTAGGAATATTTCAATGAAAATTTACAGAATTTGACCTGACCTGACCTAATTTAACCTAATCTAACTTAAATAATTGGGTTGGGTAATATTTGAATGAAAATTCACAGAATTTGACTTGACCTAAACCAACCTATCATGACTCAATTTATTGCGTTAGGAATATTTGAATGAAAATTGTTGGAATTTGATCTAACCTCACTTAATCTAACCTTTGCCTAACCTAACTTAATTTAACCTAACTCGACCTCCATTTGTAGGAGTTATATCTGATTCCGTTCCAACTTGGCATACAAATATCGTTATATCTCTAAAACTATCGATCTGGTTGTAAAGATGTACAGTTTAAAACCTGGCCGAACTTTGTAGCTGTCCGCAGAAAAAAATAGAATCAAAATCGGTTCGATAGTTCTCCAGTTGTGAGGAAACATACGTCAGAAACACTTTGAGTCTTACAAGTGTAGAGATGAAGCTAAGTTTTTGTATTCAAACTTTTAGTAATTCGAACGATTTTTATTTCTACCCTAAAGCCAGAAAAACAACGGTCGATAGTCATGGTGGGTATATGATCGGAAAATTTTGTAATCTGATAATGACACACAGAAATTTTGCCAAATTTTGTTACGTACGAGGTTAGGAAATATTTCGATAAAACTATGAGACACGAAATTCAAACTCGAATAGTCGAATAGTTGAAACTTGAACCATCGGAATACTGATACGTCTCATTCCACAATCGGTGCATATACGATCTAGAAAAAAAGTGAGTTGAAAATACGATCATTTAACTGCAAGCGAAAGAAATTCAGAAAATCTGTGTTCCAATTTTCACATTAATTCTGATTACTTCACCTGGAGCAATGATAATTTAGCATGATTTTTTTACTCTACAGCTATATTGGTCTTTTTCGCATGAAATGGGAATGTTATTTTTTTTTTTTTACAATCTGATAATCGGCATTCATCGGGCCATCAAATCTTGTTACAGGTATCCAAATTTTTTTGCTGCGATTGTGAATAGAAAAAGGATTTCTTTGTATCTGTGACCGAAGCTAAGATACTGAATATTGATTGTTGGCGTTTGATAAGGGCGCGATATCAGCGATAGAATATTGCACGCGCGGCTCTTATCAATGAAATCACGAAACGCACGTGGACGCGATTTGTTTTTTTTTTTTTTTACTTCTTCTTTTTTCACCTACAGCTGCGGTCAAAAGCGTATATCGAACTTCCGGTCTCGTTTCTGAATTAATAACAACTCACGAAGGTTGTGCAAATTGTTTTTTATTTTTTTTTTTTCTGTAAAAAACTCATCAGATTTTCGCATATTGAATCTAAATCTGTCGGTTCACTTTAATCTTGTACCACGTCACATTTTCTCAAATTTTGATTTACTCAACTAGGTATAGTATGAAAAATTATTGAAAATATAAATTTTCACTTGTCAGGTCTACGACAACTGATTCAATCTGTTGAAAGAATTGTTGCATTTTTATTTGCTTGATAATTTTCAAATTTGACTGTGCATTCGTGCGTACCAGTAACCGCAAAACCCAGACGAACCTTATTTCGCGGAAATAAAGTCACTTTCCAAGGGCTTACTTGCTCTGCAGATATGCAAGATTTCTAAATATCAATTTTAATTGGAAATTTCATTTGTTACAGTATCTAGAAAAATTGAGTAAAACAGATATCGTTGAGAAAACTGTTCGAATATTGTTGGAATTACAAAAAACCAGGTACGCCTAACCATTTTGCGCTATCGTCGATCCTTTTTTGGTAATTGCAACGCAAAATCAGTTTCTTCGGTTTACTCTACTTTTTAGCTTAACAAGGCTTTAACGTCAATTTATTGTTGCACAAGCATCAAATTTTCGCAACAGTTGCAAGAAAATATAGCAACAGCGATCGTAATGAGAAAGAATAGTAACGGATACCAGACTTTCCGGTAACAGCTACAAAACTAATTTTCATTTTGTACCTAGAATTATATTTTTCGATTTTGGTAAAAAATGAAAAGCGGTAAACGGAACTAAAAATTTCTCTCAGTGTATAAACCGTCGACTAGAATAGCGGTCAGATTTAATTAACTTTCTGCATCAATCCGGCAGCACTGATTCGACAAATATTTTCCGATGCGTTTGGGATTATTGACAAGAAAAAAAAAAAAAAAGAAAAAAGAAACTTAGATTTCTACAATGTGTACGATTAGATATAAATTTCACACATCATTTGTTGCAATATAGATATCGGTTCAAATATTTACACTTCATAAATTACACTCGCGAAGTGAGACACGTGTGGCTCGGGTTTATTGGCACCGTCATCGTGCTCAAACCTGTGCTATAAGTTGAATTGCTTCTACCTAGAGTCGGTTGAAAGCTGGACCGAGGTGTTAACTGGAATTCACTTTCGTTTATTTTATTTCGTTTCTTCATCCACCCTGAAACATTTACGTTACTCTAATTGTAAGAATTTACACAACGTTGCAGCTGAACGTTAGAATCATCATCGTCACTTTGAGTTAATTATCGTAAATTGAACGGAATAGGTTGGATATTTTTTTTTATTACCCTCTATTTCTCTCTCTCTCTCTCTCTCTCTCTCTATCTCTCTATCTTTCTCAATATTGTAACTGCGTATATGCATATAAGTAAACTAATTTCTCAATTCAGCGAGAAGCATGTCCTTTGTGATTTCTCACATAACTCGTGAAGATTTAAGATAACAAAAACAGAACTCATCGTATACGATACAACGCAAATTTAATGAATATTCTGTAAAACTTTCTGAGCTTTTGCGATTTAAAATCCCACCAACAATAAAAACTAAATTCAATTTAAGCCTAATCGGATATTGAAAAAAAAAATCGCGTGTCAAAGTTTAAACAAAGAGATCACGCGTTGATTTCATTTTTTTTATTCTTCAATATTATTATTATACGTAAATATATGCATGCGGTATGATCTGTAGAAAATTGATTCATCTGTACAAAAAGCGTGTGAAATATGGTGAGAAAATTATGCTCTGAAACTGATTTTGAGTCTAAACAACGGCTTCAGTATCGTCTAATTAATTGCAATTGAAATATCCGACGGTGTGTAAGTTGAATTTAAACGGTTGAAAAATTTCAAGTCGAAACCCGCAAGCTTTGAATATCATCAATAATCTGTTCTGAAATAATCAGCAGACGTTCGAATCATAATCTGAGAGAATACTGCAACGTAGCATTTTTGGTAACAATAATATAACGTGCCACGTGTTATCAGAGTCTCGTATGATTGCATAATTACTTTCTTCCATTTCTTTACGTGTTCTTTTTTTCTTCGGTCATTAATTTTTCCCTTGCGTTTCTCTTTCGATTCCCCTTCCAACGCGATATTTGATTTACCGCAAGACACGTAACGCGTCAAGTTATCGTCACACGAAATTCAAGTTAATTAACGAATCTTCAGCGATACGGTGAATTTTTTTATTTCGTTTTATTTATTTGTTTGTTTATTCGTGTTTACTTCTTTTTGCCTCGTATGCGATTGAACATTTTTATAAGCGAGACGAAGAGAACGAAGGAGAAAAAGAAAGAGAACCTGTAATCGTTTGATTGAGTTATTAACGTCCGTATGTTTAATAATAATTTAATATCTGTCGTCTGACTCGAGACGAGCAAATCAGATACAACGTATTATTAATACCTTCGCTTTATTAAAAATTGATTAATTAGGACCGAATAATGTATCGCTTTAGCTGTGACATCAAAAAATGCGATTATGCGTTTTTTCGATTTATTTTTTTTTTCAACATTGAATAAGATTCACGAAAAATTAAGGAGCGAAAGAGATAGGGAAAATATTAGCTGGCGCACTCGATTCAAACGATGATTCCAAATACTTACATACGTAAAAAACACACACACACAAGCATCTGCATAAAAAATAAAATAGCGAATGAAAAACCGAGCATACAATGTACGTTCACCCGTCAATACTAATTCATCAGTGGTTCACGTATTTGAAATATATGGTCTGTTCCATCAATTAATTATCAGTCAACGATCAGCTGTGAAAAATTGATTTTTCTACAGTTTTGATACGTTATTGTGTGAAAATGTGGATCCGTGCGGAAAAACTCTCAGGTTTTTAAACGGGATCATCACGATAACTTTGTTTGGGAAACTTTGACATTCTATAAATTTTTTGTACAAAAAAAGAAACACCCGTTTCCTTATTTTTTATGGTGCGTCTAATAATGGATCTGATATTTCTCAAGATCAAGATTTTTTTGAACTGAAAACACATTTAGTCATATTTTTTCTCCGAGTACAAAAATATCGTAAAATTTTAAGGAAAAGGTTAAGCTGGAAAAAGTATGAAATCGATCACTGTTTTTATCGTGAACGTTGAGGTTCAAAGGTCTGAAAATTGGAGGGCTTTTTTATTTTCGTATACACGATACTTTAGCAAAATTGCAGTGAAATCAAATTTTTTGCACCAGATCATTGGCCGCTAATTGACCGAATGGACCATACATGCATATTGCGTAAATAAATTCAATGTATAGTTGTGAAGAACATGCATATGGGTGGAGCATAATAGTGCACAAAAATACCGCCTGTTAGCTCGAATTGCGAAGTAATACGCAAAGAACGAAAATAAAATAGTACAATCGTAAATAAATTTTGAAAAATAAAAATAAATCAGAGCAAAGATTTAGAGCAACTTTAAATTCATACAGGCGGATTATAAAATCGTGTATTATTCTACCGATGTATCCGTAATGTTTCGATTCTTGAATCTTATTATACCCTAATTATATACATAATAGGTATTTGGACTGATTGTAATGAAAATATCACTCTTTATTTTTTTATAACGATAGCGATATTCAATATCAGCTGTAATTCTGGATCATTGGTTTACGAACCAGATCGCTTCACCTAACAGGTGGTATGAGATTGAATAATATATGAGGCATTCTGAATCAAATGACGGAGTTATGGGCCTGATGCCATATATATCAGATCTTGATGTCCAATAGATTTTGATTTTTTTTTTCGGCCCAAAATGACCTTAAATTTTGAAAAAATTTCACTCAATTTTTTAGGAGTTGCGTGAGCTCAAAAATTATAAAATCGAGGGAAAACGTGAGGAGCGCAATTTTACAAGGTTATGATTTTTTTTCAGAGAAAACGGGATAAGAACGATTAGTTTTTTTTGTTTTACCTTCCTTTGCTTTCGAAGAAAAAAAACTTTTTCACAAATACTAGTTATTTCTCTAAAGTCATAGGTCGAGAGTGTTATAAGGACAATTGATATTTATTTTTTTTTTTAATTTCTAGAATCAAAAATTGAGATAAAAAACTTTTCAGCTCAAGCATAAAAAATAAAAATAAGATTCGGAGGTCAAAACAAATATTTTCATCGCAGTTTAAGAATGGGCTGAGGATTGTTATTTTTTTTTTATTTTTTTTTAAAATTTCTATAGAAGATAAAAAAAAAGTCTAATAAAATGCCAATTCGAAGTATAACGAAAATATTTGATTTGACCTTCGAGAATAATTGTGTAAAAAAAAAAAAATTGGATCAATTTAAAATCTGTCGCTCTTTACGTCTTCCCTCAATTTTATAATTTATAAGGTACGCGCGACCTCTAACAAATGAAATAAAAATTTCGAACAATCTGAGCTGATATTTTCGGCGAAAAAACAAACCGATGACTCCGTGATTCTATTCAGAATGCCCCATGCGCGTATAATGTAAACGAGTACGTGAATGAGGACGTGCAAATGGATTTTAAATAATTAAACGTTATCTCCAGCATTTGTCTTTTTTTTTTCCTTTAACCTCATTATGAATGCGTCTAAAAATTTCAATCACCGAATCGAATACTTTGAGCCAAAAGTGCGCAGCCAGAAAAAAAAAGATCATGAATTTCACCCCAGTATGAAAAATGTAATCATCTCGATGAAAACAAATTTGTATACGATCGAGATGGAAAAGGTAACCGATTGTGTTTTTTTTTTTTTTTTTTTTCTCACATAGAATAACTTTTATGAGGGTCATAGAAATTATTATCGGTCGTCACAAATCCCGTATAGATGAAAAAAATTAATTAACAACACTAACATAAATTACAACATTTTGAATTAAATTAAAAACGCGCACTCCTTGCCCCCTCGCTTTTGGCTGAACATACATATATTTAATATACTATATATATATAATATGTAATTTATACATAGCTGCTGTTACAATGGGGAGAGAATCGCGAGAGACAGAAAAATGTAGATAATAACAATAATAATAATAATAATAATAATAATAACAACAACAACAATAACAGTAATAACGATTATAATAATGAAATAGAACAATATATAACGCGATATATTATTTCTAAAATGCGAATAACATATAACTCAGCATTTCATAATTACATACTTATAATAATACGCAGATAATCAGACGCGGGGGAGAGGATATAACAAAAATCTGTATTACGTACCTACATCTATAATACATAGTATTTAGCTACGATAACCATTATACATAAATCTTATATTTTACACGTATGTACATTGTACATACATGCATTGTATAACTAACTGCGTCAGTCCGCACAGTTGGCGCGTCTATACATATACATATATTTGATTACGATGCATATATGTATGTAGAACATGTGTGCATATAGTTTTTTAACATCAGAAATCGATCGCGAAGTGAAACAATTTTATTGACATTTTTATCCCTCCCCCCCCCCCCCCTCCCCCCTCGTAGTTTTTCTTTTCGTTTCAAATTTGTTCATTTCTCTGTCGTCCTACGGATTAAATGTGCCGCAGACGACAAGCGCAAATGAACATTGAACGTGACGTGCAGAGTGAGTATAGTTATAACGGTCTAACGGCTTAACGCGCATGCGCTAATATTCTAGAGCGCAAGCAGTTGTTTTGTCAGGCTGACCAACCGTTATAAGTTCAGATGTCAGGCCGCCGCGATCTATGTAACCTGAAAAAATGTTGGTCATCTTGAGGAAACAACCGTTTCTGTTCTAGAATCTTAGCGCATGCGCGTTAAACCGTTCACTCGTTATGATAATTCACTCTGTACGTGGTATATGTAATATTATAACATTCGTGATCGATACATATTCGTTTCTGAACAACACATGTTACATGAACGCGAGCGTTTCAATTGGTTTACACCGACGTGCCACCTCAAACTCGAATTATTTGTATACAAAAGTTTTTAAGCAAGATACAACAAAGGTAAAAGAAAACAAAAAAAAAAAGAAAAAAAAAAAACAACTGAAATCTTCTCTCCCATCGCGGTCTCGTGTAATATAGCAACAATAACAATAATAACGTAATAAATAATATTACAAAACCAACAATACTAACCACTGATAACGATAATTATAACAACAATAACGATAACGCATTAATAATTATTGTTAAAACAATATCACCATTATAGTTACGCAGTAGGAGGGTACAGAAATAATATCAGTTCACATGAAAGCGAATCTACTCTTATATGTGTGTATATAGGTACTATATGCAATGAATTCAATAGCAATAATGTATGATAAAAAAAAAAACAAAAAAACTAAAAAAAAAAAAAAAGACAACAGATATTAACAGAAAAAACTATCAGTCACAATCAGAGGAAAAAGAAGAGAAATGAATCTAGCATGTGAAGAGAAATCGGAACTCGTTATTATATAGAATTTGCGTTATAGATATACAGGGTGTAACAATGTTGCCAATTGCGGGAAATATTAATGTTTTCGTCTCAATTAGCGAAACCGGACGAACGTGAAAAGAGATGAAAAAAAAACAAAGGTCGGTTTTTGCAAAAAAAAAAAAGTATGTAAGTTAGTCGTTTGCGAAATTTGTGCGGATCCGCGGTAATGCGTTGGAAATATGATCCAATTGTAAAGCTAACTAACCAGCTGCCTATGAATTGTATGCGTTTTTTGAGAAAACGGACATTCCAATAAATTTTTTCTTGTTTTTGTTAGTTTTGCGTTTTTCCAGTTTTGCTTATCCAGACGAACTCGGCACCGTATCCCAGAATTGGTAATTTTTTTAACACCCTGTATATACATATACATACAGCTTTATATAAGCGTAGGTTATGTATTGTACGTATAAATAGACAATTGCTGTAATTCAATTTCACGGCTCTGTTAACAATAATCCTGTAATTGAGACTACACACAATATAGTTATATGTATATTATACTGAATTGAATATATAATAATGAAATATAGGGTATAATGTGTACAGTGCTCAGATGTGTGACGAAAATGTCGCGAGAGATATTTATACTAGTATTTTAATAGTTTATTAGGATAGGGTATATAATGATGCATTATATACATATACATATATCGCAAGTCGCAAAACTATAAATTATACAATAATTAAATATATTCATATACATAGTAGAGCTATAAATAAATGAAAAGTGTATTATATACATATATAGGTGAAGAGTGAGAAAAGCAATTATATATAAATATTTAATCACGACGACGTTTTGTAAATAATAATAATAATAATATTAATAGTAATAACACTAATACGGCAAGTACGTATATTTGATACATGTATATATATATATACATAGGTATATTAACATATTACACCGAAACGTAGAAATAAATTATTACAATACAATATACCATGATAAACGCGCATGAATACCATACACGTATAATGCCGAATACAAATATTGTATATTACAATATTGTCACACCATGCTGCGTGCATGATTAACAAATAAGTGAATAACGAGGAGACAAATAATTGATCTATGATATATATGATATAAATATATATATTATATACTGTGAAGGACGACGAATATTATAATGAGAGAAAAAGATGACGAGAAGTGGAAAGAAATTAATCAGGCATCACTGCAGAACGGGCATTCGTGGTCAATTGTGTAAGATCGTAAAAATGATCGTCCCCAAGGCAATGATTCTTTACAACAGTTTACTTTCGTTGTAACGTTGTTTGCTGGGTGGTAGGTAATAGAACTCTAAGAAATCTGGTAGCGTAATTGTGGCGAGAGTAAACAGCAAAATTTAACAGGCTGAATGATCGACTGCGCACGCGCAAAACAATTGAACTCTATTGGTCGGCGAGATCGTACCGCGGCAATATTATTGGCCGCATGACAAGTGAGTCAACTCGCTCGAAACGTGACACGAGGTGCGAAACTCGACCGCACTGAGAGAAATTTTTAGTTCCGGTTAACGCTCAGTACTTGATTATTTTCATTTTTTACCACAATCGAAAAATAGAATTCTGGGTAGAAAATGAAAATTAGTTTTCTAGATGTTGCCGGAAAGTCTAGTATCCGTTACTATTCTTTCTCATTACGATCACTGTTACTATATTTTATTGCAACTGTTGCGAAAATTTAATGCTTGTGCAATAATAAATTGATGTTAAAGCCTTATTTAATTAACAAACTACAGTAAACCGAACAAACTGATATTGTTTTACAATTACCAAAAAAGGATCGACAACAGCGCAAAATGTTTACATGTATCTCGTTTTTCGTAACTCCAACAATATCCAAACATTTTTTTAACGATACCTGTTTTACTGAATTTTTCTAGTTAATATATCAAACGAAATCTTTCTCAGTGTGCGTCAAGTGGCGAACTGATTGTGAAGTAATGTAGTTACAATGACTCGTAGCTAGCATCGGTCATCGCTCGGTTGGTAATAAAAGTTTTCCAATCCTTCCCACATTACTACAACAGCTGTTTCAGATTTGCTTGTTCCAAAAAAAAAAAAAAAAAAAGAAAAGCTTCTCATCACTTACATAACCTCTTAAACTCTATATAAGGCTGCATCTTACAGCTGAATCTCAGGGTGGTCAGCCTGCGTAAAAAGACGACAAGGCTTGCGCATGCGCAGTCGGATATTCAATCTCCCATGTTAAACTATTTCTTGTCGGTATAGTAGGACAAGCTTTTGATTGGCCCGAGGATTCAGGGGAATCGGACTTATAACGAGCATGAATTACGATGTATCGTGAGATTCGTCTCGTCGTTAAGGCGCGTTCACAGAATCGTGAAAATTATTAGAACAATAATAGATAAACAACCGTGATCGGTATTTTATACAATTTTTATCATTACCACGCGGATAGTTATCACATATTCATGACGTACCTACGCGCATAGCGAAATTTCATCAAGGATCTGTTAATCCTTCAACCAATTTTTCACCCAACGCATTCACAAAACTACGTCCGCGTGTTACATAAACTCCTCGTAGGGTAATATCGAGGTGAAGGACGAATAGATTCGCACTAAATGAACGAGATTTTTCACACTTGATTTGATGGTTTTTTGTTTCTCTCTTTTTTGGTCTCGTTCGCGTATGCGTTTTTATGAAGGCAGTGGTGGGAGTTTCCGTCAAGAGATTCAAGCTTGTCAGATTTCTCAGAAAATAATTGTAACCTAACTTAAACCCAATCCAACCTTATAACCTTATTTGGTCACGGTAAATCAGACGAAACTAATTGTAAACAACCATCGCGTTAAATTAAGCGAAATTTCGGTGATGACATAACGATGCTGTAATGAAATTTGTCCCAAGTATTGGAGACCTGTAAAAATTTCCTAAAAGGAAAGATGAAATTAAAAAATAAAGAATGACGATAAATTGAAGAAACTTTGAAATCGCGTGACCAAATTTCATAATACTCAGATGACATAATCGAACAAAGTTGAACGATAAAATAGTCCTGAAAATTTTTTTTCGACTTATCAGAGTTTTGAGATAAAAATATACACGTGTGTGAGAATGTTATTTTTATACATCTCCGTAACGTAAATTCTCTATATCTGTCTGACTCAAATCGCTGCGTACTATGTACGTATATATATATATATACATACATACACACATATATACATACATATACGTGTAAATTATATACAAGTGAAAAATTTATTTCTGCTGCAGTAAAGTATGTATACCGGCAATCTCTGGCATGACTTCACGCATGCCTCTGGATATGTTATACATACCTACGTTGTATATAAGTATATTATGTATAATGTACGTGCATACCTGTCGTACACGCGTATGTTATATCTGCGAATCCGCAACGCCGCCTGGGCCAATTCGCTTCACTTTGCTACACCCAAGGTTAATGGTATAGCGACCGTAGTCAAAGACGCCAAAACGTATCTTACACGGAACGTGAACGTCTTGGTTAAACTCTTATACAAAATTTAACAATTGAACGGCATGCGATCTGGTTTTTAGACCTTTGGAATTTCGCGTCAGAAACTGAAACTTGTAAAAATCTCCGCCGCCTTTGCAGCAGAGTTGTTCAAATATTGTTTATTGCACAGGGTATGAGACGTGTTTTTAGATCGTAATTAGGTTGTAAAAATCTATTGATCAAGAGTCAATTAATATTAATTGACCGTTCAAGATAATCAGATACCGAAAATTTTCCAAAATTACTGTATATAGAAATTGTTTTTTTTTTTTTTTTATACATTTTTTAGATAAACTAACATGTAAAAAGCAATTAATTTCTCGGGAGTATCCGAGCGGAGAATTTTTTAATAATCATCTCTCACAAATCTCTCGAAAGAGCTACGAGTGTAATATGGATTCAAGGAAATAACAAAAACTCCGAGACCTTTTCCGATCTACTTGTGGCATTGGCATCCACAGAAATAACGAAATAATTAAGGGGCCATTCAACAAACGCGCTTGCTTTTTTGAATGATTTGAGAGACTCCCCAACGCCCGAAAATGATACTTCACAAATCTTGACCCTCTCCCCTCCCCCTTTGCTCTTTTTTTTTTTTTTTTTTTTTTGGACTATTGATTCATATTTCGATCTATTTTTATGATTGTTTATGATGAGACATATATTCTAGATATTCAAAATGCAAAATTTGAATAATACAGACCTCTGAAAACGAACGTATTTGTTGAATGAATTCTAACTGAATCATAATACTAAAACAAGTAGTTATCATTTGGCTGACCTCGATGACTAGCCTGAAAACTTCCCTCTGAAATGCGTTTGAAGATCAAAAAGCATTGAATCAGATATATTTTTCGTTTCAATTTTGTTATTCTGTATAATAACTTGAAAAATATTGGTTGGATCGAATCCAAAATCTAAACAGTTTTAAGTTCAAAACAAGTTCATCGATTGAGATAAAAAACATTAAACAAAAATTTGATGAGTTTAAATACGAAAGAAAAACCGTTGATCAAAAACAAATTGACAAGAATCCGTTTACTACTTATTTTCGAGTTGTGGACGGACATAAAATTGATTACACGTAAAACAAACCTCGTCCAGCTGAAAATAGTTGGGGGTGATTCTCTCAACTTCAAACCGTGGTCATCTAATATAAAATCAAATTTCCAGTTATAGGTTAATAACAATTCTTAATAAATAATAAATAATTTCCCTCGTTCTCTTTTTCTCTTTTCAAACAACATTGATGAACAGGAAGTAAAACGCTTGGACACTCGAAGATTGTCAAAGTTGTTCAGTTTTTGTATAAAGTCGATGAAACCCTTTTCGAGTTCCTAATTGATTCTTCGATAAAACAATATTTCATGGTTTCTCAAAAAACATTGACTACGTTTTTTTTTCGATTTTTTCGTACGGTATGACGGGCCGTTAAAAACGTTCCCCCCAAAATAAATTTCTCAGGATTTCTCGACGATGCCGTAAAATTTCCTGACAAAATGCACAGTCTTTCTACACCGATGTGATTACGTTTCTTTGTTTTCTTATTTCCAAGGGTTGAACGTTGGGGACGGTTTTCACCCCTTAAATGGCCGAATTGGCGGATAAAAAGAAAAAAAAATACGTGTCCAAAGTTTTTCGGAGCACCGGAACATGTTACAGAATCCAGGAAATCTGTGAGGTACACCTCGGGTACTTTTCTTGTAACTATGTCGTCTTTCACCCGCATAAGGGTCCTCAGCTCTCGAGTAGCTGCGGCGACCAATTGCGTCCGGAATATCTCACGAGAATCTCCTCGGGGTAAAAACGGCGGTCTCCATCCTCCCTCGGCAAGTCGAAACCCTTGACCTGCGCGCTTAGGGATCAGAGGGTGCGTAACGCCCTGCAGGGTTTTAAGACACGCCCACCTGCGCCGTACGTCAGGAATAATAGGCAACCCTCGGTCCTCCGATCCACCCTTAGCGACCAGGCCCTCTTCCGGTAACCAGGGCTGCGCCGAGTTACTCTACTACCCCATTTCTCGCCCCAGGTTCCGCATCGGGTCACCGGGTAACGCCATGCCACTATTACAAAGCCCAGCTTTCGATCTTGGTCTAAACGCGGCGCATGGCCAATGAGCTTTCGCTTTTTCAAGCGCGATTTGCCAAACAGGGTGCAGTCTCGATTGCCTTTTTGTTTTTTTTTTTGTTGCGAGAGATCAGGAATTAGTCGGTTATCTTGGCCTACTTACCATCGGATTTTAGGTTTCTTCGTGACATTTTATCTTGTGGCCGTACACGGAGGGAAAGGAATTCTCAAAACAATAAAATAGATTTTGTTCACTGAGAAAAAATTCATTTGTTACAGTAACAAGTAAAATTCAGTAAAACATGTGTCGATAAAAGAACTGTTTGAATATTGTTGGGATTACGTAAAATGGGGTAATCGTAACCATTTTACGCTATTGTCGATCTTAAATAAGGCTTTGAGGTCAATTTATTGTTGCACAAGCATTAAATTTTTGCAACAGTTACGAGAAAATATGGTAACAGTGATGGCGATAAGAAAGGATAGTAACGGATACTAGAACTTCTGGTAACAGCTACGAAACTAATTTTCATTTGGAACTAAAAATTTCTCTCAGTGTGGAAATCCATTCGCTTCAATCTAGTTCCCTTCTTTGTTCCAAATACTATGACTTGAATTCAGCAATTACGATTTAGTTATTTTGTCAAAATGATTTAGTCAAGCGAATTCCTTGATTCAATAAAATGTCTTAAATGCGCCTTTCCTATCGCGATCGAGTGCAGTATTGATTCAAGTGAATCTTTTCATGTGTTTCCGAAATTGATTCAATTAAATATCATTTCGTTTCAAGTTTATATGTTGCACCTTGAAGTCGCATGTTTGTTGACAGAAACAATTAGGTACTTCCAATCAAATAAGTACACGAATCTATTCAACACAATATTTACATCGATCGAATGTCATGCTTTGTTGATTTAAGTCGAGCTTGTTTGGCGTGACTGGTTGAATCAGTTGCACTGATTTGTTCAGGATTTAAAAGAAACACGACATGCTTTGAAACAAATGGAGAATACATTCGTCTTAAACATTACTATGATAGTACCATAAACGGCCGCTAGGCGGCGAACTTTCTCGCTAGAAAAGTAGCTTAAGCGATAGTTATAAAACCGGGTAGCCGGCTAAGGAGTCAGTTACGGATGGCTTGAGACAAAGTTGTCAACAGACACATGTAACCATCAAAGAAAGTATAATATCTAGGTTCGAGTGATGGAAATTGACATTAACTACAAATAAGCAGAGACTTTTGACACATGTTTAATTTATATTTGTACACATACAACAATAATTTTTTTCGGATTTTAACCATGAAATATCGAGTAAATCACACAAAATTTTTGAGTCAACAGAATTATGAATGATAACATTCGAAGAATATTACGTTTCGTGCGCTCGAATAACTATAATTTTCAGTCAATGCAAAGAATCTTTGAAGCAACAAATTTCATTACCTCTTTCAACCATTTAACTTTTGACTGAACTAAACATGAATCAGACTATGCTCAATTTGTTGTGATAAAATAATTTCATATTTTTGTAATCAAACGATTACGGCGCGTTCAATCAAATTTTCAGTCATTCCAATCTCACAGCTACTTGATACAATATTCACATTATCTTCGTTGTCAACTTGTTCTTATTGAAACTAGTCAACGAGAATTTTGGCATCACTTTTATCAAAAGTGTGAAACAATATCCTTGGAAGAGATTCCTTGAGAAAATATCGATACCTCTTATTAATTTTTAAGCTAGAAGAATCTTCATAAAAATACAACGGTATAAAACATTCAAATTACAAACAAAAGCTTAGATTCGAATGCCTCGTTACAAATCGCTTAAAAATCTTTAAAAACAACGTCAACTCGTTCGATTTCACTTTACGACGGCTCATTTTATTCACTAGACTATCGGCTGCATTTGCGCAACAAAGAAACCGATCGTTATCTTTCAAGAGGACAAATTGTCCGTATATCTCTCTAAAATTTCTAAGCCGAAAAAATACGCGTGAATCCGCATTAAATAACCTTCAGGCCTGTCGAATTCCTGGATTATTATGTAATACTTTATACTTTTTCCCGTTATCTTTATACTTTTCCGCAGTAGAATGAACAGATCTAATTAATCCCGCAGTCAAGTACGTTGCACTCGTTTGAAGCGTCGTTAAAAACATGTGCAAAGTGAAAAATTGACCGGTTGTAAAATATGGCAAATCGTGATCACCGATCGGTCGTGTCATCAGAATTCAATATGCACAGACGGGCGTTATACATAGTCGCTGCATATATCATGCACGATGTATAGACGATGTTCCTGCAAAATAACTGACCGTTATTCGCCCCTCCCGATCGTGATGTACCTGCAACTGCGACACTCTATATTATTTCGTTTTCAACGCAAATGATAGTATTATGAAAATTCCATGTACATAAGATTCGACGCTGGCTGCACAGTCGTGACAATGCCAATGCACTGTGCATTCGTTGCATGTATACATGTATACCGTATTATATCTCGGTGATATTTACGCGATTGATTCTAAATTTAGATTTTCTCCAAGTAATATCTGCAGGAATATCGTCTCTCTACCCGCGTTATTCGCATTCCTGTTAAACCGTACGTATAACGCTACGAGAATTACGAACGAGTCGTCGTCTACGATGCTTTTTATCTCCTCAAAAACATGATTACACTGAGAAAAAATGTCATTCGTTACGGGAACTAGAAAAATTGAGTTAAACAGGTATCGTTAAAAAAAACTGTTTGATTATTGTTGGAATTACGAAAAACGAGGTACGCGTAATCATTTTGCGCTATCGTCGATCCTTTTTTGCTTATTGCAACGCGAAATCAGTCTGTGAGGTTTACTCTGCTTTTTTAGTCTTTAACGTCAATTTATCGTTGCACGAGCATTAAATTTTCGCAACAATTGCAAGAAAATATGGTAACAGCGATCGTAGTGAGAAAGAATAGAAACGGATACTGGACTTTCCGGCAACAGCTAGAGAACTAATTTTCATTTTCTACCTAGAACTACATTTTTCGATTCTGGTAAAAAATGGTAACCGGAAATAAAAATTTCTCTCAGTGTATAAAATACCGTAAAGACAATTATCCAAGATCGCGACAATTTGAACTGAAAATGTATTTTCTTTTCTACACATTGCGTTGCATTTTGTCCAAACCAAATTGCAGCGCCTCTATTCTGTATTTTTCAATCAAACATTTTTCAATTTTGGTGGAATCTATTCGTCCGAATCTAGCGAGCTGATTTTAATTTCTACGATAATATGTAGATCGAATTAGAATTTTAGAAAAGGAACAAAACAATCGGAATAAATATAAAAATAGAGATTCAAACTTGACGTGTTTTGATACAAATATTTTACATCATCGTTTACATTGCCTACAATACATTTAAATAAAATACCATACAACAAACACCAGGCAGAAAAAAAAAAAAACACGAACACAGCCATGTTTAATATTACATGAAGTAATCAATATGAAATATCTAAGTACTTGCCCACGTATATAATATACCTAATATTATACGGAAACGCAATAATAATAATAAAAACAACATCTTTTGCAATTGCTGGTGACAGATATCAGACCTTATATCGTACACACAACAATACCTTATATAGTACGTACGTAGGATAATAGTATAATTTTCATGTACAGGTATAACGAGGGATTGATTGATGGTTCGATTACTCTCTACTCATTCATTTCACGTTCACGCCTCACGTCATCATTATTCTATAGCCGTTATTATAAACCTATATGCAATATAATACAGCGCGGTTTTAATAGCGAGCTGACATAAACTTGACGGGAATTTTTTTGCACGAGGTATTTAATCACCGCGTTAATCCCTGAACTCCCCCACGTATTACAAACGATGTATTGCCACTGTCGTTTTGTGAAAGAATTAAAAAGGAGTAAGCAATTATAACGCACTAGACTAAACGTTGCAGTTAGAGTTGATGGTGCTTAATTCTACCAGACAACACATCTCACGGACGTTCGGAAGACTTGAGAGTTGCTGATTTTCTACAATTAACCGATCGATTCGGATTGTGAAAAACTTCAACTGTGATCCGCGCAACAGTTTTTTTTTTTTTTTTAATTCTTTTTTACAACGCAGCTTAAGTTTATCGTTAATGACCTGTTACACTGCAGTACGTCTACCTATATCACAGGCTTTTTCATTAACCGATCAGCTGAAGAAAAAAAAAAACAGCAGTAGACAATTCAAAGAGAATATTTACGAGAAAATGAATTGCTCTTGATATGAAAATTGGACAGCTTTTACATTGCGTGCTGCTTTAGAGAGATCAGATAAAGTTTTTGCGTTATAAATTGAACACTGACTTTTTAATGATGAAGAAGTTTTACCATTGTCTGTAAAATACGGTGTGCTTATCAACTCTATCGTTCGTAACCGCCGACTTTGAACCTTGGTTTAGCGATTTTCTGACGGAAAAATAGCAGCGCTGCATTCTAAAAATCCAAGGCACGATCGTAAAAATATATGTTGCACGAGTGGCTATATAAATGCGATCTGCAAGTGTCGTCTAAACGATCGTGCAAAATCAGCATCACTTGAAAAAATTCATCGGAACGCATCGCAATAACGCTTTGCAGGGTAAAAAAATAAGTATAAAATAAACATAACGTATGTTATACGTTACAATTAGTATAAGAATGCGTGATAAAGTTTAGCTTATCGCTTTGTGTTATCGCTAACGACGAAACAAATAAGGAAAAGAGAGACAGAGAGAGAGAGAATTAAAAAAAAAAATCAACAAGTTTCATCGGTAACGCGGAAAGACCGAAAGTATACCAGGGCAAATTCACTGTAAATTATACGAGGATTAGAACGCGTGCTGTAACAGCTGATGATATAACCGAAAGAAAGAAAGTTTTAAGAGAGAGTTGTGGAAAAAAAATTAACGAACAAATAAATTTAACATAGAGGAAAACCACGTGGTTTCCAAGGTCGACGCACCTACGCAGCCGGGAGTCGCGATGACATAAGGTATTAAGTGACCGGAGCAGGAGCGATCGCTAAACGCGAAAGGCGAGGCGCGAAGCTTTGAATTCTTCTGCAGTTCGAACGCGACCTTGCGGGTCCTAGATATTCCGGATCGCTGGCAGTGTAGAGGAGTGTAGGACATACGCATAAAATCGCGCGTCACGTGACACTTGGTGAACTAAAAATAGCAAAGGCCCGCCGAACGAGATGTGACTATTACGACCGTCGCGTTTGATCTGTCGTGTCGCCAGAGAGAGAGAGAGAGGGAGAGAGAGAGAGAGAGAGAGAGGGGGGGGGGAGGGAGAGAGAGAGAGTGGGGGGGGGAGTAAATACCCGATTTCGCACACGTATAACGCCGTGTCACCTGTACACAAACACCTTGTGACGTGAATGAAAATTCGTCGAGAGGACCGGCTTCAGTTCCATTCGGCAAATCCGGCGTATTCCCCACGAATTTCATCATTCTGGATAAGAAATTAATTTTTTTTTTTTTTTCAAATTTATTTATTTAACAATAATTGACAGCCTGTCGCGGCTCCACCCGTTAATATTTTCAAATGACTCTTGCGGCAGAACTACCAGACTTATGCTCTGGCGGTATTTATTGTAGAGATCGTCGAGACCTTGAAAACTCTTGAACATATAACTTGCCTCTATCTGTAAGAGTTTGGTCAGCGTTCGCATAAGTGCCTGATCCCGTTTCGACTTGTCTTATGAATATCGTTATATCTCCGAAACTGTTGATCTCGTTGTAACGAAGTACAGCCTAAGTACTGCCCGAATGTTTTACCTGTTCATAGAAAAAAGAATAATCAAAATCGGTTCGGTAGTTTTCGAGTTATAAGCGAATATACGGACAGAGAGAGATTTTCAGTGTTTACGTATACCTAGAGATTTTAGTGAAAGGACTTTTACTCCTCGCGCGAGCGATTCAACTCGCTTGTTTTTCATTGGCCGACAACTTTTCTCCGAACCTGAAACAAACCTTTCACGATCACAACAAGTTCCCTAGAATCGGTTAACAAGTGACAGTCAACCCTAACCTCTTGAATATTAACAATGCTAGTAACTTTTTTTTACAAAGTTGGTTACGCCTATGAACTAAACGAGTTGCAATTGTCGAGCAAAATCCTTTCAATAGAAACTCGTGGTGTATAATATGTAGAGGAGATGCCGAACGGTACTCGCAGTTTGAATTGAAAGTTAGAAGATGAGGAAAAACTGTGGGAAAAATCTTTAGTGATGTCATTTGCGTCAGTGATGATGTGATCGGTGATTTTGAAACGACATACCTCCACGCTCAGAATTCCTGAACTCTGGGGTGTTTTTCAAACAGCTGTTTGTATTTTCATCCATCATTATTCCGCACGTCACAACTGTACCATAACGTAAGATTTGTTTAATGCAAGCAAAATAAGTCCATAAACATCAATCGTTATAAAATTTCTCATTGTAAAATCTTCATCAAATTATTAATATCTTTGCCTGTGTTACTCGAATTAATCCAGATTCGTTTTTGTTACACAGTAAGGTCGTTGTTTTATTTATCTTTACCATAATTGGCGCTAATGGGATTGCCGTAGATTTTTTGAACGGCTTTTTAAACGATTGGACCGTGGATGGAATTGGTCCTCAACGATCTACTGACTTTCGCAAACTTATTTCTTTCTTTTTCGAAACTTTAGCCAATTTCTGCAACCTTAGACCTAATGAATTGTGTTATTATCATTACACGGTTTTTTTCCTCTAACGTTGTCGAAGAATTAAAATTTCTCTGACCGCAGTTTTGACTTGGAATACGAATTTGTTTTTCCCTATTTCTCAAGATTCGTACCCTCCTGCTGCGAATTATCTAGAAACCAAAACAGCAAGTTTGAGAGGCGTGCAAAAATTTCAAGTCAATTGATATTGAATTTGTATGATATACGTTGTACGTAACGTAAAAGAAGTATCTATTTCTCAACAATACTTCAACAGAGAGAGAGAAAGACACTCGCTATACACGGGTATAGATACACTTACCTATATAATAGTGTAATGTATCATAGAGACGCACTTGCACAGAATTTAATCATTGAATTGCGGCCAATATTCGGCAGCCTGTTTAAACACGTTGGGTGAGGAAGCGATTTTGATGCACTTCATTGATACACGTAATAATTGGGGGGGGGGGAGGAAACGGCAGAAATAAAATTAACCGGCTACAGACTGTAAGGATCATATTCATGCGGTTATATTTTCGAAATATGCGAAATATGCGAGTCGTCTTGCCACGTGTGATATGTTATTATACCTATATATGTAGACAAATATATACACATGTATCGAGATATGTATGCAAAGAATGAAAATAGGGAAAGAGTTGATTTTGAACTTGCGAAAAGTTGAGGGGAGATTTTCCGAGGGTGGCGTAAAATCGACATCGAGATGATTCTCTAAATTGATATCATTTCACAATCATTTCATATAAAATTGTATACGTAAGGATGGAAAATTAACTCCCCGAAACTTGTCGACCGATGGTTTAGTTTCATCTGCGAGGTTTCAGTTTATTTGTTACTATAACTTTAAGTTGTATAATTCATATTGTGTTTCGGTTCTTAGAAGAACGAATGCATATCATAGTTGTAATATAACAATTTGTCGAATAAAAAATGCAAACTGTTTGTGTTAACTCCGTTTGTGTGTCTCTTCATCAGTCATTCAACCGATCACCCATCTGTATTTAATTACGTCGAGAATGTATCGCTATTATACGGTTTGGTCAGAGGAGAATGGAAGTAGAGGCTTAAAAAATGCAACTAAATTAGCTTACAGTCGTGCTGAATACTGTCGAAAATCATTCCTGAACATGTTCCCTTAAAAAAAAAAACGAGCTAATTTTCATTTATAACGACCATTTATTTATATCATTGAAGTGACAATATTATTCGCCAATTGATTTAAAGCCAAAAGTGTAAAATTTGTCCAACATTTATGAACCATAGTATAAAATTTCATTCGTGAATAAATTATCAATAAATGATCTAAAATGAATTTTTGATACCAATTAAGAGCGGTTTTCTGTCTCATCGATATACCAAATGTTTTATATTACTCATATTTCAACGCGCTAGTAAATATTAGGCAAACGTCTCGAATTATTTTGCACTCTTTCGGTTGATAAAAAAAAAAAAATATATGGTCAAGCTCAGTGGAAAAATAAGTGTAAACTAAAATCAATTGGTTCGATATTACCTTATGAAAACAGCAAGACACGTACAACAGAATGAATTTTGGATTTTTCTTCAGTAGATAATTGACTGGAAATTGAACAGAAAAATTTGAACTTTTTCTACAACTCCCAGTGTAGGCATAATTCGTGAAAACTATATTTCGTAATCATACGATGAAACCCTGTGAGGATTTGATTTATTTACATTCACGTTGACGACGATAGGAAAAAATGTGTACAAAGTCAAGACGCAACATGAAAATGAAATGAGAACTTTTATAACTTACATACATCCTCTGAATGACGTTTAGAATGTTATTTTATTCAAGATAGGTACACATGTATCGACTCTATCCGATGCAGGATCTTATCGCGATCATGACAGATAAGTGCAAAAGTGCTCAAGTCGAGTGTGGCGGATTGCTTAAAGAAATACAGAGCCACACATGCTGGAATACTATCGCGTCTTTTTCGTATTCCAATATGAATTTCACAGGTTTCATCTTTAGCCCAAATAACGTCTAATTAATAATTCGCCGCCACCGTGAAAGCAATTATTCGATACAACAGTGAGAAAAATTGACTCGATTCAAGGTTTTCGTCATCGAACTTTATTCACAAGTTCTTCTCGCGGATTTTTTTCACTACCGTATCGCAATCACGATATTATCCGCAGACCAATTTCTCAGTGGCACATTTATCTTTCACGCGCTGGTAAATCTTGGATACAACGATATTATGATCAGTGTTGACGAAGAACTTTCAATCGGGGAAAGTTTGTGTCAGCTGAGCGTAAAGTGAGTCCTGAATTATCGGTACAAGAATTTTGTTTAAACGTTTCGAGTCGCTATATAGATACTGGAATAGACAAACAGCATTTGAATAACCATGTGGTCATACTCTTTTTCTAAATGTCCCTGTGCAATTTTCCTCAGTTTTTTATAACATGATAATAATTGACGATTTAAACGGAAAAGAAGATTAAAAGGAATTACAATTATTGAAGGTGTGCTAGATAGATCCGAAAAAAAGACATTTTTTTCACGTTAGCTAAAAAGGTGAAATACTTTCGAAAATTACGAGTATACGAACAGCAGTAAAACAAGATAAACACATACATTTCAATAACTATGTAATCATATTTTTTTCTTCACTGCCCCATTTTGAACCGGTCTTCCCAAAATTCTTCTGACTGACAATCGATATGACAGAATTCATTGGCCAACAGAAATTTTTATCATCCAGAATTTCGATCAGCACACGAATAATAACGAAAAGCCATGTATCTACAGAGAGTATCAGAATAATTCTGTAAAACGACCGCAGTTTCGATCTTTTCAGAAATACCCTAATGATATTGAGTCTGTACTGAGTAAAAGGATTGGTTAGGTCAACTAAATCCACCAGCACAGACCGCTAAGTGAGAAATTCAATCACAGCAATTGAACACCCTTTGATTCAATCATTGACTCAATTGAGTCAAGCGATATTCAACTTCAGTGAGTAAATTTCTTTATTTCTGACTCAAACATGTTCACTTTTTTGACCTGAAGATCGGGATAAAATATTATGGTGTATTATTCCCTCTTTACTTTTTTTCCTCGTCTGTGAGAAAAAAGTAGCACTTTACTCCCGCATTCACGGAAAATATAGGAAATTAATTTTTCAGTTTTTCTGGTTTTCTCTCCGTTTCCATTTTGTCCTACATCTCTCTGTATTATTATAAACTTTCGATAATATTTTAGTTTTCAGACTCGTAGATCACACTTATACATGAAAGGAAATCACTTTTAAATCAATAATGCGACCAGAATTGAGTCCGGAATAAAGTCCTATATGTAACACAGGAATAAAAGTCGATCATTCCCTTGTTACATAATGTACGGTATTTACAACAGGTTTTTTCTCCCACCGTAGACTCGAGATCATTACCATATTTTCGAATTTCTACTTGACAGAATCGCACTTGTGTTACAGTATACGATTGATTAAACGATAAACTGACGATAACTAGATGAACAAATAATTATCTTCAGTGATTGAATTTCTTATGTAGCGTCCGGCGTTGGCAAATTCAGTTGACAATAGGGTCGTCCTTGAAAAGGGCATTTTTGAATTTTGACTAGTTCGCCCCTAAAATCAGCTCCAAACAATTCAAAAATAATTCCCTAATTTTTTCAGATTTTTATCTCAAATCTATTCCGTGCCCGGAAGAACGTAGATTTCCCCACTCGACCCTTTCAGGGGCACATCAAATCTACCCAACGGATTCAGATGAAATATGGTACCGACAGAAAGGTTTTTTTGGTCGCTATTTACGAATCTAAAGGTAAAAATTTGAAAATTCGAAGTAGTGGATCCAATATGATAAACCAAAACTCCAAAAGTCACTCGATATTGCCATGTTGGTCCCACCATTTAAAATTTTGTAATTTCGAGTTCAGATTCGTAATCAGCGACGTAAGAAACCCCTCTGTATCAAATTTCATCCAAATTCGTGAGGTAGATTTGATGTGCCTCTAAAAGGGTTGAATAAAATCAACCCTCTTGGGGGCACGGGTTAGAATTGAGATGAAAATCCGAAAAAATGATGGAATTATTTTTGAATCATCTGGCATCGATTTGGAGGGCGAACGGGTCGAAATTCAAAAATGACCTTTCGAGGAACCACCCTGCTCGACATTATAGATTTTTTTCTCCAATTGTGGTTCCACGTCGCGCCGCAACGTCCAACCTGACCGTTGTCTTTTTCCAACAGGTATCACTGGCCCTGGGTTTGGAGGTCGGAGGATGGGGTGCGTTGATGGAGAGGTCGTCGAGCGCCGCCCACGGCTCGCTGTTTCCGTCCGGTGGGTTGGCAAGCCTGGCGCGTCGGTGCGGCGTCTGCCTGGCGGCGTTTCCATCCGCGTGGCTGTTGGAGCGTCACGCGTTGCTGCAGCACGCGGGCCACCCTTCCGACGACAAACCGTTCACCTGCGAGCAGTGCGGCCAACGTTACCGATACAGATCGGCGTACGTGAAGCACCGTGAGCAGAACCACCGCGCGCGCCTCCCAGCGGACAAACTCTTCACCTGCGACGTATGCGGCATGCAATTCCGGTACCTCAAGTCCTTCAAGAAGCACCGACTGAACCACGCCTTGGAACGCCTCCACCGGGTCCCCGAGTCCCTGCAGCCGGGGCCCGCGGAGCGTAGTGACCAAGTTTCGAGCACCGGAGAGCCGTCCCAGATGGAGACGACCAGCGAACCGAGCCTCCCGGACGCCGAGGATCGCGTTCAGGTTGCCTCACCCGAGGCTCCCAGGGAGGAAACGACCTCCGAGACCACCAGCGTTCAGGAGAGCCTCCAGGAGCCCGGGGCTCCGGTCGACGTCGACGTCGCCGTCGGTCCCAGGGGCGGCGGGGGCAGCGAAGTTGGAGAGACCGAGGACGCCGGGCTGCAGGACGAAGAACGTGGTGAGCCCGCGGACACGATGCTGGGCCTCCTCAGAGGCCACGATTCCGAGAGACGGGAGCGCCGGTTCGCATGTCCGTTTTGCGGCAAGTGCGTAAGGTCGAAGGAGAACCTTAAGCTCCACGTACGCAAGCACACGGGCGAAAGGCCCTTCGTTTGTCTATTTTGCGGGCGAGCCTTCGGCGGGAAGAGCGACCTCACAAGACACCTTCGCATCCACACCGGCGAACGACCCTACCACTGTGAAATGTGCGGCAAGTGCTTCGCAAGGGCTGATTACCTATCGAAGCACCTCACCACCCACATCCATCAGCGTTAAACGCTTCGAGGGTGTCTTTTCAATCTGCGAATCGCATGGTCCGCTCCTTTTTTTCATCCACACCGCGCGGTCGTTGATCGATTTTTCATTTACGATCCTCAGGACGGAAGTTGTTTTACTTTTCTTTTTTTTTTTTTTTGCAATCGGAGGCTTTCCTCTGGAATAAGGGGGATGGTGTGGCATCGCGTTCGCGAACTGCTGTTGGTACGCGTTGATCGGATTTCGCATTGTGATTATATTTATAGGAAGGATTGAAAAATTAGTCGACGTTGATGTTCTCTTCTCCGAGCATGCCAATAGTCAATGAATGTTATATTGACGAGTGTGTCTCTGGAGATGGTAAATAAGCGTACGACGAAGAAGAAAGAGAATGAAGATTTTTACAATATGCTAGTGAGAATAATTTGTGATAAGGTTTTACCAAAGAACGTATAGAGAATGCGTCGAGCGAAACAATGGCCAACATTTGTTTTCGGTTTTTTTTTTTTAAGTTATTTTTTTCTTCAATCCATTAATATCGATATTTTTTTCCTCGATGGAAGAAAAAGAAAAAAAAAAACGTTCCGAATCTCTGTAGTAATCATAAAACAGCCAATTTATGTGTGTGACTTAAATTCCATAAATATTCTTCCAAATCGGACCGGATATATAAAGAGGAAAGATTCAATGCATTACATTCGGCACTTTCGGTATTGCTATAAATGGAAATATTTATCCAAAAACTGTACCGTATAGTCAGATTGCAAATCACCGTGCAAATCTTTTATTTCGAGTGTATTTCGCAATTTAATATCCGTATTCTGCCGCAAATCTCATGCGATTCAGTTACCATGGAAACCGAAATTGACTGAAACTATTCGAAATTTGTACCTAACTGTAACGAATTTCAATATCACTATTATTCTTCTAAACCTGCTCAAATCATCGACAATATACAACGAATTATCGCGTACCTATCACGTAAATGTGAAACAAAAAACAACGTGCGGCTTGAATGATTATCTCGATCGGAAACAAGCTTTGGAATGAAATTTATACGGTAAAAAAATAAGTGGGAGTTAAGAACAAAAAAAAAAAAAAAAACTGAATTCAATTTTTCAATTACTTTGAGAATCGTGTAGATTTTCATAAAACTTTAACGATCGGCCAATGGTCACGACTTTCAATCGTCTTTAGAACCATTTCAACTCGTTTCAGTATAATGCTGTAATAAACTTCACATACTGGGAAAACGGAGTGAGCATTGATCTTTTCTTCTTATATCTCTCGATTAAATTACACTCACACACACACGCACACGCACAGAAAAGTTTTAATTATACTCAGAGTAAAAAAATCGTTCTACAGTTACGTACGGGATCCTTTTTCGTGATAATGCACGACTCCCAGACGGTGTGTGCCGGTGCCTTTGAGACTCGAGTCCCCTTTTAATATCTTAGCAATAATCCGATCTTCGACTCACTTCCGAAGGGGTAAGTTTGTTTTTCATTATTTGCAACAAATATTTCGAACACTTTGCGTTAAGTAGCGTCAATTAAACCGTACGTCGAACTGGCGGAATTCTTTCATCCATATATTTAATCTATTTCCTTAATTTCAATCGTCATTAATTGCAGCAGGTATATTGATTGCAGACAATATCCTTTCGTTCGTTGATGTGTAAAGCGCGTAATCACACAGGTACAATAATAAAAGTAGTTATAGATTCAATTTTCGCGCCGTAATCCTGGGAGTCGTGTTCCACCTTGTTGTATCCTTTTTTTTTCTTGATCAATTTCTCCTTTTTTCTTGACGTTGAGAATAATAACGAAACGAAAAGTAGGTAAGAAAAATAAAAAAAAAAAAAAAAACGTTCTGTAACGATGAATATAAATTTGAGTAAATTTTCAAAGCGTCATAATAACGATAATAATAATGAATAATGAATAATGAATAATAATATTACCAATAATTTTAATAACAATTAATCATTATAATAATCATAATGACAAGTTGAATATGGGTGCTATTCTACTGGTGAGATTGTCCGGCTCATGAAGCATCCAGGCAGCCAACCCTCCAAATCGAAAGCATCTGCGTGCCAAATATTGAAAATCTCGTCGATTGTATTTTCAGGTTCCCTCCAGATACATAAACATAAAGGCTAGCCTGGTGCTCCGGTGTAACAATTTAGATTTAATCTAGAAGTTGCAAAGGTAAGCAAATAATAATAATAATAATAACACTAATAATAATAATAATGATAATAGTAATTGGTCCGTTGTCGTTTAAACGTATAAACATATGAAACTACTATAAAATACATTAAACATCATATACACACAATATACCTATACGTATATACATATTGCAGTAAATAAACATAGGTATATGATGAATCTTACGTCGTAATATGATTCATGATTGGTTCACTGATTGATGGTGCGATGCAACGAATACATAATATTGGAAAAGTATATGTATATATGTATATATGTATATATTATATATGATATACATGTATATTTACACATAAGGAATGACGAACGATGAATAGAAAAATTATAAAATAATTTTTTGTTTCGTTTCGTTTTGTTATAGCTGTACCGGGACGATATCTTGAAAATTGAAAATGAACCGCGCATGCGCGAGTTTTATCGGCTGTTCGCGCAGGCTGGCCATCCCGAGTTTTCGGCTGTCAAACTGTTTCTGACGGCAATGCAGTTGATACGAATTTTCGAGGTTAGAATCTCAAATAATCGAGGCAGTGACTCGGAAAGGTTTCGGAAGCATTTGTTATCGGGTCGGAAAGTCGATTATTCAACGAACGGTCGGAATTCAACGCTTATGCTCTTTGAAAATTCAAACGTACAAATTTTTTGTACGTTGGCCCGCCTGCATCGCGGACAAGAATATCGCTGCGGGAAGATTTCGCCGACCAATGAGATTGAATTATTTGACGCATGCGCGGTTGACTTTCAAGTTTCAAGAGATTCTCTCGGTATATATATATCAGTATATACAATATACAATATTTAAATTTAGAAAAAAAATATGATTTTTGACATCAGATTAGGATGACTTATCTCGGTGACCTCTCTTCCTATTCGTTTGGTGAATTATAATGGCATCGATTGTTTTTTTACTTTACTACTATACGTCCGGATCGAACGTGTCTAACTGTTCCTCTATACCTATGTGTATGATCTGTCTGTCTTACCGTCCGGCAAATACGTTGGTTGTGAATGGACGGAGATTTTATTCCCTGACGGCTGGACTACTGATACGAAATTTAAAACGGTGAACCCAATATGGCGGATATTTATCCGAGAAATAAAATTAATCATATTTCGTGATAATATGTTTACAGAAACATTTTATTTTTTCTTATTTTTGGAATTCCCACTTCACATTCAACGTTTAAATCCAAAAATTTAAGATAGCGAAGCTCCGTGAAACATTTTTTACCCAAACTTTGTTTATTTCGGTTCAATATTTAAATTAAATTAAAAGGTGTCATTTTCGACGTCAGATTAGAATGATTTATCTTTGTTTTCTCTGCATCTATCTCTTTGGTTATTTGTGGCCATTTTGATTGTTTTTTTTTTTCAAAGATTCAGCGATCGATGTAATTCCACAACGTCAATTTCATTAAGTGATGAATTTGACCGATATTCAGCAAGCCTCATTGCTGAGTCTATGTAACGAAGAAACGAAATAAGTATCTGACTAGAGTAATGAAAAGCCTCAAAACCAGACGTCAGGGAAGACACGGGCATTCGAAATGACGGTTAAAACTATATGGGGAATTTTACGAGTTTTCATCCAGCTTCGGACGATCGCTATTTCCAATTTTGTCAGAACTTAAGCATATGACTGTGCTTTCAAATTGTACAACCGCATGTATTTTCCTTTTCCGATGCCACGCATCGTTCCGAAGATGAAAGCCTTGAATATTAAACCTTAAATTTTCAAGCCACTTTTAGAAAACTGAACAAAATTGCAGTTGGCTCTATACAAAATTTCAAGAACTTCGAAAGGTTGAAAAAAGTAAGCTTGGAAGTCACGAATTATTTACTCGTTACGAATCCATTTATCGTTGTAAATTTTTCTAAAAAAAATTACAGAACCCTTTGGTCAAAATGTCAAAGATTTTATCTTAAATTATCTGTAGTAGCTTTGAATTTTCAAAACTGATCTTAAAAACCTAAAAAAAAGTAAATGAAGTTGTAATGGTACAAATAACTTTCTGCACTATCTTAAGAATTTTATAATTTTGCATAGAATTGAGCGCATTTCTTTCAGATTTTTCGAAGTAGCTGAAAGATATAAAATTTACGCGTGAATGATATGAACGAAAAAGAGAAATATTTATCATATTCTCAATTAAATTACCACAAGTTTGGGAACGCAGGCGAAGGTCCGAAGCTAGGTGAAAACGCTTGGAATTTCCAAAATACTCATACTCACACGCACATACGCATGTATATGATAATGTTTATTTATATATGTATATATGCGTGTGCGATATATGTATGATAATATAAATCTACATCTTACATAATATACAACACCAAGTAATATAAAAATATATAAATAATGATTTATCCAACAATATATTTACACACATACACACATTATATGTATATATATATTTAATGAATGTTCCTATATTTATACCGTAAGTAATATATAATTAGATGTACTATATGAATATTTGATGGTGATTTAAGGTTTTTACCAAAAAACAAAAAAAAAAAAAAATTGTGTCTCTTTAGAGCATATGTATAAGAACGAACTGCGGCTGTAAGAGTTTAAAAGCAAAAAAACAAAAAAAAACAAACGAAAAGAACAAAAAAAAAAAAAAAAAAACAAAACGAAACAAATCGAAGGTAAAAAAAAAATACAACCCTAAAAATCACGATTATTAACCGTAAAAGTAAAGAGATAGAGGGACGAAAATTTGCGAATCGTAGATGATTATACTCGAAGTAAAATTCGATTCAGGTGCTGAAATATAAGTGAAAAAAAAAAAAAAAAGAAATTAGTGAAATTTAAAGAGAAATTAAATTAGAATGAAAGAAAAAAAATAAAATAAATAAAAATTCAAATAGAGAAGACAATTGGTATAAAGATGTATAGGGAAAATACCGCAAGAGATAATTAAGATAAAATGATCTACCTTGTTGAGGTTGGCGCAGGGCTGCAGAGCGAGAGGGTCTTCCTACATTGACTGAATGATCAGATGTGATATACGCGTAAGAAATAATTAACTGATATAATTATTCAATGTAATCGTAATTATGTGTTATTCAATATTTGCTATATATAATAATATATATATATACGATTATGATACATATATACAAAAAGATTATTATAAACGAAGAAGAAGGCGCTGGAGAAGATGGAGAAGAAAAAATGTAATATCTGTAATATATGCAATATGCGCGCGCAGATACAACACAGGGTGATTATTTTCAACGCCAAGAATAACGAATTTCAAGTTGGAAAAATTTGTTTTCCCATAACAGGTTTTCAACAATGTCTTGAAGTGTTTAATATAACGTAAATTCTGACGGTGAGACGTGCCTGTAGTTTTGTTGTGTTTCAAATAATCTTGATTGAAATGATCACCGTGTGTCCATATATGATAATTATCAACGTGTGCGCGTATCTGATACTTTATGGATAATCGAAGATAAGATCATACGTGGTATAGTCTGTTTAAAAAACGTGTCAAGATTTATTTCATTCTAATGTTTTGTGAGGACAGTTTGCCGAAGATTTATGATCTTCCGTTAGGAACGATTTACTCGACTCAGGTCGAATATACCTGTTATAGTATAGTATATAAAAATTACGTCTGCGAGGTAAATTGTTATTAAACGTATAGTCTTACGCTTTTTCCCGTATAACATACGCTAGGTATTACAGTATGGTTATGATAACAAGCGACAAGTAGGAGCGGCTCTGTGATTACAGCTTGGATTCATGCGGTTTTCTGTTCCAGCCAATTACAGGGACGAAGCGACCAGATTTCACACGTCGACTTTTTATTGGATAATATATTGCATACGCGACACTTACCGTGCATTAATTTTAAACTCGTCACGATCGATTCGATATTTTATTTCACAAGGAGTAAGTTCGAATATAAAGCGTCGAGTACATCGAGGATCGTCGGAGAATGATCAAAACCTAGATTATAGGATAAACGACGCGCGATTATCGACATCGAAAATATGGCCGCGTCGTATTTAATTTTAAAAGTTATTATTTACCGGATTTCTTTCCCCGTATAGATTTCGGGTGGCAAAATGAGAGTCCGGAAGCTTGCACAAGGTTTTATTTACCTCGGTTTTCGTACAATTTACCGTAAACGATCAGCTGATCACTCTTCTCAGCGCCATATTGCTTAGTCACGCTTCTTTTTCCGTTCTCAGATATACGTTGATAGAATCTCACATGTTTCGTATTGCAACGCTGAAATACAATGACTGTAATATGAAGGTTCGAGAACGTGTATGGATTGAAATCTCGACTTGTAAAATCATCTCAACTCCGATAAATCTTCCGAAATAATCTAAATACGCACAGTGTCAACGCCATATGACAAAGTGCAAATGAGGCCTAAAATGTGATTTGAAAATAATGGTCAAGATTGTTCAAGAAACTTGAAGAAATATTGAAAAAAAAATAAGTTTACTTTTTGCAACTATGAACTAATTGAATGATCGAAACCAGCTAAACAGAACCTCGCGGTCCAACGTGATTGCCTTTTTTTTTCTTTTTTTTTTGCGCATCCCAGGTAAAAAATTTGCAGACCGATTGATCCACGGTTGATTAACTTCCCTCATCTTCCGTAAATTTAAAGTTTCGCCAATTCTCTGGATCACGATTAAACTATCGTAAGTGAAAATAACAACATCCTACTGCCGCAGTAGTAAAAGAATATCGAAAGGCAAGCTCGCTGTGCACGTTGCAGCCTAAAGCAACGTCCGTCCCCGGCAAAATACCACAATAACGTTTGTATATCGAAGACGTATTTGTGGATATATATATATATATATATATGTAATACGTTAATAGAGTAGATGATAGGGCCGTTTACGCGTTTCATGCAATAAATACGTTACATAGCTGTTTGCTCAATCCTCGGATATCCGTCGGTCCGTCCGTGCGGAACGTTGTTAATTTTAAGGTACGTAATACGTACGGTAGAAACATTATTATTATTATTATTAATAATACTACTACCACTACTGCTATATAATTGTAGCTAACGAAATATTAGAGACAACGTGCTTGGAAGGTAGCGAGCCTTGTAAAAATTATTCTCAACCTGAAAAACCCCTAATATATGTAGCTTGATTATTGTATAGGTAGACCGCAGGTAAACTATATGTTTTACATATAATTGTAACGTTTATTGTGTAATAGTCTATACGAAAAACAGGTATATACGTATATACATACATATATATATATACATATATACCATGTAGTATACACTATTCTTAATAGATCGATGGAATTTCTCCCCCTTTTCTCTAATCTCGATTTCGTCTCGATGTCTTCTTCGGTGTCTATTCAATTGTTATACATTATGTAGGATTTAATACGCAACACGAATATATATTACACTATACATATATATACAATACATATGTTAGATACGTTAATACAGATTTAATAACTAAACTTTACCTATCTGTGAATAATAATAATAATAATAGTAATAATAATTTATTATTACAATTATTGTTACAACCGATTCGTCATGATCGATCTATCGATATTACGTACGTACATCAAAACAGTGTGATTGCAGGAAAACGATATATTATATGCATACATAATTACATATGCATATATATTCAACTATTATGTAAAGTATAAATATAACTGCGTATAAATATAGTGAAAGCACATCTTAAACCTGTGTTTATGTACCGAATATAACAATGCGCGAAAGTGATTTAATTTAATGAAAGAAGACTAAGTAAAAGAAGAAAAAAAAAAAAAAAGAGAGAAAAAGTAAAACGTGCAGACTTTTCGTACCTGATCACGTGCAGTTTGCAGTTGGTAATAATACGGTATAACAGACGCATGTAATACATATATTATACATATATATACAATATATAGTTCCTTGCGGGAAAAATTTATATTTATATCGATGTAGTGATATTTACCCACTGCATAGAAACAACGCCAAATATTGTTACCGTGAAACTTTTAATTTTATGTAATATATACATAATGTAAACAAACACATACAACGACTCGTCAGATTGTTAGGTATATATATATATATATATATATATATATATATAATTATATATATACGTTAACGATGAATACTGCAATCACTCTGTCGACAAAAATCTCTATGGCTGTACTATCATTGTTTACTATTAATTGTGATTATAACCATGTTTATTTTTAACAATATTACCATCATATGATTATACCCACACATTGTATAAATTATACACATGTATGAAAACACGCGTCAACGAATAAGTCGAGAAATATATATATATATGTGTGTATAATTAGACTGGTTGAAAAAATCGAAGGTGTTTTTTTTTTTCTTTTTAATTTCACATGTTTAATAGTTGTAGGAATAGCAAATAAGACGCTTGTTGTAATTTATGCTCTTAATATTAATATTTAATGGTTCCATGAACGCAATTTTCCAATTTCCATTCAATTAAGATGGGAAAATAATTCTAGTTATTTTTGAATTTTTTAGCTCAGTAACGAGGCAATGTACATAAATGACCGATACTCATTTTTGCGGGGAATTTAATGTTCTAAAAAAAAAAAGTCTCTTATAATTTTTTGATAACTAAACTGTTTCAAACTGTTATTCAGGATTCAAGTTGAAATCGCGTGAAAAGAGATTAACAGCGAAAATATATATTTAAACTAATCGATATGGTGAAAGAAAATGTATTAATAATTTTTGGTACTCCGAGCATTTTCGCTAATTATTGACATTACGAACGTGACAATTAATTTCATTTTAAATGTACCTTTTTTTTTTAGCAAAAAATAAACTCGCTTAAACTGAAAATTAATCGAATGACATGATTTTGTAGCGGTTGGAATGCTTCACAAAATAGAAACTCACAATATTTTGTGACAACTTTGGTATTTTCGCTGTTAATCGCGAAAAAATTGAATTTTCATACGATTTCAACTTTATCCTTGAATAACTTTTCAAAGACTTCAGTTGTCAAAAAATTGTAAGAGAACTTTTTTGCGGAGCATTAAATTCCCTGCAAAAATGTATATCGCATATTTTTGTACGTTGTCTCGTTGCTCGGCGACAAAATTGATGAATAACTAAAATTATTTTGTCACGTTAATTGAATGGAAAATGGAAAATCACTATCTAATCAGGAAACACTAAATATTAATATTAAGATAATAAGCATAAATTATAACAAGCGTCTTATTTCCTCTTCCCGCAACTGTTGAACATGTAACATTGAAAAAACAGTCGTTTTGTTTTTAACCAGTCTAGCGTATATGTTTGCATACATGTATAATCGAATCACATATAAGTAATACGAGTATAAAGCAAATGACATTACGTCGTAATACAATATTATTAAACTACTCATCGTACATGTATATAAATTTATTTACATTATATATATTATATTATGTATACATATATCTGAATATGGATGTTAGAAATATTTTTCAACGTGTACTAAATGTGATAATTGAATAATTGACAATGAGCAATGTAACTGTAACATAAATATTATTATACATATATATATATATATATATATATATATATATATGTATATATATATATATATATAAATTATATTATATTATATAACATTATATTATATTATTATCAATGTCTATTGTACAACCTTAGACGTTATAGATTTTGCAATAGATTATACATGTTAGCTGTTAATTAATTAACTGTAACGCGGTGAGGGGAATAATTTCACCTAATTGAAATTGAACAACAATGCTATCTCAGATCTGTCCACAATATTATATACATACCGACACACGAATCCGTACATTAAATAGTACATACACTCAACTATTGCTCCAAGTTACTCTGTGCGGTAATATGCTGCGTAAAATGAATGATTTATTTCCATGTAATGTAACAATCACGCGATATTATCACACCGAATCCGTTTCTGTACCTTTGATATTACAATCCGTGATGCTTGAGTCGCGTACGATTCAAAATCTATCAAAGTGAGCGCAGAAATACGAAATGAGAAAAAAAATAAATGAATAAATAAATAAAAAATACCCAAAAATTACACAGAGAAGTGTGAAAAATTTAGCATCACTTTCAGAGGAAAGATTGCTATCAAAGAATTTGAAAGGTGAAAGAAAAAAGCACATTTACCACAAAAACATGGAAACGATGATTTAATGAAGAATTATTCGAGCTTGTTTAAAAAAGATTGCGCCTGCAATTTGTTTCAAACGGTATGTTTCAACGCAGCATTTTACGGCAATACGTTAATCTGTAATTAGCGCTATCAAAAATGAGAAATAATTGAAAAAACGAAAAATGAAAAAATAAAAATAAAAATAAAAATAAAAAAAAAAAAAAAATCCAATCTTAACGAGAGTAAATATGATATAATATTAAACGAATTATCGCACCAGTAAGTCATATACATTATACATTACTTACAATAATATACAATTATACATAACCGATTGTTGTCTACGATATATATAATAATATGTTATTTTTCTAATTCAAATTTAATTGTTAATTGTTGATAACAAACACACATCGAATTTTAAAACGAACAATGCTATTTAGTTGCTGCTATTCAGTGTTGTATACATGAGATTATTGGTAATTCGAGTATTACGTACATATATACAGTGTAAATCGAACGAACATCTACAATCTATATTATGAATGTATATAGACATACATGTACGGATGGTACGTATCTTAAGCAGTTGGTCATTGGCACTGACGTGCGGTATAATTCAAATTGGACAGTTAATAAACGATCTTGTTATAACTCAAATTACCAAATTATCGTCGCTGCATTAAAATATTGTGCATTGAGCCATAAATAGTCGTATATATAACTAACGATATTTATAATATACTTGGATAATACGGCACAACGATTAACTCAATAATGCCCCCACGGATTGAAACAGTGTGTTTCGATTATTTTTCCACGCAATGTGTGAAATTAACGTCGATTATCATTATCATCCTCAGTGGAATAATTTGTGGATTTTCCTTTGATACGATGGATTTTTGAAAAGAAATAACGAAAATTACGTCATCGACGAATTCTTTATAATTGTGTATTTTTCATTATATTAGGCATAATGTGATACAGGCGAGGATGCATACTTACAACTTTGTTATATTAAATTATACGAGCGATGTGCCGCAGAATTTGCATTGTAGGCAGAGGCTGCAGTTAATAACTCGGCTTATTGTGATAGCTGGATTCGCAGCGTGTTAATAGAAATTGTAGAAGGAAATTGAAGAATAATCGGGAAAGACAATTCAACGAAACGAAGGTGAAAGACTTTTACGATCGTTTAATCGTTGGTATCGTGGGTTGCATCAATTTGAATAAGACGAAAGAAACCGAAACGTCTGGAGCCGTAATTATTGGTTTTAAACGACATTACCTACGATTTTTGTTTTCAAAATTTTTATGCTCGTACAGACGAAACTCGGCAAATATTTCTATTGCCTTGGCTTGCATTGTGTTATAAAATTGATAGAGCGTAAAAATATCTTCAGCGAATTAACATGACTTCCGATAGTAATTACCGATTGAAATACATTGAGATGTTGATTTGATAACCGCAGGCAAGATCTCTTGCCCAAAATTCACCCTACATATTATATGGTGTGTACAATTATGTATATGGTTATTTATAGGCGTATAAAAGGCGTGTGATTTTTCCGTAAACTCGTTAAATGTAACACTGTATATTAGAAATACGATATGTTACCCCCGTGAAAATTAATTGTACCCGTGTATGTAAAGGCATGTATCGCACAAGGAAATGCATGCGATCATCGCGATGCTGTCACGGTACACATATTCAATGCTGTATTTGAGAATTCCTCAATTGTTGTTATAGTTATACAGTTATTCAACGTCAATATATTAGTGAAATCTGATTGTGTATTTGTTGTATTATGAATTACGTAAGAGCGAGTATTATATTGTTTTTTTTTTTTTTTAATTTTTTTTTTTTTTAGTTTTTTGCGCTTCACCAAACGCAACGTCTTATAATATGAATATTCCTCTCTCACGCTCAAAGGTATTGTTACGATACAATTATGATTAATCTCCGATTGGTGATAAATTTACACAAACTAAAGAGTATAAAAAAAAAGAAACAGAATAAAATCAAGAAAAACGAAGAAGCGAAATAACAGCAAAAAAAAAAAAAAAAAATCAAGGCTAATTTCTTAATTTCGAATTGAAGTTCAATTACAATTATACAATAATATTATACATCATATACCGTATGTTTAATTTTGATAATAAACTATTTTTCTACACGTTTTAAAAAGATATTTAAAAGGTAAAAAAAAAAAAAAGAAAAAAAAAGAAAAAAAAACCCAACAAACGAACGCCGCGACGCTTTAATCGATAGTATAAATTGTAATATCATTTTCATTTAATTCAATCGATAAGTAGCCGATACAATTTTTGATAGTAATTCGAATCGTGATCGTACGCGCACGCACACACACACACACATATATATATACATATATATATACATTATAATTACTAAGTGTGTCGTTATTATCTCTTACATCTATATATCGTATGTAAATTTATTCGTCTAGTAATGCAGATTATACAGCATTGAAATAACTGCCTTGGTAGTTGAAGCGTATATTGCACGTTAAATTATAGTGCAGGACTGTGATGTGATAAGAGTTTAGACTGCGTTCTATGTACCGTGCAAGGCTGAGGAGGGAATTTTCGTGAGATTTATACTACACGTGTAATACTATAATAATGTAATGGTTCGAGTATACAATGAAGTCTGCGGATACCTAAGCATAAACCACGTATTAAGTAATATCTAAGGATAATTGATTGTTTACTATTATCATCTCGTAACGTTTTAAACATGTGAGTCAGTGTCGTGTTTGCGAGCAAACGCAGTTTGCTCCTTGGTGTTGTGGGTATATTCGTTCCTAGCAACTGATTGTATATGGTGATTACTATCTCACTCATAACATTGCATTGATCTACTTTTACTCTACCTACTCATCTCCTACGATAAATGAATAAATACATAAATAAATAAATAAATAAATACATTCTGTCCAACTACGCAAGTTCTCGTATCGTCCTAATTACTCTCAATCCGAACTGTACATTTTTAAACGATAAAATTCGCTTTTTGTGTAGTAAATTTGTGCAACAAAATGAACTGCTGGCGGCTTGCACAATACTGAAGAAACCATCGGTCTGGGCACAGTATTGACTGCAGATATTCAAAGGTATTTGAGCATCCTTACGTTATCGTTTAAAACTATGCTGTAGTACGAAAATGTGAAACCGGTTCAGGAGATCGTCGATTTTTTCTTCTACTGTATACCGACGGTTGCGATAATGTGATTGTTGAATAACAACTGAAAAAATTTTGGGTCTCACATTGAAACGTCATAGATGAGTGGCAAATGATTACTTTATTACACTTCTTTTCAACTTATATAGACGTACAATATTGTCCGTGATATAATTATATTACAATTTATTGATATTTTTATTAATGCCAATTACGTTTGTCTATATATAGTACTGAAACGTAATTCGTTAAAAGAAAGTCATGGTACCGTGTTAAATATACACTATTTAACTATTTTGTCATGAAATGTAAAGAAATTTAATACTACTTGCCAATAATTAATGTTAGCCGAAAATTAGGAGGAAAGAATTGGTATAGATATCATTGTACAAAATTAGGCTAGTTAGATCAAGGAAATATTTTTACTCAAATTTAAATCAAAGCTACACAATCACAATCACAATCAAATGCACGCACACCCATACTCTAGATCACAATTTGAGAAAATTTCAGAAGAAGTTGGTCTATACAGAAAAATTCTTATAAAAATTAGGTATCATACGTATAACTATATGTTGTGTAAATTCTCGCAATTTTTGCTCAAAATATATGTTTGCATATCGTGAGGACATAAAACGAATATCTAGGGAAGAAACTGCATTGTCGCAACATTTTGAAGTGCCACAATGAGTCATCGCTACATGCTACAAGATTTATAGATAACGAGCAATCAGAATGTCTTCTGGCAAAGTTTTTAAGCAAGCAGCTTCGCGAGTAATATGTCTCGTTGCACAAGATTTAAGACTGTAGTCAAACAATCGTCAGGCAACTCATTATTGTAACACTGTATTTGCAAGAAAGTCTTAATGTCGGTTTAATTTCAACCATTTCTCGGTTGCAAGCCGAAGAATGTAGGCAGGAAAAGCACCAAATGACGAAAGGCATTCATTCACACCATGTCCAGAATGTTCATATAATTGAGATTACGTACAGTCTACAGGGTTTCGAATAATGTAAGTATAATTATCCACAATCGATCACAGCTAATTTAGAACAAACGCATCAGGTTCCAATTCAAATTATTAAGATTCGGTTAGATAAGGAATTCTCTAGAATTTTGTAAATGTTTTCCCACATGCATATAAACAAACTCTGTATATAAAATTTAGAGTAATTGTCTGCGCCTTAAAAGACTGTTATCAAATTTTAACAGGAATTGTTCGAATCTTAAAATGAAAATTAAATACGACATTCGGCTCTTGGCAACTTCATATAACAGCTGTCATTTTTTGTTTCATGTTTTTTTTTTTGTCATTTTCTTATCTTAATATACATATTCTTAATTCAATAGAGCTACCTAATGTTCAATTGATTTTCTACGATCATTTTCATGAGTAGCGTGTAAAAAATCAAATAAACAAAAATTATTATTAAATAAGTCCGCTACAGGGGTGGAATTGAGAAAATCCATTAAAATTAGTTTAAAAATCTACGCACCAACCTAACAGCGGAAGCGTAAAGTGTATCAGCTATTGATCGGTTCACTGGTATATAGTGATGCAAATCTCATATAACGGACAAATAGAGAATACGAGTAAAAAATTAAAACAGACAATATTATCTATGAACTAAATACTGTTCAATAGTTTAGATATATAAAGTATCCAATTGCATGGAACGTTTTCGAAATTTACAAGTCGACGAAACTGGCAATAGTAACAATAATATTAATAATAATATTAGTGGGTATGTATTAAAAAGATTGAATAATTGTCGAAACATGAGCACAAGGTAACCAACATGGCTTATGCCCAAGGTATAATCCTTGATGAAATTAAAAAACCTACAAACTATTTATATAAATATCTCTTCAATTGAGTTATTTGATCATTACAATACTTATCATGTTTCAGATCCCATTACAGTCGAACTTTTAGCTCGTCCATTCGTTGCATTATTCTCCGTCTCATTTCTTTGTATCTGAAAAAGATAACCAAGTGAACAATATGAACTGTTTCTGATTTCTGAATTTTTAAATACAACGACATTGTACTCGGTACTCATCCTTGATTTAAATATTAGACGAAAAGAGTTTGATTTTCGGGGCAACGCAAATATGCTCACTTTTCTTTCAGGAGAGCTATTTGGCGGTCCTCTTCATAATGATACCGTTGTAAAATGCCTGAACACTCAGCGGCGGAGAGATTCAAAAACTGCGCAACGTCGGAACTGATTTCCGGAGTTGAGAAACGATCGACAAGAAAGAGCCGAGCAACGGTCTCATGGGGTCCCAGTACCACCCTCGTTTCCAGCGGATATTCGTCGTCCCTCAATCTTCGCTGTTCTGAAATTTTGTATTTCACGATATGGGTTTGCCAAATGTGTAATAATTCGTGAACAGGTATTTTTTATCCCTTACCGCCGTTGTCACGAACGACGAATAGTGCAAAATTGCCCGGTTTAGCGTCCACTTTGTACTTGTCGAGCATCAAATTTATAACCTCTTGAGTGCTAACCAGACTTGTCACCCAAACAGACATTTGTGATCCATGCGGTGGCGTAAAAAAACTCGTTTCTCGATTGTAGAAGTGACCATTGATTGAACATCGCCTCCTTAACCGACTACGTGACTGACGTCTTCCACCTGGTCGACGTCTTATGGCAGTCGATCCCGGCTTACGCCGCAAAACAACTCCGTCCAGCTGAAAAATACTCAAGAATTCATTGGCTCTGTTGACCGGTCGATCGTATCTCATCTCCATCTATATTCCTATCAATTAAATTGCTCGCAAGTAGGAGTAAGCCTTTTGAAAGATACTCACTTCCAACCCACTGTCGGTCGACATTGTCATGTTATCGTCGTCGCGAAAATGAAGAGAATTCACTGAATCAGTGTCACTGTCCGTGCGATGTCTCTGCAAGCAATCAGGACCGGACATCGAACGATTCAAACCCTTTTCGATCCAGCTATCATCATTGCTCAAAGTTCTGTTACTGGCACCCATATTCTTCTCTAAACTATCAAAGTACTCGACACGACGAAGGGTCCCATTTCTGTTCGGTGTTCCTTGATAGTTTGGCGTGTCTGTACTAGATGAACTATCCATACTATGCGTCGGTGTGCTGGTTATACTGCTGTCATTGTCGACGATATGTTTCACAGCTTGTTGAGACAGATTACTCGATTCAACATTTTCTACATGTCCTTCAACGGTAGAGTGAACTTTCACCTCAGACGAATCTGCACCGGGCTGAGAGCTAATTGATGGCAAGCCAACTGGCATAGTTTGATACAGCTTGTTGCCCTCCTCTACCTTCCTCTCCACCTGAAAATCGAGTGAGTACATGCGTTTAGTCGGTAAACACATTTTTGTATCACGTATATTACACATTTCATGGGTCAAAAGCATTCTTTTTACGGTCAAGATTTATCTCTAATTCACGCTTATAATTACGAGATATTTAATACCTGAAGAAGTTCATCTAATTCATCCCACTCCATATTTTTGACGTCGAGTTTCATCGGAAGTGTAAGACTTTTCGGGTGATCGGGAGATACTGGAACTGAGTTTGGTTCACTTTCAGTTTCAGTCTCAGGTGGGGAGTTATCCTTTGACGTGGCATCTACTTGGTCGTCATCTCCTCCATCCTGAAAAAGAACTCAAACATTAATTTTTGATTTAGTTTTGATTATTCTGGATTATTTTTATACATTTTTCAGACCTCTGAAACACTCTGTCTACAAGAATTTCGATTTCTTGCAGTGACAACTGTGCGCTGATCATCATCTTCTTTAAGGTGGATAACGCCTCGAACTCCCCAATGAATTCTTAGTGCACCTTCCAGTATTAATCTGCCATTTACCTGAGTTGAAAAAGAATCAATCATCTGTTTTGGCATACTTACGAAGGTAGGGAAAAAAAAATGTGTATTCAAAGAATTTTCACAAACCTCACGACTTCTGATCCCACCACTTTTACCCTCATAATACTGATTGAACAACTTCAACTTTGATTCTAAATGAGACCTAAATGTGAAAATGAACTATTTAGATACAAGGAAAAATCATAATACAATTTATTCATTAATGTGGATTGCGGTTTCCCACATTCAGAAAAAAAACATACAGAACTCAGCTTATCACATGACAATCTACAAAACAAAAAGGACAAGTAATGGTATGAGTAAAAAGTCCATGAAACTTTAATTTCTCAAGAAACAAGTAGAATCTACATCATTTATAATCTCTAGTCGCTTTCAGAGGAATACTACTATAGAATTATTTTTATTCACAGACTGAATTTTTTTTTCGTTTTTTCTAAACTGTATCTTTCACAATTGCGTTAAGCCGTTACAGGAAAACGTATTCTATGATGTGAAATTTATCATACAATTGGCATAAGATAAAAATTCTTCGAGTCAATCACACAGTGTGAATTAATGGTAAGTTTACTCAAATTATACATCTGCGAACATCTAAATACTTTGTTTCAATTGTTTTACCCAAATATTCCATGAGCAGACACACAACTCATAATATCAATGAAATTGAAATTAATAATGTTATTATTGGAATAAAACATAGAAAAAAAATGATCTGTTTTGCAATTTTGCAATAAGTTTAAAGGAGTTAAATTTTCAAAACACCAGCATATCTTGCTCAGTAGTACAGTGAATTACAGACAATTTAAAATTTGCGAAATAATGGTTTTCCTAAGCAGGCCAAATTGTTATCATAATGTTACTAACTTCAAAATGATTAATACTGTCATTCTGAAGATTTTTTATCATACACTTATGTTCTTTACTGACTTGTTTCATATCAAATTCCCTTTTAACACATGAAAAAAGTTTTCATCTCAAAACACTTGGAGTTTCTTCGTGAATTCTAAAGCTTTCTGCTCTTAATTAAGTCCATCTCAACAAAGTTTTTTATTCAAATAAAAATGGAATAATTTTATAATTTGAGACTCTAATCTAGAATCGCTTAACAGAGTATATCTTACCTGGGCAACGTTGATCGAGATTCTTTCTTCCCAAAGCTTGTATGAGATTCCACTCTTGTGCCGTGTCCGAATAACTGGGGCCCAAAGAGAGCCCCGTAACAGGGTACATGACAGTAAGGAACTCCTTTATGCTGAAATGCAGAAAGAACGGGAACGTAATGAGGATATTTTTTTGTTCAACTGCAAATATTCCAGCATGAAAAACTTATTGTCACCTCAGCATGCTGTCCAGGATTTAATCGTTTGCCACATTCTTCGCACCGTAAACATTCTGGATGCCAGTCGTAACCCAAAGATTGTTTCCGCTCGGCTGGAAGATCATACAATATGAAAAGAAAAGAGAAGAAAAAACTAGGGAAAAAAACAATCCTCATCACTATATGGAATAGACATAACCTAAAACAAAGTGCAATGACCTGCCACTTACTACCTTGAATTGTAAATGAGACCCTGCTGTGCATCAGAAGAATATTTACAAACTACCAGGAAAATGTGTGAAATCAGGTTTTTTATATTTCTTTTCTTCATACTCTATGACTTATAGATGTGGAAAGAGTGAGGAAACGAAACTCTGGAGTTTGTCACTCAAGTGACAGAGTGTAAGAAATAAAAAAAAAAATAAAAAAAACTGGTGAATATTCGCGTTTGCATTTTTTATGTGTATATTTACCGAAGTAGACAGGTTTTCCACATTTGTGACACTTCCACATGTTGATACTCGCAGTTGACAACGGTAAAAATTGTTCATCAAGATATACCACTGATATTTTACTGCATTTTGTTTACAAAATTACATACAGACCAGAGTCGAGCCTGCATCTGAAATGACACGCGGTACGTCACTGCACTGTTGTCCTCCCGTTCGCGCATGCGCACGTAACTCGAATGCTGCGCGGCCCACGCGCAGCCATTTCTCATTAAATATCCGTGGACGATATCTTCAGTCAACGCCACTGAAGTCGACGCAACCAGGTGAGTATACCGAGAAAATCTCTTGAAAGTTGAAAATCAACTGCGCATGCGCGAGTCTTGACGGCTCTTCATTCAGGCTGGCCATCCCGAGCATGGAGACTAGAGTAAGTCTCCATGATCCCGAGTTTCAATTGTCAAACTATTTCTGTTGGCGGTATACTTTGTACGAATTTTCGAGGTTAGAATCTTAAATAATTGAGGTAGTGACTCGGAAAGGTTGAGGTAGCATTTGTTATTGAGTTGGAAAGTTGATTCTTTAAAGAACGGTTGGAATTTGATGCTTATGCTTTTCGAAAATTCATCCGTACACATTTTGTACACGCTGATCCGTTGACTGAAAAATATAAAGACGGATATCCCTGGTTAAATTTTTGTGACCAGTTTTCGTCGGGTGTTGACTGAAGAATATAGACTGTTGCCCTGATGGGCTTTGGTGTGAAAAACGAAAATCGTTGTGCGCTTGCGTCCCCTGAGATGGTCCAACGGTAGAGTTGAGAACTTATTGCAGAACATCAGAGTTACCGATTTCGACATGATGCTGGCTGCATTCACCTTCCGAGTAACACAGTCTTCCCAATGGTAAACCCAAGCCGGCGATACAAGAAATTAATAATGAGAATAAATTTCTTCCAAAATTCGTAGCAAAACAGTGATTTAATTAAAGTATAGGTACCTGAGAGAGGAATGTATACATGGATCATAAATAACAATAGATCAGATGTATTAATCATGCAGAGACCAAAAAATACATATGTATATGCGGTCCATGTACGATATTAATATAGGTATATGATCCATTTACGATTCATACGTGATGCATACTATAAATTTTATAATTTTCCACGAGACAAACTAGATTATCTACAATAATACGTTTATAATATTAAAATAAAAGAATTATTCTATTCGACACGCGCTCGATGTATCCCATAACAGTGATATTCATAATTACTCCAACAACTTATCATTTGCTCTCTCGATCTTGAATTTTCTAGGCATAGAATTGAAACGCTGTTTTAGCTAGTCGCAAGTGAAATATCTATGTAAGGTAGATCAGCAGAATTGTTTCTCGAAAAATGTTCGTGCAGAAAAAAATTCAGAGTAACTGTAATAGATCACGGATGCGCTAATTTTGATCGAGATGCTCCGTATATGAGACAGTATTTAACGCAGTGTCCTGATTTAAAAACCTAAAAAGGTGATTGTCAAAGACTTTTTTTTTTATAGGGAGAGATAGAACGAAGCTTTTTAAAACTTTGAGTGTATTTTAACACACATTTGAGAGGTACGAGCAACAATTTTTATCATTCAACTGTCGCGGAACGACAGCGTTATTAGCACCCCCGTTAACTGAAGAATATATCTTTAGTCAACGGCTGACCATCGAAAGGCCTAGCCGCATGAGTCTGGAATCGGCACGAAAGATGAAGTGCGTATTTCTTGTTTGAAATGTGAAAACTAAAATCATTCTACATCATATCATATCATCGTACATCATACATCATACTTCGTACATGGTATTGAAGTTCGAAACAAAAGTTTGGATGCTAGGATGTTCAGAAAGTGACGTCACTCAAAATTTTTTTTCTCTTGACGTCATCGAGCTAAAATTAGCTAGCCGAATTCCTCAGTGTGGAAACAACCGCGCAGTAGAGCGGACGTGTGAAAATCGCGCTCCGCAGATTTCGAGTACCGGGTTCCCTACCTCCTGGGTCCTGCGCTCCGAGTCCGCTTCCTGGTGCAACTCGAGTTTCAGGACAAGCCCTCCATAGTTTCTATGCTCCAGGTCCGCTACCTGGTGAAACTCGACTTCCAGGATAAGTGCTCCGTAGTTTCTGCGGAGCAGGTACGCTACCTGGTGAAATCCGACTTCCAGGACAAGCGTATATGTATACTTATGCATGCGTATATACATATACATATACAGAGAGGTATACACAGAGGTTTTAGTATATTCACATACGGATTTCTGTGTATAGGTATACTTGAACTAAAATATCCTTATCTCTAATACGGAGTTCTTCGTAATTCGCATTTGTTCTTGTAACCCAATGTCCTACATACGATGGCAAAAATCTAGATCCAACTTAACTGAGTCTCAAAGCCCTGTTGACATAAAAGCAGCTATTTGATAGAAATTATAGTTTATAGTTTACACAGCCCATTGCATGATATTTCATTATAAATACATATGTTTCAATGTATTTAGAAATAATTTATCAAATGTACAGAGGTCATGTGCAAATAATAAATGAATTCGACCGCAGTTTGATGTATTCATTGGAGCTTTAACAATAAATTTAAGCTTTGTTACTTCTCTTATTTTATTATGGATAATCAGAAACATTTCCGACTATTCGTGCTGTGGAAGCATGGGGATTAAACCAAATGTAGCAAAAGATTAGAAACAGTGTATGTAGAGTACGAGTTTTTTTCTAATAATGCAAACACGTGCAGCTAGCTTAGTTTTGACATATCTAGAATACCACGCCTTGCGAATTAGCTTTCCAGACGGAGATGAATGATGAATTTTAAGGACTGCATTATCGTTGTTGAATACTCTATGCCTCATGGGAAACGAAAATCTGTAACGATGAAATTGATGCACCGGATCATCGTCGACTTTAACTTATGAAATGTCCTACCATTTTCGAACACCTCCTACCTCCCCCTGCCACCTACGACCATCAATGGCCACTTTCGACCACCCCATATCACCTTCCGCCAGCGCCGACCACCTCCAACCATCCTATTTACCTATATTACTGGATTAGCTATGATATGAAAAGAGAAGAATTATTCATTTCGAAATGGGATTCTATTCGAAGCGCACTCGATGTATTCCACAACATTAGTATTCATAATTATTCCAACAACTTTTCATTTACTCTTTCGATCTTGAATTTTCATAGGCATAGAATCGAAACGCTGTTTTAGCTGGTCGCAAGTGAAGTATCTGCGTTGGGTGGAGGAGCAGAATTTATTTTTCGAAAAGTATTCGGATGGAAAAAAATTCAGAGTAACTGTAATACATCACGGATGCGCTAATTTTGAACGAGATGAAATGGATGCTTCGTATATGAGACAGTATTTAACACTGCGTAGTGATTTAAAGACCTAGAAAGGTGATAGGGAAAGAAAGAACGAAGCTTCTTAACACTTCGAGTGTATTTTAACACACATTTGAAAGATACGAGCGAAATTTTTCATCATCCAACTGTCGCAGAACGGCAGCGTTATCAGCTGACCCGTTAACTGAAGGATATATCTTCAGTCAACGGCTGACCATCGAAGGGCCTGGCCGCTTGAGTCTGGAATCGGCAGGAGAGATAAAGTGCGTATTTCTTGTATGAAATGTGAAAACTAAACTCATTATACATCATATCATATCATCATACATCATACATCATACATCATACATCATACATCTTACATCATCATACCTAGTATTACAGTTCGAAACCAAAGTTTGAATTTTCGGATGTTCGGAAAGTGACGTCACCAATCTAGAATCGGCTAGCCGAGTTCCTCAGTCTGGTAACAACCGCGCAGTAGAGCGGACGGTTGAGAGTCGCGCTCCGCAAATTTCGAGTACCGGGTTCTCAACCTCTCGGATCCCGCGCTTCGGGTCCGCTACGTATTTCGAGTACCGGGTTCTCAACCTCCCGGATCCCACGCTTCGAGTCCGCTACGCGGTGAAACTCGACTTCCAGGATAAGCGCTCCGTGGTTCCTGGTTCATGTTTACAATAAATTATTTCAATTCGTTTTTCGCGCAAGCCGAAATTCAGTAGCTGTCAGTCCGCTGATAAAATTTCTCGACTTCCAGGATGAGCGCTCCGTGGTTCCTGGTTCACGTTTACAATAAATTATTTCAATTCGTTTTTCGCGCAAGCCGAAATTCAGTAGCTGTCAGTCCGCTAATAAAATTTCTCGACTTCCAGGATGAGCGCTCCGTGGTTCCTGGTTCACGTTTACAATAAATTATTTCAATTCGTTTTTCGCGCAAGCCGAAATTCAGTAGCTGTCAGTCCGCTAATAAAATTTCTCGACTTCCAGGATAAGCGCTCCGTGGTTCCTGGTTCATGTTTACAATAAATTATTTCAATTCGTTTTTCGCGCAAGCCGAAATTCAGTAGCTGTCAGTCCGCTAATAAAATTTCTCGACTTCCAGGATAAGCGCTCCGTGGTTCCTGGTTCACGTTTACAATAAATTATTTCAATTCGTTTTTCGCGCAAGCCGAAATTCAGTAGCTGTCAGTCCGCTAATAAAATTTCTCGACTTCCAGGATAAGCGCTCCGTGGTTCCTGGTTCACGTTTACAATAAATTATTTCAATTCGTTTTTCGCGCAAGCCGAAATTCAGTAGCTGTCAGTCCGCTAATAAAATTTCTCGACTTCCAGGATGAGCGCTCCGTGGTTCCTGGTTCACGTTTACAATAAATTATTTCAATTCGTTTTTCGCGCAAGCCGAAATTCAGTAGCTGTCAGCCCGCTAATAAAATTTCTCGACTTCCAGGATAAGCGCTCCGTGGTTCCTGGTTCACGTTTACAATAAATTATTTCAATTCGTTTTTCGCGCAAGCCGAAATTCAGTAGCTGTCAGTCCGCTAATAAAATTTCTCGACTTCCAGGATGAGCGCTCCGTGGTTCCTGGTTCACGTTTACAATAAATTATTTCAATTCGTTTTTCGCGCAAGCCGAAATTCAGTAGCTGTCAGTCCGCTAATAAAATTTCTCGACTTCCAGGATGAGCGCTCCGTGGTTCCTGGTTCACGTTTACAATAAATTATTTCAATTCGTTTTTCGCGCAAGCCGAAATTCAGTAGCTGTCAGTCCGCTAATAAAATTTCTCGACTTCCAGGATTAGCGCTCCGTGGTTCCTGGTTCACGTTTACAATAAATTATTTCAATTCGTTTTTCGCGCAAGCCGAAATTCAGTAGCTGTCAGTCCGCTAATAAAATTTCTCGACTTCCAGGATAAGCGCTCCGTGGTTCCTGGTTCATGTTTACAATAAATTATTTCAATTCGTTTTTCGCGCAAGCCGAAATTCAGTAGCTGTCAGTCCGCTAATAAAATTTCTCGACTTCCAGGATAAGCGCTCCGTGGTTCCTGGTTCACGTTTACAATAAATTATTTCAATTCGTTTTTCGCGCAAGCCGAAATTCAGTAGCTGTCAGTCCGCTAATAAAATTTCTCGACTTCCAGGATAAGCGCTCCGTGGTTCCTGGTTCATGTTTACAATAAATTATTTCAATTCGTTTTTCGCGCAAGCCGAAATTCAGTAGCTGTCAGTCCGCTAATAAAATTTCTCGACTTCCAGGATGAGCGCTCCGTGGTTCCTGGTTCACGTTTACAATAAATTATTTCAATTCGTTTTTCGCGCAAGCCCAAAGTCAGTAGCTGTCAGTGCGCTAATAAGATTTCTATAACTTTACAATCTTCTCATAATCTTTTTGGTCAAATATGTCGATAAAAAAATTATATTAAACCTTACACGGTATTTTTGATTTGTTCTAATGCTGAAAATATTTATTAGCATTCGAGGTATAACTCGAGGTGGTTGGCGGTGGTCGTTGGGGGTGGTTAGGGGTGGTTGTGGGTAATCGCGGTGATTCAGGAGGACGAGGATTTGTGCTCGGTGAGTAAAACACTTTTATAATATTTGATGGCATTTGGATTATATTTTATATAACATATTTCAAACTAGTCATGTTTACATTAAATTATTTCAATTCATTTTTCCCGCAAGCACATATCCAGTAGCTACGAATAATCTTATACAATTTCTTATATCATTAATTAATTAATTAATATTTCTATAATATCTAATGTCAGTTGTAATTATATTTTATCTGAAATATTACAAAGTTGACACGCTTACAATAAATTATTTCAATTCATTTTTCGTGCAAGCACATATTCAGTAGCTATGAATAATCTTGTACAATTTCTTATATTATTAATTAATTAATTAATATTCTTATAATATCTGGTGGCGATTGTAATTATATTTCATCTGAAATATTACAAACTTGTCACGTTTACAATAAACTATTTCAATTCATTTTTCGTGCAAGCACATATTCAGTAGCTATGAATAAGATTATAAAATTTATTATATTATTAATTACCTAATTAATTACATTAATCCTCACACAATATTTTTGATGTGTTCCTATACTAAAAATATTCATTACTATTCCAGGAGTAACCCGAGGTGGCTGGCGGTGGTTGGAGGTGGTCGGAGGTGGTCGGAGGTGGACGAGGAGGCGGACCAGCTGGACGAGGAGGAGGACGAGGTGGACGAGGAGGAGGCGTGGTGCGTCGCCGGAGAGGAGAGGCGGGGTGGGGGCGGGGGAGGGGGAAGGGCCGGGGGAGGGGGAAGGGCCGGGGGAGGGGGAAGGGCCGGGCGAGGGGGAAGGGCCGGGGGAGGAAAGGGTTGGGAAGGGGAAGAGGTGGGACGGGAAGGGAAGGGTTGGGGAGGGGGTGGGGAGGGAGAGGGGAGGGGGGGAGGAAGGGCGGGGAGGGCGGGAGGGTGGGAGGGAGGAAGGGCGGGAGGGAGGGAGGGAGGGAGGGAGGGGGAAGGGATGGGTAGGGGAGGGAGGGAGGGAGGGAGGGAGGGAGGGCGCGAGGGGGGGGGTGACGGATGTCAGTGCGAGCCCGTTAGAGTTGATAGAGTATACCCCCCCTCCCTCCCGCCCTCTCCCCTCCCTCCCTCCCTCCCTCCCGCCCTCCCGCCCCTTCCCCCTCCCTCCCACCCCTTCCCCCTCCCTCCCGCCCTCCCCGCCCTTCCTCCCTCCCGCCCGCCCCGCCCTTCCTCCCCTCTCCCTCCCCACCCCCTCCCCCACCCTTCCCTTCCCGTCCCGCCTCTTCCCCTTCCCAACCCCGACCCTTTCCTCCCCCGGCCCTTCCCCCCTCCCCCGGCCCTTTCCCCTCCCCCGCCCCCACCCCGCCTCTCCTCTCCGGCGACGCACCACGCCTCCTCCTCGTCCACCTCGTCCTCCTCCTCGTCCAGCTGGTCCGCCTCCTCGTCCACCTCCGACCACCTCCGACCACCTCCAACCACCGCCAGCCACCTCGGGTTACTCCTGGAATAGTAATGAATATTTTTAGTATAGGAACACATCAAAAATATTGTGTGAGGATTAATGTAATTAATTAGGTAATTAATAATATAATAAATTGTATAATCTTATTCATAGCTACTGAATATGTGCTTGCACGAAAAATGAATTGAAATAGTTTATTGTAAACGTGACAAGTTTGTAATATTTCAGATGAAATATAATTACAATCGCCACTAGATATTATAAGAATATTAATTAATTAATTAATAATATAAGAAATTGTATAAGATTATTCATAGCTACTGAATATGTGCTTGCACGAAAAATGAATCGAAATAATTTATTGTAAGCGTGTCAACTTTGTAATATTTCAGATGAAATATAATTACAACTGATACCAGATATTATAGGAATATTAATTAATTAATTAATGATATAAGAAATTGTATAAGATTATTCATAGCTACTGGATATGTGCTTGCACGAAAAATGAATTGAAATAATTTAATGTAAACATGACTAGTTTGAAATATGTTATATAAAATATAATCCAAATGCCATCAAATATTATAAAAGTGTTTTACTCACCGAGCACAAATCCTCGTCCCGCTCCTCCTGAATCACAGCGATTACCCACAACCACCCCTAACCACCCCCAACGACCACCGCCAACCACCTCGAGTTATACCTCGAATGCTAATAAATATTTTCAGCATTAGAACAAATCAAAAATACCGTGTAAGGTTTAATATAATTTTTTTATCGACATATTTGACCAAAAAGATTATGAGAAGATTGTGAAGTTATAGAAATTTTATTAGCGCACTGACAGCTACTGACTTTGGGCTTGCGCGAAAAACGAATTGAAATAATTTATTGTAAACGTGAACCAGGAACCACGGAGCGCTTATCCTGGAAGTCGAGAAATTTTATTAGCGGACTGACAGCTACTGAATTTCGGCTTGCGCGAAAAACGAATTGAAATAATTTATTGTAAACATGAACCAGGAACCACGAAGCGCTTATCCTGGAAGTCGAGAAATTTTATTAGCGGACTGACAGCTACTGAATTTCGGCTTGCGCGAAAAACGAATTGAAATAATTTATTGTAAACGTGAACCAGGAACCACGGAGCGCTTATCCTGGAAGTCGAGAAATTTTATTAGCGGACTGACAGCTACTGAATTTCGGCTTGCGCGAAAAACGAATTGAAATAATTTATTGTAAACATGAACCAGGAACCACGGAGCGCTTATCCTGGAAGTCGAGAAATTTTATTAGCGGACTGACAGCTACTGAATTTCGGCTTGCGCGAAAAACGAATTGAAATAATTTATTGTAAACATGAACCAGGAACCACGGAGCGCTTATCCTGGAAGTCGAGAAATTTTATTAGCGGACTGACAGCTACTGAATTTCGGCTTGCGCGAAAAACGAATTGAAATAATTTATTGTAAACGTGAACCAGGAACCACGGAGCGCTCATCCTGGAAGTCGAGAAATTTTATTAGCGGACTGACAGCTACTGAATTTCGGCTTGCGCGAAAAACGAATTGAAATAATTTATTGTAAACGTGAACCAGGAACCACGGAGCGCTCATCCTGGAAGTCGAGAAATTTTATTAGCGGACTGACAGCTACTGAATTTCGGCTTGCGCGAAAAACGAATTGAAATAATTTATTGTAAACGTGAACCAGGAACCACGGAGCGCTTATCCTGGAAGTCGAGAAATTTTATTAGCGGACTGACAGCTACTGAATTTCGGCTTGCGCGAAAAACGAATTGAAATAATTTATTGTAAACATGAACCAGGAACCACGGAGCGCTTATCCTGGAAGTCGAGAAATTTTATTAGCGGACTGACAGCTACTGAATTTCGGCTTGCGCGAAAAACGAATTGAAATAATTTATTGTAAACGTGAACCAGGAACCACGGAGCGCTTATCCTGGAAGTCGAGAAATTTTATTAGCGGACTGACAGCTACTGAATTTCGGCTTGCGCGAAAAACGAATTGAAATAATTTATTGTAAACGTGAACCAGGAACCACGGAGCGCTCATCCTGGAAGTCGAGAAATTTTATTAGCGGACTGACAGCTACTGAATTTCGGCTTGCGCGAAAAACGAATTGAAATAATTTATTGTAAACGTGAACCAGGAACCACGGAGCGCTTATCCTGGAAGTCGAGAAATTTTATTAGCGGACTGACAGCTACTGAATTTCGGCTTGCGCGAAAAACGAATTGAAATAATTTATTGTAAACGTGAACCAGGAACCACGGAGCGCTCATCCTGGAAGTCGAGAAATTTTATTAGCGGACTGACAGCTACTGAATTTCGGCTTGCGCGAAAAACGAATTGAAATAATTTATTGTAAACGTGAACCAGGAACCACGGAGCGCTCATCCTGGAAGTCGAGAAATTTTATTAGCGGACTGACAGCTACTGAATTTCGGCTTGCGCGAAAAACGAATTGAAATAATTTATTGTAAACATGAACCAGGAACCACGGAGCGCTTATCCTGGAAGTCGAGTTTCACCGCGTAGCGGACTTGAAGCGTGGGATCCGGGAGGTTGAGAACCCGGTACTCGAAATACGTAGCGGACCCGAAGCGCGGGATCCGAGAGGTTGAGAACCCGGTACTCGAAATTTGCGGAGCGCGACTCTCAACCGTCCGCTCTACTGCGCGGTTGTTACCAGACTGAGGAACTCGGCTAGCCGATTCTAGATTGGTGACGTCACTTTCCGAACATCCGAAAATTCAAACTTTGGTTTCGAACTGTAATACTAGGTATGATGATGTAAGATGTATGATGTATGATGTATGATGTATGATGTATGATGATATGATATGATGTATAATGAGTTTAGTTTTCACATTTCATACAAGAAATACGCACTTTATCTCTCCTGCCGATTCCAGACTCAAGCGGCCAGGCCCTTCGATGGTCAGCCGTTGACTGAAGATATATCCTTCAGTTAACGGGTCAGCTGATAACGCTGCCGTTCTGCGACAGTTGGATGATGAAAAATTTCGCTCGTATCTTTCAAATGTGTGTTAAAATACACTCGAAGTGTTAAGAAGCTTCGTTCTTTCTTTCCCTATCACCTTTCTAGGTCTTTAAATCACTACGCAGTGTTAAATACTGTCTCATATACGAAGCATCCATTTCATCTCGTTCAAAATTAGCGCATCCGTGATGTATTACAGTTACTCTGAATTTTTTTCCATCCGAATACTTTTCGAAAAATAAATTCTGCTCCTCCACCCAACGCAGATACTTCACTTGCGACCAGCTAAAACAGCGTTTCGATTCTATGCCTATGAAAATTCAAGATCGAAAGAGTAAATGAAAAGTTGTTGGAATAATTATGAATACTAATGTTGTGGAATACATCGAGTGCGCTTCGAATAGAATCCCATTTCGAAATGAATAATTCTTCTCTTTTCATATCATAGCTAATCCAGTAATATAGGTAAATAGGATGGTTGGAGGTGGTCGGCGCTGGCGGAAGGTGATATGGGGTGGTCGAAAGTGGCCATTGATGGTCGTAGGTGGCAGGGGGAGGTAGGAGGTGTTCGAAAATGGTAGGACATTTCATAAGTTAAAGTCGACGATGATCCGGTGCATCAATTTCATCGTTACAGATTTTCGTTTCCCATGAGGCATAGAGTATTCAACAACGATAATGCAGTCCTTAAAATTCATCATTCATCTCCGTCTGGAAAGCTAATTCGCAAGGCGTGGTATTCTAGATATGTCAAAACTAAGCTAGCGGCACGTGTTTGCATTATTAGAAAAAAACTCGTACTCTACATACACTGTTTCTAATCTTTTGCTACATTTGGTTTAATCCCCATGCTTCCACAGCACGAATAGTCGGAAATGTTTCTGATTATCCATAATAAAATAAGAGAAGTAACAAAGCTTAAATTTATTGTTAAAGCTCCAATGAATACATCAAACTGCGGTCGAATTCATTTATTATTTGCACATGACCTCTGTACATTTGATAAATTATTTCTAAATACATTGAAACATATGTATTTATAATGAAATATCATGCAATGGGCTGTGTAAACTATAAACTATAATTTCTATCAAATAGCTGCTTTTATGTCAACAGGGCTTTGAGACTCAGTTAAGTTGGATCTAGATTTTTGCCATCGTATGTAGGACATTGGGTTACAAGAACAAATGCGAATTACGAAGAACTCCGTATTAGAGATAAGGATATTTTAGTTCAAGTATACCTATACACAGAAATCCGTATGTGAATATACTAAAACCTCTGTGTATACCTCTCTGTATATGTATATGTATAATACGCATGCATAAGTATACATATACATATATACACATACATGTACATAAATAATTGCCAAGAAATTAGAAACACTCACAACTTGTCGCAAATAGAGTAAAACGTAAGGTTAATAATATACAAATTATACAAGCGCACCATAAAACGTGGCAAGGGTAATCCTAGTGCAGTGATTGTATAAACTAAAGACATATACATTTACATATACATGATATAAATTAATAGTCTAGAAAAGAGTATTTAGAGAGCTTATCTAATTCCGATCTTGTCACAACAGATCATTAACATAATCAATATACGGTTAAAGCTGTATTAGCTACATTCACAATTAGAGATAATATTTTTTATCCTTTATTATAGTTATTTAATTTCTTGTACAACAATTTTTCAAACTTCACCGCAAAATGCCCAACGAGTTCTCGTAGTGCAAATACGATTCCAATTACCTTACAGATGGCATTACATTGATTTTTGCCTTCTCGCGTCGAGTTATAAATACAGAGAAATCTCAATGAGAGCTCATTTCTATAAGATTTATTGTAGTGCTATATTCGTAGCTGTACCTGTTATTCTATATTATATACTGTCCTTAATTTTAAACACACACCACAACAATGGCTGAAAGCACAATGGCAAGAAGAGAGGAGCAATCTGCATCTTAATAAATCTTTTCTTCTTTATACGTAGCACAGCGATGTCACGTCGGAGGATATGTACTAGTGGATCACTAGGTGGGGCACAGAACTGAAACATAATTATGTTGAAAATCTTCAACATCTCTTACAGAAAGTAGGTACGTTGCCAGAACTTATATACTAACAATGAATATTCATAGAGGCTATATTCATAAATACTTACAAAAGTAAGCTAATATTTTACCCGCAATTGCTTATTACTGATAACTTGATATTACAATATCCCTTTCCCGCCCCTCCCCGCCCCTCTCACGTCCCACCCCGCCCTACCTACTTCTGCTCCTACTCCTACTCCTACTCCTACTCCCACTTCAACTCCTAACTCTCCTATTCCTACTCCGAATTGGTCCTCCTTCTCCATTGGTCATATGAATCGCATCTGGAACCTAAAATTTTCAGCTCCAAGAATAAACAAAAAAGTATGGCTAACCCCTTTGTATTTTTTGCATGAAATTTGAAAAATTGAAAAAGTGCTGGAATAAATTCTTTCATGGTCTATTGCGACGTAATTTTGAGAAAGAAATCGATTGGGCGCATTCCCAATACACTGTGATCAACGGATCAAAAGTTACAGCCAAGAAACGAGAACCTGTGTTTTCGACATTTTTCAGCAGGTGCTTTTTCCTTCGTAATTTCTCTTCTGTTGATCCCACGCTTATTTCGCTGTGTTTTCTGAGTTCCTGAGGGTCCAATTAGTCAGGTGAGGGTCATACAAATCGAATCGGAGACTAAAAGTTTTTCGCTCAAAAAAACAGCAAGGCTTACCCCTTTGCATTTTGGCGAAAATTTTCGCGATTTCGAAAAGTGCTGGAATGAATTCTTACATGCACTATTCCGACGTGATTTTGCGAGGGAAATCGACTGGTCGCAGTCCCAATACGCTGTGATCAACTGATCAAAAGTTACAGCCAAAAAACGAGAACATGTGTTTTCGACATTTTTCAGCAGGTGCTTTTTCCTTCGTAATTTCTCTCCTGTTAATCCCACGCTCGTTTCGCTGTGTTTTCCGAGTTCCTGAGGGTTTAATTAGTCAGAAAAAAGTCATTCAAATCGAATCGGAGACCAAAATTTTTCGCTCCAAAAAACAGCAAGGCTTACCCCTTTGCATTTTTGGCGAAAATTTTCGCGATTTCGAAAAGTGCTGGAATGAATTCTTACGTGCACTATTCCGACGTGATAATGCGAGAGAAATCGACTGGGCGCAGTCCCAATACGCTGTGATCAATGGATCAAAGGTTACAGCCAAAAAACGAGAACCTGTGTTTTCGACATTTTTCAGCAGGTGCTTTTTCCTTCGTAATTTCTCTCCTGTTGATCCCACGCTTATTTCGCTGTATTTTCTGAGTTCCTGAGGGTCCAATTAGTGAGGTAAGGGTCATACAAATCGAATCAGATACTAAAAGTTTACCGATCAAAAAAACAGAAGGGCTTACCCCTTTGTATTTTTGGTGAAAAATTTGGCTATTTCGAAAAATGCTGGAATACACCCTTTCTCGCACTATATTGACGTGATTTTGCGAGAGAAATCGATTGGGCGCAGTTCCAATGCCAAATTTTCCGCCAAAAATACAAAGGGGTAAGCCTTGCTGTTTTTTTGGGTGAAAAGCTTCAAGTCTCTGATTCGATTTGTATGACCCATTTCTGACCAATCGGAACCCCAGTAACTCCGAAAAGGCAGCGAAAAGAGCGTGGGACCAACAGCAGAGAAAGTCCGAAGGAAAGAGCACCAGCTGAAAAATATCAGAAACACTGGTTCTGGTTTTTTGGCTGTAACTTCTGATTTGTTGCTTGCAGCGTATTGGGACTGCGCCCAATCGATTCCTTTCGCAAAATCACGACGGAATAGTGCATGAAAAAATTTATTTCAGCACTTTTCAAAATCGCGAAAATTTTCTCAATATCTCATAACTAATTAGGATGACTCGCTTACATAATGTACATCAAATTAAAATAGGTTACTTAGTCAACAGCACAGACGAACGTGTCAAAATTACGTCAAGATATCTCATGTTACTAAGTCAATCGTATAATAAACGATATTTGATCCTGTCGGAGCACTGGAGTCGCACTCTAGAGTAACATTGACCATGTGGAGCGGCACCAGTGGCTTGGCCTTCCACGTTATTGTGCCCTGATGTGCAAGAGTAGTTCTAGAAATTCTCTCCGTTAGTTGTGACCGGCCTTTAGTATCGAGCCCACTCGTTAGATTTGAGCATTTCGGTTTATTCCGTGAATTGAAAAGACTTATTACCACCTAAATTTTAATCTTCACTGTTATTGACTGACTTTCATCGTTTCGCGAATAGGCACTCTCATGATTATTTAATTTTCCATATCAAATCAGGTTTCGCCCCGATTCGACAGAATCGGGCAATATAAAGTATCGTTTTAAATGAAAATCGATTACGTAACCAATTGTAATAAATAATCATTTCAAATTAATGAGAATTCAGTCACTTTGTCATGTAATTAATCGCGAGCGAACTTTATGGATATTTCTGACCAATAATGTCTTGGCAAAAGACATATCCAAATTTTGAATCCACAAAGACTAAGTGGCTGGGTATAACAACGCGCCGTACTCGTCATCTCTTTCGATTTCGAGGTGATGCTCTTCTCCGGAATTCCATGAAATACTAACCGATACGACCTGATGACTTTAAATCTCGTCGATCTCCGCATATAAAGATAAGTCAATTGGAACAGTTCTCTTCAACTCCAAGCGAATCGATGTTTTCACCACTTTTTCAAACTTCTCTTTTAAATATCGTATCCGAGAATTGATGGCAAACTTCTTTAGCCACAATTAAGTGAAACATATTGTTTTCGAAGCACTTTAAAGTTTGAATCAAATTCCAGAGTTGGTGGCAATCTTTTCTAGCCATCGATCATGAAATATATTCTTTTCTAAAAAACTCAAGATATAACTAACACAAGAATTAGTTATAATATTGTAGAATTGGTGAACTCTCTAGTGTTAAGCTTGACCCCATAGCATAATTTCGCTTATTTCAAATTGATCACATATTTCATTGTCAATAGGATATATTTGTATCGGTGGAAATGCATACTTGGGATTTTGTCAATTGAGTTGGTGCCGATGTGTTGCACATTCCGAGAGTAATTCTCCCGGCGTAACTACAGATAATTAATCAGGAATAAATAGTCCAAATTTGCATGTGGTTCCACGGATCAACTAAATGCAATAATAATTTGTATATTCATGTAAAACTACGTTAATCTAAAAAGAGAGATACAATATTATAATAACCGACCAACTCTAGAATCCTTTTTTTTAATTAATAATCGTTCAGCATAGATGTCCTTGGTACCCTAGCTGTATTTGAATATTAATTCAATGTCGACGTTATTTTCATTTAGATTCACACACAAGCCCGTTATAATTCTTTTATTTCATCAAAATTTATTTGTCATCATTCATTTTTCATAACCAAATAGGTTGAAGAATATATATTAACCTCCAGATTAATCCATTATTAACAATTTATTTTTAACGATCACCTATCCCATATCATTGTTATAATTTAGCCTCAATCATTCAAACAACTCTCACAGCATTGTACATGTTTTTAATTTTTATTCGTCGTCGTTACGCGGGAGCAATCTCGATTATTTATAATCAACAACTACCACCCCTCTGACGTGTCTCACCCGTACGTAAGACTACATCATACAACATTGTTCATATTCTGCTTAATGCAATGTATATCACAGTTGTTTGTCCTTATATATTATAGTCAAACTTTTCATGTGACGTTCGTTTATTGTATTACATTTTCATTTTAGTCTTGAACTCCAATACTATTGGAAATATTACACTAATTATATCAACTGGTATACTATTACGATAATTCTTGGTATAACATATCATGATTAGTATCACGTATTATAATTATACCATTCGGAAACTTGGTAAAAAAGTATACACTGACGCGTAAATACTTGTACTACAAATAAAACATATAAAATAAACTGGAACTGAAACTTTGTAACTATGAATTTTTGATACTTCTCTTCCACTTCCATGAATACCGAGTGAAATAATTTAAACATTTTTCATAGTTATAGTTTGAAAGTGCTCGATCACTTATTTTTTTTTTATATATATTGAAATGTTGGCTCCTGAATGATCATATGATAAGTTCGACATTTCTGGATATAATTGCTACTGTTACGTTCTGGGAAAAACGTCGAGAGAAATCGGTGATTCATTGCGTGATTGAAAATTTAAGTTCCCTTTACAAACCTTGTGATGTGAAGGTTCACGAACTTCGATGGTCAGCTCGTTCAGCTCTTCGAAATCTGGGATTAGGTTGTTTTGCGTCGTGTCAACTATCATTATGAGGGATTGAAATAATTATTCACACAAACACTTTAATTTAAATACACATTTATTGACAAATAACAAGTTCTTCCTAATGCTATTTGAAGTTCGGTTTTAACAATGGTTTAATCACATGTAAGATTCACTAATGGAATCACGTTAACAGTACCGAAGTTCGAAGTTTATGCATGTGAGTGTTGTATAATTTAGATCGATCTACTCTTAATTTAATTTTCATTAAATTGTTTCATGTATAATTTTGTTCTCGACTATCGAATGTTAGTAAAAAAAAATGATGATTGGAGGATGAAATATGGACGGAAATAAAGTAATCAAAACACTCGATTGAGCCAAGAGAATTGTTGCAATTTATTGGCTCGCAGGGGAAAAGCCGCTGAGGCATAAAAACCTGTTATTATTGTATAGTAATAAAGTCGTGTCAAGAGTGTATGACGTGTAAATGTACGATCAATGGTTTTGTCTCGCATGCGGAGAGCTGCCGTGAGATTCAGAGGCCTGAAGGCGTGAAACTACGGAGGTTCTATCGACTGGCGCGAATCTGCTGTTTGTAATTGGAGAGGAGAACAGAGACTGAACTGAGAGGATGGTGAAAATGAGAATACCTAAGATGATCCGCGGCGATGTTATCGGTACCGTGGACTCGATCAGACTGAACCTCCGAGCATCGATTCCGGGTTATTAATCGCTATTCATCCAACGATCAGCGCCATCTTTCGCGATTAACGGCGATCCACCCAATCGCGTATCTCCGCGATCGCGCCTAAACCATAGACCTATAAAGATAGACTGAGCGCTCTTATGAGCCGCTTGAAGCAAACATTTAAAGGACAGAAATATGCCGGGAGTACTCCTTTCTCTCTCTGACGATATTTGTGGCGGGGATCGAGGCGGTAGAGGAGAATGAGGTGAAATTATGCGCCTATATCTATAGCTGTTCCACTTCCACTGCTCCGTTGTCTCCCACCATGACGCCGATTAAAAAGAGAGAGCAGTACTGCCGGTATATCTCTGTCCTTTATATGTAATTGTCAGTGTCTCTTATAGGAGCGCTCAGTCTATCTTTATAAGTCTATGGCCTAAACCTGCCGCGGCTTTCTGGAAGCGGTGGAGATTCCGGGTATCAGACGGGGTAGAAAGCGCGCGCGGACATGGAAACGAAAAGGATAAGTTCGGTTTAAACAGTACTGCTGTGATTATTGGCTGGGGCGTAACATTATTTCTACGTCATTGTGAAGAAAATTGAAACAAATTTTTTGTAAGATATCTGATTATGAATGTATCTTTCTCCGTCTTATGTCGTCGGCACATCATATTCAGAAGTGCAGTTGAAAATTTGTTCGTCAAGAGCACTTAAAAAAAAGTGTCAATTTCGAAGTAGATGATCTTGCTTGCATCATGGATTTCGTATCCGTAAAGAATGGCTGATATGGGTTACAACTTCAATGCCCTTCGATGTCTCTTGTGAGGGAATCTGAAAAATTGTAACGAAAGTTCTTTTAAAGGTTTTGAATTTCTAGAAATAATTAATTATTGTTACTGCGCATATCCGTCACAAAATCGAGCTCAAGTTCATAATACACGTCACCTTTGACACGAAGAAGATGAATAATAAATCTGGAGATTTTGAATCGTAGCCGGCTACGTGTCACTCATTAAAGTTATCGCTAGTGTGCACGTGATAATACTGTTGTAGTATACCTATCTAAGCGGTCGCCTGGATACGCGTTCTCCTGTTTCATCGTCCAACATTTAGAAACTGTCGAAATCCCATGCGGGCATTAAAAATTTTCAAGTAATCCAATCAATTTAGAAAATGTTTTCCCGGGCCGCAAAATCAGCGGCGAAAAACTTTAGACAGAGAGGATACCATGTCGCCGAGGACAAATTCAAGGTCAGCTTAACTAAATTTTCACAGTTTCCCAACTTTACTGTTTTATCGATGATTTCAAGTGTAAAGAACGTAACCGCCAATGCTTGAATGTGTCAGGGGAAACTTTCCTTTACCTTAAATTTTATCACTATCGATTAGGTGCAGATTTCAGTTATTTTTATCAACTGCCAATTAGCGAACTTGATTTTTGATAAACTCATTTAAGTCAATTTAAAATTACTCGTACTAATCAAAGGCTAAATAAAAAACTACCCAAGTTATTGATAGTATTTGCTTTCTCATTACCTGAATACTTTGGCAGAAAACGCAGGCCTTTGTTCTGGCCACAGCGAGGTCTCGTGGTCCTGGAATCCTGGATCCCGTAGTCGAACAGAAGGCCGAAAAGACAGCATTAAACACACCCAAGTCTTCAGAGCAGAACGGTCTCTTTTCCGCTGAAACAAAGAAGAGTTCATTGCAAAAGAAGGTGATAATGTAGTTAATAATAATGGTCCCTAAATTCCTATATCAGACCGAATAGGGGCTATCGGTTTTACACATCCGAGGGAAAGTAATTATTGAATGATTCCATACATGAAAATCGATTAGTCTTGATGTCAGAAACGATTCTGTAACGTTGGTTTCCAAAGCTGCACTCAACTTCTGCAAACCACAAGGCTCAGAATAGCTCAAAGTTTGTTATTGATCTTTCTCTCTTCTTGCGTCACGGATTTGAATTATAAATCATTTTTTAAATAGTTCGTCAAAAAGAGACTGTATCAACAGTAGAATTAGCTTCGGCTACAGTTCACGCTAAAAGCATAGCGTATATGCGATAATTAATGATTCCTACCAAATTATTATTTAACCAATAAAATGCCTTTGCTCCTTCAAACCGTAGCAATCTGAAGCTAGAAAGCTAACGAGCGTTTTCCGAAGTATCCCTGTAAAAAGTGGTCAAGGCAACGCAGCCAATCGTCAACTGAGGACGTTTCCAGTCGCCCGATCTACACATAAGCTTGGAATTTCTAAGCAGGTAAATAATAGTCATATTTTTGCATTATTATTGTTAAATCATATTGTAAAAACTTACCAAGTACCATCAAATGGCATCAGAATCATCAGACAATGAACTCAACTTCCATTTCACGGGTTGACTGATTCAATTCTTTAACGTGAACCTACCATCGAAAAATTGTAACCCTTTGTTGTCAAAACAATGTTCAGAACTAGCTAGTATTCCACGGTTTGAGAAAGTAGATGATAAGATTTCCGTATGTCAGTCGACAGTGACATTTCCAAGTGAAAGACTTCTGTCATAGCAGAATTTGCTCGGAACGATCGAGGCTTTTCGGAAAATGGGTGAACTTCGTGGTATGAAAAATTTCGGAAGTAGCATGCTCGACAAAATACCATTCGTTCGGAAAGTGAACCAGAAACGACATAAACGTGCCGAACAAGCAATGTTGGAGAAAAGGCTTCGCGAAGGCCGGCGACCATCGCTATGGGAAAAAATCAACGACCACAGACCGAAGTGATTTGATGTAGTCAGCGGTGTTGGAGGATGAAACTTGAAAGAGATTTGAGGATGTAGTCAACAAACGAAATAATGGTTTGAAGAATTTGAGCTGCCCTTAACGGATGATGGGTTCACTTCACCCACGCGAAGGAACCATCCGGCAGGATGCGCTAGCGGCTAGTTAATTACGATAATTAGGGTCGCCGAGTGCACACGGTTTTTGTCCTACATCTGTCCCTGATCTGTCGATCGTCTGTTCCCAGAAAACTGAAACACGGAGCAGTATAACCGAGTCGGCACAGATTCTCGGCGAGATGGGCCCATCGTCGTACTCGAGGCCTGACTATTCGAGGACGGATCTTGAGATGTGGTTGCCTGAGCTGACGGAGTACTTCAATATTCTTGGATTGAACGACGCTGGCCGATGCGACTATTCTCCTCCTCCGAGAGTTCGCCCTGGAACTAAAAAAATTCAGAGTCGTAGAAGGCGGTTGAAGAGTGACAGACGAAGAGCGAAATCGGCTAAGAGTGCAACTGCCGTTTTAACAGTTTGCAGCAATCAGCGACAGAGTTCTACCCAGCATATTCGCAAGCGAAGAAAACCAGTGAAGAAAGCAGGTGGCAAGATGGAATCGAGGGATCATGTGACTGTGAGGAAAGTATTCACGGTGTCGATCAATCACACAAGAAAGAGTCCACTAGCGGATCAAAAAAAATGCAGAAGGACGAAGAGTCCGAGGTCGTTTTATAAAAAGTCGGTTACACCACGTATGGGGAATTGGACCGTTCCCGCTATTTTATCTGACCGTAAACCAATCGTGTTGCACAATTTTGAAAACGGAAAGAAAAAACTTAAACCTAAGCTGCCCGCTGGAATGTTGAGATCTTTCCAAGCAAACGTTCTGTCTCTTCCGAAAAATAAGTCCAAAACTAAAAAAAATGCAGTATCAACTAGCCACCTGCAGAGACAGTCCAGAACTCGTACTAGTTATGGTTTCCATAAAAATCGAAAACCGCGACGAAAGCGCCGCTGCAGAATAACGTCGCAATTGAAACCGGAGATTGGAGACAATGAGAACTTTGAACTGGACGTGGAGTCGCTAGAAGAACCGTATTCATCAGTCGAGGAATCATCTGTCAATAATTCTGCATCGGTAATTTCTACGGTTATAAGCAGGAAGGTCAAAAATTGCGAAGAATCATGTGACCCAGGACCAAAACGATCATCAACGGAAACACTTTGCAGTGTATCGCTCGTTTTTAGAGACCACCCTTTGCTCTCCGTTAGCAGTATAAATGGGTCCGAATCTATCGAGAAACAGGCTGCTGAAGTTTGCTATCAAGACTGCAATCTAATTGATTGCGAAAGCTCAGATGAGGTGGGCACAACTGTGCATTCACACGAAACCAAAGAATCTAGGCTGGAGATGAACTTTGTTTCCAACGAAAAATCGGTTTCATATTCATTGAAAAGCTTTTACGGAGGTGGCGACGGTGTCACTGACAATGAGCATGCTTTCCGTGAGCCGAATGGTTTCCAAAAAGCGAGTCAACAGTGCTCTGATTAGAGGTTCAAAAATGATAGCAAACTGTTAGTTTTGATGGTGAAGATTACGCACAAACTTGTCATCTTAAATTGATAACTTTTTCAATAAATATTAAGTGACAATGTCATCATAAAATAGATAGCTAAATTGTCGAGTGACTTAATGTCGTGATGTATATTTTACACTTGTTCTGGAATGTGGTCTTTATGCCAATAAATGTATATAACAAATTTTATTGATGAGATAAATTAGTTTTCATTCCATTATTAGGCAAGACTTGAAGGGAATGCTGGTCAAGAGTACTCAGCTGAAGCAGTTTCTATAGGCGTTTTTATGATTTCAGTTGAAGACCCCAGGAGCCAGGATGTGTGCTCAAGACCCGGATATAACGTGTTCACCAAAAGTAAGTTGTGGGAGTAAGATTCCTAGGCCTCCGCGTTTGTCAAGAGCTAGCGATTTCATAAATTATACGATGGTTATTTTTGGTCGTGGAGATTAATTTTTGTAAATTTCTCGTTAATGGTTTCCTAAGGCATTGAAAATCCAATTCATTTTGAGAACACTACATTTCTCTGACGTCGTTGAGCTCTTGACAGGTGCAAGGACTTGCGGCTTCACCGCTTCTCTAGCTGGACGTTCTCGCTCGCTGTCGCTGTTCTCCTAGACATTGTTGTAAAATGGGAGTGAGGCAATAGTTGGACCCAACTAGTGCTGAGCACCCTCCTGCTCCTAAAGTAACAGAGCGAAAATAGAGGCGAGCTTAACGTACAACCTCGATATCGTCGAAATTCCCCGAAACAAAATCTCCGCAGGAAAAAATACCTCTTACTCTAAGTGGACTGGTTCGAGGGATTGGAGCGATTACCACTTCTCTACGCCCGAAGTCCGCGAGGAAGCTTCATGGGCTGCTTATGTTCATACCAACATCGGATTCTGGAGGCGGAAGAAACTTTAACGATGATTATTTCCCACTGGGAGAGGAATTTGAAGATGAATTGGGCCCAGGCTGGCCGGATCAGGTGCAAAGGATTCCAGCGTCCGGTTTACCTACCGACAAGCTACCTCGATCATCACCTCATATCGACGAAGATCGCGATTATTTCACACGCAAATCACCGTTACAAATGTGCAATCTGCCCAGGCTAGATCAGATCGTTTTGAGGTACGGCCAGCTGGCTGCCCATCTACTAGTCAAGATCGAAAAAACGGTAACGCAGAGTAAATCACATCTTCTATCAAGAAACATGGACGATGACGAGGCTCACGAGAAGTTGCACACCTTGCAGAAGAAAGTGGAAGAATTCAAGCGAAAGTTGTTCCGTCTGAGGGGCGACACTCAGCAAAATGTAAAAGACGTGGAGTCTAGTCCAACGCATAACGGTGAATCGCAGAGCAATAATACCACGCGTCCAACGCGATTCGTGCCTGTATGAATGTGCTGACTTGCAAATGTCTCCGCATCCAATGATTGACAACGCAACGTTGACGTGAATCCTTGTTAGTTATAACTGATCAGCTGATTATTTTTGCCTCAGCAAGCGGCGAGAACGTAACAGTGTGAATTTTGTATATCGGTAAGGGGTTGCGGGTGGTACCAAGGATGAGATGAAGGCTAGGTGGACACATTGGTTAGTTTTTGGCGAGCGTGGAACAAGAAATGCTAGCAAGGAGAAACGGGAAGGCTCGCAAAAAGACTCAATATGTCCCATTGTTTAACTGTAGGTAGGACAAAGAGAGGTGTTGTGGAATACGGAGGGAACGAATTGGGGTGAACGTCCACCAGAGAAGGTCAAGGAGGTGCCGTCCCAACCCCCAGACGACCGAAGCTCGCTGTCAAGTCAGTCGGCGCATCCGGTAAAGAAGAAAAAGGAAAAAAAAATACTCTGCGTAAAATTCCCGCCAAAGAATCTTGGGAAATTCTTCAGGGAATATCGGGTGGGTCAGTCGCTAGGAGAACGGACGACGAGCAATTCCTGACTAATTGTCTTGAACCCCGCAGCCCGGTGAGTCTGGGCCCTGGTGGAAAGGCGGCGAAGCACATGATCCGTTCTCTCTGCTGGGTTCGGGTCCTCACTGCCCCCAAAAAAGGTTCTACGGAAAGAGCGAAGGCCCTCCGAAAGACCCACTGTCCTGTCCACCGGCCGAGAAGAAATCGAGTTATCCATCGCTGGATGAGAAATGCCCGCCTCACAAAATAATATTTCGCGAGTGTCCACCTCCACCGAAGCTCCCTGAATTGCCAAAATGCCCGCCACCTTGCGTGCCGCCACCGGCTCCGCCTCCTCCGAAGTGCCCAGCACCACCGAAGTGTCCTCCACCTCCACCTCCATCATCCTGTCCACCCCCGCAACCTCAACCCTCTAAGGACCCATCCAGTCCGCCTTTTCCGCTAACGCCTGAGCAAAAGTGCAATGGTCGTCGAATTCCGACTCACGCTGGGATTGATCGTGATTGTCAGTACGTGGAGCCGGACGGAAGATTCGATTCGAGGAAGTTCCGTCAACGTTGTGCAGTCTTCGTGGTCCCCCGACGTGGAATCTCATCGTCGTCAGCCAACTTCGGGTCTAAGTGCAAGTCAAAGTCCGTTCAGGATTGTGGTAACAAAAAGTCGAAGACCGATTCGAACTCTGGAGACAAGAAGTCGAAGACGGGCCAGAAGGGCAAAGGCTTTCCCGACGGTGGGTGCCAGGGAGGAAAGGGTTGTCGCGACAATTCGAAGAAGTCGGGGTCGCCGTGTCGTGAGAAGCCCAGAACGTGCGTCAAGAAAACCCCGAAGACTTGCAAAAAACCCACTGATAACTGCCCTTCGTGCGCGCCGAAGCCCAGATGCCCTCCACCGCCTCCATCACGTCCTCCGTGTAAAGAGACTTGCGAAGAGTGGAAGCCCCCGGTTTGCCCCCCGACGAAGCTTCTTGGACCTCCGCCGTGTCCCGAACTGTCTGTCCACCACCCAGAGCCTGTGGCAACGACTTGTCCTCCACCCCCGCCACTGCCAAAGCCACCCTGTCGACCCGTTTGCTTATGCCCCTGTCCGCCGCCCCCGAAACTACCCCCAGGATCTTGCCCGGATATACGCCACATCGAGGAACAGAGTGACCGAACCTGTCCGCAACCTTGTCCACCAAAACCACTTCCTCCGTGTCCCAAGAACACTTGGTGCCCTTCGAAACCTATTTGTTCGACAAAAAAATAGCGAGGATTACTTATCCTGAAGAGACTTAAGAAAAGATAATGATCAAAGATTTGAGTGTTTTGAGGACGAGCCGTAAGGATATTCACCTTTGCGAATGAAGCGAATTGATCAGTGGTCATAGTTGTGTATTTTGGTCTCATTGATCAAGTGTTCAAATCTCATTCCGATGCCAAGATGTTCAAGTCATGTCTAAACTGGAGAAATGGCCTTGGAGGTGTCTTGGAAATATCAAAGGGCTGCATCAGTCGCAGAGTGATGTTTGAAAAGACGTCAATTGCGTCTCACATTGAATTTTAAAATAAATTTATTCCATTCGGTAATTAAAGTAAGCTTAAGTGCCTAATGAATTATGACCACCAAAAATACTATTCGGAAATGTTCCAATAGAAACTCTCGGAAAATATTTTTCGTCTTTCCAACTAGTGGCTCGGGTAAACACATCAAGTTCATTTCGGTCTGAACAAAATTCTGTTTAAATTATAAGTGATTCGATTGAATATTCAAAGTTATCTTCTCATCATTTCGGGTCAAACTGTTAGACAGTTTCGGCTTCGTCACATGCGCGTTACTTTCAACAATGCTTCTGTAAATAATTACCGCCACCGTTTTTCATCATACTGGATACTCAACGGCGGACAATATATTCTGTAACGACTGTGGTCAAAAAATAAATACACACGACGTTTTAAATCTATAGTTATTTAATATCTACTGCAAAGAACAAATGATCATTATTATCCGGAAGTAACTGCAACTGTATAAGAAATAAACGGATGCATCTTTATTTCATATAATCACTGCGGCATTCAGGTTCACCAATTGAGTTAGCGATGAAGGAGTAACACAGGGAAAATAAAGATATACGTTTTTCTGAACAATGCCAAAGTGAAATAGAGCTCAGAACGTTTCTAGTTGGTTACTGAGTATGAGACTCGGGGCTGTTCACCCCGATAATAAAATGATAACAACTGCTGAGCGCACCCGCCCACCCTTTCCGTTCCGCCTCTTCAGACTCACTTGTATATAAATGTCGGTATTATTGTAATGAACCGCTCTTGATGCCAATTTCATAGCTGCACTCCCCTTCGATCGTTCGTAGTACAGAGGAACACGATGTTCCGTCTCAACAGTGGCCATCAGTGACAGCTAGGGTTGTTTAATCGAATAGCGCTGATTGCTTTAAGTAATGATTAAGAATATAATGATTTAAGAACTACTGACATGGTACACTTAGATCACAATTTTTGCATCCTGTGTGATGAGTTTTTCCAGTCATCCTGGACCCGTCGAAATTTTCATTGTTCTTTTTTCATGCAAGTAAGTGCAGCTGATAATGTCCAGACAAAGAGGTCTCAGCCTGTTCGAGTCAAAATTTAGACCCTCGTTTATGCCTGCAAGTCCTACGTTTGGTAAGACGTAGTAGCCCTGTGGAAGACTAAGTTTGTATTGAAAAGAGAACCTATTCTGGACCTAAACTTAATCGATATTTCTGTTTCTTCCACGATCAGGTTCAAAGTAGGACATCTTTAAAATCTCTACAGATCAGCCTTATCCTGTATATCCCCAAGACCTCTACAGGTCCTTTACCATAGAATGTACAATATCAGTCCCTGAATATTAAGATCGTCTTGATAAGTAAATATTATCGCAGGATTTCAATAATCAATAAATATTTTGAAAATTATGTAACATTAGATATGTAATTTCGTTCTCCGGGAAAACAGGTTTCATATGATGAATACAATTACACAAAATTATATCTCGAATTTGTTGAGGGGGAAATGACTCGTGGAATAGATGTGTCAATGGTTTTGGAATTAATTCGAAATAAATTACTCGTTACTTTAGTAATGAATAATACAATTTCAATCCATTATTCATTGCTTTGGTAATAATTATTGCAATTTGAATCCATTACTCACTACTTTGGTAATAATTAATGTAACTCAAATTCATTTTTCATACTCTGACAATTATCAATTGTAAGTAAGGCTTTGCTTAGTACCTGCAGGCTTATGGTAGGGTCTAAATTTCGACACGAAGTACGAATGAAATTTCTTTCTTTCTTCACATATTATATCCTGATCGGTTTGAAAATTAATATCTCAAACGACGACACACCCTAGTCGTTGAAAATTCGTGTCACAGGCTGCAGTATGCAAGTGTGAAAACATTGCTTCGTGTTGGCTCTGGCTCTACTTGAGTTAGGTCACATCTTTTGATAGTTCTCTTTCTGCGTGATAAATGAAATTGATAGCACAATTCGGTGAAAGAACCTAAACTGATCGAAGCGCGTATGACACATCAAAACTAGAGCCTCCAGAATGGCAGTGGATCATTGAAAGCGATGAGTACCGAGCTAGAAATTTTATGGACACTCGACGCCAATAAATTTTTATTTTCAGTCAGCCAGTTGCGTGTAGCGCTTCTATGGGTTATTCGATGCACGAAGCGTACAGCAGTTTAATAAAAAAATTTAAATGCCGCGCAGTCAAGGGTTGATGGACCGTTTGAGACCGGGGTAGGTCTGTCATGCAGACGCGTGTGTTGTGCAATTTGTTCGTCGCTCTCCCGCGACCATGAAGGAACGACGGGAATTTGTGGTGAAACGAAATCGGCGAAGCGGCGGAGCGGATTTCCTCGGATGAGGTGAAAACCACAGGGTGGGTGGAGGGCTGAAATGGTCTCCAGATCGATTTAGACGGTACGCCACGCCGGTATGGGTTTATGCATAATTCAGGAATTGTCACCGTCCAGGATATTGCCAATTTGACGTCGATGAAAACCTGATCAGGGTCTGTTCAACGATGAAACATTCATTGATACCGGCATTTGCAAATTTTGCCATTTCTCGGTGGACTGATTACGGGTGTTCACTAATTATGCCCTGGATGTTAATAGGCGATTTCTGATTGATTGTTCGAAGTTCCGAGACTAGTGGGATGAGGAATCGGAAAGGGTAGAAATTGAACGAGCAATAGTTTAAGATTTAAAATTGAGAACTACCAAAGTTTGAGAATTGAAACTTAACAGTAAAACTAACCGGAATAACAAAATCTATCGCCAAAGGTAGATACAGCTTTCTGAGAAGTAACATTAAAACTTGCCAACTCCAACTGTGAAAACTTTACAGGGATCAAGATGTATAAGAAAGCTTTCGGGTTTAAATTCATCGAACTGAAAGAACGAAAATTCGAGAAGTTAGAGTTGAGACAAAGTAAATAATTACGTAAAATTGTGCGATAATTTGAATACAAGAAATCAACAGATATATATGTGATTTCGGTATAATCTCATTGTCTCTGACTTAAATTTCAAAGTAAAAATTCGAAAGATGAAAAATATAGACTGAATATTGCGTATAATTATTGTGAGTAGATATTTTCATTTTTTTCAACTATCCATGAAACTCTGTATTCCTTAATCCACTTCCTATTGAGGTACGCCAATAGTTTAAAAACGTTTTTGCTTCTAACTCGTTATATTGGATTGTCTATTTTCAGCTAAAAATGTTTCATTCAATAAATTATAAATAAGCGTCTCAAAATCGAGCAGATGCTTGAAAAAAAAAAAAATTGAAAATATACTAATTATACAAAATACTTTCAGTGTAAAGCCTTGATATTCTCATATAATTTGATATTTATATTCTGATCTTTAGGCACCTTTTTTTATATCTTTTGAAATACTCTGAATCAATCTGTATTTTGGACACCTCGATTTGTTTAAATTTTTTTTTAGGTTGGATAAGGGAATCATCAGTTTTCCACAACTTTGTTTTCGACGAAGAATCTAAATTGAAGATACAATTGTTTTATAAGGATTTCAAGTAACCGAGCATTCTAATATACTTTCCTTTTCTATTCCACGCAGAATATTAAAAAGTGAGCAAGTTCAAGAGATCGGAATATCGGTCAATTAATTATCGTTTTCCTCGCCTTGAGGTTTCACCTTTTTCCTCCTTTCATCACAGGAGGCGAGCAGTCGCGTGATCCTGTGACTGAATTATCATAAATACATGAGAAAGCCACTCGGGTCAATTGTTGTCGGGATTCGTTCCAGTCTCTTATGCCGGTGATCGTCAATCCGCATCGGCGGCGGTTCCTCGCGGTCCGGATGTACGGTTTGATTCTGATTGATGAAAGATTATCAGATTTTTATAGCCTCGTCGCGTAAATTCATGGGGATAATACCTACATCGGCGATTCACCGCGGTAGGCCATGAAATATTTATAATACGAGGGTAGATGCGTGCGTTCGTATACGTATACCGCTGAGGCGACCGACGTCCGTTTCAAAAGAATAAATTGGTATCGATTCAATTTGTCAACACACACGTAATTATATTATTATACGATCGTTCGGGGTCGCGGAGCTTCGACGCAGACCATCAATAACCCGCCATTAAAAGAGCCGAAAATAACTAGAATAAATAAGAAAAAAAAAAACGTGATAAAGTACTGACGAAAAAACAGAAATCAAATTGACAAAACTTCTGTGGCGGCTGGGGTCCAGAGAAGGGACAAGACGGGGTGAAAAAAAACGGTCGGTAAGAATGTAAAACCGTCGGTAAGAAAATTACTCTTCGGGTGGTTGCAGCTTCTTCTGCCAGATGGCGACACTGACTTCAATCCCGCGCGAGGACGAGCAACTGCGTCACTAAATATGCCGCTAAAGTGAAGGAGTTGAAAAGTTTAGCTCTTTCTAAGGCGGGCCATTTTTATCGAGGTACGAAACATTATCTTTTTACGTCTGTATGTGGCAACTGAAACATGAATGAAACAGTTTTTTAATTTCATCATTTATTTTCGCAAAACGAAGGATTATTAAATAAAGAATTAATTATAATATAACAATTAATCGCTTCACAGTCGTCGTAATTTCCGTAGTCTGCTTACTATACAAATATTCGTAAATTCACATTGAAAATCATGATTTAACAGAATGTCAGCATAAATTCAGACATTGCTATAGGCAAAGGGGACTAAATTGACTAAAGTGTAATTTTTGAGAAGGTGAGACGATGAATTATTTTCTCGGCATCCCTAATGTTGATAATTGGTGAAGATTACTGGCTGTGATATTTAATGAGCTTTTCTTCACACAGATAATTTTACACCATTTTTCCCAGCTTCGGGTCAACTTCTATATTACCAAAATAAATAATATGCATAAATATATTTATAAACAATGGCAAGACGTTTATTCCACGTATGAACCTTGGAGTTTGATAAAAGGGTGACTATAAAAAGTGAAATTGGAAATTTTCCAACTTTTCCAAGCTTCGCAAAGCGAAGTTTAATTTCTCCTCAGCCTGTTTTACTACAAGGATTCAAGAAACCAAGGATTTCACTATTATTATTGATTTTAACTTTTGGCGTTTTTTCAGAAACTGTCACTAGAGCATCAAGCTACGCAAACTAATATAAGCTGATAATGATCGTGTTTGTGTTAGGTTCATACGTACTTGTTTACGAAATTGCACAAACCATCACCGACATTTTATGACAATGTCCTGACTTTTGCCACCCGCAAGTATTGTAGATTTTAGAATCCCAGTTTTCAAGATTATCCTTACGAGAAAGAATCAACATCAAGAATGCTTCCATAAAAAAATTGCAAAAATCAAAAGATTCCTGATCTCGAATATCACAGACGTAACGATCTTGAAAGACTTTTAAAAAATCCTTTAGCCACGTTTCTATTCTTCGTCTGTGACTATATTTCTCAACTCCCTCTTTTCTATCCATTCCCTCATCTCTATCGTATCTAACTAATGTACCCACGCACTGTTTAGGCACAGCGATATTCATCAATGCCTTAACCTTCCGGCTAACTTGTTTTCGGTCCGGAACAAAATTCGAGTTCGATTCTATACGAATTATTTAACAATGACTCCCATTCTCTCACGACAACTGCATCGCAAGTCATTGTCACAAAATTCGTACAGAATCGAACTCGCGTTTTATTTTAGACCGGTAACAAGATAGCCGGAAGGTTAAGGCACTAAAATGAATATTACTGCCGATATAACAGACGTGTAAACGTATCAATTGCCACATCGTTCGAGGCGATAGCGTCGCAATGACCACCGTCAGTATCCCGCTAAACCGTTTAACGACGTGATTAGCGAATTAACGACAAATTAAGGGTCTCAACGGAACAGACAGATACCCTGATTGAAATATCCTGTCGATGACGGAATCGAGGAAATCAGCATCAAGCACGCAACGTGGCGACACAATCCCGCCTCATTCGACGTTACAGAGCATCGATATTCGATTGTGCGAATCCGTAAGCGATTCAGGGCTGACAATATGGCGCCTCACGAAAACTCCTCGATTCTCTACACAACGTGTACATAGTTACGTTACACCGAGCCCAAGACTCTACCATTGTCCCATCGGCGGATTTCCCACCGCTGTTGAGTCTTCGGCAAGTGCATGAGCACCATAACCATTGGGCACGGTGAACCGGAAGGTCCTCGAAAAGTCGTCAGGGGTGAAAAATGCAACTCGTATATGACACGTGTTTCTCGAGTGCCAACGACCAAATGGCAGCTATAAGGTACCTTACATCGAGGCCGATGAAGGGGAACCACTTCTGGTCTGAAGGGTCTTCTCGGGGGGGGGGGGCTGGAGTTTCGTTTAATACATTTACAACCGCTTGGCAATTGTTTTAAGATCTGTTCCACCGGTACGTTATTACTGGTTATACAGTCATACACCTACCATTGGTACCTAAATCGTTCACATGGCGAGTTGGTGCCTTTGTATCACTACAGTGGCGATTGAAGAGTTTCGGTGCCGCCCATATAGCCGGTAGTTGCAGGCAACGATGCTCGCTCGGATCGATACGAATGTAACCGTCAAATCGAGTCGAGTTAGTCGGCCGACAAGAGCCTGGATGGTGCGGGAGATGAGAAGGGGGGAAAAGTCTCGGATGTAGCTGTACATACATATACATATACGTATACATATATATATATATACGTATACATGTATGTGGCACTGGTTTCTAAGAGCTCTAAAAACGAGACAAGCACGAGATATCCCCGAGGGAACTCCCCTCCGATGCCTGGAGGTTATGACGAAAATTGCCAAACTTGACCAATACTCCGCTGCTTCTCTTCCCGGATTCGGGATGTTTCGCAAACGGGGCCTGACCGACGATTTTTCCTCTTTTATACTTGCGCGTGGCTATTTTTTTTTTTTTTACTCTCTTTATTCTACTTGTTCTTCTTGCGGATGAATTGGCCGAATTCGTCTGAATTTGACGTTAAGGACAGAGAAAAAACCGTTGAAAAATTTCGAGCAATTTTATTTCCGCTGATACAGATGGTTAATAGGAGAATTAAACATAATCCCTGTTACACGATGAAAGTGATAATGAACAAATTTGAATAACACAAGCTACGAGATATCAATAATTTCAGAAAAGGTTTCATTATTATAAAGTTCAAGATTATTAAACTCCTGGTGTCTTTGATCCGATTCTGCTGCTGTACGTCAATCGTTTTGTTCGCTCATCAAATCGTCTAAAACTGTCCAAAATATATTCAAAAAATTTTACCGTATAGTATTTGCAGATTTATTTTCATCCATATCAGAAACGATTATTATCAATTTTGTTTCAGGCTAACTCTGAAAATCTTGATGATGAATAATTTGAGCTCAAAAACATCAAAAGCAGATCAACAATCTTTCCTCAAATTGTTGATATCAAATTGTGTTGTTCGAATTTACGCAGACGTTTCCTTTGTGTTCATAATCATTGGTGCAAATACCATTGTTGGAGATTGTTTAATCAATTTTTTCTCTGTTTCTAATTTTAAATCGCTACGGCCTTTTTTTGTTGTTATGCGGTGTATTTCACATTGCGTTACTCACTTTATCTATTTTTCAACCAAAACGAAGTTTAAGCGTGCGTCAGTTGATGGGATGATCTTTGCTTGCTGACAACCCAATTACAAAGCGATATTAATTTACAGTTATTATAAACGAGGCCCCATATTCTCTGATTAGCAAAGAAAATCCTTTTCCGTAGTCTTAAAATATTGCGCATGCATCGAGAATCCTTGTCACGAAGGGTGAGGCATGAATTGGCGGCTGAAAAAGGGACCGAACGAAACACAAAGAAGAAATAGAATAGCAGTGATTCCGCGCCCCTGCCGACATTTGTCCACATTTATCGAGCAACTTGTATTCCCATTGCTGCACCGTTCCGGAAGGTAATCTAATTTACCCCCTCCCCCCCCGCCCCTCCAAAATATCCGGTTCTTCGACCCAACCTCGATGAAGCGCTGAGGCGCGCAGATAAGTCCGATTAAACGATTCGGTATATAAAAAATGCGCAGTTTAGGGAATAGCAAAAATTTGTCTGATTGCGCAGAGTTCAATCGATCATTGTGGTATAAATTTGTACAGTCCGAACTCGTGCGAGTTGGCTTATATTATGTGTATGTAGAGGAGATCGCCGCTGTAGTTCAGACTGCTGTGCTATACGCGATGAAAGAAGCAAATGCTCCGACGAAAAGCAGAAACTGGAAATCCGAGAGAAAAGTTTTCGCTTCAGCCAGACCGGAAACGGGGAAGTTTTACCGTATTTGCTCTTCCTGTCCCATAAATCTCGGCTCCCGCCACCGAGGCTTTGGGCGCAGCCTCGAGTTGTATCTGCGAATCCGAGTGAAACCGCCCCTCTCTGATCCCCTCGTCCTCCGTCCCTAAATCAATTTGCAAATAATATATACGAGGCTTTTTTAAATGTCTCGAAATGCTCCGCACGTCCGGTGATCGCGTCTTATTATCATACGCACGTTACATTTGGTTATTCTACCCGAAAAAATTATCGATATTCCGCGTGGTAAGTTATAATGTTATTATAACGTTAGACCTTCGAGACTTTACTTTTTAACGCGTATTACAGAACTTTTGTAATTTATTTGGCCAAAACTCAAATCTGATTCCAGTTGAAATATTCGCCAAAGTCGAGAAATCAAGCTGCCTTGAAAATAGCGTGGCTTAAAAGATTTGCATTCAAATTTTTGTCATTACATTTTTTTTTTTTTTTTTATGCAAATCAGATTTTTGTTTGGAAGAATTATTGACCGTAACAATTCGAATCAGATCATCGGTCAGCTTGAAATATTTAGGTATGATAGTTAAGAAATCATTTTACGGGGATCTGATAATTTGTATCACCTAATATCTCCAGTACTATCGTCAATTACATGTATCTATAATACGAAAACTAGAATGCGATTCAGAGAGAATCTATAAAAAAAAAAAAAATAGAGAAATTTTTGAAAAATGGAGATACACGTTTAGGAGAATCTGAAACGATAAATTTTTGGGTTTGGTGAGGAAGTAATTACGATGAAATCTCAATAGAAATGAAGATGCATGTGAGAAGATTTCGGAAAAGGATCAATTCGACGATTGACTCAATAAATACCGAAAAAAAAATTCAAGTTTTTGTTTATATCATGGAAATGTGAACACTATTGATAACGATTTGCTATACATGGAGAAATTTTTAGTTCCAGTTACCGCTCAGTCCTCAACTATCGTCATTTTTTACCACAATCGAAAAATATAGTTCTAGGTAGAAAATGAAAATTAGTTTTCTAGCTGTTACCGGAAAGTCTAGTATCCGTTACTATTCTTTCTCATTACAATCACTGTTGCTATATTTTCTTGCGACTGTTGCGAAAATTTAACGCTTGTGCAACGATAAATTGACGTTAAAGCCTTGTTTAACTAAGAAAGTATAGTAAACCTCACAAACTGATTTTGCGTTGCAATTACCAAAAAAGAATCGACAACAACGCAAAATGGTTACGCGTACCTCGTTTTTCGTAATCCCAACAATATTCAAACAGTTTTTCAACGATACCCGTTTTACACAATTTTTCTAGTTACTATAACAAATGAAAGTTTTCTCAGTGTACAGATCGGTGAATTTTCATCTTCAGAACAAATTGAAGAACATTCATCTTGTTTCCGAAAATGTATAAATTCCACCTAATCAACCGTTACGCAGAAATTTGACTCGAAAAATCTGAAAATGCCAACAAATCACAGCGTGTTGTTCGTGGTATATTTTTTAATCACCAAAACTCGACCACCGCGTTCAGCCCATTGAGGAAAGATTCATTTCTGTTTCAAATACCCCGTCCGCAACCGCATGTGTAGCGTAGAGAAAACTGCGGGGCAACTCAACCCGTCAGAGAGCGAACGGGTAACAGCACTAAAACACTTTCAACGAGCCTCAAATTGCTCGCTACCAGTTGCTCTTTGTAGCTTACTCCTATAGTAATATCGAAACTACGAGGGCGCGGGGAATGAACGTTGGTTCGGTCACGGAATAGAAAATCATTGAATTTATATGCTGAATTCATTCCCAACGATCCGTGTACCTATTTCAAATCGAGTCAAGTGCCAAGAGTGCGGCAAGGCTTCGCAGCAGGCTCACCCTTTTGCACCGTACGTTGCAATACGAGTATCATTACACACGTGTGTATGCTCAAGCACATGATGCATGTATGACACATGTAGCTAGCACATTATACCCGGTGTTTCACTTTCAAACATGGAAAACAAAGATTTTTTAAAAACGTACTTCTTTCGTCCTTTACAAAATTCTCAGATTACCAACAGATATAACAGATTCTTTCAAAAATTATATTCCTTTTGTGAGTATTGGAATTAAATCTTCAAATCCATAACAGTTCTACTAATATTTAATTGTAATAATTTTTAATTGTAAATTTGATCGGATGATTTCCTAAATCGATAACATACTTATTACTTAAATTCACTCTTTCGTTCTTTTCCAAAGAGTGTTTTGTGGTTATCGAATTTTTGGACTTTAAAATTTGGTAAAGGTTTTTTCTTCTGATCTCCGTCTTCGAGGATCATTTATTCCTAAAAATTCATTTAACCGATTTAACGTCATAATAATGACTTACTGTAAACGATTTTTTCAGCTATGGATAAGCAGTATTTTATGAAGAAAGAGTTGAAATTATTAGATTTTCAAGTGGACAGAGAAAAACAATCTTTCGTGGTATTCGTGGTTCAATGGTGTTGGCTGATAAAAAAAAATCATATTCTACGATACAGATACTTGCAACATAATATTTACTAGACAAATAGTAAAAAATAAAAGTTCGCTTCATCCGACAGAAGATTGTTCAAACTGTTTGTGAAAATAAGAAGAAAAAAAATAAATAAAAAAAAATTACTCGAAATAATGTGACCGTGTTTCCAAGTTCGGAAAATGTGATCTGTGGGAAAAACTAAACGGATAATTTCGTTGTTTTTGAGAAGCAGAGTCTGGGCTAGTCGAGTTTGCACGGAATGCCCGGTAGACGTCACGATATTCGTATAATGTTATATGTAACCGACATATCCGCGTACACACACGTTTATTTTTCAAGTGGGCGTCGGTTTAGCGTGCCACTTGACCGGCCGCATGGCGTCACGAGGTAATCAAAGCCCCATTATCCATGGGAAATTGTGTCCCCCTCTTTTACTCTGCAACGCCGACTGTATACACGTGTATATTATAGGGAGTTGCGGCTCCCTTTTGCCCTCGCGGAGGGCGTGGTGGAGTCATTAGAACTCGCGTTATTGGGGCGTATGTACGATGTCAAATCAAAGTCAACCGCTGAAAAATGGCCCCGATCCCGTGATGCCCAGGGTGTACATATGCGAGCTGAATTTGCCCGCAGATAAACTCCCGAGTTGTTTGTCGATTCCACGCTCTTATTATAGGGGGGCGTGTTTCCCACTGCCGAGGGGGTGAAAATTAATACAAATAGAGAGATGAAATGGGAACGAAGGCCGGGGGGAGAAAAAACGCACAGCTACCGATAAGCTTTGTTTAAAACTTAACGAGGTTCGTGTCCTGTGCGATTCTTGAATATAATCAGATGAAAGAATACATTTTACAGTGTAACTAGAAAAACAGGTATCGTTGAAATAAATGTTTTAATATTGTTGGAATTACGAAAAACGAGGTAAGCGTAACCATTTTGCGCTATCGTCGATCATTTTTTGGTAATTGCAACGCAAAATCAGTTTTTGAGGTTTACTCTACTTTTTTAGTTGAATAAGGCTTCAACCGATCAATTTATTGTTGCACGGGCATTAAATTTTCGCAACAGTTCAAAGAAAATATAGCAACAATGATCTTAATGAGAAAGAATAGTAACGGATACCAGACTTTCCGGTAACAGTTACAAGTCTAATTTTCATTTTATACGTAGAACTATATTTTTTGATTGTGGTAACAAATGAAAATAGTCAAGGACTGAGCGGTAACCGGAACTAAAAGTTTCTCTCGGTGTACTTGCAAATAAGGTAAGTGTACCAATTATTGACTCTGTCCTAATTATTGAACTTCTTTGGTTGTATTTGTTTGATCCTTGGTTATAAAATTACCAAAAAATAAAGTTGTAGCGTTTATGCCTCTGGCGATTGGTTTTGGTCATCGAAAAATTCACAATTTGTGAAGTCAATTTATAATTTTGAAAAATAAAAGAGTCAATCATTGGGTCTAGACGTATCAATAACTGGTACACTTATCTTAGGGCCCTATTTTCCAGATATAACTACTTATCGATACATCGTCGTGTTTCGAAATTAATTCTCATTCGTATACAATTTCTTATTTTTTTTTTCAAAATCTATTATTTTAATAAACTTTCATACACATCAGGTCAAATTGAACAGAAATGTTATTGGATATATATGATAAAAAATTATCGTTAACGTTGGTTTTCTCTATTCTTGATTTATATACCGATAGAAGCATAATTTTGTTCAAACGTTATTAATTTTCTTATTTTCATTTGTAGTCACAGTTACAATTTTTTCAAATCTTGTCAATGTATTCGAAGTGCATATTTTCGATATAAAAACAAGTTTTACACACACTGCGTTAATTTCATATTGATCAAAATTGCTGTATTGAAAATAAACTTGACAACGAATCGTATACCATTATACGAGGTAATATATTATTCTTCATCAATTATTTTTATGGCACTGATTTGTGATCAGAGAGTATTCGAATCAATTGTCAAGTAGGCAGAATTCTTTACAGTACTTACGACACTCTGAACGTTCCTAAATCTGACAATGGCAGAAATTCCGGAATTCTGTGAAATAAAGAAAAAAATGCCCCAATAATTGGCACTTTGAAAATATTGGATCCAGGACCAAACTATTACCCAGCAGTAAATGTAGATTCGAAGTATATTCTTGAGGAGGTCGGTTTGTAAAATTTCGATACTTTCATTCATTACACCAAAAGGTACTCGTACAGTAAATATAAAAAAATTTAAAGTGAAATCGTATCAATCTACTAGACTTATAACTATATTTTGAAACAATCTAATTAATTCCAGTATTTCCCATTTCCCCAGTTTCAAGAATGCGGGTATTAATTTGACAAGTACTCGAGAAGCCGACAACTTTTTCATAAAACGAATAAAAAGTATAGATTTTCGTCGAAGCAGCCTCTCAAATTCTCAACGGCAAATTAATTTTGCGCACGTTTTAATCCCGCAGTCCTCGAATAACACGTCGTCGCGTGAATTGACACCGTCTAAAATCCATATCAGACCTCTGTATGAGCGAGGCAATTCCTGGCTGTCGTCAGCGTTGGATAAAGTGAGCGGAGTGTCTGCGCCTGTATGAGTGTTTGCTTGTGGGCCCCGAGAAGCTCCTGTGTGCGCCGGGTCTCGGGGAGTTCGGGGTTCGAGTCCCAGCCCATGCATACCAATCGTTGCCAACCTAACAACGGCTAACCGCCGGCAGTCGACCCGCGGCTAATCAGAAAATCAGTGTCCGCAGACGGAAACCCCATCGGAGTTGGCTCTTGGGGGTTTGATTCGATGAGGCGTTACTGGTGGCGAGAGGTGATGGGGAATTCTCCGGCGCGGGTTATTACTCGCTTCCCTGACGTATCGGTAATTATCGGGTTAAATATCAAGGGGTTAACGACGCAATATGGGGCCAACGATGTGTCGTCCGATCGAACTCCCCGCGGACCGTCATCGGTACACCCTTCGATCTTCTCCGCCTCGTTGCTCTCGCGATTTCATGATTAACCAGAAATTTACAAACCTACCGCGGGGGACGCGGACGATATTTTATCATCGCCGCGGGATGTTTCGAAAAATATTGTACGTCGTGTAGCAAGGAGGCAAACTAGGTTTTTTCAGGCTGATAATTAGCGAATATTGCAAATACATGAGGCGAAAAGATCGTTGCCTCCTTGTTGCACACATTTTCTTCACGTAACAAGAATACGCTAGGTGTATTTTACGAAGTACGAAATTGAGGTTAGGGTCGCGTATTGTCAGATTTGTCTGCGACTGCGCATGCGCGCAGTTCAGAAAAGATCACTTTCAACACGCAGGACTCGAAAATGCTACTCGTTTTATCCCGCGCATGCGCAGTCGTGACTTACTCTCTACGTCGCTGAAACAGTTAACTTATGTACCGATTACAAGAATTAAAAACCGTGTGATACGTGCTTGCGTTATATAAATTATTTTTCTCATGTTCTTTCCAACACTCCTTACAGTTATTTCATGAGGGTACTGACTTTTTTTTTAGTCAGAAATGCTATTTACAGGTGAATTACGAAGAGAAAAGTTACTTCCAATGTTCTTTCCAATTTTTTTTTTTTTTTTTTTAACTCGTTTCATCGCATTGGCTGTGTCTTCAAAAAGATTTATAGTCTAAGAATTTCGATTTTAGTACTGTATACCCATCTCTGCAACATGATTAACAAAACCTCAACTATAGTATTGAGACATTTTTATTCACATGACTGTCAGAATCCATCTTATACTAATTTCAAGAAATTTGATGTATAAGATTATTGAAACTTGTTTTATGTAATTTCTTATTAAATGCCATTGCTTTATGTTTAAGATATTAATATAAAAATTACATACATCACATTAGACTGTTTCAAGGTTTGAAAATGTTGTGATCAAAATTTTATGTAAAATGTGCAAGGCTCCTTTTGCTTAATTCGTGTATAATTTCGCAAGAATAAACCACTATTACAACTACTACTACACTGAAAGAAATTTTCAGTTCCGGTTACCGCTCGGTCCTTAACTATTTCCATCTTATACCACAACCGAAAAGTATAGTTCTAGGTAGAAAATGAAAATTAGTTTTCTAGCTGTTACCGGAAAGTCTAGTATCCGTTACTATTCTTTCTCACTACGATCACTGTTACTAGATTTTCTTGCAACTGTTGCAAAAATTGAACGCGTGTGCAACGATAAATTGACGTTAAAGCATTGTTTAACTAAAAAAGTAGAGTAAACCTCACAAGCTGATTTTGCGTTGCAATTATCAAAAAAGGATCGACAATAGCGCAAAATGGTTAGGCATACCTCGTTTTTCGTTATTCCAACAATATTCAAACAGTTTTTTTTAACGATACCTGTTTTACTCAATTTTTCTAGTTACTATGACAAATGAAATTTTTCTCAGTGTACTACCATTACTATCCATGGTGGCTGTACGGATTTTACGATGCTTTTAGTATGATTCAAAGACGGAAGTGCAGCATATTAATGGACAGAGTCGAATTTATCATGGTTTGCTCATGGTTCGGACCTTTCCCATGCAAAATGGTAAAACGCGTCATGGGTCTTACGGCGTACGCGGTTGGGCCGCACGCCACACGCACGATCACGTGTCGACGCGTGTCTCGAGTGTCCGGAGAGTGCGGTTAAAGCCCCGGTTTACAAAGAGTCACGGGGCAAATAGCAAATGAGCAACGCTTTGAATAACGTTACTTCTGTGTTTCAGCCTGTGGATCGGTTTTGTGTTGTCCATGCGACGATCGTGTTTATCGCCTAATCTACCGCCCATTCATGGCAAAACCGTGTCACGAGACTAACTCCTCCTCGTTCGGGAACCAAATTTACAGAGCTGCGGGATTTTCTCTCATCCTAAAAACCCCAAGGATTCGTGGGATCCGGTTTTAGACATTAATCTGCGAACACCAAAGACGCAGCCTTTGAGGATTATGCAATATATTATTTCGTTCTTGCATTTGAACAAATTCAAAAACGTTTTGGGTGCGAAATTTCGATCTGGCTATAATTTCGATACCTTATGGTTCATATCTGCTAACAACAACGTATGAAAATCCCTCAACTTTTGGGCCTCCAAGTCTTACCGTTTATGAAAAAGAAAAGGTTGATCGACTTACCAGGCTTTTGAATTCACCCTATATCGTCGAACTTTTAACTTGGGAAACAACGTAAGGCTTAATGTGTTTTGTGCGTTAATAAGAAGCGTCTGATTTTTTCGAATATCGATTTAATTTTTGGGTAGATCCTAGAAAAATTGTGATAAGGACACGTTTTTTTAACATTTTGAATTCTCTTCGTATCTATGTGACAAAGTAAACATTTTGGAGGTTATACAGTAGCTTTTAGAATGCAAATGGGCTGAAGACAGGATAACGATTAAATCTATGTATTAAAAATATTCCAGGTATACGGGAATACTTTCAGAAAATTGAAGATGCCGTGAACAAGTTCGACGAAAATGAAAATTAAGAAACTGACGAACAATGATCTTACATCGTTATTCATATGTCGTTTGATCCTCCAACTGCACCCATAAATGAACTTGATCCATCGATCGAGTTTAATAATTTTAGAAACGGGCTGCGGATCGGCATGCTAACGATGTAAAATGGCTTTGGGTTTAAGGTACGCGTATTCTACGCCTCAGGATTAAATGGATAATAATTGGAGTCGGAAAATTGCCGGCATGAAGGTTTGCCACCTGCACTCATTGGACCCTTTACCGATCCGAGGGGGTTGGCTAACGACTGGCTGGTTTATTGGCTTCGAAGCGAGTTTCGTTCGGCTCTAATGTCTCTTCAAATATGTACTTATGTGTCATCAGGTGGCGACCTCAGATTCGAACTGTGTTAACATCCCAACGGCCAATTTCACCACGCAAACACCACATGGGGAAATATTTTCAATAAGCCCGCAAGTATCGGGCAAATATCGTGATTTTATTTACCTCAGCCGCCAATCGTGTAAACTCAACGACTCCCTTTCGCTCTCACACTGGTATACACACTGAATTATCGATAATAGCCGGTGTGTTCGCCACAAGCTGACAAATACTTGTGACACTTTTCTCGTTAGGTCAAGTATAGATTAAACAGGATAGGCAATTTTCTTTCTATTATACTTAACGGGGGTGAAAACTCTTTTCGCAAGCAATATTTTCACTGATTGGTCGATGCATTGGTTGGTATACAAACTCGAATCTGCACCTCGGTAATTTTTGAGAAATTCGTTGTGTACGGTTATTTAATAATACCATCTTCTGGAACGCCGAGAAAGATTTTACTAATAATTCGTCAGCGTTGGAATGAATAATTTTATACCTTACCGTCGAAAGACCGTTTGAATGAAAAAAAATATCCCGCCACTGAGCATTCCGAAGACTTTCTCAAAAAATACGTAAAATATGATCTTTTGTAGATTGGGATTTTTTTTTAAGAACCATTTTCAAAAGATTTTCTTGTACAATTATAAATTTTCGAGTTGAGTCAGATTTTATTTAAAATCGGTAAGGAAATTCTAAGAATCAGCAAAAATCCCTGAGGTATGTTTCTTTCTGAATACTATCTTCAAACGTAATTTGATATTATTTAGAAAATTTCTCTAAATTCAGTTGTTTCGGGCTATATGGAACATTGAATCACAAGTTTTATGTATAAATTTGTACGATTTCTGGCAATTTTTCTAATTTTTCATGAAAATTTTCCAAAGCTAATTTCCATTAGTATAATTCCAGTCGCCACTGTCAATATACGTTTATATAATTTCTTTATCTAGGTATATCAGAAAATTTCAATTTGGAGAAAAAAAAAAAAAAAAATTATAAAGTTGCAGTAATGAATTAAGTGTAGAGTTATAAACTCATATAAATAAAATGCGAGATTTATGGCAATGGAGGTCAAAATATTCCGATCTTAAGTCTAAACATTCCAGATATCCAACAAAAAAAAATCACTCTTTATTGTTTACAAATTATTGAGCAATCTCAGAAGTAATATTGATTTGATATTTCACGATAAAAACTTGAGCAGGACACCAGTTTTTTTGTCAATGGTTATAAAAATTTCATCACAACAATTTCGACATAATCAGTTACGTAGTATTTTTTTTTTTTTTTGAATTTTTATGTCGCATTATTATTCAATTTCGTAGAGCATTAATCAAACGCATTTTTTTCGCTCCGTAAACAGCAATTAAAAAATCTCCAAGAGGATCCTGCAAGAACTAGGAAAAACAGGGTGAAATCATAACATACTGAGATAAATTTTGTAGTTCCAGTTACCGTTCAGTCCTTAACTATTTTCATTTTTTACCAAAATCGAAAAATATAATTCTAGGTACAAAATGAAAATAAGTTTTCTAGCTGTTGCCGAAAAGTCTAGTATCCGTTACTATTCTTTCTCATTACGATCACTCTTACTATATTTTCTTGCAAATGTTGCGAAAATTTATTGCTTGAGAAACAATAAATTGACGTCAAAGCCTTATTTAACTAAAAAAGTATAGTAAACCTCAAAAACTGATTTTGCGTTTCAATGACCAAAAAAGGATCGACGATGGCGCAAAATGATTCCGCGCCCCTCGTTTTTCCTAATTCCAACAATATACAAACAGTTTTTTTTAACGATACCTATTTTACTCAATTTTTCTAGTTATACCATAACAGATGAAATTTTTCTCAGTGCCTTAATATTCTTTGTTCCTTGGAGCGAGGAGATGATATTTTAGCTGGGCGAGAAATTCGCGGATGGAAACAATAGCGGGAATTCAGTGAGTCGATGGGCGACAGACGGACTTTAGCGAAAGGCGATTCGCGGCGAGCACGGACAATTCCTGAGCTATTCAGGGGGTGAAGGGAGGGCGGAGGAGGCAGAAGGGCGAGAATTCGCAGAGCGCGCCACGCAGCCTGTAATTCCCAGTTTATACACGGACGGGGTGATGAGAAGCAGCTCGGCGAGCACCAAGGCATTATATCCCATTGGCGTTATTCGCGAGATTGGATAGCGCCAGCAAGTCTCGATCCAGACGCACACTCCGTGATCTCGGATCCCGCGGTATCCTGGAAAATAAGGAAAAACCCCAATTCCATTCGTACGTGTGACGCCGAGCTCCGATCGCCGGCGTCTGCTTCGAACTTTGCTCCTTACGCGATAGACTCTTCTTGAGGACGCGTGATGCTCGCTTTTTTATCGACCGAGTTTTGGCTGGTTCTCATTTTTCGTTATCATATCGATAAAGTACCACATGGAAACTGGCGAAATCATGTGGCATTGCTCTTTCGTCGTAGAATTCGTATAACAGATATTCACATCCGGGAAATTTTTGTAAAAAAAAAAAAAAAACAATTGCGCTCTTATGACAATTGGCACTATTTTTGCAATTACTAGATTCCCCCGAACGACGGAATTTAAGTTCAAGAAATCTTTCACCGTTTTGGAAATAAAGAGGAGTAGACTGAACCGTTGCATCTGTTTTTATGCCCCCCAAAATTACAGAATTGCGAATTTAAACTTTCCAAATGTTAACGAAGTTAAAAACGAAGTTAAAAATGTTAATCCATAAAAATGGTTTTCCACGAGGTATAAAAACATGTATAAAAAAGGTAAGACTTGAATTTTTCTGACAAACTGAAGAACGTTGTGTAATGAAAATATGATGACTGCTGGGATTTTTGGTTGTTTAGGATTAGGATTGAAAGTGGATTACAAAGAAAATATAGCTGATACATCCAAGTACGTGTTTCACGTTCATTTTGATATTCGCTAACTCGAGACACCGCCGAGATGGCAATTTTGGAAAATTTTCGTCAGCCGACGAACCGCGAAGCGAATGCAATAACCGCGGCGAATATTTCACGCCGTAGGAAACGTAGAAACGGCAAGTGGCGTGATACGATTTGACTGCCGGGTGTTAACTGCTAGACTTTATAGTTCACGGCGTCGTTCTTTGTAGCTATGCGGTATGGCTGGTACCGCATAGCGGCGATAAATGTACACTAAATGCGAAGACGCGTAAGTATGAGTGCGGCGTATTTGCAGCGAGCAATGCTATACGCCTGGTTGGCATACCGCTGGGCGAGGGAAATAACAGCCAAGTTTTTCACTTTTAAAACGCTCTAAAATTCCCTTAAACCCCGCCCGCGCCTTTCGCCAATCCGATGTACACGGTAGACAGAAAAGGAAAAACCCCGCGATTTGAGCCAGTAAAGATATTTCCATTAAAAAGGATGTCGTTGTATAATTTCGACGAGTTATTTCGGTCGGGAGTTAATATTGTGATTTTGAAACGCGAACGAGACGATGGAGACCAACCTTACAGTTTTTTTCAGCATCATGGACCAGGGTTGTAAGAGGAAAAAGTATATGACTGGAATTATTTACTTATATATTAATTAATTGACTGGAATATAAACCTTGGAGAATATTCATGCTATCAAATTTTTGGAAAGCAAATGTTTCTTGCTTCTGTTGATAGGTTAAACTATACTTTTGACTTAATTTTCAGGCGAACATTCTGAGTATTTAATTTGCGGAGCTAGAATACGTCGAGTAAGAATTTACGAGGCATACGGCTGCCGGTGTAAAATCATTTTCTGATGATACTTGGGCAATAAGAACAGTATTTTAGAAAAAACCTAAACCAAAACTGTAAAATAGCGATAATACAACTTGAAATTATACTGCTATTTACGAGCATTTGTTTCATAGGATTTCGTATCTTTCAAACGTAACGCAGGTAACGAACAAAACTTGTTGTAATGATAACTCAGAGGTTGAAGAAAGAAACCGTCAACAAGTATCGAACAAAAATATGATCGTTCCGAAAATTTTATTACTCTCCAAAATTTTTTTAATCACGTGCGGATAAGATTTTCATGCTCTCTGTTAATCGATCACAGAAATGCTGTAAAATATGTTTTCGCACAGTAAAAAAAAAAATAATTGGTCTACTTTTTGAAAGTTGTGTGTGCGTTTTGAGTCTTACACTTCATCGTTGATTCATTTTTGAAATTAAAGGTTCGTTTCTAATATTGCGTGTTTGTCACAGAGGATGAAATGTTTTTTGAACATTGAAAAGTTGAATTCAAGTCACTTCTTTGTCAAATCTTGTACGATGAACACCTAAGAACGAAGCACAGTAAAAAAATGTAAGTTTTCTTTGTAATTCATATCTCGATGTTCATAATATTACTTGCCATGTATTTTCCATTTAAACGTTCTATTACAATTAAACATATTTTCCGTAATTCATGCACAACTTGTTATATAAGAAATCGAGTCACACATGCTGCTTAGCCTAAAAGAAAAATGTTATTGCACGTGGCTCTCTTTACTTGTAAATAATTGATAGTCACACAACGTTCGATAAATTGTAGCCTGAAGATGACAGGCAGAACCCTGTCGAAACGTTGTCAAAATGAAGAAATATTTCTGAGTCGATTACCGACCTTCCCCGTCGAAAAAAAAAAAAAAAATAAATTGATCGGTGACTTACTTGCTTAATTTTTCTTCTTACTTTCTTTTCAACGCTGTTTCCACGCACTGGGTAAAATCAATCGCCGACAGTGTGTGACAAAACGGCGTTACATGGTCGGTCATAAACTCGTGGGTAGAGTGTCGTTGATGCCAGGTGTCCAATCCATAATTTACCACCGATGGAGCAACAATACCCATTGCTGGATGAATTTATTCAATTATAATACCCGGGTGGCGGGAGGGTTGCTACATTCTATAGAAGGGTGAAGTACCTAAGGGTTGGAGGGGGCTGACAGCCCGAGTATCTGTGCATCGTGCGAAGGGATGAAGGGTGACCATTCGCCGCCTACAAAGTCGTTCATTGATTGAAGAAGACACCCGCTTTGCGCTTTCCGTTTTCACCCCCATGATTTCGGAGGGAAAGTCGAATAGTCGCGTAGTTCTTTTCCTTTCAGCGTTTTCTTTGTCGCCGAATTGTTGAGCATATTGAATTCATCGTCGCTCCACACGCCGTCATTCCGATCACGGGACTTACTCTGTAAACCAATTACTCTTACGTAATTCAATACTTGTTAATCATTGACATATATTTGCAAATTTTCGGAACGATTTACACTTCCAAGGCTCGGTGTGTACCTATATTTAAGAAAATTGCAATAGTCGACGATTTTTAATGATCATTGATACGATTATATCGTCGAACAGATTTTTATATTTTCGAACATTTCACTGCAGAATTCCAAAACTTGGGCTTCGTTTCAGTGACTTTCTTTGATTTCTTCGCAAGCCAATAATTTCGTAGTGTTGTGAAAAAAAAAAAAAATTTCAGACGATTGCCAAAACTTTTTCCTACAGATTTTCAAACGCTTCAAAAGCCGCTTGTACAACAAATTTCAGTACACTTGTTTCGGTAATATCAATATATGCTACGTATTAAATTTCAAACGTGATGTATCGTTTGGTTGAATTTATCAAAAACGTAAACTCGAAATTTTCAATTTCCAAAAACTCTCCATTTTTTGTTTTTTTTTTATCTCAGATAATAATTGATCAAACCAAATTAAACCAAATACTCGATCAAATCAACGCAACTATTCTATTTCGCTGCAACGGAATATGAAAAAAATACGCAACAAACTGTATGTCAAAAGTGTCAACGAAGCTGAATTTTATCGGTTACGTTACCGATTTTTCCATGCAAAGTGTATGCGTAATACATTTTGCAGTATATCGGTCGGCCGGTTGGTCAGACATGCATGGAGCACTGATACGATATTCATGAATTGAGATTTTCTTTGGTGTCTTGGGGGGGGGGGGGGGGGGGGGGGGGGGGATTTCAGAAGGTTTGATTGATTCGGTATTGCGTCCCACCTCGCGACGTATTTGATCTCTCGAATTTGAATACCACAAGCAACAAACAAACGGATAAAGAAAAAAAAATAATAATAATCCAGAGAAAATGGCAAAAGAAACGCAAAGGAAATACGTATCTGTATACATAGTACACTTTGTGCGAATATAAATGTATATTCTTGAGACTCGTTGTCGAAAAAAATATACCGAAAAGTATCAATTTATATTTTCAAGGTCTCTCACCTGATTCATGTATCAGGCCTACAAAATAATCTTTCAATATTCAAATATTACATTGAATATTTGTGTGTAAAATACGTAAATTAATAAGGGAGTGTATTGGGGTGATTCTATCCCGTTTTTTTTTTTTTTTTGGTTTTATTTTAAAATTCCGACACACGGAAATAAATAATCGAACAAACAAACCAAGGTTCGTTGATTCGAAACGAAGATTACTGTAAAATCGGTGTGATTCGTCCTCGCGAGATCGATCTATCGATCTAGATCGTGCGCGTGAAATGATAAAACGATATCTGGGTCCTCCTGATTTCCAACCCGCGGATAACAAACAGAGTTTCGGTATGCGGACGAGGGAAGATCGCGTGCTGCGGATCGTCCGGAGCCGTCTGTTCGGCCCGTAGAAGCCAGTTGGTGATGAAGATCGGTCTGCGGTCGATCGGCATATGCCTTTATTGGAACGAGCTCTCGTTGAAAAGGCAGAAAAAATCGTTGGATCGTAACATATGCTTATAATAGTCCTGGCCGATCCCGTTTCCGCAGCTCGCGTCTAACCGACCGCATTCATTGTATACACCGAGGATCGAAAAATCTGTTGATATAATCGGTGGCCAACATAGTTTCAACGCCAAACCGCGAAACGCTTGTTAAACACCTGTTTCAATTCCGTTTCCTTTCTGATTCTTCCGTTACCGGGAATATCAAATCTCGAAAAGAGCAACTATTGTCAGACTTGATCACCACGAATCTGGCGCCACACGACACGAGCGTGATCGGTATCGAAGAAGGCATGATTTCACCTCTGAATGAAATTATCTCTTCTTCTCACACGGGGAAAATGATCTGTTTATAATATATATATATATATATATTATACGAACACGGAGAGAAAATTTTTTTTAAACTAACCGAATCGATTTGTTTGGATAAAAAATTGTTGCTACAATTCATTGTTTTTTGAAAATGAATATATCGCGTAGTTAACATAATAAATTCAGTCAGCCAAATTAACCAAACGAATTATTTAAACTATGCGGTTGATTTGATTGAAAATTTGATAGGTTCAAACAATATTTAGTCGATTCAACTAAATATTTTTTTTTTTTGTCATTAAAGAATTCGGTATTCCGCGGAATCAAATTTGATATCCTTGAATCAACTCTCACATGTGATTTAATAAACAAATTGATTACGCACTGAGAAATATTTCATTTGTTACAGTAACTAGAAAAATTGAGTAAAACAGGTATCGTTGAGAAAACTGTTTGAATATTGTTGGAATTACGAAAAACGAGGTACGCGTACTTAGAACTATATTTTTCGGTTGTGGTATAAAATGGAAATAGTTAAGGCCTGAGCGGTAACCGGAACTAAAAATTTCTCACAGTACGTCAGACTAGATGATTTTTGTTCTTTCGGTTCAAAGTCATACATTGTTCAATACGTATGGTTGAACGAACCGAATGTGCCTTTCGTTAGAAACTTTAAACGTTTGAAAGAAACAAATTAAATTTCTGAGCCTGAATTAATCTTCATCTTGGTGATACCACTTGTTTCGTTGATCCAAGTCAGCGAATATAATTCAACTAACTGCAAATACTTTTGTTGATTAAAATGTACGTTTCAGTCGAAACAACAACAAAATTGTTTCCATACGAATAGTTCAATGAATCTATGTACAGTCACGAACAGGCTGATAAAATTTAGCTGCGTTTGAATATTTTGTTGGTTGAAAGAAAAAAAAAGAAAAAAAAAAAAAAAACGGCAAAATTCCAACACGTAAAGCAGCTGAGAAAACATGAAGGTAATAAAATCCAAATTTTTAGTGTGTTGGATCGGTGACATAAGTGTTTAATTTTGCAATCATCCAGACACGTGGATCAGCGAATTTTGCATCTGCGTGGAACGTTAGCTTGTATAATATACAAAACGTGAAATATTAAATAGAAAGTTTCGAAGAGAAGATCGGAGTCGTGTGCTTTTTACAAACGTGCCGTACCTATCACGAGATACCTTCGTATACACACAGTGGGAGAAACATGAGGAATTTACTTCTCGCAATCCCTTCAGCGTCGGTAGATTCAAGAAGGTGCCAGCAATCTCAATATTAAAATGGCTACATCAAACGACTTTCGGCCGTTTCAGTATACATATCAAATAGCTGGATCTCCGTGTTTCTCATCCTCGAGAATTGCGAGACGCGATATCAACCGAACCGCGCTCACTTTCCGAAAATCTGGATCGTTGCGTATGATAAAAAACATTCTTTGACTTGGCAAAGTGGAAGAAACAAAAAATAAATAAATAAATAAATGAAAACAGCTTTTAATATGAACAGCTAAAATTTGTTTATCGTAGCGACAATTCAAAACTTTCAGTTACTTGGATTCTGCGAGCATAAGATAGCAAAAGCTAGCTTTCTGGGCTTTCAAAATATTACAATCAAGCTTGCAAAATTCCATGTTCATCTTACACATATATAAATACGTATTTCAATCTTATACTCGAAACTACGTATTTTACTTACGTATAAACAAATCGGATGAAACAAAAATTTTATTGTAACCAGAAAAAAAGAATCTCACAAATTTCAACAAAAAAAAAACAATGATGAAAGACAGAATAATTGACACAAAGTATAATTTCATTTAAAACAGTACCTACAACACTTTCACCAATTTTATCGTCTCAGCAAATTTTGCGAAAAATTTACACAAGTGATATAAAAAATTCTGAGAAAAAAGCTAACAGATTTGGGAATTTGCGCAAGAAAGTTGCAATTTTAGCATCAGATCGTGTCGACTGTGGACTTTACACCGAATACACGGGAAAACTGTAAACAAGATTTCTCATCTAACATTCGAAGAAAAGTTACAAGCTCGAAGCTCGGGTGCAGATAAAACCCGTGTATAGAGACTGCACGTTTAACTTTTCTATCTGCGAAGTGGCAAACTCTTCGTCTCAAGCTCGAGACGTAGGATATAAAAACTTGTCATAGTTTTCTTGTTCGGGTAAAAAATTCACTACCTCGTCGAATAACTTTTCTGTCGCTATATTAGGTCGCATCTTTTTGCGCAGGACAGGTTATCCGCATTTTATTGTATACCGTGAAAGCTTTGTAGGATCAACGCTAATTAGGATTCAGTTTTGTGAAAAAGTTCTTTGGCTTTGCTCTATTTACTCTATCCGGGTTTTCTTTGATCGGCGAATCGGAGTTGATGGTTTATTGAGATCTTGCCCGTGGCAATGTTGGGAAATAACAAGAAAAGTATACAAAGTTCAGCTATATTCATAGTCTCAAATCCAAAAACTTAGCCTAGTTTGATATCTAGTGTAAAGAGGAGCACAGAATAAATAAGTTCGACTCGATAATTCGTGTAATAAACGATATGGCGACCGTTCGGAATGAGAGCTGCTGGGATACGTAAGATTTTCAACGATCTAGCTTATTCGGGCGAAGTGTTGGAAAGTGTGGATAGCGTGTGGGAGTGAAGCAATGGTGGTGGAATGGATGTTCAGGGTGATGGAAGGGTGAGTTTATTTGCAATTCATACGGCGAAGCGTCTCTCGCTCACGTTCAAAGCACCGCGCGCCGATATCATAGTTTCTCAAAGGCGTCGACGCAAATAACAAATACGTTGTATATACACACACGCGCAAAGTCGAATTTGCATATCGCACCTAATACATCGTTCAATATAAGAACAAAGTCGAGCAAGAAAAAAAATCTCCCCCCTCCTCCATAACTGAGGTGATCAAAACGTTACGTGAAATCAGATCTCGAGAAATTGGGACAAAATGTCGCGTAAATTTCTGATCATTATCGTATGTGTAACAGATTATACTTGAAGATTTTTTCGAGCGTATACGTTGCAGTCAAGTAAAAATATAAAACGTAATAATAACAGCTGTAAGACGAAAAATAAAATGAACACAGACGAAAACAAGATTTAAAAACATGAATTTAAGCAGATGAAGTCGAATTTAATTAAAACAATCGCAAACTGCGATTTAGGTGAAGGAATTTTAGTTTACAACAAGTTTATTTTACACGAAATTCGAACGATTTAGAATTGAACAGGCATGAAAATTACGTTACTTTTTCGTCTTTACTTTTCACCTTCTGCACGGCAAAAAAATGAAATACCAAGAGCTGACTAAATTTTTATTCTTTCAGAAGCTACTAGAAAATTGATCAGCTGTGTACACCAATGTTCGCTTGAATCAGTGCAGTTTTTTACTCTCATGAATTTATCTCTCGTTAGCCAGATAAAATTCCATTTTTTCCGAATTAAAAAGTTTTTTCAAATTGAATGAAATCCGTTCTCTGTCGTAAAATTTGTAGTATCAATTCACCTACAACTAAAAATTCAATTGCAATTCAACGGTACATTTTTTTAGGTATCCGCACTGAGGAAAATTTCGTTTGTTATAGTGACTAGAAAAATTCAGCAAAACATGTATCGTTAAAAAAAACTGTTTGTTGGAAATACGAAGAACGAAGTTCACGTAACCATTTTGCGCTATTGTCGATCCTTTTTTGTGAGGTCAGTTCAAAATCAGTTTGTTCGGTTTACTCTACTTTTTCAGTTAAACAAGGCTTTAAAATCAATTTATCGTTGCAGAAGCGTTAAATTTTCGCAACAGTTACAATAAAATATAGTAACAGTGATCGTGTTGAGAAAGAATAGTAACGGATACTAGACTTTCCGGTAACACCTAAAAAAACTAATTTTCATTTGTACCTAGAACTATATTTTTCGATTGTGGTAAAAAATGAAAATAGGTGAGGACTGAGCGGTAACCGGAACTAAAAATTTCTCTCAGTGCCGGTAAGTCAAGTAGAGATCGGATTATGCAGGACGAATGACGTATAAATAAATGGCAAATTTTTGACAAATTTTCGGCACAAGAATTTGACGTATTCCCGAAGCTACGCCAGTGACTCACGTAGATGTTACAGGAGGAGGTATACCGAGAGTTGTTCATTTGAGTATGCAAATTATCCCGTTCCTGCTCCTACTGTCCTCCCCCTCATTCTCCACCCCTCACCACCATAGCAGCATTATCTCCACCTCCTTTCACTTCGAAGCTTATTTCATAAAACAACATGGTTTCTGCACGATACACCTTTGAATTTTGAGAAAACATTTAGAATTATTAGTACAAATAAATAATGTACGATGTAAATGTAATATGATCTGTATGTTATCCTATCCGAACGGTCGATAGAAATCAGAAATGGGAATTCAACGTTGTAATTATAGCGTCAACAGGCATGATTCAATTTGATTGTTTCAAGTTTCTCGGGCGTATTTGAAAGATGCTGAAGATGGAAGTTTAAGCAGTTGATAGAAGACTTTCAGAAATTCTGCAAAGTCATACATATTTTTTTTCAGATTTCTTTCGGTCTAGAGGATTGAGTGCTTTCAGTGGATAATCAAATCATGAATTAATGAATATACTTTACTTATTTTTCTATATCTTAATTAATTTACACAATTTAGTGTAATTCGTCTTACGTATCTCGGTTAACCACTTTAGGGACTTCCGGGCGAAATAATATCAGAGTTACGTACACTTTGACAGTGCATTCTTTGCATCAAAACTAAAATCAACAATAATTCAATAATTATGGATTTAATGTAGATCGAAATTTCTTCAGTTCAGCAAAGAATTTTACTGACTGGAAAATCGCTTGTAATTGTATAATATATAAGAATGGAATGGAACATTAAATATCCATTGGATTATACTTAGATATTTGGATTGATTCAACCTACTGAAACCTTACTAATTGATAATTCTGTGGACGATGAATAGTGAAGAGTTATTTTTAATAATAAGGGCCCAGATGAATATATATTCAAAATAATGAAATATCTAGATACAATATAGACTTATGGAAAAAATGTGTTATAAGAAATAACAACTATTATCGAGTAGATCGCACTTTATTTATCACAATTTTTTTGTCAAAATACTATTTTACCTGACAATGGTTGTTATTTTTCATTACACATTCCTTCTACATATTTTAGTTTTCTTAAGTCTATATTATACGTCAAAATAAAGTGTGTTTCACTCAACCATATGTGTTATTTTTCACTCCATATTTTCTCCCACATTTTAGTTTTTTAAGTCTATATTATACGTACACTTGGGGACAATGAATCTGAGACGGTTAATTTTTTCCACTAGACAGTTATGTTGGCAACGCAGAGAAACCTGCAGCGCCACAGTCGGCCGAGCGCGAAACTAACTCAGTCTCAATAAACGTAACATGATCCATGACCGTCGAATCTAACCTTAGAATATCGCGGAAATGATGACATATTGGATTGACACGTATTTTAAGGTTAGATTCGACGGTCATTGGTTATGTTACGTTTATTGAGATTGAGCGAGTTTCGCGCTCGGCCGACTGTGGCGCTGTAGGTTTCTCTGCGCTGCCAACATAACTGCCCAGTGTAAAAAATTGGCCGTCTCAGATTCATTGTCCCCAAGTGTACATATTTTTAAATTTTAAATGCGTATTTAGCTAACTGAAATTGGTTTCAACGAATGTCGGATCGAAGTATGAGGGACGCGTATCGTAACGCACACATGTGCCACTTAATGCCCGCGTACCTCGTCGTCACCGCGCCTTAACGCGTGCAGGTAGACTAACAGGAATCAAGCAACGATGTAATTAGGGACATTAGCGTGGTGGTCGTGCGGTTGCCAGACCGCCACCCTTATTCCCCCCGTTGCTCACGACTACCAGAAAGGGAGGCCACTTGAATATACCGACTGGTCACGCGAAATCAAACCACCCGTAACTGTGTAACAAAAGAATAAACCGCCACCACCTGCTCAAGTTATACTTTTACCCTGACTATGTAACTCGTACCTTTTGGGCTTAAGTTCTGTTCATTCTTCTTTGTTTGTGAATTTTTTTCCCGCTTAGTTAATAAACTCGCAATCGTTAATATCGCTGAAGAAAAACGGTGAAAGATTCACAAGATTGTTGCTGTCAGATTTTGAGGTTAGGATTTTTATTTCTATTCGCGGTTCAATTGGTTGTCAACAATTGTCAGCGGCTCTGTTGACTTAGCGATTTAATGATATTTACTACTGATTTGCCTAATATCAATGTCACAAGTTTCAAACTTGGACGTCATTTGAGGTTAAAGGAATGCCACGATGCTTGAATTCAATTGCTTGAATCACCTGATCCGATTTTTCGGATTACGCCTAAACGTAGTAATAAACTAGATTTTTCTCCTGGCATTCAGAAATTTACAACTAATAAATTAACGCTTGCGTTATGTATAGAAACTAATATAAATTTGAAAATACTTGCTTACTCTGTCGGTAAGGTGGTGAATAAAGCAGCTTTTTGTATGTTCTAGTTATGATTATTATTAGTATCAAGCGCCATTTTGCGATACCTATAAGTTCTCGATCGGTGAAACGAAATTCAATTTTATTGCTCTGCTCAGGAGTAGTTCGAAAACCTGCAATCGCCGTAATTTACCGATTGAGCATTAGTAACTAATCGGTGATGAAAAAGATCCTTCAGAAAAAAACAAAAATCTTGATTAAGTGTGAGGAAAGGCAGTCTTTTTATAGCTTCAAGTATAAAGATAAAAAATTAACACCTATAAATTGTTCGTTATCTACCATTCCATTAATTTCGTTCTATTTCCGTTATTGCTCTCTTTGATTGCGTGATCTTTTCTTTTCCGATCTATCTATTGCAGATTCAAAAATAAAAGAAGAAGACCCGTTACATTTTTCTGAATTTCAAAATCTTGCAGGATTGCATCAGTTTCATAATCAATATAAATTATTTTTCTGTACTCAGAATTGTCAGGGACAGTGTTGACTAGCTTCAAAGATTACGATACAATTTTACCGTCAAGGATCAATTTAACGTGTTTACGTCAAATATTCTGTAGTACCAACTTGAAGTGCACAAGATAACCTGACTTTAACGAAACAAATAACTAGTTAGATAACTAGCCCAACTCTAGCTAAAATCATGTGCAAAACTTAGACTGCTATCAATAAAAAAACTTTCAACCAACTTTCTCCGGTAGCTGTGTGACTAATGTTTTCTTTGAAGTTAACCTCATACTCTCCATGATTTTACTCCAGTGGCGTACCTGAGATCCTAACCTAACCTAACCTATACAAGATGCGTGGAGACTGTACAAGGAGAGCACGAACTGAAATGGGTGAATTTACAAAACTTGTCCCATTATTCGTGCACATTAGGTTTACTTTTTCTGCCACTGGCGTCGCTAGTGTTCCTTTAGTACCGAACTGTCATTGGTTGCAGTGATGCTCGAGATCGACTAATCGACGATCTTGCGTTGGGATTCGTAGAAAGTTTTCATTACCGCCTTATAAACCCCTCCCTTTCGGTATTTATAGAACACTGTAACTTCTCTGTTATTTTGGAAAACGATTTGTATACACAAAGTTCGTGCTCCTTGCATAGTGTTCATGACACGATGTGTAAAGAATTGGATGGCGAGCACTGGCTGAGTTACAGCACATTGCGTGCGAAAAACATAATAATGCAACAAAAATACCGCATCATCAGGATGATAATTCGATATTGAGTCGGCGATGTGTATGCAGAGATCAGGGCAGGTAATACAAGCATACCAACGTAATGTATAACAAAGACGAAAACGTTTCGGGGTCTAAAGCTGACAAATTTCAACCGATTAAAAAGCGATTCGAGATTGAAATGGCCACTTGACACGGATATCCTCTTAAAAGAGGTGACTCTTTGTTCGAAATAGAGCCGTGAATCGGTGGGACCGGGAGACCTGAGTGTGTAAAGGGGGGCCCGTCGGGGCCCGAGACCGTCGAAGAAGTCGAGTCGCGTCTCTTCTCTCTCGGAGAGGCGAGAAACTTGGAAGACCACTCCGTTAAGATAGCCAGAGTGCCTATACTAATATTGTGTCCAACCTGAGGAGATAGCCGAGGTGAGACCGAAGACGGGGTTAACTCCTTGTGCGAGAAGCGGGGCCGAGAAGAGCGCGGTATATACGCGCCATTACACGATTTCGTTTGAAAACGAAAGGAAGAATAAAAACGATCTCCCAGGTTTGAGGAGGGCTGAAGAATAAGAAAAAAAAAAAAACAAATAAAATTAAATAAAAACGGTTGTGGGAAGTGTTGGCAGTCTTCGTTTATTCCAAATTAATTAGTCATTTCGGTAAAAACGATATGGGTGGACACGTCGAATGCTTTTTTACGTGGTCTTTTTTTTTTAATCTTGTTACGATCTCCCATTTTTGTACGTTTGCGTTTGCTTATTTTATCGGATAATTCTTATTATTCTTCTTTGTTTAACTCCAAATTTGGTGTCGACATTATGCAGGTTTGTAAGACTCCTCGCGACGTGTTAAGGGGATCCTGTATTCGTATTTAAGCGGTTAAATTCCTTGATTCGTACTTTCGGAATACTTCCGAACGTGGAATGGTAAAAAAATCAACTGTTTCCAGACGCCAATCGATATAAAGAACATTCAAATTCGTTTCTCCGTTGAAAAGTAATCCGGAAACCTCCTATTATGGTAATTTGATCAAGTGTAGCATCGTTTTGAAACGTTTCTATACACACGCCTTGCTGTGTTCTTTCATAAAGCGGACAGAAAAACCAAAAACAAAAGTGGGCTTTATCGATATCATGCTTTTTAACTCGGTTGGTATAGAAAACTTTACAAATAACTTTGGGGATGATTGAAAACCTTGTCAACACTCTTTTTGCAATGTGTTCCCCTTTTTTCCCTTTATTTTATGTTATTTTCTGGAATAGCAACTTAATTTCACTTAATAATACGATAAGCCGCGTCAGAAAAGTGTAAAGAAAATTCGTAATTCACTAAATCGAACTAATCAAACCTAACCTGACTAAAACGTTGTTGCGAACTTTCGCTGGAAGCTTTGTGACGTCACATAGGTAAAACACAACAAGCAGCATTTCTCATGCAGTTTTGAAGAAAGTCGAATTTTCTGGTAGAAAATCAACGTTTTTGTTCTAAATAAATACATTGAAACTTTGAATGGATGAATCTAATCTAATCGTAAGATACGATCAAAAGAATTGTTGTATGAGATATTGTAGAATGATAATGGAATGACAATTCTTCTTGCCTTGTCTCGAATTTTTTCATTAATCCAAATTATATTCAACAGTAAATAAACACGTAAAATAAAAAGAAAAAAAAAGCGGTAAACAAATCTGACAATAATATGACCAATAACATATTTAATGCAATATTTGTACACAGACTTGTCGATTTTTTCGTAAAAAAAATTGTATCTCTAAAAGTTTATTTCAATTCCCAGAAGAAACACCGTCGATTGGGGATGCATATATTTCGTCCTTTGAAACGACACCGCAAAGCACGGACGGTAGCCAATCCGACGATCAGAAAGATTTTTAGCCTCATTTTTGAGCCGTTGATCAAGCTCTTTTTTATTAATAGCGTCGATTCACTTGGTCGTGAATGTTCCACGATGCCTCAGAGATGGTCGCAGGCGTGTACATGCATCGTCAAATATACAGGGTGACTCGATACAACGCACAATTAATACCGATTATCTTTGTATACTGCTCAGATATATCGAAAGAGAAATATCGCAATTACTCTTTTTTTCTTGCTCATGAGATTTGAAACTTTCTAACTAACCCGTGAATTTCAAAAACTTTTCATTTTGTTAATCACAGTTGGAGTGTAAAAGAGAGAATCCTTTCGTTACGAACATCAAACGTGAATATGTTGAATTGAAATTAGCATTTCTCCAATGATAGGAAATTTTCACACGACACTTGTTTCATGTTCAACGAGTACAACATAAAGATGACGAAAAAAAAAAAAAAATTAAAATATATTTCTCCTCAAATTGTTACGTGTGAAAATTTGAACACTGTGTAAAGTTTATGTGAACGCGATACAAAAATAAATGAAAATAAAAAAAATCGATTCTGCCGAGTATATGGAGTGGTATGGTAATGAGATGAAGCGTAAACCACCCTGTATAGAAAAGGTGTAAATTTGTAAATACATAGGTGGTATATGGTGTATAGAGCTTACACCACGTATATCTATAGGATGGGTATACGGCCCCCGAGATATCTTAATTCTCTGAACATTCCGTGGATAAAGTCCCAAAGCGATTCGGAATAACTCAGTCCTCGTTTTATCTCGGGCGCTGGTCTTGTAGCTAATTTATACGCATTAACGCGATAGGGGCAGCTGTTCACAAATTAAATGTCTCTATCTGTCTGCCCGCGTCAGTCCGTCGTTCATCCCGTGCAGGTAAAGTCACACTTACGCCTTATCGCATACTGCGTTTACATTATGTATAAATATATTTGTGTATATGTATAATAACGTGTCACATATATTTTATATAACGAACACCTACGTACATTTATGGCGCATTTTTTTTTATCCCTCCGACGAATCTAATTTTCATCGATTTTATTCAAATCCGTATAAGTTGTTTCGCATCGATTATTATTGGGAAGTGTTTAGGATTTTATATCATCACGTCTATGTGACTCATATCCTCAGTCTAGTACGCTGACAGAAATTTTCAGTTCCGGTTGTTTACCACAATCAAAAAATATAGTTCTAGGTACGAAATGAAAATTAGTTTTCTAACTGTTACCAGAAAGTCTAGAATCTGTTACTATTCTTTCTCATTACGATCACTGTTGCTATATTTTCTCGTGACTGTTGCCAAAATTTAATGCTTGTGCAACGATAAATTGACGTTAAAGCCTTGTTTGACTAAAAATGTAGAGTAAACCTCAAAGACTGATTTTGCGTTGCAATTACCAAAAAAAGATCGACGATAGCGCAAAATGGTTACGCGTACCTCGTTTTTCGTAATTCCAACAATATTCAAACAGTTTTTTTTAACGATACCTGTTTTACTCAATTTTTCTAGTTACTATAAGAAATGAAATTTTCCTCAGTGTAGCATCTTATCGAAAAAAAAACCCTCAAGTTGGGTGTGAATTCGTATTTAAAATTTTTTTCTTATGGGAGTTTGACATTACTATTGAGGATTAGAGAATTTAGTGGATAGCTGAAACATTGTCTTCGTCAATTTGATTTAAATTAAAACGTCAAGTTTTTAGTATAATTTTTGCATGTTTTTCGGTGCGGGGGTGAAAGTGTAGAAGGATTAGAAACTCGAAAGGTCAGAATAATGAAATTTCGAAAGCAAGAAGGTCAAAATTGGAACATAGAAAAAGCAAGATATAGAAAAGTGAATTATAAGAATCCAAAGGATATAAGGTATGCTCAGGAAAAATATTCTATTGACTTTATAGAATTCTGAAAATTCTATATTTTGGATTGCTATACAATACTCTCATTCATTTGACTGTTTTTTATTTTTTCAATGTTTAAGCCTTTCTACATTTTGACTTTTACATATTCCGACTTCTCGAACTTCCACATTCTATGAAACAAATTGAAAACTCGATATAGGCACCAAATACATTTTCTGATCATTCCAGATTTTTACTACCACCAATGAGAAAAAAAAAAAAAAATTCAATACACAATTTCAGGGATTACCGCTTCGTATTATCCAAAAATTCTTTGTCTTTTGGTAAAAAAAAAAAATTAAATAAAAAAAAAAAACAAATTCCATAACACCCAACAGACTAATCGAAATATTTAAAAAGAATTTCCGATTTATTTGTCGATTTGGCTTTGTGAAATGTTCGGAATCTCAACGTTTATAGTCCTCGTACCTCGGCACATGACAGGTAACGTATTTTTGGTAAATCTTTCCCTTTTCATCCAGCTGCACACCACGTGTATCGGGGCCGTTTTATAAAGAACGTGGAGAGTCCTTATCGGCTGGACAGGTTTTACTAATTTCAAAAGGCGCCTTTCCCGCCTCCTATCAGATCGCGTTGCTTTATTACTCGGATATTTCACCCGGCATTATCAATCGAGAATCTTGATTTGAAAACTTGTCGAACGATTTAGTTACATCCGTGTAGGTATCTGTGTGTGTAGGTGTTGCGGGCATTTGACGGGGTCCGATAAAGAGCCGAAATTAGTGCCTCTCAATTCGATTCGATTTGATAGAATGGTCCGGTATTATTACCGCGCATTCAGTACAGGCAAACCTACTTCCCCACTCTATTGCTACGAGATAATACACATGTTCAACCGGCGACAAATGGTGATAAATATATCGATATAGTATCGAACGGAAAGCTCACGGGCAGATAAAGGATTCGAGTTACGTTCGACGCTGTGCGTTCCGTTTAAACCCTGCTGCATCGGGTAGATCCGACACTTTTCTCGGTTTATCGTCGAACCGCATCCTTCCTGCACAACGTGGGTAACTTACCTGTACGAAAACCTGGGATTTAACGCGTAGATTTTACTGATTAAATGTTTTATAGGATTATAAAAAAATTGAGTCGCAATTCTAGACATATTGAAAAGTTTTTCTAGTTTTTTTTTTTTTTTTTTTTTTCTTAGAGGCTACCAAGATTTTACAAAGTCCCCAAATTGATTTACTGCGCACCCCGCATGGCGGGAAAATTGAAACGTGCGCGGATAGAATGCGCAGAAGTACTTCACGGATGAGACGAGGCGGGAACGAGTTGTTTTCGACACCTGAAGTGTTGATAATTGATTTGGTCGGATAACCTTTTTCGTTTCCTCTTTCACGTTAACACTCGATGCATATTTTCGATACAATTATAAAACACATCGCGTGAAGAGATAAATCGAACCTCATAATATTGTCGATGATTTGGGTGGAGTGGAAAGATGCGAAAGAGCAAAATATCGACGGAACGAAATCCTGACAGTTAAAAACGTAGAAGGGCCGTAAATTCGAAAAGATGACTTGCAGAAAAATAAAAATTGCGAACGGAAAAATGTATAAATAAATTTATACCGACATTTTTTTTTTTGTTTTTTTGTGAGAATGGCTAAGATTACGAAGGGCAAAATATTGAATTGAGAAAATACCAAAGTCACAAAGTCGACTCTTCAAATGTCAGACTCGTGCCTTTGACGAAAATCTACGAACCCGAATTTATCAATAACGACTAATCAAAGACTCGAGAGGTCGAAATCCCGAAATCCGCTAAATACAGAATGGCCAAAGTGTCGAAAGATTGAATGACGTCAGATGCACATATATTTTTTGCAACGCCACACGAATCCGATGGCCGGTGTCTAGTGCCATCTAGCATAAGTCTGCGTAATTGTGACAACCTTTCTAGCCCTTCTGCATTTTGCGGATCGCAATTTTGCTCCTTCGGAACTTTGATTGTGGACAACTAATTTTATCGGTTTCGCGACTGTTCGAAGTATCAGACGCTCTCAATTTTTTATTTTCGAACTTTCATTTATCTCTAACTTCACATTCTGTGCCACGGTCATTCGGAATGCCGACTGTTCTGAAAATACTTTTTCGGGATAAGAGAGTGTTCGTTTAAATAAACTTTCAAAAACAGTTATTCTACTTGGTGATTCATCGAAAATCCCAACTTCGGTACGCTGATAATTTGTTGTTTTAAAATCTCGAAAATTTCAGGTTCCACCCACCCGACGGTTAAATATGCGGCATTGCCAAGCTTCGGAAAAAAAAAACCGTCGTAGAGAAGATATCTCAATTTCGGTGAAGAAAATCGCAATTTCTCAAAACCAATTCTGTCGGAAGAGATGAGCAGTTGAATAAACTGTGAGAAGAAAATGATAATCTGTCAGATTTTAGTACGACGTAAGAATGAATAATAATCAATCATCGTCGTAAATTTACTTTTCGAAACTTTGCTTTATCGTAATCTTGGATTTCGGAACATTGAGCCGTCTTGTTTCCGACCATTCGAAACTTCGCTGTCTCGTAAAAGTTTGATTTCTCTACTTTAAATTTCGCCACCAGATCATAATTCGAAAATATGAGCTTTCGTAACCTTTCAAATTTGGAACTTTAACCCCGGCCCGGTAACATCGCAAGAAAAATATAATCGTGACAATCTGGCGTGACGGTAACGAGATCGAGACGGTCGGCTTTCCTGACCGTCACGGCGTGCCCCGAAGCATAAATACCTAGGAATGGTGAGCCCTCGGGACGCCGGGAGTAAGTAAGTATCTCTTTCCCGAAGCCCTTGTTCCTGATAACCCGACAGCATCAATCATCCCCACCACGGATCGGTAATAAAGACGAGAGACCGGAGTGTCCTCGACGAAAGTTGACCGTCCTCTGGTTTCTCGTCGATAGGAACTGGTTCCCTGGAACTCTGGATGAGCCTCCCGTAGCGAATAACACATTAGGGCGAACATGGACGAATTTTACAAATGCAAATACGGACATGGCCCCGTGTCCGGTAGCAGTTGGGAGAGAGAAATTTCGTTATTAGTCCTATCTCTTATTGTTTTAATATTCAAATCTGGAGGACGATGCAGCGACGATCACGTCTTGAGGCCGCATCCATCTCGCAAGGCCCAAACTCGAACCGTTATCCCGTCACCTCCGACAGTCCGGGGATATTAATCGACGCTACGGGACGCGTTTTTCATTCCGCATCGTTAATTCGTTATCGAGTCGTTGCGAGCTTCCCTTTTATAAACCGGTTGATTAGTCCCTGTTGCACTTGTGCTTTTACTCGCCTGGCACAAGTCGCTCTGCAAAGGGACGTGTTTTACTAATTTTACTGAATTTACTAAATAACAAGGGTAAAGCTCATTCGGTTTCTATAAATTAATGCGATCCTCACAATTTGCTTGAAATGAATTTTTATCTTGATTCTAAGTTGACCGAGGAAACCATAACACAAGAAGACTTTGTGAAGATCTGTAAGCAATTCCTAATGAATGATTTTACAAGCACAAACCTGACGACTAATTGTGAGTCTGTGAATCTCTCAATCGTTTCTCTTCGCCATTTTGATTTATTTTCGTTCTATTCTGGACCCTTCCTCCATCCTGTCCCACAGGCTAAGTAATCCCAAATGCCTCAGAGAATAGAAAACGATAAGTGAATTCCTGACTCGGGTACAAACAATTAGATAACAAGTTACAACCTTAAATCATTCGATGTATATCTCGAGTTAAAATTGATCAATTGCCATAATAATTGAGAGCAAAATAATATATCGTGTTAAAAATAAAAAGGTTTCAGAAGCAGGTGTGTAAATCCCGATTATACATTCAGTCAATAATTAATTTCCCACTGAAATGAATGGTTGGCTCAATTTTACTGTTTCAACTAAATAAGAATAAAAAAAAAAAGAAAAAAGAAGAAGAATTCAGTTTCGTCCATCTTGCTCTCACTTTTTTTCGTCGATACTCACTCGCAGTGAAGCAACAGAACCAAAGTTTTTCTGTCTGACCCAAGACACGGAATAAAAAAGAGAAGAAGAAAAGCAAAAAGAAAAAAAGGTTAAAAAAAAAGTTATACGTGCATCCCTGCTCTAAGCGTTTCGTGATTGCGCCTCTAGTACGTGTATATCTCGGGTGCTTATCGCTGGTTCGATCTTCTCAAACCTCTTCGTTTCGAGGCTAATGGCGCCTCGCCGAGTAGGAAATGTTCCTCCTGTTTTATTAGAAACGTTATTTGTCCAAGGCCTTACCGTGTATATATACACGCTCGTAAATAAATTTTATTCGACAAAACTATACCTATATTCATCCACCGACAATTACAGCTCAGATATAAATTACTGCCTCGTCAACGCTTGTGAACATCGTTATACATGCAGGTATCCAGGGGTATAAATTTTTCTTCACGAAATTTGTAGAATTGTCGATTTAAGGAGGTTGCTAAGCGAAAAATCGATAGTTTTTATTGTCTTCATTGCGAGATGGCTGCATGTGAATTGTTTAACAAATTGTTATATTTTTGTGAGGTACGAAAATATTTAAAAAAAAAATCAAGTATTGGAATTATGAATAAAATTCGCTCGTTCATTTCACTCCGAAGATTTATTTTATACAAAGGCACTGCCGTAGGTTTTTTTTTAGTAGTTAATTTAATGCTGTCGTTTTTTTTTATCATAATCAATATCGGTGCAATCTAATTAAATTGAATATTTGACGATACCAACACGATAAAAAAAAAGAAGTGTTACAGCGAGTTTGTGGAAAACAGTTTTCTGAAAAAAATAAGCTATCGAAAAGTGAAATCGAACGAATCTACTCGATTTTTAAGGATATTGAAGCGGTTAAAAACGAAGCATTGATATCCAAGCTTTGAATAACAATTTCAATATTTCCAATTTATTTATTGTCCAAGAACTCATCGTAGCTTACGAATATGTATATAGATTTGATAATCTTCAGTTGACAAATTGAACATTAGCAATTTTTGGTTCACCAAATCTCCTAAAGTCAAAAACGTAATGTATAAATTATTGGTACTCAAAGTACGAATATCGAGGAGCAATAATTGCAAACAAATTGAATGAAATTTGTTGTTACAAAAATTTTTAGCATTGACTGAACACATTGGAGTTATTCAAGCGCGCAAAACGTACTTTTCCAACGATATCATTCATAATTCTGTTGACCCAAAATTTTGTGGGGTTTACTCGAATTTTAATGGATAAAATCCGAAAACCTATCGTTGCATGTGTAAAAGTGTTAGTATATATATGAACACGTGTCAATAGTTTTTGGTTATTTGTAGTCATTATCAATTTTCATGATTCGAAACTTGGAATTATACATTCTTAGTCTGTCGCAGGCCGGATGACAAAATCTTTCGTTACGCGTATCTAACTTCCCAGCTGACTACCCAGTTTTCTAACTATCTCTGAAGCTACTTCCGTAACGAGAAAGTTCGCCGCCTAGCGGCCGTTTATGGTACTAGCATACCGATGTTTACGATGAATATGTTCTCCACTTGTTTCAAAGCATGCGGTGTTTATTTTACCTTGTAAACGAATGAGTGCAACTGATTCAACCAGTTACGCCAAACAAGCTCCGGTTGGATCGACAGCGTATGGCATACGATCGATGTAAATTTTTTGTTGCCGAGATTCATGCGCTTATTTTATTTCAAGTGCCTAATTGTTTCTGGCAACGAACGTGCGACTCAGAGGAACAATGCATAAACTTGAAACGAAGTGATATTTAGTTGACTCAATTTCGGAAACACATCAAAAGGTTCACTCGAATCGAGAAAGACTTTTGTTGAATCAAGAAATTCGCTTGACTAAATCATTTCGAGAAACTAACTATATCGAAATTGTTGTACTAAAGTCATCGTATTCGCAACAAATGCTAGATTGAAGTGATCGGACTCCAAGAAAATCTATTTTCTTGGTTCGAATACCGTAGTTTTAACTTACTGTTCAATATTTTTAACGAAACATTATACACAGAAAAAACAATTGTATAAATATATCTAAACGAAGCGAAAATTTTTTAGATTCTAGAAACAATCGTCTCAACTTTGCGTGTCAAAAAATCGCGCCATTCACACTGGACGGACAGCTGAGAGTGAAATTTGATAAGGTAAACGGATGGTCGGTTGCAAGTTGTGCAAACCGCAATATGGCGGCATCAATGCTCGAATGGATAATTAAATGACGATTAAGCCGAGGTGAAGCGTGTAGCTGCGAGTGATGTCTGGTTTTGGTGGAAGCGGAGGTATCGAGATATAGGCGGCAAGCGTTGGAGCGGATGGCATATGGCACGTACCTCAACAAACCCAACCGATGGCCATGGGGCAGGAAAACTGCCGATTCATCCCGGATCTTGACGGTACGGTATTATCCTATTTTAGTTTTATTTTTTCAGCCTATCTTTTTTCCGCTCGAGTCACTGTTCGTGGTCACCCGGCCGGGAAAACAGCGTCCAGGAACTTCCTTCGAGCGGCGCTTAAACGGGATGTGCGTTCGACTTTTTTCTTCTCGAATTAACAGCTTTTTAATTCCGATCGAAACGTTTCGTCAAGCGGAAATTCCTCGATTTTAACGCTACTCAAATCGTCCGCATATTATTGTAATAAATATAACATCATCGTTATATCGGCCATGTAAGTTGCTTCTTTTCGTTTTTTTTTTTTTTTTTATTTCTCTTTTTCAGAAATATCTTCTATAGGTAGAAATTAAGATTAGATGACAAGTTACGGTACACAAATATCTGTTCATTTTTTGGATTTTAAATAAATTTGAACACATTGAGATGATTTCAGGGTGATAAAATTTGTCCGGGAACTTTCTGAAATAATGATTTAAAATATTTCATTCGGGAAATTCTCTGAATTAAGATGTTCGGATTCAAAAATACTTACAGAAAGTTTCGAATTCGTTTATTTTTATACACTGGCCGAACTGGTTAGTTTTCCAAAATTGTTTTTGCGACAGTTTTTTGATAGCCATGTAAGATTCTGTAAACATTGAACGGATTCTGCGATATCGCAATAGTAAATTCGTGAAATTCCATGCAATTTCTTTATTTCTGCGTCAAATGAAAATACGTTGGTGTGTTTTTGTTCAGAATTGCGTATAATAGAACGGAGCAGTCAAACCCGTTTTCGCGTTCGAGATGCGTGGACTCGGATATTTGGAGATATATACGTCAAGACACGCTTTTAAAATTAAATATTGTCGACCTTAAACACATGCGTGAAATCATGTTCCAGCCATCCATCGCCGTGGGACAATTTGTTGTTCGAAGAAATCGCAGGGACGGGTACTCGTAATAGGCTTATATTATACCTACTCTAAGTGCAAAAGTGGCATCCCGTGGGATAAGATTTATTAGGGAAAACCACAGGGCTGTATAAGCATCAGTGACGTCACTTTAACGAACGGCGCAAGTTAAATGGCAATTGACTAAAAAGCGATGAGATCGGGTCTTTGAGGAAAGGCGGAGGCGCCCGACCGCAAATGACTTTTCAAAATATACCCTCAAATTTTCACCGCACGCCGAATGGCAATTTGGTGATTTGTCGTTTAATCTTCTGCCCGGCGAAAACTCGGCCGGATGTTCTTAAATTTTTCGAAAAAGAATATCCCCCTCCGGCCCCCTACGCACTTAAAAAGAGATTTCGAAATAAAACCCCCGGGGGCATCGGGTAATGGGATCCGAGTTCATGAATGGAGCCGAGAGTATAAATTGGGCCAAGGATTTCTTTGAAAAAATACTTCACTGATTCTGTCTAATTTTCATAAAAGAGACACTGATTTCCGTGGTTATTTATCTATTTCACTTCTTTTTTGTTTTTTTGTTTTTTTTCATTCACTTCGCTCCACGCGTTTCGTTCTCGACCGATTTTCATTATTATCCGAAAATGAGATCCCGTATATATATATATGTAATATATATTCACCCGCTGGGCCTAATTTGTAGGAAATTTTTGCTTCTGAGTATTGATATAAAGAAAACGACTCGCTGCTTCGGTAGTCCATTATATTCGGTTGCCGGTGGTGATGGTGTTGCCGATGAAGACCAATTTGGTCGTAATTATATTTTCATCCCCAAAAATTGGCACCCCCGTTGCGTTTGAGAACATTAACACGCATCGAAAAATTGTGGCAGATGGCCAGGTGTGCAACCCCGGCTGTAACAATACAACAATCAACATTTTTATCCGTCGTTAATTGATGTGCCGTAAAAATTTTTCACCTCCACTTTTTACCGACGAATCGTTCAAGCGTAATGATTACTGAAAACGATTAATATAGACGCTTTGTATTGGTTGCCGTATTATACGTCGCTCCATTTTATTTTCACGGCATATTTTTCACCGTGTAATTATAGAGATTCCAAAGAAGTTTTGAAATTATTATTTTTTTTTTTTCGAATTCATTGACGCTATTGTTACTGATACTTTACTGGGGTTGACTTGCCAAAAAATTTAGACTTGTTATTAATTTCATTTAATTTGAAATTGTTTCAAAATTATAAACATTTAAGATTATTATATTCATCAGCTGCGACGATCTCTTTGAAATTGGGAAACTAGAATATAATGTAAATATAATATAAACGAAAGCTCAGTTAGCGACTCTTCTTTTAAAATCGCTTCGAAACGATTAAAAATCTTTTCTACGAATGCATCGTGACACTTTTTTCTCATCATGCCGATATCGTCGAATTTATTTTAATTTTGCAACAATGCACTGATGTATCGACCGTGATAAATAATCGATAATATTCAGTTGACTACTGAAAATAAAAGGAAATCGATTTCAGTGACTTTGTGGAAAATAAACTTCTGAATGAAATGAAGCATCGTACAATTAAATCGAACAAATCTAATTGATTTTTACAATTCAACCGTCGTTTGAGATGTTGCATCGATGTCTAAATATTTGACAATAATTCCAGCATGAGAAATGTATTTTTTTGCTTCTAGAAAGGTCTTCGTGACAAAGCGTCTATTTTTGGCTAATCAACCTCCTTGAGAATGGTCTTAGAATATTTGAGAATCCTGTAAAGTTGAAACTTGATAAATAATATTCCAAAATTTCATGCCAGCCATGAGTATTCGATAAAAATAACGAGCATAAGATCTGTGAAATGATACTTGAGAGCCTGACTTTGACCAATCACATAACAACCACCGCCAACCGAGCGGGAGAAAATAACGTGTATACAAGCAAATTCGCATCCACTTATAGAAAGGGTGGAAAAAAAAAATCGAATTAAAGCCGTAACAATTATGAAAAACAAATCCGTGCGGTACGAGCCGTGGGGCGCTAATGAGCGTCGGCGGAAGTGCGTTGTGCCTTCGCCCCTCCCCCCGTCGCAGCTTCCGGTTTGCTTGGGGGCTCAGAGTGTGCAGCGGCAGTGACGGCAGCAGCACGGCAGGGGACACGTCGGTGTAAGGTAGGCAGGCAGGTAAAACGTGTATAATATGAGGCAAACGGCCGTGCGGCGATGTTGATAGTGTGCTGTTGCAGGCGCTGGTTGTCCCGGTGGTGATGCGATAAAATCAACTAATTGTTTCACTAACCGTGTGTGAATGGCTATCTCATGCGTGCGGATAGCAGAGGTATAAGGGTACACATACGTGCACGTCTAATATACATATATATGTATGCATACAACAACGCCGGTGGGGCAACAACTACGGCTAAATTATAGCGAACTGCCACTTCCGTTCCATAAAAATGCGGTGGCGAACACTCGTTCAGCATGACATTATGTGTGGACTCCGGAGGGCATCATGGAGGAAAACTTACGCTGGAATATAACAAACGTTGTTCATGCCGTTGCCGGGCTTTTGGATGGATCGCGTATATTCAACCGAGATTGTAATGTCACGATTGTTCTTTTCATTTTTCATACTCGGGTAACTGAACCAGCTTCAGTTGTCGAGTGTACCTATACTGATCTCTCGTTCACTTTGGTGTGACCGGTCTCTCTTCATTTGGGTCATTTTAACCATCGCATAGTTCATTGTAGGATACTTCCAAGTTGTACGACATTCAGACAAGTCAAGAAGATTGTAATATCACGATTTTTCCTTTCATTTTTCATACTCGGGTAACTGAACCAGCTTCAGTCATCCAGTATACTTATACTGACCTTTCGTTCACTTTTGTGTGACTGGTCTCTCTTCGTTTGGGTCATTTTAACCGTCATAGAGTTCGTTGTAGGATACTTCTAAGTTGCAATGATTCGTATATTCTCCCACTTGTGAAGTCGACCGTGTGATCTGCGATCCAAAAGTGAAGATGTCGGTTCAAGCAACGCTTTATACCGCATCTATATCGAACACTTGTAAAAGAATGTCAGAAACATTTAACGAAGAAAGTAATTTAACCAGTGTTTCCAAGTACTTGATTTAATGCGGAGCATTTAGTCGAAAGACACCCTGATGCACGCCACCATTTTGGCTAAACGTTTTCCTCAGTGTAGGACGAGAGTGTCCAGCTGGCAGTCAATTAGAACCCCGAGAGATGTATCCGGGGTTTCCAGGCCGTTGGAGCGATCCTTTAGATAATCTAAGTTTTGAAATTTCACTTTGGGATATGGCAGGCGGTCTGACGGTGCGTCGCCCTCGAATGCGTTCACCCGTTATTAGTCGAGCACTAATTTGGTTACCAATTGAGCTGCGGGTTGTGCCTCACGCAGTACTGGTTCTGTAAGAGTTTTTCTCACAAGATTGCACAAGTGGCTATGGTCGGATTATTATTTAGGGGGAATAATTAATTTCCTTATCTTGAGAGATCATCGCTCGTCCTGGGCTCCTTCCTTGGGCTTAATTGGGTGCAAACAGCCGTTTTACCGCAAAATCTTAATACAACCTGCCACGCTGCCCAACCGCGTACACGCTGACTCGACTGTAATCCATTCCAGTTCGTGTGGGAGTCCGTGATTTATGAAATGGCAGCCAGGGCATGGCACACACACGCGCGCACCGAGCACGGCTTGATACCTCTCTTAAGCCAGGTAGAGTATGCCCTTGCAGGCGTTGCGGTCATTGCTTATCGCCTTCCAGCAGGCATCTTGGATGAATCTTGTTACGCCTTCACTCCAATTTGCAGTACCACTCGAAAACAATTTCGGTTGTTATTTCATTCCGGGTTTCGACGACCCAACCGTTTAGGACACACACTGGTTACTCCGGTTCAAGTTCAGACTGTGTGTATTTAATGTGTTCAAGATATTCTTCCCACAGACTTTTCACCTGACTCTTTTGCAAATACGAAGAGCATTGATAGCATAAACGTACAATTCTAGAAAATGCTCTTGGTTGGAATTTTTCAAAGAAAGAACGTGGGGTCGACTACCCTGCAATTCAGAATATACCACGATCTCGATACTTCATGGAACCGGATGACTCCGGCAACTGAATTCAAGTCCTGCACCTGACATTGAGGAGGATCAATATCTAGGAAATGAAAGAAGGATGATCGGGAATATTGTACGTGAGATTTATGTATACCTACGAAACGGACGGAAAAAGCTGTCGCATTGACGTAGAACGCGCGATGCATGTGGGTGTCGCTGGGAGGTGAGAATCCTCGGGACTCTAACACCGATGCACTTGGCCCGTCCTGGACCGAAGCAGGGTCCGGCGAATGCGGGAAGATGTATAGATACCGAAGGCGAGCGTGTATAGAGACGAAAAACTCACGAGACTAAAGACCCATAGACACCTCGGCCGTTATCTAAACACGGAAATAATGACCGAGGATGCCCCACCACAAGGGGCTATCAGTTCCCGGAGGAGGATGGAACAACTTCTAATTATGTTTCAGCTCGGAACACATCCTGGCACCGCGACTCGAATGACCGTGTGTAAGTGGGTACGAATGCTCCATGGATCGGTGCAGGGACTGCAGTTACGGCGGCCTCGTATGCATCCCGAAGAAACCACGTTTGATTTATTTCCTAGACGAAATGAGCGCGCGCAACTATCTCAAGATGGACGCGGGTGTTTCTCTTATCTGAAATAGTGATGCTTAAAGTTTTTGATCGGGATACACACCCGGCTGTAGACCGATTTTTATTGTTTAGACACGATAGCGGAATCGTCGGGATTCTTATTCTACAAGGAAAAATACTCTCGCAATGGATCGAAGACGCTTCTTCTCCTTCACCACCGCAGGATATAACCTACGTATCGCGGAAACTGTGGTTGATCACTTTATCCTTCGGTACGTATCTCACAAACAACGAGAAAGAAAACATGTCTAAAAAAAAAGAAATAATAAATATTTTTTTGTCACGATGCACTTTTGATATTCCGATTTGACCACCTTTTCAAGAGCTTCTGCCACATCATCGAACGTTTTCCATCGAAACATTATTACGGAATTAATTTATCTACAATTTCATTCTTGATCCTTTGCAGTTTCACGTGTACTTAAATCCGGCGATACCTTACCCAGACGTAGGATATACAGACTTCAATAGAGGTTACAAAATGATATGTCTTTGGAGTGAATCCGAGACCTTGGCAATCATTCGGAGCCGGTTATGCCCACCCTTTCCCAGGGTCCGTGTAGGTAAGGACGGCGTCTCGAGGTAGTCATTAGAAAAATTAAACGACGATCATACGATTGATTATTGAAATTACACATTGGATTTCCGAGCTGAGCACACGGTCGGTTGGCTGGATTTCAACGAATCTATTTATTACGAAGTCGAACGTGGTTATGCCGAGGAGGAGCAGTTCACCTTCCATTAAATCCCCCTTCGTGATCCCCCCTCAGCTCTTATATCCGATTCACTCGGTGTGTCATTTGTTCTATAATAACGACGTGAAGGGAACCAGGGAGACGTACGGTCAAAGCGACCAAAACCGGGACATTAGAACCGAGTCCCATATCCCGGACCGCAGAGCGTTTTAAATTACATTCATTCAGAGATTCAGTATCCTTCGCTCCTCTCCTCGCGTTGTCCCTTTTCATTCAACCTTTTTTTCAACCTGCAGAACACAAACTCCCACCTCACTCCCTCCCTCGGGGAGTTTACAAGTTTTTGGGTTCATTCACTAAAAGTTAAGGGTCTCGCATCGGGCTTCTTATACACGTATATATTGCCGCGAGGTGATCTCGAATGCAGGCCGTCCCAGGAGATGGCTAATGCCTTGGAATTAGTTTCGTATACCTGTCCCTTGTCCATTGGCGCTTCCAAGCGACCTTCGAGGGCCTCAAGAGCCTCGACATGGTATCTCCGTCCTCCGCTCCCTGGTTTCGGCGACTATGCCGGCGCCAAGCGGTGTTGCTCACTCGCATTAGGATCAACTGTACAAATTGGTCCAAGCCACCTCCACCTTGTCCCAGCAGAACTGCTGCAGCGCGATCGAAATTAGGCGACGCGACTCTTGACGGGAGAAAATGGAGCGCGGCTGGGCAGTTCTGTCTTAGCCTCTAATTAACTCCGTCTGAAGTTAAATAAACGAAATTAGTCTTTTTCCCGACTCTTCGGGCTGCTCGCATCAATTTATGGGACACTTTCAGTTATCGGACCTCCTAGTATAAGTGCATTGACTGTACTTCCACTTCTTTGCGAATGATGATGTTACAAAGACGTTCTCTTGACCTCGGCTCACCTCAGCTATGTTCAACCAATCACGATGGATTGAGGAAATCTTGCGATCGAGCCATCGAGATGCCCTTTCTGGATCAGGTAATCACAGCGTTGTTAGTACAGTGTTTCTCTTTCTACACTCCACAACGATTCAAAATTCAATCAATGTTGGAGCAATGGACCATGGACAAAGAAATTTTTCATACTGAATTTTCAATGGTTAAAAAAGAAAATGAGCAAAAATAAAAATATCAAGATCATACGAAGATGAATTTATTTTTAATGCATTGAATCACATCCTATTCCAAGCCCGACAAATGGAAGAATTGGTGCTCGTATCTGCAATACTTATTTTTCTGAGAGTGACTTTTCCGAGCTGTTGTAGAAGGTGAAAGATCCAGTTGTTGCGAGTGATTTTCGATAACTAGAATTCCTTGTACTTCGATCACGCATCAGTGTGAGAACTGAGCTGAGATCCTTGAAATCAAATCTGATGTTGGGATCCCATAACCTTCCAAGTACATACAAGAAACAGAAGAAAACGAAATCAACGTTTCCGAGTATAGAACTGCATCAACTACAACATACCGGATGGGGTTTTTCACAAGCGAACAAGCTCCACATCATTGTACTCAATTCTCATAAAAATCGACGACTATAAAGAAAAAGAGGACGAAAAAAACAAACGACAAAGATTCGACGCGAAGAAAAAGAGGGTAAAAAATGATTTCTTTCCCGCTTGGTGTGCGTGTATATGTGGAAATGAACTGTCATCCTCCCTAGTTCCATGTCGTTGCTGACTAGGGAGGACTGTGACTAATTGTTATAAGTGAGTCGTCTTCTCGGTGATAAAATTCGTCGACTGTACTCCAATAGTATTACCACCCGAAGGTATTATACCGGGGTTTTCGGTTTTCATTGAGAAGAGATTCTGGGGTTCCTTGCGATCATTGAAACACATCCGTGCGAGTAATACGGGGAACCTTGCACTCTCAGTGATCCTGCTGAGCTGCAGAATGACCGTAGTGTACTTGGATTGTTGAATTCTGACCACTTACCAAATTGGTAACGCTCACCCAGTATGATCAGAATTCGATACGCCGAGTGTTATACATTGATAACAGAGTATCTGTTGCGTGACGATGTCAATGGCAAACGGCAATGATGTAGTTTTGGAAAGTTGGTTACGGTGTCGGTTATTTTTTGATCCCAAACATATCTGAAATTGATTTTGCAAGTCTTGTCAGTCTAGGCGGGATAACTGTAAATGGTCTTCTATCGACTCCTTTGGGTAAGCTAACTGTTCGAACTTATCATGACCAAAGCAGAAGGCCGAACCATTGTTCAATTACTTATTTTGTAACGTGTCACAAAATGTGAGGCTTTATGAACATCAAATCTGGCTTCAAGGACATCTCATGATTTCGCACGATTTCAGGAATACTGGACAATTTAGGTAATGTTAAGAATTTCCAGAGATTTCAGTAGATCTCAAGAGCTTATTTTTATGGATTTCATAAGATTCTTCCAAACGCCACATGATTTTCAAATATTTCAAAACTGATTGTAATTATTTCATAGATTTCATATGATTTCAGCGTTTCACGCGATTTAGAGGATTGCAGGTTGCCTTTCAAATATTTCAGGGTTCTTAAAGAGGTTTCACTTGCATGATATTCTAATATTTCTAAAGATTTTAAAACATCTGAACCACATGTCTAAAAAAAAAATTTGACAACAAATAAAACCACCCCTTTATCCTAATTTCTTTAACTGAGAACTTTTTTGACGAACGACCAGACACCACAAATGAACTTAGTTAGGTATCATAATAAGTTCTGCAATGCACCTGCAGTGGTTTGATAATGGTTAATCGACAAACGGAATGAAAATTAAGAATTTTGCTTTATACTTTTATACTGACTCCTCGCATCCATTTAAGATTCATCGACGTATTTAAGATTCACCAAACTTGTACTGAGCTCAGGCTCTCGTGAAAAATCGTAATCTAGGAAAACGTTCATTTAGAAATTTTTCAGAGTTTGACAGCAGACATCTTAAAGTTTGGAATACAATTCGTGGTGAAAATTTAACAGGGTAAGCGGAGGTATCCGGAATCTAACGAGTGCCAAATCCGGAAAGTAAGGGTTTGTTTCTATCCTAAAAAAGCGAAAGAATGCTAGAAACGGGTTTCTAACAGCTTGGAAGTGATTTTTTGAAGCAAATATTGCTGGATAAGACGGAAGAAAAATTGGACCAACATAATTGAATGGGCGTGAACCCTGGCAAGTTGAGGTTTGTTTGTACCCTGAAGGGTCAGGAGAATGAACAAAACGGGATTCTAACTGTACCGCGGAAAGTAGAAATCAGCGATTTAGTACAGCATATCCGACGGCTGACCAATCGTTCGTTCCTGCATCGGTCAGAATAATGACACAGTGGTTACAGTATCTAATCCAAGCTGCACGAACAACGTTGCAACAGAGAGAGAGAGAGAGAGAAAGAGTCGTAGAGAAGGGCGAAAGGGCGGGGGATGACCGGCTGAAATTAAATGCTGGATCAAGTAAAAAAGGAGTCGGGGGTAATGATAGCCACGGCACGGTGGCGGTACTCCGCTGGTCCAAAGAGGGGGACCGTATCATTATCCGCTGACCAATCCCCGCATCCTCAGCGGCCATCATGGTCCAGCCGGAGACGTGCAATCACGTGCTGCTGCAGGGAGCGCCTTATACGTGATGCGAGGTCTGGCTTAGCCGTCTTCTTCGGGGCCGCGAGATATCATTTGGGGGTGCAACCGGGGCACGAGACGAACGGTCACGATCGCGGACGGCGAAAGCTAAACGTTATCCATGCCGTGCGGAAGAATGCGAAACAGGATATCACGAGGGTTTCGAGATTGCCTGGGTATTCATGTTTGCGGAAAAAGACCCCCATGCCCACAACACCTTACTCGGGTGTATATATCGTTGGTTTCACTGTGCAATCTGTAAAGGTACCGTTCTTTATTCCACGTCGAGACGTGCAGCCGATCGCTTCGCAACCGTTGCACTTTCGTCGGTTCCAAGTGTTTCCTCTTGATCTCTTGGAATGATAGTTCAATACAATGGAATGAAAAATGCGCAATTCCAAATCCAGTGAGTACTCACTACCATCGAGTCAAATTTAAAGCGATTTGATTCACTCCAGGCGTTTGGAGTGGAAAAATTCACACTCAAAAAGTGAATATTCACGCCATCTTGCAAGTTGCGCAGTTTTCACTCCAAGGAAATTTAGACATATGGAGGGTAGAGGTAAGGAGGACTATCTCCGTGTATAGAAAGTGACCGTAATGTATAGAAGGGAATTAAGATGGCGTTGCCGCAGTAAAAGTTCCCGAAAGCGCCAATCGCACTCAATCCAATTGAAATCTGATTGCTAAGCGCCAATCAGATTGTTTTCGTTATTGCTTATGAGCGCTATTCCGGTTACTTGTTGAATCACTATTTCCTGCTTTTTGGCGGACACTTTTTCAGTTCAAAACCTACATGATATACTTTTCCTTGCCTCTACCTTCCATAGTTGAAGCTCTCTTGAAACTGCTCGCAGGCACAGAACTGAAAGACGTTTGAAACACGTCTTATAACAAATTTCTTGACCGCGAAAACACGTCTTTTCGCCAAAAGGATGTCTTTGTCAACTTTCCGATGTCAAAAAGGAGCCTCAAGGCATTGTTTATAGGGTATCATTCTAAAGAGTTTCAGTTTTTTGCTGTTTTGGCGATGGGTGTTACTGAAGAATACCAGAAACCATTTTGGAATTATGCTTTCAGGACCGTGATTATAAGTTATTCTGCAAACCTTGTGAAAAACTCTGAAATTCGGATGAGTACTTGTCAAAATTTGAACGCATGGTTAGTTTAAAACGTTATGAATTCATAAAACTTCGTTGAAATACTAAATAAATACTTATTTCATATTAAGGAGATACGTCAACCTGAATGCAAGCTTTTTAAATTGACATGAAATTTTGACTGCCGTAATGAAGTCACACAAAAAAAAAAAAAAAAATGTTTCCCCGGCTGTTTTGACTAAATAACTTCCTATATATTGGTTAAAATTAAATCAAACATTGGTAAATTCTTCAAAAATCAATATATTTGTCGCAAACTTTTCCTCGTAACGATTTGAAAGTAATTTCACATCTAAATTCCTGATGGCATAGAAAACAAATTTTGGTATCCACTTTGCAAGCTGCATGAATGATTAGCAGCTCATTCATTTTTCTATTAAAAAAGAGACGAATTCGTTAACATTTCATCGCATTTTCTAATTCAGCAAAATTAACGTGCATAAGCGCTATATTTACATGCGTACAAAATACACATTAGGGATTTGATGAATGCGAATTCAAACGGTGAGAGTAAGTCGGAGAAAAAAAGAAAAGATCCAAATCACGTAAATAAAAGAACAAAGTGAAAAAGCAGGATGACTGTCTGAGTAAGCGACACGCAACATTCGTTCGGCGTTCATATTTTCACCCGGCTGTACAGGTGTAACCATATTTCGCAAAGAGACTGTATAATGGACGCTTTCACATGTTGTAAAGGTGCAGGCTTCTTCTCATCCCATGCCTCATATTTTTATTCTCATTCTTTCATACTCTCGTATTATATATTTATTTCATATATTATTATTCTTTCAGTTTATACGCGGAGTGGAGTATAAAATTTAAGCCGGACGTGTCTGCGGCTGTGTAACGATACAACATAAAGAGCGTCTGTTATCCAAGAATCATCTTCGCTAACGATAACCAGAAGACTTCATATAACGCTGATTACCCTCAGCAGTGGCTCTCAATTAAGCGTCTATCAAATTTCTCGCAGCCAAAATTGAACCACAGTCCAAATTTTACCACGAAAGTTGAAGAAATTGTTTTTTTTACACCTATGCGCGATTAAATCACAATGTAACATCGTAATAATTACACTTATAAAATTGAATTTCATTATTTACGCATACCTGACAGGCTAAAAGTAAATTCAAGAATCATTGAGACTGAAAATGATTTTCCAAAATCGTACGTTGACAACCGGCGTAATAAAACTTTGTTCCTTCTAATTGTCTTCTTTTAATTTTTTTTTTTTTTCTTTTTTTCAAAGAAGAGCGGGGGGGGGAGGGGGGTAAGCGTTGATTCATAGATCAAAAGGTTGGCGGTCATTTTTGAGTCAATAAATTATAAATCACACAGGTGCCTTCGGGCGTCGGCTGCGTATATTAACTCTTGTATTTTATTTTTATTTATTTTTTTTTTTGCCCTCCCCCTTCTCTATTCCTCGCAGACAAGATAAATACAGCACTACTCGTTCTTTCGTTCGTTATTACACCGCTCTGATATCTTCCTCATTATCACATATATGCTATGAATATGTGTAAACGTATTATACATGTATATATCCATTGTACATTGTACAGCCGAGATAATTATTAGGCTCATAAATTAAGCCCCGTCTTCTGATATTCACATATTTATTTACTCATTTATTTACTCATTTATTTGCACGTTTTATCAAACGTAAAATAGTTATATACGTGCATAATAGCTCGCGTTCCTAATTAATCTGTAATCAACTTTATTACCACGAAATTTTTCATAACCAATATACGGGATCTCTTGATTCAACATATATTTTTGTTTCTTGTTTTTAGAACGTTTAAATTTATTTTTTATTCTTTCTTTTTCTCAGAATTATAAACTTGAGGTTCTTGATTAATTGTCCTTGGTGATTTTGATTTTTCCGTCAATTTGAATATATAATAATAATACGATTGTAAATTATATATGTTTTTCATCCACTGTCTACATTCTTCAACCTTAGAGATTATTAATTCCAATCCCTGATCTGTTCAGAATTAAAAAGTATTACGTGAAAATTGGATTCTTCACTTTAAGAATTTTCAAGGTGTTGAAAAGAAAAAACGATGCAAAAATATAATTCGATGTATGGTCATTGTGAAAAGTGAGATTTTCAACAAGAATATAAAAGTAACAAATACTATATCTCAATCTTCTGAAATGTATTGTAATGACTCGTTTTCCGCAAATTTTTCTCATCTCTCGATGAAATTGTAACGATTATTGTATTATCATGTGTATGTGAAATTTTCACTGACGCTTGTTCGGCAAAAAATCTTGATAAATGTCGTGAAAAAATAAGAAGTAGAAGCGAAAAAATACCGGACTAAAATGTTCAAAGCAAGCGTGTCGAAATAGAAGAAAAAAAAACGAGGAAATCACGAATCTTCAATAATTTTACGAACCCATTTTACTTATTTATATGTTTTACGTATTATAAATACATGTACGTAATATAATAAATGAGAACCAAATAATGATAAAGTGTTATACCGTGCACGTATAGGCTATATACATACTTACATATATATATATATATATATAAGTTTTTGTTTTAGCAATAACACTTGAGCCAGGTAATTGCATCCTGTTTTTAGTCACGCAAACTGGCGAGATGTTTAATTTTTTCTCTTTAGCGTGTTTTCCTTACAGTCCTTCGTTATTTTCTTATTTTCAACAACACTTTTGCGATCGTTGTTTATGAACAATTTTTTTTGTTTCTTTCAAAAGAACGGACAGACGCCGAGGCGTATCTCGATGCGCATCGTTGAAAAATTTCTCCTCAACGATCTAACCAACATGAGGAATTATCGTAGCTGGTAGAATGTATGATAGCCGTGCTTGTCCTCGGTAACGCACCTTTTGTAAAGCGTCCGCTGGATCGCTCGTGTGAAACGACGCAGCAACGCATCGCGGCGCGATAATAAGCCGAGAGTGTCGAGGCTGGCCTTACCTCTCATTCCATGCTCCTTAATAACTCGTTAATTATCATTTTAGGAAGCATCGCAGACCGCAAGATAGCGCAAGATAGCGCGGCAAGCGTATTATTGCGCTCTTCTACCGCAAGTATAACCAATTAATTTACGTAACTGATTTCCACCTTCCATTTCTCTCCCAATTCCACGTTACACGCGTATGACTCGGGTATATATATATAAATATATACGTACGGTACAATAATTGGTTTAATCGCCTTTCGAAAACTGAAACGTTCCAAGAAAATAAGTATACAAGTTAGTGCTTATTTGGCAAGGGGAAAAATTAAACAGATATGATGACCCAAAACACGTTTACGTAATTGTCAGAGACGCGCGAAACGCAATTCGAACGACGAAAGAAACAAATTGCAATTAAAATTACAACCTCCGCGCTCCTCGACAAAGTCAAACCTTTTCTTTTTAAACTTTTATATTTGTATAGGTATGTAGAGAATATAAATACCGCGATGACGAATTGTTCCGAAATTACGCTTGATTCACGCTTTTTGTTATACTAATTTCATACCTGTAATAATACCAGTCGAAATTTCATTCGCGACAATGACGAGACGACAACTTAATCATTTCTTCTGTCATCATTGATATTATCCTGTTTCTGTGCGAGAGTTTCTTGAAATTATTTCCTAGGATTTTAGACGTCAGCACGATGGAGAAGAAATATATATCGGTGATTGGAATTCGTGCGTATAATTCAATAATCAGTCGATTCGCAAATTTGTTATTCAAGAATATTTAGTTTTTCAAACTTACTGCAAGTAAACTTTACTGATATTCAGCAAAAGTAAAAATTAGCAATATTCTTTCAATCTGTGTCTACTTTTTTTTATCTTTTTTCCTTTTGTTGGAAACTTACTAATGTTTGAAGAGAATAACTCAAATTACAACACAATTTATTCAATTTTCAACAGGTTCTGATTCTTGCTATCGAAAACAAAGAAAAAAAAAAAAAAATTATGTTATACAAGCACCTTGAATCATTATAAAGGTTTGCAAACGTTTTTCAGCAGGTTGAAAGATTGAGACTCAGAAAATAATTAGATTGTCGAAACATTATTAACTTATTGTTAGTTATATGGAATTTGTCCGGGTGAACAGTTTTCAACTTTAGAAGTAGATCCAACTAAACCGTCAATGCGCATGCGCAGAGTACTGAAAAGTCTGCTTTAAAGTCCTAGGAGTTGAAACTCGTCCGTTCTGCACTGCGCGCATGCGCGGTTGCGAACAAATCTGACATTACTCGACCCTAACCTCATTTTCGTGCTTGGTGAAAAACCGCGTAACATACTCGCGTTATATAAAGAATCGTTCGCAACAAGGAGACAACGGTCTTTTCGCCTCGCGTATTTGCAATATTTATCTTCTTCTCACCTACGACTCGTATTGCAAACTTACGCTCGGCCCGAAAAGGCCGAGTTTTCCTCCTTGTTACACAATATACTATTTTTCACACAGTAAAAGTCCTAACGAACTGCGTAAATGCGAATGTAATAAAACAAGGGAAAAAGTCACTTACCAGCAATGGGAGCCAAGATTTAAGGGGGTAGAAAAGAGAGTCCAACTCTCGTGTTGTACCTACGTAAGATTCAGAAGAGCGGAGGTGAGGCTGTCACGCCTTAAGTTGTAGAAGAGGCGGGTAATTAGCATAGAAACAGCGGTAAACTTGGCGAGAGTCCCTGCACACGGGGGCTTACCAAGTCAACAGGGTGTAAAATAACCGCTAAGCTGTCAGACAATGCTTTGCCAACCTTGCGACACTGTCGAGGACTTAACACAGCTCCGTGCTGCAACCGCAAGTATCTGAAATACGGCTACGGTATTTCCTTCACTCGGGTTTCCAACACCTAGCCATTGTCTCAAACGCGACGTTGCCTGGCTCTTTATAACCTCAAATCTTGACTCGCGGTACGCCCAGGAAAAAGATCTATTTCAGTATGAACTTGTTAGAAAAATTGCTTGCTTCGAGTAAAAATTTATTGGCTAGAAACAATTTTCGATCGAATTAATAGTGTTATTACGTAACAAGTAAAAAAGCTCGGTCTTTTCCGGCCGAGCGTAAGTTTGCGATATGAGTCGCAAGTGAGCCGAACACGTATATTGAGAATATGCGAGGCGAAAGGAACGTTGCATCTTTATTGGACACGATTCTTTATATAACAAGAATATGTTAGGCATTCTTTCACGAAGCTCGAAGTTGAGGTTAGAATCGCGTAATGTCAGATTTATTTGCGACTGCGCATGCGCGCAGTGTAGAAAAGGTATTTTCTGTACTCCGCGCATGCGCGTTTGCAGACTCAATACACCGTCGTAGAAACGGGTACTTTGTTCACGGAAAATACGTATTAAAAAATGCGTAAAACATGCTTGCGTAATATAAATAAAATTGTAGCTTTCATGTCAAGTAAATTGTCTGATAGTTTCGTTTTGGAATGAAATCTCTTTGTTTCAAATAAATCCGTAAGAATTTTTTTGTGAATATATACGTGTGTGTAATTTGTACGGTTCGTTGGCTTATTGTTAGCTCGGGATTTTAAGTAAGTGAATAGGCGTAATGGATGCGATTAAACTATTTTTAACCTTTTTTCTTTTCAGTTGTCTTTCGCTAGACTGAAATATAATTCAAGGAAAAGATTGTTTATTGTAAGATAAAAAAAAGAACTACTTTTTTCAAGTCCCTCGATTCAATCTAAAGTAATCGTATAATGCAAATAATCAAAATTTGGTTTGATTTCACAAAATTCAAGAAACCACATTTGTCCATGTGAAAGCAGTATTTTTTGTAGGGATTTAGTTGATATGAACAAATATTATGGAAATTCAACTGAATGGATTAGTCTTCTAGAACATTTGATTTGTTGGAATAAATATACGTATTATAGTTTATGAGTCGTATTGTTGAAACAAAAACTGATTCGTTTGTATGAAATAAAAAGGGGTCAACAAGATATGATTCAAAATAAAATGAATATTTGTTCAACTTAATAACTATGCCAAAATTTGCTATATTTTAACAAATTTTATCGAATTTAAACAAGCCGTTTTTCTCAGAGTATTTCTGATACCTACATTCAAAATTGACGTTGACATCAAATGGTTAGGAAGCGGAAATCGAATGAAAGTCTTACTTCAAAATTTTTAATTTCAAATTCATAAATTTTCAACATTTTATTCAAATAATTTTAATTCAAAATTTGAAATTGACAATATTATGAATTCATTTTGGACAATTTTAGTAAATAACAGAAAAATTCTTGAACCCAATAACTGATCCGTTAAAATTCTTATTGAAAATTTTGAAGACATAAGAATATTTTCGATTTGTTTGCAATTATAATTTAGAGAGTGCCACGCGGATAAACGTAGATATTTACACAATTTTCTTCTCTTTTGGAGAGAATAAATTTGGCCTATTAAACGACTCTTGAGTTTTTAGGTTGGCGAATAACGGAGATTCTCAACTTCACGTGCGAGCAGTATAATGAAAAGAAGAGAAGAGAAGGAACGAGAAAAGTCAAGCTTTCAGAAAAACGGCCAGAGTTTAATGACTCAATGCGTCATGGTTCTAAAATTCCACTTCCGGCCCGACGTATCCGTAAAAAATATACGAAAATGTCAAAAAATGTAGCTAACAATTTTTCTTTCCCTCATTTGACTTTGTTGAATTTTCTAAATCTTTCATGTAATTTTTTTCGCACATTTTTGAAGCCAAACGAATTAATTCAAAGTTGAACTGCCAAATACTCGCCAGTCTGTAATTTATTAAAACAAAGAAATTTTCTTAAATTTAAAGTCTAGTGTTACGGATTCGAAGACTGAGGAAGAAGAATCAATACATTTGCCTACAAAATTTTATCAATAAAACCGATCAATGAATTCGTTGTACCCAAAACTGTTCTTGAGTAATTATTCAGGTGTATTCTCAAACTCGAATAAACGTGATATTCGAATCGAGTATTTTCACTTATACGCAGATATTTCTCATTTAATACGTTATTTGCTTGTGATCGTCTATAACATTAATTCTAAACGTACGAATGCCTGATTCTTTGCAATCTGTTTTATCTATATCGGAACAATAAATTGGAAACCCGCTATACAAACACAGGATATAAATATGCGAAATAGAAATTTCATTGTAATCTAGTAGTAATTAAGAAATAAGAGCGGCGATGGCTATAATTAATCCTCACATCAGAGACCCAGCTTCGTTCTTTTTTGTCTTGTCTTTTTTTTTCCCCCCGTGTGCGCTGTGTTCCTTTTAACACTAATAATATCACTGCGTATTAATGAATCCACTGTTTGCTTCTCATACTGTATAATAATATGATCAGGTAGGTACACCATCAGGTTAAAGCCCGCGGGTGCGAATAAATTCTTTCCTACTTTTCACGGGCCGTGATCACGGTGCACGGGGCCTTTAAAATAAACATATATAATTCATGAGTTACCACAATCAGACGGCGAAAATACTCGCACGCGTAATAAGAATACACGCGTAGGTGTATATAGGTACACATATTGGAAGCGCCAGACTTGCAGATACAAACGAAAGTGGCGAAAGAGAGAATAATAATTTGTAAAATTAACAGAAGAAGAGAAAAAAAAAAAAACAAGGAATGGAGAAAAAACACCAACATCATATTTACGGAAACTTTTGGTATAATTTAGTTGCAAAGCGTATAGTCGTGACACGCGATCGTCTTGTTGGAGTAAATTATTTTCCTTAAAAAAAGTTCGAAGGTTGTACTTTTATCCTACTATTCCATTTACAATTTACACACGTATCGCAGCATGAATTTTCTATTTGTTTTTGTTTTTCTTTTTCTTTCTTCCTCTTTCTTTTTTTTTATTTCAACGAAATATATATATATACACCATCAGAATTTGTGCTAAGACGTAACCATACGCGGTGATCATTATCATAATCGTAATTATTATAGGAATATTTTAAGTTATAAAAATACAACAGAAATGAAACTGCGAAACTTGCAGAGTTATAATATGTGTTGTATATATGTATATGATATAGGTATAGAGGTGGACGTATTGTTAGCTTGTTAAGCTTCTACTTCTGCCTCCGATTTCTACATCGAGAATGCGGGTGAGAGAGACCCGACTAACGCGTTAGACCGCGCCATAATAGAGTTATATAAATTCTTCAAATCTAAGAGCACAAGAGCGTGACTGGAGTGATTATTTTAATGGTTCTTCTGTAAGAACTCAAGTACCTAATGAGTAATAACGAGCTGATCCTAAATCACCGGCTCGCTCATTCTCGTTTCCGTGTGTGTATAATTATTCGAGAAATTGTGTCCATGTTATACAATGACAAAGTAAAATAGCGATACTCGAATAATGTGCCTAGTCGTTTAAACAGCGTCGTTCTATGTTTCGCATTACGTACTTTCGTGTATCTGCAGAAATATTACAACTTCATCTTCTTGTTAGATCGTTATGATTATATTACATTCGTCAACTGCAATTGTACTAGAATTTGTCTGGAATTTTTCTGTTCAACGATATAAAATAAATAAACAAACAATGATGATAGCGAAAATCGTTTGGGTTTACGTCACGAACCAAACGAATCACGTGTATCAGTTTTATCAACAATAAGCCTGACGGGTGTTTCCAGCATCTGTTTTTCTTCTCGTCAAATATACCGGGACAATCTCTTGAAACTTGAAAATCAACCGCGCATGCGCCAAATAATTCAATCTCATTGGTCGGCGAAATCTTCCCGCGACGATATTCTTGTCCGCGATGCAGGCGAGCCAACCTACGCAAAATCTCTACGTTTGAATTTTCAAAGAGCATAAGCGTTAAATTCCGACCGTTCTTTGAAGAATCGACTTTCCGACCCAATAACGAATGCTTCCCAAACCTTTCCGAGTCTCTGCCTCGATTATTTGAGATTCTAGCCTCGAAAATTCGTATCAACTACATTGCGGCCAGAAACAGTCCGACAGCTGAAACTCGAGATGGCCAGCCTGCAATGAACAGCCGATAAAACTCGCGCATGCGCGGTTGATTTTCAAGTTTCAAGAGATTCTCCCGGTATAAAACTCAGCGGTGCCGCTGATTGTATGTCCTTATAACTCCAGAACTACTGAACCGATTTTGATTATTTTTTTTTCTATGAATAGCTGCAACGTCTGGCCGGGTATTAAGCTATACTTCGTTACATCCAGATCTATAATTTTGGATACAAAACGATATTTGTAAGCTGAGTTGGAACGGGTGCAGACAATTATTAGAACGCTGATTAAACTCTTAGAGATAGAGGAAAGTTATGTCCAAGAGTTTACAATGTCTCGATAAGCTCTGAAAAAAATTCTGTAGAGCACGTGGATATGTCCAATGATTTTACCACAAAAAGCGTTTTAAAAGCTGTATATCACAATAACAGCCACTGCAGAAAGCTGCAGCGTACGGCTAAAACTAAGCACATAGGTGCACAGATGGGTATCTTTTTGGTGCACCGGTAAATTGTATGCATTTCTGTGTGAGTGTGAGGTGCGACAGAGAGACACGGGGATTCAATGTATGGAATAATATGTGTGGTTGGCGTTAAAAGCAACACCTGCGCAGGAAATCACTTCCCACAAATGCAAATACTATCTTGATTGCCTGGTCGTTATCGAAAAACGCGCCAGTATAATACCCCAGAGCGATATTGTGATGCATGTTATCTAAATCTATATACTTATATCTACTACGCTGATCCATATCTATATACTGTGCTTGAGTCCCAGCCATTAATAGAATCATTCATCTTTCATGTAAATCCGTCCATTATCGACGAATTAGATACCTCTGAGAATGATTTTCGTTATAATGTTCGATATTGGACAAAGTATGACTGCAGGATTATTAAACGGTTTATTCAGTCACCAATTAGTTGAAATAATTTGCACGAATTGCAGTGAGATCTGCAGTATCGGTACGTCACCATTTATCAATTGCATATTTGGTAAACCTCTAAAGAAACGCGGCTTACATACTTGAGTAATCGAGGGTGTTTTCACGGTAAGAAAATTGCAGAGTGTGAAGTTGAGTCACTATACACGTCCATTCTACACGCACCTAGCCATGCACCCACTTTACCGATCGAGTTACGTCGAAAACCCTCCATTACCACCAATTTGAATCGATACTCACCGACTGGCTTTTGAGTGACTTGAATACCGACACATATAGATGCATTATAGATCCAGGGAGATCACCTGCGAAGCACGCATGACGATTGGACGTCTGGATTAGTGAGGCTGCTCGAATCTTGAACTGCTGGAAAAATTTTTAAGATCGAAATTACGTCAAGATGAAATTGTCACCTTTGGAGGATATTTGTTCATGTTCGTTACACGAACTAACTGCACAAAAACCTAAAAGTCGTAACAGTTGTCAGCACGTGTAAGTTTCTACATTTGATCAGCGATCAGTATGCAAGTGCGATGAATGAAGTCTGAAGTTGAAAAAAATTACACTTCGTACATCACACTTTCCTGAGTTAACGTAATAATTATTCAATTTGTAATTACGTTCTAGCGTTGAGTAACAACTGCGAGAATATATTGTTCATAAGTTATTATTATGTTTTATCGGAGTAAAGATCTCATGGGAAAGTGATTTTACAATTACATACACACATATGTGTCACAATAAATGTACGCTTCGAGGTCGTAACCATCTACCTGCCCCAATGTTCTTCTACCATATACTGCTAAAAGACCATTGTCCTTAATTACATTGAACGTATCAGTGATTATAAGGACATATATTAGAAGTCTTTTGATATTGACAACTATCGGGTACGTGAGTTGCAATAATTGCACCCAATAACCAGTGACGTGTTAACGAATTTCCATCGACATGATACGTATCACCGAAGTGTCGCTATTGGGTGCTACAGGAATACTGATGCTCGTTGCAAAAAGTGATGTTAGTTAGGTCACTTTGTGAACGAGCTCAAAATCCGCTAGTTGGCGTTTCAGGACTGGTCGTGATTGTAGTTTGAGTTAGTGATTGGTGTAAAGATAGTGTAAAAAGTAAGAAATTAGAGGATAATTTTGTTGACAGTAACAACTCAAGTCACTGTACGAAATGGACTCGACGAAAATACGATGCGTCATTGATGAATTGACCACGTCGATTTGCCACGATAAATTGTAAAGCATCGTTTACTCGGCATTATATGACATTATCGACAATTTGTTTCGTTCACTTACACTGGTCTTCATGAAAAAAAAAAAAAAACTTTTCTTCTCTCCCTCTTATTATAATGTATAATTATAATAGATATGATGCTCTTGAATCGAAATATAGTAATAAAAAATAAGTACTTATACTTTTCGTGTAATGTTTTTTTTTAAATAAATCGCTATTTTTTCTTATAAATTTCAATCAAACATTAAATATTAATAAAAAAAAAAAAGTTGAAGCATTAAAATCGTCAGAAAATCCATCTACTAGTATAATTCTAGTTATTTTGTAGTTTTCTTTCTTTTCATATCATCGATTGGAGCTTGGGGGTGTCACGTCTTTCTATGTGCAATATGCCCTGAGTTTACTACGTAAGTAGATTAATGTAGCGTAATTGCGAAACCAAAACACGGTAAATTCTGAATTTCGAACGACGAATGAAAAAAAAAAAAAAAATGGAAAGCAGATATAGATTCGGCACATTAAAGCCTTGATATCTGTAATATTTATTTTTAAGAAGGATTTCGTTGCAAGACCAGTGTTACATGTTCGTCACTGAAACGCAACGTTTATGATGTTTGGTAAATTTTCCCCGAGTACCAAACGCCCACCAAGTTTCGTGCAAGGCATACCTCATTCCCCGTGACCGTGGAAATAGGAGGGTTGACTTTGGCAGGGTTGGTCACCCGGTGGAATGAGTGTTGCGGGGTGCCGGGAACGCTGGTGAAAACGCATTACAATCTTAATGAGCACTTAGCATAACAATCGAAGATCAAGATCGGGTTTCTGAGTGGCTAAGCACAACGCGGCGAGCGCGGGCTTGCTCCACAGTAATGCGCATGCCCGAAGCCGCTCCGCAACTGCGAGGTTTTAGCCGTTAACTTAACCGGCGTTTACCTTAATCTAAGATCACTATACGGCCCGCGGCTTCTACCCGTCATTTATATATATATACGTACGTGTATACATATATATATATATTACTATGGCCACCACACACTTCTCGTTGTAACGTATGACCGTGTGACTATGAATATGCATGCTCGGCGCCCGATACGTACACGTAACTAGAGGTAAGCTGCATGCTGCACGTTCCTGTATTACGGTGTCTTTCTATGCACCCTCGCCTGCAAGTTCCCATACCCAGGCTTAACCGGCTATCGGCTCCACTTATCCTCCTGTCCTGTATCTACACTGAGTATGAGTTGATTCAGTGTCACGTGTAATTTGTTACTACACGTGTTCGCGGGATCGCTGTTGCGGGAAGAGAAGAAACTGCTTTTGACACTTCTGATAGTGAAACGATCACGGAAGCACTTCGAAATTTCTCCCAATTGGCACAAATTGAAATTGTTTTTTTATCGCAGTAACGCATTTTACTTGTTATTCCAACGTTTTTGTTACGGTGTATATCGAATTAAAGTCTTCTTTCTTCTATCTCTGTACAGCAATTTTACAATGTATGCTTGGGGACAATGAATCTGAGACGGCTGATTTTTTGCACTAGAGAGTTGTGTTGGCAGCACAGAGAAACCTACAGCGCCACAGTCGGCCGAGCGCGAAACTAACTCGATCTCAATAAACGTAACATAACCCATGATCGTCGAATCTAACCTTAGAATACGTGTCAATCCAACAAGTCATTATGTCCGCGGTATTCTTAGGTTAGATTCGACGGTCATGGGTTATGTTACGTTTATTGAGATCGAGTTAGTTTCGCACTCAGCCGACTGTGGCGCTGCAGGTTTTTCTGCGTTGCCAACATAACTGTCTAGTGGAAAAAATTAGCCGTCTCAGATTCATTGTCCCCAAGTGTACGTACGATCGTCATGATCACCACATTTCGAATGATAAAAATCTTCGTTTTCAATAGCCACCTGAAATTACGAGCTTCAGCTTCATTCAACTTTTCTCTATGGACGAACTGATTGTGCACTAACATATGGTTGGTTCTACACAAAGATGACCAGGCACAGAATGAAAGGTTTTCCACAGATATACAGAGTATATTGGCGTACAGTTCCACTCCAGTTCGTTAAATTTGTCGAAATTAAGCGACGCCTACACTGCAACCGGCTACATCCTGATGCCCAATTTCCGTAATTCCCCTATTCCTGCATTCTGCACGTGCATTCCGGACCCCTTACGCACTTAATTTGATTCTCGGTGATCAGTTTATTCGTCTAACAAGAGCAGACCTGCGTACTTAGGGGATTGGTCTGAAAACCATATTGAAATAAACTTTGACTCACGCAAAATATGGTAGTTTTGTCGATGATTATAACCGTGATGATATTGTCAATGACATATGTTTGCGAGCTTGTGTTAAATATGTTGAGGACGATATTTGTCGTATTTTCGCATTCGCCGAATCATTTTATTAGTGACATTTATATCCTGTACTATATAAAGTAGAATTATTATCACCTGAGATATCTTCTAGGATTACCGTTTTCTTATTACATTTAAATTATATGCATGTGTGTTGGTATATACGCATCGAGGACTATATAATCCAGTGTACAGTCATAGGGTTTATAAAATTACAACGAACAGATGGTGTCTTAGACATGCTTCGTCGCTTCTCACTGTTCGACATTAGGTTAGGCACTAGGGGTGTGTGAAAATTAAACATGAGTACGTGTGAAATTTTTATGAGTATGCTCCGGTTTTCGTCAAGCTGACATTGCAGACGTCGCATGAACTAAGCAGAAAGAAGTGTCAAAAGTTGTATTGCGAAAAATAAAACGGAAAATCAAATTTGAACGATGTTTTATACTTGTACGCTGTAATGGGATGATTTCGCAAATATGTAAGAAAATAATGCTAAAACTGTCACTTACAAAGTCTGTTCCGAATATTTTGTGATACCTAGAGTTTACGGGATGTTCAACTGTGCGCGGACATCGAATTTTCAAGTTGTCGGCAATGAATGAGTTTAAAAGTAATCGGAGCATACATTTAACTCGAGTAATTAATCATGAATTACAAATGGATACCATCATGCTTAGAGAACACCATTGAATATCTGATTTCTGATTAATAAGCATATGACACAAAAATGTGATACCAAAAAAACTTTGTCAAGTCCAGATGTGCATAGAAATATGGAAACACTTATTTAATGCAAAGTTGAGAGTGGGAATGATTACTCGTTCGATTTCCATCAATGTTCAGGAAAAGATGGTTCTGTAAATGTGAGTAGCTTTATCTCAAACAAAAGAAAATAAATAAATAAATAAAAATCGATTAGCTCGTGATATTTCACTGATCGTGAGCCACTTAACAGAACTTGTTGTCGTCGCATTTTCCTCTCACATTCAAGCTAAAAATGACATCGCTATTGCGCTAAGTGGAAAGATCTCAAGTCATTTAAGTGCCTAAAATACATGTGACACATTATTCGAAAAAAAGCATTACCGAGCATTATCGGAAAAAGGTGAGAAAAATAGTTTCTTTGGAAAGGATGAGCGAAATTTTACTTACAATCAACCTATCAAATCTCTCTTATTCTCTCCCTGAACGTCGGTACAATGTACATATATGTATATACATCTCAGTAACGCAACACGTATATACGAATATGTATACATTGTGCACGCGGGACAAATACAGAAACAAGCTAATGGCAAGATTTTCCGTCTTTGTCCGGAGCGAAGTGGCGGGTATATAGAAAGCTCCCTTCCTCTTGGCAAGCCCCGTTTTCTACTCCCCCTTAGCATCTATCCACCCCCCACCACAAGGGTTTCGGGTAGACGTCGTTGTAGCCAACTATGTATAATGAAAGATATTAACTACAATTTTATATCGAATTACTCCTGAAACACGTTGCGAATTACTTGGGCGGGGGCTGGTTTTATACGGGGCGAACGGCGTCGGGCCGTTTCCTGATTGGCTGGGTCATTAGCGTCGGGTTCAAGGATTGGTCCGTTCCAATTTCTGGTGGGGATCCCGAGAGGCGGGACCGAGGAGGCGGTATGGCCGACTCAGGTCGGAACCTGATGCCCCTGGTTCAGTTTAGCTCAGACGAGGGAGCTCAAAGCATACGTCGTTGCATGCCATCGCCAAGAGCTTGGCCGACCTGACAACGCACAAACGTTTCTTACCGAAGGATCCATCGGTGAGTGAAAATTCGCGCGGTTTTTGAGCTTTTTTGTTATCGTTGTTATTTACGAATCCCCCTCCCCCCCAACCCTCCGTCCTCCCCTCGATTCAGTGTAGATGATCAAGTTTTTCACCGTGCTCGCAAAGACGACGATGTGAACAAACGAGCACGGCAAGTGATTTGTTGGAAAAATATTACGGTCTAAAAAGGAACGTAACGTTACGGTGATTTCAACGAAAGGGAAAAGTGCAGCAAGGAACGTAGGACTCCGCTGATCATAAGTGATTGTTGTTTTTTTTTTCATCTGATCGTTGCTTGGTTGATTCGTTTTTTCAATTTCACTTAAACTCAATTTGAACGGTTGTCAGGGAGGAAAAGTGACGCATGGTGTTGGATTTGATGGGATTGTTGTTGGGTAGAGAGGGATATCGTAGATGCATCGTTGCATGACGAGGACCGATCCTCGCGTCGAGACATTAAGATCAATTATAAAGTGATTAGATACATAGTTGGTGATCAAAGGACGCGAATGAGGAAGGAGAATAAGGAAGAACTCGGAACGGTGTGTGTATTATATGCAGTGACGTGCGTACGTCGGTACGTACGCGGTTAAGTGCCGCGCATGCATAATAGAAAAGTGAGAAATTCACCCTTGTACAGAAAGAGGCACGTAAAGACAGACCAACACAGTGGTAAAACTCGTTGAACGGACGGAGGTTGTATTGTGCGCTTGCACCGGCTCGGTGAATAGGCGCGCTTATATAAAAATTAATTATGAAAAAATGAAAGCGGAAATGGCGGTGAGCGGCGCGGCAGCGGCGGTATACCTCGGTAATTATGTTAAGTGGCCAATTAGCAATTAGCGGAGAAGCTACTAGCGAACACTGTACCGGGCACCTTAATTGCACCTCAGCCGGTTACCAGCACCAAGAGCGCAGGAGCTCGTGTGCCGTTTAAACTATCGTAGTTCCAACAATCTTCAAAGTTGGCGTCCGTCAGGAAACGACCGGCGATCACCCCAGCCGTAGGATAGTTGAGAGGTTGAGTCCGGATCGCCGAAGGAGGATCGATTGGCGAGCTTCCGGGGCGACGAACGATCGGCAAGATTATTTCGCCCAGGTATCGAGGGAGTCCTGCAGGGCTGGCGAGTAGGGAGGCTGCGACTTCGGGCGTGCCGAGATCATCACCGGGTGAATCGCGTGCCGTTATGACGGTCCATCACCACCACAATCACCACGTGCCGACCCTGGGTGGCATCAGCGTCGGTGCAGGCAGCCACGGGTTGAACCTTACCGGGATATCCGCAGGACTGGACGCCAGCAGGAGGCTTCAGCAGGACGGTCTCCACCAGGACAGGAACGGGCTCGTCGAGCGGCTCGTCGGAAACGGAATCGAAAGAAGCGGCTTACCTGCCCAGGACAGGAACGGCCTGATTACGGAGAGGAGTCACATCGACAGGATGGGCGATGCTTCGACGACGATGCCGCAGAGGTCCAGGTTCATGATCACCGACATCCTCGCCGGCGCTTCGAGCCCCTCGAGTCCCTCAAGTCTGATCCAGGGTCAGGGACCTCCCGGAAGCCCGCCGTCGACACCCCGAGATCTCAGCGTCAGGCATCAGTCCAGATCTTCCCTCAATAACAGCACCCTCGACGAGGACAGCGACGAAAGTCATCACGACGCCGCATCCGTCTCCTCGAACGGTAAGACCTACACTTCGGGTTATACGACAGTGGGTTATCATCCATAAAGAGAAATTCCCACCTCGGTATACGTTGATCCGCGAACTTAACAGTTGGGTATTGATCATCAGTTTAGCGTGGACCATGCCAGATCGGAGGTGATAAGAGCGGTTCCACTTTAAGTTACTTTGATCATATTCGTGGAATTGAACATCGTCTCTGGGTCCTTTGGTCAAGAGTGAGAGGACAAGGAAATTCAGTTCGTAGTTCGGTTTGAAGATCCGACGCAAAACGATGATGGTGATTCAATTACAAGCCATGATCGTCGGTGAAGAAAACCCGAACGGAACTTCCGAGACTCAAGTTAGTCTAGGAGTCTGGCGTACCACATTCCGTGAGTTTTGAAAACCAAAAAAACGCGCGATCGGAACGAATTTGTCAAGCGACGTGTGGAGAACTATTATTTAGAATTTGAACCGGCCAACTACAACTACAGCGTAGTAGGTCACCCAACCTAACTTCATCAGTCATGATAAGCATCAAACATCACCCAGTAGGTATTGAGTCGGTAATCCAAGAAACCATTATCTAACGTTATGACCAAATGGTTTTGAATGGAGTCCAACGGAGATGCGAGAACAAAACCCAGAGAATCCTAAAACGAACAAAAGTTTAGGTACGGTGAAACATCTGAGTAGTTTTAGGTGCGGAGAGAATCGGACGGTTTAACTTCCGAGAGTTCGCTTAACACTCTATGACACCGACGACACTGTGGGAAGACTGCAAAGAGTTTGCGCGGAAAAGCGGCTGGAGCAATTACCTTACGACAGCGGTAACTTGTGAGTTGTAGTGAAGTTTTCTTGGTCGTTAATGTGCCCGTGATGACACAGCGATAAAATCTTTTCAACGATGAATAATCACTGCAGCGTCTTGCTACTCGAGTAGAAATTCATCCGGAGTGAAACTTTCTGAAACCTTCTGTATCATAACGTGTGCCACATGCCCGTTGTGCGCCTTGTACCCACTTCGCCTATCCTCACCTCCGATCTCGGATCCATCGCGATTTCGGCCTGAGTCAAGGGCGTCCCCTCGTTTACCTCACAGCCACTCGAGGTGTGTAATTGCGTGCAAACTCACGCCGCCCATGGCATTCAGCGGAGGCAACAATTATCGCCTAAAAAATTATACCGGCGACTGATATATTACACACTGTCCCGATAACCCCAGCGAGCATTTATAATACAGACACCAAGGACGATATTGTATGGTTAATTCTTCCACGCACGTCTTCGAGATACAATTTTCCGGTTTTTAGATGCCTTTCACGACGCATATTGCGTTGCAACTAACTCACGTGTTCAAGATCCTTTTGGTAAATGGTCAATCTGCAAATTTTTCTTGTTTCCAAACTTAGTGATTCTAAATTTCAATCTTCTCACCAGAGAAACTTGGGAACACGATGCGAAGCTCTGTTCAGCAGGCAGATCGTGCTTCTTACTCCAAGAGTTAGGCCCCATGAACATAAAACGAAGCACATTTCTGAGGAATGATGTACTTCTCGCCCTTCCTTGTTACCAAGAACAAGTATAACGGTTGATGATCGTGACGATCTGAAACGAGTTTGAAAAAAATCAAGCCTCGTTCAACACTCAAGCTAAAATTGATACCCTTATACAAAACAGTGTAGGGGATAGAGTAGTCGGAATCCATGGAATCGGCGACTGTCATCCATTCACCGTTTGCACCCTCCAGATCCCCGAATCCGCACGCGATAATAGACGAATGAATCGAACGACCTGTAAGAAAGATAATAATAAAGTGGTGGCGTTCAGGTTGACCCAATTCATAACCATTAGTTCTCTAATAACGCCCCAGTCCTGCAAGTCCCCCCATACACATACATAATCGGGTTTTATCTCCAAGCATCAAACTTTCGTGCGTTCCAGCTGCTCGGAATCAGGAGCCGTCGGCTAGTGAGATCCGTTTCTCGAAGCATTGAAGCCGGGTTCCGTTTATTGAAAAACAATGATTCGAATCTCCACCATCACGAATTGGAAGTGTATTAATCACATGTAGATATAATAATACGGTTTGACGATAAAAGGACAACATTGCATCGCTGTTCCATAATTGAAGGTGCAACACGAGTAGTCCAACTATATATGCACGGGTATAATTTTTTTTCGTATCTAATATAACGCGTATCATCATTTAGCCGTTATGTACGCGTAATGCATAACGTGGGAATGATATATCAGACCAGCACTGGCATACATAAGTATTTATGATAGGTATGGGCGACTACGCGACAGCGGAAATTCGGTGTGAGGTGAGCTTTGGCGTGCCTGTGTCATTGTACGTCCGTATTTAACGTTTCGGTGTGTAATTACAAGCCATTAGCTTACAACGATGGCAATGCGTCAACTGATTAGAGAAAACGCGAAATTACAACGACGCAGGAAGACGACTTGTTGAATAATATTTTTATTATTTTCAATGTAACACATATTTCGTACGCGTGTGTGTGTATGGGAGCCTTATACCTACACCGCGAGCCGGTATCTTCGACCTCATATTGTGTGGTATGGTTTCAAACATCATCGCATAAGTATTGCCGTTATCCTAGCCTGACCGATCACCTAGGTACCTGTTAAATACCTGTTTCATTGATAACACGCAACACTCTTGCTAAATATAATTGCCAACTAATACTCAACGTTACAATATCGCCGATTGTTATACAACTCTTTACCAATTTTCCCGTCAATTTATTCGACTTTTTCCGCAACGTACATTTATGACAATAATCGTGGCACGTGAATATTATTACGATTATAAATATTTTTTTGCCGACAAAGTCTACGCATTTCTATTTTTTATTTTACACATTACTTCACACGTTCGTGACAATTCGCGTAATTTCATGATTGAAACAGTAAGATCAAGTGTTTGATAATTTTCCGCCATAATCGATCAGTTCGGACATTAGATTACGGATGTATATGCGAATCGAGTTCTGAAAGATGAAACAAAAAAGTGACATAAACCTTGCTCGAATTAATGGAAATTTATCGCACTTCGGCGAGACCTCGTTAGTCTGACTGTCGTGTGTTTGTACGAGTAATGGTGTGCTAATTTCATATACTCACTAACATTAGATACATACATGCCGGACTTTAACATGTATTCAGGTTATGCGAAGAGCGATAGCTTGTTCCCGATAGGTTTCAATGTCTCTGTTACTCGGACACGAGCAATATTATAATTATTGCGCACCGCGTAAAAGAAGGTGTACATGTTTAAAGTTTAACAAAAAGTATACGAATACCATTTAGTAATGATCATTCGAACCGTGGACGGTTGTTTCATTTCTGTCTTAGAAGACTGGAAATTTTTAAGAAAGGTTACACGAAGCGAGAAAGGATCGTGTACAAAGTATTCACAGGTTGTCCATCAAATGAATAAAGTTTATGAGAAGGATTTGTTGATTTTCATTAAAATGTGTAAATTACAACGTATCACTAACGAGCAAGAATAGAAATCTCTCTAATACCGATTTATTTATTAATCGGTACAAACAATACTGCCGGTGGTTTTTTAAACATTCATTTCTCTCTTCCTAACTTTTGACGGAGTCGAAGTGTTCAAAAAGTATGAAAAAGTGGAAAGCATATTTTCGTAAAAAAGAGCAACAAAATGTTTTAAAGAAAAAAAAAAATAAATAAATAATGTTTCAACGATTCGGCAAAGCACACGAATAGCCACCGGCAGACAAGGCGTGAAATAATTTCGTCAAAAATTTTGACATCTGTTGCCGACACAGGGAGTGAGGAAAGGAGGCCTGCACATGGTACAAAACGAGGTCTAGCTACTGTAGCGAAACTTGCAGGGACAATCGCTAATCCGAAATGAGATCTAAACGGTTGCCGATCATTTCCGGTCTCGGGATTAACACCGGCGAAGTCAGTTGGCAGTTTTGAGGCGTGAAGCACCCCGACAATCGGTTCAACAATGCGAGGTGAAGGGAACCCGGTTTTCGATCGGTGCACTCGGCAGGCCTGTCAACAATGAATCCGTATAAGCGGATTAGGTTCGACGTTCGGTTTGTGAAGGAGAACCAGAGTTGGGTATTTTCACGCGTTCCATTCCTGCGCGTTCGGATCAACAGCCTGCTGCACATGCTTTTTCGCTTTTCACTTAGAAACCGAGTTTTCAACTTGGTAGCACATTTTTAACTACAAACTTTGAGATTTGTGATTTTTCTTAACAAACGCAAACAAAGTAAATGTCATTGTAGACTTATACAGGCATTAAAAACGTCATGCTGGTATTAGGAGAAAATAGCCAGGCAATTCGATTCAAGATGGTATTGACTACGAATTAAACAGAGTATCGATACCGCAAAAAAAAGAGCTAGGCTCATTATTGACACTGGAACGAAGATATGGATCTTGGATACAATATCTGTATACTTTCACAGATTCTACACGTTTCGCTCATTCGAAAACTTTCCCATGTAGATTTAGTCTAATATGCACCGATTCATAATTAATTCTTCATTGTTTCGTCAAAGTTGTTCAATTCAGTTGTTTCACAAACTGACTTTCCGTAGCAATAACCAAAAAAGGATCGACGATAGCGCAAAATGGTTGCGCGTACCTCGTCTTTTTGTAATTCCGACAATATTTAAACAGTTATTGAAACGATACCTGTTTTACTGAATTTTTTTGGTTACTGTGACGAATCAAATCTTTCTCAGTGTGTATAGTTTCAAATTCATCACCCTCTGTGAAACTGTGCTGTAAAAGTGAGGCCACTTGTAGTTGACTGCACGAGGTGCAGGGGTCTCTAAGAGCCTATAAGAGGCTTTAGGAGAGAAAATCTCGTTACGCAGGCGTCAAGAGCCGACAATATCTCGACGAATCCCGACGCGGACGCAATGCGACGGACTGGATTATTCCTGATCTCTATAATACATATCACTGTTTAGATCCTTGGGATTTCTACTATGAAAAATAATTATGGTACTTGAGTTACAAAAGTTTCAAGAGCATTAAAAAGCTAATCTGCGCACACATATATACGAAAAAAAGTAACCATCATTACACAGGATATAGTGTTGAAACACGGAATTGTTACTGTATCAAACTATCAACATCAGAGAAATCACATCTTTCTACCTTCTATTGTTTTTTTTTTTTTTTTTTTTTACGAACAATCCATATTGCCTCACCGATTCTGATGATCGGTAGGTAATTTTATTTGTAAACGATATTTATGTACATATCTACAAATCGTTCGGATAAGTTGAAATGTTTCATAACAATAACGAATTTTCACTGAATCGTGTGTAAGTTTGACATATTTATATGTTAAAAATATTATAGATTTTAGATATTGTTAGCTCAAGATAAAATCTCTCAGAGACGATTTGTCAGCGATTCGTTTGTGAAATAAAATGACTTATTTTTCGTTAGAATCAGACGAACTCTACGAATTGTTCTGCGTGAAAAATCACTACAATAATGTGTATTCTCTGATGTTGTGAATAAAAAAAAAAAAGTGTTTACAGTCAAGATTTGGTGTTTGAATGACTTTTTTCCGCTCCCGAATTGCAAAAGTTCGATAAAAATAAGCTCAATTTTCTCAGCTTCGGTCCTACTTAAAATCAAAATAAAAAATAAAAAAACATATGTTTCGAATTCATTACTTCGATACATTTTTCATCCAATTATAGGTTTAGTCTAATCTTTGAAGTTGCCGAAATGAAACATAATCAGTGAGTTCTTTGATTCCATAAAAGACGTGAGAGTGATTTCAGGACTTTACGATTTCCAAAGTTTATATTCCGAGGTTGAAATATGGATAAAATAGAAGAGATTTATGATTTTCATCATACCTGTAGACGCATAAGAAAGAAATATAGAATGGAGCGCTTTCGCGGTTGCGAAATGTAGGTATTAGGGCTCTTCGTCAAAACTGTCGAATATATAAAGAGGGCTAATGAAAGCTTTGCAGGTACGCCGTGCGAGGTCGTTGCTCACTTTGGGATTGGCTAACACGAGTTTTGCGTGACAAAAAGGCTTTACGTGATTATACAGAAGCGGTAGGTACCACCAAAAACGTCGCGAGAGAACCCTTCGACTTCCGCTCGTTTTAAGAGGCTCCGCCTTACCCCGTTTCGCCTCCTAGTTGTTTCGATTATTCAAGCCGTCGGTTCCCTGATACGATTTTGATCGTCCCCAACACACGCGTGATGTGACTGCAAACCGACTCGAGAATATTCATATCCCAAGCATGTATAATACACATTATATAACGTATAAATCCGGGAGCGAAAAAACCGTTCCCGTTTCTGCCGCATGACGGCAATCTTCTTTCCCCGATCTGCCGAAACCTCCGATTCCCCGTTTCGATGGAAAATATCGAACCGTTGCTATACTCGAAGACTTTGACGTATTTCAACTATCACTGCCTAACTGAGAGAAATTTTTAGTTGCGGTTCAAGTCTATTATTGTAATTTGAATATGAAAATTTAATCTCTACGCTCTCTGATATATCGAACGAATTATCCCGATGTAAAATTAACAATCGTGATAACAGCTGACGATAAATTATGGAAAAATAGTCCGCAACTTTCACAAGTCCTGAAAATATATGAAAAGTCGAAATCAAAGCGACGATATTTTCACAACTTCTTTCGAGTTCTCTTTATTCCTGAAATTTTATTCCAACTCGCCGGTCGCTGAAACAGAGAAATAAAATTCTGCGAGTAAGATTGATAACCAGCGTTGTTTGAAAGGTTGAAAAAAACAAAAGGGTCGAACGAGCGCTGCGTTACCGACCTAATGATTAACGAACCCTTAATTGCGGGACGTATTGCATGTTACATTACGATACTCAAGTTGAAATACGTCGAGTCTAATTCAATCGCGACAAAAAAAAAAAAAATAAAAATAAAGAATGAAATTCTCAAGAGCAGTTCGTTCCTCGATTCACGACCGACGATCGGAGGGGGAAATCAGGGCAAAGAGTCAAGAATCTTCCGCGCCTTAAGTGGGAAGAAAAAAAGGTAAGGAAGCGAAGGGGAGGGCGAAATGAGGAAGAAAACAGAGAGAGAGAGAGCGAGAGAGAGAAATGTGGCAAAAGAATAGAAGAAATAGGGGCGAAGGGGGAAGAAAAAAAAGAGGGGGGGGGGGGGGGGTGATAGAGATGAAGTAGAAAAAAAAAAAACGGAAACAAAACGAAACGAAACAAAAGAACTCCACGGAAAACAAATGAGCGGCGACTAAGTGGCTCTGCTGGCACTTAAGGGAGAAAAAACTTAATTCGGTAAGGAATCGAGTTTGTCGCCGTAATCTCGTTCCGTTTGAATTATTAACCGCCAGCAGCGTCTGAATACACACACACACACACACACACGAGGTATGTGAAACAATCCAATGTGTTGGTACAGGTGCTGGGCACTTACGAATGATTTAATACGTACATTTGAATTTCGTTGATTTTTTCGAACCGCACTGAAAGAAATTTTTAGTTCCGGTTACCGCTCGGTCCTCAACTATTTTTATTTTTTACCACAATAGAAAAACATAGTTCTAGGTACAGAATGAAAATTAGTTTTCTAGCTGTTACCGGAAAGCCTGGTATCCGTTACTATTCTTTCTCATTACGATCACTGTTACTAGATTTTCTTGCAATTGTTGCGAAAATTTGATGCTTGTGAAACAATAAATTGACGTTAAAGCCTTGTTTGACTAAAAAAGTAGAGTAAACCGAAAAAACTGATTTTGCGTCGCAATTACCAAAAATGGATCGACAATAGCGCAAAAATGGTTACGCGTACCTCGTTTTTCATAATTCCAACAATATTCAAACAGTTTTTTTAACGATATCTGTTTTATTCAATTTTTCTAGTTACTATAAAAAATGAAATTTTTCTCAGTGCGGTAATCGGTTGAATTGACTAATGAGGAAAAGCATCTGGGATTCAATGAGGCCGGAATTATTCTTCGGAAAAAGCTTGAATCTCAGGATAATGGAAGTTTAGGTTATTTATCCAATTTTGAATTTTTCTACACAAATCGTGTTGACTTGGAAATTAATCGTTGCTTCTGTTATCAGTTAATCGGAAAGGAATGTCGAGAAAATTCTCAAAGTATGAAGAAACTTCTTCGACAATGTCACAAACGAGTTTTGATGTAGGATTCAGATTTTGAAATCTCACTTCACGATATTTAAACCGTGAACTGGTTTCATTGGATTGAAGTTAATGCGGGTGAAAAATGTTTTATCCACTTTTTTGACCGCTGTTCATTTACATCGTGAACGTGCAGAAAGTTGGAAGAGGCGATGGCAATTAAATAAATAGAAATATATGAAAACTCGATGCCCAGCGTGAGGAATTCTTGTAATTGAAACTTGAGCAGGCGAAACCTCATCTCGCAGGTATATAACATTCGATACGTTAGTCATGGCACGGAATCTGCATTTACTTACTCGGTCGTTTTTTTGTTTTTTTTTTCTTTTTTTCTCTTCTTTTTTTGCATCAATAGGTACTTCGTTCTAATTTGCTCTAGGATTTCAGGCGATCGCTGAACTAGTTACGTAACGTATAATAAAGTCGTTTAAGGATCTCCGTATCACGCGATATTCAATATATGTATTATACTTGTAAGGGAATACCGATACGCATTAATTAATGCCCCCGTATAATATTGTATTTTAGCACAAAGTAATCCCGATTGAGTTACGCCACGTAGAGTGATTATGCAAGAACGCAGCTGAGGAATGGATAGGGAATAAGTCGTAAAAGATGAATCGAACGTTGATTTGAGGAAACAAATACAAATGGGGAATTGCCTCCAGTTGGTTACGTTGTGCGAATACACATCGTTTGGAGCTGAAAGCTTCGATGAATTTTTATGAACGAAACGTTTTTTTGTATTATGGAATAAACATGGGGCGGAGTTGAAAATCAGAATTTGAAAAGTTACGAAATCGGCTAATTCCGAATCATTTGACGGTGAAACTTCAAGTAAGAAATCAAACTTTTACGAAACGACAAAGCTTCGAACGGTCCGTAAGCCGACGGCTCAGAGTTCCGAAATGCTAAATTGTATGTAAATGCTAAGTTGCGATAGAGCAAATCTCCGAAATGTAAGATTACGATATACTCAGAGAAATTTTCATTTTTTACCGAAATCAAAAAATATAGTTCTAGGTACGAAATGAAAATTAGTTTTCTAGCTGTTACCAGAAAGTCTAGAATCCGGTACTATTCTTCCTCATTACGATCAGTGTTACTATATTTCCTCGTAACTGTTGCGAAAATTTAATGCTCGTTCAACAATAAATTGACGTTAAAGCCTTGTTTAAATAAAAAAGTAGAGTAAACCGAACAAACTGATTTTGCGTTGCAATTACTAACAGAGGATCGACAATGGCGCAAAATGTTTAGGCGTACTTCGTTTTTGGTAATTTGTAAATCGTAACGATACCTGTTTTACTGAATCTTTCTAGTTATTGTAAAAAATGAAATTTTTCTCAGTGTAGAGCGAAATTCCGAAATACAAAGTTTCGACGGAGTAAAATTCCGAAAATTAAAATATCCCCACACAGCGTGGTTTACCCAACGAGTGGGTGTAAAAAATCAGAAAAACCGAAAATCGGAATAACCAGGATTCCAGACGTGAAAACATGGAAAATCCAAAACGAAGATAAATCAAAGTGCAGAAATTTCACCCAGCCAGAAATTCACACAACTAAAAATCTTCGATCATTAGGAATTTCGATGTTTCAGATTGTTAAATTTTCTCATTCTCACACTTTCGGACCTTTGAGCATCGAATTTCGTACTATTCGAAACTTTGCTGTTTCGTCAAAGTTCGATTTATTCACTTTAACTTTCGCCGTGAGATAATTCGGAATTCGGCGCTTTCGGAACTTTTCAAATTCGTAATTTCAACCCTGCCCCGTAAAGTGTCGACATAAACAGAATAATATCGAGTGATATCCCGCATAATTCATACGCCTAGCTTCGCAGGGGTTTTAGTGGGTTAAGTTGGTGACACTGGGACACAATACGCCTCTCGGGATAATTTTCAAGGGGTCAGATTGAGACCCCCGACGACCCTCGCGACCCGCTTCACCCCAGGGATCAACACCGTCTGCAATACAAATGTGTGTATATATAACCATTGTAAGTGGATACGTGATTCCCGCGATCGTTTTTGGGTCTCGCCAAATATATTTGTACGTAGCTTTGGTTCTGAGAAGTTACCTCTTCGGTCGCTTTTTGTTGTTACAATTTCTCTCTCGTTTTTTTTTTTTTTTTTTATTTATTATTCGAAATGTAGTTGGAATTTATAGATGCACAATTTTTGCACATATTTTTTCGTTTTTGAGGCATTTTTTATTAACAATATTCGTGGACGAAAATGAAAACGAGATTCGCTAAAATCGACTGGATTGTTAGTGGCGATAACAAAAAAAAAAAAAAAAAAAAAACATAGTCGCTGCAGGGTTGAAACTACTACTATAATTCTATGATAATCAGTGGACTGAAAATATATTTTTATCAATTTTGTATTAATTCGATTTCATATCGTTTCTAACCTGGAATAATTTTAACCCTGTTTATATTTGTTATTTCTTCAAATTGATTTCACGGTATAAAAATTGAATATGACATTAGACACACTTTTTTAGAAAAACAATTTAAACGAATGTTTAAAAAAAAAAAAACAGAAATACATGTACCGAAGATCGACCAAAAAATCAAATTTATGTACGTATTTTTCGCAAAAAAGTGCACACGCATCGTTAATAAAATCAAAACTGCAGGGGATCAATTTAAAAATTCGGAGGAAATAAGATTAAAAATTTTTTTTCATGTAATCTCTTAGTTATTTTGTCCAATCTATTGAGATATAAAATTGAAAAGCCTGTATTATAAACAGGATATACAAAAAAAAAAAAAATAGTTGAAATAATTTTTATAAAGTCGAGAAGAAAAATTAAAAAATTCTTGAACGAAAGAAGTTCATCGAGCAAAAAAAATGATTCTGTGTTCAAGAAAGGCGAATGAGAAATGAATTCCCACGGTTGAGATTGGAGAAAAGCAAATTTTTCGAATGAAAAAAAATACGCCAGGTGCAACGCAATGTGAAGCTGGGAGCTTTTGCGAAACTTTGATATCACACACATTGAAATTTTCAATTTTACGATCCGTCATGTTGCAGCAGCAGCAGCAGCGGCACGCGAATTCCCGCGGTGTAGGAACACATCCGCGACGAAGCATGCGACCAGGTAGCCGCCATGATGGCATTAATTGCACCGCATATAATTGCTTAATAAACATCCTGTTAATCACGATTTTATACACGGTGTATACCTAAAGCCGCCGCACGAAACCCGCCGGCATAATAACGCGCACCGTGGCACTGCAATATAAATAAGAAGTGATGTAATTTTTACCTTTTCCTTTTTTTATTTTTTCTTTATTATTATTAAAGGCTAAACCCAATATAACGCTTCTAAGATTTTCATTCCATACAGGTATCGTTGAAAAAACTGTGTGAATATTGTTGGAATAACGAAAAACGAGGTAGGCGTAACCATTTTGCGCTATTGTCGATCCTATTTTGGTAATTGCGACGCAAAATCAATTTGTGAGGTTTACTAAACTTTTTTAGTTAAACAAGGCTTTAACGTCAATTTATCGTTGCGCGAGCATTAAGTTTTCGCAAAAGTGACGAGAAAATATAATGAGAAAGAATAGTAACGGATACTAGACTTTCCGGTGACAGAAAGTAAAAAATGAAAGTAAAAAATGAAAATAGTTAAGGACTGAGCGGTAACCGTAACTAAAAATTTCTCTCACAATCAGTGCAGGTTTGGAAAGTAATTAAACAGGCTTAAGGAGGGGGTGAAAATTTCGGATCGTAAGAACGTTCTCAGGTTCAAAAATGCCTCTCATCGGCAATGAGGTATAAAAATCCAGACTCGCATACTCGGGGTACGACCAGTCCGACTCTGCATCGTTCCATCCCTAGGGAGGCGTGTAACCCCTAAAGAGACGTAAAGAGCCGTTATCGGAGGCTCATCGGTTGGAACGGGGTGGTCGACGGCGTATTTTTCGCGGAGGAGGTTAGGGGTTGACGGTGAGGTCAGGGTGGCCGAGAGATTGGGTATTCGGAGGGTGAAAAGGGGCAGGAGGAAGGAGAGAAAAGAAGAGGGAGGAGAAAAACAGAGAGAGGTCGCAAAGCTCCCGAGGACGACGGATGGACCGATTGAGTTATACCCGACGAAAGAGGCGAAAGCGCGGGCTCTTAGCCGCGTTTGATCGGCCAGATTCGCTTGAACGGTTCGCCACCGTCGCCATTTTACAAAATGGCCGCCTTTATCCCCCGAGGAACTCGATCTTCAGCCACGAAAGAGGGGCGAGAGGAAGAGAAGCGCGAGGTACGGCAGGGAGGGGGATGGAAACTAAATTCAGTATGTGATACACTTATTGTCGGAGAGCCGGAGAGAGACTCCGAGACTTCCAACCGTGTTCTTTTTGAGAAAGCTAAGACACTTTCAAGACGTTAGGAGGGAAAAAGTTTTACCCAACTTTTCGCTCTCTTCGGCTAGAGCTAGCTTTTGCTGGCAACGTTCACAAGCTACGGAGTAACGCGAGACGTGAATTTAACCTCGGGGAGGGGGTGGAAAAAGCTTCGGCTGTGGCCTCAAGTTCCACCTCAGTTCCTATGCAACACCAGACGAGAGTAGAATGTATTTTTCAAAACATTTTTAATTCCCTGTGCAGCTTTTCTTTGTCCTCGTTGAATCGCGTGTACGGTCGAAAAATCTACATCGACGTACCTGCGGTATAAGTAACAAACTATTCGACTGAACTTGTTCTCTTCCATGACGAAGTTCAAATATTTCTTTTTTTTTTTAAACTCTTCGTCGGTGTTTCAAATTTCACTAACAATAATTGTCCTGAGTATGTTTTGGCTAGATCTGGAAACCGAAATTTGACTGAAAATTTTTATGTATAACCACATTTTATCAGACGATTAACGGTGGTTTGATCGTATATTATATACGAGGCTGCAAAATTTAATTTTGACAAATATATGCATTAGAAGTAAATATTAATTGTATTTTCGTATGAATCGCAAGCTGATAGATAATTTATTTCGCGCGAATGAACAAATTTCAATAAAATTACACGTCACCAAACAGATCGTTGTTTTAAGAAAATTAGTCTCTTCTTATTGGGTTTACATTCAGATGGATTTCTTTTTTTTTTGGTCTCCGAGTATATTTATTGGAGGAAGGTGCGGTCAGACAATCATTTTTTTTTTTCTTGATCGAATTTCATGCGGTTTTACGGAAATAATATTTGCTTTCAAGGCAGAGAGAAAATGATTTTCCAGTCGTCAATAATTTTTTAAGCTAAATAATTATTAGGAACGAATGTTTAAGCATCTCGTGCAGAGATCAACACGAACACATTTTATTTGTAGACGAAGTTAACAATCTATAACAAATCGCTGATACGCTACCACAAATGTTGAGTTAATTTAATGAATAAATTTTTAACGATTAATTAATTGTAGAAATTAAATTTGTTCCTCACAATATTCCATTTGTCATTTTTGAAATTGAACGAATCCGATGCGTAATATTAAAAGATGCATATTAATTATAGAAAATCCATTTAGTAGGATTCTAAAAATAGATAATTGTATTTAGTAGATAAAAATTTGCAATCTGTACTATCGAAACACAATTCTACAATTGTCGATCGTAAATAATCCAATCCAAAATGAATTATCCCCAATCATACAGAGTATTCGGAATTTAATCTCTTCTACGATTAATATTCAATTCTCCGTACAATTAAGATAATTCGCATATCGTATTCGTCTTTAAATTCCGTGCGTCATAAAATTTTCGAAATCAATTCCAGGTGACTCGTATCACCGTTCAACTTTCGCGCAGTGCATCAACGTTGTTGATACTCGAAAATATTTCGCAACGTGCGAATTGCGCCGCGAATTTTTTTACACATTCAGACGTAATCCCGCCCTTCGTGAGTAATTCGTTCCGCGGTAGCGATGCGGCTGCGTGGTCCAATAATCGTAGCGACCAATGGAGTCTGAGCTGCGCAGAACTCCCTGATCTCGCTTGGCTGGAGATGCACGGAGGGTTTACTGCAAACGTATACGATATACAGCGTAAAACGAGAGAAACGCGAATAAACCCGGCGGACGATCGCGGGAAAGAAGATAAAAGAGAACGAGCTAGAAAGAGAGGAGAAAAGCAGAGAGAGAGAGAGAGAGAGAGAGAGAAAAAAAGGAACGCGAACAAACTCCCAGCATCGATTTCCCGTCGAAACAAAAGGAGCGACTGCAGAAATCCGCAAGGCGGCGACCCGACGCCGCATGCAACAAAATCGCATAGATTACAGAATATCAAGAGAGATTTTGCCTTTTTTCCATATTTTTCTTCCTCCCTTTTCAATCCATGTATATTCGCTCCGTTCGTTTCGTGGATCTGGAAATTTATTATACACAAACGGATTCGCCAGTGTTGTACGTCATACTTGTCACAAAGTATCATAAATCATCCTCTTTTCGCGAAAACTGTACTTCGCAATTGCGGTTATTCATTGGCGATTTTTAATTCATAACGGTTTTTAATTTACAACCTCACAGCCCGGGTCTTGATCTATTATCCTCTACGTCACGGATACGCGGAGACAAATAGTTTTTTTTTTTTTTCAAATTACTGAGCGATTTATATACCAGCGACGAGAAAATTTGCTGCTCGTAACCGCCCAGTGAAGTGATTATGGTGGTTAATACTATGTTTTCTGGTCATTTTTTAGTTTAGTTGTACATTTTTATAAGGTAAACAAGTGCTTGGGAACAATTATTTATTGTTGTATCGACGTCAAATTAACGCGGTAGTGATTACAAGTAAATATATTACGGAGTTACTATTGTTCAAAAAGAATAGTAGACTGAGAGAAATTTTTAGTTACGGTTACCGCTCAGTCCTTGACTATTTTCATTTTTTACCACAATCGAAAAATATAGTTCTAGGTAAAAAATGAAAATTAGTTTTATAGCTGTTACTGGAAAGTCTAGTATCCGTTACTATTCTTTGTCATTACGATCACTGTTACTAGATTTTCTTGCAACTGTTGCGAAAATTTAACGCTCGTGCAACGATAAATTGACGTTAAATCCTTGTTTAGCTAAAAAAGTAGAGCGAACCTCACAAATTGATTTTGCGTTGCAATAACCAAAAAAGGATCGACGATAGCGCAAAATGGTTAGGCGTACCTCGTTTTTTGTAATTCCAACAATATTCAAACAGTTTTTTCAACGATAACTGTTTTACTGAATTTTTCTAGTTACTATAACAAATGAAATTTTTCTCAGTGTAACACGCGCCATACTGTTTGGTTAAAATGTTAGAAAACTCTTTTTCATTTTCAACCCAGATCCATATTTTTCGGTTCTGACTGTACGGTAACCGCTACTAGAATTTTTTTCCCAGTACAGAAGAGTTACGTTGTTATTTCTTTGGGACGAACTGGAAGGTGTTCCTTCTTTTTTATAACTTAACCTCGACTGTAATAGAATGTAAAATTCAATGCCAATTAGTCTCGTTTTTGTACGGCGATGCGAACTGCCGGTGAAAACAGAACGTATGCGAAGCAGTCACTATGCCTAATAAACTATATCGTCATTCGGATGATCGACGTTCTACTAATAGTTATTAACATTACTTCGATGAGTGGTAACAGCGATTGAATAATTTTGTTCGTTAATATACTGCTACTTCTTGTCTCCACTTACTCGACGTTTATACTTTCTAACCGTTGTTCTCTTCAACGCATGTCCGAAGTAGTAAAACCGTATGTCCAATTATACAAACAATTTTGAACTTCGCGATTTAACGTCAAGCTTGCCTGTTCCCAGGCGGTAAAGAAGACGACCCAAAGGGCTCGTCCTCAAGTTCCTCAAGTTCAGCGCTGAGCAAAAAGCAGAGAAAAGCCCGAACGGCGTTTACGGACCACCAGCTCCAAACCCTGGAGAAGAGCTTCGAGCGTCAGAAGTACCTCAGCGTCCAGGACAGAATGGAACTGGCGGCGAAGCTCTCGCTGACGGACACTCAGGTCAAAACGTGGTACCAGAACAGAAGGTGAGTTGCAAAAAATTTGTTCACCATACATTTCCGTTCGTAATCTACTCGCCCATTTTTGTCGCTTTCGAATCCCGTTCGACTTCGCGTTTGCGTCAAGCTTCGAAGGCTCAGCTGTTGCAGGATGTGAAGAGATAGATACATAGATAGACGTATAAAGAGAGAAAGAGAGGGAGAGAGAGAGAGAGATAGAGAGAGGGAGAGGGAGATTGATAAGGCGTGCAGGGGACTATTGGAACAATGCATGAGGGTCGTGGGGGAGGCGAGGAAGCCGGATGAGATGATTGTCAGTTTACGTTTGTTGTCGACTGTCCACTTTACCCGGCAATCACGCATCAAGACAATCGGAATGCCCCACATATTCACGGCCTGTCCGTTTGTCACGCGATCATTGCTCGGAACTTGCTATACATTTTTCTTTTTTTTTTTTTTTTGTTTTTATCCGTATTACAGGCGATGTGACAACGCAACGCTGACTCTGTCATTGCCAATTTTGTGAAATGAGACGCAATACGAGCAATTGGAGAAGCTTTGGTCAGAACGATCAGAACCTTGACTTTATCGCATTACACTAATGTCAATTTTTAAATGAAGGTTAGTGTGAAGCAACACTTGAAGTCAATGCATCTTTTTTCTCCTACGGTGTGACGTTTGATCGACGCTGGTTCCAACATTGATTGTTTCGCGAAATGAGACTGTGATGTGCGATTGAAAAATTTATTTGATTGTCCAGGAAATAGTGTAGTTTGGTCAAAAAGACCAAGACCAAGACCTTGACTCGAAGCTATACGTACGGCAGACCAACTGATTATTGAAGAGTACAACGATCGTAGCTTTTTGCTGAGATTTACTGCGGGAAGATGGTTTGAAACAGTGTTACCAGTTTTTTCTTAGTGATTTTCGTGTGAAAAATGACTGTGTAGAATATGAAGTTCTGCACCATCAGTCGAGTAAACTAACCAAATGACCTCGCCAACATCGTTAGGAGTTTCTTTTCCATTGCGGTGTGATTTTCTCGGAAAATAGTATCCGGAACAACCAAAGTTGAACGGTTTCTTCTCACGACAGGCTAATAATTCCGATCGTTTCACCTCGGCTGTGGCACCTTGTGAATTGAGTAAGAGTGCCTATCGGTGTGAGAATCGAGTTAGAATCCGATACTTTATCGGGGCGCATGGTCCGCGCACTTAACCGACGATCGGTGGAAAGGCGTTCTTGTTGTTTGGGTATAGGCACGACGAATCGGTAAATGGAAGTGCGCGGCTTTCAACAAAGCCGAACTAGCGTTGTTTACTGTTTCGTTGGTAGTATCTAAACGCCCATGGCATTGTGCTCCGTAACGCGGACTTCATAATACTACGAATACCTAAACGCTGTGACGTTTTTTGCGTACACCGCCAACCGGCCGAGAACCGATCGTATCTTCTTGACCGCTTCCGTGCTGCGGACGTGATGACCGTATAGAAGAGGAACTTGAATCTCGATAATCATTAGTCAAAAATAATTCAATCGCTCCGGAGGAATTCAACAATTTTATACTGTACCGAGTCTTAACGCAGACTCGTTGCGGTTTTACGCGTGATTTTTTTGCACCTCTTTCTTTACTCGATCACAGGCATTTTCACATCACTTTCAATTCATTTTTGGATTGGAATCGTGTGAGGTGAAACAGCTTTCAACTATCGGAATCGAGACCGCATGTGGAGGTTTGGATTCCGATGAAATAGTGACACTTTTTACCGGAGTTCTCAACTATTCGTGTCAGCCTTCCTCGTCCATGTGATTTTTTACTGACGTTACCGATCAACACGGACGATTTTGTCTTGGCACTTTTCAAAAACTCTCAAGAAATTCAAGTAACCAGTTTCAGGTGTCTACTTGATGTTCCAATAGTTTGCATGAAGAAACTGACAATTAGTTAATTAGTATAAGTGGTTGAACAACGATGGTCACCGGATGGTTAAAAGTAACGTAACGTTTGACGGTGTTTGACACGTGAAAAACAGTCGGGTATTCTTTCGATTCAGTTACCACACCATGCTTCGTACTTGTGGCTTTTACATGTTAACATTCATGGTATGTTTACGTTAAATACAGAGACAATTGAAGAGAGCATTATGAAACCAAACGACCGTAAAAAGCAAAGGGGTCTAGATCAGTTTTTGACTCCTCTTCTTGTTATACCGGCTCCTCGATTACACGATTGATCGAGTGAATCGTTAAGGTAACCTTCTAGTCATTGAGACTATAGCTCGGAAGCAAAAAGAACTCGTATAAATTGATAAAATGCTACAAAACAAGATATATTGATTGTATTTTGAATAGAATTCAATTGAAACTTTTCTATCGGTTGGGACTAACGTTGCAAGTCATTCCGTGAAATGCTCCCAAGACTTCAACAGGATACAATCATTAAAATTAGCCCAATGTCAAATTCGATCGTACGAATGTGTTTCTCGGTTGAAAAAAATTCTTCTTAATTCGATGTGAAAGAAAAACAAAAGTTCGTATCTCTAAACTCCGATACACGTAAGAAGTAAACCAGCTACGATTAATTTCCCGTTAAAATTGACGTAAGGAGCTGTGAAAATAGGCTTCGTACATACATTACAGTGTGGCTTTAACGCGGACGATTCGAACACAGACGGCGATAGGTTTTTCTCATCCACTTTTCTAGTTCCATCTCTATCTTCCACTCAACTTTTTCACCTCCTCTCCATCCCCCCGCCGATTTAAGTTGGCGTTAATCGGGTGTGGCCAACGGGAGAAGTATCGAGTAAAACAACGAAGCCTCGTCAAGCCGTGTGATTCGGATTAGTTCGCCCCTCGAATCGGGGCCCGGTTTGCTTTTGAAGTTCAGTCCAACCGAGTAACCGAAGACCAAAGGGAATCCTCCCGGGTTTCGGGGGCCCCGATTTTGGGCCTCACGGGGCCCGAATTACAGGCGCCGGTAGATGACGAAGTGAAATCCTCTGTGCGCTGCGCTTCGATGCCGCTTTTCGTGCACACACGCGTCTCTGTCCCTTAATGGTGCGGTCGAATACTCACGCCGCGAGTATAACGACCGGGGCCAGAAACCGTCTAGCCTCGGCGACTTTGGGTCCGTCGGGCCCCTCGCCCCATCGCCCATTACCCCTGACTTGGCTTCTTTGTAATTAGCTCTCACTCGACCGGATGACCGTCCGAGGACCGGATGCTCGTTCGCGGTTCTTTTTAATTTCGTCGAAAAGCCGAAGAGCGATGTACTGTAACCTATAACCGTAGAATTTTCGACACCCGGTACATAAATTTAGGACTTTTGTATCTCGCTCGAAAAAACGTTCAGCTGTCACGTGTATTCAGATTTTACAAACATCCGCATCGTTTTCGATATGTGTCCATATCTTTGTATTCGTTTCTCAATATTTGACCGTCTGAAGAGCCAAACGTTTTTTTTTTTCTTTATGCAGGCTGTACCCGATATTTCTAATAGTTCGAGAATGAAAATACTGTAAAAGGAATAAATCAGACGTTAAACTATTACAGAGAAACGAGTTATTGGAAGATTAACTTTTCCGCCATTTTGCATACATTTCGTTTTTTAGTCAGTCTTAAATCCTCGGAACCGACACACTTGTAGTTGTAATTTTGCCCCAAATATTATACAAATACTTTGAATCAATGTTTTTCTTTCTTATTTGTTATTCTACATAGATTTGATTTCTTCTGTTTTCGAAGCAAAAAAATGGTGACGGTGAAAATTATCAATAGTGTAGATCGATTTTAATGAAAAATATTTTTCGATCCATTTTCAACTCAAATCGGGATCTAAGAAGTATTTCGAAATTCGGATAACTCACGAAAGAAAACCGCGTAAAGTTTTATCGATCAATACTAATGATAGACTGAACACGAATTATGGGCTTACGAAAATCATCGAATGAGCGACAACATTGTGAGAGTAATAAGAAAAAAAAAAAACAACACACACACAGTTGACATTTTACATTGAATATCCTGGCTTAATAAAATTCGATAAAAATTATCATTCGTGCGTACAAAATACACGCAGCTTCACGGCTGAGAGCCGTTGAAGTGAAAATAGTTTATCTTTAAGACAAGAAAAAGTGGTGAATCTCGACCGAGAGCCGCGATTCAGCTCCTCATACGCTGAGAGGAGTGAGAGATAATTTGAAACAGAAACTGTCTTGCCCGTATGTACGTTATATACATGTAATAATAGAAGCCGATCAAACCGGGAGAAGAGATTGCCTTTCGGTTTACCGAACGCACGAGGCACTAAAAATCGACGAAAAAACGTAAACTGCAAAGAAACAAGGTGGGGAAAAATTGAGATAAAGTATGGCCGAGCGGGCGAGGCGTACGCGGTGCTACTTAACGCTCTGTAAATTAGCCAACCATCTTGGTATGTGCGCTCCGCGTCCATCGGACAAGTTACTTTTTTCATACCCACTGACTGGACCAGCCTCTGACAACCACTCGCCACGATTATCCTTCACAACCGGATTAGACAAACGGAACCACGATGATTCGACGCGAGGATAAGCGACAAAAGCATATTATTCAAATTTCCCGTAATTATAATATGGTAGGAGAATTTTTGTCGAGAATTTGAGACTAATTGTAACGTGCGAGATGGATTCTTTTTTTTCTCATTCGTTTTCTACCAAAAAAAAAAAAAAATTGAACAGTTATTAAATATATATGGAAAACGAAACTCGAGCGTGAGATTTTTGTTTCGTATAATTGTATGCTAAGCCATTGAAAAATGACGCAAATTGAATGAATTTTAAAAGAATGTGAAAACATATTATCAAACACCACGTGCAATAGATATTAAACTCGTGAAATAAGGTGAGAATCGTGACAAATTTTATTTCTACCTTTCGAAAATTGGCTTTATAATTTAAAAACGTGCCAATAATAAAACAGTTGTCGCGTTAAGCTATGCAGGAAATGTTTTAATCACTAAAAAAGAAAGAAGCATGAAAGGATGTGGCTAAAGATGAGATAGATTCAAACTTGTAAAAAATTTGATACCAGCCCTGATATCTGTAATTTCTCGTGAGTTGGAAAAAAGTTTCTTTGATAATCTCATTGAGAAAATTACGAAGAGAAGATTCCGCACGAATTTGAAGAATAAATAGTCCTTGCAAATCGCAAATAAATTATTTCTTTTCTCAAAAATAACTAACAGAAACCCTGTTGTCAGTGAAATCAGAGCTGTAGTGACAGTATTATTCTGTTAAAATAAATTTAAAAAAAATTCATCGCAATCTTCGAACCTTTCGCCTCGACTGCAGAGGTCAGTTAGGATGCGACATCGTCTCAATTTGCCAACGGCGCATATAACGCAGGATCTCGGACAGGACATTTCCTGTGTCCCTCGAGGGGTCCGGAATCGTGGAGATAAATCTCGGCGAGTGTCTGGGTGGTGGCATCCGAGGTGTGGCCGGCGCCAAAATCGCTTTAAAAACCACCAAGTCACCGGGCGTTTAAGAAGAATTTAACTGCGCGGCGTGTATTTGGCCGAGGGTCGTTAAAGCGTGACTAATTTCTCGGTTTTCCCTCTCTTCTCAAACTCGCGTTTGTTTTCGACGCAAAAGAGCCGAATTAGCCCAGCGATTCTGCCCTTGTCTCAAGTAAGGTTAGATTACGTTAGGTTAGGTTAAGACCGAATCAGCGAAGCAATTTTTCCTTTGTCTCAAGTGAGAATACGTTAGGTTGGGTTAGTTTAAGTTAGTTTAGGTTAGGTTAGGTTAGGTTAGGTGTTTTTACGATTATTCTTTTTTCTTAAGTCAGATTATGTTAGGTTAAGTTAGGTTAGGTTAGGTTTTTTACGATTTTTCTTTGTTCTCAAGTGAGATTTTTTTAGGTTAGGTTAGGTTAGATTTTTTACGATTTTTCTTTTGTCTTAAGTGAGATTATGTTAGGTTAAGATAGTTTAGGTTTGGTTGGGTTCGTTACAATTGTTTCTTCGTCTAAAGTGAGATTATGTTGGGTTAGATAAGATTAGTTTAGATTAAATTATGTTAGGTTCGTTACAATTTTTCCTCTGTCTTAAGTGAGATTATGTTAGGTCGGTATAGTTTAGGTTAGGTTAGTTTGCGCGGTTCTTTTGTTTTCGGAAAAGATATCCCGGAGCGAAAGATCGCGTCGCCTACATCCTTTTATAATTAATACCGGCGTTAATTAACAGCCGAAAACCGTGTGCCAGCGCGTTTTCCGTCTCCTCGGGCGTGATTCGATCGTTTTTCGATCCTCCGCGAGGGCATAAAACACGGCTACAGAGTCCACCGAGCCCTTTTGATTCACACGGAGCCCACCTTTTGATCCATATTAGGTATATACGCGCGGAGATCTGTGCGGTCCAGTTTCTTATTACTGTTTTTTCATTCTAATTCTGGTTCATTACAAATTCCTTGTCTTCTGTCTTGAGCATTATTTAACCGTTACAAGTCATTACGGAATCTACATATGATCGTGCTTTTGCAACTTCAGGTGTTGAGTATAGGTTTATATTTTCGAACTCTATTACACGCCGCGAGCGTATTTTCGGCCCTCTTTAATAAACTGATGATCGTTAATGGGGATCGGAATCGGAGAAGAAGTATTTGAACGTCAGAGAAGTGTTTCACGTCTTACGCTTGTGCCGAGTAATTGCATGTTATTATTGTAAGTACAGATAGCTGTGAAAGTTATATCGATTGATGGATTGTTAAAAGAAATTCGAATTCTGACAACAAGGAACAAATAACGAGCTAAAATTTTTCACCAGATAGAGATTCCATTATTGCATTCATCGGTTGCAAGAATCTTTCTTCGTTTTCATACTTTTTCGTAATCTTCATTCATCTGTGTACAAATACTCTGTCTCCAACTTGACTAATTAGTTTACTGGGCTGATTGAAAACATGAAAATAGAATAAACTGTACTTGTAATTTCATATCTACTTTACTCGAAACCGCTAAAAATATATGAATTAAAAATAAATTTCTGAAACAAGTAGAAATATCAAGTGAAATTGTTTCAGTTAAATTCGTATCTTTCTTAAAATCGTTTTCACAACGATGCAACAAACACGAACTTTCCTTCCATCCCGGATGCTTGTCAAAAAATTACTTTATCCTCAAAAACAAAATTTTCCAGTCCGCAGGATTCGTAAAGTCCTAGGCGATAACAGTTTGTCGAAGAAACGGCGCCACAGGTCCGTACCTAGTCGTTAATTATATCTAGGGAGAGAGGTTTACACGCGTCTCTTACGCGACTCGATTTTTTTTTTTTAATTTTTCGTTTCACATTTTACTTTTTTTATCTTTTTTTTTCCTTTTTTTATTTCAAATCGAACTTTTTTACGCTCAGAGAGTGAATTATAACACACGGGCAAGAAGGCAAGACTCGACTGCCGGTCGTTGATCGTTCCGTTCCTTCGTTTGGTCGGCCTGCCACCACTCTGTGATTATATTGTCAATTACTGAGCAGAAACTGATATATAATAACATACATCTACTTTACCAACCCGGGAAGAACAACCGGCTGAAAACCTCGGCCATCCGTCTATAATACAAAGAACGACGATTATCCTCCTCTGTCTATCCGTATGAGCTCACAGTTCGATACCCACACCTGTAAAACAAAATTTCTTTGCTAATCTAATTACGTATTTGATTTTAATTATCGACTAGGCGGTACGTGCCAGTTAGAAATCGCCCGGAGCTATTCGCGCGAATTACAGTCGTTAGGAAGTTTTAACCAAAACGAGAATAGCGCGATAATCTCCGGACAAGATATTCGTACGACGTATGTTACCTGTAATATTGTTTATGTACTGTTAAAAGTTTATAGAAATATCCGAAGGAGTAAACTTTGCTAAACGAAGAAGTGAGACTGCTATTTTGTTTCTGAGAAATTCAATTTTTCAATCAAGCAAACAAAAAAATGCCTGTGAGTCAGTTTCAAAGAAATATTTTTAAAGGCTAAAGAAAGAAATATTTTCACGCTTGGGAGATGATTTTGACAATTGATCGTAACCAATTCGAGACAGTTGAAAGATTAAAATTTTCGTCTTAATCCGGGAAAAGAAACTAATCACTGACTTTTCGAAATCTTTCGTCAACTTTAAATAATATTTCTCAAATTTCGCGGATTTTATTATACATCACATTTTTCAAAAAAAATAACACATATCGAGATTGTTCACAAGTCATTGAAATCGGATGATTTTGCTTCTTCATTCGGTGCTTTAACCCTATTATTTTTCAAATCATTGAGTATGAAAGTAGGAATAACAACGGATTTGAACGAAAGAAGAAAAAAAGAAAAAAAGAAGAAAGAACGCGATCGTGAAATGTCACGCACGATTTCGTAACGGTAACAATTAGTCTAAACTGTACATAAAACCGGATAGACAAGTTTCGCATAAATGTATTCGTCATTCGTATATGTATATTATATACTTGTCACATGTCAACCAGCATCGATGAAACTTTAGATCATCGGAGCTCACTTCTTGAGCTCCCTCATTCGCCCGATATGAACACATTATAAACATACGTTAAAAACACGAAACAATTGTGAAAAATTTATGTTCATTTCCAACGTCGCATCGTTCGAGGAAAAGTTTCCAAAGATTCCATGCGTGTTTTGACATAAAATCGTAATTTTCGATCAGGATTTAATTTTTTTATACACCGTTTTCACGAATAAAATTTGTCTCATTTTATTGAAATTGATGGGACAGCAAGTTTCGGCACTGATGAAAAATAGTAGAACAATTGAAATTCCCTGAAATGTATACATCGATTTAATTGAATTCAATTGGATCCACTTGAGTTACAATTTTCTAAAGTTTACTTCGATAACTCGTTTTTTGTTAAAATTGTTATTAGAACTCTGATGAAGACCTATTTAAAAAACCGTCGACCAGCGACGCGAATAAAAAGCGTTAGAATCAGATTAAAAAAAAAAAAAAAGAAACACTAGAAATTTATCGTTCCCAACTTTCTAGTGATAAGATTTTCCAATCGTTCATATAACTGAGCTTGCACTATTCGAATTAGCTCAGAATCATTTCTATCACAAAGTAGAGATGTTACTTCATTAGTTCAAATTATTTCAAATTTTTCAAACAGTTTTTTCTCTGTCTTCCTAACGATGGTCTTCAACTTTGGTTATTAACACAGTTTACCATCCTGATCCATAATTCTGATTCCATAAGATCGTATCGAAGTTACTAACGTTATCGTAAAGATTGAAATTGCCTGAAATTCAGTAAACGGTAATCGATAAAACAAAACCCGCTCATATTTCTAAATCTCAGTTTCTTAAAAATCGTAGTAAAATGAAGAAAATGGTAATTTTTTTCCCTCAAATGTTTCGTTACGATAACTTTACCAACTTCAACCTCGTTCGATAATACGTTAATTCCGTGAAACTAACGATGTCGTCGACACAAAAACGAAGAGACAACGCACACTCATGCGGACTTTGAAAGCGAGGATCTGGGCGGCGAAGAAAGCCTCGAAGGGATTTTTTTACAGGGATCTAGAAACGCGATTCGAATGATATATCTCTTGTGTATCATCCGTGGCTGCAGTGGCAACTCGTCAGATCCCAAATCGACAAGTTCTTGCTACCTTATAATAATCTAGAATTATAAACGTACCATCCGCGCCGAGGGCGAAATTGAGACCGTGCCTAGAAGCCCAGGGATTAAGGCTGATGTGCCGGGACTAACTGAAATTATAATACGTTTCTTATTCTCTTCCCAGCTCGAATTAGTTGTCACGAATATCCCCCACAATTTTGCCTCCAGATTCCTTGAAAATCACTTTTTACATTACTTATATTACATGTTTATTGTATACATTTCTACTCTCTAAAATTAGCCGCGGTTTGAATATCGCGCGAAAATCACCCGGGTCATTTGTTACAAGTTTAAGAAAACAAAACAAAAGAACAAACCATCACACTTATACGAGTATAAACATTTACGTCTAAACACCAAATGATTTTCTCACGTTTAAAACAAGATTTGCTCGCTTTTTGGGTGGTCATAAATTTAGGATACCTTGAATTACGATCTCAACGTAAATTATTGTCGATAATTTAAATCGATTGCATCAGTAGGTACGACAAATTTAAAAAAGATTTTATTACCAAGATAATAATCTCTTTCAAATAGTAAAAAATTCAAGAATATTCTGTTACAGATTTCATTTTTCATTTGCCTTTTTCCAAGTTTTTTCACAGCTAAAATATGGTTTCTACACTGAGAGAAATTTTTAGTTCCGGTTACCGATCAGTCCTTAACTATTTCCATTTTTTACCATAATCGAAAAATATAGTTCTAGGTAGAAAATGAAAATTAGTTTTCTAGTATCCGTCACTATTCTTTCTCATTACGATCGCTGTTGCTATATTTTCCTGTAACTGTTGCGAAAATTTAATGCTTTTGCAACGATAAATCAACGTTAAAGCCTTATTTAACTAAAAAAGTAGAGTAAACCTCAAAAACTGATTTTGCGTTGCAATAACCAAAAAAGGATCGACGATAGCGCAAAATGGTTACGCGTACCTCGTTTTTCGTAATCTCAAAAATATTCGAACAGTTTTTTTGACGATACCTGTTTTACTGAATTTTTCTAGTTACTATGACAAATGAAATTTTTCTCAGTGAACAAGTTTTTATTCCACACGATGGGAATGGAAGAAGGGACGGCGAGATTTGATCGAGCAAACTGACTGTCGTTTATTATCACGGTATGAATATTTTAATTACAGACAGCGAGATCCACGTAAATTAAATACGTGTACATATATGCTGCACAATATAGGTATAATCGCCAAATTACGAATAGCTGTACGACTCGTTATTATACGTGTAACTCGAACGATAATCATCGCGGTGCGACGCTGCTGTACTCGTATATTTATAAACCTACTATTCACATGCCCAGGGTTCAGATTAATTAGATAAGTTAACGAGGACCGCGTTAGTGTCAAATTAATGCGGGAAAAAAGTGAAGTGTAAGAAAGAAGAAACAAAAAAAAACCTAAAAAAACTTAAAAAAACTTTATTAATCTGATGCGCTGTTAACAGCTGCAGGGCGTAGATGTTATTGACGATCTTCGTGAAAAGAAATGATGGAAAATAATAAATCAACTCGCGCTCAGCTTTCGGAATTAATAATTTGGTAAACAAAATTCTCCTTCAGCTGCACACACTGTTTCAGCATTTTTGCTCTATTTTTCCTACAATGACGTATTATTTTCTCAAATTTACTGTATATGTTCAATCGGTGCTTCTAGCTTTTGGCAAATTTGAAACTTGACCGATATAAGTTTCACAGCGTTTTTGAAGTTTTTAGTTTCTATCATTTGCTTCCAACTCATTCTCAACCATTATCTTACTCGGGCAAACGGCCTCATATTTATAAAAGTGAAAAAGTGTTCAGATTTTGAACACCTAGACATCGATGATTGAAACGGTTGTAGCCAGCGTCACGACGGTAGTTGTATGTTTTTTTTTTTCCTTGTTTACTTTATTGTACCTTAAACAGTTTCAGATCACATAAAGAAAATTCACCTAAAAATATGCTGCAGATCAAAGAATATTTTTAAAAACTACATTATGTAACAAGGGAATAACGGACTTTTATCCCTGTGTTACATATAGATCACTTTATTCCCGACTCAACTCTGGTCACATTGTTGACTTAAAAGTAATTTCCTTTCGTGTGTAGGTGTGATCTATCAGTCGGAAATCTATAATATTATTAAAAGCTCATAATGATACAGAGAGATGTAGTTGAAAATGGAAAAGAAAGTGAAAAAAAAAAAAAAAATAGAAAAACTGATGAACTAATTTGCGGGAAGTATAAAGTAATATCTCCCGTGAATGTGGGAGAAAAGTGCTACTTTTTCCCCACAAATAAGGGGAAAAAAAAGCAAAGAGGGAATAATATGCCACTTTCGTCCCACTGTTCAGGCCAAAAAAATTTAAGATTACGGCTGAGTCGGGAATAAAAGCTTTATTAATCAGTTTCCCTGACGTAATGGAACTGTGAAAAATAAATCAATAAGAAATCGAATGAGGTTAAAGTTTCATCCGTCTCAATACCAAAAAAAAAAAAAAAAAAAAAATGAAATAAATTAATGAAAACATTTCAAATGAACCAAAATTTCCATAGTTGTAACAAGACTAAAAACATTCGTTGCCCTGACGCAGTTCTCGGCGTAGAAATACGCGGGACTTGTAAGGGGGATAATGCATTTTTAATGGCGGTAGTTTTTCTGCGGTCTGGCACGGTGGTTACAGATGTACAACATGCTCACGCGCCGTGGGTTCAGCTTTATACCCTTACGCTGTATGGGACGTATAGGCAGATCACAGGACGTAACACCGTACATAAAAAATCCCACCCCATCGAGTTCGCTCGTTCGCCGCCCAACCCCCGTCAACTCAACCACTCGACTATAAGCAGATAGCCGACGCGTATAATAAATAACACCGACAGGGGTGACAATTTGACATTATTATTTGCTCGGCTGAATCCGAAACGCGTTATTACCGTTATTCAGATCCCTTATTAGATCTTGTTTCCGCAGTATCGCGTTATTGTAATGATTTGTCAGAGTTAGATTCTCGTCGCAACTTTTACGATTCTTAGGAATAGCGTCGACAAATAATAAAAAAAAAAATAAATAAAATAAGTTGAAGTAAAAACTTATTCCAAAATTTATGCATTACTGATGGTTTAAAAAAAAAAAAAAAAAACAACAACAATTTTTAGACTCATTTTGAGGAAAAATTTTCTAGTATTTTGTTACAAGTACCAAATCCGATGAAATAATTATTTAAAAAATGGCAAAGAAATGTATAATTGAATAAAATATACTTATAAGTACGAAATGTCGATTTTAATTTCGTCTGTTTAATGAAATTATACTTTTTTCATGTTATTGCCAAAATACCGAATACCCTCTGACAAATTCAATTAAATTGCTTCATGAAGCAAAAGTTAGCAGTAATACCCGTTGACAATTGCTCGAACAAACAATTACCAGTCAATCAACCTAATTTCAATAACATAACGTAAGATGTAGAATTTCATCCTTTGCTCACCGTCGGGAAAAAAGTAACAATTTACAATGGCATACTTTTCGAACGTTGTTTAATGTGTCTCTCAATCCATACGGCATACATTAATTACAACCAAACAAAAATTTTTTCGGTTACAATACTTGAACAATCATTTTTCAATCTTTACACCGAGATTTCACAATCGCAACAGAATCTATGGGATTATGGTGACAAACCTTCTCTTAGACATTGATTAAACATCGTGTTTTCTGTTCACCATAAAATCAACTAAACTTTTCGCTTTTGTGAAAATTAGTACCCTGAAGTTTCGTTGCCGGGAATTTTTTTCTGAACGTGTTTTTTTTCCGCGTTTGTAACTGATAAAAAAAGAATCATTCGAACTGGAAACAACAGCGACTACAAATTTCGTGAACACTCGACTTGGGGATCGTAATTTTCACTACCACGGTTACGAAAACATGCCAAAGAGAATAAATCGCGTCTAATTTGTCAGAGCAATTTCCTCTCACGTATGCACTGCACCTCTTGATGACGCTACACGGTGCAGTGAGAAGTGCACTTATCTCGCGTCGCATAATCGCCGTGCGAGGACGATCCGTTATAATGGAACTGGTGCAGCGTGGGAAGGTCCTTGTCTTTCTTAGTCAGCTTCCCGGGTAAGAATTCCAAGTCGGATCTCACGTGGTTGTCATCGCCGAGGCAAAAAAAAAAAAAAAAGAAAGAAAAATTCCCGAGAAATCGCGAAATAATAACGAAAAATAAACTACACGGTCATAAGATTCGTTGCAAATAAATTATGTGCTTAATATCTACAGAAATAAAATAAGCGAGTATATGTAAAGTAAACGAAGTAACAAAAATCAATATTAACGGGAGCGTAAGACAATTTTGAATTTGTTAAAATTTATTCAAAAGTAAAGTACGTGTAAGATTAGTTAGTTTTATTTCACGATCAAAAAAATAATTAATAGGAGAATAATAATAACGCTGCTTTGGAAAATGAATATCGATCGTTTGGAAAGCGCGAAAAGAGTGCGGTTTTTAGAAAATCAAATTGGTAAGTTGGACTTATATTATAGTTTCGTATTTTCCGAAGCTCGTATCAGTGGGATAGTATATGAATGATATTATTTCGAAGTGTTGGAAAAGGAAGCTCATACAAAGCTCGGCTGCGCAACGAGAACCAGAACAATTAAAAAAAAAAAAATTGAATAGAAAAGCACAAGTGACAATCACGGAAATGTAGAATAGAACTTGGTCGATCAAGGGTAAAAAAAAAAAAATAAAAAATCCATGGTAAAATCGAGGGTGAGAATCGTACAACGGCGACAGGTTAAACTTGGCAACGTTAAGTTCGAACTGATCGTAAGGGTTGGATATTTTTCGAGGGGGTTGTAAAGTAAGCCAAAAGTAAGATTGATACCCTGGGAGTTTAAGAGGGCCCGAACGTCATCGCCGATCGAGAAAAAGGATTTCGAAAAACGTCCGTGAAGTGGCTGAAGAGAAAAAAGGGAAGCAACCCTTGCGTCGTATCGTCTAAGGAAAGAAGGAAAGGTGTCGCCGGTAGCTACATCAGGGGAAGGGAGAGACGAATTGTTAGGCACTCGTTCCCCGGGGGTATAAATCAGTCAGTCATACACGGAGCATAAACTAGACACAATGAAAACAGGGCAATTAAGGATGTTTTAAGCTGGCCGATCGCTCTCAGGGCATTAAAAAACATTACTCATCGCATAATCGCCGTGCAGCCGCCCGATTGTCGAGATCGTTCGTTCGTGTACGAACGGGGGGGGGGGGGGTCAAAAAAAAGAAAATATATATATATATATATATATATATATATATATATATATATGCAAAGAAAGGAAGAGGAAATATATAATGACGGAGAGAGAAAATGAGAAATGATCATCTCTTGTCTGCGCGCTCCGATTCACAAGATAGAATTCGCGCTTTCCGAATCGGACGCGCATAACACGCCGGGACTGTTTAAAATTCATGAACAATTTTATACGCGCGCGTCGCACCGCCAACAAAAGGGTTCGTTCGAATTTCGAATCGCCTGCCATCCCGTACCGTCATCCCTGTGTGTATCAACCACCCGGCTATAAATGCATACGCCGTGCCATCGCGAAAGGGTCGAAACTGTTGTATAGAAATATTAATTGTCGTATTTTCCAACCGAATTATCCGAGAGGCCATTAGGGCTTTAACGTCCTGCAACAATGCCGCGCTACGTTATTAATTGCTTTTTCAATTCGATTCTCAACTGTTTTCGCGATCGCTTTTACATTTTATTTCATTTTGTTTCAACGTTCTCGTTTTTTTTTCTTTTTTTTTTCTGGTACTTCTTTTTCTTTACCTCCAATTCAAAGTATTTATTCCAACCGCCGTACTTGCATGTTTTTTTGAAATTATCGTACATCGTATTCTGATTAAGTACCGACCTCGGTTTTTGATTTCGTTTCTTTTTTCGTCTTTTTTTTTGTTTCTTGGTATCATTCGCGGTATGGAGAAGACGTGTTTTTTTCAAAATCGTTTGTTTATAATATACGTGAAAAAAAAATCGTGGATTAGGTTTTGAAGAGCGTTTAGGTGTAAGAAAAAAAAAAAAGAAAAAAGAAAGTAGTTGGGTGCAATGTTGCCAAGTTGAATCAACGTTTTTCACGATGAGAAATTTGAAAGGCACTGTATAGTTTGCGCTATCGGGTCAGATTATACGAAAAAATGAACCATCATCCTGACGGTGCTTTCGAACTCCTGTATTGAAAGACGTGTTCGTCATCTTGGGGGAATATTGAAAAGGGACACCCTGAACTACATTATAATATAACACGCTTAGGGTCGCACAGTGAGAACAAAATCCACTTTATTCAAGTCTTTATGCATTTTTTAAGCTACACTGAGAAAACTTTCCATTTATTATAGCAACTAGAAGAATTCGGTAAAACAGGTATCGTTAAAAAAAACTGTTCGACTATTGTTGGAATTACGAAAAAAAAGGTGAGCTCCGAGGTAATTATAGAGAGTAAAATATGTTACAAGAAAGGTTCGCTTCGTACTAGAGTATTCAGATTTTATAACGACGAAAATCTCTGACAAGATTCACTGACTTCCGGAGCAAATTAATTTCCAGTGCTTGATATAACTTCAACTCTGAAAACAATTATTCATTTTTTTTTTTTTTTTTTTTAAATTACATGTCTATAAGATTTTCCGAAGCTACCAAATTTGTTACTTCGAATATTGTTTATCAAATTATCACCACTCTGGGAAGAGCAGAATATCGAAACATTCGTAAACTTACCAAAAGTATCAATCGCTGTTACAATAACTGCAAAATTTGTCATCGGTAAACGAGATTAGAGTAAGATTTTGAAACTGAGAAATTTTGAACGATGTAGCAAGTTCACGAAGCTTAAGGTAAACTTGACGAAGCCGGACGGGATTGAAGTTCCGAATTTGAAAAGTTTCAAAACTTGAAGTAAAGAAACGAAACTTTCACGAAACAACGAAGTTTCGAATGGTCGAAAAGCCGACGGCTCAAAGTTCCAAAATGCAAAATTTCGAAAATTCAAGTTACGACAGAACAAAGTTCCGAAAACTATCGTTCCAACAGCGTAATAATCCGAAAATTCAAATATACTCACACGGCGTAGTTTACTCAACAAGTGAGCGTATAAAATCAGAATGTACCAGATTCTGAACGTAAAAATTTCCAAAATCCAAAACAAAGAAAGATCAAAGTGGTAAAATTTCGCCAAACAAGAAATTCATAGAACTGAAAATCTTCGATCATTCGGAATTTCGATGTTTAAGATTTTTAAATTTTCTTACCCTTTCGGAAATTTACATTTCAAAAACCTTGAACATCGGTTTTTGGACAATTCGAATCTTTGCCGTTTCGTCAAGGTTTCATTTCTTCACTTCAACTTTCTCCACAAAAAAAATTCGCAAATCAGCGTTTCCGGAACTTTTCAAATTCGGAATTTCAACCCCGATCCAACGAAGCACAGCGTACGTACAAACAATCTTGAATTGTATAGCACAGGATCAGTCCTCGAATGTACAATTTACAAACCACACACACACACGTTGCTACAAGTATACTGCGCATACACAGACACGATGTCGGAAGTCGGGAGTTCCCGAGAATGGTAATTGGCGGCAATTCTTGAAAACCAACCTCTCAACCCCGGTCGGACATGCAGAAGAAGTATCTCAAGGTGCAGGGGCCGTTTGCCACGACTCGTATAACATAAGTAAGAAATACCCAAGTCTGGGTTTATGCGGCGGTGGATTGCCCGAGATACGATATGATTATCGGTTGGTCGGTAATGCCGCCCCCCCCCCCCCTCCCCTCCCGCCATCCCTTTCCACTCGCTGTTCTTAGCATAACAATCGGATTCGTGCGGCCCGATGAATTAGGGGTGGAGGTAGGGAGGGAAAGGGAATCACGATTTCCAGTCTCTGCACCAGGTCTACGTATGTAAATCTCGATCTAGGACAATTACGCTAAAGCGGGTGGCGTGCCCTGGAGTGGTTAGCCCCCCGCCCCTTCCAACCCCCATCCAACCACCCCTTCCAACATGGTCCGGTCGTTGCGCGGTTCGCCACACTGCGGTGCTTATTATACTAACAAATAGCCCGGAGAGTTCGCGGCCTAATCATCGCCTATCATGCCAACGCGAGCGTGCCTCTAGGTACGGAGCCTGCCTAACCCCAAACCCTGAACCCTGAACCCTGAACCCCCGACCACCCTCAGTCGAAACGGACCGCAGGAAGAGGGACGCTCGGCCACGCGCCGCCCTCCAAACCCAAACTGCAAGACTGTATAACGATCTGCGTTGTCCATTTTATCGTCAAAGCTCGGATGTAACCCGGGGACGTCTTTGAAAGTTAACTGTGAAAGTTGGATTTTATAAACGATTAACTCCGCCTGCGAATGTTTTCACTTTTAGACATAGTCCCAACAAATGAGCCAGGGTTTGACCCTCGACCTCTTGGATATGGTACGTGATTTTTTACATCCTTCTTCCAATCGTTGAAGGCAATCTGATTTTTTGTTCTCATTTTTTTGTGTGTATATCGTTTTGAAGACCGACGTGTCCTTGGACATAATTTAAATAGCTGGGAGAAAAAAAAATGTCAGTTACTTTTTTTAGAGTTGGATGAAGAATGTGCGAAATCGTGGATCAAATCCAAGAGGTCGAGGGTCGGATCCTGCTCCATTCGGCGTGGAATGCCTCATGTGTAGAGAAGACAAAGAAAAGTAGAAGAGATTTATTAGATTTCCCCTTTTTACCTGATTTTTTGTCGACCGTCTATTAGGATTGTCAGGGTTTTTTTCTCGTTCTACATTAATTCTGATCAAATTTAGTTTTGCTGAAGAAAAAAATTCGAAGAACAAACCTCGAGTAAGAAAGCTTCTTACAGTTGGTCGTCTCTCTTGTTGTGAGAAGATGTAAAAAAAAAAACTCTCCCCCCCCCCCCCCCCCACAGGAAAAAAGAAAACGAATCATACGTAATTTATGGACATTCCAAAATAAAAAAAGTTACTTTTCAAAACAGGAATCAAATGCAAATTTAGAAATAAGTAAAGTACCATAATACGAAAAAAAATATGTAAAATACATGTAGGTATGTACGTACATTTGCGAGAAAATTTTGTAAATTTTAATGATCGGTTATTATAGGTATATATCATAAAAAAAAGAAAATAAAAACAAATCCACTACTATTTTGTACATGTGTTTGAAAATGTACGGTTACGTCTATACTTTTGACGAGTAAATTATGATTTGAAAAAAAAAATCCTTAGCCTCGAAGAAAATCCGAAAACGATCAAGGATCTTGAAAAATAATTTGAATAAACATAATAACAGTCTCTTTTATAGAGTTGCCACGATTATAATTACACATTACGGGCATAAGAAAGAGAATATTATATCCAACGGATGATATCTGAGACGATTAGGGTGAGACGATGCTCGAGTTGCCGCGAAATGCCCTTTATACAACCGGGCCACTTATTTTCTGGGGGTGTTCCAAGCGCAAGGAATATAACCCTTTGTGCCTTCACAAGGGAGGGGGAGGAGGTTGAGACTTGAGCTTGAGATAAGAAACACAGAAAAAATTTCGCCCCTATTCTCGGGGCTGCCGGACTTAAGATTGACTTGAATCGTGCGTGAGCCGGGGGTTGAGGGTGGGGACAGAAGGATCGAGTGGCTGGAAGAAGGGGCGAATTAAGGGTGATTTTATACCCCGATAAAACTATACACAAATTTTCCCCCTCCCCGCGTTCCGGTCCCGGCTCGTTGCCGTTCCTGCAAACCCGTCTTTACACCCATTTCTGCATATCGAACGGAGCCACTTACTTCCTCATTTACGGTAATTCCTGTCGGCATTCAACCGTTCGCAAACGACCTCGTATCACAGCCGAGAATTTACCCTGCGGGCAATTTTTTGCGCTGCGATTAATGCGAATGAAAATCTTGGACGTGTCGTAGTTTATTGCATAAGGGCTGATAGTCTTTTCAAGAATCCTGACCTCGTTTTTTCTGGACGATAGGTTTTGCTAATTTTGCTGAATAGGTTTTTTCGCGACATGGATTTTATTCTTGCTTGGAACGCGTGACAAGGAATTGCATTTTTCGTGATCATAAGTCTTCAACGATTCGGAGACTTCGTCATTTGAAACTGCTAATTGGAGTTCATGAGATCGTTGACTTCTCTACTTCTAAATTATATTCCAGCTTTTCTGTAGTCCTGCATTGCTGGATATTTTTCAACCATTTATAGGGTTTGCAAACATCCGGTTTTGTACAAGAATCGAGCGGCAATTATCGATAGAAATGAAAATAGTTTATACCAATCCATAACCGTAGCCTTTATTCAACCGACCGTACAAACATTAACAATCATTAACTTTTTGAATGATTTTTTGACGCGTTAAATTTTTAAGTCTTCGGATTACGAAACATGTCAAATACATGCCTTTTTTTGATCCACGAATTTGAAATATCGCAAAATAGTAAGATCACGATGTTTTGGATTCAGCTCGATTTTTTTATTACTTTCATTACCTTAAAATACTGCGGGGATTAAAATGACTTGTTGGATTGACACGTATTTTAAGGTTAGATTCGACGGTCATGGGTTACGTTAGGTTTATTGAGATCGAGTTTGTTTCGCGCTCGGCCGACAGTGGCGCTGCAGGTTTCTCCGCGTTGCCAACGTAACTGTCTAGTGCAAAAAATGATCCGTCTCGGATTCATTGTCCTCGAGTATACATATGAAAAACACTGAGCAAAAAAAATGTAAAAAATCGGCTTCACCTCTGATTGCAGAACGAAGTGGAAGCGGCAGACGGCCGTGGGTCTTGAGCTACTGGCTGAGGCGGGAAACTACGCGGCGTTCCAGCGACTCTACGCGGGTGGCGTCGGGGTCCCGGGACACCCGTCGGCCGCGGGGCCTTACTGGCCCTACCCCGGGGGCCCGCCCCCACCCCCAAGCGACATCTATTACCGCCAGGCGGCGGCGGCCGTCACCCTGCAGAAGCCACTGCCGTACCGCCTCTACCCCCCGGCAGCGGCGATGATGCTTGCCGGGCCGAGCGCCCCCCTGGGAACCCTGGCGGCTAGCTCGAGCCTATCTAGTCTTAGCAGCTACTACAGGGCGAGTCCCGACACCCTCGACGCGAGGGATCGAGAAACCCTTGAGAGGGCGAGCGTCGGGAGGGCGTCGAGGAGCCCCGAGAGGAGCACGCCACCACCGAGAGAAGACACACCCCAAAGCGTGAGGGCGGAGAGCGACGACGAGAGCATACACGACGTCTAGACTTTTTTAAGACTCCGTAAATTTAACAATTATTTTTTATCATATTTATTATTGACGGTGTTTTGTCATGACGAATGTACCGATTTTACCGGTCAGATCACGAGTTTTCAGTCTGGGTTCTAAGCGTCAAATTTTTATTTCTTCCACGTAGCTGATGAAAGAGAAGACAGTTTTATCGGATAAAGTTTGCTTTTGTAGAAACCAGAATGACATTTCGATTTATAAAAATAATACTGTTTCGGTTTTTTATTAGCTGAATAATTTTTGATCACACATTTTCTTCAATTTTCACATAACACTCTCCTGGACGCGAAATCAAACTTAACATATAACGACACATAACAATAACCAGGTACAAAACCCAGTCAAAAAATCTCTGTAGGCTAGCGATATTATTAAATCGTTATTATTTCTTCCAAGACTGCAAAAGCAAACTTTGATATATCGGGGTATTTTATATATATTTTTTCATATTTTTCCAACTGTTTTGATGCGTGACAAATGAGAAAATAATTCACTCAACCCAGGCACAAAATTGAACAATTGTTTTACTGAACGATGTACTTTGCGTACAGAATTTGACTTATACTTATTATGTACACTTGGCGGGGAGTAATATTGGAAAAATATAATCATAATGAAAACAGAAAAACATTAATTTCAACTATCGGTTCAATATGGAAAAACAAAGCGGATTTTTCTTTCTTTTGCTTTCTTTTTACAACAGAATAATTTCTATGAATATTAATTTTCATCGCTGTGATAACGGTATTGTTATAAATATGCGTGATATTTTGTAGCAGAACATTTTACTTCAACGACATTCGACTTTTGTTTTTTCACCGACGACTCATATTTGTTTAAAAAAAAAAAAAAAAAACATCTGATTGGTCGGAAAAATCAGCGATATGGTCAATCATTTGCACCGATAACTGACGTTACCGTTTATTTGGATCAAATTAATGCTTCGATTCAATTCCATTACGTTTGGTGTAATTCAACAAGTAATTGCTCTCCACGTGATATTTTACGTGTTCGGTATCTCACACTGTTGAAAGAAACAAATAAATGGATGCACGTATTTTTGAGACGTTATTATCAACTCGATGATTTTCTCCTCGAGTTATGGACAAAAAAAAAAAAGAGAGAAAACTTCTCGCAATATACTTTCATCAAGTAACGAAACTCAAATTTCACCAGTTGCAAGAAAACCGGTCAGAAAAATGTCATCAAAATCGTTAAAACACGTTTATAGGCGGAATTGGAAAAAAAAAAAAAAAAAAATTAAATCGTGTTTTAAATTCTTCGCCGAATCTTTTTCGAAATCATGCGGGTTACAATTTTCTTTCTCAGCTTAACGAGTCGGCTTTTCCTGAAACGTGAAAAGCAACGTTAACTTACCTCAGATAAATTAATAGTAAAAAAAAAAAAAAAAAAAAACTAAACAAGAACGAAGAAAAAAAAAACAGAAAGAAAAAAGAAACTTCAATCCGACAGCGAACGCAAATGTACAATTAATATGACATTAGCCTATGCGACTGTACCTGCAGCGTATACGCAGGTAAAAAAAAAAAAAAAAAAAGATGAAATCACAAGTTTTAAACAACACTAAATTATAGAGACACGGTCGATGCGGTGGCGGCAAAGGAGAGTGAAAGAAAAAAAAAACGAGAGACAGAAAGAGATGAAGAGGATTGCAAAAAGCTCTTTACACGGAACGCTCACGGTTATTGTTACATGTTTTATGTACAGCCTCCGCAATGCAAGCACGATAGACAAATCTGCATCGATGCAAACGAGAACGAAGGCAGTGATAACACCACAAAAAAGGAGAAAAAAAAACAAACACAATCGGTAGAAATAGGAATGCAAGATAAGCGAAAAACGTTTGTTCATTCGTTTCACAGAACGAACGAATCGGATCGTTATACGCAGAGCACGACAAAAAATATTCCGTCTTTGTAATTTTTTTTTTTTTTTTCTTTGTGACGGGAAATAAAATCTTCACCATTTAATCGCGAGTAATTTATGTTAATATTGTTATCATTATCATTATTGTTATTATTATTACTATTATTATTGCTATAACTATTATTTTCATTTTTAATCATTACCGTATGCGTATGAAACGAGTATACATGTGTACAAAGAGTGCAATTAGCTTGATAAATAACGGTATAGAACATACAACTTTATCGTACACGAATGGTATATTCAATTTTGATGAAAAATGGTACGACTGCATGACGATGTATATATGCATATTGTTATAATATATTAGTGGTAATAACGATTACTGATAATAATGGGAATAATAATAATTAATAATAATGATCGTATTAATCGCAAATATCGTATAAGTTGTACAACGCGAATAGGTGTGAAATAAAATTTCCAAAATTTCGCTACAACAATACATAATTCGAATTGCAAAACTTTTAGTTGTATTGCGATACGGCAGAATATAATAATTTACATTGTCGATCCGGATTTGGAAACTTAATATTGGTTCAACCATTGTAAATATTTTTATTGTTGTTGTTGTTGTTATTATTATTATTATTATCATTATGTAGTGTAATTCGAAGTATAGGTTAGGTGTAATTTTAACGGTAACCGTAATTATATATATATATATACACAGTATTTAGAAACTGTACATACATTACACATGGATATTATATACGTATGAATATGTGGGTAAGTGTGTAACAGCCAATGAAAAATATTGTAAAAATATATATATGATATATATGATATATCATATATATATTTACGTAGAAATGTCAGAGAACGAGAAGATTTTCGCTTTTCGCGAAATATTGTAATAATATTAGATAAAACTTTGACATAATACTTACGAATAATACGAAATAGAAAAAGACAGCGAGAAGTTCGAAAATAAAGGGTGATATGAACTAGCAAAGTTTCGGATGCAAGGCACGAAAACTTGCTCGATCCCGTGAAAATAAGTGAATTTAATCGATAAATGAATGGTGAGGAGGAGAGAGAGAGAAAAAAAAAAAAAAAAGAAACAGAAATTACCAGTATTATAAATGTACGAAAAGTTATAGGATAATAATAGAGAGCGAGAGGAAAAAACGAGCGAGAGAAAGAGAAAATGGAGAAAATGTATATTGAGAAAAGAGAAAAACACAACTGCAGATATTCTTAATAATTAATGTATTGAAAATCAGACAGGAAAAATAAGACGTAAACAATTCAACATAAGTAGAAAGGAAAAGTGAAAAATAAAAATTATACTCGGGACTTAACGCCACTCTCAGTGAATAACGTACTTTCAGCAAGTATAATAAGCGATTATATATTATATATAAATATATAAATATGCTTTGTATCATAATGTCTGTATAGCAAAAATGATTATATGGAAATATATTATATTAAATTTATATACGACGGTAGTTTAATTTTATTCTCGCAATCACAATATCCTCTCAATTCTTTGCATGATCAGTTTCATGCGGATAAATCAATCTTTTTTCTTTTTTCTTTTCTGTTTCCGGTCGTAATAATCAACTGTGCCTTTGAAATGACGGGGCGGGGTGGAAATTCCGAATTTGAAAAGTTTCGAAAGTGCCAGATTCTGAGTTTTTTGGTGGCTGACACTTAAAGTAGATAAATCAAACTTTGACGAAAGATGAAAGTTTCGAATGGTCCGAAACCCGAAGCTCAAATTTCAAAATGCCGTAAGTACGAAAAAGAGAAAATTCAAAAATCTGAAACATCGAAATTCCGAATGGTTCAAGATTTTCAGTTATGTGACTTTCTAGCATGGTGAAATTTCGCAATTTTGATTTTTCTTTGTCTTGGATTTTGGATATTTTTACGTTCGGAATTCCGGTAATTCTGATTTTTGGTTTTTCTTATTTTTTACAACCAATCGTTGAGTAAACTACACAGTATGAATATATTTGAATTTTTGGTATTTTACTCCGTCGATTAAAAGTTCTAGAAAATGCCGAATTTCGAGTTTTTTGTAGAAAAAGTTGAAGTAAAGAAATCAAACCTTGACGAAACAAAGATTCGAATAGTCCAAAACCCGGTTCTCAAGGTTCCGAAAATGTAAAGTTCCGAAAAGACAACAAAATTTAAAAATCTAAAAAATCGAAATTCCGAATGATCGAAGATTTTCAGTTCTATGAAATTCTGGCCCATCTTTCTTTGTTTGGGCTTTTAGCAATTTTCACGTTGCGAATCCTGGTCATTCTGATTTCTTCCGCTCACTCGTCGAGTAAAACGTGCGAGTATATTTTAATTTTCAAAATTTTACTCCGTTGAAACTTTACTTTTCGAAACTTTGTTCTATCGTACCTTGAATTTTCGGAATCTTTTGACGCGTCGTCTTTCCGACCATTCGAAACTTGGTAGTTTCGTAAAATTTTGACTTCTCTCCGTCAGGTTTCGCCACCAAATAATTCGGAATCAAGCGTTTTCGGAACTTTTCAAATTTGGAACTTTAACCCCGCCCCGTTTCCGGCAACCCGTCGTATCCCTGGACTCTGCCTTTTCACGTACAACTGCACACTGCAATTATTACATCGAGGGAAGGGTTATTTTATTTCGATTAGGGTAATACGGGTAGCCCTCAATTAGGTGAAATTAATTTGGTACCCATTAGCGGTTAGGCCCTGCTGCTACTGCCGCTGCTGCAATACTTCACCGCACCACCGCACCACCGTAACGTTTTTATGGTGTATCGGAGTCTGTCGCCGCGGACACCCAACCGTAACTTATTGTTATAAGTAGAACGCTGATCGTTGACTGGCTCGTCGTTTATTGTGATCAGTAACACCGTGTATTTCATACGGGTTACACGGCTATCGGTCTTTGAGGGAGAGAACGTGAGAGAAGAGAGAGTAGAAAAATCATTGACTTTGGGTTTTTTTTTTTTTTTGTTATTTTGTTTCACTATTTTTTCATCAGAGTGCGTAAACTGCCGGCTCGGTTTTGTAACGAGAGTCTATATTCACATTTCATTTTCGATTTTTGAAAAGAAATTTCAAATTCAAACGAGTCAAGATTATACGCCAAAAAATTTTATATACACGTATATAACATACGTATGTGTGTATTTTTTTTTTTTTTTTTTTTATATTCGTTCTGCATTTCTAGTTCGATCGAAACTTCAAGTTTGAAAATTTGGATTTGCTTTTTAAAGTAAATTTACCATACAATATTTGAAATACCACAACTTTGAAATTAACGTACTAAAAGTTTCGTAGAAAAATTTACATTTTTGCAGGTAATCAAAATATCGTCCAAGATTTCAAGTGAATAAATTAATTCAAGACGCCTCGAAACGTGTAGAATTCTTTTTTTTTTCGTTTATTCTTTTACAAGAATCGCAGATTTTTTTCACAGAAAATATGAAGCCTCGGATTTGGTGCAAAAAGGTGAAAGTTTGATATTCTCATTTATTCTCGACACAACTTCATTAGGGAGAAACATGGGACTTCAACTTTTGATTATTAAACACAGGCGAGAATTCGCGTCAGCTTGATTAGGGAAAAAAAAAAAATTATATTTTTTACGAAAGATTAATGCCTCTAATCTAAACCTAAGTCTAAGCCACTTTTCACTGCTAAAATCGTATTTTCAGATTTTGTATCCAGTTTCACGAGATGTTTGCCCTTTTTCCTATGAATAAAAAAAAAACAAAAAAAAAAGAAAGAAAGAACAAGAAAGTCAAAATCGTTTATTTTAAAGTGAAGTTATAAGCCGGCCGTCAAAGTTACGCATGTTTAACTGGAGGCTAAAATTCTTTAAAAAAAAAAGAAATGGTAGAATGTTTTTTCGATTATTTACAGTATCTCTACCGTGTCAAAATAGAACGTGAAAAAATTCAACCTACTCATAGTATACCACAAGTGAAATGTACGGTGTGATTCGGTTTTATCGTTGAAAATCAAAATTGCACATCAAAATTAAAATCAAAAATTATTTCAACATAGCGAGTGTCATTTGAGATCAAAGTGTAACGAGCTGCGGTCGATTTGAGTGATAGAAAAAAATAAAAAAAATAAAAAAAAATTAAAAAAAATAAAAAAAAAGAAGAAATCCATTTTTTCGAACGCATCACCTGCAAAGCATAAGTTTGGCGCAAAACCTTAAGCAACGGGCAAGCAACAGCAGGGAGGGAGAGAGAGTTGCAGTAAAGGGGGGTAAAAGAAAGGATGTGGTTAACCTGTGTTTAAATCGAGTCGCTTTGCAGGGCTTCTGTTTCCTGAACTGGACAATGAAGGTGGTGCTCATGCACCTATCGCATGCCAGATTATGGGAGAAAAAAGAAGCGTAAGAGGGTCGCGTAAACGCGTATACATAAGTATATTTTTTTTCCTTCTTTTTTTTTTGTTTTTTTTTCTTACATACATGCGTAGGGATAGTCACATCCTGCCTGCCTGACTGTCCGTCTGCGCTCAAGTCTGCCGTATCCGTCTCTCGGTTTCGGTGTAATCTCCACCACTCTCCTTATTATACCTGTCTCTTATTATAATAAACGACCGTAATGCCACTTGAGCATGGCAGAAACTGTTTCGTGTTTATCTTGTTGGTGTATAGGGTAACGTTTCGACTCCACCTTTACCTTCGTAAATCGGTAAACGGTAGGAATGACAAAAAAAAAAAAAGAATCGATTTTCGAACGATTTTTCCCCGATTAATCTGGTAAAATCGATCATTTATTGAACTCGACTATTTTTCCTCAGAAAATCGGTTTCGGGTTTTTTCACTCCCGTGAACAGCGCGATGCAATATCGATTTATGCGATTAAGGTATCGATTAAAAAGCTGAGTGCCTATTTGATATATAATAATTAGTGAAAGAAATTTTGGTTTCAAACGAACCGTTTCCAAAGAAATACGAAATAATGGATTAATCTATTCATTTTTCATTGATCGTTGGAGTGAATTTATGATGGAATGTTACAGCTAATGACATTTATTAATTATTTATTAATAGTTAATTATATTTTGGTTAATATTATTTCGTACACTGGAAAAGAAAAAAGGAAAAAAAAATTTTTGTTTTACATTGGAGGGCCGCAAGGAGTTTCGACTCCATGGCCTTAATATATAAATAATAATAATAATAATAATTTTTTAACGATTTAATCGAGTCGTTTTTGATTATTTTTTTCGACTCGATTATATCGATGGATCAGTGTTTTTTAGATTAGTGGCTATCGCTACCCGTGAAAACTTTTTCCAAAAACTATCAAATGTTTTCAATCCTATGTCTTTAACCTACGAATTTTTAAATCGATCCCAAAAACGCCCAGATTGATTTGTTTAGGATAAGAAAAAAAAAACATTTTCACCGAAGACTGAGAGTAGAAAAACGTTTTTTTTTTTTCATTTTACAACTTGCCACAAGTTTTACACGGAAGTTTTTAACGAGAAAAATTTTCCAAGTGGCTTCAAAATATCAGATTTCGCACATGATCCGAAAACTTGTTTTTTCTTTCTTTCATCCGAGTATAACACAGATTACGATTGCTCAAATTTGTTAATTTGTAACACTTTCTGTTAATTTTTTATTGTTCTTGTCATTTGAAAAAATGTCTCCAATTACTGGCACGAATAAGGAAACTGCATTCTTTTTGTTCACGTTCACGACGATGAGTCGTAAGCTTGAACTTGTAGTTCCGTTTGCTTAAATAAGGTACAAACATACGCAGGGTTTATTCTTCCGTGAGTAAATTCACGAATGATGGATGGAAAAAAAAAGCCCGATAAATTGTCAATACGATAGTTCCGAAAGAGTTTTATTTCTCTCAACAAAGTGTGCAAATTTTCAATCGTGCCGCGACTTTATTCTACCCTCCATTTTGGATGCAGTGCAATTATCATATGCATCAAACAGTTATGTACAATATTTGTCTTTTAACCCTGTAATTCACCTTTTTTTTTTACCATACTACTTCTTTAGTATCAACAGCCGAGTTTTTTTTTTCTCCCGCATGGTGCCTGAAATATTTCTAACTAAAAGAAATATGAAAATTTATTTACTTATTTACCTATTGCAAAAATAGCTCACGTGCACAGATGGTCGAAATTCGTACTTTTCCGCTAATCTACCGCAAAAATTCGAATGCCAATTTTTACACAAACTTAATACGCACTAAAAAAATTTTCCAGAATATTTTCAAAATGGTTCTCCTTGTTTTTTTTTCTTTTTTTTCCGCTATATTGGAGCCGCCATTTTAAATTTTCGAATTTCGAGTTCAGATTCGTAATCAGTGACTCCAGAAACCACGTGATATGAATTTTCATCAAAATCAAACAACTTTTTGAATTTACGTCCGCCACATTGGATCCGTCATTTTGAATTTTCAAATTTTGAGTATTCACAGCCCCCAAGAGCCTGTGCATGAAAAATATCAATCGAATCGCACGTAATAAAAAAAGGTACGTATGAAAGGGTTAATCGCGTCCGTTAAAAAATATAAAATATAAAAAATAAAAACTAATTAATAACCGTTGTACCAAGAATTTTGTTTCATCTTCCCTCGTTTCTCCCGCTCTCCAATATTCTCAAAGCGATTACAGATCCATCACACTCGTCAAGTTTCCGCACACTCAAAATTGGCTTATCTTCCACTCTCCCTGCAAGAACGCGTCAACGACAGGTAGGTAGGTGGTAGGTACGAACGATGATCTCCACCCATTATATCACATGACAAAATAATATCCTCGGACATGCGTGGATCCAGCGGGACCGGAAGTGAGTGCAATTAACGATGTACGTATAATACGCCTGTGCAAGTGGTCCGTATGACGTACACCGTATACATACACGTATACCGAACAAGATACGATCGCACTAACTCGAAGCCTAGCGGCTAGGCGCACTTTTGTGTGCCACCATAAGAAGATCCGGAAGGAGATACGAACTCGCTGAGGACAGGTGCCTCGGCCCGACGAATTATACGCTCTTATTTAGCTCAGTTTCTTATCTTAACTCTCCCTCGCGTTGCACCCTCCCCTCCCCTCTCTCTTTATACCCGCGTCTAATTGTAATAAGAAACTGCCGTTTCCTTTTACGCTATTACGTTTATACGTAGGTACGCGTTATATACGTACGTTCAAGGTGTTGGTGCGCAGGTTGCGCTTCCTGCAAGCGTTCATCTTTCCGCAAGTTGCGCGTGATCGTTAAACCGTAGTTACGTACACCTACTCGGCAATAATTTGCCGTCGCCCGTTTGCACCGAAGTTACGATCAAGTGAAATTAACGCATTACCATTTCTCGTACCAGAAAACCTCTCTTCGCTCCGACGCTGGAAACTTTTTCACGTGTTTCATTTATTTGGCGGGAAATCGCACAGCTTTGAAACGTTGATTGATTTGTGGGTATGGAGAATCGACTGGAGATTAATTGTACGATTGGATGAAAAAAAAAAATAAAATAAGTAAGCTCAAGTCAAGTTAGGATTTTTCAAACATCGATTTTTTCAATTTTACTTTCATAATGTACATATATATATTTATGTATGTATATTCAAGTAGATATACAAAAAAATTCACGTCGATCCGACAAATATTCCAGAAGTTACGAGCACATTTTCAAAAACGCCGGGGAGCCTTTGACAGCACTTTTGATACTTTGAACGCGTTTTTCTCAAAACGAATTTTCAAAGTCAGTGAAGAAAATTTCTAGAAAACGGCTGAACCGATCGGTCTCAAATTTTTACACAAGCTTCGTGAATATATTTTTCAGTCCTTGATCGAAGAGTTTTTCTCGTCGATAGATATTTTCCATTTCGCAAACAAATTGAGGCGAAAATTTTTATGAATAATCGAATTGCATTTTTCGAGAAGCCGTCGTTTTGCTAAAAATTGATATTTTGCTTATTGCTTCGATTAAAGTTCAGGTGATACCTTACATTAACTAAATCGTTTTTTGTTTTTTCATTTCGCCTTTTTTATTTATAAGTGCTCCCGGAGATCGGCTCTAACAGCTTTGAAAATCATAAGTTTTACAAATAAAAAAATATCAGAATCAAGTTCAATATTACCCCAATATATGCAAAAAATTTTGTATTAATAAATTGAAACATCTCTCCATGAAAAATTCTTGAAAAGTTTCTTTTTCTCGTTCTCCCAACTGCGTATAACACCTTAATATACCCAAGTATGATACGCCTTTGCTCCTTGAGAGGAAAAACGTGGCACGTGACGGAGAAAACGCGTAAGCGTAGATATAGAAAGGCGTTTGTAACGTATATCACGCACGCATCTAACGTCTTACGTGTACGCGTGTGCGTGTGTGTGCGCGCGCATGCGTGCGTTAATGTTTACTGGCTGATATTATACCGCGAGGGAAAGATTAAACGCGAGCAATTACAAGGTAATTAATTCCAGCAAAATGAGAAGGCATGAGCTGGACAGCGCGCTGTATACATACACAAACATAGATCTGTAACTCACGTTACGTGTGTGGTATACGGTATAGGTGTTTATGCCAACTGCACGTTATAATATCACCCATGTACGTCTTGTACTGTATAAGCTCTTATTGTTAGGCTATTAAATATCTCAGAGGGAGGCGAAATTGCTGACTATAGCAAGATGCGGAAACAAAAGGAAACGGCTATCTTCCCATCACCTAGAAAATCTCACCTGAGATGTAAAGGTGATCTAACTGTAGTTTCTATAAGCGTAATTATACGTACATATACGTGTGTATAATAAGTAATACGTCGCGGTATTCTGCATTTAAGTTTCGCAGCCGTTCATTTAGCCTTCTCACTTTTGTGCTTCACTCATTATCGTCGTTAAACAATGATTTTTTTCCAATAACTGTTTGGAATGTTTCCGTTTCGAAGCCATTTCCTAACAGTGCGATAAAACAACGTTCGCGCATGCGCGCAATTCAAATGCTACATTTTACGCACTATATATGATGACTCAATTTTACGCATTGTGTCATTGAGCGTGAGTTGCCGAACTGCAATTTTACGCGCTTTCTATAGCAAGTTCCTTACTTTTGAAATCGAAGTTTCCTTGACAGGTGTTGGAAAAAACAGCGTGTGTAACGTGTGCGGGTAGACGATATCTGACTCGTGCGATAACAGCACTTGCCTTTAAGTTTTACATCCTGCAAACTTCACACTAATCGGGAATTGCCTACTTTTCACACTAGTAACACAATACATTATCCTGTTCGTATACGATAAAAGAAATACGTAGAAAAATGAAACCAAAAGTGCCTAGAATCATTCGACAATGAGCGAAGATTTCTCATGAAAATATCGTATCATAGAAGTAAAGAAACCAAAATTATTCTAGTCTTTAACAACAGTCTGAATATAATATTCATTGACGAGACGGAAAAAAAAAATAACGAAAAAGTGTTGTAAAACTGCCCGAAGAAAAAATTTTTCACATAACTAGTGCTCAAATTTTTATTAAAAGCTCTGAAATTCAGTAGAATGTTTTTCAAATTTTCTGATTTCTCCGAAAAGTTTTCACTCAATAGACACTGGAAGATCTTTGCAGATATAATCTCTGACGAAAAATTTCAGATCGAAATGACGATAATGAATACAGTCAGTAAATCGTTGATGATATTTTATTCTTTTTTGTTACGAACACTCCACATATCTCCCAAATTTGTGTTTCAGCACATAATTGAGATTCTCGGATTTCTTTTCGTTTCACGTTTTGTACAGAATTTTTCATTGTTATCATGACATCGATTTTTCATCAATTACCAGATTTTAATGACAGAATAAAGAAAATTAAACAGATTATTGAAACTGATCGTATAATGAGGATAGGTGAAACGAAAACTCCTTTAAAACGAAAGCAGGCATACTCATGCATACGTCAATGAATCTACAGTCGTGTTGCAAATAGGTAGGTACTTTATATATATATATACATACATATACGTACACACACATATATATATACAGTGTGTACGGCGACAGTTAATGTATAACCAGGATCGCGATAAGCGCCAAATGTTTATCCAACAATTTCGTTCGCTCGCTTTCCCCCGACATTTTGTCTTCTCCCTCACATCCACGGGTAGGTACCTATTTCATTAACGTCCAGGGGTTGTATAAATACATACATCCATGAACATAACAAGTAAAGCGAACGCGGTAGGTAAATTGCAGATAGTGAATCGGTCGCACACAGACGCGGAGGGACTTCTGGCACATGTTAGTGGGCGAATGGAAATTTGAATATTGTAATTAAGCCCAGGGCAGACGCGCCAAGGGATAGATTTGATCTGAAACTGAAGCTTCCGACGCGTTTTCGGCGCGCATACACCGGGACAGAAAACTAAACATGTCGAAACTCCCATGTCCTACGGTTGCGCATCGCGCCCAATTCGTGAAGAGCGTCGAGCATATGGTGCCCAGTCAGACAATTACCACGTAGGAGCGAACACGAGGGATAATGATTTTATCTCCGTTCGACATCTGAACCGTTTTAGAGGCGTAAGAGGGCGAACGAACCGGGCGCTTCGTGTGAAACCGACCGAGCTGTTGGAGCAGCGTAGGAAAGTTTTCAATCAAACACTTCTCGTCGGGGAACGAGGCGAAGAAAAGTGCGCCACTCCTGGTTTGAATCAAAATGCGCGCGCGCGGGAAAAACGCGTCGCCCTAACCTATCAGCGATTGGAATGTCTTCGATAGGGAGGGTCTGCCCGATACGACGTCACGTTTTATCGAAATAGAAGCGAACTTTGAGCAGCGTAAGCTGTCGAGTGATGAACTTCGACGTAAATAACAAACCTAGAAAATCGTTCAATACATGCTCGATTTGGAAATACACTTTCATTGTACAAGATAAATGAGGACGATATAATGTGAGTCTCGCTAAATTTTTGGCTGTAAGATTAGGTGGACATAACCTCTCAATAATTGATAAGTTAGTTTTTACAAGTAATTTTTATCCAACGGCAGTTGTTGAATACATGACAGTTCAATAATTTATCACAACGAACCGAACGATTACTGATGTGCGGGTGAAATCATGGTGCAAAACATACACCGAGAGTTACAGGTTAGAATTTCTCTTGAGAGTGCGATGTTTCAAGCGGAAACTCGTTGACATAGATTAACGAAGAGTTTACAAATTAGCAGAATCCTACATGCGCTAAACAAGTACTTGATATCCGACATGGGATTACGAAGTTGGACGAAAATGCGATCAGAAGTACCCTCGGATGATATGAATAATTCAAATTACGCGCGAATTTGAGTTTCAAAAAATGGCGCAGCCAGTCTAGAAGATAACATGCGGTGGTCATTTCTCCTTGCAGTCAAATTCCTTGAAACTAAGTATATAAGGGTTCTCGATGTAGCTGATTTCAAAAATGGGCTCAGATTTGAGAAACTTTCGAAATTCAAAATGGGAGAATATTAAAATCGATCCAATTCGCTTGAAATTTGCTACTCGGGGGTTGTAACATTTATTCTGCAGAAACGGGCATTTTGAACGCTTCGCAAAAATTCAATTTAAATCTTGAATAACAGATTGAAAAAAGTTGTCCCATTCATGAGACGCTGTGCCGCAAAGGGTCGATGAGACTCGGCCGGCTGAGAACCGCTGAGATGTTAGATTGTTACCTGCGCATCCTTCCTGCGGACGCGGCGGTTAGTGGGCCTAAACGAGTCCCATATTCTATGACTAACTCGGCAACAGCTCTACGAAGCCCGCTTAGCTCCTCGACACCTTCTCGAAGCCACCGCGATGCTGTGTCGCACGGCCTTGTGGGTACACCGCGAGTTGTCATCGAATGCAAATAACCGGCGTTCGTTGCTCGTTTACAGAAGGAAACTCGAATTTATTGCTGTATATAACACCGAGAACATTTATACGACTAAATAACGTATTTAAAATTCTGTACCTCTTAACAGATTTTCATTAGATTGGAACAGTGTCGAGAGTTTTTCAGTGGTGTTTAACGAAAGGTTTCTCAAAGATTACAAACGTGAAAATGGCTGAAGAACGAGAGCGAACCTTACTTTGCAAAATTCCCAACAGATTAAAAGAATTGTAATGATTTTTGTGCTCGTATTCTTATATTCGTATGCATACGGAATTATGCATAAATACTTGTTTGCGATTTTAAAAAACTGTTTTTTAGTCCGGTAATAGCGGAATGAAAAGAACAGGAGGAGAATGGATTCTTCGTAAAGCTCGAAAGACAGTTTCTTAAACAGGCCAAGAGAAAAAAAATGTCCAAGTATATGTTCGTTTCTCATAAGAAGATTTAATGCGTGAAAAATTGTAAGTTTACAGTTTTTGAATAAATGTTATTACCGGACCCTGATCTGAAAAAAGATCGGGGAAAGTTTGTGTAGGAATCAATCGCCTGCGTGAGAAAATAATAATCAGGACCATGTGAAAAAAATTATATTTTTTGTCAGAGTAAGAAAAAGGGAGCAAAATTTTTTAGGCCGGTAGATCGGTCAAAGCCGACTACACGAAGCCGGGACAGAATCCGGTATATAAGATGGATGGAGAATCATTTAGGCAGAAATAAGGTCCTCCGCAGGACTATTAATTACGACAAAGGAACCGCTCGAACATCATAAGCGGCGACTTGAAAAGACACGAACAATTAGTTATTTTAACTAAATTATCTTCTGGACAATGGGCGACGCTTAACAGGTGAGAAAACTTCTCGAGCAGTTCGCTGCACCGAAATATACAATCCTGATTACGTTCTGGTCTCCCCCCTCCCTTATTGTGTCACGGGAAATTGGTTTTGAAAATACCCTTAAAATTGTTATTTGTTTTCTATATAAGTAGGTGTGCTATACACACACCCTAAATACTGGTCGTAAATATCGCAGTCTTTGCCATTCGAGTATCCAGACAAGCTGCAACGAATGGTACAATTTACAAATTGATCAAAAATTTTAAGCAATATAGCGATTATCAAAAAATCCAGCATTTATAATTACTATAAATATTGAGCAGTTACTTGTAACACATTTGCTTTCAATTCTTGTAGTGTTCAAAGACTTTGTTATAATGTCTGGTTTAATGGAATTTATTAAGTAACTACACGTTACAGCGAATGAAATTATTTTTGAGTATTGAATAGTTGTTCTGAACCCCGATAAAAATTAAGTACAAAACAAGGAATGTTTCACGATTGAAAATAAACGATTGTAATCACTTGGTTTCAGTCACTTGACACGTGCAATTACCACAAGTTTATAGTTACAGATATATATCGATGAGTTATTTCATCATAGTATTATCTGTTGTTAGAATAAAGCTATTTATCTTCTTAGCAATGATTTTATTGATTTTTGTATCAAAATCACGATACCTACCTGCAATTGAATCGTTGTGTTTTTTTCAAATTATTTCTCCAAATACAAAGTTCAGTCCACTCTAATGCAAAACAGTGACTAAATCCGAACCTAAAATACGTTCTAGTTAATGGTGCGCTATTTTGACACTGAATCCAATCAGATTATAACAAAACAAACTATAACTCCAGATAAGCTAAGGATAATAATGAATATGTTAATGATGAAACGCTTTAGACAAAACGTTTATTTCAGGTTCGCGTTTCAGCGAAATTGAAACAAATCGTTAAATACCGCAGAACAAGTGACATTCTTTAAATATCGCAACATTAAATATCTGTTTGCGATAATCAAGTGCGTCGTTTCAATTAAATTAGGCTTGATCATCGATTTATCATTGAATCAAAATCAAATTATCGCAAAAGTTATGAAAAAACATAGTACGTGCAATAATAAACAAATTATAGCAAGACGTAGCAGGGTGGCCTCAAATTTTTGGGAAAAACATCCCTTAACATTTTCAAGTTTTCCGGGAGACTTTCGCAATTCTAGTAAGTTACTAAAACCTACATCGTTCAAGTTATTAACTCTATATTAGATTCAAATTCAATTTTAATGAAAAAAAAATATAGCGTACAAAAAGTCAGTTCAATCCAATTTCTTTTATGGACAAAAAGAAAAGTGAACTTGTTACATGAAAAAATCGTTTCTGATTCCCATGATAGAAAACTAATATTTTCAATATTTTCCACGACTGAATTAAAAATTCCCAGACAATTCCAGGTTTGCCACGATCCTTGAATTCCCTGCCACCCTGAGGTAGGTACTAGATTATCTACTTCTAGGTGTAAAATTCATTTTCGTTACGTACACTGAGAAAAATTTCATCTGTTACAGTAACTAGAAAAATTCAGTAAAACAGGTATCGTTAAAAAACTGTTTGAATATTGCTGAAAATACGAAAAACGAGGTACACGTAACCATTTTGCATCGTTGCCGATCCTTTTTTGGTAATTGCAACGCAAAATCAGTTTCTTCGGTTTACTCTACTTTTTTAGTTAAACAAGGCCTTAACGTCAATTTATCATTGCACGATTGTGGTAAAAAAATGAAAATAGTTAAGAACCGAGCGGTAACCGGAACTAAAAATTTCTCTCAGCGTACCCGGAGCAGTATCAACTTTTCGGTTACAGTAAACAAAGAGTATCAAAATCAAGGAGCGCGCAGTCGGCACAACTATAAATTCCTGATTGGTGCTAGTAGTTACAAAGCGTTCTAGTTCGCGGCCATTGTCGCCGTCTCGACAAGATGATCGCCGCTCATTTGTTTCTTTGCGGATGCCGCGATAGAGTTTCGTGCTGCAGGGGCTGCCGCCTGTAATTCCGTACGTCAGCGCCGAATATTAATTCGAATTCCTGTCTCGGTTAAATATGGCGGCAGCGCGAGGGGGTTTTGTCTGGTAAATGAAATATCTTCGGTAGCCAGGTACCCCGTGGCTTCTCCTCGAGGCCGCGTTCGATTCCCTGCTTTGTCCACCACGGATTCTTTGGGGACGCCCTGGAGCGGATAAGTGGAATCATTTCAACGAGGTCCCCGCTCCAGGAGTCACCGGGGTGCCCCGAGTCCTCCAACTCATACCGAGACACCTTATCCCGAGACGCCAAGGCGATGCGGGCCGGGATACGCGATATTTTCTAGCTATTCATTTCGGCTCTACCTCGTGGTTAATACTCGCGCCTCAAACACTGAGAGAAATTTTTAGTTCCGGAAGCATAAACGTGGAAAAGTTTCACTGACGATAAACGTTGTATAAAGAAAAAAAAGGTCGCCCGAGTACTGAGTTCTATGTGCAAATTATAGCAATTATCAATCGTGTCAAGTTTAGACGATCGTCGTTTCATAACCGAAGGTTGTACAAGTTTCGAAAGATTGGTGGCACATTTACGTCGAATACTTAATCCGTTAGCAATTGCATTATTTTCTTCTTCAAAGAAATTTTTCTGAAATTTCACCTATACATAACCAGAAGTAGTAAGAACCCGAAAGTTATGACTCGTAAAATTCCATTCGAATCGATCCCGTATTTTTTCCGGAACTTGGAATACAAGTGGAAAAGAAACGTTGAAGCGATAAAAGTGTATTCACAAGTGATAGATATTTTTTTTTCACTCAAATCAACGTTTCTATTAGTGATAAACCTTGATCGAAAAAATGCAAAAATTTCAGTAATTAAAGATCGAAAATACTTTCTTTTCAGGACCTGCTTGGTAAAAGTTCGATCAGCGATCGTTCGTGCGTAGATTAGTACAAAATTTTTATCAGATTATTTTTGAAATTAAAATTCACAACCAGCACGCTGCCAAATTAGCCTTTAATATCTTTTCTCGGCCGTTTCTATGACGTGTATCGGTGCATGGAGGGAGAACGGATGTTGGTTGGCGTATTAGTTAAGATGGCAGTGCTACCATCATCAATACGTGTCACAGAGTTACGTATATTATTCACTTCACACAGAAGGCTGTCCCACCACCACAAGACGAACCTTAATTATCTTCCCCCGTTCTGTTAGCGTGCAACCACCTAACAGGCAATCTCGTCGAGGATTTTTGACACCCCTTCTTCGCGTCCCTTTTTCTTGCTCCGTTTCCTCGACGTTCTAATAACGCGATATCGCAATTCGCTCAAATTACCCGCGAAAACTTGTTCTGTAAAGAAAATCTATTCTAAACTCACATTGGATTCGGAATCGTTTCATATTTTATTTATAACTGCAATTTTTTATGATGCAAGTTGGTGAAACTTGACGGAACCGACAAGACGAAGAATGTCTGGAATCAAAAACTGTCGTAGTGGATAAAGGTATAAAGGGTTGTAACTGAAAATAGTATCGACCAATGTCAAAACAACGATCAAAAAGGAAAGGAAAAGTTTTCGGAAGAAAAAATACTCGTACGAAAGATTCCACACGATTTTTAGTCGTACGGGTTGCATATTCCATCCGTTTCCAAATCCTTGACTTTTAGAATTCTTGCGATCATAGGCGTGTTTAAAATATTGAATGTACATTGAAAAACGCAGAAGAAAAAAAAAAATTCTATTCATCTGATTAATATTCAAAGTAAGCTTAATCTTATCGGATCCAAAATATATACGTGTTAATCTTTCTTTATTTGCACAGATTGTGTTGATTTGAATTCAATAAATTTATTCACAAAAATACACAATTGTACTTTTATGTAACTAGTAATCAAGTAGGCAAAAGTGAACAATTTAACGGGTAAGAAATTCGAGTCGATGCAAAAGACGTAAATTATTCAAACGGTTAGTTTTAACATGTGACAAATGTATCTCGAGCTCGGAAATGTTAAGAAAAGCGTTTTAAGCACCGTTCCAACTTCGTCCATGGCAATGTATAAGAAATCCAGCGCACAACACAAACATTGAAAAGCAACGACGATGTAATTTTCAGGGGCGATTGAGACCGTAGATAAAACAAATTGAAATTAATCGGCGGTTTTATCTTGGGAATATTTTAGCGTAGCATGAGGAAAGCGTTTGGTCTCATTGCAGGACGAAGGAGAGAGAAAGAAGGCAATTGCGCACGTTTTGCGTCAAGTCTGGTACACATGTATACACATATATATATATATATATATATACAAATACACGGACATTATCAAGTACGTAGAGCTACCAAGAAACGCGTTGTAAAATACAGGGCGGACCTCGCGAGCCTTTATCATGCAAAGAAGGTTATCGCATTAGCGACCTCTGTAACAATGGATTCTTGAAACCCCAACTCGACTCCTTCATCGAGTATACGTAGAGGTATAACCGTGGCTTGTTAAAGTAATAACTCTAATTATACAGACCGTTTCGAATACACCTTCTCTCACCTTTTCCAATGGGCGCTAGGTACCATCTACAAGCTCGCGTATATCGTTGCCTCTATCTCTCGGATATATTATATCTTATATCCAGGTAACAGAGACTAAATTGAGTGAGAAAAAATGAGACGAAGGATAAAAGAAATCGAGAAAAGGAAAGGGAGGAAAGGGGCGGGGGGAGAGGACGGAAGGTGATAATGATGTGGATCTCGCTCGATTCATCTAGCTACGCTAATTAGGGATTGATATTACATGCGTTGGCCACTAATTGCGGCAGCCCGATCTTCGGATATGCGAGAACAACTTGGCGCGGTTCAATTTTAAGTGGTATAATACAAAAGTTCTCTGGCACATTCTCATTTCGAACAATTATTCGCCGGCTGGACTTACTCGATCATTTTTACATTTTTACAGTGCAATGCGATGCGTGTAAGATCAACGTTTCGATTCGTGGGTCAATTTTCACTAAGGATAATTGCGACGAAATTGTCGGTTTTGAAGTTTTTTTACAAAAATTTATGCAAAGCAAACTACACCGTGTAGTTTTCTCAGTTTCTTTGTATTGAACGTCAAGTTTGTTGAGATTGATATAGAACCACCAATTGCGACAGACAGAGATCAATACTGTAGGAAAACATTGATCGAAGAAGTATCGATTCGATCAGACAAGCCCTTTTCGTTATTTTTGTCAACCGCCGATGTAATCATCGCGTCTTATTTACCATTGATGTATCTTACTGGATTGAACGTATAAATGAACTCATCTTCACTGATTTGCTTTTCCCTTTACCGAGGATCGCGCCGAACTGAGGAAATCATGATTTCGTTTTGTTCGACTGTCTACATATTTGTTATTTTAAAATCTAGTGATTCACGCTTTTTTCAATTTTGAAATTAGATTTCAATGATAAGTTAAGTGAAATACCGAAAATGCTAAAAACGTTACGTTCAATGTTTGAAGAAAATACGTAACTTCAACTTGGATGAGTAAATTTCAATATCAGAGTAATTTAAATAGCGAAAAAATGTTACTAGATGTAGTAATATCATAGAGATTGGTAAATCAATTTCTGTCGCGGTGTACTTTGAACAAATCCAAAAACGGATAAAAATTTCTTGACTGCTGTAAAAAAAAACCTACTTTAAACTTCTATAAGGGTATATTTTGCTTTCAAGAGTAAATAGTGAACTATTATTCACTACTAGTTTACTTGTGTGAATTTAAAACACATTAACACATTTGACAAACCGATAAAAAATCTCCTACTCCAAGATCAAGCAAATTAGAATTACATAAATATACGCTAAACTACAAAGTAACGAAAATGGGGTCAGTAGTGTAAGTATAATATCAAAACGCCTGATGTTCAGAGTTCCACAAATTTTAACATGGCCAATAACTGGAGGTATGTACACCTGGGGACAATGAATCTGAGATGGTTAATTTTTTACACTAGACAGTTATGTTGGCAACACAGAAAAACCCGCAGCGCCACAGTCGGCCGAGCGCGAAACAAACTCAATCTCAATAAACTTAACATAACCAATGACCGTCGAATCTAACCTAAGAATACCGCGGGGATAATGACTTGTTGGATTGACACGTATTTTAAGGTTAGATTAGACGGTCATGGGTTATGTTACGTTTAGTGAGATTGAGTTAGTTTCGCGCTCGGCTGACTGTGGCGCTGTAGCTTTCTCTGTATTGCCAACGTAACTGCCTAGTGTAAAAAAGTAACCGTCTCAGATTCATTGCCGCCAAATGTACATGGTAAAATATCAGGTCGCATGAGTAAAGAAGGTTATTTGTTCCCTTGGGGTATATAAATATTTACATTTTTCCGCTTATTAGACAATTTTCGCATCCAACGTTATGCCGAAAACGAAAATTACGATTTATCCTTCAGACCATCGCTGCAGTTTGTATTTAGCGAAAGCATTATACCCGCGCCATTAGGCTTAAGCTTCTGACTTTCGTACCTACTGTAGTATACTACAAATGAATCCATAATTTGACAAGCCTGACAAATCATTCATCCGCATCGCCAGTACGTATAATGTATCAGACGTTCGGTAGGTTCGTACGCATAATGTACGTAACAACCACTACATGTAGTCACAAGACTGTGCAATCCGGTCTTGAGAAAAGCGAGTCGTAAGGATGGTCCTGGTATTGTGAGGGTAATAAGCATGCGGTAACCCACAAATGATTCTTTTACTGCCCTGCGCAGTTCGCTACTCGATATAATTTATTATTTTATGGTCCTTTTTCAACCCTTTTCCCGCTCCCCCAAAGAATACCTAACAGGGAGTGAGAACCGGGCTGTTTCGACTCGGAACTCCGCCACGCAACCCTAGAAAACGGACTGCCGCACTGCCCGGGAGACAAATGAACTGCGAAACAAAAGACGAACCGACGGTTTTTCGGCATCAGAGGCGTGGCGTGACGGTATTAAGCCACCCTCTTCTTCGAGAATCGTTCTCCTCGTGTTATGTGCCATTGACGCGGTGTAAACTACCGGAGTTTGGTTTGTTGGAATCCAGTCCGACTGTTTGTTTCTACTCATATTTCCGAGCTAAAGTGAACTGCAACTTCGTTCTCGCGTAAAGTTACACTTTGCACTTTGGAATGCGATGTACATACGTTTGGAAACTTGTCACCTATAAGAGTAATTCTATATCTTCTGAAAACTTTTGTAACCAAAGATTGAAAAGCACGTGTATGACATATGACTGGAATCGTTTTTCCAAGATGAGCGGATGACATTCCAAAGAATCAAGTCCTCTACCAGGTATAAAAAAATTATCATTACCTTGTCTACACTTTTCAGTAGCTGAGTAATTGCAATGTCGGTCGATTTTGGGACCTCACTTTTCACTTGTCACAGTGTCACTGTAGTGATGAAAAAATGTCAAGGAGAAACACGATCTTGATGCACAATGCGCGGTAAAACGTCTCGAATGTTGGTACGGACACTGAACTACTTTAGTTAGGCGCAAAACAAAACTTGACCACGAACTTTAGGCGAACGAAGATGTTGCCGCAACCGCGACGCCGAGGATACTGAACGGGAAATCGATATTCGAATTCAATGTTTACCTATTTCTGTTGAAGTTCACCCGAGCACCTCGTACGTGTTTACATGTACGAACTTGTGGCGAATTCGAGTCTATAGGGTGCTCAATTAATAGCGAGATGATTCAAGTGGGCAAAAACGGTGTCGTGGAGGAAAAATGTGTGAATGGGCCTACATTTTTTCTAACTTCCGATTGACTGATATTTTGAAAACTGGAGATCTTTAAGGTCGTTGATTGCAATCTGATATTGAGATTGGAAGGTCTAAATGTTAATGGATTTGGATCAAAATTCACAGCCGAGTATTTCTGAGGTCGCTGATCACGAGTCTAAAATCAAAACTTATAAATACAAAATCGCTAACTTTCCAGACTCGCTATTTTCAATTTTTCGGATTTCAACTCAAGACAAGATTAGATCCGCCGTTTTGAACTCTCAAATTTTTATTTCAAATTTGTAATAAACGACTTTGTAAGTTTCCGAATCGCAAATGTTGAGTAAGAGAACTTGTAACACGTCCCAAACGGGTAAACAGTTCTGTTATTTACTCATAATTTGCTGCTCTCATTTTTCCTGCACAAAACCGCTGCGTAGTTATTTACAAGAAAAATTCTAATAGGTATTTGGAATATTTAGCTATAGACTGCAAACCAGTCAACAGATTATTGTCCATGTCTTAGATTCTAATTTTTCATTCTATATTCGTTTCAATTTTGATTAGTCCAATTCTAGCGATGATCGCATTCAAGTTGAAACGGAAGAAAAACAGAACATTTTATCTCCGAAAACACGAAATACATGTCGTATTAAAAAATTTCTTCTCGTTCACGTTGTTCAACATTTTACAGCACGTCGATATCATAATTGCTAATCCTACAGAGTATGAATGTTTTTTAATGAAAGCCACGCAAAGCGAAAAGATCTCAGATACGAAGTTCAGATCAAGTAATTATCTTGACAATGATCTTTCGTTCTGTAAACACTGTAAATTTTTATCCCGTGCTAACTGTGCCAACCTAGGTGTGTCGCTACAATATTATCGGAACGTCGAAGGTCTTGCTAGTATATGATTGTATTCTATCTTCCATGTGAGTCGATCACACGATTACAATCACTCCAAAGAAGTGTATAAACAAACGAAGAGGAAAATCGCGTAACTTACACGATGCCCGGATTTGTTACGGGAACTCTCAAATGCCGGTTTCTACCTATCCTACAAATGAATCAGCAATAAGAAACGAAAAAATAGTTCAAGTCGGAATTTGAGTGTAAGAAAAATTTGATAAAGAATATTCACAGATTTTTCATATATTTGATAGCGACGATTGTATATAAAAAATTATGAGGGTGAGAGTATTGAGAAAAATGTGAACACAATGTTCCCACAACAACAACTAGAAAGAAAAAAAAACTGAGCCTCCTTAAATTTCCAACCGTGGTTTATTGGTACAGTCCTTGCATAATTATATATTTTCACTTTTTGCTATAGTCAGAAAATATATTTCGTTGAAAACTGACATATGAAAATTAGTTTTGTAGCTCTAAGTATAGAAAATCTGGTAGGTGTTCCCATATATTTTTGATATAGTAACTTGTGCTGCATTGCCGGTAACTGTTGTGACAATTGGATGACGGTGTGTCGATAAATTGTTTAAAAAAGTGCAATGTAGTTAAACTAAAAGAATAGAATAATGTTTTAATAATCAGAAACTGTAGCGTACGTTTAAAACAACAATCGCATCGAATAGTTACACACGTGGAACATTGTCCAGTAGTTTGCAAAGGCATTTAAATCTTGTTACAACGATACTGGTTATTATTATTATTTTTAATATAATTTCCTGATAACTATACAACAAAATGGGAACACCTCTGGCCAATGTGAGTATTTCTAATCTCGCAGAGAGCACATTACGCGTGCATTAACACTCTTTGGCATTACGCTACAGGCATTATCCGAATTTGTTCGTTCGGCAGAAAACAGCAATTACATGTGCCTATAATTAAATGATGATCGGTGCGAGGGACGATGCAGTATTATAAGTATGTGTTTAGACGGGAGGCTGTGGACGAAGGAAGTCTACCGAAGGACTCTTTTGCCAGTGTATTAAAATTGACGAAAAAGATTCTGCTCTTCGCGTCTCTTACGAACGAAACCGAGTGCAGATGGAGGACTATAATCAGAGAGACAGTGGTACAAACCGCAGAGGCCTCGGTTTAATATTACTGTCATTTCAAGACGAAATGCGGACGACTGAAGACCCGGTCGAAATTGTTACTCGAAAAATTAAATGGACGAAATCGTCCTGTTATTAGGGACCATTACAAACGATCAGACGGAACCTGGTGCCCGTGCAAGCTCTCTCTGAAGCTTCTCCGTCGCAAGGGGGCGAGCTTTTTCCAACCCCGTATGCCGGTCCTTCGATCATCCTGCTCCTCAAACGCGATCGAAGATGAGCGTAGGGTTTACCCTCGGCTATCAAGTTACACCTCCGACTATCGAGATGACGCGATATGCGATTGAAACTTAACGGTAAGTGACACTTGAATGGAAGGAAAAGTTAATTTGAACTAATAACTCGTCTGCAAAGTCATGGGAAAATTTTAGTATGCTTGAACAACAGCGTGAAGAACAAGATTTACTGTAAACAAATTTTGGGCTGTTCGGTGATTCAATCTTTATCGCAATCTATTACATGCAATTAATGGTTCGTTGCTGTTGATGAAACGTTTTATTTTTTATCTGACTGAAGGTGGTTGATTTGAAATAGCTGGCATATTGATAACAAAATTGACGATCAGATCACAATTTGTTAAGCAGACTGTTTAACAGAAATTGAAACGAAGCTACGAAAATTACCTTAATAATCCAAAAATATATAACATTGGAATTATGAACAAAGATTTTATTTTAAATCGATCAAAAATGGTTGAAAATCGAAACAGATTCGTTCGATTTTACTCTGCGATGGCTGATTTTATTCGCATACTATTTTCTAGAAAGGTATAATAAGAGATTTTTTTTCTTACCAACATGGTAAAAAAAAAAAAAAAATGTTTTAGTAAATTTATAGAAAATTGTATTTTGAATAAAACGAGCCGTCTTGGAGTGAAATTAACAAGACTCTCCCAGGTTTTCAACCATTTTGAAACCGTTTGAAACAAGGCAGCGATATCAAAGCTTTAGCTTGAAATCTCAGTATTTCCAACATTCGTATTTTTAAAGAGATCTTCGTAGCTTAATACGAATATAATAATTTGAAAAATAAACAATATACGGATGGTGTGTCGTAATAAAATTGACAAAAAATATCGACTCTTAACCGATCAACTTCCTCAAAACTTATTTCTCTACAATGACATTTTTTTTTTTTATGTTATATATAATTACATTCTGCTCATGAACAATTTCGTCGATATTTAAGCAGCTGGCAACCGTATACAGAGTGAATTACTAACGACTGAATGGTTTAATGCGCAGGCGCTAAAATTAGAGAAAAAGAGCAGTTCTTTTGTCAAGACAACCAACATTTTTAAGGTTAGATACACGACAGTGACCTGTCATCTGTATTTATGAATGTTGGCCGCCCTGACTAAACAACTGCTATTGCTCTTGTATTTCAGCGCATGCGCATTAAACCATCCAATCGTTAGCAATTCGCTCCGTATAATCACAATAGTTCCGAGAGGTTATTTTTTGTTCCTAAAAGGCAAGAAATTTTCGTTTCGAATTACCAGTGAAAATGGTGCAGCAGCTGCAACGGAAAACCCCGTCAATTACGCATAATGGAAGATGCGTACCTGCCTGTATTCTATAATCTGCAGTGTGTGGGAGAGACTCAATTCCCGTTTCTCTCTTTCTCTCTCAGCCGGCCTCTCGCCGAGTTTCGAGTAATGAATTGTGTTTCATTTCAATTGCTCCGAAACGTGTAATTTCGCTCTCAGCCCGCCTAATTAGGCGGAGACATCTGTAGCCAGGGATTCTCAATCGTAATTGCGATTAATAACAGCGGAGGTTTCGTAATGGTGAAGTAACGAAAATCTCCTTCGAGGACCTTCCTTCTCCCCGATCCGATGCGAGTGTAGGTTCGACTCGATCTCTAGCCGAGGCACGTCCTCGCTCAGGCTCTCTATAATTTCATACTAATCTTCGCCATGCCGACAGGTCATATTATCCGATGTCTATTGTATCATAATCTTTCTATCTAGCCTCAACGACCGCGTCCATACGAGCCGCGCACACCGTCGTGAATATATCGGCGTCGCCTCGCTCCGCGTCTAATTCGACCAATACTCACATCCAGAGACCAGAATCGGTCAGCCGTAATGGTTAAACGCTATTCCACGAGCCGAGATCAGCCTCGAAATCTTCATCCTCAAATTCAATTCGGGTATTCTATAATTTGACACACCGTTAAGTCCGTTCCATCGATGCGCGGTCAAACGGGGAACCGAACAAAGAGCGCAAGTTCCACTTTCGAAACATGGTTTCTATACAACTCTGCATCGCAAGCTCTGCAAGCTCTGCTCTGCTTGTGTATAGAGAGACTGTGGAACCCACTTTTCTTGTTTGAAAATTTTGTAACATAACTCGAGACGTGGTAATTATTGGTTTAAATTGTCTCGCAGGAAAAGTGAACCACTGATGAGTTGGTAACGTGATTTGAAACGAGAACATTACTTGAGCTCAGTGAATTTCCTGCAGAATTGACGGATAATGTCGCAGCAAGAAAGTGACCCAAGTATTCGATTTACGAGAAAATTTAGAAAAAGTGTGAAAAGTTACTAGCTACCAAGTCCAATCCCGAATTTTTAAGTTTCACACCTTGATCGCCTTTTTGAGATTCCATCCACGGTGATGTCAACTTTCCAATCAAAAGTATTCGGTAATTTTGTTATACCGCGATTCCGATTATCGTAAGAAATAACAGTTCGTTCGGTAAATTCACTTAGATCAATAATTACGAAGAGTCGAGAAGAATCATGTGGGAAAGATTGAACAACTTTACGTGGAAACGATTCATACATAGTTCACGATCCCTCGAAGGACTCTTTTGAACAACGATCTTTGGTCGGATGAAAAAAGAAACGGCAGCAAAAACGCCCGAAAATTCATTCAAATTTAGACAAACTGGCTTCCAAGAAAGTTCAAACTGAACGTCAAATTGCCCGATAGAAGCTGCTTCCTCCAAATTGTCGAATCACCATCGAATTCCGGAATTTCAAGGAGGACCGCGCGTACCTCGCTACCGTTTTTGAGATACCAGGTAGGACAGCGGTTCGAGTCGAAGAAATCCTTTATTTAGTCAACAAGGTGGTAGAACCCCGGGGAGCCAAAGATCGAGCGTATTGTCGGAGGAGCCACTCCCTCGAGGACAATTTGCAGGTCCATTAGCGGTCGGCTTCGCATTGAGCTTTCGATAATGCGTCGAGCAAGCTGCGCCGTGACTGCGGCTACTTTGTGCGGTACAACCAGCACAGTTTACGGGACCCAAGGGAGATTTTCCCGGTCAAATTAGAATTTCTTCACGATTCGAGCCGCCCTAGGTGCAGTCTGTACCTCCGTCTGCGCAAACTGTGAAGCTTCTTCGCTACTTCTTCAAGAAACTCACATTACCCCTCATCGCGCTTTAACTCGCTTGACGGGTAAACATACCAAGCAAATTTGATACAGGTACCAATTATACCTCGCTGATCATGAATTTCTATCCTTGAAAACGGCGCAACTCTAGATCGAGTGAATATTTCACTCCAATCAACTCAAATTTAGAGTGATTTGATTCATTCGAAGCGTTTGGGTTGGAAAAACTCACTCTTAAAGAGTGGATAATCAGAAAATCGTGCGAGTTGCGCAATTTTCAATCCAAGGAAATTCAGAGTGAACGATGCTTCGATATTATACCAGTCTTTGCCAACCGAGGCAGGAAATTATACCTCGACATCTTTACAGCGGACAGATAGCTGCACGCGGATAAACGATAGCAATCTTTTCGTCCAAATCGAAGAGCGTGAATTTGTTCGTTCAAAGATTGGTTCACGGACGTCGCTAGACTACGACGGGGGGGTGATCCTCTTTAACCGTAATCATTGGCGACAACTCGACACTTCTCCCGATAGGGTTTTAGACGTAGTTCAGATGTGGTTTGGAAGAGGCGCGGCAACGTACATGTGTATACCTATAATGTACGGCTGGTATAACATGTACAGGCAAGGCTGTCCGGACAAGTTGGAAAGGCGCGAGCCAGCCATCAACGCTTGAGAAGCGACGATCTGGAGATGAGAGGAAAGAGGAGATGAGAAAAGAGTAGAGGGGAGTGGAGGGGAGATCTTCTCCCGATCACGGTTTCTTTCCTGCAGAGATCAACGCCGCGGAGGCTCGTGTTCTCGCGTTACCCTTCTGCAGGATGTCTCCTCCGGTTTGTCCAGGCGGCTTACGCGCCTGGTCGCACCCGAATTCGGGCATATCAAGCACGGACACCTTCCAACGAGATTCCCCGGTCGGCGATACTCGGAGCGATCCCGATCCGGCCTCATACTCGTTCAAATTACAAACGACGTTGCATGTTCGATCGAACTTTGTCGTCGTCCTGATCGCGGACTCCTCTCCTCGTCTTCTAGATTTATACGAATCGACTGGTCTGCGGTCACGGTTTCCACCCTCCGTGTACGCAGACGAACACAGACTCACCGCGTTTATACCGCACTCGTGTGTTTTGTTTAATGTGATAATTTGCCAGTTCGGTTCGGCGGGATCGATTCCCCCGTCCGGTCGCGATATCCATTACCCATCGTTCTTTTCATCATTGTCAATTCGCTCCGTGATATCCCTGAGAAACCTAAACCTGTACGCATGATCACTGAGCGGCTCTGTTACTCGATGCCTATAGAATTTATCTAATTATATAAACAAGAGTGGACAGCATTCGATCGATTCTTTATTCCATATATACCCTCCGGGTACTTACTGCCGACAGATCACATTTCACACACCGGTATACCTGTCGTACCGTGCTGCACACCTTACATGCTGTTAAATAGTTTTAAATTCCAAAACGTATAACCTACTCAGACATGGAACACCTGCATTCGTTCGCGGAACTCGACCGTAGCCTGTAATTGGCAAAATGGTAACGAAAAAAGTGACTAAAATCATAACGGAAGTATCAAAATGTCCAGATAATGTCGGATGCATTAAGGATTTAGTCCTGAGTCGTTATCAATATAAAATCAGGACGAGAGAACACATGTTGTGAAAATTTTTGAATCAACTTTACGTTCGAATGGTACAATTTCATCAATGATATACTCAACTTTTTTCATACTCCAAGACCCAGAAAGTAAGCATACCCATGATGCTGCCATTCTTGACGAACACTGCAGTTTGGAAACACGATGTATTATCAAAATGGAAAGTTTTCAGATACCTCACACGATTCCGTACAACGTTGAACAAGTCCTTGGGAATGATGAAATCGTGCAGTGATAGTCTTTGAAGATGTGACCCTTGAGCCATGGCCGAAATTGCGATGCACAAAAGCAAGTACATCACAACAAGCTGGGATGTAGTTGTAGTGAATAAGTATGAGGAGGTATGTAGTATGTATAAAAAGTATAGAGTGTAATGGAAAAAATTATGGTCGACGAGCAACGAATCGAAGCCTCTTACGGAGTTCCTTAAACGCATCCCAGCGGAAGAGAACTTGCGGACCGCCCACGTTGGCAACCCGATATCCGAGACGCGAGACCCGACCCAAGTGATGATCTTAATGTCTAATTGACCGTACGACGTGGAGTGCGTTGATCTTCGACGATCCGTGGCATCTGAAGCACCTTAGGGTAATCGTCCTGGACGTGGGACACTTCTATACCCCAAAGCTGCATGTGTCGTGTCAATATATCGATCGGTGCATCGGGACCCGCGGACCTTTCTCGCTATCCCTATTTAATAATGCGTGAAATAATAAACATCCCTTCCCACCAAACCTCGCGCACGCGTCCTAACGAATATTCCAAGAACACCGTCGAGATTAACTGGTCAAGAATTCAAGCAGAGGTGAATCACGAGTAGATATGGCCTACTATAAACAAGCTTTCTTCGTGTCTGAAGAAATGGTCTGGTTCTTTGGTAATCTTGAAAGGAATGAGCGGATATTTACGTCATGCTCAACTTGACAATAAACTGCGGATCAGTATTATAGTTGAAACGGTGCTGGATTATGAAATTTTTCTAGATATCGATACTTTGCAGAAGCATGTGAGTATCCCAAATCCAATTGAGGATGTTCGGGTGAAATATGAACAGGAAAATAGAAATTGAAGAGGATTGTTATAAAACTAGCAAAGTTACCGACAGTGATGTACGGATCATGATCTCAAATAAAAAGCGTGTCGAACTCTCGTTGGCTAATTTCATACTTAAATTATCATGACTATTCCAAGTCCTCGAGTATTTTAATGTCCCTGACAGTAAGATCGATCTTCACGCTGGTATTTTCGTGTGCAGACTGCTCGGTATCTGGTCAAGAGATGTACAAGGTATGTGTAGAGCCGGCGGTGAAATTTTTGCGGTAACGCAAATTTGAGGTACACGGAGGCCGCCGAACAAACCTCGGTCAGCCACAACCTTCGAATCGACGGGATCGGTGCGGTTCTAGTCATCGTCGGGCAAGAGGCAAGAGGCAATCTTATTGAGCAAACAAAAGAGTGCCACGGCGAGAGAAGAAAAAAAGGGAAATAGAAAAAGCGAGAAACGGAGGGGATCAATGAGAAGAAGAAGAAGAAGAAGAAGAAGAAGAAGAAGAAGAAGAAGAAGAAGAAGGAGACGAAGTATCGGGACGGAGGCGGAAGAGAGAAATAAAAATGAAGTTGGAAGAAAAGCGGGAGGCGGAGGAAGCCGGCAACATTGATCGAACCTTTGTCGGTCGTGGCAGAGAGATATTTCAGTAGCAATCATATCAGTAATTCCTCGGCTGATTGTCCATGACCGCAGCAATGCCTGGGCTCACCACGGATGGGTAACCCTCTGAACGAATATTATTCATATACCTTATTTGGCCAATGATACCTTCTAATAGCTAAGTCCTGCCGTGTAACAAGAAAGAGAGAGAAGGAGGGGACGAGCGTGAGCCGCAAAAACGACGGATAAGGATAAGCGATCCAATCAACCGGCTAGCTATAATATCATACGAGATTGCCTGGAATTCGACCGTTGAAGTTTTGCTACCGTATTCCCGTCACTCCTGTACGTGAGCAAGAGATCCATGGCTTCATATTCGCTTCTCGAAATACTCACGCACCTCCGTTTCTGTCTACCAGAGAGTACCTTGTACCTATGCCTGTCGGGAAGCGATGGGTACAGAAGTTTTTTAAAATGATAACGGTACAAACATTGAGTCAAGACTGAAGCGCCTTGAAAATAGTCAACATTTCAATTCAGCTTTACAACTTTGCTAATTCACAATTCATTCGAGCAAGTTTGACTTTCAGGAAGTTTTTGCAACGAGTGCCAAAAGAAGAGTCAAGTCAGTTCCTCATTCAGTCGTGATTTTGTTTTCTTATCAGAGTATAAGATCTTTGTGAGTATGAAACATGATGGACACCGTATACGTAACACGGAACCGCAGAGTCTCGAATCGTAGGTCAATCCTTTTCATGCACAATCGACTTTGGTGACGTTCAGCCGAAGAGCGTCACCCTCTGTAATGAGCTTATGGATATGCAGGTACCGATCTCCAGGCGCTTGTCACTCGAGGAAGAAATTCTTTCGATCTCAAAACGCGTAACGACAGTAATCCCGGCTCTGAAGTCGGACCATCAATTACTACAGTCAAATATAAAACTACTTAAAGTCATTAAGTATCAGTGAACTGAAAATGTGATGTCTGAGTAATTATGAGTTGCCTTCACGAGTGGACGGTGATCCATTTGTTCATACTGAGCTCAAGTCCATTTCTTGTCTCTTACTTACTACTATATCTGCAATTTGAAATTTTTGAGAAAATTTTCCGCCTTGAAGATATTCATGCTTAAATCAATGGAATAACAGTGTGGGTACAACGTGTACCATGATTAGTGTGATGGTTAGCTGAGAAAATAGGAACGAGGAACTTACTCAGCTTGGTCATTTAGTCGACTGGCACTCTTTCATGACTTGGAAATATTCTGGATACGGTACCTACTCTCGACACGAAACGTCACATCAGATTAAATCCAGCGATTCGGTCGAGTCTTGGGAGAGGACGGTAGAGGTAGATTTTTGTGAAGGATGACGTGGGGGGCGTCCAACCAGGAGGCGTGATACATACGCGACGACGGTTGATATCGAGTGGCGTTATAAAACGGCATGATAAATGCAAGGTAAACGAATATAACACCGAGAACCGCAGCGTCTTCTGTAACAGTTAAGACGACTGGCGGTTTCGTTGGTTTCCTGCGATTGGTGCCTGATGTAGGCGATTCCGATCAACCGGAGATGCTGGCCAACTAGCTCCGCGCGTATGTTCACGCGTTGGACACTGCAGGGTGCTGAGGACATACAACGTGGCCGTGTGTGCTCCGTTGACAAGGCACGGCAACACATGATACATATGGGAACGTAGAGAGTCTGCGGTTTGAAGCCCGTAGCGTGTGCTCGACGGTGTCGAGTGACTTATGTGACCGGAGCTCACGAATCTTTACAAAGCATAAGCGAACTTGCGTAAGCGTTATCTATCAGAGCGAAATGGATCGCATGTACTCTTGGCCGATGGTTACGGTTGATCCGTCGCTTGGCGTTCAACGCTACCTTTCAGGACCGTTCCTCATGAGTGACAAGTTTTTCTTAATATACGATCAGTATGAACATAGTTACGTTGTTTGATGCGAGAGTTAACATAATGACTTTGGCTACCACTCGGATGAGATATGATAAATGGATCATACCGACGATACGGATTGTTAACTTAATGTTCAACGCTTTTGTAGCTCTTTTTTTTTGGAATTCTTTCACATTGAGAGTTTCACCTCGGACATGAAGTTTCAGTGTATTTAATTGTAAGTGCTACTTTATATCTATTGCTAAACGAATATTTCATTGTAACCTTAAATGTTACCTTTATCAATAATAAAAATTATTTATAGTTTTTCTGATGAGTCAAATTTTTGACTTTCATTCACTACGACCTTTGACACCGAGAATTCTACGCATTATTTTGTTCCTCTGATAATGAAACAGAATTTTGAGTGCCAATCATGATCTGATAATGATGAAATATGATCTATGCGCATTATTTGAAAAACGTGCCAACACTTTGTGGAATGTCCTGTCAAAATGTTGTAACTACTTGAATTGTTCGGTTATAATCTTCGCACTTCTGATTGACCGTTACCTCGTTTTTCTTTTACAAATTAACATCATTTATCATCGATTACTCGCAATATTTTACTTCCAAGTCTGCTGAGAAGCTAACAGCTTGATTTGCAAACTGCAGAAAAATTGCATTACTTCAAAATTTATATGAAAAAATATCCAACTATATCAAAAGATACGATTACAGTACAATCTGCAGCTCGTCCTTTCAACAGTTACGCTCAAAAGAAACGCAGAACGATGCGGAAGGTTTGAATTCTATCATCATCAACGATCTAAGCAGACGTGAGATTATCCGCAAGCGCCATCGTGAGCGTAATTATCGATAATCATTGTAAATCGATAATCCGATTAATTGCTGGGCTGACAATGAGGATCGATAAGCGATCGGGTTATTACAACCGGTTGCTCCATTGATTTTTATCAACAAATATCAATACACGTAGATCGCGCATGCGCTATGTAGATGCAGCATGCCTTTCCACAAGACGATGTAATCTGATCAATTATTGAGAATAAAGAAGTCAACTGGCACGATCGTAACCTACATGCACGTGCACAACATACCTGCAATTCGGAATGCAACGGTGATATACTACACATTAATTGAAATAATAATAACAATGAACGGTGCATTGCCTGCTGTGTAAAGGCTGCAGAGGCGATTGAGAGACGTGAGGGGAGGGCAAGTTTTGCGGAGAGGTCTGCAATTCAGATAATTTCCCACAATGGGAATCATCAGGGATCTTGAGCCTCGGCAAATCATTATTGTCATTACCTACCTCGCTGTGGATTGTTATTATCATTACTATTGGTATTGTATAGCATCCGGTTGAAGTGACGTTGGAATAAAGTACTCGCGTATAAGGCATTCCGACGTGATTCGTTATCAAATCCCATACGGTCATTCGATTGCTCAATTTGGTTGAAGAGAAGAACGAAAATAAACATTGCAAAAGAGGGTGCAGAAAGACAGTCGCTTACGATTGTTTACAAAAGTATATCCAGGCATATGATGAGAATGTGTTTCTTCAAAACGCCATGAACGATACTTGTAATTGAAATTCAAGATCAAACGTGGAGCTGTATCCAAAAAATTGAATGCACAAGTGGAAATCAACAAGAAATCTCATTACATTATTCCAAAACCTCATCATGTGATAAACAAAAATCAAATATTATTTTCTGCTAGTATTGATTGACGTGGCTCTAAAAGAATTTGATATTGACCTGGTTGGAATGTTTCACAAAAGTACATTCGGCAACGACTTATAAAATTTCAAAGAGCAAAAAAAGTTTCGCCCACGTTATTTCCATAAGATACAGAGGATTCGAATTTTCATAGAATGTTTTTTTTTTTTTTTGTCTTCATCAATTTGAAAACGTTTAAGCTCCCGGGAAGATAAAAATTGTAAAACAACCCTATTAAGGACCACGTCCCAATCAGAATACAGAGAGAAAAAAAAGCTCGTGAATTTGCTTACAAGTTTAGTTACACAGGTGCAAGTTTCGAACCCGGCGGAACAGTGATGAAAATCCTTGATGAACACGCAACGCGGTGTATAAGAGAGTCCGGAATCGAGGCGCTCCGAATCTTTCGGTAGCGCATCAAGCAGGCACTCGGGAGCGGACGGTTAATGAAGGTAATTAAGTTTTTTATGCACCTCAGGACGCCCTGGCATCGCTTCAATCCCCGGCGATCCTCTCTCGCCTCCCTGCGATCCTTCATCCGGCCTGGAATGATCGATGCCCCGCCACTCCCAGCCGGTGAATGTGTCAGACGCTATTAAGACAATTCCACCAAATAGTCGAACATGCGCCCTGGAAGTCGAAAAGAATAGTGAAAAATTATACCATGCGAGAATTTCTTCCGCCGTTACAAAGTGCAGCTAGTTTCGATTCGTCCTTTGATCGCTTCTTTTAAACACTTTCGATAAGAAATAAAATTGAAAAAGTAAAATATTCGCGCCTCGGCACGTGCAAAAAATCGAGGACAATCGATTAAAATAATGTGGTTGCAAATTATCGCTTTTATTGCAGTAAATTACAATTTTTTTTTTTTTTTTTCAATAAAAACAAAACAGAATAATATTTTTTTGCAACATTTGAACGGCAAGTTTGGCGAATTCAACGAATTCTTTTTTTTGAGGTTGTGTATTTGGGTTTTTAAAAAGTTTTTGCAACTTTGAAGCTTCGGCTTTTTGGAAATCAAAGGTTTTTTTTTCGAAAGACAACATCTCTCGGTACAAAATCCTTAATCTGATGTTTATAACTTTTAGAGGTATGCAATTATATGATATAGCGTTTGCCATTTCGAAGTTACAGAATAACTGAAAAATTTTTCAGATTCGTCGACGCTAGAAATTTATAGGAAGATAAAAATAGATCGAGATTCTCTTGGGTAAAATTATTTCTCAACCGTTTATTATGATTGGCTGATTTTTTTGTTTTTTGTCATCTTCCGAAAAAACGACCAGATTTTAAACTATCTCTTCCACGATTATATTAATAGAAGTTCATAATTTTGAAACCAAAGACTCTCGAGCAATTTTTTCTTCTATGTTATAAACTTAAAGTTAAACTGGCTAATTATTATATTCGGCAGACGGTTCGGAAAATATTTTCCAAGTTCTACGCAAAGAAAAAATTTCATTCCTCTTTGCACGTTCCTAAGAATCGCAGACATGCGACCGAACTCTCAAGTTTCTATAAATTGGATTCATTTTAATTTTACGATTTTCCTAAACGTTTGCATTACATAAGAATTGAAAAACAGAGTGGCGAAAATTTTGCACAAATAAAATTTCCCGACTTTTCTCGTGAAAAAAAAATCAGAATTCCTTGATTTTTTTCCCACGAAACTTGACTAACGTTGAACACTTTTTATGACCAAAAGCTCCATAAGTTGCGCACCTCGAATCTACAAATTTGTATCTAAAAAACCCACAGTATTGTCTTATTTCTTACAAATAATTCGAAACCGAACAATACAATTTCCGAAAGTTAGCTCGACCGAATTTACGAAGCATAGCTAAAGTTTGAAAACAAAATTTACAAAAAAAAAGTACGTTTTCTTTTTTTTTTTTTACAATTCCATAGACCTTGCCTCACTTTTCCCCATACACGAAATTCCCCGACCAATCCAAAATCTGTCGCCACCCCAAAAAAAAGTCGAAACACCGATATAACACAGCGATTTCTCAGATAAAATTTTCCAAGCCGCAATTACAAGACGTAAAATAATTCGCCGTCGGCGGGGTTCGTCATTTCGCATAAACGACGAATGCGTGTGTGCGCGCAGAGAGTAAATGGATTCGAACGCGGCATTCGGTGCAATCTGCAACGTTCTGCGCGGATGCGCCCTGGGAGATACAATGGCTCCTAATGACTGCCGCGCCGCCAAAGATGTTTGTTTGATTTTATTTTATTTCCCCGCAGCGTGAGTACTTTCCTCCCCCTCCTTCCCGCCCTTGTAGGAATACGCATTAATTGTCAGCAGGAGCTTAGACACTTGGAACGAGTCGCGTCGTCTCCTCGTTCTTCGCCACTCCGGGACTAATGCATCGGGTATATATATATATATATATATATAAACCAGATAGCCGCTATAATACGCCGCGGGTGTATAAATATATAATATGTAAAGGGTACGGTAACAACTATACGCGATTATTAGCCCGGGGATGATCGAGCGGTTCGTCCTTATAATCGAATACCTTGGAAAATGCGGAGGAATAGATAATTGGGACGATTATCTCTTTCCACGCGCGTCACGTGTCTCTGTGTAATTATTTCATAATTAGTACACCGATGGACATTCCGTCATGAGGGTAATTGTTTCGAATACTATTGACACGAATGTGAAACTTTGCATTATAGATTGGTTGGAATTATCGTTGTCTCGAAGTTTATCAACTTTTGCTTTTTAAAAAAAAAAGAAGATCAATTTTTAGACGCGTTTTTTTGAAGATTTTCTCGAGGAAACACAACGTTTTGTTGTAGATAACAAAATTGATAAAATAATTGTTTCAAAATAGCGAATAAAAAAAAGTAATTTCACAAAATATACTTGTAATTACGAAATCTCGATTTTAATTTAGTCAATTTAATGAAATAACACTTTTTTCGTGGTGTTATCAAAATATTTAATACCCTACGGGAGATTCGACTAAATTTCTTCGTAAGGTTCACTAAATCTATTCGGTAGATGAAGATTAGTCAAATTTACGAAATAATGAGAGCTACTGATTGATTACCGCAATCAAATAATACGTTACATCGTAAATCTACAAAAAAAAAAACAATCATTTTTAATCTTCAGAAAATGATTTCACTGTGTAAATTTATGCAGCGAAATCTCTGGGATTTTTGTGCCGAACATTTTCTGAGACGTCACTGAATCATTATGTTTTCCGTGTACTAGAAAATCAACAAAACTTTTTGCTTGTGTGATAACAGTATTTGGTGGGATGATTGTTAACCCTAAAATTTTTATTCCAGGACCAAATTTTGATTTTGTTTTGCAATTTTGCATTGTTTTTGCAATTTTTCACCCACCCTACGGACCCACCAAAACAAGCGATCAATAATCACGAATAAAGCATTCTCCTGAGAAGTACCGAAATGACAAAAAAGATTCCTCTGCGGGGAATAAAATTTGTTAGTTGGAAGATGGTGTTTAAGACGTCGTTATTCACTCCCTCCGTTTCACCTCGACTCTTTTCTTCAGCGCCCGGATACAAATGAGCTTTGAACAGACGGAGGTCAGGGCGGTGCTTTTGAAGGTCTTTGACGTTCGGGAGCCGGAGGTCAGTCCTGGCTATTCACGGTAGCACCCCGAAACCACGACCTCCTCTCACTCCGAGTTACGGCCCCGTACTCACCTCCGTTCATCTTCGTCCTGGCGAGGATCCAACGAATGAGGATGGACAGAAGGCGGCGCGGGAAGAGTTAATAGCCGTCTTAATTATACGCGTATCTATCCGAAACTTCGGTGAGGATTTTTCCCTACGTCGATTTTACTCGGCTCCCTCATTCCGAAGTTATGAAAAATCAGGAAATCAACAATTTGAATCAATCTCACGCGCAGACTTTACTATTGGCATATTTTTTTGATACAAACAAATTACTCTTTTCGATGACAAAGTTTTCGCTAAGAATCGCTTTTACCTACCCGGGAAAAATTTTTTTTTTACGATCAAATAAATTTATATGAAATTACGTCTGAAGTTTGACCTAATAAACTTGTACAAAATTATACGCATATAATTTCACATCATTTGGCACAATTTTATCTAACTTGGCAAAAAAATGTGAGTTTGATATAATTTTACGTGATTTCATAAATTTGGATAAAATATTACGTCGTTACATGTGAATATATGAAATTGGATTGTCAATTTCATGAAAATTTTATCGGATTATATAAAAACATTTTTTCCCAGGTACACTGAGAAAACTTTCATTTGTTATAGTAACTGGAAAAATTCAGTAAAACAAGTATCGTTAAATAAAACTGTTTGAATATTGTTGGACTTACGAAAAACGAGGTACGCGTAACCATTTCGCCCTGTCGTCGATCCTTTTTTGGTAATTGCAACGCAAAATCAGTTTGTTCGATTTACTCTACTTTTTTAGTTAAACAAGGCTTTAACGTCAATTTATCGTTGCACAAACGATCAATTTTCGCAACAGTTACAAGAAAATATAGCAACAGCGATCGTAATGAGAAAAAATAGTGACGGATACTAAACTTTCCGGTAACAGCTAGAAAACTAATTTTCATTTTCTACCTCGAACTGTATTTTTCGATTGTCGTAAGAAATGTAAATAGTTAAGAACTAGGCGGTAACCGAAACTAAAAATTCCTCTCAGCGTATGTAAGAACGATTATCGATTTGCTATAAAATATTGAAAGAACTTATCAGACAGGTAATTGTTAAAAGTGGGAATGATTATTTCCGGGACGAATCGTGAGCTATAAATGGAAAGTTTTGGCTTGTATTATATATATATAAGGTATAATGGGTGAATAGTGGTAAATTGTAACAATAGGCCTGACAAAGGCCATTGTGGTTTCATATAATATTGATTAATTACAATCTGGAAGCCACGTATATAATCTACGGGGCGTCCCGCCGCCTGCAGCCTCGCCTCTGACTTCAACCGCGGCGTAATTATCAAAGCGAACTCATTAGTTATCGACATTTTTTTAATTCTGTGAGAGCAAAAACTCGCTCCCGTATATCGACACTTTTACGCCCCATCCGCTGTTAACGACTTTCCCGCTCTCGCTTGACTGGGAAAAATTTTTATTCGTTATTTTATTTGCTGGGAAATTGTAGTGAAACGGTTATCGTATGGAGGTTATAACGATTTGAATATCATCCGTATTATTTCAGGGAAATTCGATACGAGTGGATATTTAGTGCGATTATGGTTGTCAATACTAAATTAAGCTTTAACATCAATTTAATATTGCACAGACGTTAAATCGTTGCAGGAAAGAAATAGTACGAGTTAGAAATGGTACAGAAAAATATTAACACGTGGCAATTTTTTTACTTTCAGATACAAAACACATTTTTATTTTTTAACCTGAATTGCATTTTTTCGTTATGGTTGGGAATAAAAATAGTTAAACACTGCGTAGTAACCATATAAAGAAATTTTTATCGATATTCGTTCCATGTTATGCGGACATTCATTTTTTACATCCTTTTGCACAGCGTAGATTAAAATTGGTTCGATTTTCAAGAAGGTGTCATTTTCTTAGTGAAAATTTGAGTATCAATTTCCGGTAGAGAATGGAATTTTGATGATCTTCATAGAATTCTGGTTTTAAAACTGAAGATTATAATAATCGATTTACAATTGTGATTTAAGAACGATTTGTAGAGATAAAGTGATGAAAAATATTGATTTTCGAACACACATTTGGACATTTGGTGTTTACGTGACGATTTTTTGACTCGTTTCGAAAATACTGAAAATTTTTTGCTCTTAAGAAAATCTAATCATTGCCTAAATTGAAGTAATCTGACATTATGCGATTTAATTTAAGAAATACCAAATCGCAAAGTATTTTCAAAGCATTGTGATAAAATTTTCGACATCACCGCTGAGAAAAATTTATCTATAACTGTTAACAAACGTATATTCGGATATGGCAAAATAAAACTTTCGTTATCATCGTCAAACTTTAATTGAACGAAATATGATTTATTAATTATCAATAAATGTCTATCGATCATTATTTGGCTCAACTAAAATTTAATGTTAATAACAGAAAATTTATTTCGCCGTATTCAAGTACACGTTTGTTATAAGTAAATAAGTAAGTAAATAATTAAGTAAATAAACTCTTTCTTCGGTGCATATTGTGGAATTTTTCACGAAAGTGTCTGAGAAAAAATCTGAGTTTCAGATTTCAGTCATTTCGGAAATTCGAATTTCAGATTGTATGCGAGCTTTCAAAAACTCTATCCTAAAATTTGTCGAGTCTTGAGATTTTTGAATTGACCAAAATTCAGCGATTCCTGCTTCGGCAATTTTTCGGTCAGAATAAACGGAGTCTCCAGTGTCGCTTCGTGAATATTTGAACGTTGAAACATTAGTATATCGAAATTCAAGGAACATCAACGCGGCCGCAAATTACAGCTCCGCGTCACAGAAAGTACAAAACGTATATCTGTAAATCGTGGCTATATAGCTTAGACACGAAGGTTGTAGGCGCGATAGCTTCACTTTAAAACAATGCTAATGTACGGTTAATATACCGTTAAAGTTAACGTACTGAATGGCAATTCTAAACCCCTTTTAGGGAGTATAATAGAAAAGTTATCGACTCGGGTGGAGGATGGCAGGGTTCAGCACAATGACGACGGAGTTGTAATTAATAGTCTCCGTCAAGTGGCACTCTATTCGATCCGAGATGGCGTCATCGAGGGGTTGATACGAAGCCAATTTCAGGCTGGGAGGAAATTCGCTCGGCCATAATTGAGAAAATTCATTTCTATATTATTCGAAATTACGTTTTTTTCAACAGCAAAGGAATTTTCAAGCCTGGTAAGCTGTTAAAAATTACGTAGAAATCTGACGAATTGATACGAAGAATAAGAAAGATCCGGTCGTTGGATGTAGGAAAGGAAAATATTTTATTAATTCGGGCATTCTTGATCAAAGGCGAGTATCAGCGAGTTGTTGTAGGTATGATATCGAGGAAGTAAAGGGCGGGTCAAAAGTGCCGGGCAATTGATGTAAGGTGGATTTGACTCGACCCGCTCTGGGGAACGGTAATTAATTAAGTTTGACTCAACACCCGAATTGCCAAGGCTTAAGTTAATTAATTGTAACTTGGCCCTTTCCGGAGGCAAAATGGAGTTTGCGAAAATTTGTCACCTTTTAAAACTGATCGATCCTTGCCTTTCGATGCACCCTGAAAAGGCTCCTCCTTCCCTTCGTTCGTTCGCCTTTCGCCTCGCTGCCGCGTGTTCTCAATGGGAAAATAATTAATTACCGACCTTTGACAAAAAAAAAAGGAAGTTATTGTAATCACCCCGAAAATGAAAAGTTGAGTTTTTACTAGGTCTCTACGTTATCAAGTTAGGGAATCACCTCCAATCATTTTTGGATGGAAGTCTATGCGTTTAAACGTATGTACATTCACTTGGGGACAATGAATCAGAGACGGCTAATTTTTTCCACCAGACAGTTACGTTGGTAACGCAGAGAAACCTGCAGCGCCACAGTCGGTCGAGCGCGAAACAAACTCAATCTCAATAAACTTAACATAACCAATGACCGTCGAATCTAACCTTAAAATACGTGTCAATCCAACAAGTCATCATCCCCGCGGTATTTTAAGGTTAGATTCGACGATCATGGGTTACGTTACGTTCATTGAGATTGAGTTCGTTTCGCGCTCGGCCGACTGTGGCGCTGCAGGTTTCTCTGCGTTGCCAACATAACTGTCTGGTGGAAAAAATTAGCCGTCTCTGATTCACTGTCCCCAAGTGTACGTATGTGATCAACTTTTTTATCCGACGATATCTCGGGAACGAGTTGCCGGATTTCAATGATTTTGGTCTCAACCGACTCGCGTTTTCCAAACTTGAAACTGATTATAATTTAGCTTTCATCGGTTCGGTACTTTTACGATTATTTTAATAATGAGAAAATTCCAGAAAATCAAACTAAAATTATGATATCTTTAGAATGGTTCTATGGATTTGCGTGAAAATTCGTATTGTTAGGTTTTTTGGGTAGCTAATCACGAATCTGAGGTGAGATGCATGAAATTTAAATTTTGCGTACTCAATAAGATGATAAAAAAAAAATAAAAACATTTGGATTTTGATGAAAATTGGTACTCGGCGGTTTGTTGGGTGGCTGATCACGAATCTGAAGTCAGATTGCGAGATCCAAAATGGCGAATCCAATATGGCAGGAAAAAATCTAATTCACTTAACTAGTAGTGTAAAAAAAGAGATGAAGTAACCTATTTGTAACAATTTGAAAATAAGGAAACAACGATGTTCATCGGAATGATTTCTCAAGTTAATGTTGAGATTTTTCGTTTCAACTGTTCCAGAATTTTGGGCTAGAACATGTAACAGGACCAGTGAACAGACGAACTATAATCACAACCGACTCAAAATAGCAAAAACTTGAAGATAGATAAATCGATCAAACAACGAAAAATGAATTTTTTGATGACAAAAAAATGATGAGCAAAAAATTTCTTTCAATAAAAAATGAAAATCAACGAAAGTGAAAACTCTGAAAGATGGTCAAAATTTGACATTTCGAGGCGTCGTACACTGAGAGAAATTTTTAATTCCGGTTACCGCTCAGTCCTTAACTATTTTCATTTGTTACCACAATCGAAAAATATAGTTCTAGGTAGAAAATGAAAATTAGTTTTGTAGCTGTAACCGGAAAGTCTAGTATCCGTCACTATTCTTTCTCATTACGATCACTGTTGCTATATTTTCTCGTAACTGTTGCTAAAATTTAATTCTCGTGCAACAATAAATTGATGTTAAAGCCTTATTTAACTAAAAAAAGTACAATAAACCTCGGAAACTGATTTTGCGTTGCAATAACCAAAAAAGGATCGACGATAGCGCAAAATGGTTACGCCTGCCTCGTTTTTCGTAATGCCAACAATATTCAAACAGTTTTTTTACCGATACCACTTATACTCAATTTTTCTAGTTACCGTAACAAATGAAAATTTTCTCAATGTATTGAAACAAATACACCAGGTATGCACGCGTGAATAAATCTGGGGAGTTGCTTGGCGCGAATAAAATAACGAATGAAATACCCGGTTTCGCATAAGTTATAAAATTATACCTGCAGCGGTGGAATTAGCGTGAGAATATCAGAGTGGTTATAGTTACGAGCCAGAGTATTAACGTCGGTTAACTCGGCCAATTACTTCCGGCCTCGTAGCGCAAATTAGTCGGCGATCATTCGCTTGCCAATTTTGCAATACAGCCGCGTTAATTGTAAATTACATACGCGCATTATACCTGCTTCGATCAGCTCGCTTCAATTTCATTCGAGACCTCGAATTACCGGTTTTATACGCAACGCGAATCGATTACGAAATTTTTTAGCGATTCTCGTCGAGCGTTGAACATTATTACACGTTTCAATTCATCGTTCGCAAATCGATAATTGACGAGGACTCGAATGATTCATTTTCACCTTGTTAAGTATGTCAATTAAGCTACGAGTAATATTTTTTCTTCGACGATTGAATATTTTCGTTGACATAAGTCAATTTTAACACGATTAATGTTGTTTTTTTTTTCATTTTTTTTTTCATTAATGTTTAATCTCACTTTTAAATTCAATGTGAAAATGTTTGTCAGGTTAAATTCGTCGTGAATGTTGATTCATATATCTTTCGATGTCAGAAATGTGAAATTTCAGCAAGTATTGTAAAAGACAGTGTTCAGTGATTTCTATGGTGTACAACAGGTTGGATCCAATTGACTGGAATTTAGGAATAGTTTTAAAATTATATCCACGTAACGAACGAACAATTGCAATTTCCAATTATACAGTATTTTGAATGAGAAAAAATTTTTTGCGTGTTATTTAAATGGAAAAATTCAAATGGCCAGCGACACATTTTAAAATTGAGCTAAAAATTTTTCCAAACCGGAGGTTTAGATTCGGTGGGTTAGGTTTTTTGGCTCACCCTAATACATGTATATGTATGTATATAATAATGTTATCTGATGTGTAAACGAAGAGAATGGAAATAAATGAAGTGTATAAGAATAATATAATGGTTAGGAAGCTGGGTGGCCTGCGTTTCGAAGGCATCGCATGTGTGTAGAGAGGGACAGAGCTGAAGAGGTGAAGAGCTGAAGAGGTGAACCGACCCTTTGTTCGGACGGCGTTGCCTAAGCTTTTGTTTCAGTTATATTATGTTGCGAGGATGTGCAAGAGTCGAGAGAGGCAAGCCAATAAAACGAAAAACCGCGGCTTTACAATGCCTCGAGATTTGCATAATTTCACGTAATCTCCCGCAATTTTCGTTCTTGTTTTAACGCACGGAATTTATGGCGAGACTGGTTTCCTAACCGAGTAAAGAAGAAAATTTCCAAATTTAAAGGGTGGCAGGGAAACACCCGTAAATTCTTTTCCTTTTCCCTTTTTTTTTTTTATTTTTTATTTTTTTTTTCTTTTTACAACCCCTTCCGCGCACAACCAACGAACGAATTAATCCCCGAACACGCCCAGATATCTTCCGCTGTCATGTCCGCTCGACCTTCTCCAGGGCGTAATTAACCCGGTCAAAAGCTTCGCTGGAGGGTCGCGTAACCGTGGAATTAAAACTGGGGAAAAATTCGATGGGAAAATATATCGGCATGTTTTTTTTTTTTTTTTTTTTCTCGGGCGAAAAACCCTTGTCGTACGTTTTTGTAAAATAAAGAAGAGAAAAAAATTACTGTGTAAATAAAAGTAATAAAAGGTGTATCGATAACGTGGCTGAGCTCCGAGCTTTTTTCACTCGCTTATTATATTGCAAGAAAATTTTTGCTGAAATATATTGTTTCCATCAGATTTAGATAAACGAGTTAATATTTTGGTCTTTTGTATCAAGGGAGAAAATCTTGCATCATAGATTCTTAGAAAATTTCTGCAAGTTATATGTAATAACGTTACATAGAAAAATGAGTTACATTTTCAACAAATTTTCGAAATAAATTTGAAGAATTTTCGGACAAAAACGGTTATAATTTTAGTTTACAAGTATAAGTCTTAACGTGAAGAGACAGAATCATGGTTTCGTTTTTTTTTAAATAACAATTGACCGCAAAAAATTTGTAACAAATTTCCAATTATGTTTGTACACGATACAAGCTTATTAGTCGAAATTCAAATTAATAGCGATTCTCGACTTGGAGCTTGAATAAAAAAAAAAGACGAAAAATGTATTTATTCGTTAAAAAATTGTATTTTGTTAGAATCGGTGCAACCTTGAATAAATTGTTGAGAATTGAGAAACTAAAACGAGTTTTCAGAAAGCCAAAGCTTAATCGTTCATCCCAGCAATCTGTTTCCCATTTTTTTCTGCAAGTACAAAAACAGTTGGATTATAAAAATTGAATTCAGAAGCTCTCTGGATATTAGGTACACAGATCTTCCATAAACTGAATGCAATTTTATCCACAACCAATTTGAACAATGACGATTGAAAATCGATTGTACAAGAAAAATCTGTCGAATATTCCCAAAAGCTGTTTTCATTGTTTCATTTATTTAACGTTATTTAAAACTACAAGAAAATCAAGTGCAGTACCGTTATAGAAAAGGAAGTGAAATTTTTCTCAATGCAATGTAACGAAAGTGACGCGACGAAACAAAATTTGAAGTTCAATTTTTTATTTCATTCTTTTTTTCTCAAGATTGATAGTACGAATTAATTTTTTCAATCTTATTCTCGAAATTCCCCGACACTTTTCCAGGCTTTCTCTACATGCGTACAACGAATCCTTTATATCGTAAGAAGAGGATTTTCAGAGCCTGCGATAATAGCCTAGTAATAGATTAATAGAGTGGCAAGAAGTGCTTAATAATAATTGAACAAAGTAGCGAAATGCCGGTTTTACACCGCGGCTGCAATGTTAGACGTTTGATTAATGACGTCAGCGCTCATTGGTCACGCTACTAATAAAGGAGCTGACCAACACACGTGAAAGTTGTTGCTGCACGCGTGAACGGCGTGAATGCGCCCGGTTATAACGAGGGAATGGCGTGCCTTCCTTCGTAATTGAGGCAGGCAGCAGCCACAATCCAATCGTTTTTAATCATCGAATTCACATCTCGACGCAAACTTGCCTGCAAGCTCTCCTCGCACGACATTTAAAACAACGTGTTTGGGCCGCTTTTCACTCCAGATTCCTATCTACTGCCTCTCTTACGCCGTTTTACCGATCCCTTAATATTTTACCGCGTCCAAGGTGTGCCTATAACAAGTTTTCCAATTATTTCACCAAGGTTTAAACGCGACTTGGTTCTACAATCCTCGTCGTTCGAAAAAAAGGGACGTGATGTATTTATACGAATAATTGTGACAATATTGCACAATTTGCAGGGATGAAGAAAAAATGTTGAAGCAACGAATGTATTAATTGAAAAAATAATAAGAAGATATAATTATCAACAAATTATACACGGCTGATTTGTTGAAAGAAATTGGGCCGAACTTGCTGTTGAAACCTTTATCGATATTCTGATTCGAAGTGAAATTTAAGTCCAAAGTTTAGATGTAAATAATTTTTTCAACTCTTCGTGGAGTCAACATTCTGCAAGGGTGGGATTGATGTTCCGAATTTGAAAATTTCCGAAAGCGCCTAATACCGAACTATTCGATGGCGAAACTTTGAGCAAAGAAATCAATCTTTGAAGAAACAAAAAATTTCCGAAATGCGAGGTTCAAAAAATTAAAGTTATAATAGAGCAAAGTTTCGAAAAGTAAATTCGCGATAGAGTAAAATTTCGAAAAAGTTTACTCAACAAGTGGATGAAAAAAATCAAAATAACCGACAATCGGAATGATCAGGATTTCCGACGTAAAAACATCGAAAATCCAAAACGAAGAAAGATCAAAGTGGAGAAATTTTCACCAAGCCAAAAATTCACACAACTGAAAAATCATCGATCATTCGGGATTTCGACGTTTCAGATTTTCAAGTTCTCTCATTTTCGCGCTTTTAGAACTTTGAATCATCGGAGTTACGCCCTTTCGGAAGTTTGAGCCTCGAGTTTCGAACCATTCGAGACTTTGACGTTTCGTCAAAGTTTGATTTTTTTTACTTTGAGTTTCACCAGCAAAAAAATTCGCAATTTCATGCTTTTGGAACTTTTTAAATTCCGAATTTCAACCCCGCCTCGTCCTGCAATTTTAAAGGCCAAACATTTTTCGAGATGAAGTGATATACATGCAGGCGGTACGCGTATCGTTATAATTCGAGTATGATAAACGGCTAACGATGGAAGTGGCAATGATCAGGAGTATTCCGTGGTTCGATTGACCATCTGTCGACATGTGCGATCGCGTGCTCGATTCAAAGGAGTTGCGCTTCGTCGAGTCACGAACCTGAACTTTTATGAAGAAGAGGCCCCGAGGGCCTGAAGCGGGCCCCAGAGGGCCTGATCCCCGTGCTTTGCGCAATGCAGCGAACCAAGCGGATCGATTGTAGCCCCGGGATATTATCAACCGAGCAAATATCAGCGAAGAGCCGAAGCGAGATCAAATTATTCGGTACGAAATTTGGATTATTGGCTCTGAACTGAGTTTCGAACCGTCGGAATTATCCATATGTCAAATCGAAAGAAACGATAAATTAGCAATTTGTGGAAAAAATTGCATGCAGGTTTGTGAAGAAAATGTCAAAATTGAGAAATAATCGTCAAGTTTAAAACTTGGAGATTCACAATCAGATATTGTAAGCCTTCCGAAGACTCGAATATTATTGGAAGTTTGAACAGCTTTTTTTCTTTGAATAAAGGAATGTGTAAAGCGATTTAAAAAATCGCTACTCATTTTTAGTTTTCAATTTTTTACGTCGTTTTATATTTGTTCAAAAACCGTATCCACATTTGATTATTAAATATTCGCAACTTTTAATTATTGCAAAAATTTCACTTAGAATTAATCCAGTTAGACTGCAATATCGAACAAGACATTAGAATTACTTCAGATTTGAAACTCAATCGCCCGTTACTTTTCTGTGTTTTTATATTTGATTGCAAGGATACTGAAAAACGAATCCAAAATCTAAGTAACAAACAACTGGATGAAATCATTTTTCCTGCCTGTATGAAAAATCGTAACAGATACGCGATTCCCTTTTTGCCGGAGAGGAGAAAACGAAATTAAAAAAAATATATCGAAGCCGTTACCTATTTCGAAATTTTAAATAAAACAACAGTTTCTTTCTTGCACAACAAAAAGCACAGAGTGATTAATTTTCTTTCGAATCACGTTGAAGGATATAAAAAAACAGAAGTAAAAATTCCCGCAAACAAGCGACACGATTTTTTTTTTTTTTTTTTTGCATGGAAAGAAAACTTCAGAGGGATGAAAAAAGATAAGTAGATTCACGACGAAGTATTAGGTAAAAGTGGACCTGTGATTGCTATTTAAGCATCATACTGAGGGGTGGGGTGGGGGGGGGGGGATTTCAACGATGGTGTAATAATAATCTACGGCGAGAGAAAAAAAAAACAAAATCAAAGAGAAACTCGAGCTTTTCCCAACACCAAGGTGACGCGAAATTTGAATGAATTTATATTTTTAATGTATAATTTCGCCGGGTTGCGTTTGTAAAGCCTGCGAAACGAAGAAGGAAGAATTACTGCAAAGTTTACCAATTTAGTATTTTACTTCCCATACCGAGGGCTTGTTGTGTGTGTGCGTGTTTGTGTGTTTATGCGTTTATGTGTTTATGTGTTTATGGGGCCTATTCCACCTCCCATCACGGCCCATCCACCCGTCCTCCGCCACATCGTCAGTAGCTGATAATCTTGGAAGGGGCTTTTTAAATTGGCTCCTTTGAGGCTTGGGGCTCAGAATGAGTTTTATTGGAATAATTTTCGAGCGGCTGATGCGAGCGGACTGAAGTACCGAGAAATTACCTACCTGCTTTACACGCACGTTGCCACGCACACACAGATTATTCACACCGAAAAGCAACCCTTGTAAAAGCTCATTTATTTATTTATTTATTTTTTTTTACGTGTTTTTTCGACGGCGTTAATTACCTCGCTCGATAAAATAATCGTATGCCATTATTTGTTTGAGGAGGAAGGTTGGTTTGCCGAAAGTCGATACTTTTTGGGTTTTTTTTTTTTTTTACTTTTTGTTTTCAAATTAAATAATCGTGTACTAGACGAATCATTTATTATAATCGAAAATTACGAAGATGATCTCTTTTGGAGTATTAGAAAAATAAGAAATACTCGATTTGTGAACAAAAGCTTGGATATATCGATGCTTGAACTGAAATTACGTCGGAATTAATGAAAATTTAGTCGTACTTTTTTCTTTTTTTGTTGCTAATAATTGATATCGGTGTGATGTTGGAAAGAATTGAGAAAAAAAACGAAAATTCAGCGACGAGGGAAAAAACAGAGTCAATAATTTCCAGTATTATAGATGATCAGATATGAAGATAAATCATGTCGTTGAATTGTATTTTACTGATTGTTTAAGGAAATAGTTTTTTTAGTGCAGAAAAATATCCATATAAATTCGGAGTGAAAATTTCTCTGCACTTTCTGAAGAGGTAGAAACGTAGAAAAATTCAAAGATCAACGAAACAATAATCGTTGATCGGAACCGAGCTAAAAATGAATATGAAGAAACGTTGCCGTCAGAAACAATGAGTGTATTTTTAAGTTCCTTACTTATAATTACACTTGTCTGCAAACTTTTTACGCCAGAACTGACCGATTTCCAAATTCATCGTATAAGAAAAAAAAAAACAATCACAACTACACAATCAAATAGTATAAACGAGAACACACCGGAAGTACAGTTTTTTCGCGATACTTTTCATCACCATGAAAAGGAAAAAGTCTGTTTTGATTGTTTATTCAAGAACATTGTTCACTTGGAAGAAGTAATGAAAAAGAAAAAGTATAGAACTGTCGGTTGAGAATTAAAAATGAATTCATTTCAAGTAAAAGCGGAAGTTCAAATTAAACCTGACATGACAATTTTTCACGCCCATTATTTGATTGTAAAATCCTGTAAGTTTCAAATTTTTTCATCGAGCCGTTTCCGTGATTATCGCGGGAAATGAAGAATTGATTTTTCGGATTCTAGAGGTTCGAAAACGTAAAGATTCGTTGAAATTAGCAAAAGTAAATTTTCGACCGAAACAAATGCTTTTGTTACACCGCTAAAGGCGATGAAACGTAAAAACTACGTACCTTTAAACGTCGATAATTTAAAAAATTTCTTTACGTCGATATAACGACGAAAATAAAAAAATACTCTCCCTAAATACACGAGCACAAAATTCGACTCGGCGTTAGATTTGATCGCGAAAAAACGACCGTTTAACTTTATCCCCCGGAGTATAAATATTGACAAACCCGTTATCGTTGTACAAACAAGACGGCTACGTGCAAGCACAAACTTTCCGCGACAATTAACCCTCTCCAACGATCAATTCGATGAGTCGAATTAGTCGAGCTACAATCTCCTTGTCCAGTAAATAGATATGCTCAAGCCATTTTCATTAATAACCGTATAATTATTTAGAAGTGCTTAGTTTCTGTATCAAATTTCTGGTAGCAGTTTAAATTTTTTTATTTATTTATTTTTTCCAGGAGTATGAAAGTATAAAGTATAGATCGAGAATTGGGATCGATTACAGGAGAGAAAGAAAGGATCAGAACATGGAATAAAAACTTGGATGTGTATGAATTTAATTAATTGGAATAAAAGTCGCAGTTGGTAATTGTCGAGTTTCTCACCCAACTCAATTATTATATTGTTCATGTACTCGTAGCACTGCGACAATGATGATGATGACGATAATAAGTGTGTAATACACGGATTACTTCGTAATATGTATGAGGCATTCCACTCCAAATCCACCGGCGTCTGATCCTCGATCTCTTGGATTTCGTTCAGGATTTTTTATATTGTTGTTCCAAGTATAAAAAGCAGCCGACATTTTTCACGTATTTTGAGTAAATGTTCTTACTTGTGATTTTTTAAAACCAACATGTCTTTGGATGTAATTTAACTCTTACGCTGATGCCACACCGGGGTCGCTGGAGACCACTGATTATAAATTATTGCGTAGAAACGGAGATATCGATTCAAATGACTTGAGAAAATTTTGGGATACTCTTTAACTATTATAAATCAAGAGAAATTAGTTATCTTGAGAAAAATGAAATTTTGAATACGAAAATAAAAAACAAATCGTAAAACAACTTATGTACCGGAAAATGGATCACTCTAAACTACAAATCATAACTCACTGAATTTTTAACAGTTTGAGCTGAAAATTGATTGAGTAACTCTCAAGACACGTATATTCAATCAAAAAAATACAGAGATACTGCGTGATAAAAAAAAAAAGAAGGTATTTATTTGAGTGAGTAAGCTTAAATTTTTGAAAAAAGAATTACCTAACGATTGTTACGATAAAACGAGATTATTCTGGATATTTTTCATACGGAATTTACAGTAAAGATACAGTGTGGCTCTTTTGATTCCAGTGTATGGTGTAAGGGTTAAAAAACTGCAAAAATCTTGTGTCAGATTGAAACGTTTAAAAATTTTTCAAATTCTTAAGTCACGTCCGAACATATGTTGGTTTTCAAAAATCTTAAATGAGACAAGTTTACCCGAAATGTTTTTTTTTCTCTTAATTCAGTGTTTTTTGGTAATGGAACAGCATCGTAAACAATCGTGGATGAAATTCGAGAGGGACTCGATCAAGACACAGTCGAATCGACGTGGAATACCCTCGGGAATACCCCATATAACCATTGCAATTTAACGTACATTGTACATCGCACTTAGCAACTCGTGAACCGATTTCATTTCCTAGTTGGAAGCGTAAGATCTCACCTCGATTTAACACCGCGAGCTTTCTTTTTCCGCGAGCCAAGTGCAATGATTATCATAATCCCTACAGACATCGTCGTTATTATCATTATCATCGTCATCTTTCCACTCAATCGAAGAATTACTGTTCAAGAAGCTCAAGACATAAGTCTAAAACTATTTACACATCGTTATATTACAAGGGATTTATCTTGCTGATTCATATTGTTACATAGTTGTGTAAATTCAAAATGCTCAAAATGTTGTGGTAAAAAATGAAAACAGTTAAGGACTGAGCGGTAACCAGAACTAAAAATTTCTCTCAGTGGAGACAATCGAACTACGAAAAAATCAAATCACATAAGAGAAGTCAAAGCATAGAATCGTCAGAACGAGCAAGAATATCCCAAGCGAAAAAACAGTTTAATAAAAATTCCGACGATTCTATAATTCGCCTTTCAAAACTTGATGATTTTTCTATACTTTTACAATTCTGCAGAATGAATCTTCCCGTATTAAAAAATTCTTTATCGCGACCCTTTCATTTTCCGATCCTTCTACACTTCAGACTCCGCTGTTCTCGGTGTGAGAAATACGCGGTTCCACCCATCCGCTGTTTCTTCACTTTTCACTCTGTTAATTGCTCTGCAACAGACAGCCGCATCTTCCTTGCATAACCTGCTGCAGAAAATGCGGGAAAGAATCAAAGGATTAGCATTTTACAGGCGAGAGATGCATCCTCCGGGTTTGCCTGACTGCCCGACTGCCTGGCTGCTGCAACCCGGTTCCCCTTTTATTGGCTTGTCGTGCAAAGAAGCCATAGATACCCCCGTACGATTATTCGCAGTGTCTGCCATTCTCACCTGACGTACGTATTTACACATTTACAGGCAAGCGAGAAGCGTCGAATGCGTGCATCCGCGGCTGCGAGGGAACAGGAACGAATTATGATCGCTGCATGCCAGGAGAAATTAAGGATGTGGCTCAGGTGCGAGCATTTATACGCATACATCTGTCGGGTGACTTCATTTTTTCATGTTTTATTATTTATCGTCTTCTTTTAAACGCTACTACGAATAAATTTGCAAAGGATATGTAAGTGTTTGATTTGCACGTGAGAAAAGAAGTGAAGAGAGAAAATTTTTGGGGAACTTTAATGATTTTTACCAAATCCATCCTTTTTCGTGATCCTTTTTCTCATGATTTTGTAATTATCATATGATAGCGAGTTTCCTCGATTTTTTAAAATTTCGTTGTTATTCTTTTTTTTCTCTTTGAAGTGAAAATTGAATCGTTGTATGAAGTCTGCTATAGGCAGAAAGATATTCCATTGAATTCAAGTGTCATTTACACTCGGGTCAAAAAGATAATTGGAACAATAACACGGTTAAAGATAGGTTTGAAAATTGTCGCTGAAACTAATCAAATCGCATAAAAGTAGAGAAATTCCCACAAACATTAGAAAAATGATTTAAAAAGCAGAATTCAATTATTTAAATACCTCATCAAATCATGATTCATTAATCTATTATATTTTCACTGAAAAATCCATGTCGTTTGTGCAATTTTGATAAACAATAGCTCATTTTATTTGTAAATATATTCTCCGAAAATCGGCTGGATTAAATTATTGATAACAATTATGTATACTTTGTTATACAATCATGAGTATTATAGAGAATGTACAAGTCGATTTTTTTATTCTCCGAGATATTCAAAGAAAAAAATTTGTTTCGGATAATTTTTGCGGTATTGAATTTATGTATGAAATCAAACATATGTCGTCAGAATCTCATGGAGCTTTATGAATTTTTTTGGTAGAAGAAAAAAAGAGAAAAAAAAAACCAAACTAGTAAAATGATGTAATTTTTCTCAAGTTTGAGATGGTAAAATGTTTACAGCTGAGATTCTGCGTTTTTAAAACGTCTCTCTGAATTACAGACTTTCTGAACCTACATCGATAAATTATTTACCCAATTATAGATTACGTCTCTATAATTGAACAAATTTGCCCGCGATGATATTTAATTCTTAATTTTTAATTGAGGGGAAAAAAAAAAGTAGATCGATTTTGGGATTTATAAAAATTTCGGTGGTCGCGAAGCCCTGCAACCTATAAATATACTCGATGGCGGAAAATGCGGCGCAGCATTTGAACAAATCGTCATTAGAATTTAATTTCAGCAGCGTCAAAAGCGCAACCGATGCTCCCGATGTGAAAAAAATCTGTGTCGGCAAAATAGGGTGTTGTATAAAAATAAAAATTAAAAGATGTGTATAAAAAGGGGGGAATTACTTTCTCTTTGTCAAGGTAGCTGACGGTAATTTCCGTAATGGATCGACGCTAATTTCAAACCGTGAAATCGGAGGCAATGCTTTCGGGATTTTGGGCTTTCGGTATTTCGTAGGGCTGATAAATTACGGGCCACATACGAACAGCCAAGGAGTGAAAGAAGGTGAAGAAGTGGCGGCCGAAACTACAAGTGTAAGCGATCGAAAAAGTTGTTAACTGCTCGGAAATCGGTAATCACCCGGAATAATCGACCTCCTTCACTATACGCAACTGCCGTGCCCGCGGTTTTTTGTTAGAACCGACCATAATCGCTCCGTCGTCGTCTGCAGTCTGCGGCCGCCTGATGCGCTTTTCTATTCGCGGTATTACTGTCTATGCTACTACACACCTTCGCTATTCTCTTCTATTCATTTTGATTCTGATTTATCGTTCGTCCGCCTTCTTCGCCGTCAGCGATCATTTTCAACGGTTGGCTCGTACAATGCATCCATGGTGCATTCCCTGAACTGGAAGAAATTTTTAGTTCCGGTTACCGCTCGGTCCTCAACTATTTTCATTTTTTATCACAATCGAAAAATATAGTTCTAGGTAGAAAATGAATAATTAGTTTTCTAGCTGTTACCAAACAAACTGATTTTGCGTTGCAATAACCAAAAAAGGATCGACGATAGCGCAAAATGGTTACGCCTACCTCGTTTTGGGTGTACGAGTCATTTTCGCAGCTCTGAAACACGTCGACGTTTTTACCTCGAATCCCCGTTTAAGGGGTTGTACGGAGTCTGAATTATTTGATAATCGATTGTTTTGGAATACATTTTCGTAATGTACATACATTCAAGTATATGCACAGAAAATTTCATGTCGATCCGACAAATATTCTCGAAGTTACGCGCATATTTGCAATGACGCCCCGAAGAGTTTGGAAGAGCTTTTGAAACTTTGAAAGCGTTTTTCTCGGAACTATGTTTTCACAGTCAGTGAGCAAGATTTTTCGGAAACGACTGAACCGATCAGTCTCAAATTTTTACACGAGCTTTATGAATATATCTTTCAGTCCTTGATCGAAGGTTTTTCTCACGGATAAATATTTGCCATTTTATAAACAAATTGCGGCGAAATTTTTTACGAATATCGAATTTTTTTTGTTTTGAGAAACCGGCGTTTTGTTAAAAATTAATGTTTTGCTTGTTCCGTGGACTATATTATTATATTAACGAGATCTTTTTTGTTTTACATTTCGGAAGATCCAGTACAGATATCTTGTTCACCGCAAGATGCCTTTTTTTAAAAGTCCTCCCAGAGATCGGCTATAGCAGTATCAAAAATCATTACTTGTACAAATAAAAATTATCAGAATGATGCTCAATGTTTCCCCGATATGTATATAAATTTTTACATCAATAAATTGAAATGTCTCATCATGAAAAATCCGACATGAAGCGACACAAAAAAAAAAAAAAATTAATGTTTCACATCAATTTAGTTTGCTAAAGAGATAAAAATAAAAATTTCTAATCATCAGATGAAACGTGTATTGCATATTTTGCATAGAAAAAATCATCCACAGAATAATTAAGAAATAAGTGAAACTAAAAATGTAAAAATAAAAAAATCACCAACAGTAAGTATACCGCAAAATAATTTCACCGAAAGCATCATTTATCTTAAGCCGGTCGTACAAAGAAACGATAATTAAATTTAAATTTAAACCAAGCCCCCTTACCCGCAGATACCGTCTCTTTTCTCCTAGCTCTATATACGGCTACCTTCCTACCTATCTGCATTTTTATTTTCGACCAATTTGCACTCAGCTATCTCGGGCGCGTGTTATAAAAAAAATCTGAAATAATGTGACCGTATTAATCATGTCTCACACGTTTTACACTCCGCGGCTGCTCTCGCTCTCTTTTCTACTCTGATTTACTCTCTCTCTCTCTCTCGTTCTCTCTCTTTCTCTCTCTTTCATCTCGCGCTTGCGCCCTTGATCCTCCCGCCCTCTTTCCAGCCACTGAACAATACGAAGTGAACCCCGTCCAAACAGCGACGAGGTGCTGCACGATTCGCTTCGCGCATTCTAGCGAGGAAAAAAAAAAATTCGTTTTGTGTGATTTAGAAGCTTTATAGCCACCGCAGAATTTCATGTCGAAATGCAGCGGCGTAACTTGGCAAATTTGCACATTACCGACTGAGCTGGCTCAAAACAATTGAACTCTGTTGGTCGGTAATATCGTACCGAGGCAATATATTTGTCTGCCAGGCAGGGCAGCCAACTCACTCGAATCGGGACGTGATATAAAAAAAAAAACCATTCCGCGTGGAGTGGCGATTTTAAAACTTGTTGTTATAATGACACGTAACGGTGAGTTTGCCAAGCTTTCCGGCATTACTGCATCAACTGTTTGAGATATGCTTAAGCTGAGAAAAAAGTCCCAACATCTACATAACCTCTGTTTGATAGCTGAAGCTTCAGGTGGCTAGCCTGCATGGCGCATGCGCAGTCAGACGTTCAATTTACCAAGTTTCACCATTCCTTCTCAGAACAGTTGTGTGTTTGCTCACCTAGGTTAGCAGGTTTTAAATCTAACTTCCATTTAATCTCTGCGAAATATGTTTCAAATAGAAGGTACAGCTGTAGATATTTGAAAAAAAAAATGTAGGAGCCGTTTTGGAGTGAACACTATCAATAATCAAATTTTATCATCAACGCACATCAGCAGATGTTATCTTTTTATACGTTTTTTTTTTTTTTTTTTGATTTTGCAAAACAAATATTGGTATTGATTCAAGAGGCTAACGTTTTAACAAGTATTTTGAAAAATTGAATATCACACAAACGAATGGATGAACCTCAAGGATTACACAGGTCGACAAAAAAAAAAAAAATGTGCTAATTATTTTTAGATCCTATTGAGATAAATAAATTTCGATTCTATGCATCGAATAACAGCCAAAACCTTCATTCATTACTTAAAGTTTGCTTTTGTCTTTTTTATGTTGATAAATGAGTCTCGAAGTTTTTGGTTGGCAACTAATATGGATGCCTATTCGGAAGCAAAAGGAAAACGTTTTTACCAAGATGTGATGGACTTTATCGTTATTAACGTTATCAGGGGCAGTATAATGAGAGCATTATGGAAGATGACGTTTGGAGTTTGATACGAGAAAGTCCGTACGAAAATAGAAGAAGTACGAAAAATATTTATGTTGAAACTTTTTTTATAAATTCTTTTACATTTGTAATTTATTATCAATTATTGTTTTTGAATGAAAGTGATTTAAATGTAAAACTGAAGTTTGCCTAGTTGTTATTTACAATAAATGTTTGAGAAAATAGGTACTTTTTCTTAAAATCCGAAATATCGTTTTGGTTTCCATGCAAAAGCAAACTTTATCTAATAAAACTATTGTTTCATTTATTGCTTACGTGGAACAAATCAAAATTTGACATCTAGAACGTAGATTCAAAATTCGTGTTGATCCGTGTTATATTACGAGTAAGTAAAAAGTATTTCAGCCAAACCGAAATACGTGATTATAAAACGAATATATGTATAGTATAAGTACGTTAACCGGACGTTATGTCGTTAAAATTTTTATGTTTTCACTATTTCCGACACTACAATGTAAAGACTGAATGTACTACAGTTTCTATTTCGTGTTGCGTGTGTTCAATTTCACTTCGTTTACCGAAGTTATCGGTGTATCTGATCGCATTATAAATAATATATTTACACAAACCGACCATGATTGCTTATAAGTTGAAACCTGCACAGGAAATAATTAGGAAAATTGGAATATAAGGAGCCTAAGCCACGCGATGAAACCTTTGAGACGCGTGAACCGATTTCTGATGAGTCATCATTACTTTTATTCAATTTTTAACAAATAAATAACATTCAAAATTAACATTTTCAAAGTTTTCAGATCCAAAATAATTCGTTTCAAAGAGAAACGAATGATGAATCCCAAAATCTCCGATAGTTGAAATATTATCTTTATCAATTATTCTTCGTGATAATTTTTACTTTAAATCATATCGATTTTTTACCTCAAAATTTCTTTTGTTTCTTAACAGTCTCCAATCCACTGGCATATTCGGAAGTGTTGAGCATTCGGACCTTCTTGAGAGCGTTTGGTTTAGATCCAGGGCCGCCCCCTCCTTGTTTCTTCGTAAAGATTTTTTTCGGTCTGCGAAAGAAAGGGTAAAGTAGAAAATAAGGGTGGAACGGAAGAAAAAACGAGGAGACAAGAAAAAAAACGAAACGAAAACAATAAAAAGTCGTCGTATAAACTGTCGCGTCGGTTGCAAAGCCGGTAATTTTGGGTAATTTGTAACAAACGCCATGTGGTACCTGCAGGTTTAATGCTCTACGCATATTATGAACACTACGGCTGCACAGCGAGAAGACCGGTATTAATGTAAAATTGACAAAGAGAAAAAAATGGATAGAAAAAATAAAAATAAAAATAAATAACTCGAGTTTCTCGGTTTCAGCTGAATTAAAATGCACATCGTGTAGTTCTGGCCAATGGCAATGAATATGTATTACAACCAGCATCGAAACTATAACATTATACTATTTTTTTTATTTTTAATATGTTTATATTTAAATAAATAAATTTTGATTCTATGCATCGAATGATAAGAAAAACTTTGATTTGTTACTTGTAAAGTTTGCTTTTGTCTTTGTTACGTTGATAACTAAGTCTCGAGGTTTTTGGTTGATAACTATGACCAAAAACTTCAAGACGCATTTGTCAACGGAAAAACAACAACACGCAATAGCGATAAATAGCGAACTGCATAAAAGTGAAATCCGAAGATCAACATCGCGGCTTTCGCTATAAAAAAAAAAAACCGGCCAACTAGCAATGGTGCCCCGAATTTCCGGTTCCAGCAGCCGGAGCGCATCGGGTAAAATTTAATGTAAGACGTGCCTAATCTAACTTCTGGTATTATCCACGCATAAGACGGACGTGATGTGATGTGCCTATACGAAAACTGAACCGAGACGGTTCCGGCGAAATAACCGACTGCCGGCAGGTACCGCCAACCATTATAGAGAAACGGGTGAAATAGCGCGGTGATCATCGTCAAAACTCATGTCGCCCTGCGTCACCTCGTGTCATCCGTCATCCGTCATCCATCCTGCGCCGCAGCCGTCATGTGTCAGTTGGCTTTCCTACTTGGCGCACGCCTGCGGACTTACAAACCCAACCATAGGTGTACGTGTCTATGTTTCTACACGCCTATCTAATGGCGAGAATGAGCCCGCGAGGCGTGTATTTGTCTCGATTACCTTGTCTTTTTTATTTATTTATTTTTTTTCATTGTCGTCAATTGAAAACTATTATCATTTGTTGATGACAATTAATATCGTTGTAATGTTATTTGATATCGGTATAATATTAAGTATTCAATAATGATGCCGGCATGAAAATAAGTGTTCCCAACAGTTTGTACCCTTGTACCCTTGTACCTTTGTACCCTTGCACAATATGTAGAAAATAGTCTTCTCAATGGAACGAATCATCGTAGAGCAAAATTGAGCGAATCTACTGGTGTTTTAAAAATTTTGAAGCGATTTGAAACGGATCATCGATATTCAAGTATTTCTTTTTAATTCCGGTAGTAATTTTTGTTTTAAAATTATTTAAAGAGATCTTCGTACAGCTCGCAAATGTGATGGTATGATAAATATACTCAATGAATTATTATATCTTAATAAAATTCAGAAAAAGTATCGATTCTCGGCCAATCAGTCTCATTTATAAATCAATCGAGTTCAATTTAATTCGAGGAAACAATATTTCGTACAATGTTATTATTTACTGAATCTGTTTTGAAATCGACATACTATCGTCAACCTCATTCTTAAAATTGCAATTCAAACAGGTATCCAGAAATTACTGGTTTAACTAGTTTTAGAATGTGAAGAGAGCAGTTTACTTGCTGGGAAGATGAAAACAACTTCGTGTTAATGTTGGAAAATTACTTTACGGTGAACGATCACGAAACTTGGAGAATTGATTTCAGTATCCATCTCGCTCACTGTTTAGACATATTTTTGACGACGAAGGAATTATTTCGAGTTGGTGAAGAATACGATGGTTATTTGTTTATTTGAAACATACGGGTTTATATTTTACTATCCACCAACTTGACAGTAGACTTATTGCAGCCCCTCAAGGAATTGACTATGAGTATGAATTCATAAGATTTCATAGTTAACACAACATTCTTTGCATCTGAATTTAAAAGTATTTTTCATCTATAACAAACGCTCTTAATGCAGCACGGTCAAGCAAACTAATCAAACATCAAAATTCAAAAAGAAAGGTTAAAGGATGAAAGATGTAAATGTTGGACTGATATTAATGTATCAAGTAGATATACAAGGCCAGTGACAGACGTAGTAACGTAATCGGAGAAAGGGTTTGAGTCCCGGATAAAATGTCGGTAACTGCCGGTAACTGTCGGTAACAGAAATCTGTATCAAGAACTGGCCTATTATGTCTACTATACCTCCAAAAATCAATCCACGTTCACGTGGGTGCGACACGAGCAGTGCAACCAAAGGCTTCAAACGAACTCGGTGCCACATGGACAAGCGAATCGAGCATAAATGACGTTATAAAGTATAAACGGTGCGCATCGCCCGTTATCCACGTTATCCAGGCTCTTCGGAGCCGGTTTGAAGTTGGTACGTCGACGCGGACAGGTTGGAATAACGTTTCCCGAGTCAGTGGCGAGCCTTTCAGCCCCCGCTGCAGTGCATGAGCCCCATTGTTCGTAATTATACAATACGGCTATTAAACAGACTGATGCGACCGCTGTTTCCGCTGTACGAGCGTTTCTGGATGTTATTACGTTGCGCCTACGCCCCCACCGCGCGACGCCGAGTCGAATTCGAATACCTCTCGGCATTTCGATCCCTCCTTTAATTTTTTTCATTATTTTTGTTTCTTTTTTTTATTTGTATTTATTTTATTTTTTTTCTCGTGTCACATTTCGTTTTATTACACGTTGTATACATTTTCGGGTATTGGACACCGCGCACACTAGGTGTTTCAGGTTCGTTAATTTTTCTCCTACCGCAAACATTTACGGTGACCGTCCATCCTTTTCTCCGTCATTTAAACGTCATTCAACTGTCATTTCACACCGTCTACTATACGTATGTACATGTATACTTCTATACGAGACTGTAACGCGTCCCCAGCTGCTAGATTATACCACAGAGCGATTTTTAATCGGTGAAAGGATGGATTGGTGAGCCGGAGTGGTGCCGATTTATGGGTATAATAATAGGTACTAGTCGGTGACCATAACTGAGCAAGAATACGTCGTACATCATCTAAACACGCGCTAGTCGTCGCAAACATTTTACTTATACACTAAATTACTGTGTGTCCGTGCAAAAATAAAGAAAGAAAGAAAAAAAACATCGCGACATCCGGTGCGTCTACTTTCCTTTCTTGCAGGATAAAGACTTATCTCCATAGTGACAATACGAAAAAACACGTATGTCTTTATGCTCGTACACGTCACATAGGTGTTTTCACATTGTCGCTCTGGAATGATGTTTGGGTTTTCTTATTAGCGGTCATCCATTTACAACCAAATTTTTGGAACATCTTTGGAACAGTTTGCACCTATTCGCACAAATTCGTCTCTAGCTTTAATTCAGTGAAATTTTCTGCTCGTAATTAATATCTCGTATTAATAGCTCGTAACTATATCGTGATTAAGTGTTTGGAGAATTCTTATTCGATATTCAAATTAGATTTTTCGTAAGAAATCAAAACGTGAATCAATAGAAAATTAATGAATTGAGAAGAAAACTAATTGTTCTTTAAATTAAACTCGCGTGTCGGCGAATTTTTGGGTTATTTCTTTCATTCGCCGATTCCAAAATCCGTAAAACCATATTCCACAGATAAAAATTACATCCCTGATGCATAATGAAGCAAAAAAAAAAACTATACGCATTATATATAAATAATCTCACCGTTCATTCGATAGACGATTATTGTGAATCTTATTTTTGATGTCGTCGTGCTGAATCGTCTTTCCAACACCGCCAATTTTTTGCGGCGGATCTCGGAGTCCGAAACTCTTTGCAAAATGTCCAAGGTGAAGTTCCCGCCTGTCAAATATCTCCCGCATGTCTTTGGGATAGCTTGCGTAAAAACGGATCCAGGATACGTAGGCTGCGAACATAGAACGCAATTCTGCACATTATTTTTAAATAAAAATTACCTTCGCTTCTAGGGACAAAAATAAAATTCTATAACAGGGGACAATGACTGTTTTTTTCTTGTACCATACAATTTTTGTTTATTTTCGATGACTTTTTTCCTTCATAACGAAAACGAGAATCCCGGGATTACTTTTTTATAGATAGATAAACAGATTTTTTGCATTCACAATCGATTTTACATTCCCAAAAAGAATCGATATTTTATATAACTTGATTTTTGAAATTTATGATTTATTTCTTTATTTATTTTCAAGCAGAGAAAATGCTGCATTGACAAATCGAGTGACATTCATTCATAGTGAGGCAAATTTCATGCCTTCCATTCGTGATTTTGTCTTTCATTTTCCACACGTCTGTCTTATACATACATAAGTTTACCGGAGGTCTGTCAATTTTTCAAACAAATGATTAATCGATCAGCTCTCTCAATTTATCGTTTTTCCAATAAATCTCTCTCCCAAACCATCGATTTCCCAATCGATCGATCAATCGCTCCTCTCAATTAATCCTTTTCCCTATTAACCGATCAACAGTGTTATCAAAATTGTACCTTTTTTCAGGCAATCGATTAATCAGCCACTTAAATCAATCGTTTTACCGATTACTCAACCCTTCCCATCGATCGTTGATCCGATCATTCGATGCTCAAGAAAAAATAAAGAAAAAAATCAAATCACACATCGATTAACGTATAAAGGGTCGTAATTCCTCGGGGTGTGGATTTGGCACTAATTTAAAGGAATATAATTCCATGCTGACCTCGTGTTACACCACAGTGCCTAAATGTCATACATACACATCCGTGCACACATAATACACAAATAGCAGTATATGGATGTAACGCTGCGGCCGAGGGATGATAAATAATGTCACGTGGCTCCTTCGGCGTGTACATCGTACAGCCGTGGTAGGGGTAACGACTCGATACATGCCCTGATTAATTGCGGTTCCATTAGGATCCCCGTATAGGACCTTCTGCGCAGGGGATTTAAGGGAGGAAAGGGAGGGGCTCCGCAGCTTGCTCTGTAGTACCATGGCGTGCTATTACAGGGCATTAAGGGCCTCGGAGTCAAGTGCTCCCGCTAATAGTTCCCCCATACAGACATTTTTCGGTACGTGTCGCATTCTCTGCTCATGTGTACGTGCGATGCGATGGGATGCGATGCGTACACGCATTGTGCGTAGGTGTAAGCGGGGGCGGTACGGTGGGAACTCGGGGGGTTCCTCGATCCCCAGTGAACCTCGCACGTGGACATTCTCTTCCCGTTGCCCTTCTTTCTTGCTCAACTTTTCCTTTTCACTACCTTTCCCTTACGTCAAGTACGGCTTGTATAATCAGGGTGATCGCAAATTTTTGGCAAAAAAATTACATTACATTTCCACATTTTTCAGAACCTAGGATCTAGTTTTCCCTGACATTATCTCAGTTCTAGTAAGCTACTGAAGCAAAACAAAAAAAAATTTAAGTTGATCTCAAAATGAGTTTGAAGATGCGGTTCTCAGTCAAATCAAAGGTCGCCATTCAATCCCTATGATTTAACCTTCCACTGAGAGAAATTTTTAGTTCCGGTTATCGCTCGGTCCTTAACTAATTTCATTTTTGACCACAATCGAAAAATGTAGTTCTAGGTAGAAAATGAAAATTAGTTTTGTAGCTGTTACCGGAAAGTCTAGTATCCGTTACTATTCCTTCTCATTACGATCACTGTTGCTATATTTTCTCGCAACTATTGCGAAAATTTAACGCTTGTGTAACAATAAATTGACGTTAAAGCCTTATTTAACTAAAAAAGTATAGTAAACCTCAAAAACTGATTTTGCGTTGCAATTACCAAAAGGATCTACAGTGCAAAATGGTTGCGAGTACCTCGTTTTTCGTAATCCCAACAATATTCAAACAGTTTTTTTTAACGATACCTATTTTGCTGAATTTTTCTAGTTACTATAACAAATGAAATTTTTCTCAGTATGGAAATTTTTCGCGCTTTCCATACTTTTTCCCAACCCTGTATTCACCGCAGATGATGTTAAACCCGCAATATTTTTCTTTCCTTGTACCATTCCGCAATTGCAAAGCTGATTTTCGTCTTACCTATAATTATACGCATCATACGAGAAGCTGCGTAGTAATATAAATAGTAAGAAATACGGCAAAAAGTTAGAAAAGAAGAAAAACAAGAAATAGGAAAATAAAACAACAATTTAGAAGCAGAAAAGAGGAAAATAAAAAAAGAAGAATAAGAGGTATAAGAAGAAGAAAAAGGCGAGAGGGAATAAAATATTTTTCTCCATTTAGCACATAAATCTGAAAGAGGAGGAGAAAACGGCAAGGGGTGCACGGAGAGAGGGGGTTATATTGTTCCTAAGTGATATAACTACGTCTTATTGTATTTGTATCCTGTACGGCTGTATCGCATTGTTAAGACTCTCCACGCCACAAAGCGTAAGTGGTTTTGGCTGGCGGAAGCCACATTCAGTGGTTGGATTGTGTCGGCCTACCCCCGCCCCACCCGCCTCCACCCCCAACCCCCTCGGCAACTACCGGTGTGAACGATATCCTTTATTCGACGTAACTCTCGCCTACGATGAAACCCGTCGTGTCCGCAAGTGTCCGTGAATTGACCTGAAAACTAGCGGGAAAGTGAGTAAAAAAAAAAAAAAATACTTTATATATTTTTTGTTAATTTTATCATTTTTTGTTTTCTTTTTCTTCCTTTTTTTACTCCCTATTTGAGAAATTTCTCCAAAACAATTCACAGTCTCTTTCTTTCCACATGCTGAGCAAAAAAGATGTACGCGCGAGATTTGAGTCGAAAAGTGAAGTTGACACTTTTTTTCGTATTCTCTGGTGTAATGTTCGTAATTTTAGTCTGATCAAATGACTTTTATTGTTATTATTACCGTAAGTAGAACGGGGTAGCCTGCAGACAGTAATGAAAATTTGATATTTATGAATTTTGCAGGAATAATTTTCTACTCAAGTTCGATTGTAAGTGACGAAAATCTGGGTTCCAAGTGGTAATTCGATAATAATAATAATTGATTTAAAAATATGTTATTCTTGTCCAAATTCATCTACAATAAATGAAATTAGTTTAAAATTCATAAAAATCGGACCAAGGGTGTATTAATTTTTTCCGAAATTGAAATAATTGTAGAATAATGCGATCTCTAAAAAACTGTGACATGCGATCGGATCAAACTTCTCGATTTTAAGCTTACAGTTTTTGAATATTTCCCACACTCGAATTGATTATCGGAAAAATGTATCATATTTAGTTTAGTAACGTTAACGTAACGAAATATTGAAACCAAAATCATTGTTGTAAAAATTTAGAACGACTGTGAAGGAGTTTAATATCAAAAATCTGAACACACTTTGCTTTTTAAAAAACAGATTACTCAACTCGCGACGATCCTACAGTTCCGAAATAATAATTTTTCCGCGCAACGAACCAATGTTACCGCAACGTTACGAACTTCACTCCGTTGAAAATCTCACGTTTCAATGAAATTTCAAATCGTTTTTCTCGAATTTTCATCAATTTCGACAATTTTCCGACCAATTGTCTCGACGATATTAATTTTCTTCGCAACACCGCGATTCGCTCTAACGTGGATTTATCACGAACCGAGTGTAGATCGAGTCCCGTCCGACTTGAGGGGGAAGGGGGGATGAAAAAGGGGAGAAGAACCCCTCGGCAAGCGGCATTGAGGGTTGTTGAGCTCTATCGGGGTGATAATGTTGCGAATTAGCGAGATTTCCACTTCTCCTATCCTCGCCCCCCCGCCCTTCACCACTTTGCCAACTTCTGCACGCGTCTCGTGTGTGCGAAGCGTCGCGTCCGTATACGGAGGGAGTAAAATAAATTTCAATTCTTCGCCGCAACCCTCTTGAAGCTTTTGCGAGTGGTTATAATATACTTTATACATAGGTACTTATATACACAGAGACGAAAAGTCTGCGTTGTGAGTATAATAAAAGAGGCTCACTTCCGTGTGCTTCGTAAATTTACACCACCCACCCTCCTCGAAGTGTATCGTGTGCCTCTTTATTGTTGTTGTATAACTGGGATTCACCCGGCATACATGGCTAGCTTTACGTCAACGACGACTTCGTTCTTAATCATCGTTTTTACGATCCTCGTTGAGGGTGTGTATGGGGCATTCCACGTGTAATAGATCTGACCGGATCTCCTATCCCCTAAAAATCGATTCAGACTTCGCGGGATTTTTGTTTTCTTAATTTTTAACGAAATTGACTACTTCAAAAGAACTAAGCCCGTCGATTCGTAGTGCAGTTTGCATAACACAGGAGTATTTTTTGACATTAAGAGTTGTAAAAAACGCGTGTGATTTTTGACAAAATTTAAGAATTTATAAGGTTTTAGCGATTTTTAAAAAATTGCGTTATTTAATTAAAATTGTGAAAAAAAATTCACAAATACTACAATTGGTATATCAGTCCTGAAATATACTTGTGGTTTTTTAATCAATCACACTTGAAATGATTAAAGCGTTGAAGTGAAATTCCGAATAATTTCGACACGGATTGGGTCACAACTTTTTCAGTAGAGATCATAACAATTCAAACTGCTATTTATCCAACGATCCTTGTCAATTTCAATAAATTCAGTACAGCTTCTACGGGTAAAGCAACGAATTGGTTGAAGTCAATCACTAGACTTTTCAATAAAAGTTTAAAGATTAATGCGGTGAAAAAACGAATCCGAAAATCAACATTTATTTTTGGCGTTGAAAAAGCTATAAATTCGCGAAAATGTCGGTATATTGAATTCAAATTACTCGAACTTCAATCGCTGCAGTTTTCGAAACTTGTTCGTTTTTTGAATGATTCCTCGCGATATCATTAAACTGAGGCCTAAAATCGCTAGAAATTGATCATCGAATTAAGCGAGCAGTTTTCGACACTTGTTCGTTTTTTGAATGATACCTCGTAAAATCATTAAACTGAGATCCAAATCGCTAGAAATTGATCATGGAATTAAGCGAGCAGTTTTCGACACTTGTTCGTTTTTTGAATGATACCTCGTAAAATCATTAAACTGAGATCCAAATCGCTAGAAATTGATCATCGAATTAAACAAGCAGTTTTCGACATTGTTCGTTTTTTGAATGATACCTCGTAAAATCATTAAACTGAGATCCAAATCACTAGAAATTGATCATCGAATTGAGCAAGCAGTTTTCGACACTTGTTCGTTTTTTGAATGATTCCTCGCGATATCATTAAACTGAGGCCTTAAAATCGCTAGAAATTGAGAATCGAATTAAGCAATCAGTTTTCTACACTTGTTAATTTTTTTAACGAGCCCTTACAATATCACTAAACTCATGCCTGAATCGCTATAAATCGAGAATCGAATCGAGCAATTTCTCCCTTGTAAATCTGATTAAATTGTTCGAATCACGGTAGTAGGCACACCATTGCGCGGGTAAGCCAAAATTCGCATCTATTGAATCCTCTAAAGTCTACCAAAATGCGAACTAACCTCGAGGTCTCTACGCTCAAAGGGCAAAAGTATCAGGCAGAAATAAACCAAAGCACCGAGTGATAAATCTCCGGCCTGAAAGGCCTTGCCGCCTCGTGCGGTTGTCCGGGCCGTCAACCGAGGCTTTTCACGAAGGTTAGTCGCGGATTTGAAACGGTTAAGGGAGGCGTTTTCTGTACCAAATTCACGTTTCGAAGCCTGTGCCCATCCCCCTCACCCTTACCCACATCCGACCGAATGACGGTACACAACTAGCCACTTGACCGTCCCCGATTGATCGATCGATTATTCCAACAGAAAGACGGCTGCAGCTTAGATGCCGCTTTAGCTGATCCCCCTGTCCAAGTTTAGTTTCCGAATCCAAGGACCATTAGACGTAGTTTTCACCGAGGGGTGAACCACCCTTCAATGATCCGGTGATCTACACCAGTCATGAAATCATTTGGAAACTCGTGGAATCTCTAATAGCTCGGAAATTTATGAAATCATTTAAATTACATGAAATTCTCGAAATGCCACGAAGGCTCTGAAACTTTTGAAATTTTACGAAATCCTGAAAATCCTATGCAATCATTCTTGGAAAGACTCTGAAGTCTTGTGAAATCATGTGATAGATGCAATTCTTTGAAATCTTTTAAGCTCCTTAGAAGTCTTGTAAAATTCTATGAAATTGCACAGAGTTGAGGAAGTAATACAAAATCCTTTGAGATTCTTCTAAATCCTTTGGAATTCCTCGAATGCTTTTGAAATTTTATGAAATCATATGACACCTTGTAAAATAATTTGAAATCTGTGAAATCTCTGAAGGCTTTGGAAACTCGTGAAATCTCGAAAGTTTATGAAATCTTTAAAATTACATAAAATTCCTGAAACGCGACACAGGCTCCGAAATTTTCAAAATCTTATAAAATCTCAGAAATCCGACGAAATCATTCGAAATTCTCTGAAATCTTGTGAAATCGTTTGAAATTTACAGAATTCCAAAAATCTTACGGAATCCTTAGAAATGCATTGAAATTATTCGAAATCCTTTGAATTCCTTCGAAACCATATGAAATCCCGTGAAATCACTTTGAATCAATGAAATTACAGAAAATTGCAGGAATCGTACAAAATCCTTTGAAATTCTTCTAAATCCTTTAAAATACCTTAAACGCCGTCAAAACGTTTACGTAATCATGTGAATGCTGTAAAATCTGACGAGTAGACAACATCTCATTCTTCACTTGACTTGACCTTTCTGATACGCTCATTTTTTTTTTTTTTTTCATTGCCCGCAGTAGTCTTAACAAATTCCCACCCGGTTTTTGCCGATTTCAACGCAAGAGAAAATTGAAGGACATATTGAAATCAAGACTTTGAACGGAAAGAGGTGAGCGAGCTTTTCTATTGAATCGAAAAAAATAGAACGATACATCAACGAAAAGAAAATATTTGGCTGAAATTTTCAACATTCAACCAAACTGTATTTGACCCGAAGGATATCTCATAGTCGAAACGCCAAAGTAACAATTAATAACTTGGTCGAATAATGAGTATTTCAATCGCTTCGATGATAAAAATTGTTGGCATCGAAAGTTACAATTGTCAATTTTCTCCGATAAGACATAACTTGTTGAATTTTTCAATGTGCGCATTTATTCATTCGTACCATTAAATGTGTTACTCTAATTGTAAAATTCGTCGAAACCGTTCCTTCGGCTTTTATAACGTTAAAGCAAACGATCTCTAAAATCATTTCTCAATAACGTTGAATCTATCCATCAGTGATTCAACATTTTATTTACAGCGTAACACAGCGTGTATTAATACCACACTTAATATACAGCATATCGCGGCGCGACCCCCGTAGAGAATTAAAATTATTCCAAATGGATTTATTATTGCAGCAAATAAATAAATATATATATATAAATAGTTCCCCGTGCGAATGACGGTCCTAACAGGATAACCATGCAACAGCAACCAAGATCATCCCTCCGTTCGCCTCTCCCACCCTATAAATATATCTCCTGCGTAAATATATGTAAATATACGACTAGCTACTCGAACACCCTGCAACCCTCGGCACGCACCTCCTGCAGTGTCACGATACAGATATAATACGTGCATATAATGTTGCTCGGATTCAAAGGGGTGGGTGGAGGGGGGGGAGGCTTAATTCCCCTTGTTTATCTTTCTCTCTCTACCCAGTTTGACTTATACATACGGGGCATTCCACGTCAAATTACACCCTATGTACCTCACGCCCTTCGATTCTGATTATTTTTTAGTATGATATTTTAACCAACCGAAAAGGGTCACGGGAAGTTTCTTTTTTTTGTTTTTTTTTTAAATTTTCTTCAGCTACTGAAAAAATTTATAAAAAAAAACCGAAATATCAATTGGGAAAACGTCAATTTTTTTGAATCTTGAATAATTCACACTGATTCTATGATTCAAAATGTGATCTTTGAACAACACACGATAATAGGATCTCGATATTTATTATTTTTTCTTTTCGCAAGTTTTTAGTTTTTTTCCGGTCAAAATTGTTTTTGCTTTTTTGTTTTTTAAAATGTCTCGATCTAAATGGATTGCATAATCGCATTGTTTTCATGATTCTGTGATCTATTTGGATCGGGGAATAGTGGAAAGAAAAAACAAAAAAAAAAAAAAACAACAAAAAAACTCAAACTCCGATATTGAAAAAACTAAAAACTTGCGAACAAAAAAAGTAAACATTGAGATCCCATTATCGTGTGGTATTTAAAAATCACATTTCAAATCATAGAATCTGTGTGAATTTTCATGGATTTAAAAAAATGACAGTTTTTCAAATTTCACCAATGACTAAAAAAAATTTGAAAAAATTCCAAGACCTTTTTTGGTGATCGGTGAGAAGATCATAGTAAAATATAGTTAAAGTCAAAGATGACGAGATACACGGGTTGTTAATTTTAAATACACTGTTAAAAGTCCCTGCCTTTCGAGTTATTCAAAATTGAAATAGTAATAATACTAATACATCGATTGAAAAAACACGTGTATACTTTTTTGTTACAATTGGATTGTAACGTTATTTCGAACAGGTTGTTTTCTATTTAAAATTTTTCAACACAGTCCACCATCTTGAATTCACGGTACATATTCTTGAAAGTAAACGGAACGAAAACTTATCCGAAACATCAAAATGAAACTCACCCTTGCAGGCTCTTCTGTGCATCTCCTTGTCCTCGAGAACGAGGGTTTCGAATTGATTTTGGAGAGCTGTGGCTGCGGCTTGGACACTGTTGTGCTGGGAAATCGGACCCAACAGTTTGTCCAGGATGCCGGTCATGTCCTCCTGGCGTATGCGGACTCTTCGCGACTCGAGCATCCGGACAAACTCGACTTCCGGCGGTGTCAGGAATATCACGGCGCTCCCCGAGGATCCGGCTCTGGCTGTTCTCCCCACCCGATGGACGTAGTCCCTCGCCGAAAGTGGACCCGTGTACTGGACCACGCTGTCGACCTTCGGCAAGTCCAGACCACGAGCCGCGACGTCCTGCAAGAACGTGAAAAGAAACAATTCCAATTAGGCGATCCAGGACGGTTTAAGGATCGATCCTAAGTTTTGCAAAAGCAAAACTACCCTTTGAGAAATATCAAGCAGTTTCAATTTTGCCGATGAGGTTGAAGGTGAACGCGACGAGTTTAACACTTATAGAACTATCACACCAGTCAAATTGACTGTATTTACTTCACGTGAAATTTTCTTTTTTTTTAAATGATTTTTGGAATCAATAACAAAACCTTTTTTCTTCGAAAATACAAAATGCGGTAAAATTTTCTCGAATACCTACACTTATCGTGTGAGCATAAAATGCATGAGATTAATTTAATTTACGATTTCTTTTTCCTCATGTCGTGTATGATACAACGTCGAGAACAAATGATACGTCGTACGAAGTGAACGCCGAGAATTCATCTAGACTCGCATCTTTTTTTTTTTTTTTTTTACTTCTTACACGACTTCGACCTCTTCTCATCTCATGTTCCCACTTTTGTGTGTGCTCTGTTGGAGCAGATGTAGGAACTTGACGATGAAAATTTATTGGTGATGAGTAAAAATTAAAAATTAATCTTCCAAACACGGAAAGCATTATAGAAACTGACACTAATTAACCGTCGTATGTCTTAACAAGCTACTCATTCGCAAATAAATTATACACATCGTCGTCAATTTGAAAACAAGTACCGAGAAAAACAAACACACAAAACACGACGAACAAAATCTGTGCAAGCCGAATTTTCTTCTAAGATGCACAATAGTTCTCTGTTTTGAATAAATTTGTAAAAATTGACAATAAATTTACATTTCAATGAACCTAGTTTGGCTTTCGATCACATGAATATTTTCACAAAATCGAATTCCAATTCACGTATTATCTTGTCAAATTATACCGATCTATACTTGCATAGAGAAATTCTTTCATGTTTCGATTCAACTTGACCCTTACTTGCAACCCCAGGTTTTTCCCCTTTAATTTTAGGTACCTAGACGGCTCAGTTAGAAATTTATGCCCTTAATATTGCAAAATAAAAAAGTTATCCATTTTTTTGTAAAAATAGACTTTTTTGTCCATCGTATTTTTGTACTATACTTAAATTCGATTTTTAAATGTATTAATTACATGATCCTTTGAAGTAATCTTTCGATACTTTTTCAAAAATATTTCAAGTAAAAATGTTCAATAGTTTATTTTTTTTTAACAATTTTTGTCACTAGAATGTGAAGCACCACATACAACAACAATTTATTTGAAATCATTTAATACCAATTTGTGAAATGTTGAAAAGATGAACAGTTTATTTGTTTAATAATTTATAATTTTACTTGCAATTATAATCTTAGAAATCATTAATATTCCATTAAATTTATACGGTGCCAAATGAAATTTATTTCAATAATAATATTCGGAATGCCGCAGATGATGACGAAATTGACGATATGAAAAAGGAACGCGAAAAGCATTACAAGCGATCAAGCAACGCCGTTACAACATTGAAAAGACAGCGCCTCCGACATTTGATAGGAATTAGATACATTTTGTATGTATGTGCAATGTACATGTATATGTATGTACATAAGCGTTATGTGGGCCCGAAATTGATAGGAGCGATTAAAATAAACGATCGTTTAAGAGCACCGAGCGATCGAAGAGATCGGAAACAGATAGCCGTTCAAAACATCTCACTCCGGTCATAGATCATCCGGTGGTTGGCGGCGGGAGGCGGACTTCGGGACGGGAGACCATTCCATGGGTTTCACCATAGGAATTAATAACGAGAAGCCCACTTTATACGTCTACTCTTGCGCACGCATAGATCTAGACAAACTTACTCGCCAAGAGGAAGCTTGTACCCTGGAAAATTCGATCACGCAACACGCGCCGTGCATTTGCTGTTTCGTCTTTTCCGGTGCCATGTCTTTTTCACAACGATTCCGTCTTTATTCAAACGTTTGTAACAGATGAAAATTGAAATGACTTCAACGTTGATCATTAGGGTTCAAAATTTTGCCTGTATTTTTATAACTACTATTTAATTACGGTATCATATTTAATCATATTTAAGTCAGTAACGTTACCGTAAAGATTCATTGTCTGAATTTCAGTAAACCGTAATAAAACACAACACACTCATATTTCGAAATCTTAGTTTCTTTAGAATCGTTGTAAAATTAAGAAGATAGTTATTTTTTCCCCAATGTTTGGTTACGATAGCGTTAATAACTTCAGCCTCGTATAATTTAAGATCAATCGAAATTTCTAGAAGCTAAATTTTATACCGCAGATCCGTACGGGATTGACTAATTGCTTTCAACGAATTGTTATGAATGACTATTATTTGATCTACGCCATGCGCGTTACGATTCTTCTAAGTGCAGTTCTATAAATTTTAATTGAAATGTACAAGGTTTGATTCGATATCTGGCGACGAATGAAACATCTTATGATTTACCTTATTTTAGGAAATTGACGATAAAACCTTTAGAGATTTTTCGAACAATTTTTGAAATAAGTATTCAGATGTTGTTCAACAATTTTCTTGAACCGAGAGTAAACAGCGGAACTTGGCAAATTTAAAGTTTGACTGCGCATGCGCAAGCTTTGTTGGATTTTCACGCAGGCTAGCCATCTCAATCTCAAGCTTCAGTTATCAAACGCGGTTTATGGACGTTACGCAGGTCTTGCAATTTTTCTACGGTTAAGCAGATCTAAAATCGTTGCTGTAGTGATTCGATAAGGCTTTTCTAAACGTTTTTTGTTACCTGATCGATAACTGATTACTGCTACGAGTCATCACACCAGCGTAATTTCAATTCGTCACTTGACGCGAGATAGTCGCCATATCAAATAAGTTAGTTGGCTGCCCTGCCTTGGAACGAAAATATTGCCATGCGCAGTCGGTAACTCAGCGCACAAAGTTTCACCATTTTCTCCCAGTAGGTATGTAAAACTATTCAACGTAACCTATCGGTATCATAACATAGCTTCTGAACTCGAGAATCGAACATCCCAAATTCCACGTAGCTGGTATATGTATAATGAATTTCGTAAGATTTACAATAACAAATAATTAAAAATTTTAGAAAGTTAAGAAACTAGTTATAAATTAAGTATAAGATTCCCTCACGTCTGTATCACCATAATAATCGTACATTATATAAAAACAAGTGTAGAGGGCGATTTCGTGAAAGAATTTCATACCCCGATTTCCCTCTCCAGATTGCCCGGTGCCGCAAGGCGCCATTTTTTTTCTTTTTTTTTTTTTTTTCATTTACTCATTTTTTGTTCCTGTTAGGCACCCACCGGCGGCCACCCGCCACCCGCCGCGTCTGACCCTGCTCGTATCAACTTGAAATTCAAGTGCGCGTCGTACTAAATCATTACCTATCCAAACATAGTAGAGAAGGCGAAGCAGCACGGGCGCGGACCGACGGCGCTCAAACGCTCGCCGCTGGAGTTCGCAGCGGGCGTGCGTCGCGGCGCGGCGCGGCGTGCCGCGGCGTACTGCGGCGGCGTCCTGCAACTATCCTATGTAGGTAGACGTGGTCGGCCGCGTTTATGAGCGAGCTTGCGCATCGACGTGTATGCACGTACTTGTCTTCTGCTTTAGGTACACGCGTTCTTCTTCGCACGGTGTATCGGATGTACGCGTGTGACGGAACCGTGCCTTGTCTTCTGCACCTTTCCCCACGTGTGCTTAATCCTTTAGGCCATGCAGGACGGAGTATCGACTCAATTTGTAAGAGATTTGTATGATTGAGAATTTATTGGACCTACGGTTCGGTGCAAAAACGTGGTGGAACGAGGGTTTAACAAGTGGGAACAATGGATCAGGATCCGAGAAAAGCGGTTTTGGAACTTTCTGATGTTTCCGTTATTTGCGAAAATGAAAAATTTGACTCCGAAGAATGTTGCTCGATTCTTTGTTGGTGGCGAGGAAGAGATTCGTTTTATTCGCTCATTTCAAAAACCGATTATGCACCAAAACAAAAAAACCTTTCAGATTTAACAGATGCTTTTTCCGAGTCTGACTCGAGCGGATTTCACTGATATTCTGACTTTTGTAGTGCTATGCAAAATATTTGAAATAATACCAAGAGTATTTAGTGTTAAGCAAATTGAAACTGTTCAGAATTACATCCTAATACTTCTTTGCATTGTGAAAATGACGTACATTGAATAGATTTCTTCTAAGGCTACACCAGCCAAACGTTCATTCATTCTACGAGTAGACTTTTATATTTGAGAAAAGCATAAGAGTTGATGCGTTATTCCTTTTTTCCTTATGGAACAATTAACACGGTGTCCCGTTCAGATATCAGATCAAAAACATGGTGTCCAGTGAAAAATCCGTAACAAATTCAAGAGCATTTCCAGGACATTTTCAGATTATTCAAAGACATTAAATATAGAAAATTTCCAGGAGGCGAGAAAAATTCGAGGATAATTTCCAGGACTTTTGAAGGAAAAGTAAAATTCAAACACATTTCCCGGACCACTCACTGGACACTATGAAGAAGCTGTCCGTACGCAATATCCTTTGAAATCGCGAATTTTTTCAAAAAACACATACCATGTCACTTTACATCAATATCCGCGATGGACAAGACAAGACATTGAACTCCTTGGGGTTATGGATGGTAGAGGAACTTTGTACCTTCATGTAAAAAAGAAAGCATAGAGAAACTAGAGAGGCGGGAGTAAATTTGTATTGGAAGCGTGTTTGACCCGGTGTCAGGATGATACACAAATTGCGCCCACCCCAAGATAAACGATCTGGCATCGACATCATCCCCGTGATTGCAGATGGAAGACCGATCATCCTCGTCCCAGCGGAAACGATCGAGATCAAGGGGCATTCGCCCATGGCGAATGGTGCGTAGCATGAAATTCGAATCGGATTGATGAAATGGAGAGTCTCTTCGTCCGAGTTGGTCGGACTTCAAGAGCCATACTGCACTCGGTTGGCTCCGTTACGACTGCAACAGCATCGAACGTTATCCATTGAATGGGACCCGCGCCACGGGGCTGCCTTCATAGCCTCTTCTCATAGCGATCGAGTTACTTCTACTCCATGACACGGACGTCACGGATACGTCACTCCAGACTGCACCGTTCCCTCCCCTTTCCCTCCCGCTTCTACTGTATACGCGCTTCTTTCACCTTACATAAAGTTTTTTCCCTACCCCCAACTCCGCGTCAGAAACTGCCCGTGTCAATTTGATCGAACCAAATGTCAATTATTTCATCGACTAAGCGGACTCCACATCGTCTTACCGGACACTTGGTCCTTTAGACTGCAGGGAACACTCCAGGGAGCACTCTCGTTGCTTTGTCCCTTCTTCAGCCACAAGAAAGTCGGTTCCAATCCGTCCACTTTCCCAAATTTCTCAGAAACAATAAATAAATGAAACTGTCTTCCGAAAGCAATGGAGTTACTGAAGAAAAAAACGAGGATTTCGTCGTCCGAAATATTTCGAAGAAGTTGACGAACTTTTCGATCATTAGACACGGACATCGGTGACTGACTTGTATCAGAAGTTTTCATTCGTTTGACTGCGAACAGTACTTGAACACTTTTCGGGCAGTGAAGTACTCTTGTCAGCAAAGGTCTGTTTACTCCTTCAAATGACAAGCCACTTTCGATTACAATCGCTCAAAAATTGCATAGAATCGCTTGAAACAGTTTGAAATCACTTGGAAATCGCTTGAAATTAGTTTGAAACCAGTTTTACATCCATCGAGTCTTTTTGAATTCAGTTTGAAACTGTTTTTAATCATACTACGTGCGATCGAATTAGCTTAACAACGTTTTTAATCATTTTGAAATCGCTTGGAACCGCTTCGGAATCATTTGAAACTGCTTGGGAGTAGTTTGAGGCCATTTGTGATTAGTTTGTAATCGCTTGAAACCACTTCGAAATCATTTGAAACTCCTTGAAAGAGTTTGTAAGCGCATTAAAAACATCGCTTGAAACAACTTAAGAATCGTTTGAAACTCCTTGAAATCAGTTTGAAATCACTTTGAAGCCGTTCGAAATCGTTTGTCACTCCATATGTACGAGTTTCAGGGATTTGTTCAGATTGGTTATAGTTGCACGTACAATGGAAAGAACGTGGAATTTGTGACATATACGGGAAGGAGAGAAGGCAGATTGGAACGCTTGTGAGCGATCACAATCCGGTATTACACACCTGTGTCATCCCGTCGAGGCCTAGTCTGATCGAAGAGGTATGCGTGTGGGGATATTCGGAATAAAAAGGCTTCCTCGCGTATGAGAATGGAGGATGATCGGTGTTGGAGAGAAAAATAGAGAGAAGGGGAGAGAAGAGAGAGAGGGTGGCGTGAGTCTCATTTTATAGATCAAACAAAAACGATATCGAGAATGTGCAGTGTACAATGATCTCTTCACGAAACATTTCGTCGAGGAACCGAACCGAACCTTCGATCGACGATGTCATTGTACGGGTAAATTGTCGCGGACCCCCCGCGGTACTCTGGAATTAATTCACGGGACACACACATTACTTGTGTATGAAATAGATACCAAGGTTGCTGCCATGCCACTGCTGACAATTGTCATGCATTCCTGTCCGGTGGCAAGAGCGTGGCGAACTTGCGTAAGGGGACAAAAAATAGATGAGTGACTAATAAGGTTTGATAAGATGCAGTTACCGCGACTAGGTGTACAAACACTCGTCCAAGTGGATACGTGTGGGGGTCAAAACTTGGAACGATCAACATTTGGAATGGCCGATATATCGAAATTCCAAATATGCGATGATAAAATTAAAAAAAAAAGATGAATTGTTCGAAATTTTGACTTTCGAAAGTGTCACAGATTAGGATGTCTGAAAGCAAACATGCGAAAATAAAATAACGGACGATTTTGAACAATTCATGTTTGAAATATTTGGTTATATCATTTTCGCATGCTTGAAATTTCCATATATCACCAATTCCAAGTACTGATCCTGCCAAATTTTGACCCCCACTCGTACATACGCTATTTGAACGTGTCAAAAAGTGTGTATGTAAAGAGTATAGTAACATATTGGAATAATTCTCATATGAACCTTTGTTTGATTCCGCACAGTTCACTTTACGGTTATTACAAGTAAAACATATTCCAAATAAAAAATAAATCGCAATTTACATTTTTTATACGATAGTTAAACATCGTTTGCAATTCATCACATGTTAATCATTTTGAGATTAAAAATTCTTACTAAATTTTGATTCGATACTCAAAGAAATCGTTTTCTCAGGATTAATATCCTGACTTTTTAAATGATTTTATGCCAATATAACATAAAATACTTGGTTAATTTATCTTGACGCTATATCAACAAAACAAGTTTAAAACCAACATAAAAACGTGCATACATAATTAATGTCATTGTGTAAAATTGCATTCGCCTGCAGAATTGACCGCGACTATACTAATTTACAAAGAACAATAACGTCGCGTTGGATAACAAATAAGAATAATATATGAGAATAATTGGAATGGGTTAAAAATTTTCTTTAACTATACTGTAAAAGTGAGAATCTTCTTATTTAGAGTGAAAAAAAGAACATTACGCCAGTCTTAACGTAACATTGGGATAAAGAATAACGATAATTACCAGTAAAGCAACGATACTTGGGCATATATTAACGTGCTAACGTACTCATATCCGTGTACATAAATAAAAAGAACCGTGTGGGTGTTTTCAACGTTTGTGTGTACAGAGACCTAATTTTTTCCCCCAACGGTCTCAGCATGAAGCGAAGATATTAAATTTCTTCTTGAAAGAATAAGTCACGGTTTAATTTACAGCATCGCTCTCTTATACCTGCAGGTATACTTATAGGTATGTATATATACGGCATGAATATGCCCGGGGAGTGGCGGCTATATTTCATATTTTAATTTTATTTTTTACTTTTCATTACGCACGAATATTTGTGATTAAATGTGCGTGGTGCGTGCAGACATTTAGAAAATTTACACACGCACACAGGTACAGACCTGTATTTACACTCACGGAAGTGACGTACGCGTTCCTCTTTATATTTACGATCGTGTCGACTGCCCGATTATCTCACGTTTCAAACGCACCATTCTCTTTTTATTCCCATATATATATATATATACACACATATATTACAATTTATAGGCATATACAATCCGCCTCGTACACACGCGGCTTTATTAATTGATAACCAGGCATTAACCGTCTTCCCAACTATCCTCCTTATTAATTATCATTACGTAATTATTGTCCGCTTATGCTCATAAGTTTGCATATCGTACAATGATTACATATTCGCGCTGGACGGATTTAAATTTCAATTATACCCGCAAGTTGAATAATCATGCGGTCGAGACGGTTACAACCATTCATTTGAATTTAGGTCCAATAAAATTTTTAATCTGATCAGTCTTACCGAGAGAATAGAAATTTTAGTCCATTTTTACGTTCGATTTGTTCGTAGTAGAACGAATCTAGACATTGTCCAAGTTTGGTGGTTTAAGGAGGCCAAGAATGAACAATTTTTAGTAATCCTATAGAAACGAAAGCTTAGATATCAATGCTTAGTTTTAAATTGCCCTAACACGATTTAAAATATAGTATATTTGTTCTATTTCGATCTACGGCATCTCATTTTATTCAAAAAGATATCGTAGAGCAAGATCGAGCGATTCTACTGAATTTTTGTCCGTTTTTGAGGTATTTCAAAATTAGGCATCAATATTTAAGCTCTTTCTTAATAATGGCCGTTGTATCGATTATAATTCCCGTATTTTCTGCGTTAATATTTGTAAAGAGATGTTCGTAGTTTTATACGAAAACAAATCAGAGTAATAAAAAGTATCGATTACCGGCGAAGCAATTGCCCGGAAGAAAGTTTGGTAACGAATCCGAATAAATCACGACCAGACGAAAGTAGTAGAAATATAAAAAATCACATGACGCATATCGATAAAATTCTCAATTTTTTACCAAAATTTCTTTCGAACTGTTACAATCGTTTTTCGTGAATTCAAAACGCGTATAATAATAACATTTTCAGCATCTAAAATCGCGCTCTTTTCCAACAGAAAATGTAAAAGCTTTGAAAATATTCTGAAATCATGTTAGCCAAACTTTAAATCGAATCGATAAAATCCAAGTATTTCCGGAATCGAACATTATATCGTGATTAAAAAATGATTGCACGCATAAAAATTACGTATTTTCGAATTAAAGAAACCCGTATCGTACATCACTGTAATCCGGTTTTTGCGATCGTGCCTACGAACCGATTAAACGAATGACGGAAAATAAGTCTGGATGTTGGCCAGCGAAATGGTAAAAAATGCTCTATAGTAGAGAATGTTTCTGGTAAGATGTCGAGGGAGGAGGAGGGTTGGCGCAGGTGGGACATGCCTAGGTATAAGGTATAAGGTATAAGGTGTAAGGTATAGGTTACACAGTGTGTGCACGGGTACATTTTAATGAACTAGCGTTTTTCGGAAGGCACCCCCACAGCGCGAGTCATTGTGACGACTTTAATTGCAATGATTATACTAGAAAATTGCATTCACCGTTGATATAATAGCCCCGGTCTTTGTCCCGCGAACTTCGAAAGCCCATTTCTGAGATATACATAATACAGGCAAGTAGCATTATACCTATATATATATACACACATGTGTTGGTTATAAGTATACGTAAAAGAGATACATAGACACGATATGTATCGTGCCTACTAAATCGACGAGACTACCCACTGATCGCGTAATGATCCGAGCCTTTATAAAGTCGGTTTACCGAGATCTTGTTAGTCCCATTAATTGGTCGCAAGTATCACGGGTATCACCCTCTGCATTATGCTGTATAATTGTTGTACGTGTGTACAACTTTTCGCCGAAATGTTGGGGAAATAAAAAAACTGACGCAATAAAGGCGTATGCCGATGCAGGAATTTAAAACGGACCAATTTCGACGGGAAAATAACAATAAAAGAAGTTGCATCGCAAACGACGCAGAAAAAGATATACCTGTACTCGTGTGATGGAATCTGAACAAGAAACATAAACAATTGCTGACTCGGCAGGATAGTATATGAAAAAAAAAAAGAGAAAGAAAAAAAAGTCAGTGCACGTGAACGAAATTTTTGCTTGTCACCTTAACCGACGTTCCTGCAAAATTTAGTATTGAAAAGAAGCAAACTTTACACTAAATCTGAACCGATTCGTGTAAAATATTAACAGAGTTACGCGTATTAGCTTGAATTTGAATGGAAAAGTCGAAGAATTGGCACGTCAAACTGAAAGTTTTTGTAAACTTGCTGCACTTGTTTTTACACCGAATATGTTAAAAGCGATGAATATCGATACCAAAGTTGATGTCTTTTTTTTCGATTCGATTCAGTTTCTACACAATAATAGGAATGTTCGTTTTCTTTTTCTGTTTTTGAAGGTCGAACACTCACCGTGCAGAGGAGAACGCCGCTTTTGGCAGCCCTGAACGTTTTGAAAACTTCGGTGCGTTCCTTCTGCGTCATGTTTCCGTGGAGCTTGAAGAATTCAACGTCGACCAAAGGCTCGGAGTCTTCGTCATCCTCGTCGGACTGCTTGCAAAGCACCGAAGTAAGGATTTCGGCGTGATAATCGACCATGTCTTGTGTCGCCATGAAGACTAAAATCTTGTGCTGTCCCGCGGCCTGAAATATTTTATAAAATCTATATATATACATATATTTTTTTTAAACCCTTTTTGGACTCAAGTTGAGGAAAGATTTTGGTGAAATTATGAAAATTGTTACTAAAAGTCGTGTAAAAAAATACTTCTACCAATTTTTAGATTATGGAAAATAGTCCTTGCAACAAAGTTTTATCCTCCTGCGATGAAAGTGTATGCGCAGGGAATTACTCTCAGCGGTGGATAGATTATTCTTTAAAAGGTTCCTTGCACATAAATTTTCAACGCAGGCAGTTGAAACTAATTTTCAATCCATATAATACCGTAACCTAAATATTGCAGGATGGATTTTTTTAACAGAGTTTTTTTAATCGTGTAAAAATTAAAATAGCAATATTTGTACAAAATTTCACCAAAGGCTCGCTTTAAATAAAAGAATTCTTTTTTCGAAAAGTTTTAGTTTCGGTACAGAGATCTGGATACAGCTTTCAAAACCGATCAGAACTCCGCGGAAATAGTCTCCAGAAATCACCAACGATGACTTAAAACTGATCAAAATAAGCTCTGATTGTATCGTTTTTTCGTTATAATTTACGGTCATATTATTAGAACTATTTAAGTATTTTTAGATTTTAGAACAGGATTTTTTTTTGCATAGTGAAGAGAAAATCTGCGTAAAATTGACCGCAAGAATTGACGTGATCCAGAAAGCAATAAAAAAGTAATGGGTCAAAAGCAAATAAATGGATTTCTTATGGCAGTATTTCTTCACTAGCGCCTCGAAATATCAACAATAACAAAACATAAATAACCCTATTTTTTGGATGCAAACTGATATTCCATTACATAAAATCTGAGATCCCCTTCCTTTTCGATAGAAATATCAATGGTATTTTGAGGCAAAGTTGATTATTGTAAAAAAAAACAATTGACCATTACTCCGAATACACCGATATAAGCCACGAAAACAGGAAGGATAGAATATACTACCGCCGTTTTAGTAAATCATTTTCTATGTAACAAAAAATTATCAACAATAACTTCAAAGCTTATCAATACCGTGAAAGACGTTTATATAACGCGAGCATATTTTACACGTTTTCCATGCGTGTTTGCTCTACAGAAAGTACCCGCTTCTATGACTGTCGAGTGAGTCTGCGAACTCGCATGCGCGGAGTACTGAAAAGACCACTTTTAAGTCCTAGGAGCTGAAAGTGCTCCTTTCTGCACTGCGCGCATGCGCTGTCGCGAACAAATCTGACATTACGCGACCCTAACCTCAATTTCATGCTTCGTGAAAGAAAAATCTAACATACTCTTGTTATATAAAGAATCGTGTGCAACAAGGAAGCAACGTTCCTTTCACCTCACGTATTTGCAATATTCATCTTCGGCTCGCCTACGACTCATATTGCAAACTTACACTCGGCTCGAAAAGATCGAGTTTGCCTCCTTGTTACGTAATATACGATTTAAAAACAGTTTACCTGACATTTGCCAGCTATGTAGGCACTCAGGCTGACCAACCTCAATTTGGGGGGAGTTACAACGTAGGTTTGATTGACGCTCTGCGGAACGATTAGATCCTCATTTATTTCGGCCACATTACCGCCAGATTTGATTAAATTTTCTCTCGCCGCGTCGACGATGACCGGATTGTCCATCGTGAGTCCAGCCAATTTTTCAACCGCCTGAGTCAAAGTGGCTGAAAGTAGAACGGTCTGTCTTTTGCTCTGATTTTTCAAAGTCGTATCCGCCACCTCGTAAATTTCCTTCGTATTTTTTTCACCGTCTGAATTGTCGTTCGAATCGTTCGATTCCGACTCCGATACGACCGCTTGAATTTTGTGCCGCGAGGCGATGATCCTGGTTTTATCGCGAAGAGACAAAGGCAGCGGTTTCTTCCGTTTGTTCCTCTCGTTTCTAATTGGAAACTCTTGTTCCTCCTTCTCCGGGTCGCTGTCCGTCCCTGAGTGATATTCTCGCTGTATCGTAAACTCGTTGTCATCCTCATCTTCGGCCTCGTTCTCCTCGACTTCAGAATCGACGGCGACGTTATCCGACGGTTTCGCTCTCTGAGCGTTGACGATATTCGACGGCGGTTCTACCGGAAGGCTGGAATCCTCTTTCTCGCCGATTTTACTCGTTTCCGTCAACATCGAGTCTACATCCTCGTCGGTGAATGTTTTCTTGCCGTTTTGTCGAAGCATCGCCAATGGATTGTAACCCGAATTGTCGGTCTCGATTTTTACGAACTTTTTTACACCAAATCTGGGTAAACCTTTCTGCTCCTCCAAAGCAGAAACGATGCTACAATTTAAATGAACGGGAAAGTGAATAAACTCAAAATAAATGGGGGGTTGAATTTAAACATACCATGATCGGGATTTCAACGAATAAGTATGAAGAAAAATATGAAATAACTTTAGTTGATATTACGTGAACGAAAATTAGGTACGTCAATCCTTAAAATTTTTATAATCAAACATAAACTACCATAATAGCTCAGAATATGCAATAGACAAGACTTTGATACATTATTCTTGTACTCAAGTGTTGAAATTTTCAATCAAATAACCATAACAATCATTATAATTTTGATTACAATTATTACAGAAATATAATTAAGTTGTTCGTTAAATTTTTGAAACCAAAGATTCTATTATTAAATTTTGCTTTGTGGTATATTTTTGATTATTCATGTGGTTCCATAATATATTTTAAAATTTTTGTATAGTATATCCTTCTACTTCAGAAACTTTAAGTGATTCAAACTTTTTAATTGAATCGATCTGCACATTTGAAATTCGGAATCGGGAAACATTCAAGTTGTTGAGTTTCGTGATTATTTTCGAATATAGAACTTTGATTACTGGCGAATGCCTCATCAACAGTTCACATGCGTTGAAAATTGCTAAACGGCTACACTAAAAAAAAAAGATACCAACAATCCAAGGTTTACAAACGAATCATTTAATGAAAAGATGTAAATTTGGAAAAATTTTATAACACACAAGCTTCGTTCAAGGGCAGAAATAATCAGTTTGTTATTCAGAGAAAACTGGATAATAACCGTCACATCTGAAATACCTACATGATTTACAAAACTACTTGTATTCTATGCGACGTTTCTAATTTCTCACACTCATTGTTGATGGAAAATCTTTATGGACAAAACTTCTAGTAGCAGATAATTACATTCATTGACATAAAGAAGAGCATATATTAAGAATGAAGTTAATAACGTTAGAGTGACGATGCATGTTTAGGAAAAATCGTTACTTCGCACATTTAGAATTCTCTGAAATTTAGTAAACCAGGATAAACAAAACATACTCATATACATATTTCGAAAAGTCAACTCCTTAAAAGTCTCAAATATTGCACAATAACGATTTTTTCCCTGATGATTCATTACGTTAATGTTAATAATTTTAGCTTTGTAGTATACGTGACAACAGCGCATTGTTATTATAAAACTCATACTAAAATCGCTACGCGAGAGGCTGGAAAATTGTGAGTTGTAATAATCAACAAAGTACCATTTTTAAATTTGAGCCTTCAAATTCAGTAGAGAAAAAGTACGTCAAAACATAATTAGTTTCTGCAATATTAATGAAGCTAGGGTTTGTAGATTTAATATAATGAAACATGAAAATAGACATCACTACATTGCAGCTTCGAAATAGCCGGAGACGTTAAATTTACAAAATCTGAATTAGTTTAACGAATTTCAGGTAATTCTAAAGTTGCAAGATAATGACTTTTTCTGAATATGAATCGTTGCAATAACGTTCGAAACTTCAACTACCGGACGTATGATTTAGAATTACTAAATTGAAGAACAAAACTTACCCGGAAATATCTTTTTCATATCCCATATCGAGCATCCTGTCAGCCTCGTCTAAAACGAAACATTGAACATCGTGAAGCCTTAGCGCTTCCGTATGTTTGACGTGATCCAGCAGCCTGCCAGGTGTGGCAACAAGAAGATTACATCCTTTTCTCAACCTAGCTTTTTCCGCCTTGCGTTTTTCACCACCCACTAGATATCCGGGTACGATCCAAGTAAATGGCTGGAAACGAGAAACAAAGCGACAAAAATTTTTGGCATCCTATGAATCCTTTAAAATTCGCTCATCTATAGAATCTTCGACTAACTTTTATAAGCTTCAGAAAACACTCGTATGTCTGCAGAGCGAGTTCCCTTGTCGGTACAATAACCAAGGCGCGCAGCCCGCTGTCCCGCGTAAGTTTCGGTCTCACTTTGTGAAGCGATTCAACGATCGGCAGCGCGTATGCCAGCGTCTTGCCGGAACCAGTCTGAGACCGAACGAGAACATCTTTCCCAGACAATATATGAGGGATAGCTTTTTGCTGGACGGTAGTTAATTTAGTTATCTGCATGTTCTGTTCCAAGTTAGAAACCTGACGAGAAGAAAAAAACTGTCAAAACTTGGCCGGCTCAGTAGAATATTGCGTGTGGCCTAATCGTTGAGACAATTTCTAAAGGAAACTACAAACCGTGAACGGATGAAGATCGAAGTCCGTGAATTTACTACTGCTGAAAACTGCTTCATTCACAGGCTCGACGAATCTCTGCCCGAGGTTCGGTATTTCAGGATTATTCCCAAACAAGGATGAAATCTTTCCAGAGCCACCAGTTCTGCTTGGCATAGCTTTGGCACTTGCATTTTCTACAGCATTCTTGAAGCTAACGTTTTTTATTTCAGTGTTTCCAGCTTGTAGATTCCTCGCGTCATTGAACTTGCCCTTTTTCCTCGGGCTTTTTGAGTCGACAATTGCCTGAGCGTCGCTAAACTTTCTTTTAGCGCCATTGAAGCCCGGAGTTTCGCTTTTACTGGGCAATGAAATTGCAGCGATACTTGATTTCTCTCCAAATATATCAACGAGCGACTTTTTCTCCTTGCTTTCCCCCGTCTCTCGCCTCTTGGCCAAAATTGTTTTGATTCCAGTTTGCTTCCCGGGTTTGGCAAATGAAACAATCGGTTTGTCCGCCTCGCTACTTACGATCAGCTGATCCTGGCTCTTCGAACCTAAGTCTGTAGCCTGTTTAGGTTGAGACTGCGGTTTATCAGGCTCAAGACGCGTCTCTGTTTTGGGAAAAGCTGTGGCGCCTCCGCCTTGGCCCAAATTCCTGCTGACAATAGCTGCGAGTGATTTCTGCTTGACTCTATGTTTGGGACCAGCAGCTGTCGGTTCGGCCCTCGCCTTGTCACGTGCAATCTTTTTCACTTCTCGTTTGAACTGCGGTTTGAAAAACTCCTTCTTATATCCCGCGACCTGAATGAAGGGGAAATCGAACCACTTTTACATCGCTGCATTTCAAGAGGGAACATGATGTCGGGACGTGGAAACATCAGTGACCTAACCTAACCCTGAACGTAACCTGGGATCTCGATCGCTTACCTTTTTTGTTTTACCAGCGACTGGGGAGGCCGAAATGTTCAGGGATATGTCCATTTCTTGAACTGTCATTTGCCTCGCGATCTGGTTATTATTTAACACCGAATACTGTCACTCTACCATCGTCTCAACTTGACTGAATTAAACCACGTGCGCGACGCACGTTATTTTGCTTTAGTTTTACTCGTGTCTCAGATGCTCGGCTCCTGCGCAACTCAGCTGCGCAGTAAGAAACAATTGAACTTAGATTTTGAAATCCGCATCACACTCGCATATCTTCAGGCGATTAAATTCTTGTCAATATGAATTGGCATCCCGAATTCTAGGATGTTTTTCAAATATTTTTCCAAAGTCTAGAAACATGATTCTCGGACAACTTCGCAATCATATGGATGGATGGGAAGAAAAAGTTACAAAATGTGAAGGCAAAATTTGAAAAATTCCTACCGTATTATTTCTGCTAATGGTATAGAGAACATAAATGATACAACATTGCCGTCCAACTCAGCTACGCAGTTCGAAACAATTGAACTCTGATTTTGAATTGAGCATCACACTTGCATATCTTCAGGCGATTAACACATCCCGAAATAAGACATCCTGAATTCTAGGATAATTTTCATCTTTTATTACGAAGTCAGGAAACATGACTCTCGGACGACTTCGCAATTATATGAATGAATGGGAAGAAAAAATTAAGAAATGTGAAAAAACAAATTTGAAAATATCCTACCATTTTATTTCTGTTGATGATATAGAAAACATAAATGAAACAACATTGCTGTCCAACTCGGCTACGCAGTTCGAAACAATTGAACTTAGATTTTGAATTCCGCATCACACTCGCATATCTTCAGGCGATTAAATTCCTATTAATTTGAATTGACACCCCGAATTCTTGGATATTTTTCAAATATTTTTCCAAAGCCTAGAAACATGATTCTCGGACAACTTCGCAATCATATGGATGGATGGGAAGAAAAAGTTACAAAATGTGAAGGCAAAATTTGAAAAAATCCTACCGTATTATTTCTGTTAATGTGAACATAAATGAAACACATATTTACCGTGTAATCGATTCGACTCGTAACAGGTTCGAAAAACACAAGCTAAGTTATCAACAGTTTGAGAAAAGGTTTAATAATCAGAACATTGCAAAATGATCAAAGTCTAATATTTTTGATCCAATTCTAATGTTTTTGGACTCATTTTGATGACCACATTAATCTCCAATGAATGAACGACATTTTTTTTTTTACAAATGTTACCCATTAAAGCCATTTATACCATTTGGGCGTTATAATTACTGTACTGTAATCTGAGATTTCTAGAATATTTTCAGACTAAAACAAACTAAACAAACTCCAGAGGTGGATCAGTTTAAAGGTTCTAATTATAAAGCTTTTTTTCGAATTATAAATATCTTACCTTGTATAATTCGAATTTACTCAGATTCTTTCCCGTCACAAAGTAGGGAAGTTTTTTCAATAGTGTTTGCCATCATTGGCACAAACAAAATTACTGGAAATTTTTTAAACGGTCTTATCTCGTCCGATAACTTTTGATTCACAAGGAAACGACTGATTCATTCTTAAATATGAATTAAATAACGGCGAATTAAAAACTGTATAAATCATAGCATTCAGTAACCTATATTTTAGAACGAATCCATTCCTTATTATAATCAAGTAACAGTTGGAATCGAATAAATTTTCTGTTATATTTTTTACTTATCATTGCGCAAGACATCATTCACAAATAATTTGATATCCGAACAAATTTCCTCGCAACTTTATGAATGTTCAATACCGGAAAATCTGAGCACAAAACAATGTTCAGAAAATTGTTTAAAAATTGCTGGTATATGCGGTGCATAATCGCGTCCACTTGTCAAAATATCGACTGATTTCCCGCGGATGTTAATTTGAACAAACTTAAATTAAAGTGAACAAATTTTATGCGACTTCTGCATTCCCTGGCGAGTTTTGTACATCGAAATTTTCCCATGACACTGTGATTTCTTTTCATTTCTCTGCAGCTTGATGACTGTACATATCTTAATTCTTTCAGAATACTTCTTCCTATGGTGTATAAATACGTTTCTAAATTTCCACGAACTAAGCATAGTCAAAATTCTCCTGTAACTAAAAATACAAACAAACCAAGAAACGATACAGATCAAAGTGTAAATTGTACCTCTAACAGTGTGTACACTTCAACGTTATACTAATGAACCGTCATTGTTCGGTGATTTCAACTAGTGTTTACATTTTTTTCAATCTCTCAAGTATGGCGAATGTTCACTCAAGTTCCACAACGCTGTTTCACACGTCACGAGACCGCTGAACAAGATTGACAAATCTGGAATAATATTTGTAACGTTGACTGAAATTTAAAAAAAAAAAATAAAAAAAAAGCCTTACAGACTCGTCGCGAAATTGAATATAATCAGCCGTTAATTCACGATAAAACAGACATAACTTGTACAGAATCGACAAGATGTGTTGCATCAGCGTGACTTTATTGGCGAGATTGATTGGGCTGCTCGATTTGGTGAGATACGTTGTTTATAGACCTACATTGAATGTGTCGTGGGAAGAAAAAAAAATTGAAAAAAACGATATCATAGAAACACGGTGATTATTCTACAATGATTTTGTAAATTTGTGATGCAATTCTGATTATTCGTGAGATTATTACAGTCGGCCTCGATCTTTGGAATCCAGTTTTTGGCTCAAGAATTTTTCAGTGACGAGCAACGATCGATCGAGTTTAATGACATGAAAATTTTCATGGGACTCAGTTGGACCAAGCGCTCGACAAATATTGAACAAAAACTGGACCGTAAGAATATTTCACACTAATTATTACATTCTGTTGTCATTATTCGTTTCGATCTTCACCGCAGGCATGCTTTACTTGTTTAGATACTTGGATTTTCGCTTCCCTTCTGGCTTATTCCACGCTTTACTTTTTCTGCAGTGCTGGCCTGATATCAGCCACTCTTTTGGTAAGTAAAGACAAATTAAACATCGTGTGAAAAATATCGTTCAACTAACAATCTGGGATCAAGGGTATCTGACCGGTGTACATTTTCATTGTCAGTAAATGATTGTTGAATGAACGGAATTTATGCTCACAAAAGTTCTAATGAATAAATCAATTGCTTCTAAATCAGATTTTCTTTCACCTCGACCATTTTTTCGTTCCTTTGAAAACTGATATGAAACGACGTAACGAATATTCGCATATATCTTGACATTCGCATTCGCATCCGCATTTGCAAAAATCATGGGAATATTTTTCGAATGTGATTGTCACAATACTTCATAGTTTCTTTTTAAAAATTGTGAAAATAATATTAAATAACCCAAAAAACATTAGTTTGATAATAAACTCTTACTATAAAAGTTTTTCCTCGCTTTTGAATCACAGTCCAACCTCGAAATTAATTTACATCTGTTATAAATTTGTCGTTGAATAATAAAACAAACAATCGGCTTTGTTCAGACAAGCTTGGCAATTTCCGGAATAAGATGCAAACGGCGATAATTGTGTCAGTCAATCAATTGTCAATTGTTAGCCATGGAATAATGGCGCCAGATTTAAAAATGTATCCGCATTCGCATTCACGAATATGTGAAAATTTACATTAGTTGTTAACATCTGAAATAATATGGCTATGCGTGTGATTTCGACAGAGAAATAAGCATCACGCCGTGCCTTGGTTAACTTTTGAAATCATCAGCTTGGCTAATCAGGGAAGCGGTATAGTCATATCTACTTTTCAACTACGATGTGACTGCGACATTGAAATTTGTCATTCTGAAAACGCGTTAATAGCAGGTTTCTACTTTAGTGAGTACTTATGATCGTCGAATTTTACTTCCGAACTAGCACAAAATACAAATTATGTCCTAAATACAATCTTGTAATATCAACCATTTAATTTCTTTGCCGCCAGTTGTGAGCGCGTATTTTTGGTTCGTCGTATTTAACGCTCGAAATTCATGGACAGCTGCTGAATCATCGGATGCGGTCTTTTTAGACTCAGGAATCAAAACTTCTATCGTCGCATCCCACAAAGTGATTATAAATCCACCAAAGACTGCATCGCCTCGGGGACGAATTCAATCGTCGAATTTTTTTCAATCTCCGAAGATAACCGAAGCACCGCCAAAATATTATGAAATTTGATACGACTTGCGTATTGTTATATGCAAGTGAAATTCTTGACGATAATATATCGAATTTTGTTATTTATTATTATATGTACTAATAGAGATGCTTGAATGAAAGATTGAGACTAATTGAAGATAAATAACTATGGTCAACTCAGTGCATGAGACACGTTACGATATAATATATTTCGATAAATAGAACTCTTCTGATATGCATATTATAATATAAGAATATTTTATAAGAAAAAATAAACCAATGACTAACGAAATTAATTAAACTCTTGTTTTCGATTTTTTTCACAATTATGAATAAGCGTCTGGAACATACTCGAATCATTGATCGTCTAAACCCGATATCGGCAAATTCATTGAAGAATGCTGGAACAATTCATGCGTATTGATAATTTGAAATTTACACTTGGAATAATAATGAAGAAATGCTTTTACAATTCTATACATAGAGCCCCGATATGGTGCGTCTACTAGACTATCGCTCTGCGTTATTATCACTATGTATTATGTATTCAAAAGTTTTTGAATAACAAACTATGATGGCAAAGCTTTTTCAATATATGTATAACCCATCTATGCGGTGAAAGCTAAGCTGTCGATAAATCAGAGAAGATGGGGCTAATAGTGTGTATCAAACGGGAGAGCAGCAGACCGGGTCTGCATAGAAAAGATGAGAAATGGTCGTGCGGTTACGTCAAAACACTTTTAAACTCCCCATATTTAAATCCGCTAGCATATTTGGCGAAGCCGCGCCGCGCGCAAAACTCGACCCGGGTATATAAGGCATTATATTATTATTGTTGTTATTATTATTATTATTATTGGTATGCACGCAGACTCGTTTCTGCATTTAGGCGATTTATTTCGTCTGTATTCTCGCGACCCCGAATAAATGATGAACGTTCGATGGATATTTTTACGATAATAGCTGAGAAGATTTTCAATATTGAAAATGGTACTTTTCGTTTCATTTATTGCCTGAAACGCATTAGACTCCTGCCGAGAATCGACAAAATGGACAAAAATGTTTCTTGATTCTTTACGATGTGAGAAATCATGCCGCTTCTTTAGATCACGAGGTCTGTAGTATGGTGTAAAATAATGTATGACTAAATATTTTTTTCATTGCCGTGTGAACAACGTGACGAAAGTCTATTGAAGTAAATTTCCGTACATTTCGTTAAATATTATGTTACATCTACTTAACTATAATATATTTTCTGCAATGTATGTACAAAAATCTACATATCTATACCCACGAGCTGCAGAAAACATTGAAACATAGTTTCTGATGTTTTGTAAACGGAAATATCTTTTTCAATATCGAAACAACGAATTGTGTAAAATATTTCTTCACGTCAAGATTTTCAGTTCTAAAAAACATTTGGATTTGGCTTTCATAAAAACTTGGGTAATCCGATGCACCATTTTTTACTTACCTACAAACATTTGACTATCGAATTGAAACCCTGATCCAAACCAACATGGCCGTCATTGACGCACTTCGAATTTTAATTTGTCTCTGTGACAATTTTCAAAACTCGCCAGTTATCGAGAGTTGTTTCAGATGAAACGAAATAATGACAAGAATATATTATCAATGATATACTGGAACACGTGCCTCTAAGCTCCGAAAGTTTTAAATGTAACATACATTTAGCTTTTATAACCAGTTATTTCGTTTTGAATGACTTTGTTTATATAAATTAAGGGACCGATCTGAAACTTGGCAGATTTGTAGCTCATAATGACAGGAACAAACCCTAAAAATTTTCAAATCTCATCATCATTTTATAATATATTTCTTTTTATGTGTAAGCTTAATAGCGTCAGTTTCATTAGGCTTATATATAAGGGAACAACAGTTATGAAATTATGAAATTTTCAGGGTTTGTTCTCATCATTACAAGCAACAACTACGTCAAGTTTCAAATCGGTCCCTTAATTTATACCAAAGTCATCCAAAACGAAATAACTGGTCATAAAAACTACGTGTATTTTATATTTAAAACTTCCGGAGCTTAGAGGCACGTGTTCCAGTTGATATTTCTCTAATGATTTGGAACAAATCCGGGTACGTCCCAATGAAAATCAATCCAACCCCCAAATAAGGACCACCCTGATGTATACACGTATACCTCCGTATATTTCCGTTAATCCGAAAGTTTTCTGTTTTCACAAGTAAACATCTCTCCTTACCTTTCTACGCGAGATTTGAATTCGCGAGGGCCGTAGGAATATATAAGAGTGAGAAGAAAGAACGGAGGAAAAATAAAAGGGAAATAAAATCCTTTTTTTCCACCCCCTCCGGCACCCCTAAAGTCTGGAAATGAGATTTCGCCGTTGGTGGAATGAGGAAAGAGGCAAGTTCGTTATATTTTACAATCCATCGAGTCTCTCTTCGGGGAACGACGAGGGGTTGCAGACTGGATCGGTATACCAGCCACCATGGGGCTCGGGGCTTGTCAACTAGTGTTTTAAAAGTTTCCGACAGCCTACAAATTGGCTCGCTCAGTTCTTTTTAAAAGCACCAGGCAGCCAACCAACCGCGGAGCAGCTACGACTACCTCGACCACCTCAAGAGGGGGTGGAGGAATCCCGGTAAGGGGAAGGTAATGTACCCAGCCATGAATTTTTACGAAGTTTATTATATTGGCTAATGCCGCCGCCCCTTCAGGAACGGAAGCTTCTCTCTATCTCTCTCAGAGAAGCGTTTCTTTCCTGTAACACGGTCCGCGTGTAAGAGATTCGGTTATATTTTTATCACTGCACGTGTAACATGTATGGATAAGTATTTTTTCGGGCAATATCCGAAATCATTTGCCGATCAAACCATTGTCGAAACGGTGGAAACGAAAGTAAACAGTTATTGTGTCGGAATATCCGTTTCAAAATAGAAGTGGATGCAAGTCCGATCACCAAGGATTTAAAAATTTTAAACCATTGATTAGCATTATCGTACAATGTTATTAATTAACTAAAGACCTGAACAATTCAAGGATGTATGCGACTTATAGTCAAACAAACAAAATTGTTTAAACAAAAGGTGATGGAACAAGAGCGTTTGAAAATATTTTCGCTAAAGATAATCTAATAATAGGAAAGTCTCGGTGAAAGTCCCCGAAGATACAGAAAAACTTTTCAAAACATTAAATTTTAACTGTAAGCACTTCGTTGCATTAGCAGCGATACAGAAATCACACAAGTTTGTTATTTCTTTACCAAAAAACAATGCAAATCATCTGATTGTGAGTTATATTTTGGACAGCAATAACGTGCTCGATTTCCGAATCTCAAGTTTATCATCTGTAAATTATCGTGATTGTAAATTTCTTCCTCTTTTTTATTAATCATCGAACTGGAAAATTTGAATCCATCTCAGACAATTTGTACAAAAATCTTTTATGAATAGATGAGCTACATAATTTATCAAATAGCAGAATCGTGTTTCATCATTTCTACAACGTTCAGTCGGAAACAGTTTTGTCATAATGACCGAAATTTTGTCCTAGCAACGAAATTTCAGGGTTAAAATAGATCCGACCAAACATTGTAATCGTACATTCAAAGAACGTAGTTGATTTTATAGTGCGCAGGAAACAAAATTTTCAAGCGATGTCTGAGAAAATATTTGGCACAACAATCCCATAATTTCTGTTGCGATTCCGGAATCAGATCTACACGTTGAAAATAATTATGTAAAGATTGATAAATGATTGTTTGATTGTTCAAGCAAGAAATTTTTCTACAAAATGGATATTTTAAAGGAGCCAAAATTTTTTGTCCAAGTGTTTTTAACAATAATCAGGTTGATCCTTATCTGGACTTTAAACTTTTTTGTACACTTACTATTTGGACTTGGATTTAATTTTCTAAATCTTTTTTATCGATTTGTAAACCGTAGATGTTACTACACGTAGTCCGAACATCCATAACGATGATATCGTGAAGCGGAGAGATTCGATTCTGCGAATCGTTAAAACTGAGAAAAAAAAAAACTTGTGAAAACGGGTGAAAAAAATTCGCCCCCGGATGTCTGGAGGAGACAAAAAGGAACAGAGAAAAAAAAAAAAAATGGTACGCATCGGAAGATATCTAAAATTCAAGAAGCGTCGCGGTGCGGAAAGTGCAACGCAGAGTCAGTCGATTATTTGCTATTATTTTTCCAGACAGCGAGATTTTATTGATCTGCAGAGCCAGGGAAGGACGGAACTGAGCGCCTCATAAAGCTAACCAATGCTAATACCTCGGCACCCGGCAAGGGCGCGGAATCGGTTCCGCCGCCTCTAGACGCTGCGGTATCGAAAATCTGCTACGGACGGAGAGGCGACGCCAATGCGGCCGACCGGAATCTCCCATAAACGCGAAACCGAGTCTAATTCGTAATGTCGGCGGAGTCATCGCCCGGCATTGTTAGCCTGCCTCCACCTATGCACCGTGCCTAATTCCGGAGTTATCGCAGGAAATAGCCCACTAAAGTGTTATCGAAGGACGAAGAGACCCGGCTTTCAGCCCTCGATTTTCGTCGAGACTCGCCTGCCATGGGTTGAGAAAAATTTCACTTCTTACAGTCGATGGAAAATTGTAGGTATTGAAATTGGCATCAACCCGTTAGCTTTTTTCCACACGACGGCGTACAATCTTCATTTTCGTTTTTTATCATTTTTTCGAGACGTACTGCACGTTAAATAATTGACAAGTAAAGAACTGGAAATTTTCATCCAAAACATCTCAAAATCGTCCGAAAAGTGTTTCTTTACTCAAAGACAGGCGCGTTGTACCGATATTTTTATTTTAAAGTAAACGGGTTGGTTATAAATATTTTCAGAGATCGTCGGAGTATTTAGAATTTCGAACAGTCGGAAGTTTTACTTTCGAATATATTAGCCAACCCAATTATGTCTGTCTCGAATTTCCGGTTTGTCGTTGATTCTCTAGCGGTATATACTGGATACATAAATGTCAAAAAATGCGGTGTGGGCTTCTATAGAATATTTTCTTTTTATCAATCTTGCAATATTTGACGTCAATCATACTACCTGTCGTCAATCTGACGATCAATTTCTGAAATGAGCACAAAAATTGTCCCAAAGTAGTCCAACCCGCTACTTTTGGTCGATCTTAACTCCGCCAATTTTTTACAGCGTATAATCTACGTTGCAGAAAATCAAGAAATTGAAATGAAATTCGTATATTAGTCAATGATCAAAACGTCCACGCTCAAAGTAAAACGACCACACAAAAAATGATTCTACCTTCGTAAGTATAGTTTCGAGTCTCATGTTATTTACCTAACAAACAATCCAGACCGTATGCTGAATGAATTGAGGAAGCTCCTGAGTCTCAAGAATGATTTTTCACCTTTTTTCTACTTTCCGTGTATCATTGTATTCGAGTCCATTATCTTTATTTCGATTAGTCGCCGAACCGGAAACTCGAAAAATTAAAAAATTTAAGAGTAGAAATTTCGAGCCTCGCTTTCGTCGTTATGGGGTTGTTTTTGATTACGGTAATCACGATTCCATCTATATTATACACGATTTCCACATGATCATGGAGGGTTCCATAGGAGTACAGAGGGTACCTTAGCCTTTAAAGTGATCTTTGGTTTTCGTTTATCGGATACTCCGTTTGGATGAAGAAATGTTTACCGTTTTCGTCGTTGTTTTGTGCACACGTTGACTTCAGTGTCCATAGCAGTCCCAGTTTTCATGTTACGAAATAATTTTTTCTTCGAAATTAAAGCTGAAATCGCGTACCTCTAAACCCGATTTGCTCATTTTCTATCTTCCCTTACTTCCAAACCCGTAAAATTTGAAAAATCGTTAACCTCCGTAAGCCTGATTAAAGCTTCTTACTCGCGACGCTACGACGAAAGTGTAACACGCGAATCCAAGAGGTAATAATTACGGTGTGATTATCAATCAATTTCATGCGTGTCAATTGTTTTTCGAAGGGTTTTCGGCGAAGTGGTATGTTGTGTTACCCCGGGTGTTACAAGCCTCCCGTCATACACACGAGATTAATTACACGCCGCTAATTATTAACCCTCCGAGGGACGGCTAATACGTCCCGCGTATACCTGCCTATGTAACACGCCTGTAAGGGGTTGGTAGGAGGTGTAAGTATACATACACATTATACCTATATATTATATAACGTAATTCGTATACCTTCGGCTAGTACGATTTGACTTCGTGATCATATTGCGCGCGCCATGGCAAATTGAAATTTAAAAATTACTTCGAGGGGATGATTTTATTACAGGATTAAGTTTAATACTTCAAATAAACGTACTGCAATAATAAAAATGGTAACAAGAGTCGCTGAAATTCTTTACACTTATTATTAAAAAACATATGTTGTAGTGAAGCGAATTTTTTCACCACTTTGGCAGAAATTATTTTTGGAAAATCGAGCAAAGAACATCAACAACTATCAGTTTGCACTATCGAAATTTAAATAGCAAAAGTAACTATGCACATGCGATATGGTTATTATATATATTTGCACCTATAAGTGTAACAGGATTGACGACCGGAAGTGATCGATTTTCTTGACATTTTTATTTTCCCGTAATCATTGTAAAATCTACGAGTTGAACGCTTGCGGGAAAAACTGTGTGGGTATATGGTGAATTAAAATATGACCGTCTAGCGGCTGCAACTTTGAAAAACAAAAAAAAAAGAAAGAAAACAAATTGTAAGAAGTGCTCGATTTTACGGAGATGTTATTTCTTTCAACTTTTCTGCAGATATTGAATACTGTAAATTCACTACTGCAAAGATAAAACTTGTTTGTATTGAATAAATACATAAAAACGAATAAACGAATGGTGTTTATTCACCCTAATTGATCGTTGTGATGCAACAGCTAACGAGAACTTCTTTCATACTTGCAGATTCATTTATTTAATAATGATCGTTGTCCTCTATATTTTAAATAACGGATATATCCAATCACTCAGAAAATGAATCTATCTCTACCTATGCGTGAACAATATAAAACGATTTCTCCAAATTTCTTACTGCAGAGAAAATTATTCCGCGTCCTTGGGCCTGGACCAATCGCTCGGGTAATCGAGGGAAGAACCGGAAGTGAGACCGAAGCCTCGATGTATACAAACATACAAATATACGGAATTGCTCAGCCCCGGCTGCCGTAAATTCTCGATTGAGTGAAAAGTTTGTTTGGGAAAATGCTGAGACCATTCTCTGGGTCGTCTTAGCATATGAATACGCGTGCTAGGCTTTCCCCTCATCGAAAAGTCGATTTTTTATTCCTTCCTTTTATCTCTTTTCGTTTATTCCTTTTTTCTTTTTTTTTTTTTTTTTTTTTTTGAAACGCGCGCTTCGCCGTCGGATCTACATTTTGCGTACAAAAATACGCAGACGGCAGTCCTTCTGAAAAACCCCTCAAACTGGCTTTCGTTTGTTTTTCAGTATTTGATTGAATATTTCCATTTACTGATCGTAATTAATGTCGATGCGGTGTTGTAATAACAAATATTTGCCAATGCCAACATGATGAAAAAAATTATGTTCCCGTGAACTTTGAAGCGATTTGAAACGAAGCATCAATATCTTAGCCTGTGTTTACGATTCCAGTATTTTCTTTTCCCGAATTCTTAAACAGATCTTCGCAGCTTGAGAATACAGAGTGAATTTCTAACAACTGCACGGTCCGTCGTCTGTTAAACTTTAATGCGCATGCGCTGCAATTCGAGAGCAGTTGTTTGCCAGGGCTGTCAATCGTTAAAAATTTAGACGCCAATTCGCCGCGATGTATGTTGCCAGTTTTACTCAAATCACAACATAATTGTCAACATTTTTGAGGTTAGAGACAGTTGGTAACCCTGGCCAACAGCGCACGCGCGTTACATTTTAGCAGACAACGGACAGTTTAGTCGTTAGGAATTCACTCTGTACAATAATTTTGGTAAGAACTGAATGTACACGAGTATCTCGTTATAAAATGAATAAAATGTGTCGATTTTCAGCCAACCGACATTCTTAATGATGATTTCGACTAACCGAGTTCGGTGACGCGTCCGCAATTTCCATAGTGCAAATGTGAAGGGGTGAACGATGGAAAAGAAAACTGCAAGTCACCGCGTTGACGGTACTTTTGATGGAGTCAAAAACTGGATCCGAATACGCAAGCGTCTGTATTGCCTGCAGTGTGATTTCGCACAGTGCGTAATGTTGTGCGTAAAGATTATTTTGGAATTTGTCAGATCGACGGTACGGCGCGAAATGCATCGTGGGGAAAGTTTTGGATCAGTCTTCTCTCTCTTTGCTCTCCACTCTTAGCTTAGATAGACACGTGCACACGCCTTTCCCGCAATTCCATGGAAAGGGAGATTTCGTACAACGGTCAATGGATACAAAGTAAATTTGTGAACCCCGTGGACGGTGAACACAATGGTTACATTTAATAGTACATTAACCACCAACAGTAGTGACCCATGACCCACATCTATATGCCGACTCGACAATGTGCCAGGAATTGCCTGCAGCAGAAAGGACCCTGGATACGTTAAAATATAACGCGTCGTGCCGGATAGTTTCTCGCATTCGGATCGTGTACGTAATTGTTTTAGATTTATATCTTGGTAACGCTCATAGTTGGAGTGAGAAAGACAACACTGTTATAGTTTAATATTCTTCTAATTGGAACAATTGTACACGTCGATTGAAAAATAAAGCTTGAAAAGACAACAATTAACGAGGTCAAGAATAAAACCATCTCAGACGATTTGGAGGATATTCATTTGTGATTGAAATGAGACAGTTTTCATTAGATTCGGACGAACTGTATGGAATTTTCGATGAAAAAATGTTGAGAATAAGGTTATATTATACGGTTTCAGTTTACTCCTTTCAGAAAAACTTCTGGATCACAGCTACATTTTCAATTATAGTTTGAACTTGGCTTGAGGAGCATTTGTATGATTCGTCCAGCATGAATAGAATTCCTAATTGAGACTCAGGTCACAGCAAATATCAAATGATGATGTTCTGATCTATGCAAGTGATAATACTAGTCTATTCCGAGAAATGTAAGGAGAAAAAAAAAATTAAGATCATTCTAATACCCACAAATTTAGAATCTACTATTTTCATCACAGAGAAAAAAATCTAGTTGTCTACGGCCTCAACCTTGATCTATATAACTAACTTATCAAAACTCAGGAATAAACATGCTAATTTTGACCATTTTTATGATCACGATAACATTTTCAATGGCTTATCTTGACCTTAAACGAAGGGTCCAGGGCCGAATAAATATGTGCTCAAAGTTACAAAATATGTGCGTATAATATAGACTTGAAAAACTAAAATATAGAAGTAAATATGTAAAATAGAAACTGCATTTTCCGGCTTCGAACGTCATACTTTGTGTAGAAATGTTTTTTGAAATTGTATAGAAAATAAGGAAAGGAAATGATTTGAATAAAGAAATATGTATTTATCTATTAATTAGGGCCCCAATTACGTCCAATTTTCAACACAGTCTTATTTCAGTTTGTGCTTAAAATTTCACAGTGAAACGATCAAATCACGGCAGCAAAAAGAAAACAAAAAATAGACAGGTATAATGCGCAAAATAATGAACAGCCTCTTTGAACCCGTGGCATTGAATTGCGCAGTGTCCTAATTCAGGAATGAATTTGTCTCTGTCATAATTCGCGCCACGGCTGTCGCGTCAACATCCGCCATTGTTATATTGAATCAGTAACACCGCACGCTGCAGAAGAATTGGCAAATGTGAAAGAACGATGGTGTAGAGGTGTGAGAGGGGGGGGGGGGGGGGGGGGGGGGACGTAGGCCCGCTATTTTCCCCGTCTGAAGCACGCGAAGTCAAAAGCAAAGCTCAGAAGCAATGACTAGCTTTAGAATGCAAAGCAGCCCGTCGGGCTGGCTGGCTGCTCGTTCTGCGCGCACTTTTAAATTCAAATTTAAACTCGCGGAGAGTGCGCACGCGGGATTTAATATTTTACACCTCAAATGTTGGGCGTGCGCGAGGTATGCAAAGCAGTTCGCTTTCAACTCAGATTGGATTTAAAACGTGCTAATTTGTCGAGCATACCCGTCCTCCTCCTCCTCCTCCTCCTCCTCCACCTCCTCTCTCGCACCAACGCCCCTCTCAGCTTCCATACCGCCAGCAACCCCCTTTTGACTCCCCCTCAAGTCAGCGCATCTGAATTTAAAATCTACTCCGCACGTACACCGTTCCACGTATGGGGCATTCCGTGATAACTCAGCCTGGGCCCGACCCTTGACATCTTTCATTTGGTTCCCGATTTGTTATAAGAGTTGTAAAATTGTTTTGACAATTTTTATAAATGGACAGATCGTTCGACACAATTTAAAAGTGTGATATAATTCTGGAAAATCATGTGCCACATATCAAAGTTTTTCAGCTTTGAGCCACAGTTGGCCTAAGTTCTCTTTTAATTTTTTTTCTTTTTTTTTGTCAACTTGAAGGAATACTGAATAATATTTAGGTACATTTAAAAAAGTTGCAGATAATTCTAATCGATTCGAAAAAATTTGAAAAAAAGTGAGTGCCTTCGAGAGTTAAAATGACCAGTACAAAAAATCAGGAACCAACTCGTAGAGGTCATGTGCCATAAATCCACGTTAAATTGGCATGGAATACACCATATCACGTTATACGTACACCAAACACTGCATGTCTGCCGATGCAGCGAACGTCGTCTCGCATTCGTGTTTAATTGCAGCTCGTTAGCTTGGCAAGTGCACACACTGCATACAGCTGCCGAAATCTGCACTTTTTACAAGAGAAATTGCCGAATAACTTTATACCGCATTTGCATTGATGTCCCTGCGAAACTGCAAAGTACAATTTTGTCGCTACGCATGTGTCGAAGATTGTACATTATTAAAAAAACGTGTGAAACCGGTAATAATGATCAATTGAAGCCCGTGATCGAGATGAATTTGATGAAAATAATGAATTGAGAAACAATTGAATCTCAGGGCTAAGCCTAGAATTCTAAATAGTAAATAATTTCGACTAAATTACATTATTGTATTTTTGCCTGAAACAAAATGAATTTTTCGCAAATGTACTGCTGGAGTGAATTTTTTTTTCTGTTACCATTTTTCAATGATTCACAAATTCGTTACGAGCAAAAGTCTTTTACACAATGTAATCGATGAGCTTATGCAGTACTAAAAATATGTTGTAATGTTATTACAAATTGACTGTATAGTCGGATTTGAAAAGAACCATTTTGCAAACAAGATGAGCTTTGAATCATTCCAATTGTACTGAGAACCCGATTTTTACATTTACAAATAAACTCGAACGATAATTCAATAATTCTTTCCAGAAATACATCAAGCTGAGCCGAGGGGTCAATCGCACATTAATTTTGATGTACACCTGATTCGAGATTTCAAGATTTCAAAGGATTTCAAAGGATTTTTAATTAATTATCTAAAGATTTCATAGATTTCATAAGATTCCAAATGATTTCAAAGAATTTCCAAAAAATTTCATGAGGTGTCAAATGATTAAAAATAATTTCAAAAGATTCATGCGATTTCGGATGATTTCATAGATTTCTAGAGATGTCAATGGTTTCAAAAAATTGCAAGCGATTCCGTGAAATTTCACAAGACTTCAAATGATATCATGGATTTCAAGGATTTCCGACTCCTCGAGCCGAGCCTTCTTTGATCAAATTTCAATATGCTGCAGTTTTTGGTTATTTTTTTAGATAAAACTCAAGTCAGTCGATTTTGGTACAACTTTTTGAACCTCACTTTTTTATCTTACACAGTTCACTTATCATCCTGCACAATTTATACGATGGAATGTGAGATTTTTGGGGAATTCTTTTTTATTTCGTACCTAGTCGGATGTAACGCCGAGTATGACGCGTAGGTATGAGACGTGGCTTAGGGGTTATTACCGAGTTAATCAATCGTTGGAAATGGTGTTTATGAATAATAAGAGAGACGGAGCCTTGTAACGCGTTGCACCGTTATCTTTCTATAACGTGGATAACTTTCGCCATCCGTACACGGTACTTGTACAGTGTAACGTACAACTCTATAGCTATAACGCGGCGTTGAGGCTCGTGGGCAATTTCCTATGATAGATCGAGTCCGCAGACAAGTTCTATTACGAAGCCCTGAATTATTGAGCAGGCAATTCCGGGGGCGACACACGAAGCCCCCTTTACTGCACCGTCAAAAGTGTCAACGGGATTATTAAGCTCTTAAGCGCTGGCTGCCTCCCGCAAAAATTACGTCAACAACCAATTTGATAACACTGCCTGCTTGTGAACAATAACTTCGTTATACGCGTACAGTTATGTAATATAATAAATTAACTGTCAAACTGATATTTTTCGTGCAAAACCAGCTTACGTACGAGGGTCGCAATGTGGTGATAAAATCTTACATCGAAGAAGCTTGGCAATTGGTTAAAAAAAATGTCTGGAAGGAAAATACGAATTGTGTTTAAAAAAATTTTGATTTAATCACCTGTGTAATATTGACAAAAAAAAAAAAAAAAAAATCGATGGAATTTCTCCAAGTGTATAATATCTTTGCAGATACTTAATTCGTAGATTTATGATATTAACAATTCATTGTGAGAGAGGATTACTTTTTTTCCTGATTGGCTTCGTGAGATAGATAATTTTTTTTTTTGGTTCAAACAAGACTCTTTACTTGACTCTAATAAATTTCTTAGGAACAAGAAATTACTTGTTTGATTGTTTTTTTTTCTCTCTCTCTCTTTCCATCGCCAATATATTGACTTTATTCATGAAAAATTTACTCAAAGGATGACACAAAATTTACCGAGAATCAGAAAATTTTATTCGAATTGAGTAAATATTGTCGAAACTCAAAAATTGTTTTAACAGACCTCGGTTAGACGATACTTACTTGTTGTGAGTAGGAAAAAAATTGAATCAAATAACCCTAATGCCTCGATCTTGGCTCGCAATTTATTATATTTAGGCATGTCTTATTTCGAACGAAAAAAAAAAATTATAATTATCGAATGAAGCAAATCAGGGAGAACAAGTAAATTGATTCTCTATGCGGTGTGCCTAATTTTACAAAATTAAGTTGAGAAATTTATCGTCGATCAAGACACCGTCCCAACGAACATAAGAAATTGAAAATATTTCTGAATTCCAGGTCTTTTAGGGGTTGCGTTATATCGGGAGAATCTCTTGAAAGTTGAAAATCAACCGCGCATGCGCCAAATAATTCAATCTCATTGGTCGGCGAAATATTCCCGCAGCGATATTCTTGTCTGCGACGCAGGCGGGCCAGCCTACGCAAAATGTCTACGTTTGGATTTTCAAAGAGCGTAAGCGTTAAATTTCGACCGTTTTTTGAAGAATCAACTTTCCAACCCGATAACAAATGCTTCCCAAACCTTTCCGAGTCGCTGCCTCGATTATTCGAGATTCTAACCTCGAAAATTCGCATCAACTGCATCGCCGTCAGAAACAGTTTGACAGCTGAAACTCGGGATGGCCAGCCTGCAATGAACAGCCGATAAAACTCGCGCATGCGCGGTTGATTTTCAAGTTTCAAGAGATTCTCCCGATATACAATAAGAGGGAATGATTCCGGATATCGCGCAGGCAGGCTTGCAGCGGAACGGAAATCACCCTCGAAACGTGATCCATGCATGTACCGGGGAAAGGAGTAGAGACGATGAGAGAAAGGAGGAAACATTTTTCACCAATAACTCCCGGCGGGCCTGTTGGTAGAGAAAAATATTTAGTGACAGGCTGCGAGGGGTGGTTTTGTTATTAGGAGGCTTATTAGCTCAGCATATGGAGCAGAAGGGTCCATCAGCAGGGCTGAATTCGCGATAAGATCGGTTTCCTCGGTGATCGGAGATACCGCAGTTTGCCGTAACAGGTCCTATTTCAAGGGATTACAGATCGCTTTTATATCTCGTCCTGAGATCTTATTCACGGGGTCGAACGGCACCATCAAACGGATCAAATGCAAATGTCGTTTAATGCAGTTCCTCTCCCCAATGTTGCTAATAATTAATGAAAAAGCGTCTCAAATATCAACGTGCGTTACGCGAAGAACTGCAAAGCTTTTGTACGCAAAACGAAATTTACCCTCAAATTGTGCATCGATTGTAAGACAAACCTTGCAGCTTTTGCTCAACGTCAACAAAATGTCCTAGGTTTTAATTATTTTCAATGCAAGTGATATCGTTACCAATATTTTCGTCGGTGAGATTATTCCGGATACTAGTGTGGGGATCGTAGAAATTTTAATTTACCGAAAGCTTTCATTTGCATCAAAAACGACGTTATAATCAAACTTTATATGTACAATTTATAATTTCTTTCACCGATTTCTCATCTCAAGTTACACTTTGAAGATAATTTTCTTGCAGAGTGCAGAAATGAATGTGGTTCGTTGTTTTACTAATTTTTACTACAAATTTTGTGCATTTTTAGACATTTCTTGTTCACTCTAATTCCAGAACTAAAGCTATCTCTAACAATTAATTTCAGTAATCTATTATAATGTGAATTGGTGAGTAAATGTAGGCAGTTGAAAAACTGTTAAGAATTTATTATTGTAAAACACGAAGCAAGCAAAGAAACAAAATTTAAACACGTAGAAGAAAATGAGTAAAAATTAATTTCACAAAATCGAAACGATCAATTTTTATTTTTTTTTTTTTGCGTGTATCAATTCGAAGTAGTAATCAGTATCTCTTCAATCAGCAAAAAGTTTTCACATGATTTGGAGTTTCTCAAAAAGTTGAGTTTGGGAAAAAAAAATCTTACTGCTGAAAAAATTTTCTCACCAAGGATTATAAATAAATTTAGAACTTTCAAGCGCAGACTATACGAATAGAAAACCGGTAGTGAAAAATTTCCCACCAAGAATTATCAATAAATCTAGACTTTCTGTGAATTGTTTCGGAACGTTTAAAAAAAAAAAAAACAAATACAATCCATACGAAAAGAAATCATGATACCTTTTCTCCTAAAACATTATTCTATCCGTTTTTATTACAACAGAAAGTGAAAATATTCTTAATTGTATGTAAAAGAACATCACGAAGGTATCACGCGCCTCTGATGAACGGATGATTTATACATAATGTATAAATTGTGAAAAGCAATAAGTGAACAAAAAAAAAATCAAATTAATTAAAATAATAATAAAAATAATAATAATAATAATAATAATAATAATAGTGAAACAATCACATTCATAAAATGAAGCAATGGAAATGCAAAGAAGCGGGTGTATTATTTTTAAATCTTAATTGAGCGCTAATTAGTTTCATAATTCATTCTTTCAATTCGTAAAACTACCGGTAAAAATATAATTCATACCGTTTAGTTAATTGTACATCGTATATTATTCATATTACTATATTATGTGAGTTTTCTCAGCAGGCTGTGCAGACGGTATAAATTACTTGTTACGCAACGGATTACAAGCGTATTATAGTTGCGGTATCTAATGACTATTAAGTGATATCAAATCTCGAAATACGAATCGATATCTTGCACGGATTGCAGGGAGATGTGTGCCGCGGAATGCAGGTAGCCTTGTTTTTTCGTGTAGGAATCGGAGTATTAGGTGTTGGTTTTTTCTCCTATTCCCAGTCGGCTCAAATGTTCGACAAACCTCTCTTCTCGCTTCTGTTTAAAAACCCATGCCATAAAAAGAGACGCATTAACACGGCTCGAGTGTCGAGTCATGTTTTATTCATGAACGCGATGTTTGAATAACTCGTAGGTAAGTAGTCGGCTGTTTAGATGAGCGCTGAGCTTTCCTCGGAAACACTGGAATATTTTAACGCCTGATACTAATTACGAGCACCTGGATCATAATTGCACCCACACGTTGGCAATTACGTACCTACTGTAACATCGTGGCACTCCGCGTTCGTTAGTTTCGAGCGAGATAGATGCGGGAACAAAAGGCGAAAGTGAAAAGGAAGGTGTAGAAATTACTTACAGTCTACGAAATCATGACTTTTCGATAAATTTTCTATATTTTTTTTTTTTTAAGTATCCCAATTTCTGATTGTTGAACCTTTCAGTCACAGTGGACGGCTCAACGTCCCGCTTCAAAAATTACCATGTCCTAACCGTATCACTGTTTATTAACAACTTAAAATGATCTTTGTTAGTTCGTATAACTCCCAATTCCCCGGGTAACATTAGTTTCGGCCAAAATCGTCGAATTTTTATTGTTTTTTTCGATTTTGCAGCCATCATATCGGATCCACCATCTTCAGATTCCTAATCAGTGAACCCAAAAATCCCTGAGTAACAAAATTCAGGCCAAAATATTGAGTTGAAAAATGTGTGACTGAAAGGGTTAAATGATATGTTATGACTAGGTATAAGTATAAAATAAACTCGTGTGAAAAAGTAATGCCCACCCCCCCTGGTTTTGATCGAAAAAAGTTCAACTCTAAAACGCTATAATTTTGCGTAAATTACAAGTAGAATATTGAATCAAGAAAGAATTTTGACGCTAAAGTCTTGGCATTAAGCTCCATTTTCCAGACTCAATCTACACTCATGTTTTGTCGCGTAATCCAATCTATAAATCACTCGTGTCAAATTATGAAATGCACCTTGGACATCGCACGGTTGTAGGCAATGGACAGATTTTTTTTTTCTTTTAGTTTTTCAAAACGGCCATTTTGTAGCTTGGAGCTCGAACAATCGTATCTGTACTGTAATTTTTTTGACACTGTAATCGAATATATAGGACGACAAAATAATTTCTCAAAATTACTAAAACTCTCTTCAATTCGTTAATACTATTTACCGTATACTTGGTGTAAAAACTGCGATGAGTGATTCCTCAAGGCTAAATAAAATTGTATCAAATGAAATATAACCACGCATTTGAAGTATGCGTTTCTCCAGATCGCCGTAAAATGATGAAACTGGAAAGAAAGTAATAAAAATTTCTGGCTTGGTTGAAAAGAAAAAGATTTTATTCAAATATGAACATCTATGTTAAATAACACGAGCAAGAAATTTTCGTTCGAATCAATCGAAATTTATTTCAACCCAATCAATTTTTGGTTCGAGCAAGCAAACACCTCAACAAATCCATGTTGGACCTGATCTTTTTTCCGAACGTAACTGGTGTGGTGTATATTATAGCAATTCGTCGACGAGCACCGTAAAACGGAAGATAAAAATGATTTTTCCACGGCCGCTTCGTGCACATCCGCAGGTGCATGCGGTTAGACGGAATGGTGTTTAAACGGCGTCGTTAAAACATGCGTATACCGGGGCAGATACGCGGTATAATGTAAGAGTGATCATCTGGCTGGTAGCGCCGAGAGGCTTCTTCCAATGAAATCGCAAGCTCGTCTCGTTCCCCTTGGCGAAGAGAGCGCGATAATCCCGTCCAGGTTACGCAGCCGCGTAGTTTCGCCTCCCCCAAGATCCCCCTCCAGCCCCGCCGTCGTCATCCGCACCCCAGTCGTCGGGGGTGGCGCACGATGTTGGTGATGCTTCGTCGAGCGCAGGGTGTGAAAATGAACGTCCCGATGCGATGTGGGGGCGGTTAGGGGTGGAGGGAGAGAGAAAGCGGTAGGCGAGAATCCGAAACGCGATGGCGATGAATAAGGGCTCGAAAGGATGGGGGCGGGGGGGAGATGAGCCAGGAAGCTGAGTTGCCGGGAGCCGCCATTTTACAGAGGGGCCGCATCTGCATAACGATCAGAGACTGGCGTGTTTATCAAAGCTTTTCTCCACGATTTACATAATTTTCAGATACGCTTGACGGAACCCGGCGCAAAGTGCCCCCGTCGCCCCCGATTTATACCATCCCCCCCCCCCCAACCGCCCACTTCTACCACCGCGAGTCTTGCGCACATACAATTTTAATAGCTTACGCACGCGAAGATTTTACTCCCGCGACAAGGTATATTTTCAGCGGGATGGTAAGACTTCAGTGTATTGCGCAGAATGAATTCCTAACGACTGTATATTGTCCATAGTTTGATAAAATTTAATGCGCACGCGCTGCAATCTCATTGTGAGATCGGCTGTTTGACAGGTTGACCAACTCAAAAATTTTGTGAAATGTGAGTTGAGCACCACTGTTAATACGGTAACTGTCAAAATTTTTGAGGTTAGAGACAGTTTGCCAGGTCAACCAACCGTCACAAGTTTATCACAGTTTGTCACGACGTATGTAACCTCAAAAATTTTGACGATTGTGAATTGAGCACCTCTGTTACTGCGATAACTGTCAAAATTTTTGAGGTTACTTACGTCACGACAAGCGGTATAAATTATCCAAGGAAGGCCAATGATCGCTGTGTTTAACAAAAGGAGGAGGGAATTTTTAATCCAAGTTCAAATCTCTTGATGAAATGCTTGAGAACTGAGCTAATCAACTTAGCATTCCACTGTCGCGGGATATCCAACAGGCGAACTTTCCTTTCAATGGGAAGAGTTTCACGAAACCGTAATACGATGAAGGTTGTTCAAGAACCAAATGCGATGTCAGAAGACTGCTTCTCCGGTCAAAAACACAATTTCGAGGCTTTTCTACACGCTCGGATGAATCAATCGCTCAGAATGAATTCTGCTAGTTTTAAGGGTATGTTGTGTTCGAGTTTTCGCAGATATTCGGTAACTATCTCCAAGGAATTTCAGACTCACGCACGCGTGTTCTATTTTTTTAATTTAATTTAAATTATTTTTATCCACCTGATGCCAGTAACAAACTTTTAAATATATCTCCGTTTCGCCAACAGCAATCACAGAATTTTCTTAAATTTCACCGTGCAATCCGAAAAACTTGTGCGATACTTCGCAGGTACGCATGCGCAAAAAAAAAAAAAAAAGAACATTCTTGGCTTGGAAAGTAGAACGTTTGTAATATGCGCATGCGCCAACTTTTCATTTCGGTACTGTTTCGAAAAAGGGTACACTTGTACGCAGGCTCCACACGCTTCGTAAATCAAATTTCACAAGATGATGTTGCGGGAAAGAAAAGAAAAAAAAAATGATAAAAATTCCCGGAGCGGTTCAGGACCTGTAACTCCAAGCCGAACGGCTATTGGCTAATGGAACATAATCAGAAGAGCTCTGGGCGTGGTTCGCGTTACGAGTTTTTCCTACACGCCAGTTTATCCACTCTCTCGAGCCAGCCAGCCAGCCTCCCGAACCCTCCATCCAATTATTGTTTCATTAGCATTACCGCCTTTACCGACGCTAATCGCGTGTACTGTGTCTTTCATAATCATAATACGCCTGATTCTCCATTCCCAGCTAGAGCATCGCCATCTCAATAGCTCAGCGCGCCTGTACGGTAAGAGGGCTCATATTTTAACTTATTTTTTCTTTTCCAGATGCTATTCGAAAAAAATATGACAAATGTTGCAAAAAAAACAAAAAAAATAATGAATAAAAAATCATCGTAAAACGTAGTGGAGGTAGGAAAATATTTAGAGGTCGCTACCAATTAATGAAATATTTTTTACTCATTTTTATGCGTACACCTTTTTCCGAACTTGTGTATAAATATTAGTAAATTTTTTCACATCATGGTCCAATCAATCATTCACCAATCAACAGCAAACTGCGCCTTACAATTCCGCAGTTGGCTGTTCTCGTATTTGGATAACAGTTTTTGCTACCGAAATATGATTATCGCATCACCTTAATGTCCCTATTTCGATTTCAGTACTGATTCTTCTGAACAATGATTAATTGGACCACGATACGAGAAAAATATCACTAATATAAGTCCCTAAGGTGTATACATAAATGTAAATCAAAAATATTCCAATAATTGGTAGCGACCTCATATTTTCCAAAATTTATTTATTTTTTTAATAATATTTGTCACAACCTTTTCGAGTAGCACCTTAAAAAAAATGAGTTAGAAAATGAGCCACCCTACTGTACACGTAAGATCGTAGTTTATTGGGATTCTCAATTTGCAATGCGTCATCTGGTGGTAGCAAATGAAACTAATGCAACCAGGCTGACAGCTGACCGTTGACCGTCTTTTTTCACGTGTGGATAGTGGAACAGATATGTTATTGATTATATTCGATCAATTTATGTGAGGCGAATAATTTGAAACCCCAATAACAACGATTTGCCTCCATTAAAATGAAAAACTTAGGTTATGTGGCGATAAAATGGCGCCGATAGCCAGGCTCCGACGTCACGAGAAAATTTTTCAACATATGAGAAAAACAACGTCCTTCGCTGTCGTGGCCTAATTCCGATGGCACGAACACTGCGAAACTGCGTAGAAGAAATAAGCGATCGTAACGAGCATTAGGTAACGTTTGTCATCTCTTGAGGCATAATCGTAACGTTCGTTTGACAGGTGAAACTGCTGGATGTTGTTCCGATTTTAAACAGTCGCACCGCGGCAAGCTGCAGATATATTATATACGCATGCAGTCAGCTCTGATCCGGTAATCACGACAATGATACCTTGTTTAACGAGAGTTGTTACGTAATAACAACGTGAAATGTCCGCCGAGGGAACGATATTAATATGGCAGAAACAACGATCATCCTGCACTGTGTGTACCTACCTACAACGAGTTAAAATTCCCGTTCTCTCCCACACGCGTTGCACACACAGATCCTGAAGCCCGGTACTCGTCATGCCGAGGGGTACGTCATTTGTGACCACGGTCGCAGGAAACAGCGCATCATGGTAATACCCGTCATCAAACGTTCTCCACTTAGAACCGAACCGGAATTCTATGGAAATTCGATGTTTCGGAAAATTACAATTCACATTCAGCACGGTAACGATACTGCCTTTTGCGGATGCCGTTTATCGTTCTTCTCTGGGCCACCGATCTCAACAGTTTCGAGTGCAACTATGTGGGTACATACCTATGATACAGAGCTGTCTAATTGCGTACTTTTTTAATCATAAGGTATTTCTCCGAGGCTTCGAAAATACGCGTTATGGAATTCTGAAACAGTGATATGCATGTATAGCAAAATAGTATCCAATCTGTTTCTCGGTGAAATAAATTTTCTCGGACTAAATTTTTCGGGTAAGATCTATCTGGCCAAAATTTTCCCTGGGATTGAGAAAAATTTCATTTTTTATAGTAAGTAGAAATATTCAGGAAAACAGGTATCGTTAAAGAAACTGAATATTTTTGGGATTACGAAAAACGAGGTACGTGTAACCATTTTGCGCTATTGTCGATCCTTTTTTGGTAATTGCAACGCAAAATTAGTTTGTTAGGTTTACTCTACTTTTTTTGCTAAACAAGGTTTTAACGTCAATTTATTCTTGCACAAGCATAAAATTTTGCAACAGTTGCGAGAAAATATAGTAACAGCGATCGTAATGAGAAAGAATAGTAACGGATACTAGACTTTTTTGGCAACAGCTAGAAAACTAATTTTCATTTTACACCTAGAACTGTATTTTTCGATTGTGGTAAAGAATGAAAATAATTGAGTACTGAGCGTTAATCGGAATTAAAAATTTCTCTCAGTGGGTAAAATCTCTCCTTCGTGAAATCTCCAGGATAATAAAGAACAAATGATTAAAAATAAATGAATAAACTAAAATGAATTTCCGGGGAAATTTCTGAGTGGTGTGATTTTTTTCGGAGGGAATTAACTCGCGTGCATATTTTTCGGAAAATTCGGTCCCGGGAGAATCAATCCAGGGGAATTTAGTCGTAGAACCCAGAAAAATGCTCAAATGCATGAACTTTCCGGCTAACTTGTTTTCGGTTCGAAACCAAATGCAATTTCGATTCTGTACGAATTATATGTGACAATGACTGGCGATGCAGCTGATGTGAGAAAATGGGATGCATTGTCACGTAATTGGTATAGAATCGAAGTGAATTCCCCGAAAATTTTCAGCAGAATCGGATATCTGATACTCGTCTTGTTGGCTTGGAAAAAAAAAATACGAATTCCATTCAAAATCGCCCGCTTTTAAAGTAGAGCAATCACATTCTTTTGTAATAATTTAAAGCTGTTCGGCCAGTTGAAATTACCTGCAATTTTTCATCTCCTCGGTTAATCTCAATAACATTTCTCATTCGGTGGATTATTCCTCCATTCGCCACGGCTCAATTAAAGTGAGCCATGATCCAAAAAAATTGTACAAACAATAGGATATATTTTGTGCATTGTGATTTATCTGCTTATATCATCAACGGAACATTTTTTCAACTCATGAATTTCGCGATTTTTAACGTTTTTTCATCCTGGTTACTGAGAAATTCGTTTAATGAAGTTCGTCTCAATCAAGTTTAATCCCGCTCATTCAAGCTTGATTTCATCACTTCATAACTTTTTCGTATTATGTTTTATCAATTTGTTTGCTCGACTGTAGATGATGGATCGTTGAAACCGAGTCGTCAGCGCAAGGTCATCGAAAAAATGTTAATTTTATACCAGCGTAGGTATAACGTTAAGAATACCTGAATACCTCTTGATGAAAGTAGAATATGAACCGACGCGATTTTACGCATCTATTATCCCATTTGTTAGCAGCATTAATACGTCCGCTCTGTGAGAATAATGGGAGAGGATAGAAAAAAAAAAATTGCATTTAATTGAAAGTCGAGAGTCAGGAAGCGGTTCATTCTATTGTGATATTGTCCTGGCTGAGCTGACGAGCTAATCTTTCTGCGTGCTTAATGTGCCCGATACGTGTCACTGAATCGCAGCATTGTACGGCGGTCTTTGGATCTTTTTTCAATAGATATAAACATTCCATTTCGTCCATGTTCGGCGGCGCAATTCCTGGCGAATCGAACGTTGGGTGCTTTAAAAAGTTCTTATAAAACAGAGCGATCGAAAAGAGTTGCGAAGACGTCACGAATCTGCACCGAGTTTGGATGGAATGAAATTTGAATATTCCCAGTTAATTTGTCAGAGACAAAAGATGTTATTCACCCCACTCGGTCCCCCGAGATACTGCAGGAAGTTCACAAGCATCCTGGTTAATTAGAGTAATTGATATTCCGCCGATATCACCTCCGTCTAACCCGATTAAAGACTGTCTACTCTGATTGGCTCTTCTAACTTGAAATCCAATTAAATTATCATCTGCATGTGCTTTGTGCATCAGATCTGGAAGCTTCTCCTTCGTCTTAGCGGCTGCTTGTATCTGCCGTTGTGCAGACGTAGAGCTTGCATTAAAAAGAAACGGGAAGACTCGGCAGTCTGGATTTTCTCTAACTAGCACACCTGTTCGTTCTCCTTTCTCGTTTTAGGTACTATCACAGATATAGATGAAAGTCGATGCACGAGACACGGGAAGAGTCCTGACTTTGCAAGTTCCGGAATATCCTCTCTTCTTCTCTACATACATAAGTATAAAACTCAACGTCTATCTGTCTGTCTGTCTGCCCGTATGTTCGCTTATAAATACAGAACTCCTGAACCGATTTTGATTATTTTATTTTTTCTGTAAAGACCTACAATTCTCGCCAAATTTTAGTCTATATTTCGTTACAACCATATCGATAATTATGGAGATAGAACGACATTTATAAGCCTAGTCGGAACTTTCGAACTCGGAAGTCACGTTGAAGGGATTATATGATTTTAATTGCCAAAAGTGATTACGACTGCATCTGTTGTAGGTCTGTTTTACCGATATTTGTGTCCCTTCGTGGTAGGCAACCCGACATACTACGACGCTCACTTGGAAAAGTATTTGTTTGCATATAACCCTAGAACTGTTGATCTGATTTTGATTTTTTTTTTTCTATGGATAGCCACAACGTCTGGCCAGATTTTAGGCCATATTTCGTTGACACCAGATCTATAGGATTTGAGATATAAATATATTTGTAAGCCAAGTCGGAAGAAAACCACACACTTATAATGCGAACGCTGACTAAACCCTTACGGATAGAGGAAAGTTATGTTCAGGAGTTTTGAACGTCTCGACGAACTCTGCAAAAAAGTTCGAATAGCATATCTAATTGTTTTGCCACAAGAAGCATTTAAAAATATTTGAAAACATCTTTTCAAAACAATAATATTCTTTCCAATTATCTACAGTTTCTGGTTACCAAATGGTGACTTTTTTCAGCTTTTCAATAATTAATTCGTGTATCCTAAATTACACAGAGGAATAGAATTATAATTCAACGTTATTTATTTAGACATAGTCCAAGAACAAGAACTGAAAACGAAAAACAAAGAACAAAAAACGAGAAAAATGCCCAAAGCATTTCCTCATTTTTTATTTTTCTTTGTTGTCAAATTGATTAGGTATGTATAACGTAAGTTGTGTTTCATAAATGTTATAATCCTGAGAAGGACCCCCACCAAAATGCTGAAACATCAACATCTATGGATGATTTTTTAACATTGACCTTGGATACCGATAAAAAAAATCTCTCATACGAATCAGAAATTCAAATTGTTTTTTTTTTTTGTACGTGTTTATCTGTATATTTCTTCCTCGGAGTCGTTCACCGTTTCGAGATTCTTCTCTTAAAATAATTTACCTCGATTATATTATTATTCATTTTCTTCCCTAAACTGACAATGAGAAATGTATAATGGGAATGCGATCATTCGACAGTGCCGATTGCGAAACAGGTTTCTAAAATTTTCGTGCTTAGAAGTCATGCCAAAAACCTCTTCCATGTATTGGCTATAATTGACGAGGAGGGGCGGAATTACGCTGCAGCTAGGATCAATTTTTTTTCCAAACCACAGAGCAAATCAGCCTTTAGGCAGTGCCGCGATGCTGCATCGACACGGTGGCTTAATAGAGCTATACACGCCCAGTGAATTAACTTAAATGAATAAATATGATTGGGAAAGTGGAAAAGTAATGACGGCGGCCAGAAACTCGGACAGTAAGATTTTCCCGTCCTAATTTCCGGGCAGCGCAATGCTGATTTGAGAAATCTCAGTTGTCGACGTCTCAGTTCCCGATTGTTCAATCGAAATTTTCTTACACGTGGTTTTTTACTCAGAAAACATGATCGGCCGAGGTTCTCCACGGACAAAACTTTATCCAAACATGTAACGGAGGGGCTGGGACAACCCCTAATGCCAACAGCGCTGGATGCCAACCCCACTCGAACGAGCCGCCCCTAGCTATCGAATTATTTTGATTCTGTGATAATTCACCCTTAATACGAAGCACGTTTGCCGAGGCGCGGGTCTTTTTCATGGAAATACGAAAACGCACCGAGCATTCGACACCATCGGAGCTTTTCGCCTTCTCTCTCTCTCTCTCTCTCTCTCTCTCTCTCTCTCTAGATTTTCGTTCGGTTTATGACCGCTGAAAGAGCCGAGGATTATCGCAGGAAATTTTCACGGCAGCGGCGTTAATGGTCAGAAAAGAAGTTGGCGTGCGAGCGATAATGCGAAAACTATGACGAATCAACGATGCATTTTAGAATTTCATATCCCGTGGGCACACATGTATAATAATGAATTTTGGGGAAACCCCGGGCTGCTGCAAGGCGATGTATGTGAAATTTAATTTGTCAATTAGAATCCACGCCTTTACGCTCGGCTGAATATCATCGGGGTTGGTTTGCAGGCGTGTAAACCTACGCAGCAACAATGGATCCTACCGGCAGATGCATCTAATTCCACCTCATGCCTAATAATATCGCCTCGAGCCTAATCGGCCCAAATCACCAAACTGAATCGAACAAATTCGTTAGACTCACCCTGCAGGCCTCCGGCTGAAGTCCTACTGCCAGGATGACATTTTTCTTCAACCAAATACTTCTTCGGGCGCTGCAAAAGATATTTCGTTAAAAAAGAAAATTCAGTTTTGTAATCAACGATGCAGTTATAACTTTTTTGAATCGTGTACGTACACCCAAATCATTTAAGATGAAGTTTGAAATTGACGTTTATGCAAATCAGGAACCATTTTTAGATAGGTATAATATTTCGCAATAATAACCGTGATAACGAAACAATTTTGTTTCAGGCATTATGAATTGCGTTGAATCATCTGTCGATCTTATCTTGAATACATGTCAATAATTTCTCGATGTCGAAGGTCAAAAAAGAAAAATTCAAATTTTGAAATTTCGGCCATTAGAGGGGCCCTTCTCAAATAAATAAAAATATTGTTTATTGAATAAAGCGGATTGTGGATTGTTTTGAGTATGTATTCAAATCTTACTGGCAAGGTTTCGTTTCAAGCGATCTGAAAGAGCAAATGAAACAATTCTAATTGCACCAAAATCATGCGAAACCGACAAAATTCCTTTCGATTACAATATGTAAATACATACATGTAATAACTTCGGTAAAATGAATCTAAAAGTATCATTAAACTCGGTATCACACATTTCTCACCTCCCATTACATTTTCTTTATTTCTGTATTCACTTTTGACACTTCATATATACAAGACTCCGAGTCCCTAAAATTTATAAATCAACAAATAAATAAATTGTATCATCCTCTCCGCGTTCAGACAATTTACATCCACTTCTACCGAGGGTTTGTTTCTTTGACCGAAGTGTGGCGCATGCCGTGTGTGGAATAGAAAAAGGGGGCCCTGCAGACAAGGGGTTCCACTCGAAACAGATTAGCATTGTATCCACCGAGGACTATCGGCATGGTTTTCAGATCTCGTTGTAGCGATACGCGGCTGGTTCGAGTGTTGCGTACGGAGATAGATCCCGCGATGTAAGTGGAGGGGTGTCGGTGCAACGGGGGTTGGAAATTCGAGCCAAATGTGCAGCTAAGCAGCTACTTAGGGCCATTTGACGCTGCCGGGGCTTTTTGCGCGTTCCTAGCACGGTGCACAGTTCGCATCCTTTATATAATTTGAATGGGAGATTTAGTTAGCGGATTTAAATTTAAAACGAGGACTGATGCGGATATTATCGCACCGCTCCTATTGTACTTCCACCGAACGACCACCTGACGAGTTTTATACGCGGCTTACTGACGCCGTATGTCTTTATCTCTTCGTTAGGGTGAACCTTAAAAAGGTTATTTTTGAATTTCGACTGTCCGACTAAATAATTCAAAAAGTAATTCCCTAATTTTTTTCACATTTTCACCTCTAATCTAATCCCCCCGCAAAAAGGATGGATTTCTTCATTTGAAATACACGTGTTTCGGATACATTATCGGTATATGTTTTATTGTAAGAGTAGTAATGTTTTGAAAAAATGTGTAACTGCGAGGTTTTAGTGGCCATTAGTGCTACTACGTGAAAAAAAATGTACATCGTCATATACCAGGCAATATCGACAAATTGCACGCCCTGGAAATCCGATTTTTTTTTTATTCAGAGGAAGTGAAATTTCGTCTAGCCCACTAAAAACTCGTAGCTACAGATGTTTTTGAACACTGTTACTCCTGCATTAAAATATACATTGTAAATTTATCCGAAAGACGTGTATTTTGAATGGGGAAATCTACCCTCTTACAGGCAGGTGTCAGAGTTGAGATAAAAATGTGAAAAAATTAGGGAATTGTTTTTCAATTATTTAAAGTCGATCTAGGGTTGTGGTTGGGGAAAAAAATCGTCAACACCACGAATACGTTGAATCTACGTATTTTCTCGTCGGGCCAAAGTGAGAATGCGTTGAGAAGATTATTCAGGCAGATAATTCCGAGCAGCAGCCTCGATTTATCCAAAGCGAGGAGAAACAAGCTCGCAAAGCATCTCCCAGTGGGCATATTAAGGTTGAAGGTTGCGGAGCCGTTGAGGGGTTAGTTTTGGTAACAAGCAGGTAAGGTACGCCGTATACGTGACACGGTTAGTAAAGCCAATGCCGGCTTTGTTAAGCTTGAATTCGGAGAGCCTTTGATACGTGTACTTGCGCGCTAACTAACCCGACCCGAAAGGCCCGTTCTACGACTACACGCGATACATTTCCAACTTGCAATTCAATTTCAGCTGGTATACGTAATTTTAATGCCATTGTGGCTTAGTCGCGGAGAGCCATGAAGAGCCCCCGAGACAGAGGGTGACTAACGCAACCCCCGCCGAAACTCGCCCCATTCCTTACATGCCGTTCAATTTCGCCTCGTTCGTACTGCGGAGGGCGAAGACACCTGCGGATATTCGCCAAAATTCCATGACTTCGAAAGTCTTGCGAAGAGAGTGCAAACGAATCGAAGGAATTCTGCATACGGCACTGAGAGAAATTTTTAGTTCCAGTTACCGCTCAGTCCTTAATTATTTTCATTTTTTACCACAATCCAAAAATATAGTTCTAGGTAGAAAATGAAAATTAGTTTTCTAGCTGTTACCGAAAAGTCTGGTATCCGTTACTGTTCCTTCTCATTACGATCGCTGTTGCTATATTTTCTTGCAACTGTTGCGAAAATTTAACGCTTGTGCAAGAATAAATTGACGTTAAAGCCTTGTTTAGCTAAAAAAGTAGAGTAAACCTCACAAACTGATTTTGCGTTGCAGTTACCAAAAAAGGATCGACGATAGCGCAAAATGATTACGCGTACCTCGTTTTTCGTAATTCCAACAATATTCAAACAGTTTTTTTAACGATACCCGTGTTACTCAATTGTTCTACTTACTCTAACAAATGAAAATTTTCTCAGTGGGTGATTTTTAACAATTAGCTTGAAATTTTGTGATCTCGTTAAAAACGATAATTGCAAATGTTACATACAGTCGAATTACACTGTTATTGAATAATGAGGTGTATTTTAGCACCTGTGATGTTATACGGTACCTTTCTTCAATATTTTGTAACAAATGAAACACACGAACGAATTATTGCTTTCAAAATTACTGAGATATGAAATTTAAAAAATCGATTAAACGAATTTAGTAAAAATTATTTCCAATCCCCTTTAACGATTCTAAACGGTTCTAGAAGATCAGAAAATAATCCGTAAAATTTCAGCACAATAGTTTATAACGTCATCTTACTGTACGCGTCTCCAAAATTACAATAAAGGGTAATTTTAGCCACAGGAAAGTAGAGAAAAGAAACGGTTGTTCCTGGGATTCAGAAGCTGTTATGAAAACATTTAAAGAAAAAGTCAGAACATTTCACATGCTGACAAATTAAGAAACGATCTTGTAAGCAAGATTTCAGAAAATGATTTACACACTTTTGTTTTTTTTCATACGCATTCCGTTCATGAAGTTTTCCTCAAATCGCAACTCTGACAGTCTGATAATAATTGTTGTTTTTGTTTCTCCACCGCCTGTGACAACGATTTCTAGATTTTTGCAGCTATCCATTTCGGAATAGTTGACTTTTCTCCGCAAATTCACAGCAATGAATTTTGACAATCATGTTTTACAACGACAAGAAAGCATTTTTTTCCCGCTTACTGTACAACGTTAAAAAAGGATTTTCAAACATTCTCCATCCATTTTTCCTGTTTCTTTCGTTCATCACCTCACCATGCCGCGAGGTAAAGTAGGTATATAAAGAGGAGAATCTGCGGTGTACAAAGCCCGGTGTCATAACCACTTAGGATCTTGAGAGAGCAAAGATTCTTACCGGGAACGGTAAGCAGCTTTGACTCATAGAGTGGCCGAGGTTATATCTTTATAAATGGATCCACTCAGCCTTGATATACACGGGGTCCATATCGCTCAGCGGATTTGCAAAATTATGCCTTTGTTGGCAAAGGCCTCTTCCCTGTATCTTTTTCACCCTGAGATAACGGCTTTTCTTATAAAAGTGAGAAAAACTTTTACCACCGAAGTCCGCATCGGTCATCATTTTTCCCTTATTTCAACTATTATCAATTTGATTTCTATTTTCCGGTTCTACTTTCACATCTCGGACAAGCTCAACGTATTTACACAAGTCTGTGAATGATTCAGCAATAGAGAATTTGTTGGTGAAAATCAATGTCGCAATTCTCAAAGAAATTTTGTCGAGTACAATTGAATCAGCGTTGACTGAAGACATGCACATATCACCTTGATTGTGGTAAAATTTTCAAAATACTGTTCATGTTCTCGTGGAGAAAAAACTCTTGACTACCACTCACCGTGTTTCGAATTTCATTCTCTGGAAAATGAGCTGTCTATAATTATGATATATTAGACTTAATTCACTACAACATCAACTAATTATTATTACAACTGACAAATAGACACTTTTTTATTTTCATAAGATCAAATTCGTCGAAAAGTTTAAAGCTTCTTTTTTTAATCATGAAATAATAAGCTGTTTGAAGAAAGAAAGCTGAATGACCGGAAATAAACGTGACAGATAGTGAACGTGAGAGATTATCAACGGCTGGCAAGAAAGATTTCTGCGCTCTTGTTACCCCACGAAGTAACCTCCATTCTTACCATCAAATCATTATCGATCATGCAACTCCGTTGTTCCGGCTTTACCATCAAGAGATACAGGCTATTCGGTTAAGCAAAATTTGATATTTTAAAAAATTGTGAGATAAAACTACGACGTAGATTTATTTATGTTGACAAGATTGCTTTATGGTCCTATTTACATGAAAATAACTTGGGCAAGACTAATGAATAATTGCTAAATAGCGTGCTTCACTCAAACTTCAGCCCTCACTTGTAAGAATGTGAAAATAAAAATTATAGGAAACCCACGAATAATCTTGTTTTATAAGTATACAAGATATGTGTTCAAATTATTATTTTCTTGCAATCCTACGTGACGTGATAAAGTGTTTCTATGTTACACTAAATTGCGACATTTATTTTTAAACACCAAAGAATACATAACACCACAAAAGCAGTTTCAATACATTAATATAGTAATTATTATTTCATCGGACGTGTATTTTTGACATTTTAAATCCTAGGACACATGGATATTTAAATTTATATAGTTCCATCTGACAAATGGAATTTCTATAACTTTTTTGAAATTTCAATGCATCAAAACGGGGTCATATTCATTCTTTTTCACATTGTTTATAAATCCAATTGTAAGTTTTTATTTCATCGTTATAGCATGATCAAAACTGCTAATCGTAATTGGGTTGTCAAAAATTGAGAATGACGCTTATTATTACTCTTTATTTCCACCTAGCTATTTGCCGTTTGAAGACATTCTCATTATTAGTTTTAACACATTCCACAGCAGATCCTGATCAAGTACGTATTTAATTTCTTTAACCACCCCTTTTTAATGGTAAACAGAAAAATCCAAAATACATCGCCGACGATGTGACGATACTGGCATTGATGAATATTATTACACATATACTGATGAAAATCGGTAGCTTTGTTCGATATTGTTAGTCGCCTACCAATCTATTGCCTAACACAACAATTCGTGATTATAATTGATTTTCAATTATCCAGAAATACATTATTTAAAATAGAGACGAATACAGATTCACGATAAACAGGAATTAATATTCAGATGTAAGCCCCGCTATGTCTATAAAAACAAAATATTACACAGTAATTTTACATTATCTGACATTGTTTCATAGACGAGATAGACGAGTTTAAGTAAATTCGATCATTTTTAATCTTCTGTTGTTGCTTGTGCAGTGTCTAATATTATTTCAAACGAAAACGGTGTAAAACTATATCCAAGACCAGTGTAGAATTTGCTCTGGAACTCCACCCTAAAGACGAATAAGACAAATTGTTGAATAAGTCGTATAGAATAGTGATGATTTGTGTTCGTAACTTTTAACAAATGGTAACTTACCAGTGAAGACGCAACGTGTGGAGAAAAGCAGATAACCCTTCCATCAAAACTAGGATACCGACGGTCAGAACTGCCCAAACGGCAAACGCTGCCCACAATATTATACCACCTACGTACCCTTCTTGTGCTAATCCCCTTCGTAACACCATGTCCCAAAGTACCTCAGACAGTTCTAAAAATTGCAGAATAATAACAGTGCCAATTGAAAAAGTAACGTAACATAAAATCACAGGTCACAGATTTATACGCCAAATTTTCAGGAAATTTGGTGAAAAAAAAATTAATTCATTACAGCTGGTTACTTACGTGCATGGGCGAGTGACAAAGCCCAGAGTCGAAGGTAGGAAGCAGTGTGAGACACACTGCCAAGGACGTATTCAATGGTGTGGATTCCCTGATGAATCCATACCTCTGACATTTCTTCTTCTTCTTCGCCGTGTCCGCCTTGAGGGGCAGGGGGATTTGCCGCTGCAGCTCCGGGCGCCCCTTCCACATCGCCATTTTCAGTTCCATGATTGTTCAACTACGGCAGCGAAGAGTTCGAATGAAGTAAGAGTTCGAATAAAAATGAAGACATGTGAATGTGAGATAAATATTAATAATATAAACCTGATAGTGCTGCCTCTTGTTGCTGCGCATGATCATAACTGGTTTAACTATCAGCATCCAGGGAACGCAGAGGAGCGCAATAATGACTAAAAGTTTTTGCAGAACGCCTTGTCCAGCATACATCCATTCGTCGCAGCCTTTCACTTGTGGCGTATCTTTGAAGAGAATCATGTTAATGAAAGTGATGAGTACCGAGGGAGCGCAATACGACGAGTATTTGATATCTGGAATATGAAAATTACAATATTTAGCCTTCGAAACATGATTAATGGTGTAAATTTATTGAGTATTCATTTCGCAGAATGAAACGTACCGGATGCAGGTCCGTATTTTACCCACTTGATGAACATAAGAATGACCATGTACAGGAAAAGGAAAACCAGAAAAATAACTTGGGGTATAAAGAGGGCGAAGATGTTTTCAATTTTTTTGAAGTAAAGGTAATTCCACAGCCCGACGGAAACACCGAATAACATGTGAATGATACCGATGATTATAGAGATCTTCATTTTGTAGGAGTTGAAAAATATGATTTTGTTTTCAGCCAACTGCCAGACTGGATCCATCCCAAATGGATAAGGAGTCTGGTTGAAATCTGTACTGTTTGGATCTAATTGCAATACCGAGCTATGTTGAAGCGTACTGATATTGTAGTTGGAGGACCAGTATGATCCGAATATGTTCAAAGATTTCGAGAAGACATCGTTGTAAATTAGCCCTGTATAGATAGAAAACAAGCCCATAAGGAAGACAATGTAACGACCAGCAAAGAATATATTCCAGATTTCATTGTCAGATTTTTGAGCCGCAAGAGGCTTTTCCTTCAGTACCATCCAACCGGCAAATAGAAACATGAGAAGTCCGTGGCCAGAGTCGCCAAACATGACAGCGAATAAGAATGGGAAAGTGATTATAGTGTAAGGGGCAGGATTCATTTCTCTGTATGAGGCAACACCGTATGCATCGATCAATGCCTGGAAACCCTTTGTGAATTTGTTTGTTCGATTGTACGTCGGCGGGTCCTCGAACGTCTGCATACGATTCAAAATCGGTGGTACGGAACTTCCGCTGCGTTCCTGGAAAAATTCAACCATCAGATTTGCAGAATTAAAAACTCGTTACGAGTCACTGAGATTCTGCACAAATGATATCAGAGAGTAAACGATTAATTTAGTAAATCAAGGTATATACGTACAGTTCCACGACGCAAAGCTAGTTGAATAGTCTCGATATCCAATACCGGAACCCAGCACTCGGCTATTAAACACTTTTGGGTAACATCCAAGTTGAACAAGTTGAGAGTGTGGTAGATGGCTTTGATCTTTCGCACTTTTACAAACCAATTCTTTATATTCTTAGCAGCAGCTACCAAGACTCGGTGTCGATGATCTTGCGTTTGGCCGAGAACCTGGAAAAAAATATCTCAACTTTTAAAATGAATCTTCAGTAATATGATTTGAGTACGATAATGCAATAGCGGATTATTAAAACTACAATAATCCTACCGTGTTCAAATCTTCGATACGTGTTGTAACACCCATTGCCATTTGACGGCGGTCTGCCGGAGCCTCAGGGCAAGGATAAAGAGTGGCGCGGAAACCTTCGCATATTTTCTTGACACGAGTTTTCAGCTGGTCACCTTGGAAGAATATGATGAAAACCGACTTGTACACTTGGTCGCTCTGCGAAAAGCAAATTAGATTTTTAGAAGAAGACTTGATGGCTATCTTGGCGTACCTGAACATAGTTTTATATCTTTTATACTCACTGATGATGGATCTTCGAGTGGGCTCTCAATTTCAGCCTGACGTAAGAAAACATTTCCACGACAAGCACGCCACAACATGCGTTCAAACGCTGGTATGCGTTCTCTGAGAATAACTCCAGCGACGAAACTATTTATTAAGAATTAAATTTGAAACATACATGTTACAAAAGAATTTGGTAAAATATGTATACATACAGGGCCTAGCTATGGATTTAGATAACGTTATTAGTAACTTTTAGTTTGCCTGGTGTTCATAGAAAATATTTTCCAAATAAATTCAATTGTAGTGTAATACACAGGACAGCGCTGTTCCTGGTATAGAATAAATGAATTTTCTGTATAACAATAAGAATATTTTGATTTCGATTTTTGAAAAATATTTTGCTACGTAAAGAGTTTTTTAAAGGTAATCTCTAATATTTTATTCACAAAATACACGTAAGTGTTAAAGGAAACGAATGAAAATATATAGTATGTAACGATGGCAGTTACAGACAGGATATTTTCAAGTTTCAATCCTATTGTTGATTATTCAATAGGTATACACACCAGAGCGAAAAATACTGTATGTATATATGTTTTTTTCTTTTTTCTTTTTCTTTTTTTTTTTTTTTTTTCTTGTAGAGCGCATCTGAACTTACTACGGCAGCAATATACAAATCTGTCTCTCATAAATCATAAGAGTTAGAAATAAAAAAAGATAAATCATATCGTAGTTGAAGTAAAGAACAATATGAGTCGATATGATTCAATACTCATTCAATGAAAAGTTTTCAACATCCATTTGAATGACAGGAATATGGTATAATAACTCAAATATTTATGAGGAGACCATGTCGAATTGTGTATAACAGCAGGACGATGATTCTTGCAGCCATGGTCGCTTACATACCTTGGAAGATTTTTAGTTCTTCTCGAATATATTTAATTATAAATTATATATAATATGATAGACTTTCAAAAGACAACAACGACACTCAGACAAAACAACAGCAAACCAAACACTTGCAGCTATTACGTGATACGAGAAAAGTATTGTTTAATGAGCATCGCCGGATTATTTGATTTGTTCAGCTTCTGTTTAGTGTTTGAGGTGTTCGGTCTATTTTATGCATTAACAGAATAGAATGTTTCTAAAGATTTCATTAAAGGATGGTAGGAAATGATTTTCAAATTCCAACAACACGATATAATGCAAACAACACGTAGCTAATATTTTTAATTGTATTTTATTTAGGCAATCGATATCAACCTTATATGCACGTTTTTATTTCAGAATAGATAAATAATCAATCTATGATTTCAGGATCAACAAAGAAGCCCGAGAAAATCAGTGAAAAAAAAAACAACATAAAAATGAAAATAAGAACTGTCTGGGAAACTATTTGTATATTGTCTGCTGTCTTAAGGAGTAAAATAGTGCTTATTATTGTTAATACAACTATTAGGTGGTCATAGAGGAAAGGGAAATAGGGCAACTACAGGTACGCTACGTTCTATGGTACAACGTATGTATTATTTCATAGAGGTGAAAAAGTGATTCAACGATTTAAGGTTGTTTATTTTCTCATTTTTTATGTTTTTGTTCCGTTTAAATTGTTTAGAATTTGTTCGAGAAAGGATAGATAGCATTCCATAGGCAGGCAGAAGTCCACGAGTGCAAGTCCCAAGGCGTAAGAAAGTCAAGTCGTATGATACTACCATGAAACTTTTACGACTATAGAATGCTAAAAGAGTTTGAGTGTAGCACAATATCAACAATTTATTTCTTGAAGTGAAAAACGAAAAAAAAAAAAAAATGCATCATCTGAGCTCGTACAATATCCAAAAGCTAGCTTTTCGTAACACCAACACGATCCGCTAATACTATTTCCGTACGTTTATCAATGACAATGAAAAAAAAAGAAAAAGAAAGAAAACTATACATAATTGAAGACGTTGATTCCAAATATTTCGAAGCATTCGAACAAGAGGAGACCGCGAGCCAGATAATTATGTACCGGTCTCAGAGTATCCAAATAAACAATACAAGGTGTATATTCGCAGTTCGCTTTCGTAGTCTAAGACTAAAATCTTACCATACAAGATGAGCACGCAGAGATATAGATGAGAGTGAAATTTGATGTGTTAGTAATGTGCTCGGTGAATAACTAAAGTAGGGGTGTTGGTATCATACTAGCACCGATGTTAAAAATAGGGCGGAGTGTAACTAGTCGAGGAGGCATCTAGGTACGTACCCCAGCTGTACAGGACCGAGGGTAGACTGGCGGGCGATATTATCGTCACTAATCAGTGCACGTGTCATGGACTCGGTGGGGTTCAAGCCAGCGTGCTCTTGCTGACGACACAACAGACAAGACACAACCACATTAGCACACTATATACGACCACAATGCTTCAACGCCACTCTGTCTCAACGCGGGTTCTTGGCGTTCATTGTGCTGGTATCAATGAAGGTACTCTTTGCATCTTACGGCTTACGACATTTTCTACCTAGCCGTTTGCCAAAAGGGTAATAAATTGTATTCGAAAAAAGTTTGCCTCAAAGTTCATTTCAATGGTTATCGTTGTGTGTAAAATTTCGTCGCTTTGTTCACGTACGTTTTATGTAAACAATTGTCCAAGCAGCTAAAAAGTCTTCAAGCGTTAGAACCTAGATGAATTCTTTGATGTCGTCAGAGTTGACGGTCCAATATTGTCGGACGCGAACTGTGCGTTTCAACTTGAGAGAATTTAACGAGAAACGCCTCCACGAGGTAATATAGTAAAAATGTGTATACAAAGTGACAAAAAGCGAGAAAACTGATTATCTACACGTGAGGTGTGAAGTGCGTGTTTCTTATTCAAAAAAGAGAAAAAAAAATGGAACTCAATACTTTGAATTAATATGGTTATTATCTAATTATCGATAAGTTCGAGATTTGATGATGCAAAATGATGCCTCAAGATGTAAGAGAGTATTTCAATGCCATTGCGCTTGATCCAAATATAAATTGCCATTTTTATTGCTGCAATAAACGTTAAACTCATAGCAAGTCAGAAATTTTCCATCGTTTGCCGTGTCTCTTGGTTGATATATACCTTGTACAAAAGTACACATATAAAAGAACTGACCATTTCAATATGTAAGCGGCAATTCTTATTTGATTCAATATTAATAGACACTTCAAAAAACGTAATCGATCGTTTGTTTCTTTTTTGTTTAATTTTTACCCTAAAGTTTCAATCAAACCATTCAAAAATAATAACATCAGTGTACAGAGTGAGTGAGTTGGAGACTGTATTATAGTTTTATATTGGAGTATATATACACCTGTAAATTATACATACATACACTATATAGTGTGTGCATGATTTTGTACATTGCCTATGAAAAAAAATAAATAAATAAATAAATAAATAAGTAAAAAATACAATTTTAATGTCGGTTATCGTTTTTGGTACGAGTAATGATGTATATGGTACATGAATGTAAGAGGGGCAAGCATATAAAAAATAAAAAAAACCGCACAGAGCAATATAAATCCAACGACCAAGCAACATGCAGATTTTTTGCCAGGATTGCGAATCTAAGCGGTAGTTAATTTTCTCAGATCTACTCGGTCTTACAATTAATCGTCGAAACGTGAAGCTGCATAAGGCTTTTAGAGCTAACGTTTCTCAACGATAACTTGAGACAACGAACGGATTGAATGTCGCTGCAAATTGTCCTGCTAGCCAATTTGACAAATTATAGTTATCGTAAATCTAAGAAAACTAACAAGGAAAAAAGCTGGTGCTGCTAAATGGCAGTGTTAAAAGAAATACATGTTCATACATACCCATGGCCACACCATCATCATTTAAATGTTATTCACATGACATGTCTCTACATGTTTGATCTGAGTAATAAATTTGTCGTATCGTCGCGTATGGGCCAAAAAATAAGAAATAAGAATTAACAAATAAGATTAAAATTTGTTTTCAAAGCGAGCGACAGCTTCGTGTTGACAATAATTCATCGTCAATAATTTCACAAGATTCTTTTACTCGTACCTAATTCGTATTAAAAAAAAAGTAGACACTTCTCATTTTCTTCGTTTCTCGAATGAAACTGAGCGAGTGTATTAAAAATTCTTCTATCTTGTGCTGCACGATTATTTTGATATTTTTGTCTTTCTTTTTGGTTTACTTATTCATATAATAATACTTGATTTTTTAAAGTAATAAAAAAAAAAAAACGGTAAAAAAAACGTATCGAACAGATATTATCCGATTGGTAACAAATAAACAAAATGTTATTTTCAACAATTAATAGCCAACAGTCGCGTTTGTCTTTCAATAGCATCGATAATTGTCAAAGCATTTTTAAGCTGCATTGTATTCGAGTTAAAACGATCGTCAATTTGAAACACTTACAGGCTTCACAAGCCAAATGGACCATTTCTGAAATAAAGCGCAGCCATTTTCATTTCAAATCATTATTTAGTAATTATTTAATATGCATCTGATACTCGTTCAAAATCCGTTTGGCATACAAACAGAAACTAAAACTGAGGCTCCGTGCCTTCGGATTTAGTTCGTTTGAACGATATGGTGCTAAGGTTGAATTTTCAAAAATATAGTGTTCAACGACTTGAGCAAACTTGTGTCCGGATCACAAGCGTATAGGATAGAATGTGATACGTCTTGCTTGTCAAGTTTTCGGCACGTTGTTTCACCGAACATTCAAAGTTTGTCTTCCTATAAATGAGGTGAATAATTCTAAAGAGAGAAGAAATTCCTTCTGAATTTGTAACGAAAATGGTCAAATTTTATTCTCAGGGTAGTTAAGTGGCAGGAAATGCCTGTCAGATATGTACTATAAATACTCGTTATGAACCTGACGAAAGATTGGAAATATCGAACATGCGACATTACGATAGCAATAATGGAATATTTTCAACAATGAATCAATAATCAGTGCTATAATTATCATATCTGATTATTGGATTTGCGAGATAAAATTTCACAGATAAAAATAACGAGAGTACAGAAGTGAAGATAGAAATGGACGATTATAACAAGGTGTAATTTGAAAAGATACGAATAATATGCTGATTAGTTTGTGTCAATCAAATTAAAATTTCAACACCGAATGCAAAGTGGATATCTCATTTGTACGAAGTGATCGTTACGATTATACTTGAAAAATATCATCTCGTTTCAAGTTAATCGCAGCTAATAATGCCTTGACAATTATCAAAATTTCATTACAGATATATTTTTGTAGCATTGGGAATATTGTTTTACAGCTGCAGGCAGACATTGAGCATGAATAGAAAAAAAAAAAATTAAAAAAAATAAATAAATCAATAAACAAATAAAAAAATAAATAACCAACAGATTATCAGAAACAGGGTTGTGCGAACGCCAAAATATAACGTTTGATATCAGCTTGCCTGAGCGGGTTCCTATAGTGCGCTCCTATGGTGTCTGCTGCAATACACAGGTGCTGCAACCACACAACACGCTGACTTATTGCGCTCTCTACCGAACACTTTGTTTCAATGCCAATTCCCAGATTACATGGATATTTAATTGTTTTTTTTTTTTTTGTATCTTAAATCATATTATTTTCAAAACTGGGATAAGAGCATTATTTTTTTGTATTTCGAAGCAGTATCGCAACACCTTATAGCAAACTAATGCCAAGCCTAACTGCCTAAACTTAATTTAAGCTCTTGGCGTTCATAATTTGACATCTAATGACCGAGTACCATGACGCGGTACAGTGCATAAGGTGCATGTGGTATTAAAATGTTGATGAAAAAAAAGTAGAAAATAATCACACAGAATCATGCATATTGTACAGTCTATGATCCTCGGTCACTATCTTCTATGGTGCAGAGCATAGCGTTCATACAAAGCTTCTAGGGCACTAAAGTTATATATAAATAAACAAACATTTTCTTATGTCCGCAGTAATGGTATTGCGTCGAAAGAATTATTAAAACAAGACTTTGTTATTGACGTCGACAACAAAGGAAGGTATACTAAATCACCTAGCCATCGCAGAGCGTAAACTGTCTACGCAGGCTGCTCTTTTAGTATTTCAATAAAGTCGACGAGTTGAAAACGTTCGATATCTTACAAAGTTCTGTTTCACTTTCCGCCCCAACGAAGCAAAGAACGATTCGTTTTCTTCGGACAGATAACAAAGTATGACGGAATAAATTTTCAGAAAATCATTAAATTAGATTTCATTGTCCAGGCTTCAAATAACGTGTAAGAAGTGAGAGAACAGCGCGCGACAAGGTATTTGGTCAACATAGAAACTTCTGGAACCCTGCGCTCTGCATTCTGCAGTGTTACGCCACAATTAATTACCCGAGCTTGAGAGCCTGGCCGCCAGCGCGGAGGCCCTCTTCGCCCAGCAGGGTGACTTGCTCTTCCTCGCGGCTCGGGTCTGCCATCTGCGACACGACACCTCCGTGCTCAGCCTGGCAACAGACACGTATCACCCCTCCTCATGCCCTGTCTCCCCACAATGTTCTTTTTTTTTTTCTTTTCTTTCTTTTTCCCTCTCAAACTTTGGGACGTGGAAAACCGATTCAAATTACAACGGTATGCGTGATATCGCCCTTGAATTGGGCCGAATAGAAGGACTTGGATAGGAGGAATTTCATATACCTTCATAGCATTAGGAACGACGTATCGCTTGAATAATTCAACGGCCAACTTTTCTCTTACCTCGATAATTTTTTGCTACCAAAAAAGAAGTCTGGCTAATTTATTATCAACGTTCTGTTACTAATTCTATGAAGTAGAGTACATCAATTTCATAATAATATATACAGTGCTAATACGGTAAGTAGGATGATGCAGGTTTATCATAGTAAGCGACGATTTCTAGTGTGCGAAAAAAAAGAAATTACAGAATTGATAATATAGCAATCAATTAACAACAGCGAAGGATTTCTTCATCACTTTTTCCAGTCACTTAGGCATTGATTCTGAATAAAACTATTACCATCATTAGCGCATCTACAAAAATCTCAATCTGTTTAATCGAACAATTGACATTTTATATTCGACAAGCAAAACTGTAAAACGACAAGTAAATTCTAACGTTAACCAACTATATTGTAATGCGAATGTAGAATGCCACCGAAGTAAACTAATCAAGTCTTTATGCCACACAAAGCCATAAGATAATCGGATCCTGCTAAAATTATCGCGTTTAAATTATAATTTACTACAAAAAGGATGGAAGATTGTTGCCCAGAATTAAAAAGTACACGATTCCTGTTCAAAAACTAATTGTTTGACGCTTATTGAACGTAATAGCTGCAACTAGTATTCTAAAAAATGAAGAAAACATAGCAATGACCAATTCTCATGGTCAAATAGGTCGACAAAGTGAAGAAAAAGGACCGAATACAGATTACATAAGTAATTGATTATTTTAAAGTAATGTATAATGGGTAGTTTGGACGTAACCGTTTAATGTGAATAAATCTCATGCTACTGGATAAATTATCGTACACATGCGTGTGATATTACTCATACCTATTACTCATAATGAATGACGGAAAACTGTATTTCTTGATAAGAGTTTCATACACTTGACAAAGTAGACAAGCATCCTTATATAAATTACTCGCGCTAAATTGTATAAAATATATTGTAGTATCAAAATATCAAATTCAAACGTTGAAAAGTGAGAAAAAAAATACCGCTACATTTTTATAACACAAATTGACGAATAATTCAAACCAACAAATGGAAAATTTATGTATTACACGTAACAACTTGAAGGTTCATAACAATTGGAAAGTATAAATTTGATTATGTAAAAAATTTGTTTTTATAACAAAATCGTGGATGTTTATACGAATAGAATCAAATTATTAACCGCGATTATAGATGTTGAGAGCAGAAATATGAGTTCAAAGTAAATCTTTAGCGATCGGATGCCAAAATTATGGAACAATTAGCAGAATCAATCCATGCTGCGGCTTGTGACATGTTCATGCATAGTTAACGCTTACTTGCTGTATGTAACGTAGGTGATAATTCAGTTTGCTAATAAGCAACGTGGTTTTATACCAAGCTGATAAGATAAATCAATACATCGGTTTACAATACCAGTTAACACTGATCTAAAAATTATCTTTCAAAGCGGGAGGAACTGACTTTATAAACCAGCAATAGAAAATAGAGAGATACGTAATACGCGTTACTTCTGAGAAGAAATTGAAAAATTTTCAAAGCATGCGAATTTGAAACTGCAGACAAGAAGTTTATAATTTCATAGGTAGGATCACGTGACTAATTGATTTACAAATCTTACGATCATTCATATTGTTCTGATTACTACATGTAAGTAAATCCACTCAATGTCACAACTTGTGATAAGATTTAACGTTTGAAAAGATAAAAGTGATTCTTTGCTTCCAAAATCGTTAAATAATGGAAGTAAATATAGAATCTAAAAATGAAATGCTAAAGGTGTTGAAGTGGTTTGCAGTGTTATTAATTTTGTATTACTGATTCAAATTATAAGCGTGAAATAGTTTTTTTTTCGTACAGCCCATTAACTTTTTTACATTTGCCCACATTATCCAACAAATTATCCCACTTGGACAGTTTACGTAAAAATGTGTACATTTTTTACAGATAACTTATATTACGAGTTACCGTGTTACGTTATGTAAAGGCTTAGTGTTTAATGAATGATTTGTGGAAATAAAGATGAATTTAACGCATATTTCTTAGCCATATGAAAATCCTATTTTCCCATGTATGAAATTATAAAGCTTCATGCTTTACTTCCGTGACGTAATAGATCCAACAAAGGAAATAACGATTATATTTCATACTCAGTGTCACGACAGAGAAACCTTGATACTATATGACGTAGTAGCATGTGACTTAAAGACGAGGTCAAATCACTGCCTACTTTCTACCATGGCTGGCTAAATTTATGCTATGTATGTATAAATATACCCAACTTCTAAGGACGCGGACTATTTAGTATGATATAGAGAAATAAAACGTCTGCATATATTATATTACATAATATATTAGTATGGAGCAAATAATTGACATCGATTAATTCTAATCAACTCAAACTACCAGAGAATGAGAATTTTCAGTTAGAACAATCGTAATAGTAAGTCAGGCCATTTGTAAGTATAAGCGGTAAAAAAAAAAAAACCTACACTACTCAATGCCTGGAACTATAATTAAGTGGCAGAATTGATTTATGATTTCAGTTTAATCTCCAAAGATACGAGTATCAAAACGTAATTGATTTTTAGACACTTTAATCTCGATTCTGATGAAATTGATTTTTATGATTAATAATGGATTAAAAAGAGAACTAGGATTTCACAAACGCTGATATATTTCATCTTTTTTCAAGTTTGTTTCAAGATAACGTATAAATTCTTGGTTCGCTTCGCAGACAACGTTCAACTAATTTCATCATATTTCCGATAGTTTGAATAGCAGAATACATCGTTAGAACTTATTCGGATCTGGCTGTTACCTACATTCACGACTGCATTCAAATTACACCCAGATGAAAATCCCGTTTTATCTCATGCTTGAACAAGCAACGTTATATCGAAAGAAACGATTATCATCTCGATCGCACTTCCGGCATACTGACAAAATGACAAATATACTTGTACAGACAAAAAGGAAAAAAAAAAAAAAACAGGCACAGCGGTCTGTTTCCAGTTTTCAACAAACGATACAAGGTTTACCAATAAACTGACGATTCGATATACGTTCATAGGTTGAAAAACATAACTACGATAAGCCCCACAATCATACGAAGAAATTTTTTTTTTTATACGTGCATTGGAACTGGCCAAGACAACAATTAAACGTGTGCAATTTTTCAAACCTTGGAAGTGTTTGGGTTTTATTAGGAGGAAACTTGTGTTGGTCACAATACATAATTCGTACCGTTCGTTGTTTTGTATGCCGAGAAAAATGTCAACCAGACGGACGATCATGCGCTGGTATTATTTCTTAATCGGCATTGAAGTTAACAAGAACAGTACGAAGTGACGGGCAAAGGAGTTGTTTGAAATGTAATAACGGGGAGACAGAGCGTAACAAGTGACTTGTGTCTGTTGCAAGGCTGCAACCTTTGTTAGTTGGCAACAATGACACATAAACATCCCTAGAATCACTCAACAAAATAATTAGTAACATTAAACCCAGACAGCGTCACAGGCTTATTCTTTTTTCGTTTCGTATCTTGTTTCCATATTTTTTTTTTTTCTTCTCTTCATCCAACTAATATCCGTATTAGTCTTACTTTTATCAAGTAATACATACTAACAAAACAAATGGTGTTTTATTTCATTCGTGGTAAGTAAAGTGCCATGGCATTCTGTTAGGATTTGAAGAAGCAGAGAAAAATAACTAGCATCAGGTACTGTGGTGCAAATTTTATAAATTTTTCATGCATTTTGAGATCTCGGATTGTTTTTTCTTTTTTTTTTTTCTTTTCTTTCATATTTTAATTAGCTACGCAAAGCGCCATCCATATACAATTTACAATCGTGTATGTCGAATGAAGATTCTTATAAGCGGAAACTGATAATATATATGTTTGCAATGAAACCATTATACTTCAGTAAAGTATAAAGTTAATTTTAGATATTCACATTCAGCAGCATACGAGTAGCAGTAAGAACTAAAAAATTAACGTATGATAATGACAAACCAGGTTTTGTCTTTGAAGAATGAAAAGTTTCTTTCTGTTTGAGTATAAATATGCTTGTGGCAAAATGTTGAAATGAAATATTTGTTGGAGGCTTCGGATCTCTTTCAATTCAAAGATACTACCGCATCGATGTTAACGTTAATTTTCCAAAATGTTATATAATTCACAAACTAAACATCGTGCAAATACGTTTAGTACTATTTGCGAATAAAATGGCTGTGTGAAAACCAATGAATATCAAAATATTCTTCTTTGCCCTTCACCGATTGAAATTAGATTAATTTTCAAATAATATTAGTAAAAAAATTTCTTAAAATAGCTTCCTACTGATATTTGGAAACACAAATCAGGAGTAAAAAACAATATCTTTTGTGGATTTGAAAGAATATGTTGTTACCACGATTAGCGATTACGGCTGAAATTGGTAATAGTTTGACTCTAATTTCCTCAGCTATTGTTTAGACGCTTTACATAAGTATTCTTACACCTCAAAAGTAGATATCTATGACCGCTTGACGTGTTTGATGGAAAACTTTTTATGACGCAGTGTCTCTGCAGCAGTTAATAACTCTTACGAAGTATAATTAGCTGCTTTTGTTTGGAATGTAACACGCCTTGCCTCACATCTGAACGCAGTTAATGTAGAAGCACTTCTTGTAAAGTAGAAGTCACAGGACTTATTAAAGATGTTCATAACTCGATACATAAAATACAATTGATCACATGGTAGTAAAATAATTCATTCTTTAGTACATTCTCCTTTCACAATAATATCAAAAAACTTTATTACGAATATCATGTGATAATATGATTCTTCATCTGCTAAATAATAATCATGTAAAAGAAAATTTTCTTTCAACCAACATCAGCCGGTCAAGAATATCTCTTTCATCGGAGGAGCACATAAACCACATTAATGTTAAAATCGACTTTTCTTTTTTACAAAATTACAAGTCCACAGCCATGATATACCCGCCCTTCTTACGTATGTTAATAGAACAGTTAATGATTCGGTACTTAAATCCTTCCATACCAATTGTTATATAACACAGAACGAATATAAAGGGTGATTTTACAAAACCAAGAAAATAAAAAAGGAAAAAAATTATAATTATCTTCAGTATCGAATATACATCCCCTGACATAAGAAAAAAGAGAAATTAGATTCTTACCTCTTCAAAGAAAACCTGAGTCTTTCTCAGTATGTGCTTCAGTTCGGTCAGCTCTAGGAAATTACGCTTTAGAGCTTCGGCGTTTTGGTTCACTTCACGCAGCTCATTTTCAAGCTTCTCAAAAGTCGCTTCAAGGTCTATCATTTCTCGGGGCTGCGGCGCCTCCGGATTTTCACCGGTATCAAGCATTGGGATTCCATCCTTCTTAATTTCTTTTTCCAAATACCGCAATTTCCTCTCCATTTCGTCGCATCTCCGTACCTCGTTGACAAATTTGCGTTGGAACGCATTGACGTCTGGATTTAACTGCCCAATCACAAAGTCAGTGTAAATAAAGTTACTTCTCAAGTTATAAAGCGAAAGTTATTACAAGACTTATTTGACAAGCAGAAGACCTGATTTCATCAAGCAAATAAATGTACGATATTCAAAGAGACATTCAGGCAAATTTAATACAAAATTCCAGAAATCAGACAAATTTTCTATGCTCAAAGTTCGCAAACTTTTCTAATTTTCTGACTGAACAATTCATCATTCCCATATTATTCTTCTAATTCTCATGTTGATCAGATTAAACTATAAATTCATTTTATGCCATTGAGCGAAATGAAGGTAAGCAGGCTACTCAAGAAGGTAAAATAGGAGTTGCAACAACATGATAAACGTAGGACATAGACTACAACATACTTTCCCTAAATTCCAAAGATCCTATCAGATGTTCAGTTTGTAACAAACCTAAGTTTAAGGAAAATATTTGACAAATTGATACATTTAGATGTAAAGAAGTTTCTAAATCCATTGAATGGTATAAAAATTAGTCTCCACGTTACAGTTTGAAAGCAAAAAAAAAAATGAATATTTAGCTAGTTCTTATGCGCATCCAGTGACGATAACGAGCAATGGTGAAACATCATTTGTCAATCAACATCTGAAACTTTTCTTATACTGAGTCGATAACTATAGATGGTAGTTGGCGATGAAATGAAAGTTTATTGTACAGTCATAAAATTGTAAAAAATCTTCTAGAATTATTGCTGCAAAAGTTGCTAATGCTGTTCACAACCTAAGACGACAGTGGCAATTGGACGAAGGTTGTGTGGTGAAAAAATATTTTCTGAGACAATGCTCAAACGATTCTTGGTTGAGAATCGATTACTTCCGATAGAGGATAACAATATCTGTAGAACGTACACATCGCATAAAATTGACGACGGAATTTTCCCCACCCGTCATTCCGCTCTTACAATTAACATGGAAATTTCACAATTGGTACTATAAGATGTGACCAGGCGATCAATACGGATGTATGGAAGGAGGAAAATTAACATGCGAGAGGTTAAAAATATTCGGGGTTATGATATCGCCTAGGAGGTATAATATCGTACGAATTAAATTAGGAGTTTTAAACTCACGTCACGGAATTGAACGAGGCCCAATTCTCCGAGCTCGGACACGCAGGCATAAGCTGCTTCGCTTTGGAGGAAGAGCTGACACAAGGTCATCTCCTCGCTCCGAAAAAGGGATCCCATCTTTGCGTTTGTTCTATGAAAAAAACTGCCGTCAAAATAACTGTCACTGTACAGTGTATCTAGATTTTCATTACCGGGTAAAAAGCTCGGTCCGGACGTCGATTTCGGTCGAAACTCTTCGGCACGACTAAATTACCACCAACGTAGACCGAAGACTGCCGACTAGTCACTGCTCACTGCTGCAATCCGTTCCGCCCACTCGGCTCTCGCTTGCTGAATACTATGAATAGAACACGAAAGATGCCGAAGCTGTGCAAAAGCCGACTTTAACCGAACGCCGATCGATTGATCGGTCACGCGCCGCCTCCCTTCGGAAGAAAAAATACGGCGGAAAATTTATGATACGTAAAACCGTGCGTAGAGCCTTTCAGAACAGGTGTGCATATACATATGGGTATCCGTCGGTATTGTAAGAAATCACAGATATGGGGAAAAAAATTGGACGGTATAAGGTGTTGACGTTTGTTATCTATTAGCCCTCTTTGTGTCAAGAGATAAAAAAGAGAAAGAAAATCTTCTTGTCGGTATATTGGTTGACTGTGTCGGCACTGTAGAATGCACACTGACCGGCTGGACTGGTTGGTGTCGGTAAATTGATAATGCAATTTTTCTGCCACTTCAACTGCTTCAACTAGGCGTTGACTGAAGATATATCCTCAGTCAACGTATAGCCGAACCACATAACCTCGTTTTATTGCAACCTCATATGCCTCATTCCGTGTGTATGTCCGATAAATGTTACTTGGAACAATTTTTTTATTTCATCCATTGATTGACAAACTGTCCAACTGCCGGATTCACTGTCGCGAAAATCATTTGACATCTTTGGCACGAATAGATAGTTTGATTTTACGCTCGCAAATGGTCCTAGAACATTGGTGCCATCTACGCCAAATTTGAGGTTTATGGGCCCCCATCTTATTTCTATGGCCGTGTTCGAAAATTGACTGACAGTACTGTCAGCAATCTTTTATCTCTTCTGCGCTTCCAAGTTCGTGAATAGCTCTGACTCTGTCCTAGGGAATTTTGAGTACTGTCAGTCAATTTACGAACATGGCCTATGTCAGCTAATCGCAGCGACGCTTCCGCGGCAAGACGAGAATCGACGCTACGCTCTTTGACAAGGGTTTTGCTCTCTGGGTTTTGGAAGTATTCTCGATATCGAAAAGCATGTTAGTACTGCGGACTTAGTCGGTAATATATATACTCATAAGTGTTGAACGCCTCTTGCGGGAGTAGAGGGAAAATTTGTTTATTGCTACGGATTTATTGGTTATACACCGATCGCGAATTGTTGTATTTTCGGTTGTATTAGGGCCAAAAGTCGATGTAGAATTTACAGAGTGAATCGGGAAAAACTTAAGAAACAGTATTTCCTCGCAAGCATGGAAGTTGCATTGCACAAAGTTGAGCTACACGCTGACGTTTATATGGTCTGTCTTCAACATGCCTTGTCGACAGAGAATTTTGAAGTTATGGGACTGCTCATTGGAAATGTAAGTGATCTTTACTGTTTTACATATTTCGTATCGAAACGTCGAGATAATTCCTGGGTTTTCTATGAATTGTAATTTTATTTTCATCAAACTTACACGTCAAAATTCTGTTGATGGAAGATCACGGCTCATTGACAGTGTAGATAGAGATTTAAAAAACCTGAAAATTTTACAGCTAGAGTCTGGAATTGCCAACGTATCTGCTGTGAAAATACTGCGGCGATCGGACAAAAAAAAAGATCGCGTAGAAATATCATCGGAACAAGTTTTGAAAGCAGCGGCGGAGGCGGAACGATTGACAATTGAACTTAATCGTCCGATGCGTGTACTTGGCTGGTACCATTCTCATCCCCATATCACAGTTTGGCCGTCACATGTTGGTAAGAATAACAATTACCCAAGAAAATAGTAAATTAGTGACCGTGTAGTATTTCATATGATCTCATTGCTTACTTTTGTTTCAGATGTTAGAACACAAGCCACCTATCAGACAATGGACCATGGATTTGTGGGGTTGATATTTTCAGTTTTTTCTGAAGGCAAAGATTCGAAGGTGAAACTTTTCTCATAATATTTAATAATGCAAATTGCAAATTATTGATCTAGTGGCTTCTAAGCCTGATTGATGACGATGCTACATACAAAATTTCCACTTAAAATATCACGAAAATAAGACTTTACTCTTTCAAATGGACCGAAATTCGAAAATCTACATTTAACAGACTGATCGATCAAGATGATGATGTGATACGCCATTATCTAAGTTAATTTTTTACAGGAACAAGAAGCACTTGTAACCTGCTTTCAGTCGCATAATGGAGAAGCAACTGAGATACCATTAGAAATTCTATACACCCCTGACCTTTCGGAACAGTGTCTAAAAGTGAGTTGGAATAATTGCATAAACACTGTATTCTAAAATTGATGTGACAAGCTGCAGTTTCAGTACATATACGAAATATTCTCATCTCTGATATTTTTTTTAACTTTTTCACATCTTTAGACAATGACAGATCTACCAAAGATTTTGGTCCAAGAAGAAGAAGACAGCGCAGAAGCTTGTAAAAATCACCCAGATTTGATGGCTACTATTCACAATCGCGCAGGTTTGTACAATCACAGGTGCAACTATAGGCAGAATTAGAGTCAGCAAAGCTGAGCAATATTTTTATTATTTTGCAATTCATGAATTTGAAAACTTTCTTTCAGTTCATACAAGGGCTTTGGCGCATATAACGGATATTGTAACGAGACCTTTGGTGTCAATATTTGAGACAAGGCTAGCCCTGAACAAAACGCGGGCTACGTTCTTGCAGAAACAACTTGCTGAATTACAAAACATGTGTACAGAATCAATGAAACTTTAAAAGTCTGAATGTAAAGGGTAAAAAACGACGTTAAGCGGATCAAAAAAGTATACCATTGTACAGGAAGTGTCTATTATTTAAAACAAACGTTGAATGTGATATTCGTCGTAGTACCCGTATCGTTTCCCAATCTAATGTTAGACACTGCTATTTTTTAATTAAATATATGGTTTATTTACAAGCTCTTAGCAATAGTCTGAATTCTGTATTTTCACTAGAATACATATTTACTCTCTTTTATGTAAGAAGTGAGAGCTTTTGTTATTTATAAAAATAATTTTTTATATCTGTAGTGCCTAATTTGATAGATATCTTATAAAATATAACTATGTTATCTAGATATGGAAAGAAGAGAAGGAAAATATTAGCCTCGTGCATGATAAGATGCAAAAATTTGAAAATAAATTTTTAACAACTAATTTCCGTAATTCGTCGCAAGTCAATAAAATCCACAAGTTCATTGTTGACGCATTCATAGAAGGTCGTCGGCCAGACGAGAATGCGTGATTTTTTTATACTTCTACTTTCTTACGCAGTTCTTCCATTTCTTTGGTGCATTTTTATTACCAAATTAAGTATCACGATACTGATTCCATGCTTCGTTTCTTATTGGCGAAATTTCAATTCAGTCTCGTCGAATTATAGTTTTGTTTCAAATCTACTGAATTGCATTTGCGAACACAATAACGTAACACGTAAACACGTGAGTGTGTTATACATTCTATAATGAATGGAACCTTCCGTAATGCAAAATTATTGGATTAATCAGTCGCTGTACTCGCCAATGATACGTAAACAATCAACAACATTGTTGTTGGTTTTCACCTTTGTATATTTACAGTTTTCACGATCAATTCAATATCGCTTTCAACAATTCCCACAACGTGCTCAAAACGTTATCTACAGATTGTCTAATGCTCCTCGAATATCCTTAATTCCTGTAATTATCCTGAAAAACAAAAATTGCTCCTTAAGTCCTGGAAAATTCTGATATATTTTGATTTATCATGGAACAGTTGACGTAATACATTTTTGATCGAAACTTGTGACATTTAATTTATAATAAGCGGTCTTGAATGCGTTAAATTTTAGCAGACGAACCATGCAGTCGTTAGTAATTCACTCTGTATTATAAACTGCTTTACATATATTTTTATTTAACATCTAACCAAATTATATTGTTTTTAAAAATTTTTAAGAAAACGAAGTAAAGATCTTCGAATTTTTTAATTATTTTTCCACGAATTCCTGGAATAGTCCTGAAATCTAAATTCTCGCTTGCAGTACACACCCTGTGACTATCAAATTTTTCAGAGTAATTATTGTGTTGTCCAAACAAAATAACCCAAGTTCTAAAAACTTGATGCGTCAGTTCGATGTTAGTGTTATCTAATGATTTTCATTTTTTAGATTCAAATATTCGCGCGGGCCGTGTTCGCCGTAATTGGTTTAAATCAATTTCGAACGTACGCGTCCGCGTCTGCTCTTTTCCATCGTAAATAAACCCGAAAACCATTTTAAAAAAATTATATAAATTTTCCTCGCCTTCATCGGGCTATACACGTTCCCTGCAAAGCCTACGTAATTATAATCTACAATTATAACGCTGGGTGTAAATCAATATTGTGTAGTATTCGAACATCCTCTCGTGCGAGAATTCCGGTAACGTCACGTATCTGTTCGACCAATCAGAACCGATTGTGCGGTGTTCTTTATCTCCACGCCGCATCGTGTCGAACCAGAATCCAGACCACGGTGTGTGTGGCGCGAGTAAAGGTCTGTGACGTACGGTTCGAGGATTGAAAATTCCCGTTAAACCAACGAGATTCGATTCGTAATGAAGTACATATTGGTAACCGGCGGTGTAATTAGTGGGGTGGGTAAGGGTGTAATCGCCAGTTCGTTCGGTACGATTTTGAAGAACTGCGGTATTCATGTGACGTCCATCAAGATAGATCCATACATAAATATAGACGCAGGGACATTCTCGCCATACGAACACGGTGAGTTTATTTCAAAGACTCCGAGACGTCCGTTTGTCGCCGATCTTACCGATGCCGGCAATTTATCATTTCTAATGATTGTTGTATTTCATAAGAATTTTACAACCCTGTTCGATCTCGACCATGCGGTCGCTACGAAGCCATTTTGTTCGTGTGCGCACTCTTTGGCGCGGTTTCTAAGGTCACGTGATTTTCTCGGAATTCGAAAGGTTCGATCAACAATCGATATATCATGTATTCGATCGATATAGTTCTGCTCTGCTGATTCAAACAAAAATAATTGGGTATTTGCATGATTTTTATATTTCTTGACTTTTGATGTTTTTCGATTCTATAAATTTTTTTAGAATTTTTGAAAAAAAAATATTTTGTTTTTGTTTATAAATATTTAAATAATTTAATAAATAAAAGTGGTCCTAAATCACATAAAAGTCACGTGACATAAAACGGAATGTGATTGGTTTGACGTCATTGTGCTGCTACTGGCGCGTTTATTTGAATCCACAAAGAGTAATGTACAATATTTTCTAGCGCTAAAAAAATTTTAAGTAAATTTTTTAAACTTTAAGTTTGATAAATTGTATAATTAATGTCAGACTTCGGTGAAAATAATTAAAATAGAAATCAATTTTTGTGTGGTGTTTTTTTTTTTGAACTCACACGGATAATTGTGTGGAGGTTATGATCACGTCAATGTATTATACTAAGAATGTTAAGCAAGCATTAGTTTGAGTATTTTTACAAGTTGGTACTATACACCAACAAAAATCGTTTTTTAATGACATATTAAATAATTTAATAACTTTAGTTTATAATAAACAGCACTATCAGACGTTCTTTTCATCAATCACAACACAGAGCAACAGCTGATTACACGTACGGCGTGCTTACAGGAGAACTTGGCGCTAAAAATTTCAAAAAAATTCAGCATTGTGACGTCACATACGCGAGATGGAGCTACTTATTCATTTAAATATTGCCTTTTTTTTATTTATTAAATTATTTAAATACTTATAAACAAAAACAAAATATTTTTTTTTCAAAAATTCTAAAAAAATGTATAGAATCGAAAAACATCAAAAGTTAAGAAATATAAAAATCATGCAAATACCCAATTATCAAATATCACCATAAACACGTGTCGGGGTATTACAAAATGATTGCAGCTCTTACGAAATATAAAAGTTTAATCCTTGGCAATTTTCGAAACAGCGCAGAAACTGCATTGCCTTTGAATCTGTATACACCTGTTGATAAATTCCGAATCGTAGGTCATAGCGTACTACAAAAATTTTCATGATTCTAAAACAAGATTGACGAAAACAGACTGATTCAATTACATTTTCAGATAATGGACTCACCTGTTGATAACAATATCATTTATTGCTTCTTCCACTCGTATTTATGTAGAAATTCAGACATATGGTACACTTGGCTATTCCATCGTCAGCTATCAGCTTGAATTTCGATAATAAGTAAATTGTTCAAAGGTTCTCGGTACAATATTAAAAAAACAAATTTTTCCCTTTTAAAATTTACCAATTGTTCTATTGTTCTATACTTGGAATAATTGGTACAAAAAATCCAGTGTGAGTGGAAACAATACCTTTTGTACTGTTGTTTTGAAAAACATGATTCAATTGTCTGTGATTGTTTATTAATTATACATGTTCTCTTGTTCCATGAATGCACAGCTACTTTCTTTTGGTCTTGTTCGAGTTGAAACAGTGCAACTATCATATATCTGCTATAGTCATAACATGCGCTGTACAAATTAGCCTGAACTTGATTTTTGATTAGCTTTCAACCGTTAGATGACCGGGATTTGAGAGTTAAAATCGCTCTTGAGAAATGCCCAAATCAGTGTCTGGGTATCATGTATCAACTATATACAAAGTTCATATCACATGGTGAGCCGATTTATCGGTTTTCCGGTCCTCTAGAGGTTGAAATTCACGTGATTTCTTTCCATTCTTAAAGCAACTAATCTATTGAAACGCACTCAAAGTCGATTGTTTTATTATCATCACGATTAATCTGTTTTAGGCGAAGTATATGTTCTTGACGATGGAGGCGAGGTGGATCTTGATTTGGGAAACTATGAAAGGTTTCTCGACGTTACTCTCCATAAAGATAATAACATCACAACGGGTAAAATATATCAGTCTGTTATTACCAGGGAACGACGTGGTGATTACTTGGGCAAAACTGTTCAAGGTAATTTTTCTCCTCCACTATCTATGAGTGCATTGTTTGCGCAATGAGCAGAGAATACAAATATCGGTACATGCATGTTCCAGTTTTATAATACATGGTATTTTCCATCTCCTTTTGTTATAAAGTTATTGTAACAATGTATGTGTTTCCCTGAAGTGGTGCCGCATATCACAGACGCTATTCAAGAATGGGTAGAAAAAATGGCCCATCAGTCCGTGACACAGGATGGAAACAAACCCGAGGTATTCGAATCGTCTTCTCCAAATAGGGTGATTTTATTGCGGAGTATTTATTTTCTGGATTGTTTCTTCTGTTTTAGGTTTGCATTGTCGAACTCGGTGGGACTATTGGAGACATCGAAGGAATGCCTTTTGTTGAAGCTTTTAGACAATTTCAGTTCAGAGTAAAGAGGGAGAATTTTTGCTGTGCTCATGTATCTCTTGTTCCTCAGGTATATTTGTAGGCCTAGTAATAATGTCGACATGAGAATAATTGGATATATCTATTGTCACAAATCCAAACGCAGAGATTATCTATATTACAGATTCTTAAACAAATTCTTTCTTGAAACAAAAAGTTGTAATTATCAAGATTGGAATGGTTCGACCGAAGCAATACAATTAATGTTACAAATAAATTTCTTGAACTTTCAGCCTCGTTCTACCGGTGAGCCTAAAACAAAACCAACTCAATCCAGTGTCAGGGAGTTGCGCGGCTTGGGTCTGTCACCAGATTTAATTGTTTGCCGATCCGATCAACCCATTGGTGATTCGGTGAAGGAGAAAATCTCTAATTTCTGTCATGTTGCCCCTGAGCAGGTAATTACGATTGTTGCAATTAATTCATTTAACCAATACACAGCACTGAGTGCAATTATTGACAGCATAATGGTGTTCAGATTTTCACTGATTAATAATACTTTCGTTCTATAGGTGATAACCATTCATGATTTGTCTTCGATTTATCGTGTTCCATTACTGATGGAGCATCAAAAGATTATCGAGTTCCTGAACGATAGGCTGCAATTAAATATCAGTATGCCACGACCTCGCCATTTTATGCGAAAATGGCGAGATCTCGCTGAACGCATTGACCATTTGCGTAAAGAAGTGAATATTGGTCTCGTTGGGAAATACACTAAATTGGAGGACTCTTATGCGTCGGTCACTAAAGCATTGCAACATTCAGCTGTACAAGCTGGCTACAAATTGAATTTAACCGTGAGTTCTTTAAATTTGGGTATTCACTAATTAACATTGAAAAGTTAATCAATTCCTTTAAAAACTCGTATACGTTTCATCTTCATAATTGACATTATAATGAAAATATTTGCTTCAGTACATTGAAGCTGCCAGTTTGGAACAGGCTACAAAAGCAGAAAATCCAGTCTTGTATCATGAAGCATGGCAAAAACTTTGCAAGAGCGAGTAAGTCATTTTGTTTACTGATTTTATCGTAAAGCTTAATTATAGCAAAAAATTATGCCGTACATCGACTAAGTTAACAAAATCTTGAAATTCTAATATTTAAATGTGTGTAGCGGCGTGATTGTGCCGGGTGGATTTGGAAAGCGCGGAATAGAAGGGAAGATGGAGGCGTGTAAATGGTGCAGAGAAAACGATAAACCTTTCCTTGGAATATGCTTGGGGCTGCAAGCAGCTGTTATTGAATTCGCTCGGAATGTTCTTCATTTGATTGGAGCTAATAGCACGGAAATTGAACCAGATACCAATCATCCAATAGTCATTGACATGCCGGAGCACAATCAGGGTCAGATGGGTGGAACGATGAGACTTGGAAAGAGGCGAACTAGATTTACAGCGGCTAATTCCGTCATAAGTAATTACAAGCATTTACGAAAGTGGAATGTAATTTTCCAATATTGTTGCACAGAATTTTCTGCACACTCCTGGTTCTGAAAATTTTTGCAACGCATATTTCAATAGAGTATTTAACAATCTTATTCTTTACCTTTTCCTGCAGAACAACTCTATGGTAATAAAGACGACATTGAGGAGAGACACAGGCATCGATATGAAGTGAATCCAAAATACGTTGCAGATCTCGAAGCCGCCGGATTGAAATTTGTTGGTAAGTTCTAAGGCGTAATACTAATTAGCAGTAAACGGGTCAAACTAATTATACTGTTTCTGAATATTGAATATTATAAATTTTGACCATATTCTATTCACAATCTGAATAACGCATAGTCTGAATTTATGATTTGACTGCGACAGGACATGACGACGACAAAGTGAGAATGGAGGTAGTCGAATTGGAAGGTCATCGTTACTATGTAGCAACTCAATATCATCCCGAATATTTGTCTCGGCCCCTCAATCCTTCGCCACCTTTCTTGGGACTAATATTAGCGAGTGTGGGTAAGCTACAATCTTATCTGGCAAGGGGCTGCAGACTCTCGCCACGTCAACTTAGCGACAATGATTCAGGTGAGATAAGTTTAAAATTGGTTCTTCAGTTATAATTGTTTCTCTTTCTACGGTATATATATGTATATATATATATGATAGATGTCTTAAAAACTGGATTTCTATCACTTCGAAATCATTACAGTTACTCATAAACCACATGCTGTATGTTAACTGGGTAACCCATTTATGATTATTGAGTGATTTTTTGATTCGTTTGATTCCAGATGAAGACTATCCAATTGTAACAAAATTGCCACTAGAGAAATTGCAGATATCTAATGACTCGAGAAACCCTGGCACAAAAGTTTCGGACAATTGATGTTGATAATAATACAATTTGATAGCTCATGGTTGTCAACATATGAATGACGACAATTTATTCCAAAATTTATGAATTTTACGAAACTGTTTTATTTATATAATATTTATTTTATCAATTACATGACAATTCTAAATTCAACTAATCGCGTAGCCTTTTTTCATAACATTTTAAAGATAGTTACATGACTTCGTTATTTTTTATTAATAATCGTAGTTGCATAAAAATAAATAATTGATGATTTTTTCGAAAACATATATTGTCGAATATAGGCTGTTAGATCCCGTATTTGATTATAATATGTAGATCTAAGAATTAGTGCCACATTTTGTATTGAAGTACTACACATCCATTTTTTACAACTGACAAATTAGGGTTACGGTTGTTTTTCAACGTTTTTGAGTTTCTATTTACGTTAGAGAATATTGACCAAGAGTTATTGGTTGCTCTATTATTAATTAATTATAAACAACACTTACATATATGCATGAATATTGCCATGCTGGAAGGACGTCGGTCACTTCATCACACATGGGAGAAGATTGTAAAAATCTCACATCAAGTATCTCAGCACGAAATTCCACTTTTATCGTGCATACGACATGTAAAGCAGTTGTTGAAAAATTCATACGGGCGTGTCGACGTAAAAACGTATATGGGCGAAAATATCATAATTCCGATTCCAACGAAATCTTGTAAAGATATTTTGTTTACACGGAAATTTTATTTTCAATCTGCGATAACTAGCATTGATTGAACTGGTGTAATATTGAATTACTATGACGGTGTTTGACATGTCTTTTGAAGACCTTTTTAATCGTACAGAATAAGTCGGTGCTTCACTCGGTGCTTTTAGAACTATTTTAAAAAATTTGAACCGATTTCTAATTTTTCTTTTCTTTTTTTTCCCCATACATTGAATAATTTTGCATTCGGCCGTTCACGTTTCTACGTAGACAAGGTTCACACTTAAATTGTGTAACGAATTTCAATTTGCCCACCGTATTCATTAACAGTATATTATGCAGCTAGTGCGTAAAATGCGATTTTACGCACGGATAGCGATCGAAAGTACGAGTGGCTAGCGTTGGAAAATATTATTTGTTTTTAATCTTAAGTCATGCATCACTATTATTGGGTTTACTCTGAATTTTTTGTATTCCATTGATTCAAATATACATTTTTTTATATTTTATATGTACGATATTGTGATTTACTACAGTGTAACTTTTCATTATATCCAAGAATGAATTGCATGCATTGAGTTTATAAATAATATGTATATAATCCAATTAAGTAGTACCGCATATGGAACTTGCGCAACATGTGTAAAAATAATGAGTGCAGTTTGATCAGCAATTAAATATCTGAGCAACAAATAATTCGCTTATTCAAATTGCACTTCGTCATTGAAAGTTTTTAAAAATTTTTCTCATTTCTGATTGATTAATGTTCATCAATGTGAAATCAAACATCAAGACATGCACGATATTATTTTTTTCGAGAAACTAATATTTTTCTTTGTTTATAATTTGAATTTGAAGAGTCTTACAAAGTGTGACTGTACCTCAAATCTCTGCCTTCTTCTTGCAAGAATGAATCCTTACGTTCCCAGATTCAGTAGGTAGTAAGATTCTGTTCATCCGCACGCTGTGGATGTAAAGAGAGTTTGAAAGATATTGAAATTGTGGGGATCATCGCTAGAGCTGTATATATTCAACATAACTTCACGTGCGGAGAGAATTTTGATCATCTCAATAATGTTCGCTGAGTTGACAAGTTACATTCTTTAATTTTCATTTATTTTCAGCAATGAGGTGTGAATAATATCAATTTAGTCTTTCAGGTGCTATAAATACAGTTGGAATGGGATGTTTAGGAGTAACTTTAATAACATGTCGAATTTTTCACTATAAATATTTATTCTTACAAAAGTCATTGGGCCAAATAACTTCCTAGTTCTACAAAATTGGTGTCATTACCACTATAATTTTCATTACAAACACCACGCAACTTAAAACTTATCGTAGTGTTATGTGATTTACTCAGTGTGTGATTCGAATGGTGCTTCAATTCATCTCATTCATAATATGAGTGTTAGTATTCATATTGAAATTATTCTACACGTCCAGTCCGATCTGTTCCCACTTTTTTCTTTCGACATGGCGTGCAATTACAAACAGTTTCCAACTTGTTTGTTTTTGGTGTGAATTTTCACAACTTATTCGTTGCACTACTACATTTATGCCGCAATCAGGATAATATATAAAATATTCAAAAGTTAAAAAAGCAGGTTCTAGCTGGTACGACTCTGAGCAGTACCGAACACAACTATTAAAAAATTTGACACTTGGTATAATTAACCAAATGAGCAAAGGGTTTCTTTTATCGAACTGTTTACTGAACGTATTTACAGTTTTATTGTGAGTTTATTGGATGCAGGCAGTTGAAGTTACTTTTTCCATCTAAAAAATTTTGTAGATCTCACTTCACATTCTCAAGTCTACGTAATTATCGTCACTGAGAAACATTCCTACGCTAGCACCCTGTTACTCAGTCTGAAGGCACAGCTAGGAATTTGAGTGAAAAATAATCAATTCTAAGCAAGTAGTCACGTTATCATCTATGCCTTGAATAACAGGAAAAAGAAACCGTATTCCCTATGAGAATATAGTTCAATAAATCAATGAATATTTGCATACTCCCAATAAATAATTAATTTATAATCTATGTATTACCATTGTTGGATAGTTAAGCTTCTATAAGTGCTACTGATAGCCATTTGATGGAACAAAGATTTCTTACGATTTGATATTTTCTTTTTGCCAGTTCAGACATTTTAAATGATATATCACAATTTTTCAGATCCATGTATTTCTTCGTCTAGAGTAAGGCTAACATAATAGGCGTGTTATGAAAAAAATTGAAACAATATGTGTACACTTTTTTTGTTTTCGGAATGTATCAGAATTTTATTTATATTTATTTCTGCAATTCATAATGTGTAAGCGCAACTACAAATCATAAATTAAAGGTTGTGGTTCAATCTCTGTCTGGAACAAAGAGTACGATAGATAATTGCCTGTTAGTGGAAAATCTGCGATATCTCTACTGACATTCATTATTATTTATGACATTATTCTGCAACAAGATATTTTATTATTCCAAGTACTGTCAGCTTTATTTGTACCGATACATCATTGGCGCGAAGTTAGATATGGCATACAATCTTACAGGAACCACAACCCAGAATTAAAATTTACTATCATTATGTAGAATGGAGTATGTACAAAACAAACAAGTAATTTATATGCAAACCAGATTGTTTTGAGTGAAAATCGAGGGAATGACATTAAATTCGATAAATAATTTTAACACAAGTGATGTAGATAATAGTATTTGTAAACAAAAAAGATCAAAAAATATAAAATAATAATAAAAATAATAATAATACAAAGTATATTTTCGTTAGATGCACGTTGGACGGTAATTATTACAACTAGTAGAGATTATGATAATAAAGGACAGAAAGATAAATATAATATCAAATAATTGTTAGCAGTAGAAAATGTTTGTACATCAACTGAGAAGCAAGTCTCTGCTTATTATAATTATTATTGTTTTTCTTTCCATTTTGTTTTACCAATGAGATAAAATTTAAATGCTAAGAAATTATAAATCTAGTGTAAAAATGGGTATATATTAATCAATGGATTTGTATAAACTAACAGACTGAACCAAGCAATCGACAATTAATAATAAAATCTTGATTATAAATTCTAATTTGGACATTGCTCGAAAGAAGATGAGTTTTTGATTACGTGACGATGAAAAGATGATAAAAAAAATCCGGATTTCTGAAAGTTCAACTTTTTCTTAACTACGTCAAACCGTAAGATTGAAATGAAACCGAATAATAGTTTAGTGTCTTTTTTTGACGAATTATTCCTTCATAAGTAGTTTGAAATTCAATTTGCAAATTATGTCGACTGTATGTTCGTGTTTATTGTATACAGAGATTCCACGTTTGACGTGACAAACAGTCAGCTATTTTATAAAAGACGTTTTTCTGTATAAAAAGCATTGAATCGTACACATTTTCGGCACGATAGAATCGGGGGCAGTGTACTAAAATTAAATAAACCATTCTTTCTTTTTTTGAACTTGGTGACCGGTCGTGGAATGGACGACTGCGGAATCTGGGTCCAAAGCCATTTCGGCTCCTTTGTCTTCCTGCGTTAGATACTCTCCCTTATGCCTGGACATGTACCTGCCAATAAGCATTGCCATTATTATCAGAGCTATCAGTAAGATAGCCAGTACAGTTCCCAGTATGGCTGTATCAGTTTCATGGTAAGCTGCCCTCAGTTTGTCCTCGTCGACTTGCGGCGGTGGTCTAGTTTCAACTATATTCGGCGGGTGAGTAACGGGCTCAACTCCGCAGAAATCTTCCGTCAGCTGACTGCCCAACGATCTTACATTGGCTGGTCCGCTTTCTTGGAAGAGAAGCTTCAGCGGGTAAATATCGTCAAACTCAACTCTAGACAAGCAGCCAGTAAATCCCTCGGTCATAGATTCGTTTTTACCGATGTACATGTACTGGATGTTGTTGAACTGAGCATCGGCAGAAGCCTTGATGTTGAAATTGAAAAGTTTTGGCTCGTAGTTGTCGACCTGTATGACCAGGGTTGCCCCGGAATTTTGTCTGCTTATTCTGACGTCGTGGTACTGACCTAAGCCGAAGTTTTTATCAGGGAATATTACTTCCTGTCTTTCAAAACCAAAGTCAAAAACGACACGGAGATGTCCGCTGTTGGATACCATTATCGTCATGTATTCGCCGGATATGTTAGAAAATAGACCTATCAAAAAACCCTTGGGATTCGTCGTTGTGAATCCAACGCGAATTTTTTCAGCTATAGTAGAACGCCAGCTTCCCATGAAATCGTACTTAATCATCGAGCTCTGTCGCATGTTTACACCAATTTCTGAAAACACATAAGGAAACAAAATTTTAACGACCTATCTCTGATCAAAGATGTGTACTGTATTAGTTGTCTCATAAAAGCGTAAAACCTATAGATAAATTAACTTACCATCTGCACAAATTGGTCCTTTAAAAGCTGTCCATCTGCAGTCACACGTGTATCCGTCAAATCTCTCCAAACATGTTCCATTGTTCAGACACGGGCTGCTTTCGCATCTCCCTACACAATCGGTGCTCACGCCGTAGATTCCTCTTCTAGCATGGCTTCTCAGATCTTGTAACACTCCGTTCAATAACATCGCTCTGATGCATCCGACGTAGCCATCTCTGTAATCAATCGTTGCTCCGATTATAAGATCAGAGGTAAGATGTAGCGCTCTGACCGGGCCAGGTGGTTCTCTGACTTCGTTCTTAAGAGCTCCATCGATAACAATTCTGGCCTCCTTGCGGTTTCTTTCCACAGATACAGAATGCCATTGATTGTTGGCTAGGCTGTACGATGTTTGAACGCTAACAGCCAGCGGCCCACCTCCAGCCTGATATTGGAAGTGAATTTGGTTTCCTCCGTGAATAGATACTTTGATGTAATCTGTAGGTCCCTTGCTATGAATGATCACTGCATCTTGAATTGTGGTTTTAAATTCAAAATAAATATCGCCGCTGTGACCCATGTCGAATGTTGGTAGATTAATCGTAGCATCAACAATGCGAAACGTGATAACGTTTTTGAACAGATCTGAAATGAAAATTGTGATTTGTCACGCAGTTTGAATTGAAATGTGTTTCAGTTATTTCCGTTCTTTTTCCTTTCATTTCGTAACTGTCAATATATCAGTATTCTTAATTTTATCTTTGCATTATTTTCATTGAATATTTGTTTAAATAGGTTTAAAATGATTTATGGTAAGTACAAATTGGGTGACGAAATTTAATAATCGTATGGTTCATTCAATATGGTTCACATACTTCTAGGTTCCCTAAGTACGTTTCGATTTTACACACAAGATTTCGTTGGGATTCTGTGTGCGGGTAGAAAAATATACAGAAATGCTCCTTTGTCAAACTGGCAAATGTTTGAAAATATTCTGCCAAGGGTAATTATTGTTGGATGAGGCTAATCGTCTATGCTGCTTTGGAATTACTTTTAGAAAGGTGAGAGTCCAAATAGACAAAAATAAGACAAACAAAGTTGTTGAATAAATTAATTACAGGATTGGAGATTGTTACAACAACTATACTCGTGTCAGCTATGGGAATTTTAAAGCTACCGTTAACCTAGGCACTTCAATTGATTCCTATATTAGCAGATGGATGATCTTCTGCTTACCCAAATGTACCCACGGTAATTCGGTACCTTACAGAGAAATTTGATAGGGTAAATTAGAAAAGAGTCGACGATGATCAGTGTTACCGCAGATAATTATAGTTTTTTTTGTTTACCATCGCCTTCGCAGATCAAAGGTCCGAGAGTATATCTTCCCTCTTTTTCATCAAGTGGCGTTCCAGTATCACCAAGCCGTAACTGCTTCACAGGCAGATGCTGTTTTTCGGTAATGTCACCGCCATCCTCTTGCCAGCTCTCAAGCCCTGAGTCGCAATTACACCACTTTGTCGGTTCTACACAAGTTCCAAGAACTCCACATTCGCATTTACGAGACCCTGGGAGCGCACCACCCCAGTAATCCATGCGTTGATTGCCTCTGCTGACCCACCATGAATTTGGTCGGAAATCTTCGGTTATCGGAACTGTGAGACAAATTATTGGAAATTATTATTTAGCTATGGTCAGTGAAATTTTATTTATATGCTTCGGTATTCGGTTTTACAAACCTGGCGAGTTGAAAAGTCTCGACTCTTTGCAAGCGTAATTGATTCTTTGCGAACAGCTGGTGGAACGATTCAACAAAGCTTCGATTTGGTCAAAATCGGCATCGTAATTCACGTCTTGAATAAAACTTCCCGGTTCTTCAAACCCGTTAACTGGTGTTGGTAGCTCATTACTATGTCTGAGAACAGTCATTACTCTTCCATCGGCATAGAATTCACACGTGACAGGAAACGGGCGTAAAGGCCCGCTTGCGTCAACATCAATTTTTATTTCAGCTCTCTGATTAACAGAATTTGTATTCTTGTAGGCCTCGCACGACAGCGGATGCAGGGCTAAACAGAAATTGAAATCAGTTTTATGCTCAGGTCATCCAGAGTCAAAAGGGTCGTTTGAAACTTCATAACACTTTGCTACATACATGTATGACAGACGGCTCCTGCATAGCCGGTGTTTGTACAGTCGCATGTAAACTCGTCGGAGGTTTGACGACAAATTCCTGCATGTTTGCAGGGATTAGGGTTGCATCGATCTGTCATTTGACAAGCATCAAAGACAACTTCATTTTTGCAACAGTATTCATCCTCCTTCCAATCGGTAGGTAGTTTATAATTTCCGTCAACGGTAATCATTCTCATACATCCAACGAATCCTCGATTTGTTCCTGTTCCGAATACGCCCCCACCAATCAAGTATAACGAACCTGTTGTCATATCCAGTAAACGTCGCGTCCGCATTGGACGACCATCCACATTGAGTGTGAGGCTATTTTTCTGTATCGTCAGTACAACTTGGTGCCATTTTCCATCATTAAACATGTCGTCAAAGTTATCCAATATCACTTTTGGATTACCTTGGGTTTGTATTTCCACTTTTATTTTTCCCTCTTCGAGGAACAGCTACAAACACAAGTAGTCATGTCACTTGTATTCAATCGAGTACATGTTTATCGATTGAAAAATGATTAGCATTACAATTATCACTCACTTTTACGTATCCAGGAGAAGTAAATTGATGATACATAATCATTCCTTGATGTTCGTACGTTCGGAATGCGAGCGAAATATTTAATGAGTAAACTCCTTCGTACCCTCTCAGTCGAGCGAATGATTGCGGTGTCAAGAATGTTATTGGAATTATAGGAGGTTCTGGACAGTAGTAAATCGTATTCACTTTGTGGTATCTAAGATTTTCGCCAGTTATTTCAGTTTCTTTAAGCTCATGGAAGAAACTGGTAGTGTTTAGATAAAAGTTCTCTATACATCCGGTGAAATTTTGATTTACCACTAAGCCGTCTTGCCTATTTGGCACCCCGCCGATGAAGAACTGTTAACAAACGAGAGACGGTGTTTATTTTTGTTCTATTTATTTTCAAAGTTAAACCCTGATTGCGATGGATTTAAAAAAAAGAAAGTTACGTACAGCTCTGTTCAAGTCAAGACGGTAAAACTCCCCTTTGATTCTTCCTTTGATTAATACCCTGTCAACTGAGAACGAAATCGTCCTTCTGTTTCTGGATATTACAACATCATGCCACATATTATCGTCCAACAGACTTCCGACGGATAAACTCGTCATGACACCAGACCCCAAGTCTATGTTTAGCAGCATTCTGTTGTCTCGCAATTGTAAGGCTAAAAAGTCCCCTTGCGTTCCACGAGAGTACACCAACACTCCGTCGGCATTGTTAGTTTTGAAACGAAAACGGAGCGAATGTCTGTCCGTTTCGATTGGCTCTCGAAGAAGATCCCAACGTACGAGCGATGAGCCATTGAAGGACAGCACGTCAGATACTAAAATTAGTTGATAGAGTTGAATCGTGAGAAAGGATCCAAGCTATTCCAATACTACAGATAAAATGATTTTGATATAGAGTGTAGCTAATACCATAATTGCATCCGTAGAGCTCAACGCGCAGGGATATTCTATCCCTCCATCGAGTTGGATTTATTCTAATCCATCTCGCAATTATAGGCACCTCAAATTTGTTCAATTTAATCATATCTCCGTTTACGTTGCCTTTGAACATCTGTAAGGGAATGACAATTTAGCAGGCCAGTTGGGAAAAGTGTTAGTTTAATTTCTTCCCTCTTGTTAGATAAGTTATACACCGAAACTGATCATATTGCCACAGAAATTGATTTATTAGTGAAAAGATTATTGTCAAAAATTTCTACCGCTACTGTCATATGCATACGTGGTGAAACAAGAATTTGTGCAATTGTGTAGCAGCAAGTTGGTATTAGATAAAGTGTTAGTCACAAAAGTGAAATAATAAATTATGCGATAGTGGCTGGATGGATTATTGGAAAATTAAATATTTCTTTGAATATCGTTGTACTGCGTATCGTTTGGTACTGCCTAATAAAGAAAAACATCCATCGAACAAACACTCGAAAGTAGTAGTATATGTATATCAAAGGTTTTTAGAGTACCAAACGCGAAAAATATCAATTGATTTTTTCCAATATTCTTTCTCAGTACCTCGTCCACACCATCTTCGCTTTCATAACTTGTCCAGGCCGAACCGTCGTTTGAATATTGGACAATATATTCGGTTACGAATTCGTTAGTATGTGCACGACCACGTGTCGCAATACTGCGTATATCGTATCTTTCTTTCAGCTTCATTGTCAGATGCTGATCGTAGCTGCTGGTGTCCGGTGACCATGCCGAATCCCCTGCAATTCCCAGCCCGTATCCAATTGTTGTTGAAAGCAGATAGTAGAAGAGAAGCAGAAAAAGTGAAACAGGCTCAGAAACACATAAGTATAACGATTGTACAATGTTTTTCTTTTCGCACAATAGTCTCTTTCATGATCCTTCATTTTCAGTCCAAGGTGATACAATGTAGGGGGCAGGATCTTTCAGCGGCGATTACACTAATTTCCACTACTACCATGCAAGCGGATAGATTACTCATGCATAATTACTCACATCGTGTATCATACATTATTGTTACACCGACCCTTAAGCCCGTTAAGACCATCAACGATTTATTATTGGATTAATAAGAGGGATATTGATAAAATAACTTAAAATATATATATCAAACGCGTTCGTCTTGCACTCAGCCAGTCAGCTGTTTCGTCACTTTTTGGAATGATACATTAGGTGAAAGAATGCCAAACACACAGATACGCTGCGAAATGATAGCCTTCTGTAATCGCTGAAAATTACCTTGGTGTTGCCGTCTTCCTCCTTGTAATCAGCATAGTCAAGACCGTTTGTGCCATAGCTAATACCGTACTCCATCACATATTCGCTCGAGTGCGAACGTCCCTGGGTGGCGATGGACGTCAAGTTCATCACTTCGTTCAGTTCGATGATGAGGTATTGGTCAAAATCAGAGCTGCTAGCTGTCCATGCGTTTCCGCCTATGTCCCAACAATATTTTACGCATGCAAGCAACTCAAACTGAACTTAACTAGGCATTTACTATGTTTCCAATAGTACGAGGTAATAAATAATAACACACAAAGATCTAGCCTCTGGCAAAGGTGATAAATAATTGTCGGAAAAATACTTTTCAGACTATCCTTTAATTGCTACAAAGAAAATCTTAATACAGTCGAACCGAGTAGTAAACTTCTCCTCGCATTAAACTTGGACTAGATATATATTTAGCTGAACAACTGATTATTCTGCTACGGTCGTACTATTAATAGAAGGTGGATGGATAGATAGATTCAAAGTTATTACTAACGATTTACAGAAAATAATGCGGGGGTAAAGTTTGTTCCAGTTTCATTGAACTTTACCTCAGTTTTACCTATAGTAATTTGAAATTCAAGGACTCAGAATGTAAAATTAGTCAGAAGCATGAAACATTGTACAGGGAACATCTGGCTTAGTTTGATGCCAATCAATAAAGTTGTTTGCATAAAATATATAGAGATACAAGTGGAGAGGGAACTGAATTATGAAAGAGAAATAAATATTGATCAAGTTCAAACACTTGTCAAAGCCTACCATTGTTTCAGTCTAGCTTTGGTCGATTGACGGTAGTCTAAATAATAGCCATCACGTTAGTCTAAATAATAGAGGAAGCTGGAATGCAAAATCTAACATATTTTCAAAAATAAATGGCTGGTTCGGCTGTATGTAATCCTTTATTTATTTACCCACTGATTCAATAATAATCGTACAATGCTTATCGGTTGTTACGTCAGATAATAATAATAATAATAAATCACGTATTTTTAATAAGATATGGGTTTGTCGATATTTAAATGCGATGACAATTCTCATTTTGTGAATACTCGTTCACATTCAACACTATTTACTAATAAAGATAACAAAACTTCTCTAGCTAAATCTTTTCTCGGGCTGCTCGGGCTTGGCAAAGTATTTCTTGCAATATTCGAGGTCCAATGAATGAAGGGAAACTGAATTTTCCATTAGCTTTTCAAAGTTCATTGTTTCAAATTTAATACCGCGAGATTCTGGGGCAGATTTGTTTTCTTGTAAGGCAACGGAAACGCAGTGATCTGAATCAAGTAACGATTCTTCAAAGAGCCAGTTCTGTTTCACCCCGTCTAAGTAGAGTTCAGTGTCCGTAACTAACTGACCCGCCACTAAGGGCGAATTTGTTTTGAATGAAATTCTTGATAAATCCATAGCTATTCCTACGCCTATAGCTTTGACATAGCTTTCCTTCAGAGACCAATGTCTACAAAACATAGATACTTGATCCATTTCAGATTTTGAGTTACCTCCTCTGATCGAGTTCCACTCTGTAGGTGTAAAATTTCTATTCATAATTCGGAAAAATTCAGCCAAGTTTTTACCACCGGTGTACTCAAGCTTCATTACATCGACTCCTAACAGTAAATTTCTAACTTCCCCAGCAATGACTGTGTAGCTTCCCTGATGGGACACGTTGAAGTTTAGATTCTTAACGTCGCCATTCACGAAGGGCCGATCACTTTCATCTCTACCGAACGATACGTCACCGTAGGGAATATTGCCGTACTCATTTACAAATTTACGCATCAACAATCTGCCGACAAGAGAAGCTCTCGCATCTTTTTTAAACACGAATCTACCGATTCTTTCCTTCTCTTCGATTTGTATGCAAGAAATAGCTTTTAGGAATTCCGTCTCACTTGGATCCCATTGCAGCCAATTGAACGCCCATCGAACACTCGACCTTGCCATTTTTATCATAACAAGAATCAGATATGTTGAAATAAGTTACGTTCTTTCTTTTTTCAATATATAATTAAACTGTTTCACAGCGGACTTCTACGACAGGCTCCGTTTTGTAAAATTTTGGGACTTCTTAGTATCCACCTGAAGCAAATATACAAGACGCAATTTTACTTTTTTTCTGGCTATTATTCGATTACCAAACTCAGACCTAAGGTTGAACCTGAATATATGGAAATAAATCAGGGTTGTTGCAAGGTTTGAACTTCAAAATTGTCTCATTTTTCTATGCTATAAAACTTCTTATCTACATGTAAGAAACCAACTGATGTTTTGAGCTAAAAATTATCTACTGTTAAAATAATACCTGGTCACTTTCGTAATGTGGATATAAGTGAAAGTGATACAGGATTGTTACAAATTTTTAATTCACACATTAGATTCTTGCATTACAACTTTTCATATTGACGCTTTCAGTCACAGTCTATGACAGAAATTAGAATTCTAAATAAAACCCATATTAGCGTATAATATTGTCTCAGATCTTGGTTTCAATATATTTTTGCAAATCTTAGAAATTTCTCAGGTTGCAACAACCCTAAGTATTGACGAGGCGATAAAGGCAAGGATTCAAAGCGTTACATGCTTATCTTCTGATGGATGAGTGCTAGTATATCTAGAATGATGCGTACAGGGCTGATAGCACTAATTTTGATAAAAATGATAGGAGTGATTACCTGATGCAGAGAAGTACGTACAATGCATTCATCGAGTTGACTAAATACTTTTCGCAATAAAAAAGTTACTTCTATTTCTACTGGGGAAACTCAACGTGCGTCGTTTGTTAGCGATTACTTTGTTCGCGTATCGTTTCATGAAAATTTATGTCTCAATGTCACGATGTGTTAAACACTGGTATATTATTAAAAAAAAAGATAATCTTGCTTAGTCAGGGTACTATTCAACTTTGATTTTTTCTTACTATAAAAGCTTAGGCCTCAGTGTTCTGAGAGCAGGAAGTTACGGAAAGTGTACTGTACCATTTTATTGATTTCTTTCAATCGGCTGATCAAGCTTGTTTTAGATATATTTTGTGGTGACAAAAATTGTATAGTTTCTTTAGAACCTTGCTGTTACACGATTAGGTGAATTTTTTTTTATTACCTACTTGTAAAATTTCAATATGATTATTCTGACCTGACAAATTTGAACGTGAATAGTATAGTATATAATTTATCGTTAGTAGGAACTTGAAGCGTGTCAGATGATTGTAACAGAAGATGCGATCAATACGTATAGAAAGAATTAACAAAAGTGAATTGTTATCAGCCCTGAGTATGTGACATAAATGCTTGCAAGACTGCCCTGCAAACCTCTCGTTTGAATGAACTAATAAACAATGAGAATTTTTTGTAGGTTTGGAGAATAATTGAAATCAAAGAAGTCGATATTTGTGCCAGCGAAGATTCATTGAAAGAAAGTAAATTTGAGATTACAACATCAAGAGTAATAAGAAGAAAAGCTAGTAGCCGACAACAAGAAGAAGCTACGGTATAACAACAACACAGTATTCAAGGCAGGCGTATTTTCACCACATCCACATGTTTGGTTCGATTTTGGATTCAGCTAAACCGACTTAGTCTCGCCCTGTGTCTTTCGACGTAAAAATCAAACGATATTATAAAAATTTTTACCGTTAAGCCTGGCATTTTCGGGTCCTCGTTCGGACAGGGATGATGTAGCCTTTAGTTGAGCCTTCTCAAGCAGTGGCATGCCGCAATCGTAATCATCTGAAAGAAAAAAAAAAACAACAATAAACTACGAAGCGTCAGGTTTTACCTCGGCGTAATTTGGCGAGGATGAGAGAATCAAGGGTTGGATAATTCGTCTTCGGAATAACGTCGCCGCTTGGAGCAAGCCAACGCCATGTTGAGCGTTATATGGGCTTGGCCCAAAGGGATAGTTCACGTTTGAAACAATATTATTTCGTCTATCGGAATCAGAGCTACATGCTTCGGTTCAATTGTTTTCGAATAAGCTCATCGCTTCAACTTACATCCGTTTGTTCTCGGCACTGATACGAGGGTGAAGAGAAGAACGACGTACTTGATAACGCACATCATAACATTGCTTGAATTTGCGGTTACACGGGTTACACCCAACTCTGGTTGACTAATGAATGATCCACGCAATGCCGCGGTCCGAGTCGGTGAGTCGACTCAATCTCTGGCTGTGTGAGGTGGCCGAATGAATAGTCAGACTATAGTTGCCAGTGACGCACACACAGTTGACACTTTCCAAGTTTCCACCCAACGTCTATTGGCTGATCCATACATTTTTTAAATCTATCGGAGCGACATTCGGTGGCCGAAAGTCGAACTCGAGACCTGTTCGACTTTCCAACGCTTTGTAAGCATTCCGAAAGAGGGCAGCACTGTTTGAATCAGTGATCGGCAGTTGGTTGTGACGAGACAAATGATTAACGCCCCGTTTTTTTCGACACGGTTTATACGACGTTCAATTTTTTCTGTGTAGTTTCGAGACAGGCTGAACTTGGTGCAAACTTTTGATTAACTTTAGAGGAATCGGGGTTTCGAACGCTTGCTCTTGGGAAAAATATCGCGATCATTACTCTGTAAGTAAGCAAGCCTGAGGCTATGTAAAGCCGTGACAGTAATGCGGTAGTTTTTTTATCGACACGCAATTTCATGTGATACACGAAACCGTTCCGTTGGGATAACAGTTTTCAGTCAACGGTTGTGATTTGTGGACGTTGCTCGTAGTCGGTTCGCATGCTTCCTAACTTTCGATCAAATCTGGAGGCTGAATTGAATCAAATTTAACGATAAATGCAAGGTACAAGTACGAGCTTATTGCATTTGTTTATTGTATCACATAATTTATTCGATTAAACACTATTTCTATAAGAAAATGCTTCCGAAATATTCTCACTACTTTTTGTCTATATGATTTTTAGAATCGATATCTGATACTCCGTTTTCGGAATGTTTGTGGGCAGTTGTTTTTGTTTTCATTTACTCTACGCTTCCTCTTGTTCGACCGTTTTGTACATGTGTGTCTCTTTTTTTCCTCACGCGTTTGCCGAACAAGTGAATTTAATAGAAGAATGCATTTGTTTCGGCGTTTGACTATATTCACGTAAAGCGATTTCAGATAACACCGAAGCAACCCAAACAATCGACAGGCGCAAAAATACTACGACGTTTATGTTCAAATAATAAAAAACGGATTTTGATTCCAGGACCAGGAGTTAAGCTGCGTATGAGGGTTTATTGCGGATATACTTGTGTTGTGATGGGCTTGCACAGATCGTCGCGATGCAGAATGGGTGAGTCGCATGAATTGCAACCTGTTATCTTTTTTCTGTTTTTCGTCTGTTGATTTTTTCTATTGGCCATGTGACAAAGCGATGGCTAAATAAGGGAACGTGATTTCATTATGTAGTAGTATTTTCATATTCCACATATCATATTTATTGAGCAGCAGAATATTATTTACAATATTTAACACACGCAAATAAAACCTAACGAGGCAGGTAAAATTGCCTGTGCGTAATAATGGTGTTTGTAAACTAAAAATTAAGATTAAGGTAACAGGTAAAAAGAATAGAATAAGAAGCTACAAAGATAGTATTAAAACTCACATTATTGAGCTTTGCTCGCGTCTTTAAAATTGCATCGATGTACGCCATTTATACTAAATGGCTATAAATAACTTCAACCAAGTTATGAAACTGCTTTTGAAGTTAGCAGTTTTGTAGATCGTGGGTAGCATCAAACCTTTGTTCCTCGTTGTTATAGTGGAGGATTCGAAATTTTGATAATGATAATCATATTGATTGCGTAAAGCCTCGACATCAAACGAACACTTGAGTCTTTGCAGCGTTTTATTCGTATTAGATGTCGTTACAATTTTTATAACTCGTTTTTGGAGGGACGCTAATTTATTAATTACATTATTGTAGTAAGATATAGTGAGCAAACATTTCAGAAATGATGTTGACCTTTTTTTAGGGAATTTTTTCCACTTCGATATCCCATACATTTGAAGAACAGTGTATTTACAGCTCTCTGCAGTGTAGGCCATTTTATAGAGCTTAATTCTACAAAGTAGATTGTCATTGAATAAATCAACATTAGATATACAACACACATTTTATGAAGCGAACACAAGATTACCTACATATTGATGTCCCAGCTTTCGTATCTTCGTATAAATAATTTCTCCCACAATCACGATTCGTTCAATTTCAAAGCTCTCATGCATCTCGCAATACAATCATCTCTTCAATCAAAGTTACAAGGTTCTTGAGTAGACTTGAAACAAAAACAGTTTTTACTCCGTCTAGCTGTGCTCCAGTGTGCAAGTTTTTTTCGGAAACTGATGCGTTACGTAAAACTTGCCAATTCGAATTCCCAAACAGGTACCAGCTCTCGAGTTCAGCGTCGTATGTAGAATATTTTTCAGAATCCAATCAAGTCCAAAGAATTTTTCGTTCGGTTTTACCAGGCGCTGAAAGCGTGCTGCTTCAGCAATCCATGCGTTAATCGCCTTTATCTGACCCTCACCAGAAATTAGGTATATATGCTAAAACTTCTAGTTGGTCGATACACGCGATTTTAATCCAAGGAAAACCGATTCTCGAATGAAATTCAACCAATGGCATATAATCGTTTACGTAATGCTAAAATCACAGGAAAATTCTTCTTCTCCATTGACTATGATTTATTCTAATCCATCCTGCAATGACAGGCACTTTATTCTTCTTCAGAATGGTTGTACATCCGCGACGAAGTAATAACTTAACAAAAATCATTGAATGAAGGAAAATTTTCATTTCGGTTCGATTATATTCACTCAAGTAAATTTATTCAATGTTTCTGTTCCAATTACACACAATTTCTCTACGTTCCGAGATGAAGTCTTCAACTTGAACACGTCTCAATTTGTATTACCGTTACAACGACCCCACATCCCGTTGAAGTATGAACAATTTACTAGAGTATTGGATCAGTGCCTATGTTGCAGATGGAACGAAATGCACAATAAACCTCTTTTCAAGCACATCTGTTTATTTATTTTATTTCTGTTACCATTCGCATTGCTTTTTACATACCTCTGTGGTTTTTCTTCCGAGCACTTTGCTAGATGAAAGTCGACAATTACACGAATATCCTGAAAATTCAAAGTCTGTTGTAATCTTGAAACGTTGTTTTGATATTGTCATCTTCCTATAATGCTCGTAAGTAGCATGGTGAAAACTCTTTGTCCCATAGCTAATACCGCACTTCATTACATATTCGTTCGAATGTGAAGGTTCTTTGGTTGTGACAGTCGTCAAATTCATTTGACGTAGGTCAACGAGGCTTTTATAGTTCCTTAAAGTCCAATTCATTTATAATTTGCAGATCAACTTTCGAATCTATGTTTAACTTCAATTGATCGACGACTCTGCTATTTTAGTATTAGGAATAAGAGATCGAATGGTGGGATTAAATTCAAAGTGGAACTCCAGTGGAGACCAAGCTTCGTTAAGATTCCTAGCTGAAAATAGATCGCTGAAGTTTTCTAATTTTCATTAAAATTTCTGCCATTTGTCATTTCAAATCAAAGAGTCGCTATATGAAATGAGATAGGAATATTTAATGGAATTCTGAAAAAAAGAACATCCGACTCGTAATTCTCAAATACTCTAGCGTGTTACAATCTAACGGACCAAAAGCTAGGAGAGAAAACTTGACTATAAAACAGGTAAACATACGTTGCTTGAATTTTAACACAGATGAGCCTCCCACGCCTTTGTTGCTTCATCGGTATCTGAATATGGATGTGTTGACACTGCAAAATATGATCATTTTTTAGAGAGGTAGTTAGAATAACGTGCATATGGATTAATTGCTCCAATAGTCAATCAACAGACCGATATTTGTACAATTTTCCACATCAGTGGGGTTCAAAGGGTTTAATTCTCTTGCCTAACCGTTTTATCAAATTAGTGAGATTTCATCGAGTGGTTTGCAATGCAAATTGTTCACCATCAATCGTCACTTCATATTATATTAATATTGACTCAATGGGAATTTTCGCATTAACATTCCACGCGGAAAGCGAGAGATTTTCCGGAAACAGGTTACCAAAGCTTGGGTATATGATGCATTGATTTTCCAACTGTTAATTCACATGAAGTTAAAAATTCGAAATTTCACATCCTGATCACCCTAGCAGTCCGAAGATTCGAGCTAATTTATTCAAATCTATTATTCATGTAATATTTTATTCGCCTTTCGATAAAATCGCTATTCGTGTGCTACCTGAAAATTTTTATATAATCTGTCGTACCTTACTGTAATTCTTATTTGATCTATGATCTTTGGGTGAAATTACCGATAAAATGATTTGGACAAGATAATATGATAGATATTTTATAATGTACGTGCGTAATGCCTGCGAATGTTTGCCTTCTTTTATTTATTCACCTATTAGGGATTGATGAATGATCACACTATTGTTGTCGGTTATTGTGTAGCAGAAAGATAATAATTTATCGAATGTTCCTATCACAAAATATCGCGTTGATCTTTAATATTTCTGTGCAATTTGCAATCTGATGATTAACTATAAAATTATGCTACTCATTTGCATCATCGATGATACTCATATATGAAATGAAAAAGGTTTGATGATCTAGAAAAATTTGATCGTAGAAATTAATTTTAATAACTTCATCGCTATTACTTCACGGCGCATCGCGGAAATAACCTGGTAGATCTCTCGAAACATCTCGTATACAATCCAATGAAACAGGAAGAAAAATACTCAGTTCAAGAAACTTTGTAATTCATTGAGCATGTCATTCGATAAAAGTCACGAAATTTCACTGTTGTAGGAATTGAATGTTTTGATGTTCACGTGTCACTTGTTTAAAATTATTCTCAGTCATATTTTCCAATGCAGTTTTGAGAATTGAACAGGTTTTTCATATTCAACAAAATAATTGGAAAATTTATAGTGCAGAGATTCATAATTATTATTTAATTTATTAAAAAAAAAGACTTATCCGCTGTACATGAAAAAATTCCGTTAGTACCACTTTTATTTACAAAATTGCAATTTGTTTGAATGAATATTGCACAATTGAAGAGACAATATTTCACAGTATGATTTTTCTCCTCACGTGGATTGGGATCAGTTGAATATTTTCTATTTAATATATTCTTCATTGTTATTTTTATTAGAAATTGAGTCCATCGATCAATTCATGCGATCGGGATGAACAGAGGAGAACGATTATTTCCAAACTCATATTATCATATAAATCATGAAATTTGATCTACTCCCAACTGCCGCAGGTAATAAAATGATAAATAATGATGTATACAAAATCCGTGTAATAAATTCAGAAATACTGGCTGGTGAGTCGACACAGTCGATTTGTAATCCTCTGTCTAGAATACAGACTGTCCGGATTAATGATTGGCTGCGACATCAACAGTCGGCTCGGTGCTTCGTTACTAATTACGCCACGAGACTGAGTAGACTGAATTTAAATGGAGAGATTAGCTTATGTATAAGCATGCTCAAATTAGATTCACTGTTATTAACCTGTAATCTAGGTGATTATAAGACAAGTTTCTACGTCAAATACCTCATCGAAATTTCTATAAATAGAAAACGTCTCGTGCTGTGAAAAAGCACAATTTACGCAACCAGAATTAACGATACACAGCAACAGTTTGCGTTCGTTCAGTCTTAAAAAGTTCATCAAGCTTGCTGGTATGATTTTTTTATTTTTTTGTAAAACATGGCTTTAAAGTTGCCACAAATCTTGAAAAATCGCTTTTGAATTTTCCCGCGTGATATTTAATTTGAGGATCATTTTATGATGGATTTATATCGTGTGTGGCCTGCGGAACAGAGTATCACAAGGTAAATCAGCCTGTCTTTATACGACTGTTTTTACAACTCTAGCAACAGTTGCCTATGCACAGGCGGATTTTTACTGCTGTAACTGTAATTGCCTATTCGTCGGTGGATTAAGCCTCTCTCAGACTGTGCATGATTAACCGAATCAGCCCCATAATTTGAAGCCGTTTTTAAGTCAATTAAGAAGACACTATATTTTCAGTCCGGTGGCGTAATATTGATCATATTCTTTGTTACAAAAATAAAGCAAAAGAAATGTAACAAAACGCAGAGTCCTTCAGCGAATTGTTAAATTTATAATGTAACGAGCTCTAGTTTCATTGAAAACTGTTGCGAATATATCAGGTTCGTCTTGGTTCACCATTTTTGCGATCTCTTCATTCGCCAAAATGCCATGATTATCTCGAATTCACTTGACTTTATGGAGCTGGTTCACGCATTGATAGTTTACGGCATTTAAAAAGTTTTTGATTGCGATGAAACTAATAATTGGAGGATAAACTATCGATGTCACTTTAATGGCAATTCTTCCGCGACTTTTACGACATCGGTGTATGGTTCCACGGGATTGAGCTAAGCGACTTCGAGCTGGTCGGCAGTTGCAGATATCACAGATGACGCTACCAGTCGCAATAAAAAGCCATCTGCATTCACGTTGGATATTTTACCACGTGTTACACAATTTCATATTTGAAGTGAAGCTGCGTTGCGCTTATAAAACGCTATTCAAATTTGAGGGGAACAAATTCAATTCAAACTCTCGTGCGTTCAGAATCGATCGAAAAAATAAAAGCCGAGTTCTTCGGAGGATACAATTGTACGGTAATAGACCGTTTAAAGAATGTTTTCAAAGTATTGAATCCATCAATACGTGATATTTCTATTTGCAATTATACTTACTCTCTAACGTTCGGATCCAGAAATTATAATTCAAATGTCAGGTCGGAAACTCGTGTAGGTACCTGCGGGGCACAGATATTGATTTACTTCGATAATTATGGCAAACAAGAAAAGGCCCCACAACCACCAGGGAGTATCGTGGTAACCCTCTGTATTTCTATTCTCGCGAGAATAACTCCCCTTCCGATTCCAGCCCGGGGCTTCTTTACGGCTGGGGATGAAAACAAATGTGCCAATATCGGACGTAGGAAAATAAAAGGCATTCTATATTCCCTCGGTGTACTGTATATATGTATACACACACAAGAAAGATATACCTTGCATGCATACACACCTACATAGGTATACTACAGTATACGAAAAGAGACCACTAAAAACTTCCCAGTTACCGCGGCGTAATATCGTTTCACTTCTTCTTTCATAGGTATATTCAGTTATCGATACAGCACGTGCAGTGTTATTTATACCGAGAGTTTCTCTTGAAAGGACCTGCTCGACAATTGGAACTCGTCTAGTTTATACGCCTAGTTAACTTTGTATAAATGTTACCAACATGACAGGCAGAGTGACCGATGCGCAGTGGATCGCGTTGGCGCCGCAACTCGCGGATTTTAAGGGAGCGTTCTGAAATTAGCTCCCAGTGACGTCAACAATCTTTTAACTCTTTTGCACCATAGAATTCGGGAGCAGTTCAGCCTCGGTCTTAGGGAATTTTTAACGCTGCTAGCTAGTGTCGAAAATAGATTTACAGAGATTGACTGCGCGGTCTTACGCAACCGCTGAAGCACAAACCGAAAGACAGAGATAGTCCTGGAGCCGGTCATCTCTGTTGCACGATCGAAAGAATGGGGAAAGCAACAAGGCAAGCGGGGAGTTATACTCGTATAAGTCTGTCTTTCCCCCACCAAGTAGTGGGTTGGAGCAAGAGGGCCAACTCCAGCATTCTCTCTCTCTTATTACGGCTTCAGCTCGGTGCACAAACCGTACAGTTCACTTCTATAAGTCTATGGTTTCGGAAGGCACCCTTATTACGCGAGAGGTTATGGTTCGCTGTCACGTGTTGATCGGTCGATTCTAGGGAATTTGTTTTTGTCTGCCTAAAGTCTGCTTCAGGCTGGAAGATTGGATGTTAGCTAATCGAAATTAAGCAAGTTGAATCGCGCGCGTTACGTGCAGGTCTTTTCAAGAGAACCTCTCTGTATACCTACCTACGTGAACCAATTTAATTTAAACGCGCAGCAGCAATCTTGCTGAAACCATTATGCAACACCGCCTGCGGCTAATTTTCGCTGAATGTTTAACCGATGAATATAATTGAACGAAGATCTGATTCGCGTTCGATCACCTCGCCAGGGGGTAATTTTATACGAAGGGTACCCAGGACGGAATAAGAGATTGTTGAACCTTTGTCAAGCTGAAGGTGGGTCGGGATTCGGATCCGCCGGTTCTCAAATTGTGTATAATTTAAAATTAGAGAGCGCCACACGAAGACTAAAGAGCCATTCAAAGGGATGGCGATATATCAAAAAACTTGAACCTTTGCAGCCGCCGCCGCTGCCGTCGCTGTGTTCGAGTCGCGGGTGTGGCAGTCGTAACGCGACCCAGGGGATACCATTTTGTAAACTTGAATATAAATTTATACCTCGACTGATAAATCACGAAAGTTTTCCCATTCGGTATACCACGCATTTCACCTGCTGACGCCGACGCTTGCAATAAAAAATCTGTTTCACCCAGACCTGCGCATATACTTTGTTGCTAGGTGTATGAGATGTATGGATCGGATGTCTGCAATTTTGTACGTACTCGTGTATTACTTGCAGGTTTAAGTAAGTCATTTTCAGTCGCGATCGTATTAGATAAGCATTCATACCACAGACTTTTTTTAATCAATCGGTTTAAAAAATATCTGAATTCAAGTTAAATGAGGTTTTCAATTACTTTTTCAATCCCATTATAACGTCAGGTTTTTTGTCCTCTCTGAGTCGGTTTGTCAGCCTATAATATATGCTCGGTCAGTAGGAATTTTTTCGAGCACATTCGATTCATTGATTGAAGAAATTTTTAATGATTCGGTTATAAAAGGATTGCAGCTTTTCAACAAGCTCTTCAATGTAGGTTCATCATTATGGGAATGCACGCTATGTAATACCATCTGGTAGTTGGAACGTTCGCTTCGTATTTTGATATTTTTATGTGAAATACGCATTGAATTGGACGAGTTATTGTGGAATGTGGTGCTACAATACAAATGCCACAATTTGCTTGGCACAAAATTATATTTATTAGTGTTGATTTACTTATAATACGTATATCAGTGCAGTGTAAATTTGATTTGAAAACTTTTAAACGGGATCCAAAACACTTGAAGTGAATTCAAATAAACACACCCACAGCTAATTGATTTCAAGTATACAGCTAATTCCACGATGAAAACGGGAACCCTTAATTATAAGTTGAGCATCCAGACTCCTTGGGTGGTTCTTTAACGTAGTACTGTACCACTTCTTTTCAATTTCGGGCGTCGCAATTATAAGAGAGAAATAATTGTACCCATGAGGTGTAACAACGAAGAAACATACAATAACTTTCATTCAAACTAGATTCGTTCTTGCTAAAATTTTGCCGAGGGATGTGACGCTCTTCTCTCATCAGATCTAATTCTGCAGATTGATTATCCCTGAGTGCGAGAGAAACCGTCTCCTCGTCTCACCAGTTCCCACAACTCTTCCTATAACACCAGCTAGATTCGCGCACCGGGTGTAACAGAAACCGCTTCATTTGATTAATACCCATCTTGAGGTAACTCTGGACCAACTTTCCGGCACCCATCGCCTTCTCCATTCCGCCTTGCGCCTCGTCTTCTCACGTTTCTCTTCGTCCTTAGCGTCTCCACTCTTTCTGCATCTCCATCCATCCGCCGGCCGTCACCCTTACGATGGTAAATCTCCTTCTCCCCCAACTGCGGCAGCTCTTCCTGCACCGCTAACCATACTTCGGCGTCATCTGTCATGGTGTTTAATTAAGATTTGATGAGTTCCTTCGCGCCACGTGTCGCTGCAGTTACCTCGACGTTTCCTCGACGCATTTGCGATACCGCGTTATACAGGATGTTTCTAAGTAAGCGGCGCTCGATGTTGGGTTGCGTACCACTTAGGGGCACAAATATCGTTCAGACAGTCCTACCGAGTTATCGGTAGGTGACTTGGCAAGGAGCGCGTTCAAAGTCCTAGCGAGTGAGCCGCAACTGCACGCGTTGCCAAGTTGTGTGGAATTGGCCAAGCGATTCTTTCGTTGTTTATAACCTGTGCTGAAGCGTTCGGTGATCTAATTCCGCAGTCACGTTAAAATGATTATATTACTTGACTTGACTGAAGTGATTATGACTCGGTAAGTCTGTTTTACCGATATTTGTTACCCTCAGTGGTAGGCAAATCAACATACTGCGGAGTTTGACGGGAAACACCTTGTATGCTTATCCTGCCGATGGCTTAAACCCGGGATACTGATTGAAGATACTGACTACTCCACTATGTTAAACTCGCAGCTCTACCTTTGAAAGCTTAGAGTTTCAGAACTCACAGCTACACTGCGGATTACATTATACCGAGTTGTTATGATCTCTGCTTGTATTGTATAACCAAATATTGTGTGTACCGTAGGATGTGCGGTCTATCATACGAGCTGGTAAGTGGAAAGTAGCTGTTTCGAGTTTCAGGAGACTATATAAGTATCGCAGCGTCATATGTATGTTCCGGTTTAAATGTAAACCTTCAACTGAACTCGGTGAACGGTACGCTGCATATGTGTATGCACAATACAGATAGTATGTATACTTTGGTGCGAATTAAGCTCGTATATATTCAAAGTTTCTGCTAAATTCAAACCCGACTGTAATTCATGATCCATATACCGCACATATATTGTGTTTTATGAATTGCTATGTAAGCAGATACATATTCGTCTGCAACACTCCACCGAATGTACTGTTAATTATTCCCGCAGATGCACGCATGAGGATTATCCCTGGTGTCCAATACGGTTTCCGATTATGTTTGGTGTCCAATAACGCTGGTGTCCAAACGAGCCTCTGTCATCCCTGCAGATAGACTTATGAATTGTGATGAAATGGTTTCATTTCGATGCTGTTTTTCCTTAAACTCATGTTAGACTCTATAGTCTCTTCTGGTTGATTTGAAGATTACGTTATACGGTCAACTATAAAGTGACGTGCAATCCAGCGATGTCATACTACACAATTTTTTGTGGTTTCGAGTAGAGTCGCAGTTATCCGAGGACACGTCAGGCCACGTGAAAACTCTTCAAGCAACGCACGGTTGTCTGAATTGTTTTAGAGTCTTTGGAATCTATAAATTCTGCAGTCCCGAAGTCTGGTGCGAGTCTCATCGACGAATGGTCAACCTCAGCTTGAAAATCGACTTAAATTCTTGTCGAATTGACGTAGGAACCATACATATACATGCCTGTCCACATGATTCCAGCAAAAACCCTTACCAGACACAAACGCAGATGGAGCCACAAAAAAAATCGGGCCAACCCTTGGGTATGAAAAACAAGGTTCAAGTAACTGAAATCGGACCGTCCACTGACCGGACCTCTGCAGACGACTGGAGCTCTGCCAAGAACAGCAACGGCTGGAGATATTGAATGCTGGCTTTCGAGGGTTAATTGTATTGTTACTAATCGTCTGAAGACTGAAACGGAGGATAAATGACGGCGATAAATTTCTGGCTCCCTCTATACAGTCACCACTCTTTGTTCCTTGTAATATATATCGTAACTTGCGACACGTAGGATTGGTATGGGTATACATGCATGGGATTACATATATATTTATACATATATATATATGTATATATGTACCCGTATAATAATATATATTCGGAGGGGTGGAGAAAAAGTGAAGGATGAACGAGCGCCTACCCACCAACCCTTGATCGTGGGCGACCCCTGGCAGGCGAGTTCAACTAACCCGAAAATCACTAGTACGTTTTTGTTCTTCTTCACCGCGTGCGTTCGGGCTACATTAATCTTCAGACTTCCGGCTACGTCTTCAACCTCGACTTTTACTTCTAGTTCCGTTGCCGCTGGCCACCCGATTCGAATTCCAAACGTCAGCCCTCGCTTTCGCTTCCCTAACTCTTAACCCAGCCTTTTTTTATATCAGGTTTTGATGCTTTAGTCTTGCAGACCGATTTTATATGAACTTTTGGAAACAATTTGACCGAATAGTTAATTTTATCGTGTTAAAATAAGTTTAAAGTATGTGTGTACAGGCGTGTCAAAATTTTATGCAACCCAAAAAAAACAAAAGTAGATATTGTTTTGAAGAAGTATATTTTTAAACTTTTATTCTACACCTTTGAACGTCGTTCTTCGTGTGGACGAAGTGAGCCTCTGTATCAATTTTTTTCATAATATCACTCTAGTATTAAACTCCTTTCTCGGTTGCCGTTTCAGTTCTTTCGCTCATCCACTTCGAACAGCAATCTGAATCAACGTATCACCATCGCTGTTGCGTGTTTTTACATGAGCGACTTTCTCTTTCACTAATCATTTTAGTACACCTACCTAATTTTCCCTTCGAGACTACCACGTTTTGTACCATCCATCCTTTGTTCTTCAGCCACTTCGACATTTATATATTCCCCGTCAGAGTGGCTAGCTACTGTAATGTTATTTCCAACATCCCCTTGAATATTTCCATTCGATACCTCATTCTTCCAATACTTCCAACTTGTCGATCGATGCAGCAATGTATTGTAACCCTCATCCATTAGTTTTCTTGGGGTTAATATCTATGCCTTGTTCCTTCAACAGCCGCTTGGGAACTGTCATTTCTACAGTTCCAGTCGCTATACGTACGCTGTAATGTGATACCATTATCATCATGTCCGTTCATGTCGGAGACTTGCTCTTGCACTGGCCATTTAAGAACATTCCATTACTCTGCATTAGCAGGCACGTGCTGCGATATTTTTTTTCTGGTATCTTGCACATTAAAATCGGCAATTTGGACTTCTGCCAACCATTTTGTCATCTTCTCTATCACTTCCATCTTACCGGTCGTAGCTGCCACGTGGTGTAATGTCTTTCACATAGTATTCGGTAGCGTTGACACCTTAACGGTGCTTCGTTGTTCAGCCACCGCAGGACCTACAATTTCTCATTGTCAGCTTCCGCAACTACATTCTGTAATGCATATCCTCCATTACACCAAGCGTCGACATCAGCATCTTGCTCATTCACGAGTCATTCCAGTACTTCTAACTATCTGGCCATAGCAGCAATATCTCAAACGTCAATATCAGCATCTTGGCTTTAAACCAACCATGTCAAGACTTTTATTTCTGATTCCCTGGAAACCGCGTGCTGCAACGTTTTACCCCAATTGTACTAAGCTCCAGCATTTGCGCGACTCTTTCAGTAGCCATTCCAAAATGTGTATTTGCTCCGTATCAACAGCTACGTGTGGTGGTAATGTTCCCCCCGAATCATTTCGAACGCACCCTACTGTTCCACTAGTCACTACGTCATTTCTATTTCTTTATTTGGCCAGTCAAATGCTGTAATGTAAATACATCCATCACTGTCCTTAATGTTGATATTGATAGCTTGCTTTTCGACGAACCACTTCAGAACTTCTATTCTCCATTTGTAAATGTCCGTGCGCTGCAATGTCGCTCCGTCATTTATCTCGGCGTTGGTATCGACGTCTCGCTCTTTCAGTATTTCCATTTTCTCTTCTGCAGCGGCTTTATGCTGCAATGTTTCTCCGTTGTTGGTTCGTTGTGCTCTTCCAGCAACCACTTTAGTATTTTTATTTCTCCGACAGCAGCAGTAGCGATATGTCGTGCTGTCTTTTCGTCGTTATTTCGAACATCAACATTCACACTTTGCTCAACCCGGAAGCTATCGATAAAGTCCCTTAAGTGATGAAAAGGTCGTTTGTAGCCAGCAATTCTGATATTTATTTTTCGACAAAATTAAAGTAGCTAAAAGAGGCTATCAGAGGTTTAGAAAAATGTTTGAATATTTTTTTTAGTACGTCCTGCACTTCGAAAAGCGAATATGGCTTGCATTGGAAAACGTTCCATACGATCTCTAGCTTAGGAGTTACAGCTAGGATTTATAAAGAAACTAAGTTCTAATTAAATCAACAGCTTGATAAATTCCTGTAGTTATAAAGAGATATTGATGTTCCAAAGAATGTGACAGAAATCAGAATAGAAATGAAGAAAAGTAATTCGAATCAATCTCTAAGTGTAATTGAGTGTAGCCGTTGTAGAAATGATACAATTATACTGTAACGTAAAACTGATACGAAGGTTCTGCAAGCTAACGGCCCAATTCGTTATACATTTAATTCCCTGAGAAATTTCTACCATCAAAGTTTTTAAAGCGCCATCGAAATTTCTGAACTCTCATATTATCAAATTCCCGTAGTAATTCTGTACGGACATTTCAGTGGTCTTTTATATTCGTCTGAATTCTTGAAAATATCGGCAGTTATATTCGAGGACTGTATAAATAACTGTAACCAGGTTTTCGTCTCGTTCAGAATATTAAATAACTATATCACAACCGCGGAACGTTATTTAAAAAAAAAAATTCTTCATCAATTTTCGGATAATAACGACGTGTCATCAGACCGGAAGTCAGGGTCTCGTTCGAGGTCGGCCGCGGAGGCGGAACGGCTGAGGTTATCCTGAGGGATAAATATAGGGGGGAATCCGTTGAAATGTGGCCGGGAGTCGCGAGGCGCGTCGTCTCCGTCTATCTCGTTAGAAGTTTACGAGAGTATAGCTGCAGCCAGGGCAGGAATGAAATTGGAAAGGCAAAACTTACGATAATCCGCAGCAGACATTTCGAATCTAGTTTATACTCGACGTTTCTCATGGGAATCTGTCGACGCTGTAACCGCGTTCCTCTTCCCACTGACGATGAGTTCTGCGTCTGCTCGTCGGCTCTTTTGACCTTTCAAATATACTCGATTGAGGAGAACCAAGTTTAAAGGCTGACGTGAACAAGATCAAGCTTTGATTCGACTCTTGGTAATGTTGCGCGGTGCCTCAAAGCGAGTAATTGCAGGTACTTGATTATTCTAGGTTAAGATTATTCGGAAGTCAAATTTCAACGTTTCTCGTATTTGAATACGTTTAGTTACGAAATATGGCGCTAACTGACTCCCAAGCGTCGTCGGTATAATTTTACCGAACGATAAACAGAAAGTTATACTCAAGAATTTTACGCGCGGTTTAATGATAGTCAAGACTATACAAAAGGAATTTGTTGATCGGAGTTACGGTTAATTCATATATCCAAGAAACTTTTAATTTACTGTGGTTTTCACGTTTTTGTTGTGCAACGTCTCTTTCAGATCAAAAATCTTTTGCGCAATCCTTTTCATAAAGTATCGAAAAAGTAATCAAAATTTCAAGCTGGTTCTTAAATTACATCGAAATATGCAACGTCAAATTGAAGACAATTCGGAAAGCACGCCTTCGACGATATTGGAAGAAAAACGGTTCCTAACTCTGTGAAATTGTTAAAAAATGATTTTTGTCTGCAGTTTTTATCCGCGGATTTATTGCCGTCTTGGACGTACATCGCCGATAAAGTTGGACGAGGGGATGAGGAAAGTTATCTGAGCTTGAACGATTAGTTTCAACCTCTGAGGCATCTCACTGACGGTTCGGATTATCCGAGAGAGTTACCAAGCTCGATTGGCGGCTTCGGGATGAAGACATCCCCTTTATCTGCCGGAAAGATTAATGCCGGTGGGCAAGTATCGGACATGTCAAGTGAAGCAGCTTTGCAGGGAATGGAAGAACAGCGCAGGTTCGCTCGAATAAGCTTTTTGAGCTTCTGCACAACGCGAGTATATCTTACGCGTTTCTCCACGCCTGTTTTCCGTACACAAAGTACCCGTTTGTACGACTGTCGAGTGAGTCTGCGAATGTGCATGCGCGGAGTATGGAAAAGTCTACTTTTAGGTCCTAGGGGTTGAAAGTCGTCTTTTCTGCACTGCGCGCATGCGCGGTCGCAAATAAATCTGACGTTACGTGAGCCTAACCTCAATTTCTGGCTTCGTGAAAAAACGCCTAATAACATACTCTTGTCGCATAAAGAATCGTGTGCAACAAAGAGGCAACGTTCCTTTTCCCTCGCATATTTGCAATATTGGTCTTCGACTTCACCTACGACTCGTATTGCAAATTTAACGCTCCACCCGAAAAGACCGAGTTTTCCACCTTGTTACACAATATACCATTCGATCCGAACCCCGGGGAAATTAGTAGGCACTGGTTTTTTTTTTTTTTTGTTTTTTTTTAGAATTTTCACAAATCTCAGCTACAAGTTTTCTCGCCTTCGTTATAACCTCCGTTGAGCTCGCGTCAGAAATGAAATGGGAAAACTCTTTCTCTCCTGACACTGCGACAGAGTCCCTACAGGTAGGATTTCGTCGTGATTGAAAGAAGAAGGCGAAAAGAAAGAACAGAAAATACCCTCGAACTGCGACGCGTCTCGACTGTTTTCTTATTTATTTATATATATATATATGTATGGATACATCCGCAGGGAATAGGTTGGGGATTCGGGCGTTTTTTCTTCTCTCTGCTCCTTCAACGCACGTCCGGAAATTCAAATCAATTAAAAAAACCTGACTGGATACATTTTCGGGTTCTGATTTTACGTTGCGTTTCCTCTGCTCTTATCGTTTTTTACCCACTCAACACACGTGAGTGTGGTTTTAGATGCTCCGGTGGGAAACTGATTACCGCAACGGCTAAAACTCTCGAGACTCTTCATGGATTACCGGGGCATATTAACGCGACTCTCTTCGATCTTATCGCTTCGATTTCTACAGATACGTATTTCTAATAGGCGACTAATATTTTATCTATCGTTGTTAATTCTGAGGATGAATGATCGGAATTCCGAATAGCTCGCATTCCCCAGAATTAAATGAAACAAAAACGAACATTGTTTTAATACATTGCCAGCTGATTGGTGATTCAAGAATTATTATTTGTTCAATAATTCTCTTACCAGATAATTCCTAGTTGTCAAATTAATGTTTTGATATGTTGCACGAGTATTCTCCTGAAAATTCAAGAAAAATGTTACATTTATCGACAAGATCTGAGACAAGGTGTTTTCACTTTGAATTGCTAACTTTGAACGGTTGAAGATCTGGTCGATTCATTTCAATTCACCTTGCGGTCACTCAATTCATTTAATTTTTTATACAATTTATTCACAATAGCAAAATTTACTAGTGGAAAAAAAAAAACTTGTTTAAGTACATATTTGAGCAGCAGTTTGCTGAAACTACTAGATTTTTTGATCAATTTGAACCGAATTGAAATGAAAAATCAACATCTCATAGTATAGTCTTCTTTACATTTTTAGAATTATATTATTGGTGCATAAATTTTATGAAAGCCCAATGCGTGACCAATGCGTAATAAAATAACAAAAAATTTCGGCATGCTTTCCGCAATCAATTTGGATCATTTCGAATTTTGAACCGTTAAGGTTTTTGGCTATACTTTTTGACTGTTCAAATTAACCAGATACCACAAGAATTTCAACTATTCAGAATTTTAATATGCAGTTCAAATATCAAGCGTATTGCCACATTTTGTGAACGAGACAGAAGCGCATTTAAATACGTAACAACTGGTAAAAAGCAACGCTGAAAAGCATCAGGAGTAAAAGTTAGAGAAGTAAAGAGACGCCGCTTTTAAGTTTTTTTTTTAACGTTCGAATTTTTCGTTTTATATCTTTCAAATATGTCGACTTAGTTACCCTTGTATATATAATTTTGAAATCTTGGAAATGCGAAATTTCTGTGTAATTCGAAAAACGAATCTGCGAGAAGGCGTAAAGTTTATCAAGTTCGTAATCCTTGCTGCAGCTGCGGAAATCTGATGCGAAAACTAAACGCATTTCGAATTCCATTCGCGTATCGCACCGTACGGAATTCATATATACATATGTCGCGGGAAAAATGAACGTCTTCTTACCTTGTCGTAAAAACGTATGTACAATAACTTGGAGGAAAAGAAGGAAAGAGCAAGAGAAATGATTCAGAGTAAAAGGGATGTATCTACGCGTCTGTTTCTTGGGATGAAATTGTATGACGTATGTTACGTACTGTATAAGAATGCTGCAGATTACACAGGTCAACATAGAAAAAGTTTCTGTTTCAGAGTTTCTATTGAGATAGATAAATTTCGATTCTATACGTTGAATAGTAGCCAAAACGTTTATTTACTACTCATAAAGTTTGTGTTTGTCATTTTTACGTTGATAAATAAGTCTTGAATTATTTGAGTGATAGCTATTATGGGTGACTATTCGGAAGAGAAAGGAAAACGTTTTTTCCAAGATGTGACGGACTTTATCGTTATTAACTTTATCGGGGGCACTATAATGAGAGCATGACGGGAGATTACGTTTCGGGTTTGATACGAGAAAGTCCACACGAAAATAGATAAAGTAAAATTTTGTTTAACAATTCTTTTACATTTGTAGTTTATTATTATTTATCATTTTCGAATAAGAGTGATTCAAATGCAAAACCGAAGTTTGTTTAATTTTTGTTTACAATTAATGTTTGAGAAAATAGGCAATTTTTATCAAAATCCGAAATATAGTTCTGGTTTCTATGAAAACAAATTTTGTCTGATAAAACTATTTTTTTATTTATTAGTTACATAGAAGACATGAAAATTTGACATTTAGAACTCAGATTCAAAATTCGTGTTGACCGGTGTTGTAACACGTTCTTTACTGTGTTTCCGTATTTGTTCTAATGTATTACTTGAAATTCGTGAGGATTTGTGAAAATTTTCACTGAAAAAACTGTAATTTCGGCAATCCGAAATGGGAATTTGTCTGAAAGGCGGATATAATTTAGTCAGGTTTCAGTGAAGTTATAAGAAAAAGACAGTTCTATTTTTCATTCAAGGTGTAAGAATGAATACATACAGTTTTATCATTTCTGTCAAGAGTTTTGTCTAACCGGTCTCAAACCAATTGAGAAAAAAAAAAATAATAATAATAATAATAATAATATCGAATGACCGACGAATGGAGAAAAAATTTAATTTGGTTCGTCGTAAAAAAATTCAGCGTTTCGAAAAAGAAAATTTTCATTAGTGTAGGTTTCGTTACGTTGACGTTACTAACTTCAACCTGATTGAAATATGGCTGCGGAAAGACTTTCCGGACAATATCGAATCGCCCGCTTAAACACGTCTGAATATTCGGAGACGTCTACGAACGTCCAATTTCAAAATCGCACAATAATCGGCTCTCCGTCGCAACGCCGACTGCTTCTGCCATGCCAGTCCAAAGGCTCTGCCGTGACAGGCGAGTCGTTCCCTCTTCCTCCTCGTCCCTCTCGTCCGGTCGTCCCAAGGGATCAGTTGTTCCGCCCGGCTTTTCCGAAGGTTCCGGGACATTTTGCAAATGTAATTCCGCCCACGAGTCCATCGATCGTCGTTGACCGCAGAGGAAAACGCAGCCCGATATTATTGACGTTTTCTATTTCGCCACGGCGTGAAAGCTCCCGGAAAGCTCTTCCATCACTTCTGCATTGTGGCGACGATTTCGCTTCTTCATTAACGCATTCTGACTCTGGCAGTTTCGCCGTTTGATCAATTCAGACCGCGTTCAAGTTATACGTACAAAGTGTGCATCTCCAAGGCTCAAAATACGCGTTTAAAGTATTCAAGTATTCGTGCAGTCATTTTATACAGCCAAATTTTTAGTTTTGTCTACGTTATTTGCTTTGTTGTTTGTTTGTTTTTTTTTTTCTCGTACCCAGTGGCAGGAAAAGATATAAATCCAAAGCATGACGATTTTACAGTAAATATCGTTACATATTTGAAGGTTTTTGAATTTAAAATTTACAATTGAGTGCGAGGTTTATACAATTAGTTGGATATTCACAACGTGTTTTGTGATTTTCTCATCAACCGCATAGATATTTTTGTGTAGGTATTATGTTGAGAAAAGTCGAAAGTCTACCATTTTCGGTATTCCGTAGAATCGCGATTTCGTTACGAATTCTACGTTTTTTTTTTTTTTTTTCACCAGACGCTATTTTATATAAATTCAACTTACCGTAATGTTCGTGATCTTTTCGCGTAGGTATCAAAACTCTTTGAGCGTACTTTATACGGGTCCTGATTTCAAGCATCCGCGTATCAGCGAGTCAAAGCAAAGCTGGGACGCAACTCTTTGGAATTTGATATAAATGTAATTAGGTACGGTTTAAACGAGAAGTGTACCTACACATGCCGATGTTGGCGAAAAGTTTGAAAATGCGAAGCAAGAAAAAACGCTCTGTAGGTAGGTTCACCTGATAAATAAAATGGAATGAAAAATTTCCGACGGAATTCAAGTCGTTAAGGGGCTCGGTATAGCTACTTAGAAAAAAAAAAAATCAATATCATCCAAAATCAACTCATGCCTCAATCAAAGTTAATTTTTTTACACCAATGCCCAATTCATCTTTTCGATGTGTCATATCAAAAATAACAAAAAAAATTTTAAACAAGTTATGAACAAATTAGAGAAAATTTTCTTTACAAGCGAGGATTATTGATCTTAACTACAGCCATGATTTTTAGTTTTTAAAGTTCTACATTCAAATGATGAGAAATGGTTTATCGAAGGATACGTATGAGGCATCGAAAAGATAAGTTGGATCATGGGTATGAAAAAATGGATAGGACAGAAATTTTTTTGCCACAAATTTTTACGATGTAAAATGATCTTTGATTAAGGTCATGTAGTACTCCTACCCTTACCGACCGAGCAAACTCACCGTTTTTCTTCCCATATTAAGTAATAAACAAACCAACGAGAAAGGTTCAAATTTCGATTGCACATCGCTGTTTTGTGGCGTAATTCAGGAAGGTTACTTGTTTCCCGAAAATCGTGAACAAAGTGTGGTTTTTTGACACGTCTTACTATTCCCACATTTCCCGTATTTCGAGGGCCAAAAAGTGTATAGCTGAGATACTTTGCTCAATTCCGAAAAGAATGAGAAGTAAAATGAGGGTGTGTTTGCTCGGTCGGTAAAGGTAGGAGTGCTACGTAACCTTAGAAGACAAGTCGATTGTGGAATGTGTTAAATTTTTGAAAAGTAACCTAACTGCTCCTCTGAACTAGCATCAGTTGTGTTTCTCAAGTTGATATAACATATGCCCTCAGTTATCGAGTATCTTTAACGTGGCTGAACATTCGCAAGAATTCTCACTACTTGCAGGTTGATATTGCTTCGCAATCGGTCGTAAATTGCACGTCAGATTTGACGACCTTACGAAATGGTGGAAAAGAATTTTCTCTTTGACCCCGAAGTATGCGAGTTATTTCCTTTTACGTATCACCGCACGAGTGCCGGATGCTGGGTGGCGTCGCGACGCCGGAATTCGATAGGTTACACACTTGAACGCCCGCGAAAATTGAGGACCCGGGCTTCCGCGGTTCGCGAGAATCAGTCTCTCGCCTCTCGATCGGCGTCGTGACGCCCTTTTTCGACGTTCGCCAAAGGCGCCACACGTATTCAATATTCCTGATCCGTCGAGTCGAGGCGTCGTTTTCTTCCGCCAGGAAATGGGAATGGAAAGATTACACAGGATGCAAAATTCCGAATTAACGCCTAAGCGACGATTAAATGACGAACGAATATTGCGATCGCAAATGCTCTCCGAAATTTGGAATAAAGTTCGAAAAGCTAAACGAGACGATTAAAATATTCCGTTCTACAGACTTGGTATCCAGAAATCCTTTCTGTATATTCACCGAATCAGCAGGTTCATCTCTATACTGCAACTATTTGTATATAGCGAGTCTTTTCAACTTCTCTAAACTCTTTACTCCTTTACTAGCTTTCGCTCGAGTCACTTATAATTATATCTCTCCATGGCAATCCAAACCCTCCACCCAAATCGACTCCTTCACACTGACCACTGATATAATTCAATTACTCGATCAACGATCATAAACCAATTGTACCATTCAAATCCTATACACCGAGAGAAATTTTTAGTTCCGGTTACCGGTCAGTCCTTAACTATTTGCATTTTGTACCACGATCGAAAAATATAGTTCCAGGTGGAAAATGAAAATTAGTTTTCTAAATTTCTTTTTCTAAATTTCCTGAATTGGGAGTAGTGGCACGTAAGTGCATAATCGACGTATACGAACCCTAAAACAATAAAAAATTTTAATGAATGGAAATTTTTATTCGTCGATATAGAAAATTGGATTCGCACAGAATGCACTAGTTTATTAATGAGGAAAATCTCGGTAATCAAAGTGCTGTTGAATTCTCGTAAACTTTACCGATGAAAACTGCGGGCGAGTTAGAATGAGGGAAGTTCACCTCTTCGAACTCGTGGAAACGGAAGAAGCGGAAATCGGAATGTCAACAAGTAGAACCGTAATATAGCGGAAGGGTCAAAATACATAAATTAACACAAACATAAAGTTCAATTGTTCGAGGGGTTGTCTCTGACTCTGAGTTTAAGGTAAAATGAAAATAACCAAAACAACGAATCCAACATGGCAGCTCAAAACTCGACAAGTCAATATTTTCCTCTTTGGAAGCTTTAATCAACAAACATATTTCCTTTTTTTACACTGTCAGATTTTTCACGAGAATAGAATAAAAATGAGAAATAATATAAATAAAATAATACGATCTTTCACCTTTCACACCTTATTTCTGGTGGGATTTGAAAATACCTATTGGTCAGCAAAAATTAACTTTTTGTTTGTCACATGAAAACTTTCAACCGATTAGGTTAGGTGCAAGGTTTATTATGAAAGAATTGATGTTAGAATATTTTAGATACGAACAATTTTATTGTAATATAATTTTTCTAGTTTTTCTAAAAATACAGTTTTCATTAACAAAAATGAGGTTATACGTAGTGTTACAGTACACTGGGTCAATAAAATTTTGTAACAAGAAAGGTGCTTACTAAATTGCAAATACCTATTTACCCTCATTGTAAAGCCATATTTATTTTCATTCGATTAGGTCTAGTTTTTGCGTTGACTTACCTTTTTTGATTCATGGTATTTTGTTATTTATTGTAACTAACTAATTGGTATCTATTGTAAATAACAAAACACCCGAATCGAAAATTAGTATGCACCTTCCTTGTTACAAAATTTTGTCGATCAATGCAATCGACAAATTCGCTCTTTTGCAATTTTCTCCTTTCGAATTAAATATTGCGATTATTGCCGTTTACACTCCCGTGTAAATTAAAATGATTAATTAAATTTTTAAGGGTGTCGTGTGCTACCCTCTTCCAGTATCGCTGTGTCCCACCATTCACCGCGTCTTTAGCGGTTGATTGATGATCGAACGGGCGAGAATTTTTGACCGTGTTTGCGGGCTGTCGTTAGCTAGCTTCGCGTCTAGATATTGGCCACCTCTGGACCTTTGCAGATTGATATATACGGACTGTATACGAACTTTGACGAAGGTTGAAGCAAACTTTTGTCAACAGTGATATTCACGCGGACGATGAAATCCGACTGGTTTGTACAACAGCAGAATCTCCAACGGTCCCGGAAATTATTCATTTTTTAAAATTCGTAGACTCTCGTTTGCTTCGAGATACTTGGTTGGAATTTTGAAATTATCCTCATTTATATCACGTGCTTAATTAATCTTTGTTCAAAACACTGATTATCTTCGTAAAAATGTTGACAATTTTGAGAAAACATCGAACGAAACAAAATGAAACTGTTCTACAAATTGAGAATTTCTTGAGACGTGATGAAATAAGAAAATATGAATTGAACTTTATTGAAATTGCTTTAGATTCTTCTATGCTGAGAAACTTTTATTCTTTGTTGTTGAATTTACGTAACCAGAAATCGCAGGATGTTAGTTTCTAGTGATCGCCTGCATCTACGGAACGTGAGAAAATTTTTTGCAAATTGACATTTTTGTTTTGCCTAAAAAGCTTGTCACATGCGCAGGATGAGGAATAGTTGGATCATCTAACTTTGATATCATCTACCGCGGGATAATCGGTTAGGAGTTATACGGCTTTTTTATACACCAGGAGAGAAGCCTCCTCATATTTTTCGCCGTTAAATACTTGAGGCTTTAACTTTCAAATCTGGTATTACAGCCAACTCCGACCCCAAATCCGGGGGCTCAAACCTCGGCCCCGAGGGGCAGTGCTGAAAGTGTCGTAAATACTTTGGAAATGAGTTGAGTACTTCGTGAAACCGGGTAAATCCTTTGTGTCGAGATAAAATTCTCACGACACCGGGGGAATATCCAAACGAACAGAGAAACCACTCGGTAATTCCGATCCGATTTACCCAAATTCCGCATCATCAAGGCCAAAATACGGAATGTCTTGGGCTTCGAACTTGACTCTGATCGATTTTGTGATTATTGAATTCGTCACTTCGAGCTGAAGGCGATATTCATCAGACGTTTTCTGGGTAACTTTAGTCAAGTTTTGCATAAGAAGACGAAGAGAATTTTCGACTCAAAGCCTGACTGATTTTATCTGCAAAACTACACTATCCACATCGCTTTTCTGTGAGACATACACGATGCAAGAATATTTTCATCTCAATTACTGTAACTTTCTGTTACTCTAAGAAATTATGTTATTTATAATCACACCGTAAATGAATAGGTGAATTTTGCTATATTTCCATTTTCTCAGGTTTCGAGAATCACCTTCGATCATATAAAAATGGATGTCTGAGGAGCTTGGAGATCAATTTTTCGTTCGACGATATTTCGACAATAGATGAACGGATTTCAATGATCTTGGTCGCGATCCATGGTATTATTCTTAACTTGTAACAGATAAGAATTTTAAACAAGATAGGTTAAACCGTTCCTGAGTTATGTCCAGGGATGAAAACTTCTTTATCCGACGATAAATCGAGCGCTCATAAAATTTGGTACGTCGATTCGATTTCATTCAACTCAGAACGGATTCGATTTTGAGCAAAAATGGTCAGTACACTCTTCAATTCTTTGGAAAAACGCAAGTTTTCATATCGAAAATTTTTATTTTCTCAAACAGCGAGAACAGCGGAATTCTTGGGACTGTTTTTTTAAGAATAGTCAATATTTCCTGTTAATTTTTTTTGTTTCTACGAACGGATCTAGCTAATTCCTATTGTCAATATTGATAAGGAATTCCGATGGTCACGTGTATCGAAGATTTAGGTTTAGATTTAGTTCAAGATACAATTCCACCGTGACTGGATCCGTACGATATGTATTCGACTTGTGAAAGTTGGCCAATATCGGCACTCTCAAGGTGCTGCAACCAGTGTTTGTCATCTGAAGAAAGCTGGGAACTCCTCGAAGATGGTACTGTGTAGTAAAATTAGCAGGCAAGCGATTGCGGAAGGGAAGATCTGAGAGGCATAAGCAGCGTAGGCGTGGTTGAAGGGACTCGGGTGAATACAGAGGGTGCTCCCAAATGTTCTCCGACTCTTTCAATAGCGCGGGCTGAGACAATAGTGAAAATTGAACCCCTGCACGGGGCCTCGACGGGAGTGGAAAAGAGACAGCTGCAGAGAAGCCGGCGAGGCGAGAGACAAACAAAGCGGAATGGAACGGTAGCGGCGTTATTTTCACCCGGCGCCATTTGGGTAAGTGATTTTAATTCGAGAGCTCTTAGGGTAATGCGGGGCCCAAAACAATCCAAGAAACCGTCGAGAGGTCGGGGGTGGAAAGATTAATTGACAGCTGGGCGAAGTCGAGGAGGAGGTTGGAGGTCCGGGATATCGCGTCCTTTCGAGACAAGCGGGACCACTTATCTTAATAAACCTGCACCGCCGCAGTCGAGGAAAACAATGGCCTCGAGTGTTCTCTGCGGTGAAAGTGTCCGACGCCTCTTCTTCGACCATCCATCCGTCCATCCATCCGCCCATCATGGATCCCCCGATTCCCGCGACAATCGAAGTGAGAAATGAACCAATTTATGAAGACCGACTGCCGCCTGACCTGGAATTAGTTCTTTGGTCGCGACTTCTTCTTCTTCTTCGTCTTACTTTCCTTCTTCTTGTCCTCCTTGTTTTATCGGAACGCCAGCGCTTTTATGGACACGCTCGACTGTCGCTTTCTCTTTTCCAACTCCTCGATGATCGGCCTGAAATCGGGTATTCGATCCTCTGCCTTTGATTGCTTCCAATCCATTTACCCCGGAGCTTTCCTTTTTTTAGGTACAACGAATGGCTGAGGGGTAAGAATGTGGAAGGATCGGAAAATAGAAGGGTTGCTATGTTGAACTTTCGAATATGCGTAAATCCATTTTATAGAATCGGAAGATGGAGAAAGTTGAAGTATAGAATAGTCGAAATATACAATCGGGAGAACGAATAAGGGGTGATGATCATGACGATGAATGGCCACAATATCGGTTGTTCGAAAATGTAAAATTCGATTGTCAAATGCGCAGATAGTTGCATTAGTACGGAAGGGCCCATACGGGGGAAGATAAGAATATAGAAAGCCAGAGCTTAGAATCGTTAGAACACAAAATGCAGTACATACATGTAGAAAAATATAGAAATCCAGGTAAAAATCTTGGAAGCTAAAATACAGAATCGTCAGAATTAATGTAAAAACATTTACAAAAATACAGATATTTAGCCCATTTTGTGTTTTAACTTTTCTATCCTTCAATTTTCAATATTTTGAAATTCTGTATACAATGAAGAAGACTTTCACAAACTCGATCATTTGATATTTAAATCATTTATTATGTAGCCACTCTACTCTTTGACCCCCATGCATGAATGTATGGCTAGCCGAATCATAGAATCGTTAATAATTCCTGCAGTTCTACATTTTGATTTTCTACGTTTTGAAATTTAGTACAACTGGTTTTCTCATTTTTGAAAATTCGACCTTACTGTCCTGCAGTTATCTGACATTTCTACATTTTTATACTCGCCCGTAAATAGCTGTAGCGTATAAAGCTAATTGAGAAAAAAAGTGGATGTGCACCAACAGCAGCAGCAACTCAGACAGACGAGATGGCGTCTCGTCTTAATTAACCAGGTTCGTCCTCATGGTTACCGCACCGTCTGGAAAATGTGTCTGCGCCTCATGCATTCGTACACACGTACCTGTGCATGTGCAATATGCACGTCGTGTAACCCGCACTGTACAGCTCATGGAGTCCGTGATAAAATATGTAACTCAGGAACACGTATCATGCGGCTAAGCGAACAAGGTATTAATCGCTGCAGTGCTTTCAGCTGTTACTTCGCCGAGAAGACACCTTATACTCGCCGCTTCTCTTCTGCAGGGCTGAATCAAGATGCGTAGGAATTACGGTTATGCCGGGTGTACAGTTCGGTCAAAAAGTCTCGGACGGTAAAATCGGCAGACAAAGTTCATAATCAATGACTGTAGCAGGAATTTTATAAGGGAAATAAGTCTTATTGGTACAGAAAACAAATGAAAATCTACCATTTTTGTGGAAATAATTCAGTGATTGATTATCCAATGAAACAGATATTTTTTTATCAGCCATCGATCCGACATCGAATTTCATATTTCCGTAGCATCACTTCGATTCTGTTTTAACACCGACTGATACTAAGAATTTTTTAAGCCATGATTCGGTGACTTCATCAATTGTCCGAAATAAAAAATGAGTTCAAGAATAGTAGAATGACAATAAAAGTTTTGGATACAGATTCCGTTATCGACACTTATCCAAGACAGAAACCTTTTTCTAGAATATCCTGATTCTGACTGACCTCATCGGCGTCGGATCATTTAGTTGCTCTACTTCACTGGTAAATTACTCTGCCTTACCGTCGGTTCAACCTTCATCGGGCCAATTCTCTCGTAATTGCAGTCTATCTCACCATCATTTTAATCCTCATCGGGTAATCTCCCCGAACTGTATTAGCAACATGCGTTCCTCATCAAGCAAGATCGAGGAACTGCATTATCGTGGAAGTTTGCCCGATGAAGGTTAAAACTAAAGTAAAGTGGAGTGTAATGTATGTGGATGTGTGTAAAGAGTCTGTATAAGGTTAAGTGAGCAAGACTCGGTTGCAAGTCGAACAAGCCAGTGTGTCAGCCGAAACACAGAGCTCCTGTAGTCAAAGCTGCGCCTTCCTTCCATTCTCCTCCTACCGGTACTACACCGTGCAACCGTAAATGGGACAAATCGCCAGTAAGGTAGAGCAATTGAATGATCTGACGGTCGATAAAGTCAATCAGAGTGGGAATATGCTCGACTTTCAAGCATTCTGGAAAAAGGTTTGTGTCTTGGCCAAGTGTCGGTAACGGGATCTGTAACCAGAAACTCTGATTTTATTCTACTAATTGTAAGGATTGCGGTGACTGCAGCATACTGATTTCCTCGTCGGCCTCTGGTGAGATAACGGCTGCAGCTGTAGAACAGAACTACACCCATCAACTTCCCGTAATTATCTGTAATACGGATATACAAGCTGCAGGATATCTTTGATCTGACAATACAAGAAGTGTGGGGAATTGCATGACATGCGGGTAGTGCAGCAGTCGAGCTGACACGTGATTTTCTTTTGCGTGCCACGTATAACATTATATAAACACTAGTTTACACATCGCAGACGTTCGCGGTGGAAACGCGACGCCGCGAAACTCCGCCTGATTTCTGCGACGGAGTGGCACGCGAGCAAATGGTACCTGGTTTCACAATATCCGAAGAGAGGTAACTCGTGTCGCCCGTAATTATCCAAGCGTCGCCCGTCACTCTTGACTCATGTCGCGTCACCATTTTGACACCCTGTCAATTCCCCCTTTCCACCCTTCCAACGTGCCTTGCTTGACAATTAATTCCTCAACTTCACTCCGTCATTCATTCTTAAAATGCGTATAATACGTCGAAAGGCTAATCAGATCAACTTGATGGATCGGAATTTCATTACGCATTATGCAAGAATGATTAACACTCTGATGGATCAGTTTGTTGGGATCATGCTTTGTCCACATTTTCTTACTCATAGGTGCCGTTGATAAATGTCTGATCGATAAACCTGCATGGAGAAATTGTATTTGTTATCCATTTGTTTTGATTTTTCGGAAACGTGCACTCCTTTCTGATGATAATCATCAATTTTGAGTGTAGGTATATAATTATATGCATATATTCAATTAATAAAGGTTTTTTTTTACGCTATTTCTAAAATTCACAATGCAATGTGAGAAGAAGCTTTATCTATAACATTTATTCTACTCGTATTATAACGTGTTCTTAGAAAGTTTCGAAAATCTTTTGTTCTCTTATATTATGAAAATTTCTATCAATAATGTAAATTTTTTCATGAATAGGTATCTTAGAATCATGAAATCTGTCAACTGTGCCAATTGTGGTAAAAATAAAGATTCCAATAGTCGCAAATCGTCGAGACTTTTTTAAAAGTACAAAATGAAGGTAAATTTGTCGTCTATAAAACGCCACTCAGGAAATTTGATTATCTTTATTTTGGAGTCCGCTGTCCAATTTTTAGTACGGCAAGAAATTTCGATTGGCGTATCCAAACTTTTGGCCAGCAGTGTATATTTGCGGGATGTGGAGACGAGAATCAGGGAACACAGGGACTTGACGCACAGGTAAGGCTGAAGACGGATTGACGTCGGGACCCTCGGGTGACGAGGAGATAGTTAGATGTGGGTATAATGCCAGAGTGTGGATGTTGGAAAAAAGAACCAGGGTGCAATAAGACTGCAGGGAAGAAAGTGAAGATCGAAGAAAGGCGCGAAATCCACGGTGACAAAAGACGGATGATCAAAGCGATCCTCGCGGGAGAGAAATAATATGCCGATGGCGAAGTCTTCTTCAAATTTCACTGTTTTCATTTTTTCACCCTATCCTTTCGAACGGCTTTTCCCATCTTCTCTTCTCTCAAAGGCCACCAGTTTTCCTGAAAAAGATTGTTGAGGTTTTATGTTTATACGACAAATAAACTGTCAAAGAAATGTTTCATCTTCGAATGTTTGGAAGTGAAATTATCAAATTTCGTATGTGCAAAACTTCACCGTCGCGTCGATGGTCGGAAAAGAAGAAATGAAAAACGATACAGAAATTCGTGGTGAAACTTCAGAGAAGCAAAAGTTAACGAGATAATTTGACATATTATCGATACCTTCAAGTTAGATCAAAAAGAATTGTTACTTTATCGTGGAAGTTGGTATAAAATGGCCCTTCGCGACCTTTTAGACTTTTTTTCACGGAGCAGTTCTTTGACGTGATCTCTCCGGGAGACCAAAACTTGACTTTGCTTGTGGCTCGAACTCCAGAAAAATAACAAAATTATACAGCCAAATGTAGAAACCGAGACCAGCTAATGTACCTGCTAAAAGTACCACTGAGCTGAAGGACCAGGTTTAATATAAGTGCAGAACGACAGCATATTTAGCAAGAGAACTGCACCATTATGTAGGTACAAGTATGAGGAAGTAGCGACCCGAGAAGGGTGTTTCCATTAAGAAATTCTTCTCGGAACTTGCTTTGGTGATAGCGTTTTTAATTAAATCTTGTCACTGCAGTTGCAATCCGCCTCGGTGACAATTGGGGTGGAAGGTGCTAGTCTTCGCTTCACCTCGGGCAAAATAAAATAGAAAAAAAAAACAAATACTCCAGTAGTGGGAGAAAGAGAATCGGTGACAAAAAATCCGACTTCAAAAGCACCGAGGCACTTGGATTACTTCCCCGTTCTCTTCACTGAAGAACATTTCATCTCTAGTCGTACACAAAGGCATGAGCTACATGTGTATACTGTGTATAGGAAGAGGTATCTCTCGGAGCAAGTGACTGACTGCGCACAAAGAATTCTCTACCTCTCGTATCTCGGTCCTCCGTTTTTTTGTCGCTGTCGTCTGCAAAGGAAACCTTCCCAAAACACGGTGGAATGGCAAATTATGCACACGATAAGGTTTAATGGCCCGGTGATCAGAGGCCAGACGGTGGAATGGTCAAATGACGAAGGGTAGCGTCGCTTTTCCAAGACGCGAACGCCAAGTTTATGCGATCTTTGTAACCTTGATATTTTTCGTTTCATCATCCTTAACCTGCGTTGGGCAGAATCTAGACGATATTTAATTAGCTTGATAATATTGATACTTCATACTTCTCAAAGCAACGGTTTTGATGCATCCAAGCTTTCAAAACGAAATTTAACCCAAGTCTCGATTTCGGAATTAAGTTTTTCTTTTTTTGGTCGAGTAAAATTTGGATCTTTGAAACATGATGAGAAGTTCCGAAATCCACTCGTTCAAAATGTTGATAGTTTGAAAAAAATATTTTGACGTCAACAGGTATGAAAAAACGAAAATGCGGAAAGTCGAAATATAAGTTCGCCAGAACTTGGTTAGTAAGTGATGTTCGTAAAATATTTAATCAAATAAGACTTTAACAAATTTGACTATTTCGTAGCCTAATGAGAAGAATCTTTACGCGCCTTGAGTCTATGCCACGGTTTTCGCGATTCTTACACGTATCGGGATTGCCATTTTCTGTAAAAAAAGAAATAACTAGACTTTCATTTTCCAGTTGACATAATGATCCGCCGAGTTTCGGTAAAAAAAAAAATTGCTACCGTTGACTTCAAATTTCTCTTATCAACGGTTCACCTATTGCTGTTATCCTTGCTTTTTGATACACTGTGACGCTTCCTTTACACGCCGATCCTTCAGAATTTCGTTGCAATACTCTGAGAAGCTAATTAGACCGAAGAGGAAAGGAAGCATGGATACCCATTCAAGATTCACTGAATCTTACTCTGTATAACAAGATATCTTGTTGACAGTTTCGCTATTCGAGACTTTTACGTACCTACTTGTACAGACTAGTTTGACGACGTTCACGTCTCGGGAAGTAATTGAAAGCATCAGACAGAGAAATGTACAGATGATCACAAAGAAAAGAGATGAGAAAGAACGGATAATTCATGAGTGGTTGCAGCACTCATAAATGCGTTTAAATTAGCAGCAATTTTCATACAACTCTCGTTCTCTGAATTTGAATTTTATTTTTGGGACATCGTGTCATTATCTTTTTTTTTCAGCTCACGCGTGTCTGCAAAGGTAATAAAATGCGTAATATGAAAGGTGAGAGGTCTCATATAAATTTTCTTCTTGGCTTTTTGCTCCCCTGACAGGAGAAGTTCTATTATCACATCGAATGCGAAAAGTTGAATTTTTGAAAGTGAAAAACACTAAAATATTACGTTGCACTACGTTTTTTTGATAATTTTTGAGTATTTTGACGATAGCGAATAGCACTACGACGCAAGAGATCGCCTTATCGCCACATACATTACCGCCTGTTAATACAATTTAAAGGCGATGGACCTTAATATCCCGTGTAAAAATAACCCATACAAAAGTAATCCATCATAAATAACCAATGAAAAAAAAATTGGTAAAAAATGTCCAAACATTAAATTACAGCAAATTCGATTGAATTAAATTAAATTTCAAATGTGTTATTTTTGTCAATTGTTATTTTCGTCGTGGTTTATTTTTGTGTAGGTTACTTTTGCTATCGCTTATTTTTGTTTGGGTTACTTTTATTGTGGGTTATTTGCGTCGTGTGTTACTTTTGTGTAGGTTACTTTTGTTATTGATTATTTTTGTCTGGGTTAATTTTTCTTGTGGTTCATTCTTGTGGCGATTACATCTGCGTGAGTTATTTTTCGTTGTGGTTTATTTTTTTTTGTGGGTTATATTTACCATGTCTTGGTTTATTTTAATGTGGGCTATTTTTCTGTGTGGGTTATTTTTCTACGAGTCATTTTGGTGTGAGTTATTTTTGTCATAGGTTATTCTTGTGTGGGTTATTTTTGTTTTGCTTCAATCGAAAGCGGATTATTTTGTGCGGGTTATTTTTGTGTAAGTCATTTTTGTGCGAATCTTTTTTTGCGTGGGTTATTTTTGTGCAAGTCATTTTTGTGTGGATCTTTCTTTGTGTGGGTTATTTTTGTGCAAGTCATTTTGGTGTGAGTTATTTTTGTGTGGGTTATTTTTGTGCAAGTCATTTTGGTGTGGGTTATTTTTGTGTGGGTTATTTTCGTCACGGGTTGTTATTTCTCGTTAGTAGTGTACGTATAATACCACAAATAGACACAGTGTGTCCTTCGGGTGATTTCATCTCAGCAACACGTTTCCGTATTGCGTTATACACGCGTAGATTCCGCGGATGTACAACGAATGTATGAGGTATATATGTACCTTATACACCTTGTATCGCTGGGCAAGGGATATAAACTTGATGATCCTCTACTCTGGCAGTAACAATGAAATTGGCCCTTTTATTGCGTGCCCACGCGAAGGATGCCTGCCCCACCCGTCAGGGTCCATAATCTGTCGCTCGTAAAAAGAAATAAGTCTTCCCATGCCGCGGCACACTTATGCCAATCAGGCAACACGTGTCTCACTGTTATTATTATTGCTGTTATTATCGTTACACGCGCCGATTTAGAAAATGGCTTATACGTTATCTGTAGCAGCGAAAATCACCATCGTGATGCGATTTTTCTTTTTCTTCTTCTTTTTTTCTTTTACAGAAGTATAGAAATTGGAAATCGTTCAATTCATAGAATGTCGCGATCAAATGCAGGGAAAGTTTTTTTTTTTGTTCTTTTTTTTTTTTTTTAACAGACACACGTGATTTTGTTGATTAAAAAATCGTTCATAACTATAATTTGGGTTATTCGGTGAAAGGATATTTTCTTCGAAGGGAGAAATAGGTTTAGGACTACGTTTTTTATTAGTGTTTTTCGTGAATTTTTTTTTTTTTGCAAGAAAGGCATTTATGTAATTTATTGAAATTTTGAGAACATTTTATACACGTATTCAAATAAGTATCGTCATTTTTTTTTAAATGTTTCCTCGAAAAATATGGAAGACATCAGCTGCCAACCATCGGAGGTCACCGTCAGACTGTGTACATTCTGGAGGCCACAGTTTTTATTTGAAATCAATAGGGTTTCAAATTCAGTTAAAGGACATGTCTTTGTTTTTCTATGTAGACGTAAATTTGGAGTAACATCATTGGTTAAAGTATTTTTTTTATCACAACAGAAGTTTTCAAAAATATCAAAAAAATAATTTCTTTTTCTGTTTTGTTAAAATACCTCTAAAAAAATGTCATTTTCAATTTTTTTTTTTAGGGAAGTTAGGATCATGAAGAAGAAAACCGTGTCATTAAAGTTTCGAACCTCTATTGATTTCAGATGTAAACTGTAGCTTCCAGAATGTACACAAACATCTACGTTCGATGGTGACCTCCGACGGGTGGCAGCTGATATCTTTCATATTTTTCAAGGAAACAATTTAAAAACAATCACGATGCTCATTTGTACATATGTATAAAATGTGCTCAAAATTTCCATGAATTATATACATTTCTTTCTTGTGAAAAAAATCATGAAAAACACTACAAAAACGCAGTCCTAAACTTATTTTCCCCCTTAAATTATAAAAATATTTCTAAAGCCATATCTTATCGCCATATTGGATAAATTCGGACAATTTTTTGTTCACGCATGTACGCAATACATTTGGGCACGTAATCTTTGGCTAGATACGAAATAATAAAGGAGAATGAAAATCGCGGAGTTTCGGTCGAATGGAGACGGAGAAGGGAAAAAATATAACCGCCTTGTTATAGGCTGTATACCTATACACGTATATATGTATATTTTTTTTTTTATTTATATATATGTATCATGTATGGATGCCTATGACTGTAGGTTGGTCACGGGGTGGCCATAAAACTTGCGAACCGCGAAAACCTTGAACTGTCTGGAAAACTTTTATATCTACTTACATCCGAATTGAAATTGGATTTTCTTCTTCTTCGTTCTCCGCGGTACAGTTGAAAAGTGAATATTGACTCTGCAGAGGCCGCGCGAGCGTTATTTGCGTTATTGGGAAGAGTGAAAGGAGAAAATCTTCAATCACACAAACACTTTTGCACATGCATATTGATATTAAATATTTATCACGATTTGATTTCAAATATTTCGAACCGTGCGCGCGAGGAGAAAATTTACTTGTTTCATTTACTCGACGTATTTGACCGGGTTAATTGAATTTGTCTTGCTCATTTTATTTTTATTCTTACCTGAATACGAATCAAAGAGCTCGTACTTTACATATAAATTACTGAATTAATTACTGATTTCACGGAATGAGTTCGAATTTTTTTTTATTTTATTTTTTTTATATCAGACAAAACGAAAATATGAGCATCGTTTAAACGTGTTCAAACAAGTTGAATATCTATTTCGTTATTACCTTAACAAATCTTTATTTATTATTACCATGCAGTCGAGTCACATATAATATTCATTCGGTACGATTTCTTTTTCCTTAATTATTATTGCTGCATCGTGAGTTATTTTTACAATTTTTATTACCAGTGATTTGCGAAATTGTCAGGGTTCGTAAAAATTTTAATTACGGTTCGGCTGAAGAAGAAAAAAAGGGTACTTGGGAAAGCCGCGGGGAATTTCATGTGTTAATTTTTACCGTCTGCACCCCGAATAGGTGCGCAGTGCTTGGAAAAAAAAAACATGATATACTATCCAACCACCGTCGCACAATTTTTTTCGTCTCAATTTACCTCCATCTCGCCATCGATATGAATATAGTTAAAGAGAACAGTACGTTGATTACTTTTAAAAAATATGCCAAATGAATATCTATTAATACTGACCTGTATTTTAATATTACACATATACACATATACATATACGAAGATAATAAAATTTTTTTTAGAGTAATTAATTATAATGCGCGTATAACTTTTCAACAAAAGAATTTCCACGAATTTACTCGCGAAATCTAAAACGTGTATGAAAAACTACATACTCGTATCGTGTTTTAGAAAAAAAAAAAAAAAGTAGATGAAATTAAATTTGTACTCGTAGTTTTTCTTATCTGTGCATATAGGTATGTATATTTTAGGTACCTATTCAAGCTCATGTGAATGCAGAGTTTGATTTTTTGTTCCACCTCGCGAACTATTCACTTTATAAAAGAAAATTTCATGACAAAGTTGTAAATTTTCGAATGAAAAGTATTTGAGTTGAAAAAAAAAGTACGATTCCATTAAAAAAAAAAACTGGTCCATCCTCCACAGTATCACCAGTTATGATGCTGGAACGCATGAAAAAATTCTTCATGTTTCAACCTCCGAACCATACAACTTTTGTAGTATACATTTTTCAATTTAACCAATAGGTCGGCGGAAAATGTAATGCGTCTTTGAAATTGGGACACCCTGTATATATACGTACTTAGGCACCGTTGAAATATTACGTAATGCTCGGTGTGGGGAGCCGAGTGTTACGTGACATTAAAGTTTAAAGGACTATTTGTCCAAATAATGTACCAAATAAAAATATTAAGAATAATTATATGTATAATAAAGAAGTTAAGTTTAGTGTAAAAGAGCCATCAATTACGAAGCTTCCGTCGAACTTGAAAAGGAATATTTTCATATCCGTACCGTTTTTTGTGTTGCACAAAATGGATAACAGTTATTTTCAATTCAATTTTCGAAAAATGCTTTTTTTTCCCCTAATGTTATGTAACGTGGTGGGGGGTTCGCGATCGTTACGTAGCGTTACTGGGGTTAGTAAATAGCTAAAAACAAAGTTACGTAATATTTGAACGACGCCTTATATGCGAAAGTACCTAAGTACCATCGTCACTGGACGACTAGAACTCGTAATCAGAAGATTTCCCGTTCTGCCCGCGTTTCCGCAGATACGTATAACTCCATATATGTATATACTATGTATAGGCCATACGTTAAAAGTATAATATTACCGGGAACGGAGGTTGAAAATATAGCGATGCGTATGTACGTGTCGGTTAGCAAATACCCAAAAATGCTTGTATCGAATTCCAAAAAATTGGACAAAAAGGTAACACAACTGTCAACATTTTCTGAGAATTAGCGATTTTTTACCTGATAATTACGGCAGCGGTAAAAAAACGATTAAAAATTCCGAAAAACCAATGCTTTTCTTATGGGAAAAAGTAAGGCTTCCTAGGCACGGGTAAATATGGAGTGAAAAATTTTTAAAAATTCGGACGTTTTTTTTGAATCATTTCGAACCAATTTGGGGGGTAAGACCATTAAAATTCGATTTTGCCCTTCTTAAGGACAGGTCTAATACATATACATATTTTATCCACCACCAGGGTCTAAAGGTCCTAAAATGAAAATCTCTAAAAATCACAGATAGTCTTATCGACAACGAGAAAAATGATTTCGCAAAGTTTGAACAGAATTTGAGAGCGTCAGGATTTCGGTAAAGTCGATTGGAGGCAGAATGCTCCACATACCTAAGTACACGCTACGGATAGAACTTTATATAGAAAAGAATTACATAAAGCGTTCGTCGTGGGATTAGGAGAGAGAGAGAGAGAGAGAAAGAGAGATCCGGATGCGGTATAAAATGGAGGGAGCTTGCAGGAAAGGCTCCAGTTAAAAGTAACTCGAATGAAATCCTCTCGAACAACGTGGCTGTGCGCGCCATTCGCGAGCTCATCAGCGGGCTGGTCCCGTGGGAACGTCGGGCTCATCTTCCAGACTCGCGAAACCATCCTGAAACCATCCTGAAACCAGACCGCAGGACTCATTTGTACAAGCTCCGTCTCTTTTCCCCGGTCGGTAAGGTAGGTGGGTAGGTAGGTATATAAGCCGCGTGAAGCTTTCTAACCTGTGAGCACCTCAGAACTCGCGCACTTAGCGTTACTATTCTACGTAATTGGGTTATCGTTTCAAACCGTCGCTTTCGCAGCTCCCTTTATATTATACATGTCCTACTCGAGAGCCTTGCCAGCGGGCTAAAACTGGGGGCGAACTTTTGAGGGACGGGCACAACTCACGTGTCAAGTACTCGACGGAATTGTAACTGCAGTTATTATACGTAATATCATACCGCCGCTCTTAACGTTATGGGGGGGCTACCCTTGCTAACACGTATCTTCATACTCGGGAGGAGTTATTCACCTTTTGTGATAAACGGCTTTGCAGGTTGCTGTCTAATTTGTTACGTTGAAAAGGCTGGCGAGTTGAGAATTTAAATATTTCTTTGTTCTAATCTAATCAAGGGATTTTCGCACGGAGTGTGTTTGACAAAGTATTCATATATATTCGCAGAATGTAAGGCGATTTTCTTAAACATTCGAAAGAGAAAGAAAAAAAAGAAAAAAGAAATACGCGCAGCTCGAGACATCAATTTTTTAATTTTAATCGCTCTTTGAAAACGACGAAAAATTTTGTAGATTTAATTTGTGTGACACTTTTTTTTATCATCACGTTGTAATCGTTGAATGATTTATTTTTTTAAGATTGTGCCCACTGATATTGATTTTGTTTGTGAAAAAAGCGGTAATTGAATTGACTGTAGCTGTTGAAAAAAAAAAATAAACAAGTAAATAAATATGTATGTACTACCGAATTTGTGAAAATTAATTTTCTCAGCAAAATAAGCTATCGTGAAATAACAGAGTTTCTTACCATTTCAAAACGATCGGAAATGAAAAATCGATATTTAGGCTATTGTTTATAATTTACATGCATTCAGTCTAAATTGAGAACTGAATACTCTCACATTGAGAAGGATCGTAGATTCGTTTGATAAATGAATTAAAGAAAGATAAAGAGGGGAAAATTAATTAGGATGCTTTTTTTTTCATAGAAACAGATCCTAAATACTTGAAAACTTACATTTTATTTATAGAAACCGAATCCTCATATGGTTAGCAAGTTTTCAGTCTACTTTCAAGGGTCGATCAAATTGCACAAATCTTGAGGACAGAATAAAGTTGATACCAAAAGTTGAATGAAGGAAACATGATGTTGAATGAAATTAATATTCGCAACTTCGACGTAACTTGGATAACGTGCTTTCAAATTTTCTTCCCGTAGACGACAAATAACGGCAGTTACTGTCTAAATTCTGTGGAGTAAAAACTGAGCTACTCTCTAATTTGCTACAACAATTAAAAAATTAAGATCCCATTTCAGTCGAGAAAATTCAAAGAACCCTCCAATTTATTAAGCATTTTTTCTGGATTTTCCTTACGAAAGTCTCGATTTTCAATTGACAAAGTTTTGAGATTAATTGTAAGTCGGAGAGCGATATGGCTTAAAAGTATAATATAACGAGGGGTGGAATTTTTTTCTTTCCTTCGACAAATCCGTAATCAATAGCCAATTATAATATAATTAATCACGGGAAGATAATAATGTCGCAGTGATATCTGCATCCGCAGGGTATACGAGGGATATCTTTATTACGTCCCCGGGAATAAGTCCAATTCCAAGAGTAAGAAGAATAATAATGAAAACCTCCGTGTTATCGGATCGCGAGTTGATAATTGGCGAAGTTTTGATGGAAGAAATAGCGAAATATTCTTTCGAAAGTATACGGCTCGGTCAAGTGTGCGTGCAGTAGATTTAACCTCCAACTCCTTATCTCCGGCTATTAATCAGCGGCTCCGGTAGGCATTTACTTGTTAAATTCGAATCCGCGAGGGCCGTCATTACCCTCAACAGTCGCTATCGCTTCGGCATACACGTACACTTGGGGACAATGAATCTGAGACGTCTAATTTTTTACACTAGGCTGTTATGTTGGCAACACAGAGAAACCTACAGCGCCACAGTCGGCCGAGCGCGAAACTAACTTAATCGCAATAAACGTAACATAACCCATGACCGTCGAATCTAACCTTAGAATACCGCGGGGATAATGACTTGTTGGATTGATACGTATTTCAAGGTTAGATTCGACGGTCATGGGTTATGTTACGTTTATTGAGATTGAGTTAGTTTCGCGCTCGGCCGACTGTGGCGCTGTAGGTTTCTCTGTGTTGCCAACATAACTATCTGGTGTAAAAAGTTAGCCGTTTCAGATTCACTGTCCCCAAGTGTACCTCTACCTCTACCTTATTACATACCGGCTTTGAGGAGATTTTATTTCTGCCCTTCATCCTTGTGTGTGCCACGCTTTCGCAAACCCCTCGTGATAACTGAATTACTCCTCAGGCTGCAGGGTGTATCATTAGTAGAGCGACACGCGGACACGCCCACCGATTAACCCTCGAATTAGTGAATCCAAAATTGGATTGATCGCTGGTCTAGAAATGCGGATGATGATAAGCAAAAATCCAGTCGAAGCTGCAGCGTGAATTGGGTACGTTGACTTATCTTTGAGTCACGGATTAATTTTCGGAGTCAACTTTTCAAGCAATGAAGTTATCATTGTTTTTCGTTATTTATTCGCATTATCACACCGATAACATTCTACATGGTGTAACGATTCAAATATGCCCGACATAACCAAAACAATAATTAACAGAGAAGGTAACCCAGGTCGATTTCTACGATTTGATTTCTCTTGTAATATGTTATAATAGACTAAAAACTAAGCAACATGTCTTTATTTTCCACCTGCTATTGGACACTTTAAGGGGGGTGAAACCATCCTCCAAAGTAAGGCATGTCAAGGAGTGGTTTGTCAGTTTTTTGTTTTGGTTATTTGTCAGTTATTTGGCAAACGAGATGCGCTAAATATGTCATTGCCGTATCCTGAATTGATATGGTTTTCATCCATCGGCAACATGGCCGTGCCGTATTGTGCACTTTGTAATACTGCCACTAGATGGACTTTGTTACTACAGACAAAGTTGCACAGTAGAAGAGATAACACAAAGCGGCCGTTCGGTAATACGCGAAAAGTAACTGACAGTGTAGAATTTACGAGAATAGCTGAATACAAATATATCATAGGCAAATATTTACCATTTACGGCATTAGGCACACATAAGTTGCCTTCTTTACTTACTTACGTATAGTTTGAAAAGTGGCTTCTTCGTGACGGCGAGGTGGTTCAAGCGTCATGGTTCTTTATTGGTTTTATTCACCCTACAGCGACAAAGGAGGCGTATGGAATCTTTATGGTTGAAAGATATTAAAACTCCATGGCAGCTATACAGCAACACTACGGTAAAACTCATTAAATTATGGGTAACCGCTAAATGGCAAGATTATTATTTTATGCCGGCATGTATGCGGAAACGACAACCAAGACTTATGGCTTTCAGGTGGTGGCGAGATCGTGGAGATACATGGTTTTGACCTGAGTTTGTACTGGCGGCAGAGTAGAAAAAGTTGCTAGCATCTAGGTGGCATCGAAAAGTAGTCTGATATTCCAAACTTGGTCGTGGCTTCAAAGAAACCTTATAAATGCTAGTTAATTCTGCTAAAACTACGAAGCTTGTCAAGATGGCCATCATCAAAAAGCCACGAGCACTGCAAGGTAAAATGCTTCAAAAGATGCATTTAAAATGAAGAATAAAAAATGCTTTAAAAAACGTAATCAAAGTGAGTGAAAGTAAATGGTTACTTTGAGACCATTTGACATAAAAAATGGAAAATAGATGTTTAAAATTGTTCATAAAATGCAAAATGGTTTGCATAATGGAACAATATTCATATTCCATCTGAAATACAACATCTGTCGATTATCTTGTTGTTTCTCTTTTTTTCACTTTACGTGCATGCAGTATTCGCTTTGAGGAGCGACTGCTTCTCAAACGTGTGATAATTCGTGTTTCTTCTTCCGGGTCGCGTGATCATAGAATCGTAGGAAAACAATCGTTCCACTGGTGCAGGTGACGGCGAAGGCGCATTGTACTTGACACTGCCGGGTAAAATGCTTCAACATATCCATTTTAAACGAAAAACGGAAAATGCTTTCAAAAAGACACTTCAAACGGGTAAATGGAAATGGTTACTATGAGAACATTTCAAATGTCACGTGTGTTGGTTGACGTTACCGAGTACAAGCCAGGATATGATCATGTTGAAGTTAGTAAAGATATCGTAACGATTCATGCTGAGGTAGAACCGTTATTTCACAATTTTGGAACTGTTTGCAATCCCAGTTACTTCAAAATCATTTTAATAATAAGAAAATAGTGATTTTTCCGTAACGTTTCGATATGATAATGTCACTAACTTAAGCCTCGCAGCATAAAACCGTCAACCAGCCACATGGCTGTTATGTTGGTAATTGGATTTGGCCGTGTAGTTGCCACTTGGAATTATGAACCGAGCAGCTCCAAATGTTTACAATATCTTTCGATTACCAAATAGGTGTGTTTGATTACTTGTTGCAATCAAACGGGAATATGAAAGCATAAGAAGGACAAAATTAAGCGGAAAATTTGTACAACCAATCATAGATCTCACAACGAATACTACAGTGTCTGAGAAAAAAATAAGTTTGCAGTTTTCCACAGTGGCACTTCTAAAATGTTTGTTTAGGTTAAAAGAAATATTCTGTCAAAAGATGAGATTTTTACGTTACGTGTAAGATCGCGTTCAGTTGACTTTTCACTTTTTTACTATTTTTTGAGTCTTGGTTTTTCCGATTATCAAACTATTGCAACTCGGATTTACTCAACAACCGATCATCCGTAAATTTATTGATATTCGAGTGTTTCCAAGACTGATTTCTGGTTCTTGAATTTTTTCTTTTAACAAATCTTCCACTTTCTAGAAAATACGAAACCTGCGAGCAGAGCCTAAATTTTCCCATTTCATCCACAAGTAGATGATTTGGGTTGTCATAGATTCGTAAAAATGTAAAATAAATAGAGCTCAGAGCTGCTGTCGTCAGTCTTCGCAGCGCTGAAATTCGCCCCGACACGTGTCGGAAAACGAGTTTGACGAAAAAAAAAAAAAAGAAATTAAAAAAGAGAAGAGAAGATAAATTTTCAACATCAAAGCGGCTGGTTCAGTATTAGATGAGCGTCCGGTATAAAATCCTCTTCCTCTCCTCTCTCGCTCTCTCTGTCTCTCTTTTTGCAATTTGGCTCGCTGCACCCAAATTGTGTCGAGTCATGCGCTCAAACAATAGTTCAAAATTTCACCACCTAGATCTCGGCTGTCGGTATTATACGTAACTCCCGGTATTGTTTGGGACAATCGAATATGACTTGTATTCACAGCCAAGTGCCTGACTGCTCAAAGAGCCACCTGGTGCAATATCAACTGTTAGACAATAGCCTTGCCTAGCTTTCCTCCGGGGTGAATATCTTGTCTGATATACGATGTAATTACACGATAAAATTCGAGCAATATTGATTCTCGTCTCTGTTTTTATCATTATTAAAAACTAAAGCGACGAGATCGTGTTTCTCTCAATTATGTGTTGATAACATAGCTCAACAAAAGAAGAACTTGTTTTTTATTTTTTGTTGCTCTGATCTTTTCCGTCAATTTTGGTGTTTGATATCGTAGAATTTCCCGAATAAAATCACGATTGTATTACATTGGTTCTAGTTTTTTATGTTTTTGTAATATTGTAAGGAGGGGGATAGTTTCTTATATAATCATCATTTTATTCGTAAATTCTTCGTTCTCAAGCGCCAGGATTCACGAAAAAATCAGGGCAACAAAAAAAAAATTGAAATGGTTCGTCTAAATATTGTTCTTTCGAGTCATACATAAAAATGTCGATAAAATGAATAACTGGAGCCAATTTCGAAAAACTAAGCTTACGCCTACGGTCGTTGACCTCAAATTTTACTTATTGTGAGACCATTCAAATATCGACGGCAACGAAATCACTGTTAATCAGTGTAATCAATTTGGCAAATTGAATTTGTTATACAAGCATTGGAAAAGAACGAAGTAAAAATAAAAAAAACGGATTATTTTACAGTCACGAGGGAATAAAAAATCTCACGATTCAAAGGGCTTAGCGAAAGAATTTCAATTACATTACCCTGTATTTCATCAATTGGATCTGTAATTGAAGAACAAAACAGTTTTAATGGGTCAGCTTCCAATTTTTGTAAACATTCTTTCATTTTTTTTCAAACAGCTTATTAATTTTTTTCTGTGTGAGTTGAAAGATTTCGAAGTCACGTGTAATTATATTTCTTCGGTTTATTTTAGAGCGAAATTTTACGGTAATCGTATCGATGGTAGCTGATTCATTTCACTAGTCAACATTACTACCCGTATAGTTTAATGCTCTAGAAAATGAATTATTGCCTACAGTGACATTAGTCAAATTAACTGTACGAGTTAATTCACGCGGTATAATGAAAACTGTTTTTTGCGTTGTTTCTAAAGTTCTGAAAATCCTCTTTGCAGTTGATGCTTGAAATAAAAGAAATAAAATAAAAAGATATCACGCGTAAATTAAAACAGCTGAATTTAATTTACTAATTGATTCACACAAATCAAGCTAAACGTTATTTGATTGTAAAGATAGTTTGTTCGGTACAAACCAGATCTACTCACCTTTGATACATTTATTTGAATGTAAGGCATTTATCATTCGAATTATTTGAATATTCATTTGAAAACATTTGTAATTAACGACTACCTGTTAGTGGAATTGAAATTGTTTATTCAGTTTCGTGCGTTAATATCCGTATACATTTATTTTTATTTTTATTGTTTCTTCGATACAATTTAACAATCATTTAATGGATCGGAAATAACAGTCAAATCACTTAAAATTACAAATGCAATGCATTAATTTAAATTACAGTTTCGTCAGCTCGTCAGGTAAATTTGATTTAAGGAATACATGTAACATTGTTGAATTGATGAAAACAAGCGAGATCAATTGTTCATTGTGGCAGGATTTTCTTATCTCTAATCGGAAGGTTTATTGTAGGTACGCCGTATGCAATTCGGCACTCAGGCTAGACGGAGAAAGTTGAATAAAATTATGTTCGTGCGGCAAAAAGTGAAGAAGAAGACGAAGAAGAGACGAGGCTGGTCGCGTTCTCTCCTCTTTTCAGGGCGCGGTTTTGACGAATAGTATAAAAGCGTGGAAATAAACGGCGCGTAAGAGACGGACCATCTTCTCATAATGGCAGACCATAAAAAATGCGTCAAACACGATATTAAACCTCGCCGGATGAATTATACGATCTAGAAGGTAAAACGACTCGACGGGGTCGCGGCTGCATCGGTATAAAAAGAAACCCTTGGACGCGGATGAAAATCTCATTCGAGACTCGCCTTCGGGTGAGCTTAATTGCCTCGGCTTGAACAGAACCTCGGGTAACATTTCCAGAAGGGAAACCTCTGCCCGAAATGCGCCCGCAATTATCAACAAGTGATGCGGGCATTGCAAGCTGGAGGATTTTGGCTAAACGTGAAAATCTAGGACTGTCAGCTGCAGCGATAGAAATTCCGTTTTCATCTGGCTGCTGTAGAAAATCGTTGCGAAACTAGTAATGTTACAGTAAAAATTTAAATATCTAATTTGAATTGCAAGAAAATGTGAATTATAGTCGGCAATGCGGTATTTTCTGCTTATTGCAAAATTGAAAACCTGTTTTCTTAGTTTACTCTACTTTTTCTGTTTGAATAAGTTTTTAAAATACATTCATTTATGCATCAATATCAAATTATCGCGATAGTTAGATACAAGAAAATACAGTATCAGTGAATGTAATAAGATTGAAAAACAATGTGTACTGAATTGTTTTTATCAAGGTTAGAAAGATCGTTATTAGATCTAAGTATACACGAAAATCTAGTGATTACGTTGACGCGTACTATACATTCCTCTAACTATTGCGATAGTTTGATGTTGATATGACAATTAATCGGAGTTGAGATTCCATTGAACAGAAAATTTGTAACAAAGTGAAGAAACGCACTAATATTGAAGTTACTAAAAATTTTAGTATCGACAAAAATAATCCTACCGAATGTAAGTTTCATGTTGAAAATTTTCGCTTACCGATTAATAGCGATATTTGAATATTATTACAGCGACACAGATTCGACGATAGTTTCCATGGTATATACTGTAATAAAACGAAATTTCTTTGAGAATGACCAGCGTGGACGAGAGAAAGAGAGAGAGAGAGAGACGCGTTTATTTGTCCTGGAGTATTTTCCCTGGAATGGGAATATGAACAATAACTTGTAAGCTAAATATTAAAAAAGTATAAAATCAAAATTAGCACTGGAATAAGGAAGTGGGAGAGAAAAATAGATAAACGAGTAGATGGATAAACATAAACGAATATAGAATGTAGAAATGTAAAAATGGATAGAAATATGTATAATATATGTATATATATAATATGTATAAATAGATAAAGAAGAAAGGGAAAAATAAGCAGAAATGTACGCACGAATAAAGTAGAATAATAAAATAAAAGAAGAGATAAATAAGAGAGAGAGAAGTGACAATTGGTCGGGGCCTAATCGAGTAAAGGTCGTGACTTGGCGAGATGAATTACAGATGGAGAGGCGAAGCCAGGATCCAATTGCGAGCTGGTTGAGCATTAACAATTTATTCTAATACGTGTTGCGTCAAGACCGAGTTCCCGCTGCTCTCTAGCCCCGGCACTTATAATCCGAATACACAATGGGGCTGCTCATTAAATAAACAATTCAATTAAAGCTAACGACTCAATGGCAGGCAAATCCATTAAGAGGGGAAAATAAAACACCTCGGCATTGTTGCTTTAGAATTTAACGGCTGTACCTCCGCAGGCTCGCCCTCTCCTCACACTCTTTCCATGGCTGTTATAGGTATACTTACCTGACTACAGAGGCTGAAGAGCAACGTGCATTGCTCCAGTTTATATCACTCGAACATCGTTATTTTAAATCACTTTACCCTGCCGACTCGTACACTCGAAATCCGCGAACAAGAGTCAATCTCGATCAATTTTACATCCTTACACGTACTGCGATGTACAAAGTGAATTTCTAACGACTTGAACGTTACTCCGTCGTTTGCTCAAATTTAATAAGCACGCGCTGCAATCTGAGAACCGCTGTTCGCCACGCAGGGTAGCCAACCGTCATAAATTCAGACGGCGCGGCGGCTCTTCGCGATTTATGTAACCTCAAAAACTTTGACAATTGTCCGTGAACGGTTCTACTCGATTCGCAACCGTCAGAGTTTTTAAGGTTTGAGGTAGTTGGTCACCCTGGTACATCGCCGTGTTGGGTAAAATGTATAAATTAATGCCACAACCTTACGGCTAACTTGTTTTTAGTCCGGAATAAAATGCGAGTTCGATTCTATACGAATTATGTGACAACGACTGGCGTTGCAGATGGCGTGAGAAAATGGATTGCATTGTCGCATAATTCGTATTGAATCGAAGTCGCATTTGGTCCGGATCGTAAACAAGTTAGCCGTAACGTTAATTAGGCATTTATTCATTTTACTGTGCATACATCGGGAAGTAATTGCTTAAACTAACATCAAGTATTCTCTTTTTATTACTGGGAAATGTTGGTATTCTTTGATGCATCAACTAATTGCCAAGGGGCCGAATGTTCGAGATCACTTGGGTAAATAGAGAAAATATTGCAGCTTTTTTGCGATTGCTGTTTTCCTCGATAAAATTCATTCGAAAGAAGTTTGCTGTAAAAAAATAAATCAATTACGTAAATTAATTTACAAGCATTTTGAAACTCGTTACAATTTGTTCGTCATTGGTAATTGCTGATTTGTTTACGCAGAATAACGGACAAATCATAATCAGCTTCGTTAAAATACTTCTGATATTCTGATTGTTAGTTCAGGTTCGGTTGGAAATTTTAATCTCAATCGCAAAATTTCTAGAATTGTGAAAAAATCGCATTTAATTAGAAAAAAAAAAAAAAATACTGAATTTCGAATATGGTTTTTCAAAATTTTCTCCATTCATACCAAGGTGTTCTCCCAATCAATCTTACTTGGATTACACGTCTATTACACGTACTCTTATTCCAAAATTATACATTTCTTCAGTTTTTCTTATAAATATATTAATATGTATGCGATTTATGGGATGAAAAGTTTGACTTCGCTTCTTGTTGGTCGATATCTGAAGGTCAGTGGCTTACGCGTTAGAAATTTAACGCAAGGAAGATCCGAATGTAGCTGATATGTATAATTTATCAGGGTTGATTGAAAAGTAGAGGGTATTCGGACTTTCCCCCTCCTGATACCAGTATTATATTGATACTTTTCTTTGTCGAAGAGTTACGGACCAACAAAATCGAGGTCAGAAGAACTTTCATCCTTGAAACTCGATACAATAACGGAGATACCTGACTAAACATTTTTTTCACCTTACGATCTTTATGTAACAATTATCGCTGTCAGCTGGCAATGATCAGTTAATCAAAAAGGATTCTAAAAAGCTGCATCCTCAACTTTTTCTACCGATTATAGATAGTGCCATCAGTCTGAAGAAATCGAGTTTCTTGTTTGCCACTTTGAACAAAAGATACCCGTTTTAATTTTGCTTATACTTATCTGGTTTCTGGATACTCCAATCGTTCACCGAAGATATCCACGTGACAAAAAGCTGTTTTTATTTTGAAGATAATTCAACTAAGTACACTGTTGTAGGTATCCATACAAGACCATACTCGGACGAGAATTTTGAAAAATTCCTTGAAGAAACTAGAATAAGTGTGTGTATTTCGAATGGGAGAAAGCCATATGGTGTGAGGCTTGATTTTTATACGTCAATTGAGAATCCTGTACTCGGGAGCATTTTCTGCACGGCAAAAAATGATATTACAAGTCCTGTACCAACACTAAGAGAAAAAAAAATTAACCCTAACCTTACACATATGCATCTTGAATTACAAGTGCATTCAAGCCCGAAGATATCGATATTCATAGATTGTACATATATGGTTTACAGAGTCAATTGCTGACAACAGAATGGTCCGTCGTCCCCTACAATTTAATACACATACCCTAATCCAAGAGCAGTTGCTTACCAGGGCAACTAATCGTCATGAACGTAAACTCAAAAATGTTAACAGTTTCCACTGCGAGTTGCGCTGAAAACCGACATCAGTTAAAATTTTCTAAATTCCATACGTTGCGGGAAACTTTCGTCTAAACTTACGACGGTTGGCCATCGCTCGTAAAATTTGGTGTACACTTTTCCAGAAATTTTGTAAAATTTCTTGAAGTCTTTAAAATCTTTTGAAATCCTTTGAAATCTTTTAAATGTTCTGATATCTTTTGAAATCTCTGGAATTTTCCTTTGAAATCCCATGAAGTCTCTTGTAATCTTGAAAACTCCTTGGGAATCCCTGAAATCTTTTAAATCTCCAGAAATCGTCTGAAATCTCTTTGAATCTTTTCAAATTTGTTGAAGTCACGTGAACACTTTGAAATCTTTTGAAATCTCTGAAATTTTTGTTCGAAAAAATCCTTTGAAATCCCACGAAATCTCTTGTGATCTTTTGAAATCTTTCGAAATCCCATGAAGTATCTTTTAATGTTTTCACATTCTCCAAATTTGCCTCGAATCTTTTGAATTCTTGGAAATATTTGAAATCTTCTGAAATCTTTTGAAATCTCTGAAATTTTCCTTCGAAAAAGTTCTTTGAAATCTTATGAAGTCTCTTGTAATCTTTGGAACTCTTTTGAAATCCTACGAAGTCTCTTTCAATATTTTGAAATTCTCCGAATTCATCTGAAATCTTTTTAAATCTTTTTAAATCTTTGAAAAACTTTTGAAATCCTCGTAATCTTGAAATCAGGTGTACATCAAATCGATGCTCGACGGTTGGTCACCGTGGCAGACAACTGCTCTCGGATTGTAGCGCATGCGCATTAAGCTACAACACCCAACGGACGATTCCGTCGTTACTAATTTACACTGTATATCACTCTTTTCACGCTGGGCGTTGATAATCGATACGACGATGTGACAGGTGAAATACTCACCCTGAGAACCGGCGATCGACGTGGGTCTTCTTGCTCAATAATTCATAGCTCAGAATTGGAGTTGCCGAATCGAAGGCACTACGCCTACTTTCTCTACTCTCCGTTGCGGTGTATAAGCTGCAGAGCCGAGCTTTCTCGTTTGTCCGCACACGCGGACCCTCTAATTGATTGAACGTCAACTTTCAGGAATAAATCGCGGTGACTTTGATCCTGAAAACGATGTGCAAACGAGGTTACCCGTTCCTTAACAAAGACTCCTCATGGATTTACCGGGACCCTAACAGCTCAGACCGGCTTAATGATTCCGGCCACTGAGGTAATGAAATATACATGCCAAGGTGCGGGGGCGTGAGAGGGTGCGAGAGAGAGGAAGATAGACAAAGTGAGAGAGAGAGAGAGAGAGAGAGAGAAAGAGTGACGAAAAAGGGCGAAGGACGGAAGAAGAATGAAGCTTCGAGGGTGAGGGCGCTGCCTCTGTAGAGGAAATTGACTTGCCAATATACCGACGAAGATGAATGACTGCTGGCGAAGTCGCGTAAACCATTGTGTCTGCTGTCTCTGCGTGTGTTTGCATACCTATACGCGTTTGCATGACGTGTGTCTGTGCGTGTATGCGCATTGGAGGCACCTAGAAGTACCAAGCCCAAATGCGTGATGTTTGCGTTTCGATGTTGAAATCGGTATAAATAAAGTAGAAATGTGTACCCGTTTCGAGCTTATCAAGTCAACGAATGAATGGGACGTGTGAATATCATCGAAATAATTTTTTCAGCTTGCATCGGATGAAAAATGAGTCGAGATAGAAACACGACTTGTAACCAAATGTTTGGCAAATCCAACTCGAGTCTTTTATGGTAAATGTGACTTTTTTCTTCAAATTCCTTTTGATTCGGAAACAATTTTTAGAATAACGATATTTATTTGCAAACACATGGTTGTATGATAACAACGTTATGGAAATTACACTATTCTACTTTTTTTTCACATGAAAGTCTGTACAGTTCGTTTGATTTCAATGAAAAATAAGTCACTTGATTCATGATTGAATTCTTTCGAAAATTCCTGACTCGGTGTTTTGTTATGATTGACAAACTATAAGCTTAATATAATTTTGTAAGAAATGCGTTATTTTTATTCCAAATATAACTCACAATCAGATGATTTAGGAAGAATTTATTTATGGGTAAAATGACGTCTTGTTGAATAACGTAATTTTTTAAAAGTTGTTAATACGAAATGTTTGCAGTTAAATTTCAGCATTTCAAAAAATTCCCTGTAGTTAGATTATCACCCTTATTAGTGAGACTATTTGAACTTTTATTTTATCACGTTTTTATTTGTACATATTTATTGTACTAACTTTACTTACCATACATTACAACGAAAGCAAAATAAAGCTAATCAGTTGGATTTTAATAAAACGGTGAAGTTTTCTAGAGTAGAAAAAGAATGTGAAGAACATGAATTTCAACTGAATAAACTAACGAATAATAATAAAAATATTAGGGAATTCACGTTACTCGACTGTAAGTTCGACCAGTTTTAAAATATGAACAATCTTCCGCAATCCCTTGAACAATTTTTGCCGATCTCTTCGCGAAATTTGAGTTAATTTTTCTCAATACTTTTGCATCGTTTTTTCACGCGGTGAGCTAAATTCTTCGCACCTGTCAAAGTCCTGGCGAATTTTTTTTTTCACAATTTATCGTAATATTTTGCTACCCCATAAAATCATTTACTATATACTGGAAAATATTTCAAATATCTGTACGTTGAACCCCTAAATAATTTCTAATCTTTTAGAATAATCTGAACGATGATAAGTTTTTTAAAAATGGCCGAAATTTCTATCGAACTCTGCCAAGTCTTTTTTCCGAACCCGAAACTGTTATACGGGGAAAAAATTGAGGAGCATAGCCAACCCCGGCCTGTAACCCCCATCGAGTGGAAATTTAGGATTATAGGATAAGGGTGCCGAGAAGTATCCCTGACATGATTTACGCATTAACCTACCGATATATCGACTATATATAAATCTAGCGACGTGGGCAACAATATCAAGACGCATAGGCGTGCTGGGATGGATTTTGCTGCAGCGTTTGCAGGCGGATGGTTTTAAAAAAAAGCATATATAATGCGAATATCTTCGTTTCATTTGCGTGCCATTTCCTGTTGAGGAATTACAATTTTTTTGCAGCGAAACCCGTCGATTAAATTTCCGAGGAAGAAACTTGAGGGCAAAAGAAACGTTCGCACTGCAGGCTCCAAGTTCGTAGAGAAAAAAGAAAGAATAATATTCAATTCGAATTTCGAACTACAAATTCAGTCTCGTGATTAATGATTTTAAACCTATCGAATACCAAACTACATGAAAATGTTACGATTTATTTTATTTTGAACCACTATATGATGGATGTAACGTTGTAAGGTTTGGAAATTTGACCTTGGATTCGTTATCGGTGATCAGAAAAACTTCCGCCCACCAATTTCTACCAAAATCGGAATATTTTTGGATTTTTTTCCACCACATTGTATCGCCATTTTTGATTTTGTATCTGACTTCAGATTCGTTATCAGCCACCCAAAAAACATCGCGGTACCAGTTTTCGTTCATATCCATTCATCCGTTCACGCAATATCATAATTATTATTTGATTTCTTTGAATTTGTTATTTATTTAAATAAGTGAAAAAGTACTGATGCGATAAAATTCATAATATAATCAGTTTCAAGTTTAGAAAAACCGCGTCGATTGAGATTGAGATATCAAGTATCGTACTTGTATACACTATACATACATACACACATACTGACGTCCATGTGAAAATGATTGGAGGTGATTCTCTAACAATAAACTTCTAACGTGGAGATTTAATGAAAACTCGACATTTAATTTTTTAGATTATTAGAATAACTTCCGTTTTTTCCCTGGAAACAGAGAAATGGTTAAAAAACATAACTGAAATATAAAAAAAAAAGAGTTCGTATATCCCCAATATCAAAAATGAGTTTTGTTACAACACCAGCAGGTGAACCATTTACACGCACAAAATACACGCTGCGAGGCATTCCGCAATATATTTATGTCGGTAAAATCGTTAGAAGACGAGTTGGAAATGGAGTTTCTACTAAATTGCTTCAAAGGGACTCGGAAAATTGTTTGAATAATTATTTTTCGACGGTCAAAAATAAAATACCACTCTGAGAAACGTGTTAGTTTCGTTTTTTGTTTTTTTTCCGTGCAAACGAATGTTTCGGTTTAATGATGCAACTCTAAACTAATTATACATGAATGGATAAAAATTGGTTCAAATTTTTTTAAATCCCAACAGCTTAAGGTTTATTATACTTCATATAGAATATTTTGTTCCGAAGCGAAATCAATTTTTCAAATCGCTAGAAATGTTGTATTTCGATAAAGTTTTTCTTATTATTTTTTTTTTTTTTCTCGAACACTTAACGTCGCCGGTTTCGAACAGTTCCAATCAGTAGCGAAAGAAAAAAGAACATAAGAAAAAAAAAAAAAAAAGAACGAAGAACAAAAAACCACCGTGTAAAGATCGTGTAGATAAATAAAAATAAAAGGCCACGTGTTCAAACCTGTAATAATCTTTAAAAAGCTTTTACTGATAGTAGAGAGATGTTATAAAAAGTGGTTATAAAATTTTACCAACGCGTTTACATCACGCTGCCTCTTATTATATAATTTATTTTACACGATAACCCAGCATCGGCATATCGTTATATTTATCGAGACGCGAAAAAAGGTTTGAAAAAGAAAAAAGAAAAAAGAAACCAACCAACGAGCAGGAAAAAAAATTTAATGAAAAATATGGACGTTGATGAAAAAAAAAAAAAGATACAGTTTGAAACACGCATGGCAATTTTCTACATAACGGTGTATCTACGGTATTTTTGTACCACAATGCAAATTTAATTTACTGTTTGTTAATATCCGTTTAATTCTAGGGTAGGTATGCACAAACAATTCATACTAATTGTAAATGCCGCAGCGAAAGAGCAGCTTTTGTTTGATGAACCTTATTGTATCATTTATTAGAGTATTTTTTTTCTTCTACTTTCCTATTACATAATTGTTGGTTTTTTTTTTTTTTTTTTTTTTTTTTAGCACAAGTTATTTCCGCAAGTTAGTATCGTGGATTTGATCTTTGTGTCAGAATTAGTGTTCGAATCAAAGAAACGCTTGCGCAGATAAATTAAACGATTGGAAATCGATTACCCACGGAAAGTTATCAATCGCAGAGTGTCCGAACGATACGAAATTTAACAATTTACCGCTGCGTTATGTATGTCAATGTGAATTATTCATGCGGGTTACTAAAGCGCGCGAAATTCAAGGTATAATCGATGTAGGTAACCAATAATGTACGCATTGTAAATTACAGACAAACGAAGTGTCGTTTCGTATTATTACATATCACCGGAAACTCATCGTACATATACAGTAGAGCTCAAAAGTTTTTCTTTTTTTTTTTTTCATCAAAATTGGGCTAATTACCCGTGAAGCACAAGCACAATAATTAACAATATTTTTTATTGAAAGAAGTACGACGTTATATATAATTTTAGAAAATTGTCTCTCGTTCGTTGAATAATAAAGTTAAATAAAATAAAGGGAAAATAAGAAAAATTGCGAGTAGTGTATATATGCCGGTTCTAACTCAAAGATGGCGGCGCTCCCCCCTAGTTCCCCCCTAGCTCCCCCCTATCTCCCCCCTAGCCCCCCCCCCCCCCCCGACTCACGGCGCACCCGCTCTCCCCCCCCCCCCCTCGCGACTCGCGGCGCACCCCCCCCCCCCCCCCCCCCCGGTCATTTTCGGCGACTATTTCCATAGGATTTGACACACACACACGCGCACACACACACACACACACACACACACACACTAAATAATTCCTGTCGAGACTTGTTTGGCGCCGGAAAGCCGCACATAAATCAGATAAGGTAAGAACCCGCTAGATCTATTGAAAAAATTCCAGGAAATGACCCTGAAGGAAGGTTTAAAATGGCGTTTTGAATGCTTTTAACAATTTTTTATTTAACACCAATTACATTTAGTTTTCTTATTGTATTCTCAATTATCTTATTCTAAATTTTAATGAGTAAAATTATACATATTATTTTCAATATCCATATTAATTAAACATATTGTTATTCCAGAATTGACTTAAACCAATTTTTTAACAGTACCACTGATCGGATTATATTCAACAATGCGATCATGCAAGATCATGCAGTAGGCAGAAGTGTGTGGTGGGAACGTGGTGCTAGAGTCAAATTCCAATCGAATGTCCACAGGTCCAGTTTTCAATGTTTCGTTCTGCTTGGAGCAATCGATGACGATAAGGGGAGCTTGGTTTATAAATTCACGCCTCGATAGCAAAGGCTCAGCTTCTTTGTTATAGTAGCTCATTTGAAACCGAACATACATATCATAGAGAATGGCGTATTGATTATTGTATATATCAATATTCATATTTCCGTAGGGATAGCACTGTGAGTTGAGGAAGAGTTTTACATCTCTGATCCGACAATGATCAAATACGCCAGCATTTTTCAGCGGCTCGTTTCTCCTTGCAGTTTGAAATCCTAGAACGACATATCTCGGCTTCTCAAGCTGCGTCGATGTCTTGACTGACCATATATGCCGCGTTGTTGATGGGAGCATCGGATACACGTACGTTTCCCAAGAACGAAAACTCATGGATATGGCCGGATCCTTGGCGATGTAGTTGAGTAGCTGGATTTTCGGTTTATCTGCCAGTTTGATGTAGGGCAACAACCACTCGATTTTATTCAGGGTGATTTTAAAGTTTTCCGTCGCCGAGCTCTGAATCACGGCATTCAAATCAGTGTTGGAACGTGTGAGAATTAACTCGTGTTTAGCGTTGACGATGACTCGACGATAATCTTCGGCGAAGCCTAGCACATAATTTAACGGCAAGACAACATCGAAATTTCCAGCGGCATCGGTTAGTTCCTTATCCCCACTCAACCACCCGGTATTCTCCAGACTATATTGCTGGCCTGGAGTCAAGGATACGTAACCCTTCATGGTGCTGGTGATGCCGACATTTTTATTCCGATCAATCTCTACACCGTTCAACTCGTAGCGAATTTCCTCAAACAAATGACAAACGGCCATATTGATCAATTTCGTAACCGTCACCGCAGCCACACCATCATCCTTTGTGATTTTTCCGTGAATGTGTAGAGAGCTTTTACTGGGCAGTAGACACAAGTCTTGATGTTGAACAACAATATGGATTTCATCGTTGTTCTGGAAGGTGGATGATGCAAACGGTTGATGAGCATGAATCTCAGAGTGCGCGATCGATTCATCGAATACCACAGGTTTCTGTATTCTTATTATTTCTTCCATGGTAACACGCACAGGATGCAGCGAACACGAATTTTTATTTTCCAAAATTTCCACGTAATCGAAGACCTAGGCTCTGGAGAAACCGAGCGTTCAGAGGTGTCAGTCTCGTAGGCGGTGTAAACGTTGTCAGAGGTGTCGGGCGACTGACGATTTTTGGCCATGCCGTTTGAGTTTTATAACTTTTGCCCAACTTTCTCGTCTCAAACACGATTCCCATTATTTGAGTGATTTCACGTGTAAACGTACAGTAATCGTTTCGCCGCGAAAATTAATCAGCTCGTCGTCTTGATCGACTATTCTCAGCTGTAAATGATGTATCGACTGTACGGCGATTGGCAGGTAAATGACGTTGGTAGGCACTTCGACAATCTTATATCCGGATGGAACGGTTGGGAAAAATTCGTGAATCGTGTGAGCTCGACGCCCGTTTATGTACGCCCCTGTGGTTATGTTACACTCAACGCGTAAAGTATTAACCTTCAGTATGGCTACGGGTAATTCAGATTTATGAGTAACGTTTCGCGATAGCTCTACCGCCTTAAATCCCAATAATCGGCCGATCGAATCTTTGGGCTTAAAGTCTACCACATGATTGCATGTGACTTCACTGTTCAGCTCGTTGTTGTTAGCTGTCAGACTGAGGGTGATATCGGAGGGTAGCTCCTTATGTAGAAAATTTTCAATATCCTCAATTTCATAGCATCCCGTGGGTATCACGATGCTCTCTCTGCTGTTGTCCGCTCGTTTCAGGTAAAATTTATTACACCTCTCATGAATATTGGGTATTGAATTGAATGTCAGGAACTCGACGAGTCCGAGAACATAGTTCTTCTCTGGTGATAACTCGATTGGGGGGAAATATTGAGCCTCCAGCACGGAGGATGTACCTGACAGTGTTAACGTCAACGATTCCGGCATGACTAATGCTTGCTCATGTAACACCTGTCTTTTTATAGTTGTTCGCTGAGAAATTTGAGACACAAGTGGCCGCAAATCACAGTATCATATTCTTGATACCTCTTATGATTGTATTCAACGCTGCCAACACCGAGATACCTCATCAAGTCCTTAGGTGGTTTCAAATCACCGAAACTATCGAAATATACAACATGGTCACCATTTTTCTTGTACGCAACCCAATGTGTCCCCGGTCCGTTTTTATCATCAAGATTAATAATTGCGGATTCTCGCATTTTTGGTCCTGATTTCGGCAGATCATTCCGCATGAAAACACCTCGAAAATGCGAAATTTTCATATTTTTAGCATAGTTGCGTAAATCAATGTTGGTGAGAGCTCGGTGTGGCAGCTTTACTAGTTTTTTGCCGGACGTAAGTACAGGCCCATTCCGCTGCGGTAGGGTCGCAGGTATAATCCCTTACCCAAAGCAATCGCCTCCATTGTTGCATTGTGCCGTTTGGCCTCTTTCAACTGATGTTTGTTGGCACTAGCTTCGTTGACAGCTTTAGCTATACCCGCAGCACCACCCGCAAGAGCCCCAGTAGCGCTTAGACCGGCCAGAATTGGAATGAGAAACGGTAGGATGCCGCCAATTTTATCAGGCACAGGTATAACGCGAGGCATACGAATATTCTTCCCAGTCCCACGCGCGGCCGCACGAGCACCCGCCAACGCCGACTCGACGGCTTTATAACCCGGTCGCATGGCGACCTTTGCCGCTGTGATGATGGATTTAAGATTCACAGTTCTCTTCCGCTGTTTACTCTTCCCGTCAGTTCCAGATTTCTTCTTCGCAGCCACTCCAAGTTTCGGCCGCTTTGCAGCTAAGCCCATTCCGAGTTTAGATTTAGCTTTCATGGTGTTGGTGACTCCCCAGGCTACCGCCTTTTCACCCACACTAGCGTCCTTGGCCAAGACGCGATTCCACGCCCTCTCAGCGAGCGCTTTGTCGGCAAGATTTCTCGCTGCGGTATCGCGATTCTTTGCGTATGCAATGTCGTGGTCTTTACACGCGGCATCCAGCGGATTGATCCCCAAATCTCCACGAGCCAACCTCTTGGTCAATTTCGTTCCAGGTCCGCAGTACTGATACCCTGGCACATGCAATTCAACTGGGAGATGATTGATGATTTTATTTAACAAACCACCACCACGTTTTTTCCGTGTGCACATCCTCATAGTCGGGCGACAACTAACGTGACTTCTATAAAAGGCGGAATTTATATACCGTCATCTCAGTTTTCGTTGTCATGCTAACGAAGCATCATGAGATTTCAAGATCAGCCCGTTAAACTACCTATCGCAAATTTCGATAAAATGGTTCGACGTGGTAAGAGGAAGATAGAAAAACGACATGGAAAATTGCTGCCAAATACCGTGAGAGCAATTTTTTGCGGACCATCCAATTGCGGTAAAACTAACGCTCTTCTCGCACTCATCACCCACAGCAATGGATTGCGATTCGAAAATGTCTATGTCTATTCGAAATCTCTCATCCAACCAAAGTATCAATTTTTGCAAAAGTTACTAGAACCTGTGCAGGGAGTGGGTTATTTCCCGTTTCACGAGAACGATGAGGTTGTAAAACCGGAAGATGCTCGCCCCAACTCTGTTATGATTTTCGACGATGTGGCTTGTGAAAAGCAGGATAATATCAGAGCATACTTCAGCATGGGCAGGCATTGCGATATCGATAGCTTTTATCTAAGTCAAACGTACGCGCGCATTCCAAAACATCTAGTGCGTGACAATGCAAACTTATTGGTGCTATTTCGGCAGGATGATATGAATCTGAAACATATCTACAACGATCATGTGAACACGGACATGACGTATCAGCAATTTAAAGACTTGTGCTCGGCATGCTGGAATGATGGCAATTACAGTTTTACCGTAATTGACAAGGATAGCGAAATCAATGGGGGGCGATATAGGAAGGGGTTTGACTGCTTTATAAGCATAAACTAACATAAACTTGCACAGTTTCGTTGCAACAATCGAGCCTGCAACATGGAGAGTGCCAAGATTCGTAAGCATAGCGATACATTGAGTGAAATATCAAAAGCATCCGATGTCATACGGCTGAAGCATAAGATGCTCAAGTTGGACAAGGACACGACCGAACAGGTTATGGGGGAGGTATTCAAGCCTTTAGTAACACCGTTGCAAAAATTGGTGGATACTTCAAAGCTGCAGCAGCAGCATATTAAACGTGAAATTAAAACGGAACTACCGGATGTGACAATGAAAAAAGAAGAGGAAAAAGATGACGAGAGTGCCGGGGATGATGATGATGATAAGGAGGATGAGGATATGGATGTGGGGAATTTCATGGATGCAAATGATAAAACACTGAAGTTTGGTGAAATTTCTACTACAAGTACACCGGTGAAGAAAACAACGGATTCCACAGCACAATATTTGAAAATGTTCAGCTCAAGTAAAAAGAGGGATTTGGATACTACATACGGCGTTCGAAAGTTGACAAGCGGTATGATGATTGGCGATACACCGATCAATTTCACTGATAATCTGGTCAATGTGGGGAATAAAAGTTATGAGAGAACACCTGGATTACTCGAATTACTGTTTAAAAAATCACCCGATGCATCGCTTGTAAATGACGCGGACAAGAATAATTATATAAAAATTGTAACGATGACAAATGCGCATCGAAAACGTTACCAAGCCGATGGAAGTCTTCGAGATGATTTAAAAAGTGCAAAGTATAGAAATTTCATCGCACAACACGTTGGCTCGCCGAAAAAATCAGGTAAAGGCTTACCCGACTATAAGATTGCGCGAAAGGAGGGGCAAGATGTCGATTACGTCTACTGGGATGATCCAAATGAAATTGTAGATCGTCTCCGGCTGCTTGTGGCGTCACAGGCTGCAGGCAATACCAGCCATTCCAACGAAATAGTCTCCATTATTGAGGAGTTGCGTGAGGCTGGAATCGTTTATTAGCGGCGTGTAAACACAAAATCATCATTTGTTCAGCGACCGTCCAGTGATGAGCATAGACATATTCGGGCGACACTCGGAGCGTGGTGGGGGCAAAAAATTTATTCGAGGGCCTCCGGGTGTTGGATTCAAAATCACCAGCGACAATCAGTATGATTTGGACGGTAAACGATTGTGTAACATAGCTGATCCGCAGCACTCCACCGACGCCGTTTCCTTAAAAGTTCTCAATACCGCTTTACAGTCTATGGCTGTGGATATTGTGGATACTTTTCAATCAAATTTTGAGAGTTTCGCACATAATCACAACGAGGAGTTGAAACAGCTACGCATAAATAACAAAATCATTGAAAATACGTTGAATCGCATCAAACATATTGGGGAGCAGGCAACACCAACGTTGGGACAGACCAGCAGGGAATTAGTATCGATTGAGGAACCAGAGTGGTTGGACAGCAATTCGAAAAATTGATAGGTGAAGAGTTGGGAACAATGAAGACTGCAATAGCTGCCGAACTTCACAGACAGGCTCGACGCAACTATCCGCGCCGATTCGTAGATGTACGCGGACTGGATGAGACCTGGCAAGCTGATCTCGTCGATATGACCGCATACAGCTCGTGCAACAAGGGATACAAATACCTACTAACAATCATCGATATATTTTCCAAGTACGCGTGGGCGGTGCCGATAAAGTCCAAGAGTGGGAAAGATGTTGCCGCTGCTATGAAATCTGTACTGATCCAGAGTCGTATACCTACACATCTGCACGTTGATCGTGGCAAAGAGTTTTACAACAGCGAATTCAAAGCCCTCGTGAAGCATCACAATATCAACATGTATTCGACATTTAGCAACTTAAAGGCGTCGATATGCGAACGTTTCAATCGAACATTGAAGAATAAAATGTGGAAGCGGTTTACTCTCCAAGGATCGTACGAGTGGATTAATATTTTGGATGATTTAATGAAGTCCTACAACAACACCAAACATCGCACGATTCGGATGAAACCGGTGGATGTCAGCACGGAGAATGAAAAACAGCTGTATCGTAGCGTGTACAAGCCTCGGCAAATCAAACGAAGCGATCGAGCGCGGAAATTCAGTGTAGGCGATCGAGTTCGAATCAGCAAGTACAAGAATGTATTTGAAAAAGGCTATACACCCAATTGGACGACTGAAATATTCACCGTGAGTGAGGTGAAAAATACCAATCCACCCACCTACAAACTTACCGATTATCAAGATCATCCCATCGAGGGGGGCTTCTACGAGGAAGAGCTCGCCAAAGTGAAATATCCCGACGGCTACCTTGTGGAGAAAGTATTACGCAAGCGGGGGAATCTGTTCTATGTGAAGTGGTTGGGTTTTGATAGTTCGCACAATAGTTGGATAAATAAAACAGACATGTAACATAATTTGTATGTATTTTCCGAATTACAATAAAAGATTTTGAATATACAAATATTTCCACATTTTATCTCCCTTGTGCGTACATGTGCCATACTCTGTACTACGAAAATAATAATAATAATAATAATAAAAATAATAGTGATAATAATAATGATAATAAGCAATTTTTGCCATACGATTATTACACATTTTATTTTTTGGAAAACTTTTTTTCATTTTCTGAAAACTTTTTTTCGTTTTCTGAAAAGTTTTTTTCATTTACTGAAAAGTTTTTTTCGTTTCCTGAAAACTTTTTTTCATTTTCTGAAAACTTTTTTTCATTTTCTGAAAACTTTTTTTACGTGTTAATCAAATGGGAAAAAAGTTTTCTGAAAACTTTTTTTCATTTTCTGAAAACTTTTTTTCGTTTTCTGAAAAGTTTTTTTGATTTTCTGAAAAGTTTTTTTCGTTTCCTGAAAAATTTTTTTCATTTTCTGAAAACTTTTCTCGTGGTAAACGAATAAATATGTTCTATGTCTACAGTTTATCCTATAGCTATTGGGAGGCTGGGACAAACCCCCAAGGTACGGTGTCGGTCTGTCCAGGTATCAATTGCCGCTTGTCATCCTGCCAACTCAGAGCCAATTTTTTTTGTACGATCGTGCTTACTTCGTGTTTTTTGCTGCGTATCAAACACTGTGGAAGAGTCAACTCTCGGTAAGCCGTCAGACAGCGCTTATAATCATCAAACGTGATGCTATTTATCGATGAATTTCTTACACCCTTGGCACGCTTACTCACTTTTACGCCACTGTCATATTTTTCCCCATCCTCACCCATCGTAGTAAATGTGTACAGCTTTGCTCGCAGTCCCACAAACTCTGTCATAATTTTACCATTATTTTCATCCTTCATTAGCCCTAGTTGTTTTTTGTTTTTAAGGGGAATACCATACACATTGTCGGGCGGATAGTCAGAGGTGTCAAACATTGTATCTACATCACGTTTGATGATATCGTAGATATTAGGCACATTGAATTGATAAATAAGGCTGTCTGTGTCGGTATACATCAATTTAGCCTGTTTATTCGAAAAGTTGGTTTTAATATAATTATAGTGGAAATCGTAGAGAAAGATTTTTGACAGATCTAGAATTGATGCACCGACGTAAATAGGTTTGGTGAAGTGAACTTTGACACGATTCATTTCAATGATAACCATATCACTGTCAAATACGGTGCAGCTGTGAAAGTTTGCTCGGGCAATAAGCGTTCTCGCACCACCTTTTCCCTCCCATTTTGTAACCAATTTAACATCTTTATGATTTCGCACATTCTCCATAGTCTTGCCGAACACAGCGTTATTCATGAGTTTGTAAAAGTTTTTCTCAAATTCATTCCTAGATTGCTTACGCATGTCTGTATTGAGCGTGATGTAAGGCTCGAGCCATGGAGATTGCGCAAACTTCAAAATTCTATGCACTTTCGTTAATTTCAATCCTAAACTCAAACACTGCTTCAAATTTCTATAGTGCAATATATACTTTGTTTTGGGGTGAAGGGTGGTCGCGAGTTTGGCATTTTTACTACCTGGAGGAGTAAAATGTTCGGGACAAAGAGGTAGGTCTTTGTGATCCTCGTGGAGTTCTACAGGGTAGTCCAAATCTACCTCCAGAAAGTAGCCGATCGGTGAATCGTCCGGATGGTTCGTTATATCGATGTGCTGATATTCCCACTCGAACGAACCGATTGGTAAATGCACGCTCATAGCTGCGCCGTACAGGTTATTCACGTCAAAATACATGAGATACGATTCCGCTTTGTTTGGATCAAAATCTATTCCCATGAATCTATTATTGGCCCGAGCGTGTCGATTAGAACATTGCGCTACGCCGCCTCGAATGGCTCTTTCAATAAATAATACCATTTCAGGGTTGTCTAAAAGTTGCAAATTTACATTAGTATGCTTGAGCATCGCGTCAAAAGCAAGCCCCGGTGCAGTGTAGTAATGCAACGGATCTAAATCGTATGTTTTGAAGCAACTAGCGCGGAAATTTTCGAAAATATCGGCAAGCAAAAGAACATCGGTCTTTAAATATAAATCTGAATAGCCACCCAATGACTCTAAATGGAATTCCCTCCAAACAGTTTTCGCGTGCTCGTAATCGGTGTCTGAAATATTTGCATCGCAGAGGTGCGAGTAGAAATGCTTCTTTGCAGGTAATCGCGGTTCATCGAGTTTCCCCCAACAATCGACGTATTCATAGGGAAAAACGCCTTTGCGGGTCATCAAACTGAACTGAGTCGGGTTATTATAAAATTTACGTGTTATGCGTTTATCGGTATCGGTCAAATATTTGGAAAGTTTATCGATACTGCTAGCCATAAATCGAAACGAATCGATGAATCTCAAGTGCATCATTGTTCCATCGACGCGTTTCGTGAAGGATATATATTTTTCCTTATTTATGGGTAGCAGTGTAATTTTACCGGGAAAAGTTGACGCGAGAGATTTTATTAAAAAATGAGAATCGTAACCGGACAAATTGTGGAAAACTATTGGAATTGTGTGCGACTCTCTGAAATTCAAATTACACCGATTATGAGCAGGACCACGATATTTACCCGTGAAGTGACAGTGATCGTAACACTTTTTCTCCTCAGGGGTAAACGGTTTTTCACAAATATAACAATTCTTTGCGCGCATGTGATGATCGCGTTGCACTTGGGTAAGAGACTCCATCGGAATTATGTTTTTGATGCGTGACTCTACTTGAATTGATAAATCTTTAAGCTGTTTCATAAACCAATCTATGCAATCGACACCGCGTTTACCGTGAAACTCCGATAAAGTCTCATCGTACGCGCAATGTACATAGTACGCTACACTGTGCGGGATATGCTTTTGAATTTCACAAGTCTTACGAGTTTCAAATTCATCCACAGGTTCAGGGATTAATATACATTCGAGATCGGCGTATACGACAAATGGAACGGTGCCTTTGTTTTGAAAATTGGAAAATACTAAATCTTTACACTTGGGAAACTCCATGCGTACTTTATTTAGCGTAATACAATCTTGTCGATGATTGTCGTAGGCATGTTTCACGCTAAAGTGGCACAAACAATTGTCACATAAAAACATTTTGTGTTCATGAACGGACAATTGTTTGCTCACCAATCGGGAAAGATCTTTAATCCAAGCAAAGTGGAATCTCGGTGCAAACTCACCAGTCATATCGTCTTCCGGATTACTCTCAACCATTAGAAGATGGATCGTGTCAGTGTTTACGCTATGCAAATTTTTACTCAAATAAATTGGCACGATGACGCTTTTATTTGATTTTGCATGATGCGAAAAAGTTTGAGATTCTATTCCATATACATTGATGCGCAAATTATTTAATCTCTCAAGCTTTTTCACATCATGTAGAGTAGCAGGGAATTTGATACCTGTACAGTCCAACTCGGAAATATATCGATGATAACGACTAGTCCTATCGGCGTTGATCTTGACCGGGTGGAGGGCTGCTATGACGGACCAGAGAAGACATCTTTCATCCTCGTTTCTCACGTTCACCACCGCTCTCTTCCGTTGAATGTCTTGGGGCAGGTCGACGAATGTTGAAGCCCCCGCGGCGAGAGGTTGATAGCGATTGATATTTACAGTGAGGTTAAGGATCTCAATCATACTCCAGCCGGAATCGCGTTGCTCGAAATCTTCCACCTTTGACTGCAGATCATCCCGTGCACGTATAAACCAACCATTTATATCGCTTGATGGGAGGAGAATCGCCACGTTGGAGGTGTTGAAACTCTTAACTTCAGTGGAGATCTCTTCGTGCTTGGCATTTTCGAATTTGCACGATAATATGATGTTAACCTTCACATTTCCCTCCTCGCGCAGTATCAGCTCCAACTTCTCGGTGACGACGCGCTGCACATCGTCCAGAAAGGCGTCCAAATTTTTATGACGGAGATTTGTGACAACCCCCGTTCTGATTCGGCTGGCAAAAGCGCTATCCACGTCGTCCCATTGTACACCCGCAGGAGTACCGATATTTCCACCCGTCACCACTGTGCGCTGCTGCAACTGCTTGATCTTCGTCACCCAAGATTGCAGGAGTGCGATCGTATGTTGGATCCGTATTTTCGCACCAACGGTTGTTCCTCGTTGTATGGAAATATCGCGCAGAACTTGGATATTCGCAATTCCAATATCAGTCCAATGATTGATGATGGCGTCATTCTCTTCTCCGGGTGGTTGCTCTCTCAGCAAATTGTACGTCCTCTCCATCTGCTCCGCAAGTCCCATATACGCTTCGACTGCCATGACTTTGACGTTGATATAAGCTGAACTTTGTATAACTTTTTTGACTTGCACGTATCGTGTAAGACTGACGAGTCTGCATCGGATGTTTGAGCTTATATGTATATAGACCGATAGATCGCAAGAATTTGGGAACTGTGCGCACTGCGTTCTGCGCATATCAGAGGGTAAAATGACGTCAGAGATGCGGTGCGCACTGCGTTCTGCGCATATCGGAGAGTAAAATGGCGTCAGAGATGCGGTGCGCACTGCGTTCTGCGCATATCGGAGAGTAAAATGACGTCAGAGATGCGGTGCGCACTGCGTTCTGCGCATATCGGAGAGTAAAATGACGTCAGAGATGTGGTGCGCACTGCGTTCTGCGCATCTCGGAGGGAAAAATGACGTCAGAGCCGACTGGGCCCACCCTTTATCCGACCGGCCATCCCTAAATTTTTGAGTTTTATTGCTCTCCCGGCTCTGCAGAGAAGATGAAATTCATGTAAAAAATGAGGTCAGAGGCGACGGGGTCCGCAGTCCCCCTCCCGCCATCCCTAAATTTTTGGGTTTTATGAGTCGTTAAGCAGCGTGAGCCATGTGGTGGGAAAAATCGGTCAACGAAAAGCGAGTGGCGAACAGTGTTTGGTGTCAGAAAAATCTTATCTTGCCCGCTCTTCACCGGATGGTATGTGCACATGCAGTTTTGGGGTTTTACGACTCTTGATAGCGAGCAAGTCCGAGCCTGCACATCCCCAACCATATTAGCGTGGGGTATGCAATGGAAAGCTGGCGAGCTCTTGAGAAAATTTTCTCCTAGCTTATACCGCCTCCCCCGCGTTACTCTTTCGTCGAAAAATCGGTCAACGAAAAGCGAGTGGCGAACAGTGTTTGGTGTTAGAAAAATCTTATCTTGCCCGCTTTTCATCACCCTCCCGACTCTGCAGAGAAGATGAAATTCATGTAAAAAATGGCGTCAGAGGCGACGGGGTCCTCAGTCCCCCTCCCACCATCCCTAAATTTTTGGGTTTTATGAGTCGTTAAGCAGCGTGAGCCATGTGGTGGGAAAAATCGGTCAACGAAAAGCGAGTGGCGAACAGTGTTTGGTGTCAGAAAAATCTTATCTTGCCCGATCTTCACCGGATGGTATGTGCACATGCAGTTTTGGGGTTTTACGACTCTTGATAGCGAGCAAGTTCGAGCCTGCACATCCCCAACCATATTAGCGTGGGGTATGCAATGGAAAGCTGGCGAGCTCTTGAGAAAATTTTCTCCTAGCTTATATCGCCTCCCCCGCGTCACTCTTTCGTCCCTATGTCACGTGATGCGTGCTCTACGAATGATTGGCCGGCTGGGTTTTGCTCGGTGGGGGGCGGGTGCGAGTCCTTTAGTATTTATTCGAACAGTGGTTTGAAAACTTCTCTAGTAATTTTGAAAAATCCTTCGTGTCAAAACAGACGTTTTTGATAAAGTGAGCTGTGACAAAGAAAAAAATCGGTGTTCATTGGAAAAATCTCAAGACTTCAACGAGTTTATATTTTTGTGAGTACTTTATAGAATACACATATATATGTATATGGTGCTACGCCAATCCTCTTACGATACTGTGAATGTTGATTTGAATTCCGTAATGATTATCGCATTTGATTAGTATGTTAACAAAAAGTTTTTTTCGATTTTGTTTTAACTTTTCTGTATTCCCTATCATCGTATCCATAAAAATTCTGGAAAAATTTTAGAATCATATCGAAAAAATATGAACGGACAGAAAAGGGGGCCATCAGACTCCCCACCTCATTCACCACCACGATCGCCCACATATAAGCGGGTATGCAGAGGGGCGGGTTATTATGAGGAGGATGATGATGATGAATTGACAGATAGTGATGCTGATAGGCTAATTATCGACCCCGAGCATCATCTCGAATCATCATCATCATCGAGTGATGTGGAGGATGAGGAGGAGGAGGAGGAGGAGGAGGAGGAGGGGGAGGAGGAGGGGGAGGAGGAAGCAGAGGTGGAGGATGTTTGGAATGGCGGTGATGATAATGACGCACACTTTCAATTCGCTTTACTTCTGGATCAGATTGATGAAATCCGCGAAATCCTGGGAGACATAGATAGGGCTGACGATGATGGATATTTTTCGGACGAGGATTGGTGAGTAGCACCACATTAAAATAAAATTCTAGTATCTTCCACACCTTCTCCGTATCACTCATTTTGAATAGGTGGAAACTTTTTTTGAATTGGAGATTTATCATGCATATAAATGATGAGTGCAGCAGCATCAACTTTTCTATTTCGGCTTGCTCTTTTTACAGATTTTTCATCGCGAATCAATTTTGGGAAGAATGTCATCTCATTCGAGTGATGATAACGACGAGTGGTCGAGCATTGATTGGGGCGAGGATGAGGAGGCTGAGGAAGAGATAATTATAGGCTTTTCCGAAGCAACACGCGAGTTCTCGTTGGAGGAGCTTCGGGAACTCGTTGAGGATGCGCGAGCTGCTCGAGTGAGACCAAACAGCCAATATTATATAAATTACGGTGATATATGTATGCAAATAATTGTAGAAAAATGGGCGAATGAAACTATTGTAATAATTATAGATGATGAAAATAGCGATGATGATGATAATGTTAACGAGCAGGATAGCGATAATGATTTTATGGATGATTTTGAGGAATAAACCACGCAAAATTCATAATTATTGATTATATATTTTTCACAAGTAAAAATTCATAACATTTACATTTTGTATGAGGAGAATGGGTAAAAGTTATAAAGATATATATTTGTAATGTATCCTGTTTCTAGATTATAATTTTATCGAATAGTAAATTTTTTTAATTCTATGTATAAGCTATGATATAATTGACATTAATTCTATCGAATATTCTACATATAAACGCTAATATAATTGTATATATCGTAATAAATTCTATTGTTATTTTGGTAAATATTGTCCATATTATCTATACACGCGATTGCAAGCTAAACAGTCTTTAATTAGAGGATTCGGTCCATCCACGATATCGCCATCGGGTCCTGGTGTGTAATGTATGCTACATCTGCGGAACCTTGCGACGGCGTGGTCCATTTTCATATTCTCCGGTAGTTTATCCCACGCATCATTGATAGAGTTTGATGCGAACGTGCAGATAAATTCTTTTGGTAAAAAAGCTATATCCTCGGACATCATTCCCCTTAAACCGTCCAATTCTTTGTACAGGCGGAAGGATTTCTCGAGGGAGCTGGTACACTCCTTCGAATACCAACTTCTTAGTCGCTGCACATTTTCAAAGGCGCAGTTGTATGCCGGGATGTATTCAGAGTTGTCATCATACCAAATTGAGCCTGGTGCTGCTGCTTGCTGGAGGTTATTCGCTGGAGAGTATCCATGGTTCGCGTCGTGCCACGATGCCGCTTCCATATACCTCAATTTTTCTAGTGCAGGGGGTATGATATGCAAATCTTCCATATTAATAACCCTCGTTGTACCATCGACGATCTCCGTCAGCCATGCTTTCTTCTCCGCCCCTTTGACGTATACGTAACACGCATTTTCGACCATTTTTCTCACAATCTTCGTCACATCCTCGTGAGATTTGTTGCCCGCATTCCATGATATTCCGTGGTGATTGCGCGTCAACCATACATTGGTAGCTCTACATTCAAGTGGTAGGCTTGCCAAATCATAGGGCGACTTGAAAATGATGTAATCCAGACCCGACCCGTTTACATTCACGACTGCGACTTCCTTGGGTACAAACTTCATGTTATGACCGATAAAACATTGCACGTCTAGGATCATCGCCATGTTGAGGAGTGGGAATGTTGCGCTCGATTATATACTGACGGATTGTATGTGGAAGACTGACTATTCCATCTCCAGCACACCCGCTTTTACCCCCTCGTGGATGAATTTTGTGGAAGTAGAGGGGGGTCGCATAGTTCATTTAAGGCGCATAACTGCATGAAAATTCGAACTTGTTGAATTCTCCACCAAGGTATTTCATTTGCAGACGATTTTCTCCGGCCATGCTACACATTTCAGTCAGCTGACTGGAATCTTCTTGTAGAACTCTTGCGATTCTCGGCGGTAAGAAGACGTTGTATTCTCCATCGATTGTCGCCAGAACACGTACCCCGAATTTTGTTTTGACCAGTCGTAACCCGATGACGTCATACACTCCCCCAATTTCGAGTTCCGACATCTTCTTGGTTGGCAGATTCTCCAGGCGGCTGACGTGGTTAACTTTTGCTAGATCCATCGCGTTTCGAGGTTATTTCACGAGCGAGAACAGTTCACAATGAGAATACGATGAGAACAGAGTGACGATCACGATAGACGTACGCTTTATATACCACCCACCCCCACTACAATTTTTCCATTGGACAAGTCTCGACACGCATATTGTGCGAGGAATTTTTATGGGGACGCTCACTATCCCAGATTGGTTTAAGTGCATTGTCGGCACTATCTCAAAGAGCAATTTCCTGGAATTTTTTCAATAGATCTGGCAAGTTTTTACCCTATCTGATTTATGTGCGGCTTTCCGGCGCCAAACAAGTCTCGACAGGAATTATTTGTGTGTGTGTGTGTGTGTGTGTGTGTGTGTGTGTGTGTGTGTGTGTGTGTGTGTGTGTGTGTGTGTGTGTGTGTGTGTGTGTGTGTGTGTGTGTGTGATCCTATGGAAATGGCCGCCGAAAATGACCGGGGGGGGGGGGGGGGGGGGCTAGGGGGGAGCTAGGGGGGAGCTAGGGGGGAACTAGGGGGGAGCGCCGCCATCTTTGAGTTAGAACCGGCATATATACACTACTATTGCGGATGAAAATAATGACGAGTTTCATACCGTTAAAATACTTTCAAACGCTACTGTAATTACGCTTCCACGCAGAAAAGAGTTCTGCATATATTTTTAAATCTCACTTTATCGTTTCATTTGCACGAAAAAAAAAAAAAAAAAAAACACGCTCCCTGTCTCTGAGCTTATTTTTTCATCACGTGGTGAAAAATTGGCTGAATTTTCATAGCTTTGACCAGTCAACTGCGTCTGTCACTTTATGCTGTACGTATCTGTGTCTGTACGTGTTAGAAAATTTTGTATTAAACAAAGTGGAATTCACGCTCGTCACGTGCACGTATTTTCGGAACTTTTATTACGCTACGTTTTATGTATCAACGTGTATTTAGGGGCTGTTTTCGTTCGCCTGAGCTACGTGAGCTTTTCAAACTTGGCAGGTAAACAATTTCACCGTTTTCGCCTACCCACATTAACGTTCAGGCTTGTACGAATTCGTGCGCATAATCTGATAGCTGGCAGCTCGCATATTAACCGAGAAGCGCTGATCAAACGAGAAAAATTTCCACGTCGTATTTTCCAGTTATTTAAACTTACGGGAGGAGATTTCTTTTATCAGTTGGACAAGTATTTATTAGTTTTAACTAGCGAGTACTTTCTACATCTTCCTATAAGATTCTAATTTCAAATTGGTTTGAATAGTATTTTTAAATTCACATTGTTTCTCATTTAACTTTTGACGCCAATTGCACGATAAAAAAAAAAAAAAAAAAATGTACAAATATCGAAGAAAAGTTTAACGCGATTCTCACTCAAATTTCTCTCACACTCAGTGACAGCTGTTCGCAATTCGGCGAATAATTTTTTTTTCCTTCTGCCATCCGAACATCTTCGCACATTGAAAAATATTTGAAACTCTCGAAAAGCGTTCTTTCGGTAGAAAATACAAAAATAATCGTACAAAAATCCAACTCAATAACTGATCAATTTGAACGGAAACGTTACGAATAGATTGGTAATTTTTTGTACAGTATTTTTACCAAATCGTGACAAATTCAATCATTTTAATCTCCGCCGAAAGGAAAAATTTTTTGGAAAAATGAATAAATTATACGCGATAACTTAATTTCATTTGGTTAATGTCTCATTAGGATACCAGTTTGAATAAGTTTATTTCAAGCCAGCATATGAAACAAATATGCAATTGCAGTTCGCGCAAATAATTAAAAAAAAATAAATAAACAAAAAAAATGTCAAACTTCGCAGATACGATTACTTGAAATCGCAGGTCTCTGCAAATCATTTGAAATAAACATATCGGATCTTCGTCACGATAATTCGGGCTGTTGCGTATTTCGTGAATATCTAAAAAGATTTTTTTTACACTCACGTATATTTCCGATTAAATTTTTGCCCGGGGACAAGGGTTAAAAAGGGGTTGAAAATCTTCTTTGCCTCCTTTCTTTCGCAGCTTTTAACGTACACACTGCCCTCCGCGAGGGTTGGAATAAATTTGAGCCTCGAGTAAAAATTAATTGGGCTAAAATGTTCACGGTAAAATTATGTTACACAGTCTAGAGACGTGAATTTTTTTTCATTTTTCACCCTCAAAATTTATTAAATATATATATATACATATATGTGTGTGTGTGCGCGCGTGTGTAATATAATATACAAGACGGATGAATTCGTAAATTTAAATTCAGTCGTAGCGCAGCGACGTGGTGTTAGAGAATCTATACGAAGAGGGTGTACGTATAAAAAAAAAGTTTTAAAAAAAAAGGGCAAACTTATATACGTATATATATAATGGCAAACAAACGGGCTGTTTGTTGATAAACAATGGATGTTGATTTATCGCGGTTTTATCAGTAAATCGAATCCATTTATCAAACGGGCGCCCTGCAGATAACCGTCGCCTCTGCTGCTGCTGCTGCTGCTGGGAGACTCGGTTTACGTTCTATGAATGAAGGCTTCACGTTCGACCAGTTTCCGATGTGTGTGTATATACATATATATACATATATATATATAAAGCACGAACCGTGCACCGCAGCTTTATGAATTATGGGAGCCGGCAATCTATCGCTTTCTCGCCTTCTCGCTTCTGTTCGACCCGGAATCGCTCTGCCGGCTCTGAGGCCCGATAAAACTGGCATGTGGGATGACATTTGGCTGCGGTAGGTAGATATTCGAAGAGATAGAGGCTTGGCTGTATCTGGTTACAAATCATTCTCGTCCAAGGTGAGTGAACCGGTTATTGACACGCTTGGACACTATTATTGAACCTTTTATTTTGGAAAATTATAAATTGACGAAGTAAATTGTGAATTTCTCTATTACCGAAATCAATTGCTGGTGGATTAGAATTAATTTTTTTTGGTAATTTTAGAACTAAGGGTCAAACAGGTGCAACCAAAAAAGGTCAATAACTGGGACACTGGGAAAATTCATACTTTTTATCAATTTATTAAGATTGAATTGCGAGACGATCGTACGATGAGTAGGTATTCACACAATTATTATGCCTGTTCGTGAGATGCGAAGATGACTTTGGAAGAAGATGAAGAATTTTGATAAATTTATAAAGAAAAGCTCAGATATCGATGCTACGTTTCAAATTCATTTGAAATTGGATGAAAATCTGATAGATTTGTTCGATTTCAGTTCACGTTGGCTTATATTGTTGCAGAAAACTGATTTCTGCGAATTCGTTGGGGCGGATCTTGTTTTTGATTACAGGAAATTCAATATTGCCATTTATGTTGATTGTGATTAGTTTCGGTGGAATTTTGCGAAATTGAATATTTAACGATGCCAAGTTTATAAAAATGTACTGCATCAGTGAACTTGTGAGAAATCACCAGAACCGACTAGAGCGTTTAATCCTGGTCATATCTGATCTGATTTCGTATCTTTGGCGCTGTCACAGCTTTTAAAAGATCGTAAAACTTTTTTATTTTCAATTTTCTCACTCAAGCCGTAACCGGTTATTCGCGATTCTTCAATCTCATACACAGAAACATCAGCTTGAAGTTTCTTGCGAGGAATGGAATTGAAAAATGTTACAATAAGGCGTTATTTTTAAATGTGCAATCGTTTTTTTTTTTTTTTTTCTTTCAACACTTTCCGATTAGCCGTTCATATCCAGAAGTCTTATATTCATCTTAACCTACTACTTATGAACCAATAGTTTTTTAAAAAATGTAACACGAACAGATTATTGATATTTTCTGTTTTGCAGTTTTGGAAGAAATCGAGAAAATAAATTATCTTCAAACGAATAAAGAATCGGCTTCTAGAAAAATGAAAAAAATGAGGTTTGATGTTGCGCAAAGTCTGCAATAGGTACTTTCCGCGAATTTTCGTAAATGTGTATGGATTTCGCATTCCTTGAAACAATTTATCCGCTAAATTTATCTGACCACATATTTATATAATCCTCAATAATGCAACATTGAAAACAAAAAAACTAATTCCGAAAACCGTACGTATTAAAAATGAAATCGGCAATTTTCCTTACTCACAATCAATATGAAATTATAACGCAAAGGAATTTCAAAATGAGAATGTAAAACCAGTCTAATAAATCAAAAATGAAATTCATTATATTACTCCTTTAGTTGTCGTTGTAAAAGTCATTGCATCGTTGTGGCAAAAAGAAAAAAAAAAAAAAAATGTAACACGAAGTAGGAATTTCAAAATAAAATTCCAAAACCAGTCATTTTGATTACTCCGGTAGTTCTAGTGTTAATATACCCTGTAACGTCAATATTTGTAACAAGATGAAGCCATTTAATATAGGAAAATACAAATACACTTGTATACGTGCTTGTCTGCCAGTTTTGTAATAAGATTCCGTAGGATTTGTTGCCGATTTTCTTCGAGCTTCGATACCATCACCCCTGGAATATGAGCTTAACCGTATTTTATGCTTCGTTACGTATTCCCAATATAATAATACGGTGAACCTGACACGCAGCTAAAGGCGTTTCGTATATTGTACCGAAACTTGCTTGCGCCGAAACACCTGGGAACTGTCAAACTTTTATCAGACAGGTGCACGATTGGAATAAAAATTAGAACACGATACGCAATAACGATATAATCCGTAAATTGAATTATCGCTTACTTTCATACCTCGATCAAATATTTTCCTATATTTAAATTTTCTTCCTACTAGAAAACTAAAGGAAATGAACAAACGAAACGTCAACGATCGGACGTATCAGATTTTAACCCGCTATAATTTGTCGTACGAAATGTTTGGCCAAAATTCAGTTTTACTGTATCGTTGAAACGGTTGATGTATTATCGTTACCCTTAGCGAGCGTTGATTGATCATGGAAACCCGGGCAGTTGGAGCGGATCGAAAGGAGAGAGCGACGAAGAGGGAGAGAGAGAGAAAGAGAGAGAGAGAGAAATAGAAAAAATGCAAGGAAAAAGAGAGGAAGTAAAAAAAAAAAAAAAAAAATCAAGCATCATTCCAACATGTGCGTTCGACTCGAGAGAAGTGGAGTGGCCTTGGCGTGCAGACAAACCTCCCCTCCCGCCCCCCCTGCCCCAAATCTTTCCCGGCGGCGGGAACCGCGCAGGTTTTCTTTGCCATGAAAACCGCTTGCCACTAATTCATTTTCACCCTAATGTCCTTCTGCTGCTCTCCGCTTCGGTTGTACAAAGAAAAAAAAAAAAAAAAAAAAAAAAAAATAAAACAAAGAAGAAAGAAAGAAGAACAAGTATGGAAAAAGGTAGGGGAAAAAAAATGTGGATGGAAAAAGGAATAACACGAAAACGAAAAGAAGAACAATATAAACAGAAAGGAGAAAGAGAGAGAGAGAAAAGTATGACACAAAAAACCTCGCACCTCCCATTTTTGCAATATATCAAACCAGCCGGAGGCTAGAGACCGAGGATATCAAACGACGAGGATGAGAGAACAGGAAAAAGTGAGAGAGAGAACGATGGATATGGAGGGACAGAGGGAGAGGTGCAGAACCTAGGTGGCTGCAATCTCAACAAGATTAGAACATATCAATATATCAACGTATCAGATGATATTATTGCGGTTGCGAAAATGTATATTCTTCCTTTAAATGGTCCTATAATTGGAGCTTTGTTCACCTCAGTACCGTCGTGGTGTTTGATTGACATGAAAACCAGTAGAAAAAAAAAAGAAAAGAAAAAGTCAAGTAACTACCAAAACTAGATCAAATTTGTGTTTTAGTCACGAATTGCGTTACTGGAGAGATTAAAAGTGAAATTAGGAAATACGAAAAATTTCAGAAGGGTGGTTACAAAAATGACGCATCAAACCATACAGTCCTTCTAGAGGAGGTAAACAAACGGTACTATAAGCGAGACGCGGGTGGCTGAGCCCTGGTTTCTTTCAAAGAAGGAGTAAACTCTTCGCGTCTGGCCTCCCGAGGGAAGACTTAGCCGCGTCCTCCCTTTCTAACGCCGCCGTGGCTCCTGAAACCTCCTGGAAACCGTTGAATAGTGAGGAATTACGCTGGCAGCGATTCCCCCGATCCATTAGCTCGGTAGTTACATGGAATTGCTCAGCGATTTTCCATCCATTCCTTCTACCGTCCTCCTATACTTTGGATTTTATACTCCGCGGAGGATGACTGCGGGTCATTATACTTGTTCGAGGAGAAGAAGAAGAGGAGAGGGAAAAAATTGATAAACCGTAAAACGGTTCGTGGTTATAGTTATACTCTGTGGATAATATTTCATCAATTTTACTTTCTCGTTACTTTACGTTATACGCTGGGACTTTATACCTACGTCGGTTGTTCGTAATGATCTGCAGTTAGGGGGAAACGGTTTAAGTTCAAATTACTCACAGAAAAAAAACCTAATGTGAAAATAACCAGCGATTTAATTTATAAATTATACAGTATGGTATTCAGAAATGATTGCAGGGGTGGTTTTTTTCCTTCTGAAATAATTGGGAATTCTGTGACCGAAATTAGACCAGCTCTTTAAGTTTGAGCCTTGACGCTGTACAGAGTTATTTCAACGACGAATGGTATCTTATTCGTTTCCACACGATCGTAGTCGAATTCCGTTCCAAAGATCCTGAATTTTGGTATCTCTAAGGTATAATGCCAATTTTTTTCAATCCCCACATACTGAGAAAAATTTAAACCGTTCGATAAAGAAAAAAAAAGATGCAAACGTGTCTGAGTTTGTATTTCATCTCTTTTATCGAAATCTCTGACTGATCTGCTCAATTGATAGTTTAAGAGGAAGGCCACTGTGAGGGCCGAAAAAATAACTGATTCTTAAGAATTTTCTTTACAGGGATAACTAATTAATAAAAGAATCGGATCGTTGGTATTTTACTAAGTGTCTGTTAAACTTGTTTTATATAAATTTTTATTAAAAAACACTTGAAATCAACAATGATATGGACTTTGACTTGACGATAAATAAAAAAATTTCCCCGCCATCGTGGCATTGATATCTCGATAAAAGGTTATATGAAAATAAGAAACAAAATTTTATCAATATCTGTGCAAATGCAGCTATCGTCGTGCGTGGCTGTTTTTCTTTTTTTTCATTATTTATAAAATGGCGACGATTTGAAGAAAACCAAAGAGCGTTGAAATTTTTTTTTCAATCTGTCACCATTTCGTAAATAATAAAAAAAAAGAAAAGAAAAGAAAAACGGCCACGTACAATGATGGCTACATTTGTATAGATATTGATAAAATTTATTATTTATTATCAGATAACCCTTCAGCGAGATATCAACGCCACGATGGAGGAGACATGTTTTTATTAGTCATTAAGTCAAGGCCCATATCTTAGTTAATTTTAAACATTTTTTAATTAAAATTCACATAAAACAAGTTTAATATACACTTAATAAAACACCAACAATTCGATCCTTTTATTAATTAGTTATCCCTGTGAAAAAAATTCTTAAAAGTCGGTTATTGTTTTGTCCGTCACAGTGGCCTTCCCACTTAACTAACGAAATTCGCAGGCAAAGGGTTCGAGCCTTCTATTTACAGGGGAGTAAAAATCTGGTCAAATGATTAGCTCGCGTGACGATTATTGGGGCGGGAGCTTAAGGAACAAGAAAACGTTGGCCGAAGTCTGGAGTATGAACTTGAATGGGCCACGTGCAGCTCGGGGAAGAAGAGCGACGAAAGAAGAGGGGCGGAAAGGGTATTGGAAAAGCCATTAAGACTTTGGTCTTTATTGTGTTCAGGGGAGAACCGGGGCGAGAGGTGGTACCTTGAAAGCTAGCGTCCCACCAGCCTTGGATACTATTCTGCAGAAAACCGTCGTAACTAACTATTCCCGAAGTCACGATGAGGGAGAAATAGAACCAGAAACGTGACCAAGGTTAGCGATAAATTGTCAATATCGGAGCTTTATTTCCTTCCTCGTTCGTTGTCCGCTACATTGTCTATTTTCTTGCCAATTACTGCCATCGAAATGTTGACTCCTCTCGTTGTTCAAAGGGCAAAAGAGCCGTCGACGAATCAGTGATCAGAAATGGATTCTGGTATACATTGGTTTGTCAAATCCTTTCTCTGATGGGGTTTCCCATTGTGCCGAAGGGTCGAATCGGCTCAGTGCCGTGGGACGAAAAGCTTGGAGGTCGACTGCTTTGTTGTTACGTAACTGGACCGTGCATCGTCAAGTTTCTTCGTTTGATCAGAACTCTTCATTTGGTGCTTATAATTTCTGCAACTAGAAGCTGGCGCTTCGGTGACGAAGTTGCGGGTTCGTTACGAGGCGGAAAAGAATTGGCCAATTCTATACTTCCAAGAGCTGGTACTGAGAGGTTGATTGTTTTGCAGTGGAATCGATCGTTTCTATTAATTTTAATTCGTTCATATCAGAGAATATTCAAACCAAGCGTCGGTCATTTAGCTTCAGCTTATTGGAAATCGATGGCGGACGATGTTCAGCTTCTCCTGTAAAAGCTTCTGGGATTTCTCCCGCCTAACTGGGTTTCTTGCGTCGAGGCCGTCGGTTGTGTTTTGCTAGTTTGCGTAATTGTACGCGGCCGCTGGGCAAATAAGAGCATCCACCGCAGATGGTTTGTGTTTAATGACGGGTTCACGCTGATTCCAGGGTTCGCGGAGTGCTGATCAGCGGCTTTCACCCATTCTCGGCATCGACGAAAACCCGAACTCGAAATTTCACCTTACTTTCATCGTTTCTCGAACTTTCGTTGCGAGGTTAAACGCACACTTCAGTGTTCCACACTGTTTTGTTTATGTTACGTTTGCAAATCACGTGCAGATCGATTCTGCCCGCCTTCGTAAAATGGCTTTGTTTACAATCACTGTCGCAGAGGTGGACGGCTATCTGACGCGTCTATCGAAACTGATTGATTGCTTGGATCGCGACCTAGCTTAGCAGATATGCTTATTCGTGTAATATTTCTTGAGCCATCACATCGCTCGTTTAGATAAAAGAGTTGACGTCATCGAGAGTTGATGTGTGGATTGTAATTTTGGCAGTGATTCTTATATTGATTTGCGTACGTGTAGTTATTGTTCTCAATCAGATTCCAGATCACTTTTTAGTCAAAACTGTCACAAAAATCTGTATTACGTACATTTTCTAACTTCGAACGGCTCTTGAAATTGTATTGATCTCCAGATTCCTTCGAACGAGTTTTTCGGTAAGCAGTACGTTGGAATCAGCTGATTCATATACTTCGGAATTTCGCGAACTTCTCCATGTTTACTGTGAAAAAATTCTCCTTCGAGGATTACCCTTTTGTGTACGAATCAGAAAAGATTCCACCATAAAGATGAAACGACCAAGGCAAGGGTGAGAAAGGGTCGACCATTGTAGGAAGTTCGAGTTGAGAAATGGGAGGGTGATAAAAATGCTGGTGAAATTTTATGAAAATTTGAACCGTTGACAATATGTCATAAAAATCGAGATCTGGATTTAAACAGGCGGGGAACGAAGCTCGTTAATCCGAGTTTTATTCATTTTTGTTTTTTTACCGTTGTACGTGGCCGGTAATGCGTGATAACGATACTTGCAGTCGCAGCATCTGTTGTTTTCCTCGTCAAGGAATACGCTAACGACAACATAAAAGGGGGTGGTTCGACCCTACGTGCTTCGATCAGAGTTATAATCCCCAACGAGTGGAAAAAGTTTATCCCCGGAACGTAAAGGCGAAGCCGAAATCCTCCGGGACCCTACTTTCAATCCTCCACGGTGTGTAGCAGGTGAAGCGAGTTCGCACGTAGAAAATAAAAATGAAATTCGTGACGCACGAAAGATAAACTTTTCCTCGTTCAGATTAGTTCACCCCTACCCTGTCATTCCTCCCCCGCCACCTATCACCGAATAAAACTTTCTTCAATATAACATCTCATTCCCGTGGCTTTTACGCTTGGCTGCCGATTTCTGCTCACACTGTCCTTATCCTCTTCTAGCTGCATATCCACATGTCTGAAAATAAATTCGTTTCTCCATTCTTCGATATACACGCGTGTGTCAGAAATTCGTTGACCAAAATTCTGGGGAAAATTACTTTCTAATTGGATTAGGGTGAACGATCGTTCTTTTATCAGCTAGAATCTTCACTTCACACCATTGAAAGCCATGCAGAGTTGAAATTGCTTCTTCAACATCTGACAATGGATCTCTGGATGCTGAATAGATGTAATACAAAGGAAGGGGTAAGCCAAGGAGTGAACTTACAAAATCTGTGGTCTTCTTGAAATACTCGTCGCACCCTGATCAGATCTTATTGAATCCTTTGTGAATAGGTTTTCGGATAGGGAGTAGGTGCAGGGAGCGGTAAACGAGGCACGGTTATATCCTTCAAAGTTTTAACCCAAACTCTTGTTCTCCGGGGAGGATACCACGGACTACAAACAATCGGCTTGCCCGAGAGGGAAACTTCTGCAGGGGGCTTGTTCGAGGGAGTCGGAAACGCTCGGCCACGTGGTCCGTTAATAATGTTTCCCGGCGACGGCGGTCGCCAACCCAAGACATAAATCGACATCTTATTTCTCTGCAGGGAGCCCCGCCAGAACGGTGAGTCTCGCGGGCTGCGCCCACATCCACGCCGGGACTCGAAAGCTCTTTATGGATCGGTTTAGAAATAGAAGTTCTCGCCCCACGCCCCCCACCACCCCGCTTATTTATTTATGGCTATTGCCTATCAGGTGACTATTTTACAGGTTTCGGCCAAGATTTACTGCTAAAAGTATCCTCAGACTTTCTTTACTGCCATGCTCCTCTCCCCCAATAACGCCGAAATGACACCGACGAAAAATACGCGCTGTACCTATTCATAAAAGGTTGCCGAAGCCTTACTCAGAAGCTTTTGGGAATGCTCGAATGTATTCAACGTGTATTTACAGACTGACGCCTATCAGGCTTAAAAGTAGTACAAAGCAGCTTCAGGTATTATTAGATGCGCTGTGATTGAATATAAATTCAAGGTTGTATGTGGTTCACCGCTTTCGGGTCTTCGCTCCACCTTCATATTGAAGATATTCGTTTCGTATAACGAGTGCGCTTGAGTAGAGTTTTACTATACTTGGCGTGCCTGTAAATTCCTTCGAGTTCATAGCGGTTAGCATACCAAGGTTTCGGGCAGGTCACGTGTATCGTAAATCGGGACATACGTGGGCAACAGCTGTCACCTGACGTGGCCTAACAGTGATTTATCAGATGCGAACAACACGGTACACTACTTGGGAGTGGATCACAAGATCTCCGGCACTACCTAGCGCTGTCCTAGAAACCCATACATGAACCAATAACTCATGTGGATATTGAAACGCTCGAGTGGTTTCAACCGTCCAATTTCGAGGATATGCGGTGATAATAATCCAGCGAACCAGGTTTTCGTACTGTCGTCAAAATGGCAAATTTGTCGTTCAAGATAGTCACGCAAGGCCTCGGAAGATGATTATCGATACATTTTGTATTCACTTGTCGGATTGACGCAGGTGCTTCTCCACGAAATGGAGTTTCGCTTATATTATGTATCGAACCCTCGATATTCATCTGTGAAATTTATGGCTGTAGTCATTGTCTTTGTCCACTGGTTGCAGAATGGTGGGTTTGTAAATGGGGCGGGTTTGTAGGTTTCTACAACTGTTACAGATGGCACTGAGTGACTTTTAGTGAGTACGCTAGAATTAGCGTTCGAATTAAAGGGCGGGAGGGTGAGCCGAAACTCGAAAGCCGCCTGTAATTGCCTCCAGACACGAAGTTCGCCCAGGAATCGAGTCCCGAGTCTGAAATTATTATGTATAATCCTATTAAGAATATTAGACTTAAAGCCTTGCCTAATTCACCGCGAGAAGCAAGTATCGAGATTGGAGATATTCGCCGAAGAGCCAAGCCCACGCGTCAATTTCCGTTAATATAAATTTCCGGCGATTGATCGCGCCCGAAACACCGACCTTGTAAAGTTCTTTGATTATCAACGAGACCATTTTATTGTCTCAATCTCGCCGATTTCCCACCCAAGGTAATTCTTCCTCGATGTGCCGGTTCACCCCTGGATCCCTTTGTGTTGAGTATCGTTAGCCTCAGCCGTTGGCTGGGTGAATTCTTTCTTCCGCAAGCCTTTCTCGGATTCCGGGGATTCCAAGGATTCGTTGGATTTAGTTCCATCGTGCCTCGTGCCACATAGTCGGGTCTTCTGTTGCCGTTGGGAGAGGGTGAAAAGAATTGACAAACCATAAAAGGAGCGGATCGGATATTTTTCACTTGGGAATACAATGCGAAAATTCCACGTCTTGTATCCCACTCAGATTTTTGGTGGTTACGGTGCTTGAGCATTCGCTGTAACGGCAGTATCCCGTCGTCCCTTCGGAATCAGCAGACACTGGCAACGATAACACGGTTCCTAGTGATCTATGATGCTATAATTATCCTGCACGGACATGCTTTTAATTATTCCCTAGGGAATCCCATGAGTAGGTATATCGCTAATGCGTGAGTACCCTACACCGAGGCGTGTGTCGGGTTATCTCGCTCGATTCACGGCGCTTCCGTTCCACCTGGACGATTAGTGAACCTTCAGTCCAAGCTGGAGGTGGGAAACTTTCGGGGGCAGGAGGGGCAAGGATAAGCGAGAGAGAAGTAAAAGAAAAATCCACGGATCAAAATTTCGTCGCCGTGGCAGCCGCAGGTGAGAATCGATTCCAGTTTTATAAGTATGGAAAGCCATTAGCACTTGAGCACTGTCTCCCAACTCCCTTGCCAAAACCTGTTCTTTACATTTCCATTCCATTATTGTTCTCCGGTCTCTCGTCCCATCCCGCCGCGGCCCTCTGCACCCCATTACACCCCGTTTCTCTGCCCCCAAAGCTCTGCACATTGTGTTTCAGTACAATACGCCTACAGCCATACACGAGGGTGCAGGTTGTACATGTTTCCAGTCATGTACATGGGTATGTAACGCTCCGGAGTGAGCTGGCAACAATATAGTTAACGTTGCATAATACATTTTCGTAGCTGGGGCAGATTATTGGGTAGAGAGACACGTATATAGATCTGGTTGACTTGTGTGACACGTCGATCTAGTCGTTCACTTATATACTCGACGCGTGTGTGGGTACAGGGGGATATAGCGTAAGAGATGTTAAAGGTTCGCGATGTAGGTACGCTATCGCGCGCGGTACTCTGCAGGATCTACTAGTCCTTTGTTCAGTAGTTTGAGAGCGAGAAGGACAAACATGTTTGTAATTGGTTCGAACCAATTACGTACAGTCTGGTAAGTTGAAGAGTGCTCGATGTCGAAGATATTGTTTCATCACTCTGCTCGCAAGCGGAGGTAGAATTCCGCACTAGGCTGTTGCCTTGTACCGTTCAACTTCACACACACATCTGAATTGGCATCTGTGAGACTTCGAAAAATTTTCAGGGTAAGCCAGACTACATAGAATGTCGATTATCGTCACCTTCAAACACTTGAGTTCATTGGTAGACTTTTGCGATCTGTAGTGTCGAAACGCTTCTGGATCGTGACGAGTGAATTTCTCAGAGACTGAGCAGCTCTTGAAGTGCCGAAACCCTCCATTTCGCATGCTTCATCTGGCTTACAGCTTTGCTGGCTCCGCAGTACAGCTCGATGAACACTGCATCTGTAGGCACTCGTGAATAATAGTTCAGCACAATGTGACTTAGTTCGTTTGAAACTTGAATAGCACAGCTCTTCATTGCAGTCAGCATACGGTTTGTTGACTACGGTACGAACGGTTGGTTGATGGTTTATGATACAGCGAGGCTGGAACACAATAGTTTGAAGGTTAGGATTCATGGCGTTGGTCGCTGCTGGTGTTGACGTTGCTTTGGCCATTTGTTTTGATCAAAGCGTTGACAACGGAGAACGAAGGATTTTGGCTGATTGCTAAAATTAACATTTATTATTAGGGTCTGAAATACCCTTTATGTACGTGGTTACAAATGAAAGGGGGGATTACCGCGACCGGCTTACTGCTTAATAAATGTGTGAGCTTCCAAATTCTGGATACGAAAAGCTCGATTTAACGGTTTAATAGTGTTCATATATACCCCGCAAATACCAATCCAGGCTCCAATTTTCTATTAGGTTAGGGACTTTACGTCCTTAGTGTAAAATTTTTTGCTCACCCGGTGCCCCGAGCCCAAAAATGTCGCTGAATACCGTAACACCGAACACCTTTTGTATGTGGTGACGGGATTGTGTATGTTTTAAATTTAGGGAATAGTACAACTAACAGATGGTTAAATGACGAACGTTCTCAGTTCACGTTAACACATCCAGCTTTGGGACAGTAGAAGATCAAACGTCCAAACACTCTAATGAATTATCTTTTATCGTTATCGTTATATTTGTGCATAGTGGAAAATCATTTTTATTTATAATCAAGTCTTGAAAATATCGTTACTGTTTGGGGGTCATTGATGAAAGTATGACAGAAGCGAAGAGAACTTTGAATCTCTCTGTAAGTAGCCACAGAATAATCGTATGAGACATATTGCAGAAAATTTGTTATTTGATTCCTCGTATTTCACGAAATAGATGGGTGCTAATCATAACAAACTACACAACCACTGATAGATATTTTCGTTGTTTATAATGCGATAAGCCACTTTGGTTGATGTATAACACCAATTAAATTTTATTGACTAAAAATATACTACGCGGCAGGATCGCCGGGGCTTATCAATAAAGTAGCAAAGCCAGGGGGACAGGGTTCAATTGGGTTCAATTATTCTATCTGAAACTTTGTGTTGGAACGGTAAAACCGACGTGAATTTACAAACCTGCAGAAGCTCCGCACGAAACGCTCGTTCAATTCCTTCACGTCCATCAAAGTATGCCTTTCGTTTCTCCTGAATGTCGTACCTCGAAGTTAGACAGACCAGTATTTGGCTCATTGCTAGGCAGATTTTCGCCGACGCAGGTATGGAAGGAAAAAGCAGGAAAATAGTTAACGTGATTTTAATTGCTTCACGACAAGTGTGTTTCATTTCATTAAGATTCAAAAGAAGGACCCGAAAATGTGAGGACAGTAGAGGATCAGCACCCGGCTCCTTAGACTCCTGATACGCCAGATATCCAGCTGCGGTGAGCTGCGATTTCAGTATAGACACTGGGGAGTCCAGGCTGGGCGCATCCATAGCTCCATGACATGACGCCAGCAAGCCGTCGCTGGATAAGCAGTGGACTGCCTTGGTCTCCACGACAAGTGCCTCGACCGCCTTCGAGGAAAGCGGCGCATATCTGACCAGCAGGAAGTCCTCCCCAAAAGCTATAGGCGCTGCTGCATTCGGCCTTGGAGATGATGGGGATGTTGATGATCTGGAGGTTTGTAGAGAAGCTACCGCCCTCGATTAGTGCACCCCATCCAGTGATGACAGCGCGATCGCCAGCCATAGCCTCTTCGTTTTCGGAGTACATAGAAACCGGCTGGCGCGTTGCGTCCAGGACAAGTGGAGAGCTCATCCGGAGCAGGGAAATGTCGTTGACGTGGAGCCCCCAGTTGTTTGATCCATAGTTCGGGTGGTTCACGACCAGGAGCAGTGTTGTCAGGCTGCCACCACTGGTCGAGGAAACGGATCCAGCCCGGACAAGATACCAGCTTCTGGGGTAAACCATGCAGTGAGCTGCGGTCAGGACCCAGTTTTCGGAGATTATGCTGCCGCCGCAACTGTGGGAGCCGAGGAGAGTTAGGGACACCTGGTAAGGTGCCTCAGACATCACTGCATCCATGCCACCAACGATGCGACTCGTGGGGTTCAGAGGATTTGGAGCTGGAATAAAAACATCCGAGACAAGCGTCAATTGGCGAATTGGCTGCCTCGGGGCGTTTTGTCGCTGGCATTTTCATTAGCTGTGGCTTTTACACAAATACACGTCTACGCAGTTGATTCTATATAGTGATTTGTGACGGTGTTAGTATTGCCTGAAATCGTACACGATATCTAAACAAAGTGCCGTCAAATTAAAGATTTGTGAAATAGTGTTGTTGAAATTAGCGATTAATTTACATTTCGCTCGAAATTCAGAAAAAAGTTCACATAGTCACGAGATTGAAATTCGTAACGTTACCGTAACGAAATATTGTGGCAAAATCACTATTTTCTTATTTTTACAGTGACTTTCAATAAACTACGATTTAAAAATTCGAGAATGTTTTATTTTATCGCAGTTTACTGACTTCCAAACAATTCAATAATCGCGAAATGACGGGTTTTCCGAAGCATAAATCGTTAAAATAATGTCACTAATTTCAACATGATACGTAGTTACGGAGTTTCAATCTCATTATCACCGTCTCAGGCTACTTATCAGTATAAAGAGTAGCTTTCTGTTAAAGTCTGTTTGACACGTGCATAGGTATTGGGTACTCACCAGCACCAGCTACGATGGCGAGCAGAATAACGATCTTGATCATCCTCAGACGACACTGATTTGATCGTGGATTTTTAAGATTGTACCAAAGTTACTGTACTGTAAGGCTACTTTATATGGTCTGGGTACCGAGTTTATCGGGATTAACTATCTCAGACCATGGTTAAATGTAATTGAATATTACTTTGTATGCAGCTTTTGTATGCCTGTGTTGGACAGAACGAGTTACTATCTACGTAATCATTGATAATGCACTGGAAATTGATTGAAGTGTTAAGAACCTCACATTTTTTTATTCAGCAGCCAGGTTATCACACAGATAACTCAACTCACTTGCATTTTCCATCTTCCGTTGGATTAATTGCGCATTAATCATAGTCTCAAGCCTAGAGGTAATTCTCTCAAACGACCCTTGGTATATGTTCTGAAATTATTATTGCTTCAGACGCTTAAGGTACACGCGAGCTAGTTATCTGCAGCAGCGGCAGCAGCGGCTACAAGGATGAGCATAATAATGTGCAAATTTGAGTAAAACCCGAAATTGTTCCAACGTTGACAGTCGTTAGTTGTCGCACCGCATAAATCACGATTAATTAAACCATTACCTCATCAAACGAGATTAATCATGTTTATCAAATGAATCTCATAGCACGTACGTGCAGATGCCACATGGATATAAACCTCCGATAACATTCTAAACAGAATGACAAATCTAGGTAACTATCAAACACTTGACTCGAATGCTTCTTGTCTTGATGTCTTTTACCTACCTATATGGTGAATAAAATCTAGATTGTATGCTCGTTATAAGAGTTTTTACAGTATAAGGGATGATTGATCAGTTGTTTCAGTTCATGGTTCAAGTAGTTGAGAAGTTTCAGGAGACAATGAAGTTCAGGTTTTTAGTAATTGGAGCCTAGTATTTTATTCGATGTCGCTATATCTGTAATTAAATTAAAGTTGGCAATATGCGTAGCAAATATACACAAATGTACGGTCAAGACACTGTTACTCAGGTGGATAAGAATATGAACGGTTCAACAGCTACAAGGATGATCGGATTCGTCAAACATGTATTTATTAATTTAAAATATCGTTAATGAAATCAAGCCCCGCGGTTGCTTGAAGGATAGCCTAGGTGAAATGGAGACTGATTTTTAGACTCCAGAGTTGGTGGAGATCCAGCTGCGGTAGGACGCGACCTCAGTGTATACACCCGGCCATCCAGCGCGGGCGCAACCGTTACCCCAGGAAACGACACCAGCAAGACGTCCGCTGATAGCGAGGGGACCACCAGAGTCACCCTGGCAGGCGTCTTTGCCTCCCTCAGGATACGCGGCACAGATTTGACCGTCGGGAAGTCCTCCCCAGACGCTGTAAGCGCTGTTGCAGTCAGCCTTGGAAATAATGGGGACAGAGACAGTCTGGAGAGTTCTGGAAGCGCTGCCTCCCTCGGTAAGAGTACCCCATCCGGTTATGACAGCGATGGAACCGACGCTGGCTTCCTCGTCAACGGCGTACAGAGAGATGGGCTGACGGGTGGAGTCTAGGGTGAGGGCTGATGCCAGTTGCAGCAGAGCGATGTCGTTGATCGGGATTCCCCATCTGTTTGAGCTGTAGCTTGCGTGGCTCACTACTGAACTGAGTGATGTGCGGGTGCCGCCAATGCTGGAGACGGTGGAACCGGCGCGAACGGTGAACCATCTTCTGGGGTAGACCATGCAGTGAGCAGCGGTCAAGATCCAGGTGTCGGAGATGATGGCACCACCGCAGATGTGCGAGCCGAAGACCTGGAGAGATACCTGGTAGGGTACTTCTTCGATGGCGGCATCCTCACCACCAACGATACGACCAGTCGGGCTTACATTGCCGGTTTGGAACGAAGCATTTACAGCTGGAATGGAGATTACACTGTAAGATTAACAAGTGGAGAATATGCTTTGGCACTTGGTAATGGTGCAGGATTCGTGATTTGAGCAGCGAATATATTCCTCGTAACCAATGTAAGGTATAAAATATATATTTTGTACAAAACTTTATATTCAATACGTGTAAGGATATCAGGCACTCACAGGCAACAGCCACGAGGGCGACCAGAACGACGATCTTAATCATCCTTAGGCTGAAATAATGTACTGGTCGGTTTCGAAAACGTAACTGACGGCTTAATTTTATATTCAGCTGTATTTATACGATTTGGATATAAATTTTGTCGGAACTACGTACAAACTTGTCAGACTGGTCACGATTAAATCGACTCATAAATTTGATATGATAATTGAGAATTCGTGCTTGTCTGCAGGTAGGAATTCAAGTGACAATGTACCGCGTATAATTAGAGGATTTAAAATCTACTAGTGTTCTGACAGTTCATCGATCAGATATGATTAGATCAGAGACTGGGATCATGGTTTTTCGATATTGCAGAGAGATGAGATTAACGTGCCAGTATATTAGGCTCCGACATCAGAAACTTGGAGGCAATTCTCATTTTGGTTGTAGAATCCTGAACATATTTTTCGCTGGAGGTTTATGAAGTAATCACTGTGACATTCGACGTTGTATAATCTCGTAGACATTTATGATTGGGTCGCCATGTCGACAAATTATGGGAGAAGATGTTGCAGCCGATGCTGAATTTATTATACGCCACGTCAGGAGAAAGTAAGAAGAACCGAGCAAGGGTATCCTTGTGGCCCATGTTATACGATTTTATCGTTCGTTTAATGGCTAATGAGTGGGTATCCATGTGTCTGTTCAAATGGCCGGTAAATCCAACCCCGAAGAAACGCTAGTAAATCTCCTTAATCAGCTGGAGTCCCAGGGTAACTCTTCCTTAGGGTCTAACTCATTTTGCTCCGTAAAGCACGACCCAGACAATAATTATCGCAGCTGCTATCCTAGCTGATATGTGCTTCCCCGCAGAGAAAGATCGTGGGAGTAAATTACATTATTTTCCTCTGTTGGATTAGGGACAGAGAAGAGATACGGACAAAAGGTATTTTCAGCTCCTTTTAATCCACGTGACTTTACTAGCTTGCTCGACATCTAACTGATCATTTTCAATGTGTATTACTCGTTTCACACTGAGTATAATATACAGAAACAAATACAGGCGGCCAAGAGCCACCGGCTCATGTGCAGTTAGTGAAATACATAAGATTGGACAGTTGGTTAACTTCGTACTACGATGTACATGAAATGTTTGAGGCGAGAAAATAATAGCTTGATTCAATTACCGCCACGTTGCGGAATAGACTGGTTATACAGAGATCTAGGTCTGGATTAAACTACCCAAGTTAATTTACCGATTTCACGGTGAATTGTTACGGTTTATAATACAATACCATATCTTTTTACACAGTGAATAACTCTGAAAATAGAGATTGAAAATAGAAAAAATTCGGTGCATTTAGACCGAGTTTAAAAAAAATTTCATCCAGGAATCAAAACCTTTGAAGCTTATTTGAGCAGAGACGGTAGAACGAGTTTGTTAAGCCGAGAACATTGAAATGGAGTGGGTTTGTCATTTTCTCGATGTTTGGATCGTTTTGTCGTTCATATTCAGTGAAACTTTATTTGAATTAGTTATATCAATGTGGTCAGAACAGGGAGAAAAGAAATTTACGTTCCAATCGCTGTGTATTTATTCAACATTACAAGGTCATGCCTAAAACTAACGTGTTCACAAACAATTCAGTTTTCGATCACGAAGCTCCAACGTCGATTTTTAGACTCCAGAGGTCTCGGTGATCCAGGTTCGGTAGGTAGCGACCTCGGTATAGACGCCCGGGAATCCGACAGCTCCGCATTGGAATGTCCAGGAAACGATACCTGCTTGGCGTCCATGAACGGCGACGGGGCTACCGGTGTCGCCTTGACAAGCTCCCAGACCACCCTCGTCCCAAGCGGCACATATGTGGTTTTCCTCAATCCCTCCGATACTGGCGTACGCTTCGTTGCAATCATCCTGCGAGATGATGGGCACGGCGATAGCCTGGAGGGTGGCAGAGTAGGCGCCGTGATTGGAGGTCGCTCCCCATCCAGTGACTATGGCGGGGGCACCAATGACTGTTTGTTCGCTCAGGTCGTACAGCGAGATGGCGGCCTGAGTGGAATCGAAGACGATGCTGGTGCTCAGCTGGATGAGGGCGATGTCGTTCACGGGGTGCCAGTAGGCGTTCGAGCCAAAGCTCGGGTGCAGAATGGTTGCTGCAGCCTGGTGGATGGTGCCACCACTGTTGGAAAGCTGGGATCCGGAGCGGACCGTGTACCAGGTCCACGGGAAGGGCATGCATTCGGCGGCGGTAAGGATCCAGGTCTCAGAGATTATGCTACCACCGCACCAGTGGGTCCCCAAAGCGCGAACCGAAACCTGGTAAGGCGTCTCTTCGATGGTCGTCGCCGCTCCACCGACTATGCGATGGGTCGGGTTCACCTCGCGTGTACGGAGCAGAGGAACTGCACCTGATAAACGAGCCAGGAATGAGGCTTGGACTCTGGCCGCCCTGAGTCCAGACCAGAATGTAAGATTACGAAAGAGACCGGACTCCTATTTTCTGTTCACGGAAAAAATGGGCCTAATTTTGGTTACGGAGTTCAGTAGTTCCGAGAACATCAATCGCAGCACCGTGGTAATAACTGCCAAACCCCGTAAGCGAAATTTGGCCCACATTTACAAGACGAGTTCACGTTAGTCTTCTCACTGATTTTACGTCCTGGTCTTACGGGATACTTTGTCAACTTGAAGTTTTAGTTATTGCTTGATTACTTACCGACTGTGGCAGCTGCCAAGGCGAATAAAACAGTAAATTTGATCATTTTCGAGTCGAGTTTACTGTTTGTGTAAATTAGAAGCTTGAAACTGGCCTGATAATCGCTAACGGCTCTTTTTATAGTATTTAGGCATCAAGTTTATCGCGATCAAGGAAGCACGTATTTGATTAAATCCGATCGGTTCGGTGATCTTCAACCTGCCGCAACATTATACTTACGTCCTAGGTACTTGTAGTGGCTTTACGTAACGTGGTTCAGCTTGTGCTCACAATGATATACAGGGCAATTTTCAACGTTAGCTCCACTTGTGCCACCTTTCTCACCATCGACTCGTCACGTGCCAATCGCAAATATGATGATTCATGTGCGAGGAATTGCAATCGCAAAGGCTATCTTAAAATATTTTAGAATCTGCAACGCTAATCAAGACCTGGAAAAACCTGGGTCACTTTTAAAACAAGTCTTCTCCCGAATCGCGGTGCAATTCCCACTGTAATGGAAAATCTTCCGTCAAGTCGGGCTTTGAGAGTTAATACGATAATCTTGGACACAGAATTTGTGCTTTCTTGGTTGAACGGATACGAACCTCGTTCTCTGATTATCGTCTCTGATTATGATTCCCCACGAGTTTGAATCATCCTCCAACTTCAATCCTCTTCTTTTACTTATGTAGGTGAAAGTATCGCTTATTAATGATCCTGGTGTCGGCGGTCTATTAAAATGAAAATCAAATTATTTCAAGTTTTGGCCCGAACGAAAAGGCCCTCTTCGGAGTGACAGAATTTTTTTTATCGACAGCATAAATAAATTTGTATAAAATTCACACGCTTAAAAGTTAATTATAAAATTTCTATTTCAACCTACATTTCTCGACATATATGTATGGCCAATCTGTGTCTAGTCAAGGCTATTTCTCTCTGCGTCCAATATGATGCTTCGTTCGTATGCGTAAGCTCTGAATTTAATTTTTTTATTTATTTGACGAACGTAAATTGCATTGCATGATTTACATAGAATTTTGTAAATCACATTAGATTGATTTTTCTGGGGGGTTTTATATTTATCTAAGTTAAATAGGAAGGACAGATCGTTGCTGATAGTAAAATTTTTATTAAATTTTTTAAGAACTCCAGGAACAGTAGTAATCTACTATTTCTATTTAACTCGGAAAAAACAGCCTTTTGATAATCCTTTTGAAAACTAAATTTAATGTTGTTTATAAAATTCCCTGTAGTGTAAATGCAATGCAGTTTCCATTAAATTAAATAAGTAAAAAAGAGACGTACCACCTGAACTAGATATTAAGTTTTAATCCCAAGTTCAGCTACGAAGATGCGAGGATACCGAAGAATCAAAAAAATAATGAAACATTAAATTCATGAAATGCGTGAAATAGTCCTGAAAAAAATTTCGGTGTAACCATCCGACGTGATATTTAATATCTTAGTAATATCTGTCATAGTTCGTTCAAAACTCAGATCAAACAAAAAAACTTTTCGCTCTCTATTATTTTTATATTTTTCATGAGCTTTTACATAAACGATTTTGACTAGGTTAATTATAACTGATTTAAACCTTCCTTCCTTCACTCCCATCAAGGATACGCTACACTTACACACGTGCGCTTGTTTATCCACTTTCATTTTTAATTACAAAAAGTCTCACTTAAACATGAACTAGAAATTGTTTTCTGAAAAGGGTCTATACAAGTCGTAAACTTGCCTCTGACCGATTCGTATACAAACTCATTAAAATTCTAGAATAATGTGATACGTTTTCGACCTAAAAAGTACTCAGATATAATGTAAAAATATCTTGCTTTCAATTTAGATTTACGATAAAAAGAAAGATATCTCAATTTGCACGATGCATTTTGATTACGAAATATGCATCTACCTGTGTTGTTCTTGGATTTTTATTTCTAATTCCTGTTACATGTCGAGAAATGTACTGAGTCAGAACAAAATTTTTAGAATTCAATTTCAAGTATGAAAATGTTCTACATATTTCTATATATTGTCTGTAAAAATATTCCAGTAACTCTGAAGAGAGCCCTCTCCTGGGGCCAAAGCGACAAAATAATTTGGCTTTGATTTTTATCGAACATGGATACAGCGATTATTCATATCGTCATAGTAACGGTCCAAAAATAAATCGATATTGATTGAGTGATTATGCGATTAAACTCTATTGATTGCTCATTGCACGTACCGATACTATGCTACTAGCAGCACGATAAACAATGCTTCGGATACTTGTTCACCATTATAACGTATTCGTAGAACCCAGACAGGTTTGAAAATTTTTTATTATTATGAGAATTAAGTGTGAAGAACTGAATTTCACCATCCTTCGGTCTGAATTTCAGAAAGAGCGTCTTCTCTTTGACAACAGCTTGAAATCATCATTAATTGGAAAACCCAAAGTTCAAGAATATGAATCCTCGGATTTGCATGAGTGACCTGAAAATATCATGAATTAACACTAAAGTTTAAGACAGTCCATAATTCGAACTGGACATCGGCATCTCCAGATGTCGTTATAGCGCTCGTCGGCTGATGATTACTTTCACTTGAAGATGCTGTGGAAAGTGGAAAGTGAAAAGAAAATGGTGGAATAGCCGCTAGGATAAAGGGGAGGATGAGTTTATCAAACATGTTTTAGTCAATTTACTGTATTGCTTTCGAAATAGTACAAAATCGAGAATGAAATCAAGCCTCGCAATCGGTTGTAAGGTTGGCGAGGTACAGTTGAGAGTCTGCTTCTTAGACTCCAGAGTTCTCACTGATCCAGTCGCGGTAGTAAGCAACCTCGGTGTAAACACCGGGCCATCCAGATCGGGCGCATCCCTTACCCCAGGTAACGATACCCGCCAAAACACCATCGATAGCGAGAGGACCGCCAGAATCACCTGTGCAAGCGTCGTGGCCTCCATCAGAATACCCGGCGCATATTTCGCCGTAAGGAAGTCCTCCCCAAGCTATGTAGGAGGTGTTGCAGTCAGACTTGGAGATGATTGGGAGGGTCACAACCTGGAGCACGGATTGCCAGTAGCCTGATTCATTGAGGGAACCCCATCCACTGATGATGGCCTTAGCACCCTCAACAGCTTCCTCGCCTTGTTCGTACAGAGGAATGATGGCGCGGGTGGAGTCCAGGGTGAGATTGTCGTTCAGATGGATCAGAGCAATGTCGTTGACGGTATATCCATAATCACTGTTTACTGAGAAGTTCTCATGGGTGATGTAAGAGTCAAAGGTGCTCACGCTACCGCCGCTGGAAGCGAGAGATGATCCAGCGCGAATTATATACCAGGCGATATCGTAGACCATGCAGTGAGCAGCGGTCAAGATCCAGTTCTCAGCGATGATGGAACCACCGCATATGCTGGTGCCGTTCACCTCGATAGATACCTGGTAGGGTACTTGCTCGATGGTGGCATTTTCACCTCCTACGATACGGCTGGCGAGGCTAAGCTTATTCAGGAGGGAACTGGGGGCCGCAGCTGAAACACAGATGTCCAGGCTCTCGCAAATTGGCAAACGGTTGTCAGTCGAAGCAATTTTCATTCGGGAATACAGTGGACAGGGGTCAGTTGTAGCATAACAAATATCTCACGCAGTATAGTATAGTACAGTATAGCATAGTAAGTACCCACTATCATTCGAGAGAGACGCGTTATGTTACAACTCTAAGAATTTTAATATCATGAGCACGTTTATCCATGTGTGCAAGTGTGGTGTGACGGGAAATGTCGCATTAGCGCCATCTTGAGTAAGTCAGTCGATGAGTGTCTCTCGAAGGGAACCTATTTCATTGTCACCTAGCTAGCGTCTCACTAAATATTCGTAGTATCATGTGCACAAATATATGAATTGCCAAGTGGCTTCTTCGAATTCTGTTGGGGAAATTTAATTATAGTTAACCTCCACAATTAGTAATTCTGAGGCTATATAATAGCATAACGAAAAACTGACGGCCCAATATTAATATCAATGTATTTCGGCACCTCGATGATACAACGATGTTGAGATAAGCATTCTATTCATTTATTGAGTACTTAAAATATTAATTTATTCATTTTATATTATTCCCCGATACACCATAACGTTATATGTATGTTGTCTTGGTCAATATCACCCGTCATTTATTTTCTTATCCAAATAAATAAATAAATAAATACCAGTAAAGTGCCGAAATTACAAAACTGATTACATATTCTTTCATTTTAAAAACAAATAAGATAACGGTCAACAAAAATCGTTACACAACTGGTCCTTATTACAACTGATTCCGAACTACCCTATGTTCATCGAGGGATCGAAAAGAACTAATGATCAGAGTCACAGGAAGATTTCAAGCTCTCTCACTTGGAAAGTTTTCCTCCCGCGAAGCCCTTCTATGTGGAATTGGGCAATGGGGGATGGGAGATTTTTTATTCTGATTAAAGAATGTTCTCCACAAGATGTTTATGGAGGTTTGCCTACTTACCAGCGGTAGCCACAAGAACGAACAGGATCACAATCTTCATCATCTTCACAATGATACTCTGGTTTCCGAAGTCCAGATGAGAGTTGATTTATTACTGTTGGGTCGTTCGTTTTATGCTATTCAGGCTATAAATTTATCATGATTATCTGAATACTTACAACGCTATCGATAGTGATTAAATATCTTTTTAATTAATCTTAAATAGGCAATTAGAAGACAGGACATTCTGCTGATTTTTAGCCCCACATTCACGTGGAGATTGGATGATCTCAGATTTCATCTGTGATCTAATCGTCGTAGTTGTAATTAGTGATTTTGAAGCACATACTATGCATTCACTGAAGTAACGTCCTTGAATCTTTGTAATTAGCTGAAATCCTCAGGTCCCAAACTCATTCTGCTTCGTCACACACGGACTAGGCGACGAATACGCTGCTACACTACTCTGACTAATGTCGAGCATAACAACTAGTTCGTTTCACACTAGAATCCTGTGTGATGCGAATAGAACTGAAATAAAAATAGTTCACGGGAGCGGTTGCCGCATTGATATAAAAATTGACGGTGGAGTCCTAAACTGACGTGTTCACGTTTCAGTCAGGAAAAAGATTTCGACACTCACACGGTCGAACTACTACTCCTCAAAATCCGGAGATCAGAACTTTACTGGAATTTGGATATGAGCTGCTACAACCAGGAGAGTGGACACAATGCACCTAAACTTGATCATCTTTGATTCGAGTTCATCGTCTGTGTGGATGAACTTATAACTAGGCTCATAACTAGCCTGTTTGTCGTTGACGGCTCTACTTATTCCATTTGAGCGCGAAATTTATCGCGATCACGAAAGCACGTATTCGATTGAATGCAATTGGTTGTGCTATCGTTTACTTGCCGCAGTATTCGAAAAATATACCAAATAGATGATGGCTTGTTGACGTGGATCAGACCGTGCTTTAATCGCAACTAAGTTTAGCCACTATTTACCCAATTCAACTTCTTCCTTGTTTCATGGCGCCATATCTCTTGAATCAGTGAATATATTCAGTGTAAATTTAAAGGATTAGGAGATCCCATCCACATGATCTTGCCTTATAAATTTAATCACAATCCTTCAAGTGGTTCTGGACATAGAAACGGTCAAAATTGACTATAATATAATCTTTTTCGTCTCCGCTCCATTTCCGCATGACAATCGTTTGGGACGTGATTATCTATCGAAATGTGACACAAATCGATTTTAAATTTAACATAAGGCTTCACGCCGTCTAATCTTGACCCCTATTGATTTTGAAGCAACTCGAATTCTTACTTAGGCGGTACAAAATAATGGAGTTTGGCAAGCCAGGTGCTTGAGGCTTCAATATTTACCGTATAATTGCATGGATTTTAAATTTGAAACTTGGCCTTGCGCTGTGGAGATTTTTTTTATTTCGAAATGTATTCGAACCTTCACTCAGGCGGTAAAATGAATGAAACCGTGAGGTACAATGAGTGAATGCACCCAAGGTGCTAACTTGATTCTTGATGACCTAATTAATGATTAACCCTAACTCTTGATCCATGCATCATATAATTGACAGTACAGTGAGCAATATTCTTCAAATAAAATTGTACCACGTTTTAGATGCCACAATAAACATTTAAAATGTAAAAAGAGTCACACAGTACCAAAATCAGTTTACAGTGAACAGGCATGGAGAATTTATTGGTCAACTCTGTCGTGAAATCAGGCAAATATTCCTTTCTTCCGATTGGAATCACTCGTGTACCTTTAATTGCAAAAAAAATTCGGAAGAAATTTTAATAATATTGACGATGACACCAGTCATAGCAACAGTGGTACTAATAAGGCATGAAAATAATCTATCTTTTATTTGCAATAAGAATCACTGTCTAAACTTCAACAGCTTATGGCAGCTTATTGAAGTTAACCAATTAATTTCAACACTCTATTGCATCAAAGGTTAATGTCCAAGCCGTATGAACTGTGTTACGAAAAACATTTTAAATTAGTAGACACAATAACAATTATGCATGTCGGTCGCATGCCTCCCTCATAAGAAAAAAATAAGTATTAGAATGTATTAGTAACTGGTACTATTTTGAATTAACGGTATTCACTCCTACCGTACATCGAACTTGCGATACAACATTTAAAGTAAAAATATAAACTCATTTATGTGAATTCAAATTAACGATTGTCTTACCTGTTAGAAAACAACAAGAGAAATCAATGAGTGAAAATTATTTGCAATTTATGACATTATACGTCACTCGGACCACTTCTCTGAACGACCATCATCGATTTCGATCTTCACCAGGTCTTATTTACTACTAATGAATGTAACTCTTTGAGTTAAGCCAAACGCCACTGCGCGATTCGACTGGCTACGTAGTGGAGGTAACAAACAGGCTATTTTCACGCGCGGACTCTTTTTCCGCGGTTAATATCTCAAATATTTGAAAAAGAAATTTCGATTGTCTATCGTGATTCTTGTAACTAATTTCACGCGCCCTCAAACCATTATACCCAAATTTTTACTCGATCTTAATGTGATACTAGATAAAAAGAATTTCATATTTTTTGAATATTCAATGTGACTGAGAGTATCTCCTACATCCACCCTGAACGACAAAGTGGGATTATTTTAAGTTTTATTACTACCAAATGAAATTATGTTGAACAGAGGTAATAATTAATGGCACATTTTCGAGGCGTTGTGCTTTTACATGAAGTGCTTTAAACTTAGACTTAGACTCAGAACATAAAGTTTCCCAGGTGAAATGAATGCAATTGAGTGAGTTTCTCGGGGGTTTCTTACCGAAAGTGGAGGCCACGAGAATGAGCGTCACTATGAGGTTGACCATTTCCCGATGAAAGCGAGGTTCGTGTTTTTTCTAGAATAAGACTGAATCCTCGCCGTTGTTGTACTGATGAGGTGTCTTCATACCGTCAAAGGATCAGATAAATCGTGACCAATTATATAAATTATAGTCATCATATCTACATAAAACCTTTAAGTAGTACAGGTAAGCTATCAAATATCCTACTCACTTTCATCATATACCCGCCCAAGCTAAATAGGTGAGAGATTCTGCCACGAGACTGGATATCGTGTGGAAGATTCGGAGAATCAAGGCGGCGATTACGAAACCTCGCATGTCGTTGAATAATATAGAGTGGATGGAGTAATCATTAAATTTGTTATAAAACAGTTGTTAATACGAGTATTAAGTTCGGCAGAGAAAATTCATAGTATCTAGAAGGTAGAACTCCTGTCTAAAGTTAGAAGTCAAGGCAATGAGCTTGTCATGGCTGCCTAGACATCTGTAAATGTCGTTTCAGCATCGTTAATTGTAAGAGCATTCCACCGGATTTCTCTTTATATAAGGTTACTCTACTCAGTGTGCATAAGTCTCAAGTGATGTTTAGAATAGAATCTTTAATTGATTCGCATTATTTTGGTTGGTATTACAATGTCGGGAATAAAATCAAGCCTCGCAATCAGACGGAAGATTGGCGAAGTGCAGTTGACAGTCTGCTTCTCAGACTTCAGAGTTCTCGGTGATCCAGTCGCGGTAGGAAGCGACCTCGGTGTAAACACCGGGCCATCCAGATCGGGCGCATCCGTTACCCCAGGAAACGATACCAGCAAGAACTCCATCGATCGCAAGAGGACCGCCAGAGTCACCCTGGCAAGCGTCGAAGCCTCCCTCAGGATACGCGGCACAGATCTGACCGTCTGGAAGTCCTCCCCAGACGCTGTAGGCACTGCTGCAGTCAGACTTAGAGATGATTGGGACGGTGACGATCTGGAGGGTGGTGGAAGTACTGCCTCCCTCAGTGAGGGTACCCCATCCGGTGATGATGGCCTCAGCACCGACAACGACATCTTGGTCCTGTTCGTACAAAGTAATGGCGGCGCGAGTGGAGTCTAAGGTGAGGGCTGATGACAGTTTCATCAGAGCAATGTCGTTAATCGGGATTCCATAGGAGTTTGATGCGTAGTCGGCATGGTTGATGATCGAGGAAACGGAGGTCACGCTACCGCCGCTGGTGGAGTAGGTAGATCCAGCACGGATGGTGAACCAAGAAGCGGAGTAGACCATGCAGTGAGCAGCGGTCAAGATCCAGGTGTCGGAGATGATGGAACCACCGCAGATGTGGGAACCGAGGACTTGGAGAGATACCTGGTAGGGTACTTCTTCGATGCTAACATCCTCACCACCAACGATACGGCCGGTGGGGCTCAACGAGTTAAGGAGGGACCTGGGGGCCGCAGCTAGAACACAGATTTGTTGGCTTTCGTGAAACGGTGGACAATCGTTGATTTGTGGAATTCTCATTTAGTAATATATTTTTTAGAATCGAATATCTTATACACATTCGAAAAAATTAATGATCAGAGGTATCTGAAATTTCCAAGAACTTGCGTTTGTGAAGTTACCTTCAGGTAATGCAGAGCAAAGGCTATTTGGTTCGTAAAAAATGGTAATTATGATTTAAAATTATTCTCCACAAGATGTTTACTCACCAGCGGCAGCCACGAGGGCAAACAGGATCGCAACTTTCATCATCCTCAGAACCGTGCTGAATGCTTTGGTTTCTGAAGTCTAGATGGGAATAGGTTCTTAGCTGCCTGCTGCCTCTTTTTATGATATTGTGGCTACGAATTTATCACGATTATCTAAGTACATATCCGGTGATTGAACCTGATTGAATATCTTTTTTAATTAATCTCGACTAGTTAATTAGAATAAAGGACATTTTGCTGATTATTATCTCCGTATCCGTGCAAAGATTGGCTAGACTCAGATTCCAATTCCATTCTAATCTTTGCTGTCACGATTTCTGGTATTCATTTCGGTCTGGATCTCAACAAGATCTTATTGATTTCCATACGTCCACAGTAACCCACTTGTTCTCTAGGACTGTATTGTCGGACGCGATCAGACGAAAAATTCAGTAACGACTAGGTTCTCACGACTTGGCGCTGCAATTTTACTATCACAAGAATGCAATTGTACATCGACTATATGCGTATCCAGAACGTGCATATCTATTTTTCCGAGTACCATTTCACACATATTTCACATTCCCTAACTTTTATAATATGATTCTATTTCAATTTTGCTTATTACAGAAAGTTACTTCGTGGCATTCGTACACAAATAATTTTTGTAAAAGGAAAATGCATTCAATGTGGATAAATCAAGTACGTAATGCGTATCAAAAGGTGAGTAAAATAATACGTTGTGTCACAAGATACGGATCATGCCGAAAGTCACAGTTGTTTAGATATCATCCATCGGCACGTTTTACATACGATTTTTTTAACAACACCTGTGTAGAAAGTTTGATTTGAAAAGCACCGATGGTGCCACTATCGATGTTTTAAATCAATGTTAAGTAATTTATACCCAGTGAAACAGTGCGTGTAATTGAGTTATTCGAAAGTGCATGTGCATCAAAGAAAGCCATGATGTCGAAAATAGAGGATTTCAGGTGTGTGCTCGAGCTTAAGTTTTTGCCACATTAGTTACCAAGTTTAATAGAATTACTTTCACAGTTTCACCGTGAAACGAGAATCTGATAATCGACATTTTACAGTAGAAAGAGATGTTCGGTAGATTGAGATTCTGACTACATTCTAAGCCATCATATATTGGAAACGAATGATGATATAAAACTTAATTTGTGTTCTGCTATGATGTCGATTAGAAATTTTGAAACAGTGAAATTGTTAGTGTGATCTGCCGTCTTGTTTTTATCGTCTTTGTTTTTTATACCGGATGTTCAATGGCCAAAGAGTGAATACCGTGCATTTCCTGAGATGAGTACTGAATGCCGTTAACAAAGTAACTAAGGTAAATTTCTTCAATGAGTCGAAGTCTTCAGGGTTTTAACTTACTTTATAAATATTCTAAATAATATCCTAACTGATATCCATCGTGGCATTAGTTTATTCTTCACTTGAATCATTTGCCATGTACGATAATTACACAGCTTTGTCAACGAATTCGATTCTTTCGAGCATAGATTAAATGTTACAATAAATATGGTGGGACAATTTCATTGTGAACCATCCAACCTGGAACTTCGGAAGCGGTTGCCGTATTGTTATGAAAATTGACCACATAGCCCCAAACTGACGTATTCATGGTTCGGTCGAGGAGAATGTTTCGACACTTATTAGATCATACAAGTAGTGTTATTTTGTTAAATGATTTTACATACTAATTTTAGAGATATTTGGATATGAGGTTTTCCAGTCGCTAGCGCGAATACATTGGTACCTAAAAACTTGGTCATTTTCGTTTCGAGTTTAGTGTCTGTTTAGATTAGAAGCCCGTAACTAGCCGGATAATCGTTGAGATCTCTCTCCTATACTATTCGAACGCCAAGTGTATCGCGAACCCGGAAGCACATATTTGATTGAACACGATCAGTTTCACCATCGTTTGCTTGTCTCAATATTCTACAAACATGCCAAATACGTGATGGCTTGAATGACGCGGCCCAGCTTGTCCTCCAAGCAATGAACAGCTAGCGGTCAATAAACTTATAATTTACGGAAATGTAACTCCGGCTTACGATCAACTCACTATGATATAGTTCACAGCTTTTCATTTCTTATTGGAACAGAAGAACCCAGCTGGGAATTCATTGGGAGCTCTAAGGAGTCGAAGCAGTAACAAGTTCCTAGTTCGTACGTTCTCTCGTTTATTCCGGACCACTCACAATCAGATGTGAAATTTATCCCTGTCTATATTGACCACTTTTTTCCATAACGAGCTTGCTCAAATGGATCGAAAGGAAATGAATGTATCTGTACTAAACTTTTTTTATGGTATCCAATCGAGAAGTATTATGTGATGTCGAGGACTTGATCAGTGATCCTTTTATCACTATCTAGTCATTTTTGATCGGAGAAACATCCATGATGACGCTACTTATACTATGGCTCTTTCATAAGGGTTACTACGGGCTTGACTATCATGTGACGCCGGGTCTTTTTCCTGATACAACTGCACCATCCACGTTCTACTGTTAAGGCGTCTTACAATTAATTGCCTTAGAGTGTGATTTTGTAACGGATTGATTTTCTTATTTTTTTTTTCTTTTCTACAACTGAATTGTCATGAATATACTAAAAGAAATAATGCAAGCATTATAAATACAATTAATCCATAGGTTGAAATTTAATGGTAATCAGTAATGATTTTATTCACTTGATCTTCGATTTTATTCAATCTTTTCTTTTTGTATATGCACGCATAATTTATTAGACATTCATACACTATTTATACTTACACATGAAAAATAGAACAAAATGATTCGAGTCCTTATTCCCTTGACATTATTTTCTTATCAAATGAAGCTACGTTTACATATAAATGATTCTAATATATGCAAAAAGAATAGGAAATAAGATATGACGGATTCTAAGTTGTAAGAGAATTCGTTATCTGGTTCTTCAATGACTAACTATCGACTCTACAATTCACAGGCAACGTTAGGTATGTAATGACTGAGCTTGTTACGATTCGCAGTGATGATTGTACCTCACGGTTGTAGATTGAGAATGAAACTCGGCGTCGATGAGATGTTTCTCCCATTCCTGAATAACCACCAGCAGTACATGTTGATATCAGTGGCCAATTCAATTTACCCCCTAAGATAGATATCTATATTAGGTATATACTTGATGTTCGTGGATTGCAAAATAACAGATGTTGCATAGATCGTTTATACTAATAACGTTTTTTTTCCCGCAAGGCTTGAAGACGATTAAATTTTATTCTTGTGAACTGAAGGCGTTGAAATATAGTTTGATTGCATAAATTATACGTGATCGTAAATAATTGATTATCGTTATTGAATCAGAATAAATTCTTTAACTAGAATGAGTATTGTGATAGATATTCTGCTAAGTTCAATTGCATTTTGCCGAGTTCAAAAGCTTGATAGGCAAGAAATTCCTTTAGGAAATCAGATGACCAGAGAAAGATTAGCAAAATGAAGTTGTCAAATATGAAATTTCGTATTATTGAAAAGTGTAGGGCATGCTGGATAATTATTCAATTTGGAATTTAATAATTGCCATTAAGAATAGTGAGTTTGACGAAGGGAATTCTCGATATCTAAAAGTATAACTGGAACTCAAAGTCAGAGACAGGGAGTCTATTAAAACTTTCTGGATATAGGTGAACCACGCTTCACCGGCATTTAGTTTATTCAGGTGAACGTCCTTTTATGAAGTTGCACTAACTGTGTGTGGGAGGATTAATGGATTTTCGGATAAATTTTCATTTGAATTGTTTTATTTTCATCGATATTACAAGATCGGGAATTGAATGAAGCCTCACGGTTGATTGGAGGGTTGGAGAGGTCCTGTTGAGAGACGGCTTCTTAGATTCCAGAGTTGGTGGAGATCCAGCTGCGGTAGGAAGCGACCTCGGTGTATACACCGGGCCATCCAGCGCGGGCGCATCCGTTACCCCAGGAAACGACACCAGCGAGACGTCCGCTGATGGCGAGGGGACCACCAGAGTCACCCTGGCAGGCGTCCATGCCTCCCTCAGGAACAGCGGCACAGATCTGGCCGTCGGGAAGTCCTCCCCAGATGCTGTAAGCGGTGTTACAGTCGGACTTGGAGACAATTGGGACGGTAACGGTCTGGAGGACGACGGGAGAGCTGCCTCCCTCAGTAAGGGCACCCCATCCGGTGATGACGGCGGGAGAACCGACAACGGCCTCCTCGTTGGCGCTGTACAAAGAAATGGCGGCACGGGTGGATCCCAGGGAGACGGCGCTGCTCAGTTGGATGAGAGCAATGTCGTTGATTGGGATTCCCCATCTGTTCGAACTGTAGCTGGCGTGGTTGATGACAGAGGCGAAGGAGGTTGTGCTACCGCCGCTGTTGGAGAGGGTGGATCCAGAGCGGATGGTGAACCAGGCAGTGGGGTAGACCATGCAGTGAGCAGCGGTCAAGACCCAGGTGTCGGAGATGAGGGCACCACCACAGATGTGGGAGCCGAAGACCTGGAGAGATACCTGGTAGGGTACCTCATCGATGGAGGTAGCAACACCACCGACGATACGCCCGGTGGGGCTCAATGAGTTCAGGAGAGATGTGGGCTCCGCAACTAAAACAAAGACGGTTCGGTTATCATGAAACGGTCAACACTCGCCGGTCTATGAAACTTCCACTCAGGAACGTACTACTTCAGGGTTGAATATTTCCCAGGTATTGAAAAAAATAAGTAATCAAAGACACATGAGGCTTTAAACTGGAATTCGGAAAGTTTTTCTCTCGCAAAGCAGAGCGAATATCATTTACTTGGTGGAAAGAACATAAGCGTGATTGAAAAATTTACTTCCACGATGTGGATGAGGGTTTGATTACTCACCAGCGGCAGCCACGAGGGCAAACAGGATCGCAACTTTCATCATCTTCAGAACCGCGCTTGATGCTTTGATTTCTGAAGTCCGGATGGGAGTTGTTTTACATTTGTCTGCCGCCTCTTTTTATACCATTCTGGCTATAATTTTATCACAATTACTTGAATATACACCACGTGATTGAATCTGATTAAATATCTTACTTAATTAATCTCGTCCAGTCAATCAAACAAACGAACACTTTACTGATTCTTATCTTTATATATCTGCGCCAAGATTTGGTAAGCTCAGATTTCATCTGTGCTCCAATTATGGCAGTTATAATTAACGATTTTATATGCAGTCCAGACCCATCAATATCTAATCACTTTCCGTAGATTTAGTACTTCACAGTTTTCGGTAGACTATGATTACTTGCTGTCAGCTACCCGACGGCTACACTACTGGACACAGTAAACGGGGAATTCAGTCACTCTTTTTCATCGATGGTGCTAAAGACGAAGTCAAACCTTCCCAGTTAGCCTCTTCTATTGTTTGCAATTTCATGAACTTAACGCTTTCCACCAATCGCAGTCTTGGTTTCCTGACGGGCGGTTTTGCTTTTGGCTGCCCAGTCAGGACCTACTTTGGTATCCATACATCTGTCACCCACATTTACTGTTAATTGTAGCCTTGTCAATCTGATATACTCATATATCGGAAGATTGGGTTTTTTGTGCAGCTGGTACAGTTCGTGCTTGTACTTTATTCTCCAGAATCTCTTTTCGCAAAATTATAGTCTAAGACCTATCAAGTAGCCTTGGAATTGTACGTGATTGTTCAGGCTTTGTCTTTGTAAAACAGTACCGTGTGGATAAGTGTTTTGTAGAGACGTAACTTTGTTTTCCTGAAGACGTTTCTTGATTTCATGAGGGGCACTAGCGAGACAAAGGTGCGATTTGCAGTGGCGTTTAGCTTTGTAATTCCCTTTGTCCCTTCGTTGTCTGATGTAAGTTCTGATAATAATTCCAGGTATGTGAACTCTTTCACTATCTCAAAGTTTCAGCATTCAAGACCAATATTTTGCTCCGTCCTGTTTCTTTGTTTCTAAAATTTTTCAAACTAAATTTGGTTTGATCTTCCGGATTCTGATAATGTTGAATGGTATGGTATTGTAGCCTTGCTCCAGTTCGAGCTAGAAGTTCTCCTTGATAAAGTCACCTTTGCTATTAGTTTCCATGTGTGAATTGATGATGGATGACAAAACTTTCATGTTCTTTCTTATAAATATTCAGTTGTTGTAGCGTTGACAACTATTGGACCTAACCGGGTTTGCATGTGAAATTTGCTTTTTAATCAAATCGGATTCATCATACATCAACTTGTTGCTAGTCCCAAAATAACAAGTTAGATTGCATTTTAACTATCTATACTCAGTACTAGGTTAGAGCCCGACACAAACGTGATTTTCAGTTCTTATTCGATTTTGACATCATTTCCACCCCGAAAATTAGGAAAAAATGGTGTATTTTATAGATATTTGTATTCATGTGAGAGATTTTCATCAGATTTTTCGGTACGAAACTGTAGCTGTAAATAATTTTATTCAGGTTTCAATTACTGATTACTGATGGATTTGATAAAGCGACAAACATCTTTTTTCAACAATTGAACATCTAATCACGTTGCATATTCTGTAATTTTCTCAGATTTTTCGCAGAAGTGAGGCTGTACTGAAAATTTTTTTAAAAATGTGTTCTTGAACCTGTTTTGCCCATGCGTGATTAAATTGTGTTTTGAACACAATTTATTGATTTGACCTGTTTTCGATATAATTCAAGGTACTCTATTATTTTCTAGATGAATTACGAGTCGAGCATTGGTTCTTTCACATTTCGACTGATATAACTTCTCCATTTCATAAAACATGTGAGGATGTGGTGAAGTAATGTATAATATGGTCATTCCTCATCAATATCATTATTGACGACAGCTTCAATCGACTCGTGTAGTCTGAAACAGTTGACTCAATATCTCAACGAGATATTGTTCTGGTAGCTGGTAATACTAAACTTCTTATAATCCTCCATCTCGTTTTCATCGATCGATTAATGGTTAATCATTTTGCCGTCCATACGTGTCCTAAGATAGGTAGTTTTAGTTGCTAAAGAAACCTCATTAAATCTCTTTAATGAACTGCAGTCGACAGGATCCAAACATAGTCTGCTCTTCAAAACACAGTCCAGGCAGGAAATATAGGTGCAAACTGTAGCTGATGTCCATTGCAGTAGTCGTTTCTTCTTTATTTCAATCTTGCACCATGTTATTAGATACAACTGTGTCAATGTTATAGATTGATTCATGTATGCAATTACGTATCAATGAACATAATAAAATGGTTCGTTTTCTGTATGATCAAAAGCTCGAGACTAGCTGGATAATTGTCGACGGCTCTACTTATGCTAAGCATTGGAGTCCAGAACTTATTGTGAATAAGAAAGTACGTGTTTTATTAAATTCGATTCGTATCACTATATGGCTTACTTGTTGCAATATTCTAAAATCTTATCAAATACTAGTGATGGCTTGCATGATGTTAGATGATGGCGCAGCTCATCATATACCAATCATACAGCTGGCACTCTTTAAACCTATATTATAGTTATATGCTCCGGCTCACCGCATGAATTCATAATGATAAGATTGATACCTTTGCATTTGAAAGTGGCTCATGAAAATCTTAGCAGAGGATTCATTGAAGGGTGTGAGAAGTCGGTGCAAAGTCAAATCCCTTGTTCCGTGTTTTTGAAGACTTACATCAATGCTTTTTCAGTCGCTGTTGACCACCTTTTTCAACAATGTGCTCACTCAAGTTGTTGTCGACTGTGTCGTGACCTGGGCCGTGGGATATAACTAATATATCTACGAGTCAATTACGAATCCAGGCAACCCGGAAAATGAGAAGCATGTATCCCCCAAACAGCGGGGGTAGTGAAGTAGTACGTACGCCCTGAGGGGTGACTGAACCCCAAGGCACGGTACAAGGAGTGAACGCAATGTGCACCGGGTTGTTCTGAAAGACAGAACGCAAAGATGCCCGTCACTCAAGTACTAGCATTCAAATTTCGGGGTTGCCTCGTTGGATATGTAGGAAGAATAAAACTATATACGTACACTACCGAAATGTGGTAAACGCACGACAAGTCTGTCACGCGCGCAGAGGGCGCCACCAGCAATCGAAGCGATCAAACTGAAGATCGGAGCACTCAGCTCGAGTGATCATTCCGCAATTATCATGCAGCGCGACAGGTCGCTAAGCGGGACTCGGAACAACCGATACACCCAGTAACACAACTAGATGACAGAAAAATAGATGTGTCTGTGCTAAATAATAGTCACGCATGAAAGCGCGATGTTTATCTTCGGTTCTATTTGAAAAATATTCAACTTTATAACTACCGTTGAATTAACTCTACCGAAAAGCGATCAGAATGGATTACGACTACTTCAACCCACTTGACGGTTAGATAAGGTCCAGGACAGGTGAACCCGCAATACGCTACTCGATACAGTTAACTATACCCATATGGAATCGATATCCTTGCTGGAAAAAGGCAACCAAGTTTTCTCACAATAATTTAACTGATAAGAAAAAGTCCACAATTTTTAGTACAAAAACGTACGCTTTTTATGACAGTCATAGTATCCAGATGTGGGAATTACTTGCTCTGGACAGCGGAGATACGAAAGGTCCGCAAAAATATTTGTAGAATTGTTTGAGCTGGATGTACTTGGAATAGCATCGTACAGGCGTCCGAAGTAAGATTCTAGCCTGCCTACTACTGCCAGTTGTACCGGTAATATATTTAATTAATTCGATTCTCTAATTTCTCGAATGTTCACTATTGAATAATTCTATTCTCATATCGCCATTGGTACTAGTGGTTATAGCAATAAATGTACTGTAAACGACAGTTTTGAATAAACACTTGTTAATTTTTTTTTATTTATTGTGATTGATTCTTCACGGTGGAACATAATATACACTTGGAACACCACCTATTCTGAGGTACGAACGATTCATAGCAGCGTGACTTATACTCCGGCATTAGCGACAACCCAGCTGCGGTAAGCGGCAAGCTCAGCGTAGACAACGGAAAATCCAGCACGAGTGCATCCGTTACCTCACGACACAATACCGGCGAGATGTCCATATATGGCGAGAGGACCGCCAGAGTCACCCTGGCAGGTGTCTTTGCTTTCTATAAGCACTTTTAGTTGGGAAGTCCGCCCAATGCTACATAGGCAGTACTGTAGTCAGGCTTGGAAATGATGAATAGCGACTATCTGGAAAATGGTAGTGGAACTGCCACCCTCTGTTAGAGTACCACATCCGGTGATCACGACGTTGGTGCCCACTTCGGCCTCTTCTCCAGATGAATAGAGAACAATGACTGCGCCAACCGAGTCCTGGACAAACGCGGATCCTGACCTGACGAGGGCGATGTTGTTCACGGGAACCCCGAATGAGTTTGTTCCGTAGCTCTTATGGATTTTTATGGCGGTGACAAGGCTGACGGTACCACCCTGATTCGACAGCGTGGGTCCAGCTCACATCGCGTACCACCCAATCAAGTACACCATGCAGTGAGCAGCGGTGAGGACCCAGCTTACCGATATTATGCTTCCACCGTAGATGTGAGATCGAGACCTAATGGGGTACCTCGTCGATCGAGGTTGCCACTCCGCCAACGATGCAGCCCGTGGGACTCAGCTCGTTGTGGTAGAGCCGAGGGCCTTGAGCTGGAATCGTAATGTTCTTTATCAATAAAATGGGAAATTCTCTGGGCATTGAACTCTGAGATTAAATGCCTCATATTTGGACTCTGAACTAGTGTTTTCTATGTGAAATAAACGTAGATTGCTACTAAGTTACTTACCGAAAGTGTTGGTCACGAGAATGAGAATCACTACGAGCTTGATCCTTTTCAGACGCAAGTCTTTTGTTCTTTCGAGGATAAGACTCGACTGACTTTTTTTGGTCTGCGAAGGCGCTTTATTACCAGATGAATTGTGGTGAATTGAATAAATTATATGCGAGTTAATGTAATCAATTATCGTTATTAAATCTATCTCAATTATTTCAGTAGTGCAGGTGTTCTAATAGATATTCTGCTCACTTTGATTAAGTACCCGGAGAAGCTAGAGAGATGTGAAACTCTCTTACAAGTCTCGATGTCGGGTGAGAGATTTGAAGAATTACAGTTTTAAAGGCCCAGTATTAAGAATTCTTTTGTTTCGGTAAGGAATTTAGAGAAATAGAATAATTTTAATTTGCAAAGAAACGGTCACCATTTATACCAACAGAGAACGCAAGTTTGGTGGAGGAAATCCTCTGTATCTTAAGACTGTTGTTATCTAAAGCCTGTAAAGGCAATGAGACTTTCTCGGTTGCCTGGACATCTGTTACCGTTGTTTGAGCTCCATGAAGACCATCCCGTCGAATTTCCTTGCAGCAGGATACTACAATAGGTGTGTAGAAGGACTAATGAATTTTTATGGAAATTATTTTTTAACTGTTATGCTTTATTTCGGTCAATATTACAATATCATGAATGAAATCAAGCCTCGCGATTGGTTGGAAGGTCGGCGGAGTGCAGTTTAGAGACTGTTTCTTAGATTCCAGAGTTGGTGGAGATCCAGCTGCGGTAGGAAGCGACCTCGGTGTATACACCGGGCCATCCAGCGCGGGCGCATCCGTTACCCCAGGAAACGACACCAGCGAGACGTCCGCTGATGGCGAGGGGACCACCAGAGTCACCCTGGCAGGCGTCTTTGCCTCCCTCAGGAACAGCGGCACAGATCTGGCCGTCGGGAAGTCCTCCCCAGATTCTGTAAGCGGTGTTACAGTCGGACTTGGAGACAATTGGGACGGTGACGGTCTGGAGGACGACGGGAGAGCTGCCTCCCTCAGTAAGGGCACCCCATCCGGTGATGACGGCGGCAGAACCGACAACGGCTTCCTCGTTGGCACTGTACAAAGAAATGGCGGCACGGGTGGATCCCAGCGAGACGGCGCTGCTCAGTCGGATGAGAGCAATGTCGTTGATTGGGATTCCCCATCTGTTCGAACCGTAGCTGGCGTGGTTGATGACAGAGGCGAACGAGGTTGTGCTACCGCCGCTGTTGGAGAGGGTGGATCCAGAGCGGATGGTGAACCAGGCAGTGGGGTAGACCATGCAGTGAGCAGCGGTCAAGACCCAGGTGTCGGAGATGAGGGCACCACCACAGATGTGGGAGCCGAAGACCTGGAGAGATACCTGGTAGGGTACCTCATCGATGGAGGTAGCAACACCACCGACGATACGCCCGGTGGGGCTCAACGAGTTCAGGAGGGATGTGGGCTCCGCAACTAAAACAAAGAGGTTCAGGTTTTTTTGAAACGGTAAACAAAGACTGCTTCTTAGTGAATTTACTCAGCAATGTGTTTTTTCCATGGTTGACATTTCAAAAAAGTCGACAAGAACGAGTAATGCAAGTTGCCGGAGAATGCAAACTCGCACTTGTCAAATTTTCGTTTCGTAAAGCAGATGGAATATCACTCACTTGGTGAGCAATGTATAATTCCGACTGAAAATTGTTCTCCGCAAAATGTAGATAAAGATTTTGTTACTTACCAGCGGCAGCCACGAGGGCGAATAAGATCGCAATTTTCATCATCTTCAATACCACACTTGATGCTCTGTCTTATGGAGCCCAGATGGGAGTTGGTTTGCAGCCGTCAGTTGGCTTCTTTTATACTATGCGAGCTCTGAATTTATCTCGTTTAACTAACTACAAGGCGTGTGATTGAATGCGATTTATCACCCTTATCAGTCTAAATTGGCATGTTATGAAAGAGAAAAACTATACAACCGATCTTCATCTTCGCGAAAACTGACAGGGCCCAGATTTCAACGACGATTCAATCATCACAATCAAAGTCTCTCAGCTTTAATTCAACTCAAATAGATTCTAACATTCTTAATTCAAGTGGAATGGATAGAGCATTTTGGAGTTTCAGCTTTAGCTTCAGCAAATTGCAAAATCATAAAAAACCAATCACACATGTGAAACTGCATTCAATTTAAGTCACACGTTCTGCATCGGTGGGTATTCGATCATTGGTTATTGTACCGAGGTCAAGTTTCATGGGCTTAACAGGACAGAAACCACCAGGACTATTGGACATTGCCTGGTTAGTTGGGAAACTGCGGTTTTAGTTGGTAAAAGCAATTTGTACTGCCGTGCATTTCTCAAATTAAATTCGGTTCGCCAAGTTTTCGGTACTTCATAGCAGAATTAGCCGCTTGCATACACACAAAGATAGCCTTCGATATATCATTAGCAGCACCGATGTTATCACCCTGATACTAAAATCGTAAACTACGATCTCTTCTCCGTCCATCAACGTCAAAAGATAATATTTGAAATCTTAACTGATGTTCCAAAAGATTCGAAGATTGAAATACCATCCAATTATTTACTTCACGCTTATTTCGCACATGTGTATATCGCTAATCCAGACATCAGAGAATTTTTATCATGTATAAACAACCTTGTTGTCAGCGTTAGTTGACGTACAGCAAAGTGCTACGCACTTGATCGGCAACATTGTTTAGTATATTCTCACCACGGACAGACAGAAGTGAACATTTTTTTCTGATTAACTTCGTTCACTTTGTGAATATACAGCCAGTAGGACTGTTGGTAAACGTTTTGAAGTTCATTTCAATCCCAAAATCTGAGAAGGTACTTCGCGCTTGCGAATGTGAGTGAGTCTACAGGAAAAAAAATCTAAACCGTCCAAAAAGAGATCTAATTGTTATAATTTGAATTCAACCATAGTGTACCTGAATCTCCTGTATACACTCCGATCACAATTAATTTAGAGTCGAGCAGATGATCCTTTGAATAATTCTCAATCTTCTCATTCAGCTCAATGTCATTTATAAGTAATTGTATTGTGCTTAATTAAGTTCAAATGAATTGGAATTAAAAAAAAGCCAGTAAAAGCTCGATAGTCTAAGACTGGTATTAAAATTGTTTTGTTTATTAAAGAGATCGAGGTGGATCAAAGATTCATCGATTAAAATGAATATGTATTATCATCAAATTGACGTGCGTCATGGTTAAACCGGATGGTACTTGGGAAGTTTTTGTTTTTTTTCAACACAGCAGCGAAAAAGGTGTCACAGATTTTGCTGAAAAATTCGTCGTTGTATAATTTCACTGCAAAAGCCATTTTCAAGCTCTGTTCTCCTGACGAGACGAGAGAATAATCCTGATTAGCCGTATATAATAAGCGTTGCGCGTCCGCAGAGAATTCGCGATAGTTAAAATTAGCGGAGATTATCTTCACCGCTATTTTCTGTACCACGAAATAACAATAGAATTGAAATTAGCACGCAGACTCGGTTCTGCATCTGTCGCGTGCGTCGCGAGAGTTGAGTAAAGCTTATTCAGCATCAAACCCAATCTGACTAACGTCGCTTTCCACATTATACTTGTATTTTTCTTAATTCATCTCTCAGCTTTCATTATCTTCTCAACGTGTTTATTACGCCCAAAGACTACACACGGAAGTTTTTTCAAGCATAATTGATAACTTCGCAATCACCTTGGTACATGCATATTCCCTCACCCTTCCAGTAGCATAATCCTGAGAATTTTCTCGGTAATTGATAAACTGTTAACACAGAAGTTCGCAAAGGAATATAAACCATTATGGTTCACCGTGCATCAGTACCTGCAGTGTATGAAGAAACCGAGAACGAGAAAGAGAAAGGGAAAGAAAGGAAGGCAGCAAGTGTTTTGTTGTTTCATTGTTTCAGTTGGTAATAATGCAGCAAAAGAACAAAATCAAAAAAAAAGACGAGCACAAAAAAAAAAGAAAGCCTCATCGTTGAAAGTCTGGTTTAATTATGCAATCTTTACAACATCTTAATACAGGGATTCTGTGCCTGAATAATACATTTCGGATGTTACGCCTCTACCTCTGTACAGCGAACTAAATACTCAGAGATAAAAGCTCGCTCTGGAACGGAGCGATTGCTTTTTACTATGTATGTACATTATACAAGCTTCTGTATGACCTCGAATGCCAGTATGCAGATACCTTCTTTACGTGCAGAGCGAAATACTCACATGGTCGAAAGGTGTTTTGCGGAACCCTTAACCATCCTGAAAAAACTTGTTTCCTTCCTTTTATTTCCCTACGTTCGAATTGATTCTACATAAAAAACACTGATTCATATTGTTTAATTGAAATTGATTTTCCATTTGCGATTCAACGGGTGAATAGCGAAAAATAATTACAATGCATAATTGCATCTCACGTGACATGCGGACGGACGAATTCGGCCTTGTTAGATTGATTGACGTTCAACGATTTTCAACTCTTTCGTTAAAATGTATGTTTCCTCTACCCCTTACACCCGCATCACAATCCAAACTCGGCCAATTAATTCCGTATCATTGACAAGATAAAAACGTAAGTGAAATGAAGAAAACGGGTGCCTAACGTTTACATCTTCGCTCAAATTGTCTATAAGACATTTCAGACGAACGCTTGAAAAATCTCGATGAATTTCGGATCCGACGCTGGGATTTTTCTTTTTTTTCACCCTCTATCAAAGGGATGAAAGAAAGAACGAAAGCAAAGGGTTTCAAATCGATCGAACAAAGGAAGCATTTGTCACGTTGAACTTTCCGACTCGCGACTATTTCGTTTCTCCGTATACATGCGTGTATCTGTACATTCTCGTATACATACACGTATATATATATATATGTATTATTCGCGAGAAATTGTCGGCAAGTCTGGAGCATGAAGTCACCGCGTGGTCAAGGGATCGAGTGACCCGAGACCTTCGGTCAGGTGGGACGAATAGATACCCGCAAAAGTTTTACGATCTCATTCGAAAACAAATGGCCTGTGGTCGAATTGAGGCAGTTGGGCCGATGGTCGTCCCTTGAAATAAACCGTTCCACGTTGTTACATGTGATATGCATTTATACAATCGCGGAGGAAACGGCCAGAAATTTTTACCCCCGCGCGGTCAATTTTTACTTCCATTAACGACGATTGATTTCTCCGCATATTTAATTGCCATTTAAGCTAAAAATAATCGACGCATCGATTAATCGTGTCCAAAAACAAAGTATAAATAGAACATGACTCGATAAAAATCTATCGACTAATCGATTATTTCGTATTTTTTCTGGAACACTACTTATGAAACCAAAATTTTGTGAATTTCAGTATGTAGAGTAAATAGCGGAAAAGTTTGCTGACGATTTGTAGTTTCGTTGAATATATTTTTCAATTTCAGGTGAGAATTTTCATTTATTTTTCACCAATTGTATCAAATAGGTACTTAATAAGTAAGACTTATCACATGAATTGATTTTGTATTGCGTCGAAAAAATAATGGATTTAATCAAAAATTGATTATTTTTGGTTTTTCTTAATATCGTTGTGATAAAATATTAGCTTATAAATATCTATATAATAGGCCGATCTAGACATTATTTGTAAACAATCAAAGTCCAAAATTTCGATTTCTCTGCAATTTTGAGGCCAAGTGAAACTCCATGATCAATTTCTCAACTATCAACTGATCGATTTTTACATCCGAACCCCTACTGTATGCTTATCGCGGTGAAAAAAATGCCCTCACTATTAGGTATTTTCGATGTAGGCAAGTCTGATCTTTCCATCCCAATCATTAGTTTTAGGCTGAATCCTCGGGAACCATAAAAAACACGTTCTTTTATCGATGTTTCACAATTGGTCTTTCAAATTTGATATTTTCAGCTGAAAGCTAGCAGATTTTCACGATCGGGTGGATACTACAGTTTATTTTATGCAACATAAGATTTTCGGTTGTGTCAGAAAAATTTCTGCAATTCACTCACGTTTGCAGAAGTACTAATGTCAATAGTGAAGTAAACATTTTTTTTTTTTGTATGTCTGACGGGCAAATAAGATGAGAAAAAAAAAATTTGCGTTTTACAAAATCAATCGTACCTTCCGCTTGATCATAAAAAACTGCGCGTGTTCGGATAAAACTGTCAAATCTTAGGTAACGATTAGGGAATATGACTTTTTTTTTTTTTCTTTTTTTGTTTTTCATGGTTACCTAGAATCTAACTTAAAACGTAGGTTTCGTGCACTTTCAAGCAATGCGTGAAGCGAAAAAAAAGTTGTAAATCTTGAGTAAATCATAAAGAAGAAGTCATCACTCGACGTATATGATGAATAAGAAAATTGGACGAGGAATAACCGAGGTGGTAAATGAAGAACCGAAGTGAGGAACTCGGTGCGGTCAATAAACTGATTCGCTTGGCCGACTCGCGGTGGGGTTTTAATGACAAAGGGTTGGATCCCGTCTATATATATACATTCGGTAGCAGAGCTTCGTCGGCGAACGATCGAGTTTTGTCGACGTTGAAGGGCCGGGAATGGGGATGGCCAGGAGGCCGGTTGCCGAGGGCAGCTCATAAACACCCGGGACTATAGGATATGAATAATAAAGGATCCGGATCGTCGGAACCCTGGTCGGCTCTTTCTCGGCGTCGCGTCGCGTCGCGTCGCGACGGGCGGACATTCATCTTTTACGGAAGTTGCAAGGGGTGCGGAACCTTGGGATGCCGGAGGTGTCGTTACAGAGTTTACTTACACTCCGAAACTATCCCTCCAGGAAAACCGGGAACACGGATGTGCGGCGGGAGGGGGGGAGGGAGGGGCAGGGGGAGGGGGGAGGGGTGAACTTACAAGCAAACATCCCCCCGCACTCCCTTTTTCGTTTCGCCGCATCTCGTTCGCCCGTCTGGCTTGGCCGCATTCAGGTAAATAAAATTATCCCTCTTTGTTCCCATCTTCGTGAATGTGTCCACAAAATGTGTAAGCACCACCTTTTCGCCCTTTCGGTTTTTTTTCTCTCTCGAGAGAGAGAGAGGGAAAAAAGGAATACAAAAGTAACTTGTTTTTTATTTTTAATTTTTTATTTAGTTTCTTTGAGAAATAGATGTTCTCGTGAATTTCAAAATCAAATTATCAAAAGTTATCGTTACAAATTCTTCTTTCTCGCATTTCGATCGTTGGTATTGAATTTTTTTTTTTTTTTTTCCGTCAGTAGGTACCACGCGTTGCGTTAAAGTTCATAAACATCGTGATTCTTCTGATATAGTGACTCTAAACTGTAAAAGAACACTTTCTTCAATTGTGACGGAAACTCAGGTTTTTTTTTTTTTTCTTTAACTCGAATTGAAAAATATTCGAATTTATAACATTGACATTTGGTACGCGTGCTGATTTACGTAAATTTTTCACGTTGGTATAAAAACTGAAGACTGAACGGATGAAACCTTGATCTCCAAAAATAAAAAACCACTTTTTTTTGGCTTCTTCTTATTATCATGTGTAGTTATAACAGACTTGATACTCTTGAATCGATATCTAGTAATGAAAAATATGTGGCACGTAGGTATACTGTTCATGGAATGTTTTTTTTTTTTTTTTATGAACATCTATTTTTGCATACATATTATAATCAAACACGAATGGTAGGAACAATAATAATTTTTAAAAAGTTGTAAGACTGAAAAGTTTAAACATTAAAATCGTCAGAAAATCTATCTACTAGTATAATTTCAGTTATTTTGTAGTTTTTTTTCTTTTCGTACTGCGCGAAACGAACTCACAACGAGAATTATTCAGGGGCACGCATTGGTGTGAAAACAACATTAGGCGATATCTTTCTTTCCCTTTCAATCAGATCGGCTTGGTTTTTTATGTAGAGATGCTATTTAAACAGGTTAAAGTAGTGTAAATGCAAGAACAAAACACAACAGATTCTGAATTTTGAACAATCAATAAAGAATCATATCATGTAATATATACGCGACAGAAAAAAATAGAAAGCAGACATAGATTTGGCACATTAGCACCTCTATGTGGTTAATATTTATTTTTTTCTGAATGAGTATTTTGTCGCAGACCTTTGTAATTATTGTATTCTTAATTTGGCAAAATTTACTCACGTTTCTGTTATCAACTAGCTCCTTATCTATGCAATGAAATAATCTACGCACATGATAAAAAAAAACTCTTGACGTGTATACGTACATCGACATAAGTACATAACTGATGACTGGATCATTTATCGCGAGTGGTGTGTCAAAATTTAATTTGATTGAAGAAATCAAAACATCAATTTCGTTCGCCATTGATAACGATATCTTTTATCAATATTTATCTACTTCGTATATTGTATACAATACACATTGTATGATATACCTTATATATATATATTTGAATTTAATCGATAAGACCAAGATTCGAAGACATGCGAGGATTTTTAGCAATCAATACAAGGCAAAAAACGCAAAGCTTAACAAATTAAACATCAGATACTCACAAAGCTCTTTGTAAACACTAATTTTCATCGGTACGAGTAACTGGAAAGAAGAAATCACAAACGATGCATAGCTCATTCTAATTTAATAAACCCAGTGCGATTTCTCCAAAAAATATGACAGTGATCGTGAAAAATTATTCAGACTAATGAAGCAAATGCTTCAACGTCACGTGATATCAATAATAAACCTTCGGAACGTTTTCGAGTGGCTTACATTTCTTCAGATAAAATTATGCATTTATCTCAAACTCCCAAGTGCGTTTTTTAGCTTCAAAGCTTCGACTATTGAATAGTAAAAACAGCCTCATCAAATTCCACACAGCTTAGATCTGAATATGCAAATTTTATCTGTAAATTCGCGTCTTTTCATTTCTGCAATTTGCTCATCCCGACCTGGATTCTACTTGTAAATATTTTCTTGTTCTGAGAAAAAATTCGTAGGTAATTATATCGACTGATCCGCCTGTGAGAACGGGAGAAACGGATTGTCGCCACCTTGCGGTGGATAGCGGAAAACATTTGAATCGACGTTCATCACAATGACGATAGTAATTACCGTCATTATGTACATCTGTTTACAGTTTACGGATAGATTATATCCACGTGGCGAATGCTGATTACACCTCTTATTCCTTATCACATGCTTATCGAACAATTTCGGTGACAACAGCGTTTGATTTTTGAGTTTCGATTAGACGAAGGTATGTAAATAAGATTATCAGTACTTGAGATTATACGGGTGTAGCACTTGGTGGGTATACGATGCGTATGTATAAAATATAATGTATATAAATTTTCTCTGTTGACATACAAAGCCGCTGTTTCCAGCCGTGCTAAGAACCCGACGGTTCGTTTGAGTTCGAGTGCACTCTCTATACCAAGTGTATAGTCCTCGACCAGTCCACGCGATGAAAGTGCTCTCTCAATCGGATTTCAATTGGATCACTGTGTTCTCTCCATCGGTTTCTTTCGCCGAGCAGCCGTGCAACTCCACGAACGAAAGTGCACCGTACCATTTGCTCTTCTCCTCTCGCACTCTCTCTCTCTCGTTTTCACACTCTTTAGCGAGGAAAAAATGAGGTTAAGAAGGCGCGAAGAACCACGGATTTGTACTCGCAATGTATCGCAGTAATATAGATGCATACGGAAAAAAGTGCATAAGATCTGCAAAAACAGAGACAGAGAGGTAGAGAAATAGTTAGAGTTAGTGCTGAATTTATTCAGCGCTCTGGGACAACTTCCCTCAACCGTATAGCAAATATTTACATTCATTTTTTCACTTACAATCTACGTGTCATGGTCGGATCTCTATTCGGTAGAGTTAAAAATAGGTTATATAAGTGTGGCTTACAAGGAAGGTATCTCAGGTCGATTTCTCTGACTTCATTTCTTTTGTAATATGTTATAGTTGACTAAAAACTTTGCTATTAAACACTTCGAAGGGGTGAAACCACCCTCCAAAGCAGGAAATGTCCAGGAATGATTTTGTACTTTCGCCCACAAGAACACGATATTTGTCAACCAATCCAACTGAAAATCTTTTCTGTTAACGAGAAATGAAAAACGCAATTTTCTTAACCTAAAAAGAAAAAAAAAAAAAAAAAAAATAGCCAATTTCAGGAACGTTTTTTCTACTCACGCCGAGTTTGTGAAGTATGAAGATATTACGGGCCGTGGCTTCGATTTGGTTGTGCCAATGTAGATTCTGTGTCATGGTGAGTCCAAGACTACGCGTAGACGTCGAGTCAGGTCGTTTTATACCATTTACTGTAATATACGTTGGAGCTTTAAAGTCAATCACGTGGATAAGCCTCGTAGTTTCGATCATCGTGAACTTGATGTTACCCATATTGAGGATGAGTCGAATTTTGAGTTCCCATTTGCAGAAGAAAGCTACCTGCTTCCGGTTCATCAGATGTACAGCACAGATAGAATTCAGTGTCATCTGCGAAGATGTTGTACCTGCAGTGTCTTAGTCTCTTGCTAAGATCTGAAACATAAATGGAGAACAGAAGAGGTCCCAACACAGAACCCTGAGAAACTTCGTTTTCGACCTTGCGCCAATCCGTGACGGTTCCCGACGAATCTGGAACTGCTTGGTGCCTGTCGATGAGGTATGAGCAGAGCCCCCAGATTGACGCATCTGAGGAATTAATACCTCTGAGTTTCCAGTTGAGTGTGACGTGATGAACTTTGTCGAAGGCTTTTGAGAAATCAGCTAGGCGTGCATCATCGATCATTCGAAGCAGAGCAGAACGTGTGCTGTATCGTCTGCGATAGGCAGACTGGAAAGGATTGAGTAGACGTTTTTTCCTCGACGTACTCAGAAATTTGGTTGGTCATGACACGCCAGATAAAATATAGGTGGGACGGTAGTCTCCACATGAGCAGAGAGCTTTGATCATTGGAATGGGTGTGATCAGAGAGTATTACCATTTCTCAGGGAAGATGCCGCCAGTTAATGAGAAAGTAAAAACATTGTGGATCTAAGCTCGAAGACTGGGTGGGGCCATTTTGATGACATTTGTCCAATATACCGTCATCGCTTGTCTCGTTGGATTTAGAGTGGTTGAGAGCTCGGGTTAGGTCCTCGCATGAGATGTCTTTAAAATAAAACTTATCGTCATTGAATTCAGTCACTTCCAGGTAGTAGAGGGCCACCATTAAGTTCCTCTGTAGGAAACTGAAGATGGGACTTAATTTTTTTCGTGACGATAAGTCCCAGCTCGCGCAATTTGGACCAGAAGGAACTGCTGGTAGTTTGGGACTGGAAGGTATCGAGGTAATATGAAGCCTTGCCTTTCCTTACAGTCTCTTGAGTTTCGCTACGAAGTTCTTTAAATATGGAGCGAAAGACGACGTTTTTCCTGCTTTTACCCATTCGAAAAAAAAAGAAAAAATGGGTCAGGATTCATTCTCGTTAATTGTACTCAACGCGGTTGATCAAAACTGGAAATAAGAAAAATGTCAGATAAACAAATCGCAATTTTAATACAGGGTACATAGCTTGTTTCGATGTTAACGGTAAATTTGGTGGTGCAATTTTTTATTTTCCAAGTTTGAAATACGTTAATAAAGTTTTAAGAAAAAAATCGGTTTGACTTTCTTTTATTTTTCAATTTTATTTCCGCGATCCCGCAAACTAATTACCGAGAACAATTCATCTCCGAATAACAAATAACGATTACGTAGGATGACGTATACTTCTTAGACGTGAATTTCTGCAAAACTCGAACGCTTTTCATGCTGCAAACTTCCCGATCTTCTTTCTCGCATGGAAATACCCAAAGGAACTGAGAAACTTACGCGTTTCAAACGCTCCTATAATACCGTAGATAGGTATAACTTGTTCCTGCAAAGGATCCCGCAGAGACCGAGATATTCACATATATAAAGCATATAATTTACCTTACAGCCTAGTGTAACGCGCATCTACAGTTTTGTTCCGACGCCATACTGTCTGACGTTCCGGGGGAGAAATAATGAGCCACGACGCGTATCGACGTTCTGTCTAACGATAAATTTTACCCATCAGTTACTCGAGAATTTCCTCGTCGAGTTTTCACACCCATTCAACTTCCTCAAACTGAGCTGTGCTATTATATCCAGCCTGCGTTTTGCAGTCCTGAAATTAAACCGGTTTAATTTTTAAGTTTTCCGACTCCCTCGCCGCGACGACTCTGTATAATAAAGGTATACAATTTTCGTACACGCTGTATATTATTATCATCATATATTATACGTATAACACTTACTCTTGACATTTTTTTTTTTTTTTTTTTATTTTCTCTTTAACGTATTAAATTTAATATTCATACGTTGTAGGCTTGTTTTTCAACGCCCAACCCTCCGTCGTAGAATTTAATATAGCTACCTGTATACGCCCGGCTGCTGGAGTGGGTACAAAATTCAAAGAACATTGCATATCACGTACACTTTATGTATTATGTATATGTATATATAAATGTACGTACAGTAATTTGCAAACACTTGGAGGATGGAATTTAATATACGAACTTAAGGAAGCTGATAAGAAACAAAAATATATTGTTTCGTAATGAATACTTGAAGCGCGTGAGTTAATTGTGAGGAATTTAATAGGTGCGCAGAAAAAAATGAGTCGATATCATGGTTCAAAGATGCACGGATCGACGTTCATTCGGAATTCGTGTATCCGAGATATCGTGAAACGTGTTCTAGGAAATAACGTATTACATTATCGTTAAGTGACAGAAATTGAAAAATAACGATTTACTTCTGTGAATTTGTTTGAATTCGATTTTTACCTGCCAATTTCAGATGAATATTGAAGCGGTGATTTTTGAGAAATGACATTTTTACCAGTAACAACTATTTGTAGGGAATAGTAATGAGCAATTAAAATTATACGAGGATGTTATGCGTAAGGGAAAGCAAAAGTAAACGAATAAATAACAAATTGATAATAGTTACTACCAAAATACGTTGTTGATTCTACAATTATTCGAAACTTAAATTCACAATTGTTAGTTTACACGAATGGATAGTGGAACGAGTGGCTTCCGAATTTTCAAAGACGTTAAAGTTTACTTTGTAGAATTTCGAAATAAAGAAAGCCTGTATAGGCTCGTCAGAATGAATAAGAATGTGGCAAATCGATACATCTTCTATGCTATGTTCTTTTTAGACATCGATTTTTCTATAGATTTACGATTTTTCGAAAATCTGATATTGCGACCATTTATTTTCTACCCTATTCACATTTTCACTCCCTACATCCGAGTAGAATAGAACGAGTTTATTTTCACGATATGCTTGACAGTAACGAATAATAAATCCATCACAAGGATTGTGTAGTAAAAGCTGACACGTCGTCGACTTGAGTGAGTTAGAAGTGTCGCAAACACAAATTAAGCAGAGTTTGAAAACCCGTGAGCAAAGTCTGTGCATGCGGAGAAATTATGTACCCACAGAAATCTAGACGAGTGGGCGAAAGCTGCTTTGTCGTATAACAGAGAGATAGAGAGAGAGAGAGAGAGAGTGGGAGAGAAAGCGAGCTGAAAGCTTTCCGCGGGTTTGTTTTAAGAATTAAACATGAACCTAGCAGTACCAGAGAGAATGGAAATCGCCCGTAGGAATCCCGCGGTGTGCCATAACTTTGATATAATTCATGCATATTTGAAACAAACCTCCGAAATTTCGGGATCCCCGACCAGCCGTAGGAATAATATTGCTCCTCGGGTTTCGGACGATCATTGATACGCTTCGACAGACCCGTATTTTCCCAAATTCCATATTCCTCAGCTGCGCCCGGAAGCAGATAACCCGGGTCGAGCATCAATGACGGTCAGAAACCGTGTAAAGGTCGCATCGAATACTCCCATTGATTTCGACTCCTCCTTTCTTCTTCCACCTATTTTTCATTCACGACGGTACATTTCCATCGGCTCGCAGACCTGCACCACTGTCGAGATAAGGCTGGCTCCATCTCTTCTTGCCTCGGAGTCGAGCTGAAATGAGGTTTGGCACGTGTTACATGTCGTAAATAAGCCTTGGACGCACACAAACACGGAACCCGCTGACATCGATGCCAGAAAATCCCCGTTCGATGGCCCAGATTTCAGGCTGCAGCTGTGGTCCGGCTTTACTCAACCCTTATTGCAAAGCTACGACGATAATTGAAGACTTGGGTGAAGGGAAGGGATGTTGAAAGAAAAATTCAAAACCTACACCTCGTACCTTATTCGTCTATTTTTTTGGATCTTCCAGAAACAGTATCACACGGTAATTTCCTCTCATCCTAAACACGAATTGAGTTTTAGACATAGATTCCTACATTACCGATACCATTGGACACAAACCTTTTTCTGGAACGTTCGAGGACGGGCGATATTCCCACTCTAATTGACTTTATCGATCATCTGATCGGTTAATTGTCCGACGTTATCGACCGATGGTAAGAATCCCCCTTCCTCGAACGTTCTATAAAAAAAATTTTGCTGCCAAAAAAATATTCTCTGTCCGATCCTACCACTCACGTAACTTGAAATATTCATGAGATTCGATAAAACAAATGGTAAATATGATGTCAGGAGCATTTTCGTAGAGTTTGATTTTCAACTTTACTCGGTAGGAGAAAAAAAGACAGACGCTTTCTAGACCGATTGTGAAAAAATGTTACGAAACTTTTACGAACACCGCAGTCAAAGGGGTGAATTTTAAAATTCAAATATCACCTGGAGCATATTGCTATGCGTATTACCATATCCCAATACAAGAAAGTGTGACAGTTTGTATGAAAATACTATCTTTGTAATATTGTAACAACATCGTAGCTGGAACAATCACAGTTTTCCTAGTTATAGATATATGCATTGTCATCCCCGTATTTTCCATAACATATCTATATTGCGCCACTGTTTAGATATAATATAAATTCACGCTCTTTCGGCGTCTCTCAAAGCGGCAAACCCCTCGGCGAAGTCGTTCTTCATTCGAAATTAATCACATGGATCTGCATTTTAATTAGTACTAAGTCTTGAATAAATATATACTCCAGGAGTTCAGCTTTGCGCGTAAAAGAGGAAAGGGGTTGCCGAGGAGAAGTAGGCCGATGAGGGCACCGTTGGGTATATTTGTTATCTCCGAAAAGTAGAGTGTCACAATTTCCCTGTGTGCATTAATCAGCACGAGTCCAAAAGAGCCGAATGAAGAAAAAAAAAAAACCTACAAACAATTTTAACTTTAATAAAAAGCATCAAGCTCTCCGTTCAAGCGTCAAACGGTATGAAATTCGCTTGCAAAACGTGGTGTAAATGAATATGAGGAAAAAGAAAAATGTGAAAAAAATGCGTAAAGGGGTTTTGAAAGGGGGGCCGTCCTCTCGTTTCGAATTTGTTTTCTCACCCGGCTAAACAGATCATAAATATATCCAAACTGGTAGCGACGCGATGCACGCAGTGGCTGCAAGGTAATTGTTCTGTACCTAAAATGTGGCAAAAAAAGTTTTTTCGGGAAACATATTGCAGGACTGCGACCAGGGGGTGGCGGTAAGTGCTGGCGGTTTAATTAAAGCGGCTATTTGCGTGTTCCGTTCTGTCGGACACGAAACGTGGCTTACGGTTCTCGCTTTTCTCCCGCCACTCGCGCGCTATTTACCCCGGCTATATTCCGGGGGCTCTCCCGATCCGACACTCCCCGAAAAACATCCCCCTGCACTGACACAAAAACACACACACACACACACGCATTCCGAGAGTTTGCGGGGCATGGTGCGAGCATTCGTTTAAACGCTTACCTGTATTAGCGCGAACCGACCGGTAATTACTTACTTCTAGTTGAGCCGAACGACGCGTCGAGAAGTTTTCACGGCAACAACTTTATTTCCAACACTTGGAAAGGCGCTCCTACCTTGCACCCCTGCGTACCTTTGCTTTCTCACAAACGGAAACACACACGCAGAGAATAATTGACACGCGATGCGGTCGTTATTTCCTGGACACCGGGTGGACAGAAACGAATCTGCGTAACTTCCTGCGCCTTAAATTCCCGGTTACTTGGCTTATAATGCAAGTGTATAGGTTATTTACATTTTTTGGTTTTGTCCGTTTGATCCTTGGTTCCAAGATTACCGGAAAATAAATTTCGAGTGTCTAACCCTCTGTAGCAATTGGTTTTAGTCGTTGAATAATTCACAATCTGTGCCGTCAATTTATAATTTTGGACAATAAAAGGGTCAATACTTGGGTCCAAACGTGTAAATAACTTATACACTTAGTTTACATAGTGAACGGAAACTCTTCTGTTGCAGTTGAAACAGAACTTTGAACAGAAATTCTTTGTTCTCAAAGCAAACGGTGTATTTGCTAGATTAGGTTGAGGAAAAGGGTTGGTATAGGTGTTCGAATCAAATACACGCGCATTCTAATTTACTACCAAGACAATGTTTGTTTAATTTGAGTAGAAATTTTCCTCGGTTTGTGTGTATTATTGAATAATTACTTCTCGAGTTTAAGTAAACGAGTACAATCGTGTATACCTGCACACTTCATTTAAGAAATATTTTATTAGGATCGAGTAAATGTTGTCTTAGGAGTGTTCAAATTCACGATAATTATAATTGAAACGAGTATCCTTCGGCGTGTAGACCGGAAGTAAAGTAAACATTTTTCTTCCCTCATGTATGCACGAGTTCAAAACGTTCGTTCACTTTCTAGACCCTTCAATTTCAGGCCTAGAATCAATTGAAGGGAAATAAATTTCAGCCAAAATTGTGTTTGTCTGACAATCAGTTACGCGATATTTACGCCTAATTGGCAGGCATGGAATTGAATGTGGCTAATCCGCCTGGTTAAAACATCCGATGACGTTTGTGATTGGGGTATAATTTCAGATGCAATTACTGGTAAATATTTGAGCCTCTCTGTTACCGTCAGGTTTACGGGATCGTTATTAACACGGGTTTAAAGCTCTCGCCGAGCTTGCACGGCGCTCTTGGGTCTGGCCCTAAATCTAACCTGAACCAGCCCCAATAAACTCCAATATCACCAACCCTCGTGAGATATGAGCGTACTTCCAAGGCCGACGCCTGCCTCATATAAGGAACTAAGTTGTTTATTTGCTCAAGACCTTTATCACCCTTATGAACCGAACTGCACGAGCACAGCGCAGACGCTTCAAAGCGGGGTTAACGAGGCGCGATGATTCGAGTTAAAAACACCAGCGATCACGACATAATTCCGCGAATAATCGAGCCTCTCAGTCGCGTGGCAAAAGTTGACTCGTGTAACTCGTAAGGCTGCTATTTTCACCCAACGATCTTGAGCTGTTTCTCTTGCTCTCTCTATCTCTCTCTCTCACTCTCTCACTTCTCCCAGTTTGGCGAGCCGGAAATCCTCGGAGACCAAGCTGCTAATGATATCGTGAAGCCAATTTCTTCTTCTCGCCCGGGAATTTGAGGTTAGGCTGGAGATTAGCTCGGCTTACACAGGTTATTCGGTCGTCGTCTTGCCTAAACTCACACTCGACAAGAATAAGTCTCAGTATTATCGACGATATTATTTGACTCGTGAATCAACGGTGAATGTTCTCAAGTAAATCAAACCTCTTGTCGCTAACATTTGAAATACTCAGTAATTATCGTACGGTTTATCGGCCTTAAATATGGAGAGGACGCGGTGAAACTGAACAGACTGAGTGACCGACTGCACATGCGCAAGACAATCGCATTCGATTGGTTGGCCAGATCACACGGCGGCCATGTTTTCATCTGCAAGGCAGGTGAGCCAACTTAGTCGAAATGAGACAAAATATGTCAAACTCTCCCACGGCGAGTGGTGGATTTAAATGACGTTGTTAAAATAACTCGTTCTAGTCATCAGCCATCGGTTAATTAGTAATAGAAAATTTTCAATCCTTCTCGAATCGTTACATCAACTATTCGAGACGTGCTTAACTCAAGAAAATTCTCCTCGCCTTCGTAAACTGTGTTCGATAACCGAATGCGCAGTCTAACGCTTAATCCGTTAAGTTTCACAATTTTCTCTTTATACAGTTTGAAATTGCGTAGAACGACAGGCTATTCACTTACGGATTGGGTGAAAAATCATTTCGAACCGTTTGATGCGGTTTAAAAAGGATTTGAAGTGGCTTAAAACTGATTTCAAAGAGTATCGAACAATTTTAAGCAATTTTGAACCAGCTTAAAATGATCACAAACAAATTCAAACCGGATTCAAGTAGTTTGAAACGATTTTAAACAGTTTCAATCGGTTTCAAACTGATTTCAAGCGAAGGCAAAGTGATGTTAAGAAAATTAAAGAGACTTCATGCCAATTCTCGACGATAGTATTGAAAAAGGCTTTAGGATTTCAACGAGTAAATAGCTCCTCGGTGAAAAAGCTCTTTGAAAAATGTCTTTTTTTATACATCGAAGGATCGAGTTAATCGTAATTCGGAAATGTGACAATGTCGAGAAAATTCAGGATACAGGTATGAAATATTTGTTACAGTGATAACTGTAAGCTCTGAGAATTCGTAAAACGATGCTATCGCGTGCATTAATTTTCGACGTCTCGGATCACTCGTTCAGCGTAAATTATTCGTAACCGAGTACGAGGTGATTGGACGGTCTCAATTAGTCGAGCAGAGGTTTGCCGGCGGTGGGCAAAGAGTAAATTGAGTTATTAACTCGGGGCAGCAGCTTCGCCGGCGAGTAAAGTGTGCAAGGGAGAGAGAAAGAGAGAGAAAGAGGGAGGAAAAAAAAGAAACGAACAGGACGGAAGCAAGAAGAGGGCGAACTTCTTTTGCCGGAGAAACTTTAGCCGAGCATTATCAGAGCAATCGTTTTGGAGTACTCGAACCCCCCGCGCAATTCTCGTTTATCTGCTTTTGGCATTTTACAACTTTGCCAAAGTCCTCCAGAAAACAGCCGTCTCCTCATCGGCCCGATATTACTCCGTGTTTCGTGCTTTACACCCCTAACTTCATCTCTCTAATCGCTTGGACGGCGCAAACTTTTGCAACAAACCGAGTTATCCGCTTTGTCCGGACCTCTTTATCGACGTCTATGCACCTCGTTTTTTTTTTTTTTTTTTTTATTTTTTTTTTTCCTCCGAAACTCAAAATCATCCTCGAGCTCTATTTTAATACGAATAAAAATATTTCCGGTCAATATGCGACATGCTAAAACCTGTTTATAAATTATGAAATATTAATTTTTAACACCTTGCTCTCGTTGGTGTTAATTTTACTGGCATTAAGTAAACAATAATTATATTGTACTAACTAAATTATCTATGCAATCCATTAAGAGTGAAATTATTGCGCGAATACAGGTGATCTGCGGCTTACAATCAATCTAATCTAATAATTGTGTATGTATGAAATTAACGTACGGTTGGCGATATGAATTCCATGGAAACAAATCAGTCTAACCTACCCGTGAAATGTCCGTTTCAATTTTTGATAATCTGTAAAAGAAAAAAGATGTCAATTTGTTTGGTTAAAACATATTTTATTTCAGGTCGAATGTCTCGACGTTATTTCGGCGATCTCTTGCTCAATTCTCCAGACATACATTGATGATGATATTTATCCGAATCGACGCAATGATAAATTACAAAAATTTACGTGCCTCCGAGTCGTAACGAATTGATTGTGTCAAAAAATATGCCAACTTATTTCTGACGCTTGTAAAGGGCGGAGGGAATGATCGGGCGGATTGGTTATTGTTCGTGTACGGAGAATGGATCGAATGAAATACTGAGGAGGTAGAAGAGAGGGAGATTAATGGGAGGGCGAGTCGGAGGTGAAGTGTTTTCGCGAGGATCACTCGGCCCGCGCTTTCTTTTCCTTATTCTTCGTTACCCGGCTGACCCTTGCTTCGTATTTTATACATACGCTTTTGTCTTTTTTGTTCCCGTTGTTCCATTTTTCTCTCTCTCTCTCTCTCTTTTTTTTTTTTTCTTTTTTTCCTTTTTTTATTTATCACCCTTCTCCGTGGAACGGCTCTCTGGGGTCCGATGGACGCCGTCGTGGCGTTAATGTTCGAATTGAGAGGTTCGCAACGGCGCTTGTTATTCTTCTTCCAACGTCGTTTTCCAATTTTTTCTATTCCCCATTTCCTCAACGCGGTAAACTGCATAGCGAGAGAAGAATGGAGAAAAATTTGCAACAAAATTTTTCCACCCTCCTCCTCTCCCCTTACCCCAGCTATCCTTGGGTGTATTACGAAAGTAATTTTTCACAACGCGGGTGAGTAAAGCCCTTATTCGGAACATGGTTTTCAATTTATTGTCCCCCGAGCGATACAACGATACGCTGCCGCGTAGGATGATGAAAAGGGGGGGGGAGATTTTTCCTTACCTCAAAGCGTGCCCGACTGTCAACGCCGGATGACGGCATTTTCCATTCGCTCGGAGATTTGCCCTGCAATACAGTTACACGAGGCTTTGGAACCACGTCGGTAATACTTTGGTACAATTTTCGCCCCAATGTAACGTCCAAATAATCTGGAATGATGCTTTTGACGTAGAGGTCTTGTGGTTTTGAGCAAAATTATATGTAAGAAAAGCCGGAGCTGTCATCCACCACATAAGATTTGGCTGATTTATTCTGGACGTGTTAACCATTCTTGCTACTTCCTTAATATTACACTAGGAAAACGATTTTCAGTAACTTTGTACCAAAAAAAAAAAAACCACTGCGTAATCAATAATACTCAAGTTCAAGTAAAAAATTTCAACGTAAAAAAAAAGAAAAACGAAAAATGGTTTTGGCTCAGACAATAAATTTTTTAGTGATCTGATATTTTGGTTTTATTACACTATTCGCTAAGTGGGTAACATGACAAAAAAAAATCAGCAATTTTGGAGGGGGTGGACGACGGGTTCGGCTTTTCTTAAAATAATTTTGGTCTTTAAAAATTCATTCTCACGCTAATGATACTGACACTCCATATCCCACGTCCAATCGTAAAAGATGGTTTGCATTTTACAGGGGATAGAAAAGGTCTTTCAAGATATCGCTAGGTTTCTGATTTCTGGACTTATTTTTTTTTTTTTTTCTCGTGACTCGAGAATTCTCGACTAGGGATATCCGGGAATTCTAGATTTTTCGAGATATTTCTAAAACTTTCAAAAAATTATAAAATTGTTTAATAATTGTAAAATGAAATCAAGCCTATTCATAATCATCAACATTCATTATTTATTTGGCCTTGTTTGAATAAAAATTTGAACCGTCCACTCGTTTTTCTAGCAAAAATCTTCCCACAAAACTTTTAATTTGTCTTTTTATTAAAAAGTAGGTTCCTTGGATTAAAAATATCAATCTCACAGTCCTTCAATTAAACAAATAGCAGGTCCCTGAAGTATCTTCGTAAAAAGAATCTTTAAATTAAAGTTACATGCAGTATCTACAGTTACAAACCATCAAGACGCAATTTCTAGTTTTATTAACATTTTTTTCTCGTCTCGTGTAACGCCAGATTGTCCGATAATTCTTGCTCCGAAAAGTCTCGACCAGAAACCTTAGATAACACCAAAACAACTGGAATTGCTTCTGCGCTAGAGTTGGACAAGGTTTTTCATATCCCTCGGTTCTTGGCCTTCCGATAAACGTACGGTTTTCAAGAAGTCTCAGAAAGGTATAATACCGATATTTCCTGAAGAGGTATTTTTCATTCCATATCTGACATCCAGTCCTGAAAGAAGGTATACATTTCGAAGAGGTTAAGGGGAGGTCTTTCAGGAGAATACCAAAGGAACTCTTTGACATGCCTGTTTCATCAGTCTCGCCGGACTTGCGTGTATGATTGCATGTAATATATATACATATGGGATCAAAGAGAGAGCTCTTGGGAAAATCAGCTTCGGACATCTCTTCGGAACCGCGTTTGCTCGATTCGTGACTTCTCTTTGGTACGGAATGTTTTCAAACTTCGGGTGAGGAAATTTCAGTTACCTTACGCAGTCTCGAAACGTGAAGATAATCGAACAGCTTTAAATTAAAATTACGGTAACTTTTAATATCCCCTCGAAATAATGTTTTTTTTTTTTTTTGTTTTTTGTATTTAAGTATGTTGAATTAAAAACATAGCGCTAGTTTTTCTACAGCACATCGAAATTTATTTTTATGCAAGATACGCATATATACAGATTTTTTAACAAATTTTATGTAAAACTATAATATAATGAGTACAAAACGGAATGCTTAGTTATAAAATGAACAGCATTAGTTTCAAACAAGACTTAAAAGACTCGATAAATCAAAAATACTTATACCTTTTTTTGATTTCTTCAAAACTCCTGTTCAATTTTTTTCTCTTGTACTTAAGCTCTAAGTATGCTTAAAATCACCATAAACAACAACCAGTCAGGGTAGATGAATATTTAAATATCACCACTACCATTAACACGTAGAACTAACACTGAAATTGAATTAGTTAACTTGAGTGATACTAAAATACAGGAAAAAAAAGAATTCTCAGAAAATTTACGTGATAGAATTTTTTAAATATTTTTTTTCATAGATTCGTATCTAATACCTACCGAAGCTACTACCCAGTTTTGTGGGGGAAAAACTATCGCAGGTCTGTGCAATCCATTGCAAACCTTTTCAAAGATACACTGAGAGAAATTTTTAGTTCCGGTTACCGCTCAGTCCTTAACTATTTACATTTTTTACCACAATCGAAAAATATAGTTCTAGGTAGAAAATGAAAATTAGTTTTCTAGTATCCGTTACTATTCTTTCTCATTACGATCGCTGTTGCTATATTTTCTTGCAACTGTTGCGAAAATTTAACGCTCGTGCAGCGATAAATTGACGTCAAAGCCTTGTTTAACCAAAAAAGTAGAGTACACCTCAGAAACTGATTTTGCATTGGAATTACCAAAAGAGGATCGAAAATAGCGCAAAATGGTTAGGCGTACCTCGTTTTTCGTAATCCCAACAATATTCAAACAGTTTTTTTAACCATACCTGTTCTACTCAATTTTTCTAGTTACTCGAACAAATGAAATTTTTCACAGTGTACGGAACTTGTTACAACGAGAATCCGAAGACGGTACTGAATCTGATTTTCGTCGAAACAATGCCTTTTAATGTCTCATTTTCATTCAGATCATCAACGTAATTTCGGATTCGCGTATCTGCTGACGCGGACGTCTGTGTCAAGATCCAGAGAACGCCTGTTTCCGAAGCATACCTAACAGCAACAATATACGGTTGTTCGAGTGGAGGAAATCCGCACGATACTCGAGACTGTCTGTCGACTCTTCATAGAATCCATCAGCCGTAACCCCAAATTTTCGCATGACGTTCGGAGGGTTCGCGATCCTCGTTCCTTGTACAAGTGGTGTCGTTGTCATGTCGCCACGACGCTTCAGCCTCACGGTTTTCCCCGAAGACAGCGGCTCGCCCTGATAATTTTCCGCAATTATCCTGCAAGCTCTTGGATACGGTGAATTGAAAATTTAGGAACCGGATTTATCGTCTCTGGGAAATGTTGGACCGGAAACGTTTTCGAGGCCCAAGCGAAGCGTCAAGCTTCCGACGGTACGAAGAACGGAATCGGACATTCCCGAGACGGTCTTCTTTCCGCAACCTTGCCGTTACTCGGGATTGGTTTTCATCGAATTTTCGAGGGTCTGTAACGCCAGGTTAACGAGGCGATTTAATCAGTCGAGATTCACGACTTCCGCCCTCCGGTCGTCCCAAAACTTGGCTAACGTATTATGGGCAGCGAGAGAGCGATAGTCGCGTGCGTGTATGGTGGTGGAAACGCGCGAGGACGGCTCGGTTTGGTCAGGTATAAATTTTGTCTTATTGGAAGGAAACCAGGAATCCGCTAAAACGGAAACACGCTCGAGCTATACCGGAATCCTCGGTATTTCATGGAGCCGCCAGCTAGTTTGCCAACTGCTTCAAACACTCCGGTTTGCAAATGTCATCTGTAGAATGACTGGCTGCATCGATTGCTACGCGGGTCACGCTAACTCCGACCTACACTGATGGAAATTTTTAGATCCGGTTACCGCTCAGTCTTTAACCATTTTCATTTTTTACCACAATCGAAAAATATACTTCTAGGTAGAAAATGAAAATTAGTTTTCTAGATGTTACCGGAAAGTCTGATATCCGTTACTATTCTTTCTCATTACGATCACTGTTGCTATATTTTCTTGCAACTGTTGCGAAAATTTAACGCTTGTGCAAGAATAAATTGACGTTAAAGCCTTGTTTAACTAAAAAAGTAGTGTAAACCTCAGAAACTGATTTTGCGTTGCGATTACCAAAAAAGGATCGACGATAGCGCAAAATGGTTACGCTTACCTCGTTTTTCGTAATTCCAACAATATTCAAACAGTTTTATCAACGATACCTGTTTTACTGAATTTTTCTAGTTACTGTGAAAAATGAAATTTTTCTCACTGTATGTTTTCTATTACGAGGATTTCTAGTCCCGCTGTGTTCGGTTTTTTGAATTGCTTGGTCGGTTTGACGGGTTATACGTAATCAGGATTTTTCGAAAATCGATTTTTGTTATTTCACTTTCGTAATGTACATGCGTTCAAGTATATGCACGGAAAATTTCATGTCGATCCGACAAATATTCTCGAAGTTACGCGCACATTTGCAAAGACGCACCGGAGCGTTTGAAAGTGCTTTTGAAACTTTGAACGCGTTTTTCTCAAAACTATGTTTTCAAAGTTCCTTTAAAAAGAAACACTCCGTAGATTACTTCAAAAAACTTTGCTGACCACAGAGAAAACATTTTTAATGATAGAAATGAATACGACCGACAGGCTGGTAAGAAATTCCTTATCAGTAAAAAAAATTACACCACCTACAATAAGTGTTTAAAATCACACTTGAAACTTTGAAAGTAAGTCGAACGAATTACAATTGACTTTTATTATCTCGGTAACAAGCTTTCCAATCGTATGTCTGTGAAATTTGTCCGATAACTTTTCTTACTGATCAATACGATGAAGATGTACTTTTTTTTTAAATTTTTTTCGAAGGGGGTAAAACCTCCTTAAATATCAACCGAACTTTGAGAGGTTCGATACAAACAAAATGTAGGGCTTGGCGAAGCGTGATATTCCGAAGACAGCAGTTTCTCAGACATGAAAAGCTCTTATTGTTTCTCAGTACTCAGCGTAAGCTCTTCGTACTTGACGAACAAAGCCCCAAAAATGGTGATAGTATATTTATTGCTTTTTTCTTTACTGACTGAAAATTCAATGCACCGCGTTTATTAACCGTGCTTTTTCCCAACCCCTTTGTTGTAAGCTCGCTCTTTGCGATAAATTATAGGCTGGTTCTTTAAGTCAAGTGTCTAGATCAGAAAACCAGCTGAATTTCAACCAACGACGAGTCCTTTCATTGTCGAGCCAATTACTGTATTGTAGAATCGGCGTAAGAAGTATTAGCGAATTTTCGTAACTTGTTTTTAAATGTTCAACGATCAGATTTTGCCAGTAAGAAATTTCATCGGTCTTTTCTTTCTCCTTCCTCGCTACTACAGAATCATTTCCGCCTTCTGCTAACCAGCGTTTTATTAAGATTGCAGAATGCCGGAGGGTTCTGTGAAGTCCTTAAAATCTAACGATACGACTTAATTGTCTTCTCGGTGGTGAAAGAATTTCATTTAATTTTTGTAGCAAATATTTCTAATTACGTTTAATAATTATTATTATTATCATCACGGTCGTGATTAATTAGTGCTGACTTACGTTTAAAAATGTGAAGGCTTATTTACATGAAAAAATTATAATTAAATTATATACCTAACCATTTTCGCTGAAAAGTGTTTTCCTCTCGCATTATATTCTGCTGATATAAGTAATTGACGTTTCTTTTTTACCGAATATTTTAATGACTTTCGTAGCGATAATATTTGAAACATGATTACAGCACACGAAAATATATAACCGTTAGATATTTTCACTACCGAACGGTGAAAATACCCGCGTGCTAGTTATTCAATGCTTTACGTCGAGTATTATATTCTTACATTTTTTATTATTTTTATTTTATTTTTTTTCACGGAGTATCAAATTAACGAATTCACATGAAAAGAACAAGGTTAGGAAATGGATGTTTGAGACGGTACTAAATGCCTAATTGGTAGAATTCAAGCAACGGTTGAAGGGGCATCTAAAAGTTGCCGCGTCTGAAAGACCTCCCGTCAATTTCTGGAACCGATAAACTTGGAGAAGATGCTTCGCGTCGTAGTCGAAGCTGCTGCCTGATGGCTGAAATAAAAAGTAAAAAGTAGAGAGAGGTAGACAATAAGGAAACGAGAAAAAATAAAAGATAAAAAAATAAACCGCGAACATAAATTCCGGGAATTTCGATTCGGTAAAAAAAAAAAAAAAAAAAAAAAAAAATCAGCTCGAGACTTGGAGTTTTATTATACATATTCATATCATACATTATAAATCCGTGGGTGGTACGACATACGCGGTTGATCTTCGCCGGTAAAGTAAAAATAACACCGTCGTATATCTGTAAGAGGGAAGAAATTGATGCAAGAATAACGCACTTGTATAATATCCCTCGGTGCGGTCGATACGAGCACTTCCATGTTCCTTCCTTGTTTCATTTCCACTGTTACGCGCGTGTTCGTCCGATACGTTTATCCGGTGGTTGTGCGTGTGTCTGCAGTATAGATGTAACAGCCCTGTCGGGGGTGGCAAGGGGTGGGGGGAGGGGGGAGGGGGGGGGGGTGCAGTATAAGGTTTGTCATTCCTTTAAGGAGGGTACGTCAGGACAAGCTGCCGCCTCTCATACCGCCGTCGCCGCTCAACGAATAACAATATCCTTCTCTCTATACGTACACCTATAATATCGGTGTATTATACGCATCCATTCATCGATTTATATATACGTATGTACACTTGGGGACAATGAATCTGTGACGGATAATTTTTTACGCTAGACAGTTACGTTGGCAACGCAGAGAAACCTGCAGCGCCACAGTCGGCCAAGCGCGAAACTAACTGAATCTCAATAAACTTAACGTAACCCATGACCGTCGAATCTAACCTTAGAATACGTGTCAATCCAACAAGTCATTATTCCCGCGGTATTTTGAGGTTAGATTCGACGGTCATGGGTTACGTTAAGTTTATTGAGATTGAGTTAGTTTCGCGCTCGGCCGACCGTGGCGCTGCAGGTTTCTCTGAGTTGCCAACGTAATTGTCTAGTGTGAAAAATCAGCCGTCTCAGATTCATTGTCCCCAAGTGTACGTATGTACGTGTATATTTACCTGCAACTATTATTATATACATACGTACCACACAGTTCGGCTCTCTAGCCCTTTTACCGGAAATAGCCCGCCCACAGGGTGCTTTTGCTCTTTTACGATAATCGGACTTAAATGATTACATGGGTTTTGAAAGGCAAGAGAAGAAAAAAAAAGAAAAAAACAACATAATTTCTCTATTCTTTTTTTTATTCTATTCTTTGAACGTAACAAAAGAATTGTTTCATTCAAGCTTTGAGAATACAAAAGAAGAATATTTGTAAAATATTTCAGGAAATTTGCGTTAAAAAATTTTGAAAATGTCAGAAGTTGAGAACTGGTTTTTGGTGAAATAAGTATCTTCGCGATAGACATGATGACTCATGATTGCTTTATCTGAAAGAAAAAAAAATATATATATATTTTCTGTTGGTAGGTGAGTACAGCTCGTGATTAATCGAAGGATTTTTTTTTATCCTCTTCATTTCACAGCGTAATACATTGTCTAGATTCTACCGAAAATCATACTGTTTTGCATACAACTATACCATCAGAATCAAATTTTGCTGACAATGGTATTTTTCACACAGCATTGTTAATTCAACATTATTAGACTATTTTTTGATGAAAATCAACATTAGTGCAATCATGTAAATATTTTTAATCTGGTTGATTGTGTGATAGCGAATCAGATTTCTAACAGCACTGTAGAAAATAGTTTTTTAAAAACAATAATCAAGCTTTTCTTTCTAATCTAACGACATTGAAAAAATTTTTTAACAGCAATTTCCAATGAAAAATCAACATCTGATTTCTGACTTATGAATTTTTTTATTTCCTTTTCTTCAATTTTCACGAATATTTGATAAATTCTCAACTAACCAAATCAACTAATTGTAAAAGTAAGAATATATTTTTGACTAACAAATTACTTCCTCAAATTAGGTTTTGTCGTAGAAAAATGGAAGTATAGTTCTTTCTATACCCCATAATATATCGACCAAGCATAAAATATTGCTAATTATACAAGTTCCCGGCGAGTTAATAAATCTAAAGGGATTCGGAGAAGTGTCTTTTTATCGTCTCATCAGGCCGCTTGGAAATATCCTGTTACGATGTGCCCAGATTCTGAGAATTTTATTTATTCACCGTTGATACGTAATCGCAAGCTTGGCTGGAAGCTCTGCTATTGTATTACCTCTTAATTTAAATTTTTTCGACCAGCCCGCGAGCATTATTGATTCTAAGGAACAGGAGGTCAGAGGGAAAATTTTATATTCATTTCAATTAAGACAAAAAAAAAAAAAAAACAGGCAATTCGTTTAACGTTTATTTTTTATCGGAAAAGTAAATTTTATTCGAAACAAAAGTGTCATCTTTGCATGGATAAAAAAATTAAAATAAACGTGAATTATGTACGAATGTGAAACTGCTCCTATAATTTGACTAACTGAATAATTAGACGTGTAATCAATGTGAAAAGATAGTATATTGTGCAACGAGGAGGCAAACTCGGTCTTTTTGGGCCGAGCGCAAGTTTGCAATATCAGTCGTAGGTGAAGCCGAAAACGAATATTGCAAATACGCGAGGCAACAGGAACGTCGCCTCCTCATCGCACACGATTCGTTATGTAACAAGTATATGTTGCGCGTTTTTTCGCGAAGCATGAAATTGAGGTTAGGGTCGGGTGACGTCAGATTTGTTCGCGACAGCGCATGCGCGCAACTTGTTCGTCGTCTTTTCAGTACTACGCGCATGCGCATTCGCAGACTCACTCGCCCGTCACAGAAACGGCTAGTTTGTGCACCGAAATCACGCATGAAACAAGCTCGCGTTTTTCAAAAATAATTCTTTTCACCGAGAAATATTTATTAAAATAAAAATGATGCTTGGTAGAACCAAGAAAACGAGACTGCTGGTAACGGAAGAATCTTTAGCCGTCGTTCGAGAATAAGAAGACAAAAGAAACTCAAGACTCGATCCGTGAGAGCTTCGGAGAAATGTAACAAGCCCCTGACGAAGGTCTCTTGGGCTTCTGAAAAGCGATACGTTTATGTGAATAGAAAAAGAGAAATGAAAAAACGCAAGCAAATGAGAGAAACAAAATGCCGGCACATAGCTTGGGGCTAATAATCTTCGTTAGAAATCCGAGACGGCTCGATTCACTGTCGCGTTTCTGGTTCGTATCTGGTTTATTGCCAATCTACGCTTCTCGCGTCCAATTAACAGCGAGTCTCCTGTCAACATGAATACCGAAACCAGTCTCCTCCGTCCGTTGGCTGTTATAGGGACAGCAGCCACGAACATCGGCGTCGAGACTCGAGTCGAGGGTGGAAATTAGGGGCGGCGGATTCGCGGAGGCATCGCGATTTACGGGACGCCGAATCAAACCTGTTTAAAATGCTAATAGGGTCATCAACAATCCCTCTGTGACCTGTCGGGTCGATTCGCATGAACGCACCTGTCACTGCAAACATTACGCAAGAGCAAGTTGCACATAATGCGGCACACTGAGAGAAATTTTTAGTTCCGTTTACCGCTCATTCCATGACGGTTTTCATTTTTTACCACAATCGAAAAATATAGTTATAGGTAGAAAATGAAAATTAGTTTTCCAGCCGTTACCGGAAAGTCTAGTATCCGTTACTAATCTTTTTGGTCAATAGTCCTTTTCACGATCTTTTGCGATGCGTTAGCAAGCTCGAAATTTTTGGAAGTAACAAAGTGTCACAGACATTTTTTTCACTCGACAGATTATACAGGTCGATAATTTTTTTAAATTTTATAACTAAATGAATAAAATTTGAATCTATACATCGAATAATAACCAATATGTAATTTATTCGTTACTTGTGAAGTTTGCTTTTGTATTTTTTACGTTGATAAATAAGTATTGAAGTCTTTGGTTGATAGTATTAGCATCAGGTAGCAGAACGTTGAAATAAAAAGCAAACTTTATATAATAAAACTATTTTTTCTTTTACTAGCTACTTGGAAGATATGAAAATTTGACATCTATAACCTAGACTCAAAATTCGTGTTGACAGGTGATATCGAACCTGTCAAGTATCTAAGTTTTTTTTTATCTGAAACGTTGGTTTTTATTCGCGGTAATTAAAAATTTGTTCGAAAGATGTAAAATATGGCGAACGGAAATTTATCAACTATAAAGTAATGCCTGGATTCTTACATTACCTGTGAATTGTTTTGAATGTAATGAATTTCAGTTTAAATCTGAATTTGTTTCGTATTTCGGTATCGCATATTGTATTCTTGTAAATCAAATGCTGGAATGAAAAAATAGCTGAAGAGTGGAACTGAAGGTATTCGAGTTGAAGTTAATTGAAACGTAGTGATGGTTTGATAAAAGAAAATTCTAAACTCTTGGATGTGAATTTGAAAAAAGTAACCTGTTGGCCAGAAAAATGACTGAAATTATTGTACCACGATTATATCAACGCTAGGGAATTTTTTTTTTCAATTTTGATGAATCGTAGCTTGAATTTCTCCGTGAATAAATTTTCTACAAATCGTCCGCATTGATTTTTTTTTTTTTTTGAGTTTGATAATTATCAACGTACGGAATTATTTTCAGTTATAAATGACAAATTTATAAGGTTCGAAAATGTATGTTACAGACGATGCATACTGCAGATTCAAATAACGAAAAAACTAAGCTACAACTAATCATGGAAATTGGTTGAACGTTACGCCTTTGCGATTCAATAATACTAAAATCATGAAATCGCTGTAAAGTCACAACAATGAACCTTTTCTAAACGAAATTTGCAGTTTTTACGTCTTCTCCGCCGTAAGAGAAAATTGTTTGAATTCAAAGTTCAGTCGTTTACTGCTAGTTCCACTTTCTCTACCCTTGTTTCAATGTTTATTTGTTCGGCTATCCAACGATTAATTTTCAACCGGTGCAGTCATTCATGGATAAAAAAAATCACAGAATTTGATCAAATTGAAACCCCTATTCGAAACGGTTAATATCCGTTCATTCCTCTATATTGGGAAACAAAAGCACCGCTGGAATTGAATCGATCAAAGCCGATTTGTTTTTTCTATCGGTGCTTTTGTTTTTCATCATTTTTTGCACAGCTATTGTTTATCATCAATTTTCTGTTTCCAGGACGTGATGCCAGCTGCAACGTTTGTTTGACCCAACTTCAGAGGTCGCGAATTGTGAGTGACCTGATTTTTATTTATTTTTTGCCGCCAATTTTTTAACTCACCCATATTAGTCCGTTACAGATTAAGCTAATACTGTTTATTATACAACAAGCTCTAAATGCTAGTTTTTTACCGAATCAAATATCCTCTTGAAGTATAGGATTTTGTAACTCGAGTCTAACCCAGGTGCCTAATTTCGTAACTTATAATGTAACTATTTCCCATTCAAATAACGCTTTGAAAATTCTAATCACTCCGATCTCTTCGCAGAATTTTTCAAAATAACCGTGTTTGCATAGTTTATTGTTACAACAATAAAGTATTTCCTTCGTAAACTTGGGATTTTGTCAGTTCTTTTGAACAGAAGCAACAAAAGCTCCAGATTTTGTTAATATCCGGTTTTTGATTGCTTTGATGTAAAAGTCTATCATTATTTTTTTATGATAAATTAATCATTCACACTATTTTCATCTATATTAGAGAAATTTCGTGAAAAAACATGTTGTTTGAACGGTAAAAAAAAAAAAATCCAATATATTGGGAGAATTTTTCGTCTGCAACAATTACTGCGTAAACCTTATATATATATATATATATATATATATATATATATATATATATATAATGAACAGTTTTGAAATCTGACAAAATTTTTTTCCAGTTATAAGCCGGTGTGTGAGAATCCCTTCTTGTCGCATGTGATTATTATCGCTATCGTCGCACATTAAAAGCCAGAGTCTAGACAGGCAGACTGAAAACTCAGTTAACCGTGAAACGTCGATTCGTAGCAAGGCCGAGTGACAGCTGATAAGCGTTGTAGAATGCAAAGGGGGACCATGACTATATACGGCCAATTGATAAAAAAATTTCGTTTGACGATGACGGAGTTTTTTTCAAGACGTTTGTATCAACCTCGGCATTATTTTTATCTCGTAATCTTTGATCAGACGCCTTGATCCGATCGGATGAAAATTTGTGTATTCAAGTAAACGATCAATGTGCGCGTTATTGCGTTTGATGGTATATATATATATATATATATATATATATTAGGGTGGGTCAAAAAAATCAAGTATTTTTTTTTTTGGATTCGACACACGAAAACTAGTTCCTAGCTACCTCTAGAAAGTACTTACCAAATCTAAGCTCTTAATATTAACGGGAAGATTATGCTCATCATAGTTTTCCATTTTCAATTTAGTCTTATATAAAAATGGCCATATCTTATCACCAATAGATTGTTAAATTAGTTGCATCGTCAATATTTATAGGAAATTGAACGCTCTACAAAAATGGTCTCTTATACTTTTTTCATTAATCTAACCATTTAAAAGATATTCAAGGTGAAAGGTTGAAGTATTTTAAGGAAAATAACTTTTTGTTTTGAATTTTGTAACTTACTAAAAAATAATTATTGTCAAATGAGTTTCAGATATTTTCATAGGAAATTGAACGCTCTACAAAAAAGGTTTCTTGTGGTTAATCGATTACTGTAACCATTTAGAAGATATTCGCAGTAGAATCCCAATGCCAGAGAATTGAATAGTCTACGGCAGATTTGCATTTTTACAGTAATGGTATATTTGAAGGCTTGGTTTTCATCAACTTCTGCGATTGCAGCTGCTAATAACGATTTAGAATTTTTAAAACAACTGATTGAATACAAAAAGATTGATGCTTCAATTTCATCAGCAACTATTGACAAAATGACTTCACATTTGTGGTATTTAAATGATGAACTCGCCATTTTATCACTGTTTGATAATACTGTTCCACTTGATATGAAAAAGAAAATAGTCGAAGCTGTAAAAACTCGAGATGGTATTAAATCTAAAGTTAAAAGATTTGAAATCGATCGAAAGAACATAAATTCAATCATTCAAAAGGATTTGAGTGACTTTATTTCTCAGAGATCATTGAATTTATTTAAAATATTCGACCTACCATATGATTTTCTTGATCTTGACATTGAATTGTGGACTTCCGATGACAGTTATAAAGAAAATGAAGACTATTTTAGGCAATTAAAAGTTGTAAATGACGCAGCAGAGCGTGGAGTAGCGCTGGTATCTGAATACAACCAATGCTTGACAAAAAACGAAGACCAGTTTCAATATTTATTGCAAGTTGTCAAGGAACATCGAGCAAAATTTCCGAATTGCAATAAAAGTCAATTTTTATAACTCAAACAAAAAGAAAAAATATATTTTTGTATCAATACTGTATTGAATTATAAAATTTCATATGGTAAAATAGAATTTTTTTTTTCTGCTGATATATTTGATGATATTTCTTAAATAAAAACCTTCTCTTTCTGGAATAGATCATAAATTATCTCAAAATCCATCAAATAAATGGATAAATTGGAAATAATTATTTAAAAACTATTAAAATCAACAGGCATTGGGATTCTACTGCGAATATCTTCTAAATGGTTACAGTAATCGATTAACCACAAGAAACCTTTTTTGTAGAGCGTTCAATTTCCTATGAAAATATCTGAAACTCATTTGACAATAATTATTTTTTAGTAAGTTACAAAATTCAAAACAAAAAGTTATTTTCCTTAAAATACTTCAACCTTTCACCTTGAATATCTTTTAAATGGTTAGATTAATGAAAAAAGTATAAGAGACCATTTTTGTAGAGCGTTCAATTTCCTATAAATATTGACGATGCAACTAATTTAACGATCTATTGGTGATAAGATATAGCCATTTTTATATAAGACTAAATTGAAAATGGAAAACTATGATGAGCATAATCTTCCCGTTAATATTAAGAGCTTAGATTTGGTAAGTACTTTCTAGAGGTAGCTAGGAACTAGTTTTCGTGTGTCGAATCCAAAAAAAAAAATACTTGATTTTTTTGACCCACCCTAATATATATATATATATATATGTATATATATTTTGGAAAAAGTGCGAAACTTTGACAATACAAACCGGAATGATTATATGCTTTAGTAATTGGCCAGGAATTTCGATACCGTGCTGCCGAATTTTCCGATTCCTTTCAGCCTAAATATCAAACTTAATTCGTGTATCATATTTCGCGTTACTTTCTCGTTGATAAAATTAAGTAATCTATTCGTCAGGAATTTTCGCGAACCTTCTAATATTCTTTTTTTGAAATTACGCGTGTTGATCAAATCATTTTATCAATATAATAGCTATAATTGGTTTGAAGCTGTTTCCTAAATTGGAATATAATTTATTTCCCTAAGTATTCAACGGATTTTGAAAAATTTCAGATACTTACGGCGTTCGTGAATTTTTTTTTTCTATGTCTGACAGTTTTGAATTCCGAACAAATCGTATTTTCAATGGAATTTGCACGAGCATTTTTTGCTTATTTTGCATCGATGCTGAAACTCTTATGCAACATCGGTATTTACTTCAGATTGAAAATTCCTGAAAGTTTATCGATTATATGAATTGAAGTGAAGACATTATTTTCCCCGTCGGAAATAGCTCGAAGCTTATCGGAATTGAGTAGCCTGGAATAATCAGAATTGCCAGGAAGGGTGTAAATTGTTACGTATCATGCATCGTTTCATGCATAAAACGAAAGTAAAGAAAAAAAGACACGGATCCGAGATAAAATTAGCCATACATATGGTAAGGAAATTAGCGACAAATTTATGACGTGTTTAACGTACGTCTTTTTCGCGAAATATACGCCAGTCGGTTTTACAAATGTATGAATATTCATGAAATTGATCCTTTAACTCTGCTCTTTAAATATATTAATATTCATTTGATACTGATTAAAATTTGTTCGCCGGGATTGTTGGCTGGCAACGAAACACGTGCCTATAACTTATCAGAGAGGATTTTCCCTGGAAATCGGGTGGCTATGCTAGTGTAAAATACGCAACACCGGCCTCGCAAAGGCGGCGTAGGTAACTAAAATTTTAATAATATAATACGACGGCGTTTCCTTTTACACAGCGAGTAATACGGGGCGAGAGAGAAAGCGTTTTTAATAAACCTCAGCCTTATTATTCAAACTTAATTAAAGCTTCTTCGTATCCGGACACACACGGGCGCGCAGACTCGTCTGAATATAATATTATTGGCTCGCCGATATTAATTTATGTCTTGATTAAATTATATTTAACGAGTTATTAAACGGGCTGTAGAATGGCTGCATGCTGCTCACGGCGTCGCGCCTCTCCGTTATAAAAGTATGGAATCGTGAGGCGCGGCGGGATATTCGAAGGGCCGTGGCGACGCTGTTTATTAAAACAATTTAACTTTTTTAATACGCTGTCTCCTGCGCCTGTATCAAAGAACCCAATTTGTTCGCTGTTTGGGAAAAGAATCTTGGGCGAAATTCTGACCGTCTGTTATGTATGAAAAAGGAAAAATTGGGTCGGGGTGAAATATGAGAATGGCCGACCGGGGGAAGGACCAAAAAATCGAATTTTCAATGACGCGAAAATATAATTCGTAGAATTAATAAAATGTAGGTAAAGTCGAAATGCAGAAAAACAAAATATAGAATGAGTAAAAACATGGAATAGTAAAATCTAAAATTTGTGTACGATTCTATATTTTGGCATTCTATATTCTGACATGTCAATTTTTTTCAAATCTCCCTACTCTGAATATTCTGTGATACATTTTTGAATTCTATAAATTGAATTGTCGCTTCTCTAAAAATTCAAAATTGTGGCCCTTCTATTTTTTGACCTTTCTATATTTTCAACCCACTCCGAAAAATCTTATCTGTCTAAAAGAACCCAATTTGTTCGTTGTTTGAGCAAAAAATTTTGGGTAAAATTGTATTTGTAATTGTAATTGTGAGATATCTGTAGTTGTAATGCTAGAAAATTCGGTGTTGGGTGTTTTTTTTTTTTTAATATTACAAAAAAATATCGCACAAGTTATTATTTGGTGTGATTATAGTTGTCAACAATACATTCTCAAGTTACTGCGATACGAAACACGTTTATTTACCTTACTACCGATGTTGAGTTAAATCAAACCTTGACACTAATCTATTGTTGCCCTAACAACAAATTAAAGCAATAGTATTCGAAAAAATGTATAATACTATGAAGCGGATAGATAAAAAACAATAGTAACACATGGTAGATTTTTTAATTACTTTTTTTATACAAAACTCTCTTCGAGTCTCCACTCAGAATTGTATTTTTCGATTATTGATAAAGAATGGAAATAGTTGACTCGAAATTATTCTTAATTAACAATATAGAAGAATCCTCATTTCAACAAACCGAGATTACCCGGCAGTTACGTCCATTTCAGTTAAAATTGGTGTCACAATTGGGAATGCGAAGTAAAAGTGAAGAACTTTGTTGCAACGATTCCACTCTGTTTCCTCACGTTTATTCGCGTTACGATATCAGGTGGAATATCCTCTACACAGACGAGTAATTTCCACGGAATATAATCTTGTTATCTGAATATATTGCATAATGCAGAATACATAGGCATACGCGATGTAATTCTTGCAAAACCGGTTGGTACTCGACGAACTTTGGTGTCGGAGGCTTCTGTATACGGAGTATCAGCGTTACAATCAAGGCCTGCCTAAGCTCCGTGGAAACCTTCCACCTGTTTATTGTATTCGGCATAACAAACCGTTATTCCAACCTACAGCAGCTGAACGTTACACCGAAATCCGAAACAGATAGGATCTCGAGAGGCTGAAAGACGCCGGATAACGCCAATTGTTGGTTTTATCTCCCTCGACGAATTTCGGAGGCGTGAATGAGGTTTGAAAAATTTCTCAATTTCTCTGTCCCGCTTTGTTTTTCGCTCCCTTATTATTCATGACCAAAAATTTTCCCGTCACTCGTCCGTCGATGAAGTCGATATCGTTGTTATTCTTTTTGAAAAGTTCAATTTTCCACAACATCGGAAGCACTCGCGATATCCGAAATTGTTTGAACTTTATGTTTAGGAATCGATAAAACTCGCTGTGCCGTTTAGACACTTCAAGTTTTACGAGAGATTGTTAATTATTCTTTGCGTAACGATTGTAGGTGTAGTGGTTTTATCGAAAGAAAATTAAAGAGATGTTTGGCTTGACCGAATGAAAAGATTTAATTTACGATTAACGAGTCAGTCAGTTCGATTATTCTGATTTAAAGAATTCACCTTGTAAAACACAATATGCTGAACAGTTTCGCAGTGAAATGTGTAAATCCACTTTCCAGTGTGTTTGAATATCAAAAAAATTTTCGTTAATCGAATGACTCAATTGATCTCGAATCGAGCCGAATAATCGGAAATTAATCGAATATCTAAATCGCAGCGTCCGAAAAATTACTCGTAAAATAATTAAGTACAATACTTGATCAATTCTTGAACAAAGAGCCCGCATTTGATTAAATAATCAACAAAACAACTGAATACCGCGGTAGTTGTTTGAGATTTTCGCCATACTTCGTTCGGTCTAAATACCCATTATCGCATGGTATAAACGTAAATACAGCACTTGCGGTACAACGGCAAAGTTTTCGCAAGATTGCGTGCATGCATAACGGCTGCAAAAATCAAGTGACGAAGAAGTTTTCGTCGCACGAATTTACGGCGTTTTTTTTTTTTTTTGTCTTTAAGGAAAACTCTGGAGAACAAATTTTTTTGACTCTTGTACTTGGTGCAAGGATTTCTCATGTCGAGTACTCGACGCGAAATCTACTCGAGATCTACAAGTTCGTTCAAAGTTCTTCCACGATGTTGTGAAGTTTGATGGAGCGAGAGAGGAAGAAAGAGAGAGAGAGAGAGAGAGAGAAAGAGAGAGAGAAAAATGAAGAGTGAGTCGTGCATCATGCATACAGACTGCGTATGAGGGGAAAAGTTCGCATCACAGCCGGCAACCAAAGTTTGAATAACCTCGGTGAAGCATATTGGTTTTTTCTTTGTGGAATCTTTGCGCTCATTATGTGTCTATAACGAAAACGGTGCGAGAAAACGCAGCGGAAAATGTAAGGAAGGGAAAATTATATTGCGAAGCAAAACTATTCGCGTAAGATAATTTGCCAAAAAGTTACTTTCAACTTTAATTTTTATTCAATCGATCCACGGGCTTGAATTTTTACTCAACTTTATTTCAACGAAAGAAATTTTTCCTGATAATACAAAAATAAACAGCTGTGAAATATTGAGAAATATTTAATTTTATTGTAAAAATTTCGAAATTTATTCATCACGAGCTGTCGATAAAACACTTGTCGAATTTTCGGCGTACAGAATATTCAGTCGGTGTTCAATGAATTGACGATTCTTTTTTTTTTTTTTTTAGATAATACTTTGTTTGCAGTCGGCAATTAATTAATTTCAGTAAATCAGAGAAATCTTTCTTGATAATTGACAAATAATTCATTATTTCGTTATTAATGATGCCAAACAAGATTTAGATGAAAGTGTAATGTTTCGTGAAACGAGGTGAATTTCAAGCACTTATCGATTCTTCAAATGTCGAAAAAAAAAAAAAATTTCCAGAGCGCGAAATTTTTTTTGCCATGTAATAAACGTGACGCGAGATCCAGAGAAAAAAAATTTTCACGTGCCTTAAATACACTTGATGAATTATTTTTCGTCTTATATTCGTTTGAGAGATTTCAAGGTTCCGAATTCTGTTACGAACAATTTTTCAAATAATTGGATAAGCGCAGATGTTTAACAACAATCATTCGCATATCGAACGTTGTTAAAATTCGTGTTAAATAATGATATATTCAATAATGAATTACCTGAACGCTCAGCTAACCGATATTTTATAAATCGGATTTTCGCATCTCAACCAAATTGTTAATTGTCGTAAAAATTGACCGAAAAATGGTCGACACTAAAATTGAAGCACGCGTCTTTTTATCGCCGTGATAGTTTCGAGGCGCTGTTAAATCCGACTGATTACGAATGAACGGCTGTTTCTACGTGCAGCAGGAAACCTGCTGTCAGATTTCTCGCTCACTCGAGTGCAGCCGAGTGTTAAGAGTATTGAATTTTTACCGAACCAATCTCGTTCAAATGGTTGAAATTGAATTTGGGGCGACAAGAGATTGAATAAAAACTCTTTGATGTAGAAATCCCGGAACTCTGCTACCCGCCTTGGTTTATATTCATAAAAAAGAAAATCTCTACACGGGGCGTTCTTGGCTAAATCGAATCGCTCGTTCTCCTCATCTCAATTCCCCTCGCGTTTTTACTCTTGTAAACGATTCGAGCAGATTTTTTCAGGATCAATCGCCTACTGTTTGAAAATTTTTTTAACCCGCAGATTTCTTCTCGACAGCCGCTAAAAATAATTCAAATTAACAGAATTTTGAAATAAATTTTTTAGCTTCGATTCTGCGCAACAATTCGTAATTCAGGGAGATTTGTATTTTTTATAATTATACATATCACCGAATCTATCTTAGCAACAAGTTTTCGATACTAATTACCAAAGCTTTACTTTTAGTCCTGATCGATTTGAACTTTGTATACTGTAACAAAAAAAAAAAAGCAAGTCAGTCCAACTGCCAGAGATTTTATATGTATTAGATGTCTGGTTGTTTTTCTTATTTCCTGGGACATATAGATCAGAGATGGCTAAGGTTACTGCGACAAGGTTTTCCCTCACGTTTCAACGTCCCTCAGCCCGTTAGGCAGTTTCGTTATAATAAAGCAGCTTGTTACTGCGATTATACTCACTCGATCATTACGGAGCTTCGCTTTCGTAAACAAATTGGTCTCTACTCGATGAAAACTTCCACTTTGTGACGAAACAATTTTTCCCTATAATCTCACTTATGCATTCAGTTACGTTCCAATTATTTTTCGACAAGCTTTAGATTCTAGATTAAATGTGAAAACAAAAAATTTTTAAAAATAAATATCACTCGTACGAACAGAGTTTCAAACTTTCTAGAATTTCACGGTCTGTTTTACCAATCGTCTGCAATTTATGACCAAAGTTACGCAGAATTCATGAACGAATTATAATGTTACGTAAAAAGTTCTGCGATGATTAGTTCAAAAATTCAAAAGTTTCACTGAGAAATTGTTTACGCAGTAACTGCAATTTTTGTCGACTGTTTTATTAAGTTCTTTATCTGATTCGAAAAAGTTGCGTAAAACAAAATTTCAAAGGTCGTGTAATCGATACATTTTTGACTGTTTTCGAAAATACACGTCAACCACGTTCCAAACTCATTTCTTACTAACTTTTCCTTCTTCATCTTCGATAAACAAAATCCGAAAGTCTAACGTAAAATTTATTTCACAGATTTATCGAATAGATCTTACAAGTTGAGACAGTTTTATCTCTGTTGCAAATTTTTTTTTCATTTCACAAACAAGTAAAATCAGGAAAGTAATAACGACATCGAAAAGCCGGAATCGTTACATTTTCTTCTTTGAATCTCTCACGATCAAAGTAAACTCACATCGCGCCAGTTTCCGGTTTAAAAAAAATCTTTTTAGTTTTACGAAAATCTAAATATAACGAAACAAAGGAAAAATTTCCAGTTATTCCCATTTTCATTTCTTTACTTCAAGTTTCGCCAGCCAAAAAATAGCTTTAGCTATTCGTAGCTTTCGGATCCTTTCTTAAATTCGGAATTTCCAACCTTAAACCCTTCGTGTCCTTTTCGACCGTGACTCGAGATCTTTCGGTCCCTTCGTCTGCCCCGATTTAAAATAGCAAATAAAGGTGATTCTCGGTAGGCGTGTACAGCCAGGAAAAGGGAATCTCGCCCTCGAGGTTATGCGTCGAGTATTCGCCGCTCCTCGACCATCAATCTTATACCCAGGTTTTAACTGATACCCAACTTCCTTCGAGCTTGTATGCAATTTGTTACACTCGAAAACTCATTTCTCTACGTCGCGTTTCTCTTATACATCAAGAGACTTTTACCCCGCTATCGAAATGCCGCCCTTCGATTATCCACGCGGCTCAAGACGTTCCGAGCTGTTAAACTAAGCGACGACGTAATTGCGTGTAAAAAAATTTTTATCTACAATTTATCTATAATTCAATATATATGTAAATCCCGGCACGCTATTCGGGATCCATAATTTATTTCATCCAAGTCAACGATTACACTTGCACTGCATTGGAAAGTCGATTATACGAGTCTGCGACGAAATCCTACGTCAAAAAAATTTAATATTGCATGTAAAACCAATTCGAATTAATAGAAAGAGAAAGAAATATATCGCCCAACGTTTTTTTCACACCAATGAGTGAACCTGAGTAATTCTCGTTGTGATTTCATGTCGCGCAGTACGAAAAGAAAGAAAACTACAAAATAACTAGAATTATACCGGTACATAGATTTTCTGACGATTTTAATGTTCAAGCTTTCCAACTTTATAACTTTTTTTTTTTATAATTATATACTACCGTTAGTGTTTGATTATAATTTTTAAGCAAAAATAGCGTTTTTATTTAAAAGAAAAAAACACATTGCATGGAAAGTATACTTGATATACATTTTTTATTACTAGATCTCGATTCGGCAGCGTCAAATCTATTGTAATTACACACGATAATAAGAAGGAGAAAAATAACTTTGTTTTTTACAGACCAGTGTTATTGTCAAATGAATTCTCATTCACTTCGAATATGTATAGCGTTTGAAATTGAGTAAACTTTTATCGGGTCAAGCAGACGATGATGCTTTCTCCAATGTTATATGTTACATTTGAAAAGTTTCATCCTGTTTACTTTTCTTACATCGAAACTGAATGATGGTGAAAATTTTCTACCATTTGAAACATTTTTTCAATTATAATGATCTCATCAATGAAACATGATAAAATCGCATCACAAATAGTTTCAACAATTTTCAAGTAAATTAATATCGTTTTTGAAAGTGATTGGAAATTGTAATCGTTACATGTAAAAGTGACAAATTATTCAGTTTCTTGATCGAAACTTTGAATTAATTCAGGCGGCTCGAGTAACCGATGGAGAAGAGTTTTCAGAAAAATTCCGTGAGCCTTTTAAGAGCTGGAAAAATGGTGTGAAAAACGGGAATCGGATATTGAAGCTAGGCTGAGCTGAGAGATGTTGGTTTAGTCAAATTAGCTCGTCCAGCATTTAAATCGCTTTCGATTACGTTCTTTCGGTCTTTGCCTCAGGAAGAATGATTTGGTTTTAACAGAGGCAACGAATGTTGGTGATTATTCAAATAAAACCTTATCGCTAGATCGATTATTATTACGAAGAAAATATCAACATTCACAGATTGCGATCGCTTTGCATATCTACAGGCATACATACGGTTAATAATACTTGCGAATTTATACATCGCTGACGATTCATATCGTTCGTCTACGTCGGTTCAAATCACGCTAATTCCCTTGAGTTCTTGATTGATGGTCTTTGAATTACTCTATTTCCTGGAAGCCTGACTGCCGTACAATAAACCGCAATGGTGTTGCAGCCAGAGATTTTTACTCGCAGTCCAAGGGGTGAAAAGGAAAGTAAAGGGAAGAAAAAAGTATACGAGTGTATATACATTTTGGTAACGAAGGGAACATTATCGAATTATTGATCAGTTAAGGAGGTTCGGTTGATAACGAAAGTAGTTTTTTTCTGAAATCACTATCGTTCGGAGATAAACTGAAATTGTAGAAAAAATTATAATTCATATCTATGCTTCGTTTAAAATCGTTTTAACAATTGTTGGAAATTCATTTTTTTTTTTACAAAATCAATGCAACAGACTTTCCATTTTATTCAACATTCGTTTCAGTTCTGTCTTAATTTGCCGATGATAAAATCAACATCGATGCAACGTTGTAAAATTTAATATTTCACCGAATTCGTAAAGAATATTCTTCCGAACAAAATTAGCCATCGGCACGAGATTGAAATCCAAGAAATCTGCCAGCCTTTTAAAAATGTCAGAGCAATATTATTGAGAAAAAATTTAATCACTCGATCTCCTCGAAAAATTGATAAAAATTATCAATTTTTTTTCAGCTGTCCCGCCGATACGAATCAAAACGATTGAATATCTGAAAATGCGCATCGCGATTGGCAAAGAAAAAATAAATAATAAAAAATAATTCGTCAGACCGATCAGAACTTTGACCAAGATATAATCGATTTAAAACTGATCCAACCAGATTGTTCATCGTACTCCGAATCTGTCTGCGCACATCCGCTTGATCGGAGATCGATCGATCCGATCTACGCGGATAAATTTTAATTCGCTTCAACATGCTGACAAATCCGTAATAACAGAGGCAGTGTCCGTTGATCGATAAATAATGTTGTGCTTGTATGTTCGTGTAGACGGAAGATATTCCGCGAGTTACGTGCGGCGTTGATGCTATCCGCCTTATTCCACCTCTCGGTTTCACCGTTCAAGCCAGTTATTCCTGGTAAATGTTCAAGGAAAGACGATAATGCGATACGATACCTCGATTAGTAAACAAAGTCACGTAACGCGGTAACGCTGTGTTAAGCATATCGAGTGAGTCGAATATACGGGCCGCGGCTCGTTCTTGACTCATGGAATTCCCTTCTTTCCAAAGTTTTTCTTACCTTTTTAACCCCAGGGGTTGATGGGGCGAAAGCTGGACTACGAAAGCCCGAAATCACGTTTAGACGGACGGAGCGAAAGTCGCGAAGCGAACGGTTAGACACTCTTCAAATTTTTCGACGTGTACGGTGCAACTTGCACGAGGTTTTAACGCGTCGGATTCCAGCGGATTTCAATGATTTCAGAGGAACTCGGAGGATCCTTAAGGTCCTTACTGAATTTAGGATCTTGTTTCATTTGCACAGACTTCGTGCTGCGTTGCTGGATTTATTTACTTCGGGATTTGAAGAATTTTAAGGGATTTTAGTTCCGAATTTGAAAAGCTCCGAAAGTTGAAATATACTTATATAGCGTAGTTTACTCAACGACTGGGTGTAAAAAATAAGAAAAACCGAAAATCGGAATGACCAGAATTCCGAACGTAAAAATATGGAAAATCCAAAACAAAGATAAATCAAAGTGGCGAAATTTCACCGATCCAGAAATTCACAGAACTGAAAATCTTCGGTCATTTGAAATTTCGATGTTTCAGATTTTTGAATTTTTGAATTTTCTCACCTTCGGAACTTTGACTTGTCGGAGTTACGCCCTTTTACGAAACGATAGTTTTATATAAATGAAACTTTGAACGCTAATTATTAACGTGCCAAGGCTTTCGTTTACCAACTTTATGCATCAGAGTTTTTTGTAGAGTGTTCAATTCTCTACAAAAATGTGGGCTTTCTATTGTTGTATACCCCAAATATTCGTCGATGACTTGTAAAATTTCAAAAAGCAAAAAAAAGTTTCTTCCATATTATCTCCGTGAGATAATTCGATCACGAAGCGGACTATCTTACGAGTTGACATAGAGAGCTCAAATTTTCAGGGAATTTCTTTCATCAATGTGAAAGCGTTTAAGCCCCTGCGATCATAAAAATTCAAGGACAACTCTATTAAGGACCAACTTATTATATATATATATATATACGCGTCGCGTAGTAAACATTTAACGGATTTCGCTCTACTAAATCTCGCTCGTTCGAATGACACCCGCGAAAATTACACCTCGTTCGGTGTAATTTAACCATCAGGTTTCTACATCGGTAATAAATTTCAATGCAGTGACGGTTGCTCTGTTAGAAAAATTTAACTAAACATAATGTTTGACCAGGTCCACTTTATTATCGTGTCTTTTGTTACGTTTTTGTAATTTTATCGTTGCATTGTCATATCAACATTTAATTTGTAATTTCTACTTTTTTCTAACTTAGTTATACAGTGAAAAATAATTAAATGAGTACAAAAATTTTATTCGACCTGCTGGGACGTTTCTTTTTCTCATCGTGTATTGATTTCATAATATTTGTCTCATTTTTGAAAATTAAACTTTTTTTCTTTTTCGAGAATGCCATTCTGGGTTTAGTCGAAAGTTTTTTAGTTGATTCATAATTGCATCACTAAGACCCCAGATTTATTTTTTTGCTGTGGATGATATGAATTTTTAACTTTTGGGCATCGGGTTTCCGAAAAATGCTAATAATCAGGGACAATGTTGAAATTTTATAAAAAAATGTTTAATAAATTCACAAACATTGTATGTTATCAAAATCAAATAATTTGTGACTAACCTAGTAATGGGTTTATTTATCTGTTTTAGAATTATCTCAAGCATATTGCTAATTTTCATTGACCAAAGTCTAACTTAGCCTGTACAATCTGTTAAGATTGTATACAAATTCTAAAACATTGGTTTCACTTAGTCTACATAATTTTAACCTACTTTTCACAGAGCAAACAATGTTTCAGAATTGGTTATGACACTTCAAAAACGTTTGGCATTGATTTGTGTCTGTCCAAATTTTCATTGTGCTGCGTATATCTAACCAAAATACAAATAAATAATTGACTCATAACGAGACTAATCTCAAAATGACTGAAACCAAAAATACAATATCCTTAGAATTTTGAAACAGTAGTGACACCTTGTGACGATTTTGGTAAATTAAAATTACTTTCATAAAAAAGAAGTATTGAAAAATAATTTAAGGATTTTAGATTTGCTACAATAAGCTCACAAAATATTCATCCAATTCAAAAATACCGTAGTTCAAAACTAACCGATTTGGCACGGAATGCTCTATGCATACACAAATATAATAAACATACAATCACTATTCATAAATGAAATATTAGATGTACACAACCTAAGTACGATGTATACGTGTCTACAATCACGTCGCATATTTTTTATAAACGCAAATTGGAAACCGTGAGCAATTTGACTTTGGTAATTTGTGGAATTCAGATGAACATTAATCTCAATTCAGGTGGGAATTGGGTTTGGCGTAGGTTCGGGTCATTAGTGTATAGAACACAATTAAAACTTTTCTAGTACACAGGCGCTGCCAGCTTGACTGGCAATCCTGCCATTCTGCGTAGAACGCGGAATGATTGTTTGAACTATAACTATAATGGACTATAAATATGGCCATTCTTTCATCGCCTCTCGTGCTGGTATTTTTGATTTGAGGAAGAATTTGCAGGTATACAATTTGATATTTGTCTCAGTGAAGTATTTTCTTCTCTTCTTCTTCTCCTCTTTACATAATTTTACCTCCATCTCTTTCTCTCTCTCTCTCTCTCCGGTTCGTAATCCATTTTCCACGCGTCCTGACTTCACCCAACGTGTATTATACTAACCATTTTTTTTTTATTTATTCAACGTTTGTGCATAGCGCGTTTATTGTTCATGCGCGCTGGTTTACTGCAAGTCTAAAGCACGTCCTTCTGCCTTTGAACAATTGGTATGCAAATTCGGTTGAATAACGAGCCGCGAAAAACTTACGACATCTTGGGAACCAGCTCGTATCAAATTATTTCACGGACTCGATAGCGTGATGTTCTTCTTCTTATTTTTCAAATAATTTCGTTTTTGCGTACAAGTCATCCCAGAGTCTTGTCCCGAGAGAAAAACGGTCGAACCAAGCAAGCTGAGTCACCGATTGCGCATGCGCAAAGTAGTCCAATTCTATTGGTCAGCTAGACCGTACCGTGGAAATATTTTCGTCCACTCGACAGGTGATCCAACTTGATCGAAACGTGTCATCAATCGGTCAATACAATAGAAGCTTTCAACAACTTCCCGAACCGTTACATCGATTATCTGCGATCCGTATAACCTGAATGAATTTGTATCAGTCACATAACCTCTTCTAGTATCCGTTTGGCAGCTGGAGGTTTGGGTTGGCCAGCCTGCTTGAAAATCCCCCAAAACTTGCGCATGCGCAGTTTAAAATATCAAATCTGCGCCGAGTTTCGTATACAAATATGCTTTTTTTGAATTTCATGAAAAGTTTGCTTTTACTATCTTTCAACAGTGCAGATGAATTGTGGAAATATTAAGAAAAAAATAGAGAAAGAGAGAGAGAGAGAGAGCTGAGTGAAAGTACGATCCTCCACTAGCTACCCATTTTTGCACATTAGCGGGCACAGGTTCGTACTTAGTGTGTGTAAAATGGATAGAGCGAAGAGCTTAGAGAGAAGGTGAGGATTGATCCCGGAGCGGGGAAGTTGAGCGGAAGAAAGTGGCTTGGCGGGAGCCTAGATTTTAAATAATAAATAAGTTCCGTGCGAAAGCGGCCATTTGACGTCGTCGTATTCAATCCGCACGGGTCGGAGAAAACTACGTTATATGCCTGGTTGTTGATTTTTTTTTTTTTGTCGTTCTCGTCGTTTTGTTTTCTCCACTCCGAATCCGTCCATCCATCCGAGCACGAAAGCTCGTTACACGTAGCTAGAGTAACGAGTAAATGTAATATGCACGTTTATGTGCGGCGCTTGTATACGAGTGGAGAAATTCAAGGGTCTGCGGACACGCACGAAGGTCGGAATTACAGGGACGGAAAAGGGGGGGGGTTGAAGTGCCAAGGTGCAAAAGGCAGTTGAAGTCGGTTGAATTAGTGGAAAGTACACACCGCGAAGCTTCAATTATTCCACGTCTGATCTAGCTGCGGATCACCGTGCAAAGTCTTGACTCTTCCTTGGCCGATATGCAGGCTGAAAGCTCGCGTGGCTCGCCTTGTAAGCACGTCGTGACACGAGCTTTTATTTAGTGCACCGAGCATAGCTCAGGTCGTGTTTTACACTGGTGATAAAGAAAAAAAAAAAAAAAAAACTGCACGGAAGTTGTGAGTTCACTTTTTACGTTTGTATTTAAAGACGCGGGGAATACGTGAAGTTGGAAATGCTCAAGTTTTATGATCCTTGCACATGGCGGCACTTCACTGGTGACTGGAGTTTATCTCTTCACCAACGAAACGTGCATCAAACGGTACAAACTTTCATTTTTTACCTGAAACTCTGCACTTGTGACGCCACGTGAAATTATTTCAAGTCAATTGAAATTCACTGGACATCGTGTGAAATCATTTGCAATATACTTTAAGCATAATTGAAGTTTGTCATTTCGAGTTCACTTGAAATCTTGTCGAGCTAATCGGCGCTTTGAAATAACTTGGATTTTGTTCAAAATTTTCGTGTTCGTGAATAAGTCACCGGAAGCCAACCGCACGCTTCATTAACCGTGCTAAAGAGTATTCGTTAGTGAAACGATTTTTCGTATGGAAGCTACCGTAAGGAAATTGCTGAGGAATTGTTCTTCCGATCCTGATCGCAATTGAATTTCGTTTTCGTATTATCGTTTGTTACTCCACGACGTTGAAAGCGACGGTGAAACTAATAAGGCGATTTCTTTCGGATTTCGTTTTCGCACTCCTCGAGTTATTTCAAGTATTTTGTTCATTCTGCAATCTTATGCGACGGAACGCCAACGGGGTCGCAATAACAACGCACACCTTTTCCATATCGTGGATGGAATTGGGATTGAAAAAGAAGACGGTGTATATACGAAAGAAATAGTGCTTTCTTCTCGTTAAAAAAAAATTATAGACATCCCCGGGATTTTACTTTACTCAAGTTTTCCATCTGATTGTTAAAGAAACAAGGTTTCGAATATCTGCTTTATTATTATTATAATTTTTTTTTTTTTCGTGCTCAAATTCTTTCTCCTTTCATCCACGCTAACCTTATTTATTTTTTTTTTTTCACCGGTTTGAATTCAGCGACGTACATTGCAGTATTAAATCGGAACTGATACCGAACGACTGTAACGTCAGGTGATATGAATTTGTATCTTCGGCTCGTAAATCGTTTATGAGGATTAAGCAAATTATGAAAATCATACTCGTGGACGTTATTAAAATTTATTCCTACGTAATATTAATGAAAAATTATCGGTATTGTAGTTTGGAACTTTCGAATCAGCGATCGGTTTAATCACAACGATTGTATACTCACTTCAATTCAAGATTGCATTCGGCGAGACACGAAAGTCAAAGCTACAAGTGGCTAATCATTCTTCTCAGCTTACATTTACGTGCAAATTCTGTTCGCTAGAATGTACAAGTAAGACGTGAGATAATTACGACGAAGCAATTTTTATACTCTTGTCAAAAATTTCAAGTCTTATCGATATTTGAATATCACGCCGCTTGAGCAACGCTCAAGTCACAGGTAAAAAATTATTACGATTTTTAATGAGATCTTCGTAACTCGCAAATGTAAATAACAATTTGACAAATGCTCAACGTACGACTATTTCCTACTGAAATTAATAAAAGGTACAGAATTTCAACGAATCATTCCAAGCTGCATGCTAGATGAATGGATCGATATACGTATCGTTTATCCTTATATTTTATACATCTTAATAGTCGTTCTCATATTTTTACGCCAAACCCTCGTACGCGTTATTCTTTGTAATCTTCCTTCAGGAAATTGAGCTATTTTATTTTTTCTTTGCAATGGCTTGCTTATTTTATAACCTTGGGTTAAATTGTTTAATAATCTTAAACAGGCTTACACGCACACGTGCGCTGGAGAGGATTTTGACGGAAAACGGATGATGTTTTTTTTTTTTTTCTTTTGGTATCTGTGAATAAATGTTTTCAATGGAATAAATGAAATGATCGAAAATATTTGACGTTATTTTTGAAGCCCATCGAGCAGGAATAAAAAGCGCTAATGAGAAGACCCGAAATATTTCTTTTACACTCATGTAATTTCATCGTCGGTATAAATTCCTTGAAATTGGTAATAGCCAATTAGAGAGTTCGATTTATTCAACAAATCACAAAACGAACTCCAAAAGGAACATTCTTGCTTAACCAGAATCAGTCACTTCAAAAAGATCCTTCTACCTTATCGGTTATAAAAGATCTATTTCTGCAGCAGTTAATCATCTATACGAGACCCTTTATATTCTTACTTAAAATCGTTTTACAATAGAAGTTCCAAATCTTGACACCTTATTTAAAAATCTCTTAATAAGAATCTCAAGTGCGTGAATAAAATAATTTCATATTGACAATTGCAAAGTTTGTCTTTTTGTAAAATAATACGTTTCAAAATAACTACATTCGACTTTTATTTCGAAGCATAAATTCTGAATTAACTTTTCTTGCGTTGTTCAAATCCATCCATTTCGACCAAACGTTTCGTCTTTTAAATTTTCTACTTAACATTTTCTTTGCAACCAAATTGTGTCGCGAGTCGGCGTTTTCGTACTCACATACACACATCTGATAGTCAGACTCAACTAGTCTCACTACAATGCGTTCCGAGTTTGACAAGAGCGAATGTTTAAGAACTCGTCAACTGTCGGTTGACCTCATCGCCAGGCGGTGGGACTGGAAAAACAATCATTACGCGTCGCTGTTACAGCGATCATTAATGGGGATGTTTGGCGCTTGGTAATGAAAGGAAAAACGGTTACAGAAGCTCCGCGACAAGCCGAGGGAAACGGGATACGGTTTATACGCAGCTTACAAAGGGTGGCGAGGGTGCCGCTGCCCTAAACATACATGGGGCATTCCACGCCAATTCGACCTGGGTTTTACCCGATTTTCCCTTCTTACTTTTTTCAAGCTTTTTCTGGAAAAAAAAACGTTAAGAAAATTAGAAGTGGAGGTCATTTTACTATGGATGGCTGCTGAAACATTTTTACATATCACATGGGATTTTTGAAAAAATTTTCAGATTTTTCCGGAACCATTTTACTATTTGCACTTTTTTTTATTGGCAAAATAAAGAAGAAAATAATATCTTGCGATAAATCTGAAAAAATTTTCAAATATCCAATGTGACATATAAAAATGTTTCAGCAACTATCCGTAGTAAAATGACTTCCGCTTCTGATTTTTTTAATGTTTTTTTTTTCAGAAAAAGCTTGAAATTAATAAGAAGGGAAAATCGGCCCACTCCGGGTCCAAGCTTGAAAATTTTGATATCTGACACAGGATTTATCAGAATTGTGTCAAATTTTTAATTTTGGTCGGTCGATAAGTCGTTTCTAAAAATTGTAGAAAATTCAAATTGATTCGAAACAAAACATAAAAAAAAACCAGAGTACCTTTCACAGTGAGAAAAATGATAGAAAAAATCGCGTGCCAAACGTAAGAGGTCAAGGGTCGAATTGGCGTGGAATGTCCCATATACATCACCGAAAGGTGCCAGTTCTTCGGTACCAGAGTGTAGCCCCTCACCTACCACCTTCCACAAACCCGCGCATAGCACACCTACAACCTTCCAAAAGGATATAATTCCCGCATTCACGGGGTGCAATGGTGGACAGAAATTTAATTAGCAATGAATCGGGCGAATGTGTGTTTATTTTTAATTAAATTTTACCCCCAAGGTAACACGCGACTGCCTTATCTTCGCATTTTTCCACTCTTAAGTGTGTGCGATAATGGTCCCGTTGCGTCGGGCACTCTTCGCGTAAATCATGAATATCCTACGCGATGCGAGAGACGGGTTCAAACCCCTCGTGTAAATATTTTACAATATCATACCGCAGTGATTATCGTACATGCAATGCTGTAATTGAGTTTCCATGCAATATCCGGAGCATACATAAATGCGTCATTGGTCCTTGCAAATTTCGGATCACTATGGAAATTAATCAGCGTGCTGCACGGACACCTCATGGGACTTTGGTTATCCAGGCGTGTAGAGATCGCTCTACGCTTTGAATAATTAATGCAGAAATAATAGGTTCGCTAACCATGAATTTCTAGTGCTAGAAGTTTTCGACAATCGTACATCGTACCGCGGGAAAATTCACCTCGGTCACGTTTCATCGTAGTCACCGAAGGCTTCCAAGCTTTTTAGAGTTGGTTGCACATGATTCATCACCCAATCAAGATCTGTGCTTGATTTTTAGTTGAGGAATAATTTTTCGGAATTGACCGTTTACTTTTATCGTACAATATTGTTGGTGTATGTTAACTGTATCGATGTAGGTAGTGATGAAAAGATGAATGTAGGTACAAGGGTTCTGATTCGAAGAAAGTTGATATTCAAAACACAACTTGTCATGTACTCCTTGCAAAGTGTCTCCTGAAAACTGTAAACCAAACAAAAGCATCGGCACAAAATCTTACAATGCAAGCTTTCGCCGAGTGTCTAATTCAATACGGATGAGCTTGGGAATCGATGCCTGGATTTGAAGTGCGTTAGACCACATTGTCTCTCTGTTTCTATCGTTCGAACAAAACTATTGGTCAAATGATTTAAACCTCGTAAAACAAACTCTTTTACATCCAAAGATCGTTCTAATGTAAGGCTATTCACGTTTCTTTACACGTTATTAATATATGCTGTGAAAGGAAAGTAAACGAGAACCAACGGTCGACATCGAGCATGGTGCAAATTACGAACAGATTGCCGTTCTGGTTCCCACTTGGCTTTAGGGGCTTCTGATGTCGACCACGCGAAGCATCGAAATAGTAATTGCAATATATCCTAGATCTCGCAGGTTTCCTGGTTTCAAGCATGCGTAATGACGAGCTGGCGTGCGGTTACACGGTGGTTGAGTGCCTAGCGGTGGCTTGTTTGTTGAGGCTTCCCAGTCCCCAACATGGTTTGAATGTCACCTGGCGACTATGCTAATTGACGAAATACGTGCGAAAAGGACTCGCAGAATCCTTATGGAAATAGCCTTACGGTAGAATTTGCTGGATTTAGTGTATGATGCGGTACACATCCTCCCGTTGAAAAATTCTCACGGACACAAGTCCCAAAAATCGGTAGTTTCCGATATTTTTTCACATACATGGGATTACGCAATTTTTAACAATTACAAAACTTCAGGAGGGACTTGAAATTAAATGTGTCACACAAAAATCGCACGGCTGATTCGCAGAGACTCCGCACACGCGTAACAAAAATGGGACAAGTCGATTATTGCAAGAGTCGGAGTGTGTCGTTAGTAAACCAGCGAGTCCATGGATGGGATCGATGCATTGATGGAATCAATCACAGCTTCCTGCCTGTCTTTGATAATCGACCGTGTAGTTTTTTGAGTGATTCGTTCGATTTCAAGTCCCTTTAGAGCTTTATAGTTCGTGAAAATCACGAAATCCATAGATGTCAAAAAATCACGGAAACTACTGATATTTGGGATTTGTGTACTATAACATACTGAAAATCCAGGAAATTCTACCGGAAGCCAATTTCCATAAAGATTCCGTGGGGTCCTTCGGATCAATTTTTGTCCTCGCCATGATCTGACTTAAGCTCTATATCCGTTTCTACTTTCATATCCAACATGAAAGGCAATCATGCCCACATAAGGGCTCCTTTTTTCGCGATTGAAAAAATGGAATCAGGATCAAGGAATCGAGTATCATATAAGCGTTCAATCAACAGTCTGTCTTTCCAAATTTTTATTTAACTACATGTAAAATCAATGCGCGTATCATGAATTTTGTACTAAGTATAACTTCAAACAAGTTATCAGAAAAAGAAAAACTGTTTAAGGTTGCTGGATCACAATTTTTGTAAGTACAACTTTTCTCGGTGGTGAATCGGTCCGTCGGTTTTAGCGACTCTGAGCATTTCTGCAGTAAATCGAGCAGAAAAATCGGCGTGTCGGAAAACTGGTTGATGGCTTATCCGAAATTGCTCGTTTTCGCCTTCGAAAGACCGAGTGATCATTACTGAACCTCGGATTGAGGTAACTCGGTAAATCTAGTGCCATCGAGTAGTTTTCCCGGAGTGATTGTGACACTCAACGACATACCTCGTTTCAACTTTGACAATTAAAACGGTTCGTTTAACGCTGTGATGAAAGCGTCAAGCGTTCACTGCAATCAAAACCGTTTGCTGCAGTTTATCTTTACACTTGTACTACGCGTTTGAAAGTTACAACGATGTAGTATCAGGAACTGTGATAGAGTAATTCGCATTGATATTTTCACCCTGCAGTTTTTGAAGCTCCTGTGTTTTCCGAGAATGCGTTAAGGAACGAATCGGAATCAAAAGTTGCGAAATGAGAAAAAACAGTTCAAAAAATCTTGAGCAGTCTTTTCGGTGCCAATGATGGTCAAAATTAATGAATCGACATCTTTACTGGGTGATAGATATGAACACGAGTTAATTTGAGTATGACAAGCTGAGATGTAAATAATCGGCGAAAAAAGTCTCGCAATTATGACATCCAAAATGATTAAGCTCTGGTGTTGTTTTTAGCCTATCCCAGTATTTTTAGACTCATTTTGTTCACGATGGGTAACAACTTCAGAGGTTGTCTGAATTTGATTTTTTAGAAATAGTCTTCTATTAGATTAGATTTGTATAAGTCGAGTTCATCGGATGCTCTTCAACAATAACGTTGTATAATCGAATATTTCTCAAATTTTCTTTACATAATTTTTTCAAATCTGTTCAGCGAGCAAAGAGAGTTGAGAAAAAAATTAGAATAGGATCAAAAACAAAAGAGTTAAATAATGGATGTATTAGTTAATAAACCTTTCCTCCAATAATTGAAATTATATCTGTCGTATTTCCTTCATTTCTCCAGTCAGATTAATATCCATGACCTACTGAAAGGTTTTTCGAACGTTTTCTTCTTTCTCCAAGCTTCGTTTCACAAGTTTAAATCGATTGGTATTCAAGGAAGTCTGAATTGATGGAGAGGAAGTAGCGACATACGCCGCTGGTTGCGATAGTTGGCACACCAGCGACATCGGCATTGGTATTATCATCAGGAGCAGAAGCAGGTAGGTATCGTGTTAATGAAAACGGCACGGGAGATGTTTCCTAATTGCAAATAAGATGGAAGTTCTGGTGGGCGTGAGCCGGGGGCAGGGGGGAGGGGGGGGGGGTCAGAATAGGGGAACCCGTAGCGCCGTAGCTTAATATCGCGTGTAACTTGGCAAATAAACGCCCCCGCTTTGGCTAGGTTATGACACATTGTGTGCCCAAGCTAAACGTGGATGTGGCCTCGGCGCCACGACGTTATAGTTCTCCTGCCGAGCCTCGTGCGGGTCGTGCCTTCTCGTAACTTCAAACTTTCGCCCACCGTATGAATTTCCCGTAGGTATAATGCGTGCACGTACAAGGTGTACGTACGTACATGTGCACGAATTTCCCCGTTAACTACAATATGAAACTCCCTGGCGCCGGTGTCCGACCCTCGCGGTTTATACGCAATACTTCGGAACGCTTCCCGACACTGGGAACCACATGCCGAGCACCCGATCCTCGTTCTACGTCTGTACTTGGTGGTAGGTGAACGGCTTGGTCATCAGAGTTTCTGGATGATATTCTTGGATGATTCGGTTCGAGAAAAGTCAACGATAGAAACTTCTAAACCGCATGGAGGTTTCGTCGGTGAATGATCATTCTGACAATCTTCGAGAACACTTCATGTTCTCGCAGACACGTAGAATATACAATTGGAGAAAAGTTGGTCAAAGGAACTTTTAATCAGCAGTCAAGTTTCGTCGCTTAATGATGATTTTTACTGTATTCGAAAGCACTTCATATACGCAAAGGAGCTTCGAATAAAGTTTGAGAAAAGTTGATGGGAAGAGCTCACATATTACATTTAAGTTTCGTCGTTGAGCAATCATTCTGACAATCTTCAAGAGCACTTCATGTTCTGAAAGAAGCGTTGAATACAGTTGGTGAAAAGTTGACGAAGAGAACTTTTAATCAACACTCAAGTTTCGTCGCTGAGCAATGATTTTTACCGTATTCTCGTAGAAGCTTCGAAAAATTCTGCGATATTCTTCTCGTCTTTGCCCGAGACATCGGCAAGATGGAGTTGCGGGAACTTTGTCAGTACTCCAAGTAAATTCTAAAACTACTCGAAGCGGTGAAATTTTGAGTGTTGGCGAATAAGTTCCAGTCCAATCTCTCGACCAGAACCGGTACTCCAATAGTTTCATCGGAAATGTCAAAAGTTCTCCACCCGATACTTCATCTTCGAATGTACAACTACCCGTAATCAAGACGTATATGATATACGATCGTACTGTTGTAAATATCGCATAACGAGGCAGTAATTTAGCAAGTCGGATGGTTCCTCCCCCTAATTGAAAGTGAGCACTCTCACCCTCGGCCCAACCTAAACTCACCTTGCACGTGTAAGCGGGCGTATCTACGTGTCCCTGATCGTTTTCAATGAACCTTTGCCTCGAGCTGAAGTGCAAATTACACTTGTGCGTATCGGTGTTAGGGATATTGGGAATTGATTCTCCCGCGGCAGGGTTGATCAGGTTCAATAATTAACACTTCATACCTCCCACAATATGCTCGGGGGCTTTGGGTCTGATTTAAGTGTCTGAGAAAACCCCGTATACGCGAATCCATGCGTACGGATAGCTGGATCAATGTTGAAAAGAAGAAAGAGAGGGTGATCAGGGAGGCAGATAAACGTGGAAAAGTCTTCATACTTGTTCATGGTCCGTCAAATATTATGTCAGAATAACCGTACCTCGGTAGCGCGATCCTCGATCTTCAGCGGTGTTGAACAAGAAACCCAGGTGCGATTTAGGACCCAATATGTACGTTGTACGACGATGATGTCCAATCGACGTGGAGCCAATTGAATTTCAATTATCGGTACTGTTTCCAAACCCACAGAAATGGATACGTGTGCTTTTACGAGTCGTCAGCATTCGACGATCGACGTTGTAACGAGTTGCGTTGTTTCGTCTAATCGAATTTTTTCCACGGAGAAACTGCAGGGGGAGATAAGGTATCTAAAGTGTAATCGCAATTAGCGAGAGTGATATGCATTATGCCGTTGATCGAAAACAGATGAACCATCGGCGACGTTACAGTAGCTATGTATCATGTATATTATACCACCATGGTGGTAAGTGTATCCGAAACGTCGATCCGAATGGACGAGGGCGCAGGGTATGGATGTTTGCAAAGTCACCCTCACCCCTCTCGCTTGGGCTTCGTATTATTATCGATAAGTATATCCATCGCCTGTATAATGCGTATGCGCGCGGGACGGTAACTCTTGGGTAATATATAATATATAATAGGCAATGATGCCGCGGCAATGTGTCAAAACGTCGACGGATTCTATCGACAACCTGTCGTACAACCATTATACTTTCCATACCGCGTTATAAATATATTACGAAAATTCACCCGTATTGTCGGAACACGTCGCCGTCTAAAAGAGGTTGTCTTTACAAAGAAGCGTCAAAAGTACCTACACGGATCCCCTTTCGCCCTGAGCTTGCATTCTGACAGCTCAGGCTTGTGAAAGCTTCGAATGAAAGTCAAAGTGTCGTTGGACTTGTCGAAAGATTAGACGCCGTGAACACGAATCTGTTTAATGCATCTGGAATTCGATGTACACCAAATCCGTAATGGCGCATAAATATTGCAAAAACTTGTGGATCGGTAATTTCATGCAGCAAAATGTGGACTTGAAGACTTTCAAGGAAGTGCCGTCTGGTCCGTGAGGAAATTTCTGCGTCTCAAATCGCTGATCCAAAATAATTGAAAGATTTTTGTCATTATATTTTCGGTCCTTTTATCTCTAGTAAAAATTTTTTCTACCACGTGGAGACGAACAACATTTATTATCAAAGCTAGGAATAAAATTAGAAAACCCTCTTCGACCAAGCGCGTTGTACAAAATTGGCTTAAACGCGATAGCGCGGAATTCCGAGAAAAAATATGATCACCCCCAACGGACGATTTCCTCCAGTAGTTCGGAGATAAACAGAGGCGTTAACATAGCTGGGAACCAATAGGCGAGGACATAAATTCGGTGCACAAGGTGCCGGGCGAAGGGATCGTTACAGGTTTTACGCCCCAAGTCGGACATTTATTTGACTAAAATGACGATCTATTGTCACCCCGAGATATTCGCCCCGAGAATGCCGGCTGAGCGAATTCGCATAAGACCCGTAACGATCCCATCGGTTACGAGAATTCTGTCCGCGAGTTGTATGAGTTACGAGTTTAAACCGGAGAAGTAACCGCGTGGCGTATTCTCCAAGACAAGAGAAAAGGAACGACGTCTTGTCTCTCTCCTTCTTTCCTTCTCGCTACACTGAGAGAAATTTTTAGTACCGGTTACCGCTCAGTCCTCAACTATTTTCATTTTTTACCATGATCGAAAAATATAGTTCTAGGTAGAGAGTGAAAATTAGTTTTCTAGTATCCGTTACTATTCTTTCTCATTACGATCATTGTTGCTATATTTTCTTGCAACTGTTGCGAAAATTTAACGCTCGCGCAACGATAAATTGACGTTAAAGCCTTGTTTGACTAAAAAAGTAGAGTAAACCTCACAAACTGATTTTGCGTTGAAATTACCAAAAAAGAATCGACAATGGCGCAAAATGGTTACGAGTACCTCATTTTCTCTAATCCCAAAAATATTCGAACAGTTTTTTCAACGATACCTGTTTTACTGAATTTTTCTAGTTACTGTAGCAAATGAAATTTTTCTCAGCGTACATTATTCTCAAATTTTCATCTCCCAGACTTTGAAGAATGAAAACCGGCGACAACGGACATCGGGAAACATAAAACCAAACATAACTTTGGAGGAAACATCGAGAACAAAGGATGAATTTTGCAACAGAAATAGCGTGATAATATTTCCCCCTATTCTCTCGTCATACCTCACCATATGAATTATCTATGCTATTTTATGCCAATGCAGTGAACACAATTCCTGCACGTACGCTAAATGGTTTGCAAATTTTATTCACACACACACGCGTTTATTTAACAATCAGCTACGCACAGTCATATATTTCCTTCCCCCTTGGAGGGATAAAATCCTCAAGTTATCCTCGCACATATATATACATATATGTATATATATATACCATATACGTTTAGACCGAAGTTTACCGGTACGTATAACTTTCCGGAGATTGGTCCAACAATTTCGTGAATAAGGCAAATAATAACTCGAGAATACTTCGTTATCAACTCGCTTTGCCTGCTTATATATATATGTATACGTATTCCGTATATTATTATACATATATAATACGCGCTAACTCATCAAACTTTACGTGCACCTGACGTTCGTGTCACACATTTCCTTATTTCTTATCGCTTTATTTTTCCCTCAACTTTCATATAAACTTTTCCCTTTTCTTCTCAGAGACGAAAGTCCGCCCGAGCGCGTGTCAAGTGTCTTTCCAAAAGATTGAGATCTCTTCTACACCTTTTTTCTTACTTTCCTCCTCTTTTCCAGCTTGAAATGACGTCGGCCGCGTGTTGCCGCGTAATATACCTTTGATCCTTTCAACTAAAATCGGTCTGTAATTGCGATCAAAACTTTGACAGTCTTGATTTAAATCACGCACTTTTATACACGAAATGTAATCCTGCTTTAAGGGAATATTTTCTCCTCCTTTTCTGGCTTATTTCGAATGAATATTTTCCGCAAGTGTTTTCACGTTCACACAATAATATCACAGAGTTTCCAAAATTATTCCATTATTTCTGCCCCGAATCAAATCTGCAATTTTGTTGCAATAATAATTGATAAGTTTCACAGTCTGGAGCTCAGAAATTTTCTCCCAATTATTATATCCACTTATTCCATTATCTTCTACTTTCAGTAAACGTACTCTTCGGATTATTCAAATTTCATTTGACCTAATTCTTCTAAGAATATCCTCGCATTGAATAAGTAACTGAATCGCTATGAAGAGAGAAACTTTCGACGAATATATCAACAGAAAATGCGAAAAATCATTTCCAATAGTGATAGGACTGGTTTAAAAATAAATAAATAAATACTATTTCAAATATCTATAATCATGATTCTTAAAAGTCAAAAACATCTGATTTTTACCCATTGTTCAGACTCTCATCTCAATTCGATCGGTTCAATTTCAATAAATAATCCAACAACCAACACCGCCCCACGATAAAATTGTCTCTCGTATTAAAATTCTGCAATGTACAAATGAATTTTTCTCGTTGGTAAGGTGAGGTTTTCTTTTTTTGTTTCATTTTTTTTTTTCATTTTTTTTTTTTGTCTCAACAGCTCGGTGGGAGAATAACGAATACGTAATGCAAAATATACGTACATAAATTTTTCTCCTTTTTATAATACCCACATCCATACATAATTCGTTCGTTTAAGAGTCGGCGAAGTAAAGGGAGCAACGGCGCTGGATTTTCCCATCGGAACGAAGCGGCTCTTTTTCTCACCGCGACTGAGGAGGAGGAGGAGGAGGAGGAGGAAGGAAGGAAGATGGTGATTCTATTTGTGCCCCTAATTGGTATTCTTATTTCACGCGGCTCGCGTAGCCCATACGACTCTTTCATGCATATATTCCGCCCCGAGAATAAATCCTCCCCTCCCTCCCTTCCTCCCCCCCCCCCCCCCCCGACCCCTCGTCTCGCGTTAACCCCGTCTTCCGCCTCATCTTTATCCTTCCACCCTCTTCCTCCTCCCCCCCCCCCCCCGCCCCCCACGCCTCTCCGCCCTCGTCCTTGCGCTAAAACCTCTTTTCGTTCCGTCTCATTCTGCCAGAAGCACTCGCATTAACAGCTATTCCTAACGGTTGCGCTCATCTGCATTCCTCGCTCGATTGTTTTCCTCCTCCCTTGCCATCCTTTTCCCTTCACCCCTTCCCCCCCCCCCCCCTCGCGCTGCCGCTCATCCCTCAGAGTCCCACGGGCATTCTCACACCCCCGAATACACAAAACACACACTCGCGTAAGCTCGCGAGACTTCCTTGCGTTATTATTTTACGCGGGATAATTTAAATTTGAACCATTAAATAACCCGCGACGAATTTACACCCTGACACGTTTGAAATGAAGGGGTCGTTTTGAAGAACGACTTTTGGACAGGTTTAATCCGACGATTTTTCAACGGCGGATACGTCGAGCCTTGTCTTTTATCGAATATTTTCTAAACGACGCGCCGCGGAATATTTTCAGGTTTCAATGTAACTGGAGAACACGATTCTCGATAAAAAAAAAAAAAAAAATTAAACGGAGTGAAGAAACGATGTTTTTAATTTTTGTTGCTGTTGTTTTTTTTCTTGCCAATGCAAACCTTATGCAAATTTTTATTGCTGTTGGTGGAGTAATTGGAAATTGTTCTTTAATTTGAAAAATTACCTACAGAATGTGAAATTTTTACAGTAATCCGGTGATGAATATTCACGATTTTTGCGCCCCGAAATACGGTTTGTATTTTTTTTTTTTTTTTAATAATCTTTCGAAGGATTTTAATGTAATTTTCAGGATTCTCGTGAAAGTGATGAAAAATTCATGTTACTTTTCTCGTAAAATTTGCAACGATAAACATATTAAAGATGAAATTCATTAGTGAATAAAATTGATTCACAAAATTTGTCAATCTTCCAAATCGTTCCGAATGTACAAATTTATCGAACTCTAGTAACGGACTAGACATAACAGTTATGAATAAATCACGTGTATGATTTAATGCACCGGATTATAAAAACGTAACAATAATCGAGCAAGTGTATGCAATAATTAAAGTGATTGGTATTCGAATATCGAAATTATTGATAAATAAATACCCTGCAGTTTTATTTCCGGTCAGAGATTTTATTTTGTTCATGATCCTAAAATTTTAAACCAACTCCTACAAGTGAAGTCAAGAGCATTATACATACGTTTCTCCGCATAAATATCTACTGGAAATTATAACCTGTGAATTGACGCTGAAACTACAGAATAAAATTGCTCTGTTTGAAAATGTGGTTAATCGGGAAATAAGCTGCGTTACTTTCGTTTCGCGACACGCGATAAGATCGATCACATCGCCTGGCGATTTACCGACTGAGCGAAAATGACGGACGCCTCGCGTTGCTTGCGTCTGACCAATAACAGCTCGTACTACTTATCGTCTCTTCGCGCCTCACCGAGCGTCTAATTTTTCGTTTTTACATTTACTACAATTTACAGACATCGATTTCGACGGTGAAAAAATTATTTATCGTATTACGTTGTACGTGTGGATCGAAATCTTGAAAAATAAATTAGAAAAATAAAGTCATGTTATAGAATGTGAAAATTGTAAAGATTCCATTTATTTTTTCCTATACAAATTTATAGCAATAACAGAAAAATATATTATATTATTCGTTCGTCCATTCAATCATTCACTCATATAATTCATAAATTATCGGTCAAAGAGAGTATAAGGTAAAATTATAAATGTAAATCGTCTTTTTTTTAGTTAAAAATTGGATAAATAAATTGTCTTTCTTGGTTTAATCTGTCTATGTAAATTATCTCTCTTTTACTTGCATCGTTAAACACTCTCTCACTTTAATTTCATATATTTCGATGAAGTTTTGCCATTTTAAATGTTTCAACGGTTTCACTAATAATCACATATCTTTTGGTTACCAGTAGCGCAGATCGATCGATGTTATTAAAGGCGACACGTTCGCTGAAATTGCAAATTAATGTTATTTTCTTTTCGAAGATATCTCACGGGGTTTAATGCAGAACTTCTTACTGATTTACTGATTATTTAACCTATGTATTCGTCTAAATATTATTTTGTGAGAAAAGTACTATATATAATTATTATCAATGTAAAAAAATCTTCGAAATATAGACGAAATTTATAAAAATGAAAATTTGCCATGTTTTGCTCTAAAGAGAGAGAAAGAGAGTGTGTGTGTGAGAGAGAGAGAGAGAGAGAGAGAGAGAGAGAGAGAGAGAGAGAGAGAGAGAGAGAGAGAGAGAGAGAGAGAGAGAGAGAGAGAGAGAGAGAGAGAGAGAGAGAGAGAGAGAGAGAGAGAGAGAGAGAGAGAGAGAGAGAGAGAGAGAGAGACGAGGACAGGTGTAAATTCAAGAAAACGAACACCACGTGGTGTACAAGTAGGATCAATTACCGGGTGTCCCATTTTAATCTTACATCTAAATTAACTCGAAAAATATTGCTCTGATCAAATTTTGTTTAAAACAAAAGTTTTAGAGTTCAAAGGGGGACGTTCAAAAAAAATTTTGTTGAAGGTCCCAAATTTACAATAGCGACGCTACAATGGCTGATATGGTTTTTTTTAAGGGAAACCTAACTTTTTTTTATGACAAAACAATGCATTGCATTGAAACTAAGAACTTTTGTGAGAAACATTTTTCGATTCAGATTGTGGTTTTCATGTTGGAACTCCATTTTTGACTATTTAGCGCTGTCCGGAAGGTACCATACAAAACCCAAACAAACCCAAACAAACCCAAACAAACATAAACAAAAGTGTGCATGCATCTGTGAGTGCGTGTCTGAGGTTGCACGATTGTGGGCAGGTTTGTTTGGGTTTTGTATGGTACCTTCCGGACAGCGCTAAATAGTCAAAAATGGAGTTCCAACATGAAAACCACAATCTGAATCGAAAAATGTTTCTTACAAAAGTTGTTAGTTTCAATGCAATGCATTGTTTTGTCATAAAAAAAAGTTAGGTTTCCCTTAAAAAAAACCATGTCAGCCATCGTAGCGTCGCTATTGTAAATTTGGGACCTTCAACAAAATTTTTTTTGAACGTCCCCCTTTGAACTCTAAAACTTTTGTTTCAAACAAAATTTGATCAGAGCAATATTTTTTGAGATAATTTAGATGTAAGATTAAAATGGGACACCCGGTATAACTGAATATGTACTTGTTTTGGTTTGACGAGCCGATGGAATTGCGCAGCCTAGAATAAGAATGTACACAAAGTGTAGGTGTGCGACAGTGTGAGAACGAACAACACCTTCTCAGGATTAGATCGTACGAGTTGAAATAATAAACAAGAGATCGAACGGACCGTCGAGAGGTCAGACACACCAGAATGAAGCAGTGCGTAAACGGACGCGAAAGTGATCGGTCGTAATTATACGCGATCCGCGAGAAACTAGAAAGAATAAAGTGCGGTCGACTTGATATTAAGTTGAATAATTTATTAGTGTTGTTGGCCACGGCCCTTGTTAGTGATTTTGTCGTGTTTTCCCCTGAAATGTGCTTAATAAAATGTCTAGTTATTGCCGGCAACCTTCACGGATATCACTTTTCAACTTTTCGTTGGCTTCAGTTGCCCCCTAGTTTTTTCCCGATGAATACAGGTTTTTATCACGTTACAAAATCATTTGTATTATAATACAAATTGTGATTGTAATTACGATGTAGAAATTTTATCTCGGGATCATCGGATCGAAATAAAAAAAAATTGAACGTGAAAAAACAAAATATATATTTTACAACCAGAATTGTGTGATTATACAGAGAAAAAAAATTAAAAATGTAGAACGTAAAAGTATTTCAACTTACATCCAGATACGTGAAGTCGGCATTTTTATATATGTTTCATAGTACATTATGTAACAAGGGAATAATCGACTTTTATTCCCGAGTTACGTAGAAAACTTTATTTCCGACTCAACTCTGGTAGCAATATATTCGTCTGAAAATTAGAACTTTCGAATTGGGCTCATATTTCCCGCAAATGAGTTTTAGAAAAAAAACGCGACACTTTCGTTCCGCTTTTGAGGTAAAAAAAATTAACTTTATCGTTGAGTCGGGAATAAATGTGTTTTCGAAATACATTTTTCATTCAATGAAATGTTCGTAGTTTGAGAAGCCCCCCTTCCCCCATTAGAGCGGAAAACGTCGTTGACGTTCAGTTTTTTCTTATTTTTAAAATAATTAGAATGCCTCAATTCCGATAATTGATGTAAAAACACAGTGAATAAGTAAATAATCCACCTTTCCGTACCTACGTGTCGATAACCGGGTGACGTTGGCGTAATAAAACATTCGTGGAAAATGCTTTTACGAAAATTGAGAGTGTATTGACATCGTGGTGCTGAGTTTCCGGCCTGGGAAAAGCGTCGCGCCTGACGCAACTTATTTGCCCTGCCTCTTTTTGGTGAGTATTTATTTGACCTTCGTCGCTTTGATGTTGTATTTGTAGTATGTGCGCACGTTTTGTAACGTCCTAAACAAGCCCGAAGCAGACCGGCTGAATGTATACCGAAAGCAAAAAAGCTCGCTGCAGGTTGCAGATATACTTTATACCTACCGGGTGGAAATTTACCCGGCATTGAAGTCACTTTATGTTACACGCTGATTAGAATTACGGGGATTTAAATCAATTACACGTGCAATGACGTTACTGACGCGAATAGGCAAAGCACGTTAATTTAATACGATGCTGCGAAATTGAAGGTAAATAAAATTTGCGCTCGAATTAAGATTTCAGATTAAAAAAAAAAAACTCTTTCGAGCTGGCGCAGTGAGAATGAATAATCATAAATAGCTGGTTTCAGGTATCATTAATTTTATTGACAAATTCAAATATCACCTTGACGGACATTTTTCACAAAATTTTGAGAAACGAATGTGAACAGTTGCTGAAATTACTTTACATTTTTTTGGTGAAATCAAGTATACATATAACGATTCCAATATGTTAAATAAAAACAAAAAATTGTTTTATTAAATTCGAATAAAATAGTATTATGAGCAAAACGAGCGATCTTAGAATGAAATCGAAAGAATACGACAGATTTTCAATAATATTTAAGTGGTTTGAAATGAAACAATAATACCGAAACTTTTGTCGACGAATAGAGTATTTTTTTTTTTAAATAGAATCTTGACAGCTTACGAGTACAATATTTTTTTAAACACTCAATTTGTACGATTAACTCGTGTTAAAGATGAAAAAAAAAAAGAAAATACCGACGTTTGGAGAAGCAGCTCCCTCAACTCAATGCACTCCCAGGTTACATCCCAGCGTCTATAATAATTTATGGGTAAGGAAAGGCGGTGGATTCAAACAACCCTCGTACAGGAAGTGGATTAACATACAGGGGGAAAGAAGCAGCGGAAGTCCAGCGGGACAGCCGGGTGAAACGGCGGAAGGAAAGAGAGAGAGAGAGAGAGAGAGAGAGAAAGGCTGAAAGCGGAGCAAAGAAGCAGAGGCGAAGGAAGACTGGCTTGGCGGCTGGCAATTACTTTATCCGAGCCAGGCGTTTTAATGCATTTTATGGACCGGTTGAGTAACTTCACCTCGTATTAAAAGGGTCAGCAACTCGGGGGTGGAGAAAGAAAGGGGGGGGGGGGGGGCTGCGCGTTGTTCATCGGCGATTAAGTCCGTTTACTTGCTGCTATGCGGAGAGAACTCTCACTATTCACGTAACTTCCGTTTTCGTTTCTCTCTCTCTCTCTCTCTCTCTCTCTTTTTTCTTTCTATTTTTCATCCACTTTTCCACCGGCTCGGCTACGCCGCGAATTAACCGACTGACTGTAGGTTTCGGGCTCTTTAGTGCCTCGCGTCTTGTTATCTCACATCTATGAAATTTGGAGGCAACGGGTAAACTTGACAGAATATACGACGGCGGATCTTTTTTAAATTCTTTATCGTTTCACGGGGGAGGAAGAAGTCGCGTTGATTTGAAATTATTTACTTTATTCGGTTGTTTTGTGAGTAAAAAATTATTGCTTTCGGCGAAACGATGCATAGAGGGAAAGAAATTATTTAACCAACAAAATTGATTTTGTTGGAGTCCATTCCAAATACGATTACTTGAATTCAACAATTACGACTTACTTAGTTTGTAAATATGATTTAGTAAAGGGAATTCCTTGATTCTATAAAAGCCTTTTTTGTCGCGATCAAGTCAAGTATCGATTTGAGTGAACTTTTTCATGTGTTTCCGAAATTGTTTCAAGTTTTGGCATTGTTCCTCCGAGTCGCACGTTCGTTGACAGAAACAATTAGGCACTTGAAATAAAATAAGCGCGTGAATCTCGCCAACAAAAAATTTACATAGATCGAATGCTTTGTCGATCCAACCGGAGCTTGTTTGGCGTAATTCGTTTATGACGTAAAAAAAAAAAACACTGCATGCTTTGAAACAAGTCTAATACCCGTCAAATTTGGAGCCAACAGAATTATATACAGAATAAATCCAAGGTTCAGTCAATGCAAAAGATTTTTGTAACGACAGAATTCATTGTCTATTTCAATTATTGAACTCTTGACTCAACAAAACATGAATTGAAACAAGCTCAATTTGTTTTGGTATAGAAGAATTCGTACTTTTGCAACAAAACAAAACGAAATTTTTAGAAATTTTAATCACACATTTTTTGGATACAAAATTCATATCATCGCGAGAAACTCACGTCGTGTTATTTTGAATAAATTGATAGTTAACACGATCATTCAAAGGTTTGATGCAGTTCTGTATTGAATCGTGTCCGCCGCATTTGATTACAGCATTTGGTTGAAAAAATTGAATCAAAAAATTCTTTCCCTCGGTGTATAAAGGAGCGCAACTCGTTGAGCAGAATTGTCTCGTTTTCGTCGTTATTCGTGATTTCATTTCTTTCCTGATACATACGTTGAGAAAGTGGAAGGAGAAAATCTCTGTTGAAAAAAATAATATAGTTTCAAGAGTTTGACACGTTTTACGAAAGTTTGTTTTTCACGTAGCATATGTAGTAGTTCACACAAAAGCAATTTAACAAAGTTGGATCCAATTGATGCCTGTTTTTGCGAGAGGATGGCAACATCGGCGAAGCGAAAGGAGATGGGGGCCTGAAACGGTGCTCTCGGAGACTATATAGGAAACTTTTACGAGTTCATAAAGTTGAACTTTTTAGTACTTCCGCACGCAAAGTATGCGCCAAGCTATTGGGATTACAGCGTTACTTTTCATCGCGATGGGCTGAGGCAAACAAAACAGTTAATAAACAGAATACGGGAAATAGAAAAGGGGAAAAATGAGGATTGTTACTTATAGACAGGCAGAAGCTCGTCGTTTAGCGAATATATCTTTATAGATATACGTACTCGGATGTACCTGATTAGGTCGAGAGAAAATTGTCAAATTAACCTTTTCTCAGTTCGATAACCAATTAATTAAGCGCCGTTAAAAGTTGATGCTGAAATTGTTGGAAATGAATGTTATTCGCACACTCCTTGGTAACGAGAAAAATCTTTTCGCATAAAATTTATACTCGATCTCCCAATATTGACAACTTTATACAGAGATTGCAATAATTTATGATCTTTTTAACACCAATATAAGCGTGAAAAATGAGTTTTCTAGAAATTTTGCAGCATCGGTTTTTTATCTAGTTGTTTACTTGGTACGAAAAAAGGTAGATTGTAGTGGGACAAGTTATAAACGGTTGCGTGAATTCGTGAATTGTTGGAAAATAATAACCCTTTCATATAATTTATGAGAAAGCTTTTTTTTATGAATGAGCTATGCAGATACAAACATGAATACGTTAATTTTATGAGCAGTGTGCTTGTGGTGTTAAAATTAAATTGATTATTATCGGTTGTCTTTTGTGTTTGGAAAATTATTTCTAAACCAAATTCGTCAATATTCACTGAAGTTTCAATTTTTTCAATCACTGCCGCATAAGTTTTTGTTTTTGAATTGTTAGTCGAATTGTCTTGCTAATTTTTTTTTTTTTTTTTTCGATCGCGACGTTTTTATCGATCATTTGAAATCTGTGAATCTCTCCGCGTGTTGATTTCAGAATGAATCTCGGAGTCGTCATTCATTCGACACAACAAATCGCGGTTTTTCATTAGCATTTACGAATCGTGTAACCCGTTTCGCGTTTCCTTTGCGTCGTAAAATCTGAAATTTGGACGCGCCTCGTTAACTCCTTTCTGCAGTAATTATTCAACGTTGCGTGCGGAACTGCAGCAGCCTTTGAAAGGCGTGCATTGTCGGGAAATCCTACGTTCGAATAATTCGCCATAAATTTTTAGAAGCTGTACCGCGTGCTTGTAAAGATAAAAAGGGTCGCGAAATATGCACGCTTATTCGTGGATACCTACGACGTATATTCTAGCCTCATGAATGTAAGGGAATCCAAAAGACCAATCTCTTCGCTGCCAAGGCGAGCTCGAGTTTCTGGCCAACCGGAAAACCTGCATTTATGTATAAGGTATTCCGCGCTAACTTGACTCTGGACGTCCGACTGACTATATCTTCAATGAAAAAATTTCATTTCGGAAAGTTTACACGCAACCTAGTACGAGTGACCAGAATCGAACAACGAACATTGATATATGTACACTAGATTTTCTGATTACAGCAATGAAACTCAATTTTATTTTAGATCGAGAACGATGTTTTTTTCGTTTGGTTGAGAAAAGATAATAGCTAATAACTGAGAACAAACGTCTAACTTCAATAGTATTATGATGTGGAAGGTTACAGAGTCGGATTAAAAGAAAATAAAAAAAAAAATTTACGATAAAATGATCGGTTTAGAATAATGTACCTGAAATTTAGAATCCTCAAACTTCATCGAAAAACATTCCACTATCAACGAGTAACTAGATAACCGCTATATTTACAATTAGCTATGTTTTGCACTGAAAAAAATTTCATTTGTTACAGTAACTAGAAAAATTGAGTAAAACAGGTATCGTTAAAAAAACTGTCTGAATATTGTTGGAATTACGAAAAACGAGGTACGCCTAACCATTTTGCGCTATCGTCGATCCTTTCTTGCTAATTGCAACGCAAAATCAGTTTGTTCGGTTTATTCTACTTTTTTAGTTGAATAAGGCTTTAACGTCAATTTATCGTTGCACAAGCGTTAAATTTTCGCAACAGTTGCAAGAAAGTATAGTAACAGTGATCGTAAGGAGAAAGAATAGCAACGGATACTAAAATTTCCGGTAACAGCTATAACACTAATTTTCATTTTCTACCTAGAAGTATATTTTTCGGTTGTGGTAAAAAACGAAAACAGTTAAGGACTGAGCGGTAACCGGAACTAAAAATTTCTCTCAGTGTGATCATCTCTTTACAAACTTGTCATCGAATCTTATCAACAGCACCAACTTTTTGATAAAACTTGATGTATCTATTGAAACTTATTCAAGTACGTTATTAGAATGGAAAAAAAATAAGAAAGTACAAAACCTTATCGGATTTAGATGTACCTGCATTAGGGTGGTCCTTAAAAAGGTCTTTTTTTGAATTTCAACTGGCTCATTCACCAAATCGGTTCCAAATAATTTAAAAATAGTTCTCTAATTTTTTCAAAATCTTATTTCAACTTTAACCCGGGCCCGTAAGATGGTGGATCCAATATGGTCGACCAAAATCAAAAAAGGTCAATCGATTTCAATAAAAATTCGGCGCTCGGAAGTTTTTGAGGTTGCTGATTACGAATCTGAATTTGAAATTAGAAAATTTGGAACGATGGATCCATTATGGCGATATCAAACGACTTTTTGGATTTTGGTCCGCAATGTTGGATCCACCGTATTGAATCTTCAAATTTTGAGTTCAAATTCGTAATCAGCAGCCCAACGAACCTCCTCCGACCAAATTTCTCCGAGATCCTTTCAGTATATTTAATGTCTCCACGAAAGGGTTAAACGAGGAAATTTATCTTCTTGCGGGCACGGTTTTAAGTTGAAATAAAAATCTGTTAAAAAACAGGAAATTATTTATGAATTATTTGTAGCCGATTTATGGGGGTGAGCTGGTCGAAATTCAAAAATGATCTTTTTAAAGACCACCCTAATCCGCATAAAGGTATCGTAATCACGATTCCGTAAGTTACATCCATTCACTATAAAAATGCCGATTACCGTTCGAAGCTGCCTTTTGATTGGAGAAAATAGCGTTTGTGACTGTTTTTTTTTTTTTTTTTTTTGACAAGGGCAAGATTACAGAGAAGCCCCTAAAAAGTATAAAAGGGAAAATTCCTTTTCAAGTATAATTCCGCGAAGCCGCTCTCCGGTTAACATGCCTGATAATATAACGAGGGTTTCGACTCGCAAGTTTTCGTAAAAAGGAAAATAAGCGAGGCGGGGATGGAGTCCGTTCTCCAACCAAAACCGGAATAACGTCTGTCGGTTAATTAAAGGTATCTCAGGTAACACTCGAAAAGAGGCGAGGAGGATGTAAAAGCTGGCCGGCAACCGGCTGTGCAACGGGCTTGGTTTCGAGTGCTCCGAGTGGAGAGAGCGCCTTTTAATCAATGCCGGACCTCGGGGCTGCAGGTTTCGCTACTTTCGTACCTGAATAATTCAACGCCAGCCAACCGCCCGGTATTGTTCGAGACTTCACTGAATATCCAAGAGAGAGAGAGAGAGAGAGAGAGAGAGAGAGAGAGAGAGAGATAAAGGCCGCCCAGAGAGTCAAGAGTTGTCACTATATAATACTGTAGGAGAGACCGGGAACTAGCTTTTGGTTTGTGTAAGGGTGAAGGGGTCGATGATATTGCCGATAAAACAAACTCGCTTCGCGCTGTTCATTGGACGGAAAGAAATCCTTGTTGGTACCGTGTAACAGTTGCGAAAACCAATTCTTTGTTGGAACAGTTGTTTGTTTTTGCAAACGTTTTTCACTCACCGATATTCATCAAGACCAGTCGGAGTCGAGCTTTATTCTGTGTTGACAATTAGCGGTGCAAACAATCATCTCCGAGTGCAGGTACCAACGGATTTTTGCTTTAAAAACTCGCGCACTTGTTCATCGTTCGTTTACATTCAATTTTTTCGAATGGAACGGTCGTGGAAACGGTGATGATTTTTATTCTTTTGAGGTGAAAATTATTGTTGAATTTAATCGATGTTTCACGTGTTACGGTTGCATGCTTCGGGTTTTAGTTTAATACTACTGCCGACGAATTGACAAACTTGCTACGTAATGAATGAAAATTTAATGTCTGCAATCTGTTACAAGTCCATCGTCGTGTTTGGGTACACTTGGAGTTAAATTACACCATTGAGATAACTCGAATAATTCATGGTTATTGTATAAACAGAGTGGAATCGCAATGATCAATTATCAAAATGAGTGGAGCTAAACTTCTTCATCCTCAGCAACGAACAATTTTTCTCATCTCTCGCCCGATTCTCGGCAAGGAATTCAATAAATTTTTACTTTTCATCATCTTTGGTGATATAAGGAAAGGTATCGATTTTTTAGACTCGAAATTCGTATACTTACGGGCCGTGAAAGTCGAAGAAAAGCAAAAATATACACTGTAGCGTTGATACAAAATTATAATCGAACTTTAACGAAAAATTAAGAACAAAACAATTCATTTTGCAAGTAGTGCAATTACATCGCCAGAAATACCCTAATTGTAAGAAACAAAGTCTTATCAACAATTAAAAAGAATATTAATGTTTAAAAGTGCAATAAACAATAAATAAATGAGTTAAAACTCTACTCCTTTGACGAATCTAGTTTATAAACAGCATCTTTCACACACCTTGTTTCATTTTAGTTTAAGTTTTTTCATTTAGTACGGATATTTTCAATCTTAGAGCCCTAAAACTGCATATTTCTGCTTTTCTTCGACTTCGTGGCCCGTAAGTACGCGAATTTTCGAGTCTAGAAAATCAACTCGGCGGTCTTGTTTTAGAGAATTTAATGCCCTAGAAGAATATGCCTTGAAAATTTTTTGAACTCTAACGGTTCAAAAGTTGTAGAATTTTTAACGGAAAAAAAAAAAAAAAAAAAAATTTTTGCTTATCGTTTAAATGAGAAATTTCAAATGGCCAGCGACACCTTTTAAAATTGAGCTAAAAATTTTTCCAAACGGGATAATTTTTTTCTCGGTAAACAGCTCCTCTTAAGACCACAGATTCGATAGTTTAAATTTTTTGACTCACCCAAATCTGCATGTATATTTCGAGTGCACGATATCCATTGACAAACTGAAACGACTCTGTAGCTATTCGTCAGCGTTGAAAAAAAAAAAAAACGCATAATTTTCAGTACAAAACGTGCGTTATAGGTAAAAAAAAAAAAAAAAAAAAATCGCTTTAACTGAGATAATTATCCATGAATCATCGTTCAGGCAAGTGACACGCGATAATTGGGCATCTCGTTTGAACCTCCGTTTTGCACAATGTATTTGCGGGCATGCCGAGCTCGACAACAGCAGCAGCAGCAGCTGCAGAATTCTACACATACCGAGTATATGCACTTACACACCATGTCGAGCACGGCTATTGCGGAACAATTAGCAGAGGCGGCAGCATCAACCGCTCCCCTAATTATGACGAAATACTTGCACGTACTCAAATTGCACACAGCGATGAATTCTCCGTTAGCAATGACGCGGAGGAAATGATTTATTGCCGAGTTATTGAAATTAATTTTGAGTAAAAATTCAAGGTTCGTTACATTTCTGTAACCGAATCGTGCGTTTTTACAAAATCAATTGAAAATGACGTTAATCTGCGAAAAATCACGTGAGTCTGAAAAAAAAAATTCTATGCCAAAGCTACGAAAGTTTCTGAATTTCTCTACTTAATAGTAGAATCAATGTCGTAGATAGGCGTGAAAATTATTTCCACCAGGTTTATGGAGGGATAAAACAGTTGCATAAACTATTTTTTGATACCGAGTCAATTTCCAATCGATCTGTTCACGTTCGTTTGTGTTTGGTCCATACGCAATCAATAATTATCTTAAGAGAACGTCTTTTTCAGGGGTCTCCGATTTGTTGACTTGATCGTTGATTAATAAATACGATATAATTTCAGTCGGCAAGCGTTGCAAAGAGTCGTTTTCTCGTAAATATAACGGAAACGGGAATTGCCAAGAAGGTATTAAATAATCACCTCTACGGTAATTCACGTTTTTCAATACATCTCCAGTTTTATTCCATGAATCGTCGAGGATATTTCTCGCACCGTCTTCTTTCCAACCGCTAGTGACGTTTATTTCAACAGGGTGGTGCTGGACGCACATTCGCCTCACTCGAAATAGACCGAGAAAAAGTGAGAGAGAGAGAGAGAGAGAGAGAGAGAGTAGAGTAGAGTAGAGTAACAAGTAATTTATTAGGTTCTCGAGTAACCTCCCTGAGAACCACAGACAATATTATTGCAAGACGTACAATGCTTGAAAAACTAAACAGTAGAAAGAAAGAAGTATGCAGTTTATTCTTTTCACAAAATACAACAAGACAAATAAATAAACAAGCAAACAATCGAGCAGAAAAGAAAATATAAACAAACAGTCAAGTATGAAAAAAAATATACATAAAAGCGAAAAAGAAATAAATAAATAAATGATATTAAAAACTAAAACGTTGCGTAAGAAGGCAATCTTCTACGGTGGAAAAAGAAAACGAATAAAAAGAAAAAAAAAAAAAAACGAATTATAGAAAAACTAGAGAGAGAAAGAGAGAGAGAGAAAGGGGGAAAAGGACAAGGAGAAGGAGAGACTAATGGGTACGTGTTGGTCTGAGTGGCTGGTGCCTCGGGGCTGAAATTGTGGACGGTATACGAAAAGGGTTGTGCCGACGACGCGTCAACATTGACTCGGTCGGTATATATACGTACAGTGGCTGCTCCACCGTCAGGATATTACTTTCCGCGAAGCTGCAAGCTCTGCAAAGAGGTACGGTGGTAAAGCCCACCGATCTTGCCCACAACGGATACCGCCTTCCGTGTCCGAAACTGACGTACGTGCAGCTTGCAGGGCGCAGCTGCAGGTGAACAGTAATTTATTACTTGTTTGCACAGGCGTCGAGTTACTGCTGAAACAGTTGGAAATGGTTTGTTGAAATAATATCGTCAACGGGGAAGATCCGTTGAGCTTTCTTGCCACAAAACTTGTTGTTAGAAATCTGACGAACAGGCTCACGGAGAGTCAGAAGTTTTCTTTCCGGTAAAAACACCTTGCGGATTGACAATTTGTTTATGCTTGGACAAAAATACGGGACTAAAGTGGCACTTTTACTGCCTGTGGGTAAAAAAAAAAAAAAAAAGTTTGTTTCGAACTTTTATGCTGATTAATAGTATACTACAATAATGAATAGAAAATATCTTTCCACGCTAATTCGGTAAACGGTTGACCGTGTTATTTTTTAATTTTGTCAAGAATTTTTTTTTTCCACATTAGTACGAACCGTGAAAAGGGTACCAAGAATTTTTTCAAAATTTTCCGAATCACGCGTCTTTACCCTATGATTTTTTAAACCCATTTCAAAAAGACACAAAATTCACTTTTATGAAACGAGAAGAAAAAAAAACATTTCGTTTCCGAAATGAAAGACTTTTACGCAAGATTCAGATTTGGTTCTTTTTTCCGTTACTTCAATCATTTCTTTTGAAATTTCAACCGTATTTTATATCATCATATCTGTTAAAAATCTAATACAATACGGAAAGAAATTCATAATTCTCAGAATCTTGTGTGAATTTCTTTTGAATTTCTTACGTGATCCTTTGTTTTCAGTTTGTAACAATTATCTTTTAATTATTTGGATTCAATTAATTGCACGACGCTTAACTTGATTGTTGAAATTGTTTTTTTTTTTTTTTACATCTTGCCTCTCGATTATCATTTCGAAATTAATTCTCGTACGACAATTTTTCACGGTCTTCGTTCTTCGAAACTCCAACAAATTGAACCGAACTACCGAGGACAATGGAAATGCGATCATATCCGATCGTTCCTATTTCCAAAAAAAAGCTAAGCTTTTCTCCGTCTTCCTTACGACTAGAACTATATATATATATATATATATATATATATATTTTTTTTTTCTTCTATCCGCTCGTCAAAAAGTTTGGACGAAATTTTCCAAACGACTTGTCAATCATCGCGCTCTCTTCCCGTAGCTAAAAAAAAAAAAATATTCGCAACGACACGTGCCGCACGGCTCGAGAGTAAAGCTCTGCAGGCTTTCGGAAGTTCGGAGGGCTCAAAGAGGAAAAAGAAAAAAAAAAAAAAAATCCGCCTGCAAAGGGTTTTACTTTTTGTTTTTTAATTAGAAGGTAAAAGAAACCAGAAATATTTTTTTTACACACCCTTTTTTCCTTTCCCTTCTAATTAAGGCTTGAGGGGTGCGTGGTAGGTTTTCGGTACTCGAGTAAAAAAGTACACAATCGCAGTTATAAAAGCCGTATTATACATGTATATATTTATGTTCGTGTGTACACGCGCAGAGGACGTAGAAACAACAAGTTTTACCGGGTTAATTACAGGTGACGTTGACGGGTCGATTATCACGTTTCGTTTGCTCGGATAATGTTGGCTCTGTTGAAATACAACATCGCTCTTCAGCTCTATGTCTTACGTAATAACAGTATATTCGAGTAACTGTAAACTTAAGACTATAACGAGCGAAAGGCTTGAGTAACCGGTAGTAACTTTTTTCGTGATTTCTTTTTTTTTTTTTTTTTGCTTTTCTCTTTTTTCTTTCTTCTAATTAGGAGAAAAGTAACACCTCTTATGCAGCCTTTGCTGAATATGACCGGATAATCAAAATCCACTCTTGAATCTCTGGTGTTTTTGTTTGTAACTTGAATCTCGTCCAGCGCACACTTTTGAATTTTTACTCATTATTCACCGTTATCGTTCTACATATTATACTTTTTACTTAATGATCCTAACTTATGATAAACTGAAATTATTACGACCGTTCCGTTCTAGATTAAAATAATTGGTAGAGACAGTTTTGATAAAATAAAACTATTTTACTACTATTTATTTCTTCGTCCGATTCAGATTAAAGGTACGTGTGTTCTTTATTGGATCGAAATTCGAAGACGTTTGATAATTTGTAAGTGAAAAAAAAAAAAAAAAAAAAAAAAACAACAATAAAACATGCAATTATTTCCAATTCCAAAACCGTCTAATAAATTATCATCGTACTTTGGCGCAGAAACATCGTAAATTTATTTTTCTACAAAGTAACTAAAGCGATCAGCTCGCGCAGAGTTTGTAATTTTGTAAAAACATTTTCCTCCAGAAAAATTGCAAAAAGGAACAAAGTGTAAAAATATACACGCATAATATGCATTGGCATGTTTCAGGAAACAATAATTTACGATTTCTAACCGTGGCATACTCTAAAATGTTTGTTTAGGTTAAAAGAAATTTTTTTTCAAAAGATAAGCGTTATGTGTTAGATTGCGCTTATTTCATATTTCGCTAATTTGATTTTTTTTTTTTCAATTTATGAAGAAACACGCTGCTGCACTTCAATTGTTATTACTTTCCTCATATTTATGTTCAAACCAAAGATCACGATCCGTAATACAACAATATATCAACCGGGAATCTTGTGCCCTCCTAGATTAAAATTTCGTATTAAATTATAACTATTTTACGAGATTGAATTAATAATAAAAAATTCATCAGATACACTTTTCAAACATCAACCAAAGACTCGATCTTAGTAGTCACAATTACGTAAATTGATATTATGATTGACGCAAACGATAAAAAAAAAAAAAATAATCATAATAATAATAATAATAATAATAAAATATTATTCACGATGCTTCATAAATTCAAAAAAATGTAAAAAAATTGTCAGAAATTCAACCGAGTGCGATGTGTTCCAGATAAAGTAAAACGCTCGTCTTTTGACAGAATCTTACTTTCATCCTGGACAAACTTTTCAGGGTTCTTCACGATCGAAAATAGCAAATTTTATCTTTCTGAAACACCGTATTGTACGTTAAAAAAAAGAAAAAAAAAAAAAACACGTGCTTTGGTGAACCGTACCGTACTCTTTTCTTTCAATGTAACATTTTTCGTATCGTCGTCTTCCGTTTTCTAACCCTTTGCAACCACACGAGTTGTAAAGCCAGACGAGAAACGTAACTCTGGGAATATTTATAGCCGGGCGAAAAGTGTCGAATCCCTTTTGGGGAATTATTTCGGCCCGAGGCTCTCTCTCTCTCTCTTTTTTTTAAGAGCGGCGAGGTGCAAGGGCGCGGGTTAAGTTTTATCGCGTGTGACCCTTCCGCAGTCTGTTTACGCAGCCCGGCGACTAGCGGGCGGTCCCTTCGACCCTTCTCATTTTTGCGGATCGCTATTCCCGGCTACCCTCGTCGCCTTGCTGCCTACGAACCCGACCAAGTTCCTTCGTTCGGAGTTTCGAGAGTTGCGTGAGCGTGTCTCGGGACACCGTATTGGGAAACGTTACGAATCATAAATCACAAATCACTTAGGTGGGGATTTCTTCTTCTTTTTTCTTTTTTTTTTCTTTTTTTTTTTTTACTTTTCATTTTTTCAGTTTTCTTTTTCTTCTTTTTTTTTTTTTTTGGCCACTCTTAAAAGCACGGATAAATCCCTGCCGTGATGTCGAACGGGCGAACGTGCCATTGAAAAAATTTTCAGAAAATCACGAAGCTTGTGCAATATTTACAAACCGCATAATTCTCCATCACGTCGAATTTCTTTGTTTCATTTTATTTTCCTTGCAATTTGCGCAAAAAATAAAATAAAAAAAAAAAAAAATTAAAAAATCCCAACACGATTATATTTGAATAACTAACAATGAGTTAGACTGGGAGAAAATCGGTTTGTACCGTAGGAAAAAAGAAATTTTTGGAATTTATGGTTGAATTTTTAATCGATACTATCTACGTTTCTTTCACGATGAAAATAGCGCGGTTGTTGAATAGAATTAGGTGAAGAAATTTCGAGAAAATTTCGTATTATTTCAAGTCAATATGGACCACAGAGAATTTTATTCCAGCTAGTGAAAATTTACACGAATTTGAACAAGGGTGAAAATTTTTTTTTATCAACTTCACTCGACTTGTTGAAAATTTTACACGAATGCATGTCAGCTCGCATGGAATTAAGAAAATTATCAAATTTCGTAGGAAAAGCGGTAAAAATTTTTAACGGTTTAGTTTTATTAAACTTACATTGTTTGTTTGGAAATTCACATCGCGTGAGCAGTAAAAAAATGCCAGCATTACAGCTTTGATAATTTTGCAATCTTACGCCAAGATAAATTTCTAGCTTAGAACTGAGTGAAATTTTTGCTTATATCCAGGTTATTATACAAATTAATATCAAAGTGATGAAAAAAAAGTTAGACCTCTGAGTCAAAGCCACGATCGAAAGGCGCGAAAAAGAAGCACTAAAAAAAAAAAGTTGCGAATATTATAAAGTTAATAAATTTGAAATTTAAGTATTTCGACAGGCATGAGTTTTCGTTGGTTGGAAGATTTCCTATGCGATTGGATAAGTATCAAATTCGAAGCTGCAATCCGAGCGGAAAACTTGATCAACTAAAGTGAAATCTTTGAAAAACTTGCTTCCGAAGTGCGAAATTCTAGGATGATGAAATTACTGTTAACCGCAATCGATTACGATAAAATTCGCGAAGTAAATTCATTTGTGAGACAAAAAAAAAAAGAAAAAAGAAAAATGTGTTGTTCAAAAAAAAAGGATCAAAAGAGATTAGCAAGAATAAATCCTTCATCGGGATTTAAACTCGGAGCGTAAAATTCCTACGCTGTGAATTTTCCTTTTTTTTTCGCTGCAGACCTTTCGTTCCCGTTCAACTTTTTGAAACTAATGTCTGTTTTTTTTTCTCTTTCTTTCTTTTCTCTTTTTTTTTTAATTAAGTAATTGCTCGTGTCTACCTGCAAACTAAATGCACACCCATCCCTGTTCCGTGGGTTTAAGGTTTTCGTTTTTTACGAATAACTTACCGTCCGAATTGCTTACGATAATAGTAACAATGATTGCGCAAAATTAGCGATGACTGGAGAAGTGATTTTCCGTATAACAGTGAATGAAAATGAAATATTATTATAGTCGTGAGTAGGTCAGGATGGTGGAATCTCTTATGTATACGTGTTATATGTTTATATGGTGTTTTTCAGGTTAATTTTGTAAACGGTTGATCATTACGATTTTTAATTTCATCAAGGATATCTCCTTAAATAGTACGAACCTTGAAAACCGTACCGGAAGAATTTTCAAATTCGTAAACACTCAAATCGATTTATGTGAAACGAGAAAAAACAAGCTTTCCGTTTGCGAAACAGAACATTTCCACACAAGATTCAAAGCGGAAGAGCATTTTTTCTAGTTTTAAAATTGTTTTCTCTCTCTTCATATTTGATCAAAAGTCAGTACGGCATCTTCGATTCGATTACTAATTTTTCAAATTATTTCTTTAGTCCTGAGATTCAATTGTTTTTCTAAATCGTAAACACTAGAGATTTTTTTCAAAGTAAATTTATTTGCAGTTAATGGAAAAAATAATTTTGAAATTGAAAAAGAAAAACCGTCCTTCGACTACGAATCTTGCGTGAAAATGTTCTATTTCGGAAACAAGACGTTTTTGTTTTTTTCTCGTTTCATAAAAATCGGTTGCGGTGTCTTTGACATGGGTTTAAAAATTCATGGGGCAAAGACGAGTAATAGAACAAAATTTGAAATCTTTTTTTTGGAAGGTGTTCAGGGATCGTACTAAGAAGGAAAAAATTCTTGATGAAATTAAAAAATATTATGATGAACCGTTTACAAATTTGATTTTTGACATTTTTGACATTTGACATTGATTTTAAAATTTGTATCCTCGTTGATGATCCTTGTGGGTGTAGGAACGTAGCATACAACCCGGGTCGGGGTTCAAGTTCGGAATTATTTGGTGACGAAACTTGAAAAGTAATGAAATCAAACTTTTGCGAAACGACAAAGTTTCGAATAGTCGTAAAATCGTCGGCTCAAAGTTCAGAAATTCAAGTTACGATAGAGCAAAGTTGCAAAAAGTAAGGATTCTGATCGAGTAAAATTTCGAAAATTAAAATGTAATCTCACAGCGTAGTTTACTCAACGATAGGGTGTAAAAAAAAAAAAAGAAAATAACAAAAACTGAAAATCAAATCACCAGAATTACGAATCGAAAATTCAAAACAAAGAAATATCAGAGTGGTGAAAAATCCACCAAGCCAGTAATTCACAGGATCGAAGATCTTCGATCATTCGGAATTCCGATGTTTCAGATTTTTGAATCACCTCATTTTCGCACTTTCCGAACTTTGACTCGTCGAATTTTATGCATGCCCTTTCTGAATTTACTACTTTTGAAACTTCGAGCGTGGAGTTTCGGACGATTCGGAACTTGGATTTCTTTACTTTAAGTTTCACCATTAAAAAAATTGGAATTTTATGCTTTCGGAAGTCTTGAAATTCGGAACATCAATCCCACCCCGACGACTCTGCACCGCCACTATTACTACCGCCATAAAAAAAAAGGGCGCTGCGAAGGGGGTTGTAAAAAAATAAATCCCATTGTTTCATCTCGGTAAATTTAGTCCCCGAAAATAACGTCTTACCCAACCCCCTCGGGCAATAAGGTTAGGAAGAGCGCTTCGGCGTCGCGACGCGACGCGTCTCGTCGCGTGTCCCCGCTCCACACGTGCAACCCCCCGGCCCTCCTCGTCGGGGGTGGATGTCGGTGGTGGGGTGACGGGGTGGCGGCGCCCCTACCGGAGGTTTGTTATCGTCGTACGTTGAGCAGTGCGCCGGGCGCGCTCCACCGGGCCAGTCGCCTTCCCGGATCGCGAATCGCCCTGAGCTTTCAAAGCCCGTCGAGTCGTCGAGCCGCGATGTTGTCGCCACGTGCCGAAACGCCACGCGACGCGACTGCTACGTCAGGAAGCTTTTGCCGATCCTGATTATTGGGTGAAAGTCGATTTTAAAACGTGAAACAGTCACGCTGCCCGGTATACAGTAATCGATAACAAAACTACCCGTCTCGAACAAGGATATTCAAATTTCGTTTACACGTGACTCGAAGCTTACGTGCTTGCGAAACTCACAAGTTTGCAACGAAAGCTGATTTTTTTTTTATACTCGTCTTTTAAGATTCGAAACGTAGCTTTTGCCGACCTTTCGTAAAACTCTCTTGAAAACTATCGCAACGTTTGCACGTATGTATGTATGGATTTGCGGTTGATATGTGAAAGATGTAGGAGGCTGGATTTTTCAGTTTGTCGAATTATGATGGAGAAAATTAAGCTCAGCGAATGAATCGTGTCGAAATGTTCGTTTCCGTTTTTTTTTTTTGGCTTCCTCCTGCGCGGTTAAGGTTTTTTGCTTTCACTTCATACGGTCCTGTTATTTTTTTGGTTCGACTCGTTTCTCGCGTGTAAAACGAAAGTCTTTGGATTCATTCGAATTAGTAAAATCGTCTCTTTATTTCAACGTGGTTTCGTTTTTGTTATATCTCGACAGACATTTTTTTTTTTCTTTTTCTTTTATTCTTCAGTCTTATACGATTTGAAATTTGTAACGATCGGATACTCGCAGGCAAATAAATCTTCTTCCGTTTCATCCTGCGACTATCTATCATCAGATGATTGATTCGGTCTTTGCTGTTTCTCCAATTACTCGTGACACATCACACGTGACTTTTGTACCCAGCGCTTAGGGAGAAAAAATAGGGAAAGCTTTGCTTTTGGATTTTGTGTCCATTATTCTCACCAGTCACGACCAAATCTTTCCCTAAACGGATGTACGAAGTTTGAAAATCTCTAGGAGTGACTGGCTATGAGTGGATGTCAGTCGAATAATCGAGGGATTCTTACACGTGTCGAATAACGTTGAAACGTGAACCCAGAAATAAATTTTACATCAGGTTTACAGAATTGTTCACAATACTTGCGCGCAGTGTCGATGAAGTAACTTTTCTTTCATCCTTGCCAATAAAATTTATTGTTCGTCCGTTGGAATTATTCGAATTTATTTTATTAAACTTTTCCAATCGGTCGAATTCAGGTGGAATTCAACTCTGTTGAACTTCAAGTGATTATTCAAGTGGATCGATTAATTATTTCCTCGAGGATGTGAATTTATTTTATTTAATTGTTGGTGTTTTTTTTCTTTTTTTTTTTTTTATCGTTTTTACTTTCATTTTTCTTTCCATCGTCACGTGCGGAGGGTTTCAATATTCAATCCTGAATGTTGAGACGATAGAAAATTTTCCCTCTTAAGAGCTTCGTAATTAATATCTCTAATCGCGTGACTTGATGTAAAATTAAAAAAAAAAAAATCAGGTTACAAGTAAATATGTTTTAATAACTGTTACAGTCGACAAATTTGATTCTCGGATCACGAGATTTTCCGGTGAAAATTTTCAGCACGTGCAAATTCGAATCGTGCGAAAAATGATGCAAGGAATTCTCTCCGACAGGGTGAAAGATTTTTAAATGTTTCTTTGTCGTTTATTTTCTTAAATTTCTTTTCTCTTTTACTTCGTCGTTGGTCTGCGATTTGTTCAACGATCCGGAATCAATTTTTTTCAGTGACGGATATTTCCGCTATCCTAAAAATTCGTCGATCCTTTCATACGTGTATAATTAATAAGAATATTTCATCGAGTAGGAATCGGAATATTAAATAATGAATTATAGTGACTGAATTTAATCGAATGAAAACTTTTCGTCTTCTAATTTTCAAAATAGTCGCATTTTGCTATAATTAATCGAGAAAATGGTGCGTTTTTATCATGCTTTTCACAACGGTATTGAAACGATTCGTTACGCCCGGCTCGAAACTCGTCCCCCGAAATCGTTTTATGCGGATTTGGTATGGTTGAAATCTGGTTCACGTGACACGTGTCGAACAAACAAACAAATTTATCGCGCTCCGAATGCTCGCGGTTCGGTCTCCTGTACCTCTGCACTACATCCATTTGTACCTACGTGTATATTTTGTACGTACGCGTTCTCGATTGACTCGTTGGAATTTCACACTATACAGCCAACCTTCGCTCGCGTAGCACGCGGCAGATGCCTGAAATGCCGATGTCGAATTTCTGGCAAGGCGAATTTTTCGTTGCTGAAAAATACAGCGATTCGATTGGTTTGAAGTTTCACAGAGCGATTTTCTGTATCCAAGTGTATTGTTTTTTTTTTTTTTTCGACTCAAAATTACTGGCTTAATATTCGTACCCAAAGTAAAGGGAAAAGTAGGTGAAAGTGGTGAAAGTATCGTGAATCGGGGAGGTTCAACTCCCACGAAACATGTTTACTCGTATAATTCAATCGTTCACTCGTTAATTAATTGTTTGAAAATTTTCAAAAATTTTTTTAATAACTGATATCAGAATAATTAGCTACTGAAGAATCGGGTAAAAAATTCGAAAGCTTGTGTAATCTTGAAATTGTCGTTGTTGACAAATAACTATATTTCGATTATTTAACTGTGACAAAACGAGCCTGACAACGGAATTTAATTTGCATGTATTTTCACACGATCGGTTTCCTCACACTTCAAAGAATCTCGACAGCAATTTCTTGTCACAAAAAATCATGACAAGTATTTCTTTTTTTTGACCTTCTGTTTTTTGATGCTGAAGAATTTCCGTCAAAGGAGCTAAAATTCCTGTTTAATGATTGATTTTCGAAAACGATCAGGTTCCTTAAATTTACAAAATCTCTACGGGAATTTCTAGTCGTAAAAATTGGTAACAAGTGTTTCTTTTTTTTAGCTTTCTGTTTTTTGATCCAGAAGAATCTTCGTACAAGGGTGCAGCTAAGAATTTCTTTTCGATGATTAATTTTTTTTAAAACTAGCACCACAGTTTTGCCAACCATGCAATGTCTAATTAAATCTGCGATGCAGGGCGAGTTTTGAATCGGTGTTTATCCCTCCGCCGGAAGGGTAAAGGGGGGAATGTTTTGCCGGGTGGCCGGCGAGAAGCGGCGCACGTGGTTTTGACAGGGTGTTTAAACAAAGTGGCATGTAGATGTGAATTCGCGGTGCCGATTTGCTTCGGTAGTCGTGTTAATTAATTCGCCTAGGTATTACAAACAGCCCCGTGCGTTCGGAGAGAGAGAGAGAGAGAGAGAGGGGGGGGGGGAGAAAGTCTCCGGCGCATTGAAAAGCTCCGCAAATAGGTTTCCGCCCCTCCCTTCCCCGCCCTTTCACCCTTTAGCTGCACCAAGTCGCCAGAGTTTCTAAACAAATTAATTATTGCACAACGGATTGTACGTACAAGTTATACGTACACCATCCTTTGAATGATATGGTAAATCGATACTTGGGTGTAATTATAATTGCAGTTTCGAATCTATTTTTCTTTCCTCCGTATTGTCGGAAAATGTGGATTATAAATTTTTGTAATATGGTTTTCTCGTCCGTGTAATATCGAACGTGTCTTTTTACCGATTCAGAGGTTTTGTTTCAAATAAGGTAATAAAACAGTCCATGGCTCGTAAAAAAAAAAAAAAACAAACTCGTAATAATTAGCATAACGCGTCAAAGTTTTCCTCTCAAATTAATTACTTGTCAGGTTTTCACTCGTCTAGTTTCACACCTGCAAGTTTATCGTGCGATGGGAAAGTTTTGCGAAGGGGGAAAAATAAAAAAAATAAAAATTCTGCTTCTCATACTATACGCGCGGTATGAAATAAAGTGTTTTTGATTTTTTTTTTTTCTAACAATTCCGTTACCGCCGACTAAAACTAATCGGTGAAAAATTCGACAAAGTTTTGAATTTTGACTCCCCGATACGTACCGTCAAAAAAACGAAATAATTTAACACCACGATAACTAATATTTCTACGAACCACGTAAGATATTTAGAAAAAAAAAAAAAAAAAGAAAAAAACAGGATTGAAATTAAGTCAACAGTACCTACAAGTTTCACCGTCTAAGGTATAATTACGAGGTGATTGTTCCTTCTCCTCCCTTTCCCCCGCCATCGTTTCCCGGCAACAAAATGTGCAAACTCATAATAAAGTCCGAGGTTCTTGGTACAACCAACGTGGCGTGAATGAGCATCGCAGTAGCTTGCTGGGTGTTGTACTTTATACGTATGTGCATGATCTAAAAGAGAAACAACGTTCATCGTCGCGATCCGAACTTCATTAACGTGCCGATCAATTTCTCATAAATATTCACGAAGCAATCCGTTGCTGAGACAAGGCTGTATGTGTATATGTATAGGAGAGAAGAAAAGAAAATGAGACTAGATGAAAGAAAAAAAGAAAAAAAAAAAAAAAAAGAGAGAAAAGCTTTCCTTTTCCCTCCGCGAATATACATTATGTATATAGTATACAACAGGCCACTTATCGATATTATCCACTGATTACGTACACACACACACACACACACACACACACACACACAATATGTATGTATACTTTATCGAACGTGTAGCGTGAAGCCAGCTTTACGAGCTTTGACTACATCTTTACCGTATACTTAGACATGAATATAATGTTCTCTAGCCATCGAGTCGCAGGTAAAGGTTCGATTACGGGTTTATTATTATACATGTGTTTGGTTATGGATGTACCATATGTGTACATTATGGTGTGCGCGTGTTTTCCTCGGTAATTTCTCGTCGATCGTTTCCTAGCCATTGTTTATTCCATTTTGTGTCCGTATTATTGTTTCATAAGCGACCGCGGTACACCGTCATGAAAAATGAATCGATTTGTCCCGGGGGCGAAAGGTATATACCAAAAAAAAAAAAATAACTAAATAAATAAATAAATAAAAAAGAAAGAATTCAACCGTCGTCGTCGTCGGCGAGCAATCTCACTAATCGAATCCCGTACCGAACAATATTTGTTTGATATAAACTTTTACATTTACGATTTGATTCGATGAAATGTTGTTTTTTTTTTTTTTTTTTTTTTTACCAACTTTGTTAGGTTCGCGTTTTTCTTTTTGTGTGTGTATGTGTGTGTGCGCGTGTGTGCTTATGTTTTTATTATAGAACAATGAACGTTGGCTGATGATAAAAAATATTGAAGTTGGACTGTGAGTGGGGAAAAAAGTTGGTTCGATTAATGTTATTTACGATACTTGAATTATTCGAGTAGTTTCCAGTACAGTTATTGATATTGCAGATATATTTTGAACTTGTTGGAATATTCATTACTAAGTAAACAGATAAAGAGCGAAATATGTTTGGCAAGAGAAAAAAAGAAAAAAAAATGTTTCGAAATTATATTCTCGCAGGAAAGTGAACAAGATTTTTTTACCCTCTACGAGTTGAAAATATTAAACAGATAAAATTGACAATTATAGAATGACTACTGCAATCCAAATTGCGGTGTAAAATTATTCTCGGTGGATTGGTAAATGATTATTGAAATTTTTTTAATGAGAAAAAAAAAAAAATGATTCATTTCACGCGTACTCGAAGTTTGAAACGATTTGTAAGCTTGAAAATTACTAACGATCGATGATCGATGCAATGATATTTAAAGGCATAATTTTGTCACTCGGTAATTTGAAATCTAACGCAGGAACTTGGTAATGAAAATTTGAGGTTTGGATATTGAAAGCTGAGGTTGAACCTACACGATTTTCTATCATTCATGGCTGTATCAGGTGCTCGTCAGTCGTGGAAGCCCGTTGCACGTGTTATTATGGGGGGGGGGGAGAAAGTCGATCGAGGGAAGTCACAGCCTGTTGCAATATTAAATTCGATTCTCCCCTATTCCTCTACCTCCCTTTAGTACCGGCGGTTGCGAAACGAGGAACTCATTCAATTATTGACATATTGAAGAGCGGCAAAGAGAGGAGTTCCGGGGCAGGCTAAATGCGGACGTCAATTCGCAGTCGCTACTCGTTCGTCCTCCCTCTCCAACCCCTATCACACCCCTTGCACCCCTCCAGCTACTGCAGTTTGTGGTTCTTGACGCAAAATCAGGGGCATCAATCCCCTTCGGCTATCGGCTCATCCCAAATTCCCCATCCATCGATCTGACGCTCGAAAAAATACGACGGTGCTGTTTTTATTATTATTGTATCAAGGTTGTTGGATCGCAATAAATCCGCGATGGGTTTTTAATTATCAATGAAATTTTACCGTGTATTTACGAAAGTTATTTTTTCTTTGCGTCATTTTTTTTTTTTTTCGAAAAACCACTTTGCAATTTTTTTTTTTTTTTTTTTACTTGAAAGAATTTTGGCATATCATATCACTTGTAATACGTGTACGTCTGAGAGAAATTTTTACTTCCGGTTACCGCTCGGTCCTTGATTATTTTCATTTTTTAACACGATCGAAAAATGTAGTTCTAGGTTGAAAATGAAAATTAGTTTTTTAACCGTTACCGGAAAGTCTAGTATCCGTTACTGTTCTTTCTCATTGCGATCGCTGTTGCTATATTTTCTTGCAACTGTTGCGAAAATTTAACGCTTATTATTGACAGCCAAAAAAACTCGTTTCAATTCATACATTTTAACTTTAATTCGTTGCAATATTGTTAATATCAACGAAGTAAAAATTCTTTTCCCTTCCTTTCATTTTGTAGCCTCGTTAGACGAGGTTAGTTTAGTTCATTAAACGTTCAACTGACCTGATAAAAATTCGTATGACTTACAAATTAATTTGCTACCGAGCTGCAAGAAAATTAATCAAGAAAAAAAATATCTGGTCGTTTTCACTTTTTTTTTATGACGATTCCCAGTATAATTTTGACGTAAAAAAAAAAAAAAAAATCACAATCCTTTCATCGTAACAAGAATTCTGAACAAAATGATTTCCATCCTTACAAAAAGTGACTAAATTGTTTAACAATGTCTTTCAAAAGTCTTACGTAAATCAGATATTCCGAAATTCAATGGCTTGATATTAACCAGAAATTTGAATAAATCTCCAGGACCAAAATTATGTCAAAAAAAAAAAAAAAAACGAAGCAAAAATTCAAATCTGTTCAATTTTTCTAAATTACCGAAAACGAAGCCGGAGGGTGAAAATTTTGAAAAACGTTTAGACCACCGAGGTTTGCGGAGAGGTCTATTAGTGTGGTAATAAGAAGCTCTTTCACATGTGGATCGAATTACGCGAGGAGAACAAGACAGCCTTAACGAAGCATTTGAAGTCTCTCTTTTTCTCACACTCTCCGTATCTCTCTCTCTCTCTCTCTCCCTCTCTGTATACGTAAGTAATTAGAGTTTCGAGATGACCGGCAGGAAGCCGAGGGCCGCGTATAAAGTTAGTGGCAATAACTCGGCTCGGTTGGTCGGCATGTGGAGAACGAAGAGACGAACGAGCCACGTACAACCACCACCTCGAACTTCTGTTCCCGGTGTTCCGGAAAACCCTCTCTCTTTCTCTCTCTCTCTCTCCCCCTCTCCATCTCTCTCCCATTTCTCTCCTTCTCGCTCGTTTTCCCGCCCCGCTTTCGAAAGCTTCTATCGTGCGTTCAAACAACGAACAGAGCTTAAACAACTTGCGAACGTTTAACTTTCCACCCTTATTACTAATTGCGTAACGCTCTGCGTTATCCCCCCCCTCCTCCCCCCCCCCCCCTCTCTCTCTCTCTCTTCTCCACTTAGACAGGTACTATTTTCCTCGCACGGTTCGATTGTTACATACTGTACAGAATTATACCCCGCGTTTTATCTCGGTATATTTTTCAACTCGTTGTAATTTTTTTTTTTATTTATTTGTTGTTTTTTTTTTTCGTTGTGGTTTAGATTCAAACAATCCTCTCGTTGATAGGCATCAGACTTTTACAAAGTCTGCCGAGCGTTGTTCGGTATGGTGGAAAAATTATTGAAACAGAGGAATGATAGAACCGTAATGTTTGATTTAAACTGAAACTGAAATGATCACGATTGAAATTAATTTTATTGTGAAACAAATACGGTGAAAACTGTAAATTTTATTTTGAAAAAAACAAATCAGATTACCGTGCCTTCTTTTCGAAACCCGTCAAGTCATATTTTTATGCCAATTTCTATGCATCGGAGTTCACTTCGATCAACGAAAAGGATCTTGTCTATAAATTGCGCGAACGTCGCGGAAATTAACCTGACGTGACGTCGAAAATAGATTTTACAGAAAAAAATGAACTGTATCTTTGAAATCCGACGAAGTGAAAAGTTTTTTTGTTTAGAAAATAATACAGTAATGTTGCTAATTTTTAATTGGCCTGAAGGAAAAAAAAACTCTGAACTTGGGTTTAAATTCGTACCCTCAATTCTTTTATTATGGGAATTTGAACCCAACTTGGTTTCTTTTTTTTCCACGAGGGTGACTCGACTTCGAACTTTTATAGTTCAGAATTTCAGCTTCACGTTCTAATTGAGGACGTTTTCTGTTCAGACCCTAAACAAATTTCATACGAAATTGAATCAGGTAGTAGCGTTTAAGTAACGAAACATTGTTTAATGGATCCCGAAAAATTCTTAAGTCGCAAAATAACGATCCAAAGTGCGAACTTCAACCAGAGAGGTTCGATATAAAAACTGAACAACAGTAACAACGAAATTGATGTTATTACCTCTGGAACAAATTCCTAGAAGTGTGTGTAATAATTATCGCCTGTGAATTTAAACGGTTTAAACAAAAAAAAAAAAAAACTACCATTCGAAATCAAAACGGTTATAACGCCGGTGTGAGAGAGTGATTAAAAAAAAAGAAAAAAAGAAGACACGCATAAAGACTTTCAGAGACGTGAAACGCGCGCAAGTGCAAGTGAAGAAAATCGCTTTTCATCTCGCGGCTGGAACCGATGATCGACGATTTACGACAGAGAGTGTAATTATGTCTTCGTTGCTTCGGGAAGTGTGCAAAGGACGATTCAAATACGTACGATAATCGTCAACTGCAGCCGACGCTCTTGTGCAACTCGTTTTGAAAGCTCTTTTTTTGTTCCGGTTATATTTTTGAGCCGCTAAGCCGTGACCCGCAACTCTCGCCCCTACGGCAACGGGACGGAGGTGGAGGGCTGATAACCCCGCGAAATCCCGATATCACGTGCCGAGTGCGAGTCAATTCGCCACTCGGAGGTGAAAGAGAACCAAAACCGGAACGAGAGGTGGGAAGGGGGGGGGGGAGGAGAGGGAGGAGAGGGAGGAAAGTTCCAGTTCGGCCGACGTTGACGGGGTTGAAAATGTTTTCCGTACTTTTGGCGTGTCTCTGCCTCGCTGCCGCCACTCCGATACCGCAGCTCAATGGTAAGTCCCGCTGCGACCGCAAGCCGAGAAGAAATTTCATTCGTTTCAGTTATTTGTAGGAAAGTTTCAGTGAAATCGGGTGGATCGTCGGGGTAACGCGTCGGAGTATAAATTTCGAATTTGAAAAGTTGCCGAAGCGCGAAATTCAGCATTTTTTGGCGGTGAAACTTGGAGCAAAGAAATCGTGCCTGTTCTGACGAAAATGAAAGCTTTGAATGGTTCGAAATTCATTGCTCAAAGTTCCGAAAGCTCAAAAGATCCGATAGGGTCCTCCGACAAGTCAAAGTTCCAAAAGTGGGAAAAAGTGAGAGAATTTTTAAGACAGATTGCAAATGATCAAAGATTTTCAAATCTGTGAATTTCTGGCTTGGTGATATTTCACCGCGTTGTGCTTTCGTTTTTTTTTTTTGGAAATTTTTGATATTTTTATGTTTGGAGTTGAGGTGATTCTGATTTCCGGTTTTTCTCATTTTTTACATCTACTCGTTGAGTTAACTAAGCTGTGTGAGGATATTTTAATATTCGGAATTTTACTCTATCGGAAGTTTGTTTTTTCGAATTTCGCTTTATCGTAACTTGAATTATCGGAATGTTGGTTTTCGGAACTTTGAGACGTCGGCTTTCCGCCCATTCGAATCTTTCTTGTCTCGTAAAGGTTTGATTTCTTCACATCAAGCTTCGCCGCCAAAAATTCGGAATTTGGCGCTTTTGGAACTGTTTCAAATTTGGAATTTCAACGGGAGAATTGATGTTTTTGCTCCTCGCTTGTAAAGAGTACGAAATTTCACAGTTAGTATATTGTATTCACACCAGCTATATCACCATATCTATCGAATTTAAGATCTCACTATTGAAATTGCAATAAAAAACTAGATGAAGTTATTACGTTTTTTTTATTTTTCAAATGGAAGCTACACGATTTTTTTATCAAATATTATATTTCTTTTTACTCATTATCAGATCAATGATTACTGAGGCAGAAAAAATTAGAGCTTCTTAAGACAGATTGAAACCTAAGATTAGAATTTTGTCAGACCGAGTAAAATTAATGGCTTTCATGTAACGTATGCGACATTTAATGGGTCCCATTTTACGAAGTGTAGGGTAATGGAAGAAAACGACATTTCTTAGTTTCAATTATTTATGTTTTTTAACCAAAAATTATTCGGCCTAGTAATTTTTCAGTGATTTCCTGGTAGCCAGATAAGTAAAGCTTACGATCGTAATTAATAAAAAAAAGTATACCGTTTAAATTATCTGTTTTATTGACAATTTTCTTTAGTAGGCTCCCATTTCTGTCTATCTGTTCTCGGTTTAGTCTATGCTCAACATTTTTTTACTCCAATTAAGGCCTCAATGTAGATTTATCGTTGTAATAACACGAAATCGTTACGACGACGGTTGCGCAAGTAAATATAGTACGGATAAACGGCTGACTATGATAAGAAAAAAGATTTTCCGATAAGAGCTGTTGATCACAGACTAGTTTATATTATGTACCCAAAACTGTAATTTACAATTATGGTGAGAAACAAAAATAGTCAAGTACCTCGTGATAACCGCAACTGGAAATTTCTCTCGGTGAATAATTTCAATGGGGATGAAATTGTTAGGAACGAAACACTGAATCGCAAAATCACGATTTTGCAACTTTTTTAATGGCTTCGAATAAGTTGAGTTTTCAAAACTGGTTGCAGCATGATTCTGCTTTAATATACGGTTCTTACTCAGTAAGGATAGCCAAAAATAATCGATTTTACATTTCATCGATTACTTTTTCCCGGTTAATCGAGTGTAATCGATTGTTTTTTAAAATCGAATAATCGATTACTTTTAGCTAAATAGCTATTGGTAATTCACTGGATTTTCGACAATTCTGAAATTACGAAATAATGATTTATCCTGAAAATGCATCCGTCACAAATTTTACTCATAACGCCGGAAGAATTTCAATTTGTTTTCAAAATTTTACCCACTAAAACTGATGGAATTATGCAGAATCAAACATTCGATTGGTCTTCTGATCTGGTCATTTTCAGAATGGATCATGTTCAATTTTGATAAATCTTTTCTTACGGGGATGCCAAATCATCGGTGACATCTGGTAGGAATCCTGTTAACGAATTATTTTCTCTATTTTACGAATCGATTTTTTACTCATCATTCAGGCAAACAAGCAGGAAAAATAATCGAATTTCTTGCCGATTCCGCGGCACTTCCGAAGTTAAAAATCTCGGGCTAATAAATTCTCGTTTTCGCGAATAACTCACGAACGGCTTCACCGATTCTGGTCAAAATTTCATCAGTTATAAATCACAAAGAAATTCGTTGATCGAGACCAAGATCATCGAAGTTGGTTTAATCGTTTTTGAGATATCGTCGGATGAAAAATCGATCGTACCGATATGCCAAGCCGGTGTTACAGGTATAATTTCCTACGGACGTAAGAATGAAAAGAAGGATATTTTGAGAACGAATAACCGAATTTCGATGATTGTCTGAGGGAGTTGAATCAAATAAAAATTCGACTCTACGTTGTCGCTGTTAATATAACAGCTTCCGTTTTTATCGAGAAGTGCAGGTATTCGAAATAATCGGAAATATTCTTATCAACTCACGATCGGATGGTGAATTTATTTTTTTTTTAAAGTGGAGTATTTGTCACCCTAACAAAATCGGTTCACTTACCTAACGTGGGAAATTATTTCCAGCATCCGGTAATTCAGAGGGAGAATGCCGTTCTAACCAACCCTCACCTATCGCTTTACCGATTTTTATCATTTTACGCTTTTCTGACTACGCTGCGTGCTGCGGATTATTATTTTTCCATTCTTTGCTAGCACGCATGGCTTCTTTCTGTATTTTTTTTTTTTTTTTTTCATTTTTTTGTTCAATGCAGTTTTCACCCCAGCCTGTCTCTTTTATCTTTTATCAACCGTCGAACGACCCTCGGAAAAGCGATTTCATTGTGCCGTGTATAAAGTATTTACGGGGCCGAAACCGAAAGGGGGTGAACGTGGTGGGGGAGAAAATCTCGACAGATTACGGGATTCCGCAACTTTTGGCAACGCGTTCCAACCTCCTGCCCCACTTTTGTTCTCTCTGAAATCCCATCCGCGATTTAACCGTTCTTCTTTGATGCGGTATGTGCCGAGGAAATATACGATTCCAACTCGCGCTCTATGCAAATTCCCCTTCAACCCTTCACGATCCGTCAATTCGATTCTCGTATCTCTGGTCCCGCGTTGTAATTTAGAAAACCGAAAAAAATTGAAAGAATAAAATTATTATTCGAATTGGTAAAAATTAAAAATCCCTCCATACACTTGGAGAAATTTTTAGTTACGGTTAACGCTCAGTTCTTAACTATTTTCATTTTTTTTTTTACCACAATCGAAAAATGCAGTTCTGCGTAGAAAATGAAAATTAATTTTCTAGCTGTTACCGGAAAGTCTAGTATCCGTTACTATTCTTTCTTATTATGATCGCTGTTACTGTATTTTCTTGTAACTGTTGCGAAAATTTAATGCTCGTGCAACGATAAATTGAAGTTAAAGCCTTGTTCAACTAAGTTACCATAAAAAATAAAATTTTTCTCAGTGTGCTTCGATAAAACATAAAGAAATTAACAAAATGGAAAAATTAATTAGCACAAAATCGAGTCAGGATATTTTATTTTTCTCAAGACTCAAGTCTTTCACTTATTTGAAATTTCGATTTCAATCCACCAGATTTTGTACTTTAATTTTACTAAAATTGTATAAATTTGAACATCCTTACCTCTGAACTAAATTTAATTGTTTCGATCGCCACTCATTGTTGTTAGGTCCGTTTAAATATTTCGAATTTAAAACGATTCAATTATCACCGAATATTGGTGAAAAAAACGTCAATACTCAAATTGATGAGGTCGAAGGGGGGTGGGGGGTGGGCTCTTGGCTAAGGAAGAATCGTGTATATTGAACGAAACTCGAAGATTAACGAGGGGAAATTCATAGTTTATTTTTATCCTGCGTTTTATATTCACCGAAAATAATAAAATGCACCGTTTGCGGAGGGGTGAAAATGGGGATTCAGGGGGCGAACACAGACCTTGGCACAGCGGTCGTTCATTCACTTCAGTTTTCAATCGCGAAAGAAGCAGTTTCCACCGGTCCGTGACGTTTGTATTCTCATATCACAGACTCCGAGCTCCGTGGCTGAACTTTTTCGATATCACTGTCGGCAACTTTTTTCATTTACAGGAAAAACTTTTTCCTGTCCCCGTCCCGCCGAAAATGAACTCTCATAATATGCGTATACCACATGAAATGGGATGACACCGCACGAAATATTATATAATATTGTGAAATATAAAAATCAAAAATTCTACCTGCGTACGTTCAACAATCTTTAACACTGATAGTGTTTCGGAAACTTTTTATTTCTCGCTATATTATTTTATCAGGTGTCTCGCTTCAAGAGAACCTCTTCGTGAGTTTTATTTTATTCACTTCTAAACACTATCGTAAAATGGAATGTCCATTGCAGTTGTAATCGCGAAAAACTTTGCTTCGTGAAAAACGATTTCTATCAATTTTTTTGTTTTCTTTTCTCTTTTTATAAAATTTGACTCTCGGAAAGGATTCACAATTGTCTCAGGTGTTTTCCACGAATTTTTCAAAAATTTATCACACGTTCTTTCCTTTATAATTTATCATAATTCATCGTTTTGACTTTTATTTCGATAGTATATTTCATTCTGAAATGCTCTACTTTATTGTTTGAATCGTATTTTTTTTTTTCTAAATTTATTTCCATCTCTTTCTCAAAATCGTTCACCACTTTGATATTTTTACGTACGACAATTTTCCCAGAACTCGACTATTTCAATATCTACCTAATTGAACTGAGCCATTAAAAACTATCAATGTGATTATTCGGGTAGTTTTTCTTCAAGACGTTTACGATTTTCGATCTTTTGAAATATTGTCGATCTATTCTCAAGGATCGTTGAATTTTTCTCTCTAGTAAGTTTTTCCGGCTGAAAGACGCAGTGCTTTTCCCGAATTTGTCGCCGCGAAATAAACGAACGAACAGTCGAGAGCCCTGGAATCCAGACTTATATTGTTCGTCGATGTTCACTTCAATTTAAATCTTTCGGGTCGAAGAGTTTGGGCATGGCGGCAAGTGAATTTATTTTTATTACAACTGCCTGATCCCTGCTCTTGGATGGCTGCATGCGATGGCAACAAAAAAAGAACTTGTATGAAAAAAAAAAAAAAAGAAACAAACGGGGGAACAAGAAACGGATTGAATATTTGATGTATATACACAGGATATTTTTGAGTAAACGCCGCAGTATATTGGGTTGCCTACCATCAAAGGGCACAAATATCGGTAAGACAGACCTACCGACGCGAGCACTTCATTACCTACCGAGTTATCGGTATCGGTAGATAACTCGGTAGGTCTGTATTAACGATATTTGCGCCCCTCAATGGTAGGCAACTTCAATTCGGAAACATCCCATATTACGCAGCTAGAAATCGCACGTTTGTTCATACATTTTTCCTAGAATAATAATTCCGAGTGGATGAACATAACGTGTAGGTACCTGTAATTGCGAGTAAATATGATGCTGGTAAATCGCAAGCCGTAAGTTGTAATTTTACTGTTTCGCATGAGGGTGGTAAAACCGCGGTGAAATCGTTGCTGAATTACGCTGATGCGCGCACTGCACGCAGATTTAGCATCAAGCAACTTTGTATGAAGAGATGAATGAATTTGCGAGAACTGCTGCTGCTGCTGCAGCTGCTGCTGTCGGTGATGTTTATTCAAATTTTCTTTTGCCAACTGGCAAGCAATCAAGTCTAGATTTTTCCGCGAATGAACGAGACGAGGATTCTGCGCCACAACGGGGATTCGTTACGTTGCTTTCCTGCCTCTTTTATTCATTTTGTTCCTGTTTTTATTTCTCTTCTATTTTCGTTTTATTATTTTATCATGTTTTCTTTTTAAAATTGTTTTTTTTTTCTCTCCTTCCTTCTCATCGCCCCTCCATTCTGTAATTGAATTTCGCGACGTTACGAATGAAATTAATGAGAAGCGAAACGCAATTTTCCAACAAATCAGAGAGGTATTCTTTATCAATAATTTTTCAACGGATACGTATATTTATATAATGTGCATATTATACACGCGAATTTCATTGCAGACGCTATGAAAACAAGCGGGAAAAATATGTTTTCTTCTTTCTTGCGGTGCGTTGTTATTATATTTCTTATATTTCTTATATTTCAGATTCTTTCATATTTTATTATATCGTTTTATGTTTAGCCGGATGGAGATACGTGTGCACAGGTGCCGTTTTATAATCCTCACATAAATATGAGTGGGCAAAATCGTTGATACAAATATTTACAATACCGCAACAAGATGGTGAAACTGCGTAAATCAATTTTTTTCCTCAAATCACTGGAGAAAAATTTCTTCGATAATTGGGCTTGTCAGGTACCGAAAGAAAATCTACGATCTACAATAGTTGTGGTTATGAATTTATGGATCAACGAAAAATCCGTTGTTGTTATCCAAAGTTTATATTGAATGTTTTACAAAGGATTAATTGACGAACAAAATTATGTGCCTGAAATTGAAGGAGAAAAATCTGTAGTGAGATGCAGACTTTCTGAAATTGTTAACGACTGAGCTTTCCTGATGAAAAGTGATAAATTGTTAAATTTGTTTGTTTTTTTCTCTGCGAAATTCAACTGGTTTTTAAAGTATAGAAAAACTTTGTATCTGAGGTACATCGAAAGCTTGTTTTGAAGTTTGTTTTTTAAAGAATTTATCCGGGATTGAGCAAAATTTTCAAAAGCACTAATTTTTTTTTTTTTACTCTTATATCGTTGCGTTGATTCTGGACCAGGGAAAAGTCAGAAAATTATTCGTACGTCAGGCTTACACGTGTAAACACACAACGCGCGATTGAGGGGTCGAGTTTGGAAAGCCCTTCGCGAAATTTCGCGCAAGCGTGCTTAAAGCAAAAGTTACACAAGACTCGACTCGTTAAACATCGCTAATTACAGGCGGTGTTTCGATATTTGCTGTTTACACCGAGAGTCGATACCTATTCAAACATCGAGGAACTCGTTATGCAAGAATACAGAAATTCACCCGGTTACGCAAACTAACCTCGACGAGCCAACGTAACTTGCAAATTGACCGTTTTTGAGCCCAATTCTCACAGGAATGAATGAAAATGCGGATGTACGAAAATATGGTTAAAATTTGTCGAATGCAAAGTTTTGTACAGATAGTGTAAAAGAATTTATTTAAATTGTTACTTTTTCCTCGTACATAATATCCGTTGTCTATTTGCGAAAAACTTGACTGCGTTAAAGTTGAATTATCAAAAAATTTCGGCTTTCATTTTGCGCATTTCCTTAATTTACTTTACCGTTTCAATGGTTCATTTCTCCGACGCTTCGGTTATAAATACCCAAGCGTCACAACGTAAACGAAAATTGTTGCCGTTCGAGAATAAGGAAAAGGAATAATGAAGTTCTGAGTATTTGAATGGGCGTTTCCATCCGTCGAGTCTCCGCCGCGGGATAAAATATTGGCGAGGTAAAGTTGGACGAAGGTAAACTTACCGAGGGGGGTCGTTTTTCTCTTTCAACGCTTTTAGATTCGAGAATATTTCACCTTCACCAGGCGGTGTGTAATAAACCGATGGCTCAGCGACACCGAGTGGATAAGCCAAAATGACAAATATCTACATTTGACTTCCACGCGGCGCTGGCTGAGCCGCAGATATAGAGAAAGGAGATAAGACAGAACGGTCTAGTCGTAACGAGAACACGCGAGTTTATTTGTCTTGCCTTCCATTTCACCTGACATTTGATATTCTCCACGCCACCAGCCCCTCTTACACGTAACGCGCAACGCAACCACCCACCATATTAATTTCCATAATATTACTACACTCAGCCTGTATACCCGGTATTACATGTACCTACTTTACCCTCTAATATAACCTCTCGCGCCACCGCTGCAGTTCTGATCTCGGATATAAAAGCTGCGAATAATATTATTATACTCAGTGCAGCACATAAATATTCGCAAACTTTACATATTCCTATTACACCTGGCATGTTCACCTTGCAGACTAAAACCTGTCCTTCTTCTCTCCCGTGAAGATACATTTTATACTCCAGATGCATATGCATCGCTTACAGAAATATTGTCTGCTTTACCTCCGTTGAAGGTCATCGAAGGAAGATCAGGGACTGGTTAACACACTTTGCGGAAACGAATTATTTTTTCGCTTAGTTCAAGTAATTCGTTATTATAAACCGTAAAATTTACCGCTATGTTTAATTTTTCGGCAGGACTTGGTGGATTTTTTTTTTTTTTTTTTTGTATACTTATATTTTTGAATAAATTAGTCCGAGTGTTCAAAGCCGCAAACTTTTACGCGAGTACTGACGCTGCAGCAATTTTTTCGAATCATGATGTGGCTAGGGAATATTGGAAAAGCTCATTTTTGACATCATTGATTCAGTTAAGAAAAAAAAAAATTCACATCAGCGTGATCGTATATCAACGATATTCCATTCGTCATTAGATGAACTATTTCAAACGAAATTGATAGTTTTGATACGTCAATGATAATTATTATTGCTTTAGCCATTGCAATTAAAATCGAGCTTTTAACTTATTTGCAGTGTAGAGAAAATGAGATATTCGTCCTACTTTCAGATGTCAGAGAAAAATTTCATCAGATTCATTTGATGACAAAATTAAATCGTCATAAAGCAAAAGTGACGACTTGGCTTAGCAAAAATTTCTGAATTTGATATTGAGTTTTGGAAAAATATATAATCTGAAGCTGAAACTACACAACGCCTGAACAGATATTCTCAGCCGGCTACGATATTATTTGGAAAATGTATGAAAAGATATTTCAAATGTTGAAATTTTTTCCATCAAATTACCACCGTTCCGAAGTTAATTCTTGACTCGAATTTTCATCGCAACGGGATCGTTAAAATAGACGCGGTTCCGCCGTGTAGTTTGATGTAATTTGGTGACTGCGGTGGGATCAAAGTTTCAATAATTACGATACGACCAGTTACGTTCTGACGAGAGAGGAGACCTGACATCTCGGCTTTCGGGGTGCAAAATTTCTCCTCTACGCTCGCTTTTCACTCTTCGGTTCGTTCCACTCGCGAGGGAAAATATCGTGGATCCCAAACGTCTGCCGTGCCTCGATAAGGGGATCCGGTGTAATAAAGGCTTACCACCTGCACGTGTGCGAGGGCAAGCCCTTGGTTTTAACGAGGCCGCGGGACTGTCATTAGAAAGGCTCTTTATTCCTCGTACGTACTTTATTCTTTGACGTTTTATCACACCCTTGCGGATTTCCAGGTTGATCTACCAATTAAAAAATCGTTTTGAATCGGGGAAATTCCGAATTCTACTTTTCCCGCTGCGCCGCTTTATCGGGAATTGGTGTAGTCAACTCAACCGGAACATAATCGTATGAAAGCGGTAGGGGGGCTGCTTCTACCCACCTACGTTTCAAATTTATCGCTTGTATAAGCACCTGCCTGCTCTGCTCCACTCTGATCGGTGGAAATTTCTCCCTTTGAATATTTCCACCCTGGCATGTGCCTGCTTCTGTCTCTCAGTCGGCTTTTTCATGACTCGCTTGTCGACCCTCGAATTTCTCGACTTTTTACTCGAGAGATAGGAAATAAGCGACTCGCTTGGATTATCCTCCCTTTCTCTCTTTCGCGTCGGGAGGTCAGTGCGACGTCGCGATATTTTTAACGTTGAAGATACGGAGGAAAAGGTAAGCGCAACCTTCCATCTCTCTGAAAATCTCATCTCATCAATCAGTGGGCTGGTTTTTTTCTTGGATTAATGGGCCGCGCGAAGCATTCGAAATGTATTTTTGGTAAGGCGGTGATTCAAGGCGGGTGAAAAGAGAGAGAAAGAACGGGGGGCGGGATACGTAGAATAAGTTGAAAGTATAAGGGGGAATAAGAAATGAAATGTCGGCTGGAAACAAACAAGATCAACGAACTTGAGACGAAAAAGATTTCGCTGTAAAAGCCACTCGATCTTCTCCTCCTGCCTTCGGATGATACGATCATCGTATTTCCTCGATAACCTGTCTTCGCTGAATTATCCTTGCCATCTTGTTCGTCGTTATATTTGTAATTTTTCTACTTTGAAATCCTTTCATTTTTCACCCACGTACCTTATAAACCAGACGATAAGCGGTAAGATACGCAACGTTGAAACGGCGCAGTTTGTATTTCAATACCAAATTGGAATTGAGAATCTCAATATTTACGGGAACGAATCGCCCTTCCGCCTCGCCAGCTTTTGCCGTATTTGATTTAGGTACGGAATAAATCAACGCAGTGGCTAGCGTATTTTCAACTGTTATCCACATCCGATTTTCCGCTTTCACCACTGGCAGCATGTTGTTAAAATGTTCACTCGCGAAGCCTGCTCTTTATACCTTGAGTAAATACAAATTCACTGTTTCTAATTCTTGTAACAAACCGGTCGATATTTTCACAGCGCAAAAACTCGATGTAATTTCGTACAGTATCTTGATTTTTCTCTCGCATTCATACTGTGTTAACACAGCGGGTTTGAAATCTGGACTTGATTCAATTTGAGCAGTATTGAAAAATGATATTCTTGAACTTCGAGATGATTTCCTTGAACTTCGAGAGGTTAAATCGTGTGACGAATTTTGAAAAAAAAAAAAAAAAAAAAAAAACAAATGGAGTTTTCAGATTACTCAGAAAGTTTCGAATCGATTCCAGCACCCAGAGAAATTGTTTGTTCCATCGTGAAATAATTGAAAAAAGTCTTATTTAGGATCGCGTTTTTTCGTTTTGTTTTTTTTTTTTTTCTTCTTCTTCTTTTACCGTCAATGAAAAATATCGCTCGGTAATTACAAGAATCATTCGATTGGTTGAAGTGAAATTTGACGCGCGCTTCGATGTTGGAATACATTTTTTTCCAACTCTTCGAGCACGACTTTGACTTTTGATTGCGAATAAAAAATGACTCGTGGGTGAAAAAATTCTCCCTCCCGCCCCCCCCCCCCCCCCCCCAAAAAAAAAAGAAAACAAATAACACCCCAGCAGTTTCGCATTCGAACGAATCATTTTTCCGGGCTTAGGCAGAGCAAACCCGGATTCTCTGGCAAATTCCGTCGCACGTTCGCTGCACGTTTCGTTACCGCAGTGTTGGCAATTTCTCCGTTCGTGTTTTGAAACCTCAAAAACACAGGGGATTCGCTGGGACGGTCGTTTCAAAGCCCACCTAAAGCTCGAAAGCTTAAAACTTAAAAGCGCCGGTTCGGGTTTTGACCGGTTTGCTGCAGCAGGGTTCTTCAATTTTTATCCCCACGCGAAATACACCGAATGTCGTTTTTTTTCTCTTCGTCTCTTCCCCCCCCCCCCCCCCCCCCTTGCCACTTTTCTCTCGCTTTTCGCTGTACGAGTTATGCCGTATGCGCAAACTTCTACCTATGTGCGGCTGTTTCAACCAGCAGCAAGGCAGCAAAACGCTGAGAAAACGCGGTAGAGCTCATACGAATTCTGAGGTTAAATTTTGGTATACCTATGGTGCGTTCCATACAAAACTGCGACCCCCGGTGAATACACAATATATTGGTTTAAGATTTTTTTTTTCCTGATTTCCCTTCGCTGCGTATATATTTTTGAATATTAACGATCGATGAATTGAGAATGTTACGTGCTCTGAGAAAGGTCAATTTTATTATGGTTGAAAAATAATTCGGTTGGTGAAAGCAGGCTGGACGTCGTTTTACATACTTTGATATTTTGCTGATGTTTTGAGATGTGAATTTTAGGACAAATCATTTTCGAATCGTGCTTATACAAATTGGTGGTTAAACGTTATGATACGATCGTCGGAATCGGAAAATTTATACTGAAGAAGTAATTGAAGGTATAAGTGGCTGAAAAAAATACTGAACATGCGTTACCTTCTGAAAAAGGTGGTTACAAACAAAAGTTGGCGAGTCGAAAGAAAAGAAAGCTGATTTCAGGCTGCTTCCTGTACAGAATGAATTCCTAACGAATAAATGGTTCGTCGCCTACTAAAATTTAATGCGCATGAGCTACAATCCGAGAGCAATTGTTTGCCAGGGTTACCAATCGTCGTGAACGTAACCTCAAAAATTTATGACGATTGGTTACCCTGGCAAACAATTGCTCTCGGATCGTAGCTCATGCGCATTAAACTTTAGCAGACGACGTACCGTTCGGTCGTTAGAAATTCACCCTGTATCGTATATCACGTTGTAAAAAAAATCGCAACCCTGCAAATCGAACAACAAATTTACAGAGGGCCAACACCGTAATTGTATTTATGTTACGCAGACCGCTCTGACGGATTGGATTGAGTTATATCCCTCCAATTACTTCAATTTGCATCTATCATACGCCTGTCTTCTGTTTAACGCACCGCGTGGTTTTTCCGCAGGAATTAGAATTACGAATCCACCGATGATTGGCCGAGAAGCATTTCAATTTGTTTGCAGAATCACTCACTCGTACACGTTTTTGTTTTTGTCGATGAACGTTGTTGGCAAGGATTTTTAAGATGGACGAAATTAAAGCAGATACAGATAGTTAAAAAAAAGTCAGAAACTACTTATCGACAATTGGCTGATTAAAAGAAGGTTCCACAATAAATCGCGAATTCAAAAATTGTAAACTATGGTGATCAAGTTGAATTTAATTTTGTTTTTGAAACGACTGTTTATCATCGTGCAAAACAGGATCGATGAAAGAACATCGAGTTTATACGAAAAATATTTACCAACTTGCTACAATTGTAGATAATTCATATTTTTATGTCATGTTTTTTGTCAATACTTCAATTGCAGTTCATTCGTTTCGCGAACAAATACTTTTTTCCGAATTGCTTGCGATAGGTTCTTGTCTTGTTTTTAGCTTATCATTTCCCGATTCCTGTGATTCGTGATTAAGTCGTTTGAAAACAGACAGTAGGAAATGAAAGTGTCCAATTTGAATTTATATGTCACATTATTTTTTTTATTACGAAAGCAATGGAACAATAATGCTATCAAATTTGAATACTTCTTTCAACACAGAATTCGAAACTCTTCGAAAACCTGATTTTTCCTTTGTCGAAGATACTTTCATTGTGTTCTTTCGATCTCTCACAAAAATAAAGTCCAATCAGTTCCCTCGAACAAACCATCTCAATTCCGGGGAATAAATTATGTTAGATTTTGCAACATGTTAAGAAAGAAAAAAAAAGAAAAGAAAAGAAAAAATGAATGACGCACATCACGCGAATTCAGGTAGTTGAATTTGCGTGTAAAAAAAAAAAAAAAAAATAACAGTTGGGAAATATCGTTGAAAATCATACGTTTTTTGCGATAAGGTTCCCGGTGCGAATTGATGCTAATTGACGTATAAATCGAAGTAAACAAAAGGCGCTCGCGGCGTGGAGAGTATTATAAACCAGTTCGTTCGACTGTGTGACACATCCTGAAGCCCATCGAAAAGCGAGCAGAAGCAGCAGAGCGACCGCTAGCTTGGAAACTTTCCATTACCTCCGACGGAATTGAATATGGAATAGATATTTGCATTCGCACAGTTTATTGGCTCGGGGCTATTCTCTACGGCTTCCTCTCTCATTCCGAGTCTCGTCTCTCCCTTTCTATCATCCGTTTCATTGGCTATATGCGCATTGTGAAATGATAATTGTCGCCGCGTGTGTCTCCCTTCAACATTTCAATCCCGATCCGTTTGGTATAACTTTGCAAATTTTGAGGTCAGTACTTGGTGAGTGATGCAGGATCCTTGTTAAGAATGGTTGGCAGAAGATCTCTACTTTTAAACTAGTTCAATAGTATATTTGATGTATTTTATTTCCGACTCAAGCGCAATGATAAATTTCTTTACCTGAAAAGCGAGACGAAAGTGACGTATTATTCCCCCTTTAGTTTTTAACCCGCAGATGAGGGAATAAAGTAACACTTTTCTCCCGCATTTGCGGGTAATATTAGATAAGTCAAAAATCTTCGAATTTATTCCCTTGTTACATAATTTGCTGTTATTATATTCGTGAGCTACAAAGACCTCTTTAAAATTAGAAGAATTAAAAATACTGGAATTATGAGCACAAGCTTTGGATATCAATGATTCAGTACATATTGCTTTGAAATGGTTAGAAATTAAATAGATTCGTCCTATTTCACTCGACAATACAGCGATGGTTCATTTTACTCAGAAGATTGTTCTTTACAAATGCGTTAGAAATTTTTCTTCCTCATGTTCGCATCTTTAAATGTTTAGTTTTATATCGTTGCGATGAGATGGTTTGAAATCACGAAATTACAATATTAAATTGACTAATGAGTAAAATGAGCCATCGTACAACGAAGTCAAACGAAACTATCAGGTTTTTAACAATTTTTATGTTTTCTGAAATAAAACATCGATACCTGAGCTGTTCTGTTCATAATTTTGCTATTTGTTAATTTTTACGAAAACAATCATTCGACGAATACTCGATCTATGATTATCTCGTAATTTTATCGAAGTTATGCGGTTCTGCTCGTCGAGTTTTAGTTTCGAGATAAAAATCATTCCAATAGATAAACTTATTGCATTGGATTTATGGATAATAAAGTTTCAAACAAATAACATATTTCTATCAACTCAGACCACCAAGAACTAAGATAACAATATTTGAATTTTGCACCGTTTACTTCAGTTACACATTGAGTAGAATTTTTTTGATTAAAATTGCACTCAATCAACTTCAGCTTCGATTTGCAATCCTTGATTATATTTAAATAATTTTTGAGCGAACTGCGCACCTGAAACATCGTCAATAAATCGGAAAAGTTGATTACACGACATCAAACGTCGCGGTATAAAGCGAAAAATTTCGACGGTCAGTAGATTCCTCGCTAATTTCTAACTTTTGATTCGCAATTTCCATCTCCGTCGCTTTTTCAACTTTCCGTTCGACGGGCTATCCAATGGTATGAAAAATCTCGGGATTTTTCATCTCCGTGACCGCGGCACGCGGTACGTGAAGTTTTTTTTTTTTTTTTTTTCCCCATTCCTTTCCCGTTAACTGTCGTGTGCTTCGCTGAAAGTCGATAATATCCCGGGTTGAAATATGAAAGATGAAAGACTCCGTGGGTGCAGATATTTACCCGACTTTGAATCGTATTCAAGTTCGAACATCAAAGCGTCCGCATGTATACGAACAACATCTGCATATAAGAAATATACCCCGGATTCTTATCACCGACGATTTTTTCGTCCCACTTTTTGTTCCGAATTGCTCGACATTCAAAGCGAATGAGAAAAACCCGCCTGAGACTGTCACGTTTTAAAATGAGGTCCGAGTCGCGTTTTATTTATTTTTTTTTGTTGTTGTCGGACCCTCGAAACTGAAATACTTTATTTCAGAGGCGAAGAGGATAATTCAGGAATTCAGGAACAGTAAGACGAGGATTGAGCTTCAGTGAAAATCAACTGTGTCGAAATGCTAGAGTTCTCACAGTGGTAACAGTTCGTTTGTGATCAGACAGACAGGGCTCGGATCCCCGAGCCTCGCACTTGTTGCTCTTTCATTTCAATATAGTATGCATACAGATTAGCATTACGAGGTTAAAGAGCGTCGAGAGGGTTGAAAATATTTTCCTATGAATCTTGCATTCCTCATCGATAAAATGAAATAAGTGTACCACTAACGAGTTTCGAATTTCGAGTTTCATTATTTTTCGATCTACGAGCGATGCTTTATTTTCAACGGGAAAAAACACACACATACACACACACACGCACGCGCGGAAACTCATAAAATTTGGAAAACGTACGGAGGAATGTGTATTTTTAACGCGCAGCTTGTGTTTGAACGTTGTATGCTGTGGGATTAAAATTCAATTCCACTGCATCGTCTGCAATGCGTGAAAAACTACACGCGCGGTCATTTTTTACAAAAAAAATCATTCCGTGCGAATCGCTATACCAAACCGGGTCTCGTTATTATTTTCAGTTTTGCGTTACAGCGCGTATGCCGTTGAACAAATCCCCGGAGCGAAATACTTGTACACTGGTATCTATGTTATTTTCATTATTATTATTATTATTATCTTCCACGCTGTAGTTACTTTGTCGATGGAAATTGGTACAATTTCTACTCGTATATTTCAATTTTATATTCTGTATACAGGATAAAAGCTACTTTTATTTCGAAACAAAATTTCAGTTACCAATACGGTTTTACGCATTTCGTATTATGTGTTTTTTCTTTTCTGCTGTACAATGTTACTGTACATCAAATTCCATCTGAATTCAATGAAAACAGAGTAAACAGTATCGGTCAAAATAAAATATAGCCAGATTGTTGTTTCGACAAGTAAACCGTCACGAAAGAAATATAAATACCATTTAAGTAACGAGATTATTTCACACTGTCAATTCATGCTCGTTATTTTTTGGTTGAGAAAAATTATTTCAATCGACAAAGAACTTTATCGTGTTGGTATAAACGGGTTTTAGAAGTAATTGCTTTCTCTGCGAGAAAGTTAGCGGGCGGAGCACCATCTAGCGGCAAAATTTTGTACCCTCGTTTTATTTTTACACTAATCACGGTTGCGTGATCGAGAATCGTTGACGGCAATGAAACCGGATCGATCGATTCTGTAACGAGTGAAATATTTACGGGGTGAATAAAATGATGCTTGAGAAAAATATGTTAACTCGGTCGATTTCCACGATGAGCGATCGTTTCCCTAACTTTACACACGCGTTTTCTGTGTACTCGGAACAATTCGTCCGATGTCCGTTAGTCGCGGTAGCCGGTCGGTGGGAACTCGAAGGCCTCTCGGCAATCTCGAGGTCTCCAGGGAGGAGGAAGAGGAAGAGGAAAAGGAAGGAGAAGGAGAAGGAGAAAGAGAAGGAAGAGGGGGAAGGAGGAGGAGGTCGACGTCCTCGACGCCCAAAGCTCGACCCTTCAACCCTTTCTCTACAAAAGTGGAAACTAATTGCTTTCGAGTCCCCGTTCCTCTTTTCCCTCGGCATCCTGGAGTCTCCTCCTCCAGCTTCGCCGTTCCTCCGTTCCGCCGTTCCTCCGTTCCCCTGCCCCAAAGTCCGCTGCGTGTCCGCGGGGTCTAAACGTAAAAGCTTACTTACCCTTTTAGCTACCAGGCTCAAAAGCGAAATTCCCGCACGCGAACGCCGACGGAAAGAAGACCCTCCGTGTCAAAGGGTGTGTCTGAATAGGAGAATGAAACGCGTGTGGTCTATGCTTGACTACTTACTTTTTTCTCAATTTTAATATAATAATAAGAATAAAGATAATACTAGTAATGATGAAAATTTGTGCGAAAGGTTCTAAGCTGATTCTGTGAAATTTATGAGAGAATATTCAAATTCAAAACTTAAACGAGTACCTACATCGTCGTTAGTTGAAAATCGGTTGGTCAACTTTTGAGACAGGTTTAAAAAAAAAAACCGTGAACCTCGAATTGTAAATCGTTTACTAACTTAACACCGAATACCCCATACGTTTTCAAAATTTTATTTTGATACTCGAATATGTGATAACAAAACTGAAACACAAGGAAACAAATAAAAAAATTAAAAAAAAAAGAAAAAAAACGCAGAAATATTTCAATTTATTTCAGTATTAATTACCATGTTGAAGGAAATTTTATGCCTCCATGCGAATAATATATTTGCGAAGGTGAGAGTATGCAGCGTGACGTGAGTTGGGAGTGATGTATTACACCTTATAGCGGCGAGGGAACTATGCAACCGGCTTGGTATACGATTCGCGTGTCACGCGAGACTAGGCGAGGAGGTTAAAAGTAAACAACAGCTAATTCCGGAAGCTTGAAGTATGCAGACGCGTGTGGGTTAAATTGCCGTTTCACGGTGGGCTTATAATTAAAAGCTCCTATATACCAAACCTGTATGTGAAAGCTCTACACGCTTTGCGATTACACCGGGTTCTAACACCGGTTGGCCTGTAGCTGCCGTGCTGGTTCGTTCTCGGTATTTCCCACGAGTGTCATCCGTCCATCGAGAGAAATGAAGGACTTGTTAGAGGGTGATCGATTCCCTCTCTTTCGCTCTCTCTCTCTCTCTATCTACCTCTCTTCCTCTCTCCTCTTTCTCTTCTCCATTTTCTTTTTTTTTTGTTTTTTTTTCAACGATTCACCCGCCTCGATACTTTACCGTAAGCTTGTTTTATATACCGATGACCTTTAGACAAATTTACTTTTCATTCTTACCATTAAATATTACCGATGGCTTTAGTAAAGTCTAGCATTATGTGTAAAGCCAATCATCATTGAACCGGTAAGAATTGCTCGAGTGTTAATTTTGCGGTAGTTTCAAGTTCATTAACAAGGCTAAATGCCTCTCACATCCCACTGATTATGGTTGGAAATCATAGAATTGAGTATACTAATAAGGTTCGAAATATCGGTCTGATCATGACTTCAATTCTAGGATGGAACGAACGTGTTGATCTGGTATGCAATAGATTCGACAGGGTTTTAGACCATTTTGTTTTCTGGTTCCCTTCGTAAGTGGCAGGTAACAGCTCTTATATTTCCTAACCTGGACCATTGTTCAGCAGTCTGGAATAACCTATCTCCGGTGTACTCGATATTAAGCTTCAACGACTTATTAACGCCTGTGTGAGATTTATCTCAGGTTTTGCGAGGGATGTGCATCATCACATTACGGGATATCGATTCTCACTCTCTCTCTCTTTCTCTCTCCGCGCTACGACGATGTCTGCACGAAGCTCTTTTTTTACAGTGACGAGGAAAGTACCCGCGATGCGACTCACCAATTTATTTTTATTCAGCGACGTATTGTAGTATATGTGAAAATATTGGCATCGTATTTTTCTAGGTATTGGCTCTGCCGTTCGAGGGGTAAAAACCACCCCAGATTTTATCTCAAACAAATAAGTCATGCTGTTCCTGTGGGTATAAAGAACACTGCATATATTATCGTCTGTTGAAAATAGTTGTAATAATTTTCACTCGGTTTTATCGAAAAACAAACTGCTTTAGACTGGCCATTAGTTAGCCATCGAACTTCCCGTTCTTACGCTGCACTACGTTCCAAGTTCATGAAGAAAAAAAAAAAAGAATAATGTCCAATTGAAATTTCGAACTACAAATTCAAATTCGTGATTGACGATTTAAAAACCCTTGGATATCATACTACATGATAATGTGACGATTCTTTTGGTTTTGAACCACTTTAATGGATCCAACATTACTAATTTTGCAAGTCTGACCTTGGATTCGTTATCGGTGACCGAAAAAACTTGCGCCGACCAATTTCTACGAAAACCGAAATATTTTTCGATTTCTTTCCACCATATTTGATCACTATTTTGAATTTTGCAATTGGCCTTCAGATTTGTAATCAGCCACCCGACAAACCAACGAGTTCCAATTTTTATCAAAATCCAAATGTTTTTAGGCTTTTTTTCAGCTTATTGAATACGCGGAATTTAAATTTCATAATTCTCACCTTGCATTCGTGATAAGCGACCCAAAAACTTCACGGTACCAAGTTTCATTTAAATACATTCATCCATTCTCAAGATGTCATTTGAATTTGTTTTTTTTTTTTTTTTTTATTTTTAAATTTTGTTATTTAAATAATTGTGAAGTACTGAATCGCCCAAAGCCAAAATCTAATCAGTTCTAAGTTTAGAAAACTCGGTTTGATTGAGACGAAAAGTATTGAAATCATTGGAGTCGGAAAAAAAAATTGATCACATAGATAATAGATAAATTAGAAATAAATTTCATAGAAACTAAAATCACTTACCCAAATATTCTTAGATTCTTTTGGCTCTATTCGTGATAAAAAAATAAATCAAATCTGGTTTCTTGCATGTTCTAAAAACACTTCAAGTCCGTTGTGAACTCTGTGTTTAGGGATTAATTTTGTACACCAAATTTTTCGTTTGAATATGGAAAATGGGGGTGGTTTCTTGGAAAGGGGTTAACAACAAATCGTTACTGCACTTCTTGTTTTAGAAACAAACTCATGAAACTGGATTTCTTGTGGCAGATTCTTCTGATTTTGTTAACAATATTCAAAGGTAAATTTTTCACAATTGTAATAATAATGGAAATTTCATAACGAACGGAAATAAACGGGTCAAACGTCTCTTCTTCACTGTCCTTCTCAAATTATTATTAAACCAATCTGCAATGGGATTAAATTAATTCAATATTCATCATCGGTAAGTTTATTAATTGATTTCACGAGGAAACTTTCACGGTTATACGTTTTATCTTTCATCCATTTTTAAAATCGAATTATCAAAAAGCTAAGAGTGATAAGGTAATGAATATTGATTTTCTCATCTTCCGCTCTGCAAGTGTCAATAAATATTAATAAATGGCGAGTGTCGATAAAATTTTGCAAAGATTAGAAAGTTGAAACGACAGAATATCGGATTGACAAAAACGCGAAAATTGATTGAAAGAATGTCGATACTTAGAAAAAAAAATCTAAATTCTTAACAAAGTTAAAATCTAATTCCGAATGAAATCCAGCTTGATTGTTATGTATATTTATATTCGACCTTGGATCTTTCTAAATTTATATTTTCTTTCAACATATTTCGACTCTCGTATACATTTTGAAATGATAGATAGGTAATGAGCGAGTTTAAACATTCGATAATGCGACACTTACATTTTCTGATCTACCAACACTTTTACCAGTATCTTGTAAAATTCTGACAAATGTATATTTTGACTTTGTACACATTTTGAAAAATCGGTACAGCCGGACCCTTTTATTTTCTGATCATATAATTAGGCTTTCTGTGCTTCAACCTTTCTACACAGATTTTGATATTCTACGAAATGGATTTCCGCGTTATTAAAAATCCGATATTGCAATCCCTTCGATTTACGATCATCGTGCATTTTTACTTCCATTTAAAAATTCCGACGAATACATAATCTGTCTTTCCTTACTTTCGATCTAAACTTTAATATTCCAGAAAACATATTCTCTCTATCCTTCTATCCTTCTATCGTCCGATCCTCATCCCGCATATTTACCCTTTGACCGCGTGAAATAAAAAATAAAAAGAAAAAAACAAGTATAAGGTACAAGAACATCCGGTCCGCAGCGTTTGTTACACGTCCCCATTCTACCAGGCGAATGCATAACTACAAGGATGCAGGAAGACGGCCATGAGTCCTGTGGGAAGGAAGGTTGGCTCGTTTTGCCTGCGGGACGGCACGAGGGTTGCAACTTGCAGACCGACCGCGTTCCGCTGACTCTGTGCCAAGTGGAACGAGTCAGAGTCTCGTCAGGCAGCCTCGAGCACACGCGGTCGCCTTCCCCCCCCCCCCCCCCCCCCCCCCTCCTCGTCCCTCCTTCCCCATTTTCCGCTTCCTCTCTTCCTCCGTTTCATTTTTTTATTTATTTTTTTTTTCTTTTTCTCCATCCCTGTGAGCTTTGCTGCCTCTAGTTCTTTTCCTTTTCTTCCACTTTTCTTTACTCATACACCTCCCCGCCCATTTTCTATTTTTCGTCTCTCCTTTCCTCCTTTATCTCTCTCTCTCTCTTTCACCACCGCCTTATTCCTCTTTTGTTCTTGGCTGGCTCGTTTTTCCCCGGGATAGAAATACGCCGTAGGGGTTGGATGAGGAGGGACGAAAACTGGGAGGGCGAAGAGGGCACGGCAAGTTGTTAGCGGAACGATCAACGAGCCACGGCAAATTGCGGAAGGCTATCAGAAACACTCGAACGTCTTTTTCGACGCTGTTCGTACATGTGTATAGGTGTATAGGTGTGCGTGTGTGTGTGTATACATGTATACATGTATAGACGGAAAGATCGATCGACTCTGTGCGCGGTCTCATAATTAGCAGCATCCCTCAGCGCGGCCGGTTGCCCGACGATTCATTCAGGCTTGTTGTTGTCTGTCGGACGCTTTTGTTAATCCTTGCCACGGGTATAAACCTTGGTGTGGGATGCTGGCTTGGCAGAAGCTTGACGACTGCCTTTCGGCCAAAACCTTGAGCCCTTTGTCCATTGATTTTCGTTCATTAATTAAGCCTTCATTAATTAACTCAAAGCACCTAACCGGAAATTATTCGTATACATCTCTCTGTCATGGATCTAGGCAAATAAATTTACCCGCTTTTGTTCGATACGAACTGTACGACGACTGGATCTTTCCTCTACCTGTGTAATTAGACGGCAATCTTCTAGGATACGATTCACAAAGTAATTAATGGGTTTCTCTTTGCGTGATTGAGCAAACGTCGAGTCAAAGAAATCTCACTGCAAATATGGATGCATGAAAAAAAAAAGCGAATATATTTTGAATCGAAGTCCTCTTGTTAATACTTTAAGTCACATGTTTTTCAACTCGATGTTTTTTAGTCGCTGATCACGAATCTGAACTTGAAATTCAAAGATTCAAAATTGTGAATCGAATATGGTGTACGTAAATTCAAAAAGTTATTCGATTTTGATGAAACTCTATGTTACATGGTTTTTGGAGTAACTGATTACCAATCTGAAATCGAAATTTAACAATTGAATATAGTGGTTCCAATATGGCGGACAAACAAAACCACAAAGAAAATAAATTTTTAACAAATTCTGTAAATGTTTCTGGCGTGTACTAAGCTTGTGCAAAAATTGGCAATCGGTTAAAAAACGCTTTTGTTCATGGAAAAGTACGAATTTCGACTACTTGTTTAAATATAAATTTTATCTTTTTTCTTCGGACTTGTAAATATTTTAGGGAATATGTAGAAGCAAAAAACGCGACAGTTTTTACCGAAAAATTAAGTTAGTAAATAAAAAGCTGCAAAAAAAAAAAAAAAAAAAAAAATAAGGTGGAACGCCGAGTGTCCCAAAGTGAATAAAAGAGTTAAACAAGTCCTCGGCATCGATTTATTGTTTAACCAACATCAGATTATTGCGATAATCACAAGAAAATACAGCGTCACGTGTCGTGGCATTCACGCGTTTACGTGATCGGGTGTAAATGAATGCGAATGTAAAGGTTGAGAGTGTTTTAGACGTCGCCGAGGATAAGACGCATACGGTTATATCAGGGGAAGTTGGAAGCCACGGGAATTTAGCGCGTCCTCGGCTCGGTTATGCAGAATCTAATAACACGCCTGCAACAATTCTAAAGGCATTCTCTCTTCACCTCTGGGTAAATCCAGAGAAGGAAATTATATACACCCGCATTTCTGGAAGCGAAGTTACACGTAGAATGAATTCACCTAAATGAAACCTTTCAAGAATTGCTCCTACCTCTGCTGCTGTTTCTCCACTTTTTCGCCGTATCTCTGCAATGCTCAGTTTTTGCCAGAGCGTAGGTACGTCATGTGTATATAAATGTCGTTCATTGTGCTCATTTTTTATTGTCACCGTCTTGTCGGATAGTTTCTTTCTTCAATTCTTCGTGCTTCTCGTTCTTTTTGTTTTCTTTCTAATTCTTGCTAACATTTTTTAGAAGCGTTTTACCTACTTCACCGAGCGAATAAAAAATCGTTACGTATGATCGATGAATAACATTTTTTTTTTTTTTTTTATTAATCTGCTAAACTCGTTTATTATAGTTTACGTGACGATTGTTTTTCGCGATTCGTATAACAATGCGTGTGAATGTGTGTTGTTACGTTGCTTTTCTCTTTTCAATAGAATACAATACACTAGAACTCGAAAAGAAGTATGCGAAAAGGGTGCAGTGAGTTTGAAATCGTATTGCCGGATTGCGATAGCGGAAATTCGTGACACCGTGCGTAATTGTTCCTTGTACAATGAAGCGTTGTCGTTAAAATTTTACCACGTAAAATAAACTTTAATTTTTTCGAAACAATGTTCACCGTCCAATTAAAATCTGGCGGTAAGGAAAACTGCAATTTCTTTTTCTCGGTAATGTTTGAAGGAGAAAGGGGGTGACAAGTCGATTAAGTCCTCGCTTCGTATAATAGAAGCCCCTAAATTGAAAAGCACTTCAACGCGGGCCGAGCCCTTTTCCAATTAATTGCGAAATAATTATAGGTTACAATATAACGAGCGTTTTCACTTTGATAATTTAGTCGGTAAAATCGTCGCGGAGAAATCCTTATTGGTACAGGGTGTAAAACCAGGCAAGTAATATATACACATATATATATATATATATATATATATATATATATATATATATATATATATATATAGAGAGAGAGAGAGAGAGAGAGAATGCAAATTCGAAAATTTTATTTTTTCGAATTTGCACTCTCTGCGAATTTTTCTCGCGTAAAAATATATTTGACTTCTTCATATCTCTCTGATTGCACGTAATTCACGATCTCGCTAAAATTCAATTGCTCGATGACTTCAGCGACCGATTTAAGTAACCTATACAAAATAACCTGTAACAAATAACCGGTACGAAAATAAACTGATATGAACAATCTATAAAAAAATAATCTGTGCAAGAATAATGTTTCATAAATAAACAAAACAAAAATAACCTAAACAAAAATAAGCCACAACCAAAATAACCTGTCATAAATAATAAAAATAACCTAAACAAAAATAACATATCACGAATAATGGAAACAAAAATAATTTATGAGTTAAATAAAATTGGCTTATACCAAATTAAATTGAATTTCACACGTGTTATTTTTTTGCGTGTTACTTCGATTCGGGTTATTTCTTCTGGTTCATTTGATCCTAGTTCCGACGAACAAATTCCAATAAATTAACATGTCTGTACACCGTTGCTGCGGGATAGAAAACTTTGCAGGGAAGAATAAAGAGTAACGGCAAAAGTTGGAACGGGAAACGGATTGCATTTGCACGTCACGTCACGTCACGACGATGATGGCGATGACGTTTTTCCCGTCCGTATATGCTTCGCTGGTTACGTCCAATCACGACTTGAATAAACCGCTCGGCCTTTAGTGATTGAGGGGCGAAAGCGCCGATGCCGGTTGTTTTTCTCTCGACTTTCACGTTCCTGGATTCATATTCCGAAATGCGTATCCTACTGCACGTTGAACGGGCTATTCATCGAGCACTCGTACAGTCAATGTCTCCATGTTTCATTTTCTGTTTACTCCGGTACGGATTGAAAAGCGTTCCGGCAACCACATTCCACCGAGTCACCGTTACACTCTCGGTTTGAGATCTGAAAAGCCGCTTTTCATTCCACTCAAGACCACCCTGATAAATCCCTCGCCTCGCGGAGAGTCCTCCCCGTAGACCTTTCCCCGTTACAGACCCACCGATTTACAATTAAAAAAAAAAAAAAAAGAAGAAGAAGAGTTTTGAAGAATCTATAATTAACGATGAAAAATTTTCGCGGGTATTTATGTGCATAATTCGTTGGAATTCTACATCAAACGATCGAAAGTTTATTCGTATTTTTATTTATTTATTTTTTTTTCGAACGGGTAGAAACTCACGCGAAATGAAAAATCTCAAACGGTTTTGTTGCAAATTTGACGCACTGTTTTGTATTGTTTCGAAATTGCGTGACGAATTTTTTTTTTAATGAAATCACAAAGTTTCAACAGTTTCAACGAATAAATTGGAGAATTTTTTGACACCTTGAAAAAATGAAAGAATTAGTTTTTGATGTATGTCGATAGGAATAGAATAATTTCATCTCCATGTGAGAAAAATTCGACGAAAAAGAAGTGTTTGTCGAAATTCTGACATAACTTTTGTGTTGTTACTGCTGAAAATTGAGGTTTATTGTCCAAATATCGATACGTTTTGAAAATTTTATTAAAAGATAATGGCACAATAAGAAAAGCAATTGTTATATTCGTCAGCTACACACTTCAAACACTCTGAGATATTGAGATTCTCTCATTTCAAATCGTTTCGAAATTGTTAAAAATCTTGTAGATTCGATCTATTCAATTGAACGACGTCTTGTTTTATTCAAAATACTATGTTTTCTAGAAAGTCACTGGATTGGATTTTTTTTTCAGGCGTTAATACAATATTGCCATTTCTTGATGGTAATCAATTACATCGGTGCAATATTGTTAAATCAAATGTTCAACAATGCCAACGAGATAAAACAAAATCTTTCGGTTGTTTCGTAGTGAACAATGATCGGAATAAAATAAGCCAGCGCATCGTGAAATTTAATGATCCTGTTAAATTTTTAACGATTATCAAACGATTCGAAACAAGGCATGGATGGATCTACGATCTTTTTTTCATAATTCCATTATTGTTTACATGTTTGTTGGTTTTTCACGGATCTTCGTAGATGAAAAAAGAAAAAAAAAAGAAAAATGTACCAATTCGGCAAAACTCAATATTTCGGGTGTCTCGTAATAAAATTAATGAAAAGTATCGATTTTTCTCCAACGAAACTTCTTCCCGGTTGAAAATCGGGCTCGAGTTGCAGAACGAGGGCAGGGGTATAATTAAGTTTTCCCTAACGAAATTTCGCCCACGAACGCACATTTTCATACACTATATACACACACGTATATACAATATATATTACAGATATTTTACCGTATCATACTTTTTTCCGCAATTTCTTTTTTCTTTTTTTTTTTTTGTTTTTTCTTTTTTATTGCTCCTCGCCCCCGCGCGCAACGTTATCTATGTAAAAGTTTATTCCGCGAGATTTTTACCCTTATCGCGGCAAGCGGATCGAGGCCGCGGTGGTGCCTTTGTTTACAGCTAATTTAGCATAACTTTCGCGTGTCCGGAAACCCGGTAGAAACCACGCAGCAAGTGGTGTCGTGGCAAAGGGGACGCGGGGGTGGCTGCCAGTTCACCTTGGCTTTTTTTTCGCCACGCCGCTTCTGTTACAGCATGGCAGGCCTGTCTTATCTTCATCCGAAACCCAACACGCACGTTAACTTTTGACAGCAAGGAAATATTACGGGTTTTTGGTGTATACGCGGTAAATGTATCTACATGTATATATGCATGTATCTACATACATACACACACCTATCTTAACCAACCCACTCGCTTCCGCAAAAGCTCTTATATTCTCATTTTACCCGGTACTTACGGCTTGTTGCCAATGAATTTTTACTCTATTTTATATAATTAATTAACCGCATGCATGTTTACCTAGCGTTGAAAGAAAGCGGTTAAAAATTTACTCTGGGAATACACGCCCAGGTATCGAATTCCGTAATTGGATGATGGGAGAATTTGATTCTCTTGGAATTCATAACGATGTAGTCTATAAATTTGAATCGGTATATTCGTCAACGAGTTTCAAAAATTCAAAGAAAAAAAGATTTTTTTACACAAGTTATTTCCCTGCGATACTTCGATCGGAAAGCCGACTATCTTGAATATGATGTATAGAGAGCTCAGATTTTTCGGTAATTATTTTTATTTCAATTTGAAAGCATTCAAAACCCCTGGCAGCATTAAAATTCAAAAACCACCCTATTAAGGATCAACCTAACACACGCTAACGATTCAGTGATTTTTCACTTGTGTATACACTGATTTTTTCCAATGGTATACTTATAACTGATTCACATTAAAGACCTAATATATGTATTATACATCTCTATTGAATAATTTATCTAAGGGAGCAAACTTCATTTTATTAGACTATAATTTATATACGTACATAACACCTAGTCTGCGAATAAAATTTCGTTCAACTATGTATAAATGAATTGACTAGTTTATAATATTCGAATTGATTTAGATATTTTCTTTGCATTTAGAATTTCGCTATCGAAGTCGCAAGTACGATTCAGTCGCGAATCCAATACCTGTTTCTGAATTTTCACCCGGTTCCGTCTCTCTGAATTTGATTGATTGAATTTTTTTATTTTCTTTTTTTTTTTTTTTATCCGTAAATAGAAAGAAAACGCAATTTTGCAACGCGGCGATTGATCGCGACAGAGATTTTTCACACTTCAGCACGTATGTCTATATATATATTTATATATATGTATACATGTATATATTTATGCAGGTGATGTATTATAAGGTGTCACAAGCGGACCGACGTGCTGAAATATAATGCCTCTTTCAAAACTATAAATATTTTTGTGACGTGTGAGAAAATAGAATAATAAAAATGCACGCAGCTCCGAATGCGAACTTTGGTTCTCTGCTTTTTTTTTTCTTTATTTCTATCGATGCAGGGAAGGGAAAATTCACTCCCAGAATTTTAACCCTATTCGAGGTGTGAAAAATTTTTCTAACACCGTCTGACGGCTGGTGATTTGTTGAAAAATTGACGATGTATTCTGAATTATTGTTTTAATTATTCCGCTGCATATGTATCGAAAAGAAGAGTCAGAATCCCGCCATTGTTTTTTTTTTTTTTTGACAATTTTTCAAACAGGTCAAAAGTGACAGTTTTTCATTAACAGTGAAAGAAAAAACCGTGTATCGCGTAACAAGCAAGCAAACTCGATTTTTTTCGGTCTGAGCGCAAGCTTGCAACACGAGTCGTAGGTGAAGTCGAAGACGAATATTGCAAAGATGCGAGGTGAAAGGAACGTTAACTCTTTGTTGCACACGATTCTTTACATAACATGAGTATGTTAAGCGTTTTTTCGCGAAGCACGAAATTGAGGTTAGGGTCGCGTAATGTTAGATTTATTCGTGACAGCGCATGCGCGCAGTACGGAAAAGACCACTTTCAACTCCTAGGACTCAAAAGTGCCATTTTCCGTACTTCGCGGACGCGCATTCGCAGACTCACTCGACCGTCATAAAAACGGATACTTCGTGTATGAAAAACAGGCATAGAAAAACGCATAAAACATGCTCGCGTTGTATGAAAAAAAAACAAAATAAAAATAAAAAAGCACCTTTTCGCGTTGTTCTGACAGCCGAGGAGCAGCAGAGCATCATCAAGCGGACTCAGCAATCTGAAATCGATATTCTACCCAGCGGCCGTAAGCTAGTTATATATATATATATATATATATATATATATATATATCGATGGCCGAAGGCACTATCGTCCGATTGTTCATTTCACCCATTCATCACTGGACTCTCACAGTCCACTTGGATTGTTCGACGTTTGTCCACGTTTTGTTCCAATGCAGCGGCAGATAGAATAGTATAATAAACCTGGATTTTCATTTTTCTCTCCAAGCTTTTCCTCCTCCTCCTCTATTTTCCTCGTTCAGCACTCCAGCTGTGCGATACTTGCTGCAGTTGTCGGATCTGTTTGAATTCCAATTTTTTAACTTTACAGAAATTTCGGAACAAAATGAGATTCCAATGTGTCCATATGGTTGTTTTATGAAGTAGAAGATCGAGGAAATTTGATAATATCGTTGATATACTTAGAGAAAATTCATTTCATTAGAGTTATCTGGAAACGTTGTAGGAAATTCAGTATCATTACAGTAATTATCAAATATTGTTGCAGTGATAAGAAAATTTGACACTCATTACCAGTCAATATTAAATGTGATTATTGTTGTTAATATTAATTTTGAAAAACGAGTTTATAAATTGAGGACTGAAGGCCCAAAGACAAATTGATCGACGATCGACTTGTAAAAAAAGTGGCAAATTTTTCCCTAAAACCAAGTTTTCAAATAAATATCGCGGTCAGAGTTGAGTCGGAAATAAAGTCCTACATGTAAGACAGGAATAAAAGTCGACTTTATTCCCTTGTGACATAATGTATTATTTGTCTCCGATAAACCTGCCGTTTCTGATATATCTGTCATAATTACAAGCTAAAAAGCAACGATCTGATCCGTACCTTGGTGCTTGTCTGTTTCAGGAATAACCCAAGGGTCGTACATCAGGAGTTATGGACCAGCTTGGTACGACACGTCGTCGCTGCGGGAGCATCACGGAGGCAGATGGCGTCGAGACGCGGTGGATAAGGACTCGGAATCACCGGGAACACCGGAACGGCCGTTGGTATTGCGTCTTGAGGCCCTTGGCAGGTGGGTATCTCTTCGGAGCAGCAACGTCAAGAGCACGTATGCCTGCATCTATGCATGTTTGACAACCCGTCACGCCGGCAATCTCTTGCTCAATAAACAAGACTACGCAAAGACGACGCGCATATATATAATATGCGGCTTTCAAAGAGCCGGCTCACATGCTGCGCTTATAGAGACGCTTTATCGCTCGCCCTCGCTACCAGCATTATGCATTATACTCGGTACGACCACGGATTTTCAACATCACCGTACGAACCTCGTGATGCACTCCTTGAGATCCGTCTGTCATGTCACAATCACACCCAGACCGGCATAACCCTTCTGTGCGAAATACTAGAGAGAGGGAGGAGACGAGGGGTGTCCAGATTAAGCGTGGATCCAAAATGGTTTTCTAGAAGCAGAAAAGCTTTGGATCTCATCTTTTACAGGAAACATTCATTTAGGAATGAAATCGAGTACTTCGATTCATTAGGATTGATTTATAAGTACTTATAACTCGGCATGTGATCTTCCTTGACTCACAGTGTTATCCCTGATTTTCAATGATTTCCTAACGTTCTATGAAATTTTTTATGATTTTGGAATTTGACAGAATCGCAGGAGGTCACATATGATTAACTCTTTCAGTCACATTTTGCCACTCAATATTTTGGCCTCTATTTTATTACACGGGGTTTTTTGGGGTCACCGATCACGAATCTGAAGTCAGAATTGGATGATTTCTAAATCCAACCTGGCGGATCCGATATGGTGATATAGCCAAACTCCGACTTCAGATTCGTGATCATCGATCCCAAAAACCTCCGAGCAAGAAAATTCAGGTCAAAATATTCAGTTGAAAAATGTGTGACTGAAACGGGTAGTTAGTTTTGAAAATTTTTGAGGTGGTACGCTGAGCATTTCACTGTCACTAAAAGGGTTAATGGAAATGAAGTACGCAATAAAGCGGAAATCGATCGAATGTTAATGAATTGATACCATTTGGCATTCGCAACGATGTCCATTATTTTCACTATTTTGCCGCGGGCTTTATTCAGCGCTGTCATTTGATTACAAGTAATCCGTAATAATTTCAATAATTTCTGTGATTTCGATAGATTCTTCGTTGTTTCGAAAGATATTTCAGTCACTTAAATTCCTTGAATTTACAATTTGAGTTCCAACTGTTAAATTGTACATCACTTCCTTAAGCGAATGCATCATCGGAGGATCGTGCGTGCATCAGGATACGGATCACGCCTTTGTCATTTAGGACAAATTGATGCTCGCTCACTCGGTGCAGCTGAATGATTTATCACCATGTAACTGGAAGCTACTCTCTGCTGCAGCACGACGCAGTCGGACTATTTTATGACGTGGAATCATGATGAATTATGAATAAAGCTTCGCGGGCAGAATCTAGAGGAAGATCACGTGGGTCATGGATGGAGTTGGAGCGAGTGAAACCTGTCCTGTAGTGGAACCATGATACAAACGATGTCGTGGTCGGAAAAGGAGTTGTAATCTCGGGGGCTACATGAGCTGCATTTATGACACATGCGTCAAATAACCACAAAGCACAATCAATCGCGCTTCCATCGTTCGGTGACGTGTTGGATCGTAAATGTATAAAGAAGAAGAGAAAGGTACTCTTTCGTAGGCGATTTGCTGCCTGAAAGTAATCTTCAATACATCCAACCCCCAAATTGGTATAGGCCGTGACAAGGAATGAAGGTATCTTTCCAGAACCGTCCAATTTCTTCTAGAACGATTGTACGGAGAATGTTCTTTTCTGTTTCTTAAAAAAAGAAAAGAACAGAAAATGAAACTATTCTTCTTCTACTTTTTCTTCTTCTACTCTCCAAGTTTGATTAGAAACAATTCCATGGACAGAAGTTACCGCCCGAACTCACAAGTTTGAACGTTTTTTGCAAAGTGTCATTACGTGACGGAGAGGAAAATACTCACCTAAGTTGAAGATTCTTCTCGAAGTGGCTATCACACAGAAATTATTTGAACGCTCATTTGACGGTGCCAAGTCTTTTACTTTGAACAATCACTGCAGAACGGATGAAAAGGATCTTGCGTAATAAGATCCAGGCATGGATACAAGGACTGCTTTCACTTTGACTGGCTCTATAGATACCCAGAGTTCCTTTTCCGCTGGCGAGCAGCGCGCCTCGACAAAGCGAACAGTTCTCAGACTGATTGCCATCGAATAACTTGGGAAAAGGACTGGTTCTTTGACGCATTGGATTTCAGTACCAGGGTTCAATCCGTAAGATTAAAATCCATGCGATGTAATAAACCACTGAGTATATATCGACCTGGGAATATGCGCTGCACTGCATCGCAGATAAGGGACAGATATGGGATGCAGATTATCGACCATGAGGGCTGCAGACCTTGCCTTGGGTCGTTTAGCCTAGGCAAATGACCCATTTGATTGACCTCGTGTACGAGTTACGATGAAGGGATGAACCGGAGAGAAGGGCGATGACGAGGACGAGGATGTGGAACCGGAAGTGGATCGTATCTAGACCGCCGAGTGGTTGCAGCGTAGCTCTTGGTTTCGGAATATCCCCTGCAGAGACTGTCGAGTGCCTCTGCTTCTCGATACCTCAGGCCTAACCCATTAGCGATAACTAGGCGGCTATTATCTATGCACTGCTTCGGTTTCGCTGCATATGAATTTGGCACAGAGTGAATGTTCAGTCTCTGCATTGTTAAGGGGGGTAACCGCTCTTGTAGTCATGTGTAAACCATAGAAAAATCTTCTCAAATCGCTCGAGGTCACGTGAAGTCGTGCGAAGTCACGTGGTCAAGAAGTCATTTGAAGTCACGTGAAGTCTTTGAGACCTTACAGTCAAAAACTCAGTTGAATTACTTTGAATTACTTGAGGTCATAATGTCACTTGTAATCGTTTGAAGTCTTGCGGAGTCCTGAAGTCAGGTACACTTAACTTTAGCACTGGTCGTCATTGAAAACTCCTGTGAAGTTATGGTGTCACGAAGTCGAAAAGTCAGTTGAAGTGACATTGAGTCACTCAAAGTTACTTGAGGTCACGAAAACACTCGGAAGTCATTTGCAGTCTCGGTAAAGTCCTGAAGTCAGCTTTATCGAACCTCAGTAGTGGTCATCACTTCGATTTCTGTTCAATGTCTCTCGTTTTCTCTACATTTGTGATATAGCACTGTTTCTCAGTATAATACACATTACAGGTATACAGCGACATTGTCCTTTGTCTGCAAAATCAAACCCCCTATCGCGTTTCGCATTATTATATATTATACATCTGCCGTCGCAATGTTCAATTGACCCGAAACCTTGAGGGCTGATCGGCCAGGGTGAAAGTTGAATGAAAGAGGGAGAAAAAAAAAAAATTGCTACCGATAAGAGCTAGGACCGAGTCCATAACAAGGAAGCTTGGGATATCTCTGCTCCTCTCAATATCTGTAGAATCTGAACGCGTAGTGAGGTAATTTCGAGGAGCTCTTCTTCAGGGTATATCGACTTATCTAAACAAGGGCCATCCTGACCATGTGACACTCCGGCGATCTCACAGTTTCCTCTTATCTCTCATCGCGCTGACGTGCCAGTTGCAAACGGCCAGTCCCGATTATCAGCAATTTGCGTTTTGCCCTTCTGCACGGCGCTTACACACTCGACTACGGAGGTTTGAAGCGAGGTGTACTACATCCGTGTACAGAAGGTATCCGTAAAACAGATTACAGTTAAGATGGCGTTGCTGTAACATGACGTTCACGTTTAAAAAAAAGCGCGAATTGGATTGAATCCTGATCGCTTATTAACGCGATTCCGTTGACTTGTTGAACCACTATTTGTCGCTTTTTCGCCGACACTTTCGAAGTCAAAAACCCATAGGAGATACTTCTCCGTACACTCGACGATATTCCTGATCGATCCATAGGAGGAGCTGTAGTGCAGTCGCGGGTAAACATTTACCACCTGACGTCTCGACGCTGCCAGTCGAGTGCCGCATTACGGGAGCTTCCTTATGCTCCTAGCATGAGGGAATAATCCCGGTTTATCGTCCTTGCTTAGCCGCGTGCAGCCCGCCCCCGACATCCTGGCTTTCTTATCGTTCTCTCCTCCCATCTCCTCTCCTCGTCTCTACCCGGATCCACTTTCGCCATGGTCTTACCGATGTGAGACCAAAGCTTGGGCGCGCGCACCATTCCATTATGCGTGCAGTGTGTGCGGGTTTAGTCGCTGCGTTATACACACCGTGCAGTTTCTCAGAGAGGGAATTGCATCATTCACGATACGCCGACTGCCTCATAACGTGATTTCAAACAGCAAGTGTTCGTGCATGCAACCTTTGGGAACTCGGCTCTGATCTCTATGTGTTAGTCTGTGTATTGATCGGAGACCCTTGCACGCCGCTCAGACTAAGGATAAATCAATTAGTTACGTAGAAGGCTTAGCGGGTAAGATTAAGAGCTTGTTAACCCGTACGTATCTATATACGTAAATTATTCCAACCTGCATGCACGCTCCGTGAAGAGATTGCGGGGCTGCTGTCAAGAAATCCATACTTTTTTTTCTTCAATCATTCTATTGCCAAATATTATCGCATCAACTGTTCAGCATCACTTTATTCAGCATACTGTTTTCTGCAAAGTTAATGGAAATAATTTACTTTTTCTTCAATATTGTCAGTTCAACACCGCCATTCGTTGATCACTATCAGCATCGGTGCAATGTTGCGAAGTTAAATATTTAACTAAGGTTTCTATGACGATCTATAAACTGTACGTACCTACAACCTTTAACTGACAATATTTCAATTTGATTTAATGATTTCAATTCGTATTTTAGATTTTGTATCTTTGTATAAAAAATGCAGGCTATGTTAGTACCCGGTGTATCGGTTTGTCATTTAACAAGTATCGAACGGTGCATTTTTCAAATTCATTTCACGTCTTCTCGCGGCGAACGCAGGCGAGAAACTTTCTACCTTACACTTTATATATACCGTCAATTTCTATGGTAATTGAAAATTTCCACGACTTAGTACATGTAATAATATACATTTATATTATGTACATACCTCAAATACGTGAGTATGAATCGAGTAATAACCTGCAGGTGAAGGTATCCAGGGAAATATTATTACCGAAGAAACTCGTTACACTGCACAGGCGGATTTAATTAATTCAATCTATCGAGCAGGGGGAAGGAAAAACGGCAAAAATGTATCTGAAACAAGTTGGATTATTACAATCGGCTTCCGTATTAATTGGAGCTTACCGTTCAATATTATTGAACGTGAATAAAAACCTAAGCTCGAAGGTAGGAGAAACAGTTAGAGAAAGAGAGACAGCGGGGAAAGAGAAAAAGAGAGGAAAAGATTACGGTCGGGGCATCGAGACGAGTTTCCGATTTATTTTTCTTTCCAATTCCTTCTATTGTTTCTTTTCCTGGGTATACGATATACATATATATATATATATGCACATCTTATACGTGACTTAAATGTCTCCTGCAGAGAAGAAGAACCATAGCAAACACGTACAAATGGGTATATATATATATATATATATATATATATATATATATATATATATCTTACATAGAAATCGTCTTACCTGCACAATTAATTGTAACGAGGAAAGCTATTACGTATCAGATTACATCGTGGGAAGCAAGCAACGTCGAATCGATTACCGAGAAAATAAATTCCACGATTTTTCTCCAACCCGTCTCAACATCTTGCAAACCTCGGTATTCTCTCATCGTTTCAACAAGGTCACATTTTTTGTCTCATGTACTCACAAGATTGTGCATCTATTGTACAATATAAAAATCTTTCTAGTCCGAGGGAGAATGTTTTTTTTACCACGAAAACTAAGGCTTAGAACTTGTTCCAACTGAAATAATAAAAAAAAAAAAAAAGAATCAACCTTCGTGTAAATTGGTAGGTTTCAGAACATGTTTGTAGGAATTTCTGCGCAGAAAAAAAAATCACTGTCGGATTTACAATGTCTCTGGAAAAGTGAGAGATTGGTGGAGTTTTTTTTGTCGAAGTTATTGGAGAAATATTCTGAGTTACTAGACAGATAGTCTAATTAGCCAGAGAGAAAAATTTCCAGTAACAAAAATCGTACTAATCGTGAACGGCAAAAATGCGCCACTACCCAAAGTAGTAGAAATGTAAAAATAATTCTTTCCCCTTTTATGCAGGGTTTCAAACATTTTCACGTCTCTTTCAAAAACTTGGAAACACTTGTTTGTTTATAGTTTCAATAACATTTTAGAATTTTTTGCTTATAACTAATAACAAAACGGCATCATGACGCATATAAGTAGCGAGTGACCACGTTTTCAATCCATTGACGCAGATTCCTCGGTCTAGATTTTTATCCGATCGACTTGAAATTTTTGACACAATCGTTAAATCCTGCTTATACATTCGAGGTCGTGGCTAGATTGTTCAATAACAATTACACAGTTTTTTTTTTTTTTTTTTTTTTAATAAAATGTTTTTTTAACAATACGTTGGTCGAAAAATGAAATTTTTCGTTCGTAATCGTATAACTCGAAAAATTTATTCTTATCTTTTACAAGTTCAAATTCCTCCTCGAACTCAAATTTCTCCAAGTGTTTTCATTTTCTTTCATGTAAAACTCCAACAAATAGGTATGATTTTTGTTGATGTTGATGTCCAAGCTGTACCTCCCCCCCCCCCCCCCCCCCCCCCCCCACCTCATGATCGTAATGTAAAGCGTGATACGATGGGAACGAAGATTAAAGATATAAAATTTGCGTCGAATGTTGCAGAGTGTTCAAGATGAGGCTTGTAAGGGATGTTGGCCTGTTCGCGTCGGACGCCGAGTTCGAAGGTTCAAAAGGGCGGCTCATCGCCTACAACACTCAGCACGCCTACACAGGGACACTCGAAGGTGAGTAAACTTGCCAGTTTTGACCCTTGAACAGACCTTCGAATTTTGTCTATTTTGTCTCCTTCTAATTTTATCCGAATACAACATATATATATATATATATATGTTGTATATATATTTGTGTGTACATATAAATAAATATGTATGCGCCTGCGTATCGCTATGCGAATGTTCTTTGTAACTTTCCAATGCGACGGTTTACGTGCCTGCGTATCCAAGCTTTCTGGATAATTATTAATCCCGCAACGCGCTGGTCGCTTACTCATTATACCGTCAAAGAACCTGACCATCACGACTCCTGTGATGACGAGTCATACATTATTCATGGGCGCGCAGGTTTACACTCATTGATGGAAACTATTTGCAACGTTACACGGTTTTCATTCATTTGAGTTATACTATCGCATGCTTTGATTAAATATCTGCAATACACGTTATTCCACACTATGAGTGAAAACATTTCGGCGATGTGACAAACTGTTGCTGACTATATTTGGTGCCGGTTTGACATAATGTTACAAGGCGTGAAGTGAAATTTTTGAAGATTTTTCGAACCGTGATAAAAAAATTTGATAACAATTATCTTCGTTATCTTTTGGAATGTTTGTAAGTAGAAAAATTACAGCTAAAATAGAAAAAAAAAATTGCAAAAATTGCATTCCGTACCGAATAATATTCCCAAATAGTTTGCCAAGTTACATAAATTTTTTCATCGACATTACGTACATGCGTAAGAAATATTTACATGTATACGTAGCTATATACGTATAACAATTATCGTCACACCGTTTTCGTATTTTGGCGGACGTCGCGATCGCCTGACGTGTGATATAAAAAAATTATTTATAATAATTCGTAAAACTGGAGCCAAGTGTAATTTCAAAGAAAAGGGGGAAACGCTGGAGAGGTGGAAAAATTATTAATATGAAAATCTAAATAAAAATCATGGTTAAGATTAATGCTGGAGGATTGAGCCGGCGGCGAGGGAGGGGAGGAGGGAAGGGCAGTCGACTGTGTAAAAATTCATCTCGTATAAATTTCACACTCAGCGAACACTGCACTGCGCAACACGCGGCGATGAGTCTCAACGTGCCTTTTTCACTCGGTGGAGATGATCTCAATAAAAATAATAATCCAACAGAAGAAGAAGAGGAAAAAAAAAAAAAAGGGAATCGAGATGTGTGTAAAAAGTATTCGTCGTTGCGATTATTTAGTATAGATTGTTTCGGGAAAACAAGGAGTAAAAAACATTGCCCTAGTTTTAAAGAATTTAATATACTCGCAGAGCTTTCGCGCCAATTCGGCCAAACACGCTTGAGCCTCATCATGTTTGATTTTGTTCGAAAATTTTTACGGAATTGTCAGAATTTTAAAACAATAACCTGGATTTGTTCAAATTTTTTATTCAACCGGTCAATTATTTATATATATTTAGTTATGTTGAAAACGACCATTTTTCAAATTCATCAAAAATTGTATTTCTTATTTCAAACATTTGAAGATCGGTCGAATAAAGAAATTGTAAAAATTCAGCGTGCTGTTTTACAGTTGGGAGAAGTGTGTAGAAAAATTTGAACAAAATCAAAAATGGTGATCGTCGATTGAATGCCCCGTATAAAATTGCGACAGAAAAGAGGATACCTTGTAATTTTTAGGCTTTGTTGTTATACTCGAGAGTCTGCCGTTTTAAAATAGTACATTATGTACCAAGGGAATAAAGTCGAAGATTATTCCCGCGGGTGAATTTAGTGCCGGCGGTAAGCGAGGAAATGATCAACATTTATTCCCTGTTATAGGATTTAATTTCCGACTCAACTCTGGCCAAATTATTGACATGAAAGTATTTTTCTTTCACGCGTAAGTGTGATCTATCAGTCTGAAAACTAGAATATATTCGAAAGCTTATAACAATACGAAGAGATGTAGTTTAAAATGGAAAATAAAGAGAGAAAACCAGAGAAAAAGTGAAAAATTAATTTGCGGGAAATATAAGGTCATATTTCCCGCAAATGCGGAGGAAAACTGCTACTTTTTTCCCTCATTGGGGGAATAATTTGCCACTTACGTCCCGCTTTTCGGCCTACAAAAAAGTACACGTTATATGTAGTTGAGTCGGGATTGAATATAACAATACGAATTGAACGAGTGGTGGCTGCAGGATATACCGTAAATTTGCTACGTTGTTTTATCTTTGATTACTTTGTTGGATCGATCGATCACGGCATGCACCTACATCGACTAACACCAGCATATATCTCTGTGCGTCCGTCATCGATCATCCCGCGTGCCGGCAATAAGCTCAACACCCCTATTACTGCTTTTGACGTGCGCATCCAGGTGTGCATTATATCACATCGCATCGCGCGTTATATTCTCCCGGAGGTTGTTACATAAAGGTAGGACGATACGCGTCTGCGAAGGCAAGATGCCACGGCTAATTTTTAATTGGTTCAATTCCGGATGAAGTATTGATTTTACTACAGATAACGCGTCGTTGTGTTCGAGTTTTTTTTTTTTTCTTTTTGTTGTTTTTATTTTCTCGAAAAATTCAGTAAATTAACGAATCGATTTTTAAAAATGAAAGAAAACGAGGCACAAGAAGAAAGACGATAAACTTTTTTAATAATCTATAAATTAATATAATTCTTTGCCGAAGTGAAATTATTTTCAATATTTTCTTCCTCTTATACGTGACGCATGAAATTTGCGTAATGAATAATTAACACCTCGCGGTGTGGCGGGATTATTTGTTTTTTTAACATCTCACACCATCCCCGTCTGTCATCGCTCGATCCTGACCTTTTGCCTTCGCGTAATTAGCAAAGCTTATTTTTACACGGTTATGTGAACATCTGAACACACACACGCACGCACACACACGCACTGTCACGTTGAAACGCGATCGATGCACTCCCGTTTCGCTAACAATGCAAATTCGACGCACGCGTCACGCAGAGAGCAACCTAATTGATGGGCACTAATTACCCTCAACCCCCCCCCCCCCCCCGCCGATCTATAACGCGTAATCGTATTGAAATATGTTATATAGAACGTGTGCATGATTGGCTGATCCGTCGCGATTCAAACACGAGTCATCAACTGAACGACGCGATTCCAATCACGCGAAGAAAATTAATTTGTGCGGTTTGAGGAGGTTATAGTTGCTGCCTGAAAATAAATGCTTTTGCTTATAAATTTCGTTAGGAGATGGTCGTTTAGTTAATAAATTTTTGTAAACTTAAGCTACGGGAATATTCTTGAAAGCACAAGAATAGAAAATATTGGAAGTATTAACGAAAGGTTAGTCATCGATGTCGATTCGTTTCTGATCGCTTCTGAATCGATGAAAATATTGCATATTTGTTTCATTTTATTCTACGAAGGCTCGTTTTATTCGGAAGACTATATTTTCTGTAAAAACGCTGAAACAGATTTCCTTTTCTTTCAGTAGTCAGTTCGAAACTGTTATTTTTTTAAAATCGTAATCAACATCAATACAATGTTGTAAAATTAAATATAATTTACAATGCTGACGCAATGGACAAAAAGTATTTTAATTAATTCATGAAAGATAGTCTTGAAGGAAATAAGCCATCGTAGAGTTTAGTCGAATGATACTGCGGAATGTTTTACTATCTTAAAACGTTTTGAAATCAAGCATCAATATCTAAGCCTTCTTATAAATACTTCAAAATTTTTCGATTTGTTATTAACAATTGAATCTACGCTAAAGCTTACGGAAATAATAATTTGTGATCTTCCAATAGAATAAATAAAAAGTATTTATTTTTTACCAACGTGCAATATCTCAACAATTCAAGGAAAGGCTTTATGATCAGAATTAACGTACCATGTGATGAAATTCTGTTTTTCATTTGAATTCATTGATTTTGGGCTCATTTTTCTCGCGGAACAGATCATCATAAATTGTCAAATTTGCTGTATCGAACATACGGAAATCTATTTTCATTTATTTTCATGACATAACTGTTGAAAAAACGTCTTTTCAAACAATACCTGAAAATATCCATGCTAAAAAAAGAGTCCAAATACAACTTCATTGCATTAATTTCAAAATCATACAACAGACTTGTTCAATGGAAATATGTTGGGAGAAAATTTCGACTTACTCAATATATTTTTTACAGTTTTATCGATTTTACCTAACAATAAGACTTTTATGATAACTGCGTAGAAAAATTTTGAAAACCTAAAATCAATTGATTTCGTGAAGTTTGATTTTCCAAAATCATTGCATAACGTACCATAAGAACAAATTTTAGGTTTTGCTTTTTCGTTCATATCATTAAGCATTCGCACGTTTTAGAATATTCTGAGTCAAACGAGCAAAATCGCAGTTTTTCTCGTAACGTTTGTTTGTCAATTAGACATCAAGTTTATTACTAATAATTTATACCTGCGGTAGGTTGAGTTTTGATTAATCACGTCTGATTGTGAGATAGTCATTAGAAAAAAAAAAAAAACCAAAACAAAACGAAAAAATTGATACAATTAGTATCTTCGCTATCACCTGTTTATTTTTCTCCAGGTAAACTTTTACGCGTAGATTTCTAATTCAATTTTTTTTTCTATTCGTAGATTACCGACATAATCGTTGCTATTCGATATTAACTAAAACAAACATGCTATTCTAGTTCTTCACGAAATGAATTTACAATCGTCTGAGATGGATAAAATTAGCAGCAATTGGCGTACGTAAAATATTTTAGATTAACAAGAGTCAAATATTCTAAAATCGCGTTAATTTGAACCGCGAATTTCGACCTTCGGCCGGCAAGTTGGCAGAGTTCCAATCGTTAATCTTATGAGTTTGGTATTACTCTCGATATATAATGACGACGTCATCCTTTTTTCAACGAGAATATTCAGACACGTTTATAAAACCATATAAATATACGACATGCATGCACGTTTGTGAAAGTGTGCGATTCCAATGCCATCGCGAATTATGGTCTCCCCTGCTTTTATGGTTGAACTTTCAAATCCCGAATGTATATACCATATATATTTACTTATTTACGACCCCTTCTTCTTTTCCGTCTGCGACAGAAACTCGTATAATTTATGTTCTCCGTGTTCGGATTGAGGATTTTCCCCGTACGAATCGTTATTCTCGTAAGTACAAACACAAACACAAACTCACAGACTCACATGCAGCCTGTAAATAAACTTGGCATCATTTTATACTCGATTTTGTAATTAAACCGACTCTCGCAGCTTCGCCGGTTGTTAAACAGATCCTGCAGTGTCCTCCCATAAAAGAAGCGGACCCGTTTTTTTGTATTTATCTTGACTCCGGCCCGACCTTCTTTGTTTTCGACCAATTCCCGAGTGTGTTCCAAACTTTTCAACTCAACCACCAAAATGTGGAAATTGTGAACGGATTAAGGCTCATAATAATGAACAAGATTCACGATGGATATATAATAACAAAAATAATATAAAAAACAATGAAAAATAATGAAACTTGTTTCATGAAGTCTGAAGATACTCATCATTCTAAGAGTAAGGTTAAAAAGGGTTCGTGTCTCAGCTAATTGTCGGTAACTGTGTCGATGCAGGAATCTGTATAGAAAACTCTCCTTGCATACCTACTGATGGTTTTTAGTTATCGAATTGTAACTTTACTTTGTTGAGTATAATTCGTTTGATGTTTAAAAATATTCGAGTAAATAGTCGATCGGAAATCTGACCGCATAGAGCCGAATTTTTTATACAGAAACTCTTCATTGCAAACTATTCGCTGAGAGAACGGTTTGAAATTTTTCAACTGCGTCGGATGTACGTTTATTTCGCGTTGTGCGAGGCAGGGAAAACAATACGACGAGAAGGCGAGAAATTGAAGAAGAGATTGAAAATTTTTTGTTCCATTTCCTGTCATCATTTTTTTCCGCGTTCCTTCTTTGAGAAACATTTTTTTAATCTTCCTTCGCCTCCGAGTCGCACTCACTCTCTGCGGCTTTGTGCCTTAATATATATACCCCCCTGAGTCACCCAACGCTTTGTCCTCGACGAGACCTTACGACAAACCCCTTTCCTCGTGTCATCATCCACCTTTCTCCCATGCATGCATAAAATAGGCGCAGGAAGGTGGAGTAACAATGTGGAGGAAAGATCGGAACACTCAAAGGTTACAAATGCCGAATTTCTGCAAACGTGTAATGTATTTTATCGCAGGATCATTCAAAATGTTCAATCATAAAGTCAATGTATGAAATACAGAAATTGTGAAAGGGTATAAAAATTTTTGAAACAAGTACAGGAAAATCAAATTTCAATATTTCTTGCGTAAGTTGAAGAGATATACCTAAAAATCGCAGGTTATTGTTTGTAAATTGATATTCAGACAGTAAGATAATTACTAACTAATATCAAAGGCAGTAACATTAATGTATGAAGAAAAAAAATTTCACTAATCGACATCATATTTCTCGTAAGGTTGGTGAAAATTTTTTATATCCATGCTGAAATGCCTGGAAAATTCAGGGAATTTCAGATTGCAAAAAGCTTCCAAACCCTGAAAAACTGCACCCGATTAGCGCTCCGCTAATCGTATTACCGTTTCCTCTATACGGTTTTTTTTTTTTTTTCTTTTTTTTCCCCTCTCGCCTGGCACACGAGGCGCGTTTCACCGACTGATTCTCAGCTTGACGTGATAATTTTGGAGCAAAAAAAAAAAAGGACCAGGTCCTTTTATCTCAACGTACATGTACACCGCGGCGTGTTTACCGCCTTTTTCTCCCTTGCAACCCGGAAGTCCGGGGATTAGTCGGTGAAGCGAGGCGGTGCGATTGAATTGGCTCGGAAAACGGATTGCGAAAAGAGCCGGGGGTGAGTTCGGCGGTCCTCGTCGGGGATGGCGAGGAACACAGACTCGGCTACGTCCTGATGGGCCAGTAAAGCGTGTCTCGGTACACGGGAAGCACATTAACTCAATGAGTTAACCGAATGCCAAACTTTTCTACGATTGGCACCGACGGATGCTTCCATTGCTGGCGAACCGTTTTCCCTGTCCGATCCTCCATACCTCAACCCGTTTTCTGCCTTTTTTCACCACCTAATTCATCGTCAAACTTTTCGACTCGCGCTTTCTCTCGTGACTAATTTTCTGTAGAGTTGCGAAATATTTTACACAATTTTTGCACACAATGACTTGTCGGCGATCACTTGCCGTTTTCGAATGAAAATAGTCAGAGGATCTATAAACAGAAAAAAGGATCCAGCGGAAAAGCTTTTTGAATGTGTTTTTTTTTTTTTTTGAAAACGATGGAATCAGAAATATTCATTTCATTCATCTGCGATGCGTTTGTCATTCGATATCTGACAGTTTTCATATCTTACAAATCGAATTATCCTAACGCGTCATTAGAAAAAAAAAATAACGGATTCATTCATTTATTTACGTCTGCGACTGAGGAGTAATTCATAGGTTGCAGTTTTTGATTATTACACAAAAAATAATTCATCGAATTCTATGATTCAATGGATTTAATATTCGGATTGTGAAATTTATCCCTGTACTATTGTGACGCGAGAAAGAGAGCGAAAAAGAGAGAGAGAGAGAGAGAGAGAGAGAGAGAGAGAGAGAAGGAAGTTTGAAAGAGAAGCGAGAAAGTTGCTTTTACTCGGTATATTTCTTCGTTCTGAATATAGTAGACATATACATTCTATTCTATATTACAAGGACGGAAAGCCGGTAGGTGGAAAGCAATATTTCACAATATTTGACATGCATACGCATGCGAGCGTATTATGTATACCTATATATATATATATATAGGTATACATATATATATATACACTAGGTATAGGTATATATATATATATATATATACACTATGTACTGCACAATATACCTCAGTATATATGAAAAGCAGAAAAAGTTTATTCAACAATAGATCTGCTGTGGTTTCTGTAAAGCGAGTACGTCGAATAATACAAAACAGTTCAATTTAACGGTGCAAAACTAATTCTACCCAGACACCATCGCGATTTTTGATTTTGTATGGCACATTCTATGCCCGCTTGACCGGATTCTGACTGCCATATTCAATTTGCTCGAAAATTTTTCATAGCCGAACATGATAGTTGAAAATTGTCGAAGAATTTAAAAGTTGCGAAAATTTTTTCAATTTCGTTTACACGATGAAATAATATTTTTCCTACATTTTTCTTAGCAGTCCGAAACTTTCCAATATTTTATAGAATTACAGAAGAAATTTTCATTCTCATTCCAGGATTAGTATTAATTGATTTAGTATGTCACCAGTTTATTTTTGGAAAACTTGAAGTAAAATCGTGTTTCTTATGCAACCTAGAATGTTTGAGAATTTTTTTTACACCGCTGAAACATTCGAACATTGTGTTTTTTGTGCGTTGAAAATTTTCGAGTACTCTAAAACAAAAGATAAGTAAAAAAAAAAAAAAAAACAATTTCGATCACAGCGCCGATTTTAAAATTATCTGAACAAGTAACGGAATTTTCGTGAATTTTTCAGGAATATTAAAAACGGTGAAACTGTAACAATGTTTAAATATTCATAAGTCGAAAATCGTTATGTGAAAATTAATGAAAAAAAAATATTGGATTTAGAGTCGTCGTACGATTACCTAAAAAAGTTTCAACAAAATTAAAAATAGTCGGGGTTCAAACCTCGTTGAGTTGGCATGGAACGACCCTGTGTACACAACCCTACGGAATATTTATCAATTAACGAAGAGAGGTGAAAATCACTTCCAAAGATATTTTTCGAATTAAAATCTCACCCGTAAGTTTTTAAACTCGTAGCATGTACTGTAATATACCTATAATATAAACGCTACGGCAGGATGGATTAGAGAAAGAAGAGAGAAAATCAGTCGAGAAAAGTAATATAATAATGATAACACAAGGGCGAATCTTTTTCGTTGGAAAATTGATTTTTCTAATACGCGACGACAGGCTCAAGCGGAGGGGAGATGACGAGGAATAAGTGCTCAAAGTCCCGTCCTCTGTTTGGTCTGGAATTTGATACTCGGTGTGGGTACGTCAAATTCTCAGCTTACCAAATCGCGTCTGAAACTATGACTACGTACACATGTACAAAGATATGCACGAAGACCTTCGTCACTGTCGTCGAACGTCCCCTTCGTACCGACTTTCATTCGCGGCACGCGTACGTATGGGACCCCAATTACTTCTGTCTCGATGATATCATTCAAGGTCACCTTCGGAGCCGCAATTTAGACACAATACCCATTCGCTCGGAGGTATGCGAAACCCTTCGCAGCAGCAGCCCTTGTTACTATTTACCCCCGTCATACCTGCGTAGGGTGAAGAGGCATGCTTCAGACTTCCGCGAGACAAACAGAAACTCGGAGATCGGGATGGTGATACGGAGCGATGCCATACTTGTTTTACCTTCTTCTCAAACTCTGACAGCTCCTAATTACCATCGTCAAAGGGCCACCGCTTCCTCCGCTCTGACTATGCGTAGTTGCCGAACGTTGGCGAACAATCGTGAGGCTAAATTGCGCACCGAAATCGTTTTCAGAGTTCAGAATGTAACGGTTTGGGATGCTGACACGTCGTCTGATACGGGATATTCCCCTGAGGCTTGTTTATCGAGGAAAGAATTCTATTTTATCGGGAGGACACGGCGAAAATCAACAGATTCAGCTTCAGAGTGCGCATGCGCAAGCTTTGGGGAATTTTCATACAGGCTGGCCACCTAGTCGAGCTTCAACTGCCAAACGTGACTAACGGAGGTTACGTGCGTGATGGGATTGTTTGTGAGGTTAGACAGATCTGAAATAGTCGGAAGGCATGGAAACCTTTTATCGTTAATTGATTGATGACCAATGACAGCTTACATGATTTCAAATCGCCGCTTGATACAGGAAAGCTTAACATTTCATGCCTCGTTTCGGGTGAGTTGGCTGCCCTGCCGTGTTGTGAAAATCAACAGACTCAGCTTTCGAGTGCGCATGCGCAAGCCTTGGGGGATTTGCATGCAGGCTCGTTTTAGGTGAGTTGGCTACCCTGCCTTGCAGACGAAAATATACTACGTGGTTCGATATTTCAAACCAATAAACTTCGATTATATTGCGTAAGCGCAGTCACTCTGCCAGTCAAGTTGCACCGTTTTCGATCCTTTTCGAACAAGTCGAAAACAGTGTTCGAGTAATTTTAAAAGTGTCGGAATAAATTTCTTTCGCTAAATCGAAGCACAGTTTTTTGTTTCATAGATACCTGTAAATTGCCGATAAGTTTTTCCTTCATCAATGTGGAACATAGTCCGGTCAAAATAGGTCGGAATTAAAAATATTCCGAACTCACATCTGAAGTCATTTTTGTGCTGCCAAGAAATTCTACTTACCGACGGAATCTGGGGAATTTTGGTGAATTAATTTCTTTTTTTTTATTAATTTTTGAATCTGATTCCGTTTCTAACACACGAGGACACAATTCGATGTAGAATTTTCCTCCCTACACGATGGTCGAGTTATTTTTCATCTATCGATAGCAGTTTTTGAGGAAAACGCTAAAAAACGTCAAGTTTTTCTGTTTTCTCGAAACTACGGCTATGCAGCTCAAACACGACTTCTGATTTGCGTTCCTAAGGGTAGAAAATTCCTCTTCACAAAAATTCAGCGATATCCAGAATATTTTTAACTCGGATCTGTTTTGACCGGACTAACCGTGCGAAAAACAGTAACTATTGCGTCGCTTCACTCTTCTACTAAATTTCGAATTTCAAGCCGAATGACTCGGAGGGGCAGTTTTCTTTCGACTATAAGAAATGTTCCCTTGAATGGCAACCCTGCCGGCTTCTTCGACAGCGAACGTCCACGTTGCCTATTGTCACTGAGTTTTACACCCCCCGGTATATAGCTATAGGCCCTCCCTCGATCTTTATTGGCTGTTTGTCGAAACCAATTTCCATCCGCTGCCCCGGTTCTATTCGCGAATTGGCAACTCGGCTCGGAGAAGGAAACCGAGTTCTCCACTTTCATCTTCCCCCCCCCTTCCGCTCATCCTGTCGACTTCGCTTTGCCTCCATCCACTTTCAGATATCCCAATTCTGCCAGCTACTCTGCACGTTTAACCAAAAACGGAAGAGTTTCACTCCGATTGACAGTCGATACTTGGAGTGAATTCAAGCGGATTCACCTAATTTCAAGTCAGCTGACGTCACGTCGACCGGCTTTGACGGAATCCAAGCTAAGGGTCTATGGACAGTACCGTCTGAATCGAAATGTCAGGAGAAGGGAAAAATCTTTTGAAAGATTTACTTTCATCGTATATTTTTCACATTTATAACGAACACGAATGAAACAACATTCCAATAAATTCGATAAAATTCAAATGATACCAAAAAGAATTAATTCTGGTGTCTTTTCTTCTTCTGTATCTGAATCTGATGTTTATCAAATCATTTTTCTCAGATCACCAAAAAATTATTCCAAAATCATTCAAGAAACCTTACCTCGTACAAGCCTGGTTTTACAAAGCTAATGTAATTTTCTTATCAATATTTGTTACAACGTTAGTTAACAATAAGGATTTCTAAAACGATTTCCAAGCGATCCTTGAAAATTTCTGTGACAAAGAAAATAAACCCAAAAACGTAAGAATCTCAAATCAAAAACACTAATTTTATCGTATCACAAGTTCAAATTGTGAAAACTTTTCTTAAATTGTCGATGTCTCAACTTTCGTCGTTCTTAATTGCTCAGAACCATTTCTATTACATTCATACATAGGTATGGATGTTGTTATTTTCACGTTCACCATTATTATTGCCGCAATAAATATTGCTGGAAATTTTTTTCAACTGTTTATCCTCCTTACCTAATTTTTTATTCAGACGGTACGGCTTACAAGTGTTCTCAAGTCGAGTTTATTTCTTCTTTGTTTATACCGTGGACCGATGATTTAATTTAATTTGAAAACGAACCTGCCACTCGAGCTCTTGCTATTAGTAAGACCACCACCGACTGTTTGATTGTTGTTATCTTTAATTAATATTGAAAATTGAGGTGCCCATCAAAGAACCACTTGAAAAAAGATTTTCCGAAACAATCTTATGTATATACAACATAAGTATACGGTAATGGATATTGAATATACATACAGCCAATTATATTACAGCCACTTCAGTTCCTCCGCATCCTGCATATATACATATATATATATATATATATATATATATGTATATTTGTAAGGATGAATTTTTCTCAACGTGCGTGTATCGCGCTGCGTCCCCCAGCTTTGGAAAAAGGAACGGAAAGAATAACAAACACGGGGAGAGAAAAAAAAAAGAAACGAACAAATAAAACGATAAAAAGATAAGAAAAAAAAAGAATCGACCCCTCTCCAATTGTACGTGAAAAATACGTAAGAGGTTTCCTCGTCAAAAGGTGAGGTTATATCGCTGTTCCTCTCGTAAGAATCGCTGAAAAAAATATACTATGCTCTGTGATAAAAGTGACGTCAATCGGACTGGCAAGAAAAAGAAATAAGAGGTAAAAATGTGAGAAATAAAATTATAAATAATTGAAAAAAAGAAAACTTTAACGTTCACCCTCCAAACTTTCGAACGACACATACCTATAGATATATAACAAAAAGTCGTTACCGTCGCACCGCTTTTGTGTATGTATATGGGACATTCCACGTCAAATTAACAGCTCATGTACTACACCTTCTTAGATTCTGATCATTTTTCAGCATGATATTCTTACAAGCTCAAAACGATATCGAGAATTTTTTCAGAATTTTTTCAGCCACCGGTGAAATTTATACATAATCGCGTAACCAATTGAAAAAACGCCAATGTTTTTTAATTTTTAGAAGTTGACACTGATTATATGATTCAAAACGTGATTTTTGAACAATACACGATCATGGGATGTCAATATATACTATTATTTTCGTAAGTTTTTAGTTTTGCTACGTCGGAATTGTTTTTGCTTTTTTTATTTTTTACGTGCCTATATCTAAATAGATTGCAGAATCACGTTATTTTCATGAATCCGTGATCTATTTAGATCGGTGAATAAAGAAATTAAAAAAAAAAAAAAAATCCAATTCCGACATGGAAAGACTAAAAGTTGCTAAAAAAATTGCAAACACTGAGATCCCATTGTCGTGTGGTTCTTAAAAATCACATTTTAAACCATAGAATCGGTCTGTGAATTTTTTCAGATTTAAAAAAGATCGTTTTCGGAATTGGTTTTTAATATTTTTTTCAAATTTCACCGGTGGCTAAAAAAATCTGAAACGAATCCCGAGACCCTTTTGGATCGGTACGAACATCGTACTAAAAAATGATTAAAATCGAAAAGGTACATGGGCTGCTAATTTGACGCGGAACGCCCCATATACATTGTATACCCATTACCCCATTACCCATATAGATAGATATATATCTATGTACACAAAGTACTATGGAATTTAACAAAATTCGAATTACAAACGGCTGTTGATAGTAGATACGGAGCGTCGCTTTGATTAATAGAGTTATTTCTCTTCACATTTTTCATCACACCCTTCATTCCACGGGTTCTAATGCTGCCAAACAAACAACTATGATACGTACGTAGATTCTCGAATGGTGGGGAAATTTTTTAATTTCCTGCACATCAACTGATGTATGTTTGCGGCAATGGAATGCGGTTTTTTCTAGGCATCCAACTGAATATTTATCTTTGGAGGAATGAGAATAACTGGATTGAAAATATCTCTTCAGTGGTCGTTTCGAATTTTCGACGTCTTTTTGATGCGGACTTAAATTTTAAGTTGATTTTATTAAGTTGTAATAAAGATTTGGATCTAGTCGAGTGGAACTGGTGGAAAAAAAATATACAGACAGTTTGCGATTAACGTTGTATAACATAATTATTAAGATTATGCAATTATGTGCTTGTACACGAGTTGAAGTGTTTTTAAAAAATTTCAAATTCAGGCAATCCCTGAGGATTAATCTTCAAATAAATTTTATATCGAGCATGATCAAATTTTTTTCACACGAAAAACCCCATCGATTCAAAATTGTTTCTCCGACGACACGACGTCCAAAAATTCCAAGACTCAAGGTTCGATTCTTAAACGAAATAGAATTGATTAACGCGTTTCGCATAAGCATCAAGGCCCTAAAGATCTGAGAACTGAAAAATTTTTCTATTCCAACGTAGACTTATACAGTTGGACCGTAATTTTCACCCCGAATATCAGGTCAAAAGTTAATAGTTGAGACCGTATATTCAAGTCGATGTATATACATATAATATTCTGCTTGTAATATATCACATGCATTTGTTACACACATTTTTCTCCACGTAATATCTGACCTACGATTAAGGTATCCAATATTTTTTCTAACCAAACTGTTTTTATACGTGTATTAAAACATGGGGAAAAAAAGAACGAAGAGAGAGAGAGAGAGAAGGGGGGGGGGGGGATAGAAAAAGGAAAAAGAGAAAAGAAAAAAAAAATGCGAAAAAATGAAGCCTGGATGAAATTGGGTATTAAGCCAGCGCGGCGTGAAACTGCGAGATAAGGTATCTCTTGCCCAGAACCGAGTCAAGTGTAGAAATGTATGTTCGTGTGCCTATATATACGTATGTATATATATATGTGTGTGTGTGTGTATTTTTATATACGAGCTTTATACACGCGTGCGATTTCGTCTCTCGTGTCGTGCCGTGCGGCTCTGTGCACCAATGGCGAATCGCCTTTGGCTCGCGATTGGTCCTGACAAAAAGATAGAGAGAGAGAGAGAGAGAGAGAGAGAGAGAGAGAGATTCGCTGGTATTAAAAATAATCGGTATTTATTACAAGTGTTGCAAGCGTATTTTTCCGCACGGTGTGCAAAACAGAGAGTTGAACGTAGTTTGTATAATAATTGATAACAATATAAAGGCAGAATAATATTAAACGATAAAATTGAAAAAGTATAATGAACGACTTTTCTATTTCTTAGAAGAAACAATGCGGAATGTGGATGTACAATAATGAAGTTTTGATCTAATTCTATTTCTGGGTATTTGTCATTAAATTAATAAATTTCAGGGTTTGGGGTTTTATGAACATTTTTTGCACTGATTAATATATTTCTTATCACCGTTATCTAAAGTTTTACTAAATAAGGTGTACTTAAAATTAACGTTAGTACATATTTTTGTTTATAACGTGTTGAAAATGAGTTTGAAGTAATTGTAAAATGAGGGAAAACTGCTTGTGTCTTGCCGTTTTTTTTCCACTGTGTAGGTAGCTGTTGAAAATTAGAAAACATGCCGTATAAGCTGAAGAAAAACAATAAAGAAGTCCGAACGATAATTTTGTATAAAGTTGTTAAGATGTATAATATTGCATAGATCATTATTGCCTCAAATTGCTTTAGCATTTTGTGTATGCATTTTTCTACTTACTATGACAAATGAAATTTCTCCCATTGTAGTATCAGTAACTTTAATGTAAATGGTCGTTTGTCAAATTTATATGGTATACGGAAGTAGATTCGAAAATTTGCCGATTACTTTACAGTTTTCGTGAATAATTTCAAATTATTTTACGACCCCTTAGCGCAGGTCGAAATCTTGCAGAGGAGGATGCTTCGCTGCTGTAGTTATGTGCGAACGGAACTATGAGAACAAGTTGGCGTCAGACCAAGCGGTGAGAAGGAGGGAAAACTTTGTGCAGATGGCCGGGAAATTAAGCTTCTGCACATTTAGAAATTGGTTCTGGTATAGTTGTACAAATGGCGCGAGCAATCCGTTACACGCTTTCCGCGAATTTACCTGCAGAATTCTCTTTTCGTGCCTCGTTATACTACTCATCTATATACACACACAAATGTATCGGGCATTCCATGCCAATTCAATCTGAGTCTGACCGTTAACATCTCTGATTCGGTTGACGAATTTTTACGTCACTGTTTTGACTCTCAAAGACTTTTTTTTTTATAATTATGTTTTTTGTTTCAAATTCTTCGAATCGACTTGAATTATAAACAATTCTTAAAAGCCAATATATTGATTGACACAATTTATAAAACTGAAAACATTCTGAAAAACCCGATATTACGTATAAAAATGTTTGACCGATTGCGTGTAGAAAACTGACTCTGCCTTCTAATTCTTCTTTCTTTTTAACAATTGTTTTTTAAGTTTCTTTGAAAAAGAGCTCGAAAGAAACAAACAGAGAAAACTAGCCTGCCCTAAATCAAAGCTCAACAATTTTGATACCGGACACACGATTTTTCAGTATTATTTCAGATTTTCAAATCGTCTCGATCAATATATTCGTTTTTTTGTTTAAATTTCAGATATTTCCAATCGATTCGAAAAATTTTGAATAAAACAAAAGAAAAGAAAAAAAATTGAACGCCTCCGAGATTGAAAACAATCGTATAAAAATCGCGAACCAAATCAGAGAGGTTGAGGGTCAGATCCAGGTCGAGTTGACACGGAATGTCCCGTATATTCGTATTAATTTGTCGTAACTACATATAAATTATTCAAGCGTAGATCGCGCATATTAGTCAGGATTCCTATAATATACCCTTCATTTCCTTCTGCCGCCAAGGATATAACTTGCGGCTAATTACGTTTTGATATTTCAATCCACCATTTTCAAATCTCAAGTTTTATTTTTCTACAACGTCCCTTTTTTTTACAGGATAGGAAACGCTACGGACATATTAATTAATTTTTTATTTAATTGACAAATCCGGACGTTTTTACAAAGATTGTATCCTTCGATCTTGTGTCTTATTACTGATATTCGATAATTATTCGCATGGTTACTGATTGTGGATAGCTGCAAGTTTACGACGAAAATGATCGTTTCTCCCACAAACATGCAAGACCATTTATTCGTTGGGTGAATTTTGATAAGTCGCGGGAGAGTTTTGCGATTCGTTAAAGAAGTTCCAAGTTTTAGAATTCATCGGTGTCAAAACATCGGTCGTATCAAGTTTCTTTCTCCCACTGTGAAATTATCCATCCACCGAACTTTGAATAAAATGAGAATCGCCGCGGGGAGATATTTTTACTTGGATTTTTTTTTTTTTTTTTATTTTACATTTCAGCATCAAAATTTATTTTCACTGAAAATTCGTCGAAAGTTTTCCAACGATCACCGCCAGCCTGATTTTCTCTTCATATTTATATTAAGAAATTGATCAGTTAACCATTATACTATACAATTAATTATTCCCATTAGAGAATTCGATGAAAAAAATGAAAACTGTTCGATCAGCATTATCGACTAGATACGTACGTACAGATATAAAATTATCCGTTACCGTAGAAGGCGATATTGAACAAATTCGACGTTAAATTAATTGGCAGTTTGCTAAATGAGGAAGCTGGCGATGTTCGGTACCATATGTACCATATACGTATTACACATGCTTGCATTGAGTACGAGTATAATATAAAGGAGAGTCGGGTGGAGAGTTGGAGAGAATTGCCGGGTCATTGCAGACACAACACGTTCTCATTTATGCAGGGTGAACGAAGAGCGCTTGAAGCAGGCAGACGGACAGACGGAGAGAGCGAGAGAGAGAATAAAGAAGAGGGGGTGAAGAGAAGATGAGGAAGAAAAAGAAAAAGAAAAAAAAAAAAGAAACGGTAATAAAAACAAAGTAAAAATAAAAAGCGAAACCGAGCGAAGAAAGAAAAAGCTCTTCGCTGAATGGAAGCTCGTAAGAATCTGCGAAAAAGAAACTCGGCGTCACGTGGTCCCGTCCGATTTAGGGAGCTTGCAGAAGCTTGCAAAAGCCATCGAGCCTCCGCGATTCTTTTCAACGCCGGTGCAGGTTATAATCCGGAGTGACGAAAGTTGGGCCCCATTATCACGTAGCGTCGTCGTTCCGGTGCGTATAGCACAATTGAAAGTAATTGAATCGAGTTGGTAGAACGGAGTCGGCGGCGGCACCATCTCGGGCAGTAGAGTCACCTTAATCAAAAAGTATGGGGCGACAGCGTGCCGCTCCGGCTCTCTTTTCCTCCCACGTTCTATTACTTCTTATTCTTATTCTACTCCGGTGCAAAGGTCCGACGGGTTTTCCCCCGATTTAATGGGGTATAAAGGTATAAAAATGATGTCGTGGGAGAAACGGGGGGTGAGATATGGTCAAGTCGGACCTTATATCATTGTAATGGCCAGATGTTGTCACCTCCTTTACCGATTCTCACCTACGTTTTTGCACACTGAGAGAAATCTTTTAGTTCCGGTTAACGCTCGGTACTTGACTGTTTTCATTTTTTACCATAATCGAAAGATACAGTTGCAGGTACGAAATAAAAATTAGTTTTGTGCAACAATAAATTAACGTTAAAGTCTTGTTTGACTAAAAAAAAGTGGAGTCAATCGAACAAACTAATTTTGCGTTGCGATAACCAAAAAAGGATCGACGATAGCGCAAAATGGTTAGGCGTGCCTCGTTTTTCGTAATTCGAACCTGTTTTACTGAATTTTTCTAGTTACTGTAAGAAATGAAATTTTTCTCTGTGTACACAAGTATAATATACCGGCATCGCACTATCGGCACGCGAATATTTTTTGATGCGGCTTATGGGAAAACTAATTGACACAGCTACATGACTTGGCAGACTTTTTTACAGAGTTTATCGAGATCTCAAAAATTTTATAAAGTAACTTTTCTCTATAGATACGTAAGAGTTTAGTCAGCATTCGCATCATAGTCGTATTGGCTTACAAATATCGTTTCGTACCCAAACCTACTGATCTGGTCGTAATTAAATATAGCCTAGAATCTGGTGAGAAGTCGTAGTTCTGGAGTTATAAGCGAATATACGGAGAGACGTTGAGTTTCGTAACGAGAGGTTTTCTTGAAAAGATCCGCTCGTAAGGAGCGAGATTCAACTTGCTTAGTTTTGATTGGCTGACGTCCGTGCTGGCATCCTGAAGCAAACCTTCACTGACTAGAAGAAATTCCCTAGAATCAACCGGCTGACAAGTGACAGTTAACCGTAACCTCTAACCTGTTAATAACGGCCGGCCTATTAATTCTGGTAACATTTTTACGAAGTTGGCTGCGCTTGTAAACTAGACGGTTGCGAAAATCGAGCAGATCCTTCGATTAAAACTTCTCGGTATAGTATGTAGAGAATAAAATATACCAAACTAGCTGTTTCAAATTAAAGTGACGAATGATGGGATGCGAAATATCGAAGGATGCCATCTAGTGAGAAAAAATTTAATACCCCAACCGAGTCTTTATTTAACTATAAACATCGCTCGGTATAAACTCGGCTTAACTGAACAGAAGTAATTGAATTACTCGCAAAAAGCTGTCTGTCTCTCTATACTCGTGTGTTTTACAATTTAGACAAAGTCTAAACTAATCAGCTTTCAACTTTGAAGTTTCGACGGCGTATTGAAATTTTTAATTTTCGTAATAATCTCGAGCACGGTCCTTTATGGATAAAATGGTGCACACAGTTGATTAATAATCTTCAAAAACAATCGTGATAACTTTTTGAAAAGTCAGAACTTTTTATAACTTTCATTGAAAATGTCGGACCGAAGCCACTTTCCAAGATCTATAAATGTGTCATTATTTGCATCAAAATGGATCCAATCGGATTTTTAATTCGCATTGTTACACGGTTATTTTTGGAAAAGAAAATTCTGCAAAGAAACTGTAACAAGTGTACGTTTTTCACTCACGTTATTTCAATATTTCGTTGTAAACGCTAGCTGAAAAGACTTGATAAAGATTTTTAATTCGAAAAGAAAAAACCGACGTTCGGGCATTAATTGTTGCGGTAAAATGGAAAAAAAAAGGGATTGCCCTAATCTGAAACCGTCAAATACGAACATGTATACCTATATACGCAAGTTTCTTACACCTCATTTCAACCTGTCCGAATCGCCCTTCCAGTTCGCTGCCAAACTCGTTTCGAACAAAGTTCTGGCGCCTCGACACCGCGGCTTCACGCTTCATCGCCGAAAACGATGTCCTCCGGGCTCGGCTTCGTCCCTGACCTTCGCAAAATTAAACGAAACTAAATCGACTGCACGCAAGGGCGCCCCTGGCTCTAGGCATTTAGGGTGTCAGGGGGATGCGGAGGAAAAAAAAACGTGACAGAAAAACATTTAACGGTTGATCACCTCGCGAACTTTGTTCATCGATTCGCAACGGATACTCGGACTATCGGGACTCTGAAGATTATTATCTAAACTGCATGCACTGAGAAAAATTTCATTTGTTACAGTAACTAGAAAAATTCAGTAAAACAGGTATCGTTAAAAAAAAAAAACTGTTCAAATATTGTTGGTATTGCAATTCGGGACAAATTTTTCACGAAATCGCCTTTGTTTTTGCAACTGAGATTACTGTTTAACAATCAACGTTTTTAACGATTTAATACTTTAATTAAGGTATCATTGGACGTATATTCACAACCAAAAGTCTGTCTCGGTGAAACTATTGAAGTCAAATTTGCGGTGAGATGAAAAACTGAGAAAAAAATCAATCGTGACCGAGTTGATAAGATGATTAGTTTTGAATAATATTAATGCCAAGAAATTGTTGATCAGTTGTTTGAAGAAATATTTGTGAACCAAATCCTTGGAGTGAATTTTTTCATTAGATACAAAATGAATTCATTGATTTTTCTGAATAGCTATGAATTTTTTTTTTTTTTTGAATTTTTGATGATTTGGAGTAATTCTGTTGTCCGAAATTTTCCAACGCTCTATTTATGAAACTATTCGTTCCGTGGCTATAAAACTTCTTCGATGTAATACATAATCATTTACGAAAATCTATTAAAAAATTCAAGACCATCGATCCATTTTTCAAAATATTTTAAATTCTCGAAAACGGTTTTTTCAAAATCGCTGAAAACTCGTAGCAAAAAAAAAATTCACCGGTATTCGAAAAATCAACGAATTCATTTTACGTGAAATTGAAAAATTTTCACTGGAGTTTTTTGGCAAAAATTTTTGTTCACAAAATTTATCAACAACTTTTTGGCATTGTTATTAGTCAAAAAAAAAATCGTCTTATCGACTTGGTTACGATTGATTTACTCAGATTTTTATCTCATCGCGTAGTGTTCAATATTCTCACCGACACTTAGTTTGGTTAGGAATATCCGGCCGGTAAGACCTTAAGAATTTGTGAGAAAAATTCATTTGTTCGTTTTTGTATTAGTTAAACAACGACGAATTGCGTCTTTATGAAAATAAATTTAAAACAAATTCAATACTTTACTTGCCGTTAATCATTCACTTTGATTCGCACTATTGCTTATTCCACGCAATTTTATTCAGGAATTAAAGTTTTGGCACAAGATTGAAAACAAAAAACATGAATCCGCAGTGTAGAATGTTCCTTTTTGTTTTTATCAATTTTTTTTTTTTTGTAGCACCAGCATTGATCCAATATTTCTTTAGCGTTTCATATTTTGATATCGTTGTATCTGTTTTGGAACAGCAGGTGGATGATTTTAGTATTTTCGGTTCGAGGGTGTGTCGATAAAATTGGGAGTAGGAACGGGCGGATATAGCTGGGATATTGCCGATATTCGGATATAATTGATTTTCAATTATTGACCAAGCGTGGAACGAACGTGATCAGCGTGACGCTGTTTCGGTAAAAAATATGAAAAAAAAAATAAAAATTTCCCGTTCGTATGATAATACCGAACGATTCTCCCGCGCGGAGGTGGAATAATATCAAAGTTTGGTAACCGCGTGCCGACGATTTTTTCTTTTTTTTTTTTTTTATCTTTTTTTCTTTTTTACCATTCCGCTTTATCTGCTCCGAGGATAAAAATGCATAGAGAATGAAAGTAAGAGGTTGTCACGGTGACAGTGTTTTTTTTAAAAACAAAATTGAAACGGTGAAACTCGGCACGTGCAGAAAAATCACGAATTCGAAGAGTCAAATTTCACGTGAAAACAAAATATATCGATAATTGGTAGAAAAAATTTCTACCCAGTTCAGTTTTTGCAAATTTATTTCCATTTTCGAACAACACTCGAATGAATTCTAGATTTTTGGTATACGCTAAACGTATTCTTATTCATTATGACAGTTTCATATTTCGATTTTTTTTTTTTTTTCCTCTTTAATTTGACATTTATAAATTTTGTAACTTTACGACATATTTTTATTAACCCTTTCATTTTCCTCCCCCGACCACCAATCGGTTGTAGGAATTATCATGCGACCGAAACTTAAACTTTCGTCGGAGATTCGATAAACAAGGCAGCCACGTTGCCTTTACGATCCTAAGTCGGATGGCGAATAATAAATTAAATATGAAAGATTATTCCTTTACGTACGGTATAACAGCACCAAAAGCAGCAGCAGCAGCAGCAGCATCTGGATGTGACTGAAAAAGTTTATCGTCCCGGTTAGTTTCTCCTCGGTTCTGACGGAAGACGTTGGCGGAACGGCCGAAGCTCTGCAGAAACTTGGCTACTGCCTTCTCCATTTTATGCTCTCTAGCCACAGTGTGTATAAGGTTTGAAACGAAGATTACTTAGCTTTTTTTTTTATATCCCGCGGTCGTTTTCCTCGGAATCGCTATTTTATCACGATCTGTTTTTCCTCCGCAACTGTACGGAAAAACCGCCTTGTCTGCAACCTTCGCGTTACCTGCAACCCAAAACCAACCTCACCTAACTCTACTTAGCCCAACACCTAGAGGATTTACAGTTATAGTCTAGGCGTACAAGACATTCTCGGCATCGTTTCTCCCTCACACATCTCAATTACAACCCCGATAAAAGCTTCGACTTACATGTACGCTTTATCGCCGTTGAGAAGCTATACGGCCAATATTACTGAACGTTGAATTTCGTATCATTGCCATTGACGGTTTTTCACCGAGGAAATTCTCGTGCATAATAGATCTACTTCTTGTTCGAAGAAATTTTGTAAACACGAATTTTCATACGATAACATGGTTTAAACTTAGCTTGACCGTGTTTAAGGGTGAAATAATACTTATTTTTAAGCGTTTTTATTTGTAAATGAAAACGCTTACAGCAATTTGAATTTTTTTTTAAGATAATTTTGTTACTAACTTCAATGAGAAAATTATCAACTGTTCTTAAAACTATAAATAATAAAACCCTGAAACTCAAATTGTTCCGAGTGTTTTCATTGTCCTTATAAAAAAAAAAAAAAAAACTACTAAAAATAGGTATGATTTCAGACCCGTCTTAATGTAGTGTAAAGTCGAATAAATGTGGTATGCCAGTAAATACTTTTACCGCATCAGTACAGTACAGTTTAGTGATATCAACCAAGTTTGGTAATTTATAATAGTTGTGAAATCATCACGCTAGAAATGAAACAATTAAACTGTGTTAAACGATCGATTTGGTGGTACAGATTCGTTGCTGTTTTTAGTGTTTTTCACTTTTTTCTGGTGACAAATAATAACTCTTAAGCGGATAGTTGCACTAATTAAACTTAACCAACACCCGGACACTGGAATAAAGGAACCACTGGCTTATTTCAATAAGTAAAACAACAAATCACGAACGTTACAAACCGACATTAATTGGAAGTAATTGTAAGAGTGTAGAATATGCATGGGAGTAATAATGAAGCCGAACCCGCTTTGTCTTCGTTTCTGAAACACGACGCTTAATTACTCAGGAATCTGACATTAAAAATAAATTCCTAAGCAGCGGTAGAGCGAGTCGCTGACGGAGGATCGAGGGTTGAGAATTGAGAATGGCGCTAAGGGAGGAGGAGTTACGAGTCCTTTTGAGAATCGTTATCTTCGTGCCAAAGGCGACGCAATCTTCTCTCCCGTTTGATCGTGTGCATGCATATACGTACGATTCACGTACGTAAGTACGTTTCACATTCACACACACAAACACTTGCACGTGTATTATGCCAAACCAACAGAGAGCTTGCAAGCTCTCTTTCTCTCTCTCCTTTTCATAACTTCACCGCGAAGAGAAAATGGAATAACGTTGGTATATTTTATCGATTTTTAAAAAATCGATCCTGCTCCCGGAGAGTTACAGTCGCTTCGGTACATCCGCTAATATCCCGTGTACAGTTACCAAATACATGCTTCCCTCGGGATTTTAAGGAAAACCGCAACACACCCTGTGATGAACAACCAAATTCCTGGAATCATTTTCACCCTCCCCCCCCCCCCCCCCCCTAATTTCGCATCGGTTTCGACGTTTATCCCATACGTTGCCTTTGTTGCGTTCGGATGATGATTTCAGTGGAAAAATTTGTCTCAAAATTATTTGCGAACGTTGCGTCGACTCGTTTTGTTTTTTCTCTTCCTTCTTTGTCTTTCTTCGATTTTTTTTACGACGATTCGTCAAACGATATCGGAACTTGGGCTTGAATAAATCAGTTGACGAATTTTTACAACTGTTTGGAATAGTTCGTGGAAATAATTGATTCGGTTATTTCCTTTCTTTAAGAATCTCCGTAATTACGAATGGTTCGATTTTTTGTAGAAATTTAGAAGAGTGTCAAATTCTTTTCTGACAATAGGAAAATTTTTCAATACGTTTTAGATAAATCGCTCGTTATTTGTAAAACGTGGTAAACCGATATCCGACGTCTAATTATAAATTAAAAACTTTTTAACCTTATTAGTGAATTTGTAACATAACCGTTTTATCGATAAAAAAAAAAAAATCACAACCACGGTTGAATTCGATCGACTGTAAATCGAATTGACTTGAATTCGCTTAAATTTATTGATAACGTACAAGCATACCTCACCTAATAGGATGTGCAAGTGAAACGATGTGAAATTACAGCAGAAACTAACGAGGTGATCGAACGGTTGCTGGGAGTAATTTTGAATAGCGTCAGTCATAATTTATTCGTCGATAAATTAAGGGGTCAAAGAAACATTGCAAATTACAAATAGGTATAGAAAATATATATATATATATATATATATATATATATATATATATATATATATACGTGTATACATTATTGGATAGAATATATTATATTTTAACGGTAACTACCGCGGAAGAGGAGGAGGTGGGAGTCGCGTGTTTTGAAAAAGCGTGAAATATACCCTCGATCCTGAAAGTGGCAGGTATAGTACACAGCTTTATTTATGCGAACCTATATTCGTGTCCCCCCAGCGTCGATGCACGAATATATATATATATATATATGTATATATGTATTTTATTTCGCCAATAGGTTGATATACAATACAGGTATATATTGTTTGGAAGCTGGGACACGCGAAAATCGCCTTCGCGCGGAATTCGTGATGACTGCCTCTCCAGAGAATGATCCGTCAGGCTGACGGGGATGCGTTCGAAATTAGAGTGGTCCTCCGGGGGCGAAAAGGTAAATGGGAGGTGGTGGCGAGGAAAGGGGAAGGGAGGGGGGAGCAAAATTATTCCCTCACCCGTCAGAATTCGTTAAACGTTCAAATATTCGTCTCTCTCTCTTTCTCTCTCTCTCTCTCTCTCTCATTCTCTTTCGCTTTGTCTTTCTATTTCTTGCTCTCTTTCTCGCTCAAGTTTTCATCCGGCGGACCCCCCCCCCCCCACCCCCTCCCCCTTCGCACCCCCGAAACGGCGGCTTTCGCGGGTCCATTTTGCTTGACTGGTTTTTACGAGCGGAAACTTTTCCGCGCCTTGAGACCCCAGCGTGGCTGTGTTATTTACGAACGATTTTAGGGAGGAAATCCGCGACCCCTTCTCCACCGAAACCTGAGATCGAACTATACGCACCCCCTTCGCCAAGTCGGTTACCGCTTTGTTTGAAGCCCGCCTAAGACGCGCGCCCGCGACTTAACTAACAATTCGGAACTTGGGGAAAATCCGTGGGATTTTCCAAGGGTGACAGCCGACGACGCGAAGCCAACTCCGCAATTTTTAGGACACTGAGACTTTTCGGTACGAGTTGAAACGCGAGTTTGACTTGCGGACTGTCTGCTGGCGGGGACTCGTCAATTATCCAGACAACCGCCGAGGCTGATGAACATGTTGATCAGCTTAACTTTTTTTTCGGGGTGGGATTGGATTCTTAACGGTGAACGACACTGATGTCCCGTTTGGCAAATAATCCGAACAAAATCAATCAATGCCGAAAGTAACCCGTGGTGAAAATAACCTGAGACAAAAATGATTCGTTGCAGAAATAAGCGAAGGGATAAATAACACGTGGCAAAAATAACCCAAGGAGAAGATGACCGGAACAAAAATAAACGAAGACGAAAATAGCCTGAAAAAAAAACAGTAACCTAAACAAAAATAACCCATGGTGAAAATAATCTGAGACAAAAATAATTCATGAGAAAAATAAACGAAGAGGAAATAACCAAAGACGAAAATACCACGTGAAAAAAATAACCCGCAAAACAAAGATAACCCGTACGAAAATAAATGAAGACGAGAATAGCCCGAGATAAAAATAAACAGAGATAAAAATGGCTCATGGCAAAAATAAGCCACGATGAAAATAACCTGAGACAAAAATAACCCACGACAAACATAAACGAAGAGAAAAATAACTCGAGACAAAGATAAACCGAACCAAAAATCACCCTCGACAAAAATAACGCAAAGAAAAACAACCGACGGTAAAAATAACTCGTGACTGAAAATAGATAAAATAAAAAAAAAAAACTGATAACACATTGAATTAAATTAAATTAAATTTCACTTGTGTATGTGTGTGTGTCGCATTAGCCGGCCGATGAAAGAGATCATACTGTGCGCAGTTTTGTTTCACACAAGTAAAAAGAGAAGGTAAGCGGACATTCCGCTTCAGTGTAGCTCTCTGTGTATATTCTCATGCTGTTCCAATACTGGATGGACAGAATCATCCTCAATCCGCCTGCCTTATATCTCGGAAATAAATGTACTGGGTACCGCGTGTTCGAAACACGCGCCAGTGCCCACAATCGGATATATTCCAGAGAGTAGAAACAGTTCGCAGTTGGCAGGACTGCGTGTACCGAATTTCTGCAGCTCGCCACTCGACGGAATTCAGGCTGAACCGCATCAAATCCGAAAATTTTGCGGGTACTGGTGCCGCAACACTTAGCCCGTGCATATTTACCTCACGGTCGAAATGCACGAGCAGTTTTAAAACCGTGTTTCGATAGGAAAAGGATTGAACAAAAATCGGTTATTCATTATTATTGTTGCTGTAATTGATTTGGTTTTTTCTTTTTCTTTTTTTTTTCCAACTCTAGATACGTATAATATATTTTCACAGAAAGCCTTGAAGTTTATTTTTTTTTTTTTTTATCATCATGTTACTGTCTATGAGAGGAATGATAATTGATCAATGATATTGCACGCAAAGGTACGAAGAGTGCAAAAAATATTTTGGCACATTTTTTTTACCAAAAATACAGCGGGGAGAAAAAATTTACAGATTTTTGTAAATAATGAATAATTGAAATTCACTTCGGTTTCGTGAAATATTTTATCGCTACTATGAAACGACAATTAATATAAAGTTTGTTAAAAAAAAAATACGAATTATACACAGTTTCTGTAAACTACAGAAATTCATCAATTTTGGATTGCTAACACAATGCATATTTGACTAGATTTATTAAGGCTGAATCAGTATTCTGTAAGTTTAACGCATATTAACAGGTAAAATCGACTAATTACTTGATCAGTACTCTCAGAGTTAATTCGATCCGCGCAACTGGAATATTACGTCAAAATAAAATTCAGTTTAGAATTGGGCAAAAAGAAAAAAAAAAAATGAAATAAACGCAAATGGAAGCAATATTTCTCTCCGTGAAATATTTAAATGTGGCCAAAGTGTTTTCCCTGTTCAAGGAAATGGAATTTTCGTCAGTATGTTTGACGAAGTAAATAAATCCTTTGTTTGTGGGTGAAGAATTTTTTTTTACTTTTTTTTTTTTTTGCTTCTTCAAAAATGAAACACTCAATTCAAATACAAATTGAACGATTTTCGAACTTTGCTTTTTGGCTCGTTATCAAATTCAAGCACGATATAACATGTATACATATTATAATAACGTCGGTCTAGAGGAGAGACGAGAGACTGAAGCCGGATATGATTTCGGAATAGAGCGATAAATAACTTTCCCCTGGGATCGGAAAATTGGCCAAATCGATTGCAAGTGCGATTGCGGAAGTTACGCAAGGCGACAGAGATTTATTGTCAAAGTTGTAATTGTATAACCAAACCGAGTCTGAGAAGTTTACGTCTCAAAGTTATTGGCACGAGCGGCTTGGAATTTCCAACCCGTAATTTGAGGGGTTGAAAGCGGCGAAAAACAAGCATAAAGGTTACCGCTCATGCCGCGAGAAGAGCTGACTGCTTTACCTCGGGGATTTTTATGCTCACTTGAATATTATTTTCAATAGATCAGCATCGGCCAATCGAAACATACATATATATATACCATCTTCAGAAGTGCAAAAGCGGATTGCAATAGAATGAGAAAAAAAAGAAATAAAATTCCCTCCGCTGCAGTACGAGATTCAATTACATTTCTTGATATTATATGTATTCCTATCTTAATTCTATCTTGATCATTATTGTTATTGAAATTCCCATTGAAAGTTCTACGCTCAAACAGGCGTCTGTTTTTTTTTTTTCTTTTGACTCGCTTGGTGTTATGTAATAAACTCATTTGAAGTTACCTGGATTTCGTTTGAATTTCTTATAAAGTCTTGAAACGATAATTCTTTCGAAGTTTGTTCAAGTATTTGCAAGCCAACCGTATTCCCATCAAACTTATATTTGAAAAGGCGACAAGTTTTTTCAAGTCTTTTGGATGTTTTCGATCAAAGTCTCTCGAAGTCATTTCAAGACGTTCAAAGTACTTTCAAAGGTTTGTTAAATATTTTCGGGTCACGTCTGAATTCACTTGATGTTATATGAAGCTTTTGAGAGTTATTGTTGAAATTTTTTTCGAGTCATTTGAAGATTTGGCAAACATTTTTAAGTTGCCTGAATTTCCATCACGGTAATTTTCGAGCCACATCAACTTCTTGCAAAAATTTTCAAACCATTTTCAAGTCACATCTGAATTCACTCGACGTCATACGGGACTTTGAAAAATAGAATCATTAGAATTGACTTCAACTAAATCGCAAGTTTGCACATGACAGACGAAATTCAATATAAGTCTTTGACTGCAGTGGCGACGAATCGCAATAATATGATTGATTCCATAGAGTTTGAGGGGTTGAAAAACGGGGGCTAACGTTTATCGAAAAGAAAAACGGGGAAATCCTTACGATAAAAGCGACGAAGCGCTGATTTGACGGCCATAAGCTCTCTGGGCGAGAGAAAAAAGCTCGATCTCGGTCGGAATAAGTTAAGAGGAAATCTAAGAGAAAATAAAAATAAAACCTGTTAACATCCTCTTCCTCGGACGCCTCGGGGCCGCACGTCCATCTTCCGATTCTTTTCCGCCATGCGGCTTGTGTCAAGTGCAGACCAACTTTTAATCTGGTTTCACCCTCCCTTCCTACCTCAGCACACCTCCTCGTGCACTGGCTAACAGTTGAATTCTACCTACCCACATACCTGTCTCGTACGTATTCACTGATTGCCGCTTTTACGCTTCGGTGAACACCCGCGAAAGCTCGCAATTTGCGATACGTGCCGGTAAACGAATCTCCGCAGTTTTCGAATTTCGGAAAATATGGGATACCCAGAAACAGAATCACCAGAGACTTGTAATAAGGAAAATTCCGCGTACAGATCTCCGTACCGACATCTTACCGACAGTTTAAAAACAAGGGTTTGGGTCTGAACTGTCAAGCGGCTGAGATATCGGTAAGATGTCGGTATTGGGATCTGTACGAAGAAACTCTCGTTATTATGCTACTCGCCACCGATACAGACGGACATAGAGATGAAAATATAAAACGATTAGAAGATGGAAGGGTTAGAATGTCGAATTTTCGAATACATGAAAATTTATTTCACAGAATTTTAGAAATTTGAGGCACAGAAATATGAATGTATAAAACGGTAATATAGAAACGTGCGAAGAAAAAAGAAAGTAACAATCAGCCGAAACATATCTTATTGTTAGTTTTATTATTCATGCTTTACCTTTCTGCGTTTCAAAATTTTAGCAAATAAATTTTTGCGCTTTGAAAAATTCGTTATTGCGATTATTCTGTTTTCTAATCTTTCGACATTCTTCATCCTCACCATTTTCAATCAAATTCTCATCGTAATATCTCGTAGGCTGTTACAAGAAAACACCATATGCAAAATTTAGTATTTTCCAAAAAAAAAAACCGCGTTTCCGGTAACTGCTTGATCAACGAAATTAATGTCGGCCATTTTGACAATTCAATTTCGATGATATTTTCACAGATATATAAATCAAAGACGAAAAGAACTTTTATGAAGGATTTAAAAAATAACAATTGCTTAAAAGTTTGAAAGTTGAAATTCGTCAAAGGTGGAAGAATCACAAGCAATATATATGAATTTTACAATATTCTCTAACGTTCGTATAATACGCGTAATGACGTCATATAGAATAAACCAAAGGTTCTTCTTTCCTCGTTGAGAGTATAATCTTTCAAAGAGGTGGAGAAAGAGGCAGGGAAAGTAGCCGGGGAGAAACTCTTATTTCATTCCGTTGATTATCGACGAGGACTCGAATTAAACTTTCGGAGAAAAAGTTTGAAAGCCATGAGCGGGAAGAGAAGAAGAAGAAGAAGAAGAAGAAGAAGCAGCAGCAATTGCATCTGACCGAAATCCAAGCAGAGGACGAGAGACTTTCTTGATTTGATTTCCTCCCGTAATTATGTTTTCCTCGATACTGATCTCTTATTTCCTTCGACAAAATGAAATTCAGACTACTGCCGAACTTTTTCACTTATCGACGAAAATTCAGAGTGTTTTGCACGTACACGTGAACGTCTAACATGTATCGCATACATTGTTACGTAACGCTCGAAACTTGGCAACGATTTCCATTCTGCTTTGCATCGTCTTCGTTTCTCCGCATTACCTATCTTCAATTTTACTGGGAAATACTTTGAGTATTTATCTAATCGATACATCTAGAGAAAAAAGATTAAAACACTTAAATTACGAACCAGAGCTTGGACTTTATCGATTTTTCATTATAAATCATTTTCAAATAGTGAAACATCGATAGATTTATTCAATTTCAATTCACGATAGTTCGTTGTTATTCTGAAAAAAACTTTTTCCACAATACAAATACTGTAACAAATTTGAAAAAATTTTTTTTCAACAGTTCATTTTCATTGACTGAAATGTTTTTTTCTTTAATCTTCTAGGAAAATCGACTCCATTACTTGGTAATATATTGAATCAATAAATTCATAATTAGGAACTAGAAAAGTTCTAAACTCGCATATATTTTTTTTCAAATCTTGTGCCAGGAGATACTTGAATTTTATTCACTTTCGTTAGTTTTCTTTTTTTAATATAATTACTAGGGCCTGGATTAATATGTAAATACATATTTTTTATTCAAATCATTTTCATTCCTTATTTGGTTATCTACATAAAGTATGATGCTTAGATCCAGAAAATACAGTTTCTATTTTTCATATTTTTTTTTCTATATTTTAGTTTTTCAAGTCAATAGTATACGTACAAACGTACATATTTTGTAATTTTCAATACAGATTTTTGTTCGGGCCCTAATAATTACAGATACGTTTATTATAACAATTTAAAAATACTTCACACTTATTTCATAAGTACAGAAACAATGAATCGTATTAGATTGATCCACTAACTTTTTCTTAGTTTCTTTCATCTTCCATCGCTGAACTTAAGGTTCATTTTTCTTACGCTTGTAATTTACGTAAATTGGAATTATCGAATATTGAGCAATATTAAAGAGTAAAAATGAGTTTAAAAAATTACAGACATTGCTGAAACTACATTCCCCGAATATTTCTCTCACATCAGCTTTTTCTCTTCTCATCACCTTCATCAGATTATGCATTTGAAAAAGAATGATTACATATACATATATATATATATATATATATAATGCTTGCATGTAAATGTCATTGCGTTGCATGAGGGTGTGCTTATATCATCACCCCCTCACCCCTCTGAAATTAGTTACAGAAGCGATTCAAGGCGCAAGTTGAATTCCAACGCTGTGCTCATTCACGAATCCGTGTCATCCTTTTCACCTTTTACGCCTCGATCCGGCATTCCGTCGTTTCGAAAGATCCCCCGTGGGCGTCTAGACGCGTTAGTTAAATTATTAATCGTATTAGGCGCTTAAAAACTGGGAAAGAGAGAGAGAGAGAGAGAGAGAGAGAAAATGTTTTCCTCGGAAAAGGTTTTCACGTCAACTTAATACAAGAGCTCATTTTCTTCTCATTTTTTTTTTCTTTTTTCCTACCACAATTATTATTGTTGTTGTTGTTTTTTTTTTTTTTTTTTTTTTTTCCATTTCTTGTCATTTCACCCTCCGCCCGAAACCCTCGACTCGAGTGTTTCGTCCACTTTATTATTAGCCGAGGCTCTTCCCGACCCCCCCCCCCCCCCCCCCGCCCTTAACCCCCGACAGCCACCCTTTACCGCAGAACGCAAAAAGTGGTCGCTGGTATTTCATGCATTCCACGGTAAACCGCTCTCGAGCTTTTAACCAAAACCCTAAAAAATTACGCCTTTACCTTTATACTCAGGGTCTTATTCAGCCAGGATGGTAAACCGTGCGGATAGCTTTACAGGATTCACATATTGTTTCGTGGTCACACGTAATTATAATATTCTTAAACTTGCTCGAAGGATCCCGCAGTTTATAACTATCGAACTACGAGACCTCGCTCGGTTGCAGAATTTTTTTGTTTCTCTTTATTCGTAAAACGATTCTCACGGTCAGAGTATTGAATCCGTAAAAATGATGATTCGAAAAAAACAAAAAAAAAAAAAAATGGAAAAATTGATCTCTCAATTTATCTGGCTGTGTTAACTGTTGAATAAATTTCTGTAGTCTCTAAACTTTTTTTGCGAATTTCCGAAAGTTTCTTAGATTCAAGAAGAAAATCTTTCATTGTAATTGATGGATCGTTCACGTAGGGAAATGATGTCTGTTTTCCCGACTGTGGCAGAAAATTTCTTTTCCACAACAATTATTCTTCTTTCGCGAATGGTAACGATACGTGAAAACTGGCAAACTCGAGTTGTGGGAATAGAACTCGTCGCTTTGCATAAAAAATAAAAAAAAGAAGAAAATAAAAAACCAGAACTAGTCGTTGAGCCGACTTTGCTCAGAATCTGATCGGTTGCAACTCTTAGCCATTTTCTTCTCTTTTTCATCTTGTGGTCTGAATTATATAAGTAGGAAACAATATTCCCCCACTAAAAAGAAATTCGTCAATTTCAGTTGCGACATCAAAATTATTAATAACCTTGAAAAGATCTCATTAACGAATCATTTGTGCAATGAAAAACTCGCATAGTTTGACCAATTTCAATAAACCAGGACTCATTTTGTTCGTGATCCAATCTTCTAAAAATCTGAAACATCAGATTTTGGATAACGGTGAAGTATTTTTTATTTATTAAAACTTTGGTTCACTACGTATTTGAACATATAGAGAATTCGTTTACGATCAAAGTGAACTCCTAGTTCATTAAAGTCGTTTTCATTGTATAAACAATTTAATACTGTGATCTGAAATTTAAGATTTCTCATTCAATCTCGTTCTATGCCGAGAGCGTATCGTTTCAACTCAGTTGAAATCTAATACCTTAGTTTGACGATATTTCTGCCTTTGCAGAAATCTCTTTGACCTAACCGTACACTTGGCACACCTTTAACATTTCTCGAGAGAAAAGTCTCGGTGTAATATTGAAGATGAAAATCTCCCTCGTCATGTAATCCTGGAAGTCTCGACGGGCGCCTAGCCGAGGTGATAATAAATTTATCGCACTCCGATATTGGCCTCCGCCTCGATAAAGGGGTGTCAGCTTCGGGGGGAGTTATGGTCACGTTATTAACCAACTTGGCCCCTGTTTCAGCGACCCGCAAACCCTAGAAGAGTCAGTTTTCTCCCGGCAAATATCAGCTCAGAGAAGGGATCCCGTTGATACGTGGGCGCGAGGCGGAATCAAACTGCATATGCAGGGTCTGAGGGACAAATCCGAGGGATGTGTTTCCGACACCCTTTTTTCCCCGCCCTTGCCCGCCTCAGACCTTGTTATACACGCCATGAATTTGCGTGAAAATGCTTCTAACACGGTTCGAAAGTTACACGAATTTTCGAAATTGGATTCGTAGAAAGAGAAAAACAATTTATTTGGATATAAATTTGCTTGCTTCTGTAGGTCGTACGTGAAATTCGGTGAGTAAATTTTAATCCAACGTCGAATAGATAATCTTTAATGGCGATGAAGAGTGATATCTAATTGTCACGGAAAAGAAAGGATTCGGAAGTTGAAAATTAGAAATGTCGGTATAAACAAAATTCCATTAAGATTTCTACTTGATCATTTCAATTATGAACATATTTGAAACACGAATTAACTTTTTTTAAGAATCGTGTAAAAAATAGAAGAGAGAGGTTTTGAGTGAAAATTAAATTTGAGCTCAATATTTTCTTGTCAATCGACACGTTCAATCGATAATCAAAAATTCATTTACGTTTTCCATTTTAATTCGAAATTCAAAACCAATGAAAACACCCACAGAGGAAAACCCTTAATTTGAAGTCGACAGAATTATATACAGAATAAACCCAATGTTCAGTCAATGCAAGAGATTTTTTTAACAACAAAATTCATTATCTATTTCAATTATTGAAATCTTGACTGAACAATAAATAAATTAAAACAAACTCAATTTTTTTTGATACACAATTTTATATGTTTCAAAGAAAACGATTCACACTCAATTGTAATTTCTGAACAAATTTCTGGCCAATTTTAGAATCGATTGATTACATTCAACAACGTGACGGAATAAATGAAATGAAACGAAGGATATTATTTTTTGCCAGGATTAAAATGCTTCGATTTGAAAAAGATAATAAAACCCCTGGTAATTTTGAGTCATCATGATCAAGAGTAGTGGTCTTGGAATTTCTGTGGAAAATATGCGAGTAACGCGTGTAAGGATATTTAATTAATTAAAATCGCGTTCCGTGATTTCGGGTTTTATTCATACATATCAAAATTACGTAAAGTGACCTTTAACAAGTTCCTCGTATTATATTTGAGGTAGGACAAAGTACGTGTACCTTTAATTATAATCCATCGCGAGATTGAATATTTAATATGGGTTCAGGGCAGCATGGACGAGCCGATATTGTTTCGTTTATAAGGTACACCGTGATTAATTCGGATTATTAACGCGGGCACGAGGTTGATATCTGATTAATCTGCAAACCAGGTTAATTAACATAAGCAGTTCTCAACGCCATCCTGTCTTCTCGTATTTCCACTTCGTTGGTACACCATTTCGATTTCTTGGCATATTTAGTCAATTATTTGTGTCAAACTTTGACTGCCAAATTCGTTGAGCTCTCTTATAACGGTAACAAAACTTGTATGTTAATTTTTAAAGCTCAGCATTCGATGAATAATTCATATTCTGAGTTTTATCTAGGACGTGAGAAAGAGAAAAATCGATACTGTTGTAATTTTGGAATTGTTGTTCGATTTGCAGTTTGGAAACTTTCTGGAGGAGTGTCGGAAACATAAAAAGCCGAAATTTAGTGTTCATTTTTACGAGTGGAGACGCTCTTCGGAGCCTTTTGAAAATCGTTATGCTTGCGAGAGGGGAAAATTCCGAGGGAAATTAAGTTGTACTCTGTGTACGAATGTGGCTAATTTTACTTATAAATTCTCCCCCTGTCGTAGTGCGCAAGCCTTGAATAAAAAAAAAACATGTTTTTCACTCGCTGCTCGACGTGTGATTCTCGTTTCTAATTTCGTTGCTGTTTCTACGATTCTACACGCGCGTAAAAAAGTCTGTTTATAATTCAAAATTTGCAAAAACTTACGTACGGGACGGGGGTGAAATTCGGAATTTGAAAAATTCCAAAAGCTACAAATTCCAAATTTTTTCGTGTGGCGAAACTTGAAGTAGAGAAATCAAACTTTGACAAAACATCAGAGTTTAAAATGGTCTGAAACCCAATGCTCAAGATTCCAAAAGTGCAAAGTTTCAAAAGTGAAAAGTTCCGAGAAGACAAAATGCCGAAATGGCATAAATCCGACAAGTCAAAGTTCCGAAAATGAGGAAATAAGAAAATTTAAAAATCTGAAACATCGGAATTTCGAATGATCAAAGATTTACAGTTCTGTGAATTTCTGGCTTGGTGATATTTCACCATTTTGATCTTTGTTTTGGATTTTCAATATTTTCACGTTCTGAATCCTGGTCATCCTGATTTTTGGTTTTTCTGATTTTTTACGCTCACTGGTTAAGTAAACTACGGTGTCTGAGTATTTTTCAATTTTCGGAATTTCACTTCATCGAAACTTTATTTTTCGAAATTTTGCCGTATCGTAACTTTACTTTTTGGAACTTTGCTCTATCGTAACTTGAATTTTCGAAACCTTGAGCCATCGGGTTTCCGACCATTCGAAACTTTATCGTTTCGTAAAAGTTTGATTTCTGTACTTCAAGTTTCGCCACTAAGTAATTCGGAATTGAGGGCTTTCGAAACTTTTCAAGTTCGGAATTTCAACCACGCCTCGATTCACCGAACCGACAGAAATTTCTAGTCACAGTTACTGCACAGTCCTCAATTATTTCCATTCATTATCACGATCAAAAAATATTTCACTTCTAATTACAAAATGAAACTTAGCTTTGTGAATGTAACCAGAAAATTTGGTACACACATATTTCGCTATTCTTTCTAATTACGATCAATTGTCACATATCTTCTTACAAACATTGCGAGAACTATTGTGATAATTTAATGTCAAGGTCGTATTTAAATTACTGTCCCGCATTTTCATTTCATTCCAATTATATTCAAATCATTTCACCAAAATCTCACAGTAACTTTATAAAATATGAAATTTGTCACATTGCATCCAATATTCTCAACGCATAATTTTCGCAAAAATATCTCGATCACGCGATATGCAAATACCTTTGTTTCGAACCCCGCTACCTCTTCTTCAGTCTTCAATTCTCGCGAGCAATCGATCGAGCTAAATGAATTTGGCCCATTGAATATTCATAATCCAATTCGTTTCCCGCCTTTTCAAAGTCTGGTAAACCCTTCAGGGAAACAGACGTTTTGACGCTTAGCAACCCTTCAACGACTTTATCAACGTAATCGGATACCAAGTTTTTTTTTTGATTCGTATGTTAATTTATTTTATTCATTCGATTCTGTCACGCGTGTGAAATCGTAACTGTTTGTTAAATTTTGATTTTTTTTTTTTCCAACTTGTAATTCAGTCACTTTTCCGAATTATATTGATTATACATAATTTTCGGTTTTCATCCTTTGTTTCCGCACGGATTCATGGTCTGGTTTGATATTATTTTCAAAATTTCACTGCAATTTTATTTTGGATTAAAGCAGTGAAATTGTAAACAAATTACTGAGCTTCATAGTTCCTATCGTATGATTTCAATTAGTTGGTCGTTTAAAATTGGTAATAGTTTGATATTGTGATCGGACAATTGGTTTTAAAATTTACGATTGAGTAGTTTATTTGAATCTTGAAAATTTATTCAAAACGGTATGTTTCTCGACTCGATTTAACGTAACACTGAAACTTTCCTAAATCGACTCAAAATCTAGCCCAACGTCAAGTTTATTTCCCCGGTTCGAAATTTGAAATTTTCAAAAGCAAAGAACAAACGTTTCTCAAACAAAACGATCGAACTCGGGTAAATATCGATACATAATCCGTTTTTTTTTTTTTTTTTTCTTTATTTCTACGAGTATATGGTGTATACGGGGCATTCCACGTCGAATCAACGGGTCAGCCGCTTGACCGTTTTCACTCGTTTTATTTGAAATAACCAATTCTATGAAAGTAATATTGAAATATGATAAAAATTACGGCATTATCCTAAATAAATGATCATTTATTCCTGTTGATTGAGTTTCTATTTTTTTTTTTTTTTTTCGAATTAAGCATCTTTTCCTTCGTTTTACTCTTGAAACAAAAAGAAAATCGACTTTTGTCACTGTGGATTTTCTTTTCATTTTCTTTTTCACTAGAAGGAACCAACATTAAAATAAAAATTCCCAAATAAAAAAAAAAAAATAAAAAAAATATTCGAATATTCAAAGAAAAAGACCTAGATATTTGGCATTCTCATCCCATTTTGGAACCGTGACATAAGAATGTGTTTTCAAGTATCTGATTTTACAAGACAATTTCACAGATTTCAAAAATTGTTCGTTTTCATGTCAAGGATATGTCCTCACTTCATGAGGTCGTCATTTTTTGACCGAAGCAAACCAAAAAACCACATTGATCATTAGAATCCCAAGGAGTCAGGCCGATGACCCGTTGATTTGACGTGGGATGCCCCATACATAAGATATACATTAGGGTGGTTCAAAGAAAAACAAATAATTTTTTTTCCAGTCCTACTTCCTCGTAAAAGTGCCGTTCATGATGATAATTAAATCCCTTGCAAATTTGAGCTTTATCGGATCAGATTTAAAGGTCTCGGTTTCGAATTTTCGTTTTTACTTTGAAATGAGACGTGAGAAAATGCTTACCTTAACTCACCGTCAATTTTGCACGAAAATATAGAAAAAAGTGAAAAATAATAAAAACTTTTATTTATGTCCAAATTTGATACGATTGTTTTTGATTTTTCAACTCTTCCATTCTCAATTCGCAATAATTTTCAAAATTTGCAAAATTGCATAAAACATCTGTAGACCTTTTCTTGTAAGTAATATCGTTGAACGAGCATTTTTCTACACGTTATTTAAATGTAAAAACGAAAACTCGAAAGCGAGACCTCTGAAAAAGATAAGAAACCGATCGAGTTGAGATTTGCAGCGGATTTTTTTTTTCATTACAAACAAAAGTTGTACGACAAAGCAGTACCGAAGTAATAAGTTTTATAATTAAAATAAAAACAAAAAAAAAAAAAAAAAAACAACCAATTATACAATTTTACACAACCGACGACAAAAGTAAATTTTTGGCTCTCCATCACCTTGTCGTGGTATTTCAAAAGTCCTCCTCCTCCTCCTCCTCCTTCTCTCTCGGAGAGTTTCGCAAGGCCTAAAGAACACCCCAATTCCGAAGCCCCGAACCCTGCAGCATGAGAGCGGGACGCTATGAATATCATTACTCTTTTAGTTTCCGGTTACAAATTGTCTGACCCCGGCGAAATGATGGCGGATTTTATATTTTTTTCTCTCCCCCCTCCCCTGTACTGCCCTGCAGCTCGTTCAGGGTGTAAGTAACCGGTGAAATTTGTCAATTTCGAGAATATAACGTGAAATATCTGTGTTAGGTGGCTGCTCGAGACGAGCCGGATGCTGCGTCGTTACGGTGCTCAGCTTTTGTGTCTCTCTTGTCTTCTTCCTTTCACCTTCTCCCTTCTTCTCGCCCCAACGCATATTTTACTTACCCCACCCGACGTCCGGCTTAAATTATATCCCACCTTTTCCTCCCCACCCCCCCGACACGCGTATTACGCAGTTATATTATGTTACTTCTAAAACGTTTCAAACTAATTAAAAACCCTTCTTTTCATCCCTCCTCTACGTTTTCTTCATTTCCCTCTCTTCTTCAAACCTGTGTCTTTCATATTTTATTCTTTCTCATGCTTCTCGTTTTCTACTTGTATTTTTATTTCTGATGTTTTTTTTTTTTTACTTTTTTCAAACTCCTCGTAGAGTTCAGAAATAGATTTTCCTAGGTTTTTTTGCTCGAAATCAATTCCGTAGAAGAAAAAAAAAAAGAAAAAGAAAAAAAAGAACTCCGTAATATGTATTTTTTTTCGTTTCACCTTGACTTTTCACAATATTTAAACAATCAGTTTTGGTTAGGAAAATTGAGAGAAACTTTTACCGCGATTCCTAATCAATAACTGGATAATTTTTTTCTTTTTTTTTTTTAGACTTTTTAAAACTCATCGTTAAAGCATAATCTTAATTTTTTTGGAGCTCCGGGGTAAATTTCACCCCCGTGTGTCAGTTACGCGATTCTACCGAGCCGTGACTCATTAGGATTAACGTAGTATTTATTCCCTGCTATATAAGCGAGATAAAAAATCCGATATTTGCTTACATCCGTATAATTTGAAACGCAAAGTACCGTGGAAACGAATTCATTTTCCCCGCGTCATTTTCTCACCACGTCTCATCCTTATCGTATCACACCTATTGTACATCGTAAAACAAAAATCAATTAATCATGGGCTGCTGCTGCTGCTGCTGCTGCTGCTGCAATACTCGCGGGGTCTAATGAGGGGTCAGCGAAGCGACGTGAGGACAGGGAACATCATGGGCTCCGCTCCAAGGATTCCTGGGGTTTCATCCCCCCCCCCCCCACCCCCACCCTCCCCCTCCCTTCCTTCCCCCATCACGCTTAGAATTTACAGATAATTCGGATGTGGGCGCGCCATACGCCCGTGAAAATCGTTCGCAAAGCTGCGCAAGCTCTACTATATAGATATATATATATATATATATATATATATATATATATATATATATATTACATACTCAGGTATACATGCAATATATGCAATATTATATATGTATAGCTATACGCGGAATTCGAGACAATAGGGTTGTTAAGGTATTCCGCTCGCTCACGTTCCGTTAGTCGTTACGTTTTAGGGGTGTCATAAAAACCAATACCGAGGGGGAATTTAACCCGGTTTCTTCTCTCCCACGTCTTCAAGTCTCTCTCTGGCTTCTTCTACATCCCGATCGTCCTTCTGGCCGGCTGAGGAATTGCCTTTTATTCTACAACCCTTAAGTGCTTCGGGCAGCAGGCCTTAAACGGTCAAGCGATCCAGGAAAATTGACCTCTTGCCGATTTGTTCCCGTCCGGGGTACTACGGAGAAAACTGGGAAGCGGGTATATCTATATATATATATATACGGTGTATACGTCTTTCATTTCGGAACCAAAAAAAAAAACCGACCGCAATCCTGACCACCCGAGTCTTTTATCTTCTCTTTCTTAACCTCTCTTTATGTACCCAGGTATACATACACCAAGTGTATAACGAGCAATTAACACTATCGATTTACTCGTCTTATGTACCCTCCTCCTCCTCCTCCTCCTCCTCTTCTTCTTCTTCTTCTTCTTCTTCTTCTTCCCTTGAGTGAACTCTCTTTTTATGTACATGCCTAATTTTTTTTTTTTTTTTTTTTTGTTCAACCGAAAACGTCGATCAATATCGGCATTTGTCGTACGGCGCTGCATCCCGCGGAAGATTTCCAGAATATATTCTTCTTTGATCACAACGACGCGACTTTGTGGAGGTACACTTCACTTTTTTTGTCACTGTGAAGACCGAGATAAGCGGTTCTTTGAATGGCGTTTTTCCAATGGCTTATTGAACGCCCTTCAACCAGGCTCATCGATTCTTCTTCTTTTTAGCCACTCACAAGTCTTGCACAATCTAACCACAATCGATTTATGGAGGAAGCGAAGATCGAGACTTAAAAACCGTCGGTGTATTAATTTTCCTAACTACGTTACAGGTCGTTTGTTTTTTTTTTTCCAGTACTCTATAATACAATGGAAATTGTATATCGTTCTTGAAATTGTATAATATTCGTCAAAATTAACTATTGTGAAAAAAAAATACTGTACACATTCAGTTAAAATTGAAGTGACAAATAAGTAAACTATAATAAAATATGATCGGTCTGTTAAATAAAGTGAAAAAAATTTTTATCGATCGTCCGCGTTGGGAGAAATATTTATTATTCCGACGTCGTTTCTGTCCTTGTATAATATTCGGTATATTTACTATAGATTATACGTAAATGCAAAGCGATATACGGCAGGGCAATTTTGTCTACTCTTCGTCGTTTATTTACACGCGAAGTGGATTTTTTTTTTTCTTGTACCATCACAGCTATCGCTGCTCGTCTTTATCGGTCGATCCAATCGATTCTTAACGAGTAGCGATCAAGTCGTGCCTCTTATGCACGAGAAGTTTAAGTGCGTCGGGTAAATTCACACTTTTAGTCATTCCTCCGGTGGGTAATGAGCAATTAAGTCCCGTTTTATTACCACGACAGCCGAAGCTTCACCTCGGGTCCTTGAACCGCCGGGGAATTCGATTTTTCAATCAATAAACAAACGCCACACCGCACGGATAAGGCTAGAAGCAGTTGAGCTTCGTGGAATTTTCACATCGGGACGATCCTTTATTTTTTTGGAAATTATGATGCATCGGTTGAGAAGGTTGGTTGGCAAGAAATGGATAATTTTGTTCATTTTATTAAGAGACGGTTGGACTTTATTATTGTAGAAGTAATAAGCTTTTGGAAAATTATCGTATTATAATACAAAAATAAATAGTACCGGAGTTATAAACAAAGGCTGTTACAGACACCGGTGCTAAAAAATGTCAAATCGCTTGAAGATCGTTGGAAATTTCGGAGTTTTCTTCCATTTCATTCTAAGGTGGCTCGTTTTATTCAGATCAATGTTGTCTACAAAGTCAGTGAAAAAGATTCTCTTCGTTATCAGTATTCAATTCAGTATTACCTATTTTTTCATTATCATCAATGTCTGTACAATGTTGTAAAATTAATTATTTAACCCTTTGAGCTTATTACCTATTTCTGATATTATACAAACAGATTTTCAGTACTTGGGAGTAATGATTACGATATACTGTAAATTGTTGTTGTTGGACACAAATCGATTGGAGAAATCGAGAAACTTGTTGGAATAATTCAGTTTTGAGAAAGTTATTCTTCTACACATAAGCATGTTTTGCATAAGTTATAAGTTTTTTGGGTCCCTGATTACGAATCTGAAATCGCATTTTAAAAATTCAAGATGGCGGATTCAATATGACGAACGAAAATTTCAAATTCGATCGAATCCAAAGAAAAAACTGTGTCCAGGGGTTTTTAGGATTGCTGATTACGAATCTTAAATCAGATTTTCAAAATTCAATACGATGAATTCAATCAGTGACCCTGAAAACCCCCGCATAGAGTTTTTGACCCTGTTTGATTAAATTTGAAATTTTCGTTCACCATATTGGATTCACCGTCTTGAATTTTTTAAACATAATTTCAGATTCTTGATCAGTGACTCCAAAAACCGTAAAACACTATCTTATTACGAGAATTGACTCACCACAATAATGTGTGACTCAAAAGTTTAAAGATACCAACACGAGAAAAAAACGTTCTTCAGTGACTTGGTAAAAAATAGTCTTCAAATAGATAATTCAACACAATCACCAACAATTTCATTCGTCTTTAATATCTGCAACGACACAAAATTGTACCATATATACAGACCAGAACTTACTTTGTTTCTAAATGATTCCGAATCCAAGTCGCTTAAAATGAATGTTTAAAACGTTGATCATTTTTCCTGTACAGTTCACTTTATCCAGATATATAATCTAAACAAAACAATCAAATTGATCATTTCAGATATTTCTTATAAAATGAAAAAAAAAAAACGAACCCATCTCTGAACTCATATTCATTGCAATAGATACAATAACAACTTGTAATAAGTTGAAAAATTAATTTACTCTCGAGACTTCCTCCTAATCTGAAATTCGGGCGTTTCAAAGTTTTTCAACATTCAAGAAGTTTTCATCCCACTTCTTTCTTAGGTCACGATACTATTTCATTCCAAATACACGTTGAATAAATTATTGAATAAATTTTTCAATTCGACAAAAGTTACCCGGATAAAACTCTCTCAAGGTTTGAAATATTCCGTGTAAAAAATCAATTAGGATCACGCCGTTCTCAAAAGCAGTCCCATAGTTCTGAGCCGTATATTTTCTTCGGTTCGTTTTAGTTTGCAAATTTTTCTTTTTTTTTATAAATTTTTTTTTTTTTTTTTCATTACTCAGCCCTCTCGAGTCTCGTCTCGAGTGCGCTGTTAGAAAATTTACCTTTCATCCCGGAAAAAGTCTGCAAGCGAGTTGAAGCTGCGCGTGCAAAACCGGCGCTGATAGTGATTATGCAAATGTGCAGCTTTTGCATATTGTGGACTTTCGGGCTCATATGCATATTTTTGTTAAAATTGTACACTTTCACATTTTTTTTTTTTTCATTCTCCACCCCCTCCCCTTCTCAGCCTTTCCCAGCGATCCTCCATTATTCCCAGCGCTGCAGGCCGCGAGTTTGGTTTTATCTCACTGCCCGGCTATCTTCCTTGAGTAATTAATTAAGGAAGTGGCAAATTGCTCCGTTCACCTTCGCCAGGATTTCGCTCGAGAGCTCTTTCTCTCTCTTTTCTCTCTCCGCCACGCTTATACGCAGCCGAGTAAGAAGTAGGTACATCAGTCCGGGCCTCAGGCTGCAAGTCGAAGGTGAAAACCATCCGGTATTAAGCTCGGCTCGAGTGCCCATTAAAAGATCCCTTTTGCTTCCCGAGTCGATCTTCCGCCCGAGAAGAAGACGTCCCCGTTTCAGCCGAGTCCGCCTCTTCGAAAGCGCACTTGTATAAAAGGAAAACGGAACAATTGCCGTTCCTTTCGCGTATAATAGCCCGTGGAATTTGAAAAGAACCGACCTGCAATGCTGAATACATTTTTACGATTTCCAGACGAGGATACGCGTTTTGTATATATATATATACACCTTTTCCTCTCTCCTTCTCTCTCTCTCTCTCTATCTCTCTCAATCCTTTGCATATTTTGCATGACTTTTTCTTCTCCCTTCTTTTCTTTGTCAAGTCAATTTAATTGACATGCGCTTCGAAGTGAATCTCGAACAGTCGGTGGTTGCTTAACGTTGCGATACTCGAAATGATTGATTGTTATTCATAATTTTCTTTCTTTTTTTTTTCTTCTTCTTCTTCCACATTTACGGCTGAGCTTAACCGAAAATTTCAGGTTTACAGAAATCTGCAGCGATGAATCATTTTTTGAATTTTACAGAAATTCTGAAATATTTTATCCACCGTGTATCAGACGTGTTTAAATTATGTAAGAGGTGCAACTGATTTCAAACACAATAGTTTTTGAAAACAACGACACAAAGTACAGGTGAAGAGATTGGTTTTACCTTCTGCACAGTTTTAAAATAGCTTTTATACTGATTAAGATATTGGAAAATTGTATGATATATTTAAAAATTTCTCCAATCTTAATTTTTTGATATCAAATCTCGTAACTCAAAAACAGTTGCGAGAATGAAAAAATTAGGATTTTCAAAGGTGTTAATATTACCTGAAAACGTGTCGACCAAAATAAAAAATAGTACCATCGAAAGCTGTTCAAATTTACGTGGCACACTCATATACATACATATGGATATCTTTTTTCGTCTCGCAATTTTTTCTCCTATTTCGATAGGAATTCACCATAATTCTGTAGTATATTTGTATGTAGTATAGAACCCCATACATGTATGTACTTACGTCCATGACACATACGAACTGTAATAATATAAACTTTGCACGACTCTACGTCTGCAGGCGTAACGCTGGGTGGAATATTTAATTACAACCTGGACTTTTATTCATTAAACCTGTTGAAAATGGCACTGCGAGGTATATTAAATACAGCGTCTAGCTACGTGTAACTTTATTATCGGTACCGAGAATTTCGTTCAATATATTTTTACTTTCCTTTTTTAGGTTATTGTTGTTTTTTTTCAAGCATAGACCGGTTACTTTAATCAATTTCCGTCAGTTACATTCAGTCGTTAGTCACAAACTCGTTAGTTGGAACAAAAAATTCTTGCTATTCAAACATTAAGAGGCAATTTATCTGCCCGAAACGTAAATATTCAGACGTGAAATATTCAGCGTCGAGAACGATTTCGTCAAATTTCGATGCAGCTTGAACGATTTACCTTGCGTAGAGGATTTTGTTCTTTCGAGTCGTTGAAATAAAAAATACTCATGATAATACAATCCAATATCAAATTGCCCAAACAATGATTCATACGTGACGGTGAACAGAAAAGGTGTTTCCAAATATTGCAAACAATATTTAGAGTTGCGAAATTCTGAAAAATACCGGTTTAAGCAACAATGAATGATTTTTTATTTGAATCGTATTCAAAGGTTGGCGTATATTCAATTCTTTTACTTGCTTTATAGGGAAATTTTTCCTTCTTCTTATTCATTTTCTTCGATTCCAAATTCTAATATTTCGAATTTGGGATGGATTGAAAAAATTAGAATCGGAAAAAAAAATGTTACAGGCTCAATCCCACTTCCTTATAATGGAAAAAATCATTGTTTCTAGATGAAGAATTTGTAACAAAAGTAGAGAATTGAAAGAGGAATAAAAATGCTCATTGAATAATTTTTCCGAGAGTTATGGTTTAATGTGTACTGCAATCCAAAGTGTTAAAATTACAATGAAACCCCTTAAATTAAGTTGGAATTTTTATTGTTTTGAAAAATGCGCATTCAAAGAATCCAATAACGCGTAAAAAAGCCCTTGGACATTTTTGTCTCGAGTTTATAAAACCCTTAAAAGTCCAGATGCGGAAATCTTGAGGGTTATATTTGCCTCAATTAAAATGAAAAAACTTAGGTTACATGGCGCCAATTAGTTTTCTAGCTGTTACCGAAAAGTTTAGTATCCGTTACTATTCTTTCTCGTTACGATCACTGTTGCTATATTTTCTTGCAACTGTTGCGAAAATTTAATGCTCGAGCAACGATAAATTAACGTTGAAGCCTTATTTAACTAGAAAAGTAGAGTAAACCTAACAAACTGATTTCGCGTTGCAATTACCAAAAAAGGATCGACGATAACGCAAAATGTTTACGCGTACCTCGTTTTTCGTAATTTTAACAATATTCAAACAGTTTTTATTTTTTTTTTTTTAACGATACCCGCTTTACTCAATTTTTCTAGTTACTGTAACAAATGAAATTTTGTCTCAGTGCAAACTTTGACGTCGCGAGGACATTTTCCGGCAGTAGTTGTCCTCGGTGGACCGCATCCTGTACATTCCGAATAGGAAGGATCGGAGAACCCTGCTCGCCGATTCGCGTCACGTAACCTTATCGGTTAATTTGGTTTCACGCCGTGTGGCTTACGGGTTCCGCGGGGAACTCACTCGATTATGAATCCCGCAAGTATTGACTCTTCCGAGCCGGCGTTAGGCAGATCGGTATGTAGGCATGCGGGGCAGGCGAATTGCCGCCTTGCCGCCTTGCCTTAACCACGTGCTTAAAATGCACCGTGCGAAACTTTGGCGGACCTTTTTTCCGGATCTAACTACGGCTCTGTGCGGAACGCGCCGCCCAACGGTAATCCGGAGTCTATGGGATCGCGGTGGAAATATCGTGCTTGGAAATTCTAATCACAAAAGAAAGCCACGTCGTCGTCGCGCCTCGGGATCTGCTGAGCTAGGATTTCCCGCTTTTTTTCCCTCGCCAGACTCTGAAAGGCACCAATTAATCCCCCTCCAAACAGCCACGGTGCAGGCGGAGTCAGGAAAGATTACACATCACTTTTTACCCTGCAACCAGACGTCCACGTTTTTTCAATACCTCTTCTACTCGCGTATTTGATCTTTCGTGGATTGGATAATGTGGGGTGGAACGGGGTAGCGTCGTCGGGATAGGACGGTAGTTGCGAAATTGGATAGTGGAGACAAAATGGGATGGTCAAGGATGGAATGGAATAGAAATTGATAAATTTTATAATGGGGGTAAAATGGGATAGTGAACGTATCGTGGAATAGTGAGGATAATATAGAAAAGTGCAGGTAAAATGGGATGAAACAAAAAAAAACAAATTTGTTCCAGAAGCTGATTGAGATAGTGGAGGTCAAGGTGGAATAGCGGGAACACAATGGGATATCGGGGGCAAAATGGGATAGTGTAGCTAAAGAATTATAAAACTGGCAAGTTGTTGTAGTGGGGGCAAAATGGGATACTGGAAGTAAAAAATAACTGTAAGTGTAAGATGGAATAGTGAGAGCAAAATAGAATAATGGGGGTGAAATGGGATAGTATTAGTAAAACAGGTTAAAAAGGAAAAAATTTTTGCGTCATAAGTTAGTTTGGATAGTGAAGATGATATGGATTAGTAGAAGCACGATAGGATATCGGGGGAAAAATGGGATGTTATAGCTAAAAAATGATGTAATCAGCGAGTAGTTGCAGTGGGGGCAAAATGGGATACTGAGAGTAAAAAATAATTGTGAGTGTAAGATGAAATAGTGGGAGCAAAATGGGATAGCATAGTTGAAAAATGATGAAATCGGCGCGTTTTTTTAATGACGGAAAAATGGAATAGTAGAGACAAACCGGTACGTGCTTTCTATTTCGCCACAAGGAAGAAGCCAATGTTAATTTACCTAATTTTTGATCGTTAGATTATTGTCAGTATTCCTTTCGACGCGTAACAATAACTAAAGAGTGTGACAGCGGACTAACACGGGTAATATAATTTTTCCTTTCGACTTTTTTGGGCAGTTGACGAACGTTGGACGACTTTCATAACAACGGGTGGCAAGGCTCAAGCGTAGCAAAAAACAAAACGAGCCTATCTTTGCAGACTTGGGTACCTTACGAGAAAGGCATCCCAAGTCGATCTCTCCGATTTGATTTCTTTTGTAATATGTTACAGTAGCCTAAAACTAAGCGAGAACTATATTTTTTCATCCGCCATTAGAGACACTTTAAGATGATGAAACCACCCTCCAAAGTAAGGCGTGTCAAGGGGTGGTTTGGCAGTTTCACCCTCAAGAACATGATATTTTTTAACAAATCCAACTGGAAAAGTTTTCTCATAACGAGAAATGAAAAATATAATTTTCTCAATTACAAAAAAAAAACAATCACTACCAAATCGCCCCATGACCTGCCTTACTTTCGAGGGTAGTTTCATTCCCTTGAAGTGTTTAATGGCGGATGAAAAAAAAAAAAATATTACCAAAAGAAATGAAATCGGAGAGATCGATCCGGGATACCTTACTCGTTAGATATCGTGCAACTTTGTAACGACAACTTTGTCCGCAGTCGACTTTTATATTGCACGGCTGCTACGGTAAAATGGGTGGTTTATATCACGTGGTTTGGTTAATTCGTTTGATTGCCGTACGCACTCCACAAGATTTTAATTAGCCTTATATTAGCAGGGTGAATATCGAACGAGTGGACCCTCGTTGGCAAACCCACTTTCTGCGATGAAATGAGAGCTTGCGGGCCTTTTATCGGTTATACGTATCACGCGTCCGTGTGTGTGCGGGCGGATATCGCGACTGCTGAAAAATTGAAACGGATTCGTACAAAAATGTTGAGTGGCGATTGAAAAAACAAAAAAAAAAAAACAAATCCTCTCAAAGCAGGACCTTTTTAATGCGCACCGGCTTTTTCTCCATTAACATTTCTTCCAACACGTATCTACATATAGTGTGCTCGGCCGGTTTTACTCTTTTACCAATACTGCTCGGCTCGTTCTATTCGCCAAATTTTCGCTAAGTGAAATTGAAAATGTTACAAAGTATTATACGTGTATAATGTTGAATAGTATTAAATTTTCGTTACTGCAATTATTGTTCAAACGGTATTGTATTTAAAATATATACGGATTTTATAGTGAAACGATAAATGACGGTATTGAAAATTTTCTAACTACGTGAACAAATTTTTTTATCCCTTGATATTCTATCTATTATTTAATTCGTTACGCACGGTATCTAATGTTTCCGATCAGTGGCTACTACCAAAACGTTCAAACAGTCGTAGTAATATTTTTTTACATTCCTTGTTTAAATGGTCAAAAATTACCGATCCAAAATTCTCTCGTTCGCTTCGCGATAGGTTTTAAATAAGGAATAAAGTTTACCGCGGAACGATGTTACATATGACATGACTTACATATTACACTATCACCGAAAAAAATTTTCAGTTCCGGTTACCGCTCGGTCCTCAATTATTTCCATTTTTTACCACAATTCCAACGATACGCAAACAGTTTTTTTTTTTTAACGATACCTGTTTTACTCAATTTTTCTCAGTGTAGACATCGAATCCTGACACGACAAAAAATCGAAGCACAAATATAGTTTACCTATTTCTTACGTCTCGTGTAATATTTGTCCATCGGAAGGCGCGGCGTGTAAAGAAAAAAAAAAAAAACAAAAAAAAATGTTGAATCTGCAACGTTAATCGTGCAGCTTCAAAAGACATAGTCGACCGCTTTAATCAAGCCTGGGTACCTTAGGGTTCCCTTGAGACTACCCCGGTTCCTTCAAACACACTCCGCGCCACGTTTCAAAGACTCTGTACCCAAGTCGTGCCCTCAGGAGCGAACGCCTTCGCTTTGCTGAAGATGAGGGTCTCGTGTTTGAAACGGACGAAGCCGGTTCCGTTTGTGTACTGACCATGTTCAACTATTTGACCAGGTATGAATGAATCTTGATCCGTCGAATTAAGCTCGCCGTCCACGATATCATTTTTCAAAATCCGGCCCTTCACAATATTCTAAACTTTGGTCCAAGCAGTCAACCTTCAGTCGCGGTTTCGGTTATAATAAATTGGTTATTAGGGGGAAATTTTTGTCCAGGGGGAATTTTATCCTCAAGTTTTTTTAATGGGGAGATTTTTGCCGACCAACCGAATGAATTAATGCTGCTTTTTTACACCTTCACAGCGACCGTAGGAGCTTTTTCACTTTATTGTCGGATTTCGTCTGATATTTCTTTCGCCTGTTCGCACCCCGAAATTACTACTTTTCTCTCAGACATTTATTATTATTAATCGTACTTACGATGCGCTGGTGTGTGAAAAACAGCCGGCTTGTTGATGTATCGTTGTAAACGATGAATCGTATCGATGATAAATAATTGCTCCTTCTCGGCTTCTGAGATGACCGAAATGCTTCAACGTTATTAATCAATCAACTATTTCCTTTTCGTTTAATCTGTGTGTGCGTGTGGTTGTGTAATATTCTGTGCCTGTTTTACAGAATTGTTAGTTGGGTTTGTTAAATTGATTTAAGGGGACTGTAGAGGTTCGAAATTTTCAAACTCTACGGGACTTTGATTGTTTATAACAATGGTAGAATTTAATATAACCGGTTCATACTTTCAGGGATGTTTATTGGCATATTTTTACGAATAATTATATTGTAAAGCAGGGTTTCTAGATCAATAATATGGACGGTCTAACCTAATTTGTCCAATGAGGTGAAATTGGGTTTTAACCACGATCTCAAACGAACGAATAATCCAATCCGAAGTCTCTTTGTCCGGATCTCTTTACGGGCCTCTTCTCTATCGATCCCTCCTGAAAAATTGACAATAAAATGAAAATTAGAAAAACGGCGATCAAAAACCTCGAAATAATAAAAAAAAAAAAAATCGGGACTCTTGCTACCATAAAATCGTGACAGCATTATCTATGGATTACATTTTATTTTACATCTCACCGTAATTATTTCAGAGAATTGAAGAAGCTTATTTCCAAGTTGCGAAATTTTTCAACTACTCCATGCATTTTTATGGACGAGACGTATACAGAGTTCCATATTTGATTTACTTGCAAACGAGCTTTACCAAAGTTTGTAAAATCTTGACGGTAACTTTTTTTTATTACCAAAACTAATCGGCAAAAATTTTGTTCCGCTCTTCGCATCCTCTTCAGAAAAGTTATTAAATCTCCTCGGATGGGATCAAACGAACCCTAAAGCCGGATAAAAACTGTATTAGAAATCAGAATATACTTTTGATTATATGCAATATGAAAACGTGCAGAATTGCGTTATCGTGCGAGCTTGCAATTCAAACATGTATCTCGGTTAACTTGTCAGCTTTGAACGTATCAACAAATTGTTTAAAAAAATGTCCGGGAATGTTTTCTTTTGCCATGTGAAATGAATTTGTTGATATCTCTGAATATGCCTGAATTTTTAAAGAATCTTCTCATTATTTTTGAAATTTCCGTTTGCGAAAATTTTAAATTTTGATTGATGGAGGAAGAATGGCAAATATTGGATACCTTTTTGTAAAAACGTTGTGCATTGCGATTAAAAATTTTCCGGGGCATTGAACGAATAGTTTGGTAAAGACAGCCTTTATAAATTTTCGAAAACGGAAATTACAAAATAATGAAAAAATTCTTCAAAAATGCATGTAATACAAAAAAGTTTTAAAACGAATCTAGAAGGTGGAAAAAAAAGTTCCAAAACTGTGATTGGAGTTAGTCAAATTAAAGTTGTTGTTATCAGTATCGTCTTAAAAGATCTCAAGCCATGAAACAATCTTGTTGTTGTTAATTTAGTATAGAATCGATTGAACAATGTGAGGAAACAAAATTAGGAAAAGTTTGCGATCTCGGCATAAAAGAGAATGAAAAATAGAACGTTAAGTTGACTTTCAAAAAAATGTCAACACCTCTCAACTATTTTCATCTCAATTTTCAATCACGACAATTCACTTACCAGGCTTAGAATTATGGATGAAAGACAAAATAAGATAAAGAAAAAAAAAATCAATCGTAACGAGTTTGATTTCCGACGGTGCAAGGATAACTTAATCAATTTCGTCGCTGAACAATTTTTCCACACGCAAACTCGTCGTGTACTTTCAATTATTTTCCCATCGTACATACTAACTTCGCACTTTGAAGAACGAGACGTTCTTTTGACCCGTGCCGCGAAACTTTAACGGGCCTCTGAATAATAATTACATAGGTACCCATGCTTATACGTTATTTCATAAGCCATGGACCGTCGTGAAAATAATTTCCAACTGCGAATATACGCTGACTCGGTCGAAAGCTTCAATTTTCATTCCGTCGACGCCTCGCCTCGCCAGCGAGTTCTTTCCCTGCTCGGTGTACATATATACTTGTATATACACACCTGGAACCTTTTATATATACACATACATACATACATACATATATATGTAATATATATATATATATTAAAATCAACTCAGCATTTATTTGCATTATATTATTACGATGCATATACTAGGTGAACTTTTTTCACATTTATATTTCTCTCAATCCATCTCTCTCTCTCTCTCTCTCTCTCTCTCTATCTCTCTGCCTCCGACCAAATCTCGAAAACCTCGCGTTTTCCACTGCAGAGTAATTACAACTTGTATATTTATATATATATATATACAGCTTTTGGAGATGTACGAAAAAATATTGGCAAGTTTTTGCTGCAGCTGCAGTCGGGCTGAACGAATGGAAAGTGTGATTAGAGCGTACTTTCTTTTCATAAAGTCTAATTAAGGAGAAATTCTCGTATCAATTCGGAATAACGCCAAGTCTGACATTTTTATTCGCCGTTTTATTTCATTTACTTTGGACTTACTTATTTCACCGTGACAAGCTTTTGCCGGCTAATGAAATATATGTTTGTATACGTATATACACGTACAAACACGCAGCTGCGGTCACGGGGCACACGCAACGTTTTAGCCAAATTAGTACCTACTCGTAAATTTCTACCAATTAGGCGTGTAACCGCCAAGTACCGAAATATTGATAAATTAGAAGTTAAATCGGAGCGACGGTGGTCAAAAAGCGTGAACTTTGGTGACTCGAATTGAATTTTTTTGAAAAAAAAAAAAATAAAAAATACCGTGACTTTGAAGGAAAAATAAATAAAAATCAATAGACGCAAATTTAAACCAAGTATATTGAGTTGTTGAATTATTATGAATAATTTGGTGGACAAAATTATCATACATTTTTTTTTTTAGACAGCATCTTAAAATTTTTAGAACAGTAGTTCTTAGCGCTGGAAACACAAGAGTGAAACAGGTTATTTTTCTTTGATCTTAGTCGCGTTGAAATGTGTGTATTTGAAATATTTTCCCTAACTTAACAAGAAGGTATCAGTCTATTTTAAATTTAGCTATTTTCTCACGATAATAATTTTTTTTTTCTTTCTGTTTAGACTGTACAAGTCTTAATAACACCAAAAATCAAATTTCTCCACACTACTTTATTCCTAAAGTCGATTCGAATCGCTTTTAATCCCCTGGATTTTTCCTCCGATAAATTTATACGTCGCAATCGCTATACGTATATGCATTATAATGTTCCCCGATGTCGGAGAAGTAGAAGAAGAAGAAGAAGAATATACCTAATAACGCCAAGAATATAATATTGACTCGAAGTTAATTAATTGTACATAGCGTCATTAATTATTATATAACACTCAATTACCTCCAGGGTGGGTGGAAAATTTTAACGCTCCTTCGGGAAGAAGAAGGTCCTTTCTGAAAGTGATTTTAATCAACGCAACCGAGATTCGGCTGCTTTGGACAGGCTTGAAACCCCGTCGCTTTTCTTTACTTCTTTTTCCCTCCTAAAACCATCTGCAGCTGGGTCACAACTTTCTGATAATTCATGCAAATTAACCGCCTTCTTCGTTGGAACCGCGAATCTCATGCTTCAAACATCAATTAAATTTTCGACCGTTTCGAAGTAAATATCGGAGGGGTTGTTTTTCTTCGCATATACATACATATATATATATATATATATATGTGGGTGTGTAATACAACTTATATAATTGGTACGCATACTCGTTATAACTCGGAACAGATTTTTTTGACGTTTTCAATCTTACCCGTCAGCCACTTACTGATTTTTTTTCATCTTTTTTTTTTCTTTCTCGTATTCTTTGAAGTCAACTTTTCAAACTCCCGCCACTTTTTTACGCAAATTACGAACATTATAGAAATTTTTTCACACGAATCAATCAATCAATCAATCATTCCTCGTATTCTTGACGAACTTTCGCTGAATTTGGCAGGAGTGCAATTCTTTATTTTTTTTTATTTCTAAAGAGGAGAAATATAATGTATAATATTTATTTGATTTTTCTCATAATGAAGAAAGACTCGTCGAGTTTTGGTCAAATATATTTTATAATACGTAAACGACGTGTCGACGGAATTCGCCGAACATCTTCAGATTATGAATTGAAATTAACAAAATGCTTAACTAGACATTCGCTTTCAAGTAGAACATATCAGTTATGGTTGATAATTTCCAATGTGTGCTTGCCACCCTTGGAATCGATAAATAAGGCCCAAAACAATAGTTTATGAACTATTTCAGATTTTTAGCTTGACTGGAAATGGTGCCAAAATCAATTTGAAATTGAAAAAAAAAACATCTTCAACTTTCGATTAAAAAAATTAAAACCTATTGTTTAGATCCTTTCATTTGGTCAGAAAAAGAGGATAAAAAATAGAAGAATCTTCTTTTTCTTTTAACCAAGTAACACGAATGAAACGATAGTTTCTAATTTTTTTCCGAAATCAATTTGAAGTTGAAAAAAAAAATTCTCAACCTTTAAGTAAAAAAACTAGAAACTATTGTTTATATCGTTTTATTTGCTCAAAAAAAAAGGGGGGGGGGGGGGGAACAAAAAGGACAAAAATCTTCCTTCATCTTTCAAAAAAATAAAATGAATGAAACGATATTTTCTAATTTTCTTACTCGAAAATTGAGATCATTTTTTCCAATTTCGGAACGATTTTGGCACCATTTTAAAAACAAGCTAAAAATCTGAAACAATTCAGACACTGTTTTTTCGTCATTATCTATCGACTGCAGGGATGGTCCTCGCGGATTACGTTTAAAATTTCTGAAAAACATAAATTCAAATATCATGTTCCTCACATTTGAGGTTAGGTCTGATTATCCTCGGTGAGACGGTAATTGGTAAAATATTGTTTCACGCATTGCGTAACGTGCGTATGATGTATGCATTTGCATACGTTACACGATACCCACAAATCGCAATATAACGTGCTTCCATTTTTTTTTTCCGTACGGCGAAATCGTCCAATTTATTCTGAAGAATTTTGCCGACAGAAAGCCGCAGGAATATCGCGTTACACATGCACAAGCGTTTTACACGCATCTATACATATGTTTCCATCCTTCCCGACTGATTAATTATGATACGGTTATTGTTATGTAGTAACTCTGCGGCGTTATCGTCAACGTTGTATGTTATCAACTTTGATTGCCTGTCGGCCAATTAATTACAACCTATAATGAATTATAATTAATTATAATGCGAGGCGGTAACTTATCGCGTATGCACGTTGTATGTATTGCGAAATATCGTACGCGATGAAATCACGTAATTCAAAAGTTTCCTCCAACTTGTGTACTTGAAGCAGTGAACTTTATACGTACATCGAGTTGTTCAGCATTTTAGCAAAGGTTTTACCGCGATGATTCTGCGACACGTTTATCTGAGGTACTTTATTTTTTTTAAATTTTTCGCCTGTTTATTCAACGGAAAATTGTAATTTGTCAAATTTCACGTTGCCGGATAATCGGGACTCGTTCTTCATTTTTTTGATATTGTTATTGTTATTATTGGTATTATTGTCGTCACTCTGTATAAAACGGTTTCAGTGTAACGTAAATTTTTCAATTTTACCGTACGATGAATCTTGCAGTGCTTTTTTTTTTTGTCTTGTTTGAATTAAATTTTATATCCGCGAATCCACCGACACTGTTAAAAATTTCTATACTGTATTGGATATTTTATTCGGATACGTTCGACCGTTTATTCAATCTGCAAATACAATAAATTGACTAAACAGTTCAGTAAATTCAAATTACTTTTTTTCCTGTGTTTTTCTTATAAATTTTAGTAAAATGAAACATTTTTATCGTAAACTTAACCGAGCTTCACCGAATTTGTAAATTTAATTAACTTATTTGTGCAGTAAATGTTTAGTAAATTGATAATCATTTTCACAGTGGTGCTAAACAGACAAATTTGTCGGAAATTTGATTTATTGAAAAATGTGACATAATTCTGAGCGAAAATAGAAAAAGAAATCGTACGAATTTAAGCAGACAAAATTGGAATATCTTCGGTATTGACGAATGATCGATTAATCAGGGTGTGAAATTGTACAATATTTTTTTATGCGCGTTTTACGCACTTGTATTTTATACAGGCAGGGTAAGTTTTTTTTTTTTTTTTTTTTATTTGTTCCTCTCCTTCTCGGTATTTGTTATACTCGGAGGTTTTTCGTTGATTTGTATTACACCGACTGGTTTGGGGGATTTAATGAAGCGTTATTCAACGAGCAAACTTTATGTACAACGGATTTCGCCCTCGATTTCGATGTCACGAATAAATTCCGAGCTTCGGCAATACGCTTGCGCGCCCCAACCTAGACTATACCACCCTTTGCAACATAAATTCCAATCAGATTTTCAATATGCGATTGCGTTTTGCTGGTGTAATACAGTTATTTGAAAACTAAATTTACAAAACTTGAATCTTTGTCAAGCGGGTTTTCAAAATTACGTTTATAATTAACACAATTTTCAACCATCGAATTAAGATTCAATTCTCTCATCCAAATACTGCGATCGTCACAAGTTGGAATATTTTCATTCACGAGCTGAGAAATTTTTTTACCCGTAAGAAAACTCTCGATTATAACACCGGTCGGATAACGAATTTTGAGTCTGGATTCTAGATGTCAAATTTTCATTTCTTGCACGTGACTGATGAAAGAAAAAATAGTTTTATTAGATAAAGTTTGCTTTTTTAGAAACCAAAACGATATTTCGCATGTTAAGCAAAAGTTACCTATTTTCTCAAATATTTATTGCAAATAACAATTACGAAAACTTTAGCTTCGCATTTAATTCACATTCAAAAATAATAATTAATCACAGGTCAACAAAAAAAAAAAAAAAATTTTTTTCATTTAAATAAATAAATTTTGATTCTATACGTCGAATAATAACAAAAATCGTTATTTATTACTTGTAAAGTTTGCTTTTGTCTTTTTTACGTTGATAAATAAGTCTCAAAGTTTTTAGTTGATAGCCATGTCCAAGAAAAAAAATTTAAAAATTCTACTCATTCTTTAGTTACACGTTAGAAATAATCCACTTCTTCTCTTCGCTTACTTTAGCTCTAGCCTTCAAATAGTTGCACAATTTTCTTTGCGCTGCAGGGCGAGTAAACAGCGCGAAACATCGCGCAGTTAATCTTTCTTCGTTTTTCTCGAACGAAATGAAAGAAGAAACAAAAATAATAATAAAAACAACTTGTTAAGTACCTCGTAAGCTCGTAATTTTTAATCAACCTCGTCGGCTTGAGCGAAAGTAAATTGTGCATAAAGTTTTTAAATATTGAATGTTGCATCACGCTGAGACTCGTCGTTACAATACATAATACAATACATTACAGGTATTCCTCTTACCGTATTTTCTTCCCCACTTTTTGAGCTTTCCTTTTATTCCGATCCTTTTATCCAACAGCAGGTTTAAAAATTTAATTCTCATTAGGAAAATGTTCGATTCATTCGATATTCATCTCCTTATTCTGCGTCGTTCTCATCCGCGTAAAAGTGCAAGTAAGATCGATTTACAAAAAATTATACGAGGACTGAGAAAACGATTTATTCTATGACGCAACAAAAATGTGAAATAAATCTTACTAGCAATGCATTCCCGTAAAGTTGTTTTTTTTTTTCTGACACGTAATTCCTTGAATCGAAATTTCATTATTCAAATTCGAATACCGTATCTGTTCGACAAAAATGCGAAATAAATCTCACTAGCAATGCATTCCCGTAAATTTGTTTTTTTTTTTTCTGACACGTGATTCCCCGAATCGAAATTTCATTATTCAAACCCGAATACCGTATCTGTTCGACTCTTTATAGTTTTCCAAAATTTCTCCTTATTCACAAGCAAATGGAATTTTTCTCGAAGTAACAAATGAATATTTCAACAGCTTTATATTCGAATGAATCTCCGTTTTTTCGCGCTACGCAACGTAGCGACAAATCCTACACTGATTTTTAGTTTCGGTTACCGTTCAGTCCTTAACTATTTTCATATTTTACCACAATCGAAAAATACAGTTCTAGGTAGAAAATGAAAATTAGTTTTCTAACTGTTACCGAAAAGTCTAGTATCCGTTGCTATTCTTTCTCGTTACGATCACTGTTGCTATATTTTCTTGCAACTGTTGCGAAAATTTAATGCTCGAGCAACAATAAATTAACGTTGAAGCCTTATTGAACTAGAAAAGTAGAGTAAACCTGACAAACTGATTTCGCGTTGCAATAACCAAAAAAGGATCGACGATAACGCAAAATGTTTACGCGTACCTCATTTTTCGTAATTTTAACAATATTCAAACAGTTTTTTTTTTTTTTTTTTTAACGATACCCGTTTTACTCGATTTTTCTAATTACTGTACAAATGAAATTTCTCTCAGTGTACCGAATAACAATATGCATTCTGCGTCGTCGGTTATATATAAAAATCGTCGACGTGCGGAAAGTTTTGGGTATAATATATTCCAAGTTTTGCGAAGAATTTCCTTTTCCTCTATTTCTAACCGTCGAGGGTTTTTTCTCTCTCTCTCTCTCTCTCTCTCTCTCTCTCTCTATTCGCCGTTAAATCACCACCCTAGATTAGATTCGGAGGCACGAGGCTCCGGCGGCTGCAAGAACGGTTTAATAATGCACAAGGATTAGCATTCGGCGAAATCTCGGTTAAACGGATGCATCAACATCTTTTTGCCAAGCTCCAACCTCCCAAACAAGAAACGTACATCCGGATTTACCTTCTTCCTACAGTTTAAGACGGAGAGTTTTATTATCTCGAGGAGTCGCCGTTTTCCTCGAATTTTCTCTAAACCTTACAACACTCGAGCAAAGCAGACTTGCTTCCTGACCAAAATTACCAGCGTCTATTCCCTGAGTGAAATATCGTATCGATTGCATAGATATTTATTTTTTATTACAATTCATGAAACTTCAATTACAGTATTTCGGGGGTCGAAAAAGTAGCCCCTGAATTATTTTACATTTTTATTTATTTATTTATTTATTTTTCTACCGCCAGTTAAAATTTTGTCTTATTTTGGCACTATTTTTTATACCAACATATTTCATTTATAACTCGGATGTATAATCAATAAATGAGGGTTCTTAATTTCATAAACTTACGTAGGTACATAATTTTTCATTTTTACTACATATTTATGAAAGATATTCATTATGTGATAGATCGAACATCGTGTTCGATATGCGTAATTATACGTGTAACCCTGAATTTTTTGTTTACCAAACAAGTGAATAATTGATTTTATTTTGACAATTTCACTTTGTAAGATGTAATTCAATTACGAAGACATTTAGTTCAGGTTAAATGCTTTGATATTATTCGTTTCCTTGACATTCGTTTGGTTGTAACTTCTCGTTACCAAAGATCTCCCAATCTTTGGCAAGGTCTGAAAAGTTTTGTATTTTTGCAAGGAATTTTTTGGTGAAAATGAAATTCATGAAAATATAACGTATTTTAGCAAAAAAAAAAAAAGAAAAACAAAATAAATAAATAATTTATTAGCAGGTCGGAAAAAAAAAAGATTTTCCTTCCATCTCCACGTCATCGTTGAGAATTTCCTGTATTAACGATTGTTTCGTATGACTGACGGATATTGGGATATAAATTACTGCGAAATTAAGACAACTCTTTAGTACCAGCTGTCGAAAATATGTGAAACAATTTAGAGGTTACTTTTTCGATTAAAGCGTTAAAGTTGAAGCAAAATCGGAGGTGGTGAGGGTTGATGGCGGGTAGAATTGGCATGGAATGCCCTATTTATCATATATATACACATACATTCCTGTATGCATGCACACGTGGAGGGAGAAATTCGTTTTGGTTTAAGCGAAGAAATTTATTAGTCAACCGAAGAGCGTAAAGAATATCGATTTATCTATAACGCGAAAGCTTTACACGTCAACTGGGCGGGTGATTATTTTTGTTTTTTTATTTATTTTTTTTTATTTTTTTTTTTACATTCCTCTTTTCATACTTACCTTTCCCTCCCGCCGAAAGAATTATTTATCACAGGAACATTGGTTATTTATCATCGCATCACGCGCACGATACTTATTTTAAGGTGTGAAATTTATTTAACGCGCATCGAAGATTGCTCAATTTTTGCACATTTGTTATCTAGATGAAAAAATTGGAATACTGGTAAGAAGTAGAAGAAAAAAATTGCGTCCAAACAGATACAAGTAAAAAGAGAACTGTGATTTTCTAAAATTGTTTCAACAACAAAAATCTATCACTGGTACAATTTTTATAAATTATTCTGAATCATCTCGTTCGTAGATGGATTCAGAATAACTGAAGATGTACGGATTTGAAATGTGAGAAAATCTGACGAGAAATTTCATTCGAGTTACGTACGAAGAACCGTCAGTCGGACGGTTTTTTTTACTTTTATTTTTTTTCGTTTTTTACTCCTCTTACTTTACTTTGCTCACTTTTTTCTCCCATTTTGTTTACGTAGTCAACGCGTCTAGCCGCTGTTCAATCGAAAGTGAAATTCTTCTCTCCACTAGCGTCGCCATCTCGAGAGTAAAGCGAATTAGTTTTAAGAGCTTGTCTTCTTCCCTTTTGTATCAACGCGATTACGAACCCTCAATCCTGCTGCGACGTTACGGCTGAGGACGTAAAGGAGTGATTTGATAGAAGAGTAAAAGAAAGAAAGAAAGTGAATTGAGGCGTGACTCGTGACGAGAGAACTCGACAGGTGTGAGAAGAAAAACTGGCTTATTCCGTCAGAGACTTGAATTATTTATTCTTTTTGCCACGATCCAATTTTTTTTTTTTCCTCCTTTTGAAAAAATGGCAAACGTTTGAAGTCAAAGTCCGTATTTTCGTTGAAAATTGAAGATTAAGAAAAAAAAAAAAGATCCAGTCGACTAAAGACTATAATGTTAATTAAAGAGGGTAAATTATCGAAGAATATTGTTTCCAAATTTGAAGAGAATCTTTTGAACCGTTTTTGAGAACTAGACGATTGACTTTATTGTCAATGACAATGCTACTCATTATTTGATTTCAATAAATAAAGAAACAAAAATATTCTCATTATACTCGATCTACGTTGTTTTGATAAAAACAAAGCCTGAAATCGAATTGAATAATTGATCGTCGACGTGTGCCTAAATGTCTAAAAATTGAACCGAATTTCAGCCGTCTACTCTTATTAATCCTCTTAACGGTTATCGAAATATCGGTCGTAGAAATTCCGGGGTCCCAATATCTTTAATATCTTTTTAACGAAATATGAGGCACCTGCACGAGACCAGGGAAAAGGTACTTGACTCAATTCCGAAGATGCAGAGACGGAGAGACGAGAGTCGGAGGAAAATTGACGGAGAAACGTTTCTGAAACGGGACGAAAGTGCGGGACAGACGGAGGAGAGTTGGAAATCTCATCAGAGTCTGTCTTGTCTCGTTAAAGACATGCGAGTTATCCAAGCGCCTCGCTGTTTTCCCTCGGGATACGAAAGCGGAAGAATTATGAGCTGACTGGAATGTCGAAAAAGTGGGAAAAGTAATCTCAATTATAGAGAAAAAAATTTAACGATTCCAACTTTGATTGGAAAGAAAGTTTCGATTATAAACGCGGCGTCGAATAGATTCAAAATACAGGAAATTATTTACGGGAATTCAATACTGGATGGGTTTATTCATTTGATATATGTATACTTTTGACCAAATCTATTCCAGAACGCAATATTTATTCAAAATAACGTTGATTAACTCAAATGAATTTATCTGAATTCAGAAAGAATGAATCACAGAGTTCGATTGGATTTGTTCGCACGATTTTAAGTTAACTAAGGAACTAATGGAATTGGAATTAAATGCAATCGGATGACTTGAAATGAATTTCCATTAATACAAGTTCATTCATATCACTTCAGATGAACTTCCACAACTCCAAGTCCGCTACAACTGGCTTCGGATGAACTTTTATAGCTTTAAGTCACCTATTACATGACTAAATGATCTTTCATAGGTTCAAGTGTGTTCAAAACACTACGTATGAACTTCCATAACTCCAAGTCCGCTACAAATGGCTTCAGATAAACTTCTGTAGCTTCGAGTCACTAATTCGCATGACTTTAAACGATCTTCCATAACTTCAAGTGCATTAATATCGCTTCAAACGAACTTACATATCTTGACGTCACTTCGCGTTACTTTAAACGAACCTCCGTAACTTCCAGTGACTTTGACCGAATTCGTAAGCGACCTCTCGCCAAGTACACGGAAGTGATTTGAAGAGTGTTCAAGTCGAAAACGAATCCTTGGTAACGGATGTACGGCATAAACTACAGTCGGAAATAGTGTGGTGAACAATTGTGTAACCTAACGATCGGCTGGGTGCCCAAGGCGCAAAGTGTGCGTAGCAGATACAGGCTGGATAAGGGACAAGAGACCCATCGACCAAATCGGGTATTCAGTGGTAACCAACTCCAGCCATCCAGCATCTCTAATTGCAAGTTGTAGGGGACATTTGATACCAACTAATTGCTCGCTGCTGACGTAAGCTTTACTAGAAGTAATTCGAGACAGCTCCTATATCTATACGTCTTCGTATTATACCGCGGTGCCAATTTACCGACCGAGGTAAATACGTCTGCCTGTGTATTTTCCCTTGTATGTACAAGCAAAGGATACACACCGTTATGCAGCTCCTGTGGAGCAAAGTTATTAACGTTCCTATACAAGCCTCGAGCTTCTGATCCGCGCCTTACGCACCCTGAGTTAATGTAATAATGGTGTAATAAATGAACGTGCGAATTGAAGGTGAAACATCGTCAGGGTTCTCTTCTCGCTCTCTTTGTCTACCGTTTACTTATTAGATTGGCGGGAATTACAAGATTGAAGTTAATTACGTTTGCGCAACGAAGTGCTGGAGAAACTCTCACTATTTTTATCTACCACGGAATGACTTTCGAGTTGTTTAACTTCCGAATTATGTGTATATACCTCGGGAGCATTTTCCTCATCACTGTTTACTTCATTTCCGACACACCAAAAACTCCGTTTTCTTCTGAAAGTCCATATTTGGATGTACACTTGGAAACAATGAATGTCAGACGGCAAATTTTTTACACTAGACAGTTATGTTGGCAACACAAAGAAACCTACAGCGCCAGAGTCGGCCAAGCGCGAAACTAACTCAATATCAATAAACGTTACATGATCCATGACCGTCGAATCTAACCTTAAAATACGTTTCAATCCAATAAGTCATTATCCCCGCGGTATTCTATTGTTTTACGCTCCGCCGACTGTGGCGCTGTAGGTTTCTCTGTGTTGCCAACATAACTTTCTAGTGGAAAAAATTCGCCGTCTCAGACTCATTGTCCCCAAGTTTACGTTAACTTTACCAACTTCAATTTTCGTCAGGAATTCAAGATCACCGAACTACTTTCACGTTGTTCTTGTTGCCGAAATTTTTGGTCAATCAATATGGAATGACGGTGCGATTCATACGTTCATTGTGTGATCGTTAGTTATAAAGTCTTTGAGTAAAATTAGTGATTATTATTATACAAACGGAGTAATCGAAGTAGCTGAAGAGTTAATATATTCTAACAACGAAGGAGGTTGGTTAATCGAAAATCTACACTTTTTATCAATATTCGTGAGATACGAAAATCTTTCTAAAAATACAAAAATAAAAAATACCAGAATATTGAATAAAATCTAAGATATCAATGCTCGACTTCAGGTGGCTTCAGAATTCTTAAAAATATACTAGATTCCGTCAATTTCTCTCTATGCCAGTTCATTTTATTCAGATGATAATTTTCCATAAAGACACTGGTACAAATTGTTCGTGAATCAGTATCAATGCAACGTTGTAAAAATAAATATTTAACAATGCCAATGTGATAAAAAAAAAAGAAGAAAAAACAGAGGTCAGGTAAATTTCTAGAAAATATCTTCCCGAACAAAATCAGTCATAATAAAATAAAATCGAACGAGCACACTGAAGTTGAAAAAATTTCAACGCAATCTGAAACGATGCATCGAGTTCTAAGCTTCTGTTCATAATTTTGTGGCCTTTAAGCGACGATCTTCGCATCTTAGGAGTAAAATAATTTGACGAAAGCTCGTTTTACGAGTCGTATCTCATAACATAAAAAATATCTCCGCATCGGCTAATACGCAATATGCAATGAAACTTGTGGTTTGTAATTCATGTCGCTCCACTTTGAGACGCGTTCGCGTTTCAACCTCTCTCACTCTCTCTCTCACTCTCTCTCTCTCTCTTTTCCTCCTCTCTCCGTCTCTCTCTTCTTACACGTGTATAAACCGTAGATCTTTCGGCAGTTACATATTTCCTGGAAATACGATAGCACGTGTGTCCACGCTCGAGCGAGTTCTGAAGCAAAACGATTAGGAACAGCGCCTTGCTTCCTGGAGGCGTCTTTCCTTTCCTCCCTTCTGTCGCCCGGGCGTGTGTCAGCCATAAGTCGTCTTCCCTCCAGGCTAGGCGTCTTATACACTCGCACGAGGCACAGAAACACCGATCTACCGCTGTATTCGCACACGCGATTTTCTGCCCGAGGTTTATTACGGGAAAAACTCTAAAGAAAATCACGTCTCGCTTTTCCACCGTCCAAAGATACACCTGCGATTTTTCCACAAGCTTCGGATTCGAAAAGATGATGCACGTACACTGGGAAAAATTTCATTGGTTACAGTAACTAGAAAAATTGAGTAAAACAGGTATAGTTAAAAAAACTGTTTGAATATTGTTGGAATTACGAAAAACTAGGTACGCGTAATCATTTTGCGCTATCGTCGATCCTTTTTTGCTTATTGCAACGCAAAATCAGTTCGTGAGGTTTACTCTACTCTTTTAGTTAAACAAGGCTTTAACGTCAATTTATCGTTGCACAAGCATTAAATTTTCGCAACAGTTGCAAGAAAATATAGCAACAGTGATCGTGATGAGAGAGAATAGTAACGGATACTAGACTTTTCGGTAACAGCTAGAAAACTAATTTTCATTTTCTACCTAGAACTATATTTTTCGATTGAGGTAAAAAATGAAAAAAGTTAAGGACTGAGCGGCAACCGGAATTAAAAATTTCTCTCAGTGTACGTCTTCGGCTTCCCTTGAGCTGAAATTCGATTTCACCAATCTCTGCCTTTCGGTTTTCGGGTGTAAGGGGATGAAAATAAAGCACGACACGCCCGCACGCGTCAAAAGTTCGAACGCAAGCTCACGGATCCATCGCCTCCGTGGATTTGCGTAAAATGTATTTTCATGTTTGAAAGGCATCACTGGCCCACAATGCCTTGGGTATATCATCTTACAATCCTCCTTTATAAACAGCGTATATCACGTGTGTGTATCCAATATACGTACATGGTACGTATACCTGCAACGTTATCTACTCGGCTGTGTATTCCAAAGAGAGAGAGAGAGAGAGGGAGAGAGAGAGAGAGAGAGTGAGAGTGGCTTCTCGAATGGATTCAACGCGTTAGTGGGGTAGTTTTTTGCGTCTTTCATTGTGCTCGCATTTCTGCGTCGCCAAACGCGTCGTTCGCCTGCAGGAGGGATGGAAAAACCCTCGATACATGTCCTCGGGTATTGTCAACCTGCTAAAATGTAAGCGAGGGGAAAGCTTTTTTTTTTTATATACCTTCAGGCGAATTTTATAAGGAGAAATCGGCTGGACCGTAAGAATCTAAGGTTACAGGAGAAGGACAGAAGCGTTTGAAAAATCTCGAGAAACGTTATTTGCGCCAATGACAGTGAAGTAAAACGAAGAAACAACCGTATACTTGGGAAAAGAAAATGTTTATTCCAATTATCCTTGAAAGATATTTAATTATTTAAAATTGTCATTCACTTCTATCGAGAAAAATTTATCTTTAAAATTTGAATACAATAAATTACTTTGGAAGAGAAATAAATATAAGCAAATACAAAAATTTATCGAGTTTATAGTTTGGTAAAGAAACGGATGGAAAGAGAATAGTGCATGCAAAAACAGAGATGGAAAGAAAATTTGCACGAGATTGGAGTTTAGTTTGAAGTCAACGTCAAGAATGCAGTAAATCGTGAATGAAAGTTTAAATAAAACTGATTAAACGATAATTTTCCACCGGCAAAAGTTACCAGTTTTAAAGTTATAAAGAATCGTGCTCTTTTTTTTTTTGTAACCTTGGCTTACGGCGACTGCGAAAATTGATATTTTATTTATTTAACGAAAACATGTTGCTAGCACGAAGTTTCAACTTTAATAACACTATTTACACAAAATGAACCTGCCTCCATCTGATTTAAATTTTGAATTTACCGTAACATGCAATACTTCTCTAGATATTGGTCTCTGAGCAGTATTGAAATGAAAGTTTTTCAGATATCGGCCCGAGTAGAATCGAATAGAGGGTATTTCAGATATTGGTCTGAGAAGAATTGAAAAGTGAGTTTTTCCAGCAATTTCATTGCATTGCGCGGCGGCTTGTTGTTGGGAATATTTATTCGACTTCCACAGTTCTGGATTCGCGAATATTTCATTTAACAAAAAACTGTCGTACAAATTGCAATTTCATTCGATATTCGTAACCACTTTGTGCCTTTGTTTGCGTTTCGTGAAATTCAAACTTGAACTGCCGGCTTATCGATTTGGTGTTGCGTAAACAAGATTATCCAAATCCTCAAACCCGAGTCTGTGACTCTCAATTGTCAATCCGTAGTGAACTCTCAAGCCGACAAGTCGATTTCACGAACGGAGCAGAACTGATTGTGAGACTTAAGTACCCGTACCGTATTTTTTTGCTCGATTGTTACTAACTTTTTTTTTCTCTCACACCACTGCACGGATATGTTTATTAAATTCAGATGAATCTGATGAATGAATATTGCGATGCTGGAAAATATTTAAAAGTTATTTCTTATCACATTCTTTTCTCAATGATGACTCGTTCTATGATAAAATTGCCGAGACGTGGAATGTGTATTCTTACACAAACATTTCGACGAAGAAAGAAAACAAAATAAGTAATCTCAATCTCTATCGCAAACGATGACAGGAGATTTTCTAATTCGAACGAAAAATTGAAGATTCCAGAACTATGCCGTTTCTACTTACATATTAGTTGAATAAAAAAATTTAAAAAAAAGCAACAAAAAGAAATCGGACTGTGCATATTCAACACGGATTGAGTTTTTCTCCATTAATTATGATTTTTTTAATTAGTACCCTCTGAAACGATTCTGATTACTGATATCATACGAGATATTTCGATTAAATTTATTATTGGCAATTCTAGTTACATTTGTCTGTAACTAAATTCAGATAAAAAAGTTCAAACCTTGACATGACCGAGTAATAACCGTATGCAATTATGCAAGTATAATAAAATACTACAGATTAAGGCACTCGTAAGAAAAAAAACGTGTAAAATATTATTGTGTATTTTTAAAATTTATACATATGTAATTAGATATTTCTCACTTTTTCATTCCATGTTTCGCTTGTAGCTTTTAAACCAAAAGCTTGGTCACTCTTGTCTTGGTCTTAAAATTTTCGTTTCTGATAAGGAATTGGTGAGAAAAATTGAAAGCCGATCGATTGCGGCTATTATCATTAGAAAATTGCGTTTCCGTGTTTTCGTAAGCAGTAAAAATCGCACCCGTGGTCTAAAATAACTCAAACCCGGTGAAAAATGTTTTTTTTTTTTTTTGCACATTCTACACCATACTTGAAAATGTTTTAAATCGCTGAAGACGTAGGTCGGTTCGGGGCAAAATACCTGATAAACTTTTACGCGTTAGGTTATTTTTCGTTTTCCCCCGTTGACGAAATTATGCAACAGACACAACCGTGACAGCCCGGTTTTCGACGAAAGTGCCGAGGAGGTGAAAATAACACCTCGGTCCGTTCTCTCTCATGCGTTATAGTTTGCGTGAGAATTAATGAGCGACGGTGTGTAGACGGCGTTAACAATGTCCCAAAGGAAATCTCCGGGGTGAAATAATGACGTTGTCAACGCCTCATGTTTCTTTCAATACCTGAACCCTCCTCCGTCGAACAAGACGAGCTTCTCTCCTTCTCCCTTCTCTTCCTTGTCCACCTCCTCATCCTCGTCCTCGTCCTACACCCGCTCTCTCCGTAACTCCCGAGCGAGTACAATATTCTCTCTACAAATCAGCTTCTCCCGTAGGCTGTCGTCGACGATTCTACCGATCCTACGTTCCCTTCGCTAACAGGTGACGAGGGCGCGATTCGTCTCGTGAGAAAATATCGCCCGAGTTACGAGAAGGAAGAGCGGCTTAATCGAATAACGAATTTCAAACGTCGAAGCAATTTTGCGACCCGGTCGATTGTCACGACCCGGAAAAGATCGACGAGCAGATTTCCCTTCCATTCGAGAATTACGAAAAATGATCGTTTTTCGAATAAATACACGATTGTTTTCCCCGATTTATCCAGTATAATCTCAACGATTATTTTTCATCGCAATCGGTTTTTTGGTTTTTTTTTTTTTTTTACTTCTCTAAAAGACGCAATAGTATAATTGGTGAGAGATAAATGAACATTTTTACCTGGAATTGAAAAATATTTTTAATGAAACTATGAATTATACAAAAAGTTTTCTTCCGTTAGGACTACGCAACGGAATTTACAAAATTTTTGTTTCAAAGGCACCGATTCAAAAGAATACGAAATTATGGATTTAACTGAGACATGTTCGATTATTTTTTTCAGACTCGATCAATCGATGCATCGATTATTTTTAGCTCTTACTGAATATCACGTTTGAATTTCATGGTTTCCTGATAGCATCGCAAAATGAAATGGGTTGTTAGATTTGTTGTCTGGAAAAGCTTCGAAGATTAAAAAAAAGCGATAATATTTTACTTCAACTTGGAAACTCGTTCCGTTGACCATAGAATCGTTTTCTACCGTGCATAAGTGTGTGAGAACGTGTTTGGTCGTTATTTCGGAAAAACGATTTGAATGATTCGGACGAACTTTTCAGAGGCGTAATCAAATATCTGTCTGTGATGATTAGTGGGACTTTCTAAACTTACGCATAACCTTTGGGCTAAGAAATGACGAGTGTTTGAACATTCGAACAATCATTAACTTGTGTCCTAAATTCCGAGAAAACTAATTTACAGAATCGGATGAAACTTGGAGGAAATTGGGTAAAATACAGACCTGGCAGAAACGATCAGTTTACAAAATAACAGCCAGTTAAACTAATACCAAAGTCTTAAAATTTGAAAAAAGAAGTAGCAGACAGAAACTTGAGTTCCAAGTTATGTGAAAAATTCTTCGATATATCGTAAGATAAAATTAATATTTTTTTTTTCTACTCCGTCTGTCCTGTTTTTTTTTTTTTTTTTTTCGTTTTCACGTATAATTTTTTTTTTTCAAACGGACACCGAACGAACAACGAGAAAGAGGATGGCTACACTGAGAAAAATTTCATTTGTTACAGTAACTAGAAAAATTCAGTAAAACTGGTATCGTTAAAAAAACTGTTTGAACATTGTTAGGATTACGTAAAATGGGGTACGCGTTACCATTTTGCGCTATTGCCGAGCCTTTTTTGGTAAATAGCAACAGCGATCGTAATGAGAAAGAATAGTAACAGCTAGAGAACTAATTTTCATTATTTTTTACCTAAAACTATATTTTTCGATTGTGGTAAAAAAATGAAAATCGTTAAGGTCTGAGCGGTAACCGGAACTAAAAATTTCTCTCAGTGTAGGCTGCAGGTTACGTGTGTGCAGAGGAACGGTTTAATATCGTTTCGAGGGTGGCGGAGAGTCGAGTCTCGGCCCCGGAGGCGGGTCGCATCAATCACTGCTCTGATTGCACGCTTTTACCGCTAAACCGGCGTCATACAACATCGGATGCCATCAGCATTAATTTTCGACCACACGAAATGCTGACGAACACCAGAATAGCCAACAAATCGGGCTAGATTTATCCCCCCGTGACTTGGGGACCGTGTGTGCGTGACGTGAGCTTGCCTCTGCATTCGTGTGAAATCGATGAAATCGATATATTTCTTTTTTCATTTTCCCTCGGGGTTTTTTTTTTTTTTACACGATTTTTAATCCCAATTTCGACAGATTAATTGGCCTCATAATTCCTCGATCCTACACTGCAGTTAATTACCCAAGTGTGCGTGTGACTGCGTGAGTGAGGATTATTTTATTTTTATTTTTATTTTTGTTTTTTTTTTCTATTTTTATTTATACGAAACAATCAGCAGTATATTCACCGATTTGAAAAATTCAATACTGAATCCGACATAATTCCCCCGCGTATTACGTATTATTTCAAACCAATGCATTGTACGGGAATGGGAATATTTTATTGCTGATGTTGTTTATGCGCAAGACTCGTTGTATAAACTTTCACCTGTAATTTGGCCTGAAATTTACTCACTATGTACATACACATATATACGGCTTTGCGGAAACACTTGGCTAATTAATTACCGCAATTACTCAATGAATTTATTCCCCCATTCTAAAAACCATTGAAAATGCTTACTCAACCCTCGGCCTCTTGCTTTTTTATCGCATTGCTGCACGCAGCTGACTTACGGTCTCCAGAGAAATTCAAGGCGAGATTGTCAACAGAAACGGATTAATTAAAAGAAATTTTTGTAATAAAGTTAAAGGAAAAAATCTGTTTCACTGGACTGACGAAATGCCAAGCTTTAGGGTCGTTGGTTCATACTAATCGTTAACGAAAATTGTATGATAATTTTATATCGACAAATAAAATTGATTGGGTATTTCGGCACGATGTGACCGAAAAGTTAAATTTTTAACTATCAATAGTTCAGCGATTAATGGACTTGAGTAATTTTGGAAAATTTGACTGTAAATGTGTTTATAGTGTTGACCGGTCGGTACCGACAGTTTAATTACCGTCGGATAGAAACTTGACAAAATAATTACAGCTGTAACGGTGAACACTTAAAGCAACCAACATTTTAGCTGCGGAAGGTTCAAGATGAATTTTTGCAATTATAAAAACAGGAGTTAAATAAACGAAAAGGAAATGCTCGCCGTTGGAAATGAAAGGATGAAAAGGCGCAAAGGAAGTGGCGAAACGATGACAACTCTGCAAAGACCTCTTTACCATGAGTCACTGAGTGCAGTAATTACTTTGGAAAAGGGTTGCGAAGGCGAGTCGTTCTCTCCTTCAATTTCCAAAGTATGACGGGCTCTTTCATCGGAATTTAAGTGACATTGGCGAATGAGTTTGAGGCGAATGGAATGGGGGGAGATGGGCTGGAGCGAAACACCGATGCCGATGATTAATCTTTGGGGAAGAATTCTCAGCGTTCCTGACCACCGTGAACGAGACAAGGCGAGACGCGGGGTTCGAAGTATTACCAACTGACCCAGGCATACCATCGCTCCGTCGGAATTGAGCTAGTGGGCAGGCACCTGCTACGTGATCCCAACTCCACCATTAAGTCATGCCCAACATCTTGATAGATATTTCCGGAGTAATAACTCGCGGTTCAACGTCTGATCTGCTTCGGGTATGCTGGATCGTCGAACGATGCTTCATATTGCTTACAATTCAAGCTACGTAAGGACGGAGGACTGTCTCAAGTTGTGCAATAACTGGCAAATCACTTCGACGACTTTTCGTTGGGGGGTAATCAGTTGGAAAAAGAGGAAAAAGTGTTTGAATAAATTCTGCAACCATGCTGTTGGCGCCAATGACGATGGACGCGAATGAAATAACGTTCCTACCTTTCGATAGAAACTAATCTGAGCGAAATTTAGTACCACAAGTCAAGCTATCAGCAATTTGAGAAAAGGTTTTACTATTGGAACACTTGAAACGATCCGATTCCGATGTTTTTGATCTGGTCGAACATCGACTGCTGAAAGCACCTGATCACGTTTCTCCTGCAATGTAGATCCTGAAATTTCGGACAATGCCAGAGCTCGTTTTGAGTACCTGAATTATAACCAAGGTGAGATTCACGTCCTCTGTAGAGTGTACACGAACCGTTCCAACACTTAGGAGATGATAAATTATCGCGTACACACGAACCGCTGAGTGCATTTCGATCTTCCTTTCCAAGGCAGGCGTAACTCACACGCGTTTCAGTGGCATCCGTGCCGGGTTGTACAGTGAATATATTTATTTGCGAGGTAGGTATAAGGTATACAGAAGATGGATGGGCGAGACGGAGCAAGAAGGATGTAAGGGCCCCCTTCGGTTGCGTATAAGAAGTAGTCAACGGTGCGTTGATAAATAGGCGCAACCCGGCACTTCCGGCCCTTAAGGGAAGTTGGCCGCACCTCCATGTTCTCTGGCACGGTGGAGTGCTACCCGCGTATTTGTATCCCATACATCTGTCCATGGCATTCGTTCACCGAGGTGAGAGTAGTTTAGCAGCCTCGAAACCACTCTACCGACATAAATACGCGTCCGTGCGTGAGAGGTGTATAAATTCTTCTTTCGCGCCCACGTCCATGTACCGAAAACTCTGTTGTTCTATGTTGACCTCCAGCGAAGGTTATTCCGATTGCCGGAACACCGGACGTTGATTCACTCGTTCAGCGAATGGTACAAGCCCTTCGTATCATCGCTTCCAGAGGACTAAAGCATGCTGGGTATCAGAGCTGTTGTGGAAATCACGAGATAGGGAAAGGTGACCAACAAGGATGGTATCCGAAGTCGATCTCTCCGATTTGATTTCCTTTGTGATATGTTACAGTAGACTAAAGACTCGGTGACACATATTGTTTTTTATCTGCCATTGAATACTTTAGGAGAGTGAAACCACCCTCCAAAGTAAGGCATGTCAAATGGCGATTTGGTAATTTTTTTTTTCTTCCAATTGAACAATTTAAATTTTCCATTTCTCGTTATGAGAAAACTTGTCCAGTTGAATTGATTGAAAAATGTTATGTTCTTGTGAGTGAAAATGCTAAATCGTCCCTTGACGTGCCTTAATTTTGAGGGTGGTTTCATCCCCTTAAAGTGTTAAATGGCAGATAAAAAAAAATAAGTGTCGCTTGGTTAACAGTCTTCTATGACATATTACAAAAGAAATCAAATCGGATAGATCAACTGGGATACTTTTCTTGTAAGTTGATATGAGTTAGGGTTCGACCCTTCATCGATTGAACGATACGCTATGTTACATGGCCGGGGGGGCTGAGTGTGTCTATTAAATCCAGCCAGTAAAGTTCACCATTTAGTTACCGAGAACGATGCACACACACACACACACATACTCAAACGCATAATATACACTTTGGGAAAAAGCAGACCGCGGTACTCTAGACAGACTACTTGACCCGGTTCAATGTTTATTGTTGTTTCGGTTGGTTCACCTCTTCGCTAAAGGTACTGGGAAACGTCTGCAAGCGCATGAAAAATGGCTAAACCCTGTTGGCTGCTGCAGTGTACATCGAGCACGTAGCTCCGTGCTGACCCAATCCGTTTCGGATTTTATACACGAAATATTACACGAATGTAGTGCCGTAGATCTTTAAAACTTGGTGCGAAAATCGCCGTAACGTTTATACTTGGTCAGAAGTCATTTGATGATGTATAGTCAGGTGAAAGGGAGTTCCTTTTTTTTTTTTTTGCTCCTGACTGCCTTTGATTTACTGTTTTTTTTTTTTTTTCACCACTTTCCGTACTTGTAAAACAACATACCATTCAATCACTCTGAAGATGATTACTTGTGAAAAAGATAAAAAAAAAAGGAAACTATGTAATTTACAAAATAAGCCCGGAAACAATTGAATAGAGGAAAGAACACATTGTTCGATTACTTTGAATGTTCTGATCATGAAACTTTTTCTCAAATAGCTGTTAGTACTTCGGATTGTCTTGTTACAATTTGGCCAGATTCGTTCCAATTACACAGCAGGGATGTCTTTTTCACTCGCGTTCACAATCGTCGGCGCAAATGACGTGAGTTTTTTTTTCTTTGTTTTCTCGCTTCCTGAATTTGGTTCCCCCATTCAAGAGATAATTTGTGCCCATTCGTCCCAAATTTCACGACGTCAAATTCATTAACTTTCGGAAACCAGCCGGTGTGCATCCACTGCGCGGTTTTTGACTCCGCGGGTTTTTCGCAACGGTTTCAAGAGAAGTGCCCAACGGCGTAGCTTCGCTCACCGCCTATCGACCAGATGAAGAATGACACATGGGGAAGCCGACTCGACGGGCAGTGGAGTGGCAATCAGAGCCCTTGTCCTCCAACCCCACTTCAGCCGGCGCTGAGCTCTCTGGGATCCTGGAGTGAGGCTGGCTGGTTGTAACAGATCTGAGGCTGCGGACGGTCCTCCTCGGCAAGAAATGCAGAGCAGACTTGGCCAGCCGTAGAAATTCGCTCGACCGTTTCCTGCAGCGTCGCACGTCCTTCTCCTCCTCCTCGAAGTCCCGAGGGAACTGCAAGCTGCATTCTCTCGTGTAATAAATTGAAATCGTAGCGAGGATTCCCTCCGAGGATTCAGGAAAGGAGCTAGAACCGCGGTCCTTAGATTGGAACGGTCGATTCAGTCACGCCCAAAGTTTCATTGTCGATGATGAATTCGGCGGCTCGTTTGAAGAAAAAAATTTGTTTCTTACGACAAATTATTATTGTTTCAAATCGCTTCGTTTGATCTGAAGAAACGAAAATGTGTTCAAAGATGGCAAAGTTTGATTTCATTTCGCATAATGCAAAATAAAATTGCTTGTATTGTTTAAAAGGAAATTATTCGTCTTAGGAATTTATTTGATTCAAACAAAAACAAATTCTTTAGATTCAATAAAGTAGAATGTTCATCGAGAACGGATACTTTTTTCAAATGCATACGTAGTTAATCGGTGGTACTGCTGAAACAAAATACCGGTTTAAACGAAATATTATACTTAATTAAATAAGAATTTCTTTGAATATATTTTTACTGAGCGAACAAATTTTTTGGTTGTATCGGGTAGATGTCGAAGCTTTAAAAAAAAAATAAGATGATTATCCTGAATAAGATTATCTACTTGACGGATAATACTGGACTGCTGGCGTGACGACGTTGCTTGGAAAATCAGGAACACTTGTAGAGAAGTTTTCCGATCGAGCTCGGAATGTGTGCTTATTGAAATTTCCTCCGGCGATGGAAAATTATCAGGAAGAGCTGTCTGATTGTCGACGTGTCTGAGAAGTTTGATGAACTCGTTCGCCGTTTCTCTTATCGTGCGATGTTGTTTTAACTGTGGAATTTGGTCCGGAATATCGTTACGTAGAACGACGAGCACGCACTTAAATATGTATTCACGCGTTTAATCGAATTCGCTGTTTGTTGACGCAAGCAGGCAACCAATGCCAGGCTCGAAACCGAACAACCCGCAAAATAGTGCTTATGCAAATTCGCGGCTCAGCCGATGCTCATCATTGCGGGATTTCATTGGAACTTTCGTTTTCCGCTATTACAACTGTTTACTTAACCCCCGGTTCGATCCGTGTGCTGTTTAACGCGTAATGTAGAAACCCTAGAAAACAACCGATTAGAAATTTCCTCAAATTTAAGTACGAGAGTGAAGACTGAAGACACGGAAAAATTATTGCTTTGCAACGATGGGATAAATTTTGAAGATTATAGTTCACTAAATATAGTTCACGAAGTATAAGGAGATTCCGAAATATTTCCCTGAAACGTATGATCGTTGCAATAACCTTACAAACTTGTATCTCACAAATTTCTTAACTCGTATTAGAATTTTTCTCCCACTGATACTTTTTTATTCGACCATAAGTTCGATGCAGCCTTGAAATAGTCAAATAATGATTGAAGTTTTATTAAAATAAAATATTCGATTGCAAAAATATAGTGTTTGACAAGTGTAAATTATATTTGTATTGTTAATTCAACGCTTCCACGTCCTGCTTACTTATTGATGAAAACACTTAACGACAAACCAACAAGTTACAGAAGTAACTAAAAAACCCCTTTGAAATTTCTGCACGAATTTTTTTTTAATGAGAATTAAACGACGGGGTAAAGAGAAGATAAATTCATACGAATTTGGTGGGGAGAGAGCCCAAGTTTGGTATCGAATCTACTCCATCAGCGAGCAATTAGCCAGCAAATGAAATTTCTGCTCCCCCCAAAAAGCGATATGCTATGATTTAATTCAATAATCTCAGTACGTCACGCTCTCCTTCCCTCTCTCCTCTTCTCTGCTCTCTTCTCCTCTCCCCCGCGATGCACACGAAGCTGTCTGCGAATGTTACGAGTAACGAAGTACCCGCCCGTATCCTGCACAGATCTCTGCATTGAGCTGCATGTTAATCACACAGTTATCGATTCTCCGACTGACTAAAAGCAGATGATACAACTTGCGAAATTATTCAACGCTGCATTACCAGCTGGTTCGTAATTCTAGCCGCCTATGTGCAAGGACATGCCAACTTTGATTAATCGTGAAATTCGATCAGTCGACTGATAGGATAAAGAATTAATTTAATTTGAAAAGTCGAGTAATCGATCGATCGTTACGGTGGATTAATTGATCATTTGAAAAATGGGATAACGGAAAGGATTGATTAGTCTAAATAACCAATAACTGAAGAACCAATAGTCTGAAAAACTTACAAGGAAGAAAAGAATGACTAATCCCATACTTGAAACTGTAACGTTTAGAAATAGCGATTTTTTACCAACCGTTCGTGAACATTAGGTACTGTAGATGTTAGCTGCTTTGAAGGATAGAAATTTTGATGCTTAATTATTTTGAAATACAAATATTAAAATTCGATAACTGAAAACCATCAGTAGGTATACACGAAGAGTTTTGAACGCAAATTCCTGCACCGCTACAGTTACCGACACTTTGCCAAGACACAAACCCCCTTCTAGAACATTTGAGGGTAGGGTATATCCCCATTCTGATGGACTTTGTCGATTTTTGGATCATTTAATTGTCTAACATTGTGGATCAGCCGATAATTTTGTTGCCCTACCTTAATCGCAATTTTCGCTGCTTTACTATAGTTTTAACTCTCATTGAACAAAATTCGGAAGGATCGATAAAGTCAATCAAAGTGAGGATGTCTCCCGCCGTCGAACGTTCTAGAAACGAGTTTGTGTCTAGGCTAAGTGTCGGTAACTGTGTCGGCGCAGGAATCTGTGGCCAGAACTCTTCTTGTACACCGCTTACCATCTTCGGGACGAAACATTATATTAACGTTAAGGAAAATATTTGCGGCGCATTATTTTCAGATGGAGAGATATTTTTTTTCTGTTTTTTTTTCAAGGACAGAGACTTTGATGCTTCGCGATGCGTTTCAAGAGTCTCGTCCTTGAATATTTTGAAACGAAAACATTAAAATTCACATATTAAAAACCATCCTTCGGACGAGAAATTATACTAACGTTGAGGGAAATATTTCCGGCGATTCTTTCCAGATGACAAGACCGCATTGGTTCACGGGGTTGTTACGTCAGACGGTCTCTTCGACGGCACAGTGCGGAGTGCCAACGGTGAAGAAATTTACATAGAGCCAGCAAGCAGGTACTTCAGGAAGAGACGAAGCGAGTCACCGTCGCTCGACGACGTCGACGTCAACGACGAGGACGACGTCAGTCCCATATACCACACGATCGCGTATCGCTCCAACGACGTCGCGACGCCGCGCCAAGAGCACTCGTGCGACAGCGAGCTTCTCCATCGAAATGGTAGCCTCAACTTCAACCATACGTGAGTAACAGCCACGAGTAGATATAAACTTTCAATTCTTAGATACGCTAGAATATCAAATGTAAGGTGAGGCGTGCGGATTTCACTCCATTCGCGCATTTTCTATAAACATTATTCAAATACTGAAGTTTATTCGACTATGATGAACATGACCATTTTTTTTTTTTTTCTTGTGCTTTTCAAACGAACGACAATCGATATGGGTATTCGTCGATTCATGATTGACGAGGTTGCTTAGCTAAAGATCGATATTGTCTAATAACTTCATTATAATACAAGATAATTGTTCGTTGAGTACTCGTATCTTCGAAAATAAGAAAATATAAAATATCATCCTTTTAAATTGCTTCAAAATAAATTCAATTATAGTAAATTTATTTCGTTTCAAATTGTAAGAGCTTTACATTTAGAAGATTGTTTTCAAATGAATTGTCCAGAAATCGATACTTTTTATCTCTTAATTAATTTTCCCATAAGCTTGTGTTCGTAAGCTACGAAGCTCTCTTCGATAATTGAAAAAAAGAAACTGTAACAGATTTTCTTTTTGTTTTACAGTAGTTGATTTAATATTGCGTTTTGTAAATCATAAAAAATGTCGGTAGAATATTGTCAAATTAGATATTTAACGTTACCAATATGATAAAAAAAAGTGATTCGGTGAATTTTTAGTAAATAGTCTTCTCAATAAAATGAGCCAACGTAGAATGAAATGAAACGAATCTACTAGATTTTCACGAATTTTGAAACGATTTAAAGTCAAGCATAGATATTCAACCTTTTCTGAAACTTATGATATTTTTTATTTTTGTATTTTTAACGAGATCTCCGCGGGATGCGAATATAACAATTTGGTATATTCTCAATGTATTTAAAATATACCGAATAGTAATAAAATGAAATGATTGTATTGATTTTTGGCGAAAAAAACTCCTTGTATAAACAAACGTATGTAAAATAACGTCTGGCGTCAAATTTCCTCATTTCCTTCTACCTATTGAAATTCTTTTCACTGAAAGTCAAGAGTAGGTGAACTCTCGTTACCTGTGTGTATAACAATACTCGAATATACCGTATAAATCACTCGTTTTACGAGGGGGATTTTTTCAATTGTAAACGTCGCAATTAGGAGAGTAAGGAAAAAGAAGCGGTACAATTCTATCTCATGTGATGAACGACGATGAGTGTCGAGATCATTATCGCATATAATACGTTGAATTTGTCATCCCTTGCAATCAGCCCCCTTTCACACGTCGTATCGTACACACGATTATCCTCGTATAATATTTCGCGAGCAAAATAAAATATAAAGTAGATGTTGATTCTTTAATTTAAAAAAAAAAAACAACAAAATGCAAAAAGCATTTTATTCTCGCCTCAATTAAAAAATTATGTCTGTAATTTGTGATTGAAAAATTACATCTCTAGTTGTATTGTACGCAATGCGATTACACACGTACAATTATGTAAATTCTCGTTTCGAATGATTTTCCCGAACGTTAACAATGAACTTATTTATTTCCTCAATCAAACGCTCGAGTGACGCAGCGGAAGTATTATCAGCAATTGTATACGTACAAGAGTAAAGTCACGGTTATAAGACGTCCTACATGTGTAAAAATAAACGATACGACGTGAGCTAATTACGTTGAGCATGCAAGGAAGTCTGCCTCGGCTTCGTGTGACGATAAGGAACGTGCATCGACGGTAACCCGGAGGGTGCGACAAGTTTATAAAAAATTACAGAGTGAAAATTTCCGCGTAATATATCGCTCGGACTTCCGCGGAAATGGAGGAAAAGGTGGACGGGAATGGGGTAAGGGGTGAAGGGTGGGAGGGAGGGGGAAACGATTACGAAGAACGATAGCTGGTAAGAAGTCCGGGTCAGGATAGCGTCAAGGGTGACCATCGAGGGTTCGAGTAAGGAAGGATGAGTCCGTATCTTCGAGCTCGATCTTGATGCCCACGCGATTTGAAAAGATGAACTCCAGTTTCAGAAAAAGTGAGGCAACCTATCAGCCGAACACCTCGCAGCCGATCTACCAGCACCTAAACGATGGAAAGTCTCACGCAAAGCCCGGCTTTTATCCAAAGGATGCTCGAAGGAAGCAACCAACTGCCAGTTCCCACAATTTGGAACTACTCGACAAGTAGGTTCAGGCAATCTTTTTTTCCTTGGCCAAATATTCTCTCTCTCTCTCTCCGTCTTCCTCTCTATTTGCGTCGGTCTTGGAATTTTTCCTCAAAGATATCCGCTATTCGCTAGCATCAAATTCACCGGAATACGAAATTGGCTGTGAAAGAAAAAAGAATTTCTATGAAATCTGGATCTTTTGTCAATTCAGTTTTGAAACAGCGAAGGATGTATTCGTACAGATTTTTCAATGACTGTCCTTTTTCATGTTGATTCGGTTTCTTTAGGATGACTGAACATGGCTGAAACCATAACAAAATGAAAGAATAAATCTGTTTTATATGATTTTGTAGTTTTTCGTTTGATTCTCGTCTTTCCAATCCAATTTCTCATTTACAGAAAATCAAATGTTCATCTGATCTGTATGCAATTTTTTTTTTTTTTGGTCTTTTCGGTTGTTTTTTCTAACTGAAACTGAATGAAATAAACTGAATATTATTACCGATGATAATTTTCAACTCAGTTTACCAAAGATGATTGATATGCGAACGTACAATCAAACGTCCTAGGGACTTTTTACGTCGTAACATTTAGATTTCCTGCTTCATTTCTCAACGATATTTTCTCTTTATACGTTGTACAGACATGTTTTCTTTACGACAAATTAAGGAAGGAAATTTGAGGGAAAGCCAGCTAAAAGGATGGAGAAAAACAGAGAGAGGAAAGATAGAGAGCGAGAAAGAGAAAATAGGGGGGGAAAGGAATGAAATATGTCTCTTCCAACAATTTCTTGCTTTTCATAAACGGCTCGATGCACCCGACTGAATTATCCAAACATTTTATTAAAGCTGAGCTTGCGGACACTTTAAAACCGCGAATAGCAAAGCGAACGTTTTTTTAGGAAGGAAGGATTTTCGAATTCCCTGCCCGACGGTTAGATTTTTACTTTTTCCTTGGTCAGAAATCTTTTTTTTTTGCGACTCAAGAAATTTATTTCATTGCCAGAAACGTTTATGATGTACAAAAAGTCATCTGTCTTCTCTGGAAATCTTCTTACTGTTAATTAAGTTTGGATCGTCAAAAGAAGAATCGCTTTAAGGGTTTTCTGATAATGTTCTTACAGGTTTTTTTTTTCTTCCACCTTTTCTTACCGTTAGTTAAACTGTCTAGTAAGATCCCCTTACCGTCTTATACCTATTTTTACCATAAAATGACGTTCAAACGACAAAGCGACGCGTCTTTGACCTGCTTCAACTAAAGTTTCATGTTGTTTTTTTTTTATATATTCGCATTAAGCTGTAAAGATATCACAGCCATGTTCAGTCAGCCTGTCTTTTTCATCTACATAAAATAACAACCACAAAAACCGCAAGCAAGTTCATATCGACAAACTGTTTAGAAGTTTGTTTCACGTATTGATACACCAAGCTTCCGCTTGGAAAATTCTTCAGGAGATCTCCATATCTGTTCTCAATTCCGTGAGTTAATTTACAAATGATAAAAGAAGAGTGATTTTTGCATGTTTGAAAGTGAATTTTCACGAGAAAAATCTATAAGAGAAATTCCCTAGCAGGGTTAAACGATGCTTTTACTTGGTTTTCCGGGATGTTGATGCCCGCTTCTCTGAATCCTTTCCAAATTTTCCCAAAATCCTCGATCCCTTCCCTATTATTTTAGGCACACTTGACCCCATACAGAGAAGGGTTGTTTCAGCTATAACATCGCTTGGAATTGTATTGTTTAGACTGTACAGAGAGAGGTACACTCGAGTGCTCCGCAAACGTACCTCGGTGGACCCGAAAAAGACAACGTGTATGCTCTACCTTCAGGCTGACCACACTTTCTTCGCCCACTACAAATCGGAAGAGGCCTGCATCGAGGTCATGACTCGCCATGTTCAACGCGTCAATGCGATATACAGATACACGGGTAAGCAAGCATTTTTATACCTGTCAATACGATCTGATTTTAGAGTTTCCGAGGAAATTGTAGACGGCGTGATGGATGATAAATCCAGTCATGTCCTTTGACCTCGATTGAACGGATTTCGGTTGACGAGGCTTAGTCAAAAATCGATGATTTCTATTATTTTTCTTACGGATAATAAGGACACAATGAATTTTCTAAACAAAGGTTTAAGTACGTCGATATACTTCGTTTCAATCTGGTTTCAGATCGATAGAAATTTGGTCGATTCGTTCAATTTTACCTTACGATGATTTATTTTATTCGGTAAACTATTTTCGACAAAATCATTGAACCAGATTTTCTTTTTCTTTTCAATAATTAATTTAATATCGAGGTTACGAACGGTTTGAGATATATTTTCCGGAACGCGAATTATTCTCGAAAAGTTAAGTTTTAATTGTAATTTTTTTTGTTACATAGATTTTATTAACTCTGCATCGTTGATAATATGATATTTAATTTGTATTGAAACTTATTGAAAAACATTTAAATTGTTGTACTGGTTTATACTAGTGACAAAAAAAAAAAAGAAATTTTCGAATCCGACGACTCAATCGCGTTTCCGATTGCCGATAATTTTTTTTTACTCTTGTCCTCAATTTCCTCTTATTGTTGGTTTTTTATTTGACGCTGAAAAAATCGACCTCGTTACCGTGACGCGTTGGGATAAATATTCATACATTCGAATCGCGCGGAGCCAGAATTATCATATTTGTTAATAAGCAATCGGTCAGATTCACACAGGGGGAAATAAATTGATTGATCAAAAAATTACCTCACTCATTTGCATGAAATACAATTATTCCAATAACAAAACAAATACACTCATGTAGATAAAAGCAATAGGTTTAAAATGTGCAAACGAATTATAATAATATAACCAATTAGGTAAATAAAATAACGCTGCATTTGCGTGATTGGACTACGTGTGCGAAGTGATAATTACACTGGCGGTTTCTTTTATTACAAAAGCGGAAACACGGGCGGGGAAAAAAAAGAATCCAAGCGAAGAGTGGCAATCATTTTTGTTCACGGTTCGCATTCAACCATAAAATTTTTTATTCCTTATTCGAAAATGTGTCATTTTTCTTAAAAAAAAATCTTATCGCACAATTCACTGCTTTCGTTATACGCACGGTGACCTGTATTTACAGCATGTTTATACGGTGAAAGATACTTTGCCAGTTCGAACGAGAAGTCGTTTAGAAATTCTTTAGCTGTTTCTTATCTTGAAGCCGTTCGAAGTAGATACTTCCTTGCAATCTTCCCCGCTGAGACGCTCATCAGAATACATTTTGCACCCCGCGGGTTCTTCGATATTCCCTGCAGGCGTGTATTTTTCCCTTCCCCCGCATCTCCCTCATCGCCAGAAGTTGGTTGCATCTTTCCCGAATTAATACCACACCAACATTCGCACGCCTCTTCTGACTCGGAAAGTTTGCCCCTGAAATATGCATAATAATATCATCCGACCAGAATTTCTCAAACTGCCATGTATATCTAAAAATTTTCTAGGGAATAATGTCAACCTTTTTTTCATAAGATACTTGATTATTATTTCTAAAATTTCTCAATGAAACCTCTGAAGTATTTCGAAATACTGGACTTCCATAGTAAATTACAAGATTTTAAATAAAATACAAAATCATCGGTTCAGTTCTCGCTTTTTTTTTTTGATTTTTCCATTTTCCACGTCATTGTGTTTTTGTTGATCAGCAAAAAAAATTTTCCTATTTTTATGCAATACTCCGCGTTCTCCGTATAAAGTACACAAGTATTCCTATGGCTAAAATTCTCGACTTAATATACGCCTCAAGTCGAGCTTTCCGATTGAGAAGGAAACAAAGAGAAACGTGCTTCGATCCTTCTCATGCGGTTTTATGAAAGGATGTATCGCCGAGAGAGATCGGCGTGGCCATACTCATTTTAGAGGCTTAAGCTGCACTCGTCTGGTTTCTTTTTTCACATCGGTCCCTTTCATCCTTCAGCTTATGGGCTTCTGCATTATTTAGTATTTTTAGGAAACCCTCATAAAGTTGGGCGAGGGGTGGAGGTAGGTCTCGACTCGAGTGGTGCGTGCCTCCCGTAGATTATACGAGTGCGTGTAGACGTATAGACGGCGTCGCATCAAGGCGGGCAACTCATCCCGCATAGTGCGCCGGAATTTCGAGGCTTACCGAGAAGAAACGATGAAACTTATCAGGCTAAACGACCAACTGCGCATGCGCGTGATAACTGGACGCTATTGGTCGGTGAGATCGTACAATGAGAGAAATTTTTCAGTTCCGGTTACCGCTCAGTCTTTGACTATTTTCATTTTTTATCACAATCGAAAAATATAGTTCCAGGTAGAAAATGAAAATTAGTTTTCTAGCTGTTACCGGAAAGTCTAGTATCCGTTACTATTCTTTCTCATTACGATCGCTGTTGCTATATTTTCTTGCAACTGTTGCGAAAATTTTAATGCTCGTGCAACGATAAATTGACGTTAAAGCCTTGTTTGACTAAAAAAGCAGAGTAAACCTCACAAACTGATTTTGCGTTGCAATAACCGAAAAAGGATCGACGATAGCGCAAAATGTTTAGGCGTACCTCGTTTTTCGTAATTCCAACAACATTCAAACAGTTTTTACTAAAGATACCTGTATTGCTAAATTTTTCTAGTTACTACAACGAATGAAATTTTTCTCATTGAACCGCGTCGATATTTTCGTCTGCAAAGCAGGGCAGCCAACCTACTAGAAACTAGGCGTGACATGCGAAACTCTGCCGCGTCGAGTGGTGAATTGAAATTATGTCGTCACGATGACTCGTAGCCATAATTTACCATCGGTTAGTTGACGATAAAAGCTTTCCAAGCCTTCCCGCGTGACTACATCGACTATTTCAGATCCTTCTAACCTAAAAAAATAATCGCGTCCTCCACATAACCTCCATAAGCTGCGTTTGATAGCTGAAATTTAAGGTGGCTAGCCTGCATGAAAATTCGACAAATCTCACCCATGCGCAGTCGGAAGCTCTATTTGTTGAGTTCCGCCGTTTATTACTCGGATAAAGTACATTGTACCTTATATTTGCGCCAAAGAGGCAAGCCGCGGTTTCAATGCCTGCGATATTACGACAAGTTATAATGTTGCTGCCAAGCAAAGCTGATTAAGGTAAACCAGAAAATCCTAATCCCTCGCCTGGAGCATCCGTAGTCAGCCACCGGTTTTACTTTTTCTTTTTTCTTTGTTCCTTGAGTAGGGCGAAAACTATGAAAGCACTCGAATTACTGGATTTATCGATAATCGCCGCCACGCGTCGGGTGACGAAATCCAGCTTGACGTTTTAGCAATTACTATAAAAAAGAAATAAATAATCCTCGATAAATTTGCTGAAATAATTTGATTTTCCATTTTATCATTGAAATAATTAGACGTTCTTATAAATTGTAATCGATTAACTTGTGTTAGTTTATTTAGAGATAAAATATCAATCTTATCAAAAATCATTCGTGTCAAGTGTGATTTCTCTATTTCACCATCAATTGAACTTTAGAAATTATTCGTGACCATGTCGTGTTGTATTAAGAAAAAATTCGTCGAGTGAAGATGATTTTTTATCAATTTAAAATTTATTTGCAAAACATGTAAATTCGACGTTTCGATTTGGCCCTGCCGTTTATCTTCAGGGAAATAAGTGACAATCTTTTTAGTTTTGATGTTGTTCAAACGGCATGATGGTTAAACATAAACGAAATTACATGTTTGGTAAATAAATTTTAAATTGATGAAAAAATCATCTTCACTAGACGAATTTTTCCTTATTGCATCAATTGAACTTCATTCATTGAAATTTACAAGCACAAATTGTTATACTTGTTAAAATGAGAATATTATAAAATTCAGCTCAATCAGTTTCGCTCTCGCGCTTTTCGTCAACTTTGATTTTATCACAGTTTCATTCCGTCACTTTTTTCACTCGTCTCTGAAGGAAAAAAAAAAAAAACAAAGGGCGAGAAGATATCTTACAGTTTTTATTCAACCCTCGATAATGGCAATTACTTTCCTTTTTATCGTATTATCGGGAGCGCCGCGGTATCTCAAAACCGGTAATTTATCGTCCGCCGAGTCTCTGCTATTCAGTATAATCTTTTTTTCTAATTATTTTCCTCATCGTTTTTTCCAACCGAAGGTAACATCCACCTAATCGACGCCAAAGTGACAAAGGCTCACCCACGAAGATTGCGTGATTTCGTAACGTTTTTATACTTCTTTCTCCGTTCTCTTTTCTTTCCTTCCTTCTTTTTTTTTCTTTTTTTTTTTTATTTTTTATTCTCCTCCCTCTTTTATTTTTATCTTTGTTTATTTATTTTTTTTTTTCGAATCTTGCATGGTTAGAAGCCGTGATTAAATGCCACCAGACACGCCAAGCCCGCGTCTTCCGTATGCACGTAAACGTACAACACGTGTGTACTTGTACGTATTTGTATATATATTTCTGAACTTCGCTCGCTCATTCTCGTATGTGTTAAATATACGAAGCGCAAGCTCGTGCAGCCACGCCGAATGTCTAAGCCGTAATTTGATTTTACGATAAGATTCCACTGTAATACGTATATACATATGTATACCCAACGTATATGTCTACTTCGTTCTAAACCAAATTAATCTGAATATTTACAGGAAACTTTTTTCTGCTCTCTCTCGGTTCAGTTTTTTTATTTTATTTCTTTTTTTTTTCTTCTTCTTTTTATACTCGGTCCTTCCTTTATTTCTGATCGATTTTTCTCCATCGATCGATGGTTTATTGCATGCAAAGGTGCAAACTGTTCCTCGGCACGCGAACTGATCAAATTTATAACCATCATAGAATTGATTTACTTATACAGCTTCGTGTTATTGAATATATATTTGCCCGAGTTATGCGAAGGTGCGGTAAGCTTAGAAATTTTGTGAAATTGAACCTTTTTCATCGACATGTTTTTTTTTTTTTTTAGATGCACCTACAAAAATTGCAATTTGAAAAACACAATTGATCTAAAACAAGACAGCTGATTTTTCATCGGTTAAATAAATATATTATATTTCATGAGCAATTTGGGGGAAAATAATTCGGTCCTTTGTTTTAATTACTCTTTTGACGATAAAAATTTATACAATTTTAAAGAGATAAAAATTTTCAGACTATGCGACGGCTTCACCCGTGCTAATTTCAAAATTGCACGTAACTGTTGCAAATGTCGTTTATAACGATGGGAAAAAAAAATTTATAGGTACTGTACTTTACCCACGAATGAGAAGTAGAAGTTTTTCCCCATGAAACTTCCCCATTGATGAAATTTCGGGTTAACCGTATATGTCAAAAAAAAAAAATAAATAAATAAATAAATAAAATCCGTGTCCCGAAAAAAATTATATCGAGTTTTTAATTAATAGTCATACGTAAAAGGAAATAGAATTTTTTTTGTTACCTGCTACATTAAAATTAACTTGAAAACGTTTATCGTAACAAACGAATTTCACTCCGATGCAAAAGGAGAAAGAAAAACAAACTCGCTAATTTCAAATATAACAACAGGGGTCATTTTCTCGTGTATTTTATTATTCGCGTATAATGCATAATTAGCACGAATGATATAAAACACTTTGTTAATGAAATCGGAATAGAAGAGGAGAGCGACCGCGAAGCAAGCGAACGAGTATTTTCGTAAACACATGTACGTGTTGTACATACGATGCATGTGCATGGAGAAGGATTGCGGAAACGATTCATCGGTGTATCCGATCTATCGCGTGCGCGACATTAGATTCGCCCCCGCGGTACATACCCACTTCCGGTTTGCGTTCCAGATCAGATATCGTTTGCGGGTTTTAAAATTAATCCTCGCGATGCGACAATAAATTATTTTCCAAATTAGAAACGCCGCGGGCAGTCATACAGGGCGCAGGGTTTATCCTCTATGTATAATACCTTAATCGCCGGTTCGCCGCATTAATTAATTGCCTTTTATATGACTCTGCAGATTTCAACCAGGACGGTCAGCCCGACAACATCAGCTTCATGATTAAACGGGTCAAAGTACACGGTCACGACGCCCTTCAAGACCCAACCTATCGCTTCACCGGCACTTACGGGGTCGAAGAATTCCTCGAGCTTTTCTCTGGTGAGTTGTCAACAATTTATTCTTTGAGGGATCGTCCCAGGCTATCGGGGGCGCAAAATAACTGCATTGATGGAAATTTTTAGTTCCGGTTAACGCTCAGTCCTCGATTATTTTCATTTTTTATCACAATCAAAAATATAGTTCTAGGTAGAAAATGAAAATTAGTTTTCTAGCTGTTACCGGAAAGTCTGGTATCCGTTGCTATTCTTTCTCGTTACGATCGCTGTTTTAATTAATATATTTTCGCGCGACTGTTGCGAAAATTTAATGCTCGTGCAACGATAAATTGACGTTAAAGCCTTGTTTAACTAAAAAAGTAGAGTAAACCTCACAAACTGATTTTGCGTTGCAATAACCAAAAAAGGATCGACGATAGCGCAAAATGGTTAGGCGTACCTCGTTTTCCGTAATTCCAACAATATTCAAACAGTTTTTTTTAACGATACCTGTCTTACTGAATTTTGCTAGTTACTGTAACGAATGAAATTTTTCTCAGTGTGATTATTGCGATTCTTTTTTTACAATCGTTAAATTGCGCTAATCAGTAGCATTTTTCAAAATTTCAAAGCAAAACACTCACGAAGAATAGAAAATGAATTTTGTAAGCGTGTATTTTTTTTTACATTCTCTTTGACGGTTGAAAATGTCTTCGAAAAAAAAGGTGTCCTCACGGTTTACACTGTTGTAGCCATAAATATTATATGAAACGATATTTGTAAAAAGATAATTGATCGGTATGAGAGCTGCTATTTTGCTGTGGAGGTTTTTTTTTTATTGTATATTTTTTTCTATCAAAATTTACCGAATGACAGCGGCTCGAAAAAAAATATTTCGATAAGCGTTAGAAGTTGTGAAAATTTTTGTAAATTTTGAGGCAAATGCAAGATGTTTTCGATTCATTAGCATTCTTCGATTTCTATCATGCAGCGTGATTTCTTTAATTTCTGGTTCATTAGGTAATTTTCAGTGATTTCTTGTGACTAGCTAGTCCCGAAGTAACTAAAAATTACTTAGAACTCTAGAAAAACATTCGAAATCAGAGCTAACGTTGAGAATTAATGAAAGTCACGTGATAAACTATAAACCAATAAAATTGCGATCATTTATTTGATATCATTCATGAAATTCAAAGATTCGTGATACTCGCGAAAAAAAAGAAGTTCGTTCCTATTCATTGGACCCAAAATATCATCGTAGGAATTTATATTCTAAAATACAGAATAAAAATATACTTGGCAAAAACTGTAAGTCGACGTTAACTTCGGTCTTGTTTCTAAATCAAAAAAATTCGTGCAAGTTTGGCAAATTAGTTGTCGTTTTTTCACGTTCATCTTCATTAAAATTTCCGTCGAATATCTCGATGATATCTTTTACGCCCAGTTTTGTTGCAATTTGATTACCTACTGCAACGTAAATTAAGGTTTCATGTTAGGTATATAATTAGTGAAGCACGATGAAATGAATTGCGATGAACGGATAAGTAATGAAACGAAAAAAAAAAACAAATTATAAGGGAGAGTGAAAAAGTATCGCGTTTCGACTACTTGCAAGTTTATACGTGCCTGTGTGAGTGTGTGTATGTATGTGCAAATAAGTTACGTATACGTGTAATAAAATGCACGAGTGTATATACCGGCAGTTGCGTTGATTAACGAGGAAATTTATAACTCGTGACGTGCACGTGGGATGTGACATGTAAGCCGCGTGCTGGAAGAAGTGAAACGAAACCTATCGAAGCGGATAATCCGCACTTATAAATTGTTGATCATCGTGAGCCTAATCCTCGGAGATGAGATACATATAGGGGAAAGCAGGCTTTATGCTTCGCGGCGTTCTAAACTACGACGTAATCCCGATTTCCGGTAATTGATTTATTCCTAGTTTTCTATCGGTTACGGTGTCGTTATCTGACGATTCAAAACTTACGAAATCTACGTTCAAATTCAAAGTCAGCGACCTTTTGGTCAATATATGAGAACGTTTTGTTGTTTTCTTAATTAAATTCCGAACTTTGATTGGAAAATTCGAAATCAGTTAGTCCAAAAATCTATGAATAGGGATCTTCGTTCAATTCGACGAGTTTTAGTTAATTCTTGAATTTTCTTCAGCATTCTGCAAGTTCAATTCGTAACTCAACATCAGTTACTCCAAAAAACTAGGAATTACGATTTTCGTAGTTCCTATTAAAATAAGTTTTAGTGTTTCTTGAATGTAACTCATAGCGTTTTGAAAACTCGACGCCAAATTTGAAATAACTGACTTTGGAGATTCTCAAATTTTACAGAGTTTGTCCAATTTCTCGAGATTTTTATACTCGCCATTTTACGACAGCAATTTGAATATCAAAATCGGTATTAGTACGTACTGTATCTTCAAAAAATTTAAACACCAATTTTCGTCATCCGTTTAAAACTCAAAACACATGGACTGAAATACCACGATACAAACGATTTCGAAAAATAATGTATACTCCTATATGAAAGTACAATTTAAAAAAAAAACATAACATTCTTATTGATTTCTTGTTAATAACGTGTACAGTTTCTTTTTCGTTTTGTTTTTGTTTTACAATCGAGTTACTTAATCGTTTTCAATCGTACATATCGCGATATATGCCATCGCCATAAAAAGTTTCCAACGATCCGTAAAAAAGAAACGCAGAAATTTCCACAAAAATGTATATCGTATTTCACGAAACATTTCACGTCAATTTTCCGATACGTACCATACAGCTACTATACAGCACTAGAGTAAAACGACCGCGATGAACGAGAACGATCGCCGGACGTGAAGCACGGAGCTTATCAATAAAACTGTATCATGATCACGATAAAAGCCCGGAAGCCGCGGCGCAAATATCCGCGATTTTAAACTTTAATAATAAAAATCCTGAGCGATATGTGCGATTGCGCATGATTCGCAATTGCCAGCTGTAGCGGGGTAAAATTATGGGGAAAAATCATCCCTCGCACCCTGGAATTCTCCCATGCATGGATCTCATACGGCCCGACATGTGATCCAACCTCCTCGATCGGCTGCATCGTATCGAGCTTTTCTTTAACCCCGCGTCGTTTTGAATTTCATGCACGTTCCCCCGCCTCGCGAATTTAACAAGCAGCTCATCCACTTCCTCCTTCCTATTTCCTTTTCACCCTTTCTTGCTTCCCCCGTTCTCCAACTTTCGGGGTAACATCGGATATGTATCGGAAAACTCTGATAATCCGCGTGAAAGCTCTGGAGGAAAATTTGATGTACGTTTTTATCACACGTTCTCTAATCATATGTGGTTACTTCTTTGAATTCATGGTACGTCTTACTTTTCCAATCTCGAATCACAAGGCTTCGGATATTTGATAGTTTGGACGAAGAGAAGTATGGTCGAGTCTCGAACTAAAAACGAACTGCATTCTTCACTTTTCACTCCGTTAACTACAGTCAACTAAATAGATTGATGAGGTATTTCCAGAAGTATAGAGTAGGTGTATACCTTTGGGGAATTCCAGACAATTCCATATTCCATGAAACCAGTCTTGAAGTGTTGTATTGAAAGATAGAAGTTTTAAGAATTTTTCAGGAATTTTCAGACCGTTTAAACAATGTGTTAGTTGATCAGAAAAAAAGCGAAAGTGCTAAAAAGATATCATCATTTCTTGGAATATGTAATATTTGTAAAAGAAAATTAAAGTTTTTGAGAATTTTAGAAAGCTCTCTTTCAAAATACCTCTCAATATTTATAAATAATTAACTAGTTGAATGAAAAATCTGGCAAAATTCAGGGTACTGTTTCAGAGTTGGGACAATAGCAGAAAAAAATTTGAACATGACAAAAAATTTTGAGGATCAGACGTTCGTTGGATTCGCCTGGAATTCCCCCTATATTATGCTTATACATGTGTACGAATCTGGTGAAACTTTTGAAACATCGCATGTTTCGTTGTTTTGTGAATCATCTGTTTCGTATTTGAGATAACAAATATTAAATTTCATTCTCTCACAGACGAACTTTAGAAAATTCGTGAAATTCTTCAACGTCAACTTCTTGTTATGAAAAATGATCAATAAAACTTTTGTGACGCTTTTTTCTAAAACTTCCTATAAATTTGTTGATCACAAATACTTACAGCTTATATTTTCATGAAACAAAACTCCGAATCGATGCTTCGGTCCAACTTCAATTCCAGATCGCAGTGTGCGTTGTTTGTAGGTTTTTTTTTTTTTTTTATTCCGTGGGTTCGTTCAATTTCACTTAACTATGACTTGTTTCATGCAAAAGACTATTTTCTACGGAATCATAGCACCAGATTTTCTTTTACTTTTCAATCCTCAATTTAATATTGCCACTTGTTGATCGTAATCAATATCGCTGTAACGTTGTAAAATTAAATATTCAACGATCGAAACATGGATAAAAAAAAATCCGTTTCAGTTACGCTGTAGAAAATAATCTGTCGATCTGAAATAGAACAAAACAAAACTAGATATTCAACCATTTTGAAAGAATTTTGAAAAAAGCATTGATAAATCGGAACTATTGTTTATTAATACAGTATTTTCAATGTTTGTATTTTTGAATAGATGTTCGTGGCCGACAAATATCACAATTTGATATCATATGTTGGAATAAAACTAACAAAAAGTATCGATTTTTAAACAACCAACGTACTCAAATATTGGAAGCATTACGCGTAACGTATCTACCCGTATCTCGAAGTGCTGTCAATATTATACACGAACACCAAGGTAACTATACACTAGTCTGCGTATCGATTCGTGCTTCGAATATTACGCGAAGGTTGCTTTTGTTCGGTTAAACAGTGGAGGGAACCGAAGAGTTGAGTGCTTTCAAATGGTACAATTATTTTCGCTCCTATCGGTTCGTGCAAGCTTTCATCAGTCCGTTATTTTCCATCGTAAATGGGAAAACTCACAGAGTAAAACATCGACAAAAGAAGCTGCAATTGATTCAGGTTACACGAGAAAATCAAACCAAGTTTCAATCCACGAACCTTTTTTAATGCAATGTAATCGATTATTCGCATCAGAGAGTCATTCAATCGTATAAGTAATTGGTTCTAAATATTTGCAAAGTGTTTTTTTTTTTTTTTTTATTTTTCCTCGTACTTTCTATTCAAGTTACTTATTAAGGACGTGATATTCGAAGTTTATAATTCAATGCGATTTCCTTTCGCAATAACCGAAATGCTGTCTTTTCATAATTGTACATAAATAATGTTGATCATGTTTTCACTGGCAAAATTTGACAAGAATTCGATGATAATCAATCCAACGTCGTCTTTCCGTGATGAATAACAGGTTTCAAATATAATTATTTTGACACTGCTCGACGTCGCGTAAATTCTAATGAATCTCACCGATCGAAATTGAGTGTATAAAATTGTTTGATTCAACTATTACTTTATGTGTGAGAAAAGTGACGACAATTACCAACGAAGCAAACTTAAACATGTCAGAATATGGATGTCTTATAGATTAACAAAAATGAAATAACTAACTAACTAACTGATATTTGCAAATTGACGTTGACTGTTCGAAACTACTTCGATACAAATCCGGTAATGAAAATATGAGAATTGCTTAGGTACGACAACGAAGGAAAGAATTAAACTGTCAGGCACCAAAGAAGATTTCGTGCCAGAACAACGACGTGAATTGAAAATTATTTCATTAACGGGGTAGCGAGTTGATTAAGAACGTGGGTCTTAACGTTGGCAGGGAATCGACGAGCGGCCGGGGCGATGTTGAAAATTCATTTCCCCAGGGCCCAGGAGCATATCAAGCGTTCCGAAAATCCTAGGCTATACTAGACACTATACCGCGCGCATACAATATTCGAATAGAGAAGGATACGCGATCCCAGCGGTGTCTTTCCCAAATCTGCATACAAAGCAGAATAGCTGCTATACCCCGAGCTGTCGGACCCGAAGAAAGCTCTGTGCTTACAGACACCGGAAATCAGTGCGAAACAAGCCCGCGACACATCCGAGGATTGAACCCAGGCTTAAGGATACACGGGACGTATAGTCTGCAGGCCAAACGACCGGGTTTGGGTTAACCGTAAGCCAGTCTTTGAACTTCCCGTTTTCAAACTTGCTCTCAAGTCTACAACACCAACACCAACACCAACACCGACACCAACACCGACACCGACACCGACACCGACACCGACACCGACACCGCACCGACACCGCACCGACACCGACACCGACACCGACACCGACACCAACGCCAACAACAACACCAACAACAACCAACATCAACAATAACACCAACAACAACAACAACAACAACAACAACAACAACAACAACAACAACAACAACAACAACGTCGTTATCTTGTTCGAATTACGGAAGCACTATGTTAAATTCGTGACAATGACTAAAGAACGGTAAGTGCTTTAATACACAAAAATCACAGGAGTTTCGAACTTTTGACTATTATATTTGACCCGTAGCTATAAGGTACAGTTTTTTCTCATCTGGCCTTAGATTCTTGACCATCGACCATAAAAATCCGGTGATAACAATTTTTATAAAACTTCGTTCATTCATTATCAAGATACCATGATCGCAATTTTATTTTTTTCAAATTTTGTTAATTGAATAATTCGAAAAGTACTGAACCGATTGAAGCTAAGATCTAATCGGTTGTAAGTTTGGAGAAGCCGTGTCAATTGAGACGAAAATCATTGAAATGCGGTTACTCGTTCTCAAGATATCATCGGGGAAAAAAATTAATCACGTGCGTAGCGAAAACGCGACTTTTTGTTTCCGGTTGATTAAAATAACAATCTTTTTTCTAGTGAAAATACAGAAAAGGGTAGTTGAAGTATGTCGAATTAAAAACGAAAATTAGTCAAGGCAACTAAAGCTGATTAAGTTGAATCTGATTCATGAAAGTCTGTGATGCAGAAAAAAAAGTTTCTACCTTACACGTGAATTGTAAATAACTTGTTATCAAGAACTTCAGAAGAATCACATTATTTCACTATTTTTTCACCAGGAAATCCGTACACTTCGTCTGATTCTATTGAAGAATAACTGATTATCTTCCTAAATGAAGTTCCTAAAAAAATTTCTGATACGGATTCTTTCCCGAGTTCTTCGGTTGGAAAAAAATAAAACCGATACGTACTGTTGTAGTAATTTTAACATGTTACACTAGTCAATGAACAAAAAACAAGTTACTGTTAATAAATCATTTACCAATAAAATCAGTTGCAGTGAAAAAATAGTAAAATAATCAGATTCCTATCACGTAGTTAAGACGTAAAGATTTTTGTAGTCTAATTTCAGTGTTCTAACATTTTCTCCTTGATCAAATTAACTTTAATATTCATTCCAATGTAAATAGATCAGCTTCAACGACACCATTTAAAGCTCTGTTTTGTCACACTCTTGTTTCAACCCATTTTCAATCCGATCACTACACATGGACCCCATACATGCATAAGTCGCAATGCATTTACTGCGGGTTTCGAATTTTACAAGGAACATCAGTTTATTGTCCCCACTCCGATTTCGTTGCAATTCGCGCATGTTGAAGAGCGTTTAAAACTAAACGACATGTATATTTCTTTATCAGCGAAAAAACGGTTCAAACCGGTGAAAACGACTCGCAAATATGGACATCCAACGGTGTGGATCCTCAGTATCAGACAGAAGCGCTTGATGTAATCGAATGAAACCAACGGTTTATTCATTAATAGAAACATTTCACCGTTAGGTCCATTCAAATACATCAAGCGCTTTAAAAAAATCGACTCGCTGAGCGCCCATATTCGGGGGTCGTTTTCACCCCCTTTAAACCGTTTTTCCTCCAATAAAATATAAAGTACGTGTCTTTCAATTTTTAATGCTCTACAACATACGTGAGGAGGAAACGAAATCGGAGAGAGGACATCAAACTGGCGTGTTCCTTGCGAGTCAGCCCGAGATATCAGACCGATTCCGATTTGCTCAGGACCAGGTCCGGCATTCTCTGGGCGGCTACGCTGGCTCCATGAGAATCTCCAGTTGAAGCCGAGCCGCGTTACCCGCGCGAAGCGAATCATAATACCCCGGTTCATTGCTTCGTCCGATCGACCAGAAACGCCACAATGGTTTGGGCGCGCCTCCCGATAAGCGAACAACACCACCGACAATGATAATAGTTTACCGTTCGCGTTTACGTTTCGTTTCGTTTCGTTTGGTTTGGCTTGGTTCGGGTAAATTGGGTCGGGATAGTTCGCAGCTTCCAGCTTACGCTGCTCCATCTCATCGCCGCTGCAACCCCCTAAAAACCCCGCCCGGCATTCTTATCGCCGTTTTAACACCGGGCAGTTCACCGTTACGCCGAGCCGGGTAAAGCTCGTCAAAAATGAATAATAAGCCAGCTTTTCATCCCCTCATGGCTTCTACCCCCCTGAGAACCTTAAGCGGGCGCGGTTAACCCGGAAAGAATTTTACCCTCCGATTTATACAAGTAAATGTGTCCATTTCGGAAGGAATCGATGCATTTAGATTTTAGTTTAGAATTTTTTTTTTCAGCTTACATTCTTTACATTCTTTACGTGTTGTGTTGCCATTCATTTAACACAGTTTTCAAGTTTATATCAAGCAGGTTGCTCGGCCATAAGTCGACACTTTTTTAATTATTTTATTACGAGATTTTAGCGCATTAAACGTTGATCATTTTTCAGTTTTTAAGCCATAACAATCCGTTTGGAAATGCAAAAGTAGAAAATACAGGAATAATCAACAAAAGTTTACGTTATTTCAAATTGCACTGGAACGTTCAAAAACCTGGAAAAATTTGTCTGATTTCTCTCTGATCAGCTGGTTCATCTTGTCCGGATCAAGATTATTTCGATTACCGGGTTCTCTACCTCCTGGATCCTGCGCTCCGGGTCCGCTTCCTGACGAAACGCGACTTCCAGGACAAGCGCTCCATAGTTCTGGCTGTCCAGGTCCTTGACCTGATGACTTTTGACCTTCCGGACTAATTTTACAGTTTACAAGTTTGATTATTGAATACGTTATGTTTTGTACCATCAAACCAATATGCGTGCTTCAGATAACATTTTGACTCAATCAGCCAAGCTCTTACCTCCCTGATTGTTTTCAAATTTTCTCACGTCACCATCATCATGATTCGGATGTTTATGAAGAATTCAACAGCTTTGAGAAGTTTCTTCTTCTATTTCGTCAAACAATTTAACACATTTCGTTCTGAATACTGCATAACATAACCGTGAAGGTAGAGAATAGACAGAAACGAGTCTACGAATTTCAAAGAATAAATTTCAACTGTATTGCATTCATCTTGAAGTCAAATTCAAAATCAAATTTCTTGTGTCCCATAATTGATATTCGCATATTCGCCGCTGAAATTTTAATCATGCAGGTAAACGAAAAGTTAAAAAAAAAAAAAAAAATAGAAAAAGAAAAAGAAAATAGTCCAAATTTGCACTTACGAATTATAGATACGAATTGCCAAATCGGTTGTCACGTCAAACCAAAAGTACAAATCAAAAACAAGACATCGTTCGATCAACCAGCGAATGAGTATTCCCTTGAAAAGTGGAAATAGCAGGAAAGGCTTTGGCTTTGGTGTACAATGTAAGCGTCGTTATCACCAGGGTGAGAATAGTGGGGGATAAGGTATCGCAGCGCCTGCAGAGTAGGTACTTGTCAAATGAAACCGTGAGGCGCCTTAAACGAATCATTCGACGGTGTAATTAGTGTTTACAACAGTTGAGGGAAACGTTTTAGTAGGCAAAGCTCTAGGTAATGACCTGGAGGGAGGGCCATTTATCCGTTACATTGAACGCCCCGCGGAGAACAACTTGAATACAACCCTGCAGAATACAAGACGAACCCCCCTATAGGTATACATATATAATCAAGCCCTGAATTTCTCCGATGTAACCAGAAAAAATGGGGCGGAGTTGAAATTCCGAATCGGATAAGTTCCGAAACCGCCGAAATCTGAATTTTTTGGTGGTGAAACTTAAAGTAAATAAATCAAACTTCGACGAAATATCGAAGTTTCGAATGGTCCGAAACCCTACGCTCAAAGTTTCAAAAGGGCAAAATTCGTGAAAAATAACGTTATGCTGTTATGTATTACACTTTGAAATTTTAGGGTAGCCATCATACATTTCACTCAAAACAGACTTTAGATATATTTGTTCAATTTCGGATCTTTTATAACGTAATAATGTGTAAAATTTTATAAAAAATTGCATGAATATTTATACAGTAGGAATATTCGTAAGATTATAGATTTGTTTCAAAAGAATCAGGAATCAATCTGTGGATCAACTAATCATTCATTCATTTAACGGATGGATAACAACGAGTTTCATGATTTGAGCTTTCTGATTGAGAAAGAATTCATTACAGGTTTGGCACTTTGTTCACAATTTTATATATATATGTACTGTAAAACGACACACACGTGCACGAATTTTTGAGCTCGTTAGCTTTCGTTATATTTTTGCGTTCCAATTTGATTTTTCAAAATCCTTTATAAATTTTAATCTCGACGTCATTGAGAGCGGTATAATATTTCAGAAAGTAATACGAATAACGTTGTTTTCATCGTATTTCCCATCGGTTTGATATAACTGGAATAGATAGCGTATGAAATAAATCAAAAACGAGAATGGTCGGCGAGCCACGCGTAGGTATATTTTAATTTCAGTATTTCAACACCACGTACCTATATAACCGCTATTTTCCACTCTTCCATACGTGTATACGTAAACGAATACATACATATATATAAAGGTATGTGCGAGCGTAGGAAATAAAAAGCGGCCTTTAAAGACGTCGTACAGAAACACACGAGGGGTGAATTCGTGCGAGGATAATTTTTTCCTCCCAATTTCGCCTCGCCTGCAGGGTATATTGAAAAATAAATTTGCGCAAAAGTAAAAGTGAGAAAAACAAAAGAACATGAAAATTGTATTTACGGAGGGTGGATCATTTAAAACAAATAAAACAGCTGTTTTACCGATTCAGCGTCGCGCATCTCGGAGCCGAGGAGTATTAAAGCATCGTGTACGACCCCCTGAAAACAGTAATTTCAATTTTAATTCATTTTTCGTTGTATACGTAATAACAGAATCCACGTTTTTCCAACCCCCTAAATTTTTGACACCCTATGTGGGGTATATACACTCGTATACGTATAACTACTTGCCTAGATGCGCGTATCTCTTCTCTCGTAAACACGGCCCCTGATTGAATTATCGGTACGACGGTTAGGAAACTCTGTGCACCATTTTCGCGGAAATAATTATAGTCCAATCGGATTAAGCAGTCGACTCCAGTCTTTCGATTCCGACGCCACATCTTCGCCGCTTGCGAAAGCCTCTCTCGATTCAATCATCACGTTTCAAAGCAGATCAAATGCTTCGATACGCACCCTCTAGGCCCTGATTGGATCGGAAGGAAAAATAACCTCATTATTATATCCTAAGGGCGGCGGGAAGTTTCTCAGACCGCTGATTGTTCCTACAACCATTGACACGCGATCTTCGATCGATTTCTCTCTCTCTCTCTCCCTTTCTCTCTCGCCAGCTTCCACGTGTAACTTTCGTCTAATAATCTTCTAATCTGACACCAGATATCCGTGTATGTGTGTGCGTGAAAATGAAATGCGCCTGTGTATTAAGAACACGCTTGGATTGGTTGTGTATACATGGATATATACGTATTTATGTACATAGGTGTATACGTATATATGTATATACGTTCAAAAGTATGATTGATGATAAAAGTTTATTAAGCGCGCGGCGACGTAGAATGGAACTTTGTCAAAGGCCGTCTTTATTAATAGCTCAGCTGTCACTTGACATTGACGGGTTTCGCACCGTCTTTCATACTTTGCCATTGAAGAGTGGCTTATTTATTATCGATCGTAATTTTCCCGCTGTATCCAACTTGCCAGCATCGTTCATCCAACAGAGAGAAAAGTGGCAGAAAATCGAGCTGCAGCATCTTGATGCAATTTCTTAAACACATGGACATTGTTTTTAAGTAACTGCATTAATTGATATTCTAACAAACGCATGTTTTATTATCGAAATTAAATTGGATTATTACGAAATAAAAATTATCTTCGAATTCAATTAAATCTATGTTGGTAGTGAATAATTTTTTTTTATCATACACGCGTCATAAACGCAATTTTCGACGCCTGTAACATGTGCCTGAAATGGCAGTATGCAGCGGCGTTGCGTAGTCCGAATCATATAAAACACCGTGCACTGCTACGCACGCGCGCTTCGTCGTATAGAATGTTGTGCATCGCTGCGCACGCGCAGTAGAAAACATAGCGCACCGCTACGCATGCGCACTCGAAGCAAACCGAACGAGGCTAGGTCCGATACACAACTGACGTTGCAGACCATTTCAGGCAAGTGTTATGGTCATTAAAATTCGTTTTCGACGCATTCGTGATAAAAAAAATTGTATGCAATTAGTGATGAAACGAGGAAATGGTGACTATTCTCTGATTTTTGTCACTCGTTGCATAAAGTACTATTATCATAGTAATATACAATGACAAAAAATTTCTTCGCCTCCGTCACTCCATTTTTCTATACATGTGCATTTCTTTTGTACTCCGTGGACGTAATTGCAATAATTTCTTCCAGAGGAGGACTACGACGCCTTTTGCCTGTCCTACATGTTCACCTATCGGGATTTCGAGAAAGGAACGTTGGGTCTGGCCTGGACAGGCGATTTGAAGAACGCCGGAGGCGTTTGCGAGAAGAACGGGGTATGTCTGCTCTTTTGCCTCACCATCCTTGGCCGTAAGCCCGTACCGGAAATTGCGCGGGGTTATAGAGCGGTGAAATATTCTTGAAACTGAGTTGCATGGTCCGCAGCTGAATGCAGGACTGAAACTCCAAGGGTATACTTACTCGCCGTAGGATAGGAGGAGTTCCATGCACTACGGGTCGACTACTCGCCCTGATATTATGCTAAATACCGTCTGGCAGACAACGTCTGCCAGCCGGATAAAGGACTAAAAATTATTCAAACCCGTCAGAGTTACAGACATTACGGAATAATCTTCCCGTCTCCGTGTTGTCGCATCGATTCTTCAATTCGGACAACGATGTGTTAAAGTTTCGTCGATACCTGATTGCATACCTAGTGGCGAAAGAGACCGAACTTGTTATTGGGAATGATAATGTGGCTCTGTGACGTCTGGTGGCAAGAATATGAATTACTCCGATTGAGCTGTATATCATTTTAAATTACATGTTTCGTCGTATTTTTTACAGTGTATTGATTACTTCCGAGAAAACTAAGGCCTCACAGCTTGCATGAAGTTATCTGTACTTTCCTGTTCGCGTAATTGACCTAAATCTATCGGTTAACAAACCAGATCTCGACGCCATATTGCTTAGTCATGTCCATGTTTGTTCTAACTAAGAACTAAATTTTTGTAAAGCTTCGAAAAAATTTAAGAATCATATCTGTCGTGACGTTTTCTAATCTTACAAAGTCACAACGATTCATTTGTATGTAAAAAGAAACGAATCGTGAACAACCATTTTCCAACTCGTGTGTTTTCTATTCACCGAAATAATTTTATTTACATTTCATTTTCAATGGATAAAAGCTTGTCACCTGCCACAGATGAATATACATATTATTAGACCCAAACGGAATGATAAGCATTTTGGGTAGCAAAAGACTCGCGGAAAGTCTGAAAGTAAGATAATTTGGGAAAATATCTGATTCCAGCATTACAGAGGAAGCATGAAGTCGTTGAACACAGGAATAATAACGCTGCTGAATTACGGAAAGCACGTTCCACCTGCGGTATCGCACGTCACCCTGGCCCATGAAATCGGTCACAACTTTGGATCGCCGGTAAGTTGTTGTTACGTGGTTATAGCTATACACAGGCCGTACATATACCTAGAAGCAGGATTTCCCTCATTCCCTCGGGTTCGCGATTCGGGCAAAATTCGCGATCCCCTGGCGCCAAACTTGAGCGCTAATCATCAGGGAAGTTGGCCGTTGCCTCGACATAGTCTGTGGAATATCAATGAAATAGAGAGGCTCGCGTTAATCTCACTAAAAAGGAAAAAACCGAAAGAGAAAATAGAGTGAATTTTTTCAGCGGTGGGTGTCATTTTATTCGGCAGTCGCATTGGCTGCGGAATTAAATCGGAATATTGAACGAGGTATTCCGGTATTTCAAACAACATTTCACAAGCGGGCTTAAATTGTTGTCGGAGTTAAAAAATTTGGCGAAAACGTCGAAGGTATGGATCAGCTAAAACCAAATGTTTACTTTTATCCTGATACTGTAAATTCTTCGTTATAAACTTCACTAAAAATTTTGCCATTTTGCCGACTTCATTCGCTTCCAATCGACTTGATCGAACTTCCGGTATCAAAACTTATGTTTTGTACATTCTAAATATTCCCCAATAATGCGAAATCAGTTGTATGCAGAGTGAAAATCTAGATAAGAAGTATTTCGGCCGACCCACCAACTTTTGGCCAGCTTTTTGGCGTAAAAATTTATTGACAAACAACAATGCACAACTGCTTAAAAATGGTACGATTTTCGAATCTCATCGTACAATAAACATGCCTAATTTCTAACCGGATCAAAATTTAGATCATGAAAGGCTCTCCGAAAGTTGGTGGATCGGTCAACACACAGTTTTCATTCCAAAAACACCCCTATTTCCTGTATACAGGGTTTTGAACTCACGAAGAAAACTCACCCGAGGTGAATCTTATCGATTTTCTTCACACTATGTGTAATGTATTGCCGTATATAAAAAAAATATTGGAAACGTATTTTTTCATGCTAATTCAGTCGTTCAAGTGGCAAAAATAGCCCCGAAACTCTACCTCCACCACTGAATTTATTAAGATCTCCCGATAATGAAATGAAATTTTTCGTAGGAGCCAATTAAATATTCACTATCAACAGACGATAATGTGCGCACTGTTTTTCAGGCGGTTATTTTAATCCACTAAACAACCTAAAAATAATCATGTGATCAAACATACCGTTACAAAGGGTGAAATAACCCGTCTTGCCCCATCTTTCCGATCTAGTAGTCATCACAGCTAAAAGACGCACAAAAGCTTTCATGTGTCACGAAATTGAATAAGATTGCTGCGCGAGTCGATATTATTGTAAAAACATTCTTGTTTCTGACTTCTATCTACAAACACGTATCTCTGAATTCACTTGTGCCTTATTGATCATTTCTTTCCGCTCAACGAGCCCCGTAATTTTATTCTGTAGGACAAGTTCGTTAAACTGGTGTCAGAAGTGGGATTTTTTCGAGCTTACCGCGCGATAAACTATCGCAGAGCTTTAGGCGTGAAAACGTTTCTAATTTTATTCTTTACGTACCACAACGTATCACAGAATAAAGATAATCGTCGAAGTAAGTACACCTCGGTTACTTTCCTTGTAAGTAAAACTTGTGTCGATATAACCGAATCGGAAGGCATGCGCCACCTTTAAAATTTGTGCAACCTTAGCGTGTAACTGGGGGTGGGTCACGTCGTCTGGGGTGGCTTGGGGTGAAACTGGGTGGGAGACCGAAAGCGCAATAACATATTGGAAGTGGAATCGAAAACCCATACAGTCGTACGTCACCGGAGTTGAGGCGTAACAGCTGTTGCCAGTCCTTCACGTGAGCCGCGCTCGCCCCGAACATCATCCCTCTGCCCTTTCCCTTCACCTACCCTTCGAAAATCGGCCTCTATAATACGCCCGCCGCCTTCCACGTAACGTTGCCAACATTTCCGACCGACCTTTCTGCAGCACGATCCGGACGAGTGCTCGCCCGGGGGTGAAGACGGCAACTTCATCATGTTCGCCAGGGCGACCAGTGGCGACAAACGGAACAACAACCGCTTCAGCCCCTGCAGTCTGCTCTCCATCAACCCTGTGCTCAACAACAAGGCCCGTTCGGCCAAGGGATGCTTTGCCGGTGAGTGCAGTTGGTCCTTTAATTTTGCAGGCTTGTACTTGGAGGAATTTTAAGTTCACGTGACTTTAGTAATGCAAGTAAGTAAATCAAGTAGAGTCATTGATTACGTTCGTTTCTTATCGTAATCGAAAATTAAGATTTTAGAAGTAGGCAAAACCGAGATGAAATTTTCACCTGTCAACATGCAGAAAATGTATCACGATTATCGTTTAATCCGTTTCTGGCCACATTAATTACGCCTAATCGAAGTTTGTGACCGAAAATTGTTCAAAGCTCGTGCTTTGACTTTAGTAATAATGATCAATTTTCAAACAAAGTGTGTAAAGTGTTGGCAATCATTCACTAAAAATTTCTCGACGCCGAGTTTTAGTTATGAATTGAAAATTTAAATAGATCAAAAACCACACTAATTGAATACAGAATCTTATGAAAGTTTCCACAAATGATGAATGAAGTTACCATAAGTGGTAAATCTTCCTCAAATGTTGATATTCTTCTTGGATATAATCACTCGCGCTACACTTTCTTGTGACTGTTGCGATTATTTCATTTTATTCCAACAACGCAGTGATTTTACAACCAAATAATTCAATTGGAAAAAAGTATTGAACCGAACAAACAAATTGATAATAAAATATCGAGAAAATATAGTACTTAGAACTAAAATCATACCAAATAGCTACTTTAACCACTTTTTTTATGAATGCAACAATATTTAAACATTCAAACTGTAGCGATACTTATTTTATCATAATTTTCTAGTACAAAATCCTAACAAAACGAAATTACTCTCAGTGTCGTATGTAGCGAATTTGACTCAATGTCCAGAATTGTGCATGATCATCAATCAAAAGCAAATTTTAGATCTGATATCATTTATTTCATGACTCTTGACGTACCATGTACATTAGGATGGTTCAAAAAAAGGTTTTGTCTTTTTTCGTTCTTATCCCCTTACGTTAGTGTTTGATACAAAAAAAAATCCTCGTACAAGACGAGTTTTCTAGCTTAAATCAACATGTCGCTATTTTAATTTTTGTTTCTTATTCATTTAACGTGAAAAAAATTCTCTGTTCGTTAAAAGTTGAAATATCCGGAAACCTTTCGATATTTTTTAAACTCATGCATAGATTTTTGAAGCTGATTCTTCAAATTTTCCAAACCTCTATGACAAAGCATGGTAATCATTATTAGAACACACATCACAGTCATCTGAAAACTACTGATTTTCTCCTTTTCGGTAAAAACCTATACTCTGCCATAGAGGTTTGAAAAACTTGCAGAATCAGCCTGAAGGCTGATCTATACATGAATTCAAAAAATATTGAACAGCTTACGGGGATTTTGACCTCAAACAAAAGGTGATATTTTTTCGTGTTCAATGAATGGAAAATAAAAATTACAATAGCCAACTGTTACATTTAAGCTAAAAAACTGATCTTTTCATACGATCTTTTTTCTGTTAATTAATAATTTTTGGGGGTTCAGAGCGTGTAAAACAAATGTTTTTTCAACCACCCTAACGTACGTATAAATTCAGTATCACCCTTACGTAAGTTATACACAAATTTTATCCAAACATTTTTCACGGGTTTGCGGAAGCCTTTCTAATCACGCCGACACATGCGGCCAAGTTGCGGTGAACGAAGCGTGAACTGGGATGTGCCTTAAGCACGGCCGACTGGCCTCGAATATTCTGCGGACAAAGTAGTGGGTCGAATCGACTAAGACGAGGATCATCTCGTCGACTCGACCGACGGCAACGGCGGAACAACCGCGATTCTCCCATTCGTTTCGAATTTTCCTTCCGCATCGTCCGCCGAGCCGAAACCCGATCCTAAGGATCCGGCGGCGTTTTAGGCGGTGAAGAGGGTCAGCCGGCTCATCTCGCCGCCTCGCCTAGTTCGGCAATAACATCCGGGACTTCGTATTTGCCCCTGCAATTCTCCTCCCCATCATCCCCCTGATCACCCGCTCCAGCAGAAAAGGCATCGTGCACACTTTTGCCGGATTCTTACACCCGCCTGCAACCCTATTTGCCCTTAGCTTCCTTAAAATATTTATTCCAAGAACCTGAATCTGTCAGGGGTGGAAAATCCAGCTCCCTACCTCCACTCGACCCGCCGTCGACGTCTCCGCCTCCGTTGTTTAAATGAAACCCGTTAAACGGGGTACGCGGGGTGCGTGCCCCACGGATTCGAATTTCATTCGGCAACCCTTGCGCGAATTTAACTCCCCGGACGACGTTTGACTCCGGAAAAGGGTCGCACACCCTTTTACGTTACACGCCCCGGGATTGTCGCAAATATCAGCGAAACGCTGGTCACACGGTGCCTCGAACCACCTCGACCGTTACCACGGTGATAAACACCCCTCGGAATTTTCCTTTACTCGTGATTGTCCTGCAAATTAGAAATTCTAATTTCAACTCTCGACAAAGATTGCGTTATACGCTGGCTTAAGCTTTCTCCTTATTTCTTTTTTCCGAACACCTCAAAGTATTTCCGGACTCGAGGGCATTCTCAAATTATATCGTGTAACGGAATCCTCTGGGCAAGAAGTGTAGTTTCAGTCCTTACCGCCGTGAAACCAATTTTACAACCCTCTGTCCGCTGTCGTGGCGTCATAAAAATAATGGCCGCATTACCATATTGAAATATATCTCCGGGGCGCCTGTTACAATGAAATGGGAAAATTTCATAAGAACAATTTCTACATGTGATGAAAATGTAGGAGGGACCGTGGAATGGAACAAAGTGCCTCAACGCGTCTGAATTTATCAGTATAAAATATTATGAACAAGAATTACATCGGCTAAAATGAATATTGGCCACTCATCACTTAAACGACGAGTGAGTGAAATGAAATTTCAAGCTGAAATATGATCTTCCTCACTGTCCCTGAGATGAACCTTACGCTGAAAAATTCTGTTTGAGACTGAAAGAAGTCTTGCTGGTTTCAACTACCACCGCGAAACACCGATTGTTACTACCTGATGAACGCCCAATCGCGTTAATTGGCAGTCGCGTGTGATGGTCCATATATTACAGTGTCTCGTTGAATTAGGAACCCTCTCCGTGGCGCAGGCGAGTTTCCCGACAGTGTGGCGATCCACGTAACAGATTCTGACACGTAGGGAGAGACGATTATTATTATTATTGGATGGGGTGGAAAAATTTCTGAAGGATTCAATTAATGCCCGTGGAGCACGCAAAGACGCCGGGGGTTGCGGGGGTTTCGCCGGTTGATACGTGTCGATAGATAGATAAGATAGAAAGAAGGCTTGAGAAGAGAACTGGCGAACGGTATCACCGGTACATTCGATTAGCCTCAACAAAGGCGCAGTTAATGGACTGTCTATCCACCAACCCATCGGATCCACCTTTTGTTGACTCGCACCGTGCAGCTGATTGGTCCAAATCGAATACGAATTCGGTGCCCGGTCCAGCCGACGGCGTTAAAGCGATAGCGTGCCCCTCCAGTGTATTAATAACATATCTATAACATCTGCAGAAGGACGCAAATTCCAGAGTTACCGGTTAAAGACGTGGGTCAGTTTATACCCTGGTATTTGCCCAACCTCAGCGCGATGAAGATCTCTTCTCTCACATTCTCCCGATCACCATGCGATGCACCCGAAGCTATTGCTGGAGTCCCAGTTAGCTTGTGAATGCAGTTGAAACTTGCACGCTGTTTGATGCACCCCTTCCTCAACCCGGGTTCACATCGTATAGCTTGCCGTGCTTCGCGGTGACACAAGTTTATCGGGAAACTGCATAATGCATAGACCAGTCACACGGCGTGCAGGCTGCTTGCACCTCGAAACTGACCCCCTTTGAAACCGCCCTCTTCCCTTGACGGTACCCATCCAAATACGGTCCGATCTGCACCCTGCAGGCACCGTTAGCTGCAGGACTAACCAATAGAGCTAGTTAACCGCCTGCAGCGATGATCAAACATGGAAACCTTACTCGAACCGTATCCGCTAGGCTCTTGATGCAGGTACTTTCTCAACATTGCGTGCGACGGTTCATTTTGACGAGGGGTTGACCGTTCTCAGTTCTACGGTCAGTCGTACGCTCGACTTACTACATGAATTTGAATTACTGCGAGTGAATTCAAATGACTTCCTATCATTGTATGTTAATCAAGTCACTTGGCGTTGATCTAGGTATACGTATTTGAAGACGGGTGCACATCTGATGAGAACACGAGTTGACGTCACATATCACGCGTGGTTGTAAATCAATTCTCATTCCGAAAAACGTCTCGCAATATGTACACTTCACTCCAACAATAAGTATCGTCAGCATATCGTTCCATAAAATGGATGAGAAAACTAAAAATATCTGGTGAAGGTAAAAACAATAATGACAAACAAGTAACATCCGCGATATCAAACTGTTGTATTGACGACTGACTTCTCTGTTTAACTTGTCGTCACTGTTAGGATGAGACAAGAGATTTACACTTGATTTTGTTGCCAATAGCCTAACGCGAACGGAATATATTTCCCGGAGTTTGACCTGAAACATGCAAAGTCTTTGACCAATCGCGTGATGCGGCCGAGTATCGAATGGGACGAGGTCAACCGGTGCTGGTATAATACTGGGCGTAGAATACGTGTTTGACAGTGCCCCGAAAATTCAAGACTCTGGGTGATCGATGAGGCTTTTCATTCCAGTTTAGTGCATAGTGTGACGGTATACAGCATGGGAGTTTTTCCTTTCAGACACCGCGTCCTTCGCCTTTTCCAACAAAAGCTGGAAGACTCCTTGTAAGCAGCGCAAACCAGTAGGTGGAGTATTGGATTCTGGAAGGTGATTCAGAGTGATTGCATGGAGAGTGAAACTAGGCTGACAGCCGCGTCACCCGCGTGGCTCGCGAGCTTTTCTATATCAAAGAAAAAGCGCAGGGCTGAAGTTTTGCTAGGTAAAAGGGAAGAAGTCCGGACCCGTTTAGTACATGCCTTGCATATTTCATTAGAATGCCGTGGATAAGCTACGGTATTAGCTAAGCCAACTTTCCCGTATCAAAAACAGCTCAGGACAAGTAAATTTTCGGCTTCGACTCATCGTCGGTCGCTTAGCGAGTTCTTGAATCTTTCTTTACCGCTCTTTTCGCACTCGACCCACTTTTCCTCCCGCCATGCAGTCCATTATATCGAGTGAAGCGCTGTTTTTCAATACCAGCTTCTTTCTTCTTTCGCTGCTGCACTTTACGCCACTCGTGTCCGCCAATCTACACTAGTGTGAAACGCTCTTGTCACCGGGTATACGTGGGTGCATTTGGTATTCCGAGACAGCTCTTTCCCTACTGGGAATTACAATACCATCGTTCCATTCCTCATATTTCTGTTAGTATGTGTGTATAGGCATTTGGATACATACGGTAGTAAGTAGTATTTCATGCTCAAAGCTTTTATCAACAGTATAACCCATACGTTCTTATCGAAACAAGTGTGAACATCCGTGATTTACTGAAACAAGGCATCGTCGAAAAAAATATATACTCATAGCTTTATTTCTGATGTTCCTGAACGCCATCGCGTAAATTTCAAGATTTGAAGAATATAACCAACCTTTGCAATACACTGAGAAAAAATCAGTCAGTTTTGTTCTTTCACAATTAGTTCAGTAAAACGTTTGAATGTCCTTTGGATACTTCGACGGGAGTTTTCAACGGAATAATTCTTCACTTGAAAGAAGTGACACTAGGATTTTTTTTTACAGATAAATCACATGCCAGTCTTCAATGTAGAATCAATCGTGTCAGCTATCAAATTTTGGCATACACCGTTTGAAAAAATTATCATATGCAGCATTGTGTCAAGAGTGATTGATACAGTTTTTGTTCTCTTCACAGAGCCACAGTCTTCGCTTTGCGGAAACGGTGTGGTGGAGGAAGGCGAAGAGTGTGATTGCGGTTGGGAAGAGGATTGCAACGATCCCTGCTGTCATCCTCAACGACGTCATCATCCAGCCCACGAGATACCCTGTCGGTTAACCGAGGGTTCGGTCTGCAGCCCGAGTCAGGTGAGAGTATTTGATATTCTTATAATACCGGAAGACAAACCGTTTCGGAAATCGCAGCAGCGTCTTTCGCCGTTGTTTTCGACGACCCTTGACTGTGAGATTTTTTCTCAAAGACGATTTAGAAGTTTGGGTTACAATACAGATTGAACGACCTGTATACAACATGACTTTCCTACCGCCGGCTGATTTACGCGGGTCACGCGATTCGTTCCAGTGGATTTTTCGCGTACCAAACCGAGATTGATTTCCGTTGAGGACGGAATATTGGATGCCGCTAGCTGGCTTTATTGCATCCGGTTTCATCGTCTCCAAACGAAAAGAGACGGGGTTATTCGAGAGCCTAAGAAAACAAACCCGTCCCTTTTCTTGCCACTCCAACTCAATTATTAATGAAATTAAGTTACTCTGCAACTGTGTTTGCTACACGTTTATTACTGCGATGAGCTTTAGTAGCTATCTCAGCGGCTCTGATAATCAAAGGGTCCAATATTAATACAAAGTTTGGGCCAAAACTTCCCCAAGTTTCATGTACACCGACGAAACTCTCGTAGGCCACATCCAATTTCCTCTGGTCTTGTCTTTTTGTTCAAACGTTTACTCTGCAGCTCTGAACGTACTGCTTCCCATTCCTACGAATGGAACAGTGAGAAAATAGTTTCATAAAAAGACTTTAGCGGTCCGAAGACTATGAAAAAAACCAGCGTTTAGCACCCTTGACGAATCATCTTCGACGGCCTCCATTACTGGTCATTCGATTGATCCAGTAACTCGGTTGTTGTTGAGGCGTCTCTGCCATTTTAACATCAAAGACAAGTGTAACACTGAAGTTGCGGAAAGCAGAAGCTGCACGTATTGTTTGCGTCAGAGTTGCGTTGCTTCGTGGCGTGTTCGATAGTATTATAGTACATGCTGAAGGACCAAGGGAGCCGAGGATCCTGCGGGATGTAACGGGTTTGCTGAGGACAAACATGTACCAGGATGTGACCTGTGTAAACCGTCTTCCGTTATCGGACCGCTGCAACATCCTGTAGAGGTACACCAACTCCTCCGGCAGGCGTGGGACATAAAGTTTTGCCGGGTTGGTATAAGTTCCGTTTATACACGGTACCGCCCTTACGTGTACTGTCTGTGTTCCTAGTTTTGTTCGTACAACGATGCGATCATATTTATGCGTAAAATCAACACAAAGTCCTGATGTATAAATCTGATGAAAGTGTTCGTGATGGATGGAAGCGACCCTGTCTCCTGATTGAACATCGCCAAGATTCAATTCCTTGTTCCCGTTGGTTGAGTATCAAAAGCGAAAACCCACCAGCGGAGCTTCTGCAGTCCCTGGTAATCTACTCCCTGCCATCGAACGTACGTTTTCTTAGACTAAACGAGTTCGGGCGGTAATCTATCACCATTAAAGGTAGTCAAAGTCGGGTTTATGTACGCGAACGGGTGGTGGAAGGAGGCGGGTGGTATCCGTCTGATTTACAAAGTGGTAAGATTAATTATCTTATCTCTTCTCGTTGCTTTTGGACCAAGTTTCCTACCCCGCGATATAGAAACCGGCCCGGAGCTACCGCCGCAATTCATTTGATTAATTATTCTCATTTCCTCTGCAAACACGCGGACAATCTTGTCGCAGAATCTCGAATACACGCGGGGAAAACGAACTGTGCTAATCCCTAAGGCGTGTGTATAAGCACCGCTGGAAAACTGCGACCACGATCCACGCGGTTGTATTTCTTATCGAGTCCATTCGACGGTGATGAAGCGGAATTTTCAACTCGGAAAAGACGGAAAAGCTGCACGTCTCCGGGTTCTCGATGTTGCAGAACTTCTCGAGGCGTTACGAACCGTATATAGAGCTACCATATTGCAGTCTCCAAAACGGAAGTCGGTGCATTAGAGAGGCGGGTGGCGGGTGGCGTATAGAACAAGAAACTTTGGAAGACTTTCGCTACAGAAATACGTACAGAATACCCACTGCAGCGATGGGAATGGATAGATCACATCTGCCGAGGTGAGTGCAACTGCTACTGCAAAGTTGCGGCTCGGCCGTTCCGACAATTTCCGACCTAACCACCCCGGTCCTGCTACCCCCTTCAGGATCGTCCAAGATAAATGGAGTTGGGTGCTGGAAAAAGTTACTTTTTACTCGGTGTAAACATCCAGGCTTTTAGCCGTGCCGCTCGGGCACCAAACGATGCTAAATGCTCACCGAGACCCGATGTACAAAGCATCCTGTGGCTGGAAGAGCGTCAACCTCTCAACTACGGGGTACGAAGTATAAGGTACACCAGTGCCCACCACCCCTCGGTACTTACCGGATACCAGGAGCATGATACAAGTGCGATTCACACTTGTCCAAGCTTCTTTCAAAGCGATTTATTTCCCCGGTTTCCGCTGGCCGCGGCGTCGTTCCCGGTCGTTACAATTAAAGCCTCGACAAATCCGGCGTGTTTCAACGGTGTCTTAAGAGTGTCGACGGTAAAACCGAGTTCAGCTTTCAATTTTCTTTCTCGCTGGTTTGTACACGAGATCAAATAACGTTCGGAGAGTTATACGTTGCATGCTTTCGACATTGTGAGATACTTTATCGAATTTTTCTTGCGATTGTGTTATACACGGGTAAATTACGCGCATGAGAAGAGGGTGGCACGATTTCGCCAAATCGTTCGTCCCTGTTTCCCCCGAAATTCCCAAACTTTCGAACTGTTGTATTACGTCTGGAATTGTCGACGCCTTGTAACGAAAATTGGATACCTACAACTTTGTTCCATCAGATCGTCCCACCCTTTTCATTCTCACAATCCAACGCGCATTTGCATGTTAGCGAAGATTGAATTTGTCGGTTGTCAGCCTCGATGGCTTCGGCGTTGAAAGTTCAATCAGAGATATTGAAGCCCGCAGAGCTTTCAGCATTCTCCTCTTCACACTGCCGCAGCGCCGTCACGGCTCTCGATCCCGCACCTACACCCGTCAAATGCAAAGTTCATGTTTTGTCAAGGGGAAAATCAATCACGCGTTCCCGAACAATGCGGTATTATTTATTTATCTTTTTTTTTTGTTCAACCTTTCGCTTCTTCATTCGACCTGAAATCTTTTTCATGCGAATTGTGGTTCTCGAATACTTCGAAATTTGGTACAAATGAATCCAAATTACTGAGCTGTAAACACGCCTTAACGGTTGTGAATAAAATTACGTTGTATTTCGAACAAGTCTCTCTTTTCCAGATGTTAAATCCGTAGAGTCTCGGACAAAAATATCCATTTCTTTGAAGCCACCCGGTGTGCATGTACACGAATCTATATGTATGTCGCGGGTCGGAACACCAAAATGGTAATGTGAGGTACACGGCGGGTTCGAATGGCTCGTATCAAGCGAAGCAATCTTGTACCTGATGATCATGGTGTAGTTTCGCATAGTTGCTGCAGGCTTAGGAATTCTGATTTCATTAAAATTTTATCTTTCGTACCTCAGATTCTTTGACGTAGAAGTAACGTTAGCAAAAAGTAGCAGTAACAGTACGCGAAGGATATAATTAAACCCAGATTGAAGCGGAGCTCGCCTCCTTTGACTCTCATGACTATTTCATTTCAGATACGTTGGCTACGCGGAGCGTATTCCGGTCTTATCCTGTCGGATACGATTGGCAGAGTCTGAAAATATACTCGAAATATGCCAACGTCGCGTCAAATTAAAACCTGTATTAATTCACGATCCTCTTCACCGCATTGATTACCGAAGTTGTCATTAATTTTGTATTTCGATCTGTCAAGGGGCCTTGCTGTACGTCTGGATGCACTTTGCGAAACGGAGACAAATGCAGGGACGATAACGGATGCCGAGATGCGAGCTTTTGCGACGGTTATGGTCCCCAGTGTCCGCAATCCATCAACAAACCCAACAAAACCATATGCAACGAGGAATTCGTCTGCTACATGGGAGTGAGTATCTCATCCCAACAGTAAATAGGCATTCGGCATATAGCTTATGCGGTACGTATCGTTCTGTTCCTCGTCTCGAAACCACTTACAGCCTCCTCGTATCACCCCGTCACATTTACCTCTGATGTATTGATCTCCAAGCACGCGGATTTCTCCCAGCCTCTGTATGTGGCTTCGTCTCTGTGTGGGGGAATAAAATCGTTCACAGCTGTTACACTGCAGAAGAAATTCTGTCAGGGTCAGTGTGTCGCCAACGTCTCTGGATATTCAAATAAATTCAAAAAGATCTCCATCTGGGTATCATTTTGTCGTACGCGTCGGTGAACACCTGTAACGTTTCGTTTTTTACCTTCCCGCTTTTACGAAAGCCTTAAGCACACACCGAGAGCAAACACTGAGAACGACTCATAGGAATCTTCTCAAGCTGTCTCTTGTATCAAAGTAAACGACACGAAGTTAAGATCAGGATTAGCGAACACTGCGAAGCGCCGTAAAGCCTCTTTGTTATTAATCTCTGCTTCAGTTGGGGCAACACGAGTATGACAAGATTGTGGAAACTCCTATGAACTTGGGTACGAGAAATGAGATAGTAGGAACGGAGTAGCGAGTGCTTTGCTAAATCTGCGAAGTGATGAACCCTTAAGTCACAGTGTTGGAAGTCGATTACAGTGGTTTCCAAACAATCTAAACTGTCTGCTCCAAGATGTGAATTTGTTCGTTCGGTATTTACGGAAATTGTTTCCAATTAGCAAACTTTGGTTAGAAGAAGAAGAAGACTCCGCTTAAGCACGTTTGAAATTACATAACCAAGTTTTTTTCGAATTCATGAAGCAGACGTGAAATACGTTCCATCTCGGAATGATGAACTCTTCGTCCCTGAATCTGGGATCAGATTCATTCATCAACCAAGCGTTACACACAGCAATCGTACAGATGGGATACATACGTATATTCCGAAGAGTTTGTTTCGCTCTTCGGTAAGTTATTACCACTGTTTTCCTACTTGTTCTTCTGGACGTTCTAAAAATATACGACTTTCTCGTCCACGGCATGGCGTTCCACGAGATAAACTATTTAACTAAGAGTTACGAGTACCTCTCGTATATGCCTCGACTCATACCGGTGTTCGCGCAAGCCAGGACCTCGAGCGAGGTGTGTAGCTCCATAAATTATCGGAAGACAAACGGAACACTTGTAATCGCAGCGCGGCACAAAGTTTCGAAAGTTATAATGGCCGAACTCCGGTGTGGCAACGACACCTTTGTAACATCGTTGTCTACACCAAGTGAGCTCCGTGGCAATGGCAAACTTGCAATACATGCAGATCTGCCTATCGTACTTGCAGATTAGGAACCGTCGATTGGGAATATTGAACACCAAACAGCTGCAGACCCTCGCCCCCACTCAACTCCCGGTTGATCAACTATTCATGGCGCTGATATTTCGCACGCGGCACTTTATCCACCACGGACAATCGTAATACCCGTGACAACGTACCTCCTGCCAGAACTTTTTCACATGTGTAACGCATCGTAGCGGATTCCGTCCGCTACAGCTTTTTTTCATTCAGCTTGGAATGATCTATCGCGGAGCAGGGAATGTGAAAGTTTTGTATTCGAAGGGTGCAATGAAATCTTCTTCTAGCTGCGAGTCTCTTTCTTCTCTTCTCCGGCTCTTTTTTTCTCCCTTCTTATTACACCGCTGATCATTCGTCTTGGTCCCAACTAGTCTGGCCACATTTAATCGCTTCCTCTTAATTAAGCCAACGAGTAATTAGGAATGGAGTCAGACACGGAATGGTTCGCAGTAGTCTCTCGCCACGACTCATCTTCGTCCATAAACTTTCTGCTTTCCCTCTTTTTCCTCCTGTTTTTTTTTTTTTTTTTTTTGATGAGAGTAATACCTCGAGTAGCAGTTGGTTACACGAAGGTTCCAGACGAGAGAGGGAGGAAACGTTTCAAGTTTCTACCTTTCCTTCAAAGCGATTCATCACTCTCATAATCCCCCAATGCGTAACGCTAGTCTTGATGAAACAAAATTCTTCAACTTTGTTCACTTTTTATCATTAACTTTTTTTTTCACAGGAATGCACCGGGAGCATCTGCCTTGCCTATGGTCTAGAATCGTGCCAATGCATCGCTGCGCCCGACGATCCGCCGACCAAGAGCTGCGAGCTGTGCTGCAAAATACCTGGCGAAAATCAACCCTGCTTGTAATTTTTTCACAAGATGTTATTGCCGCGTATTTTTTTTTTTTTTTTATTCCTAGTGCAATCTTTAATCACGGGAATATTTTTGTACAATTTTCAGATCCTCCTTCGCTTGGAATTTGCCACCTTACGATATTCCCGACATGTTTTCGAAACCAGGGACACCTTGTAACGACTATAACGGATACTGCGATATCTTTCAAAAGTGTCGGGAGGTGCGTACACAAATATGTTCCCATTCGCTTATCTCGTCGATAAAAATGAAACAAAGCGTTTAAAATGTAAAATATCACGTTCTTATCCTTGCCAGGTTGACCCAAGCGGACCATTGGCCACCCTCAGACGACTCCTTCTATCGGACGCAAGCTTGGCCACTTTTCAACGATGGATAACGGACCATTGGTACGGAGTTGCGATACTGGCTCTCGTGGTCTTGATAGCTCTGGTAAGCATTCGTCGTGACAATGATCTTCTTCTCTGTATTTCGAAAAAAGACAGTGCAAATGATCTGGGACATCAGCGTATTATAGACTTCTGGACTAAATGGTTTATTTATTTTCTTCGCCAGTGTGTTAAGTTATGAAATTTAAAGACAGGTCAATGTCTGATTTTCTTTTTCGAAGGAACCTCAGCGCGACATAGCTCCCTTTCTACGATAGTTGAAAATCATAAAATGAAGATGAAAAATTTGATTCGAGTTCGGCGTCTGGTGAAAACCTAAAGACCCTATTAATTATTAATCTTATTTATTGTTATTAGAAGTTAATACATTCAACTTCAATCTATTGCGATTGCCAATACCGTGTATATATACGTGAAAAAATATTTTTAAGTATATTATTATGCGCAATTAAAACCATGTCGTATTGTTATAATAAACAGTATCCTAACTGATCGGAAATCAGAAATTAGGGCAATTATTAGCACTAGGAAGACTAGAAAGACGAGTAATATCCTTGGTTAATAAAATAACGAAGTGGATAGCTAGTCGTAACATTTATTCACCATGGGAGAAGCATGCCGATCGAATCGCGATACATCCCGTAATTTCTCTTAGTCGAATGACGTGGCCACTCCTCCAGCTGCCAATACACACAACGTACGTTGCCTGGACGCAGAAATTAATTGAATCTAGTTTTCGTTCCGACCGCAGTATCTAGACGAACCCACTTATTGCGAGTATAAAAAGAAACCAACAAATTACACTTACCGAAAAATAGTTTGTTTAAAAAAAAAAAAAAAAAAAAAACGTTCAATTCAAGTTTCGCTCTATCGGTTACTATATTTATCGACTTTTCGACAAATCTCTGCATCGAAATCTGGGAAAAAGCATTCTGGCTAAACTTTACCCCATTTCATCCCAAATGTCCAAAATTTGTATACGACTTTCCGCGATGTAACTTTCGATCAAAGCATCGCTTGAAAAAAAGAAAAAAAAAACATAAATCGATAGCTGTTGATCTCTTCTTTCGAATGGCATGTTCAAAATCAGCCTACGATTTTTTGGAAAAAAGTTATGACCATTTTTTCCATGTTTTTTCGCAAAAATCGTATATTTTGACAATGAAAAAAGCAATACCGACGATTGTAAAAGGCACTAATCGTATATTTTTGATCATCCCGTTCATATCGCATTGGAATTTTTTTGATAAACAAAAATACAAATTTTGGACATTTGGGACGAAATGGGTTAAACAGCCTTCCTTAGATGTCTGAGCTTGAGTTACTCGAATTTGCTGAGATCCATTTCTATTGCACAATGATGATGTTTTTCCATTCGTGTTAATTACAATTTGCTAAATCGAAATTGGCGGAAGTGTTTCGCACGGTTTTTTCACTTCTCCGAAACTTTTCATTCAGACTAAGGATCCCATACGTTTTTCAGTCACCATAACTGCTGTGATGCTGCCTGAATACCTGTCCGACTCAGGAATCCTATATTAATATTGCGGTTTTGAACGAGGCACGTATCGAGCGTGTAGCCAGGTGTTCCAACCAAGGTAAAGCGCCATGCTTATTTGAGAGAACTCTAGCACCAAATGGTATTGGCTCCTTTAGGTATGAGGTACGAGTAGAAACCTGGCGAAATCGTGTGATGTCGGATATGTGTCGCCTCTATGTGAGTGAGCAGCACTCTCTCACTTTAGCCAGGAACAGAAACCAAAGAGCAAAGTCTGCAGGCCGATGTAACCATCGCGGTACGGCTTATAGCCTCCGATTATAGCAGGGTTGATTATATTCGAAAATTCCAACTTGGAGCACTGAGTTATAAATTTACCTCAAAATGGAATTAATTTTCGTCTTGTTTAAGATCATATTAGCGCCCCATTACTTTGGATTAAAGACTCTGATCCCGTAAATTAGCTCGAATTAGGGCCTCACTGTGTCCTTGAAGCCTCTAAAGCCAGTCTAAACTTGACTGAACAGATTCGTGTAAAATATTTGCGGCCTGATCAGGATTTTGGCAATATTCTTCGATTTGCGATACATCTATTAGTTAATCCTCTTGTAGATCACTGTATCTACAAAGAAAAGAACAATCTAGAGTATCTGTAAATGTAATAGGAATTAGAGTTAACGGTTATGGTCAAAAACTCTTTAATTACGTCCTTGTTTCATAATTATAAATTTCTTTTATACTGAAAATACATGGTTTCTCCATATATTTATTCATCGGTGGTTTTTCGCCTAGCACATGAATTTTTTACGCGAAGGCAACAGCCGAGAAAATTGTATCCTCGCGTACTAAATATTCATTTGGTAAACTTGACAAAATCAAGACTTAACTCATATCGCTGCGAAAATAACGAGGCTGTTCGTGGTATGAGATTCAAATTATAACTCATTTCACAAAGTTTGCTAAATCAATTTTACGAATATTTATGTGATATCGTTGAGTTTACAAAATTATGCAGGCTATACCATGACAAAATTCTAAGTTTTCAGTTAACAAATTGGCTAGTTGATCCGGCTAAATGCTTAGCAAAAAGCCTCTTAAGCTTTTCCCCAATTTCTTGCTTACAAATACGATTGTAAATGAGGCAATTGATCTGAATTTGTCGATCAAATTTTGTTTGGTAGAAATTTGTGAATTCCAGATTATCAACCTGCATTTTCAAGATATAGTTTCTATATAGGAGCGCAAATTGATTGCCATGATTGAAATTTTTTGGACCGTTTTTACCCAGTTTTTTTTCTCTACGTCACTGAATTTTCATTTGAACCCCGCACACGCGATAAATTTTATCTAATTGATACCATCTCTTTGCCGGTTTACTTGATAATATCCTCAAAATGTTCACGTTTTCACGAAACCTTTCTCCTCGAAGCAATTTTTCCTAATATATTATTTCTTAATTGACCGATCACCAAGACTTTATAATATATTGCATACGAGGTCGAGAATTCTTTTTCATCAGATTTAAAAATTTTTCCTAATATCTGTGTAAATTTGTTTCAGATTACAGTCGCGCAATTTTTCGGTAGACGGGCCAGTAAGCTTTCAGGCTTGCAGAGCGGCGGAACGGCTGAGTCGGGGGAAAATGACTGTTACGTGAAGGAGATTGGTGGAAAGCGGCAGCAGCAGACGGCACCAAAGATCAGTCCGATGAGCGTGACGAGAATAAAGAAGCGGATTATTGAGACAATGAAGACGATCACTTCGCCGAGCAGAAATAAGACCTGCCCAAATAAATCGGAGCTACGTATATCAAAACTGTTCAATTTCGGTGGAAAAAACGAGAGTGGCGAGGATTCGCAGAGCGAAAATAAACCACGAACGAAGAACCAGAACACGCTGTCCAAGCCGTTCGAAGCTGTCGCCGAGATTCGCCGAGATGGTGCAATAAACGGACGTACGGACGGCGCCGTTTTCTCAACGAGAGAAAAATCGAAGCTGCAAGGATTCGGCGGAGAGGAGGCTGCGGATTACTCGAAAATTCCATCCACCGAAGACGGAGTATCTGCGGAAATCGCCGATCAAAGTACGCGGGGCTCAAGTGACCGCAAGAAACGCAAGAAGATGACCGATGCGTCGAGCGGAAGCGATTGGGAGAAAAGGGGTTTCGGAAATTGGTTCCTCCGGGGAATTGGCTTCGGGGACGCCGCTCTTTTTGGCGACGAATCGTCGCCGAAGCGGCGACGACGTCGCGCCAGAATATCGGTGAAATCGTCATGGACTAACGTGGCGTCGAATTTTCGGAATATCGACGCGCTTCGCGGCTCGCCGAAGCAGCGAAAAGCCGCAGACGCGGCTTCGCCGCAGAACCGATTTCGGGCGAATAATCAATCCACCGAACCGCTGGTCGAACCTGACACACCGGAAACGCCAGAATCACCTGTGCCGGAAGTCGCTGCGTCGCGAGTCGCGACCTCCGACCTTGCCGTGCTTCTAAAAGAAAGTAGTTAGTGGTTTATTCGACTTTAGGGACCGTCTTCAAGTGCACTGAATCGGTTCTACAGTGTTCAAAGAACGCCGTGTAAGACTCGGACTTTGAGCATGCCTGCGTAAAAACTATTTTGAATACTTGTCAACTGCAAGAATCGTTTGTACGTATTTAATAACGACGTTAAGTTGAATTGTAATATACACATTATGCTATAGAATGTATAATAATTGGAGGTAAGAGGAGATCCATCAAATTTTGGTTGCAGTTACTCACGAGAATTTATTTTATTCAGGTATGTAGTGTAAAAATCAGAGGAAATTAGACGCTTAGAAACTTTAATTTTGTTAGGATTTTTCATACTCGCGAACCATACACCGCCGACATCGTTCACGAACGATGACATCTGAAATGAATCATCCATCCACAAACATTATACATGTTAGTCTTATTCATATATAAATGTATTTTTATCGGAACTTGGATACTTGGGAAAGGAAATTAGATAATTTCCGATACCGAGCCGTAAAGCGCTAATATCCTTTGAATTTCTTGAACGCAAATGCAGCTATACGGTTTATGATATTACATATGTATAAGTAAGATCGATCGTGTAATGTGTTTTATAATTGGGAAAGTGTAGACCCGGTATATTTGTACATATTGTATATACCCATAAAGCGGATCTGATTTCCGTATAGAATAAGAGTCCATCGCAGCGTACATATAATTGCGTAGCTCAGACTTGCTAATTTCTTATCTTTTGTTCGAATTTCGAGGGTGAAAGAATGGGCGGAGAAAAGACGAAGCTGAAAAACGGTTGATTGATGTCATACTCGTCTGGCCTGACACGTTGCGGAAAAGATCGACCATCGAAATGAACAAAGAAGAATTCATTATGTATAGAAAAGGACCAAACGTAGAATATGTAATATCTATAGCAGTAAACATGAAAAATTCTGGTCATAACTGTGTTACGAAATAGTAAAATGTACGTAATTATTGGCATAAATGATGAAGAACCCTGGTAATAATTTCCTTAACCAAATCCCGCTTCCCTAAACCGTGAGGCGTAAACCGTTGATTGAAATTTTCGAGAACTCGTTGATTTACGTGCTGCGCAGCAGGTTGACACAGAGAATTAGGATGTCGCGAAATCTCGAGCCTGCAAAGCAAAGCCCATGAATTATCGCGTACCAACATCTGATAAAGCACTTCTCATCTCGTGTAACGTTTCATCCGGTTAGCGTTCCTCCAATCTCCGGTGTCCCTTGCCCAATTTCCGGTTTTTATCTATATGTACCTATGGGGCTATAGGCGGCTCTGAGCCTGCGTCATTCAGCGATGTCCTCGGAACAAATGCTTGCGAAAGGATAACTGTGGGGGTTGATGAAACTTGTGCGCTTCTGACTAGGTGCGACGGTCACATACGTTGGAGATGAAAAAGTATTAGTAGACGGACACGATTCTACATTCGAACTTCGAAGATCACTTGGCGATGAAATCTATCAAGTTGTTTTGATACAAATGAAAAATACAATTACTTCCGTTCATGTAAACACGGACATATGCGGATGTGTAATGAAACGAATCAAAGCATGTTGAAAATCGGGTTTCCCGTTTGTAGTCACAGCATATAATTGTGCTCGCAGATTTTTACGGAAATAAATGACGCGTTCGATCCTTGGATACTATGGTTAAATTATTAACAGTCAGTATGGGGATATTCATTCCAAGAAATTTCTTGATGATAATATAATTTACTATCCCACAGATGAAGTTCAGGCAATGAAATTATGACACAATTGTATTCTCTGGGTTACCGAAAAAGTGCTGAAATCCCGGGTAAAATAGCATCGACTTCATCGGGGATACATATTCTCAAACTCGGAATTCCTAACAAAGAACACGGAGACTGCCTCAGGTGTATAATGAATCGGACCAATACGAGAAATTCTCCGGATCATATAACTAATAAATATCTGATCAATCTTACATTTACATGTCGGTTACCGACGGAATTATTCAATCAAGTGATCGAAATTGTTTTTCTATCACATTTGTGATAATTATTGCCTGATGTTTACTTGAAGTTTTGTTGCAACATGGACTCAAGTATTATTGAAAACTGTGTATTTTATAAACATCTTGAAATGATGTACACATACTTTTTATTTGTGAAAGAGTTTCAATTTTCGGATAAAAATGCACTTGCTTTGAAAGAGACTCGAAGATTTATACATACAATAATGTTGATACCTGAATCATTGACTAAAGAATATAAAGACAGTTGCCCTAATGGGCTTTGGTGTGACAACCAAAAATCGTCGTGCGCTTGCGCTCCCTGAGATGTTCCAACGGTAGAGTTGAGAACTTATTGCAGAACATCAGAGAGTTTACCGATTTCGACATGATGCTGGCCGCATTCACCTTCCAAGTAGCACAGTCTTCGCAATGGTAAGCCCAAGCCAGTACTCAGCTTGTGTGTACTTACAAACTTGCTGGCGATATAAGAACATGATAATACGAATAATTTTCTTGCAAAATTCGCAGCAAAACAGTGATTTAATTAAATTATAGGTACCCGAGAGAAGAATGTATACATAGATCATAAATAATAATAGATCAGATGTAATAATGATGCAGAGACCAGGCAGTATATATGTATATGCGGTCCATGTACGATATTAATCTGTATGATCCATTTACGATTAATACGTGATGCATACTATAAATTTGATAATTTTTCAGGAGACAAACTAGATTATCTACAATAATACGTCTATGATATAAAAATAGAAGAAATATTCATTTCGAAACGGGATTCTATTCGATACGCACTCGATGTATTCCATAATATTAATATTGATAATCATTGCAACAACTTTTCATTTGCTCTCTCGATCTTAAATTATCGTGGGCATAGAATCGAAACGCTATTTTAGCTAGTCGCAAGTAAAATATCTACGTCAGGTAGAGGAGCAGAATTATTTTTTAAAAAGTGTTCGTATGGAAAAACATTCAGAGTAACTGTAATACATCACGGATGCGCTAATTTCAATCGAGATGAAATGGATGCTCCGTATATAAAACAGTATTTAACACGGTGTCCTGATTTAAAGACCTAAGAAGGTGATTGTCGACGATTTTTGTTTTTTTTTTTTTGATAGGGAAAGACAGAACGAAGCTTCTTAAAACTTCAAGTGTATTTTAACACACATTTGAAAGGTACGATCAAAAAGTGTTATGATCCAACTGTCGCAGAACGGCAACGTTATTAGCTGACCCGTTAAGTGAAGAATACATCTTTAGTCAACGGCTGACCATCGAAGGGCCTAGCCGCTTTATTCTGGAATCGGCAGGAAAGATAAAGAGCGTATTTTCTGTATGAAATGTAAAAACTAAAATCATTATACATCATATCATTTCATCAAACATCATACATCATACATCATCATGAATAGTATTAAAGTTCGAAACCAAAGTTTGGATGTTCGGATGTTCAGAAAGTAACGTCACACAAAATTTTTTTTCTCTTGACATCATCGATCTATAGTAATCAGCTAGCCGAATTCCTCAGTCTGGAAACAACCGCGCAGTAGAGCGGACGTATGAGAATCGCGCTCCGCAGATTTCGAGTACCGGGTTCTCTATCTCCTGGATCCTGCGCTCCGGGTCCGCTACCTGGAGAAACAACTTCCAGGACAAACGCACCGTGGTTCTTGCGCTCGAAGTCCACTACCTGGTGAAACTCGACTTCCAGGACACGCGCTCCGTGGTTCCTGTGCTTCAGGTACGCAGCCTGGTAAAACTCGGCTTCCAGGACGAGTGCTCCATGGTTCTTGCACTCCAGGTCCACTACCTGGTGAAACTGGACTTCCAGGACACGCACTCCGTGGTTCTTGCGCTCCAGGTATGCAACCTGGTAAAACTCGACATCCAGGACAAGCGCTCGATGGTTCGTACGCTCCAGGTCCACTACCTGGTGAAACTCGACTACAGGGCAAGCGCTCCGTGGTTCCTGCGCTCCAGGTCGACCAGCCGGCAAAACTCGACTTCAGGTAGAGGACAAGGAGAAGGAGGACAACGAGAAGGGAGACGAGGAGAACAAGGCAGACGGAGAGGATGAGGATTTGTTCACAGTGAGTATAATATTTTTATAATATTTATTGGCGATTGTGATTCTATTTTCTCTAAAAGTTTTTGAACTTGTAATGTTTACAATAAATTATTTCAATTCATTTTTCGCGCAAGCACAAATTCAGTAGCTGTATATGAGCTAATAAAATTTATTATATTAATAATTAATTAAATAATTATATTAATCCTTAGGCAATGTTTTTTATGTGTTCTTATACTAAAAATATTTGTGACTATTCCAGGTATAACCCGAGGTGGTTAGCAGTGGTCGCTGGAGGTGGTTGGGGGTGGTCGGAGGTGGACGAGGAGGAGGACGAGGAAGACAAGAAGAACAATGTGGACGTGGAGGGCAAGGATTTGTCCTCGGTGGGTTTAACATTGTTATAAAATTGCATGAAAATTGTCATTATATTTTATTTGAAATTTTTCAAACTTGTCATGTTTACAATAAATTATTTCAATTTATTTTTCGCGCAAGCACAAATTCATTAGCTATAAATGCGCTAGTAAAATTTATTATATTATTGATTGTTTAATTGATTATATTATTCCTTACACAATATTTTTGATGTGTTCTTATACTGAAAATATTTATCACTATTCCAGGTATAACCCAAGATGGTCATGGATGGTTGTTGAAGGTGGTTGGCGGTGCTTGAAGGTGGTCGGAGGTGTACGACGAGGAGGACGACAACGTGTGCACTGTGAGTATAACTTTTTTATGATATCTAATGTACTAGGAGTAGGAGTAGGAGTAGGAGTAGGAGTAGGAATGCAAGTAAGAGTAGGATCTGGAGTAAGAATAGGATAAGGAGTCGAATCAGGAGTAGGAGTAGGAGTGGGATCAGAAGTAGGTGTAGGATCAGGAGTAGGAGTGAAATCAGGAGTAGGATCAGGAGTAGAAGTAGGAGTAGAATCAGGAGTAGAATCAGGAGTAGAATCAGGAGTGGAAGGAGGAGTAGGATCAGGAGCAGGAGTAGGAGTAGGTCAGGAGTAGGAGTAGGGTCAAGAGTAGGAGTGGGATCAGGAGTGGAAGTGTGAGTAGGGTCGGAGGTAGGTGTGGGATCAGGTATACGAATGGGATCAGGACTAGAAGTGGGAGTAGGAGAAGAAGTAGGAGAAGGAGTAGGAGTAGAAGTAGGAATAGAAGCGGTAGGATCAGGAAGAGAAGTAGGAATAGGAGTAGTAGTGGGAATAGAAGTAGAAGTAGGAGTAGAAGAAATCGGAAGAGGAATAAAAGTAGGAAGAGAAGTAGAAGTAGGTGTAGTATAAGTTGGAATAGGATTAGGAGTAGAAGGGTGGCCGGAGAAGTAGAGTAGGCAGTAGGGTAGGGAAGAATAGAATAGGGTAGGCGGTAGAGTAGGGTAGGGTAGGGTAGGGTAGGGTATCCTACTTCTGATCCTACTCCTATTCTACTACTACTCCTACTCCTGATTCTACTCCTACTCCTACTCATGATCCTACTCCTACTTCTACCCCTGGTTAAACACCTACTTCTACTCTTGATCCTACGCCTGATCCTACTCCTGATCCTATTCCTATTCCTACTCTTACTGCTACTCCTACTCCTGATTCTTCTCCCACTCCTACTCCTGATTCTAATCCCACTCCTACTTCTGATTCTACTTCTACTCCTCCTCTTGATCCTACTCCTTTTCCTAATCTTACTCCTACCCCTGATCCTACTTCTGATCCTACTCCTCCTCCTACTACCACTCCTACTCCGGATTCTATTCCTACTTCTACTCTTGATCCTACTCCTGATCCTACTCCTAACCCTACTCCTACTCTGTTTAATACTTCAGAATGTTATACTCACAGTGCACAAATCCTCGTCATCCTCGTCCACCTTGTTCTCCTCGTCTTCCTCGTTCTCCTCCTCGTCCACCTCCGAACACCTTCAACCACCGCCAACTACCTCCAACAAGCACCGATAACCACCTAGGGTTATACCGGGAACAGTAGTATATATTTACAGTATAAGAACACATTAAAAATATTGTGTAAGGATTAATATAATCAATTAAACAATCAATAATATAATAAATTTTATTATTAATGTGATTGATTAAGGAATCAGTTACATAATACATTTTATTAGCGCATTAATATCTACTGAGTTTGTGCTCGCGCGAAAAATGAATTGAAATAATTCATTGTCAGCGTGACAAGTTTGCAAAAATTATATATCAAATACAATCAACATTGCCATCAAATATTATAAAAATGTTTTACTTACCCAGCACAAATCATCGTCTTCCTCGTTCACCTCCGACCACCTCCAACCACCGTCAACCACCTCCGACAACCATCTCGGGTTATACCTGGAAAGGGCAAAAAGAGCGTGGGACTAACAGCAGAGAAAGTACGAAGGAAAGAGCACCAGCTGAAAAATATCAGAAACACTGAATCTGGTTTTTTGGCTGTAACTTCTGATCCGTTTCTCGCAGCGCATTGGGACTGCGACCAATCGATTCCTCTCGCAAAATTACGTCGGAATAGTGCACGAAAGAATTTATTCCAGCACTTTTCAAGATCGCCAAAATTTGCGCTAAAAATACAAAGGTGTTACGCCCCGACGTACCGCCTTGGCGTACCCTTTTCAAAATTCCATTTCATTTCATTTCTCTAATTTCTTCAATTATTTCATCACAATCTGATATTCTAATAAGGTCACATACAGTCCTCAGAATCCGCTGACATTGTATTTTATTTGCTGACACCAAGAATTGCGCTATAAAATTACTGACCTAGTAACAGCGGCGCTCAGCCCGGGAATATCTATTTTTAAGTGAAAATTATCATCAATAATTAGGATAAACCACTACCTTTGCAACCACCAAATTAAAATAGATTATTTGTTAAGATGTGTGAATGAATGCGTGAGAATTATCTTAATATACCTTTTGTCAACATCTTGTACGTATAAGTGACGAGATTGAGAATCGTCGGAACACCGTCGAAAGGCGCGAACTAACGCTGACCGTGTAGATTTGGACACCGGGAGGTCGCCCCCGCGCTTAATTGGCTAATTACCGTTGCAACTTATTGCAACTGCAGATTTTTCCCTATTAATACCCTCAGGCCCAAGCAGCCATGTCTTTCGTCTGTCATGTCGCGAGGTGCGTGGACATCAACCCGTATTAGCCCTTCTCGAGTAATAGTAGCGTTTGGAAAATCTTAGTTGTGACCGGCCTAAAAACTCTTGCTAATTCGTCAAATCCGAGCATTCAGTTATTCTGTTAGCTACAAAAGACTCACTATCTCCTACCTTCTAAATTCTTTCCTGTTCTTTACTATTTCTTATATCTTCGAGAATAGACATTTTTATGATAATCCATTTTCCTTAAATAAACGAAGCTTAGCCCAGATTCAATCCGGTTCTGGTAATATTAAGCATTTACTATAATAATCAAGAACTTTATCACTTCCGTAAAATAATCATTTCAATAATAATAATACAAACCATTCCATATCAAAACCACGAGTGAAACATATGGACATTTATTGTGAAAAGTAACTTTTGATAATCAAGACTGAGGGACCGGGTTCATCGTTTCCAATATCATTCATCCACCCTTAAGAATCGAGGTGAGGCCCTGCTCCAGTATACTACTGACACAGACCGACACTACCGACGGCTCTCGATCTCATCACCACAAGAATACATCTAAAGATAAGTCAATCCGAATGCTAATCTCCAACAGCGAACGAATTCTTGTTTTCACCTTTCTAATCAAAATTGACTGGTGTAATATCCATTTAAAAGTAAGACTTAAGTTGGTGGCTAGCTTCACTACCCTTAATTAGATCAAAGGTATTGTTTCCAAGATTTGAACACAATTCGAAATAACAGTAACAAGAATTGGTGTCCAGCTATAGACAATATCCTTGGACATTCAGAGAGTTATTCTCCAGTCTTCAGCTCGGCCCCACTTTATAATTAATTCAAGATAATCTAAAAAGAGAGATACAATATCGAATAATCACGACCAGCTAGTTATAAGTATCGTTCAGGATAGATGTTCTTGGTATCAAATAAATAATAGCATTTAGAATAGAATGACACACGATTTGCTCAAACACGCAAACGGTCAAATTTAGTGATTCTGCGGCTTCTCTGCGTTTGAATATAAATTCGTCCGTCAGCGTGCACTGTTGTATGTTACTCAAACACTTTATTGAATTGTTACTTTCGGGTCCTACGTCATTATCGTCATTCATTGTTACAGAATATACTTTATCTTTTACCAGATGAATCACTTCAAACCATTTATTTTGAACGACGACCTTTTCCCATTTTCATTATTATAGATTAGCCTCAACCATTTGAACAACTCTCACAGACCTATATAGGACTAGGCAACAACGTACCTACATTACCGGCTTATTTGAGGGTAGGTATTCTGAGTTTTGATTTTTATCCATTATCGTTGATGTTGAGCATCTTTGATTATTCCATTGATCATTAACTATCACCGCTCAGTACACGTAAACCCCCACGTAACACAGTGGTAGGCCTTGCTGTTTTTTTAGCGAAAAACTTTCAGTCTTCGATTGTACTAGTATGACCCTTTCCAGACCAATTGTACACCTGGAAACTGAGGAAACACAGCGGAAACAGCGTGGGATTAAAAGCAGAGGATCTACGAAGGAAAGAGCACCAGCTGAAAAATGTCGAAAACTCAGGTTTTCGTTTTTCGGCTGTAACTTTTTATACATTTCTCGCAGCGGATTGTGACTGCACCCAATCGATTTCTCTCGCCAAATGACGTCGAAATAGTGCGCAAAACAATTTATTGCAGAACTTTCCAAAATCGCCAAATTTTTGCCAAAAATACAAAGGGGTAAGCCATACTGTTTCTTTGAGCGAAAAAATTTTGGTCTCCGATTGAAATAGTATGACCATTTCCGGTCCAATTGTACCCCTGAGAACTCAGGAAACGCCGCGAAAAGAGCGTAGGATCAACAGCTGGGAAACTACGAAGGAAAGAGCACCTGCTGAAAAATGTCGAAAATTCAGGTTTTCGTTTTTTGGCTGTAACTTTATATACGTTGCTCGCAGCGTATTGGGACTGCGCCCAATCGATTTCTCTCGCAAAATTACGTCGAAATAGTGCCACAATTAATTTATTCCAGCACTTTTGAAAATCGCGAAAATTTTCGCCAAAAATACAAAGGGGTTAACCTTCCTTTTTTTTTGACCAAAAAATTTTTCGTCTCAGCATTGATTCGTATGACTCTTTCCCGACCAATTGAACCCCAAGGAACTCAGAAGACGCAGCAAAAGGAGCGTGGGATCAACGGGAGAGAAGATACGAGGAAAAAAAGCACCTGCTGAAAAATGTCGAAAATTCAGGTTTTCGTTTTTTGGCTGTAACTTTCGATGCGTTGATCGCAGCGTATTGGGACTGCGCCCAATCGATTTCTCTCGCAAAATTACGTCGGAATAGAGCCACAATTAATTTATTCCAGCACTTTTGGAAATCGCAAAAATTTTCGCCAAAAATACAAAGGGGTTGACCTTCCTTTTTTTTTGACCAAAAAATTTTTCGTCTCAGAATTGATTTGTATTACTCTTTCCCTAGCAATTGGACCCCAAGGAACTCAGAAAACGCTGCAAAAGGAGCGTGGGATCAACGGGAGAGAAGATACGAGGAAAAAAGCACCTGCTGAAAAATGTCGAAAATTCAGGTTTTCGTTTTTTGGCTGTAACTTTCGATGCGTTGATCGCAGCGTATTGGGACTGCGCACAATCGATTTCTCTCGCAAAATTACGTCGGAATAGTGCCACAATTAATTTATTCCAGCACTTTTGGAAATCGCAAAAATTTTCGCCAAAAATACATAGGGGTTAACCTTCCTTTTTTTTTGACCAAAAAATTTTTCGTCTCAGCATTGATTCGTATGACTCTTTCCCGACCAATTGAACCCCAAGGAACTCAGAAGACGCAGCAAAAGGAGCGTGGGATCAACGGGAGAGAAGATACGAGAAAAAAAAGCACCTGCTGAAAAATGTCGAAAATTCAGGTTTTCGTTTTTTGGCTGTAACTTTCGATGCGTTGATCGCAGCGTATTGGGACTGCGCCCAATCGATTTCTCTCGCAAAATTACGTCGAAATAGAGCCACAATTAATTTATTCCAGCACTTTTGGAAATCGCAAAAATTTTCGCCAAAAATACAAAGGGGTTGACCTTCCTTTTTTTTTGACCAAAAAATTTTTCGTCTCAGAATTGATTTGTATTACTCTTTCCCTAGCAATTGGACCCCAAGGAACTCAGAAAACGCTGCAAAAGGAGCGTGGGATCAACGGGAGAGAAGATACGAGGAAAAAAGCACCTGCTGAAAAATGTCGAAAATTCAGGTTTTCGTTTTTTGGCTGTAACTTTCGATGCGTTGATCGCAGCGTATTGGGACTGCGCACAATCGATTTCTCTCGCAAAATTACGTCGGAATAGTGCCACAATTAATTTATTCCAGCACTTTTGGAAATCGCAAAAATTTTTGCCAAAAATACAAAGGGGTTAACCTTCCTTTTTTTTTGACCAAAAAATTTTTCGTCTCAGAATTGATTCGTATGACTCTTTCCCGACCAATTGAACCCCAAGGAACTCAGAAAACGAAGCAAAAGGAGCGTGGGGTAGACGGGAGAGAAGATACGAGGAAAAAAGCACCTGCTGAAAAATGTCGAAAATTCAGGTTTTCGTTTTTTGGCTGTAACTTTCGATGCGTTGATCGCAGCGTATTGGGACTGCGCCCAATCGATTTCTCTCGCAAAATTACGTCGGAATAGTGCCACAATTAATTTATTCCAGCACTTTTGAAAATCGCGAAAATTTTCGCCAAAAATACAAAGGGGTTAACCTTCCTTTTTTTTTGACCAAAAAATTTTTCGTCTCAGAATTGATTTGTATTACTCTTTCCCTACCAATTGGACCCCAAGGAACTCAGAAAACGCTGCAAAAGGAGCGTGGGATCAACGGGAGAGAAGATACGAGGAAAAAAGCATTTGCTGAAAAAGGTCGAAAATTCAGGTTTTCGTTTTTTGGCTGTAACTTTCGATGCGTTGATCGCAGCGTATTGGGACTGCGCACAATCGATTTCTCTCGCAAAATTACGTCGGAATAGTGCCACAATTAATTTATTCCAGCACTTTTGGAAATCGCAAAAATTTTCGCCAAAAATACAAAGGGGTTAACCTTCCTTTTTTTTTGACCAAAAAATTTTGCGTCTCAGAATTGATTCGTATGACTCTCTTCCGACCAATTGGACCCCAAGGAACTCAGAAAACGCTGCAAAAGGAGCGTGGGATCAACGGGAGAGAAGATACGAGGAAAAAAGCACCTGCTGAAAAAGGTCGAAAATTCAGGTTTTCGTTTTTTGGCTGTAACTTTTGATGCGTTGATCGCAGCGTATTGGGACTGCGCCCAATCGATTTCTCTCGCAAAATTACGTCGGAATAGTGCCACAATTAATTTATTTCAGCACTTTTGAAAATCGCGAAAATTTTCGCCAAAAATACAAAGGGGTTAACCTTCCTTTTTTTTTGACCAAAAAATTTTTCGTCTCAGAATTGATTTGTATTACTCTTTCCCTACCAATTGGACCCCAAGGAACTCAGAAAACGCTGCAAAAGGAGCGTGGGATCAACGGGAGAGAAGATACGAGGAAAAAAGCACCTGCTGAAAAAGGTCGAAAATTCAGGTTTTCGTTTTTTGGCTGTAACTTTCGATGCGTTGATCGCAGCGTATTGGGACTGCGCACAATCGATTTCTCTCGCAAAATTACGTCGGAATAGTGCCACAATTAATTTATTCCAGCACTTTTGGAAATCGCAAAAATTTTCGCCAAAAATACAAAGGGGTTAACCTTCCTTTTTTTTTGACCAACAAATTTTTTGTCTCAGAATTGATTCGTATGACTCTCTCCCGACCAATTGGACCCCAAGGAACTCAGAAAACGCAGCAAAAGGAGCGTGGGATCAACGGGAGAGAAGATACGAGGAAAAAAGCACCTGCTGAAAAATGTCGAAAATTCAGGTTTTTGTTTTTTGGCTGTGACTCTCGATGCGTTGATCGCAGCGTATTGGGACTGCGCCCAATCGATTTCTCTCGCAAAATTACGTCGGAATAGAGCCACAATTAATTTATTCCAGCACTTTTGAAAATCGCGAAAATTTTCGCCAAAAATACAAAGGGGTTAACCTTCCTTTTTTTTTGACCAAAAAATTTTTCGTCTCAGAATTGATTCGTATGACTCTTTCCCGACCAATTGGACCCCAAGGAACTCAGAAAACGCAGCAAAAGGAGCGTGGGGTAGACGGGAGAGAAGATACGAGGAAAAAAGCACCTGCTGAAAAATGTCGAAAATTCAGGTTTTCGTTTTTTGGCTGTAACTTTCGATGCGTTGATCGCAGCGTATTGGGACTGCGCCCAATCGATTTCTCTCGCAAAATTACGTCGGAATAGTGCCACAATTAATTTATTCCAGCACTTTTGAAAATCGCGAAAATTTTCGCCAAAAATACAAAGGGGTTAACCTTCCTTTTTTTTTGACCAAAAAATTTTTCGTCTCAGAATTGATTTGTATTACTCTTTCCCTACCAATTGGACCCCAAGGAACTCAGAAAACGCTGCAAAAGGAGCGTGGGATCAACGGGAGAGAAGATACGAGGAAAAAAGCACCTGCTGAAAAAGGTCGAAAATTCAGGTTTTCGTTTTTTGGCTGTAACTTTCGATGCGTTGATCGCAGCGTATTGGGACTGCGCACAATCGATTTCTCTCGCAAAATTACGTCGGAATAGTGCCACAATTAATTTATTCCAGCACTTTTGGAAATCGCAAAAATTTTCGCCAAAAATACAAAGGGGTTAACCTTCCTTTTTTTTTGACCAAAAAATTTTGCGTCTCAGAATTGATTCGTATGACTCTCTTCCGACCAATTGGACCCCAAGGAACTCAGAAAACGCTGCAAAAGGAGCGTGGGATCAACGGGAGAGAAGATACGAGGAAAAAAGCACCTGCTGAAAAAGGTCGAAAATTCAGGTTTTCGTTTTTTGGCTGTAACTTTTGATGCGTTGATCGCAGCGTATTGGGACTGCGCCCAATCGATTTCTCTCGCAAAATTACGTCGGAATAGTGCCACAATTAATTCATTTCAGCACTTTTGAAAATCGCGAAAATTTTCGCCAAAAATACAAAGGGGTTAACCTTCCTTTTTTTTTGACCAACAAATTTTTTGTCTCAGAATTGATTCGTATGACTCTCTCCCGACCAATTGGACCCCAAGGAACTCAGAAAACGCAGCAAAAGGAGCGTGGGATCAACGGGAGAGAAGATACGAGGAAAAAAGCACCTGCTGAAAAATGTCGAAAATTCAGGTTTTCGTTTTTTGGCTGTGACTCTCGATGCGTTGATCGCAGCGTATTGGGACTGCGCCCAATCGATTTCTCTCGCAAAATTACGTCGGAATAGAGCCACAATTAATTTATTCCAGCACTTTTGAAAATCGCGAAAATTTTCGCCAAAAATACAAAGGGGTTAACCTTCCTTTTTTTTTGACCAAAAAATTTTTCGTCTCAGAATTGATTCGTATGACTCTTTCCCGACCAATTGGACCCCAAGGAACTCAGAAAACGCAGCAAAAGGAGCGTGGGGTAGACGGGAGAGAAGATACGAGGAAAAAAGCACCTGCTGAAAAATGTCGAAAATTCAGGTTTTCGTTTTTTGGCTGTAACTTTCGATGCGTTGATCGCAGCGTATTGGGACTGCGCCCAATCGATTTCTCTCGCAAAATTACGTCGGAATAGTGCCACAATTAATTTATTCCAGCACTTTTGAAAATCGCGAAAATTTTCGCCAAAAATACAAAGGGGTTAACCTTCCTTTTTTTTTGACCAAAAAATTTTTCGTCTCAGAATTGATTTGTATTACTCTTTCCCTACCAATTGGACCCCAAGGAACTCAGAAAACGCTGCAAAAGGAGCGTGGGATCAACGGGAGAGAAGATACGAGGAAAAAAGCACCTGCTGAAAAAGGTCGAAAATTCAGGTTTTCGTTTTTTGGCTGTAACTTTCGATGCGTTGATCGCAGCGTATTGGGACTGCGCACAATCGATTTCTCTCGCAAAATTACGTCGGAATAGTGCCACAATTAATTTATTCCAGCACTTTTGGAAATCGCAAAAATTTTCGCCAAAAATACAAAGGGGTTAACCTTCCTTTTTTTTTGACCAAAAAATTTTGCGTCTCAGAATTGATTCGTATGACTCTCTTCCGACCAATTGGACCCCAAGGAACTCAGAAAACGCTGCAAAAGGAGCGTGGGATCAACGGGAGAGAAGATACGAGGAAAAAAGCACCTGCTGAAAAAGGTCGAAAATTCAGGTTTTCGTTTTTTGGCTGTAACTTTTGATGCGTTGATCGCAGCGTATTGGGACTGCGCCCAATCGATTTCTCTCGCAAAATTACGTCGGAATAGTGCCACAATTAATTTATTTCAGCACTTTTGAAAATCGCGAAAATTTTCGCCAAAAATACAAAGGGGTTAACCTTCCTTTTTTTTTGACCAAAAAATTTTTCGTCTCAGAATTGATTTGTATTACTCTTTCCCTACCAATTGGACCCCAAGGAACTCAGAAAACGCTGCAAAAGGAGCGTGGGATCAACGGGAGAGAAGATACGAGGAAAAAAGCACCTGCTGAAAAAGGTCGAAAATTCAGGTTTTCGTTTTTTGGCTGTAACTTTCGATGCGTTGATCGCAGCGTATTGGGACTGCGCACAATCGATTTCTCTCGCAAAATTACGTCGGAATAGTGCCACAATTAATTTATTCCAGCACTTTTGGAAATCGCTAAAATTTTCGCCAAAAATACAAAGGGGTTAACCTTCCTTTTTTTTTGACCAAAAAATTTTGCGTCTCAGAATTGATTCGTATGACTCTCTTCCAACCAATTGGACCCCAAGGAACTCAGAAAACGCTGCAAAAGGAGCGTGGGATCAACGGGAGAGAAGATACGAGGAAAAAAGCACCTGCTGAAAAAGGTCGAAAATTCAGGTTTTCGTTTTTTGGCTGTAACTTTTGATGCGTTGATCGCAGCGTATTGGGACTGCGCCCAATCGATTTCTCTCGCAAAATTACGTCTGAATAGTGCCACAATTAATTTATTTCAGCACTTTTGAAAATCGCGAAAATTTTCGCCAAAAATACAAAGGGGTTAACCTTCCTTTTTTTTTGACCAACAAATTTTTTGTCTCAGAATTGATTCGTATGACTCTCTCCCGACCAATTGGACCCCAAGGAACTCAGAAAACGCAGCAAAAGGAGCGTGGGATCAACGGGAGAGAAGATACGAGGAAAAAAGCACCTGCTGAAAAATGTCGAAAATTCAGGTTTTCGTTTTTTGGCTGTGACTCTCGATGCGTTGATCGCAGCGTATTGGGACTGCGCCCAATCGATTTCTCTCGCAAAATTACGTCGGAATAGAGCCACAATTAATTTATTCCAGCACTTTTGAAAATCGCGAAAATTTTCGCCAAAAATACAAAGGGGTTAACCTTCCTTTTTTTTTGACCAAAAAATTTTTCGTCTCAGAATTGATTCGTATGACTCTTTCCCGACCAATTGGACCCCAAGGAACTCAGAAAACGCAGCAAAAGGAGCGTGGGGTAGACGGGAGAGAAGATACGAGGAAAAAAGCACCTGCTGAAAAATGTCGAAAATTCAGGTTTTCGTTTTTTGGCTGTAACTTTCGATGCGTTGATCGCAGCGTATTGGGACTGCGCCCAATCGATTTCTCTCGCAAAATTACGTCTGAATAGTGCCACAATTAATTTATTTCAGCACTTTTGAAAATCGCGAAAATTTTCGCCAAAAATACAAAGGGGTTAACCTTCCTTTTTTTTTGACCAACAAATTTTTTGTCTCAGAATTGATTCGTATGACTCTCTCCCGACCAATTGGACCCCAAGGAACTCAGAAAACGCAGCAAAAGGAGCGTGGGATCAACGGGAGAGAAGATACGAGGAAAAAAGCACCTGCTGAAAAATGTCGAAAATTCAGGTTTTCGTTTTTTGGCTGTGACTCTCGATGCGTTGATCGCAGCGTATTGGGACTGCGCCCAATCGATTTCTCTCGCAAAATTACGTCGGAATAGAGCCACAATTAATTTATTCCAGCACTTTTGAAAATCGCGAAAATTTTCGCCAAAAATACAAAGGGGTTAACCTTCCTTTTTTTTTGACCAAAAAATTTTTCGTCTCAGAATTGATTCGTATGACTCTTTCCCGACCAATTGGACCCCAAGGAACTCAGAAAACGCAGCAAAAGGAGCGTGGGGTAGACGGGAGAGAAGATACGAGGAAAAAAGCACCTGCTGAAAAATGTCGAAAATTCAGGTTTTCGTTTTTTGGCTGAAACTTTCGATGCGTTGATCGCAGCGTATTGGGACTGCGCCCAATCGATTTCTCTCGCAAAATTACGTCGGAATAGTGCCACAATTAATTTATTCCAGCACTTTTGAAAATCGCGAAAATTTTCGCCAAAAATACAAAGGGGTTAACCTTCCTTTTTTTTTGACCAAAAAATTTTTCGTCTCAGAATTGATTTGTATTACTCTTTCCCTACCAATTGGACCCCAAGGAACTCAGAAAACGCTGCAAAAGGAGCGTGGGATCAACGGGAGAGAAGATACGAGGAAAAAAGCACCTGCTGAAAAAGGTCGAAAATTCAGGTTTTCGTTTTTTGGCTGTAACTTTCGATGCGTTGATCGCAGCGTATTGGGACTGCGCACAATCGATTTCTCTCGCAAAATTACGTCGGAATAGTGCCACAATTAATTTATTCCAGCACTTTTGGAAATCGCAAAAATTTTCGCCAAAAATACAAAGGGGTTAACCTTCCTTTTTTTTTGACCAAAAAATTTTGCGTCTCAGAATTGATTCGTATGACTCTCTTCCGACCAATTGGACCCCAAGGAACTCAGAAAACGCTGCAAAAGGAGCGTGGGATCAACGGGAGAGAAGATACGAGGAAAAAAGCACCTGCTGAAAAAGGTCGAAAATTCAGGTTTTCGTTTTTTGGCTGTAACTTTTGATGCGTTGATCGCAGCGTATTGGGACTGCGCCCAATCGATTTCTCTCGCAAAATTACGTCGGAATAGTGCCACAATTAATTTATTTCAGCACTTTTGAAAATCGCGAAAATTTTCGCCAAAAATACAAAGGGGTTAACCTTCCTTTTTTTTTGACCAAAAAATTTTTCGTCTCAGAATTGATTTGTATTACTCTTTCCCTACCAATTGGACCCCAAGGAACTCAGAAAACGCTGCAAAAGGAGCGTGGGATCAACGGGAGAGAAGATACGAGGAAAAAAGCACCTGCTGAAAAAGGTCGAAAATTCAGGTTTTCGTTTTTTGGCTGTAACTTTCGATGCGTTGATCGCAGCGTATTGGGACTGCGCACAATCGATTTCTCTCGCAAAATTACGTCGGAATAGTGCCACAATTAATTTATCCCAGCACTTTTGGAAATCGCAAAAATTTTCGCCAAAAATACAAAGGGGTTAACCTTCCTTTTTTTTTGACCAAAAAATTTTGCGTCTCAGAATTGATTCGTATGACTCTCTTCCAACCAATTGGACCCCAAGGAACTCAGAAAACGCTGCAAAAGGAGCGTGGGATCAACGGGAGAGAAGATACGAGGAAAAAAGCACCTGCTGAAAAAGGTCGAAAATTCAGGTTTTCGTTTTTTGGCTGTAACTTTTGATGCGTTGATCGCAGCGTATTGGGACTGCGCCCAATCGATTTCTCTCGCAAAATTACGTCTGAATAGTGCCACAATTAATTTATTTCAGCACTTTTGAAAATCGCGAAAATTTTCGCCAAAAATACAAAGGGGTTAACCTTCCTTTTTTTTTGACCAACAAATTTTTTGTCTCAGAATTGATTCGTATGACTCTCTCCCGACCAATTGGACCCCAAGGAACTCAGAAAACGCAGCAAAAGGAGCGTGGGATCAACGGGAGAGAAGATACGAGGAAAAAAGCACCTGCTGAAAAATGTCGAAAATTCAGGTTTTCGTTTTTTGGCTGTGACTCTCGATGCGTTGATCGCAGCGTATTGGGACTGCGCCCAATCGATTTCTCTCGCAAAATTACGTCGGAATAGAGCCACAATTAATTTATTCCAGCACTTTTGAAAATCGCGAAAATTTTCGCCAAAAATACAAAGGGGTTAACCTTCCTTTTTTTTTGACCAAAAAATTTTTCGTCTCAGAATTGATTCGTATGACTCTTTCCCGACCAATTGGACCCCAAGGAACTCAGAAAACGCAGCAAAAGGAGCGTGGGGTAGACGGGAGAGAAGATACGAGGAAAAAAGCACCTGCTGAAAAATGTCGAAAATTCAGGTTTTCGTTTTTTGGCTGTAACTTTCGATGCGTTGATCGCAGCGTATTGGGACTGCGCACAATCGATTTCTCTCGCAAAATTACGTCGGAATAGTGCCACAATTAATTTATTCCAGCACTTTTGAAAATCGCGAAAATTTTCGCCAAAAATACAAAGGGGTTAACCTTCCTTTTTTTTTGACCAAAAAATTTTTCGTCTTGGAATTGATTTGTATTACTCTTTCCCTACCGATTGAACCCCAAGGAACTCAGAAGACGCAGCAAAAGGAGCGTGGGATCAACGGGAGAGAAGATACGAGAAAAAAAAGCACCTGCTGAAAAATGTCGAAAATTCAGGTTTTCGTTTTTTGGCTGTAACTTTCGATGCGTTGATCGCAGCGTATTGGGACTGCGCACAATCGATTTCTCTCGCAAAATTACGTCGGAATAGTGCCACAATTAATTTATTTCAGCACTTTTGAAAATCGCGAAAATTTTCGCCAAAAATACAAAGGGGTTAACCTTCCTTTTTTTTTGACCAAAAAATTTTTCGTCTCAGAATTGATTTGTATTACTCTTTCCCTACCAATTGGACCCCAAGGAACTCAAAAAACGCTGCAAAAGGAGCGTGGGATCAACGGGAGAGAAGATACGAGGAAAAAAGCACCTGCTGAAAAAGGTCGAAAATTCAGGTTTTCGTTTTTTGGCTGTAACTTTCGATGCGTTGATCGCAGCGTATTGGGACTGCGCACAATCGATTTCTCTCGCAAAATTACGTCGGAATAGTGCCACAATTAATTTATTCCAGCACTTTTGAAAATCGCGAAAATTTTCGCCAAAAATACAAAGGGGTTAACCTTCCTTTTTTTTTGACCAAAAAATTTTTCGTCTTGGAATTGATTTGTATTACTCTTTCCCTACCAATTGGACCCCAAGGAACTCAGAAAACGCTGCAAAAGGAGCGTGGGATCAACGGGAGAGAAGATACGAGGAAAAAAGCACCTGCTGAAAAAGGTCGAAAATTCAGGTTTTCGTTTTTTGGCTGTAACTTTCGATGCGTTGATTGCAGCGTATTGGGACTGCGCACGATCGATTTCTCTCGCAAAATTACGTCGGAATAGTGCCACAATTAATTTATTCCAGCACTTTTGGAAATCGCAAAAATTTTCGCCAAAAATACAAAGGGGTTAACCTTCCTTTTTTTTTGACCAAAAAATTTTTCGTTTCACAATTGATTCGTATGACTCTTTCCCGACCGATTGAACCCCGAGGAACTCAGAAGACGCAGCAAAAGGAGCGTGGGATCAACGGGAGAGAAGATACGAGAAAAAAAAGCACCTGCTGAAAAATGTCGAAAATTCAGGTTTTCGTTTTTTGGCTGTAACTTTCGATGCGTTGATCGCAGCGTATTGGGACTGCGCCCAATCGATTTCTCTCGCAAAATTACGTCGGAATAGTGCCACAATTAATTTATTCCAGCACTTTTGGAAATCGCAAAAATTTTCGCCATAAATACAAAGGGGTTAACCTTCCTTTTTTTTTGACCAAAAAATTTTTCGTCTCAGAATTGATTCGTATGACTCTTTCCCGACCAATCGGACCCCAAGGAACTCGGAAAACGCAGCAAAAGGAGCGTGGGATCGACGGGAGAGAAGATACGAGGAAAAAAGCACCTGCTGAAAAATGTCGAAAATTCAGGTTTTCGTTTTTTGGCTGTAACTTTCGATGCGTTGATCGCAGCGTATTGGGACTGCGCACAATCGATTTCTCTCGCAAAATTACGTCGGAATAGTGCCACAATTAATTTATTTCAGCACTTTTGAAAATCGCGAAAATTTTCGCCAAAAATACAAAGGGGTTAACCTTCCTTTTTTTTTGACCAAAAAATTTTTCGTCTCGGAATTGATTTGTATTACTCTTTCCCTACCAATTGGACCCCAAGGAACTCAGAAAACGCTGCAAAAGGAGCGTGGGATCAACGGGAGAGAAGATACGAGGAAAGAAGCACCTGCTGAAAAAGGTCGAAAATTCAGGTTTTCGTTTTTTGGCTGTAACTTTCGATGCGTTGATTGCAGCGTATTGGGACTGCGCACAATCGATTTCTCTCGCAAAATTACGTCGGAATAGTGCCACAATTAATTTATTCCAGCACTTTTGGAAATCGCAAAAATTTTCGCCAAAAATACAAAGGGGTTAACCTTCCTTTTTTTTTGACCAAAAAATTTTTCGTTTCAGAATTGATTCGTATGACTCTTTCCCGACCGATTGAACCCCAAGGAACTCAGAAGACGCAGCAAAAGGAGCGTGGGATCAACGGGAGAGAAGATACGAGAAAAAAAAGCACCTGCTGAAAAATGTCGAAAATTCAGGTTTTCGTTTTTTGGCTGTAACTTTCGATGCGTTGATCGCAGCGTATTGGGACTGCGCCCAATCGATTTCTCTCGCAAAATTACGTCGGAATAAAGCCACAATTAATTTATTCCAGCACTTTTGGAAATCGCAAAAATTTTCGCCAAAAATACAAAGGGGTTAACCTTCCTTTTTTTTTGACCAAAAAATTTTTCGTCTCAGAATTGATTCGTATGACTCTTTCCCGACCAATCGGACCCCAAGGAACGCAGAAAACGCAGCAAAAGGAGCGTGGGATCGACGGGAGAGAAGATACGAGGAAAAAAGCACCTGCTGAAAAATGTCGAAAATTCAGGTTTTCGTTTTTTGGCTGTAACTTTCGATGCGTTGATCGCAGCGTATTGGGACTGCGCACAATCGATTTCTCTCGCAAAATTACGTCGGAATAGTGCCACAATTAATTTATTCCAGCACTTTTGGAAATCGCAAAAATTTTCGCCAAAAATACAAAGGGGTTAACCTTCCTTTTTTTTTGACCAAAAAATTTTGCGTCTCAGAATTGATTCGTATGACTCTCTTCCAACCAATTGGACCCCAAGGAACTCAGAAAACGCTGCAAAAGGAGCGTGGGATCAACGGGAGAGAAGATACGAGGAAAGAAGCACCTGCTGAAAAAGGTCGAAAATTCAGGTTTTCGTTTTTTGGCTGTAACTTTCGATGCGTTGATTGCAGCGTATTGGGACTGCGCACAATCGATTTCTCTCGCAAAATTACGTCTGAATAGTGCCACAATTAATTTATTTCGGCACTTTTGAAAATCGCGAAAATTTTCGCCAAAAATACAAAGGGGTTAACCTTCCTTTTTTTTTGACCAACAAATTTTTTGTCTCACAATTGATTCGTATGACTCTCTCCCGACCAATTGGACCCCAAGGAACTCAGAAAACGCAGCAAAAGGAGCGTGGGATCAACGGGAGAGAAGATACGAGGAAAAAAGCACCTGCTGAAAAATGTCGAAAATTCAGGTTTTCGTTTTTTGGCTGTAACTTTCGATGCGTTGATCGCAGCGTATTGGGACTGCGCCCAATCGATTTCTCTCGCAAAATTACGTCGGAATAGAGCCACAATTAATTTATTCCAGCACTTTTGGAAATCGCAAAAATTTTCGCCAAAAATACAAAGGGGTTGACCTTCCTTTTCTTTTGACCAAAAAATTTTTCGTCTCAGAATTGATTTGTATTACTCTTTCCCTAGCAATTGGACCCCAAGGAACTCAGAAAACGCTGCAAAAGGAGCGTGGGATCAACGGGAGAGAAGATACGAGGAAAAAAGCACCTGCTGAAAAATGTCGAAAATTCAGGTTTTCGTTTTTTGGCTGTAACTTTCGATGCGTTGATCGCAGCGTATTGGGACTGCGCCCAATCGATTTCTCTCGCAAAATTACGTCGGAATAGTGCCACAATTAATTCATTCCAGCACTTTTGAAAATCGCAAAAATTTTCGCCAAAAATACAAAGGGGTTAACCTTCCTTTTTTTTTGACCAAAAAATTTTTCGTCTCAGAATTGATTTGTATTACTCTTTCCCTACCAATTGGACCCCAAGGAACTCAGAAAACGCTGCAAAAGGAGCGTGGGATCAACGGGAGAGAAGATACGAGGAAAAAAGCACCTGCTGAAAAAGGTCGAAAATTCAGGTTTTCGTTTTTTGGCTGTAACTTTCGATGCGTTGATCGCAGCGTATTGGGACTGCGCACAATCGATTTCTCTCGCAAAATTACGTCGGAATAGTGCCACAATTAATTTATTCCAGCACTTTTGGAAATCGCAAAAATTTTCGCCAAAAATTCAAAGGGGTTAACCTTCCTTTTTTTTTGACCAAAAAATTTTGCGTCTCAGGATTGATTCGTATGACTCTCTTCCGACCAGTTGGACCCCAAGGAACTCAGAAAACGCTGCAAAAGGAGCGTGGGATCAACGGGAGAGAAGATACGAGGAAAAAAGCACCTGCTGAAAAAGGTCGAATATTCAGGTTTTCGTTTTTTGGCTGTAACTTTTGATGCGTTGATCGCAGCGTATTGGGACTGCGCCCAATCGATTTCTCTCGCAAAATTACGTCGGAATAGTGCCACAATTAATTTATTTCAGCACTTTTGAAAATCGCGAAAATTTTCGCCAAAAATACAAAGGGGTTAACCTTCCTTTTTTTTTGACCAAAAAATTTTTCGTCTCAGAATTGATTTGTATTACTCTTTCCCTACCAATTGGACCCCAAGGAACTCAAAAAACGCTGCAAAAGGAGCGTGGGATCAACGGGAGAGAAGATACGAGGAAAAAAGCACCTGCTGAAAAAGGTCGAAAATTCAGGTTTTCGTTTTTTGGCTGTAACTTTCGATGCGTTGATCGCAGCGTATTGGGACTGCGCACAATCGATTTCTCTCGCAAAATTACGTCGGAATAGTGCCACAATTAATTTATTCCAGCACTTTTGAAAATCGCGAAAATTTTCGCCAAAAATACAAAGGGGTTAACCTTCCTTTTTTTTTGACCAAAAAATTTTTCGTCTCGGAATTGATTTGTATTACTCTTTCCCTACCAATTGGACCCCAAGGAACTCAGAAAACGCTGCAAAAGGAGCGTGGGATCAACGGGAGAGAAGATACGAGGAAAAAAGCACCTGCTGAAAAAGGTCGAAAATTCAGGTTTTCGTTTTTTGGCTGTAACTTTCGATGCGTTGATTGCAGCGTATTGGGACTGCGCACAATCGATTTCTCTCGCAAAATTACGTCGGAATAGTGCCACAATTAATTTAATCCAGCACTTTTGGAAATCGCAAAAATTTTCGCCAAAAATACAAAGGGGTTAACCTTCCTTTTTTTTTGACCAAAAAATTTTTCGTTTCAGAATTGATTCGTATGACTCTTTCCCGACCGATTGAACCCCAAGGAACTCAGAAGACGCAGCAAAAGGAGCGTGGGATCAACGGGAGAGAAGATACGAGAAAAAAAAGCACCTGCTGAAAAATGTCGAAAATTCAGGTTTTCGTTTTTTGGCTGTAACTTTCGATGCGTTGATCGCAGCGTATTGGGACTGCGCCCAATCGATTTCTCTCGCAAAATTACGTCGGAATAGTGCCACAATTAATTTATTCCAGCACTTTTGGAAATCGCAAAAATTTTCGCCAAAAATACAAAGGGGTTAACCTTCCTTTTTTTTTGACCAAAAAATTTTTCGTCTCAGAATTGATTCGTATGACTCTTTCCCGACCAATCGGACCCCAAGGAACTCAGAAAACGCAGCAAAAGGAGCGTGGGATCGACGGGAGAGAAGATACGAGGAAAAAAGCACCTGCTGAAAAATGTCGAAAATTCAGGTTTTCGTTTTTTGGCTGTAACTTTCGATGCGTTGATCGCAGCGTATTGGGACTGCGCACAATCGATTTCTCTCGCAAAATTACGTCGGAATAGTGCCACAATTAATTTATTCCAGCACTTTTGAAAATCACAAAAATTTTCGCCAAAAATACAAAGGGGTTAACCTTCCTTTTTTTCTGTCCAAAAAATTTTTCGTCTCAGAATTGATTTGTATTACTCTTTCCCTACCAATTGGACCCCAAGGAACTCAGAAAACGCTGCAAAAGGAGCGTGGGATCAACGGGAGAGAAGATACGAGGAAAAAAGCACCTGCTGAAAAATGTCGAAAATTCAGGTTTTCGTTTTTTGGCTGTAACTTTCGATGCGTTGATCGCAGCGTATTGGGACTGCGCCCAATCGATTTCTCTCGCAAAATTACGTCGGAATAGAGCCACAATTAATTTATTCCAGCACTTTTGGAAATCGCAAAAATTTTCGCCAAAAATACAAAGGGGTTGACCTTCCTTTTTTTTTGACCAAAAAATTTTTCGTCTCAGAATTGATTTGTATTACTCTTTCCCTAGCAATTGGACCCCAAGGAACTCAGAAAACGCTGCAAAAGGAGCGTGGGATCAACGGGAGAGAAGATACGAGGAAAAAAGCACCTGCTGAAAAATGTCGAAGATTCAGGTTTTCGTTTTTTGGCTGTAACTTTCGATGCGTTGATCGCAGCGTATTGGGACTGCGCACAATCGATTTCTCTTGCAAAATTACGTCGGAATAGTGCCACAATTGATTTATTCCAGCACTTTTGAAAATCGCAAAAATTTTCGCCAAAAATACAAAGGGGTTAACCTTCCTTTTTTTTTGACCAAAAAATTTTTCGTCTCAGAATTGATTTGTATTACTCTTTCCCTACCAATTGGACCCCAAGGAACTCAGAAAACGCTGCAAAAGGAGCGTGGGATCAACGGGAGAGAAGATACGAGGAAAAAAGCACCTGCTGAAAAATGTCGAAAATTCAGGTTTTCGTTTTTTGGCTGTAACTTTCGATGCGTTGATCGCAGCGTATTGGGACTGCGCCCAATCGATTTCTCTCGCAAAATTACGTCGGACTAGAGCCACAATTAATTTATTTCAGCACTTTTGAAAATCGCGAAAATTTTCGCCACAAATACAAAGGGGTTAACCTTCCTTTTATTTTGACCAAAAAATTTTTCGTCTGAGAATTGATTTGTATGACTCTTTCCCGACCAATTGGACCCCAAGGAACTCAGAAAACGCTGCAAAAGGAGCGTGGGATCAACGGGAGAGAAGATACGAGAAAAAAAGCACCTGCTGAAAAAGGTCGAAAATTCAGGTTTTCGTTTTTTGGCTGTAACTTTCGATGCGTTGATCGCAGCGTATTGGGACTGCGCACAATCGATTTCTCTCGCAAAATTACGTCGGAATAGTGCCACAATTAATTTATTCCAGCACTTTTGGAAATCGCAAAAATTTTCGCCAAAAATACAAAGGGGTTAACCTTCCTTTTTTTTTGACCAAAAAATTGTTCGTCTCAGAATTGATTCGTATGACTCTCTTCCGACCAATTGGACCCCAAGGAACTCAGAAAACGCTGCAAAAGGAGCGTGGGATCAACGGGAGAGAAGATACGAGGAAAAAAGCACCTGCTGAAAAAGGTCGAAAATTCAGGTTTTCGTTTTTTGGCTGTAACTTTCGATGCGTTGATCGCAGCGTATTGGGACTGCGCACAATCGATTTCTCTCGCAAAATTACGTCGGAATAGTGCCACAATTGATTTATTCCAGCACTTTTGGAAATCGCAAAAATTTTCGCCAAAAATACAAAGGGGTTAACCTTCCTTTTTTTTTGACCAAAAAATTTTTCGTTTCAGAATTGATTCGTATGACTCTCTCCCGACCAATTGGACCCCAAGGAACTCAGAAAACGCTGCAAAAGGAGCGTGGGATCAACGGGAGAGAAGATACGAGGAAAAAAGCACCTGCTGAAAAATGTCGAAAATTCAGGTTCTCGTTTTTTGGCTGTAACTTTCGATGCGTTGATCGCAGCGTATTGGGACTGAGCCCAATCGATTTCTCTCGCAAAATTACGTCGGAATAGGGCCACAATTAATTTATTCCAGCACTTTTGAAAATCGCGAAAATTTTCGCCAAAAATACAAAGGGGTTAACCTTCCTTTTTTTTTGACCAAAAAATTTTTCGTCTGAGAATTGATTTGTATGACTCTTTCCCGACCAATTGGACCCCAAGGAACTCAGAAAACGCAGCAAAAGGAGCGTGGGGTGGACGGGAGAGAAGATACGAGGAAAAAAGCACCTGCTGAAAAATGTCGAAAATTCAGGTTTTCGGTTTTTGGCTGTAACTTTCGATGCGTTGATCGCAGCGTATTGGGACTGCGCACAATCGATTTCTCTCGCAAAATTACGTCGAAATAGTGCCACAATTAATTTATTCCAGCACTTTTGAAAATCGCGAAAATTTTCGCCAAAAATACAAAGGGGTTAACCTTCCTTTTTTTTTGACCAAAAAATTTTTCGTCTCAGAATTGATTCGTATGACTCTTTCCCGACCAATCGGACCCCAAGGAACTCAGAAAACGCAGCAAAAGGAGCGTGGGATCGACGGGAGAGAAGATACGAGGAAAAAAGCACCTGCTGAAAAATGTCGAAAATTCAGGTTTTCGTTTTTTGGCTGTAACTTTCGATGCGTTGATCGCAGCGTATTAGGACTGCGCACAATCGATTTCTCTCGCAAAATTACGTCGGAATAGTGCCACAATTAATTTATTCCAGCACTTTTGGGAATCGCAAAAATTTTCGCCAAAAATACAAAGGGGTTAACCTTCCTTTTTTTTTGACCAAATAATTTTTCGTCTCAGAATTGATTTGTATTACTCTTTCCCTACCAATTGGACCCCAAGGAACTCAGATAACGCTGCAAAAGGAGCGTGGGATCAACGGGAGAGAAGATACGAGGAAAAAAGCACCTGCTGAAAAAGGTCGAAAATTCAGGTTTTCGTTTCTTGGCTGTAACTTTTAATGCGTTGATCGCAGCGTATTGGGACTGCGCCCAATCGATTTCTCTCGCAAAATTACGTCGGAATACTGCCACAATTAATTTATTCCAGCACTTTTGAAAATCGCGAAAATTTTCGCCAAAAATTCAAAGGGGTTAACCTTCCTTTTTTTTTGACCAACAAATTTTTTGTCTCAGAATTGATTCGTATGACTCTCCCCCGACCAATTGGACCCCAAGGAACTCAGAAAACGCAGCAAAAGGAGCGTGGGATCAACGGGAGAGAAGATGCGAGGAAAAAAGCACCTGCTAAAAAATGTCGAAAATTCAGGTTTTTGTTTTTTGAGTGTAACTTTCGATGCGTTGATCGCAGCGTATTGGGACTGCGCACAATCGATTTCTCTCGCAAAATTACGTCGGAATAGTGCCACAATTAATTTATTCCAGCACTTTTGGAAATCGCGAAAATTTTCGCCAAAAATACAAAGGGGTTAACCTTCCTTTTTTTTTGACCAAAAAATTTTTCGTCTCAGAATTGATTCGTATGACTCTTTCCCGACCAATTGGACCCCAAGGAACTCGGAAAACGCAGCATAAGGAGCGTGGGATCAACGGGGGAGAAAATACGAGGAAAAAAGCAACTGCTGAAAGATGTCGAAAATTCAGGTTTTTGTTTTTTGGCTGTAACTTTCGATGCGTTGATCGCAGCGTATTGGGACTGCGCACAATCGATTTCTCTCGCAAAATTACGTCGGAATAGTGCCACAATTAATTTATTCCAGCACTTTTGGAAATCGCGAAAATTTTCGCCAAAAATACAAAGGGGTTAACCTTCCTTTTTTTTTGACCAAAAAATTTTGCGTCTCAGAATTGATTCGTATGACTCTCTTCCGACCAATTGGACCCCAAGGAACTCAGAAAACGCTGCAAAAGGAGCGTGGGATCAACGGGAGAGAAGATACGAGGAAAAAAGCACCTGCTGAAAAAGGTCGAAAATTCAGGTTTTCGTTTTTTGGCTGTAACTTCTGATGCGTTGATCGCAGCGTATTGGGACTGCGCCCAATCGATTTCTCTCGCAAAATTACGTCGGAATAGTGCCACAATTAATTTATTTCAGCACGTTTGGAAATCGCGAAAATTTTCGCCAAAAATACAAAGGGGTTAACCTTCCTTTTTTTTTGACCAAAGAATTTTTCGTCTCAGAATTGATTTGTATTACTCTTTCCCTACCAATTGGACCCCAAGGAACTCAGAAAACGCTGCAAAAGGAGCGTGGGATCAACGGGAGAGAAGATACGAGGAAGAAAGCACCTGCTGAAAAATGTCGAAAATTCAGGTTTTCGTTTTTTGGCTGTAACTTTCGATGCGTTGATCGCAGCGTATTGGGACTGCGCCCAATCGATTTCTCTCGCAAAATTACGTCGGACTAGAGCCACAATTAATTTATTTCAGCACTTTTGAAAATCGCGAAAATTTTCGCCAAAAATACAAAGGGGTTAACCTTCCTTTTTTTTTGACCAAAAAATTTTTCGTTTCAGAATTGATTCGTATGACTCTTTCCCGACCGATTGAACCCCAAGGAACTCAGAAGACGCAGCAAAAGGAGCGTGGGATCAACGGGAGAGAAGATACGAGGAAAAAAGCACCTGCTGAAAAATGTCGAAAATTCAGGTTTTCGTTTTTTGGCTGTAACTTTCGATGCGTTGATCGCAGCGTATTGGGACTGCGCCCAATCGATTTCTCTCGCAAAATTACGTCGGAATAGTGCCACAATTAATTTATTTCAGCACTTTTGGAAATCGCAAAAATTTTCGCCAAAAATACGAAGGGGTTAACCTTCCTTTTTTTTTGACCAAAAAATTTTGCGTCTCAGAATTGATTCGTATGACTCTCTTCCAACCAATTGGACCCCAAGGAACTCAGAAAACGCTGCAAAAGGAGCGTGGGATAAACGGGAGAGAAGATACGAGGAAAAAAGCACCTGCTGAAAAAGGTCGAAAATTCAGGTTTTCGTTTTTTGGCTGCAACTTTTGATGCGTTGATCGCAGCGTATTGGGACTGCGCCCAATCGATTTCTCTCGCAAAATTACGTCTGAATAGTGCCACAATTAATTTATTTCGGCACTTTTGAAAATCGCGAAAATTTTCGCCAAAAATACAAAGGGGTTAACCTTCCTTTTTTTTTGACCAACAAATTTTGTGTCTCACAATTGATTCGTATGACTCTCTCCCGACCAATTGGACCCCAAGGAACTCAGAAAACGCAGCAAAAGGAGCGTGGGATCAACGGGAGAGAAGATACGAGGAAAAAAGCACCTGCTGAAAAATGTCGAAAATTCAGGTTTTCGTTTTTTGGCTGTGACTCTCGATGCGTTGATCGCAGCGTATTGGGACTGTGCCCAATCGATTTCTCTCGCAAAATTACGTCGGAATAGAGCCACAATTAATTTATTCCAGCACTTTTGAAAATCGCGAAAATTTTCGCCAAAAATACAAAGGGGTTAACCTTCCTTTTTTTTTGACCAAGAAATTTTTCGTCTCAGAATTGATTTGTATGACTCTTTCCCGACCAATTGGACCCCAAGGAACTCAGAAAACGCAGCAAAAGGAGCGTGGGGTAGACGGGAGAGAAGATACGAGGAAAAAAGCACCTGCTGAAGAAGGTCGAAAATTCAGGTTTTCGTTTTTTGGCTGTAACTTTCGATGCGTTAATCGCAGCGTATTGGGACTGCGCACAATCGATTTCTCTCGCAAAATTACGTCGGAATAGTGCCACAATTAATTTATTCCAGCACTTTTGGAAATCGCAAAAATTTTCGCCAAAAATACAAAGGGGTTAACCTTCCTTTTTTTTTGACCAAAAAATTTTTCGTTTCAGAATTGATTCGTATGACTCTCTCCCGACCAATTGGACCCCAAGGAACTCAGAAAACGCTGCAAAAGGAGCGTGGGATCAACGGGAGAGAAGATACGAGGAAAAAAGCACCTGCTGAAAAATGTCGAAAATTCAGGTTCTCGTTTTTTGGCTGTAACTTTCGATGCGTTGATCGCAGCGTATTGGGACTGAGCCCAATCGATTTCTCTCGCAAAATTACGTCGGAATAGGGCCACAATTAATTTATTCCAGCACTTTTGAAAATCGCGAAAATTTTCGCCAAAAATACAAAGGGGTTAACCTTCCTTTTTTTTTGACCAAAAAATTTTTCGTCTGAGAATTGATTTGTATGACTCTTTCCCGACCAATTGGACCCCAAGGAACTCAGAAAACGCAGCAAAAGGAGCGTGGGGTGGACGGGAGAGAAGATACGAGGAAAAAAGCACCTGCTGAAAAATGTCGAAAATTCAGGTTTTCGGTTTTTGGCTGTAACTTTCGATGCGTTGATCGCAGCGTATTGGGACTGCGCACAATCGATTTCTCTCGCAAAATTACGTCGAAATAGTGCCACAATTAATTTATTCCAGCACTTTTGAAAATCGCGAAAATTTTCGCCAAAAATACAAAGGGGTTAACCTTCCTTTTTTTTTGACCAAAAAATTTTTCGTCTCAGAATTGATTCGTATGACTCTTTCCCGACCAATCGGACCCCAAGGAACTCAGAAAACGCAGCAAAAGGAGCGTGGGATCGACGGGAGAGAAGATACGAGGAAAAAAGCACCTGCTGAAAAATGTCGAAAATTCAGGTTTTCGTTTTTTGGCTGTAACTTTCGATGCGTTGATCGCAGCGTATTAGGACTGCGCACAATCGATTTCTCTCGCAAAATTACGTCGGAATAGTGCCACAATTAATTTATTCCAGCACTTTTGGGAATCGCAAAAATTTTCGCCAAAAATACAAAGGGGTTAACCTTCCTTTTTTTTTGACCAAAAAATTTTTCGTCTCAGAATTGATTTGTATTACTCTTTCCCTACCAATTGGACCCCAAGGAACTCAGATAACGCTGCAAAAGGAGCGTGGGATCAACGGGAGAGAAGATACGAGGAAAAAAGCACCTGCTGAAAAAGGTCGAAAATTCAGGTTTTCGTTTCTTGGCTGTAACTTTTAATGCGTTGATCGCAGCGTATTGGGACTGCGCCCAATCGATTTCTCTCGCAAAATTACGTCGGAATACTGCCACAATTAATTTATTCCAGCACTTTTGAAAATCGCGAAAATTTTCGCCAAAAATTCAAAGGGGTTAACCTTCCTTTTTTTTTGACCAACAAATTTTTTGTCTCAGAATTGATTCGTATGACTCTCCCCCGACCAATTGGACCCCAAGGAACTCAGAAAACGCAGCAAAAGGAGCGTGGGATCAACGGGAGAGAAGATGCGAGGAAAAAAGCACCTGCTAAAAAATGTCGAAAATTCAGGTTTTTGTTTTTTGAGTGTAACTTTCGATGCGTTGATCGCAGCGTATTGGGACTGCGCACAATCGATTTCTCTCGCAAAATTACGTCGGAATAGTGCCACAATTAATTTATTCCAGCACTTTTGGAAATCGCGAAAATTTTCGCCAAAAATACAAAGGGGTTAACCTTCCTTTTTTTTTGACCAAAAAATTTTTCGTCTCAGAATTGATTCGTATGACTCTTTCCCGACCAATTGGACCCCAAGGAACTCGGAAAACGCAGCATAAGGAGCGTGGGATCAACGGGGGAGAAAATACGAGGAAAAAAGCAACTGCTGAAAGATGTCGAAAATTCAGGTTTTTGTTTTTTGGCTGTAACTTTCGATGCGTTGATCGCAGCGTATTGGGACTGCGCACAATCGATTTCTCTCGCAAAATTACGTCGGAATAGTGCCACAATTAATTTATTCCAGCACTTTTGGAAATCGCGAAAATTTTCGCCAAAAATACAAAGGGGTTAACCTTCCTTTTTTTTTGACCAAAAAATTTTGCGTCTCAGAATTGATTCGTATGACTCTCTTCCGACCAATTGGACCCCAAGGAACTCAGAAAACGCTGCAAAAGGAGCGTGGGATCAACGGGAGAGAAGATACGAGGAAAAAAGCACCTGCTGAAAAAGGTCGAAAATTCAGGTTTTCGTTTTTTGGCTGTAACTTCTGATGCGTTGATCGCAGCGTATTGGGACTGCGCCCAATCGATTTCTCTCGCAAAATTACGTCGGAATAGTGCCACAATTAATTTATTTCAGCACGTTTGGAAATCGCGAAAATTTTCGCCAAAAATACAAAGGGGTTAACCTTCCTTTTTTTTTGACCAAAGAATTTTTCGTCTCAGAATTGATTTGTATTACTCTTTCCCTACCAATTGGACCCCAAGGAACTCAGAAAACGCTGCAAAAGGAGCGTGGGATCAACGGGAGAGAAGATACGAGGAAGAAAGCACCTGCTGAAAAATGTCGAAAATTCAGGTTTTCGTTTTTTGGCTGTAACTTTCGATGCGTTGATCGCAGCGTATTGGGACTGCGCCCAATCGATTTCTCTCGCAAAATTACGTCGGACTAGAGCCACAATTAATTTATTTCAGCACTTTTGAAAATCGCGAAAATTTTCGCCAAAAATACAAAGGGGTTAACCTTCCTTTTTTTTTGACCAAAAAATTTTTCGTTTCAGAATTGATTCGTATGACTCTTTCCCGACCGATTGAACCCCAAGGAACTCAGAAGACGCAGCAAAAGGAGCGTGGGATCAACGGGAGAGAAGATACGAGGAAAAAAGCACCTGCTGAAAAATGTCGAAAATTCAGGTTTTCGTTTTTTGGCTGTAACTTTCGATGCGTTGATCGCAGCGTATTGGGACTGCGCCCAATCGATTTCTCTCGCAAAATTACGTCGGAATAGTGCCACAATTAATTTATTTCAGCACTTTTGGAAATCGCAAAAATTTTCGCCAAAAATACGAAGGGGTTAACCTTCCTTTTTTTTTGACCAAAAAATTTTGCGTCTCAGAATTGATTCGTATGACTCTCTTCCAACCAATTGGACCCCAAGGAACTCAGAAAACGCTGCAAAAGGAGCGTGGGATAAACGGGAGAGAAGATACGAGGAAAAAAGCACCTGCTGAAAAAGGTCGAAAATTCAGGTTTTCGTTTTTTGGCTGCAACTTTTGATGCGTTGATCGCAGCGTATTGGGACTGCGCCCAATCGATTTCTCTCGCAAAATTACGTCTGAATAGTGCCACAATTAATTTATTTCGGCACTTTTGAAAATCGCGAAAATTTTCGCCAAAAATACAAAGGGGTTAACCTTCCTTTTTTTTTGACCAACAAATTTTGTGTCTCACAATTGATTCGTATGACTCTCTCCCGACCAATTGGACCCCAAGGAACTCAGAAAACGCAGCAAAAGGAGCGTGGGATCAACGGGAGAGAAGATACGAGGAAAAAAGCACCTGCTGAAAAATGTCGAAAATTCAGGTTTTCGTTTTTTGGCTGTGACTCTCGATGCGTTGATCGCAGCGTATTGGGACTGTGCCCAATCGATTTCTCTCGCAAAATTACGTCGGAATAGAGCCACAATTAATTTATTCCAGCACTTTTGAAAATCGCGAAAATTTTCGCCAAAAATACAAAGGGGTTAACCTTCCTTTTTTTTTGACCAAGAAATTTTTCGTCTCAGAATTGATTTGTATGACTCTTTCCCGACCAATTGGACCCCAAGGAACTCAGAAAACGCAGCAAAAGGAGCGTGGGGTAGACGGGAGAGAAGATACGAGGAAAAAAGCACCTGCTGAAGAAGGTCGAAAATTCAGGTTTTCGTTTTTTGGCTGTAACTTTCGATGCGTTAATCGCAGCGTATTGGGACTGCGCACAATCGATTTCTCTCGCAAAATTACGTCGGAATAGTGCCACAATTAATTTATTCCAGCACTTTTGGAAATCGCAAAAATTTTCGCCAAAAATACAAAGGGGTTAACCTTCCTTTTTTTTTGACCAAAAAATTTTTCGTTTCAGAATTGATTCGTATGACTCTTTCCCGACCAATTAGACCCCAAGGAACTCAGAAAACGCAGCAAAAGGAGCGTGGGGTGAACGGGAGAGAAGATACGAGAAAAAAAAGCACCTGCTGAAAAATGTCGAAAATTCAGGTTTTCGTTTTTTGGCTGTAACTTTCGATGCGTTGATCGCAGCGTATTGGGACTGCGCCCAATCGATTTCTCTCGCAAAATTACGTCGGAATAGGGCCACAATTAATTTATTCCAGCACTTTTGAAAATCGCGAAAATTTTCGCCAAAAATACAAAGGGGTTAACCTTCCTTTTTTTTTGACCAAAAAATTTTTCGTCTGAGAATTGATTTGTATGACTCTTTCCCGACCAATTGGACCCCAAGAAACTCAGAAAACGCAGCAAAAGGAGCGTGGGGTGGACGGGAGAGAAGATACGAGGAAAAAAGCACCTGCTGAAAAATGTCGAAAATTCAGGTTTTCGGTTTTTGGCTGTAACTTTCGATGCGTTGATCGCAGCGTATTGGGACTGCGCACAATCGATTTCTCTCGCAAAATTACGTCGAAATAGTGCCACAATTAATTTATTCCAGCACTTTTGAAAATCGCGAAAATTTTCGCCAAAAATACAAAGGGGTTAACCTTCCTTTTTTTTTGACCAAAAAATTTTTCGTCTCAGAATTGATTCGTATGACTCTTTCCCGACCAATCGGACCCCAAGGAACTCAGAAAACGCAGCAAAAGGAGCGTGGGATCGACGGGAGAGAAGATACGAGGAAAAAAGCACCTGCTTAAAAATGTCGAAAATTCAGGTTTTCGTTTTTTGGCTGTAACTTTCGATGCGTTGATCGCAGCGTATTGGGACTGCGCACAATCGATTTCTCTCGCAAAATTACGTCGGAATAGTGCCACAATTAGTTTATTCCAGCACTTTTGGAAATCGCAAAAATTTTCGCCAAAAATACAAAGGGGTTAACCTTCATTTTTTTTTGACCAAAAAATTTTTCGTCTCAGAATTGATTCGTATGACTCTTTCCCGACCAATCGGACCCCAAGGAACTCAGAAAACGCAGCAAAAGGAGCGTGGGATCGACGGAAGAGAAGATACGAGGAAAAAAGCACCTGCTGAAAAATGTCGAAAATTCAGGTTTTCGTTTTTTGGCTGTAACTTTCGATGCGTTGATCGCAGCGTATTGGGACTGCGCACAATCGATTTCTCTCGCAAAATTACGTCGGAATAGTGCCACAATTAATTTATTCCAGCACTTTTGGAAATCGCAAAAATTTTCGCCAAAAATACAAAGGGGTTAACCTTCCTTTTTTTTTGACCAAAAAATTTTTCGTCTCAGAATTGATTTGTATTACTCTTTCCCTACCAATTGGACCCCAAGGAACTCAGATAACGCTGCAAAAGGTGCGTGGGATCAACGGGAGAGAAGATACGAGGAAAAAAGCACCTGCTGAAAAAGGTCGAAAATTCAGGTTTTCGTTTCTTGGCTGTAACTTTTAATGCGTTGATCGCAGCGTATTGGGACTGCGCCTAATCGATTTCGCTCGCAAAATTACGTCGGAATACTGCCACAATTAATTTATTCCAGCACTTTTGAAAATCGCGAAAATTTTCGCCAAAAATTCAAAGGGGTTAACCTTCCTTTTTTTTTGACCAACAAATTTTTTGTCTCAGAATTGATTCGTATGACTCTCCCCCGACCAATTGGACCCCAAGGAACTCAGAAAACGCAGCAAAAGGAGCGTGGGATCAACGGGAGAGAAGATGCGAGGAAAAAAGCACCTGCTGAAAAATGTCGAAAATTCAGGTTTTTGTTTTTTGAGTGTAACTTTCGATGCGTTGATCGCAGCGTATTGGGACTGCGCACAATCGATTTCTCTCGCAAAATTACGTCGGAATAGTGCCACAATTAATTTATTCCAGCACTTTTGGAAATCGCGAAAATTTTCGCCAAAAATACAAAGGGGTTAACCTTCCTTTTTTTTTGACCAAAAAATTTTTCGTCTCAGAATTGATTCGTATGACTCTTTCCCGACCAATTGGACCCCAAGGAACTCGGAAAACGCAGCAAAAGGAGCGTGGGATCAACGGGGGAGAAAATACGAGGAAAAAAGCAACTGCTGAAAGATGTCGAAAATTCAGGTTTTTGTTTTTTGGCTGTAACTTTCGATGCGTTGATCGCAGCGTATTGGGACTGCGCACAATCGATTTCTCTCGCAAAATTACGTCGGAATAGTGCCACAATTAATTTATTCCAGCACTTTTGGAAATCGCGAAAATTTTCGCCAAAAATACAAAGGGGTTAACCTTCCTTTTTTTTTGACCAAAAAATTTTGCGTCTCAGAATTGATTCGTATGACTCTCTTCCGACCAATTGGACCCCAAGGAACTCAGAAAACGCTGCAAAAGGAGCGTGGGATCAACGGGAGAGAAGATACGAGGAAAAAAGCACCTGCTGAAAAAGGTCGAAAATTCAGGTTTTCGTTTTTTGGCTGTAACTTCTGATGCGTTGATCGCAGCGTATTGGGACTGCGCCCAATCGATTTCTCTCGCAAAATTACGTCGGAATAGTGCCACAATTAATTTATTTCAGCACTTTTGGAAATCGCGAAAATTTTCGCCAAAAATACAAAGGGGTTAACCTTCCTTTTTTTTTGACCAAAGAATTTTTCGTCTCAGAATTGATTTGTATTACTCTTTCCCTACCAATTGGACCCCAAGGAACTCAGAAAACGCTGCAAAAGGAGCGTGGGATCAACGGGAGAGAAGATACGAGGAAAAAAGCACCTGCTGAAAAAGGTCGAAAATTCAGGTTTTCGTTTTTTGGCTGTAACTTTCGATGCGTTGATCGCAGCGTATTGGGACTGCGCACAATCGATTTCTCTCGCAAAATTACGTCGGAATAGTGCCACAATTAATTTATTTCAGCACTTTTGGAAATCGCAAAAATTTTCGCCAAAAATACAAAGGGGTTAACCTTCCTTTTTTTTTGACCAAAAAATTTTGCGTCTCAGAATTGATTCGTATGACTCTCTTCCAACCAATTGGACCCCAAGGAACTCAGAAAACGCTGCAAAAGGAGCGTGGGATCAACGGGAGAGAAGATACGAGGAAAAAAGCACCTGCTGAAAAAGGTCGAAAATTCAGGTTTTCGTTTTTTGGCTGTAACTTTTGATGCGTTGATCGCAGCGTATTGGGACTGCGCCCAATCGATTTCTCTCGCAAAATTACGTCTGAATAGTGCCACAATTAATTTATTTCGGCACTTTTGAAAATCGCGAAAATTTTCGCCAAAAATACAAAGGGGTTAACCTTCCTTTTTTTTTGACCAACATATTTTTTGTCTCACAATTGATTCGTATGACTCTCTTCCGACCGATTGGACCCCAAGGAACTCAGAAAACGCAGCAAAAGGAGCGTGGGATCAACGGGAGAGAAGATACGAGGAAAAAAGCACCTGCTGAAAAATGTCGAAAATTCAGGTTTTCGTTTTTTGGCTGTAACTTTCGATGCGTTGATCGCAGCGTATTGGGACTGCGCACAATCGATTTCTCTCGCAAAATTACGTCGGAATAGTGCCACAATTAATTTATTCCAGCACTTTTGGAAATCGCGAAAATTTTCGCCAAAAATACAAAGGGGTTAACCTTCCTTTTTTTTTGACCAAAAAATTTTTCGTCTCAGAATTGATTCGTATGACTCTTTCCCGACCAATTGGACCCCAAGGAACTCGGAAAACGCAGCAAAAGGAGCGTGGGATCAACGGGGGAGAAAATACGAGGAAAAAAGCAACTGCTGAAAGATGTCGAAAATTCAGGTTTTTGTTTTTTGGCTGTAACTTTCGATGCGTTTATCGCAGCGTATTGGGACTGCGCACAATCGATTTCTCTCGCAAAATTACGTCGGAATAGTGCCACAATTAATTTATTCCAGCACTTTTGGAAATCGCGAAAATTTTCGCCAAAAATACAAAGGGGTTAACCTTCCTTTTTTTTTGACCAAAAAATTTTGCGTCTCAGAATTGATTCGTATGACTCTCTTCCGACCAATTGGACCCCAAGGAACTCAGAAAACGCTGCAAAAGGAGCGTGGGATCAACGGGAGAGAAGATACGAGGAAAAAAGCACCTGCTGAAAAAGGTCGAAAATTCAGGTTTTCGTTTTTTGGCTGTAACTTCTGATGCGTTGATCGCAGCGTATTGGGACTGCGCCCAATCGATTTCTCTCGCAAAATTACGTCGGAATAGTGCCACAATTAATTTATTTCAGCACTTTTGGAAATCGCGGAAATTTTCGCCAAAAATACAAAGGGGTTAACCTTCCTTTTTTTTTGACCAAAGAATTTTTCGTCTCAGAATTGATTTGTATTACTCTTTCCCTACCAATTGGACCCCAAGGAACTCAGAAAACGCTGCGAAAGGAGCGTGGGATCAACGGGAGAAAAGATACGAGGAAAAAAGCACCTGCTGAAAAATGTCGAAAATTCAGGTTTTCGTTTTTTGGCTGTAACTTTCGATGCGTTGATCGCAGCGTATTGGGACTGCGCACAATCGATTTCTCTCGCAAAATTACGTCGGAATAGTGCCACAATTAATTCATTTCAGCACTTTTGAAAATCGCGAAAATTTTCGCCAAAAATACAAAGGGGTTAACCTTCCTTTTTTTTTGACCAAAAAATTTTTCGTCTCAGAATTGATTTGTATTACTCTTTCCCTACCAATTGGACCCCAAGGAACTCAGAAAACGCTGCAAAAGGAGCGTGGGATCAACGGGAGAGAAGATACGAGGAAAAAAGCACCTGCTGAAAAAGGTCGAAAATTCAGGTTTTCGTTTTTTGGCTGTAACTTTCGATGCGTTGATCGCAGCGTATTGGGACTGCGCACAATCGATTTCTCTCGCAAAATTACGTCGGAATAGTGCCACAATTAATTTATCCCAGCACTTTTGGAAATCGCAAAAATTTTCGCCAAAAATACAAAGGGGTTAACCTTCCTTTTTTTTTGACCAAAAAATTTTGCGTCTCAGAATTGATTCGTATGACTCTCTTCCAACCAATTGGACCCCAAGGAACTCAGAAAACGCTGCAAAAGGAGCGTGGGATCAACGGGAGAGAAGATACGAGGAAAAAAGCACCTGCTGAAAAATGTCGAAAATTCAGGTTTTCGTTTTTTGGCTGTAACTTTCGATGCGTTGATCGCAGCGTATTGGGACTGCGCCCAATCGATTTCTCTCGCAAAATCACGTCGGACTAGAGCCACAATTAATTTATTTCAGCACTTTTGAAAATCGCGAAAATTTTCGCCAAAAATACAAAGGGGTTAACCTTCCTTTTTTTTTGACCAAAAAATTTTTCGTTTCAGAATTGATTCGTATGACTCTTTCCCGACCGATTGAACCCCAAGGAACTCAGAAGACGCAGCAAAAGGAGCGTGGGATCAACGGGAGAGAAGATACGAGGAAAAAAGCACCTGCTGAAAAATGTCGAAAATTCAGGTTTTCGTTTTTTGGCTGTAACTTTCGATGCGTTGATCGCAGCGTATTGGGACTGCGCCCAATCGATTTCTCTCGCAAAATTACGTCGGAATAGTGCCACAATTAATTTATTCCAGCACTTTTGGAAATCGCAAAAATTTTCGCCAAAAATACAAAGGGTTAACCTTCCTTTTTTTTTGACCAAAAAATTTTGCGTCTCAGAATTGATTCGTATGACTCTCTTCCAACCAATTGGACCCCAAGGAACTCAGAAAACGCTGCAAAAGGAGCGTGGGATCAACGGGAGAGAAGATACGAGGAAAAAAGCACCTGCTGAAAAAGGTCGAAAATTCAGGTTTTCGTTTTTAGGCTGTAACTTTTGATGCGTTGATCGCAGCGTATTGGGACTGCGCCCAATCGATTTCTCTCGCAAAATTACGTCTGAATAGTGCCACAATTAATTTATTTCGGCACTTTTGAAAATCGCGAAAATTTTCGCCAAAAATACAAAGGGGTTAACCTTCCTTTTTTTTTGACCAACAAATTTTTTGTCTCACAATTGATTCGTATGACTCTCTCCCGACCAATTGGACCCCAAGGAACTCAGAAAACGCAGCAAAAGGAGCGTGGGATCAACGGGAGAGAAGATACGAGAAAAAAAGCACCTGCTGAAGAAGGTCGAAAATTCAGGTTTTCGTTTTTTGGCTGTAACTTTCGATGCGTTGATCGCAGCGTATTGGGACTGCGCACAATCGATTTCTCTCGCAAAATTACGTCGGAATAGTGCCACAATTAATTTATTCCAGCACTTTTGGAAATCGCAAAAATTTTCGCCAAAAATACAAAGGGGTTAACCTTCCTTTTTTTTTGACCAAAAAATTTTTCGTTTCAGAATTGATTCGTATGACTCTTTCCCGACCGATTGAACCCCAAGGAACTCAGAAGACGCAGCAAAAGGAGCGTGAGATCAACGGGAGAGAAGATACGAGAAAAAAAAGCACCTGCTGAAAAATGTCGAAAATTCAGGTTTTCGTTTTTTGGCTGTAACTTTCGATGCGTTGATCGCAGCGTATTGGGACTGCGCCCAATCGATTTCTCTCGCAAAATTACGTCGGAATAGTGCCACAATTAATTTATTCCAGCACTTTTGAAAATCGCGAAAATTTTCGCCAAAAATTCAAAGGGGTTAACCTTTTTTTTTTTTTGACCAACAAATTTTTTGTCTCAGAATTGATTCGTATGACTCTCCCCCGACCAATTGGACCCCAAGGAACTCAGAAAACGCAGCGAAAGGAGCGTGGGATCAACGGGAGAGAAGATGCGAGGAAAAAAGCACCTGCTGAAAAATGTCGGAAATTCAGGTTTTCGTTTTTTGGCTGTAACTTTTGATGCGTTGATCGCAGCGTATTGGGACTGCGCCCAATCGATTTCTCTCGCAAAATTACGTCGGAATAGTGCCACAATTAATTTATTCCAGCACTTTTGAAGATCGCGAAAATTTTCGCCAAAAATACAAAGGGGTTAACCTTCCTTTTTTTTTGACCAACAAATTTTTTGTCTCAGAATTGATTCGTATGACTCTCTCCCGACCAATTGGACCCCAAGGAACTCAGAAAACGCAGCAAAAGGAGCGTGGGATCAACGGGAGAGAAGATACGAGGAAAAAAGCACCTGCTGAGAAATGTCGAAAATTCAGGTTTTCGTTTTTTGGCTGTAACTTTCGATGCGTTGATCGCAGCGTATTGGGACTGCGCCCAATCGATTTCTCTCGCAAAATTACGTCGGAATAGAGCCACAATTAATTTATTCCAGCACTTTTGAAAATCGCGAAAATTTTCGCCAAAAATACAAAGGGGTTAACCTTCCTTTTTTTTTGACCAAAAAATTTTTCGTCTCAGAATTGATTCGTATGACTCTTTCCCGACCAATTGGACCCCAAGGAACTCAGAAAACGCAGCAAAAGGAGCGTGGGATCGACGGGAGAGAAGATACGAGGAAAAAAGCACCTGCCGAAAAATGTCGAAAATTCAGGTTTTCGTTTTTTGGCTGTAACTTTCGATGCGTTGATCGCAGCGTATTGGGACTGCGCCCAATCGATTTCTCTCGCAAAATTACGTCGGAATAGAGCCACAATTAATTTATTCCAGCACTTTTGAAAATCGCGAAAATTTTCGCCAAAAATACAAAGGGGTTAACCTTCCTTTTTTATTGACCAAAAAATTTTTCGTCTCAGAATTGATTCGTATGACTCTTTCCCGACCAATTGGACCCCAAGGTACTCGTAAAACGCAGCAAAAGGAGCGTGGGATCAACGGGAGAAAAGATACGCGGAAAAAAGCACCTGCTGAAAATTGTCGAAAATTCAGGTTTTCGTTTTTTGGCTGTAACTTTTGATGCGTTGATCGCAGCGTATTGGGACTGCGCCCAATCGATTTCTCTCGCAAAATTACGTCGGAATAGAGCCACAATTAATTTATTCCAGCACTTTTGAAAATCTCGAAAATTTTCGCCAAAAATACAAAGGGGTTAACCTTCCTTTTTTTTTGACCAAAAAATTTTTCGTCTCAGAATTGATTCGTATGACTCTTTCCCGACCAATTGGACCCCAAGGAACTCAGAAAACGCAGCAAAAGGAGCGTGGGATCAACGGGAGAGAAAATACGAGGAAAAAAGCACCTGCTAAAAAATGTCGAAAATTCAGGTTTTTGTTTTTTGAGTGTAACTTTCGATGCGTTGATCGCAGCGTATTGGGACTGCGCACAATCGATTTCTCTCGCAAAATTACGTCTGAATAGTGCCACAATTAATTTATTCCAGCACTTTTGGAAATCGCGAAAATTTTCGCCAAAAATACAACCTTCCTTTTTTTTTGACCAAAAAATTTTTCGTCTCAGAATTGATTCGTATGACTCTTTCCCGACCAATTGGACCCCAAGGAACTCGGAAAACGCAGCAAAAGGAGCGTGGGATCAACGGGGGAGAAAATACGAGGAAAAAAGCAACTGCTGAAAGATGTCGAAAATTCAGGTTTTTGTTTTTTGGCTGTAACTTTCGATGCGTTGATCGCAGCGTATTGGGACTGCGCACAATCGATTTCTCTCGCAAAATTACGTCTGAATAGTGCCACAATTAATTTATTCCAGCACTTTTGGAAATCGCGAAAATTTTCGCCAAAAATACAAAGGGGTTAACCTTCCTTTTTTTTTGACCAAAAAATTTTTCGTCTCAGAATTGATTCGTATGACTCTTTCCCGACCAATTGGACCCCAAGGAACTCGGAAAACGCAGCAAAAGGAGCGTGGGATCAACGGGAGAGAAAATACGAGGAAAAAAGCAACTGCTGAAAAATGTCGAAAATTCAGGTTTTTGTTTTTTGGCTGTAACTTTCGTTGCGTTGATCGCAGCGTATTGGGACTGCGCACAATCGATTTCTCACGCAAAATTACGTCGGAATAGTGCCACAATCAATTTATTCCAGCACTTTTGGAAATCGCAAATATTTTCGCCAAAAATACAAAGGGGTTAACCTTCCTTTTTTTTTTACCAAAAAATTTTTTGCCTCAGAATTGATTTGTATTACTCTTTCCCTACCAATTGGACCCCAAGTAACTCAGAAAACGCTGCAAAAGGAGCGTGGGATCAACGGGAGAGAAGATACGAGGAAAAAAGCACCTGCTGGAAAATGTCGAAAATTCAGGTTTTCGTTTTTTGGCTGTAACTTTCGATGCGTTGATCGCAGCGTATTGGGACTGCGCCCAATCGATTTCTCTCGCAAAATTACGTCGGAATAGAACCACAATTAATTTATTCCAGCACTTTTGAAAATCGCCAAAATTTTCGCCAAAAATACAAAGGGGTTAACCTTCCTTTTTTTTTGACCAAAAAATTTTTCGTCTCAGAATTGATTCGTATGACTCTTTCCCGACCAATTGGACCCCAAGGTACTCGTAAAACGCAGCAAAAGGAGCGTGGGATCAACGGGAGAAAAGATACGCGGAAAAAAGCACCTGCTGAAAATTGTCGAAAATTCAGGTTTTCGTTTTTTGGCTGTAACTTTTGATGCGTTGATCGCAGCGTATTGGGACTGCGCCCAATCGATTTCTCTCGCAAAATTACGTCGGAATAGAGCCACAATTAATTTATTCCAGCACTTTTGAAAATCTCGAAAATTTTCGCCAAAAATACAAAGGGGTTAACCTTCCTTTTTTTTTGACCAAAAAATTTTCCGTCTCAGAATTGATTCGTATGACTCTTTCCCGACCAATTGGACCCCAAGGAACTCAGAAAACGCAGCAAAAGGAGCGTGGGATCAACGGGAGAGAAAATACGAGGAAAAAAGCACCTGCTAAAAAATGTCGAAAATTCAGGTTTTCGTTTTTTGGCTGTAACTTTCGATGCGTTGATCGCAGCGTATTGGGACTGCGCACAATCGATTTCTCTCGCAAAATTACGTCGGAATAGTGCCACAATTAATTTATTCCAGCACTTTTGGAAATCGCGAAAATTTTCGCCAAAAATACAAAGGGGTTAACCTTCCTTTTTTTTTGACCAAAAAATTTTTCGTCTCAGAATTGATTCGTATGACTCTTTCCCGACCAATTGGACCCCAAGGAACTCGGAAAACGCAGCAAAAGGAGCGTGGGATCAACGGGAGAGAAAATACGAGGAAAAAAGCAACTGCTGAAAAATGTCGAAAATTCAGGTTTTTGTTTTTTGGCTGTAACTTTCGATGCGTCGATCGCAGCGTATTGGGACTGCGCCCAATCGATTTCTCTCGCAAAATTACGTCGGAATAGAGCCACAATTAATTTATTCCAGCACTTTTGAAAATCGCGAAAATTTTCGCCAAAAATACAAAGGGGTTAACCTTCCTTTTTTTTTTATCAAAAAATTTTTCGTCTCAGAATTGATTCGTATGACTCTTTCCCGACCAATTGGACTCCAAGGAACTCAGAAAACGCAGCAAAAGGAGCGTGGGATCAACGGGAGAGAAGATACGAGGAAAAAAGCACCTGCTGAAAAATGTCGAAAATTCAGGTTTTCGTTTTTTGGCTGTAACTTCTGATGCCTTGATCGCAGCGTATTGGGACTGCGCCCAATCGATTTCTCTCGCAAAATTACGTTGGAATAGTGCCACAATTAATTTATTCCAGCACTTTTGAAAATCGCGAAAATTTTCGCCAAAAATACAAAGGGGTTAACCTTCCTTTTTTTTTGACCAAAAAATTTTTCGTCTCAGAATTGATTTGTATGACTCTTTCCCGACCAATTGGACCCCAAGGAACTCAGAAAACGCAGCAAAAGGAGCGTGGGATCAACGGGAGAGAAGATACGAGGAAAAAAGCACCTGCTGAAAAATGTCGAAAATTCAGGTTTTCGTTTTTTGGCTGTAACTTTTGATGCGTTGATCGCAGCGTATTGGGACTGCGCCCAATCGATTTCTCTCGCAAAATTACGTCGGAATAGTGCCACAAATAATTTATTCCAGCACTTTTGAAAATCGCGAAAATTTTCGCCAAAAATACAAAGGGGTTAGCCTTACTTTCATATGTATTCTTGGAGCTGAAAATTTTAGGTCTTATATTCGATTTAAATGACCAATGGAGGAGGAGGACCAAGTCGGAGTAGGAGTAAGTGTAGGAGTAGAAATAGGAGTGTTAGGTGTTGAAGTGGGAGGAGGAGTCAAAGTAGGAATAGGTGTAGGAGTAGGAGTAGGAGTAAGAGTAGAAGTGTTAGAGATGGGGTGAGAGGCGGAGGGGGTAAGGTAGGGTAGGGTATTTGCACTCATACTTCTACTTCTACTTCTACTTCTACTTTTACTTCTACTGCTACTCCTACTCCAACTCCCAACTCTCCTACTTCTACTTCTACTTGGTTCTTGATTCCAACCGGCGCCAACCATCTCCAGTGCCCACCGCTAACCACCTCGGGTTATACCTGGAATAGTAATAAATATTCTTAGTATAAGAACACGTCAAAAATATCCTGTAAGGACTAATGTAAGCAATCAATTACTTAATAATATAATAAATCTTATCAGCTCATTTAAAGCTACTGAATTTGTGCTTGCACGATAAATGATTTGAAATAATTTATTGTGAACATTCCAAGTTCAAAAACTTTTAGAGAAAATAGAATCACAGTCGCCAATAAATATTATAAAATCATTATACTCACTGTGCACAAATCCTCGTCCTCTCCGTCCGCCTCGTTCTCCTCGTCTCCCTTCTCGTTCTCCTCCCTCTCCTTGTCCTCTCCCTGAAGTCGAGTTTTGCCGGCTGGTCGATCTGGAGCGCAAGAACCACGGTGCGTTTATCCTGAAAGTTGTTCCTCCAGGTAGCGGACCCGGAGCGCAGGATCCAGGAGATAGAGAACCCGGTATTCGAAATCTGCGGAGCCCGATTCTCATACGTCCGCTCTACTGCGCGGTTGTTTCCAGACTGAGGAATTCGGCTAGCTGATATCAGAACGATGACGTCAGAGAAAAAAATTTTGGGCGACGTCATTTTCTGAACATCCGAACATCCGAACATCCGAACATCCAGACTTTGGTTTCGAACTTTAGTACCATGTACGATGTATGATGTATGACGTATGATGATGTATGACGTATAATGTACGATGATATGCTATGATGTATAATGGTTCTAGTTTTCACATTTCAGACAAGAAATACCCACTTTATCTCTACTGCCGATTCCAAACTCAAGTGGTTAGTCCCTCGGTGGTCAGCCGTTGACTAAAAATATATTCTTCAGTTAACGGGTCAGCTAATAACACTGCCATTCTGCGACTGTTGGATGATAAAATATTTTATTCGTACCTTCCAAATGTGTGTTAAAGTACACTTGAAGTTTTAAGAAGCTTCGTTCTGTCTTTCCCTATCAAAAAAAAAAAAAAAAATCGTCGACAATCACCTTCTTAGGTCTTTAAATCAGGACACCGTGTTAAATACTGTTTCATATACGGAGCATCCATTTCATCTCGATTGAAATTAGCGTATCCGTGATGTATTACAGTTACTCTGAATGTTTTTCCATACGAACACTTTTTAAAAAACAATTCTGCTTCTCTTCCTGACGTAGATACTTCACTTGCGACTAGCTAAAATAGCGTTTCGATTTTATGCCCACGATAATTTAAGATCGAGAGAGCAAATGAAAAGTTTTTGGAATGATTATCAATATTAATATTATGGAATACATCGAGCGCGGGTCGAATAGAATCCCATTTCGAAATGAATATTTCTTCTATTTTCATATCATAGACGTATTATTATAGATAATCTAGTTTGCCTCCTGAAAAATTATCAAATTTATAGTATGCGTCACGTATTAATCGTAAAGGGATCATACAGATTAATATCGTACATGGACCGCATATACATATATACTTTCTGGTCTCTGCATCATTATTACATCTGATCTATTACTATTCATGATCTATGTATCCATTCTTCTCTCGGGTACCTATACTGTAATTAAATCACTGTTTTCGAAATCGGTACCTCTCTGATGTTTTGCAATAAGTTCTCAACTCTACCGTTGGAACATCTCAGAGAGAGCGCACGACGATTTTCGGTTGTCACACCAAATCCTATTAAGTACAACTGTCTATATTTTTCAGCCAACGTAGGAGGTGTTTGGCGGCGGTCAGCAGCGATCGGAGGTGGTCGAGGAGGACCAGGACGACGCGACGTCGAGTGGCCCGAGCAGGAGGTGGAGGGGTACAAGGTGAACAAGGAGGACGAAGTTGGTCGGAGATGATCGGCGGAGGTTGATGGTGATTGGGGGTGGTTGCTGGCGGACGCGGTTACGCTTCTTCCCACGGGTATAATCGAGCTGATCGACATTTCTAAGTCGCAGTCGACAAGAAGTCTTACGTACTCACTTTGTACTGACTCAATCTGAAGCCTTGATACCGAAACTTCTTTGCTACTACGAATGTCAGTGCAAGCTCGTTAGAGAGAGTCGATAGAGCAGAACTCCTCTAGGTACGCTCCCAGGCCCACCTGGACCCACTTGCCCGCCGAAAACTGGTCACAAAAATTTATCCAGGGGTATCCGTCTTTATGTTCTCCAGTCAACGCCTGAATTCGAAATAGCTAGACTTATCCGACAATGCATTATCTTTCTGGATACACGTGACGGTAACATTAGTCTTTTCGGCCTTAAAGACTATACGTACCGACAGTTCGCCTACTTTAGTTGCGCAACGCAGAGGGCGCTGCTTGACGATGAATTTACGATGAATTTGTCTCGTCCATTTGCGCTCACGGAAAGCCCCATAAGGATAGCAAACTTTATACATCTCCAATCAACGCTAGTGCTATACAAAAATCCACAATCTGTGTTCGACAATGGCGGACGAAGATGTGAATGGGGATTCTGACGAGGTGCAGCAGGAAAAGTCACAAAAGAAAGCTGCAAAATATGATAGTGGTGCTGCGGATTTGGAAAGAGTGACGGATTACGCAGAGGAGAAGGAAATTTCTTCGTCCGACGATTTCTCATGCGTAAGTTCAATCCACGTGCACCAAACTATCTGAACCATTCATTTATACCATAATCATCGTCATATTTCATACACGCATTGTTTTGAGTTACAAATAAATTCCCTCATCAAATTGTTCCATTTTCCTCGTATTAATTCAAATGCTAAGTTGTTATTCGTTTCAAAGATTCGACAAATTTCTCACGCCATTCAAAAGTGTCTAAATGGAACCTAACCTATCTTCAATTCTTCGCTATGCACCAGTGTAATGATAATCGTCATTGTCTTAACTTAGGCGCTAACCATCATCGGAGATCGACGGAATAAGGAAGCAGCTGAAAAAATTGCTAAAGAGAAAGAATTGCTCAAGGTCTCCATTCATAAAGACGATGTGGATCTTATCGTAAGTATTTGAAAAATAATCATTGTAAATTTCTTCACTGGAACAGTTTGTAACTGTTTGAGGGGATACAATTTGATAGGTAAACTACAATCTTAGCAAAAATATTAACCTCAAGTCTCTGTGCAACGTCGCAATGTATACTTCTATCAAAATAAATCTTTCATCTACTTCAGACACATCCTTACTTCCTGATTCGCAAGTTTCAAGTGTCATACACAACAGATTAAAACCCATTACAAACAGTCTCAATCAAAACTATGGTAGTAGAGCAATTAATTAATTTATAACCTGTGGCATGAGGTGAAGAAATATGCCTCAAAGAAATCTTATACTCCAGTTATTTATAAATTTGTCATGCTCGATAAATAGAATACTATTACACATTTGAAACCTCCTCTGGAGATCGCAATTCACTGTTACACCATATATTATTTACTACTCCCATCTTTGATAGTATGTATTTTTATTTGTAGGGATTCTCGTTGGTGTACTTTTTACAGTGAACCCTACCAATTGTAGTAAGAATTTTTACAGTAGTTGTTTGGATATTTCAGATGAAAGAGATGGAAATAAGTCGAAGCTTGGCTGAACGGACATTAAGAGAGCACAGAGGAGATGTTGTTGAGGCCCTTGTTACTCTGACCAACTGAGTTGAGATTATCTATGAAAATATTAGCTTCTCATTATTCCAAGCACTATTGTAAATTACGCAACGTATATATTTACATAGAAAACGAAGGAGGAACTTGTAAACTGAAGTTTGAATACGAATATTTATTATTAATATAAAATAAAAACTTTAAAAAAATACATAAATCCACAAACTTCTTATAATTTTTCATCCACTTGAATCAAACTTGTCATCTTTATCTTCTTTCTTTGTTAACGTATAAGATTGTACCAAATCTGGTGTTATTCTTTGATCAATGTTCCATCGAAACGTTTCGATTCCATTTCTCCTTACACTATAATTGTGAGGAAATTTTGCCGAATGAAAATTCCAAAATCGTCGCCCTCAGCTTACTTTACAGATGGAGAAACCAGTAATTTGCCTCAAGATTACATTCTTTCTTGCATTGTCGTTGATCTTGTCTTTCAAAAGCCAACTGCAACATTATAAAAATTCTATTCCTATCATGATTTACACATACTCGAAAATTGTCAAATTGTGAAATGATACGGCAGCTAATTATTTGTGTTGGAAAAAAAAATATCAAATTTAATTCAATAAACAATGCCAATTGCTTTTTTCATCGCAATTAAAATCGCTGAAATTACCAAACAGTGATAAAAAATGTATATAGCAACTACTAAATCCACACGTCAGATTATCGTAGTTATCATAATCCAGCTTTGAAACGACCACTTACATGTATGGCCTGTAATCAACACAAGAAAATTTCATCAATGACACAAAGGACTCTGTTATTTAAGTAAATGAGCTTAACTACTAGGGCTTGATATAGTTACGGCATCTGCTGTAATTGAATGGAAAACGCATTGTATGCTCACGATTGCTTGTTCAATACTATAATCAGAAATAAAGTGGTTGTTAATAATCTTTTTTCATACGTTCAATAAAGATGATTCCTGAAAGAGATACAAGGATAAAAAATGTATGAATAATCAGACCCTTCAAATTCGTCAAGGACAAATGTTGAGTCATCAGGTGTGGAGGATGTAGAAAAAAATTTCATACTATTCGTAACAAAGATATGAGGCATGTGTGCGCATTATCACTGATAGCATTGAGCACATATCAGGAAACCCGAGATTGGCTTATGATTGATAGGTGGGATAGGTATTGCCATTTACTTATCCAGAACTCTTAACGTCTAGCAACAGTATTGGCAAAATGGAAGTTTATATCAGTGTTAGGTAAGTGCATGACAGTTAAGCTCCGCGTAATCTTATATAGGAGAATGGGACTGAGTACAATTTCCTGAATAGACTGATGTCTGTATTCAATTTTTACTAATCATGTCGTTCGAACTTGAAAAGTTGTTATTGTTCTGGATTTTTATTCAAGAAAGTATCGTGGCAGGTACGTGAACACTGAAATTATTGTCAAGTATATGTTTTCTGATACTGGCCATGATATCTGTATGGATATATATCCACCCATTCGGTTTTTGACAAAAAAAAAACAACCTTCTAGAAGCAGTTTAGTAAAGTGATCCATTTGTTAACATAAGCTAAAGTGGAGCACATTTTGGTAATATCGAGCTATATGCGTGTGCAATCTTAAATCAGTGATAATATAACTGCGTAAATTATGTATAACATTTCTAAATCATTGAGAATTTTGAATGTTAAAACTATACGTAAATATTATCAAAGCTTATGAGCCAGTTATTACAAACTTTTTCGCACGCCATTTTTCGTTCACCAAGTAGAATTTATAGATACTTTTGCCAACTTTTAAAAGATATGGGTAACAAATCAAATTGATATGTAATTTTTCTCATTCTTCAGGTTCATTTTCAGGTGAACTGACAAACCTTGGAGAATCGACTTCTAAACATAATTTGTCTAATTATCAGTTTTCAAACTGTTCATTATATACGATAGCCTATGGATCGTCTTGTACCTGCTTCGAGTGCGATAGTAAGTAATGATAATATTACAATTCGCCTGTATTTATCAAAAATCGAATTTTCCGATCGACTCTAGTCCAATCTCTCCGAATCTAAATTGTGACAGAAATCTAAAACATTGTATGTGTTATTAGCTAATTTACAACAGCAAAAGATACCATGACTATATTCAATATATTCTATATTCTATCTATATTGCTATATCTATTCTATATTGCTATATTCAATCATATTAATACTTACAGAGGGCCAGTGTACTATATGCTGCAATTCCCCAGGCGTACCAGCATTCACATGCTGTTACTGTCATGCCTGCCTGACGTCATGCTGGTAGTTATACAGTAGATCTACTAAAGCTTCTAACCACTTTTAGTTTGCAATTCCCACAATAAATGAAACTATGAATTTGTCTCTCCCATTGTTCTATCGGTATACTTCTTCACGTCTTTGTATTTCCAACGCTCGACACAGTAGTGTAAACTATAAAATCTGATGAAAATCCAGTCACATCGCCGATATGAATAGTATTGACAAAATGCAAACACATAGAATTCTTCCATTCGTAGTGAGAAGGATGGAATAGATGTTTACTGCAAATTAAGATAAGAGAATCAAAGCAAGAGTTGCTGATATAATTGGAATTAAAAATTTCAGTACAAACATCGTCTCACGTAGGAGTGGCAAAAAAATTTTTAAATTCGTATCGGTGCTATACAGATACTTAAAGGACTTAAATATTTTCAGGAACAACGAATGGCAGCTGATATCCTTTGCTCAAGTAGGATTATCGACCGCATTGCTCATTGCAACAGTCGTTACCATTGCACTATTCTTCAGAATATGCAACAGGTATGACGTTCCATTCACAATGGTTGTTCCCACTCCCTGAAAATTAATTATCGAACTCGTTTACAGTAATGTATACTCGAAACAAACTAGATGCATTTAACTTACTGTCAAGTAATCTGATCCTTGCAATTTCAAGTGGAATGCAGTTCGGGGCTGCCAGGCGATCTGGCAATCCAGTGGTCAGAAACTCTGCGGGTAGGATCAGCATCTCTTCAATTCAACAGTACGTTATTCAAAGGCTTCAAGACAGACCTCCGAGATACAATGACCTATCCGACGCTCCGCCAGTCTACGGCACAGACCCTGCAAATAGGGTGGGTTGCATTGAAACATATTAACCACTTTCAAAACTTTGAGATCAATATGAGACAAATTTGGCAGATGGGGAAAATCGAGATTCACTGATTCATGGTATAACTGTTTCGACGAACTCTTAAATTTTTTTACCAACACGAAAATCTGATACACATAAAGATTCAGCTGATCTAAAACTCATTTCAGACTCTGAGCACCAGTAATTCATTGTAATATAATGATTTCTATACAACTAGAATTTGCCAGTAAAATTACTTCATGTCATAATGTTCCAAGTATTAAATATATCCGTGATTGGATTTTGGAAAAATGTCTATTGGATGAACAAAACGTTCAGCAATATTTTTTCTGTGCAGACAACGTAGGTGATTTTTTTGGAAAAATATTGGACACTGCTAATAGAATTAGAACAATAATGAACTTGAAACTTGACAATAACAAAGCCATTCTGCTAAATAATGGTCACTTGTTGTGCTTCTCTGTGTAACTTTCATGTAATGAGTCAATTAGAAGGAGTTTCAGAAAAGCCGAAATTTTGTGCACATCAATAACTTCTTACTTTATTATTCTCAAATAACAAGTATTCCAGAAATGAATTACAATGTAACTGATTCTGTATTTTCCTTGTTCTTCAATGCTGACTCATAAAAATTCCCTGGCAAATGTCACTTGTCATGTCTCGAATAAAGCCAATGGACATAATTATTCACAGGTTGCAACTTCCGAAGCTCCTCCAAGTTACACGAGAAGAGCAGAACCAGCTGAAAGTGTAAATAATTCAACGCCAACAACAGAGTCGTCGACACAATCGAATACAAACGATTCACAATTACCTACGGCTATTAATCATATCTAAAATACTGTATTCCACATATCGATTGTTCTCGTTTTTATGTACCTTTTTTTTACACAAATAATTATTTTTTAAGATTTTTTTTTTTTCTTTTCTTTTCTCTCTTTTGGTAAATTTTTATCTTCAACTATACAAATAGAATCAATCGAATCGTAGATATAGATAAATATATTATTATGAAAGTAATTAAAGAATCAGTTTTCAGGAGAAACCAAAGAATTGTAACAATATTGTTTAAAAAGCATCGAATCCGCGAATTTGAACGCGTCAAGAGATAAAGATCACTTAAGTTTGTCTGCAACTTTATCAACTGCAAAACTTTATCAACCAACTGTTTCTACTTAAGTGTATTGTACATTGTAATACTAGTAATAATAATAGTAATAATAGTGATAATAATTAATTACCTTACCAGACAACAAGAAATAACATTATAAGGGTATTGGAAATCATTACAAGGTCTCAAAAATTATATAATGAAAATGTAGTTTATTTGATGTGGTGCAATGACTTAAAATAAATTGAAAAAAATGAACGTCTGTATGAGCTGGGATTGATGGTCAGCAATTTGTGTACTAAAAACTGCTGCTAAGCTACCGCCTCCTCTAGTCACTACAACTTTTATAATTTTAAATGCAACATATAATGGAAGTAGACAAATATTTTACAGCAAGCAGTTGCGTAGCAGTAGTTAGTGACCCTTCTTTTTATGCTGATATTCATGATGAGGTAACACTTGTCTTACTTGTACTTAGATTATCAAATTATCCAGTCATACACTCAAGTATATGTTATATTCTTGCTGCAGATTGTTATCAGTATTTTTCTTTCTGTCTTTTCTTTTCTTCCATTTTTATTTATTTATTTTACTTATTTTTTGAGGGCGTGATCTTTATCTTCTCCTATAAATGTTTCGTCTCGAATTAATTTTTCGTTTTTTTAACATCTTTAGTACGCTATTCAAAACAGGGACAGTAGGAAAGAAAAAGTATGAAAAAAAAAAAAAAAAAACAAGTACTACTGACATTAATTAAATTTCTCAACGAAATTGCCAAACAGTCCCAAAGCTTAAGTTAAAGCATAATTGAAATAAAATTAGAGCAATAACAATATTCAAAATTCAATATGAAAGATTGTAACGAAATATAAAAATTTCAAAAGATCTAGCAATGGTAAGTCGTTGTTTGTATTTAGACACCAGTATTTAAAAAGGGCTGAGTTCCTTTACCTGTTCTTTTTTTTTTTTTTTTTTTTTTTTTGTCGCAGTTTTATACAATCTTTATGTACAACAAGTTAAAAATTGGACCATATCTGGACTACTTCCAGGACCATGTGGGCAATGTCCGCTGCAAAAGCCAATATAACTTCGCAACTGGCTGTATGGAATTGGTATGCGGAATCGGAAGGGCAGGTTCTTAGGGGGGTACGAGTAAAGATCTGCGTATAGAAGGATATTTTGCAATACAGGAGGGGAAGAAGGGAAAAAAGGATAGATTAGAGATGTAATGTTTTTTTGTTGCAGTAATATAATGGTCTTATCACAGAACATGTATGGCATTAATATTCGACATCATTAATGTAATGGTATAAGGTATTTTTTATATTTAAGTTGGCGATACTATCTAGCTAGTAGGAGGATCGGGAAGCCAGTAGAGCAGTAGTAGTAGGTAGTAGTAGTAGTAGATAGTAGTAGTAGTCTAGTAGTAGTAGCAGTAATAGTAGTGGTAGTAAAAGTAGTAGAAATAGTGTTGTGTAGTGTTGTAGCAGTAGCGGTAGCAGTAGCAGTAGTGGTGGTAGTATAGTATCAGTAGCAGTATATACTGTACAGAATGATCATCGTCTCTGGTTGCCCATAATTCAGTTCATTTCACCACACAATTTTTATCAATTTGACAATTATATTAAGTAGTTACACAAAACGATTAATATTTCATCATACTATAATTGACTAAACTTTATTTATACAATGTGTGTGATTCTTTTTCTAATTTATTATCATTACTTTTTGTTAAATAATTTTTATAACTTTATTTTTTTTTTTTTTTGTTTTTATCTCCACTAATTATCGATAATAACGTTTAACCATTTCAAACTGCAATCTTCAACATTTTACACTTTTTCTTTTTCGTATGTTTGTTTTTCGTTCTTCTGAATGCGTAACACATACCTGCATACATATCAATTTCTGGCATCGCGTACGCGTGAGCAAAACATGCGAAAAATAATAGACACCTTTTCGCGTTTTTTTCTTTTTTTTTTTCTTCTACGTTTTTCTTCTTTTCTTAATCATTTATATAATCAACACAAAATTCTCATAAATTATGGACAACCCTAAAATTTAATACATTTAATTACCTTTTTGTTTTTTTAATCAACAAAAATTGTTCGTTCCTTTTTTTTTCTTGTCTACTATTTGTATAATACGTTTTACAGACGATGAGGGAACAAAAATCCCAAACTGCGTCACAGCTTGGGGAGGGGGAGGGTATCTGCAGACAAAAAAATATACAAGAATACAGGAGGAGAGGGGAGGGTAAGGGGCACAGATTTGCATGTATAGCAAGTTATCAGAAATCATATTGATAATTAATAGTTAATAGTTATACATAATTATATTGAGAGAAAGAGATCATAAAAAACACTAACTAGAATCATTTCTCCATTGATGGAAGAATTTTCACATTTTTATAATTATAAATCACTATAGGTAATAAACAAAGTGTCTAACCCCACGTTGGGGGTAACGTTTGATCCGTTGACAAAGGAACAAAATTTATACTTAGTCGTCTGGCTGACGTCTATCACAACTTTTTTTTTATTTATTATTTCAATTTTTTTTTTTTTATCTTTTATCAATTATTTATATTTTTTTCCTCATTATATGCTTCGTTTTGTGCCAACACACAAGTATTTTAACGTCCTGGTCCATTGATTCAAGTTTATTCACTACAAATCCGTTACATCGTACGTCAAAATCAATGTTTCTATCAAAACTCTATTTGACAACACACGATGATCTGATATCGACGAGGTTGACAAAAGTGAAAATTAGAACACACGCGATACCTTCATTATTCCTTTACAATTTACTTTTCATCTCTTCATCCTTCCTCGTCACCAAATGGACAAAATATACACCTTGTTGCATGAAAATTATCAACAAATCCGTAATTGGGTGGGTTTTTCTTTTATTGTTGTATGTTTTTTTTTTTTTTTAATGTTTTTATCGTGAGCGAGCGACGAGTGACACAGTCACAATATCTCTACCACCGACAGTGGTCACAGAACACAAAAGTCTGGTTTGGTGGAATGCGCCTTAGCTATATCGTATCGCTTGAAACCGGATATTTTCTCTGGCTCATCTGTATCATGTTTACGTTATGCCAGCTCATCCATGCGACAAGTCAGTCATTAGCTATTTCCGGATTCAATATCTGGACTCTGGACCAGGTGGTGGTGACAGTCGTGAGGGGCTCGCTAGGAAACATTGACTTTATTATTCACCACTAATCTTATCTTCTGTCCTTTCCTTTTCATCACTGTACACAGAGTCAAGAGGGATGTAATAGAGGAGGGGGCGACGTTGTCGTTATCCCCGGGGCTAAGGGCGTCTGCTTTCAGCTTTGCTTCATCCGTTTCCTCGGCGGACCGATTGGTGGGATCTGTTGGGTCGCTAAAGCGCGGAAAGCTTCTGCTATGAGGTGCGGATGAGAGTGGATCATTGATTTCCACCCTGCTGTATCCATCACGTCTGTTGCATGTCTGCAACATCACACAATACGCCCTTAATAAAACTTGGATCAACGGAAACCTGCATTATAATACATATATAAATGATGTCTTCGTGAAACCGGATATCCCACCCTATTGGTGAAAATTTGAAAAAAATATCCACAGTAATCAATACCGTGGAACTTGAGTCGTAAAAACGTTGCCCGCAGTTTATAAATTATCTTGTCTTTTTTTTTATGATTTAAAAAAAACTAATCCTATATTAAATCCATTTTATTTAATTTGATGAGTTATTACTAACAATATAATGTATTCTTTTCGTTTTTTTATAACTCTGTGATTCTCTTTTTCAGAACCTGATATATGGAATTTTGATCACCTAATACATACTCGTTAAAAAAAAAATTAAACTGTAAGAAAGACATCTGTATATCTAGTTCTGATGTAAAACGATTCCTTCATGGTCAAATAATTTATGCCGAGTCAACTCCATTCTGATGAAACTAAAGTGATGAGAAAACGATGGAAGAAAAAAATTGTCACAAAGCAGACGCTAGTTGTCATAGGCATGAAGTTATTAGGTGAATGTATAATCCTAATAATATGTAATCATGTGTGATAAACACCTGTTATCAATCAAGTATTGAATCTCATTTTGTTTCAACGTATAAATCTAACATAAAACATTTGTTCAACATTGTACACTGGCGTATTTTTATCTTTTTTTTTTGTGCGATTGAAAGTGACTGTATCAGTTAGTGTCAATACCAGTAAATTAAGGTATGATAACGTGGCTTGACCTTGTAAATTTCTTAGGAATCTTTTCTCACCAATCCGCTAATTTGCGATTATAATAGAGGTATATTTGTTCTAATACACGTCAGAATTTCAAGATTTACGTGATGCAACTATTACTAATCTACAAATAAAAATAAAACAAGATCGTGGAAAAAAAAAGAAACTCACTTTTAGTCCAAGGCATTCAAAACTATCGCTATCGAGAGTACTAATTGAAGAGACACATGAATAATTATGAACATCGCATGAACTTTCGGCACACTAAAGAAATTACGTTTTTATTGATATTCCGATAAACAAGCCATGTTTTAAAAATAGTTCGACGGTAAATAACTATAAAAATTATCATTTATTTAAATATGTATTGGCAACTTACGTGTTAATAAAATCTATGGCTTGCGCTTTGAGTTGATCAGCGCTATGAAGATCAGCAAGGATAAGAATATCCGCCGCATTCTCAATAGCTAAACTCGTACATAACGCCTCTTCGCACATTACTTTAAGCCTCTCAAGTGCATATTTATCTGCAGCTGCGAGTAAATCGTCAGCCATTTTTTCTAAATTTGCCGCTTTCCCCGTATATATAAAGCGTAACATTTCTCTCAAGACTTCGTGATCAACGTCCGTTATATCGACTCTGTTTTGTTTTCGTTCCTCCATTTCATGCTCAAACATTGCCGAAAATACAGGACTTCGAGCTGTAATATGAAAAGAAAGGGTCCTGATTAATACCGTCACATTCATCAGAGTGATAAATATATATAAGTGCAGGGCATCTTGACAAAAATAATAAAAAAAAAACAACAAACAAACACGTTTATACTGTAAGAATTTAATAAAATTCAAGAAACTTTTTGCTCTAACACTGAAGAGTAACGTAATGAATTCTAAAAGATGAGCTCATTGAAAACCTTCAATTTATCACACAAGTGAGATGTTAAACTTCCTACTTTACTTATTTATTTATATTTGTATAAATTCAAGGCTAAATCGATTCACAAGCTCTTTGGAAATGATTAAACGACTGACATAACATTCATAGTTAGATTATGAACACAAGAATAATTCTGTATGATTTCAAATAATATCAAGAGATTTCAAGGCAATGTGTTATTTTCAATTGATTCCTCGTACTCGAAATAAGAGTGTTGACGAAACTTCAAGGTAGATAATTTTAATTTTGTTGTTTCTACATCATTTCACGATTATCTAGAACATAACAGAACGAAGAAAATTGAATGAAACAACCGTCAACTCACCAGCAAGTATCGCTTTGTGTGCCTGGAATTCTCTACCGCAAACGGTGAGTGTGACATCACTGAATTTTTGGTTTTCAAATAGCAGTCCAAGATCGTCGGGTAGCCGGCATTCGGGAACTTTGAATTGTATCGTATTACTCTGCCCAGAGATGTTTACGCTATCGGCAACGACACTTACCTAGTTGGCGGGTTTTATAAATTGATTATAGAACTAATTAGCTCATTTATCCATTGTATATAAATTTTGATAATATATTAAATAAATGTGACAATAAACATACAAAGGTATATACCTCACAGAATATCGTGAGTTTGTCATCGGGCAAAAGTCCATTTGCTTCATCTAGTAGGAAATCTCTTCGTATGAATTTTTTGAACCCCCAGTCCTTTCCTTGCACAAACCTATAGGCTCGCTGGCTCTCTGCGAGATGAAACAGAAGAGAGAGAAAAAAAAAAAAATGGTTTTAAAATTATTATTGCGATATATTTTAATGAATTATCGGTAGCGAGTGAATCATTTTTCATGTCAAAGAAATAATACCGAGTTCCAAAATTACGGTCGTCTACTTTTTACTGCAGAGATTAGTCTTCATATCGTATTCGCCGAATACTTCAACGATAATACCATTTGAGAAAATAGCTTTTGAAATAAATTCACTTTTACTCACCCATAGCTTTGGTTTCTTCCCTTTTGGCATTAAGAATAGAAAATTTGAACTTTGCTCTGACTTCGGATTTGTTGCACGAGACAAGCAGTAGATATAAAGAGAGGTAGTCTTTACTTTCCTCGTCCAAACCCTTAGGATTCACTCTCAGGCACCTGTAACCAAACAAGTCCAATCAATAATCGACAACAAATTTTCCAAAAATACTATGAAAATTATACGGTAAGAAAATTGAACATTTTTAGTGTATAAAAGAGGATTTTCTCACCATTTAAGTTTGTCGTTTGCCCCTGCCGAGAAAGTAGACGACTTGAGGACTTCACCCATTTCCTCTCGGCAGAAGCTGAAGTTGTTTATTGTCCACATGTAGCTGAACTTGACCACCTTCACCTGTGCACACAAGACCTTCAAATGCGACACCATGTCAGAATATATCCGGTGGACACTGTCCTATACTATACTTAAGCTACAACAAGTATGCATCGTAGTCATGTTAAGTTTACGTGTAAAATAACGATAATGCTTTTCTTTCATTCTTTCTTTCTTTTTCATCTTACTGTGCGAAAAAAAAACACTTGTATTCATTTATCTAGAATGTATTGTATAATGTGTCGAGGTGTTGCAAACGTATCATTAATTTTTCAGCCTATTTTCCTTCTAGTGATGATCTTACATCGAAATTCGTTACCGTAATACTAATGCTAAGATACAAATTCTTTGCACATAATTTACTTTCAGAATTTACTATGTATGTTTGTTCGTTATTTTTCCCCTTAGATATAAGAAATTTTTCCAATAGAAATTATTGACGAGAACCAGCTCGCATTGAAACTTTGACCAACAAGCTGTCTAGTAAATATTTAAGAAGAAAAACATCTCTTTAGAATGTTTTTCATATTGTCTTCGCAAATTCGTATAATATTGTTGATTTTTTTTTTTTGCCCCTTAATAAACACTGCAACACCTGTTCACATTAAAAACATACACGAAACGACATTGAGATCGAAAGAATTTTAAAGAGTGACTCGGTAGTTGGAATTTTGGCATGGAAAAGTATTGAGCAGCAAATCGTGAATAATTTGTCATAATTTTCGTATTGTAAAAAAAATATTTTCCTTCAAAATCGTGACGCCAAATTCCAAACACCGAATCACACGCGTTATGCATAATTTACACGTATTCTTGACTGACAATAATAATTATTCTTTCTAGTAATGCTGTGCAATTATTATTAAAGCGATAACAGGAATGAGAAGGAGAATACGTTGCGTGATTGGATATAAGAATTGAAAGAAAAAGAAAGAATGGAAACGAGCTTCAATGATGAAAAACATGGAAAGGGAAGGGATGGAGAGGTATATTCACGGTGTACCATTTTTACGATGGCGTATAACGGCTTCTACAAGGCAGAACATAACACGTTCTGTTTGTCAAAACCCACCCACGTATAGCATTCCGGTAGATATTACGTATATCACACCTTGGTTCGTCCTTACAGTATATATCGCCGAACCAGTTCTGCAGCTAATAACTATTATTAAACTGTTTTCACCACGATCATCGGTCACGTAACTGACGAAAACGTGTAAATCCCCAGCAGTGTGTTATATATCTTAAGTAGATTTGAATATACACACATGCCTACTCGACTTTGGCAAATGAAAGAAATACAACTTCAGTCAGGTTATAATTATACTTCTCAAAAAGAGTGAATATCGTAAAAATAGCAATTTCACTAGTTTTACAACAAATCGTTAATTGAGTTTTTGAATGAAATTTTTTTATTTCATACTCTTGTAGATTGGGAAAAAAATATTTTGGACGTATTTTTTATTTTTTCGATTCAATCAAAATTGCCATTAATATAACAGATTGAAAACTATAACATTGTGACGTCACCCATGTTAAGATATATCTGTAAATATTAAAATCAGTGAAATCCAATCACCTGTAACATGAAAAATTATCATTCTTTAACGAAAAACAAAAAATACGTCCTCATTATTTTGGCTTGCACTGCATTAGGCACCCCTAAAAATGGAAAAAAAAATTTCATTCAAATACTCAATTGCTGTAATCGACACTGTTGCGGGACAGCTAATTAAACCTTGGAAAATACTTGACGCACTATCGATATAAAAATTTCGAGTCTTTCAATAAACGATTGCATAAAGTTTCTTTAAATTCGTTCCTTGCAGCTTATAACCGTTTAAAGTCCCCAGCTTTTTTCCTTAGAAGCGATACGTGATACCAATTATGAAAATTCAAAATGGCGTATCCAATATGGACTCCAATAATAGTAACAAGTATATAAACTATTCACGAAAATCATCATGTATGACGCAGAACATTCTTCGTTTATTTACCGTACGTAGAGGAGTGCGAACGGTATACGTACTGAGAAAAGTTTCTTTTGTTATAGTAACTAGAAAAATTCAGTACAACATGTATCGTTAAAACAACTGTTTAAATATTGTTGGAATTACGAAAAACGAGGTACGCCTAACCATTTTGCGCCGTTGTCGATCCTTTTTTGGTTATTGCAACGCAAAATCAGATTCTTCGGTTCACTCTACTTTTTTAGTTAAACAAGGCTTTAACGTCAATTTATCGTTGCCCAAGAATTAAATTTTCGCAACAGTTGCAAGAAAATATAGTAAGAGTGATCGTAATGAGAAAGAATAGTACCGGATACTAGACTTTCCGGCAACAGCTATAACACCAATTTTCATTTTCTACCTAGAACTATATTTTTCGATCGTGGTAAAAAAATGAAAATTGTCAAAGACTGAGCGGTAAGTACGGTTAACTTTTTACACACATGTCGAAAAATGAAAAAGAAACGACGATATACATATTCGAAAACTCGTGGGAAAATAATCAGTTGACAAAAAAAAAAAAAAAATTAACTGGAAACAATTCTCAAAGACATCTTTCGGTTTGGTACCCGTGTAATAACTCTGGTATAAACTATGGAGATGAACGAATTGCTAATTTTTCTCGAACGACGTCCGCGTGAAATGATTGTAGGAGAAGGGGCATCGGCGTGAAGGAGTCAACGCTCTCTGTTTCCCTGACCTTGGTGACTAGTTTCGGCCGAAAGCCGGACCGAAGCGTTATCTATTAATCGGCGATGTTATTTCGTGTGGCGAACCCGATGCACCCGTTCCTCCTCTCTTTTTCCTCTTTTTTTCCTCTTCGTCATTCTGCCGCCGTCCAGCCAACTTGCTATTCGCGCAAGCTCTCCTCGTCCTACGCATCACGTACAGAACGAATTACGCAACGCGTTAATAGCGGATCACGTCCAATGGCCGGGGTCAGTGTTCCCGAAGGCCTTAAGTTTATTTTAAAATCGCACTCAAGCAGGCCTGAAACGCAGACAGAGAGACATACGGACAGATCCCTGCTGTGCTGTGCTTCAGTCCAAACGTACGGTTCGAAATTGTAATTTTTTCGTACCTACATTTTCTTTATTTGGGTATTTCTTATTCTAAATACAAAATTTCCACCAGATTCTGCAGCAGCTTCAGCCGCCATCTTGAATTTATAGGGGAATTAGTTTTTGTCAAATAAATCGGCCGTGTTCAATTTTTTTACCAACGGCCGCCATCTTGAATTTATAGGGGAATTAGTTGTTGTCAAATGAATCGATCATTTTCAACTTTTTACTAAAAACTGTCACATCAATCTAAACTTGCAGTAAAATTAATACTCTAACTTTGAGGATGACATATCCTTTGTCTACGATCGATATTTCCGGACCTGAAACATAAATTCAAGATGGCGGCGAAGCTACTGCAGAATCTGTTCGAAATTTTGGACTTAGACTACGAATGACCCCCTCAACGATTAGAAACATAAAGTAGTGGTATCTAAAAATTGTAATTTCAGACTTTTCTTTTTTGTAGGCACATAGCGACTGGGCCAGTGTCCAGGCCTTCCGTCCAAGTCTCACGGATAGTAATCTCGTCTGATCGTCAGGTTTGAGGCGCACTATTTTTGAACCGTTATGCAAAATTCGCTTTTTCACGCGAGGTTGAAAGTTGTTAAACTTGTTGTAAAGAAGCTCACTAGCAACAAAATGAAGTTAACCCCCCTAATGCAGCAAAACATACAATTACATTCCATGAACTTGTTGACTAATTTAAAAACGACGAAAGAGTAAATTTTGTACCGCCTCGTAACATTAAAAAATTTCTACTTTTTTGGTAAAAAAATAATTCTGAATTAAATCTATCGAGTCGAAATTTTGTCAACGTATACATAGTTAAAAGTATTTTGGCTCGAAAAAATATTTATAAAATAATAATCTCGCAGATATTAGATTATTAGATCGTCGAAGAAGGAAACAAGCGCATTATGTGTTATTCTTTTGCCGCGGAAACTAGTTGTTAACAATATGCGGTGATGCAGAATAATGGCACACATTCTTCATGGAATTATACATTTATATTATGTACGATACGCCGCAAGTTGAAAGTTGTTCGCGCAATTCAATGTATATTGTATGCTGTGTGATATCAAACTATACCCAAGCGGTATACCGACTAAAGTGTTCGAGATACGTGATAACTGTTAAATATAACCATCGATTTGCCGTTGCATCGTTATTCTATGTACCTGTTACAGTTTTCGCCGTCGAAAGTTTGAAGTCTCGACTGGTGATCGAAATATTACTTTTATGATAATTTCTTTCTTTTCAAATAAGGAAGTAGAAAGATAAGCATATTTAACAGGAACGAATTCCATCATCTGTACTTCGATTGAACTTTTACTGTTTTTTTTATCTTTAATTACCGTGATTCTGACGGTATCGATTCGCTATTTATGAATATACACGAGTCAAATAGCACATTGTGAAAAAGCACTTACTATTATTAGTGTTATTAAAAAAAAAAAAAAAAAAGTAAGCTGATACACGCAAATTGAGCCGAATCATTCTGTACAGAATATTAGAATGATGAACCGTTACAACTGATCGCGAGCCTGGGAACTAATTCAAAGTCGTTATTTATCAATATTCAAAAATGTTATTAACCTAATCACAGTAACGTGACGCAAACAAGTCGCGTTGTCAAAAATGACGCGTTTCAACGTGGATATTTTCCCGATTTGCATATATTCCGTGCTCCAACGAACGTATATATATTTTTTTTTTTTTTTTTAAAGATAATTAGACACTCTCTGTAACAATGTCAATTACTCTCTAAAACAACTTTAAAAAAATAATCGAAAATCACAATTTTGTCGTATTATTTTTAGTGCCAGATCAGCATCTGCGATCAAATATTGATAATTACACAGATGCGTTAATTCTGTCACCGCATTTAAATATTTTATGCTTTAAGACGGGTAAATTGACATTTACAATCACGCGATACGTAATAGTAAAATAAACGCTTAGAATTAGTATTTATCGTTTGTTTTAAATTGGAGTTTTATTATTTTTGAAGCGAACCTTTTTGATTTCTGTAAGAGAAATATTGAAATCCGTAACGCTAAACATATTCAAAAAATCTGATCGACGCTTTCTGGCTGATCGCGACGCTGACAAAACGATACACCATTTGGTATAAAAGCAGCTGATAATTAGGACTGCTCGAAATGATTTCAAAGGAAGTTCCAAAACAAAATTCCTGACCTAAAATTAAAATCGTTACAACTACTCGGATTTTCTGTTTACTAAAAATTTTTCATTCGAACAGTCTCTTACTATCGGCGTCAGCGATCAACCATTAGCAGCATCGTAAATTCTAACCCAACCGGAATTTCAATATTTTCTCGTTGTAAAAAAATCTTCAGGCATTTCCCGGGTTTCCAGTAGTACTGACAATGTGATTTCAACTTTCAAACTAGGCAATAGGATTCTTTTCCGATTACACATCGTACGATAACAAAAAATTACAAATTGTGGTTTTAAAAGAAACTCTGAAGCCCGAATTTTTTTATTAGATAAACTTTTGTCTGCTCAATACTTTAAGCACATACTTAAAAACGGTTAGTCAATTGTGAAAACGGACAAATTGAGGCGAACATTTTACGCATGGATCTCGATTGAGTATTAATTATGAACAGCGTGAATTGTGAGACAGTAAAAACGCGGTGATTTTCATTCTTTCACCAATCATAAAGAGATAATTATCTGAACGATAATATTAGATCAATTGAATATTGAAGAAAAATATTATTTACTCGACGGACGCGGCAGGTGAATTCGACCAAATACAAGGTATTCGGTTAAAAAGAAGGTATATCGATCACGTAAAAAAAAAAAAAAAACGAATTCAAGAATAAACCAATTCCTGATATTTTACAGATCTTACACCACGTTATCGCGCAAGTGCTAAGCCTAAATACGAACGATATAAAATATTGTTAAAAAAGAAAGTAAAAAAAAAAAAAACGAATAAACAAAAGAAAAATGATTAAATAATAATGAAATATTGAATGAAAAATTTACCAGTTGTAGAAACGACGGTAAGAGGCTCTTACCGGGTGATAAAATTCTCATGGCATAAAAAATACGCGTTCAAAGTTATACCGTTAAAAAAAAAACTTCGATTATCAGTTTATTTGCGTTATCAGATCGGTATATTGAATATCAGATGCCTCTCTTCGTCATCCTCGATTATCCTCAGAGATACTCTCCTCTCTCACGACGTCTTGGTCCATTATATCCGCAAGCACAGCTCTGCCCCGAAGTGGAATTAACTCTTTCCCGTGAACTCGGATCTCTCTGGCAAAGGGTTAAGAAGAATACGTAGGTACGGTCAAGGAGTACCTAGAACGCCAAAGCTGAAAGAGGAGGGAGAGTAGGTATCGTTCGGTTCGGCAACTCTTAAAACTCCTCTCCTCGAAGGTCTGCGCTCCCTAAGCGGTTGTCGGTTCGCCGGTCGACGCCCGGGAAGTCATTCAACTCGTGATCGCGTTCGTAGTCGTCGTCGTCGTCGTCGTCGTCGTTGTCGGATAGAACGAGGAACAGCAACAGCAACAGCAACAGCGCCGAGTATCGCCTGAATCACGTCCTTGAGTCATCTTCGCGTTGCGCGAGATGCCTGAGCGTTCGGTCGGCTCTTTTCTATACCCGTAGTCGAGGGCAGAGGATATCCCCCGCTGCTCGTTCGTTCTTTATTTCGCCCCCCTCCCCCTCCCCCTCCCCACCGCCCCTTCCTCTCTTCGGCGGGCGGAACACGCGAAACTCTAGGAGTTCAGTCCACGGTTCAATCACCTACCGGACACGAGGGATACCAACATCACCATGCAGCAGTACGTACTTCCGGTCCGAGTGGGTTTGCGGTGTGCCTCGTTGGGTTTCCGAACGGACAATGACCCGAGTGGAGGATTAGACAAGCCTCCAAAGAGAAAGAAGAAGAGCCTCTATCTCACTCCCTCTCTCTTCCTATCCACGTGCGGCACGTAACCACGACGTACGACGAATAACGCCCGCGTCCCCTTGTTTATGCAATATCGTGTACGATGTAGGGGATTCACTCTGGACCGTTCGCAAGGTTGGAAGGGAAAACGAGAGAACTCGAGGATGGTCCGCGATCCAGGGATTTTCTACGGTTCTGTAACCGCGGTACCGGAGAGCAGCAGCGGGACCGACTCGAGTTCCCAGGACGTGGAGCAAGACTGTTCACTCCACAGTCAACCAGGCCTCGAGAGAGATCCGGAGACAGAGACGGAGATGGAGACGTTCTCGTTCACACGAATCAATCCCTAGCCCTTCAGCCTGGAGTGACTGCTCCGGAGACTAGCAGACATTATGAAAGTTGACTCGAGCTTGGCTTCACTTTCGATTCGGTGTTGCTGCTGCTGCTGCTGCTTCATTTTGCTCGTTTACGGCCTTAGCGTCCCCCCCCCCCCCCTCCCGCCCCGCCGTTTCCCCTAACCTATCACCGACACCATATTTTGTTGTTCCACAGATGTCAGCGAAACTTAGATTCTCGTATTCCCCGACGAAAACCGCGTAGAATTTGTCAAGACGAGATTTTTCAATCTACCGCGGTTTTGGAACTGGAGCGATTTCAAATCGGACCAATCAGCGCTCGGTTCGAGTCCGACGTTCCGGTCCGCGTTCCGAGCGCTCTGATTGGCCGATATTCGGGAGGCTTTAATTTGAATTCTAAAAATCGTAGAAAAATATCGTTCAAACGATATCGTCCCCGTTTTTAACGTAGATTACAAAGAGCTTGTTCCAGATTCGATTACACCGACTGAGAGCCGCGGATGTAACGCGAGGACGTATCGCAAGCTCGAAAATTGAATGAGGCTAGGGTGGGGGAATTGCCGCGGCGGGTTTCCAACGTGAGATATCTAGTTGCAGGTCGTTCACTTCTCTCTTCTTCGGTACCGGGGACGAGCATTAAAAATAGATCCTATCCTTACGCGACGGGACGCGCCGGCGCAGTTTCGACGAGTGCGTGAGACTCGTGCGTACCCGACTAACAACGCTGCTAGGGCGAGGGCGTGTGCGTGAATCTACGGTGTATAAACTTATCCGAACGAGGCTATGCCAGTGAGACAATAATCGCGGCCAACAACCTGGGGCCAGAGGCCCCCGACTCCCTGCGAAGGAGCATCTCTACGAGCCGCTATCGCGACGACTGACAACGACGCGTCCAAGATGCGGACTTCGCTTCCGTCCTCTGGTATCATATCGGGGAAAAATACATCCGACGAACGAATCGAAGCCATCGGGTGGAGGGGGATCAGAATAGGGAAAAACCGAAAGTCAGAATGTCCAGAATTCCGAATTTAATAAACTGGAATGACAATTATGAGAGAACAAATACTATTGCAAATTTTAAATCCCGAATGGTACGCAATAAAAAAACTGCAGTTTACCTAAAATGTATTTGGTAGAGGACTCTATTATCCGAACCTAATTACTTCGGAAAACGTTAATCCAAGAATTCAGAGATACAGAATTTAATAATGTGTAGAGTCGATATTCTAGAGAACGAATTCGTAGAAAGTTTCATACTCCCAAATGTCCAAATATTATAAAAATAAGAGTCAGAACTCGATCATCCAGAACGTAGAAGGGTCATTATTCAGAAAGATCGGTGTTCCGAAAGTAACCGTATAGATGGCCTACCACCAGAATTTCACTTTCCGAGGCTATCCAACTAATCTACTTTGACTTGTAAAATGTTTTACATACAGAATCAAACAAATTCTCTACTCGATACTCAATAAAGAAGAAAGAACGCAGTTGTTAAAGCTGTTGGGTTAGGCCTTAGAGTGTGACCAACGACGTGCCCGACTCTACTCATGTATTGCGATTCTTCATTCCGACGATTCTGATGTACTGCAATTTTATATTCCGAGCCTTCTATGAGATTACTACTCGGAGTTCTAACCGTTCCGATTCTTCATCCTTCGCATTTATGAATTCGAATAGACGATAATTCTACTTTACGATCCATCCGAAGGTTATTTATTTGTGATTGCGAGCATTCGCATTTGCCTAATTCCGTTAACGGCCTTTCGGAATTTTCACCAGTTGTGTATGACCATTCCGATTTTTAGTTTTACTGATTTTTTACCCGCAGCCAAAGCCAGCAAATGATGTTCGAGTTAAAATTAATAAACTACGAACCTTTTACGACTGCAACGATGCATTGTTCGCGAAAAGAATTCTCATTCTCTTGTTTTTCAAAAGTTTTATATATCAAATACGAATATATGCGGCGAACTGCATGTTAATCAAGACACGGCACAGTTCTCAACTGCAACGTTGATCGTCATTCCGTCGTAACCGAGACCCAATCTATTCGATCTCTGTGAGCGAGGACACGCGTCAAGGAATAGGAAATATATGGGACACCCGAGTGTTATTCGATCGCTGAGGCCGTCGTGGTTGCTTTTTACGAAATATTACACGTCTGCACAATAATTCATACTTACTAACCCTGGGGAAAGAAATGCTTGCTGATATTACAGGCATATTGAAACCCGATTACCTCGGGCAGTCGCCCGAATGTCTTCGAAGCAAATTTCAATTTCAAACATTTTAATACTATCGACATTTCGTTGGCATAAGATGACAAAAATTTTGTATAAATCAAGCGTGTGAACATTGATAAGAAAATCGAGTAGGTATTAACTTATTGATCAAGACAGATGAGTTCGTTGGGTGAAGATTGGAGAAAACGTGACGTACGTGTGTACGAGAATATAACTTTGACAATCAGGCGAGCCAAATTTATTATTTACTCAACGATTTAGCGGATGAGATAACGAGCTTCTCGATTTCCTGCCTGACAGCTAACAACCTTGCAATATCCGTTTCACCGAAAACCTTCCAATTACGAACAGTGACTAATTGGACAGGCAAGCAATCTTACGAGACTTTCGAAATTGAGGGGCAAAGATGTGAAGGAAAGAGAGACGGAGCGAGAGAGAAATAGAGAGGTTAAACGGTTAAACGACACAGAAACGAACAGGCAAAGCACTCGGATTCCAAGTTAAGCCTCGAGCTTCACGCTCATCGATTTTTACCTATCGCGCCCAAAGTTTTGCGAATAATATCGTGAAAAAAGTTCAATGAATGTTTCAACCGTGTGAAAAAAAAATTTATACTCGGTATTCCTGAAAGCTCTTCGCGCATCATTGCCATGAGAAAATATCTCTTGATGAATTAAAAAAAAAAAAAAGAAAAAGAATCATACAACGACTATACGGTATTACATTGATTTGAGATTATGTTTGATGAAACTTATCGCCACAATTATCGATTTATCTACAAAAATAATAAGACATTTTCGCATCGATATAATTTCACTTTTACTCTTCTCTTTGCGAAGAAGGATTCAACATCATTTCTACAACCTTGTATAGATTTTATTTCAATGATTATCGACAGTTGCTCGGGATTTTTATAATATTTTAGACAAGCATGGAATATCGGAAGCTTTGCCTACAATTTGATACAATTTTTGTTTTTTCTTTCATTTTCTTTTCCTTTCTTTTTTTTTTCTAATTATTTACCGTACCTACTACAACAGCAGCAACCACGACGTCAAATGTTGGTATAAGAAAGATCGAGTAGCTTGCTTGCTACAAGTGGGTTCGATGAACTATAGAACGAAATACACGGTCACAGTCCGTCGAGCAAACGCATTTATACACCGGACAAATTATGTATCACTATCAATATTCAATTGAACTTTGGAAATAAGTGCTTGGATCGAACGTCCTGCAAAATTACTTCCGACACATGCTGCATCGTTCAATTTTTCTTCCAACATTTGATAATGAATGAAATTAAAATACCGAACCAGGTTACTCTATGAAAAGACAGTAAATTATTGTTACATCAAAATTAATCTCATAATGATCTGATACACGTTAAAAAAATATATTTTCATGAAATTGGAACGGTTTTTAGATTCAGAGTCATCGAAAAATGTTGCGATTCAGTTTCCGAGTATTCGTTAAATACTTCAAGCTTCGTACAATTTGTTACAAGGAAAGAACGAAACGAAACCGCGATACATTTTGAATCTATAAAAATCCGTCGACGTCTTGTGTATTTTTATTTTAAAGTGGTAAAATTGAATTTACCATTCATTCGCTGCTAATTGTCAAAGGATCCACGTACCGAAATTAATTATTACGAATGTTGAGCTACGGAATGGTGAATCTGTAGATTTAAAAGATTGTGAAACCAAAATTCAGTAATCATTGCAGGCCGGAATCGACCAAATAGCATAGTAAAGTTCTCAGGCTGCACTTTGTGATTAATTCGCGTGATGTTCGAACCGAAGCGATCGCGGTGTCGAAATCGTAATCTCCGAAATGATAATCGGTAATATTAAATAAAATTCTGCCTTAGCAACCATCGAGACGATCATTGGTAGTCGTAAGAAATTATTCAAGATTACGGAAAAATCTGTGTGTAATCTTAAAGTTCGGTTAAAACAGGTATCGTTAAAAAAAAAAAAAAAAAAAAAAACTGTTCAAATATTGTTGGAATTACGAAAAACGAGCTACGCCTTATAACCATTTTCCACCATTGTCGATCCTTTTTTTGTCAATTGCAACGCAAAATCAGTTTCTTCGATTTCCTCTACCTTTTCAGTTAAACAAGGCTTTAAACGTCAATTTATCGTCGCGCGAGCGTAAAAATTTTCCCAACAGTTGCGAGAAAATACAGCAACAGCGATCGTGATGAGAAAGAATAGTAACGGATACCTGCAGACTTTCCGGCAACAGCTAGAAAACTATAAATTTTTCATTTTCTACCTAGAACTATATTTTTCGATTTTGGTAAAAATAAAAAAAAAAAGTGAAAATAGTCAAGGACCGAGCGTTAAACGGTACTAAAAATTTCTCTCAGTGTTAAGGGGGTAGTCTGCTTTAGAGGCTTCAAAAAATCGATTTTTTTTTCCATAAATGTCTTCCTAAACTATCCAAGGATGTGTCCCTAAAATTTCAGAAGCAAATTCGAAACATTTTCGGAGTTACAGAAGAAATTGTGAGCAAGCGTCGAGCAGGTATACGAGCGGTTTTTTGAAGTTTTCAACCAGTTTTTTGAAGAGTCTGAACCAGTTTTTTGAAGAGTCTGAAGGGCAACTCTATGGACCAGGAATCGCTGATTAGCATATTAATGCGGTAAGTTCAAGAAAATTACGATTTTTTATGTACGAAAACTTTAAAGCCCGTTTTCTCGAATTTTCATTTTCACAAGTTTTAGAAAACGGTGCCGGCGATAGCAAAAACAATATATGTCCGATCGAAAAAAAATCAAAGTGATCTAGCTTCAGTATTAAATTATCTTCTATTTGAACTAAAAAAGTTGGACAAAAGTACTATTTTAATTACTTGTCTCGCAACTTGAAGTGAATTTTTTTTTTTTTCAAGAAAGTGAATTTTTTTTTCAAGCTTCGAAAAAATTTGGAATTTCATCATTTCTTCGGTATTTTTTTAGTTCATATAGAAAAGGAACTTAAAAAAACTAAAAAAAAAATTTGGTTCGACTGTTTCAAATGCATCGCACGACCTCCACCACCGGCACCGATTTAAAAGTGCAGACTCCAGGCGCCCAGAAAAATTGTTATAACTTTTAAAAATTTCAATATTTTTTAATAATAAAAATTGTTCCTTAAAGCTTAAATATCATACACTATCATCTCAAAATTTCGTTTTACCGCAATCATTTCCTTCCCTTTCAAAAAAATTGCTGAAAAAACGCTTTTTTTCGGCTTCTAAGGCAGACTACCCCATTAAGCAACAGCAACGAAAAAAAAAAAAAAAAAAAACCGTGATTCAAGCCGGCGTGTCGCAGGTTGGTCGTGAGGACGACCTCAGGATAACGGACCTTGGGTGAGGGAAGGGAGGAAAAGCCGATGAACAACAGAAGGTAAGCGGTCCGATATTTGTAGTAAAAAGAAAAAAAAAGAAAAACGAGTATTACGTACCTGCGTGTAGCACCAGTTCTCGGCGACGGGCGTGTTGACTTCGGGCGGCGGAGGGCTCGGAACCCGGCTCACCGCCATGCTACTGCTGCTGTGCAAGTTCGACGTGACCCGCGACGTCTGCGGTGCGCAGTCACTCACCACCGGGATCCTGGAAGCAGAATATCAAACGTGCCGAAATAAGTACCAAATTCACGATCCCGTGTGCGGGGATTCTGTTTTTTTCTTTTTTAAAAAAATGACAGTACTCGTAGCAATTTGAGTTTCAGGGCTTTATTGTTTACGGTATCGAGAACGTTTTAGAATTTATTCATTGAAATTAATAAAGAAATGTAAGGATGGCGAATACAAGTTAGGAACGACCGCGCATTCAATCCGTTGCCGCAGCAGATTCCTCGTTCAATTTTAATAATATATAATTTGTTTATCAAATTCGAGCTCGCGGCTAGATTTTTAAACTTCAGTCCCAACGTTTTTGTACGCAAGTTTTTTTCAACAATTTTTTGGTCGAAGACGATGAAATTTTTTTTTTTCACAATCGTACACGTTTGATTTTGTTTCATCAACGTTTCGTGATTTTCAAAGTCTAAGAATTTTGTCGATCTGTGGACGGCAAAAAGACGCGCCACGGCAAAAGTCCTCGAGTTTCGGTGTCGTTCGCTATACTTGTATTATACGCCATGCCTCCATTTCGTTATTCATTTCAATGAAAAACTTCGAAAATGTTCTTGAAACTATAAATAATAAAGCCCTGAAACTGAAGTTACTCCAAGTGTTTACATTTTCTTTAAATAAAAAAAAAAAAAAAAAATGACAAATATTGCTAAAAATAGGCAAGGCCAACCAATTGTAAACCCCCCACCTCAAGGATTTCTTGATACCTCGAGCAAATACCAGATAGAAAAAAACGCGATGTTACGTGTCTTCGAATGAAACCAAATTTCTTTCATCGTACTCGTCAAAAACAGTCATTTTTTGAAATATTTAATTTTCATTTATTTCAAGATCCGACTACCTACAGCAAAATTAATCGATGCGATATGTGACGGGCAAAATTATTTTCAAACTTAACCGCAAACTGTAAAAGTTCCATGACAATTATACACACATTTTATCTATTATCCTTTTATACCGTCTAACCGTAATCGGTGATTCAACTTTCATTCCGTTCACTTTATTTTTTCCAACAGCGCATTCGATCGCAAAATGAATAATAATCTCGATCATTAAAACATCACGGCTAGTCTACAGACAAAAACAGGAGAAACGACGAACAATGTGGGTTAGACACGTCAAACAGTTCGGAAAGTACAGAAAATAAATTAACAATAATCAGTATAAAAACAAAAACATTTTTTGTTTCCCTGTCGAGACATTACGTCCAATGGACAATGAAATAATAGAACAGATCGAAAGTGTTCTTCGTCGAACGCGATCAATTCCGCCAATGCTTCGAATCCGCCAATTGACCTCTCAATTTCCATACACAACCCGTGCAGACTTCCTTAAGCGAACCTTTCCTCCGAACTCATACCCACGTAATTTCCATCGTAGTATACAACTACGAATTAGGTATACAATTGTTCACCCTGTGCCCAATTCTGCGGTTGTTAAAAATGACCGTGCGTGTTTCTCACTGGCTCAAAGTCGGCAGTTGACCTCTAAGCTCTGCAACAGTACCATCATCACATACCTCGACGCGTATACGAGTCAAGAATTAAATCTAACTGAACCGATGTGAAAAAGCACGCACGGACGCGGCTGGAAAGCGTCGTCATCGTCATCGTCATCGTCATCAACGTCATCAACGTCATCCTCGTAGCAACGTCACATCTCTGGCCAATCGTCTAACCCAGACACGAAAGAGCAACCTTTGTGTGTGTTCTCGTAGTTCGAAACCAGCTCCGAGGCCTCGCACACAATCCATGGGCACTCGACCGACGGATGAGAGTCAGGCTCAAGGTATTTGACCTTCGATCGTTACCATCGCCAGCACGCAACACGGTCACTGCGACAATTTCTGCAATATATATATATGTATATATATATATCCTCGGAGGTCGTCCTTCAATTATGTAAGGTTAATTGCACTAACCAACCGACTAACCAATCGACCGAACCACCCACCACCAGTTGTTGATTTTGCATCAATGTCGTTTAGAAACTTTTGCAAATGTAGCCCGAAAAAGTGGCGGGGGGAAAAAAAGCAGAAACGATATCGCTGGGCTTGGAAAGACTGGTCCAAGAAGTTTCGACTGTAGCTGGAATGACCGATTTTTGGACTTTGATCTTATCAGTTCCGAGTAAAGTGTAGAAACTGTTGCTGTTGAAAGACTGGATGAAACTTTTTGGCCGAATTCGTTTATACCGGTTTTGATTTATCTTCGGACGAGAATAGATTTACATTTTTGAAAACAACTTGGTAACTACTTGGACAATTTCGCTAAAAATCTGATCAGTTCCGAGTTGGAAGTAACAGGAAGAATCGAAACCACCAAATATATAGTAGAATAAACAATTTGTCACAACGGATTACTTGGACGTTGATTTTAATATGGAAATTAGTCAAAGGTAATTCTATTCAGATCTCGATAAAACGTGAATATATATCGAAAGCAACAATTTCCTTTCTTCTCTGAGTATTTACGAAAAGCGGAAGTCTGAATATTTGGTTAAAATGCATCGTTCGAAAACATTGGAGCGCTATTAATAATCATCTGATATTCTCAACTTTTTTCTATTTACTTGAAAATTATAGTTTCTTTGTTGAAACGAAGAGAGGCATTTACCCTTTGAGATAGAGAGTCAATTTTTAAAACAAGATACTATTTAATGGTTTTTGGAGTCGCTGATTGCGAATCTGGGATCTGATTTTGAAAATTCAAGATGGTGGATCGAATATAACGAACGAAAATTTCAAATTTGATCGAATACAGTCAAGAAACTCTGTGCAAGAGTTTTACGAGTCGCTGATTGGATTCGCCACGATGAGTTATCAAAATCTGATTTCAGATTCGTAATCATCGACCCCAAAAACCAGTCGACAGAGTTTTTTCTCCGGATTCAATCAGATTGAAATTATCGTCCACCATATTGGATCCGCCATCTTGAATTTCTAAGATCCGTTTTCAAATTCGTAACCACCGACCCCAAAAACTTGTAATTCATATTATATTAAATAACTTTCTCACGAATGAATTATTCCATCTTTATCCATATTTGTTTCAATCAATTTTGTTCTAGCAACAATAATTTCAAATATGTTGAAAAGTTCTCTAAAAATACAAAAAAAAAAATATAATAAAAATATGATAGGATACAAAATAGGTGGTAAGAATAATAGTTACCACTACGACTCGAAAGGTTGGTTAAAAAATAAAAATAATCAAGATGATAAAAATTTTGTTGCACATGTTCCGAGAGACCGGAACTAACAAAATCCCTTTTCTCATGGTCGTGACTGCAGGTTGCGTTGGCTCGTCGTCACATCGTTGGTCAGATCAGTCCGATGACCTCTCAGTTGTACGCTCTGGCCCACGTGAGTTTTCTTGTCACGTGCAAAGGGGCTACACCACCATAAACCCGATGCCGATGCCTACCTAGCCTCAACCTCAACCTCAACCTCAACTTCCACTTCTACTTCCTCTTCTTCGCTCATAATATACATGAGGTATTCCATGCCAACTGAGAGGTCATTTTCCCTGACCACCGCCAATTTGCTTCGTTATTTTTGATATGATTCTACAACCTAAAAAAAGCACTCACCATTTTGTTCAGATGTTTCGTCCCAACCATTCTTTTTTAAAAAATGTTACACAAGATGAAAACTATTTTGTATTTGTCAAAATATAATTGAAAACGAATAGAAGCCGTTCAGCAAAAGTATAAATCGAAATTGTAGAGTGAGAAGTGTTAGAGAAATAAAAAAAGAGCCACGCCACATCTACTTTCACTTTATTCTACATGCATCGCTGTGTAGATAATATTACTAGTAAAGTACCTGCTACGAGAAAAACAAAACTCAAGAAATTCATGCAGTCGTATAACTTTAACCTAATTCTCTTCTAACTAACCTCAAAATCTATTTAAAATCCAAATTTCACGTTATACCGTATAAGAATTATACTTTTCCTAATCACAGATGTTATTTTCGATAAAGATAATAATAATATTATGAGCATATATCGTCATTTGATGAAATGTCATAAACGTCAACGGGTTTTTAATGGTAAATAAATATATACCATAGCGCCAAGAGCGTTAATTAATTTATGCTAATTGGCGTTCCGAGATGCGGAAATAACCAAGCGTGCAGCGTGACGCAGCGTCCGTCTGCCGATGCAGCGGCAATTCATTCAATTCGAAGACCAAACTGGAAATAAACAAGGACAAAACCTGACAGACTTACCGGCTTTGCATTTTGCACGACCGAAAGTGATTTACGAAAATGAGTAATGAGAGAGAGAGAGAGGAAAAAAAAAAAAAACTATAAAAACCGTGAAGAATCGCGTCAACGACGTTAGAAATTTCAATAATTATTCGCATAAAAATAATTTGACGAGGAATTATGAATAAAGTGAGCACGAAACGTCGAATGTTACGAAGATAAATAAAAATCAATAATAATTTTTTCAAATTTAAATGCCGAATGAGGGAATAAAAAATTAATCATGACACGATATTTCACACAGGCGGGGAGAGTTGAGCTGCAAGACGATTTGCATTTTTTACATTTACACTTGCGTTAAAGTCAACAAGTGACATTTAGAGTTGATAATATGCCACGTCTACAGAAGCGATAATTTTTATATTATATTATATTATAATAAACCTTCCTTCGAACTATTCCGTTTATTTACAATCCAGACGAAATAAGATTCTGCAATATAATCTGATCGTTTCAGGTTTAATCAAGTATTTTAAAATCATAGACTTTTACAGTTGCATTTGCATTTCTCTTTTATTTCCATTGAATTATTATTACACCCGATTAGAATCTCACATTTTCACCGTTCGTAGAAACATGATAACGTTACATAAAGCTTGTAGGAATTAAATATTCAAACACCGGTGTCAGTTGATTTTCGAATCGCATATTCACTCACAGTTTTGTAAAACTACAAAAAAAATTTTAAAAATCATCAAATTTCTGTATGTCAAATTAAAACATGTATTAGTCAAGGATCAACGTCGATTTTAATTTATTTATATTCTCGTATCGTTGATTAGCGAAAAAAAAAAAAATAAATAAATAACAACAATTTAAAACAACTCAACGTTTTCGATAAAAATCAATATAAATCATTCGAGGAACGAATTTTGAATGAACGAGAGCCTCAAGTTACTGAAATAGAAAAGTTTAGATAAGTGAAAGGTAAGTGTGGATAGGTACAAAGGCTCGCAATCAGAGAGCGCGTAAGCAAAACTCGTCGCTGCTGTTGTCCAATCGTAACCGAGAGTCTGTAAAAGTACGACCGACGACATTTCTATAGTTTCCCTCCGTTGACTTTCACTCTCAAGTTACCACACACACACACACACACGACGGTATACCGGGTGTCGCAAAAGTAACAAATCTGTCCAATTCATGTTTTATAAAAAGGCTTCAATGGTATGGAAATGCTTGATTAGCTCGGAAATTCGATTTTCACCAGGATTTTCATACACCTATGAACGAATGAAATAAGCGTGAAGAAAAAAAAAAAAAAAAAAAAAAACAAGCATTCGATAAAAATATGCCCTAAATTTTTCTGATTTCAACAATCTCTTTCACGTCTTTAGAAATCACTGCTACATCTCTTCGATAACACAAAACGTGATAGCGAATCGAATGATAATTTATACACGTGAAAACAGTTTTTGTCATTGAATAAAATATAAAGAGAAGATTTTTCGTTCGCTTTTAAAGCAACCAATGAGAAGAACAGAAATTCAGTCCATGGGTAATGAAACAAATTGATCGGGTTGAGGAAATTAAAATTTGTCCCACTCTTTTTTCCCCTCGTCAAATTTATCACAGAAAAAAATGTTACAATAATAGTAATTATTATTATTATTAACGTTTCGCGAAACGCGTTCGCGTATAAATGTTGAAAGTGATTAAGTACGTGTTAGGCAAGATTAGGTTAGTTTGAGAAAACGGTTACTACACAGCACATATGTATATGTATATTAAGGCGGAAGTCGATGAGAAGAGAATTAAAGACGTGAAAGTAGAACAGCTCTCGGTTAAACGGCTGAGAGGCAATGAAGCAGAGTGAAATTGTTCAAACTGTCGATCCTGCATCTAACAATAAGCTGAGTTTCTCGCTAAAACCGCGAATCGCAATCATCGCGCGATGCGAACATTTTAACACCGTACTTGTAATACGATGACTTTCTCGCGCCGTTGTGCAAGAATTACAATTTTAAGATGACGCGAATATCCCTTTTGTTTTATGTCTATGGTGCGCATCGTTTTTATAACAAGTGCGTGAAAAGTGGGGCTTTGCTCAGCAGTTTAGCGGGGCGAAAGTAAACAGCCAACTTCATCTAGGTGGCGTAAAGATGGGTTCGCGCATACGCGGTCCACAATTGCTTCGATTTCGTCCCTAGGGAAATTACTTTTCTCCCTAGGGAGAAAAACTAACTCGTCGCATATATTGTACTTAATACACGCATGTGATAAATTTTTTTGTCCGCCGATACCTCGAGAACGGATTACCGGATTTGAATCATTTCGGTCTCAATTGTCGCGGCCTTTCTAAACTTAGAACTGATTACAGTTTGGCTTTGATCGGTTGAATACTTTTCGAATTATTTAAATAACATGGTTCTAAAAGATAAAATAACAATCGCGGTATCTTTAGATCGGATCGAAGGATTTTGATGAACCTTGGTACCCTCAAGTTTTTTAATCGCTGATCACGAATTCGAGGTTAGATTGCAGGTATTACAAAATGGCGGATTCAATATGGTGAACCAAAATCCAAAGTAAATCGATTTGGACGAAACTCTGTAGTTGAGGCTTTTTTAAGTCACTAATCACGAATTTGAGGTTAGATTGCAGTTATTGCAAAATGGCGGATCCAATATGGTGGACAACAATCCAAATTAAATCGATTTGAACAAAACTCGATGCTTGGGGGTTTTTCAGGTTGCTGATCACGAATTTGAGGCTATATTGCAGGTATTACAAAATGGCGGATCCAATACGGTGGACAAAAATCCAAATTAAATCCATTTCAACTAAACTCGGTACTTGGGGGTTTTTGAGGTTGCTGATCGCGAATATGATATTGAATTTTCAAAACTGAAGACGGTGGATCCAATATGGTGAACAAGAAACCAGAAATATCCTCTTTGACCTCGAAATTTCATGTCTCAGGATTTTTTGTCTGTGAATTTAGAACCTGCAGTGTGAAAACGGAAAGTTCGACGGCTATCTCACGATCAGCCTGAAACCGCTTGTTTCCGCCTAGATATAAGATACGTGATTATTTATATTTTCATTAAAAGTTTTCATACAAGATAGTGTTTTTTTTTTTTTTCCTTTGCTACATAAGGTGGTAGTTTTTTTTCTCTGGTATGCAAACTCTAAGACGGTCGATGATCCAAATGCGAGTTTACCGTAATAAAATCAATAAACCAATATCCTCAACGTTATGCCGACAATAATTTTACTAATAACTCTTGAAATTATCGCATTTAGCCAAGATTTTCCGTTCAAAGGAAAAGTAAAAAAATGAATTAAGTCGAGTTTGACATAAAAGTTAATACAAAAATCAGCTTGTCCAGGGAGTCAAGGCCAACGCGTGTAAAGTATTATATGATAAGAGCCAAGGGCGTTGCGGAATAATCGCGGACGGTAAAACGTGACCAGTGTGTTATACTTTATGCGAATAGATGTAGGCTCAAACATAAGATATATACGTGTGTTAATTCAATAGAAATAGACTCGTGTACGTGAAGAGTCGCAATTAAACCGTTCGCAACGCGCCAATCGGTACAAAAGTCGCTGAACATACGAATAAACATAACACGAATGCGCGCATATATAAGTACACGTTACTTAACGGTAACATTGTTGAAACTGTGTTTTTTTCATCATATTGAAGTTAGTAAAGACATCGTAATGATTCATGCTGAGGAAAAACCCGTTACTTCACGATTTTGGAATTGCCTGAAATTCAGTAAACAATTCATACGGTTATACGTATACTACTGGTTTATATATTGCAACAAGAATTTTTGCTAAATATTGTTGAATAGTTCAATGAAGTTATTTTTTAATCCAAGAATTTGATCATTTTATTTTCGCAAATAATGAAAACATACGGTCAACTTATTTATTTCTAATAACATAGATGATCTATTGTTGAATTGTCAGGACATTTGTTATACGACAATACGAAAACGGTGATTTTAACGATGAAGCTACACCTGCAAGAAGAGAAACAAACTAATACAACCAAGGTGAAAATACGTTTCAAGAACGTTGCAACATAAATTTTGCGACACCTGTAATTTGCAAACTAACTCTCCCCGCCTACTACAAGTTTGCAGAAATGTAAATATGTCGAATATACGTACAAAAGTCTAAATAGAAAGGGGGGAAAGTTTCTTTTATCCCGTTTCTTTCTTCTTTCTCTCTTGCCAATTGTTACCGATGCGCGTCCTAACTACAGAAAAGCGAACATATCGAGCGTTAATTTGAAAAGTTATCACGCGAATGAAAGCAGCAGCAGGAGCCACGCAAAATAAATCGTTTCTACTTTTCCTGACGCAGCCGCCGCCATCCCAAGTGACATTTATAAAAATTTCAAACAAAGTACGATACGAATACGTGCGTGGCTCACTTTTTCTTCATTCAATTAATCGCGTCCGTGAGTATTTCAATATAGCCAGCAAGGTTTTTGCGCTATTTTAAATCCAGAACCGTTGTTTAAAAAAATATTACGTTCTATGTACAGGAAAATTTGCATCAAATATCTAGACGTGAGTGAAAATTTGTGATGAATAAGTAAATATGAGCGTGTTGTTTCGAGAAAAAAAAAGAAGACCGACTGTAAGTGAAATTAAGTATTACGAAAGAAACAATACGATCTTACAGACAATTGCAGAAAAAAAATGTTTCAATAAAATCACAAATGGCGAGGGTCAGAGGTTGGTTGGATTCTCATGGAATTCTCCAAACTCAGTTCTACTTTAAATTGGAATAAAAACTTATACCTATCATGAGAAAATTAATGTTTAATAGATTCACATGGACGTGATTTTGTGCGTAACATCTTCACTCGATTTTACCGAGTTGAATAAACTCCGGCGGAGTTTTTACCGCTACGATGCTTATTTTTAATCATCCATGGTTTGAAAATACAAGTTGTAAACGTAATTTCACGTATACGAGTCACGTGATCGAGATTTCGCAGAGATGTTTCAACAAATACGTGCAACTTGTGACAAGTAAAATTACAACGTTTCGTACTCTCGTTCCTTTTTCTTCCGTTTATTGTTATTTACTTGTTCCGCTATCGATAAGCGCTCTTCAATACCGATAAAATAAAGTTAAAAAATATACCAGTATGTATACGTATTTATATTTCATCCACTCGTCGTTTTTATATTTCTAAGATAAATATATACACACACACACACACATATATATATTATCAAGTGCGACCCAATCACGGATAAAGAAAAAAAAAAAACCGTGACCACATACATTTTACGTTCGTGGCCGCGTTTAATTAATTAACAAACGGTATTATAAGTACAGCCGGTTTTAGTACGAGGAATTAAGCGTTTATTATATTCTTATTCCTTCAATAATATTTTACGTCAGGTAACTTCTATCAGAAAATGGTGAAAATTAAACGGTTGGACAACATCTTGAATCATCAGCTACGAAAGTTTACTGTGGGAGAAAGTTTTGAAAAGCGTTGAAAAACGTAGAGAGTAAAAGAGAAGAACAGACTCTCCAAAATTCATTCACTGTATTTTCTGCTCAATCCGAGCGAGAATAATAAATAAACGTACCTGTCGCAAATTCGAAACGGCTTAGACGGTAGAAAATTGAATTGCTTTTAGAAAGTTTAGAACCATGAGTAAACATTTCGTTGAAACATACGTGGAATGAAAAATGTGTAATTCAAGATAATACATGTCAGTATATACCACGGGGATTTTTCTTCCTTATTAAACTGTAACGTTTAATCACAGCGAGCGAGAAGTAATTACGTATTCAATAATTATTCAATTTACTTTTTTTTTTTTAAACATTTTGTTACGTTCAAATTCGTTACCGATTTGAATATCGTTCAAAAAATACGGGGGGAAAAAAATATCCCCACAAGAATTTGACATTCAGGATGATTTTTTTACGTGCTTGGAAAAGAAAATAAATAAATAAATAAATAAAACAATATATTTCCAAATTCCAGATTCACCGGGATTTCTGTTTTTTTTTTGTTTTTTTTTCTTTTTCTCCCTCCCTGTCCGTCCTCCGCCATTAACGCGAGACAAGTTTGCGGCGGCGCGGCCGCCGCGTTCCGAGCTTTGCAAATTGACCGTAAGTCTCAAGGTCGTCCGGTATTCCACACGGCCGAAGATCAACGGCCTGACCATGGTGGGCCCGTCTTTCCCACTCCGCCGGGGAATGGGACCTTTCAGAAATTCAACCAACTTACCGAGGCAGGTATAAATTTGGGACCGAGGCGTGCGGGGTCCCATTATTTCGCTGTCGTTGTTGCCGGCGATCCTTTCAAGACTCGAGATGGAAACAAAGAGAGAGATCCGTGTAATAATAATCACACAAAGGATCGAAGAAAGAATTCTACCCGAATTCGTGCAAAAGCGCCGAATCGTTCTCTGTGTTCAATTAAACTTACAGAAGTTTCCCGCAATTATTGTAAAGAAAAAAATAATAAAAAAAAAAAGATAAATATTTTCACTCGTAAGATCGCGGATTTAATTTTATAATGAAAAGCTTCCGACGGAACATTTTTTTTTTTTCATTTTACAACGGTTACAACGATACGTTTCGTTGGTATAAAACAAATTGTTGTAATTTTTCCAATTGCGGATTCAGCTCGTATTGTAAATAACTTGATATAGTTCTGTTTTGTTTTTTTATTAATTTTTTTTTTTATTTATTTATTATTATCCCTTGCGGTAATTTTAACAAACGGTATATCTATAAGCGACTTGAGGATAATTTTATGGAAAACGATCAGTGTAAGTTGACATTGGAAAATATAACGTGAATCTCCTGACGATAATTACATACAAATTAGCATAAATTGAAATTTGCGATTGAAAAAAGTATTTCAATTTTCAAGGAACGTTGGTTGTTCGAACGGCTATTGAAATTCACTTTGTTTTTCACCTTCAAAGCATTCGTTCAAAAATCATTCAAATATTGTCAATATGTTGTCAATATCAATTTCTCGAATTCAGCTTCGTTTTAGAATCAAAATTCGCCTTTTTCACTCAGCGCAAAGAGGTCTTGGACGTCTTTTTCTCTCTCTCTCTCTCCATCTCTATCTCTTTCAATATCGTTTATTCATCTTCGTATACATAACTCAATCAACGCGTTATACTCAAATAGCAACCGCACTTGCGTATACATCGTATACACATATATATATGTTTGAAGTTCAAGCGTCAAGGTTAGCCGGGGTTCTTCTCCGCATAGAATTGGGAATAAATTCGATGTTAGGTATAAGGTGTATAATTCAATACGTGCCGAAATGAATTTCGCAGAAGGTCTGAACCTTCGCTCGGGCCTCGACGGAAAAAAGTTGAATGTATAAACGGACGAGAAGCAATTCGCTCCGAGCAGTTTGAATGCACAATGAATTCACAATCAGCTATGCGAGAATGATTTAAACTGTAATTAAAAGATTGCAAATATCGTCAAGTATACGAATATACATATACATATATTGTCAGGGACTTTGAACGTGCACGCGTATTAAGTATAGTTGGTTAGAAACTCCGTGTGTCCAACGTAGAGAAGAAGCGAAGGTCTTCCGAGTAATTCATCGCATTGCAGCACACAAATTCAAATTAATTATCTTCGCAGAGTCAAAACCTTGCAACGCTGACTATTGCAGAGTCTTTATAAGTCGTCGTGATCGTTCTTGGACGTTAAATTGCGAGAAGAGTACTTGACATTTGTCGAACAACGAATAGTGGAGCTGAAGTACGGAAATCGAATGAGAATAAACGTTGCGGATATAATCGGTTAAAAGCGTCTTTGGTGTCGTTTCGATTACAGTTCCTTCGGTAAGAATGGAAAATTGTAATCGAGTAACCGTGAACTTGAGTATGAAATTTCGTCGATTGCAGGATTTTTGGTGGTCTTTGAATAAAAAGTTTATTAAACTAATTCCACGTTTTTCCAGATGCTCCATCTTTATTTTTGACTGCCCCTTCATATTTTGACCGATGTAAAGCGTTCTTCGGTTATCCTAAACTCCCGAGGTGAGAAAAAATTTCAAACCCATTCGCCACTGCACATAAACACCCGACGTTTCGTCTGACAACTATTTCCAGTCCATTGTTAACATAGGCATGTCATGAATGCATCGCGTAGTAGAGTAAAAGGATATAAGGGAGAGAGTGAAAAAGATTCGAGCCTGTAAGCATCGGTCTGTAGACGATGGTTCGATTCATCCTTTCGCAGGTAAAATTTCAGGCAGACTTGTTCGGGTCCCGTGGGAGAATTTCCGGAAATTTTTCTTCCACTTCGAATATAACGCCGATCCCGATACCGCGTAGACTGAACATCACCACCTGTCGAATTGACGGCGGGGTTGGAATTCCGAAATTTTTGGAATTCTGATTTTCGTTTTTTTTTTTCATTTTTTACCACCACCCGTTGAGTAAATTATGCTGCGTGAGGATATTTTAATTTTACTCAGTCCAAATTTTTTTTTCCAAATTTCGCTCCATCGGAAATTTACTTTTCGAAACTTTGCTCTATCGTAACTTGAATTTTCGGAATCTTGGATTTCGGAACTTTGAACCATCGGCTTTCCGAAGATTCGAAACTTTGTCGTTTCGTAAAAGCTGGATTCCTTGACCTCAAGCTTTTCGCCTTCGTATAATTCGGAACTTTCCAAATTTGGAAATCCAACCTCGCCACGATGTCGAGAGCTTTTGTAAATTCCTGAGAAAGGAGGACAAGAAAAAGAAGAAGAAGAAGCTAATGATGATGATGATGATGATGATGATGATGATTATGATGGAGGAAAGAGGGTGGATAGCTTCAGAAGAAGGACGACAGCTCCCAGCCCTTTTCTGCCCTTGAGGCCCACGTCTGACGGCGGGGATCTCATCCCGTCCTTCCTTTCCTTCTCGTCCTTCTTCATTTCTTCCTTTGTGTCCGACTCGTTTAAATTCACCCCACAACCATAAAAGAGAAGACTTACTGCCTCAGTATTTCGTCGAATGCGTAAGCATGGTCGGATGACGTATTTTATACGTTGCAGATGTGAGACATGATTTTGAAACACAATCTTTCACACTGGTAGAGAAATTTCATTGTTCCACAAGTACGCGTTGTTGAAAAGAAAATGAGTATCGATTGAGTAACATTCAAACATCCGTTGCAACGACGAGAAAATCCGGTACATTAGATACAAATAACTATTCACTGTGACCGTGTAGTTAGTTGTCATACTAAGTTTTCAGAGAATTTTAAAACCGCAATCTCCTCGTTCAGTCGGCTAAAATTTTTTCGGTTATTAACAACGCCTTGACATCATTTTTTAATTGCACCAGCTCAACAAATTAACACAAAATTCGCGAAAGTAACTAGAAAAATTCAGTAAAACTCCTCTCACCGTACGTATATTATACACATATACAAAAAGTATAATAACATATAGTAAAGATTTTATCGTTTGCAAAACTATATTGTAATTAATTTTCATTTTGTAACGAGAAGCAGCGTATTCTTCGGTTAGGATGGAAAACGGAATTAATTCGTGAACCCGTTAACACAGTATGTGTAATAATTCCGTTCACCTCCATTTTTCTTCCCAACCCTTGTACAGGATGAAACAGTCTTTTCCTGACGACGAAAGGCTGGCTATCGCTGCCTGAATGATCACAGCGCTCGATTACCGAAAGCATTTTTATTTCACACCTTTCGAAAGCTATTAATAAACAAAATATTCGGATGAAACACGGTCAACTTTTCCGCCGTCGTCATCGCACAGATTCATCTAACGTACGCCAAACTTGCGAAAAACCACGCTGATCACCGACACAAATTGCACACACTCAGTGTGCGAATAAGATTTCGATTTTTGGCAGCGTTTCAATAGTTGACGCGCTACGATTCGAGGATGTCGCCTAGATATTTATACGTAATACATACATACCTGATAAACGGTGTACCGTTAACGACACGTCATTACTCCAATCTGGCTTTAGTCCTAAAATTTATTTTCCCCCCAACACGACGTATTTTTTTTATTTCCGAAGTTAATGAAATGCGGTTTCAAAGATCGAAGTACAATTAAAAAATAAAGAAAAGTTGACCGCCGAAGGGTCAAACTACGACGAAAATACAAGGTAAAGAAAAAGGAAAAATGAAAGGTAATTTTAACTCGCGTCGAATCCGTTCGAACATACATTTTTTCGAGTTCACAGTCGTGATATCGCATCGGTGTGGCAAAAGGCAGGAATTATGCATGCAACGGTTCTTTTATTATCTCAGGGCAATGAATGCCGGGCGTATAATAGAGGCTGGACGATGGCATTTAGTATAGGCAAGCAGGCGTATACCCGAGGAAAGTAGAACTCGGCGTAGCTCTTGGCTTGAACGCGGTTACATGCATCGCGTATAATACGTGTATTATCTGGGGCAGAGAGACAAGTAAGTGTTTCTCTTCAATCCTCGAGGTTCGCGTTGATGGGTGGTTGTACCGCAGGCCATAGACAACGACTACAGCGTCCAAATTGCTCGAACGATTCGAATTACCCTCATTTCGGGTTTTCATTCTTGCCAGACAGCAGCGAATTCACGTTGGATGTAAGCGGACGTCGTACAAACTAAGGACAGCTGGGATCTATTTTTCGTTTTACATTTTTTCACTCAAACCAGATCGCACATCGACGATACAAACGATCGCCGAATCTTCCGAAATTCTTTCAGTGAGATCGAGAAATAACTCGGAACCGGGGGCGGGATTGAAATTCCGATTTTTTTGCTGGCCAAACTCAAAGTAGAGAAAACAAACTTTGACGAAACATCAAAGCTTCGAATCGTCCGACGCACGACGCTCAAAGTTTCGAAAGTGCAAAAATGAGTAAATTTAAAAATCTCAAGCATCGAGATTCCGAATGATCCAAGATTTTCAGTTCTATGAATTTCCGGCTTGATGAAATTTCTTTCTTTGTTTCGGGTTTTCCATATTTTCACGTTCGGAATTCTGGTCATTCCGATTTCCGGTTCTTCTCATTCTTTACATCCACTCGCTGATTGAACTACGCTGTGTGAATATATTTTAATTTTCGGATTTTTACTCTGTCGAAACTTTACTTTTCGAAACTTTGCTCTATGGTAACTTGAATCTTCGGAATCTTTAGTTTCTCAACTTTGAACCGTCGGTTTTCCGACCACTCGAAACTTTGTTTCATAAATATTTCATTTCTTTACTTCAAGCTTCGTTACCAAATAATTCGGAATTTTGCGCTTTCGGAACTTTTCAAATTCAAATCTTAAACCCCGCCTCTCGTATTGCGTAGTCATTACAGTTTTATAAAACCCAAAAACTGTTACAACACAACAACTTGAAGTATGTAATAATATCATTACTGAAATCCATCCGAACATTTGCAAAAAAACAATTTCTATGATCTCTTCATATTGTTCGAACCGCTGCAGATTTTCAAAGCTTTTCCTGACCACAAATTAATAATGACCTGTCAGACCTTTTCACCGAGTATACAATCAAAGCCAGGTATTCTGGCGATCGCTCGTCAAAATTTACGACTCTCATTTACACGAGTACGAAGTCTAAGCTGCGCGTCCTTAAAACCGTTTCGCACCTGCCTCCGTTTTGGAGCACCTGGCTTCAGGCATATCGGTGCTAAATAAAATGCTGAAATTACCGGCAATACTGAAATTTGGGTGAGGCTGATTTTCAAATACATAGTATACCTGTGTACGTACACAAGGAGCACATAATTTGGTTGCTGGAGTTCTCGTAGAGTCTTTAGAAATGAAGTAAAAATTCGCTGAATGTGTTTAGCACCGTGATGGGTGGTCTGCGAAACGGTTTCGCCGTCCTTTCGTTCGAAAACACAAAACTCTGATAACTACGCGGTTAACTTTTCAAAGTTTTTGACCGTTGGGCGGTAAAATCAAACGAAAGCAAGCCAAGTTTACTCAATTTAACGTAGGAGGATGGTGAAACTTCGTAAGTTTGTTTCTAAAAAAAGAAACCTGAATTTCTTTTACCTTCACATATTTCAGAAATTTATCAAAAATGTGTTAAGGTAGAAAAAAAAAACAGCTTGCAAAATCACTTCAAACTTCTTCATTTTTCAATAGCTATTTATTACAAGGTTGAAGTCAGCGTATAGTATAACGTTACAAGGTGACTAAAGGTTGGGAGAAAAATCACTGTTTTGGATCTTCGGAATAACTTTGAACAAATTGCCTCTGCAAAATATGACTATTTTAATGCTGCATCACGGTTTACTCTATTTTCAAGCGATCTTAACGTTGCGAAGTAGGTGTCGAATTTTCCTTCAAACTTAGCGTTACAATATACGTGACGAACTTGAACCTCGTCAACTCGCGTCAGTGAATGGGACAAATTTCATCAATCAGCTAGAAAATTGAGGCACAATAATTCCCGGTACTGTTGTGGCATGTTCAACCGTCTCAAGTAGGCAACATGTATCATAACGCGGGTGTTGAGACTTAATGTAACATCCATAACCTACAATGTCAGTGAAAACTAAATATAAACTACAACATACTTTAGTGCTGACACATTGGACGACGGGTGAACTTAACTGGTTAAGTTACAGTTAGATACGTGTGTGTGTGTGTGTAAACTTGACAAACGGTTTCATTCCTACAGCGATGACAACTTGTGGATAATTTAAATAGACGAAGGCAAAAAGTTCGACGCTGAAATCTCTAATCACTTGAAGTTAGTTGTGATTTTATCACGAATGCATATCAGACTTGGTTTATTCATGCATTATATAGGTGTTTCTATTTTCCACGTGTGGCATCAAAAGTACTTGAGAAATGTAATTTTTTTTTTTCACTAACGAGATGAAGCTGAGTACAAAATCCGATTTTAGCCTCTTCGGTATAAAACGAGCATTGCGTATACGCTGCATCTTCAGCAATTTTTCATTCAAAGGAACATATAACAGTGTGACGAAAGCCTCGTTATTCCAGTTTTCGAGACAACAATGAGTAATATTCAAGGATAATAATTACGGGTAGAGGTCGTGGTACGAACATACCTATATACATACGTACGATGACAGAAAAGCCTGAGCAAACCACGTTGCTAATCTGCCCGAGTACATATCGTTATAAATTCCCGACAACAACGACGACGTTACTTGTTTACCATTTACCGTCGTTCTCGTTTATTCTCTCATGACATATCTCTTCACTTTCTTTTTCCTTTTCCTTTGTCTCTCATGCTTGAGGAGAATCCTAACCTAACCTAACGTAACGTAACCTGAGCTAAGGTAACCTAACCATCACTATTCTACAAGTTTCATGACAGTAGAGCTAAACACAGAGATCATATTGAAGTTAGTAACGTTACCGTAACGATTCATGCTGAGGAAAACCGTTATTTCGTGATTTTGGAATTGTCTGACGTTGAGTAAACCGTAATAAAAGAAAACACACTCATATTTCGAAACCTTGGTTGCTTTAAAGTCGTAGTGACATTAAGAAAATAGTGATTTTTTCCCCAATGTTTCGTTACGACAACGTTGCTAACTTCAACGTCGTAAAGAGAGTGCAGGTTTCTTATGCACCTGTTCTCGTTCGTTTTCTTATTTTCATTTCTCACGACTGCGCTGCACCTCGACACGACGAATGAAGGACGTTATACGGATAATAATCAGCGTAAACAGTCGCGACAAACACGTAAATACGTCGAATGGGTGCTTAACAGTTGCGAGAAAGGCGTTTAGTCAAGACCCGACGTTTAAAAGCAGAGGAATCGCAGCTTCTTTTTCTCAATAATGGTAAGCCACATTTCTCGATGTTCGAGGCACCATTTTAACATCGAACCTGATTATTTTCAGATTTTCATGCAAAACGGCAAACAGAATTCCTGGTTCCTTTGTCTTATGGAGTATAGTGCACTACAGATCAGTTTCCGATATCCTTCGGCAAGTAGTCACTAAATACTTAGCAACGATTGTCTAGGAATGACGGTGATTGCGCATAGACGTAAATCGAGAACTTGACTAGACGATCCATGGGATAATTGAGAAAACTTTGGGAAGCGCGAAAGAACGATGATGTGAGTGAAGTTGGTCGAGTTTTGGTTGAATCGGTCAACGCGATGACAAGTGAGGCTCGACTCGCTGCAACGTTCGGACATGTGAGTCAAAACTTTGTTTGACCAGATTTAAACACAGGGACGTGTAGAGATATAGGGGGCGTAGTAGAAAGATAGAGGTTACGTACCGTGCCAGGGCCATCCTGACATGAGATAATCCAGATATAGACGTCGGTAAGGTATCCAGTATTGTGACCGACGATATCTCACTTCTTGCCACATACACACGACATGTAAAAACACGGTATTTTTCTTCTTTTCAACAAAACGTCCGTGTATCTTCTTTTGATATAATATTATTTTGAAAAACCTGCACCACCTTTATTATCCGTGCTACTTTTCTTCTTCTTCTTCTTCTTCTTCTTACTATTATTATTAATATTATTGTTATATGTCACTGACTACCCACGTCCTTTGCAACGCTACGCCTCTCTTCAATCTTCTCATAAATCAACGTTTAAACATAGAAACAACAAACGATGAAACATTGGCAAAGAAAAAAAAAAAAAAAAAAAAAAAAACGAATCAACAACCGGTTTCAGGCTTTGCAATCAATCGAGCAGCGAGAGTCCTGTACTACTACTTAACACACCGATCCGAATGAAGAACAAACAAATGGGGATGAAAAAAACGCGAATTAACTAAAAGGAGCGTGATTTACGACAGCACAACGAAACCGATAAAAACTGAGAACTGTATTATCGCCTGCCTGCCCGCCTGGCTGTAGCTGGTCCTCCTCCTCATTCCGGCACTTTGGTCACCATATCATTGAACAACGACGATCGGTGGGCGCTAAGCGGCTCGGAGGCGAGAGCAACTGAGACTTGTCCACCAACTCCGGACACTGCGCTGGCTCGACTGAAACTGGTTGAGAAACGGGCGCCCGGCGCCCCCACTTCGAGGGGCCCCGATTCGTCCGTTTCCGTATCGCTTCGGGCGGCTTCGGCTCGGCCTCGTCTCCCCCACGTGACCCCGCTAACGGCTTCCTCCCCTCCCCGCCAGCGTCGGTCGTTCCAGGGAGCGAATCGCACGGGCCAGGGACGACGCTCACAGGAAATAGACAGGCGAGGGCCACTCGATTCTGGGCGAGTGTTTAGTCGGTAGGAAGGTAGAGCCGACAGCCGGGCCGACGTGCACAGTCGAACCCCTTTGGCTGGTCGGAATTCGATGATGGATAATCCGGCGGATTTTACGAGGCGAAGCTTCCGAGCAACTGGCTTTTCGAAAGCCCGTCGAGATTAATTTTATTTGCAAAAATCCGTGTTGTCCAAAAGAATTATCGAACTAACCCTTGTGCCGCACACCAAGGTCAGAATGAAATAGGTAAAGGGTATCCCATAATTTTTTCAACTTATTCGAATCAATGTCTACGTTTCTGCGCAATTACTTTTGGTATGGGGTATCCGGCAGAGGTATTATACACGGGCGGTGTGCAGCGTAAGGGTTGATATTGAATTCGAACTTTGCTAGTGACGACGAGGGAAAAAGTCACATCAGCCTACCATATCTTTTCACCGAAACATCCGTATTAGTTCCTACGATTCGAATGAAAAGTAGCTGTTTTTATGTACGAACGAATTTCCCACAAATGACCTACTTGTGAAGCAGTCATTTACGATTGAAATTGGCTATTGTTTGTCAGAATAGAGAAACGAACTGTACGAATGTTTCGGTGAAATTGTAGTATAGTAATTAGGTTTCTCTATCTCTGTTGAAAAAAAAGGTGTTTATAATTGAAATCCAGCGTTTTAAACTTCTTCACTGGATCGGATTCGTTGACACATTTTATACCCTTATTTTGTCACGTTTTTGTTTGAATACCTTTTTTTGATCTCACTGTACGCCCGAACGTAATTAATGACAACGCGTTGCGAGGCCTCAAATTATTGGAGTTTAAACAGCAGAAGGGACGTACGATTACAGACAATTGGGCACATCACCTGATCATGACAGGAATTGAAACCTCGGAAAAAATGTCCCGATTGGTATTTTCCAAACAACATTCACCGCACAGGCAGTTCTCTCGGCTGTTTGGACGAGGTTCAGCGAAATCGCGAGCTTCGCGCAGTTGGCATCGATATTCGAAGAGTCATAGAATTTGCATTCTTCTAAAAGGACTAACTTGCAAACCACGTGACATTACCATCGGTCGTTAAAAGCGTCGTGGATATAATATACTTGCTATGGTTCAGTAATTACTCGAGCTCTTTAACGGGCCAAAAATCCCTAGACGATGACAATCAAATTGGACCGTTCTAACCTTGCCCAATTTATGGTGAAACGATTTATGGTTAATGGGTTGGATCGTTGAGACGATGGTTCGACTGTATAACCAACTGGCAAGGCAATGCGCGTGTATGCTTCTTTTGTCGACAATTTCGAGGGGGCGAGAGAAGGGGGATGAACGGAGGGACGGGCCTCTGACTGTGTGGTGTATCCAGCGCTTTGTATATGAACACCCATTCGGTCCTCCGCGTCCGCCATAAAATACTTAAATTAAATTATATCAGCGGATCAACGTGCTTCTGTGTAGGTTGCACGCATATTGTCAATTGAGCGTAGACGCACCCAGGTATCAAGGTTAATTTTTCTTTCTTTCGAAGCATGCGGGGGAGAAATCGGAATCAACCATAACGTGGGTTACACGATTGTTTGACCTCTGAGAATTTCAATATCCAATTATTCGGTAATCCTTTTTCATATGTAACACCTTACACACGGTGTACAGTGTTCTTGAAAACTATCCTTGAATTTTTCTTGTGTCCTGGAAATATTCTATTTTCAAAGTCCCTGAATAACCTGAAGATGTTCTTTAATTTGATACAGATTTTTTACTGAACACCATGTTATAATGTCATGCTCGCGGTACGATGTTCCGAGTTGTCGGTGTATGTCGATTTTCTACTTGGTATCAGGTATCGATTCGCATCAAATTTTCTATATACATATTACTTTGCAAAATTTCACCATTATACATAAACATTAATCATACATTATTATTATTATTATTATTATACTCTACATAGTCATGAGTGTTCCATGCGTATTCCTAGTGGAAAAATGACTACCAACAAAGGGAGAGGGAATTGGAAAATGAAACGAAAGTTATACGGAACGGTCACAAATGTGGCTGATCGACGATTTTCCATCATTGAACACAAAATTCCGCGTGAATAAGCAAAACGCGTATAGACAGTTTCAAACGGATAGGGAAATACGGGTCGTGCCTCGGATTAAGTATGAATTGTGCGACATTTTCGAGCAGGTATACTGGTTCAGAGAAAGAGACAAAGGAACGCCCATGAGTGCAGTGTCAAGTATAATAGAAACAACGAAACGCGTGAATTAATAGTTACACAGAAAGTTACGATAGAATTGTTTCGTAAAACAAGATGGCGAAAAAACAACGAAACACTATAATACTGCCCATTATGTACTTGGATCCGGACGAGTTTGCTAAAATTCGCAATATCTTCTCGAACGCGTACAAGCCTATTTAGTTTTCCAAAAAGACTTTACTTAACTTGACTCAACTTAGCACTTAAGCAAACTCTTATTTCTTCTGCTCGTCGTTAATCTTAGTTCAATAGTTAGGTTAATTCTATCTCACCGTTCTTATCCCTTGGTTGGTGTGCAAAGGGAACTTGTCCGAGGAACACAATAAGCGAACATTATTATCACCATTATTATTTAATAACCTAAAATTTGGCGTACAAATTTTCCTGAATCGTTCCTATACTCCAATTACAAGGCCCCGCGTATTAGCCCCTAAAGAAAAGAATGAATTAAGAAGAGTCACATAGTCCGTATAGGTATAATAAAAAATTAACCAGCAACGACGATCGTTGACGTTATTTAAAACATGAAACACTCCCAACGAGTCCCCGACATTCCTCGTTTCTGCTTGCCGTTAAAAAGAAACCTTACAGCACACGATCGGTGCCTTTTTGCATACCGGCTTTAGAACGCGACCGCGGATAAGAACGGGGCTTCGGTGGGCCTTGAGACGGCCCTGGCTGGCCGCGGCGAGCCTCCGGACTATCCGTCGAAGCCCAGCCTCCTTCTGATACAGACGGGTCCACGCGTTGTGTGTGCGTGGGCTGTTTCACGACACGCGGGGCTCCGGTGCGCCTTGAACCCGTCCTCTCCTGCATCTGCTTGGCTATCAAATGTGGTCGGAGGTTTGTGAGACAGGTTAGAAGCTCGCTAACTTTCCGCCCTTGGGGCTGTCGCAGGGGCGATGGGGGGGGGGGGGGGGGGGGCTCTCGGAAACGTATGGATCGAATGGGAGGTAAACGCGTTCGAAGTGGTTCAAGAATTAAGAAACGAATGCGAGCGAGAAGTTATCGAGCTTCTACTGTATCCGTTACAAGATTCTGATCGTTTTAAACAAAGCTAGGCCGTCTCGAATATACCGTTTCTCTGCATCAGGAATGTGGAGCGTCGCGAGAGGCCGTTTGAAGGCTACGGGATATATCGACGCCGATATCCGCCTATGGCAAACTTGTCAAAGTATTTGCGCAGAGTTGTACAGTATTTGTTGTTGGTATCCAAATAATTTTGATACTTGGGAGTGTATTTTCAAATAGTTTGAAATTATTGCTAGCCAGTCGAAGATATTTCCCGTCAAACTTTGTTGGAAAGAAATGTATAATCTACGAATGTAATGTCGTAGTAACACTATTCGATACACTAATCGTCGTACTTTAAAATACGGCATAATTCGTGCTGCGTACGCATCGTTGACACATTTTTGTAAACGACCGACAGTCGAAAGTTTTTTTATCTTTATATTTCAGTTGAATAACTAAAAACGAGTATTTTTAAACAAGCATATCGAAAGTGTAACTATACATATACGTCAATATTAAAGCCATTATATGAACCAATTATTAAAGTTAAAACGCGCGGGTGTAATACAAAGTTGAATGAAAATTTTAATAAACTTGCTAACTTTGACTGGTGAATAAAAGGAACGTATTTTGAAATGTGCTCTTTCTATACAAGCATTTCTAGGATAATTGAATTTGAAAGTATGTTAACGATATTTGAAACACTGCGTAAGAAGTATTTTTTAAAAATTTCTCACCCAGTGTATACTGCGCTAATTGAACACTGAGAAAAATTTCATTTGTTGCAGTAACTAGAAAAATTCAGTAAAACAGGTATCATTAAAAAAACTGTTTGAATATTGTTGAAATTACGAAAAACAAGGTACACGTAACCAATTGCAACGCAAAATCAGTTTCTTCGATTTACTCTACTTTTTTAGTTAAACAAGGCTTTAACGTCAATTTATCGTTGCACGAGCGTTAAATGTTCGCAACAGTTGCGAGAAAATATAGCAACAGCGATCGTAACGAGAATGAATAGTAACGGCTACTAAACTTTCCGGTAACAGCTGGAAAACTAATTTTCATTTCCTACCTTGAACTATATTTTTCGATTGTGGTAAAAAATGAAAATAGTTAAGGGCCGAGCGGTAACCGGAACTAAAAATTTCTCTCCGTGTAAATTATATTCGACACGAAGGAAGGATTTTCTTTGAAACTTTCACGGTGAAAACGAGCGACTAGCTCGTTGGTATGCTTTGTACAGCGCCGCGATAACCCGACAGGTGCGAATCCGTACCTAAGCCAGCGTCCTTGCCGAATATGATTTAGGAACCCAGGTTATATTTCACAGCAATTTTTATGACGACCCGGAAAACGTGGCGCTTGTTTACGAGTTTATCGGCACAAATAAAACGTGCTGATATATGGGCAGTTTGAAAGCAATAGAACATCAGCAATAGCTCTTAATCATCCAGCGAAGGTGCGATTATTCCAATTACGACATGTTTGTACAGAGAATTTTGTTCACGTTGGTATGGCGCGATGCTAGGCGACGTCGCGACCATGAATTCATGACCTATGAATACACTTGGATATGCGAGGTAGACTGAAAGAAACGGCATTGGAAAAGCGTGGCTTTGTTTCAACTGGCTTAAATTTTCTTATCGTTAGTCGATTGTAATATTCGTACAAAGTTCATTCTACTCCCGAATGTCCGGCGGTAACGTCTAACTACAAGTACATACACGATAACACCAAAGTTATTTTACGTACTAATTAGTGTTTATGTAAAACTTGAATGACTCGAGTCATTCCACCTCATGAGAATCAAATACAGGTAAGTAGTAAACACTAATCAACTACTTTTATTCAATTAGACGGGCAGTTAAATTTTACGATACCGTTCTACTTGCCGAAGGACGCGGTAATTCTCCTTGACTCCAACTAGATTAGTTTGTAGTCGAGTCAAACGACGATCATTTCGACGCAAGATAATTTATTCGAAGCAAGCATTGTCTCCTAAATTCTTCGATTATCGATTCGTTACAACTCGCATTACGAGTTCAGATACAACCAGACGCTAGGAATTTCGATAACGTAGAAAACCTTGGCAGTGTAGGCAGTCGACACGTGGAGTTACAGGGCCGTGCCTAAGGTTGTAAGCAGGTTGGGCAAAAATTTTTCATAATATTCCCACGTGAAAGTCTTCCGCCATGGTACGCGGTCTTTGTTTTTTACCATCATTTTTCATACCCGGATTCATCAAGGTTTTACCGAACGAACGAACGGTGAGAAAAACCTCGTGACGCCATTACCGAATATATACAAACAGATTTCGGTGACGGCTGTGTGTTCGCCTTTGGAACCGTCAAGCGGGTCGTCCAAGGCCGATAGACTCGGAAGGGTTTCACGCTCCGTGTCTCTGACGTAACGCATAAATTGTAACGGTTTTAGGTATCGGCATACCGTTTGTAAAAGTGGTCAATTTTTCACAACCTTCGCCGGTATTTGTTTTCTTTATTTCTCCTCTTCTTCCGAATCACTTTCACACAGGACTGGATCAGCTTTTCACGGTTGTTCAGTTTTCAAACGATACTTTGATGCCTCTCGGTCTCGATGTTCCAAGTAAATATCTCGAAAAATGTGAAAAAGCTTTTTTCATGCCGCGTTCAAGCGTGCGCTTTACAGCTCAGGTATCAGATTTGGATCGTTTTAGACGAGATGCAGCCTTGAGTTTCCGGAATACTAGACATGAAAATCCCATACACTTGTGGTCCTTGTTGAGAGTGTGTTCGGAGGGAAAGGAAAGAGTAGACTTCCTGGTGCTACGGGTATCGATTAATACGGTAGTAGCTGTACATTAATCTAATTCACTTCCAAGTTTTGCTTCAACGAACATGGCATGGTTTTAAACAGTTCTATCCACTTCTCTATTTTCTTAACACAAAAAGCGCCAACGATCGACTACTTTTCGTCAAAACGGTAAATTTATTTAACGCGTAACACGCGTGCTGCGGGTATTGAAATAATTACTGCCGGAAAGAATGAATCAGACGTCGTCGTTGTCGGAAGTACTCGCAAAACACGACTCGACTCTAAGACAACACGTGAATTTGTGCACAACACACACGCATGGATATCAATATCACGTCACGTCGTCAAAGTCATGTTTTCTACCAATGTGCTCACACCACAATAATCGCTCTATATATGCGAGAGGTGGGAGTTTTGTTTGACGTTTTCCATTGTCCGATTTGTCATTAGGCTCTTTGTGGCCATAACCTTGGTATATACATTTGTATGATTAATCATCACAAACATGGGACATACGGCGTGGTGTATAATGGGCACATAAGGAACGTTCCACGCGTACAAGTATGCGCGTACGTAACGAGATACATTTGCTCGTTCCCTTGCTTCAGATGGTAACTCTATACTCTCATTCACCGAGAACACGCCTGTATCCACTTCTGTTATTTCTTTGACTTATTTTTTTTTAATTTCTTCTCTTTTCTTTCTTTTTCGTTTGCGTCGTTATAAGCATTATCCCGCAGTGTCGACTGTCGTTCGATCGTATCGAGTTAGATTCACACGCCTATAGACACGATCCATACCTCATCGTAACCACTGTCTATACGCAGTGCATCCACGTAGGTATGTATATATATATACTATAGCATATATGCAGCAATAACTCCAAGAATCAAGTGCAAATGTACAAAATAATGCATAATGTGCTTCGAGCGTTGGAACAAAGCCGCAGGCAAACATCGGACGCGATGTTCTTTGAATATACTTCCGTCCATGGCTCTCACGCAAGGGTTACATATTTCCGGTTCTGCTTGGTTGGTGCATTTGCAATTAATTCCAACATTGGAATAGCTCAGCGTCATCCAAGAATCTACGTTACGAGGGGCGGCTGATCACCAGGGCATGGGCACTTGTTACTATCCTTCACAAGTTATTCAAAAGGTTTGAACCAAAGGGCTACCACAACAATGGGAGAAACGTTATAGAGGATGAAATTCCTTTTAGTTTCATTCTTGATTTTAAGCAGCGCCTTCTCGTGACTTCTTTTGAGATAAAATTATTCACGGATCAAAAAAATTCGTACGTGTAAAACATAGCATCGCTGATATATCAGTATATTTGAGAATTGGAGTATAGAAGTAATTCATAAGTTGTTAAGAGGGGGACAGAGATCGCCGTAAATATTAAATTGCCAACCACTTCAGTGATGATATAAAATATTTTGTAACGTCATTATAGTGGAAACCGTTATTATGTTGGCTACAGTTTGGTCCAAGCCCGATGAATAATTTGACCGCACTGAGTAAGATTTCATTTGTTATAGTAGCTGGAAACATTGAGTAAAACAGGTATCGTTAAAAAAAACTATTTGAATATTGTTGGGATTACGAAAAACGAGGTAGACGTAACCATTTTGCGCTATTTTCGATCCTTTTTTGGTAATTGCAACGCAAAATCAGTTTCTGAGGTTTACTCTACTTTTTTAGTTAAACAAGGCTTTAACGTTAATTTATTGCTGCACAAGCATTAAATTTTCGCAACAGTTGCATGAAAATAGACATAGTAACAGCGGTCGTAATGCGAAAGAATAGTAACGAATACTAGACTTTCTGGTAACAGTTACGAAACCAACTTTCATTTTGTACCTAGAACTGTATTTTTCGGTTGTGGTAGAAAATGAAAATAGTTAAGGACTGAGCGTTAACCGGAAGTAAAATTTTCTCTCAGTGCGCCAAATGGTATAGTATCCATACCCTGATGATCATCACCGCGGAAACGTAGACGTCTACGAGTGTGACATCCGTAACAGTGTCAACGTGTTTTAGTTCACGTGATGGGACAGCGTTGAAGAGAATCGGTTTTTGCAATCGCGCGTTTGAAGTAAGTGCATGCACGCATGCGTGCAGTCCGCATTGGATATTGCATGTGAAGTTATCGAGATAGGGAATAAAACGAGGATGGTTGAGGCCGGAGACACGCGGCTACACAAAGTCTGCAGCGACGGTTTTTCACTCGTCCATAGCATGCAAACTGGAGCGTACAAGCGCGTCTTTCGAACTGCTGCTAATTTTTTATTGCTGTCTTTACTGTAGCCGTCTTCCAAGAGTTTCACATCACGAACGGAGAGCGGCTTGCAAAGTTAGGACGCGTACGTGGTTAAGGATGTATCAGGTGTATAATCCAGACAAAGAAAGACGGAAACAGAAAAATTAAAAAATCGAGGTGCACAGTCAAGACTGAAAGACGGAAACTATTTTTTCGTTAAATAAAAAATAAACAATTGAAAACTGTCGATTGCGAAGCAACTGGTTTAAGAATCAATCAATCGTCGGTATGGAACGACTTATTCGTATTGTTGATCGAATTTCAATGAATAGTACCTGGTTTTGTTAGTAAATAAATTATACGCAAATTACATGATACGAATTACTGATTACATGAATATATTTTGAAATAAAGCGTCAGTTGATTATAGGTACGTGATACGTACACTGATTTCTAACCAGTCGTTTTTCAGGTCAACTGAAGAGCTCGATACAAGTTTTGAGTTCGGACGATCCCATAGATGAACCTTTTACAAACATAATAAGCTATGGCCGATTGAAATTCTACACTTTTTCCATAAAAAAAATCAGGCACAATATCATCACGTCTCAAAATTATTTCAAAACTAGACTTTTCCAGTGTGAATCTGGTAATTTTTACTTTTCTTGTTCCGCACATCGAAGGAACATTGTTTTGGCCTGATTCATTTCTCACATTGACTTCAACCGTCGTTTAGTAATTCTTTCATTCGGATGAAAAAAAAAACCTGCTACGGATATTCGTTTGAGTAAATCATGACCGACTGACCTTGGCAGCTCAAAATACAAGTACAAGAAATCTGCTGAATGTAAAGACGATTTTGAGCGATGACCGTGGATGTTTTTAAAGCTCTTGTAAAATCGAGGAAAACGACTCGAACTGCAGGATCCGAATATCGAGTTCTCCTCCTTTCGAACCCAACCAGACTGAATTCGTCATCGGGTTTTTCAGCTTGATAAAGCATTCGATAATTTCGACTACGTTGACTACTTTTTCCACATTCACCCTCCGCTTCTGTACAAGCGTACGTTGTACAAAATAAGTGTATACCCATTATACCGTAATAGTCGTGTATGTATTTTATATATATATATTAGGGTGGTCCCTATTCAGGGTGTTGACGAATTTTTGCCAGACCATCCCCCAAATCAATTTCAAATAATTCAAAAAAAAAATCGCCTGATTTTTTCAGATTTTTACACCGACTCTAAGATGGTCCGCATTGGGATCGAAGTTTCTTATGGAAATTAACATGGGTAAAACTTTTTTTCTCAGTATATATTTTATTGCAAGAGTAATAATGTTCCAAACAATCTGTAACCGCGAGGTTTTTGTGAGAATTAGTCCTACTATCTGGGAAAAAATACGCATTATCGTACGAGGCAATCTAGACGAATTGCACAACCTCGAAACCTGACTTTTTTTTTTATTTAGAGGAAGTGGAATTCGTCTAGATTGCCTCGTACGATAATGTGTATTTTTTTTTCACATAGTATCACTAATGCCGACTAAAACCTCGCAGTTACAGATTTTTTGGAACATTATTACTTTCACGATAAAATGTACAGTGCGAAAAAAGTTTTTCTCATGTCACTTCCACAAGAAACTTCGATCACAATGCGAGCTACCTCAGACTTGCTGTAAGAATCTGAAAAAATTTGGCGACTCTTTTTTAATGATTTGAAATTGATTTCAGTGATGGGGCGGTAAAAATTCGGCAACACCCTAAACAAGGACCACCCTAATACATATGACTATTAGGCATACTAAGGCATACTTCTGTGAATAATACGTACAGTTACGAGCCTAGGGCGAAATATGTAACCTCTGTACGACCGCGTGTGCAGACATCTGATGTGGTTGCTGGGTATACTGCATGTTCTGGGATTCAAAAGTTCGAGGCAATGGATGGGGGGGAAATCCCCGTCCCTAATCTAACCCAACCAAACCTAACTTAACCTCCTTCGCTCGTTCTTCTTTTTCAGCCCAGTTTTGTTACATACCACGTACCTACATACAACATAGGTAGAAATGTTCAACAGAGTTTCCCAGCACGCTTCACGAATTGCCTGCTGCGACGTCTGGTTTCAGACATACGGTGACTTATACTTGGAAGTGTGTGTTTTTGCGCGCTTTCTACCCTTCTACGCCCTTCCTCTCCCTTCTCTCCTTCACCAGACGGGTTATACACTCGTTTGAACGATATGTTGCACAACGCGTGTACAATACGCGTTGCAAAAATTTCGCCATCTGTGTGCGGGAACGCGGTTTGCAATAATTCGTCTCAATATTGATTCATTCGTCGGTGAGAAAGTTTCGCCTTCGAGTGAACCAATTTTCACCGTTTCATGTTCTCACTAATTGAAATTGAACACCGAGAAATGTTGCAGTATCGGCAGTTATACTGCAATCAAAAATCCTGTAAAGTTTCTAAAATCGATGACGGCCCGAGCTCCGTCAGATCGAATTCGAGCGCCATGCACGTTACACAGTTACAGGTATATAATCTGAAACGCGATACGTCACAGGTATCAAAATACGCTACGCGCAGCACGTGCAATACTAAACCGAGGTAAGTGTACGTGGAAAATTTGCAACTATAATATAGTATAGTATAGTATAGTATATAGAAGCAAATGTTCGTAGTAGCGAGAGGCGACTGCTGTGTGCTTTCTAAACTCTATTTGGCACAGTTGCACCACCGGACACACGTACGGCAGCAGTCCCTCCTAGATTCGACTCTCTCGGGAAGGGGTGAGAGCGATCTATGTGCTCCATATGCGTACCTACATAAGTGTAGTATGTAAGCCACTCCTGCCGAGCTGCTCTCCCCGATTATTATACCGCTGTGTATTCGTTCGATCATGTATGAAGCCAAGCTCATGATCGAGGACTCTCTCTGTGTGCCCGGCACAGATTTGGCATGGAAAACTTCTTGCCTGTACACTTGGGGACAATGAATCTAAGACGGCTAATTTTTTATACCAGACCGTTACGTTGGCAACGCAGAGAAACCTACAGCGCCACAGTCGGCCGAGTGCGAAACTAACTCAATCTCAATAAACGTATCATAACCCATGACCGTCGAATCTAACCTTAAAATACGTGTCAATCCAACAAGTCATTATCCCCGCGGTATTTTAGGGTTAGATTCGACGGTCATGGGTTATGATACGTTTATTGAGATTGAGTTAGTTTCGCGCTCGGCCGACTGTGGCGCTGTAGGTTTCTCTGCGTTGCCAACGTAATTGTCTAGTGTAAAAAATTAGCCGTCTCAGATTCGGTGTCCCCAAGTGTACATACAGTGGACGCCATGCGCATCGTGTGCACCTAATTCTACACGGGAGACACATCCTCGTTGTGACAAGGCTTATATCTCCTCATATATCCTCGTTAACTAGAATATCGCAGCATACGCAGCCTCGCATTGATTGAAAAACAGAAATTGGACCTAATTAGTAATTATTTTCCCATCTTATAAATGTGTTGTTCTCAATTTCTTGGCCGCATTGGAATATTTCGCTATAAGATAATCGGAAAGGTGATTCATGTAGCTTTCATTTGATGCGTGTGTTTTTGATATTTCAATAGCGGGTCAGCAAGGCATGCGAATTTTTAAACAAAATCGCGGGTTGAGGCAAGTTCGTCACAAGTGACGATAATTTCCCGACAACTTGTCCCATTTCGATTTTTCCGTGGTTTTCCAAGTCCGAGTGAAGTTTTTCGGGATTTTCGGAATCTGAGTAGAATTTTTCACGTTATTTCGTGTTTTCGGGGTCTAGGTCGACTGGTTCGTGGTTTCCAGGAAAAAAGATTCATTGCTTAAGAATATACATTGAAGACCCGAGTTTCTCAGATGAAAACAAAAATAAGAAAACCAAGGTGCGAAAAAAAAATTATTCATAATTTTTTATCAGTTTTCGTCGTTTAAATACCTACTCAGACTTGCTTTGGAACAGCCACAAAATTTCTCTAGGTGGGTAAAGGATGCATCTACAGTCCCTATATCCGAATTGAATGAAATTTTGATTAAAAAAAAAAAATCCTAAAAATCGGAGAGTAAGAAGTGTGAGAACTAGCACCGGTCTCTCCTACCGCGGACTTTCAGCGAAGAAAGGAAACGCGATTCGTGACGATCGCAGACTTTTACCGTGCTCATATGGTTGCAGTGCCGACCGGACGACGAGGTGTTTACGCAGCTGATCCGAGTTCGTGATCTCTAGGGATATGTTGAAGGATTCAAAAGTTGAAAGTGAAAGTACTACACCGCAGCTAGGGAAGTTGCTCTGTTGAAGACCAGTTATTCAGAAATATCCTATCGTTGCAGGTTTACTGATTTTTTGACACTGTAGATGATATTTACCAACCAAACGAAACGACGAATTTTAAGAAACATTCGACAGGTATTTTGAAATATTTTTTGGAATGAGGAATTATATAAACCTTGTGTTATTTCGGTTTTTTTTTTTTTGTTTTTTTCGTGTCAATAGAACAGAAAATACATGACTTACAATTTATTCGCCTCCTTATCTCCGACAGTTGAAACATTTTAAACGTAGTAAGAAGATCCGTGTATGAGCGATGAAAATCGTTAATGTGACTAAGCAACGTGATATTGCATTGCTCATTTCGGTGCAAAATATGACTGCGAAAATTGGCCAATTAGAATTATAATCGTATAATTCATACCTACTGAAGTATCGTTGAGAATAATTACTGGTCTGAAGAAATAACGATGGATTCTTTACGAAGCCTCTGTTTTATTCGCTCCATGTTATTGCCGACATCGGTTTACTCCTTGGTTCATATAGAACAAAATTGTTCAACCTTGACAGGTGAGACAGGTGTGCTAAATGATAAAGGAAGACGTTTGGGCAAAGTGTATCGTCCCGCTCTACACCGCCTCTTTCCTCCTCCTCCTTCTGCGCCTGCACCTCAAGCTGTACGGACTACATATATCAATATTTTCTTAGGTAAATAAAATCATGTATGAAGATCCATGTGTTTGCAGGTAGATAAATATCGCAAATGCGTGTATAGGTGTGAAGTTGTATGCGTTCCATAACACGAGAGGTTTGGTAACTTATTTGGCAAATGGATAAGATAAGAGTAATTGATTTTGAGTAAAATTTCTCTTCTATTGCCGGAATTATCAGTTGGCAAATAGCACGCGGTGCGATATTTGAGGATGGATATAGAAACTAGCCTTGGAATAAAAGTTCTACTGGTGAACCGACGCCAACCCGTCGATCCGGCTTTCAAACATATCGGAAACTCAAGGTTTTACAGTGTCGAAATGTTCTGGCTGTCCAGTAATCAGCAGATAAAATTACCACAGAAAGAATGAGCTTGGTTTAAGTTCCATGGTTCAAAGATTTGCCCGTTTTTCTCAAATGAAATTCGGTTTTGACCACAATGATTTTGTTCCAATAAGGTCTTTTACCCTCGAATCAATAACGTAACCTGAATCCTAGTTACCCGAGTTTGGAACTGATCAATGGGTTTCAGGTGGCGATTGTCTGACGCTAAGTGCCAGGTGCGTGTGGACGTAAACTGCACGAGCGGCAGAGATATATTATAGACGCAGTAAATAGAAATGGTAAAATGAAACGGTGTTTTATGGACTCGGTTGTACAAACAACGAACGAAGATAAATCTTTACAGCTCAACAACGCCGCTGTTTTACAGCCATAGGTTACATACGTCCCAACCGATAAGGGTATCCATCACCTCATTCTGGCGCAATCCGCACCCTTTCGACATACTCAGATTATCGACGATGGCGTGGCTGCTTCCCCTGCATATTTCTTGTTCATTCGAGATAACGTTTCGCCATCTATTTTGTCAGTTCTTTCGTGAAATCGTGAGTTATTCTCATTGTCAGATATAAGAGAGGAAGTTTTCCTCGACTGGATTGACAAGATTAAAATTCTTCCGAACGACACTGGATCATCAATTTTCAAATTCTCGTTACACGTTGCACGAAATAAACCTATGATTCTTTACACTCGTGATCTGTTCGAAACGTTACTGACTTACAATTTCTTTACTACTTCTTTACTATGAATATATCAGTCTTCAGGTATTTGGTGAAATGCCCTTACGGTATATCGGAGAAAAATTTCGAACCTGGAGACCTTCGGGTTTTTAGGAAATTACATCTTCATTGTCGCAGTTGTTATAAAACTTTCGTTTTTAAAAAGTTACCGAGTTTCCTTAATTGAACGTATAAAATTTTCCATTTACCTATAGTCAGTATACAGTCCATGAATATTCCACCACCTGCCATCCGCAGAACATGGTTCTAAGTACACGATAAAAACTATGCTTGAAGGTACGACCAGAATATTTATGACACGTTTTACTTTTTCCTTTTAGAAAATAGTCACTATGCCTCTATATTTTCTCGTTACTGTTGCGATAATTTGATACCGTATCGATAAAAAGAATGATGTAACTCAACTGAAAAGTCACCAAATAGTAACAAGTGTCACATTTTCGTTTAGTTTCAATAACATTCCAACGTTATTATTCAATCCTCATTTTCCTATTCAACTTCACAGTAAACCCCAACAGAATGACATTTCTCCCCGCGTGTTTTGGGCAGGACAGGGAGTTGGAGATGGTCATTGGTCAAAGTGATGTCAAAACCGGTATCCGTAAATCCCACGAAATGTTCGTTTGAATTCGAAGGCCTCCATATACCATCCGTAATAACCCATGCCCGCATGCGTGTCGTTGGAGAGAAAGAAGTGCGAGTAGCGATCATCGGAGGGAAGAGAAACCAGAGAACGGACAGTTGGAGGGTACCAACGTGTTCGGTGAACCCCTGGGCTGAGATGGTACGGGAATGGCAGGCAGGGTGAGGGTGCGGAGGGTTCAGACGAGGTCAGGTCACGGGAATGGCGAGCGGTCGATACCCCCGCTACTCGATCCACGGCGTGGGAGAACACCCTGCGTTCTGCGTTCTGCGTTCCGTTTCCAAATGCATGTAAGCGACGTTGTGTAAGTGCTGTACGCATCACTGGTGTATGCACCGTCCGGGAGAAATAATTGAAAAGGGCGTTGCGAGAGGGCGGAGGAAGTAAATGAGGAGATCCTTCTTAACGGACAATTTCAACTTCGTCTGCACACTCCTGCTGCAGACGTATCGCTTCGTAAAACGACGATGACACCGAGACACAATGTTCCTTGGAAGTGGTAGTCATGCGGGACCGTCAGTTAGGAAAACGTTGAACAACGCACATTCCTCGAATCATTTGGCTGGAGAAGCGAAAGAGTGAAGTACTGTCATGTTACAGCAAAGTATGGAGTAACGTTGCATAATTTGACACTGAAATCAACTCGCTATACTTTCTTGATATTTTTTTTTTTTTTTTATTCCAACAGTGTACTCTTCTTCCATATAACTTCGAGGATAGAATTTCTCAGGAATTTGAACTATGCTTCGGCCAAATAATACGAATGCCGTACCTACTCTTGGGTCGTTACGAGGATTCCAGCGCTCGATGTAACTTTCGTCAGTTCCGATTTCAGTTTAAATTTTAGATGGAAAGTATATGCGGTGTGTTGGAAAATCTGTAGTGTCAATCTAGAGATATCTTCAACTTCAATTCACGGTTTCCCTAACGCAAAATAGGATATTTTCATCGATGTTGGACAACATAACATCAAGACACAGATCAAGTTCACCAGAATGTACTTGCCTCAAATTGTACCCTTCGATTCTGTAAGACATTAATCATAAAATATCGATATCGCGATGAAACTGTAACTTGACAACACGACCTTAACCAATATTCAAAAGCAGCGATGCCCATCAATAAAAAACCCTGTCAAATCTCGCCGAGCTTCGGCAATACTTTCACAGCGTCATCATTGGAATGAAACTGTACTGCATCATCTCATTTGAAGGGTCCAGGGTAAGAACCACTTTAGTCCGCTCAGAATTGATTTAGAAAAAAACGAGTCCATTCGAAATCGATACTTGCGCCAGATTTTTCGTGGACCGATGCTGGTATTCCCATTCAACATTGGTCATTTTCTGAAAATACTCTCTCTAATGCCACCAACAATATCATCACTGACTCGTTTTCGATCCAAGAATATGGACTCGATCGGTTGTTCCCTTGGGCTCTTAATTCGAATGAAGTTCATGGTGTTTGGTTGTATCGTAGGCTTCGAGATACCTCGCGTAGAAATTTGTCGTAACATTATTCTCACGTCAGCCTAATATTTTCTCTCAAAGCACAACCCTAGCTTGATCCACGTGTGTCGTCGTACACGCGCAGGGTCCAAGGCTCAATTTTACATGTATATCCGTGTGGCTTGCTCATGCGCGAGGTTGCTCGCCGAAGCCGACTGCTTCCCCTTGAACGGTTTCGGGCTCGCACCACTCTCCACGGCCTTGCCCTGCGGCCCACGTGACGGTTCTGGAAAATCAGAGTCGGCACGTGCACGCGGTCCTTCCCTCGGCCCTTCTTCCCTCTCGGGAACTCCTCCTCTGCCCCTCGTTCTCCTCCCTCTCAGCTCCGAGTCCACGACTCACGGCCTTGCTTCATCGACGCCATTTTGCCACTTTTCCCCACCAAAAGCCGCCATCCCTTCGCCCCCTTCGAGCCACAGCCAAGGTGGAACTGCAGGGCATTTATATGATCGGAAGGCTTAAAGGGACCGGGCGAATTCACTCTGACGAATTGGGACAACCGAGATTCAACGTTGGCGTTGTTCATTCAAGACACTCAATCGTAATGTTCTGACTTGGAATAAATGAGTTTGTGACAATGAGTGCAGTGTTACCAGTTTTTTCAGACCTGTTTTAGTTTAGTCATCGTCACAGATTCGTAAATCTTTTTCTTCACATGTCGATTACTCTCTTTTGGAAGAGCCGTTGATCTCAAAAGCAGATCAACTTCGAGCAATGCGATGAAAGCGTAAGTTTAATTAAAAGTTGTCATTTGTTCATTTTCATGGATCGTTGACTGCATCGATGAATCGAAAATGAATTGAAACTCATGCTGATCCCTTTAATGAGGATCCATATTCGTCGAATTCAGCGTAGATGGCACCAATGTTCTAGGCGTACGATAGGTTGTAATAAAATGAGGTTATGTTGGCTGACGACTATACATATGGTATCGATCATGAATATATCCAAGGCAATATTTATGCAATAATAAAAATTTACTCACGTTTTTCACAATTTAGCCATGCGTAAATTGTCCATTACGAAGAGAAATGACTGATTTGATAAGTAATTCGTTGAAGTAAATGTTATTCAATCATGAAAAGTAAATTTCATAATTAAATTCTCCCGCCTCTGTGAAAACGATAACAGTGCTGTCCTCAACTACGCCATGATCCCAATGAAGACCCTTATTAGAGTGCATCAATTTATGTAGTGACCTTAAGATCTATGTTAAATGTCTGCAACATGGAATTGGATGCAATTTGACAGCTGGCAAGTAGCGTTGATACCGAATATCGGCCAAATACAACTTCACGGAAGAATTATACCATAAAGATAAGAAACCACATTAGACGTTAGGCGAGAGGTATGAAGAGACAGATAGAGAGAGTATTTCCAGCCCTCGAAGAGCGTTTAAAAATTTCCTTGAGGAAGACTGTTACAAAAATTGCGTTTAAACCTAGTCAAAAGTTGGTAAAAATTGAATCAATTTAATGTTCGTTATCCTGCAAAGTATTCCGAGATACCTTTTAGTCCGCTAAAAGTACTCTGAGTAAATTTGTCCGTTGCATAAAGTATCTTTAAAAAAGAACCAACGGTTAATGAAATTGGACCGTACTTTGTTACCTCGTACCTGGCGTCTATAACAGCCATAATTGGATCAAACGATGCAGAGGTACGCGGGTGGACGTAACAAGAATGGTGTAAGCGGTAGGACGAGTTTGAAGTTGAACTTTCTGAAGCGATGGATTCCGGTCAAGGCGTTCGAAGTTCAAACTGGCCCCCAGCTCGTTCTGGTCTTTGCACAATGCCGCGACTTGGACTGAAGCATGTCTCTGTGTGTATATACCAGCATTGTGAAAATTATATCCAGTATTCGCAGATGAGTTTGAAGTAGTTCAACGGGTTGAATTTGGCAAATGGAAGCATGATCAACATTCAATGATCCAAGTAAGTGATCAATTATTATACGATTAACGTGAAGAAGCACATTGAAACACACATCTGCTCACTGAGCGTTATTTGATTAGGTGATTTCGAATCCAAGCAGAAGACAATGCGTGATTTTCGAGTGGCAATGACAACGATGCGAACAACAATAAAGCGGCATTAAGGATTCGCAATTTCCATACAAATGAGCCATACGTACAGTGTGCTGATTCGAATATAATCTGCAGTATACAGTTACAACAATCGCCCGAGTGATTCACCCGGAAACGTAACACCGCGGGATGGCTGATCTTGTTTTTAACTCGTTTCAGGTCAGCGGTTGCAGGAGGAATTCACGGCCAGAAATTTCTGCTCGAAATAATAACGAATGCATGCGTAAAACACACCGCGGATGTACGGCACGTAACGTTGCATACAACCGGGTTTGAGAAATAATTTTCCGCCGCTGACGTCAGATTATTTGATTATACCACGCGTTGGTATTTGTTGTTATCTTGAAAATACAACAACGTCAGCAGTGTTAAATCAAGAGAGTTATCGAGGTTTTAGTAATAGCATTTGTCCACTTTTCATTTGTGGACATATTTTGTTCGTGACCTTCCCTGTGTACAAGTCTTATATGTAATATACCAGAATCGGACCCGACGAGTTGTTGAGGAGAATTAAAAAATGATGAAAATATTTCACACAATACCGGCTTTGAGCCGACTTCGATCGCATGCGCACATCTGTTTATTATACAAATCCGGTGTCGATTTACATTTCACCTTGTACCTCTGGATGCGTACTTAGTCGTACAAATTAATATACTCTGCTACGTATAGCTTTTGCTTTAAACCTTGTAATGTTTATAACAGTGGCAGTAGCTTGAACTTACGGAAAAAAAAACTTTCCGAACCGTGAGGCCGTAATTACAATAATTACATAAGTGTGATTGGTGAGATCAGTTTTCCTAGATTTGTATGACAACTGTAATGTAGATACTTCTATCTCGTTACAAAATGAAAGAAGACCGTACAAACACATGAAGCACACTCTAATTCGAGAATTATAACGATTGAGAGGGGAGGGGGCTTCGACGTTACATAATAATATCCATTTTTAGGTGTTTTTTTTTTTTTTTCAAAGAAAATGAAAACACTTGGAACCGTTTTTAGTTTTGGAGCTTTCGCTACTTATATGCGCCATGCAGCCATTTTGTTATTAATATCAATGAAAAAATTCTAAAATGTTCTTGAAACTATAAATAATAAATCGCGGAAACTCAAATTGCTCCAAGTGCTTTCATTTTCTTAAAAAAAAAAAAAAAAAGAACCTGTCAGTCCATTGAAAACCCCAAATTCTAATGACACAAACTTAGTTTTCAATACAACTTGAGGAAAATAAAATTATTGTTCGATTTCTGTAATGCTAATAACAAGATCGTATTGTTTGACCCATTTCGATGGATGCCTGTGATCTCATTTCGTTTGTTAATGGATTCTCTACAAATTACCTGAAATCGATTTTTAATAACGTTGTTAAATTTTCCAATAAAACACAAGGTTATTCAACCCATAATCTTTAATCATTTTCTCTCTTGACATTTTTGTGATTAACTGAGGATCTGATGGAAAAATTCACACATCAGGCCGTTTACAAAAAATTCATCGTTTTAATAAAATTTGTTGTACTTCGAATCGCAGCTTTCGAACCATGCGATTAATCGTTATTATTTTGTGCTATTAATTTTTACTTCTAAATCAGATAAAAAAATCAATTAAAAAAATAGAAGAAGATCGAACAAAAAGATCGACTCCTGCAGGTATCACAAAGTAATTGCTAAAAATTATAAATGCACCTGATTAATAACGTTACAGCTACGAATCGGATACAGATGCAAATTTGCGTCTACTATTCCGGTACGAATTGCCACGTGTCAGTGCAGCTTTGGAAATCTATGCGACGCCTAAAATCACGGTGCAAATTTGATTTCACGCCTCTCGAGCCGCTCGGTGATGCTCCGTTGACTGTCTAAGCATCGCTAATCACACTTCGACGATCAGCTGATAACGCAGCCATTCAACGAATAAAGGATATAAAACTTACCGATATTTTCCATGACGTTTAATTAACTCAAGTGGGTAAAACTAACTGTGTTTTTGGGAATCGAGATTGAAAAAATTTCATTCAATGTACAGGGTATTTATTTTTATTATTAGAGGGAGAATCGGTTTTATTTTACTCGTCTAGACATTTTTACCGAATTTGACAAATTTCTTTCGTGATAATTTCAAGTTTGGAAGGAAAAAAAAAAACAAATGGAATTATCCTAACTCAAAATAATCAAGCATTCAGAAATAGTATAAAATATCTGAGTTTGCGATTGTAAGAATGTATGGAAATGAATTTAAAATACACATAACAAGTCACTGAGAAAGATTACAGTTATGAGAATTAACAGGGAACAATTTCAAGATTTTGGTCAAATATAGTCATATAAATTCAAGGATACTTTAAGGACACTTCGCGCAGAATTTTTAGGACCGCTTGACATTCGGATCGCATTACACGACATAAAAAAACACCCGACTACTACCCAAACGTGAAAAAATTTTTCGGAAATATTACAAACGAATAAATCAGTGTATTTCCGGCGTATATTGGTGCGCTGAATAGACGATAATGTTCCCCGATTTTATCCATCACATCAAGATATCAAAGATATCTCGATCAAAAAATGGCATTATTATCTCCCAAACCGCTTCGTAAATCATGGTAGAAAAAAAAACGTCCGTTACGTGTCGTGACCTACAGAATAACATACTGCTTGGAGAACAAAAAAAATAAAAAATTTATCACGTCTGAAAACAGCCATAAATAAAAATAAAAACCAAAGAAATGTTTCACACCCAAGATAATTTCAATGCGACAAGGGTGTTTTCATAATTTTCATTAAACAAGTGATATAATTTGATACAAGGAAAAATATTCAACCCCTAGTATCATTAAATTGTACGTAACGTGCCAAAGTATACCAGGACTCAAATTGTTGTTCCTGTCAAATGAAAATAGCTATTCCTAGAATTTTTCCAAGTTAATTATGCGCGTATTTACCGGTTGTATGTAGTAACAGGCGGCACCGCGTGCACGTGTAAGCCTGAAGGCGGACGCGTTGTATGTGTGTAACATACCTCTAGATAAGGCTGAGCGCGGTGGATCGTGTAAGGTCAGGCAGCGAGGCATGGGCATCTTGGGTCACGTGGGACACGTGGATACTCGGGTATCTGGCATGAAGTCAGGCGCACCGAGTGCCACGTTGTACGCAGATGGCCAAGCCATGTCCTTGCCTCGCGGCTTTCCGGCCAATTCTCGCGAGCTAACGTCGCCGACGTCATCGTATGCCGGGACGATCTCTTGAAACTTGAAAATCAACCGCGCATGCGCCGAGCAATTCAATCTCATTGGTCGGCCAAATCTTCCCGCGGCGATGTTCTTGTCCGCGACGCAGGCGAGCCAACCTACGCAAAATGTGTACGTTTGAATTTTCAAAGAGCGTAAGCGTTGAGTTCCGACCGTTCTTTGAAGAATCGACTTTTCGACCCGACAACAAATGCTTCCCAAACCTTTCCGAGTCACTGCCTCGATTAGTTGAGATTCTCACCTCGAAAATTCGTGTCAACTGCATCGCCGTCAGAAACAGTTTAACGGCTGAAACTCGGGATGGCCAGCCTGCAATGAACAGCCGATAAAACTCGCGCATGCGCTGTTGATTTTCAAGTTTCAAGAGATTCTCCCGGTATGTATTACGATCCAGATTCGGTAGCCTTGTCAAAATTATTCCGGCCGAAATTCGAGAGGGAGATGTTTTTTCGTCTAATATTAATATATCGATCGTGTAAGAACGTGAGAACAAAGTTAACGAAATTTTTACGTTATTTGTTGATTTTTAGAATTTTCTTGCTTTTAGCTCTTCAACCGAAATTACTTAATTTTTGTGCAATACCCAACCCCATATGATTCTCATTTCATTGTCCAAATTTTGGGTAAGCCACAAGTGCGATATGGGAACGATATGTTTTTTGTTCGTTTCAAATTTGGAATGAAATTAATCGGAACAATTTGAATGTTATAAGGGAGCGCAATTAATTTAATTCTCAAAAACATTCAATCCTTTTGCTACACTTTTTCCATAATCTTTATCCAATCCTACTACAATCTATTACTCTAAAGTGAAAGAAGGGGGGAAAAACACGTTTTCCATAACTGGGTAGCTCAAATAAATATCAGTTTTTCTCTGCAGTTTAAAATTAATCTCACGAAAATATAGCTAAAGAACATTATTACGTTTTTGAATTTTTCAGTCCACTTATTGTTCAATTGATATCCCGTCGATTATTTTTCTAAGACTATGTTTTCGTATTTAACTTAAACTTGCGTTGAACTTGAATATATTTTAGTTTCAAACGAATGGAGATAGAATAAAAAATGCGCAGTCGGAATTCGTACGCGAGTAAAATGAAATGAGCTGGTCATGTAATCGGAAGGAATTTCAAGCACGCCAAGAAATTGGTTGGAATGTCTTGTCACACACAGTGACGTGAGATTGAAGAGGAATAAAGAGAGGCTCAGAAAAATGTTGTGAAAAGAAAAATAGAAACGGTGAATCGATTAAACCGAGGTGTAGGATTTTTAGCTCGTGCCAAGATTCAAGGATACTTGTCTATAAGACCAGTAAATAACCATGTAGGTAGTTTTTTTTTTTTTTTTAGTATGAATCCACAAACTTGATTTAAGGGTAATTCGATGATGACGCCGAATGGAATGGTGATAATGATTTTACAATCAACCCCCGAGAGAATGATAAAAGAAAAGGGTAAAACCGTTCAATTCGGAACTTAATAACTTTGTCAAAAAATATGTTAAACAAAAGTTTTTGGGAAACACAAAAAAAAAAAAAAACCTAGAAAAGTGTCCTACGTTCATCTTCGTATCTTCAAAAATAGGGGAGGAAAAAAAAACGAAAAAACCTTAAAGTTTTCATTCAAAGCTATAAATTTTCATTCGGTTTTTTCTATTTTATTTTTGAAGATACGAAGATGAACGTAGGACACTTTTCTAGGTTTTTTCCTTTTTTTTTTTTTTTTTTTGTGTTTCCCAACAACTTTTGTTGATAAAGTTATTATGTTTTGAATTAGACGGTTTAACGCTTTTTTTTATAACTATCTCGGTGGTTGATTGCAAAAATGTTATCAACGTTCGATTTAGCGTCATCGAATCGTCGTCAGATCAAGTTTCCGGATTGATATGCCTAAAAAGTACTATCTCTAGATTTTTTTCTTGGCCTAGTTTCAGATATTGTCGATCAGGAAACGAATTTTGTGAAAACAGCAGAGTCGTTACGATCCTTGTGTTCCAAAATTTCATCTGAATCCTTTGAACACGCCGACGCAGCTTCTCGAAACTAGAAACTAGAAACTAGCTACGTATGCAGCTCGTTTTGCAGAAAACGTAAAACCATATTCAGTCCGCGGAAGCTTTCAGAATTATTAGGAAACTGTATAATACGAAAACCGTTTCCGAGTTTCAATACAGTTTACGTATACCAATTTCATTTATGTCCCACTAAATCTCGATCGCGAAATTCTATGAATTTTTCAGGTTTTCCAGAGAAAAATCTCATAATTTTCCATGAACAATTTGAATGAACCGGTTTTACGAAATATAGATAAAAAAAAAATACATATTTTCCATATAATTTATTTTTTTATGAAAGTACGAACTGTCACTTGGATCACACGGTCCAATTTAGTCAATGTACACAATCAGTTTGTAAGGTAACATTTAGGAATATTCAAATTTCGAAGAGAACCTTCTGGCGAAGGTAAAACAAATTTGTATTCGATGTAATTTATCTAAAGCTTGAAAAAATTGCGGGACGTATTTTTACGAAAAGAAAAAAATGTAGTGAACGATTCCCTGACTTTCCGCAAAAACTCCTGACATTTACTTGATTGTTCCGAAATTTCAGAATTCCATGACATTTCCAGATTTTCAAAAATTCCCTGACCATTTCATGGTTAAATGCTAAAAATTGTTCGCAAACATTTGCTAATCGTTAAATTTTCGTTTTCATTGCGTATTATTCGGGATGATTTGAAAGTTACGAAAGAATATCTCAAATTTTGATGAAAATCATATTCACACTAGAGATGTACGACGATTTCCAAATTCTTTTTTCCTTACTTTCATCAAAGCTAGCTGACGAAAATTTCTATAAGGGTTGATGATGATAATACGCGAAAAGTGATGCCAAAAATTGACAACGTTCTCGTAGAAAAGCCTCGAGAAGCTCGACGAACAGTTTCGTTTCGCAAACGCGAATTTCATTGCGATAATCCGGAACGTTCGGTCACTTGGGACAACGAATTTAAATCCAAGGACAGGGGAGCTGAAAATTGCACGCTTATCGGTTGGCGTCTAGAGAGACGGGACTGACTTCGTCGTCTAGCTTGGCTTAAGCAAAATGAATTAGGTTACGGAAATAACTTACAGGTTGCCTGTGCGAGTCTAAAAAATACAATATCAAATTCGTATAGACTGTAACGACTCGTCACTCACTCTCTGTTGCTTTAAAATTTACAAAAACAAATAAAAAATGATGTTTTTTAAACTCGAAAACTGTTGGTCAAAACAAAACCACTGTAAAACAATGCTTTAAAAAGTGTCATTGAAGTTGATTTAGTTACGATACTAAAGTTTAACTAAAAACGCCTCATTACTTATCTACAATATCGAATCAATCACATTTTCACACCATTTTGTATTATTTTTATGTTTGAATAACTTGTCACATTCGTTTTTTTCTGTTATTTCTTTGTGTTTTTTTTTAACAACAGTAAAATAATGATAACTCTCTTTGACATTGTTAACGAATCAGGACGTTTAAATTCGAAATTCAGTATTCAACATTTTTTCTTTTTGGATCACAGTGTTATTTTTTAATAAAATTTACGTTAATTAGATCGAACCGCATTATCTTTGAACCTTTGGATTACATCACTAATTTTCTTCGAACTTATCTTTCAACCTAACAGCAGTTAAAACAGGATGTTTGTATGACCTGATTGACACTTGCCGCGATAGGAAATAATTGACGAATTAACTACAGAGGAAAATCCCCGGAATGAAAGAATTCCTTTCAGTCAGAGACGATCAAGCTTCCTTTCCTTGAGACCATTTCCTGAAATTCAAAATCAACTCTGTGTGTCCGCTTGAAAATTTCCTCCGAATTTTCCTCCGATGTTTCATTATCTATCCGATTGTGTTCATCGGTTTTACCAAATTCGACGTTTTCGTTTCACGTCGAGACCTACGTGTTTTACTCCAGGAAAAGCAGAACAAGATTACCATGACCGACGTTGAGGAGAATTGATGGAAACTATTGATTCTTCAGCCTGATCCAATGATCCGTGGTTATTGATGAGCTGCGTCGTTTCATTAGCGGTGTAATTCGCTACTTTTTTTTTATCCCCTCCGATCTTCAGATCTGCCTTGATTAATTACGCTATACACGCGCTTAACTTAGTAGAATGTAAGATATTTACACAAGAGAGAATGCTAATCATTCTAACGCGTGTAATCATCCACTATGTGTTGCAGAAAATTCAATTCAATACAATTCTGGCGTACAATTTTCGATAAATTGAGAGAATGATTTTAACCATATAGTTAATCTGTATTACGGGACTTTTGATACCGAGATTTTATTCTCTTTACTAATATATACGATTCTAAATCATAAGCTTTCAAAGTATTAGCCTGTAAGTCGGATATTTACAATCGCATAAATAACATTTCAAATCTCGACTTGTATTCAGGTTTGAATATGAAATAAATTTTTTTGAATCATCCTCTGTGCTTTGTTTTCCCGATTCTGCGTACATTATTTATGATTTTCGTTTTCTACAGGGAAAAAAAAAACTCATCTACTGAGCTTTCATTTTCTTCGACATTCGTGACGTCGATTTGACACACAGACCGCTGTATTGATTTTTTCGGATCAAAAACTTTTCGCTGTACTCCGCCTCGGATTATCGACGAGATTGAAGTTGAACCGAAACGTTTGTATAAAGAAAAATCACTTTTTGTCAGGAAACCGAAAACAAGCGATTTTTCTAGAATTTTTCATGAAGAGACATTTGAATTTATTAATATAAAAATTTATATATATATATTGGGGTAAGATTGAACTTGATTTCTAAAAATAATGATTTTTAAATCTGTTATAGCCGGTCTCTGAGAGTACTTGTAAAAAAAAGACCTCTTGAGGTAAGATATTTTTTGACTGGGTCATTCGAAATGAAAAAAAAAAAAATATTTAGTTAATACAAGGTATTATCTGATCTTTGATCGAAGGAATAAACAAAATATTAATTTGTAACAAAATGGCGGCTTTACAAAAAAAGATTTCGTGTCAATTTGTTTATAAAATGGAAAATATTTATCTGTGAGAAAAACCGTTCGATCAAGGACTGAAAAATATATTCATAAAGCTTGTGTGAAAATTTGAGACCGATCGATTCAACCGTTTCCGACAAATCTTGCTCACCGACTTTGAAAACATAGTTTTGAGAAAAACGCGTTCCAAGTTTCAAAAGCACTTTCAAACGCTCCGGGGCGTTTTTGCAAATGCGCGCGTAACTTCGAGACCATTTATCGGATCGAGATGAAATTTTCCGTGTATATTCTTGAACACATAACGTTCGTAACGAGAATGAAATTTAAACAAAAAAAACTTAGATTTTTGGAAAACCCTGAAAAATTTACCCGTCAAATTGCATCAACTTTAGGAATTTCAACTTGGCGATTATTGTAACTTCGGTTTAACGATTCTCCACATTTCGTCCCCCATGCGGCCGACCTTGAATAACACCGGGTCGATTCAAGACGTACCGACGTATCGGCGACGTCTCTGTTCGTCCTTTCGTCCGAGTAGACTGAAATAACTCGCGGAGGCTGTCGCGATTCGATTTCGTTCGTGAGGCTTTTGCGCGTGTATTTGCACGCTGCTTACCCTTCAGCGATTGATTGGCTCCGATTACTCGCAATTCCCAATCTCTATACCTACGTTACTCTGTATATTCGTCCAAGTGAAAACCACGTCATGCCCTAACGATGCTTAGTGTTTGCACAAACGGTAAAAGAAAAATATTACTAACAATAGTGCTTGCGCAAAAATAAGACGTCAAGATTTTTATATTATAAGATTCAATTTTGCAGACTGGATGTGAATATTGTAAAATATTTTTGAAATGCTGTCTTAAGATGTTCAATATTTTATTTTTAAAATTGTATTCAAGACGCAGATACTGCGTTTAATCTTTTGAGTCACACTAAGTTTTGTGCTTAGTCGACTTTTGGAACAATGTGGTGTTCTGTGAATTTCGCGTTCACTCATTAGAATCTGAAATCGGGTTTAAAAAATTTGAGAAGTCAATAAATTTTGCTAATGTTGTTCCGAGATAACCGTAAATTATTTATTCTTTACTCAAGATCTTCGTTTAAAATATTGTTTGTTTTTTCCACGATAAAAAAAAAAAAAACTTTTTCTTTAAACAAATAAATAAAAACCGAGACTGAAATCGACCTACGGATATTTATTTGCAGCCCCGAAGTATCGTACCGACATGTTTTTGTAAAGGCCAGTAAGTTGGCTCGTGTGAGATTCGAGGTTTCCTGCCATGTGGGAAAATTAATTATACCTGTTGTAAAACGCAATCAAGGATAGTTTCACGCAAATGGAAGTATACCTACGTGATGAACAGCTCTTGGTGGAATTAGACTGCGATATGAGTACACCAACCTTGTATTTTGTAACTCGCATAGCACACTGTACAAAATCGTACGTCTACAGTGAAAAAAACGTGTTAGAATATGAAGAAACTGATAAATTGATTGAATATCTCAATTACTCAACAATTAGTATTTAAATCTGCGTCTCTGTAAAGTCGTTCTTTTATTTCGCATCGATGTTTATCGTACATCCTTGAATCAGGAACACCGTACAGGTACACACTAAACTTTCCTATAATTTTCGACTTGTTTCAAACCCATTTTGGAATCGATTAACGTTTATACACACAGAAATAGCGATTGAATAAATAAATAGGAGAATAAAGAATGCAATGAATATAATGTGTATCGTATATTATAAGTGAATGAACAAAATGTATATTACTTACGGAGAGACATATCGCTTTCTATCAGACAACAAGGCCTGAGGACGACTCAAACAAAGCGTATCTGAAATCAAACGTAATAAAGAATAGGTAAAAAATGAACTCAAAATTAAACCACCGAAATACATGTGTGGAGGGTTGATCATCGTGTCATTTTATTTTTTTTTTCTTTCTTATGTACCTACATTGTTGCGTGAGAATGAAAGAGCATGGACTAAAAATTATTTATTTACATGTAACAACGCAATAGTCAATTTTACACACTGTATTGATAATTGTTAGTAAATAATATTGGATTCATGTACAGTGAGTTCTTTCTCATCCTTCCATTTCTCACGATGCACTTTTGCCGGAAACGAGAGATAAAGGTATCGTCCGTACATACGGCACTAAACGATCATCGTCATCGTCAAGTTTCGTTGATTAATAGTCAATAACGGGATGGATAATCGTTCGATTGTAGAAAACTAGAGAATGAAGCGAGTGCGGTATCATTGGGTGCGTGTTTCGAAACCTGAAAGGTCTCGAGAATTTCCCGCGATCCGAATATCGTGCCTGTGGTATCCGCGCCTAGAAGGACATGACTTTCTAGTATCCAGTAACATAACCTATTAAACTAGTTTCATTCGTTCGTCACGGTTTTGTTGAACGAGTTGTTAAAACTTGAGCCGTGATTCGAGAGGAGCGAATTTATGGATTCAATTACTCCGTCTGGTTTCCTTGATTGACCTGCTGCGATGTTGGGACACACACGTTTCGTGTTTGTGATATCTAGGCGGACTGCAAGTTGGACAGTCGTCTGAGGGACAAAGGGAAGGAAAGGGAAGGCAGGGAAAGGAAAGGAAAGGAAACAAGGGGCTGAACGCCACAAGGAAGGGATAAAGAAGCCGAAGCGAGAGCGACTAGAGAAAGCGTCTTCACACACGCCGGTGTTCCAGACGTGGAAGTACGTTCGATGCAACGCGACTAGAGAGAGAAAGAGAGAGAGAGAGTGAGAGAAAGACTGCGAACAAGCGAAAAGGAAAAAAAAGTCGAGAGAGATAGACGAGAGAGGATGTTGATGGGGGGGATATCGCTTTTTTCAACGTCTAATTTTCTCCCCAACGGAGAGAAAGAGAGATGGAGAAGGAAAATCGAAAGCCGATCGGAGAGAGAAAGAGGGACCGAAACGCCTAGTGGGGAGAATTTGGGCACCAAAACGGCCCTGAGCCACTTACTGCAGTAGGTCAGCTCTCTTCACACAGCACAGGACAACATTTACGAGACGCGAACCGCAACGGACTCTGCGTTATGTATGCGCCCATATCATGTCGGAGACTCATTGCGCGCCTAGTCTGCATGATGGACACCTTTTGCCTCAAAACTGTTACCGTCCGGACAGACCGTGTAGTGGTCGTTTTTCGAGTAATAACAGCTTTGTTTCAACCCATTCTCATTATCGTGTCCTTCTTCAATCGAATCATGAAAACACCGTCAGTTCTATTTACTGTAGGAAATACGTAGAAAGTCAAGTATCGGGTCACCGAGTCATCAAGGATCCTGACTTCACGGAACAGTTGAATCTTGGAGTGTTCATATTTTTCGGGATGTCCAACAGCTGAGCAATTCATAAGAATTCTAAGTTTCCCTGACTGAGATCTCAAAGTTTTAAGACCGTTTTCACTCTATCTCTATATCTCTCTCTTTCTCTTTCTCAACGTATATTTGCTCGCTTTCATAACTTCGTTTCAAAACACTCACTTTCACGTAGTTCGAAATAAACACGTATCCGTATAAATTCGATAGGTACCCAGTGTTGTGGTGAGTTCGAAGACGTCCATCCTCTTTAAAGGCCAAGACTGGTTAGTTAGCAGATTATGTAAGTCGACTCTATCGATCTCCAGGGGTCCTAGATATCCAAGTTCATTTCGACCATAGCCTATCCATGAACTATCGAAGATTCCGAATGTTGTTACCAAACTGGTTATAAGAATACTTGAAGATCATTGCACAAGAAGTGGTTGGCTCTCGAACCAAGTTCTTTGTTTGTGGTAAGAAAAGTATCCGAATACAGGAGGGATCCATTCCATATAGTCAGAGGCAGGAATAATATCACAGATGTGAAAATAAGATGCAGATCGCGAATGAGCTTTGCAGGCGTGAAGAATAGCTTCAAGGATGGGCGGATTGGAATAGCCGAATTCCGTAGAGGTAATTAAAGATTGGAATAACGTCGGTAATCGACAATACAATCGGCCGATATAAGACAAACACAAGGATATGGACACGTATGAAATTGCTTTATTTGCGAACGGTTCAATGCCGCTGGTAATGAGACAGATGTATAAAGTCTGTTTGAAATGTCTGAGAGACTACGACTACTATAAACAGTACAGTCTTTCTTTATATAGTTCTCCTTAGATCTCTTCTACAAAAAATTCTGAGTTGTCAATCAACGATACCCAATACTTGTGCTCTTTGTTGTGAACTGACAATTAGATTGAAAGAATCGATTGTCAAACGTTTATAGAGAACCTTCGGTAAGTGGGCAATGAAACCAGAGGAGTCCAGGTGATCAGGGCTGTATCGAGAAACAAAGATAACAAATTGAATCTCGCAAGGTACCCCTGGTGCAATTGATAAGAATCATCAAAGGTGAAGGAGAAGTAGTAGAAGAAGCCGAGGCGAAAAGCAAGATAAGTCTACTGAAATAGAACATCCATAACCAACCACAGAGAACGGGCCGTGCGAGCTCAATCTCTCGACTACTATAGGAAAATTGACTTCAAAGCGACCATCGTCTGGAGGTTCTCCTCAGCACGGCCCTGTCCTGAATAGACGCAGAACGTACCACGCTTATCCATATCTAGGCTCGCGTCACTAACACGCCTGTGCAAACACAGAGTCAAGTATCGTCTCGGTGTGCGAGTTGAGCTGCATTTATGTGACCCAATGTTATTGACGAAGCCGACAATGAGATCGAGCCCATATTCTCGTTCACGTATAACAAACGCTGCTGCCTAGACCTGGTCATTGTCAGTCAGCGAAGTGAAATCTACAACACGCAAGTGTAAGAACGGTACCGGAAGCTTGTGACCCTGATCTATTGTGTTCCGATTTTTTTAGTCATTCAAGTACACGTGTATACTACACTGTAGGTATACCACATTTACGAAGGTGGTAAGTACGGACCTGGGCATCGAACGGTTCACGAATCACCGCCGATCGGTTATACTTTCCTTTATTACACCCAGACTTATGTGGAGCAAGTCGAGCCTTCAATGGATACACAGAAATTATTGTTTCTTCGTAACTGAGTAGCACCAAGTTTCTTGGACAGGGTGGTGCTCATTCGGAGGACAGTGCACGTTGATTGTGATGTGCAACGGTCCAGCTTTCGACGTTGTTGTAGCAGTGATTCTTGACCATTAATCATGGGATTCGCATCGGAGTTTCCAATCAGGCTGACCGAATGAGGTAAGGAGGATTCCAGCGTGGGCCAGGAAACGGTTCTGGATCAAAGATCGGCCAGTCGCGTCATTAGTCAAATCACCTACGACCGGCCGCGACCTGTGATGACCCACAGAGTTATACCCCGTTCTTAAGTCTCCTCTAATTGCATCCGTTTCACGAATATCACGCGGGCAGTTGGGTGTAGCGCCAAGGTGCACGCTTTGCGTGTGGACGACCGCGTTTCAAAGTGGAATTTCGTTTCTGCCGGTGCAGTTACGAAATTCTGCTGATTTAAGCGGTTCCAAACCGTCTCCAATTCCTTGCGAAACTTCGCCGCGACTGCAGGGAAATCCTCGCTCCATTCGGACTATGGTTTCGTGTATATATATATATATATACATTTTACAACCTTGCAATATTTGGTCAACCTACTTCTCCTTCTTTTTATTATTCGACATTACGAGAAGAAGGAAGAGCCGAGCGAGGATTTTGGAGTTTAAAATCGAGACGCGCGTCTCTGTTCCAACTTTGAAATAGTTGGACAAAAACTACGAATTACGACGATTTTATACAGTGAGAATCGCTGTAATTACTATTTAAGTTTTATTACAGGTTTCGATCCAGCATTTCGCATCTTATACGCATCTAGACTCACAGTGATCCGGTGACGATTTACGTCAATTATCCGTCCTGTCTGCCTTGGCCTTTAACACGTCGATAATACGGTTACCTGTTATCTCACACCTCGATCACTTCCGGCCACTTCTACACACGCTTTGCGTCAGCTTGGGTTTAGGAATTATGAGAAATGAAGTATAATAAAGATTGGTACCTTTGTCTTTTGGTTAATCAATATCGAGTGTTTTCTTTCCATTTCCACGAGTGCGCAAGATCGTGGTCACAGAATTAAAGTGCCAAGGATGAGTCACTTTAGAACACTTGAGGCATTAAGGTATCGGAAAAAAGCAGTTCCTGAATATATTTACGATTACGTAATGCTCGTTGACATTCACAGACGCGCGTAAATTTCGTTTTAAAAAGTTAAATACCTATGAGAGTAAAAATCAAACCTCATATTCGCCACTTTGCATCTAGGCAGAAGAACGATAGGCTTTAAATAGCTTCGATTCTCACACGCACAGCGTTTTTCGACAAGAAGAAATTCTTTTTCTTCTACCGATATGGAATTCAACTTAACATCAGCATGACGTAACCTCGAAGCAAGTTAGAATCCAGTTCCAAATATTTATACTGTTTCTATCAATTTTCGAAACTTCTTCTTTACAGCGGTCGTAAAGATACAATTGCAAACTCTATAATTTCCCAATGTCTGAAACGACTTCATTAAACATAAGAAGAAGAAAGTATAGAATCCCATTTGATTACTCCAACGTCTCCTCAACTTTTTGAACAAAATTAATCAAGGTTGTAGATAATGTGACAGATTTGTATCGAGGTCATACTTCCAACTTCAGGAATAGGTTCAGCCATATTGACCGCAAATGATGCACCTTTCAGCCTGTATTCCAGATTTTTTTACCGCCTCCATACCGTGTCCAATAGAACCTGAACTGACGAGATGAAATCGACGCGGTGAAACTGGACAATCAAAAAAGACCCTAAACAAAGTCTAACAGTCCCTTCGAATACACCCTCTTCGAAGGTTCGTCCGTCAGTCGAGAAGCAAAGCTCTCAAGGTAAAAGGAGAGCCCTGTAATATTCGAATGAAAAGCTAACGAAACCACGCGCAGGTGGCAAACTGCGCAACGGACAGATGGACGTCGGCAGGGGTTCGCCCACGTTTCGTTATTCTATACCGAACCGGATTTGGTGGTTCGAAGCCATGGAAGCGAAGGAGCGGAGAAGCTCGGCCTGCAGAATGGCCGCAGATGCCGGGGTGCGGAAGGGAGACGATGAAGAGACGATGGTGCTGGGCTCCGGGGTTCGGACCCGGGAGAAACTGGATGAATAACCTGTGCAGCCCTCGGTCCTAGAAATTCGGGGTTTGTGCTGCACCGCAGGAGGGTTCGTCGGCCTTCCGGAGGGGAAGAGAATTCAGCCCTTCGTCGGAGGGCGATAGGGGATTCGTTTCGATTCTTGGAGGGTCCCTTCGCTCACGGATGATGGGAACGTACCTCCTCTTCTCTTATTTCCTCCCCCGATTATTATTCCTACCTTATACCTGGACACGTATTTGGTCTGAAAGTTAGAAGGGGAAGGGAAACAGGTTTTGGAACGATAACTCAACATTACGATATCGCGTGTACGATGTGCAATGTGTTGAAAAAGTAGCCGGAATTTTGTAATTTTGCGTGTTGCGATTGTCCGATTCGCGTTACTGTCTGACCGAATCCCATATTTTTCGCATTTTTTCATCAATTTCCCGAACTTTTCTTAATAACCACGTAATCGCACTCATAAATTATATAATAAATTGTCTTTTCCGCGGCAGGTTTAACATCAGTGACACCTCGGGACTGGGAACAATCAATAAACTTTAGCGTCAGACCTACAACGTCGTGAATCAAATTTTGCACGGGTAATTCCGCGAAGTACTTAATGAAAAGCAAGCAAGCCGCACACGCGGTTCAATTACGTACACGACGTACAAGTACCGTATAATAAATTGTTCCCAAGTCGAAGTTCATGATAGTAAAAGTCATTTTAATCGCCCCATAAATTGGAACTGTTGAAAAAAAGAACGAGATAAATACAAGCAAGTCTCGAAACCCAAACGATCAGGCCTCCTTAACGTAGCTCTGTTTTCACCATACATATTATTCAGAGTTTAATTCGTTCGTCGAACATTTAATGCAAGATACCGAATGCCGTTTAAATAAAGAACGTAAATAACGGAACAGTTTGTTTAAGGATGAAAGGACGGGTTTAACAGCAACAAGAATCTGTCTTCGAGATGTTTCTCCATAGATTCGCAGCTCAATCCCTTGCACAAGTCTATTGAACAGTTTGAGGCTGTCATTACTGCGTGTAATTGAAAGAAGAATCGAAAGTCGTCCTCGAATATTCAAACTGCTGTTGCTTTTGCTGATGATGCCGGTGCTACTGGTGTTCCTGCAGTGTCGTTTCACATGCGAATGAATGAATGAATGAATGAATGGATGGATGGATGGATGGATGGATGGATGGATGGATGGATGGATGGATGGATGGATGGATGGATGGATGGATCTTCTGTTTTTCTCAAGCAGCGCGAAACGAGAGAGTGACTGACTCGAATTTTACGAGTTACTCAACACTTCATTGCTGTAATAACGTGACTGCTCCAAGTTGATCTCCATACACGTGAATACGCACAAATATTCGTGTTGTACCCGGCATTAACCAAACACTCATGTAGGCGTTTGTAGATAATGCGAATTACACACTATTCATTTCTCTCGTCTTTCTCTCTTCCTCTAATCTCCACCTCGTTATCATCATCGTCGTCATCGTTTCATTATCAAACTCTACGTTCATTTGTTCCTTCTCGTTTTCTTCTTAAAACTTATTGAGGAAGGTCGTTTTTTTCGCTACCGCGAGGCGCGATTAAGCAAAATAAAAATTGTAAAAACATACACGCGCAATCAGAAAAAGACTCGTGTAACTGAATTTGAATCGCGGTCAATGAAATAAATTTGAATAGTATAATAAACGATCCTATCTATTTTCTACTATTATCATGATCAAATTTATCGCTGTTGCTGTTTGACTTTGCATTAATTTTACTAATTTTTTTTTTTTTTCTTTTCTTACTTTAAACTACGTTCTACGTAAAAAAAAAATATCTATTTATAACCCGCTGAGGGCAAAATTAAGAGAAAATCGAAGCATTTTTTTTTTTTACTTCTTTCTTTCCCTCTTTCTCCGCAGATATTACGTTTTATGCGCAACATGTGTGAAAATCGAGTTACTTCACTCATTCGATTGATAAAAAGTGAGGTCAGAACGCAAACAAGTTGGCTCGATTCTGTAATATCGAGTCACACGAATGTGTTACGGTATGTGAAAATAAAGTGCGTGTTACATGTGTTCTAGAAATTGAATCGTAGTCGTTTCTTCTTTTTTTTTTTTTTTTGTTTTTTTCGATGTTTATAGTTGAATTATAACTGATTTATGAATCGTTGTCGGTCGTTTTTTTTTGTCGTTGTTGCTGATGTCGTTACATCCGACTGTTTCTTTTTTTCCTCAGAATCGATCGTTCAATTAAATTTATCATAAATGACACTGTTTCATTCATTGAATTCTTAAATAATCGTCAAACAGACCTGAATAGTTACTAGGTCAATCAACGGTTCGGAGAGGATTAAATCACGCGAGATGAAACAGTGTTCGAAATTTGCTGGAAGCATATTCGACGCTAATGATTTCAGGATAGCCCGATCGATGATCAGGGACACTGCGGCGTAAAAGAATTTGCGTTACATACTTTGCGCGCATATATCGATAAAAAATCAAAAAGTGTAAAAGAAAAGTAAACAAATGAATAAAGACACCACTCGCGAGATGTCAAGGCGCGTCGGTTGTCACGATTTCGCAGCAAACTCGATGGCACAACACCTAATAATTTCTCGACGCCGTTAACCGCGTTTCTTTTCAACTTTCGTACCTTGATCGCTCGGCAAAACCACGTCGCGTAAAAAGTCGTCGGACAAACGACATATATTCAAATAAATTTTTAACTTTGGCATTTTTCTAATCTTCCCGATGTGTTTATGACAAATTATTGATTTACCGCCGAATTATCGTTCAATGATATCATTTTCTTACCTCGAAATTTCCTAAACGACTAAAACTCGAGCAATGAAAAATGGTACGCCTGAAAGAAGAAAAGCTTTCCATTCGCGAGTCGGTTGTTTTAGCTACATACGAAACAAATGACTTTACACTGGCTTTGAGCCAGCCTTCGGACTTCCCGTTTTCACACTTCTGGTACAAAGTTCTTAGAGAGAAAAAAAAGCATAATATACAATTCGAATTTCGAACTACAAATTCAGATTCATGATTAACGATTTCAAGGCCCTCGGATACCATATTACGTGAAAATACGACGATTTTTTTTTTTTTTTCGTATTTTGAACCACCATGACGGATCCACCATTACAAATTTTGGAAGTCTGACCTTGGATTCGTTATGTTATCGGTGACCCCAAAAAACCTCGACCTACCAATTTCTACCAAAACCCGTATATTTAAACATTTTTTTTAGCAATATTGGATCGCCATTTAAGATTTCGCAATCCGACTTCTAATACGTGATCAGCCACCCAACAAACCGACGATCATCAATATTCGTCAAAATTAAAATGTTTATAGTATTTTTTTTGTCCACTTATTGAATACGCCAAATTTAAATTTTGCAAATCTGAGCTTGGATTCTTGATAAGCGATCAAAAAAACGATACGGTACCAATTTTTCTTCAAATCGATTTATCCATTCTCAAAATATCATCACTTTTACTGGATTTTTTCGAATTTTGTTATTTAAATAATTGAAAAATTAGCGAAACGATCATAACGAAAATCTGATCAGTTTTCAGTTTGAAAAAGCCGCATTGATACAGACCAAAATCATTGAAATTCTGTAACTCGTTCTCAAGATGTCGTCGAACAAAAAAATTGATCACATACGTAAGTCCATCCGAAAATGATTAGAAATGATTTTCCAAACTACAAAACGTAGAGATTTAGCGAGAGCTCAATTTTTCATTAAAATAACTCACATTTTTCTGTGAGAACAGCAAGACGGGAAGTTAAAAAAGGCGAGTTTATCGGTGAATCGAGTTGTTCCCGCTTATTGACCGTTGTTTTAGTACCCCGATATATTTTACCCACTATCGGTTGGCGCGCACACTGTCGATATGCCTGGGATTCGGACAAACAGGGTTGAAAGCACGCGAAAGCTACAGTCGGGTGGCTTTGACTCGGTTTTCTCTGTGAAAGCACTGCACAGAGAGAGAGAGAGAGCGCACACGGAGTATAAACAAGTAAAATTGGCTTTGCTCGCCGAGCTGCTGCAGGTTTCAAAGAGTAAAAGTATATCACATATACGCCGCTCGGATTTTCAGTAACGGTTCGCTTTCACTTCCTGTACCAGACAATTATGTAAACCGTAAGCCGTAAACCGAGTAGCGGGGTGTTCGGATTTAATAACGCACGAGTAGAACAGCGGCGATTGCTAATCGTGAGACGGTCGAACGGTCGAAACCGTAACAGGAACGGAAACAATGAAGACGGGTTTCAAGTTGCCTCGAGATCCCGAGAGTCGTTTTTATATTCAATGAGATAATCGGTTGCGAAACGTTTCGTCGATTTCATTTTTCGTTGAAAAAATCGACGGAAATATAAAGAAAAAAAGAAATGAAACGAGCAGAAAACATCGTCAACTTACCTATAAGACGCAGAACGATAAGAATAAGAATGTTTGACAGATTTTTACTTTTATTTATTACCCTGTCGAAAGTAGTTTCTTTATTGGATATAAAATATTTGAATTTTGAGGAGAATTTTTTAATTTTTTTTTTTGGATCTTTCAGGGTAGTAAATAATTCATAACTTTGATTCGACAATGCCTGCACGGAGAGACAAAAGTCGTTAAATCAACCGACTCGATTTAATTGGATGAATTGATTGTGGCTTTAATCGTTAGTTTGTGAAAATAAATACACCGTAGTTAGCATGATAAATTCTATCAGGTCAAATAAACCAAACGAGTTACCTGCATTTAAATGCGAGCAATCGCTTCGACAAGTAATCTTTTATCGTCAAATAATTCAGTATTACGCGGAGTCAAATTTGATCCTTTTGAATCAACCCCTGCATGTGATTTAGTGAACAAAATGATTTCGTCAGACTAGGTGATTTTTATTCTCTCCGTTCAAAGTTGTATTTACATTGTTTAATACGTATGGTTGAATGAACTAAATGTGCCTTTTGTCGGGAACTTTTGACGATTGAAAGAAACAAATTAAGTTTCTTACTTGTTTCGCTTACTTATCCAAGTCAGCGAATATTATTCGACTAACTGCAAATACTTTTGTTGATTCAAATGCATGTATGAGTCTAAACAGCAACAAAATTGTTTTCATACAAATAGTTTAACGAATCCATCTACAATCACGAATAGGCTAACGAGTTCAGCTACTTTTGAATATTTTGTTCGTTGAAAGAAAAAACCACTAAAGTCGATCGTGTGAAGCAGCTGGGAAAACACGAAGGTAATAAAATCCAAGTTTCTAGCTTGTTGGATATGAGCGAAATATTTACGTCGAATAAATAATTTGGCGATTGGGAGAATTTCACTGGTCAAGTGAACTGTTTCATCGGCTTTTTCACTGCTTCCAAATTATTGAAATACTGATGAAAACTTCATGTCCATGCTTCGGATCCCGAAGAGAATCACGCGGCGTTTAATCGGTAACTAAAAATGCGTTTCTGAAAAATCTATCGACTGTCGTAATTAGGTTGAAAATTTCAATATTACTCTCGATCGGCATCATTCCAAATAATTGCCGGACTTCTTTTCGTTCCATGATTCGATCTCGTCGATAGAAATTTAGAATAATTATAACGAAACGTTACCTTACTTTATAACCTAAGAATTTGTTTATCCCAACGATATGAGACTAGAATCAACAAATAATTCGTTTCAATCAACGATTGAAACATTACACAGAACTGAATGTTCAATTTCTTGTACCTAGCTGTAATTTTTTCATCTAAATATTAATTTCCGTTAACTGAGATGTTTTTAAACCAACAGAACAGGATCTTGCATAGATCAAAAGTTTAATTTCTTGGATTAAAAATTAAGATATTCAGATTAACAAAATGATTGTCATATTCTTTAACTCGATGATTCGTCGACTGTAGATATCCTCGTATTTGTGTTAAACAATTATTCAAGCAACGGAATTACGTTTAATATAATTCGTGCGACTTTTAAATTGTTGTAACAATCAAATGTTCGTTTCGCCGTTTGTGAAGGCCGCATTTAGTTGATCGAAGCAATTTCTTTCTTTTGTTTCGTTTTTTTTTCCTTTCTCTATTCAACGACTATTCTCTCTCAATGCGCAGCCAATATCCTGTCCAGCCCAGTTTCCTGCCGGGATCGAGGATATATTTAACCGCATAAGGTGCATTCGGTGTATTTGAAGTATCCGATGTGTCAGCCAGTGTAGTTACCCCGATGCAGGGCTGAGCGGACTCGAGCCAGATATTCTATTTATACGGAACCTAAATAACTAAATAACCAACTCAAGTCGTCCGATTATACATCGTCAATCTTCCGCGTTAATATCGAGATGTCAGCGGCAAAATGCGAAGAGAGAGAGAGAGAGAGAGAGAGAAGAAGAACAAATTTTCACTGAGAGAAATTTTTAGTTTCGGTTACCGCTCAGTCCTTAACTATTTTCATTTTTTACCGCAATCGAAAAATATTGTTCTAAGTAGAAAATGAAAATTAGTTTTCTAGCTGTTACCGAAAAGTCTAGTATCCGTTACTATTCTTGCTCGTTACGATCACTGTTGCTATATTTTCTTGCAACCGTTGCGAAAATTTAACGCTCGTGCAACGATAAATTGAAGTTAAAGCCTTGTTTAACTAAAAAAGTAGAGTAAACCGAAGAAACTGATTTTGCGATGCAATAACCAAAAAAGGATCGACGATAGCGCAAAATGATTAGGCGTACCTCGTTTTTCGTAATGCCAACAATATTCAAGCGGTTTTTTTTTAACGATACCTGTGTTACTAAATTTTTCTAGTTACTGTAGCAAATGAAATTTTTCGCAGCGTTGCAAAGTGTTTTCACAGTCTTAACTCGATGCGAATGAATACCTCATTTGGACGATCAATGAATTTCTTGCGTATGGAAATTACAAGCATTGAAAATTACTCCCCTGCCGGCAGGCAAATTGCTGCTCAAAATGACGGTAGACAAAAATAGCGAAAATAGAAAGAAAATTACGGTGATGCAATAAATTTTAACCGACCGTCCGACGAAATCCATTCGCTCGATTCGGTCAATTCCATTTCTTTTTATCTTCATTTTCGTTTTCACAACGAGACTTTATTAACCGTTTATACACGCATGATGTAAGTTATATAGTTATATAATTATGTATAGAGACGATGTACGATCAAGATACAAAACAATACACTCAGGTGCACGCATTTAAGTATATTTTATATACACGATCGGACTTGATTTGAAAAATAAAGAAATGAAAATATTTTCAAATCACTTCTTATCGCAGTGTCTGCCAGAAATTTGTATGGTAAAATAATGGGGCGCTCGGTTATCTTTTCGATCCGAAAACCCGTGGCGAAACATTCGACGGTGTAAATTTGTATAAACTATGTAAGCGTTATACGCGCATATATATATATATGTATATATAACGGCGGTCTAGCTGAAGACAACAACGAAGAGAAGAAGGGACGAAGGGGGAATGCAGTAAACGATATGTAAGCGTGCCATAAGCGAAATCAGTTGCAAATGTCTCTAACGCGAACTTTCTAAATTACGTCAGGAAATCGCATGCAGGAGTACATGCCTATTATCCGTATACATACATATGTATACGCATACATATACAAGTGTGTAATACTCTTAAGGTAACCATGGATGAATATATACCATGAATGAAACAGATAATATATAAAACAGAAATGTAAAGTGAAAATTTCCATAATAGCGTTCTTCGATAGCGTCTGAAGATCCAATAACTCGATCTGAATATCCCAAAGCGAATTTGTTTCAGCGAAAGTTCAAAATTCAAGTGAGAAAGAGATCTAGATATACGTTATATGAAATAGAAACAATGAAACGAAAACGTTGACCAAGTTTTCACTTCTTTAAATTTCAATTAGGTAGTCACTTTTCTTTTCCGTTCAGTGTATAAGTTAACACAGTAGTGGATTTGTTAGAAGATAAAAAGAATCAGATGTTTGTATGATTAGTTGAGACAGAGTATCGAACGATTATACGCAACGCAATAATTGCGCGGACCTGAGATTCGTGCGATCCGAAATTCTATTTTCGTAATCGTATTGAAAACGTGGAAGATTTGTAAAAATTTAATGACGACGTACTTGTTTAACGTACGATAGAACGAGGCGGGGTTGAAATTTTGAATTTAAAAAATTCCAGAAGCGCCGAATTCCGAATTTTTGTGGCGAAATTTGAAGTACAGAAATGAAAATTTGACGAAACGTCAAAGTTTCGAATGGTCCGAAGCCCGACGCTCAAAGTTCGGAAATGGCTAAATTCCGAAAGGGCATAACTCGAACAAGTCAAAATTCCAAAATTGCAAAATCGAGAAAATTAAAAAATCCGAAAAATCGAAACATTGAATGATCCAAGATTTTCAGTTCTGCAAGTTTCTGGCTTAGTGAAATTTCACCAGTTTGAGCTTTTTGTTGTTTTGGATTTTCGATATTTTTACGTTCGAAATCCTGGTCATTCCGACTTTCAATTTCTCTCATTTTTCACACCCGCTAGTTGAGTAAACTACGCTGCGTGAATATATTTTAATTTTCGGACTTTTACTGTATCGAAACTTTATTTTTCCGAATGTTTCTCTACCGAAACTTGAATTTTCGGAACTTTGATCCGCCGGCTGTCCGACCATTCGAAACTTTGTTGTTTCTTCAAAGTTTGATTACTTTACTTCAACCTTCGCCGCTAAATAATTCGGAATTAGGCGCTTTCGGAACTTTTCAAATTCGGAACTTCAACTCCGCCCTCGGTTCAATGAATATCAAGTTTATATTCGAGGACGAGAGAATTTTCCCAGCAATTATTTTCACTCGCACGTTCGTCCTGCTGTATGCGACGATGCCTTGTATCATGAATAACGCATATCGAGTCAACCACGCGTTGCTTTCTGTTAAAGTTATCGCTATCTCCTACACGATTATCGCCAATGCAACCGCGTGTATCGAGCAACGCCTGATTTCTACGTTCAGGAAGTGCAGCTAAACCGTTAAATTCTCCGCCTCCGTATAACGCTTGCTACAAATTTATACAACTGCTTGTAACGTAACGCGGTTTATACATAAATAAGACAGTTCATGAACGAGTATGAAAAAATTCACCTGCTCTCCATGAGGTAATAAATTCATTTATCCCGTTTCCCTTTCTCTCGAAGCTCGATTCTCGATTCGAACATCTACCAGGTGAAAGGGAGAAATGTGAGAAATTTAGCAAACCATAATAAACAAAACGTACTCTTGTCTTAAAAAGCCAACTCCTTATAAAAGTCGTTCGACAATTGTGCAATAATAATGTTTCCCTGATGTTTCGTTACGTCAAGTGGTAACATCACTGTCTAAAAAAAAGAAAACCGCTTTTTTCACCATTTTCTTACTTTTACTTATTCTGCATGGAAGAAAAAGTCATAAGATAATAATATTTTAGGAAGTTATCAGGCACGTGTTTAAGTGTAATAGATAAAATTGTTCTCAACCAATATTAAAAAATGGCGACACTGGCGCAATTCTCGCGAATCAAATTGCATATTTGAATCTGGAAGAGAAAAAAATAAAAAAAAAAAATCCTAATCTACGTATCAATAGCTATAGAAATACGCAGGATATTTCGAAAATATTGATTTTTGTGTAATTGGCGAGTATTCGAATGAAAATGTACAATATTCGATCAAAGAAAGGGTACTTGTTTGTTAGTAAATAACTTTTGAATTAATTTATCAAAAATCCACCACGCATTTATACGTAGACTAGATGACGTTTTTTTTTTCAGATTCAAATTTATACCAGTTACATCGCGTGCCGCACGTTTCGCGAGAACGGCTCCAGTGTCGTCATTTTTGAAAATTTGTTGTTAATAATTTGTTTGGATTATTCTTAAACACATGCCCGATAACTACCTTGAATATTATTGTCTTATTACTTTTTGTTCCATTGAAAAAAAAAACAAAATTTCAAATTTTTAGGCATTTACAGTGGTGTTACCCCTTAACGTTCCTTCATGGTTCTCCAAGTTATCTCCTCTCGTGGTCCTTTTTCAGTCCAACGAGGTCCAGGCGATACACGCGGCCACGTTAACGGGCACCTATAACTTAACGTAAAAGAGCGCAGAGCATGCTTTCATGGAAAGCCAATAGTTATTATATCCGCGTGGGTGATTTGAGAAAGGGGTCGGAATCGCGGGTTGGATCGTTTTGCGGTCCGTCGTCGTCCGGCCGAGGAGGAAGTCCAGTCTGCTGGATGCGGACAAAAGATGAAAGTAGGTGGGTCCGACGGTGCCACACTCAGTTTTCAGGACTGTTTGTTCGGCGATGCTTCCACATTTCCCATTATGAGAACACTGCACCTTCTGGTACAATGACTGCATTCGTTATAACCTTGCGTACTCGGCATGTTCCAGTTGCCGAGCACTCGGAGTAACTTATTGCGTCCTGTTGATGCCACGCAAAAGGGATTCGGGAAAGCCGGGCGAAAGTCATCTGGCGTGGAAAAAAAGTGCAATGATTTCGTCGGTGCTCGGCGGGAAATTATCGACGAAATTGGATCCATCTTCTGTCGAATATCTAATCACCTGATAAATCGGGACTCTGATACACGAGTCAAGCTCGGAGTTTGTGGATTTCAAAGGTTTCGACCAAGCCGAAGGATGTCGAGCTGCTTTTAGCAACTTCGAATGAAAAGACTTTGGTTAAGTTCGAGGGACTTGAACATGACTCATGAGGTGCTTTACCACTTCGAAGCAATTGGTACTTGGCACAATTTCAGATGGCTTTGAACAAACTCTTGTACAGTAATTAAGGAGACTCTAATTGGTTTCAAGTTACTAAGGAGCGAATGAGGGAATTCAGAACTTGGAGTGATTTGAAAGGAATTGAGACATCGCTGGAAAATGATCGATGAAATTGGATCTATCTTCTGTCGAATATCTAATCACCTGATGAATCGGGACTCTGAGACACGAGTCAAGCTCGGTGTTTATGGATTTCAAAGGTTTCGACCAAACCGAAGGATGTCGAGCTGCTTTTAGCAACTTCGAATGAAAAGACTTTGGTTAAGTTCAAGGAACTTGAACATGACTCATGAGGTGCTTTACCACTTCGAAGCAATTGGTACTTGGCACAATTTCAGATGGCTTTGAACAAACTCTTGGACAGTAATTAAGGAAACTCGAATTGGTTTCAAGTTACTAAGGAGCGAATGAGGGAATTCAGAACTTGGAGTGATTTGAAAGGAATTGAGACATCGCTGGAAAATGATCGATGAAATTGGATCCATCTTCTGTCGAATATCTAATCACCTGATAAATCGGGACTCTGAGACACGAGTCAAGCTCGGTGTTTATGGATTTCAAAGGTTTCGACCAAACCGAAGGATGTCGAGCTGCTTTTAGCAACTTCGAATGAAAAGACTTTGGTTAAGTTCAAGGAACTTGAACATGACTCATGAGGTGCTTTACCACTTCGAAGCAATTGGTACTTGGCACAATTTCAGATGGCTTTGATCAAACTCTTGGACAGTAATTAAAGAAACTCGAATTGGTTTTAAGTTACTAAAGAACGAGCGAACGAATTCAGAATTTAGAGTGATTTGGAAGGACTTGAGAGTTGTCGTCAAGTTTCGAATCGTTTGCATCGATTTCAAGCTACAGAACTGGCTTCACAGTCCGTGGCGTAACTAATTCAAATGACTTTAAGCGACTTGACCGAACGACTTCCGAGAACTTGGAACGAATGGATGAAATCGTTCATGTACTAGAGTTTTAGATGAATGTTGCTTGAACTCTTTTCGATGCCGAACCGCCTCTTCCGCTGCGATGAGACTAGAAACACAGTTACTTTTACGAGGATTACAATGAACTGCAAACACGTGTATGTATGGAACTTGAAGCCAAGGATGACACGTTACACGAGCTCCACGTGTGCATAATGAAAAGGCTTAGATTTCCGGGTGACGAGTGTGCGTTCGTGTACACGGCCACATTCCACTGCACTGAGCGTGGAACTACGTGGATGTGGATCCATGAGAATGGGCTTATTTGAACGTTCTTTATCGCGTATCAACGATGTAGGATGTCGTTGCCGAGTCGGAGATAAGGTCGAGCGACAAGGCGTGACCCGTTTTTGCTCTTTCGTTTCGCACGAAAGTCACTTTTAGCCCATTCGCAGCAGTGTTCCAGTTACTGAGCATCTCGTATTGTCGAGTATGAATATACATATACATATATATACATATATATATATTAAATAATGTATACCCGGAGGCTCCTTCAAACTTTTTTAAACAACGCGTGACTGCTGAAACTGTTTATTCCCACTAGGAAATACTTATCAATGGTTTAAAAATCCGTTTATGAAAAATCGAGAACCATCAATTCGTATGCACCGTTAAATCAACCGTATTCACCCTAACGCTGCACACCGGGGTCAAACGGACCCCACGACATCCTCACAGTGGATTCTACGTAAAAATCGTTGATTTATTCTTTTTCTCAAACATCTGTGGCTTGAGAATTAGTTGGTCAATTTTCTGCTAAAAGTATCGAAAATTCAGTGTGTGGTGGTTTTTTTTTAACAGAACGATCAATTTTCCGGTATTTTGTTGTTTTATGAATTTATTTCAAGACTAGTCCTAGGCTATGATATTTGAGAATTTTCAGCTAAGTAGACTGCTTATTATCACGTTTCAAAATTGGAACAGGAACAAATACGAACTTGTAATGACAAAAGTTTACTATCTTCATTTCACAATCAGCTTTAATCTCCACAGCCTTCGAATCATTCATGTTAATAGCCCATCAAATTATTCACAAAGATATGAATCTTGACGTAAGATATTGTGTACCGTTTGTTATCGCCCAGTTACCGAGAAAAAGCGTCGCTAACATTGAAATGTCAGTAAAAGGCTAAACGGGTTTGCCAATTCTAATGCAAATTTATAGGGCATTCTAATGCCAACACAATCGGCTTTCGATCTCTCAGTTTTGAATTTTATTAAAACCTTTTTAGGCGGTAATTTCATTTCTTTATCATTCCTTATTTTTTTGCAACCCATGTATAAGAAAAATATTTGAGACGCAAACATTAATGTTTGAATATGTTAAACATGTTGAAAAAACTCTGAAACCTTTCCGACTGCGTAAGAAACGTACATACTGTTCGAATAACGTAAAAAGTGTCATTGATTTTGGAGAAATTTTTTCAAAAATATGATTCAAAATGTTTGTTGCAAATTTTAAGAGACTTGCTGAGTAATCTTCGACATTTTTCACCATGTTTAACACCGCTGACAGGCAAACATCCAAATCGTTTACCTCTCGTGGCAATGAGTGTAAAAATAACCAGTCGAAATCAATTTCAAATATCTCAGCTTGTAAGAAAGCTATCGAGATTTTTTGTTTCAATTAAAGTTCAAACAATTCCGCATAAAATGGTTGTATTATGAGAGTAATTAAGTTGAGCTAAACAAATAAAAGTACACGTTTAATGAGTTCAATCCTTACAGTCTGCACAAGATTTTTGTGGGGCGAAAACTTTACCCTCATTGCCTGTCAGGGGTTAAGCATTCATTTTTGTAAAAAGCAAAAAAAAAACATGACATGAAATGACAAAGCTTGACCTTGACTTTAGTCTCGCTACGTATGTAACATGATGGTAAATATTTATATAAACATGTATCAAATTGACAATAAGGAAAAAATACTTTAAGAATAAACGCAACAAGTAGAACCAAATAATACAATGAAAAGAAAAAAAAAAAAAAAATTCGACAGACAAAAAAGAATTTGCGAAACTAATTCACCGTACAAAATTTACACTCAATTTCAATTTCTGGGGAAGAAACGTTTCTCTTGTATAATAAATGGAGGAGTGGACGAAACGATTATTAGGTACAGAAAATTGACTGTTGCATCAAATGATCAATTGAATGATCAAAATTTAATTAACCGCGTCTCGGTCTCACCGATTAACGTAAGTGTTAATATTTTTGATAATTTAATCGTTGGATAACCGGTCACAAAAGTTGATCCATTTTCAAAATACAGAATAATTTGTAATCGAATATGGGAAAAATCTCGACAAGAAAACTTTCAAGGTGAATTCAAACGATTCAAAAATGATTTTAAACGGTTTCAAACAAATTTCTGAGTTTCAACCGATTTCAAAGTAATTTGAACCGGTTTCAAACTAACATCAAGGAGCTTCAAAGACTTTCAAAGTGATTTCAAGCGACTCAAAAATGATTTCAAACGGTTTCGAACTAATGTGAGTTTCAAATCGATTCAAAAGTAAATCCAACCAGTTTCAAACTAACATCAAGAAGTTTCTAACACTTTTAAAATAACTTCAAACGATTCAAAAATAATTTCAAACGGTTTCGAACTAATGTCTGAGTTTCAAATCGATTCCAAAGTAATTCCAACCGGTTTCAAACTAACATCAGGAAGTTTCTAACACTTTTGAAGTGATTTCAAGCGATTCCAAAATGATTTCAAACAGCTTCACACCAATATCTGAGAATATCAACCGATTGCAAGGTGATTCCAACCGGTTTCAAACCATCATCGAGGAGTTTCTAAAGCTTTCAAAGTGATTTCAAGCGATTCAAAAATGCTTTAAAAATAAAAAATCATAAAATGAAAGCCACTACACTGCAGGTTGCGAAGAAACGTGATTGTATACACAATATGCATACAATTGGAACAAAGATAAGTGCAGTATATATAAATCCAAGTGAAGTGAAGTATAAAGTGAAGCGAAGCGAAGTGAAGTCGAGGTCATCAGAGGCGTCGCGCGTTCCGAATCGTGCCGATTTCAAATCAAGGTTCAATAAAAATCAGGGCCGGATGGCTGCTGCTGGTGTACTTTCGCTCATGGCAGTTCAATCTCTCGGTTTCTTTGTTCTTAATCTCGTTTTCTTCGTTTTTATCACCTTGTCTTCAATCCAATAATCTTCTTCCGTCGATTTTATACGCTAGAGAAATCAGGCCTCGCGATTCGATAAATCAACTGTAAATGGCTGAGATATTTGATCGATTAAATTAAAAATGCAAGTTCGTATGGTTGGTTTTTTTTAAACTAAAACGGTAGTAAAAATTCTGTGTTTGATCATTATTTATTATCGTTACCGAAACTCAAGTTGCATTTCTTTTCTCATAATCAAATTTAATCAACTAATTGCCAAACAAATTCATTGTGATAATCGTTATTGTCTGGATAATATGATATTAATTGTCGATAATTATGATATTTTTGACTAAAACGAGTAAATGAGGATACTGAGCAAAAAAGAAAAGCAGAAAAAGAAGTATGAATATGAAAATGAGAACTGTATTAAAGCATAAGAAGTATAACAAAGAGAAACAAAGATTATTTAACTGTGAAAAATGTGCAACAATCACGTCTTTTCACGCAAGTTTTGATTCTACGGATTAAAAGTCGCAGGAAAAAAAAAAAAAAAAGAAAAAAACACGGCAACAAGTGGGTCGAAATCTATACTGTTTGCAATAATACATGATGAGATGCACACCGGGAGAATGTACAGACGTCAGGCGAGGAGGAAGAGGTTAAAAATATATGCAAAAAAAACGCACACACGAATGCCTCAAGCGATTTACATAATTGAAGCAGAGTAAATTCGGCCGATGAACGCGTGCGCTTAATTTCCACGCCGATATAGGATAATAAACATCTCATTACATGCCCCGCACCTATAATATAAACCTGACCGCGGTCTAGAAATCGACAGCCACGAGGATTGAGGGACGAGTAGAGAGGATCTTTCGATCGGTATTGTGAAATTGCCTGAAATGAAATGATTTTTTGTACGTAAAAGAAAACTCGAAATCTTGGCATTCACTCGAGAACTTTCTTAAAGCATTTGTCAACCTGTCAAAGAAGATTGTTAAATCACCAAAAAAATAAAAAACAAAAGATGAGTTCTCGAATAATTTAACTAAAATATGGAGCAAGATTAATTAATTTTTCTTTTCTATTTCTTGTACTTTTTTCAACTCTAGATACATGTACAACTAGATTAAGTTAACTCTCGGATTTAATATTCTAAACATGTCGTAAAGATAAAAACTTTTTCAACGACGTCTGAAAGAGAAATTGTTTTACTCCAACTGTTTCGTTCGGGGGAAAAAAAAAAAAACATATGTCGTCTCCGGTGGCGAAAATGTCGTAAAATTTATGCGCAGGTGTGTAAAAATTTCAGCGAAATAGAATTTTTCACTCGTTAGCCGGGAGCAAAGAAGAAAAGACAAAAAAAAAAAAAAAAAAATCGGAGCAAAAATTGTCCCAAATAAACAAGAAGAAGAGAGAAAAATTTCTCTAAGCCAAGTTAAGTTAACAATAAACTGAGCACCGGAATTTTATTCCCTTTTTTTTTTAAAAAAAAAAAACTTTTTCTTTCAAATCTAACTAACAAATTAATTTTATAATTCCGATCGTGTCGGTTGAAAGTAAAGAATTTCATCTCCAAAAACTCGTGGCTGCGGTAAACGACAAGTATTATTTGGTATTTGCACAAGCTGTGCATGCACGGGAAGAACAAATTATCTTTCTCTTTCTCTTTCCGTGAACGTGAAGGAAAAAATTTAGAGGAAAGGAAATTAATTTTTGTGCGACGGTAGTAATAAAAACAACAACAACAACAACGACAACAATAACGTTAATTGGCGTGTCACATGCACTGTTTATGATTTACGATGAAAGTTGTTCGTTACGGGTGTTGAAAGTTTGTTAAGTTCGTACAGTCGAGTCGAGTCTCGAGTCTCGAGTACGTGACCTGGTTTTGTCACTGAATACACTCCTCCCGTATGAATGCAGGGTCGGTTCGTTTAAATCAAGTAGGCCAAATGAGTGTAACACACATAGGCGCACGAACACGAATTAAAGATTCGAAAAAAAAAAAAAAAAAACAGAGGAAAATAAAAACAAAATTCATGTGTATATTAACGCAAATATAAAATTACCAATAACAATGTGCGCAATAATTATATGGAGCATATGGGTCACGCAATTGTGTACTGTTCCTAATTAGCGAGAACTCGATGCCTCCCCCTCCTTCGACCTAACGTTTATCGAGACGAAAAAAAAAAAAACAAATTCTGCGCAACACATTTTAGCGATATTTGATTATTTATGCAAAAATTCGACGAACCAACGTGACCGTGTGACATGATAGTAACGAATTGATTTGACATTTTTAAACTTTCATAGGATTCGATAGTTTGATTGTTAAGCTTTTGAATTTTCAGTTTTTCGAAGGAAAATATTTCGTCGCGTGTCTTTTTTCCATATATTTCTGACAGTTGTAGAAATACAACTTGAATGGCACAATTTGCAGTTTTTCATAATTTCCTTCTCTTCCGTTGCAACACTTTCACTCGCGCAACGTCGTTTTGAAATACTCAAATACGATAAAACATGAAATTTTCAAACTGTACAAATTTTCAGGTTTTCCAAATTTCTTATATAATTTCCATTTTTCAATAGTGCGATGTGAAAAACATCCAAGTATAAAAGTGCGGGGTAATCAAAATACCACAAAAAAAAAAAAATTATAAAAAATAACAATAATAATAGTTTAAGCATCGAGGTGTTCGTTAAATCATTTTTTTTTTTTTTTTTTTTCATAACCGCGTAACAAACGCGAAGCGTGAATAAAAATTACCATGAAAATGTGGTGATAAATTTGAAGGGGTGAGAATTGATATACTTGTAAAATTCATGAAAGACCACAGAAGCCGGGATGTGAATTTTCAATCGCAATCACGTCACAGCGACGCATCGACGTCGAGGATTTTTATTTTGACAGCTCTGCACTTCAATCGGCAAATCCGATTTAGTCGACGTCGAACGGTTTACGTAAGTATGTAACGTACGCGGATATGTGTGTGTGTGTGTGTGTGTATTTATATTCGCGTGTAAAACGAATACCTGTGCATACATATTTTGCGATACATAATATCAAGGGCATGCCGTTACAGCAGCTCGTAACTAGAATTCAATTTTCCGAGCAAGCGGTAAAGATTGTGCGATAAACCGCGGCGGAATGTGGTTTGTAATTAATAATCATATTGTATGTATGGAAAGAAAGTTGATGTGGGGTTAAAAATTTTAAATAAATTTACCATCATTTTCAGGTCAAGTTAATTTGCTTAATTTTTTTGAATCTAATACCGTAGAAAAAAAAAAATACTTTCTCTCATAAAGTAACAAAAAATTATTTTAATTATAGAAATAAAAGTAAAAAATATAAATAAGAATAGTCAATTTATAGGATATATTTATGGAATGAAAGAATATTAGAGTTTTCTAATATTTATAGTTTGGCTAAGTATTATTTTGATAAGTTAATTTTTTTCATTAAGAATATTTGATAATATACGATAAAATGATTTAATAATGTTTCAATAATGTTCTTACATACAATAATTACACTTCAAACCCGTTTGATCTCAAATCAAATATCGTATAAAAATGCGTACATAAAAAAATGTCTAAAGTTTTCCCGCGAAAAGAGACTTTCGAGGAAGTAATTTTTCGACCGGCCATTCGTTTAATTATCACGTGGCAAACAATTTCGAACGACTTTGAAATAATTTCGAGTGGTATAAAAATAATTCTACCTGGTTTTGGACTAGTATCAAAGAGTTTCTCATACTTTCAAAGTGATCTGAAGCGATTCAAAAATAATTTTAAACAGTTTCGAACTAATTCAATCGATTCCAAAGCTATTCCAACCGGTCTCAAACTAATATCAACGAGTTTCTAACAGTTTCAAAGTGATTTCAAGCGATTCAAAAATGATTTCAAACAGTTTCGAACTAATTCAACCGATTCCAAAGTAATTCCAACCAGTTTATAACTAATACCAAGGAGTTTCTAACACTTTCAAAGTGACTTCAAGTGATTTAAAAACGTTTTTAAACGGTTTGGGACCAATGTTTAGGAGTTTTACCCGATTTCAAAGTGATTTCAAATGGTTTCACAATAGTAACAAATGGTTCGAAACTAACGTCAAGGAGTTCCGAACGATTTCAAAGTGGTTTCAAGTAACTCCAAAAGGTTTCAAACCAATCGTAACAAGTTTCTAGCGTTCAAATATAGTTTCAAGCAATTTTAAACGTCTTCAGTCTCATTTCGATGTATATCGAAGTGATTTCAATCCAATGCAAGAGGTTTCACGCCATTTCCGAGCAATTGCAATCACAAGTGATTTGCATTTTCAACGAGTAATTTTCATTACGTTCATATGCGGCTAAGACCTTGATTCCGATATGCTTTATCAATCGTAATTGATTCCTCAGTTTCGCATTTCCATCGAACATATCTTGAATTACACCCAGAGGTGCGGTACAGCCGCGTTCAGCAACCCAACATACAAGCGTATATAAAGTCGATTCGATCTTATTGACTTGCCGTTAATTCGTAATTCGCTTCAACAAGCCATTGTTTGTTTGATACTTGCCTTGCAGGATTGACCGCTCGTGTATCGCATGCTGTTTCTTTATGCGTGCGTGTGTGTGTGTACAAATGCAATATAGGTAGGCGAGCAGGGCTGACCGAGGACTGTTGCCAAGCAAGGAAAATGCTGATCGAGTATCGGGTCAACATTGCGTAAACTCGGTACAACAATGAATTGTACGGTGCATCATCGAATCATGCAATCGATGATCGCCGTTTCTCCGCAAGATCCGATTTATTTCGATCACTGTACCGCGTACGCCAGTCAACCTGCATCCATCATTATTGCTCGATCATTATGCGAATGTGATCGAACTTCGCCCATGTTCCAACCGGCAAATATCCATAAACGAAACGGTAAGAAGCTCGGGATTAACGGAGATGTACATCCTGGATTCCAAAACCTGTTACGTTCAGTGAATTTTTGACGCGAATACCGATCGCGGTTACAATTTAACCGCTGTTTATAAAATTCGGTTTGAGCAAAAGTGGCAGCAAATTTTATCGCCCCGATTCCGGTTCGGTTAAATTAAATGTACGTGGAGAATTTGCCGGTCTCTATGCAAATCGACGATTGAGAAACGACTTTGGTACGCCTTTTGCGATTAAAATTTATTGACAAACTATGCACAGACGGATAAATTAGAAGACTAAATCTGCGTTCACCTTCTAGCACGACTGCGCGGATTATGAGATTCGCAATCGCGTTGATCGAAGGTTTTGAAATACGCGCTAAATTTTGAACGTGCGAAAAAATTGCCAAACAAATTTTTCGTCGCTGAAATACAGAACATAAATTTCTTCCATGTTCTCGACTTTAAAACTCCTGCAGCAGCAAGAGGTGAGATAGATTTTAATACACGATTCGCTCGCGTTCAGTTCTGATAGCCATTACATGACTGTGTCTTCAGCCTTCAGCTTCTACTACAGAAGCGATCGAAAATATTTTCAATCTCGTTATATAGAACGAGGAGAAAAAATTGGAACCCCGATTATCCGAAGGTTGTCTTAAGAAGTACATTTAGTGCAAAATATGCATTGTTGCTCGCTGAAGAAAATGTGTAAGCAGCCATTCGTCAATTGAAAATGGACGACTGTATAAAACCGAAGTGATAAAATAAGAGTTCGATGTTTTATCGAGTTTCAAAATGTATTTACATGTTTAATATATGTAAAAATATAACATAAAGTAATGAAATATACTGTTTGCCGGTTCAAATTTGTGGTATATATATACTGTATATTATTATCGCTCAAGTTAACAATTGCTTTTCGGTAATCCGAACTTTTCATTATCCGAACTAGGCTCTCTCCCAATCAATTCGGATAAACTATGTTCTACTGTACCTTCTTGAGAACAACCAAACGAATGGATTAGAACGATATGAAGCTGGCGCTCAGAGGTTGCCTACAGCAATACTAGTTAAGGACATCATCCACACGTTACGTCATTTATGAATTATATCACACCAGTTGTTTATCCTATTCCAAGTGCAAGTGTACCGAATGACTGTGCATTACGTTGGAAAAAAAAAAAAAAAAAAAAAAACAAACAAACTTGATGTTGTTGTGCAGTCCTCACGTATTAATGACAAGGAAGCGAATTGCAGACGACAAGATTCAGTGCGTATACATATGAATGTATAATATAGCATTAAGGATGAATCAGATGACTGTACAGTCCAACCTAAAACGACGTCCATATTTTGCAAAAATTGAAAAATGTGGTTAAATCGGGTCGAAACATTAATTTCCCGTCAACGTGACAACAAATGGAATGAAAAAAAAAAAAACAATTAGGAAACAGATTTTCGATAACTCTTTCAACGTCGAGCTATTCTGCAGATTTGTTTAAACAATTACACAATTTCGTTAAATCGTAGTTACTTTTGTTTGCAATTGAATTGTCCGTAAATCGCCTGAACTTGTATTATTCTTGTGCTTTTTAACTGATCGAAAGAACAAAAAATAATTAAAATCAGCACAGTTTGCGTGGAAGAAACTGATGCTTTAATCCGAAATATATTCACGTTATCGGAATCTCATCTCAATCAGTGATCGGTACAGAAATTAGTCAAACTTTACGAATTTGGCAAAAAGAAAAAGTGCTTTATGATGGAAGCTGTCTCAGATGGCAGAAATTCATAGTTTCGATTTTTTTGTTTTTTTTTTTTAAATTATTTCTACACAAAGAATAAGTTTCCGATAAAATTTTTTTGCTTACTGTCAATTTTTCAACCGAACTGTACACTTGATGGGTACATACATCAATCTTTGAGGAAATAACATGTGATTACAACCGTAGTTAATATCAGCAATTGTTCCAACGTCGTGCAGAATATCAGAAATGCGAAAATTGATTCGGATTCAAGGATGCAGCCGGAGGTAAATTTGTGTTTTTCGAAGATTAGCGCCAATTAAACAATTAGAACGACGATCGTCTCGGGAGAATATGTAAGAATGAAAATAAAGGCTTGGCGTATAATTTGGAGACGAAACATGAAAGTGTCTGGCATTTGAACTCGGATCGGCCGGATGCTCGTAAAAAACGCCGAGGTTATCCGGTGCGGCGATGTTGAGGATGAGAAGATGGTATAAAAATAAGAAAGAAATATAGAAATAGAGAAAACACCGTCACGGAGTCAACTTCAATGGAATATCACTTGACTCAAGTAATCCTTTCCCTCCGTATAATTCTGCCCTGTATTTCAACCGCTGCTGGGGCGATTTGACGAGCAGCGTTAGGAATCATAAATTATTTTTCGATCTGTTTGTTCCCAGAGAAGACTTCGATAATTGATAAAATTTAACCGTTTACGAACCTTTAAAATCGACGCGAGTTCTTTCTCTATCAGACACCGTGCGTTTGACATTTAGCATCAAAGCCAGACGCCTCGATGCGAAGCCTAGCAATCGCGGCATATTCCGGCCTTATTATAGTCGTTGCAGGTGTAATTATGTGAAAGTGAGTCAGGACCTGTGAGAGGTCGAAAATTGCGACACGAGAATATCGAGATGGCTGGCGCATCGCAGGCAAACCAAGTGAGCAAAATCATTGAGAATAATTTTGTGAAAATGAAACCTTATCTCAAATAGGCAAGACTTCGATGATTATTTCGCGTAAGCTGCGAGCTAGAAAAATTTATCATCTATAATATAATGTACGAAGAAACAGGCTAACGATAAGTCGTGTGCGAAATTTTCCTTAAAAAAAAAAACAAAAAAAAAAGAAACCAAAAAAATTAGCGATTCTTCTTTTGTTTGTTTTTTTCATCTTTTTTTTTTTTTTTTTTGTTTCGTTCTACGAATTAGTTAGCCAAATACAATTTCGAGCTTTTTATTATCCAATATACTCGGTCAAACGTTACGCTACAGAAATGCGGTCGGAAAGTTCCCTCGAGAAATCCCGCAAACTTCGAAGATGTAATCCCCTATAAAAGATGGATCCTTTTATAGCCGGCCTTGCTTTTTGTGACTTGTAAGATGAACGTGAGTGAAGTATATATGTATATAAAAATGTTTTCATTTTTCCTTTACTCTGAACAAAAGACAGAATTGGTTACAGAGAGTTAAAAGAAAGAAGTGATTTTTCGAAAAAAAAAAAAAAAAAAAAAATAATAATAATAATAATAATAATAACAACAACAACAAAACAGTCGATAGGTAAAGAAGGATGAATTTTTTAAACTGCATTGCAACCTCGTCATCTGTCCCAGATGCCAGAATGACACGTGCGACACTTTACGCATTGCAAAGAATGTGTCAGCTTTGAAATTTGAAAAAATTCACCAGCCTGGATTTTAGTGTAGAAAATTTTTTGTTTACAATTCGAAAATTCAACAACAGTCAAGGTTTCAGATTAACATCAAAACCAAGATTTTCGTCTTTCCTTTCAACGTGCCGATTTTCACGGATCTGAAGTTAGTAACGTTGTTTAAAAACGTTATATATAAAAACAAAAAAAAAAAAGAAATCGCTATCTCATTAGTCAGAGGAATACTCGAAATGCAGTAAATTATAAACGGCACAATATATTCATATAATTTAAGAAAACTTGACTACTTCAAAGTCACTATAAATTTACAAAATTAGTGATCCCCCCCCAACGTTTCGTTACGTTAACGTTACAAACTTTAGCCTCATCGATTTTCACCGTCGAGTGCAAAAACCATAACCTATATGACGCTTGCGAAATTCTTACCATACCCAACCCCCTGCGGCAGACTATTACGAACAGTTAATACGACTAGGTTGTCGTTTTTACTGTGAGAGAATTCAGCTCGAGAAAGTGAACCACCGTTGCACCCATCATGTAACCGGGTGGCTGCTGTGGCGAGGCACGAACGGCTTCGTTGGCGAATAAACGTTTCGACACTAGTGCGAAAATTTTTCTGCACAAGTGAAGAACGAACGAAGTTAGTAGGAGTAGTTTACGATCTTTGTTCGCGAGACTATATAGCTCCCGGGGGAAAAGAGGAATGTAGGAGATAAAGGTAGGGAAACGGAGAATAAGGCGGGGGGGAGGGGGGGGGGGGGGGGGGGGGGGGGACGGCTCATGTACATTTCTCTCTTACTGTACATCGTGCCGTTCTTTGTTTTTCGAATAGCGTTTTATTCCCCCCTGACTGCAGATACGCTTTGCATATTTTATTTTCCATCCCGACGACTAGACGGTCATGATTTTCTTTTATTTTCTTTCTTATTCACGATTTCTTTCCCCATCACTTTACCATCGTTCTATTCGCAGTTTCCTTGTTCCTTTGTATTTTTTTTTTTTTTTTAATATTTTCTTGCACATTACAATTTTGCCCCGAGATTTTTTTCGCTCCTCCCCTAGTTGTCAGAACCGATCTCTCTGTCAATGTTATATTTTTGAACGTAATTCATCGCATCGAGAAAAATATATATATATATATACATATATATATATATATATATATATATATATATATATATATATATATATATATATATATGTATATTTTTCTCGTTGAATAGTTTTGAGGCAAAGTTTGAATGAACCAAGTTTCAGAGTCGTTGACAACAAATCCTACGTCGGAATTTCGAAATTCAAGATAGCGGATCCAAAATGACGGACTGAAAATACAAAAATTGATCCTGTTTGCTTGAAATTAGATCCACCGTTTTCAATTTTGATAAATTTCTCCGGTCTCAGCCCATTTTTGTAATCGGCGACCTCGGAAATCCTTCTATGTAATCAGTTTTAAGGAATTTGACTGCAGGGAAAAATTCATGCGTCAAAGGGTTAAACCGTACTCGCAAATCTGTAATACCTGCCGTAATAACAGCATCAACTGTAAAAATCGATTTTTCATCATTCCCGGCAATTCCGGTAAGTTAGAAGGGGGGAGGTGAAAATTAAGAACAGGCTACTGGGATTAGGAACAAGCTTCTCCCTGAGGATGCGTTAAGCCGGAGCAAAGCTAAGCCCATAATCTGAGGGTGATATTCGCTGCTCGTAGCAGAGCGATCGCATTTAGCTTCGCTTTGTTCAATAGAAACAAAACATACCGGGAGAATCTCTTGAAACTGGAAAATCAACCGCGCATGCGCGAGTATTATCGGCTGTCAAACTGTTTCTCACGGCGATGGAGTTGATACGAATTTTCGAGGTTAGAATCTCAAATAATCGAGGCAGCGACTCGGAAAGGTTTGGGAAGCATTTTTTGTCGCGTCGCAAAGTCGATTCTTCAAAGAACGGTCGGAACTTAACGCTCACGCTCTTTGAAAATTCAAACGTACATATTTTGCGTAGGTTGGCTCGCCTGCGTCGCGGACAAGAATATCGCCGCGGGAAGATTTGGCCGACCAATGAGATTGAATTGCTCGGCGCATGCGCGGTTGATTTTCAAGTTCCAAGAGATTGTCCCGGTATAGACATGATTGAACAAAACACCGCATCTCGTTATGAGACGAGTGATATGATATGGTGGTGTAGGAATTGGCTAATTCTGAGAAACAGTGGATTCTTCCTAGGTAATAACCCATATTTAAGTAAATATTTAATTATAATTACGACCAGTTTGATAATATTGCGTGACTATCGTGATTAATGTGAAACTGATCATCAGCGTGTATAAAATTAAGGTCAAGTTCAAGAGTCGGGGATGTTTTAATCTGATTTCAAATCTGCACGAATAATTTTTCGGCATCTTATCTTCCCGATATCGAAACGAACCAAGCAAACGTCGTCCCGTGTAGTTAATTTATTCGGAATTGGCGCACAGCCGCTTTCGTCGGTTTATTACAACGACTGTTAAATAATGAGCGCACAGTGATGGTGGATATGACCCTCTTCTACGCGAGCAACGTGCGCTGTAACCGAGCGTTATAGTCTCCTACAACATCACGTTTCGTCATGTTTCAAAACGCATATTTGCATAAATATAGCGCCGAGGTACTCACTAATAATCACCAAGTTTCAGAGCGCCTAGATACGAGCTTATTCGTACGTATTTTAGGATAAATCGGGTGTACAGTCAAGTCGAAAATTTTTCGAATTTAAAAAACAAAAGAAAAATAGAAATAGAGGTTTAGAACTGACGACTGAATCGAGTTGTGATAAATTTTATCGGAAAACTATATAATTTGTAGAGGAAAAAGTATTGAAAAGCATGAATTTTGGCCGAAATAGTTCAAAAATTTTAAAAACATCTGCTATCAAATAATGTCGAGTTCGTATAAGAAATTGGTCCAAATTTTTATGAACAATAACTGTTTGTTTGTAAATGAAATCTAGACGAATCAGATTTTTAATCGCATGAATGTATTTTAAAATAAAACATATATGTAATTCATTAGATACAACTTCTAGTATTTATTCTACATGAGTTAAAATTTATTTCGTTTATTTAAACAGCTCGAATCAAATGGAAAGTCAACTTCCGATGTGATTTGTACATCGCATAATTGAAGAAGCAATGCGAATTCCGGTCGCTAAAACACGGAATAGCAATGAACGTATCTCTCTGCATTTGAATTCACGGATTTTAGCTGACTTTTTGAACAAAAAACAAAAAAAAAAACAAAAAACATTGGTTGAACTTTTTAAACCCTAGTCGGATTAATTTCCCAATGATAACCAAAAATTATCACCAGCCCAACACTCCCTAAAATTAATCAATCGTTTTTTCTCTCATTTAGCGAAAAACGAGTGCAACAATTTTTATATATATATATATATGTATATGTATGTATATACGTTAGGGTGATCCTTACTCAGGGTGTTGATGATTTTTTTTCAGACCACCCTCCAAATCAACTATAAATAATTCAAAAACAATTTCCTAATTCTTTCAGATTTTTATATCAATTCTAACCCGTGCCTGTAAATGGATGGATATCACCGTTTAAAATACACTTGTTTCAGATACAGTCTCAGTATATATTTTATTGTAAGAGTGACGATGTTCGAATCAATCTGTAATTGCGAAGATTTGGTGAGTATTAGTGCTACTATCTGAGAAAAAATTCACATCATCGTACCAACCAATCTCGACGAGTTGCACACCCTAGAAATTTGACTTTTTCTTTTTATTTACAAGAAATGCAATTGTCTATATTAGCTGGTATGATGATGTGAATTTTTTCTCAGATAGTAGCACTCGTGCTCACTAGAACCTCACATTCATGGATGTTTTCGAACATCATTACTCTCACAGTAAAATATATACTAAGAACGTGTCCGAAACACGGGTATTTTAAATTGGGAAATCCTTCCTCTTACACCGTGCCTGCGATTACAGTTGGTATAAGAATCTGAAAAAAATTGTGAATCGTTTTCCAATTATTTATAGTTGATTCGGTGGGGTGATCCGGAATAAATTCGTCAACATTCTAAATGAGAACCACCCGAATATACATACATGCAAAAGAATTTGAAAGATTGGGAAATAGTTATAATAATGATACCTAATGCAATTTTTACTCGTTCGTAATTTTTTACATTCCAACATTTTCAATTCCCTCCCTACCTCCCACCCTTCCTCCCCCCTTCGCCGTCCTCGCTTTCACTTAGCGGATAAAATCTGATAGGCTGCATTCGTCGTGTTACTATGAGATATTTTATCTCCGCTTGCGTTGTGTGCGTTTTGTGAATGTGGGTCTACTACGTACGACGGATTGTCTACACGATAGTGGACGAGGCCTCGGATTGCAGCGTGTAATTTGTCTAAAAGTGAGAAATTTGAAAGGGACGCGCGTGGGTCGATACGGATAGTGATTCTCGCGTGTGAAGTGAATAAATATATACATGTATATCTATATATCTATATATATATATATATGTTCATAAGCATGTTGCACGTATTACATATTATGACCTGCATTTAACACGGTTACTCAACTCGCGTCTGTGTTTGTGATACATACCTATAATAATAATAATACTATTAATAATAATAATATTAATATTATTAACAACAACAACAACAACATCCATGACAGGCGTGTTTATTATAATAACGCGACTGAATTTCGTCCTATGTGTATACACGGCACGGTTATTATAATCGTGCAATTGGTATCGATCAAACGTTTATCAATATACGCAGGTATACACAAAACGACAAGCGAGGTCGCTGTTCGTCCTTCGATTTATCGTTCCAAATTTTCTACACTGTAATCCTGATAAAATGATAATTTCCCAGGTTTTCCGATGAGTTATGTATGCTCCGATCAACGGCGTTCGTCAAAGGCTAAAACAACTTTCGGCTAAAGACGCAGACTGGCCTAAACGACGAAAAAGAAAGCAAAGTTAATCGAGGTGAATTCGCTGGGTTATCACGGGAAACATGATTTTCTTACGAACGTATCGCCGTTGCGTTATTCGGTGAAATTTTATTTTTAATTTCGTGTTTTTTTGGAAAAATCTTACGAATTCGTAGCTAGTAAACAGGAAGTAATGAATGACGAATTTGAAACGGAAATACGAAATTTAAACAAAAGAATTTCAAAAATGGTTATTCTGGAATACGCGGACGGTGAATATTTACACTCGGTATAAAAATTATGAGGAAGTGAGAAGTATTTGTTAGTATGGAGAAAAAAAAAAAAAAAAAAACGAGAAGTGGGCGAGGAAAATTTCTCGTTAGTAAGTTCAAATTCTACATCGATGAATGAAAAGAAAAAAGAAAAAAAAAACCAGATTAATCCTTACGATATTTAGAAGCACGTTGTGGAAATTGTTATTTTTTCGTGTATGTTCATCGATTTCAATGAAAACAAAAAATGTCGAAAATAATTGAATTTTTTTTGTTTTTTTTTTTTTTTTTGATCACGGTGAAGAAAGAGTCTTGACACTATAAATTCGATACAAAGTTCATTAATTATCCAGCTACGGATATCGAAACATCGAATTATTAAGAAGTGCCGTTGTTTCCACGTGTACTTCGGTCCGAGAATATGTTTTGCAATAAAGAAAAATTTCTTTTTTAAACCGAAACGTGTGTCGACCCTAAATGGTTGTTAAGAATCCCCCTCACAGCGACATTTCCCACAAAGTTACAGATAGTTTCGCCAGATCGGGAGACGAGGAACGCTCCGCAAATTTGTCGTAAGGTCCAGAGATCGGTGAGAAAGCGAAGCGAACATGAAATAACGAGAGAATCTCATCTCGTTCATAAATACCCATCGGTACGTAAGACCGAACTAGCCAACCCAACCGTTGGCCGGTAAAAATCACCCGGATAAAATCACAGGACAAAATTTCCCCGGTATAAATCCCCACAAAGAAAATCACCCCTACAAAAAAATAAGAAGACAATTTTTATTTTAAACAAAAACCAAATTAAATGAAATCGAGACGTACGAAGTTAAAGATCAAATGTACGATTTTGACGATTCAATGATCGCTCTGGGTAAAAATATAAAATTCTGCAGGTGGAAATTTTGTCCGTAGGAGTTGCTCGCATGGGGAATTTTCCCATGGCGGGGGGGTGGGGGATTTTTTTCGGGGAGATTTGAAATAAGGGTATCGTCGATGGTAACCGACCAACCAAACCTAACCTAACCTAACCTAACCTGACGTAACCCATGCATCGAGCGGAGAACCGCCAAAATGCGATAGGCAGAGCGACCGGTTCCCCATTCCTCATTTCCGTTCCCCCCGTTCCGAGATTTAGAAGCGCCGCCGAGCGGCGCCGCGACACTGAGCGCAGGGAGGGGAGGGGGGGGGGGGATTAGCAATGGTGGTCAACATCGCGATAGCGAACTGCAGGAGAGAACAGCGAGCAATTGAAGACCGAGCATCGAGAACGGCAATGTGGGTTCTGTGAGACTGATTGCGAGTGTAACCGAGGCCTACTCGGTGAAGTGGAGTGGGGGAGGGGGGGGGGGAGAGAGGGGGAGTCGCGTGCCACTTAAGAGCACGAGAAGTCGGTCACAGCCTCGGCCCGTCCGGCCGTCCGCCCCACCCTCCCTCCCTCCCTCCCTCCCTCCCGGCCCGTGACGACAGTGGTTCTCACCCCGTTCCCGCCATTTCCCGTTTGACATTGCCGCGAAAAAATTGCAGCGAACGGATTGCGCGGGAGGATGATTTGTTTATTTATTTATTTTTTTTTTTTTTCACGTGGGTGAGGGGGGAGGGACTCGAAAGCAAAGCACTAAATACGCCCCTGTTTGTTTATTGCGATAATGATCTAATTTACAAGATGGTGTTTGGCGAGCTGACCTCATTCGCATGATATACGTACCATATATATATATATATATATATATATTTACGAATAAACTCTAATACTGGAATGGAAATGTTTTTTGAGTAAGAATTTCTTCTCTGCATGCACGATGTAAGGAGACTGTAGTGTGTAGATGTTTATTGATGTAGATGTGTGTGGAAATGTTTTTTGTTTCGAGATATTTTATGACGAATTAATAAATGTGTGGTGAGATGGTTTTTTTTTTTTTTTTTTTATGATACGGCGACTACGAAATTCTGGTTGATTCGGTATCGTGACAAACAACGTTGGAATTGGAAGAAAATGTGACAAAAGATATTAGTTGGTGTGATCGTAATTGTCGATACTACATTTTCTGGTTATTGCAGCGTTGAATATGTTTGTTCAGTTGAACTATATTTTTTACACTTAGTTCGAGACGATTGAGTCGATTTATTGTTACACCATCATCAAGTTATTGCAATATTGTTACAAGAAAATAATCAAATAATCAGAGAAAATGGTGACGCATATAATACATCGACAAAATTCATTCGGATTTTTTTTTTTTTTTTTTTTTTTTTTTTTTTTATACCTAGAACTACATTTTTCGACGATGGTAAAACAAAGAGCATGGTATAAGAAATTCAAGTTTTACAAATCTTTTTTCTTTTCCTTCTTATTATTATCTCGTTGATCTGGTCTGACATTTTTTATACATAAGGACACATAACTCCCCGACTTTCGTGTACTGAAAAATGAATTTTTTTTCCACAGCGAAATTTGATTTCATGTCTAAACTTCCTTAAATCGACCAAAAACTCGATGAATTTCTTTTCAAACAGTTATAAAATACATAACACTAGGATATACGTAACACGATACTGCATAATGGGCCGAATGAATATTCGGTGCTGATTTCACGTCGCATCGCGCAGCTCGGATTCGGGGGAAAGAGGGGGGTAAATTCTAACCGATTAGAAGCTGGATGTAACCTTATTTTCGCGTTGCTTAGCGAATAGTGTGACATCCTCTTTTCGACGCGCTGAAGCCTTCGGGGTAGTCGAGGAACGACACTGTAAATTAACACCGAGTTGTGTTGAATAAAGTACCAAAAACAAACGCAAAGTCCCCCCTGATTATTTGGACAGTGAGAAAAATTTTTAGTTCCGGTTACCGTTCAGTCCTTAACTATTTTCATTTTTTACCACAATCGAAAAATATAGTCCTACGTAGAAAATGAAAATTAGTTTTATAGCTGTTACCCGAAAGTCTAGTATTCGTTACTATTCTATCTCATTACGATCGCTGTTACTGTATTTTCTTGTAACTGTTTCGAAAATTTAATGCTCGTGCAACGATAAATTGACGTTAAAGCCTTGTTTAACTAAAAAAGTAGAGTAAACCGAAGAAACTGATTTTGCGTTGCAATTACCAAAAAAGGATCGACGATAGCGCAAAATGGTTATGCTTACCTCGTTTTTCGTAATTCCAACAATACTCTAGCAGTTTTTTCAACGATACCTGTTTTATTGAATTTTCCTAGTTACTGTAACAAATGAAATTTTTCTCAATGTATCGTTGATTTGACAGCGTAAAGAGTGCCAGAATCCTTACACCACGGTATCAAGTAGCCATCGTTGTAATTTTATATTCTTAGCTTAGATGATTGGAAAATTATGAAAACGAGTTGCGCCATCACTCCAAAGAAACGAAAAAATTCCAATCAAATGAATCATTTTTCAGTGTACATTTCGCTCAAATGCCGTTGCAAAGTCTACTACAATCTTTCAATTCAGACACGTCATGCAGCGTTGTTTTGTTTTCACATTTAAAGCAACTGAACTGCGTTTTCAACAGTCATTTTTATTATCTCAACAATCGCATCCAGAGACATACTCCTTACGATGTTTCATTTTTATTCTTTTTATTCATACGTTTCTTTTTATATCTGACGAGACTTGCAAACACGCGTCAAGACGCGACCGTTACTGGTGCCTAAAAAAAAAACATGCTGTGAATATATCATACATATATATATATACATCATATATATATAAATACTTGTAAGGCAGATTGAATCGCGGGCGTTGAACCGGTTCGATTTTAAAAGAGCCTGATTGATCGGTCTACGAATTATAATCTCAGTCGAATGAAACACTGACCCATATATATTCTCCAATTTCTGGTTATCAGTTAAGAAGGCACAGCTGGAGCCGATCGAGAAGCACTCGAAATGAGAAGATTAAATCTGGTCCGACGGAGAAGAACGAAAACCATTGAGAATGAAATCGAAAGTCACGGATACCTAATTTTTAAAAGAATTAATCTTATGACAGGATTCGTGCAGGGTTCATTTCTAAACTGGAGAATGCAAATGATCCAAGTTTTTGCGGTCGGACACGTTGTTTCTGATCATAAAGTCCCTTCATGCCATCTCCGATGCTGCCCGCGTAAAACTGAACTCAACGGCTCGAGCTGGACCTTTAGAATCTTTGCACAATACATTTTTATGTTAAAAGTATGATGTAATTCACGACTGGCATTCCAAAAGGTTAGTTTTCGAACGAAGCTCGAAGCAATCAACCTGGATTAGTCGAAATTCTGTCAAGTTACGTACAGATTTGTCCGCCGATAGTTTGACAAGAGTTTGGACCAAACGAGCGATTCTATGAAAAACTTCACGTTTCGAATCTTCCTGGTTCGTTTCAATCAACGTCAGGGCGTCGAGCTGCCAACTATTCCGCAGGGTGCCGACTTCGGCTCGATGGTTTCCAATGTGGCAGCAGGACGAAAGGTGGATGGATGTATCACGCGTCGGCGTAAATCAGTGCATCTTGGCGAACGAATGACAGTTTTGCGAAAGGAACAAGCCTGAAGGATGAGTGTACAACCGAGTGTGTCGATGTATTGTAACGACGACGTTTAACGTCTTTGACGATGTGGAGGAGGCGGAGGCGGCGTCGGCCTACATTTGACAGCTGCCACTACACGAAAGCCAGAAGTGAGGTGGAGAGCAGCCATCTTTGCAACGTCGTTCGTTTCTGCCGCCGCGCCTGCTGCGCCTCCGCACATTTGACCCTGGCTATATTTAGTCAATATTTCATCCGTTTTACGATCAACCCGGTCAAGCTAATTATTAAACTGTCCCTGGGCCGATTTGACCTGGTCTCGTTTAAGCCGGAAAAAAATTCGCCAAACTGACAACTTCGTTCTTGTTGTTACCTTGCGTAATAACAACTTCGTTGTTGAACCTAACTTGCGGCGATGAACGCGGTATGACAAAACCAACCACTCGCAGAGTTAACTCATGGAGTCATCATCGATAGCCACGTGCAACTGATTATCTCCAAGGTTTTTCTACATTTTCGTTTTTGGTCAACGATTTTGGGCTCCTGTCTTCGCTGCGTATTATTGTACCATTATATTATACCGTGTCCTTTTTACTTTAATCTCGTATTATTGTATAAGTTTAACTCGTTTTACCAAAGAACTCGGACAGAAACATCACAATGCTCTACACGGTGTTTAATCTCGCATTATCCACACACATATAACGTACGTTTAATATAAAATTAACGATCTTTGTCAGCTGGGTCACATTCTTTTGTGTCGCGTCAGACGTTATAAGTCCAACTGTTTACTCGACTTTTCTTTTCTTTTTTTTTTTTCTTTTTTTTTCTTCCTCGTTAACAATGACAACGAGGTTTTAGAACAGTTTTATAACCGTTTACAGTACATCAAGGTATAATATAATACCCTATCTTTCCCCTGTAGTTCACCATATATTACAGAAATCGAATTGAAAAATTATGAAAAACGTATACGTTCCATAAACTTCTCATTTGTCATTGAAAACATTGTGGAAATTCAATTAGTAAAAACTTTTCGTATAATTGTAGCGATGTCGATGAGAAGCATATTTAAATAGGCTACTGATCCCCGTGGTCTTTTCGAACGTCTTTCTTGGTTATTAGTTTCCGTCTATTTCTCTTTAAAATTCACTGTTGCTGGGCAAAGATCGTAATTATGAATAATAGAGACCAATAGGCGTGAATAGGAGGTCACGAAACTGGCCACTGCGGAGGAATTTCAACTAATACATACAATGTACATACACTGTATATATGTGTGTGTATCCTACAGAAGAATAAATGTGTTGAGTAGCATAAGTAGCAGGTATAATAATAAGAGACCCACGCTTTGTGTCAACGATGTGAAAATGACCGCGGCCTTAATGCCGCACTAAACGGTTGTACATGGACTGAGAGGACGGTGACCGTGGCTGTAATACATAGTAAAAATTCCGTAAGAAGAACTGTGCATAAATTGCGTAGATTTGAATGCGCCCCAAATTCACAATTTACACAATGGTAGCGATATTTAATAATTTCGCAACATGACGCGTCGATGATGAACCACTGAAATTCTCAATTAGATATCTTCGTTCTTTCGTTCATTATCCAGCCTCGTAAAGTTTGCGTCACTTCATTACTCCTAAGCGGTGATGGACCGTTGCGAAATTCTACGCATGCAGCGAGGATGTGACGATGATGGATGATATTCATCTTCGAGATATAGGCATTAAAACTCGACTCTGTATACATACCGGGATGATCTCTTGAAATTTGAAGATCAACCGCGCATGCGCCAAACAATTCAGTATCATTGGTCGGCCAAATCTTCCCGCGGCGATGTTCTTGTCTGCGGTGCAGGCCGGCCAACCTACGCAAAATGTGTACGTTTGAATTTTCAAAGAGCGTAAGCATTGAATTCCGACCGTTCTTTGAAGAATCGACTTTCCGACCCGACAACAAATGCTTCCCAAACCTTTCCGAGTCGCTGCCTCGATTATTTGAGATTCTAACTTCGAAAATTTGTATCAACTACATCGCCGGCAGAAACAATTTGACAGCTGAAACTTGGGATGGCCAGCCTGCGCGAAAAGCCGATAAAACTCGCGCATGCGCGGTTGATTTTCAAGTTTCAAGAGATTGTCCCGGTACATAATCTTCATACTTCCAATTTTATACGGTATCTATAGAAGCCAAATGTCAGGATCAACCCAGTTGCAGAAAACGATACGAGGCTGTAATTACGATGGATCATTAAAGCCTCCCCGATCCATTGCTGCGACAAATTTATCTCAAGGTCCAAAGTACGAAACAGGGATAGGTTTATACCCCTTGAATTTTGGTTTTACTATACATTTCTATCTTACTTTTGTAAAATAAAAAGCATCGTCATTGTTTGAAGATGCTTAATATCTACCAACGCTATAACGAAGAAGATGGCTCATACAGTAGCATAACTCAAATCCGAAGTATGTCACTAAAAATTTTTGATCATCGTGTCACGATTCGAGTGTCATTCGATACCGAGACGAAGTTCCCTTGCATAATTGAATCGGACCAGTCACTCATTGAGCTCCCGAAACGAGCAAATGAGCGTGAAGCGTAACCAACGACTGACAAACGGACAGTGTGAAATGAAACCGCCACGATGTTACATTAAGACGCGATGAAACATCATGTCGGAAGAAAATTCTTCAATTCGACAAGGAAGACGCAAGGTGGGCGATGCTGAAGGTGAGTATCCAGCTCGACCCGCCAGGCAGACCGGCATTCACACACCGCAGAGCCACGGAGGCAGGCAGCTCATCAAAGTAGGCCACGACCTGCAGCTGAGAAAGATGCTCCGATAGATGGAAGGAAGCTAGGTGAGAATACCCAACGAATACCGAGTCATAGACGAGCAAGAGTGGAGCGGATGAGTATCGCCTACACGGCGAATCGCACTCGTCCACTGTACAAGCAGGGTGTCCATTGCTCCTGGAAATGTCTTTGAATTTCGATTGTTCTTCAGAAGTCCTGAACACTATCCTCGAGTTTTTCTTGGCTCCTGGAAATGTTCTGTTTTCAATGTCCTTGAATTTGTTAGAGATTTTGATTACCGGACACCATGATTAGCTCCTCTGTCCATTCACTTGTGAGCAAGCGACCAGCGACCTGCACTTCCTTGGGATGCTTGCACGCCTCGTGTAGCCTGACGTGAAGGGACCAGCTCACTCACGCCCAACGACACGCGTCTTTCGAAGCACGCCTGACGCAAGGAGACTCCGGTCTACTACGGGGGCGTACGAAGTAGGTAAATAGCGTACCGGTGACCCGTCACCTGCGTTCTCGTTCTATTGAGAGCATCGCGTCGTCGCGTAGAGGGGATAAGCAACGGAGTTACAGGAGCTCCCGTATCTTCGCGAGATTGAGGAGACTGCAGGCCGAATTCAGCGGCCAATTTCGCGGCGCCACCTTCTCTTCTTGTTCGTTTCGACCGCGAATTCGATAGTTGGAAATCCGATCGGGGAATGAGGAAACCATGGAGACTAGATAAGGAGCAGGGACTCAGATTAGTGAATTGACAAAACTTGTCACAATAATCGTACATATTAGATTCATTTCTAATACCACTGGCGTCTCTAGTGTTTCTTTTGCACCCAAGTGTCATTGGTTGCAGGGATTACCAAGACCGACTAATCGATGATCTTGGAATGTGATTCGTAGAAAGTTGTACTCCCTCCACTGTCTTCGGTGCGTACGAAACACCAGTGCCATCTTATTTCAGGCAGCTATTTGGATACATGGAATTCCTGCTTCTTGTGTAGTCTCCATGGAAGAAACACTGTAAAGACTAGTTCATTCCTCGAGAAAGATCGATACGTCGATGAATTAGTCACTACCTGAACGATGCTGCTGGTTATTTCGAGGATTCTAGAGACCATTTTTCGCCAATATTCAACGTCACTTGCAAACTTTGAGACAATGAATTTCGTGTTGGTCGTTTATGATTCATTGTCAAATTGATCCCCTGACCAATTCGTTATACATTTTACGCTGTAAATGAACGTACATGCAGAGAAGATCGTATACTTTTATTAGTGCTGGGCACAAGAACAAGACCGTAGTTGGTCTCGGCTTGGTCTTGCCTTGATTTTCGAAATAAAACCAAGAGAAGATAAGTCTCAACGAAAGTCTCGCCAGGAGTAGTCAATACTCAAAAAGGAACTGCAATGAATGATAGACGACATTTCGTTTACCTAAAATGGCAATCATTTTAATTGAATATATCAGTTTTTTTCTATTCCACCACAGTGAGAATTTCCATAGAAACAACTGATGCGCTATTTCAAAAAATTCCAAATTGATATATAAGCGTTATACCCAAATAATTGAAGGCCAAAAAATCACCCAAGAAGACCATACCAAGACAAGACATGAAAACCGAGTTTTTCCCAAGCCCAAGATAAAGCTGAACAGACCAAGAGAAGAGACTCCGCAAAGTCTCGTCTCGTCTTGTATCCATCGCTTGCACAGATATGCGGTATATTCGATTCGTCGAAACGGTTCTCTCGTTCCTAAGTTCCTAAATTTTGGCAACTCTGTCGCTATCAGCCCTGAAGATCAAAATACTCGACGACCTAATCTTCATTCGTACCGCTGATTTATGAAGCGATCCGAGATACGTCCTGAACCACTATCCCCTTTTGGTATACCAAGTCCTTCAGGCACTGAGTTTATTTCTGGCTTCGACTGGTTCGGCAGCCGTAGGCCGCGAAGAGCACGGCAATGCAGGCGTGCGTGAGTTGTCGCACTTTTAAATTGGACACAGGTCAGGTAACTGGAATCTCACCCCCCTTGACGATGCACCAGATACCGGACACGTGCACTCCGAGCGATCGTTCGCCGAGTTGGAAAATTGGAAAATGACGGGTATGGGGATGCAAAAATTTTTCCATTTCGATCCGTTGACGTCGAGCTTTTGGATCCTTCAGACTGGTCCAACTTCTTGAAGCCAATACGAATATTAGGTGATGACGAAACTGGTAACGTTACAGTAACGAAGCATGTTTAGGAAAAATGCCGTTATTTAGCAATAAACAAAACATACTCGTATATTTCGAAAAGTTGACTCCTTGAAAGTCGTTTATAAATTGCACAATAATGATTTTTTTCACCGACGTTTCGTTACGTTAACGTTACTAACTTTAGCCTCGTAAGATTCGTGGCTTTGAAGTGATTTTAACCTGAGACCAGTGATCACTCGATATTATTAACAATCTTGTCAATATTTAAGAACGTATATTCAACTTTGAGCATTATCGAAAGATATTAGCTTGTGCCAGGTTGTTTAGCCTCGTTAAAACCTTTTGGTAAAACCGAAAAGTAATGAAGAAAATGACATTGTGAATTAGGAATTGATTCGACTTCTGCTATGTTTCATCAAAAAACCGTCTCCTGGGTAAAAAAAAAAAAAACATTTAAAACCAGTAAATTTTAATTGAAATACAGTTCGATGATTAATAATTTGACATGCGTTAGATTATCGAGAAGCTTTTGTTGATGCCCGTAGTTCGTCAAATTTCAATAAATAACAACTAATTTCGTTTGTAACGTAATTCCTACAAAAATTCCTTGACACGTATTTTTAATAACACGCGTGCATTACTTGATTATATGCAATCTGTGACATCGTCAGAGAAGTGACGCGTGTAATTTGGTCGACTTTCGTCGTAATTTGAAATTCACTGAAGATTGAAGCGCCGTATTTTCGCGAACGAATACTCTTAACGATAATTAGTTTTTTTCCCTGGTACTCGGCTTTAGTTGACACGTGGGAACACGAAGGCCATTACGCGCATTGTGCATAATTAATGCAAAACGACGAAATGTATTTCCTTGATTGCATGCAAGCTTACATTCGTCAAATGGGGTTGCTTGATGAACGACGAACATAAACGTACATTGATCGCGAGTGGAAAGGCCAGTAGAACAAGGTTGTATACCACAATTATTAATCGTGTTCTCTTTTATTCGCCCCTCAATTCTCTCGGCAGACCCGCCGCTTATACTCAACAGCTGCACAATACACTCAAACGTGCGTGCGATGTGTGATCTACATTTCGTTTTTGCATGCAACGTTTTTTTAATATACCTACGCGGTAAATTTTCGTTCTCCCAAACCGAGCTCGATTCAAATCGCTTCTAGTTTGCGTTGTACGGAGAAGAACGCTGGTCAAGAAAGTTTTGTGACAAGGAAGGTGCTTGCTAATTTTTAAATAATTAATCACACCTATAATCTACCCTCTTTAAAGAACCATAGTTATTTTGATTCGAACAAGGTCCAGTTTTTGTTTTACAACTACTATCGGTGATATTGATCGTTTATCGTTTTGACTTACCTTTTTGATTCAGAGTCTTTTGTTATTCGCTATAAGTACCAGTTAATTAGTTACAATAAATAACAAACCACCCCAAATCAAAATCAGGTAAGTCAAAACGATAAACGATCAATATTACCGATAGTAGTTGTAAAACAAAAACTAGACCTGATCGAATAAGGATAAATATGTTTTTATAATGAGGTTGGATAGGTATTTTGAAATTAGTAAGCACCTTCGTCGTTAAAAAATTTTGTTAACCTGTACATATATGTATAACCACATTTTTTGTTCATAAAGACTGTAATTTGGAAAAACTAAAAAAATATATTACAATAAAACTATTCGACGTATAAAATATTCTAATATCAATTCAATTATACCAAAGCTTCTTCCTAAGATACTCAGTTAAAGTTTTCATATTACACAGAAAAAGTGCGCTGATGTTTGTTGAGGAAATATCGCATGGAATATAATACCGATTCGTGTTTATAATAAAATCTCACAATGATTCCTGCGTCGGGTAACAAGATTTAACAATATTATATTATCAAAGAATTTCCGTTAAAAGTAATCCGAGTAACCAACAATTTATTGCACGAGCGATAAATGAGGTGAAATTTAATTCCGTGATATTTCACTTTCAGAGAATTCATATGTTATGTAATATATATTTAGAAAAAATGGTTGTCTGGATCTTTTTCTTTTCTCATAATCAATAGTTACTTGAAAAGGAGAGTAGACAAAAAAAAAATTGATTTACAAATGACATATTATAATACGGAAAGCTTTAAGAGATGCTGTTTCGAATTTATGAATATATCCTTTTAAAATATTTCTGACCGGCGACTGAAAACCTTGAGAAATTTCGAGTCATGCAAAGTTGACGTTAACTGTCGAAAAAATGTTAAATCCGATATCGGTGAAATATTTCCGACTCGTACCGACGCATTTGGTTGATTAGAAGCGCCGATTTACCGTCCCCGATGAATCCAGGCTGATGCAAGGTAGAAGGGCGGCGTTGATAAAAAGGCTAGTCTCGGTTATATCAGGTCAGTCGGCAGCCGCCCGTTCCAGATTTCACACGATATTGGGTCGATTGCGCCTATAGTGGAAAGGCGCTAGACCAGCGTATTCCGGGTCAAGAGGTATAAATAAATGCTAATATCAACACGCGCCGGATTGCCGGCTCGTATTATAACCTGTATACCTACACCATTATCTCCGCTGCTACCTACACTCGGAGAAAAATTTCTGCTTTTTTTAAAAACATCAATTTTTAAACGCAATTTGTAGAAAATTTTCTCCTGGGTACGCGATATTTTGTTGTCGATACCAAAGTTAATGAAATAATTGTTTCAAAATTGCAAAAAAAAAATTGTATACATATTAAATAAAATATATTCGTAAATAGGAGATCTCGATTTTAATTTAGTCAATTTAATGAAATTATAATTTTTTCACGGTATTATCAAAATGTTGAATACCCTCAACACAGTTCACTAAATCTGTTCGGTGGATAAACATTAGTCAAATTTACGAAATCGTGAGAGCTACTAATTGATTACCGTTATAAAGTAATAAGTTACGTCGTAAATCCATTAAATTTTCTGTTCAAGGGACAAAACACTCTCCGTAACGCGTTAAAAATTCTTTCTCGGAAGAGAAGTTAGACGAGCAGTCATTTGGAGGGGCTCAAGGCATTTGTCTAGTATAATCAGCGCAACTAAATCCTACATTATTGGTCTGATACCATCGAATCAGCCTGTCAATTCACAATGGCATATTTCTCTGTCACAGTTTGATGTGGCAAATAATTCACGTAGCGCATAAATTACGATCGAACGATAATTTTTTCGGTTACAACAATTAAACGATCATTTTTCAACCTTCACACAATGATTTCACTCCGTAGATCTCGTTTCGCAAAAGCAACAGAATCTATGGGACTGTGAAGCCGAACCTTCTCTTAGACATATTTCTAAAACATTTTGTTTACTGCGCACTATGAAATCAACCAAACTTCTTGATTCTATGAAAATAGTGTTTGGTCGGATACATGTTGACCCTGAAATTGTGTTTCAAGAACCAAATTTTGGTCATTACAACCTAATTTTTTACCGAGTGTATTATTTACGTTCATCCTGCACCCTAACACAGGGAAAGATTTGATTTGTTACATAGTAACTGGGAAATTGTCGTAAAACAGGTATAATCGTTTTACAATAACGCTTTGAATATTGTAGCAATAACAAGAAAATTGTTTTACAAGTAGGTATATTTAGTCTAAGCAAACTTTTCCACAATTTGTTTTCATTTTTTAACCCAAAGTTATAATACATTCTTCGAATAAATAATTATATGTATATCATAACCAGAAATTAATCTCCATGTAATTTTGGTTATAATACACATGCGCGGTAATATTTTTATAAGTATTTTCATTTTCCACCTTAACAAGTGAAAATCAATTCCGTAAAACCGTAGCTACAAAATGTACAGTATGTGTTATTATCACTTTTGTACACGGTGAACTAATTCTAAATTCGCTTCTGAAGGTTGCGATAATTTGTCAATGATGGAGCCATAAATTTGTACCATGAACTCTGTTCGCTTGAAAAAAATTCGGCAAACCGAGCAAACAGATTATAGCAACAATAACCAAAACATTTTCTATTTACCGCGAAGAAAATAATAATGAGATTTCTCTGGGTAAAACCAAGGCGAGATAACGAGTCTGGCACGACGAGGTCGCGGTTAATACCGAGCAGCTATTATTTCAGGGATAAGGCAGCTGCAGACCTCAAGACTCCTGAAGATTACGCGATCTGTGTCAAATTATTAGCAAAAATAACTCTTATTTATCACGGTGTTGATTCAACTGTCGAATGTTTGGTCGCTATCTCGTATCGGCTGCGCTCAACGATTATACGTATAAATGAAATGAAATGAAAAAAAAAAAGAAAAGAAAAGAAAAACGGAAAACGGCAACAACAAAGTAACAAGGTGACGGTAATTGACATTCGAAAGACAATTGCCCGTTTCTATGTTGAAATAATTTCAATATCGTGGACACATTTGACTTTTGTAACGACCGTTCTTTTTATATAATGATTTTTTTTTTTTCTATTTTACAACATTTTAGATCTTTGTTCAATGCTGTTTCTAAGGATCGTCGGAATTGGTAATAGCTATGCTTTTAAACAGCGCTAGAAGATAAAGTTTTCTTTTATCGTCAGTCAGGAATTCAACATTTATAATAAATTTGTGAATTGTTCGCAAATTTTGAGGGACTACGAACAGTAGAAATTGATAACGATATTTTTTCATTATGGCTAAACAAAAACTGATGGTCGAAATAGAATGGAACGAAATTTATTCGAAAGTAACAAATTTCCTATTTGAGAGTAAAAAAAATAAGAAAAAATTTCAATAATCTTAAAAATTAACTCCTGTTAAAATTGAAGCTCTGCGTAAAACGATTGGCAAAAAGGTAACCACGTTTTTAGGCGAACGGAATATCCGAAATATAAAAACCAGGACTTTTTAAAATCGTCAATATACGCTCTAAGCTTCAGTGAAACGGATTTTTGATTCGACCTTTTACTTTTGAAAAATGAATAAAAGTGTGCCCGAAAGGGGTAAAAAAAAAAAAAAAACACGAAACCTGAAGCAAAACGTAGCAGCTAAGATAAATTTCAATTTATCAAAAATCCGGGCCATAGAAACTTAAGAGGATCTTTTGAAGATTCTAAAGTCTTGGTTTTTGTATTTCGGATATTCCGTTCGCCTGCCAAACGTGGTTACACGCGGTAAAAGTTGCAAAACAAGAAAATAAAAATGTCCTGTGGAGTAAACTCGATGCAAAACGATTCCAGATAGGCACGACAAAAACCGTTAAACAATTTATTTATCCGAAGAGAGGAGGCAATGCGATAACTTTACTTTCACGCCACGTTACGCATGTGTCGTCTTCGACTCTGTGAACGCTTGCTGAAGAAACAAGAAGGAGAAAGAAGATAAAGGCTAAAGAAAAGTACCAGATTAAAATTACCAACGTTGATGTAACAAAATATTGAAACTAACAGAATTGTTTTGAAAATTTAGAACGGATGCAAAGGAGTTTAATTTGCAACATTCGAATCAATTTCATTAAAAAAAAATAAAAATATATTACTCAATTTGAGACGATCCTACAGTTGCTAAACAGTGATTTTTCGTAATAATTAATCCTTACAAGCTTCACTCTCTTACAAAAGTGAGTTTACGATTTTACCAATGTAAAAATATCCATATCATAAACACTCAGAATCCTCACAACAGTACCGAAATATCGTAAAATGGTAAAATTTTCGGAAAGCATAGTACTAAAAGAAATAAAAAATCGTTAATCCTAACCTTAGCACAGTTTACTTACAAGTTTAAATGATCATTGTTAGCTCGTATAACCCTAAGAACCCCCGAGTAACAAGCTACAGCCAGAATCGTCGAATCCTTTATCGTTTTTTCGATTTTACATCCGCCATATTGAATCCGCCATCGTGGATTTAGAAATTATCAAATTAATACTTCAGACTCGTGATCAGCTACCACAAAAAACCTCCGAGTGACATGTGTGACTGAAAGGATTAAACTTTGTAGGTATCTCACGGTCTGGATACTTGCGATAAATCTTGTCAATTTAACCTTAAAATAAACAGAAAAGAAAAAGCTTCGCTTTTACCGATATAGTGTATATATATTAGGGTGGTCCTTGTTTAAGGTGTTGAAGAATTTTTACCGCCCCACGACTGAAATCAATTTCAAATCATTAAAAAAGAGTCGCCAAATTTTTGCAGATTCTTACAGCAAGTCTGAGGTAGCCCGCATTGTGATCGAAGTTTCTTGTGGAAGTGACATGAGAAAAACTTTTTTCGCACTATATATTTTATCGTGAAAGTAATAATGTTCCAAAAAATCTGTAACTGCGAGGTTTTAGTCGGCATTAGTGATACTGTGTGAAAAAAAAATACACATTATCGTACGAGGCAATCTAGACGAATTCCACTTCCTCTAAATAAAAAAAAAAGTCAGGTTTCGAGGTTGTGCAATTCGTCTAGATTGCCTCGTACGATAATGTATATTTTTTCCCAGATAGTAGCACTAATTCTCACAAAAACCTCGCGGTTACAGATTGTTTGGAACATTATTACTCTTGCAATAAAATATATACTGAGAAAAAAAGTTTTACCCATGTTAATTTCCATAAGAATCTTCGATCCCAATGCGGACCATCTTAGATTCGGTGTAAAAATCTGAAAAAATTAGGCGATTTTTTTTTCAATTATTTGAAGTTGATTTGGGGGATGGTCTGGCAAAAATTCGTCAACACCTTGAATAAGGACCAACTTAATATATATATATTTATATGAAAAACTGGAACGATGCTGTAAATTTAATTTTCATTTTTTTTATTTTTACATCATCACCTTGCGATTTCCAGCGTTTCAAATGACGCGATTTCTTCAACGTTATATTATTATACTTAACCCGCCTAATACGAGCATATTTGGAACAGAGACGCTTTTCTACAACGAGCTTTCAGCGGGAACAAGCGAACTCAATCCCGTAACGGCAATGCGAGCCACGTTTGTTTTTAGATCGAACAAAGTATGACAGATGTCGCTAATTATACGAACGTTTCATTGGCAGCTGGTTTCCTAGGTTACGATTACCGGTGAAATCCCCTCGAAACTCTAACGAGTAGTGATATTATTCCCTTTAGACGGCCGGAGTGTGACGACAAAAATAAAAAAAAAAAAGTGAAAAATTTACTTCCCGTATAATTCTTTCGAATCCTGACAGATTCATTCGTCGTTCGTATTTTACGGAAAGATGTGTTAATTTATGTGAGTACCTGTTGACTTACCGTATCAGTATTACAGATACACGACGCAGTATTACTCGGTGAAATTCGCGTGATATTACAGAGTGAACAAAGCTGCCGAGTACGATTGTGAATTATACAATCTGCAACAGTGTTGCCGACTTCTTTGACACACATAAACGAATCGGGTCTCCGTATCCGCAAGAGTGTTTGGACAAAATATTGTTTACGCGTATACTAGAGAAGTGTCTCGACGACTGTCCGAGATTTTTATCGATCGATCAATCGTTTGATCGGACTAAACGCGACATCCGCATGGTGACTTACTTTTTCAACGTTGGATCGTAAGAAAAGTAAACCAAGATAATATGGTCAAAACTTGAACCACATTCACGGTGTGATTAATGGAGTTTTTCATATAGTTAGCCAGTACAGTTAGACTCGAGCTACAAAAATGATATATTCATTGTTCTAGTACATCCGGTCTATTTTCTTTCCGTTTCGATAAAACTTGATGTTAGCACGCTATTACGATGTGACAAAAATCTATTACACATATTCAATCCGTAAACATCTCACTCCGAATTATCTCCAGTCGCTTTAAATTCAACAAATATTACAGCAAATTCCCTTTCAATTGCCGTGATTTAAACCCAAGAAACAGATTATTCGTTAAACATGAGCTCAGCGCAGTTGGCAGGAATGGACAAACGCAAAACGGCGGGAAATAATAAAACTACAACAATCATAATCACGATTGTAAACGTTTGGTATAAAAGTTATACGAATAAAAGAAACACCGGGAGAAATCTTTAGTTCCGGTTACCGCTCATTACTTAACTATTTTCTTTCCTTACCACAATCGAAAAATATAGTTCTACGTAGAGAGTGAAAAATAGTTTTCTATTAGTTTTTCTTGTAACTGTTGCGAAAATTTAACGCTCGTAGAACGATAAATTGACGTTAAAGCCTTGTTTATCTAAAAAAAGTAGAGTAAACCTCACAAACTGATTTTGCGTTGGAATTACCAAAAAAGGATCGACGATAGCGCAAAATGGTTACGCTTACCTCGTTTTTCGTAATCCCAACAATATTCAAACAGTTTTTTTCAACGATACCTGTTGTACTCAATTTTCCTACTTACCGTAAGAAACGAAATTTTTTTCTCAGTGAACGAAGGAGAATTCGACTCGTGCGTTAAAGTTATAGACAGAAATTTTACGGTCCGTCATAAATCTCGGGAATGATATAGAGGGGGGAGAGAGCGATTCCGATGTGAAATTGCGTAATCAAGATGGCGGATCCTTAGGGTCGGCGGTAAGTAGCGCGATCTAAAGGCGGAAGAGACGCTGGCCTTGTTCGGCGATTACGTGTTGATAGGGAGTGCGACACAACCACGTGACTCGGTTTCGGTGTGGGATCGTCGTCCAGCGACTGTTAAAGCGTGGTGGATCAAAGGCTGCTCTCACCGATTTAAATAACATTATTATTTTATACTTGGTCGAAGGGAGTGAGGCAGACGACTCGATTCGAGAGGCGTATAGGTGTCAAGAGAGGACGGGAGGATCGTGGTTCAATTTCTGCGCCAGCGCCGATCGGCGTTTATAACCTGAAAACGAGACGCTTCGACGCGGTCGCGATCAAGTGGCGCCACCTACGTAGAGAAAAACTTGACGATCGGTTTGACGGCTGATAAAGAAACGCGCGTCGTTTTTTCACTCCTGCTTCGTGTTTCGAGGTTCGGTTTTTGACTCTTTTTAAAATTGTTGCGTCGGCTGGTTTTTTGTTTTGGGAATATTTCGTGAACGAAGGAAATGAGTGACGATCTGCGCGCGCTTGCTTCGAGGGAACGAAACTCTTCGCAAACAACCAAAAACGAACAAGTCAGTTGCGGCTGTTTATTTTTTACGACTTCTGTCATTTTTCATCAGTCGGGTGTGAATTGGATGAATTGGAAGACCAAAAGAAATATAAATAGAAACACGTACCGATTTCGTGTAGATGGTTTCACTTTTCAGAAAGTCAATATTTTAGATAATTATTCAGGTTATTTAATTGGTTTCTGATGTCGGATTTGAAACATTGAAAAGGCCGGATCTCGTATGCCGTATCCAAAAATATGATAACGTTGAGTCGTTATAAAAATTGATACGTTCAGGATTTTGGTGCTTTTTTTGCTGTCAGAAATAACAGATAAAAGCTGATTTGAGGAAATTTACAAATCGATTGAACGACAATTTTTACAAAAATCACTGTACTTCGTTAAGCTTTCGATTATTTTGAATTTTTGAGTTCTATTTTCATATTTAGATCCACAACTTCAAAATGCTTGATTTTGAAGTTACTATACTGGTTTGATAACCTTTTTTTTTGGCAAAAAAACAAACCTTCAACATAAACCAAATGTATTTTTCTTTTTTTCTTTACCGTTGGACACTGGGGAAAAATTGAGCACCACGAGTATTGTAAAAAATTACAATGATCATCGTTGTATTTGAATTTTTGTTTTCACCGTGGTGAAACTTTACAAGATATTTCATACGAATTACTGAAAATTGTATCAAATTTCAGAAGGCAGCGAGGCTATCAAAAATGGCGGCGATCTCGTCGGAGAAAGGATTCAAGCCGTTTTTAAGTGATTTTGATCCCGAAACTAGCGAACGTGAGAAGCGTAAAATGAACCAAAGACTTAATCTGAAAGATAAGAAGCACGTTTTATACGATGATAAAGGGATTTTCGTTAGAACTGGAGAGGATCTATGCGACTGTTTGCAACGCGGCTGTCCCGGATGTCATTTCCCTTGTTCTAAATGCAGATCTAGGAAATGCGCCCACGAATGCAGGTCGTCATATTATACTCAGCTGCAATATTCGTTACGATTATCACGATAGTCAGAGGCGTAACAGCGATTCGCAATTTTCCAAAACCATATTTCGCGAGATTAAGAATTTATGAAAGTTTGGCGAAAACAATTCCGCCGAGATTTCAACTCGTTTTATATTCTTCAAATTATGATCAAATCATACATGCTGTAACCGCGGACTATCGATAAAAATATTTAATTATAATAATATTCCAGAGTAAATCGAAAATGGGCGTACAAGTCAATTTCTTACGAAGGATCCGACATCGTCATCAGAAATCAGTATCTCAACGACGGAAATGCTGATCATTAAAATTTCCAACCACACCACGTGCAAAAGCTCAACATACTCGACATTCAGTTTTAAGCTATTAATTATTAATTGAATCAATGTTGCATCGACAACCGCAGTTATATTTTATTTCGCTTAAACATTTTTCTTTTCTCGCTAAACTTGTACCTTTATTCGTAAACTCTCACATGTCTTTTAAACATTTTTAAACTTCATGCACGTGTAAAACGTTCTCGTTTTCGTAATATATTATCACTTTATTACATAACTGATAAATATATTTGAAATAAAATATGTTGTGAATTTGTGCCTTTTGATAAATACAAACAATCAGAATACAATATAGTTTATAAAAAGCATTATTTTCAGAGATTAATTCCAACACCAGTGAATTAAAATTTTCCAATTGACGCAAAATGAATTCAGTCGAATTTTTAGAATTCAATTGAACTCTGACGTCAAAAATTTCATACTCTGCAATGTTTACAAAAATGACACGGTGAAATAATTGTTATTATTTACCATCCTGTAACAGGATTCCAGAATTGATAATTCATTTTTCGCCTGTATAATATGTATAAAAATGGATTAAACGAGATGACGATTAAAATGTTAGAATTTTGCAGCGTCTGCGGCTCGCAAAATTCTACTCTCAATTCGTACCGCGAAGTTTAGGCAATAAATAAAATCCCTCCCCCTGACCGAAGAGTTCTTATTCCAGTGCCGACTGCACCACCTGCGAATATAACTCATCGTCAGACTCTCGCTATATACTTTTATTTCCAGCTATTTCAACCTCCGCAAACAGCGCTCCACATCTTTTCCATCTGCACTCTTCTTCTTCTGCTGCACCCTGGCTCAAACAAATACGGCTGCTCAATACCAGCAACGACAAACGTTTTACCTTCTGCGAGAGCAAATTTCGTCTGTATAACGTCGAATTTTGTAATTATATAATTGTTTAGTTTTACATATATACGTATGCATATATTTTTTTTTTATTTCAGACACAAATTTTCAAACATATGCCTCGAATTCGAAAAGTATTTTACGTACCTAATAGCCCCGAATCCTATAATTTTATTACCGATTCGCATTAACCCTAATCGGTCGCTCAGAATGAATTTCACACTAAAAATTTGTCAAACTTCTTTCGTGGAGTTCCTTAATCGTGAAAATGGGCCTCTTGGCGGAATTCTTTATCCAATACTTAATAGGAATTATCTGTTGTTTTTTTTTTTTTCGTTACTTTTAGCACATCCTTTAACTTTGCCGATACTTTATAATATTCGTAAAATAAATTTTGATTAGAAAAACTGAGAGAGATTTTTCCGCGATCCTTAAACGATACCTAGATACCTTTTTGAAAAAGATTTTTAGAACTCGTTGCGTCCAGCAACTCTCCCACAGTTCTTATACGAACATCATGGTCCTCTTATCTCTACCAGTCTCACGCTATTCACTATCGCGCTTACTCATCTAATTCCATTCCCTTCCTCTAGCATCTTCACACCTTTTCTGCACCCCGACGATTCTCGTCTCTAGCGACACTCCTATTCTAACTCTCAACTACGTCACATCTAGACTTCTTACATAGCCTCGTACAGCACACTTCGTTTTTACCGCCATCTCAGCTTATTCGAAATAAATATACAAGTAATGCCTCAAACAAATCCTACGTTATTTAATCCTCATACTGATTTCCGGTTGACCCGGAACGTAAAAGTGAAGCCAACCGGTTTATTCCTACCGCTCAGGTGTAAACTCCATTCACGGACGTAACAAGTTAATTTTTTTTCTTTTTTAAACAAAGAATCACTTTTGGGAGAATTTTAACCAGCTTGACAGTTGTGTGATAAAGATTCCACGATGATGAAACCCATCGTCATTCGATGTTTCGTCTTTTCCGATTGAAAAGACGTCCGCCCTACAAATAAACTCTAAACTTTATTAATCTAATAAAGGTTAGAGGTACAACAGGGATCGATTAATAATCGAATATGTAACCCGGGAGGCGGAAGTTGACCTTCGCCCGTTTCGTTAAACTATAGGCGAATATATATATATACACCATACATACATGTATACATACAGATACAGACACGGGTATGATACATGGTTACGGATAGCAATTTGCCGAGGTTCGATCGGTTAGACTAGATTGGGTTAGGTCGGGTCACGAAAACTTTCTAAGACGTCGTTAAGGTGAGAGAACGCCGCCGTGACGACGATGATCGAATAAAACCCGGTGCGGCGGCGTCTCGGTCACATGAACGACGAAATCCAGGCCAACTCTTCCGTTCGTTTCGAACCGCGTTGTGTGCCTACCCGTCTTTTCGAACTTAACCGTGTCACCTTTGCGGATACGTTCTTATTCCTTCTTTCACTTTTTCTTTCCGTTTTTTCTTTTTTTTCTTAGTATGCCGCATTTGATGACCCCTTCTTTTACGAATATGCATAAAGTTGGACTAGAGCGTCGAAACGGTCGAAAAGGCAATTTTTCTTCAGGAATTAATTTGGAACAAACGAATGTCGGTAAGGTAAAAAAAAAAAAAAAAAGTTTCCTTTCGCGCGATGTTTAGTAATGGTTTGAATGATGTAAAAAAAAATTCTTTTAATCCCATAACGTTAGTAGTATTCACGAGATGCGGGGTCAAAGGTTTGGTCATTTTTTTTCTTACATATATATGTAAATATATATACTTCGTTTTGCAGCGATATCTTGGGTCTAATCGACCGATTTGAATCGAGTTTCATTGGAATGCTTCTAAGACTGGTAGTTTTCGGTCCACGCTCGAAGGAAGAAAAAAAAAAAATCAACAAAATTCGACCATTTTTGTAAAAACATCAATTTTTCACTAGAATTCGAAGCTTTGTTAATTAATAATTAAGAAGTTAAACTTTCCCCGGAAACTTCCGAGCATAGCCCGAAAATGACGAACTTAATGAAGATGCTGTTCGAATTTCAAGTCAAGATTGAAGGCTCGGTTTTCGAGAAGTCGCGAAAATCAGAGAAAAAAAAAAAAATGATTAAATAAATAAATGGGAGAAAAACGCTCTCAAAGTTTGGGATGGCTTTTGGATTTCGCGAAACGTGCAACGATTCGCGTTTTCGGCTGCCAAATCCGTAATTTTTTCGAATTATTCAAAAATTTTAACTCCAAGATACTTTCGGAAAGAGAGAAAAAAGTCGGATATGCGATTTTTCGACGCTCTAGTCCCCTAATTATCCTGAGAATGACGCTAGATTGGAAAAGCCATTTTTCTCCTTGCAGAATCAAAAAGTGGAATGATATGCGTATAATAAAAAGAACGCAACGTCGTATTTTCAAATTTTGAAAGTCCAAGTACATATACAAAAAAGTCGAAAATTGAAAGGTGAGAATATCATTAAAAAAAAAACGAAAATGCAGGATAGACGGAATAAAGATTCTGGAATATCAATAAAACGATTGAAAGTTTAACGATTGCATTTTTCGCCTTTCTACATATTTCGAATTTTCTTCATTTTTCGCCGTTCTACATTTTGAAATTCTATTACAGCTGCAGATTATAGCTTCTTCGAAAGTTCGATATTACATATTGCGACTCTCGAATGTATTTCGTAGCCATTTTACCTATTTTCCATCGGGTTAAAATAAAAAAAAAATAAAAATAAAAAAATCACCAAATAATCAGTTAAATTGTCCGAATTAGTCTCACTGGAAACGAACCCAATTAAAAAAAAACAACGATTTCCATTTCGTTTCATGGATTCTTGGTCGTACTTTACGAAGTGTTGCAGATTTCAGGATAAATACAAGTCGTATTGTATGATAAGAACGAAAATGAAATCGGGCGTAAAAAAATTGGCGTAAATTACACATTCGCGTTAGATAAAATCCGAAAGTCTAACGCGATAAATGCTGGAGCCTAGATTGATGGTAAAAACTGACAAGAAATGGTTCGATCGGCGCCTAATCCGCGTCTGCGTGAAGTGTAAAAGAGACTTTCTTAGAAACCGTGAAAGTATGGATACGAGCTCTCGCCCGAGTTTAGCCAAGATTGGAACGAAGGTGACCAACGCAAAAGGAAAAGTAAAAGAAAAACGAGAATAAGATTAAGGAAGAAAAAATGAAAATCATGGCAAGGAGACGGCGGTGATAGAATGATCGTGTAAAACGTGAAATTGACTCTCTTCCTGAATATCTCGCAAGCCTCGATAATACGGCGAATGCTCACTTTCTCCCCACCCATATCCATCGTTCAACCGAGAGAGTAAGTCGAGCTTACGGAGGCGGACGCCGCAAGTAAGCGTTTTATACCTACGAGTAATTCCTGCCGGGAGAAAACCGTCGTGTTGGCCGAGTTTTATCTGCTATGCGAGACTTTGTCACGAGCCGTTCGTTCCTGATGTATTAATTATACGTTCGTTTATCTGTTCTTACTTTATCGTTGACGTTACATGCCTGTAAAATATATTGTATGAAGATAAAGCTGGTTCTCCAGCTACGGAAAATTCACGAAAGCCGTTTCTATCCAGCTGATGTTATTGGAGTTTGCGTCTTTCGAATAAACGGTCATTTTCAAACTTCGGGCTTGATTGTATATGCGGAAATTCACTCGACCGTGATAAAGGAATACGCAATGTTTATATTTTCATAAAAAAGTTTGTGAAAACAATTATTTACCTCTGATTAGAAAATGCTTTAAGCTTTGTCAGAATTATGAATACACACACACACACATTCGTTGCCAAAACCATGCATAAAACTGATTCATCGTTTGACAAGGCGACCTGAATCGAGTCGATGCAAATATCGGCAAATTCTTTTAACACACTGAGAGAAATTTTTAGTTCCGGTTACCGCTCGTTTCTTCGCTATTTTAATTTTTTACCACAATCGAGAAACACAGTTCTGGGTGGAAAATGAAAATTAGTCTTCTAGCCGTTGCCGAAAAGTCTAGTATCCGTTACTATTCTTTCTCATTACGATCACTCTTACTATATTTTCTCGCAACTGTTGCGAAAATTTAATTCTTGTGCAACGATTATAAATTGTTGTTGAAGCCTCGTTTAACAAATAAAAGTCGAGTGAACCTCAGAAACTGATTTTGCGTTGCGATAACCAAAAAAGGATCGACGTTAGCGTAAAATGGTTAGGCGTAATATTTTTTTTATCGATACCTGTTTTGCTCAATTTTTACCAGTTACTGTAACAAATGAAATTTTCTCAGTGCAAGTCATTAATTTCAAGGCTGTAAAATTGACTTGTGTAAATAAATTTGAAACAAATAACTAATTATTCAAATAAGAATATCTCATTGATAGAATTTCGTTTCCACGTCTTGCCGAAGAGAGTGAAAAGTGGGCTGATTGTGAGAGGCTTGGCAAACGAGGCGACAGAGTTTGGCCAGCGTTGCAAAGGCAATAATTATACAAATGTAGAAGAAAGCTGTTTTCGCTACTGAGCTCGATATAGTTGGATACTTTTTTCTTTTTCTTTTTTTCTTTCTTTCTTTCTTTCTTTCTTCAACAACAGAACATAATCGAGGTCTCCGAGAGGAGGAGGGCGAAACACAGTAGCAGGTAGCGGCAGCTGCAGGGCTTAGCTGCTGCCACGGCGGCGAGAGTTTGCGCACTTTCCCCTGCCTTTCATTTGCATGTTCACAGAATTCTATAACGCGTAGATGCCGAGCGTGCATCAAGAGCTACGTGCACGTCCGCGCGTTGAAAGGGTGTTTGAAGGAAGAAGAGAAAAAAAAAAAAGAACTTTGAAAATTTGCAGAAAATTCGCGGACACTCTTCGAAAAAAGGTCTGATATTGTTTTCTGATAAATTTACTCGTTTGAAAGTTATTCAACGTAAAATGTTACTCCAGGAACTTGAATAACTTTTGAAAGAGTAGATTTGTCATAAAATGATGTCGCACCTTTTTTTGAAGAGCGATTAATTCTGTACAAAAATATGTCTGTTCATTTTCTGTACGACGCATTGTTGGCTATTTATCAAAATCAGAAGGAGCAAAAACGATTTTTCCCATGTTATTCTTATGGAAAATAGAATAAGTGCGATTCGTAACGTTTCTAATGTTAATGTTGAGAGGTCAAATTTTAACAGGCGTATTTTTATACCTAAATGGAACTTTTGAACCAGTTTGGAAGAAAAATGAATTTTTTTTTTTTTTTTTTTTTTTTTATACGTTCGATTTTTCCGTCTAGTTAAGTATCCACTTCCAAGAATCTCTCGGACTTTGGAAAAGACGAAACGTCAGAGAGACGAATGATTAGATTATCAGAAGGCCCGATGCAAGCAAGCCTTGAATTGGGAGTCTGATAAGAATTGGGAACATGACGTTTGTCGAACCGCGTAATGAGCACTGATTTCTAGTCTTTCCTAGAATTCTCAACAGATGATGAAGATCATGAGAAGTTCGAACTTCCTGGAATCTAATTTCATTTCTATAGATCACTGTTAACCGATGACGATTATCGCGGATAAGTTGACAGATGATAATAGTTACTTTAACGTGACTGATTCGGAGAATGAAAAATGTGAAAGTAGGTACAAGTATATAACACATCTCAACTAGAAACACGGAAAGTGTGAACCTTCTATTTGTAGATATATTATAATATGAATCACCGATCATTGGGTACCTGATTGAAACAATATCTGTACCTTCGATAAAAGTTACTGCTTTCCAATTCTAATTCCTTTTGAGAACGATCAAGCATTAATTAATTGCAGGCATCCGGTATCGATGTTACGCAAGGAGTAGTTTTTAGGGAAATAAAAGAACTCAAAAAAACAAAGGAATCCAATTCGAGTAACGATTTATAAGATAATCTATTTTCCGACAAATTATATACTGCGATTTTGATCTGATCTGATGTTGGACAAGCAGTAAAGTTTTGTCATACGAAAAAATGAGTACTTCGTACAACCCGTTTTTTTTTTTTTGTTTTCACCTCGTTTCCTTGTAATATCGAGGGGACATTGCTTCGACCTAATTCAACTTGATTAACTTCAGTTGCACTTGTTGTTCACAGTCTTTACTTCGTATAAAACTCTCCGATTTGTATATACGATACATAAATATATACATATATATATATATATATATCCAAAAACTCGAGGATATTTCAAGGCAAATTAACAACAAGTAAACACCTCGAGTGTCGCGTTTACGTTAAATCTGTTAAAAAAACACGCTCGAGGATCACGAGATTGCGAGTATTAATTTGAAAGTCGTTTGTTGTACATAAACGCGGTGAAAAGAAAATTTGCATGGATTCCCTCAGGAATGGATGCGGCGATTAGTTTCTTCCCCCCCGTTTGAAGGGTGGCTTTTGACGTAAATTGCATACCCGCGTTGAAATAGGTAGGGAAAAGGTGGGTAACCCATTTCGGAGGTGTTCGGTTGGCTGCTCTGGTTGTGGAAGGCGGGAATGGAATGGAAAGGTAGGGAAGGGAAGGGAAGGGAAGTGAAGGGAATGGAAGGGAAGCAGCCCGGCCCGCCTTGCTTCTGGTGGATATTGAACGGCACGTCGACGGGGTGAACGCTCTTGCGCAATGCATGCGCTAACACCCCCATCATCTCCTGGAAAATCATTCCAGGTAGATCTGCAGGCACCAATGCCTACTTAGCTCTGATGGTTGTGACCGTACCTGTAGAGGTGTACAACACAGGGCTTCGAGCCTTCGAGACGAGACGATTGGAACGAGCTTGTCGTGGTTAGAAGAGGTATTAGATCATTGGAAACAATGGACATCGAGGTCGAAATACCGGCGCCACACGGGCCACAATGAACATCGAATTACGGGTGATGCTACAATTGATTGCTGCGAGTTGGAGCTAATACTCGTTCGCAAATGTAAAGGATCACTTGGACTTGGTGAATGGATAAAAGACTTCTCGGAGGGATAATTCAAGGATTGAAGTCTTTCCAGTTACACGCAAGAAATCCCATCGCTTAATGTTATACGCACTTGAAATCCTTCCCGAATATTGGATTAAACAATTGCCCCAAGTTATTCAAATTCACTTCAAGTATCGAATCGTGAACGAAATAAATATTCATAATGGTACTCGCAAGGACATTGTGGTTCTAAACAAGGTTGATAATGTCACGAAAGAACGGTGGAAAGAATTAGAGATTATTGTATCGAACAGTTATTTGCGGATGAATGTACCCGCTTGTTCAAATTCCCTGTGACAAAGCAGCTTTGTTCATTAATTTGCAGAAATGTTTGTTCTGGCCGAAATTCAGTAGGATGAACAAAAATATTAAGTCTCTGAGTACGATTTTTCGATAAAAAGTTAGCGAAGTAGCCACCGTGCATGATGATGGAGAAGCTGAAATTAGATCATGCGAAAACGGGAAACACAAATTTTTCATAAGTGACTAATGAAAAAAAAATTTATGCTACGAGTGCAAATTTCAAGTCGTTTCAACACATGACGTGAAATTTCGTAAAGCCTATTGATCGTGTGTTTGAAAATTAGTTTTCAGTTCACGATCGATCACCTGAAGGCGGTAATTAAACCACGGAAAGTGACGTAAAGTTAATTTAACTCTTTAACGGCCAAACCTTTTTCCCATTAATATAAATAATTTTTGTCAAACAAGCTGTTTGAAAAATTACACACTTTGAAAATAGAGTTATCCAATTTTCATGCCTAAATAAAAAGTTTTTCACGTGAAATCATTCGGTGAGAATTTTCTTTATAGTGCCTTACTATTTGTCAAATTATTTCCGAACTTTCAGATTGAAATTGAAGAAGGAATTTTCGAATTCGAAGAGATTCGAATTAACGTTGAAGTCAAATTCAAATTCAAATTCTATCGTATTAATTATGTGGGTCCGCCCTTCGAAGTGTCCCTCGTTTAATAAACCATTTGTTCAAAGGTTACAGCACGTTGCGCGTTGTGCGTAAACGCGTGGGTCTGATACTTAAATATTTACGATTCATCGTCAACCTACTTTTGTGAACGTGAAAAATTACGGAGTAAACGCGGTCACGCAGGTCGTGTGTCTATTACTACGTGGAATCCTTCTTGACTCTGGTCTAAAAACCAACGACGAAGATACTATGCACACGCCGTACGTATACAGACCTGTTTTATTCTAAATGAAATTCACTAATTTTGAACCATCGTTGCGCTGACGTGTTTCAGAGTTAATTAGTCATTAGCACAGTTAGCCCGATTAGTCATTGCTCGAGGTACTCGCACAGCAATTCTACTCTACCAAGATGCTAAATCGTCGTAACGTTGTACACGTACCAGCTTGTGCAAATAAGCTCAATTTTCTTTGGCACGGTTTATTTTTCTTTTTCATCATTGACTCGATTAATCACAGCAAACGCAAAATCACAGAAATCGCACCGTTACTACAGTCTGCGTTATTTATTTTCTTTCTACTTTCCGTTTTGTCTGCCATCGCACGAGCCAATCCAAACCAGATTTATTCGAAACGCTTCTGGGACTGCTCGTATTTTCTGTGTGGCTTGTGCGGTAAACTCCGATCACCCATCGCCTCGGGGATTCAACTTACAAATCGACGTTCCCAAATAACGACATTTCCCCTGGCTACTCGGTCAGGGTTGAGACGACTGGAGATGATCGTTAGATCGAACCTGAATCTCCCTCCCGCTTCTATTAACCACCATGAACATGTCGAGAAGGAGCTATGTGGTTTTCCCAAGTTCCTTACACCGCGAAGCTTTACATCGGAATACTAAATCCGAATGAAAACTATATCGACATATAAATCCATCCCACTTAATGCTTATTCCAATTTGACAGATGCATGTAACTTACTGCGATTGAACGTTTCCAAAGAGGTTCAAGACTGTGAAGGAACTGCGAGACATTTAGTGACTTGGAAAGCGAGGAATTTTCACAGAGGTCCAAGCTTCCCTGAAACTGGACACCATGGTTTGGTATTCCATCGGTATCCGGGTGTAAACATATCGGTGAGTAGACATTCTTCCACATTTGGGAAACAACGAGGCGTTAAGCTTCCGGTACGACAAGACCGGGGTGAACATTCCACCGCGAATACCTTGGCATCGCTTTTAGCCAGAGCCGAGGGATGCGAGGTAAATCGATAACGGGTCCTTCTCGAGGAAACATTTTCCATGGAGGGCGTTAAGGCCGGAGGCTTTGAGCGTTAAAACCTGTCAAGGATAAGAGAGGGTGGAGGGTGAAGCTGAGGAGAGCCTGACTCCTGGAGGACCGAGGACGCCGTCTCCTTCACCATGTCCTTGATGGAGTTCAATTTAATCCTACGGTAGTTCGTCCATCGATCACCGTTCGGGTGATCCGGTCCTTTTAAATTTCCTGATAAAAATCCTTTCTAGATTGAAGTGCACTCAGTCGAATACATCGGACGAAGGATTCAAATTCTGAAACGATTTCGTCAAACGTTGCGACGCGCATTCTCCGCAGGAGTTGTTGAGGGAACCAGGTTGAAAGGAGTCGATTTCACAACGTGACCAGTCCAGTGTAGACCATGTCGAGACTCTGGGATTAAACGACGGGATCTCTGACCCTTGATTCAGTGGCTAAAGATCATTAGATGGGGTAGTCGTTCCGGGCGACCGCATAGACGGAAGCACAACTCAACCGCCAATCGAGCAATTGGTTTGATAGGCAACTCGCTTTGGACTGCAACGCGACTAGTCGGAGGATTTATTTAATTGGGTGTGTCGCGGTTGCGGATTTCCGAGGCAAGTTAGGCAGGAATATCGAGATACAGCGAGTACTGGACTTCTTTTGTCTGTATCACAGAACTTTTTTTATCGGAAAAAATTGGATGGTGATATCGTTTCGGAAGCTGTTTGTAATGAAAGAACAGGTGTCATTGTTGGTATGCATGCGTAGGGAAAAAGCGGAGAAGCGAACGAAAAACGGAATATTCAACGTTTCAAATGTTTGTACCTGCAAATACTGCGAAACGTAGTCAGAATACGGAGGTCGATATCGACTTTGAGCTTGCTTATTTAAAGCTGTGGTCCAAGCACGTTTCACTTCATCCGCGCCATAAACGTGTATCAAAATATCCTAGAAAGACTTCACATCAAAAAGTGCTTTTACACCTGATGTATATCTCTCTGATGAAATTCGTCTCTCTCGCTCTCACCTTACCTTCACTATTATTGATTCAGTATTTCAGATCAAGGATTTTATCAGAGTGATAGTTGATATTGCAATATTTTACGCGATAGAGATTGACGGACTTACAAAATGAATATATAACGGTAATAAAACGCAAGTGTGTACTAATAATCGAAAAGGTTATGAGGTTGACGTTAGTAACGTTACAGCAACGATGCATGTTTCGAAAAAAAATTGCTACTTCGCATCTTTAAGATTGTCCGAAATTTAATCAACCGTAACAAACAAAACATACCGATATTTTTAAAAAACCAACTCCTCAAAAGTCGTTCTAAAATTGCACAATAGTGACTACTAGGTTCTACTACCCGATGTTCCTCGTAAAAGATTTAGGTAAACGTCAGTGAGAATTTTATACCCTGGTAGAAAGATAGGGTACACCAGAGAACCCGCATGGTCGTGAATGACTCCTATCCCAGGCTTCAAGTTTCATTTAACCAAAATGGTGGTATTTGGGCATAAAGTTGAAACCGATAAGGAGCTCTGCGATATTCGTCATTCCATGTGCCCTAAAAGTCGTCCGGTGAAGAGGAGGGTATGTTTACTATCCAAAGACAGCCAGAGGCTGCACGTGCCGTTGGCTTTCGGGTGCTTTCAAGTTCCGAGGCACGATGCACGCGGCACGAGGTACACGCGGCGCAGCATCGGGCCTGCTCCATGGTGTGGGTTGATGTCTTCCATGAGACGGTCCGAAGGAGTTGTGTACAATCCACGTGCCCGTGGTGAGCGAGTGAATGAATGAGTGTGCGCCTACTCGTCATACGATAATAACGGTTATGAAACTTGACTGCGTTAGTGAAAGTGGTGGCAGCGTTTCACAACTCGGCGTTAACGACGCCGTGACGAAGTATCTCCGATCGCACGTATGTGAACACGTGTATGACTTATGCTCTGCCGATTGAGAGGTGCCCGCTCTACCGTCTAGGTATTTATTTATTTACCCACGTACGTACGCATGTGTGCCAAGACGGATTCTGCGCCGTCCGAAGGGTGGTGCACCAGACCATCGGTTCATTGAAGCGAGTTGAAGAGAGACATGGATAGAGAAAGGCGTTTACTTGAGAATGTCCTGGAGCGATGAGCACCCTAAGGACAACTTCGGTGTACAATGCATGATACTCTCCATGAGATGTATGATAAGAAGATACGTAATAGATATAAACATTTAAAACAGAATATACAATAACTTTCAACTTTAGGCTATCAAACGCATACTACACTACCAAAATACAAAATAGAGAACATAGAGATAGAAAATAGATATCAAAAAAAAAAAAAAAAATAAGAAATAGGAAATACGACGCGAGGCATGAGTGCTTCTGATCTAATTGAAAGAAGTTCTCAGGCTGTCTAAATAATTTGACAGTTTTTACTTGAAGGTATCTAGATGGAAGATGACGTCCCGAGTAGAGGTAAGCAACGAGTTCCGCAGAGCACAAGCAAACAACAGAAACAACGACTTCTAGAATCCAGCTCTACGATGCATGGGACCGAGAAAATCAGAAATGTAGCTAGGACATTGAACAGAAATGGGAGGTGGGGGAGGTCGTTGAGAAAAAATCGAGGAAATGTTGACAAGAGAAATTGATTTTCAATACGGCGTTACACAAAACTGAATGCAATTGCCGAAATTTCTATGGTGATGCTGTTCTTGAATCAAAATGATTACAATCATTTCTACTCCACTGCTGTTGTTCAGCAGCCTCGACTGATATCAAAATTGCCTTCAATCATGTCCAAGATTTCCATGCTCTTTCCGATGGTTCAAAGACTTCGAAAGTTGTTAGTTGAGTGTAACCTGTGTCGACTGTCAAGTGACTACGCATGATATTTCACCGTATAATTAGATCAGGCTGAAGTTTGTAACCTTGTTGTAATGATGCATCTTTGGAAAAAGTTGTTATTTTTCAACTTTAGGATTGCCTGAAACTTGGCAAATCGTAAATACAGCATCGACAAACCAAGATTTTGTACATTCGACTTTTCCACTTATTCTAAAGTTGCGAAACAGTAATTTCTTGTTTCAACGTTTCGATACGTCAACGTTACCAACTTCAGTCCCGCATAATTAGAGCTGAGCTGCAGGTGTACGCTAATATCGCAAGTACCACACATCGATCAAAGGGGCGAATGAGAAAAAAATAAGGGAAGTACAAAGTAGGTGCAGAAAAAAGCTTCCAAGTCGGTTAGTTGTAAGAGATGCTTCAAGAAAATCGCCTCGGTGATGCTTAGAGTGAGTGATTGAGTATTCCTAGTACGACGAAACGAGGCTTTTCAATTACCACAATTATGATGTACTGCTTAGTTAATGTATTCCGCGTTTCATCTTCTCGTTATTCTGTTAATTTTCTCCTTGGAAACGACGTTAGAAAAGAACCAGGCCATCCCAGGCCGTAACCTTCATCGTATCTTAGTAGGTAGGCATATAAATGCCTATAATACTTGATATGAAACTTTATCTTCAATTGATGTTAAGCAACGTTGAAACACTAGCACTGAATTACTGTACAGGCACGTATATACCTTATAGTGTACGTGAAAGTAAGCCTTATTTTATCACGATGATGGTACCTACACGCTTCCAATACGCACGTGCACACGGTATCTACATACATCCTACTTACAGAGCCGCGACCTGACTCTCCAAGCGTACGCAAGATTTTTCACTTTCATGATTACATGTATGTAGGCAGGTAGGTGTCCTGGCTTATTTGGACATTCTGTTTTATCAGCTTTACCCATCGCATGTGTGTGTTTGCGCGTGTATGCGTGTGTGTGAATCGTTAATGAGGACAGATCCGATACAAATTGTTCAAAATTGTAACGATTACTCATCATCTTAGTGGTGTACGGATGAGCAGTGAGCACCTGGAGAATGTGATTTATGTAGCGATTCATCGAGAATTGGTTCAAGACCTATTTCCCGTCTCTGCCAAATCATATGGTACAACTCTCTCCAACCTCATCGTCCGCTTTCAAAATACGAAGTGAAAATCTTGGATAGTAATTTAAAAGTAAAGCGACAAATTATCGTAATTCCGTGTTTTAATCATCGATTGTAGAGATGGTGAAGTTGCAGCAAAGCAAAGAAAGAACGATTGAGGAATTTTATTCGAAGATTAACGACAAATTCTTGACGAGATTAACGAGCGCATTTTGATAATCAGTTTGTCCGTTACACCAGTTATGCGAATTGAAGGTATTCGTGAACATGGCGGTGAACAGGATCGCAGAGTTATTCAGGGCGAAGTATAGCTTGGCAAGCTACCTCGGGTGCCCATTTAATATATAATGGTGTGGAATTATACACTCGCCGTCGAAAGCACGGCTTTGGTACATAAATAACGAATCCAAGGGGCGGTCGACGAGGGAGAATTTCGAGGGTGGGTAAGTTGGAGAGAGAGAGAGAGTGAGAGAGCGAGGCCAAAACGGAGAGCGAATCGAAGTGAGGAGGAGGAGGAGGAGCTGCCAGTAAGGAAGGGTGCTTTTCACCAAAGTATTTCCTTGAATTTTCCTTCTCATTATTAAACAGTGATTAGCTCATGCGCGAATTGACCTCGTATCGTCATTATCACAGTCATCGTAAATGCAGGTTTCTGCGAAATAGAATTTTAATGTTAACGTTTACTCGTATTATACTCGTCATACCAGAGTATTAGATATGAGAAGTACCTAATTACAGGAATTAACCTCCAATGTCAAAGATGTCATCACTTCGCACGTCACTTCATGGTCATGGGAAAAACTCTGCGAATTTGTTCACTCTAAAGTACAATCGAGGTGCTGACACGTGAATGAACAGATTTTCACGGTTTAAAAATTGTCGAGATTATTCAATCTAGTCTAATTGATGCCGATAATTTGTAAGTCAGTGAGTCACGAGATGTCGCTGCGAATACGGAGTTCCCGCGAAAAAACCGCTCCAACTTTATATTCTCATCAGATTTACGTACAGCGTGTCTACTTCAATCGAGAATTCAGATTTCCGGACTATTCCAAGGGTTTTCAGGACAATTAATCTCGATTTATTACAAATTTTAGGGACAGGATGCGTTGGTTAAATATCGAGTCAAAAAATGTATATAGCAGTTTATTAAGAGAGAGTTTCTAACGACTGCATGGTCCGTCGTCCGCTAAAATTTAACGCATGCAAGGCCGTTTATTACAAATAAAATGTAAAAATTTTCTAATCAAAAATACATCATATCGACTTTTCTAGGATTCTTGAAAATATTACTTGAGGATCAATTTTTGTTTTCCATGATAATTCCACGATTTAAGGATATTCAAGACGCTGTAGACACCCTTTACGTATCCACCACATATTCGCAAATATTCCCGGTTTTTGCCAACTTTTCATAACACCGACCCTGATCAATACAGAAACAAAGAATTTGGTTTCCCGTAGTATTCGAGCATCGATCACGCCATTATTCCACAGTCACGAGTCCAATTTGCTATTTAGTGCAACGTGCCCGTGTTTTAACCATGTTCGACAATGGGCCACGTGTTTCATTTCTTGCAGTTACAAGAACAATGAACACAGCTGTATATAAACTGTCCGTCTAGTCTCATCCCTCGGACCACCCTCCGGTCAATCGAAGCCGGAAGTGTTCCGAGCACAGTGACGCATATGTAAGTCCCCCAAGAGAGCGGATCCGGCCCCTTATCGTATAATACCGTAATCTTAGACTTCGGCCCCCACCGACTTTGTATGAGGTGGAATATCCGACCGAGGGGCGGTAGGGGAGGGAGCCTGGAGGCTGGAGACACGGTGGTGGAAGACGTGGGGGAGGGGGGAGGGGGAGACTGGAGGTATATTGTTCACAGTCTATTTGTCATCGCGGTCCCGCAACGCGTGCGAGCCTCGGAGTCCTTCGTGACGATCGACGCGTTCCCGAAGAGGGACGAAATTTGCCGAACCCGAGCGAAAACAGCTGTTCGGATTTCGGGGGAAGGGAGAGAATAATCTACCTCTCCCCTCCCCCACCCCACCCCCACCCCCCTCACTTTTCCCCTCGTCGCTCTAAACCTCCGTTTTTCTACATCTTCCGTTCGTCTCTTTCTCGTAAGCGTAAACTAACAAAGGGAAGAGCGGGAAATGAAGAATTAGTTCAGGTTGAACCGTTCAGACGATATATATATATATATATATATATATATATATAATACTATAATACCGATACGCTGATGCAGATTTTTTTTCTTTTTTTTTGTACGGGATTGCTCGCAGATCTATGAAATTGTGCTGAATTAAACTAAAACGTGTCATAACTATCGTGTTTAAAAGATTTTATCGATCGTAATTCTCCGGTTTTTCGCACGTTTTCTAAACATGCTAATCGATAGTTGCAGATTTTATGATGGGTTATACAACGCGGTGAAATCTTTGATACGTTCTGCAAATCGTTGTACGCGCACGAGTTTGACAGCTTTTTTTTTTTTTTTTTTAAATATTTTTCCGTTTCATTTTTAACGTAATAACTGAGAAAGTTTTAGAAGATACGGATTTCTATTTTAAGAATTTCGATAATTCTCCGTAAGCGAGATCGTTCCATTTCCATCGTGAAATACAGCTGTAGGATAAATTATTATTGATCAAATATCACGAACTGATTTGTTTTGTAGTTTAAATTAAATCAGAAATTCATTCGCACCGTCTTGAAATCGAGGATCTTCAGAAAAATTCCTTACGCATGTACTGTTAATAATCTGCAAAATTTTTGTACTCGATTGAAATCGATTCCAGCTTACCACACTGAGAAAAATTTCATTGTTTATAGTAACTAAAAAAATGCAGTAACACAGGTATCGTTGAAAAAACTGTCTGAATATTGTTGGAATTACGAAAAACTAATTTTCATTTTCTACCTAGAACTACATTTTTCGATTGTGGCAAAAAATGAAAATAGTTAAGGACTGGAGCGGTAACCGGAACTAAAAATTTCTCTCAGTGCACACGCCCAACGAGTTTTCCAACCTGACATCGCACTATTTTATCCCGATCACGCGATGCGTTAATTATTATTTCTTCAAATTCCACGTAGCTACATCATTCTATTCCTTGGCTTTCTGTGTATCGGACCATTTCGGCTTATGACCTGACTTAAACGAGACTAAGAGGCCACTTACGTCAGCAACATTTCCGGCATTGTGTGTACATGTTATATAGACAGAGCGATATTGCGCGTATACTGTACGCTGCTTGTCTTCTCGCCCGGATATTATAACTCCACCTTGATCATCTCATTCATCATATCACGACACGAGTTATTAATTATTCCGACGAAAATTCGGTGGCCTAAATTCCTGCGACACCAGCCGTCACGTATCACACGCGTCATTATCACTAATCAGATTTTTTACATGACCCTGAATTTGTTTTGTTTTCTGTTCTGCTTGCTTTCTCACCGTTCATCAATATAGCATCCGCAACGATTTTTAATTGCTCTGTTTCAACGCCGACACAACAATGGCGACTATTTTGAACAACAGTTTTGAAAAGTTGTAAAAATTGAAAAGAATTCTACGAATCGTTTCTAAAATAATTGATCACAGTAAGCATTTGATTTTCACGTAATTTGTAACTTATAAACATGATTGAAAAAAAAAAAATTACAATTTTTGTCGCAGAAAAACTTGCAAAAAAATTTAAATAAAAAAAAGTGTAATACGCGCATACGATTGTCGTCTCTTTTAAGGGATCGTCTCAGTGTGACCCTCCGAAAAATCACTGATTTTCGCGAATTTTTTTTTTAATGTTCAAATAAACTAATCGGTCCGGTTTTTTTTTCATAAATAAATACGTTTATGAAGAATACAAAATGATTTTTTTTAAGTTTATTTATTGAGTGCATCATTGTTGTATAAATTGTTGTAATTTCACGTGAAAAAAAAAGGTGCTGCACGGTTTCCACGATGACGGCCGCAATTTTGATCTGAAAAAAAAATTTCAAAAAGATTATTGATCTGTAGGAAAGTCGCTATCGCGCTATGGACGGTTTTTTTTCTTTTTTCAAATTTGACAAAATGGCGGCGGTTTGAACAAAAAGTGTCGAATGTGGCCCTTTTTTCGATAGTTTTTCGTAAAAAAAAATAGGAAGTTTTCAAAAAAAAAAAAAAAGCTTCCATAGCGCGATAAAGAATGACGTTCAAAATGTTCTCCCGAAATTGGAACTAGATATCTTCAAAACTCTTCCTTTGAGAGTGGAAACCGTTTTGAAAAACACCATTCTGAGAAAAACGCGTTTAAAGATTGAAGTTGGAAAAGTTTATATAAATCGTTTACTTACGATCAATCGGCGATGCCAGGTCTTGATTTTTTTCTTGGGGGTTTTTCTCGTACGTCTATCCGTGGTGGATGTTAAAAACGAACTGAAATGCTTGGACAGTTTATTCTGCAAGGTTATAGAACCTAAGCACCTTAGTACTCGCGCAGGTAGAAAACCCGTTCCCTTTCTACAAGAAACGCTGTAGCGACCGTAATAATTTGAATTTCGATTTAAAAATTTGAGAGAATGTTTAGAACAGTGTATACTATAGGATAATGCAAAAAAAAAAAAACAATTTTTTGAAAATTTCACACTGAGACGATCCCTTAAATTTGCAATTTTCACCACCGCATCGACGATGAAATTCCGTCATTGCAACGCGTGCGAACGTTTATATTTATATCCTTGGTTTATTTGCAATGTGAATAAATTACGTAGCCATATTCGCGACGTGTAGCAACACAGGTAAAGTGTTACACGCGCATACACACAGAGACACGGGTTCGGGTAATGCGGTGCCTTATATACGGACAAGGTGAAAAGTATTGAACTTGTTACAGACGAACGAACGCTCGAGCTGCCGTCTGTCTGTCAGTCGTTGGGAAATGGACCGATCAGTCAAGGGACCCTGACAATTCGGTAATGACCTGAATTTGAGGAATTACTTTTTCAATAAACCGCAACCGTACCGCTGCAACGGAGCAAAAACCGGACATTGAAGCGAGGTGAAGCGAACGTCACACCGAATTGCCTCTGATCCCCTCAGGGTCGCAGCATGCTCGAAAAACGCACCGGTTCACTCGACTTTTATTATCGTTACGCAGGCTTCGTTATCAATCCACGACGTCGAAGGGGATGTTGCTCGCTTTTCAATAATCTCGGTTTCTCCAATCTGAGAGAGAAAGAGAGAAAGAAGAGAGTAAAAGTATTTGTATCCTCCGTAAATTCGGATGATAAAATTTTTGTGCGCGATTAAACTGAGAATATCGTACTGTAGAATTGTAGGTTAAATTGAGAATATTGTACTGTAGAATTGTAGGTTAAATTGAGAATATTGTACTGTAGAATTGTAGGTTAAATTGAGAATATTGTACTGTAGAATTGTAGATTGAATTGAGAATATTGTGCTATAGAATTTTATATTGAATTGAGAATAATGTGCTGTAGAATTGTATATTGAATCGAGAATATTAAACTGTAGAATTGTAGATTGAATTAAGAATATTGGACTGTAGTATTGTAGGTTGAATTAAAAATATTGTACTGTAGAATTGTAGATTGAATTGAGAATGTCGTGTTGTAGAATTGTATATTGAATTGAGAATATTTGACTGTAGTATTGTAGGTTGAATTAAAAATATTGTACTGTAGAATTGTAGATTGAATTGAGAATGTCGTGCTGTAGAATTGTAAATTGAATTGAGAATGTCGTACTGTAGAATTGTAGATTGAATTGAGAATATTATACTACAGAATTGTATATTGAAGTGAGGATATTGTATTGTAGAATTGCAGATTGAATTAAGAATATTGTGCTGTAGAATTTTATATTGAATTGAGAATAATGTGCTGTAGAATTTTATATTGAATTGAGAATAATGTGCTGTAGAATTGTATATTGAATTGAGAATATTAAACTGTAGAATTGTAAATTGAATTGAATTATACTGTAGATTGAATTGTAGAATATTTATACGCAGGTAGCACACCCATCTTCAAATTATCGCTCGTGGCAAAGTAGGTACGTGACTTTGGAAGACTGGAAATAACCTTCAGCAGTGATTTCACTCATCTTCAACTGACAACGTCACTTAAAAAAAATTCATGTTTTTACGTATGACTAACTTTCAGGTGATTAATCGTCTTCGGAAGATTTCACAAAATTTCTAACAAGACCAAAACTCTGCGCGACTTGACGTTACGTATCGATATACTTTAAGTGGCTACAAGTGCAACTGTATACGCAACGTTTCAAATCACTTACATTGGCTTCAATGCAATTCAAGTAACTTCGAGACATTCTAAAATACATATAGTGAATTGGAAGTAGTAGAATTAGTTGTCCTCTAACTGTAAGTGAATACGCCTTGTCCCACAACGACTGACTCTTACGTTGTACCTACAACCCGAAAGCTTTTTTTCCACAACCTTGGAGGGATGTCGGAAATGTGATCTCTAATTAAACTTGTGGCTTAAGGCAGATGATAAAATTAGTCAGTTTGATAAGAAGGCCACGTTCGATAAGAGCCATTTATATCTGTCCTCGAGTAGGTGGATGATCAAGGTGAGGTTAACGAAGCGTCACTCACTTTCAAAAAATGTCGTTCTGCCATTGCTCATTTTTATGACAGTTTAAAATTGGTACGTAGATAAACCTCTTGGGCAATAATTTTGAGTTGCTGGAAAAAGGATGATAACAAAACTTGTCCCCGTGGCACCTGACACCATTTTTTCACAAATCGAAGAGACTGTACTGGAAATTTTTCTCCCCTCGACGAAAAAAATTAAAACCGTTAGTGTAAACCGATGCATAAAATATACTTTGAATCAAATACCATTCGACAGCTAGTACAAGCACAAGTCCGAAATCTTTCGACTCTGATGCCACTTTCTTTTCATCGAAGATACGTTAATGGTTTATTCAAGCACATTAAAACTGAACATCAGCACAGTTAAACTAGAGACAGCGTAAAAAAGCGTGGAGAATTTCGTGACTCGAACCGCTACATTACATTGCAGACTGCACAACGTTAAAGAAGGTAACTCGCCAGCTTCTTTGTCGCGAAAACAAAGTATAAAATAGCCGGGGGAACGTTAGCAATCCGTGGTGTTCACCGAGCCGCGAGATCACGTTGTTACACGGAAGGATGGAGAGACATAATTAACTGTACAACTCTTAATAAAAATCCACACAGTCACGCTCCAATATCTACGATAACGTAGCGATGAAATATCGACCCACCGTAACAATTCCCCATACCAGAAAACTATACCTACGTACACATCGCCTGAAGATATCCACCTCATCTCTCAAACTCCGTTCAGCGAAGGCAAACTTTTCCTGATCATTGATCAGGAACGTTGGAAAATGACATCTCAAGTAACGTCAAGTAACGTTTATAGTGAAATGGACAGATTGTTTTGACCACATTACAGTGCACTGATGTTTTGATGATTGGTCCGCCAAGTCTTTAGCCAAGACTTTGAGTCTCGTATCATCTCCGACTTTTTTCAAACCCTCGAAACTCTTTCTTCTTCGTTGTAACAAGCTATCGTCGCAAGGTTGCTTTGAGTCCAAGGATCATGTCAGTCAAGCTCGATACGGTTTGTCCCACTTTCCTCTAAATGCTCGTAAAACTTGATAATCTCTCGGTTCTGTAAATGTGCGACAGATTTGTTATCCATACACATACCTATCCAGCTGAAGAAAATCTGTAGCGACTTTCTGGTTGGCCGGTTATCCCTGCGCCATACGAAGCCTAGCAGATCCGCGGATCCGCGATGAGAGATCAACCCAGATAAAGTTATGCAGGTTATGCTTGAGGAGAAGTAGGACTGCGCAGCAGCGATGATCGGGTTGTCGCCTTATCACGTTATGCTAATGCGAGACAAAGGATATGATACAAATCCGTCGGGTATCTGCGGGATAAATTCAAGACATGCATGTCGCGATGGAAGTGCGGCGTGTCCTCGTTGAGCAAGTGTATTATAAACAACATGCTGCTACAGAGACTACGCCTCATGAACACTCGGTGCCTAAGATGTGCGATTCAGGGCCAGAAGGATGAAAAGGTTCATCCTCGTAGTGTGCTGACTGTTGACGAGTCGTCATCGGTTGTACGAAGTTGAAGTTAGTAACGTTACTTCATGAATGGGTGTTCAGGATAAATCGTTACTTCGATCCTTAGGATTGTCTGTGAAATTCGGCTAATAAATCATAACGAAGAGAACATGTTCATATTTTGAAATGGCAAATTCCTCACTTAGAAAGTCGTTGTACAATTGTGCACCAACGATATCTTCCATTATCTTTCATTACGTTAACCTTACCGACTTCAGACTTGATCATTTGTAACTTTGTACGTAAGTTGACGTGGATGACAAAATCACGTGAGAGAGTCTCCTCATCGCGCTAGCAATGATCGAGGAATCTAGGTTGCTACGTGGGCAGGGCTCGGATATTACAATAAGTTCGTCACGCGTTCTTGAGCGTATACCCTGACGAATAGATTACCATACCTACACACAGTCTCGAATTATGATCGGAAAAAATCTGCATTCGTCAGTTCATTCATTCGATTATTATCGCAGTTTATCCATGCCCGGTTTCAACATTAAGACAAAGATGACTATCCACTTTGGTTAGTATCTTTTCAATAAGAACGAGCCAACAGTGATAATAATTCATGACGATCGTTGAATTATGTACCATAATTTCGTGATTCACACAATCATCGTACAGTATGCAGTATGTACTGGTTGGTATTTGGTAAATCAATTTAGTGATCTAACAGCTATTTTTTTTTTTTATCAAGATCAATATCAGTTAACCCGTCACGCGAACACTTGTCTTTTACAACATTTGTCGATACACTTTTTCGAAGTCTTCCTGGCTTTCGAAATATGTGAAAAATTCAGGCTCCTTTCTCAAAGCGTTGACTATATTATTCAAAACTTGGTAGTCTCCAAAGTTTTGAAGTATTATTCATAAAAATTGATATTCATAAAACTAACGACTGTTCCTCACAAGACCCGGTGTGTTGACAAGAAGGATTAAGTCGTGAAAGGTTGAAAAAATCAAAAAGTATCGGTTTTCAATTCACCGAGGTCTTCCAAGTGTACGTAAATAATATATAGATATATACCTGAGTGAAAATAAGATTGCTTATAGATATACCGGTTGAAAATCTCCAGCCTTGAGAAGCCTAATCTACTTAACAGCCTGTTCATCTAAACTGTGATCAAGGCCACTCTGTTTGACACAAATCATCGGCTTCCGGTTTGCGGTTTTTCCTTTCCGCACACTGCAGCCATGTAAGCTGTCGCACATAATAGCCTTTAAATCTACGAGAATAGCACTGCGCTAAGAGTATATAACGTGATAATACGATGTTGGTGCGTGCATGGTGTGAAGGTATGTACATACGTACATACATGTATGTACACGTACATATCACATATGTAAACATCAATTACTGGAGGTAAACCGCGAGTTTTTATTACAAATACATGCGACGATTGCGAATTCTGCCCTATTATTATACACACTGAGAGAAATTTTTAGTTCCTGTTACCGCTCAGTCCTTGACTATTTTCATTTTTTACCGCGATCGAGAAATATAGTTCTAGGTAAAAAATGATAATTAGTTTTATAACTATTACCGGAAAGTCTAGTATTCGGTGCTATTCTTTCTCATTACGATCACTGTTGCTGTATTTTCTTGCAACTGTTGCGAAAATTTAACGCTCGTGCAACGATAAATTGACGTTAAAGCCTTGTTTAACTAAAAAAGTAGAGTAAACCTCACAAACTGATTTTGCGTAGCAATAACCAAAAAAGGATCGACGATAGCGCAAAATGGTTAGGCGCACTCGTTTTTCGTAATTCCAACAATATTCAAAAAGTTTTTTTTAACGATACCTGTTTTACTCAATTTTTCTAGTTACTACAACAAATGAAATTTTTCTCAGTGTACATAGTTAAGTATTATATTATGCATGTGTACATACATGTTTGACCAGAATTCAAACGGAATTCATGTACGTATAACTATGTGTAAATATATCATATAGATGATAAAAAATCACGGCGATTCGTAGAGCAGATTAATTCATTATTACAGGTGACCGAAATAAAAAAGAAAGGAAACTCATTTTTCAATCCATGAAAACAATTTTGATCAATTTATCTTTGAACGTCACAGTTGAAAAGGTAATTTAGGTTACCTGATTTAGTGATCGGATTGATTAGAAAATTTACTTATAGGTACATACTTAGATGCGATACTAATTATTGTGACCGCAATTTTTTCAATTTTTTATTTTTTTTTATTTTTTTTTTTACTGAATTGAATTTAATCTCTGGATCGTAAAAAATAATATTCAAATAGAAATTAATCGTAACATTCAATTCTATTTTCCTTGGATATTTTAACGACGATTATCGATGACGAAAGTTTAGTTACCATTAATTTTCCTCTTCCGGCATACATAAAGGACTAATTATTACAGTCACAATGCATAACGAAAGAAGCGCGTTCACTTTTAGCAGTTAGGTTAAAAATTGTTCGATAATTTCTTTCTTCTTCTTATTTGTCAACTCCGTCAACAAGTTATTTTCATGGATTTGTTTTTTTTTTTTTATCACTTTCTGCATTACCGATTGACGCTCGCATGCGGTATGTTACACATTGTACAACGTGCGCATGCGGAAACCGTAGAAACGTACAACTCTCTCTAACCTTTCCAAGCTTCTCAGATTCGCTACTGCGGCACCACTTGCTGAGAAACGTTGCGGAATGCAAAGTTTCCTGTTACATGCCGACTATATTACATATACCGGCGTTGCATGTGAAAAAATAAAAATATAATTATGATAAAAATAAAAATATTGGCAGTCTTCCGAAATATAATTACTGTGTTAACAAAACGCAGCGAATTGCAGCGGAAAATGGAATAAAAAAAAAAAATAAAATAAATGAATAAAAAACAAGAACGAGTCAACAATCGTTGGTTTGTAAATGTACGGCTTTAAACGTCCGCAGCGGTGATTCGTTATAAATTTATAATAGCGTATGAAATCCGACAAGAAGATTGTTTCCACTGTATTGGCACGACCTTGTCTGACGGTTAAAGATTAGCATTACTCGAATCGAATGCCGCGAGGAGCAAGGCGAGCACTGCACACGGCTGAATATGAGAAGAAAAACAGCAGACGAATAAAAAGAGAATGAAAAACATGGCAATGATATCGGAGAGAAATTGATATATAGTCTCGTACAAAGTTTTCTCAATTCTTACACGCATCGATGTAGAAAATTTGCAAACCGATGTTTTTACGAATTGTACGCAAGTAAAAACGAAAATTATCCGTATAATTTTTAATTAACGGAGGGAAAACGATTCTCAACATCGGATCATAATTCGAAAACTTTCGTATGAATATAACAACGTGTAAAATAATGCAACTTCTCTGAAGTTGTTGATATAATAATTCGAGTGAAGTTTAGAGTTAAAATTCGGTATAATTTCAATATCTTTTTTTTTTTCACAATCGTGGGGACTTTTTTTCTTTTAATTATAATGTAAATAGATTAATTTCTTACAATTGCTTAAGCTGCACGCACGACTGTGTGAAATAATTTCATAAAAGTTTATAGTAAAACCTCTCCAAAGTCCGATGAATTTATCTGAAACTTGGTAGACTTAATAATTATACAAAAAATCGTTGTTAGTCAAGTAGAATAATCGGAATAAATTTAAAATGGGGGGGAAAAACAAAAAACTCAATTATTTCATAGTATCCAAAACAAGTCACGTTTACAAACGATTTGAGACATTTTTTTTCGAAAAGTGTGTAAACGTGAAAAATAATACGAGGCCGAAACTGAACAACGTTATCGTCACAATTAACGTTGCGGAAAATGGTTATTTCGAAATTGCAAGTACGTCGGAAATTCGGTAAATCATTTCTAAGGATAAATGTATTAATGTTTTGAAAACTTGACTGTTTCAAAGTCACTATAAACTTGCAAAATAGTTATTTATCCGCCGAATGCTTCGTTACGTTAACGTTGCTAACTTCAGTCTCGCAAGATGAAATGAAAAAAAAAAATAAGAAAATTGCACACGTTGCGACGACAATGATGCGACTCTCGTATATATATGAGGTATTCCATGCCAACTGAGAGGTCATTCTCCCTGACCCCCGCCAATTTGCTTCATTATTTTTTATATGATTCTCCAACCTAAAAAAAGAACTCACCATTTTTTTCAGATTTTTCGACTAAACCGTTCTTTTTTAAAAAATGTTACAAACATAACAAATGTTTTGTACACATACAAAATAAGAAAAATTATTCCTCTAAAAAAATATTTAAACAACACAAAAAATCAATTCTCCACTCTGAACTATGGCTCAAGATGTTTGTTTCGGAACCCTAAAATTATGTGAATTTTTGCAAAAACAAAAAAAAAATGGCTTTTTTTTAAGACCATAAAAGGGTTTGTAACATTTTTTAAAAAAGATTGGTTGGGACGAAAAATCTGAAAAAAATGGCGAGTGCTTTTTTTAGATTATAGAATCATATAAAAAATAATGAAGCAAATTGACGGGGGTCAGGGAAAATGACCTCTCAGTTGGCATGGAATACCTCATATATATATATATATATACACACACATATAGTCTACACGGTCTGCCAAAGTGTAAATTATATGCATATAAGAGATGAACATACGTGCGCGATTCTCAAACGAATGAATGGAATTTGGTTGTGTGGTGGGGGTGGAGGTAGGGAGAGGAGGGGGGGGGGGTTAAATTACGCAATCTATTATTATTATGTTATGTTATGTTATGTTTAGTTCGAGCGACCTCGGCGCGCCCGTTCTTACGTCAAAGAGCTTATGTTCGCCGAACGTTATAATGCGTAGCTATGTATAACAGACAGACACGTGCAGAATTCGTCGTTGTGTATGGATGGTAAGTAAGTTTGCACAGTAAACGGCAAAGGTGTGTAGGTTTTAAACGGTTTCATACCTATATCCGTCAAGGATGATGAAAAAAAAAAAAAAAAAAAAAAACTAACGGCCTCTTCTAATTCCTACGAAAAGTTTTGCACACGACATAGCGAATCGCGTGATCAGGGATAATAGTCAGCTTTTTATCTCACACGCTGCGCCGTGTTTCCAAAATTACTGTATTGCGATACATTACCACTGAGAAAAATTTCATTTGTTACGGTAACCAGAAAAATTCAGTAAAACAGGTATCGTTAAAAAAAAAAATTATACACATGATTTGACGTTTCGGCTGTAGTGAAATGAAAGAAAAAACAAACTTTCAACTATTTTATCACATCTTTTGCGAGAAGGATTTTTTTTTTTTTTTTCAATTTTTTAAAAGTTTCAGTTCTACGGAATCAAACGCCCCTCCCAATAGGGCCGAAATGTCAAATTGTATATTATTTTCTTTCGTTTGACCGATGACACCGAGAAAACTTTTTACAAATATTTATACTATTGTTGTACCGATACGCGTTTAGCAAAAGAAAATTTTCTACTAAATGATCTTTAAGAAAAGAAATATTTTTGTCGATGCATCTCTAGTTCTAGTCGATTAGCCGTAGAAAATTATCCATAACGTGAGAGTTTGTCGATTTTGATGTGATACTTATTTTAACATGTACATCGTACTTAAGTAGATGTATCGCATCAAATTGAATTACGAAAGTGTTTGACCCTTCCTTAAAATTGACGACAGCGCCAAGTCGACCGTATTTGTACCAACCTAGGGGCATTTTTCCGTCTCTAAGCCAATGATACGCCACGGCACGAAATTAACAAATCTTTTTGAATCGCTTGTCGCATTCAGGGACAGTAATTCACGATTTACTCGGTGTTTCCGAAACGATTATAAAAACCGATAGCGTAATAATTAATCTTCGCTTGTACTTGCGCTCGGTTTCCGTAAGGCAAATTAGTTATACCTGGAAAAGTGAAATTTTTAATATGAAAAATCAAAAACAAATTCATAAAACGACAAAATACCGGAAAATTGATCATGCTACAAAAAAAAAAAAAAAAATCACAACTCACCAAAGCTTCGATACTTTTAGCTGAAAATTGACCGAGTAAGTCTCAAGACACAGATATTTTAAAATAAAAATATAGAGATACCGCGCGATGAAAAAAAGGTATTTATTTCAGTGAGGGAACTTGGATTTTTGTCAAAAAAGAATGAATCGAACGATTTTTACGATATTTCATTATTCGTCTTGGAATAAATCAGATTATTCCGGATATTTTTTTTCATATGGAATTTACGGTGAAGATGGCGCGGGGTCAGTTTGACCCCGGTGTGTAGAATAAGGATCATTAATGAGTAATAACCCGTTTGGAGTAAAAGTAACTTTTTGTTTGTTTACACGTGTTCGTTATCCTGTTGGATTTTTATTTTTTCATTTTCGGCATAATAACGATGATTATTACCACCTTGAAATGGTCGAGGGTCATTCATTGCCCGGTATTGTCTTTGCGGCTCCCGAGATAATTGAAATCGTCGCTCGGCACAGACCGTCGACGATAAATTCTACGATAGACACGCGTGTACAAACGACGAGGTGAGGCGTACGAATAATTCTTGTCAAGGTAAAATGGAGCAACGGGAGAAAAAGAAAAAAAAAAAACATTTAAAAGGTTAAATTAACGACAGTTTTTCCCTCGAGACGTTCGTTCATCGTTTTTATACTCTACATGTATAGTAGGGTGATCCTTACTCAGGGTGTTGATGATTTTTTTTCAGACCACCCTCCAAATCAACTATAAATAATTCAAAAACAATTTCCTAATTCTTTCAGATTTTTATATCAATTCTAACCCGTGCCTGTAAATGGATGGATATCACCGTTTAAAATACACTTGTTTCAGATACAGTCTCAGTATATATTTTATTGTAAGAGTGACGATGTTCGAATCAATCTGTAATTGCGAAGATTTCGTGAGTATTAGTGCTACTATATGAGTAAAAATTCACATCATCGTACCAACCAATCTCGACGAGTTGCACACCCTAGAAATTTGACTTTTTCTTTTTATTTACAAGAAATGCAATTGTCTACATTAGCTGGTATGATGATGTGAATTTTTTCTCAGATAGTAGCACTCGTGCTCACTAGAACCTCACATTCACGGATGTTTTCGAACATTATTACTCTCACAGTAAAATATATACTAAGAACGTGTCCGAAACACGGGTATTTTAAATTGGGAAATCCTTCCTCTTGCACCGTGCCTGCGATTACAGTTGATATAAAAATCAGAAAAAAATTGTGAATCGTTTTCCAATTATTTATAGTCGATTCGGTGGGGTGATTCGGAATAAATTCGCCAACATTCTAAATGAGGACCACCCTAATGTATAGGTACTTCTTTTTTTTTTTTGCCTTCGAAGCAAAGTAACGTCGATTTATGCATCATTTCACGCTATCGCAAAAAACAAGATAATATTATATTACACAATATCTGAATATAAAAAAAGAAACAAGCCATATTACGACGTAAAATTGTTCACGCGTTATCTCTATTTTTTAACAAGTATATAGATGCTAGCTTATATTATATATTCTATACTGACGTTTGGAAAGATTTATTACACAAGTGAAGTGATTTCCTCAACTCTTTGAGTCACACGTTAATGCGCTGAGTCAACTTTTATAACAAGATAATGTACTGTGGTTTTCGGAGTCGGTGATTACGAATCTGAAATCAGGTTTAAAAAACTCAAAATGGCGGATCCAACATGACGGACGAAAATTTCAAACTTGATCTAATACGGTCAAAAATTGATTGTATTGGATTCGCCATACTGAATTTAAAAAATCTCATTTCAAATTCGTAATCAGGGATCCTAAGAACCCCTGAACACAGTTTTTTTTCCTGATTCAAGCGAATTTGAATTTTTCGTCCACCATATTGGATCCGCCATCTTGAATTTTTAAAATCCGATTTCAGATTCGTAACCAGCGACCCAAAAACATGTATGTAACGTGTAGAGGGGTAACTTTCTCGAAAATAAATTATTCCGTTTAATTTTCAAGATTTTTTTCATCGCAGTAATTACTCTCGAGTATTGAAAAACTATTGTTATACTGTCGGAACTATCGATAAAAAAAAAAAAAAAAGAAAAACGAAATATGTCGACAAGTTCTGCAAGTATACGAAAAATGGATCATAAAAATAGGTGGTAAGAATACTTAGCACCGTAACTCGAAGGGTTAGAAAGATTGAGAGAAAGAAAGAAGAAAAAAAGAAAAGAAACAAAAAACAGAAAAGAAAGAAAAAAAGAGAGAAACCATCACGTTTCACTCTCGCTCTATTTATTTATCCATCAAATTCTCATTTTCTTTCGCAAATGTTTGTATAAGCTATTATACACGCATATAAATAATAAGACCTTGGACGGATCTTCGGATAACGGGTTTTTATACGTGAATATGTATATTTTTGCAAATGCGAGTATTCATCGCTTACGTAAACGTGAATATAAAATTGAAATAAAAATTGTCACGACCTTGTAATTCCCGAGGTCTCAACATACCGAAGCCAAATAATAATTAATCGTATTTCACCCGCTGCTCGACGAGTCGATTTTGGGGCTTTTTTATGGATAATTTTTTACGTAATGCTTGTTCAAACTCTGTCCGTGTATAATAGCGCACAAGGCATCACGGCAAATTACGCTTCGCATGGAAACGAGACGTTGAGACGAATCTTATAACTTGTTCCGTAACGTCTGCAGTTATGTATAATGAATGCGGGGGAGTAATTTATAATTGTTCGAGTTCGCGTGCGAGTATCGCTGATTAAACGCTGCTGTCATTGGGAGAGCAAGAGAAAAAATAATAGTAAAAAAACTGGGTAGATAAACAAATGAAAACCAAATAACCGGATGAGTAAATAAAGTTTTTACGACTGTTTATTCGAGTCGTATAATTAATTAACGTGTATAAACGATGTGTTGAAAAATCGGAGACGATTATTGGAAAATTCTCTGCGATATTTACGGTGGTATTTATTCCGTGTTCCAAACTTTATAATAAAACTAGATAAAACGATATAAAATCATGCTCTTTAAGACGAAGAGAATTCATTGAAATTTATTCGGTAAGAATCTTATCGGAAGAATAACGGTTCTTCTTCTTTCGTTGAAGAAAAACAACCGTTTTCCACGTATTTATAATGACAAATAAAAAACTGAATTCGTTTTCCAAATGTCAGTGTCGAAGATGACTCTTACACGACGTAATAACCGTCGGTTTTCATATTTATATATTAAAACAAATCCGCGGCTAGCCGCAATTAATTATCTCATCAAGATCTTTACAATTTTATTATATTATATACGCAGAGCGGAAGTGTAAAGCGGTGATGTAATTTCTATTTCCGCTTAATTTTCTTAACGTAATCTCAGATAGCGTCGGTATGTACTCAAGATTATACGCGCATCAAGAATAATCCTTACTCGTTGTTAAATATGAAATAATTATATCAGTATTATACGTATAATGATATCAGTGCGCATCGTACAATACAACACCGAAATACATGCAATTATGAAATTATTGATAAACGCGGTAACGTTCACGCGTATTCGTAAGTCGCAATAAAAAAAAAATAAAAAATTTGCCAACTTCTTGCAAATTCATTTCGCTACGTATAATGCATTATATTATGACCTGAATATATATTCGAACGGTTTACATGACGTCGATGCTTTGAAAATATACATATGGAGGGGGGGGGGGGATTCTTTATGTTCGCAGTCTCTCAAAATGCGGCCTGTTATTATATCGAAAATTAGCTAATTACAACTCAGGATTTCCTCACAACGAATTCTTGAGATGTAAATTAGCTTACGGCTAAATATTGCACCGATCTACATGTTCATTTTTTGTTAGAATTGTAGTATCGGTATAAACTTGATTTTTTGATCAACGAAACGTCAGGTGTACGAATATTATTTTGACTGGTATGCTCTCGTTCAGAGAAAACTTTTTACTTTCTCGAAAAAATCAATTTTTACACGCAATTTGTAGAAAATTTTCTCTTGGGTACGCGACATTTTGTTGTCGATACCAAAGTTGATGAAATAATTGTTTCAAAATTGCAGAAAAAAAAAATTGTATATCAAATAAAATATATTTGTAAATAGGAGATCTCGGTTTTAATTTAGTCAATTTAATGAAATTATAATTTTTTCACGGTATTATCAAAATATTGAATACCCTCAACACAGTTCACTAAATCTGTTCGGTGGATAAACATTAGTCAAATTTACGAAATCGTGAGAGATACTAATTGATTACCGTTATAAAGTAATAAGTTACGTCGTAAATCCATTAAATTTTCTGTTCAAGGGACAAAACACTCTCCGTAACGCGTTAAAAATTCTTTCTCGGAAGAGAAGTTGGACGAGCAGTCATTTGGAGGGGCTCAAGGCATTTGTCTGGTATAATCAGCGCAACTAAATCGTACATTATTGGTCTAATACCATCGAATCAGCCTGTCAATTCACAATGGCATATTTCTCTGTCACAGTTTGATGTGGCACATAATTCACGTAGCGCATAAATTACGATCGAACGATAATTTTTTCGGTTACAGCAATTAAACGATCATTTTTCAACCTTCACAAAATGATTTCACTCCGTAGATCTCGTTTCGCAAAAGCAACAGAATCTATGGGACTGTGGAGCCGAACCTTCTCTCGGACATATTTCTAAAACATTTTGTTTTCTGCGCACTATAAAATCAACCAAACTTTTTGGTTTTGTGAAAATAGTGTTCGGTCGGATGCATGTTAACCCTAAAATTTCGTTTCGGGGACCAAATTTTTTTCCGAATGCTGTAGAAACGAGCGATATTGGAAAGCAGGAAACCTTTTTCCACATTTTTAAACATGCGCGTGAGATAAGGCTCGCGTCAATAATTAGAATATCGCGACCGACTTTGCCGTTTCCTTATTCACTTTATAACGGCTAGTTTTCATTCGTTCGAACATCAAAGCATGCATAACGTTGTTCGAAAACAATAAATTACGAAACCGCATTCGCCTTGCAACGTAAAATCGGCGAATTAGGTATTCAGTTTCAACTGCAGCTAAATTTGAATTGTAATCTTGGAGCTAATTTCATTTCCCCTGATAGAAAAGTATAAAGCAATGAACAAAATTCACCCTCCAAAAGTTTGACAAATACTAACGAGACGAAAGTTTCATTTGTCAACCTAACAAGTAGATAAAAACAAAATATTTGTAGATCTAAGGTTCGTTGATCTAGCTTATTTATTTATTTTTTTTTTCTTGTTTTTTTGCTTGTTTTTTATCGTAGACTTGAGCGGTACGTGGATTAGTAAATGTTATCGCAATTTATAGATCAGTATGTTACACATTACTTCACGGACGCAATTTAAGTTTCAAAATTGCAGAAACCGAATCACAATATTATTATTTGCAAGTTTTTAATACATGTGTGAAGCACGTCGAATATACCGAGTAACACGCATTTTTATAGAAATAATGGTATGCTTATAAAATGTATGCATTCAAGATTGGACTTCATTTCGAGTACTCACCGAAACATAAGACGAAAATTGGCGATCCCTTGATCGGTTCCGAGCTCACGTAGCAGCCTGAAACAAGACGTTTTTTTATCAATTATTAAATTCCAAACTTCAAATCGCGATGATAAGATGAGCATCGACTGATTGATATCACCCATCAGTGCGTACAAACGTGTAATACCAATTTAAATATCGATATAACAATCAACTGATAAGATCGATGTGAAAAACTCATCATAAACAGCAGGAAATTCGCTTTATCAATCGAAAATAGAAATCACTAGCAATATATACATACATATTAAAAATTAATAATTAAATTCGCACGTTTTTCTCCTTAAAATTATTACATACGTATAACGTGCGAATTTAATTATTAACTTTTTGTACGAATAGCAATTAATTAATTGAATAAAACTAAAATATACGACGTTGCACGTGTAATAATTTAGTTTGGTTTTACGAGTAACGTTCGTAGTCGACAGTTTATTTCCGAATATTATACACACGCGTATTATTATACCGTGCTTGAGCTACGAACAGCGATGCACATTAGAAGGTCACAATTCGTATATAGCTCGGCTACAGAATAAAGAGTATACCTGTGTATAAGATACGGTGCAAACTTCCGGAAATTAGATACATCTACGCACGTACTTTGCACGAGTAGTAATTGAATTAGGTAACCGCGTCTCCTTGAATTCCGTGTAAATATCCGCGTGTTCAAACGGGTTCGAAGTTTTGTATTAGGTAACTTGAGGTCAGAGATACCGGGTGAGAATAAAATTATTACCAAACGACACCGACGATCTCTATGATATCTCTACAATATCATGTATTAATTTACGAAGCGTAGTAAACTTTGTCACATTGTCAGACTTCAGTGCCGGAAACTTGACCTTCGCATTATCGTCACCCGACAGTGTAATAAAGATTAATTGCGAGTGATGGAAACACTGGCCTTGAAATTGATCAAAAGGGCTTTCCACCTTTTCGTACGAGTCTGAAGTTAGCAGCGTTATCGCAATGATTCGTGTTTCGAAAAATATGTTATTCCGCAACTTTAAGAATCTCTGAAATGCAGTAAATAATAACAAGGCAGAAGTAATTCATGTTTTCAAAACTTAGCCAAAGTCACTAGAAAATTGAAAAATAGCAATTTTTTTCCCCAAGTGTTTTGTTACGCTTACGTTAATAACTTCAGCCTCATCTTTTCACGTGGTTTCAACCTCGACTGGATTGAAGTTGGTCATTTCCTGTCGGGAATCTATTTGTAATCCGAAACTTGAGCATCTTGCCGTTAAAAATTTTCCAACCGACAATTTCTTCGAAAATGATAATAAACTAGTATTCAAAATGATAAGTAATAGTTTCTTAGAGGTATGATTGTTTTCATCACGAAAACCAAGGTCTCTCTCATAATAGACCTGGAGAAAAAGAAAAAAAGTGTTTCTTTGCAGACGACGCAAATGTCATACACTACATTCATAAACAGACGCAGATGTCCGACGTATCGTAAACTAAACACCTACTCGAGCATCACACATACTACCTAATCGGTCTCACATACTTATCCGACAGTGAAGATACGATTGGATAGGTTAGTTTGTTCTTTAATCCTCAATATGCAGCCGTTGACGGACTCGAATTTCGTCGGTGGTCAAAGCAGAGGGAAAACAGGAGGGGTTAGGTCAGGTTAGGTTGAAGTTACGCGTGCCGAGAAGCTGCGTCTGAGCCGAAATAAGTGTCGCGAACGCAGAAAATGTAACGAAGTATAAACGGTGATCCTGAGTGAAGTTTGCCGAGTTAACTGAGCCCACGGATTAATATTTTCCCGTAATAAGTCAAGGACGTTCAACCCTGTTCAGTCGCTGCGCAACAAAGAGTCCCTCTTTGACTGACTGACTAACATAAGTGCGATACGTACGTGCTAGCAGCCTTGAAAATCTTTAGCAATCGTTTCTGTCTATCTGTATGTGTGATTTGTCTACCATCTCTCATCCTTCTTTTTTTTTTTCTTTGCATTACGAACGAACGAACGTATGTACGGATAGATATGCGTAAAGTACTCACCTTTCGTAATTACGGCGGTTCGGAGGGTGAGGGACGAGGAATAACTTCGCGGTTTTAGTATCACTCGGAGTTAAACGCAATTCACCTCAAACCAATCGAGGCATTTGACATTTCAGACTGTATGTGTTTATGGTAATTAATAAATATACTCTAAGGAGCGAGAACCGTCTTATCACACACGCACAATTTACTCAGAAACACCGAATGCGACTATGGATTCTACCGAGCGTTACCAACACCGAGAAAATACGGACGTTTACCACGATTCTTACACGCTCTGAGGACTTTGAAACCGGCGATTACACTCCCGCTTTTTTTGCAAACGTTTTTAATCCTCCTCGCGACCGAATTAACTCGGATTCTATTCTCACGGACGAAGGATTTTCAAAATTAACTCGTTTTCAAACCTATGCTTTGGCTGCACTGTTAAAAGATGTTTGTATTTTGTTTTTACCGCGCACACTTCAAATTCACTGCACACCAGATGGCGGTACTTACTGGACAACATATCCCGTCATCTTGTGCCGAAATAGCCAAATGTGATCATACGTATACGCAGATAGTACCGAAATCGCGATTTTCTTGAAACCGAAATTTGTCCTGATATACTGAAATGCCGTTGAATAGCATCAAAGTAAAGCATTGATTGAACACAGCATTGTTCATAGACAATACGTAAATTGAAGTAGTTACGTTTATTTTTGTTGTAGATTATTTTAACTTTGGATTTAAGAACCAATTCAGGCGAAGATAAAATTAACGGACTGGTGGTAACAGTGTTTGGATTTAGAACATCAATTCATGGGTCTACAATTCGGTCACTTAGAAATACGATTTGCCGTTTTCAATCCTAATTCCCTGTAGTTGCCGTAATAATGACGTATGGTTAGAAGCGTTTTCCTATCTCGCTCAAAATTGTTAGCTAAGTAATAAGACAAACACGTTTTTCTCCGATTTGCTTTTCGTTTGTGAGACACCTGACGGTTGAATTTCAAATAAGCGAAAGCCTGCAGACGAATTTCGGGGCGAAAGACGAAATGTTCAACATCATAACATCACATAGCATTTCTCACAACAATAAACTAAAATTTTTGCTCGTTACACGTAAAACCGAAAGAAGAGAGTTACTTTAAAGTTATTGAAAATCACAAATACAAATATCAAATTATTTCATCAAGAATTTTTTCGCGAAATCACGCCGGATTAAGAAGGAAAAAAATAAACGACTAAAATACATAATTTAACGCTTGCGGAACTACGTAATATGAGTGAAACCTATGTACATACATTACTGTGTGTTATTGAGAACGAATGACTATAAAGAATAAAATTGATTTTAAAACTGAGTAATTCCAATGAAGAAAATCGACTATACGAATTTTTGTTTACTGAGCTTATGAATGACGCTTATATGTGAATTATCGTTACTAAGGCACTATGCACAAGTTAGAAAAATTGGAAAGTAAATCACCAAATTCGTTACGCAGTTTCTTGCTGATCAAGGAATTGTTTTAGTAATGTATTATCCAGCGGGATACTGAGATACTCTGCACCATCATAATTCCGCTTGGAACGCACTAGTTTGTGATCTATGAACTCAGTTAATTGAGCCCTGAGAGCTGTGTCTGAACTAACAAGGAAAGCCTCACGTGCGTTCGAGTAGAGATCCTTCAATAGCATACCTTAATAGAGAAAAATAAAGATTTATTATTAGCTAGTTAAAGGATGAATATATACGTCACCGTCTCAACGATTATAATTGCGTTCGAATATTGCAGAATAGATGCAGATACAAATCACGGGATAAGTAATTAGACACAAAGACTGACCAGGATAAGTGTCGCTAGTTGCGTGTTCTAGTTGATGTTTAATGAGAAGCACATAAATAGCACGTGCGTTCGAAGTCAGGGAGAGAAAAACATTGAGTAGAGAGGAGAGGGCGAGCGCTCCACTCTTCTGTACCATAATCGAGCTCTCAAAAGACGTCTCTGCATCATATGGCAACATTGTTGTTACATCCCACCAACAGAAATTATACCGTGAATGCTTTACGTTGTCCCATACTGAAAAATAATGGAATGTTCATAATTGTACTCGACATCTATCAAGTTGATATTTCAGTTAAATTAGTGAAAGGCATTCAAGTAAGATATATGCAGAAAAACGTCATACCAAAGAGGGGAAATTTACTGTTACCTTTGTGTACTATTCAATTTCGATTCGCAAATTCGAATAGTTGCTTACTGATGATTTTATAATATGCCAAATAAAATGAATTCAAAGTTTATGAGTAATGAAACTTACTGAGGGGTGTATTAATGTGATCGACGGAAGCAATGAGTGAAAGATTTGGAATGCTAGCTAAAATCGAGAGAGTATCTTGGGCCTTATTGGAGCGGAGCATTACTCCATCAATATTATGCACTAACAAGTAAAGCCGATCCTCGGGATTCTCTCTGAGGGTACTTTCGATCAAGCTTAGACATTCGTTTGGATTCGTCGGACTCTGCAGCCCCAGAAGATCGGTTGTTATACCATCCAGTATCTTTGGAAATAAATTAATTGGTCAATAAGGAAAAATACACAAGTCTGGTATACCAAAGTTGATAACTAATTCACCTCTTTCAACGTAAGACTGGGGAAAAAACCGTTCACAACAAGTGTAGGATGATCAGACAGAGTTTCTTTATGAAAATCATTTATCAAAATCCTTTTTGATCCCAAACCGTGAAGTAACAGACTGTAGCCTTCTCTGAAAGGAAAAAAAAACTTCAATTTCGATTATCTCATAAAAGCATGTGATAATCATAAGCGATCTACTAGAAATATTGTTCTTGTTTAGTTAAAATATTTCGTAAAACATTTAAGAATAGTGCATAATTATTTTATTTACTCCAATATGCAGTGCCACATTGGAAACAAAGCTCTGTAGTCCCTTGAGAGTGACCTGATGGCTTCTTTATGTTCTTTAGAAACAAAGCTCTGCTTGGATAATAATTTTTGCAATTTTTCTTCATCCATTCGTGGGTTCACCAGCCTTCCTAAGGTTCGATCGGAAGTTAAAACCTTTTCCGATTGCATTTCGAAGTAATCATCCGTTTCCAGGTGCTGTAACAATTTTATTCATGTGTACTATAAAAATATAAATCATATATCAAAAAGTCTGCCACTTACAAAGGACGAAATAACAACTTAGCCAGCTTCCTTTCATTAAAGACAGAATATGAAACTCACGTAATCGTTGTAAGTGACACGTGTATTCCGTTTTTGTTTAGAAGTTGATAAACGTGAAGGAGCAACCTTTGCAGGTGTTTTTCTGATTTGCTTTTTGTTATCTTCTACATCACTCTCCGAACCTTCAGAACTTTTTACTTCTTCTCCCTCTTCGCTATCATCAGATTCCTCATCAACTGATGGCACATATTCGTTCTCTTCAGAAACACTTTCACTCTCACTGGATGATTCGCCAGATATATTACGAGCAAGAGAGACCAATTCTAAACATTGATACAAGCATTTAATATTCAATGTTTCTCTTCGAAATGAGAGTATCCCCACATTAACTTGAAAAGACGATGGCAACAAGGGTAATAACGAGTTATATGATACTCACGTTTCTTGAATTTGTTGCGAACACTGTGCGGGGTTTGTGCAGTATCTGTAAGATTTTTTTGCTTAGCAGCATGCTTCGGTGTCTGAGGAGTGGCTGCTGATCGGCTGAGGGCAGCTTTTTGAGCCATTGCTCCACTTTTAGAAGATGTTGGAAAATGATACATGCTGGCACCACTGACATCTTGTTCTTCTGTATATAATTCTGGGACACATAAAACAAGAAATATACATGCAAAAATGTTCTATTATCGGTTGATGAAAAGTACTGTCCATACTACTTACAGGTTGTCATATTATACAAATATTACGACTGTGCTCGTGAACTTTTTGCGAAAATAATCCGAATAATTCTCAAATTCACCAGAGTTACTGTTCGTGCATTAATGAGTTACGTCAAAGTTGATCACCTGTTGGCTTCTGTACATCTTCGTCAATAATTTTCAATTCATCTTCCAACTCTCTAGCCAGCTCATCCGGAGTTTGTTCCCCATCACTACTGCTAGAACTAATCTTGCGGCTTCTCCTTGTCCGTTGCACTCCTGTAATACAAACGTGACTATAATGTATCTGCACACATAAGATTTGGAAATCCTTAGTGAAAAGCATCTATCTATAATAAATGAAAGGTATTCTTCCAGGGCTGTAATTTCAGCAATGCAGAATTTTATATGTCACCTAAACTCAATACATCTTTTCTCAACACGTGTCTAATCTTACAGTTTAAAACAGCATCGACGAATTAATTTTCGCTTATAATCATGCAGCAATATTGTGAAAATAAACCGAACTAAGTCGGTAGTTCAACGTGTTGAAAACAATAACAAACGGCAGAACGTTTGACAATTGATTTAAATCGTTGGCTTGTTGCTGAGATATATTATTGACTGTTTCCCCGTGTTAAACCTTTTGTAGAATCCTCTGTTGCTTGCTTCGAAGGTGTTTTTAATCGGGTAGAACGTCGCAAATTTACGCTGCGTTCGGCCATCGGGAAATATTTGTTTGCAGAAGAATCAAATTTCTGTTCCAGACGGAGTCGGTAAATGAATAATGCTTATGAGGGTAGCACTGATACACCACGTGATATAACATAAGAGCGGGAATAACGTGTGCATGCCTATATTTCTTGTGAGCCAATTACATCGTTGGGATGGCTAGAAGCCACCAATCACAGTGCAGGTCTGTTTCTAGTTGCAGGGACTGCAAATAAAAGAAGCCGATCGTCGCCATTTTGTAAACTCTACGCGCCATATTCAAATCGCGAGGCGAGACGTTTTTTTGTTTGCATCGGGTAATTGGTAAATTTTCGAATTTCTCTGACGACGCTACTTGAATTTACTTCAAAAATCCCGTTGCCAATACATGTGTATGTAATTTTTTCGCAAACTGTATAAATATTAGGTAAAAGAAATAATCATGTATTTTTAAACATTGAATTAAAGGTTGGAAGTTTTCAAGAATATATTTCTCATTTATTGTAATTTTTAATTCAACGGTGTTCTAAGAAATAATTTTAAAAATAATTATATCATGTTCATTTTCAAATAATTACATCAATTGATTGTTCAAAAATAAAGTTTTTATTGTGATTCATTCCATCTTTCACATGAGGTACAAAGTTATGTACCATCATAACGTTATCATAATGCAAACTCCCAGAAATCTATACACATGTTCTTTTTAAACAGGGTCTATAAATGAAATTGAATGACATAGGTGTTGTAAATTAATAAACGTGATTGTTAATTTACAAGTATTATTTTATTACATACATGATGTTGTAGGTATTAAAATAATAAAGAGAGAGAGAAAGAGAGACCACTTACATAAATTCAAATTCAAAAGACAATTATATACTCCCGACACTTTTCAACTGAGATCGATACCTGTGTATGATTTTAATAAATAATTAAACGCGAAAGGACTCATCGCTTGCAATCACCAATAATGATTGTCGAAAAATTTTGTAAAGTATAAAAAATGGAACAATCAATCAACTGAAGATCCTTTACATGCCAGTTTGATAACTTCAAACACAGTTCATTTTTGCAAAATTTGTTACAGTGATGTAGATATTAGTGCAGTCATTTTGACTTCCACGACTTTTAACATTGTATTATGTACTTTTATAGAATGTGCTAGACACTATTCTGCTTATTTGTTTTTGGTTGTTAAATGTTAAAATGCAGACGTGTACATTTCAAGTTGTAAAATTCCAACACAACCATATATATATATATATATATATATATATATATATATATATATATATATCTTTGTTATTTAACAAAGTTCTTAACATTTGTATTGAGTAATACCGAATACAAGAATTTACTAATCCCATTTGCCCTAGCTAAATATTCAAATAATCATGCAATTCTAGTACAGTAATTCGGAAAGTATGCTGCAATCTAATATGTATATCTACATTGATTCCATAGGTACAAGAATTTGCAACGAATAGATGTACATCAATTTTGTTCACCCAACTGAACAATCCTTGTAAAATGAATATTATATTACTTAAAAAAGATAGATCGTGACGTAAAATATGCATAAAAGTAAACTTAAAATAAAAATGACTACGAATAAAATTTATAAATTGAATATATTTCATAAGTATATTGAACACTGTATTTCAAATATATTTTACTTTAATGAATTACTGTATCTCTTATTCCACAAAAAATATCCGTACCGAAATACTCAGCGAATTCAAAATCACAAAGGACAAAAAAAGAAGATACCTCATGAACATTCACAGTTTGTTAGTAGAAATATTAAGCGTCAGAGAATCTGAAACCTAACTGAACACTGTTCCATTGTATCCATCAATCCTTCATACTGTTCCATTGTGACGTATCAGATACTCAATGTCCATTGACCATTGAACTTTTCATTCAAAAACTCATGCTATGAAATATATGGGCATCAAACATAGAACTTATCATTTGTTAGTTTTCAACAATTCGTTTTCTCAGGAATTTCATTGATTAAGATGAAACGATTTGTTTGTACATTACTTCTAAAGTATACATAACCTTCGATCTTTCGATAGCACAAGCTTAACAATCCATTTTCTTGATATCTCTTTATTTCAGTAAATTATCAGTGACTGATAAATCGTTTTAATGAAATATATGTATGACAATTTGTGTATAAATAATTCTATTAGCTAGTTTGATTCTCTGTGTACCAAAACATACAATCCGAGACAAGCTAGGACAAAATATTTGAACTTAGGATACTCGTTCATGTATATAGTGACCATTCCAACATACGGTAGGAAACCCCTTGCTCTACCCACTACGTCTTTGTGCGTTAACCACAACTGGCCAGGGGCATATAAGCCTCTGTCGTCAACTGAGTTGTTGTCTCCCTTTGTTAAGAATTTCACTGTATTATTCACCCTAAGAACAGGAAAGAGTATATAATTGATATATATCATGATTACTCGAAAGTTTGGAAAATGTTTTCCTCCTTTTTTTTTGTCAACTTACTTTTCATGCAATTTCAACACCCTGTGTACAATGGGAATGTCACGACCCTCGACTTTAAATACAACGATTTCTCCAACACGTACTGGTTCGTCCTGATAATTGGTCAAGAATAAAAGGTCCCCTCTATGGAAAGCAGGCTCCATGCTCCCGCTGAGGTATCAAAACATCAGAACAGTTACCACAATGTTCAAACAAACATTTTTCTACATTCATTTCATGTGACATTGTGATTAAAAATTAATAGGAATTAGGTGAATTTTCAAGAAAACATGTCAAGTACTTATGATTCATTTCAATATCTTCATACAATTTTTTACTCCCACGATGTTAGATTCGGAAGAAGAAATCAGATTCTTCTGCTCGTTATTTCATAAGAGAAGTGAATTATGAAGTTTTTGTAAATCTGCACTGATCACGAATAGCAATAAACCAATGGTTTTACAGTAAAAATGTAATTTCTTGCCTTTATTACTGATTTTTTCAGTCTTAATATTAGCAAATTATACAAAAATCAAGTTTACTGATTTTGTTTACTGTACACATTAGCGCAAATATGAAACACTAATGCAATCGAGCTTTGCTGTGATTTAGGCTGGTTTTATTGCCATCTTACAAAACAAGTTAAAAAGTAATTTTTGTTGAACAGGATAAATTGTTTATCGTGAATGAAATGACACAGAGGTCAGATAAGTGGCTTGTATACCACACACATGGAGCTATTACTAATCATGTCAGTTTGCATTAATTAATTAACAGTTTTGAGCCTTCTGCGAACACAACACGTACTTAGGAATACATTAGGTTTAAATTGATTGCTGTTCAGATAAGGATATTAATGTAATAAATAACAATAATTCTATCATTGCCTCATACAAGCACTTTTACTTCGCAACATGGTATTTCTAGTAAAACTACAGTTACCAAAGCGAAAATATGTTGGTGATAATAATCTTAACTTTCGTTGAAGAAACATGGACTCAAACACTTATATGAAGTTGGTTGTTCATGAAATGTATATAGGGTAAATTGAGGTTAGGTTAGGTTAAGTGATGCAAACCTCAGAACGACGACGATGGGACTTTCACTTCCAGTAACAACCATTAAGCCCTTCCATATCATGAGGGCTGATGATACGATCATTCCAAAACTCAGTACTTGATAGAGGAACTGCAACAAATACGAAATGAATTGCTTTAGACAGATCAGTCAGAGTACGTACACACGCAGAGCCATATGTCAACTGTCGATGTGCGTCAATGTTTTTCGGGCAGACGTTTGCCGTTTTTGTTACCTGACGTTTGTTCATCCGCCTGACATCGTCGAACACGCTTTGTAACATCGTGCCTGGCGTTATTAAATCTATTTCTTACAGCGTTTAAAGAACGCGGTGAATTCTCACACCCGATGAACTCCTGCCGGCATGCACCAAATCAATCCACCAGTCCACTACCACCACGTCATTTGAACAAGGAACGCCCGAATTGGTGGACTGTGGCACCGACCAGACCATTGACTAAAGAGATTGTTATAGATTGCCTACATGGCGTTACACACTGATAGCCCTGGGTTATTTTTCGTAACAGTTTGTTGGGCCTGGGCCGGATTTAGGGCTTAGAGCATATACCATGGAGGAGGCCTGGTATACCCTTTCATGTAAGTGGAAAACGGCACCGAGAGGGGAATAGTAAGATGAGTACCTTTTTCTGTCTCGCACGCTCGAGATTGGTTACCGTAGAAAGAGAGGAATACTCGCCTTAATATGTTCCTCTCTTTCGGAAAGAGCGACTGAGAGGGCGGGAGAATTATTATCTTCCGTCCTTCAGAAAACTGACTTAAATCTCTTCTGAGCGTCGTGCGGCATCAGTCGCAATCAGTCCTTTCCGAGCGATCGAAGCGAGGTTACGCGCTCTCAATATCAGTTCAACATTCAGACCGCGTTGTTCGATCAGTGTATTTCCACCATAATCGTCTGTGAATAATACACGAGGAGCAGCGTGTAGCGTGTAGTAAAGAAAAACCGTATTACTCAAGTAAAAACATCCTGCGAACGTCGAAGATCAATTTCGTGTCCCGCGTTTTCATTGTTTTGTGTAACTTAGATTTCAGTGAATTCTATTTTTGTCTCTATGCGTCGAGCGTCCATTTTATTATTTTTCTGGCTGATTTATGGCAAATGCGCAGTTGCATTGTTAGGAAGTTTACTCAGTCGGTTCAAACAGACAGCTACAGCACAAAAAATGAGTGTAGAATCAAGTGATATTGCGGTGCGGGTTTTTGGATTGTAAGAAATTAGTGAAGATCTGAATTATGTGAAAAGTGCGTTGCTTGAACATTAAACCTGAGATGCTACAAAAACTACCACATGTAAAAATGTGGAGCAGCCCAGAGTCGAGGTAACTATACTTATTTTAATTACTAATTGATAATTCGAGGTGGTACATTTAAAGCCGAACTTTTGTTCTTGCATAACATGTAATGCATAAATATGAAACTAGACAAAAGTAACAATTAATTTGAAGACTGAAAAGCTAATTTGCTAAATTAATTCAAGTGTTTTGTTCTTCACAGACTTAAGCAGAGATTTCCGAGAAACTTTTTCATTTCTCGGCAGCGTTTGTGAGTTTGCATGTGTTGGGTTACGGGTATTTCCCTGGGATTCCTCTCACGTGGCGTGGCGGTAACAATTGTTACACAAATCTTCGATTTCTTAGCTGCATGTATAGGCTCATTCACGATCGCAACGTGCTTGACTTTCAGTAGAATAATTTTTTTTTTCGCAATTCAATTTACCGTAGCTTACTTCAAGTTAGAAATTTTACACGTTGCTAAGAGTGGAATGAGTATCGCGACAGGCAACCATCGCTTACTCGGCACTTACAAGTTCGAATTGTGTTTCGTAACTGATGTAATAATCTACGATTGAATTTTTTGATGATACCGTTTAAGTGGTGGGTTCACCTGAGGTAAGAACGTATTCAATTATTCACATTATTGTTACATCGATAAAATTCCAAAGTCTGGCATAACGTAACGTAATCAAATCACATCTTATATTATATATCATGTTTAATCATTTAACATCCAATAAGTATTGATCAACTGCAGGCTTAGCTCACTTAGAAAAATGCTAATTGGCATACAGGATGTTTTTAATCAATTTTACAAAAGGTTAATGTATCTACAGTCTGCCAACATTCGCTAAAATTGTACATACAATATTAGATTTAGCGGGATGCAATCGCGATACTATATTCTGAGTAGGCAGACTATGATACAAAAACATTTTGCTCCCGACAGGTAACCAACGAAAATGTAAGTCAGTGACCACGGCGCAAATGATGAAGAATGATGTGTGTTTGAAAAAATGGAGAATCGTTAGATCGAATATAGGTAACCGGGTAGGTAGGTGGACGTTTTGGGATTCGTCGCGCGGTTTATGCATGTGTGTGTGAGTCTCTCTTTTCCGTTGGGTGGTTCCGTTGGAAAACAGGCAAGGGTAGGAAGTTCGCGATGTACCGTGATGTTCCTAACTTTTGTAAACCACAGCGTCAAACGATCACAGAAATATTTTCCCCAAAAAACTTCGTACTCAAGTCTCTCGACCATTTGTAAGCATTTCAATATTAACGAGATTTAATTGCCTTTTGTCACTCTGCAACCATTTTTCAATCGTTATTCAATTCAATTATTTAGTCATTACCGATCATTGTTCCATTCAATTAATATCTGTGATCGTCTGAATGGGCAAAACGCATCTCTGGACCATCTATCGCGTTCCGTGGTACGCTAGATGGGGAGAGATGCTGAGCTCGAAGACTTCGCGTCGAAGAGGACCGCCGACCGTCACGCCACACAATAATGCATGCCTTCCATCCTCCCTCCCGATATCAGAGGCTGTTTATCGAGTCGCTTATAGATCATGTTCGGTTTGTATTTCACTGTAGATGTATAGAGCTCTGTCGTATTTTGGTGGCTGTGCTTATTCTACTCCGATTTGTTTCCATTTCTTCAAAGAGTTCTGCATCGTCTTCCGATAGGTAAATGCCAACATCTTACAGCGATTCGTGTTTTCGATCTTGGTTTAGTTGTTGATTGTGTCACGTATTCGCCTGGTTCTCCATTTTAGTAATTATCTCATACCTTATAAGAAAAAAACCCGTGCGCGAACATTCAAAGTCAATCAACGTTCGCCTACAAGATAAAAACAATCACCCTTCATTCATAATTAAAACAACCATCTTTCATCCATAAATAAAATAGTCATCTTTCATCGATAGTAAATAGTCAACCGGTCATATGAACTGAAAAATTTCGAACAAACTGCGAATATACGTTAATACAAATTGATTGGGCAAAACAATTTACCATAATTAATATGTGAGAAAAAGTCCACTGTAATTTTTCGAAGAACTTAAGATCGATCTTGCTACTATTCTCCGTGGAGTAGGCCTACTGGGGATACCACGTAAAAAAAAAAACACTCCGGGTGCTCTACCGCTTGCGGTGGTGTAGAAACGAGCATAAGTGAACTTATTTTCATCGGACAAGTACTAACATATTGTAGTTTTTCAAATGACAATTTTATTTTTGTGTAAATTCAAATCGTTGTCAATAAAATTCATGCTTCAATAATGTGTAACGCATGTGGAATCGTAATACCTTCGGATTTCTCTAGTTTAGTCAGAGTGAATTTCACGTAAATACATTTTTCTTTTTGATAAAATTCATTTCTTAATTAAAGTGAGCAGGGTGCACATACCTTTGGCAATTTAGAGCTTGGCAATTCCAACATTTTTCTCCACCGCTTGACGTTTGGCAATCGACACAAGTTGTTACAATAAAACACGGTATTTGCATACTAAATGAGCATGTCTACCGTGACACGCGATAAAGAACAAAAAAACAAAGCCAGTTCAAAACTTACTACTAAAAATGACAAAAGGCACGATGTTAAAATTTTGTACATTCGAGATCACGGGTGATCCGTCTAAAAGACTCATTGTACAAGATCGAATACAGTAAGAAATTAACTCCCATCTTCGCATTTGAATCTATATTGTAGAAGATTATTTAAAAATTTTTATGATAAATTCTTGTGCCCGCTTGATTTCTAGATTTTTTAATCGAATCTACTGTCAAATACTTTTTTCAAAAAATCATTACATTCACACACATAAAAAGAAAAGCAACTAACATGATAAGTTGCATTTTATAATATTATTAATTGATTTTAGACTCGATTAAAAATCACTAAAGAAATGTTTTGTCATATTATACATATAAATTTATTACTTTCGACAGAAGCAAAGTGATCCGTCAAGAACGCAAATCACAAATCAGTTGGAATAAAAAATATAGCTGTTTCAGTGGAAAAATTTTTGTTGGAAGCAGAACACTCTTGTAACTTCCGAAAGATCCTATAACCTTCCGTCTGTATTTTTTTGACAGAGATATTACAGATAATTGATGATAAAAAATCCGGAAAATCCATCTTTAGATGATATCAGTTATTAGTTTCTCATACCCTGTAGATAGTATTATTACACAGTTTCATCCTCGGGAATACATATTCTCAAACTTGAAATTCCTAAAAATCAACACGGGCACTGCCATAAATGGATAATAAAGTGGACAAATATGACTAATTATAATCTGGGCCACTTGATAATAAATTTCTAAACATTCTTGTGTTTGGGGATCAGCGGACAGAGTCGCAATCTAGCCAAGTAATATGAGTAGAAGTTGAAAAAATGAACCTTGATCATCTCTAAATTTTTTTTAATCACTTTTGTAATAATGATTGCCTGAGGTTCATGGGGGTTTGTTACTCAAACATTAGTAATAATCGTGTCTTACTTAATTTACAAAAAATATTCACTAGTAATATTTTTCTGTAGAAAGGTCTGGGTTTTACGCTGCAAATAAACTGCATTTCTAAAAAACCACGGAAATCTAACGGCAGTTAAGAAATTATTTTTATGTGTCAGCTGCATGATCTTTCGAAGTGAAGTTATGATCATTGACTGAAGATACATATTATTATCTTCGGTTAACGGTACAAGTTAAGTATTAAACAGGTATGTACAGAAATTACGTAAGGTACATATTGGAATAACTATATATCTCTATCTTTCGATTAACTTCTTCGACTATGTCCCCCATCCTTTGCATCAACAATAGGTTGCTAACTCTATTAACAGAAAACAGGTGCATGTTTATTTTGCATCTATTTAGATAACATTATTTTTCTTAATCCGATGGAGCTTGTTGGACATTGTCGAATTTGACTCAAATGAATTTGCGTAGTTGAAAAGTCTATACGGAGTTGTATGAAAATTTTAGTGTATTCCATTTCGTCATTCCATAGGCATAATAATAATCGACTCTGTATTATCTGGGTACACGTGGTGAGCTATGGTAAGATCAGTTTATATCGGCCATTTTCGATTACGAAAAGCCCCATAAAACTAGCAATCTTTATGTATCTTCAGTCAACGCCTCAAGTAAAATATTCTCTTCGGCAACTGTAAAAAACCTTTATTGATCCAAACAATCCTTTGATCCCGTATGGCTTTAAGTTTATCATACGTTTTTAAATTAATCAATTACGCTTTCTTACCCAAAAATGAATTCCATAAATAGATCTTTCAATCTGTAAGTAAAATGCGAAAATTACGGTTATTTAATGCTGTTACGAATAATGAAGATTTCAAATTTGACCGCGCTTTTATCGCGCCCACTTAATACTCTTCGATTCTCAGAATAAGCACGGCGTTTTCAAGCCACGCTTGATTCGTGGGGACAAAAATCGAGAAGTGTAGGACGAAGAATCTCGTTGTTGGTGTTTATTTAATATTTTTCATGATGGTTTAAAATATTAATTATCATACTGATCATATTACTTTCTGGTTCCGAGCAATTTACCTATTTTTTACAATTACCCTGACAAAGACAGAGTGTTCGATTAAACGAAATATTAACTTCAGATTTTCAGATACATTGTAAACCTCCAAACAATACGTAACAGCTTGGGTAAAAGCCGGTTACGTCACATTACTTATCTACACTCAAATTATATCATTCGATAAAAATGTAATTGCTCATTTTACGCGTGCTACAACGTGTATGAGTACATTTTGTTTGCGTTGTCTAAACAATGTCCGAACACCTGTCAACTGGCAATTCTGGTGAAAGAAAGTAGCTACAATTGCCTGCCCATAGGGAGACTTCGTCTATTTTGCTATACGACCACTCTGGTGCAATTATGTAAGCACAAATATAGTCCAACGTAGTTTAGGATTATCGGATCGTGGTAAATATTCTTGAAATTTGCAACATTTATTGTTACATCGCATAGCTACAAAATATTCTTGACAGAACACGTGAAAGGTATTTCCAGTTCTGTACGGTAGGTAATCTATGAATTCCGTATTCAGGATTCAAATGTACTCCTGAATTTATATGCTAAAAAGCGGATGAAAGGATTAGATAAAAATTGTGGATACATTTCTTCGTTTTCTCTTGTCTTGCACCACAAGGAAGATAATTCTTACTTAACGAAGTGATAAATTATACGAATAAATCCGACAGTGACAATAAACATTCGCGGGCACCATATAGATACTGTATAAAATCACTGATAACCAATCATGACCGTGTTATTAGAGTGAAAAAGAAAATTTTGTAACATTTTTCTTTCTTTTTTATTCTCAAGATACAACAATCTCAATATCTGATACTCCCAGCTATCACAGAATACGTCACAGTCAGTTAAATCTTATCACAATACATACTGTGTTTTGTACGTGAAATGTTGATATGTTCAGTGTAGTGTATGTAGAATTTTTGTGCGTGGTGATTCTTGTGTACTCAAAGAATTAAGTCAGTGGATCAACGTATCTAAAAATGAAGATAAATATGTGTATCCCAAGCATCGTACGACCCCCGTTGGACATATGCACAATTGAATACCACGAGGACGACGAGGAGCTGGAAGTTGTGGAATTCATGTTCCAGTTTCTACATTTTGGAAAACTGTCCGGAGGTTGAATCATCTCGCTGTAGTCCCCGACCTTGATCGCGACCCCCATACCCATCTCAGCATGATTCGAGACGTGACAATGGAAGAACCAGAATCCAGGGTTGTTCGCGACGAACCGTAAAACTGCAAAACCTTGGGCTGGCACGCCGATGTTGTCTTTGACCGGAGCCAGATCCAGCTTCTTGTCGATCAGCCCGGCCTCATTTCTGCTGATCACTTCCTCCACGGTGATATTCTCCCCTATAGCTTCCATGGCGACAACTTGGAACGCATGACCATGCAAGTGCATTGGATGATCGTCAAACCTATCCAATCCTGAAACAATCGGTAATAATACTCAATCCCTACCGGGAAATAGATATTGGTCGCCATTGCGTGCACTGGTCTTCCTTGCAACTGAAAACACAACGCGAAATACTCACCCAAATCCACAATGACGATTTCAACTAGACTCCCTGTGTCTACAGAATAGAGTAATGCACAGGAGCAGAAGCCACTGATGCATTCCTTGGCGCTGTCGTCCTCCTCCGTGCAGTACATGTCGTCTGTTATCTCATTGTATTGAGTGAGAAGTGCGATGGGTGGGTATTCGAAAGTCATACCGTTTATTTGAGGGTACGGTCCTGGCCAACTAAAGTTGTCTGAAACGATTGGAAACGTAAAAAATCCTAACTACTAGCTCCAGTCTAGGAAAAAGACCCAAGATATATTTCGCTTCGTCTACAAGCCACTCACAGTAGTAATTGTAAGTATAATGCAGGTAAATTATGTTGTCGGGTGTTCCAGACACGTTGGGCTGTCTTTCCAAAGTGCTGTTCAGGTCCACCAGATAAATCAAGCTGTTGTTCGAGTAGGTCTCATTGGCTACTTGTACCGGGTTCAACAGCTGCGTAAATGAAATCGTCGAGTCATTATATGCAAGTTTAGGGTCGCTGATAATAATAAAATATGTCTTTCTATTGGCAAAATCTTGGTCTACTCACGACTCCGGATCTGTTGCCGTCGTCGTAATCGATCGTTCCCGACGGATTTGCCGTTTCGTTCGACCCGCTGTAACGAAGGATAGCCTCCGAGGTGACTGAGAGACTTGTGGAAACGCAGTCGCCAAGGCCTCGGTACCTTATCCAGTAATTATCAACTGACTGATCAGCAGTCAGGACGAAATCGTACCGTTCTCCAGCGTTGATGATCAGCGAATCAACTGCACACGACCCGTGAAAGATGAAGAGAGTTATACAAACTTACATTACTGTTCTCATTAGATCGATAAATGCCTACCTTCGACAGGCTCGAACGTTCCAGCCTCCGACGCAATTACTAACAGCGTGTGATTGTCTATGGATACTTGAATTGGACAGTAAACAGCGCTGTTGTACATCAGCCTGAACCTATACTTGTAACCCTGAAGACATTTCGGTCAGATTAGTACGTCATTGTACAGCAACGATATGTACTATACTCAGTATAGTCAAAATTGCGGAAAGCATAAAAAAAAAAGATCATCGCGAAGCACCTGAGTCACGGTGAAATCGGCCCTAGGCGTCATGTAAACGACACCATCCTTTTCGTACTCAACGGTAGAGGCCAAGCCATTGACCGTCAGACTGTAACCAACCACATCAGCGGACCTATGAAGTGCACTCCTCAGTACCGAGCCTGTGGGTTCGTAGTACCAGTGCCAAACAGCCATCACGTGTTCGGCTAGGTCGTAATCATAGTATTCAGCTAGAGAATCGTTAGCTCTGCGTACTATAAAGCTTCCATAGAGTCCGTCCGCTTCTTCAAAACCTGATTCGTACCATCAATTAGTCATTGGTGATCATTTAAAACCTTATCGATTACTACTACCCACCGCTATGAGAATGCCATATGTGGGTTCCAGCTGGTCGTGCTGTAAAGTTGTACTGGAAGGTGTTATGAGGAAGAATTGGACACTGGGTCAAATACGGCGTGCCGTCCATGTACGGACTACCGACTTGGTGCAGTCCATGCCAATGGATTGTCGTACTTTTCGTCGCTAATGTGTTCGTCAGGTCGACTTGGACGGTGTCACCTTCGCATACCTTGAAAGCCATTCGCAAATTAATGATCATGATGCGCTTCTAGCTTTTGGAACTTTTTGTAACTGAATATCCGAAAGAAGAACCTTCGTGGGAGACATTTGAGTCGCTCATCACGAGTCATAGCTCAGAATTTCAAAGTTCAAAAATAAAAAAAAATAAAAAAAACTTCACCCCGTAATTTTTTGACTCTATCCAATCTCAAAGTTGCTCCACCGATATGTTTCTCGCAGCGAATTAGAAATTTGATGTGAAGATTTTGGAATTTGAAATCCTGAATACAAGACAGTGGCCCAAAATTAAGAAAAAAGATCAATTCTGATAAAAGTATCATTTCTTCAAAGCCTCTGCAGATACTCGAATGTTCAAGCAATGACCTCAAAAACATGGAGTACAGTTTCATACAAATATCGCTACACTACATTTTAAGATCGGTCCACTGTCTCGAATCTCATGACTTCGAGTTTTGTATCGGAATGAACAATGTCAAAAGCCTGCTCAAATAAGTTTGTATGAAAATCGAGCAAGTCTGAAATTTCTCTCAATTCATTCATCTCATCACTTTCAGAAGCCATCCCAAGTCTTACATTTTCGAATAGAATTTCGAAGAACGATAAAACGCTCCTAAAAGTGAGAACAATTCGCCGGCTCTCAAAATGTAGTTCGACAAAACTCCATCTCAGAATTTCGCTAAACAACATCTTATGTCCAAGGTGATAAGCCAAAATCTGGAATAAGGTTTTCTTGAACCAGATTCTCAGGTAGAATGTTAGTATATTAAGCAAACCCGAATACACTCGAAAACCGTTCAGCTTTTTGTTCGAAAATTCTCTCCATATAACGATGTGGAAAACGTATTCGACCAGAGACCTGGATGCTGGGTCCAGGCAGCAAGTTGTTCACCAATATGACTTCGCGAACGTGACCGCCGGCAGTTACACATCCCGTATTGTAGCAGTCTTCGATTTCATAAGGGCAATTGTCGCAGAGGTAACTCATCGTGGTATATTCGAGAACGGTGAAGCTGTAGACGCAAGTTCGCACATCCCCTTCTACGCACGTTCTGTAGCACTCGTGCGATGCCCCACCTTAATCAGTAAATTTATCTATAAATTTTTTATGAAGTGGATACCGATCATTGTTGAAAATCTCTTAACCAGTCTCTTATCGCCCGACAACTGGCTTTGATACTATCGCTACAATATACCTGCGTGAGCGTGCGAATTAACCCTACGCGTGTTTGCTGTTTCGCTGAATCTGAAGGAGAGAATAAAAACGGTCCTCACGATATCTTAATGTTAGTCACTCACCCAGCACTTCGGCATCGGTGTTGTTAAAGTCGAATCCTCGAGTCTGGATAATGAATGCAAAAGAAAATAAAATGAATAATACAAGATGATACAAAGTTTAATACAACATTTGTTTAAGCAAGCGAAAAAGTAAACTATCAAAACAAAATCGGACATAAAGTAAAATGTATAATTTCAAGAAAATATGATGTGCTAATCGATTTAGGTTCGGGTTAATTTTGTTTCGTTATTGACTGTTAAGGTATTATTGGACGGATATTCCCAATCAAAAGTGAGTCTCGGTAAGAACATTGAACACTTCGCGATAAGATTGAAATCCGACAGAAATAAATTGTAACCGAGTTAATAAGATAATTCCTTTTGAATAATAATACCAAAAAACTGTTGATAAATTGTTTAAACAAAGATTTGTGTATCAGATCTCTAGTGAAATTTTTTTAATTTAGTATAAAACGAATTCATTGATTTTTTCTGAATACCTATGAATTTTTTGGAGTATTCGGCGATTTTGAATAATTCCGTTTTCCAAAATTCGAACCTATTCGTTCCAGGCCTCTAAAACTTCTTCAGTGTAATATACAACCATTTACGAAAACCTGTGAAAAAGTTGAGAACTTTTGATGAATTTTTCAAAACTGACAAATTTCTCGAAAACGAATTTTCAATATCGAATCGAATTCGTAGGTATTCAGGAAAATCAGTGAATCCATTTTATATGAAATAAAAAAAATTTCGCTAGAGATTTGTTGGACAAATTTTTGTTTAAACAATACATCATCAACTTTTCGGTATTATTATTAATAAATACCTAGTATCTTATCAACTTGATTATGATTTACTTTTTTCAGATTTGTATCTCATCGCGAAATGTTCAATATTTACACCGAGACTCACTTTTGATCGGGAATATCTTTCCAATAATACCTTAATCCCAAGCCTTTTTTCAATTATTTACCATAGCGGCAAGCCTGAAGGACTGAAACGCCCTCGTTCCATGGGCCGTGAAGAGGGCCCAAACCGCCCAGTGGAAGAGGTGCCACATCTTTGTCGCTCGTTGAACTGAGGATTTTATTGGAACCGATCTTATATAAACTACCCGTAACCTGCATCGATCTTTCGAAAAAAAACCTAATACATACTATCTCTAGCGATTCCATCTTATCGGTACACTGCATTCGTTATTATATCACATACCTATACATGCGATGTAAGGTGGAACTCGAGGATCTAAGAATAAGATCAGTACGCCGGCCACCTGATATTTACAAAAATTACAAGCTTCATTGTTTAGATCGCACATGTTCCCGGGCTGATGTTGCATGCTAATAATCTCACGTGTCACTAGACAAGAACCAAATTAAAATCATTCAAACTGTGCTCCAAGTTCAAGTTTATTAGTGTCCTATATTCGTTTTTGAAAAAATTTTCACACCTCCAAATCGGAATCTTACTTTCGTGGTAGTTTTGTCCATCTCAAAACCAATATCGACATCAACGTAGTCGATATATTTATATTTTTCTTCGAAATTCTGAGAAATCGTATACTTTTCCCGTTTATCACGTGGATGAAAAATTGTACATTTCTGCAATAGGAAACATCGTATCGGTATCCAATTTTTACACGCGTTGTGGGCAGATAGCCTTTATCGGTATGCGATTCTTATTAAATGTTGCGCGATCACAGTAATCCAAAAAATTCCGTAGGTATAATTATTTCGATTATACTGCAAAGCCTTATGATAAGAATATTGGAATTAAAATCGAAAGTATAATGTTAGGTAGCAAAGTCTAATTACAACGATGTGATTCACACGTCATATTATCTGGACTGTTAAGATCGTGTTTTGACGTTTTTTTATTTCGCGCTATCCATTGCATATCCAGGTAATTGAGATTTAATGCTCATTTAATATCCTTCCGACAGATACTTGAATTTATCATTATCGTAACTCACATGTATCTTAATTACAAGTATATTTCAACAACAAACCACGGGAATTACATTAAATTGAAAACCGAGAATACTTACATAATGAAAATTTCACAGTTGATCGTTGAAAGAAACTTATCAACCGCACTCCTGGCACAATTTATCTTCACTCAAATATTATCAAAAAATTTCGAAGTCCCAAATAATTTGTTCAGTGACGGTGAACTAAAAACATTTTTTTTTCATCACGTGATTCGATTTGTTGTTATTTTTTTTTATCTGTCAAGAGATTCTGATGATTAAATCACAGATGTTGATTTATCTACGATTCAACGAAAATAAATTTTTCTTCCCTTTTAAACTCGGTGAATTTAATCAAACTTATCGCCACTCTTTTCAGAGGTTTTTTATGCGAGGTCGTTGTTATTGATAAGTTTATATGACGCTTCGAGAGAAAAATCGATGTTATGTAAAGTGAACACTGTAATTAGCGATGAATTAAATGTTGCTAACGATTATAGCGTTGTCTGGCAGTTTCTCTATAGGTGACAAAAAAAAAAAAAAAAAAACACATGCAAATAAACAATAGGATACAATATAGTATAGCAATAATTTTTATTCGATCATAATGGTTTTCAATTAGCTGTATAAGCACTGTGTTCTACTACAGAATACTGTAGAAAACTCATACTCTCAATAAATTACTTTTAGACGGTGAATCACACATATTTTTATATCAAAATAATACATACATAATCATAGGCCGACTGTATTTGACCGCGTCTGCAAAAACGGAGATCAAAGATACCACAGAATAGTCATTATTCCCATTGTTTTACGTTCATTCTTTGCCAAGAATAGTGATTTTAGGGAAAAACATCTTCATCATCGAGTGAAAAGCTATAGTATTGAACTTGCGATTCAACAGAAAGTATTCAATTAAAGTGAATAAATTTTCTTAAAAAATACAGAAAGATTATATATTTCTGTACGATTCAAAAGCTTACGAACAGAATTAGTCGTAAGAAAAAGACAATGGTAAGAAGTCAAAATTGAACTCCTGCAAAAATTTCTGGAACTCATGTGCAGGCATGCGGGAATACAACTTACGAATCTGTAATTGAATTCTCAGCTAGCTTGTAATATTATCGAAATTTCTACATGTGGGAAAACCGCTCGTACGGTCGATCATTTCGCTGTTGACTCCAAACTGGATCACTACCGCCATTTCTTCCTCCATGTGGGCTGCAGTGTGACAATGAATGTCTAAAAAACTCCAATTGGTTATAAAATAATCTAAGAAAACGTTGGAAAAAATGATAGACTTCACACACGAAATTCCTGGTATAATACAGAAAAGATCATTTTCAAGATCTGATTTCAGATTCGTTATCATCGACCCCTAAAATTTGAAATCTTATTGTACGATATCACTGATAACTTTTGAATCTTGATATTAACCGGATGAAAAAACTTGGTTCATTTCTCAAAACACGAACTTGCCGACGGTGCGGAACCGATTGAAAAGATTAAATTTTAATTTAAACATGAATAGGTGCCCAAGGTATGAATTAAATGTTTTTCAAACGTTTAATTAACAGGCGAAATGAAATATCGTCTTGAAATCGTATACGGTTGGCAAGTAATTTTATAAAGCACAGAGTTGAAAATGACAATGTTGATCGGAGAATTGCTCAAATTGCGGGGAAGGAAGCCAGTTTTAATTACGATACGTTCCAAATTGTGTCAATTCAATTTATTTGACAACTAACGTAGAATATCGGCAATCTAAATTGAATTTAAATATTACTTTGAAATATACATTAATATTATTATTATCATTACCATCTTCATCATCATCCATTCCTAAATAACATAATGTACAGACATATTATTATACTTCCTTCACCTTCGTGCTAAATATCTACGTAAATTGATAGCTAAACTTAGTCATTAACATATTTATACTCATCAATTAAACTCTAGGTACGAACTTGTTAAATTAACCATATTACGTTATGTATACGACAAGGAATACTGGGCAATGGGTTGTGGTATGACATATCCTCGTTACCTACGATTCCTCATTAATGATGGTAGAGTCGCGCTAATACTTTCCTCAAACTCGACTAAGGTGTTGGGAACGAATTTAACGCATTGAATGTGATTAAATCAATAATGATACATTTTATAAATATGGAATTTACAATTTACTAGCAACTATACTTGTGCCACACTTTGAAGCGGACATTTATCTTCACATCACGATTCTTCGATATCACTGATAGATGTTTTTACATTCAATTATCCTTCTTCATCCTGTTGGAGGTCATTCTGTAGATGATCGAATCACGTCCCGGATCCATGTCGGCGATAGTAACTGAGCATGGGCATAAATAATTATAGTTGGATTATTGAAAACATTAAAAAATTTCTATTACTCTCTTACTCATTCTTGAGGACAATATTTTTTTTTTCAAAGTCGAACAATGTCCGGGGAAAATTATGAAATATACGAAAGTTAAAAAATAAATATCAATATTGTCGTAAATGTGAAATCACCGATTGTTTGTTCGACGTTAAATTGAATGACAATAAAATAGAAAACATACTGCAAATGGCGATCAATGAGAAGACGAAGGCTACTCCAAACCACAGGAAGATGTTGAACATGACGGGATAGGTTGCGTCATATTTTTTGGAGGCGTTAATGGTTTTATTCTGCAACAGACAACCGACAGTCCTAACGTGTTTTGCGATATACTTACTACTTCAGAACAATCTTGCTCAAGCTGTTGTTCTACTACTTGGTACTTACCAACGTTAAACAATTTTGTCTACATCATTTTCTTACTACATTTTATTACCTTATACTGCATATTAAATCATATAAGTATCTATGTACAATAAAACCTTGATTATCCGAACCTCTGTTATCCGAACTACGATTTCTTTACTTCACGCAATTACAGAGTTGCAAACAAAGCATTTGGTCAGACGTATTCAAGCTTGATTCGCCAGTCAGCACATTAGTGGCCTCGCATACTCATTCTTACTGGTAGTTTTCATTCAACTCCAGGAAAACTAAGTTCAATAGATAGGTGATAAGTATTATAACATGTACGTGTATGACATTTTTTGAATATTTACCAGCGCTGAACCTTGTATCACCTAACGTCACTGTTCGATTATCCAAACTAGGCGCGATCCGAATTGGTTCGGATAATTAAGGTTCTACTGTAGCATGATTAAATAAATTTTTTACTAATCCTAGACAGTTAAATATATAGATAAAATGATTGTAGAAAACGATTCGAATGCAACACTGTGAATGATGAAGTAGAAGGTGGTTCACAAACAGATAAATTTTACGTAGGTATTAAAGGTAAGTGAACATATGCAGATATACAGGAAAGTAATATAGATACAATAGTGTGATAAATATGTCGTTGCGACTACTACAAGGTTCGATGTTACTACTAAAATCTAGTAAGCAAACATTTAAATAATAAAAAAATAATAGTAAGTAACACATGCAGATTTATACGAGTTAAAAAACACTGGTTTTAAGCATGGAAAGAAAGAGAGAGTACGAATGCTGTACTCATGTCGTTAATTCAGCTAGCAATCAGCTAAAAACTGTACATCTGTCACGGTTCAACAAATATTTTTCTCACTAAAGGAACAGGATTGTAACATAACATTATTTAAAATATTCGTATAATAATCGTTCCAGTTTCACAGGATGATAAACGTAAATAATAACAAACTGAATCTCTAGCATATTCAACTTCTGAAGTTTGCCAGCATTTTATTATCAAGGCATTAACTACATAACATTGAAGATTAAATACTGGTATTGGAAAAACCATGCAAGTGTACATGATTCAACAATACCTTGATTTGTAAAACTCTTGGCTTTCTTTCATATGATTCAGTTGTACTTCGATTAATTTTACCTTCTGTGGTAGATTCTACAGTTTTATGGCTACTTTGGGCCTATAAAATTTAAAATAGATTGTTGATTATTATAGAAAATCGCAACGATTGTGACAAGTAAGACATTGATTATTATTAATAGTTGTAAATATTGTTACAAGAAGCATAGATTAAAAAAGATAGATTAGCAATAAGTAGCGAAAGTTGCAAGCTTTGGTGGATACCAATAGAGATTAGTTGTCTTCACCGGTTTGTTCAAATTTTATTCAAAGATAATCCTTGATGATTACTGTACAAGTTAGGCAAGAGAAAGTTGTTCGTAGCAACCTGTTAAGTATACGATCTATCCAATCCAACACCGTATGCCACAAAACTTTGTTTACACCAGTAATTTGCACCAAATTATTGCTATATTAATAATCGGCAACTGTTTTATACGATCCCAAGATTTATGTAAATTTCCAATAATACTCTAATACCAGATATGCTTTTATGTTATAATGTTTTCACGTACTTTCATGAAAAGAAGAAGTACAAAAATCAAAATGATTTGCACAACGTGTAGTCTTTCTACAAAACTGTCAACAAAAATGTGTGATTGTGAGATTAAGCCTTACATTTAGAGTTTTAAGGTGTGAACAAAGTTGTGGCATGATAATAGAATGAAACGGAAAATCTAGTAAGATGATTACGACTCCTAGAGGATTTATTAGCCAAGATACAGCTGGATGAAATAAAAGAATTGGTCAGTAAAAAGATTGAGTCGTTAGTATAATATTTGGCTGGGTAACGATTCTGAGATGGAAAGAAGACAAAGACGAAGTGAGGAGTGAATCCAACCAGCCAGCTTTATCAGCAGCTTCTTCAAAAGCTGAAATACCACACCAGACTTTGCGTCATTACATATGAGCTGCTGATTTCCCTTCAAGAAATTTTCAATATAATGTCGTTTTTCTTATTCATATAACAACAAGAATCCTTGAACATCTATAAATCATTAACATCTAACTATTCGATAAATAATGCGTTCTACTGACCGTTATATTGTCAACGCGACTACCAACTCCGTCACCTGCAGCACGTGTGTGTCGAACGTGAGAAGCATCATTTGTGAATACAGCGATGATTACCTGACGGAAGGAAAAATAAGAAAAAACAATCTATATTTCGTTTGTGTTCTTTTATAAGCAGACGACTTTCTATTCATTGCTACATAAAGATTCTATCACAAATTGAACTTTGAAATTTACCATCAAATCCTAGATTTTTAAAGAATCTACTTGAGGCTACGAGTCACCACCTTGCTTCTTATTCAACAATTTCATCAATATTTCAAAATGTTTTTTGCATAATCAAAATATTTCCCTATAAGTACAGACTTCTAGGAAAAAGCATACAATATCAATAAAAATTCAAATTAAGTAACTAGATAAACACAATGGAGCGTAAACGAACCTTTCCTTTGTAAGCATCCACGAATGCGTTACTGAGACGACTAAGAGCATCATTGAGAATAGCCAAAGCTTCTTTAACTGCAGCTGGTTTATCCCTGTGAGAATCGATTACAGGCGAAAGTGCGGAGACGACGAACCAGTAAAGATCTGTTTTGTCATCGATAGTTATTCCTGACAATACTTTGTTTGTGAAAGCGTCCAGCAACTGTATTTCTTCCAAAAATTTCCTGTCCGACTCATTTTCTAAACTAAGTGTTTTTAAAGATGCCACGTTGACTGGTTTAAGTTTCAACTCCCCAAGAGCAGATCGTCCCAGCTGGAAAATAGCCACGAATTATATACAATCACGACAGATTCCGCATCCAAGTGACACTGGCATGAAACTTAATAAAACTTCAATCGCTAGATAGTTCGCTTGATTTATGAAATACATACAGCATCTACACCATCTGCAGTATTAATTCTGACAACCGTTTCAGAGTTGTCACGCTCTTCAAGACGACCACTCAAAGCTTGCCATGTAGTTTCTTCTGACTCATCTTCGATCAGAGGGTAATGTTTGCCTCTGGGCGGTTCTATAGATGTCACACCTTCTATGGCGACGCCGACTACTGCTTCAGGTAGATCAAAGATGTTCGTGATTCTCATTCCGTCCCACGAGCCTCTCTGAAAAACAAGATTTTACTATTCTAGTTCATGGGATTAGAGTTAGTATAATATGGGCTTGCAGTAAAAGACGATTACTCATATAATTTAATGCTCATTCGTCACGAAGATTTAAAATAGCTATTAGTTAGATGCGATTCACAACTGCCATACAATATGTCCGAGTGTATTTTACTTAGTCTTTGTTTCGTAAGACGATACTTCATGTAATTGGTATAATATACATCAGTAGAATAGTTAGTAAAATTAAGCCACTTTCATTTTAATCTGATGTATTTAAAATTTTACCATTTTAGCAATTCTTTCAATCAAACTTGTCGAATCTTCTATCAGAAATTGGCCTCATCAAGCTTATTCAAAATTCTCTTTTCTTTTTCGTTCCTTTTATGTATCGATATTTGCAAACTCTTTTGCTCTGAATATATTAGTTACAGATAAGACAATGCAAGTGTAAGAAAAAAAAAAATGACGAGAGTAATCATTCCATCAAAAAATGCTACGATAAGCTACCAGCTCTCTAACAAAAATGCTGTCCTATCAGTTTCTTAGAATTAGTAATATGGTTGAATAAAATTCAAAGAATAGATGCTCATTTTTCTGCTGGTAACGCACCATTTTCGTAGTGTATCCAAGCGTTAAACTGAAAATCTCAGGTAGCAGGCTTTGACAAACTTCCTCATTTCCATGGAACGTGACGCTCTCTGGGCTGTGCATGATAGTGAATGTCCCATGGGCTTGAACTGTGTAAGATAATTTTTAAAGTAAAATAAAGAAAGAGTGATGATGCGTACTGCACAATGAATATTTACACAAATTTCTCGGAATTAGGGTATATCCAGCATTTACTGACACGCCACACCCCCTTTTACTATCATTCATTGTAGGACGATAAAATATAATTTATAACCACGTAATGTTAGGGTAATTAATATCGACAACTCACCTGCAGCCAGCGTGACAGCCACGCATAATATCTGCCGGAACATTTTTCTACTTTTTTGAGAATCTGATGATTTGAGGAATGAAAAATACGTCTACCTAACCCTGCTCTGCCCCAACTACGATCATGTGATAGAATCGAGCGCAATCGCGTGCTCGAGTTTCGATATTCGTATCGACGATGTGGAGGGGCGTACGGGCATGAAATATGTGCTATACGAAGAACGGCATTTGCTTGTTTGTTTGTTTATTTCTTTAATGCCTTGTGATTCTTGGCATTTAAATAACGGTATTTAGCGTCAAAATACGACGATATCAAGTCGTTACTTATAAAAAAACGACCAAAAAGTCGATAACTATTACTTTTTTCTTTTCATGCAGTGTTTGATTATCACAGCGGAGAAAAAATGTGCAGATTCAAAATGACCAGCACTTCGCGGGCTCGGATGTTCACTGGACGATGTATCATCTGGTGGTGCAAATTGGAACCCTTATAAAAAATCTCGTCCAAAGGTGAATCTCATTATCGTAAATCTCCGCCCTGCTATTGGTGGAAATATTTGGAGACATTTCAAACTGTATAGATAAGCTATGAGTAAGCACACGTGATATGATTACAAAATGTAATCTATAACACGTGCATACGAGGGAATTTTCAAATGACTATATTTCTCTTATATTGGATACAATGAAGGGAAAAAATCAGTCGTTAAAAAACAAGTGACATGATTTTTAGGGTTCGATATTCTTTCGAAAACTTATCAACTACGTCAAAAGCTGAGCCGCATGCACCTATCGAATCCGGAAACGTCACTCCAGCCCTAATCGCGTTCGATTTCAACTTGCAAAGTATATATACACATAATCCATAGTAAGTATATCATCGTACATGATATATTTGTAACTGCAATCATATAGAGTTGCACACCCACATTTATATGATTCTAACTTTAGTCTTTAATCATTTACGTAATTGGCACTCACGAGAGAATTGTCATATATCATAAACTGTGGTGCTTGGAACCCTCAATTATAAACTATGTGCTCAGCGATCAAAAAAGAATTGAATGATACTAAACTTTCATAATTTCTATTGTTTTTCCGTTGAATTAATCTCATACAAATCCAATTTATTTGAAATTTCAAATCTTAGTAAGTTCTTTTCAGAATCAGTTACATTCAGTTTCTCATGAAAAAGCACCAGCATATGCTTCAGCCTACAGAAGTGAAACAGCCCAACGTTCTAGCTCAGGAAAGAGAAAAGAACGGCAATGAAAAAGTAGTTAATACTGAATATGTTTATTGATCTCAACCCTCGTCAAATTCCACAAATCCTACAGCTGGGACAGACTTTTGAGGTTGATGCAATTTAGGATACAAATACGGTAATCGTATATAAATAGGATTACAACCATACTCGTTTATTACGTACGAATAAATGGACTAATTTTATGAAAACTATTACACTTCGAATGTTTTCAACTACTGTTCCATGTGGAATTAGCGCATGCATGAAACGATTGTTAAGAGTTTAACAGGGGTTGTTCTTGATGTGAGGTCGACGTCAGAGCGGTCCTTCACCCTCCTTCCACCTTACTTTCTCGCTATACGTAGATATGTCACCGGTTCATCGGTGTACACCTATTCTTGTTGTACATACCTACATACATACATATTTTAAGTTGTTCTGCGCAAGTGCATCGCGTACGCGATGCGCAGATGCACGGCATTTGCTTTTCTCGCAAGTTCTTTACCTGCGATGAATCTATTCAATTTCCATTTCTTGAATGATCGATATTAATGTTACAACCAGCTGCTGTACCACCGGTACTATTATACGATAATCGTATGATAAATGTGCGTTCCAATATAAATTCGACAACTTGTTGGCTTCATTCGGAACGATGTACGGCAAAACGTACAAAGTAAATAGGCATATTTTTAGCCTTATTGAAAATTGTTCGTCTCCTGGTGTGAGAAGTAATTAGAATTGCGGTAAGAAAGAATCCAAAAAAAAAGAAATCGCACAATGTGTCGAGTACGAGTATTATCTGAGTAGAAAAAAAATGAAAAAACCAAGCTGGTTTTTTTCATAACGTGAAATCGACGGTACATTGATGCAACGTACAGGCTGAAAAAACTTGGAAAAGGGGATATATGTTACGAATAGGTAAATTGAGAGATTAATCCAATTCTTCTGCCCTGTTGCGCTGGGACATCGATCCTTGGTTAACGCTTTATCTGCATTAGCAGCGATGCAATTATACATACCTACACACATATTACACGCATATAAAAAGCTGTGCTCGAGTGCCAATTACCGGCGACCGTGCCGCATCGGTCAACCTGCGTATAGAGTCAATTGAATCTTACGTAACAATGCAGAGAACACGAGTTTGCCTTGCGAGAGAAAATTATGCAGCTTTGATTTATCGGGTTTGTAAACGGTAAGAATAAGCGAAAAAAAATCGACACCCCAGAATTAATCTCTCACGCGGCTACGTGAATTTTCATCACTCCCGTAGTTCGGCATGGAAAGATGAGGGCGAAGTGCTCGACGGCGGCGGCCGTGGAGGGGAAATAAAAAACGTAGTCTACCGGTGCTACACCTTGTTGGTACGCTTCGGCGCCGGCAGATGGCGACTGTGGCGCCACGATGGAAGCCGCCCGGCGATTGGTCGCTTCGAAAGTAGTCCCAGACATGTGTTTCGTTTCCCGCATTTCCCGCCTCCGAGGTTGTTATTGTGGGGGGGCCCCTCTAGCCGCTAGGCCAGGATCGAACCGCCGTTGGGTTGGTTCTTCGGTGCGGTGGCTCTGTCTGACTGGCGACGACCCGTCCGTCCGTCATTCCCGGTTTGAAAGCAAGGTTGCGGAGAGACTCGGGGAGACGACGTTGTTACGACGCAGCGTAGCGCGGTGCAGTGATAACTTAGTGCGGTGTTGTATACTTTTACTTGCGTTTAACTGCCGGCCATGGAGAAACGGATAGAGCTTGAGAAGCGGGGAAAAAACCCAGGCGAAGTAAGATTTGATATTATATTTTCATTAATATTCAAAGCATCGCACTCGTGCCCTCGTTCGTTTATCGCTTAATTTATTTCTTTCTCCTTTCTATCTTTCTTTCTTTCACTTTTATCTATCCTATAGCCAATCGTTGCAGAATCGTAACGAGAGTTTTTTCCGTGCACGTCGAGACATCACGCATTTTCTTCACCTTACACTCTGCTCCTTTATATTTTCCTTCCTATTTCTCCTCAACCTCGAATGTTTTCAATTTACAATTTTATTTTTATCCATGCCTTATCGTGCTCGTTGATACATTTTTCATCCCCTCCCCCCCCTCCTCCTTATTTTTGCCCCAATTTTCCTTCAGTTTATCCCGTTCATTCACCCTCGATCAACCGCTCGATAACAATCGTTACGATCAATAGCCAATTTTTATAACCCCCGAACGTGTAATTTGGAGCGGCTAGCCTGCTTACAGGCATGGCGTAGTTCGCATCGAGTGTCTCGCTTCTAACACGCTGCCGCTGCCGCTGCTCGTCGCAGGCATACGTGTGTGTTGTACCCACTACCGGGTGCATCAACCACTCTTTTTTCCCCCATTTCGAGCCGCTGTTTCAAGGGCGAATATTTTCTTCGTACTTGTGGAAGAGAAATTTTTCTTCCGATATCCATGCCTCCCCCCCTTCATGCGTGGCAGCAAAGGAATTCTAAATTCTCGAATTTTTCTTCTCGTATTCTAGTCATCCGATCACGCACCTGTCCGTTAAAGTTATTCATCCTGTATTAATTTACTTGAGGGAATCCGCGGCGTCTGCTCTCTGTTAATGTTTATAACTAAAGCGGTGTTGCTCCGCGCGTTGTTGATAAGTAAATAAATATTTTCATACACCGAGAGGGGAACATATGCCTCCGACCAATGGCAGGTACCGTATTCACTTATAATGCAGGTCTCTGCGATGTGGCGTGTACGGTGGGATTTCGGATAACCTACGCTAACAATTCTGCTCCATTAATCCTCGCGACATTGAATTTATTCAATAAAACGTTATCGCACGTATGCGCACACGAACGGAAACTTTGGACAGAGATTGCATCCGTAGAGTATCCAAAGTATGTTTACCCGTGCCTCCCAAACTCGGTTTATAACTGATTATAAAAAAATAAATTCACGAATTTACGCCAAGTTCCTTTGAAAAGAACGGTAATATACGTAGCGCGATTGTGTGCGGGTGTGTGTGTCAAGTGTCAATTAATTTGTACAGCATACGACAAACCGCGCCATGATGCTTATTTGTTGAGTAACATATGCAATGTAGTACATACATACCTGTACATATTCGTATATGTATATGCATATCGTATGTAAGTACGTGCATGCGTGCACGCGTGCAACGCTGCTTGTTTCATCGGATTCCCTCGGACTTGAGAACGAGTATAATATTATCGCTGCAAAGAATTAGCCGATAATCGTTTCGAATGAATTTCCATTTTATATCCCGGTCGGGGGTATTTAGAAGCTGCAAGCAAGCCGGGGGGTGGTGGGTGTGCTGCTGCCTGCGTGCGTGCGTGCGTCTTCTTGTGCCATGAGGTGAAGATGCGCGTGCGAATGGACGCCGTCATGGCATGGGTTCCCAACCGCACACGAGGGCAGACATGTTGTACGGTTATTAGATTTGCCGCGTTCTTCGTTCCGTCCCTCCACCTCTCTCCCTCCCTCCATCCCACCCGCTTCCGAATCTGCAGGCGTAAACAAAAAGGCGAGAAAGAAAAATGCCATGAAAATTCCGTTCCGTTCCAACTCCGAACCGCCAGAGTGAAATCGATCATATTGACACTTATTCGGTGAGAGGAGAAGAGCATCGGCCGCAGGATTCAGCGATGGGTGAAAATGCGCGCGAAAGTAAGACCGTAGGACGGGTGAAAAACCGTGCAGCGATTAACAACGACGAATTACCGAGACGACGGAAGGACGGATGTGCTTGCGCAATAGTCACACTCGTGTTTTGACCGGCTCAAACAATTTTTACCGCCGGCCAATGGATCTCGCGGCCATATTGGACGAGTCCATTTGCCCGTTGGTTGATGCCGGCGCTACGCTAAGTGGTGGCACCGAGGCACGTCGCAAGCAATAGTAGATCCGATCAGAAGCAACGCCTTGTTTACACGCGCGGAACGCTCGGAATCCGATCGCAAGCTCTACCGCAACACGTTGTCTCGTCGAGACTCGGAGGCTGACCTGCTCCAGAAAATTTATTTCATTTGGTTTATAAATGTATTTCTTAGTCGAGAATCGTCGTTTCTTTCTTTCCCCGCATGGTTGTAACAACTCGAAAGTTGAATGCATGTATTCGTTTCGTCACGTGGGCGTCAGCCCGTCGTTCGGCAATTGCAGGAGTTTCGTTTCGTTTCTTTCGTTTCGTTTCGTTCCGTTCCGTTCCGTTCGTTAGTTCGAAGCTTCGACGACCGCCGCTCAGCTTCTTTCCCTCCGTCCCCCCCTCCCACCTCCTCCTCTAAACCGCCCCTCTTTCCTACACCGCTCCGATCAACTTTGTATGTATGTACGTAATTACTTATGTATCTCGCTCCGTACCGAACGGTCTCTCTGTATACTGCGCCATCTGATCAATGCCCGATAGCTCGAACACGATGCGGAGGTTTTCTTCACGCCGTCAACTCTCGGATGAAGAGCCAGAGACGAAATTTCACGCAGTGCACTAATTGCTTCTTATTTATGTACTTGCTTATTTATCTTTTCATTATGTTTTACCGAGCGTCGCGTGCCGCGCCTCGCTTTCTCGCTTGTATATTCCGTGATGCCGCTAAACGTGACGCGGCGTGTGCCCCACTCTCTTAACTCCGATCAATAAAATAGTCCCATCTTTAGCGAAAATTGATCTTATACCTGCCCATTGAAATACCCATTATACATTATGACTTTGTGTACGGTTCGTTCTCTCCGTGCCTCGTGCCGAAGTCGTCACGTTCGCAGGATACAGTTTAATTGCGCAGATTCGTTTGCTCCGCCGCACGGCGCCGATCGTCTCTGATTCTAGACATATTATTTACCACTAAGGATTTTAACCATTTACCGATCTATGTCTCTCTACGATTATGTACATACCGTATGCTTAGGAAAATTTCCTATCGGAGAGAAAATTTTCGATTTTATCTCAACAAACTTGAGGATTTTTCAGGGTTTTTATGAAAATTATATTCAGATCAGCGGAATCGGGAAAACTCAGGAGAGTTGATTCGAAATGTAATATATTGTACTTTTTCCGAACAACCGCCAAACTACTCCGACAAGTACTTGACTCTAAGCGTTATTCTGCACTAGAATTTGTCTTTGTTCTTTGATTCGCAGATTGCTTCATGTTTTTCTGTAATAACCATGGGCGGAGTAACTTGGAGTAGGTTTTATTTTAGATACAATTCACTGTGACAAGTATTTGTTTTCTTTTTTTTTGTCCAGAAAATGTGGAAACTGCGGGGAGTCTAGAAATTTAAAGTTCGTAATAAGTTCTCAAGTAATATTATTAATCTGTTATTGTATATCGATCATAGAAAGGGTAGGAAATACAATGATCGTAGATTAAACTCTTAAGAACTTTGAAAGATAGAAACTTGGGGTCTAGTTACTCACAGTTTTCGTTGATGCTATTTGTTTTAAATATTCAACTTTGCGCCATGGCACACATTTTGCTGTAGAACGGACAGTATTGAGAATCAAATTCTAAATCGATAAATTCTGAGCAATCGCCCTTCAAACTGTATTCGCTACATTTTAAACATAACACTGTCAGATATTGGTTCTGATATGTTCATTACTTAATTGTTATTTTTTTCATTTTTAGATAACAGAGTTTGTCCTGGACAACTGTAGGAGTACAAACATTGTAGGTTTGACCGACGAGTTTGTAGCTCTGAACTCACTCAGCCTCATTAATGTGGGTCTCACAAGTCTGAAGGGATTTCCTAAGTTACCAAATCTGAAGAAGGTAATTCATTCTAGATCGTTGGACATTTACAATATAACTGAAAACATACCCCTCAAACTTGAGTAGAAGATTATAATGCTGTTAGTGTGATGTGCTTTGTTCGTTACTCTTCTCACAACTGAATACTAATTACTGATGTTAATTTCACCAGTTGGAGCTGAGTGACAACAGAATCTCTGGAGGTTTGTCCCTTCTAAGTACCAGCCCTAAATTGACTCACCTCAACCTCAGTGGAAACAAAATCAAAGACCTTGACACGCTGCAGCCTTTGGTAAGCACAATTTCGACAAATATCCGTGTTGAAGTTCCTGTTTACATCAGAAAATACAGTAGATTCATTGTTAATTTTTTACAGAAAGAGTTCAAAAACCTGAAGAGTCTGGACCTATTCAACAATGAGGCAACATGCATGGACAATTACAGGGAAAAGGTTTTCAGCCTTATCCCCAGCTTACAATATCTCGATGGGTATGTGTTTTAAATATTTAATATTACTGTAGTGTATGTTATAAGTGTGTAGTTCACCAGTTAGTACGAATGACAAATATCAAAGTATTGACGCAAAATAAGGTGGTAGTAACTTTTTTCTCACCATTCGCTCTGAAAATAAGTTATTCTTACTTTTAAGATTGTAAGAACAACTTCAATTGTCCAATTACACTAGCACCACAAAAGTTTAACTGATAATTCTTACAGTATTTTATTTTCTGGATGTCAACAAGTGAATTGTCATTGTTAATATTACATTTTACCGTTTCACGGTTTTCAGATTCGATGTTAATGATCGCGAGGTCGATGACAGTGAAGGTGAAGATGACGAGGTGAATGGAAATGATGACTGCGACGGTGACGCCAATGAAGATGACAGCGACGAAGGTATGTAAAGTATTGTTTGCACAAGAATTGAAAGTTTTCAAATTAGTTCAATCCTTTGTTTAAGAAAAGTATACAAACAAGTCAGTGTCGTATTTTCTGCTCTTATGTAAATAGTACACATAAGTTGTAGATAAATAAATTATTTCAAAAACCCAGTCTCTTTTTCACACCAGTGAATAAGAGACTTTCTGGAAAATCCAAAGTTTCTACCGATTATCAAAATAGTTGAGTGAATTATTTCTAGGGAAAGTTTGATAAAATAAATATACTTACTAAGTTTGTGAAGCGATTGTTGGTAAGGATTAGGTAATTGTCAAGAATCATTGAAATATCGTATTTGATAATACTATTGGCAATATTTTAGTTTCGGACGAGGATGACGACGACGACTTAGATGAGGAAGTTGTTGCTTTGGATAGCGTATACAAAGATTACGTGGATGTAAGTTTGTGGTGTCTTATTGCATTTTTATTCACACTTAATTACCCATAGTACACAGAACTAAGAGACAATTCTACTTGAGATAATTACCTGAAAGTTTGACTTCAACGAATTCACATGCGTGTCACAAAATGTTATCAATGTCTAACTATCTGATTTCTGATAGACTTATGATAAATTCAGAAAACCTGATGAATACAATATTTTAAGTTCAAAATTCTATTCGATTTACGATGTTGGACAGCTCCACACTTGGTCTTCATGTCTTATCGGAAAGTTTCAATTTTACCTTGTGTTTCATTCTGTCCAAATCATTTGATTGGTTTTCAAATACAGGATGATAGTGACGAGGAGGATTATATTGGAGGGGAGGAGGAAGAGGATGCTGAGGAAAACGACGATGACCTTGACGAGGAGGATGGTCAAGAAGAGGACGAAGGTAGGATACCTTTCGGTAATCTATTGCTTGAATCGTAATTTTTCAGAGTTTCACTAACTACCAGATTTGTGATAATTGTAGAGTTCAGTATCAAATCAAAAAATTTAAATCAAGAATCGTTATATCTAATCAGTGCTTGATTCATAGAAATAGTTACATTTCTGATCAGTGATTTGAAATTAATATACACAGGCTTTGTTAGCATAACTTGGAAGTTAAAAAAAAAAAAATTAGAAATCATACTAAAGTTTGGAATTGTAATAAAAAAATTTACATTCCTATGGATTTAATAGGAAAAAAAATGAAAGAAGAAATCTGCTTTGTGCCTAGTGCAAAATTTTCTTCACGTACGATTACTAGGAAATTGAATTTCATAATCACGTCAAGAAAGGAAAATGAGAGTTTCAAATTTTTGGATTCGTATATGTGAACTTATTTTCATTTTTTAAACCCCCTATATCGCAACAGTGTGGTGTAAAGATGTTATATTTACAGATGCAGTTACATGAAATGCATTCCTTTATCGAATTATTATTTTTACTTCCGGAAAATAGCGTAAGAAAAAGTCAGTGGTCCTTCGCAAATGTTGCAATTTAATTTACCGTTAACCTATGATATTAGATAGCAGGTCGCAAGATAGTGCAACATTTTCCAGCTCAAACCGCAACTGTTTTTTTTTCCCCCCACTTGAGACTTACGTGCTTCCATTTCTCGTATATTATTCTTTTTTCATAGACTAACATAATAAATTCATATTATCATAGGCATAGTTTAAACGATGATAAACAAATGTTTAATTATTATTATACAGCAGCATCACCAGCCCGAGGCAAGAAAAGAAAACACGAGGACGGCGGCGAGGTGGGGAACTAGAACTCTCTACCCCCCGGAATAATTGAAACCGTGGAAAAAGAGACGCCGTGTAAAATTCTTATAAATAAATATCAATAACTACGCCGCCGAGTGAATAGCTGGAAATCAAACCAATCGACCGACCAATGACAGACTACATGTAGTGGTGTGAATTTATCATTGAATCATTGACTTGAGGAAGGGACTGGGAGGGGGGGAAGAGGGGGGGGTTATTCGTCCGCGCAACTACAAATGTATAGGGTTTAATGCGTAAGCGAGAATTTGATAAGATTAAGGATAACTATATACGAATATGAATTGAATATGGATATGGGTATTTGTACGCAAAAGAGTAAAGGAAGGAGGGGAAAGTAAGGAAGAAAAATGAAGAGAAAAAAAAAAAGAAATATGAAGCAGGCATACATAGGGCTGCATTCCAGCTAGACCCAACACGTTTTAGTTATACTAACGATATTTTATATAGAGTATATAATTAGAGAATTAGAAGTGTTGCTTAGTATGGAGGAATGGTAAGTGAAATCAAGAGTATTATCGGATTGTCTGAGGGATGTGGTAGAGAGCGGTGTATTACACTCGGAGGGGAGCGTATTTGTCTGTTAGCTCCGGTCGGCCAAAGCTGGTCATGCTGGTATGCAGCCATCGTTAATCAGTACTAAGGTTACGTAAGTTACATTTTAAATACATCATCATCATTATTATTATTATTATTATTATTATTATTATTATTATTAGTTGATAAATCTAGAAAAAACGAGGATCAATAAATTTTGTACAGGTTTATAAAACTGATGTTTCAGGTGATTCATGCCAATGTGAGAGATGGTTTCAGAGACAGAAAATAGAAAAATTCAGCAAAAATTTGTACTTTTTTCATATCCAATTGAAAGTCTGTGGGAAAGCATACTAGTAAACAATCTAATGAAACAATTGTAATCAAATCGAAATCGCTACAGCTATAATTCCATAGAGTATGAAGTTCTTCGTTGCTTCTGAAAATTTATTTATGTTGCTATCTGCTCCGCTTACGATATACAACAAATACCAATCCAAACCCTCTATAGATTTTTGAGGATAGATTTTCAGTCCAACACCATTAACGTGCAGTTCTGAGTATTCATTACAGTGTGTTCCTGACCTCTCTGAACGTGGCTTCGTGCGACACTGTTATTCATGGTACCTAGACTCACTTTACCACATAAGATTCGATCGGACCACGGTCACTCTAGTAAGGCGCCTCAATTTTAGAGCATAAAAGAAACACGTTAATAAATTAGAGTAGATACTGGTCGGATGCAGGTCAGGTTCTGAGATTATATTGTACAGTAGTCTTGAAGATGCATGTCTTGTATCATCTTCCATTACAGTTTCGAATTTCTCCTCTTCGCTTTATTCGCAGAATGCAACCGCTAGTTTCGTGTGTCTCTTGGAGACCAGGAAAATTACATCTCATCCCTCTCACACTTTCTTTCTCTATAGACGATAGTTCCTTTTGGAGGATTTCGGAAGCGTTGTCTTCCGCGGACTTGAGGAGAATAGCTGGTCAAGTACCGGAACATGTGTTATTGGATAAGCTTGTAGATTGAGAGGATTGACCAATCAAGACTTTAACATTCTATCAAGGTAGATCCTTGCAGTGGAAATGGGAGAGGCAGGGAAAGATGTTTGAATCGGACAATGATTCAATAGTTCTGCTCGTGTGTCAAGATGGCACCGAGTTCAGGAGATTACCAAATCGAGATTATTTTGCATAATCTCAATTTGAAAATCATGATTCTTTTGCCGTTACATCGAACAAGCAATTGAAGAGAACATTGATCCTCCTGCTTTGCGACTCATAGAAGATGTTACTTACATTTATGCTCGCAGTTATAGTGATTGAAAGAAAATCAGAAAATGAGGACAAATGGAAAGATATCTGAAGACGTGAAAACGTAACGAATGTTCGCATATACGTTGCGAGATAGAGATCATGTGAATGTGTCGATGAACACTCCTTTCATTTCTGTCTCTAAAATAATCAGGCGTTTATTTGTCGTCTCGCAAGGCATAATGGCGTGAATACAATGAATAATGATCATTATTATTGTTATCATTATTATTATCATTATTATTATTATTATTATTCTCATTGCTATTATTATTGTCATTATCATTATTACTAGATTACGATCGTATTACGATGAAGAAGCAGCCAATGTTTGCATCTGTGCTTATTCGTACAGTGTGCAATACATCTGTGTATGGATGTGTGTGAATGTGTGAGTGTGTATGGATATACACATATGAATATATTATACCAGCATACTTGAAAATGCGCGTTTAGAGTATAGAACGAAAAAAAGGACAAGATAGCAAGGGACAGGGTGAATGGGTTGTGTGAGAGAGAGAGAGAGAGAGAGAGAGAGAGAAATATCGGTGAGGTATTAAAACGATTATTTAACATGGAGTTAATACGTTTCAGGTAGAAGAGCTTTGTGCCTGATGAGTGTAAGATGAGTGCATAGATGGTGAGGATGTACGATGAACGCATGACGCAGCTATCGACGAGACTGTAGTAACATAATTCGTAGACCGACTGGCTCGACCACATGTCTCGTAAATACGTGCTAGTGCAGAGTGTAAAGGAACGGAATTGTCCAGAGTGAAAATGCGAGTGAATGAGAATTGAAATTTTATAAAACTCAACAAGAACAAAAACAAAATGAGAAGCAAAATTTAATATAGAAATAAAAAAAGAAGTGGAGGAAACGTTTGAGAAAATAGGTATATCGTAGATGATGATTCGGGGAAATGGCGCTAATTTGCCTGCCAGATTGGTTATATTATGGCCTTATCCAATTTTTCCAAGATTGCAAAAAAAAAAAAAATTAAAAAAAAATTTATATTAGGTATACCTACTACAGTGGATTATTAAACTATACATATTATGTGTACAAGTATGTCAAAAATGCGCGTGTGTGTGCGAGAGAGAGAGAAAGAGAGAGAGAGAGAGAGGAAGAGCGAGGGAGTGAGCGAGAGAGAGAAGAGAGGAAAATTCATAACACGAAAAAAAAAAAAAACCGAGAAACAAAGGAAATAATTGAAAATCACGATATGAATATCTGTAATTTGCAATTGCGGCTCGCGCGGAATTGATCGTATATACATATGTATACGTGTGTATGTATATTCGTTTGGAAAAATCGATTTATAAATATTAATAATAATAATAATAATAATAACAATAATAGTAATACTAATAATAATACCAATATCAAGGATAAGAATAGAAGTAATAATAATAATAATAATAATAATAAAAATACAACAATAATTGTAATAATGATAATGATATTTCCGCGCGTTCCGCGACGCAAGTTATACTTTTGTCAATTGTGATTTCGGATAGACCATTTAATTAAGAAATAAATTTTGTCCATCACCTTGGATTAACCAAGTACCTACATTACATCCGTGTATTGTCTGTCTATTTCTGTTGTTGAAATGAATTTTTGTCGTCAAGTTTGTTTATTTTGAACAACCCTCATCACAAGATAAGAGAAAATAATTTATTAATAAAACCATTTACAAATGAATCCTTGCTGTCTGGTATTTAATCCGAAGTTTCACCTGATGTAGTTTTTTTTTTTTTTTATCTTTCTTTTATCAATCAATTGATAGCAAAAAACTTATTTTTTTTTTTTGTTTCTTCACGTATTTCTATGTACGTTTATATGCCTTAGACAATACAATCTATTATTACTTTATCGTTATGTGTGTATACCCTATGAATTAAGTAATAATTACCTATCACATATATTATGCGCATTTTATGTTTTTGTATTCCATTTTCTAGATTATTTTGTTCCTAATAAATTGTTAATACGAATGAACTATCATTTTGTGAAATCCCGCAAGCATTTGCATCTACGAGAAATTACATTTACGTATAAGAACCGAATTGCTGGCGGTTCAACGAAATTTAAAACACGCATTAAGTTCTTCATGAATTGTAACTCGGTTACAGTTCATTTCATTCGGCTGGTCAGTTTTAAAACTGTTATATCTTTGAGCCCATACAATTTTAAATATTTGGTTTGATAATTCGGTCTTTGTCGAAGAGAGTAAATACATTTTGACATTTTAGATAGAGCGTGATTCATCAAAATGACAGCCTGAAGAGGGATCATGACAATAACATAAGGTCGCCATGTCGTTGTAGTACCGTGGTGAAAATAATTTCTACGCCAAACGGCAATAAAATGGTGTCGGATGAAAATTGTAGGAAATATTCGAAAAGCGTACAACATTGTGAAAAATCTTTAAAAATCGTAGTATTTTGCATAGAAAATTACTAATTTCTACGAAAAATGATAAAAATCTACAATCTCTTGTAAAATTTATTTATAATTTCCGATAGCGGAGTAAATAAATTTTTTTTCTCGTAGTATTCTAAAAATTTCGTTGAAAAGTAAAACTATTTATAAACTCCGTGAATTATTATAAGAGTAAAATTTTTACGGAACTTGTTTTGTTCGACAATTTTAGAATTCGATTTAGATCGAAAAGATTACGAATATCTATGAGAAAGTATAAAATAGTGTACGATAGCCGTCTGGTTGTCCATTGTTAATAGGAAGAATGATAACACCGAGCCTTCATAAGTTTTCTACATTTTCTGCAATCAGTGTAAATTACTTTCGTTATAATCCTGCGATGGTGCGTAATTTGACTAGTCATTAGGAGTGCTAGCGTTTGGTTATTTTTCGTAACGGTTTGCCAGATCTGGGGGTTTCAAGTATTATCAACCAAGTTATCGGTGAAAGAAGCCTGTATGCTTTCACAATCAATACCTATTGTGTGGTACACAACATTGGTATTTGGTAACGTATCGTCGTCAATACTTGGCAAACACCAATCCCAACAATCGGAAAAGAATTGAAACGGATTGAGAATTTCAATACGATCTATTCCGATTTCTTCATCCAAACGGATGTTTCGTATTATTTGAAAAGAATTAATTCGGATAGAAAGAATTGAATCGGATTGATAATTGCCATCCCTTATTCTAAACAAATAATTGAAACGAACAAGCTATTAGAGGTGGCATTGTCGCGAATATGACGGGATAGGAAAGAACAGATAAAATCAAATAGAAACGAACAAACAGATGAAATCGAACAGTGTCTCATTGGAATAACTCATGCTTAATTCGGAAACTTAAAGAAATGGGATTCATAATTCTGCTAATCTTTCCGTTTCTATTCTTTTCCAATTGTTGGGAAGTTTATCAATGAGAGAGCCACCTAATACTATCGCTTATAAAGTATTCAATTTATCCAGATGAATATCAACGATACACATGCGTACATTTGATTGACATTCGTGTTTCTATTGCATAATTTCTGCGTACATATCACTGAAATGAATATTTTTTCTGCTGAATGTCTCATTTTTTAATCTCAAAATGTCGACGGTTCATTACCAATGTCATTCCAACGTCTGCACGCAATAGTTGTTGGTAACGAAGAACTTCTCTTACTGGCGCAGTTAGTGCTCGGTTAATAATACATGAAACTGCTATTACCCCCAAAACCCGCTCCTGATCCGGTAAATCGTAACGAAAAACGTTGACTAAATACAGTTAAACACCGAAGGGTTACCCTAATGGGCTTTGTGTGCTTATGGGATTGCGTGTCAACGGTTTTCACCGATAAAGAAGCTATCGGATCGCTAACATGGCTTCTTAAGGCTCCCGGCCCATCGATCCCCACCTACCCACGGAGTACTTGGTCACAAAAATTTGCACAGAGCTAACCGTTATTAAATTCTCCCCTCAACATGCAAAATAACCCAGGGCTAGCAATTTAGGAACCAGTCGCTGCCTCCACGATTCAAATTTCCCGCGTGTCTGACCTCGCAGATGACTCACGCATAGAGGGAGCGAGAGGGTCAAGCAATAGCGGGTGGCGCACCCTGGCGTCAAGAATAGTGACTAACCAATATGGCCGTCCCGCGCTACCTTCATTTCCAGTATTTCTTGATACTTCCGTCAGTGCACTTGGGTCGCGGATTGGTGGGATAGGACCAGTCGAGTTCAGTTTGTGATCCTTATAGGAGGTTGTTGTTGTTATTGTTGTTGTTGTTGTTATTTTTTTTTTTTTAAATTTATTTATTATTAATACGTCTACACATATATCGGTATCCTGTTCCTCACCGGGGATATATAATAATAATAATACACAACTATAAATATGGCAGAAAGTAAGGGTGCGTTGATCGCGAAAACAGTGCAAAAACACGCTGGCAGAGCCAAGGAAAAGGTGAGTTATGACATACAGAAATCTTTATTTCTCACGTCCGTACGGTTCTCAACATCGATACTCGATAAAACGACGACGGGATTGAATTATTACCGCACATCGCTTCTCGACACGTTCCCCCATAAACTCCCATACGACGCTATATCGATGACAGTGAATACGTTGCATTCGGGCCGTATATGCAGCCACCTGATCGTACGCTGCGGCAGACAGCAGCAGTTATATATATATATATATATATATATATATATATATATATATATATATATATATATATATATATATATATATATATATATATGTATATAAGTATTTAGTTATGCTGCACTTCGTTTCTACGCGCGCCTTCCCCGCATATTCATCATTAATTCCCGTCACACGACTCGTTAACAGAGGCGGCTTAAAAAAAAAATCCTCAACGTCGTTTCCTGATGTTTAAACTATACAGAGATAATCGATTCTTATCTCTATTACTGTGCTGGACGTGTTTTATTATTACTATCGTTGAGCGAATTTTAACGTCATACAAAGATTTACCAGACCGAATTGCTTTACAATATTGCGCACGTTGCGTTGCGCGTATTGTTACACGGTGTTTAATCAGCTGGTTGGGCAGAGGCAACGTGTTTTCAATGATAATTCAACCGAGGTGTGCAATACGTATGTAAATACAAGAATTTCACCCAAATGTAGATGGATGTATAAAAATTGATCGAGCTCGTAGTTTCGCGTTTCAGGTTTTTATTACACCCACTTGAAATATCTACTTCAATACCATTCTGCGATAAAATAACGTTGGAAAATAAAGAACGGATTACATTAAATTTTCCTAGAAAAAAAATTTTTTTTTACTCCCCTGTCTCGTCGTTTCCTCTATTTGTCATCGTTTATTTAAACCGTAACTCAAGCCGGCTTTAATTCAAAACGCCATTCGTTCGGTCCTCATGTTACGCAATTAGCCAAACACGCACAACAATATATCCGCGGTGTTATACGCTGGACTGTTCCTGCACCTTCGTTTGAAACGACAATTACACATTATGCAATCGGTACAGCACGAAACGCTGGTTATTATGCCGCTGCTGCGCCCACAGCGTCGTGTATATATGTATAATATATATATGTATACATACACACACACACACATTGCACCCAGGATCTGATAACCGCCGGCTGCATAGTTGGTTTATTAACCAAAGGTCAAAGTCTGTCTGACATCGATTCCAGAATGATGACAATCGGTAGGTGCGCACGTGACATCGAGAAACCGTTTGATATTCTCTCATCGTTCGTAGTTTAAAAGAAGGATGAAGGAGTAATTTATCGTAAATTATTATAAGGAAAAGTGGAAAATCCTTCTCCCTTTTCCTATCCTCTCATATCTCTTCCTCCATCCCTCCTTTACCTTCCTCCCATAATGATCCCGTTGCATCGGTGAAAGGCATGCGGAACGTGGGCACGTATCTTCGGTTTTCCCATCTCTCCGTCCATCGGGTTTCGTCTCCTACCTTCTCAAGTTTGACCCTAACGTCGGCATAATATTCCCGTTATCACAACCGATACGCTCGCAGCGGAAAGGTGTGTTGTCGGAGTACGCAAGGTGTCTTAAAAAATATATCAAATATGTATATTATATCCAAATTCCGTTCCCGTTCTCGGAACAACGTCAACTCAACCCAGCAACCAGAATCGTTCGAATTTGTCGTGCTTAAGTTTGTCGAGTTGTTGAAATTATCCGTATTGAAAAAAATAATATCAATATTTTGTAACTTTAGGATCACCTGAAATTTAGTAAACAACTAAGATTCTGTTAATTCACGAGGTTCAAATTAGTAACGTTTAACGATAGCGAAACAATGGTGCCAAAAAAAAAAAAAAAAACACACACTATTTTCTTAATTTTACAATGATTTTGTAAGGAAATATGATTTGAAAATACGCGTGTGTGTTTTTCGTTTTATTACGATTTGACGAATTTCAGAATCCTCGAAAATCGCAAAAATAACCGTCTTTCCTCAGCATGAATCAATACGATAACGTTGTCAACTTCAATATATATATATGTATATAATGTAAATTCAACTTTTTCGGTCTTCTTGTTACAACCTTTCGTTACTAACTTCAGCGTCGTTCGAATTTGGTGTCTCTATCCCGGAATATATATACATTATATATATACACAAACACACACATCTTTTTTCGTTCGTCTATCACCGAATATGGATCGCGACGACGACTAATGTAATCACGGTCCCTTTAATTCCTCCTCCCACGTCCGGAGAGATTTTTGAGGGTCACGATTTTCCTCGGCCTCTTTAGACAATTTTCTTCTCTCTCGCTTCCGCCTGACGTCTAGCCCTTCTCTCTCTCTCTCTCTCTCTCTCAATCCTTCTACGGACCGCGATCCGCCGCGTACGGTAATTCGTAGGTGTTTTGCTGCTTCGTTCATTCGTTTGGTGTTCGGTTCGGATCGGATCGGATCTGGCAGCAAGAGGACGTATGTAGGTAGGTAGGTAGGTAGGTAGGTAGGTGGTTGGTTGGTTATCTTGTAGAACCGGTCTACACTCTACTATACGCCACGCTGCTCGACGTTGCTGCTTGCATCGCTGCATCGTTGAGATTCCCGCGGTCAGAGAGTGACCGGCCGCTTCTTCTTCATCTTCTTCGTCTTCTTCTTCTTCTTCAAAGCCTTGAATAAACGAAGAAGTCGGTATTATTATACACATCATACGTATCTCTGGGTGCCTGCCTTTCACATGCATTCCTCTTAACACCCGCATGTGATGACTTTACACACGTGTACGTAGTTCAGAGTCGACGTTTAGGGTATTAAGATCGTTTAGCTCCTCTCTCCCTTCTCGAAGAAGAAACAAAAAAAAAAAAAAAAGATGTAAAAAATATTTCGAGGCTGAAGCTAGCAGCCAGAATTATCAGCCAAACGTTCCAATCTTCGTTCAAATAAGGTATCGAAAACCGTGAATGAAAATTTTGTGAAATACCTTGAAACCCTGATACTAATACCGTATTTTTCTATTTCTTATAAACTTGACACGTTTCGTTGCTAAACTTTCGCTGCTAGCTTAAAGCTTAATAATTCTAGTCACGAGAATCACGGTTGTCGGGTCAAATTTTGTAATTTCCTTTCTGTCGTTTTTTTTTTCTTCTTTTCTTCGTTCTTGTCACTGGAATATCGTTCGCGAGTCGAAAATATTTTACATTCTTATCCTGTAGTAGGAGAAAAATTGTTATTCCTCGCGTAGTGTTTTTAAAAAAAATTCGTCTCTCAATACATTTCGACTTTGAAACAATACGATGTTTGACATTATTCTTTTCACACTTTCAATATCTTTCATTAATACGTACCAGCTGTACTCGGTGTTTGTTATTCGTTCACTTATTTATTACTTGTTTTAGTTTATTAATTTCACAATTTTCCGTATTCAATGAAATTAGTTTTTAGTATAAACTTCAATATTTGGTGACATATTATTCTCGCGTGATTAGATTCGGTTCTTTTTTTTTTTTTTTTTTTTTTACCCATTGCTATCTTTCAGGCCCACAATGACACTGAATCGTACACTGCAATTAAATATTATTGTTTGTAATTTTTTCTCCAATTCAGCTGTAACACAGCCTGCACTTGTAAATGTTGATAAAGTGTACAATATACATACGTCCATGTATTCTATCCGCACGTATAATAACAGGTATGACATTTACGATACATCAGCTGTTGTGCATCTTACTTACACAACCAGTGATCAATTATTTACAATTTATTATACGGACAGTTTTCAATACGTTGTTGTTCTCCTATTGCGAATATGAATTATTGAATACTGTTGTTTTCGTTTTTTGTGCATAATCACATTGTCACACTTCTTTTATAAAGTAAAACGATCGGCGTATGATATTCAATGTATCGGAACTCTGTTTTCACAATCTTGCATATAAAAGTAAAATTACGTATCGTCCGTAGAATTGTTTAGTGGACATTTTAAACATAATTTACATCACCATAATAGTGATTGCTAGGGTTTCTCTAGTTGCGCACGTCGTTGGCTTATATGTTATAAAGCTGAAGCTCTAAACCGTCCGAATGTCTAGCTAGACCATTGAAAGTTTCTTCGCGTTAAATAAAATATCTCGGAAGTTTTCAGAAAAACTTCAATTGCAAGCTGCTAACTTTTATTTATATCTACGGGGTGTTGCTAACGGTTTCATTTGATTATTGTTGCGGTTTTCAGTAATATTCAATTCATACCATGAGTTTTGCTCAGTTTCTGCATATTTAAATGAAAATCGCGTTCCTTGTTTTGAAAAAAAAATTTATACACCCAAGCGATAATTTATTTCTAATATATTTTTTATATTTATTTCTTTGTAAATTTTAGTTTACGTTGATGATATTGCGTATGATAATTTTGTCAATTTCCGAAGTCCGTTCACGATCTATTTTTTATATAAAAACAATCCGATGATGAATAGTAGTGATATCAGTATCAATTTCGAAATAAATAACACTATTGATTATCATTTCTTAATATTTAAATAACGGATTAGATTCGACGAATTTAGACGGTTTTACATTCGATCGATCATTTCCGAGGTGTTTCAATCTCGAAGAAACAGTAGAAGAAAATGATTTTAAAGAAACTGCGAGACCTTTCGAGAAGACTGCGTGGTAGAAAAAAAAATTGTAAAAAAAAGAAAAGGTGGAATATTTTTGTAAATATAAATTTCATACCAAGTATACACGGACGGAGAAAAATGATTTGCTAGTCACGCGTGGAATTGAACGGTGGAATTAAATCAATAAGTAAGATGAGTTACGGATCGTAAGACAACAATTAATTAATCTCGATAAAATTTACTCGGTCATTTAGATCGAAGAAAATAATGATCCTGTGTTAGAGAAAAAAAAAAAAAAAAAGTTTGAGATTTAATAATAGGTGTATAAAATTTAATAAGAAAGACCAAGCAACGAATTATCGGAAATTTCGTTTCATCGCTTTTCTTCGTGTAATTTATTAGCAAAGTTATCCGTCTGGTAATGAAATTAATTATCGTCGGGCCGTTTCCGGCTCTTCGACGAATCGGGGCGACAGCAAACGTTATCATTCCTGGGCATTGTGCGATTAAACGGAGGTTCATTCTGATTGTGAATTGCAGTCGAAGCTAAAGAGCCGGCAAAGAGGAGGAGGCGCGATGTTTCTGTGCTTCGCTTCAATTTTCTCTCTCTCTCTCTCTCTCTCTCTCTCTCTCTCTCTCTCTCTCTCTCTTCTCTCTCTCTCTCTCTCTCTCTCTCTCTCTCTCTCTCTCTCTTTCTCTCTCTCTCTCTTTCTCTCTCTCTCTCTTTCTCTCGCCTACCTGTTACTATTCTCGTCGTAATCCCGGGCAACGCGGTTCCTCGCAATCTCAAAACCTCTTCGACGTTACCTCGATCCGCGCGTGATTTTGTGGAACAACGATAATTGCTCGAACAAATATTTGCGATAATTTGCACTTGAATTCGATGTCGCGGAAATCAAGGAGGTAGGGCTGGATTCCTGAAAATTGATACTTTGTCAGGGTGGCGGAATTGCGGGAAAATCTGGGAATTTCTACTGTCGGAAAAAGTCGGATAATCGTGACGAAACGTTTTAGAGAAAAACGTACTTTTATTTTTATAAATCGTTCTCAGACTTCAGCGATGCTTCGTTAATTCTGTTGAGATAATTTTTGGAAATAGTATTGTTCGATTTCTTATTATTTGTCCGAAGCCAAGTGATGATATGTGATTTTTAGATATAAATTTATACATTCAAGGGCTTACAACTTCCGGACGCTTTTCGTCGTAAAAGTTGTTCAATATTGCACGCAAGTTTCGTGGGAAAACGTCGGGGAATTTTATTTGAACAAAATTGCCGCCACGCTGTTTTTGTCGATTCTATTATTACGAGATGCGCGAATCTTACGTCGAGTATTATTTTTTAACCAATTATTTCATTCCTATTGTTACGAATTACGAGATATGTTGAAAAGTACAAAATTAAAAAGTAATTGAATGGTAACAAAAAACTTGGATATCGATGCTGGGCTTCAAATCGCTTAGATATATTTATCAAAAGCTCACAGATTTTATTTCATTTTATCCACATCAAAATTATTTTCTTCAAAGTCGCTGTAACAGATATTTTTTTTTTTTTTTTTTTATTTTTTACGAATTAATTCAATATTTTCTACTATCGATCCCGATCAATATAAAAATTTTATTTTCAGAATATAGTATTGTGAATGAAATCGACTGTCTTGGAATGAAATTGAATGACTCTACCGAATTTTCAACAATTTTTCAACAAAAATGGTTGGAACGATTTTTGAACAAACAACATTCCCAAAACGCGGATATGCTCCCAACAGCTGCTGGCAGCTGTCAGATTTTGTGACACTTTTTTCGACTCTGCGTCGCGTCTGCAGCCTCCATGGATTCGTATAATAATTCCTTTACTCCCAACCTTCTTGTCACCCGCACCAGCTTCTCTTTTTATCATCTTGCTTTTCCGCTGAAAAATATGCCGTAGTACGTGTTATATTCGTTGGAATAACGTATCATGTATAAAATGCACGTTGCATTATCAGCACAAATACCGTGACTTCTGTATTTTCATGAAAACTGACGAAAAATGAATATACATAACAAATTTCACAGCATAGCCGCGGCTTAACGTGCACGTTGATATTCTTGGACGAAAGCACAGATGTCGACACATGTTTTCATCCTCTCTTATTTTACCGGTTGAAAATTTATGTGCTTCTTTTCTTTCTAAAGTTTTTTTTTTTTTCTTTTTCTTTTTTTTTCCTCGACTGCTGGGAAAAACGCGAGTTAAACGCGAGTATATATATATATATATATATATATATATATATCATAGGTGTACGTACATAACTGCGTGGATGACGTCTGGTGACGTAACAACTTGTCTATTTTTTCTTCCATGCTTCAAACTAAATTATGTACAATTAAGGGTAGTCCTTAAAAAGGTGATTTTTGAATTGTGAATGTTTCATCCCTCCCCCAAATCGGCTTGAAATAATTTAAAAATAATTCCCTGATTTTTTTCACATTTTTATCTCAATTCTAATCCACGCCCGAAAGACGATTGATTTCCTCATTTGACCCTTTTGAAGGGAACATTAAATCTACCAAACGAATTCCGATGAAATTTTATGTACAGGAAGATTTCCTGCGTTACTGATTGCGAATCTGAACTCGAAATTTCGAAATTCAAAATGGCGAACAAACATCCGCAATGTCACTTGGTCTTGGCTTATTGAATCCGCCATTTTGAATTTCGAAATTCCGAGTTCAGATTCGTAATCAGTGACCCAAGAAACCTCCCTCCATCAAATTTTGTCGAAATCCGTTTGGTACATTTTTGAATTATTTGGAGCCGATTTGGGGATTGAGACAGTCAAAATTCAAGAATGACCCTTTTAAGGATCACTCTATACAGAGCGAATCGCTAACGACAGAATGGTTCGTCGTCTGCAACAATTTAACGCGCATGCGCTAAAATCCGAGAGCAGTTGTTTGCCAGGGCAACCAACCGTCACGAACGTAACCTGAAAAAAAAATTGAACAGTTGTTACTGCTGGTTGTGTTCAACACCGATAGTTGTAAAAAATTTTGAGGTTACATACATCGCGGCGAATCGTCGTCTAAATTTATGACGGTTGGTCACCGTGGCAAACAATTGCTTTTGGATTTTAGCGCATGCGCGTTAAATTGGAACAGACGACGGATCATTTTGTTGTTAGCAATTCACACTGTATACATTATAGTATAGAACAATCGTTTCTAATCTGTCGTCAAAAATCTAGAAGAGAATTTCGTACGAGTGATTGTCTAGTGTAATGATTATGTGCTTGTCGATACTACATTTTCTGGCTGCAGCAACATGAAATGTCTTTGTCAAGTCAAAGAGTGACGTTGTTAAGACAGAAATATGATTTACACAAAGGTTTTAAAGTTTAACTAGAGTTGATCGAGTTGAATTTAATTCAAAACGATATTCTCTTACAATTAGCACAGAAAAAAAAAAAAAAAAATTGAAAAACCATTAATAGCATAGTTATCGACGACTGATGCAATTCTATATTAATCGAATCATTTCTAGAATTAAAACATCCCATCGTTTCACAGATTTCAATGAATAAGGAATCATTTTCTTCGTTAATGAATTCTTTACAAACCTGCAAAATCAGATTTTGCATCACGGTTGAATATTTTTTTATTTTTTTTTGCATAGGCATTGGTTTACTATTCATTGCTCGTAATGATTTCACTAAACACATTTGCTACGATCAAAATAAGCCCTAATTTGCTAAAACCTTTTAAACAATGCGACTGTTTCATTGCAGAAATGATTTAACCTTTTTGCTGCTATTACCCTGACAATTATGCTATTGCAACTAAAGTTAGAAAAAAAAAAAAATCAAAAAAATCGTTCCTAGGGAATATTGTTCAAACTAATTGTAAACACAACTCCCTGAACTTCACTAGCACCTTCATATTTTCGTTACATCATATTTCTGTTCTCACAGTTTGGTACGAAGATCTAAGACCAGCGGCTATGTCTAAAAAATTGGGACTATTTAATCCCACAAAACTAATATTTTCATTCTCTACCGAGAGCCGTGCGTTTGTTTTTCGGTTACAGTGAAAAGGGAAAATATTATACTCAAAGACTGGCCGGAAACCGTAACTTGTATAAATTTTTCACATACGTTAACATTCAGCACTTTTAAGATGACTTTCAAGGAGTCAGCTTTTCAGAATTAATTCGTAATTTCAATGCGATTGTGCAGTAAATTTCGAAATGTCACAAAGATGCGAATTGGCGATTTTTCCTAAACATGCATCGTTACGATAACGTTGCTAACTTCATCCTCGTGTGGCATGGGTATTGGCTAGTGTCCAGCATGGACGATATATTTATACGAGTCGCAATGGCTCGCACGACAAATCCAGACCCTTGATCTCTCCTCTCTCTCTCTCTCTCTCTCTCTCTCTCTCTCTCTCTCTCTCTCTCTCTCTCTCTCTCTCTCTCTCTCTCTCTCTCTCTCTCTCTCTCTCGTCTTCTTCTTTTTCTTCTTCTTATTCTTCCTAAACGACCGCAGATACTTCCAACGGCCTCATCTCTCTTTCTCTCCATTTCTCTTTCTCCTTCTCTCTTTTTTTTCCCTCGCTTACCTCGTCTAGCCTTCCAGCCCACTTATGTATTCACTAATTACCGGTCCGTCACCTTCCTCCTCCTTTTTTTCTTACAATTTTTTCTACCGCCGCTACACTGAGAGAAATTTTTAGTTCCGGTTACCGCTCGGTCCTTGAATATCTTCAATTTTTACCACAAACTAATTTTCATTTTCTGCCTAGAACTAGATTTTTCGATTGTGGTAAAAAAATGAAAATAGTCAAGAACCGAGTGTATTGTATACATGCCCTGAATTCCTGATCGCCATATGTGTCCGATAAATGTTACACAAGGGGTTATAAAATCTGTTGAAACTTCCCAAAGTTATGCAGCCCGCAACAATATTGACTCACTTACGTCGTTATATCTGAACGTGTTTTTTAGGCATCGTGGCCTGTACTACACGTTGTTTTAACAAGGATGTGTATCAGGCGCGGTACAGTCTGGTCAAAAAGGTGTAAAAAGAATGGAAAATTTGAGAAAATTTGCTTTCAAATCAATAATTGGATTAAGTTTTTATAGAAAATTATTTCCTTGGTATGTTGAGGAAAGTAAAATAACACAGTAACTCGCAATTTTTTGTCGATGTAGTTCAGTGATCAATAAGTTATAAATACAAGGAAATGTGTTTTAAAGTAAAGTATTATTTTATTGTATTTTTCATCATTTAGAGAAGTGAATAAAAAATATATCTTACACAAATCACAAGTTTTTGGGGTCGTTGATTACGAATCAGAAATCGGATTTAAAAAATTCAAGATGGCGGATCCAATATGGCCGAAAAAATTCTGTCTAGGGGTTTTTGGGGTCGCTGATTGCGAATCTGAGATTAGTTTTTGAAAATTCAGAACGGCGAATCTAATCAGCGACCCCGAAAACCCTTGCATAGAGTTTTTTGACCGAATTTGATCGAATTCGTAATTTTCCTCCGCTATATCTGATCCGCCATCTTGAATGTTTGAAATCTGATTTCAGATTCGTAATCAGCAACCCTAAAAACCAATAATTCATATACGATACAATAATGCGTGCCTCGAAATGTTTTAACATTGTTGTTTTCTCAAGAAAGGTGAAAGCTTGTATTTTCAGATTATACGTGTTCGTTAAGTATTAAAAAAATTTGAAAATGAAAGATTGATCTTAAAACGAACTCGTTCGTAGAATATCGTGAACAACTGATGGACGAAAAAACTGTAGCAGCGCACTTGCAGAAATAAAAAAATTGTTTATCGTGTGATTTCATTTATGCACTGAAACATTATACATTATATATGTATATATATTTATAAAGAAAAGTCCCCCAAAAATCTGGGTTTTTGTCCACCTTGCGACAACTAACCTCAACGAACACCGTCTATACGTTTCCTAAAGTTGAAAAACTAGAAACCGAAGCTAGGCTATCGCACAGTTATTCGAAATTTCATTCGAGTAAAATCGCTCGGAGGACAATGACCCCGGGACATGATTCTTCGGAGATGTCGTGCGGAATCCGCGGCGATGGTTCCGAGGATAGCAACCTTGGCCCAGTCACAGCCTCGGGCAAGAATCGTTCGACGGGCCCATTTTTCCTCAACCACCGCCTCATAGTACCATTTATACGTACACATGACATAAATACAAAGGCGAGCCGATGCGATCCGCAATTTTTCCCCATTCCTTTCTCTTTTCTTATTTGAAATCATTTTTTACTTTTTAAATCGTTGGAAAGAAAATTGGTTTTTTTTTTTTTGAACGCTTTTACATCATTAAATCACGATCATCAAAAAGTGGGGAAAAATTGTGGATCAAATTGATTCACTTTTATACGTATATGTGTATATATATTAGACTGGGCCAAAAAAATTGACTATTTTTTTTTTTTTTAAATATATTGAGAATATCATTCAGTATGGCAAAAAAAAAATTTCATGAAATTTTAAGCCCTTAATATTAATTTTAAGAGGTCTATCATCGCGATTTTTGATTTTTAGTAATAATTTGATGTTTTACGTCAGAACTGTCGAAATATTGAAGTGAAAAAATTTATGTTCACTTATCCCTTTATAAAATTAAATTCCCTACAAAAAAGGTCTGATTATAGATTTTTGTCAGACAAGCCGTTTCCGAGTAATTAAGCTTAATAAATTGATATAATTTCTCTATTAATTCTCGATTAATTCTCGATAAATTCTCGAGAAATTATATCAATTTATTAAGCTTAATTACTCGGAAACGGCTTGTCTGTCAAAACTCTATAATCAGACCTTTTTTGTAGGGAATTTAATTTTATAAAGGGATAAGTGAACATAAATTTTTTCACTTCAATATTTCAACAGTTCTGACGTAAAACATCAAATTATTACTAAAAATCAAAAATAACGATGATAGACCTCTTAAAGTTAATATTAAGGGCTTAAAATTTCATGAAATTTTTTTTTTGCCATACTGAATGATATTCTCAATATATTTTTCAAAAAAAAAAAAAATGGTCAATTTTTTTGGCCCAGTCTAATATATATATACGTACAAAACGCTGATACGTGATATTGAGGAGAAATTTTTCACTTTACATTCATCTCTCATAATTTTCGAAAGTCGTTTTACAAGCTTCTGGTTGATGTTATTAATATTCTTCTCTTTTTTTTATCCCCCTCGATTCGCACATCGCGATCGGTTATTTATTTTGTCCGCAAATTGAGAAAAAAATGTACCGCGTTCTGAGTTTTATTTTTTTTTTTTTTATTTGCCGCCGGTGGGGAAAACTTGGTAAACGTATTCGTCTCTTGTCTTATTTTTAATGTATAACACGTGATACACACGCAAGTATATAATTGTTTGGCAACAATTATGCCGAATTTCACGATAGAAAATGTAGGACAACTTAAAGGTACCTAAAAAGATGAATATCTACTCAAATTAAAAAATTTTTTATTTTTTTTTCTGCCCTTTCACCGATTTCTGATAATCAATTTTCGGCAACAATTGTGATTATCAGAAACAGATTTTCAAAATTATAACTACAGAAGTCGATTGGTTTGTGTCGAATTGATTTTCAAAATAATACGTACATGTATATATGATAATATAATATACTTGAATCCGCAAATTCGAAATATAAAATCATACATACTGTATTATATTAATAATCTTCAGGAATTTAGAGACCACAAATTATTCTCTACATCACATTTTCTTGACTCGAAAATCGTTTGAAAAGTATCTGTCTCCTTATTTTTCATCGAACATACCTAATTATCGCATATTACGCATCATACGCGCGATTACTTTTTTTTTTTTCAAGAAATTTGTTTAAAATTCTATACCAAATTGCGAAAACTTAATCTCTCGTAAATTTCCAATTCTTATTATATCCACCTATAACCAGTTATTTGTGTCAACGTCGTTTACAAATCTACGATATACCTGTAATAAAGCTATCGCTACTTCGCGTGGTAGATAGAAAACGTATTACAGATGGTGATGGTGGTATTTTCAAGTGGACGCGTCGTGACTTTGCGACAACGACCTCCTGCCCTGCTGACCCACTGTGTCGGAGGATTGATACGTGGCGTGGAAAAATGAAGAAGAAAGGGATAACATCGAAGAAGGCTAAAAAAAAAACGAAAAAAAAAACAACTCGAAAGACGAGAGAAAGAATATCGATCTAAACATCGATTAGTACGACATACTTAATTCAATGAGAAGACAAAATTATCGGTTCACAGTTTGAAGGATCGATCAATGCAGGAAAAATTATCACGCACTTATGTACGGTTATATATCGGTTTGAACGAAAGAATAAACAAAAAATAAATAAAAAATTGTCCCTGTGTACGGGAAAAAGTATACGTGATCGAAAGTCGTGGAAAGTTGAACAATTTTTCAAGAAATTTTTGAATCGCTTTTACAATTTTATAGCGCTGTAATGAAAAGAGAATTTAAAAAAAAAAAAAAAAGATAAGATGTCGGGTTTGTCAACCTCTTCCGACGTCGCGACGAAGGAGGCGAATTCTGGTCAGACCCAAGCATCGGACTGTTATACGTGCGTAATTCCCGCTTCCCAGAGCAGCGGTCTAGCCAAAGACGGGAAAAGCGTGAAATGGTGTCGCAAACTCGTATACCAGGCGACCTAGTTGCTGCACCCTCATCGTCGTAGTCGACGACGTATTTCGCTGCCGCTGCAACGTTTGCCTTTTCTATTCTGAGCGAGTATCCAGTTCCTAGACCGGGCCCAGGGGTTCTGTCTAGTATTCTCTAGGCCTAGAGCCGCTGTAATCTGCAGCCTGCGCGAAACCAACTCCCCGGGATATATACATATATATTATATATTATATATATATATATAAAAAAATAAAAACAATAATCGTCAATTTTTTCGAACCAGTCTGATATATATATATATATATATATATATATCAGACTGGTTCGAAAAAATCGACGATTATTGTTTTTATTTTTTTTTTTCAAAATCACCTCTTAAACACTTTTTCCAGGGGGTGAAAAAAGATGCCCGTCAAAAGCGGACCTCTTAATATTAATATTTAGAGATCGCTCATCGCCGATTTCTATTTTTCAGTTAAATAGCGTAGGAAATTTTTTTTCCTTTTTTTTTTTGAGAATTTTGTACCTCACAAACCGATGAAAAAATCCAAACGACCCGTACGTATTTTTATAGGAAATTGAACACTCTGCAGAAAAGTGTCTTCTATAAATTTTTTGACAAATTGACCCCTTCCGAAGTTGTTGTAAAGTCAACATCGACGCATAGACATATTTGTAATTCCAGTATCGTCTGTTTTTGTATTTTTCAAAATATCCTCGTTTCATTGTACAAAGAAACAAACGATATTCTGTAGAGGGGGAAGAAAAAAAAAAAACAACAAATCAATTCGCCTCAGTATTGGATTAATAATTATTGTACCGGATAGTTTGATTGATTTGTTGTTTTTTAAAAAAAATATCTTACGGTAGAATTTTTCTCCTCTGTTTCTGTATAGAAAAAAAGAAAGAAGAAATTGAGTAAAATCACCTTCATTCACACCGTGAATTTGGCCTGAATCGTCGTCGCATCGTCGGGACTTTCGAGATAAGCAGGAACCTTGTTCACTTCCATTTGGATCCATCACCTGACCCATATCCATGCATTAAATTGTCGCATAATTTTCATACGCGTATAACGTATGATGTGTATGATATAGCTGGCAGCATTAGTCATGCCTGATTATCTCTCGACACTTGATATAGTTATATTCGTAATACGGATGCACATGTTCTACCTGTGCGCGTCACAATCCCTCTGCATGTAACACCTTTACGTATTTATACTTGCATTATAGGTTCGACACGTCGCGGGTTATTGTTACACTGTGAAAAATTTCATTTTGTTGTAGTAACTAGAAAAATTTTGCGCTACCGTCGATCCTTTTTTGGTAACTGCAACGCAACATCAGTTTCTGAGGTTTACTCTACCTTTTTAGTCAAACGAGGCTTTAACGTCAAATTCATTCTTGCACAAGCGTTAAATTTTCGCAACAATTGCAAGAAAATATAGAAACAGCGATCGTAACGAGAAAGAATAGCAACTAATTTTCATTTTCTACCTAGAACTAGATTTTTCGATTGTGGTAAAAAATGAATATAGTTGAGGACCGAGCGGTAACCGAAACTAAAAATTTCTTTCACTGTGTAATAACAATAAAAATGATAATAATAATAATAATAATTGCACATACGTGTAGGTGGTCCACGCAACAGTTTATCTCCGGTTGTGCGGTTTCGCTGTCCATTAGTTTGATACGATAGTTCCTGTCTCGGATATGCAGCGGCACGTAATAATATACGGTACAGGTATTACGTTTGTTAATGTACTCGTCAGGCTTTGAAACCTTCTTCTTATGACGGGTCGTTTTTTTTTTTTTTTTAAAGCATTTCTACACGGCGTCGGATAGTCATGGAAATCCTTGAGATCATGGAAACGTCCTCGAGCTTTGCTTTGTCCTTAAAAAGTTCTTACTATTTAGATTCGTATTTATGCAGTGCAATACGTGGAAATTATTTATACGATGAAACGAATGAATTGTTTCTATTATTTTCATTGTTATTAATCTTATCGTTATTTTTATCGTACGCTATTATTTATCCAACTGTGATGTTTTGCCGTTGATTTGTGCGATTTATATGTGCAAGCGATTCGTACAATCCGCCATCTTTGTTACTGTATAGGTATATATATATAGATATATATATATATGTGCGAAGGTGCGATTATTTAATAAAAGCATTGTACACTAGTTGACGATAGCTGCTATCTTGCTAACGTTCTGATCTCTGTTATACCAGCGAGGAAATCAAACGAGACTATTTCTGTCTAAAGACAAATATCTGCGATAGGAATATTTTATGAATATATTTTACGATACGCTGACGGAATACTGATGGAAAAAGATGGAGTCGAAAAGTTGTTAGGCCTACTGTACGATACATTTATTGAAAAACGGATATAGAAAGAGAATTCTTGGAAAATTTTTTTTCTCCTATTTCTCTGTTACCTATAATTGTCTGCGTGATCCATTTTATCAATATGGAAATATTGTGTTATTTCAAATTTTCGTCAATTGTTAATTGTCGAATTCCCGTGAAGAGAATTCTGTTTCATTTACACCCTCGATGAAAATTTATGCCTTTTGGAATTTTTTTATTTATTTATCGAATATTAAACGTAAAAATATAGAAAATTGGCGCGCAAATCCGTTTCATACCATTTAAAAATTGAGAAATGTCAAAGTATATTATTCCAAAATATAAAATCATGAGGATTATTACACCTTTATCGTTATAAATTTTTTAATTAAATCTTATTCTATGCATAAGGCAAACTTTCACACCAACTTATAATTTATATCTACGTATATAACCTCGATCAAATAAAATTGGATATTTTCATAGATCTATAGGCGGAAAATTATGTCATGCAATCACGATTCTGGAACGATCGTACTTATATATACCGGGAGAATCTCTCGAAACTTGAAAATCAACAGCGCATGCGCGAGTTTTATCGGCCGTTCGCGCAGGCTGGCCATCCCGAGTTTTCAGCTGTCAAACTGTTTCTCACGGCGATGCAGTTGATACGAATTTTCGAGGTTAGGATCTCAAATAATCGAGGCAGCGACTCGGAAAGGTTTGGGAAGCATTTGTTGTCGGGTCGGAAAGTCGATTCTTCAAAGAACGGTCGGAACTTAACGCTCACGCTCTTTGAAAATTCAAACGTACACATTTTGCGTAGGTTGGCTCGCCTGCGTCGCGGACAAGAATATCGCCGCGGGAATATTTCGCCGACCAATGAGATCGAATTACTCGGCGCATGCGCGATTGATTTTCAAGTTCCAAGAGATTGTCTCGGTACATATAAAAGTGCGGCTTGATGTAAAACACAACGACGTACGTCGTGTATGTAATTCACAAATGCCTACGTAGAGGTTCGAGGGCATAATACAGTTTCGGAATCGTTCACGCAGTTTTCACCTGGCGTCTCTGAATAGGACAGAGGTACACGCACGCGAATTCGTCATCCAGACGTACGTAAATACAGAAGCTACGATAAAATGCAGGAAGATAGGTGTGGCGGTTGCCAATGGTCCAGAAGTAGGATGGAAATAATTATGTTCGGTGATGTACGTAACTTACGCAGTCGGTGTACGCGTGTTTGCGTGTCTGTAAGTAAAGAATGACAGGTATGTGTGCTCGCACCACACGGGAAGAAAGAATTATTATACGTCTACCTAGATGTAACGCTGACGATACACGTTGCTATATAGGTAGGTACGCTAATAAATAGATAATTACAACGACCTTCGTCGACGACGGCGCGTTGACTCGACCGTTTAACAGTACAAATCACGTGTCTTTCCATGTGGAAGAATATGTTACATATTACAGTATACGTAATTAATATACATGTACGGTATAATATATGCAGACATCTGGTAGGCAATCGTCGTATTAATTGCTGCGTTACGTCTGTTGTTACACGTCGTGTTAACGTTGGCTCACGTGTTATATTGTTGCTGGTAAAAAAAAAAAAAAAAGAAAGAAAAGACGAAAACAATTTTTGCGGAGACTGCAATGCTTCTTACGGATCGCATTTCATTCATCATTCGTTACTCGTGACACCCGGTTTTTTAACATGTAATATTACATTTTTCTCTATTTCTTGCTCAATTTATTTCCATTTTATTGTAATGCCTGTACAATAACAATAGCGAAGGAAAAAAATTTCGAAGGGATTTCATCATCGTCGTCATCGTCATTCAACGTCGTCACTCTTGTAATCTTTTGTATTCTCCTGTCGTTATCTTTTTGCGATCTCTATGTAATCTCGGGTAATATTTGTAATCTCCGGTAGGCTTTGTAATACCTGTATATTTCCCGTAATACCTGTGATATGTTCTATCCTTTGCATTTGGTGTAATTTTTTTTTGTAATCCTTGCAGTATTTGTAATCGTTTGTAATATTTTGTAATCTTACGGTAATCTTTTTAATCTGTATTCCATCGTATCCCGTGTATTCTCTGTTGTTATCTTTTTGCGATCTCTATGTAATCTCAGGTAATATCTGTAATCTCCGGTTAGTCTTTGTAATCTCTGTATATTTCCCGTAATTCCTGTAATCTTTTTTACCGTTTGCATTTTGTGTAATTTTTTTTTGCAACCCTTGCAATCTCCGTAATCGTTTGTATAATATTTTGCAATTCTCCTCTAAACCCGATAATCTTTTGCGATCCTTACAATTATTGTAATTTTTTTTTTTTTTTTTTGTAATCCTTGCAATTTTTTGCAATCCCTGCAAACTCCTCCGCAATCGTTTCCATAAACCTTTGCAATCTTGTTGCGATATTTTCAATCTCGCTGTAATCATTGTAATCAATCTGACATCTTTGTAATTGTAATCAGTGTACGCCATTTTCCGCATAGTAATTAACCCATCGAAAAATGTCGACCCTCCCTGAAAACAAACACAAAACAAAACAAAAAAAAATCACCACTTCAAAAATTACAAATGAATTCGAAAAGGAGACAAAGAAAGAGAGAGAGAGAAAAGTGTGCGAAAAAAAACGGCGAGTGCGTTTTTATTACGTAAAATATGTAATAACTGTATGATACGCGTGGAGTTATGAGAATGGCGTAAGAAGTTGTATGGATATTGGTAAAATCCAAGATTATGGTCAAGGTTTTGAAATCACCGAGTTGTTGCCGGAGAGGCGTGGAATGTCTCTTATATTCTCGTACATTAATGACAAGTCTGGTCGAATTCCATGGTCACGAGTAGCTTTGTCAAACCTCATTGTTTGCACGTACGGTTCAACCTGCACTTACTTGCTCAGAGTGAGGCAAATGAAATGCGTGCGGAAAGGAGTGGCACGGCACTTGACTGAACACGCCACGTACACGAACGTTTCTACTATCCACGTGTACTGTACCAGAGCAAGAGAGACAGACTCGTGATAGGGATTCCTCGCGATTCCGTTTAAAGCTGATCGCTCTCTTTTCACACACAAGCGAATCCGTTTCTCGAGCAATGCAACCAGCATACATTCTGGACACCAGCTGCTCCCGGTCACGACTTCCGGGTCTCAGAGGTGGAATAGGAATTTATCGACACGTAAGTTGATTATCGAGGAAAGTAGACGACATCGTTCCTTGTTGCGTGCTGAAAAAAATTGTTTGACAAACTTGCGCGGTTTTACTAAAAAAAAAAAAAACTAACAGTCTTGTCGAAAATTCATTCCATTTAAGAATGGAATTATGCGTTAGCGGTAACAATATCGGAAGAAATATAGACTTCAAGTGAGAGTTGGTGAGAATATCGAACGCTTTACGATGAGATAAAAATTGAAAAAAAAAAAAAAAAATCAATCGTAATATAGTTGATAAGATGATTCTTTTTTCATAATAATAATAATAATGCCAACGAGTTGTTGATAAATTGTTTGAACAAAAATTTGTGCAGCAAATCTATAGTGAATTTTTTGTATTTCATGTAATATGAATTCATTGATGCTTCTGAGTACCTATGAATTTTTTTCGGAATTTTCGACGATTTTCAATAATTCCGTTTGCCAAAATTTTCTAACGCTCTATTTACGAAACTATTCGTTCCATGCCTCTGAAACTTTTTCGGTATAATGAGGCATCCGCATACGTTAAACCTATCAGGTATTCAAAAAAAAAAAAAACAATGAATTCATTTTACTTGAAATGAAAAAATGTCACCAGAGATTTGTTTAAGCAATTTATTAACAACTTTTCTTCAATTTTCGAACGGTTTCGCAGGAGTTGAGTATTCAAACGCAACGGCTTTACATTCCTGCTTTATCACGTCCAACCGAACTTCCAGAGAATCCTGACTGCGACCGTCCAACATCAGCTCTGCTACTCTATACCTCTCTATCTTCACCTAACGATAAGTAACGATAACGGGTACATTGTATACCAGGTCCATCCTCTCCTGAAACCACATAACTTGTATTTATAGCGATATCGTTGAGGAAAAACGCCGATATAAAAAAATTTAGATCGGCTCTTCAGTGTACTGAAATTGAGCGACAGTCCTGCACGTTAAGGTTGTCGACTCCTGCATTCACGGACGGTACTTTAGCGTCTCCTATTGTTCGACAGTTGAGCAAATAGATTGTGAGCCTGGTGCGGACAGACTGCGGCCTTTAGCAATTGTCCCGGCGATAAGGTGACGGAGCTTTAGGTGTCGCCTCTCTTCTTGTACTCTTCGTTCCTTTCGAGTAGTGCACGCGTTGTTGAAGCTCATCAACCGTCGTAGCGAGAGATAGAAAGGAACTCTGACTAACAAAGTTCCCGAGGGTAGATCATCACTCCTACTGCAGTTGCCGAGGCGCTGTCGTATAACTCGCAATTTCACGCACGCTGAAAGAAATTTTATTGCAATATTTCCTTTTTCCCGTACACAAGAGTACAATAAAAAATATAGCATTTTAGGGACAATCGCGGTAAGTTCGTGAAAAGTACAATAGTGAGTAACGAAATGCACGACATTTATAACAATGTTTCGAAGATCATACGGTAATTCTTGCTTGTCAAGATAATATTAATATGTATAGAAATATTGTAATGTCCCGTTATTATAAGAATGTTTATAAATATTGCAATAATATTTCTTTCAGTGCAGTTCACACAACGGAGAATAATCTCTCTGGTTACGCTCACTGCCTTGTTTTTAATGGCGCTGTGTCCGATTGATCGATCAATCGGCAGCTTCGATTAATCGTTTTTCCAATTCATCGATTAAACGACTATATCGATTTGTGTATCGATCGAACTGCTGAATTGTTAAACAACGATTAATCGAAATCGTCGATTGATCGATTGATCGGGATACCGATCGACCGAAACGAAAAAACGGTCAATCGAAAAACTCGATTAATCACACAGCACGTGGTTTTAAACATTGAGAAAGGTTTCGTTTGTCGTAGTAACTAGAAAAATTGAGTAAAACAGGTATCGTTAAAGACAAAAGATTTTACGATTAGAATGTTAGAAATTTTCTAACTTTGCTGATTTTGATTCCGTTTTAATGTTTTCGGGCTTATTTTCACTCATCGATTAGCTTTTCGGTACGAATACAGTTATTTGATATTCGTTAACTATTTCCACCTTTATTATTATTTTTTTTTATTTTTCTATACCGTAACTGAAAAATACCGTTTCGAGTAGAGAGTGAAAATTAGTTTTTTACACGCAAACGTATAAGACGTATAATATCCTACTACACTTTTTCGATACAGTTACTAGTAATATATATATTTTACTCACTGTTTTTTTTTTTTTTTTGCACAGCGATGAAGTGACATCAGCGAGTTATTTAAGAGCAAAAATTTATCCGGTAAATATCTACACGATACAGATTATTGTTGGAATGGTCATAAAATTTAGTGTTTACAACTATGATTACACTGAATACTGTACAATTGCGCTAGACTTTCTTGCGATTCCGGTCATATTTAAACGACCATAAAAGTTGGTTGGATATGCCTTGAAAAGTTCACAGAGCCGGAAAAAGTTGCATTAAGTTTTATAGTCGTGCGGTTCTTTATAAACTACAACAATTGGAATTCTTCCCTCACGTTTTTGTCAGTTTTTTTTTTTATTCATTTACTTTTTTCTACTTCCTTTCACAAGCATTCGTAATTATACAACGCGATGCGTTTCAAAAATGAAGCGAGACAGACAGAGAGAGAGAAAGAGAGAGACGAAAAATGGTGTTGAAAAAAAAAAAAAAAAAAAAAAAAAAATTAAAAACCGTTTAAACGTACGAATAGAGAAGGTGCGTTACAAAGTTAAAACGGCCGTTGAGAGTTTAAAGGGGAATGAATCAAGGATGAAGGAAAAGGTCAGCATTGCGCTGTGCACGCGAGTAGAAGAGGAGAATAATTAGACTCGGTTAAACGCCGTGCATACGTATAAATGTACACCAGGGTGATGGTATAAGGGAGGGAAAAAGAGGAAAAACAGGTGCTCCGAGACGCGCGAACATCCACGAGATGTCGAGATGTAGGTGAAGCGTGGCGGGGAATACGGGGTACAGAATAGCTGGCAATGAGTCGTAAATAGTCTCGTTTTCTTATACATATATATATATATATATATATATATATATATATATATATATATATATATATATATATATATATATATCTTAATATATATAAATCTCGTGTCACGATGTTTGTCCTCAATGGACTCCTAAACCACTTAACCGATTATAATAAAATACGCACACCATGTGCAGTTCGATCCAACTTGAGAGATAGGATAGTTTAAATCTCAAATTATAGTCGCAATTTTAATTTATTGCTAATTATTTGTCTGTTATTATTCGACAGTCACAATTATCTGTTAACTCCGAATGATTCTAACAGATGTCGATACCTTTCGACTGGGTTGAGTAAGTAATCAATAGATGGCGCTGCTATGGTAAATCTACGAACGTGTCATATAAGCTACACTAGCAACCCATCCCGGCTTCGCACGGGCATATAATAATATAATAAAAGAAAATACACAATGTTTACAGTGAGTTTCTAGAAAAATAACATTTATATTATTACTTAATATTATTATATGCTCGTGCGAAGCCGGGATGGGCTGCTAGTATATATATATATTTGTAACACCATCTGTACGGACAGTGTGTGACTCTACAGCAGGTACGGACTTTCGTTGCTTTTTCATTTCTTTTCTCTTGAAATTATTTATACATATTTATACGCGTGTGTGTGTAAAACAAGCACAAATTATCGATGCACGCGTCATTTATTTATTTATTTATTTTTTTTTTTTTCACACATGCTGGATGCCGTAAGAATGATAAAATGTAATCGATTATTTTTCCACGGGATTGGTTTTTAGGTTTTTTTACTCGCGCGAGAACGACGCAATGAGATATGAATTTTTATGTGATTAGAGTATCAATTACTATCATTCTCTTATTTACCTTTTTTTTTTTTTACCAAGTACCTATTTGGTGTAATAAGTTAAAGATGAATGAATATTTTTTGACACGAAATTGAAAAATATTTCTAATTAAACTGTAAAATGTCTACAAATCTTTCCGCCATTACGACTACGTATTAAAATTACGAAACTTTGGTTTCAAACGCTACGTTTAAGAAAGAAAAAAAACAACCACGATTTAATCGATTAATCGATTAATTTTTACCGATTCGATCGAGTCGTGTTCGATCATTATTTTTGGCTCAAACAATCGAGTAGAATCTGTACAAACAACGAAAGCTTGGATGTCGATGCTTCGTATGAAATCGTTTGGAAATTGTTCAGAATCCAGCAGATTCATTCGATTTTACGCTACGATGGCTTGTTTTATTCGGAAATATTTATTGTCTGTTATGAATTTACTGAAACAATTCTTATTAAATTTTTCCACATTACACCGATATTGCTGACGATCAACAAATAAAATGACAATAACATTGAACTGAATACTATAATAAAGAAAGAAAAAAAAATTGGTTCGTCAACTGCAGAGTGAAATCCAACAAATTTACTAAATTTTTAACAATTTTCAAAAAATCCGAAACGAGGGTTCGATGTATAAAGTTTAGTTTATATAATTCTAGGGTTTTGTATTTTTGTTTATTTTGCAGTAGTAATGGTCATGAGGTATAATAATGGTTAATACGGTTATACGATCCTAAATCATGAAAGTAGGGCAACCTTTTAGATATCCAAGACAAACGTTGCGGGTATAACACGGTTATCTTGAAACATTATGAGCATTCATTATCGCCCATCGTGCAGAGTTGGTTTATCAAATATTTGTTTTATTCAATTTTTAAACATTTTTTTTTTTTGGGCTCACATAGTATTACAATTTAGAATAATAAAGCACTGAGGTAAAAAAATGTCTGATCTAATATATATATCTATATTTAGCATATTAGATCAGAGATTTTCCGGTTCCATTATGCGGCGATTTTTTGTCACAATCAATTTTTTTTTTTTTTTCCCCATCAACTTCACAATGCAACCGATCTGGAAATGTTCCGAGTGAAAAATAAAAGTTTTGAGAATTTTTTAAGAATTCTTAGACCGTTTAAAGAATGTTTTAGTTGATCAAAAAAATTAAGTGTAAAAAAAAAAAAACAAAAAAAAAAAACAAAATCAACCCCTCACAGATTTTTGAGAATTTTTCAATACGTCTCTTTTAAAGTCCATCTCAATATTTACAAATAATCAACCAATTGAATAAAAAGAGTGTGAAAAATTTAGGGGGTACCGTTTCGGAGTTGGGAAAATTGCTGAAAGAAATTTCGTAAAAAAAAAAGTTCAAAACTATGAGAATCGGACGTTCGTTGAGTACTCGCGTAACGTCTCGCGTTAAAAAAAAAAAAAAAATGGCAAAAATTTACAAATTTTTTTCAAACAATGTGCAGAAGTGGTTTGAAAATCTGTGGAGGAAATGAAAATAAATTTTTTTTTTTTTAAAGTACTTTAAAAGAAAAAAAAAAAAATCCAATCGAGGACTACGTTATCGTATCAAGTTTCTAAGTTTGTTTGTAAAGTGGGATTATAGATGAAATACCTTGTAGGCGCGCCTCATTGATCATGTGGCATGTAGGTCATATACCCACGGAGCGACAGTAACTTGCACACTCAAACGGAGACGAGACTGTATGTTTAAGTTACACCTGCAGGCGGTGGATAACCTCTACGCAATACAAGTAACAGAGGGAATGAAGCCAGATTATAAGCTGCGGAGGTCTACACTCGGTATACCTGTACTTCTATAGGCTGGCTAGACTTTCGTGATGCGTTTTGCGGATACTTTTTTGTAGGTACGTTAACCCTTTCAGTCACAGTGGGATGCTCGGCGTCCCATCTGAAAAATTTCAGGTGAGAATATCTTTGGCACGAATCATCGAGTCGGGAATAATATTAGGCCACTCTTTCAGAAGTATATATATATATGTATATATAAATTATATGAACTCAGATTTGCGATGTGCGATCCCAAAAACCCCCGAGTAACAAGTTTTGGCCAGAATCATGGAAACTTTATAGTTGTTTTTTTCTTTTTTTTTTACATTCTACGTCCGCGATATTGCATCCGGCATTTTGGATTTAGAAATGATTAAATTCAGACTTCAGATTCGTGACCAGCTACCCGAAAAACCCCCAAGTGACAAATTTTGGCCTGAATGATGGAATTTTTATAGTTGTTATTTTCGTTTTTACATCCGCCATCTTGGATTCAGAAATTATCAAATTCCAACTCCAGATTTGTGATCAGTTACCCCAAAAACCCCCAAGTCACAAGTTTTGGTCAGAATCATGTAATTTTGATTGCTGTTTTTTTTTCCATTTTACGTCCGCCATATTGGATCTGCCATCTTGGATTTAGAAATTATCGACGTCCAACTTCAGATTCGTCATCAGCTAATCCAGAAATTCCCGAGTAACAAATTTTGGTCAGAATCATAGAATTTTTATAATTGTTTTTTTTCGATTTTACGTCCGCCATGCTGGGTCCGCCATCTTGGATTCAGAAATTATCAAATTCCAACTTCAGATTAGTGATCAGCTACCCCAAAAACCCCCAAGTAACAAGTTTTGGTCAGAATCATGTAATATAGATTGCTGTTTTTTTTCCATTTTACGTCCGCCATATTGGATCCGCCATCTTGGATTTAGAAACGATCAACTTCAGACTTCAGATTCGTGATCAGCTACCCGAAAAACCCCCAAGTAACAAGTTTTGGTCAGAATCATCGAATTTTTATAGTTGTTTTTTTTTTTTCGATTTTACATCCGCCATCTTGGATTTGGAAATTATGATCGTCTAACTTCAGATTCGCGATCAGCTAATCCAAAAACCGTGGAGTAAGAAAATTCAGGCCAAAATGTGGAGTTGCAAAATGTGCAACCGAAAGGGTTAATATACCGCTGAAGTTTCAAGTGTAATGGATACTAGTGCATATTTAGTACGTGTGTGCGTGCGGATTGCAAAGCAGTCGAAAGGTGGGCGAGGAGCGCAGAGGTTGATGCCCGCGTTCATATGTACATATCTACATACCTTCAACTCTGCAATACACCTTGTACGTATACCTATACACACTTTAACACCTTTGCGCGTACAGGTATTACGTACATACATGTATGCATACCTTACTTACCGTTTCGCGGCCGTCGCGATGCCGCCGGATCCGATTGATTCTGCGATTCAACCTTTTACTCTACACTCTAAAGCCGTGCCACGCAGCGACCCTCCAGTCGTCAGCGAAAGTTGAGAAAAGTTGAGAAAAGTTGAGAAAAATCGACATGAATAAGTTGGTAAAGTTATTGTGACGATAAACGGTTTGGAAAGTAATTATTTTACAGTTGTAGGAATGTCTGAAATTCATTAAATCGCAATAAGGCAAAATGTAATTAATATCTTGAAAACTTGACTACTTCAAACTTTCAAAATAGTAACCCAAATGTTTCGTTATACGTCAAAGTGATTGACTTCAGTCTCCTCATTTTTGCCCCGTCTCTTTAACAAAGTCAACGACAAAGACAAATCATTTCTACCCTGTTTTTATAGACACGGTCGACACGGTGAAATTATCTGTTTATTTAATTTATCGAATATGGTGAAAGGAAATATAGTTGTTTTAGGTTAAGGAATAGAATCGGTTGATAACGTGAGACGGAATAATTTGGCGAAATAATAATTTCGGTTACTTCGTACCCTAGAGTTTTTTCTGATGTCAATTTGTTATTATCTATGAGTTCGGAAATCGGTAGCATTAAATTATAAAAATTACAAAACTTGTAATTATTTTCGCTTTTTACCAAGAATCATGTACTTTTTTTTACTCTGAATATGGACCTTCTTCTCTCACCGAGATTTCAGATTATCCTTTTCAGTGCATTTTAAAAGTATCCGAAAAATTTCATTCAATGTCGATTGAATTGAAATTTATCACCCTGACTATGATTGCAAATTTGATCTTTTTTTCTTTTCTTTTCCTTTGCGTGAAAAAACGAACAAAAAACGTCCGTTTGAACAGCTTGTAACAGGTTTTAAACTTGAGGAATTATTTTTCCTTTCATTTCGTTTGTTTATAACTACTCAATTTCTGGATTAATTTTATTTATATAGTTGTTAGCGTATAGCGCTAACATCCGGTTCTTAGAATTTTTCTAACACGAATAAATCATTGATGATGAATATATGTAGTAACACATTGTCGAAGGGAGTACACCAAGGAAATTTGAACGTTCATTATTATTCTTCTATAGATTGTAGAGTTGAAAAGAATTTTATTTTCTGTCTAAATAATTGTATTCGCGTTTTACAAATAAAGAATACGCTTTTTCTCCAATTTATCTAATGAAATTGGTTGAATGAATAGAAGAGAATGAAAAACGATCAATTTTACCGTTGAAAATGAGAATAAAAAATTATCGTTATATAACACACGTTAGTTGGACAAAAACAAAGAAAGAAATCTTGTAAGCTTTTGAAGTCGAAACTGTTTCCTGCAAGTTAGGAAATTTCGTAAAATTTCAGTATTTTGACTCGGAATAAAATCGGTTTAAAAAAACGTGAGTCCAGTTTAGAATGAAAATAATAATCCGGTTTAAAAAATCGCGTACATTATATTCAAAATATTCTCGAACAAATGAACAAATAATAATGACAAAATATTGCGAGTGATCGAAATGAAAAATATTTCAATCCTGAAAATTTTACTTGAAGTTTGGAAAATCTGTACAGCGTTTGTTCGAACTTGTAAATTAATTATCGCAGGGTGTCTCGCTGTCAGGGAAATCTAGAAAATCGAAAATTGTCATGGAATTTTCATGCGTTTGGAATACCGGGAAATGTCAGGGAATTTGATACGTCATTGACGGTGTATAGACAACCCGTAATATCGAGTATCGTGCGTTTCCGCTGATCGCAGTAATCCTGCGATAAATCCTCGCGAATTTATTATCACTCGGTAATTTTTTTATCGTCCGTTTGCCGTTTCGCTGGCGAATATTCGGACAGAGCGGCGACTGGCCGCCGCGGATTTTCGTTCTCGAAAGTAGGCCGCAGAAGACACGGGATGGCATACAATAATAGCGGTTGCAAGCAAGACCGACAGACACGGCAGCAGTCCGAGAGAAGGCGATACTTTACGTCAGACGATTCGCTATTAATAAAACTACGCTGCTTCTCCCCTGATACTTCTTCTCTCTCCTTTGGATTTTCACAAATATATACAGATTAACATCCGTCCGAATTTTAACGCTGGTGCTGCTACCAGTTGCTAAGAAAAATCTTCGATCGTCGGATCTGCTCGAGATTCAATATTTCGAACTTAAAATAGTATATTGTGTAATAAGTAGGCAAACTCGGTATTTTCGGGCCGAGCGTAAGTTTGCTGTGAGCAAAATTATTTAACACTTTGAAGCATGCGTACGTTTTTACTTGCAGTCAAATACCTTCAAACTGGGTATGCGAGGGTTCTCCAGGTCGATGATTTTAAAAATTCGGTCAGATCTGAGAAATTGTCAATATTAAAAATGGTCGATCTAATATCAGCGAATAAGATCGATTTTTATATTTTCAGTATTTCAGGATCCAACATCTTGAATTTTGAAATTCCGACGTCAAATTCGTTTTCAACGACCCCGAAAACTCCTGGGTGATAAATTTGAAGCGAATCGGATCAATTTTTATATTTTCAGTCCGCCATATTGGATCCGCCATCTTGAATTTTGAAATTCCGACGTCAAATTCGTTTTCAACGACCCCGAAAACTCCTGGGTGACAAATTTGAAGCGAATTGGATCAATTTTTATATTTTCAGTCCGCCATATTGGATCCGCCATCTTGAATTTTGAAATTCCGACGTCAAATTCGTTTTCAACGACCCCGAAAACTCCTGGGTGACAAATTTGAAGCGAATTGGATCAATTTTTTGATATTTTCAGTCCGCCATATTGGATCCGCCATCTCGAATTTTGAAATTCCGACGTCAAATTCGTTTTCAACGACCACGAAAACCCATGAGCGACAAATTTGAAGCGAATCGGATGAATTTTTGTATTTTGAGTCCGCCATATTGGATCCACCATCTTGAATATTGAAATTCTGACGTCGGACTCGTTTTTAAAACCCAAAATCACTGAGTTCCACTTTTCTAGTCGCCATAATCTTCCGACAATTACATTTATTCTGTAAAAACAGGCATTTTCTACACTTTGTTCATTTATAGCGCTGAATTTTACTGAACGTTTAAAAATCCTGCACGATAATCTGTACCCGAATATCGTTTAATTTGTTTGTTTTGTTTTCGTCCCCTTCACACATGTAAATTAATTATTATTGATAATTAAATCAGATCAAATTATTTAGATCATTAAAAATATTCTTCGCATCTTTATTATACAAACCTACGTTTTCTAATTAATTTTTTATACTTCAATTTGTACCGACTAAAATCAAATATTACAGAGAATATCGTTTCATCATTCGAAAGAGTTGAAATTTTGTATCATACGAATCGTGTAAAAATTGTTTTTTCTTCAAATTACAAACACAAAAACCAATTTCATCAAAATTTATTCTAAACCCGCACAAATTAGACATATTTTATTCCAAGTGAAATATTTTTACGATTTTGATGAAGATCAGTAGACACATTCTGTATCTAGAATAAAAGCTAATTGACTGTAAAAATGATTGGATCTAAATAACGTGAAACAATATCGAACAGTCATCGTTTGTTTTTTGATTTTTTTTATTCACGTTTTTACAAATCTGTGATAAAATTTCTGCCGTCAATTCGACCAGAGATGTTACCTTTTTTTGCGTGTAATGAAGATAAAAATGAAAAAGAAAAATAAAAAGAAAATTCCATATCCATATGCCATGAATAATTTTTCTTCTTCGTTACGCGAATCGAATTTAAGATGATGATTATAACTGCCTATCGAAGTTTCGTTGCGCGCGGTTGGTATTCCGTACAAATTACGAGGAACGAGTAACGGTATCGAGACGTGTTATTGCGACAAGAGTATAGAATCCTCCGTTGAAAACTCCATTCTCGGCCTAAGACACACGCACTTGCGTCCCGTATAAATTCCGAGTCTCTCTCTCTCTCTCTCTCTCTCATTCTCTGTCTTTTCATCTTAATCCCATTCAGCCTCCGACAGGCGGCATCGCCTTTTCGACATTTTCCGATTTTCCGATTTTCCAATAGCGATGTAGAAAGCGATTAGACGCTTGCGCTAATTCTTTTATCATAAAGAGGTCATTCGGTCAATTTTTTGACTCGGTCATGCGAATAAAGTTCATTTTATAAAGTCACATTTCAATTCTCGCCGCGGGATCAAAGTTCCATTACGCGAAAGTTTTCAACAACACGGTCACTTTAATATCTTACACAATTTAATATTTTTCTATTCGATTGAGGGAAAAAGCTCCAAGGATTACGGTTTTTATCAATGTAATTTATTTATTTTCGTTTTATTCGGCATCCCGGCAAACGTTAAAAAATAATGATATTCCTCCGGTTTATTGCTTGATTACAGTTTTTCAATTGATGTAAAAAGTTTGCGATTTTAGCTTCTAACAGTTTTCGTTATTTTTTTTCTTCAGCAGGTTCGTTGTTGAGAATTAATTGTATTATTTTATTATTAAATTTACCTCCAGGCAATCGTACGCTGAGTATATTTATGTATGAAATCAGTGTCTTCGCGAGCCGAGAATCATTTCGGTTAATCATATCCTGAAAATGAGAGTAGAATAATAAAAAAACTTTCGATAAGAAGAGAAAAATAATTTATCATTTCAAATCAGTTTAAAATTGTGCAAAAATCTTGTAAATTCTTTTCATTCCATTCTACGATAATTCGTTTTATTGCCGACAATTATTTCCCGCGATTCCAGAACAACGTATTTCTTCTTTTCATCACGTCGTCGCGATCTTCCAGCAGTTTTCCAGATTAATTTTGATCAATACTGAAAAACAAACCTGTTTCAGTAAGTAAATGAGAGAAAAACACCGAAATAACCTGAAATAAAAAATCGACGCCTAAGCTTTTATTAATAATTTTCGTACTCAATTGAAAATCACCGCTCATGTTTAAAAATAACATTAATTGAAAGAATAATTAACACGCGGCTATGACTGTCGAAAAATTGTACAATATTTATTTTCAATTATAATTCGTATCAAATAAATTTCGATAAATGCGTGGTAAATTTTACCTCTGAGCGAATGATCTCACAGTTATAAATCCTTGCAGCATAAATCTGTGCTGATCATATTTTTATTTAATTTTTTTATCTATCAATATGTACTCCTAAAATTGATCGTTCCCTGTAAATATACTTTTATCTTTCAATTTTCTTTCACCGTACGATTAATATCATACGATTATCATGCTCTAACGGTACATATAATGAATATTTGCTCATCTTCTTTTCCTTATTCTTCTTCTTCTTCTTCTTCTTCTTCTTCTTCTTCTTCTTCTTCTTCTTCCTGTAGGATTTTATAATAGTTACGTTACGGGTATTTAGGAAGAGCGAGCAGACAGGCACTGCAGCATAAAAGGTGTGTCTCGGTGTTCCACGTCCTTGCACTTCCACTCGTGAGTGCATCAACGCGAATGAATTAATACCCTTGAATAACAGGTAAAATGGGCAGGTAGAATATGCACACATGCCGCGCATGGTTCACTTATTTCCTAATCGAGGAATAGAAATGACAAATCTATCGTGGCAATCATAAATTGCTCCAACGCCTAATAATCGCTTGTAAAAAAAATTCTTCTTACTTATTATTTTACGATCGAATTTTTTCTGCAGTCCTAATCGAACCAACCGAAACGATTATTTTGTATAATTTTCTGCGCATTATTTACGCGTCATTTGATTTTTATATCCTTTGATTTATTTTTTTTTTTCCGTCAAAATCGTGAGCAAACGACGATTTTAGTCACATTTCTTTCCACCGAGGAATTAGATAAACGGATTGTAACATAATTTTCACCAAAAAAAAAAATAAATATTATCCATACCTTAACTGTTCGAACGAATAATAAATGGAAATTTTGTTGTTGGCAGGAAAATTGTGTATACCTTTGAAAAGTAAATTGATTGTAATTTTTTTTCTTTTTCTTAACTTTTTTTTTTCGTTACAGCAGATAAACAGTAATGTTGAAGATATAATTTTCTATACGAGATTTATGCGTATTGAGCAAAAGAATTTTCTGTGCATGGTGGAGGTATTTTTATTTTTATTTTATTTATTTATTTCTTTTGCTTTAACAAAATACTCGCATATTTGACCTTGTTAATTATTATTTTTCTGTTTGTTTGTTTTTTCGACGAAATCCTTTCATCCATTGCGAATTCGAATTTGTAAATCTGTCTCTTAACTTGATTTGCCTCGGATCCGGTTAGCTTGTCGGAACGAGACTCGACTGGTTACCGTTTTGAGTTTATCGTACTCGTTATAAAATCGAGGCTTCGATGTGCAGCCATAACGAGTATAAAATGCGTCTTCTCTATAAACTTATAGACAACTATTTAGCAGCGAACGTTGCGGTCTATCAGGTCGTAAAAATGAAGCGGCAGTATATTAAAATGGTCTAAATAGATGGAGAAAAATACGGAATCTATGAATATTGATATTTACGTGTATTGAGGATGAAGTTAGGAGAACAGAATGAACAGTTTTATAAAAATATCCAGAAATGTTACTTGCGCCAATGATGCGACGGATAGAAATGAAGTAACGTATTTACTGTGATTGAAATGAATCCGAACAAATTCGAATGACGTAAGCTAAGGTATAAACGATTTGAGAAAATGTTTTATAATCAGAACTTTTTTGTAATCTGATTCTAATGCTTCTGGACTTTTTTTTCTATGCTATAAAGATCTCCGGAATCGTTTGAGAAAAAAAATGTTTCAAAATTTTCAGACAATCGGTGAAAGACTTACCAGCACTGAAAATGAGCTGAAAAAACGTTATAATCACATGAAAACCATCAGAGCCTGATGATTTTTAACGCATTGATTATAAAATCTGCTTCTGTTAAATATCTTTGGTTAATTATTTAATTAATATAAGCAATGAGAGGATGTGCGTAAAAAACTGAATTTTATACACAATTTGTTTCCCTTCTGCATAATCTTTTCTCCTTAGGTGGAAATATGTATTTGTAGCGGATCGGTCGAACGAATGATATAAAATTTTGTGACTTGTGAGTCAGCGCGATTCTGGTTTTATTTAAGACTCGTCCCACGTACCGTGTGCAATTAACTTGGGGGAAAGAGAGGCATATTATGTACCCACCTTTTATCGATTCATACTGACATTTGGGGTGGAAAATTTTACTCTGCGAAAAAGTTTTCGTCGAGAAAAAGAAAAAATTTCTCAATAAATATTTGCACAGAGATCGTTTGAAAGTTTTTATTATGACAGGCATAAAAATATTGCGAATATTCAAGCTTACGGAGAATGTAATTAGCAATAAATTTGCAGGGAGCTTTTTTCCGCTTTCTTTGCTCTTATCAAAATTTCTTTCTTTTGGCGTCTTGTCGCTGCTATCAAACGCAATGCGGATGTCACTTGGAATATTTCGACAAAAGGCACTTTTGCACGCAAATATAAATCGTGTAAACACTTGACGCGGTGATCGAGACTCCCAATCACTCGCCATTTCCGAATACATATCGCTTTCCTCTAGCGTATCTCCTGATATGGTGATACCGGCGAATCGCTTCGAAACAACTCGAAAAATCACGCACGCGCCTTTTTCTCTCGCCCACGAACTTTTGCGCCAAGAGTCGCCCACTCGTTCATTCTTCGACCCAAAACCTGCCCGTTAACCGAACGTCTTGTCTTTATTTACAAAAGCTTATTGCGCTTTGGCCACATTTTAATCTCCTCGTTGAGATTTTATTAAGGTACGATTCATTCCCTGGGACGTTACTGGAATTGAATTAGAGTTTTTCTTCTTACAAAGATCCAGGTGACTGTTATTATTGTTATTAAGATTAACATATGTAGTACGGTATTAATATTGTCACAATTTTTTATGTTATTAAAATTTGCCACTATAATTATACTCGGTAATAATTTATTATAACTGAATATAATTAGGACTTATTTGACGGTAATATTAAATTTTCACTAGCTCGAAGTGAAAGAGCTTTAACGAATATTATATCGAAACGCGAAAACTTCGCAGCAGCTTACCAGGTCAGAATACAAAGAAATTGAAATTCCGTTACAAATGCGAAGTTGAAACAAAAGCTTTCGGTTTCTTACTTTGTTCGTTTCTTGTTTAACGTTTGAATTCGACGATAATTAAATGTGAATCGATGATTATTTTTCATTGCAGTTTCTTCAAAATTTGGGAAAGGTAGACCGGACAGCTGACGACATCTTCGATGAACATTTACAAAACTTCACAAGACAGCAGAATGCGGCCAACAGGCTTCAAAAAGAGTTCAACAATTACATTAGGTGTATCAGAGGTAATTATAATCTCTAAAAATAATCTCCTTCACTCAACTCAACCGATGAATACTTGGATAATTGTAAAACAAGGATGACTGGAATCCAACAAAATTATCTGGATCAAGTTCGATTTGAGAAAATCTGTATATTATTTCATCTGTTTTTTGGAAACTGTGTATCATTTTTCTGGCATTTCATGATCAATATTAGTATAATTGAAAAAGTCAGCCGAGTCAATCTAACGTCAAGTTTATCATTGAAAGTATTTTTTTTCATCAACTGGCACAAGATGGATTCGTTCTGCCTTCATCGAATGAAAAATGAGCATTTTTGCAATGAAATTCCGCTAATTTGAGTGAAGATGATGGATTGCTGGAATATTCTCACATTTTTCTGCCCGTTTTGCGACGTAATCCGTCGATGTACGCATCTTTTTACATGTACAAATAACAGAGAAACTTACTGTACTGTGTAATATTGCAGAAAATTCATCGATAGAAAAGTTTCGGCGCACTTTCACTTTCCGTTGCTTATTATTATACGTGTTACAGTCCAAGCGTATTGCATGTATTATCTAGCCTTGTGTAATATTGTGACTTTACAGCGTCATTCGTCAAATTGAGTTACGTAGTTGAAAAATGACAGTGTCAGTTTTTAAGCTTTACAGTGGTCATATGAATACCGTCCATTGAAATTAACTACACGTGCGCTGAAGCTTCTTTTTATACCACAATTTCCGACTGTTAGATATATTTCTATCTCGCCTATTAATCTGTCTATCTATTCGTCTAACTACCGGTCTATCTAGTTATCTGTCTACCGAGTTACCTATCTATCTATCATATAGGATATCTGTTTGTCTATCTAGTTATCTGTCTACCTAGTTACCTATCTATCTACCCGGATATCCGTTTGTCTACCTAGTTATCTGTCTATCTATGTATCGTCCACGGAATATTACTTACGTGATAAATTATTTTAAGAACGAGGGCATCCTTGTTTGTATTTTTATTCAACACTTGCCTGTAAATCGGCGGATGGTTCGGGACGATGGATGGTAAACGGAATATGTACGATCTGAGCGAAGAATTTGAAATTACTTGTTAAAAACTTCCGCGGTAAAGCGTACGCGAAGAAAAAAATCCCTGATTTATTTTTCCCTTCTCCGTTTCGTTACTTCTTCGTATTTATAATCAACAATATTTTCATCTTATTGTCATTTGAGCCACGGCTTTGGCATATTATATACTTATCTCATCATGCGTAACGCTTCCACCTCGACGATACTTTTCCATTATTATTAGGCAATTTTAGCTGACGCCATTATCCGATGTATCAATAGCGTTGAAACACGTAACAATAATAACTATGAGAAGTTTGAAAGCAGATGAAAATTTTTTTGAAATCGATTCGAACAATCTTAACATTTTTTTTAAATTTAACCGTCTCTTTACAACGTTCAGGTTTCAGCTTTAATTGAGTAATTATTGCAAATGTTGAATTTTTTTTTCTTCTCTCTTGACAAGAAAAGAAAGAGATGTATAAATATTTTGAAGCGATGCGATTGTAATTGAATAATTGAGTATCTTTTCGAATGAATTTCAGCGGTACAGGCGGCTTCAAAAACGCTCATGGATTCCTTGAATGAAATCTATGAGAGCCAGTGGACCGGACACGATCTTCTGTACGTTCAGGCACAGAATATGGACATGCTGTGGCAGGATTTCACTCATAAATTGGCCGATCAAGTCCTTGTCCCCCTCAACACATACCAAAGCCAGTTTCCTGAGATGAGGGTACATTACACACAGTAATTTTTACAATTATTTCATTTCATTGCTCATAACTTTCGAATTATAGTATGTCGTCAATACTGCATCCATTATTATAGAGGTTACGCTGACTACCAAAGTAGTAAATTAATTGGATAATTCGGGGTGACTTTGATTACAGATAGTGTTTTTACTTTTTTCAGAAAAAAATAGACAAGAGAGGACGTAAGCTTGTCGACTACGATGGACAGAGACATAGCTTCCAGTCGTTACAAGGCAATCCGAAGAAACGGGACGAGCTTAAAGTTTCGCGAGGCAAAGAACAATTGGATGAAGCTAAACGAACTTACGAACAGCTGAATTCAGAACTTCATGACGAATTGCCTGCGCTATACGACTCCCGTGTTCTTTTCTTGGTTACTAATCTGCAGACTCTTTTCGCCGCCGAGCAAGTATTTCATGCTGAGACAGCCAAGGTGAGTACAAATGAGGAGAAATATTGTACGATTAATCATTAGGTTTAAAATCAAAGAATTAAAATGAATTTTACGTCGATAACCTTCTTGTAATTGTTACTCATAAGTTTTACATCTTGTTTCAGGTCTATTCTGAGCTTGAAGCAATAGTAGACAAATTAGCCAACGAAAGTCAGCGAGGATCTTATACATTGAAGAAAAACTCTGAGTCGCAATCGCCAAAATCGCCAAACGCTAATTCGTCGTAAGTTTGATTTCTACTTTACCGAATAACGTCTGTTATAACTAATTTTCTTCACATATAGTCCAACTAATTTCATCAAGTCATAATACGAAAGCTCCTTCCTATTTTTTTCAACTATAGACTCGAATATTTCTCAATGGTAGATGATCATCGAGGTCCAAGTATAACGTTATCTGTTTCAGATTGATAATCAACACGCAACCAGCGCAGAATAATATATCAGCAGGTACGTGATCGTTTAGCATAAATCTGATTACAAATCTACTTGAAAATATGTTTTGAGTGAAAATAAGATGTTTTTTTTATCTTTGTTTCGTTTTGTTTTCCTGGTAAAGACATTAATAATAATTAACATTTGCTTTTGAGAAATTGTGGCTGAAGTCAGAAAAAAAAAAAACAAACACGACTACTAAAGAACCAGCAATTTGCTCTTTTATGTGGCGAGAAATGACATTATCCAGGGTTTGAAGCTTGGTTTGAGTGTGGCACTTGTCGTGTTTTACAGTATTGGGCGAGACGACTGTCGCTGCTGGAGATACTTCACCTACTACTCAAATAAACGGCAATGCTAACAGCAACGCTAACAGCAATGCTAACTCCTTAAATAACAAAGATGGCCCTCCTGAAAGCCCGCCAATCAAGCCTGTCCAACCAGTTGAGGAGTTATATGATATCCCAATTGGTGAGCTATACATGTAGTTAAAACCACTCGGGTACCAAAAAGTTCTACTGTCTATTGTAAGCACACACCGTATTCGAGTACACAGCAATAGTGCAAGAAGATTAGTACGTATTCACTTCGTTAATCGTAAGAAAAATACAGATTTAAATCGCAGACAATAATTATAGTGATATGGATAACAATTTAGCATCTTTCAAATTTATTCATCTAGTCTTTTTCTTTAATTGCCGATGATCAGTAAACTAAAGTGAGTTTTGGAAAGTTTGAATCTTCGTTCATGCTATCAATTTTTTCCGTTATTCTGAATCTTAAAGTTTCGCAGACAATAATCGTGAACTTAGCGAGCTTTACTCTTTTCATTCATTGAAGTCAACGCATAATAGTTACCTTAAAATCTTCAACATATTCTATATCTAAACTGCATGTAACTCGATGAAAAGTATCAGGATCGGAGACTCTGGAAATTTATTAATTTCATTTGTGATAATTATGCCTCCTAGTTCGGTAAATTATTTTCTAGCATAAAATTCACGTGAATTTGACTTTCGAGGGTGTTTATCGTATCAAATTATATGGTATGTGTAGTCTACCCATAAATAGCAAATTCAGAGTGTAGAATTTGAGGTTCAAAAAGCACTGGAAGACCTTCACTGTGTCCAGATGCAATTCTTACAAAGTAACCAGGGAGCAGGATATTTAATATACACGCAAAATTGGTTAATGAAAATGACTGAATTGTAGCTTACCATGGCAGAAAAATTGTTGCTTTCAAGTGTTTGTATGTTGATAATTTTTTTCTGTGAAATGTTGGAAAGTTTTGGAGTTCATTCTACGTATGTATATACATTATATATGAGTTGGAATGTGTGAATTTAATGGTGTGACCGTACCAAGTAGCTTTTCTGAATACTCAAATTATTGGCACATTTTTTGCACTTCATTTATCCGAATTCTGGTCTCAAGGCGAGAAGTCATGAGATATATAATAAAACAGAAATGCACGCTTTAGTTGAAATTCGATCAAATAAATGTCAGATTCATGAAAGGAGGTGCTTTTCTAGAATATCCGCTTTAGTATTCAATGTAGGATACATGCCTATGTAAACTAGATAAACACCATTAAATTCTGTCTGTCAATTGTGCATGGACTTGTTGAGAGAGAGAGAAAGAGAAAGAGAGAGAGAAAGAGGAAAAAAAAGAACTGTTTATAAATATCAATGTCAGCAGGCCCAGCACTAATGACAGCAATTGAATCATTTTAGACGTGGAATATCAAAATGGTACCAATTTATCTATAGGGGCGACAACAGACAACTTGCCACCCGGTGTTTTGTACAGGGTGAAAGCAACTTACAAGTACACGCGTGAAGATGTGGACGAATTGTCGTTCGACGTTGGGGAGATCATTCGTGTTATCGAGTATGAAGACCCCGAGGAACAGGTTTGTCTTATTTTTCATTCTTCTAATTTCAACCAGCCAAAGAATTTTGAATTCAACTCCAAAAAAGTTGTTTCACTTGCAGTTAGGTAACCAAATCCGATGAACAGAAATAATTTTTTACCCATTATATTGAGAGCAATCACTATTTTTACGTTATCAATATATTTCTGTCGGTACGAATGATGAAGGTACAAAATTCTGTACTGAAATATTGATGGTTCACCGTTACATATAACTATTGGTTGCGAATTGAACTATTTGAAAATAAAATATATCCCGTTTGTCTGCCGTGACGAATGTGTAAATTTGAAATCGTTTTTGCTCTTATCTTTTCTCGAAACACAGGAGGAAGGGTGGTTAATGGGTGTGAAGGAAGGATCTACTGAGAAGGGCATGTTCCCAGCAAACTTCACAAAACCACTGTGAGGGCGGTAGGACTACCCATTTTACCACTGCAACGCTCATGAAAACAGCCTATTCTACTGTAAACTAGTTGAAGAAGAAGAGGAAAAAGAAAAGTAGAAGAGTAGAAGAAGTAGAAAAAGAAAATGAAGACGAAGAAAGAAAAGTAAAAATCGAACCGTCAACTGGAGGTGTAATTTCAAATTTTTGTGAAAAAATCAAGTTGAGGTGATAGAGAGAGAAGATAACGACGTGGTAATGCTGGTGGGCTCTGCGGAATATCAATCGACCCAAAGTGCCTTAACCCAGCTATTGTCTGTGCCAACCAACATTCACTGCTCGTAGTAATGTGTTTTTTTTTTCTGTTTCTGTTTTTTTCAATTCGACCATTGAACGCTATCACTAATAATAATCAAATCAGATATTTAATTAATTAAATAATAACAATAATAATGATGATGATGATGATGATGATGATGATGATGATGATGATGATGATGATGATGATAATGATAATAATAATAATAATACAATACAATACAACTACACGCAATATTATAATACAAAGAAAAAATTTATCTTTATTAAATTAATTATTATTATTTTATTAAATTGTACATAGAATTTATAAATCTTAAGGCTATTGAACGAACCAACTTTATTGTGGGGCTTGGAAAGAAATCGTCGGTAAAACAATTTTGTAATGGTCATATTTTTGAAATCGTATAGAATCTTCTTTTGAATCTCAACTCTGTCAGTGGTGCAGGATATTGCCAAATTTTACGGTCCAATCATTCTTCTTGAAATCAAAGATAACGATTATACATACATTTGTTATATTTTTACCAACTTGAGACTTATGTACATACAAATAGATCCCAGCACGGAGACGTCGATTTTATCGATAAATTGACCAATGAAGTATTTGCGTCGGACTGCGAAAAGCAATTCTTCCATTACCATCTTAGTTATTTGCTGTTTGCTATAACGCATTTTCGTTTTTATGTTTTTACGTTTGATCATTTTATCCATATGTATTATATGAATCTATATCAAAGACACATTTTGGTCAGACATAAGAAGGCACTTTTCAACTCCCAAAGGGATCTATTGAGTATTCGTATACATATATTTCGTTAGCATTTTACTATGAATTACATACCCGATGTACGTATGTGTATATATATACATATATGTAAACATATATACATACACGCAAACACACACACTTCTATCATAAAAATATATCTCTTTATACAATTTAGCAGAAATAATCGAAGATTTGTTGCAATGAAGAGAAAAGGAAAGAAAAAAATTATTTCTGCCGATATAGAGTTATTCACGTAGCCGATAGAACAAAATATGATAATAATAATAATGGTCCAACTTTTCAAACCTTCTTCTTCTAACGTCGGTGAATACTCATCATTAATATTGTCGATCTGCCGAATCATCAATAAAATCCGTGTAATAAATCATAACGATAATAGTAATATATATACAATATCATATAAACATGAGAATAATCTTAGGATACTGCTTATATCAGCTTCGGCGTAGCTGCGTGTCGTTTTATTTTATTAAGTTGATCTGAAGAAACTGAATATATACATATAAGGAAGTTGGATTGTTCTTTTATAAATTAAAACAAAAATAAAATAAAACTGTTTATAGTTATAGGATTGGTCCATTGTGACACTGCAACAATCACTTTAAAATCCCTTATCGTATACGGTTTTGAAATCGCGCTACGTTTTTGAAAACGCTGAATCTCATGCAGACACATTGGCCGTTCTGTCGTTTAATTCAAACTCTGATGTCGAATCTCCATTATTTCTTGTTCTGGATAACTTTAACCTTCCTCAGTTGAATTTCTTAGTACCACAACAAATAAGAAAATGATAAGTCAGCTACACTGGGTTTGACTTAAATTAGAATCTTCTACTTCTCTGCTCCTACTCCCATTTTGCCAGAAAGAAATCTTCCGACGATCAAGTAATTCAATATTTACCTTATCGCTGTTGTAATATACAGTGATAGTGTATCAGTCCATGATTTGCATTTAATAGAATTTAAAGTTTCTAATAAATTAACACTAATGCGGTTAATGTGCCTGGTTGTTATGTGGCGATCAAGACCTCTGGAATGCATACATACATACATACACACATACATACATGGACACATACAAAAATTGCTGATTACGAGTTACCTTTGTCTCTGTTGCGTCTAGTGTAGCAATGGAACAATCCTCATTGTTATGTCATTTGTCATTTTTATGTCATGTTGTTTAATTTTACTCTGAAGCCATAAGTCATATCTTCATAACCTTATGATAAAAATAACATTATAACAATAATTATAACGTCTCTATCGTTTTTTAATTGCCATACCCCACTCCCACGTATTATTCAAACTCTCTGTAAACAGATATCGTTGGGAAAACCATTGTATGTTTATCTAGATTGGTCTAATACGCCTGGCTTCTTGTTTGGCAATTCAAGACTACATCGAAGACACTTGTATCATGACGATTCGAGTTCAGTATGTAAAAATATAATATTTACTCTTTATTAAGTTATTCCATTTCACCGCTAACTCTTGATTCCGAATTCTGTGGCTTTGTTACTGTAGCAAATTGTGACTACTGGAGAACAGTAACACTGACCAAAAATGAAAAATTCTCAATATACTGACTTAATTTCGACTCTAATTGAAAGTGTTTAACATAGTTTTTTATAAATTGAGTGTATAGTTTATATTCTCATGCAACTAAATAACCTGTTTAATAATCCAATGTATCCTACCTTGTAGATCTTTTAGATCAGACTATGAAATGTACCACGCTACGCTTTGTGGGACTTTGTGAGAGCGATGAATCATGTCTAGATCACAGGATCGGAAGTGTTATTACACCAGATGGAGCGACCCTGTATTGCGAAGGCGATACTCGATGCACTTGGTTCCAACTTCTGAAGAGGACACGTCTTCCGTTAGAAGATCAAGGTCATCATCGCCACTCCTCAACACGTTGCATGCGTCTGTCGCTCAACTGGATCCGCAGATTGCATGCTTGTCTTGTCGCAACCATTATAAAAAACAAAAATCTTCAAAGAGTCACTTTTCGGTAAACAGTTGAAAGGCAATATTTGAGGATAATTTTTAATCATTCAAGTTGTTGAAATTGGTAAAAATATTTTTAGTCAATTAACAGAAATCGAATGGTACGAGAGACGGATCTCAGCGGATGCGAGAGAGTCTGGAAATACAGTTGGTCGGTAGCCAGGTGGAGGAAGCTTTGTCTAGTGATAAGCAAACGGCGCTACTTGGACATCTCGAACTTGCCACCGACGCTCTCGAGGCTCTGATGCAGCACATTAGCTCTTTGCAAGTGTCTCATGTCTCGGCACAGCGAGCCTTTCACCTAGTTCATCGGTTGATCCTACCCCAATCCTCCCCAATGATCAATTGCAGAAACTCCGTTTCTGCCGATTTAACAACTCGACTTAGGCAGGTATTCGAATTGAAATCATGTTACTAAGTCTGTTGATAACATCAGCAGCGGTATTTTTACAAAATGTATTTTTCGATAGGCCGAATCTTGCAAGGATAATAATCTGCGTTTACTCTGCGACGCGATGGAGAATTGCTCTAAAAATATAGGGGTATCCAAACAGCTGCAGTCTCTTATAGACGATCATAAAATGAAGAAGAAAGACTTTGCCGTCGCTGCTAGGAACTTTAAAAATTTGTTGGATAATTCTAAACTGACTCTGTCTCAAATGGACAAGCTTCAATGGCAATACCAAGCCATAATGGATGATTATAAACAAAATAGGAGAATTTTGGAGTCGCAGCTACCCAGCATTATCAAGATGTTTGTATGATTTCATTCAAATTGAGAAATATTTTATCCAGACTCCTTGGAACAGGCGCGAAATACATTTAAATATTCCCATATTCCAGTCGTCTAGGTGCTATTGTACAAGGTTTCTCTACGATAGCTGCATTCTACGAAGACACGGAGTACTTCAAACAGGTTTCAGAATTGCTGAAAATACTAGGTGAAACGCTGTGCCAGGATGAGTCTGGTAGACAAATTTTCATAAATTAATAACCGGATTATTTTGAATTTCAGCAACGATACATAAGATATTTACAGCTCTTCTACAGACTATTATTCAATATTAATTTGACATTGATTCGATAATTCGTTGGTAATGTTTTTTTTTCTAATTTTCAGCCACAGATAATCATCATAAATATGCGAAATCTCAAGTTCAAGAAATGTGTCAAAAGTGTAAGGTAAACAGGGTGGAGAAGAAATAATTGTATTTGCTTTCGTCAATTCCATTAGGAATTTAAGAGGTAGAAATTATAGACAGCACGAAGCCTTATATATTTAGTCTCAAATCCTCTTAATACAATGCCAAGGGCTTTGCTGGCCTCCGGTGGAATAATATATGGGGAACTTGATTTGACCGATTATAATAGCGAAAATATCCACGCGATAGGTAAACATACATACAATCTACATTGGTATATTATTTATGTTTTCAATCCGCGATTGCATATCTTACGATGAAACGTACGTAAATAATAATTAGCATCAAATTTATGTTTCAATTTAGCAATTTTCGCTAATTCTCTATCGTTTGACAATAATCATACAAGCGACGAAATCATACAATTTTTTAATACAGCTTACACATCGATGTATAGGTATCATTAAATACTTGTAACTCGGGCTGTTGTAAATTTCATTTCTTGCATTACTGCGATTTCTTTTATTACACGTTTACAAATAGCCTATCGCTTATTCGTTTATGAACGCTTATGTTATAACATAAGTATTGTTTCTTCTTATTCGAAACTGGCTGCTTATACTCGTGGGAGTAGGAACAAATCGAAAGGTAAAAAGTACATGAATATTGAGTTTATATAAGGTTCAAGCGATCGTTATGAGTAGAAAAACAATACGCAACGGGGTAAATATTTTGGAGTTGTGTGCTCCGAAATGGTGCACTTGGACGAGACAGTTGTATGATTACTGATAAAAATTGTTTATAAGAACGATCAATATGCTGTCGGAGTTGGGAAATTTAAAAATGTGGCGGCAAGAGCGGTGACTTTTGTTTGTTCCTTTGCGCAACCGCGGAGCGGTGTTTGTTTTCAGTTGCGAATGCATGACGGGAAGTGGCGCTGTAAGATTACATGGACGCCATCTTGCGATAGGCGGTTACCGTGTAATCGAAGTGGATATTCGCTCGTGTTTCGGGTGAAAGGTAATCGAAGCCGGTTCTCAGTGCCCGATGGATATATCCGTGAGTTTCGTTGAAAAGGTGATGCCGTACTAAAAGTAAACAGTGCGTCAAGTGCGGTGATAAACTGTGTTAATAATAATTTAACCTAAACGCCGGCCGATCCGTTCGCCGTGCCTCCCCCTTACGTCTCCTGTCTATTTCGTTAGTGTGTTTAATCATATTAAATAAACACGTGCACACCGTGGCGACAGGCTTCGGAAAATCTAGTTTGTCTAATAGGATCATTTGCGCTCCTCGTCGGCCCCCACAACTCCGCCGGATATAAACGGCGAGTATCGCGGGCGCGGCGCGAGTCGAGGAGGAGGGCTGGTCCGTTGCAGCAGACGATCTGCGTCGTCGTCTGTACGTACGTACATACATACATACGTTACCTGAGGCGAGCGGCCCACCACACCCAGCGAGCTAGCGAGCGAGTTTCCGAACGAGCCAACGAGGGTCGAGCCGTGCGGAGTGGCGCGGAGTGCGGAGGTGGAGGCGAAGGAGAAAGAGGGAAAGATAAAGAGTGACACAGAGCGGCTCGAATTCGAGTCGGAGGAGAGACGTGAAACGTAAAACTCTGTACGCGGGGGGGCCTGTGGGACGATTCAAGGCAGAGGGAAAACCGAGCGCACGGTGCCTAGCCTCCCGTTTGACCGATCGAAACGGAACGAACCGACTCGACGAGTCCTCGCCGTGTTATCGTCAAGCTCCAGCAGTCCCTCGGATTCGGTGGTGGCATAACGAATGTAAAGTGAGTGTGTCGGTGCGTGGGTGACCAGTGCGTTCGTTCGTCGTGCGTGCGTGCGTGCGTGCGTGCGTGTCGCGGATCGACGACGTCGCCTGTGCTGTTCGTTGGTGCGAGTGGCGTGTGGCGTGTGGCGTGCGGTCCTCGAGTCGAGTAAAGAAAGCTCAACTCGCCGGCGAGGGGAGGAGCAGGAGTGGACAGTGTGCGGTTTTGATGCATCGTCGTCGTCGGCATTTCGCTGCAGCAGGATCGCCCCGCGGGTGATAAGAAGAAAAAGAAGAAGAAGAAGAAGAAAATAAAGAGGAAGAGGAAGAAGAAGAAGAAGAAGAAGCCGAAGAAAAAGGAGGAGGAGGAGGAGGAGGAGGTCGCCACCACCACCACCACCACCGCCGCCGCCGCCGCCGCTGCCGGTGCCGCCGGTCGTCCATTCACCGTTTCAGTCGTCGCGCCACGACCGCGACTCGAGCATCGTGACGACAAAATAACGGGGCTAAAATAAGGGGAGAAAACGGCTGCTGCCGCACCGGAGGAGGAGGAGGAGGAGGACCACCACCGCGGTCACGGTGGCTCGGGTTCCCCGCTGCAGCACCACCGCCGCCGCTACGAGTACGACCACCACCTCCGTCGCCGCCGACGCCGACGGCAAAAGATAATATCGGCTGAGCCGAGCTGAGCCGAGCTGAGCTCTGAGCCGAGCCTACACTCCACTCGGACCGACCACCACACGACGCAACACCACCCCCTCCCTCCCTCCCTCTCTCCCTCCTCCCTCCGAGGATTTTGCCCTGAAACATGGCGTGCTGCCTGTCGGAAGAGGCCAAGGAACAGAAGCGGATCAACCAAGAGATCGAGAGGCAACTTCGGAGGGACAAGCGAGATGCGAGGCGAGAGCTCAAGCTGTTGCTCTTGGGTGAGAAATTTCTTTCTTTCTCTTTTTTTTTTTATTTTTCTTTATCATTCCTTCCTCTTCACATTTTACCTTAATTTTTTCAGTCTTAATGTCGTATTTTGTCTAATTCACACTTCTCGCTCGCTCGCTCGCTCGCTATTCACCGAATGAAATCACTCGCTGCAGCGATTCTCTGCCCCCCCCCCCCCCCCCCCCCCCACTCCTATCTTCCATCTCATTGTCAATGTCACAACTGCAATCATCTCTTCCCTCTACTTCCGCTCTCGTTCGACGTGCTTTTCATACTTCTCGATTGGTTGTTTCCGTCGTCGTCTTGCCGCCGCCCCTTCTCCCACCCTCCCGCCCCTCCCCCTATCCGTCCATCCCCCGACCGTCTTCCGTTACATACGTGTACCTCTCTCTCTATTCGTGCCGGTCCGCGCGAAGAGGGGAAACAAGTGGGGAAACTGATTTTTAAAAAGCAAACGCCTGTGCCACTTGACCCTTATATTCTTGGACAGTTTGCGCTTGCATCGCGGGCGAATTTATTATCGTCTGCAACAACCAACCCCCGTAAGAATGAATAGGTTAATGTGTGTGTAATATCGCACCGTGGCGGAGAGTAGTGCTCCGAAACTCTAAGAGAGTTATGGCAACAGCCTGGAGGATTGTTATGATTGTTTTGTAATAGGTGATACGTCGCGTGAGATGTGGATGGAATGATTGAATATAATTGAACGCAACAGTTTCGAGACGACACTCGTATGCTGGTGGAGAAGTTTGTCGTCGTTGTCATCGTCGTCATTATTGTCATTATTAATATTATTATTATTATTATTATACACAATTGGAACAATGTGAATACCGTTTAATAGAAATATTTTATATAATATATTGATAATGCGTAACATACGAACTGAACAAATAGAGAAGAGTTGCTTCTGATCTGAATTTTTTTCATCATCGACTTTCAAATACATCTTTATGGGAATTGGAACTAATTTTCAGTGGTGGTATGTTATTGATACTGTTTCGAAACTCGCGTCAACGATAAATAAAAAAAAAACTAACTACACCGTAATTTCAGGCCCTTTTCAGGCTGACTAAATGTCTACCGAAAAAATGCCGAGTCTTGTGATGTTCGAAAAAGCCTGAGTGGGTTAACATTTAAACCAGCACCGGCATACGTAAAGTCGGGGAAGTCAGAACAATTTTCAAAGAGTAAAGACGCGAGAATATTAACCTTTTTTTTTTTAACCGCACCATTCCTCTTATTTTTATGCACGCGGCGTGGAAACGATTACTTTACGCACTGAACGCAAACTAACAATACGCGAAAACCATACTAGTTTTGAACAAAATTAATTTTTAAACCACTTCCGTAGAATCCGTTTAAAAAGGGTATATGCAGGAAATATAAAAACGTTTAGGAATGTACTTTTCATAAACCGGTAGGTTGTATATCTATAATATGTATTATGTATGAGGAATTCCATGCGGATCCGACCATTGTCTGACCCCCTCATCCCATTTTTGATTTTGTTAAAAAAAAAAAATTTCCACGTTTGTCCCAACTCCGAAACAGTCAAGTACCGTGAATTTATTTAATATTTTTCATTCAATCGCTCAATTATTTATAAATATTTGAAGTGATTTTTGAAAAGCAACTTTTCCAAAATTCTCACAAACTGTGTCTTCTATTCCAAACATTTCACAACTGAGTCCATTATCGGGCAATTTGTTTTTTTTTTTTTTTTTTTCTGTCAAAAGGTTCCTGCAAAATTATCAAAACTTTTATTTTTTTCTTTACAACACTTATGGATCGGTTTCATTATGGAGCAATTTTTGTCTATTTTTTTTTAACACGTTCATCTTTTTTTTTTTAATATGCACTTCGTAATGAAACTGGTCTAGAAATGTTCTAAGTAAAAAATAGAAGTTTTCAGTATTTTTCGGATATTTTCCGACGGTTTAGACAATGTTTTAGTCAAACAAAAAAGTTGTAGTGCAAAAAAAAAAAAGAAAAAAAAAGATAGGAAGAAAATTGGGCCATCATGAAATGATTGGAAAAGAAAATACCGTGTTTGAAAATGTTCAACAAGGTACTTTCCAAGATGACTCCAGATATTTATAAATAATTAACAAGTTGAATTAAAAATCTAAAAAAAATCAAATCAATGTTTCAGAGTTGAGATAATTGCAGAAAATTTTTTGATCGAAATCAAAAATGGGACGAGGTTCAGACGTTGGTTGGGTTCGCATGTAATTTTCCTAATATATTTGTTCATTAGCACACGTTTTTGACACGGTCGCCTAATTTTGTAGAATGCAAAGTTTTCGAAACCGTATGTTTAAAAAGAAAAAAAAAAAAAAAAAACTGACCAACCGGTTGTGTAAACTGTCGTTTCTGTGTACGGATTTTATTTTATCGCATTAGAAACTCGGTATTATAAATGTAGGTAAACGACCGTAATGAAAATGTTACGTAAAACTTAAATTAAAGGTTGATAAGTTGTTAATTATGTACCTTATGAAACATGGGCTTTTTATACGGTAGCAACGAAACCGTGAATAATCGTGTATTTGACCTCTTCAACTTAAAATTTATAAATGTACCATCATGTTTGTTCGTCAAATTTCACTGTCAGCTTTCAATTTGTGAAATATTTATTAGGTCATGTTTTGGCTACGATTATTCAAGATCTAGATAATAACTAATTAATGAAATTTCAATGTAGGATAATTGTAGACTCATTCGTATGTATGTCATTCTTTTTTTTCCTCCCTATTGCGTAAACCGAATTTCGAATTGTGTTTACGGAAACGTGGGAGAGAGAGAGAGAGAAATTAAAGGGTAAAACGAGGACCTTGATTAAAATTTTTTAATGAGGTCAAAGTATGTAGATCGTTGAGTAAAAAATCGAGATTCTTGTTCAGACACGACTTTTTCTAATTCGCCAATGTCGTAATTGCTGCAAGAAATGATATAATTTTTTCTGCAAGACCGGTTACATAACAAGTACCAAAAAAATAATGTTCACCGTGTCGTAGAATGCATCGAATAAGACTGTTTATATTTTGATTTTTATATGACGAATAATTAATTACTGTGTGAGACGAAATTGACTAAAGACGAGATTTGGGAGGTCATTTGTTTTTTTAATTTTTAAATGAGATAAGACTTGCTAATTATCGCAAACGGATGATTAAACTTGTTTAATCATTTTTCTCATTGTCAGGGTTATTAGCCCAACGTTATTGTTGCAATCAAATTTACGTGTCTCTAATCAAATGAAAATCTTGCAAACAATCTATTGATTCTAAAAAAAAAAAAAAAAAAAAAAAATTGAAAATTACGAATCAACAAAGTGCCAAAAATGAAAGCGAAGATACGGAAATTCCCTATTTTCACATGGGTATAAACAAGTACAAAAACCTAGACAAATTTGTTTGCAATTTTATTATTAGTTGTTGAAAGCGGAAGAGCATCTAATTTTTAAATAAGAAATTTAAGTAGATCTTGATAAGCACCTTATTTTCACATGCGGCACACTTTCAATTATTTTGATGAACAACTTTAGGTCTGCTAAATTATCAACCTTCCATGAATCTAAAATTCTCACATTGTTACATTTTTATAAATGTTACTTCATCTCCAGTTTTGAAAATTTTCATTCGCAAATAACGATTCTGCTGCCCTGATTATTCATCTACAATTGAATCTACACGGTATAACGCAAACTTTATTTGGTGTGCAATTATGCTAATTGTGTGTACTGCTCTTATTTTTTTCTACTTGTTTTCATCGTTTAAATCCGGTCATTTAAGTCTAGTAGATTAAACACTTTTCTATCATTCTGATTATTTCTGTACTTAATCATAGTTTTTTTTTTAAATTTTTTTATCTTATCTTCTTCTTAAAATAACCGGGGTAGACTCGTTGTAACAACTCTTCATAACTTGTCCAATTATTGTTTCGTTTATTTGTTTATCTATTTTTTTTTCTTACTTGCACCGACGAGTCGAGTCTTGTGCGTAAATGATGTTGAATGAAAAGAATTTCGCAACAAGTGAAACAGTAATCTATTATTTTTCTCGTATTGGTGTATAATGGTAATAAGAGTAAAAAAAAAAAAAAACTACAACAGATCTCATGATAACAATAACAAGAGGAACAATAATATAATGTGAAATTGGTTAGAATTTGCACGACGAACTCGTAAGAAGTCGAAAAATAAAAAGTACAAAATGATGATTATATTATTATTATTTCGCGTATTCAGTATTGTCTGAAATTTAGTAAGCCATGGTATAAACAAAAAACGTAATCACATTTATTTTGTAAAGTCAACTCCTTGAAAGTCATTCGGAAATTGCCAATAATGATTTTTTTTGGCATTTGCAACTCAATTATGGCGACGTTGAATATCTTTATCTTGTGAACCTCTCATCATCCGTCTGAAAGAAAATTCATTTCTTTTCTTCTTTCTTGCCATTTTGATTTTATACTAGTTTTTTTTTTTTTTTTATCTTTTTTTTTTCTTTTACTTACGCATATACGTATGTATAATTTTTTGATTTCATTGTGGATTTTTCGGATCAAAGTTCCGAAATGTAAGATTCTGAAAATTATAATATATTCACACAGCGTAGTTTGCTCAACGAGTTGGTGTAAAAAAATGTGAAAAATCGAAAATCAGAATGACCAGGATTCCGAACGTAAATACGTGGAAAATCTGAAACAGAGAAAGATGAAACTGGTGAAATTACACCAAGATAAAAATTCACAGAATTGAAAATCTTGGACCATTTGAAACTTCGATGTTTCGTTAAAGTTTGATTTCTTTGCTTCATGTCTCACCATCAAAAAATTCAGAATTTGCCGCTTTACCGGAACTTTTCAAATTCGGAATTTCCACACCGTCGCGAAAATTGTTCTTGGAAGGTTTTCGGAAACCGTACCAAGACGGGAACAATCCTTGATGAAATCAAAGAATGTCATGTCAAGCCTTTACTGAGTTTTATGGAAAACCCTATAAACATATATATAATCCAAATCCCCAATTCTTTCACATCTTCATTTCATTCCCCTAGTCTCCCTATTTGAGCGGGAAGTTTCAAATTATACGTAAATATAATGCTCGTTCGCTATGTTTCGTACTTTGTTTCATTTCAAAGTTATTCGTAGACAAATAAAAAACATCAATATACTCGAATATTCGATAGAGATTCATCTTTTTTTCGGTGAAAAGTTGGAAAAAAAAAATTATTATTAAATAAATAAATAAATCGAAACAAAACACTGGCATTCAGTTAGTCAGCACTGTAATGGAATAACCCACATGTCGGCACTACGTAATGTCACAGTCGGTGACATGCAAATATTGAGATAATCTTTTTACTTAATCTGATCATTTGTCATGTTGAAGAGAAAATAAGAAAAAAAAAAAAAAGGTTCGATACGATTTTTTATTTTTCACTGAAAAGAAGATGAATCTCACTGAATATTCGTGAATATGGATTTATTTGCCTACGAATAACCTTGATTAAAATAAAATACGAATTGTAGTGAATGAGGATATTTTTATGAATAATTTGAAACTTCCCGCTCAAATAAGGAGACTAGGGGAATGAAATAAAAATGTGAAAGAAATAGGAAATTTCTTTTTTTTTTCACCATTTGGAACTGTTTCGACAGGTTCCACTACGAATTTTATTATTATTATTATTATTATTATTATTATTATTTTATTAATTTTTTTTTTTTTTTATCCCCCATATAAGGACCACCCTAACGTACACACATGCATATAATTCGAGATATTTCGTCGTCGCAAAGAAGACAGGCGACAAGAATTAAATTTACACAGTATCGTTTGGTATTAAAAATCCTGTACATCGTCTTATAATTTATTTTTAACAATGACGAGTGAAATTCTTCCGCGAAATGATGTATTAATAATACAGGAATGGGATGAAATGATTGGAACACACCGGAAACGGATGCCTGAATGTACGAAGTAGTAATTTTATTATTTTTGTTTCATTTCTTCTCTCGTCTATCATTTGCTGATTGTTTCTGTTTTTTTTTTGATCCTATCCGTGACGTATCCTTTGGATTAAATGAATTTTTCCTGATAATAAATTATACGTCACTATATTGAAGTAATATTAAAGTTTTCCTACTTCGTAACGTTTTATATTGTTATTGATTTTCTCTAATTGTGAAACTGTCCTGTCGTCGGAGTGGTATTCCCATTCTTTCTTTTTTTTTTCCCCCTCTTACAAGACGAAAAAAAAAAGAATAACGTGTCAATCGTCAAGGAGTATAAACGAGGATCAATCGAGTAATAATTAAACAATTGGCGATTTCTATTTATCGATCAAAAAATTTTTAGACTGGTAGATTTTCTTTCTTACATACATTTTTTTTTTTTTTACATATATTGAACATATTGTTTATAAATTGACATTTATATTCTTTGACTAATTGTCGTCTATCTAATTTATCTAGTGAGGCTTTGTTTTTCGTTTTTCTTAAGTAGATTATAGTAGAAACAAAATTGATTAAAAGTTCACGTTTCTTGCACCACTTGTAAATGCAAACTTATTCCCTACGTGTTTTTCTTTTTCTTTTGTTTATAAAATGATAAACAGTTCATGAGTCAACAGGAAGTATAAATAGTAATAATGAGGGTAATCCCAGGATGATAATATCGGGAAATTCCTGATTTAATCGTTTCAATTTTTATTCACTCATACCATATTTTGACATAATTTTTTTTTAACAACATTATTGAAATATGATTCGTGTTTCGGAAAACACGTTATTTCGTAATTTTAGGAATCTCTGAATTGCAGTAAATTATAACAAGGCAAAAGTAATACGCATATTTTCAAAATTTGGTCACTTCAAAGTCACTACAAAATTGCAAATAATTATTCCCCCCCCCCCAATGTTTCGTTACGCTAACGTTACTAACTTCAGCCTCTGGCTTATTTATTTATTTATTTATTTATTTATTTATTTATTTTATGCATCGAGAATAGAACAGATTTTTCAGATACAAACGGGCAAATGTATTTTCGTATTCCTTCCATTGTATGTAAACTCAACGACTCGGCAACAATTATTTTATCTTTGGTCATTAGTGGCCGTTCTATAATCTATGAGCGGTCACGTCTGACCGCCGTTGCGGTGGTTGTCTTGCTTCGATAAGAACCTTTTATGTCTTCTCTGTTTCTAAGTATCTTACACATTTTATCTGAAGCACTGTAATTCTTTTCATATTCTTCGCCGTGCATACCAATCGTTATATTTTATGCAAAAATAAATAAATAAATAAATATAAGATAATATAATAATACGTAACAACAGATAAAAGGAATTCCTAATCTTTTTTCATCAATGTTTTTGCAGCGACATTCGTAAGATGAATATGCGATCATTGAGTATAATTATTGAGTAGTTGAATTTTATAAAAAAAAATATTTCGAATTCTAACCGAAACGAAGTTTTTCGTACAATGTATTTGTCATCCACATATATATATATATATATTTTTACCCGTTTAATACGGAAACAATTAACTTTTAAGTTTTTTTTTTCTTCCAATCATCACTGATCAGTACAGAAAATTTAACTCCGGTTCCATTGATTGTGTGGGAAATTTTTACTTACTTTCTATCATGCAGCTTACGCACGTATAAATATAGAAGAAAAAATGCTTAGAATTCATTACACGAAGGAAGTATTTATGTTTATTTATATCTGCATAATCACACGTACCGCATTAACATATCCTGCATTAGTAAGATTAATTGCAATGTGTTGAGTTTCTTGTTCTCTTTTCTTTTCTTTTTTTTTTTTTTCCGAGCGAAAATAAATCGTGCCGTAGAGAAGTCGCATTGAGTAGAATGCGAAGAAAGAAAATTTGAATTTCGTCTATTTACACGCGTAGAAATCACGTAAATCGAATTGGGTCCAAGATAAAAAAAGAACCAAAAAAAAAAAAAAACCAAAAATCAAAGCCCTATTTATTTTAAATTTAAAAGCTAATAAGACGATTTGTGGACAACGTGGAACTTGAGATTACTATTGCTGTGTTAAAAACCAGATGCAACTATATCACGAAACGTGACGCACATTTTGAGTAGTCGATAATTCATATCGTTTACACTTTTTTTTTTTTTTTTTTTTATCTTTTATTCATAATTGAAAATGCTTTTGACATTTGTAAAAACGACACGCGATCAGCAAAACGATATTTCCGCGCAAAAATATTTTTCATGGTGGAAATTTGCGGCGGTGTTTGCATATTTTCTTTTTTCTTTTTTTTTTCTTTTTCTTTCTTTTTTTTTTTTTATTCTTTCCCGTATACGGGGGAGGGGGATGTGTTTTAATCAAATTCAATTCGAGGGTCAGCCGAAAGTGCCTCGGGCAGCATTTTGTGTTTTGCGGCGGCGGTGGCGGGAAGTTTGAAGTGGTTTTCCATCCGAGGTCGGATTTTTCAGGTGCCTCTGCAGGCAGGCTAGGCCATATTTATCATACCATCATTACATATACATACATATCCCACTGCATTCGTATTGCGAAACTTTTTAACGCGGAGAAATGTACTTCGCGTATATATATATATATATATATATATATATATATATATATATATATATATACACGTATGATAGTTGAATGCAGGTGTGACAATTGTTGAAATTGAATTTTCTGTAAATTTTTTATACGTTTTTTAACAAAATAACGTTAGATGCATGCATGTAACAATAGTTTTCCGATTCAAGATTCATCGTTAATGGCCGATATATCGAAATCTTGAACATGCGAAAGTAAAATAACGAAAGACGAATTATTCGATATTTTAATTTTCGAAAGTGTCACCGATTAGAATTACTAGGAATATACATGGTTTCACGTATTAAATTATATAAGTTTTCGAATTTGCTGATGACGAGTCTGAAATAGGGTTTAAAAAATTCAATATGGCGGACGAAAATTTCAAATTCGGAGAAAAAACTCTGTACAACAATATCTTGTTGTAAAAGTTAACTCGGCTCAATAATGTGTTATACAAAAGGTTAAACTATGAAACATAATTAAATGTTATGCAATTAAAACTCAAATCAACTCATCTGATAAGTCATTCTAAAGTGACGAAGTGACATTGTTTCTTTATTCTCGACACTTCGTTACGTTAACCTTACCAAATCTTGTACTTTAACCTCGTGGGAACTTTGACTTTGTAAATCATGTGCCGTGGCCGGTTTGCTTGAATCGAACGCCCGTGTTTTTTCATGCTGCCATGCAGTAAGGTTGAAGTATGTAAATTGTAAAGTTAATGTAACGCTATACTTTTTGATGGAAAAAAACGTCGCTACTTCGTGATTTTTGAATGGTACTGAAAATGTGCGGCAAACGCGGCATTAAACGAAATACATTTCACATTAAAAAAGAAGAAAAAAAAAAAGAAAAATTCCTCGATTGCACCTTCAAAGTTTCAAGTTTCCAAAATCTGATGGTTATCTATGAAAATGATTTGTCGCGATTTTTTTTTTTACCACTAATTACTACTAGTTGTTTACAAAAAGATCTGTTATTGTTAGAAGTCAGCGAGCATTGATTCTAACATACAATAAAGTATCAACATCGTCTATAAATTGGAATTTGATTTATTTGTGACTTTGGTGTCAGCGGATAATAATTATATCGATATAAAATCCTCCGTTTAACGATGCTGATATTTTTATCAAATAGTAGCATCAATGCTGATTGATTTCTTACGCTTATAAATTTTCTGCAAATAGTTACTCCTCCCACCATCAACGTATATGTTTGAAACCAAAAGTCGATTAAAAAATATGTAGATTTTAAATGGCAATTCCTATTTATTTATTTATTTATTGGTAACCAATTTAAGGAGCATCCGGGTGAAATTTCGAAAATGTTCAATACAATAACCGCCCTAACGTACATTGTGTCACACAAAATGGTGCTGATGTTGTCGGGGGGTAAAAATATAGAAAGATCAAAAGATCATCGAATTTAAAAATATTAAAATTTTTTTTTTTATACCATGTTTTTCCGTACTTCGACTACCTACGTTTTCAATTATCCTCACTCGAACTTTCCACACTACTAAATTCTACGAATAAAATTTTCGCCTATATGGAAATTCGATGATATTTCGTTCCTCCTACGAATCAGCAATTCTAGTTTTTCACCCCTATCGAAAGAAAGAAAAAGAAAAAAAAGAATTATGCGGGGGACAATGTATATTGATTGGGAATAATAGTGCAACCCGACTAGGGAGAGGTTAGTTAGGGTTCGAAGTTTCCCCATTTAAAATTATCCCTGATTCCATTCGACGTTTTAGCGAACCCCGTCCGTTCAGTCGGCCAAAAACCGAATAGACAAACCGTGTACGGTACGGGCGGCCGGCTAAACACGGTCTGTCGGTCGGTCGGTCTGTCGGTCGTTTGGTCGGGCTCTCCGATACGGCGGGTGGGGCTCGTCGGCGTCTATCGACCGAACCCGGCACGACGCGGAGCGGAGGAGGAGGACCAGCCTGCCCGCCCCAGGAAGTTTACGCTCTGAATCTAGCCGGTAGGCGAGGAGGCAAGGAGGAGGATACTACGCGACTCGTCTTCCGCGCCGCCTCGCGTCTTTTCGCCTTTCCGTATACTTCCTACCTTATCGACGGAGTCGCGAAGACGCGGAAAGGCCGCGCGATCGGCGCCTACGCCGCCTACGCGGTATTGCATCCATGTGATTCCTCGAGCACGCCGCGTCACGTGACCGATTTTCGAGGATCGCTACCTTACCGACCGCGCTTAACGTCACTCGTTTTCTTTTTTTTTTTTTCCTCGTTTTTCAACTTTTTTTTATACCGTTCAAATTGTCGAAGCGTTACTGATATCCAGCGAAAATAAACCGGATATGGCTATTCATTAACGGGCAATGCCGAGTACATACGTGTATCGTAGAGAGAAAGTTTTATCTCACGGGGTACGGTAATTTATAGAAATTTATCATTCTTATCGTTGAGTTGGTAATTTATATCGCAGGTATATATTTTCTTGAGTTACTTTTGCAGCATGACTGCGGCATCTTCGCTGCGTCGTCAGTGATGCGTAGGCTTTGATTATAGTCGAAATATGTGACATTTTACTCGGTCGGTAAAGATTATATTGTAGTATCATCTTAAGGGTTCTTATAACGAGAATCCGGATCATTTTCTTTACCATTCTTCGAATCGATTTGGAATTTTTTTGCTTGAAAATGATCTTGTTATATTGTTAGTAGAAAGTGAGCCGCTCTGGTCGGCATCAAGGGTTGTTAAATAAATATCGTACAGTTCTTTTATATAGTTTTTTCGCCACGTGACGGAACGTGAGGTTATGTTTTACAAATTACTCGGTCGTCGATTCGTGGTACCAGCTGACCAGAGCGCACTCCGTATAACATGAAAATGATCATACCTCATATGGTAATATGAGGATATAATTTATGAATGTTACTTTTGGCACAGGCATACAACGATTTCCTTTGTTTATGAGTAGGGGCAAATTTTACGCGATGATGTAACAAGACGACGATCATTGTTTGCGATAAATCCCACTAATTCTGCAAGAGTATAATCCGAACGTTCACGCATTTTATTATATTATATTATACCATATTAAATTATTCGCGACACTCTGACCACAAACCCCATCCTCATCAACTCTGCAGATGTTGTATCTGTTATATTTTAATTACATCCGCAACACGTTGCACACGCAAATATGCGCAGTGTCGTAAATACAAGTTTCTTTTATTTCTCTGTACTGACTCTCACCGTGTAAGTTGTGTCGCTACTCCTCGAGCGATGTGACCCTTATTTTTAAACAGCTTTGAATTCTTACGCATCGTTTATTGCACACGAATCAATCATACGATGTATTTCATCACTCCGTGAAATTTACAGTCTGCAGTCATCGAATTACCGCAGCATCATTGATGTGGAAAAAAAAAGAATGAAATCTCGCTTCGGGGGGAATAACTTGAATTTTTTTTTTTTTTTCCCACCCCTGAGGTTATTTCGGTTCAAATAAATCTCGTTTACCCTAATGGAATCTAAATTTGACCGAAAGCATTCTTGCAGGTTTCATTCGGTTCGATATTATATATATATATTGTTTTTTTTTTTTTTTTATTACGGTATACCTACAAGACTATATTTATGTACTAATGACTGTTTAAATAATTTAATCCCTTTGATTGAAATTAGAATCTTGACAGTTGATTGAATGTTCGACGGTATTAAGCGATACGTTCGTTATAACGCTGCAAAAAAAGAAGTGTAATATCTTCGATATTTAATTCTTGACATTGTAGTGACTTCGTGTGTAATTAGTTATGCGTGTAAAAAGTATATAATTAATTTTTCGCATACTTGTCCACAATATCTTGGAAATCGAGTATAGTAATTAACTAGATATTCGTTACAAGTAAATGATGTGGTGTGATCAGAACTCCGTTTATACCTCTTATGTTACAAGTTACTTGCACAGTTAAATTTAGTCACAATGTATGAACATTGTTGTGAATTCTATTTTCGGTACATATCCGCGATTATGTAATCAACGTATTATACAGTCGAGTACGATGAACATTTAATCAGTATGTATTCGCATACTTTTGTTTCGTTCGTTTAATCAATTTTTTTTTTTTTATGTCATTCAATTATTTATTTTATTTTTATTGGTGGGGGCTTCCGAATCGTTGGAATTTTAGCGGCTATTCGGATTGTCGAGAATTTTGTATTAATATCGAGCCGAAGATCGTCGCCGATTCACAATGAACCGAGTCTGCGAAGCAGCTCGATCTCTCTTTCTCCTTCTCTTTCTCTTTGTTTCGTTATTCGTCGGGTATAATGTGCGTGTGTGTGTGTGTGTTTGTTCTTACGATACGAATACCTTATAAACGCGCTTATTATACCTGTTACATCACTTTAACTTGGCGAGGAATTCACGACTATGCGAGATTAGCAGATGAACGGCAATAGAGAGAGATAGAATGAGAGAGAGAGAGAGAGAGTGAGAGAGAAGGGGAGTTGGTATAGACAGACAGAGAATGTAACGGAAAGTTATACATAATTTTTCGGGCCATCGTATAACATACCTGTTACCGAGTTATAAATATCTCTAATTTTTCTTCTTCTCTATGATAAAAATCAAGTCTGCTTATTTCGTAAATTCTTTATTATCCGTTTTCGTAAATAAATTTAACCATAATTTATTTTTAGCTTTTGAAGCGGTAGAAAAAAAAGTGGAAAATACATTCCGGATCATGAATGTTTCTATTTTAATTTCTTATACTTACGCAATGACAGAAAACTTCTCATCCGAATTCTATATATTATGTATGTTAAAACATGCGTATATCGCGTTAATAATACGGGAGGAGAAATGTGACGAAAAATTTTGTATATAATTTTTATTATACGTAATGATTAAAATTCGTGGAGTGGTCCTAATTAATTATTTACGTATATTTGATTGATCCTACATTTTATTTATTTATTTATTTATTTTTTTTTTTTTTTCTCTACGAATCACTGTGTGATGAATAAAATCACTGTACTTTACGAAAACGATTCACATGCGTACAAGTTTTATGCTGTAACTTGAGCATCCGCATGAATTTTGATACTTATCGATAACAACATTTCTGAATTTTGTATTATTTCACAATTCTATTAAAACTATAATTCTACTTAACTCGAAAAGAATAGTAATAGTGATAATAATAATAATAATAATAATAATAATAATAATACAATGCAACGTCGAAAAATATTTATGAAACGAATGTCCACAGCTATGATAAAGATCTAGAAAAAATCAAATCGATTAATTGAACCGGGCGGGGATGAAAAATATAAAATTTTGGTTTATAACCGAAGTACTGAAATATCGAATTTTCAAAGAGGCGATAATCAAATTCGTAGAATTATAAAAACTTGGAAAGTCTTGACTACCATAAAATTTGAAAATATACAAATGTCAGAACATACAACTACGGAATGTAGAATCTTTATCTCGACGAATTCCGACGATTCCACACTCAGTGATTCGTACATCCTGAACCTTTCAATCTTTCCCTAATCCATCCACACTTGGAATTCTATAAATTAGACATTATACTTAATCAAAAATCACAGATATTACAGCCCCTGCAATTCTTTCATCATTCCTAATGTACGTATTCTTACACCCCATCCTCCTCCGCGAACGAGATAGATGCGTGCTGGTACCTCGATGTTGGGGGTGGGGGGCAGGCAGGCAGTCGGTTCACGGCACGTAACGTCATCTACAGAGCACACCTTGCTCTCTCTCCTCGCAAGCTCGGCTTTCGTGCTCGGCTCGGCTCGACTCGGCTCGACTCGGCTCCGCTCGGCCGGCCGCCGGTTCATTCATGCTTTTCACCGGCAGATGAGGAGGAGGCGATGCGAGGCGTCGCGATACCACCTCCTCCTCCCTCCTCCTCCCCCCCTCCAACCCCTTTCCCATCACTCTACACTCTTCACCTCTTTGATACGGGTCTCCGCGTCGGCGCGTGGAGTCTACGTAGGATTCGCTTCTGCTCGATCTCTCTCTCTCTCTCTCTCTTTTACACTATATTCACTGTTATTTGATTTTATCTTAATTTCTTGTACTATTATTTGTTGTATTTTATTGCACATTAGTTTATTAGTTACCACTTCGATATTGTTTGAGATAATTTTGCGACCTCGTTTACAGTGTATTTATTAATTTATTTATTTATCTGTCTGTTGTGGTCTTGTTTTTTTTTTTTTTTTATTTTTTATTATTTTTTCTTACACTTGAGTCCTGTATTCAATTGTTGATTATGATTTTTTTTTTATAGAAATCACTGTTTTTCTTTTTTTTCACTAATTCTTATATTAATTTTTATTTCTTGGTGCGGTTTTTATTGTATTTGTATATTATTTATATTTGACTTTTTCCAAGGCGAACAAACGCTACCTTCTTTCTTTTTCGTCGTTTAAAAAATTATGGTTTATGCCCCAAGTAGCATTTTATCTGGTCATTGGTTAAGGATGTTGATTGACTGAAAATCGGTACTCTTTATTAATTTTATCAGCAAATAATAGTCGTACCTTGGGTATGTTATTTTTCGAAAATTAAGAAGATACTCGTAGAACAATATTAAAGCAAGAGATACCGGAATGGTAATTAACAAATGGTTGGATATCCATGCTTCATTTTGTTCAAATATACAATCGGTTCAAAATTATCGAAGATGTAGTGAATTTGCTCCATTTCACACTATGACAGATTATTTTATTCGGAACACTGTTTTTATGATATTGGCATTGTTGAGTATTGAATTTTATAAGGTCGCATTGATATTGATTGCATAATCAACAAATGGCAAGATTTAATCCACGACTGATCGTGAGAAAAAAAAACACAAAAATCTGTTTCAATGGTTTTATAGAAAATAGTCTTCTGAATAAAACGAGCTATTGTAGAAAGAAATTGAACAAATTCGAATTGAATTTAATATTTTCAACGACTATAACGTAAATTTGTCAGTAGTAAAACAGTGAATTGCATGAAATTAACGTATTAATATGCAGCTTCGATTAATTTTCTATTCTAATAGGGTCATAATTCATGTAACGACGTATGAGTGAAATTTAATTATCTCCAGTTTTTTGATTTTCTTATTGTCAACGTGCGTGAGGACTTTTTGGTATTACATAACGATTTTTATAATGATGACGATGACAATAATAATAACTAGATTTATGTAAAGAGGCCAGTGATATCATTATGCCTCTATAAACTGGATTTTCCAAAATTTTTCTTCGATATATTTACAGTTATTTTGCAGTTCTTCGATTTGATCAATTAACCAGAGCGAATCAAATTCGCACGCGTATACACATCATAATTAATTTTTCCTATACATATATTTCAACTCTATTCTATTCCATTCTATTCATCAAAAAGAACGTCATGTCACCTTCTATTCAGTTATACAAATGAATGTAATCGTTGCGTTGTTGCTTTGTGATGAAGATTGTGGTACAAATTGTCAATTTATATGTAACACTTTAATCGCCCTACGTACTCATTCAATTCGAACAGCTATTGCATTTCATTATTAAATGAACAATAGTTGAAAATATAACAGCTCAATGCGTTGATGCGGTTCATAGTCTAGAAGCATAAAAGCATTTTCAAATTCAATTTTACACTGTGTTTCATCATTTTTTTTTCCGGCCTTTATGTTAGCAAATTACTTTGTTCTGGATTTATCAGATAAATTTGTAACTTGTTAATATAGTACTAGATGTTAAATTTATCTGATTTCTTTTCTCAAACTTTCTCAATTCATCTAAAATTCGTTTCTTTTCACTTTTTTGAACAACAACCCATCATTTCCTTCTCCAAGTTACTCGAACTCGTTCATTTCACTTGTCGACGCAAGAGTACAAATTACTTGATTCAAATCAGGTTCAGTTAGATCTATTACATTTATTTAGAGCATGAAATTTGCTACCAAGATGTGAATATTATCGTTCGCCCACAAAAAATGATAACTGTTTTACTTTACTTGATAATTTTAAGTTTGCGAAACGCACTTCGCTTTATTAGTCTACTGTAAATATGAGCGATACTAATTTTAACTATAATAAGATAATCATCTTATGTGCAACGAATGAAATTTTCTAACAAAGATTGAAATAATTTTCAGGCACTGGTGAGTCGGGAAAATCTACATTCATCAAACAGATGAGAATCATTCACGGTTCTGGTTACTCGGACGAAGACAAACGAGGGTTTATCAAGCTGGTTTACCAAAATATATTCATGGCTATGCAGTCAATGATCCGAGCCATGGATCTGCTCAAGATCCAATACGCAGAATCTTCAAATATAGTAAGTAACATAGCTACTTCAAAACTCTATTCATTTAGGAACTTGAGTATGCCGTCCGTGTCGTAGGCATACGACTAAGTCTGATCAAACAAAAACACTTTACGAATGCAAATCGTTGTCATTTCATAAGTTTTCGTCAATGCAAATCAAATTGTGTGTAAATAAACGATTATTTTAGGAATTAAAATCATTCGCTAATTACTATTCGATGTTTCTTTCATTTAGGAAAAAGCAGAGCTTATACGAAGCGTAGACTTTGAAACAGTAACGACATTTGAAAGCCCATATGTAGAAGCGATAAAAGACTTATGGGCAGAGGCTGGGATTCAGGAGTGTTACGACCGTCGGCGAGAATACCAGCTTACAGATTCTGCGAAATAGTGAGTATCGCTATCAGCGCAATTCAATTACAAGTAGAAATAACTTGTATATAAATATAAGTTTTATCCATACAAGTTTTACGGAGACAGTGTATCGTTGTTTCAAAATTGAGTGTTTTTTCTTACAGGCTTAAATAGATTACCATAGCTTAAAATGTCGTTCAGCGTCTTAATATAAGAAATATACTATTTTAACAAGTAAGAAATAATTATCCGTTACGTTAAACGTCATTTTTCACTAATTTCTATACAGGTTTTTTAATGGTCTATTACCTTGGCGTTTCCTTGGTTTTTTTTTTTTTTTTATCAACCAAACAGAAGGAATACCGTAAATTCCAGACATGCCCCGGATTCCAATGTAATAGAATATTAACAATGCCCTAATAATGTTGTTTCATTTTCTTTCCTCTCTCTTTTCTTCAATACCGTGACGCACATATCTCAAAAGCTTCATACAAATGTAGTGCTAACAACGAGAGAGCGAGGGACAGAGATAGAGAGGGAGAGAAAGAGAAAGAGAGAGAGAGAGAGAGAGAGAGAGAGAGAGAGAGAGAAATGTTCAACTTGCATAGTAACAAGATAAAAAGTCATATCCACAAATAGCTGGATTCAGGTGTAAAGCAAAGCGATTATATCTTTCATCACAAATGGCGTGCTTAGTGATAGCGATATAATCTCCTTTGACTTTGGTTACCATCTGACCACAACACGAGATACTCACGAGTAAGAAGGGTGGTCAGGAAAAACCAACGTCTCTTAAAGATTACAACGGCTTAACATTATTCAAATATCATTTGCATCTTCGGACGATTTGCTTTCAATAATTTTTCCTACACGCGTACAATTGTGTAAAACAATTTCAGTAACCTTCCTTGTCTTGTAACAGCTTTACAAAAGGGATATCTTTTTTCAATTCTCTGGGATGTAGATTGCTATTATTAAAGTACGTAGTAAATATCATAAATCCGGTAATATGTTATACATGAAATAACTGTGCTTTGGCGATTTCGTTATCGTCATAATCCAAAGTATGGCATATGATGACAAATTTATCGGATCAAATTGTAAAACATTTTATTCACTGACAGCTAATGCGGCCGAGTACAGTTTACGAGATGTATCTTCACCTGACTGCGACCGCTTTGTGAAAAGAATTAATCTCAATGCTGTTACGTCAATCAAAACATGACGAATTCACTCGCCGCTTGGTTCAAAATACATCTACCAAAAGCATACCATTAATTTACACCCACGATCTTGTTTGCTGCTTATTCTTTTTACAGACAGCCCAGTTAAAAGTTGTGTAAATTATTTGAAGTCAGAAAAGTTGCATCACGGTATTTCGCACGATAGTAAGTTTCAGCCAATGCAATTGAGACGACTAATTTTAATGCCGCGCGATGCTGTTTTCTGTAGTTCGTTGAAATCGTATATCGTGTAACGAATCATCTCAAATTTATATTTTTTATTCTTCCCCCTGTTCATTGTTTTATTATAATTTACAGCATATCAAACGACATGCTCCAGAAATATTTTTCCAATTTTGTTCTTCGCAAAACTGACGATCGATGGACCTCATTTTTCAGTCTAGTATAAAATCATATGTCGAATAGACTTGCGGGTATTGAGCGTTTGATGTTACAGCTACCTCATGGAGATAGACCGGGTCGCAGCGCCCAACTACCTACCAACGGAGCAGGACATTTTGCGCGTCAGAGTACCCACAACTGGTATTATTGAATATCCGTTTGACTTGGAAGAAATCCGGTTTAGGTATGTCGGTATAACCAGTGGAGGAAGATCGTCGACAACCTGCCTGCTGCCTGATGCCTGCGTCAATTTCTATCCCCGCATTGTGTCTGCATTTATATTGATTTGATTGTTACTAATTGCTGTTGTTATCGTTATTGCTGTTGTTGTTGTTGTTGTTGTTATTGTTATTGTTATTATTATTATTATTATTATTACTCGATTTTTATTGCATACCTTGCGCGGGATCGCTGTACCACAAGCATCGTCTACGTTCGTTTTACAGTTTTTCCGGTGATAACGTCCATTGAAGAAGGTTTTTTTTCCGTGATTAGAAAGGACGTTCCTTTGTTCCGTTAGTCTGAGTTAATCATTGGATCGATTCGCCCTGACATCAATTTTTCATTCACATTTTCTTTGGCACAGTTTCACAACGGACCTTACCAATGTTATGGTAATACCCTATTGTAACGATTCTTTTTATTAGGAGAAACTGGAAGCGAGAGGAGGAGCATGCGTTGGAATTGTAATGCCGCGCCACCGAAATTAATCACGTTATGTTTCCTTTTTTTTTTTTTTTTTTTCTTCTATGTTTTTCTTTTTGTTTTTTCTTGTTGTTGTTTTATATTTGCATGGCATGCACTATCAACACTGTTGGCTTGGTTTGTTTTTCAGTTATCTTAGCGATCTCGAACGTATAGAAAAGCCTGACTACCTACCAACGGAGCAGGACATTCTCAGGGCTCGAGCTCCGACTACTGGAATAATTGAGTATCCCTTCGATTTGGACTCCATCATATTTAGGTACAATAACACCTCTATTATATTAAATACGGGGTTATTTATTCTTCAATTTCTATCCTTGAATTTTCAATGTCGATTCACCGAATCGTCAGAACACCAGGGTAAATAGAAATCATAGTTTTCATTCCTTTTCTTCTTTACATTTTGTCACGTCACATTATCTACGGTATTCTTATCTATCGGTATTCATCAAAGGTTTTCTCTCAGGATGGTCGCAAATGTTGTACTACGAGTTAATTCAATCTGCCATATTTCAATATTTCTTTAATTTGGAACAATTACTTTATTTTCACTTTTCTTTTAGGTAGATTGGTCGATAAAAGCTTATTAGTGACAATAATAATAACGTGATGGTAAAAGTTGAGTTTAAGATTTTTCATTAACATTTACAAGTTTCTTGTTACAATTATAGACATTTTTTGATATGAAAAAACCATGTTTTCCAACTAAACTTGTTTTGGTCATTTGTAGATGATCTACAATGTATCCCCGAATGGCATTTTGTCACATTCGATTTTGTGGGTATTTGTTGTACGTTATAATACACATACAATTATATATATATATACATATAAAGCATGGCGTGTTATGCATTAGTAGACCAATAGTGATTATATTTAATAAATCGGTGTTGAATTGCTTATTGATACATTCGGTTTGAGTAATATTTAAATTTCAGTGGCTTATTTATTGGTGTTGTTATTTTTTTTCAATGCTGTTTTCCATCTCAACGCAGTTTTTGCTTGATTATATCGTCATTCGTTGTTGTATTTTCACTTTTTTTTATTTGTTATCAAAGAAATAAGTGATTATATATATTCAAGCGCTTGCTTTAGTTGTATGTAATTTTCTCGGAAGTTGTGAACAGCATGCAATTTTTTCGAATAATAGATATTGTCAAAAATTTCATGTGCACACGTATTTTACTTACACGTTACCGTGTGTACATACTTACATGATAAGATTAAATTACAGCTAAAAAGAAAATTTGTTTTTTAAAAAAATTTCGTACAATATGATGAAAGTTATTGTCCCATTGCACATTGATTTTTATAACAAATTCTTCACTCTATCAGATCAAATATATGAATTTCAACGCTATGACATTGCTAATTTTACAATTTTCAATTCATGAATTATTAAAACGTATATGAGAAATTTAAAACTGCCAGTCGACATAGCAATGCTAAAACAAAGGCATGCAACACGTATGCGTTGTTTTGCCTTATATATAATTGATTAACTAACATCTTTTCTGAATACTAAGTTGAAATTGTGAACGTTTGTCTGCAGGATGGTAGACGTCGGTGGACAGAGATCCGAAAGAAGAAAATGGATTCATTGTTTCGAAAACGTCACTTCCATTATATTTTTAGTAGCTCTAAGTGAATATGATCAAATTTTATTTGAATCTGAAAACGAGGTGAGTAACTTGATTTAAGTTTAATTAAATATTTATGTACCAGTTAAGTTAGCTAAATACATGCGACTCTGCAGTATTAATTTTTCGCAAAACCAAAGAATTTGCACACTACGTATGAGTCTACGTAAATATAAATCCGGAGAAAATATTACTTATGTGAAAGATTGGTTGATTAGTAATATTGTTTTTGCAACGAGTAATCACTTATAATATTTACTTTTATTTACAGAATCGCATGGAGGAGAGCAAGGCGTTGTTCAAAACGATCATAACATATCCGTGGTTTCAACACTCCTCTGTTATTCTGTTCCTAAACAAAAAAGATCTTCTTGAAGAGAAGATTTTGTACTCTCATCTCGTCGACTACTTTCCAGAATACGAAGGTGAGCACAATTATTGATCGTCGTACGTTCCTTTCATTCGAGATGATTAGGAAAAAAGAAAAAACCTCTAGTCAACTAAATAGATCTCTTTCAGGAACAACTATAGCGTTTGCGTATCTTCATTCGCATAATAATTACGTTTCAATCGTGTTACTTCGTTTTAATTACGCGTACCGGGATAAATTTTAATTTTTCTACCTAGACCAGGTTTTGATATTCCGCAGCTACGAAGGTTTTCTGCAACTTTATTCGATAGCTCGCGTCTTTGAATAAACGAAACTATTTTTCAGTAAAAATTAGCGAGAAACACATTTAGAGATAATATTTCTGGTCATTCTTATCCTCATTCGCCAGATGAGATGAACGTTGCATAGAGAAAAAATTTTTATCACCTCCGCGGGCTCAGTTAGGCATTTAGCTGTCTAGTAAAATATAATCATTCACAAACTTGGGTGGCTTAGTCATTTAATGTTAATATGGAGAGAAATATAAAAGAAAAATTGTTTCGTCGTGTTAAAAGAATAAGTTTTGTGGGATAGGGCCTAAAATGGAACACGTACCGGCCAGGGAATTCATCTTAAAGGTGTACCTCAGTTCTAATCCAGACCCTGACCGCATGTGCTACTCTCACTTCACTGCAGCAACAGGTCTGTTTCTGAACTCTCTCTGTTAAGTGAGAGCTGGTCTGATCTTTGCAACCCTTTTGTGCTGCTAGCAATCTTGATAGTTGGTAAAAATATTTGAAGAAAAAACTCCTCTTACCTTTTACCACGATGACACCGATAATTTGTTATCGTTGTCATTTTTATCTGCAGTAATAGTAAAACCAAATACGAGTTATCGTCGAGAATCCCAATGTATTGCTTAATTTACTGTTTGAAGAGCTACTTTTCGATACGTACAATTCTCAAACTCTAAACGTTGATAAGTTTCTGCTTCGATAAATTAATCTTCCAAATTTTGATAACCAAAGTATTTTCACTGCCTGGTAACAGGTAACTTTTTAACCAGAATTGAAATACGATGGTCAAGTATTTTTCTTAATTAAAGAATCTAGTTTTGTCGGTATTTTTTCTGATATTAACAAGGCGTAAAAATCGGCCAATAATCTGTTAAGAAAAAGCAAAATAGTAACACATTGACAATGTTTAAACTCATAATTTGAATGCTTCTGAGCAGCTTACTTTTGAACATTTTTGTTTCCAAGATGCTTGGAAAAAATATTTTCAAATTTTGATAGTTCTATGAACAACGAATACAGCAATAAATATTGTGGAATCGGACATACTTTCCTGAAACTCCAGTTGTGGTATCGTAATTGAAAATTGACCCTTAGCGCAAAATCCTTAGGTGAGAGAGCAACCCTGTAATCTCATGTTGTTAGATAACAGTGTTTTAATTCTTTTTTAATCCATCATTTCAATTCTCTTATCTGGGGGATATTTGGATAACACAGAACCGCTGGCGAATTTTTTAAGTTAGGTGAAGCCGACTTGAATATACATATATATATATATTTTCGTGACACGTTAAAAAAACTTTCTTCTTCGAAACCTTATATTTTCAATACAATACATTGATATATATATAGTAGCGCTCAAAAGTATTTTGACAAAGATAGTAATTGAGTTAATTACATGCAAGAATAAACTACAAAAATCAATAATATTATTTGTTGAAAGAAATCCGACGTTCCATATAATTGTTAAAAATGAACTCTCCATTGCTCGAAAATAAAGTTAACATAAAGAAAAGTAAGAAAAACGATTCATCAAAGTAATAACGAATTTCATATTATCAAAATACCTTTTGAACGTTACTGTATATTTTATTTGGCATTGCAATTCATGTTACACAAATTTCGATGTGTACAATGTCAGGCAGCGAGGTAAAAGTCAATGATATCATGTGTACGTGAGGCTAAAGTTTTTGATTCTATACGCGACGACTATAAAAATGTCTACGAATTTTTATTTATTTCATTAACAAGGACCCAGCTGTATATAAATATTACACAAGACATTTTTAGAAGTGAATATTTATACCCTGTATCTTTTTTACCTGTGGGCAAAATTGAATCGACTTGTATAACTTGTCAAATAATATTACAAATCATAGAATGGTTTCCAACTATTGCGTAATCAAGCAAGCTACTTACAGATCAGTTGGAAGGCTTCGCTGACCTCTATAAACGTTAATTCGATAAGTTGTCCTTCCCTATTCTATTGGATTTACTTTTAACAAGTTCTTGCGCATCAAAATATGTACAATGCATAATATCAATTTGACGTATTTATCACTTACTGAAATATTGCTGTGTTCTTAGATTCTTCAATTATACTACTGTTATAAAAATTTGTATCTCTTTTTTCCCCATCGACGTAACAAGCGAAAGGAAAAAAAAAAACCGCCCTGTGCATTTGAAAATTACAATTAAATTACCAGATTATTTAATTAGTGGCTTAAACCTCTTAAGTCTTTGCTATGAAAAAAAAAAAAAAATAAGGAAACGTGATTATAGAAAGCTGCATATCCCCAGTAACTCCGACCTGTAGTAATGCCACTCCGAACGCTTCCTATTATCCACAGGCCCACAAAAGGAGGCCACATCAGCTAGAGAATTCATTCTCAGGATGTTTGTTGACCTTAATCCTGATGCGGAGAAGATTATTTATTCCCATTTCACATGCGCAACAGGTAAGTTTGCACCTGCTCCGCCAATTCCTGCTCGACCATTTATGCCGCATGCCTATGTATTGTATTCTGCCCTTTTTAATCGTGCTTTCATATTATATTATATATTTATATGTGCGTTGTCTAACTATGTTAAACTGTCTGACCAGAGAAAAAGTATTTTTAGCGATTTTTTGTTCCAATAAAAATACTTGTTTAATGCTTTATAATTTCTCACTAACATTTTTCTTTATGTGTATTGTGTTGCATGCTGCATATACGGGCCTGATAAACAGACACAGAGAACATCAAGCTTGTCTTTTGCGCCGTAAAGGATACGATAATGCAAAGTGCTCTGAAGGAGTTCAATCTTGCATAAATCGACCATCGTAATTCGGTTTTTTAATTGTTTATACTTTTGGCGTATTACGTCAAGAAAGCATACACAATGTGTAACGTAAATAATACATGCTAATTTTGGTCCATGGATTTTTATTCGTAGCAAGACACGTGCAGGTTACAAAAAATTTAAGATAGGATTATGTTTGCAGTTAAAAATATATGGAGAAGAAGAAAAACGCTACCAAAACCGATCTCCTTTTTCATATGCAAAATCTACGTTTTTTGGTATTTTCTGGTCTTCGAATTGTTTTCGTTGCCGTATAAATATCAGTTATATTATTTTAGGTGTACTGAATAGTACTCATTTCTAAAGCCAGTATTAATTTTCAACAATGTTTTATGTTCCTTTCGATAATTTGTCAAACCTTCAAAGCCACAAGCTTTGCAAATCCAATAACGTTTTATCAGATTAAAATTGCAGAATTGTCGCTTGCAAGTGTGACTATTATAAATTTCATAGTCTTTAATGAAATATTATATTAGGATATTATTATTAACCATGGATGTTAGCTCTGTTCCTTTAATAGTATGGTAAAAATTTAAAACGAGCGATGCTTTGGAATATTGTTAGAGATTATGACGAAATGAAGTACTTTCTTTATGTCAATGATTTTTTTTTTTCTGGTTTAAATTTCATTCGTAAAATACATAATCGAAGAATCAAAGCGTGATTAGGTTGATTTGAAAGAGCAAAAAATTTTCTTGTTTTGTAAGATCTCCATATTTATTAAAGTGATGGGAGATTAAAACTTTTATCGTTTTCACTATACATGTTTACGCCTGATTACGATATATCTTTTCAAATTTCAAGAAAAATTGCACAGTGCATTGCCCAGAATGATGTCTGAAATAAATGTTTAGAGTTTTAGTTTGCAACTATACATGACAGAAATTGGAAATTGAAAAAAAAAAGAACTAACGAATAAAAAACAAAAGTTATTTTTTCAAAGTGAATCGAGTACTATGCTGTTCACAAAAATATATTCAAATCATGAAAAATATGAGAATAAACATCTTAATTCTTCAAACCTTGAATATTGACAGATAATTTGACCGCATCCTCGTATTGGAAGAAATGAAAAATACATTTATAATATACAGATACATGCATACAAATATAATGAACAGCTTATTGTTCTACTAAGATTCACCTTGGTATACAGCACTTATTTTTCATATTCACATTAAAACTTCTCGAATATATACGATGCGATCAAATCATCCTCAGCAATTGCGTTTGGCCCTAAAACTGTCTTACACTAAAATTGCACGCGCATGAAATGTGTATTTCAATATTGCATGCTTCAAATAAATACATGGTAAGTTTTATTTTATGTTCCTATAGACATAAGAGTTATTCTGGTAACACTATAGATACCTCTTTATTTTTATTTGAACTGAATGTCTATACTTATGGTCCAGAATGAATTCGACGTATTGAAAAAAATAAATATAAACAAATGAGTACGTGAGAAAAATATTAATCATGTGTGTTTATCTCTGGGACTTTCAACTTCTGTGAAAATAAAAAATTAATTCTATATCTAACGTTTGATTCTTATTCACTGACAGTCCCAGCGAAAAGTCACAGAGTTAATCTCATATGTATAAAACATTGCTTATCTCGCATGCATCATACTAAATGTATAATTAAATCACAGTCATAAAGCTTGTTGCAATGCGTTGAGTGTCCGTTAGGTCTTTCCGTTCATTACGTGTATGTTATATCAATTTATTGCATGACAATTATGTTCTCGAATAAGTTGATCGCCTACGGTGATATTGTTAAGGGAAAGCTGGGCTACTTTGAGTTTACAATTTTTGGTACGTGAAATCAATGATGATTTGCATTATCAATAGTACTTTAATATAAATGCAATATGAAATAATGTAAAGTCTGTTGTCTCACTAAAAGAAAATTTTATTCAATGATAGAAAAAGACAGCAATAACAAGATTTTGAGTAGAGTACAGTTTGTCTATTTGGTTTAATTCCACCTCGTATCAAAAACAACACCCATCGTTTAAAAAAAAAAAAATTCATGCTTCAAAACTTTTGGATTTGCTCTTTACTTCAGTGTTCCAAAAGTCGAATACAATGTTTAACACATAATATGAAGAGTTCCAAATTACCCAATAACCGTTGCGACTGATGTGACTAAACCGAATAGGCAAAGTGTAATAACGTATTGCCACCAATCCAATTACAATTTGAAAGATTATTTGAAGAGTATTTTCATTTTTAACAGTTTGTCGAGTTGTTATATGATAATAGTTTTTTGCAACTGTCAATTTTGGTCCTTCTATTTTTTTTTAGGAAAAATTGGTTGAGACCAATTTTCCATTAGAATAGATTTAAATTTAAGGATTATAAACTGTTCTTTAATGTTGTTATTATTTCTCCTTATGACAGACACGGAAAACATCAGATTTGTGTTTGCGGCGGTGAAGGACACGATTCTTCAGTCCAACTTGAAAGAGTACAATCTGGTGTAAGTGAAATACCTCCGATGAACATGCTGGATAAAAGCTGCTTCTGTCGACCCCGTATCAGATCATGGAAACAAATATGGACTTTGTTGAGCGAGTGACAACAAACAAGATGGAAGAAAACAAAGTATCTACAAGAGATGAAAAAAGAAATGTCCCATGAAAACGAAAAACACGTTTGTGGTGTCATCGACGCATCGCCGCTTCGTCAGAAGTGTACCAACCTTAGGTAGAAAATTATGCATGGGGGGGATTCCAGCGACAAATAAACAAACAAACAAACAAAACAAGGACCTAAATCTGGGAACGTTGTATACGTTCTTTTCTAACTTTTTCACTGTCAAAACCCAACAAACTGATTTTAATTTCATACTCTTTGTTGAATTTGTTACCTTTTTATAGCTTAGTTTAGTTGATCAAGCCCGGCTGACTGTGACATCGCCTCATTTTTATATTAATATATAAAACTATAGGAAAAACAGTAAGGAAAGAAAAAGTAGAGAGAGGATGGAAAAAAGAAGGAAAGAAAGAAAATATGAAAAAGGTGGAAAAAAAAAATATTAAAAATATATATATATAAAAATAAATATAATTAAACACGGATATACCGCAAACGACAAGCATATGGTGGTGGCACTGCAGTTGTCTGTGCTAGTTTGTCAGAATTTTGTCCCGTAACTATTATGATAATTCGCTGAGCATCCAAAAAAATGATTAGCAATGCGAATATGTTCGCAGTAAAACGGGACAAGTTTTTACCATCACGAATATAGTCGGTGATCCAAGTGAGAGCAATTCTAGTGCCATTTATTAGTGTGGTGTTTTTATTGCAAGACCTTCGTTAGATGCAAAAAACCAAAGTGTTTTTTTTTTTGTTTTGTTTTTGTTTTCATGTCTAATCTTTTGTTTGTTTATATATTCTAATCTACGCAAGAAATGAGTAAGAGTTAGTTCTTCATGTGAATCAAATTTAATATTCGTCATAAAAATATTATAACATATGTGTGAGTGGATATGTGTATACAGACATGTATACCTGTATTCATGTACATATATATTATACGCGAAGAAAATAAAACATAGAATAGCAAAAGATACCAAAAAGAAAGAAAAGTAAGAAGAAACTTTTCCCTTTACATGGAGAGAAGAGAGAGAGAAAAAAAAATTTAATTACCATATATAACATTAAAAGTCATGAAAATATTAGAAAACGGCATCTGTTTTGATGTGAGTTTAGATAATCCGGTGGTGAAGGCGAATAGGATAAGGGGAATATTCATCCTGTCGCACAATTCCTGCCGCTCTCTCCTCCGTTGCTGGAGCTCGGATAAAGTAGGGGCCTGCCCTAAGAGGCGCACAAATTCTACATACCTACATTATAATAATAAATATAATAATATGAATAATAATAATAATATTAATATTAATGATAATGATAATATTAATATGCTCCGAGAGACATGGAACGAACGTTATAAAAATTACTAATAAAACTCGGGTTGTACCATTTGAAGCGAAAATGAAAAACGGAGTTTAAAATGGTGAGAAAAACAAAAAAAATTTCTGGCAAAAAAAAAAAAAATGAATAAATAAAAGAACAAAACAAAAAAAAACATAAACAAAACAAAAACAAAGTTACGAAAACAAACGTGGGGTCGTTAACACGTTGGCGCGGCGTTATCTGTTGCGCGGCAAGAGACATGGCACTGCTAATGATAATACGATAATACCTCTAGTCAGAGTCATGTACCTCGCTCGCATGTATCCACCTTTTACAGTCTGTGTACGTACGTATGAACTGCTCACTGCCTGCGCTCGCTAATGCTGGCCGGCGCGCTGCCCGCTGCAAGTAATCTCTGTTGGTAATAATAATTGTATCCGTCGCCGTAAAATAATGATACGTAATACGCGTATGTATAAAATAATAATTATTATCACCTCATTTTTGTGGGGGCGTGTTGTGTACAACCTTTACCCTTAGCCCAGAGAATACTAGCACGAAATATAAATTCTATACAGTGTTTTATTTTTTTTTAATTTTTTTTTTTTTTTTAATATAAGTGAATTCAATTAAATAATTCCAGTTAAATAAGTAAGGCGTTCAGTCATGTGCAGCCTGAAAGTCGTACTTTGACACTGTGTGAACATTGCATCGATATATGTGTGTGCGTGTGTGTGTGTATATATGCACACATAGTGTCCACACACACACACATATATATATGTATATATGTATATATATATATATATATATATACACGTGTATATATATACATAAATATATAATATTACTATTATAGGGGACAGTAATTATGTCATACCTACTTTTCAGTTGGACACTGGAATTTATATGAAAAATATATAAATACATTGGACAAAAAGTATAATATTAAGAGATAACAAAAAATAATATTGAATAATAATAATATTAATATTAATAATATTAATAATAATAACAATAATAATAATATTAATAATACAGCTTGGTTTTCAGTGTGCATGAAAAGGAGATGTGAGTAAGCAAGCGAATGAGTGAGTGAGTGACGAGTACAGGAGCAAGTGGGTTGGTCAATGCGAGAGTGTGTGTGATACGCAGAGTGAAGAACAAGCGATGAGGGATATGTATACACAGGTGTGCGGTTGAATGTCTGTGTGAGTTTAACAAGAGACAGAGCAAGAAACCCTCCGTCTGCTGCCTGACCCAAAGCGAGTGAATGACGCAATTTGTGGCTATAGTTCATTTGTAAATCATTTCTTGTCAAAACAAAAAAAGAAAAAAAAAAACAAAAAAAGTATACATTTTTCTGAAAGCATAATATGTTGGGTATTCTTTCTGTGTGTATAAAAAAAACTGTAAACACTCCCCAAAAAACCCAAAATGAAATCAATGTTTCTAACTTATTTATAATAAATAATATACATTAATGATAAAAAATAAAGGCAGTTTGTGACAGTAGTAGTTGGCATGTGACAATATTCATCCTGACCAATTCCTCGTGAACACATCCCTCAAGTCACATCATTCAAGTAAATCTATAAAGTGTCTAGCTTAGCAAAATAACGCAAACTATGGAAAATAATGTTTCATCCAATCTTTTGTCAGTCTATTCAAATGCAACTATAGAATCCACACGGCAATTTTTTTGCGGCTGTACCATTTTTCTCTAGTGCACGCTAGTTATCAAGTACTATTTCACCTTCCATAAAAGCCGTGAAACTCATGTTCAGATTTTACAAAATTCACTTATACTTTGAAGCAAACAAATCCTGTAATACCATTTTACATGGCATATGTAAAAAGGAATAGTTGACAAATTGCGAAATATATCAACTTAATATGCAGGCACTATCAATTAATGATTTGATTTTAATCACTTCGTTAATATGGCTAATAATTTGAAAGAGGTTTCTTTCGATGGAAGATCAGGATCAATTTGTCGTTACGATATTGTGGACCGTGGTAAGTTTGAAAAAATTATTCAATTATTGGTTTGAAATCTGAAAGAGTAGAAGGCGGAGATTTGTTTCAACTTGTTCGGAGAAGTGATGAAATTGCTGTGTTGGCGAATTTTTTTAGATAATAATTTTGCAAATGTTCCTAGTGACTGGTAATGCTTAAGTTCTGTCGTACAAGCATGTCCAAATAACTTACTCATACGTCAATGAGATATTCTTTTTGAGTTTATTAAAAAATCGGTGTCAGATAAATAATCATTTATCTAACGTGTTTGGACCTGTATTTTTTGTCCAGTGCAATCTTATCGCCATGGAGATCAAGGACTGAGTGTCCTTCGTCAATACTTTGTGAGCAGCTGTGAGCCTTAGGTATACGCCTAACGCAGCAAACAATGACAACCAGACATACATGGGTCTACCGAATGCGACCGTTGTGACGTCACTAGCTTATAACGAGCTTATGGGAAGCCATGCAGTCGCGTCGTGGAGTGAAGAAACTTGGCAAGTTTGTTTCTACCAAAGCAACGTCTGATAATGTAGGACGTTGGTTGAAGAATATAAAAACAGTTGCCTTGCTGGGCTTTGGTGTGACAACCGAAAATCATCATGCGCTTGCGCTCCCTGAGATGTTCCAATGCTAGAGTTGAGAACTTATTGCAGAACATCAGAGAGTTACCGATTTCGACATGATGCTGGCTGCATTCACCTTCCGAGTAACACAGTCTTCGCAATGGTAAGCCCAAGCCGGCGATACAAGAAATTAATAACGAGAATAAGTTTCTTTCAAAATTCGTAGCAAAACAGTGATTTAATTGAAGTATAGGTACCCGAGAGAAGAATGTATACATAGATCATAAATAATAATAGATCAGATGTAATAATGACGCAGAGACCAAAAAGTATATGTATATGCATATGCGGTCCATGTACGATATTAATATAGATGATCTATTTACGATTAATGCGTAATGCATACTGTAACTTTCATAATTTTCCAGGAGACAAATCATATTATCTACAATAATACGGCTATAATATGAAAATTGAAGAATTATTCATTTCGAAATGGGATTCTATTCGACGCGCGCTCGATGTATTCCATAACATTAGTATTCATAATTATTCCAACAACTTTTCATTTGCTCTCTCGATCTTGAATTTTCATAGAATCGAAACGCTGTTTTAGCTCGTCGCAAGTGAAGTATCTACGTTGGGTAGAGAAGCAGAATTGTTGTCGAAAAGTGTTCGTATAAAAAAAAGTTGAGAGTAACTGTAATACATCACGAATGCGCTAATTTTGATCGAGATGAAATGAATGCTCCGTATGTGAGACAGTATATATTTAACGCAGTGTCCTGATTTAAAGGCCTAAAAAGGTGACTGTAGGCGATTTTTTTTTCACAGGGAGAGAAAAAACCTCGGAAAGAACGAAGGTTCATAAAACTTCGAGTTTATTTTAACACACATTTGAAAGGTACGAGCAAAATTTTTTATCATCCAACTGTAGCAGGACGGCAGCGTTATTATTAGTTGACCCGTTAACTAAAGAATATCTTGAGTCAACGGCTGACCATCGAAGGGCCTAGCCGCTTGAGTCTGGAATCGGCAGGAAAGATAAGGTACGCATTTCTTGTCTGAAACGTGAAAACTAAAATCATCATACATCGTACATCATACATACATAGTATTAAAGTTCGAAACCAAAGTTTGGATGTTCGGATGTTCAGAAAGTCACGTCACCAAAAATTTTTCTCTCTTGATCTATATAGACGAAAATCAGTTAGCCGAATTTCTCAGTCCGGAACCGACCGCGCAGTAGAGCGGACGTATGAAAATCGCGCTCCGCAAATTTTGAGTACCGGGTTCTCTACCTCCTGGATCCTGCGCTCCGGGTTCGCTTCCTGTGCAAACTCGACTGCCAGGACAAGCGTCCCGTAGTTTCTGTGCTCCAGGTCCGCTACCTGGTGTAACTTGATTTCCAGGATAAGCGCTCCGTAGTTTCTGTGCTTCAGGTCCACTACCTGATGAAACTTGATTTCCAGGACAAGCGCTCCGTAGTTTCGGCGCTCCAGGTCCGCTACCTGGTGAAACTCCACTTCCACGACAAGCGCCCCGTAGTTTCTACGCTCCAGGTCCGCTTCCTGGTGAAACTCGACTCCAGGAACAAGCGCTCCGTAATTTCTGCATTCAAGCTGCACTACCTGGTGAAACTTGATTTCCAGGACAAGCGCTCCGTAGTTTCGGCGCTCCAGGTCCACTACCTGGTGAAACTTGACTTCCGGGACAACCGCTCATTTATTAATATTCGGAGTACAACCCGAGGTGGTTAGCGGTGGTCGTTGGAGGTGGTTGGCGGTGTTTGGAGGTGGTCGGACGTGGTTAGGGGTGGTTGCGGCTGATCGAGGTGGACGAGGAGGAGCAGGACAAGGAGGACGAGGAGAACAAGGTGGACGAGGAGGACGAGGACTTCTGCACGGTGAATAAAACACTTTTATAATATTTAATGGCAATTGTATTTATATTTTATCTAAAAATTTTGACACTTGGCATGTTTTTAATGAATTATTTCAGATCGTTATTCGCGCAAGCCTAAATTCAGTAGCTATCAATGCACTAACAAAATTTCTTTCATTTTTTATAATTTTTTCAATCTTCTTAGTATAACGTGTCAATAAAAAAATTATATTAATCCTTACACAATATTTTTGATGTGTTCTTGTACTGAAAATATTTATTACTATTCCAGGTATAACCCGAGGTGGTTATCAGTGGTTGTTGGAGGTTTTTGGTGATGGTTGGGTGTGTTCGGAGGTGGACGAGGAGGAGAACGAGAAATACGAGGAGAGCAAGATGGACGAGGATGACTAGGATTTGTGTACTGTGAGTATAACATTCCAAAGTATTGAATAGAGTAGAAGTGGGAGCAGAATCAGAAGTAGGAGTAGGAGTAGAAATAGGAGTAGGATCAGGAGTAGGAGTAGAATTAGGAGTAGGATCAGGAGTAGGAATAGGATCAAGAGTAGGGTCAGAACTAGGAGTAGAATTAGAAGTTGGAGTGGGAGTACAGGAGTTGGAGTAGAAAGTGGGGGTTGGGGACAAGGGACAGAAAATTAATTTTTCGCGCAAGCACAAATTCAGTAGCTATAAATGCGGTAATGAAATTTATTAAATTATTAATTAATTAACGAATTATATTAATCCTTACACTATATTTTTGTTGTGATCTTACACTAAAAATATTTATTACTATTCAAGGTATAACCCGAGGTGGTTATCGGTGGTTGTTGGCGGTGGTCGGAGGTGGACAAGGAGGAGGGCGAGGAAGACGTGGAGAACAAGGTTGACGAAGAGGACGAGGATTTGTGCTAGGTGAGTTTTAACATTTTAATGATATTTGATGATAATTGCAATTATATTTCAATAAAATTTTTTATTTTATCTAAAATTTTTCAAACTTGTCATGTTTACAATAAATTATTTCAATTCATTTTTTGCGCAAGCAGAAATTCAGTAGCTATTAATGCGCTAATAAAATTTATTATAATATTAGTTATTTAATTGATTATAGTAATACTTACACAATATTTTTGATATGTTCTTATATTGAAAATATTTATTACTATTCCAGATATAACCCGAGGTGGATTAGCAGCATCCTGAAAATGATGGTGACGCCCACGGGTGACGCCTGTTCGATATCAGCTGCTGACAAAAATGTGTGGCGGGTAATCTAACATGAGGGTTTGACTTTTGGGCCGCACAGATAGTGAATTTTTTGGCATGTGTGATTGAAAATGATTAATAAATTTATCAGTCTGTAGGTTTGAAACAAAATTTCATGCCATCAATTTAATTATCTAGATTTGCAAGGGTAAATAGTGTTTGCGTACGAATTCTACAACCATCCATCGGGTGTCAGTATGGAACGTAACTTGTATAATACAGTGAACTGCAATATATTACAGTCGAGATCACATAGCAATGCAAAAGAATGATTAAATATTGAATAATAAATCTGAATATTAAGTCAGAAAAAAAAGTGCAACGAATATCATCTCATGCTAAAAATGAGGGATATTGTGAAATACAGTGATTATCGTAAATTGGAGGTATTGCTTAAGTAATGGCCTGCATGCAGGTGTAATGCTCTTTCGCAGAACATAACATGAATGATACTCTATCATTAGTACTTGATGCAACCTGGATTAAAATGAATAAATGATTGAAAATTTGCTCGTCTTTCTTTGGATTTATTTCCCACAGATTTTGACGGCCTTTTCGAATTTCTTTAGGGTCCAATTCGTCGACAAAGTATCGTTCGAAAAAATGACGAAACGGAAAGTTTTTGGCTCCAGATTCGCGAAAAAAAGATGGAAATTTGCCTCGTTGAAATTTTTCAGCCTGAAATTTGCCGATTTTGAGAGATGATAGAATTGGTTTGTGGATACCCTACGTCGATGTGATCTTGCGGGAGATGTCAATTGCGTATAGCCTGAAGCCGCGGAATGCAGCAGGCCAAAAGTTACGGCCAAGAATTGAAATATTTCCTTCGTAATTTCTCTCCTTTTGGTCCTACGCTATTTTTGGTACGTTTTCTGCTGTCACGGGGGTCTAATGGGTCAAAAAAAGGTAAGACAAATCGAATCTAAGACAGAAGATTTTTTGATCAAGAATCGTGAGAAACAGGAAGCCCCCTCGCATTTATGGCATGAATTTTCGCGATTTTGAAAACTGCAGGAATGAATTCTTTCATGCACTATTCCGAAGTAATTTTGCGAGAGAAATCGATTGGGCGCAATCCCAATTCGCTGCGAGGAAAAGATCACGAGTTACAGACAAAAAACCGGAACCCGTGTTGTTCACATTTTTCAGCTGGTGATCTTTTCGTCGTCATTTCTCTCCTGTTGGTCCCACGCCCTTTTCGCTGCGTTTTCTGAGTTCCTGGGTGTCCAATTAGTCAGGTAAGGGTCGCTTAAATCGAATCTGAGACCAAAAGTTTTTTGCCCAAAAAAAAAGTAAGGCTAACCCCTTTGTATTTTTGGCGAAAATTTTCGTGATTCCGAAAAGTGCTGGAATAAATTCTATCTGGCACTGTTCCGACGTAATTTTGCGAGAGAAATCGATTGGGCGCAGTCCCAATACGCTGCGATCAACGCATCAAAAGTTACAGCCTAAAAACAAGAACCTGAGTTTTCGGCATTTTTCAGCAGTTGGTTTTTCCTTCGTAATTTCTCTCCTGTTGATCCCACGCCCTTTTCGCTGCGTTTTCTAGGTTCCTGGGTGTCCAATTAGTCAGGTAAGGGTCATTTACATCGAATCTGAGACCAAAAGTTTTTTGCCCAAAAAAAAAGTAAGGCTAACCCCTTTGTATTTTTGGCGAAAATTTTCGTGATTCCGAAAAGTGCTGGAATAAATTCTATCTGGCACTATTCCGACGTGATTTTGCGAGAGAAATCGATTGAGCGCAGTCCCAATACGCTGCGATCAACGCATCTAAAGTTACAGCCAAAAAACGAGAACCTGAGTTTTCGGCATTTTTCAGCAGCTGGTTTTTCCTTCGTAATTTCTCTCCTGTTGATCCCACGCCCTTTTCGCTGCGTTTTCTAGGTTCCTGGGTGTCCAATTAGTCAGGTGAGGGTCATTTAAATCGAATCTGAGACCAAAAGTTTTTTGCCCAAAAAAAAAGTAAGGCTAACCCCTTTGTATTTTTGGCGAAAATTTTCGTGATTCCGAAAAGTGCTGGAATAAATTCTATCTGGCACTATTCCGACGTAATTTTGCAAGAGAAATCGATTGGGCGCAGTCCCAATACGCTGCGATCAACGCATCAAAAGTTACAGCCATAAAACGAGAACCTGAGTTTTCGGCATTTTCCAGCAGCTGGTTTTTCCTTCGTAATTTCTCTCCTGTTGATCCCACGCCCTTTTCGCTGCGTTTTCTGAGTTCCTGGGTGTCCAATTAGTCAGGTAAGGGTCATTTGAATCGAATCTGAGACCAAAAGTTTTTTGCCCAAAAAAAAAGTAAGGCTAACCCCTTTGTATTTTTGGCAAAAATTTTCGCGATTCCGAAAAGTGCTGGAATAAATTCTATCTGGCACTATTCCGACGTAATTTTGCAAGAGAAATCGATTGGGCGCAGTCCCAATACACTGCGATCAACGCATCAAAAGTTACAGCCAAAAAACGAGATCCTGAGTTTTCGGCATTTTTCAGCAGTTGGTTATTCCTTCGTAATTTCTCTGCTGTTGATCCCACGCCCTTTTCGCTACGTTTTCTGAGTTCCTGGGTGTCCAATTAGTCAGGTAAGGGTCATTTAAATCGAATCTGAGACCAAAAGTTTTTTGCCCAAAAAAAAAGTAAGGCTAACCCCTTTGTATATTTGGCGAAAATTTTCGTGATTCCGAAAAGTGCTGGAATAAATTCTATCTGGCACTATTCCGACGTAATTTTGCGAGAGAAATCGATTGGGCGCAGTCCCAATACGCTGCGATCAACGCATCTAAAGTTACAGCCAAAAAACGAGAACCTGAGTTTTCGGCATTTTTCAGCAGCTGGTTTTTCCTTCGTAATTTCTCTCCTGTTGATCCCACGCCCTTTCCGCTGCGTTTTCTGAGTTCCTGGGTGTCCGATTAGTCAGGTAAGGGTCATTTAAATCGAATCTGAGACCAAAAGTTTTTTGCCCAAAAAAAAAGTAAGGCTAACCCCTTTGTATTTTTGTCGAAAATTTTCGTGATTTCGAAAAGTGCTGGAATAAATTTTATCTGGCACTATTCCGACGTAATCTTGCGAGAGAAATCGATTGGGCGCAGTCCCAATACGCTGCGATCAACGCATCAAAAGTTACAGCCAAAAAACGAGAACCTGAGTTTTCGGCATTTTTCAGCAGTTGGTTTTTCCTTCGTAATTTCTCTGCTGTTGATCCCACGCCCTTTTCGCTGCGTTTTCTAGGTTCCTGGGTGTCCAATTAGTCAGGTGAGGGTCATTTAAATCGAATCTGAGACCAAAAGTTTTTTGCCCAAAAAAAAGTAAGGCTAACCCCTTTGTATTTTTGGCGAAAATTTTCGTGATTCCGTAAAGTGCTGGAATAAATTCTATCTGGCACTATTCCGACGTAATTTTGCAAGAGAAATCGATTGGGCGCAGTCCCAATACGCTGCGATCAACGCATCTAAAGTTACAGCCAAAAAACGAGAACCTGAGTTTTCGGCATTTTTCAGCAGTTGGTTTTTCCTTCGTAATTTCTCTGCTGTTGATCCCACGCCCTTTTCGCTGCGTCTTCTATGTTCCTGGGTGTCCAATTAGTCAGGTGAGGGTCATTTAAATCGAATCTGAGACCAAAAGTTTTTTGCCCAAAAAAAAAGTAAGGCTAACCCCTTTGTATTTTTGGCGAAAATTTTCGTGATTCCGAAAAGTGCTGGAATAAATTCTATCTGGCACTATTCCGACGTAATTTTGCAAGAGAAATCGATTGGGCGCAGTCCCAATACGCTGCGATCAACGCATCTAAAGTTACAGCCAAAAAACGAGAACCTGAGTTTTCGGCATTTTTCAGCAGCTGGTTTTTCCTTCGTAATTTCTCTCCTGTTGATCCCACGCCCTTTTCGCTGCGTTTTCTAGGTTCCTGGGTGTCCAATTAGTCAGGTAAGAGTCATTCAAATCGAATCTGAGACCAAAAGTTTTTTGCCCAAAAAAAAAGTAAGGCTAACCCCTTTGTATTTTTGTCGAAAATTTTCGTGATTCCGAAAAGTGCTGGAATAAATTCTATCTGGCACTATTCCGACGTAATTTTGCGAGAGAAATCGATTGGGCGCAGTCCCAATACGCTGCGATCAACGCATCAAAAGTTACAGCCAAAAAACGAGAACCTGAGTTTTCGGCATTTTTCAGCAGTTGGTTTTTCCTTCGTAATTTCTCTGCTGTTGATCCCACGCCCTTTTCGCTGCGTCTTCTATGTTCCTGGGTGTCCAATTAGTCAGGTGAGGGTCATTTAAATCGAATCTGAGACCAAAAGTTTTTTGCCCAAAAAAAAAGTAAGGCTAACCCCTTTGTATTTTTGGCGAAAATTTTCGTGATTCCGAAAAGTGCTGGAATAAATTCTATCTGGCACTATTCCGACGTAATTTTGCAAGAGAAATCGATTGGGCGCAGTCCCAATACGCTGCGATCAACGCATCTAAAGTTACAGCCAAAAAACGAGAACCTGAGTTTTCGGCATTTTTCAGCAGCTGGTTTTTCCTTCGTAATTTCTCTCCTGTTGATCCCACGCCCTTTCCGCTGCGTTTTCTGAGTTCCTGGGTGTCCAATTAGTCAGGTAAGGGTCATTTAAATCGAATCTGAGACCAAAAGTTTTTTGCCCAAAAAAATAGTAAGGCTAACCCCTTTGTATTTTTGTCGAAAATTTTCGTGATTTCGAAAAGTGCTGGAATAAATTTTATCTGGCACTATTCCGACGTAATCTTGCGAGAGAAATCGATTGGGCGCAGTCCCAATACGCTGCGATCAACGCATCAAAAGTTACAGCCAAAAAACGAGAACCTGAGTTTTCGGCATTTTTCAGCAGTTGGTTTTTCCTTCGTAATTTCTCTGCTGTTGATCCCACGCCCTTTTCGCTGCGTTTTCTAGGTTCCTGGGTGTCCAATTAGTCAGGTGAGGGTCATTTAAATCGAATCTGAGACCAAAAGTTTTTTGCCCAAAAAAAAAGTAAGGCTAACCCCTTTGTATTTTTGGCGAAAATTTTCGTGATTCCGAAAAGTGCTGGAATAAATTCTATCTGGCACTATTCCGACGTAATTTTGCAAGAGAAATCGATTGGGCGCAGTCCCAATACGCTGCGATCAACGCATCTAAAGTTACAGCCAAAAAACGAGAACCTGAGTTTTCGGCATTTTTCAGCAGCTGGTTTTTCCTTCGTAATTTCTCTCCTGTTGATCCCACGCCCTTTCCGCTGCGTTTTCTGAGTTCCTGGGTGTCCAATTAGTCAGGTAAGGGTCATTTAAATCGAATCTGAGACCAAAAGTTTTTTGCCCAAAAAAAAAGTAAGGCTAACCCTTTTGTATTTTTGTCGAAAATTTTCGTGATTTCAAAAAGTGCTGGAATAAATTCTATCTGGCACTATTCCGACGTAATCTTGCGAGAGAAATCGATTGGGCGCAGTCCCAATACGCTGCGATCAACGCATCAAAAGTTACAGCCAAAAAACGAGAACCTGAGTTTTCGGCATTTTTCAGCAGTTGGTTTTTCCTTCGTAATTTCTCTGCTGTTGATCCCACGCCCTTTTCGCTGCGTTTTCTAGGTTCCTGGGTGTCCAATTAGTCAGGTGAGGGTCATTTAAATCGAATCTGAGACCAAAAGTTTTTTGCCCAAAAAAAAAGTAAGGCTAACCCCTTTGTATTTTTGGCGAAAATTTTCGTGATTCCGAAAAGTGCTGGAATAAATTCTATCTGGCACTATTCCGACGTAATTTTGCAAGAGAAATCGATTGGGCGCAGTCCCAATACGCTGCGATCAACGCATCAAAAGTTACAGCCAAAAAACGAGATCCTGAGTTTTCGGCATTCTTCAGCAGTTGGTTTTTCCCTCGTAATTTCTCTGCTGTTGATCCCACGCCCTTTTCGCTGCGTTTTCTAGGTTCCTGGGTGTCCAATTAGTCAGGTAAGGGTCATTTAAATCGAATCTGAGACCAAAAGTTTTTTGCCCAAAAAAAAAGTAAGGCTAACCCCTTTGTATTTTTGGCGAAAATTTTCGTGATTCCGAAAAGTGCTGGAATAAATTCTATCTGGCACTATTCCGACGTAATTTTGCGAGAGAAATCGATTGGGCGCAGTCCCAATACGCTGCGATCAACGCATCTAAAGTTACAGCCAAAAAATGAGAACCTGAGTTTTCGGCATTTTTCAGCAGCTGGTTTTTCCTTCGTAATTTCTCTCCTGTTGATCCCACGCCCTTTCCGCTGCGTTTTCTGAGTTCCAGGGTGTCCAATTAGTCAGGTAAGGGTCATTTAAATCGAATCTGAGACCAAAAGTTTTTTGCCCAAAAAAAAAGTAAGGCTAACCCCTTTGTATTTTTGGCAAAAATTTTCGCGATTCCGAAAAGTGCTGGAATAAATTCTATCTGGCACTATTCCGACGTAATTTTGCAAGAGAAATCGATTGGGCGCAGTCCCAATACGCTGCGATCAACGCATCAAAAGTTACAGCCAAAAAACGAGATCCTGAGTTTTTGGCATTTTTCAGCAGTTGGTTTTTCCTTCGTAATTTCTCTGCTGTTGATCCCACGCCCTTTTCGCTGCGTTTTCTAGGTTCCTGGGTGTCCAATTAGTCAGGTGAGGGTCATTTAAATCGAATCTGAGACCAAAAGTTTTTTGCCCAAAAAAAAAGTAAGGCTAACCCCTTTGTATTTTTGGCGAAAATTTTCGTGATTCCGAAAAGTGCTGGAATAAATTCTATCTGGCACTATTCCGACGTAATTTTGCAAGAGAAATCGATTGGGCGCAGTCCCAATACGCTGCGATCAACGCATCAAAAGTTACAGCCAAAAAACGAGAACCAGAGTTTTCGGCATTTTTCAGCAGCTGGTTTTTCCTTCGTAATTTCTCTCCTGTTGATCCCACGCCCTTTTCGCTGCGTTTTCTGAGTTCCTGGGTGTCCAATTAGTCAGGTAAGGGTCATTTAAATCGAATCTGAGACCAAAAGTTTTTTGCCCAAAAAAAAAGTAAGGCTAACCCCTTTGTATTTTTGGCAAAAATTTTCGCGATTTTGAAAAGTGCTGGAATAAATTCTATCTGGCACTATTCCGACGTAATTTTGCAAGAGAAATCGATTGGGCGCAGTCCCAATACGCTGCGATCAACGCATCAAAAGTTACAGCCAAAAAACGAGATCCTGAGTTTTCGGCATTTTTCAGCAGTTGGTTATTCCTTCGTAATTTCTCTGCTGTTGATCCCACGCCCTTTTCGCTGCGTTTTCTGAGTTCCTGGGTGTCCAGTTAGTCAGGTAAGGGTCATTTGAATCGAATCTGAGACCAAAAGTTTTTTGCCCAAAAAAAAAGTAAGGCTAACCCCTTTGTATTTTTGGCGAAAATTTTCGTGATTCCGAAAAGTGCTGGAATAAATTCTATCTAGCACTATTCCTACGTAATTTTGCAAGAGAAATCGATTGGGCGCAGTCCCAATACGCTGCGATCAACGCATCAAAAGTTACAGCCAAAAAACGAGATCCTGAGTTTTCGGCATTTTTCAGCAGTTGGTTTTTCCTTCGTAATTTCTCTGCTGTTGACCCCACGCCCTTTTCGCTGCGTTTTCTAGGTTCCTGGGTGTTCAATTAGTCAGGTAAGAGTCATTTAAATCGAATCTGAGACCAAAAGTTTTTTGCCCAAAAAAAAAGTAAGGCTAACCCCTTTGTATTTTTGGCGAAAATTTTCGTGATTCCGAAAAGTGCTGGAATAAATTCTATCTGGCACTATTCCGACGTAATTTTGCGAGAGAAATCGATTGGGCGCAGTCCCAATACGCTGCGATCAACGCATCTAAAGTTACAGCCAAAAAACGAGAACCTGAGTTTTCGGCATTTTTCAGCAGCTGGTTTTTCCTTCGTAATTTCTCTCCTGTTGATCCCACGCCCTTTCCGCTGCGTTTTCTGAGTTCCTGGGTGTCCAATTAGTCAGGTAAGGGTCATTTAAATCGAATCTGAGACCAAAAGTTTTTTGCCCAAAAAAAAAGTAAGGCTAACCCCTTTGTATTTTTGGCAAAAATTTTCGCGATTCCGAAAAGTGCTGAAATAAATTCTATCTGGCACTATTCCGACGTAATTTTGCAAGAGAAATCGATTGGGCGCAGTCCCAATACGCTGCGATCAACGCATCAAAAGTTACAGCCAAAAAACGAGATCCTGAGTTTTCGGCATTTTTCAGCAGTTGGTTTTTCCTTCGTAATTTCTCTGCTGTTGACCCCACGCCCTTTTCGCTGCGTTTTCTAGGTTCCTGGGTGTCTAATTAGTCAGGTAAGAGTCATTTAAATCGAATCTGAGACCAAAAGTTTTTTGCCCAAAAAAAAAGTAAGGCTAACCCCTTTGTATTTTTGTCGAAAATTTTCGTGATTTCGAAAAGTGCTGGAATAAATTCTATCTGGCACTATTCCGACGTAATTTTGCGAGAGAAATCGATTGGGCGCAGTCCCAATACGCTGCGATCAACGCATCAAAAGTTACAGCCAAAAAACGAGAACCTGAGTTTTCGGCATTTTTCAGCAGTTGGTTTTTCCTTCGTAATTTCTCTGCTGTTGATCCCACGCCCTTTTCGCTGCGTTTTCTAGGTTCCTGGGTGTCCAATTAGTCAGGTAAGGGTCATTTAAATCGAATCTGAGACCAAAAGTTTTTTGCCCAAAAAAAAAGTAAGGCTAACCCCTTTGTATTTTTGGCGAAAATTTTCGTGATTCCGAAAAGTGCTGGAATAAATTCTATCTGGCACTATTCCGACGTAATTTTGCGGGAGAAATCGATTGGGCGCAGTCCCAATACGCTGCGATCAACGCATCAAAAGTTACAGCCAAAAAACGAGATCCTGAGTTTTTGGCATTTTTCAGCAGTTGGTTTTTCCTTCGTAATTTCTCTGCTGTTGATCCCACGCCCTTTTCGCTGCGTTTTCTAGGTTCCTGGGTGTCCAATTAGTCAGGTGAGGGTCATTTAAATCGAATCTGAGGCCAAAAGTTTTTTGCCCAAAAAAAAAGTAAGGCTAACCCCTTTGTATTTTTGGCGAAAATTTTCGTGATTCCGAAAAGTGCTGGAATAAATTCTATCTGGCACTATTCCGACGTAATTTTGCGAGAGAAATCGATTGGGCGCAGTCCCAATACGCTGCGATCAACGCATCAAAAGTTACAGCCAAAAAACGAGATCCTGAGTTTTCGGCATTTTTCAGCAGTTGGTTATTCCTTCGTAATTTCTCTGCTGTTGATCCCACGCCCTTTTCGCTGCGTTTTCTGAGTTCCTGGGTGTCCAGTTAGTCAGGTAAGGGTCATTTGAATCGAATCTGAGACCAAAAGTTTTTTGCCCAAAAAAAAAGTAAGGCTAACCCCTTTGTATTTTTGGCGAAAATTTTCGTGATTCCGAAAAGTGATGGGATAAATTCTATCTGGCACTATTCCGACGTAATTTTGCGAGAGAAATCGATTGGGCGCAGTTCCAATACGCTGCGATCAACGCATCAGAAGTTACAGCCAAAAAACGAGAACCTGAGTTTTCGGCATTTTTCAGCAGCCGGTTGTTACGTGGGGGCGAGGGTGTACCGAGCGTTGGTAGTTGATGATTAATTGAATAATCTAGCTCCCACGTAACGACAATGAATAATAATTAACACTAAGAAAAGACCTACCTTTCGATAAGCCGGTATTTTGTAGGATCGTGCTGCTATAGTCCTTTACAGGTCTGTGAGGTTTGTTTAAATGGTTGAGGCAATTACAATAATAAAAATAGGAAGAAGGTCGTTCAAAATAAATGATTAATATAATTTGACTGGTAAAAGATGAAGTACATTCTATTTCGATTTGATTATTGAAATGTTTGGTAACAATCAATGGTGATAAATATATATATATGAGCCGAAAATAACAATTTATAAAGTCTTCAAGTTTATAAAAATCATGTGTTATACTATTCTAGAGGATATTATTATTTGATACCAAGAACATCCACTCTGAACGATGGTTATAACTAGCTGGTCGTGATTTTTGTATTGTATCTCTCTTTTCAGATTATCTTAAATCGATTATATATATATAATTGTTAAGTCTTATTCGTTAATTCTTGGAAACAATAAGTACGAATTAATTGGGGGTAGTGAAGCTAGCCACCAATTCTTGACTTGGTTTTTGTGAATTTACTGAAGTAGTTTTTGATTATCAAGGTGAAACAAGAATTCGTCGAATTTCGAAGATTAACACTCGGATTGACTTAGCTCTTTGGTGAATCGGTCGACGAGATTGAAAGCCGTCGGATCGTGTCGGTCTGCGTCGGTAGAATGCTGGACCAGGGGCCTCACCTCAAATTTGGACGAGTTGATCAATCGAATGATGTTGAACGTTGGTCACTTAGTCTTTGTGAATTTAGAATGATATCTTGTTATCGAAAGTTTGAAAGTGTCTGTTTTCTGATTTTGATGATAAGTTAAAATTGATTGGAACGATTATTTATTAAAAATGATAGTGTAACTATTATTATTTTTACTTAAGATTACCTGATTCGCTTGAATCAGGGCCGAACTCAATTTTAACTAAGGAAAATGGAATATCATAAAAATGTCTATTCGCGAAATGACGAGATTTAGTAAAGAACAGAAAAGAGGGAAATGTAGAAGATAGTGAGTCCTTTGCAATTAACAGATTAACTGAATGCTCGAATTTGACGAATTAGCGCGAGACTTTAGGCCGGTCACAATTAAGATTTTCCAAACGCTACTCTTGCTCGAGAGGGCTAATCCGGGTTTACGTCCACGCACTTCGCGACTTGACAGACGAAAGACGCGGCTTCTTGGGCCCGAGGGTCCAAGGAGCTGCAGTTGTAATTAGTTACAACGGTAATTAGCCAATGAGGTGCGAGAGCGACCTCCTGGTGCCCAAATCCACATGGTCAGCGTTACTTCTCGCTCTTCGACGGTGTTCCGACGATTCTCAATCTCGTCGGTGACACATTGAAAATATGAACAAAAGATATTTGCATGCAATGTTCACACATTCATTCATACATTCCAATGAGTAATCTATTTTAATTTGATGGTTCTGAAGGTAGTGGTTTATCCTAGTTATTGATTATAATTTTAATTTAAAAAGAGGGATATTTCCAGGCTGAGCGCTACTGATACTAACTCAGCAGTCTCTCATCTCAGTTCTTGGTACCAGTTATAAGAAACAATTTTGAACCTTATACTAGGGATCATTGTTGGTCTCTACGTGACTTTTGCCAGGAGGGGTGGAACTCGCCGTTATTAGAATATGAGATTTTGATGAAATGATATCTGTGCATTGAAGAAATTAAAGCAATGAAATGAAATGGAATTTTGAAAAAGTTACGCCAAGGCGGTACGTCGGGGCGTAACAGGTTTTTCCTTCGTAATTTCTCTCCTGTTGATCCCACGCCCTTTTCGCTGCGTTTTCTGAGTTCCTGGGTGTCCAATTAGTCAGGTAAGGGTCATTTGAATCGAATCTGAGACCAAAAGTTTTATGCCCAAAAAAAAAGTAAGGCTAACCCCTTTGTATTTTAGGCGAAAATTTTCGCGATTTTGAAAAGTGCTGGAATAAATTCTATTTGGCACTATACCGACGTAATTTTGCCGGAGAAAACGATTGAGCGCAGTCCCAATCCGCTGCGAGCAACGAATGAAAAGTTACGGCCAGAAAACGAGAACCTGAAATTTCGACATTTTTCAGCAGCTGGTTTTTCCTTCGTAATTTCTCTCCTGTTGATCCCACGCCCTTTTCGCTGCGTTTTCTGAGTTTCTGGGTGTCCAATTATTCAGGTAAGGGTCATTTAAATCGAATCCGAGACCAAAAGTTTTTCGCCCACAAAAACAGCAAGGCTAACCCCTTTGTATTTTTGGCGAAAAATTTAAAGATTTCGAAAATTGCTGGAATAAATTCTTTCATGCACTATTCCGACGTAATTTTGCGAGAGGAATCGGTTGGGCGCAGTCACAATGCGCTGCGAGCAACGGATCGGAAGTTACAGCCAACAAACTAGATCCTGTGTCCTTGATATTTCACAGCCGGTGCTCTTTCCTTCGTACTTCCTCTGCTGTTGGTTCCACGCTTCTTTCGCTGCGGTCCCTGAGTTCTTGGGGATCCAATTAGTCAGCAAATGGTCGATTATCTGCCTACTCCTACGTCTTTAGCCACGTACTATGACCGCTAACCACCTTCGACCACCTCCAACCAATCTAACCACCTCCAGCGACCACCGCTAACCACCTCGGGTTATACCTGGAAAAGTAATAATTATCATTAGTATAAGAACACATTAATAATATTGTTCGAGGATTAATATAACTAATTCATGAATCAGTTATACGATAAATTACATCAGCACATTCATGGCTACTGAATTTATGCTTGCGCGAAAAACGAATAGAAACAAGTTATCGTAAACATGACAAGTGTGAAAAATTTTGAATAAAACATACTGATAGGTGTTATTAAATAGTATAACAATGTTAAACTCACCAAGCACAAATCCTCAACCTACTCGTCCACCTTGTTTTCTTCGTCTTTCTCTTTCTCCTCCTCGTCCACCTTCGACCACCTCCAACCACCGCCAACCTCCTTGGATTATACCTTGAATAGTAATAAATATCATCAGTATAAGAATACATCAAAAATATCGTGTAAGGATAAATATAATTAATTAATTAATTAACGATATATCAAGATTCATTAGCGTATTTATAGTTACTGAATTTGTGCTTGCGCAAAAATGAATTGATAGAGCAGAACCCACCTACGCTCTCAGGCCCACCTGGGCCCACTTGCCCTTCGAAAATATAAGTTTACTCAGGGGTATCCGTCTTTATGTTCTTCAGTCAACGTGTAGGACTTTCATGCCTCGTATCCGAACATTACAAGTTTTTTTTTTGTGTAATCTTCGTACGTGACGTTTTGTGGAGATTCAGTTAAGTGACGAGTAGTATTAAAATGTATTGAACGTGATTTTGGAAATTCAAAATATAGATTAGATCGCGAGGAATACACTTTTTCTTCTGTTCCGTCGACCCCTTCTTGCTCGACTCGGAAAATTTATGAAACTTTTACATTTCTGGTAAAAATTCTTTTTCGGAAAGTTGAATGGCGCAGACGGAGGTCTGTCGGAGTAGCAAGTAGAAGTTGAAGTGGAAATGTCTGTAAGGAATAACACTCGCAATGCTTTCATGTTATTTTATTATCAAAGCGTAACAGTTATTCAACCAATAATGCATTCTCAAGGTTAACAGACTCGTATGTTACATCGAATATAAATAATACGTTATTCTTTTTATTGCAGCATACACTTCCGTCAACTAAATTGACTATTTCTATTATCTACACTAATCTATTCCAATACCTCCACTACAATGGAGAAACAATAACTGCTATATGATACTCACGTAACGTGTATCTATAATGCCAATATTTTATTATTAAAGGCTATGAGCAAATAACAATTATAACTTTACTAGCAAAAATCTACACGATATAATAATGTTGTTATCACTATGTAATATTGAACACACCTGTTCGTACATCAATATTTAGCCGGTAAAGGCGTGAGAATTTATGTGGTACGTATTCACAACGTATCTACAATAATTGTAAACAGTCACATCTTCGTCACGTAAGATTTGACAGCGCGATAAAGTCAGCTGATGTACCAATAATTCAATTTTCTGTTACGCATATAATAATTTGCCGCGTTATTTCGGTAAACAATTAAGCCACTAAAATATTACAGTACCGGAACTACTAGACAGATATATAAATTTTACAATACATACATTTTTAGAGATATACGATCACACTAATCTGGCTTCTGATATATCATGTAGTAATATAGGTACAAATACGTGAAGCTAGCTTGATTAGAGGTTTTTTTTTTTAAACCCATTATCTACCCGCTAATTGTCATACGGTGGAAATTGAATTGGAAGTGCAGCTAAGCGTTCTATCGATAGTTGTAATTGCGAAAATTCTGCAGTTTATACTGTCAGGGAATTTTGAGAAACAAGTCGTGGTTTGAAACGTTTTTTCTTCCTCTCTTATTTTTTGTATATGAAGGAAAATATTATACAATTTATTATTATGGTGATTTAAAAAGATAGTTAATTCCTCGTATGTGATTGATTGTGTACGAATTAGAAAAATGTTTGATCATTTTCGAGTAAAAATCTAATGCTTTCAAAGCATTAAAAGCCTGCACGATATTACAGAAGAAATATATGTATAGTGTCTTAGGTATATAATGTATAAGTACAGATATAGACAGATATAGAATATAATGTATACATGTATGATCATTGGTTATAGACAACTAGATTGGTCGGATTTCATCCAATGTAAACTTACACCGTAACGTTAACCTATTAAAATTAAAATTTATTATTTATCGCGGTGGATATAAAATATTTATTCATATTCACGTATCCGCTAATATGATCTAAATTTCTAGGGTCTCATATCCTCAGAACATTTAATCCTATTTCCAGTATTTCAAGGCTCCTTTCTCCGCGGGAGACTCACCAGTCTCAAGGGTGGGCCGTAGTTGGTTTCGACGCTGTCGCATGTATCTCGAATTATCCAAGTCCCCGTATCTAAATCGCAAAAATGGCATAAAAGCCCCGTTGTACATGAAATTCTGAACAACACCACCCCAAGACACTTCCGTTTAATGCAAAAATAAAGAAACGAAACGATTTCTACGAATTTACTCTCGCGCATTTTTATGTATTTCTTTATGCCATTTCTTTATTTTTCCATTAAATGAAAATGCATCGGAGTGGTTTTGTTCAGAATTGCATGTAGAATGGGGCTGTTATGCCCTTTTTGCGTTACAGATACGTGGATTTGGATAATTCGAGATATAATGAAAACCTCGAAAATCGACTAGGGAACCCCCTTAAACTTACTAACCAAAAATAATCGCCCACTTTATGAATCCAGGCTTTTACGCTAGTATGTAGCTGTACTTATGCAACCTCGTTATCAGTGTTTCTTCCCATCTTTTGCTCAACACACAAGCTGACGGGCTTTTGTACACACTTACTCGAATTGAAAGGTATTATTATACAGCTTAATCGCCAAAACGAAGAACGGAATGCTGCTTCATTTCAGTTTGACTATTTTGAACGTACAAAGCGATGATATGTTGAAATAATAAAATACGCATGTACAAATAATTCAATCACAGACAACAGCTGTTCGTTCCCGAATGAAAAAGTGCTCGCTATAATGAAAAATTAGTCATTACATAATATAAGATCCAGACCGTGCAATGCGTCTTAATAACTGATTAAATGTTTTCACAAAATCGCAACATTAATTGCGAACTGCCAGCTATACCAACCTCTTTATACAATTACAACATTACACAGTAGATTCCTTATATATCTTTCATATCCGCGTTATAGCGGCGATGATCCGATAATGATCGATAATAAATACTCACGTACACAGGCTTTGTTTACACTTATAATCAGACAATATTTTTCACGTTTACATTACACGTCATACTCCGTACGCAAATACATTATTAAATTACCTAATATTATTATAGTATCATTACAGCAACGGATAGAAATCTCTCGCAAGACTTGACACATGCGCAAAAATATATAAGCAAGACAAAAGGTATACCCATGCATACTTGAAAAAAAAAAAAAAAAAACTATTGTAGTGGTTACTCAATTTTGGTTTTCTTCCAAAAATTGTCTCGCATCGCAATGTGTAAAGGAATACAAGAATACGTTTTTCTTTCTCTCGCATGATACTCGATTTTAATCAACTAATACATCGCACCTTGGCGACAAAGGTTACGCAGTTAAAAAAGTTTGGCGTTTGTCGGTTCAATAATACATTTCGAATGCCGAGATTCGAATCTACAATCATGCGAAGTGTTCCTTCAGAGTTCTTACGGCCAGCTTGAATTTCGATTAGCATCGTTATATTAGGGTGTAAGTGAACTTTTGTGGCCAAGGTGGGATACGGCTGGATATAAGAAATTTCAATCGTTATAGTGACATAATTATCAATACAGAGGAGTGTACGAAACCCGTATATTTTTGCGCATGTCAGCTCGCGTCGTGTACGTACGTCAATTAATTATGTATACATGTATAAAATTCCAAATCTATTTAGCGTTCTGCTCTTTTCTTTTTCCGATCATTATTCTACTTTTACCTTTTTTTATTCCCCTCCATTCCCTACTTTCGTCTTTTACACTTCTTTTTTTTCCTTTTTTTTTTTTTTTTTCGAAAAGGCGAGCACGCTGACTATGTATTCAATTCAAGGACATTGCATCATCAAGTAATATAGATCTCTGTTATATTTTTCTACGTTATAATGTTCATTTCCATATACATATATAATAATGTAACATATGATAACGGTGTGATAATTTATCTAGAGATATAACACGATTTTAATTATAATTTCTTATTATCGTTATTATTATTAGTTTCGACTTCATTTTTTATTTTGATTGGAAAAAAAATTTTGTCAATGCTTCTTACAACGTTGGGTTTTCGTTCTCAGGTCGCAAGAATTGTTAATTATAATACAACCCGGTTTCTTGATAAAGGAAAGCTCAACATATGACGTTAAAAACTCAGTTAATTCGTTTCCCCCTCGACAAGAATTAGCCTTTGTAAATTAGATAATCAATTCATATTCGATATACTGCCAGTTACACATTAGTCACTGTACGTCATCGTACAGAAAATAATGCCTCAGATTGTTTAAATAATTTTAATCATCCCAATTCAATGTATTCGATTTTATTGATGCTATTTTATCCGAAACGCGACTTTTCTCGATTAACCATTATCAGTACCGAGATTAATGAACAATACTAAAACCTCTGGTATATACGGAACTTGAAAAATAACCGGCAGTTTCATTTTAGGTACTTGTTTATCCTTTCGAGATGATCGGGCGACGATTAATTTGTATCGAATTGTACATGCATAGAGACACTTGGCGGTATATGACGTTATTATTATCATTACAGTTTCCTAATTTTGTAATCCGCTTTTAATGATTTTCCGAATCTACTGTTGGGATGATTATATTATGGTGATATGGTTTTGATATGAACGATTTTGATCATTAAAATCAATATAGGATACACTTGTACTGTTATCGGTTTACTAACGATATCTTTTCCATCGCATTATCATTATCATTATTATTATCATCATTATTATTATTCTTGTTGTTGTTTTTATTATTAACATTACCGTCATTATAATTATTATTATTATTAGATTTAACAGTGACAGAAGCTATACGGACAATCAACACCGAGAAAATGATAGAAGATATTAATATATGTATATTTAGTACCTATCACGCACGGATGCTGAAACCGTTGGAGCCGAAGGAAGTTTTATTGTAAGATATATAGAAAAAGTTTATTTCTCGCTGTTTGTTTTAATTGGTGGTAAAATTTTTACAAATAATCGCTAATAAACAAATGCGGACTGAGTCGTGGTGAAATTGAACGGGGGAGCGAAAAATTCACGGATGTGATGTAAAATAATTACAAAGACTGTACAAAGCGATTAGTTTTTATCTGTACTCGCGTGTTTCAAATCTCAGCGTATCCGGCGGTAAAACGATAGAGTGTTAATTTGATATTTATCATTATTATTATAGCAAGTATAGACGAGTAACCGTTTGATTAGCTATTTGATGTGTAGTTGGATTAGTTTGATTATATCTACACATATGTATAAATGTAGATCGTACCGATATACATAGTGCAGAGAGCTTACTATAAACGTATATCACTAGACATTGAAAAAAGTGAAAATTGTCCATTTTTTTTTTTTTTTTCTTGTGAAAACCGAATTAACAAATTTCTCAATATCTCGCTAGCGATATAATATTTTGTATTTTGATTTCGGGCTGTCAGCCATTTATATTTATGTATTATATTATCTATATAATATATATATAGGTTATATATACTCATAATATCCTCACAGATTTCACGTGAACAATATCTACGACACGATATTGTTACACCAAAACACATCACGTTTCGCTTTTCGATCTAGTCGTATTTATATATACCGTTTAATAGAGTCGAAAATTTGTTTGATTTTGAGCCAACCGATTCGCTGGGTTATGTTCACTTACTATATTCTCCCACCGTTTTTTCTGCCTTCCCGAACTCGATTCGGTCATAATTCAAGCTCAGAAGAAAAACTTTCATTCGCTATTAAGCACATGTATAAGTACACTATATATGTGTACGTATCGGGCCATAGTATATGTATACCTATACGCATTCATTTATAATCGTGTAATATATAAGGAACTACAACATTGAATTCAAAGTTAAACATATTGTTACAACGATCACTGGATATCTTTCCGTTTGGTTTGTTTTTCCATTTTTTATGGCTTTTTTTTTATTTTTTATTTTTTTTTTGTTCCATTTTTCACCCACTAATTATGTAGTATTTCAAACGTGGCACAATGTTACGAGGATTACAACCCTACGCACCTCAATTACTCGATAAGAATTTATCATATAGCTTTACAAAATCGAACAGCATGATATTCGCGTAGTTATTAATATTCACCTAGATATGTTTCATATGAAATATTTATACGCGGATGGTAATCGTCTAGATGTATTATACGCGTGAATTATGTATAAATTTCACGAACTTTCTTTTTGAATTCGTTCACACGCATACGTACCAAGAATGTTTACGAAACTGATGTTAACTTTATCATGGCGATCCCTGACTTTACGAGCTTTGAAATTATTAAAGCCGGCGCAATATTCATTCCGTGACATTTATCTCGAAAGGAAATTAAATTTTTCCCCCGAGTGGGACAGTTGTACAATGTTATTTGCCAAATAAAAAATTCAGCAATAAATTCCCACTGTTCAAGGAAAGCATGAAGAATAATTCTTGTGTTTCTTTTTAGTACAAATATGTTGAAATATTTCTAACGGTGAACTCGTGATAATAGTTATAACGTATAACACATGTATACTGTATTTCAGAATTAACCTTTTTTTTCGTTATATGTCCGTATGCCTATAAATATTTACGCGTATATTTCAACGTATCAGTTAATTATAGAAAACTTTTCATTCGCATATATTTTTCACAATTTTTCGTTCGCCAAAAATTTGAACAAACAAGTTACGAATCTTACTTCAATCAATTACAAATATCTGTTTATGACTTACGTGCTACAAAATATTTATTTCTTTATCATAGTTACTTATATGTACCGATTTATTCTTATTTTTAATGCTATTATTTTCTTTGTGTTTCAATGTGCAAACGGCTATCTCATTTTGATCTTTGATGGATCGATCCAAACTTCGTTTCGCATAAAAAATATGAGCGAGCATACAATAATCATTCATTAATATCTCGTTAAATATCTCGCAGATAAACTGCAGCATCACTCATCTTTCTCCCTTTTCATATTCACTGTCTATGTATAGTCGAACGTCCATATCGGTAGATTTATTTACACGCATTCTGTCTAGAACGGGGTGAAAAATATCTCTTTTCTTTTATCTCTATAAAAATTTTCAAACGTTAAATTTCTGACGTTATCGCAGCATCGTTTCTCCGATTTTTTTCTGCTACTTCAGTTCGATTGCGTGAAAAAAAAAAATTTCAGTTCCTTGACCAGTCGGAAAAAATAATAAAATTGAAGAAGTATTGATGACAAGAATGAACGGTAAAGAAAGTGGACGAATTTGGTAATAATCATGCCAAAATAGTTCTAATATCAAAGAGATGTCAAAATCCAATATGGCAATGAAAGAAAAATTTCAGAATTTCTTTCAACCACTTTCCTCTAACCGCATGCATGTAAAAATGTTAGATCGATATCTAAGAAACGATTTATCGTCTGTTCGACGATCGTCGCACTAATCGTCAAAGCTGTCGGTCAAGTGTACAATCTCTAAGAATTTTATTGGCTTGGACATCGACAACACGTACACTGTATGTATACATGTAATATTAAGAAGATCGATCATCGTCTACCTAACAGCGTCGATCATCGATATCTTTCGAAGATATATAAATGATTACGTTTCTGTTCCTTTTTCTCTTTATGTCTCGATTCGTCTTTACTTGTTGGAAAAAGACCGGTACAGCGGTAGCTGTATCGTATACGTCGGTCAAACGGTACGTTCATCGACGTTGAGCCTAGTACGCATACTTAATATCGTTTGTACGGCATTGTCACCCCCTTCACCATCGCCACGAGCATTTTAATTTAACTCTGAAAATTACAGAGTCATGCGTGGAGAACGGTGGAGGGGGTCAGGACGCTATGCTTGATCCACCTCGTGGCAAACTTCCATGTAGTCTGGATCGTGCATTATGGCTTTGATCAGGTCCTTGAGGATCGTGTACCTAGGAAACATCGGGTACATCTTCGAGTCGTTGTATTCGGTCTGCAACAAACATTCGATACGCATTTAGGCGTTTTTAAATTAACAAAGTACATCGACGGGTTCATCATCGCGAGCATAATTACAAGGATCGAGTTATTAAACTTATTGTTAGGCTCTAGTTCCCAACAAATTTTAATAAAACTACCATAAGTTAGTCTGTCTACAGGGAGGACACTTGTTTTTTTCGAAAACCAGTTCTCGACGACTGCATTTTAAAAATTTTTGGATGAAAATTTTATACAATATTCTTCAAATATTGATCTTTTACATGCTTAAGGATTGAATAAAAGAAATGAAGAGAAAATGTTTTGTTTTTTTTTTGCTCTTCAAAACCCATTCAACCCCTTAAGGTTTTCCTTCGTTCCGGTTCGTCGTCTTCATCTTCCCTGCGTTTTCTTAATTTGCCTCCCACGGATGGATTTTCACGGGCAAAAAAATGCTGTCGATTTTTTTTTACCAACAGCCATGTTTTCGGCATTCCTATCGGCTAAGAACTAGGCAGCAAAATACTGCGGCAGGATTTTGCTACCCGTGAAAATCCAGACTACCTATGAGCCACTTCTGCGAACATACATCGTCCATAAATTGTAATGGAGTTGTAAGAGCCGGAACGACTCGAAAAGCAGGAGTCATTCCGTACTAAACTACCAAACACGTGTGGGTAACAAGGGGGGACTTTGCAAGGCCAAATAGTATAATTCGACGATGCTACCTCCAGCCAGGCGAGCGTATAATAATACGTAACACGCGTCACCTTAAGCGAGTAAGCTTTTGGCGTCCAACCGCCGAAGACGGTGGGTTTTCAAAGCAGGTAAGTGGATGAAGTGCCTCGTAAATGTATATGCCTACGGAGTGGGTGTAAGTGCTCTAGCTGTTATATAACACACCGCGACCTACACCCGAAACCGGTGAAAACTACGGTCGTACTCCTGGCAAAAGGCGATTAATTTTATGACGAACACTTTCATCTCATCCCCGTTTTTACAATTCATGAAAACGGCGCGTGTCGTGAATGTAGCGGGGAAAAATTCTTGTTCAACCATCGTAACGCGCAGGTCTTATCTTTCTAAAAGGGTGATGGCAACGATCTTGCATCTGCAGGTGCAGTCTTGAGATCTGAACCCCTCGAATTGCACAAATTTCAAATACCTGAAATTCGTAGAATGAAAATCCCTAGCGTCGTGTCGATTTCAAAAATCTGAAACTCACCGAGAATCTGGAAATTGAACAACTATGAACACTTTGACGATGAACATTCAAATTTCATATTCACTGTACCAGTTGGTACTGCTGATCGAGGAGTTCAAACCTATCCAATGCATCTGGTGCATTTCTGACGACGTTCAGACTTTTTGGGACAAAATGCAAGCAGGGATATTTGGATTTGCGCACGGAGGAAGAGACTGGTGAATATTACGAACGCGGAACGGTAGAGTATTAGCGAAACCATCTCGAGCAATTTCGGATTATTAATATCCCTGGCGGATTATACCTGTGTACTGAAAAGACGACGCGACGCGGGATAAGGTAAGTCGTTAGCTGCACGAGCCGAGCGGTAAAAAGAGGCGGCAAATAAGTAGAGGAAGGAGAAGAAAAAGAAGAAAATAACCAAAAGCAGACTTGTATTTTATTCCGGCGAATATTAACGCGTTAAAGCTTCGTATTTCTGGCGAATGGGTGTGAGCACGTTATCAAATAACTTAGAGTACCTGAGAGCCTTGTGTAATAATAAAAAGTGATGTATGCGATTTAGACAGGGTTGAATTAAAGTAGTTGTCATTTACGTGGTGGGCAGATCATTGTTATGCAAAAAGAAAAACGTCTAGACGCTTGAGGGAAGCTTTCGATGTATATAAATATATTACTATACTGTATTCACGCGGTCTATTTATTGAGTAAATAACGTTATAACGGTGTTTCAAAAACCCCGCGGAGAAAATCATCACCAGAAATATAAAAAACGGGGTGTTTCAGGTCCGTTCGGTTAAGCTCTTCGATTGCATCGTAAAATTTTTTATGTGGTCGTATTGATCGAGGTAGGCTTAAGCGATTTCATCACATTGCGCTTATCGGGTTGTCTCGAGGAAAGGAAAACGAAAAATCTAAAATAAGAATGAATTCATGGGTTCGGTGGTTGAAAATCGTAGGGGAAATTGGCTTGAATAAAAATGATCATGTATGTTGATTCTCAATCGTTAAACTTTACAGCGAAGTGAGTTTTTTGACTGGGTACCACATATTCTGTTGTAAGTCATAACGGAACAGAAAATGACATAATAATTCCGTTAGAATCATTCACTCGATTTTTACATTTTACAGAGTTCGTTTTGCGAAAATACCCGATAAATTGTCTCGCCAGTGTGCAGTTTCACCTTGGCAATGAAGGATCGAAACAAAACCCGTATGACGTGAAACAAAACCACTGTCGGAAGCAATTGAACTGAACGTCCATTGACAATGAGTGGAGAGGAACAAAATGAATACACCTTGACAAGTTGCACTGTGGCTAAAACACTTGTAAACTAAAAAAGTTTGCGTTCGTGGCCCAAGTGAACTGGAACCGAAGGTGGCGAGTATAATCGTGCACCGTGAAACACGAATGACAGTACGAATGAATGATAAAATCTTGAGTGATGGACATATTTTATGTAAGGATTGTAAAGTTTGTGATATGAGCAGGATTAGAACTGGCCTGGGTTTGAGAATAACTCAAGTTTAGATCGGGGAACGATAATGTACGAGAATAAAGGAAACTTGTATATTTTTAATAAATCCGTTATTACCTTGAGAACTCGTATAAGGTTCCTCAATCCACTATATTTCTTCAGCAATCTATAAAGGTCGTTGGTCATCTGAGTATTTTCGGCTTCTATCTGGGCCGTAGTCATATCTGTAACATATAAGGCTAATTGAATATCGCCTCGAGAATAAAAACTACTAATAGAAAATGTATGGGCACACTGTATCAGGGCGTGGATCTTCATCTGAAGTGTTTAAGTCTGAAAAAAAAGGAAGGTCAACCCGTTACTGCTTTGTCGGTTAAACTTCAGCAAGGTTCAAGGACCGTCAGCGTAATTTTGTGTAAGATAACGATTGCGCAAAGTTGACGGTTACTGCGAGCAGTGATTGCAAAGCGAGTCATGAGACGGAAAACTTTTATCGCATTTTCACATTTGTTGGTCCAAAACTGTTCAGGATTTCTTTTTTGCATTTCTAGGGGTCCAATAAGCATGCAGGTGGTAATTCACATCCATTTAAAGAGGTGAAATTTTTAGATTCAGAAATTGTAGAAGAGCGAGGCTAACCAATCAAATTTTGACAATCAGATATATGCGTGTTTTGAATAAAGTTAAAAACTATTCTTTGATGGACTATGTCGACGTCATGTTGCAAGGAGAATCGATTGTTTACAGTCCAAATACACTGCAAAAAACGTATCAAAAGTTTAAGCCGTAATGAGAAAGATTAATTCTTGTCATTTCTCTGCCACTGCAGATTTCATCGTTATTTTTCTGTTGCACGTTCTACGCTCGATTCGATGCGTTATCTAGGTTCTTGAAGTTTCAAATATTCAAGACAACATTTTCATTAGACAAAAAAAAAATTTTTTGATAAATATGCAAATGCAAAAAATGAAGGTAAGACTCGGGAAAGTCGGCGTTTTTCATAAATTATCAACGGAATACACCCCAGTTACTCATTTCTGATGAACCTTTGCTCTCAAGTTCAACTTTAATTGTTCATTTTTGTTTTTTTTTCTATAAAGACGGATTTTGCTTCAAACCGCTTACCTTGGATTATAGTCACGGTTACAAATATCGATAAAAACTCAGCAAAAAAATATAAAACTGCCAGTGGCCATGTTTTTTTGACAGGACGACCAACATTTTTTAGGTTAGATACATCGCGGTGATCTGTCATCTGAACTTACGACGGTTGGTCAACCTGACGAAACAACTGCTCTTGCTCTAGAGTTTTAGCGCATGCGCGTTAGATCATCGCAGCGTTATCTGCCCGCTGTGTATATTCATCAAATTTTTGTTGACCATTCCTTTTTAACCGGAATAGAGTTTGTCAATCTCTCAACAGGAAGAATAAGCGAAATAAACGTATATCATCTTCGATAAGAATTCTTCGAATCTATACTATAATCGTCGTAAAAATTGTCTACTAATTTCTGTTGTGCTCACTTTCAAGTCGCTCAATCCGCTCTCTCTTGCTTTCCGCCTCCTCGGCAAGTCTCGCCGACGTCTTAACTCCTTCGCCACTCTTGTGGGTTTTCTCCATAATCGCGCAGGCACGGAGAACGAAAGCTGGTACGGTTTCCTGTTTCTCCTGCCTAGGAATATCCACCAGAGTCCAGTACTGCGTCTCGAGCCTAATTACATCCTGAAACGTGTAAATACGATCAAGTCGTAAATTTAACTCATCAGCCACCAAGTTCACCCCGATCGATGACCATCATTGCTTTTCAAGGACGTGAAATGCAGCCGTGGAAAATTCTGTCATCGAGTCGTAGTTCGACATTCTCTATTCTTATTGCTAACCATGATAGAATTCAGGCGGAACCTCACCTTGACCATGGACTTGAGGAGCTTGTAGCGCTGGAAGATGTTCCGGACTTGTTTGCTGTCGGTGTATTTGCACATGAGTCCCACCAGGGCCCTTTTCGCGGTGTCGTAACTTCCGTCGAGTCGTATTCTCACGGTACGCAGCCTCTCGTTCGTTTCAATGACTTCCTCCTTGCTCTGACCGCCTTAATTTTATGATCATCAATTTATATCTCATTATAAAAATTGTACACAAGATAACGATGCGGCTGCAGAAAAAAAATTCACAAGGGAAATCAGGAAAAATACCAAGGATACGTCGAACAGATGAAGATGCGAAAGCGATAAAGCAGGGGGAAAATTCCATTATATACCATAACGAATGGCAGCGGAGAGGCGGAAAGGTGGTGAAGGATTCTTGAAAGTCTCTAGCTCGTGTGCTTCGCCATATTTTACTCAATTTTATTTATTCGTTCTTGTTTCGTTGCAACGCGCCAGGGTTATGTCAGGTTAAACGGAATTTAATTCAGGCTTTATTGAACCCATAAATTGTAGCGCTCAAGCCATTCTCGTTCTTTACTAGATAACTGCGATAACAGTTTTTTCTTGCAAGCCTTCGCCGTACGCTGGCATCCACGATCAGCAACTAACGAAAAAAAAAAAAAAAAAAAAAATGAAAAAAGGAAGCCGCAGGCACGAACAAAAGACGTTAGAGTATCGTATAAAATTTTCCTACTATAAAACTTCACCAAAAATAACGAATCTTTCGTTACAGCAAAAGTCTATATTACAATTATTTTTTACGACTTGACGGGAATTTTGAAATCAGCCAAGAAAATTTCTAGTATCGATACAAACTTTATGCATCTTCCTATAATTACTGTGTGTTGAATCGATTTCGTCTTTGATTCTCTTTTCGAGTCTGTGCTGAGGTTCTACAAGAATTTACGTGCATGTATTATGGTATAAAAAATTCTGCATCGATTTTTCTGAAATCCACCACCACTAGCAATAACCTTCTTTATACTCTAGATTTATATGTATAAAGTAAGTAACTTCTTGAAATCAGAGACGAGAAACGGATCCACCTATTTACGGATATATTTTGTTTATCCGCGCTTATTTATGCAGCACGCAACGCTGAACAGTTGCGCCATAAATATCGTATCAACCCGACGAAAATTCATAGTATTGATTATTTACCATACCCCGCAGCACGACGTATTGGATCCAAAAATAATCAAATCCGATCAGAAACATTCGTGTAAAATTTTCGTCATAGATTAAAAATGATTCGCCTGGTCTGGGGAATTGAAAACAGTTGCTAACAAAATATACCTACGTATATATATACATAATTTCGGAGCTCTCACAAGATTAGAATAAATTTTTCAATTCTACGGAAATATTTCTACTGATGTATGCAATATATTAATTATCTTTCCTCGGTATAAACAACATTTACAGTTTTGATTCAAAACATTGTCGAACTGAATGAAATTTTCCTCAAGGATGCAGGAATTTAGACACAGTGAAACTTGGGGAAATCATAAAATTGTAATCGAAACATGTACAAGATGGAAAATGTTTAGAAAGTTAAAAAAAAAAAAATATAAATATATATATTAGAAAAGACGTACACGCAGTGCAGGTTTGAAGTAATTAAACAGAGTGAAAAATAATCCTTACTGGACGTGCCCTCGTCCTTGACATCCTGGACGATCCTTCTGACGCTCTGTGTAAATTTCCCGACCAAGTTCGTGCTGGCTGAAACAGATAAACGATGATTCGCTTGGTTAATGCGATTATTAGCAAACTCCACGCGTAACGTTGAAATTAGACTGGAAAGATGAGAGGAAAGAAAAAAAAAATAAAAATAGTTAATTCTTAGAGCGCTCTCCGCGCCGGGTTGAAATCCGGCGAAAGCTCGTTGAATTTGCATTTTTCGCGGCTTAAAAGTGAAATTCTCTGTCAGCGATTTCGGCGTATCATATCAGGTGGATGCAATGTTTGGGCTTGTTAAAGTCACGCAGAGTGCATTTATATACACCTCGTTATAAAATTTGCCGAAAATCCTGGACAAGGGGACATTGTAAAAGCTAAACCCGACCCTCAGGAATATAATATTCGATCCGAAATCGATCATTTTTCAAGCTCGATGCTTTTTCCTCACAATCGGTTTTTGCAATACAAAATCAATTTGTGTGATTATAATAACAGTTATCAACATTGTCTTACTCACTGATTACCTATTTGATATAATAAGTGACGGATAAATGAATATTTTCACTCGAAATTGAAAAATATTTTTGAACCAAGCTGTAAATTATTGAAAAAATTTTTCGTTATTATCCGCACTGCTAACGCGAAGAGGCAACCGATTCTGCGGTTCACGTGAACAAGGGTGACGAGACTGCAAGACCGTAATTGCAACGATATTGCTGACCGCATTAATGCGTCCAATTTCCAATGATGAGATCAAGCGGGGCTCGTTTCACTGATTAATTACAAATATGTTGTTTAGAGGGTAACGCAGAGATGCATAATCGATTTTCAACGAGGCTGATTACCTGGACATCGATACTTTTTGCTATGTTTATTACAAGCATGTATCTTATTAATATCTTATTAAGCTACAATAATTATCCCGATGGTTAGAGAAAACAGAGTATTAAAATTATTAACGTTAAGAGCCTGGATACCTATTTTTCATTTCATATCACTTTAAAAAAGATGAAAAAAATTTGTAGACTCGTTTGATTTCACTTCACGACGACTCGTTTTGGCTGAAAAATTTGCTGAAACAATAGTCGATTCGAAAGTGATATTTGTTCATTGAATCAAATATTAGTGGAAACTTGAAAAATTGAATATTCAACGCTACCAACGTAACGAAGGAAAAACTGTCTCCCCGCGATTGTAGAAAAAGTTTTCAGAATAAAGTTAACAATCATGAAGTGAAATCCATCGATGAACTAGACTCTTTTAACATTTTAAAACATTTTGAAAGTAAATGTGGATATGAAAATTATACTCCGTAAATGCTCCGTGTGTGAGTGTCTTGTATAAATAACATTGGCAAAAAAGTATTGATTCTTGACCGATAATTATGAAACAAGAAATATTTTATATTTAAATAACAAGACAAGACGTGACACAATTTAAATTCAGCGTATCGAGTAGTAAACTCATTATTCTTACATTATTATCGTTACGAATTAATATTGCCATTCATAATTTTCGAGTTTTACATAATATTTTTTATTTCTTTACTTTATTACGTTATTTCTTATATTTATAAAGCTGAATAAAAGATTCGGATGATTATAAAAGTTACTGAAATTGTTACACATTGACCAGTTCTAAACGCGAAAAATAATACAAACCAAATATGGTGCCTGTTGGCTATAATCCGAGCTGCGATAACGATGGCCAAAACACTCGAATAAAATGACGTATTTTTCTTAAAGCTGGAGGTTAAGAGGCACGTGGAAACTAGCCCAACTTTACCAAAGTTATAAGACAGCTGGCCCACAGCTCAATCTGCAGGCAGTGTGCCAAAAGCAAGCCAACACAGTGTCGACGACGTCGTAGTTAAAAAATTATGTAAAATTAACTTTAGTAATAAATTGGTTTTCAATGCCATGCGTATCGTTTCTTAACAACAATTTCTCTCGACATTTATATCCAGAGTAATGAATCATTCGACGTTCAGCGCAAAGTCTCTTCTGGATTGTGTACGTAGCAACAGATTCGCGGAGAAAATTTCACCGTAGAAAGTAATTATTTGCAAATACCGCATTATTCGAAGATTTATCGTGCGAAGTGAGGAAGGTGTCCGCGTTGAATTTATTGGCAAATGATAAAAGGGGAGGGAAATGAATAACGGAAATAACAATTTATCCGGACAGCGTATATCTTGAAAGAATTAATCTTTCGTCGACGAGAGAGAAAGAGAGTCGTAGACGGAGGACAAGGTACATGGAAAAAATGTAGTGAAAAGCTCGCGGTATAAAACCGTGGGGTGAAAAATTCGATTTGTACGAAATGGTGCGGTAATACAAAGTCCCCTGCAGTCCGTCAGGACCGCGTTTCTCTCCGATTCCGCACAGTTTGACAGCAAATTGGCTGCAACGATTGTCACTCTTGCCAACCTGGCAGAACCGCCGTCGTGAAAGACTTCCGACATGTTATAAGTTCGTGACTTTACAGAGACACCGCCCAGGGAATCCTATCGCAGAAACGTTTAACGGGCTTACTTCTCAGGAGGAAAGTAAATGCGGGTACGCTCTGTACTTTACCTGTATTAACGTATAAACTCGTGAACACGGATCGTTGACTTTCACCGAGGCATTAAAACATACCCCGCAAGATCTTCCTCAGAGGGATTTCATAATGTTTTCGGGCCAGGGTCTGAAGAAACAGTTCATGCTTCGTCTGTGACGCTGATCCATTAGGGGAATGAATACATGGGACTTACACGAGTGTCCAATGGTAATATTATGCAGATGGGAAAATTGCTGAATCAAGGTTTGTAAACTTCAAGTTGGGTTGGGTTGTTTGACTTGAATTTTATTAGGGGTTAAAAAATCTCTCGACGGTATCAATTAATACAAAAAGTATTGGGACCCATAAATGTAAATGAAGAAAGTTGGGCTGCTCGTCATTTTGAGAAGGTTACGTAAAACTGTTTTATTTATTAATTCCATAATGGGATTGCTCGTTCAATTTTCATGGAACAGGGCTCATTTCGTACATGAATTATAGATACCCTATAAATCGATGGATTGAGATTAATTATTTTGTACTATCTCTGGAATGACGTTGTACAGTTATTGTTGGTAAAATTAAGCTTTGTTATAAAAATAAAGCTGACGTCATGAGAAATTAACTACTGGCGATCTTTGGTAAAACAATTCACGAATAAAATCAGTTCAAACCCATTGAAATTGGTTAAATAATGTGATTTTGGTAGTAAAAAAATCAAACCCGACATTCTATACTTAAATTTATGGATCGTAATATTTTTTTTTTATATCGATAAGAGGATCTTCGAGTAAAATTCATGTCCGTTAACTTTTCAAAATTTGATTTCGTCATCTCTTCATTTCATTGCGAGTGATTTATTCACTAAACTGTACGATCCGTAGTAAATCCTGAACAACGAATGATCAACTGCAGTAGCAAAAAAAAAAAAAAAAATAATAATAAAATAAAAACGAATCTAGTGAATCTTAAGCGTTAAGATGAGAAAAGAATGTTGACGAATCTGAATCCTTCGAAACACAAGAGCTGTAAAAAATCCAGCAACCCTCTATAATTAGGTGACAGGGCGAAAAAGTAATTTATAACGAATTTAAACTTCGTATAGTAAAAGTAGTAATCTAAACCTAACCATGGCTTACATCGTTCACCGGTGCAGAAAATCACTCGACGCTTTTCACATGATGCGTTTTCATCGAAATTCTGGGAAGGGTGGAAACGAACCAAACTCGACAGGGGTGAATTTTTCCGAAAGCTCGTTAACCGCCGGGGCAGTAACGATGACCGTTACGTTACAGTATCCGTGGTTATAGTTTGCTCGTTATCGCCAGCGCTCTGTGCAGTTTATCGTTTCGGTAACCGATCACTCACGAACCTGAAAGGCGTGCGAGGCACCCCCAAAGTATCGGGAAAAGTACTTTGGTATGTTGGGCTGGATGGAAAATGATGAGCAACGCGAGCGTCCGAATCGTGAAGGCTCGATACCTATGTCGGGATTTTTCAAAAATAGACTATTTTTGTAAATTTCATTTTGGTAATATACGTGCATTCCAGTGTATGCGGAGAAAATTTCACGCCGATCCGACAAACCATTCCCCAAGTTACGCGCACATTTGTAGATACTCTGTAGCGTTTGACGGTGCTTGTGAAACTTTGAACGCGTTTTTCTCAAAACTGTGTTTTCAAAGTCGGCGGGCAAGATTTCTCGAAAACGATTGAAACGATCATTCTCAAATTTTGTACCCAAGCTTTATGAACATATTTTTCAGTCCTTGATCGAAGGATTCTTTCGCACTGATAAATATTATCCATTTTATAATCAAGTTAAGACGAAAATTTTTATGGAAAATGGAAGTTTTTTTTTTCTTTTTGTGAAGCAGCTGTTTTGTTAAAAATTAATGTTTTGCTTGTTCCTTCGATTAAACACCAGATATTGCGTTATATTAACTAAATCTTCTTTCTTATTTCATTTCCGATTGCTCCCGGAATTCGGCTATATCAGCTTTAAGAATCTCTATTTTTACAAATAAAAAATATCAGAATCAAGTTCAACGTTACCCCAATATGTATATAAATTTTTGCATTAATAAATTGTAATGTCTCTTCGTGAAAAATTTTTGAAAAATCGCTTTTTTCGGCCTCCTAACTAATTATATATACTCCAGTTTTCGAAATGATCACTGTTACGAAAAATTCGTGCTTGCTGTCGGCTGTTGAAGCATGAAAAACGATTATTCTACGCGAATGATTCACGAACAGTATAAAGTCAGAAAGTAGCTAAATTTTTCAACCGAATTAGTTCGTCGTCGTAAGGTATGAGATTTTTCACCGTTAGTCCAATTTCATTTCCCAAAATACTGTTCTTTCGGGAAACCGTGCAATTTTCGCTTGAGTGTAGTAACGTACCAAAAAAAAAAAAAAACAAATTAACAAAGCAAACATAATTTATTTGATAAACTTAAAGAAAAATTGTAAAAAATTACACAACCAATCAAAAAATGAAAATAAAGAAAATCCCTGCACTTGAGTAGAAATGACATGTTTTACGAAGAGATCAGTGACTCGTGAAGTCGAATTAGAGAAACAGCGTAGATACTCCGAAATTATCGTAACGACTAACGGGATTTTTGCTGAGAATCGAAAGAATGATTTTTTTAATGGTGAAATAGCGAATACAAATTGTGGATCTTTGAAAATCTCCGGAACTTGAAGTACCTGTTGAAGAAAAAAAATAAATAAAAAATGTATACTTGCATCCTACAGTGATCAGTGTTCCCTTGAGCAAGCTCGCGATGTGAAATTAGAAAAATTTCGTCCCGCGTTTTAAGGTAGGTATAACAATATACCTGCACCTAAGCTACTTTCCCGATAAATTCCGGCCGTCTCTCCGTGACCTGAAACGATTCGGCGCAGCTTTTGCCACCGGAAATCAATTAACGAAGAGAGATTACAAGCCGGATAATTCCGAGTCGGAAAGGGAGGGCGTATCCTACCCAACCTTCGACGATGTCGCAATCGTAACCGTTTCAAAGTATTATAGAAGGGTGTATAAAATGGACGTGTAATTGGCGAGGGTCGGTGGCTTCCATTCGCGTGACGTAGATTTCTACACTAGGGCGAAATGCCTGCGCCTGGAGAAAGGCCGACCTGACACGTGGAACCACTTTGGAAAGTCTCGCAAACACGCTTATGCGGAAAGGGAGGGTTTCACCATCCTCGTATCCGTCTTATAGCGAAAAAGAAAACAACAATTTGCCGGACCGGCAAGTTTCGGTTTTAATATGCGAGTCAGTGCTGAAATTCCCGGTTACAGGGGATAAATTTTCTTCAAACAGATTTTCCAATTATACAGAAAAATTTGCTCAGTTGTCCGATTTTCGCGAACTCGTTAGTCGGATGTGAAAAATTTTTACCGCCAAAGCAAGTTTTAATTTATTCACTTGTTTTGTTGTTTCCGTGCGCGTCGAGTGTGAATTTTTTACTTTTTACTTGAATGTTTACATCGAGTCGTGAGAAACTGATTTCAAGACATCCGATAATTCGGAAGTTTTGCTGCTTCTCTAATACTTATCAGATTTTTAGCAAAATAATAGCGGGAAGATTTGAAAAAATATATTTATTATTTTTTTTTCAGTCGTCCGCTCGTTTATGATCGATCGATACAAAGTATTTTCACTTGTAGAAGCGATCGTTTCTAAAACGCAAATTATTCCTTACATACCTAATCAATCGAGTGAACGAGCGTCAAAACGAGTGACTTAATTAGGATGAATTAATGGACAATAGGGAGATCGTTTGGAGTAATAAAAGAATTGCGAGAGAGCAAAACGATGGTGAATAAAAATATAAAAGAATTGTTCGACACCGTTGAGCGAACTGGAGTTTCCTTTTCTCGGCTGTAAATTTTCGAGCTTTATTGTAAAGTCGATAAAGTTCCTCCGTGCGAACGTGGAAAAAAAAGAATACGTGCCGTGCATGCAAATGTATAGGTGTAATACAGTTGTACCGAGCAGTAGATTGTTCGATTCTTCCTTTCTGTAGGACAAGGGAACCGAAGAAACCCATAAACCTGTAATCTATATTCTACCTGTGACGCAGGTATAAAGCTCAGCTTTACGGAGAACAGGATGCGACAGACGCCTGATAAATTTAAGAGAATTACACCAGCGTACTTTACGCAGCTTTGTCGTTTCCATTCAACGTGCAGGAAAGTTCAAAGCTCGCTTTGTTTCGTTTGTTAATCATAGTTACCGTCAGTGCAACAACATACGAATATACGACCACGACATAGATATTACATTTATGTCGAGGATTTTCAAGTCTTCTGTATCCGTGTAATCTGGCACGCGTGGAGCTTTTATTAACCAAAGATTAGCCGTTCCGTTTTGTCAGAAATCCTGGAAAATCTCTGCCCGTGATACTTTGACATTGAACGGCTTACGCAACATTATACATGGAAACGTCCTAATGAACGTTTGTTAACACGGTTCAACAGCTCGGCTTATAAATCGAGTTCGTTGAAAAAGAGAAAAAAAAAGAAAAAGAAACAACCCCTCGTTTTCCAATGTAGCCAATTTACCCCACGGAAAATCCAATTCTTCGCTTACCAGGTTGTGATATAGCGGGCGTGATATATTCAGGGAATGTTTACCGAGGCCAAAATTCGCCCATCGTAATCGAGATTAAGTACGATAGTGTCCGATGTACGTTTCCAACGAAAAAGATCTCGCCGCAAGAAAGAAAAAAAAATACACGTCAAGAAACACGCAACGTGTAAAGAGTAAAAAGTGATGGAAAAATCGTTGAAAAATTGTGACTCAAGTAAATTATTAATTTTAATTATTAATAAATTTCTTTCCCGGCTGTAATAATACCGGAAAATAAATGATACATGAGATATTCTCCAGTCCATTGCGGGTAGAAAAATTTGATAAATCAGAATTTCATTTGATAATTAAGGCATAGGACACAACTTGTGTCTATACAGTTATTAGTTTCGTCATTTTCGAAGAAATTCTGATTTATCAAATTTTTCTACACGTAGAACCCGGTTTAACACGTAAATAGATATCTTTTATTAATATCGTTTTCATTTCTCATCCTGTTTTCTGAATAAAGTACGATATTTGCCAGCCAGAGTATGTAGTTTCTATCTACCATATTTTAGTTTTTTAAGTCTATATTGCACGTACGTATATTGTAATTTCTAATCCATATTTATCCGGGCCCCAGACGTAACATTCCACACGATGTAGGCTGCACGTAGCACGGATACGTACGTGCCTGCAGTGCGGTACCTACTCAGTGTCAAAGCGCAAAGAGTTTCCCTTTGAACCAAATGCAAAAGGACTTGCAAGCTCGACGTATGAATTCTGCAAGCTCGCTGCTAAAATATCCGATACACAACCCATGCAGCTTGCTGCAGTCAGCTTTTGCATGGGTCAGTGGAGGCAGTTGGTCCCTGACCACAACCGGGTGCGATCCAGCCATGCAAGCCGGTCGGCATATTGACCCTAGCTTTGTGGTCCTCGAACAGTTTAGTCGATCGGCTGTGTCGTCCCGCCTATAGATGATAGCAGGTGACACTTCATAGGTGTAAAGCATGGAGGTACTTTCAACGTTTTCGTTCCATCCTGCAGCGAAAAGCCATCGCTAGTCGAAATGTCGATTATCCCGTACGATTCGCGTTTACGGTCGAAAACCTTCGCTGACGATTAACGGTAATCGGTATTGAATTTACGACCATGCCATTAGGGAAACCACCTTTACCGTGGAGATCTTCACGGTGATCAGCGATGATTAACGATAACGTTCGATAATCAATGATCGCTGGTTTCAACCTCGGTGTACGTTGTTGGAAGTTTAAAAACGTCGACAGTCTCGGTTGTCAACCACTTTCGACCTTTCCTCGATTATAATCACGATCGGAATGGTCTATCTGCGGATCGTAAATTTAATGACTGGCCATCAAATTCGGTGGTTAATCGTCCGGTACTGCCGGTTTTTCTTTATATCCGGAGAAAGAGATCCTGTGGAGTGTGCTTGAATTTATAGCCAATATCGGAGAGGAAGTGGAAGGAGCCGTGAGCTTTGCAACCTGGTTTTAACAAATCTTTGATCGTATTCTTCGACATTTTTCGTCACGGTGCGGTAGTGAAATTTTTGAAGAAATTATACAAGCAATCTCGGAGGAAAGTTGACGGAATCATTGTATATGCGCTCGGATCGGTATTCCTTTGAGGAATGTTTGACCTTTTTGTGGAGAAAACTTGTGAGCAGTGTTATAAATATCATGAATGCAGAGAGACGCTTTATTGCCAATATAACTGTAGGTAGTCAGATGAGAAGATGGCGATATTTTCTCTCTTCGCGTTTCAGTCTACCTGATAATAATTCTCTTCTTGCCTGCCAATATACTCATTTCAGCGAAATGAGGCGAATCGTATATCGTAGCGTCGAAGATTTTTGGAAAGACATTATTCCGGTCTTTTACTCTGCGGGAATCTTTTTCAAGGCTTTCATTCACGAATGAATAAATTTCGGCAACGGACGACCCCGAGAAAAGGTTTTTCGCATGGCTGATTGACGATTCCTGTACCACGAATTATTATTAATTTTCGTAATATTCCTTTCCCCATAAATCAGCGAGTGGTTAGCGCACATTCATACCACATTATCAATACCGCGGGCACAAGCGGATTCCGGAATTGGATCATCAATTATACGGTAGAAAAAAGGCGCATGCCTGAAATATGACGTCATAACACAATCGCAAAGAAAGGGAGGATGAATCGAAGGAGAATGTTATTTCTTCACGGTCCAAAAATTCGCAAGGAATTCGTCAGAAGTCATCGCAGACGTAATTGAACGTACTTTAGTGCGATCCTCGTTATTTTCACAAGGTTATTTGGGTGAGAAGAAAATATTCTCAAAGGTGTGAAAATCGCCGTAATTTCGACAAGGTTTTCTATTTTCATCTTTTGCCGTGTGGAAAATATCGAAAATTGACAATTAGAAACTTGCGCGCACGTTACTCTGCAGTTAAAAACCGGACATCTGGAGAATCGTGGTTGAAAATTTCCTCTACACGAGATACGCGATTTCACTTGTTGAAAAAGAAAAAAAAAAAAAAAAACAAATCAAAATGATTTCATCCGCGGCTTTGAAAGCCTTAGCTTTCAGCTTTTTAATATATTTCAAACGGTCGGGTAGTTTCGATCAAACATTGCCAGAGTTAAAAACTGCATTTCGTTCGTGCCGCGGATATAGCGGAGTATCAATTATGCATCCGCATTCGCGTGCGGAGACTCTGGGAACTCCTTTTTTGGGTACCTACTGGCTTTTTCGTTCCAGCGTATATCTCGCAGGCTGCGAAACGGGCAAAAGCGTGAATCGCGGGGCCTCTGCAGCCTTTTCACTATCGAATTCGGAGCACTCGGCATCGCCTGGCGAGGGGCGATATATACTTTATCGAATATTTGAGCCCGTCTCGAGATCCTCAGTCAAGCGACCTTTTGCTAAGGGATTTCCACTTCTCGCTCCGGTTGGCTTTCTGTCTACCAGGCTGCTCTGATCAATGGCTACACGTCCGTTCCTACAGGATCCTGCGACCCCATTCCTCCGATTGTATTCCAAGTCTCGGGCTTTTCTGAAACGTGTTTATCGATGGGTACCAAGATTTGGTTCGTTGACGTTCCGAGAACCGCGTCTTCGACGAGTCGCCGGCTCGGAATTTGACGGCACCAAGTCACCTCACCGACGAATAACGGTGATCCGTCCGATTCTCCGACGGAATGAAATTTTCTTACAATATTCTGTAGGTAAAGGAGCCCGCAGAATTGGCTGGAGTTTCGATACGTTACGATACATATTGTAACGATTCTAGTTTCTTCTACAGTCTACGGAATAAAATAAGAAAAATGACACAAACACATCGAATCGGACACCAAGAGAAATTCAATCCTTTGTATAACTTTTTGAAATTCTATTTTTTTCCTCTTTTCTCTCCGCACCCTTTCTTGACTTAGACATTTTATGGTTACGGTATAAAAGGGACACTACTCGCCGCAGGTCTAACAAAGTTAGACGGTAGAAAAAAAAAAAACACATAAGAACAAATAGAGAGGTTTTTTTACTAGGACGTATATATAGATTCTATGTACAGACGACGGTGATGGTGTTAAAAATTAATAAAAAAGATTGTGATTGAAATCTTTGTATTCTTTGTATTCTCGGTCCTATATTTAGTTAAAATTTCTACCTGGCCAGGATTTACGCTCACAGACACAAGTCCTAAAAATCATTGGTTCCCGAGATTTTTTGACATCTGTACATTACGCGATTTTTACAAATTACAAATATTCAAGAGGGACTTGAAATCGAATATATGAAAACAAGACGATTGTAGCAAGAATCGACGGGCCTCGTTATCGAGACGAAATCTGACGTTCCACCTTTTTCCAACAAACCAGCGAGTTCACGGATGGAATCGATCGGAGCTTTCTGCCTGTCTTTGAAAATCAACCGCGCAGTTCGTCGAGTGATTTGTTAGATTTCAAGTCCCCTTGAAGTTTTGTAATTCGTGAAAATCGCGAAGTCGATAGACGTAAAAAAAAAATTTGTATCCTGTGCCAGTGATTTGGAGCGGTTTTGGGGACAGCTCAGGGCGATCGATTCGTTTGACGAAGCTGCAGGGCGAAATTCGGGTCGGTCTGCACCGCTGTAAGCCGATATCTTGCCATGGGCACACATAATAGGGATGGTCGTCCGCGATTGCTTCACGGTACACTACCACGGTTACCGGTGTGCAGGATACGTAATTTAGTAATAGGATTTCGCCCCCGCCGGAGCGAACCGCAACCGCAAACCTACTCGGACGATTCACGGACCTCGAGCTCCGGACCAGTTTACGTAGATTTATCCATCGCTGTTACAGAATGCCCAATTGGCATTCAGATAATGCCCGCTCGGAAGTCGCGGCGATGTTCAGCAGTTCTCTCAAATTCCCTCAATTTCCTGCATTCGTATAACGTAGGTACTTGATCAAGAATATCGATCACCAATTCGCGACTACCGAACCTTCGGTGCTCGGCTTAAATCCTTTGATCAGGTAAAATTCCCCCGTTTTTTTTTTTTACTTAAAAAATGAAAGATTTTGTACCAATTAGATTTCAACCTGCAAGGGTGTTTGCGAACGTCGGTAACTGTTGGAAATTCCGTTACCGACAGGGTAATATTTTCAATACTTTATCACAGGGTTGTCCTTAAAATAATCATTTTTCAACTTCGAATGGCTTGCTTCGAACGGATTTAGATGAAATTTGGTACAGGGGAGTTTCTTGCGTCTCTGATTACGAATCTGAACTTAAAATTTGAATATTCAAAATGATGGATCCAATACGGTAATATCAAATGACTTTCGAAGTTTTGGTTCACCATCTTGGATTCGACACTTTGAATTTTTAAATTTTGAGTTCTGATTCTTAGTCAGCGACTCAATAAACCCTCCTCTAACAAATTTCACGTAAATCCGTTCGATAGACTTGATGTGGGAATTATTTTTGAATTATCTCAAGCTGGTCGAAATTCAAAAATGACGATTTTAAGGACCATCCTCGTAGCCAGAATAATTATACATAGAGCGCTATTGTTAACCATACCTTTTACGTTACTTCTTTTAACGTTTAATCTTACAATAAATACCAAAATTAACGTTAAAAAATAAGTGAGATTTGAGGTCTCTTCTACTCCGAATCTCTAAGAGTAACGTCAGGCGTGCAACTTCAATTCGCATTATCTCTCTCGCAATGTTGTCTGTGCAGAAAACAATAATCACCTTTACCGTCCAATATGGCTATTCGACAAGCTTTCGCCAGTTGAGTGCAGGCAGAGGATTCTGTTGAAAATAAAAGAAAAGTTGAGGCTTAAGTGTGTACGGGGACGTACAGTCTGGTCAAAATACTTTTCCTGTAAAAACGTGATATATAATAAAAAAAAAAAAAAAAAAAAAAAGCAAATTGAAAATTCCAGACTGAAACTTATCCAGCTACATTGGTATTACTGAAAAAGTTCCCGTGATTCGGGAAAAAGTTTCATAGCACTAAATTTCAATGGTCAACACCTCGTATTAACAACATCAGAGATGATATCACGTTGTGTTATCATTTTTTCACCACAACATCTATACCGCTAGTCCAATTAAAACAACTCAATTGACTCGCGAATAACATTCTTCGAAAATCATTTCGAGTTAGATTTCGGATGAGAATAATGAATTTCTTACGAGTCGCGAGTTTATAATCATCTGTAAACTACAACGATTGTCCGTATAGAATTTTCTTATCAATTGACGATTTCAGGAAAATAAAATATCTCGGACGATTTCTAAAGAATTCGTTTACGAATAAAATGATGTATATTTTATCGGAACCGGGCAGAGATAATGGATTGGTTTTTTTTTTTTTGTTTTTTTGGCGTACTGACGAAATAACGACGATTATAACAACAATTGAAACGTAGCGTATCGAATTATCCTTCCATATCATTTTTGATCAGATTCAACGTCGATTACCTTCGTTAGCGCGTTCAAATCTTATCTCCGGTCAAGTTTCTCCTCGGAGGAATTTTGTAACCCGACTGTACCGTACGTCCCATAGATTCTTGAGCCTTGGGGGGAAAATGTACGTAACATAAACTGGGGCGCGTTGCGGGCGAGAAGAAAATTGTTCAACTGTATAATATAAGTGCGATCTTGTAGGACGATGAACGTTAAAGAGGGGCGAGCTGGCGACGTGCTTCTGTGTTTTACACCGTTGTTTATGTTTTTTTTTTTTTTTCTTTTTATTTCACATCCCCACCGCGGTTAGCATCATTACCCGTAACGATTATGGCCACGAGGTAGCTACCGCTCGACGTTAAGTGAGATTTAAAGATCAGATTTCACCCCAATTTTCTATTAAAAACGTCGAGGCTGAAATTATACAGACGAATAGACGAAGGGATGCAACCCTAGTGTGGGCACTTACAATTCCCAAATGTCAGCTATTCCTGGAGCATTCTTAGAGACGTTAATCGATTTCCCGGGAGCGTGGAAAGACGGTGCCGTTTGACACGCGAGATTTGGTCTACGAAGGCATGCCTCGACGTGCTACCGTCGTTGTGTTTTTCTGTAATTTATTTCGAATTCTTTCAGCCATGCGTGCAAACGGGGTGAATCGTAAATGGAACATCCCTTCCAACTTGGACTGAGGAATTCACGATTTCGCCATTCGGTGTAAAGTGTACGAATCCGGGTTCCCCGATGAACAAGAAACGCTTGAAATGAACTCGAGTCTCATCTTCGCACCAAGTGCTTCAACACCATGAATCTAAGTGGGTAAGCTAAAAATGCACACATGGTAGAGTAACAGATGAATTTGACATCGTCGTGTAGAGATTAGTCTTACTCTGTACAGAAGGCGGTAAAACGATTCATCTCAGAGAATCGGAACGATCGTTTCAAGGGTAAATTCTCACCTTGAAATTTCATCTTCGGTATATATTTCACCTGCATCCGCAAATGGAAATGAAGAATTTATCGAATGAGATGCACACACCGCGATGTCGAAAAAGGCAATTCCTCGAGTAACTCCCCTCGGGATTTAATTACACCGGTTGTTCGAGAGAATTGGCATTGTTTCCCAAAGACCCTTCGGAGACCCGACCCTTCGAGGGTAAAAGAGAGAGAGAGAGAGAGAGAGGATAACTCGACGAAACCCGCATACCGTCGTTGATTTACCTGTTCGTCAACTTTGCCCTGAATCATGATGGCTGCCATGGTATAGTAGGTATGATAATTTTGGGAAGCGGTTCCGCGCGTGCAGGCAGGCCGTGAAGTTCCGAGCTCTGGAACCCTCGTAATTGCGGGACGCTGTTTACGGGTTTGAAAAATCGAGTTTCCCTCTATAGGAGAAACGTCCTTACCCCCTTTTACACGAGCGTGGTAATTACCCGGCCATTCACTCGCAGCCTCTGCACCTTTCAATTGTTCAAAGTGCCGTTCTGCCACTTTAACTTGGGCTCCTCTACTAGTTTTGACGATGGCCTTACAGGTCTTCCAGGACGAAAGTGCCGGGAGAAAACTAACTCCCGACACTCTGCGCTATCCGCTTTTGAACCTTGTACAGGAAACTCGATGACGAAGACGAAAATTCTTGAAAACTCGCCCCAGTTTCGACGCTTCTGACAATCGAATTGGACTACACAACTAACGAAACGCAAATATTGATCTGCCCGGTGAGCTACGCAACGCCTCGAATTGCTGCCTCGAGCAAACACTCCGAGAGCCGATGTTTGCATGGTTAACACCTGGTTTGCATTGTAATTTATAAGTATTTACTTCTCCGCGCGAAAAAGATGCTCAGCACCTTGGATACAACCCACGTGTCTTTACTCCCAATCAAATATCAAATTAATGTTCCACTGCAAGTCCTTTCGACTAATTGTCTTCTGTTCGTGCATTCGAACACCATTTTTGAATTTCTCATTCCAACTAACCCGATGACATCGACGTGAAACGTTCTTTTCATCACACGATTGAAAACGCGGCTTATCTTCATCTTTATACCGCAGCGCTAATTCAATGCGATTGAGAAAATTCCTTCGAGTGAACTGGTTGAAAGATGTCTTTGAAATCTTATCATCGGTACAAAATTGCAGAGATCTATTTACACAAATTAGCACGAAGCATGGAATGGAAATTTATGTACGACTACTTACGACAAAATGATCAAAAGCAATCTCACTATCGTAAAGTACTTCTTCGATGCAGGAAAACGCTTCGTTCCACTAAAGTAAGACGGGTACATCCGATGGATTTTCAAAGGCATGTTAAAACGTAATTCTGAATAATGTTTCCGCACTGATTTCGCAACCGAATCGTCAGTTTGAAGAAGGCCGTAAAGTCAAGTGGCGTTCGAGTCATCGCCGCAAATACATCCTGCACATTAGAACGAGAGAAGCGCCAAGGGTAAATTCATCCGCGCAAAACGGCTCTGTGAGAGCACAAGATTGGTTTTTCGTTGGAAGTTATAAGAGGTCCAGATCTCATCTACAAGCTCGTGGCTTGCGAATAACACATTTCCGTCGGTACAGCTCTTGCTCACCTTGTATATAAATTTTCAGCCGCGTTTACTTCTCGGAATATATAACGTATAATGTTCTCCGTCACCCCAACGAATACGTACGCCGTTGCTGGTAGGTAGTTACCTATTCCTCCAGACTCTCAAGAGATCCGGGCGCCACCTTTTTTCACAAGCTTCTTTCTCCCTTTGAAGAGGACGACTATTGAGTGTAGTGGATTCCCGCAGGCTCGCGGTGCCGCCGGAGGAAACTGATAGGACTTTAACGCGTTAGCCTATTACAACCCAAAGGGGCTACAAGAGTCTTCTAAAACGATTCCTTTTTTCACCCATTTTGATAAAGGGGTTGGATAACGTCGGGCATAGCGCGAAAACTGAGTTTCTTTGGCATGAGCACAGCTCTTGACTGACTCTGTTCCCACGTTGGTTCTCAAAATTCATTCCATTCCTTTGCTCTTCTATAAGACACCTAAAAACCGATTTCCAAGTACGGGTAGCGAATGTGTTTCACCTAATAATGAACTTGTTTTAACTATCACCACCCAAAGGCTACAAGAGTCTTCTAAAACGATTCCTTTTTTCACCCATTTTGATAAAAGGGTTGGATAACGTCGGGCATAGCGCGAAAACTGAGTTTCTTTGGCATGAGCACAGCTCTTGACTGACTCTGTTCCCACGTTGGTTCTCAAAATTCATTCCATTCATTTACAAGTACAAGTACGGTTACGCATTCGTTTCACCAAATAACGAACTTGTTTTCAAGACGATTCATACTCGATTGTATTTATCTTCTTGCGAATGTTTTTTGTTTAGACTATCGGGGATTCGATATTGAATTTGAAATTTCGTAAACTGCAGTCTGAAAAATGTCTGAAAAATCTGTACCCGTTTGTACAACGCAAGGTTGAATTTCTTTGATAAATTTCTGGCAAAAAAACTTTATTCGCGTTAATTGAAACAAAAAGCGAAAAAAAAAAAAAAATTAAAGATACAATATTAAAATGTGTGAATTATTAGTAGTGTACTTTCTGCAAGTATTTGAGGGTTGAATTCGGGATTAAGAATACGTATAAAACCATAAATCGCCCTGAACCTCTGCTCACCGGATTTGTTCATACATACCAACCTATGTACACATTTAGCACCGCATACGTAACATGGCTCGGGCTTTTCACACCCTCATATTTTATTCACTTATTTATAAAAGATTAAAATTTTGCTTTTTCATCGCCTCATACAAAATCCTAAGCAGATTTCAGGCTTCACGAACCGTTAAACAACCGTGTTTTACAACGCAAACTCTTCAGCGCATTCGTCCAAATTATAATATGAGCAAAGATTTTTAATCCTATCACAACTGCGTAAAGAAATTTGAAATTGACATCGACGTATTCGAAACATCAAAATCAAAAGAACTTTGGTGCAATCTGTCATTCAACTATTTGTCTGTCGCGTTAGAAAGAAAATAAAGAAAAACAAAAATGCGTCAGTGCTTATACATATATAATATATTATACGTTGTATCTATGCTATGTGTGTATAATGCAGAAAGGTACGTGTTGCCAAATAACAATAATAATAAAAACAGAAAAAATGATAAAATAATAATAAAAATACAGCGTTGCGGTGTGTTATTTGAATACATCGATACAGGGTGTATAATATGTTTCCCTCATTTCCTATTCATAGGCGAAACTCGCCTGTATATAACCTATGCATATATGTATATATATATATATATATATATATATATATCTATGCCTGTATGTTTTATACATGAATTTCCCGGACAAAATGCTGCAGGGATTTCTTTGTATTTTTATACATTCGTGTATGAGCGTGTGTCTGTGTTTGTTTGCGAGCGTGTAAGAGTAACACATATGCACGTTGCGGGAAGGGTGCGAGGAATCGATTCGATTCTCGGTGGAAAATTTTTTTTTTTTTTTTTTCTTTTTTCGCGTCGCTCTCGCGGATTTTTTTTCAAGCCTTTTTTTCCGCCTCTTCTACTTTGTCCTTCTACTTTTGTTCCATTCGCATTTTTCTCTTTCGTTTTCCTCCTTCGCCTAATTTTTTGTTCGCTTCTTGTTTTACGTTGGCCGGAGGTTTTGTTTTTTTTTTTTTTTTTCTTTTTTTTCATTCCATACACCTCGCGACGCCGCCGCGCCGGGAGAAATACCATCGCGATTTGTCTCTCTTTTTGCGATAAAATTACACGTATAAGGAAAAAAATAGTTGGGAACCAAAAAAGGAAGACTAAGGAAAACCGTTTTTTTATCACTCCCATATACTGGCAGGCAGCTTCTGCAACAGCACCTTGATAACGGGTAAACATGTAAATTTACATTTATATCCTCTCTTCTCTGATATTTTACGAGTTTTTGCACTTGCAGATAGCAAGACGGTGACGATGTGTTGCGACTGTGAGACACGAAATTTGTGCCGTGAAATTCGCGATAGATTTGCTTTACAATGTTTGTTACACGCAGATGTGGAGTTACTGATTTTATCGCGAAATTTTATTTCAACCGGTTTTATATTTTTCTTTTGCAATATCGCAATGCTATTTTTATAGGAATATTATTACTCGCTCAATTATTCAATGCCAAGTGTGACGATTTTTTGTTCAAGAATTTACTTATTCATTGGTGAATAATGTGAATTCACCGTTCATGCGATATTTGTTACGAAAATTATTTCTTGTAATAATCTGCGCGGCATAATTTAACGAACTGATGAATTATATCGGTTTCTGATATTGTGTGACATTAGTTAAAGTCATTTTGAAGTGATCGACCGCGGTTAATGATTTGTCCGCCTTATTTATCGATTCCGAAAATTTAAGAGCCACTCGATTAGTAATAATTCGTTCAAAGAATCCAGTGAGATGCAATTTTCTTAGAAATGTTTATTCGCAGATATTCGAAGCAATTCATATCTCAAGTATTTCTAAGTAAGCACGATATTTATTAATTGTAAACACTTGAAATAAATCATGAATATGTGTACGATGATAATACTCGGAAAATTCAGCTAACGGGTGTTAAAAAATATTTGGGCGTCACCGAGCGAAGAACATTTGAAAAAAAAATTAAAAACGTATATGATACAGTACAATAGTTAGATTTAACGCAGATTTTATTTTCAATATATTTCATACCACTGGATCAAGTTACAAAATCGATTGATTGACGAGTGTTATTGATACTGTTATTTCGAGTACATGGAACGTATATACGATATTCTCGCATTTCAATGGTTCGAAATAGCTCAACGTTGTGAAACTTCAAACGAATTTGAAGGGAAATATTAAACTTAAACGTGGTCAGTAATATATCTATATTCTGACTGCACGTTTTTACAATTTTTTTTCAAAACGTGTTCAATGTATCGCGTTAACATTTGTCGGTATAACGCAGAAATTATGATCTGCGTGGTTTAAAATAGGTCCGGAATTCAAGTCTGGATTTCTATTTTCGTAATTTATATCCGCGCGTCTGCTATCCTCTAACGACATGAAATCTGAAACCGAAGCGGCGATGAGAAATGCGAGTTGAAAAAGAATAAATAAAAACTTCATCGTTAAACGAATAATGAAGAAACTTACAAGGTTTAATTAAAGTGTTCACCATCACCTTTCTTTTGCTTTTATATCGCTTCGCTTCATCTACGATACGAGTTGAGTTGTTATTATTTAGCGATACTTCGGTCTGTGGACAGTACAACTAACTTCACAGAGGACTGAAAATTACGAGTATAACCGTGCAAGGGTGTATAAATCTATGCTTGTAATTACAGCTGCAGAGCGAAAGAATTACGTCTGTTATATCCAATAAATGTGGAGAAAAAGTACTTATAAAACTTGCGAAAGTTACACCAAGAGGTTTCCTTGGAATGACGTGCTCGACTTTCGCACACGTCTAGTTTATACGCGCAGCCAACTCCGTAAAAAATGTTACTAGAATTGGTAGATAGTGGAAACGAAGATATGTTGGTGCGACATCTGGTGGTAAAACAGTACGTTACTCCTATTGGCTCATATTTAGTTTTAAAAGACTTCTTTCGTCGTATTTTTTGCGGCATATCGATTCCTTTCGAAATAACTAAAGCTTCATAGCTTGCACCGAGTTTTCTGTAGATTCGTATTCGCGTAATTGACCAAATACAATTTACCGATATTTCAGTTCTAGCCACCATATTGCTCAGTCACGCCCCCATTTTCGTTCCCAAGGCATTCCCAATGTGTCAGAGGTTACGATTAATCGTCACTTGCCGGACGACTGATTCTAGGGAATTTGTTTTCGTCAGTAAAAATTAAGCGAGTCGAATCCAGCAGGACTTTTCAAAAGAACCTCTCGGTACAATGACTATAACCTACGATAGTTTTTCTATACCGCAGAGAATCGTTAGAGCGTATTTGTGAAGGAGATTGAAGTTGAACCATTAAGTTGAGAGTGAGATAAAATATACGGGGCTAAGCTGTATATTGTATATCATACGTGGAGCATGAATGCTCCGATTTACCGTCTAACAAGATGCGGTGTAAACAACTCCATCAACGGAATCAACAACCGGTGCTCTGTTTGCAGGAAAGATCTTATTGCGTAATAAATCGCATGTATCGTGAATAAGTTCACAGAATATAATTAAACGTAATATGCATACGATGAAGTCGGTGTGTTGTGCGCAAACAGTCGAGTATCATGCTTCGGTCAATTTAAGACAGTGACGACAATTTCGCGGAATTGGTAAGATAAAGAAGAAGGAAAAGGAGCAGGTGAGAAAAATGAGTAGATGGATGAGGAAAATACTCGATAGATATTTGTCCGATTAATTATCTGCTATAGTAACAGGTCTACTCTTGTTGACGAATGGCATTCAAGAGAATGATAGGTATGGAGATAAGTAAACCTTTAACAAGGGATTATACGCAGTTACGATTTTTGGAAAATCGATTATTTTTGTTTGAATTCGTTTTCGTAAAGTACGTCTATTAAAGAATATACACAGAAAATTTTAACAATATCAGCATCAAGTTCAACGTTACCCTAATATGTACATAAATTTTTGTATTAATAAATTGTAATGTCTCTTCGTGAAAAATCTTTGAATAATCGCTTTTTGCAGGCTCCTAACTGCGTATAACCCCTCGACTTTATTGTAACAGCAAGATGTATTTGAACCGAGCACCGGATCGAGACTATTCGAGAGATTGCTCTGCCACATCTGAATACAGTGAATACGTAGAAATCCTCGTGGATTTTACAGCAGTTAACATTATGACGTCAACTTCATTGGTTAAAGTATCGTAGCTGGTTGAAGTTTCGCGCTTGTTGTTCGAGTTCGCAATTCTAATATTCGTCATGTTACGCGACATTCGAGCTTTATTCAATTTAACCAATTGGTCGACGGAATGACGGTAACTGTGCGATTCAACGCAGATTTTATGCTTCTTTACTCCAATTAGTAATATTTTTCAAATCGACTAGATTCGCCAGATTCCAGCCGTATTCAAGTTTATTCGCGTTACTGGATTCCAGTGATTTTTTTTTTGATTTCAAGGATACAATAAAAAACTGTAAAGAAAAGACACTTCAAGTGACTGGACATCGGTTCAAAGGACTTCGTACTACTTCATTGGTATAAACTTCACCTAAATTAACGCAAACTGAAGTACATGTTCGAAAGATGTCTTTCTAAGTATATTACATACACTTTACGTGCAATTCAACGGTACCAGTTTCCAAACTTTTCTAGTCCGCCAAGCTACCGCGAAGATTATCTTCCTTCATTACGTCTAAGGAACAAACTTTACGTCTAAGGAACAAACTACTCGGTGCAAAATTTCCAGTAGATTCAGCTTACTGAGACTCCAAGAACCAGGAAGAATATGATAGGAATCTCTAATACCGCTGATTAATTAAAACATACCAACTTTTGTTGCAGCGCAGTTATTTACTTATCTATTGCAACGTTATGCCTTCCAACTAGTTTGACCAACTTCTAATTACACAATTTTTTATATTTAGTAAAAAAGGGAAGGTCAAGATTGATATTTTTTATTACGACTATGTTACGGAATTCTGTACCTACCGAGACAATCTCTTAAAACTTGAAAATCAACCGCGCATGCGCGAGTTTTATCGGCTGTTCGCGCAGGCTGGCCATCCCGAGTTTTCAGCTGTCAAACTGTTTCTGACGGCGATGGAGTTGATGCGAATTTTCGAGGTTAGAATCTCAAATAATCGAGGCAGCGACTCGGAAAGGTTTGGGAAGCGTTTGTTGTCGGGTCGGAAATTCGATTCTTCAAAGAACGGTCGGAATTTAACGCTCACGCTCGTTAAAAATTCAAACGTACACATTTTGCGTAGGTTGGCTAGCCTGCATCGCGAACAAGAATATCGCCGCGTGAAGATTTCACCGACCAATGAGGTTGAATTACTCGGCGCATGCGCGGTTCATTTTCAAGTTTCAAGAGATTGTCCCGGTATAACTGTACATGTACTGCAAAAAAGACACCCAAAAATTCGTCTCGACGTGTGCCTTAACTTTCATTCTGTTCGATCTTTGCTGGTTCCTTGAATCATTCACTTTTATTCAAAAAAATTAACCAACGATCGTTAACGATCGATTTCTCCCAAGTTTCTCATCGTCAGACTTTTTTTTATCTATTACCTACTTTTAATCGCTATGCAAGAGGTTCGTGCGGTTTTTCTGCGAGTCGAGTACTTGAGGAACAGATCAAACTGTACGCGTTTCTCGTATTTAGATAATAGTGCCTGACGATAAGATCATCAACTCTGCGGTAATTACCAGCCTCTCAAATTGATCGTACCACTTATTACAGCTTACGGATTGGCAATCTGAACTACTAAATAAGGCTGTCTCATAAATGACAATGAGCCGTGTCTTAGTCGACGTCCTCGACGTTTGTATACCAGCGAGAACGCCAGAAGGTTAGATGACATCGTCTGATCTCGTACCGTGAATCGAATCTCAGTGTAAGAAAATAAAAGACAAGTTGCGAAACGACTTACCAGAGCAATTCCGCTGTATTCATCCTCCGTTCGACTCTAGTCACCACCGACAAGTTTTCAAACGATCATAAAAATAGTCAAAAACCATCCTTGACGTTACGGCGGGTTTTTCAAAATACACTCACAACTTCTCACTACGTCCCTTTGATTATGCCTTTCAATTTTTAAACTACCGAGAGCAAGGTCATCATAACGAAATATCTGCGGCCTATTTTTGGCCGGTTAGATTAGATAAGACTTGAAACCATGCCTCTGAGTTGGCAAGCATCGCACCAAGGTGCGAATAGGTCAAGATATCAAGGAGCGATGCTGTTGCTGTAATTTAGCTTTCAGTCTTCAATTTTTCGCCAAACTGAGAGAAATTTTTAGTTCCGGTTACCGCTCGGTCCTTGCCTATTTTAATTTTTTACCACAATAAAAAAATATGGTTCTAGGTAGAAAATGAAAATTAGTTTTCTAGCCGTTACCGGAAAGTCTAGTATCCGTTACTATTCTTTCCCATTACGATCACTGTTGCTATATTTTCTCGTAACTGTTGCGAAAATTTAACGCTCGTGCAACGATAAATTGACGTTAAAGCCTTGTTTAACTATAAAAGTTTTTCGTAATTCCAACAATATTCAAACAGTTTTTTCAACGATACCTGTTTTACTGAATTTATTCTAGTCACCATAACAAATGAAATACTTCTCAGTGCACCAAGATTGACTTTAATTTTACGGATCAATTAAACCGTTCCCTCAATCATGGCAAAGAACGTCACGATAATACATACGAGACAACCATACGAGCTCTGAAAGGTCGGTACATTTGATAAAAAGGAATTGAATAACTGGGTTAGGAATGCGATATTGTTTATAATGTAAAAGGGTCGCCTTGCGCGAGTGATTTTATCGGCTCGTCATTGGAACGAACAATTCTTTTCGTCTAGGCAGATCTGTTGTAGAACCATCCCATATCGTCTCTAGTCCCAGACGAGGAGAGGCGAACAATAGAACCATGAAGGCGCCGCATAATGTTGCATGATTTACGTTACGCCTCTAGTGGAATTACTAGACGTCTATGATCGTCGTTCAGAGCTATTACGATGCAAGCTCTCAAATCAATCACGACGTTACCTGCCACACGTATGCGTCGTAATTGAGAAACGGCGTATGAGCGAAATAGGTGAAGGTAGGATTCCGCGACCTTTAACCCGAGAATCGAAGGGTAACGAATAATTCGTCCCGTCGCTTGAATTTAAAGTATATACTTGAATTCTTCAAAAGCCAGCGCATCTTTTATAATTACAAGAATTCAATTATTCAAGTTTGAAAATCACTGTAAGTACCAGCTTTGATTTCAAAATTTCATTTTACGAAGATAATTATAATGATCAAAAAGAAACAAAAAACATGAACACCGATTAAATATTCGTCATAATCTTTTGACTTTTCAATTTCTATCAATTTCATTCACAGCATGTATGCAGATAACTTTTTGTCGGTATACAAGGAAATATTTTATTACAGGTATTTTTTTTTTTTTCTCGCTCCTTTTTGCATCGCCGTATCTTTGCTTTATCATTTTTTACACGTTCGCCTTATCTCTGCTCTTAATAATAATATAATTGGACCAAGATTTTTCATCTACACGATACGCACACGAGCTGTAATCGGAACTGTGATGAAATGGTAAAAACGAAGGGCAATACGTGTAAAATTATAATGATAAATTCAGTGTTCACATTAAATTTTATGTATTCGTTGACACTTGCAACACGCTTGTAACGTGTTTTTCATTCGGTTTCGCAATCATCATTAACGAGGTTAACGATCACACAATTCGTTATTTTGTCTACTATATGGATAAAAATTATGATAACACGATGCCCAAGAAATATAAACCGTACGGCAAATATGTTGCTCAAAAAAGTTGCTGGCATCTGTTATTTCACGTTCGATATAACCGCACGATTTATCTACGGATGATATTTTTTTTATCAAATAATACGTATAATCGAAAAACTCTTCGGAGATCGCAACGTTGTTTCTACAAAAAATTTTCTCATTTCCTTGAAGAATTTCAACTGTCCAATTTTAAAATAAATTTTACGTTATAATAGATTCCTCGTTTGTTTAACTTATTTTAAAAAAGAAATAAAATAAAAAAAAAAACATATCGAATTTGTTACGATTTTGGTTAGATTATTTATTCATTCAGGGTAAAACATTCACTTTATTTTTTTATTATTATATTAGTTTTAGCTAAAAGAAATAAACAAAAATACGACAAATATGGCCGAAAAAAAAAAAAAATGAAAAATATTGTCGCGCCAATCGAGATGAAGGAAATAGAAAAATAATCATCACAGATACCGACAGTTATTTAAAATTGAAAACATCGACGCGACATTGAAAACAAAGTTCAAAATATCGAATATATTTCGTACGTCAAAATATAGAGGAGAAAGAAATAAAAGCAAAAAAAAAGCAAATTTTTCTACTTCAATCTTATCAACAAACATCATCGACAAGTACTTGAAACTTTGCATCTTCGAGTACGTAATGTAATTTATCACCGGAAAGATATGGATCGTAATCGATCTTCAACGAAGCTGATCGTTCCACATTCCATAGTTGCAGATTAATAATATCTTGCGTCATAATTATCACTGTCACGAATATATCCCATATACAGTTTAAGCATCATATATGTGTATACAATATACAAATACGACTGATATGTGACGTCGTTTCTATTTACGAAATCTAAAGTGATTCCTAATCCGTAGATTATACTAATGCGTCTGCTTTTTTTTTCTTTGTTTTTCTTTTTTGTGAATTTTCACGCAAGACACAGAAACCTGCGCGTTAGTTTACGGAGCGAAGAATTTATTACATAAACATCGTAAAAACTCCGCTCGACTTGAAATACGAAACTGGCGGATATTTTGTCCAAAAGTTATGGAAGTACGGATTAATTTCCGATCTCGGAACAAACTTTTCTCTAACATCACTGACGTACGGAAAATAAACGCCGAAAATTCATCGTGTACAATCTTTTCGAGTGACGTTAATAAATACATCGACTTTTCATATCAAATCGCTTCGAATTTATTTCCTTTCACGAAGTCTCTGATTTTGTTTATAAAAACTTTTATCAACAAGTTAATTTTTCCAACGACCGGTTCGACATTCCTATTCGTTGACTATATCTGTGTTGAACCGCTCCAAATCGAAATAATAATAAAAATAATAAGAATTATTAATACAGCTGAGACGCTTTATCAAAAATCCCACGCGAACAAAACCGCAAATACATATGAAAACTAGAAAAGTAGAGAAAAAAAATAAAATAAAAAATCATCAATTTAGCTTCCAGTCTTCGATTTTTCGCCAAACTGAGAGAAATTTTTAGTTCCGGTTACCGCTCGGTCCTTGCCTATTTTAATTTTTTACCACAATAAAAAAATATGGTTCTAGGTAGAAAATGAAAATTAGTTTTCTAGCTGTTACCGGAAAGTCTGGTATCCGTTACTATTCTTTCTCATTACGATCGCTGTTGCTATATTTCCTTGCAACTGTTGCGAAAATTTAACGCTCGTGCAACGATAAATTGACGTTAAAGCCTTGTTTGACTATAAAAGTAGAGTAAACCTCAGAAACTGATTTTGCGTTGCAATAACCGCAAAAGGATCGACGATAGCGCAAAATTGTTACGCGTACCTCGTTTTTCGTAATTCCAACGATATTCAAACAGTTTTCTCAACGATACCTTTTTTACTCAATTTTTCTAGTTACTGTAACAAATGAAATTTTCTCTCAGTGCGTAAGATGTATTTTACTCTCCGATTTTTACGTAACACGCGAACGATTATTATTATAATTATTATTATTATTATTATTATTATTGCTGTTGTTGTTGTTGTTGTTACTATTACTATTATTATTTCAAATCTGCACGACACGAAGATTAAATTGTACAGACGAATATTAGACGCGTGCAATGTGCATTAGACATGTGAGGCTGGGAGATAGGAGAGGGGGGGGGGGGGGGGCTTTTAGTTTAAGTAGGTATATCTCTCGACGATATTCGCGGCTAACGCAGTTGGGGCTCTGTAGGCCGGCTATTGAATTGGTCACTCGGTTACTCGGTCGTAAATTTTGATCGGTCGATTAATTCGCCTAATCGCGATATCAATCGCGATACTTGCTTCGTTTCTTTTTTTTTTTTAAAAAAGAAAAAAAAAAGAAAAAAAAAAGGAAAAGGCTCTTAATCGTCAAATTTTTAACGGTGATCGTACTCGAACAGACGACCTGTTCGTCGTTTGGTTTCTTTTTTTTTTTTTTTTTCTCTCTTTCCGTTAGTTCGCGTGGGTTTGACGAAGAGACAGTGATTAGTTTTATTTATAGCGTCGCTCGTGCTTTTAAAAAAATAACACAGATAAGATAAGTAAAGAAAAAACGTTTCGACGCTTCTTAAAGGAAAAAGAAGTTCTCAGTGTTGCAGGTTTGACGGTATAATTAATCTGCAGTGAAAAATAACGACTTGTATATTTTTTATATATATATATATATATATATATATCTTAATTAATAGCGTCAAAAGTGCAGACTTCTTAAAAAAAAAAAAAGAAAAAAAAAGTGATTCAAGTGGTGATTCAACTTTGTGGTTCACGATTATATTCTTTTGGTTATATGCTGTATTGTAACGAAAAATCAACGGAGGATCCTGTGTCTGATAAACCACGTGGTACGTGTGTATAGTTGAAAGTCGAAGTTAATTTTAATTAGCGAAATTTGATTAAGAATTTAAAATCGTTTACTTAGATTCCACAATTTATTTTACATGAGATTTGTTTTATACGATAGAAAATATTCGGATAACCTGACAGAAATTGTGGTGAAATATTTATTTCATCGGATTACTTCGTAATTTCGTTGTTAACAAATGATCAATATTTTTTTTATTTTAATATTAAAATCGGTTAAATTTCGCTTGAATCAAACAAATCAAATTTGTTCACATTATTTACATACGTAATTAAATCAAATTACTTGTTACTTTGTTTGAAAAATTTCTTCGAAATACCACGTCAACGTTTAAATTCACACAACTGTATGCAAATGAAACAATCGAAATTTTCTTCAACGTCCGAAACAAATGTTTATACCACGTTGATGAACAACTTTATCCCGTATCGTATTATCCTCGGTTTTATCTAATCGATGTGATTATACGGGACGCTTCTTTTCCCGTAGGATTGTACAAATCAAACAATATCGAAGACCCCTATAAACAATTTAAATTCCACGAGGATCAGTTGACACTTGATTAGTTATCGCGGTGTTGAATAAATAAGAAGGTTTCAAATTCGACACCGAGTATACTCTTCGGGAATTATTTATCGCGTTTTCTTCAGGGTGTCGTGATCAAGAATCATAAGCGATGAAAAAACGTAATACACCGAGAGAAATTTTTGATTCCGATTACCGCTCGGTCCTTTTCATTTCACTTAAACGGTTGATATAATTAGTAAAAAGGACTTGTAAGTACATTTTAGTTCTTGATAAGACGAATGAAAATGACGAAAATTAAATACGTACAACTATGAGCGACGAATAATGCCTTATTCTTATTTACGTGCACTCAAAGTGGTGAAAAAAATTTTTTTTTCAATTATCGGAAATCGAGATTACGCTCAGATTTGAAAAGAATTGTATATAATTATTGATTGCTTTACTACATCAAATTACATCCGCTGACAGGGAAAAGAAAATGAGTACATTGATTTGTCAAAGGTGTAACCGACCTGGTTTTGTTTTTCATATAAATTTACGCAACAGATAAGAAGTCGGAGAATTATTCGTGATTCAATAATGACGTCAACAGATTGTCACGTTTTTTCCTCAAAAGCATTACTGAATCATTGTTATCGTTAAACAAACCAATGTTAATTATGACCAGGCTTACGATTAAAAGTGTTTCTAACGTTGTGATCTATTAAATTTGTTCAAGATAAATGCAGGTTGCAGCTGCGATGTAGATAACTAATAAATTGTTTCCAATTTTTAATGATGCGTGTTACAATCATGTGAGGCCAAATTTGGTCGCCAAAAATTATCTTTAGACAAAATTTGTGGATATTTTATTATGATAATTATTAATTATATCCTCTCAAGCGATACATTACGATAAAAAAAAGTATGAAATTTTATACATGTGTACAATGTTTACGCATCGAGCGTTATAAACATTTTTGTTTGCAATAAAAGAAACCTGAGCGAGATATTGTATAAACTTCCGTACAACAATAAACAGACGTCCAAGATATATGATATCGTACATTATCGCATGGAAATTTCACGCGCGAGGAATTCTTTGCCGTAAAGCAGTTTTAATATCAATACAGCTCGAAACAATCGTTATCTTATTTTTTATACGTATATGTAAAATATGCAATGACAAAGAGAGAGAAAAGCAGTTTTTGTTATTTATTCATTTCGAGCGAATCGTATTTTTTCATCTATTTATTATTATTCTTTCTTGTCCTTAGTTTTTCGTTAGAAAATTTTCCACATTTTTACTACATATATATATATATATTTTTTTTATATATATATTTATATATATATTTGCAAGTACGCGTGTTTTTGAATTATTTTCATTTTATTTCGTTACTTTTCAGAGTAAATGAGTATAAAAATTTTGTTATTTCAGTAAATTGAATTCGAATCGCTCCGCGCGTTGAAAGGAAATAAACGAATGAATGATTAAAAATCGTTAACGATAGAAACGTCAAAAACCAGATTAGCAGCCAATTTTTACGATATCTGACAGGTGAATGTACCGGTAAATTACGGTGAATATTTTCAAGGTCGTATCTAATCGAACTTTCAGATTACATTCATTTACCTCTGGAGTTCGTCCTTAGCCTTTTTTTACTGTTGTTTTTGCAACGTTTAAGTATATTTATACATGTAACACTTACACATGGCGCGTAACAATTAGACGGTGCAAAAAATTACCTCTGAAATTTATTTCATGAGGGTATACTTGTCACCGAATAATATTTCAAAAGCTACGATAGTTGAAATAGAAATGTTAGAAGATAAAAATTTTTCACTCGATTTTGTTATTGCTTCGAAAAGGTTGGTGACACGAATATTAATATTTGAATGTCAATTCGATTATACGGTGTATTTTGAATAGAATTGAAAAACAAAAATATTGATATCGTAAAGAAGAGTTTCAATAACGATATTTTTTTTACATCATATTGCTTTAAAATTGTTGAAAATCTAGTTTATTTGTTCGATTTCAATCGACAATGGTTCATTTTATTCAGAAAACTATTTTCTAGGATGTCAGAAAATAGTTTTCCGAATAAAATGAGCTAATCTTCGAACTTGACTTGAACTCGACTCGACTTTGAAACGAATTCGCGAAAAATAGTTTTCCGAGTAAAGTGAGCTAATCTTCTGACTTGACTTGAACTCGACTCGACTTTGAAACGAATTCGCGAAAAATAGTTTTCCGAGTAAAGTGAGCTAATCTGCTAACTTGACTTGAACTCGACTCGACTTTGAAACGAATTCGCGAAAAATAGTTTTCCGAGTAAAATGAGCTAATCTTCGAACTTGACTTGAACTCGACTCGACTTTGAAACGAATTCGCAAAAAATAGTTTTCCGAGTAAAATGAGCTAATCTTCGAACTTGACTTGACCTCGACTCGACTTTGAAACGAATTCGCGAAAAATAGTTTTCCGAGTAAAATGAGCTAATCTTCTGACTTGACTTGAACTTGACTTGCCTCTGAAATTCGTAGAAAATGTTTTTCCGAATAAAATGATTCACCTTAGAATAAAATCGAACGAATCTACCAGATTTTGAACCGAATTCATCAATATCCATGCTTTTGCTTAGAATTCGAATATATCAATTAATTTTACGTTTAAAGAAATCTTCCCAGCTCAAGAAGGTAATAATTTGACGAATAACCGACGTACGACTGTCTCGTAATAAAATCAATAAACAGTATCAATCCTTGGCAAAAAAAAATCGCGGTAAAAAATTTCTGTCGAAATATACTAAAGTATATTTACAGATCCGACGGTAGAATTTTCTCGTAATGAAATCAATAAATAGTATCAATCCTTGGCAAAAAAAATCGCGGTGAAAAATTTCTGTCGAAATATACTAAAGTATATTTACAGATCCGACGGTAGAATTTTCGTCCGGGTGAAAAATTACGAGAAGGAAAACACAGAATAAGCATGGAATAGATTGGTCCGTTCAAACAAATACATATATATACATAATGCTACCTTCCATGGCTGTTTAGATATACGGAGGAAATGTGGCTCCTGCATATCCGTCTACAGTTTTCAATCATCCGAAAAATGCGCAGTCTGCACGTATAGGACTGCGGGTTTTTTTATTTATAGACGGATGGAATGTGTGTATACGTTAAGAGACTCGTTCTTCGCGTAGGCGCGGTCCAAAAACTTGCTTGCGCCGATGCGCAATTTTATGTAAGCATGTGTAATTTAGGCAAGGCATGTAAGGTTTTTCAAAAATTCAATCAAATTCCAGTGAAAAGGTCTGAGCTAGTTGATAAGTAATTAAGTAATATTCAAGGCCATATTCGGAACATGGAAGTAATTGGTTTTTTTTTTTTTTTTTTAGTTAGTTTTAAAATTTTAATTACAGTTACGTGGAGAAAAAGAAGGCAAAAGAAATTCTTCGAAGAGAAAAAAGAAGACGGATATTTCGTACAAATTATCACGTTCAATGGATACATGTATATATAATATCTTTTCATCTACAACGTCCCTAATTTATTAATTCTTGCATCGTGGGTCGGAAGAAATAATAAAATTTTGTGCAACGAAAATTGTAAAAAAATTCCACAACAAAATCAAATCGAAGACAACCGATTTAACAATTTTTATGCATTGAAAACATAATCACCATGCTATAACGACGCAAAAAAATTAATTTTTCCAAAAAACGAAACAGATATATTATATATACATATCCCTCTTACTGTCCAAAAATTAAATCTTATGCGAAGTAAAGAGGAAAAAAAGAAGAAAGAAAAAAGTAGGATCGTTCGGACGATGTTAACGACTGGAAAAAGCATTTCAATTTTAGATGAATTTTTCTTTTTTCTCATCACAGGTCCATTATAGATCAAATCGGCTCGATCACATCGCGGACGAATGAGCTGCTCGTGATTTACCGGATCCGCGGACGAGTGTGAAGAACGATGACAACAGGGTGAGATGAAATTTTCATCATTTTTATGATATTTGCTGACGTTGAATGACGAATGAATATCAATTAGCCTTCGGCGTGTAAAATCGACCGATGAAAAGAAAAAAAAAAAATAAACATTACTATTTTCAGGTAATTAAATTCAAGTGATGCGTACAACGATAAATAAAAAATGTAACTGTTCACTGTACAGTTTTTGACTATGCGTTACACGTCGTTATCTTGCTATTACTGAGAAATATATATTTATCGCAATAACGAGAAAATGTAATCTTGACAATTATTATGATCGTGATGACGATGACTAATTTAGTTGCATCCTCTTTTCTTAAGATTGCGACAATATTTAAGTTTATTTCTGTCGCTTACACTGCAATTTTCTTCGCCTATAACCGTCGGTGAAAAAGAATTGAATTACTCACGGTGTGCGATTTTTTTATAACTATTAAAAAGAGAACAAAATGTCGTATAAATTTGTCATACGGAAGCGGATTGTATCGCATTAAGACTATAATCTCAGTTCTTTCTTCGACAAAATAATCATCAGGGTTATAATAATCAACTAAATATTCCATCAGAGTCGGTTCATTTAATATGACGTAATGGAATAATGGATGAGTGACGTCACGCGTTGTCGTAAGCCGATCTCTTTGTTTTATTTTTCTCTTTCTATTTCGTCTTATTGCACATTCTTTTTTTCCCATCTCGTTTAAAACCCGCACCTGAACATACATGCAAAGTTTACAAACGCCTCGCCGTTAAAACCTCTGGATAATGAAAATACAACGATTCTCGACGTGTTCGAATATATTTGTGACAAATGTCGACGGAAAACGAGAAAGAGGAAAAAACAAACAAGTTATACGCACGGCATGGGGCCGGCTTATTATTTCGATTTTCTTTTTTTTCATTCAACTTACTTCGTTATTTTTAAATTTTTTGCGCATAAAACGAAGCTGAGAAAACACAGCGTATTATAAGCAAATCGGTATTATATTTTTCTCGTACAATCACGGTGTTAACAATAAACTTGAAAACACGCTTATTGTCCCTCGCAATAACTTTTATATGCATTATTTTTTTTTTTTCTTTTTTCAAACGATGTAACAAATACGGGTGAGTTGAAGAAGAATTTTTTAACGTTTTTTAAAACGTTCGAATAATTTTCATCGCTGAAGGGATAAACGAAATTGCATTTTATTTTACCGCTCTTTGGTATTCCGACCGTTCAATGACACCAAAAATCGTTCCGTTAGTTTTTTTCATTTCCCATACGAAATGAAAACTCCATTTTCGACAAGGACTCAAATATTTATACAAAATTTTACAGAAAATCCATAACTCGGAAATAACAAATTAAATCATATCTTAGAATCAGAGAGGGGTTGTTAAATAAATTTTCACTGACAAATGGGAGTGCGTTTTTCTCTGGCAAATCTAATATCTAAACATCCGATCTCGATCTATACCACGTGGAATGCCCCGTATATTATACAATCTACGATTAATCGTTCTTCAATCGCTCGATTCGTCCATTCATCGTTTTTCCACTTATTGTTAATCGGTACTTCTGATTGCCATTCGTTTTTTCCTATAACCCGATCGAATAATCAGCCGTTTTTTGTTTTTTTTTTTTTTCCGACTGACCGATTACCGGTAAAAGCAATTTACCGGCCGAGCTCCAAGATTAATCGATCAATCGTTCAGCGTTAGTCCAGATTGAGCGGCTCGCCGAGTGATTCCAGGAATGGGAGAACATCCCTCGATAATATCATCTTCCCAACTCTCAGCCATCGTCTAGTCAACCCTTTCCTTCCCTTCAGAAGCGACACCGCGGCGGATGAGAAACTCATATAAGGCTGTAGATGATGGCTGTCCGAGTGTGCGTCGAGTCAAAATATATCGGTGAATAGACCAGGAAATGATGCAGGGCTGAACGAACTTTTTTCACTATCTCGACGAAACCCCATCGCCACCTTTCCTTTCATCGCGTATTTTCTCTCTATGTAGGCGTAGGTGATATGTACACACATACATATATATATTATACGAGGAACTTATGAAGCACGATTTTAGTTTCGCCTACAAGTTCACCGAATACATGAAATCAGGGCCCCTGGTGAAGAATTTATGCCGTTCTTGGTAATAATTAATTATATGAAACCATCGTGCATTTGTTTAGGTAATTATTTCGATTGAAATATATATATATATATTAGGGTGAGACAAAAAAAAAAAACTAACCTATAGAATCTATGGTCTTGAAAGGACCTATTTATTGAAAAAAAAAGTTCTCCCGTTTGGAAAATTTTTTAGCTCAATTTCAAAAGGTGTCGCTGGCCATTTGAAATTTCCTATTTCAATAACACGCAAAATAAATTTTTTTTTCATTATAAATGCTATAACTTTTGAACCGTTTGAGATTAAAAAAATTTCAAGGCATATTCTTACAGGGCATTAAATTCTCTAAGAAAAGACCCTCGATCTGATTTTCTAAACTTGAAGATTCGCATACTTAGGGTCCGTGAAAGTCGAAGAAGAGCAAAAATATGCAGTTTTAGGGATCTACGATTGAAAATATCCGTACTAAATGAAAAAACTTCTTCTTTTTTCTCAGTCCTTTTAAGACCATAGATTCGTTAGATTAGTTTCTCTGGCTCACCCTAATATACATGTATAAAAATCGAATAATTATAACAATTTCACGTTATGAGACCGAATCAATACGCGGTAATTGAATAAAGTAAACAATTTACATTGATTCTGCACGGTAAATCCGTAGATATAACAGTTACTCTCGATCTGACGAATGGTTAAAAGAACAGTCGAGTGATGATCGATAATATGATTCATTCGTTCAAAATGAGGTCGTAAGAAAAAAACGATACATTATTATAATCGACATGATTAAGAAATCTGTAATTAAATCGAAAAAATTTAATCACAGATTGTATTTTTTTTTAATTCCTAGTGAAAACTAACCACGAAAATATTTCCAATGGTAGTAGAAACGAGTTGCTCAACGTCTGCGACATCGTTTTTCGCACCGACTATTACCTATAGACGATACCCGGCCAATGAGTGCGTCTATCTTGTAAATCGATGTCATTGACAATCCGCTCTATGAATAATTCATCGAGTGTCTGTCGAATGCGATGTCACTGATTACTGGTCAAGGTCGCTGCGAATTGCTACGAGACTTGGAACCACGGAGAGACTAACGATTGCCGGTTTGTAATTCCCTCGGAGTTCCTCCCTTACTTTCAACACCTGGCTGTTTTGCCCGAGGCTGATGAGACACGAAGTTGCGTGAATTTATCGTCGGAATTCCAATGAGAAACGTTGGGTCAAAATAATCAGTCAAAGATTGAAAATTCTCGTTATTTATTATTTATTTATTTATTTCTTTCTTCCTTTTTTTTCGTTATTTTTGACGTACACTTTTGAAATATTTTCATTATTTGACGTTACTGAAAAATCTAGTCACACGCTCTCGACGTTCTTTCAATCGTACGATCGATGTTGTCATAATTTCCGATGTTATTTGGGAAAAAAGATTGCAAAAGTAACGTTGAAGAAAAAAAAAAAAAAAAAAAAAAAACGGATTATTGTTTCGACAGCAAGAGAATTTACTATACACGATCGTACCAAGTATTTAAATGATTGCCTTGAATCGCATTTTATTGTAATTTCAACACTGTTTAAACATTACCGTAACGATATTCGTTCTAAAATAATTTACCAGTACGATTCTAGCGATGCTTGTTTTTAGATTCAAACAAATCTCGTGTCTAAGTAAAGTTTTGAAATATTTGTTTATCATATTCGGATCTAAAAACGATCAAGTACCCAAAAAAAAGTAAACCATCTTTTGGGGTTTTCGATCCTGACTGCGTAGATTCGCAGGCGTCGATCATACAAATCTGACTTGAATTTCATCGAGAGTCATCGTCCTCGGTTTAAAAATAGCCTTAGATTAACGATCAATTAACGTTATCGCCGGAATTCGCATACCGGGCAAAAATTGAGAATAATCGGAGAGCGGCTAGAATGAGGTAACACAATGAACGTAATCGATTACACTTGTTCACTATTTTCATTATTTCGATATATTTTTATCCTGCATCGCCTTTCCCTCTTTTCTTCAGTTTCAATCTTCGTAGAGAGAAGATGAAAAAAAAAAAAAAAAAAAAGGAAAACCGTCAAGAGCGACCTTCCTAAAGTAGAATACACACCACGTGCCATATCGCAAGTATACATTTAAGATAAAATTAGGTTACAGCCGAACCGCTTCCAGGAGCGTGACTAGGGATTTAAGGGCCCCGAGGCAAGGACGCAAAAATTGGGCCCCCCGGGTTGAATAATGAAAAATATTTGTCTGTAGCCTACCCTTCATCGCTCCATAATTTTTTTTTTTTTTTCCCCAATAAAACAGTAACACGTTAGATTTACGGATTCTACACACTGTAAACTAAAATCACAATTTATCCAAAGAAGATATTTTACATATTTGACCAAGCAGTCGATGTAACTGTATTAATACAGTTACGATATTAAATTGCAACAAACATTTGAAATGGAAAATATCAGAAGCGCAATTTGGCGGCATCTGGTGGCAAATCAACGAACTGTAATTAATAATCAAACCTTGCGGAATGCGTCTGAAAACAGTTCGAATACAAAAGAGCGAAGCATCGCGATTACAAATCCGAATAAAATATTACGACGTCATTTTTTACCCTCTGTCTCGGTGCCCCGGTTGACCCAGCATAGTTACGCCCCTGGCCGTTTCTCACTACCGCCATTCTATTTTAGTACATGCGCATTTGCACACACGCGTATATACGTGTCGATATATATGTATAGATTCTATTTGTTTTCTCGTGTTTTTTCACCGATTTTTCTTTCACTTATTTCTTCTCACTGTATCCTTCGAAAGACGTTTTATGTCGGCCGTAGATCTGGGTTGTTGAAAGATTACGTAATCACCTACCGACACGATCAAAGGTTTTAATTAAGTAGGTTTAACTGTTAAATTCTAAACGACGAGGTGTAGATTTGATTTTAATTTTGTTCTGATTTCCAATCTGCCGATACGAATTTGTTTTCTTTTTTTTTTTTTTTTTTTTTTTTTTTTCTTTTCAAACACACCGCGAAATCATTGTTAGAAACATTTTCTACACTGAAAAAAATTTCATTCGTTACAGTGAGTAGAAAAATTGAGTAAAACAGATATCGTTGAAAAAACTGTTTGAATATTGTTGGAATTACGAAAAACTTTTTTAGTTAAACAAGGCTTTAACGTCAATTTATCGTTGCACGAGCGTTAAATTTTCACAACAGTTGCAAGAAAATATAGCAACAGCGATCGTAATGAGAAAGAATAGCAACGGATACCAGACTTTCCGGCAACGGCTAGAAAACTAATTTTCATTTTCTACCTAGAACTATATTTTTCGACTGTGGTAAAAAATGAAAATATTTAAGGACCGAGCGGTAACCGAAACTAAAAATTTCTCTCAGTGTACGTACCGTAATAAATTTGTCGACTATATTAATTATTTTCGATCCGAATGGTATTTTTTTTTCTATCTTTTAGCATTACACATGATGCAGAGTATGAATCTTTTCGATTACATATTTTCTACACCTTCGGTTATCAATTTTTTTTTTTTTTATATGAATTTATTTGTATTTCTCTACTCAGTTCTAGCTTCTCCAAATCAAATCAGCTAATTTCACTATCTTTTTCAATCCGTATATTTTTTTGCGCACATCAAAGAAACGTTCTTCTTATCTCTCGCGTTTTTCATCTGCGGATGTATGAAATAATCAGAAATTCAAGTCTCAACGTAGGAACGAATTTCACCAGTATGACATAATTATAAAATTTCACTGATAAATTGGCATTATTTTTGTGTAAAAAATGAATAGAAATTCCATCATCGCCGGATTTCTTTCAAAGTCCTTCCATGACATGTGTTACGAATCAACAGGCCGGTACCAGATTAATTGATAATACAAAAAAAAAAAATTAATTAATAACGTCAGTAGAGACGATTATTCAGATTGTTTCTTTTTTTATTTTTACCTCAAACTTCTTTTTACGCTTAACAATTCATAACTTTCATTCGGCTCCGGAATGATAGAAAAAATTATAATTAGCAATTTTTGAAAATTTCAACCCAAGGACAAGATAATTTTTTAATCGGCGTAAATTTTTCTCTCCATTGTATATATTTTACTTCTTCATCTTACAATAAATTTCGTTTTCCTGACGTTCAATATCGCGAACTTTGCCGGGATGCATATTGCGCAACGTCATGCCTGCATGTAACAACGTAATTAGGAGGAAAAAGAGAGAAACGAACGTTTTGCCCATGGATCAAGTGGCGAAGGGTGAAAAATATTACCCCGATTTAGCAGGACAAAGGTGTCGCGTTGTTCGCTGCTCGGTTTTATAAATAACGAACGTTGCCTGATCGGAATATAAAGTGACATGAAAAATAGACCGCCTACAACCTGCCTAATTATGGTACACGATGTAAAATATAACGCATATTCTATATCTACCAATAATTTGGGAAAAACGCCGTTGAAATATCGCTGTCAATATTTGTTTGTTTGTTTTTTTTTCCAAAATTTTATCAATATTTGTGAAATCGCTGATGGGAAGTGGTTGAGATTCCGAATTTGAAAAGTTCGGAAAACGCCGGATTCCAAATGTTTTTTTTTTTCGACGAAACATCAAATTTTCGAGATGTCCGAAACTCGAGGGTCAAAATTCCGAAATGAGAAAATGCTGAAAGAAAGAAATTACGCTGTATGAGTATATTTTAATTATCGAAATTTCACTCCGTCGAAACTTTATTTTTCCGAATTTTAATCTACCGGAACTTTGAGCCAATCGGCTTTCCGACCTTTGTTGTTTCTTCAAAGTTTGATTTCCTTACTTCAAGTTTCGCCACTGAATAATTCGTAACTAGGCGCTTTCGGAACTTTTCAAATTCCGAACTCCGACCCCGTCCCTTGTTAATTCATAAGTTTCGTCGTATTGCTAAAAAAAAAAAAAAAAAATTTTCATTAACTGTTCAAATGCGAAAACATCCATGTCAAAATTTCCTCAATATTTCTTTTACTTTCCATCCCAATATTACCTCAAAATATAAAAAAACAAAGTTCGCAAACTGCAATGAGCGATTCAACTTTAATATTTGTCATTATTATAGACAAGTAACGTTTATGCAATCCTAGCCTGAAACGAGGTACATCGAAACGCTGTTTATGACGATGAAAACCTCGCGTTATTTCTCCGTCACTCATACCTTGTATATTATACATTATACCAGCATGCTTTCCTGACGTATAATAATTATATGCGGTAGAAAATGAGGTTCGGCGCCTTTGACGCTACAGAGCGAAGTTTGCGGCTATTTTTTTTTTTTTTTTGTTTTTCCAACAACTTTTATCTTCACGGAACAAGTTTTGTCACCAATTGGTCTGCATGGTGTAAACGTATTTGGATTAGAAGAATATTTAAAATATTTGTAATTGTATGGAATGAAAATTGTCTTGTTTCAAAGCGAATCTATCAACGGTTATTATTATTACTATTATTGTTACACGAGAAGCAGGGATTCGAAATTTCGTCGGGTCGACGACGTGACTTGACAATAAATCTGCACGGTATGAGAAAAAGCTGAGACTGCGAAACGTAGCGAGTATAATAATTAAGAGCTGACAATTATCGCAACGTTGTTGTAAATTATTACACGTACTTATGTTACATGTAAGTTTTAGACGCATCCGAGTCACGCGAGCAAAAAGATGCAATTTAACGGTGAAGCTAAATTCTTCGTCCCCGATATGGTTGTGTTTACAGTATAGTTACACGGAACGCAGTTAAAGCTAGAGAATTTACCTGCGAATTATTAACGTGCCACTCGAGTTATGAAAATTCTAACAACGTCTAATCGTGTTGTTATCTTGTTTTTCTCTTTTTCGCAAAAAAAAATTTTGCCTCGATAACAGGGATTTAAAAAAGAAAGTATTACTAGACGACAAAAAGAAATATGACCAATCAAAAGTTTGAAATGTAGAAAAATTGGTAAAATAATGAGATTTCTCTCTGACGTTGTCTAGTTACAATTAGATGTTCGCAGTTAAAATTCAGTGTCTCAACTTTTTTTCACACTCTATCGCAACAACTTTTAGACAACGATTTCGTTTGAGGAACTTTTTTGACCTGGCTCTGTATCCGATGCGTTGAGAAATACCGATTAAAAATTAAAAAAAGTATCGTTGGAGCGAAAGTACGTAGAAGTTTGAAAATCATTAGAATTGATCATACTGAAGTAAAATTTTCCTCTCTGGTAATCATGACTCATTAATTACATGCGCAGGTGTGAACGCAGAGTGATTTGCATTTGTTAGAATTTCTATTCCGTTCAAACGCATATTTACGCAAACCTTTGTCGAGAAGACTGATTTATATTCTCACTCTGTTGTTCGTTATTTTTTTTTATTTTTTTTTTTTTTTTCTTCCTTGCGCCTTTGTACGGAAAATCCAATCGCCGAGAATTTCTGCAATCTATCAAAGAATACTCGTTATATTTCGCTCGAAACTCGAAACAAAAAAAAAAAAATTGTTCCCATCAACGTTACATAATCAATTCTCAAACTTGTGATTATTGTTTTTGTATATGTACGGTATCGAATAAAATTTTCCAGATATCATGAGCAAATCGAATTTTGTATATAAATGGCAAAAAAAAAAAAAGAAACAAAAGGTGTCCAATAAATAAATTCCTCAATTAACGCGAATTTTGAAAATCACGGTTAATAAAGTAAAAAAAAGGTCGCGGCGACAATTATGCTCAAATAATATTCTAAAATCAAATATTATCACAGAGAACAATCTTTGATCATAGTTAACCATAACCATAATACTTGACACAAACCTTAACCTGACAATAGTAATTATATTACAGGTTTACTAAAGGTATATATTTTATAAGAAAAGTTTTCAACGACACGATCGCCTCGGTATATTTTCTTCTCGGTAACAAAGCAGCCGTTATACATAAAACATCGCGTGCACTTACGGCTAGCGAAAAGTAATCAACTAAAGTCGTAAAACATGAGGAAAAGAAAAAAAAAAAAAAAAAGTGTGACAGACAAAATGGTTGAAAATACGTGATAAAAAGAAAAAGAAAAAAATTTTAAATTACCCCGCGTTTATACATATTATATATATGTATATATTTATATATATGTGTGCACATTGCGCATGTGTAAAGGCGGGGAAGAAGAGACTGCACAAGTGCAACTGAGGTAATTCACGTTTTCTACAAGCGTATCTCCGCGCGTAAGGGACAATGTAATCAACGTGTAACCCTGAGTAATCGCATGATCCGAGTGACGAGGTCTCAAGGGATCCGGAGAACAGACGTTATTATTCGCGATACCGACGACTGCGCCGAGTTTCTTCGGAAAACAAGACGCTACGCTTGCTTGAAGCTTGCGGGAAAACGATTCTCTCAGCACGTAGAGAGATAAACACCGAGCAACAACTTTGCAAGATCGAAGATTTTGAAAATTCATCATTTGCATGCTTCAATGATTATAATTTAATACGATATTTATATAATGAATACAATTTCTTATTCTTTCTCTGTATTTACACATTTGTATAATTTGTTGTTGGGTAAATCGTTAGCGAATTGAAAGTTATAATTTAGAATTGGATAGGATCTCAGTTTTAATGAAATAAATCTTTCGACATTTTCACGCTGGAATTATTCGATTCGATAACGAATTTCGATTTACTTTGATAATGGTTAATTTAAACTGTACTGTTTAATATGCATTGTATACATAGCTCATTGAATGAATAAAAATTACAATATTTATACAATGTTTGTTGTAATCTGACGATGAATTATTTCTTGTATGCCTGGATGTTTTTTACTCATTAACTGTAGATATTCTAAGATTTTTAGAAAATGTGTTAATTTGTGGCAGTTTCTCATTACAATATTCAGCGCAATCGTGCAACGAATCTTTTCTCATCGTAAAGGTGATACAGGTAAACTTATAATCACGGCCCGCATTAATATGTAAATACATATTTTTGGTTTAAATAATTACCATTCCTTATTTGATTTCCTAAAAAAATAAAAAAATGTGACGTTTGGATCTAGAAAATGTAGTTTCTATTTTCCATATTTTTACCAAATTTTAGTTTTTTAATTCTGTATTACATGCACGTATTACATTTATCCGGGCCCTGCTTATAATCATGTAAATTTCAGTAAATTAACGTATTTCGTCAAAATCTAGTACAAAACCGCTTTGCAGTCTCGACAGCGTATAGATACGTATAAAAATGGAAAAAAAATTGCGATCGCGAATCCATTGTAAAACACGAAATCCGTCGGCTTACCTAATCCGTCGAGGTTGAAAGCCGAGTGATTAAACGTCGGTAAATCAGATATCGATTTGACCCCGATGTGAATGTGTGTGCATGCACCTTACACGACATCCGCTATCTCTCTGTGAAATAGACGTACCTAGGTAAACCGATATCCCTAGGAATGCACAGTCGGAGGTTGCGACTATATGTACAAGACGAATTGCAGACTCGTTGCGTGAAATTCGTCAAAGGTTTTATCGGGAATTAATGCACAGCATGCGGGGTTAATTTTAATAAGCAATATGGCGCCGAAAACTTAGCCATCGAAAGCTGATGGTTTCGGATCAATTACGCGTACAGAAAAGTACAGACAAGTTTGCGCAAACTGGGAGGCTTTTGTTTATTTACCTGTAATGAAATTACCGCGAGAAACTCGATTAATCGCGTCTTTTGAAACTAAATATGGCTCGGTTAGAGTGATGCTTTGTGTTTTTGCTACCAGATGTCGCATTTTCACTGCCGCCGATATTACAGTGGTTTGTATAACCGACGATTAACGATCGGTCGGCATTATAGTGATGCCGGAGCATCGACCGAGTAGCTTTAAAATGACAAAAAAAATAAAATAAAATTCACCAGGCGGTGAATTTGTTACAAGCTAATTAGAGATATTTTAGAGTTAAAACGTGTTGAATATAGATCATCGAGAAGAGTTCTAACAATCGATGAAAACATTGTAAATATAATTGAGGTAAATTCACACTCGATTCGAGGTTATGATAGGTACGCTACTTTACAGCTGAATCAGAACATCTTTTTCGTATCTTCATCAGTTTTCCGAACCATCATGACTGCGAAACTTCCATTAGAAAATCCTATCGTTTTCCAAAGTTTCGTGAGATTTCCAGACAAGAAAAAAAAGTCTAAAATACGGTTTGCCGAGTTCGTCGGTAAAACAGAATTTATTTCTGCCGATTCTATAATATGCATCACAATTTTTTTCCACGGTTCTCGGGGATTCACGATTCCTACCAGACCAAGATCTCGTTTATTTCACTCTTCAGCATCGCTGATAAACTACTTCTTCATCTCTCTTTAAAGAACCGTAGTTTATTTTTTTTCGACTTTAACCGTTCAGCTCTGACCCCTTAAATTTAATGTATATTTACCATAGTTTTATTCAGTTTATTCGATTGGATTCTGGTTTTCGTCCGCGGAGTTTAACCGCCTCCTCCCTAAACCTTTGCTATTCCATTTGCGTAAAAATAATAACCAATCGTTATCCTTCAAAAATTACACAGTTATTTCGAGATTGTAGTTGATAATCCTGAGGTAAATTACCGGCCACAAAAGGCTGTAGATAGAGAAGGAATTTTTTTTACTTAATTTTGTTAAACCAGTATAAATCAGGTACACTGAGGGAAATTTTTAGTTCCGGTTACCGCTAGGTCCTCAACTATTTTCATTTTTTACCACAATCGAAAAATATACTTCTAGGTACAAAATGAAAATTAGTTTTCCACCTTTTACCGGAAAGTCTGGTATACGTTGCTATTCTTTCTCATTACGATCACTGCTGCTATATTTTCTTGCAACTGTTGCGAAAATTTATTTTTTAAAAAAGTAGAGTAAACCTCACAAACTGATCTTGCGTTGCAATAACCAAAAAAGGATGTTTACTCGTACCTCGTTTTTCGTAATTCCAGCAATATTCAAACAATTTTTTTAACGATACCTGCTTTACTGAAATTTTCTAGTTACTATAACAAATGTTTTCTCAGTGTAACAAACCTGCAAATAATTTCGCCTAACGAAGATGAAAGAGATGCTTTCCTCTATAATCAGTACCTACATATGTATAAAAAAAAAAAAAGAAAAAAAAAATAAAACAAACAGTATTTCAGATTATATTTCAACGAAATCGTGAAAAATCCGAATTACGAATACCAGGAATACGTATACAAGTATCAGAGGCATTATAATTGGACTCCGATGACTTCGCGGAACGAATTTGATTACCCGGAAGAATATAAAATAAAGAATAAAATCTGTGGCAAGAATATAAAACACAAAGTTTGGCGACGGTGCTTCAACGACCTCAACTTCAACAGGAGTGTAATAAATTAGGTAATTGCGATATCTGTACGGTACACAGACACACACACACACACACACACACACGCACGCATACGCATGCAGTTGACGACGAAGCAAATGGTCGTGCATAACTCGACCAGCATGATCCCTATAACCGGCCATGCCGTGAGTGCAATTCACTCGACACGCACCGGTTGTATTATATTGCTCCAGAGATGCCGCGTCGTCGAATTAGGGATAAGATTAAGGACGTATCAGGTGTACAGTCTGGACGAAAAATCTACAATACGGAGAAATGACGAAAACAGAGGTTTCGATTTCACACGTGTACGCGAATTAATTTATGCGATCGGTATTGTCGGAGAAAACTTTCGTCTCTCTGTGAATATGCTGGAAACAAGTTTGAAAACCAGAATTTTTATCGAAATAGTTTAGTATAATAATTAATAACAGGTGCGAAACGGGTTACATTATCAAGCAAATTATTCGCATAGTCTGTGCGATTTTAACGATCAATCATTCGTAATATCGTTTGTAACTGAATTCTGATAAAAAATAAAAAGCTTCGTTTAGATTTTTGATAAAAATGAATATTATTTGAAGTATTGATTTGTTGTTACCGACAATTTTTTTTTTTTCTTTTAATCCGTTAAAGAGCTTGAGAAGAATCCAAGTTCACACAATATTTGTAAGTACATAAAATAATCCATTTGCAAACAAAATTAAACCTATTCATTGAAATTGAATATTACTATGCAGTTCTTTATTTATTTATTTATTTTTTTTCCTCATAAATGAAAAAAAAACGTACCGAACAGCGTTACGTCTCTGTATAAAAAATTTCTTGAAACTGTTCGTTTTCCCATATCAAGGGGACATCATTTTCATCCAATTAAATTTGATTAACTTCACACGTACTTGTCCAGGCTTTCATTTCGTAATTCTTTTTAGTTCTACTTCTTTGGACATTTGTTTCGGACCAGACTGTACACCTGATAAATTCTTAATCTCGCCACGTCTCTACGATACATCTATATAACGTATTACCCCGTCCGAAGTCCAAAAGCTATACGTACGTCCTTTGACGCAAGGTACGAAGTTTATATTTATTAACTAATCAGCGGTGAAAAAAAAATCGGTTATGCGTGAGACTGTTGGAAATGTGATTATTTTTAGTGGGTGGATCTCGTCATCGGTCGGAGAACACAATTACAACGATCAACATTTGTTCGAATTTATCGAACAACTGACATCGGAAATCATCCGCTTTTTGTCGTTACAAAAATCATCCGCATTGACTGAACATTAGAATTATTCAAAGCACGTATTTTTTATAATTCTGTTGACTCCAAATTTATCGTGGGATTTATCCGCTGTTTAATTACATAAAACCCGAAAACTTGTTCTCTATGCTGGAGTATAAATTCAATATGTGTCAACAGTTTTTATTTATTTTTAGTCAATATCAATTTCGATGACTCAAAACTTGGTATTAGGCTTTGTTCGATTGTAACACGTCTGATGGTAACTTTAACTCACGTTATCCATACACGACTTCCTTGCCGAATTATCGCTTGAATTAATACTTCACTCGGTCGTGACAAGAAAGGCTTTTGTTGAATCAAGGAATTCGCTCTCGACTAAATCAATTTGACAAACTAAATGAATCAAAATCGTTGAATCGCAGTCACAGTATTTGGAACAAACAAAGGACACTAGATTCAAGTGAATGGACTCCAACAAAATCTGTTTTGTTGGTTCAAGAATCTCGTTCCCTCCGTGTATAGACGAATATCTTGATTTCCGACAAATTCGATCCGTAGAAAACTAATGTCGGAACAAAATGAGGACAAGTTCGTTAAGATCATAAATCTCTCAAAATTCGTCAACGATTGTTTTCGTGTTAGTCGTTTTCAATACCAAAAGTACTTGATTCTTTTGATCAAATGTCCCATCGACTTTCATTCTTACCCTACCTTCCAAACATTTAACATTGTCATTTTATGCGTCAGCGTTCTTTAATATCTCGATGCGGAGAGGTACAAAAACTGAGAAAATAAAGCAACTGTATTGAATAAGGGAACGAACATTGAAGTTATGTAAAAAAACAAGTCAACGGTCAGGTGTTAATTCGGCTCAACAATCTGTCTAACTAGCGAAACGTCATTTATAGTGAAGAAAAAAGAAAAAAAAAACATTTGCAAAATTTGTTCTCTCCCCCGACTCGTGTGTAACAACATGACGTATTCCTTTTTATTGCATAACGTTTCTTCCTCATCTCTTTGACTCGATCTCGACCGCAATCTTTATTGAAAATCTTTATCCGCGGGCACTTTGAATTCTTTTCACGGTGAAAAAGAAGCGCTTCGAGTTGCTCAGAGCTCTTTCTTAACATCTCCTCTTTTTTTTTCTAACCCCCTATCAAGTAAAGACATATCGTTCGCCATTCGCCACCCCGAGACGGCGGCACATATTTTTTTTTCTTTCGTTTTTTTTTTCACGAACGTCTCGGCTGATTAAGAAAACGAGAGCAGCGGGGTCGGGTTGTACGTGACGTCATCAGCGTGACAAACCAGCCTTTGTAAGGTGGAAGAAAATGGGGCGAAGGACGAAATGCTAACCGAACTTCGTTATTTACGTTGGAATTTAGGGACTTCGGGTGAGGATTCGGCGGCGCGATATGGTGCCTGCTAATTGGCGACTTTTTCCTGGGCGAAACTTGATTTAAACTGAGGGAATGTATTATATATGGGGCATTACACGTCAAATTAGCGGTCCATTTATTTCAACCCCTTCGATTCCGATCATTTTTTTTTTTTTTTTGTTTTCTAGTATTTTTATCTTCATTTAATTTCTCCGTTTTCCAAATTTTCAAAAACATCCGAATCTTCCAACTCGTACACGTAAAATACATAAAGTTTCCGAAAATTTATTTACAATTAGTCAAGCGAAGTGGAAAAGAAAAATCCAAGGTGTCAAACTTTATTTCCAAGCGGTATCTTTAACTGATTGAGACAGCATCAACGTTGTGATAATTGAACAAGTTACCAGATTTCCTGCATTGGACGATTAAGAATTTGCATTTTGACACAAGCGGCGACAATTTTGTCGTTGGCGAATTGATCAGGTGCCGTTTCAACCCAATTTTCGCTTCGTTTTCGTCGAAGTTAAACTTCACAAGATAGTAAAAATACCGTTCTTTTACATCCACTTCTTTTACGTATTTGAAAGAAGAATATATGATGCGTTTTATAACCTCTTGTGAGAAACAAAAGGATTGCAGCGAGCGAGAGAGAGAGAGAGAGAGAAGGACAACCTGTTGGAAAACCCTATCAGGTGAATCGAGTTTGGTGATAAAGTAACCAAAGTCTACTGAAACTTTTGATTTTTCCTCCACGTTTTTTAAAAAGCAAAAAAATTTCCGTTGTTTATTATTATTATAATCAACGCCACCATTCTTACCAGCCAATTTCCTTTTCAACATTTATTTTTGCTGTTGCGTTAACAGAATGTCACAAGTTCTATTCAATAAGAAAATGGAAGGAGAAACTTTTGCGTCAGCCGATTGATGACGATACGCATATAGGTACGTAAGGTCCGGAGGAAAAAATGTTGTAGGTGGCTGACGGAAGGAATAAAGGAAGAAGAAACTCGTCGAGAGCTTGTCTTTGGCCTGTCTTCTGTCTTCCCGTTCGCAGGTTACATACAAATGCAAATGTCACCAGGGCTGAATAAATATGTCCCTTTCTTCAAAAAAATTTGCATAAAATCAATTTGCCAAGGTTCGCTGCTGCTGCTTTCGCTTCTTCTTCTTCTTCTTCTTCCGTTCAATGTAAGTCTCGGGGAAGAAAGGTAAAAAATAATAAAAATATATACAAACGCACGGACAAAAAGGTGGGAAAAAAAAAAAAATTACAACAAAGTTATATAACGAACATAGGTATAAAAAATTATACAAACGCGTTGTATACACGAGTATCTTCTCAACTTCCGGTTTCTCTTCCCTCGTATTCAATCGCCGAGCCGCCACCCTCGGAATGTTTTTAATTCTTTTATATTCCTATCTTTTTGCACTCCGCGGTTTTTCGTTTTATTTCCATATTTCCTCCCTCCAATTCATCTCGACATTTTAATTTTCACTTTCTAAACGGGCTGAGTTACGAGCCTTTCTTTCACTCATCCTGCGGCACACCCTTTGAAAATTTTAATAAAATTATTATATCGTTGTGCCGTAAAGGTTTGAATTATTCTTGGATTTAAAAAAGAAAATCTGGTATTGCAGGAAAATCCGCGGCTCGCATTTTACTCAATACATCCTCAACATTGCTCCAAACTTTCATGTTACTTGCATATCGATAATTTTTAATCGGCAAAAATACAAAGTAAATATGAAATTGAACTGACACCATTTCAGACAATGCTGCTGGAAAAGTTTTCAATTGTTTAGCGAACTTTATGCTCTGATATAATTACAATTCGTCATACTGTAGAAAGAACTCGAAATTAATAGGAACTGGAAAAAGTAATGATAAATTTGGAAAAAAAAATAATTCATTTATACGTATATTATACTGAGTTAAATTTTGAGAATGCGTTGATCGAGAAAAAAAAAGGGGTATCAAATTAGGGCCGTTTTGCCTGGAATGCCCCATATATACGAAACCCGATTAGAACCTTGGAATTACATTTGTATTACGTAATAAGAAGCCGCTGATCTCATCGGGCCAATAAAAAATGTATTGTTTTAGATATAAGGTTACGAGCTGTATAGACGAAGAAAATTATATTCGGTCAATTCTTCGTCGTTGGTTCTTTCTCTTCAGTCTTATGCAATCTCTTGTTTATTAATTCAAATAAAAAATTTCATTTCGTGCAACAGATAAAAGTGAGAGAAATTTTATGACACCGTTAAACCATAACGAGAATATTGATTATTGTACGGTAAAATTCGCCTAGTTTAAAACTTTAATTATTTTTTTTTTTTATCTATTGCCTCAGCAAAAATTCCGCAACTAAAAATGATACAACGAAATTCTCAGTTACCTGAAAAACACGCTTCAGGCTTACCTTCGGCTCGCCGCAACACAAATAAACTGGTCTTGTTACGTAACAGTTGCAAATTTTTTTCCGAGTATAACGGCAAAAACATACCGTCTTTAAACATCGAAGCTATTCTTCGCCGTTCTTTTACGTATGTTGTTTTTTTTCTTTTTTTTTTTCATATTTCGCTATTACAACGGTGAATGATCTCCCCTGAGTCACTGCGATAATAAAACGCGACTGGGTATTTAATATTATCGATATATAACTTCAAAAATGCGGTAGAAACAAACAGATAAATGTAATAATAAACATGGCGAAATATCACTGTCCGTAGTGTATAATTATTACACTATATCGCAATAAGCATTATGCACGAGACGTTAATTGAAATATAACCGGGAATGAGTAACGATACCGATAAACTCAAGCGGCAGCTGTCTTATCGCATTATACCTATAATATAAATAGAATTGATATGTTAATTTTAATCTTCGAGCTATTAATCACTGCAAAGCTCTTATCGCAATTTATCGACTTGGACGACATTTCTTTCAATGTCCAAGCTGATTGACGATATTTTTACGGTAAATCGTAAATACCCAAACGTATGTAAACAGCTCGGTTTGACGACATAGCAAATCTTGATGATGTCAGATCAAGACACAGAAAAATTACGTCCATGACTCCGAGAAATATTGTTCCGCTAAAATTCCTTAATTTTTTTTTTTTTTTATACCCGCAATTCATCAACCGATCAACCAATCGTCAGATTTTATCATATATACCGGGAGAATCTCTTGAAATTTGATAATCGACCGCGCATGCGCGAGTTTTATCGGCTGTTCGCGCAGGCTGGCCATCCCGAGTTTTCAGCTATCAAACTGTTTCTGACGGCGATGCAGTTGATACGAATTTTCGAGGTTAGAATTTCAAAAAATCGAGGCAGCGACTCGGAAAGGTTTGGGAAGCATTTGTTGTCGGGTCGGAAAGTCGATTCTTCAAAGAACGGTCGGAATTTAACGCTCACGCTCTTTGAAACTTCAAACGTACACATTTTGCGCAGGTTGGCCCGCCTGCGTCGCGAACAAGAATATCGCCGCGTGAAGATTTCACCGACCAATGAGGTTGAATTACTCGGCGCATGCGCGGTTGATTTTCAAGTTTCAAGATATTGTCCCGGTACATACGGTGTAAAATAAAAAAAAAAAAAAATTTCTTCAACCTTTTATTATTACATCAATCGCGCACACCTGCCGAAATCTTTCTCATCAAATTTCCTCCGCTTCATGATCGTTATTATCGCTCATTCTCGAGGCGCGAGAAAATGAAACAAGGAAATGATGCAACAAGGTAAAAACTAGAGAAAAAAAAAAGAAAACCCCCGGAAGGTTCGATTACCTCCTACGTGACCGTAAAAACCGAAACTCTGCGAGACCAAAGTGGGATATAAATAAAACGACTATGGTACGAGACGAGTGCAAAGAAAAGGACGAGATACGTTTCGGTGAAGTTGTTCAAGCCTGAAAACACGAAGCAATCGTAGATCGGCAACCGCTGTGTCTACGTGCATACACACCTATAAATATATGTGTGTATAAGGCAGAATACCAGAGCTGGCGCTTAATGTACCGGAATAATTGTTTCAGCCTCAGTAACACGAACAAAGCCAACCAGCTTTCAAGAGACAACGATGATGCTTCAGTGCCGGAGATATAGAGACTCCTACTAAACCTGCAGCTATGAGGGCGCAAGCATACGTCGTTATTAGTCGTTATAGCAGCAATCGCAGCCCTCAAGACCATAATTTTTGTTACAAAGAACAGGGAGAAAATAGTCGTTTAGGCCTGAATTAGACCTGCAGAATTGTTAGATTTATCAATCAATATTGTCCGAATCAAGTTAGACATAGAGCTGTACCAAAGATTGTCTTTTCAAGAATTAAACCTGCAGAGTTGTTAGATCTATCAATCGATATTGTCCAAATCAAGTTAGACAAATAGCTGTACAAAGAACTATCTTTTTCAGAATCAGACCCGCGAAGTTGTTAGATTTATTAACCAATATTGTCCGAATCAAGTTAGACAGAAAGCTGTACTGAGAACTATCTTTTTTAGAATTAGACCTGCAGAGTAGTTAGATTTATCAACCAATACTGTCCGAATCAAGTTAGACAGAAAGCTGTACCAGAGACTATCTTGTGTAAGTTACATAATCTTGGCTCATCTTCGTCGCGATTTTTGGTATGCAAACTCCTGTTCAAGAGTTGAGTATTTTTGTTTATCCATTGTCTCGTGTAACTATGTAAATAAAACGGAGTCTCTGTGAGATACAGACTTGCTATATTACGTAATTCCCGTCTATCTTCATGAACTCAGCAGCAGTAATTTCACACTGTGTATTCCGAAAGATAAGAGTTTTGGAGTGAAAATTATTTTTTTCTTTTACGAAGAAATTCTCAGATGGCTCAGCGTCAATTTCCCACAAAACCTTATCAGTTACGAATTCAACGAAACCATACAAAAATATTTTTACACCCATTACCAAATTTTGTACAAACTGGACTCCCAGTTCTAGAGTTACTGTTGTGCGAAAAATAATTTAAAATTCATGCAAATAACTCAGGAACGTCTCAAAATCCAAGCAGTGTTAGATTGGGAAAAACCCCATTAGTTCGAAGCAAAATCGTGTGAATGAATCGTCGCGAAATCTTCGGCCACAAAAATTTATCGTAGACCGAATAACCCCTAGAGGGAGATTTCAAAATGGTAAGAGATAATTGTCTGCAATCTCAAAACGAAAGCTCAATTTTTCATTGGCGAGTTCATTATAATAACAATTATCAGTTGAACCAATTTTTAATCCTCTAGCGTGATAAAAATTTCGATATTAATTATTGATTGAATTCGACATGAAAAAATATTCAATCAATTTCTGTTTGACAAAAATAAAACTCATTTGCCTCATACTTTTTTTTTCCTGCCGTTAAAACTCTTTTCGAAACTTAACAGCGGATAACGCGTAGAATTTGCTGACTCTGGTATTCGGTTTGCGTACTTTTTATACATTTTTTCCTCCTTCTTTGTTATTCATTCATTCTTGTTTCATCTTTTTACATTCTGTCGTTTCGTTATCGTTCCCGAGCTGATTGAAATTCAGATTTATTTTCTCATAGCTGTAAGAGGAAGTCCAAACCTTGCGTCTATTCTACGCACGTATGTATATAAATAGTATAAACAGTACAGCTTAGCCTCGACGACTTCATTTCATGACACGTTTTACCGTCAGTTATGCCTCTAGCAAAATAGTCAATTATCCTTCGATTTAAACATAGAATAAACATCGCTGTTTGACTTTGCTCAAAAACATCTATAATATGATCGATCTTATCGGAATAATAATATGAATCGCTAGTTTCTTTTTCGAAAAGTAGCAAAGAAGATATTTAACATACACGCTAATGCGGTGTTACGACGTGATTAACGACGAGTGAAAAAACTTGGTTTAAATGATAAGATTCGAGCTTCTATTTCAAGCTTCGCCGAATATCGCGATAAGCATTCGACGTAATTCACAGAATCCAAGGAACATTAGATGTTCGTTGGAAATGCCGGTACGGTTCAATTCTCAGACGTTGAATCACGATAAAAGTGCAACGAAACATAACTGAAACATAATCGAGCGGATAAAACAGATTACCATAATTAACAACGTCGAACAATAATCGAAATTTATTGCATCCAGCTGATTTCTCGACGAATTAGTCATGTCGTCGAGTCGACGCAATAGCAAACAATTTGATTGACACACCGATTGCGCTGGTTGAAAAAGTTCACTAAAGTCAAGGACGGATACGACATGCGTCAAAACTGAAGGAGACTGGATTACAGAGAATCGATCGCAATCCCGAATAACAAATTATGCAATCGATCCTGCTCGTACGTCTGGTTATTGAACGTAGGTACATTACACGTGTGATGCAAAAGCTTTTCGTCACGCTGCGTCGAATTTATTAAGCGACAATTTATGTACACTGAGAGATATTTTTAGTTCCGGTTACCGCTAAGTCCTTAAATATTTTCATTTTTTACCGCAATCGAAAAATATTGTTCTGGGTAGAGAATGAAAATTAATTTTCTAGCTGTTACCGGAAAGTCTGGTATCCGTTGCTATTCTTTCTCATTACGATCGCTGTTGCTACATTTTCTTGCAACTGTTTCGAAAATTTAACGCTCCTGCAACGATAAATTGACGTTAAAGCCTTGTTTGACTAAAAAAGTAGAGTAAACCGAACAAACTGATTTTGCGCTGGAATTACCAAAAAAAGGATCGACGATAGCGCAAAATGGTTAGGCGGAGCTCGTTTTTCGTAATCCCAACAATATTCTCTCTCTCTCTCTCTCTCTCTCTACCTCTACCTCTCTCTCCCTCCACTCGTGCGACGCACGAGCCCTCGTCGAAGAGGTTGACGAAGGTCGAGGACGCGAAGCAAGGCGACGAACGTTTGATGCTTGCAGGCTATTAATTGCACGGTTCGAGGCGCCTTGCAGCCTGACTGAGTATCAGGGTCAAGCACCCGCGTTCTCTTACGGCCCATCAAGATACACGAAAGTATACAGCTGTGGTTATAATTGCTTCGCAGATTGCTCCGTTCGTTCGTCAAGAGTCAAGCGAGCCCACAAGGGTTAAAACCATGACTCGAGAGAAGCTCCGAGCTTCTGCTTACTCTTGGTCAGAACTCTCTCAAAGTCCCAAGTCTTGCAGAAATTTCGTATCACGTTGAAACAACACTCGAATGCGCAAAGTCTCGTTTAATTAACGTCGAAACGAGATGATTTCCATGCCTGCGGTATGTCAAATTATTTAAACTTATCCCGCATCGTGGACATATGAATTACTTGGTTACTTTGATTTATTTCAAACTGTATACACGATGCGCTAACTTACGCCAAGTCGCTTAAACTCGTGCTTCATTCGTTTGACAGCACTTTAATTAACCTCAAGTTATACTTGATGGAAAATTTTCATCGAGTCGTGCCAAGTGGTCGTCATCAGTTATTCAGAATCACTTTAATTAACGACGAGTAATTTTCATTCACGCGATGCTACTTTGATCAAACTTATACACCGGGACAATCTCTTGAAACTTGAAAATCATCCGCGCATGCGTGAGTTTTTTCGGCTGTTCGCGCAGGCTGGCCATCCCGAGTTTCAGCTGTCAAACTGTTTCTGACGGCGAGCAGTTGATACGAATTTTCGAGGTTAGAATCTCAAACAATCGAGGCAGCGACTCGGAAAGGTTTCGGAAGCATTTGTTGTCGGGTCGGAAAGTCGATTCTTCAAAGAACGGTCGGAATTTAACGCTTACGCTCTTTGAAAATTCAAACGGACAAATTTTGCGTAGGTTGGCTCGCCTGCGTCGCAGGCAAGAATATCGCCGCGGGAAGATTTCGCCGACCAATGAGATTGAATTATTTGGCGCATGCGCGTTTCATTTTCAAGTTTCAAGATATTGTCCCGGTATATCCGCTATAAGTTTCGCAAAGCGAAGTGAAGTTACGTGGAATTCGGAAAAAACGTATCAAAAGCTAGATCGATATTTTTTTTCCGTGTTCAGAATCGTATTCCTGTAACGAAAAATCGAAACACCAATTTTGAGACGTACAAATTTATACTTGGATACGTTTTTCGATCTAATTGAGGAGAAAAATTAACAAACGTTACGTCCGTAAAAAATGTTCAATCAGCTTGAATAATTTAGTTAGTTATTACGTACAGTGTATTGAGTCGAAGATTTTCAGATCAAACCAGATCTTCAAACTCCCGCAAAAAGTAACTCGAGAAATAAATAATCCAATCCCCGGCTTACATTGTCCCCCTAATAATAAATAATCTAAGACAAGATATTGGAGCAAAGATTGACTCAAGTAAACCTTCAACTTTGAGCTTAAACTTTAATATTTTTTCAAGCAAACTTTTCCGGCTAATACACGTTAAATACAGTCACCGTAGTTTCCCAACTTGTGACGTCGTAATTAGTGCAGATACAAGGAGGCAATCCTTTGACGAAGGATATCGATTCCTCCTTTCATGCCTCGAACCATTTTCGCTGGTTCGTTCGTTCGGCATTTCTTTTTTGTTTCTTCTTCTTCTTATTTTTTTTTGCTCTTCTTTTCCTTCTCCTCACTTCATTCCTCTTATTTCCAACATTTTTATGGCTGATTCGTACTGAAAGCGACGAGTTTCTGTCGAGTTTGGTATCCATACTCGCGGGTAAAGACGGGATAGAGAAAAAAAAAAAGGAAAGGAAAGGAAAGAAAAAAACCAGGGACGAGTATAAGACGGTACGAGGATTTACAAAGTTCCTTTTTCACCCGCAAAGCACGCCTTTCTTTCTCGTACCCTCGGCCAAAAGTGTCACCCCCAATTTCACGTCCTTCGCGATGAAAATCCTTATTCTTACTCGGCTTAGGGATCTTGCAGGAGTACAGTTGAGTCCAAAAAACCTTTCAAATTATAGGAGAAATTAAGAATCAGAGATTTGAAATTGATAAATTAATTTAAGTTTCCATCAGTTTCAACAGATGATTATAATAATGCTGACATGAAAAATAGTTGAAAACTGGTTACGTTTTCATGCATATTTTACGGATGCCAAATACAATATTGTTGCAATTTATTCAATTTCTTCAAGCTTATTATTTTATTAAATGAATTCTACACAGATCACGTAACACGGATTTTTTTACACAATTAATATACTTTGAAATAAATCTTTGGTTTATTATCTCCAGCCGGTATTGATTGTTTTTTCTTTCTTTTTTTTGCTTAATTGAAGAATCGAAAAATAATAAAGTTCAGGCGATTTATAAATAAGTCATAGACAAACAAAATGATCTAGGATTTGTCGAAATTGAATATACGATACGATTATCTGATTAAAATAAATGGGAAATAGTAAAGCGTCCGGAAAATCTGTTAACAAGTGATATTTTGCCGTGGAAATTGGATGATAATTTTTTTTTATTCTTTTTTTTTTTTTTTACTACCGGCTTCACTTGGTTCAGTCTGTATTTCGTATTTTGACGCTTTTTCGTATTGTTTTATACCGGACTGTACGCCTTAAGAAGGGACAGAGGAAGGCTTGTCCGCTTACCCGTATAAATTTTTCACCCACGGTCACCGCCACGAGCTTCGGGGATAAAAGTCAAAGGTCACAGCAGCGGAGTAATTATGTCGGGTGTCGGATATTGGCTTTTTAATATCGAGTCTCTCGCTGTCCGCACAAATACGCGGGCAGCCGTTATACGAATGCATAATATACGCGTGGTAAAGTGGATGTTCCAATTAGGTGCTGACAGGTTAAGCACCAATTATCGACCCTTTTATCTTTCGTGTTAAAAATTATCGATAAAAAATTGCTCAACTTTCAATCGTAAGAGTCCGACAATGATTGGCTTGTCAGATAGAAGTCTGAAGGACGGTAAATTGTTATTTTTTTTTCATATTTCACTCCGACTTATTATACGTAATACAAGTACTGGAAGTGTTTCATAGTGAAAAGACAGGCTGGTATAATTGGAACATTATTATCATTGAGATATCAAATTTGACACTGCTGTCTTTCACCTTCTAACTTTGTTGAATTAATTATCGATCAATTCATTCATATCTATATTGCATCGTTACATTTTAATTCAAAGATCTTTGGTTTCAGGCGAAATAATCGCGTAGAGAGAAAAAAAAAAAAGAAAAGAAAAAAGAAAACACCTCACACCTATAATTTGACGCCATAAAATCGAAAACCATTTAGCCATTCTACGTACTAAACGTGTCGATTATATCATCGCCATTTGAATATTTTTCATCATTTTTTCCGTCTTCTGTTTCTTGGACAGGTTTGTTTTTTCAAATGTGCAAACTGTAGAATATAAACACTCTTAAATCCAAGCCGGGTCAAGTGTATAATGTAAAATACAGTTACCCTACCTACTCGAGTGAAATACGGTACCTATTAAAACTCAAGTCTGGAGTTGCATGCTTAAATTCGGTGAAAAAAACCTCTTAATAAATCCAACAAAGCGGAGTCAATAAGTCTCGTGACGCACTCGCGACGTTCTTGACGTGAAGTCCGATAATAATTTTCCAAACATTTATTATTGTCAAATATCTTGCGTACTTTGTAAACGCTTTATTTAACTTTAGAAAAGCAGGATTTCACACAATTCAATATTTCCAGTTTTGCGGTTTTCTTTTTTTTGGTTTTTTTTTTAACTGATTTCTTGTACCTACTAAAAAGTTTTCCTCTTGCAAATCTGTTATTTTTATGTTTTACGTTGGTGCAATGAACGACGTAGAAGAATCGCGATCGTAAACATGACTGAGCTCGGTTATTTCAAAATCGAGAAAAATAAGCCTATCGATTCATAACTTTTCTGAAACGTCTTAATAGATTTTATTTAACGCTTCGATGAATCTTTCAAATTGAGACTAATTGTAAGCCAGCAAATTTTCGTCTAATTTGTCTGAATGATTTTCGAAAGTTTGCTTATAAAACGATGTCAAATAAAACTGTGAAAAACGAACATTATTTGCTGAGGGGTGGGTGGAGGGAGGTTTACACTTACATTTCGATTCCATTGAAAGATGACATCTTATTTGTTTATCGGTAATTGGCATTTCTGAAAGGAGTAAGATCACGGAGCAACCGGTGAGAATGGCGGATGAGAATCGCCATATTCCGGAAGGACCTCGAAGACGTAGACTTGGAGTCTCGAATCAAGGATCATGGATTCTAAACGTGAAGTAAAGGGTCCGCCAGTGGCACGCAACGAAGACCCGTGACGTATCGCGTAGACCCCTCGGCAGCATCTGTTGCCCAGATTAATATCTGAGGCTCTACTCGGGTTAGTTGGAAATAGGCTTTCCCCGCCTCGCTCATACCGGGTGATTCTAATTATTTTGCTCGCTGGTTCGGGGCTAAGTTGATAACGTGACGCAACACTCCGCGCCTGCTGCACCCTGATAGCGAGATATTAATTTATAATCACACTATAATTTATCACCGTGTACATCGTGTATATATATATGTATGTATGTATGTATATATGATATAGTAACGCATAACCTTATTATAGGGTAGGAAGATTCGTGAGCCGATGAATTTTCGCGTCTATCTACAAGCGGAACGTGTCGAATTCGTCTTTCTTTTTCTACTGTACGTATATGTCAGGGTGTTGGGTGATAAAATAATTTGCGAATTTCCGTTGTGGTACCCTCGGTAAGGTTTGTTTGGGTTGAAAGAAAGATTCTCTCCAACGATTAGCGTTCCACGTTACGTCAAAGATGGCGCTCGTTAGATTTTTCAATTTATTTGTTAAAAGTAACGTTTTTCAAACGTAACGTACAACGCTCTTGTCACGGTGGAAATTTGCAAATTATTTTTTCGTGCCACACCCCAGCGTATATCAGACGTATAATATTTCGATTGACTAAATTTCGCGATTGGTCACCATTTCCAAGCAGCCCAAGGTTTCCACGCAACGAGGATATTTATAATCAATCTACAATCGAGGAATGCTATTTTCGAGTTATTTAATCGGGACGAAAAAAATAATAAATAAAATTAGGAACCTGTGCGATACTTTTTTTGGAACAATGCCGTGGCCATTTACGGAAAAAAATTTAAACTCACCAGTATCGCCATTTTTTCTACAACACATCTTTTTAAAATCATCTTATATTTATCGACGCTGTATTTACAGTTTTATTAACGAACCGCAGCTGGAAGGTGAGATCGATTCTTATTTATTTACTTATCACCATCCTGCTCGATAAAATCGCTGTCTATTTTCAGCGACAAGTTGCCTAGGAGACGTGATTATTTTGCGAGTTTGTTTTTTCGTACGAATTGACGGAGACCACGAAAGTGTCTCGTGCCTTTCAGTGACGGTCACAGAATCTACGAAAAACTTCGTTCATAGTTAAAAAGAAAGGAAGTTCAATTTCATGAAGTAAATCCAGAAAGTAATTCATTTGACGTAAAACGAAGATTTTTTTTCCAAATAAAACCACAGAAAATTTTCACGATTAGCGATGAAACCAAGTGTCGATTGATCTGCCCGAGAATGGCGGCAATTATACAATACCAAAACCGTGTAACTCGATAATATAAAAAAGGGCTTGTTCCTCCTTTCCGTTAACAGGTTCAATATTCGTCGAGAGTCACCACCGGGAGTAAATTGGTATTAACGTTCTCTAGGGCACGTTTTGGGTGAATTGGATTTATCACCGGATCAATGCTGAATACCCCCCCCCCCCCCCCCCCTCCCTTTGAGTTCCATCCGGGCAACAATATCGGATTGTCGGATACCCAAGTAAACGTTTTAGGATCGGAAGAATTCAATTACACGTTAAAAACTTTTAACCTCTGAAATCGCAAGGTCTCATCCTCGTCCGATTCTACACGTAACGTGGGAGTATTCTTATCTGAAATTAGAGTGTCGAATCCAGCCGGACCTCCGTCATTGACCTTACCGATCCAGCTATCATACGTTCGGGTTCTGCATCGTGCAGCTTGGCGAATTTGTTAAACGTTTCCTTTCAACGAATGACCCTTCAACGACTTGCTCTCTTCCGTGGCTAACTGATGCACATTCCACTTCGTTAAACGCATGATTCGAGACTCCTTGCACAAACAAACACACACATACACACACATACACAATGTTTGAACGAACTTGGCGTAGCGAAGAAGGCATGAAAGAAGTCAGACACCGTAAGCAGGCTTCCTTCTCTCCACCATTACCGGGTTAATTAAATCTTTACCATCACCTGGGGGGCTGTACTCGGTACTCGGTATTCGGTACTCAAAACGAGGACTCCGGTAGGCAGCCCAGGGGTTGAGTACTGGAGGGTAGAAAATCAGGAATTTCAATAATACGATCCGCTTTGCTGGAGTAGAGATTGAATATTTCCTCGATGAACAACCGCTGTAACCCAAGAGAAGCAAAAATACAACTGTCTCGATACGGTATTCCTGTTTTACTGTAGCGTACTACGTTGAAAAATGTCGTGTTCTTTATTACACTTCGAATGAACTCGTTTCGAATTTGATGACAATGGTTTCTACTTTTCATACACTTTAAGAGTTTTCCGATGCTTGCAACTTCGTTCTCTCTATAAAGCAACCTTGGCGATCCTCTGCGATTGAGACTTTAAAACAGCTCATGGTAGTCGATATCCAATCAAGGCCTGATTCGAGATACTTGAGCATACGATTAAATATCACGAATCAAAGAATGGAAACGGTCGCTGACAGGTGGGCTATGATTATAGCGGATGAATAGAATCAACAGGTTATCAAATTTGTCCGAAGGAGATCAAGGGAGATTCGAACGGTTAAAGCAGATAAGCGTATTGCCAACATCACCGTACATATTTTTAAATACAATTAGTACTGGTAGTCCTGACATATTCTATATACAAAATAAAAATGTATGTCGAATAGTCCCATACAGGCGACTCCTGAAGTCGATATTGGAATTGGAATCCTATTTTAAGTTATTGCAGTGTATTTTAAATCGGTGCAATTGAACATAGAAGAACTTTTTTAACACAACGATGCCAAAGGTTGTCAAAAATGTGTGAAAGCATGATCGTAACAAAATCTTAATCCTTTCTGCCTGAAATGGATCGATGCTATGGACGATGATTGACAAACTGACTATTCGAAATCCTTGATTGTGAATTTATTTCCTATTGTTCAGTAATGTTAAAGCTGTTAGCATGCATGCAATGATCGATATTCGAGTACGAGCCTCATTTGATCTTAATCAACATATCACGGTACAGCCTTTTTTACTTGGTGAAAACCAAAGAGCTAGCTCGCATTAGTCGATCATTATTTACCATAAGCGTGCATCAATGTTAGGAAAAATATCAATTCCCTCCCAGAATATTTTGACAAGCTGCATACGACGCCTGAGTTCAGGGTACGATAAATATATAACGACAAAGTAATTTGTACTTTTATGTTAACAGAATGTGAATTATTTGCATCGCCACTCCGCCAAGAGGTAATAAATTTGATTTAACTGTTGTTGATGAGCTTCAACTTTTCGCTTACCTATTCCTTTTCATTATATTGGGTGTAACCTTGGGTTACTTAACGTTTCCAAGAATGAATAATCTAAATGCTTACGTTAAAACTGCGAGACAACACGAATCAGTATTCGGGATCTATCAGAACGATAAGGAAACTGGGCAAATATCATCAAGATATTCGTACATTCAGTGCCTAATGCAATTTGAACAGGTGAAACGATAAGCTTTATCATCCCATACATAGAAGAATACCGTAAGTAATGAGCATGATCGTGTAAGTTCGTACATTGTTCACGCTGATACACGGAGCCAAATAAATCATTCGGATTGTTGGGAAGGTTACTGATTACAGCTAAACAGTTCGCCACTGTCGATTTTGGAATACGCGCGATAAGTCCAGCAGGCGTTCTTACCAGTTGACAGTTAGTGCCCGACGCGAATCAGTTAAAACTCGGTTGAATTCAACCGTGGGACCATTTTGACACCAAAGTATCAAATGACCATAAGCCATGACTCAAAGTTCGGGGTTGTTGTTGTCAAAGTACCCGTTGTGGCTACAATGGGTCGGTGCTTTTGGAGGTGAGTGAAGCCGAAACAATACCTCCAAGCTCCCAATAGTCGTTACAGCTTTCGTGTTCTGCAGTGATGTTGAAGTTGTTTGCGTGCGGCCTGTCGGTCGGTTGGGCCTCACCCTACCTGGCAAGCTTTACGAGTGGAACCGCCCCGTTTCCGGCGACAACGGACGAGGTATCATGGATGGCGTCGACTTACCAGCTGGGGAGATTCCCCGGCGCAATCCTAGGAGCAGTTGGCGTTCAGTACTTCGGTGGAAAAATAGTGATAATAGGCAATGCGGTCGTCCTGTTGATTTCCTGGATCCTGGTAATCGTGTCGAACTCGGTGCCCTGGATATACGCTGCCAGATTCCTCAGCGGACTGTGCGTTGAGGCAGCGAACATCTGCTACCCTCTCTACCTCGGAGACATTTCAAGTCCCAGTATAAGGGGGACTCTTATGGTCCTGGCAATCAACGGCTTGTCCCTCGGGATTGTAGCCGGATATGCGATAGGTCCTTACGTATCGATGAGAGTGTTTTCCGGCATCGGCGTTGCGCTCATCATCGGTTGCATTGTGATCGTTACACTGTTACCCCAGTCACCTTACTACCTCGTGAGTAAAAACAAGACGAAAGAGGCAGAAAATTCGGTGCTCAGTTACAACCGAAAAGCTGATGTCCAACTGGAAATGGATTTGATAAGGAAATTTGTCGCCAGGACGGAATCCATTACGTTCACCGATCGATTGCGAGAATTGAATTTGCCCAAAAATCGAAAGTACGGACTCATTTTAATCGCCTTGATATTCTTCATGCAAACATCCGGAATGAACGTACTGATAACTTACACGGAGAGCATTGCGACCAGAGGAATGTTGAGTTTGATTTCACCTTCCACGATGCCAATCACAATGGGTGGTCTGACCATTCTTGGTGCTTGGACGTCCATGTATTACGTTGACAAATTCGAAAGGAAAACAGTTTGGGTATTTTCCACAGCCGGACTTGCCTTGAACTTGATAGCTTTGGGGACGCACTTTTATCTTTTAGACGTCGGCGTTGATCCTAGCTACTTACAATGGCTCTTCATATTGTCCGTAAGCATATACGGTGCATTCTCCAGTATGGGAATGGGATCCATCCCGTATATACTCCTCAGTGAACTGTTCGGTTCAAATATACGAACACTGGCGATTTGCATATGTTGTTCTGTCGGTGGCCTCTCTGGATTTGTTGGTATCTACGGTTACCAGTATCTGTTGGAAGTCATTGCCGAAAGTTATATCTACTGGATAACTGGAGCTTGGGTGTTCGTAGCTCTCATTTTTGGCCTCGTACTGGTACCAAATACAAAGGGAAAAACACTCACGGAAATTCAAGACGTCCTGCTGGAGAATTAATTTTGCGGCATAAGGCGAATGCTTTGAAAGTTTCAGTCAAGCAAGAAATACTGACTTCCTGTTACAATCTTTTATAATGACAAAAAAAAAATCGATATTCAAAACATTTGCTTTCACCCTCTATGAATTTTTTTAGCAATATTTATCGCAATCGGTTGTTTGCAGCAACAATTCGAAGTACCTGCAACTTCATTTGAGCAGTAATTACTCGACCACTTATCATGAAAATAAAATATTTCTAACAAAAACATAATCAAAAAATGTATTATGAGGTAACATGTGAACAAAATGATCATCAAGTCTATTTCTACGTTTAATTGTCATGAAAATATTCAAAAGGAAATTCCAATTTAAGTATGTGTTTGAGACGAACTCTTTCTTTTCTACCAACCTTTTCCCACCTTGGAAATCACAAACAGTATTGACTCGCAATCGGTGTTGGACAGCATCCAATTACTTTTTGTGATCAATTACAGAAAAAATCTATTACAAATTACGATTGTACCGATTTTTGTACTAGGACGTAAAAGTGGGCTTTTCGCTACTCCGCGCATGCGCATTCGCACACTGACTTGAGCGTCGCAGGAACGGGTACTTTGCATACGGAAACATGCAGGAAAAGACGCGTAAACCGAGATCGCGTTATATCGATAATAATTGACGATTGGGATGAGTGGCAGGAAATGATGCTTAACCTGACTATAAGGTGCAACTCCGGTTGCTTAAAAAGGCGCGAATCGTTGAGCAGATAAAGAAACTCGTTGTACAATCACGAGCAGTGTTCTTAATTTCAATGCAAAATCTATTTTCGTTCAAATTGGAATTCCATCAGCGTTGAAATTACCACTAAGGTATTACAGATAAAACTTCTCGCGATAAGATGTCTGCATGGTGAGTGCTTGTCAACGAATTACGTGAAACACTCGTGCATCGTGCAATGAATTCGATTGAGACAAGTGAATGGATAAGAATCCGTATCGGATTAATTATATTCGCATATGTCGCGTTTTCGATAAAATCTACAGTTATAAATGCCTATTAAAGATATTTAACGAATACTGTATCCACTGGATTGGAGCGATCTACCGGGGTCGAAAATATCTATGCTTTTTCAAGTAACTAATGTTTATGTATACATAGAATGGACAGATGAGTATTATGTGATCGTTTTTGCGAGATGCGAAATAATCTCAATATTTCACAAATAAATAAACGCTTGTAATGTTTCTACAGTGTTCAACACGGGCCGAGGCGGGAGAGTAAATTGGAATATTCAAATAGTAGATGTGATAATCTGTAGGTTTGACGAGATATAATTCGGTAATTTTGAAGCCTTGATAATCGTTCCAAAAAGCAACGACTTTGGTCGATCAGAAGTGGCTGACGAATGACGGATTGAAGGCGGATTGAAAATTGCGTGAAATCAGGCTTTGCCGATCAACAAAGAACAAGAAAGATTTTATGAACTGTAACAGGATATGCACCTCGGGTTTTGGCTGTTTCATTCTTCTCGTATTTTGAAGATGGTTTACAAAATTATAGCACAGGACTCTATTCGGTAATCTGATTTCGCACCAAGTATAAGGTACTGGATCTGCGAAGCCTTGCCGAAAGAGTGGGAAGAGAAATACTCGGTACGTCAATCAGAAGGTAGGGTGAATTATACCTGACGGTAACAACTGATCAGCATTCCGATCTGATGATATGCCGTATTGATACATGCATATTGTAACGTTCTTGGACGTTACGGAAATAAATATGGATTCGTGAGTTTGATTATCAAGCCAAAATCAAAGGCGTAAATAAATGTCGTGAAAAAGCTTCAATTGCAGGATAGGTGTTTCTCGTTTTAAGTCTGGAACAAGACTGTTTTTACAATAATATTGGTTGACGCAGCAACCTTATTCTTTTGAAAGACATAAGAGGTTCATAAACGTCTTTTATCTATGATGACTACTAGATCATTAGAAAGGGGGCAAAACGGGTGATTTCACCCTTTGTAACAATATATATGGGGCATTCTACGTCAAATTAGCAGCCCATGTACCTCATCCCCTTCGATTCTGTTCGTTTTTTTAAGTACGACGTTCTCACCAATCCAAAAGGGTCTCGGGAATTTGTTCTGATTTTCTTCAACCACTGGTAAAACTTGCACAAAAGCGCAAAACTAATTACGAAAACGCCATTTTCAAAAATCTTTCGAAACAAAATTCACACTGATTCCATGATTCGAAATCCGATTTTCGAGCAACATACGACAATGAAATCTCAATATTCGCTAATTTTGTCGCAAGTTTTCAGTTTCTCCATGTGCGGAATTTTACTTGCTTTTTTATTTTGTTATATGTCTCGATCTAAATAGATTGCAGAATCGCAGAATCGGGAATAGAAAAGAGAACACACACAAGAGAAGGAAAAAAAACAGCTCCGATGCCGGCATGAAGAAATAGAAAACTTACGAAAAAAATATAATAAATATTAAGATCCCGGTATCTTTTTGTTCGTCTCAACCGATAATCGCGGCTGCGCTCATTACCGACGTGCAATCACCATGACAGTGTCTATCACGCTCTTACCATAAGTTCTTAGATCAATATCGATCCACAGAGTTGGCATCATAGAGTATAACATTACTGCGTTCATAATTCTTACGCAAAAAATAATCCTCGCTAAAGGAGGGGCCGGTCCTTCAAGACTTGGGGGTGTCTCATCGGACTTTTGTCTTTTTTATCCGAATAGTTCAAGACCATAAATAAAAATACCGCAATTGCAATAAGTCAAGTTTTTTGTAGCCGAATATAATTATCGTAACAGCGTATCAATGAATGTATTCATTGAAGATTATTGACGATCCTAAAAAATTCATTCTTACGGAGATTCTTGTATTTTTTTTTTTTTGTTTTTGCATTTATCGACGTACATATCGACCGATAATGGTTGCTGCGATCATCAAGATCTTTTTTTCTAGTATATTTGGTATTTACACGTAAGTTTGGAATATATTCAGCATTTTAGGACAAGAAAAACGTTTGTTCCGTCCATGCAAATTAATTATTTACGTATTGACGAAATAAAAAAAGACAAAAGTCCGATGAGCGCCTCGAAATCTTGAAGGACCAGCCCCTCCTTTCGCGAGGATTATTTTTTGATGCCCAAGTATAGTTTGAGATTGTGTAAAGCAGAAAGAAAATTATCGATTTATTTTCAGACAGTCTAATATATATATATACATATATATATATAGAATAGGCTGCCTCGCACTCGTTCTTCGGGATATAATTCGAATTGCAGCATTACAGCATACTATGGAACAAATAAGCTGTCATGATAACATGCAGCAATTAATATTCGGATCTTGCATGACAACAAGATAAGAGATATCAATGAATCTCGTTTCAAGATTTACTGCAGGTATGATTCATGCAGTCCGTGTGTTAGAGCCAAATACAAATGCACACGGATTTTTGAACAAGGTAGCTGATTCCACGATCGAACAGCATGCACCAGTCGACCTACGTTCACTTCACATCACCCACGACTCTGGCCCGCGTTCGACCTGACGAAGGTGTTGGAGCCAACGTGAGGTCTGAGTGAAAAAATCGATCGGGATTAGATATTGCGAGGACTAATTTTAACACCACGGTGGCCGACTACCCGTCGATATGGTAAACACCTTGATTGCATCCTGGCGAAGCTACCCGATGTGGCTGCAATGGGTCGCTTCGATAGCGGGTGAGTAAAAGTGATCGACGAGAAGAAACATTCACATCGCTAATTGTGGATATTCGTGTTACTCAGTAATGTTCAAGCTGTTCGTTTGCGGGCTCTCCCTCGGTTGGGCCTCGCCCTACACCGCGCAGTTTTTGAGCGGGGATTCACCGTTTCCCGCGACAACCGAGGAAGTGTCCTGGATATCATCCATGTTCCAACTGGGCCGAATACCGGGCGCAATATTGGCAGCAATTGGAGTCCAATACTTGGGAAGCAAAAAAGTGCTGATCGGAAACGGATTGGCATTTTTGATATCCTGGATTTTGTCAATCGCGGCTTACTCTGTGCCCTGGCTCTATGTGACAAGATTCATTTGCGGAGCTAGCACCGAGGCGGTGAATATCTGCTACCCTATTTACCTCGGGGATATTTCTAGCCCCGAAATTCGAGGCACCGTCATGGTCCTGGCGATGAACGGCTTGACCATAGGTTCCATGGTAGGCTTAACCATAGGGCCCTACGTCTCGATGAGAGTTTACGCTTACGTGGCTCTTGTAACGACCGTCATATTCCTTGCGATGATGCTGTTGCTTCCGGATTCACCGTATTACCTTGCGAGCAAGAAGAAATTTGAGGAAGCAGAGAAATCCATTCTTGCTTACAACCGAAAGGCAGAAGTCGACAAGGAGGTGAAATCGATTAATGCATTCGTCGCCGAAACGCAATCGATGAAATTCAGGGACAGATTGCGGGAGTTGAATTTACCCTGCAACAGAAATGCTACGATGAATTTGGTATGGTTCACCTTCTTTGCCCAATTCACCGGAGCCAACCCCATATCGGTATATCTAGAAACAATCTCGACGAGAGCAATGCTGACTGTAATATCAGCTTCATCGATGCCGCTTGTAACGACAGGTCTAAGCATTTTAGGCGGGTGGCTGGTAACGCTGTTTGCTGACAAATGGCAACGGACGGTAATGTGGGTTGTTTCAAACGGCGGTGCCAGCTTATGCATGACGGCCATGGGACTTCATTTCTATCTTCTGAATATCGGCGTGGATCCAAATTCGCTGCAATGGTTGTTCATTTTGTCGATGGGAATGTCTGGGCTATTTCACAGTGTGGGAACCACTCCCGTACCTCACATACTACTCGGCGAACTTTTCGGGGCTAGGATACGAACTCTGGCCGTCTGCATCTGCTGCTCGTTCGGAGGCATCATCGGCTTTCTCTCAATATACATCTACCAATATCTGATCGACATCGTGGACGAGGCTTACGTTTACTGGATACTGGCAGTGGTTGCCTTACTCGCTGTGATTTACGGCGTCGTTATGATGCCTCCGACGAAGGGAAAATCTTTGACAGAAATACAGACTGAATTGATAAGGAAATAGTATCCATGCAATGGGTAGTTGTTAATTCTACGCCTCCAGGTAACTCCTGCTTTTCTAGATCTCCAATAATCTCTTTTAGACCACTCGAAGTATTCACATTAAGTTTGTCGGTAACGTGGCGATTTCTGCACCAATATAAAAACAGAAAATGCATGGTCATCATCTGAAATGAGGCTCTCGTTCAATATCTTCCAGACACTTCATAAAATTACGTACGAGTGATAAATATAATTATCGTAAGACGATCGGTAAAATCCAGACTAGGTATTTTACTGTAGTCGAGTGGCGGTCAAAATAGGCCCCTGAAGAATGGAATAACGTTGGACCAATTTCGACAACGCAATTTTTTTGTATCTGACCTGAGAATAAATTTTAAGCGTTATCGACATTTTTTCAATCTCCACTCAATTGTACAGAAGGCCCGTTATGTTCGCCTTTCCTCTATGTAAATTTGACCACTCCTCGAAATTATTTCTGTCGTAATAATTACTTTATAAAGTTTCGCTCCTTCTCAAATCTTCGAGTGTAAGATTCAATGAAGGTATAGAAGTTTCCACATACCATAAAATTCTGAAATCTCTGAAATGATTTCATAATCAAATCTTTAGTTGTTGATATAATAGTAATGTATTTAAGTCATTCGAATGAATGTAACTTTCAATATGTTCCAAAATGCCGTCAATTGTACGAAAAAATCATTATCACAAAAAATCTTACCGTTGAAGTGAAATGGAAAGAAATATTTTTTGTTGATTTTTTTAGTGGCCGAATGCATTTTTTTTTATTACAAAAACAGTCGTAAGTGGCCATTTTCATTGTGTTAACGACCTTGGCTTTCACGAAATTTACACCTACCGAAAGTTATATCTACTGTATAACTGGAGCTTGGGTATTCGTAGCTCTTATTTTTAGCCATGTACTGGTACAAAATACAAAGGGAAAAACACTCACGGATATTCTGGACGTCCTGCTGGAGAGTTAATTATGCGGGACAAGGCGAATGCTTTGAAAGTTTCAGTCAAGCAAGAAACACTGATCTCCAGTTACGATCTGTTATAATGACAAAAAAAAATCGATATTCAAAATATTTACTTTCATCTTCCATGAATTGTTTTAGCAATAATTATCGCAATCGGTTGTTTGCAACAAAGATCCGAAGTACCTTCAACACCATTTAAGCAGTAATTCCTCGTCCACTTATCATGAAAATAAAATATTTCTAACAAAAACATAATCAAAAAATGTATTATGAGCTAACATGTGAACAAAATGATCATCAAGTCTATTTCTATGTTTAATTGAGGAAATTCCAATTCAAATATATGTTTGAGACGAACTCTTTTTTCTCTACCAACCTTTTCCCACCTTGGAAATCGCAAACAGTATTGACTCGCAGTCGGTGTTGGACAGCATCCAATTACTTTTTGTGATCAATTACAGAAAAAATCTATTACAAATTACGATTGTACCGATTTTTGTACTAGGACGTAAAAGTGGGCTTTTCGGTACTCCGCGCATGCGCATTCGCAGACTGACTTGAGCGTCGTAGAAACGGGTACTTTGCGTACGGGAATATGCAGGAAAAAACGCGTAAAACAAGATCGCGTTATATCGATAATAATTGACGCTTGGCACGAGTGGCAGGATACGATGCTCAACCTGAGTATAAGCTGCAACTCCGGTTGCTTGAATAACACGCAAATCGTTGTGCAGATACAGAAACTCGTTGTACAATCACGAGCAGTATTCTTAATTTCAATGCAAAATCTATTTTCGTTCAAATTGGAATTCCATCAGCGTTGAAATTACCACTAAGGTATCACAAATAAAACTTCTCGCGATAAGATGCCTGCGTGATAAGTGCTTGTCAACGAATTACGTGAAACACTCGTGCATCGTGCAATGAATTCGATTGAGACAAGTGAATGGATAAGAATCCGAATCGGATTAATTATATTCGCATATGTCGCGTTTTCGATAAAATCTACAGTTATAAATGCCTATTAAAGATATTTAACGAATACTGTATCCACTGGATTGGAGCGATCTGCCGTGATCGAAAATATCTTTGCTTTTCTAAGTGCCTAATCTTTATGTATATGTCGGCGTATGAGACATATCACCGAGCAGACAATTCAGAAGACGTTGTTAACAGTCCCACCGACTGCGCGCGCAGGCCAAACAGTCCCACAAGATACTATATAAAGGGCCGCGCCGGCTGATGAGGCACTCCGACTTGAACGCTACACGAAGGCGTTCAATATAGATAACCATTGCCCATACGCCGTGACTCGATTAAGCAGTTTTAGTTTGACTTACAATAAAGGCAAATTCGGTTGGAACAATTGGCGGGTTTCGACATCATGAAACCTTCCAGACCCTTTCATGGTGATACTCCTACCATGCAACGAACAGACGAGTATTATGTGATCGTTTTTGCGAGATGCGAAATACTGAGAAATCTAAATATTTCTGATATAAATAAACGCTTGTAATGTTTCTACAGTGTTCAACACGGGCCGAGGCGGAATAGTAAATTGAAATATTAAAATAGTAGATGTGATAATCTGTAGGTTTGACGAGATATAATTCGGTAATTTTGAAGCCTTGATAATCGTTCCAAAAAGCAACGGCTTTGGTCGATCTCAAGTGGCTGACGAATGACGGATTGAAGGCGGATTGAAAATTGCGTGAAATCAGGCTTTGCCGATCAACAAAGAACAAGAAAGATTTTATGAACTGTAACAGGATATGCACCTCGGGTTTTGGCTGTTTCATTCTTCTCGTATTTTGAAGATGGTTTACAAAATTATAGCACAGGACTCTATTCGGTAATCTGATTTCGCACCAAGTATAAGGTACTAGATCTGCGAAGCCTTGCCGAAAGAGTGGGAAGAGAAATACTCGGTACGTCAATCAGAAGGTAGGATGGACTATACCTGACGGTAACAACTGATCAGCATTCCGATCTGATGATATGCCGTATTGATACATGCATATTGTAACGTTCTTGGACGTTACGGACATAAATATGGATTCGTGAGTTTGATTATCAAGCCAAAATCAAAGGCGTAAATAAATGTCGTGAAAAAGCTTCAATTGCAGGATACGTGTTTCTGGTTTTAAGTCTGACACAAGACTGTTTTTACGAAAATGTTGGTTGACGCAGAAACCTCATTCTTTTGAAAGACATAAGAGGTTTATGAACGTCTTTTATCTATGATGACTACTGGATCATTAAAAAGGGGGCAAAACGGACAATTTCACCCTTTGTAACAATATATATGGGGCATTCCACGTCAAATTAGCAGCCCATGTACCTCACCCCCTTCGATTCTGTTCGTTTTTTAAGTACGACGTTCTCACCAATCCAAAAGGGTCTCGGGAATTTGTTCTGATTTTCTTCAACCACTGGTAAAACTTGCACAAAAAAGCGCGAAACTGATTACGAAAACGCCATTTTCAAAAATCTTTCAAAACAAAATTCACACTGATTCTATTATTCGAAGTGTGATTTTCGAGCAACATACGACAATGAAATCTCAATGTTCGCTAATTTTTTCGCAAGTTTTCAGTTTCTCCATGTGCGGAATTTTACTTGCTTTTTTATTTCGTTATATGTCTCGATCTAAATAGATTGCAGAATTGCAGAATCGAAAATAGAAAAGAGAACACACACCATAGAAGAAAAAAAAACAGCTCCGATGCCGGCATGAAGAAATAGAAAACTTACGAAAAAAATATAATAAATATTGAGATCCCGGTATCTTTTTGTTCGTCTCAACCGATAATCGCGGCTGCGCTCATTACCGACGTGCAATCACCATGACAGTGTCTAACACGCTCTTACCATAAGTTCTTAGATTAATATCGATCCACAGAGTTAGCATCATAGAGTGTAACATTACTGCGTTCATAATTCTTACGCGCCATGCCATCCGTCATCAAGGAAAATCAACTTGTAGCCTCGCAATGCTAAGCAGTGTATATATATATTTTTTTTCACGGTTGAAACGAATATCTTTTCCAACATTGGATAAGATAAGAGATATCAATGAATCTCGTTTCAAGATTTACTGCAGGTATGATTTATGCAGTACATGTGTTAGAGCCGAATACAAACGCACACGGATTTTTGAACACGGTAGCTGATTCCACGATCGAACAGCATGTACCAGTCGACCTAGGTTCACTTCACATCACCCACGACTCTAGCCCGCGTTCGACCTGACGAAGGTGTTGGAGCCAACGTAAGGTCTGAGTGAAAAAATCGATCGGGATTCGATATTGCGAGGACTAATTTTAACACCACGGTGTCCGACTACTCGACAATATGGTGAACACCTTGATTGCATCCTGGCGAAGCTACCCGATGTGGCTGCAATGGGTCGCTTCGATAGCGGGTGAGTAAAAGTGATGGACGAAAAGAAACATTCAGATCGCTAATTGTGGATATTCGTGTTACTCAGTAATGTTCAAGCTGTTCGTTTGCGGGCTCTCCCTCGGTTGGGCCTCGCCCTACACCGCGCAGTTTTTGAGCGGGGATTCACCGTTTCCCGCGACAACCGAGGAAGTGTCCTGGATATCATCCATGTTCCAACTGGGCCGAATACCGGGCGCAATATTGGCAGCAATTGGAGTCCAATACTTGGGAAGCAAAAAAGTGCTGATCGGAAACGGATTGGCATTTTTGATATTCTGGATTTTGTCAATCGCGGCTTACTCTGTGCCCTGGCTCTATGTGACAAGATTCATTTGCGGAGCTGGCACCGAAGCGGTGAATATCTGCTACCCTATTTACCTCGGGGATATTTCTAGCCCCGAAATTCGAGGCACCGTCATGGTCCTGGCGATGAACGGCTTGGCCATAGGTTCCATGGTAGGCTTTACCATAGGGCCCTACGTCTCGATGAGAGTTTACGCTTACGTGGGTCTTGTACCGACCGTCATATTCCTTGCGATGATGCTGTTGCTTCCGGATTCACCGTATTACCTTGCGAGAAAGAAGAAATTTGAGGAAGCAGAGAAATCCATTCTTGCTTACAACCGAAAGGCAGAAGTCGACAAGGAGGTGAAATCGATTAATGCATTCGTCGCCGAAACGCAATCGATGAAATTCAGGGACAGATTGCGGGAGTTGAATTTACCCTGCAACAGAAATGCTACGATGAATTTGGTATGGTTCACCTTCTTTGCCCAATTCACCGGAGCCAACCCCATATCGGTATATCTAGAAACAATCTCGACGAGAGCAATGCTGACGGTGATATCAGCTTCATCGATGCCGCTTGTAACGACAGGTCTAAGCGTTTTAGGCGGGTGGCTGGTAACGCTGTTTGCTGACAAATGGCAACGGACGGTAATGTGGGTTATTTCAAACGGCGGTGTCGGCTTATGCATGACGGCCATGGGACTTCATTTCTATCTTCTGAATATCGGCGTAGCTCCAAATTCGCTGCAATGGTTGTTCATTTTGTCGATGGGAATGTCTGGGCTATTTTACAGTGTGGGAACCACTCCCGTACCTCACATACTACTTGGCGAACTTTTCGGGGCTAGGATACGAACTCTGGCCGTCTGCATCTGCTGCTCGTTCGGAGGCATCTTCGGCTTCCTCTCAATATACATCTACCAATATCTGATCGACATCATGGACGAGGCTTACGTATACTGGATAGTGGCAGTGGTTGCCTTACTCGCCGTGATTTACGGCGTCGTTATGATGCCTCCGACGAAGGGAAAATCTTTGACAGAAATACAGACTGAATTGATAAGGAAATAGTATCCATGCAATGGACAGTAGTTGTTAATTCTACGCCTCCAGGTAACTTCTGCTTTTCTAGATCTCCAATAATCTCTTTTAGACCACTCGAAGTATACACATTAAGTTTGTCGGTAACGTGGCGATTTCTGCACCAATATAAAAACAGAAAATGCATGGTCATCATCTGAAATGAGGCTCTCGTTCAATATCTTCCAGACACTTCATAAAATTACGTACGAGTGATAAATATAATTATCGTAAGACGATCGGTAAAATCCAGACTAGGTATTTTACTGTAGTCGAGCGGCGGTCAAAATAGGCCCCTGAAGAATGGAATAACGTTGGACCAATTTCGACAACGCAATTTTTTTGTATCTGACCTGAGAATAAATTTTAAGCGTTATCGACATTTTTTCAATCTCCACTCAATTGTACAGAAGGCCCGTTATGTTCGCCTTTCCTCTATGTAAATTTGACCACTCCTCGAAATTATTTCTGTCGTAATAATTACTTTATAAAGTTTCGCTCCTTCTCAAATCTTCGAGTGTAAGATTCAATGAAGGTATAGAAGTTTCCACATACCATAAAATTCTGAAATCTCTGAAATGATTTCATAATCAAATCTTTAGTTGTTGATATAATAGTAATGTATTTAAGTCATTCGAATGAATGTAACTTTCAATATGTTCCAAAATGCCGTCAATTGTACGAAAAAATCATTATCACAAAAAATCTTACCGTTGAAGTGAAATGGAAAGAAATATTTTTTGTTGATTTTTTTAGTGGCCGAATGCATTTTTTTTTATTACAAAAACAGTCGTAAGTGGCCATTTTCATTGTGTTAACGACCTTGGCTTTCACGAAATTTACACCTACCGAAAGTTATATCTACTGTATAACTGGAGCTTGGGTATTCGTAGCTCTTATTTTTAGCCATGTACTGGTACCAAATACAAAGGGAAAAACACTCACGGATATTCTGGACGTCCTGCTGGAGAATTAATTATGCGGGACAAGGCGAATGCTTTGAAAGTTTCAGTCAAGCAAGAAACACTGATCTCCAGTTACGATCTGTTATAATGACAAAAAAAAATCGATATTCAAAATATTTACTTTCATCTTCCATGAATTGTTTTAGCAATAATTATCGCAATCGGTTGTTTGCAACAAAGATCCGAAGTACCTTCAACACCATTTAAGCAGTAATTCCTCGTCCACTTATCATGAAAATAAAATATTTCTAACAAAAACATAATCAAAAAATGTATTATGAGCTAACATGTGAACAAAATGATCATCAAGTCTATTTCTATGTTTAATTGAGGAAATTCCAATTCAAATATATGTTTGAGACGAACTCTTTTTTCTCTACCAACCTTTTCCCACCTTGGAAATCGCAAACAGTATTGACTCGCAGTCGGTGTTGGACAGCATCCAATTACTTTTTGTGATCAATTACAGAAAAAATCTATTACAAATTACGATTGTACCGATTTTTGTACTAGGACGTAAAAGTGGGCTTTTCGGTACTCCGCGCATGCGCATTCGCAGACTGACTTGAGCGTCGTAGAAACGGGTACTTTGCGTACGGGAATATGCAGGAAAAAACGCGTAAAACAAGATCGCGTTATATCGATAATAATTGACGCTTGGCATGAGTGGCAGGATACGATGCACAACCTGAGTATAAGCTGCAACTCCGGTTGCTTAAATAAGGCGCGAATCGTTGAGCAGATAAAGAAACTCGTTGTACAATCACGAGCAGTGTTCCTTATTTCAATGCAAAATCTGTTCTTCGTTCAAATTGGAATTCCATCAGCGTTGAAATTACCACTAAGGTATCACAAATAAAACTTCTCGTGATAAGATGTTGCGTGATAAGTGTTTGTCAACGAATTACGTGAAAAACTGGTGCATCGTGCAATGAATTCGAGTTTCCCAAGAAAAAAGTTCCCAAGAAAATTTAGTATTTAGTAAATTTCACAGTTCCTCAAGATTACTTCTATGACGTTAATTACTTTATCCAGTTTCATTTTTCCTCAAAATTTGGAGCGTACAATTCATTGATCCTAAAGAAGTCTCCCCAAACCATCAAATTTCCAATGTGTCGTTACGATCAAGCTTTCAGTTGTCAATATTGCATTAACATGTTCAAGTAATTCAAATAAACATCACCTTTGAAACATTTCAAATCGTCCAACAGAAGTCAGCGTATATTACAAACAGCAAGAAATTTTCGCACATTTCAAACAAAACGTTGTTAATACAACTTTCGTTTTTCGCATTATTGGCTCAAACGTTTACTCTCTCCCGTGAATGTATTATATCGTCATCAGGATAACCTAAATCAAAGAATACACAGTAAAATCTGACTTTGGGTACAATCCTTACCTATCGAATCACCACAGTGAGTGTAGGCAATCATGTGATTATACGGATTTGCCAGACAGATCATGACAGTCGATGTAATCTCATCATACAAAGTCAGAGATCATCGACCGATCGAAACTCTCAACTTCTGATTACGATATTGAATCCGTTAATAATCCGCATTGAATACCTGCACCACTCTCCAATTATCGCCGTCCCACTAATTACCGACGCAGAGTTAAATCAGACCGATAAATCGGCTAAACTAATTTCATTCAATTCAACGCAAACTCGATTTCGATTTTTTTCATTACATTGATAGTAATTAGCACTCCACGCTTATTCATCTGCCGAACGTTTTTCCGCTCGCTGACGTGCGTGATAGACATTTAAAAGATGAACGCGTGAAAATAAAATCAAGTCCAAGATTTTCACCGAGTACAATGTACATATGGGGCATTCCACATCACGTTGATCTGGATCCGACCCTTGATCTCTCGGATTGTTCTGAGTCTCGAAGGCGTTCGGTTTTTTCGCATTTTTCCCAATTGATTTGAAGCCCAATCCGATAGGTCGAGGGTAAGACTCAGGTCAAATATGTAAGTAATGCCTCATGTATAATACATGGAGCATTCCACGCCAATTCGACCTGGGGTTTTACCCTTGACCTCTCAGATTTGGCGCGCGATTTTTTCTATGATTGTTCTCACTTTGAAAGGTACCCTGTTTTTTATACGACTCAATTTGAATTTTCTACAATTTTTAGAAACGATTTTATCGACCGAACAAAATTAAAAATTCGAAATAATTCTCAAAAACCTGTGTCAAGTATCAAAATTTTCAAGCTTGGACCAGGAGTAGGCCGATTTTCCGTTCTTTCTGTTTTCAAGCTTTTTCCGAAAAAAAAGGTTAAAAAAAATTAGAAGCGAAAGTCATTTTACTATGGATGGTTGCTGAAACATTTTTATACGTCACATTGGATATTTGAAAATTTTTCAGATTTTTCCGAACCACTTTACCATTTGCAACTTTTTTTACTGGCAAAATAAAGAAAAAAAAAAAAACAAAGTCACTTCTAAAAATTGTAGTAAAATTCAAATTGAGTCGAAAAAAAACAAAAAAAAAAAAAACCGAGTACCTTTCAAAGTGAGAACAATCGTAGAAAAAATCGCGCACCAAATCTAAGAGGTCAAGGATAAAACCCAGGTCGAATTGGCGTGGAATGCCTCATATACATGTATACGGTGCATTGACTACAAAGTGATAAATTATGAGAAAGAAATTCATGTATTATACAATTAACAGGGATATCGACGGCAGGTAAGGTGGACAAACAAGTCGATAGCTGCACAAGCTTTTCGCTTCTCAATACAGACCGACATCCATTTGTTTAGCCCTTTTTTTTAAGTCAAGTTTAAGTTAATTCACTTCGTTAGTTAATTGCTGATAATTGGCACGTTTAAAACAGTACACACCACATACTGTTGTTGATTCTACTGACGGGAATTGTTGAAAGGCAGAGGGAAGAAAAATAAATATAACCACCGAACGACGAAGTAATACGAAGGAAGGGAAGAAGAGGGCAAAAAAAAAAAAAAAAAGAAAAGAAAAAAAGAAAAAGAAAGAAATTAACTAAATAAGAAAACAACTGCGAGGAAAACAGAAAGTAAATAAACCCCTATAAAAATTAGCCGAAAGTAGGGAGTTAGGCGTAAAAGTTTGTTCTCGAAGGTAAATTCGGGTGAATTCCAATTCAAAGATCATTCGATGGGATAAAGTTTTTCTCTCTCGTTCCCGAATCGATTATATATACTCCCCAGGTTATTAGATCATACGCCTATAGTAGCTATACATTATATAATAAATTGACGTCTTATATCGCTTTAGAGACTTAAACGTAGTTTGTGAAACGAAGAAAATCAAGTTCCTTCGAACAGACAGATTTCGTTAAACGATTCCAGTCAGCCACTCAAAGAAACATTTCATTTCTGCGCAGCGCCAATTCCGTGACCTTTTTGCATAATTTCCGCAATTTGTTGAATTAAAATCGCTCGACAAGCAAACTACGATGAAAAAAACTTCCGCGCCACAGCCAACATTTCAAATAGTAGTTAAAAATCGTCGTAAAAAAAATATACCTATCTCGTGGTTTTTAAATAAATGTCACACACTGACCGGCTTTTGCATATGTCAGCCGATATACCGAAATTCGAGACGATGAAGATACTTCAACAGATGCTGCCTTCAAAAGTTTCAGCGCATCGAGCGCTCGAAATGTGCAGTAAAATACCGATAACAACTATCTTTGCTTTAATGTTGAAATGAACGCAAAGGCAGTTGACTAAATTCAAGTTACAGGATCTAAGATTCGGGGAAGAAGAATTTTTATTAAAAAAAAAACAAAAGTAAAATTAAAAAAAAAATATCGACACTTAAAAATCTTTTGTTATTTCTTTGTAGATTTGTTTCTTTTCGAATCGTGCAATGATAAAAGTTACGTAACGGACGATTCGCGAGCATTTGTTGAATCCGGATTTGTTAACAACGCGCAAGTCACAAAGTATTAAAAGAGTCTCGTGGCAAAGGAATAATCAATGATGAAACTTAAAGAGTTGTTAACAAAGGTTGCAGGTGATTGCCAGCATTGTGAGAACTGGTAAATTGCTAATGATAAAATTAAAACTGGATGAGATGGATCAAAGGAAAATTTTCACCCCTTCTGTATAATATCGTTGTACATATTTTAAAGCCGCAAATTTTCAGGCTTTCGTTATTACTTGTAAAAGAGAGGCGATGAAAAATTTCTTTTCGCCCTTTTTCTCCGTTTCATTGTTAATTTCAGCATTGCATTATTCATTGTAAATTACAACACTCGAAAATGTTCGGGCATTGATTTTTTATAAAAAGGATACAAAAATTTTCCGACTTCACTCGTCAGTTATCACGATTCTCTGATGAATTCTAATAAGCAAATCCGGTATTTTAAAGGGAGATAAAACGCAACGTCGGTGAAATCGGGAAAACCGAATACAGAGAAACAAATTTAACAACATCGAAGTGATTATAATGTCGGTCGTAAAATCTTATCGCTTTCAAGACTTTGAGTTTAATTCGGACTTTCGGAAAGTTTCAAATCCGGGTAAAATTAACCCTCCTGCAAAAATACTGCTTCAAATAAATACGGAGCATCGTCAAACGAAGGAGGTTTGCAACTTTCGTCAAAGCTACGAACGAGAGTAAGACAAAAAAAAAAAGAAAAGAAAAAAAAAACACAAACCGAAACAAGTGGGGGAAAAAAGTTGTCAAATTAACTTTAGGATATACAGAATTATCTCAAACCCAGTGAATTGTGGTTCAAGTAATCTAATAAGAAACCAAGAATAACAACTTCAGGACTTGTCGTCCAACTCTAATTACGGTTAAAAAAAATAGAAAAACAAATGGTCGTAACCTAATTAGTTTTCCCGTCGACGTATAATTGCTGCGATAAACGCGAAGGAATATCGACTCGCTTAAAATTTCTAGAAAAAGAAAAAAAGAAAATGAAAAGTCACCTTGATCTAAACATGGGCCGACGTGAAATCGTAGAGATTTTTCCAATAAATAATCGATATCGATAATAAATCGCTAAATGCCTCGGCATAGACGCATATTTGCAAATGAACACGTGCTTTGGTTGTCGATAACTGGAAAACGATTTTTCTTCAGATTTAAAACAAAAATTTTCTCGTAAACTTCTTACCGTTAAAATTAACCAGACAGACTTGGATTTTTTCAAGAATTTCGACAAAATCTTCGTCAATGATTGATTTTAAAAATATGTGTTAGACGAATAAAAATACAGCATGAATATCTGGCCGCTCTGCGAACGCAAATTATGATCAGATTTTGGTCGGGCAGAAAACCTTGAATTGCGATTACCATAGGAGATCAGGATTTCATTGAATTATTCAAAAGTCACCACCACGGTCAGATTTACAATTAGGTACCCGTGAAAGTAGGATGAGGTATTCAATTTTCAAACGCCTGACTCATACAATACAGATAATAATTATCATACACGAATTAAAGTGACGGATTAACTAATACATGAAGAGAGAGTGAGAGAGAGAGAGAGAAACCGAGTGAAGAAAATAAGGAAATATAAATTATAAATTAAACATAATTATTCGGAGTGAATTGTTTATTGATAATTTATAAGAATACTCGTAATACCAATTAAACTATTGTTTTCTCTCTCTCTCTCTCTCTCTCTCTCTCTCTCTCAGAATTCATCCATATCGAAAAATCTATTTCGCTTTTTCTTCTTTACTAGGTTTTTTTTTCTACCTATTTCATGTTTTATTTTTCCACCTACAACCGTTTCCAATTCTAAATATTAAATAATAACCACATTCTAAAAACACACATACACACACGGCGAGAGATGTAAAGGAGTGAAATAAAACGCTGTAAATTTATTTCACCAATCAATTGTACTTAGGATTACAATAATAATAATTGATTCGTCCTTGGTATCAACTTGGTTAATTTCGGTAAGCTTTAATTACGTCGCGGATTATTACGCGACTCAAGAGTGGATAGAAAGAAAAAGTAAGGTAGGACAGAAATCATTCGCGGTATTTCCAAGTAATTTACAAGCAGGCGTTCAAAACATGTTCCATATTATTAAAGACCCTGCACCCGGCGTTTAATTAGCGCAAACTGTTTTTGGGTGTGTGGCTATTAAGGTTGAGATACAGACGGGGGAAAAAAAGGAGGAAGGAAAGAAGGGGGGGGGGGGTGGGGGTGGAAGGGAAGAAGGAAAAATTGCTGAGCCTTCACCGTATTATCCCAATGGCGAGAGAAAAACCCCAAAAAAGCAAAAAAGCAAAAAAAAAAAAAAAACGAGGTAAAATGAAAACGATTTATTGCTGTAAGAAGTTGTGCGAAACTACACGAACTGTATAAACGAATCCGGGGTGAGAATTCAACGGCATGTGTCAAAGTAAACAATAAGTCTGTATGTGTAATGGTTTTTTTTTTTTTATTTTATTGCAGAAGAATGAAGCAACGGGTGGCCGTGGCTCTGGCCGCTGTTTGGTTAGCTTCGATTGTCGGGGCGTCGGTTCCTTCGGGAGAAACAACCACCTTTTCCAACCCCCGCTCTTCTGGCCCCTCGCCCGATCAATACACCCCGTCACACCGTAACCCCCGCAGCTACCAACAGGACGAGGAATACCGCCAGGACTGGATGAACGATGAACCACCAAGGATAAGAGTCCCGGATCGCGGGGAGAAATTTACCCCCGTCAAAGATTTACGGAGGCCAGGAGGATCGTCGCCCGAATCGGACGGCAGATACGGTTTGTACATGTTTTCACTTCTTTTCTCTTTCTCTCTCTCTCTTTCTCACTTTATTTTCCTCTTCTCAGTTTTTTCGGATATCCAAAAATCGATGCGTTTTGGTAATTTTCTTTTTAGAAAATGTTACGGAATTGAGAGTGGAAAGGCTTATCGATACCGATGTTTTCACTGATTGTGAGAAAAATTTTTAGTTCCGGTTACCGCTCAGTCTTTAACTCTTTTTATGTTTTACCAGAATCGAAAAATATAGTTCTAAGTACAAAATGACAATTAGTTTTGTAGCTGTTACCGGAAAGTCTTAATATCCGTTACTATTCTATCTCATTACGATCACTGTTGCTAGATTTTCTTGCGACTGTTGCGAAAATTTAACGCTCGTGCAACGATAAATTGACGTTAAAGCCTTGTTTAACTAAAAAAGTAGAGTAAACCTCACAAACTGATTTTGCGTTGCAATAACCAAAAAAGGATCGACAATAGCGGAAAATGGTTACGCGTACCTCGTTTTTCGTAATTCCAACGATATTCAAACAGTGTTTTAAGCGATACATGTTTTACTGAATTTTTCTAGTTGCTGCAAGAAATGAAATTTTTCTCAGCGTTATTTCAGAAATATGTAAAATGGTTCGAAATTTAGCAGATCTTATTCGAAGAATTATTTTCAACGAAGTCACTGCAACACTTTCACACTTAGACGTATTGGCATCCTCAAATATGTATTGATTGTTATCAACAAACGGCGATAGTGATTCAAGTGGTTAGAAAACACGTGAAAAGAAGACGACATGTTTCAGTGAATTTGTTGAAAATAATATTTTGGATAAAATAAACCATCGTGAAGTGAAATCGAAGTAAATTAGATTTTTAACGATATTTTAGAGCGATTTGAAGAAACGAAACATCGCAATCCGAGTTTTATTTTTTGTTTATAATTCCAATATTTCATATTTTCGTATCTTCCAAAATATCTTCGCAGCTCAACGGTTATATTCATTGAATAATCACTCACTATACGACAATCTCGTAATAAAATTATTAAAACTTACAGAATTTTGAGAAACGATGATTAGACTGAATTGCGAACTCTAAGCTTTGTTTTACTCGTATTTGTTTAAACATTTTCGACCTAATTTTTTTACTCTAATTCCACACATTCCCCAAAATGCAAAGTTGTCACGTCCTCTTCAAACAACATCAAACTGAAAGATTTTAATTCTGTATGCCTAAAATTAAAAAAATTTACCACAAATTTTTCCCCTGACTTTATTCCGAGTTTGACCGGTTCAAAATTCTCTGCAGCAGGTATCCTCTGAGAATTTTCCATGGCTGATTTTAAAACTTAACTCACAGATCACGTCGTCGTCGTACTGAAACCGGTCGACGTCCGAACCGAAAATACATAGAACATTTTTCACACTTCATCCACCGACCCCAATCCTCTCGCATTTACTTCTGGATATCGAGTGTACCATTGTGTTGATTGTGAAAATCTTCTCCCCACTCTCTCTCTCTCTCTCTCTTTTCTTTTTCCAATTCTAACTTTTCCCTCCAATGCATCCCTCAGGATTCATCTGTTCGGGCGCATGCATCGACCTGAACGTCTGTACGCGGACGTTTGAGAGAAGTGGAAACTTGCATGAAATATATAATATACGTATAGGTATACTTCCAACGGTAGACAAGGAAAAGTTTGGTACGCACGAATGTCCTAAATTCAATTCTCGTAGATGAAAGAATATCGCATGTAACATTTTCGATTCAAGCTTTGCAACAATACGAGTAGAGTAGAAACGTTAAAGAACTTTTCCCCTCGTCAAAATATTGTAAAACATGACTGTAACAACGACCGTCCGATAATTTCAATCGAAAAATCACTTTCCAGGAATCATGGAGCGAAGATTATTCGAAATCTTTGGAAACTCCGAGGAACGGAATCCATCCAAATTGGAAGACATCGAAAAAGACGATGAATTGGACAACGCGGAAGCGATGCGACTGTCGAGTATCAAGGTGGCGTTTGACGAGCCGATAGTTTCGGACGAATCGGAGGAAGATTGGGAAGGCGAAGAGCTGGAAGACGAGACCATGCATCAGGATGATTTCCTGGCCGACGATCCGTTCGAGGATGAGGGTCCAGGTTCGGTTGAGGTGTACAAGCTGGACTTGTCCAGAGAGAGGCCATCGCTTGGCGTTCAGACACAACCGCGAAAGACGAACGTGAGGTACAAGAGTAAAGTGCCAAAAAAGGTTGGAGCTTACGACCAGATGATTTTTAAAACGAAATCCAGCGAAGCGTCGGAGTCGAAGAGCACAAACCACGTTTCAAAATCGGCAAAACTTGACGAGTTTTCAGCATCGTCGAGGTCATTGAAGGACAGAATCTTCGGGGTTGGAGGCGTTCCGGAGCTCCAAGTTGGCTGCGAGGGTACCGAAGTATCTCAACGACAGAAGAGGTCGGATTTCGAGGATACGAATAAGCCGGTAATGCCCACTGTTCCGCTGTTAATCGAACCGGACTATGACTCCGACGAGTACCTGGACCTGACAAACGACGCCGGAAAAGTTGCGTATCTTCAAAAAATAGCCACGAGCGGATATTCGGGACGAGGTGACATGGACCCAAGGATTAAATCTCCGGGAGAATTGGAGGCTAAGAGATTACTGAGAAAAGACAATTTTCCAACGCGCGGTGACTTGGGAACATCGGCGAATCCGAACGTTACGGAGATGCTGGGATCGAGGACGTATCCACACCGGCGTCAGGTGTCATTTGTGGAGGAAGAAAAGTTTGAAACGAAGACGAGAAGCAAGCGAAGTGAGCCCTGGGGTTACAGTGAGGAGGAAAAACCTTTAGGGTATAAGAAAAAACACCGTCATAACAAGCAGTGGTGCAAACGTAACAAAAACGATCCAAGATGCAAATGGGGAAGGAATAAGGGAAAAATAGTAGGCAGGATCATCCGCAAAAACGGCAAGCCCAACGATAAGATACCAAGAAAATTTCGAGGGAAAAATGGCAATTTATTGCGGAAACTGGATATGAAAGGACGGCGAAGAACGTTCGAAAACATCACGGATCGCAGGAGGCAACATTCGTTGCAGCTACAGCATGATCGACCCGATGGGTCGCCAAGGGATGACGTGAATCAAAAATATCTGGACAAGTTCCTAAAACAAATGACTCCTAAAGTACGGCCCGATATCAACGAACTGTCGAATGGAGAAGGCAAGGATAACAGCCCGCGTGAGTTATTTTTGTTGCCGAACCTGGATTCGAAAGGACGACAAAGAAACCCTAAAAACATCACGGATCGCAGGAGGCAACATTCGTTGCAGCTACAACATGATCAACCCGATGAGTCGCCAAAGGATGACGTGAATCAAAAATATCTGGACAAGTTCCTAAAACAAATGACTCCCAAAGTACGGCCCGATATCAACGAACTGTCGAATGGAGAAGGCAAGGATAACAATCCGCGTGAGATACGCTTGCCTAACAAGACCATCGGGTATGTAAAAATCATTGAAATTAGAAATTGGTTATTAGGGTAGTTACACTTTCTTAAATATCCTTGTTCAAGATACTTGAAGATCGTATGAGATCTGTAAAATCACCAATGAACAAACAGTTTTGGTGTCCGTGCACGAACGTTTACGACCTACTGACTAAGCAGACGATTTAAAACACTTGAAAAAAACATTAAACATCAGAGATCGAAAAGTTGAAAAATTGAAATGAGAATATTTATTTATAATTATTCCTAGTTGCTATCATACAATCGGTATTACAATGATCAATAGCGATACTTATTTTTTTTTTTTTCAAATATTACTTTAACCCTTGTTGGACATACTTCTGGCTACGATTATGACACACTGGGTCAATTTAACCTGGACGCTGCTTCATTCGCCTGTCACGAAGAACCCTTTATTTGATTTTTAGTTTAAAAATTCAAGAATATACTCTAAACATTTCTTAATATGTCTACAAAATTGAAATTCCGAAAATATAAGGTTCAATTGTTTAAATAATTATTGAAACTTTTCAACTATGGATAAGTGAACATTCAATGAATAACACGGCTCTACAAAAAAATTTTTGTTCTTCGTCCTAAAGTTTCTTTTATGATTTTCTGGTTAATTATGAACAAAAACGAAAAGAAAATACCTTTTTTTGGTACAAAGTTTGCTTTTGTAATAGTTATAGTAAAAATACTCATTTTTGATTATTGTTTTAAATATTAATTATTTTAAATACATCAAAAAATACCGCGCGATCAGAGTTGGGTTTTAACGTTCAAACAGTACTTCTAGATGGCACTCGAGTGATAAACAACGATCAGGTGTTTTGTAGAAATCCAGAATAACTGAAAATGTTCTCATTAAAAGTACATATGCTGCATGCTCATTTAGATAAATTTAAAACCAACATGGGAGCGTATTCAGAAGAGCAAGGAGAACGTTTTCATCGGGACATTTTGAGCTTCGAACAACGTCGTCAAGGCCAATACAATGAAAACATGATCGGAGACTATATTTGGGGTTTATTGAGAGAAAGTACTTACGGACATAAAGGAAAAAGTAAAAGCGTGCACTTTTAAATTATCTTCTACTTTTTTGTAACTTATTTTGATAGTAAAACTTAATAAAAATAATAAAAATGTTTATTTAAATGGTTTCATCTTTAATTGATAATTAAAACCACAGATTTTGAAAAATATCGTTCAATCGGTCTCCTAAGTACAAAAGCAAACTTTTTCATGCTATATATTTTTTTTTCGTCTAATTACGAACTAAAGAATCGAAATCTAATACTTTGAAGTCTAGGTAAAATTTTGTGTTGATTCGTGTAATCCGTCCGGGTCAACATGATACGAGGTGTCGACAAAGGGCCAAGAATACGCATCTATCATCCGATTGTGAGTTTTGGTGAAACCTGTTACATCTCAACCGTTGAACGGTAACAAACATCAACAACTTCCACGGTCAGACTTGAGTTTTCAAACTGTCAACATTTGTTTGGAGTCTATTTTCACACAACACAATAGCCAACATTTGAAACTAACTTTGTCTATTTACGTAGAACTCTATTATCACTCAAGACACGAAATACGTTTCTTAATATTATATACTGGGACGCTGTTCTCTCAAGAACATTTTAAACTCACGGTTTGTGACTTGTTATATAAAAACATACAAATTTCTTGTGCCATTTCTATAGAAAAAACGCAATTACGAATTACTTGTTTTACAATTAGGCAAGAATTTTGATTATTTCTTAACGCGTACGGAGATCCGTGGCATTTTTATCCATTGGTAGGTTTTGCCGACCATTTTCATCATCGCTGGAATGACATATTCAATGGCTTGTATAGACTTGGAACGAAAGCTTGGAATGGATATGATCCAACGTATGTTTCAATCGGTTTACTTCCTTCCTTACTTACTCTCAGATACCCGATTGCGGAATTTTATAATTTGCCAAACAAAAGACGTGAAGATTCAGCCTTCGGTCACGTTCAAAAAATGATCGATAGCCGATACGTAGCGAGGCCTGACCCTAGTTTAGTTCGCATCAACGCCCTCTATAGGTGTTGAAAAAGTATGGAATTTTTTACGGAAACTGATTACTAGAACCTGACCGTACACGGCGACTACTCGGCGACGATTTGTCAACGTCGACTAACGTTGGTCCCCTTCGTCCGTTTGGACAGGGTTCGAATTCGGTTGATTCAAGTAAAATCGAACACCCTGCCGCCGTGAACTTGGAACCAACAGTCGCTCGAACTAGCCAAACCAACACCGCAATTTCAGATAAAGTAGGGAGAGAATTGAAGAACGTTATTCGTGTTCGGAAATCGATAGCGGTAAATATTTTGATAGACGGTGTAACCTTTTATCGGTAAAAAACATTCTTTCCAAGCTTGATAATAATGTCGTCGAGTTAAGTTTGATGAAAGAGTACTTAGCGAGGATGGGATGAACGAGAGCGTGAAAAGCTCCGAACAATCCGGTATCTCCTGGCTTCTTTTACGCCCATTCAAAAAACTGCGTGATCTACGTACACTGAGAGAAATTTTTACTTCCGGTTACCGCTCAGTCCTCGACTATTTTCATTTTTTAACACAGTCGAAAAATATCGTTCTAGGTAGAAAATGAAAATTAGTTTTCCAGCTGTTACCGGAAAGCCTGGTATCCGTTACTATTCTTTCTCATAACGATCACTGTTGCTATATTTTCTTGCAACTGTTGCGAAAATTGAACGCTCGTGCAAGAATAAATTGACCTTAAAGCCTTGTTTGTCTAAAAAAGTAGAGTAAACCTCACAAACTGATTTTGCGTTGCAATAACCAAAAAAGGATCGACGATAGCGCAAAATGGTTAGGCGCACCTCGTTTTTCCTAACTCCAACAATATTCAAACAGTTTTTTCAACGATACCTGTTTTACTCAATATTTTCAGCTACTGTAACAAATGAAATTTTTCTCATTGTACATCACAGTTCTAGGTGTTCACGACGAGCTGTAATTTTCTGGTTAACAAGACCGTGCTGTGATTCTGCAAAGTAGAAAGCAGCTTGTCCGTTAAAATTGTCACGGACAGAAGGTTTACGACTCGTTCGTACCTGTCGTTTACAAACGCTTCGAAATTTTCACGTCGGAACGACCCTGTACTTTACACACATTCGAACAACGATTAAAAAAAAGATGTGAAACCGATTTTTATTGTCATTGTTTTCCGTAAATTTTCAACCGGCAATACCCTTATCAATGTATTTCGATATTTAAAAACGAGATAAAAGTTGAAGGCACTGTTTTAACGTATTTGTAAGTCATTACAAAACTTGTGAAAGAAAACCGCATCAGCATTCACACTTTTTTCACAACACAGATTATATGAAACAATCTATAACAGTTACAGGGTTGCGTGATTGATCGATCGATGGATCGTGTACTTCGATTAATTGATTTCGGTTTAATCCAACAAATGATGAATTGAAAGGACCGATCATTCGGTCGACCGAATATACATACATGCCTTAGCATGTGTGACTATTCTTCAGATTCGTACAAGGTGGACTGAAGATTTGAAAAAAAAAATTTATTTACAGGAAGTTAGAACCAGGCAAAGGCAAACCAGTTCCCGTGGAAACAGATCTGGTGAGACTATCATACTGGAAGACACTGCCAACGAAAGCCGTTATCAAGATTTTCGATGAAAAGAGAAATGTAATTCGAACGGAAACTCCACCAGTTATAGCCAACCGGTACAATCCAAAGGACTTCAGGGTTAGTTATGAACCCACAAGGTACATGATAATGTTCAGTGTTTTTTTTTCTTTTTTTTTTTTACGTAAATAAAAACCATTATGGATCCTATAAGATTTTCATTTCGCCAAATAACTTGAATGTCTACAAGCACGGCTCGTTCGATTTTGCCTCAAAAGATCCAATCACTACCAGTAAAGCCAAATAAATTAACCAACCAAATCACTAACGTATTATATATCAACAAAAGTCTATGCTTGACACTTGAGAACTATGTGAAAATATTTCAAATTAAATACAATAGTCAGCAATATTTCTAACTGTAACAAATTTTCTTAAGGATATATCAGATATTGGTTACACATTCCAGTTAAAAGAGCGTCAAAACGATTTAACAGAGATTTCGAATCATAATTTGACTGAAGCTACTGCAACTTCCAATCGGAATTATCAAGAAAATAGAATCTCTCCAAGGTAGAGGAAAATGAAAACGGTTAATTTTGATAGAGATTATACAGTAAATAATAGACTTGAGGGAGGCTAAATTATTATCCATCGACGTTTTTTATTGCCACAATCAATTAATAATAGCTCATTTTGATAATATGGCAAAATGAATATATTTTGAAATAAAGGATTAGTTATTATTGCATACAGTCAACGAAGTGAGTTACGATTTATATTTTTTTTAAAGTTGGCACAACAGTTACGAAATTTCAAAAAATGTCAACAAGTGATATACTCGAATGCGAATTCGTTTTTTTTTTTTTTTTTTCGTTTCTCCATATTATGGGGACATTGTTCAGACCTAATTCGACTTGATAAAACATCGTTTCGTAAAATTCTGTTTTACGCGTTCCTTACTGCGTGTTTTTCGTAATCAAAGCATATATAACGTTTCTATAACGGTATAATGAGTCTGCGACTGCGCATGCGCAAAGTACTGAAAAGAGTACTTTTACAGTTGCGCGCATGCGCTGTCGCGAAATAATCTAACATTACGCAATCCTAACCTCAATTTTGTCGGCTTTTTGTTGCCAAGTAAAAAAAAAAAAAAAAAAAACGCGTAACACGCTCTCGTTACATAAAAAATCGTTGGCAACAAAGAGGCGGCGGTCTTTTCGCCTTGCTTATTTTCAATAAATCTTCATTTTCGACTTCACCTACGAGTCACATCGCAAACTTACGCTCCGCCCGAAAAGACCGAGTCTCCCTCCTTGTTTCACAACACACTATTTGTTTGAATATTGTACTTTGTAACCACCGACACGAAAAATTGATACTCAGCGTTTAATTTCGTTAATTCCAGGGTTTAGAGCCGGCAGAGAGTGGCCCATCAGTTCCAGGCTTTCCGGTACCAAATCAAAGTTCTGACCTAATACCAGGGCCACCCGGTTGCGCACTGGCGATAACAAATTGCTGCGGCAAGAAACGATTGACTAATTGTTTAGAGGGCTACGACTGTATCGGCGCTCATTGGGACTATGAATTATGTAGCGCCGAAAGAAAATCGGCTGCATTGGCCGAGATTAACACTTACTACCAGAATCTGAAGTCTTAGCCAACTGCATAGAATCAAACTTCGATTCTAATTTCATATTTTCAAAATTTTCCCGCCGTTTTCTAGTACAGTATATGTATATTTAATATTTTCATCGCTCGTGAGATCTGAACATAATCGATATCGAAATGAAGTTTCACGATGAAAAAAAATTGTAGAATTAGGTGGACAACTTACAGCAGCACCGATTGTGATAAGCAAAATTACAATTAACAGTCTCTTCTCGGATATGAATCGTCACGATATTTCAATATCCGTATAAGATAAAAGAGTTGAAGCAAAAAAAAAAATGATTACTAAATAAACGTATTCATAAATTACAAATTTTTTTTTTTTTTTTTTCTCCATCATATATAAATTAATCTTTGCAACGTTTGAATTTTGTACGCAATAGTTTCTCTTGCATTGAAAAGAAAAATAGAACAATCTTCTTTAAATCAGAGTTTCAAGTTTTTCAACTACCGGTAACTTACCCTTAATAATATTAACCTTAAGAAATATAAATAATCTGATCGTATTACGCAAATTTTGGTAAGTCCATCCTGTCGAAAAAAAGAGAAAAAAAAAAAAAAAGATAAGAACCTAAACTAACGATTGGAAATGATCGAGCTCGTACCATGACTTTTTTTCTCCAACTTCCGACTTGTAGCTGAATTTAACAGAACGAGGCGCGAGGAATATTTAAGAAAATAGATCGCATTTTATAAAGGTGCTAGTTTCGTTCCATTCTCGACAGATTCCTAATACTATAATTTATGTGTATCTCCTGCACAATATCATTTCATATATAATATTTTTTCTCTATATATATATATATATATATACTGGATGTGTTATTAAACGTAACGTAAAATAGAACGTACATATTATTTGATTGCTATTTCCGCACGTATAAATAAGTGAAATATTACCTGCAGGTATTTTAATTTTGAACAATGAAATTTCATAAATCGTAAGCATTAATTCTACTTCACAGATACATATATATATGTATATAAGTCAAATAAACTGGTTGTAAGTTTACACGGTTTTAGCAACTCCCTAAATTCGCTATTGCATAATCGAGCCTGTCATGTTCGGAATTGTGCATGTTCGTTTCTAAGACAAATAATAAAAAATTGTATATTTTTTTTTTTCAACCGCCGTATTGAACAAAGAGAAAAAAAATAAGAAAATTCCTAACAATCAACCTGTGTACATATTTATATAAAGTGACATTATTTCGGCTTCGCAAGAGTGCCGATTTCATGTTACATACAACGTAACATTAGAATTAATTGACAAGGAATGAACTGTATAATTCAATGAAAATATAAGATCGCAATATCTAGCAAAATATATTGAGACCCCGATTAACCGTATTAAAAAAGGAAGTTGAATAATAGAAATGCTTATATATATATATATAATATGTATAATTAACGATTAATTATTATACAAAATCATTTACAACTTACTATTTAGTATACAAATAATGTTGCAAATTACATTGAAATAAATGATAATGTAAAATAAAATATACGTCATTATCGTAACGCATCGTAATCATTTTCTTCGCGACTAACTCGTCAATTATTATTCGCATCTCTATAACAATAATAAGAGAGATTAAAAAAAAATCAAGTATCAACACTTGCGATTATCTTTCACGCACGTGCGCACAAAGTGCTAAAAAACTGAATAACTTCCTGCAACAGCAGATTATCGTTGCAATTGTGCTCGAGTATAATAATATACCTACTTTTTGAGAAAAAGTTTTTACCCACTTTCTCAATACACTTGCATAATCGTTGCGTATAAATTTAGAAACGAAGTTCGGCAGATGTAAAAAAATAAATTATTAAAAAGTTACGCCATTCGTGACAACCGACGTTGATTCGAAATTTTAAGATTTGGGAATACACGTGACAAATTTTTTAACCGTTTGATTCACGCTTTTTTTTTTTTTTTGCAGTCTTCAATTTATTAAACTCCTTTTCTGGTAACAACTGCCGAGTATTTTGGCTCCATATAGTCCTTGAAATATTTCTAAGTTTAAAAAGAATGTAAAGTTTATTTATTTACTTACTTGCTGCAAAAATAGATCGTGTAAACAAATTGACGACATTCGTACTTTGAAACGAAAAAAAGCATTTTCTGCTAACCTACCATGAAAATCCGAATGCCAATTTTAACACAAGCTTAATACACACCGAAAAATTGTTCTTGTAGTTTTTTTTTATCCCCTATATTGGATCCGCCATTTAAAATTTTCTAATCTCGAGTTCAGATTGATAATCGGCTACCCCAAAAAAGACATTACATAAAGTTTGATCAAAATCGAATACCTTTTTGAATTTACATCCACCATATTGGATCCGCCATTTTGAATTTTATAATTTCGAGTTCAGATTCGTAATCAGCGACCCCAAAATAACCCATGTACGTAAAACTCCAGGCGAATCGCATGTGTAAGGAAAACTGTTTGCATTAAAGGGTTAATTAAATCGATTATAGTTTTTTATTTGACAAAAGCCGTTGACCGAAACTGTCGTTTTTAAATTCTCCGCTGTCGGAAAATTTTCGAGACAATTTTGTATAGGAAATAATAAGTAAGCGGAGCATTTTCACTCCGAGAAGACACCTTTCATTCTCGACAGCTCCGAAAACTGACCAACGGAAACAACGAGGACCAGCTTTTCCTCAATATGGAATACTGGAAACTTATTCGCGCAGAAAGATAGGGAAATAGACGAACAACTAGGGCGTGAGAGGTGCACACATTGTTTTGACTTTCATATCTGCCCAGGTGGTCGGGTATATGCAACGAAACGAAGGGTATAGAATTCTCTTATTCACCCTCCCTTCATTTTCCTGGCTGACTTCCTTCCTGCGCAAGCTCTTCCTCCGACTTTCAGAGCGAAGAAACATCACATTTCAAAAAGTTTACACGTGAAAGATGAAATATTCAAAAGCGACACGATCGCGTCTGGTGTGAAACGATTTTCAGAGTGCTGAATCACCGGATTTTGATATTTTCTTCAGTGGTTTTTTCACAATTTTTTAGGGGTGAGGTGTGAAAGGATCGGAAAATCGAAGGGTCACAATAGCGAGTTTGCAGAAAGATGAAAATGTAGAAAGATTAGAATACGAAGGGGGTTGAAATATCAAATTTGTTAAAAAAGCGAAAGTTTATTTAAAATATTGAAATTTCAATTAGATCAAAGTCAAAATTTCGAAAGTTAAAGCGTAGAAAATTAAAATACGGAATTATCAAAGTTCTGCTGCATTCTTATTCATTTTGTCTTATTTAAATTGTGACTTTCTGTTCTCTGGCTTTATTTATTTTGAAATTCTAAAAAAAAAAATAGATTTTTCCGTTTTTCGCTTACCTCTTATTTTCTAATCTTTATTATTGTTTACTACGATCATGCATATATTATGTTTCTGAATATTACGCTAACGTGAAAGAAAAAAAAAATTAATAAACAGGAAATTGAACGAATAAAAAACCAGTCCGATTATTCGTCGTTCTAGAGAAATTGCATTATTTGATAATTTTCTGCAGTCAAATATTTATACGAGGTAATCTGTACAAAATCTATATTCATAAACAAAACGAATCCTGGTCGATCAAAGTCGGACAAACAATAAGGTTTCAACATTTGAATGTTATTACAAAAAACGTTTTGAGAAGAAATCAAATTCATTTACATCAAACCTTGATTTTATCGCATTTTTCAATTCTCTGTTTTACCAACATTTTGTCTGTATACGGTAAAAAAAATTCCTTCCTTTCCCAGTTTTTTTTTTTTTTTTTTTTTTTTTTTTTTTTTTTTTTTTTTTTTTTTTTTTTTTATTTCCACCCATCTGAAATTGAGTTTATCGCTTTATCGCTCAAAAATGTGACTGCAAAAGCAAAACGTTGGCGAGTATCATATAGTGTATTATGTGCGATGTCATCGCTAATCCGGAAATTACCGAGAGACATTCCAATCTTCAAGATTTTCCAGATCGCTGGAGGCTCTGATTAAACTCAGGGTGTTAAATCCCTCTCGCCGTTTATTTGTTAAACGATTCATTCGCCTATATTTACACTATTTGTTGGTAAGCAAAAATCGTTGAAAATATAATTGATACGTTGAATTTTGGAGAGATTTGAAGTGAAGTTGCCTAGCTTGTGTTTATAATTTCAGTGTATTTTTAAAGATATCTGCATCGCTTAGGAATATAATAATTCGATAAATACTCAATTTGGGATTAGTTGTTAATAAGATGAATAAAAATTATCGATTTTCGACGATTCAATCACGTTAAGGGGAGACTAAACTCTTTGATTTGGGTAAGTGATGAAAATGTCGGATAGGAATGATGATTTATTTTCTCTGATAACTTCCGCACTTAATGAAACATGAAATCGCGTAACACATAGATTTTTATCATGTGAATGGATTTAATTTCATGGTGTGGAATAAATACAATGAATAAAATTATTTACTTCCGATCTCTAAAACCACTGACGTTGGAACATGGTTGGAAAATAATTGGAAAATATAATTGGAGAGAACAGAATTTCACGTTTTTCTGAGAGAAATTTTCGCGATGAATGTGTAACTTCACCGTAAAACTCCCGTTTTTGGCACAAACCTGATATTTCAGGTGCGAGGTCGATTGACGGAAAAAAATAAGTGAAATTTAATACAATGCGGAAAAAAAGTACGTACAATAAAAATAAATATAAACTGTACCGATCATCGATCAAATTATAATAAGCTAAATTGATCGGATCAAAATCATAATAATCTGCAATCGGATTCACTGGTATAAGATTTTATTCAATAAATCAAAGCCAATGACAATAGAAGTGGATAAACGACGATCGACTTTATTTATACGTCTACAAAAGGCGAAACTACACGCATAGAATCATAAAGCAGGGAATAAAAAATTGATCAACCGTCGTGAAGTTAAAAAAAAAAAAAAAAGAACGTTAGTAAAATTTTATACCGTTGATTTGATCAACGCCGCGAGCTTATAATCACCGATCAATTTATACAGCAGCATTCAATTCATCTTCTCGGTGATTCCATTCCGAGATAAAGTAATTACGTAACAAGCAAAGAAATTTATTTCCGATTTTCCCGTTAATTTAAAAATTGGTATTACGAAATAGGACGCGGAAACGATTGAGCGAGAAAGACATTTTTTCCTTATATTCTCCTCGATATTTACTTTGTACAAATTATTAAACAAATGTTTGATCAGGTATACGCGCAGCATTTAAATTTCAAGATACATGCTCAGAGTAATGAAAATGACAGTATGTATTTATATGTAGGTAAAGATGAAATTGACTTACCGTCCGAACGCGGAGCTGCGCTTCTCTTGTCACCTTTTCCCATATTACGAAGAGTTCCTTGGTTGTTCCACAGCTTCTTTTACTGTCCTCTCCTATTCTGGATATCCTTCCTGTGTGTTTCTTCTCTGACGTTCCTTATCGCGTATTCATTGCTTCATCTGGAATCACGAAACCATATTTATGAAAACGAAGTTGGTGGTGGTGATGGTAATAATATATAGTCCGCCAACCTTCGATTAATAATTCATTTCTACCCCCCCAATCTTGGATATTCTTTATTATGTAGTCATACATATGTACATATAAATATATACGTGGAGCATTCCACGGCAATTCGACCTGGGTTTTATCCTTGACCTCTTAGATTTGGCGCGCGATTTTTTCTATGATTGTTCTCACTCCGAAAAGTACTCGGTGTTTTTTTTTTTGTTCTTTTCCGACTCAATTTGAATTTTCTACAATTTTTAGAAACGATTTTATCGACCGACCAAAATTAAAAATTTGAAAAATTTTTTCCGAAAAACAAAAACGTTAAAAAAATTAGAAGCGAAAGTCATTTTACTGTGGATGGTTGCTGAAACATTTTTATACGTCACATTGGATATTTGAAAATTTGTTCAGATTTATCGCAAGATTTTTTTTTTCTCTTTTTTATTTTGCCAATAAAAAAAATTGCAAATGGTAAAATGATTTCCAATAAAAATATTTGACGCAGGATTTTTCAGAATTATTTCAAATTTTTAATTTTGTTCGGTCGGTAGAATCGTTTCTAAAAATTGTAGAAAATTCATATTGAGTCGAAAAAAAACCAGGGTACCTTTCAAAGTGAGAACAGTCGTAGAAAAAATCGCGCGCCAAATCTGAGAGTTCAGGGATAAAGCCCAGGTCGAATTGGTGTGGAATGCCCCATATTTATACACCTAAATAATGCATTATACGCGATGATTATATAACGAAAAAATTCAGGCTTAATATTTCCCGCAGACTAGGTTAGAGACAGAGAGAATGAGATGATGAATATTGTTTTTGGGGGAACGAAGGGAGGGAGGGACGGAACGTAATGAATATTATAATTTGGCAACAAGTGTAACGTAAAAAATTCAAAATCATAGACCAACGCACGATAGACAAAAGAAAGGAAAAAAATCGATTTCGATTACATGCAGGACATAATTACAATAATTGAAACTTAACGACTTACATCACAATCAATCTATTTTATGAATTGTAGACAAGGTATAGAGAAAATTCATTCAGTGACGGATCAATGCTCGTATGAATGATGAAAATCGAATCGAAGAAAATTTTTTTTACTCACAATTTCATTCCGCTAAGATATTATTACACGGTGTTATTTTTTTTCTAAATGATGCATCAGCAATTCATGCTTTTCCAATAATGATAAAACAAAAGCACCTATAATTCGAAACTCGTGTTTCGCAATGTTTTTTTTGTTTTTTATACCACCGTTTTCCAAACCGATCGACAATCTAATCTCAATTCCAAGAATTTTCAGCTTCTCGGGCGCGAAAAAGTCATCGGCATAAAAATAAGGATATAACATTAACGTTAAAGAGGATTATCACGTGACAGGGTAGAATAAATAATAAAAAATAAATATGATCAGGATGTGGCAAAGAGGCGAATATGCGCTACGGGTATTTATTTATCGCATGTACATGCGGCGTCGCGATCTCTTCGTCCAGTCGAGCATCTCCATGGTCAAGAAGTCAGAGCATGGTCAGATCCTTTTTTCACCTCCTTCCTAATCGAGGGACCCAGTCGACCTAAGCCTTCCTATCACTTTTCCATATGTATATAAACGCCAAAGGACCGAAGGTCGAACCAGTCAGGTATACGTATACATTATACATATACATACATATATATATAGGAAGGCACTAGGTGAATCCGCGAACCGATGCCATCCGGCAAGTGTTTGTGTAGGCCCTGCAGGGACTAACAAACCTTTTAAAAGCTTTTATATCGAGAGAGAGAGAGAGAGAGAGAGAGAGAGATTGATGGTTGGAGAAAAATCGCCGTCGTTATACGGGGCCAAAAACCCGGGCATATCAAACCCACCCCCGTGTTCCTTTTACTTTTTTGGTTGTTTGCTTTTTTTACTTTTTGACATCCCACTTCCAACTGGCATCCACTTATTATGTAAATCCTTGTGGTGTCAACGCGTAACTATAACTTCAACCTCGTGTAAAATTACTCTCGATTTATAGGATATTGAAAGAAGATATGAGGTTAAAGTTAACTCTGAAATCTGTTCAAGGATCAATCATTTTATACGTTGTCAAGGGTGGTTTTTTGAAACATCATTTTTGAATTTCGACCCTCTCACACCCCCCAAATCGGCTCGAGATAGTTAAAAAATAATTTCCTAATTTTTTCAGAATTTTATCTCAACTCTAAACCGTGCCTCAAAGAGGGTGGATTCCTTTTCAACCCTTACAAGGACACGTGAAATGTAATCAACGGATTTAGATGAAATTTGATATAGGGAGGTTTCTTGGGTCGCTGATTACGAATCTGAACTGAAAATTTGAAAAATTCAAAATCGCGGGTCCAATATGGTGGAGCGAAATCCAAAAAGTCGTTTGATTTTCATAAAACTTGGTACTCGGCGGTTTTTGATATCGCTGATTACGAATCTCATGAGCTCAAAATTAAAAAATTTTAAATTGTGAATCCAATACGGCAATATCAAGTGACTTTTCAGGTTTTGATCCACCATATTGGATGCGCCGCTTTGAATTTGCAAATTTTGAGTCGAGATTCGAAATCAGCCACCCAAAAAACCGCTCTATGCCAAATTTCATCTAAACTGAAAGGGTTTCACGGGGAAATCCACTTTCTTCAGGGCACGGGTTAGAATTGAGATAAAAATCTGAAAAAATTGTATAATTAAATTTTAATTATGTGGAGCCGATTTGGGTGGCGAATCGAAATTCAAAAATGACCATTTCGAAGACCAGCCTCGTAAGTAAATGAGTCAAATTTTCACTCACTTGTAGTATTTCGATTTTATTCAAAAATCTTTATCCCATTGTCCCAATTCCAAAAAAGTACCCAGAATTTTTTGCAGATTTTTTTATTCAACCAGACAATCGTTTAAAAATATTTTTTGACAACGATCGTTTTCGACTCTCCGTACGTAATTAACCCGTCGAATAAAAAATCTAAAAAAAATTCACGGTACTGTTTCAGAGTTGGCGCGATGCGTGTAAAAAAGAATTTTCGAACAAAATAAAAAATATGGCGAGAGTCGGACAATGATCGTGTCCGCATGGAACTCCTCGTACCTACAATTATCCGCTGGAGTTTAAAGTTCTTCATACAGTGTTACAACGTACAGTATCTGAAGCGCAATGGCTCCAGGTCGTGCAGGATAAACTGGTTTCATTTAAAGTGCAAGACGGTGTCACCGAGACTCGGAACTATAAAATGGAGGGAGAAGAGAACGAACTAAAGTCTAGGTATACCTGTAATACCTACGCTCGTCCAATGCACAGGAAATGGTTTCATGGACACGAACGGAAATTGTGAAATCCTCGATAGCGTTACGGCAGTTGCAGGCTTCAACCATCTATAACCTGTTACTTATTACACACCGTTTATTATACGTACGTTCAACTAACGATTGTCAAAGTGCAAGCACAATAATTCTATTAAATAAACCTACTTCAGACCTGAGGAAGAATTTATTTTTCTCCAAATCTCCGATCATCTTCGAATAGTTTGTTTCTGGTTTTCTTTCGTCAATTTCCTTCTCTACAAATAACTTATTCCGTTAATATCGTGAATGAAGTGGACAAAAATTATACAAGATTCGTAAAATTTTTTTTAAAAATGCAAAACAGTGTGGCGATTTTAGTTTTGAAATTTATACTCGTGACTGTAGGAGAAAAAGAAAAAACAAAAAAAAAAAAATACTTGATAGCGGAAGAAAGGATGACGCGTGAAAAAGGTTGAATCTACCTACGACGTAAAGCAGTTCGATTCGCTGCATATTGTACATATTATATGTATAATAAATGCACATTATATATATATATATACATATATGTATAGATATAATATATAACGTACATTCGACATCTACCTGCGGGAACAAAGAATAAGAATTAATTGAAAACGGTGAGGAGAGAGGGTGGAGGGGGGATTTCTCTCGTATTCTCAGACCACTGGAGGGTTGATTGAAAATATTTCGGTCGCGTCCCGAGTTATGTACAAGGGGTAAAAGAAATATGAGCTCGAAGCAAAATTCCGGAGTGAAGCTTTAGCCATCCGTGATCCCCTGGGCATGACAGATAACGACTATGTATACAGGTGCAGGGTCATATTGTATGCGTATAGATGTGTAATATGTACGGGGTATTCCACGTCGATTCAAAAATGGTCTCACCTTCGTCCTCTTGAATTTTGTCCGCCCTTTTTTTACATTGTTGTTACAACTCTAAAAAGCATTCCAATTTTTTTTTTTCCACAGAGAGCCTAAAATTACGATATTTTGACAGTGATGGCGAGATTTCTTAAAATTTGGAATAAAATTGCGTAATTTCAGTGGGGAAAACGAGAAATATTCCAATCGAAATTGAATTCATCGGGCAAAACGGAAATCTGTTCTTAATTTGTCGACTAACTGATGACTTTTTTTTAGTTATTCGGCTTTATTCTTTTTTTTTTCTTCCCCACAAAATTGAAACGTCAAAATGACTAAAAAACAAAGTGATTGTGAATTGTAATTTGAATTTACAGATCGTTGTTTTATTAGAGAGGATATATCGAATCCTGTATCTTAAAAAAAAGATCAAAGTGACTGAAAAGAAATTTATTCATTAGCTGGAAATGAATTAAAAAATTACCGTTTTGCTAGCCCACTTCAATTTTGTTTGGGATATTTTTTGGTTCCGGCCACAGAATTGGCGTAATTTCTTTTTCTCAATTTTCAAAAATCTCGCAATCATCGTCAAAATATCGAAATTTGAGGCGCTCTGTGGGCCTCGGGGAAGGTTGGAAAAATCTTTTAAAAAATTGGCAAGCTTTTTAGAGTTGGGACAAAAATACAAAAAAAAACGCGGACCAAATCTAAGAGGGTGAGGGTCGGACCCTGTTCGAATTGAGGCGGAATGCCCCATATATACACGTGTATATGTAGAGGCTAAATTTCTACTGATGATTGCTATCTAGTCTTATGTATGTACGCCTATATACTTCATTCATTTCCCTCTTTGCCGAAGAAACATCTATCTATCCTAATCCGACGTTCCATCCGCACCGTAATGAAATTCTGGCTCTTCTTTCTTGTTCAATCGTGCTCTGTCCGATATCCTCATTTTTTATCCGCTCTTATAGTCCGCAGTTAGGTATGCGCGTATTGTACGGTAAGTGATGAAGAATCAATGAAAATCCTGAACGAAATCTGAGTCAAAAGTCGATGGAAGAGGAAAAAAACTTGGTTGACAGAAAGAAAAAAACAAAAATAAAAAAATACTTCCATATTATTTACGCCAATGATAGCATGAACGTAAATGAAACGACATTTCTGCCGTTACATAACGATGTGACGGACGTGAATCTGAAAAAAAATCTACTAAGGACAAGCTAAGATATGATGAAAGTAATTAAGCCTTTCAGTTACAGTGTGACACTCAGCGTCCCACCTCAAAAATTTACAAGTACTGGCCTCGTCGCAGTTTATTTACATCTTAAAATGATTTTCGATACTTCGTATAACCCCAAAAACCCCCCGAGTAATAAGTTTCGGCCAGAATCGTCGATATTTTATAGATTTTTCGATTTTATATACACCGTATTGGATCCGCCATCTTGGATATGAAAATTATCTAATTCTGACTTCAGATTCGTCATCAGCTAGCCCAAAAACCCCCGGGTGACAAAATTCAGGTCAAAATATTGAGTTGAAAAATGTGTGTTTTTTTAAAGGCTTATTTTATTGACACAAAAACAACCAAAAAAAAAACCTCACATTGTTTTTACAACTATTCATGTCCAGGGTGAATAAAAATAGATCTGTGATAACAGGGTTCAACAGTTGTTCGTCAACAATTGCATTAGCACGTTTCGAGTGTCCAACAATTAAGTGAAGTTCATTGAATGTTTGTTAAACAATTTGCGGAGATCTTGTCAGCGAAGAAAATGACCTCAAAACATCATTTTTAACGTTCTAATTATAGAAAATGTACTGAAAATTTTTAGTCCCGGTTACCGCTCAGTCTTTAAATATTATCATTTTTTACCACAAACGAAAAATATAGTTCTAGGTAGAAAATGAAAATTAGTTTTCCACCTTTTACCGGAAAGTCTGGTATACGTTGCTATTCTTTCTCATTACGATCACTGTTGCTATATTTTCTTGCAACTGTTGCGAAAATTTGACGCTCGTGCAACGATAAATTAACGTTAAAGCCTTGTTCAACTCCAAAAGTAGAGTAAACCGAACAAACTGATTTTGCGTTGCAATAACCAAAAAATGATCGACAAAAGCGCAAAATGGTAACGCGCACCTAGTTTTTCGTAATTCCGACAATATTCAAACAGTTTTTTACTATAACAAATGAAATTTTTCTCAGTGTAGATTGTGTTACTTGAATTTTTTCGGAATAATTTACATTACATATTACTGATCGTATTTTATTCGTGTTCATCATCATCGGCGCGAGTAAAATTACTGTAAATTTTTTCGAACGAATTTTACTCTCTTTCCAACTTTTGATCCAGGCTGTGGATCCTTAACTTTTCACGACCGATTTCCATCCTGTGATTTCTCTCTCTCTCTCTTTCTCTGCATGTTTTATCTCTCTCGTTTCTCCATCCTTTTCCATCTACCCGGCGTGCAAGGCACCTACGGAGTTGGAATGAAGGAGGAGGAAGAGGAGGAAATCTCTCGGGAAAAATAACGAGAAAGCTTGATCCACGTTAAGGACGAACGAATCGCGTGCGCGCCTCCAACTTTACGACAATGCGAAATGCCTCGCGCCTTTGAGACGTACCGAAAGGCATGAAAACTCCCGAGTATTCGCTTGGGTGTTGTGGGAGAGGAAGCAGGGCATAGATTTTGTGTGAAATGTGAGAATGAAATTCATAAGTATTACCACAGGGAAGAAACTGCGCCAAAATATAACGAAAGTATAATATTGTCAAAACTGCCGCGACACAATTTATTACGTATTTGGGTTTTGTCAAAATTTTTTGTATCGAGTAAAATATTTTTTATCTTTTTTTTTATCGAAGTTTTACCAAACAAGGTCTACTTAAAACGTAATAGTCTTTCATATTTTTTTTTATAACATATAGAAAAATGAGTTTAATAAAATAATTACAAAATGAATTACGATCTCAGCATCGATAACTTGCATGTAAATAAAAATGTCGCATCGATAATAAATGTATGTCACTCAGGACTAATGACTCGAGACTTAAATTTCAGAATTTCATGAGAAATATCCATTTACACACGAGCAACGTATGCAGTAATTTTTTTTCTACTAAATCGTTGAAACTGATTATTGGTACGATATTATACAACCTTCTCATTTTGGTTTTACGTATAAAATTTTGCGGATAAGCGGTTTTTGCATACTACGTGAGTGTCAAAAAATCAGTGATGAACGGAAACTTCAAGTAAAGCTAATCAGAAATATTAGTATATGCCTAAATTATATACCCAAATATTATAAATTTGTTTGAAAAAAGCATTTCAAAATTACGACAAATTACCATTCTTCGTAAATTATATTATAAACGGTGTATGAATCTAAATTTCCGATTAACGATTCACAGAATTTCAAGAATATTTTTCAAAAACTATTGTCCTACTCTATGTAATTATTTTTTAATCTCGTTCCACTTGCACGCTTATGAAAGCTTTATAATTTATTTTAATATCCTATATCGACAAATTTGCCTATCAAATGTCTAAAATATTTTATGGAAAAAATACTAGCCACGGAAATAATTATAAAAATATGACTACGCATCTCTTTCCAACAACTAGTTAGAGTTTAAAACATTATCTGCAGCAGAAAATCCTGAATAAAAACAAAACAAAAAAAATAAACATCAATTTTGAAACGAAAAAGCATTCTTATGTTTAGAATCTAAAAGTTAGCTTGTTTTGCAATTATCATGATGTACAAGGCGGGAGACTCGGTGCATCGCAAATCATCGTTACCCCGATTATATTATATACGCAGTAGAATCACGTCTTATAAACCTTTCGGAGTGGCTAGTTCGATTCAGTCCTGAAGCGATAATAATAACGGACATATCGTCGAAACAACTCCTGGGAATAGTGAACCGTAGACCTACAAACGTATTTGTTCGTGTCTCCTCGTAATCAATTAACTGTCGCTGTCGACCCTCTCCCACGAGCTACAATCGTATTTGGACAAGGCCGTCTTTTAATTTTCCCTCCCTAAGATAAGTCAAGTTGAACGGAAATGGATAGAAGGCCGAGACAAACGTTTCTTAAACCTGTGAAGGTAACCTAATGCGAGATAATAACCGAAAATAATTTCTTTGACTTAGGCTAAACATCTTAATTCTTGTTCCTCTTGCTCGGAGATTTTTATTTTTTTATTTTACTCTCTCATATAATCTAATAAAATGTAATAGATATTTTCTTGAAATTTCAGAAAATGCTGTAAAACTGATTGTAATAAGTATCGATACACCGTTGGTGTTAAAAAAATTATACCTCTGCATTAAACTTCAAATTGAAGATTTTCCAACTTCTTCTTCTAACTTCTCATGGTCTATGAAATTCAACTAAATCAATTTCGTCTGAAACCTGTAAACCATTATTCGATGATTTCTTGTTGTCAGTAATTTTCCTGTATCACGAAGAGAGAATGTAAATAACACGATATGAAAAGCATTAAGCATTGAGACAATTGCCAGTTTATATATTACAACAATGATCACATTATAGTAACGCAAATAGTTAAACGGACCTTGACTATTTTCCAAACTTCACGGTGGTTGTCTTCTGTAGGACGACAGGATACAGTCGGCAGATTTAGCGCAAGCGGCGTTTTAATCGTTTAATTCAAAGCACTACGTAAAAAGCAGAAAACCCGGTGAGTTAAAACGGAATACGATAAGTTAAAGAGATTTTATCGCCTTTGATAATTGTTGATTAGTCTTGATTACGCAGCGTCGTGATAAATCATCATCATCTTGTTGAAAAATAAATCGAACGGCAACGATTTTTTTATTTTTTTTTATTTATTTATTTATTTTTTTTCTATAACAACGGGTACGCAATATTCCAAGTATACAATTATAGGTGTTATTTGTTGCTGTGCAAAGGAGCGACAGTCATACTACGCGATTGCATGTTGAAAACTGTACTTGATATCTATTTAGCGTCAGATGCGATTCGACGAACGATTATCACCGAGGGTTAAATGGACCGGGTGCTTCTTCCGCAAAACTTGTCTATTGACGAAATGAATATGGTCGTTCCCATCGTAGGGTAATACTAGATACACCCTTTTCCGGGATCTCGTCTGCAGCTTGGCGCGACTCGGTACCGAAACCAACTGAACGCCTGGCGAACGGCGACTAGCAACACAACCGCGGCGATCCGGTTTGGCTGACTACAGCCTTACTATCACTACTGCAACGCTTTGCAATCGGATTTTCGAAACCTACCCTCGTCCTCGTCCTGCGCCCTCCGATCCGTCGGTAACTGGATGAGCCTTTCTTATCGACTGACAACACGGTGGTTGACTACCCTCTACGTCAACGATGTGTCGACGAATTTTTTTTCTGTTACCCTTGAATTTAAGGACCAGATCGCGGGCTACTGAAGATATCGCAACGTGATCTGCAGATGGTTGTCATTCTTATGAAACACTTTGACACCGTCACGTCAATAATCGCCGTATGATTCGCGTGTAAATTTCAACGAAGATCAAATTTTGCGATGTCGAAATCTTGCGGAAATTTCTCTCTTCGATTCATAATAAACATAACGTAACAATATTTTTTCAACGTTCACGTTTTGCGTGAAATGTCCCAATGAATGCTAAAATGAAATTACCGTAGTAATAAAATTTTTTTAGTAAAATGCAAAATATCTTTCGAGATAAAAGAATAATTTGTTAAGAATGTATCGCTGCATGATGTACCCGAATGCGGTTAACGTTTTTACATTTCTAAAAAAATTATTAAAATATTTTAACAAGATACGCCTTATTATCGTACACACTTCACAGTATGTTAGGTTGCCTGCACTTAGGAGTAGATTTATTGTGCCAAGGGTAACAAAGAAAACTGTTAAAAAAAGTTTTATACGTGAACAGAAGCTCGCAGATGCAAATAAATTGAATATAAATCGGTACAACTCTCACATTCTTTATAAGGCTGTTTGAGGAAGAGTTATTAATTCCAATGGACATTTACGAAACGCATTTTGACAAATCAATGAAGATAAACAATTTGATCGAAATACGCCTTATTTTATCCTTCTGTGGCTAACAAGGAAAACTGTAGTAAAACCTTATTCACGTAACAAATGACGTTGATGTAACAAACCATTGAAAACATACCTATTTTGTCAAGGAGTTGAGGATCCAAAATATGATGGTATATTTTGCTTTACTACGGTTTATTGCATTTTAAACAATTCTAAAGTTGCGGTTTTCACGGTTACGTTACCGGTACGAAATCTAATCTCGCTCGCATTTCGCAATATATTTTCACAAATACAAGATAATTGACAATTGATCGGTTTGACTCCAGCATTATACACCCGAAAAATTAATTACACGTAAATTCTGCACACACAGTTACGCTTTATTTCTGCTTGTACTTTAAATGCTGGCTCAATCAGTTCAACAAACTTATCAGACATGCCGAAGTTTGAATGTTAATTGTTACACGAGAACGACGGAACACATTAGTAGTATCAGAATCAATCTATAAAGAGAATTCAAAATATAACGTAGGATAGAACATTAAAAATGTTTGAAGAAATACACCGCGAGGTTTGCTTGGGCAAAAACAATCGAAAGCTAATCTCCACAATATTGATCGTACTTCAATTGTTTTCTTCGATCCGTTATACCGCTCAGTGGAACGTCACTACCAAATGCAAACATTTAAGGAATAGAAATAAAACTGATGCAATGATATAGTAAAAGGTCACGTATTTTTATATTGTCTAAAAAATTTGACGAGCGTTCAATAAATAAATTTCCCTGTGGGAATACGTGCCGTAAAAATAATCTTTTCATACGAACGTCACGAAAAGAATAAAATAGCTGTAGTAATCGAATATGCAATTGTACATTATCACCAGATGAAAGAACTTTGAAAATAATCCTACAGCTGAAGTTTAATACACCGACTATTTAGTAATCTGCAGAAACGCAAAACAGGGTTGTTTTTAAGGTACAAGTTTGCCGAAAAACAGCTTAGTAAGCAGCCAGAAAAATCCTTGGGTGCTAAATTTCTACGATGGTTTGTAAATATCACTCAAACTTACCTCCGACTGCTGTAAGCTGTTCTAGTTGTGGCACGTATTTTTCTACACCGTATCACTCTGGTTAGAATGCACTCCGAAAATCGAACGATACACCACAATAACACGACACTAAACAAACGACATGAAACCGCGCGGCTTTCCGCGCGATGCCCATAAACTTATAAAGATAGACTGCGCGATCTGTGCTCGGAGCCGAAGCTACAATTAGAAAGAGAGAATACAGCCAATACCGGACCTCTCTGTTGCACGACCGAAAGAGAGGGGCGCAGCTGCCAGGCGAGGAAAACAACAAACAAGCGAAGAAGCATACTTGTATGAGCCTGTGTGTTTCCCTCGCGAAGTCACCGATTACAGTGACAGTAAAGTAAAGGAAACCGTGTGAAAAAAATTATAAATACAGATTTGACGCTTTATAAAACTGTCTCACGCGATTGGTAAAAATAATTGCAGGAAAGAAGCTTTCAATACTGTATAATACTTAAAACCCTACCTCAAAATATACCGATACATTTTGTCCGACTACGTCCTAGGGAGTTCTCAGCGCTACTGGCAAGTTTCGGAACACGCACTTGTGCAGTTTCCATCGTTTTCATCTCTACGTTGAGCTGCGCGAAGCGGCTGCGCGTAAGACTTGTCGCTGGCGTTACAGACAGATTCGAATCCCATGAACTCTAGATGAATCGCAATGAAAATTTCTCAATGATTTTAAGCCGAATAAAAAAGCTGTGGGAATCAATTTTGTCGGAGAAAAATTGGCTGCTCTGTTACCAGGCGACTTTATGATATTTGAATGTGGACATATCACCGAGAATGAACTTATCGATAATATGTCTGATTATTTTACATCATTACCTGTGATCGGGTAGAATTTTTAAAGTGAAATTTCTTTGGCGGGAGGAACTATAGAAGATTGTAACACTTCCGTCTTAAATTAGTTTTTATACAATGAAGAAATTTTTCTGTGCGATAAGCAATCGATACTTTCCATTAACTAAACACATAAATTTTCTTAGTCAAATATAAGAATTATATTTACATATGTAACAAATGTATGTGTTTACTTAAAGATTTTCATGTAAAATATTTAAAGATGTACACAACTAACCAACATTATTTTCGTTCTGTTGAGAGCTTACAGCATATATGTTTTGCTGCTAATGGAATTCTTCCATATCTCCTTCTAAATACATGAAATAAAAAACATATGAGGTTAATATTTCCAAAAAATACTATTCTTAATGGCGTAACCAGTGCAGCTCATTGACAGCTTCAAAATAGATGTAGAAGAAGATAATACTTTACCTTGGTCGGTTTTCCGAATCAAATTGAATACTGCGGCAGCATCCACCACTTTCTAGCGTTCAACTTTTTTCAAGAGATCAAGTAAATCATTTACATTAATTCTGTACGTTAAACCACTCTCGTACGTATTTAAGATTTGTGCTCTGTCAAGTTTTTTCTTAGCTATCAACTCAGCAAGCTTTACTATGCACAGATTAACAGCTTCCTCATCGACTGACAGTGTCTCCCCTTTACAACACACAATATATCATAATATATTAGATAGTTTTGAATAAATATCATAGTTTTTCATTTATTTGAGAGCAAGAATTTCAAAAGCCTTTCCAAGACTCCGTACTTATAGAAAGATTGGAAGATCTCTAATCATTTTTAGAGAGGTATAATTTATTACGTAAAATGGTTCACGATATTAATTTGATTTTGAATGAAAAATTATATATTTCATAAATTCGAACTAGGAATAAAATTTTCCATATGCAGTATATGCATGAGATTTCTTAAGACCAAAGAAATACTTAATGGGAAAAAAGAATTACCAGTTTGAAAGTAGCATAATTTACATAAAAAGAATTTGAACACGGAAGATAAATTTTGCATACCAGTAATTGTCAAATCTTTGATGTGAGTTCGTTTCTTCCATTTTTCTAACCATCCGTTACTAGCTTTGAAATTTTCCGAGCCACCAATCCTGGAGTTGATGACAAGTGCTTGTCGACATAACATTGGTCCAGAAACCATAATGCTATTGCGGCGACAATCATCAAACCACTCAAACAATTCAGCATCAAGTTTCTCCGTTTTAGAAACTTTTTTCAATGTTTTTGTACTATTTTTGTTGGCAGCATCCTCTATTACATTCTTGTTAAGTTTCCATTTACGAAGAACACGATCGCTCATGCCATACTTTGTACATATTTCACGGGAGGTTAAGTTTTTTAACTCTTCCAATATCTTCTGTTTATCCTCAAATGTATACCGCTTACGTTTTTTCACTACTGGTGTTTTTGTAAAATTACTGCTTCGAGATTCACATTCTGGGTCACTCTCTCCTAGTGGTACGCCAAAGTCTGAATTCTTACGATTTTTTACGGTTTCTGTCATTTCTGTTGCTATTTCAAATATCCATATATCACAGTTATAATCCTTCACTTGACACACTATTGTTCAGTAAATTCGATAATCTAAATAATCAATAAACACAAAATTAAGCACTACATAAAAATGTATGCTCATTTAGACGAGGCATGTTTACATAAGCGACGTAAACAAAGTGACAGTCGGCTGACCCACCCACGGAGTAGTAGGAGTCCCACCACCATGAAATATAATAATACTGGAACACGGTGCAGGAATAACGGTGGATTCACATAGATGCGGTCACGCTGTATATGCTCCAACCGAAAAAGAGAGACCGAGAGTCGGTGAGCGAGAAGCGTGGGCATGACTGGTACTCCGAGGGTAAGTCGGTTGGCTTCGGTAGGTTCTTTATCTGTGGAAGCCGTTCGACAGGGTGGTAGTGACGTCATTTAACGATAAAGTGAGAACGTCGATTGGTTGAGATTTGAACTTGGAAGGAATGAAGTCTCCGTGAACACACTCTGTCTGCTCCACATAAATTATGAATAAAGAATTTGAATGTCTATTCGTTTTTATGGAAATAAGGTGATATAGAATTGAGTATGAATCCTAGTAACCCAATAAGAAGCGTTTCTTCGAAAATACAATGCAACAAGCGTAGGAACTTGCGTTGGTGAGTCATCGTCTCGTGCAGCGTTCCGACCACGATTATTTGCTCTTCGCCCCGGATCTAACCAGGAGGTGGCGTCCTCTGCATGAAAGCTGAACCAATGATAATCGGCCACCGTCACCTCGGAAAAGTTCCTTCATCCTTGGAATAGAATTCTTTGATAAATTCCATAATCCCAATCCCGTAGTATGCCATTAATGTTGTGACGTGTAATATTTTTCTAACCACATAAATTATCATATTATTAGAATCGACGAGATTGGCTGGATACAGTGTACTCTTTAGGTAAAACAACATTTTATATCGGAATATCTGTCAACTCTCGCACGTTTGCACGACAAAATTTCATTCTGCTTAGAGGTTAGGTTAGAACTGCCTTGGTAACTGCTAATTACTCCATTCGGTTATTATCTCTAACTATAGTATTTATGCAACGTTATCAGTCCCTCAGGAGCGCATTGCACAATCTAATTCATTGCAAAATATGCTCAGTCCATGACATTCTTTTTTTCTATAATCCCATGATGTATTTTGTAATGAAAATCCAAAGTGAAAAAGTTCAAATTTTTTAGCAATTTATTACAGTCAGGTTTTAATAATTTAAGGAAAATATCATGATGCAAGATGAGGACTTGGGTGGAACACCGAGGCGGAACATTTTTAGTCAAGGACTAATGAGATTATCACAGGTAATATTATATTTGAAAAGGAACTAAAAAACTCTTAAACATATTCTCAATTTCTTTGCAATTATTTGCTTGTCATCATCAAACACGATTTATTGACAGTCTTGTTCGTTGTTATAGGTATATCAGGGTTATTTGGATGTGTGGACTCCTCACGCTATCTCAAGATGGATATTTGCTGCATTTCTTTTAGCCATATTTATATTACGGATTTTATTAACACAGGTGGGCGGGAAATCAAATGCAAAATGACATGTCCATTACAAAAATTTAAATACTGTCCAACAATGCTGATATTTTGAATAATCTTACATTACCATTGTTTAGGGATGGTACATCGTTACATATGCCCTGGGAATTTACCACCTCAATCTGTTCATCGCATTCCTCACACCAAAAATTGATCCTGCGATGGACTTCGATGGTGAGAACGAACTTCAGACATACTTGAACCTTTCTGTTGATCAATATTGATTTGATATTTAGTAATATATGGGTGCAGCTAATCGTAAGATTAAAAAAAAGGCTAATGATATTCACATCTGTACTATTAATATCATGTCTGGTTTTAGATGGCGATGGTCCTGAACTCCCCACGAGATCGAACGAAGAATTTAGGCCATTCATAAGGCGGTTACCAGAATTTAAATTCTGGTATTCAGTGACCAAATCTACGATTTTTGGAATGGTGTGCACTTTATTCGATTGCTTTAATATTCCAGTATTCTGGCCAATCCTTGTTATGTACTTCATAACACTCTTCTGCATCACTATGAAACGTCAAATAAAGGTAAGAATCTTCCATTCATCCCTACAAGTAGAAATTGTGATCGATGCATGTGATAGAACTATAATTCATTGTCTTGTACTGAAGTTTCTGGAGATATGCTACAGTACTTTTCCTACATGTGTGGTTACGACATAGATAGTTTGTTTTTGTGGTTACATAACTCACAAGTAACCTAGATATGAAGAGATTTGAGTCAATTAAACTCTATTAAAAGTGGCAATCGTAGATCACCCGATCTAACAGTAAACAATCGTCAAGTACAACATTTTTCGTTCATAATTGACGTACGGTTACGATAGTCATGTGGAAGGTTAACAAATTTTTTTCACAGCACATGGTGAAGTACCGATACCTGCCGTTTACACATGGGAAACCAAAGTACCAAAACCACGAAGATACTTCGAGATTAATACATCCGAAATGAGTAGCAGCCACCAGTGATGGATGAGTGTATAAAGATAATGCGTAAATGTGCGTAGTTCTTAAATTCTTCAAAAATCCCGTGCAAAAGCCCAAGAACTTTGGTAATGAATAATTAATTTTTTTTATTATACCGTCATCTAGAAAACAATTGATATAATTTAAATATGAAGGATACAAAGCAGGAGTTAAAACTCCTGGGTATAATGTTAACTGGTATATGAAATAGAATGTATTAATATATTTGTAACATAAACTTGTACAACCTATTGTTAGGGTCTTAAATTGTTTCTGGACACAGTAAAAATATTATTAACTTCATGCAGTTGTTAATGTAATATTAAATTATCGCTGAGTGTAAAAAATAAGATATAATAGGTATGAATTTCTTTCGTAACTCTACCAAACTAAAATGGTTATTATTTCAGTATGTATATTTAACTATCAATTCGAAGAAAAAAATATATATTAATATACTTGTGTTTGTATATTCACTCAATTTACCGCAGTAATTAATGTATATAGGTTTCTTTTTAATTTCAACCAACGATGGCCCAAACTAGTCAAGTCATCAAAATTAGTTGGACCCACTTAAATGATCACTATATGTAAGTAGCAAAGATTATTTATTGCCTAGCAAAAAGTAGGCAACGCATAAGTTTTCTTATACTTTTTTCATTCAAACTTTGCAAACAAACGTGGGTAGTTTGTGTGTACCTTGTGAAATTTAGTCTTTTCTTATACATAATATTAACCATCTAAATTATATAACAATTAAAACTTATGGCTAGTTGTCTCGATTGAAAGTTGTCTAAATATAACAATAGTAACTTGGATCTTGGTATTTATTTCTTCATTACAGATCGATATTGCCGTAATAATTTACTCCCTTCATCTGCCTGCTACAACGCTGACGTATTTCAGTTTTACATTGCACTTCATTACTATTGAATAACACATATCGGTTTTTTTTTTTTTTTCTAGCAATGCATAGCTTTCCCGATTTTAGGAACTCTGAAGTAACGATTACAATGTCGCTCTGTTGAAATGAGTCTCAGTTAATGAATACTACGAATAAACATTATAATAACTATGTAACGACACGTTAACACGGTTTTTCTTCTGAATTATGACCTAATGAATATAAATACAGCATTAAAAGAATAAATTGACACATTCTAATTTAACATTATACATTCACGAAGAAAAAATCTACATTTAACATCAAACGATTCCTCCTGCATAGATGTAATTGATATGACTACGTATGTACTGTACATGGTTATGAGATTGCGTTGTGGTAAATAGTCAGTAGCAAAATTTAAGACATCTGATGATTATAAAAATAAACATTACACATATTGAATCGAATCTATAGCCACACGCAAATGACAATTTTTATACCCTGGTTTATGTATAAATATACATCATAATACATACGTACACGATGCTAGTAATAATATTACATATGTATACCAACATGCATACATATATATATATATATAGAATATATAGTCCTCTTTCTTTTGTACGAAGAACGGTACACCTAAAATGTATTTTAAGATATACATCAGTGATTTTAAGCGTAAGGTATAATAATAATAATACGTATGTGTGTATGTATGTATGTATATATATATATATATATATATATATATACTATTTTTATTCGTTAAGATCTTCGGATATAGCCTTCTTTTCACGTTCAATAAACGCTGTTGCTGAATTGGCCCCGATAACTGTAGTTGTTGTTGTTTCACTCACTGTAGATTCCCTTTTCCGATAAGGATTCGAGGGTTGACAATAAAGTCTAAACAAATAACGTTGTAGGAAACGTGTACCAAGCAAAAGTGTTCTATGATATCGAAGAACCATAACTATGTAACTACTAAAACTTCATTATTAATCATCCAGGGTATGTGCCTGTATGAATTTAATTTTCATTCTGTTGTTTGTGATCGATAGGGGCCTGCAATTGTTTACCTTATGCTCTCCGTTCTTGAACGAGGTGACCAATTGTTACAGCTATGATACCGCCGATCTGCTCCAAGATTCCTTGCCGTACTCCATCTTGAGAAATGATGTCGCACGGTATTTTGTACCTCAGTATTAAGAAAGCAGTAAAATAGCGCTACCGAAAGGCCCTGAAAAAAAAAAAATTAACCGACAAATGGATCGTTTTCATCGAAATGTCATCTTTGGTACTAATAATTGGTATGATGTAGTAATTGCTGGAACATTAATGACGGATTACCTGAAAGGAGAGCAGTATCGCACGCAGGTTTCCAAATACATGAGCTATATCTCCTTGCGTCGGTCCAGCAAGTACCAGTATATAAGTAACGCCAAGGAGTGGAATGAGTACGAGAAGTGCCTTTGTAGCTTTTCTGTATTGCTGTGTCTCTACATTGTTTGCCGAACGAAGTTTAGTTATTAACACCTGAAATCAGTAATAATTATGTGCGAAACTGTATTATATAGGTCTATACAATGTACAATGACTCCTGCTTATAAAGGAATATAATTCTTATTCCCGTACTTCATAACTTTGTAATCTATGAAAATTTCATTCATTGTTATGTTTTCACACAACACTGTTTATGAAATAGAAGTCGATGTGTGAATCTATTTTTTTTTTTAACACTCACCCACATGATCATAAAGAGGAATATGACGTTCATACAAAGAACGACGATTGTTGGTGCTATGTAAAACCAATCGTAAGGATGTGGTGCCATCCATGGACAGTGTTTCGAAAGTGTGATTTCCTAAAATAAAATCGAACTTCACAGTGTATAGCTATGCAGAATTATTTTAATTAATTATTAATCCTACAGCAATCAATGTATAGAAAATTTCTCTCATTCGTTTGAAACTAGTTCTTAGTTCGCATCAAAAACATAGATTTCTGTAGAACAAGAATCAGATGGTTCAAAGTCATTTAACGTTTACCATATTTTCAGGGAAAAGAGAATTGGCACAGGACAGACATTTATGTGGAAAATTATTTCATCTATTAAATGAATGCCGTCTGCAGAGAATGATTCCACACGATCAGCGCGAATCCTAGAATTTCAATTTATCATTCAATCAAAGGTCCGTTCAAAATAATACAATCACCTGTTGAATTTCTGAGATAACATTATCTCCGAGTGATTTGGCCATTCCCCACACTCCGGTAACGATCAATGGTGTTCCTAGAAATTTCAAACCGCGAATTAGTGCATTATATGAACAGAATGAAGAGCGCTGCGCACAATTCGTTGCAATAATATTTCCACGTATATAGCAATATTTCGATTCAGTGAATTGAAACGAATTGACCTGTTCGATATTTCAAAGAATTGGGATTGAAAAGAATTGGAACGAACTAAGGATTTGGAAGAAGAAGGGAATTGGTCTTGTTTGATAACGACTTTCTGACGTCAATACGGAATCCCTGGAGTCTGAAATTGAATCGCGATTCAGTTTCATTTGATGGAAAATAGCAATTCGTACGTACCCCAGCCAATGATCAAACATAGTCTCAGTTTTATGTTGTCTCCGGTAAAGGTTTTCACGACTAACAGGTACAAATACAGGCCTGAAACAACGAAACCTTGTGAATCGATTTCAATCCGTTTTCACGATACAATTATACCAATAAATGTCCCGTATATTGTTTACCTTCGACAAACATCCAGAAAAAGTTTGTCAGATAGAAGTACTGTAGGATGGACAAAATTGTTATACACGTTGGAAGATCCGTATGTGTTGATATCTGTAATGAATATATAATTCAGCGATTAGTAATGTAAGTTTCAGTTTTCTTTCTCTTCGTTAAGCACGCAAAGAAACCGGGGACACGTATCAAAAAGCTATAAATTAGAAAAATTATTCAAGTTAATGGGCTGCTTGGCATTGCAAAAAAAAAATCAGTTCAAAGCTGCATTTTGGCTTACAAATACAATAAGCCGTGACAATTTCGAAAATATTTAGAAAAACGCCGTTACCGTCTTAAATAGACAACACGCGATGCACCGGTGTTTTTTATGTTGCAGGCATGTTTATTATAAGGCGTAAATTAATGCGCTGAGCAGCTTGGAGGAGGATCAATTCTACAGAAATCAGTTCGACAACGAATAATGTTCTACAGAATGGTTTCTACAGAAACATTTTGCTACAGAAAGGGATTCGAGATTCGCATGAAAAATAAGCCCGCACGAATTATTCTACAGAATTTTTTTGTACAGAACATTTTTCTACAGAACAGTTTTACAGTTTTACACACGCAACACAGTACCCGCACGACACAAAACAAATTCAACGCAAATGAGTTGAATTAAATTGGATTAAATTAAATTAAATTTAATCAAAATGTACGAAACTGACGAATAAATGTGTGATTTTGATACGATTCGACGATTACTCCAAATTTGCATTGTGTCAAACACAATCTGTAGAAAAATATTGTGTAGGACAATTTTCTGTTGAACAAATCTCCAGTAGAATAATTCATTGAGGTTTATTTTTTACGTGAATCTCGAATTCCTTTCTGTAGCAAAATATTTCTGTAGAAAGGAGTCTGTAGAACATAATGTGTAGAATATTTTCTCTGTAAAACTGATTTCTGTAGAATCGAACTCCATTCAGTGGCTTGAGTTGCGTGATTACTACCGATTAGGTGCAAGCAAACCGTCTGCGTAATTAATTAGAACTTTACCTGCATAACAGCTGTTAGAATCCACATCAGATCAGCCAGTATGTAGGAGAACATTAAATTTGTGTGAATGTTGTTTCTCAGGCACCTCAGTTCCCTTAATAAAATATAAATTTTAATTAGAACAACAATCAATATCTGAATACAGTTTTCTTAATTTTCTTTTATTCGTTACAATTAAGGTGACTATAATTGCTTACACAACTTTAATATCGAGTTGAATGCACTGATGACGAAACCAGACAAAAAAAGGCATTAAATGAAATATGTACTGAGAAATAGATTGAAATAAATGTAAAACATGCGACCTATCACTCGAATTCTTGAAACAATTCAAACTCTGTTCGACTATTTATATTATACATATTTTCTACACGTTACCGAACACTCGAGCTAACTAAATTATAATCACATCAAAGTTATCTCGTAACATTGTTTATCGATGCCTCTGAAACTTGGGTAAATTGATTGATCGGCTATGGTGCAGGCCGGCATAGATACACCCACAAAATGTGTATGTAAGGTATAGGTCAAGTTCGCACATTTCGAATACGACAATATAATCACCGTATATATAATAGGATAACAAAAGTTTGTACGAATGCTCGAGTTTCAAGCCAATTAGGAGAACTTCGTGATTGTTTGTTTATTCAATGTCTGTCGAGAGACCTGAGGTGAGAAAAAATTTCCCCAGTTTTCAGAAGCTCTCACCAATTCGGAACGTTTTATCAATAAAAATACTTAAGAACGCAAACACAATGGGACTAAAGTTGATAATATAACTTTGAAATAAAAATCGTCAGTTTCCAGATTAGGAATAACTGGCGGAGTTGAATTTATCAAATCTGAGTTTGTTTCTGCTGTACGGAGGTTTATTAAATTTCAATAACGTTACAAATTTCAATCTGATTATATACGAGTAGACGGTGAAAAAACTGGTTGAATGTCGCGAATTTAAAAGTCGACAACCAATTATTCAACTCGATTGGGGTTTGTTTTATTCAAAAGTATGCAAATCGAGCTTCATTTACATATTCCATTTTATTCGAATCAATCAATGAAAAGCACTGTATTTGACGATAACATCAACGATTTCGCTGGGCGACGCGTGTTTTGCGGTATTTACGATATATCAAAAACGTCTGAATCGCAATACTTTAAATTTCGAGAGAGAATCTTCGGACGTTTATACAGCATAAATCAGACAATTGGTTGTCGAGATACAAATAGACAAGAATTGACCATCTGTTTTAGCTGTCCATTCGTATAAAAAATCCGCATCAACTTTTCTGACATGTCTTGTCATAAATTTAGAGGTTCTAATTATATTTCTAGATCTTGACAAAATCCCGAGCATGGTCTCACGATTCATCCGATCGAGGACGCTATCAGGTACGGACCACAATGGACCAAGTCGCGCGATATGAAGCCTCCAGCTGCGCAAGTAACGGTAGAGCTGGGAATGACAGGGAGAGAGGTGCGGGTTTCCGTTCCTATTATTCCAGAACCTGTCTCACAATTGGCGCTGAATTCAGTGTCTACGCAATTACGCGATAAGTCTGAGTTACTTTAATCCCGCGTACTGTAATAAATTGCAGTAGTTCCATTATGCAAAACCTTGACAAAATACAGGGTGTTTCCATGCAAACGCCGCAGTATATTGGGTTGCCTACCACTGAGGGGAACAAATATCGGTAAAACAGATCCGCCGAGTCATATTCGCTTCAGTCAAGTCAAGTCGTATAATGGCTTTAACGCGACTCCGGAATGCGATCAGTGAACGCTTCAGCGTGAGTTGTAAACAATGGAACAACTACTTGGCCAAATCGACGCAACTTGGCAACACAGGCAGTTCCAACTCACTCGCGAGAACTTTGAAAGTGCTACCTACCGATAACTCGGTAGATCTGTATTACCAATATTTGTTCCCCTGGGTGGTAGGCAACCCACCATGCTGTGACGTTTACTCGGAAACAACCTCTATGACAACAGTTCAGCGGCAATTTCTTCGCATGCGGTCTGCGGATCAATGATGAGAACAAGTGGCTGGATTATTCATCATACGTAAGCTGCGTGCGATTGTACACGTAGGTATATTATAATACTCACTTGTAGTACAAAAATATAGACACCGCGACGATGAGGGTGAAGAGGGAAAAGGAATATCCGATAAAGTATATCATCGTCATCATTTCGATACCAGGTGTTCCAGGCGGTGTCAAAATCGTGTTTTCACACGCCGTGTAATTCGAATATTTGTCCCACGTTCCGTTCGACCTACACCATCGGCTTGCGTTTTCTGAAATTTCAACACAAACATTTTACAGAATGAATTGTATCTGAATAAATAGCGCCAATTACAATAAACTGAAAACGGAATGTCATAGAACAAGGTTCTGGAAACTTCCGTCGAAAATTCTGAGAGTGATGAATTTTTTGGAATCTAAACTGGCACTATTTTGAAACCGAAAGTTGAGAGATACTCAAAAAAATTTTGCCGTAGCAAAATCCATCGAATAGATGGTTTTTTTTTTCACAAATATTCGAATCGATTTTACTGTTCGTTCGGAATTTGGGAAATACGTAACCAGAGGCGATAGAAGTATCAAAAGTTTGGTGACACGTATCTACCGAATACTCGATGTATCACTGGAATTTCGTTGAAATCGATCAAGGCATTCCGCTGTAATTCAACAGACACGAAACAGGTATCAATAAAAGTTGGAAAACCTGCCATTCGGTAACCAGAAGCGATAAAAACTTGAAAAATTTATGGCTAATCTCCTCCGAATGCTCGATTTTTCACGCAACTGTTATCGAAATCGATGAAACCGTCGTCCCGGCATTAAGTAGACAACATTTCCCGCGTATTAACAAAAACACGGACACCCACGACGGAAAATGCTAGAAAATTATTGTACGAGTAATGAAACGTGTTTCCAAGTTTGAGAGAATTTTTTTTAATATATGTAATTTGGCTTAATTTTAATTACACTTCGTTGAATTTTGGATACTCTCCGTTTCATTATGATACACGGCCTACCGTTTCAATCAAATTTATCTTCATTGACTTTAGTTGGAGCTTTAAAAGCTTTTCCCGAACCTCTTTTTGTTACACCTTTCCCAACCCCCGGACCCAGGATGGATCCTTAAACGTCGACGAAAAGCTTAAGCCATCAACTCCCTCTCTTTCAAGACTTAACCTGCTGGAAAATTGCCAGTATTGCGTAGATTTTCCGAGTCTTTGACATTTTCGCTGTATAAAAAAAAGTACCAATTTATCACGACGGGACGCGCAATAAATTCACAGCAATCCAATAACTGCCGCATGTATATTCGGTGGGTGGGCACGTGTACGAATTGCCTTATCCGGCAGGATTTCTGCTACTTTTCTTCCCTCGCGAAATTCCCTTACCTTTATCGGTTTTCCAGTTCTTATACATGATTCAGCATTTGCTAAAAATAGAAAAAAAAAAAAATAAAAAAGAAAAAGTGCTCACTGAACCCTTACATCTTTTGAGCAAATATTTTCTCACTCGGCATTGTGTCCTCACGTGCTTTGCGACCACGGGTAATGGAATAAATGTAAGAATCTAGGTATGATTCATACTTTTATCATTTTCGAAAGAATTTTAATCGTTGTAGTAACATAATTTAAAGCAAAGCCAATTAAAAGTATAGAGAAGAGACAATAACTCGATTTTACAAAGAAGCATCGTAGAATAAAGTAAAAATTTCACTTCGTAGAGTGAAAAGAGGGAACTTCGATTATGGATATTGATTGAACGAAAATGGATAATATTTATGGTTTTCATTGCAAAATAATCGTATGTTGAGTAACTATCAAATTATTATATTCGAAAGCTACGAAGATCTCTTGAAAAATACGAAAATAGAAAATACTTGAATTACGAACGAAAGTTTAGATGTGTAATGGTTCAAAATTGCTAAAAATCTAGCAAAACTAGACTACAAACAGAAGATAAATTAAACCCCCTTCAAATTCAATGAGTTTCTAGAAAATATATCTTCTGAATGAAGCGAGTCATCGCAGAGTAAATCCGAACAAATATACTGAATTCTCAATGATTTCGAAGCGATTTAAAACGAGCAACGATATTATCTTAGCTTTTGTTTAATCAGTGAAACGAGTAAAATGTAAATTAAAAAAAGCAATTTCGATTCAGAAAATAGGTGAAATTCCCTGTCCCTTCGACCTCGTGATTTACGTAAATTTGTAGGTACGTACATACATACATGCATAAAAACATCGGGAAACAATTCTTTTGGGAAATTTGTGTTACCCTTTAATTTCTTGGGATGTTTATCATTGAAACATCGCATTATTTTCGCGAGAAGAACCGGTTTTGTTTCAGCGGGTCGATGAGAAACGTGCGGTTGGTTCATTATCTCTTGTCACATCTGTTATCGGTTTTTTGTTTTGTTTCGTCTCGTAATCTTCCTCTCTTTTTCTTGTTTGCTTGGGTGGTTCTTTTTCGTTTCTACCCCCAAAGCGGGTGAAGGTGCCGTATAATAGACTAGCTGGAATATAGGTATACGATATACTTATAGGAATAATACCGTGTCGTTCGGTCGGGTTACAGGCCTAATAGGGTCCCAGGGTGAGAAAACAAACGTGACCTCGATTTCGTTGAAGGAAGAACGTATAAAAGCCTTAGATGGTGAGAGAGAATTACAATCTGTCTTGCGCAGATTATATTCCCTGATGCTGCTTCAGAGACGCAAAAATCCCGTTGTCGGTAAATATTTTCTCACATTGTGCTCAGCGATATTTAGCAATAACTCGTGCAAAAACTGTGCCAGTAGTTATCACACCGTGTGTCCGTATTTATTTTATTCCTGCAAATAAACCAAGGAATTTTATCTCGTTGGATCTAGAGAATTGCAAAACTAAGCCATACATCCCAGATCCTTGTTGTAATACTTCTACTCGTCGTAAATGTGCGGATTTTTTCTTCCATTAAGCATATAACGTCCAAATAGTTGATTAATTTTTCTCAAAAACGATTAAAATTTACGAAAAGATATTTTCCTAAAAATCCATTTCTTTCCATATTCTGAAACTTTCCATTTCCTCGCAATCGTCTACACGTTTCAATATTAAATACGTACATTACTTGCGAGTAACGAGTTTTGCATATACAATTTTGGACATGTACCGAAAGATGAGGCAGGTTTTATACGAGTTTCGTTCAGCCATTTGCGAAAAAAGTAAAAAAAAAAAGAAAAAAAACAACTAATCACACTTTCGAAACGTGCGCGCGAGAAAAAAAATAAATAACTCCCGTAATCTCTGAAGCTCCGCATCGATATTCTACAACGTCGAATGTTGTTAACGTACGTACGTATACGATGTGAAAAAATAAAAAAAATTGCGTGGTATATTTGTGACACGACGTCAGAGGCATCAGATGAAATGCCACTCAACGAGACGTCATCAAGCGTGAGGAAGTTCGCGAGTGAGAGGGCGGGTAAAAAAATACAAGAAAATGAGACGTCGTATAAAATTTGAATACAACCCGAGCCGAGCATCCCGAGCCTTTGAAGATCGAATGTATTTCCAACGAGTATATCTCCTCCGTCTCTGTACGTCTCAGTTTTTTCCTCTTCTCTTATTCATGTTCCTCCTCTCTCAATTTCCATCAAATCAAAGACCCTTATCGGCCTGAAGAGGAATAATTTTTCCAAGAGAAATATTATATACATATACATATATGTACGAGTATATTTGCAGCAGAGCTATCTTATCGAGATAAAGATAAATTTTTTTCTCCAATTGTTGGTACAATTTTAAACTGACGCAAAGGGAAGGAGTAGAGAAATAAATAAAATCGTAATAACCCTGTGATATTTTTAGTCCTGATAACCTTTACACGCGGTGCCTTGTACACGAAGGAAAAAGAAAAAAATTAATACCCTTGGACAAATTTAAACACCTTTACTTGGCAAAAAGCAAATCCGCGCGGGGCTCGCGTAAGAGCTCGTATAATGAAGGCAATATACTCAGCTAAAGTAAGTATAAGGCAGTGTAACAGCTTCTCCGGCACTTGATGTGTCGACTCGAATCAAATAATAAATTATCTCCGTAAAACAGCCCTGTGTAACACAGAGGCGGTTAATTTTATACACTCGTATAACCCGCGCCAATATATTATTAAGCCATCTGCAAATATCTTACGGTAGATAACGTTTCAAGATTAGGTGTATAGATATGACAATTTGACGGGAAATCAGAGGAATTATTATCGCTCGTGTCGTCACGCGTGTGCAAATTATGCGGCGTAAATGTTTGCAATACAACAAAGTTAATTTGATTTTTTTTTCTTTTTTTTTTTTTTTCGCGAATTGGGAAAATGGAATTAAAACGACAATCTGTACAACGGGTTCAGAGCAGGGCGTGAAATTACGTTTGACGCGACGATCATCAACCGGAAGTATCGCTAGAACCTACCAGGGGTGTGAATTATTAACGAAGGCAAATATGCGCGGATTAATTGATCGAATTATACGCGAGCTCGGACGATGATACTATGTGAAAAAAGAAGGCTGTGCTGACGTAACGCAAACACCCGTGTAAAAGGCAGAGCAGAAGTAAACGGATGACACGACTCTTTTTTTTTCTTCAACGCGCAGAAATCGCGAGGGATTTCACAGTGATGCAAGCGCCGACTAAGCGAGCGACATTATCCGCGGATGTATGTAAAAGGATGGTAAAAAGTGCGTCGGCATAAATCGTTTTAGTCTCCCCGCGTTATGCGGATTAATGGAACTGTTTTTCCCTACGGGGATTTTTTTTTTTTTTTTCTTTTTATCATACTGCAGAGGACGAGAGATAGGTACGAACAGATAAACTTTTCAAATATTTCACCTTACGTAGAAATAACTTTGACCTTGAGTTTGAATTATTCGGACGACGGCGGGAATGAAAATGGCCGCCGGCGTCGGCCCGCTTGGGATTTTATTTTGGCGCTAGGTTCGTTTTCGATACATAAAAATATTCGAGTTATGCATAGCGGGAAGGAACGTCACGGCAAGAATCGTTTGGACGTGATTTAACGACGACAAAAGCCTAGACACGCTAAAAATTTAACCAGAAAGTAATTTCGCACGTATGTTGCCTACGGTTAGGGACAGCAGCTTCAACTTACAATTGTACGAACGACTTTTCGAATATCTGTATAATTCAGCGTTGCAAATTGAATCCGTCGAGGTGTAATGGACCGGGAAAATGATAGAGCCGGGCTGTACTTTTCCGGTGATCAACCCAAACAGATATAACCGTGGAACGCGGAGGGCTGTGTAAGCTGATCCCTTGAAAGTATTAATTAACGAATGAAAGCTGAGCGAATTACAAAGTTTCGGTCGGCGAACGATGAACGTACCGCGAGGCAGTTATCTGTAATTAAAAGTCTTAACTTTTCATTACCTACCATTTTCCAAACTCTTGTACCCGCTAAATCCTTTCGCATAAAGCTTCGATTAAATTAAGCCGCAGCGGCTATGGTAACACTTACTCCCGTCTTGTCGTTTACACATGTCTGCGTTTGAGCACACGGGCCATTACCCACAGATTATCTCCTAGTAGAGATAATATTATTTCTGTGAGTGTTGAATCTCTCTGATTATTACCGTATGCATAATGTTAATTATAATCTTATTACTCCGTGCGGGTTGCTACATTTTTTTCCATAACATTTCTCTATAAATCTGCGTGATAATTCAGAATTGTCCAATTTTACTGACGGAGACTTTGCCAAATTTTCTCAAAAATGAAACTCTGACGGAGTTGGTTGAATTCCATATTTTGTTTACTCGGTCAAATATATCGTTGGCTGTCTAAAACTGTTCGAATCGTTAAAGATTAAAGTTTCCAAACTCTATGCGTTCGAAGATTTTCAGAATATGTTTGCAAAGAAAAATTCAAACTCGATCGGTTCTCTTTTTCACCCTTCTAGAAGCATTATTTTATTTTTCAACCGGGTTAAACGTTACTTTAAAAAAGAAAAAAAAGGAGACCTTTTTTCTCTCAGAGCCTGGAGAAACTTTTCCATATAGAAAAACGGAAACTTGGGGAGGAGAACTTTTTCACCTGGGGTATCATCCCTTCGACATCGTTTACCTTTTGCGTGAGTAGAAATCATTCGCTTTCACTTGGCGTGCAGCCGTATGCATCACGCGAATACACATTAAACAGAGCTAAGTGTAGCATTTGTTCAGGTAATTAACGAGCAAAACCACGCGGATACCCGCCGAGCCACTTTAATACGGACCCGGATTGAAGTCAATCCCTCGCAAAGAGTATAGTTTGCCTTGGCCAAATAACAAATTATAATAACATTTTGTGTACATATGAACGAGAAGATTTGATTAAACGAAACCGTAACCGGAGTACGCTTTCAACGTCGAATATATTCCCAGCTGAGGTAGCCGTTTCATTTCATTTTTTTTTTTTTTTTGTTTGGTAAAATTTGGGTTAAAAAAATTTCGTACGAGATCCGAAGTTGATTGAACAAAATTCTCCGAAAGCTTCGATAAATTTTAGGGATGTTTTAAAGTCGTTCGAAAATCCGAACACGATGAAATACAGAAATTCTAACAAAAGACAGAATTTTTTTTTTTAGGCATCTATGCCTGAGGTTAGATTCGAAAATTGAATATACCCTGAAAGCCTAAATTCCGAAACATAATTTTAGTACGAACGGTGAGTGTTTGTTTTTTTTTTTTTTTGGTTTTTTTTTAGTGGTGTTTTTTCTTCTACTTTTTGTATTATTCAACGTAAATTGAATAAAGAAACTTCGAGCACCGCATTTGCATTTAAAAACAATTATTTTCATTCCACTAAAAACTCTCCTTTAAATTAATTTCGCCGTTGAATATCTCTTCACAATTTTATACGCTTATGAGAAAGAAAAATTCTATTATTTCCGAATTTTCACAGTGCGATTGTGAGGGAAAATTTTTCACCAGTAGGGAGCTGTAAACATGTATGAAAGGAACACACAGAGCGATCGCACTCAAAGGAAAAGAAAAAAGGCAAGAAGAAAAGAAGAAAAGTATCGTGAAACGTATCAGCAAAAATTTACGAGTATACAACGAGTTTGCGAATTCTTTTTTGGCTCGAGTCCTTAGTCGAGTACTAAAGATACCGGTGCCCGGAACGTTTGGGGAAACTCAAGGAATACTTGGAGCACGTTAAGGATACAAGAGACGTACAATCAGGTCAGAAAAATGTTGAAATGAATACGTGATAAAATAAAAGTTCAAAAGTGTGTCACTGAAGCTCGTTTATTTATATCTAAGTAATAAAGTCTCCGTAACAGAAAAAACAATTTTAGAAAATGTTGAGGAAAAATAATTAATTTTATGATACAGTTTAACGATCTCTCGAAAAAATTCAGTCAAATTTTAGGATGGTATATTTCCTGTTGGATCATGAGTTATGTCATTTGTAAACGAGGATGATTATGCATAGCAGGTCATTTTCACCAAGTAACAAATATGCTCGAGAAAAAAACATTAACTTATCCCGGACGATTTCTAGGGAATTATTGATTTATGATCAAAATGAGGGATTTCTGTTAATTCAATCGAACTTTGCATATTTTTCTAAATTCTTTGTTGATAACCTATACTTTTCTTTCCGATCAAGAAATATATTTTTCCGAGTTCAAAGCGGACGTGGTGCAGAGTACATTTTGTAATGACATAATACGATTATTGCTATAACTATTGTTACAGCGATTTTCATAAACCTATGTGATCTCGAAGACGGTTGAATAAAATCATATCGACCGAACGACTAATCAGAAACGACTATATGTGAATACAAACGAGCTTCAATAACGACGCAAAATTTTGATCCGCACACTTGACGCAGTCAATAATATATCCTCCAGTAATTGAATTACTTTGTAAGGCGATGAAAATTTGACCCGAAAAATGCTGTGTTTACGGCTTATTTTTATTGGATTGCAGCCGGCTTCGGTAGCACTTTTTCAGCGACGCTTTCGTATCGACAGATTTTAGCCCCGACTGTACACATCCCAGACCTCCCTAACTCGGTATAATATAAGCATTATTGAATCATAACGTAGACATGCATTACGTGCCGGAGGGTTGAAGTAACCGCGAGTAATGAACTCGAGGAAATTTCGGTTCCTTTGGGCCGCGGTTTGAGCCCCTTACCCGTCGTGCCTGTAATATTCCACTCGAAATAGGTCTGAATTAAAACTATTCGGGACATGGCTGCATGTTTGTGTATAGTGATTTCCGGCCCTTGTGAACTGAAATCTGAAATCATTTTTGAGCTGCACAGTCAGCGTTTCGAGAAAACAGCAAAATTTTGCGTTCTTTGCGCTTTTCTCAAAAACTGCTATCGATAGATGTAAAATGACCTTACCATTGTGTAGGGCGGGAAATTCTACATCGAAATATGTCCTCATTTGTCGGAAACGGAGTCGGATTAACAAATTGATAATAAAGAAATTTTATTTATCGACGGCACCTGGGGAATTTTTGTGAAATAATTCGGTTTTTCGCAATTTGTTAACCCGAATCCGTTTCCAACATATGAGGACATAATTCGTTGTGGAATTTTCCGCTCTACGCGATAGTCAAGTCATTTTTCATACGTCGATAGCATTTTTTGTTGAGAAAAAAGAAATTCTATTTATCGACGGCATCTGGGGAATTTTCGTGAAATAATTTGTTTTTTCTCAATTTCTTAACCCGACTCCATTTCCTACGCATGAGGACATAAGTCGGTGTAGAATTTTTCGCCCTACGCGATGGTTAAGTTATTTTTTATCTATCGATAGCAGTTTTTGATAAAAACGCAAAAAACGTCAAATTTTACTGTTTTTTCAAAACGCCGGCTACGCAGCTCAAAATTGACTTCGGATTTGAATTCCTGCGGGTCGAAAACCTCTGTACACAAAAATGCAGCCGTATCCCGATCATTTTTAATTCAGACCTATTTTGACATGGTCTTTAAGTCGCGAAGAGGATTTGAAACACCGAGCTTCAAAAACTAGTGTGAGTGCAGATGGCAAAAACACAACGAAATCCAACCGAGGAGCAAAATTATCTCCGAAGTTTACCACCGGACCGAATACATTTATCGGGGTATTTCGGTGTGCAGGGAACTGTACGGATGAGCTTGCAGAAATCGCGCAGATTTGTTCGAGCGAAATTCAGCGAGCACCAAGGGATCCCAGCAGCGGTGATGGATGAAAATTAGTGTAACGTTCTACTACAGGGTTATCAATTCTTAATGAACTTGGGTAAGCTTTGCTGATAAACAATTCATCTCGGCCTCTGCAGTCGTTATGATACCGACTCCATATTTTTCCCATTACCATGCTCGCGCTCTCTTCTGTTCCGTAAGTACCTACTTGTTCATATATTATATACTCGAACCTTTGTATAGTTAGTGTACCCGTAACATCTACCCGCCGGAAATTACAAAAGACCTCAAGGTACGAGGACTTTGCAAATAGTAACCAAAGCTCGCATCTTTCAGCTGGACTAAGCTTCTCTATCATATCATATTTACCCTAGGAAATCATTATTAATTGATTAACAGAGTCACGAGACGATAGAATTTGATTTGTAGGTATACCTGATGTTTCGATATCATCAAAGGCTCGATCGTAAAGGCTTCCAATATGATCAGAGAATGGATCGATGTGACGTGTTAGCCGAAATGTTACCACCGTTGGTACCGTCGAATGGTTTACCGTGCAATTCGTATTTGCTTATCGGAAATTCATCACTGAAACTCAATCTTTTACTAGTGGTATGGTAGGTATATTATATGAGAAGTGTTCGATCAAGCTTGACTGATCGGAACTTACGACGCATCGTATGTCTTTCCTACTATACTTGTGTATTATGTACGCATGAGAGTCGAGTCGCAGTAGCTTGACCATCCAAATTTTCCGTAGCGTTTTCGAAACAAAAAAAGTAGAAAAAAACAAAAAATAAAATAAATCTAAACGACTTTCAGAAGCATATATCTCTTACGTACCTATGAAGGAATAAATTTCGCATCTTTGCGAGAAAGTTAAGCGTCTATATTTCACTCACAATATCGCACGAACGGTTGTAAAGAAAAACTATACATGTATATATATAAAATAAAACATACGCGGCAAACTTATGCCAAGTTTGAAATTGATCTTCTTCCTCCCCCCACCCATTTTCACGTATACTATACCTATGTGCATACATTCTCTTAAATCGTTTATTCTGCTCGTGTAGTTTGCCAGCGGGGTAAAAGGGATGCAACGGGTATATAACGCTGCAACGAGCATGAGTAACGAGGGAAAAACATTATCGAACTAGCTGGCTGTGCAAGGAAGCTGTTTATACCGGAGGTAATGTTTAACCCGTACCTCGGTTTAGAGTTTCAAGCATTCTCGAGTTTGCATAACTGTGCGGCACTAGTTAATTCGCTAGTGCAATCTAAGCTGCCAAGAGCGATATAACTGCCTGGTACATCAGAGGTTCGTTTCTGCATAAACAAAAACAGTTCCATTAATTGCAGGAGGTCGACTCGACTCGCAATATCTCAAGGATAAACGGGCTGAATCAAAGATTATCTTACGAAAAGTGGAAAACAAGTCCGAGCACATCGAAATCGTGTAAAAATCACCAGAGTTCAGTGTTCAATCGTTTCGAACATCCTAATAATAACACCTTGATACACCAATTGTCGATATCTTAGCTTGTGGCGTTCAAATTTCTCTCAGAATCTTTTCCGTTACATTTTGTAGGGAGATTTTTTAACTCTTTCAGTCACGCGTTTATTTATTTTTTTTTTTTTGGACACGGAATTGAGTGCAATTATACGACCGTTTCCTGTGTATTTTTCTACGCTGAATGCAAATTTAATCAAATTAAAAATCATCCCTAAAATGGGGTAAGAACGTAATGAATTATCAACGTTATTTCAGACGGTATTCTTGAATGAGACTTGTACCCACGTTTACTTTGAGACAATATAATTTTAGGCAGAGAATATGTGCAACCCCCCCATACTATCTGCATTCACCCACGAGGAGGGTAAAAACTACCCCTATGCATTGAATTTTCATCTCTGTTTGTCAACCACTGAATTCGAAGCTTTTTTAGTATACGTTTATTATCAGATTTCACCGCCAACGAATTACATTCACGAAAATACGTTGTTTTTTTTTCTCTCTTTTGCATATGTTTATTTATAACAATTATTAACAATTATGGATTCGCAAAAAATCCTAATCATTCCAAAGTTTAAGGTTTTTTTTTCATTAGTTGAAAATGCAAAAAAATTCAGGATTTTGCATGGAATATGACAAAGAAGGACAAAAAAAAAAGAAAAGAAAAGAAATAGAGTTGAACGATTCTTTCCATTTTCATAACTGTCGATTCCAACGGTCCGATCGATTCATCCCTAATCCTAGCCGATACGACAAAGGTGGGCGAGGAACGAAACCGTCGTTGGAATTCTTCGCTGCAGGGGTTGGTGTGAGCTGGTTATATAGCCGTTCTTTCTCGTCCTCCTTATTTTTTTTTTTTTTTTGATTCATTTAATTTTTTCCCCTCCGTATTTCCATTTGTAACAGAAGAACCACCGCGGCGCCTTTCCCCGAGGCTTGTCTGGTTACGTGTGCGATTTCCTTTCTCCAGATAAGAGAGAGAGCGAGAAGATCCCAACCCAAGGCTCTTTCTTTCGAGTATAAATTACTTTGCTCCGAGCACACAATCTCCTCATCTCCTCCTCCTCCTCCTCCTCCTCCTCCTCCTCTTCCTCTTTCCCTTCTTCGGTTACCTTGCACGATGCCCACAGAGTTATCTGTTAGCCACCGCCTCCAACGAGGCCAGCAGCCTCCTCCAATCAACTTGACGCTCCTTTACGGAAAGCACTTTTGTCATTAAACCCCGTGAACTGGTTGCGCCTAATTTTTAGTGTACAAAAGAAGAACGCGGAGGAAAAAAAGGAAGATAAAGAAGAAGAGGAAGGGGAAGACGAGGAAAAACGGAGACGGAGCAAAGCTCGCTCGGCGCTCTTGTGTACCTACTTAGCAGACGTTAAATGGACCTCATTTACCTCGATCCTTGGTAAAGAGGCCTTTTCCTACCGCGAACACCCCGCGGACGCTATTTATAGCGACAATAGAGCCAAAGCGTTGACCGTCGAGCTTTTTTTATTCGATAATAATGAACGGGCTATCATTTCTACCGCCATGGTTGGACAGAGGCTACCCGGCGCATCAATTCCGCCTGTAATTAACGGCCTCGCGGCCGGGGGTTGACCGAGTTTAGGAAGGGCACTTATCCCTGATTACATCAAACACAGATTCTCTCTCCGATATTACCTCGCGATACCGGCAAACAGGTCAGACCATTTTACGAACGGACGGTCCGAACGGACTCTCATTTTTATTTCCTCCTATTTTTACCCCTTCGGTCAGGAACCGTGTTCAGACAGTCTGCGGTTGCTGGTGGAACGTAACGCGATACATGAAAGGAAAGTGAAAACTCTTTTTCGCTTCCGAAGTACGGTCGACAAAGGTAAATAACAAATGCCAACCCTTTTGCTTCTCGAGTTTTAAATTAAGGAGAGTATAGGGAGGATGGTCGACTCCACCAAATGGGTATACTCGACATCGACGACCCTTCACGGGTCTCAAACGGCGTATCATGGCGAGAGGTTTGATGTACAAAACAAGACTTTGAGGACGTGGTTGGTTAACGCCTCGAGCCAACTCGAGAAACATTCGATTCACGAAGACCAAAGCATTACGTTAAGCTGGTTGTGGTACAAGTTTGTCAGAAGCTCAGACCCTGGTATCTCGTAGAGGTAGATTCGATGTAGATTTAAGTCCGTATCGTCGGAGACAAGGCGTTACGTCCGTCAATTACGTAGGTAGGTATACACAGTTTTCATCCCCGAAGGAGACCAACGCGTTTTCGCCAGACCATGGATACCATTAAAGCGGAACGTCGAGCAGTGCGGGGGAGGGAAGTCGAAAAGCGGTACGAACGACGTCACGGAAACGAGAATCGAACCCAAGACCCTACATCTATACGTACACGTATACAAACGTATCCTGGCAAATATCGTAATTGAATTTCGCCGACGTTTGATGCCGGAGCAAAGATACGACGACGTCCTTTTCGTTGTAGATGCTTTTTCGCCAAAATTAACAATCCCTCTTCCTATAGTCGTCAAAGCGGACGGTTTCAATTTGTACGAAACATAATGGATACCGCTAGGCACGACGACCTCCTGACCTCGTACCCATTATCATCGTCGAAATTTTCTGTCCCGTTGTGCTGTACGCACTTAATAAGTATCCCTGAAGGACGAGCTTTGTGGGTAGCGTTTGTAGGTCGATGATGAGTGGCTGAACGATTCGCGGATATTCTCGTCCACCCTTCCAGCCCCTCTGCGTGTGCTTGCCAGTGTGACTGACGCGAGAGTTTGTCGAGAAAGTTCACCGCTCAGGTCGTTTGATGTTGGATAAGCTGTTCCACCCCCGTCTATTACACGTGTATTGCTGGTGGATCCTTTTTACACATGCACAGGAACGAATGCGAGCAATAGATGGTATGTTCGGCCCGTTAATTACACCACCGCGTACCTACGGTGATGCTCTCACCCCTTTGGGGTCATTTACTGACTACTTCGAATTCGGCACCCGGCCAAATTAACAAATTCCAAAACGACGGACTCGCGTTTTTCTCTTTTTTGTTTTTGTTTTGTTTTTCCAATTCGATAAAAATTTCCGAGATTACGTTCAACGTGTATCGTCAAGGTTCGTGTATGGGTATTATTGATCCCGTAATAAAAATGAAATTAACCTACCAAGGTTTTCCCGCGAGTATACCGTATACGCTCGAAATTCATCGGCGATAGATATAATTAGAAGGCGGGATTAATTATATACCGCGGAGTGAAACTAAATTGTATTATACGCCGTACCTCGTAAACAAATAACGGTGTTTTTTTTTTTTTAAATCTTTTATTATCGTCTGTATTATATTTGCGATACAGGGGTTAAATGGTAGATAGAGAAAAATGATGAATAAGAAAATAGAAACGAAAAAATTTAAGAGAAAGAAAAAAGGTGTGAGATATGAAAGAAAAAACTACAGACGGTTATTGTCGGTGTGAAATCGCGTGGCAGAGATTTCGCCCCATTTTTATGTCACTTCGACAAACAAGAACGAAAAAAATAATGTAATAAAACGATCCGGTGACCCGTGAGTCGGGGTGAATGAAAAAAAAAAAAAAGTTACCCTGTCACCGTGCGATTGCATCGATTTACAACAAAATTGCAACAACATTAATACTCCAATATTAATACGCGTGCAAATAAGCGGCAAGGTAGATTTTGTAAAAAAAAAAAAATTGCAGTCATTACCGCGATGCGTTTGAAGTACGTTGAAAGAATTAGGTTTAATTTTGTATTCTGAAGTAAAATTAGTCGTTACTATTGGCGTGCTTTGATATATATATTTATATATATATATATATATATATATATATATATGTGCAAGACTAAAGTTAGACATCCTAAATTAAATCCAAACTTTTGTTTTGGTTATACCGTCCGAAATATGTCCGGACGTAAATCCGACGCGTAGGGTAGCAAAAAAGAAAAAAAACAAAAATCCCCGGTGTCTCGACAGAAAAAACATTTCCGCAGACCATGGAATTTCCGGCATTCAGAATACGCTATCCGATTCTCCCCTTCCCAGCATTCTTCGCCTCTCTCGAGAACGAAACAAAACATACCGACCCTCATCACCCCGCTAACTGTTCGTAAAAAAACGAAAACAAAAAAAAAAAAACAAAACGTAAAAAAACTCATATATCCACTGGTACACCATCATTGTTTCAACTCGATGATCAAAAAAAAAAAAAAGAAAAAAACATAACTAGATTTACCGGCTCCTGTTCACTGACCTCTATGGGAAAGAGAACAAGTGGTTGAGTATGGTACAACGTATCCATGCACACGGATACATGGACATAGATCGTAAAAGCCTTGACGCAACACAAATGACATTAATTTGCATCGGAACACGTCGTGCCACCACAACGAGGCCTGGAGGTCACGATAACTCGTAAAACGACACTCAACCGCGCGTCACTGTCCGTCCCATTGGACTGCAGCTAATACCAGATCGAGGAAAGATCGAGGGCTAAAAGAATTCATATCATACTTACGGGTCTTGTCGTACTGGATACCATTGAGCTCCTCGAAGCATGGTAAGGTGGCTAGGCTTCCGGGGGGTGTGCGAGGCCAGCATAAAAGAGAATCCCAGTCGACTTCGCACTCCGGTTCGTGCTGGGTATGTTCCTGACGTCGGTACTTCTCCAACGAGCATTTCACCTCCTCGGTAATCAGCGAGTCATTCAGCTCGTTGATGTAGTTGAGAACGTTGAGTACGTAGTTGACCTCTACGGGCATGGTGCCGTTAACCGAAACACCCTCCATCGTATATCTATCTGACGGTGATCCCTCAGTCTTCTCGACCCTCGACGCGTCGTCGAACGGTGCACCGGCGGTACCTAAACTTCCCCAGATCACCTTGGTCTCCTGGTCTCGTTCATCTGCGGCATGAGATCACCGGGTCAAAGGTCCTCCTGGTAGTTGGGAACGGGGCTAAGGTGGCGGCGATGGTGTCTACTGTGACTTTCTGGAGTAAGGGATGCGGAAAACCGTCGGAGTCTGCACATTCAGGAGCGTCGTCACCCGGCGCGGACTTGTCTCCCGAAGGCATGACTCCTCTCGTCGACGGATCGCGAGGAACAAACCGCTCCTCCGTCGACGGGATCCAGCCGACGGATGTGCCGATATGGATTTTCGCCTACCTACGTTCAAGCCCGATGCTTCTGTGCCAGCAACGCCGTTCTCGCTGTTTATCAACCAGAGCATGCGCGAAACCCACGCGGGGACAACGATGCGCCCATCCCCGAGTGTCCCAAGGAGTAACGCACTCCTTGTCCCGATCGTCATCCACCACCCTCGATGACACTGTACCCAACCCCGGCTTTTACCAACTCGGTAACGGACTGAGAGGGACCGGGTTTTGTGTCCAAGCTCACGTTTCGTCTCGTTTTCCCAAGAGACGAGGGAACGAAGACGGGACTTTGAACGATTTTCAAACGTCGAAGGCACGTCGAGATGCGTTGTGCCTTTACACCGGAAACGAGACGGAACCGCGGTTTAAAAACGTATCGTGTGTTTCGGGACCAATGGGGTTTGAATTTAGGAAAACAGATTGCCAAACGATATGTAAATTATGCTGGCGTAAGGATGCGTTTTTACTTTTAACAAACTATTCTCATTGTTTAAGAATTACTCCGAAGGAGTTGTAGTATAACTTTACGAAATATCATGCAAGTATATTTTCCGTCAATTTATACAGTTTACTGGACTTAAGACACTCCTTGTTAACTTATCAAAGATCATTGAACATTGAAAACTTTAAAAACGAACTTTAACTTCGTAATTAAGTTCTGATAAGTTTTATAGGGAAACCAGTCCTTTGACGTGAAACATAATAAAAAAAAAAAAAAAAAAGGAAATAGGAAATCATGGACCAAGATCGGAATAGCTCGGTAATTAATATTTTTCAATTAAGTTGCGTTATATGAAGCAATTCGCATGTTCTGTTAAATTTTCATCGATATCAGCTCATTTTGTTCTCAAATGAATTCTTCACAAATCAAGTCACATGGATTTTCGATCAAATATTCAATACCTACATATTTACATCTAATATTCATTTATTATAATCCATAACACAATTTATTATAATATTACCTATAAACCTGTATTGATTTGACATAAGTTAGTTTTTTTCTGCCGATAGGAGAGCTTAGGAAAAAATTCAATTTCGACAATTTGTAGAATAAGTCATTCGCGAACAAAATAATCTGTGATATATTGAAACTGGATATGTGGTGAAGTTTCTTCTTAAAAAAAAAAAAAGAAAAAGTAGCCGATTGCATTGAACTTCAGTCTTCATATTTTGCTAATTTTACGTTTGAATATTATTTTAACCGTACCGTAAACCTTACGCATCCTCAATATTGACAATGGGAGGAAAAAACCCACAACTCGGAGTCTTTTCGGGGATAATAGCGGTTTGGTCTGAATAACTTCGGTCTTCAAACACGCAAGAAAAACTGCAAACTGACAGACAGTAGATATTGAAATTTTTTCGAGGGACGGTGGGCAGAATTTTTAACTCGCCTCACTATACGGAGGTAATTCTCTGCGGATTAAACAAACTAATCCTTCAACATTACGGACAGAATTATTTTGTAAACCTATCAGATTATAATTGTACAAATTTCAGACCGTATTTTCTAATCTTTGTAAACTTTCAATCAAACTTTTCCTCCTTTTACATGAAAATGTATGAATAGTATTTTTATTATATGTACAGTATCGAAAAATTATCAACAACTAAATGATTGAACAGTTACCGAAGTAAGAAAAATCAAAAAAATTATACATCAGTAATATTAAACAATCGAAATGTTATGTATTCAGTGTTTTTTTCTTTGAAGGAGTAAAAAAAATTTCGAGTGGCGTCTGAATAGCATCCTAAAATTTCGTTGGTCTGCAGTTTTTATGGGAAAATTCTTCGAATCGCGAAACCGCTGGTAGATTGGCAAAACCGGTTATTTTTTTTTTAAATATATTGATTAAGGTTTGCCTGTAAATTTTATAAAAATTCCATGACTACTGTGATTTGCAAAAAAAAAAAACAAAAAAATCGCATGTAATCATCAGTGATTTTGTTTTTACCATCTGACGAACAACAAATACTCTGTCTTACTGGCGTAATTTTCAAAGTTCATATAATTAAGGACAAAATTTTTAAAGATTTCATGATTATTGTAATCACAGTGACTGCGATATGGTTGCAAATAATTACGTTAACGGATAACGATTGTCAGACTTCAGAGATTGTCATGATTACAACGCGATTACAATTATTACAAAATGACTACAATAAGGGTTGTCACAATGAATGCTTCAACGGCAAACCCCTCGAAAAGCGTTAACTCGAGGGGGTATTCAGTCATAGATCAGGTGACGAGCGATTTCGATGTCTTCAATGATTTCAATGATCTCAAGTGATTTCAAGCGATTATAAAATGACTGCTTTGCAAAATGGTTTGCGATTTTAACGAGTGATACATACACGGGCGATTTCACGTGATTTCAAGGGATCTCATACGATTTTATGCGATATAAAGCAATTTTGCGCGATTTCAATAGACCTCGAGTGATTTCATGCGATTTCAACTTGTTACAAGTGATTTTAAACGATTTTAAAGCGACTGCTTTCCGAAGTTGTTTGCGATTTCACACGACTTAACGCAATTACACGTGATTTCGAGTGATTTCAAGTGATTTCAACCGATTATAAGGCATGCTTCGGCAAAGTGGATCGCGATTTCACACGTTTCAGGCAATTACACGTCATTTCGAGTAATTTCAATAATTTCGAGTGATTTTAAAGCAACTGCTTTCCAAAGTGGTTCGCGATTTCAACAAGCGAACACACGTGCAATTTCACGCGATTTCACACAATTTCGCGTGATTACACGTGATTTCGAGTGATTTCAACAATTTCAAGTGATTTTAAACGGTTTTAAAGCGACCGATTTCCGAAGTTGTTTGCGATTTTACACGATTTAACGCAATTACACGTCATTTCGAGTGATTTCAAGTGATTTCAACCGATTATAAGGCATGCTTCGGCAAAGTGGATCGCGATTTCACACGTTTCAGGCAATTACACGTCATTTCGAGTAATTTCAATAATTTCGAGTGATTTTAAAGCAACTGCTTTCCAAAGTGGTTCGCGATTTCAACAAGCGAACACACGTGCAATTTCACGCGATTTCACACAATTTCGCGTGATTACACGTGATTTCGAGTGATTTCAACAATTTCAAGTGATTTTAAACGGTTTTAAAGCGACCGATTTCCGAAGTTGTTTGCGATTTTACACGATTTAACGCAATTACACGTCATTTCGAGTGATTTCAAGTGATTTCAACCGATTATAAGGCATGCTTCGGCAAAGTGGATCGCGATTTCACACGTTTAAGGCAATTACACGTCATTTCGAGTAATTTCAATAATTTCGAGTGATTTTAAAGCAATTGCTTTCCAAAGTGGTTCGCGATTTCAACAAGCGAACACACGTGCAATTTCACGCGATTTCACACAATTTCGCGTGATTACACGTGATTTCGAGTGATTTCAACAATTGCAAGTGATTTTAAACGATTTTAAAGCGACTGCTTTCCGAAGTTGTTTGCGATTTCACACGATTTAACGCAATTACACGTGATTTCGAGTGATTTCAAGTGATTTCAACCGATTATAAGGCATGTTTCGGCAAAGTGTATCGCGATTTCACACGTTTCAGGCAATTACACGTCATTTCGAGTGATTTCAATAATTTCAAGTGATTTTAAACGGTTTTAAAGCGACCGATTTCCAAAGCGTTCCGCAATTTCAACAAGTGAATAACCCCCTAGAGTTAACTAGTGAAAACGGTGTTTTTCGGCCACCACGTATGCCTCGAGCGCGACTGCGCCCCTTCCCATCAATTTCGCACCCTCGGCGGTCTGACTTATTGGCTCTATTCGTCCCTTCCTCAATCTCCTTAAACACCCCGCGATTGATTCTCCCGCGGCTGCAGCAGCTGCTTCCGGACTTCCGTCTTACGTGAATTTCGCGTTATCCGGCCGAAGTCTGCGAGAATTGCGCGAGATGCGATCGGGCGAATATTATAATCGGTTGTAGTAACGCGAACGCGTTAGCCTTTTATCTCCGCATTTTTATTTCGTCGGGAAAAAACGGAATTATTTCGATCGTTACGCTTGCCTTTTCAGATCATATATTTACCGCCGCGATAATAATATAACACGACGAGCATTTCACACCGCCAAATATACGTCGTGATATAAATAAACACGCACGCCATGTATCGGGAAAATTGTCTTTTTTTTTTACCTTTCTCTTTTTCTTTCATTCTTTTTTTTTTCAACAGAATCGAGCCATACTGTAACGGTTTTTCATTTACGAAAAATTGTTATCGATTGCGATAAGATGCGGAGGTTATTTTTTCTCGTAAAAATCATTTCCATACATTTTACACACACGCGTAACACGTATTCAATTACTTTATAGTGCGCAAATTTATATAACGCATGACTGTCGAATAAATCCACGACTTTGGTTCATAGCTGCGTTCCATTCACGATCAGTTGAGAAAAAACACGTCTTCGATCCGATAAAACGAGATCAGGCAGGAGATTGTTTTATATCGGCTGTAAAACATTGAAAAATCGCTAAAAAATTCACTCCGATATTGTTGGAAAAGTTTTAAAATGATTTAATCGAGTGACAGAAATTTTCAGACACGGTGAAGAAAATCGGTATTTTAATACTGACGATGAAATGAAAATTTGTTGAGATGAAAATTCTCTCAACTTGAAAATCTACGAAACAAGGCAAAAAACTTGATACATGACACGGTGAGGTGGACATAAAAATATGTCACAAGATTTAAGAATCTCATTTTAAAAATTCGACAGCACAAAAGTTTAAAAGTACTGTCATATGACATTTTTTTCCCGTCAAAATTCCGGCGTGTCAACGTCTTACGAATTTTCTCATTTTTCGTATATATCTGACCAATTTGCCGCCGCGTATATTAAATTCTTTCATGTTCCCTCAACTTTTTCCCGGTGAAATATTGATTTCATTCAAAATTTCAAAAAATATCAGCCTGTCACAAGTTGGCATGAAAATACATCCAAAAAATCATACATTCCTTTTATTTCAAATTTAATAAACTGGTTCAACGGAATTCAAATTTATTGGAAAAAAAAACAACCAGAATTCGTTGAACATTGAATTATCTCGATAACAATAATTTATAATTAATTATAAAAAGTGTGCAAGAGGTTTTTTTTTTTTTTTGTTGGTTAATAAGTCGGCTAATGTTAAGAATAAAGAGTGTCGGTCAAAAAATTATACGTTTGAATTTAAATACGAATTGTTTCAACCGTATTATAGCAATGAAAAAATGTATTGAATACAAAGAAATCTTCACTGAGAAAAATTTCATTTGTTAAAGTAACTAGAAAAGTTCGATAAAACAGGTGTCGTTAAAAAAAAGTGTTTGAATATTGTTGGAACTACGAAAAACGAGGTACGCCTAAACATTTTGCGCCATTGTCGATCCTTTTTGGTAATTGCATAGCAAAATCAGTTTCTGAGGTTTACTCCACTTTTGTAGTTAAACAAGGCTTTAACATCAATTTATTTATTGTTGCACGAGCGTTAAATTTTCGCAACAGTCGCAAAGAAATATAGCAACAGCGATCGTAATGAGAAAGAATAGCAACGGATACTAGAAAACTAATTTTCATTTTCTACCAAGAACTATATTTATGGATTGTGTTAAAAATTGAAAATATTTAAGGACTGAGCGGTAACCGTAAATAAAAATTTCTTTCAGCGTTGTCGTGAGTTTGAATAAACTTGTTCTCAGAATTAATCGATTGTTTCCGCATATAATCAATAAAATTCCTGAACTTATAGACATCCGGTCATTCCTTGTATTATTTACCACTTTTCTGGGTCACTGTATATTCGACTAGCGTTTCGTACGATGTCACAATCGCATCGGTCAATTACGATATGGCTCAATTAGGGTCATCAATTGCACCGGAATTTCTCTAACTGCAGGTAATTGCAGGCAGGCAGTGTTGAAATATGGGTTTGCACCTCGAATACGACGCACGTTTCAAGCTGAATACTCTGACTGACAAAAGTTATTGGACGATACGTTACGTTACGTTTCGTTACGTTTCGTTTCGTTTCAGCTACTTTTTTCCATTCCTGCTTGACACGAGTATAGGTTTATATTGCCGCTCACTTTTTCAAGCTTACCACGTTTGCCAAATAAGCTTGCCGAGTGAAAGCTCTCGCATTTATAACTCGGCAAATGAATATATTTATTTCAACCGCGGTATTTTCCAACAGTCCGAATAACTTTTGTTAGTCGAAGCGTATACCGTGGTTTTATTATTTATTTCCTTCTACTCCTTCTCTCCCCTGCCATAATCCCGTACCTTTTTTTACCCTAGCGTTTTTCTCTTCTTTCTTTATTCTTTTAACATTTTTACGTTTACTACTTTTCTCACACTTTCGCGCACTCGTCGCTCCGCGCGAGATAAATTTACAAAAGACTCGGGGCAAGGGAAATATTATACGTGTATGAGTTGCCTCGAGGACCGACACTTATACAATGTCTCGAAACAGATTGAATTAGACTCTTTGAAACTCAATTATTTCGTCAGCTCTGTAAATATGGAAATGAATTGAATTCAAAGAAAAAATTTAATAAAATTAAAAAAAAGGTAACAAGGAAGATAAAGGAGGATAAAAAGAGGTGAGATATAGAAACGGAAGTGCAAAAAACGCGCGTTGTTTTACATTAATATACAGAAGCGAGAAGAATAAAAACGTTTTTTACGCGAGTTCGAGAATTTTACAAGAAACAAAATTTGACGTGAGAATTATTTGCCAATAAGTAATTTTTCATGAAAATTGTTTCTCTTGTTCAAATTTGACAAAGATGAGAAAATACCGTAACCACCCTCTAAAATTGTTGTTCACAATTTTACACTATAATTTCACCTCTTTTGCTGTTGTATACAATTAATAATATGAAAAACTGCTTTGGATCAAATTTACTTTTATCATCCATCGACTTGAATTATGAAAAATCATTATGCATGTATTTAATAATAATAATTACGGTGGTGAAGGGGGGGTGGGGGGGGAGGGTGGGTTAAATTCGGGAATTATTTTCCCGCATTTGTACCTGTCACTTGGCCGTGTGGAGAAAAACGTCCCGTTTAATTAAAAGTTTCGTTCTGCGCATGGGATTATCGTTCAGCTTTAAGAGAGAAGAGAGAGTAAGAACGGAGTTGAAATTTTCTGTGTATAAACTCGTTGCTGATACGTCCGAATGTATTACAAAGTTAAATTCTCCATTGTTTATCCTGGAGGTTTGAGAATAATACTCCTATAGAGGAATACAAGAACTCCTGTTGTATCTACATTTTCCAAAGAGGAACCCGACGATTTTACATCCGAGAAAATATTTCACCGAGAAATATTCGCGTTTGAATAGAGAATAATAATTAATGAGAGAAAATGGCGCCTGTTAAAATTTACAACAACGATGAAACGGACGATCGAATAATCCGTGTATTATAATAAAATATTCACATTTTTACGGGAATTGTTAACACAAAATTAGTTACACAATAATTCACACTTGGGCTAACCTGCTGTGTAATTATTACGCGATTTGATATCTAGGTGCGAATCATTTGGCCAGAGTTAAGCCAACGGTGAAATTAATTTATGGAAGATTGAATCAGCGAGCGATTGGCGAGCCCAATCTTCATATCGTCCGTAATATCGAAGCAGAGGGATAATATTGAAGTTAATAATCGGTCGAATACATGCATGCGCTATCGTTTTAATTTAATCGATAATGCGGAAAATGCGCACTTTTAACAATCACCGATTACCGCGCGCGCGGTTAAACGTGACTTTTCAATTTCGTTTGACGCAATAGCGAACGCAGACGAAGAGGAAGTAGGATAAAAAGTAATCAACAAATTGTTTAAAACACGTTTCCGAGCGCGCATTGACGTGTTACTTTATGTTAAAACGATATCACATCTCGAGTAGGACTGAAATTAATGCATACTCTACGCTTCACTAACTAGGCACACTTCGCCTTCTAGTGCTAATGGGCTTATCTTCGTCAAATATTTACCCAGTTAATAAGATTTGCCAACATTGCTCTAGCGGCACCCACTTACCACCGTCTCTCTTCTTCTCGACATAACGATGCCGCGGTAAGTCGGTTTAAAAAAATAACTCCATTTCTTCCCTTCGATTAACCGTGCGCAATGTACGCGAGGAACGAATAAAATGAAAATATACTCTCCTCGCACTCACGTTACACTTAGAAGAAAGACCGCTAATTTACCATCAACGTCACAGTTCGTTTATTTATACTTGCCGCAAGATATAAAAGACAAATTTTATCATTTATATTATATACCGTGTATCGAAACAAATTGCGCATGAATTTTAATCGCCGTTATAAACTTTTAAAACTACTGTACGGTATGTTGTGCAAATTAATTTACTGCACTTGTACGTAACTTTGGAAATCTAAACTACGCGGTGTGGAAGAAAGTTGGGAAAACGCAGTTCTTATTATTATTTTTCTATAAATCAATCCGAGGAGAAATTTCTACGGAAGTACAAAAACTATTACTTAAAATCGAACTTCGGCCTTCGATCTTGTATCAAAATTGCAATCTTGTGTAACATGGGAACTAACTCCGTTAAAAGAAGCGATAATGTTTTGACCAAATTATTGATATTAATTAAAGTTGGAATTCGATATTGTGTAATAACTACTGTAATTACATATTCATTTGCAAAGTCGTCAGATTTATAATACATCCGAAGAACTAGGAGCTTCCATAGCTGTTGATGCAGAGTTAAGCATCCTCGAGTTCTGACGTCGAAATATTCACTAAATCTCAGTAGGTATGTGTATATGTATATGTACACGGACGTACAAGAGATTCCATCTGCATATTTCGAATAATTCATACGAAGTATATATGAATATACAAAACAACGCGAAAGATATTCTCTTTCGCAAGGACGTTACGTGATTATACAAGGTGACGTACATTATCGCGTTGTACCGATAATAACATGCACATCTCTTTCCCCCTGCTACGAAATACATGCGTAAAGATGTATAACAAAATTGCCAAGACTTGTTTAAAATATTTTCAAACATCCTAGTGACGCCGTTATTTATTTATAATTTTTTAAGTTCTAGAGCTTTGGCTAGAATTTTCATCGAGTATTGATTATGTTTGTACAGGTATACTTCCTCAGTCAACGCTTTGTATCTTCAAATTATAATTCAAACCGACGAGAATTTTCGCGTCGCGTGATTTGTGGCGCCATCTGTAGAAACTAAGCTGCGACACGAAGGCGGTAATATTTAACCTTAAAAACAACAAACCCGTTTCTACAAGCAGCGTAAAGTTAGACTTCAACGAAATCAACGATAAATACATATAAAACGTTTGTTAGAGTGAAACACGGTAAAATTTCTTTCCAGGATGTTGGATTGTTAATTTTTTTTTTTTATCACCTAACCTACAAATACGGAGATTGGCAGGAACGATTAGATTTAGACGGCTGGCAGCACTGTGGTTGGAACCGGCAAGCAGACGACAGATAACGTCGTCGTCTGCAGGTAGTTCGGCAATTTGCTTTTGCCCGTTGCTGCCGTGAATCTATTTCTGATCAATCACAATCTCCTTCTGTTCCACTCCCGCCGCACTTCATCGACAAGTTAGCTCTGCGTACGAGACGAGACGAGACTAGAAAACAGCGAACGAATTCATCGCCGAAATGGAATAATCGTTGACGAATGTAGCCGAGGTAGAAAAAACAGAAAACTCAATAATGGATCGCATAGTAATACTCGTGGCGAGTATCCACCTTTTTTACTGCCCCTTCACCAAAGTTGAAGAGAGTTTCAACCTGCAGGCGATGCATGATATTCTCTACCACGGTTTTAACCTGACAGAAGTGAGTACAAATTTTACCACAAAAATACGCTGTGGTTACTCAAACAACAGGTCTAAAATAGCCAACTCGACTACCATGGCGATTCGATAAGCTTTTCTCAGACTGGTCGTTAGTGTAACGCTTGTCGTATTTACCTCTTTTATTTTCTACCATAACGACGCCGATCGTTGATCGATGGAAATCGTCTGGCAATCTCTGGGAAAAGCCTCGCCAAAAGCTGTGTACGAATTCTGAAATAATTCCTCTCTCCTCTACCAACTGCCGTCTGATGATACGTATGCATCTATTTTTCCTTGAATTTAGTACGATCATCGTGAGTTTCCTGGAGTTGTGCCAAGAACATTTCTGGGTCCAATCATGATCTCCTGTATTGCGACGCCCTTTGTTGCAGCTGTTGATTACCTCAATCTCAGCAAATTCTTCTCCCAATATGTCGGTGAGCTGTTATTTATCTTGACGCATGTTTATTTGTTAGTTATTTTTTGGTAGAAATATAGATGAATTTTGAAAAAGAATCTTCTCAGGGTGATTATTCAGTCTAAACGACATGTTCGTAATTTAATAATCCTATGCGCAAAGAAAGTGGAACGGGAATAAAATATGGGATGGAAATTCGCAATGTTAACGCTGTGATAAATCTTTGGCAAAAATTTTTACTTAAATTTAAGTATATTTGAATTTCACACTAAACCATAATAAAGCGAAACGTAGTCATATCATAGATATAGTGTTTCCCTATGTAAACGTTACAGATTTCAACCACATAATAAAATTACGTACCTAAAGTTTCAATCGAGATCAAAAAATAAAATTGTCGCCACTGCTAAGTTCTGATAAGTTCTCGGACTAATATGAATAGCGGTAGTTCAATTCTTATAGCTAAAAATTGCATCGACTTGCGTTTGTATTTTTCAGAACCGAGTATGAGTGAAAACTTAAAATCGGTTGGAATTTCAGATAAATATAAAACCTCTGTTGGTAACGTTTTTTCCGAAAACTTTATACCTTTTCGTTTTAATTACTTCGAAAAAAGGAACTCAACTAAATTCTTTTTCATTTCCAGTGAGAGCTGTACTGGGCCTGATGGTAATAGCCACGCTACGACTGTACAGACAGGCGTTACAGCAAATATTCGGCCTCCAGTTTGTCAAATGGTTTGTTGCAATCACCATAACGCAGTACCACTTCATGTATTACCTGAGCCGTCCTTTGCCAAACATCATGGCCATGCCTCTAGGTGAATAAAGGACTTAAAGCTAGTCATTTCGTTACCTCCCACTTTGGGTCGTCTTCAGAAATTAACGTTCGAATGTGTTGTACGTCGATACAGAGATCGGTGTCAATGTTTATTTGTTGTCATTGTCTAAGCAGTCTCACGTTACGCGTGTGAACTAAAAATTGCGTTTCGTTAAATAAGAAAAATAAAAAAATTCTACGTACAATCGACACAGTCCTGTGATAATGTAAATTCGACATGAAGGTTTGTTCGGAAGATTGTTCACTTGTACATGTATATTTGAATGAATTCAAAGACAGTTTTCCCGATTGCATGTTCGTTAGAAATCAAAGGGTGGAACTCGAATGGCCTATTTCAAAAGGCGCTCCTTTGATGAAGAAAGTAAGCTTTATGCCTGTGTATATCGTCGACTAGCATTTGCCGATTGCTCTTATCTTTAGTAAAAGTTTCATATTATTTGACTCTGATGCCACTGAAAAAATGCTGATATTATCATAAGTAACGTCAATTGATCTTACTTATTCAAACGTGTGATAATATTTATGTTGCAGATAAAACTCGAAATACATAAATTGAACGCATTAAGTAGCATCAAGGTCTAATAGTAGCTAGAAAAGAAATAAGGTATGGCTAATTTCGTATTCGTCGAGGTATTTCTTTATTTTAAGAAAAATGATTCGTCTACACTTTCACTCCGCAGCTTTTTTAAATAAGCATAATCATCAGCCTGTCCCCCCAATTTTCCGATCACTGCAATTATTATTCTCTCTTAGTCCCAGTAGCGTGTTGATCAAAATAATCATTGAGCTGAAATTTCATTTTCTAGTTCTGCTCGCACTCTATGGTTGGCTCAGGCAAGACCATGTAACGTTTATCTGCTCATCAGCGGCAGCCATCATTATATTCAGAGCCGAATTAGCTATGCTATTAGGACTATTTCTCATCCATGACTTAGCCAGTACGAAACTTACGATACCGAGGTACTTTGAAACAGAATACTATCCATCATCACGCCTCAAATGTGGTTATATTTTATTAACTGTATTGGTTTCAGATTGCTCAAAATATCGATACCCTCGGGCATTTTATTTCTGGGAATCACCGTGATCATAGATTCGATTTTTTGGAGTCGTCCTTTGTGGCCCGAGGGTGAAGTCTTCTACTTTAACACGATTCTTAACAAAAGTAGTCAGTGGGGTGTATCCTTTATAAATAACACTGAAACTGTTTCACTTAATCGACGAGCAAATAGAACGATTTACTTTCAAGTCAAATGGTTCTTCCTCCTTAACACCAGAATGTAGACGTCACCATTTCTTTGGTACTTTTATTCTGCTTTGCCTCGCGGCCTGGCTTTCTCGTACCTTTTCATACCACTGGGAATGATGTGGGACAGAAGAGTGCGCGCTCTAACTATTCCCGGAATTTTTTTCGTCCTACTCTTCTCTTTTCTACCGCACAAAGAATTAAGATTCGTTATATACGTCTTCCCGCTTCTGAACATTGGAGCAGCGGCAGCTTGTCACAGGATGTGAGTTTCGCACTTGTACATATTTTATCAGCAAACTAGCAAAACTCGTTCCAGGAAAAGTCATTCTGTTCGTCGCCAAAATCGTAATTTTTGTTTTTTATTTTCTACTAGATGGGAGAACAGAACAAAATCATCGTGGAACGGATTTTTCGCACTGGCTGTTCTCGGTCATCTAATTTTGAATGCCATATTCTCCATGTTCCTGCTCTGCGTGGCAGGCTCCAACTATCCTGGAGGTTTGGCTATTGCCAGATTGCATCGATTAGAGAAAGATGCCATTGAACCGGTACACGTGCACATAGATGTCCTAACTGCACAGACTGGAGTCTCTAGGTTTACGCAGACTAACAAAAACTGGATGTAAGTGATATTCCCTTTTTTCAAAATAATTTTCACTTGTATCCGTGCCAACAAGTCATTCATTTACTCGCGACTTCCTGACTGAGATATTTTTAAAACGATGGGCTGCTAATGATGAATGATGAAAATCTTACTATTTTGAGATTCTCTCGAACGATTCTTTACCTTTCAGATATTCCAAACAAGAAAATATAACAATTGATAGTCCTGAAATGCTGCAATTCACGCATTTATTAATGGAAGCTAAAAGTAAATATTCGCCAAACATAAAGCCGTACATGAAAACTCACGATATATTAGACTCGGTCGACGGATTTTCTCATATCACGTTAAACTACAATGGTATACCGCCGATAAAGATAAAAACGAAACCCACTATTTTTATAATGAAGCGAAAAGCAAATATTAAATACGATCCGATAAAAGCTAGAGTTAGGAAAGATCTGAATGATGGATTAACAAACTTTGAAGATGATGCCAAAAACGTTGCTCTGAATTCTGATGGTACTCGTCAAGATCTGGATAATATAGGATTTATATTCGAAGACATCGAAGCGTCATTAGAGGCTATTGGAAAACCGTTGGAGCAAATATCAAGTGATTTGTTGCCGCATGAAAATGTAGTAATTATTACTGACAAGTCAGATGTAACTTTAAATGATATTGTAGATTATTCCACACCGAGCACTGAAAATGCGGATGAGATTGATGTGGAAGTAGAAGAGAAAAGTAAAAGTGAATCGATGGAGATAATAGACACATCTGATGGTGCAGGGTCGGAAAACTACAACTATTTGCAGAAAACTGAAAACAGTATTGAGCTAGATGATGATTCAGAGACGACTGAAGAAGTCTTTATGGTAGAAAGAAGCAATTCTGGTGAATGCGATGCGCGTATCGAAGAAGAAGCATTGCACGAGCAAGTTGCAAGCGGTGGTAAAATGGACCAGCAAAAATCAGGTAGTTTAAAGAAATCGATGAAAAAATTAATCAAGAAGAAGATGGGCGAAGCTAAGTCTAAGAAAGAAAGCTCCAGCGACAACGAATTAGAAGAGATCCAAGAATATGATAAGAGTGATGTAAAAATGCCAAAACGTAATCTACCTTCAGTGTCGCAAAAAATGAAGCCAGTATTGAAACTTGAGTCTAAAGAAAAGAACGCAATTTCAATGGAGAGGACAAAAGTCCACAAAGAAAACGTCATTCATGTCAAGGAGAGTATCAGAAATATAATTAACCAATTCAAGGAATTTGAAAAGGATTTAGCTTCTGAAGATCCAGTGTCTCTGAAGAAATGGTCCAATGATGAATTAAGCGACTATTCAACAGAGTACACCGAAGAAATTGGAGCGGCATCTTTAGAAGAAAATATTGTTGAAATGGATAAATATATTGTCGAAACACAGGATATTAAAGCGGTGAAAGGAGCGAGAGAAAATTTGAAACAAATTATTGATCAGTTCAAGGAGCTAAAGAATGAATTATCTTCAGATGAAGATGATCGGTTCGATCAGATATCCGCTGATTACATAAACAGACCAATTTCAGAGACTTTGATGTTATTCAGTGAAGCGTTAAAAGACTTGGTGGCACGTAGAAAAGAAAGAGCAGCTAAATTGACACTTGAAATTCAAACTGAGCATGAATTGAAGAATAATGATGTGCCAAACGATGAGTCGGTAAAGAATCCAAAAACTGTGAATTTACAGCCTGACATGAACAAGAAGCTTAAATCAAGAATAGCGGGTAATGATGATTCAGAAACTGCACAAGTTTGGCAATCCTCTGCTTCCTCGAATGCAGATTCAATTGAAATACTTGCGGAGAATGTGGAAGTTGCGGAGAAAACAGAAAAGATAGAATTTAAAGCACAACGCAGGGCCATGATAGAAGAGAAATTTCCTGAGGTGGAAAATCAAAAGACGGAGCAGAATGAAAACAAAGTTTTGAATACTTGATACCATGATAATATATAACTAGTGAGTACAGACTGTTTCCAGTGAATTGCAATGCGCCAAGAAAAATATGTAAATATGTTTCTGTGATACCAAAGTTTACAATTTGAACCATTGCTTATATTTCAACCTGAATACCAGTTGAGTAGCTCTGATGCTACTTTTCCAAATCAAAAATGGAATCAGCAAACTTTGAATGGTCTGTAAGTTTCATTTTTTTCTCAGAATATTTTTCACCGTCGCTTACACCAAATTATCAAATATGTTATAAAAGTTGAAACAGACGAAGTTCTTTTATTCAAATACTTTCAAAGTGCCTTAAAAATGAGCTCCTAAATTCTTTAGTAAGTAAGCTGAATAATCGTACATACGGTATATATCGTGGAAAATGTATATAAGAAATGAAATGTTGTGTATCATTGTGTTACAAAAAGTAAAGACATTTAACTTTAAACGTGTATTCATTCTCAAAGATAACTGTATCTATTTCTTTTAAAAACTGTTGTTAACATGTTAATAACATCAATAAATATTAGTGATAAACTGCTTTTACACAATTCAAATTGCAAACGACGATTAACAAAATTCAATCCACGGCTTTCTTCGTTGCACAGCAATAAATAAACCAAAAGCCTTGAGCAAGGCCTATAATAACACCACCTACAGTAACGTGGTACAATATTTTATCTAAAATACCACCTTTCAAATGTATCGGATATCCGTCGTCACACTGAAAATATTAAGAAAGGCAGTTAACAACCAATGAATTGCTTTTAATTTTCCCAAAAGTTACAAGTCTTATCCTGCTACAAAAACAATTCAAGATCAAATGGTTAAAGTGATGGTAACAGTCAAATTATTGTAACTAATGAGAGAAGGCTAACATCGAACCTGCATTTTTGCCTGCTTTTCCTTAAACGCTTTAAACTTGGGGGTATCTTCGAATCTTCGTGGGCCCGAACAGGAGCTGGACTTTCGCAGCAAGTCCAAGCGTCCTAATGATGTGCTCGGATACGACTTGGGATAGATTTTGACAAGCGAAACAAATCGCAAAAACGAAATCTCGGAAGTTTTACTCGTACAACTTGTGACTATTGACATTTCGATGAATATTATACGGGATTATACTTTAAATTAGAAAATAGTTAATAAAAAAACAGGACGTTTTATGTCGCGCTGCGCTTTTGAGCAACAACTGAAGTACGAAATTTCTTTTGTCGCGAAATCAACGCAACGTGATTAGTACGAATGTATAAAATTTTTTGAAAACTTGGAACTAATAAGAATACTCACTCTTAATCGAAGTAAACGTTGAACCTTTTCTCTCGCGTGTTCGTAGGGTGATAATTATGACATTTTCCGAGAAGCGTCGGGGCGAAAACGGACGTTTGAATCGTGCGAATATAGGATTGGTCAGGTTGGCAATTGTGGAATAAATTGTTGCTGGCAGCTAGGCGTTTTGTACCATACATACATAGTACGTTCCTGAGCGATGCAACGAGGGGCGTTAGCGTAGCGCATGCGCATTTCCGAAACGACGCTACACTCGTAAACAACATTTTTTTTCAATCAGGTAGTATATTTCGGGTGGTTTTTGTTCGAAAAATAAATACGGATGAGCGAAGTGTCTTTCAACTATACATCGTGTACTCGATTTGATATTGTTTTAAAAAATGAGCGTGATTCGCTGTAATAGTTTATGGTTATTTTCGGTTGACCTTAGGATGTGGTGACGTCACTAGCGATCGTTCTGGAAATAAACGCCATAGAACAATAATGGCGGGTACGTAGGTCCCTTCGTTGTGAGAATTGTATTTTCGATCGATTCCAACCGAACCGAGTCGAGCTCGGTTCGTATTAATGACTAAATATTGTTCTCAGATCTCTACGCTAAGTACAATTGCACATATTGCCAGGAGGACATCGCTGGGTTGCGTGTTAAATGCGTGGAATGTGCCGACTTTGATCTGTGCTTACAGGTAAGTCGTAAGTGGCCCAGGGGCGAAACGAATGGGGATTGGGGGGCCCTCAGCCCTGATGCTCGGGAGTCGAGTCATGTGACCTCGCGACCGACTGCCCACCTCCCCTTCAAACTTTTCGCCAGATTTTGCCTCTTGCTAACGGCAAATATTTTTATTTCTCTCTCCCTCTTTCCCCACCCTTGACTCAGGCCTTGAAAGACGACGCGCTTCGATAATTTCGCTCGTCACCGTTGTATTTGCGACATCGCAACAAGCGATGAGCGGGAAATTCGCAACGCCGCTACATGTGTGTAATTAATTTACGCTTCGTTACGGAACCACGATTTCTCAAGATATTTAGTTTGGATAGCAAATCTTCTTACCTTGACAACTTCTTTATTCTCTTTGCAAAATAACACATTTTACTGGGATAATTTACTCAATCGGAAATATCGTTACTGTTGAGAAACAAAAATCGGTGAACTATGGTTTTTCTTAATATGTAATCCGATATTCATCTAGAATGAAAATTATTTTCAGTTTAATCATAAATGCTTGCTGTAATGTTGTGCTCGCCAATGCGTTAAATCTCTGGATATGTGATTCTCACCGCATCTTTTCAGCCTGATTATCTTTTGTAAAGCAATTATGTTGTACAGAACTTACGTGCACAACAGTTTTGCCTTTTTCATTTGTTCCTAAATCTTTGTATACAGTCTACGTGTTAACTTATCCTGCAGATTTGTTGTTATCTTCTTGTAGATGAAAAATTTTGCTTTACTTCAATTAAAATTCAGCATACACACTGTCACACAATGAGAGTGATTTCATTTACAGTGTTTTTCTGCTGGTGCTGAAATAGGACAGCACAAAAATGACCATTCTTATCAATTTATGGTAAGCATTTCTTTGAGCTCAACAAATTTTTACATGCATATTTTATCATGGTGTTTTGTAATAATGTCTCGTTATATTTAATTCTGTTTATTTTTCAGGATTCTGGTACAATTAGCATATTTAGCGGGAGAGGAAGTTGGACAGCGAGAGAACAACTCAGACTTCTCGATGCGATTGAACAGTTTGGTTTTGGAAATTGGGAGGATATAAGTAAACATATTGAAACAAGAACGCCTGATGGTAAAAGAGCGTTATTTTTGTAGCTGAATTTATTTCTTAGATTCAAGTTTCTTTTCTTGCAAAATTCATTACTTTTACCTACAACGTATACCAAGCCCCCCCTGTTTAAAATATGATAATTAATATCAGCTCAGCGATTGCTGCGGAACTTTGAACTGAGTGAAAATATCCTGCAAACACTTTTAAATCGTTGCTACATAGCATACTACTTATTCATGCGATTGTTTTTTTTTTCTTTATACAGAGGCTAAAGAGGAATACATCGCCAGATATCTTGATGGAAATATCGGTAAACAGACATGGCCTTCGACTGAAAGTTATAGACCAAACCTGACGGACCAAACTAGCTCTGATTATGGGCCACTATCGCCAGACTTGACCTCGCGACTGCCACCGTTAGATATCACCCCAGAAGAAGCAGCTCAGCTCGGCTATATGCCACAGCGGGATGATTTTGAAAGGGTGTGTTATTTACAGCGAGTATCTCAATTTCTAGCAACGCGCTATAAATCTTCCATATATCGTATGTTCAGCATATGGAAAAAAAATTTCGTTCATCTTCAACAGCTTCGTTACATGAATAACTTCTTTCTTTTCTACAGGATTATAAACACGAGGCAGAGTCTTTGGTTTCTTCGTTGTTTCTCACTCCTGCCGAAGACGATGACCTTGACATTGCGCTAAAGCTAGCCCAAGTTGACATGTACACAAATAACTTACGTGAACGAGCAAGAAGAAAACGTGTCGTTAGAGATTATCAACTTGTCTCTTCGTTCTTTGCTTCGACAAGAAAAGATAGAGCGATCAAGAAAAAACAGAGCAAAGAAGACAGGTAATAAACGAATTAACCCACAATTTATGATCACTCAGGTAATTGTTATATTTGCTGTTAAATTAAATGTCCTTGAATTTATGCCTGTCTTTCATTTCCATTGTTGCTCATTATTTGACATACAGAGAATTTCGGGATAGAATGCGAACGTTTGCCCAATTCTACACAGCGCAGGAGCACGAACAATTCTTGACTAATTTGGAAAGGGAACGAGAGCTCCGACTACGGCTAACCGAGCTTAGTCGTTACAGAGAGAACGGTATCACCAGGCATGAAGAATGTGCCCATTTCGAACAAGTCATGGCACAGACTCAAGGTCAAACAGAAACGACGGATCATTGGACTGAAAAAAAATCTGTAAGTTCTTGTTTGGATTTTTATTTCTTGTTACTCTCTTTTCGGTATTGTAAAAATTGTAGAACTTGTAAAATTACATGTTTATAACTGTATACTAAACTCAGTGTGTGGAAGTTTATCATTGAATAACATTAGTCACATCATTTCTCAGTCACTGGCCGATCCTTGAAAGTCGAACAGAGTAAATACTTCTGTCGCTATTTATTTTCCTCTTCAAAGATACAGAATCAAACCAGATTGACAGAAGGTGCTTACACCTTTACCTAGACATTGGCATTTCGCTTATCCGAATGACAAATCTTTGGAAAATTTCATTTCCATTCGCTCTTTTATCAAACTCTCTTTTTCAGCAATATCCCATATATTATGTTCTTCGAAGAAGAAAAAAGACTACTGCAAAATCTTATATGTTTTGAATGAATGTATTGTTTATTTAATTCTTTCCAGAATTGCCTGTTTTGGCAACTTTCCAAACTTTTTATGATGTGATAATATACGATATAAATTTCACCAACAGCTGTCGTATTTTAAATTTTTTATTAATAAAGCAACTCCAGCATTACTCGTAATAATTATCCTTTTATCTTAATAAAGCAACTCGAGCATCATTCACGATAATTATCCTTATAATTTATTCATGTACTTTTATACGTAGTGGCTAAAATTTAGCAAAGCAAATCCTTGAGAAAAGTTGATTTAGTCATTTCTCTTTTTTGATGTTCAATACACTCGGTCCTTGCAATTTTCAATATATGTGTTTGGAAAAACACCCCTACTAGCAAAAAATTAGATCTATGTAATACCATATCGGTCCCTTTGATATTGTTTCGTGCACGCTGCATGTATGTTGCATTTGTATAATAAGCTATACGCTTCACTTACGTACTTAAATGTTTTGCACCTATTGTAACCTGAATCCATAACATTTGTTCAGATCGACAATAACCTTGAGAAATAATTCAATGAGTCATCAACATTTTCTTCCATTTTCAGGGCATAGTTTTAGTGTCATTGTTATTTCAAAAACTTACATGTTTTACATTGACCTATGTAATATGTGCCTACACGTCAGAAATTCACATATGAATTTTGATGTGTCCACTGCAAAATACTTTTACTTGTGTTTGTTGTAATTTATTACGGTCGTGCTGCAATTTTTGCAATTCTTAGATAAAATGAACTACGGTGATAGAAATCTCAAATTACATACCTATGCATTTTTCCATAATACAATTATACTGCAGCGTCAGCAAAATGATTCAAAAAAATTACACGAAATTCGGATTCACATTGATCTAATCTTCAAATATGAATAAATAACGTGTTAGCTTTTGCTTACTGTTGACTAATCAAATTATTTGTGATGCGTGTTGCCAGGCGTTTGTGAACAGATTGTATCAGTTTGCATTTCACTTAGGGCAGCAGTGGGCCGTCCACACCAACACACCGCCAAATGTTAAAAAAAAGGTGAGTCCCATGTACGATTGGAAGCAAATTCAAACATGAAAATTTTCCGAAGCTCTATGTGCAAAGTTTGCAGTTAACTAAGTGCGCTTTCCAAATGATTATATTTTGTTTTTATTATGAGTGGGTTGCAAAAATTTCTTGAAAACAAATTCACACCTGTTTCTCTAACGTACTTTTCTATAGATTCATCTCATGTGAAGATCCGATGAATTTTGTAACACATTCGATTTCTGAATAAGTAAATAGCCCTCGTGATTATTTGCTAACTCTGCAAGATTATTGACGCTGTGGCGATATTTTTCTTTTAATTTTTCACTTTTTGTATTTGAGCTGACTTACAGATACAGAAAAAATTTAGGTATGTGAGACTAAAAACACAAAAACCCCTTGTACATACATACCTGTACAAACTACTTATGAAGCTAATAGAAATTTCAAATATAATTAATATATAAATAATAATAAATTTGTTTTAGCCGAGATTTATTCCTATTAGCTTCAATATACAATACAGTAAGATCGAGAAATCATATTGTACGTGTGGATTACAGAGAAGAAGAAAAAAGCTGCGGTTTAATAGACCAAAAATGCACGTCAAAGGCAGACTCAGCCAGCAACAACTACATAATCAATCAAGCCAGTCCCAATCGGACGACGATTCCAGTCAATCAGTTGGCGGTGCAAGATAGCCATACCAATTCCACCCATCCTACAATTGCTTTCTCAAAAACTACTTTGGAGAAAGGCAACAACTCTACTGTTACAGCCATCAAAGTCTCTCCAACGGGATTTACAGTGTCCGATGCAAGGGACGTAGAGATGGAAGCGGCAGCTCAACTTCTCACCAAACAAGAGAAGACCTTGTGTCTCCAGCTAGATATGAAACCAACGCAGTATCTTACCCAAAAGACCCTGTTGTTACAAGTACGTATAACACTTCCCATGTTTATTAAACAAATTTTCAGAAAAACGTAAACACAGCCAACAACAATCGCTAAACATTGGAGTACCCTTTGTGCGCAGGAGTATCTAAATGGCAATAGGAGATCAGGCGTTGCACCCCAGTCTGAGCCGGAGAGCAAGATCCTTCACTATCTGGTATCCAATGGCTGGATTGCTGCGAACTGATCAACGCAGAACCAATTAAATTTATAGGCGACGCCTCATCTCTAAGTCACCTTAGGATCATTGCAAGCCAAGTCTTAGAAATAAATAATTTTACTGTAACTTATTATTTGAATATTAATTGAACAGGTGGGAAGAATTTTACCCTTTTTCATCATACTGCCAAATCTGTCGCATTGTTCAAGTTTTCATAGATTTATCTAACAACAAAGATTCCTGTCATAGTTATAAAGAAAATTAAACCGTTTACTAGCAGTAGATTAATGTGTCGACTAATTGCTGGCAAATTTGACATTCAACTATAGATCTATTTATAACTTGCTATTTTGCGCTGCATTAATCTCATTGTCAAGTATTGGCAAGAGATTTAATTACTCTTTGGGTAACATTCCGCCACATTTACAATTCTTAAATTTAAGAAACGTACACATTGTGTTCACCAATTACTGTGATCTTTATATTTATTTTGAGAAGGAATTGTCAGATTGATTAAATTTAGTACTACTCAATATTCAATGCTCCAATACTAAAATACTGTCATCTGTTGTTATCACACTGCTCTGGAGACATCTGTTTGTTTATGTGTGTCTAATTGTGTGAGAATCATGCTTTGTTTTTGATAAAATTGAAAATTTTTGGCCCAGATTTTTGAAGAGCAATACCTGATATTATTTCATCTCATAATTAATGTACTATTGTAAGTAGATATATGTATGTAGGTTGATATTTTACGTTATTTTACGTATAGCTGTCCTCTTACGCTGAATGCGGTCGACGACTTATTTATAAATAATTGAATACCTAGGTTCCGCTTCTATTACCCTGAAATTTTTGCTCAATTCTATTGTTTGACAAGTTATGTTTCGCCTTGTTCATCTGTAAAATTTACGAATCGATAATCCTCGGTTTCTTTCTACCTGTTCAAAATAAGGTGTATAAATAAACTGTTTTCATTTACAATAACGAAATTAACTATGTATCGCGAAACACTTAGGAGTGGGATTTAATTGTGAATATTAATATTGTATTGCATACTATCGACGTGTAGCCAATGCAAGAAAAAAAATATTCTCAATCTTAGTTAATGTGAATTGTCGAATTTTTTTTTTGTTCCTCTCGCTATTGAGAAGTGTGTAAACTTATAGATACAAAACCAAAGCTCTTGATGGCCAAGAAAAGTGTCTTGGAGTGAACATGCCACTGGTGCCTCATGGTGTTCCTCCACCACCAAATTGCTGAATATTTGAATTACAGTTATATTATACTGTATGTATAGATGCTTGAATCGTAAAGAAATTTGAGCTAGTTAGTTGTATTGAGTGACAAGGACATAGGAGTATTAAAAGCTGCTGATTTTCTGAAACTGTAAAACAACATGAATTTCTTAATTTTATTTCACACCTATTCATGGGAAATGAAGTTTAAAACTAATCAAATATTCACCTAACTTTCCGCTTACCAAATATCCCAAATTATCATCCATGTCAATGAACTCTTATAAAACGGACTATAGCTATGAGAATGGAATGTTTTGGTACCATAAGTGAACTGGAGTTAAACTTTACTGTGAACTTTCTTTACCAGTTTACCGATTTGTAATAAATCCTATTCCTATCCTGAAAAGTTGAGGGTTTGTACACAGTTAGGTATTTAAATGTAACTGATTGGTAGCGGAAAAGCTAATAAAAATATTTGAACATCATTTTATTGTTAAAAAATAATTATTACATGAGGTGCAATCTTAAAACAATTGGTAATAAAAATAGTAATAATGAGACCACATAGCTTGCAGATTAATTAACGGAATAATTCTCATTTAAAGTAGTAGCAATTCTTATACGATTAATCAGCAAGCAATCCATGATAGGTAATTCAAATGGTAAATCTTGGTCAATTGTCTCAACTATCTATATGATTAGTCAAGTTTATTTAAAATCTAAGAAAGAATAGCTGGAACTGTTAGGTACAAAACAAGTTATAACTAATGAAATTAAAATGTTTAATGGTGGAAATATAACATTGTTACATCATATGTAGAGAAAAGTTGCCAGTTGCCAAAGCCGTCTATCTTTAATTGGGGATCAAAGGTAAGGGTTGCCCGATCATCTCGGCGTAGTTGTTATGTGTTTAAGGTCTTTTGTATTATGAGATGACTTTTATATCACTACATGATTTAAGTAACAAAGATTGAAGGCACTACCCATGAAAAAATCAAAGCTGTTTTTACTCTTTCGCCAAATAGAAATCTATCTTCTTCAATTGATCGGTTTTGTTGTATTCTGGCAATCAATTAACTAAGCTGATTAAATTTGCAAATTCCCTTTGTAATCCATTATACATATTTATCCCAAATCCTGAACGAAACATACTTCTATCTGTAAGCATTGATCTTACCTTACTTCATTTTTAGTCGCTTGAATTCATCTTAATACTAATTTCTTTATTTTTTTTTCTGTCCTTTCAAAAATTTTTTTAAATATTAGATAACTACAAAAAGTAACAATCTAATAAGTGGATTTATGAATTAATGTCAAATCGCAAATTCAATATACGAAAGCACCTAATAACTGAATTTATGTCTTCCTATAATTAATTTGGTCAAAAAATCCCAATAACCAATAACGTATTAAGAACAAATAACAGTGATTTCAAAAATTCAGTAAGAAATGGGAAGGAAGAATTAGTGTTGTTTTAACATCAATGCTTCCACTGCCATATTATTTAATTCCACACGCATTTTTTCCGGTTACAATTAACCTTGTTATTGTTACTTACAATCACGTTTCAATACAAAACAAAACAAACAAAAATAATTCAATACAAGCCTTCAAATAGTGAAAACCTATAATCATTCTATTAGAGTATTTGTGTGGCTTTTAGATAATCTGACACGCCTATTTATGAGTTTATCGTAAATTTCATTATTCTCTCAATAAACGTAGATAAATTTAATACCGATGGCATTACAGAATACGAAGTTTTCGTATTCTGAAACAAATGTAAAGATTTTTACTTTACGCAATGTACAGAGTGACTACTAATATATTCCTGAACTAAAGAGTAGCTGGCTATTGTACTGTACGTAAATAGAGTACCATGCCAATTTATAAATTGTGGTGGGTGCAAATCTCAGAAATTGTTAATTATTAGCAAAATCTTGCTGTCATGTTTAGGAAACAATTTTCATTTATCGTTTACAACTTGGTATTGCTTGCAATGATAGTTAAAATCACTATATTTGTCCAAAATCATCACGACTATCATACTTATTTTTACACGGATGTCTATAACATACTAAAAAGTGCACCTTGGTTCGAAATGGTAGAGAAATTGATTCGTTGAAAATTGTTGTTCTATAACGATCGCACGTAACTAAGCTTGTTAAACGAGGGTCACAAAAAACAGTTAAGTATGAAAGTACTGAATAATTCAAGCAATCTATGACGTCTGATCGATATTTTTTTGAACCATCGTATTACCTACTTTTCTTTGGATAACTTTAAAACATGTAATATTACCTCATCAACAGTTTGTGATGTCAATAATGATTTAACAGTTTCATCTTCGATTACAACTGTGAATAATATCTTTACATTCTCTCTCAAACGCTGAGCAAATAGTAAATCACTATCCGATGGAATGGGTTGATGACCACAACGCTTAATTACAGCTTCCAGGACGTCTTGAATTGGTGCTTTGGGCCAACCGAATGCCTGCATAAAAAATTGATTCTTTTAAACTATGAAATTTCAAAAAATAGACGTCAAAAAACGTATTTTGATATTGTAGTGGAGAACATTCAATACGACTTATAATCAACGTACCTGTAATGTTTCTTCTTCAACAAGCAAGGATAGTAGATCAACAATAGCTTTGAGTAATTTATCTTGAGATAGAGTAACATTCGCTCCGACACTTTTTGTCTTTGCAGCTGCGCTAGAGGCAATTTTACATAACTGTTCCTGCAAGCGACGTTTTTCAGCTTCTGCCATAGCATCTTCCAGCATGTCTCGATGCTTTGTCCGCATGTGCCGCATCAGGCAATCTTGTCTAATAAACGCACGTCCGCATTCATCGCAAGACTGTGGCATCTCACGTCTATGCGTATTCATGTGAACACGCAATGCGGACTTGACCGCAAATCTCTTCGAACATTTGTCACATTTGTGTGCTGAAATGAGGTGCAATTCATGAATTTACAATTCTACTCGCTAGGTGCACGCACCTCCAACCATTATATCACATACGTGTATAAGTATAAGGAATTGTGAAATCAGCTTACGTTTAACTCCAGTATGAAGAACGTAATGTCTTGAAAGGTCTTCTTTACGGATGAAAGCTTTCTTGCACAAGTCACACTCGAATGGTGCAGCTCCTTGATGAACGAATCTCATGTGTACGGTTAGTCTAGTTTTGCGATTAAAGGCTTTACCGCAAACGTCACAGTAAAATGCATGTTCTCCTGTATGATGAAATACGTGCGCCCGCAGTTGGACTGCTTGTATGAATGTTTTACCACAATACTGACATACATGTGGTTTATCTCCCGTGTGTGTACGATGATGGCGATTCAAAGTTTCACGTGCCGCAAATCTTTTGTCACACTGAAAGGGAAACAGAATGTATTCGATTAAGCTACTGTCTAAATTTTGCTAGTAATAATAGCATACAATGTTTGATCAAGAATCATCATTACTACCACATATTGTAGTAAAAAATGAGTGCTATTTCACAGCGTATATCACTTGTCTTCATTAGGGTACGTTTGATTTGTCAGTATTATTTACATTGGTAAATTTAAGAGAAAGACACTTTCTACGCGAGTAAAGTGACTAGCAAAAAAACTGAATCTCATTTGAATAGTCACACAAGTATCACGCGACAAGTCTTTTGATGGTTGGATTGAACTGATAAACAGAAAGCAGTGATAATAAATATATATAGAGAGCAATATGTAATAAACGTAGCTTTGGTGTAACTCTTCAAGTTTAGAATGTAAAATATTTATGTGTAATTTGTATTGTTAATCATTTTTAATTTCATAAGTCCGTAATATTGTCAAAAACACGTTTAATCTCTAATCAAATACAGGGGTACTCAATCCAAAACCGACAAACCATTTAGGTCATTCATTTCCACGATTTTAATTTTTATCATAATGATACTAGGTAAATTTCTAAATTTTATAGAGAAAAATTCACACACATAGAGGCAGTTGTATAGTAGCACACTGCACATGTCAATGTTTCCCATTCTACGGTGGAAGAACTTTCAGTTAGTATAGCTCAAGAAACGACAATGATTATTAGCTTACGCTTCACAGAGTAATTTAATGCAGTGTTTGATAAATAATACAGCCGGGAAACATGTTTTTCATCTGTCTTGATGAATATAGTAGATATTACCGTACGTACTTACCTTTTTTCTAAAATTAATTACATCACTAAGTAAGCGTCAATAGATGGGCAAACTAATTGAAATAAATAGTAAATTAAATGAAAATTTGACTCTTTGAGGCAGTTTTCGTTATGTTTATATAAGAGATCGAAAATTGGTGTGAATTTTTCTCTGTTTACGCGATAAAATAGTTTATCAAAATTTTGAAAAAGTGGTGCGAAAAACGTGGACTAATATTTGTCGGTTTTGGTTGAAATGCCCCTATATTTTACATTACTTAATACGTTTGCATTGAAACTTACTTTGATCGTTCTTCATATCCTTATTGTTTGCTTGTAATTAAATTGATGGCATACATGTAGTTGGGATGTAGAGTTTTTCTTTCATTGTTATATCTTTTCATTCAATGACTCAAAGAGTAGTAATAACAAACACAAGTATGCGTAAGCTAACAATAATTTTTCTAAGCGTTTCGCTTGTTTTCAAACCAAAACCTAAATTATGCATAGTCAATCTATATCGGATACGTAGTTATACATAAATTTAGGCTATTACTCATTATGCCTACGTTGATAGAGCGTAATATTTCCTGTCAAAGTATATAAGTTCAAAAAATATTTAGACTTACAAATTTGCACTGGAATGGTTTCTCGCCTGTGTGAACACGTCGATGTTTTTTCATGGCTGGAAGAGACTGAAAACTCTTTTGACACAGATCGCACGCAACTGGGCGTTCTCCTGTATGCGTACGCTCATGAATGACTAATTGTTGATTTGTGTAAAATTTTTTTGGACAATGTGCACATGCCTGTTTCTTCTGCCTCTGCGGCGCTCCTGCATGCATACGCAAGTGTTCTCGTAAGTTATCTTTGCGCGTGAATTCCTTATGACAAACCTGCAATCAAAAGTTAGATTCGATATCATACGCCAGAGCCTCTGGCTAGTGTTTACAAATATATTTTTAACGTGCAAATTGCAGTTATCTGACATTAATAATGATATCTAAAAATGCGAAACTTACTTGGCAAGCAAAACCAGCACGAGATACACCGTCGCAACCAGTTTGCATAACGTGTCTATCCAAATGATACTTTCTTGAAAAATATTTGTCACAACGTTCACACCTAAAAAAATTCAAAAAATTATTAAAATTCTGAATAGGTCTTTCTTTCAAAGATGTTTCTTGGCTAGTGCTTTTTATCATCAGTTCTTAAATAAATAGTGTAAAAATTGTCCAAAATAATTCACTCACTTAAAGACTTGATGTTTCGCATGAACAGTGTAATGATGCTTGGTTAGGCTTTTCTTATTGGCAAATGCAAGGTCGCACACTTTGCAAGTGAAATTTTGTTGTATCCAATGAACCACAACCATGTGCCTTTCCAGGGCAGAAAGTTTTTTGAAAGAAAATTCACAGTGGTCGCACTTCAAACATCCGTCAGTATGTGCCGTTAATGAATCCTCTCCACAACAATGACACTTGTCGACGGACACAGGTTTTATCGCTGCTGCAAGATTGTTGTTTCTTGGTGTATTGCCGCCTGGAAAAAAAATGAATAGTAAATTGTTAGTGAATGCTACTAACACACGCCACAAAAGTTTGTGCAAATGATTGCACCCGTATTAACATTTACCATCTGAAATTTGGCTGACGTCATCTGGTTCTTCGACGTACTCTTCGTCGTCTGAATCATAGCCAGTTATTTGTCCGATTTCTAAAGCATCTGAACGGTCATCCTCGTCTCGACATACATCCAAATGATCCTTTAGCAACTGTAGAATTGAGTAAAAATGTACATAATATTACTGTTAGAATTAGGATTCTTATGGTCAGAATCATGGGAGGCACAGATTTTCTTTACGTTGTAAAGACTAGCACAGAAAAGTTTGATGTTGAATTTAAGTATAATCACATAAAATCGGTTTTAATAAAAGGTATGGAATACTAATTTGCTCAGTTCTCATTACAGCATACTTATTAGGATACAGAAATGGTAACTGAACTTACATCTTCTGATTTGAATATACGGCGACAGGTAACACATTCGTAGTCTGTTATAATTTCAATTATATGATCAGTTTCGTCTGACCCAGCTGTAATGGAAACACATGTATTAGTATAAAAACTTCATCTGTAACAGTAACTTACTAAGTCATTGATATTTACATTGCTCATTTAAAAAAATATCTGATCAACTTTAGTAGTAAAGAACTACTTGACAATGTTATGGAATATGGGATGCTCATCATTGTAAGTAAATTAGATTCGAAAACTACTTGTGACGTCATTCGCAAAATCCATCTCGAATTCTAGAATCCCACTTTGTGTGACACATAGAATAACTGATATTTTCTTGCATGTTTTTGAGTCAATTATTATTGAAGAATTAATTGTATCCAATTTTTTGCCTAATAACTTATTACCATTTCAAAGGAGCCGCCTTTCGTGTTATTAAATAAAAATTCTACGTCAATGTATATTATGATGTCAATGTACATTAGTACGCATGTATTGAATTATATACGTATACATAATAATTGTTTGAGGTGCTAAAAATATACACTCATTTTATCCTTACACTGTCCGTTGAGTAGTTCAATCTCCTCCTGAGCATCTGCAGCCTGTATGGCATTTTCGTTTTGTGAGTCGCCTACAATAGAAATCAAACAGGTGTTGAACAGATGGTTAGTTTACCCGTCTATCGTAGAAAATTTTATTTGTATTACAGAAAAGATACGTAGTAATAGAATAACAGTATTAACAATCACTTTCGGCAACTACGCCACTACATACCAAACAATAGTTCAACAGCCTCCTCGACATTCCCTGACGGGACGGGATGTTCTATCTTTACGATTTCTGTAACAGACAACATGTATAATGGCGTGAATTCGTCGATTTAACCAAAATATAGGTATGAACGAAAGGCACCGATTGGTAATCATCGGGGACAGGTAATTACCTATAACACGCGGCATGCTTTCAGTCTAACGGGAGAGAATCTCCCTGACATCCGACGCAGCGATGATCAATGGTTTTCCAAATCTCTTTACTTGCAACCTCGCACTACGATACCTGTGATCTAGACGTTGCTCAGCGTGTTTGTTTCATGTACAAAACACTTTATTATCCTAAATCTAAACAGCAATACCAGTTTGTGTTTCAGTTTGGAATAAATAATGTGTCAATATTAAAGTAAGACTGGGAAAAAATGTATAAACACGAACATTTGCCCCTGATGGAACGTCCACCTTGGGACACGACGCATTACAAAATGGCCTACATAAAGGGGCACGCCTTTGTGAAGCAAAGATTCTCAATTTCGAAGATATTTTGATGAAAATAACATGAGCCAAAAGGGAATTTTATTTTCAAATGCTATAACCATCGTTAATTTTATAAGAAATATCGTATTTTTCTTTATCGCTAAGCTTTTTTCACAATTCAATTCGAGTTTGTAGTGTTGGCTACCCTGCGCGTGACGAGAGGAAGATATTTCAGTGGAGGAAGATCACGTGGTTATAAATCTGATCACGTGATCCGTCGCCAACAGCAACCGATACGTATACAACATCGCCCTGTCAAATCTATTTCAACATTTGAAACGTCGTATTTTATTTCCATAATATATAATAGAAAATGACGGAAGACGTAAAGCCGGAAGTAATTAAAAAAACTCAAGACATTCTCGGGAAATATTTTAAAAAACCACCACTCACGGAAAAATTGTTAAAGAAACCACCTTTTAGATTTCTACATGATATAGTCTCATCGGTAATACTGTTAGTTAATATTACGCTCTTTTTTACATTTAATTCATGTTTCATGCTCACCCTTATTTAAAATAAAAACTTTGAAATTATTCTGCTAATTTATTGTGCTTAACGTTCTTATAATGTTAAAGGTAATTAGAGAAACTGGATTTCTCGATGGTCTTTTTACAGAGGATGAATTGAATTCCGAAAATATAAAAGACAAAGACACCAAGCTTGCGTATTTAACAAAACTGATTGACGTTGTGAGTAAGTGAAACGAAGACACAAATTATCTAGATGGTCATATTTTCCCTGATTATTCTAGATATCTAACATAATAAGTTAAACATTTCAGAGTTGATTACTGGAAATAATCTCATGGTACGACCCAGTAAGGTCATCGCTGGACATGAACCCACTCGAACCAATGAGTTACTGCAAGCAATTGGAAAAGCCCTTGACAAAAAGGTATTCACAATAATTTCTAGTTATTCGTAAAATGGTAAACCCAATGTTCAAAATGGTATCACTGTGTAATTGTTTATCTTTCACAATAGATCAGCAGCGCAGAAGCAATAGAGCACTATAAAAATAGTAATGGTAGATCTAAGGGGCCAGTGAAATCAAAACTGGTTGCTAAAGATGAGTCTAAGAAGCCAGTGTCTAGACAGTCTTCACAATCTAGAAAACCGGTGGAAAAAGAGAAGCCTCCGATTGATCAAAAGAAAAAGTCTACAAGCACCAGCAAAAATGCACCCAAAGAAGTTAAAACCCGTGCTGAGAATAGACGAGAAAAACTACACGAACAGGAAAAAGAGAATAAAGCAAAAAATAAGGGTGGGGATAAAAAAGAAAAGATCGTTGAAATTCCTTCTGCTGAGGTGAAGAGATGTTGATATAGGAGTTAGAGTAGATAATCTATTTTAGATATAGGTTGAGCGTCGTATTTTGTTTACCTTTTGTATCGCAGAGCCTTTTCTTTTTTTACTTTGATCGATAAAAAAGTATTTTCTTCCATTGTTTTGAACACCGCCATGACGATTTTATAAAAGATTTAGTCATTTAACAAACATATTATCTATAACTCTTGTAATGTCGCCCAATGATTGTATAACTAAATTATTTTTAGTCCAAGGAAGAAAAACGGCCATCTTCGGTGAGGCGACAAAGACGCTCAGCGTCAGTTCAACCCAAGGAAGATCCTTCATCACCAAAAACGTTAGACTCCCCAAAAACCAAACCTGCTTTATCAGATTCAACAAATTCACCTACTCACAAAATGACCGAATCTTCGTTGCGTAATACCAACTCGCCGATAGACAAGCAAGTAAAATCGCAACAAGGTAATAACCAAACGGAACAACCGCCTGATAGAATATCAGAACCAGAAACAAGACAATCTGCTGAAATAAGGGGAAAAACAAGCGCAAATGATGATGGTTCTCGTAGAAGCTCACATTCTGATGGGAGGACAAAGAGAAGTGCAGAAAAAAACTCAGCTCCCTTAGAAGGTGAATCGAAACCGAAATCTTCAGCTGGGAACAAAGTAAGAGAAGCAAGTAGCCTGCTGTCACCAAATCATAAATCATCGAAATCAGATACAGTACCAAACAAATTACAAAAACAGTACACGTTTGAGCATCCAGGTTCTCCACCACCAAAGCCTGGTCCCCCAGACGATTCTGCAAATACAGCAATGTCAGTCTAATAAGTATATAGTTCAATATTAATGAATAGCTCGATAGTGTTTTTATAATCTGGTAATAAAACGAAAACAATGTTTGTAAAGTTATCAAACTATTACTGTGGTTTGCTTATAGAGTTCCTGAGACGACAGTAGTGAGACCAAAAACTTCACTGCGTCCTCCCAGTGCCAGGCCAATGAGCGCTAGACCTGCAGCTCCTAGGATGCGATCAAAAACTGAATTCATTTTAAATGAAGATATAACGTAATCCTAAGGATCATTGGTTATTGAAAATAAAGTAATTAGACGTTAACACATGTGCATTTTTTTCATTTCAGAACTCCAATGGGCACTGTTAATGTAATCGTAGAAAATTTTGACACAAAAGAGGAAGATGACGTTGATGATATGGTTGTAATGGAGACAGGTGGGAGTGGGGATTCCCTAAACATCGATGGATTAGCTAGGACTGAAAGTCAGCTTTCGGAAGAACATGGACATCTGGTAGCTCAAATCTTGGAGACTCAAAGAGAGTTAATCAATACGGACAATGTCGATGTTATGCCCAAGAAGGTGGAGATTGTGAGCATATTTGAATATCTGATCACATACTGAACATCACGTTTAACCCGCTAAGTTTTCAAGTCCCCGCTACTTTCTCAAATCAATCTTCTGATGCACCAGTATCTCAGACCAGTAGTATCTGAGTATATTTCCAAATCCATAGAATAAAATTCACGTGTATATTGTTATAGGAATGGGAAGCAGGATCAAGAAGAGATCGTGAAACAGCAATAAAAGAAGTTGATAAATTGCGAAGTTCGATTCAAACTTTGACGCGAGCGACAAACCCACTGGGTAAACTCTTGGATTATTTACAGGTAAAAAATTACTTTTGTAGTTATATAGCATTTTGATTGAGACCATACAAGGCTGCAGAAAATTACGTCCATTTTATTCATTTGCAAAGATACAGTCTTTTCAACCTGCATGCATTCAACGACCTGTATTTGCTTAACAGGAAGATGTAGAGATGATGCAGAGGGAACTCCATGAATGGCGAAGTCAATATAATCAATTGAGTGAACAATTACGCCAGGAGCAAATGTGAGTAAATAATAGTCGACAATTATCTCCATTCATCAGTGCACCTATAATTACTCAGTATTAAAAAATTATATAATATTTAAACAGCACTGTCGCACTCTTGTTAAAGCAGTAATGATATTCCAAATAATTATATAAAATACGCATAAATTTTGTTATTATTATGGCAGCTCAACAGAAGAGTTTATAGAACCCATGAAAGGAACTCTCAAAGACATCGAAGGTAATATCAAAGTTCAGTTGGATAAAATACGCCAAGTAAAAGCTGGGATAATGAAAAATGATCAGAAGATACAGAGATTGCTCAATGGACATTTGTAGGAAACTAATTACTAACTTGGTATCGTAAGATGGATAATTCAACAAGCTCGTACCAACTGCGTATTAACTTATTCTCATACATGATACTACAATAGATACAAACATTTTACGTTGGATGCAATAGAAATATCAAAATATAATACAGCTGCGATATAACATGATAAATAGTATATCATAATCTTTGTTTTATTGATTATCTGTATTAATTATAACAAATTTTACTAAAATAATAGCGACAACTAAAGTACACAGTGTTACAGACCAAACCGATTGTATGAATATCTGCTGTGTTGCATTTCAGGTACTAAATTGTAAGACTTGGGAACGCGACAAATTATAAAAATTTGGCAATTATTTCACGCTTACATGCGTTCTCTGCTTTCTTTTTTGGTCAGTGCAGAAGGAATCTATGTCGAGCTAATTGCATGTATTGCTATTTTATTTAATATAAACTTGTATCGTCCAACAAATTAGGTCATATATAGTAATATAGTTTACATATTTATTTGGATGACAGTAATACCATACTATAGCATAATATTATGACGATGTTTATAGACTATATCTAAGATTGCACCAAGTAACAAGGTTTTTTTTTCTTTTGTTTTTTTTTACACTTTATGCGATAGATTAAAGCAGAATGGAAATTTTTTATTATAACGAATGTAACCAGAGTGACGAACTCACTGATAAGTCCTAATGAACCATAATTGAAAAGTGTACCGTGCATCCTTGGCATATGACAATTAGAATGTAAGTGCAAAATGCTATGTAAAAATTGCTTGGTATGCAGTCGATACACCTCAATTATGAAACTTGGCAAGCCGTTAGCATGCTCCTTTCTAAGGAAATTGTCCTACATACAGGTGTAAATATTGTACCTATTTTCACAGCTATAATCCTAATGAATCATACAGCTCGTAATGTCAATTTCAAAAGATCATGCTCAGTTATTCAAGTAGTCTGGTTGTTAAGTTTTATAAAGTCTGATAATAAACAGAAAGCAATCTCCTGGAGATCGGGCGAAGAACAAGATTTTGAAAACCAATAATTGTTCTGTAACATAATTATAATTCTGACTATAAAACTTTTCCATAATTATAATTAATATTTTTTACAGTAATTGTTTATGCTTATTATTCACAAGGTAAATGTTACTTTGCCCAGCAAACAAAACAGAACCAGTTGAATCAGAACTTATACACATAGATACATACATTGTACAGTAATTACAAATTATTCTATGTAATTTATAGTTCATGTACAAGTTTTTATGATTCTTTACAATATTATTTTCTTTTCTATGAATATAGACTTACCTATATACACCTTTGTATATCATTATGTATAATAATATAACAGTTTATTTTTGTGCAAACATAGAAATTTAAATTACAAAAATGATCTATGTCCATACATTATTATGCAAGGGCTTCTCAGTTTTCATTTTCTAAAAAAAAAAAAACCGTAGTAAACTAAAGTTTATATTGGAAACACATACTGAGATGAAGGAATAATTTTTTTGCGAAATTTTGAAGTTCTCACCTAGTTTGTTATACAAAGATTACAGATATTTTGCACTTACATAAAATAATATATTGTATATTTATATTTCATACGCGAGGAAAGTAAAAATAAAAAGGTATTTGTTACTGAGTAATTATAACATTCGAGTAAATATTATTTATATTCAATTCGGTTTCAACAGAATTAAGTTTCTATTTCATTTCTGCTGATACTTAAATGAATTCTTCTTGCAAATTACTGCGTAAAACAAGAAAGCTAATTTTAAAAACTTGCAGAAAGTAAAATAAATTCGGCGGAAAATAACAGTGGCTACCTTTTCTTCAAAATAACTTACTAATTCGTTAAATTGAATAGTGAACTGCATAATTTTTACAGCTTAACAATTTTACCAAGCATCAAATGTATATATTCTTTATAATGTATGGATATTTTATAATCTATTATTACTGAAGCTTGGAAGTTGGAAATCTACAATGTGTCCATATGGATTATAACATTTATTTTTGAAATTTCTTCACGGCATAAATTCACAGTATACAAGCAAAATATCATTCATTAAATAGATCCTTTCTTCTTTTTAATTCTTTTTTTGATTTTCTTTATTTTCAAATAATAAATGAACAAGTTGCCAAGAATTTGCAAATATCATGTAGATTACCACCAAACAGCACGGTAAGTCGGTATGATAAGCTAATTAAAGATAAATTAACTTTCAATTCGTTCAAGACTGGATACAATATATGTAAGGCATCAGAAGGTTCAACACTAATACTTCATCTATCTTTTATTCTTAATAAGTCAACGTTATTTGAGCATAATTGTTGCAAGTAAGAATATACTTGCCAACGTATATCGGACTATGTACATAACTGATATTTGGGATCAGTTCAATAAAATTAACATTTTTTTAACAAAATTTTCAACAGTGATAAGATATTAAATTTATATTTATAAACAGAAAACGAAACAAAAACAATAAATAGAAAATAAATTGAAACCTCTGCGAGCGACGGTTCACTCAAAAATGAATAACCTAACGTAATTGGTTTAAAAAAATAAAGGGAATTCACTTACCCTGTTGCTTGCAACAATTATACCTCACGTAATCTCTATTCAAACATTCTTCAATAAGAAACGGCTAGTCTGAAGCGTTCTAGTGCTGGACACCAATGTCAAAAAAAAAATTAACGCTTATTATCTTGTCAAGTGTATAAATTACACTGCAAACATAAATATACATACATATACATTACATATAGGTGTATGTATAAATACACACGTATGAATGTATGTTTGGTACTTCAATGTCATTCATGCCGTGATGTGACGTGAAGATACTCGATGTGATCATCATTTTCATATTAAGCTATTAAGTGTGGTGCGAAATTATTTATAATCCAGCACTGCTTTCGCCAATATATCTACCTCATTACCCAAAACCTAAGTCCTTACACATATAGCGCAAGTCGACCGTAATTGCTACAACTGAAACATCTCGTCCTGCTGTTGCTGCAGTCTTTGCAACGACGTCTTCACTCTTCTTCCTTGAGTCATTACAACGGCGGACGGCAAATTATGAACATCGCCGGATGAAGATGTCCTCAATAGCTCAGAGGGTTCGGCTGATGAGTTTGTGGTTGAACTAATGGGGTGTGAGTTGCGTAATCTAGCAACGGCTCTTCGCCGCTGCGTGAACGTGTCATCCCCCTCATGGCAAAACCTGGACATTTTGCCAAAACAAAAATAATATCTATTTTTTAAATACTGTTTCTCAACTTATGAGTCTGTTATTTCAATGAATAGCGATATTTTCACATGCTCCGTTCTGATGTCACATATATCATGATCTGGTACTAACGCCAGATGTATCAGATATATTCCGGAAACATTCAAACATCAAATCATGATAAGAATAGATGAATATATGAAAGGTTCAGTGCCAGCGTAGCCTAAACCACATTGTCGATAAAACTCACTTCAACTATACTAAGCCATTTGAAACGAGCCTTATCGAGAATGTGAGTTAGGCTACTCTGGCACTCAACCCATCATATATTAATATTAGAATTGTTTATCCATCTTTTCTAGTAAAGTCATGCTAAAAATAGTTTGATTTCGTCACTGATTGATAATTCGAGAAGAGTTATTACATGCGTAAAAGTATGAAAGTACAAAATTATTTCATGCCAAATTGTATAGTATTTTAGAAAAACGATACGTCTCCTAATTATTCTGATAAATTCATAACTTCAAGAAAATCCCGATTGTTATTAGACTATAGGTCTAATTTGAGAAATATGAAATTCAATAAATAGAAGAACGTTAAAAGTGTTTTAGAAAAATTATAGCGGACCATAGTAGCGTGCAAAACTATGAAATGAGAGGACTTTAGTTCAAATCCTCAGTGCAGCTCGCAAAAATTGTAAGACGAGTACCTAGTTTAGGCGCCATATCGACAAGCTGAGGTTCGAAATAGGTCCGGCTACACCTAAGCAAGGTTTTGGATATGTTGAGATTGCTGCAGACGCATAATGATGGTTACTAACCCATCCCACTCTCACTACGCAGAAGCTAACTGCTTATGGGGATGTTAACCGAAAAGGTACGCTCAGTTTGTTTGTGATTATTATTATTATTATTAATAATAATAATAATACCTACTACAGTTAAATAAAATAATTCAAATTCAATGCGTCAGAAGGACTGTTTTTGTTTGCGAAATCAATTCTATTGCATGTTATGCTTAACGTGTGGTAAGTGTTGAAAATTGGAAGTTGAAACATACAGCAAATGATAATTGATTCAGTAGAACATAAATTAGGGGACTTACGCATATTCTCCAAAACTGTGTCAAAGAGTGCAAGTAAAAATATATCTAATAAGCTATTGATTCAATTTTCAGAACTTAAGCGCAATATTCAATTCAATAATAAAAAGCGTTAAAGTGCATGTAACTTACTCACTATTTCCTTGCGCGCGTTTAACTTCCTTCTTCATACTCGCTATAGATGAATCCATTTTTGCCAAGAAATCATCTACGGAGCTTTCGTCATCTATGGAAGAAGTTATCGACGAAGGACTAGTTATCTGAAAAATTAAATGAATACGTGTACTCTTTCTAAACAATTATTACATGGAATCTGAACTAAAGTAAGAAAACTTACGCTTTCGATACCCTGTGAACTCTCAGCACCTGAAGGCAGGATAGAATAATTTCCTAAGGAAGCGTTAATATCTCCAGGTACAGGAATAAGTAGATATTCACGTAGAAATAAACTGTCTGATGCCCACAGTCTGTTTGCTCTCCGTATTTGTTCTGTCTGGAAGAATAAAAAATAAAAATAAAAAACATGACCAAAATCAATATTTAAATCTGATACCTGAAAGCCGTAACGATGAAATTTACACACTTGGAAAACATATTTGAGAATAACGCGAGTAGAAATAAAAACAAAAGCCTCAATTTTACCTGCTTATAAACTAAGAATAAAATAGAAAAATTATAAGTATATTTTTACAAGAGTTTACAATGAAATTATACTGAAATTACGTAACCTGCCGTATGGTTTACTCAAAACCGAACGTCATGTTAAAAATCGATTAAAAACGATTTTATTCATCGCCATTAATATTTACTTGACCCTAATGGTGAAATCAATTGTCATCTTCGGTTCATTCCTTTTTTTATTTCTTTTCTGTTTAACCTTCAGGTAACATAATATTATAAATCCGTCTACGCAACAGACCGATATACAGGCTTATCTTGTCGCCTAGAGTTAACAAATGTTTTGTTATCTTTGTAACATATTTTGTGAATATTTTGGTGCAGTAATAATAATAATCTACCAAATGACAATTCCTAAGAATGCTTGATCTGTGATTGTTAAAATTCTTCCTTCAATTGTAATCACGCATGTATCGTTTGAATAAGTGGTACTTGAATAGGCTTGCGTGTAATTATTGACACAAATATCATGAAGCATGCAACCAATGTGCCTAATTACAGTAATGTCATGTACACGCAGTAAAACATATCAGTGTTATACAAGGTGCTGGTGTAAACTGTGAATTAAACTGTGTCAGCGTGAATAGAATACATTGAATATGCAGATGAAGAGGTTTCGGCTTAATTTTTGTACCCAAAAATGTACCTTGGGTTTTTTTTTTTTTTTAATCATTCACACAGGTTCAACTTTCATCCGAACGTCATTTACCATGAGTGAAATTGAAAAATAATTATTGAAATATGTGATGAAAGTTTTTTTATTCAGACAATAAGTTTATAAGTTAAAGTGTACATGAAAATGAAACGTAATTGCACAATAGGCACAGAAAGAGAAAGTATCAACCCAATTCAGTCATGTGACAAAAATCACGTGTGTGTATATACTTTTGTAATAAGGAGCGAGATATTTAATGCCAAGTGCAAACAGAAACAAGGTTTGCCGCAGCAGTTTCTTGCGCAGGAACAGACCTTGCATAAGGTTTTTAATATTTTTACAAAACTGTAATTGATATGTATGCCAATCAATTGAATTTTAATTTCTAAATAAAGGGTTGGTTTACAGTTGATTATAAAAATCTATTTTATATTAGCCAGGTATTTATTTACGCAATAAACCATCTTTATAGCTTATAAAATCATCAATAACATCATGAAATTTCTAGCCGTTTCTATTTAATCAATTTTGTGTACAGTGGGATATCGATTAGCATTGCGTATTATCAACAAGCTTATCATAAGCAAACATAAACAGAATCGAGAACATGTGACTGTTCAAACGGGGATTAAATGTACGAAAATTTCCAAACAGAATTGGAAAATTTCACAGAGATAATCAACTCCAGTCTGGGATATTTTAACGACAATTGATTGGAAGTGGATAGGCAAAGGATGCAAATGATAGGTGGGAAGACAACCGATTAATGCAAATCAGCGAGGATGATTACAATGAGCGATTGATGTACGTTAGAGAATGAGAAACCAGTGGTTTTACCATCAATTCAAGAACGACGTTCCAGTCTCTAGAAGTAAGGTAAATGAGAAATACTGTCAAGCAAAGAAAAGCGTTTGTTATGCGAGTGACATAAAAAAGGGTAAAAATAGTGATGGACAAGTGGTAATATAAGCCCTTTACGTACCGTGACCCCGTATTTTAGCGCGATACCCTGGAGGGTATCGCTCGCCGAAACGACGTGTTTTACAAGGTTTTCGTTGCGCGTCATGTGCTTAGCCGTGCTCCCGTATTTCTTGAGTGCTTTGCTGGAATCACGAATAGACATTCGCTCTTCCATCTCTCCACCGCCATTCCACTCCATGTTCAAGCCTCTAAAAAGTTGTGCCAACATCATTCGGGGGCGGTAAACGGTACGTGAAACGGCACTTCGATTTTATTTTCAAATTCGAATCACATCGATGATCGTAATAATTATATGTAAACTGTCTGCCCTGATCTTTCGTTTAAACGAGGTTCCTTATCGATTAATGATTTCAACTCTTGACCTGACCTTATCAGACTATAAATTCAACGCGTCGTTTCATTTCATCTACGCGACTTGTCCAATCGTCTCGTAACGACAGCCAGTACATTTCTTATCAGAATAATCGGCCAATCATCGCATATTTGTATTAAGTCTGACATCGTTATATTTCTGATCTATAATCTCATGGGATTGAGCTTTATCAGCTTGTTGGCGCAAGAATTAACCCTATACTTAATCCGTATTCTTGACCGCGGAAGATGTTCATCCAGATTTTGTAAGCGCCAGGATGAAACAATTATTGAAAAACGGTTATTCCGCCGGAGGGGTTTTTCTGTTATCATCGTTTAAGTACCTTGCGAATTAAATTCATTAAAAGCATGGTATCAAAATAAATACATTTTCAAATACTCCCGCCTAATATTCTTATGTTGGTCGACTGACGTACCGCCATCAAGCATTTGATATCGATAACGTGGTCGTCGATAGTATCGATTCAAGACATTAACAATCTTTACGCCATCGGCACTCGATCTAGTGTGAATTATTTTTCATTGACTCTAAGTGTTGTTGTCATAAGTAGCGGTGAACACTTAGCTGTAATTACCTCGATAGTCGGCTAAAATGTCGTATCAGTTGTACAGGAATACGACGTTGGGTAATACGCTTCAAGAAAGTTTGGACGAATTGATTCAGGTAACGTATCGTTTTACTGTGGGATAGTTTTGCAGACCGAAGAGGTTATGGAACGAAGGGTAATTTTTAAACGACAAATCACACCTACCGCAATAACACTTTTCCTCTTTTCCAGTATGGCCAAATTACACCGCAACTAGCGATCAAAGTGCTCCTACAATTCGACAAGGCGATTAATCAGGCTCTCGCTACGAGGGTCAAGTCACGCCTCACTTTCAAGGTTAAACATTTTTTACAAAAACCGCAACCTCCGTTAGTTTTCGATAATCATTCAATCGAATTACACTAGTTTTCACTTATTGCGCACTTGTTCATGTTGCCTTGAAATCCAATTGTTGATAACTAATATACATCATTATTGGTTCAGAATAACTTTTGAAGTTTTTCTCAGTTCATTGAAATTTGATGACGATGCTTCACTGCATTTATCTACCTGTAATTAATATAATCTTATGATTTGCGTTGTTTTTTAGGCTGGCAAATTAAACACGTATAGGTTTTGTGACAATGTCTGGACTTTCATGCTAAATGATGTCGAATTCAGAGAGGTGCAGGAGGTAGCAATTGTGGACAAAGTTAAAATTGTTGCATGCGATGGGAAAAGTAAGTATACCTAATCAGGTTGCTCATTTTTTCAAGTCATTGAATAGCAAAAACTGATCATCTATTATTTATTTGTGGCTGAAAACTTTGAGGCGCAATTCAGATCCACTGACAAAGAATTCAAATTGATTTCAAATAAACTTTACTGGGTATGTTGTCCTTATGTGTGAAAAATAATTTTGTTACAGCTGTTGATGCGGACGTGCCTACTAAGCGATAACAGATGAGCAATCTGTAGAGGGACTGATATTTTTAATTTTACTTTAGGAAATGTCTTCGTTCTTCTTTTAATTCTGAATCGTTTATTGAACAACAATCACTTTCCCCTTACTATTGTATGTTGTGTAGTGTTTGCTCAAGTTAGGTACCAAAAGCAGCTGAATTTGAGACAGACACACAAGAAATATCTCAACCATGTAGATCGAATGATATTCAAGTGAAATAATGTAGTTTGAATACATCCATTCAAGCAAGCAATAATCACAGCTTCACTGTACTTAATATAGATAAAACGTTCTAGAGATGAAAATATTACGAGTAATATTCATTCGCAGTCTATTGCAGGCTGTGATTATTACAAATTCCATTGTATCGTTGATTCACACACATATATAAAGAATATACAATTTGCTTCTTGCTCCTTTTAACTCTGTAGTTTTTATATGATGAAAATAATAATTCATAATTAGCCAGTTATAAAGGCTGTGTAGCAGTATGGGATAGAGACCAAAAATTAATATTGATAATAGCTAATATGCAATATTTTGTTAAAATAGGTAAAGAATAAATGAAAATAAAACAAATATATTGAGTTACATAAAGTGTGGCCATGTTTTTTCGTCCGTCTAAAAATGTTGAAATCTTTCAGAGGTTATCTGACAACAACATTCGTGGCTATACTTTTCTATCTTCTCTCATTTTTCCAAGTTCAGGTTATAAATACTACAATAAATTTCATCAAATAAAAACAAAATATCCAAAACTACGGTCACTTGTATACAACTTCTTTGTTTCACCGTTTCAAAGAAGCTTTACGGTAAGGACAATTATCTGTCTTCAATAAGTGTCAGTATTCGCAATGGGCAGGAAAACAGTAAGAAAAAATGTACACGTGAGTTATAAAATCTATTCGTAACCTATTAATATCAGTACAATGATTCTAAAAATATGTAATAAATAGAAAACCTGGCCTATGAAATTCTTAAAACCATTAATAATTAAGATAACAATAGTCTGTTTTTGCGGTTAGTCAAACTATCCCAGCAAGCAAATGTAAGGATTTCAATTAGATTTCTTCCTCTCTGAGAAATTCTGTATTGATTGATCTAACTGGTTACTAAATGCGGTAAAGCTGAATGTTTTAATGAAGCGTTCTTTTCCAGCTGTACCAAACTTTAATCCTATTGTCTTATCTTTTACAACAATAGCCATTTTCTCAGCAAAAGCTTTTCCAGACAAATCAACAAGGAAACCGGTCACCCCATCAATTATAGACTCTGTAGGGCCACCAGAGTTATTGGCAATTACTAATTTTTTTGCATACATTGCTTCCAGAGGGACTATGCCGAAATGTTCGTTAGGTGGTGTGTATATGAGAGCGTCGCAATGATTGAGAATTGAAATTTTATTAACGTCCGATGGAGAGCGAAGAAATGTAATTTTTTCTGTAACTTGTAATTCATCGGCTAAACCTGTCAATTCTACATAATGATCGACATTTTCTTCTACACGTTTATCGTATCCCCCAGCCATGATCAAGTGAACTCTCTTGTAATTTTCATCTGTAACAAGTGATTTTAACTCGGCGAGAGCTTCTATAGCAAGATTCAAATTCTTCTTTCGCTCGTATCGGTTAATGGATAGAAATATAATGCTATCCTCTGGTAACTTTTTGTCCAAGGCTCTTTCCAGAGACACAAGTCTTGTTTTGTCAAAATATTCCGTATTGATTGACGGATAGAGTACTTCAGGGTCAACATTCAGTCTTTTAAATGTATCCTTGAATACAGCCGCTGTATATTTGCTGTTAACAAATATTTTGTCTGCCTGTCCTGTCGTTATTTCCTCTAAATAATTTAGGGGAGCCCGATAAAACGATTTCCACGTGCTACCAGGCGACGACAAAAGTTGATCTGGATGATGACAGTAGTAGATAACGTGGGGAATGTAAAGATGAAGTACTGGAATACAGACAGAGACCAAATCACAGAAGACTACGTCAGGTCTATCACCCAGAAAGAACATATAGCTCGCCGCATAAACCTGTAAAGTCGACAAATTTTCGAAACATCTTGGAATCGTGACTATATTTTATAATATCTATAAATAAATTTCTTATCGATACCTACCATCTTGACATAGGCACAAAGAGCGAAAAATTTGCCGAAAATATTTCGCGGCAGCCATTCTCCGACGACGATGACTGGGATCGTTCCATCCCTAGTTTCAGTGAAACAGTGATTGGGGTCGTGGTGTGAGGTGATAAAGTTCACTTCGTGACCCTTCTTCTTTAAAGCTAATGCAGCGTCAACGACTAACCTCTCCGCGCCACCGATACCCAAATCGGGATGTAAAAAGGATACGCGAACCATTTTGGAAGGTTCGTATATCTGAAAGTCCTTTGTACTGCTCTTTATCGTCCAATTTTAGGGATAAATCAACATTACAAATGTGTAATCTGTATCCGAGCATGTAGTCCAGTACTTCTGACACTTTTTCAAATAATCGGTGATGCCACGTCGGGCTCTTCTAGCTGGTTGCCAGCCTGGCGGCATTTGATCACGTGCTGTCAGCTGGCCAATTCATTAGTTTACTTTATTTGCTTAAGAATCGGAATTAAGACACTTGAAGAGTGATGAAAATTCAAAAATATTGTATTTTAGATAAGGTAATAGTTGTTTCTGTAAAAGTAATCAATTCGTAGCATCGGTAATCGTCATTAAAATTCATCAACCAGTTGCATTCTTGACAATATGTCCGCCTGATTGATGGCAACCCAATAAACGTAAGTGTAAGGCATGAAGCTTGTTTCATATTTTCATATTTCGAATTTCAAAATTGTTGCATATCAGCGGGTAATTAATTATGTTTTATGTCATTAATTTATTCATCTCTAATATAGCGTGTTGAGTTGTATGAGCAAATCAAATTCTTCGAACTCGATCGATTTCAAAATGCTCTGCCGTTCTTGGTGTATTTGTTTACCGCTAGGCAGCGTGGCGCGAGTCATCCATTTCTTTCTGCGTTCTTTTCAGTTCGTGCCGAGCGTCGTGAAGTTAGGACGTATTTGTCGCGCGTTTGAACGGGTGTGATTCTGTGATACATGAAATAGTTATGGATCTACCACTATGATCGGTTGGTTTGGTTGTTGTGAGTGCTAATAATTAACGCTTAACTGCTCGAATTAAACATTGCTGAACGCTTGACGCGTTATTCAGTCGTTATTGTTGTTTCTAAAGTTATTCAAGTCAAGTTCTACATCGTTTCTATTATAGGTGCGCTGCTCATGTGTTTTGTTCTATTGTGTTCTAGTTCAATTTCCGACATCGTGATGCGTAAGGTGTATACGAAAATGATTCAAATTCACGTTTTTCATTATACTCGTGTATTCAATGACCTTGGCTCGTCGTATCACGTAAAAATTATACTTTCTTGGAATTACGTCTATTTTCATTAGTGTTTCCGTTTTCTTCATCGAAGCTGCTATTATACTTTGAATGCGAAGGAGTTGGACGAATGTGTGTAAGTAATACAGATCTTAATAATAAACAAATAACCGTCCATCCGTAGTTCTTACATAAATTTCAATAATAATATTATCCACCCTTCAAACTGGTTTGCTACGTAGTGAAATCGTAGTGAATACACATGTGAACAGGATCATTCGCAGGAACAATGATATACAATTTTTTTTTGCTCTTAATCGTCTAAGCTAGGATAGCATATTTGCTGTAGATACAGTTTTTTCATTCGAACAAAAACGAATGTCACTTGCTCTTACGATTTTTATTTATACGTTTATAAGTTGACTGCAATTAAGTTACAGTTCCGTCTTTGAATTAGAAAACACGTAGATAGGATTTTTCCAAAGACTCCTGACATGCACGAGTAATTATATGATAGATTCCTCCTAATTTCAATATTTATATTTTATTTTAATTTTACTTCTCCTTCATAGAAGATATTTCTTTCATTATGAATCACATTATTCGTTAGCATCCAGGTTTGAACGCGCCTTTTGTTCGTGACCGATAGCTATTTTTGCACAATGTATACCATTCTCGATTCTTTGAATACTTCGTGGCGATTCGAGTACCTGAAGCGCCTCACTCCAGGCAGCCCGCCGTACATACACTTAAAAAATTTGTCTCGTGAATCAGTTTCATAAAAGTACCGCGTGAACAAATAATTTTGTTCATCTTAATGTGTGATAATTTATGTACGAAATTACAGTCAGTAAACAGTTTTGATGAAATAATATAACATGAAATGTATTTCCAGTATTTTACGATAATGAACGCTCGGTTATTAATTTGTTATTTTTGAAAATGATGTTTTTCTTTACGTTCTTGCCACAGTTCTCACATTATGTATCGCATTGTAATACATAATTAGCGCAATTATCAATGTGAAAATATTCACAAAGTGATTAAAGTTGGTCGACGGTTTTTCACCTGCTCGCAAATTTAGATATAGAGAAATTAATTCATAACCTCACTCCGGCAGGACCGGCTAATCTCACGTTCACGATCGAAAAGAAAAGAATGAATAAAACTATGATCGCTAGATTTTACAGCAAAAAATTACAGAACGTCAAAAGTTCTCATGCTATTCGAAAAGAGTTTATTGATTTTTTCACTCGTGACTTAAATCACAAATACATACGGTCAAGTCCGGTTTTACCGCTATGTGATCCAACTGTTGCCTTCGTTAATGCAGGAATGAATCAGGTAATTAACAGGAGCATAAATTTTCTGTTCAAATAATCACTGCTCGATAATTGGTAGGCTTGTTTATTCTAGTTCAAAGGTGTTTTCTTGGGCCATTTAAATCCTCCGGCGAAAAGGGTGGCCAATTCACAAAAATGTATCAGAATCGGTGGAAAGCACAATGATCTAGACGCCGTTGGCCAAGATACTTATCATCATACCTTTTTCGAGATGCTGGGAAACTGGTCCTTTGGAGATTACTTCAAAGTAATAGAATTGCTTGCTATACAAAAAATAAATGAATGCAATCTATGTGCTAGATGTATTGCAAAAGAGAAGATGGAAAGAAATGATGAGTAGAAGCTCACGTACATCAATCAATAGTTGTGAATATTTCAGGAAGAAGCGTGCGAGTTTGCTTGGAAATTGTTAACAGGACCTTATGGGATAAATGAAAGTCGTCTTTACGTAACTTACTTCGCGGGTGATGAGAAAATGGGTTTAAAGCCAGATCTGGAATGCAAAGATATATGGTTACGGCTTGGCGTATCACAAGATCGCATTCTTCCTTTTGGATCGCAGGATAACTTTTGGGAAATGGGAACGACCGGCCCTTGTGGTCCTTGTACTGAAATACACATAGATCACACAATGCAGACAAGTAATCAGGCTTCCAGAGTCAACAGAGGTCATGCCGATCTCACAGAGTTATGGAATATAGTATTCATCGAGTATCAGAGGTGTTTCGACAAAGTTCTTGGGAAACTTCCAACTAAAACATCATTTGATGCATCTATCTTCCATTCTTTATTGATTTCATTTAACTAACAAAGATATGGTACAGACTTTCAGACGGCCCGATTGTTCCTCTACCAAAAAAGCATATCGATACTGGAATGGGTTTTGAAAGACTAGTCGCTGTCTTGCAAGGAAAGAGATCAAACTATGACACGGATCTTTTTCAACCGCTGTTCGATACTATTAAGAAAAAAACGAATGCTCCTGAGTATCAGGGCAGGTTTATGTCTGCAGACAAAAATGGAATTGATACTGCCTACAGAACTCTGGCTGACCATGCGAGAATGATTACGATTGCGCTAGCTGACGGGATGTTGCCTGATCAGAAGTATGTTTCGATGAAAAGGATTTTTTTTTCTCTATTCAGTGATCCATAATTTTCTTTTTCTCGAAGTCACAAGTTGAGGAAGGTATTGAGAAAAGCTGTGGATGTCGGGGAAAAGGTATTTCAGCAAAGTGGGCTACTTCACGAATTGTCTTTTCGTGTAGCTGACAACCTGGGGAACGTATATCCAGAGATACAGAAAAATTTAAAACAGGTGATTTGCATGAATAAGTATATACCAGAGGGTTTGAGAAACGTTTATTTACATGCTGAATTTTAACAAAGGACAATCGACTATGACCAGGTCCAAAAACTTATAGCGTACGAAGAAGACTTGTTGAAGTCATTGAGGGACACAGCTGGAACCGAATGGAAAAGAATAATTAAAACTAGGTCTGCGCTCGCATCAGTAAGCAATACTACTGCTCCAGGTTTAGCTGCTGCTTACAAGGATTTACAATCCAGCTTATTCATTCTGTGAGTTGATTGTAATGTTAAATTCAGATATTCATAATTATAAATCAGTTCTGTCGCGTATTTTCAAGAAGCATTGTAGCCCACATTGTTTCAGTGCTTCGAATGATAAATTTCCGCGGGTTCTGCCACCGGATATTGCGTTCAAGATGTACGATACCTATGGCTTGGATCCGGATACGATATCGGAATTAGCCAAAGTAGAATCCCTGTCATTTGACAAAAATGAATTCAACAACGAATTGAATAATGCTAGGCAAAGATCTAAGATGAATTTTGGTAAAGTGGATGAGGAAATTGTATCACAAGAATCTCTACAACTACTGGAAAAAAATAATGTACCAACGACAGACGACAGTGCCAAGTACAGTTACACTGTAACGGATAGGGTGTATTACTTTCCTCCAGTCAATTGTAAATTATTAGGAATGATTGTGGGTGGTGAGTTATGTGTAATCATAAATAACTCATGATTGCGATTAGTAAACCAAGTACGATGTCGTCTAAAGTCTTGTCAATAAATTTCGTTCTATTATCAACAGGTAAATTGATATCCGAAACACAATCGCACGTCATTGATGACAGTCAATCAATTATTGAAGCGACGGTTATGCATAGCGGTAATATTGTGGAAATTGACTCGATTATTGATGCGAATGCAACAGTTGGGTTGATATTAGATAAAACACCGTTTTATTCTCCTGAAGGAGGTCAGGGTTCGGATGTAGGACAAATACAAGTGAAAAATGTAATTTTTGACGTCAAGGAGGTGAGAAAAATATGCAACTACGTTTTTCACATTGGGAAGTTTATAGTCCAAGACGGAATGTAAGTGTAATTCGTATATTGATCATTTTTTCTTGTTCATCACGTTTTAAAAAGGACAAAACTCGATTTTGGTGTAATTTATTGCATGCCACAAGTGTGATCAACTACTTTCTTTGTAGAAAACCGGAAGCCGAATTACATGTTGGAGATGAATGCGTGGCGACAATAAATGAAAAGACACGGTTGGGGTTAATGCGGCATCACACGTCGACACATTTAATCAATGCAGCGCTACACAAAATTTTGCCAGCAACAGGCCAACGTGGCAGTAATGTTGCAAAAGACAGTTTAGATTTACAGTTTAGCGTGTTTGGGGAAAAATTGTCGCCTAAAGATATCGAAACTGTTGAAACGCTTATCAACAAAAGTATAAACGCGGATGTTGCTGTTAAAACTAGAACTATCGATGCACTAGGTTTGACATCAGAGGAAAACATCACGTTAGTGCCTGGAGAAGTATACCCAGATACGGGAATCAGAATCGTCGAAATTATCGGCCAGGATTTACAATCAATGTAATACTTTTTTATGTTAATTTTTAACTTTCTCTCCAATCCTTTGTGTCATGATACTATTTTTCTTCCCACCATTACCATACACCAGTGAAGCTTGTTGCGGAACGCATGTTCAGAACACAGGAGCGCTGGAACATCTTTGTATTTTGAAAGTGAAATCTTTGGGAACTGGTAGCCAAAGCATAAGGGCAATTGCTGGGCCAATAGCTAGACTAGCAAGACAAGCTGGGGAAAATGTTAAGCAGCAAATAATTCTATTAGAGGAAGATATAAATACGGGAAATGCTCAGTTTAATCTTCTTGACACTAGAGTTCAAGACATAAAACGACAATTGATGGATAGAACTGAACGAATTCCGTTACCTTATTCTATCAAGCACGAATGTGTTTCGAGATTGGAAATGCTGGCGCGAAATTCAAAGTCTCAAGAACGTAGTGCGATGAAGTATGTGTCAAGTTGAAAGCATACAATTTGTATTGTACTCCGATTTACTGTCAGGAAATTTTTCAATTCATAACGATTATCATTTTCAGAGAATCTATAGAAAATGAATTGAAAAGCGTCGTACAATCGTGCACATTGCCATTTGTAGTTCATTGTTTTCAACCGGTTAATGTGGCGCTCGAAAGTGTTTCGTTGCAAAAAGTAACAAAATTTTGTTCCAACACTCCTACGCTTGTTATTGCACATAACAAAGAAATGGTTAAAGCAAGATGTAGCGTACCTAAGGTAGGCTCTTGTATTAGAGTTCAAAATTTTACACATAGTTTTAATCCAAGTACAATTTCAAATAGAGTGAAGTTTACTGGAATTTATTGTCGACTCGATTCTAACACCTAAGCGAATGTTCTCCGAATACATGTTATTTCTTTTCATACAGGAAATGGCATCCAGTGAGTTTAACGCACAGTTGTGGATGCAAACTGTACTACCGATCTTTAAGGCGCACGGAAGTTCCCCGAAAGGTCAAGATCCACTCTTGATTCAGCATATGAAAAGCAAGAGAGTATCAGATCTTGAGCTGAAAGGTTTAGTTGAAAGAGCTGTTATAGAAGCAACAAAGTTTGCTGCGCTGCATGTAAAAAAATCAAGACATCAAACAAAATGATATATTTATAAACTTGGTTTCCAGGTGAAATTTGCATCTTTGTTGTACTCTGTAAATGTTCTCGCTTGAATCATATGCACGACTTGTACATTATATATACATGTACACGGACATTGTATAGGTATTCAATATTTTTCAAGGTCATCGAGACGCTTGATAGAAATAAAAATTTTAGAAATTGCGAAGTTGTTTTTTGAATCTATTGAAGTATTAATGAGTCGTAACAACTTTTCAATATTAGCTCTGAGGAAATAAATAACAAAGAAATATTATTATCTTTAATGAACTGGTTCAATGTCACGACGTGGATATCCCTACATTCGTTTCATAAAATGTTCTCAAAGCATCCCATTGGACTCTGTGAAGTAGTATATGCTGTCTTTTGCTTCTCATGAAAGAAACTGCTTCTTCTGGTGTCCATCCATTTTTCTGAAACACGAGTTTTTCCTCGTTTATTGTTAGTCGTTACCTGAGATCTATTCCATACATTTCTTTCAATGAAAACTATCAAAGTTTGGCAAGAAAGTCTTAATACCATCATTAAGTAGCATCCAACTAGCGTAGCACTTCGGGTTCTTCCTGCTTTACAGTGAACGTAAACCGTGTCTAAAGGCTTTGAACGGGAATCCGCAGCGATTTGTGCTCCTTCGATAATTTTATGTGAAGGCGATCGGAATTTATTGATAAAATTCACCCCACTTTTTAATTTTTCCTGGCAAGGCGATTCGAATATATCTGTTGTTGATAATTGTAAAAACTCCACGTTATGCTTTTCCCATTCCTGAAATAACGAATTTGTTGGCTATGAACATTTTATCTGCAATTTACGTCACTGGTTTGAATGTGGAACAAGTTGAATAATTTTTCTCATAGAGCTAATTCTCTGTCTGACTAATTTAAACTGTCTTGATAAACCAACTGTTAACAGGCTATAAATATTTGAATCCTTATTGTGTACTGAAGTGTTTTTGACTGTCATCGGAAACAGGGACTGATACAGAATGCGGATGTTACAAATCCAGAGTCGTAATGCCGTGTTAACATATATTACATAAGAGTTATTGTAATGATAATATAGAGGAGGGGTACCTCTTTATGATTCGAAAATAGCCAAAGTTCGTAGTCTTCGTTCATGGACACAACTCCCTTCACATTTTCCTCATTCACAAGCTGAAAATTTGATTATTGGTTTTTTTTTTTTTATTTCATTTATTTCGCTCGTAATATTAAACACACTAAATATTGTCAATGTCGAGTAATACGGGTACAAGTTAATGTTGGTTTCGAATTGTTTTTTTTTTTTTTTTCGTGAAGCAACAGAAGTCGAGGTAGTTAAAACTCGCGCGCGAATATCAGGAACGCGTGACATTTGAATGTTTAAAAATTTTCTCACACAATTTGATAATACTATCAACGCCGCGAAGCATGGCGATCTAATTAAACGAAACATCAAGAGTGTTTTTAAAATAAATATTATTTACCTGTTTGGTCATTCCGCGAAAGGGTAAAGCTCCCAAAATTACGGTTTCATCTATACGGTCGTACCATCGCCGCGAGGTAATTTTTTCCATCACCACATTATAAACTAGCGTTGGATAAAACGAAACTCTCGCAAGCATTGTGACTAGAATACAAACGATAATATAATGTATAAGAAATTATTAAAACGCTTATGGTGGGCAGATAACTTAAGCAAATCGTCGTTTCTGAGTTAACAAAATATTCGCAGGATCGCGAATATTCTCTGGTGTTCTCTCCACTGTGAGCACCCGGAGTGACGGTACCTGGTGAATAGAACACACCGTTGTAAAGAGAAAGTCGAAATGCTGCTGAATGGCACACGGAATAACGTTAAAACCGTATTTCTGGAGGGGGAAACCGGGAGGAGTAGCCGTTTGAATGACGACTCTAATCGCGATATTGTCGCGGGTGTGATCGAATTTGAAATAACCAATATATGTGTTTTGATTTGCTTTAGGATTTTTTTGCACGATTCTACGGTCTCAAAAAAGCAGTCCTGAATTTTTATTAATTTTTGTTTTCTGCAACCGTTAATTTTTTATGATTATTCAAACCTACCTAGAAATTGTCATTTTTTTTTTAAATTTCAGAAATCTCATTCTTCGTTCCCATCATTCGCCAATCGTGTGGCGATTTTTTCTTAGATACTTTAAACATATTGAATAAACAAGACACCGTGTTTTAACGTTCCGAAAATTATCAATTCTGTCAAAAGATTCAGCGTTGAGCACAGATTTTTAAGTAATTTTTTAAGACTTTTTTACAATGTTGTCCGTCTCTCGGAATTTTTCTTTCACGTAAGTTATCCAAAGAAGATAGTTTTTCTTGTGACTTAATATAACGATGCAGTTTTAAGAAAAGACGTTGTTTAGCTACCAGAATTGTCTAAAGTACGTTCAATGTACGAAAATACAACCATATTTTGAATATTGAGACTGTATAAAATATTTCTTCTCATTAACGGTACCAACTTCAGTATTGTAGAGTAATGCGGCGGAATGATTTTACTAACAACATCAGTTTCAAGTACTAGAGCACATTGCTTATAGGTATTACAAGATTAAAAATTGAAGCAAAGAAATAGTTCACGAAGAATTTTGAGATTGTCTCTACTGCAGAGCAACAAATGGAGAACAAGAATGGGATATTTTTGTGGCGTGAAGATCCATTTATTCACATTATGTACACAACACGAGGAAAGACCCACTTAAAAAGTAATTATATTACACTTAGGCTTCAAGATTTATGAATTTATTTCCCATTATGAAAGCCATGACTTATTGTCAGACCCTATCTATTGCCTGTCATTGATTCAATATGATAGAGGTGCGTTTATTAATTACATACGAATCGAATAACTTTGTTTCGCCTCATTGATTAAGGAAATAGAAATAAAAAGTTTTGTCATTAGCAGATTCGTTCGCGATTTTTTACACCTAGCCGAGCCTGAAATATTTATGGCGCCGAAGTCAACTGTCGTTTGCCGAAAAGTTCTCGTGGAAGTGATTGTCTAGGGGCAAAACCACTCGGATTTACGGTTCTCACATTTATTTCCTGATCCGAGTAGTTTTGTTGTAAGAGACAGTGTTTGCAAGATACATGGGCAGCGAAACTTCAACACAATGGAGTACTTTCCTCATTTTCTGTAAGGCTCTATGTTCGTAACTGAATTTCTTGCATATTCAAGGTACTATGGTATTTTTATGGTATTCCTGTAGAATTTACTAAGTTCTGTGACTCTGAATTTGTAAGGAGATCTGCATCTAAACATATAGGACCAAGTTCGCCGATTCTGAACGTTTTTAAAAAATATTCAGCAGCTGCATGTGTGTCAGGTTTTATAAGAATCTGACCATCCCAGTTTTTAAATTTATTCTTTTTTCCTAATTTTGTTGCAGTTAATAAAAGGACTTCCATTATGTTATCGCATGGTTCTGGTATCCCTAATTTTTCAACATAGTCGAATTTGTTTTGTTTATTCAACCAGTATAGTAAATAATCAGCCATTATTTCTGGTCCGACTAAGTGATCCTGCAAACAGCTCACTAAACCCAATTTCAAACCAGCTTCTGCATTCGGCACATTAGGTGTTAAAACGCCAGGTGTATCTAATAGAAATACGGATGGATTATTGCTAATTCTAATTTTTGTCAATACCGATCGAGTTATACCGGCTATTGCACCAACACTAGTAGCGTTCGATTTACGGAGGTATCTGTTTCTCAGGCGGTTAATCAGTGACGACTTTCCCACATTTGGCACACCAATAACCATTAATGCATAATCTTCTTTGTTTGTTCGATTGTAGCGATTTGAATCTTTTATCAAACTTGTTGCCAAAGGTAAAATTTTTTTCAATCCCTCACATTTTTGGTCTTTAAAGTTAGTGTAAATTATATTAGTGAATCCCTCTTGCTGCAGATAATTTGTCGCTGCATCTTGGTAGCTACTATCAGCCAAGTCTTTTTTGTTTAAAACAAATATATGCGGCTTCAAACCGGTAACCGTATGTCTAAAGTTTGGGTTTCTTCCCGATATCGGTATCCGAGCGTCGTGTACTTCTATTACACAATCAACCATTGCCAATTGCTTCTGCATTTGCTTTAGGCCTTTGCCCATGTGCCCAGGGAACCAGTGCAGTACCTCTTTGTCCGGAATTCGAAACACGTCGCGAAATTTCGGGACTACTTTACCTCCTATACCAGACATCGTTCAATGTTTAAGAATTAATCCTCTTGTTCCAGATTTCTTGTAATCTCTTATACCGTCATCCAATTGGTTTGGCCTTTCTTTGAGACAGTCCGCTTTTGTCTGAAATCAAACCCCATCCGAGTGATAACTTTTTTTTAGGGTAAACATTCAATCAAGGGTGTATCAATGAAAGTGTTTCGATTAACTTATTCTTTAAAAAGCAAAGAAAAATAACGTGTCGATTTCGAGTTTCTATGACCACGAATCATTGTCAGTACTAGTAATTGAATTGATAAACCTGAATCTTAACGTTGAAATAGAAAAATGATTAATGAAATGAAAAGTAGGATACATGCAGTTACTTTTATAACCTGTAAAACCGCAAAATCAACGTTGGCGAGCAGTTTTAAATTAGTAAGATATGGCCAATAATTATGTATAATTGCAATTTAATTATTCATTCGTTATATCCAAAATGTGTATTAAAAATTCAAGTTTCTTTCAACAGTTTTTCCATGAAACCGGCGCCTGTCGTCCATTGCACTTGTTTCATTTTCTGGATCATGCGCAATGTATAAACTTGGGCGAATTTTGAGCTGTCGGTAATACAGATTACTGGTCTTTTCGAATAATTCGAAAACTCAAATACTGAACGGACTTTCAATCTTGTGTCTCATGATTAACCGTTGATGAGAGATAGGTATTTATTGAAGTTGCAAGAAAAATTACTTTTCTATCATTGATTCGGAACGTAAGAGGAAAAGAAACAAACTTATCGCATCGGCGATAAAGGTATGGATTCTGGTTGGGTTATACGGGTTATACAACGACACAATACTGAAACCATTAGCCAACATGTATATATTTGGATCGTCTATTATTATACATTCGGGGAGAGAGAGTTTAATGAGTCGCGTTTTAATCATGATATGCTCAAAATAATTGTTACCGTACGATGCGACAACGAAGTAATTGTATGCGTATATTCTTGTAGACATTTGGTATTACGATGTTCATCACCGATAAGCCACCATTTTATCGCTGCAGAATGGTCCAGAATCAATCTTCGTCGGCGAAGATTTGCCGACGCGAAGCTCCGGGGTAGGCTTGTCATCTTGATGCGTGAAAGCGTGTATTTATCGTGTCACATCCGCATTATGCTCGGTTAATCTACGGTGCACACGAATCGTCCAAGTTAGAGCAATAGTATGTATTAATTTATTTTACCCGTTTGCTGTCTTACATAATTTCCCTCATTGGCTCTTATAACATAAAACACATCAGTTTGACGTAAACAATGTCTGAATTCAAATTATACCAAAAATTAATTTAAAAACAAAAACTAGATTGCCAAATGATCCTCAATCTATATTCTTTGCAAACAATCGAGTTCCTTCAATTTTAATTGCATATTTTCATCATTACATTGACTATTACTTACATAACTTTGACAATTAACTGGTGGTGTATATATGTACGTATAACTTATCTTCATCTGAACATCCTACCAGCGTTTGATTTATTATCTCTGAATGGTTCTATCGAAATTTTATCAAAAGTGAAACCGAGGTACAAATTCAATACAGTTATTGGTGTTCTCTAAAGTTTTGCTTTGATGTGGATATCAAAGATTTTGTCACAAATTTTGTCGTGATAACGTAACATGGATTGCTTGTTTGGTTTATCTCAGTTCAAATAAAAAAATTCCCATACACATAACATTGTCTACTTTATACATGTAAAACAATTTCATGACATTGCCACGAGCTCATTAACAAATGTGGAGACTGTGCAGCTAATACACAAATTTGATTACACTAGTAATTTCTATAAAATTCATGTTCAAATGTTCTTGTCAAGAGCAAAATTTACCTCTGCAATGACTCCCAACATATCAATATTTACATTTTAACTAAAGGAGTGTACAGAAGAAGGGAAGAAGTCGAAAAAAAAGTTTTGAGATAAGAGCAAAAAAAAAAAAAATGGAATTCTGAAACTTTCGAAATCCATGCAACCTTACAATATCATATTTGTAGTTGTGTTCAAGCTGAATAATATATATTACAACAAATGTTCGATTATCTGAATTGCAAAAAAAAGATGCGATGTAAAATTTCAACTGGGTAACAGTTGCTCATTGAGCTGAATTCCGTATGTAGAATAAATTAACTTCCAACTCATAGATGTAAACTAAATTTATTTCACTCATTATAAGAATATGAAAGATGTTCTATTTAAACCTTAGGATTTTTTAATTTTATGGTGTTTTCAAATACTAGAAATAAATTTCACTCAATTTGTCAGGAGAGAAGTTTTTTTTAACTAATCTGGGAAATGGTGTTAGTCGATTTAGTCCCCTTCTCTTTACAGTCCCTTATCGATAACAGAAAATCAATTCAATTTTCTTCTACAAGCACGAAATTTTGATTTGCATCAATTAGTTTGGCTGATAAAAATAGCTCATTCTGTCACTAATCTCATTTATGAATAGTTGGCTGGACTAAAATCAGGGCGCTTTTTTCATTACCGCATGATTTGCGTCATGCTTCATTGGTCGTCATGGTCAATGCATTGGCTTGTTAATCATGTGTTTGGTAGGAGAAAAATACAAATAAAATTAAACAGTAAGCAAGAGATATTACACTATTGGTAGCGACTAAGGTTTTTTTCTTCCGTGCGATATATTGAAAAGTATGGTTCAATTTGAGGGGATTTGAAACTGATTTGTACCGTTTCAAGAGAAAACACATCGCTACAACAGTGTTGTTAAACCTGATTTCCAGGGTAAAACTTGCGGTTAAGGAAAAAGAGGATGAGAGAATGATTGAAACCAGTCCTAATCTTAGAAAAAGGGTTTCTGAACATAGGCCCAAGTGTTTCTTTGCTTATGTAAAAGGTGAAGAATGCATGCTTTGATTGAGTACCTGCGATAATTATGCTAAAAAACTAGTTAAATTACACAGGTATTTAGCCTCACTTTGCCTTACACAAATTTGTACAATTATTTGCATTCCTGTATTAAGATGTATTGAATAAAAATAATTCGTGAAAATACCACAAAAAATATTTATTCGATTTCTTCTTTTTTCTCTCTTTCTCACCTTTAAACCCTGTCTGGTTTTTAATTTTAGAGTATTGATGGATGTTCTATTTTATCTCGCAGTCAACATGGTTATCAGGCATTGTGTACACGCTTGCTTGTTAGACAACCCTTTGGTTCACGTAAAACAACAGCTGTGATCAACAATTAATATAGTGCCTGAGCCAGTTACCCACAGTTCTCCTGCAATCATTGAAGAGTTGACTCAATTTAATACACTTGTCACCTCGTACCAGGTTCGATATACCCTGGCGGCTGAAAGAAAGTAAGACTTAAATGCAGAAAAAAAGCAGTTTATTATTCCACACTTTATGATACTGTACTTCGATGAAGATAATGTCATAACAAAATCTTACCTTGTTTGAACCCCGTTCGTTCTACTTGGAGTATTTTCATAACGTTTTGCAATTAGTACATTATTTACATCGCGTCAAATCTTATTGTTTGTCAGTACATCTTGCTATAACTTCAAGTTCACCATTTGCTAATGCTGGACATGAAAGATTCTGCCGCCAAGATGGTTGTAGCCTTTTCTTACGATCTAAAAATAGTTGAGATTCGTTTATTTCCACTTCTAGTGTATTTGTGGCGGTTTGAAATTAATGCATATGTAATAATAAATACATTTTACACGTGTTCGGCTAGTATTTAGTAAAATCACTGGATCAATTTCAAAATGAGTAGACGATTAGAAGCTGAGTTTTTAGCACAGTATGTTTTTCAACTCGCATATTTATCTTATTCTGAATTCTTCCAGCTCTGACTGAAAGGTTTATGTGCTTTGAGAAAAAGTTTACGCAATCTGGTTATAAACAGTTTACTCTTACTGCTACTTTGGAACGCTTCTCTTCTCTTCACTTTACAAGTAGTTCTTTGAGGAGTCCTTTGGTATATTCGCAGCTGACGATCATGGCACATTCACAAAAACTAGCATTAGGAATAGATCTCGGTACAACTTCGGTTAAAGTAGTCGTCGTGTCAACTGAGACTAAACAGATTGTTAGCAAGCAGTCCAAGGATACGCAGGCTAATGTGCCTAGTGATCTGGGTGTGGAAGGAAACAAGCAGGATGTACCAAAAATCCTATCCGCAGTCCACAGCTGTGTATCACGCATTCCAAAAGATTTGCTTCGCCAGGTATTGCTGAACCAATGTTTAGGAATAGATAAGAACAGTTATGTTGATGCTAATACATAGTAAACAACAGAAGAAATATTAACTTAAAACCTATTGCATAGGTGGTTAATATCGGAATTTGTGGACAAATGCACGGTGTGACTTTTTGGAAATATTCGTCGGAGGAAGACGATAAGGAACACGATGGGGTATTTAAGTTGGAAATTTCTCGAGAAAAAGTATCGCCGCTTTACACTTGGCAAGATTCACGCTGCGATCCAAAATTTCTGGCATCTTTGCCAGCATCAAAAAGTCACCTAACTACCCACTCTGGTTATGGTTGTGCTACTATATTCTGGTTTGCTAAATACAAGTTAGTATGTATTCATTGTCTACATAAATCTTTAAGTATATGTATCAACAAGAATGTCGTTTAAATTTATTTAACAGCGAGTTTATTTGACCGCAGTAAGAAAAAAAAAAAATTTCTCCCGTCTTGTAGACCTGAAAAGCTGAGCAAATACAATAGATGTGGTACGGTTCAAGATTTGTTGGTGGCTCTGCTTTGCGGTCATAGCGAAGTAACGATCAGTACACAAAATGCAGCGAGCTGGGGATATTTCTTAACAACAGAGTCACGTTGGGAAATAGACGTCTTGTCGCAACATGAATTTCCTACACACATTTTACCAAGTAAAATTTTGCAGCCCGGACAAGCGGCTGGCTGTCTGGAGCAAACGTGGTTCGGAATTCCTGCTGGTACACCAGTAGGTACAGTATCGTCACTGACTTATTGTTCGTTAATAAGGACTTTACTCGCTTGAAATTCAAAGTAATTTATCGAATCTTTTCGTAGGTGTTGCTTTAGGTGACCTGCAGTGCTCTGTTTACGCCTTATTAAAAGATCCGACAGATGCGGTATTGAACATTTCCACTTCAGCGCAACTTGCCTATGTTGATCCATTTTTCAGTCCGAAACAGTCAGGTGAAACAGGTAATTACTGCGAATGCAAAAGGCTAGGAAAGTATATCTAATCCTCGATGGATCAAACATTTGGATAGGTCGATATCTTTATTAAGTTTGGGATTTCAAGAAGTCAATAAAACTGTATAAATTTGTAGCAAAAATTCAACATTTTCCATATTTCGAGGGGAGGTACTTGGCAGTAGCTGCATCTTTGAATGGAGGCAATTCTTTAGCTACGTTTGTCAGAGCTTTACAACAATGGAGCATGGATTTAGGCTTCTCAATACCTCAATGTAGGTATATTTAATAAAGTAAGGAATGTGGAGTATGGATCAAAAATATATTAATTTACGTTCAATTTGTCATTCAGCTAAGGTTTGGGAAAAGTTAATAGCTTTAGGGCAAGAGGACACGGCTATTTCTGATTTGGAAATTGTGCCTACTTTGCTCGGTGAACGCCATGCTCCAGAACATACGGCTAGCGTGTCTCAAATAACACTAGACACCTTACAACTTGGCCAGATATTCCGTGCTCTTTGTTCTGGGGTAATAAAAAATCTTCATAAGTGAGTAACTACTTGAACAAACTTGTTAAAAAGTTATCTTCAATCAGTATTGAATGTTCGTCGATGAACTTGATTGAAATTTTCTTGTGTCTGGGCTTTAGTTTGATTTTTGAAGGTTCATTTCTTTCTCATTTCTCTAGTATGATGCCGCAGGAAGTATTGCAAAAGGCTGGAATACAGCAAATTGTTGGTAATGGATCAGGTTTGGTCCGGAATTTAGTCTTGCAAAAGGAAGTGCTGCGATGGTATCAGTTACCATTGGAAATAGGACAATCGGGAGATGCAGCTCTTGGATCAGCTCTTGCAGTAATTAACCATAACTAGAAAATTAGCGGAGCTATAGACTGTAAGCTCTGGCAGGTGTCAGTAAATGTAATATGACCTTTTGCGTCACAAATAAAAAAACTAACAATCGTAGTATTCAAATATTTTATATGTATGTATAATAAATTTCAGATCATTATTGCCGATAAAAAAATTGTAATGCTACTGTTTACCGAATTTAGAGTTTCATTTCCATTTGCATGCAACACCTTTAAACTAGTAGGAAATATGATTGTGACGGTAGTAGCGTGCATGTCATACAATATTGATGCAAAAACCATGGTTTCACAATTGTAGAATGACCTTGCAAGAGTTGAGTTTCCGAAATATGCGGCATAGGCTCTATTCATATTCGCTGCATGCAACGTATTTAAAATAGTAGATAGTAGACTAAGAATAGAAAGATAGTAGCACTGATGTCATAAAATGTTGATACCAATATCATGGTTTCACAGTTTTCGAATGATCTTGCAGCTGGAGCTAAGTCTCGAAAATATGATAATTTTTTATTTTCAAACAACACTGAACTTGTAAAATTACAGTTTTCTTTATGAATGTATCGTTTTGCAACAATACGAATTTCAATCCCATGTAAACATGCATCTAGTCAGCGTCATCTGTCATTGTTAAATAAAACATCGTGTCACCATTTCACTATACAGATATAAGAAAAGATTAGCTGTGGATCTGTGTTAACTTTGCATGAAGCGAATAAGGTATAACTTTACATCAGCCAATGGAAATTACAGCACGATTTTTTCCAACTTATTTTCTAAGTTAAATGCATGCCGTAAAAGTAAGAAACAAAATTTAAAATAATCATTAAAGTAGGTATAATAAATCCCAACAGTTTTGAACGTTCAGAAATGTATATCAAAGGCACTTTACTTTACATGTAAACATTTTTGAGTGATACACTATAATATTGCTGTGTGTCACAAGCTTAAGTTACACAGACTATACAAAATTCAAAACGGCGGAATGAAAAATTCTAAAATTTAATATCCAAAACTGTATCGTATTAGTAAACATGACACAGCGAGTCAATTATTGTATTACCTATATACAGAAGAAAAAAAAAAACAAAACGGTAACACCTAATACCGTTATTTACATAGTGAAAAACATTGTAATTTCACACTGAATAACGTCTATTTTTAATACATTTATATATTTTTTCATAATTCAGGAATATCATATTCCTTAGGAGGGTTAGTGATCCCTGTTCCATCTCCATATCGTGGCATCATCACACACGCACAGAAGTACAGAACCGTCTCTGCTCAGGCTAGTTTGCCGTATTGGCGCGGTGCACCGAGGATGTTCCAATGTGCAACATCGAGCTTGGCCTGGTTCTTCAACCTCCAGATCCCACACATAGGTACGACCAGCTTGGTTACCAAGTGCTATTGTCCTTTGCCAGAAATCCATGGAGAATCGTATAAACCATATATCACATTCCTTGAATTCAAAGCGATGCAATACAGTGGCGCTTGTTTCGCCGTTACGAAGTTGGGTATCTTCTAAACGTCCAGGTTTCCAGCATACGATACAATTTTCGCAAGATTTACTAAGTATGAAATCTCCGTACCATTTAACGCAGTCCACATAATTGCGATGCACATCTCTTGTTGTAAAGTCGGGAAAATGTTGCAGAATCGAGTCAAAAGGTTTCCCGTTGCGGGTCGGATTGCAGTAATACGACTGCTTGATAGCATCCAGCATTTCCCCTTTATCGAGGGACCAAAGTTTCAACGCGTGATCCATTCCGCAAGATATTATCCGTTGTCCCATCATATCAAAGTCCGCGCTCAAGACTTCGTCCCTGTGACCTTCGACACCTCCAAATATTGCTATGCAAACATCAGTCTTAATATTCCATAAACGTAGAGCGTGATCCTTCGAAGCTGAAAGAAGGATATTTGGGTCCTTCGGATGAATTTTCAGCTCATTAATTGCGTGACCGTGACCAATGTAATGCTTAATGCACGTCATAGTGACAGTACTAATTACTCTAATTACTCCTCTAGAGCCTGCAACGGCTAATAATGGTTTTCCTGAATCATCGTATGTCCATACACATGTGTAGAAATTTTCTTCACTGTCAGGATCAGCGTAACATTGTCGAAGCCTGATATTGTTTCCCTCGGGGCATTCGTAAATGCTGACTCTGTTACTTCCTACTGATGCAAATATCATTGGTTCACCTTCTTTGAGATGGTGATTGAACTGAGCGCCAAACAAAGGCTGCCCGTGGTCTTCCTTGACACTACAACAGTATTTATACATTGGTTTGTCATTCAGAGACTTGTTCTTTGCCGTTTTACTTCGCCGTCTTCCCTTCTTCTTATAACGAGCACTGCGAGTCGGAGTATCGCTTCGATGTGTACCTGCGGTCGAATTGCTGCCAATACTACACTCGGTTTCGTCACTATCATTGTCAGTGTCTTCTTGACTCGAAGTATAAGTCTGGCACTGAGGTTTCGCACCAGCTTTCTTCATTATATCTTCCGTCTGTTGATAATCTGAAAGTACACATATCCAATAATTACAAACATCGGACTAATTGGTAGATATTCATTGAGGAGTTCAAAAAGTTTCAATTTGCTGTTTTAGTATTTAGTAAGAAACATAAAACGGTATTCAAATATTATTTATCCAGTCTTGGGAAGTTTTTTGTGGTGATAAATTTCATGGAATTATTTTTTGTAGCTTGTTTGAATAATTATTTCACTTTGTACATGTGACTCACTTGAACTGCACATTTATGCCACAGAATCATCGACAATGTACATTGCTGTATGTTGATCACGGATGTTTAATAATGGCAATCCGCTTCTCTGACCGAGAACTGTGCAAGATAAATTGATAATTTGATCACCTAAATAGAGACAGTCCTCCGGTACCTAAATGAAAATTTGTATTCAGTTTTTCACCTTCTTAAAATATTTCCAATTTTATTTGGCAAATCAACATTGCGTAGTATTTAGACATTTTGAAATGCGTAAACTCACATTAATATTTGAATTGAGAAGCCGAAGATTGTACTTATCGCAAACTTCCAAAATCTGATCTTGCGTCACACCCATAGCATTTGACGATATGTTGTTACCATTTACTAAACAGGTGCTACTCAACAATATAAAACTCTGATCAACTAGCAGAATATTCTTCTCAACCTGAATGAATAGGAGAATAAAAAAAGTATAGTTAATTACGATTATGACGAAAAACAGATGCAGGTTTTTTTCTTTATCTTAAAACCATTAATACACGACGAAAAAATAATTTTTGTCGTTAAATACCCACCTCCTTCAAAGATAGCGTTAGCCGAGAGTCGATTGCAAATACGATAAAATCGACGTGAAGATTTTTATGAGTGGCGATAACTTCGGCGACAGACTCGCACCGATGTATGAGAATTTGTTGTTTTTTCCCTGATGCACTATTCAGCAATCCTTGAGATATTTTCTCGCAATATTCGGCGGTGGAAACGATCTGCGAGATTGAAGTTGTGCGTTGTTCCGTTAGGGATGATTGTGGTGCGTCAGTATTTAAAAAAATTTTCTTAAGTGAGAAAAAGAACCAGTAACGAAAGCGTAAAGCCTTACCAAAAACGAAATGACCGCGAAATTTTTTCGTAATCCATAACGCAAGACCTGCGCCATTAGAAACCAAACATCCGACGTTTGCCACCGGCAACCGCCATGAAATACACCGTTATATCGTATCCGTCCTGCATATTACAAATCTAACCTATAAGTTGTAATCTATCACGAGCACTTCGTCACTTTTGCGCCTTCGGAGATCGGGTTCGCTCTGTTTCTCTACCCACTGCTTTAGCTATTAGCAATAAACATAAGCCTACGTGATGCTATGGCAGTGCATAACGATAAACGCTATGTTAGGCTCACTAGTCACAGCCTTTGGCGACATCTACGAAACTCGGGTGGAGTCATGTCAGTCCTTACCTTTGGACGTGGTTGGTTAGTTCGATAGGTTCGATAACACCGATCTCCACCACACGGAATGAATTTTATGGATTCGCCAAGCGAGGCATTCAAACGAAATGCGATCAGTCTTATCTTCGGAACCCGGGGAATGAATTTCCGCGAAATCGGCGTATCTCAGTAATAAATTTCAACAATAGATCTCTCTCTGGCCTTCTGCCAACAGTTTCGTATACCTTATATGTATGTTATAAATTTGTCGAAAACAAAAAATACGACCAGTCTGAACACAAAGAAATTTTGATTGTACATACTAAAAGAGAATATTGCACTCTTCCTCTGCACCTTGAAAATAAACAGAACGGTACCTATCGTGTAGACATTTCTATAATTTTGAACGAGGGTTTTTTCTTGCCCCCAAAGAATAGTGCTGATTGGTTATCCGAATTTACGATTATCCAAACGGTACCCAGTTCCAATTAATTGAGTAATCGACGTTCTACTGTATACACGACACTATACAAATAAAAATTTCATTGTTTCAAAAAGTGATATTTTACAACTTTTGTTTGATAATAGACACTGAAAAGTATTACATGATTTTAGAAGAAGGAACTGTTCTAGACGAGAATAATTTCGCAGATGAAGGTCCCTGTTGTATCGCCGGCATCTTCTCGAAGTCCTTCAACGTTTAGATATGTAAATTTTTTCTCTACGTCTTGAGGGTGTGCACTTGGCGCCCATGGTAATGAGGTGAGGGGTAGACCTGGTGAAAAAATATTAATGAAGTATATCTGGAATAATTCCCATTTCAAAGTACGTAATATCTTAGTTATTATTATGATAGCTATATTCAATATACCAATTATAATCTCAGTGGCTTTTCTTTCACCATTATTCCATAATTTTCCTTGCAGTCTTGAAAATAGTTGCAGAGATGGTGGGAATAAAATAATGTTCAATAAAGATTATTATTTACCAGTTCTGTCACTCGTCCATTCGACGCCGTCGTAAGTTTTGTGAATTCCCAAGTATGGCTGAACTTTGCCGTTCGTCACAGAGTATGCGTAACGAATCTTTTTGAAAGAATCGGGACTTGCCAGGTTAGCACCCTCCAGAATACAACGTTTTCTAGCTTCGTTCCATGTCGGTGCGGCGACGTCAGTCCACTTGTAAGCCATTCCGACATCTGGGAAGGCTACATATCCTATGGGCAACGTCTTGGGTTCTGATACACTGACAGAATTTTGACCTGGAACTGTGTTAACGAAAAATTGAAGCATGTTTAAACGAGAAAGGGTAGCGCTTTGTTGATAAATTTCTTCATTGCGATTTCATACCTGAGGTGAAGTTTTCGTAAATACAATTCGTGGTACCAACTAGGTGACAGAAGAGTTGCAAGGGTAACGTAACAAGTAAATTCGACATCTTCGGAGTTCTTCCTTCAGGCTATATTCCTCTTCGTTGTCTTACAGTTGGCTATGTCCGGGTAGGAATGTGCCAAGCTATACTCTCCGTCTGCGGACGAGTGCGTATCTCGTTAGTTTATTTCTGCAGTAACTACTAACTGAACGGCCTTGATTCGTCGATTCGACTGCGTATACGGATTTTCCCCTGCCTAATGAGGCTGGTTCACCCCTCTTTCGTCGGATTCATCGTACAATCATCTTTCAAAGAAATTTTATTTCCTGGAAACTGGTATATCTAGTCGCTGGGTTCACAAAACATAAATATTTGCATGTCGTCATCTATGGATGCGATGGATCCTGCAGTGTTAACTACGGTCACGATAATGTACATGGTATAAAACTTGGAGAGCACTGACGTCATGAACATATGCACTGACGTTAACAATAAAGATCAGTGAGGCAAAGAGAAGTTTTAGCGAGCCCCTACTTCCGTATTTTTCATATAGCTGCAAAACAACATCTTTTGACACACAAATAGGTTTCTAAGTTTCGAGGTGCCTGGACGGTAAGTGCATGTTGATAAGCAATCTAGGTTTGTTTACTTTATTCTCACAGTGGATAACACTACTGATGGCGCGACGTTTGTCATTTGTCGATACGTTACCGATATGCTTTTGTCATCGAAAATTAGTTCCAAACACCTCGTCAGAGAGCGCGGTTTTGGATCTCGTTTTACCGCGCAAATGTCGCTGTACCAGCGCTACCTTCACGGTACTCATGAATTCTGGGACGCCGAGGACTTCGAACGTGCTTGGATCACATTTTCAGTGCCGACTTTGTGCAAATTTGTGCTGAATTTGTTAGTTTTCGTTATTGAGATGATCCATGGGGCTGGACAGATTCTGAAATAAACAGTTCAGAGACAACCAGAGGTTTGTTTTTACCCAGTATGTCTGAAATTAGTTTTTTCAACGGTAAACAAATGACGATTGCAATTTGACCGTTACGTATTTACATCACCGACTTAATACTAGACCGAGACTAAGTTCGTAAATATTTTCGATAATATATTCGTAGGGTTATCATGTGTTCAATGTGCTATTCACTATAGAATGTACCATTTTCATTTCGTAGCGATTATTTCGAGTGTAAGAAGTAGTATACGATTGCTAAAACTTATACGAACGAACGCATTATATACATACATTGCAATATTGCTCGCTCAATTGCATGATATCATGTTCAATTGTATTTTCACAAAGCTCTTGGCTACTATTTTTCACCGATTTCGTGTCAAGTCGTTCCTGGTACGAATTGCATAGGAATTGTGCGATAGAAGCAACGAATGCGAACCGTTCAACACTTTATAACCGTTACTTTCAATTTTCTACAGGCACGTGTGAGCCCGAAATCTGAAAACTGGCATCTACGTCGGCGGAAATCATCGCAGACGAACCTGTAACGTCTTGGAGTCTTGGAGAGATTTTACATTTTGGAAACATCAAGCGATCGGTAAGTCTAGCATTCGAGGAAGCAAACATTAATTTGTATTTTTCTTGAAATCAGTCTGTGTGGACTTAAGTGGTTCTTATCCTGGACCTTTGATGCGTAAATGGATGGTGAAAATTTTCATAGAGGTGATTTTTCATCTTGCAGTCTTGAGCATGATCCCACAGTTTTTACGACGTGTCGAATGTTCCCTATTGAAAATTTCTATAGTAAGTCCACAGAATTCGTCCAAATCCGTTCCAAATTCTTCTGGATTTGCCGGAATCCTATAGGATCCCATAGGAAATTGGAACGAATCTGATAGATTCTATGGGACATTTTCACTATAGGGTTGATATCATTGAATTTTAAAAACAGCGAATCTCACTTCCTCCTCTGCCGCAGGCAACCCGGCATACAGGCATTGCTGTATCGAATTTTACGAATTATTATTTGCATGATGGGGCCAAATAATCGCACGCAATATCAAGTTCGACAATTGTATTGACAGAAATGTTTACTTTGCGATTATGCCCTATACATATGTTGTAAAATACACTTTCATAACCGACGTGACTACGAATCACCCTCAGGATCAGTGAGGTACTGGCAATCTATTTTGCACGGTATTTTTATTCCGTTCACAATTTTTCACCGAATATTGGCACACTGTTTTCTGTGAGTGAAAGAAAGCGGGGATCAGGAGTTTTTTTACTTTTTTCTAGCTTTATGGTTATAAACTAGAAAAAATATGTGGCATTAGCACGTCAACGGCCTTTTGGTAATTCAGCTCGCATCGTATTACGAATGAATCTGCGTCCACTGCGTGAGTCTAATGGTTTGTTGACATCCATTTTGCATTCGAACTTTCTTGCGTCTTAGCTTTCCCCTCCAGGCATACAGTCTTCGCAATTCGAGTTTGTCTATACGTATATACTATTTATGAGAGCCATTTCAAGCGTATCGCAATCGTACTACATTTAGCGGAAATAAACTTTTTACAGAAAAGAGTAATTTTTAACAAAAAAAAAAATACAAAAAATCTATCATAATATTACAAAAACGTTGTACCCCTGCAGAACTTGTAATGTTTTTGAAATGGTTCAACGATATTACTGTGCCGTGTGCGAGGATTGACGTATGTGTTACTGCAGCCTGCAACGGTTTAATTAAACCTCTATACGAAGACGGCTGGTCGCGAATAATAAGGCGTGCCGATGCAGCGATCATCAGATCACCCAGATCTCTGATTACTGAGCACGCTGATCGGTAAGTTTCTGCGGCGTTCGATCGTTATTCTGCAACGAAGTATGAAAGCGGTGTATTTAGTAATTGGTAACGCTATACGCTTGTCTACTAAGGTATTAAATAACCCCTGCATAAACTTGGCATTTTCTTATAGATCCTTACTCACAGCAGGAAGCAAAAATAACATGTAAAACGGCAATTTACCAATGCGGAATGTTCATAACATGATCGCCCCTATACCTGTGGCCTCCTTAAAAATACCGCAATAATAAACTCAGGAATTCGGGACATTACTCTTCACGGATACTTATAGCATTCTTTTCGTTATACAACGATCCCATGGGATCCCATAAAAAATCTACATCTTGAGATTTTTCGCCGTCTTTGGCAATTATTTTTTACGTATACATCATCATACATTCGTCTCGCAATGAAACTCATAATTTAGCGGTAAGAAGTGTGTACGCATACTAGGGTCAAGTTGAGTTCAATCTGTATCGGATGCATTATAGTTTTTTTTTTTTGCGATTAATGTATTATGTACGAGAATGAATATGTATCGCTGCAGAAGCAGGCATATAGATATAACCGCATAGTTTTTTCATATTAATTTCTTTTAACCCCGGAGCTTTTCTTAGTCTTCGAAGTTTTTTACCCCACCACGGCAGGTTCCCACCGTTGCGACGGTACATAATTAAAATACTTTGAACATAATCGTAGGGAATGGAATCAGGCGATTCCATCGCGATTTCAATGAGACTCTTTCAAGGCTGAACTGGTGGAGAGAAGCAGGGAAGTGCACAAGTCTGCAGTAGTTCCCGAGTTCGGTGAATCGAATAACAGTGGGCATCAGCGTTGTGCTCGGTTACACGTCTAGTATATCGGTTTTGAGAAGCTGCTGCTGTGCAGCGCATTTGCAGCATGTCGTTGCAGGTATAAGGTACTTAGTTATGTGAACTAATCTCTCCTCTCTCATTCTCATTCTCATTCTCTCTCTCTTTCCCCGCCAGATACGCAGGCAGTTCAGCGCAGCCCACGTCAGATAAGGCATCATCAGGCTATAACATGCCTTCTGACAGAAGCGGCGAACCCCTTCGTCTGGACGGGGGATACCGGGGACTACGGAACTTGGGAGCTAGCACGCGAAGCATGGACGCCGCAAACTGCGACACATAGGGCAGAGTTTATTCAGGTTCGACTAGTTAGCTGGCAGGTGCGACCCTGCAGGGGAAGAAGGAGAGGCCTGGTAGGGGTCTCCAAGAAGCAGACAGTCGTCTTCCAGGACGGCCTGCGCCTAGTCGCGTTCGCGCAAGAAACCGAGAGCACCGTCCACCGCAATGCTATGTGGTTCCCTTGCTTGGCGACTTCGCGACGCGGCTGCAGACTTGAGCCGACTTGCAGGGGGCCCTCGGCTGACACTCGGTTCCAGACCTGCAGCTCTTTATCCCCGACTTTGTCGCGGGATATGCGCGTCATCCGTGGTACGTGCCGAGCCTTCCGCTATCGGCTATCCGCAGGAGGACTTGCGGAAAGATCGTCGTCCGCTGCATTCAATCTTCGATCAATCTGTCCTCGTAGACACTGAACTCTCCGTATTATAGTTATACCCATATTTCTTCGATTTATTAGATTTTCGGCTTGCATATGCCGATCCTCTCCGATTATGGCTTGAGTGTATCATATAATATGTATACACTTTTTCGCAGGTATCAGCTTTCTTAAAAGTGATACTACCACTTATTTTAACGGTGTATGGTACATGGCTATAGACGGATGAACTAATAGTACAAATTATGAAATTTATATACCTAGACAACTTGCAACTATACATATTCAATTTGAGCGGGGTTTGTTTTATCTCAAAAGTATATAGATTGAGCTTTATTTGCACATTCTTTTCTGTTAAAATTAATTAATACTAGAGAGCGTAATTGTTTTTCACAATAACGTCAGCTATTTCACCCCACGATATTGCCCCATGCGCACGATATTTCAAAAATGGCTCCGATTAAAAACCGATTTACTCAATCAATCTCGACACCGTATTCTCCGTATAGTTTATACTCTTTACCGCCGTTACACATTTTTTTTAAACCATGCATTATTCTTTGTTAATTAAATAAGCAACTCGCAATTTTTTAAGACCAATCGAATTTCAACTTCAAACGGTCGTCATTTTGTGAAAAAAAATCGTAACAAAGCAAAGAGAATAAAACGTTTAAGAATTCAGAAATCAGATTCAAAGTAAATCGGTTCAATCGTTTTTGAGATACCGTCGGCACAAGAAAACTTGTCACCAAGTAAAACGGTCAACAATACTGTCACTAAAATGTATTTCTGTTAATTTTAATTGTATGCATGATGCTCGATCTGCATACGTTTGAATGAAACAACCCCCGATCGAATCGAAGAATCTGACTTCTATGCAATGTGCAGCGTCATTGAAATTAAGCGAGACCTCTTATTGAAATCTTGAAATTTGGTGTACTCAAAACTCACAAAAGTCGGTCGGCGATAAACTAGATTTTCGAGTGGATCGTCTATTCAGTAACGGAATCAAGCCCAACAATTTTTAAATTCTTGTCACAATTATAGTACCACCTAATGCTTTGCGGTCATCAGTTCCCCCAGAATCTAGTTCTTTCCATCACACCCGGCTGTATCCACATATTGAGACGTCTGTTTGTTTTTGGCTCAATAGTCAACAGCAGTTTGAACCAAGTGCAAAGCACCATCGTGCGCTAGGAAAACGGTACTTTTCTTCCTCTCTTTTTTTAACAAAGTATCATGTTTCATTGACAAAATTGTGCCGCGCGGTGGCTCTGATGTGTAGATATATTATGTATAATGCATATACACTTAGATTCCGTCTAATGTGAAATATCTTTAAAAAATTAGATAATTAACGGTACCTCATAGGTATATGTATTATATATATGTATATAGATACGTCTACTTCTGGTGAGTCGAATTCGAAGAAACTGTTGTATACGTGTACAATATTACAGCGGCGGTCACGAGTCACGTTGTGCAAATATACATATGAACCTATACATATATAAACCGCATCTGAAAAGTCGAAGCCATATGTTTAACATTTTTCAGGACACACGAATCGCCTTTATCGTGTTTGTTCATTCCTTCGGCAGAACGCGTACGGTACGCTGGATTATATTACGTCCTCGTCTTATGCAAGTGCGCAGACTTGATGAAGACTTTACTCGACTCGTAGGGTGCCTACAGGAATAAGCAATAAGCGACGACTCTCGACGATGCGAAGTAGGGAGATAAGTCACAAGAAGTAATGGGTCACGAACCCACTTCGGCTTCCTAATTTTATTCTTATCGGCGCACCTTATGCTCTAAGAAGAGATTATAAATAACAGCGTCTCCTCGAATTAATCAAAGGCTGCACTTCCTTTTTTTAAGGGAGTATAAAATTTGGGAATTCATATCTCGATAATCAATTATTCAACTCCATTAGGGTTTGTTTCATTCGAAATTACATAACGTGTAAGATCGAGCTCCGTTTATGCATTCATTTATAAAAATAAGTAAACTAGGACGCATTGTTATTGACAATAATTAACATTAACATATGCGTACGATATCTCAAAACCGGGTTAACCGATTTACTTCAAAGACAGTACAGTTAAATCGGACAGTTTATCCTCCTTGCCACTGTAAAAATTTTTGTTTTATTCGTTCAGTAAACAAAATAGCCCCCTCAACCTGCAGCTATTCTTGAACGAATAACCGATCCTCGGAGTTAAACGTCTAATCAAACTTGGCATCCATGGAGCCATGCCCTACATTTACGCAATTGGGCATGCAGGCTCAATTTTGATACATACATATTCATCGGATCCAGCACAAAGCCGAGTGCCTGGACACTTGATCATCGGGGAAAAGTTGGGCAATGCAAGCAGATACATATAAAGTACTCACGGCTCGTTTTCATTCGCGTTATTTATTACTATTTTTTCTTCTTTCTCAGTCACTGCGGCGAGGGAGCTTCATAATCAAAGTCGAGTATCATCGCTCCGTGGTTCCTGCAGGTGCGGCTCATTAATGGCGTTATTCGACGATTCTAATAACGGAAGAATAATAATAATCGCTGCTTCAAAGGGAATCGATTCGAAGTGCTTGGATCCGTTAAAACAACAGACGTGAATTATCAGGGTGAGAAATGATAAATTGATTAATGAGTCTCGGTTTTCAGAGGTATAATAGAACGCCGAGCAAATCGTACGTTTGTAGCTCATTCGGAGTGCAGCCATCCTGCCACTGGAACGACAGCTGGTATTAGATTATTGCTAACGAGTTTAATTAGCGAATCAATGATAAAATATAATACCACACATTACGGAGGCACAACTCGTGTATACAATTAGAATCGCGAGATAAGTACATATATTCTCCGCACTTGGCTCGTATTTTTTTTTTAATTTTATTTCTTCTCTTTTTTTTTTCATTTGCAATTATGTAACCGTGTTTCAGCTTATATTCGTGATTAATTACTGAGATTGCTGACGCGTCTTGACTGGCAATGTGTTATACATCATGCGTGAGTACACGCGGCACGTATCGCGGCTATAACGTACATTATACGTACGTATACTTATACGTATACAGACCTAATAATCACACTCGCAAAAGAACTTGACTCAAGGAATTATTACGATTACATTTAGGTACGCTAAGACGATGGTTTAATAACAAACTTGCGTCGCGATTCAAAAACACCGTGAAGTATAAAATTCGATTTGCATATTAACTGTAGCAATGTACTTATAAAATACTGTAACTATTTTTATTAGGTAATTACTGTAACTATATTATATATATTAGGAAATTTTTCCCTCAATTGGCTTTCGGCATTAGGTTCGAAACTAGATGAATTTTTGACATTCTCTGGTCTTGATTGGAAAAAAAGGAGAGAAAAATTTGTATTATATTGTAGATGTGTATGGATGAATAATTAGAAATGTTACTCAGAGGTGATATGAAATTCTACTTGGAACGCGTAATAATCTGGTTAAAATTCTTTCGTGTAAAAAATTGATCGACGCGTCGTATTGTAAGTTAAAAATATCTCGATTGTCCTTAAAATGTGTACAGTGAAAATAGGTAAACGATCGGACGAATTTCTGGCGGGAAAAATATTAGTTTTAGCTTGTTAAACTGTACACAGGCGATAGATGGTGTCGTCGATACCCGTTATCCTGGATCTCTGGGATGGTTCATCGTGGGATCCTTTGATAGCTGCAGATGGTTGCGGTTGACGCGCGTGCGCGTGCGATCTCATCAACGAAAGCCGCAACCTGTTGGCTTGGGAGATACTCGTGTATTTATTATACATGCCGGTTAATAGTCCAGAACCGAGACGGAATTATAAACGGCGTGAATTGGGGGTCAAGTTACGTCTGGGTATTTTAGTATTGGATATTTCGTTTTCGCGGTTGTTAAGATTCCCACTTTTTTTATATTACCAACGAAGAGAAAAAAAATGAAGAAAACTAAATCCTAAAATATCTGTCTAATTGTATAATAAATTCACTGTACATTTTAATTGCACAGAATTTGAAGAATATTGCTGTGCGAGTACCGCAGAAATTTTTTTCTTTTTTCCTTTACTTTATTGATTTAGAGCCATGTACAATTGTAGGTACATACGTATATAGCAAAATTATCGGGAACACGTGCAATAAATATACAGACTTGTATATTAACGACAAATAAATAATTTCCAATCATTTGATTGGCCCGAGTGTTTCCAGCTGAATTATTTTACATTCCTTCGTATATTTTATGCTTTACAAGCGAGCTTTGTTCGTTTCCTCGAATCAGTATGCATTAGAAGTTTCAAAGACTCTTCAACAGATTCTCTCACAGTATATATCAGTTAATGTTCGAATTTTTTTTTAACCGCTCTTTTCGGCCTTATTTATAATATACGCTAATTTGGATACACACATGTGTATTCGTTATTTTTCCATCTACATACGTATGCATATATATATATACAACATGCAAATACGTAATTCATACCCAACCACACTTCGTGTATCTAACATGTACAGAATATATAATATTATATCAGAAAAAAGCCAAACCGCTGAGAATTATTTAATTTATTATACCTTTAAAGTTCAAACACGGTGTATAAATCACACTCATTAGTTTGGAATTGCAGCGGATTATAGATTCATGCGATTTAATAATGTTGCAGCTAGACAAGACGATGAGAAGCGCTGACGATGAAGAGGGAGAGGAAGAGGTCAAGGGTGCGCGAAGTACGGAGGAGGATTCGAAAGAAGAAGAAGAAGAAGAAGAAGAAGAAGAAGACGATGATGGTGAAGAATAAGAAGAGGCGGAGAATTAAGGCAGATAATTTGAGTACACAGTAAATAGCAAGGAACAAGAGATGACATACTATCTATAAGTGAAGTGGAGATGAAATAAGAGGAGAGAACTCGAGATATACGGAAGAGAACTGCAGTACAGAGGAGAGAACCTCCTTTTAGGGCAGTTAGCGCAGCACTGTTGCGGCTCGGTGCCCGATGGTGAACGCCTCTTCGCTCGTGTCTCGCTGCCGCGCTTGCCTCACTTGGATTCTCTCTTGTGGTTTGCCTCGACAGTCCTGCGACCCCGATCATTCTCGGAATGCACCGAAGACGTCAGGTTTTTATAGAAAGACAGAGAGACAGAGAGAAAGAGGGAGAAAGAGATGGCGAGAGAGAGAGAGAGAGAGAAGGAGTAGGAGTACGAGAGGGGGGGGGGGGGGGGGGGGGAGAGGAAGAGATAGGGAGACTGTGAGAGATCTTGAAAATCCAGGGAAATGGCGACGAAAAAGTGCGCGCTGATAGAGACTGAAACACTCGGCTTAGCCGACGAACACCGCCCCATTCCAGGATCTTTCACCTGGTGCATTTCGTCCCGAATCTCTGCATGCTGCAGCGTTCGTTCACGTATATACATACAGGTATATATTTATATGTATATATATAATATATATATATATATATAATCGTAAAATAATATATACCCGTTGCATTGAACCGTTAAATACCTACCCAGGTCGAAATGCCGGTAGATGCGAATTTCACGTCTCGGAGATGAATTGCTCATATTTATATACATATAGGTATGTATACATACATTATGTGTGTATACTAGGTAATAGTACACATCTGGAGGATATTATATATATGTATATATAATATGCTTGATTAATGGAAGATTATCGTCTTGGTGTAATTGGTTAAAATTAATGGTAAAATAAACACGTTTTTATCAATACCATTTTACATCTTGCATTATTAGCCGGTGTATAGATTTGTGTGTGCAAGTTATTGGAATGTTTTCGCATACTTGAAAGTGTCGAAAAATATATTTACAGTTACACCAAAACGCATACAGTTGACTCAGACTTGTATGTACGTCATTTACGAGATATGTACTATTCATGAGTTAATTCCTGGTATCGCAAGTACTCACCAGGTGTCACATTGAGCGCTCGAGTTCTCGCAACAGAAAGAATTCGAAACTCTATTTTAAATAATAAAACGACGTAGTCTTGTAACGAAGAAATCCGTTCCGCGGTGAAATGGGTGTAAATTTCACGTTGGCAATTAATTGTAGAGAATTTCAAGATTGACACAACATCATTTCTACTACGCGACTTTCGCTACGTAAAACTGTATCCGAGTGAAATTATTCAAATTTCTAAATGCGTCAATACACAACATAATTGTATTCACCGACTAGACAGTTACACTGGGATTCGTTGTGTTATTTATCATCGCGATTAATAATATCTATGCACCTATAACTCAAAATGTCAATATAACTGCTTGAAAATGAGTCAGCGTCTGAGAGTTATTGATTGGATGTTATAAGATTGGCTTCGATTTGCAGCGACTCGTTTTTTCTCATTCACAAATTTCTGACATGCGTACATACGTATATATATACATACATACATATACACTTATGTACCTGTGTACAGAATAGTATGAAACACTCTAGCAAGAACATAAAATGAAACAAAAACAGAAAGAAAAAAACAAAATCGCGATACGAATGCTAACTGACCTATATATGTAAGTCGTATCAATGATTTCCGTCTAGACTCTGCAACAGAAATTGATTGGGGGTGAGATAACCGCAACGCTTTTCTCTGTTACAGAAGAAGAAGAAGAAGAAGAAGAAGGAGGAGGAGAAGAAAAAAGGAAAACGAGATAAGTACGGAGAGAAAGATGGGCCGGGAGAGGAAAAGGAATCTTCAGAGCTCGCCTCACCTTTCCGTTCCATTGACTCGGTCATATGTGTTTGGTTAAATATGTTGAACCCCGCTCGCGGGCCCGCCGCGGCTCCTCGTCGAGTAGAGGATGGAAGTCGTTGCCCTCTCGCTGTTTGCCCTACCGTCGTCGTCGTCGGCGTGAGCCATCCTGCCCCTCCTCCTCGAGGCACCCTGGCGGCGGCGAAGGAGGTGAGCGAGCGCTCACCAGCGGCGGCGTACAGACAGGTGCTCGGAGGTAGGTAGTAGTGACGGAAGATCGCCGGAGCAAAGTAGACCATCGAGAAATCTTCAGTCGACGAAAGATCTCCGCCGCGGAAGGACCGTCGTGCCGAGTCTATAAACGCATATATATATATATATATATACGTATATATGTATATATATACGCATATACCTACGACATAACAAACACGCCAAATTACACCCTTTTATATATGTATATATATATACATATACAAACATACGTATAATATCGCTGGCTACGTTACTATAGACAAGATATAACATATTCGACGTTCTGCGATAACCGATCGCAAACGCGTTCATCGGCATAATAATAATATCACGTTTTATACACGGACTCTGATAAATGATCGATCATTCGGGGGGCTTCTCACGCTCCGCGTATTTCAGATTTTTTTAGTACCTCCTTATCACCCACCCCCGATCCACCCCCGCCCCCTTCGCCGCCCCATATCATTATTCTTACGTTCCCTCTGCCAATCCCCTCCTCCCCCCGCCCCTCACCGCTATTCCTTCCACCTGTGACAGTAGTTGGGAATCACGCAATATTCGATTCTGTGTACGGTACGTTATTGCTACACGCATAATCGCACGGTTCAACTGTCAGGAACGTACGTTATACCATATGTAGAAGACGTGCAGGTATATATTATACATATATATATACATATACATATGTAGCGATATTACCCACGTTACGTATATTCGATACATTGCCGCGGTAATTATGCAGCGAATTTTTCTCCCGGGCGGTGATGTGAAGTGATTTATTCGTTCGTTCGTTGCTCAATTTGTTTATTCATTCGTTATACTTGTTCAGTTTTTGGCTTTCATACATACATTACACCGGGGAAATCAATATATTGCGTATAATTCTTCTTAAATACATACAATCAAAGTGTGCAGTTACGGTGCTCCGCATTATATATTATCAGTATATCCTACATAGGTAATAATAAATGTAATATTAGTAACGATGAATCGAAGTAATTAATTCCTGTTCAGGAAAGAAAACGACGTCCGCTAAAAACAAAAATACATGAGTAAATAGTAATTTTTCATACTTTCTTTCTTTCATGGATTCATAATCGGGGGTATAAAATTATACAAAACGACGACGACTTAAATCGTTTAAATACCACAACCATCACCATCATCGCCATCATCGTCATCATCATCATCATCATCATCATCGTCGTCGTCGTCGCCGTCGTCGTTATCGTCGCTGATACGAAGATCTTCACGGTGAAAAAGACACGCCGATACCGAAGAGAGGAAGCCGCTGAAGATCGTTGCTGCCGGTATGCGGCACGCGAGGCCGCAGATCAGCTCCGGGTAAAACGAGGAAGCGCGTTTGCGCCCGCACTCACGAGGTAAGAAAAAAAGAGAGAGATAGAGAGAGAAAGAGAGAGACAGAGAGCGAAAAAGAGAGAGAGAGAGAGAGAGAGAGATTGAAATTGCACCAATTTATTTTTGCGAACCGGTCCGTTACGCACCGTTTTGTGTTTGCACGATTAACAACCAAGCGCTGTTAATCTGTATAATTCGTTGTAGGTTTATAGGTTATGTATGCGGGCGCGAAACTGAAATTCCGTACAGTTCGAGATTTCAAGCAAGTGACGGGCGTTGATTACCAGAGAATAAGTATGGTTACAGTTGTAGATCGCGAGATGACAAGTGATCGAAACGTTTCAGCAACTTACCGGTGCGATTATGATGAGTTGACTCGGTTTTATAGACGATTTTAAATTTCGCGTATATCTTCTGCTATTCGTCACGGGATGCATGATGAAATTTCACGAGGCTCCAAGATCATCGCAGGTTGTCTCAACTTTTCAGTTTTGTACTGAAATTTATGTACGTCCTTACCCTTTGGTATGTCATATTCGCAATCTGGACCTAGAAGATCGACATCATTTAGAAGGTAGATCGATCATCGTTACTTTAAATTACTGACCTCGATTTTACATATATTATATAGCGTATACAGTAAAGCCCAAAAGTGGGTTCTATATCCACAATTCGAAACTTCGGTATTCCATTAAGGATTATAAATACCGTTAGATTGATTGCAAGACTCGAGTTAAACTAAAGACTGACTTGACTTCATTTCTCGAAGTTTCATAACGATTTCTAGGTGAATATATTTTGTCTCGCGGTTACAAATCAATTCGCTGTAGGATTAATTCACTAAAAATAATAGTTAAAAATAATATCTAACGTTTCATAATTGTTACGAAGGGTGCAAAAAGAAATAAGTTACACTGAGAGAAATTTTGTTTTCTGAGAGTTTTTATACAGGACATCATAGTGGAATGAGTATCTACCGTTTTATGGTACCTAACGTTTAAATATTGCTGCAATTACAAGAAAGTGTGAAAATGTTAAAATAACTACTTGTCAGTGAAATTATAGTTTTAGTTTGATAATATCTACCACATTATCCAATCATTGAAATCATAATATGTTTGGTGTTGTTCGCGTAATTTTTTTCCATTTAAATAAAGTTTCAACGTAACTTTATCGTTGCACTAGCATCAAGTTACTCCAACAGTCATTGAGAAAATCCATCACGAGTGACTATATCCCAAAAGAACAGTACAACGTGTACCTATACTGAATTTTCTGATTACAGCAAAAAAAAAAACAAACAGATTTTCATTCTATTCTTAGCCGCAATCTATACATTTTTCGACTATCGTAAAAAATGAAAATCAGTACGGATCGTACAGTGTAAAAAATTTTCTCGCGACAATATCAATTATAATATCAAGCAGATCGGTCAATTTTTCCGTCCAACTTATTATTCGAATGCACGAGGAATACCGAGTGTATAATAACACGCCCATAGAGTAAGTATTATATAGCCGCATTCCCGCATGGCGCACGCATATATGAGTAAACGAAATATATAGTTCGGTGCAGTAAATTGGAGGGGATAGAATGCGGTCCATCGAGAGCAAGTGCATGGCAGCAGCATTGGAAGGCTGCAGGCCGGCAGGGGGAAAAGAGGGAGGGAGGGAGGGAGGATAGCAAGAGCGGATGCCGGGGTTTAGAGACTGGCGAAATTCCCATTGTACCTTTGGGGGCGGCGGAGAGGCGAAAGGGCGAAGGAGGGGTCAAGGTGGGGGCAGAGAGAAGGGGGCGGCGGGCCCCACGTGCGATTCTCGCGGTTTGTGCGCCGCGGAGGGGCGGCGAGCTCGCATTCCGATTAGCGGGTGACCCGCAACCGAGCGACAGACGTGACGTATGTGTAACGCGGAGTAGCGACGGTCGCCAAGCTGAAAATAATCGATGCATCGATTGAACGAGTTGAAAAACAAAATAATCGAACGCGAGTCGATTGAATCGGTAAAAATTAATACATCAATCGATCGTTTCGTATTTTTTTCAAACGGTGCATTCGAAACATTCCGGTATGTAGTCTTGATGGCGGAAAAGTTTTTTTCGATAACCTGTAGTTTCATTCAACCTCGGGTGAAAATATTCACCCATCTTTCACTTACTGTATCAATAGGTAATTTATAGTAAGTAAGAATGTGATAATTACGTCGTTAATGGGAGTAAATATGAAAAACCGATTTTGAGGAAAAATAATCGATTATTTAGCGTTACATTAATACGTGTCTAATGGTTTTTGATGTAGGGAAGAAATGGGCCCTATACGTCAAAAATTATTCTTAACAAAGCAAATTGTTTTCTTCACATTTTTTTAGAATCAAAATCCTTTTGTTAATGGGCCAATTTTACTCCTACCACGCCTACTTATCCAACATATGAAGAAAATTGGCGAAGTACGTCAGCTTTCCTTCCGACAAAGAAGGTATCCCAGGTCGATCTCTTCGATTTGATCTGTTTTTTTGTAGCATGTTATAGTAGACTAAAAACTGAACGACACGTATTTTTTTTTTTTCACCCGCCATTCAACACTTCAAGGGGGTGAAACCATCCTTCAAAGTAAGGCATGTCAAATGGCGATTTGGTAATTTTTTTCCATTTTTAACTAAGAAAAATGCATTTTTCATTTCTCGTTATGAAAAAAACTTTTTCAGTTGGATTGATTGAAAAATACTATGCAACTGCCAAATCGCCCCGTGACATGTCTTACTTTTGAGGGTTGCTTCACCCCCTTAAACTGTTTAATGGCAGATAAAAGAAAATACATGTCGCTTAGTTTTTACTCTACTATATCATATCGCAAAAAAAAATCAAATCGGAGATATCGACCTGGGATACCTTCCTCGTGAGTTTGACCGTTTCCTTTCACAATCATTACAGTGCCACTCCATGGAAGTTGGCAATTGTTCGCAAAGACGTTGGAGCGGACCGACGACTCGCGTGCGGAGCTGTGCGTATATTTCGATCGGTCATCGTTCCGCGTATTCCGCGGCTCCAGGGTCGGCCGATCATCGTGGATCGAGCTGACCGATCGATCCATCGGCCAGAGCATCTCTATTCCTCGGAATAACTGTATAAACGTTAGATGCGTCGCAAGTTCGCGAACGGTTTACGCGACGCGTTACGCTGTATGCTCGGCGTAATTCAGCCCCTTTACGATGGTGAAAATTTTCCTGCACGTTTCAGGATGTGTGGAACGTATGGTCAAGTCAAAAATGTGTGTCGGATGAAATGAAATCAAGTCGAATCTGATTCAAGAAGGTCTCGGTGATCCAAAAAAAAAACGTTTCAGCCTTGAATTTCAGTTGTAAACAACTTGTTGTTTAACAACGTCAAAGAGGTCGAATTATTTCATCGTTTTTTCACCCAAAAATGTCTTTCTTCCATCTGACACGATTGAGTGAATAGCTCATTTTCTTCGTTAATCGATTACCTACAAATTATCTCATACAGATTCGTTCTTGAGTTTGTCAGTTAGCAATAAAAAACCCGATGTATACAATCCTAATCACAATTTTACTCAGACTATCTGTGGATAAATCATTTTCGAATGAAATGAACTATCGTTAATGGGAATCAGATCCGCAATAGGAATTTTTCGGTCTGAAATGGTAGGACAATGATATTTTTATGATGTAGTTGAAATAATGTGGTGTTTACAGTTGAATTTCATTCTCTTAACATTTTCTCCAATTCGTTACCCGAAATTGAAAAGTTGAATTTAAGTATATTATAGCTTCAGGTGCGCTATTTAAAACTCAGTTTCATTACGTCTTGGTTTCGACACTTTTTTAACATGAGTGTACATCGGTGAAGGTGATTTTAAAATTTGACAAACAAAAAAAAAAAAAAACTCTGTGATAGTTTTAATTAAAACAATAAGCTGATGTTAGTTTCACGAATTTTAGGGATCCGTCTCTTTGCGAGTAATCCTAATCTAATTGTAAAACTCATTGTTCCGCAGTTGAAGAAGCAACTCGTCCCCCATAAAAATTTGTCACTACTTCAGTAATTACTTTTTCCGTTGTTTACATAAAATTGAATTAAATTTAAAAAATCAGCGGTTTTTCACCCGCGTATTGTGTGAAATTTTACACGGTAATTTTTACTCTAAATCAACTTCAACTACTCGAGTATACATCGTATTTAATTACGCGACATCTCTGCATTGCTGGCAGACTGCTCTACGGTAATATTCATCAATGCCTTAACCTTCCGGCTAACTCGTTTTCAATCCGGAATAAAATGCTAGTTCGATTCTATACGATTTACGTGACAATGACTGGCGATGCGGCCGAACGACGTGAGAGGTTGTCAGTCATTGTCACATAATTCGCATAGAATCGACCTCGCATTTTATTTCAGAATGAAAACAAGTTAGCCGGAAGGTTAAGGCATTAATGAATATTACTGTAGATGATCCTCTGTATGAGTTAATCACTCTCTCGGCACACTTATTATCATATACGAGTATGTACATACCTAACAAGTTACCGAGACTCGGAGAGTTTAACGCGTGTCCACGCGTCGCGAGTCCGGTTTTCTTATCTAAACATTCCTCTGTATGGCGTGTATATAGGTCATTCGGTATGTAATATTGCAATATATCGCGAAGATGGCTTAATAAAAAATTCCCCGCAACGCCGAACGCCTAAAATATAAACGTGGGAAAGTATGCATAATAACAATACAGGTCTACAAAAAAATATGTTTTTTCAGCTGCATGGGATGTTTTTGGTGAATATAATGTTTTCGGGTGTCCTGAATCCAAAAATGACTTCCATTTTCCTCCGTCATGTATACAGTATTCTTGCAAAATACGTGGTGGTTGCATAAAAAAAAAATGCATAACAATAACGAAAAATGTACCATTTTATTACATTGAACCAAACGATATTTCTTATAAAATTAAACAAACGAATTTTTTGTAAAATGTGTTTAACAAATGAAACCGTAAATACGAGTTGACGAAAAAACCTGACGTGTTGAAGCTTTTTGAGTATTATTCCCGGTTTCAATGAGTGAAAATCTATAAGAAAAAGTATGAAAAGTTTGTATAGTTTTCTGGTTGCAGGCCTGTGTAATTATATATTTATGCAAAAATTGTTTTAATTATACAAATCAACGATGAGACATTTTTCTAACGGAATCTGATTTGATCTGTTTATCTATTTGCATTATAATTTTATACATTTTTTCACATCTACGTATTATCATTTTTAATCATTAACTTTCAACCATTCAAAATAGTAGAATACAATTATTTTCTACGCGTATCGAACTGTGAATTCAATATTTTACGGAGCTGGATAAAACGTGTAAAAATTTATGTTATTATACCGTTGAGGTTAAGTTTTTTCCCATATATATAGTTTTTTTTTTTTTTTTCTCGGACCTTTGATGTAAGCCGGAACAATATATTTTGCTGATGTTTTCAACGCACATATCCTACTATGTACAAAGCCGGCAGACACCGCGACGTAAATGGAATGTTAAATTAATTTGGTGTAACGGGGCCAAGATTACGTATATCAATTCGAACAAGTTTATCTCCATGGATATTATCTCTTGATCCTCGCGCTTACAATATATATAGTCCATATAACTTAAATGTATACACAATATATTATACGAATATATTCGTGTGTGAATTGTACAATATTATACACGTGAGTTAAATTTTATGCAACGATCGTTCAATTAAACGCGAATGTATACTAAAATGAAACGTGTGAGAAAACCGTGCGGTCGAGATTTTAATTTTTACGACAATCCTTGCACTGATTGCCATTTTGAAATAATTATTTCTCTAAATAGCATAAAAACATAACCGTATTTTTCGTAGTTATAATTTAACTGAAAAATCGTGGTAATACGAAGCAATAGGCTGTAAATCTCAATACATTCGACATGTGTCGCGATTAATTTCCTTGCGGAAAAAAGACCCTCAACTTGGGTGTGAATTTATCGAACCCTCGACCTTTTTTTTACGGGAATCCAGTATTATCCGCGAGTTTGGAGTGCGAATTCACAACCAAGTTGGGGTTTTTGCCCGTGAGGGTTCAGCATCACGTACTGCGAATGTATGCTTCAGATCTGTAGTGGCTTCTGACTGTGTTAAAGGACGCAAGTCGGGTCTTCGGCAGAGCCTTTATAAGCGATTGGGATAATAACAGTCTTGAAGAAGCTATTAAATTTCCTGCTAATGCGAGCATACATAGTTTTATTGTATACTGTAAAATTGGGTATACCGCTGCAGCTCCGGAATATTATAATAATACTGATAAGCGAATATTTTTTTACGGTGAAATGAGCAATTTTTTTCTTCCCTATCTTTAGTCACGGTCAACAGACAAATCGGTTTATTCAATTTATCGCGTTTCTCGATAGGGACTCACAGACTTTTTATTCTTCGGTCCATAATTTGTTCCTTTGGCAGATGAAATACTGAAGAGATTCATTTGCCCCATAATTTTTGTACAACATATAGCAATAACTGTTTCTGAAAACTGTGCACAGTGTGAATTGTTATCGACAGAATTGTCCGTCGTATGTTATAGTTTAACGCGCATGCGCTAGAATCCGAGAGCAGTTGTTTCTCAGGGTGACCAACCGTCACGAACGTAATTTGAAAAATTTTCACAGTTGTCGCTCGGAATTGAGTTTAACACCGACAGATGTGAAAATTTTTGCGTTTGGTCATCCTGACAAACAACTGCTCTCGGATTGTAGCGCATGCGCGTTAAACAATAGCAGATGACCGAACATTCGGTCGTTAGAAATTCACACTATATATAAATAACGATGCGAACAAATGATGTCTGAAATGATTAACACTGTTTTTTAGAATATTATATCGCGTCGGGATGGATGTATGTTATACATATATACCTAACGGTGCTACAACTTGTCGGTATTATTTAATTACGTCAGGCATACGTGGACCGTGACTTATTAGTCTTCCAGAGCATGTAATATGTATGCTAGCCATTGCGATTCTCGGTGAAGCAGTCCGATGCATCCATCGACCCGGCACTTCTCGCAAAGCTAACAGTTTGAAATACATATTATATTGTGTAAGAAGGAAGCAAACTCGGTATTTTCTGGCCGATCGTAAGTTTGCGATATAAGTCGTGGGTGAAGTTGAAGACGAATCTAGCAAACACGCGAGTTGAAAAGATCGTTTGTTCACGAAGTACGAAATTTAGGTTAGGTTCGCGTAACGTCAGCTTTGCCCGCGACGGCGCATGCGCGCGACTCGAACGCGCTCGTTTCGGTTCTCCGCGCACGCGCACTCGCCGACTCACTCGATCGTTACAAAAACGGTTACTTTGCGTACGAAAAACACGCGTGGAAGAACGCGTAAGACACGCTCGCGTTGTGTAAAGGATTTCTCCAATCCGCCTTCACGCGAAGGAAGAATTTCCCGGAGTAAATTCCGTTTTTCTTAACGTACGTACACAGAGAGAGAGAGAGAGTGAGAGAAAAATCGCCGCCACGTCAATTACCAAATACATTCGAAATCCGCGTAACGAAGCGCTGAAAGGGAGCTGAGAAAATAAGAGAAAAATGAAGAACGCGATCGCGGATAAAAAAGGCCGAATCGATTATTGATGCAACATAATTGACAGGCATAAGAAACGCATGGGCACTCTTGCGCGAACCGATCTCGACACCCATAACCAATTGTCCCTACACGCTCGATTTAAACAATGAAGATGGCTAGTTATCTACGTTATACCGTTCCCTTAGTCCACAATGGCGGCTTGTTTGGCTTGTACTGTATAATCGAGTTAAACAGTTACCCGCTGCAGCAGCCGGTACGTCTTACACAATGACCATTATGATCGTTTATTTTTAACCACCGGTCAACGTTAACTCAACATCCGCAAACTGACGTATACATCTGTATTATATTATACGTTTACAGCTGTATACACACGAGGCGGGCGTAAATATACAGCTACTCGACGACTACTTAAACATCCGTAGCAAAACTGTGCAAATTCCATTCAGTTTCACGATTACTGCAGGCACGTGGCTTTCACGCTCGCGCGCTACTAAAATCATCGTCATCGTGTAAACCAGGACGGCTTTATTTGTATTCCGAAGTATATATGTATACATGTAACACAATAAGGCACATAACGCGTTTCGCGCTCTTTTTGTCCAATGAACCTGCACTTTTTAACATCGACGCGGTTCTTTTGCTTTTTATTATTAATGTAACATACCATTTTATATGGTACACCTCTACTACACATTTTTTACACAATGGAGGTGTACTTTGAAACCGTAATTATTTTTTTTCTTATCAATTCTCACATCGCGAAATCCATAATTTATATATCATATTTATTTTTCTCTGATTTGTATCTGGATTTTTTTTTCTTTTTGTTTTTTTTTTGTTTGTCAACAGATAGAAATATTATTCGAATCGGAAAGAAAAACAAAATCCATCACCGTAATCAACTGTTTCGTGCGATTACAATTGTAGATGTTACATTATCCGACAATTGAATCAGTTGACTACTGTAAAATATACCCTTCGTCGAATGAAGAAAATGGGATTAGAAGCGAGATTTTCCGATTTGTACGATGTATTTGAAAAATTCGTTTGGTTTTTTGTTTTTTTTTTTCTCTCTTGTTTTCACTCCGCGGATTCGAACTTGTTCACATGTAGTAGCTGCACGCGTGCAAACGTGAGCTAGCTCTTGATTTTCTTTTATACTTCTTTCATTCGTAGCTTATGCCTGTAATATGTAGTATGTTATGTATAACGTATAACAAGAGTGCCGACATGCCAATTGAGTGATTCATATCAGCATCAACCCCGATGATCGTTGAAAATGTATGTACGTACCTATACATACATATTAACATTATACAAATATAACGTTACATAAGGCGAAGAGTTCCCGCAGCCATCAGCGGATATACCTACACAGCGGCAGTATACACGGTGTAATATATCAAAAAGAGAAGGTAAATACATCTCACACATATACGTATGTGCGCATGTGTGTGTGTGTGTATTTGTACTATGGACGCGTGTATGTTATACGAGCGTAAAACCGAACGCGCGGCTATTAACCCGGCAAAAAGTTGAGCGATACGAGTCATTGGGTTACAAACGTACCGACTGTAAAGTCCTCTGTTAGTGTGTGTATACGAATTGTACATGTATATGTTACGCACGTACACGTACGTTATACCGGTTCACGTCCCGATTGCATGTTGTATAAAGCAAATTGTCACCGTTCCGATTACAAATTGTAAAACGATTAGGTTTAATATTATATTAACGCACTGGGCTTGTAATTATAGAATAATTTGTATCTCATGATAACGTGCAATACGATACTGATTCACTGCGGTGTGGTTGCTGTGACGGGGTATTTTAAAGGAGATTCCGGTTGAAAGCGGTTGCGTAGCCTTGGAGATTATGATATTTTTGCGCCAAAAATGTCGGTGGAGTTAACGTAAAGAAATTGTTATTTTGTGAATTTTTTTTTAGCGATTTCAAAGAAGTTTAATTTGAAAGTTATGTAATTACGAGTATGTTTTGCTTTGCTGTGGTCAAAACGTGATTCGAAAATTGGAAGATACGAAGACTGTACAAAGAGGTTGCGTTGTAGGTTGATTGGATAAAATAAACCAAAACGAATAAACTTATACGCCGAATTGGAGCAGGGTTGAAGCTCCGAATTTGCAAAAGTTTAGAAAGCTCCTAATTCCGAATTATTTGGTCGTGGAACTTGAAGTAAAGAAATTAAACTCTTATGTTTGAGCAAAGTTCCGATAGAGCGAAATTCCAAAAAATAAAGTTTCCGTAGAGTGAAATTCCGTCAAAAAAAAACCAGAATTCCAAACTTAAAAATATGGAAAATCCAAAACAAAAAAAGCTGAAACTGGTGAAATTTCTTCAAACCATAAATTCCCAGAATTCAAAGTCCTCGATCGTGCAGAATTTCGATGTTTCAGATTGTTGAAATCTTCTCAATTTCGAAACTTTGAGCGTCGGAATTCGGACGATCCGAAACTTTGACGCGTTTCTCCGAAGTTTGATTTCGGAATTTGGCGCTCCCGGAACTTTTCAAATTCGGAATTTCAACCGCGTCCCGGAAAATTGTTACAGTAACTCAAAAATCGTTTCAAGTTCAAATTATCTTTTCCTTTCGTTTCCAATCATCCTCTGCAACGCGTAAATATTTTTAAATTCAAAAATTTATTCTTTATCGACCAATCGCTGTACGAATTTTTTTTTTTTTCTTTGTAACACGCGACGTACAGCGGTTCGCATTACAACGCAAGCTCAAGGCTTTTAAATCCCAACGAACGTGATGCACACGATTATACACCGTCGTCGATTTCCTCCTTTTTCTCCGTCCCTTCTCTTCCCTTCCTCGTTTTTCCAACACACCCGACACCCATCCCATCCATACGCGTATACGCAGACATACACGCCTGCAATATCTACCGATTGTGAGATCGAGCCGCGACAGCAGATCTCGCTGCAGCAGCTCGGGCAGACTTTACGATCATTGCCGGGTATGGGTGATACATACGTGGCGGTACGGATAATACGCGTTGCCTACGTCGGTGATTTTTTTGTTAACAGTAAAGTATTAACACCTGTTCGCGGCCCTGCCCACTCGCCTCGGGCTTTATACACGCGCATTGCCTCCTCGTGTCGTCGATACACGCGTGTACGTGTAACGTACGTGCGCACAATAATCTGCTGCCCACAGTTCTCCGACCAAAATCATCCGCTCGGCATGCTGCAGAGACGGTGGATCTGCACCGCGTTTGTAAGGTGTGCTATATTATACACAGAATCACCGAGACTTATGGTAATTTTTTCAGGAGCGTCAAACTCGCGCGTGTTTCAGACACGACGATCGGTATCCGCCTCGTCATACGATCGTAACCGATACCTCGCTGAATATGAAATTAGAAAATTTGTATTTCGTTTGAGGCTAACTGTACCTCCTCGATGTACCCGGCACTAAATTAGAACTCTCTTTTTCTTTTTCCTTCTATCTATTCTCACCCCGTGGGATAGAAAGAGAGAGAGAGAGAGAGAGAGACGCGTGGGATTATATTTGCAGAGATCGAGGAGCTAGTTGGCCAAATATCAATACGTCTTGTTAACTTTATCACTGGATGTAGTTTAGGGTGAGCCGAAAAAAAAAATAAATAAAAAAATAACCTATGGAATCTGTGGTGTTGAAAGGACCTGTTTACCGAGAAAAAAATTCTCACGTTTGGTAAAATTCTTAGCTCAATTTTAAAAGGTTTCGCTGGCCATTTGAAATTTCCCATTTAAATAACGCGCGAAACAAATTTTTTTCTTTCAAAATATCTACAAAAATGAACAAATGCTGGAACTATTAGCAAACGCTTAAATACATTGATCCTTCGTTTCAAAGTACTTTTCAAAATTGCTAAAGGTCTGATTGATTCGTTCGATTTAGTTTCACGATGGCTCATTTTCTTGAGAAAACTGTTCTCTACAAATTGACTGATGTACTTTTTTTTGTGTATCTGCTGGGATCGTAAAGTGTTTAATTTTACTAAACATTTGCATCTGCATTGATTACATGATCAACAAATGGCAATATCAAATTGACCATTGATCGAAAAGAAATTCCGTTTCACTGCGTTTGTAGAAAATAGTTCTACGAATGAAATGATCGACTGTAGAGGAAAAACTTGAGGCATTTACTAGATTCTTTAACAATTTTGATGAGAAATTTTTAATGAAATAATAAGACTTTCCTTATAATTTCGTTGCCTTACATTTTTGTAGGTATATTTAGAGAGATCCTCGTAGCTTAATAATACAACAATGTGAAAATTAGTCGACGTACGACTATCTGGTAATAAAATTAATCAAACACATCGATTTTCGACAAACAGCAATCTCTTCAAAGTAGATATATTTATATATTTCACAATCGCGATACAAAAATCCCCACGATATTTACTTTGAAAATTCACCGATAATTATGAATACGCAGGTAAAAAGTAACACCATAAGCTTTCACCGTTGCGCATGCACGGAGTGCAGCATATGTTTGTATTAATTGCAAGCCGATTGCGCAGTTAGTCTGACGCACGATATGGGAGAATCGACACGTGGACGTTACATAAACATAGAATCGCCTATATACATGTAGATAATATGTGTTGAATTAACCGAACGTAAACGGTGATCGAACCTTCTGCCGGTTACCGGTTCTCCGGTGGGACAAAAAATTAACAACGTGGTTGCAGATAAATGATGTATGTACGGTATATGTGTAATGTAAGCACGGTGTTAAACACAATGACGAAAGCTAGCGAGATTTTTTTTATTTTTTTATTTTATTTTATATTTTTTATTCTAGTTCAAACAATTTCGAATTGAATGTTTCATGAAATGTTTGTGTTATGATATTAATTAAACGGAACTAAACAAATGAAAATTAACGTTGAAGGGCTTCAATCCTTACAGTGTGCTCCGAAAGTTCAAGATTTTTTTGGGAGGGAGGAAATTTTACTCTTATTACCTGTCAGCGGTTAACCCTATGAATTAGACATTATTGTGCCGAGTCATCTTTTGTAACAAGGTATTATTCTACGGTTTTTAGGGTCGCTGATTACGAATTTGAAATTAGATTTTGGAAATTCGAGATCGAATAAAATTTCATACAACAGTGATTAGATTACTCTTCCCGTGTGATAATTCTGAATTGATTGACAGAAAACTGAGAAAAATTTCATTTGTTACAGTTGCCAGAAAGACTAAACAAAATTGGTATCTTTCCAACAATCAAGGTCTTGAAGATTGTTGCGGGATTGCGAGAAATGTAGTATAATCGATAAATGTTTAACAAATTTCTAGCGAATCCTGTTCCTGATCACAGTCATAGAAAGTCAATTTTCATTTCGTACAGTCTTACAAGAATATTTTTCGTATTTTGTACAATATTTGGTACAAGCACAGGCATAAATTTTTCACCACGCATTTTCCTCACTTATTATCAATTATCGCGCCTGTATAACAAACGTTTCCACGATAGACAAAGCGCAGTGCGTATACGGCGTTCAACGTGTGTGTTTATAATACGGTGTAAGGTGCATATTAAGCCGGTGCACTGCCCCGTTTACGGTACAGCAGACACGACGACGTTGCAGGGTATTTAAGGAACTGGAGGTAAAGTGCATCATCAGGTTTGTCTGGCCGCAGTCTCGGTGCCGCAGACGATTCCTCCGGATGGCACGCGTGACTCGTGTATTAAATTTGTCGACAATCATGGACGGGGGAATATTTATTTTGGGTCGTATTAGAAAATAGAATATTTCTACAACCGTATTAAGAACGATTAACTACTTTAGCTTTATACGTTTAACGCGATGCGGTATTAAATCTGCAATTCTATCCGTAATTGTATAATTTCTCCTACCCAGAGACCGGGTACCGCACAAACAAGCGTGTCGTATTAATGTACGCAACTCTGATTAGAATCTCAAGATGTTAATAACGCGAGGCAAAGAGCCCCGTCAATTTAACGCAGATCGCGATTCGAGATACGCCGAATTCCCTCACGCGGCATAATGTCCTCCCACTTAAACGCTACCATAATTCAAACGAGCATAATCGCGCAACGGTCCTCCGAGTATAGGTACTTTTAGATTTACCAGATACTCGTGCCGAAACAAAAAAAAAAGAAAAAACAGAAACAAAAACAAAATGGGAACGAATAGATCGGAATTCTATACATTTCAAACAGAATTATCGACCAACATTGAAAATCGATCCTGCAGATTCTTAAAATTAGGACGAGTGGAGAAATTCACTCATTTTCAGGTACGATCGGTAAAAGAAATGGGAAGAAACGGTTCAATAAATTGACTGTGACACTATAGAGTACGTGTAGAGTAGGTAATAACTAAAGGACTATGGATCCCTACGTAACGTACTGTACATCTTTTTTATTCCTGCAATTGCGAAATGAATTATTCGATCGCGGGGTCTCATTTCCGGATGCCACAAATTGCCGGTTACGTTTAGGTATACCTGACATGGGCCTCTATAAAAGCAGCTATTTCCTGTCTTCGCAAAGATATTGCGGGTATAGGTGGAGAACTCTGTGTGTACATACAACTGTATACCATTTATTATTGCTATAGGTATTATTATTGTTATTGTTTTTGTTGTTGTTGTTGTATCGTTTGCGTGTAACGTATGCCTTGGTAACTATAAGATTCATACGATTTAACAAGTTTATTGCGTGTGTTATACTCTGTATACCTACCTACGCACTGTGTTATTTATCTGACGTATGTAGGTACATACACATGTATTACTCGACAATTTTCAATCCCCCTACAATTTTGAACGAATTACAAATCGCTGGGGGTTTAACGTGTCAATTTATACTTGATAGATTTCTTCCTTTCCTTTTCTCAAAGTTCAAGCGAAAAAAGAAGGACAAAATTTACCGGCAAATCAAAACAGAGAATTTTCAAATCTTTCTGAAAGATTTTTACGCTATAGTTTATAATTTACACGTTTGGTAACGTTTTTTTTTTTCTCTTCTTTTACTACATTCGACTAGTGCTTGATCGTTAGTAGACGTTTTTATAAGCTACAAACACGAATTTTGACTCTGGGTTCTAGATGTGAAATTTTGATTTCTTCCACGTAACTAATAGAAGAAAAAATACTTGCTGTTTATACTATCAACCAAAAACTTCAGGACTTGTTTATCGACGTAACAAAGACGAAAGCAAACCTTACAAGTAATATACGACGATTTTGGTTATTATTTGATGTATAAAATCGATATTCGTTCGTTGAGATACAAACTGAAAAAAAAAAAAAAATTTATTTGTCGACCTGTGTTACGTACTTGCAAATTTCAAAGACCAATTCGAAAAACCCCGGTGTACAGGATAATTATAATATTAATTTAGAGATAGACAGACGGATGCAAGGTACCAAATCCTAATTACAATTTATACGGTTGTTGTTTTTTTTTTTTTTATTCTTATCATCCTTACCACACTTAACGATTTCCGTGCATCTAGCGATTCGCACGTCCGTCGTTTTACCCGCGACAAGAACGAGAGGGGGCAATATAGGAGCAATTAGGAAAAGGCTGCGCGTCCAACGCGATCGCGGTAGCGTGCCGCAACAATTATTTCCGTGAAGGAGTGTAAACTTACATTGCATCCCACTGCCCGGTGCAGAGGCATGCCTATAATACGCCCCGAGTAGTAATCCACTGTAAAGGCAAGACCGTTCGGTGATGGCTGGCTTGCGTTGCGTTGCGTCGCGTCGCGTCGCGTCGCGTAAGACGTAACGGTAAACGCGTGTAACGCCGGAGTGCGTGCGTGCGCATTCGAGCCCGCGAGTGGCCGGGAGTCACGTGACCGTCTCGAGAGAGAACCGGCACGAGCAATCAAATCATTTATTTTCCCATCGTCAGCCGGACCCGGCGCGGAAACGCTGCCAGACTGCTAGACTGGCCATCATCGTCGCGGTCGCCATCGCGAAGTCCCCGGATATCTTCGATCGCTGTTCGCCGTTCGGGGGGAACCCGAGCACACCGTCGATTAATCGGCACGTACCGCAAAGCGACCTTGGCTACGCCAAAGTCCACCGTTAAATGAACCAAAACTAACGAGCTATCAACCCTGGTCCTGATGTAGGTACTCTCGTACCGGCACCGATGATCAATCGTCTTCGGTAACACAGCTGGACTTGGAAAATTAACGGCAAAATCTGAAATCGGTTAGTTTTTATGATGGCTGAGTGACTGACCGGCGGTGAGGAGATTCGGTCATGTTGTAGATTCTTAGTAAAAAACGCCGTTTTTTCTCATTCGGTTACGAAAATCGGCAACTCTAACGACATATCTGTAATTGTGTTGTGGTTGCTTCGTGATCGGTAAAAAGTCTCGTTCGCTGTTACAATTATGTTACGATAAATTCGACTGTAATTTCAACGGAAAAACGATAATCGGCAATTTGAAACCATCGATCGGTAATTGTATTCCGCATAATGTCATGATTGATATATATTATTATTAAAGATTCTTATTTGACGAAAAACGCTACTATTTCAATCGCGAAGTAAAAACTGCTAATGACTAGAATCGATTGGTAATTATATTATATATTTTTATTCAGAATCTGTAAATGATGTCATTCACGATTGGAATTATGTTTTGAACGATTCAACTATTTCAACCGTGAAATGAGAATCGTTAACGCGAAGGATCTATCGGTAAATACGAGTATATTATACTTATCTAGTGCTTGGTGAATATTGTCATTCACAATTGTTATTATTCTATAAAAAACGCAATTATTTTAACCGCGAAACGCAAATCATCAGCGAGAAGAATCCGTAATATTATCGAAGTTATTGCACGATCGGTAAATTTTATTATTCATCATTGTACACGTAATTACTTGATGAAGAACGAATTTATTTCGACGTAACATCTAAAATCGGTAGTAAACGGTATCGATTGGTAATTCTATTGTAACTATTTTATGATCGATGAACATCGTCATGCACGATTATAACTGTATTTTGTGAAAAACAGAGTTCTTTAAACCGATGAATGAAAATCGGTAACATGAATGAAGATTCAAGTCTGATGAAACTTGATCGGTTCAGTTTACAATTAGGAAGCCCTAGTTTCCGTCCGCTGTTCAGTAAAACCTTTACCAGGCAATTCGAATCGTTTATATCGTTGCAGCAAAGATCTCATTTTGAATTATTACAAAATTCGAAAAAACGGTTTTTTTGAAAAACTCTCCTCAATTCCATCGTAGATTGTTCGGGTCTCAAAAACTTGCGCATCATACTACAATATTACCCATTTAGTTTCCTCGTATATAACGTGAATAATTACCATCCTTGTTTTATTATCCCAGCGAAAAACTGCGTTACATTCACGCGAGATGAATAATGCGACGAAGAGATTTTTACGATCACGATCTCGGCAGACATCGAGTCTCGTATTTACACACTCGACAAATTCGTGACGCTTACTTTGTCCAAAAGGTAAAAAAGTTCCTCAGTTTTCGTTCATTCTGATATTCGTTCCCACGCACGGGGACCAGTTAGCGAGTTGATTTATGACGTTTCCTTTTTTTCTCCTTCTCGCACAGCGTCATATTGATTAGACCAAAATAACAATTCGAATAAAAACTCAATCATGTATACCTACGGCTCGTCAGATGTAACGCAGTGTATGGATCAATTAACCGTTAAATGGGAAGAAAGTGTACTTATTAATGAAAAAAATGAAAAAAGAATCGTTACGGTGGAGTCATTCAATTGCTTCTCCAACAACGCTCGGCACCATGGATATGGAATTCTCACGCACATCATCACCGAGGGCGCGGCTCAAATCCAATTTGAATATCCTCGTGTCGGTGAGATCTTCGGGTCATCTCAGAACTTTGCATCCGTATAAATGATGACACGTGTGAATAATTGATCAGTCTAAATAAATAATTGGCAGTAAGGATAGGAATTTCAACCAGTCGAAAGATTGGAGAGAAGGGTCAACGATCCGATCGTTCCACGTGTAGGATTTTGATTGAAAAAAACGATGAAAATGTGTTGCTTCGTGTAATCGCCTTTTTTTGGTAATTTCAGTGATGAAATGATTCGGTACCATCGAATGAAACACTTGAGAAAACCAACGAACAGAATTTAGGAAACGCATCAGAAGTCTCGTTCAGAGGATCAATCAGAGTTTCCTAATCATCAGTACGTACCGATGATGGCTGGAACTTAAAAGTGAAACATTTTCACGGTGAGAAGTTGGTCATATTTCAATTGCAATAACTTCCCGCACCGGAAGTTATGAGAACGGTATCCGTTCACTTCGATAGAAAAAGTACATTGAACCGTAGTCAAGGTTTCCAGTAAGATAATCGGTTAATTTGTATAAGAATTCGATTGGCATGAGAAAATAGGTGAGATGACGGGGGTAACAAGCGTGGGACGACGAAGGATGGATCGAGCCCGGTTTCACACGTTAATGATAAAACTGATCTCTAAGTGATAACAGTAGAAATGCCGTTAATCGTGTCAGCCGGTCGTCGGCGTTCGCGTTGACGAAGGGACGTGGAAACGTGGGTTGTTGGACATTACGGTAATCCGTTGCGCCGGAGAAGAACAAGTAAAGCTGGATCGCCGTCACCTTGGTACCCACAACGCGGAGTAAAAGGGTGCTTGCGGTGCATCAACGACGCAGGGAAGCTCCGGAACGCTAGCCGTGACGTAACGGAGCGCAGCCGAGTGCCGTAAATATTTGATCATCCCGGTGCAGAGGTGCGTCTGGCTCTCGAGCTAATGGGTGAAGCGCATTATCCGAAAGCCGACGAAGAGGTCGAGGCGGTCCCTCGTGTCCCCTTCCCCATTCTTAACTGTAAAGTGTAAAGTGGCTCTAGTCTTCCAGTCCTTCGAGTCTCTCCACCTTCCCGTCTCCTATCACACAGCTCCGCCGGTTCTTCAGCGCCCTTCCTATACCTCTTAGACGTCTTCCGACGACCGGAGACCATCGAACGGAAACAATCGGTCAACTTGCGTGTGTTCTCCATGGACAGTGGACTCGAGGCATAATCCCCCGTCGATATTTGCTCGTAAGAATATTATTATACCAGCGTCTCTTGTACGGGTACGCACGTGGGAAAAAAGAATACCGCTGCCGGTCTAATCGTTACAGCTACAGCTGTGTTGTACCCCTGGCCGACGATGATGATGATGATGATGGTGAACAGTATGTGCAGCTGTACCTGTACGCCGCTTTTGTTGGGTAACGGTTTTGTGTGCGAGGACAAAAAAATAGAGAGACAAGAGTCGAGGTGGTGAAATAAGAGATAAAAGGTAACGACAATCGAATGATTTTGCAAAGCTACCAATCCCGCCGTCGAAGGTGGTCGCGTACAACGACGTTGCGTCACCTGCAGCACATACTTGGCATTATTACTTCGCTCGCGTCGAGAGACGGTGAAAAATGACAAAGAACCGTTTATCGGAGAGCTACACAACACAACTGCTATGCGATGCATAATAAATTTTTACCCGACCCGGCTTCGCAGTATAACCTATACGTCGCTGTAGGTATCGAGGCACATACGACAACCTCGTATCCTCATCTTACCAATGAATCTGGAATTAACTCGGGATTATCCCTCGTGAATAATTCTATTCCTGAGAATGACGCATCTGCTATCAAATCTACATATTACGAGGCATGGGATGGTCCAACGACGTTCGTCTCCGAGTCACTGATCGTATTATGCCCGCTTCCGATATCCTCACTTGTATAATCGCCGTCGCCATTACGGGGCAGATCCATGAATAGATAGATATAGGCTAGGCGGGTTCGAGGCCACCAGAATTTTTCCGACTCCCAAAACCGACTCACCGCGCATGCGCGATTAACGGTTAGAAATTTGAAATCCGCGCAGATAGAATGCGCAGTAGGTCGATATGGGGACTTGGAAAAATTCTAACCTATTCTTCTCGTTATTACCCATCGTACGATTGCAAGTTTGTTCTTTTTTTTTTAATTTCCACCACGTCTCGAGAGGATCGGAAGCTAGGTTAACAAGTTCTCATAGTCGCAATACCAGTCCGGTGTAACAGGTAACATGCAACAGGTATCAGTGGCCGTGTTAAAGTGTACCGAGTAAAATTTGAATACCCTAAATGGGCCCTGTGTCGCTTGTTATACCCAGTTGCCTAGTTTCTTTATTTCCCGGGAAGCTATGCGTTGCAGTTATTGAGAACCGGTATTCGATGCGTCATCTGCACGCGATCCCCTCGCGATGTGGCTACCCTCGGCCAATATATAATCTCTTCTCGACGTCCAGGCTATCTGTGTGAATACCTTTTTGCGCTCTGCAGTTCGACCCGGTCCGAGACGAGGTTCGACAGGAGTTGCCAGACCTCTCTCTCTCTCTTTCTCTCTGAAGAGTACGGGTTCCACCGACTATCTGGTAGGTCGCGGGTTTCGCCACCCCCTGGACATCGCCGGGAATCGAGGTACCGCCTCGTCATTGGAATGTCGTAAGATCTGTTCCACTCCCAACTCCCGGTTATCCGCTATATATGCCTGTACAATGCAATTCGTAACGCTACTTGGTCCTCAACCTACACAACATATCCGAACACATCGGAAATTACTCGCTTAAAGGACTTCGTTCGGCATGCCAATTTTCAACTTTCGTATATATGTATACGTCAGTTACACTATGCCGACACTGTGTGCGCGGGTGAGTTTTTCACCCGGTCCTCAGGGTTTGACTATTTTATAGACAAACATTCGCAGTTTCCCATAACACAGGCCTGACATGGTTTTTCCCAGACGAAACTGAGCAGTAATTTCGGTAGGCGTTAGGAACGAATCTATGAAAAAAATATCGAAAAAATTCTATCGCGTAAATTTCCTGAGACATTTTTTTTCCATTTTCCCAACACTGCTAGAGCTCACTTATCCAGTTTCTGTGTTAATTATATGTATTGATGGCGGTGTTGAGTTTCAAATATTCATCTACCCTCACTAGTTGTTGTTTACGGTGGTTTTAGGCATATTTAGAGCTACGTAAGTACAAGAGAAAAAGATTGAACAGAAGTTTTGAAGAAAATAGAAGTCTTGTTTAAATCCAATGCTGTTCATTATATTTTATTTTTTCATAAAAATTGTTAAAAAATCTAGAAATATGCATATCTCGCATAAAAATAAATATCGATAAAACAAACTAGCCCTATATTTCTATTCAACGTATCCAAATACCTAAAAAAAAAATGCGTTATTATTTTAAAGGAAAATTTAAAAAATTTATAACGCGCAGACCTGTGAAATTGTTCTTATAAATATTCAAAGGACTTACGACTCTTCGTCGGACTTCATTTCAAATTGAAGCACCACGTGCGATCCTGTTTTCAGTTAATTGTTCTTCGGGTATCGACGACGATTAAACAGGTACTAAAAAATCACCATATTTCGGCGAGATTCCAGATTTCAAAAGAAACATTGATAACGCGACATCTTTTTTCGTCATAACCACCATCAATTTCTGCAATGGTAAAGTGACGGTTATTTTTTTAGTCTAAGAGGGTTCCACGGGTTCAAGAAATGACCACCATAGAATATTGCGACTCCACTGATCCACCTAATCGAAGCGATTTAACCGGTAATATCGAGCTTTACTGGACGTGTTCCAAGTGCTTGGATGTCGCTGAAGCGCAGCAGACAGAAATACCGGAGATCATCGGGGTCTCCCGTATATTCCAGGAATGTCTAATACGAGTGTCGAGGCTTGTTGATAGCGATAAATTTGGGCTCAGTTCACACGGTCCCGTAGAGAAGAGGGAAATAGTCGAACTTTCCTGAGCCTAAGGTCTTAACGATACAGCGCATCGCGTCTTGGAGTGTTATACGACCCGGGCGGTGAATTAGTGTTTTATGTTAATTCCGTTCATAAAATAGAAGGGCGTTTCAGGGCGCGGGGAGTACCGGAGAACGAATACGAGGAAGAAAATCGGTTAATCCTACGCGTTCCCGCCGCTTTGCGCAATGCGTCTTGTATAACTTGTAACGGACAAACGCGAACGAGGCCTGACATTCCGGGACTTTGAAATGTAAAAGCACGGCGCTTTGAACCGACTGCAACGTGAGCGGAATCGCCTAAAGGTTCCGGATCGGCTCGGTGATCCTCTTCGTCGTGCGAGACTCCCCATTGAGCAAACCCATCCCGCCGACCCGAACCTGATGACTTCGACTCGTGCATGCGAACCCACAACCCATGCAGCAACGTGTAACTCATTCCTTTCTTTCGAATTCGCAACGCGATATCGATGCAGATCGTGCACTGCAGTACAACTTGGCTCTGTTCCGTTTATCCTCCACACTCGCGCTTGACCCTTTCAGTCTGACGTTATTGTGCCGAGTCGACTTTTGTAACAAGATTATACTCCGTGGCTTTCGGGGTCGCTGATTACGAATATAAAATCAGATCTTGAAAATTCGAAACGGTGGGTCCGATATCCCGAACGAAAATTTCAAACTTTATCGAATACGGTAAAAAGCAAAACTTTACGCAGGGATTTTCCGGGTTGCTGATTGAATTTGCAATACTGAATTTTCAAAATCTGATCCGAAAAACTCGTGGACAGAGATTTTTCTCCAGATTCGATCGAATTTGAAATTTTCGTCGGCCATATTGGATCCATCATCTTGAATTTTTTAAATCCGATTTCAGATTCGTAATCAACGATCTCAAAAACTTACAATTTTTGCAAAAATGTAACTTGCCCGGAAATGAATTATTCCTTCAATTTCGACGATTTTTTTCAATCAATCTCTTTTCAACAATAATAATTTACATTGTACCGCAATAATTACTTTCGAGTGTCAAAAACTTGTTAGTATACTATCAAAAATAGCAAAAAAAAGAAAAAAACTTCAACGAAATATGTTGAAAAGTTCTCTAAATATATAAACAAATGCATGTAAAATAGTTGGTAAGAATACTCATCACTGTGACACAAAGGGTTAAGTCTGCAATCGGGTGAAATTTTGACAATAGCGATTCTTGTCGAAACGTTGCTGGAGCAATTTGTCAGGGAATCTTGAAAATCGCGGAATTGTTTTTAAGGTTCTTTTTTTTTTCCTAACACCTTAAAATACCGGTAAAAAGCTATCAGTGACACTGGAAACATTTAAAAAATGCCATTGACAATCCTCCATAGATTATCTTAGAAACTGTAATATACATTATACACCTGTTTAATGGTGTGTGCAGTTATAAATTCTCATCGAAACTTGTTTCCGAACATTAATTTCATAGCCATTTAGATTCTTAGAAACATTTACGAAACTTTGATCTCTGATTTGAACCCTCGTAATTTTTTTTTTTTTTTCCTAAATCTTGAGCTTTACCGCGATTTCTACTATCTAATGTCTCTCTTTTTACACCCTCGTCAGTGAGCTAATTTCTTTTTCTTATCACCGACGTTGATCGTTCGCAACTAAATACTGGTCCATCCTACCAATATTTCGCTTTATTTTCTGCATGTAAATACATTCTGTTCTCTTTAAATGTATCTGTCTTCTAAGCATCTGTCTATCTATCTATCTACCTATCTGTCTATCTATTTATCTATCTATCTGTCTATCCATATATGTGTCTATCTATTTATCTATCCATCTGTCTATCTATCTACCCATCTATCTATCTATCCATCTGTCTATCTATCTATCTATCCATCTATCTATCCATCTGTCTATCTATCTATCTATCTATCTATCTATCCATCCATCTATCTATCCATATGTCTATCTATCTACCCATAAATCTATCTATCCATCTGTCTGTCTATCTGTCTATCTATCTATCTATCTATGTATCTATCCATCTATCTATCTATCTATCCATCTATCTATCTATCTATATATCTATCTATTTATCGGTCTACCTGTCTCTCTATCTATCTATCTATCTATCTAGCTGTCACGATCCTTGTTGTTCGTAGACCCCCGACTGATTCCGATTATTTCTACATACTGCATTAAGTTTTACCCTAGGAGCACGATGGTTACGTTTTTCCGTCATCCGGGGCAGTCGTGCTGCAACTGCGAGTGTATTTACTCGTGCATACATCGATAACTGCCTTCATGTACGCATACATGGACAGATGGTGTAATGCCGTACGTATGTATGTAGAAAATAGTTTCCGCGACCGCGTTGCCGAGCTAAAAGCCTACTAACGGATAACGGATAACGCAGAGAAGCGCGTGTGCAGGAGGAACGTGTCTGGAATCGTCTGAAATATACTGGCCGACTAACGAGTTGATTCTGAACGAGCGAAGAAATCTTTTCACGATCCACACGGCCGAGTTCGCGATTATAACCTATCCTAGTCTATCCATCCGACACCAGTCGCAAAAGTTCTCCTTAACAAAACGCCTGTGCGGTACCTACCACCGACCATTATATAAGTATAAAAATTCGCGATTCTTCACGCTCGCATAAACACCATAAGCTGTGCTTTCGAAAATTTATCGCACGCACTCACGCACGCGCAGATTACACAGTGATTAGTTTGTCGCTCCTCGTTTGTTTTTGTTTGATTGTCGTTGTTTTTTTTTTTTTTTTATTTGGTTTTAATTTTTTTTTATTGCTTTTTTGCGATGAAAAATTAAAAGAAGACCTTCTTCCTGCTGGCCTCTGATTTTCTTCATAATTCTTCCACGCGTCAAGGAAACATTATTTTTACCACAGTGATCGTAGCGCGGTTTATTCGCGAATCGTTACCCTTAACCCTGTACAGCTATAAACAATTGCCCGCGAATTGTCATCGTAAAGTGAAAAACGGTACGAGTGCTATTTATTGTCTTTTTATTACTCAATATTTTATCCAATGCAGGTTATTCGATTAATTTCAACGGCTCTTTGACTAAGTCGAACGATCTGTTTAACATTCGGCTCGGTGTTCAAGTTATTAGGTCTAATTAGCTGTATCAATATGTGTTCAGATTATAAAGTGACACGATTTTGAATACAACTATGAACGAAAGAAACGAGTCAGAACTTTTTAAACGTACCCAACATTTTGAAGAATCTTATTATTTATCTTCTATAATATCTTTTTTAAACGAACGTAATTCGACGATCTCGAATTGATAAAATATTGTGTGTATATTTATCGCACGGTTTATAATATCGTGGGTATTTCAACGTTGGCGAGAATGATCATAGCGTCAAATCATAGGTGTATGGGTTACGTGTGTATATATATATATATAATGTATATTATGCGGGTACATAATAACGTCAAGAGACATGCGTGCTATACATAATTAAGAGAAACACACCGCCTTTCGGTAATATTTCCGTCGACGGTTAACGTGATTATATCTAAGGACGGGTGTTAATTAACCACATATACACACGTGCATATACATCTTTATGCGAGATAGCTTAGACGTTGAATTGTTTTTTATTTTTTGTTTCTTCCTCTTCTTCTTCTTCTTCTTCTTCTTCTTCTTTCCTTTCGACAATCACGGTTTTTGTTTTTTTTCAAAGTCATATGTGACAGAAGATTTTTACCGCACTATACAGATACAACGTTAAACCTATAATATATGATATATATATATATATATATATATATATATATACGCACGCTCATTACGTATTCCTAAATTATTTACACATCAAACTAGCGTCTATGATATTTATTTTATATACAAAACAAGAAAATTAGGTAAAAGAGAACGGTATATATGTAATTCCTAACGGATAGTCAATCCGCGGAAAATGAAAAGGAGGCAGCCACAAATCTCTGGATAGAATTATTTTTTTGACAATCAGACGTATAACGTTGGCTAAATTTTTGCACTGGAGAAGGAGAGGAGGAGATTATCAGTTGATACCTGCAGTGAAAGTGTGTATCACACCTATCCCTGCATAAGCTTGTAATATTAGATATATATACGCGTTGTAAACTGGATATTTATGCCTATAACATACCGGTTGTATAACAGTGATAAAATCCCTGTATCTATATCGATAATATTACGTATCTCCGTAGTTGAATTACGTACTGCATATTATCGACGCTTCGACGTCGTGTGTATATCGAGCCAATGAATCTTGAATTTTACAATCCTGATCTGAGTTGTGATCGTTATTTTATTTTTTTGATTGCAGGAAAACTTGTCGTGGGGCTGGGATCTCCAGGATGCCAGGGCTGTTAAAGTTGCTAAGCTTGCTGATCTATACAGTGAGTCATTACCTTGTAAAACTGATAGCAAATTTTTGCCTTACGAGTAAACCAGATTTTTTAATTACGATCTTTCAATGCGATTGTTAGAGGAAAAAACGCGAACGTATCGAAACTTGCGAAATTCAAATCCACCCGGCAATAAAGTTTTGACGAATTTTTTATAACATTCGTACGTCTGTTGTACAATGTTATAATACGTTTTCATTAGAAATGGTTTTAAAAATAGTCGGAAAACGTAATCGATTGTTACAGAAGATACATTTTAGATGAAAACATTAGATATTACCTACACGTTTGAATAAATTGATATAAATTATTATGCGATCAGAGGTGGCATTGAAAATAAATTTGAAATAATGATCTTGTATATCCTATAACGACGGTCAGTTCGAGCACATTGATGGGAATTTTTACCGCGAGTAAGGGTACGTACATTAATAACAATAATGATGATAATCCGGGATGGGATTGAAATTCCGAATTTGAAAAATTCCGAAAGTGCGAAAATGAGAAAGTTTAAAAATCTGAAACATCGAAATGCTTAACAATCGAAGATTTTTAGTTTCGTGAATTTTCACCAGTTTGACCTTTCTTTGTTTTGGATTTTCGATAATTTTACCTTCGAAATTCCGGTCACTCTGATTTTCGGTTTTCCTCATTTTTCACACCCGCTCGTCGAGTAAACCACGCTCTGTGTGCATATTTTACTCTATCGCAACTTGAATTTTCGGAATCTTGGATTTCGAAACTTTGAATCACCGACTTTCCGACCATTCGAAACTTTGTTGTTTCTTCAAAGTTTGATTTCTTTACTTCAAGTCTCGCCATCAAATAATAATTCGAAATTAGTTGCTTTCGGAACTTTAATCCCGCTTCGATCATCCGTGTACAAATAAGTCACATTTCTTATTTTTATCGTTACCCGATACCGTGTAATATACCTACCTATGCGTATAATGTCATGTAAACAGATAAACAGACAGATGCGGCAAGTTCCGCAACATTTTCAGCTCTCAGGGATCGAAGAGACCCTTTGTGCATGGATAATATGTTTGTTGAAAAAGGAGCTGAAAATAAAGCGTCATTTTTACCGCGCGTAATAGACGTAACTGCAAATTACACGTCCTACGCGGACGTGAAACGGCTTTATTTAAACGAGCTTTCCTCAAAGCTCGCTATGCATTGAGCATAGCACACCACGCTCTGCGTTTACTTCTGGCTGTATTATTAATGTTTCTTGCGCGATTATACCCAACAACAAATACGCGTTTCACGAGTCTTCGCGTTGTTACGTGAGGCACAATATTCATGGCCTACGCGCAGTCGGTCTTTTTATCGAATTATTTGCAATAGGATCGAATGCGTTGTCCTACAATTCTAAAGTCCCAGAATCCTACATATTTTAAGGTGAATAAATTCCGTTTCCGTTGTTTGTATAGTATACAGTGAGTTGAAAAAAAACAAAAAAAAGAATTTGGCACGAAAAACGACTATGGAATTTGATGTAAATTATTTTATCGCTTCACAATTTTGTTGTAAAATTATCATTCTGTACGGTTGTATAGTGAATTCGTTAGAACTCTTTAGCTCAATTTATATGCAGCTGTAATTCAATTTCAATTACACGTCAAACATCATATACATATACTCAAAATATAATCCATCATTTTTTCTATTTCATATATAATACGAATGTTTTTTTTTATTCACGATTTAAAAAATTTATAATTTGTCAATTTTCATTGCAATGTACAACCAATTCAATTCTCTGATTTTCGCGAAACTATCTAATCAGGCGTTAATTATTACAAAATATTCATTCGATTGAATCCGTCGTAGCGACAAAAGAGATGCGAAGTGCATGCGTGAAAAAAGGAGAGAAGGACAGAAGAATTGCAAATTTATTTTTTGTCCATCTTTTATTTGAATCCTTCATTTCCGTCCCCCCACCCACTTATTATTCTTGTTCGTTTCATTCCACGTGCGTTCTTTTTGGCTCGAGGTATTTTTTTTCTTTTTTTTTTCTTTTTTGTTTATTACTCACTCCGTCTCCTTCTCTTCTCTTTTTCACCCTTCCCGAAGGGATATATAATTATGGTAATCACGCTGCGTAATTTCGAGGCCTCGCGACATACGCGCATTCCATGGCGAAAGAATTTCGAAAACTACCTCGCGTCAGACGCGTATAACGGATGCTTTAATACACCGGGATAATCAGCGCCAACGGCTCCTGTGCGGACACTTAGTGCCTCTGTACCTACATACCTGATATTTTTGCCCCCCCCCCCCCCCCCCCAAACGAAGTTCAATCTGCACAGACGGGTTCGCGACGAACGCCTTTATAAAATGCTGGGCAAAACTTGCGAGAAATTTTACCTTACGTTGGAGACGATTTACTCGCTAACCTACCGAAGATCCTCACGACTTATCGTTGGCATCACTGACACCGCTAGTTTTTTTTTTTTATCGCCCTAGAGAATAAGTTAGTTTCTATGCCGTCGATGCTTAGTTGAAAAAAAAAAAAAATAAATAAATGGGTGGGGGAGGGGGAACCAAAAATGAAGATCTCTCTCATAAAAGTATAAAGTATAAGAGAACATGATTCGTGTAATAAAGCAGTTTAATAAACAAATGTTAAACAAATAAAAATTTCAATCTCCTATACGTGTATTAAATCATAAAATTTTTTTACAGAATTTAGCATGCAATTTATTGCATGTTTTATATCGTTAATTCGATAAATTATATAAGAAATCGCATAATAAATAACAAGAGCACGAATGATCAGATATACCGTGTACACTTGGGGACAATGAATCTGAGGCGGCTTATTTTTTACACTAGACAGTTATGTTGGCAACGCATAAAAACCTACAGCGCCACAGTCGGCCGAGCGCGAAACTAACTCAATCTCAATAAACGTAATATAACCCATGACCGTTGTTGGATTGACACGTATTCTAAGGTTAGATTCGACGGTCATGGGTTATATTACGTTTATTGAGATTGAGTTAGTTTCGCGCTCGGCCGACTGTGGCGCTGTAGGTTTCTCCACGTTGCCAACATATCTGTCTCGTGTAAAAAATAAGCCGTCTCAGATTCATTGTACCCAAGTGTACATACCATAAGTCATATACTTCATTAATAAATTAGACGCTGAAATTCTTGAAGCTATTTTATGATTTGACACATGAATATTTTCAGCAGGGTTACGCATATCTCACATACTCGAACTTGTGATTATCGTGAAAAGTGGTCAGCAATTCTTGATTTATACTCGTTGCAACAACGAAACTATGCAACTTTATAATTAATTCCCGCACAGATATAATATTCTGCAACTTATACTCTTGTAATGTAGCATGTGAAGGTGAACCGCGACATAAGCGTCGTACAAAAAGTTCGAAGTGATTTCCCGCGGAGTATCGGGTAATGAAAAGATTACCCTAATCAGATGTAATATTATGACAACCTGCCTGAATCAGTAGCTTTCCCATCACTCATATAGTTAATCGTCATCGCATGTGTTCGTAACTTCGCCTCGATCCGTAGTTGCGATTCGCGTAAGGTACCTTATATGCCTACTTAAGTCTTTGAGGCTGCCTGTGTCTGGCGGTGCGTGTGTAAAATTGCGGCATTGCAACGCTGCATGTGCATCTCTCAGCGCTGCATGTGAATTCTTTTTACCCACAAAGTGGCACGAATATCTACCTTCTTAATCTTCCCGGCGGAAGCACGGGTAAAAAATGAAAGAAGAGAAAGAAAAAAAATTAAAAAAAAAAACACAAACAAAGCCGAGTTAACAAAAACTGAGTACACGGAATTTATATTGCAGTATCACATGTGTGTGTGTGTGTATGCAGAGGTATATTACGTGCATACCTCAGAGCGCAAAGTGGACCCGTATTAATCGGCCCTGCGAACTTCTGCGGTGGGCTGCAGTCCATGTATATACGTATATGGTACATAGGTATACATATGTACCATTATAATTTATACCCGTTGCAAGTAAAAACATAGGTATAGGTATGCGAAGTGCAATAAGCGAAATGGCATATTAATTATAACTCAAGGTTTAAAATCACTGCGTAAAACAGAAGCCAGGTGTTTCTTCTTCTTCTTCTTCTTCTTCTTCTTCTTCTTCCACCTCCTTTTATTCTTCTCTTCTTCTCTGCATTGTTTGCCTTCTGTATTATTTCCGAATTAGAAAATTAATGACCAGCTATGGAGTATACGTAATGATCCTGGATAAACGAACTGCTGTTGTGAAAATTAAATTGTACAATCTGCATAGTCATTTATCGCCATTATTCCACTACGATCACTTTTCGCGTTTCATCTGGCATGGATTCCAGATAATTATTACGTCATCTCGGAATTGAAATTAGTAGTATAAGGATTCTTAGTTACTGTCGTCTGTTAGATTTTAAGGATGTCAGACGCATTAGGTGCATCGCGTGAATCATGAATTTGCAGTGTCCCCCGATACTCGCCGCCAGAAGTTTGTCCGAAATCGTTTGCTGTTTGACCCGAATCTTGCGACTCTCTTGTTGTACAAAAATACGCGCCGTGGAATAAATCCATCGTATTTGACAGTGTGGAATCGGCATAAGAAACATCAACGTTCGTATTATCGCGCCGGTTTAACACTCGGAATGAATGCGACGTGAGAAAATTCCTATACCACGAAGAACAACTCGCTCCCTGGCCATTGTTTCATACGTGCAATTTTTCGGAAACTCGTGTCTAACGGGGCTTCCCCGGGTAAAACTCACCGTACACTACCGTCTCAATTATATAAGTGCCCAACGCTTCGAGCCTGATAATGCCAGCAGCCTGTATTCTCCGCTCTCTAATGGCACGATGATACCGATCATCGCAGGAACACATCTTTCCACTGATTCCTGAGTGCGATAGCCAGATGTTCAGGAATTTTATAATAATCTTTACATTCCGTTACATCGCGGTGGTGGAATTATTCATAACCACGTGCTTCGCCAGCATTCGCGTCGATCTTCGGTATTATCGTGCAGTGGTTATATATATATATATATATATATATTCTCTCAAGTACCGCTGTATGATTTTACGCCGTAGCCGGTATTCAGATAAAGAGTTGTTCGGTTATAATTTATTATACAATGGTTATTTTAACCAGTTCGTAGAATTTTCACAATCCTGCATAAACGAGTAACCGGTAAAGTTTTAAGTAACGAAGAAACGGTGGAATTTACGTTCGAAAGCAGAAATGCAGAGAAATGGTGAATTGCACTGTATTACATTTCTCGAGAGGAGTAACTAGTGCTGTGCGATTGATCGATTAATCGACAACTTGGATTAATTGTTTTTTCGATTAATCGATCAATTGAGCTATTCCGATTAATCAGTTACTCGTCGATTTCGATTGATCGATTAGTTAAATTTGCAAAAAACCGATTAATCGATCAATCGGAAAAGCGATTAATCGAAGTTGCCGATTAATCGATTAATCGCTAGAAGAAACATCCCTGCGACTGCATAACCGACTCCTAATTGTTCTCTTCCCCTAACGCACCGTTTCGCATGCCTGGATATTATCTCATTATTTATTCCATATTGAAAATCGCAGGTGATTGGCGTGCAGAACGGTGAGTCTAGCAGCGACGTCTGGCCCCTGGAGCGGCCGGACGGCATGCCAGCAATTGAATCTCTCGAAGTAATGTGCGGGAAAGATCACATGGACGTGCATTTATCCTTCTCGCATCCCTTCGAGGGGATTGTATCCTCGAAGGGTCAACACGCCGATCCTCGCTGCGTTTACGTGCCGCCGTCAACAGGACAGACCTTCTTTTCATTCCGCATAGCCTACGCGAGGTGAGAAAATTTTACACACGGCAATAACAACACCATTTTGCACGTACGCTTGCGTTTCATTGGCGATAATTATCCCTATTAATGATTATTCAACCTCTCCTCGTACTAAAGGTGCGGTACCAAACCGGATATGCATGGACAGTTTTACGAGAACACGGTCGTCGTACAGTACGACAAGGATCTTCTCGAGGTCTGGGATGAGGCCAAACGACTCAGGTGCGAATGGTTCAATGATTACGAAAAAACTGCCTCAAAACCACCGATGGTCATTGCTGACCTCGACGTTATACAGCTCGATTTTCGAGGTGAGTTCACAACCGTCCTTATATAAAACACAAAAAAAAAAAATAAATAAACAAAAAATTCTCCTTCGCACGTTCCTTATCCCTGGATAACTATATCGTGAGTCTGTGAATCAATCAAGCTTCGATTCAATTTTGAGAGGAAATTACATACATTTCCGGTAGGTGTTTAACTTCCCGCAATCAACGAGGATTCCGATGTATATAATAACCGAAATTATAGCAATCTCTCGATCTTTGTACCATCATCAGAGGATCATACGGTACCTCAGAAAATTTCTAGCCGTATGATTTTATTATTTCAGGGGATAACGTCGATTGCTGGATGGAAATTCAGCATGGTAAAGGGCCGTGGGCGCCGCCGGTATCCGGGATTGTTCCTCTGGGCTCAACCCTGACCCTCGTCATCGCTATCAACGATTACCGAGGTAGGAAAAGAGACGAGTCGTGAAAATGAAAAATAATTCTACACTCTTCGACTTTACTGTAATAGTAGAATCAACAGAGATTTTTGCTTGTCAAAAATAATACTACCAGGATATACCGACTATACTGTACCATAGCACAAAAGACAGTCCGTAGTTATATTCCGTTATGTTTCCTACTCGCAACTATAATTTCTTAACCTTTTTTAAACATTTAAATCAAGAAATACTGGTTTTCTTCGTTTTTCGTTTGTAAAATCAATACTACTGAAGCAATCTTGATGCTCCGAATAAACGAATCGTAGAGGATCAAAAGACGAAGAAAATTAGTTGCCGAACGACTCGATCGGATTATTATCAACGGAGAAAAACCGGAAAGGTCAGCGTTTTTTCAAAAATGCATAACGTCGCAATTTTTTCAAGTTTAGCGCAGGCTTCACCAGATAATAGTGACTGATAGGTAAATTCGATGTCCTGACAGTAATTTTTCTACAGAATCACTCATTATCTGCTCCTTGCTCCATATCTGCTCCATATTCCTTGGTCTATAGAGATTGTCTTACACGTTGCATGTTGACGTTGTAAACCGAGTTAATTGTGTTTTTATTGAAGGTGAATTCGACATGAGAGTCAAGTCCTGCGTCGCGTCCAATGGACGAGGTCACAAGATTCAACTTAGCGACGAATTTGGCTGCGTACTAAGGCCGAAAATGATCAGTCGATTCTTGAAGGCGCGAGGATCCGATGATCGAGCCACGGTCATTACCTACGCCTTCTTCCACGCATTCAAATTCCCCGACGCTCTGAGCGTCCACATCAAATGCAAGGTATTCGAACGATCATTCAAACCATCATTCGAACTAACGGTGTTTTACTTGATGAAAAAATTTCACCTTCCGACAAAATTCCGACCATTTGACTCGTTGTTGAAACATCGATTCTTGAAAGACCTTCACGCTATCGAGTTTACGACATTGTACGAATGCTATTATTGCAAGTATTTCCATGATTTTTCATCGACAGGTCTCAGAGCAATAATTATTATTATCATTTTCTTTTTAGCCTGAGTCTTCACAGTGTTAGAATAAAACTAGATAGATGAAGTTTCTTCTTCCTCGATCCTCGGTATCGTCCACTCCATTAAATATATCTCGTAATAGGATATATTCATTGATGTTTGTTAATTCGGATCAATTCGGGCTCGTAAATTTTCACCTAAGTTACGCAAAGCCGTGGCCCGCTTTTCATATAGTACATATAGGTTTGGGTATAGGTGGTAATAACTGGATCCGACGAAGATCGTCGTAGCATAAGGACTATAAACTATGTGTTGCTCATGCGCGGGGCTCGAGGCTGAAGCCGAGTGTTAAGAATTTTTCGAATTATTATATCCCCGATTTAGCCTACGCACCCGAAAACCTGTTGCGCTCGAGGGTACGAACAGTGATTCTACACTACACGTTTATACCCAGCGTATACGGAATAACCCATAGGCAGCGTTAGAAATAATTAATATTTCTCATCCAGAAGCGTTTCGATCAGTCGTTATAAATTCGGTCATGATTCATTCTCTTATCGACGCATAATCTCAACTATAACAAATCGTAAATATTTCCTTCCTATATAATCTGATGCGTTTATTGAATTACCTTATACATATTATCTTATACCTTTTATACTATATGTATATCATGTTATACGGTACGTGCGTATATGGAAACGATTTCAAAGTAGGTAGGTAGGTACTTATACAACGACGATTGCTTGACGTGTTTCACGGTTTTACGACTCACATGCATACCTCATAACGTACGCATGACTGTTATATTCTTTTTGCTTTCATCAATGAACGGCTTCTCTCAGCGGCAATTTTTCCCTCAAGGAAGTTAAACCGATCCTCAACCGAAACACACACGCGTTAACCGTTGTACTCGAAACTCTTGCCGCCCTCCTCAAGAAAAAAGCCAAAAAAAAAAAAAAAAACAACAACATTCTGCAGTTATAATACAATTTGTTTCCTTCGCTATGCGGTAATCACTGTATACGTGTGTAGGTATATATGTACGTATACAACTATCCGTATGTGTATATATATGCGTATGCGTTTGTTCGCATCGGATGAAATATTCCCCTTTGCAGAAAGATTACTTCGCGGAAATATGTTGCAATTACGATCCGTCCGACGGAATTAAATTTCAGGTATCATTATACTTATATATGTGTACATATAATACATCGAAGGTATAGGTATGCCAATATATGCGGTTGCACGTTATATCTGAAATCGCGTGTTCGTATTCTCTGCATTCAACCGACTTATGATTGCTTCCTTCGTAATCTTTTTTGGAATTTTATTGACGTTCTTCCTATTCCCTTTTTTCGTACTTTCATCTACCTCGGATTCGAATTTTACGTTAACTAATCTTATTTTTATACACCTACGAAGCAACACGTTCGAAACCGCGGTTGTAATTATTTACGATTGTTAACACCCGTATTTTTGTACCAACGGAGAATCAGAAAAAAGTTTTCACAGCGTAAAAATATAAATTTTTATTATTAAGGTACATATTTCAATTTTAGAGCTTACAATAAAATTTCTGACTTAAATATAGTTACTGCAGAAACTTCCTAAACGTATCATGCAATGCAAAAAAACAATTCTAAACTACCGAAATTGTTAGATTAAATACATTGTCAATTGAACCCTGTAATATTTGAAATTTCTATGTAATACCCACCATGCTAATCAGCCTGTTTGTCATCATCGTGAAGGTAGAGATCTGCAGGCACGGTTGCCTCGATCATTGCCAATTGGACGGTCAGATAAGCCACTTCGCTCAAAAGCGTAAAGACCATCAGGCACCGTCGATACTTACTTACACCGCATCGGCAACGACAACCGCAACGACCGGCGAAGTGGACGAGGACGCTTCTATTTACGAGGACATTATCGAAAACGGTGCAGGTGAAGTCGCCTCTCAAGGTGAACCGCAGTTTCCAACCGTTGCCGAAAAGTCTTCGTCTCCGAAGGCCGAGGCCCAGACGAGTCAACGTCAACCAGCACCGATAGTCGAACCCCAGCAGGAAGACTCTGAGAGTCTTATGGGCCAGTCGTATCCGTTCTTGGTAAGCGTCTGAGAAGTTACGTTTCTCACTTTTCTAGATAATAGAATTGGTTTGAAAAAACTCTGGGAGAGCAACCGTAGGCGATAATAAACCGCAACTGAAGTCAGGTGTATTTTACTCTATTTGGTATACCCATTGCAGTCGTTTAAATTCCTCTGAAGTTCAGAGAACCATCATGCTGTGTCACGGAAATTGAAAACATATTATAGGGTGAGAATATCTAGTTTTATTCTCCAGAACTATAACGGTTTCAACCGGTTCGCTAAATCGGTTGTGGGTAGTTGCTGTTTAAACGTGAAAAATCACATTTTACGACATTATTTGATTGATGATGGGATGATTTTTAGTAAACCAAATGCATTTAGTTGTCGTAAGGTTGAAGGTACACCATTAGTCCAATTTGACTTAACACGGTACCGTTTTGCTCAGCAAATATGCCATTTCCGTTTTACTGCGAGTGTGGAAATTTGCGAATAAAAACTGACTATGCTGCAAAACAAATCTATGTTCGGACCTGTATTGCACTAGCCATGAATTTATTATGTAAAATATTCTTTTGTGATTGTTAATAGTAATTATACGAATGGCTCGATCCGTTTTAAGGGTGAATTGACACAATAAATTTCACGTACTCAGGGATGTTACCTCGATAAAATATCTGTGTAACACATCGCATGAATACACGTTGAAAAATGACCTCCCCAGGAACCGCTTCGGCGCCTGCAGCAGCAAGAGGATAACAACCCGACAGAAGAGAAGTTCCCACACGGTCCGCGGAACCTGGAAAAGGAGCAGCCACTGCACGCCGGTGAATCACTCTCGTCGGGAGGCGGATCGCCGGTAGCAACGCGTCAGAAAAGATCGGTAGTGGTTTCCGACCGGAAGGCGAGAAGCGCGGACGTCGGTGTCAGCGGTCTCTACGAGGTGATCTCGGAGGCGGATCTCGCCTTCAGTCCGGACGCCCACGCCGAGGCAGTGACCGTATTTCAAGGCAGGATCAGGGAGGAGGTCGTCTACGGTATCTGTCTTCCGATACCCGGATTCAGCGCCCTGTTCGTCATAGTATCGCTGTCGGCCGTAGTGTCCGCCCTTATCGCCGGCGCTATGCTGCATCGGCTTCAGATGCAACGCGAAGTCGTCGCCGTCAGCCAGGAAGGCACCGCCGCAGTTGCGACGCACAGATGGCTCGCTTACCGGCTGCTTCGCGTGCGTCGGCTCAACCAGATGCAGCAGCCTCCACAGATAAACCTCAGCCAGCCCCAGAGTCAACCTCAATCCGTGGCCGCCACCACGGTTGAACAAGGCTGACCTGCCTCCGGTATCACTTTAATGTATAATCATGTGTAATGCAGGTTTTCGGAGAGAACGAGAGAGAGAGAGAGATGGAGAGAGAGAGAGAGAGAAAGGAAATGGGGAGAACGAGGAAACGGAGACGAAAAAACAGGAAGAAAACACAAAAAAAATTAACCGCAACAAATACGAGAGAGACAATTATTATTATTATTATTATTTTTATTATTATTATTATTATTATAATAATATACGTATAATGCAATATACTGTACAAAGTACCCTAAACTATATCGTATTGAGTTTAGTATTCGGAGGAACGTAGTTAGAAATATACATCTGTCAGGGTATTTAATTGACGGATAAAGAAAGTTCTGTATTGGAGTGTGAAATGAATTCGTACATTAATTATTATTCTCCGGGCGGAAAACTTTAACTTTATGTCCGTTGAATTGAATCGATGAGAAAATTTTATTTTATAAAACGATTGTTATACTGACCGCATTTGGCTACACCGATGACTGTCGAGTCAATCGATTACAGCAGATCAAGCATGGCTGCGCGGGGTTTCTTATAAATTAAATCACAGATCGAATGCACAATAAATTTTTATGGTGAGAAATGAGTAAGAAAGCAGTGAAAAATAGCGATGGTGTACGACGTCTTTCTTTTCCGGAAACACCCCGACACATGTATATTTTAATATTTCTGAATAGGTAAATTAATAGTGTATAATTATTATAATTATATGTATTATTACCTTGTAAGTATGATAAGTATTCATTTAATACAAACCAACACAAAAAAATCTTTATTAAGTCAAAGAACAGATTTTCCACTACATATCGTATCACCTGTCTCAAAATTATATTGTTCTAGAATACAAAAACAGCCAGATTCTATAAAAAAATTTACTTGTGTACAGGTATTTTCTCATCCTATGATCGCAATCATGCGGCACATTATATCTTTAAATGATTCGGTATGTATTGGAGAGAAAGATGATTAATATAGTAGACATAAATATTTCAGAGACCTAAGTGCAATAGCTCTTATTGAAGAAGAACCGATTGCGAGTGGTTCCAGGGCATTTAAACGTTCAACTTATTGTTAGCGAGACAACGTCGTGTGAGGTGCGTAATTGATGTACCAAACAGCTCGTTGTTAGTGGGAAATGAAGCATTTTATCAAATGCATAAAATTTAAAATAATCGCGACTACTTGTTTGCGGAAAAAGTAGTTTATTGTATTATCACTCTGACATTGGAGTCGCATCAACTAATAAAGTGCTTTGCGGGTTGCATAGGACGAGGCGCTTGAGTGGAAAAAAATTACGAACTTACGGTATAAAATTTCTTTAAGAAATTTTGTTCGCGTCTTTTTTCTTAATATTAATTACTTTTGAATGTAAAATTTGGATAACATTTCCTCGCAGTCAAATTCGGGGCACCTGATGTAATTATTTTCATCAGTTACGGTTCGACGAAATATAATTGGAAAAATAATTCAATAAGATTTTTATTTAAGAAAATATACACGAACGGCTTCAATTATTTACAGTAACATTCCTATTTTTCATATATAATGTCTACACCGTATGCCGAGTGCCAATTTCATTTCGATATACGATATAATTTTTGAATTTTTTTACAACGATTATATGTATAATTAAATTGCTTCAACTCCATGCGACTTTACGCAACAAACTTAACGCTCTTAAAATAACATGTTCTGCAAATACGACAACGATAAGGAACAAATTAACAATTCCAGATTAGCGAACAGGGTTGATCGCACAGAAAAGAAAATTGCTCTACACGTACCGACAATCAGTATAACGTATGCACAATAGAATTCCAATTAAGTTATTTGGTTGGTGATATGCGCAGAGAAAAAGAAAATTATAAATAAAAATGCAATGTATCTTCCGATGTTATAACAACATACTTAATTGATGTTAAAATCTAAATAACGAGTTATTAATACGACATGAATGTGTGAATTACACACAGAATAAAATACCTACATGATTGTAGGTATAAGTACGTTCTGAGAATACTCATTATGAATCTACAATATAATGTGCTAAATTTGATGCAGAGAGAATTTACGTATAAATATAACAATCTGTGTCATTGCCGACTGGTTATATTCGTCCGGGCGGCTACTTCCTCGTTCAACGATTTTCGTCGAGGCCTAACCACAGGCTGTGAATGACTCGCAGTAATGCGAACGTGACAAACAGTATTGCTGTTCAAATTATCACCAGGAGATTGAGTGTTCTGTCGTTTTGCGCTGCCATTATTTGAGTCGGCGCTGCTACCACCACAGCTTTTTCTTTTAACACCGTTAAACTCCTGCCTAAACAGCATCACAGAGGATCGGGTTTTCCGCGGCTGATAATCGGGTGTGGCTTGCATCCTTTCGAGGGCAGCACGAAGCGGCAATAGTCCAACGGCAAACGGGATCTCCTTGCTCGGCGAATAGTCCATATAGTCCTCAATATTGTTCTCGCTGTTTTCCAAACAGTCTGACATGTCACCCCACAGTACTCGACTCACAGTAGCTATGGTGTTGAATTTATTTGAAAACTTTTCCCCTGGCTCTGGTTTTATTATCTGCAATTTATCTGGCTTCAATTTACCATTAGCTATCACTTTCTCTTCACTTCTGTTGATATCCTTGGATAGTGATAAATGGCTTTTGCTTCTACGTGCAATAAACTTGCTATTACTTCGCAGTGATCTTCGTGGATCTGAGCATTTTGCCACCGAGCTTAGTGGACTCGCTTTATTCTCATCTGATTCACTGTAATCTGAGTCCTTGTTCCTGCGTTTTATTGTCATAGAATTTTTCCGCATATCCCTTCTTCTCTCCATGTCCTGGAGAGTCTTATCGTTTGTGGAATCGTCGTTTTCGTGCTGGCTCAGCCTCACACTTCTTCGTAATGTTGGTGGACACTGTATGGAATTGGATCTAAAAATGGTGGGATCTAATTGCTCATTTGTGAAAATCTCTTTCATTTGTCTGGCATGTTTATTATTAAAGTTGACAGTAGTGTCGATGTCAACAGATGCAGTTGAGACGACACTTTCCTCCGAGGTATCACTACTTGTCAAATCTGATATGTTCTCTACAATTTTGGGTCCTAAACCTAAAATATACTCGCTTTCCAGTTCAGTTTCATTCCTCGACGGTTCATCTTTCAAATCTATACAGTTGTTATTCGCTAGTTCGGGTGAATTCTCAGTCAATTTAACCAGCCGGTTCTCTAGTCTTCCACTAAAGTTACGTCTCTTTTTGTGCGTGTAAACCTTCAAATATTTATCAACGGTTCTCGTAAATTCTTGAAATTCAGGCATTGACTGATAGATAGTTTCGCATTTTTCTTCGATGCGAGATTGAGATAAAGGCAAAGGGATATCCATACATCGGTCAAAGGTTGTATCAGTATTTACAAAATCACAGCATTGTTCATAAAGCACAGGTTGCCTGCCGCTTTTATCGTTGCAAAACATGTTGGTATCGGCATTTACACTATCTGCAGTACTAATTCTGTGTATATCAAATTTCAATGCCGGATTCACAGCACTGGGAACATCAGGGTAGGTTTGCTCGATGTTTTTACGTGCAACGTCAATGAAAGATAACGTTGCTTGAGATTGATCAGAATTTCTTGCATCGGTGTCGTGTGTTGATGAATTGTCATCATTCAGATATGCTGCATCAGTACTTTCATCTGTGTCATTTCTGGGGTATATATCTACTCCAATTTTATTCCACGTCAAAGTCTGCCTACAGTCATTGTCACTGAATAAACTGTAATCACTTTCCTCTGCCAAATCATTGGCATTTTCTTCACAAAATTCTTCCAAACAATCGCTTGTTTCATCTGTGTTGATATTTTTAGCTCCAATCACATTTTTGACAATAGAAGCGAGTTCTTTCACCTGAAAAAAAAGTAGTCACTGCAGTTAGTACAATGTTTTCAGCATATCAAGAAATCTCATGCTAGGTTTCTGATTGACTATTAAATTTAACTTTTTCTAGGTGCACAGTTGAGAAAATCTAAAACAAGGGTCGTACATTTATACATGAAAAATACACGTCTCAGTTATACAAAGTTTACGTGATACTAAATTAACCCAACTGAAAACATGCAGCTTGCTTTATAACGAATGTATTTGAATAAGAAAAGGTATTTTGTTGTTCTTATTCTGTTTATTTGCTTGACTGCTCAACAGATTTGAACAATGCAAACCGATGAAAAAAAATACCAGATATTATCAATCTCAAACAATTTATACTACGTAATTACTACGTATATTCAAGTTGTACCTTGCAACACCATTTTCTCTTTCCCGAAATATTTACGTTATAAGTTATTGTTGTTACCCGAGAGCGATTGGTGACGGAAACATGCACAACTATTTTGTTATTGCCAAATGTAAAGTTTTCAATTACTGCGAGTCCTTGAGGTATAGCAAGTACGCTAGTCATTTTCAAGATGTCTAACTTCTCGCACCTAGAACAAGTTCCGCTTATGAATTTTTAGGAAGGAAATATCGTTTTGACATGTTAAACGCATAAATATTGCACATAAAACCATTGAATTATACTTGCATGTAGAATCGGTTGTTTCATGACTTATACGCTAATTACAATTGAACAGTGTACCGCGCAGACTTACCTTAAACACTATAGCAGCTTGAAGTAAAGGTTCCAAGTGCTGTTTCGAAATATTCGTTTCTCCGCAGTACATGAATTCAACCATCGATTTCAAAACTTCGAAATTGATGTCGCTGAATAGAACTGTCGGCTCCTGGCCCAGATCTTGCTCCAACATTTCCTAATATACACATATGATGAAAATTAGTATCACTTTTAGACGTCTAAAATATACTACATGAAATTTGACTGTTTAGTTTGATCGGTGTGTCCAAATTCGTGTCCGACATCAGCGTACAGTGAACATAAGGCGTAAAAAACATAAGCTCAGAATCAAGGAATGAAAGTAACGATCAGTCGTAAAGAGATATAAAGAATAAAATAAGTTACCTCAAAGTAAAGGCTGCACGATGCAAGTACTAGCTTGTGGACGCGCAGCCTTTGTTCCTGGCAAATCAGGGTAATATCGACAAGGGATTGTCGGGCCAAAAGTCCGCTGAATCTCTCTGTGACATGGCTAGCGTGTCCTTCCCACTGAAGAACGTATTCTCCACTGCTATCAACCATCGTTGCGACTATAATGAAAACAGAAGAGAATCGTGTAACTTTCTAGATTGTGTATAATTAATGATTGAAAAGGATGTTTTTTATTCGTTTATTAACTTACCATGGAATCACCACGCATGTAAGTAGGAAAATAAATAAACGAGGAAATCGAGGAAGAGTGTATGGAAAAATGGATTTATTTGTTAAATTATCGTATTACTGCTTGTGTATGTACGATTTACTGACGTATGTGACGCGATATTGTGCTTATACTATTAACGCGGAATATTTCTATAATTGTACAAAAGAAATGAAACTCCTCGGGTTCCAGATTGCGAACTTTACGCGAGGTAACAACTAGTTACTGCACATCAGTAATAAGCTAAAGATATCGCCTTTTTCAAACTCTGTATCTCTCACTGGCTTCACACTTTCACAGATGAAACTAGAAAACTCTAAAATACAAAACGGGTCCAAAGCTCGAACCTCGAAGGACTACTGACTGACAAAACCTGCCATCTGGCCAATAAAAAGAACAATATTTTTACATAACAGAATGTTCTCAACCTTGAGTATCAACCTCGCTTTTCAGCTAACTTACAGTAACTTACAGGTTCTTGGACCGTGCAATAATTTTTTCAATCCGAGTCATACCGTGTATGGTCACTGTAATTCAATTGGAGAGCAAGAAACTGCCTTGATAATGCCTTTAGTTGACATTGACAGAAGTTCGAGATTTCGAGGCCCCCTATGAAGTTTCAAAAAGTTCTGTGAGGTGCTCTACTTTCGCTGAACACACATGAGGTTCTCAACCTCGCCATTGCACATTGTGTAATCGTGTATTATAAATAAAGTATTCGCTTTATGACAGAATATAATAACACGTTGAACATACATGGCCGTATGTGAAGCTCCGCAGGTGAAACGGCATGCTTAAAAATAGCAACGTAATTGACCAGACGTTATTTTAATTTATCTAATTTGTATTTATAACTATTCAATTCGCTCTCTGCCGGAAGCCCACTACTTACAAGGCTACATATATGCAGTACTTTAATCTCGGCTCTGGCCACACGTGCGCCAGTTGTACCTTTCCGCTAACCTGAAATTCCTCTTTTACACGTTTCGGATATCTGCTTCTATTTTGAGAGATACCGAAGCACCGTGTCCGGCGTGCGGTAGGCGTGTTAGTATCAGGCGATAAAAAATGTCTTTCAAACTAATCGCCAGCCCTCATAATCCACCGTTAGGTAATGGAAACTGAATAAAATATTCTTCTCTGTAATGACAAACACCGCGTGAATGGTGGTAAATAGTATTCTTGGAACACGGCTGTCACGATAACCTACTGATTGCAACGTGTAATTTTTTACTTACTTAAGATTAACGAAAATCTGCAAGCCGCTTTTATCGGGAACCATTGAATTTAATTAAATTTTCATCTAAAGTTTGAACTCGAGTCGCTTTAAATTTCTCCTCGCTATTTACTAACTCAACTGCATGATATCACATTTGTTATCACTAATATTGCATCATTCTGATTAATCAACCTGCACTTAAATAGTTTTATCAGTTGAGTGCTATTCAAACTATATTTTTTTGGTACATGTTTCATACAACTTAACTACGTTTTACTCATTTACACATTTATCGCTTAATTCGATGGTCATATGCCTTATGAATTGTACATGTAATTTAATGTACACACTTATTGTCACACACAGGTGCATTGGCCATAACTGAGTTGCTTCGCAACGATGGGAAACTTAAGGTAGATGTATCCTGGTCTGAGATCAAGGGATCTAGCAATATTCAACTCTTTGATAAAGAAGGTGCTTTAATTGGGGAAAACAACAACGAAGCAATTCGATATCTGGCACGTACCATAGACTCAGCGTTGTATGGCAAGTATCTAGAAAGAATTATTTTATATACGTGAAGCTGAAGCTAGCAGTCAGAGTTAGCTACCAAATGTCTTAAACTCTGTGAAAATAAAAAAAAACACAGTTCAATTTTATCCTCATACTTCTATAAAAGTATTGGGGATTGAAGGTATTTCACAAAATTTTGATTTACGGATTTCACTAACCCGTTCAAATGAACGTTACAACATCTGGCTGTTAATTCTGACCAAAGCTGGAATTTTCATCTGTTATGATCTCATTAGATGCAACACTTGACTTAGTTTAATAATAATATTATATTTTTTCTCATGCTAACATCTGTAAATCCTTTGCAATTTACTAATTTTTAGTAAACGATTGTTTTTTTATCGTGGTAAAGTTATTGTGTAGAGTTACATCAGCTATATCTAAATCATATCATAGTTATTCTTGTATATCTCTGTAACTTTAAGTAGAGAACTCATATTTTAATGCGATTTGTTGTTTTGTAGGTGGAGAGGGTGCTTTGGAAAGAACCGAGGTTGACCATTGGCTATCCTTCTCGATTGGTCCTCTCAAATGTTCGCAGTCTATAGAAGAGGCTCTGGCTTACTTGGAGCGCTCGTTGACACCAAAAACATGGCTAGCTTCTAAGAGGTTTACAATTGCAGATATCTCTGTCTTTGCAGCACTGTATAGCCAATCACGTTGGCAAGACAGTGCAAAATATCCAAACATCACGCGATGGTATAAGCATGTGCTTTCATTGCCTGCTATCAAAACGTCCATAGATACAATTAAAGCAAACGCTACACCTGCGAAAGACAAACCTGATACTGTTGGCAAAATGAACAAAGCACCGAAGGGTGGAGGTGCCAGAAAAGAACAAGGAAAATTCATAGAATTACCTGGTGCTGAGATGGGGAAGGTAAATTGCTGGCTGATTTAAATAATTTATTTTTGAGCTGACACAAACTTCACTTATCACTCAGTAGGAGCCTTTGATTTGATTTCGAAACCACTTGATTCACCTTGTAACTCCAATTTTCATAGCTGATAATTGGGAAAGATAATGAAGTTTACTTGTGTTTAGGTGGTAGTACGTTTTCCACCAGAAGCTAGCGGCTATCTTCATATCGGCCATGCAAAGGCGGCTCTGTTGAATCAATATTACGCTGACAATTTCCAAGGGCAATTAATCATGCGGTTCGATGATACAAATCCGGCTAAGGAATCCGTCGAATTTGAAGAAGCCATCTTGCAGGACTTGGAAATGCTGCAAATAAAACCGGACCGATTTACCCACACCTCACAATACTTTGATTTAATGCTTAAATATTGCCAGCAAATGTTGACTGAGGGCAAGGCATATGTTGACGATACTCCAGCAATCACTATGAAGGAGCAGCGCGACCAGAAATTGCCTTCTGTGAACAGAGATAACAGTAAGTGGTTTGCTGCTTATGATAAATTGATATGTTTGATCGACATAGAATAAGAGAAGCAAAACTTCTTTTTCAACAAAGCGTTTATCTGTATCTCGTTGATCACCATGAATCTCTCCTTCAGGTGTAGAGAAGAATTTGGAACTGTGGGAAGAGATGAAGAAAGCTAGCAGCCGTGGCAAAGAGTGCTGTGTGAGAGCCAAAATTGATTACGAATCAGTTAACGGATGTATGCGTGATCCCACAATTTATCGCTGTAAACCTGAGCCCCACCCTCGTACAGGCACTGAATACAAGTGTGTAATCGACTTCTTCTCTCCATTTTACCTAAAAATTGTTCACTGTTGGCGAAAAATTTTAACTGTTAGTTTATTTGCTCAGGGTTTACCCAACATACGATTTTGCTTGCCCAATCGTTGACGCAATTGAAGGAGTAACTCATACGCTTCGCACAACTGAATACCACGACCGAGATGCTCAGTTCTATTGGTTTATAGAGGCCCTTAATCTTCGGCGGCCACATATTTGGGCATACTCAAGACTTAACATGACACACACTGTATTGTCAAAGCGAAAATTAACGTGGTTTGTAGCTGAAGGACTCGTAGATGGTTGGGACGACCCTCGTTTTCCCACAGTAAGAGGTATTTTACGTCGAGGAATGACTGTGGAGGGATTAAAACAATTTATCATAGCGCAGGGTAGTTCAAAATCCGTCGTATTTATGGAATGGGATAAAATTTGGTCGTTTAACAAAAAAGTTATCGATCCTATTGCTGCAAGGTACTGAATTTTTTACTATAATTTTGTTTTAATTTTTTGGGTTTATTTTTCACGAAAGTGCTGTTCTTTGCGCATAGATAAGCGCTTTTGGTTCTATTCTTCCTATGTATCTCTGTACAGAGCAGGAATAGAAACTCATATTTCGAGTAAAAATAGGTAATTGATTTATTGTTCTAGGTATACAGCTCTCTCACAAGATCAAACGATACCTGTTCGTGTATTAGATGCAACAGAGGGATGGCTTACAGTTCAAAATCATCCGAAAGATCCCACTCAGGGTACTAAAAGAGTGCGGATCGGACCCAATCTGCTTATCGAAAAAGATGATGCCGAAGTTCTGATTGAAGGTCAGAACGCAACCTTTATAAATTGGGGAAATATTTTAATCCAGAAAATAAAGAAAGAGAATGGCAAAATAACAGAGATTGAGGCGAGATTGAATCTTGATAATAAAGATTTCAAATCAACCCTCAAGCTTACTTGGCTCTGCCAAGATAAAAGTGTAACAAAGGATAAGGTCGAAGAGTCAAACTTGATACCATGTTATGCCGTTTATTTTAACCACATTATCAGTAAGGCAGTACTAGGAAAGGATGACGATTTCAAAGATTTTGTCGCCAAAAATACAAGGGTAAGTTGAACATTTTCGGAAAAACCTAATTGTTATCATCTTAAGTCTTCAAATCTTGTTTAGGCTTCAAACCGAATCTCGTATGATGCAAAATTTTAAATATACTAATTGCCATACAAAATCTCCTTTTTCACAGAAAGAGGTAACATTGCTAGGTGAAGTTGAACTGAAAAGGGTGGTCAAGGGCGACATAATCCAGTTGCAAAGGAAAGGATTCTTTCGCTGCGACGTTCCTTATGCTCGGGCAAGCCCACACTCTTCGAGGGAACAGCCTCTGATTTTATTCCATGTGCCTGATGGTCACGCCACCTCTCCCACCACTTTACCTGTAGCTTCCCCTACTACTTCCTCAACTAAGGCAACTGCCGAAACCAGCCAGTCACCAAAAGAGGTTTGTCCCTCTATGATTTAGTGAAAGGTGTTGATATGGCCTGTTGAAGAACAGGTGGGTTATCTTTGCTCCACATCCTTTGCCATATGGTTTATTAAATTGTATATTTAATGTTGATATAGACGAGGCATTCAAATTCCTTAAATATTCCCAATACAGTTTCTTTTTGTCCATTAGTTTTTGTCCTCGTCAAAATCTTTTCTCATTACATTCTAATGGGTCAGAATAAAATGGTAAAAGTGCCGATTATTTGTTTTAGTTAAATACTGTCGGCAATAATGAAGAGGACCTAAGCACAAAAGTTGCTGCGCAGGGTGAAAAAGTCCGAGAGCTCAAGGCTGCTAAGGCGGAAAAGAAAGTGATCGAGCAAGAAGTAAAGACTTTGTTAGCCCTAAAAGCAGAATACAAAGCAGCTACGGGTGCCGATTGGAAGCCTGGAGCAGTGGCAGCTCCTGCTGCGAGTAAAACAAGTAACAACGACCGAAGCGCCGAGATTATATCTGGTGAGATTTCAAAGCAAGGCGATAAAGTCAGACAACTAAAAGGGGAGAAGGCAGAGAAAAAGTTAGTCGAAGTAGAAGTAAAAACACTTTTGAACTTGAAGGCTGAGTATAAAAGTGCGACTGGACAAGACTGGAAACCTGGAGTCACACCGGTAGGGATGGCGACAGATGGAGTAAAGAGAGAGGATAAAATAGCCGGTGACAGAAGCGCGGAAATAATATGTGATGAAATAGCAAAGCAAGGTGATAAAGTGAGAGTACTTAAAGGAGAAAAAGCTGATAAAAAAGTAGTTGAAGCAGAGGTAAAAACGCTTTTGAGTTTGAAGGCAGAGTATAAGTTGGCGACGGGTCAGGACTGGAAGCCTGGAACTGTGCCTGCTCGGAAAGCAGAAGGGGAGAAAAAAATGGATCCTGGAGCAGAAATATCTGTTCAGATTGCAAAGCAAGGAGACAAAGTGAGGCAGTTGAAGTCAGAAAAGGCAGGTAAGAGTGTCATCGACGAAGAAGTGAAAACCCTACTTGCTTTGAAGGCAGAGTACAAAATCAAAGTTGGTAAAGAATGGAAACCAGAAACAGTCCCCTCGGCAGCAGTAAAAGTTGAAACTAAGAACGATAATGTAGAGAAAATATCAAACGAAATTAAAAAACAAGGTGATAAAGTACGCGACCTCAAAGCTGTTAAGGCGGATAAGAAAATTGTCGATCAGGAAGTGAAAATTCTTTTGAATTTAAAAACTGAGTACAAGACTGCTTCAGGACAAGACTGGAAACCGTCTAGTTCTTCGGCTCCTGCCAGAGATGCTAAGAAATCAGATAGCCAGTCAAAGAAACCAGCGAGTGTTAATAAGAGTGCGAAGGAAGCAGCAACGAAAGATAAAGAAATAACTAAAACTGGCACAAGATTAGGCCTAGAGGCCAAAAAAAATGAAAGCCTTTCAGAATGGTACTCACAAGTCATCACTAAAGGAGAGATGATCGAGTATTATGATGTGTCAGGTTGTTATGTCCTCAGACCCTGGAGTTACCACATTTGGGAAGTTATAAAGGACTGGTTTGACAGTGAGATAAAGAAACTTGGGGTCCAAAACTGTTATTTCCCTATATTTGTGAGCCGGGGTGTTCTTGAAAAGGAAAAAGCGCACATTGCCGACTTTGCCCCTGAAGTAGCATGGGTAACGAAGAGTGGCGACTCTGAATTAGCAGAACCAATTGCCATAAGACCTACTTCGGAGACGGTGATGTACCCAGCATATGCTAAGTGGTTAAAATCTCACCGGGACTTGCCTCTCAAGCTTAATCAATGGAACAACGTTGTGGTGAGATTTTATGAAAATTATTAGAAATCATTAAGTCCAAGTGTAACGTTAGTGTAACGAAGCATCAATGGAAATGGCTATTTCACAACTTTAGAACTATTAGAAATTCAGAAAACTGTTGACCAAGAAAGTTTAAATACAGCAATGAATAGTCACTTTATTACTGTGACCCTTTCAGACTATCTAAAGTTACCAAACAATGATTGAAAATATATATTTTGTTTCATTAATGTTACTAAGTCCAATTTCGTTTGTACATAAATTTATGTGTGTATCTTTTTCAGAGATGTTGCTTATGTAGCCCTAGGATATATATTTAAATGTAAATCTTACAATTGAAGCCTGAACTTTAATTGCAGAGATGGGAATTTAAGCATCCTCAGCCATTCCTAAGAACTCGAGAGTTTCTGTGGCAAGAAGGCCATACAGCATTTGCAACTAAGGCTGAAGCAGAAGAAGAAGTACTAACTATCTTAGAGTTGTATACCAGAATTTATCAAGATATATTAGCAATTCCTGTAGTCAAGGGTCGGAAAACTGAAAAGGAAAAGTTTGCTGGTGGCGATTTCACCACGACAGTTGAAGCCTTTGTTTCTGCAAGTGGAAGAGCCATACAGGGTGCAACTAGCCATTTCCTTGGACAAAATTTTTCGAAAATGTTTGATATCCAGGTCGAAGGAGCTGAAGAAGGTAGCGAAAAAACATATGTTTATCAAAACTCATGGGGAATAACAACACGTACAATAGGTGTTATGATTATGGTACGTAGCAATCAAGCATCCTTAATCATGTATTCCGAATTCAAACCACTTCAAACAACGTCATTTCCAAGTCTAAACACGCAAATCCTAGACCATTTGGAGTGAAACTTTTTTTAATTTATTTACAATTAGGTCCATGGCGATGATAATGGTTTAGTGCTGCCTCCGAGAGTGGCTGCTGTGCAGGCAGTCATTATTCCTTGTGGAATCACAGCGTCTAGTACACCTGAGCAGCGCCAGCAATTGCTTACAGAGTGTACCAAGTTGGAGCGTGAACTGAAAATTGAAGGGAAATTGAGAGTTCAGGGTGATTACAGGGACAATTACAGTCCTGGTTGGAAATTTAATCACTGGGAGCTGAAGGGTGTTCCTTTGAGAATAGAACTAGGACCGAAAGATTTACAGAAAAGTCAAGTTACGTTGGTGCGCAGAGATAATTCTGCCAGGCTGACAATACCACGGACTCAAGCAAATACAGAAATCAAAAACCTGCTGGAAGAGATACAAAAGAGCATGTTTGTTAGGTGAATAGGCTCAGGTTTAATTATTAAATGAGTATAAAGAATTCAATTCACTGCTGACAAGCCACGACTATTTATGTCTCCACTCAAACTTAAATAATCATATTTCAAGGAAAAATATCTCATATGATAAAATTCTAAGAAACATTTTGTCTTACGTCTTTTCCAGGGCCTTTGAGGATATGAAACAGCATATAAAACAAGCAGAAGATTGGAAAGAGTTTTGCGCACATTTGGATAACAAAAATATAATCTTAGCGCCTTTCTGTGGAGAAATATCGTGCGAGGATAAAATCAAGGCAGACAGTGCAAGGTAATACACATATTGGGCAACGTGTTAAGAATTAGGGTCAATTTTTGTTTCTTTGTTTTGAAAACAGAACTCGAGGCTTAGATGAATCACAATCTATGCAATTAGCTTTTTTTCAACTAAATTTTCAACATCTTTCTTAATTTGTGATCAATGATAAAAATATTTTTTACAGAGAGGATGCTGGTGAAGAGCCTGGAGCTCCAGCCATGGGAGCTAAAAGTCTGTGCATCCCATTTGAACAACCGATACCTCCGGCGCCGCTAGAAACGTTGCGGTGCATTAATCTTGAATGTAAAAACAAGCCGAAATTCTATACTCTGTTTGGACGTAGCTACTGAAGAAAATGGCGTTTTTCAATCAATTTTTAAGAAGCTACAATCAAAATACACGAAAAAGGTATAACAAAACCTGAGTAACACACCGTAAATAACGCCACGAAAATTAGAATGAAATAAAAACGGTTCGCTTCTTTTGAAAATGCGATGATTGAAAGAATTTTTTGCCTTTTCCGTCCCCTTATTTGTGTGCTTGACAATTGTTAGACCCAGGAAGAAAGAATTAGCAATAGTACACTGCCAAAGGGTGCAGGATTTTATTAAAAATGCATCTGTTTTGTTAATTATAAATCAATTTCGTAGTATCGCATCAAGCAATGTTGTCGATTTCTTCGATGAAAGTCCTGCACTTTGCTTTCAAAGTTTTGACTGCTTCCAGGAAGAGAACAGCTGGAGGTAAAGCACCGAGCGATTCAATGGTAACTAAATGATTGAACAAACAAACAAACCAATTCAATAAATATTATGGATCGAATGCCTGAATCTGTAATTGATGAGAGAAGTTGAAAGGATGAAGAAAAACTATCATTAGTAGACAAAAAAAATTATTTAGACTTGTGATTTTGGTATGAAAATGGTCTATCGTTAATTGATACGAAAACTTACAGATAAAATGGTCAGGCACACGGGTCAGCTGAACGCAATCCTTGAGATCATTATGTCTGAATACATTCCTGGAGCAGCTGTCGTACCGGGCATTTTTCACCCTAGCCTCACGATCGTCTGGCCCATTCTTTTTATCCCGAACAATTTCAATTACTCCAGGACTAAAACAGCCCTTCAAGCGCTCAGCCATCTCCCCTTTGACTGGTTTCGTGAGTTTAATTTCAGGCAGCATTCTATACGTAGCAGTGGCTGCACGATAAATGGAGAAGATTAATAATTCTTTTTCCTTTTCTTTTATTAATGCAATCAATTGAAAGACTTGAAATTTTGATACAAACCTACTGGCGAGAATTTGGCGTGGTCTTTGCCGATCCCTTTAACTGCGTGCATAAAAGCATGTATTTCTTGACCGGGACGCATCTTGCATATTAATATGTCACCTTCCAAGACGCCAAGCTGCTCTTCGCCTTTGGGATAAATTTCTGCCTGCTGTCCAAGTGGTACCCATTTCACATCTCTACTATAAACTGTAAATATAAACGATTAAGTTTTATAATTGTGATAGGATTCATAGCTGATAACTCAGTAAAATATTGAAAATAGAGAGATCCTCGGAAATCGTCATTACTATGAAGATAGTGAATTTTGAAGTTCATCATTCTTCATTTTCACTAAAATATCCTGTTTGTTAGATTGAAAAGTAAGATACAAAAATTTTTTTTTACAAATCGTTGCAAAATAATTAATTGGACGACTTTAATATTCACCATTGTCGTTAATGTAAATATCCTCCGGTCTTCGAGAATCTTTACGGGGATGTGGATTCAACGAACAAGTCACTTTTAATTCATAGCGCAGAGTGTCTTGATCGCTAGCATCTTCATCTTCACTTACCGGTAATGCCGGATATTCAAACAAACGAGGATCTGCTCGTAAAGGCAATAATCCTAATCTGAAAATTCATGAAAATAGATAAATCAGTCTGTCTCCCTTTGCATGTTTTCTTACAAACAAGTTTTTTGTAATGCACCTCAGTTGACCAGTGTATTATATAAAAAAGTTTTCTTGCAACTACCTATGAGCCAGAACCTCATCTTGGATTAGACTCGTGTTATTTCGTATGAAAACTTTTTCTATAGCCATTGAAGGTACCTCGCTCAATAGGATTCTGCGAAATGCATTTGCCAAAGCTGGGGCACAGCCAATTAGATCAAACTCTAACTCTCTCCCGTTATCTCCTTCTCTGATGATCTCCACCTTGAGGTTCTGTGTAAATAAATTTTAAGAAAGTCATCGCATTCCAAGTGTATCTGAACCCCAAGCGACTCCAATTAGCACTCATTATTAGACAGAAAGAAAAGTCATATGAAAGAAATAGTAGTCTTTTTGAATGCTACATATAAGGACGGATAGTTACATCTGACTTGAGAGTTACTATGTAGCGTTGAATGATTATATTATTCTCCTAATTACCCACCTCTGCAAATTTCTCGATGCTCCATGGTTCTCCTTTTTGAACAATGGAATGTTCCACAGCCTGAGTTAAAATGAATCGGTTTTCATTAATTGATGCAATACATTGAGTTGCGATACATTGTTTATTACAAATGGCACTTACGTTGGAAATGGCGTATTCCTCTAAGATTATACGAGAAGAATCACCCTTCTGCATTTTCAGGTTGGCTTGTTGTCTTTTCCAGACTCTGATCTTCTACCCACGTGGATTTTAATGTTTGACAAAGGCAGCGTTCTGAAATACCGGCCAGTGATACAAAAGAGAAATGAAGAATGGCGAACGCGATGGAGCAACAAAGATACGGACTGCTCGTAGATTGCATATGTTTTTGGAACGCACCTAAAATAATAATCTCGATGGGTTTGCCCCCTGCCTGATCCTTTGAAACTTAGAAACCAGTTCGCGCCAAAAATGTAGAATTCAGTGTTGAACCTCGAGGTTATAAGTTTAGTATCAAACGCACGGACATGTACGAATTTTATTTATTTATTTAAAACGAACTTCATCAATCAAAGGCAAAACACACAATGTTTATTCAAAATAAAAACAAGTTTCGCACACCCAAAGCGCCTTCCAACACCAACCAACAGTTCGGTCAAGAACCAAACGTACCGAGGTAAGGTTCATTATTCATACTAAAACTAATTTTTACCGTGGTTTCTTTTTTCCATTATCAATAAATATCATCAGATCTGCTGATTTTTTATGGATTGTTCGTTTTATGATCAAAATGATCACTTATGTGCAGTAGAAATATATGCTTCGTTCGAGAAATCTAATGCCTGGTTTTTCTTCTACAATCTAGCTCTTACTTACTTTCTTATACTTTGCTTGTTATTGATTCGCAGAGAGGATTCAGCAGAGGGCCGTTTACGACAGTCGATAGAAAATGATAGAATCGATGAATTATATGGCTTTGTCAGAGTTAACGATAGTAAGGAGCGCACAGGTTTTCTGCTGAACATGCATTCTGTAAGTTCAGTCCTATTTTATGTTTCGAATGAAAATTATACCTATTTGCTTCCTGATGGTAATATGCTTGTTTCATTTTGTCATATTAGCTTGTTTAGAATGCATAACTTCAATGAAATTCAATCATTTCTTTTCCATTCGTTTATAGACCGAGGTGATAGAGGATGATAAGCGTTTAGTAAGTGCAGTCGATTATTACTTTATGGAAGAGGATGGGACAAGATTTAAAATATCCCTGCCGTATAATCCTTATTTTTATGTGCTATGCAAAAAGGATACTTTGCAAGAAGTGGCAACTTTTTTGCAAAAAAAGTACCCTGGATTTTTGGCTAAAGTTTACCCATTGACAAAAGAAGACTTGGATCTGGTAATTTACCAATGCTATTTATAAAGTCGTTGTCGCTTCGGTTTCAAAAGTGTGTGCAGATATACAAGAAAAGTACATTCAGATCATCAGTACTGAACCATTTTTTCTTGACAGCCGAATCACCTAATTGGGCTGAAACAGAAGTACTTGAAATTAACTTTTACTAACATGACTGACCTTGTCAAAGTACGGCGTGAAATAATGTCTGCTGTTAAAAAGAATAAGGAACGTGAGAAGAGCCACACATATTACACAGAAATGTTGGCTAGTTCATTGAATGTACGTGACCACAACCCTGTAAAGAATTTAACCGACCATATGGATAACATTCTTGATATTCGGTGAGTAGCGCAGCCAACAAAAAGTATACTCGTTGTAGTTTCGTGGACACTAGTTCCGATCAACGAATGTTGCCTTCAATTTTTAGTGAGTACGATGTACCTTTTCACGTGAGGGTATCCATAGATGTTAAAGTGTTTGTTGGAAAATGGTATACAGTAAAATCACGCCATACTGAACCACCTATCATCATATGCAGGGATGATATTATCGAAAGACCAGACCCTATAGTCTTGGCATACGATATTGAGACAACTAAATTACCTTTAAAGTTTCCCGATGTCAATACAGATCAAATAATGATGATTTCGTACATGATTGATGGTCAGGTAAGGCAGAAGGTTCTTAGACGTGAAGTTTAAGTAGCATTTCCGTTTTGACACCAGTTTATTTTCAGGGATACTTGATTACGAACAGAGAAATCATATCGAAAGATATAGAGAGCTTTGAGTATACTCCAAAACCAGAATTTGAAGGATTTTTTACCATTTATAACGAGCCAAACGAAGAGGCTGTTATCAGAAAGTTTTTTGCTCACATCAACGATGTCAAACCCCATATTTTTGTCACATATAACGGAGACTTCTTCGATTGGCCTTTTGTTGAAACCAGAGCAGCCATACATAATATAGACATGAAAAAAAAAATTGGTTTCTCTAAAAATAGAGATGGAGTTTATACTTGTCGCCCAGCTATGCATATGGATTGTTTATGGTATGTAAATAGAATTTAATGTTAATTAATTATACAAATAATGTATATTGTGTTATGCATCTTAAATAGAAGAATATTCTTCTTGAAAAATAAATTTATGAACTTCCCATCTGTTACAGTTGGGTAAAGAGAGATTCGTACCTTCCTGTGGGATCACAAAACTTGAAAGCTGTAGCTAAAGCAAAGTTGAGATATGATCCGGTTGAGTTGGACCCTGAAGAAATGTGTAGAATGGCGTGTGAGCAGCCACACGTTCTCGCCAATTATTCAGTGTCAGATGCTGTCGCCACTTACTACCTTTATTTGAAATACGTGCATCCTTTTATTTTTGCATTGTGTACTATTATCCCAATGGAACCAGATGAGGTTTGCAGCATTCTTAGTTCAATGATTAATTATCCTTCTATAACGATACAGTATTTGTTTCTTCGATTGATTATTAATTTTTTATTAATTATATCACAATGTAAGGGTATCGTTTTCGTTTGTATACCACTATTGCACATTGAAAGAAAACTTGAAATCGGGTATTGTACATGTTGAAGGTCCTGAGGAAAGGATCTGGGACACTTTGCGAATCGCTCCTTATGGTTGAAGCATTTCATGCCAATATTATATTTCCAAATAAGCAAGAAACACAGTTGAATAAACTAACAGCAGACGGACACGTCTTGGATCAAGAGACCTACGTAGGAGGTCACGTCGAAGCTCTTGAATCTGGTGTATTTAGAGCTGACATTCCATGTCGGTTTAAAATGGTCCCAGAAGCGTTTAACAAACTGATTGACGGCGTGGAAAAAGCTCTGAAACATACTATAGAAGAAGAAGAAAAGATACCCCTAGAGAAAGTTACAAATTTTGACGAAGTTGTCGAGAAGATTAAAGTCAAATTGAGAGCACTCAGGGATCAGCCTCTGAGAATGGAGAATCCGGTGATCTATCACTTGGACGTTGGAGCCATGTATCCAAACATAATTTTAACCAATCGTCTACAGCCATCGGCGATGGTTGATGAAACTGTTTGCGCTGCCTGTGATTACAATAAATTGAATGCTGTTTGTCAAAGAAATATGACTTGGATGTGGAGAGGAGAACACAGTTAGTTTTCTTTTGATTGGTTTTGTTTAGCTGAAATTACTCTTTCCTACTAATTCAAAGTTCAATTTTTATTAATATACCTCTTTCAGCGCCAGCAAGTCTGAGCGAGTTTCAAAGAATACAGCAACAATTGGAAATAGAGAAATTTCCACCGCTGTTCCCCGGTGGACCTCAAAGAGCTTTTCATCAACTTTCTAAAGAAGATCAGGCAATGTACGAGAAGAAACGGCTGACTGAATATTGCCGAAAAGCTTACAAGAAAACCAAGATAACGAGGATGGAGGAAAGGACACAAACAGTATGTCAGAAAGAGAATTCTTTCTACGTGGATACAGTCAGGGCGTTCAGAGACAGACGATACGAATATAAGGCTCTGACGAAAGTTTCAAAGCAACAAGTCTCCGCTGCTGTAGCTAAGGGCGATGCTGGTGAAATTAAGTCTGCTAAAAACCGGGAAATTTTGTACGACTCTTTACAGCTTGCTCATAAATGTATATTGAATTCTTTCTATGGATACGTTATGCGAAAAGGGTAAGTGTATTGTCTTGGATCACTTAAGCATCAAATTAATGCATTGTATCGATTGCACTGAATTATTATTATCATCTTCTGTTGTTTAGATCTCGATGGTATAGTATGGAAATGGGTGGCATTGTATGTTATACTGGGGCTCATATCATTAAGAAAGCTAGAGAGATAATTGAACAAGTAGGACGCCCCTTGGAACTGGACACTGATGGTATTTGGTGCGTTTTACCTGCTTCTTTTCCTGACAATGAAATCATCACAACAACGGATCAAAAGAAATCAAAAATCACAATATCATACCCGAATGCAGTGCTCAATTTCATGGTCAAGGTAAAATTTCACAAAGTATACTGATACTAATTCTGATCTTTTTTTTTACCACTTGTGGTACTTGGCAATTATAAATAGGCATTTATTATGATCTCTGCATTCTTCCTATTCACGTGAAACTTTACTTTGCAGGAGGAATTTACTAATCATGCTTATCACGATTTGGTTGACTCAGAAAATTTGGTGTATGAGGTCCGAAGTGAAAATTCGATATTCTTCGAAGTTGATGGTCCTTACTTAGCAATGGTTTTGCCAGCTTCAAAGGAGGAAGGAAAAAAGCTCAAGAAACGTTACGCTGTTTTCAACTTTGACGGTTCGCTGGCTGAATTGAAAGGTTTTGAAGTAAAACGACGAGGGGAGCTTCAGTTGGTCAAAATATTTCAGTCCTCTGTATTTGAATCGTTTCTAAAAGGTGACACCTTGGAGAAATGTTACGCTTCGGTGGCTAAAATTGCTGATCACTGGCTCGAAGTTCTTTATACCAAGGTACGTTAATCACACAATATAACACTACTTCATTCCTTATTCTGGTTATAAGATGAAAGGTGAGTATAAATTTTTCGTGAAAATGTTGACACTTTTAATATTGTCCAGGGTGCGAATATGCCTGATACAGAGTTGTTTGATCTAATTTCGGAAAATAGATCTATGTCGCGTAAACTAGAGGAATACGGTGCACAGAAATCAACTTCAATTTCGACAGCTAAACGATTAGCTGAATTCTTAGGTGATCAGATGGTCAAGGATGCAGGTCTTGCCTGCAAATTTATCATATCAAGAAAACCTGAGGGTGCACCTGTTACAGAAAGGTATAATCCTCGATTTTCTGATTATATCTATGTTATGGTATTACGAGGGATGGATTTCCATTTTTAACATTAACTGTCATGATTTCAGAGCCATTCCGTTAGCCATTTTCCAATCTGATCCTAATGTTAAAAGGTATTATTTGCGAAAGTGGCTTAAGGACCCATCGATTCAAAATGCAGACATAAGAGATGTGTTAGACTGGAATTACTACATTGAAAGATTGGGAAGTACAATTCAAAAGATCATCACAATACCTGCAGCAATGCAAGGGGTCAGTAGATTCTACCAATAATCTGATCAACTAATGCGTCAATTGCATTTAATACCATTTATTAATTGTTTCAGGTTGCAAATCCCGTTCCAAGAGTAAAGCATCCTGACTGGTTGCACAAGAAGATGCTGGAAAAGGATGACGTTCTTAAACAGAGACGTATCAATGAAATGTTTGTTATACAACCAAAGAAAGTCGCTACTCCTGATTCCGACGATGAATCAGACAGTCATGATGAAGATGAGATTAGAGACATAGAAGATATAGCAGGTGGTTCAGATGTTTTCAAGAAGCCAGTGGCGATGGTGAATAAGAGAAAGAGAGCTGCTTTGCAAGATGAACATGAAAATAATGTAAATAAGAGCTGGAAAGAAGTCCTCGGCTCACCTCCTCCGTTGGGAAACACGATAGAAGAAAAGCAGGCCTGGATTCAGTATCAGAAAAAGAAATGGGCTTATCAGGCGAATCAGAGGAACGATCGTCGGAAGTCAAAGAGAAGTAAAGTAACGGAGGAAATCTCTCCGCCAGCAAGTTACGCCGGTGTGGTAAGAAATGCTAATACTAGTACAATGGGTGGGTTCCTACGTCGAGCGCAAAGGGCATTGTTCGATACTCCCTGGCAGATAATTGAAATAGCAGAAACGACTGAACCTGGTTTGTTCAGGTTGTGGGCGTTAGTGGGTCAAGAGCTGCAACAACTGCGGTTGATAGTTCCTCGCATATTTTATGTAAACTCTCGCAAAGTCAGACCGGATCCGACTGTGGAAGACCTGTGGAGGAAGTGTTCAAGGATACTACCTCGTTCTCGAATCGTATACAATTTGTATCAGTACTCTGTACCGGAAAGTAACTATAAGAAACACGGTCCGGAACTTATGGCAGATCTATCATGCCCCAACATAGAAGGAATTTATGAAACTCAAATGCCGTTACAGTTTAGAGCTATATTGCAACTGGGATGTATTTGCGTCGTCGATCGATCAGCGGCAGCTGACATAAAGACTGGAACGGATACTTTTCATCTTAATCAACTGCAGTTCAAAAGCATTGCCACCCAACCGTATCTCGAGCGAAAGCAAGTACTGAAACATATATTTTTGTACCATCACTGGTCTGCTGTCGGTCAGAAAGCAATGTGGGGTCTTTTTCTAGCTCCGACTAAAAGGGCTTACATCTTTGTTCTTGACTCCGTTAGGACAAATCAAATGCCAAATATGAACACGTTGTATGTCTCTGAAAGAAATAACTTACTGAATAGCGATATACAGAACTATGTCAAGAGTTTACCCGACGAGATCCAGTTCAATGTCAGGGTCGAAACGGACTTGAAACAGGTTCAGCGTTTGGTACAAAGCGCGCTCCAGGCCTATAAAAACGAGAAGAAAGGGCCAACATTACTCGCGATTCAATCACCAATCGATATTTCCGTATTGTCACGGCAAATGCCGGTCTTGACTGAATTCCCAATGGTTAATACGCACATACAAGATATGGAAAATTTGTACAGTACTTTGGACTGGCAAAGAGTAGGTGCGAAAGCCATGATTCGCCACTATCTGAAGTCGGACCAAATCCTTGACCTTATGATTCAACAGTGCCGTTACTTTCATGCTCCAATTGGCAATCTACCGGCGGATCCAACAATATTTGGTGCAGACTTATTTTACGCCAGACACTTGCAGAAACACAATTTCGTTTTATGGTGTTCACCTACTGAAAGGCCCGATTTAGGAGGTAGCGAAAATGATGATAATAGGTTGTTAACTGATTTTGAGGAGAGCTCGAGTTGCGCGGCCAACAATGCAGGCACTTATTCCAGTACTTGCGTCGAGCTGGATGTTGAAAGTTTAGCAGTAAATACACTGCTCCAATGTCATCGTGTCAACGATATAGAAGGAACCAGCACGTTTGTCGCCTTTGACAATATGCCTCAAGCTTCCCTGCAGGAAATAGTCTCCGGAGGAGCCGGAATAACGGCAATTCCAAGTTACGATGAGACCGCTCTTTGCAGTGCAGCATTCAAGGTTCTTAAGACGATGGTAAATTCCTGGTTGCGAGACATATCAGAGTACCGAAACGTGTTTGCTGATTATCAGGTGATTCACTTCTATCGTTGGCTCAGATCACCTAGTGCGTTACTATACGATCCGGCGCTGCGCAGGACACTCCATAACTTGATGAAAAAATTGTTCATTCAACTTGTCGCGGAGTTCAGAAGGCTCGGCTCGATCATCATATTTGCTAACTTTAATAAAATCATTTTATGCACAAAAAAGAGGCTGATATCAGATGCTCTCGGGTATGTTGAATTCGTTGTAAAGTCCATTAAGAATAAGGAACTGTTTCACAGCATCGAAATAACTTACCAACAGTGTTGGGAGTATCTGATTTGGCTAGATTTACCAAATCACGCTGGCGTGAAGGGGAAGATTCCGGACGAGTTGAGGGGTAACCAGTATGTTCCTGACACAGAGCCGGATGAAGAGGATGACGATGATGGGCCAGAGATAATAATGAATTGGAATCTCATTGAGTATTTACCAGAAGAGGCGGCGTGCCAGGCAAGCTTCAACGCGATCGTAGCTGGATACATAAGTGCAGTTTATCAGCACATGAGTGAAAGCGAATCATCCGATGCGACGCCAAGACGTAGAAAAAGGAAAAACAGCAGCCTCAGTCAAACGTTAACTGCACCGCTTGGACTTGGAGCTCTTGAGAGCACAGCCGAGTTTGCCAAGAAAATAATATCCAGTGAAATGTCGCACAAACTGTTTCAAATAGTGCAAAAGATTCACAAGAAACTGCCGGAGAAGATTTTAACACGTGAGGAGAATCCCTATCTTGATTTCGGCGATGCCGAATCAAAGAAAATTAATCCAGCTCTCGAACTGGTCAAATCTATATGCAAGGTTTTATCCTTGGACAAAGAAGTCGAAGCAGAAGTACATATTTTGAAAAGAAATTTATTGCGTTTAATAGGAGTAGGGAATTTCGGTGACAGTGCGGAATGGAGCGATCCCTGTGTGTCCTTCACTTTGCCCGAAGTGATATGCAAAGCTTGCTATCACACTCGTGATATCGATTTATGCAAGGATAACGATCGCGCGTTCGAGAATAATAGGCACGTGTGGAAATGTCCGCTCTGTGAAACCAGCTATGATAATGCGGAGATTGAATTTTCGCTTATAGATACGCTAAACAGAAAGTGTATGGGATATATACTGCAAGACTTACAATGTGTGAAATGTAATCAAATAAAAAGAGAAAACATGAATGAATATTGCACCTGCGCAGGGCAGTACAGAACTCTCATTTCGAAACGTGAGCTTGTAAGATTCGCAAAGACGGCCAAATCAATAGCTATTAAATTTGGAATGCCTATTCTCGCAGAGACTGTTCAAAACACTCATCTAATAACAAGTTGAACGGTAATAACTGATCGTTTATCTTTAATACACTTTCACTTTGTAAACAAAATTTTTACGACTGTGAATACATTATATTTTATGAATTGCAGTGTTTCTTTTGAATTTACCGAAATGATGATTCAAGTACAAATGATCCAGACAAATCACAATTATACTCCATTCCCCCAAAACGGATTATACTCAAAGTTACACAATTTCTGCGCAACTTGAAACTGATCTTGAAAAGAACTATCGTGAAATTTATCTTAAAAATTTATATTTTTTTTTTCCATTCAAACAAATATTGTATGACTGGTAGAGTGAAGCACTATTTAACAAAACGAAGACATTCGGTAAGGTAACTATGGCTAGTTTTCGTCATCTCTCTAAACTTGTTGATTCCAGCAATTGATATTTTTTCGTGGTTACTTCGGATTTGCTCAATGTTACAAAGAATTTTGTCTGTTATTACGATTTAATATTTCAATATTACAATGTGTGTACAGTTGTGGAAGTTACATTAATATCTACAGTAATTTATTGAATATGTAGATACATTTACTGAGTCTGCATATTGATGGGGTCGACTTTGGGTTCTGAAAAAGTAAAAAAGTATCGATCTAAAGTTATGTACAATTATGATTGTATGCTTTGCAGATTTCTATTGGTTGTTACATTGATTTAAAAAATCTTACAACTGACTAAAACGTGACGGCGCAACTTACCGTCAAATTTGAACTGCGGGAATTGAGTCAGGTCTACTCCACCTCCACCGCCAGCGTGCTTTGCCGCCTTCTCCAGCTCTGATTGAAGCTCTTTAATCGTTTCAGGGGAAGCATCTACAAGTGTTTTGCTACCTCTGAATGGCACGTAAAGAAAATTCACCGGTAAGTCAAGTTGTTATATCGAGCTATATATGTGCTTGACGGTATTCGATGAAAACAGACCCAAGCAGCCAAACTTACGTGTTCTTGGACTTGTATTCTCGGATTTTGTCAACGAACAGTTGCTGAATTGGGTCGCTGGCCTTCTGCAGTGCCGGGGCCAAAATGCCAATGTTACGTTTCAGGACCTTAGGGACCTCCTTGAGTCCGGTAGCAAGGCGGGAGCTCAGCATGATTGTCTAATAGAATTGATAACGTAAATATGCAATTTTTTTTTTTTTTTACTTATGTCGCTACTTTATGACCAGGTCGAAAATACCGAGCGAGCGGCTCCCGGAATGTGTATATTTTATTCTCGAATTGGCCAGTCTACGTTTCGCGGATAAATAAAAGTGACTATTATATAACAAAATATATAACTAATATTTTTAGGTTATGGCATATAATCAATATCTAAGAATCCGAAGACAGCAGACGATAACAGTGACACGATAAAAAGTGTAGATGAAACAGATCCGTAGATTAGTTGACCTCAAAATCCGTCGTTCTTCGATCAACTTTCTCCGCATTAAACTTACGTTTTACTTGGTTTTATCCCCGAAGAGGTTTGAGAAAATTAAGACAAATCAGCTGCGCCTAGCAGAAATGGCTACGACTACGGTAACCGTTGACTTCCGGTTTTACGAAAAAAATGTAAAAAAAAATCTCAAATTGACAAATAGCAATATTTACCGTTCTACGAGGGCGAGAATAAGAAAATTAGATATCTCTTTACTTATTTTCTCAAACTATTCTCACCCCTGTCGCCTGATTGATATATATTTTCCGCGTTAGTTGCCAGCTTGACTAGCGCGGTGAATTCAAACGCGTCAGTCAGAGCCTCTCGGCCAATAGGAAACGCCAAATGGCGGCCGGCGTGATCCGAGGGACTCGACCAATCACGACGGGAATAAAACGGCCGCCCAACCAACGAATGATCGCGGTAGTTTTCCCCGGCCGAGAGGCGATCCGTATTTAGTTTCATTCATGAACGTCGAGACACACGCAGCCATAATATTTAATCTGTAATCTGTATTGTGTACGTACGGTGTGGAACGCGTAGTGGGTGCTCGATGTGCGTGCGCCCCGTGGCCAAGTTTAACTTACACGTGATAAAATAACCCGTTGTAGTTTCACCGATTGTGTATTGAAGTTTTTCCGTTTCAATTAAAGCCGCATATCACTGGTTATAATTAATATATTGTGTGTTTCGTGCGTGGTATTGTTCTGTTCTCTTGTTTACTATTCTCTCGGCCTCGTGACACGGACCAACCGCTTCGAAACTCCACAGGTATGCATGCATGCTTACACATTCATGTGAACCACGCGCCTGTCCCCCTCGCTGTATTTTGTAACAACAGACCCTTCAACCTTGTCGTAATTTTACAGTTGTGGCTATACTTGCATAATTTCTCTTCAGAAACTCGCTTCACTCGTCAGTCAAATCGTCTCTTGTCTAGGGTTGCTGGTCGGTTAATAACAGTTGAAAACAGTATATTAGCCTCGGAAATAGACGTATATTATATCGCGACGATACGAAGAAACGGAAAGTAAACAAGAATAAGAAGAAATAAATAAAAATAAAATAAAAAAAAAAACCAGCTACGAAACAAAACACGATCCGTGCCCACGCTCTACGTTTCATCACCGATGCTGTGAAGGTACTCGGGATAATTCAGTTATGTATGTATATATTTGGAAAGAGAAAAAGTAACTTTGTTTAGAGTTTTCTCGATGTAAATAATAAGGCTTCTAGAGAGGCCGTCTCTTCCCTCCGTTCCAAGTCTTTCATTTTCTTTTTTCATCTCTTTTTCCTCTCACATCAGCTAATAAAGACTAATTTTTATGGCATTTGACTCGTGGAACGTCGAGGGGAGTCGTCAGTTACGTTCAACGCGGTGACTAACAACAAATAAGCAGCGCGATACGAAATTTACAGTACTTATAAAAATACCGACTCTCTCTCTCTCTCTCTCTCTCCTTCTCTTGTCTGCAGTCATGCGAAATTGAAATGTTATAATTAAGTAAGCGCAGGTTGTACGGACGGCCGAATGTACAGCACGTCTAATCGCGCTGCAGCCTTTTGTTTATCTTCTGCGAAGGCTATTTTCGATCGCCTGTATCTGGGCGAGCTTAATAGAGGAGAGAGACAATACGTTGTTAGCCGTCTAATAATCCAGCCCTTGTCATACGATATACGAGATATTATATGCACCGATTTCTCTCTCTTTCTCTTTCTCTCTTTCTCTGCGTCGCCCCGTCGTTCGCATGACAATGACATTGATTGTGAACGTATATATCGTATGAATTCGAGACTCATTTCTATTGCGTAATTCCTACTATTTGCGGTATCTAAAGCGCGCGTCTTACGTCTCTTACCCGCAGATGCTCTCAGTTTTCCAAGTAGGTATGCAATGAAATAGAAATAGCTGATTCATCGAATATGCAGTTTGAAAATAGAGAAGAAGAAAGACGAGAGACTCGGAATCGTTGCCAACGTTAGCCAAACTAAACATTGATGGAAATGAAGAGAAGAAAGGAAAAAAGAAAAAAAAAAAACAAGCGTTGTACGGAACTAGAACTATTTCAAGGCCGAGATTCGTTTCCAAAGTTCAAAGTAAATCTAATAGTAAGTTTAACACGTTCTGCTTTGTTTCGATTCGTCGAATCTTGGCATATTTCCTGTAAAATTTGAAAATTACGATTATTCACGAAAGCCACGCAAAGCCTTAATCTCGAATTCGAGATGGAATTAGAATCGATTCTTTCTTACGGTATCTGGTATGCAGCTGCAGCAGTATTTTTTTTTTTTTTTTTCCCCCGATTATGAAATCGCGGTTGGCGTTTTCTCGTGTGCCGGGCAAATAGCCGCCAGCGGCGTTTTATTACAGACGCACACGTTGCACTTGAGAGAGAAAAGGAGAGAGAGAGAGAGAGAGATTCGGGCGTGGGAATCGCGTGAAATGTTTGACAAATTTCACCGCCTGCACTTCATAAACGAGGATTCTCCAGTTCTGTCCTCGTTAGGAGTCGCGCCTCGATTTTTTTTCATCGTGTAGATCACTCGGAATGTACTTGAAAGAAAGCACCTGAAATTGCAATTTTTATACATCACAATTTACATTTTTTTTTTATCATTAGGGGGGGGGGGGGGGGGGGGCGTCGATTGTCTAAATCCAGAATTTAGACCAGATTCTGTATCGGTATCGGCCGCCGCCATCTTAAATTTATATAGTTTGGTTTGAAAAATGTCGACCGTAGGAGAATTGAGTTTTCCCAAACAATTTACGTTATGATTATTTTTAGTCAAAATTTGAATATGGCCGAGTTGTTTGACTGAAAAAAAATTGTGGATTACGCGGATGACTTTGTTGCTGCAAAATGTGGTAAAAATTATGGATTTCCACCACCGATACACCCCCCCCCCCCCGCCCGTTCCCAAAATAATTAGAAAAAGACAATATGGCGGTGTCGAAAAATTGAAACGTCAAATCTACGTTCCGACTGAAATATCACTATCGAGGGGAAAAAGCAAGAAGGAAGGAAGGAGGGAAAAGAGGAATCTCGAAGCGTGAAACGATTCTCGCCTCTCTCGATCGCTCTTGGGAAGTTTTAGAAGCGAGGGAGGCTTTTTGCACGCGTTATTTTCTCGACCTGGCAACGTCGCCCCGACGACGACGACGAAGAGGAGAGAGAGAGAGAGAGAGAACTTCTTTCTGTAACTAATCTTGAATTGAGAAGACCGAAAACGAACGACTGAAGAAAAGACAGGCGTGATGATGAAAGATTGGTGTAAATATGTCTCGTACAAGCAAGCAGTTTGTTTACCGTGCTCGAGAGAGAGAGAAAGAGAGAGAGAAAGAGAGAATGAGAGAGACGATTATTATTCATGTTTAAAACAGAGTCACGTATTATTTGGTCGAACATTCGAATTTATTGCTATTTTAGGACTATTTATATCAGATCTCAAAATCGATATTTTACAAGCCTTCATTCTCATCGAAAGAAATCATTTTTTTTTTTGTTTGTTAAGCGTTTCAAATTTTTATTAAACAAAATGTTTGAAAAAATTACACTTTTTAAAAATAGAGTTTTCCAATTTTTCATGCCTAAGTACAAAGTTGTTCAAATGAAATTATATGGTGAAAACTTTCTTTAGAGTGCGTTACTCTTTGTCAAATCGTTTCAGAACTTTTAGATTTAAATTGATGAAGATATTTTCAAAATTGTCCAAGTTACGATAATTTTCTTGCAAAAATTTCACGAAAAAAAAAAAAAAAAATAATAATCAAGTAAGATTCTTCGTTTCAAATCGTTGAAAAAAAATTTGGTAAATTCGTTCGATTTCGGCGTTCACGCGAGGACTCATTTCATTCGAAATGTTATTGGGTACAAATTTTACAAGAGATTGATGTTCGCAACGTTAACGTAAAGATTCATTTTTAGGAAAAATCATTATTCCGCAACTGAAATATCGTCTCAAATTTGAGTAATCTATTTTTAATAAGCAAATTGTGTTCGGGTTTTGAAAATTAAAGTCCTTTAAAGCGGTTCCAAATATTCAGAACAATGATTTTAGTTTCAATATTTCGCTACGTCAATTGGATACTTTTGATTTCTTTTTGTTTTTTTTGTTCATATTTTTTATCACATTGGTATCGTTAAATATTTAATTTTCCTCCTCCAAAACTGCGTACTTGATATCGATATTAACCTAAACAAATATCAACATTCAATTGACGGTTGAAAGAAAGTGAAACGAAAGAAGGTAAAATCAAGCAATACGGTGTTTCGGTGAATTTTGTTGTTGTAATAGAAAGAATTTTTCCAACTACTAAAACAAAATAAGACCGTATTTACTAAGTTTGTTAAACAACAATCAATGTACAGATCTTTTCGTCCTCAAATGTACAAGCCCTGTATTTTATTTATTTATTTTCTTGTAAATTCTTAGAAAAAAATCATGTTAAACTCAACATTAACAGATACTATTGATTTTCGATTATTTCCCCGCTAATTGGCCGATGTAATTATCGCGATTATACAGAACTAATTGACGTTAAACACAATTCTCGAGAAGAGAAAGAAGAAAGGTTTCTCGGAAGGTTTTACACGCTCGTTTGTGCGTACGTGTAACGGCTTGAAACCTACGCGTATATACACTCCGTGTACACGTAAACATTTTTTCACTTGCCTCCGGGATGTAAGGCAGAGTTGGGTCTGCGACAAGTATAAGCGGCTCGTTTCTCCGCGACGTGAACCCGCATATCGGCAAGTAAATGAGACGATGAAGAAGAAGAAGAAGAAGAAGAAGGAGAAGAAGGAGGAGGAGAGCCCGCTTCTCTTCTTTAAAGAGATATTAAATTTCCCCGTCTTTTTAAAAGGCGTCGTCTCTCCCTTCCTCCCTAAAACAATAAGGCCACTTTTTAAACATATACAGTATATTTCAACGGCCCTGCGGGTTTGCCGCAGGCCTGCAAGCTCGAAAAATAATTCGATATCACTCGTGCGTTACGCGGGGAGTTTTTTACAGCAGGTAAAAGTCGGGGAATTTCGAACATAAGACTGGAATTTTAATTTTTTTTTTCTTAAGAAATAAACTCGTTCTTGTACGTACGTTACTTGATATCAAACCTCCTTTCGTTTTTTTTTTTTTTTTTTACTGAAAGTCGCTGGCTGTTTTTTTTGTAAATTAGTAGTCGGACAGTAAATTAATTACTAGGTAATATGTATTAATGTGGAAAAAAATTGTCATTAATCAGCGGCATATCTCTTGGAAGGTTAATGAAAAAAATTCCAACTTCAGGCTGGAACACCTTGAATGGTCAGGGAATTTCGGGTTCCAAAAAGCGTACGAACCCGTGATTTGGAATCTAAAATATCGAATTTATACTCCGCGATCACTCTTTAAGGGGATACTTTAAGTCGGAATTTACCGACGGAGCAAAATTTCACTCTTTTTCACCGTTATCAACGATCAGCGTAATTGTACGATAAGAACAACGATGTTGAACAAGTTTTTCGTTACGATAATTGTATTCGGCGTGGCGTTTTCACATCATTGATATTCGTAGGGTTTGATAAATAGTAAAAATAAGTTGCTGGTTTTTTGTTTTTTTTTTTTTTCCTTTACTTTCACTCGTGTGTTATTCCCGTCGATATTTTGACTTTAAAATTGCGTGATATGTTTTCGCGTACAATGTACGAGCACGTTTACGAATAAAATTGCGAGTAAGCGATTTTCATCGTCGCGACAGACACACTATACGTCTTTTATTCATTCTACGTTTATTCTTATTCTTCTCATTATGATTACATCCGTTTGAAAATCACGCAGAACTATTCTCTTTGATGTTTCCGTTTTGTTTTCATTTTTTCACCTTGCTAAAAATCCTCGACGGCTTATTTGAAAAGATATTCGTCTGTAAACATTGAGTCATCTCGAATATCTCTTAATCGGTTAGAGTTAGGAAAATTTTAGTTTGGCACTTTTTTGTAGTGCGTGAAGTTTCCTACAAGAATCCGTGTTTTTTTTTTTTTACATATTATTCAAATGGAAAATGGAAAAAATAAAATAGGCATATCTAAATATCAATATTATTGATACTCTGCCGAAATTTTGATGCGCGTTTAAAAGAAGAACAAATTTTTTTAGTAGATCTGCCAATGAATTTTTCTTTGTAGGGATTTTTTTTTTTTTTTGTCATGGCACTTATTACTTGATATATTGATACATTATTTTACAAAAAATGCAATGTTTAATCCAAGTTGTATATATTTTTACAAATATATGAATGGCGTACAGATGGTATATATATATATATATATATATATATATACGTCGAGTTCAAGTTCAGGAAAATTTTTTGTATACGTACATGTGTATAAAAGCACATCAACAGATTGTAAAGATAAGATAAAGATTTGCCGCAACGTGTCTGCAGAGAAAGATATGAAATCGAAGTTGAATATTGTGTTTCTGTATTATACGATTAGGTTATATAAATCGCAAACGTGAAATATAAAATTCGATCGGTAAATTGCAAACAGGTGTCGTCAGAAAATTTACACACACACGCACAAAATAGCGCACTCATCATTTCGCTACTGGAGAAACAATCGACACTCGGCTGATGTGTTATAGAATAATATTTTTTAATCAAAAAAAAAAAAAAAGAAATCTGTGAAAAGGTGGTCTCATAATACATGTAGTATTAATTATTCACGTGTCGTTCAGAATATCGATTCGTCATTAAAAGTCACGAGCGAAAATCGTTGCAGATATTATTACATACCGGGAGAATCTCTTGAAAATTGAAAATCAACCGCGCATGCGCGAGTTTTCGGCTGTCAAACTGTTTCTGCCGGCGATACAGTTGATGCGAATTTTCGAGGTTAGGATCTCAAATAATCGAGGCAGCGACTCGGAAAGGTTTCGGAAGCATTTGTTGTCGGGTCGGAAAGTCGATTCTTCAAAGAACGGTCGGAATTTAACGCTCACGCTCTTTGAAAATTCAAACGTACACATTTTGCGCAGGTTGGCTCGCCTGCGTCGCAGTCAAGAATATCGCCGCGGGAAGATTTGGCCGACCAATGAGATTGAATTACTTGGCGCATGCGCGGTTCATTTTCAATTTTCAAGAGATTTTCCCGGTTGTATTAGTGTTGTTGTTGTTATTATTATAATCATTATGCGTAGGTATACCAAGTCGCTTGTACAAGGCTAATAATTTATCTTGTGCGATATCTTGTAATAATTCATCAGCTTAATAACGATATCGTTGAATCGATCTATCTCGTTCGATTCTGACTACTATCTCTCGTCGTTGTTGTGTCACGTCGTTATAAGTTATACCGTGTTCGAGCACATATATATATATCACAAAGCTGTGATTGCGAATTCAATTCTCTTGTTGTACGATATATTATACATATAACTGTAATACCGATAGATTTTTTTTTTTAAAACATCCTCATCGCTTTTATAACAACAACTGTATTATATACCATTCAACGTTTAATGTTGTACGATCAATGCTATTTATGGATAAAACGTTATACATCGCTGAACAACCACTCTGTGTGTTATTCATATCGGATTATTTTCAGTCTCATTGTCCGATAACATTCCGTATAACATACACAGATTGTGCAATATTTTTCCTGTCACGGTTCGATAATATCCTATACATATATATATATTTGTTTCTCGGTTTTACTTTTCTTTCTTTTTTTTTTCTCTTTCCATATACCGTTTTCACCATTTCCTCGATTCCTTATCGTGTTAAAATTATTCAGCTAAGGATAAAACAATGAACTTTGGAATTCTTATGATTTGTTTCTTTTTTATTTATTTATTTTTTTTTTATTTTATAGGTACCGAGACAATAATATACAAGAAGACTGTGGTATTATTGTATAAAATTAAACCCGCTTAGCTGCGAATTCGTTGAAATTACACGCTGTTATTACATTGAATATATATATATATATATATATATGTGTGTGTGTGTGTGTGTGCGTGATATATCTGTTTACACCCTTAGTCATCGTTTCTAAACTTTGTCGTCATTGCGTTTCTACGAAGCTGCGGAATAGAACGTGTTCCACAGAAACAACAAGAAAAATTTTTGAATCATGCGCTCTTTAAACTCTGATTGCAGCGGCAGCAGCAGCAACGAATAGCCTTGTCGTTTATATTTGTTAATTATTGTTTATTTTTTCACACGGACGTGGAAGTCTTTTTCTATTATTATAATTTATTTCCCTTCGTTTCGAAGTGAAACGTTTGACTAAATATCTTGAGAATTTGTTCGTCGAAGGATAAGAAAAACGAAGTAGAGATAAAAAATAATACATCAAATGCCTGCAAACTCAACTGTATTCGGAGACGCAAAATCGTATTCATAATATCGTTGTATATTGTCGGAGAGAATTTCTTTGAAATTTTCACCACGCGCGTTGAGAAATTAAAAATACTACACATGTAAATCCGTTGTTGCCTGCTTTTCCGTTTGAGTGGTAAAAATCATCATTGAAAATATCTTAGGAATTTAGGAATGCGGGGCACTAAAAATGTGACTCATTTCGTTCTTGTCGAAAGGTTTCTTTTTTTTTCTTTTTTTTTTTTTTTCCCCCTCCTCCCTTCTTTCTTTTCCATTTTTACACAGCAGAGATGGGTTCTCGGATAGGAAATCGGTTGTTGTACTTACGCCAGTTTCGTTTACAAACTTATACCAAACTAGATAACATTCACTCAGGTACCTGACGGTCGGTTTTTATAACCTGAGAAGAAAATCGACGTTCTTCGAGAGTTGATTGAAGTCGGCACGGTTTTGAAGTTGGTTAGTAAAGTTAACAGAGAAAGAAGCGTGATGTAAAAAAAAAAAAAACAAAAAAAAAACAACAAAAAACGTTGTTTTACAATTTCAGAAGAAGATTAACGAGAAATTGGCTCATCGAAATATCAACATCTTATCATTTTCACAGACTAGACTTCCAAGGATCGAAGTAACGATTTTTTTTTTTTTTTTGCCAAACATCCATCGTTAAAGCAAAACGTTGACCAGCTTCAACCTCGTCGATAAATCGAATTCGAGGGTCGTTGAGGTTCTTTTGAAATTGCACGCTTCTGCTAATGCTGCACAGGTGAACAGGTAGACGCAGACTACATTTCATCACCGAGTCGGGTGCTCGGTAAACAATAAAAGGGGTTGGGTTGGAATTTTTAGAAATGTGTAAACGAACTGCAGCACCTTGCAACCCTTCTCTCGTTCACCCTTCTCCGTCGAACAATGTAACCTGCAACGTGCCACCGAGAACCCTTTCATCCCTCTCCTAAATGTCACGGCCGCATGTGCTTTCTATTTAAAGACTATCGCGTTGAGGATTTTTCCCGCTTTGCGCACTTTTCATACAAAACTATATGTATATCGCATATACGGTACAGCTGAAAGACAAAGAGACGAAATGTAAATCCTTACGTCAATATCGAATGACGAAATTCGAGAGGAAACGTGTAAAAATTGATCAATCGTCATAAATTTTTGTACGAAATGATTTTTCTTTTTTTTTTCCGCACGAGATTGATTTTTTTTCGGTTCCGTTTTATGCGGGCATGGTTAAAAAAAAAAATTTTCATTCCAACCCTTGTGCCGAGTTAACGTTTGTAACTGGAGAGTAATCCATGGTTTTCGGGTTCGCTGATTGTGGATATGAAGTCGGATTGAAAAAATTCAAGGTGACATGACGGTTGAAAATTTTTAATTCGATCGAATCCGGTTAAAAAAACTGTATTCAGGGGTTTTCGGGGTCGCTGATTTGACTCGCCGTGTTGAATTTTCAATATCTGGTTTCAAATTCGTAATCAGCGACTACAAAAATCCCTGGGCAAAGTTTTTTTTCTCCGGATTCGATCGAGTTTGAAATTTTTCTCCGTCATATTCGATCCGCCAAATTGAATTTGTGAAAATTCGACTTGAGATTCGTAATCGGTGACTTGAAACACTTATTATTAAACGTAAAACATGTATTTGCGTAGAGTTTCTCGGGAATGAATTATTCCTTAAATTTTCACGATTTCTTCTCGATCAATTCGTTTCCAACAACAACAATTTACACTATATCGCGATAATTACTCTCGAACATTGAAAACCTATACTGGTATGCTATCAGAAATATCAAAAAATCGCAAAGAAATATTTTGAAAAAAAAAAAAAAAAAAAAAAAATTGGATATATAATATAAAATAGTTGGCAAGAATACTTAACGCTATGACTAAAAGGGTTAATCACGTCGGTTTTCCATGAGCTGCAGACTGCTTGGGCAGACACATTGTCGTCGTAACTGCAGTTTGATCGTTACAACACGTTGTTGTGTCAGAGGTAATCAGGGGGACAACCTACAATCCGTACTTAGAACACCGAGGACTTTACACCCTGCGTGCATACGTACAACGATGCGAGAACGCGTCACTTTGCTGATTGAATGTTTGTTGTTTCGCGAATGTTGCGTTACGGCACATTAATTAAACGACCGAGAAACGAAGTTTGGAATTTACGCGTACGTGTGAATACCTGATGTGTGGGTGTACGGGGTTTTTTTTTTTTTTTTTCTTCTTCCTTTTTATTTCTTTTCTCTTTTTATTCATCTCATATGGCGAAACGAGAACGCGGTTTATTCGTCGTTATGCATTTAATACAATTACATCAATGATCGATCGATTGATCGATTCGATTTTACAAGAAAAACAAAGAAATTATGCAATCAATTTGACAAATATACAAATATGGTATAAATCGTAAGATTATTCGTACGTACGTACGTACGATATCGAAACGGAGGAAAAATGCGGTATGATGATGATGATGATGATGATGATGATGATGATGATGTTTAAACTTCACATCGGCAGAATTTTACTTGACTGCAAGTTTTCATTAATTTGTTATTTCGTTTGAACCAAATGCATTTGCAGCTGTCTCGTTATTACATCGCGTGTACAATTTTTTTTTATATACCTTTTTTTTTCTTTCATCCTGTTTTCTCTCCCACTGAAATGGTGCATTTCGATATGACACGTTGAAGATTTTTTTTTTCACCACTTTGACGATCCGATTTTTAATATTACGAAAGCGATATGGTGGATTTGAAATTAATTTTGAGATTGGCAAAAACTATGCGACGGACAAAAAAGTCTGTGTACAGGTAGTTCATATTTATTTATATGTAACGTTGAAGGAACGTATGAAAAAAAAAAAAAAAAAAAAAATTGACAAACGAAAATGTAAAAAATTATTTACCCGTAATTATAGTCGGTTCAATTTTATTATACCTAAATGATAGAGATTTTTTGCGTCGAGTTATTCCAAGTTTTGAAAAATTTCACATTCCGTACCTGTGATGAAATTTTTCTATAGATAATTGTGAGAAGAAAACGTGTCAAAAGATTCATTTCAATTTTCGGGAAAATGGAAAGAAAGAAGTAGAGAGAGAGAGAGAGAGAGAGCGAGAGAGAAAGAGAGAGAGAGAGGCTGGATGCTGTACTCTGAATATCATCATTATCATTCTGATCGTCATCCACCATCTGTCGTCGTTCGTTTTTCGCTCCGAGCTAAGAGGAGGCGGCATATATATGCATACGGGGCATTCCACGCCAAATCGAACAGGGTCTGACCCTCGGCCTCTTAAATTTGGTCCGCGGTATTTTTTTTTTCTTCTTCTCTCATACCGTTCCCAACTGTAAGAAGCATGTTTTTCAGATTTTAGTTATTTTTATTTATTAGTATATTTTTAGTCTTAGCTTAATTTATAAATGCGAAAAACAAATTTCCAAAAATCCAGTGTCGGATATCGAATGCATAATTTTTTTTTATTTTTTTCAATTTTAATTTTTGAACTCTTTGAGGAGTAAAAAAAATTTACAAAAAGTCTGAAGCACTGATAGTCTTTTTTTTTAGTCTGCTACTTAAACATTTCCACACATATCCCAGTATTGTTAACGAATTTTTTCCAAATTTTTGAAAACTGATTATTTATTTAAAATTTCTTTCATCTTGAGGAATGACAAAAAAAAAAAAAAATCTTTTCGATTCGAACAAATTGACGCGAAAGATTATCAACAACCGCGGTGTTTTGCAAAAAATCCCGAGTGCCTTCTTACAGTCGAAAGGATTACATAAAAAATTAAACCCTCTTCGATTTTGCCTGGAGTAGTTCATGTAATATATATATATATATTATATGATATTATATGATATATATATATATATAATATATATATATATATATACTGTAATACGCCCGTTCGCCGGTCGAGTTGCAGGCGGGACGGAAGAATGAAAGGTGGGAAGGAAAGTGGAGAAGCGCGTGGGATGAAAAAAGGATCTCAAGGGCTGACTGACTGCGGGGTGGTGGGGAGAAAAGGGACGATGAGAAAAAAGGGTGGCAAGGGGGAAGGGAACGGAACACGCCTCGATTTCGAGGGGCGTCCTGCGGGGTAACTTGATATTTTATTCTCGAAACGTGTACACTTGAATTTGTTGTCCTTGTTGTGCGCAAATATAGGTAGGTATATACACACGCAAGAAAGAGTGAATTAGAAAGAGAGAGAGAGAGAGAGAGAGAGAGAGAGAGAGAGAGAGAGAGAGACTGACTTTTGTTGCGCGTGTCTTTGTATCGTACACTGAGAAAAATTTCATTTGTTGCAGTAAGTAGAAAAATTTAATAAAACATGTATCGTTAAAAAAAATTGTTTGAATATTGTTGGAATTACGAAAAAATAGGTAAGCGTAACCATTTTGCGCCATCGTCGATCCTTTTTTGGTTATTGCTGCGCAAAATCAGTTTGTGAGGTTCACTCTACTTTTTTTTAGCTAAACAAGGCTTTAACGTCGATTTATCGTTCCACGAGCGTTAAATTTTCGCAACAGTTGCAAGAAAATATAGCAACAGCGATCGTAGTGAGAAAGAATAGCAACGGATACCAGATTTTCCGGTAACGGCTATAAAACTAATTTTCATTTTCTACCTAGAACTATATTTTTCCATTATGGTAAAAAGTGATAATAGTTGAGGACTGAGCGGTAACCGGAACTGAAAATTTCTCTCAATGTACATAAGAGGGTGAAATTTTCGGTAGCTTGGTTGTATTTTTATTTTTTTATTTATTCTTTAAAACCCTCGTGGTTCGGCAACCGTTGTAGCTGCAATTATATTTCGATCTTGCAATTATCACCGTTTTATTCTTCTCTGTTGTTTGTTTGTGTGCCGAACGTGAGAATGATCATTTGTTCGACCACTTTTAGATTTTGGAATGAAATGCAGAAGAGGTTGAACATTGCGCGAGGAAAATGTGCGGTGAGACAAGTTTCGTCGGGGAATTCTTTCGAATTTTTGGAAAAAGAGGGAATATTGAAACTTGGAATTTTTATTATCTTTACTATTGTATCTGTACATATTTACAGTTTTAGTTAGCTTCGAACGTATAATTATCAAATTTACTTCTTTACACGAGCGAAGTATAACAATATGTTAAATACAATTATCTTTGAATAAATATAATACAATTATGTTTGTGCATAATAACGATTCATTACATTTTTATCATTTCAATTTTAAAACGATACGAAAAGTATTCGGAAAATCATTATCTTAGATCTCGGAAAACGTCGAAGAGACGACGAATTTTGATATCCAAAATTACTGGCGACTCGGAAAATGCGAAAGGAATTTTGTTTATTTATTTTTTTCATTTACAAGTTTCGTATATCGAATTATCATAATATTAGACTTTGTCAATGATTATTATGAACGATTTTGTATTTTTATTCTAAAAGTTTGAAAAATCCATGGCGTCTGTATACCTTCTGGACCATCTGAGGAAGTCGAGAACGAAAGACCGGAAGTCTTGCACGAACGGCTTCCCTTTGCCGTCGCGTATTACCAGCTTTCTTCTTTTTTTCTTTTTTTCTTCTCATTCGAGGAAAATTTAACTAAGGGAAGAGGCAAAAATTATTCCGCAACTTTCGCCGGTTAATAAAACGATGATATTATGCATATGGGGAATTCCATGCGAATCCAACCAAAGTCTGACCCTCACCGTATATTATTTTCATCCAAATTCTTTTCAAACGCTGAACTTTTTCAAATTATTTACTCAAGTTGTTAATTATTTATCACGATTGAGAGCTATTTTGAAAAGTATGTCGTTTTTAAAATTCTCAAAAACCGTATTTTCCTTTCCAAACATTTCATAATGGGTCGATTTTCTATTTCTGTTAACTTTTTTGGTCAACTGAAAAATTATGTATACATATATATATATAATTCTTTGCTGGTCAATTAATTGATTGTTTTTATTTCCCCGCATAGCCATGGATATCGATTCCTTGTACGATTACGCGGAGGACGATCAAGACTTCTACGAAGAAAGTCCTGGGATTCGGAAAGGCTATCCTATCGATCACCGTTCCATCAAGGTAAGGAATAATTATGCTTCCGAAATCTTCACGCATATTTTATTTCGTTACTTTGGCTGGCCGAAATGTAGATTTTTTTTTTTTTTTTGTTCGTCTCTTTAGCAATCGTTTTGAAAAATACAAAAACAGGAAATAATGGAATTATTATGTGAGGTTAAAGTTTAGGAAACGATGCTTTGTTACGAATCGATATACAAAACTCGTGAAAAGAAAAAAAAAAAAGCTAACGAATCGCTTCGATTTCACTTTTTTTTGTAATTATTACAACTAATGATATGTAATTTCACTTTAAGATCTCCCCCCCCCTTTTTTTTTTTTTTTAAGTTAGCAAAAAATAAAATTGCTCAAGTTGAAAATTAATTGAATAACGTGATTCGATTAGCGGTTGACATGCTTTACGATAAAAATAAATAAATAAATAAATAAATAAATAAACCCACAATATTTTGTGGCGAGTCTAGTATTTTCGCTGTCAATTTCGAAAGAAAAGTGAATTCTCACATGAATTCAATTTTAACCTTGAACAACTTTCGAAGAAGTTTAGTTATTAAAAAATTAGAACAGACATTTTTTCTAGAGCACTCAATTTCCTACAAAAATATGTATCGGACATTCATGTACATTGCTCAGCTTTACTTAGCTACAAAATTTAGAAATTTCATAAAATTATTTTCTCACGTTAATCAACTAAAATAAAAAATGGATAATTGCGTTCAGGAACCGCTGAATATGAATATCAAATTCTAAAATTATAACATAACATCTTATTTCCTCTTCTTACAACCATTAAACATGTGACATTGAAAAAAAATTTGTCGTCTTTTTGCAACCAGTCTAATATATATACATTAGAGAGAAAGAGAGAGAGAGAGAAAGAGAAAAAATATTACGTATAACATCAGGCTACAGAAAACGAGGAAAGTCTAACTGCCAGTCTTATTGTTGTAAAATATTTACAAGTGCGGTCAGATTCGAGTCTGTAACCGGCACAGCGTTAAATTAGACGAGGGGTCGGAAAGCTTGTGACACGTTATTCTTATTACGTGTAGAAACAAAAAAAAAAAAGATACGAACACGTTGAAAGTATATGAATGAAAATTGCTCAATTAGCGTACGTCGTATATGATAATTGGATATACATATATATATATATATATATGGGGCATTTGACAAAGAACCGACCAAGCCAAACCGATGGGGTCGGGAATTTAAGCCGTATATTTTTTTTTCTAAAAGGTCTTGAGTATGGAAATATACTCCTAGAGGAATTTTTCAATTGCTATCTTCGTTTGGACAGAATCACACTCGCTTAGTTTGAAAAGTTTCATACTCGAGGCTAAGTTTCTAATAAAAAAAAATTGATACCCCCCCCCCCCCCCCCCCCAAAAACCACGTCGAGAACAAAAAGACTTTGTTTTTGAACGTAGTTTCGAGAAAAAAATATGCGGTATTATAAAGACCAGCAGGAACGAAAATAATCAGTATCTTTTTTTTTTTTTTCCCTGTAAAATTAAATCTTAAATTAATCTTTGTCAAATTACGAACGTTTCAAGCCCTCATACACCATGGAATAACGATTTTTCAATTTTTTACACAATATTTAAGAAAAAAAAAAAAGAAATCTGAGAAAAAATATTCTCTTCTCAAATTTTCCTACACAGGTATATGTGTGTTATAATTCTGTGTCCGTGTACGAGATTATATCCGAGACCGGAAAGGGAAGTCGGTCAAAGAGTCCGTTTCGTTGTCCGGAAATACAGAGAGAGAGAGAGAGAGAGAATTACGTCTCGAAAATTACCTTTTAACGTACAAATCCTACATACGCACCTGCGTTATTACTACCCGGTGTTTAAGTGCTTATTTACTACCGGTATTTTATTATACATATGTACGGTACGTACTTGATGTACGCACAATACGGCATTTAGGGATCAGCTGCAGGATGTAATGATCGATGCTTTGCCGAGTACGGAATTCTTCCGAACATCTCTCGAAAAAGAAATAAGAAAAAACAGTTAAAAGATAAAAATATATTGCGAAATTGTATATTCTCAATTGTTGCTGGGATGTGAATGCAACGACGGTGTTTTTTTTTTTTTTTAATTTTTGACTCAAGTTATACACAATACACTTGAATTTAAAAGATGTTTATGAAAAATTTTTTACGTTCTTGAATTTTTTGATATGTATGTAACTCTGCTAAAATCACGAAAGTTTTCATTTGTTGAAAATTAAAGTTCAGTTTTTGGATTTATATATATATATATGCAGTTTTTCGTCGCGGAGTAATTATTAGATTCAACTTTTTTTCTGTTTTTTGTTTTTTTCTACGAAACAGTATTTATGATTTGATTTTGTAAAAATTGATGTACAAAAATTTGAAAATATATCGACATTTATGTAAAAATATCGGAAATATAGACATTTTCTTTTTTTCTGTAGAGATTTGAATTTTAGTTATTTTTTTAATAACAGTCATTGTAATTAATATTTGACTCGGTTATTATCCTGTTAATTATTTTTGAAATTCGATAAACCGAAACATTGCAAATTAATATCGTATCGTAAAATCGAGAATTATTTGAAATCGTGTTTAATGTTGCAAAAACAGTTATTTTCTACCGTGAAAATCGACCTTGTCGAACTTTGGGTGAATCGAGATAAGGCGATAAGAAATTTAAATCTCAATAAGTATATTGACTAAAAGTTATCGGTAAACTGTTCAAATAAATCATTGTTTAAGAAATTTTTAAGGAACGTATTTTTTTTTTATTGTCGTGTGAAACGAATTCGTAATGATTTTTGTGAATACAGATGAGTTTTTAAAGAGTTTTTACCATTATTTGGAAATTTCCGTTTTCGAAAATTTGCAAAGACTGTACATTTACGAAACTATTCGTTCAATGCCCCGGAAAATTCTTAATTGTAATTTACAACGTTTTTACGAAAACGTATCCAAAATTGACGATTTTTCCTTTCTTTTTGCAAAAACAGTGAAAAATGTGTTTAAAAATTCATGCGTGTATTCTGAAAAATCAACGATTTTATTTCATGTAACGAAAAACAAAGAAATATTCCCTAAAAATTTATTGAACAGTATTTTGTTTAAACAATTGATTGATAACTTTTGGGCATTATTATTGTTCAAATTTGATTTTTTTGACGTCTTTATTTCGTCTGATTGTTATCCGATCGTAAAGTATTCAATATTGTCGACGAGACTTACTTTTGGTTGAGAATGTACGGCCAGTGCAAGTCTTGATTGCTTTTAGTCCCAACTCAAAATCCGCCTCTTTCTTACTTTTCCTACCGATTTTACAAGTGAATTTGGACAAATTATTGACGAATTCTGTCCTTGTTTAAGGGTATGCCGTACTCCTACCCTTACCGACAGAGCAAACTAACCGTTCTCATTCCTATCAAATGTTATATCGGTGATGATTCAGAAATTCTGTTACATAATATTATTATTTGCAAGCCACGATTATTTATTCAAAAATAAAAAAAATATTATTAACAATATTAAATCGACTTTAAACAAATCATCCTATATATCCAAAATTTTTGCTCATCATTCAAATATTTTTTATATGAATAGAACGAGAAAATTTCCATTTTATTCTACGTTTGACGAGATCTTCGCAGATTACGAAAACGCGATGATAAGTGTGATAATTTGATAGGTTGTCACGTACTGGCGACTATTTTGTAAAATAAATTTTAAAAAATGTCGAAAAGTATTGATTTCAAACTCACGCACCTTGTTTCGGAAAAGGGATCTGCGGCAGCAGGTCACTGAAAACCGGAGACGAAAGTCTTTCCCTCAGGCTCAGGCTCCCACGGTTCTAACAGTAACACAGCAGCTGACACCTTTTATTTTACTCGTCGCCTTTTTCGACGACGCGACGCGACACTCTCTCACGTATTTTAACGACCATCATCATCATCCGCAGCCTTCGTTCGTTCGTTCATTCATGCGTCCGAGTTTTCCACATCGGCGAGGTAAACGATATCGGATAACGATAACGATAAGTCGAATTTAAATAATATAAAACTAATGAATTTTTAATACTTTGAGTCATTATTTTTTTTTTTTTTTGGTTTTTTGTATATTTCGAGAAGTTTTCAACAAATTTCTTTGCGGTTTTTTTTACGCCATTTCCGATAGACAACTAATTGGTTTTCATTACTCGGTAGTAGTTATTGCTATGTAACGTTAATTGTTATCGTTGGAAGCAAATTGATTGAAAAAAATCGTGGAAATTCAAGGAATAATTCATTTCCGGGCAAGTTACATTTTTTCATAAATTGTATGTTTTTGGGATCGCTGATTACGAAGCTGAAATCGAATTTTGAAAAAATTCAGCACGGCGAATCCAATCGGCGACGCCTAAAACCCCTGAATAGAGTTTTTTCACCGTATTCGATAGAATTTGAAGTTTTCGTCCGCCATATTGGATTCATAAATCTCGAGTTATTTTCCCCACCTTTTTTACAACTCACTTGTTATTTTTTTTTTTTCTGTAATTTGACGTTAAATTGAAATGTATCGTTACAACATTATTATTATTATCATTATCATCATTATTATTATTTTTTTCTTCGCAAATCGTTATCGGTCAGTCATTCATTCGCAGTCGACTCGAGTCAAAGTCGGTCCTTCGCTCGTAACGTGATGTATATGAAATCCGAGAGCGAGATACGTACCGGAATTTGAATTTCAGCTACAGGAATAACCGAAGATCTTTATCGTTTCCTGCTTTCTTATTCAAACCGTGTTACATGCGCGCCATTCTCATAGCCTCTCAACTCGCACCTGTATAATATTGTAACCGTGGTCCTGCGAGAAAATAAATTTAAAAATAAATAAATAAATAAATAAATAAATTTGAAAAAAAAAAAAAAAATGACAAAGAAAAAAGCCGCGTATAGCGGCCATCTTCAACCCTCCCTATCGCAGGCAGGCAGGCAGGCAGCTTTAAAGGAGGAAGAAATAAAAATAAAGAAAGAAACGATTCCATGAATGAAGGTTAAAAATAGACGACGACGACGTTCGTCGTCCTGTTATTTCCACAGTAACCTGCTCTTCTAAAAATCAGGGGTTGTTTTTTCCTCATTTTTTTTTTTATTTTCTTTTTAACCTGTTTTCTTCCTTTCCCGTAACGCGTCCGCCGCAAAATCGAAAAACTTGTTAACCCTGCCGTGATTTTTGTTGATAATGAAAAAAATTTCACACGCGATTATACAGCATGTCATTTTTCTGAACCCTTTTTTTTTTTTGACTTTTGAAAATATTATTCAACGATCGTATTTTTCATTCACGATAATTTTTCAAGAGACGTCCCACGACGATGAGATTTTTTCTTCTTTATCCGACAACATACTTTGAACTTGCTGCAAATTTTTGAATTTACAAAAATGTCGACGTTTAACGGTTTTGAAAATATTTATGTAAAGAAAAAAAACAAAAATAATTGTCCAACATTTTGCACTCTATGACAGTTTCGAGGATGTACGAACTAAACTGTATTTTAGTCCGTGGAAAAATGACCGAGGTAGTTCAAAAATCGTATGAAATTGGCTGATTCTTTTAATCACAGATGAAAATTCGAAGTATCTGCGGTTGGATTGTCCTGAAAATAAGGAAAAGTGAAATATTGATTTTTTCCGTTCACCGTTTCGTAATGTGAAATGAAATTAATACGAATAAATATAGTTGTTTACATCTGTTAATTATGTCGGTAATTATTCGTAAGTGGAAATGAGTCAAGTTTTATTTCTCTCCTATTCAGCTAACAGCTGTTTTCCTTTTTTTTCTTTTTTTTTTTTGCTATTTCTCGTTCGAGGAGGGATTTGTCAGAATTGGAAGTAAGAAAAAGTTTTATTTATTTTTTTTTTTCCTCTCTTCATTCTTTATTGTTGTTTATACTTCTCGAAAATTAATTACGCCGTATTTTCTATCTTGTACTATTTATATCGCGTAGAAATGTTTCGTCTGCATCCTTCTTTAAAATCCCTTTTTCCACATAGATTTATTTTTCTTCAATTCTCCGTTCGCGTAGCTTAATTAGAAATCGGTTTTTTTGCCTTTTTTAAAATCTTTTCCTTTGTCGTTTTATCCCGCCTGTTTCTCGCACATAAATAACCAACCAATCCATACGTTAGAAAGACATTTATATTTACATTGATTTATATTTGTTTCGCAACAACGATCTTCGTTATTGTTATGTTAGTTCGACAATTGACTTGTTCAAATTCGTCAATTAGAAATATTCACTTGAAATAATACAGTCGTAGTAATGATTTCGGCTAAACCGATTATATATATCGAAGGGAAGAGAAGAGAAGTTTGCAGGGAGTGTAAACCAGAGAAAGAGGAGAGCCGAGCTTGAAAGCACTAGCAGCAGCAGCAGCAGCTATTTCTGGAACTTCTCCAATGTCTTTCCGTCCAGTAACAACCCCTTTGTTCGTCCTATGATCCATTCATTATCCGTTTATGTATAATGCGTACAAAATCATTATAAATACGATGAAAAAAAAAGAAAAAAAAATACAAACAAACATGCAAAGTCGTGCATTTTTTAATACAATATATATATATATATATATATATATATATGTATGTATGTATGTATGTATGTATTATACAACAATCATAGTGAAACAATAATGATATAATTAATGCCTTTTCATATTATTGTCGTATATTATCGATTTTTTTTTTTTTATATAAATTATTTAATATATTGTTGCGTCAATCGAAGGGAATTATAACATTATTTTCTTCCTTTGTCTGTGTATTTCTTTTCTTCTCTCCCTCTGTTTCTCTCTCTCTCTCTCTCTCTTATACATTCTATTCACTCTTATTTATCGGAGTTTTCGTTTTTACGTTTTTACGTTTTTATCTTACCCCTCGACCCAACGAATCGAGCCAGCACACATGTATGCATGTAATATATAACCAACCCTGTAACGTTGCGTATGTATAATACATCAATCGTAAAGTTGGGTCTACCCTTCGGATGAAAGTGAAGTTTATTACACACACAAACGCGCGTGCGATTGTAAATAGAATCGACAAATTGATTCAATTACACGGGTTCGGCTGACCTTTTAGCCACCCGTTGGGTACGATATAAAGGGGACGTGGAGTAAGAAGAGGGATGGGGGGAGAGAAGAGGCTGAAGAAAAAACATCACCGTCTTCTTTGGCGTAATGCGACAAAGAAACTCCGTTTATAGAAGAATAGGCATGGGGAAAAAAAAAAAATCTGATACACTGCTCTAGTCTTTAAGCCTGATTTTATTTTTAAACAAAATCGTGCCACCTGATGGGAAAAAAAAACTAAAGAACAAACGTTGCAAATGTCTTTTTTTTTTTTTTATTGTTTCGGCAGTCTAATTACACGAAGGAATATAAAATTACGAAAGAACGAAAAGAAGATTTAGTACGCACTTTACCGGATTGCTTTTTATTTTATATTTATTTATTTTTGTTCTGGGGGGAGAAATCGGCGCAGTTTTGAATTAATCTAACGGTAGGCACGATATGATTTTATTACAGCGTCAAAATTCTATTCGGTGATGTACGGTAGTTTATATGTATACAATTTCGGATGTATTTTCCGTAATGGTGAAAAATGTGTTCGGAAGAAAAAAAAAAAAAAATAAAACGAAAAATAAAAAATTTGTCCGAAATCTTTGTATTTTGAATCGACGTGGAATGCCCTATATACATATATGTGTGTATAAACATGTATATTTTCAGTTACCACGTGAAATTGCTGAGCTGTGAATTCAAGAGAATAATGTTCGAATCGTTTTCTAACCAAGTTAATCAGATTTTCAGGTGATTATAAATTCGAAACTGCATTCGTATCGCCCTACCATCTGAATTCCCAATTGCTGCGCCATATTTGAGTTAAACTCGATTTCGCGGAGCTGAATCTATTTCTGGTTAATTCCCTTCGGCTTGTCGGATTATATATATATTTATCACATATGTGTACTTGCACATAGTGTTAAAAATAGTTTAAAACCAATGCTAGTTGAAATAATGAAAGAGAATTTAAATCAATTTTCATTGTCGTTCTCTGCGTTAAATCGTTGAGGAAAAATTTTGTTAATATCCCTTCTCGTTGGTATACAAAATCGATTTCTCAAAATAAAATCTACACGAAGATAGAAAAAAACGATAAAAAATAGAAAAGATGATTTAAAAAAAAAAAAAAAAAACGTCCCACTCTGAATTTTACGTGAAAGTGTTTTATTTCGGAAACCAAATGTTTTTTTTTTGTTTTCTTTTACTTGTTTCATGAAAATTAACTTGAGCGTTTTTGAAATGAGTTTGAAAAATCAACAAGGTAAAAACGAGTGATTATAAAAAGTGTGAAAATTTTTTTTCCACAGTTATTCAGGGATAATCATTGTAAAACGTAGGAAAAATCCTTGGTGAAATTGAAAAAAATTTCATGGTAAACCGTTTACTGAGTATGAGGTAGAATGCCCTATATATTTGTATAAAGATAAACGAATTGCGTACATATTTATCTATATTATGCATAAATTGACCCGCGTATTTGAACTATGCTACGTTTAATCTGTTTTATTGACATACGTGTATACACAGATACATGCAATGTAATGTTTGATTTTGCAACAAATTGTGAAGAATGATTTCTGCATACGCAGGAATTTCGCTTTATCTCTGTATAAATACTCGCCGATTATTGCATACATTCAACGTCGCGTAATTAATCATTATTAATTTGCAATCGTTCGGTTTCCGATAATGAGACAATCAAGTCTTTGTACGTTTAATGCATAATAAAATAAATTAAATTGAAGGAAAAATTTACAAAGTAACGATGTCATTGGTAATTGAACGACAACAACGATAAAAAAAAAAAAAAAAAATGTATCCCAACCACTAAAATCCAAATTGATCCAAGTCTAATATCAATAAATACTTTATCTCAATCCAATCTCCTTACAATTAAATATATCCAAATGTTTTATAAACAATTGACAAAAATATCGTGAAACTTTGACATTTCTTTGTTTCATCGTTATTCTATTATTATCTATACGAACTTCGGCGCCAGCCTTTATGCATATTTACAGGCTTATGCAATATAAATTTTATCAGATTGGATGGATTAATTAAATCGTTATTATTAAATCCAGAAATATTGTTCTGTGTCATACCGTATTCAATTAATACATTAATTTTGCAATTTGCAAAAATAGAATGTCACAGAAAGGAGGATACAAAAATTGGGTAACAAGTGTCGGAGAAATATTTTTTGCTCAATTTTAATTTTTTTTTTTCTCTTTTTTCAATGAATTATTGTAACTAATTTGATAAATTCCCAATGAATTTCGAATAGTAAATAGTAAATAATAAAAGACTATTGATATGTATATATATATATATCTCAATAATGTTTTAGCTATTCAATATTCTATAAGATATATATAATATCTATAAAATGGTCGAATGAAAAACGGAAATAAATTGCGGTATTGATACGTTGAATTTATGACAAAGCTTTTTACCCAAATATATCTTATAATTGTATACATTACATCGGGAGAATCTCTTGAAACTTGAAAATCAATCGCGCATGCGCGAGTTTTATCAGCTGTTCGCGCAGGCTGGCCATCCCAAGTTTCAGCTGTCAAACTGTTTCTGACGGCGATGCAGTTGATGCGAATTTTCGAGGTTAGAATCTCAAATAATCGAGGCAGCGACTCGGAAAGGTTTGGGAAGCATTTGTTGTCGGGTCGGAAAGTCGATTCTTCAAAGAACGGTCGGAATTTAACGCTCACGCTCTTTGAAAATTCAAACGTACACATTTTGCGTAGGTTGGCTCGCCTGCGTCGCGGACAAGAATATCGCCGCGGGAATATTTCGCCGACCAATGAGATTTAATTATTTGGCGCATGCGCGGTTCATTTTCAAGTTTCAAGGATTGTCCCGGTATGTGGATTACAAGAGGATCGATAGGAAATTACCGGCTTGGATGTGTAATTTATCAAATACGCATTGTTCGAATGAATTATCGGCAATTTTCACGGTACATTCGTACATGTATATGTACGTATAATCCATACAGTATATAGTATATGTACACAGAAACGCCTACGATTGAAATTCGTGATTTGCAACTACATCCGTCCGCTCCCTCGTCTATAATCACGATCAGTCGAAACTATTAATTTCTATCGTTCGCGTTATCACGTAGATTTTTCTATAACGTTTCGTATTGTTGGTGAAAATTTATTATTCATTTCAACGAAAATTATCCCGCGTGCGACAGGAAATGAAATTTTCATGTATATATTCATGCATATATCAAACAGCGAACGTGCTTTTTTTTTTTTTTATTATTACATATTTTTTTTAACTTTACTCGACAATCCGCAATCAATATCTTGTCAAAAATTAATCATTCTTCAAATTTACGCAACAAATAATATAACAATCGTTATTTGTGAAAGTTGTGATTATTTTTTAAATGAAAATTACCAAACTCTTACTACTTGTTAAACGTAAAATAATGATATCTCTTCATCGCAGTCGTTTATCAATGATTATATGTCTACGTAATTTGTACATAATTTTTTTTTTTAAACACAGCTATAATAAATAAATGCCTGAATTTTAAAAACTAATTTGATGAACATTTTTCTTTTTTTTTTTTTTTTCTTTCTGTTTTTATCACTAATAGTTCAAACCTTGAAATTTGCACGTTTTACGCAATAAGTAAATATATCATCAGCTTATGTACATTAGAGATGTTTAGTATCGTGTGATCGTATTTTAGTGATTGCGGTTTGTGGACAAAGGGGGAAAAGAAAAATAACGATGAAAAAGAAAATGAAAAGTGTGACCAACAAAGCGACGTACGTTCTAGCTGCAAAATAATAGTAATAAGTGCGTGTCTGTGTGTGTATAATGCATGCATAAAATATCTATATATACAGGCACTAGGCGATCGGCGATAATCTCTCACCTCATATATTTCACGGGGTTGCGGGAATATGTATAAAAAAAAAAAAAAAAAAGAAATTATTCATACGACATGTACGTTGAACGAACGTTAATGCGACGGGCGAAATGCCGATTTGTTTGAGTTTCGTTATTAATTCAAGACCAGAGTACGTGTATTAATATTCGTTTTACGATACCGATCGCAAACAACGCTCGCCAATGCTCGTCGAAGCTTCGTCGCTGAGCTTACAGTTTAACAGTCGAGACCTAATTTGAAAAGTCTCTTAGTTTTGAACCGCGATTTTTAACACGATTCTACTTTTATTGTTAATGTTATTTCTTTCTCATCGATTAGGGTTTTGATTTTTTTATTTTATTTTTTATTTATTTATTTATTTTTTTTTGTCCGTCTTGTCTCTTTTTCTTTGTTTTTAAGTTGCTCTCGCAATGAAGTTTTCTTCGAAACAATAAACAAACAATTTTAATCACTGCTGTCAATCAATCAGAAATATATTAAAAATCAACCAGGTTTGATTTGTTTATTTATTTACTTTTTTTTTCTCTCTTTCTCTCTCTCTCTCAAAAAGTGTTAAAGAAAATTATCCTGATGATATAATCTTTACATTACAATATGTTGTGTAAACACCGTGAATTGATAACGGCGAACGTTAAATTTTAATTCATTGTTCTTGTGTGGGATCGGTTTATAATTAATAATAGGTTTGTATAATATTTTTTATACGAAATTGAAATCATTTGTTTTCTCGCAGCGAATTTTCACACTTTTCCCGAAATTATTGAATTCCGTTCTCAATTTAAATACCTACATGACTGGACGGAGTTGAAAAAAATTCCGAATTTGAAAAGTTCCGAAAGCGCCTAATTTTGAATTTTTTGGTGGCGAGACTTGAAGTCGAGAAATGAAACTTTGACGAAACATCAAAGTTTCGAATGGTTCGAAATCCAACGCTGAAAATTAGGGAAGTGCAAAGTTGCGAAAGTGCGAAAATGAGAATATCTCAAAAATCTGAAACGTCGAAATTCCGGATGATCGAAGATTTTCGGTTCCGTGAATTTCTGGCTTGGTGAAATTTCACCACTCTGATCTTTCTTCGTTTTGGATTTTCGATGTTTTTACGTTCGGGATCCTGGTGATTCTGATTTTCGCATTTTCTCATTTTTTACACCCACTCGTTGAGTGAACTACGCTGTGTGAGTACATTTTAATTTTCGAAACTTTACTTTTCGGAATTTTTCTTTACCGTAACTTCGCTAAATCGCAACTTGAATTTTCGGAACTTTGTGCCGTCGGTTTTTCGAATATTCAAAACTCTGTCGTTTCTTCAAAGTTTGATTTCTTTGCTTCGAGTCTCGTCGCCAAATAATTTTGAGTCAGGCTCTTTCGGAACTTTTCGAATTTGGAACTTCGGTCCCGCCTCGGATTTTCGAAACGCGGTTTTTTTTATACGTATACACAATGAATATAAAACATGTAACATGTGTTGTATCATCGCGTTCACGGATCGTTGATTTTACTCGTTCGCACTTCACACTTTGACCAGCTTGCGTTAAGATCCTCTTACAATCTCGCGTGCGCATTGTTGCTCTCTGTGTGTGTGTGTGTATGTACTTACATGTGTATGTTGTTTATCAGCGATAGTGTCAAGTGCAGCACGCGGTAATAACTAAACATTATAATACGTCTACTCGCCTTAATCTTATTTCTTTATTTTTCAAGTTTAGTCTTTTTTGAAAGAAACATTTTTCTACCATGATGTGTTTGCGTGTGTGTGTGTGTGTATATATATATATATATATTTTGCATTGTGCCGCGTTTGCGGAAAATCATCAACGTTCCGAATTCAGCAGATTTTTACACAAAGATGTACAAATTACACGTATAATATATTAATTTAATTGAGAAAGCGTCTTGTGCGTGTAATAAACATTTTTTCCTTTTCTTCTTCCATCAAATAATGTACCAATAATTCTTTTTTTGTTTTCAATGAAAGTTTTTTCCGCAAGTGTAACTTGGTTTCTTTTTTTCTTCAACAATTGAAAATGATAAGAATCGTGCTGGAAGAGGTTGAAAAAGGATGAGTAAAAAAATTTAAAAACTTCCTAGTCACAATGAGAAACACTTTGACGAAGAGACAGGAAAATGAATGAATAAATAAATAAACTGAACTTTGCCTGTAAGTGAAAGAATCAGAATTCTTGCGGTTTAGTTTTTTTTTTAATTCTTTCTGTCACGTCAACTTTTCTTCTGTACGATACTGTAATACGTACCGAGACAATCTCTTGAAGCTTGAAAATGAACCGCGCATGCGCCAAACAATTCAATCTCATTGGTCGGCCAAATCTTCCCACGGCGATATTCTTGTTCGCGACGCAGGCTAGCCAACCTACGCAAAATGTGTACGTTTGAATTTTTAACGAGCGTGAGCGTTAAATTCCGACCGTTCTTTGAAGAATCGACTTTCCGACCCGACAACAAATGCTTCCCAAACCTTTCCGAGTCGCTGCCTCGATTATTTGAGATTCTAACCTCGAAAATTCGCATCAACCGCATCGCCGTCAGAAACAGTTTGACAGCCGAAAACTCGGGATGGCCAGCCTGCGCGAACGGCCGATAAAACTCGCGCATGCGCGGTTGATTTACAAAGTTTCTTAGATACAAGAATCAGCCTTTTTCTCTACAATTTATATACCGTATACATATTTATATTTATATCGTATATTCGTATACGTCAAGTATCATTAGTCTTCTCATCGTTTGTTGCACCAATTATAACGTTCTCATTATGTCACTGCTGTCGATCACACTCGTTACACAACAATGTAGGTATATAATAGTATATATGTAATCGTCTATAGTTAAAAGCGTCGCGACGCTCTTTCCGCTCGTAACAATGTTACGTCACTCGTTTGCTCCCGCAGTCAAACCCCACCCCCGCCTCCTTCTGTACCGCACATTCCAATCCCCTCCACAACGGCGAGCGTTCTCTTTCATTCGTCAGTCCATTCATTCGTTCGTTCATTCATCGATTCATTCATTCGTTCGTTCGTTCGTTCGTTGAAATCACTCGCTGAATGTTCCTGCGGAACATGCGGATTTTAACGAAGGTTAAATTCTACCCTTCCGTTTATCCCACAGCACGCATGCGAATTAAGTGCATCGTTCATATGCACGTATGCACATCAGTTTACACACACACGCACACATGTATACACACGTGCGTGTGTGTGTGTATTTTATTGATAATATGCATACCTTCCTTCCTTTTTTTTTTTTGTTTTTCGTAAATTACTTTTACTTTTACTTTCCTTCACTTCTATTCTCTTGTGTTCATACATATATAATATATAATATAGAGAACCGAAAGTCTCTCTCTCTCTCTCTCTCTCTCTCTCTTTGTTCCCGTCCGTTCGTAAGTTCGCTTTATAACTCGAGGAATTATCGAACCGATATTGATAATTTTTTTTTCCCTTCCCCTCCCCCTCCCCCTTCCCTGCGGATAGCTTTCAACGTCCGGCCAAGTTTTAGGCAACGTTTCGTCACAAGCAGACGAACAGTTTCGCATATAATTACAAGGATACTTTCAATTAAGTCGTGTCCGAAAGGTGGATCACACCATTGTAATTACAAGTACCGAAGAAAGAAAGAAATAAATAACAATAATAATAATAATAATAATAATAATAATAATAATAATAAAACAAAATAAAATAAGATTAATAATGAAACAATGAGTAAAACGTGTGGGGGAAAAAAAAACAGTGACGAATCAAAAATAAGGGTGTACGATCTTCCGTGTAACGTAGAACGCTCACCTTTTCGCAGAATCTTTCTTTTGACCTGTAAGAATTTATTTTTTCGCCGGCTTGCCGCGTTGGAAAAATGCAAATTATTGTTCTTTTTTTTTTATTTTTTTTTTTATTTTCCAACACCCTACACGCATGCACGTATTTAAGTTCTTCTCGTAAAATTGTCTCACTTTTTCTCTGCGCGGAACTCTCTCTCTCTTTCTCTTTCTCTCTCTCTCTCTAATCATTTGCCCCATAGTACTCTAGGGCATTAATAAACCTATCAATCAATCAAGCAATCAATCAATATCTCTCTCTCTCTCTCTCTCTCTCGCTCTCGGATATATTTCCCCTCCTTTGGTTCGTTCGATTCTTTACTTCGCTTGTATATAACAGGGTCGTCTCGTTGGGAGTTCCTTAATGTATTTACGTACCCAGGTATACACGGACACACGTTTATATACAATATACGCATATTCACACTTTGCGTGTGTGTGTGTGTGTGTGCGTGTTCGACGTGCAAACGTATTGTTATTATTATTATTCGGTTCCCGCTGGTTTCAACGGCTGACTCGCTACTGTAGGTATTTTCATTCATACCTTTCTCTGCCGCGAACAGTAGTAGTAGTAGTAATAGTGGTAATAGTAGAAGAAGAAGAAGAAGAAGAAGAAGAAGAAAGGAATGATGAGTAGGAGGGGTGGGAGAAGGGGATGGAGTGAGGGGAGGTAAAAGGGGAAGGGGAATGAAAAGGCAACGGCAGAAGCGGAGATTGAAAATACCGGCTGTAGTGGTGGCCCATGGTGCTTTGCTGTCTCTATCTGCCGTAATGAAAGAGATATCGAGTTTACGCGCTGCTCGCCGTAGCCGAGAATCGAACACGTGAATTCGACCCGCTCAAGTATGCATCGTATTTTAACACACACACACACACACAGACACGTCTCTTCTTTTCATTCATACTTTTCATCCGTCCATTCATCCTTTCATTTTCTTTCTCATTCTTTCCCCTCGAATCTCAAACATTTTCATCGTCAACTCATGCACCCGTATCTGCGGACATGTTACACATGTTGTATATTTATACAGAAATGGTATTTTTTTTTTAATTTTTTTTTTTTATTTTTTATTTTTTTTTTTTTGCATACTGGTCCACCGATTGTCAATTAGGGGTTTACCGTGCGACTGCAGGTGAATGATAACGATGACGCGCGTACGTTGAGAAAAATTTTTAGTTCCTGTACAAAGTTACGGAGAAAAATATTGTTCTGGGTAGTAAATGAAAATTAGTTTTCTAGCCGTTACCGGAAAGTCTGGTATCCGTTAATATTCTTTATCGTTACGATCGCTGTTGCTAGATTTTCGCGTAACTGTTGCGAAAATTTAAAGCTCGTGCAACGATAAATTGACGTTAAAGCCTCGTTTGACTAAAAAAGTAGAGTAAACTGAAGAAACTGATTTTGCGTTGCGATTGTCAAAAAAGGATCGACGCTAACGCAAAATGTTTACGCGTACCTCTAAAATACATTTTTTTTAACGAGACCCGTTTTCTCAATTTTTCTGGTTACTGTAACGAATGACGTTTTTCTCAGTGAACGTACAGTTGAATTGAAAATGTGGGAAAATTTTTGGAAAACCTTACCGCACTTGACAACTCGGGGAAATTCTTAACACATCATTCAATCATATGGGTTTATGTATTACGTATAGTATAAAAATTTGAATTTTATCATGTGCGGTTTTTTATGCTACGTTCGTATTCTCGGTAAATTTTTCCAATTTTTCTTTCTTTTCGTTCCTATTTCGGTATCTTCTAATCTTTTTCCGTTCAAATCGCAATAAATTATATTTCTCCTTTTTTTTTTTTTTTTTTTTTCTCTTCCATTTGTCTCATTCTTCTCTGCCGTTATAAAAATGTGTATAATAGATTTCTTCTACCGACCCGACGTTGTTGATATGATAATAAAAAAATAAAAAAAACAACAGTAAATAACAAGAAAATAAACAAATAAACAAATAAATAATAATTAAAACCTCCATTGCGCCGAAAATAAAATATCGTTTGACGTATTAAAACGGCTTTGATCTTGAATTATTTTATCACAGGGAGTTGTTGTCATTCGTATACAAGTTATACACGAAACGCATTTAACTATCCGTAATATTAACGAGGCTGAAATTAGTAACGTCTAACGAATCGTTGAAACAACGATTATTATTTCGTACCTACAGAATGCGTGAAGAGGTTGAATTTACAAATTCTGATTTTGTTGATGCTGCATTGACAGTTTACCACTTAATTCTCACGTGACCTTCGAAAAGTTAGTTCTTAGCCAGAAAACGAAATCTGGTGAAACGGGAAATCGTTAACAACATTTTAAGACGTGCCTCATCCGGTTTGAATTTTTCGACAATGTCACGTCGGTAGTAACGTAGTTTTTTTTTTATTTTTTTTTTTGTTAAAGAACATTCGATTATCCAAAAAATGATATCAAAAACATCATCATGACTTGTACAGTTTTTGAGATATTTCGTTTAGAGTGTTGGAAAAAGATAAAACCGGATTAATCATCTTTTGGCTTTTCTTTCAGACTCCGCTAAAATCTAACTTTTCGAAGGGTACGTAAAAAAAATAAATAGATGTCGAGTACAATATATATATATATTAGACTGGGCCAAAAAAGTGACTATTTTTTTTTTTTTGAAAAATATATTGAGAATATCATTCAGTATGGCAAAAAATTCTCTTAATATTTTTGCCTCAATTTAATTTTTCAAAAGTTATTCTCAATTGAAATTTCAAGTTTTTCTTCAATTTTAATTGGGAATAACTTTTGAAAAATTAAATTGAGGCAAAAATATTGAGAGATCTTTTTTGTAGAACATTAAATTTCCTTTAAGAATCTGTCATGATCTTTTTTATACAATCATTGATTCGTTAGTCACGAAATGCCAAATTAAAAAAGTCAAATCGAGAAATTATATCAATTTATTGAGCTTAATTACTCGGAAACGGCTTGTCTGACAAAAATCTATAATCAGACCTTTTTTGTAGGGAATTTAATTTTATAAGGGGACAAGTGAACATAAATTTTTTCACTTCAATATTTCGACAGTTCTGACGTAAAACATCAAATTATTACTAAAAATCAAAAATAGCGATGATAGACCTCTCAAAGTTAATATTAAGGGCTTAAAATTTCATGAAATTTTTTTTTTGCCATACTGAATGATATTCTCAATATATTTTTCAAAAAAAAAAAAATAGTCAATTTTTTTGGCCCAGTCTAATATATATGTATATATTTGTATGTTTGTCGGTCGTTTTGAGGTGTTGTTTTTTTTTTTTTTTTACTTATTTGTTGTTTTTTAGCGAGATGTGCGAGGTGACGTCGCGATGCTCGGATGCGGCGGAGACGGTGTTAAAATGATGGTGAAGTACATGAAGCAGGAACTGGTCACTTCGGACGCCGAAGAAGAGGCTCTGGTTCCGGCTTTTCATACCCGTTTCACCTCCATGCGGAAAGTTCCATCGCTCTCCGATTTGTCCGACCCGGAAAGCTCCCTCGGTGAGTCGTATTTATCATAACATACCATGCAAGACAAACGCAAGCGTCGTGTGATAATTTTTACAAAACACAATTCCTTCGTTTTTACCTTTGTGAGTTTACGATTAGAAACGAGCGATCAAATTCTTCCCGCGTTACGAATCTTCGTACGAAGTCAAGGATACGAAATCTGAGCAATAATGTTTCGCTTAACGGTGAGCGATTTTTTTGCACGATTTCGATACGAATATATTTTTATCAACGTTGCAACGCAAAACTGTGGAGAGAATTTTTTTTCACGCTGTTGGGCAAAAATTTCGTCAACTTGCGATAACTCGAAAAACATGTGCGCGGTTGAATAGAAAATGATGTTTGTCGAAATACAAAAGTTCTCAGACTTGAATGAAAATCTGTTATTGTTTGAAAACATTTTCCATTCAATTGAAAAATGCAGTCGGTGGGGAAGTGATTTTTGCGATCTGATATGGAATTTCCCATACATGTACACCAGGGTGGTTAATTTTTTATTTTTTTTATTTTTAAAGGCGCTACTCGAAAAATTTCAGACAAATACCGAAGAACAAAAATTGTCGTAAAATCTTAAAGGAGGTTGGCAAATATTTAGTGGTCTTTACCGATTATTGTAATATTTTTTATTCCTTTTTATGCGTACACTTTACCGACTTATTATTAGTTTATTTTTGTCGTATCGTGGTTCAATTAATCGTTCACCAATCAACAGCAAACCGCGATTAACGATTCAACGGTTCGCTGTTCTCGTTTTTTTTTCTTTTTTTTTTTTTTTTTTTTTTTTCTTTCAGCCGAAAGATCAATCGTCTCGGAGAAATTTGTACAACAGTTTTTTTTTTCCACCGAAACAAGAGTTTCGCATCACCCTGATGTCCACGTTTCGTTCTCAGTACCGATTTTTATGAACAATGATTAACTCGACCACGATACGAAAAAAGAAAACTGTTATATATATATATATATATATAGGTTCATAAATTGTGCACGTAAAAATTAATGAAAAATATTTCAATAATCAGTAGCGGCCTCTAAATATTTTTCCGCTTCCTCCAGGTTTGAGAAATTTTTTTTTTTCGGCACTCGTGACAAATTTTTTGAGTTGCACCTTGTGAAAGAAAAAAAAAAGAGAAAAAAAAAAGTTAACAACGAACGAACCTGATGTGCACGAAATGCTCTCTCGTCAACGTTTAATTCACGCAGCGCAAATCGAATCGGTTTCACGGAATAACCATAGAATTAAATAAACAATATCGGTGTATCTTATTAGATATCTCACGTCGACGTCGCGATATCTGTTTTACGGATATGTTCAGACCGTACAGAAGAGTTGTTACACATGACATATGTTTATGGTTTATAGTGGTTTTATACCGTATAATGTAGATATTCGATCAGCGATATCGTCGCGCTGCGTTGTGCTTATGGAAAACAATGTAACTGGTACACCGTTTCCGTCTGAAAAAGAAAAAGAAAGAATGAAAGAAGGAAAAAAGAAAAAAAAAACGACCAACGCATGCGTGTGCCGTGTATTTTTTTTTTTTTTTTTCTTCAATCTGCAACGCAAAAACGTTCGATTTCGAAATCTTTCTTTCGTTTTGCTGTATTTTCTTTTTATTTTTTTCTTCTTCTTTCTTCTTTTATACATAAATATATATGTACACGGTGGAAAAATTTCGCTCCGCGATTCGTTTGTCACGTCATCATCCAGACCTCGTATTTGTATTGTTTTTCTTTTTTTTTTTTTTTTTTTTCTTCTATAACAACAAAATTTCAATTACTTTGAAGCGTACGGCACAAACGCGGATGAAGTTTGAAGATGAAAATAAGAAAAATGATTTCGATCGATTTTCACGATTTTTCTTTTATCGTCAACTATCGATATTTACATATCTATTTATCTTGGGTAATTATTGAATATCTGTTATTGTCGGATTATTTTTTATCCTTATACTTTTTCATTCCCATTCTACAGTCGAGTTCGAAGTTATTATGCAAAATTGTAGTGACACTAATACAATATGTATTTATACATTTCGGTTTACACACACACACACATATATATACATATATTCGTATCACGTACTTATATCATACTTACATATTTTACACTTAGTTGCTGATAATTCACTTTGGTATTTTACGCATTCGAGGCGTGTGCGAGAGATTGCCGTATATTCGTATAACTTTATCCGCACCATTTAGGTATACGTACATAATAACATACACGCACGCATACATATTTATATATAATACAGTCACCTGTTGCCGTCGTTTTAACCGTGAGAAAGGCGGCTTCGCAACAGGTTTATACACGTGGAAATTAACGCTATTCACCCATGCAGGTCAATGAATGAATATCATGCAAATTTCGCATATACCGTCCATATATATATATATATACATATGTATATATATAATACACTTTGAGGAAATTGGCTTGTATTTGGTTGATTTATAGGTATGTACATATACATATATTTATATGTAAACAACGTGTGAAACATATAATATCATCTATATAATATGCATATTATATGCACATGTCGAAGGATCGATCATCTCGAAGTATATGTGTATCTTGTTTTACTTTCGTGGGAAAAAATTTCAATCGACGATCTTTGATGTTGATATAGGTAGTCTAACCGATAATATATATATATACCTGTGGCTATAACGATAAATTTATACGTGCCAATTCTTGAGAAATTTTTTGCCACTCGGAGTAAGTTGTTCCGTTCTTTCCACTTCTCTATTTAATTTTTTATTTTATTTTTTTTTTTTTCGATTTATTCATTGGCATATGATTTCTTTGTTTATATATTCGTTCTTTGCAGCGATTGTTGCGTATATAAACGCTGACGGATCGTGATTTTTTGTGATTCTAAGGAGAGGAAGAGAATTAGAATGGGAATGGGAATGGGAATGAGGAAACGAAGAAAATGGCCAATTTAGCCACCGGGCGTGAAAACAATGTCTCCGGTTACCCTTCATTAGGGAAGAAGTGTGTGAGAGAGAGAGAGAGAGAGAGAGAATGCCTTGAGCATCATTGTCGTTAGAATCGCCCACGCGATGAAGTAGATCTCGAATCTGTACACGGATACACATGCGCGCAAACAGACAGAAATAGTATATCGTGTAACAATGAGGGGGAAACTCGGTATTTTCCGACCGGGCTTAAATTTGCGCGATATGAGACGTGGGTGAAGTCGAAATAAAATAGTAGGTTAGGGTCGCGTGTAGTCTGATTTATTCGCTACGGCGCACGCGCGTAACTTGAACGTTGTCTTTTCCTCACTCCGCGCATGCGCGTTCGCAGAATCACTCGGAACGTCTTTGGAAACTGTTACTTTGCGTACCTACGGAAAAACGCTCGCGTTCGATGTATAAAAGTATTTTGTTTTAATTTGATTTTTCTATATACCCGTTTTTTTTTCGTTTTTTTTTTGTAGTCGATTTTATCTTCTTTCTTTCTTTTTTTTTCTCATTTTTCCTTTTTCCTCGCCTTACAACAGATCGTTGCGTATATACGCATAAGAAAATTTACACTCGTGCGTGATATCGAAGAGATTTTCATTGGAGAGTGAGAAGTGGGAAAGATAAATGTTGTTATAATCGAAATGCATGTAAATAAATCGGGATCTTCAACTCGTCGGAGAAAAAAAATTTTTACAAGCAACGTCAGTATTAGTGTGAGAAGTAAAAATGTTCGAACGTAAAATGGACTTGAAAAAAGGATCTGAAATAAAAAAAAAAAATTGAAAAAATAAATAAAAAACGTTGAAGTTAGTAAAGGTCAACCTATGCGAACGAAATATTCAAATAAAAATATCATCGTTTTTACAATTCTAGGGTGACTTTGAATGAAAGGAGCTTTCGAAAAGTTTCGAAAATATGAATTTCAGCGTGTTTCCGCCTTATCATGTTTTTCTTTTCCAAATTGAACGGAAAGCGAGAGGAGGATTTGAGCATTACTCGCGTACAGTAAGGTTACGGCGAGCGGTGTGATCAAAATATGGCGAGAATTAACGAATTGGATAATCAGCAGCATCCTCATTAGAGAACCCCACTGCAGGAGGCCGCTCCCTTCCTCCTCTCCGCCTCCTCCTCGTTATCGTCATCATCTTCTTGATAGCCCCTCGCGGTGACCGTGTAACGCAATATTGTTCTTACACCTTATGTATCGGGTGTTCCATGACGATAAATTGACGTTAAAGCCTTGGTTGACTAAATCTTTCTTATCGTTATCGATATTTATTTTATTTAACAATACTACAGGATTATTCCCATACATCTTTATTAGAACTAGTTGTTTGACGACAAGACTTATTTCATCATTAGCTTTGTCAGCTTTACTTCAAATTTAGAAACCGTACGAAAAGGTTTTGAACAAGATTCGTTACCGTTTGTTAGAATTTGAAACTGAAATTGTTTCCTTTTTGTCTTCAAGATGTCAGATTCGTAATCAGCAATTCCAAAAACTTTTATCTTACGTTGAGCATATAATTACGGTGTATGTGCGTAGAGGGGTGATTTTCTCGCCAATGAATTGTTCCTCCAATTTTCACGATTCTTTTTCCATCAATTTCTTTCCAACAAAAATGATTCACGTTGTATCGCGATAATTACTCTCGAGTATTGAAAACCTATTAGTGTATAATCGGAAATAGCACAAGAAAAGACCGCAAAGTAATACGTTGAATATTTTTACAAATATACAAAAAAAAAAAATCGATATAAAACATGTGGCAAGAATACTTATACAACGTATCATTACGACTCAAAGTATTAAATAAAAGTCTACAACTGATCGAATCATTTGTAAATCCTCCTCGATTTTTCTAAACTCTTATTTATCCAATTCATTGTTTATTAACTTCACGTACATTTCGCTTTTTAGCTCTGGTGAAAAACTAGTTCAGAAAATTCGTGCTATTCAATTTTGTACCAAATGCGACGCCTGCGTGTTAAGACTCTCCCCCGTTTGCGTGTAAAACGGTGGCGGAGCAAAAAAACAAAAATAACAAAAATAAGAGAGAGAAAAAAAGAAAGGGGAAACGAAGGAGAGGAGAGAAAAAAAGTAGAAATTCCCTCGAAGGGACTCTTTATAACGGTGTACCTAAATAGGTACGCATAACGTATGCGTATGTGTGTGTATGTGGTGCACCGGATGCAGCCACCCTTCCGTGACGCTGTATCACGCTCTGTACTATGTCACCCTCTCCGCTGTTCTATACATGGGGCATTCCATGCCAATTCGCCGGGCCATTTTTCAAGAATATTTTATTTTATTTTGCGAAAGAAAAACAAAAGAAAAAAAAATTATAAAAATAATAATCAACGATGCTAGTTCTCGGCCCACTTTCGCACTTATGTTCTGGGTCCTAGTTTCTGTGAAAAAAAAAATCGTCAATTTAAAAACGATCCCTCTTCGTGTTTTCTCACAATTTTATAATTTTTGAGCTCGTGCAAACCCTTAAGAGTGAGATAAAAATTTCCAAAAATTTGAGGTCGTGTTTTGGGACAAACAGGAGCCAAAATAAATTGGACGTCAAAATCGGAAGGGGTTAGGCCAATGGCCCGGCGAATTGACATGGAATGCCCCATATACAAACTCACGCACACACAGATATATATATACACGTATATGTATAATATAATATACGTTGAAAACGAATTACCCTACTCGACTCGATTCTTATCGAGTGTTATTATTGTTATTTTGCCTTATCATCGTGAATCTTATTTGTATGTGTTGCATTGTTATAATTATTATAATTGTTATTAAGCTGAGCGTTGATTTTAATCCCTGACGGGAGTTACGCGTCGGTGAATTTTTGCAGAAAAAATGAGATGATAGGACCAGATTGAGAGAAATTTTTTTTACTTCCGGTTACCGCTCGGTTCTTAACTATTTTAATTTTTTTTTTTTTTTTTACCGCAATTGAAAATTATTGTTCCAGGTCGAAAATGAAAATTAGTTTTCTAGCCGTTACCGGAAAGTCCGGTATCCGTTACTATTCTTTCTCGTTTTTCGTAATTCCAACAATATTCAAACAGTTTTTTTTTTTCAACGATACCTGGTTTACTCGATTTTTCTAGTTACTCTAACAAATGAAATTTCTCTCACCGTACGTTAGAAATATTTCATTCCGCATCAGAGTATTGAAAAGCCTACATTTTTTCATCCCTACTTTGCTTACACACCTTTTTAATATCGATACCTACGAATGTTAGCGAAATAATAATAAAAAAGAAAACAATTGTCGGCACAAAGGCGCGCCTGCATTGCAAAAATCACGTTTAATATACGTGTAATACTTTATACTCGCATTGGTTTCGCATTTGTCACACATACGAACTTGCGTGGTTGGAATAACCATCGACGGAACGAAGAAGCGACGAGTCTTTGCCAGGCGATGAACAATGAATGTCAATATAATATTTAAGTACCTGCGTACAGGTATGATGCGTTTATAAGACCGTTTTGCATTTCTATTTCTACCTGCGTATTGTCAGACGTTGAACATTATGCACGACGTGTACGTATTTACAGATGTAGTATGCGTGATACTTGTGCAACCTGTTTTACCGACAGGAGTAGGGGGTAGAAACATGGAATAAACGTCGAATTTTCAGACGCGAAAATTTAATTCGTTGATTTATTTAAATTTAGAGTGATCCTGGTACGGACAGTTGAAAATATGGAAAGTCGGAGTAGCTAGGGAAGAGTAAAAGTATAAAATTGGAGAAGGTTGAATCTGTACGCGATTCTGTATCGTTGAGACGAATTCGGAAGGTTTTTTAGGCAAGGTTCAACTGCCGAATTTGAAAAGTTCCGAAATCGCCTAATTCCGAATTAATCGGTGGCGAGAACTGAAGCAAAGAAGTTTTTAATGGTCGGAAAACCGACGGCTCAAAGTTTTTTAAATTTATTTTTCTTCCTCGTGGTTGAATGAAAAAACGTTGATAGGTTATAAAAACATTACAGAGGTTAAAAAGTTTGAAATCAAATTTATGTACGATATAATGGATGGTGTAGAAGTTTAAATTCAAATTTCAGTCTAAATTATTTATTCATTTATTTGTTTATTTGTTTGTACGATCGAGTCGTTCGAAATTATCTCGAGTTTTAAAAGAAATCTATAATAATGTTACATGTACAGAAATAAATGACGCGACGAGTGAAAATTGTTCGTTTTACATAATGAAAAAACCGTTTCTCGAATTTCAACTTTATAGCAATATCACTTTTATCTTCATTGTGATAAAATCATTTCGTACGTTTCATATGATTTATAGTAGTGTTAGAATAATCGAAATTATCAAAGCTGAAACATTTTTATATGAATGTACAGATGCGGGTTGCTTTTATTTAAACAGACGTATATTTTTAACAACAACAACAACAAGAACAATAATAATAATATGAGAAAATCGCGCAAATATATATACATATATATATATATATATATATATTAGGATGATTCGAAAAGATCGTTATTATTTTCGAAAAAAAGTGGTAGTGAAAAAACGATTCGAAATGACGAAAAAATAGTGAGATTTAGAGGCAGCGAAAGTCGATTTTATGTATTTGTTTGAGATTTTTTTTTCGTAAAATTTAGATAACATCATAATTATCAGTGTAAATATATATTTTACGAAAAAAACCAGGAGATACCTTTTTTTGTAGATTGATTTATTCTTAACAATAAAAAAGCTATCTTGTTAAATTTGACATAATTCGGTATTTCACGAGACATTTCTCGGAGACGCATTTTTTTTTTTTCAAAGAAATCAACTAAACTTGGCGACTATATTTTTACCCTTCAAAAAATTCTGAAAATCGAATCTCAAAGTTTGTACTTTTTGCACAGTGTTTATCGGGCAATTTTAAAAATTAGATCTCGATCTACTGGTAGATCTTTGATTGGTTAAAAAAAAAAAAACACAAACAAATGCATAAAATCGACTTTGCGCCGCCTCTAAATCTCATTATTTTTTCGTCGTTTCGAATCGTTTTTTCACTACCACTTTTTTTCGAAAAAATAATGATGATTTTTTTGAATCACCCTAATGTACACACATATATATATATATATATATATATATATATATATATATATGTGTGTGTATACATACAAGTAAATATCGACATTCCTACGCACGTTTTTATCCCGTATTTATTGTACATATAATACCTAAGATGGAAAATAAGTTTTGTTATTCCGAGAAGCGATTCATACTCGGTTTATCCCTGCTGTTGCACATACGGTCGTCGAAGAAGAAGAGTTTCTTGGATGGATGGATGGATGGACGGAGGCCCTTCCGATGTGCGTCTTCAATTTATTCTCAACTGAAAGACCGGATGAACGGGGAGCTCCGTTCTCGTCTTACGTGCTTCATTTACCAAGGAGCTCCGTAATCTGCGTTCAGGTTGCGCACGCCTGTATATCTCTCTCTCTAGCCCTTTTTTTATCTCTATTTCCATCGCTTTCTAAATCTACGCAGCGAATGCACCTTGCATATATATATATATATATATATTTATGCTGCACGCTGCAAGAAGGATAAATTTTATTTCGTTGTATGCCTGTGACAAAAGTTGGATACCCGTAACGAATGTCGTTAAAAGTTGAGACAATAACGTTTCAAATATTCACGTTGCAGTTGTAATTGGAATATTCTATGCAATGAGAAAAATTTCATTTGACACAGTAAGTAGAAAAATTTAATAAAACATGTATCGTTAAAAAAAATTGTTTGAATATTGTTGGAATTATGAAAAAATAGGTAAGCGTAACCATTTTCCGCCATCGTCGATCCTTTTTTGGTTATTGCTGCGCAAAATCAGTTTGTGAGGTTTACTCTACTTTTTTTTAACTAAACAAGGCTTTAACGTCGATTTATCGTTGCACGAGCGTTAAATTATCGCAACAGTTGCTAGAAAATATAGAAACAGAGATCGTAACGAGAAAGAATAGTAACGGATACTAGAAAACTAATTTAAATTTTCTACCTAGAACTATATTTTTCGATCTTGATACAAAATGAAAATAATCAAGGACCGAGCGGTAACCGTAACTTAAAAATTTCCCTCAGTGTGCACAAGTATAATTATCGATTCATTTCGATTGTTTATACCCGTAGTTGTTTACACATATATATTTTGATCGCTCGAGTAGCTGTGGAAAAATGCTGCGGCAAATAAAATATACTCGTATGTAAGTCGTGGAATTTTATATCTTGAATCCGCGGATGCTGCATCGCGTTGCAGAGGGACAGACTTGGCGCCATGGTCGGTCAATCTGATTATACGCGTGTGTGACTTTTTTTTTTCGATCTCGTACGTCGCTTTCCACTGTCTTGTTTTATCTAATATTCTGCTTCTTCTTTTTTTTTTTTACCCCCCCCCCCCTTCCCCCGATTTATCGGGATCGAGGTAACGAAATATCTTCTCACGCGAAAGCCGCATTAGGGGCGGAGGGGTTAAACTTTTATTATAATATCTACGTTATACGCCTGAGAAAATGAAGTCAGGTGCATAATTTATAAAGCGAAGCAACACGCGCAGCATCTCATTCTAAGGTACGTGCGATGAGAAAAGAGTTTATATACCGTTAACAAACATTGTATTATACATATAAATATATATATATATACATATACATATACATATACATATATATACAAGGGTAAAACGCAGGTCGAATTGGCGTGGAATGCCCCATGTGTAATTGGATATGGCGAAATACATTATTTGTTATTATTATAAAATTTTTTTTAATTGTTAACAAATCGTGTTTGGCTCGAGTAAAATTTGACAACAATAACGAAACATTTGATTCGCCATATCCGAATACGTAATATACAAAGTTTGTTAACGGTTAATAAATGCAAAAGATTTTTACCGATGAAAGAAGAAGCCTTTGCAAATTTGTAACACATGTGTATAGGTGTGTACTGTATGTGTTTATATATATATATATATATATACGCGAGGAAACCGCGGGCGGTTTTCTTGGGGGGGCTGCAAAAAGGAGATGAGAGAGAGAGAGAGAGAGAGTAAAAAGAAAAATGAGAAAGCCTGCATAGGGGGTCATAGCCGGGTTATACTACCAGGCTGGCCGACTTGCGACGTGAAAAAGAGAAAAAGCTAAAAAGAGGGAAAATAGAAGAAGAAGAAGAAGAAGAGAATAAGAGAAGAAGTTGCCTTTAAACCGCAGCTGCCTTGCGGAGTTGCTTGCGGTCGTCGAACGTCGATCCTTCGATCCGTTCATCCAGTCATCCGTCTATCCGTTCCTTCGGTCATCCGGAGCAAACTACCTGCAAAAGCAAGAGCAACGAACAAACCGACCTACCTGCCTGTAACCTGCAACGATGCACCGCGTTGCAAACTTTCTCACGTTTTGTATCGAAGCGGTGTGCGCGTGTCTTGAAGCGGAAGAGCCGCGCTGATTAATTATTTCTCTCTCTCTCTCTCTCTCTTTTTTTTTTTTTTTTTTTTTTTTTTTTTAACTACTTTTATTTTATTTTTCCTTGAAAAGCAAATCGTATCGACGTACGTACGTACGCACGATACGATACGTGTGATACAATTGCAATAAGAAACTAGGATTCGTTGGTGGGAGAGGAAAGATTGAGGAAGAAAATCAAACAACAAATAAAGATATGGCAATAACGCTACCTGCGCAAAATTTGAGTATAAAATTTAAGCGACGCGATCAACCGTGTATGCAAAACCGTTCAATTTTCAAATTCGTATTTAATGCTACGATGACAGAATTTTTTTTCCTTGCTTGCTTTTCGCTTACAACGAATCAGTTTGGTTTTTTTTTTTTTTCTTATTTTTCCGTACCGCGTGCGGTGTATTGAAAAAAGACACGACTAGATTAAAAAAGGGAAAAGAAACAGAAGTTGAACACATTTTTTAGGTTATAATTATATGTATATATTATTTGCAGAAATAAAAATTTTTCGAAGGAAAATTTTTTCGTCTTTATTTTTTTATTTTTTGTTCTTTTTACGTATTCTTGACAACTCGAGAATAGTTTGAACGATTTTACACAAAATTTGATTACTTTCTAGTTGAATAAAATCAGGCTTATTGGCAGTATTTCATCTATGTGCGTTTTGAGCCGTTTTCGAATTATTATTGACGGGGGGAAAAAAAAAAAAATTCTATATTTGTTAATTACTCATTGTCAGGAAATATAACTCTGTTAACTCGAAGGATTTTGATGAAAATTTGATTTATTTCTAAGGTGGAAAAAACCACTTCGATTCATCGGCGATTCGTCGGATCGAAATTATTAAAATTATTTAATTCTTTCTAGAGATTCGAAATTTTTTCTTCCGAAATGATGGTGTCAATTTTTACCTGTCAATAAATCGACAAAACAGATTTCACTTGCACAGGAATATTTCTACAATTTCAAAAAATTACTTTTTCGCGTAATCGTTTTCAATTAGCTGCTGAAATATCATGCGTTGAAAATCGTTGATCAATCAAGGTCGATAATAATATTCAATCGGTACAAACCGTGATCTGAAGATTATCCAATGTACGTGATACGAACAATATTTTTTGGGTATAAAATTGAAAGAAAAAAAAAAAAAAAAAATAAAGAAAAAAAAATAAATTCGATCAAATAAATAATCGTTAAACAGATTCTGCACAACCTTCGATGAAGCGATTTTATACATTGTATTTCGCTGGCCACACGCACACATCTGGGAGAATTATCATTAGCGTTATTTTTTCCCAACCCGATAATCGGCTGATCGAGCACCGATAAAATCGTACCGATGTGAACTTGGCAGGGGAAGGGGGGGAGGGGGGAGGTTGAAATCCCTTCCCCCTCGTATCATTTTGCGATACGAGTCGAATGATTTAATCATCGTCAAATGGCAGCCGCAATTAAATTAAAAAGAATGTTTATTACAAACACTCGGGATTTATACGAATCAGTTTCAATACAAGATATATTTTTCTCACAATCGTTAATTCTATTTATATATATATACACGTTACTGTTGTTATTATTATTATTATTGCTGTTGTCGTATTACGAGTATGTAATTTTTACAAAGATACTTAGCTTTTACGTTACTACACATGATAAGTATTACTATATTTTACGAAGATCGTTGATCGACGATGATTGCGTAACGATTTATCGCAATAAAACCTATCGATGCCGCGTTTATTATAAATATATAAATATTGTAACGAATTACCAAAATAACTGTACGGAAAAGAATTTCAAATTTATTTTATGCTCGTGTAATTGATGAATCGTATTGTGGGGGTTTTTTTTTTTAATTGTTGTTCTATTGTTTGCATTTGTTAGACGCTAGCGATCGTTACTAATAATCTAAGAATAATCGAACACGACTCAATTGAATTGGTAAAAATTAATCGATTATTTTGGATTCCTTTTTTTTTTCTATCTTGAAACGGTGCATACGAAACTAAAATTTCGTAAATTTCAGTACGCAGTCTTGATAGCGGAAAAGTTTTTCGATAATTTATAGTTTAATTAAAGATATTTTTCAATTTCAGGCGAAAATATTCATTTATCTTTCACTTGTTTAATATCGAATTGGTAGTTTTTTAGTAAGAGAATGATAATAATTCATACTTTAATAAGACAAATTGATATTGTATTTGCATAGTTCGTTCGGAGTAGAAATGAAAAACCGATTATGAGGAAAAATAATCGATTACATCAGATTAATCGGGGAAAAAAATGATCGATTTAATGGAAAATCGATTATTTTATTTTATTTATTTATTTTTTTTTTTTATCTTATCATTCTTACCGTACGAATTCGGTACTCGAAATTTCATTGATCGTGTCTCTGTTTACGACTATATTACACTTTGCTCCGATTACGAAGCCCCGCCTATTTTCAACGTCAAACGGGAACAGAGGATCAGGTTTCTTCCGTCAGAGACAACCAAACTCGTTGCAGGCTTTGTACGAGATTCAATACTCGGCTGCTTCTCTCACCTGTAGTTGGTAACTCTCTTGGAAATGCCAATTATTAAATATTAAATTATTTTCTCATCGTTGCTGTAAATTGAGGGAAGGCAAGTGTAGAGGGAAAAAAAGAAATTTGTCTCTTCAACCTTTGTACCTCGTTGAAATTCACCGAAACAATTTACCCCAATTCATCTGAATTGATATTATTTCTACGTAAAAAATCTTGATACAAAAATTATATAATTTTACCGCTGCTTCAAGTCGTTATATTTAAGAAAATAACGATGTACGTACGTATGTATAAAATGTGAAATATATATATATATAGATAGATTTTTATTTTCACCTCCGAGACTGATGAATTTTTTCACAAAAAATTGCAAAAATCTGCGAATTTACAAGTTTACAATTTATACATTCATTTTCTCATCTTTTTCACAAAATTCTCCAACAATCGCATTACAATATTTATTTTCCAATTCATCGATCCATTATTATTCTCTTTCCTGCAAAATATAGAAGAAAAAATATTTAAATAAAAGAAACATGTCTATAAAAGTTTATATTAAAAAAAGAAAAAAAAAAGAAATAGTTTCCTTTCACTTTTCTTTTCTTTTTTTTTTCATTCTTTCTTTCTCTCTCTCCATACCTGCGAGTAAAAAATGTGATCTCATTTGTAGGTGTAATTTTGTGTTTCGGCGCGATCTTCTTTTGTTTTCCTTTTCACTCCATCGTTCGCGCCTCGTCACGTCGGTAAATTTTTTTTTCTTATCGCTCAATCGCGAGCGTCGGTCACGTTTACTCGCGCGACGGTAAACAGGCTGCAGTTAGCGGAAAGCTTCGACGTTTCGCCGACAGATGGCGCCGTCGGTATCCTTATCATCGACGTCGTTGCGTCGGTATTGCAGTTGTCTGCCGGTGCACACTCCGTATTAAATACAAGCAACGCGGCGCAGTAGAAACTTCCTCCTATCTCTCCGTAACACCTCTAATTATTATTTATTCCCGTTTCCTTATAAATTTATATCAACTCGTTCATCACAGCTGTGTAATGATTAAATATTAATCATTAAATTTTATTTTATTAAATATTATTCATCGATCCGACGTAACAATTAAATGACAAATGGGTGATTTTTTTTTTCGACTTATTTATCTTACGGTATTTAAAGTATTTTAGGTTTTTTTTTTTCTTCTCTACATCCTTTGACGAACAATGTACTTGCTGAAGCTTGGGTAATTTTTTTTTTTTCATTAAACCTACATTGTTGTATAACGTGACAATTGCGTTTCGGACGTTTAAACAATTTCTCTCTCTCTCTCTGTCTTTTTCGAATATGGTGCATTCACATGTGTTATTCATATTACATACACGGTGTAATTTCGCAGACGACTTATTACTATATACCAACAACAATGTTATACCATTACTATTACTATTACAACCAAGTATTACACGTTCGCGTCTGCCGCGGCGTTACGTAACCGGAAACACCAATTTCACTCGTTATATTCATCGTGTATACGTATATATATATACCATATATATATATATACCATATATATATATATATATATACCATACACACGATGATGTTACATGCACGCATTCTGCAATACGTATGTATGAGAGTTTGTACAGAGAGAGAGAAACTCGGTTCTCTTAATATATCTTTTAAACGCGTCTCTATGGAACGCGTACGGTGACGACAAATGCTTTTACATATATACCCATGTACGTACGTACATACATACATATGCGACACGTTTATATGCGTCTACATGTATAATTGTACATTTTGCTCCATTATACATTCGCATTACACACACCCACACACACACACACACATATGCAGTTATTGACATTGTAGAGATATTTCGCCGTCTGCGAACAGCGTCTTTTGTGTAATTGACGCGGGAGAATAATCATTCCATTCATCCTTTTTATTTCGTTTTTCATACTTTGTTTTTGTTTCGCTAGTTCGTACTTATTTTTTTTTATTCTCTCTCTCTCTCTCTCTCTCTCCTTTTTGATCTGTTTCTTTCGAACTATTCCCATGCTACAGTGAGTTGTAACTTGCGTCGAGGAAGATTTTGTCGTTAGAAAAAACAAAAATTTTTAAATAGAAAAAAAAAAAAATCACGTTTGACGACACGTAACGTGGTTGTAATTTTTACGAAAAACTATCAACGACCGGCTTATGATGTACGAACAATAAAATATTACGTGGGACGAATTTTCGGTATTCGATATAAAAATCTATCGTCGTCTTTTACACGAGGTAGAAAGAAGCAAACCTCGGATACGTTGGATTTACTATAAAGTGAGCAGTTGCGCTTTCCTTCTTGTTTAAAAATTTTCCATACCTACGTATGATTCGCTTCTCTCGTATTATTCGCGTTCGGTGTATCGTCGTTAATTTTTTTAAACTATAACCGGAAACGAGAGTTGTTTGAAAAAAAAAAAAAACAAAAAAAAAAAATATGAAACGAAACGAAACACATCGTCTAGGTATCACCGTTGCACGGATAATGAGTCATTTATATCCGCAGGTAATTTAAATCGGTCTATAATATTATAGACTCTGGATGCGAGATCCGATTCTAGCAACGAACTTCCAATTTGATCTTATACACATCGCGGAAGTCTCGACGATTATTATTGCTGTTGTTGTTGTTGTTATTATTATTGTTATCATCGTCGTTGTAATTATCATTATTATTTTTATATCACACGGACGGCCGATCTTCACCGCGGATATAATAACCAATTTAATAATTCTTCGTATCGAATCCGATCAACGGTGCTTGGGTGTGTCGGATGTATTACGGATCAAATTTCTATACGGATTTTAATGAGCGTAATTACCTGTCGGACGCATCTTGTGTTTTTATATGCGTATAGGTGTAATACACATCGTGGCTTGCGAAACGACCGAAGCGTAAAGCGATCGATGAGATTTCATTTGCGTCGTTGAGATGTATCGAAATGTAAAACAAATAAAAATTGAAAAAAAAAAACAAAAACGAACGAAAATTTCACCACGAAATAAGGGAAGGCGGCTTCTGAGAATTGAAGAAAAAACAAATTATTATCTCTCGAAATCATCCAGGCCTAAAGTAAGTTTTTGTATATTATGTTTTTTTCATTTTTTTTTTTTCCCCCCATTTTCATTACAGATTTTTCTCAAATTTTAATCAAAAAATGATCGTGGTATTGTTTTTTTTTTTTTTTTTCTTCTTCTCGTATTTTGAAACAATCGGAATCACAACGAATCTTTGAATATAATGGGTTTAATTGTAATTATAAAGAATATGAAAAAAAAAAAAATCATGTCGCCTTTCAGAGCGTGAGATATGTCAGAATGAACAACTCGACTATCGAATTCGAAATTCTAATTATACAAGTCGAAATTTTTGGCACGTTTTTGCTAATGAGATCTTCTCGAAACTAATCGTCGGTCGATTTGTCACGGAAAGCCCTGTACCTGTTGAGCGAGAGAAATGGACGGAGTGGGGGGGGGGGGGGGGGCAACGCGTGACGTCACGAGGCGCCACGCGACTCCATTCATGATGGTCGGGGATGGTGGGGGGGCGTAGAGGATGAAGGAGAAGACGAAGAAGAGGAAGAAAATGAAGCAGGATAAGAACAAGGAGAGGAAGAGAAGAACTATACCTGTAATAGAGAGACGCGGCGTGACGAGCAATTTTCATCCGCTACTGTTTGATTTGTTACAGTGAGTAGAGAAATTCGGTAAAACATGTATCGTTGAAGAAGAAAAAAAAGAAAAAATAAAAAAAAACTGTTGGAATATTGTTGGAATTACGAAAAACGTTCGTAATTTGTAATTGAAAATTTTTTCAAATTACAAATTGAAATTTCGATCGGTACTTTTGTTCTCGCTCTTGATTACAAATCACCGATGCAGCGAGTAGATTTCGATTCGAATAACAACGCGAAGTAATTTGGTAACGCCCGGTAATTCAAAAATTTTCCGTTAACGTTACAACGACGCGTGAAAATATCGTCGAAAAAATCCCCCGTGTTACAAGTGGAAATAAAGAAGTTCCGAGTCGCAGGTTCGATGCAGCGATAAATAACTCGACGGGGGATTGGTTCGGCTTGTTTGCTCCCGGCAACAGGTTGCAGGTGTAATATTCAAAAAGCAGCAGCACCTTGCTCACGCGAACACGATTTTCATTGTAATTGTTGATTGTAATTTGTAATTGGAAATATTTCAATTTGTAATTTGTATCCGTATTTTATTGTAAAATTTCAATTACGTAACTAGAAACACTGTTATTGCAAATTAAAATTAACCTGTTTTACAATACCTGTTACAATTACAATTTTTAATTACAAACACTTTTGTGACAAATTACAGTTAACGATTTGTCTTGTAACTGGAATTTAGAGTAAAAATCGATACATTTATACAGAATACCCGTTACAATATCATTTTGTAATCAGAAATATTTTCATCACAAATTACAAATCAACGATTCGTCTTCCGATTTGAAATTACAATAAATATCGTTACCCGTTCGAAAATTAGTATCGGTTTTTATTGTCAACTCCGGCACGAAGCTTAAAAATCTTGATACAAATGTCTGAGGATTTATCGGAATTGCTTAAGATTTGTCGATTGTATCGATCGACGGGTACGTTGGTTTTTTCAAAAATTTTTAACAATTCAAATCTATTGACAAAAAAAAAAAAAAAAAAATCGGAAAAATAAAACTGAATACTTTCGAGGGTCAAAAGAATCGTATAAAAAATGGTGAGCCAAATTAGAGAGGTCACAAGGGTCGCAGACTCAGGTTGAGTTGGTATGGGATGCCTTATACAATTTTCTCTCTCTCTCTCTCTCTCTGTCGGTATGAAATCCCCGCAGCTTGCCTCATTAATTGATATCAATGCCTTCAACTCTTCGCCCCCCTTTTTTCGTCCCTCTCTTCTTCTTTTGCCCAATTAATTCCTTTTTCATTATTTCTTTTATTATTCCACCGAGGTTCTGCGTTCATAGTTAGGTACGGTTTCTGTGCATTGGGTATACACGCCATGCGATTATAGACAAAACCTGTTGGGAGGATTTAAATATAACCCTCGCTTCGCTACGTCGATGAGAATGCAGATCATGCGGATGCACGCGGTTTGCAAATGTTGTGCCGAAGTTCGTCGCGGATACTTGGATTCTCTCTGCGATGCGAGAGATTTTCCTTAATTTATCATTTTTGGTATTGAAATTTTTAACCAATTGAAAGTCAGGACAATGCTTTCTCAATTTGGGAAAGCGGAAGAGAAAAGAAAATACTGTATAGGATTTATACAGAAATATCGTATTCGTCGATAACGTTTTGGATATCGTGTTGTTCCGTCGTTTTGTTTTTCAAGAAGAAAAAAAAAAAAAATCGTTTGGAACATCCAATTTCAATGAATCACAGTGTAAACTGCTTGAATTTTAATTCTTCCCAAGCTTTTGGATCGAAAAAACGACTTGTTTATAACATCGATGCACAGGTTGAATATCATGAATATAAACGAATGCTTGATTTCAAAATATCTTGTCAAAGGTTTGTGTCGAGTGATTTTTGTAAACGTTCATTTACGAAGGAAATAAACTATCATTCAATGAAATACGATACAACAATTCGTACCGTCTTTAGATTTATTAATAACGAACGATTTGATTTGGAAATTTAAGGTTTTCAATTTTCTTTACCACGTAACAATTGTGATCGAAAAATTGTCGGAATTCAATTAAATTATACGGTAAAGTTTCTCCGTTTCGAACGACAAAGAAATTTTCAAGTGAATAGGTATTATCAGCGTATAATAATGTAATAATAAGTATAATACCTACAAGTATAACGATTTTTTCAATCGATGATAAATCCTGCGTACTTATTTTAATTACCTTAACGAGACGCGTCGTAATTTGAGTTGCTGCCTCTGTCAGGCTGTAAAAATTTTCTTCAAACATACCACCTCGATACTTGTCGAAATTTTCGTGATAACGGAAGAATTAAATAACCGTAGGATGAAAAACGAGAAGGTAGAAATATTTAGAAACTGTTCGTTTTATTCTCGCACGTCACATCGGCAAATATTTGAGAAATGTATACATATAATGTTTTACCTTTAAACGCGTTAGAGAGCAAACGTTGGTATGTCTGTAGGTTGGGCAAACAATTTAAGGTACGCACTTTGTGTAAATTACAACAAGAGTTTCTCTTTTTTTTTTTTTTGTCATTTTTTCTTTCCTATTTTTTTTTTCTTTTTTGTTTTCTTCTACTTATCAGAAAGATACTTTACACAATATCGAGCGTCTCGTTTATACTACAATCCATCATGCCGAGATTTTTTTACAAATCTGAAATCAGATTATGAAAATTCTGTGCGTTTTTTGACGGTATTCGATTGAATTTGAAATTTTCGTCCACCACATTGTAATTTTCAAAATCTGATTTCAAATTCGCAATCAGCGACTTCAAAAATCATACAGCACTATCTTGTAATAAAAGATGACTGCACTGAGAGAAATTTTCAGTTCCGAGATGTCGTAAAATACTGGAAATTGTAAAAAGCTTGGTTGCATTGCATGTTTGAAGCGTAACCTATGCATACCTGCGTATACAGGCGTGAATGTGTAACCAGCTGTAAAGAACACACGACTACTTTGTACCAGGCCGTTAGTCGCAGCCTTTCACTTTTCAGGGTTCTTTGTTTCCGGCTTTGACTATGTAACACCGCGGCGTTTCAATTTTATCACCGCATTGTGCGCGTGTGCGTGTGTGGATTTATTAATTAGCCTTAATTATCGCACGTTGCAAGTGCAGCGTTGTTGAATTAGGCGTTCACGTTTTACCCCGAGAACCGTTGAAATACCTTGTTATACTTTTATACTCGTAAAGTTTCATTCGAAAGATGTGTTATGCATTGCGTACTTGGGTGAGATTTGGAAAGCGTTTTATAAGCGAATATCCAGAATAAAGTTCTTTCTTTTTTTTTTTTTTTTTCATTTCTTTCTTGTAAATTTTCCTCATAATTATTCAACAAATGGCTATTTGTGTTTAATCTTATAATCAGGATTCTTGGCGTATGATTGGAATATTAAATTTTTCACACGATTCGATCGATTATATACCTAAACGTGGTGTTTAATCTCTTTGAGATTAACGGTTGCGAGTAGAGAAGAAAAAAAAAACAAAAGAAAGGAAAAACTTGTCTTACCAACTCGGAATAAATGTTGCAAAATTCAAACCAAATTAAATTCCTCCATTTAATTATACGATACGTCTTGTGGGTATAAAATTGTGACAAATAACATCGGTCATAGAATATAAGAAAAAATTCATCGTTATTATTTTGAATCTTCGAAACGCAATCACGATAATTTATTTACACCGAATGCAATGCTGGTGTTTAAAAAAAAAAAAAAAAAAAAAAAAAAAAAAAAAAAAAAAAACGAATTGGAAAACAAAATAGATTATGATCATAATTACATTTCGACAATTAAAGAAAAAATTTCTTTCAGCTTCTACAATTGCGTGTGTGTAATATTATATTATTATATTGTTCCAAATGAGGTAAAAAAAAAAAAAAATCAAAAAACGCTGTCCAAGTTTCAGTTTTTAATATTGATATTTACTAGAGGTGTCTCATCGCGATTTTCTATTTCACATTTAAATAACATGGGAAAATTTTGGAATATTATTACTCGTCAACGCATTAAATTACCGAGAAGACCGGAACGTCAATTTTGTAACGAATTGAACGCTCTAAAAAAAAAAAAAAAGGTCACACATAATTTTACGATAAATCCACTCTTGCAAAAGTTACTTGAGGTTCCTTGTTGACCTTTGACCTCGAGTGACTTTTGAAAAAGTAGATTTATCACGATAATGATAAGAGACATTTTTTTTCCAGAGCGTTCAATTCCCTACAAAAATACGTTCCGGTCTTATCGGTACGCTAATGCATTGACGAGTAATGAGTTTCCAAAGTTTAAGTAAGAAAAAAAAAAAAAAAAAAAGAAAAAATAAACCTCCAATGTTATTTCAATGGGAAATAGAAAATAAATATCAATATTAAGAACTGAAAGTTGGACGGCATTTTTTTTTTCTCGTCGTTTGGAACAGTATTCTCAACTTGAATTTCGAAAAAAAAAATAGTCCATTCTTTTTTATACGGTGCAATATGTATATATTTATATTTATATACAGGCAATGGACTTGGTAGTAAAATATATAAACAAGATCCCAATTGCGATTGTATAACCGTTATAACAACATACCAACGGATAGTCAATCTATTTGCCGCTTTATTTTTCCCGTAATTGGGATAACACGTAAATTCGACTCGGGTTTTCGAACCTCGCACGCTTTTTGATTTGTTCCAACTCCGTTCCAGATTTTTTTTTTTTACAGATATTTATAACGTCCCTGACGCTATCAGGACTCTTGAAACGATGATATTCTGACATTTATTGCGACATTGTTGAAAATCACGAAGAAAATTGCACGATTTACGCAACCGATACTCAACAATATTCTACTTCCGAAATTAAAGCCGACAGGCAAAACTGTAATTCCTTTTTTTTAAACATCAATTTGTACAACGTTCTGAAACCTCCAGCCATGCTTTGCATATTTAGCACTCAATTTATAATTATTCGTGCGAAACGAAGCAACGTTACGCGTTCTTAGATCCAAATTCATATATTCAAAGGCTGTACAACTTCTGGACGCATTCTGGACAAGGAAAAATCGGGGAAATTTGATTTGAGAAAAATTCTCGCCACCTTGCCAGATTTCCCAAAGTTTTTCTACGCTATCGCGCGGTGCGGCGGCGACTTCGCTTTGGGTATAGTTTCATCCCTGTCCCCCCGTCGCCCTCACCCCCCCTCTCTCACTCTCTCTCTCTCTCTCTCGCTATCGCGCGCGGCGAACGTCAGGCAAACCGTGGAACGGGGAATTCCCCCACCGTTTTCTCCCTGAGCGAACGCGCCGCCACGCGAGTTCATTCATGAGATCGTGGGAACGAGCCGCACGCGGAGGTCCAGGTGGATAAAGAGAGACACCTGTCTGTGCGTATTCGCTAGAGGGAGGAGGACGCCTAGCTGCCTACTCTACACTCTCCCGGTTTCTTTCATATTTCACTCTCGCACGATCGGCTCTCTTACACATATATATATATATACGTATATGTATAATATATATACACATATAGTTGTATCCTCTACCTGTTGGTACCCATACGTATAGATAAGGGGATAATGTTACGAGATGTGTGAAATAATTACGATTTTCTATCTTCTTTTTCTTTTTTTTTTTCTATTTTTTTGTTCTCTTCTTGTTTTGCACTTGGTTTTTCTTTAATTTTACACACGTACCTCTGTAATTATATTATTTTAATTTCCTTTGGTTTTTTTTTTTTTCTTATTTGTTTCTTTTCTTTTTTTTTTTTTTTTCTTCTTCTCACCAACGTAAACTCACGATCGCAAGTCGCGCTTAACGTGTGCTGGATCCGTGTGTATAATCCTGAAATATCTAATACACTCGGTCTTGTATGCTGTACGGATATTTATGATATTTTTGTACTGGGATTTGAAACGTGCGAAGTGATTCGTATCCGGGTTCGTAATCTTATTGTTTTTATGCTGTCGTGTGTGTTTTGGAAATTATTTAAATATACGTAAATTTGCCGCAGGTATATATCCCACGTAACATGAAAAAGTTTTTGAGAAACTTTGAGTAAAATATTTTATAGATAGATTATGAGAACCTTTTTAAGAACGACAAAAATTGAGAGATCTTTTGCAAGTTTCTGGCGCGGACATTTTCAACTTGCAGCAACCTTTCTTTGAAGGATATTTGAAATTTTTATTTCCTTTCGTGAAAGATTTCAGAAAGTTTTCTGAAATATTCATTGTTATGTGGGATATATTAGGGTAGTCCTTGTTTTGGAATTTTTCGAAATTTGATCGGGATGCACAACAAATTCGTTTGAAATAACTGTATAGAAGTCTCCTCAAAAGCACAGGTTTTTAACTCAACCCTGAACCCTCTCGCAAGCTTCGTGAAGTTTGCCATTTAAAATATACACATTTTTATGCAAATTTCAGTATAGATACATTTGATCGCGGGACTAACTATTTGCAAAAAATCCGCGAGCGTAAGAATCGAATCAGCACTGATGCTACCATTTGATAAAAATATCAACATCGTCAATGGAGAATTTTATATCAATTCTCCGCTGATATCAAACTCACAAAAAAAGTCAAAATCCTTTACAGACGATGCTGATATTTTTTTATTTAATATTAGAATCAACGCTCGCTGATTTCTCACGGTAACAGATTTTTTCGCAAACAATCGACCCTGCGACGAAATATATCCTGAAACTGTATCAAGACGGCGTGTCCTTTAAACGGCAAACTTTGCAGTGTCCTTGCGCGAGGAAGGGTTCAGAGTTGAAGTAGAAATCCGTGCTTCAAAGGACATCTTTGTTCATTTATTTGGAACCAATTTCAGGGGCGGCAAAGTCGAATTCAAAAAAAAGTTGAAAATCAAAACCACCCTAATGTACACGTATACGTATATCCTGTCCTATATCAGTTTTTTTGTTTTTGTTTTGCACGGAAGTGCAATTACACGTTTCCTATGTATTTTTCGACGCTGAATGCGAAACTGGTGTGTAAAAATTTGATAAAACTTGAAAGCAACCCCTAGAATGGGGTGAAAACGGGGTGAATTATAAACATTGTTTTAGACAGTGTTGTTGAATGATATTCGTATGAATATTTATATTGAGACAGTACGATTTCAGACCGAGAATATCTGCCCCCCCTAAGGAGGGTGAAACCCAACCCCTGCGCATTTAATTTCGTAAATTTAATATCCATTCCGAGATCTCCTTTTCTCAACCAATGAAACCCAAGCTTTTTTAGTACACATTTATCATCAGATTTCTCCGCTATCCAATTAAATTCGCGAGAATACGTCTTACGTTTTCTTTTCTGCGTAATATGTTTATCTATACCAATTATAAACAATTGTGAATTCGCAAAAAAAAAAAAAACAAATCCCAATCGTTCGGAAGTTTCGGTGTATTTTTTTTTTTTTTACCTGAAAATGCAAAAAATTCCAGGATTTTGCATGGAGTATTAAAAAAAAAAAAAAAAAAAAAATCAAGGTTGCCGTTATAGAGTGGCTTCTGTGACTGATTGTGAAAGGGTTAGGGAGGAAGAAGAAGAAGGTGAGCAGCAACGGTCGTTCGACGGACGATCGTTTCTTGATGCTCGAGAGATGTATAGTCGACATAATTGCGGCCGGTAATCACGCCTCCCCTCCTCTCCTCTCCTCTCATCTCCTCTCATCTCATCTCGTTCCTTCGTCTCCGTCCTCGTCGCACGCGGCGCGCGCCTCTTTCCTCTCCTCATCCCCCTCCCCGCAATATACGAACACGCTTGCCGCATGCGCGAGGTGCGCGTTTCTACCTTACGCATTTTAAGCCGCAGCTTCGCCGCCTTAGGAATGAACGCAACGCAACGGAACGCGGCCCGTTTCACCGTTCACCGTTCCTCCTCGGATCTTGCGCGATCCTCGCGTTATAAATCCGACACTATAGATCTTCTCCTCGAGATAATGTCGGGATAATAATGGAGGGTACCGGGTTTATTCCGTGCCGCGTTTTAATCTACGCTTTTTCCTTTACTACTTGTTTATACTTCTACAGGGTGTTGCTGGCGGGAAATAGACGACGCCAACGCCATCTCTAGATCTCGCTAACGGAATTCGGCGATTTCGCGTCAATTCCTTGTTAATAAATTGCCTAATCGAATTTTCAGAGTTTTCCGACACCCGGTCTACCTCTCGATTCTTATATTTAGTCGTGCGATACAATTTCTCGGCTTAAAATTTGCAGAGAAAATGTTTGTTTGTTTGTTTTTTTTTTTGTAATTTTCGCTTTTTGCGTAACGAAGTGATAATTTCTCTGCACCTGCCTTTCCCTTCACGAAAATCGACGACGCTATTTATGGACGTCATCTTGCGTGGAAAATTTTTATTGGCATGGATTCGCGTTGGAGAATTTTTTATATCGTTGTAAGAAATTTACGGTTCGAATTTGACTGTGTAGAATAAATGTTACGGTCGATTCTAAACTTTATACCATCGGATTAGTGTTGAATTTACATCGAATCGTTGTCCACAAAAGTATACAACGAAATGTTTGCTTGCAGTTTAGTTTGTGAAATTCCAGAAAATAGGTACTTGCGATTATTACAAGTGTTCGATCCAATTTTTCAATCTTTTAAAGTTTTTTTATTTTATTTTTTTTTTTTTCATTTTTATTATTCGTATTTATTTGTTAAATAGATGATAATGGTGATATATTGATAATAATTCGAGCGGATACATGCATATATATATATATATATACATCTGTGATTGATTTTGAAAACATGATTCAATTCAGTCATTGAAATAGCGCGAGATGTCAGTTTTAACTTCGTACAGGAAGTGGTACTCGTTAATAAATAGGAATTCAATTTGACAAGCGCACTTTCCATTTCTTGTCAGTTTATTCGCATGTATTTTATAGGTATCTGTTATATCAGCTCGTGATATTGAGAGATTTTATTCGACACCGGAAGCTGTCCGATCGTCATTATTTACTTTAACCAATGGTTTGACGTCCATTGAAGAAAGTTAAAAATGGACGGTAACTTGTACTTGGGACTTACGAGGCATTATGATTGTTGCCATTCGTATAATTTAATTCGAGTTACTGGATATCGGTGCAGGAAAACTTTTCACAGGACTCTCTGACAGGTTTGCGAATGAACGGTGAAACTAAAGACGTAATCAGTATAGTGGAAAAATAGTTGGTAATATCAAAAAAAAAAAAAAAAAATCGTAAGATCGCTGCTTATAAAATCACTACACTGTGTGATTATATTTTAACTTTCGGAATTTCGTTCCATCGAAACTTTATTTTTAGGAATTTTTCTCTGTCGTAACTTTACTTTTCGGAACTTTGATCCGTCGGCTTTTCGACCGTTCGAAACTTTGCTGTTTCTCAAAAATTTGATTCCCGTACTTCAAGCCTCGACACTAAATATTTCGAAATCAGGCGCTTTCGGAACATTTCAAATTCGGAACTTCAACCCTGGCTCCAAAGCTCAAGAAACTCTGTCCACCTCTCATGATCGGAAATGAAATCGTCGACACCCGGTATTACATCCTGCAGCAGAATATCACCGGAATTACAGCCTCCGTCGCTGTTACATATATAGGAGTGCAGATCTCTTGCTACAGGCATTGATGGTGATGGTGATGGTAATGGTGGTCGGTAGTCGGTGCATCTATCAGTCAAATTGCACCGGCTCCCGTGAGCTCTCCTGGATGCTTCTGGAAATACGGCCCTTTGAGGAGAACCGGCCACTTTCGCGCAACAAGTTTTGCGTTTCATGTTGCTTCAATATTTACAAGCATAGGTACACGAACAGGACACATGCAACTAGGATATACGTACAGTAGGTGAATAATATATATATATATATATATATATACCGGGGCAATCTCTGGAATCTTGAAAATCAACCGCGCATGCGCGAGTTTTATCGGCCGTTCGCGCAGGCTGGCCATCCCGAGTTTTCAGCTGTCAAACTGTTTCTGACGGCGATGCGGTTGATGCGAATTTTCGAGGTTAGAATCTCAAATAATCGAGGCAGCGACTCGGAAAGGTTTGGGAAGCATTTGTTGTCGGGTCGGAAAGTCGATTCTTCAAAGAACGGTCGGAATTTAACGCTCACGCTCTTTGAAACTTCAAACGTACACATTTTGCGTAGGTTGGCCCGCCTGCGTCGCGGACAAGAATATCGCCGCGGGAAGATTTCGTCGACCAATGAGATTGAATTATTCGGCGCATGCGCGGTTGATCTTCAAGTTTAAAGAGATTGTCCCGGTATATATTCTAGAACCGCGATACGCTTGCGTTGCTAGGATATTAGAAAGATAATAGGTGAGCTCGATCGCGTTTCCTCGGCTCCTTTCTCTCCTCCTTTTCTCTTCTCTCATCTCATCATATCTCCTTTCTTATCCACCTTTACACATTGCCGAGACTGTAACGTTGAGCGTACAACAAATTGTCGGGTTCGTTCATCCCTTTGCCTTTATAACATTCGAGATCCGCACGCTGCTCCGACAATCAAAAAAAAAAAAAAAACTAGACCCGTTTCCACCGGTGAAACGACTCTCCGCGACTTCGTGGATGAATGTTCGTACATGTGTTTCTTATCTCGCTTGTATGCGTAATGAATCTATGTACCATTTTACATCGGGGCGGCGTTGTATCTTCACCAGTGACGTGCGATTAATCGATTAATCGACGGTTTTGATCAGTCGTTTTTTCGATTAATGATCGAAAAAACGACTGACAATGAGTCGAATATCTTTTATTATGTTTTTTACCAGCGGCGTTAGGTAACAGCAGATTTTTACACGAAGAACAATAAAACTAGAACAAAAATTTTCATTCTCTTATAAAAATGACGATACGGTATGAGAAATACGGCCTCGTGATCGCGATTTTTTTCATTCTTTATTTTTCGTAGCGTTTCTTTGATTTTGCGTTAAATAAAAATTTATCGGTGCAGTTTTTTCCGACATAATTCTCTATTCGAAATTTTGTATACTGAACAGCATCCGTATGCCCAGTGATTTTTTATTTCCACTTTATTTTATTTTTTTTTTTTTGTCAATTTTTTATTTTTCTATCAATTAAATAGAATAACGCATAGAAAATTATATATTGTACACAAATACGCGTTATAATATACATAATATACCATATATAGACCGGATTCACCTGCTTCTAATTTCGTACCTCATTTCGTTTTGATTTACCTTTTTTCACCGCGATTTATTCTCGATTCACTTGCGTAATGTAACGCCGTTCTTTTTTTTTTTTTTTTCTTTTTTTCTGTTCCATTTCCGATTTACCGTTATGTATCAACTAAATTGAGAGACCAAAAAAAAAAAAAGACACGCACGTTATTTATTACGTACCTATAATACAACTGTATATACAACAATCATAATAATATCCTGAACAGAATCAACGAATTCGTCATAGCTTATAGTTAAAAAAACATTATCAATAATGATAAGTATAAAAAAAAAAAGCGAAAAAACTTCAGCTAAGATTCAAATTTTTTAATTCATGCGACTAGTCTGGATTACAAAAATTGATCGTGGGTTTCTTTTTTCTTTTTTCTTTTTTAAACTGCAAATTTTTTCTGAAAAATCGTTTGCCGCAGCTTTTGAATCAAATAACCGGAAAAAGTATTCATTGCGAATTAATCGCAACAATCTCCTTAATCAAATGAATATAAAACTCAATACCGTATAATATTATAATCTGTAAATAATTTATTATTCGATTCTACGGATCGTCGGTCTTTCGCGCATCATTGGGCACGTCGTAGGCTCTAAAAACCTTAGTTCCTTATACTTATCCAAACCGTATATACGACGTAAAACGTGTAAACTACGGGTATATATATATATATGAGCATAAATTATATTATTATTATTATTATTATTATTGTATACATAATCAGCGACAACGTTTTCCTGCAAAAGCATGAGTCACACAATTCAGTCAGTGATTCGACGCGTGGCTCTGTAAGCAAAGGAATATATGGAGGAGGAGGAGGAGGAGGAGGCATGATAATCGGCATATTAACCAAGTATTCCGCTTATAATAATTGTAGTTGCGTTTGTTGGCACATGCTTCCGATTATTCATTTCTCCTTGTATACATATATATTTTATTTTTCCTTGCTCTCTTTTACCTCATTCAAGTTCAATAAAGAAAATTAATTGAACTAGAAAAAAAAAAAAACAATTTTGTCCTGAATTTCTTCTTCTTCTTCTTTTTTTTTTTTTTTTTTTTTCACAACTCCCAACCAGTTATCTTATTTTTTTTTCACGATTTCGTACAACGTTATACTTACTTAAATACATGTATTTATAATGTAATATAATATAATACGTACGAGGTGTGAAATTGTACTTTATAGCCGATTCCGAGTATGATGGAAGAAAAATATTTCCCAATACGGTGCACAGGTGATTACTTCCTGTAATTAAAGCCACAATTAGATGTGAGTGTGTGTAATTTATATATGTGTATCTATATATATGCATATATATATATATATACAGTAAATTACGTAAAACCGAGGAGAGTTGCAAAGCTGCGTTAGGTTGTATTATTAGGTCAGGGCATAAAGGTGGCTCGGGCGTTTCGTTTATCTGTGTGCGAACGCGAATTGACCTGTGTGTTTAATAAGTACACTCACGTGCAAGTAAGTTGTATACGTATTATGTAATAGGTGTGATCAGCGGCGTTTGGACGAATAATTTTGAAAAAAAAGATATTGGGGGAAAATGACGATACACTGAGAAAAATTTCATTTGTTACAGTAACTAGAAAAATTGAGTAAAAGAGGTATCGTTAAAAGAAAATGTTTGAAAATTGTTGTATTGATATTGAAAAAATATGTTCTTTCTATTTCTCTTGCTATTTCTAAATTTCAAACTCGTGTATCGTATAGTTAAATAGAATTTACACTTCTGAATTTTGTTTTTCCTATTTTTGGATGGCTGATAAATTCAAGATTATATCTCATCACGTTGTACAATAAGTAAAGAATATTCTTGCAACTCGAATAACGTACGAAAAGAGAGAGAGAGGAAGAAAAATTGCAATTTTGATTATCAACATCTATTTAGGTCTAACATTCTTGAGTTTATAAATTTTTTTTTTTTTTGCCTCACATTGCGCTCTTTCCCTCCCATCTTCTACTTCTTTATCTTTTTAATACTTGCATATTTTTTTTTCAGTTTCTTTCCTCCTTCTCCTCCTTCAATTTTACAATTTTATACAACAATTGGACAACATATATCAATTTCGAACAGTTAATGTTACGCACGCTTCCCCTTTTTAATTGGTATTTTTTTTTTTTTTTTAATTTCAAAAATTTTACCTCATCTTTTCTCTTCCTACTTTTAATATTTGCGCAGCACGTCAACGTACACATTAAATTAATATTCTGATTATCGCCTCGACGATGAATCATCTGGTCCGTTTGGCCACCGTAGGTGATACATCTACCTGTCTAACCGTCGTGATTCTGAGCATAAAATTACCGGAAGCCACTGGCGGTGATATTTGAAAGTCGCAGCGGGTAGCAGAAAAGAAGAAAAAATAAGAAATAAAAAAAAGTAAAATTTACACTTTAATTGCCATCCGGATATTTTTACATCTTTTCTTTTTTTTTTTTTTTTCTTCTTACTCTTTCACTCTCCTCAAAATCTAGTTCGTTAAAAACTCCAGAACAGTGCCCTGTTTTCATAGGTCTGCGCGACTTTTTTTTTTTATTATTGTATTATCCAATACGTATAGTTAAATTAGAAAAAGAATAAAGTTGCGTAACAATGAAACAGAATTCGATTTTGGAACTTTCGACCGAATTACGGCTCTGATTGCGAGTATGTTTAAATTGACAATAACGTAAAGGCGTCAATTCGTTTTTCCGAACAGATTCTTGTTACCGAATAAAGCTCGATCACCGTTTTTTCACTTCTCTCTTCATTCATTCACGCGTTTATGCGCAATACGTTTAATTCCACAGTAACGAGAGTGACCCGATCACATTGAATAATTGTTGTAATATAAATTTGATTTTATAAATATCCGTCGATCCGTGTCGCGCACGAAGATAAGAAGGAAAGAAAAGAAGGAGGGTGAGGAGAATAAAAAATATATCGAGAGGGTGGAAAAAGTTTGTCCTTGAAGCTGATTTAAAAGTGAAAAAAGAAAAACAAAAAACAAAAATATCGATATTATTATCGTCGATGATCGATAACAAGAATGAAACGAATAAATAAAAAATAAACAAAAATACAAGGGGATGCAATATAACGAGAATCTTTTTCCTGTAACGCGTGCAATGTGTTCAGAATTATAATACTCATATATATAACGCGTAACGAAAGAATTGAAACTAAGGATTCGAGATAACGATAAGTTTACAAAGTTAATTTTAGAATATGCGACCGAGAGCGCTGCTTGCTGTGGAAATGTTGAACCGGCGGCAAGTGTGTGAAAGAGAGAGAATGAGGGAGAAAGAATTGTCGGGGAGGGGGGTGAGAGGGTTGAAACCGCAGCTTCCTCTCGAGAGCTTATCTCGATACACGCGATAAGGAATTTGGATTTGATTCGTCGTACGAGCGAGGCATTAAAATGTGTGTGGCGGTATGTTTATGCATACACATATATACACGCGCGCACACATATCTATATCTATATACAGTTGCAACGAATGTGTCGGCAACGCGATGATGAGAGCCTTGCGTTCGTAAAAAGGTCGACTTCCGTTTTAGCCTTGCCTTTCGGCGGCCATCTTGAATTCTGCAAAGAGATCCTCGCCAACTTTATTGCCGTGCTTTACCCCCCCCCCCCCCCCCTACCACCCCATTCCCCTCCCTCCACCCTTCCTCTATCAAAGTTATCACACACGCATGCCGATAGTTGTCCTCGGATTGTTGATCCAGGATATCCAACTCCTGGTTCGTTTCTTCCGTTCTTTCGCCGTGTGAACACTTATTTTTTTTTTTCTATTTCTCTCTCTCTCTCTTTTTTTTTTTTTTTTTTTTTTTAAATTTTCTTTCTCCGTTACGCAAACACACGCGTGGACGTGCATATTTTTTTCCCCGTTTTTAACAAACGCTAATTTTAACGTACGCGTTGCGGTGTTTATTTCCCTGGCAGTGCAGTGAGATTTTAACGCTGATGATTCTTTTCGTTCTTCGTCAAACGTTGACAAACTTTTCTTCCTTTTCTTCTCATCCTAACCTCTCCTCTCCTCTCTCGGTTTCCCGCGATGCTGTCACCCCACTTCCCCGCTGTTCTTACAGATTACACGTAAGCGGCCATCTTGTTTCGGTGAGTTTCACAAAACAATTAACCTTAATCAACACAACTACCTACCCCAGAGCTGCGTGCAATGACTTTTTTTCCTTTTTTTTTCTTTCTTTTTTTTTTAATCGTCGTGGTATAGATACCATTTTTTTTTATTGTTTTTTTCCTTCCTTCCATTCGTCGGATTTTGTTCAATCACGCTCATTGTTTACACACACGGATGATATTGATGTGTTCCGGAAATTTTTTGAGTGCATTAATTTTCGTGATTATTATCAGGTAGGAACTGTAAAAAATACGCTCATTTCGATAGAAACGTCGTGTATTATGTTGCATTGGAAAATATATTTTTTGAAATGAAATTTTACCATTTACCAGATGGTACGGCAAATAACTACGAGAAAAAAAGAAACCCATTCGAACGCGATAATGTTTGTTTGTTTGCTTGCGTTTTTTACTTGAAGAAAATTATACGCTATAGAATGAAACTTGCGGCGAGGTTGGTTTTTGTCAGCTTTTGGACAACTCGCGACGTGTTTGAAAAATTTTTGCTCAACAAATTTTACAGGCGACACGTTCGCGCGATTCCCGAGAAGAAAATGGTTTCAGGGTTAGAATCTAATATCTAACGTAGGTATTACTCTACGTACATGACGATTTACATAAATCATCAATCGGATCATCGTCGACTCTGTATTCATTATTTTCACCGTTTCTGCTGTGTAGTTTGGCGGATGAATGGCCATGTGATATAATATCCTGTTGAAGTTTGTTTCCCGTCGCTTTCCGCCAACTTTCATAATTACAATCTTGAATTATTACCTATACTACATTCACCAGATATACGATCTGTCTATCCATCTATCTATGTATCTAACTATCTAACTATCTGTCTATTTTTACTTCGATACGTTTTAAACTACAGGATACGATTCACGGGATAATTCATTTTGAGACGCATCGATAGATTAACCTAATTAACAATTTTCGGCAATCGAGGAAGCACTTTTGTTTCTCTATTTATTTGTTTGCCTTTTTTGCTTTTTATTTTGTTTTTCGTTCAAATTATCGTTATTAATCCTTCTCTTCGGTCAAGAATATTCTTCCTATTGCCCTTCATTAAGCGTTGAATTCTTACACAGATGTGATTTATACAAGGTTATTTCTTAACTTCGGTATACTCGATATCCTGCAATTAATTAATTGATTAATCAATTTTTTTCCTCCGTAAGGAAATTATTATTATTATTATTATTATTACTACTATTACTTGTTAATTGTTATTTATTTATTTTTTCTTCCCTCAACTTCCTCAAACATTCGACACTGGCATATCATCAGGGTCAAGAATGAACGTTGCATCTCTTTTGTATACCGAGTTGTCGCCTTTTTCATTCTGATATAATCGTAATCCAAGCTGTTTGCCCCACGAGGGGAAAAAAAAAAAAAACCGAAAGAATTAAACAAACAAACGACACATTGATTGCAAGCTTTGTACAAATTATCTTGCGTAAATTCGCTGATCTGTATACAGTGGTACACAACACCCGAGAAAAGAATTCCGCCTTGGAGGTGATGAAAATAAACAATAAAAAATATTTTGCTCGGTTTTTAGTTTTGTTTGAATAACTAACAAAGAAAAGAAAAAACGAAAAAAAAAAGAAAGAAAAACCAACAACATTCCACCGAGTTTATTTTCATTTCAAGCTTGTCACTTCAGAATCGGATATATCGAAATACATTTTCGACAGCGTATCTGATATGAAATCCATTATACGCAAGTTTATATCTGTATTATGTGTGTGTGTGTATACAGCGAGGCTTACGTTACGCGATAAGTGATAAATAATCGAGAAAGTTACTTTCCGGTATGTTATATTGTGTGTATAGTATAACTCATGTCTTTCCCGTAGTGGAAGTTGCATTTTTTTTTTTTTTCCTTCGTTCCTTAGTACCCGATGAGATACGCATCCTGTGTAAACATAACGTACACATTGTGAACAATCAATGAGCGGCTGTTTGTCTCGTTGTTGGGAGAAAAAAGTTGAGCATAAAAGTATTGAAAATAGTTTAATAAATAAATAAATAAATGAATGAATGAATGAATGAATGAATGAATAAATGAATAGATAAAAAGAAAAGTGCAAGATGTACGAAGATAAAGAAAAAGAGAGATAAAGAAAAATTAGGATAATATATACATAAGTATCGTATATAAAGGGAACGGAAAGGAAAGGGTTATAAGAGAATAGAAAGATAGTTGATTAACTACCGTTCAAGATCGAGTGTATATTATCTTGGACGGGAATGAATACCTATACCTGTAAGCGATAACCTAGCGTATATTGTGTTATACCTACGTGATAAATGCCGGACAGCCGGAACGACGAGTTACACGTTTCTGTGTGCGTCTGTGTGTGTGTGTGCGCGAGTATAAACGCGGCAAGAGGAGAGGAACAGGCGTTGATTAGAGCCGCGCGATGCTGAACAAACAAAATAACGAAATAAATAATTGATTCTGCCGGAGGGGCTCTTATTCTTCTTATTCTTCTTCTTCCTCCTCTTCTTCTTCTTCTTCCACCTCCTCGTCTTCTTCTTCTTCTTCTCTATTCCCGAGAGATGAGTAAGAGAAGAGTAAAAGGCCGCGGCGGAAGCTGAGGAGGAACAGGTTTTGCGAGTCCGTGGTGTGTAAGGTCATCGGGACGGAGGATCAGGATGACTGGTGCCTCTGGGCTAGGTTCTTCGTATCTAGTCGTCCACCACCACCATCGTCGCCATCACCATCACCGCGGGCTACTCGAGATCAGGGCTCTTTGAACTCGATGCGGTAAAGAGACGGGAAAGTTGCTTAATGAAGAGCCCCGATTTCTCAATTTGAAAATCCCTTTGAGAACACGACGAGGGATCACCGAACCTCGGGTTACACAGACACACGTATTTCCTACTTACAAATTTTAAAGAGCTTAAGAACAACGCAAGGTTTCACGAGTTTTACAACTTTTAAACCATGTCCTCCTAGCCTTGTCACAGTTTATTTACAACTTTGAATGATTTTTGTTACGTTAGGGCGTGTTCGAAAATTGACTGAACGTACTGTCAGTACTGAAAATGGTATAGTCCAAGTGACGTATACTGTAGATTTTCAGTACTGACGGTACGGTCAGTCGATTTCCGAACACGCCCTTAGTATAATCCCAAAAACGCAACAATAAAAAAAACAAAAAAAAAAAAAATAACCCGAGTAACAAGTTTTCAAGGCAAGAATCATCGAATTTTGATAGTTTTTTTTCCGAAATTACATCCGCGGTTGTGGATTCGCCAAATCGTATTTAAAAATTATTAAAATTCTGACTTCAGATTCGTGATCAGTTATCTTAAAAACCACCGAGTAACAAAATTCAGGCCAAAATATTGAGTTGACAAATGTGTGATTGAAAGGGTTAAATAAAATGTTATCAGTCTTTTAGAGTATTTTTTTGTATCCCTGTCAAGAATTCGAGTGAATTATTGTGTCGAAAATACGGTGGAATTAGTTTCTTCGTTTACATGGTATAATGAAAAGACACGATTTACGATAGATCGAAGCGAGACCTTCGACGATGGGAACTTCTACCGCAATCCATTTTATACATGTATCATTTGGACTCTTAGTTTTTATACTAGCGAGAAGTGAAATCTCCGACCGATCGCGGGAATTAATATAATTGAGCAAGTTTTTTTTTCTTTCTATTTCTTGACACACAGAATAGATAACATATTTCTTTGAAAGGTGTAAAATATATCTAATTGTCGCCTCTTTACCGTTCGTTGATTATTTTCATATTTTAACTTTAACCGTAAATTATACGGTTTTTAGTATTTGGAAAATTAAAATCAATTTGTTGCAGGAGTCAGAAAAGCTGATACGTTTTATTGCTATTTTTCAATTTGACGTTGGTTTAACGGTAAAATTATCTCGAGGCTAAATCATTTTTAACTGATAGAATGTAAATTAAACAAGTAGAATAATGTTGCAATTACTAAAAATCGTATAATTGACAGTAACAGTCACACTGAACAAACTTGTACAATAAATTTTCTTTGCGATTGTTTAACGTCATTCAAACGCTACCGTTTTTTATACTCACTTATTTTATTTAAATTTTATTGTTATTAAGATAACTAAATGAAATTTCTTGCAATACCATTTGTCGAGGATTTGATGCCAATGCACTCTTTTGTTTCAAAGAAATTCATCCGGTGTAATTTAATCCGGTGAAAGAATGGCTGATTCTAATCTACCGTTAGTTTCTCAACATTTTAATGTTTATTGATACAGTTGCTACTTGAATTTAAGCAAAATTAAAGTTAAAAAAAAAAAAACATGGGACTATATTTCAACTTCTGATTTCTAATTTTCTAACAAATTATCATGAGAAACGTGAGTTTTCGTTTCCTAAATGAGTCGAGTCGAAATAAGTCCTGAAAGTATGTTTAACATTCGTATGAAAACCCGGGAAATTTCAGGAAATTTGATATGTCATTCTCGTTATACCGGGACAATCCCTTGAAACTTGAAAATCAACCGCGCATGCGCGAGTTTTATCGGCCGTTCGCGCAGACTGGCCATCCCGAGTTTTCAGCTGTCAAACTGTTTCTGACGGCGATGCAGTTGATACGAATTTTCGAGGTTAGAATCTCAAATAATCGAGGCAGCGACTCGGAAAGGTTTGGGAAGCGTTTGTTGTCGGGTCGGAAAGTCGATTCTTCAAAGAACGGTCGGAACTTAACGCTCACGCTCTTTGAAACTTCAAACGTACACATTTTGCGCAGGTTGGCCCGCCTGCGTCGCGGACAAGAATATCGCCGCGGAAAGATTTCGTCGACCAATGAGATTGAATTATTCGGCGCATGCGCGGTTGATCTTCAAGTTTCAAGAGATCGTCCCGGTATACACCCTGTAACGAATAACGGTAAAACCGATGGCTGTCGGTATCGCTGTATTACGCAACGGTAATTAGTTCCCTCATCAATCGCGTATGACGAACCTCTGCTGCACCCTGGATCCCGGCGTCTTCCGAGTCCGAAGCAGCTTATGACCTGCGCTCCGATGCAGCGGTGCCTCTTGGCCGCATCGCTATCATGTTAAGTGTTCACAACGATATGCACAACGCGTCCGTGTGCACGAGACTCGGAGGTATGAGGTACGCTTTAGCGGCTTGTACAGACACCTGCTTCTGGACAAGTCGAACCCGTTGCCTCCCGTGCCGGTAACCTCTCGTTCCTCGCGGCGAAGCCTCTCCCCCTTTCGTCTCCTCTCCTCTCATCTCCTTCTCTCTTCATCTCGACGATATTGTGCCTTAGGGGAAATACGGGAAGTAGGTGGAGGGGATGGAGCCACGCGAGCAAGATTTATTTATAAGTTTAGTGGAAGGGGGGCACAGCTGGCTGCCCTGGACTCCCTGGTGCCTCTTCTTCTTCTTCTTCCTCTTCTTCCTCTTCTTCTTCACCTCCTCCTCCTCCTCCCTCGGATCTCTATGATCTCCATCTCACTCTCGCTCCTCGGGCATGTATCCTCATGAATCTTGTACTCACTCCATCCTCGCCGTTGGGTTCGCTTGGCGTTATCCCCCACGGGATTAGTGTTGACCTCTTGTGTTGTTTCACGGTGAGTTTTACGCACTCGATTTCCGGCAACTGCAAAATCGAAATTGTTGGACCCCCTCTCGTTTATTTGCTTCAGATTTTGTATATTTCGGTTCTTCTTTTTCTTCTATTTCTGTACGCTTCTTTTTGCTACGTTATAACTCTTCTTTTTTTTTTTGTTTTTTTTTAATCCTACATACCGCCCAGCAGCGATATACGAATGTATATGAAGTTTGAACTGCGATTTTTCTTTTTGTGCGTTCATTTTTTTTTCTCACAAGCAATGCACCGTCGTCGAGTTTTTTTTCAATCATCCACCGAGAGTTCGATAAATAAATGAAACTGTTGATATTAACTGAAACTATCGATCTTCTTTAAAAACCAGCGATACGAGTTTGCCCTGACATGGATGGTATGGTCTTTCATTGATTATACGGTATACTTGAGACGAACAGTTAGTCAACATCGTAGAAAGTAATATCCTAAGATCAAGTTTAGTTTTCACCCGATTAAAATAACTCAGTTAGGTTATATTCAAACATAATTGAGATTTGAATACTGAATTTAGACCGGAAGCGTATTCGCTTCGCTGCATAAACGTTTCCGGAAAGTCCACTTGTCGCGGATTTGTCAAACTGTCTACTCTAATGTAAGAAGAGAGTGGATTTACGTTACGTAAAAATACTTACCATACCCCGCATTCATTCCAACGTCGTTTCGTACAAGCACGTGATACAGAGGTTCCTTCATGTTGTTGTGGTCGGTTCATCTTCCATGCGAATCTTAAATTCAAATTGTCGTCCTCCGACCTAAACAACCCTCCAGCAAATTATCCTACTCAATTCGATTGGTTAGATGGGCACAAACCTATTAACACTATTCGTGAAGTGACTTTGGAATTTCGATTCCACTGACTGGACATTCGTTAGAACAAGGCGCAGGACTGATCTAACCAATCGATGACGTTCCTTACGATCTACCCGCATATCGTCAGAATTGGTAGAAATTGATGTTATTCCAGCGATTCGTTTATCTCCGGGTCTGGATTGATTGGTCAGGATTGTAAACTCGATTCGTTCGTAGTAGATGCTGCCGGACTCGGGAGTATATCTCAAAGACGGTTCTGATCGCCCCGTAACGAACTACTGAAATAAGAATATGTACGCTAGCGTGTAATATGCCTGAACCCTATACTCTCTATAGGCGTAAAGGCTTCTCCTGGCCACCTAACGAAGGTAATTTAGTCGGTACGCGATTAATGTTTCAAGCTCGTTCGACCTCGGGAGGTTTAATAAGGCTCTAATAAGGGCACACCGACTCCGGGGGCGTGGTGGAGGAAGAAGATGTTCCTCTCTTCTCTTCCCTCGTCTCTTCTCTTCTCTCCTCTTCTCTGCTCCATGATCCGCTTGCGATCACGCTGGTGCTTTTGCGCCATCGTCTTGTAACGCGTGCAAAGACTCCGTGCCGTGCCCGTGGAGAGAAACTTCTTCCTCGAGAAACAGGTTCGTCGGGTGGTTTCCCCACCTCGACTCCTTCTTCTCCCTCTCCCACATCCCTTTCACGAACAGGGAGCCGTCCAAGAAAAACAAAAGACAATCGGATTGTAGATGATTGCCGAGAGGCATCGTCAGGCTAACGGGACACGCGCATCATGTACAAGGTGTTCCCAAACTTTGGATCTCCTATGTCATTCGAAGACGCTCTCGATTTCCTCGTCAATTTCCTCTCGCGGTTTATCGTCGTGCCGATCGATCGACATCCGGACGAAACCGACCGTAGTAAATGCTCACTTCTGTATTGATTCAAGTATCGATAAATTAGTGGAACGTCACTTTTTCAAGTTGTAAAAACGGTGAATCTCTCATTGCACTCGTTGGAAGTTGCCGATTAGAGGTCCTGTTATTCCAATTACACTGCGTTACACTTCACAGAGTTCTTCTGATGCAGCATCGGGAATTTCTCGTTTATACATAGGTGTAGATTCAACGTCTAGTACATACAGACACACATGTAACGCCTGCTTCGTCTACCTCGTTGCGTAACGATGTGCGAGTCGATCGGACGTATCATTCGCTTATTATCTTTGCTCGGGATTCGGATAGTTACGAGCCTTTTTTTTTTTTATAAATATATATAAGTGTTATTTCGCGGAGTTAATAGATGCGTATGGCACGCATACGTCAGGCACGATGTGTTCGATAATAAATTTATCGAACATCCGGTCTTTCGTTTATTAATTAAACCTGTTTAAATCTTGTCGCCGGAAGTGACTACCCGGACCGCCAATATCCATGGCATGCTGATTACTTTCTTCCGTTTCTTTTCCATTCAGACTATGAGATGACGATGGAGAGGTAGGCAAATAGATAGATAAATAGATGGATAGATAGATAGACGGGGAGAATAGAACTTTGATTCGGCTAAGAAAAATTTGAATACGGTCGCCACTCCCTGGATTCCCCGACAGTAATGGAGCTCGCAGAATTTCGTGATTCACCATTCATACCGTGCCTACATCCCATTCGTATTAGATCTTTGGCAATGTTGAGCAGTCGGGAAGATTCAATTTTGTTGGAAAATTCACGTGTCGCCACTCGATACACTCCAGCACAAATCGCGTTACGGACCTTCGGCCGTTCAATTCAATAAATTATAGACGACGCAAACGAATTTATTCAATTTCCTGCGACACGGTCTTGTCCAAGTTCGTATTTGAACGGACGCTTCTTTTCTTATATGTGCAAAGATTTTTAACGTCGAAGTAAAGCTCTTGGAAAAAAAATTCATACGCAATATAAAATTTACATTCCGCGGGATTGAAAATGAGCGAGAAGACGTCTTAAGGGTACTACTTATAATAGAATATTATCTTCGACGCCACTCAAACACAAATTCTTTCAGAGTTTTATACTTGAGATACCTTTATGAACTATGATAATACCAATGATTCCAGGTATCAATAAATCGCAATCGAAATAGAATGATTTTTCAAAACGAATTTCAAACTTTTATTCGCGATCAAAATTGAGCCACTCGTCGAAATATCTCTTGTTGTAAAACTCTCTTTACAAGTGTTCGTAGAGAGTATAATAAGAACTCGATGCTGCATGAAGGGAGAGGTTATGCAAGATAATGGCACCCTTATAAATGATCTTTTTTAGATGTAGCGAAGGGATCAGTGTCCTCGTGACGCACCGTTTCACACTGCACGAACTTCTGACAACAATTAGCGTAGTTGAGGGCGCGTAATCGTAGATTCGAGATAACTTTTTGCGGTAGGGGAATTATCGCTAATTAAAATTTTGGAAAGACTTTAATATGTATATCAAGTTGAGTTGCACGAGTAATACAGTATATGGGAAAGTGAAAAAATAGCTGTTTAAATCAAAATATTGTCATCTTAATCAGTAGCTTAATTTTACATTTCATAATGGTTAATAAAAATAACAATAACTTGACCGTGCGGTGTTGATTCTCTGACATGTGGATGGAATATTACACTGGTTAAAAAGACTTGCCTTGGTTAAATTATACATTTCTTGTATCTTACACATGCATAGTTATTAGGAAAAAAATATTTTAAATATCTCATTACGTCGGAATGTTTAAATATACGACAAAATATATATTATTTGACATTACGTTTCAACAGCACGTAGACTACGAATACTTCGAATTAATTTGTGAATAGGAAAATGGTCATGAAAATGCTCGTAGAATTTCGTTGGACGTCGAGACGAGGTAATCCATCATATTTTTACGAAAGAAAAGTATAACGCTTTAAAAAAATTGCTAGAATAATTAAGAAACAAATGAAATGTGTAAAAAGTCTTCCGTTATTCCGTCATTTGTCACTTGTAGCTCTTGGTAGGTTCTTTCCAAAGTCTCCACTTTATCTATGCTGTCTTGTAGCTTCGTCAATCCGATTTCAAACCTTGCTTTCTCCTCGACTAGCTTACTTCCTTCGTCTTCTTTTTGCGTCAGCGATTCTTGTAGATCCCGGAACTTTTCTTCCAGTTTCTCTAACTTCCCTACTCTTCCACCTATCTTCTCTTGTTCCTGTCTACTTTGCTTCAACGACTCCCGCAAATCCTCGCAAATCATCACTTGGAGCTGTTCTAACTTTTCAACTTTAACCTTCAATTGATCAATCTCTGCACACTTTACGTTGATGAGCTCTTTTTCTTTTTCACGATCCGCCGCAATCTGATCTATTTCTGATCTTAAATTTGCATTGTCGCGAGTCAACCGTGTGCACTCTGCCTCCAACGGCTCGAACCCGCTTTTTCTTGCAGTATATTCTATGAGATCCGTTAATTTTTTGTGGTAACGGTAGAATTCAGTGCACAAATTATTTAATTTTGCTGAAGTTCGGCTGTTTTCTGTTTGAAGCGTTTGATCTGTAATGAAGTTCTCATCATTCGAACAGACACTTGCGTCAAAGAATCTTTCTGTTGGTACCTCGTTGACTTCAAGTTGAATCGACGGATCATTGTCGCACCATGTTGGAGTCTGGCATCCTACAGAGGCGTTGTAGACGTGACCACAGATAGGACAATATGGCGGCATTGCGGGGAGGATTCGCTTGGAAAATAACGCTTCAACAGATCGCTTGAATTGTTGGTGCTTGTTCTTCGCGGTTATATTTCTAGAAGAATATCCCGCGCAGGCACAACCGAAACTAATAATATTGTACCGTGTTTTGGACTGCTGCCAGACCCAAGCTCTCGACGTCTGATTGAGTACTGATATTGTTAACTAGAGTTTGGCCACAGCGAAACAATGCCAGCGCGAGATCAACCGGGAAAAACATATCTTCCAAGCCGAAGCGCATGCGCTCACTACGTGCTGCATTGTAATCTACGATGTCGGTCGCGCGCTAATTAGTGCAGCCATTAGTTATTACGGAATACCGAAATCGTCAGAGTTTTCTTTATCGTTACCAGGAAAAATATGTGTCAATCTTTTCAGTGTCCATACTTGAAATGTGATCATATTTAAATGAATTCAGCGTCATGACTTCACCCTAAAATAGGAAATTTGTTTCAATTAGGTATATGTTCGAAAAGACCGTCCAAAGATTAATCCTGGCAAGATCGCGAGACTTATTTACTGACGAATTCTTTATGAATCGCAGCAGCTGGATTACAAAAATAAGAATTCAACATTTGTTCCACATTCATAGATTATACTCTGCCATAATGATATCATTATTGGTCTACATGTTTTGTGACGTTAGCTTGGGTTAAAAACACCATTTTCTAACTTCTAACAAGCCCTTGCAAGTCCCGAACTTCTTATTTGAAGAGGCATCAAATCTCGGTCGGTAACAGACAACGCCCCACTTGACCTACAGGGTTACTCGATCGGATTGAAGTACAAAAATCGATAACTTTTAAACCGCATTCGTCGATTTCGATACTCTCCTATAATTTCCATCACCGGCTCAAAGAGTTTTGTTAGTACTTACTGCATCTAAGTAACGTAAAGTCTAGACTTAACGTACTTTGACTGGAGATTAGGATCCTATCATAACTCAGACAGTGCTAACGTTTCGCTTCATGAGTGAGGCAGCTCTAAGAGAAAACTTTGCCAGAGTAATTGTCAACCTTGTATAATTGACAATGGCATCCCGAGATAAATGTAAAATTTTTTCGTTGACGAATAATGAAGAGTCCGATACCAAAACCATGGAGATTATGCTCCCCCCCATTAAGATAGGAGGCTCAATACGGGCCGACTTGACGTAAACACGTACTTTCCCTGAAGTCGAGTGATATTTATTCCAAAGATACAATAATGCTTGTTATCGTAGATAATTATTTTGCAGATAAATGCTCAAGTACAGAAATGAAAATTGGGAGATAACCTGCGGCGATATATTTTCTTCCGTCTGATTGAACTCGTTCAATTTGCATTTCATTGCCTCGAACTCATTCCTCAATACTTCTGATTGAAAAAAAAATTGATGCTTCTCGTTGAAGAACAAAAATCTATAATGCAGGATCCTTCTTAGTCATCAACTCCAGCCATGGAGGTACTCGTGGTACCCCGATCCACCGCCAGACGCCGCCACTACTGTACAAGGAAACTTGAAGCTGTATCAAGTTTTTATCACGCTTTTCTCACTCGCGGTCACCACGCGTACAGTTATCATGGTAGGCGGAAAAAAAACAATACCCCTGGAAGAAATAGGCAGGAAAAAAATTAGAATAAGTTCAGTCTACGTATGACAGGACAATAACCAAAGACACAACACAACATCCCGTACGCAAAACGCGGAATGTGACTTTCGCAGTCCAAAGGTTGGAACAAGTTCTTCCTATTCCAAGATTTTTCACACTATCGGGGGTATTTTTTCCGGGATTCCGTTACTGCAATTCCACGTACTTAGGCACACGAATTACCGGCAGTTGACCGTTGAACGCAATTGTTTACAAATACTCATCCTGGCCAGATGAATCACCGTCATATCATATTCGGAATACCATTCCTGGTACCGCGATGCGGATCTTGTACATGGATTTGACTGACATTCTACATACCTGGAAACTGTATATTTGTTTCGATGAAACTACTTTATATTCTTCGAACAGCGAAAAGTTCTTTAGTGTACGTTATGGATGAACTGGAGTTTCCACCATTCGCAGAAACTTGAGATACAGGGATACGGGAGGCTTAAATTAGATACTTCGTTGCAAAAAATGGAATCGAAATGTGACTGCACCGTGCACTCATGGTTCTCGATATATAACGGATCGAATGGTATGACTTTGAATTCGTCGAGACGCGTCCTGTAGCTTGGAACTAACAAGGTGTCGAAGCATGGAAGTGAGGAGATCCTGTGGCTCGTGCCACAGCCGCAGGTATTCGGTTTGTTTTTTCAACACCTCGCTAGTATACGAACCGAATATCTGGAGCCGGGTCGGTCGGTTGAGTCGCAGGTTGGTCGGAGATAACCACGGGAGGAGTCTCGGAGAGGCCGCATAGTTCCTCCCCGTCCAATCCTCGGTGATCCTGTGCACCTCCTCCCGGCATGATCTCGGCCCTCTTTCCTCCCTCCCTCCCCTTCCTCTCTCCTTCTCTCTCCGTCTTCTCCCTCGGTTTGGCTTATCTCATGCCCGCCTCGCCTCGCTCTCTGCTCACCCACCCACTCAGTCACTCACTCACTCACTCACTCACACGCGACCTCGGTTCACCAACTATGTTCGCGAGCCGTGACTATGGCTGGTGGTTGGTGTACGTGTTCCCGCTCGCTCTGACGTCCGTCTGGGTTATATTCCACATCCACAGGTTTTACCAATGACCGAGACACTCCTACGCCCCAACACCGTCCCCTCTTGCACATCTCCATGGTCGTCGAGGCTTCTGTCCGCGGTCTCCAGACTGGCCATTGAATCGTCCTCGATGTTGCGCGGCCTCCATGTACCGCACTCACTGTCGACTATCATCGGTAGTTAATCATGATCTCTCTACCCTCTAAAGATCTCGGTTTTCTTGTTATCCTCGTCGTCCTCCTTTACCTCTTCTTATCCTCACCTTCGCCGTCGACTGTTACCTCACGCGTGTCCGGTAGCTACACGAATTCTCCGGAGTTCGGAGATCATTCGAAGGTCAGTGTCGTCCAGAGAGTAACGGACAGAGTCGGTGCTCTCCGGATCTCGCTAATCCACCCGCGGACGAACCTCTTCAACGACGTCCACTACATCGAATGTCAATTTGGAACAATTGCTTTTCGCTGTTTACTATCTTCGGTTTCTTTTTTTCGTTTCGTCGGTTTTCGGTAAGAACGTCTCACGCCGGTTACAAACCAGGTCGCCCACGCATGTACGGAGCTTGGAACGTTGCAATGCCGACGACGGCGGGAGGGAGGGAGGAGGGCCGATCCTAATAACGTGGGGGGTGTGCGTCGAGCCGTGACACAATGACGTCACTGGTCGTCGCTGGACATCCGCCATGTTCAGACCACGCATATTCACTAATAATATACACGTACATGGGTACATACTCGAACCGAGGCGGTCGAGGAGGGAGACGGTGAACTCCGGGCATAATCTACGCTGTGTATATAATACACCTACCTGCCATTATCTTTCATCGTGAGAACATTTCGGCTCCATGGAAAGCCTGTGCCGCCGCCAGCCTACCGATGGAATTAACTGCTTTGTATCACAAGATATATGGACACGTTAACCGTGTACGTGTATGCATTTTTATCCAAGTGTGCGTCCGTCTCTCAACATACCAACGTCCATTTTACATTATACCCATTATATGCACGTCTGCCGTGTCTCTGTGTGCTTGTGCGTTAAAGACGTATACATACATGACCACCTGTTTACTACCTTTTCAAACGAACTTATTTTAAAACATTCTTTCGCTCTCCTTCTCGCGAGTCCTTCGCTCTTCTTCCGCAGAGGTCACGACAATGTTATTCTCATATACCGCGGTCGGCATTCTTATGCCGCGTATATACGTATGCGGTCGTATTATCATTCTCGTTGAAAATGAAAATAAAATGTATTCCACAACGTAGTCTAGAACCTTCGTCTCGTCGCTTCGTTTCACCCGTACGTAACTATACGTTTATAAGAGAATTTCACCATATTCGTAAAGTAACCAAGGTACAAGGTTCGCCGATACAGATCGGTGAGTGCGCATTTCGAACCAATTAACGTGTAAATTCGAAGTTGAAATTTCGTGGATTCTCGAGGGGTCAGCATGCTCGTCGTCGTTGTTGATCACGGTCATCAATTATACATGAGCCGTGCCGAGCATTGGTTGTGTTGCATGTGGGAAAATGGAATACATTTTCTCAGTTCCATGTGTGTATCCGTGCATCCTACGTATCGCGTCGCATCGTATCGTATTGTACGTTTTACATAGACGCGACATTCGTCTAACTATATCTCGCATATATATTTATATGTACGCCTACCTGCGCATTTACGTATATATGTTATATACATTAACAGAGAGACAGACGAAACTACACGAATACCTACTAGGTGTCCTCGGTTGTGTACAGGTGCGCTTCTCACACACGACTGACACACGTGGGAATGTGTCACAGGTGCTGTTGCCGCCCGCTGCCTGGAGCTCCCTCGGGAACTTGACGTTTTTCAGGGCACAAAAATCCCCCCTCTCCCTAACCCCCTTATACCACACGCATACGCTCCGGTCTGTCTTCGTTTCAGCAAGCGCGACCGTTTTGTACACTAATTAACGAAGAGAGTAAAAACAAAAAAAGAAAGAAGAAAAAAAAAATAAATAAAATTTTGTACCAATCGCGTGAAACATACAGTATGAAAAATTGTGCGGAACAAAGACGGAGATTTAAACGAAGAACTTCCTCTTCTTCTTCTTCTCCTACCGTATACGTATATTTGAAAAATTTCATTCAGGAGCGTTATTGCTCTGAGTTGTTGTCGGCTCAGCTCGTTAATTGATATAAATTGATTTCTCGCATGTCGAGCTCATAGTTCTGCGGGGGTAAGTTTAGTTTTATCACCTATTACAGTCCTTTTCTCAATTACGTTAGTAAACTTTTTTTTCTTATTCTCTTTCACTTCCCTCTTACCCAAAAGCCGTTTCCAGAGTATAATATCCAAAATACGATATTTTCTTCCTTATTTTCGGATAGCGGTTAATATTCATCGTCTGTTCTCGTTCTCGAGTTCGTAAAATTGATAGAAATGGAAAAGGATTCAAAGAAACAAAACCAAATCAAGAAAAAAAATCGCAATACAGAAGACATTCTTCACAACGATACCGATCCGCAGTTTTACAATCTCAGTATTCGCTCACCGTTCCGGAATTCCTTTTTACCGATTCTCCGGCTTTTTCAACCGATCTCGCACACAAATTAATTCCCAAAAATTTTGGAAAGGAGGCTGTATACGAACCTGTATTATTAAATATGTGAACGATGCTAAAAGGGGCACCGAACTAACAAAGTCCGTTAATGAGAACCCGCGTGCTGCATCGGCGGCAGCAGCAGCAGCAACCACTTGGCGGTTGGCATTGGGCCCTTGGTTGCAATGCACGACGTAGGAATGAGCAGCCACCGTGGGACTCACGGGGACTTTTATGGGGCCTCACGGGGGCGGCTGGGAGTCGGGGATCTCCTCCTGGTCTATAGGGCGGTCGTTGCCGCTGCCCGCGCGTTGAACGTCGGCGAAAGCAGAAATCCCACGACCCTTTTCACCATATTATATTTTTCGTACGCCGTTGCAACCCGGCCAACAAACGCGTCTCTACGCGCGTCTCGAGTCGCGAGTTGCGTTTTATCACCCGTTGTATTAATTTTGTTTTTTTTTTTTTTTCTTCTCTTTCACCTGCACTCGTTTATTCTCATCTCATTTCTCTTGCCGTTCCATCTCAGTTTCGATTTATACCGGAAGTAGCGTCGGAGGCCGGCAATAATCACTCTATCTAATAATAAAAAAAAAAAAGAATTTAAAACAACAGTGAATTTATTCGTCTGTATTTTGCATAATTATTCAAGAACATGGATTGGTCTGTATTCGGTCATTGTTCGTTTCACGTCTCGGGTCAAGATCGATCATCAAAGTATTGTTGTAATTACATTTTTTTTTTTTTTTTTATGAACGGAAGGGGATGAACGTAATATTACAAGTTTTGCAAATTTTTGGGGGTCGAATCTAGTTTACGGTTTCCGAGGATTTAATTTTAAAAAACGTCTTTCACTTCAGCCCGGTATTATGACATTTCTTTTAGGAGAGATTTCTTTACAATCTCAAAAGCATATGAACATGAAACATTTAATAAATCGAAACTTGGAATGAAATGAGTATCCCCCTCGGTGTATAGAAGAATTGAAAACCGTAAATTTTTATCGAAATAGTTGAGTAATTAATAATTCTATACTAATAATTACATAGCTTAGTAACTTTTGTTTATACAAAATTACTATTAATAATGGACGATCTTCTTCGCGAATGATTCCCACAATAATTACCCGATACGAATTACTGATAAGATAAGAATATTTTGAAAGAAAGTATTACATTATTATTTTTCCTGCCAACAATTGACGAACTCGAGAAAAATTTAAGTACCAGATGATCCATTAACGAGCTAAACGAGCTGCGATTTATCGCAACAGCTTTGTGCATGCCGAATAGAATGAACTATGAAAAAATTTGTCGGCAACGTATCGAATCTGTTGCTTCTTTTTTGCTTTTATTTTACATCCATCGCATCAGACTTGTTAATTGTGATAATTTTCGTCGTAATTAATTTATTTGAAAATCGTTTTTACCCCGACTGTACGTCAGACGTACATCACCCTTGAGGGTTGGTTCTCATTAGAGTTTTCCCGAATCAGCGCACGACGCGTGACTGATCTTCTATATATGTCGGGAGGGGTGAAATAAGGGAGGAAAATTGATTAACTGACGGTCGGTGCTAAGAAGCGTAGAGAGAGTCGCGACGTCTCTGTGAAATCGGTTGTAGTTGAAAGCTCGCGACTAATTATTACCCGCGGCGATTCCCGTTGAGGGCCATTAGAGGTTCAGGGGTTCGTCGGGGTGCAAAGGTGCCTCGTGATATTTACTCGGATCTAATCACTATCGCTTATTAGATCTACCTTAAAGGAGGAGGTGCGAGCCGGAGGCGTGGCTAATAAATTCTCTCTCTCTCTCGCCTTCTATTCTCATCGAGCGAAATTCCACCATTGCCTGCAGACAAAGCCTTAATTGTTTCTCGCTTTACTCGCCTATATTTGCTTCCTTGCCTTATTCGCCGTCTACGTTTCAGTTCTCCTTCATCTATTATCTTCGGCTCCCGCCATAGGCTCGAGTCGTTCCTTTTATTCCTGTCTTATCTTATTTTCTATTCTATTGTATCATATTATATTATTATATTCTCTTTTGTTACTCCACCTCGCCTGCTTATCATGCAAACGAATCGCGATATCTACCAGCTATGGATACAGTTGTCGAAAATTGTCTTATTAACGAATTTGTTAACGCAGTTAGCGCCTGATGGATCGCGTAGCTGCAGGCGACTGCAAACACCGGACAGCAGGCCTCGTGTATTAATTTGTTTCTTTCTTTTTCTTTCTTCTACCTCGGACTTCAATTTCATTTTCTACACACTCGATGAATAACGAGTCTACTTTAGAACGATATTTAGCTACGTAAAGTGCATCATTTCGATCCAATATGAATATTCTTTAATTTATAGAACTTTTAATCATTACATTGTTACTTTTTTTTTTTTTTCACACTCCACGACTGTCGGTTTTTAATCGTAACCTAACAGCAATTTGTGTTTATTTAACGTTGCTTAAATTTTGAACCATTCCTCGAACCAGAGTTGAATCCATCGTATGTTCAAAATTTAGCAACAAACATTTCAAGATTGGAAATCTCATACCGCGGTAGAGAGGAGTAGCGTTTAGTTATACAGGGTGGCCACGGGTCAAAGAAATCTGGAAAACCTGGAAATATCATGGAATTCGGAAACTCTGGAATAATTAGGGAAATGTCGGTTTTTTTTTAGGAAAGTCAGGGAATCGTTTACTGTGTTTTCTCTTTATTCTAATTGGTCACAGCTGGCATAAAATCCTCTACATACAATGCTGATGATTTTTTTATTTAATATTAGAATCAACGCTCACTGATTTCTCACGGTAGCAGATTTTTTCGCAAACAATCGACCCTGCGACGAAATATATCCTGAAACTGTACCAAGACGGCGTGTCCTTTAAACGGCAAACTTTGCAGTGTCCTTGCGCGAGGAAGGGTTCAGAGTTGAAGTAGAAATCCGTGGTTCAAAGGACATCTTTGTTCATTTATTTGGAACCAATTTCAGGGGCGGCAAAGTCGAAATCAAAAAAAAAGTTGAAAATCAAAACCACCCCGGTGTACGTGTTATCTACATGTTACTTTCACCGCGTTTGTACAAGCGTGGAAAACGCGCGGTATAGACAGACTTGAGACTCGCAGCGTCAGACTTTAGTACACTTGACGTACCGCCAGAGTCGCCTCGGCTCGGCTTTGATCGCATTGGATCGCATTGGATCGCATTGGATCGCATTGGATCGGTTTGACTCGGGCATGGCGCGGGCAACCGAGCGTGGTTCCTCCTTTATGCCCCCGTCGACCTCTGTCCTCTAAGTCTCCGCTGTAACACCGCGACGTCCTCGTATACCCACGGAATTATTTATCGAGGTGTATCCATCCTCGTCCGTATGCGCGCGTATCTCGATCCCTGATCCATTCGCATCCGCATTGCATCCGTCCTCTTCTTAGTCATCCGCGTTCTCCGATTTCAAGGCAATGCATTTATCGCCAATTCTCATTTCCAACCTCATTCCTAGGGTACAGGTATTTTTGCCGTTTCTATATTCGAAAAGACAAAAAAAAAAAAAAAAACGAGATGGTCCCCGAGACACGGTTGGATGGTTTAATGTATTGCCAATATTATTCTGGGAGGAACACTCTGATTTTTTTTTTTTTTTAAAGATTTTAGTACGAAATAAACGTCAAGACTAGTTTGATTTATGAAATATAATTTTAAAGTACGTTTCGGTAAAAATTTTTACAAAAATTTTGTACGAATCTGAATGGAAGCTGTTTTCAAAGATTCGGTGTCTTGTTGTTTATTTTTTTATTTTTTTATTTATTTATTGGGGGCCTCCAACAGAGTGGCTTAATTATTTACTTATGCGAGATTTATGATTCAGGATGTCGAAGTTGCCGGAAATTTTGGGAACACGTATGAGGTAATCAAAGGCGTAAAAAACGAACGTTACCGATACTATGGTTTGACAAGGTGAAGTCAATGTTTTTTTTCTTTTTATTCAAATTTTGACATGATGTTTAACATGCAAATCTGCGTCACAAGACGTTGTTTTACGTATACCACAAATGAGTTTGGAAAACCCCAGTTCCAATGATATATTCTCCCTCCTGTAAAGTTTGACTGCCGACAATTTTATCAGGCCAAGACTATGTACGGACATAATCCAATCGAATGATCGGACAAGTGATCATTAACTGGCAATTTTCCATCCGTCCGTTGTGATAAGTCACAATAATTTCCGGTGTGAGATAATAAACTTTCCTAAAAGACGGAGAGAAAATTCCCGAGTTAGTTAGTCAGTCAGTCAGTCAGTCAGTCAGTCAGTCAGTCAGTCAGTCAGTCAGTCAGTCAGTGCCTGATTATTTGCAGTTCAAGCAAAGGGTGTTGTAGAGAGGAATACTGGAGAAGACGAAACCGCAGATGGTAAATAACATGGCATGTTAAACTCCATGTTTGCGAAACGTCCAAATAAAGGCATTGTGCCTTATTTAACTGTAAGTGATAAAAGTCTCGCGCCAATTTGTCGTTGAGACTAATTCAATCCTCACAGATTACAACAAAACTCGGGACTTGTAGAGTTTTCGTTACCAACGAATTTTGGTGCCGCAAAACATCGTCTGTCTGTCTGTCTGTCTGTCTGTCCGACTGTCTGACTGTCTGTCGCTCTTGACTGACTCACCGTGTCTCTCGACATTGCGCCTTGTAACACAAGCATCGTGCAGCCAAACGCCATTCACCGATACAGACTCTCTCTCTCTCTCTCTCTCTCTCTCTCTCGAAGAGGAGGAGGAGGAGGAGGAGGATAATTGACCGAATGGTGTGTGCTGTGTGCCTTGACGAGTGAGAACGCGGACTCCTTTTCTCCCCTGGCCTTCTGCCACTTCTTCTTCTACTTCTACTTCGACTTTTTATTCTTCTACTTCTTCTTCTGTTTCTTCACAGAGAAGAGCGCCCCTTGCGTGCATGTTCAAAACTCCGCTATATACTCACAAAAGCGGCCTGAGGTGTGCTCATGTAGATAAGCTCTGTTAATGACCGGACGTGCGCTCACCCAGCCAGAACTTTACCAACCTCTCCTCTCCTCTCCTCTCTTCTCTCCACTCCACTCCTCTTCTCTCCTCTCCTCTCCTCTCTCTCTCTCTCTCTCTGACGAGCACCTCTTCGCAGAGTCCTACGCGTGCTGCGACGGCAACTCTGGTCGGTACTTCCATTACCAGTTACTAACACTTGTAGCTTTTGCTGCGATGTTACTCCACCTCGTTGATCATGATGATCCATTCACCCGAAGTTTCGATCGATCGTGCCTCACTTGGTAGGTGCTGAAATTGTCACCGGCGTTCAGTTACGTTGAAAAAGTAGATGAAATAATTAAAAAATAAATAAACAAATAAAAAAAAAAAATACTAGTCATATCAATGCCGTATGGCAAGCAGTTTTACATCAAGCCTAATCGATTTAAAATTAAAAAAAAAAAAAAAAACTCGAGTCGCATAATGATTCGGATTTTCAACGATCGTTCGTGAGGTGTCAACGTTGATCCAGCGATCCGATTTCAGGAACGATCGTTGCATATAGAATTGATCAAACCACAATCGAGGAAAACTTGTTCAAATGATATTGCAAAGTCAATTTTTTCACGAGTCATTATGAAAGTTTACATAAATGATCTTAAACATCAAGTGTCTCGTTACGGCTCAACGTTGCCAACCTGATGATGAATTATTGATACTTCTTTTGCAAGTCTTTGATAATTAAAATCCTGCGTCTTGATAGAATATCACGTTTCAATTTTCTACAGAACCGGAATAAATTGTTCGTTGCAAATCAAAACTGTATCGATATGAAAGACGGAAAGTAATTAGGAATTTTAAAAAGCTTTTTCGCTTCTAGCGATGAGAAAAAAAAAAAAAATTAAAAAAAAAGCCAACCATTCGGCAAGTTTTTTTGTTTACATATTTATAATCATACGACTAATACGTTCATATACGACTAAAATCTTGTAAATATCTCTCATAATATACCTCGTTAGTTTCTTCGATTCGTTGGACGAGACGAGATGAAGAGATAAGCATTAATTTTTTTTTTTTTTTTCTTCTTTTTTCTACTTTTCCCTGACCCGAGTATCGGGATATTCGGAAGGGTTTAATTTTTACGGACGGATCGTCCGGAGGAGAAAGATACGGAAGGAGGGACGAGCCGCGAGCTCGCGCTGTGCCGTGCGTTTAACGTTTTACATTTTACATTTTACATTATACGGTTCGGTAAGTTTCCTGTCGTTTTCTTAACTGGCAGAAGTCCGTTGCGTAATGACTCCTCCCCTGTCTCCCTACCTGCGGGCCTAGCTTCTTCCTCCCTCCCTTTCCTTCATTCCCTCTCTGCCACCCTCCTGAGTGACTCTACCTTACAAATATAACGCGGTCTATAAACTAGCCGCTGGCACATCGACGAGACCACCGTGGATATTATACGGGCGTATGACGCGTGTAATTGGGAGAAAATTTCAGGGTATATACGCGAAATCCATATCACTATACGGCAATTTTACTGCTGCAGGCAACTCATTATTTTAATACCGTTTTTGTTATTATTATTATATATATATATATATTTGTGTGTGTTTTCTTTCTCATTGCGATCACTGTTGCTATATTTTTTTGCAACTGTTGCGAAAATTTAATGCTTTTGCAACGATAAATTGACGTTAAAGCCTTGTTTAACTAAAAAAGTAGAGTAAACCTCACAAACTGATTTTGCGTCGCAGTAACCAAAAAAGGATCGGTAATAGCGCAAAATGGTTACGCGTACCTCGTTTTTCGTAATCCCAACAATATTCAGTTTATTTTTTTTTTTTTAACGATACCTGTTTTACTGAATTTTTCGAGTTACTGTAACGAATGAAAGTTTTCTCAGTCTAATTAGGTTATATCATATAATGTACAGGGTGGAGGTCAAAAAACTAAAGAATATTGTATACGTTTCTTTATTTCATGCAGTATGATGCAAAGTGTATTGAAATTTTTTGTTCCAAATCCCAAGGATAAGTTGTAGAAAATATTGGGATTTAATCCGCAGGATAAATTTTAATCGTTCTCTGATCCATGTAAAACCAACACAACAGTCTATTTAATGAATATATATTTTTCAAAACCAGTGATTCACTCGAGTCGTGATAAAATGTTACTATCATAATTTATTACTTACGATCAGATCCTAAGACAAAGAGACTAGTTTTCTTCTTTCTTTCTTTCTTTTTTTTTTTTTTCCCGTTAACCTGTTCTGCTCAAGCATTAAGTTTTGCAAAATTCGTGCCTAACGATATCCAATTGTGTCGCAATTCGCGTGCGTTTCTCTCCCCATTTCTCTGTCTCTCTCCTTCTCTCCAGTTGTGTTCAAATTAGATTGCACATATATCAGGAAAGGTGGTGAAACCGTGAAAGGCCCGATCTGTTTAACGAAGCGATTCGCTAATGCAGCAGGCCGGGTCGATGATTGCGGGATGAGGAAAGGGGAAAGTTCGCGGTTTCATTTGCCCGACGATGTGAATGAGAAGGAACGCCGGAAGAGCGAGTTTAAACGGCTCCTTCACCTACGCTACATCCCTGTGTGTGTGTGTGTGTGTGCATATATATATATATATATATAAACACGATACGTACCCTGGACCCATTCACCTTACCGAACGAGGAAACCAGTTTTTCGATTATCTCTACAGATTACATGTGTGTATGTATGTATGCATATAGTAAACGTATTCTTACGCGCTAATGGTTCGCCTTCACTTTTGCTAATCGATCGGAAACTGACCGTTGCCGTGTAATAATTAAGAATTCACCGGCGTCGTAAACGCGCCGTACCAGCGTTTTTACAGCCGTATAACCGCGGCACAATAATTACCACGTTATTTTATGGTTTCAACGATTATAATTGAATATTCGAATGTCGAGAGTCTTTTTCACCGTTTCCTCTTTTTCTTTACTTATTAAATTTTTATTTTTTTTTTTTTTTTTTTATACATTTTTGTCCCGTTCTCCCAAGTTGTAACGGAAAGTACAATATTACAGCATATATACATTGTGTACGATTAGAAATCGCACGGTTCGAGTTGAAAACAGTAAGAAAAATTCGTTCTTCTTCTTTCTTTCCTTCTTTTGGAACCTGTCATTTGATTCTACACGGCGCGCGGCGTAGTGTTTGGATATTTTTGTACAAAAACAAAAAAATAAAAATAAATATAAATAAAAAAATTTGGAAACTTGATCAGAAAAAGGGGTTTTTTTTTATTAATTTTTTGGGTTCTTTCTTTTTTCCATTCACAGAGCATGAGATTTGAAAAACGAGAGACTTTGTATATAGGAAAAGAGAAAGAACGAATTATGTGTGTATATATACACTATGCAGTAATGATAATAAGGAGGAAAAATTTGTTGTCTTTGAAAATAAACTTGGGCATCCAGTCTGCTTTTGTACAATGCGCGTGTAACAACGATAGGCATAGAGGGAGATAGAGAGAGAGAGAGAGAGAGAGAGAGAGAGAGAGAGGCAGAGGCCGGTTAGTAAGAGACTCGGCTCTACGGTAAGGCAGCGTTATAAACAGTGCAATAGAGGCTAGGGCAGTGCCACGTTCTCCTAGGAAAGTATTACAAACACGTAGTAGCGATAGCACCGGAAGTAAGCAGTTGTCTAACAATAATGTTCTGAAGTGCGGAGAGCGCGCGGACCATCGACTAAATCTTGCGTGCGTATCGCCGGTTGGTATATACCTATATGTAATATACGCGTATACGTATATTGTGACAAATTTCGTCTTATATGACGAAAGGTAGCCGATAATTATACCTCGGTAATAATGAACCTGAAACGGGTGTCAAATTTATGCCCATAATTACAATTTTACCCTATCGTCATCTAAATCTGACTACTTTCAAAGATTTCCCTTCCTTTTTGTTTTATTATGGTCTTGGTTTTTTTTTTTTTTTTTTTTTTCAGATTTGTTTGTTTCGTTTATTACGCGAACGGAATTCGATACAGTTTTTCTTATAGGGAGAATGAAAATCAACTCGACCACACTTTGGACTTCAGAATTTTACATTTTTTTATTTTGTTTTTTTTTTCTTCTTCCTCTCTCACCTTATGCGATTTTCTCACACTCCGTGAGAGTATCACCGCTGATTTTTTTCAAACTTGATCCGATTCCCGTTTCGAATTCTTCGACAATCAAAGTTTGGCCGTTTTTTTTTCTAGAGCGATGAATTTTCAAACGACGATATCTCAGAATCGATCAATGGTATCAACGAAAATAAAGTTATCGTTATATACATATATTTGTATTTAATAGAATTTTTTTAAAGTAAAAATTTTTCACCTTTGAAATCATGGTTTCGTTGCGAAAAATTTGTTCGAAAAGGATATAAGTTGAAGATGTTCTGTGAAAAAAACGTAAATTTTCATACCTGTTCAAAACGACATCTTTAATGATTCGGTAGTTGTCATTTTTTCTTCTTTTTTTTTTTAGATAGTAAAAACGTCATTATTTCCTGTTGACAATTTCAGACAACGAATGTTTTATCGTATGTTGGACATTTTTCATTTGGAAACTTACGACCTTCTGACTGGCGAGTGGATTGAATTTATAATTCACGAAAAAATTTGGCCCATACTACAAAAAATGATTGCACATATGAGTATCACTATACAATATTGTGATCACACGAACTTTAATTTTTTTTTTTCTCCATAAAGACCGTTCACGAAAAACGTATTGTATACATACATATATATTTATAAATTTCGATAGTTTCTAAAAATCAACCTCAAAATATATTTCACGCCTGAAAAGGTGAGAAGTTTTTTTTTTTTTTCTTCATATTTTTACGTTCGTAGAAAAACTACGTTGAATAAAAAAAAAAAATTTCACCGACAACGGGAAGTGTTGAAAACATATATCTTACCAATGTTAGAAAAATTTAACTTAACGTAATGTCCCAACAGATCATTACTTGTTAATTGTTAGATTTCATACAATATCACATTAAATTTTCATAACAATATTTGATTTGTAGTTTGTAATTTTTCTTTCAGTGAGTAATATATTAAAAACGATAAAAGGGTTGAATCAACCAGTCAATGTCAACAGTAAATTCTGTGAAATTCCCTACTCTAACCCTGTACTTAGTACACTGCCCTGTTAAATATCGAAATTGCATAAAGATAGAAATTTCGTTGGTACAAGTATCGGCCCGCATACATGTTACATACATAATATAAGATACGCGGAGACTCCGTGTAAGCAGGAAACGCCGTCCTTAATACACAGCGTGAGTGTATTAATAATAAAAAGAAGAAGAAGAAGAAGAAGAAGAAGTAGGAAGACGCGGGGTTTTAAAAGAAAAGAACATATATCGCGCCTTTTTGTTTCTTTTTTTTTTTTTTTTTTTTTTCATTTTATTTATTTATTTTTTTTTTTCCCTCGAATCCCCGACCGCCGTCAGCAACAAGCACCAAGCAAAAGATTCCGTTTTCATAGAGCCGCGACGCGGCGTGGCCTGTCACTTGTTGCATACTGATTGCGATACGCGACCGAAATAACTCCCCCGAGACCGGAACGTCCCCTTCGTGCTGGATGCAGCCAGCAGGCATACGGCATATAGCATACAGCAACATAGCATATAGCCGCACGCTTATAGGTCGCACACGTTTTCTTAGCCCCCGGTGTGTTGCAGTCCTCTCTCGTTTATAGCGCAGGCATAGCCTCGCGACGGGTCTCCGGCCGCTTCCGGTGCACGGCTCCTTGCCCCCGCCCCTGGGCTTCCGGTCTTCTTATATATACACGCCCGCACGGCGGACCTACGTTGTCGGTACTACGCGTACTACGCGACCCCCCTCTACCCCCTGCCCCCTGCCCCCTTGCCGCCACCACGGACACCCCTCGTTTCGTTTTCCTTTTTTCTTCCCCCCCCCCCCCCCTTTTTTTTTTAAAGCCTCCTCCTTTTCCTCCGTTAAGGTTTCACCCACACGCTTGTGCAGGGATTCGCTCCTGCGCCCCCTCGTTGGAAACCACCCTCGATACTAGAATCTGGGGAGTCACGCGCTCTTGCTTAGGTACTCGAAAACATCCAGAAAGATCCTTCAAGCTGTGTATGTGCGGACAGGATCAGCTGATCCCTCTTTTAAACTGGGCCAAATTCTTGCAGATTCGATCGAGGATCGTGTAAGACACCTTGTTTCGAAGGTTGTATGTACGGTTTCGTCTCTCGGTGTATCTGAAAGACAATTTTTAAAGCTTTTGAATCTCATGTAAAATTGTACTACTTTTCAACGAATTCTTTCGGGGAATACTGCGAAGATGTTCAGTCGTGGATTGGAATAAATATCCAATCCTTTTAATACACTATGTGGGATATGTTTCCTGGACGGTAATACTGATGAAATTTTGTAATTGGTTTTACCGCGAGAAATGGTGGTGTTAAGATTAAATACGATTGGCAACCATGGACTATGAATTCGAAAATTCAAGACCAGGTACGATTGACATCCGGTAGTGTTAAATTGACACCGAATTATAGTCTGTACAGAATTCTACAACCAACAGTTTTTTTTTTTTTTTTGCACGGTGTGGTTAAAACATGTTTTTGATCACGGTATAGAAAAGATGAAGTTCTTTCATCAATTTTCATATCCTTGTGTCTTTTTAGATCAATTGATCTGACGGTGATGCATGAAATCTCTTTAAATTTCATTCTCAATAGACCAAGAAGTTCTCATAGATCGTGTTTTTCAATCGGCGATAGATCGGGAGACATGCCGATTCAGTGACGTTGTTCGACGATCATCGATCTCAGATACCTAACCTATCTTCCATGTCAGGCACAATCGGTGTCTCATGTAGCTGACGGAAGTGACAACTTTTCAACGTAGAACGATAGATACTTGCGTGTGGAAGTGCAGATGGTCGTTTGGACCAACACAACCATTGAAGCAGTCCATAAGTTGCATGATCGTGGTCACGGTGCGGATAACCAAAGAATTGAAACTCCGACGCTGATGTGTTACGTAGAGAGACAAGCTTATTACTCTGCAATTGTTGCGTCGTATTGGGTATATAAGAACAACGTGCGCGGGTGTGCCTGTGTAGGTTGTGATCTTTCATCTCCGTTGTAGGTTTACCGACACCAAAGAAAAAGAAAAACATTTGGGAAGCGACTAATTGATCCGATGCCTCGACACCACTCGTATAACACCGAATTAGTTATCGATGAAAAACGGCAACAGGTTCAACGCGACGATTAACCCCACCTAACCTTCTTCGTCCCGCGCAATTAAGACGCCTAATAATCCTTCCCGCCTTGTGGTTACGATACTGCTTTATGGAGTAGACCCGGAAAGACTGGAACACCGCGGTGCGAAAATTTCATTCATTCTACCGTCTTCCAACATTCGTCACGAGTCAGAAATGAATCACGGTTTTAACTCACTTTGAGCTACTTCAAAGCACCTCGGGTCATCGCTTGGGTGAATTCACCAAATCCATGACTTGTGGTGAAAGTGCAACTCCAAAGGATGTAGACTTGAATGAACGACGCCTGCAACGCTTGGGTTCATGAGTTGTAGTGAACTTAGCTCTATACTTACAGATGAATCCAGTAAAGTCATGACTTTTGAAATGCAACTTCAAACCATCAAGTCCTGATCAAATCCATCAACCTTTTACATCGTGACTTAGAGTATTTGTATGAATTGACTTGGGACGTCCCTGATCGAGCTTAGGTCAGAACTTTCAGATAAGTTCACTTCAAAAATGACTCCAAAGAGTGAATACCTGAATATTGGGTCGTGACTTGGAACCCCGAGACACTTGGGATCGCGACTTCCAGTGACTTGTGACTGTACAAAAGTCTCGTTCACCCAAATTATACCACGGTCTCCTAAGCTCTAGAATGTTACAGGTAAAACGTTCGGATCCCGTTGCAAGAACCGAAAACCCGAATTGATCTCCAACCGTCAAAGATAAACGGTAGATTGAATTTGAGGTCCGGTATCCGATCATGAGAATGTTGACGCGTCCAACGGAAGTCAAGTGGATAGTTGGCTCTCGGAACAGGTGATGCAGGTTTTGCCTCTGTGCCACTGGCTAGATTTCGCGCGTTTTCTCACGCTCGATGGCCTGGCGTACAGCTCTGCGGCTCGGTTCTCGCCTGCGTCATCCGGCGCTGGGCGTCCGAGTCGTCGATCTATATAAACGAACCCGCGCGAGAACGTTCACCACGGTGATCTCGAGTGCCGTAGGAGAGGATTGAACGGGGGAGGGGGGATGGGGCGACGGCTTCCTAGTTATAATAAACGACGCAAGAAGTCGAGCAGAAACCTGCCCTGCCCGGGGCCCAGGCAGCGGCCGTTTCGAGGAGCCGAGGTGAAAGGCGAGGAGAGAGGAGAGAGGAGAGATCGCTCGACTCTAGCCTCGAGATAGAGAAGATCGACGGAAACGGCGCCGGGCACTTGGAACGTCCGTAAGCCCCGCGCTGGTTGGTGGGGATGATGCCTGGATACGGATCTATGAATGGACCGCAAAGCCCCGGGGTGTCCCTACTTCGCAGACCAGAAAGTCTAATCGTCTTTCCACCCCCTCCTCGTTCATCGGTCGTTTTCAGTATCTTATCAATTTCTTTCAATCTTTTAAATGTCCATTTTGCAAAATTTATTGATCATTTTTTTTTTTTTTTTAGTAGGTACCTATCGTTTTATCGTACATGTAATCGTGGTCAGGCTTATTCGTACGAGTACTTGGGAATATTTTTTGTTTTCTTTTTTCAATCTATCATTCGGAACTTTGCATTCGATTTTAGGTTAATTAAACAGTAGAAATCGTTAATATTAATTCACTGTGTTAGGCACCTTATCACCTGACGCGGTGTATAACACTGCTATACAAGACGTTGGATAACAAACATACACACTCCCAATGAATGAATTTCCTTCCGTGTCAATAAATCTGGTTATACAAACATCGATTTACACACTTGTATAATTTTACCGTATCCTGCACAGCTAATCAAATCGTACCTCCATACGTGTAGGTATATCATATACATATGTATATTATGAATGATATTTTCTTAACTGTAAACGTATGCGAGATGCATACGTTCATTTATGCAAGTGTATATAGATATATGTGTATTAATATAATCTTGTAGCGAGGACGTAGTATAAAACTAGACAGGTGTTTATTGCTTGATTTGCTTGACCCAATTCTTGCACCGAGTGCGTAACGTTTACACATCGTGTGTGTATATATATACATGTATAGTGGGTATATCCCATAAGAGCTTACGCACAGTTTGTCTAATCGGCAAATACGCATGAGATGCGTTATACACACGACTTCATTCATCCTCTAGATTTGTTCGACTCCGTCCGATATCCCAAGATTTTCTTCCTTTAATTAGCATCTCACTCTCTCTCTCTCTCGCTTTTTCTCTTTGTCTTTCTCTTATGTGCGCCAGAAAGATCCAGCTTCGTTTTTTCTATAAATTAATTAGATCGGCTTTCCGTTCACCTTTTCGAAGTAACAAAAATAAAACAACGCCGACGAACATATACAAAGAAAAAGAAGATAAAGAAGAACGGTATTAGAAATGGTGGAAAAAAAAGTTGGACCAGGTCAACCACGAGAAACAGAAGGTTGGCAAGTATTTACTTGGAGACTAATGTTTCGAAAAGTCGGTAAGAGGGTTGGGATTCATCGTTGATTCTGGTCGTCGTCGTCGTCGTTGTGTCGTCGTGACTCGTGGCTATAGGTGCATGAACGAACGGAAATAGACGAGACGTAGGCTCTGCGAGATGGACTGCAGCAGCAGCAGCAGAAGAAGCAGAAGCAGCAAAAGCAGCAGCATCAGCGTCAGCAGCGTGGTAACACCACAGAGTCAGAAAAGCGCATCGCGTTGAACAGCGGCTGCATCCGAACCTAACCTAACCCGTAGGAACGAGTTGCGCGCGTCGTCTCTCGGCATGAATGAACAAACAAATGAATGAACCCACGGAAGAAAGAAACGAAACGAAACGAAAGGAAGGAAGGGAAGAAAGAAAGAAAGAAAGAAAGAAAGAAAGGAAGAAAGAAAGACCTAAGTATAGCGACGCCATCCACACAACAACACCCAGCCAGGGTCTCTTGATCACGGGAGAAGCGTCGTAGTAGTAGAGAATCCTCGTCGACGACGCCACTGGCGTCCTCCTCCCCCCCCCCCCCCCCCCGCTCGCTCTACAGGCCCGTTGAGAGAGTATTCATTCATAAAACTAACGCGGAGTGAGGCCAACTGGCGCGTGGGGGCTTCCCCCTTTCTTCTCCGCCCCCCCTCGCCTCCCCCCTCAACGCTTCCCTCACTCTTTCTCTCTCTCGTTAAGTTTCCCCTGCCCCATCCTCTCCGTCTCGCACCTCGCTGATCGCGGGCTGCTTGCCTGCTTGCCTTTGCCTTGCCTGCCTGCCCGCCTGCCTGCCTGCCTGCTTGCTTGCTTGCTTGCTTGCTTGCTTGCTTGCTTGGAACCCGGCTGGTCCGACCAACACATAAAAAGCAAGGACCGCCAGTGAGCACCAACACGGGTTCGGACGACGTGGAGAGGAGCCGAACGAACGACCGACACTCCTCAACACCCGTCGTCCGTGTTGCCTGACTGCCGCTACCGCCGCACCGTTTGCCCGTCACGATTTTAGTCGAGTCGCGTCGAGTCGCGAAGGGAGTCTGTGGTGCGTTTGAGAACGGCTCATCCTACACCCGTGTGTCGTCTTTGTATATCTCGAACATACATCACGCCGACGAGAGTGATCCTGTTGCTGTTGTGTTGTTGTCGTTGTCGTCGTCGTCGTCGTCGTCGTTGTTGTTCGAAAGGACTCTCTTATCAACTATACTCGCTCGACGGTGTCACTGCTGTACCCGGTGATCGCGTAAACGCGAGACAGAAAGAGAGAGACAGAGAGAGAGAGAAGGAGAAGGAGAGAGAGGGAGAGACAGAGCGAGAACGATAAAGAACAGAGAAGAGGGGGGAGGGGAGAGAGCTCGAAAAGAGAACCGAAACGCGGGAACAAAAGAATCGTCATTTACGGCCGCTGGTTGATGAGGAGGAGAAAGAGGAGGGGGAGGCAGGCAGGCTCAGTTTAATCATCCCGGTTTCATCCTGCGCCCCCCTGCACCGTTGCACCAGACCATCAACAGACGAATAACAAACGTTAAACTTGGTGCGAACGAGTGTGACGTAGGAAATGGTGGCGGTGGTGTCGATGTCGTTGTCGTTGTCGTTGTCGTTTTTGTTGCGGTACTGATGCCGATTGACCGACCACCGCGCTCTTGATATCGCTACCAATGGTCATTGGTCCTCGGTGTTGTACCAGCGACTATACGGTGCGACAGGCTCATTGTGTTTGGGCTAAACCGTTGAGACTCACATCCCCACCACTCGGGACTTTAGAGCATCGATTATCCCGAAGATACTTAAGAGATAACGGATTTGCCTGTTTCATTCCATGGCACAGCACGCTGTTATGTTTTGGGTATGAACGTACCGTCTAAACGGAATGAAAAACACCCGAAGGGAATCATTCAGTCTGTTTGGACTCGACGAGTCTTATGTTGTTAGTACTATTCTGTCGGACGGTAAACAATTGTCGGACACCAATGAAATTGACCCGATAATGCGGTAGAGAACAACTTCAAGTGATGTACAATAGGTGAAACTTGTACGAAGACGAAACACGTAAGTGGAACGTTTTGTCCGCGCGTAATAAACGTATTTGTGATACGTACGTTGTAATATTGTGACAATTGTGACCAAGGGGATAGTGAGAGAAACTGTGAAAGAAGAATAAGAAGAAGAAGACGAGAAAATGACAGTAATATGTCGATAGGTGAATACGTTGTGGATCGATAGAAGAGGGAAGCACAGTTTCGAGTTGTACTAAAGCTTTTAAGTTAACGTTCCGGTTACGGTGGAGACGATCAGTTTTTCATATCAAGTGAAACTCGCTCTGTTTTGGAAGTTGTCAATGAAGAGGGTGCAGGGATAGAGGATAGGAAAACCCGTTGCGCAAGATGCGGGGTATTCGAAAATAGCGAAAGAGACGCTCTCGTCTCGTTTTCGGGTTATGTGAATTGATAGTGAACACATGGTGGACACATGGTGGACACATGATCCGATCGTCGCTCTCCTCCTCCTCCTCCTCCTTCATTTTCTTCTCCTCCTCCTTCTTCTGTTTCTTCTTCGAGACCAAAAGTTACAGCTACCAAAGTAACGTCGCTGTCATATCCCATTGCCATGGGCTAAACTTCCGGTTTGAGTTGAACCGACGCTCCACAAAGCCGTCCGATACTTCCGTGTAGATCTACCTGAGGCTGGACAACGATTTTATGCATAAATCTATCGAGTTTTGCGGTGTGACAAGTTGAGACGAGAACGCGAAAAGACGCGATCAAGGAAAAAGGGATATACGAGACCGGAAATGGGATCCACCCGGACAGAACCTGGCTAATCTCGATACACCGCGAGAATCGACGTTTAACGGATATAATATCAAGCGAGAACTTTAATCGTATGCTGAAATCCGTTGCGGTAAGGAAGAAGAAAAGGAGAGAGGGAGGGGAACGCTAATGGACCGATTCATCGATTAGGGTCGACGATCAAGTGCGCGTGGAGCCCCCTTTCGATATAAAACCGATACGTGCGCGTTCAGTGCAGTGTCAGTTTTTAAATTAAAGCAAAAAGGAACGAAAAAACTTTCTCACTTCTTCTTTTTCACAGGGTTTTTAAACTCCATTTCGCGTTTATGAACTGTGTAGCAGATCATCTGTCCTGCAGGCCTTCACTCATGTTCGTCGATTATACCGACGCTCACGTCGGCATGGGAATCAAAGCTATGAAGTCCTTCGGCAGGCCCAGAGGTAGGTAGGCGGTGTACCCTGCACCTGTTTTTTCAAACTTATGCCTACCTGAAAATTCGTTCGATCGGGCTCTTCACGTTTCGATTGAACGAAAAGTCACGTTTTTACTTGTACCTTCAGTGGCTGATGGTACAGATGAATATAAACTCAAGTTCACACCACTTATATAGTGCTTTTTTGATACCTTGCCAAGTTCTTACTTTACACTATTCAAAATCTTATGATCGAAGTTTTCGGTCAAGCGTGTAATTTTTTTTTTCTCAACAGGAATTTAAGGCGGTCCCCAAACAATTTATTTGATCGATTAATAAAATGTTGATCCTCAAACACCGTGGTAAAAATAATAATTTTTTATCGTTTACAATCCATTTTTTGAATTCACTTTAACGGCGTTCATAAAAATTAAGAATCTTTGGTTAAAGATGAACCTATTGGTTCGCTTAGGTTTAAGTTTACTTTCAAACAGACTGAATTACAAGATTTTACCACCGTACGAGATTGAAAAAAAAACCAATCTGTTAGGTATTTTTTCGATACTTGAATCAAGGTTCTTAGGATCGTAGCCGATTTTTATTCTCCACGATGAATCCTGAATATCTTATCCCTACCTGTACTTTTAGATTCGCGAATTCGACGTTCGTGATCTAAACGTAACTTAAATTTGTGAAAAAAAAAGAACGTCTCTATTCTCTTCATACTTTGCGAATTGATCGCAAAGTCTTAAGTCAATCTGATAGTTGAAAAACGGTGATTTCAAAGTGTTTCGTTTCTTCAACGTTAGTCCAACTTGAATTTCACGCATCGAGGGTTGTTGTTACTTTTTTTTTTCGTCTCTTTTAACGGTCTTCCTGGTCAGGTCGTAGCTGTATACATATACTTATAATCTACCTGCGAGTTCTACGTGACGTCAAAGCCGTATTATGGTATGTATGTATATATACATATATGTATATATATATGTACACACGCGTGACGCCGAGAACGATTCAATCGAAAGGAAGAGGAACGCTACGCGTCACGCGTGACTCCGGAAATGCTTTCTTACAGAGACACATGCCACTGCTGGCTACTCCATGCACGTTGACAAGCTAATGTCGTTTATCTCGATTAACCAGCCAACTTACAGCTTTATACTTTCGGATACCTGCCTTACACGTTTTCATCGGACAAACGTATCTACCTATATCTAATACGGAAAGCGACGAACATTAAGTCGGAACGGCGGTTTTTTTTTTATCATGGAAGAAATTTTTCCACGCTTCTTTTAGCTTTCTTTTTTGGATTTTCATAATTCTCTTTGACTCTGTTTCTGGTTTTTATCTTCTCCGTTAATTGCAGTTATATACCGAGAGAAATTTTTAGTTTCGGTTACCGCTCAGTCCTTAATTATCTTCATTTTTTACCACAATCGAAAAATATAGTTCCAGGTAGAAAATGAAAATTAGTTTTCTAGCTGTTACCGGAAAGTCTGGTATCCGTTGCTATTCTTTCTCACTAGGATCGCTGTTACTGTATTTTCTTGCAACTGTTGCGAAAATTTAACGCTCGTGCAACGATAAATTGACGTTAAAGCCTTGTTTGACTAAAAAAGTAGAGTAAACCGAACAAATTGATTTTGCGTTGCAATTACAAAAAAATGATCGACGATAGCGCAAAATGGTTAGGCGTACCCACCTCGATTTTCTCCAGTTTCTAATCTGCTTAAAACGAAGCATCGAAATCTGAGCTTGCTTTTACAATTTCAGTATTTTTGAAAAGATACTTTACAGCTTACACATATAATCCAATAATTTGTCAAACATTCAGTGATACGGCTATCTCGTAATGAAATAATAAAGGGCGGGATTGAAATTCCGAATTTGAAAAGTTCCGAAATTCGCGTCAAGTTCCGATATTTTTGATAGCGAAACTTGTAGTAAAGAAATCGAACTTTAATGAAACATCAAAAGTTTCAAATAATCCAAAACTTTCAGTTCTGTGAATTTCCGGCTTGGTGAAATTTCACCATTTCGATCTTTCTTCGTTTTGGATTTTCGCTATCTTTACGTTCGGAATCCTGATCATTCTGTTTCTCGGTTTCTCTCATTTTTTACGCTCACTCGTCGAGCAGACTTACGCCGTCTGATTATATTTTAATTTACGAATTTTTCTCTGTCGCAACTTTACTTTTCGTAACTTTGCTCCATCGTAACTTGAATTTTCGGAATCTTTCATTACGTTACTTTGAGCCGTCGGCTTTCCGACCATTCGAAACTTCGTCGCTTCGTCAAAGTTTCATTTCTCTACTCCAAGTCTCGCCACCAAATAATTCGGACTTGGTCGCTTCCGGATCTTTTCAAATTCGGAACTTCAACCCCGGGACCAACGAGAAATGTAAAAACGCATCGAATCTTAGACGAACGCAAACCTCCTCCTCCTCCTCCTCCTCCTCCTCGGCAATCACCACGACGTCCACCCACGATCGTGAAACACGCGTAAAACGCACGCCGTCTTCCCGCACCTCCCTCCGATATCTCGGGACGTCCGTCCATCCATCTCGTTCCTCTCGACGACTCAGGCCTCGCCGGGAACCTGGAGGAGGGACTCGCGGAGCGTCGCGGCGTCGCTGTCATCTGTCGTTGGCACGTGTCTACGCAGCCGCGCGTAAACCTCGCCAACCGAGGAGCCAACCGCCTCGCGATCACTTCGGCCATGTTGTTTTTTATCCACGATTCTTATCCCTGTCTCAGCGTCTCCTCTCCGTTCCGTGTACGGTTTACGCCTTCGCCTGCGTCATCCGTACATGAATAATACATGTGCTGTAGGGTGAGCCAAAAAAACTTTATGGTATTAAAAAGACCCGTTTACTGGGAAAAATAATTCTCACGTTTCGAGAAATTTTCTAGCTCAATTTGCCAAAATGTCTCGCTGGCCGTTTGAAATTTCTCGTTCAAATAACACGCGATAACATTTTCTTTTTTTTTTTTTCTTTTCTCCTTTTTTCTACTCCTCCATTTTTATTTTTTAACGTACTCGTCACTCGCGCGATATTTATCGAAATGTAAAAACGCCTGCCGGCGAAAATTTACAATTCCTCCCACGATCGATTTATATTCAACCGATTGTTGGTATTCATTTTCATACGAGTTTGCAAGTTTTTGTTGACATTTTGTTTTTATTTCCTTGTCATCAAATTTCATTCAAAGTTATTAATTAATCTACCCGTAGTAATGGATGCCTTGGTGTTCCAACTTTGAAATTTCCATTGTGCCTTTTCCCATATTATTATTATTATTATTATTAATTTTACTTCTTCGTTCTTTAATAACATTATTTCAAATTACAAATATTCCTTCGCGAATACTTTACAGACGTATTATATCGGTATTATTTCACGAACTTGTTATTACAGAAGTTTTGTCTCCCGCCGTTTTTTGAACGTACGAAAAAAAGAAAGAGAGTGAAAATCATAATTTCCGTTAATCTTACGTCTGTCAAAAGATATTGGAATAACGATGAAAAAATTGTAATGAGAAGGTGAAAAAAAAAATAAAAAAAAAAGAAACGAAATGTCAGAATCACAAACTTTTGTCTCCTATAATCAGACCCGTGCGGAGAATTTAAACACTGTTATACAGTGCGATAAGATTTTTTTCGTAAACGTTTTTTTTTTTTTTTTCCTCTCTCAACTTCTTATCTTTACAAGTTTTATTTTTGAAATAATTACGATATGTGTGACGAAGTTGATCCGTTCGCTGTTTATGAAAACAATTTTGTCATATCGTTGCCGCAAATATTCGACGGAGTATAACGCGTACGGAACGTTCTAAAACTGCATATATAATCCGGAAAATAGTAGCAGCTGAACTATTATTGGAATTATATATTTTACGCTCAGTCAATCATATTCAGACCCTGATTGCTATTGGTTGGGTATAAATTTATCCTGTCCCAGTTAGTTATGCGCGCAGCCACGCCGTTTTAACCGGTCGGTTGAACAATTTCCAAACTGCAAATTGCACTCGGATCGATTTTCATCGGTCTTAACCTGCGGTAATTGCACTCACTCACGTTTTCTTCATTTCAAATTTTACAAGGAGATTGATTTTTTTTTCTTTTCCTCTTTTTATTCTCATTAGCAAGAAAACCAGCCCAATTCACGACCCATTTAGTTCAACCTATTACAGAAACTGCGTAATGAAATTGTTTTTCCGAAAGAATATCGTCGAAGCGATTATATATATAAAATCAATATATTTAATAAAATTGACGGGTTTTCAGGAAAACCAAATCGCTTTTCTTTGGGAATCAGAGGGGTACGTAAACATGTTTAATTGTTTTAGTTTACACAGTATTTAAATGTATCGGTGTCGAATTAGAAACAAAAAATATTGTATCCCTCTTGAGATTTAGTCGAAAATTATGTTTCTAATTTTTCAACAAACAACGAGCTTATCAGACATGCATCGGACTAACTCTGTCAAAGTGAATGAAGTTTGAATCGAACCAACCAGTGACTTGGGACTAAAATATGAAACGAGATTGTCATGAACATTGCACGAAGCATCGATTTCTTGGGTTATAAACGATCGATTGATAAATCGAGAAAACGCATTTCAGCAATTCTCCACCCAACTCAGTCAAATTACCGATTTTTAATACCGCTACTTTTTGCGTGATAATTTTTGTTTAATTAACAAAAAGCAAAAAGAAAAAAAACACGCGAACATTAATCGCCAAAATTGTTCGCGTTCAACGATCTCTCGCGACAAATTTTTTCGCAATTCCTCGCAATTTTTTTTTTGTTTTTTTTTTTTTCCCCCCCCTCGTCCCGAATCTGGCCCCCACCACCCCAGTTTTTTGCAAACCATTCCGGACCCAAACGACGTTTCGAGCTTCGGTGAATCGCGACAATTCAAGCTCGTGTATTTCATACCTACTCGGTCGTCGTCTCGTCTCGTCGATGAAGAGGCTTCTAGTCTCGCAGGGAAACGTGACCTGAGGTCTAATGCGGCCGCCCGCCGCCGCCCCTCGACGCCCCTTCTTGGCCCGTGCTAGCGCGACGCATCGTACATAAGTATTTAATCTCCATCTACACTCCTTGCAAGTCAAGTACCTACCGAGCCTTCCACCCCCCTCGAACCCTTCTCGTCCCCCCCCATCGCCACCCCCACCCCTTCCACCCCCCGATTCTTACCTATGTTCAATGGCCTTTGAAACCGCTTTCCGTACTCGGCTACTCCTCAAACTCGCCCAATCAGGAAATTACGATTACGATTATCGACGATTCTGGTTGGAAACTGTGTCAAAAACTCACCGTTTTGTCGGCTCGCGGGGGTAAGAATGTTGAAAGACGAAAAAACGAATCGAAGGGCTATGAGGAGAAAAATTTCATTTGTCCATAATAATTAGAAAAGTTGAGTAAAACAGGTATCGTTTGAAAAACTGTTCGAATATTGTTGGAATTGGGAAAAACGAGGTACGCGTAAACATTTTGCGCTATTGTCGATCATTGCAACGCAAAATCAGTTTGTGAGGTTTACTCTACTTTTTTAGTTGAACAAAGCTGCGAGAAAGAATAGTAACGGATACCAGACTTTCCGGCAACAACTAGAAAACTAATTTTCATTTTCTACCTAGAACTATATTTTTCGATCGTGGTAAAAAATGAAAATAGTTGAGGACTGAGCGATAACCGAAACTAAAAATTTCTCTCAGGGCAAAATTAAATTTTTTTTTTCTCTCAAGTGGGTAACTTAACGTTATGCAATTTAAAAATATCGAATGTCAAAGTATGGAGAAGCAAAAGATTAGAAAGGTGAGCAGCATGTGGAATGCCAAACTGTAGAATCGTCAAAATTCATCTCGATAATATAGAATTGTATACGGATTCTCCATTTAGCTGTTCCACGATTCGGTTTATCAGTATTTCGACTTACTATGTCTTCAATTATTTACACTTGGACTTTTCACAATTTACAATTTCAGCGAGTAAAATTTCTCGCGTCCATGAAAATTCGATGTTCTTGTTTTTCCGTGAATCAGCAATACTAATTCTTTTTTTTTTTTTTATTACACCTGTTCGATTTGTCAATCGAGCTTTCAAAAAGCCCGCGAATTTACATCACGCGCACAGCATTATTGTTCATACTCTTCTCACGCGATCGGTATAATATTCGTAATTTGCTTCACGATCGTTGTTATCGTTCAGAAAAAATGAAAAAAAACAAAAGAACGAAGCTTCCGATATGATTTATCAGTACCTAGGCAATTTTTGTCAACTTTCTAACAACAATAACATGAAGAGTTTGTTTTATTATCGTATTCAACATTCGTTCGTCGGCTTCTCTCGATTGCATGACGAACTCCGTCGCCTCTTTCGGACACATTGACTTTGTATATTATAATATATATATATATGTATGTATGTATATAGAACGAATCCGCGTGGGCGACATTACGAATGATAGCACGGTATCGCAGTAGCAGCTATCAGAGTATAATTTTCCATTCCATCCTCTGGCAACTTGTTTCACGGATAACAATAATACACACGAAATTGACATCAAGTAGGTATCGTTCCAGTATCACCGAAATGTCGATAATTACTACGATGATGAATTCAAAGTCGAAGCTGCGTTAGTTCCGCTAATGTCAATTTGAAAATCATCTCGTCATTCCTCGTATGAAAATAACGAGGACGAAGAAGATGCGTGTCGAAACAAGAGAAAAAAGAAAACGTCAGTCTCAACTCAGTCCTCAACCATTATCATTTTTTACCACAATCGATAGATATAGTTCTAGGTAGAAAATGAAAATTAGTTTTCTAGCTGTTACCGGAAAGTCTGGTATCTGTTGCTATTCTTTCTCACTACGATCGCTGTTGCTATATTTCCTTGCAACTGTTGCAAAAATTTAACGCTCGTGCAACGATAAATTGACTTTTTTTTTTTTTTTTTTTTATAACGATAACTGTTTTACCGAATTTTTCTCAGCGGCTTACACGTTATTACCGAAAATCGATTATACAAGTTTACAAACTTCAATTGCGTCGAAATATATCCGCCGGTAGAGTAGATAAAATGAAACTAAAAATAAAAAATGAAATAAAGAATTCCCAAATTGTAATCTCAGGATGCAGGTCGAACATCAGTTTCCATTTTATCTATCGGGCGTTTCTCTGATGGGATGAATAATGCACGTTGACGTGGAGAGAGAGAGAGAGAGAGACGGTTGGTCCAGAGGCTGGTAACTCGTTATCGACGTCAGCATCCCTGACAAGAATCAGTGAAGATTTGAGTCGGCAGTCAAGCTCGTTGCTAATCTTTCCGCGGTGAGTCCTGCCGGCAGGAAGTGGCAGCCTGATATCGTCGAGACCACACTCGGCTTCTCATGCCTGCGAGTTACTCGCGTATCGCCGAGGAACGGACCCGCTGATAATCGCTCCAACAATACGCTCCATCGGCCACTTAACCGCTGCCGCGCTAATGAGCCTCTGATTACAGTTTAACTTTGTTATTTTCTACAGACCCAGCTTGACGTTTCATATTGTTACAAGCGGAGAGAATAAATGAGCGGATTTTACTTCAAAGTCGAGGTGGACAGGGACGCGTCGAGTTCGTTTTTTTTACTTTGGTCAAGTTTACTTTGTTGAATGCGGAATTGGGGCGGGGTCGAAATTCCGAGTTTTGAAAAGCTCCGAAAACGCTGGATTACGAATTTTTTTTTTTGTCGGGAAACTTGACGTACAAGAATCAAACTTTGACGAAACATCAAAGCTTCGAATGTGCAAAGTTACGAAAAGGCAAAAGTTTTGCGAAAATGAGAAGATTTGAATAACCGAAACATCGGAATTCCGAATGATCGAACATTTTTAGTTCTGTAAATTTCTGGCTTGGTGAAATTTCACCATTTTCATCTTTCTTTATTTTTACGTTCGGAATCCTTGTCATTCTGATTCTCGGTTTCTCTCATTTTTGACGCGCTCACTCGTTGAGTAAACTACGCTGTCTGATTATATTTTAATGTTTCGAATTTTTTTTTTGTCGCAACTTTACTTCTCGCACCTTTGCTCCATTGTAACTTGAATTTTCGGAATCTTTCATTACGTTACTTTGAGCCGTCGGCTTTCCGACCATTCGAAACTTTGTCGCTTCGTCAAAGTTTCATTTCTCTGCTTCAAGTACCGCCGCAAAATAATTCGAAATTAGGCGCTCTTGGAACTTTTCAAATTCAAAACTTCAACCCCGCCGCGCAAAATTTACTCTAACAGTGAGAATCACCATAAAAAACAACTACATTTATAGTAAAGAATATATACAGCTGACATTGGTATTTTTTTATTTTTTTGATACCAAAAACCTGTCCCTCTTATTTTTTTTTTTTTTTTTTTGCATATTTGAGTAAAATCCTCTCTTTTTCCTCCCTTCGTTTGCATGTAGTACGTAAAATTTACGGTTTGTTACGTCGTAATGCTTCTCTTTTCACGCTTCTGTAGGAATTCCAGTCGTTGGTTCTTTATGGTTTTTAGGTTACATATACAGCTGATGGATTCATTTCGCTATTACTATCGCTCAGATTTTTCTCCCAATCTTTCGTTCCCCGTTACGAGAAACCCGAGGGAATTTTTAGAGGGATCAAAAGTCCGTCTTATCGTTTGAAATTACTACGGTACGCGGGCGATAAACTTGAGGGAAAAACCGGAGTAGGCATAGAATTGTACTGGCGAAATATGTCCGCCCACATTTATTTCGGACAAAATATTACCAACCCAATTATGTTTAGCTACAAACAAGGAAAACAAGGAAAACTTATAGTCGAGGTCAAAAGTTCGAATGGTCTGACGATTGAAGGGTTAAGATGTCGAATTTTGGAAAAAAAAGAAAAAAAAAACAACGCGACAATCTGTTGCACAGATTTTGAAAATTTGGAAAATTTTAAATTTGAAATTTCGAATGCTCAGAAATCTAAAGTTTTGACTTTACTGTGTTTCGAATTTCTACAATTTCGAAATCGATGATAAAATGGATTTTTCGCATTTTCGAAAATCCGATATTACGAAAGCATTATTTTCCAATCCTTCGACATTTTTACCTCTCCCCCCCCAATAACTAAGATCTTACATATATTTTGCAGGTTCAGAATCGTATTAAATTGCGTTCGATTTGCAGTATCGTCTGAATATATAATTTACTCGATCATTGTAATACAACAAAATCGGGTGTACCCGGTATTTCCGAAAATCCTGCTAAATTGCAAATTGACGATTTTTTAAATCGAAAACAGAATCGCCAAAAACCGGAAAAGACAATGAAAAAGATGAAAAATCTGTACTTAAAAGGATAAATTATGTTTCTAGATAAAGAAATTATAATTTGTTCCAGTCGTGGATAAAAAACTTGACAAAAAAAAAAAAGTTGTATGCCATAACTATCCGATAATTTTTTTTTTGTTTTTCCGTTTTTACTCTCGTTCCGAACGTGTTCATCGAAACGAACATATCCGTAATATATTAAATTTCAATACGAACCGTTGTTAATAAAATTTCTTTGTTACGTAACAGAGATTCATTAGAATCATGGAACAAGTTTAGAACAAATATTCGTTAATTGAATTTCGTACAGAAGTACTAATTCATTAAATTGGAATCACGGATCTGTATAATTCGTTTCGAACTAGTTTGGAGAGAAAGAAAGAAAAAAAAATCCACGTCTCTCATGCTCCGGAAGATATGACGGAGAAGGAATATCCGACGAATCAATTGAAAGCGCAGAAGATTCGGTACGTTTAAAATCATACATATACTTTTGTATACGGGAGGGTGTTTAAGCGATTGGGAATTGGTATCCTGGAAGTGTTGGAAGCAACGAATCGAGGAGTGGCGAAGCTCTCCTTACCGCGAAGCTCCGAGTCAAGGTTAAGCCCGCCTTTAATTCCGGTACGAACCATCCTAAAATACCAAGGTAACCGACCAACCGGGCGCCGCCCTGACAAACTTATTCGAAATCAAGAAGCAACGGCTAAGCCAACTCCGCGTCTGCAATGCGCGTATACATCCACACGCAAACAAATATATACTATCCGACTCCTGCCTGCCGCGGAATCGAGTTAAAATTACATTCCCTGGCTGATCTCTCTCTCTTTCTCTTTCTCTCTCTCTCTGTCTTTTTGCCGCAAGCTCGTCGTTCGCGATACGAAGCACAGCGTTATGCTTGCGCCAAACGATTTTTTTTTCTTTTTTTTTTGTCAACTTTTGCAAACCGGTGACTGAATTAAAAAATATTTTCATTTGCGTGTGTGTGTGTGTGTGTGTGTGTGTCTGCGTGTATGTACACGCACAGTCACGCACGGCGAATACAATGTCGAGGAAAAAGTGCTTTCTGATGGAATTTTTGTGGAGCGAAAAAAAAAAAAAAAAATTGGCTCAAGTGCCATTTTTTGAAAAAAACCGCGGTTAGGCCGAAACAGTTTTTTTAATTCTCCTCCTCAATCGTTTCAGAGTTTGATCTGTTTCTTACAGTCGAATTTCACTCTAAAGATTTCTACGTCTCTGTAACAAGTGCTTCGTTTCATCGTTTCAATTTGTTCGTTCAGTTCTTTCCTAATTTTATAGAAAAAAAAATGAAAAAAAAAAAAAGAAATGGTACTTACCGCCTTTTTTTTTTGGCTTGGGTGACATTTTTTGAAAAACGGCACTCGCGGCCATTCTTAATCCACCACTTCAATTGTTTCAAAGTTCGTGTTCCGCTTCTAGCCAAATTTCACCCTGTCCAAAGCTTTCCACGCCTTCGTTTCATCGTTTTACTCGGTTCGTTCGGTCTGTTTGTTTCTAATTTTGTAAGGAAAGAAAATTAGAAAAAAAATATGGCACTTGCATCCTTTTTAGGCCTAGGTGCCATTTTAGTATTTTTTGTTTTTTTTTTTTTTTGTTCAAATTTCGAAAATGGCACTTACAGAGCCCGTTTCACATCTCCTCAACGATCCGAATTTCGATCCGAAGATTTTTCTTCGAAGCGACAAAGAGCAGCGATTTCTTTCGTTCCAACGCTCCAGAAGTTTTTCTAAATTTCAATGGACTAGATTAGCCCCCCCCCCCCCCCCCCCCCCCCCCCCCGACGCGTGTAACCACACGTGATAAGTACAGGCACGATGTTTCGAATCGGCGTCGCGACGACGGTTTGCAAGGCGTCTAGTCGTCAAGGTGCCGACGCTACGCCGCCGTAAGACGAGGGGTGCTTGATGATGGTGGTGGTGGTGGTGGTGGTGGTGGTGGGCAACAGTCGTGCAACAGGTGTACCTTGTGCCTTTCCATTCTATCTCCCTCCTCTCCACTTTGCGTTTCATTCGAACATGTGCGGTGTGTGTTGTTCGGTGCCTTACCCTATAAGGTTACCTGCTGCACTGTACGACTACCGCTGTCTCTCTACGTATTTCAGTATGTACTTATACTTACACGCATACGTTCCGTACGTGACTAATGTATTGTTATTTTTTTTTTTTTTTTTTTTTTTTTCCTCCGCACGTTACAAACCCTCGTTTTGCGCAACGATCGCTTTGTTTTCTTTATTTTATTTTTATTTTTTTCTGCCTTTTTTTTTTCTCATTTGTTTCTCAAGAAAAAACTTTTCCATAAATGGGAAAGGGGAAAATTAGCGCCGCTACCCAAGGGGAAATTGATAGCGAAAATTAGTAACGATATACGACAAGTGAAATTTAAAGAAATTTAATATTCACATATTTAATACAGTTTTCAAATATAGTTATAAAAAATTTTATGAATACCTTGCAATGTTTTATTAAATCTGTTTCTTTAGTTTGTACTCTCTCTCTCTCTCTCTCTCTCTCAATATGTATATATATATATATATATTTGCAAGTTATTTTTTGTTTGTTCTCAAAGTAAACAAAAACGATCGCATCCTTCATAGTTACAAAATTGATATTGCATTTCTTACACCGAATCACGTATCTTTCGGTTACGGTGTAAAGAAATAAAAATAGTGTAAAACATATAATGTACCCGAGTTGCGAAAATTTCCTCCTCGATAAATTGGAATTGTTTATTTATTTATTTATTTATTTTATTTTTTTTTATTTCTTTTTTCTATCCAAAAACACGATTCTACCCTATTAAATTTACAAACGTATCGAAGAAACGTTTCGCTTATCTGTCAAACGTTGCTACTTATCATATCCTATAATATTTTTGCGTTATTCGTAATAGCTGGCATTATGCATTATCGTGTATATCATACGAATATATGCGAAGAAGTTTTGGCCGAGGGTGATGAGAGCGGTGGGAGGGGTGACGGGGAGGGGAAGGGGAGGGTTTGGAAATACGAAGCCTGTCAGAGGGAAAAGAAGGTGGTCTACAGCTGCTGCAGCTTAACATGCTCGTTCGTTCTAGTCGTTGATCGGGGCGAGAAAAAGGCCGCAGCTCAGCGGCGGAATGTTCTGCAGTTGAAAAAACGCAACCAGGCACGTGCCGTAATATATGTTGCTTTTTCTTAAATTCCCCCCCTCTCCCTCTTAATCTTGTTCGGGAAAATGTGGGGAAAAATTTTTGTTGGAACATTTTTTTTTTTCTCTCTTCAATATACAAAGTATGTATCAGGTAGGTTCATTTTTTTTAACTTTTTTTTTTTTCTCTCAACCTGCCAATCGAAAAGTTTGCGACAAATAGTGAAGAAAAAAGAGAAACAACCGAAAAGATTGACGTAAAACCTGGAGGAGGTTAAAAAACATATTTAAGCGGTTGGGACCAATTATTGTAATATTTTATTTTCTTTGTTTTATAGTTTGTATTCTGTCAAATGATTCGGAATGCGATGTATCGTCGAAAGTAGGTAGGGGAGAGAAAAAAAAAAAAAAAAACTAACGACTAAGAAAAGCAAAATTATCAAATTTAGATGTGCATTTTTCATTTTTTACATACACACGTTTGAGTTGTGTTCAATTTGGGAATAATTATAGTTGGTTGTCGATGCGTCGACAAAAGAAACGAAAAATTATCTTATCGCAACCGATCTTTATATTTCTCGTGACCTTGCGGCTCACCCCTCGATCTTCGATCCCGAACAAGGGTTTCGGTTTGGTCAAGGATCACGATGGTCGTAATGACGGTTCTCATTTTTCTTACGATCGAGGAAAAAGAAGGTTTAGAAATCGTCAAGAAGCCTGGCTGCTTTTGATCGTTTAACGCCGACGAATAGCCGAATAACTCGCAGGATTGGGAATAAAAAGTGAAGCATTTTGTTTTTCAATATCTTCTTTTTTTTTTCCGTCATACATGAATTCCTGGTACGTTTAGTTTTTCGTTTCTTTCCCTTCTTCTTCTTCTTTTTCTTCTTCTTCGTTTTCTTATCCTCGTATATTCTACGAGCTTTCGGGGTCATCGCATAAGGGTAAAAATATCCATCCGTGCATTAATTAATACACGTGTGTTTACATGAGGTATTACACGCGAAACTGCACCATCGGTAATTTTTTTTTTTTTAATTTTTGAGCGTGCCGTAGAGTGTACAAAAAAAAAATTAAAAAAAAAATCATCTTTTAACGAGTTTCGGATTTTTTTGACCACGGGTTTGACTTTTACTGCTCACATAAAACACAAAAACCCTCAATTTTCGAATAAATATCCAAAATCGATTTGCTCTGAATCGTTTTCGCGAATTTACTTCTTTGAAGAACAAAAATTTTTCGACCAATATGAATTGGTTCAGGTGATGCAGTATAAAAAAAACAAGCATAAATTGAAACGTAAGAAAAAAACGTATGAAACATAAATTCGTACCTTTGAAATTCAATATTCAATTGGATTTTTTTCACTTTTCAATTACTCGTTTCTCTCAAACCAATAATTTCCTCACTTTCATTTTCGTCTAAAAATCTTCGTTTTTCACCACAGAAAAATCGGACTATTCATTCGAAAATTCGGTTTCCGTGTTTCTGATAGTAATGAAAATCAAACCCGTGGTCTAAATAAATCTAAAACTCCGTCGAACATGACTTTTTTTTCTTTGTAAACTGTACACCGTAATTAAAAATTAATAAAATCGCCGACGACGAAGGTTAGACGTGTAGATCGTAAGTTTGCGGTAGAATGCCTCATATATATATATATATGTCGCAGGGCAAAGCGATCTCAACTTCAGGCACGCAAATGGTCTAATTACGAATATTTATGCAAATATATGTGAAGCGCGCGATCGGTGAAACGGCGATCAGAGGTCGTCGCGGGGTCAATAATTTACATCTGCATCTGCATTTCGATTGATTATTATCCGTTTCGTTCTGTTTAAAAGAAAAAAAAAAGAAAAAAAAAAAAAATTCCTCTTTTTTTTCCCTCAGATCGTTTTTCCACGACTTTTACCCGAGTTGTTTTTTCTCTCTCTTTTTCCTTGATTCATGCGTGTATACGTATATATATCTGCATAAATTACATTTAATCGAAATGCCGCTGCACGATTTCATACGCGGTTTGCGGTGTCGCAGAAGTTTTTCATTTATTCATTCGATCGTTGATTCGAAGTGTTTGTTCGGAGAAAGAAAAAAAAGAAACTATAGTTCAATTAATTCTTTCCGATGAGACTTTGTGAGAAAAACCGTTTGACGCGCTTTCAACACTGTTCAAATCATTCTTAGAAGTCGGATTGTGAATAATGAAACTTTGTTACACCTACTCTCAATCATTTCGAATTACACGTCGAAAGAAAAGAAAAGAAAAGAAGCGAGAGAAGAGAGAGAAAAAAAAAAACAACAATAATTCGAAGTTTATCGTACTGAATATAATATCTGTAATAGATGAAATCTTCAAGTATCGTTTATGCGTTATCTTGTCTTAGTTTTTTTTATTCATTTATTTATTTATTTATTTATTTATTTATTTTCTCTGCCGATCGTCGATTACCGAAAAACAATTAATCACGCACAGCAGGCTTTAAGCGCTAAATCGATCAATTGTTTAATTCTCATTCCGTTATACGCGTCCTTAGGCTCGTGCGATGCCGTTGTTGTATAATAACAATAAGAAACTTAAACTCACCTGCGACGCATCGAACCCTACGCACATTTAATCCACGTATGTACGACGCGTCGTTATAACACGAATATAAACTTCGGGTAGCTGACCTACGCGTGACAAAATTTAGATTCCTTGACGGTAGTTGCTTATACGTATAATGTTTATTCCTCTATACGTACGATTTATACATACATCGAGGCACGTGAAACGATAGATCCGATAGCATTGTATATTAAATAACATACCAGAGAAACAAGGGAATCGAGTCGTTGACGTTCGTTTAAGGAAAAAAAGGAAAACTACGAACGAAACTTAAATTGAAATTGAAAAAAAAATAATATATATATATATATATATATATATATCCTTCTTCTTTCAAACTACACTTCAGATACGCTGGGTCGAAGAGTTGTGTTAAAAAAAAAAAAAAAATTGCGACCGCGTTTTTCGTTTTATATTTCATAAAAAAAAAAAATAATAATTGCAAAACCGATCCGAGACATCGACGTAGAATCTTGATCAAGATGTCACGGAACGCCCCGTATATACGCGAGTGGCCTGTCATTGCTCAGGCCAATATAGCTTAAATTTAGTCACACCGGTAAGAGTCTCATACGACTCGTGTGTGCGTGCATTAACGCACGCATGGACGAAGCTCGCGGTCGCGAAACACCTGCGATTAACAGCTTCGTATTATACTTATTAAAACGCAACCGCGAGCATATGTTATAATCTGCCAAGAGATATCATATAATATACGTATAATTATCATAACGCGGATGAATTTAACCATCGAGTTTAATTATGCAAGCGTATACAACAACAATAATAATAATAATAATAATAATAATAATAATAGTAATAATAGTAATAACAGTAACAGGAATAGTAATAATAATTGCGAAATACGAAGAGAAAAATGGTAATACGGGTGAAATTGAAAGTTGAAATATATATTATACAGATATAAAAAAAAAATATGGTTGGGGAATATTTCGATCTCATTTTTTTCTTTATATATTACAATTGTACTTATTATATTTATCTAATCTTCGTCTATTGTCGAATTTTCGCGGATCTTGCATCTTTGACGTGCGTGTGTTATCTTTGTACACTGCGAAAAATTTCATTTGTTGTAGTAACTAGAAAAATTGAGTAAAACATTTATCGTTGAAAAAACTGTTTGAATATCGGTGGAATTGCGAAAAACGAGGTACGCCTAATCATTTTGCGCTATCGTCGATCCTTTTTTGGTAAATGCAACGCAAAATCAGTTTGTGAGGATTACTCTACTTTTTTAGTTAAACAAGGCTTTAACGTCAATTTATCGTTGCACGAGCGTTAAATTTTCGCAACAGTCGCAAGAAAATATAGCAACGGCGATCGTAATGATAAAGAATAGCAACGGATACAAGACTTTCCGGTAACGGCTAGAAAACTAATTTTCATTTTCTACCCGGAACTATATTTTTCGATAGTGGTAAAAAGTGAAAACAGTCAAGGACCGAGCGGTAACCGTAACTAGAAAATTTCTTTGAGCGTATGAAAGTTGGTCCCGCGATGTATTTTTCGCCGTATATAATATAACAAGCACCTGCCGCACCGGACAGTTGCGACCCTCCGGTGGTGCAGGGACGATTGTATCTAGGATACGATCCCCTCGTCCTGACCCTCGACACCTGACGCACCGATCTACCCCCACCCCTACCTCCGACACCAACCAAGAACTGTGTGAAGTGCCCCGAACTCGCCTTCTCACAACGGACGGACATCGCCCTGCCTTTTATTAATTAACGTGTTTTATGTGTCGCTTATGGTTTGACGAAAATTGCACACTTGTCGTAGATGAACGTTTTTCTTTTTTCTTTTTTTTTCTCTCTCTTTCTTTCTCGTGTCCAGCATTTAAAACATCCGACGAGAATCATTTTCAAATTGCTTATATTTTGAAAAATTCTCTCTCTCTCTCTCTCTCTCTCTCTCAACGAATGAAATTGACACGTTTTTATTTTACTAGAGAAGAAATTTGGACACGTGTTGTTAGGTACTGATTATAAACCGAGTCTGTGTGTGTATGTGTGTGTACGTATGTTAGAACGATGAAAAGATAGAACGAGAAAAAAAAGACACTTTGACAATCGGCCAATTTTAATAGCCGAATTGCCACGATTGCATGTGTAAAATAACAATGCAGAATATAATAACTTGGTTAAGTTTACTCGGATCGATGAAAAAATCTACAAGTTCTATTGATCTGTTAATTGAACTGTTGAAACTATTGTTATTATTATTCTTTTTCTTCATCCGGTTGAAAGAACTTTAATCCATAGATCCATGTGTTCACATTCGTAAAGATAAATTTATTCCACTTCACGAACGAACAAAAAGCTGCAGTTTATCACGAATTGAAGGGATTCATCGGTTGGATTGGTAAGAATTTGAGATTGAATTGACGAAAAATGACTCTCATCGAAATTTGGGATCACAGCGATAACGGGTTTTTGTTTCTCTTCGTTGCAGACATTCCGGCGCAGGTCCCACCGCTGACGCCTGGTACCAACAAGAAGATGACCGAGGCCTTAAAGGCTTCTTTTGCCTCGTGGGAAAAAGAACAGATCCGTCTCAACATAACTAAAGGTAATCATCGATTTCCATCGTCCTATCTTAAATTTCAAAATTGACTTTCTACTTTTTTCATCTGAATTTTTGTTTTCAACAAACGACTTTTCCGTAGTAATCTGTTTTTTTATCTATCAGTATTTTTCACATACTCGTGACGCAGTTTTAATTGTTCGTCGTAAGGGGCGTTCTCCACCAACTCATCGTCAGCCGCTTCTTTGTGTTCTTTTTTTTTTTTTTGTAATTTTTTTTGTATTATCTTCTCGGATCTGTTCCAGAATTGGTTATATCATTTATACAGTGGTACTACTCGAACGTACTCAATGTTAATATTTTACATCTTCTAATTTACCCGTTTCGGATTTTTTTTTTTTTTTTTCTTTGAACTCGTATATCATGGAAGATTGGTGTTGAGGAAAAAAAAGTCATATTTTTCCGTGAACTTTTTAATGCGATATATGTTATATTGGCATGGCGTCAAAAGTGTAACATATATATTTCATAAAATAGTTAATCGAAAAACACGACTTATTTGTCTTTAAATATCTTTTGTCCGACTGCAATTTTCCATGATGTACGGATTGAGGGAAAAAAAAAAAAAAATGTCGCTGAGTTGGTGGAGAACGCCTCATAAACGGTTTACATTTTTTCCCATACAAGTGTGTAATCTTGTATCATTTGCACGTTGAAACGAAATGTCTGCAAGAGAAAAAAAAACAAAGAAATACAAAAGACGTGTGTAATAACCTTTCGATATAAAAAAAAAAAAAAAAAAAAATCGATTTCGCTAACCGAAACGTAGAAATAAACGAAGCAGATAAAAAATAAAATTGTTTCGATTTTCGACACTAATTGCAAAGCGAAAAGCCATTAACATTTGTAATCGAAATACGGCCGAACTCCAGATGCTAAAGTAAATTAAATTTGCACATGCTTACATGTGTTTGTACATAATATATATTACACCGTATATCGTGCATGTGAGTAATATAGCTACATATATATGTGATGAAATTGCTCGCAGCCTTCGAAAGTTGGATAAAGCCTAAAATCGACGAAGCGAAACTCGAATTTCACAATTCTAGCTCAACAGGCATAATCGCGTGCCTCCTTCTCCGTCTTTTTTTTTCCTTCTCTCTCTTTCTCTCTCTATCTCGCTCTCCCTCTCTTATACTGCACTATAACCATACGATCATCATCATCGTCCGGAATAACCTCACCTCGTCGTATTGCAGTGATTGCGAATTTGTTTCGTTCGAGGTCTGCAGCCGAGCGGAATCGAGTTAAAACTTCAATTGCGTGCAATTATTCGCGCATTTCGTTTTTACACATTACATCGTTACCTAATCACTGTTTATCATAATTTAAACTCACCACAGACGCTTTCGATATCGAGTATTAACGATTCTCATTGCCAATTATCTTCACGCCGAAACGTCAAAGCGACAATTTTTTGTCGACGGTGAAATATATTATTTTTTTTCTTTCTTTCTCTTCAACGTTGAATCGTTGCGATCACCGTTTCATCAGGCCGAAAATCATTTTATCGACAAAATTTAAGAAAGCCTCGATTCGCAATGAAAATATTCGTAACTTTGACCGTAACTTACGAGACTGGATCAAAAAAAAAAAAAAAAAAATCAATCAAGAAAATTGCCATTCGTTTGGAAAACTTGCCCTTGTATCAATTTTCCCCAAAAAAATGTCCGATTCCAACGAAAACAAAAAAAAAAGAAACAAATGATTTCGTAACTTCTTGTCCTTTCAAAAATTTTTGTCTCCTCCCGTCGAAAACGCGTATCAATATTTAACGAGATGATAAAAGTTTGACTACTCATTTAAAACGGGTCATCCTAATAAATTTTTAATTTTAATGTTTTTTTTTTTTTCTCCTGCACATACACGCAACACGCTTCATCGAACCTCGTTGCGTTACATGTTGGTAATAATAGTTTCGCAACATTCGTAATATTTGCGTATGCAACATATCGTACCCGTGTAACAAACATCGCGCGTTCGTAAGGACGATGAGGTCAGAGACCAAGTAGCCGAGCGAAGTTGAAGCTGTTGGCTAGTTATCCAGGGTTTAAGGACGGCGGTACCCGGAGGGCGGGAGAGTTGGTGTAGTAGGTACAGCGAGGGCATGTAGACCGGAAGTAACGTCACACCCGCGTGGCTCTGAATGCGCATACCGGATGTGTGGCATCGGCTCTCCATCAGAACCATCAACATCGCATTCACAATTCGTCTATCCGTCCATCCATCCCCCTCTCTTCTCTCGCCCCCCTTTTGTCTTCTACCTCCACGTACCTTCGCAGCCGAGATCGCGTCTCTGTAATTGTCAATCATTACAATCATTCTCTCTGTCTCTCTCTCTCTCTCTCTCTCTCTCTCTCTCTCTCTCTCTCTCTCTCTCCCCCTCTCGTCCTCATTTTCACCTCTCATTTCGTGCAATTTCGGTGCAATGTACCTTGTAAAGCAGTGTGCACGTCAGACTCTCTCTCTCTTTTTTTTCTACCTCTTCGATTGTTCTCGACATCCTCGGTCATTTGCGAAAAAAAGTATATCATGGTTTGTGTAATAAACTGTCGCGAACGATGATTATTTTTTTTTTTTTTTTTATTCACAACAAGCGAACGAAAAGTGGCAGTTTTGCGGGACGCGAGTGGTCAACTTTTTCTCCCTAGGGACGAAAAGAGATCTCGTCCCAAGGGACGAGAGCGGAGCAAGTCCCGCTAAACTGCTACGCAAAGTTCCATTTTTCATGCACGTGTGATGATGAAAGAAGAAAAAAAAAAAAAAAAAGGAAAAAGAGAACAAATATTCAATCCGCGGTTTTCTTTTTTCAATCATTCGCAAATGGCAGCAGTTATCGTTGATGAATATTTCTCGCTAATAACTTGTATTTACAATAATGTAAACTGTATAATACGAGTCTCGTTTATGTACTTGAATATTTTTTACGGTTTGATGGATTTACTGTAATAAACTTATTTTCATCAATTATCAAATAAATGGAGAAAGAAAAAATCAATTCATGTATTATTAAATGAATAAAATGCACAATTGCTATGACTTGAACACATTTTTTTTGGATTTGAGCTCATCGTCGGCTATTTTCTAAATAAAAACAATTATTTCGTTCGTTATTCCAGACGATATATATAATTGTAAATCAGATGATTCAGAAATATCAATTTTTCTAACAGACATTGTTCATTCTTTGTTTTTCTAGTTACGAAATTTATAATAACGAGGAGATCGACAGTCGAAATTACATTTTCCCCGACATCGATCGCTTCGTTTTCTTTTTGTTACTTTAAAAAATTTTACACACGCACACACGTGCGTTCGCGTGTTTTTTTGCCAAAATTCGCATACTCGAAATCGAATCGCATTATATAGCGCGTATAAATTTCGTGGATCTTGAATTCGTTCAAGATGAAATTTAATTGCGAGTTTTCCAATATCTTGTGGATATGTAATATTCTTCGCTACAGTAAAGCATGCATGTATCTACGTACGTGTATACACATACATATATATATGTGTATATATATATATATATATATATATATATATTGTACCGGCATACGGCCTCCCGGTGATGTGTTGATAAATGCGAACCGTGATCCGTATGATCGTTGATTTACTTATAGCGTTATATACGTATGCAAAAGCCCCCGCATGTTAGGCATAAAGTTTCATCAACGAGGCAATAATTTACACGTCAATGCTATACAGAAGGAAGAGATTTGTTGAAGTATATATATATACTGATATTTATTTGACCTTGGACCAAAATGGCGATCAAATATGGCGAAACGAGCGTTTAGATATGTTTCCCTCCCCCCCCTTTTTTGTTATACCCCGCAATTCGAAATATCGTCGGTTGTTTGTAAAAAAAAGAAAATAAAAGAAAAAAAATAGCATCGACGAATAAATGGATGAAATTGTACAAATTTTTAATTCGCGTTGTTTCGTATAACTATAAGACGCCGTTTCTCTGATTAAACTCAAAAATATTAAGTACGTAGTAAATTTTTCATTGTTTACATTTTTTTTTTTTTTTACGGTAAATACGAAACATCCTTTATCCAAAACACTTCGATATCGACTGAAAAGATTTGCAATTTTTGTTTACCGATTTTCGATAGATGTGAAATATCGTCAGTTTGCGAATTTCTATTCTTCTTTGAATTATCGATCCTCGGTTATGACCATTTTGCGATATCGTTAAGAATGCGGCGAACAATTTGTCGAATACTTGAAATACTCAAACGGGAAGGTTTCCACACCGGTGAACCGTTTGGCTTATCTCTATGGCAGCGGCGTTGGCGAGGAAAATGTCGGTTGTTTGCGATACAGGTAAAGTTCTGACAGGTGACTTGCTTCTAAATCAACACAGGCCGCGCTTTCTAGGCGGTTTCTTTCTCAATTCACAAGCCAAATAACTAAAAGAAAATACGAACGAATAATGTAAACGGGGATCTCCTTCTTTTACTATATACTCTACATCCACACCCATACAAACGCAACTTGTTTCTTCTCATTTTTCGCCTCTTTCTACCCCCATCACCCACGTCTCCCATTTTTTCTCAATCTTTGTCTAACTTTATCTAACATTTTCTCGCGTGGACGTCGACGACTCTTGTGTCTTTGTACATAATATTACACGTATGTAACTTACGACGCGTATACGATCATACACGGGGTCGATTCTTATCGCCCACTTCGACTCTCCTAATAACCTTTATTACCTTCGTGCTGTCGCAAACATCGTACCTTATATACGTGGGTATTTGTAGGTGTACATATATGTGGATATATATATATATATATCAGCTAGTTGGAAAAATTCCTGTGAAATCCCGCCGTGGAATACAGGGAGAAACGTATAAATAGGCGCAGGATATATAAAGAACTCTGTTCGATCGATAGGAGGAGAAAACTTCTCTTAATACTTGAGGGGATACCTGGAATAGGGTGACAAAGATTCCTTTTTGTTTCTTCTTTTTTTCATATATATATATATGTAACATAAATTTTTATATTTTTATATCTCTTCGACATAGCGAAAACGAGAAATTCCTTTCACATGAATATTTCAAACAAGCTGTGGCAGAATTTAAATTCAAATGTGAAATAAAATTCTATGCACGGTACAATATCATTCGAAAATTGTCCAAAAAGTGTTTCGAAAATAATCAGAAATGTTGGGAGAGAAAAATAAAAAATAAATAATATAAAAGGCGTTGCAGAAAACGTTCCGAGATTCCTCAAATGTTGAATTTTAGTTTCTGCTTAGAATGTCAGTGGTGAAAATTTTTAATGAGAAACGTTTCAAAAATCTTTTCCATCTTGAGAATAGAAAAGTGAAAAAGAAGATGATAAATACATATATCTATCATCGAAAGGTCAGAAATAAAGAAATGACACGGGTTCGACGAATTTATTATTGCGATTTCGTGGAATTCGTGAAATTTCTTTACTTCTGCGTCAAATGAAAATTCATTAATTGTGTATGTATAATGGATCTGTTGAGCCCTTTTTTTCCACCACCGATATTTTGAGATACATACGTGAACGCCGAAATCTACCAGGTCACCGGACTTTAATGAGGGTGAAGTTAGTAACGTTAACGTGACGAATATCAAGAAGAAAAGAACCATTATTACCCCATTTTGGTAATTACTTTCAACAAAGAGTTGGATTTTCAAAAAATATGAGTATATTTTATTTGTCATGGGTGATAACTAAATTTCGGACATTTCTAAAAGTGCGATGTAACAATTTTTAGTTTCGGTTACAAAATGGTTAGGCGTACCTCGTTTTTCCTAATTCCAACAATATTCAAAGAGTATTTTTTAACGATACCTGTTTTACTCAATATTTCTAGTTACCAACGTTTACTAACCTCATCATCATCCCCCTTAACCACGTATCGATACTCTGGATGTAGGTTACAATCGACTAGCCGTGTGCATACCTCTGATACGTACATATGTAGGTATATATATATGTATTCACATACGCGATACGTGCGTCGTATACCGCATGTGATTCGAAAACGTTACAGGGCTCCGCATTGTGTATTGTATCCATTATAGCTGTTGAGCATCATCATCGCGAGGCTTTTGGGTCGTGTGGCTCGCGCCAATGGTGAAGTTGTTGGAGAGATGTTGTGTAGAGAAGTTGTGCATGTATAGAGACGAATGGATAGATAGACAGTCCGGACTAAGCTAGATGGTGTGAAGTGTGAAAAAGAGAGAAAGAAAATAAATGAAAGAAAGAAAGAAATAAAGAGAGACAAACACGTCTGTAAATCGTGTGTGCACGACGCACTGATTGTGCAGTGTCGTTAAAAGGTTGTAATACCCAAAGCTCATTCGTAAAGAGAGAGCCGTTCACGGCTTATAACCAGAAGAATAAGAAGAATAAGAAGATGAGGAAATAGAAAAAAGAAGGAATAAAGAGGGGCAGAGCACCTCTTAACAATGCTGACAAGGAATAAGTAAGGCAAACATCGACACAATCCTCAAACATCGGTGTCGGCCCCTTTGAACCTAAAGCGTGCGGTGTGACGTTTATACGTCTCCCTCCCCCCTCCCACCCCCTCCCAACCCCCCCAGCCCCCAGAGACAGACGCCCTTCTGCCCCCCCGCGAGACGCGCGCGCCGTCAGTTTGAGCTTCGCACACCGTTTTCTACGTTCTTCTTTCTTGCAGCAGTTCACTCTTATGTCTTTTTTTCTCTCCCCCTCCCCCCCCCCCTCTATTTCCTTTTTATCAACATCCTCCTATATAAACTGAACTTCGAAGTGTGTGTGTGTGTGTGTGTGTACAGCTTTACATGTATATGCATATGTACATGTATAAATATATACACGTATAACGGTTGGGCAAACTCCATTCATTCAACTTTCTGGATCTTGGAATACTCGCAGCGGTTTTTCCATCGGTCACCGATGGTTAAATATCGTTTGACAAGATAGTCATTTCTAGATACTTCCCACGAATGTCACTCGCACGTTTTCTTTATTGCATTATTTATTTATTTCATTATTCGTCTGCCGACGTGTCGCGTATAACGTATAAGGTAACGAGGCTGACGACGTCAGTTGACGTTCGTGCAATCGTTCACGTTTCCGGGTAATTGATATTTAGCAATGTTACGAATGGGATTGGCTGGAATTCAGTTAAACGTGATAAAACCAAACACTCCAAGTTTACTGAATATTGTTATCCCCCCGACCCTTGTTTGGCAGCGTTTCGTTACATTAACTTTGCTAACTTCAACCTCATCGTACTTGACTACTCTGCACTACGTCTTACGATTGACGCTTAGTAGAGAGTCCTGGAAAAGTGTAATACCTACTAATCTGTTTACAGGGACAGATACGCGACCGTACGTTGTTATATCTTGTGTCGATGTAATACCTATATATCTGTAGTGATGAGATTTGAAAAAAGGAAAAAAAGAAAGAAAGAAAGAAAGAAAGAAAGAAAGAGAAAAAATAGTCACGAGTACGGAGTGCAATAAAATGAAGCGAAACGATCGAGCGAATTGATATTCTCTCTGTATTTTACTCGATTGTTCATTGGTATAGTCAGACGGGTACTCATCCATAGTCATTGGCACTATACTTATCGGAGTACATAAATATACTGAACTCGGAATTAATATGGACGTGGACGAACTATCATATGCGGTTTTGCAGACACGTTTCGTGGAATGATATGCTCGGATTTATTCCCTGTATTCATATCCTTGGATTCTTATTCCGCTTTGACGTCTCTTTTTTATCACAACTTCTTATTCATTCGTTTTACTGTATTGTTTTTCTTGTCGGTTGATGATAATTACGATTGTGACTAACGGGCGATGATAACTTGTAACAATATATAACGGGACTTTCCTTGCATCTATTTTTAATTCCGTATCGTTATTGCGTGCATGTATGCATGCTGTTGTAGCAATGTTCCAATGAACCTTTAACTTTTATTCTATTCTAGAACGGGAGTCAGTCGTTTTTTCAACTCTTAATCAATTTCTCCCACCACGGTTTTTCATTACGGACAGGACTGTGTACCCTATGGCGTAAAGGGACATGGGCACCACTAGTGTGTGCATATAATAACTCGCTTTGCGTTGCTGGTACGAAACAATGAAGTAAGAGACACGAAAGGAGTGCAAATATGGGCGCGAGCAACGCCAATGGGACATTCCAATGTTTCGCGGTATTGTTTCTACCAAAATGGTTAGATAAATATTTATCGAAATGTGTGTTCACTGCAGAGGTTTGACGTAACTAACCAACGCTGCTCGGTCGTAAAACTCGGTATTACATTATATTATATCGTACACGCGTTGAAAATAATATGTCTATATACGTAACGTATACACGTACGTCAGTTTCTTGTTAATCATTGAACGTTTGTTGCCCTCGTTGCGATATCGAAACCATTTCCGGGAATAATGCCATCTCTAGGTACAGAAAACGATGAATGAAATATGCTTTTACAATTGGTTGATGTCTTTCACATTTCTCTCTTATTCCCTGTTTCAGATCCCAGGCAATGGTCAGAAACGGCAGTAGCTCACTGGCTCCAGTGGGCAATCAGGGAATTCTCACTGGAGGGTGTAGCGATGCAGCCGTGGCAGCACATGACCGGAAAACTGATATGCGCGATGGGCAAGGAGTCGTTTTTGGCAAGGGCGCCAGCGTTCATGGGCGACATACTGTGGGAGCACCTCGAGATACTTCAGAGAGGTGAGTGTTGTGGGCGGAGTCGAAAACTTGCGTGCGAATTTTTTATTTTTTTTTTTACTCCAAACCATGGAACGAAAGGTATACGAAAAAACTAGGAAGACCCATCCCATTATCAAAATAAAAAAAGAAAGAAAAAAAAAGGAAAGTAAACCTGCGAACGCGTTTTTCAAACATGGGAGATAAAAGCTCAACAAAAGCACAATGCAACGTGATTCTGGCGGTGTGCTACGCCGGGCTGCAGAATGAACAACTATCGCATAATGCCACACCATTCGGTAACGTGTACTTAGGGCTGCAGCGAAGAGGAAGAAGAAGAAGAAGAAGATGATGTTGATGATGATAATGATGATGAATTGGAGAAAAATAGGGGAAAAGTGAATCGGAGATCAGACCCTGCGAGCAATCCACCAGACTTTTCATTCGGGGTATGCGGAGGGTGAAGGGCCAACACGCCCTCGAAAATCCCCCCACCCCCGAACCCCCTTTCCCGCTTTGATGTCCCATAGAAACTCGAACACCGGATATTCGGAAGAGTCTCTTCTCTTCGTGGGTCCAACGATACCTGACGCATAGGGGTCGGGGCCTTACAGATCCGCGTTAACAACCACTGCAGTGTGCAAATCCACTGCCTGCCACTGCTGCACGCGCAATAGACTCGGAATAATATAACGTCTATATAGCTCACAGATGCGGCCGTATAACGACCGGACGAATGTACTCGAATTACAAGGAATCCACTTTGGAAAACGAAAATCAGGTGCAGCGTCGATTCATCCATCTTTCCAGGTATCCTACCTGTTAACGTTCCTCCTCTTCGCCTTGAATCCGTGTTGTGTTGCTTCGGCCAGTCCACGTGCCCCCCATCCCCCAAAAGCAATGCTATTCTAGAGTGAAACTTAGCCTTTTAGTTCACGTCCCTTATAATTGTCATCACCGTTCGATTTCTATACGCGGCATTTCAATGGGGCCCGAGCTCCTTGACCAGGAGTCCGCATGGATTCTTTCCCGATTTCCGGTATATGGATATCTCGTAATCACAATGCTGCAAAGCGGGTCACTATGTTCATGTCATCGTCAAATTTTCAGCCAATATTCTCGAGGTGGTCTTCATTGTCTTTCTATTTTAGAAATTTGAAAAAAAAAAAAAAAAAAATGGAACGTCGGTACTACGTCTTCAAAATTCGCTAGTGTAGGAGATATTCGGTGCGTTTAACGAGTGTGTGAAAAGACGGAGAGTAGGGGAGAAGCTGTCTGATGAAGCGGCGCCGTCCTATGTGTATATGTAGACAGGAAGCAGAGGTTCACCCATGATTTAACTTCACCTCCATAAGCAAAGTTCCATGGTTCCTTGTAATCGAGCGTGTCGCACCTGACACTCGATAGTTCGTCATTGTAACGAGAGAGAGAAAGAGAGAGAAAGAGAGAGAGAGTAGAGTGTGAATGGGTACAATATTATTTCCCAAACTTTCGAGGGGAATTTTCGGGGCGTTGAAAACGGCTTACCGGCATCGAACGAACGATTTCGAGTAACTGTTCATTTTATTCTCCTATGTATCAGTGAACATGCAACGAACATCCACGCAGGCACGCTTTTTTTTAAGCCTTGGTACGCGAAACTCTCGCACGGGAACAAAGAGAACGACAACGGCAAAAACAAAGTGGAACAAAAAAGAATATGAGAAAATGAGAAATTGAAAAAAATTTAATGAACTAAAATAGCGATGAAAAAGAAATTCGAAACAATGCAACGGCAAAAACATCAACTGTTCATCCGTTGCTCGGCGACACGCGTTACACATCACTGGCCGTATACCCGACCGATTAAAAGTCTTTCAAACATAATCATTTCGACTTCATTGTTGCCACAAATTCATTACGGTTAATGGAAATTAACGAATTAGCCGTATTTAGAAAAATTTCAGGCTACTCTACAGAAAAAATTGTGTCCGAAGTACCTATTCTTGAGCATAACCAAAGGGGTTTGATACGATCGTGGCAAATTCTCTGTTATGTCAAATCCTGCAAAACCAGAGTACGTCTGTTTAATAAGAGACATTTGACATTCCATCATTTCTGTTTCCAAATTAGATCATCTACTGATCGTTAATTATAAAGAGTGAGAGAAAATACAGAGGATGCATGTAATAAAAATGGAAAAGAAAAAAAAAACGTACCGAATACACAGAGGTATGCATACGTCGACCTGAGGTGAATACAATTTATATATACATGTAGAATGTAAAATTGGGTAAGTGAGCAAAGAGTGTGGATCGGTTTGATTCCGCGAACGGGAGCGGATATTAAGAAACACTTAAGAAACGAACGAACGAACACCAACGTCTCGAGAGGTTGTTTGAGTTCCCACCTATCCGTACGAAAGATCTTGTATATACATACACCTACGTACCCGTGTGTATACCCATTGGTGTATACGATACATGCACAGTACACTGTACACGTATATAAAAGGGAGAGAGAAAAAAAAAAAAGAAGAATGTATGTACTAAAATACTACATCCTCTGACCTCACCGTCGCCTAATACCGCCGACTCATTCATAGATCTTTGTCTGTTGGCTTTTCTTACTCCCTCCTCTACCGTTCTCTCCTCCCTTTTGCGAGAGATTTCATTTGCGGGTTTTATTTATTTTGTTTTCTCTCTCTATCTCTCTCTCTCCGTGTCGTGTTTAAGCTTCACGGCATACCCTGCGGTGTTAGAGGAAGCGAGGATTTTTTTCTTCTCTTTTTCCATACGCCAGTTTTCACTCGACTCTTGAAATCGTTTGAAAACACAGAGACGACGACGACGATGACGATGGTGATGATGATGATGATGAATTTCTTTTTCTTTTCAATTCTTCTTCCAGAAGTTGACACGGAGAAAGCTTCTCTAGAAAATGTACCCGCCAATCTATACGAGAGCGTGTGCGTCCCGGATCTGGGCGAATTCATGGGCTACCAGGGAACACCCAGCATGGCCACACCGGAACACAAGAGCCCGGCAACCCCGGTTACTCCGCCTGGCACTCCTCAGAGTCAGCAGGGTCAAAACCAGAATCAGGGACAGTCCCAACCACCACCGCCGCCACCGCCTTCCGTGATAACGCTGTCCCGGCAGTATCACAACGACGGTAAGACCATCTAAATCTCATTATCTCTTAAGTGATCGACACGGATTACCATTACCGATACGCATGCTTGTACCTCAGTAACACATTTTTGAGTCTTGGTCTCCCGAGGAGTGGAAATCCGTCGTACCGAAAAACCCAGAACGCAAAGTCCGGGGGTCCTCGCAGGTATACAACTAACTCTCTGTAACTAGAACCAAAACTACGTCGTAAGCGCGTTGCCTCACCGACACGCAAGCGTCAGCTCTTCACGCTGGCTTCACATCAGGTACTCGCAAGTTACCTACTAATGACGGGGTCCGTCCGTTGAGTCGGTGTGGGACTTGGTCGTCCGTGTGTAACACGACTGTAACACACGAGAGGCCCCTCGTATAATGGGGTTTGGTGTTTCATATTTACTCTACCCAACTCCGCATTGGAGGATGTGCGAAAGCGTTGAAACCTGCCCGCCGAGTTTCACGTCGTTGCGTCATCCGTGTACTGAAAATCGTTGGGTCCTGTTTCTATTTCCTTTTTTGATAGTTGGACATTTTCAAATATGCGGAAGGACCACCTGGCTCCCAGGTAACAGGTTTCCTCGATCTATCGCTACCACATATACCGATCATTCGTGAAGCTGCCGCGGGATTCCTACGTGCGAGTATCTGGACTTCCTGTTCGTCGATCAGTAGGGCTTCCGAGTTTCGTTCGAAGTTAAAACGGAACGGTCGAGCCCCTCCGAGGAGGCCGTAGTCACCTCTTAGTACACCCTTGACTGGACGATGGAAGAGGAATTGGAACTCGTCTCGCGGTCAGCCGATGGTTAGCCGTGGCAGTCAGGCGGGTAGACGAACGGGGCAGTGATTATTAGGTATTACGTCATCGCGACTGACCACGGACGAATAGGGGAAAGCCTGTAAAGTTGCGAAGGGTCACGGTTCGCCACCCACCCATCTCTACACGCCACCACTCGTACGGTCGCCCAACAGCCAAGCCAAGCCAAGCCAACCCGCTATAACCGTATCCTCGACGATCATCATGACGATCGAAGTACCCTGACTGTTTGCTTGTTCTGCGTTGCGATCACGCTTTTGTGTTTCGTTGTGGGATACCTACCGAAGGTAATCACGGGTAATGACCCTATATACCGTGCCTTCGTTACTCCATGTTTCATGTGTCAAATTACCCTAATTTCTTTACTCAACGTATATAAAATATTTCTTTTTACAAAACGTTGAATCATCATCACTGCAGGATTGCTCTGACGAGTTACAACATTCGGTCAGGTTAAATCAAATCAACGGTTTGAAGTAATCTTAGAGTAATCAAAAGTCACTCTTTTTTTAATTGAATAACCTAACTTGGCTTTTCATAATTCTTCGTTTTCTTTTGATTAGCAACTTTGACAAGTACTTTGCTCAGGTAGGTTCTCTTGGACTCTTTAACCTCCCAGAGATTTGACTCCTGTGTCCATTTTCATTGCTTACCTTTCGTAGTTCAACTTAGCGCAAATGATCTGTGAATCTGGTAGGTATTATGAATATCGGGCATCACTCGATAACAAGACAAAAGAAATTACTCGCTTTACGAATTGTTGATATTCGTGTTCAACCGCTTGACGCAAGTTGAATGTAACTAATACTCAGGATTCTCTCGAGCTTGATACTTTTACTCGCAAACTCAAGTACACGAACTAAATACACACGCTGAGTTTACGCTGGAGAGAATATTATAAATTGTTGTTCTGAATTTTCGCTTTCGAAATCACGACTGAAGGAGTAGTTTTCTAACACAGTTTTAAAGAGAACGCGGTCGACCGCGTGAATTGTTCTTTCTTTCGTTCGTTCGTTCGTGCGTTTTCGTTCGTTTGCCGATGTCTGTTACCAACCAGTCGAACACATGTTACCAAAGTCCTTTCTGTAAATCGTTGGAAGATAATCTTGACCACCAAAAGTCTTGAATATATCTTTTCCACGCCCACACCTCTTGTCAAAGCCTTCCAATTATTTCTATCGTCAACCATCCACGTTCAAATATCACAAGATAAATAAACGGTCGTTTGCACCCAGGTACCAAGATCTTGAACGGTGTTGATAGTCGTCGGTGGGTTTCACCGTCCCATTGAACTTGAGTGTTGTGTGTTTTTCGATAGTAGCTCAACAAGTTTCGAAGCATCTGCCACTCTCTCTCTCTCTTCTTCTCTTTCACTCACTCCACTCGTCCAAGTGCGCAACAATACTCGTGGAAAGTACATTGAGACGAACATCGGGGACATTGCGAGGGACACTTTAGGGGTGGAGCACTTGAGGATATTATAAAGCTATCTGCTCGGGATACCCCTCCCCCTTGTACAGCTTCCGGTCGTAACAACGAGCCTTCATTTTTACCTACCCAACCCTAGAGACAGCCCTGCCTTTCATCATGGATACACTACTGGCAGCTCCGAAAGCTCCACCCCGCATGCTGCTGTGCATGGATACGTACGTGAAGCATAGCGGTAGTGGATCAGATCTGCGCAATTCTTCGCCGCGAGGATATCTCGTACATGATAATTTAAAATCGGCGAGAATTGGAACCATGAATTTCTATCCAACCCCATTAGTCTTCTCTCTTGTCATTCCAAATTCGTCAAGTTCAAAACTCCTTGGGTTTTAAACGCAGAAAGCTCGAACGACAATTCCAAAGCTTCTGAAATCATAATACTTTGCGCAAAGTGTCATTGATACAGATGATATGCGTCGTCGGTCGGAGAGTGTGGAAAAATTTTCTGCACTTCACTTACGATTGACAGTGTGCGCGATGGTGTCGTAAACGAATTGAGAGAGGGAGAAAGATTTCAAATCTGTATGGTGTTGATAGTCGGATACGTGTCACGGGCAATTTCTATGCCCACACACGAACAGCTGTATTCGTGAATATAATGGAATAGCGGCAAACGTGAAGCACTTGGTTTCGTAGCACGTGCTCCGATGGGGGGATTATCTTTCAGTCCCTCCTCCACCTCTTCTTCCTGCTACTGCCGCTGCTGCTGCTACTGCTGCTGCTGCTGGATCGAGAAAGAAAGAAAAAAGAATTAAAAAAAAATTGTGGTTGTGTCTGGGCCACGGATTTCGCCCGGAAGTATCTACGAGCCCTTGGCCCTCGGAAGCCATCGAAATAAAGGAAGTGCGACACGATCGTGATGTTTGAAGGACAAATGGTGGTCGCGATTTGCGTTACCCACTTATAATATACATTCGTAACTTCATTGTACACCGTAAGGTTAGTGTAACATTGATTGACGCGTTCAGATCCAATTACTGACCCTTTTATTTTACATAATTACAAATTTACGTCAGAAATTGTGAATTTCTCGAATACTAAAACAAATTGCTGGATGGTTTAGACGCTGCAAATTTACTTTTTTGGCAACTTTAGAACTTGGGATCAAACGGATACAACCAATGACCGGTCAAGAATTGGGACAGGGTCAATAACTGGTACACTTGTCTTAACCCGATAACCTTGGAGATGTTATAACGCGAATTGACGGCCTCAACTTCCGAACGCAACGTGATGGATTGTGCTTTTTCTTCTCCTGGATTCCCTTGGTCATGTTTCAAGGGAAACAAGCCGCTTCGCTCAACGTATTTCGAAATTGCGTTTTTTCGCCAATCGTTTCTCGGCCGGCTTTTCGTCTCATACGTGACGAGTGTGTTCGCGGTCTGTATAATACCGGCCTACATAAATTCTTCTTCGCATCTAGATAATGGGTTGAAGAAATTAACCAGTTCCGGCCAACTCGCTCGCCCCCTCGGTAGGTATACATATACAAGCGATTCCGAAATAATGCTCGACGTCGTGCACGTATCGTCAAGCTCGCGTCGTTCCGTTTCGACGACAATGAACTCGTCTCAATGCTTTTCACAATGCCCAGGGTTGGACCGCTCTTACGCATTATAAGGGAAACGATCGCGGGAATGTTTTTTTTTTTTTTATAAGTAAAAAAAAAAGGAATAAGAAATACCAAGAGAAGAACAAGAATAAAACGCAGGTATTGCTGCTTCGGTGGAACAAGACTTTCGTCCGTTGAAACCGTGAGTGGAAAACCGAGAGGCATTACGTCCGTTCTTCTACATTGTGCGATTGCAGTTCGCACAATTTACACCCTCTACATGTATAATTTTCATTGTATATAAACGGTCCGATACGAGGTTTGCAAATTATGAAACTTCCGATTTATGTAGCATACGCTTATATTCATGTTGTAAGTAAATGCACTTATACCTACAACCTATCTTCTAGTCTGTCCAATGGCAACGGTTTTTCAAACTGTACGCGATACTTTGCCAAGAATCTCGTCAATTTGACTTCTTTGTACTTTATCGTTAATTAATATATATTCAGAATCGCGATACAATTATATTATAATACTCGCGTCACATCGATTTATAGGATATTTGTCACCGTGAATTTTCGCTACTTGCTGTTATTTTATTCATTATGTATACGCGAATCGATTCGATATATTCAGTATATGCTGCGGACAAGATAAAAAAAAATAAACAGATCTGTGTAAATGATAAATAAGTATTATCACGTAATGTGTATAAATTTTTTCAATTTTATCTGTCTTGATATGTACGCGATTTACATTAAAAAAAAAAAATGAAAAGACTGAACAAATGATCTGCGATCTAATGATTTTAGCTCAAGATGTCCGAGAACGACAATTTTCGAAATAGGTTTTTCATAATCAGGGTGGCTACACACCTGAAGAACCTGAAAATTTCAGGGTATTTAAAAGGTGTAATGGAAAATGTGGGATTTTCAAGGGATTTTTAATTTTGTTATAAAAAAAATTAAAAATATCATTTTTCCATCGTTGGAATTGAAAATGATTTATTGAGATAACAAGTTTACTTTTTCTCTAGTCGAGAAAACAAATTTGCTCAAAGTTATTTATTCATTTATTTATTTATCATTTTTTTTTCGTACATGACATTTATCTTCAATACGACTTGAGTGTGAACCGAACATGATTTGGATCTCAGTAAATTACTACAACTGGAAAAATGTTGGGGAAACCGTAGGTTTTGGGTTCTGAGAAAAATATAAAAATTTCATGATATTGTATCCGAAAAATTTTCAACCACCTTGGAGTCAACACCTTGGTACATTAATTTCCGACGAACAACATCTCTCGACGATTATCGCACGAGTTGTTTGAAAATTTATTATATTTTTCGCGCTTTGCCGCATGGTCGATCTATCGAAGTGTGTAAAACGGAAAGTTGAATTACAAAAATTTAAATATAATAACGAGGAAGAATAAGAAGTAAAACTAGTTCGGTGTCGCGCTGCTGCTGCTGCTCCGATGAGCGCAGAGCCAAGCTAGAGGCGAAGAGCGTAACCGCGTTTTCCGATCGCCGCTGCGCAGGCGCGCAGGCGAAGGGCTCGCTTCGCCGCTATATGTAGGTACTCGGCGGGGTGAAGGCGGGTATATCCCACTTCCGGTCCCCGCGCTGTATCACGTGCGTGCCACTGTGCGGGGACTCCCCTCCCCATCCCATCCCATTTCATTCCATTCCATTCCCTTCCCATCCCCGCCGCCACCCCGTCCGACATCCGGTGTGTCCCCCCTTCGGCTCCTCCCTTCTTCATCCTACTCTTCTTCTTCTTCTTCTTCGTCCTCTCCTTCCTCCCTTACCTATAACGTGTCGGCAATTCTTCGCTCTCCTCAAAAATAGCAGGCTGCATCGTCGTCGCTTCGTCGTTATTGTTGTTGTTGTTGTTGTTGTTGTTGTTGTTGTTTTTACGTTGCAGCGCTGCGTGGGAGATTCATTCCAGCCCATGTGAATCGTTCGTAGGTAGTAGCTCGTTTTCCGTTGTTCGATATATTGTTCTTCCCCCCCCCCCCCCCCCCCCCCCCTTTTTTGTTTTGTCAAATGGCCAATTATCCGTCTCAGAAATATCGACACGAGTCGGATGTTTTGTTTTTTTTTTTCTTCATACTTTTGCAATTGTATCTACTTGTCCTTACCCTACCCGATAATTGGCTGTGTAAGAAACGTATCCTGTGTCTTCGCGATTCTTGGTTCTGGTATACATATATATATATTTATATATAGTAACGCAATATACGTTGAAAATATAAAGTATAAAAAGTATAACGTTAAGGGGGGGAATGCGTTGTTTTGGGATACAATATCGACAATTTTTTTTTTTTTTTTCAACATTAACCATTATTTCAGTATCTATTGACATTACTTCTTATTTTCGTATCGTAACAAATTCACCGAAATATAACCTAATCTTGTCTCTAATTGGCAAATATGTACCTGTATAAAAGTACTGTCGGGAAAGAAAGAAAGGGGGGAAAAAAAAATAAAATGTGAAAAAGCTCGCGTCGTATAATTTATAACCGTATAGATGTATGAAAAAAAAATAAATAATAAAGAAAAAATTGCGACTCGACGACGCGAATCTCGTCGACGGGTATGTATATATATCGTTTTATCGGTGATAAAAAGATTTCTCCCTACGGTTCCGCGTAGCGTAAAAAAAAAAAAAAAAACAAATTGCACACGTATGCTTTTCGTTAAACCTACGGAATATAAGTCTGTGGCTCACGATATCATATTCTATAAACATCCGCGAGCAGTTGTTGCTGGGACGATCTAGCTCGATTACATATTATAACGAACTGCATTCGACGGAAGAAGAGAGTGAGGCGAAATACGGCGTATAGGTATAAAAAAAAAAAAAACGGGGGGGGGGGGGGGGGGGGGGGCGAACCAACCAGATTATTCTGATACAGAAATTAAGTCGCAATTAAAACGTTTTCCAACAAAAAAAAAAAAAAAACTGCGTGTATAACAAACCTACGCGTTTCTTAGTAATTAGTAAACGCGCATGGCGAAACACGATTGTACACATTTATGGTCTGAATCGTATCTACCCCGGGAGGGTAGGGAAAAAAAAATATGTATATATATATATAGAGAGAGAGAAGAGAGAGAGAGAGAGAGAGAGAGAGAGAGAGAGAGAGAGAGAGAATTGGAGAGGAAGAAGCGAGGGTGGCGACCACCCCGGCAGCAGGTGGTTGGAGGCTCGCGTTCATGCGTGTTTGTTTGCGTGTGTGGAACCAACCAACGATCCGACACGAACGCATACACCCCCAATCTCGAAGAATTCTCCTATATCCTAGGATCGAAGAGAGGGCGTTAGGATCTCTTCCACTTCCACTTCCACTTCCATTTCCATGCTGTATGTACCATAGTTGGGTATAATATCTACACGGCTGGCTACGTCAATCAGAACGAGGATGTATGAAACAAAACGAAAGGAATGGAGAGAAAAAGGAATGGAATGGAATGGAATGGAATGGAATGGAATGGGCAGGGAAGAGAAGGGAAACTAGAGGAGAAGTGAATAGCGTTAGTGCCAGCGAAGAGGCGGCGGTGAAAAAGGGGCGGCATGAGAGGGGGGGGGGGGGGGAGGATGAATCGCGGTGGGGTGGGGGGCGGGACGGAAGAGGGAGAGAGGGAGAGAGGGAGAGAGGGAGAGTCGAAAGCCGGAGAGTGGAAACGCGTTGCGACCGCCTCAGTGACACACGCGCTAACGTCAGGTTCAAGTGGCGTATTGGATTGTAAAACTGCGGGTTTTTATATTCTAAACGTGTCTTAATGACCCCGCGCCGCTGTAAGTGAATTAAAGGCCTGAGAGTATATAAAAATATAACAACGAGAACGGCGACAATCGTAAATCGAAGAACAAGAACAATTAATATACGTATCACATTGATATGAAAAAGTGTAAAGCGTGACGATTTCGAAGGGTGGTTTTTGGTTTTTCATTTCCAACTCATTTCCCTCGACGGTGGTTCTGTTCTAGTCGTTGTTATATATATATTTATTTACTTGTTTTTTTTTTTTTTTTTTTACATTCTTGTACAATTTTGTACGATTCTTCGCTACGTTAATATTATCGTTTATTTGAAATCGTCACGACGGTTTGTTTAATCATGAATTCCCGTCGCGTTTTACGATCCAACGGGATACGCGAAGGATCGATTGACAAACGCGAATTATCAAAGATTCATCGATTGTGATCGTGATTGTTGGAGCGCGATAAAATTAATTGAACACACATGTATACATATTATACGTACTGTTAGTTGCGTCTGTGCGTGCGTGCGTGTGCGTGGGTGTGCGTGGGTGAAAACTTCTGTGCATCGTGCCAATGTGCGCTTGTAAAATAAAATATTAGCCGTGCCGTTCGCGTTTTACGATAAATAACAAATAAACGCAGCAAAAGAAATGAATTTTCTGTGAGCGGATCGTGTTGTATACTCAGAAATAAAAACTTGTTGCGCAAAATTATGTAAAACAATTGTTTACACGCAAGTACAATACAAACGCTCGACGTTTTGTTTTGAAAAATTAATTTGTTGCAATCGTTGCTTCGAAAAAAAAAAGAAGAAAAAAAAAAAGAAAACCAACCCCCCGGTGCTTGAACGATGAAAAAAGCTCGGACTTTGATTACGCACAGTTTGCGAGAGTGCCGCGCTTGTAGAGGTCCAATAATCGATTGATCGATAGATCGGTAAATTTCCCCCAACAGGAAGGAGAAATCGAAAGGGAAAGAAAGATCGGCAAAATCGTATATCGTATAATAGTAATAATTGAAATAACAAGTCGGGTAAATAATTTGTTACTGAATATTTAAATCAGCGAATCGGTTGTAATTCTGTAAGGAATCAGGAAGAACCAAAAAAAAAAGAAAAATATCACCGATCGCCCGAAGACCGTCGGCAGAACGGCGTCACGGCGGGCGTAGTGAGCGTCGGGACGTCGGGGTCCCAGCCTCCGGGGCAGGCGTCGGCCAACGCGGCGCTTCTCGGCTCGTTTTCGAACAGCGGCGCCGAGAGCGCTGGCATATCGATATCGTCGTCGTCAGAGTCGAGGAACAACTCGGATATGGTGCTCCAGGTGTTCGACACCCTCGTGGCCGTCCACGAGGAACCGATTTACGCCGACTACCCATCCTACCACGAGGCCGACCCGATCACCCATTCGCCCCAGCAGTCCCATCCCCAGTACAGCAGCAGCAGCAGCAACAATAACAACAACAACAACAACAGCAACCATCATCATCATCATCAACATCATCATCACCACCAAAACCACCAATTGTCGAGGATCGTTAACTCCGGGAACGGTATGCCCGCCCCCCTTTCGCCCGATCACGCTACTCATACACCAGGTAATATTTAATTCGGCTTTGGGAATACCTGGGAAAATTCTTGGGAAACCTGGAAAAAGTCGGGGAAACTTGATAAATGGGAATGGAATTTTTAAGCGGTTCAAGAAGTGAAATCGTTCTTGTACAAAGTACTGACGATCTTGAGGAGAGAGAGAAAGAAGGAGAAAAATTATCATCGCACTGAAAATTTTACTCGGTCGCAACCACTTTGTACATTCTATATATATATTACTTACACTGAGGAAAATTTCGATTGCTATAGTCGTTAGAAAAATTGAGTGAAACAGGTATCGTTGAAAATAAACTGTTTGAATGTTGTTGGAATTACGGAAAACGAGGTACGCCTTAACCATTTTGCGCTTTTGTCGATATTTACACTACTTTTTTTATTCAAACAAGGCTTTAACCTCGATTTATCGTTGCGCGAGCATTAAATTTTCGCAACGGTTACGAGAAAATATAGTAACGGATACTAGACATTCCGGTAACAGCTGGAAAACTAATTTTCATTTTCTACCTGGAACTGTATTTTTCCATTGTGGTAAAAAATGGAAATAGTTAAGAACTGATCGTGAGCGGTAACCGGAAATAAAAATTTCTCTCAGTGTAATACCAAACCTTCTTTCCTTCGTTTTGTTTCTTACGGAAAAATCTCTGGATATATTTTGTGAATTGATGGACAGTAAGACAGTTACTAGATAATATTAAAGGTGTTGGTATTAACGTGTAAAAATAAAAAAAAAAAATTGTTAATAATCAGCGTGATATTTTTTAATGCTTACTGGAAAAATCCTATTATCATTGGGTTGGATTACCTGGAAAGGTCGGGTAATTTCAGATTCCAAAAAACTTACGAAACCTGTTATATGTCGTACAATTTTGTTACACATGTACGTTCTTCTACTCTATACACAATACCGGGATTCGATGATGAATTTCTGATCAGTGAATTAATGAAACTTGGATACACTTTTGCAGGGAAATTGTTATTTTTTGTTACCTCGGAATTGGATGAAATTCAGTGAATGGTCGTAATGCCGTATTAACAAAGTCAGATTTTGGGGAATTTCAACGCCGTCGGTTGTTCCAAAGTTTTGAAACTTTGGAAACGAAATGATTGCTGAATATTACATCAATTCATTGGTTCGTCGTTGGAACTATTATTTCGATCAAGTCTTATCCGTGCAAACTTCAAATACTGCGTGTATATTTGTATACGAAGTTTCTAAATTCTCAGATTTTCTATAAAAATTTTCACTTGTATTCCACAGCCGAGACATTGAGATCAAATTTTGTGTTATAGTTTGATCGGTCGATTCTTACGTAATAATTCGTGAAACTCGTTGTCAGGTATTTGATGATTTTGCGTGACTTTGAATGTGAGGTATATGCAAAAATTTTTTTCAAATCATGCAGAGGATATGGATTTTTACACTACCTTCGAAAGAATTTCTGCAGGCGTCCTTATGATCGGATAAAATCGTCGAAGATCGTTACTTTCAGAGAACGGTAGAAAAGAGGTTGAAATTTTTGACGAGAGAGTTGCGGTAGAAGAGAATGAAAAATGTATCGAAATTGATTGAAACTCTGGAGTATCAAATTGAGAATCGCTTGGGTATTTGGAAATTTCGATTTGGAAGTCACCGTCAGACTACTTCGTAGTAGAACTTATCACAATTGCTCCGAGTATGAGGATCAGTTTGTAGAAATCGATGTTGAAATCGCAAACGGTAATATTTGTAAATGAAAGAAATCCTTTGAGGATATCAATTTCCCGATTGAAAATCTTCCGCCGATACGAATATATATTTTTTTTTTTTTTTTTTTAAAGAAAAATCTCGCAACTCAACGGCGATTGTAAAGTTTCGATGAAATTACGATCGTGGAAAAATCGGTTAATTGCGGGAAATTTGATTAAAAACTTGGTAATAATTACAAATTATCGAAATTCAATTACAAATTGTCACAGTTTTTATTGCTTTTGAACAATTTTTTTTTTTTTTCCTTTTTTTCACTGATGATTTTGTTCGTTATTATAATTCGAATCGTACAACCAATCCATAGTTAATATTTTTTTTGGCTAATGTAAGTCGCAGCTCGAGCTTGCAATCTTAGAATTGTTGAATTGTTTCACTTTTAAAAAAATCGTCTCCTCCTCCTCCTTCTTCTTCTATTTCGTAAAATTAGAATCTTGCGTTTCATCACACGCATTTGCGTTAAGTGTGCACATGTATGAAATTACGAACCTAACAATTCACGTGAAATTTCGTTAAAAATTGCGAACATTGAAATTCTCGCTAAAACCTCGACGATTCTCATGCAAAATTTTGGACGACGTACATTTCTTTTCTTGCTAATTCCGATGGTCATTTTTTTTCTCAAGATCGTTATCAGTACTTACCAGAATGTTTACCGAGGTACCCGGTGCTTGGATTTTTAGATCGTTAGATATGTCAGGAAATAGAAGCAATTACATTGAGTAATTTTCGGTTATCCTACACGCTTAAAATATATATACATATATATATATATATATATATATATTGTTCGCTTTTAAAATCTACCAGGATAAGTCGCAGAGATTAGATATATAAGCAAAAATTAAGAGGGTCTTGGGATCCCGAGAAATCCTAAAGCGTAAAAATGTATAATTCGGAACATTTCTTGTTGTTTTCTATGTTCGTTATACTCGTCTTGAAACAAAATCTAATTTCGTAATTCGTGTTTTAGTCATTGACTCGTTTTCAACGAATCTCTACGACATTCTTGTGTTTTTTCTTCTTTTTCTTTTCCTACCATTTCTCGTTTTCTTGTTATTATTCATTTTCTCGACCTTTGTAACGAACAGAAATCTTTTTATCCGTCATATTCTTTGGTTTCATAGATTACGAGATGAAACAAAAAAGAAAAAGAAAAGGAAAAGAAAAGAAATAGCCACTATAAATATACGTATAATATACATGTGTATATATATATATATATATATACTTTTGACTTTACAAAGAAGATGAAATATTAAAAGAGGCTAATGACGTTTCGAAATTATTAGATATATCGAAAAGAAAAAAGAAAATGATGTGCAACAATTTAAATCATTTTGATTACAAGCCAAACAGCGAAAAGGACTAAAAGTCGGCTTATTTTTTACATTTATCCGGTTGAGAAAGAAAAATCTCTTCTCTCTGTATGATTGTACCTTTTTTAATGCATACGTGTGTATATATAGATATATAATATATGTATACCCTTCCATGAAAGAAGGAATCATAGTTATGCGAGGTCCAATAAAACAGAGCCGTAATTATTACGAGTGTGGGAGAGTTCGCAGGTCACTGTCATAAGTCGAGGAAGAACAATGGCCGCTCGGCCGTAAGCGCCTCGAGTAACTCTCGTATTATATATATATACATATACATACATACATGTTATACATGTATATATTATATAAATACACGCTGCTTGATATATACACGAGCGGTATAAAGATTCACCTCCTTCAGACATATACTTGGGTATATATTTTTATAACCTCCGTTGTACGATGCGTATACCTACCTAAGTACCTACCTGTGTATATTTTTCGTCTTTTCTTCATTTTTCAAACTGTATTCTCACAGTTTTATATTCATTACGAACAATACGACGGCGGTGACGTACGTCACATTTACGTGGCTAATTGCTTTAACTTGAAACCGTGATTCATGATTATACTCACTCTGCGAAGCGAAAAGAAATTTAATAAAGCTGGTTTAGAAGATGAAACTGAGGATAATTGGATTAAACTTTAATGAAACATTTAGATATACGATGATATGTAATTATCATATATATACACATTTAGATATATATATACACATACATTCAGATATATATATAATGAAGTCTGTATGAAAATCTTCGAACACAGATTTACATAATTCAGTTATTGCTGATTTCCGGATTGTAATACTATACGATAAACTTAATTGTGCTCGATTGGGAAATATTCAAATTTTGTTTTTTTTTTTTTTTTTTTTTAAAAAAGAAAGAAAAAACATAAACTAAATGCATTTCGAATGTTTGGCTATTTTTTATTTTTTTTTTTAATCTGTTAAAACGTCGACAAGTATTTAATGTAGAATTGAAAATATTGAAAGGAATCCAAAGTATAAGAGCTTGTAATATAATGTAATAGTTGGCCAAGCTGAACAAATCCCCATCATTCCTTTGTAATATTAATAATATTTTAAGATTGTATATCTCGTTGCGGTATTCCGCATTACATTGAACCTTATCGCTTTTTTTTTTTTTTTCCTCCTCTAAACCGCTAATAAAATTCCGTCTGCGATACAGGAACAATTATATTTCCATTATTATTCTATTCCTCTTCGTTATACGAGACTTGGATGGATAATTAATTGATGAGGCAATAATTGAAAAAGGCTGCGAAGGTGGCATTTTTTTTTTTTTTTCTACTCGAGACAAAATATTAAGAAAAAAATAACTAGAAGTAAAAAAAAAAATATGGCAACAATTACAGACTCTTTCCAATTCCCATCTTCAATTGCAGCTTTGCGAATTAAAAGCTCCGTCTTGTTCCCCGTTAGGCGTAGAGTAGGAAATGGAGAAAAATTCCGGATCCCGGTACGGGAAGAAGATTGTGGATCGTTGTTCGGAGCGTCTGGAGGGCCCCGGGAGCTTGGCAGCTGTCCCAGAATCGGCGCGTGCCAGGCCCAAAGCCCAGGCTCGGCACCTGTTGTCCAGCTGACTGATACGCCGGCGCTGCCGCTGTTGCTTTTGCTTTTGCTTTTGCTGTTGCTCTTGCCCCTCGCTCGCAGACACTCTATAACCGTTTTTCTGCCTTTTTGTTTCAGCCCATTACTCCGGGTACGGGGACGAGGGCTCCGAATACCACGATCTTGCACAGAATCACCAAACGCCTCATCACTACGGCGTCGACCCCTCGTCCGAGTTTTATAACCACGCCGGCATCCACTTGGAGTCCAAGTACCAGCCGCCCCAAGCCTTCAAGAACTACGTCCGAGGTAAGGAAACTTTTGACGTCGCCTAAATGCTTCTCTGAAACTTGAGGGAAAGATATTGAAATATTTTTGAGAAACAAACGAGTTTCGAGTTCAAAGTTACGACAGGGAACAATTTTGATAAATAACATTTTGATGGAGTAAAATTCCGAAAATTCAAACGTACCAACACAGCGTAGTTTTACTTGACGACTGGATGTAGAAAATCAGAAGGACCGCACACTGAGAGAAATTTTTATCTCCGATCACCGCTCCGTCCTTAATTATATTCATTTTTTTTACCACAATCGAAAAATATTGTTCTACGTAAAAAATGAAAATTATTTTTCTAGCCGTTACCGGAAAGTCTGGTATCCGTTGCTATTCTTTCTCGTTACGATCGCTGTTGCTAGATTTTCTTGCAACTGTTGCGAAAATTTAACGCTCGTGCAACGATAAATTGACGTTAAAGCCTTGTTTGACTAAAAAAGTAGAGTAAACCTCGCAAACTGATTTTCCGTTGCAATCCAAAAAAGGATCGACGGTAGCGCGAAATGGTTACGCTTACCTCGTTTTACTCAATTTTTCTACTTACTACAAAAAATGAAATTTTCTTCCGTGCAGGATTTCGAACGTAAAACTATCGAAAATCCAAAACGAAGAAAGATCAAAGTGTTGAAATTTCGGCAAGCCAGAAATTCACAGAACTGAAAATCTTCGATCATACGGAATTTCGATGTTTCGGATTTTTTAATTTTCTCATTTTCGCACTTTCGGAGCTTTGACGTTTCGTCGAAGTTTGATTTTCTTTATTTCAAGTTTCGCTACAAAAAAAATTCGTATCCTGGCGCGAATTTAGGAAGTTTTCAAATTCGAAATTTCAACCCCTCCCTCCGCCTCTTCTCGTATCGAAAATGTAGAACACCGGAAAAGATCAAGAGATTTTATGAAATACCCACTTATAATTGGAGTCGTTAGTGAAAGTTCTACAAAATATGAGGAGGTCAGTCCGATCTCTACTTTTCTTAACTACGTATACGTTTATAACAGTTCAAACTAGCTGTGAAGACAGAAAAAAGCGTAACTTTGGTCAGGGAATTTTCGAATGGAAATTAACCGACAACTCCGTAATTGTAATTTTCTGACCTACCGATTGTTCGTGAATTTCCAGTTATCACGTCAATTGTGACATGTGAAAAAGAAAGTCGACGAGGTCAAATCGTGTACTGTTAAAGAAATGAATGATAATTTAAGAAGAGCAGAAAAGCAGAAAAGCCCGTCAAGTCAAGTATACACGGATTCGAGCTGGCAGGTTGATTCGGAAAGCTTTGATTTCCATCACGGATAGCTTCCCGGATATGTTAAAACCGGAAGTGGTGTATGTTTTAAAAGTTTCGTAAGCATGTATATATCGGCTCGTCTGTCTTACCAGGTAATCGATCTCTCGACGGTATTTCGTGCATAGACTGAATGGCTGGAAGTGATTTTACCCTGTCGTAAGCTTTTTAGTTTGACTAATTGTCCAAATATCAAGATATTTGATGTAAAAGAATTTCGAAAAAACTTCCGTACTTGGAAAGAATTTCGAATACTGTGATAGAATGTTTGATTCACCGCTCGGAGGTCTGTAAAATTTCAATTTCTTTTTTATTTCATACGGTGCGTGGTTATAAAACAAATTTTAGTTTTTCGAAATCTGGTAAATCGTTGAGATACTTGGAACGATGCGCTTCTACTGTTTAAAAATTGTCGATTCAACGTACATATATAATTTACACACAGTAGATAATTGCAGCTTTCGTTTATATTATTGCAGACTTTGGTTTCAACCGGTGACACATATGTATTATACATCTTGCTAACGAATTGATTAATCCTAAACGCGATGATGAAACTTCACTGTATAAACAAAGAAAACTCATCATCATCATCGTCATCATTATTTCCCAACTCTTTTTATAAAAACACAAGGGGATTTTTTCTGAGTCATATATCCAATCGCAAAAAGTCATATCACTGAGAAAAATTTCATTGAAAAATTTCATTTTATTGCAACGCAAAATCAGTTTCTACTTTTTTAGTCAAACAAGGCTTCAACGTCAATTTATCGTTGCACGAGCGTTAAATTTTCGCAACAGTTACGCGAAAATACAGTAACAGTGATCGTAATGAGAAAGAACAGTACCGGATACCAGACTTTCCGGTAACAGCTAGAAAACTAATTTTCATTTTCTACCTAGAACTGTATTTTTCGATCGTGGTAAAAAAAATGAAAACAGTCAAGGACTGAGCGATAACCGGAAGTAAAAATTTCTCTCATTGTACGGATACAGGAGAAGGTACATAGATGATACGGACTCAGTTCTCAGAGTCGATTCCACGTTGAAAACTTTGTCGATGTAGAGTAATGTGAAAATTTTTCATATCCTTGGGAAAAACGAATGATCCGTATTTACTCGTCAATCAGGTCGCTATCAGGAAACGTATAGCGAGGGAGGATACGGCCAGTACGATGGCACGTCCTTTCAAACTGTCCCTGGAAGCGGTACCGGGGGTGTTTCGGCGGCGGGTAGCGATCAGTGGGGTGTCGGCCCTCTGAGCGATCACCTATCGCACCATCCTGCCTTCCTCTCCGGCCTTCCACCCCGGGATTCGTCCAACCCTCATCACCCGTCCTCCATTGCTAACAATCCGGACCAAAAACCGCTCTTGCAGAGCCAGATGTTGCCTGGTTACACGGGTATGTACAACTTATTTAAGTACAATTACGTAAAACCGGTCTATTTATACCGGGTTCAACGTGCCTGTTAACATTTTTTTAATTCATTCTTCTTTTGTTTTTTTTTTTATTTTTATCTTTTTTATTCTTTCATTCAAGTGACTTTCGTTACAGTCATCGGCTATCGCAATCATCTTGTTTTTTTTGCACATATATACATATATATATATAGATACACTCTTGGAAAATTCACGGTGTCAATGGAAGTTCACTCCGATTAGTGTAAAATTAAACATCATGGGTGTATAAATCGTTTGATTCCTCTGACACGAAAGTAGTTTTAAAATCAACACAAAAATAGTGTGGACTTCTATGGGAATATTTTCGTTGTTACATTCAACAAATAATTTCTAACAGTACAACCTTTTAATTTTAATTTATCACCTACCAAGAGAGTGTTTTATCCATTTAATATCCGTGTGTATTGATTTAGCTGAAAAATCAATACAAAAGGAAATTCGAAAAGAAGTGAAAGAAAAAAAAAAAAGAAAAAACTAAAAACACTTCCGAGAAACAATTACCGATAGTGGAGTTTTTTTCGAATCGTGGCGTTTGAAACGACCCGCGGCTCCAAAGTCGGTGTAACGATAATTCGAGTTGGTTCAATGATTCTCAAAATCAGTTCCAGTCCGATATTTTGAATTTCGTTGGGTTATGCAGCGTACGAATGTCTGAATAATTCGTCTCCGGTGGTTCGATGAAGGGATATGATTAAATGTGAAATTTTTTTTTCATTGTGACAGGGGGCGGTCCATGCTTTACAGGTTCAGGACCGATTCAGCTATGGCAATTCCTGCTTGAATTGTTGACCGACAAGGCATGCCAGGGATTTATATCGTGGACGGGTGACGGATGGGAATTTAAATTGACAGATCCTGACGAGGTTGCACGTCGCTGGGGTATAAGAAAGAATAAACCTAAGATGAATTACGAGAAATTGAGTCGCGGTTTACGTTACTACTACGACAAAAATATAATCCATAAAACAGCCGGCAAGCGATACGTATATCGTTTCGTATGTGATCTACAAACTCTTCTTGGGTACGTTTATAACACATTGTTACATATGTATGTATACGATATCCGTATTAACTTTAGTTTTGTGTCAGTGTTACTTAGAAATAGCAAAGTCGCTATACGTGTAGAATTTCCGCAACGGTTGCTATTTTTTATTTATTTTATTTTATTTTTCCTTCAGATTGTTGCCGGAATCGAGTAACGACGACAAATATTAATTATCATTGAATTTTATATCCCCGCTTTTTCATTTTTTCTCTTTATTATCCACATTGACAGATACAGCCCTGAGGATTTGCATGCAATGGTGGACCTGAAAGTTGAAGAGAAGGAAAAAGACTGAATTTTTGTCAGACAATGTACGCTGGGACGTATTAACGCTGTTTAAAAAAAAAAACAAAAAAAAAAACTGAAACGAAAAAAAAAACAAAAAATGAAACGAATAACATTCATTGATCCTTCGTGAAAGAAAGAACAAATAATAAAATAAACAAACGAAAACAGCAACAAACCACAGCAAAAAGCAACAAAGAAAACACAGTAACTTGAGAGAGAACAATGATAATTCGATTAGGGATGGGACGATGCTGCAAAGTCGAAACGAAATAGAATAAAATAAAAGAGGATAACGTCTATTCTTAAACGCAAGCCATTTCCGATATGCATCGTGTAAAAAAGAACCCTGATACGTATAAAAAAACTACGTGTGGATCGTGAAACCCTCTCGTCTTGTTAATATTAATAATCGATTAATTGCCTCCCTCCTCTTATCAAGATTTATACATACCAGATATGAATATTATACATAAATATATATATAATATATTTACACATAAATTCATATATCCAGACATGTATATATATATATATTTGATAAAAAGCCGGAGGTTTCTTCAGGCGCTTGACGATCTTACACATTAGTTTATAATACCAGCGAACAAATTTTCACCGTACCACCCAAACTAAATTGTAACATCTCTATTCTCTGTATGTTCATATCACTGTATATTAATATACCCACGATGTGTATCTCGACGTAGTGTCACCCAAAATTATCGATATACATTTCGTTATAATAATCGTAAAGATAAGTGAAATTGTTTGAGAGTAGATGTTAAAAAAAAATATATTTGCATGTATACACTTGACTCGGATCGTATCGGTAGCGGAATCTAAACCGCTAAGACCTTCGCAAAAGCGACGTACTGCGGTGTATATATAATACCAGTATGTATGTGATAATAATCGCACTTTGACGTGTTTTTTTTTTTTTTTTTTTTTTTCTCTTTGCGGCAGTTTATAATTATCGTTGTAAACCATTGTGTTTCGTCCCGTAACTTGACACGTCGGTTTTGATATACTAAAGCGACGTAGATTCTTTGGAATTATAACAAAATTTTACATTGCTCTCAATTATTATTCATTATACAGCGTAAACGCGATTCTTTTTTTTTTCCGCTTTCGTTCCAACTCAATCAAATTTTCGACGTCTCTTTTCAGTTGCGTACATGTATGGTTCGCTTTATTCGTACAAAAGTTTAATCGCTCAGCGTGCGCAAATTCATAACACTCCTGCAATGTATAAAATATGTCAAGAAAAAAAAAAAAAAAAAAAAAAAAGAAAATCAGACACAAATCGATCGACTAGATATGAATATCGTCACAAATCTTACTTGCCGACGATCGTAACGGTAAGTTCGAAGCCAACAATGAACAAAAAGACACACTAATGACAAGCGGTCGCATCTGTGGTGATGAGTTTAAAAAATTTTTCACAAACTCGATAAGACGGATAGTAATAAAAATATGACAGAGAAAAAACTACAAGTTTTTAACTAAATGAAATAAAAGTAATAATGATAACAATAACAACAACAATAATAATAATAATAACAATAATCATGGCATAATTAATAATTTAAACCGAAGAGTGTATGGAAAAAAAAAAATTCTTTTCATGCGTATAGTTACGAGTGCATGTATCCGAAACAGAATCGTCCTCTCCCTAAGTAAACAATGAAAGTAAAGTAAAAACAATAATCAATGAGTATACGTAGTATATATGTATATATATATATGTGTGTGTATATATGTATACACTATATACATAGATAGATAAAAGAAAAAAGTAGGTGAAACTAATTTGAGAATATGGGAAACGTGATTTTTGTCATATGCTCTCCATTCACACGGAGTACCTATATATACATTTATATATATATATATATATACATATGCATATATATATATATATATATATATATTTGCGTGTGTGTATAATGTTTAAATCGAATCGGTCGTATGTACCAAAGACAGGGTCCGCATACCATTGGTGCCTAAAAAGTAATGACTAAATTGTGAATTTGTTTTTAAGTGATTATTAATTTGCTACACAAGAATTTTAGAGGATATTTATAGCATGTAACTCGACAATTTTTACATATTATATATATATTATACATATAGATTTCTAATGTTACATGATAATATCTAAAGAAAGAAAGAGAGAAAGTAAGAAAAAGAGAGAACGACGAATAGATAAAAAGGAGAGAAATGAAAAAAAAATGATAAACACTGTGGATCATCGGTTCGTCGATGATACGATGTATCTAAATTATTTATGTCCCATCCTTTTTAACATGTGTGTTATTATCTTGTTGATAAATAACACGATATGTGATTGTTATTATTCTAATTTTACTACAATAAATCATTATGTCTATTTTATCGTTTATCAATTATAAAAAAAAAAAAAAAACAACACAAAAAAAAACTCACTATCCGTATATCAATTATTCTATCATTATATTATTACACGTGTCATACTTTACTTTATTTTATTTTACCTTACAATTTTTATTCATAATTTCTCATGCAAAACTCGTGAAATATTAAATACAGAAATCGAAGTAAAGTACATTTGACGAATGCATGTAGACTCGCGGGTGAGTAATAAATGAAAAGAAGTTCCGCCAATTTTAATGCCAAGGGAATTTCACCTCGCGCAGAATCACCGCGAACGATATATCTTGACGACAATTTGTATATCCGATCTTATATAACACAGGAGTGCAATACTAAGAAAAAAGTTGAAAAAAAAAAAAAATTAAAAGAAATAGAATTTGATGTTATCCGTAATTTAATCACTTGCCGCAAGTAACGGTCTAAAGTATAAAATTTGCAAAATAGAATATACGTATCACAATGTTTCAAAACGGGTGAAGATCTGATGTACCGGGGCAATCTCTTTAAACTTGAAAATCAACCGCGCATGCGCCAAATAATTCAATCTCATTGGTCGGCCAAATCTTCCCGCAGCGATATTCTTGACTGCGATGCAGGCGGGCCAACCTGCGCAAAATGTGTACGTTTGAATTTTCAAAGAGCGTGAGCATTAAATTCCGACCGTTCTTTGAAGAATCAACTTTCCGACCGGACAACAAATGCTTCCCAAACCTTTCCGAGTCACGGCCTCGATTATTTGAGATTCTAACCTCGAAATTTCGTATCAACTACATCGTCGACAGAAACAGTTTAACAGCTGAAACTCGGGATGGCCAGCCTGCGCGAACAGCCAATAAAACTCGCGCATGCGCGGTTGATTTTCAAGTTTCAAGAGATTGTCCCGGTATACGCAAGAACATAGGTTGTATATTTCATGGATATACTGTATATAATTATGACTTGTAATACTATGCGTATACCTAGATATACATATAGATATTCATCTAGAATAAAGTAGAAGAATTAATTCATATAAGGTCCTCTTTCGTCTCTTCATTTTGATCACGTCACAGGAACGTTCCGAATGCTGCTGCTGCATATTACGAGTCGTGCATGTAAGGACATTATACGAGGTAAGTGTACGTTTTGGGCTTTTATAATTCGACAGATTTGCGAATAAAGCGTTTTCGCTCAAACTTTAATGCCTACCCGCCTTTGACTGCAATTAGTTCCAACTAATGATATTTCCGGGCTGTGATTAGTCTCGCCAATTTTCTCACGTCGTATCTGTATAAAACAGATAGCGCGACACGTGTATTATACGAAAAACTAGGTACATTCGTTGGAGTGAGCATGTCGGGTGCTAGAAGGCATTGTAACACGAATAAATAAACACATAAATTTGATTGCTAAAAAACCATAGCCGTTATTCAACGAGGATTTCACGTCGTTCTCGTAACTAAAATTACTCTACACATTTCAATATACGCGGCTGAAAACTTCGGAGACTTCAATCCGAACCCCGACAAAATTTTAAACAATTACCAGAAATAAGATAAACAGGCGATATTAAAGTTGAGAGATTAGCTACGTAGGTGTGATACGAGCGTAGGCATATATTTAATTTATGTTTCTATTCCGCTACTCTCAATCCGTTAACTATTTTATTTTTCTAATTGAAACGAAATAATTAACAAGATATAAAATTATGATGAAATTTGCGCTGCTCTCGTAAATTGAATTTCGCTATTCGATGTAACGCGCAATTTATTCATGTATTATATACGTGACGCAGAGTGCGGCTCCAAGACACGTGTCGAAATTTACCACGATGAGCAGATGTGGGATCGCTTTGGAATATTTGTAGATTGGATACGCCTCGTTACGCTTTGATTACGCTATCGGCGGTGATTACGTCGCTCACCAGGGATACTTTAGACGAGGATGCGCGAGACTCGAGTTTATGGGCGGACCGGAATCCGATTGGCTAGTCGAGTCTCCGCCCAAATTGGCCTGCGTCTTTATCCTCTTTCGCGTGGGCCGCGTCGACACAATAGCGTCGACTTCGAAGCGACTTGCGCGATTCAGATTTGCGCGGGAGTCGGCGATTTTACAAAAACGCCTGCAACGACTGAAAGCGACGCGAGGCGAATGCGAGGAGAGCTCAATTCGGACCATTCGAGTATTAGCTAACGACAAAACAGGGGTGGGACATTCGGAGAAGCGTTGGCTAACACTGATATACGTTAGTTGTAAATTACTATATTTTGTTGAGTAAACTAAACTCTCAATTTTCCAATTAAAATGTAAATTCGAAAATATTGTTACACTAATAAGAGAACGCGAGTACTTTTTTTTTTTTTTTGCTTGGGAATCATGAATAAAAAATGTTCTTTCAAAAAAGGTGTGCACGAATTGTTCAATAATAATATCTCGTTATATTCAATGCATAACAAAGTTTTGAAAAAGCGTTAGCTGACGTTAAAAAACAGTAGCGAGCAAAACAAGCAAACGTTACCAATCGTTGTCACTTGATGGGTGGGATGCAAAAATTGACTAAAAAAAAAAGCGTTAGCCAATATTTGACTGGCTCCAATTGTCCTGGAATAATTATGTAATTCGCTTTCACGTTACCGGATTCAAAAGAGAGTATACACAACGCTCATCGCGTATAGATGTAACATTTCAGAGTTCGACAATGAAGCGACATGTGTTAACGTAACAAGTGTAGACACGTGGGACAATGAGCTCTCGACTAATTCTCGGCGAGAGAAGATTATACGACTGTACTTACACCTAGCAGCCAAGCGTCTACATAGGCGTGGAGCATCCACGTTATGTACTTAGTTATACAATGAGACAAAACGGCGCGCGCGCGACTCGCTTTGTTCAACGAATTCTCGCTCGCGGGCTTCTGCGGCGTTGGCACGAGACCGATGAATGTGCCTACAAGAGTGAAAATAGTCACGTAAGAACTCGCGCACGCGACTCGACGGCGCAACAAGTGGTTCGGCATTTGATAACGCACCGTGTGTGTGTTCTAGGGACAAATCGCTTTGTTCGATAGATCCGAAGGTTCGTTCGTTACTCGGTCGATGACGTCGTAACCTGTGACCTGTAAACATTTTTCTCTCTATTTCTATGCGGTGTCTATCTTACGGTGGTTCTCCAAAAAAAGATATTTTTTTTTACGATGTTACGATTTCTCACAAAACTGTTTACGATGGAACAAAAAAATCTCATTCAAATTTGAGCTCGATCGGATAAGATTTATGGGTCCCACTTTCGAGTTTTCGTTTTTACATTGAAATAACTATAACACGTGAAAAAACAAATTGCTCAACTTGTAACTCACCGTCGATTTCACGCGAAAATATAGACTAGAACAGGGTTTCCCAACCTTTTTTGTGTCAAGCCCCCCCGTAATATAAATAACGTTTTCATGCCCCCCCCCCCCCCTCCCCATAATATTTTTCGTGGCAATAAAACAAACTCACTTTATTTTAATATGATTTATTTATCAATTACAACTTTTATGTATTTTCAAATGAATATTAATATTATTACTAGTGAGATACTTGAGCTTGCACGTTCTGTACTAGCTTGTCGATTCTAGGTACAGTTTTTGCCAAAGTTATTTATAGACGGAATCAATCACTGTGATATTATGACGTTATAATATACGCGTTAAAATCCGTTAAATTAATTTTCTTTCGAAATTGCAAACGCGTGTTGCGCCCCCCTTGCTATTTCTCTACGCCCCACCAGGGGGGCACGCCACACCGGTTGGGAAGTCCTGGACTAGAATGAAACAAAACAGAAACTTTTTTTTTACTCTGAATTTAATACGATTTTATTTGATTTTTCAATTTTTTTCAGTCTCAAGTCACAATAATTGTCAAAATATGCAAAACTGAATGAAATATCTGGACAACTTTTTTGTACTAAATATTATTACCTATAAAAAATCTAGTAATCTCGATATTTTTCATTTTCGTCTATATTTCGTCTATATATACGCGAAATCGACGATGAGTCAAGTTGAAGCATTTTTTTACGTTTTAGGTATTTTAACGTAAAAACGCAAACTCGAAAGTGAGACCTCCGAAACTTATCCGATCGAGCTCAAATTTTCAAGGAAATTATTTTTTATCATAAACAACAGTTTTATGAGGAAGGAGCACCGAAAAAAAATACATTCCCTATTTGCTGAACCACTCTAGTATACGCCTTGTATGTTTTATTGTTTTCGTTAAAGCTTCTGACATGCAAGCATGCTGGCTGCGACTTGCGTGCTTTGTCTCTTCGAATCGTACATAGTGTGAAATACGGTGAGTACGGCAGTTTGCGTGCACGTTGGTCCACACTTTGGAACCTCCGGGCAGCGTGGGAGTTCATGCTGCAGCGTAAATTATAGAGCCGGCGGATGCGACGGTGAAAAGCGGATAAAAAAAGAACGGTCTAAAGTAGTCTTGTAACGTAAGAAAAAAGAATGCGGAAAATTTTAAATCAACTCTGGAGACTTCCGCTTTGGACGAAGAATCATCACTGCCGTTTATCTTTGGCCGAGTTTCAACTGACCTGCATATAATATTACACACGTATGATCATGAAATTCTTAATAATATAGTTAGATATATATTATATACTTGTGTATATTCTACAGGAACTATATGAATTGCTCAAAATACTTGTATAAAAAATTCCATACTACTGTATTACAGTATGTACGAGTCTTGATGACGGTTAAATTTATTGTAAAAGGTTGTATTTTATCGTACGTTTTATTTCATTTTGACTTGATATCGAAAATCGCCGCATTTCTGTGACTCAAGTATACAAATCACATAGTATATGAACGGAATCACAATATTTTTTTGTTCCGTAGGATATAAGTTTGCAATGTTCATAAATTACACGCTGGATCTCAATATATTGTTTCTCGCATTTGTGTTACACTACCAACATAAAATTATGAACAGAGCGCATTATGTTGTATTAAATATAATCTGTGAATATATAACGGATATGCATGTAATGTGTATGAAAATGTCTAGCTGTCTGTATACCTATAAATGTATAATAAAGAATGATCTGGAAACCAAGCCGATTCGTAAAATTAATTACTCTTCATAATTTATACGTCATTTATAAAGACTTGTGTATCAGAAGCGAGAACGAGATGAAACCCTGCACCTATTCCAGTAGGCCAAATTCAGACCGGAAGCTGCTAGGCATAAGAGAGCTGGGGTGTGCGTTCTAACGGAGGAAGTGCCGTTCTCGAAATAACATTGAACTCTTACGAAACGAAAACGTATACTTCCCACGTTTCAAGGACACGTGAGAATATCAATTTTTTTTTCCCGTAACATATAATCGTAAGTTGGTAATTGCAGAAGTAATTTTCAAAGCCCAAGACGTTGGCAATAAGACTAACTGAATAGACTGATTATCAAAATGGAAATAGGAGGCTGGGAGGACAGTATGTGGAATACGAGGGTTTGTCCGTTAACTCGGCCACTTTTTTTTCGACCATCTCAGATCTGCCCCATAATTGGTTATATCAAAGTACTACTAAAAGGTACTCTATGTGAATTTTTTCAGATTTTTTAATTCATTATTATTTCTTTAATTCATTATGCTTTCGAGAAGAATTTTTGCAAAAATTTTTACCCAAAAAGGAAGATTATTTTTTTTTTATTCAAGATGGACCCTTTTTTTTGCTGAAAAAATTACAGGGTCTTCCAATATGTGTGACAATATCACCAAAAAACCGCCAGAGTGGCACGGGTCGAGGTTCTAGGGTAAAAAAAATGAAGCCACACAATTTCGGTCGAGGTTCCGGTATAAAAAAATTAATATATGAGCTTACATTCACAATAAGACTCAAAATCCAGATAAAAAACGCGAATGTTGTAACGGAAGAAGGTGAAACTTGAGATCTAGATCGATTTACTATAAACCAGCTACGATTAAGTGTATTTCAGAGTTGACGCACAAGCAGATCGCAGTTTTGATAACCCAAGCTCACTCCGCGAGTAGGTATTTATAGGAAAAAATCATTTTTGTTCACCAAACAATAAGTTTTGAAGTGAATAAAAAATTTATCGAGTACATTAAAACTTGTCTTGCGCCTAACCACAGGCAGCCGAACTAACGCAACACGAAAGTGTCTGGAGAGAAGCAGCTAAGCAGGCGCAGAAACGAAGCGACAAATTCCAGAGAAATTAGCTTGAACTATTTGGTGTTGGACGCGAGGAATAACTTATTCTTACATGATGAATTCTGAACAAAATTGACTTAGTCGTACAACAAATTCCACGTAATCCGAATCAGCAGGGATCATGCTGCACAGTCCAATCCTAATCTCAATACCGCGTAGGAATCATCTGACAACGAGCAGAACTCGACAGTGAAGAATTAAGTGTTGTGGTATTGAACTGTGTTGGTTTAACTAATATGGAGAGAGCCCTTGTGACCTTGTAATTCAAAAGTTAAGGATAAGTTTGTGTAGCATTGAAAATGTAGGGTTAAACCCTGGTGAAAATTTCTACCACTACGAGTTTGTACGGAAATTGAAACATTTCGTAATATTCCGTACAAAATTGTAATGATGCGTAGTGTTCTATGAAGAATTGTAGATTTACGTCAAAAGTCACAGTGTCTTGCAGATTTTTAATTGAACAAATAGAAACTTTGATGTAAATCTACAAGTCTTTAGGATGAACTATGTATATTGACTATTTTTTACGAAAACAATTTGTTCTACTTAATTGTACGGTATGTCTCAATTACCCGAAACATTGGTGAAAAATCGTAGAAATAATTTTCGCCAGGAAAAGCTTCTCAGTATCAGTACATGGAGTAAAGTCTCTTCTGCGTTACTCAAGGTCCGATTAGTCGAGATAAAGTCGTTTGAATCGATTCCGCGACCAGGGGATTTTGACTCTGTAAATCACAGGAAATGTGAGGATAATTCTTTCAGAACATTTTATTCTATTTCTCGCAGATTTTGCAAAATATGGTAACGGTTTATTCAGACTCTATACCAAAGTAATTTTGAAGTAGAAATTCATCGCGCACAAGTCTCGACTAGCTGTGAACAATGTAGTAAAAAGAGCGGCCAAAGAACATGAAATGTTCTTGCGGTTGCTTGGAAAACGAGAAAGGGATTCAAGTATGAGAGATTCGTAGCAAAGACGTTGCGTTTCAGATCAATTTCAGTATATTGAGTTGCCAAATGATATTGAAATGGTGTACAAAAAAAACCTGGCAAAATAATTGAACATGAGATAGGTGACTATAGAATGAGGATGAAGAGGTATAATATATAATTGCGTCCGCAGCATCTCAAAAGTAGTATATCAGAAAGGAATGAGTGCAGTTTGGAAGTATATATAGAGTTCTGGCGTGCGCACAGGCGCAATACAACTCCCGAGAATACGATTTGTATAATATAATATTGTTTGATGAAACCTGTACTAAAATAAATGCATAAATGAATTTCTGAGAGTTTTCTTTATACTTCCACTACTGAAGATAGAATGCTTGTTTGCAAGTCGTTTGTGCGTTCCTGTGGGTTCGATGACTCAAGTAGGGGTCTTTCAAATCAGTTCGCAGGCGAAAAGTTTTTGACTCAGAACAAAAGTGAGTTCCTCTTTGCATTCTCTGTAAGAATGTTAACGCTTCGATAAAACACCGAAATTCCTTTGATGACGAACCTTGTCCAAGGAATGTTGCAGAAGTAATGGATGAGTCGCTGTCCCAATCATCTGCGATCGACGGATCTAGTGAGAGCAGGATATGGAAAAAATTTCTACGTCATTTCTCTCCTGTTGATCCCACGCTGTTTTCGCTGCGTTTTCCGAGTTCCTGGGTGTCCGATTGATCAGAAAACGGTCGTTTGAATCAAATTCAGGACCGAAAATTTTTGGCCAAAAAAAAAAGCAAGGCTAACCCCTTACCATTTTTGGCGAAAATTTTCGCGATTTTGAAAAGTGCTGGAATAAATTCTTTCACGCACTATTCCGACATAATTTTGCGAGAGAAATCGATTGGGCGCAGTCCCAATACGCTGCAATCAACGCATCGGAAGTTACAGCCAAAAAACGAGAACCTGTGTTTTCGACATTTTTCAGCAGGTGCTTTTTCCTTCGTAACTTCTCTCCTGTCGATCCCATGCTGTTTTCGCTGCGTTTTCTGAGTTCCTGGGTGTCCGATTGATCGGAAAACGGTCGTTTAAATTAAATCTAGGACCCAAAATTTTTTGGCCAAAAAAAAGCAAGGCTAACCCCTTACCATTTTTGGCGAAAATTTTCGCGATTTTGAAAAGTGCTGGAATAAATTCTTTCATGCACTATTCCGACGTAATTTTGCGAGAGAAATCGATTGGGCGCAGTCCCAATACGCTGCAATCAACGCATCGGAAGTTACAGCCAAAAAACGAGAACCTGTGTTTTCGACATTTTTCAGCAGGTGCTTTTTCCTTCGTAACTTCTCTCCTGTCGATCCCACGCTGTTTTCGCTGCGTTTTCTGAGTTCCTGGGGGTCCGGTTGATCAGATAACGGTCGTTTGAATCAAATCTGAGACCAAAAATTTTTCGGCCGAAATAAAAGCAAGGCTAACCCCTTACCATTTTTGGCGAAAATTTTCGCGAATTTGAAAAGTGCTGGAATAAATTCTTTCATGCACTATTCCGACGTAATTTTGCGAGAGAAAACGATTGGGCACAGTCCCAATACGCTGCAATCAACGCATCGGAGGTTACAGCCAAAAAACGAGAACCTGTGTTTTCGACATTTTTCAGCAGGTGCTTTTTCCTTCGTAACTTCTCTCCTGTCGATCCCACGCTGTTTTCGCTGCGTTTTCTGAGTTCCTGGGTGTCCGATTGATCAGAAAACGGTCGTTTGAATTGAATCTAGGACCTAAAATTTTTTGGCCAAAAAAAAAGCAAGGCTAACCCCTTAGCATTTTTGGCGAAAATTTTCGCGAATTTGAAAAGTGCTGGAATAAATTCTTTCACGCACTATTCCGACGTAATTTTGCGAGAGAAATCGATTGGGCGCAGTCCCAATACGCTGCAATCAACGCATCGGAAGTTACAGCCAAAAAACGAGAACCTGTGTTTTCGACATTTTTCAGCAGGTGCTTTTTCCTTCGTAACTTCTCTCCTGTCGATCCCACGCTGTTTTCGCTGCGTTTTCTGAGTTCCTGGGTGTCCGATTGATCAGAAAACGGTCGTTTGAATTAAATCTAGGACCTAAAATTTTTTGGCCAAAAAAAAAGCAAGGCTAACCCCTTAGCATTTTTGGCGAAAATTTTCGCGAATTTGAAAAGTGCTGGAATAAATTCTTTCACGCACTATTCCGACGTAATTTTGCGAGAGAAATCGATTGGGCGCAGTCCCAATACGCTGCGATCAACGCATTAAAAGTTACAGCCGAAAAACGAAAACCTGTGTTTTCGACATTTTTCAGCAGGTACTTTTTCCTTCGTAACTTCTCTCCTGTCGATCCCATGCTGTTTTCGCTGCGTTTTCTGAGTTCCTGGGTGTCCGATTGATCAGAAAACGGTCGTTTGAATTAAATCTAGGACCTAAAATTTTTTGGCCAAAAAAAAGCAAGGCTAACCCCTTACCATTTTTGGCGAAAATTTTCGCTATTTTGAAAAGTGCTGGAATAAATTCTTTCACGCACTATTCCGACGTAATTTTGCGAGAGAAATCGATTGGGCGCAGTCCCAATACGCTGCGATCAACGCATCAAAAGTTACAGCTGAAAAACGAAAACTTGTATTTTCGACATTTTTCAGCAGGTGCTTTTTCCTTCGTAACTTCTCTCCTGTTGATCCCACGCTGTTTTCGCTGCGTTTTCTGAGTTCCTGGGGGTCCGGTTGATCAGAAAACGGTCGTTTGAATTAATTCTGAGACCAAAAATTTTTCGGCCAAAAAAAAAGCAACGCTAACCCCTTAGCATTTTTGGCGAAAATTTTCGCGATTTTGAAAAGTGCTGGAATAAATTCTTTCATGCACTATACCGACGTAATTTTGCGAGAGAAATCGATTGGGCGCAGTCCCAATACGCTGCGATCAACGCATTAAAAGTTACAGCCGAAAAACGAAAACCTGTGTTTTCGACATTTTTCAGCAGGTGCTTTTTCCTTCGTAACTTCTCTCCTGTCGATCCCATGCTGTATTCGCTGCGTTTTCTGAGTTCCTGGGTGTCCGATTGATCAGAAAACGGTCGTTTGAATCAAATCTGAGACCAAAAATTTTTCGGCCGAAATAAAAGCAAGGCCAACCCCCTACCATTTTTGGCGAAAATTTTCGCGATTTTGTAAAGTGCTAGAATAAATTCTTTCACGCACTATTCCGACGTATTTATGCGAGAGAAATCGATTGGGCGCAGTCCCAATACGCTGCGATCAAAGCATCAAAAGTTACGGCTGAAAAACGAAAACTTGTGTTTTCGACATTTTCCAGCAGGTGCTTTTTCCTTCGTAACTTCTCTCCTGTTGATCCCACGCTGTTTTCGCTGCGTTTTCTGAGTTCCTGGGGGTCCGGTTGATCAGAAAACGGTCGTTTGAATCAATTCTGAGACCAAAAATATTTCGGCCAAAAAAAAAGCAAGGCTAACCCCTTAGCATTTTTGGCGAAAATTTTCGCGATTTTGAAAAGTGCTGGAATAAATTCTTTCACGCACTATACCGACGTAATTTTGCGAGAGAAATCGATTGGGCGCAGTCCCAATACGCTGCGATCAACGCATTAAAAGTTACAGCCGAAAAACGAAAACCTGTGTTTTCGACATTTTTCAGCAGGTGCTTTTTCCTTCGTAACTTCTCTCCTGTCGATCCCATGCTGTATTCGCTGCGTTTTCTGAGTTCCTGGGTGTCCGATTGATCAGAAAACGGTCGTTTGAATCAAATCTGAGACCAAAAATTTTTCGGCCGAAATAAAAGCAAGGCTAACCCCTTACCATTTTTGGCGAAAATTTTCGCGAATTTGAAAAGTGCTGGAATAAATTCTTTCATGCACTATTCCGACGTAATTTTGCGAGAGAAAACGATTGGGCACAGTCCCAATACGCTGCAATCAACGCATCAAAAGTTACGGCTGAAAAACGAAAACTTGTGTTTTTGACATTTTCCAGCAGGTGCTTTTTCCTTCGTAACTTCTTTCCTGTCGATCCCACGCTGTTTTCGCTGCGTTTTCTGAGTTCCTGGGTGTTCGATTGATCAGAAAACGGTCGTTTTAATTGAATCTAGGACCTAAAATTTTTTGGCCAAACAAAAGCAAGGCCAACCCCCTACCATTTTTGGCGAAAATTTTCGCGATTTTATAAAGTGCTAGAATAAATTCTTTCACGCACTATTCCGACGTATTTATGCGAGAGAAATCGATTGCGCGCAGTCCCAATACGCTGCGATCAAAGCATCAAAAGTTACGGCTGAAAAACGAAAACTTGTGTTTTCGACATTTTCCAGCAGGTGCTTTTTCCTTCGTAACTTCTCTCCTGTTGATCCCACGCTGTTTTCGCTGCGTTTTCTGAGTTCCAGGGGGTCCGGTTGATCTGAAAACGGTCGTTTGAATCAATTCTGAGACCAAAAATTTTTCGGCCAAAAAAAAAGCAAGGCGAACCCCTTACCATTTTTGGCGAAAATTTTCGCGATTTTGAAAAGTGCTGGAATAAATTCTTTCACGCACTATTCCGACGTAATTTTGCGAGAGAAATCGATTGGGCACAGTCCCAATACGCTGCAATCAACGCATCGGAGGTTACAGCCAAAAAACGAGAACCTGTGTTTTCGACATTTTTCAGCAGGTGCTTTTTCCTTCGTAACTTCTCTCCTGTCGATCCCATGCTGTTTTCGCTGCGTTTTCTGAGTTCCTGGGGGTCCGGTTGATCAGAAAACGGTCGTTTGAATCAAATCTGAGACCAAAAATTTTTCGGCCAAAAAAAAAGCAAGGCTAACCCCTTACCATTTTTGGCGAAAATTTTCGCGATTTTGAAAAGTGCTGGAATAAATTCTTTCACGCACTATACCGACGTAATTTTGCGAGAGAAATCGATTGGGCGCAGTCCCAATACGCTGCGATCAACGCATTAAAAGTTACAGCCGAAAAACGAAAACCTGTGTTTTCGACATTTTTCAGCAGGTGCTTTTTCCTTCGTAACTTCTCTCCTGTCGATCCCATGCTGTATTCGCTGCGTTTTCTGAGTTCCTGGGTGTCCGATTGATCAGAAAACGGTCGTTTGAATCAAATCTGAGACCAAAAATTTTTCGGCCGAAATAAGAGCAAGGCTAACCCCTTACCATTTTTGGCGAAAATTTTCGCGAATTTGAAAAGTGCTGGAATAAATTCTTTCATTCACTATTCCGACGTAATTTTGCGAGAGAAATCGATTAGGCGCAGTCCCAATACGCTGCAATCAACGCATCGGGATTTACAGCCAAAAAACGAGAACCTGTGTTTTCGACATTTTTCAGCAGGTGCTTTTTCCTTCTTAACTTCTCTCCTGTTGATCCCACGCTGTTTTCGCTGCGTTTTCTGAGTTCCTGGGTGTCCGGTTGATCAGAAAACGGTCGTTTGAATTAAATCTGGGACCTCAAATTTTTTGGCCAAAAAAAAGCAAGGCTAACCCCTTACCATTTTTGACGAAAATTTTCGCGATTTTGAAAAGTGCTGGAATAAATTCTTTCACGCACTATTCCGACGTATTTTTGCGAGAGAAATCGATTGGGCGCAGTCCCAATACGCTGCGATCAACGCATCAAAAGTTACAGCTGAAAAACGAAAACTTGTGTTTTCGACATTTTTCAGCAGGTGCTTTTTCCTCCGTAACTTCTCTCCTGTTGATCCCACGCTGTTTTTGCTGCGTTTCCTGAGTTCCTGGGGGTCCGGTTGATCAGAAAACGGTCGTTTGAATCAAATCTGCGACCAAAAATTTTTCGGCCAAAAAAAAAGCAAGGCTAACCCCTTACCATTTTTGGCGAAAATTTTCGCGAATTTGAAAAGTGCTGGAATAAATTCTTTCATTCACTATTCCGACGTAATTTTGCGAGAGAAATCGATTAGGCGCAGTCCCAATACGCTGCAATCAACGCATCGGAATTTACAGCCAAAAAACGAGAACCTGTGTTTTCGACATTTTTCAGCAGGTGCTTTTTCCTTCTTAACTTCTCTCCTGTTGATCCCACGCTGTTTTCGCTGCGTTTTCTGAGTTCCTGGGTGTCCGGTTGATCAGAAAACGGTCGTTTGAATTAAATCTGGGACCTCAAATTTTTTGGCCAAAAAAAAGCAAGGCTAACCCCTTACCATTTTTGACGAAAATTTTCGCGATTTTGAAAAGTGCTGGAATAAATTCTTTCACGCACTATTCCGACGTATTTTTGCGAGAGAAATCGATTGGGCGCAGTCCCAATACGCTGCGATCAACGCATCAAAAGTTACAGCTGAAAAACGAAAACTTGTGTTTTCGACATTTTTCAGCAGGTGCTTTTTCCTCCGTAACTTCTCTCCTGTTGATCCCACGCTGTTTTTGCTGCGTTTCCTGAGTTCCTGGGGGTCCGGTTGATCAGAAAACGGTCGTTTGAATCAAATCTGCGACCAAAAATTTTTCGGCCAAAAAAAAAGCAAGGCTAACCCCTTACTATTTTTGGCGAAAATTTTCGCGAATTTGAAAAGTGCTGGAATAAATTCTTTCATGCACTATTCCGACGTAATTTTGCGAGAGAAATCGATTGGGCGCAGTCCCAATACGCTGCGATCAACGCATTAAAAGTTACAGCCGAAAAACGAAAACCTGTGTTTTCGACATTTTTCAGCAGGTGCTTTTTCCTTCGTAACTTCTCTCCTGTCGATCCCATGCTGTATTCGCTGCGTTTTCTGAGTTCCTGGGTGTCCGATTGATCAGAATACGGTCGTTTGAATCAAATCTGAGACCAAAAATTTTTCGGCCGAAATAAGAGCAAGGCTAACCCCTTACCATTTTTGGCGAAAATTTTCGCGAATTTGAAAAGTGCTGGAATAAATTCTTTTATGCACTATTCCGACGTAATTTTGCGAGAGAAAACGATTGGGCACAGTCCCAATACGCTGCAACCAACGCATCAAAAGTTACGGCTGAAAAACGAAAACTTGTGTTTTTGACATTTTCCAGCAGGTGCTTTTTCCTTCGTAACTTCTTTCCTGTCGATCCCACGCTGTTTTCGCTGCGTTTTCTGAGTTCCTGGGTGTTCGATTGATCAGAAAACGGTCGTTTTAATTGAATCTAGGACCTAAAATTTTTTGGCCAAACAAAAGCAAGGCCAACCCCCTACCATTTTTGGCGAAAATTTTCGCGATTTTATAAAGTGCTAGAATAAATTCTTTCACGCACTATTCCGACGTATTTATGCGAGAGAAATCGATTGCGCGCAGTCCCAATCCGCTGCGATCAAAGCATCAAAAGTTACGGCTGAAAAAGGAAAACTTGTGTTTTCGACATTTTCCAGCAGGTGCTTTTTCCTTCGTAACTTCTCTCCTGTCGATCCCACGCTGGTTTCGCTGCATTCTTTGAGTTCCTGGGGGTCCGGTTGATCAGAAAACGGTCGTTTGAATCAAATCTGAGACCAAAAATTTTTCGGCCAAAAAAAAAGCAAGGCTAACCCCTTACCATTTTTGGCGAAAATTTTCGCGAATTTGAAAAGTGCTGGAATAAATTCTTTCATTCACTATTCCGACGTAATTTTGCGAGAGAAATCGATTAGGCGCAGTCCCAATACGCTGCAATCAACGCATCGGAATTTACAGCCAAAAAACGAGAACCTGTGTTTTCGACATTTTTCAGCAGGTGCTTTTTCCTTCTTAACTTCTCTCCTGTTGATCCCACGCTGTTTTCGCTGCGTTTTCTGAGTTCCTGGGTGTCCGGTTGATCAGAAAACGGTCGTTTGAATTAAATCTGGGACCTCAAATTTTTTGGCCAAAAAAAAGCAAGGCTAACCCCTTACCATTTTTGACGAAAATTTTCGCGATTTTGAAAAGTGCTGGAATAAATTCTTTCACGCACTATTCCGACGTATTTTTGCGAGAGAAATCGATTGGGCGCAGTCCCAATACGCTGCGATCAACGCATCAAAAGTTACAGCTGAAAAACGAAAACTTGTGTTTTCGACATTTTTCAGCAGGTGCTTTTTCCTCCGTAACTTCTCTCCTGTTGATCCCACGCTGTTTTTGCTGCGTTTCCTGAGTTCCTGGGGGTCCGGTTGATCAGAAAACGGTCGTTTGAATCAAATCTGCGACCAAAAATTTTTCGGCCAAAAAAAAAGCAAGGCTAACCCCTTACTATTTTTGGCGAAAATTTTCGCGAATTTGAAAAGTGCTGGAATAAATTCTTTCATGCACTATTCCGACGTAATTTTGCGAGAGAAATCGATTGGGCGCAGTCCCAATACGCTGCGATCAACGCATTAAAAGTTACAGCCGAAAAACGAAAACCTGTGTTTTCGACATTTTTCAGCAGGTGCTTTTTCCTTCGTAACTTCTCTCCTGTCGATCCCATGCTGTATTCGCTGCGTTTTCTGAGTTCCTGGGTGTCCGATTGATCAGAAAACGGTCGTTTGAATTAAATCTAGGACCTAAAATTTTTTGGCCAAAAAAAAGCAAGGCTAACCCCTTACCATTTTTGGCGAAAATTTTCGCGATTTTGAAAAGTGCTGGAATAAATTCTTTCATGCACTATTCCGACGTAATTTTGCGAGAGAAATCGATTGGGCGCAGTCCCAATACGCTGCGATCAACGCATCAAAAGTCACAGCCAAAAAACGAAAACCTGTGTTTTCGACATTTTTCAGCAGGTGCTTTTTCCTTCGTAACTTCTCTCCTGTCGATCCCATGCTGTATTCGCTGCGTTTTCTGAGTTCCTGGGTGTCCGATTGATCAGAAAACGGTCGTTTGAATTAAATCTGGGACCCAAAATTTTTTGGCCAAAAAAAAGCAAGGCTAACCCCTTACCATTTTTGGCGAAAATTTTCGCGATTTCGAAAAGTGCTGGAATAAATTCTTTCATGCACTATTCCGACGTAATTTTGCGAGAGAAATCGATTGGGCGCAGTCCCAATACGCTGCGATCAACGCATCAAAAGTCACAGCCAAAAAACGAAAACCTGTGTTTTCGACATTTTTCAGCAGGTGCTTTTTCCTTCGTAACTTCTCTCCTGTCGATCCCATGCCGTATTCGCTGCGTTTTCTGAGTTCCTGGGTGTCCGATTGATCAGAAAACGGTCGTTTGAATTAAATCTAGGACCTAAAATTTTTTGGCCAAAAAAAAGCAAGGCTAACCCCTTACCATTTTTGGCGAAAATTTTCGCGATTTTGAAAAGTGCTGGAATAAATTCTTTCACGCACTATTCCGACGTATTTTCGCGCGAGAAATCGATTGGGCGCAGTCCCAATACGCTGCGATCAACGCATCAAAAGTTACAGCTGAAAAACGAAAACTTGTGTTTTCGACATTTTTCAGCAGGTGCTTTTTCCTTCGTAACTTCTCTCCTGTTGATCCCACGCTGTTTTTGCTGCGTTTCCTGAGTTCCTGGGGGTCCGGTTGATCAGAAAACGGTCGTTTGAATCAAATCTGCGACCAAAAATTTTTCGGCGAAAAAAAAAGCAAGGCTAACCCCTTACTATTTTTGGCGAAAATTTTCGCGAATTTGAAAAGTGCTGAAATAAATTCTTTCATGCACTATTCCGACGTAATTTTGCGAGAGAAATCGATTGGGCGCAGTCCCAATACGCTGCGATCAACACATTAAAAGTTACAGCCGAAAAACGAAAACCTGTGTTTTCGACATTTTTCAGCAGGTGCTTTTTCCTTCGTAACTTCTCTCCTGTCGATCCCATGCTGTATTCGCTGCGTTTTTCGAGTTCCTGGGGGTCCGATTGTTCAGAAAACGGTCGTTTGAATTAAATCTAGGACCTTAAATTTATCGGCCAAATAAAAAGCAAGGCTAACCCCTTAGCATTTTTGGCGAAAATTTTCGCGGATTTGAAAAGTGCTGGAATGAATTCTGTCATTCACTTCCCGACGTAATTTTGCGAGTGAAATCGATTGGGCGCAGTCCCAATACGCTGCGATCAACGCATCAAAAGTTTCAGCCGAAAAACGAAAACCTGTGTTTTCGACATTTTTCAGCAGGTGCTTTTTCCTTCGTAGCTTCTCTCCTGTTGATCCCACGCTGGTTTCGCTGCATTTTTTGAGTTCCTGGGGGTCCGGTTGATCAGAAAACGGTCGTTTGAATCAAATCTGAGACCAAAAATTTTTCGGCCAAAAAAAAAGCAAGGCTAACCCCTTACCATTTTTGGCGAAAATTTTCGCGAATTTGAAAAGTGCTGGAATAAATTCTTTCATTCACTATTCCGACGTAATTTTGCGAGAGAAATCGATTAGGCGCAGTCCCAATACGCTGCAATCAACGCATCGGAATTTACAGCCAAAAAACGAGAACCTGTGTTTTCGACATTTTTCAGCAGGTGCTTTTTCCTTCTTAACTTCTCTCCTGTTGATCCCACGCTGTTTTCGCTGCGTTTTCTGAGTTCCAGGGGATCCGGTTGATCAGAAGACGGTCGTTTGAATCAATTCTGAGACCCAAAATTTTTCGGCGAAAAAAAAAGCAAGGCTAACCCCTTACTATTTTTGGCGAAAATTTTCGCGAATTTGAAAAGTGCTGGAATAAATTCTTTCATGCACTATTCCGACGTAATTTTGCGAGAGAAATCGATTGGGCGCAGTCCCAATACGCTGCGATCAACACATTAAAAGTTACAGCCGAAAAACGAAAACCTGTGTTTTCGACATTTTTCAGCAGGTGCTTTTTCCTTCGTAACTTCTCTCCTGTCGATCCCATGCTGTATTCGCTGCGTTTTTCGAGTTCCTGGGGGTCCGATTGTTCAGAAAACGGTCGTTTGAATTAAATCTAGGACCTTAAATTTATCGGCCAAATAAAAAGCAAGGCTAACCCCTTAGCATTTTTGGCGAAAATTTTCGCGGATTTGAAAAGTGCTGGAATGAATTCTTTCATTCACTTCCCGACGTAATTTTGCGAGTGAAATCGATTGGGCGCAGTCCCAATACGCTGCGATCAACGCATCAAAAGTTTCAGCCGAAAAACGAAAACCTGTGTTTTCGACATTTTTCAGCAGGTGCTTTTTCCTTCGTAGCTTCTCTCCTGTTGATCCCACGCTGGTTTCGCTGCATTTTTTGAGTTCCTGGGGGTCCGGTTGATCAGAAAACGGTCGTTTGAATCAAATCTGAGACCAAAAATTTTTCGGCCAAAAAAAAAGCAAGGCTAACCCCTTACCATTTTTGGCGAAAATTTTCGCGAATTTGAAAAGTGCTGGAATAAATTCTTTCACGCACTATTCCGACGTAATTTTGCGAGAGAAATCGATTAGGCGCAGTCCCAATACGCTGCAATCAACGCATCGGAATTTACAGCCAAAAAACGAGAACCTGTGTTTTCGACATTTTTCAGCAGGTGCTTTTTCCTTCTTAACTTCTCTCCTGTTGATCCCACGCTGGTTTCGCTGCGTTTTCTGAGTTCCAGGGGATCCGGTTGATCAGAAGACGGTCGTTTGAATCAATTCTGAGACCCAAAATTTTTCGGCCAAAAAAAAAGCAAGGCTAACCCCTTACTATTTTTGGCGAAAATTTTCGCGAATTTGAAAAGTGCTGGAATAAATTCTTTCATGCACTATTCCGACGTAATTTTGCGAGAGAAATCGATTGGGCACAGTCCCAATACGCTGCAATCAACGCATCGGAGGTTACAGCCAAAAAACGAGAACCTGTGTTTTCGACATTTTTCAGCAGGTGCTTTTTCCTTCGCAACTTCTCTCCTGTCGATCCCACGCTGTTTTCGCTGCGTTTTCTGAGTTCCTGGGTGTCCGATTGATCAGAAAACGGTCGTTTGAATTAAATCTAGGACCTAAAATTTTTTGGCCAAAAAAAAAGCAAGGCTAACCCCTAAGCATTTTTGGCGAAAATTTTCGCGAATTTGAAAAGTGCTGGAATAAATTCTTTCACGCACTATTCCGACGTGATTTTGAGAGAGAAATCGATTGGGCGCAGTCCTAATACGCTGCGACCATCGCATCAAAAGTTACAGCTGAAAAACGAAAACCTGTGTTTTCGACATTTTTCAGCAGGTGCTTTTTCCTTCGTAACTTTTCTCCTGTTGATCCCACGCTGTTTTCGCTGCGTTTTCCGAGTTCCTGGGGGTCCGATTGTTCAGAAAACGGTCGTTTGAATTAAATCTAGGACCTTAAATTTATCGGCCAAAAAAAAAGCAAGGCTAACCCCTTAGCAATTTTGGCGAACATTTTCGCGAATTTGAAAAGTGCTGGAATAAATTCTTTCATGCACTATTCCGACGTAATTTCGCAAAAGAAATCTATTGGGCACAGTCCCAATCGGCTGCAATTAACGCATCGAAAGTTACAGCTGAAAAACGAAAACTTGTGTTTCTGACATTTTTCAGCAGGTGCTTTTTCCTTCGTAACTTCTCTCCTGTTGATCCCATGCTGTTTTCGCTGCGTTTTCGGAGTTCCTGGGTGTCCGATTGATCAGAAAACGGTCGTTTTAATTGAATCTAGGACCTAAAATTTTTTGGCCAAAAAAAAGCAAGGCCAACCCCCTACCATTTTTATCGAAAATTTTCGCGATTCTATAAAGTGCTGGAATAAATTCTTTCACGCACTATTCCGACGTATTTTTGCAAGAGAAATCGATTGGGCGCAGTCCCAATACGCTGCGATCAACGCATTAAAAGTTACAGCCGAAAAACGAAAACCTGTGTTTTCGACATTTTTCAGCAGGTGCTTTTTCCTTCGTAACTTTTCTCCTGTCGATCCCATGCTGTATTCGCTGCGTTTTCTGAGTTCCTGGGTGTCCGATTGATCAGAAAACGGTCGTTTGAATTAAATCTAGGACCTAAAATTTTTTGGCCAAAAAAAAGCAAGGCTAACCCCTTACCATTTTTGGCGAAAATTTTCGCGATTCTGAAAAGTGCTGGAATAAATTCTTTCATGCACTATTCCGACGTAATTTTGCGAGAGAAATCGATTGGGCGCAGTCCCAATACGCTGCGATCAACGCATCAAAAGTCACAGCCAAAAAACGAAAACCTGTGTTTTCGACATTTTTCAGCAGGTGCTTTTTCCTTCGTAACTTCTCTCCTGTCGATCCCATGCTGTATTCGCTGCGTTTTCTGAGTTCCTGGGTGTCCGATTGATCAGAAAACGGTCGTTTGAATTAAATCTAGGACCTAAAATTTTTTGGCCAAAAAAAAGCAAGGCTAACCCCTTACCATTTTTGGCGAAAATTTTCGCGATTTTGAAAAGTGCTGGAATAAATTCTTTCACGCACTATTCCGACGTATTTTCGCGCGAGAAATCGATTGGGCGCAGTCCCAATACGCTGCGATCAACGCATCAAAAGTTACAGCTGAAAAACGAAAACTTGTGTTTTCGACATTTTTCAGCAGGTGCTTTTTCCTTCGTAACTTCTCTCCTGTTGATCCCACGCTGTTTTTGCTGCGTTTCCTGAGTTCCTGGGGGTCCGGTTGATCAGAAAACGGTCGTTTGAATCAAATCTGCGACCAAAAATTTTTCGGCCAAAAAAAAAGCAAGGCTAACCCCTTACTATTTTTGGCGAAAATTTTCGCGAATTTGAAAAGTGCTGGAATAAATTCTTCCATGCACTATTCCGACGTAATTTTGCGAGAGAAATCGATTGGGCGCAGTCCCAATACGCTGCGATCAACGCATTAAAAGTTACAGCCGAAAAACGAAAACCTGTGTTTTCGACATTTTTCAGCAGGTGCTTTTTCCTTCGTAACTTTTCTCCTGTCGATCCCATACTGTATTCGCTGCGTTTTCCGAGTTCCTGGGTGTCCGATTGATCAGAAAACGGTCGTTTGAATTAAATCTAGGACCCAAAATTTTTTGGCCAAAAAAAAGCAAGGCTAACCCCTTACCATTTTTGGCGAAAATTTTCGCGATTTCGAAAAGTGCTGGAATAAATTCTTTCATGCACTATTCCGACGTAATTTTGCGAGAGAAATCGATTGGGCGCAGTCCCAATACGCTGCGATCAACGCATCAAAAGTCACAGCCAAAAAACGAAAACCTGTGTTTTCGACATTTTTCAGCAGGTGCTTTTTCCTTCGTAACTTCTCTCCTGTCGATCCCATGCCGTATTCGCTGCGTTTTCTGAGTTCCTGGGTGTCCGATTGATCAGAAAACGGTCGTTTGAATTAAATCTAGGACCTAAAATTTTTTGGCCAAAAAAAAGCAAGGCTAACCCCTTACCATTTTTGGCGAAAATTTTCGCGATTTTGAAAAGTGCTGGAATAAATTCTTTCACGCACTATTCCGACGTATTTTCGCGCGAGAAATCGATTGGGCGCAGTCCCAATACGCTGCGATCAACGCATCAAAAGTTACAGCTGAAAAACGAAAACTTGTGTTTTCGACATTTTTCAGCAGGTGCTTTTTCCTTCGTAACTTCTCTCCTGTTGATCCCACGCTGTTTTTGCTGCGTTTCCTGAGTTCCTGGGGGTCCGGTTGATCAGAAAACGGTCGTTTGAATCAAATCTGCGACCAAAAATTTTTCGGCGAAAAAAAAAGCAAGGCTAACCCCTTACTATTTTTGGCGAAAATTTTCGCGAATTTGAAAAGTGCTGGAATAAATTCTTTCAAGCACTATTCCGACGTAATTTTGCGAGAGAAATCGATTGGGCGCAGTCCCAATACGCTGCGATCAACACATTAAAAGTTACAGCCGAAAAACGAAAACCTGTGTTTTCGACATTTTTCAGCAGGTGCTTTTTCCTTCGTAACTTCTCTCCTGTCGATCCCATGCTGTATTCGCTGCGTTTTTCGAGTTCCTGGGGGTCCGATTGTTCAGAAAACGGTCGTTTGAATTAAATCTAGGACCTTAAATTTATCGGCCAAATAAAAAGCAAGGCTAACCCCTTAGCATTTTTGGCGAAAATTTTCGCGGATTTGAAAAGTGCTGGAATGAATTCTTTCATTCACTTCCCGACGTAATTTTGCGAGTGAAATCGATTGGGCGCAGTCCCAATACGCTGCGATCAACGCATCAAAAGTTTCAGCCGAAAAACGAAAACCTGTGTTTTCGACATTTTTCAGCAGGTGCTTTTTCCTTCGTAGCTTCTCTCCTGTTGATCCCACGCTGGTTTCGCTGCATTTTTTGAGTTCCTGGGGGTCCGGTTGATCAGAAAACGGTCGTTTGAATCAAATCTGAGACCAAAAATTTTTCGGCCAAAAAAAAAGCAAGGCTAACCCCTTACCATTTTTGGCGAAAATTTTCGCGAATTTGAAAAGTGCTGGAATAAATTCTTTCATTCACTATTCCGACGTAATTTTGCGAGAGAAATCGATTAGGCGCAGTCCCAATACGCTGCAATCAACGCATCGGAATTTACAGCCAAAAAACGAGAACCTGTGTTTTCGACATTTTTCAGCAGGTGCTTTTTCCTTCTTAACTTCTCTCCTGTTGATCCCACGCTGTTTTCGCTGCGTTTTCTGAGTTCCAGGGGATCCGGTTGATCAGAAGACGGTCGTTTGAATCAATTCTGAGACCCAAAATTTTTCGGCGAAAAAAAAAGCAAGGCTAACCCCTTACTATTTTTGGCGAAAATTTTCGCGAATTTGAAAAGTGCTGGAATAAATTCTTTCATGCACTATTCCGACGTAATTTTGCGAGAGAAATCGATTGGGCGCAGTCCCAATACGCTGCGATCAACACATTAAAAGTTACAGCCGAAAAACGAAAACCTGTGTTTTCGACATTTTTCAGCAGGTGCTTTTTCCTTCGTAACTTCTCTCCTGTCGATCCCATGCTGTATTCGCTGCGTTTTTCGAGTTCCTGGGGGTCCGATTGTTCAGAAAACGGTCGTTTGAATTAAATCTAGGACCTTAAATTTATCGGCCAAATAAAAAGCAAGGCTAACCCCTTAGCATTTTTGGCGAAAATTTTCGCGGATTTGAAAAGTGCTGGAATGAATTCTTTCATTCACTTCCCGACGTAATTTTGCGAGTGAAATCGATTGGGCGCAGTCCCAATACGCTGCGATCAACGCATCAAAAGTTTCAGCCGAAAAACGAAAACCTGTGTTTTCGACATTTTTCAGCAGGTGCTTTTTCCTTCGTAGCTTCTCTCCTGTTGATCCCACGCTGGTTTCGCTGCATTTTTTGAGTTCCTGGGGGTCCGGTTGATCAGAAAACGGTCGTTTGAATCAAATCTGAGACCAAAAATTTTTCGGCCAAAAAAAAAGCAAGGCTAACCCCTTACCATTTTTGGCGAAAATTTTCGCGAATTTGAAAAGTGCTGGAATAAATTCTTTCACGCACTATTCCGACGTAATTTTGCGAGAGAAATCGATTAGGCGCAGTCCCAATACGCTGCAATCAACGCATCGGAATTTACAGCCAAAAAACGAGAACCTGTGTTTTCGACATTTTTCAGCAGGTGCTTTTTCCTTCTTAACTTCTCTCCTGTTGATCCCACGCTGTTTTCGCTGCGTTTTCTGAGTTCCAGGGGATCCGGTTGATCAGAAGACGGTCGTTTGAATCAATTCTGAGACCCAAAATTTTTCGGCCAAAAAAAAAGCAAGGCTAACCCCTTACTATTTTTGGCGAAAATTTTCGCGAATTTGAAAAGTGCTGGAATAAATTCTTTCATGCACTATTCCGACGTAATTTTGCGAGAGAAATCGATTGGGCACAGTCCCAATACGCTGCAATCAACGCATCGGAGGTTACAGCCAAAAAACGAGAACCTGTGTTTTCGACATTTTTCAGCAGGTGCTTTTTCCTTCGCAACTTCTCTCCTGTCGATCCCACGCTGTTTTCGCTGCGTTTTCTGAGTTCCTGGGTGTCCGATTGATCAGAAAACGGTCGTTTGAATTAAATCTAGGACCTAAAATTTTTTGGCCAAAAAAAAAGCAAGGCTAACCCCTAAGCATTTTTGGCGAAAATTTTCGCGAATTTGAAAAGTGCTGGAATAAATTCTTTCACGCACTATTCCGACGTGATTTTGAGAGAGAAATCGATTGGGCGCAGTCCTAATACGCTGCGACCATCGCATCAAAAGTTACAGCTGAAAAACGAAAACCTGTGTTTTCGACATTTTTCAGCAGGTGCTTTTTCCTTCGTAACTTTCCTCCTGTTGATCCCACGCTGTTTTCGCTGCGTTTTCCGAGTTCCTGGGGGTCCGATTGTTCAGAAAACGGTCGTTTGAATTAAATCTAGGACCTTAAATTTATCGGCCAAAAAAAAAGCAAGGCTAACCCCTTAGCAATTTTGGCGAACATTTTCGCGAATTTGAAAAGTGCTGGAATAAATTCTTTCATGCACTATTCCGACGTAATTTCGCAAAAGAAATCTATTGGGCACAGTCCCAATCGGCTGCAATTAACGCATCGAAAGTTACAGCTGAAAAACGAAAACTTGTGTTTCTGACATTTTTCAGCAGGTGCTTTTTCCTTCGTAACTTCTCTCCTGTTGATCCCATGCTGTTTTCGCTGCGTTTTCGGAGTTCCTGGGTGTCCGATTGATCAGAAAACGGTCGTTTTAATTGAATCTAGGACCTAAAATTTTTTGGCCAAAAAAAAGCAAGGCCAACCCCCTACCATTTTTATCGAAAATTTTCGCGATTCTATAAAGTGCTGGAATAAATTCTTTCACGCACTATTCCGACGTATTTTTGCAAGAGAAATCGATTGGGCGCAGTCCCAATACGCTGCGATCAACGCATTAAAAGTTACAGCCGAAAAACGAAAACCTGTGTTTTCGACATTTTTCAGCAGGTGCTTTTTCCTTCGTAACTTTTCTCCTGTCGATCCCATGCTGTATTCGCTGCGTTTTCTGAGTTCCTGGGTGTCCGATTGATCAGAAAACGGTCGTTTGAATTAAATCTAGGACCTAAAATTTTTTGGCCAAAAAAAAGCAAGGCTAACCCCTTACCATTTTTGGCGAAAATTTTCGCGATTCTGAAAAGTGCTGGAATAAATTCTTTCATGCACTATTCCGACGTAATTTTGCGAGAGAAATCGATTGGGCGCAGTCCCAATACGCTGCGATCAACACATTAAAAGTTACAGCCGAAAAACGAAAACCTGTGTTTTCGACATTTTTCAGCAGGTGCTTTTTCCTTCGTAACTTCTCTCCTGTCGATCCCATGCTGTATTCGCTGCGTTTTTCGAGTTCCTGGGGGTCCGATTGTTCAGAAAACGGTCGTTTGAATTAAATCTAGGACCTTAAATTTATCGGCCAAATAAAAAGCAAGGCTAACCCCTTAGCATTTTTGGCGAAAATTTTCGCGGATTTGAAAAGTGCTGGAATGAATTCTTTCATTCACTTCCCGACGTAATTTTGCGAGTGAAATCGATTGGGCGCAGTCCCAATACGCTGCGATCAACGCATCAAAAGTTTCAGCCGAAAAACGAAAACCTGTGTTTTCGACATTTTTCAGCAGGTGCTTTTTCCTTCGTAGCTTCTCTCCTGTTGATCCCACGCTGGTTTCGCTGCATTTTTTGAGTTCCTGGGGGTCCGGTTGATCAGAAAACGGTCGTTTGAATCAAATCTGAGACCAAAAATTTTTCGGCCAAAAAAAAAGCAAGGCTAACCCCTTACCATTTTTGGCGAAAATTTTCGCGAATTTGAAAAGTGCTGGAATAAATTCTTTCACGCACTATTCCGACGTAATTTTGCGAGAGAAATCGATTAGGCGCAGTCCCAATACGCTGCAATCAACGCATCGGAATTTACAGCCAAAAAACGAGAACCTGTGTTTTCGACATTTTTCAGCAGGTGCTTTTTCCTTCTTAACTTCTCTCCTGTTGATCCCACGCTGTTTTCGCTGCGTTTTCTGAGTTCCAGGGGATCCGGTTGATCAGAAGACGGTCGTTTGAATCAATTCTGAGACCCAAAATTTTTCGGCCAAAAAAAAAGCAAGGCTAACCCCTTACTATTTTTGGCGAAAATTTTCGCGAATTTGAAAAGTGCTGGAATAAATTCTTTCATGCACTATTCCGACGTAATTTTGCGAGAGAAATCGATTGGGCACAGTCCCAATACGCTGCAATCAACGCATCGGAGGTTACAGCCAAAAAACGAGAACCTGTGTTTTCGACATTTTTCAGCAGGTGCTTTTTCCTTCGCAACTTCTCTCCTGTCGATCCCACGCTGTTTTCGCTGCGTTTTCTGAGTTCCTGGGTGTCCGATTGATCAGAAAACGGTCGTTTGAATTAAATCTAGGACCTAAAATTTTTTGGCCAAAAAAAAAGCAAGGCTAACCCCTAAGCATTTTTGGCGAAAATTTTCGCGAATTTGAAAAGTGCTGGAATAAATTCTTTCACGCACTATTCCGACGTGATTTTGAGAGAGAAATCGATTGGGCGCAGTCCTAATACGCTGCGACCATCGCATCAAAAGTTACAGCTGAAAAACGAAAACCTGTGTTTTCGACATTTTTCAGCAGGTGCTTTTTCCTTCGTAACTTTCCTCCTGTTGATCCCACGCTGTTTTCGCTGCGTTTTCCGAGTTCCTGGGGGTCCGATTGTTCAGAAAACGGTCGTTTGAATTAAATCTAGGACCTTAAATTTATCGGCCAAAAAAAAAGCAAGGCTAACCCCTTAGCAATTTTGGCGAACATTTTCGCGAATTTGAAAAGTGCTGGAATAAATTCTTTCATGCACTATTCCGACGTAATTTCGCAAAAGAAATCTATTGGGCACAGTCCCAATCGGCTGCAATTAACGCATCGAAAGTTACAGCTGAAAAACGAAAACTTGTGTTTCTGACATTTTTCAGCAGGTGCTTTTTCCTTCGTAACTTCTCTCCTGTTGATCCCATGCTGTTTTCGCTGCGTTTTCGGAGTTCCTGGGTGTCCGATTGATCAGAAAACGGTCGTTTTAATTGAATCTAGGACCTAAAATTTTTTGGCCAAAAAAAAGCAAGGCCAACCCCCTACCATTTTTATCGAAAATTTTCGCGATTCTATAAAGTGCTGGAATAAATTCTTTCACGCACTATTCCGACGTATTTTTGCAAGAGAAATCGATTGGGCGCAGTCCCAATACGCTGCGATCAACGCATTAAAAGTTACAGCCGAAAAACGAAAACCTGTGTTTTCGACATTTTTCAGCAGGTGCTTTTTCCTTCGTAACTTTTCTCCTGTCGATCCCATGCTGTATTCGCTGCGTTTTCTGAGTTCCTGGGTGTCCGATTGATCAGAAAACGGTCGTTTGAATTAAATCTAGGACCTAAAATTTTTTGGCCAAAAAAAAGCAAGGCTAACCCCTTACCATTTTTGGCGAAAATTTTCGCGATTCTGAAAAGTGCTGGAATAAATTCTTTCATGCACTATTCCGACGTATTTTTGCAAGAGAAATCGATTGGGCGCAGTCCCAATACGCTGCGATCAACGCATTAAAAGTTACAGCCGAAAAACGAAAACCTGTGTTTTCGACATTTTTCAGCAGGTGCTTTTTCCTTCGTAACTTTTCTCCTGTCGATCCCATGCTGTATTCGCTGCGTTTTCTGAGTTCCTGGGTGTCCGATTGATCAGAAAACGGTCGTTTGAATTAAATCTAGGACCTAAAATTTTTTGGCCAAAAAAAAGCAAGGCTAACCCCTTACCATTTTTGGCGAAAATTTTCGCGATTTTGAAAAGTGCTGGAATAAATTCTTTCACGCACTATTCCGACGTATTTTCGCGCGAGAAATCGATTGGGCGCAGTCCCAATACGCTGCGATCAACGCATCAAAAGTTACAGCTGAAAAACGAAAACTTGTGTTTTCGACATTTTTCAGCAGGTGCTTTTTCCTTCGTAACTTCTCTCCTGTTGATCCCACGCTGTTTTTGCTGCGTTTCCTGAGTTCCTGGGGGTCCGGTTGATCAGAAAACGGTCGTTTGAATCAAATCTGCGACCAAAAATTTTTCGGCGAAAAAAAAAGCAAGGCTAACCCCTTACTATTTTTGGCGAAAATTTTCGCGAAATTGAAAAGTGCTGGAATAAATTCTTTCATGCACTATTCCGACGTAATTTTGCGAGAGAAATCGATTGGGCGCAGTCCCAATACGCTGCGATCAACACATCAAAAGTTACAGCCGAAAAACGAAAACCTGTGTTTTCGACATTTTTCAGCAGGTGCTTTTTCCTTCGTAACTTCTCTCCTGTCGATCCCATGCTGTATTCGCTGCGTTTTCCGAGTTCCTGGGGGTCCGATTGTTCAGAAAACGGTCGTTTGAATTAAATCTAGGACCTTAAATTTATCGGTCAAAAAAAAAGCAAGGCTAACCCCTTAGCATTTTTGGCGAAAATTTTCGCGAATTTGAAAAGTGCTGGAATGAATTCTTTCATTCACTATTCCGACGTAATTTTGCGAGAGAAATCGATTAGGCGCAGTCCCAATACGCTGCAATCAACGCATCGGAATTTACAGCCAAAAAACGAGAACCTGTGTTTTCGACATTTTTCAGCAGGAGCTTTTTCCTTCTTAACTTCTCTCCTGTTGATCCCACGGTGTTTTCGCTGCGTTTTCTGAGTTCCTGGGTGTCCGGTTGATCAGAAGACGGTCGTTTGAATCAATTCTGAGACCCAAAATTTTTCGGCCAAAAAAAAAGCAAGGCTAACCCCTTACCATTTTTGGCGAAAATTTTCGCGAATTTGAAAAGTGCTGGAATAAATTATTTCACGCACTATTCCGACGTAATTTTGCGAGAGAAATCGATTGGGCGCAGTCCCAATACGCTGCGATCAACGCATCAAAAGTTTCAGCCGAAAAACGAAAACCTGTGTTTTCGACATTTTTCAGCAGGTGCTTTTTCCTTCGTAACTTCTCTCCTGTCGATCCCATGCTGTTTTCGCTGCGTTTTCTGAGTTCCTGGGTGTCCGATTGATCAGAAAACGGTCGTTTGAATTAAATCTAGGACCTAAAAATTTTTGGCCAAAAAAAAGCAAGGCTGACCCCTTACCGGTTTTGGCGAAAATTTTCGCGATTTTGAAAAGTGCTGGAACAAATTCTTTCACGCACTATTCCGACGTATTTTTGCGAGGGAAATCGATTGGGCGCAGTCCCAATACGCTGCGATCAACGCATCAAAAGTTACAGCTGAAAAACGAAAACTTGTGTTTTCGACATTTTTCAGCAGGTGCTTTTTCCTTCGTAACTTCTCTCCTGTTGATCCCACGCTGTTTTTGCTGCGTTTCCTGAGCTCCTGGGGGTCCGGTTGATCAGAGAACGGTCGTTTGAATCAAATCTGCGACCAAAAATTTTTCGGCCAAAAAAAAAGCAAGGCTAACCCCTTACTATTTTTGGCGAAAATTTTCGCGAATTTGAAAAGTGCTGGAATAAATTCTTTCATGCACTATTCCGACGTAATTTTGCGAGAGAAATCGATTGGGCACAGTCCCAATACGCTGCAATCAACGCATCGGAGGTTACAGCCAAAAAACGAGAACCTGTGTTTTCGACGTTTTTCAGCAGGTGCTTTTTCCTTCGCAACTTCTCTCCTGTCGATCCCACGCTGTTTTCGCTGCGTTTTCTGAGTTCCTGGGTGTCCGATTGATCAGAAAACGGTCGTTTGAATTGAATCTAGGACCTAAAATTTTTTGGCCAGAAAAAAGCAAGGCCAACCCCCTACCATTTTTATCGAAAATTTTCGCGATTCTATAAAGTGCTGGAATAAATTCTTTCACGCACTATTCCGACGTATTTTTGCGAGAGAAATCGATTGGGCGCAGCCCCAATACGCTGCGATCAACGCATCAAAAGTTACGGCTGAAAAACGAAAACTTGTGTTTTCGACATTTTCCAGCAGGTGCTTTTTCCTTCGTAACTTCTCTCCTGTTGATCCCATGCTGTTTTCGCTGCGTTTTCTGAGTTCCTGGGTGTCCGGTTGATCAGAAAACGGTCGTTTGAATCAAATCTGTGACCAAAAATTTTTCGGCCAAAAAAAAAGCAAGACCCCTTACCATTTTTGACGAAAATTTTCGCGATTTTGAAAAGTGCTGGAAGAAATTCTTTCACGCACTATTCCGACGTAATTTTGCGAGAGAAATTGATTGGGCGCAGTCCCAATACGCTGCGATCAACGCATCAAAAGTTACAGCTGAAAAACGAAAACTTGCGTTTTCGACATTTTTCAGCAGGTGCTTTTTCCTTCGTAACTTCTCTCCTGTTGATCCCACGCTGTTTTTGCTGCGTTTCCTGAGTTCCTGGGGGTCCGGTTGATCAGAAAACGGTCGTTTGAATCAAATCTGCGACCAAAAATTTTTCGGCTAAAAAAAAAGCAAGGCTAACCCCTTACTATTTTTGGCGAAAATTTTCGCGAATTTGAAAAGTGCTGGAATAAATTCTTTCACGCACTATTCCGACGTAATTTTGCGAGAGAAATCGATCGGGCGCAGTCCCAATACGCTGCGATCAACGCATCAAAAGTTACGGCTGAAAAACGAAAACTTGTGTTTCCGACATTTTCCAGCAGGTGCTTTTTCCTTCGTAACTTCTCTCCTGTTGATCCCATGCTGTTTTCGCTGCGTTTTCTGAGTTCCTGGGTGTCCGGTTGATCAGAAAACGGTCGTTTGAATCAAATCTGAGACCAAAAATTTTTCGGCCAAAAAAGAAGCAAGGCTAACCCCTTACCATTTTTGGCGAAAATTTTCGCGAATTTGAAAAGTGCTGGAATAAATTCTTTCATTCACTATTCCGACGTAATTTTGCGAGAGAAATCGATTAGGCGCAGTCCCAATAAGCTGCAATCAACGCATCGGAAGTTACAGCCAAAAAACGAGAACCTGTGTTTTCGACATTTTTCAGCAGGTGCTTTTTCCTTCATAACTTCTCTCCTGTCGATCCCACGTTGTTTTCGCTGCGTTTTCTGAGTTACTGGGGGTCTGGTTGATCAGAAAACGGTCGTTTGAATCAATTCTGAGACCAAAAATTTTTCGGCCAAAAAAAAAGCAAGGCTAACCCCTTACCATTTTTGGCGAAAATTTTCGCGAATTTGAAAAGTGCTGGAATAAATTCTTTCACGCACTATTCCGACGTAATTTTGCGAGAGAAATCGATTGGGCGCAGTCCTAATACGCTGCGATCAACGCATTAAAAGTTACAGCCGAAAAACGAAAACCTGTGTTTTCGACATTTTTCAGCAGGTGCTTTTTCCTTCGTAACTTCTCTCCTGTCGATCCCATGCTGTATTCGCTGCGTTTTCTGAGTTCCTGGGTGTCCGATTGATCAGAAAACGGTCGTTTGAATTAAATCTAGGACCTAAAATTTTTTGGCCAAAAAAAAGCAAGGCTAACCCCTTACCATTTTTGGCGAAAATTTTCGCGATTTTGAAAAGTGCCGGAATAAATTCTTTCATGCACTATTCCGACGTAATTTTGCGAGAGAAATCGATTGGGCGCAGTCACAATACGCTGCGATGAACGCATCAAAAGTTACAGCCGAAAAACGAAAACCCGTGTTTTCGACATTTTTCAGCAGGTGCTTTTTCCTTTGCAACTTCTCTCCTGTCGATCCCACGCTGTTTTCGCTGCGTTTTCTGAGTTCCTGGGTGTCCGATTGATCAGAAAACGGTCGTTTGAATTAAATCTAGGACCTAAAATTTTTTGGCCAAAAAAAAAGCAAGGCTAACCCCTTAGCATTTTTGGCGAAAATTTTCGCGAATTTGAAAAGTGCTGGAACAAATTCTTTCACGCACTATTCCGACGTAGTTTTGCGAGAGGAATCGATTGGGCACAGTCTCGATACCGTGCGAGCAATGCATCAAGAGTTACAGCCGGAAAATTGGAAAATTCCAGTATGTTCTTAGCACAGGGTCTCTTACTTTCCTATACATCTGTCTGTTCACCTGAGGGTTCAAGTAGTCTTTGATCAATCCAATCCAGCGAGGTTCACCCTATAAGTAAGGCGTCCGAATTCTTGTCTGAATCATACCATATAGGCGATGCGTTTTTGGAAAGGTGGGGAACAAGCTCACAAATTCACAACCCATAGTGTGAGTTTATTCAATTGTCCTTTATTGCAATACAAGTTTTCACGTGTCAATGTGTCGTTATTTTACAAAATTACTAATAGAATCACTGCGAGAGACAAAGAGGACTGGAATGATCTGGTTAAACTTCACATAAAAACTTAAATTGTCTCATGTGGATACTTATGTGCAGCATACATTGTCCTCAGCAAAATTTGAAATATACCGTAACAGACAGTTATTGTTATAGTTACAAAATATAGCCTAGGTATCGGCCTGCGTAGAGCTGCAATCCGCCTTCGCACGATACGATGGCTGACGTATTGCATTGCATTGACTCCATTTCACGTAACATGTATTAAAATTAATAAAGAATTGATGTTGTCCGTATTTTTCATTCGTATCTCCTAAACTGTTGCTCGTTTGCTCATCCAGATCTCTATTTCCCATTCCTGAGGAGCCAATCAGTTCAGAAAGAGTCATGCAATTCGATTCTGAGACGAAAGATTTTTCGCTACAACAAAAAAAAAAAAACAGTCAGGCTATTTGTCAATTCTTCTATGCGCGATATCGACGTCACTTTGCAGGAGGAATCTATTGCGCACCGTCAGAATTCGGTGCGAGCAATTGATCGAAGTTACCGCCGAAAAACTAAAGTTTTTATTGGAGTTTACTCCTTAAGAAACGATTTGAGTTATAGGGCCCGGTACGGAAATTATATGAGGAGTAAAATCAGGTGTAACACGAAAACTTGAGGCGTTATAGAAAGTGACAAACATATATATTGACCGTGCTACAGTCTCACTGTATAGTTCACTACCTCTGGTCTGAGAGTTGAATGTGTGCGTATGTTTGTACGTGCGTGTTGTGTGCCTGCGTATGAATTAATAAGACACGACGTTATCACGTCAAAATATTTGAAAATATGGAAAAAATTGATTTAGATGATAATGAAGAAGAATCCGAAAAACACATGGATGAGGTTAATTGGTAAGCTTATCGTTTACATTTATGAATAATATACATTTCAAATACGAACAGCTAGATCTTTTAATTAGTATTCTTATTATTTTTGATTAATTGATTTAATATACATATTTTATATTTATATAATATTTTATATTACTTATATTAACCCTTAGCGGCACACATTTTTCCTTACTTACTATCAACTTGAATTTTGTACTCGAGGGTTTTCGGGGTCGCTGATTACGAATCTGCACTAAAAATTTGGAAATCTTCGACGTAATATAAATAATCCGAATAATTAGATATATGTTTGTTTCTCTTATCTTTTTGGAAGATGCGTTCATTTACCCTCTTTTTCTATTCGATGTATATCATAATTATCGTTCGTAAGGAGTAAACTCCAGTCGTGCGTCGGAGCTGACACACACGCTTTGTTTTGTAATTTCTCTGTTGTCACTCACGTCTTTTTCCGATGACTTCGTTACCTCTCTAGGGTCTCACGTGTCCGGAAAGGATTTTCTTATCCTTATCAAATTCCCAAAGTTTTGTCATGCCTGCAGGACTTGACCTCTTGTACCTTTAATCAAACACCTTCTTCATATTCATTTTTCGGACTCCAATCCGGGAGTACAGAAAATTATATCAATTTTCCTCACTCATCCAAAACTATGGACTTACAGAGATGCACCGAGTTGGCATCGTCATTCTAGGTGTTTGACAGCTGCTACTTTGATTTTCAGGATTTCGTCGCATCCACTTTATTTTCCCCACCCCTTCAGTTACACTTCGCGGATGATTACAGAAGGTTTCCAGACGAAATTAGTACAGTATTTTGTTTTTCTAACTTTTCAAAAGCTCCTCATATTTTTAATCAAATGGTCGGAATTATTTCCGCGTGTTGGTTGGCTGTATCCTGGATTTGGAGATACCCTTGAATCAAAGAATACCAATTTTATCGTAATTACAACGTTATATGATACAGAGATATAATGTTATTTCAATAACATCAAAATCAAGTGTATAAATCTGCAAAGCAAAATTTCATCCAAATAAATATTAATTTTGCAAGATGGAAATAATATGAAATGAATCACAAGGGTAAACCTTATACGAAGTTAAAGATATATTGTGATTGATTTGATCTCAATCATCAGCTCATGAACTTAACTGTATGACATATTATTTTTAAATAATAATTCTTTAAGAAATCAATAAAATTTCCATCCAGCTCGCAAACTTAAATCGTTCCAATATAGTGAAGAAAATTTTATTCGGCTCAGATGATTAATGAGAAAACTGAACGGTTCGCTGCTTTGAACTGAATTTTTCATTCTGAATTGCCATGAATGGTTAAAATTATGCAACGTTCATTTATAGTTTATTATATTCTGTTTTCGTACAATATTTTCATTGAAGGTACCAGGGTGTCCACTAAATAGGTAGGTAATGAAATAAAAAGAATAAATTACCTATATACGATTTAGTTGCATCGGTTTTTTTTTATTACAAGTTTTCCTATCATTCTCACTCCTCACTGCTTGTAGTCTCATAATTTTCAACGAATTTCAATTTCCACAAATACCGACGTGCGTAAGAATTTTCAAGCTTGATTCGGAAATTATGTTTAAAAAAAATGGTATAATCTGACGAAACTGTTGCCAGTTAAAGATTGTTTTTTCTGCTTCCAGCTATTGGACTTCAGATCCAGGCGGCTTGGTTTAATTAATTGGTATTACAATAACCCCGCTTTGCAAACACTTCATTACCGACACTCAGCACAGTCGGTAAAACGGAACGTTACACAGTCGACCGAACGCGGATTATAGAAACGTCAGCCGGTGTTTGATGACGTGTTTCAGGTGGAAGCTGTTAACTGTATCCCGGTGAATACAACCTGTGTCAATCCGAAACATCCGAGTTTTATAAATTCAAAAAAATTTCCAACATGTTACGATCAACGTTGATCGTGATTTTGACAATATTCTCGAGCTGCGCAGCTTCTCCTCTCGAGGCTGTGAGCGATGACGAACTCTTAAATCTCATCAGAACCGAGAAACACGTCGTAGTTTATTTCAGTAAGTTATTAGTCACTTTTTAAGAAAGCTTTCCACAAATTGTCATTTCAGTCAATAAATTCACGATTCTTTCGTTCCTCGCACTTACAATATTCCTGAAATTCCACCAACATCTGATCCTTAATTCAACAGATCATCTACATCACGTCAAGTTAACGAAAGAAATAAATCTGGAACCTTCACTGATTCTCGTTTCATCAGCTTACGTCGTTACAGAGCTTACAGAGTTAATCAACTTCTGCTCGTGCTATCGTACGATAATAACTCGCAACACTTTCTATTCCAGCGAAAAAAGACTGCGAGCAATGCGATACTATCGAAAACGAGCTGGTCCATCTGAGGGAAGATTTGGTAGATTCGTTGGGAGCATGGGTCGTCAAAGCGATAAGTAGTCAAATGGTGCGTCTCTACAGTCCGAACAAGGAACCGGCGCTGGTATTCTTTAGGCAAGGAATACCATTACTATACGACGGTGAATAAAGATTTTTAATTTGTACATAGGAGAGAAAAATCGTAATGTAAATTGTGCTAATGATTTTGAATATCGCAATGTCTGTCAAAACACATTACTCACTCATCTTTCTCTTCTAACAGGATTATTGACGAAATTTGATGACGAAAAACTGCTACAAACTTTTACCGACAATAAGGAACCCGTCGTCAAGGAGCTGACCGATGATACTTTCGAACATTTGACTCAAGCTAGCAGCGGCGCAACCACGGGCGATTGGCTCGTTATGTTGTAAGTGATTCGATCATTTTTCATTGTATATAACGCCAAGGAACGTGTAATTTAAATATCTCCGACTTTTCCTCAATTTCATAAAATTTCCTTTTGTATAAATGTTTCGAGCATTGATGTGATGAATCGTTGAAAAATGAGTACATCAAAAAAGGATAGGATCATTACGCGCGGAATTTATACGAAATTATGGCAGGCCAATATTCCTATTGCACACTGTTTATTTCATAAAACAATTTTCTCCAAGTTGTTTCACAGATGTAATAAAAATGAGATAGTGAAATTTGATCACAAGTTTCATTTATTGTTAGGTAGTAGAATTTTTCATAGCTACTTTTCAAAAGAGCTTCGTCTACCGTGAAAAGAAGCTTTTCTTGTTAGTAATGTTTTTTTAAATTCTACTTTTCACATATGCGTTCAACATTTTCATTTTTTAAACCAGCTACAGTACAGACTGCGTGGATTGCCAAAGGCTGGGTGCAGTCTGGGAAGCGGTGGGAGCCGAGTTGAAGCAAAGACTTAATGTGGCACGTGTAAACAAACAAACGACCGGCGCATCGACTGGTCGAAGATTCAATGTGTTTGAAGTTCCTACGTTCATCCTGTAAGTTTTGATCTTGTACACACGACGTTTCCATTTGTTTCAAAATATCAAAAACCGTCAGAAGAAAAACCAACATTTTATTACCAGCAACTAAAAATTTACTACTTTGTGTTTTATTTAAAGAATCTAATATTTGAATTCCCATTTTCAGATTCAGACAAGGTAAAATGTATCGTTATCACATTCCCAAGTACGACGTAAAGTCTTTCGTCTCCTTTGCGAAAGACTGGTGGAAAAATTCTCATGGTGAACGAGTTCCAGTCCCGCAAAGTCCTTTGTAAGTATCACTTTCAATAATTGTCATTATTCGAAATTATCGTGATTTAACACGACGCGTAGGAATATTGAGCAACAGTTCACCCGGTGAAAAGCTTCAATGTGAAATTAGAGGTGTTTATTATTTTTGTGCTAAGAAATAATAAGACACAAACTCGACCAGGGTATGGTGTTAAAAGTTTTAATGTCTGAAGACATTTTTTTATTACAAATATTTAACGGTGAAAAGGAATCTTTGCTTGATCAATAACCAGGCAAAGATCTAATAGCCAATAATCCACGTAATACAACAAGCATCGATACAATTCTTATCCATAAATGTACATGAATCAATATTTTTATTGTGCTTCTTATTTGTAGCTTTTGAAGCTACTGATGCACATTTCCATTCGTTTTTTTTTCTTTCTATGTTAAAACTATTTTGGCAATGTAAAGAATAATTTTCAATCGCTTTTTCCGAGTGGAGCATTTTTTTCGTATTATTCTTTCATTGCGTGAACACAATACCGACAAGACAAGGCCCGAAATTATCTCCTCCAACAACATATGACTTTTTTTATACACATGATAGGCACTAATAGTTTCTACAGGATACTATCTTAGAAACTTTATCAATAGTTTTTAAATCATTTAGATCATCAACTACTAAAAATTGCAATAAATTGCTTAGCTATTAATTACTATTTCACCTATTTGTTGATACTAAGATACGCGGTTTTGTGAACTGTGATTACAATAATTAGACAAAGGTCAAGTGAAACGAGAAATTTGTTTAGTAATGCCGTTAATGCTAATATTATTTTCTGTTTCAGTGACGACTTTACGCTTTTGATTGCAAATTTCTTGCGCGAAAATCCGTGGGTAATGAAGCTCGGCAGTATAACGTTGGGTGTTGTGGTTATTGTTTCCGTAGCATCGAAACTAAGACGCAAGTCCGAAGTTCCTACAAAGAAAGGAAAGTGAAACTGTCTCAGAGACTCTACTTTGCAAAACGGACATGTATATATGTACACTTGAATAACGCAGCGTTGAATTATCATTCGCATTTCGCAACTACGAGCTATTCGATATATAAGACAGGGTTATTATTTAATACCCCACGAATCTTTGAATTAGATTGAAAAATTTGATGATATGAAACAGGTATTGTACATTGTGTCTATTGTCAAAAACTATCATTTTTCTACGTGTGCTACTGCAATAAATATTTTATTTATAAATACTAGCCTAAATTTCTTTTAGTCAACATCCTCCGCTCATTTTAGTACTCAGTGCTACGCTATACGCACGACAATAATAGAAAATTTGTGAGCTGTCATAGTTCTACTATTTTTTTGTCCACATGTCGAACACGTAATTATTGTACAAATAGCTTCTTATTGATGTATCTGATTTACCTCTGGATAAGCGCAAGCAAGTCAAGCAATTACCCAGGAAAATAATGATGCAAATAGTTTTGCTCTTTTCGATTAGTAAAAGTATGGTCGAAAACTTCTCACATGGAATGCTTTCCACATGTCTTTTAGTTTATAAATTTTTACTCAATAACTCAGCAGTGTATTCAGTTGAAACAATCTGTAATATGGTAGTGTACAATTAATAATTTACTTTATTTATTGAACTAGTTATTGTACTAAAAAACCTCGGCACTCAACTTGTAATAAATAAGGTGGCACAACCACGTTTATACGCAACGTGATGTCCCTTATTGATGCATTAAAATTACTGCAGAGCTTGATAAAAAGATCCCCCCCCTGCCTCGCATCCTGTTATTCTCGAAGCACCAAAATTGGTTTCAGATGAAACCATGTGTTAAAAAAATATATTCATCCCTTTTGCATAAAAAATACAAAACTGTAATATGTATTCCAAAGAGGAATTTGATGAGCTATTAAGGAATGTACAATGTACCCAAAACCACCGCGATACCATTATCTAAATACAAAATAGACGCGCGATTGTATTGAAAGATGTGACATTGCTTGCGAGTATCCCAAAGAAGGTAACAGTGAATAAAACCAGGGCTGTGTTTTGCACTTGCGCAGTCTGTCTGCGATGCTGGTAATAATCTAACAAAATTTTCAACATTTAGTTTACCATAATTATGTGACTTGATTGTCAAAAACGTGACTAATTTTACGACACGCTCTCAAGGTATTCAAAGTCAGTGACAAACTAACAAAATAACAAACGAAGTGTAGCACAGCTTTTTCAACTCTACATGTATAGCACAAAACAGCATCCATACATCACAAATAACAATTAGAGACCCTGGTACGAAGCGCATAAATATGTGAAGCTTGGTCCATATGCGATAAAATTCGTAAAAAGTTATACATTGTCAACAGAGATGTTTACCCTGAATACAGTCTTAGGGTTGTTCAACAAAATCCTGATACTATTCTCAAACTTTTCCTGAATGGTCGAAAACTCCATCATGTTGCTAGGCTTGGACTCGATCCAGAGTCTATCGAACTCGTACATAAGATAGCAGTAAAACTGATGAAATACTCTAACGGTTGGCAGGGTCTTTGCAGCGTTGTAGACGTGCGTTTTTGCCGATCCATCCCTGAGGAGCCTGAGCGCCATGCTAGTCAAATTGATTCCAACGATGGCAAAGGCGTATCCATATCTGGGATGAATGGAATGCAAAAGAACATGCTTAGCGGCGTTGGGAAATTCCTGAGCAAAGTAGACTAGGTTCTCGAGTCCCAGTATTCCCATCCCGCGAAAATCTGTCTTTGGATCATCGCCCTGAAAGCCGATATCCTGCCACTGCTTGGTGACGCGTCCCTCGAGCGGCTCGTGTGGCATGAGCAGGTTCCAGAGCTTCAGCAGCATCAGTTCGTGCTCGGCATTGTCCGCGTCGTAGGCCGTCCTTCGAAGCTCCTCGACGTAGATGCAGAGCTGACGATAGCCCCAGATAAGCTCGACACATTTGCCGAAGGACCTTGCAAAGTCTGGATGAGCCACAGGGTTTATTTTCTTGGCTACCAGCACCGTTCTGATCGCCTCTTCGAGTATCCCCCGCTCTGACTTGGTGGTTATTTCCCGCCTGTCGCTAACGCCGTCCAGGTAAAGAACCAGCGACTTTATGTCCGGGTTACGGGAATTCCTGAGGCTCTCCTCGACAGCGAGAATCCTCCGAGCACCCGCCGGCTCGCCGTAGCAGATTCGCTGGAGTTCACACATCTGCGTTGTACGATGCAAAAACCATTTGATCAACGGTCGGAAATACCAGAATAACAACGACCATAAGTAGTGATACATCTTGTCGGCGATCGGCGAGGATTTTAGAAACTTCACTGTCACCCCCGGTCCTCTTCGACGCTCAAATCTACTTCGTCACCGACGCTGTGCAGTCCCTTCATTTCACTGTTGATGGGTTCAACCCCTACCGCGAGGATATTTCAGGAGGGATATCGATCAGCATTACTTTTGGGGATAAGAAAAACTGTGCCGCTTCGAGCAACGTCGAAACAACCGGAAGAACCGCGCAGCTCGATGTGATTGGAATTTTTTGAGGTTAGTTACGATCAGGAGTTTGATCGTTGTATTGATGTATACAGACTGTGGACGCGGAATGGCGGAACATGATCGAAGGCTTGTCGTTCCTTGTTTATGAATGGGAATTTGTTTTAGCGCTAAATTTGAATTTCTGTGAGGTACACGGACGTTGACAAGAACGTTGAAAGACATTTCAAACCACTTCAAACAACGACAAGAGTAATCCGAAGGTGTAGATACAGATTCCAAATGCAAAATATCACGCCAGACAATATAGATACCAAAATTTAGGTATAAGAATGAGCATTTTAGCTTCAAATCATGTCTAATGGATAAATTTGTTGGCGCTCGTTGAATTTGAACGTGCTAGCGCCTATAATGAAAATACCACAAATATGCACTTGGCACCAAACGAATAAAACAGGTCCAATACTCGATTGGAATAATTTATCAAGTTACAGACATATACTGCACAAGACGCATCACGTAAAAAAAAATGGAATTAAAAACAGCAAATTTTTTACAAATGATACACCGTGAAAATACAAACGCTCAAGGATTTCCATTCATGATTGACGTGGACAGATTGTAATGCGAAGTCTTCCAATGAGGCGGATTAGCCGCAGCGCCGTTTACACTTTTCAAATTATAATCAGATTCGGTGATCCAACTTGAACCGCTCTCTATGCTGGTCGACGGATAATCGGATTGACAGAGATTAAATTTTGCGACAAAGATTTCTGGCGCCATATTGACCTCAGCGTCGACTTTAGCAACACGCGGTATATCACAGTACGTGGTCCTCGTGTAACCATTTTGAGATGAAAAGGAAAAGGACTTCTGAAGCTGGTCCGAAGGATTACCCGATTTGTCAACGTCGCCACCGCAACGATCGTCGCTGTACCATTGCGAAACCATTTGCTTCAAGGGCTGAAGGGAATTCGCATTTTGCCTGATCTTTTCCAATTCTTCGTCGCAGAGACGTTCGACTTCCATCAATTTGTGACGATAAGTATTCGCGGCCAGCTGACGACGCATGTTGTATCGCTTTTCGGCCTGAGCTAACGCTAGGGCATCCTGGTACTTTGCAAGCTTCTTTTCGTACTCTAGTATCGTTAACTCGCTCAGCGTTTGTTCCGGATTTATGTCGAGAATGTTACCTGAAAAATACGAGTGTTCAAAGCGATTTAGTCGCGGAAGCGCAACTGGAATTCAATCTAGAATTCCAGACTTTCAACTGCGCCATCTTGTGACGAAGCGTAAAACGGTACACCAAACATGTCTGATTTAACTGTGAAAATGGTTCATTACCAAATTTTCGACTACGTACACATTCAATATCCCAAGCTAAAAGACCGATAGCTTGCACGAGGTTTTTTGCGCGTAGATGCTAATACGGTTCACCAAAAACGATCAGCTGATTATTTTTTTCGCCGCCATATTGTTGAGATAAAACCATGCCAAAAATTGAACTCTTTAAACTTATGAAAATTTGCCTACGAATCAGGATGTTTTTAAACGACATTGGATGCGTTCCGAAACAAACTAGCAGTGTTTGAAAAGTCCCTAGGCCAGAGGCAGAGCTACTCACGAACTCGGCTGCGCAATGGAGATAAAAAATGTGTGACAGCTCTAGAAGCTAATTTCGGAACGCGCCAATTAAAAAGAATTTGAAAGTTTAAAAACAATTTGAATTTGAGGGAAATAACTGCAGGCCATTTTACACAAAAAATTTGATCATACTTATGTGAAAAGAAACTTGCCATAGTTGGTGGTGTGATTGTAGTAATTAAATTGGATGTTGTCCAAATCGTTGGACAGAGGAGATTCTGCGGCGTATGCTTCGGCCGCTGCGCGTGCTGCAGCTGTGGCTTCTTCAAGAGCCAACAGGTCGCTTTTTTCTTCAAGTATTTGAAACTCGTCACGTTCTTTTCGCCAGAGAGAAATTTCTCTCTGCAATTCTCCTCTCAGAGATTGCACAACTTTATTCAATTCGGATATTCGTTCCTGAAGGATGTTATTTCTTTCAAAAATTTCATCGGAACGAGGCGAAAAGGTTTCGTCACCAATTGCGGTTTCGTTGACAATCGTATCTTTGGACGGCGTTTTTTCAGGATTTTCGATAACCTCCGTTAATTTTTTCAAATCTTCACCGTCATTCGTAAGGTCATTTACTTGGGAAAAATTTTGCCGGTCATAAGCCGAGCTGCAAGCCGCCGAATCGCTACTTTCATCCCTCGATAAGGATTCCTCGCTATAATCATCCTTGTCGATCTCTTGTGTAAACTTTTGGTCCGCTTTGTCTTGAATCGACACATCCGAATTACTATCCGTCAGTATATTCGACAGCGATGGGACTTCGTTGTCCATTTAAAATCTTCGTAATTTACTAACGGTTATATTTATGCAATATACCTTTCAAGTGATTCATTAATAACGCTACACGAAGACGCGTAAAAGTTTCAAAAAATTGGATACATGTTTTTTTGTAAATAAAAACTTGAAGTCTTGGTCATATTGTTTTTCAATGACAGCTCCTGCTCGATGACATATGCGTACATCCGCCATACCGCATTCATATTTTGGGAAACAGCACAAACATGATTCAGAGCTTGATCAGAAAACGCGAATGTGAAACGAGTTACAAATCGGTCAATCCATATGGACTGGGTTCAATACATTTTGTACCACGTTTTTTTTCGAACGAGAATCTTACGAATATCAAGATATATACTGGTAAAAAATATTACTGACAGTAAAATTAAGATCTCATACAATTTTAAAATATTGTGGGATAAATCGATAAACCAGGAAACACACGTGTTTCTTCAAACCGTCATTTTGCAAGCGTTGCATATAACGGGTTTTTCTCCAATACACGAAAAATAACCAAGTTTCTTGAACCTGCATGAGATTGAACAAAGATTTCAGGGATTTAACTTCAAGTGTCGACAATTGTAACGAAGTAGTTCAAACTCGTGCAAAGAAAATTTTATAAGTATTAAAATATTTAAATTTCAACTTTTGATTTTTTCTGAGATGTTCTCAACAACCCGTACGGTAAATTTTCGAAAGCCATATTCGATAGAACAAATTTACGCGCAAGAGTTATAAACCGAAGCCTAAGAATTGGTTGAATACAAAGCGCAATTTCTATCGCAGTCTATGTCAATTAATACACGTATGACACATGGGTTTAAATTTTATAAATTCTAATTACAATTCCTCAGTTTCAAATTTGCTTGCACTTTCGCAATATTTTTAATGACATTATCGCAGAGTCTTGATAGAAGAATGAAGCAAAAATTTGCAATTATTGACTCAGGACACAAGTTGTACAGAAACGAACGGGATTGCAAATTTATTTACTTGATTGTATTTGTAAAAATTCATTAACCGGAGAACAATCACGCTTATATCACGCATTGCAAGCGTTAGAAAAAGTTACGCAACCTAGGCTCTTTTGATGTTTTATGAAAGATATCTGGAATCACCTGTGAAAATACCGAGTATTTTACCAAACTTTAAATGCGCCAAACGTATTACGCCGAATGATGGATTGTAAACAGGATTAAAAGGCATCGCGTAAGTGCATGAAATTTATTATTCATTCGGGTCATGTAACAAAAGGCGATGATTCGAGGAGTACGGGATATGTTTGAAAAATTTTGTCCCAATTGAAGAGTTTCGCAGATGATTTGAATAGCATCGATATTTACGTGCAGCTGCAGTGTTAGGTGCAAGTAATGTAGGTGTTGCAAATTACCGATGAGATTGTCAACCCGGCACAGATTAGCGCTGTCCTTTACAATCAACTTGTATTTAAAAGCTCCGGTCTTTGTTTAAAGATCAGTCTATTCAAGACGACAATAATTAACAAGCGACCAGTGGATTAAAGTTCATGCGAGATCCCTCTTTGCATTACGGTACTCAAATTCCGCGTCGTTCAATCCGGTCAGAAGGTTCGTATATAAGGCCTCGTCAAAAAATACTAAATTCATTCTGTCGCTGATATTCAGTTTGCCAGCATGAAGACCACCATTGCAGTACTGTTCCTGATCACCGGTAAGTTATCATCTCTAAAGCTTTTCAATAACAGAAGTTTATGGAACATCAAATATAAATAAGCACGCAAACCTTTTTTCACAATTTGTGATATTAAACGAACCGGAATTGCAATTACTCAAATAAAACCTGGCGAATTTGTTGTACAATCTTCTAATAATTTGTACAATCTTTGGAAAACTCTCGCAGCTTTGTCGGAGAATTTTTCATAGATCGCATTAATTTTGCCTGATATATATCTGAGTTTTTCTTTTTTTTCCCTGTTTGTTTTTACTTCTCTATAATCCTGCGGTCTCAATTTCTATAAAAGTTAATCATTTTTCGTAGATTACCGTGTACTTTTGGCAGGGTATTTTACTTTTTCGTAATAAATCCCACATTTTCATAAATTAAGCATAGCCTTCTCTCGTTTACGTATTCAAAAAAATCACATTTTTTCCGTACATTATTATGATTTTTCTCACTTGTATTTGAAACTCGTAGCTTTCTAATAAATTTTACATAGCTCTATGAAAGAAAAATCTATGTCGTCTGTAGTCAAAATAGTGACTGTTACAGTTTTTTTTACAAGACTCACCCCTATTAAGACAAGATGATTCCAGAAATATACGACAGATTCGCTAAATCTGTTCAGATCGTACTCAGAATATGAGAATTAGAACGGTTTTCGGATGTAGATCGAAATTTAGCCGGGTACTTAACTTGACTGCAATAAGTTTTCGTTGTGAGAGAGATGCGACGTCAAGCGGTGTTCAGAAAATTGAATTTCAAACTTTTTCATACATTTTCGTAATGTTATCGTCTTAAAATCAAATTCTAAAATTGACGATCATCACAAGTTTTTGTAAATTATTTTACTCTCTCATGAGAATTCATGGAGTTCATAAGAAGTTGTACTTTCAAACGAAATTTTTATGGTACTATAAAGTAAAAAAAAAAAAAATGATTAAATTCACGTTGTTTGGGTCCGAAATTATAATTATTTTTCATAGAAAATTGCAAATTTTTGTAATATTTTGCAGAAGGTAGCAGTTTTCTACGAAATTCAATGCTGATCTACCAAGAAACAAAGATTCATAATCCCTGAGTCCGAAATTGAAATTATCTTCCGTAAAAAATCGTGGATATTTATAATTTTCCTTCAATCTTCGTAGTATTCTACGAGATTCTACAGCAGAAAATTAAATCCACTTTCAATACGTAAAATTCTATGATTTTTCGTAGAAGGTCGTAGATTTTTATAATTTTGGCATAAGAATTTACATTTTTCTGCGAAAAATACAACGATTTTTCATGATTATTTCCATTATTTGACGCTTTTATACGATTTTCTACGTACCTGCAGTTTTTCGTAGTTTGACGTAGAAATTATTTTCGCCATGGCATCACCGTGCGTGTGGGTAGATGACGTATTTTTCAAACACGAAACTAATTTACTTCTCATCATTGATTGTTTCAGCTACGGCATCTGCTGTCGAGTGGAACGATCTTCGTGGTAATTATTCGTTTACGATTATTAAGATTCCAACATGTAAACATTCATGTACATACATTCTTACATCGGGTGCTCAAGAGACGAAAACTTTCTATTCATTATTCGTTTACAATCAGAACGAGAATGGCGTAGTTTTCGTTTTTTCATTCCACTTTTCTTCGGGATTCGACCAACATTTCATTGTTACCAAATTTCAGTCACGTGGAAATCACAGTCGGTAGACCCATGCCACTTGTCGAGCTATTACCAGATGCCTCGTACGAAAGTCGATGCCATTTCCGAGGGCTGGGTCGAAGTGTCAGGTGTCACTTCCTTGAATTTGTCCGTGTATTGCCGGGAAGGTGATGGTCGCATCTGTCTCGAGTACGACACTTACGGGAACATTGCCGCAATACAGGTGATCATTATTTGCGCGTTATCATACTCACAGTTGGCCAAACGGCTGGATGCTGTACAGAAATTACCAAGGGCCACTCGGTTGGTAAAATTGGTTGAATATAGATGTGTGCCAATTATTTTCTAGGCGGCGATACTCTACAGCGACATCGCAGATCTGCAAAGTAGACACAATCTCTCGATATACAACCGCTACCAGAGCAAAACGATATTCAACGAAAAGTACTTGACGAGTACCGCTTATTTCATATCCCCAGGTTAGTGGCTACACTGCTTTTAAGGAAATTAAAAAATATCACGATTAACCGTTTCCCGAGTTTGCGTGGAAAGCTCTGCATATACGTTTAACATAGCTGGAAAAAAATTTCCTGCACGCACTTATCGAGCCAGTGAGATTTTTCTTTCTTTGAGAACAGTTTAGTTTCGTTACACGGATACAAAATATTCTTGTACGACTAACTAGCTTTCTTTTTATCCATTTACGATTCACTTATTTGCAATATTTTCCGACTTTTGTTTCGATGGTAAAAATTTGTAGCAGCATTGAAATTTTATGAAAAAAATTTCCCGATGATCGATTCGGCAAATAGTTTCTTTCCTTTCTGGCTATTGACGTTAGAGACAAACCGCGTGTCCATCTAATTATCATCATCTTTTCAGACGATATTGCAGCTGGTGGACGATGCGAAACGGACGGTTTCACCGGTACCGACGGAATATGGTTTGAAACAACGGATGGAATTACAGAAATTCCCAGGCGTGTGGCATATTTGGGTTTCGGATGGACGGAAGAAAACTGCGTTCCAGGAATGGGTAATCCACCGTTGATCATAGAATATTTTTAACCAATAATTAGTGCCAAATATCGATAAGAAAATGTAACTTCCGGTATTTCATGCAAAACAGTCCAACAAGCACAGAATTATAGTAGCCATACTCAAACACAATTGAAAAATATCAATGAAGCTGCACGACGTGGACGGATATTGTTTCAGTCTGCTAACAGTAACCATGAATATTTGTTGAATGTTCTCTCCGTATTTTAGGCACTCACTATTTTTACGATGTGGGCACATATTCCGAGTGTAGATCCATCCAGCCCTGGACCTTGTTGGCACAGGATGGCCAGCTGATCGGCTTTGTACTACAGGGATTCGGATCAACGACTTACAAAAATAGAAACTACTATGAGGACTTTCCAGCGTCCGCTGTTAAGGCCGCATTCCCGACGGCCCCTAAGTGTGTAATCGATTCGTTTACGGAGTACGGTGCAATTTCAATGCACATTTACTTCGTTTCAAAACCATGGGAAATCCAATGTTGATTGCAACAATCCATGAGCAACAATAATTCTCGATGAATAAAATTCTATAAAGAAGCTAAAATATTCGCATTTGAACCTTTAATTTACACCATTTGGCAGATTTCCAACAGATACTCGACTCTGTTTTGACACTTTCTCATATTATATCTAGTGTCATACGTAAATGTACGTAAGGCAGTTTAAAAAATACTCCGTTTTAAATCTATCGAAGTATAACCTGCAGCTCGTGTATACTTCGCAGAGCTTAAAATTTGCAAATTTAAATTGCTTTCGTTTCGACATAATTCTTACGACGATCGTGATATGCAATCACAACATTTCTTGGATGTAAACGTAACCTGATTAATCCTGTAAGCTTCGGAAGCTTACAAATTAAAAACACGCTACCGTTTTCATTATTTCATTCATTAATTTTTTTTAGATTTCATTCATACTTTCAGTCGTTTACATAGCTTCAACCTAATACTATGTTTATTTTACACGATCGACAATGATTTTTTATGGTATTCAATACTCGAGATTGCTGTAGATATAATTTCAACTCACCACCTTGCAAAGATAATGTCATTATCTTTCCCGTTTCATTAATTTTGAAATAATTGTAATCAACCTGCCAACCGAATTGCGCACCTTAGAGTAAGAATGTACGTGTAGGTTCATGAAAGTATGCGAACGAATAATACCTTCTACGGATTAGATCGTACGAGTTGAAATAAGTAAACAACAGATCGAACGGACCGACGAGAGGTCAGACGAACTGATAGTGAAGCAGTGTGTTGACGGATTCGGAAGTGATCGGTCGTAAATGCGTGATCCGTGAGAAATTAGAACGAATAAACTACGCTCGATTTAATATTACGTTGAATAATTTATTAACATTGTTAGCTACGGCCCCTTTGAGTGATTTCTGTCGTGTTCTCCCCTGAAATTTATTTAATAAACGTTTAGTTATTGCCGGCAACCTTTACGGCTATCTCTTTTCGACTTCGCATCAGTCTCAGTTTCTCTCAGTTCTCTTTGGAAAAGCTATGTAGTGTGCGTTTCAATATTAGCTGGAAGCGCTTAAAACTCCCTAGGACAGAGGCAGAGCTAGTCAAGAATTCGGCAGCACAAAAAAAAAATACAGGATTGCTGATAGCAGTGGGAGCTGAATTCGGAACGTATGTATGTAGTACGTACCTTTCGTGTGCGTGAAGGTGCTGATGTCGAGACTCAACTAACCGCGAGCATTTGCTCTCTCATCGCGTTCGTAACTGACTGCGTTCGGTCCGCTCCTTAGAGCATGTAAGATATATACATGGAATACTCGTTTCTTTTACTGTGGATTGGATTGGCTGGGAGGAAACACATCGGCCAATCAGGTATCGAGCGAGAGAGATAGATTACAAGGGATATATACTTTTCTCGCTCTCACTCTTTCGCTAGACTCTGTACGTGCGAAGCTGCTTCCAGTAGTATAAGCTCCGAGGTCCGCTCTGAGTGCGATTTCTTGGCTTTTCCATCATCAGCAAAGACAGAAACCTAGGGAAAACGCGTTCAGTGCAGCCTGCTGAAAAGGCTATCAAGGGATCGATTCTGTAATTCCAATTTTCACATTTCCCACCATCGAAGTAATCTGATTCATCTACAAAGTTTAGTCAATCGATCAGAATGCTTGGATGGTGGGAAATGTAAAATGTGAAATTACAGAATCAATCCCCAGGCCTCTGATTCCTCTCTGATTTGGGGTTCGCTTCGATATTACCTGCCAGTGATGTCAGCAATCCTTTATCTCTTTTACGCTGCCGAGTTTGTGACTAGCTCTACCTCTGTCCTAGGGAGTTTATAGCGCTGCCTACTAATTTAAGAACGCAGCCTGGTCGACACGTCAAGGTCAGCGAAAGCGAGTGTGACTGGAGGACCCGGCGATTTTAATCAGGTAACTTTTGACGTTTAAAACACGGTAATTTTGCTGTGACAGTTGAAATCATCGATCGTATTCAGCGCCTCGAACTATGCTAAGTAATTCGATGTAACATCCGTCTCCCTGCTTCGCTGCGAATCGGCTACTTCGATGTTTTTGTTTACGTCAATTCAAGTACGCCTCACTTCACGTCGCACCGGCTAATCGTGCTTTAGACATGTGTTAGGGCTTGAATATTCGACGCTGAATTTCCATTGACCTTTCTTTGTCAAAACAAACTCACATTGGCCTCAGAGTTTCTTTATCTTTGTCTATCGTGCCCAGAAAATCGAACATTCGTACTTTGTTTTTAGAGGTTATATGCGGATCACTTGAATGGACGCATTTTGCATCGTATTTACGTATTTCTCGCGTTAACTGTCATGGGATTGACAACCCAGGGTTGGCATTCTTTTCTCTGCTTGTTCTTCTGTTTGTGTCTCCCTTTTCCTCCTCATCGCAGTACTCTAACTCTTTCGCCTATTTCAGTGCTGCAATAAAATTGGCTGCAAATCCCGGACGAAAACATGTCCGAACTACTCGACACTATACCTGATGTAGACATCGATGATAATGGGAAGTTCAAGTACATTTTGATCCATGTATTCGACGCCGAGAACGATACGGTCAAGACCATCGTCAGAGGATACCTCAGAGAGTTCCATGGTGAGTCGTAATTCTGCTGTTTTAATCATTTCTATGCAATATTCAGAGCTCCACGAGGCTGACATTTGTTTGATTTCATGTTTTCTGTCCTCGGAGTTCAAGGCTTTTACTTTATTGAAGCATATATACATGAATTGAATTAAATCCGTGACAATTTTTATTATAAATGACTTAGTCGTAATGACTTGATATTCGTGAACATTGTTTCATCTCAAACGGTGTAAAACCTGTTTGGGTAGTGCTCGTAATTTTGGGCATCCTCGTCTGACTCGAGAATAAAATTTCTCGTCAGCTGATTCTGCGTCAGAATTTTTCTGCCTGCTGCTGTAATAGAGCAATCTGATAAACAGAAATTAACAATCGAAAGATGAGAGAGATTTTTAGTGTATATTTTGCTTAAAAATTCATTTTATACATATAATAAATATACGTTCTTACAACTAATAGACACAAACGTGAATTATACAGAAAGGTTACATGATTTTGTGCAACTTGTGATGGGTGGTTACGAGAAGAATATTAGTGAATAAAAAGTCCCCCAAAAAAAAAAATTATCAAAAACGAATACATCTATTTTCTTTTTCAAACGTGGATTACATATCGTGCATTATTTTTTTAAATTCATTTTATACTATCTGTATTATCCTTTATACGTTCAAATTAACTTTATCTTAAACTATATTTACCATTATGTACAACTTTGTTCGTGTTTGCTTGTCATTTTTTTTTTTTTTTCGTTTTGTTCTTTTCGCTTGTCTCCCATTTTCCTCTTTTCCGCTCATAAATATACAAACAGGTATAACAGTTGGTTGACGTTATTAGGCAATACCGATTATTCGAAAAATATGATTTACAATTACATATGTATGTGTAATATGTATATATGTATATATCTATTATCTGACTTGGACCTTCTGCAGTCGGATATCCTGACACATAATGTTATCTGCACAATCGATTGATACGTGATTATACGGTATATGATATAGGTTGTGGAAGTAAAATGAAAAAGGTACACAGGGTATTTGTTTATACTGCAGTTTATTTTTGATTAAGACCCGGATCTTTACTAATATTACTTTGAATACAAATATTGGCTGTCAAGCAAACGCTGGGTTCAGAGCTAACCCGCAATACGCACTGGGGCGATCTACCTGCCGGTACGCTATTGCTCAGCCTACACACACACATACGTACTATACCTACTCTTACCTATGGACATAAACAGAATATATATATATAACTAATATCGACGTTCAATTTATATTTCAACACTTGCCCCTAAATTGAACTCCACTTACAAGAAGAAATATATATATATATATATTACAAAAAAGTATTATATAAACCTGTATGGGTGATGAAAAAATTTAATTTATTAATTCTTACAGCTTTTGTTATCGCATCAGCTACCATTTCGTTCGTTGGGACAAAATCTAATGTGATAGTTTTTTGAAGTACATGATCTCTGACAAAAGACATTCTTACATTTATGTGTTTAGTTTTACAACTATAATTCGCGTTTTTGATATGATCAATCGCTGGTCGACAATCAGATTTTAAATGGATAGGACTATTTGATATGATGTTTAATTCAATGGTCAATTCTCTCAACCAAATGATTTCTTGGGTTGCGTCTGACATTGCTACAAATTCTGCTACTTCCGACGAAATACTGGTTAAAGTTTTTCTTGTGGAACGCCAGCTGACTGCGCCTCCTTGCATAATAAAAACATAAGCCACGACTGGTCTTGGATCTTGCAGACTTTGATTATAGCTAGCATCGCTATAGCCAAACAAATCCTGATTCCCTGATTTGAAATAATACAGTCTGTATGATGCTGTGCCCTTTAGGTATCTAAAAATTCGTTTGACTAATTCCCAATGCTCTTCGGTATAATTGGAATTAAATTTACTAACAGCACCAATAGCGTATGCAAGGTCAGGCCTTGTCCATTGTAATAAATACATGAGACTACCAACCGCTGATTGATAAGGTATGTTTGCTGGCTTTCGCGTATCCTTTTGTCTTGGTGCAGGAAAATCTGTTGTTTCGATTGGAGTCGACACTGAATTACAATCACTCATGCCGAACTTGTGCAAAAGGGATTCTACATAATGCATTTGATCTAAGCTTATCCAACCGTTTTCTTTATCGCGACTTATATTTACTCCTAGGAATCTCTTCGCTTCACCTAAATTCTTTATGGGATATTTCTTAGATAAATTATCAAAGAGAGTTTTTACGCAATGTATACTATTTGTGAACGTAAGAATGTCGTCGACATAAATAACTGTAATTAAAATGACATTTTCATCGATATAAAAATATACGCATGGATCTTGCCTGGACTGCGTCATATTCATCAATTTTAAATCACCATCTATCCTTTTATTCCATGCTCGGCCACTTTGCTTTAAACCGTAGAGTGCCTTGTTTAATAGATAGAATTTTCCTTCAATACCCTGTTGTTCATAGCCTTCCGGCTGAGTTAAATAAATCTCTTCATCCAACTCACCGTGAAGATATGCAGATTCCACATCGAAATGAAGAATATCCAAACCTTTTCTAGCTGCATAGGCGAACAACACGCGTAAAGTTGTATAGCGCACTACTGGCGAATACGTTTCGCTATAGTCTATTCCTGGAACTTGGTCGAAACCGCGAGCGACGAGTCTCGCTTTACAGAAAGCATTACCTCTTTCATCAACCTTTTTCTTATAGACCCACTTGCAAGTTATTGGTTCTCGATCGATAGGCAAGTCTACAAGTGTCCAAGTATTATTTTTATTTATCGAGCTCATCTCCTTATCCATCGCTTGGATCCAGGAAGATTTTTCAGGACTCTCTATCGCTTCTCGGTATGTTGCAGGAGTGGAATCGATTTGGACCATTTGATAATCATCAAAAGAATTATTACTATCAATTGATTGATTTGTTTCTAAAGTACTATTCGCTGAAAATGGATTTGAACTAGACGTCGACGAAAAATTTGTAACGTAATCTTGCAAATATGCTGGACGTTTTTTATCTCTAGTAGATGTTCTTCTAATCACAGGTTCAGTCGGTTGTTTAGCCTGTTGATTGGCACCCATCTCGTCCACGTTATCGCGATTTTGATTTCGTTCGAGATTCGGTTGATCAATCGTTTCTGACTTTTCTTGAATAGGTAGTAAAGCGATATTTTTAGAATTATTTTGAACATTATCAACAGAGCATTTAGAATTTACAGATTTTTCAACAAATATTACATCCCTACTTACTAAAATTTTTTTGTTTACAATATCCCAAAGTCTAAAACCTCTTTGACTCGGGCAATAACCTATAAATTTACATTCTACAGATTGAGGATCTAATTTTTTCTTTTTCTCCGACGGCACTCGAGCGAACGCTTTGCAACCAAAAATTTTAACGCTTGTTAAGTCCGGAAGTTTACAACTCCAAAGTTCTTCGGGAGTTTTCCATTCAAGTGCCGCGTGAGGGGACCTATTATATAAATAAGCGGCCGTCGCTACGGCATCTTTCCAAAATTTACTTGACAAATTCGCATCTATCAACATGCAACGAGCTTTATCTAGTAACGTACGATTTAGCCTTTCCGCTCGGCCGTTTTGCTGAGGATTACCTGGAATCGTTGTTTGAATATTTATTCCTGCTTTAATACAAATATCCTTAAATTGTTTATTTAAATACTCAGTACCGTTATCTATTCTTAGATTAATAATTTTACTACTCGTTTCATTTTCAACTAAAGATTTAAATTGCAAAAACATATTAGTAGCTTGATCTTTGGATTTAAGGAAATAAATTACTGATTTTCGACTGTAATCATCTATAAAAGTTAAAAAATATTTGTATCCATCATAAGACAAAGTTGGAACTTGGCAGACGTCTGAATGGATTAACTCTAATTTTTTACTGGCTCTATTAAAGCTGGATTTAAAACAATGTCTTGGATGCTTGGCCATTGGGCAAATCTCACAGAAAAAATTTTTATCATTTACTACTTGAATATCTACATAATTACTTAACAATTTTTTCAAAGCATCAACATTTAAATGAGCCATTCTCCGATGCCATAATTCCAAACTTTCCCCTTTACTTTGAACCTTCTTCACTACTGCAGGGCAACTGAAAATAGATTTAGAACTATTTATTTTATCATTCTTGATATCTAAGACATACACACCATTTTTACTTTTATTTCCGACAATAACAATATCTGAACGCTTATTAAAGATCTTACAATCTTTCTCTTTGAAATCAATGTTCCAACCCGATTTTGTCATTACACCTACGGATAATAAATTCGAAGCCAACTCTGGTGAATACAAAACATTCTTTAACTTAATTAATACTCTCTTATTATTATGGTGCGTATACAGATTTACATCGCCCTCTCCGCATACCTTGAGTTTCTGTTTATTCGCTACTATTATTATTTTGATTTTCGAATCACGCATATTCTCGAACATACCTCTATTACTACACATATGCCTCGAAGCAGCTGAGTCTATCATCCATGAGTCGCTACTACATGTGCCCATCGCTATCAGCAACACACTCGCATACTCAATCTCGGCGCTCTCGTACTCGTCTTCTTCATCACCGCCTTGAGCTGCCATGGCACCAGACCCATCTCTCCTGTTGTTACCGCTGTTGTTATTATTTTGACTCCAGTTGCTGCTATTACCACTAACTCGACGACAATTTCTTGCGTAATGTCCAGGACGGTTACATCTATAGCAGATTAATGATGATCTGCCTCTCTGAACGCCTCTTCCACCTCTGTTTGGTTTGTATCCAGCGTTTGCGCGCGAAAAGAATGCCAAGTCATTGTTTTGTTCCGTTGAAAACCACTTAACATCTTGTAAAATCTTTGTCTTCACCAAGTCTGTCGTTAGATCAATCTTGGAACTTTCCAGAGCCATGACCATGGGTTTGTATACTTCGGGAAGACCATTCAACAGAATTGCTCCTATTACTTTGTCCGGGAACTCCAAGCCGATACTCTTCAACTGGTGAGCGGCCGATACAATTGTATCAATATAATTTTCTTCGGACGAACAATTTTCGAGCTTCGTGTCTGTAACCAACTTTATCAGTTGCAGACCCCTGGTCACTCCTGTATCTGCATAGGTTTTCTTTAGAGCCAACCACACATCACGGGCCGTATTCAAATCTCTTACGTGTCCATATACCTGCCGCTCGACCGCAAGGATGATTTTGGCGCGAGTTTTCTTGTCTTTCTGGGGGTCGGTAGGAACTGCCGCTGCATTGTCGGGATTAATAAAATCCCACAAATCTTCGTGGGTCAAGTAAGCTTCCATTGCCACTGCCCAATCATCATAATTTTCGCGGCCTTTCAACTTTTCGATTGTCTGAAGCCCGCTCAACGACGTACTGGCTGCCATATTGGTTTTTCACTTTTGAATAAAGCGTCGATGAGCTAATCACTGACTTTTCGCGTTAAACCTTCGTAACTGGGCCCATAACCTGATATAGGTTGTGGAAGTAAAATGAAAAAGGTACACAGGGTATTTGTTTATACTGCAGTTTATTTTTGATTAAGACCCGGATCTTTACTAATATTACTTTGAATACAAATATTGGCTGTCAAGCAAACGCTGGGTTCAGAGCTAACCCGCAATACGCACTGGGGCGATCTACCTGCCGGTACGCTATTGCTCAGCCTACACACACACATACGTACTATACCTACTCTTACCTATGGACATAAACAGAATATATATATATAACTAATATCGACGTTCAATTTATATTTCAACAGTATATTATAGATGATGCATAATATTATACCAGTGAGAACATCAGTAATGGCGCTGTAAAAAAGTAACAATTATATAATATTTACATGTATCATCAATTATAGGAATGTATTCACCTTCTTTAACAATAACATTATCATCATACTGTTGTTACTATTATTTTTATCATCATTTTTATTATTATTATTATTATTATTACTAACGATGGTAACTAGAATTCTTTCGTGTTTCGCTTTGGATCCGAATATTTTTGATTTCGATAACGAATTTTAGGTTGAACGAGAACCAGTTTGACACGATTTCCTGGTTGACGTTCAAGAGTTGAAGTTTATAACGATAATGATGATAGTAATGACAGTAGCATCGGTATATCATTGATAATAATAATAATAATGACGTTGGTACAATCGTCATATAGTAATGGCATGACATACGGGATCTTTAAAAGTTGAATATCGGTTAAAAGACAGTTGTCCTTTTGAACATCGGTTCAATTCTTTCTTGTTTCTGTTTTTTTGTTCTTTTTATTCTTTCTTCAAATCCATTGGTTCGCTAAAAAGCAGTAAAAGTACGAATTCTTTTAAAATGAAATATATCAATGCTTTGATCGTTGAATTAGTTTTTTTTTTTTCTTTTGTGGATATTTGTTTCATTAATTGGACTGGAAAGTCATTTTAGCTCAAATATCGTAGAAGCTGATATAAGTTCTGATAAGTTTCTGGATTCGCGTAATTTTTTTTTTTTTGCATCATTCGTATTACCAAACAAATCGACTACGTGTATGTATCATTATGTACCATTGGTACAAATTTTAGTGGCAGTAGTATAATGTTTTTTCGCGATATGCATGAATGAAAGATAATTCCAGTAGAAATATACCCGCGGTTTGAAAATATTTTTTGTTTGTGTGTGTGTACATATCGGGAAAATCTCTTGATACTTGAAAATCAATTGCGCATGCGCGAGTTTTATCGACTGTTCGTGCAGGCTGGCCATCCCGAGTTTCGGCTGTCAAGCTGTTTCTGCCGGCGATGTAGTTGATACGATTTTTCGAGGTTAGAATCTCAAATAATCGAGGCAGCGACTCGGAAAGGTTTGGGAAGCGTTTGTTGTCAGGCCGGAAAGTCGATTCTTCAAACAACGGTCGGGATTTAATGCTTACGCTTTTTGAACATTCAAACGTACACATTTTGCGTAAGTTGGCTCGCCTGCATTGCAGACAATCGCTGCGGGAAGATTTGGCCGACCAATGAGATTGAATTATTTGGCGCATGCGCGGTTAATTTTCAAGTTTCAAGAGATTGTCCCGGTATAGAATTATATACCTGACAAATAAATCGACAAGGAAGCAAGATGGGAAGCATAGATAGTGAATCAAATATGTGAATTGATTAAAAAGGAAAGAAAATTGGAAAGTAGAAAGGCAACCATTGAAAACTGAAACGAGAAACTTGAAATATGACGAATAATCGTTGGTTAAATCTTCAATATTTCAATAATCGCGAAAAGAAACGCTCAGGTAATTTTCCTCCCTTTCGCTTCCTTTCTTCGGGCATTTGAATGAAAATAATCGTACCTCTCTGTGTATACTCACAACACTCTAATACCTATGTTAGAAGAAAATTGGGCGCTGATTGGATTTAAAGCTATTCAAATATTGACTTCGCGTTAGAAAATTGAATCAGGTGTGCAGGTATTTATACTGCCGAATTGTATGCCTCTAACAATGAATTTTAAAACGGAGATGAAAGTTTCATTTTCGCCTTAACATATCTCAAGTATATCTAATTTTCGATTATCCAATAATTTTTAATCATTTATCGTGAAGTGATTCGGAATGCTTGCGAGTTTGGTAGAATTGGAAATTGTTTGAAACATACTTTATATAGATACTTTCACTGTAAACCCGAGATAATATAATCGATCTTAGAAGTTTTCAATAAATTTATCCATACTCGCGATGATTTTCCGCGAAATATTTCGATATGCTCAGAACGTAATTCAAGTAACTTTGTTGTTAATGTTATTTGCGCACGCACTAGGGTGTGCCAAAAAAAAAATAAAAAATTTTGTTCCTCTCCAACCCGCATCAAAATTGCGGTAGAGCATCTCAAATAGAATATCTCATCTCATTATGAGCTTTTAATATTGATAATTAGAGGTGCCCATTTTATTTTGTCCGTTTTTCATTTGAACAATACGTAAAGAAAATCGGATAGTTTTTGAATTTTGTTTTCTCATCAACGGCTTGACTTATAAACTATCTAAACACAGAACATTGTAAGAAATAATACGCACTATGAATAATCTGTGTTTAGACAGCTTATAAGTCAAGCCGTTTACGAGAAAAAGAAATTCTAAAATTTTCAGATTTATTTTACGTATTATTTAAATGGAAAATGGAAAAAATAAAATAGTCATATCTAAATATTAGTATTAAGAGCTCATATTAGGCTGAAATATTCTATTTGAGACGCTCTAACGAAATTCTGATAACGAAAAAAAAATTTTTTTTCTGCACACCCTAGTGCACACATACACATGTATGTATATTATAAATTCACGCACGCTCTCACATATGTACATTTTAGATTCTCTCTGGCTTTATCAAAATGTTATTTTATCTTCTTTTCTTTCTACACCAACAGCTACTTATATATTCGCACTTGTTCCTTTTTCGTTTTTTTTTTCTCTATAATTCGCATGTCCATATCAAAATCTATATCGGTTTTACTCGTCGGTTATACATATAGTACATAACATTTTGCGAAAATCGTACGATATACATTGTAATTGATTAAATGAACGTTGTAAAATATTTATGATCACTTACATGTTAGAATAATTCGAGTAAGTTGGAAAAATTTCCATGATCTCAATTTTTTATATCGAGTTCCCGGGTTCAATCATTCCTCGTTCTTTGACGCTAAGTGATTATTTATATTTTCACCTCGGTTCGTCAATTTTTTTTGATAAACGTAGGTAACCGAAGCTCAAAGCTTGCCAAGTTCGCAACTTTTTTCAAAATTCGAAACGCTGATTCTGAGTGTGATAGATGTTTTTTTTTTTGTTCTCTTCGATTTGTAATACGTAGACAAATATTGTGGGATTAGTTAAGGACGAATTGACTTCACCGTCTGAATTAAAAGTTGGGAAAAGAGAGAAAAACAGCTCAAAAAATGTCGAGCCGCGTTATTTCAGCCGACCGTGTAACAGAAATGAACATGAGAAAATTTTCAATAACGGAATTAACTAAGATATCAACAATTTGAAAATGGGTTTAAAATCGGGACGTTAACAATAATTAAACTGGTGTTTTTCATCAGGTTTTAATGTTTTTCGGCTCGTTCTAGTCGCTGATTGGTTCACCACGAATCGTCTTGAAACATTCAAGAAACCTTACGTTATGGTACCAATAGTTATAAAGTGCAAATTCATGATATAACTATCGGCAAAAATTCGTTTCTGGAGATCTCTATGTTGATCAAAGTAAACCAAAAACCATTAAAATCTTTCCAAAAACACGGTCGTTGAACCATTTTGAAGGTTCGGATTATAAAACCCTTTTCCCAATTGTTCATGTCCCAACTTGCATGTTTGAAATTCTATCAGATTTGTTTCTGACGTGTTCGTGTTCACCATCATCAACGCCAATAAACTAGTTGGAGATTTGTCGAACCTTCTATTTCTCCTCCAAAACTTCGACTCAGACATTGGAGCTCATTTATCCTGAATCAGTTACACGAACAGACAAGTTCTGTTTCCAATTCCTTGACAATTTTCTCTCGGTAACTAGGAATGATGTAACTATCGGTAAGATTTCGTCTCTGCAAATCTCTACGGTGATCGAAATAAGCCCAAAACCATTAAAATCGTTCCAAAAACACGGTCGTTGAACCATTTTGAAGGTTCGGATTATAAAACCCTTTCTCCAATTGTTCATGTCTCAACTTGCATGTTTGAAATTCGATCAGATTTGTTTTTGACACATAGCAGGGATGCTTTTCAGACGCCAATAAGTTGGCTGGAGATTTGTCGAATCTTCTTTTCCTCTCCTCCGAACCTTTGACTCAGACGTTGAAGTTGATTTATCAGTGAAGTCCTCTTTCCAATAACTCGACAATTTTCTCCCGGTAACTAGGAAGCTCGTCTGAAGCAGCACCACGCTCTGTGGATGCTGAAACCCTCCTTGCAGCTCTTGTTGTTGGAGTTTTTTACGCTCTTTGAGTAGCTAGTTTTGCTCGTTTGACGGGGCACCCCTTCTTTGTCGCGCACCCCAACCTCGTCTCAGGTCCCCCCGTCCTCATCGCACCTTTCTATAAGGTCAACGTCCTCCATGTTCTCCTTCCTCTTCGGGCTGACGTTCGTCGACCTTGTCTCCTGACCCTTATCGCACTCCTCTCGCGAGCTTTCCGACTTCGGTAGCTGCTGCTTCGTTTCCGATTCGAGGAAGTTCGCGTCCCGCGTCTTCGACGAATCCAACGGCTTCGACGGCTCTCTCAACGGCGACGGAAGGCCCGTCAGGAAGTCGGGATCCGCGTCGTTGTGCATCAGGCTGAACGGCAGCTTCAACGACACTTCTCCACCCATTCCTGACACCAGGAGCTTTACCTGTCGATTATCGAAGTCTCGCTTTAGTTTTATCACTCGGTATTGTTGCTGCGACGTGCGATCGAACTTTACGTTCAACCCTACCCGTTACTTTTGTAACGTGTAATTAAATTTCATTTTGTCACTCATTGTTTTTGTAAAGTTCAATCAAACATTATTTCGCAACCAATTACTTTTGTCATTTCCATATCAATTTTATTTTTTGTCATTCAACGTTTTTGTAAAATGTAACCAATTACTTTTGTAATTTGCAATTCAATTTTCTTTTGTCACTCATTGTTTTTGTAATTTTTAAACTTTGACGTGACAAACTCATTGTTTTTGTAATTTGTAATTCAAATTAATATTTTTAAAGTTTAATCAAACATTATTTCGCAACCAGTTACTTTTGTAATTAGCAATTCAATTTTATTTTGTCACTAATTTCTTTCGTAATCTCCAAACTCGAAGTGACAAACTCGTTGTTTTTGTAATTTGCAATTCAAATTTATTTTTTCACCCATTGTTTTTGTAAAGTGTGATCAAACATTATTTCGCAACCAGTTAAGTTTGTAATTTGCAATTCAATTGAATTTTTTTCACCGATTGTTTTTGTACAGTGTAATCAAACATTATTTCGCAACCGATTACTTTTGTAATTTTGAAATCAATTTTATATTGTCACTCATTGTTTTTGTAATTTTCAAACTCGAAGAGACAAACTCATTGTTTTTGGAATTTACATTTCAAATTTACTTTGTCACTCCTTGTTTTTGTAATGTGAAATTAAACATTACTTTCGAGACCAATTACTTTTTTAATTTGCAAATCAATTTTACATTGTTAATCATTAATTTTGCAATACGCGATCAAGCTTCATTTCTTATTTTGCAGTCTTTCACATCTCCTGAAATTATTACAAATTTTCATTCAATGTGTTTTCAGTTTTCCTTAAATCGTTATAATTTTTATTTTTTTTATCTTTCGAGTTTCCTAAAATCAGTGTAAAATGTTCTGTAATCAATCGTAAAAAAATTCATGAAATATATTCTCAGTACCGTGTGCACGAGAATCGATAAAATCGCGTCAAGTTCAATCGTAATTTTCATCAAACATTTCCCAATTTCACAAAAGTTTCGATTGGAAAGTCTTCGAAAATTGTTTTAAACAATCATAGTCGAAATTCGTCAGTAATTCGATGTAAACTTGAACGAGATCTCTTTCAATCGTTAAAAATAGTCCGCGTAAATCGCTTAAAAACCTTCTACATCTAAATGTATAAAAGTTAAATAAAAGAGTATCGTTCATCTTAAAATTTTCAAATTTTCACCAACTAACCTTCACGTAATAAGACACGTAAATTGCGAAAACGTTTCTGTCCTCCGGACTGTTTCCACTGCTAACAACGGTCGACGCAAGAGTTGCACCAGCTTTCGTGTAGCTGTCTTCTAACGCGATCCAATTTTTCGTCGATCCCTTTATCGGTTTCAGGGAGTAACTCGTGGTCAAAGACGATCCAGGACCGACGGGGCATCCGTCCTGCGACGAGACTAACGCGACGACGTTTTTGAATTTTCCATTGCTGAACATGCAGACGTCGACGTGCTGGACCACGAATACCTGCGAGACAAAAAATCAAAGTGACTTTATACGTCACTGTTGAAATAATTTTTACAAGTTTTATTCGGAAACGAAACACGATATCTCAGATCGGCGTTACAATTTATTTGTTTACGAAAGAGCGTGACGAAAAATGAATTCGCCATTTTTTTAAAAATTTTTCGTCCCAGCGTACGTGAAGCGTGATTTGAAAAATTTCTGAAGAATCTGATTTCGAAAAATAATAAAATCTTGTCATTGAATTTTCAACGTATAATGACGATTATTACGATTTTGTTCACTCAGGTGTCGCTTTGTGAGCTTCTCGCCTTCTTATTTCCCATTTTATATGTACAAAAGCACCGCGCTTTAGGAATAATATTTTACGAGGGATGAAAAATAATTTCAAACGATATTTGAACAACGCTTGAAGCACGCCTCTGGGAATGTGTACATAAGTAAAATTTATTCCCCTATTTTAACGGCTGCGCACAGGATATGATCCTTTATATCTATTACACCAGAGGTCGTACTTGCTTACCTCTGTATAAGTAACCTTATAGATGTATCGGTAAATTTTTGTATAAAATGCAAACTCGTGTAGGCATGCTAAAAAAAAAAAAAAAAAAAAGCTGCGAGACTACTGTGGCCTTGTCGTATTTCTCCATTTTAAAGACGTTATCTTTTATACCCTCTTAAGCATATAATGTATATGTATGTGCCTTACTTTTTTTTTTTTTTTTTCTACATCACCAAAATTTTCCACTCACGGAATTTTTTGTGCGATTTCAGATACTCGTTAGACTACTTTAGTATTATATTTTTTGCTCGAATCAAACGAACTGAAATGAATAAAAATTATCGTTACTGTGTTACGATTTGAACTTATTCATACGTACGTGTTGTTAGAAGTTTTGCAAATACTTTATTTTATTATTTTGATTGTCATGAGACAAAGTCTAGTTTATTATAACGAGGTTGGAAAAATTCGGCATCACTTAACGGAGCAACTATTAAGGAAAATAATAAATTTGCGGACACGCGGCGTGGAAGGTAATTTTAGCCGCGGGCGTTGAGAAGAACCGAAATTAACGTTAAGTAATGTTGTAACGCTGTCGGACCAAACCTGCTGAATATATATATATTAAGGTGGTTCACCCGAAAAAGAAGAAAAAAAATTGTTTTTTAATGCTGCTACCTCATAAATCTGTTGTTTACGATGAAAAACAATTCCCTTGCAAATTTGAGCTCCATCGGATGAGATTTATAGGATCCGATTTCGAGTTTTCGTTTTTACATTGAAATACCTAAAACCAAAAAAAAAATGCTTAAACTGAGTCACCGTCTATTTCGCGTGAAAATAAAAATGGAAATGAAGAATAATATAAACTTTTATTTTCTCCTGAATTTAATACGATTGTTTTTTATTTAAAAATTTTTTCAGTCTCAAGTCACAATAATTCTGTAAAATATCCAAATTTGAATGAAATATTGTTGCCTACGGAAAGGGCCTCTTGATACATTTCACTTTCGTTTATATTTTCACGCGAAATCGACGGTGAGTCAAGGTAAGTATTTTTTGTATCTGTTATTACAACGTAAAAACGAAAACTCGAATGCGCGACCTCTGAGTCTTATCCGATCGAGGTCAAATTTGCAGGGAATTTGTTTTTCATCGTGAAAAAAACAGCTTTATGAGGAAGTAGCAGTGGAAAATTTTTTTTTTTTCATTTTTTTTTTTTTTTTTTTTTTTTGGTCGAACCACCCTAATGCATATACGTCGAACGGAAAGTGGATTGGGAGCGAGGCTGCAGAATATGTACACAAGGGCTAAGTGTAATTAAAGGAAGCGGACGTGACCCGATGAAAAGTCAACAAAAACTAAAAATACAAAAATAAAGAATAAAAAACGGTATCACAAAAGAGGAGCAGAACGAAGGAAGCGACGTTGTGTACCTGAAATTAATTTTATTTTCATTAAATTTCATTTGAATATACGTGACGTCATTCTGCAACGTAATCGATATTATTTCGCGAATTTCTGTATTATATACTGAATATTGGTAATTTGAAATTGCCTTGTAGAAAAATCGTCAGTCTCAGACAAATTCACAGATATTTTTTCTTTTTTTATTCCTCACTTCAACCATCGGTCGTTAATTTTTCTATGGATGCGTTTCACTAATTTAATTTATTATTTTACTCACAATGACGCGTTACGATTAAATTTAACAAGCAAGAAACTATTTTTTCCTTTTTCTTTATTCCTTTTTTCGTTTACCCCTGAAAGCTAAGATTCTATGCAAGTCGTGTTCTAATTATTGAAAATTTTGAAAAACTGCAATACATGTATTGTAAAAATTCAAATTCGTTGTTTCGGTTTAAATTTTATCAAATATTTTTACCAAAATTTCCTTTTTGAAATTAGAATATTGACCAATACTTTGTTTAATATTATTATAATAATTACAATCGCCAGTTACAATAATATTAATAATAATTCAACACATTCAATCGTATCAATAATTATTATTCTTATTACTGAGTAGAAATACTTTTTTGCATCCTCTGTACATTATCGTTGTTATAAATTTTGCTCACATTTGGACGAATTAGTTAAGGTTTTGAATTCCACTGCCATTAACTTACCTTCAGCTCTGTCATGCACCCACGTAATTAATTAACTTTGCACATAACGTGCAGATTCTCTCATATTATACATATATATATATATTTTATACTGCACTAAAATAGCTCAGTGTGTCGTTTGCTCGTTTCAATTTTTCCTACGTACCCGTAATAACAGAGATCACCTTACGCCAGGCAATGTGATATCGTCGTTATTATATACATGTACCTACTATGCAATTTCCGGTATAGATTTATCATCGCAGGTTGCGGGGGCGAGATATTTTTTAATATTTTCTTTCTTTTTTTTTTCACACATCTGTTCCACAGAAACCAGTAATTTTCAAATCAATAATACGAAGGGTATAAATATATACCCGGAGAATCTCTTGAAACTTGAAAATCAACTGCGCATGCGCGAGTTTTATCGGCTGTTCGCGCAGGCTGGCCATCCCGAGTTTCAGCTTCAAACTGTTTCCGGCGACGATGCAGTTGATAGGAATTTTCGAGGTTAGAATCTCAAATAATCGAGGCAGCGACTCGGAAAGGTTTGGGAAGCATTTGTTGTCGGGTCGGAAAGTCGATTTTTCAAAGAACGGTCGGAATTTAACGCTCACGCTCTTTGAAAATTCAAACGTACGGGCTATTCCGCGTCAACCGGATCAGTCATCTCTCAGATATTTTTTTAATTTGGCATGTGGATTGTGTAGGGGGAGTTAGATTTTTGTGCCAAAGCGCGGATCTCATAATGCAAAATTCAATTTTTTATTAACAATAACAAATTAGACTCCCATTTTTTTCAAAAATTCATAACTTTGGCAAAAAATTAGATACAATATATTTTTTTTTTTCAAATTACGCGGAAAGCTCCATAGAATTCAAAAAAAAATACGAAATGGTAAAAAAAAGTTGTTATCAATTGTTTATTTAACAATTAATTTTTCAAAGATTTTTAAAACAGTGACTGACACGATCAAAAAATTTTTTTAAAATTCTGACATGTTCCTTGAACTGTACTACAACCTGTGAATTAATTCCAGAGGGGTGTTTTTCTTCGTTTTTGAGTAAAAAATCATTAAAGGTGTCGATGCGCGTGAAATTGCGGCGCGCCGAGTCTCTACGTAACGGCGGGCGGCCGGTTGCCGTCCACCGCTACCCCGCGGTGGCGTCGCAGCGCTATTTTAGAGTCATTTTCACGATGTAGGACATGATTGAAGAATCTGAAAAAAATACTGTACCTTCACAAGGCTTGCTCAAAGCGATAAGTGAAGTTTCAGGAATGTGTTTTTCACCGTTTTTTTATTACAGAGATTCAAAATAACGGTTACACACCATGAGAGTGCACATAAATGATAATAATTACATAACTTGCTACTTATTTTAAAATAAAAACACATTCTTGAAACTTCACTTATCGCTTTGAGCAGGCCTTGTGAAGGTACAGTATTTTTTTCAGATTTTTCAATCATGTCCTACATCGTGAAAATGACTCTAAAATAGCGCTGCGACGCCACCGCGGGGTAGCGGTGGACGGCAACCGGCCGCCCGCCATTACGTAGAGACTCAGCGCGCCGCAATTTCATGCGCATCGACACCTTTAATGATTTTTTACTCGAAAACGAAGAAAAACACCCCTCTGGAATTAATTCACAGGTTGTAGTACAGTTCAAGAAACATGTCAGAATTTTAAAAAAATTTTTTGATCGTGTCAGTCACTGTTTTAAAAATCTTTGAAAAATTAATTGTTAAATAAACAATTGATAACAACTTTTTTTTACCATTTCGTATTTTTTTTTGAATTCTATGGAGCTTTCCGCGTAATTTGAAAAAAAAAAATATATTGTATCTAATTTTTTGCCAAAGTTATGAATTTTTGAAAAAAATGGGAGTCTAATTTGTTATTGTTAATAAAAAATTGAATTTTGCATTATGAGATCCGCGCTTTGGCACAAAAATCTAACTCCCCCTACACAATCCACATGCCAAATTAAAAAAATATCTGAGAGATGACTGATCCGGTTGACGCGGAATAGCCCGTACACATTTTGCGTAGGTTGGCCCGCCTGCATCGCAGACAAGAATACCGCCGCGGAAAGATTTGGCCGACCAATGAGATTTAATTATTTGGCGCATGCGCGGTTAATTTTCAAGTTTCAAGAGATTCTCCCGGTATGTTTAATAATAGCTCGATGCATATCCATGTATTATATTTATGTACCTGTACGCATTTCATTCGATATATAAAATGAAAGGAATTCTTGTTTCGTGGGTAAAATTTATCGGAAATTAACCGTATCACGTATTTAATAACGTACACGTAGTTTCATGAAAACAACTCATCGATTATATCAACAATATTATATACGATTTGACCCTGTTTTATTTATCTTCTGGACTTTCGTTTACCCTATAAAATTCTCTTATGCCTGGCCTGCAGCCATAAAATAGAATGAAGGATGAACGGACGTTTAATAATTATTGCAGACATGTGCTGAAATAAGTAAATAAACTTACATGCATGTATAATTTTGTATGATTTGATTTTTCCCTCGTCATGCCAGAAATATGAATATGAATAAGCCAATGAGAATTGGCGATGATTCGCGAAATCTTATAAGCTCTCTCTGCATATAAATTAAAAAAATTCGTATATACATACATTCATGCCGATAGTCGTTACGGTATTTAAAATCCATTCGACGTTCCGTATTTATCACATCATTTTTCTGCCTTATGACTTGTCTTTTTTTATTTTTAAATTCTATATGCAATCGATTTTTATCGACCGGAAGGTATTCAATTTATTTACCCTACTTACGTATACATAAATTAATGGCTTGAAAAATGTTATAATTCAATTGTTATATACACTTGTCTGGATAGAAAAATAGAAAAAGTACGTTTTACTTTAAGATCGCTCGTTTTAAATAGAATTTAAAAAAAAAAGATGATACACGAATTGAAAAGAAACATATTCGTCAGATAATTATTCGTCATTCAATAATAATACAGGATTCGTCAACGATTATAATATATTTATTCAAATCTTCGATATCAAGCTGTCTTTTTTTTTTCTTTTTTTTCTGTAAAAAATATTATCTACCAGAAACTTTAGCCTTCGTGCATAGATGTACTTTCTGATGAAGAAATTTGTTTCGAAAAAAAAAAAGACTTACAAAAAAAAAAAAAAAAAAAACATGGCACCTACAGCCTTTTATAATTACCCTGTTTAATTATCTCTGTACGTATAATGGAGAAGCGATTGACAAAGTTTCTATATTTAGGTGATTAGGCCTTCAGCCATGCCTTTACGGACGGTTAATTTCTCGTCTGATCAGGGCTTGCATAATCTGTATTTCGAATTTCATGGGCAATTTACGAGGATCTAGATTCCACCGAAACTCTGCGCAACTTTAACGAGTATCATGCCCGCAATACAAACGCTCTACGAGCATTGATTCGCGATTCGAGTCACCATAATTTATCAAAAGGACTTTTTGAGGAAAACACGAATTTTCGATGCGTTATTTCAAATAATATGTCTGGACACACTAGGCTGGTCCTTAAAAAGGTTAATTTTTTATTTCGACTGTCTAAGTCTCCAAATGGGTTAAAAATTATTCAAAAATAATTACCTGATTTTTTCCGACTTTTATCTCAACTCTAACCCGGACGCCTGAAGGTTGATTTCCACATTTTCAATCCTTTTCAAGGGATCGGTAAATCTACTTTACGGATTACGATGAAATTTGATATCCGGGGGTTTTTTGCCTCGCTCATTACGAACCTGGACTCGAAATTTTCAAATTCAAAATGGTGGATCTAAAACAGCAACGCCGAATGAATTTTGGGATGTTTGTCCGCCGTATTGGAGTTTCTCGAGTCGTGTATTACCAATCTGGACTCAAAATTAAAAATGGCGGATCCAATATGGCTGACAAATATTCCACAAGTCACTTGATATTGCTGTATTGGACCCACTATTTTTAATTTTGAAATTTCGAGCACAGATTCGTTATCACCGATCCAAGAAACCCCTTTCTGTCAAATGTCTAAATCCGTATGGTAGATTCAGTGTTCCCTTGAAAAGGGTTAAATGGGGAAATCTACCCTCAGGCAACGCGGGTTAGATTTAAGATAAAAATCTGAAAAAATTGAGGAATTATTTTCGAATCATTTGTAACCGATTCGGGGGGGGGGGGGGGGGGTGAATCGGCCGGAATTCGAAAATGACCTTTTGTAAGGATAATTAATTAAAACCGGGTAAATATCAATTCTTTTGTAAAGCTTTCTTACGAGTTCAAATTTCACGGAAATGACAAAATCACAAAGTTTGAAGAAAAAAACTTTCAGATAAAAAGCGGTTCAACTCTGTCAAGTGAAGAGTTTTTACAAGGAATTTGAATAGGTGCGGGTATATGTATATATATATATATATATACATGTATGTAAAATGTACGGCTATATATTATCCATAACAAAGAAGCTGTTCCGAAACTCTTTGGTTGTTGAAAATCGATGAATACCTCGCGCCTCGGTTTTTGCCCGCCACAGGCGAGATATTCCGAGTTCAATCGCAAATTCATGACCCCAATAGCCACTCTCAATGTATAACATAGATTTCAGGCCTACATTGTATGTACGTATTATACAATATCCGGGGAAGCGAGGATAACTGATACGAAGCTACTTTGAGCTTTTGTCACGGACTTCTCAAACATCAAGTCGAATAATATTCCACTCGTTGCGTATGCAAAATGTTGTATATTTATTGCACGTATAAACGTATAACAATTATTGTCTAACTTGTTTGAGACGATCATAAAAAAAAAAAAAAAAAAAAAAAACGCGAGTGTAGATCGAGAGTGATTTTACAAACCACCAGTCAAAACGTGTGGAAAAATCAAAGCTGTATCGATATTAATCAAAAATTTTTAGTAACAATCCAAGATTTTCGAATAGCAACAACAACAACGTATATAATATTCGCGGAAAAACAATGGAATGATTTTTCATCGTACAAAGTATAGAAATTGTTTCTCATTTCTTTCTGGGAATTTAGTCAAAGAATTGATTTGGTAACGGTAGAGATTTTTTTGAATCCCCTTCCTGATGTCACATTTTTTGGCTGATCGTCCTGATTGTAACAATTTCTCAAAAAACTTGTACCGGGACAATCTCTTGAAACTTGAAAATAAACCGCGCATGCGCGAGTTTTATCGGCTGTTCGCGCAGGCTGGCCATCCCGAGTTTTCAGCTTCAAACTGTTTCTGGCGACGATGTAGTTGATGCGAATTTTCGAGGTTAGAATCTCAAATAATCGAGGCAGCGACTCGGAAAGGTTTGGGAAGCATTTGTTGTCGGGTCGGAAAGTCGATTCTTCAAAGAACGGTCGGAATTTAACGCTCACGCTCTTTGAAACTTCAAACGTACACATTTTGCGTAGGTTGGCCCGCCTGCGTCGCGGACAAGAATATCGCCGCGGGAAGATTTCGTCGACCAATGAGATTGAATTATTCGGCGCATGCGCGGTTGATTTTCAAGTTTCAAGAGATGGTCCCGGTATATGATACTTCATGCCCTGGTAGTCTATCCGTTTGGTGAAAAATAAAAAAAGATCGAGAGATTTTTTTTTTTTTTCCAAATAATCTGCCGTACTCGTTTCGTTACCGGTTTAATTTGGTTTATGCATGCAGTTTATGGATTTGACGATGGTGAATTTCTGGCGAAACACTCCATTCCCTAACAAGGGTTGTACGTTTTACATCCGTGAAAAGGCACTTGAGGGATTCTCCCCTTCGCCATCTTCTTTCCCCCTTCGTCCTACTTCCTCGCGGTTTCAGGACTCTCGTATATCTCACTTAGGACGACACTGCCAGAGCCGCGCGCCTCCCGACTCTATTCTGGCGGATTTTCGGGGCACGCGGGAGAGGGAGGGAGAGGGAAAAAGGCGGGGGTGACAGGCGAGCAATTATTCATACTCAAGTTTCCGCTTTCGCCCGTTGATGCGTGTTTCCTACTTTAATATAATCGACGCTTGGGGTTTTTTATTTCGGCACACGTTGGTTTATCGAAAATCGATAGCGTTTTGTTAATTTTAACAGATTAATCATATTTCAAAATAATCGTGCATCGATTATTTGTTAAACAATTATATTCTTAAAATATGGATATTCCTATTTCAAAGTACTGATATTTTAAACAATAGCTTGGAGGATCGATGCTTCGTTTCAAACATTTAAAATATTCATCAAAGTCCGGTTATAGATTCGTTCGACTTTATTCTGTTAGGATAGGTTCGTATTTTTTTTTTTTTATTTCGTTCAAAATACCGTTTACTGTGAATTCACTCGGACACTGTTTTTTTTTTTTTTTAATTCTTCTCTATCGCGTCGGCATCGTTGTATGTTTAATTTTTACAAGATTGAATCATGTGGAAATTTGTGTTATCAGCTATTGGAAAAAGAAAAACCGTTCCGCCGACTTTGCAGAAAGTTGATTAAATGTTTTGTTTTGAATATCTGTCAAATCCATTTTTATACTCGGCATACACAAATAAATTGTTTATCTGCAAATAGCTTTAACCTATAACAATAAAACCAATAACAATAATAATAGTTGTAGCGTAAGTGTTATTTGAAATTACTCAAAGCCTTAGTCAAATCGACTTACGGTTTGTGTAATTAATTTCACTGGATTGAAAATGGATATTTTCCTTGATCGTTGCAGGTAAATTTTAACGTATTATTCTCCTTATTGTATTCATATGTCCGCGTTAATTGTGAACGTTGAGATGTATAAAAATCGTGTATCGGGCGTTAATAATTTCAGAACACTTTTCCAACCGATTACAAGAACAACGCTTTTCAATCTCTGCATCGTCAGAGGAAAATCAATCTCGTTGTTTGAGGATGTTAAATTTTCCAGTCGCTGCGCTGTACACACATTACACACACATCGTCATGTAACACATGCCACGTCAATTCGCCAGTCATATTGCCTCCTGAATTTTTACGAAGGCAGCTAAGGCTAAATAAATATATAATAAGACTGGTTCAAAAAAATCGACCAATCTTCCTTTTTCAAAAAAAAAAAAGATGCCTGTCAAAAGCGGAGTTCTTAATATTAATAGTTAGAGGTCGCTCATCGCGGATTTCTATTTTCGATTTGAATAGCGTAGGTCATTATTTTTTTTTTTTATTTTATTTAGAATTTTTTAACTCAGAAACCAATTTTAATGCAATTAAAAATTATTATTTTTTTTTCAACACATGGAATGGAAAATTTCAAACTACAATGTTTGAAAAGGAATTTACCGCTAAAAGTAGAATTGATTTCAGTTAGGTTATTTATCGTTGAAAGTAGACCTTTGCAAATAAAAAATTGTCAACCAACTTTCTTCCTCATAGAAAATCACAAAGTATAGAATTTCTAAGAAAAATTCGACGACATTCAGTAACAAGTCTTAACGTTTTGATGTAAGCTAAAAAAAATATACATACATTCGACTTTACTGTAAATTGAACTTTGAGTCAATTTATCAAAAAAATGATAAGAGACACTTTTTGCAGTGTTCTATTTTTTATAAAAATATGTATGAGTAACTCGGATTTTTTTATTGATTTGGGAGCTACAAAAATCTAATAAAAAAAAAAAATAAAACATTCCTGTTCTATTTAAATGGAAAAAAAGTAAAATCCGCGATGAGCGACCTCTAAATATTAATATTAAGAGCTCCGCTTTTGACAGGCGTGATTTCTTTTCTTTTTTTTTTTTTTTTGAAAAAGAAAAAAATAATAAACTTTGTGAACCAGTCTAATATATATTATTGCGACGAAATCTTCAACTTATATATATACATACCTATATATTTATGCATGTACCTACAGGGTAAGCAACTAATATTTCACAAACGCAGGTTATATCAGTGAAATTGAATGTTATCGATTACCGTTCATGCAGTCGGGCTAATGGAACGTCAGAAGTTGAACGTTTCATCAAGATTTCTCCGACGATTTCTCACCTCCGTAACGATATATTTTCTATCTCTCTCTCTCTCTCTCTCCCTCCCTCTCCGAGTCGATTGGGGGGAGGATATGAATGAATAATTGATTGATCGATCCATCCATTGACCGGTGGAAGTACGATGTGAAAAAATATGCACACGTCTTATGCATAATGTAGTGAATTATTACAATAACGATTTGAATATTATTGTTTGAATTGCGGGAACATTCTTTTTTTATTTTTTTTTGTTTTTTACAAACAACTGTTCAATGTGATTGCAGTTGTTAGTACTAGATCTTCTGATTATTATTGCAACGTTCGAATCTGTTCTTATTTGTAGATTATATATTCGTTACGATCAATAAGGTTTAAACGTAAATTTATCAACTTACAGGAACTTCAAATTATCCAAATATCTGCTAGAAAATTTATGTTTAGTACCAGTGACCTTAACTTAAAAAATAATAGCAACGAATAACTAGATATTCCGGATAGAGCTTGAGTAAAAAAAAAAAAATAAAAAAATAATAAACTAAACAAACTCATTTTCATTTTGTTACTAAAACTATTGCAACCACAGCTTAAAATTTTTCTACGCATATAACGGAATGTTTAGCGGGTGATATTTTTTTATCTTGTGCAAATGACATACGTAAAAAGTTTCTGTAATTATGGTCTATTGAGTTTTACAAAAACAAAATAAGCAAAACAAAAAACAAACGAACATATCCTCGCGTCAATGATGCTATGCATATCAACTTTGTTAATTAAATTAGTCCCGCAAACGAAAAGACGGACCAAAATATGACGTGAAACGAAGAAGAAAGAAGAAAAACGACGAAAAAAAAAAGAAAAGAAAATAATGAAACGAATAAAAAAAATATCGCGGGGATTACTTCTGACGTTGATTCTGCTCCCTTCTCTGATCGTTCACCCGAAACGAACACCTTTATAAATATTTGACGTTTTCAGAATGGATTGTACGCCGATGGATTAGTCCAAAAACAACGTGGAAAAAGAAGCAGACTAATAGAAATAAATTTGTCAAGCTCGCACTGCTTGTCGTGTCTCCAACGCGTCTCGCGAACTGATGTGTTTGACTTTTTTTTTTTTTTATCTTGTATTCCGTATATTATCACTCGGCGGCCTGTCGGTAGTTTACATATGGCGAATTCCATGCGAACCAAACCAAAGTTTCACCCTCTCATCGTTATCGATTTCGTTGGAATGTTTTTGCTGTGATTTTACCAAATCTGAAACAGTATCCTGAATATTTTCAGACCGGTTGATTATTTATAAATATTGAGAGTGATTTTGAAAAGTAGGTTATTCAAAATTCTCAATAACTGTATTTTCCTTTCCAAACATTTTCAAAACCTCACCTCAAATAGGCTGATATTTTTTTCTATTACTTTTTTTTTTTTTTGTAGCACCTTTAATTTTTTCGATCAACTAAAAATATCGTTTAAACGGTCTGTAAATCCCCGAAAAATTTTCAAAACTTCTGTACTTCACTTGGAACATTTCTAGACCGGTTTAATCGTGACGTGGATGAAAAAAAAGGTTGCATCAGATGAAAAAAATGAACACAAGTCGCTTCATAATTGAACCGGTCTAGAAACGTTCAAACAAATGTGAAAAATAAAAGTTTTTGCAAGATTTCTCGGGAATTTTCACACTGTTGAAATTATTTTACCATTACGGTTCAGACAGCACAAAAATTGAATGTACTGCAAAAAATGGAAAAAAATCAGGCCATAATATCTGGTCTGGAAAATGGAATTTAAAAAAAAAGTTACTTATCAAAATCACATGAAATATTTATAAATAATTGAGCTGTTGAATAAAAAATCCGAAACAATTCAAAACACCGTTTCAGATGTGGGATTGACGATTGCAATCAGAATTTAAAAAAAATGTGAAAAAACAAAAAATCTGAAATTTCGAGGGTCAGACGTTGGTCGGATTTGCATAGAATTCCCCATATATTTCATCGACACAAAAGCTGCGACGACACAGCCGGGCGTCGAGGGGCTGCAAGCTCGGTGCAAGCGCGCGGAGCGAACGATCGTTCGATATTCTGGGTCAGCAATGTCGTGTCAAGGTCGAAGGAAGGACTTCACGTAGCCTGCTGCAGAAGCTCCGGGCGAAAAAGCTTCTTTCTCTATCTTTTAGTCCGTTGAAAAGCGTCCCGGATAACACCGCGCGAGCTTTATACGAAGCCTTTTTATCACCCCGTTAAACTTCACGCCTTTGTCTTTTTTTTTTTTTTTTTTGGTTTTTTTTTTCGCCACTTTTTCTCCGCCGATCGTTATACGTTTTTTACAACAACGAAAAAACTTTTATATCCACGTGTGAATTCAATCGCCGACAGTTTTTGTTCACGGTAGTTTACGTCGATATTTATATCCAATAATACGGATTTATTGATCTTGTAATAATTAACGGAAACCGATGAATAAAAATTAATCCAGTTTTTAACGAAGCTTAACCATTTGAGAATTTCACCTGATTTTTCGTATTTCGCGAGTTTTTCATTTTTCAATTTTCACAGGAAGATCCGCAGACTAAATTTTTTCATTATATCCTCAAATCTGTACCTCGGTGAATAGATACTGAGCTTTGTGCAATATAAATGAAAAATACATTTATTACAGCGTTGAGCTTATTTTATCAGTGTTTTTCTTTTTTCTCTTTTTGTTTTTCTTCTTTTTTTTTGTTTTTTTTTTTTTGCACATCCGCTAATTAGTTTCTGATTATTCGGCAGGCTTAGGATAAGTGTTTTCGATTTGTTTGTTCGTTTTGATCAGTTAAATCAGTTAAATGTTTAAACTTTGTTTAAACTCATCGCCTGAATTTATTTGCCAAATTAATGTGAGCCTACAGGAAACTGGATCACCGATTGTTTATGTTTAAATTTGCTCAAAATTTTATTGTAGGTGAAATTTATCGGAAGTGTGTCAAGAAAAATTTTGCCAAATATTGCCTCATAGTCTTTGAATGATTGATAAAATTAAATCGTGAATTCTGTTGAAAAATGCACAGTAAAAAATAGAATCAATAAAAAATCATCCAGAAATCTTCGTGCAAACGGGAAAAAAAATTGTTACAAATATTCTTTACCTCAACACGGGAATTAACCAAGTGGACAAAATAAAATAAACTCTTTCGCAACAAATAATAAAAGTGGAGTGAAAATGTCGGTTTCACACCCTTCGTTACACTTTTTTTCGTTATCCCAAAATGCGAGCTTTCAAAACAAAAACGAGAAAACTTGTGCAATAATTAAAAAAAAAAAAACAAAAACAAAAACAAACAAAAAACAGAAGAAAGACAGAAATAAATGAATAAAAAAAGTGAGAAGGAAAAACTGGGCTGAACGTTATAAACTCATTTACAAGTTAATTAGCTCCTTGCATCTAAGAAACTCGCGGTGAGTCTCAATTCCGCTCAAAGCTGTTTTTTCCCTGCTTCTTCGTCCAAGTCTCGTGATATTTATCTTCACGTAATTTACGTCCCGGGTGTCTTAAGCCTGGTTTCTCGGATAGCTCGTTGTTGTTATTATTATTATTATTATTATTACTACTACCACCCAACAAATGTTTACAAGGTAAACAAAGCAGCCAAGGCTGCTGCACAATACTTGGCAGGGCTTGTTTAATTCAATTAATTAATTTAAACATCCGGTCGTCGCTCGATATGCGTTAATTAATTATATTACTTCCAAAATTTGTTTCAACCGTAAATGATGTTTGATTGTTAATTAAAACCGGAGGATATTCAAGTTGATTCCGCACAGCGTTTTTTAATTTCCACTGCATGCCGATTCGTTTTCTTACAAATATTTAACGCGATATTTATTAAACAAGCTTAACGCTGCGTTTTTTAGATTGTATATTTAAACGACTCGTCGAATAGCTGGCGAATGGAAAAGGAAAATCCAGGCAATTCGTACGTGCCGTTTAAGGGATCGTCTCAGTGTGAAATTTTCAAAAAATTGTTTTTTTTTTTTTTGCATTATCGTATAGTATACACTGTTCTAAACATTCTCTCAAATTTTTAAATCGAAATTCAAATTATTACGGTCGCTACAGCGTTTCTTGTAGAAAGGGAACGGGTTTTCTACCTGCGCAAGTACTAAGGTGCTTAGGTTCTATAACCTTGCAGAATAAACTGTCCAAGCATTTCAGTTAGTTTTTGACATCCACCATGGATAGACGTACGAGAGAAACCCCCAAGAAAAAAATCAAGACCTGGCATCGCCGATTGATCGTAAGTAAACGATTTATATAAACTTTTCCAACTTCAATCTTTAAACGCGTTTTTCTCAGAATGGTGTTTTTCAAAACGGTTTCCACTCTCAAAGGAAGAGTTTTAAAGATATCTAGTTACAATTTCGGGAGAACATTTTAAACGTCATTCTTTATCGCGCTATGGAAGCTTTTTTTTTTTTTTTGAAAACTTCCTATTTTTTTTTACGAAAAACTATCGGAAAAAAGGGCCACATTCGACACTTTTTGTTCAAACCGCCGCCATTTTGTCAAATTTGAAAAAAGAAAAAAACCCGTCCATAGCGCGATAGCGACTTTCCTACAGATCAATAATCTTTTTGAAATTTTTTTTTCAGATCAAAATTGCGGCCGTCATCGTGGAAACCGTGCAGCACCTTTTTTTTTCACGTGAAATTACAACAATTTATACAACAATGATGCAATCAATAAATAAACTTTAAAAAAATCATTTTGTATTCTTCATAAACCTATTTATTTATGAAAAAAAAACCGGACCGATTAGTTTATTTGAACATTAAAAAAAAAATTCGCGAAAATCAGTGATTTTTCGGAGGGTCACACTGAGACGATCCCTTAAGCTATTTGAGTTGAGTTCGATCGAATCTTTATTTCACTGGCTGCGGAGAGAAAAAAAAAAAGACATGGATTTTCGAAAGGACAAAGTGAATCGCGTTACTTATCCCAATTTCAATGAATTGTTTTTCATTTTGTTTGCAACTGGTATTGTCATTTGATACTTTTTTCTTTTATCTCTTCGATCGACGAGAAAAGAATAGATATTCATCTGTGTTAGGTTGAAAAATTTTAGATGAAGAATTTAGAATTTTTCAAAAAATGTACCGGTTTCGACCAAGTTTTGGTATAATTTTAAGCGTTCCTCGGACGTCATTCGTTTCAATGAAATTGGCATTAAGAAACGGAAGTAAAGCAGTACAAATATTTCATTGCTTTTAATTTATCAATGATAGGAGTTTTTGAATAAATATCGTTTGGTTTTTTAATAAAGAATTTTTATACTAAGATCACGAAGCTATCGTATTTCAATTGAATTCAATTGAAAATAAGTTTCAATGACTTTGGTCACGTCAAGTCTTAATATTCAGCCTTGTGAAAATCTTGTCGAATGACGTAATAATCCGAAAAAAGAGGTTTAATATTTTAATGCTTTTTCTTAGTCGTTCACACAAGTTTAAGAATTACGTAATTTTATGGAACATCATCGGTAACAGCGCTTGATCGAACAAAGTTAGTTTAGGATAAAAACTTGGAAAGATCAGAAAATAGATGAAATTATCAAAAACAGGAATACCCGTTTTATACAATGGAATTTCAAAATTTCGAAAGTTGGAATGTTGGAAGTGAACGCACCGAAGATCACAAAATATAAAATGGTCGTGACGATTCTAAAAAATTTTGACTACTCTAAACTTTGGCATTTTATATTAAAAAATTGTATAAATTCGAGTTATTTGCATATTTGGAAATTTGAAATTTTGACACTACCGTTTTTCAAACTTTCTACACTTCCACCATCGTCAAATAAAGTTTGTTGGTTTCTCATTAAAAACGTTGTTATTTCGGGACGTCAACTTACATGCCCCGTGAGATATTCAAACTTTAATTAAATTATACAACTTGACCGCAGTTCCGTTTTTTTTCCCCCGCTTGTAAATCAACGAAGAAACATCAACAAATGAACAAAAACGGATCCTATACCAACCGTTAATTAGTTCACAGAAAGGACGGTGGGACAGCAAAAGCGAATGAGCCGAGTCCGTACACTTTGCATGCTGCAAGGCTTTCGAAAAACTTTCTCCGCTTTGCTTTCTAAAACTCTCGACTTAACGAACAGTTTGTTCCAACGCTTGCCGAGAGCTAAACGGACCCCTTTTTACGCCTGCAACCCTGAGGCAAATGACAATTTTTCAAACAAACGTTCAATTTCCACAAGTTTTATTTTGTTTCATTTTCTCGTATCTTTTATCTTCATCTCCTTCGTCGACAGAGGTTTGAATTACGATCGTCGCAGCGAGAACAGAATCAAATCGCTGCTGTGTAATCATTTTGGATTTACGATTTTAGTGCAATCAAAGTTTGAGTGGTTAAAAAGTTCAGCGGAATGAAAAAAAAAAAAGAAAAAAAGTAGATAATCAGCTACGAAAGAAATCTTCTGCTTCGACGAAAGCTAACTCTGTTTTTGACAAGGGCTTAGAAATTTTTTTTTTTTTTTTTTTCATTAAATTCTTACTTTCGTTTTTTCTATCGATTTTAAAAAAGGTGTAGATGATGATATGAGAAAATAAATATTGGACTCTAGTTTTTGACCAGTAGTGGCGTATAAAAAATTGTGGAGCAAAGCTTTAAATCTCAATAACCGGTCTTGATCGATAGCTCGTGAAATGTTGTCACGGACCTCAATAACCCGTGCAAAAGTAATCCAAACAAAAAATGTACAAAATATCAAATTACATTAAATTGAATTAACTTCAATTTCAAATGCGATATTTTTGTGTCTGTTATTTTTTTTCTTGGCTTCGTTTTGTGTTGGTTATTTTTGTCCCAAGTTATTTTTGTGTCTGTCATTTTTTTTCTTGGGTTATTTTTGTCTCGAGTTATTTTTGCGTCCATTATTTTTGACTTGGTTTATTTTCGTCTTGGGTTAATTTTTTGTGGGTTATTTTTTTTTGTTTCTGTAATTTTTTTCTTGGGTTATTTTTGTCTTTTTTTTATTTTTGTTATTTTTGCGCGGCTTATTTTTGTCTTCGATTATTATTGTGTAGGTTATTTTTGCGTCTATTATTTTCGTCTTAATTCATTTTTGCCTGGGTTATTTTCGTCTTTGGTTATTTTCTTCGTGATATATTTTTCGTTCGGGTTGTCATTCCTGGATAATTTGATCCTGGTACCTGGTATAACTTATCTTTAGACTTCGACCATTCTTATCGTTTTCCGGTCTGCCCAACTTCTTGAATTTTAAATTGATAATTACACGACTGGGGTTCGAATACCAAATCCGTTCTCTTAGCTTGGCTCTGTTGTCGAGTGTAGCCTCTAATAGTTAATATATGCAACGAACACCACAACTCTTGAGACTGTAAACCGTTTTGTAAATGACAATAAATACAAAAGCAATGCGACTCGCTTCACCTCTTGTCGGTTTTTTCGTTGCGTACAACATATACATACATGTGTACTTTGTAACGTCTTGTTGTTTCGGCGAATTAGCCGATGATTAATTTGTAAAGTTTATTTGTAGGTGCGATCTTCTTCGTCTGAAAATTATATAGTAGGTAGATATATAAGCATCTCTCCATGAAACCGTTTATGCTAATACGAACCTTGTCTGCAAACCGCTCGTATATTTACATTTATTCACCCGTTGTTTGGCTTGCTTATCGCGTCTTTAGTTGAAAATCAATACTTTTTTTGTTGATTCGCTTATCGGATAGTCGCGCTTTGAGTATTTGTCTAATTCGTATGCATCTAAATTACGATAATCTTGTCGTAATTAATGAAAAAAAGGTAAACGATATTGCGGAATTATCAACAGTTGGAGTTTGAATATAAATTTTTCATTTCGAATCGCTGTAAAATGGTGAGAAATAAATCTGTCGTTGAGGTAATTTTTTTAGAACACTTTTTTTTTCTCTCGTCAATAGTCAATTCAATTTTTCTATTATATTCCTCGTCGATCGAAATAAATTTAAATTGGATAAAGACTCAATTCAGCCAATCGATAATAAAATATATCGTTTTTTAACTCGCTCCCTTTTCCTTCGTGCAAAATATGTCGCGAAATTTGTCAATCGATGAATAACGCTCAACAACTTCGAACTTTTTTTTTTTATTAAAAACAAGAACGAAGGAAAATTCAATATTAATAAAAAGTATACTAAAAACTTGCAAAGAGCCAGGTCTTTATTTAAACGTCGCCTCGGTAGTAAAATATTTATTTAGGCGTTATATTGCCGACGTAACAACTCCAGCTATGGGCTATTCGATTTAACAATATTAATCCGACTAAAGAAATTGTCTAGACTGGCGATTCGGAACGTTTTTAATTTTTACCTGCACGTCGAGGTGTCAAAACCGAAGACTGATCGTGCGCTGCCTGCATATATTCGTAACAAATAATTTGATTTCGTACATGCGACCGTTCGTCTAATCACATTTATATATTCCTTAGACCCGGTCAACGATTAGTTGCAAATTTAATCGTGCAGCAATTGAGGAACAAACTTACAGTCGAGTCGTAAAGCTGTAAAGACAGAAATATTACGTAACGAAGGTTATTTGATGTGAAAGTGCAACTGAAGTTGATCGTGTTGAATTTAGTTTGAGACATACACCACCTTTGATGCAGGGAAAAATTAGAAACAAAAAAAAAAAAAAATATGAATTTCAGTTACGATATCAAAATTATTGATGATATTGAACCAATCTCATTGATAAATCATTTCGAATCAACGACAAAATTAAGAAGGTAATTCGTTGGACAGACATCGATAATTTTCATTAACTTTACTACGACATTGTCGCACATTAAGTATTCATCGAATTATTATATTAGCAAGCTACAAAAGTCTCTTTAAAAATACAAGAAATAAGTAATACCAGGGTCATGAACAAAAATTACGTGCTTATATTATAAAAACAAATATTTCACACTTTGTTTAAATTGATAATGCAGTGATATTTAAGGTGTGTATATGAAGACATATTTTCACCAAATGGTGTATAATTTACTTCATTTTCATTTTCTTTTTTTACGACTGCAATCAGAGAACACTTTTTGCCTTTTTAAAGAAATCAATTTGTAGAAAATTTTCTCGTGGGAGCACAACATTTTATTGTAAGTATAATACCAAAATCAATGAAATAATTGTTTCAAAATCGCCAAAAAATTTAATTGAATAAAATATGCTTATAAGTATGAAACCTCGATTTCAATTTAGTCAATTTAATGAATTGATACTTTTTTCATGGTATTATCAAAATATTGAATACCCTCCTCTGGTAAATTCAACAAAATCGCTTCGTACAGTTTACCAAATCTATTCGGTGGATAAAAATCAGTAACAAATTACGAAATCATGAAAGCTGCCAATTGACTGCCGCTATCAAATGATGCGTTACATCGTAAATCTACAAATATTTTTGTTGAAACGGCAAAATACTTTCAGTAACGCGTGAAAAATCCTTTCTCGCAAGAGAAGTAAGATGAGCAGTTATTGAGAGGCTTCGGGTATCCGTCCGGTGTAATCAGCAGAACTAAATCATTAGTCGTCTAATACCGTTGAATCAGCCTGTCAATTCACAACGGCATATTTCTCCGTCGATGTATCGACGTGGCACTTGATTCACGTATCGTAAACTACGATTAAACGATAATTTTTTCAGTCATAACAATAAAACAATCATTTTTCAATCTTTACAAAATTATTTCGCTGTGTAGATCTGATTTCGCAATCGCAGCAGAATCTATGGGATTGTGGTGTCAAACATTTTCTTGCACATTACTAAAACATATTGTTCTCTGCGCACCTTAAAATCATCCAAACTTTTTGGTTGTGAGAAAATAATATTTGGTACGACGTATATCAACCCCGAAATTTCGTTTCCCAGGCAAAATATTGATCATTACGACTAAAATTTTTTCTCAGTTTACGATCAGTCGAACAGAAAACTGAAATCGCTTCGTTTTACTTAGAAATTGAATTTTGTTTGTAAAACAATTTGTTTCTTCTACTTTCGTTTGACATTCAACTCTCGAGATTTCTCTCGAGAATATAAGTAGGTACTCACTCATACCTCATCCTTACTTGAAAAAACCAAATAAAAAAAATCTTTCAATCAGTTATATTATATATATGTTATATATATATATATATATATAAAAATTGTAAATCCACGGAATAAAATTGTCTTTGCATCGGCTGCAGGGCACAGAAAGAGATTTGACGTCGCGTATTATTTACCTTGATCCTCCTCACGGATTTGCTGCTGTTGTTGTTAACGTTAACGTGGACGAAGATCGAGTCTCCGTGAGAGTATATCGCTCGGTCCAGTCTCGCTTCTAATCCCACTCTACCGTCGCTCAATAAAAATGGCTTTTCCACCGCCGCGTGTGGTGGAGTCAGTTCTGAAAAATACATCGTTACGATCAGAGTCGGCGAAATTCGAAAAACGTGGTTATCGATGAAAATGTTTATTCTCGAAAGCGAAAAATCAAATCTTAAGTTGAGCTTTAAACAAGGAGATCCTCAAACTTTGAATGTTCTATGATTTTTAAAGCAACAAAAAAAAAAAAAAGTTCTTCCGTATAAAATACGATTGTATTTGCTTTCAGACCTTGATCGTTTCGATTTACGTAACGATTCAAAAAAAATCTAACGTTAGACAAATAAATCTGGGATCGAAAACACTCTTTACTCAAAAATTTTCATGACGAAAACGGTGAAAAGTTCTGAAAACGAATAAAATCTTACTCTGTAAGAAAAAACAAATGAAAAGAAAAGTCGATTTTTCTTTGAAAAATATGCCGGCAATAATCTTTAAAGATATTCTTTTTTTAAGGTTAAATTAAGGATTTTCAACTTGGAGTACAAACATTTTTTTTAATTTTTATATAATTTTATATATATATTATACATCGAGAAAAATTTATGTTGGTAGTTTTTTTTTTTTTTTCAAAGTTCTTGCCTGTGTCGTCATTATCTTATTATCATCAAAAACAACGATTCTAACATAGACAGAGAATCAGAATTCGATTTTGCGGCGGCATAGCCAGTAAATATTACAATATTGCCAAAGATAATTTTAATGATCGCCATACGTTGAATAGCGATTTGCATTAAGTACCACATTTTTCTTTTTCCTTTTTTTTTTTTAATTTTTCTTATTCTTCTTACACAAAAATAGCAACAGCATTTAAACGTAACTATTAACGCTGCTGCCGCATCATAACATACAATTTCCGGTATTACAACCGTATTGTAATTAAACATGAAATCCTCCAATTGTGTAACTACAATAATTTCCCGCTCCTTCGAGCGAGCAGGGATTATAAAACAGAAAAATAAAAATAAACAACAAGAAGAGAAGTAAAAGAAAACTGACCGTCCTGCTCGATGATATCGTTGGCCAATTCGGCGGGTTTCGTTCGCTGCGGTTTTAGAAAGGCGCTTAGGGATGGTCCAGTTGCCGTTGGGATGCTGTGCGGTGTCTTGAGAGGAAGGGGGGGCGGACTGCTCCTCTGAACAACCCTTATACCCATTCTGACCATCGTTCTTCGATGTAATTTCTCGTCAGCCTTTTCCGCTACAGGAGTTTCAATTCTGTTATACATTTTTGTTCATCAAAAATCACGGTTCTTCCTTACTCGACCCTTTTTCACTACGAACTCTCTTTGTTATTTATATTTTTACATACCTACCGGTTTGAATTTTTTTTTTTTCCAATTTTATTGTTAAAGAGAATTTACCAAGCTTTTATAATGTATTCATATATGGGGCATTCCACGCCAATTCGATCTGGATTTTACCCTTGACCTCTCAGATTCGGCGCGCAATTTTTTCTATGATTGTTCGCACTTTGAAAGGAACTCTGTTCTTTTTTTTTTTCTTATTTTCGACTCTCAATTCGAATTTTCTACAATTTTCAGAAACGATTTTATCGACCGACCAAAATTAAAAGATTGAAAAAATTCTGAACAATCCTGCGTCAGATATCAAAATTTTTGAGTTTGGACCCGTAGTGGGCCTACTCCGGGTCCAAGCTTAAATATTTTGATATCTGATGCAGGATTTTTCAGAATTTTTTCAAAATTTTAATATTGGTCGGTCGATAAAATCGTTTCTAAATTGTAGAGAAATCAAATTGAGTCGAGAAAAAACAAAAAAAAAAAAAAAAAACAGAGCACCTTTCAAAGTGAGAACAATCATAGAAAAAATCGCGCACCAAATCTGAGATGTCAAGCTTAAAACTCATGTCGAATTGGCGTTGAACGCCCCATATATATGTGTGTGTGTGTGTATCAGGGTGGCCCTTATTTGCGGAGGTAGGAAAAATTTTCAGTAGAACGCCCCTCGAATATGTGCCACATCGTGAAAAAAGAAAGTCTGTGTAAAGTTTCAAGCCTCTGCGTCGACTGGAACACGTGCCTCTAAAGGTTCGAAAGTTTCAAATGTAAAATATATGTAGTTTTTTATAACCAGTTATTTCGTTTTCTATGAATTTGTTATAAACTGATGGATCGATTTGGCAAACTTGGCAGAGTTGTTGCTTAGTTACAATGATAGGAAGAAACCCTCAATATTTTATTGTAATTTAATAATCTGTTTCTTCATATATACATAATCTTAATAGCATCACTTTTATTAGGCTTATGTATATAAGAGAACAATAATTATAAAATTTTGAAATTATCCGTACACACATATACACACATGCATATATAGGTATCCCTAAACCTGAAATTTATCTGCATTTGATTTAATAACAATAATTGCGACAACAAGATTACTGTTATTGTTATTATCATCATGATTTTGACTTTCTGCATTATGTCGGTGTTATTGTTGTTGTTGATGTTGTTGTTGCTGTTGTTATTGTTATTGTTATTGTTATTATTATTATTATTATCACTGTCATTATACACGTGTTGTAATACACCTTGTGTGAATAATTGCCCTTGAATTTTCATCCAATTAGACGGGCTGCTCGCCGTCGCGAGAGAGGAATTGAGTGGGTAGTAGTAATATGTAACCACAGTATGAATATCACGTCTCGTGTTAACGTCATGTCTTAATTATAATGTTCCAAAATAGGTGCAAGTATAATTAGGAATTAATACGCGTGTCGTGGTTTTCGCTTTTATTTATAAGTAAGAATATTTGGAGTTTTCATTATCGATGCAGTATTCAGAAAAGAAAATTCTTGTTACCAGTTTAGATTAATATAATAATAATTTATAATTCAAAACCGAGACGACGACGTCGGTGACATTTAATTACCTGCAGTTTGCAGAATGCAAACTTTAGTTATCGCGAAATTAATTTTTCAACGCATCGCTGAACGCACGGAGGAATATTAATCTAAGTGGATACCTACGTAATTCCACGTCCAACTATCTAATTAATAATGATAAGTGTACACAGTTCAGTTAAGGCAAAGCTTCAAGTGGAATGGAGCGCAACGCGCCGAAGTTGTTTGCTTATTTCTCACCAACGTGCAGAGAACTTTGTTACTGTATATTTATACCTACTCATTTCCATTTTCATTATTAATAGATCAACGATTGCCTTTTCCGTTGCTACTTATTTACTAACGCGGAGCGTGTTTCAGAGTTGTAATAGTTTCACGCTGGTATTTTCTCGATTTAAAATCGATCGCGTATATTGTAGTTATATCGTTGAAAAAAATTGGCACATTTTTTTACTCTACCTGCCGAGGGAATGAAAACTTTAAATTTATTGTATGAAATAAATTATACGCTTGTATTTCGATTCGCAAGGCGGTACTTTTAGGTAACTAGAGTTGCATGAACATCGATGAATCTTTTTTCGGCACGAATGATTTACTCGAATTTTGTTCAACTCCTTAAAAAATGGGGGGGAAAATTCTTTCGAAATGCAGCTGGGACTTTGGCTTGATAATTGATAATTTCGCTTCTCAATTTTGTTTATCGACACTCACCTACGTACGCTCTTACGTCATAACTCGTACCGATCGGCGCGCCGTTGTACTCCTTTGCCGGTACTAATTGCACCGACGGTGGCGCCAGCGGCGTAATTTCCATTGTGAATGCGTGCGCATTCGCTCCGAGCCTCTTTATCAGCGTCTCCTGAAATGAAAAACGGCGTTGAGGTCGCGTTTCGTGGATAATATGGTGTACAAATGATTAACTTTGAAAAATAATGTTCTGTTTTTTAGGACGGGTGTGAAATTCCGAATTTGAAAACTTCCGAATTATTTGGTGGCGAAATTTAAAGTAAAGAAATCAAACTTAGACGGAACATCAAAGTTTCGAATGGTCCGAAACCCGACGCTCAAAGTTACGAAAGTGCAAAGTTTCGAGAGGGCGAAATTCCGAAAGTGCGAAAATGAGAAAATATAAAAATTCGAAACATCGAAATTCCGAATGATCGAAGATTTTGAGTTCCGTGAATTTCTGGTTTGGTAAAATTTCACCACTTTGATATTTCTTTGTTTTGGATATTTTTACGTCTTGAATCGTGGTCATTCTGATTTTCGATTTTTCCGATTTTTTACACCCACTCGTTGATTAAACTACGCTGCGTGAATATATTTTAATTTTCGCAATTTTACTCCGTCGAAACTTTGTTTTTCAGAATTCTCCAGCAACGGAACTTTACTTTTCGAAACTTTGCTCTATCTTAACTTGAATTTCCAGAATATTCCATTTCGGAACTCTGAGCCGTTGGCTTTCCGATCATTCTAAACTTAGTAGTTTCGTAACAGTTTCATTTCTTTACCTACTTCAAGTTTTCCCACCAATTAATTTGGAATTAGGCGTTTTCGGAACATTTCCCATACGAAACTTCAACCCTGCCTTCGTTTTTTCAACTTGTAGAAGGAGAAAAAAAAAAATCGAAAAAAAAAACAGAATTAGGTAAATTCCTCGGAATTTATAAACTGGATTAATCTTTTCCTCAATTTATTTTCCACTGAAAATATTCACGTTGATAAATTTACATTGTTTTTCTGCGGCTAAATTGCGCCCCCCCCCCCCCCCCCCCCCCCCCTCCCCCAAATCAGCGACCGTGGAAAATGGATCAAGGTAACGCTGATGTAAATCGAGCGGAATCGTCACTCGAGACGTCATTGAGCTAATGGGATGACGTGAGCCTCTCCACGAAATTCGAGAACTACGACCCCTCGGCTTGTTATGGAACACCATTAAATTACTGGGATTAAATTTGCCCGTCAAAGTGAAATGCGAGGTCACTCTGTTGTCGGGTGCACGGTTTAAAAAACTATGATTACGAAACTATATATTTAGTCACGTTATTTGTAACGATGAACTTTTTAGGGTGAATTAATATAATATCGCAAATTCAGGGTACACTTTTGAAAGAAGAAAATGAGTAAACCGTTACGGAAGAAAACATATTTGCACAGTTTGCTAGCTAAACTACTTTAAAGTAATTCTCAAATTTGCAAAATAACGATTATTCGAACCAAAGTTTCGTTACGTTATATTACGTTACTAAATACTTCAATCTGATTTTAACATACGATTTAACTCGAGTTTCATCATTTCGAAAGTTTCATCCTCCGCAAAGTTTTACAGTCGCTTATACCAATTTTCATTCATAGTTTAAACGGGTGTCGTTTACTTTCACAACCGCAGGGTGCAAGTTTTAATCATCCCAAAAATTCTCGCTCGATCTCGCGCCTTTCGATAAATAATTGGGGGTGTAAAAACTTTCTCGATCATTACTCTGTTATCTACCTTCGTATATATATATATATATATTTATATACATCTCGTTTTATCGGCGTCGCTTTTGAGCAGAAAGTCATGGTCCACATGTGAAGAGGCTGGTTTTTTTTACACCCTACATGGTTTTTATGCACCTCGGTTCCATCTACCAGATCGGTTGAGGGTTCGGCTTCGGCTTGAGTAGAGGAGCCGAAATGCGTTTTTATACACTCTACAAGTGTTTTCTTTATGTTTACGGATGGCAAAGTTCTTTTATTCGAGTGGGTATAAAGGAGGGGGTTCTTATCTTCTATCGCCGAGTGGAGAAAATCAATAATTTATAGGAGTTCAAGAGCGATGGATAATATTTAAAGTCAAAATTCAGTGCACGCAAGGGGCAGGACTGTGAAATCAATTTTCAATGTATATATCTTGACTTTTATACGTCTTAATTCTTGCTGTGTGAAAAATTGTTGCTTACTTGTTTCAATTTTTTTTTCTTATCAAACCGTTCGTGAGATGTAAATTTTTGAAAATGTTGATATATTTTTTATGTTTTTTTCCAAATTCTTACAATTCTTTGAAAAATCTATTAATTTGAAAAGTTGTACGCTGGTTAGTTTACAAGCATTTGAAAAGTGAAAAATTATAAAGATTTGAAAAAAATTTTATATAGCGTGAACGGTTTGACGGAAAAATTTGAAAAAAATTGAGAAACCTTTTTTTTAACGGAATGCAATATAAGCTAGCTAAGTTTCGGCCAAATCAAAAATGGCAATTTTCGCAGTAGGTTGGGTTGGCACGGATTGCCCCACATATTTAAAGTACTTATCAACTGTTATACAGTAGTTTTTTGTACCTTGAGTAATGTCTGGATTTTAGGCCCTTTTACATGTCAAAAGTTCTCATCTTCGGAACTTTCGATTTCTGTACAATTTCAGTGTATTCTCACAAATTTATGTATTTACAATTATTCCAAAACATTGTTTTCTTTATATGTACAGTTTTCATATTTACACAATCCACATTGTGTCAAATTTCGAACATCGCAGAAACTATTCTCGACAAATAACATTATAGTATAATTAATTATCTCAATTTTTTGAATTTAATATTTAAGAAAAAAAAACCTTGCGTAAATTTGATAACTTTTGCCCTTTCGAAAATTGATTTTCCACCCCTTTTTTTAGTTTAGCCATAACGTTCTACCGATTTCCTGGTATTATTATTTTTATTATTATTATCCTGCAAAACTATGGACCTTACGTGTAATGTAATAATATATCATGTACAGCTTTATCGTTTAGCAAATTTGCGTGCGATTCTGCAGCCGACAACCTGTCTGGATGAGGCTTACTGAGATCCCGTTGTTCAGGTTGGGACGGGGTGGTTTCATACGGTAAACAAATTAACAAGCTTTCAGTGCCTCTGGCAGTTTTCTCACCGCTTCGAGTCACACCTAGAGAAATATCTGTAATTATTTACACTTTTAAAAAGGACTTGATTATTTTTATGTCGCACTTTGACCGAAAAATATTGCTATGGGTATAAAGTGAAAATTAGTTTTATAGCTCTAATCAGAAAATGTAGTAATGTTGTCGTATTGTTGCTTTTTTTTTATCGAGTATAGTAAATCTTGATGTATTTTTTTTCTGTTTGTTACTGTTACCATAATTTGATTGGTGTTGTTGCAACGATAAAAAGAGGCTGCGGCCTTTAATTTTTCGGAAATATTGAAAACTGAACGATCAGATCATTGTTGCAATTAACAGAAGATCCAGTATTCACAAATATAATTTTATCCACGTAATAGTTGATGTAACAAATTTGTTTTTTCATTGAAACGATGTAACGATGATCGTCTTATTCGTGATTTCCTATAGTTGACGAGTAACTCAAATCGAATGGGATTATTTAAGTATCTTGAAAATAACGTAACAACGAAATGCTTCGATTATTATCGTAAGAAGTAAGAAACTGTTGTATCAAGAATAAAGGTGAACATTTTTAAGAAAAACTTTCTACCAAATTAAAAACGCTCCAAACAAGGGGTTTACTGCCTTAAAAATCTAGTGTAGAAAACTCAATAAATTTTCGCAGTCGTTTGAAATCTCTTAAATCCTGCGATATGTCTCAAGAGAAGATTTACTTTTCAAAGCAAGTGTTTCAAGTATTTTTGAGGCCAAGTAATCCAAATATGACCCTAAACAGTTCGTTTTTTTTCACGCATTCATACAGTTTTGAGCCTTCAAAGTAGAAGAATTGTTTATCATCTTCTCAAGTCGCGTCACAGAACAAACCGTCATCTTCTTTCTTCAGGATGAATTTTTCTTTTGAAAAACATCGAAGACTAATATTTTCAGTTCAAATACGCAATTGTCGTGTAATTTTTTCTAATACAAGCCACATTTATACCGTTACAATAAATCACATTGACTCTGTAATTCTTAATATTTCGTACTTGGACTCAAAAATAGTACCATTCAGTGTTTTTCAAAATGAAAAATTCATCTCAGACACAGTAAATAACGATTTATTCTATGAAGCCGTTTGTGAAAATGATCAAAAATTCGTCAACTTCCAGAAATAAAACCTGTACAGATGCGCGAAAAATCTTACTTTTTACGGTCATAATCGGTTTCCTTGACCTCGAAAATACTTGGAACAAATGCTTTCAAAATTAAATATACATCCGAGACAATAAAAAACATTGAATTACTCCACGACGCGACGTCATTTCGCGATCTGCCAGGCAGTAGTAGAGGTCCGTTAACGGTCGCCCGGGCCGCTGCATTCGAATGCAACTCGACCTCCCCACCACGCCACTCTTGCCGCCTCCTCCCACCTTCCCTTCGCCCAGCCGAACGTGAAGTAGTAGCTGCCCGTCGACATCAGACACACGTAGAGCTGTCCGGTGCTGCGTCCGACTGGCAAGTGGATCAAGTCAGGCGTTGGTCAGCCATCCACTTTGCCCTTAACGCGATTTCGCCCCTTTTACGACCCTCGTTGCATAATAATTACAGCTCTTCGGGTGTGTAATTTAATAGATGCACGTTTCAGGAGGCGAGCGTGTACTTTATTTATTTTTTTTTTCTTGGCGTTTTTGTTTCTTTATTTATGTCATTTTGGCGGCAGTTTCCGATCGCGCAGGCTGCTGTCGGTTCGATAAAAATAAGGGGCCGGGTTGAAATTCCGAATTTGACAATTTGACAAGGAAGCGTGAAATTCCTGATTTTTTGGTGGCGCGAGTCGAAGGACAGAAATCAAACTTTTACGAAGCATTGTAAGTTTTGAACGGTTTGAAACCTGATGAGTCAAAGTTCCGAAAGTGCGAAAATGAGAAAATTTCTCAATCCGAAACATCGAAATTCCGAATGACCGAAGATTTTGAGATCCGTTAATTTCTGGCTTGGTCAAATTTCACCACTTTGATCTTTCTTTGTTTCGGATTTTCGATACTTTTACGTTCGGAATCCTGATCATTCTGATTTTCGGTTTTTCACATTATTTACACTCACTCGTTGAGTAAACTACGCTGTGTGATTGTATTTAAATGTTCGAAATTTTGCTCTATTGGAACTTTACTTTTGGGAATCTTGTATTTCGAAACATTGAACCGTCGGGTTTCCGAACATTCGACACTTTGTTGTTTCTTCAAAGTTTGATTTCTTTACTTCAAGTTTCGCCACCAAATAATTCGGAATTAGGCGTTTTCGGAATTTCTCAAATTCGGATTGGAATCGAGCTTCTTGTCCATTTGCCAATTTATTTTGCATAATTACCAAAATCATATTTCGCCGCACAGTGACATGGGTAATGAAAAGAGGTTCTTCTTCCATGGTGGGCATCAAGCTGAAATGTAAGAGTCCGCTGATGCGGAAGAAACGCGTAACGGTTGAGCGGGTTCGCTGCATGCATGCCTTCTAACGATATTCAAACCATTAGCCGCGTCTTAGCTGTACGTCAATGTGAGCCCGGCATAATGCCTGCTGCAGGGAGACAAACCTCGGATCGACATTCTCTGCACGGGTTCGATACAAACTTTGGCAATATATTCCTGTTATATAATACATATAATACGCCTAAGAAACATCTACTCGATAAAAGCAAAGAAAAAAAAAAACAAACAATCTCTGGTCGTTCATTTCGCGTTTGCTCAATGCTATGGCGAACATCGTGAAAAAGCGCGATAATTTTCGCGCGTAAAATAAAAAAAAATGAACGTGAAAGGGTGTATTTTTACCTTACATGAAGCGTTTAGAATTCTTTCGCTATTCAACTTCTTTTGCTTTCAAGGAAATTCGTGAGCAGAAATCAAATCTTTTTTTTTTTTTGTTTGTTTCGTTGCGTATTGATCGTAATATGCTAAAGAAGGACAAAAATTGACGTTATAAAAAAGAGTTTGGATGAACGATTTTTTATTTCAAATTGCTTCGAAAGCGTCAATTTAGTTCTGCCATTACTCACATGTCATTCAGAAAATTTTATTCTCTACTATTCTGAACTGCAAAACCTTTTTTTTTTTCTTGTCACGTTGGTATCCATGAATATTCAACTTTCGGAGATTCTATTGATAACTGGATTCAAAACTTTTGATAATCTCATCTTCCTCCTTATCTTGTCATATCTTACAATGAGTAAGATGAAGTGATCGAAATTTTTGAATTTCTCTTTATTATTTTCAGCGAAGAATATCTTTTTTCTTTGAGAATAATTCCATTGAGTTTCTTGACCGTTCAAAAGTTTGGATTCGTAAGCCAAATTTCCTGCCGCACTAAAATTTAGACAGCGTAGTCAAAAATAGAGGTAGCCAAATTTATCGAGCGCGGTTTTAAACGGGACAAATTTACCTTCGTTCTGCTTTGTTTAGAAAATTTTTTATCATTGTTTTTGTACTCGGTAGGCACTTTTGATTAGAAAACCTCGAAAAATCAACGCTTTTTCAATGAGAAAAATTAAGGCTTTTTGGGGGGAGGGGGAGGGGAGGATATGGAGAGGGGAAAAAAACATATCAAAAAATTTTTTTTTTCAATTTCGAACTAATTTGAGGGTTGCTAACATCGAAATTCGATTTAATTCTTCTCAAGAACAGTTTTAATATACATGTCTATCAAATAAATATAAAAAAATAATACTTTCTTGAAAATAAGAAGTGATAAATTCCAGTACAATTTCTACGTTTTACGAGCATTCTCTTAAATTCAGTCGCTATATCGGATCCGCCATTTTGGAATTTTGTAAATTTGATAACGGATTCGTAATAAGCGCCACGAAAATCTCCCGAGTAACCAAATTCGGATAAATCAGTTAACTTTTTGACTTTTACCCAGGTTTTTCGTATTTTTGTCCACTTTGTGCCTCTGGTTTTTTCTATCTCATAAGATGATGGATTCTTTCTTTTTTTTTCTTCTTCTTATTTCTCTGCTATCATCAGAAAGTATTTTAATCATGCACTTACACAAACTGTATTATTTTTCTACCGTGTATAAAATACAATATATAACACTTCAAGTAATCATTTCTCGAGTAAATTTTCTCTCAAAACTTTTGAAACCGATAATTATTCACACAAGAAACGAAAAACAATAATCGTCAACATGAATATAAAAAAAGCAAAAAATTACCATATGAAAAAAAAAACTCTCATACACGACAAGTTTTACTGAAACGTAAGGAATTTGAAATTTTTTACGCATCACCAAAAAAGCTGCTGCTCTTGACGTATCTCGAAATTCGACGCGACGATTCGCGCAGCAGTGAAATCCTGAGCTTACATCACGGAGCTTGCTGCATGGACGGGTTTCATTCTCGAAGAAATTTTTCTACCGACGAGACGAGCTGCTGCTCTTTTTCATAACCAGAGTAGCTACTTAATCTCGTCTCCCGCTATTCTTATATTTTCTTTCAACTTTTCATTTTCCCGCTGCGTCGTATAACCGCATCGCATCCGAACCTTTGCGAATATGCAATATTCCATCCTCGATCTTGATTCAAATTTTGTTTTCTAATGCTTATAAAAAAATTTCAAACATACTATACATTTTTTTGTTTCTCTGATATGATGAAATTCTTTTTGAGCTACGGTTTTGTCAAGTAAAAAATTTTGCTTATTTTTGTGGCTTTTGTAATCAGACTGTTTCGAATTTGAGTGAAACAATAATCGTTTCTTTCATCCTTATCCGTTTTGAAAATTTCATTTTTTGCCTCTGTAACTCAGCATGAATCAAGTTTTATAATATATAGATAAAGAATTCGAATTAATAAATCAATGAACACTGCGTTAAGGAAAATTTTTCACCGTGGAAGTGGATTCATAAAATTTTTGCAAGCCTTCTCAAATCCTCGACTGTAATTTTAATTTTTCTCAATCAAGATATCACGGATGAATAAAAAACTCGAATCGCCGGAAATCGATCGAAAATTCTCTACTGTGATAAAAATCATTTTAGTTTTAAATATTTCCAATATAAAACTTGCAAATGAGAAATAACAGAAAATTATTCGAATATGTAAGAGAGAAAAAAGAAATCGTCACGTCTGTTCATCGAAATATATTGCAATAAAAATCAGGACAGAGTTTAGACATTTGTGAGAATTCGCACCTAAAAAAAAAAAAACGACGTAATCCCCCCTCCCGAAAAAAGGAAGGAACGGGATCTGTGAGAATATTGAATCGTTCGGGAGTTAGATTGAGAAAATTTAGTAAAAGATTCTGCACGTTGTCGTCACCGATTTTTAATAGAATGCCCCATATATATGTCTATGTACCTGTACTCGTTTTATATACCCGCAACGCAAGCCCCGGAGGCGTGAAGGCGAAAAACTGAAAATGGTATAACGGGTAGTAAAATTGCATCTGCATATATGAAATCTGCTCCACCATTGTCATCAATCAAATTTTCACCATCGTCTCGGTGCGTCGAGAATCGTTAGTACGTACATACAAATATACGTATACATGATTTATATAATATTCATACATAAATTTATAATATACAGTACATGGGATAAAAAATTGTACGAAACGCGGTTCGGGTGGAAAGAACAAAACGACTTTGCGTGTAAAAAATTTATTGTTTTAAAACAAAAAAAAAAAAGTTTCCTCACTCAGTATCTGATATGCTAATTTTTATAATAATATTATTATCTTCTCTCCCCTTATACATTTTAACTATAACTTCCACATAATGCGGGAATAATTAAGCCGTTCGCGGTATTAGAAATTCACCCCTAAATTTAGCCAAAAATTGAAAAAGGCAAAGTTTTATATTCAGCTTTTCTCCACACTTCCTTTATTCATTGTTATTATTACAATTAATACTTTTATAATCGATCATTATTATCATCGTCATTATGCGTGTGACGGGTAACTTTATTACGCGTCGAAAATATATATATATATACATATTTATTTTTTTTTTAACCGCATAAGACGTGTTAATAAATAAAATCTTATGTTTTGCGGGCGTGCTGAATTCGAAAATGACTTTCATTTCCCTCCATCGCGTATGCAGTATGCTTGTAAAGTACAAGGTGTTTGCATAAAAATAGCATAACAATAATGAAAAATCCACCATCTTGTTACAACGAATCAAACAATATTTCTTATAAAATTGAACAAACAGTTTCTTCGCGAAATGTATTTAACATTCCGTGTTCGTTCTTTTCATCTTCTCTTTTATACTTCTCCGAAGACGCTTCCGCTTTACATTTTCTCTTTCTCCGTTTGTATTCATTCTTGAGTCTCACTCTAATACATATTAAACGAAAGTAAGGAATCAATTTTGCATCGGATCTTTAGAGTAAAGAACAGAATACCAAATTTCAAATTAAACGGGAGTTTCACCCGAAACGAAACTGCGAACACGAGTTTAAAGAAAATAAAAATAAAAATAAATAAAAAATAACCAAAAATCTGTCGCGATGAAAGTTTTTGTATACTTTTCCCGGTTTCAGTGAGTGTACATTTTATAAGAAACTGTATAAAATAAAAAAACCTGTGCAGTTTTTTTTGTTGCAGACCTGTGTTATTTACCGGAGCATATAATTTCTCCATTCTCTCTTAATTTCGTTTCCTTTCTCTCTCTCTCTCTCTCTCTCTTTCGTGTTTTTTTCTTCATCTTCATTTTTCACGAATAAAGCTTTTTTCTTCTCTTCAATTCTCTCTTTTCTTCTCTTCTCTTCTGGTTATTTTCTTCGATGCATCACGTTGAAAAATTATCCTTTAACAATAAGAGCTTTATCGTGTTTTTGTTGTACCACTAACAGCTTGTTTTTCATTTTTTTTTCTTTCTCTCCTTCTTTCTTATTTTTATTTTCATCTTTTTAATATACTTTTTCTTCTTCTGTTTACTACTCGGTGGATAAATTAATTTCTCCGGGGATTTTTTTTTTTTTCTTATGTTCAAGTATACACGTATACTGTACCTATATTGTATATGTATATGTGTATATAAATAATTATATGAAATAATATATATAAAATTATACATACAACGACACAAATTATGCGTACATTTACGCGTATATATATATATATTCATTGTTATTCAAATTGAAAAGTGTCCCTTCCTGAAAGCTACTCGTTTCTTATAATTTATCGTCCCCTTTATTAAATTGACAGGCGAAAAAGATAAACGAACGAATAATTTGAACCGAGGATCAAAATACGATGAAAAAATTGAGCGAATGAATATAAATCGATTTGGTTTGCACTTTGGTGTGATTTTTTTTTTTTTCTTTATTTATTTAAAAGAGGGGCGATAATTACGTGAAACAAATCGCTTTCAAGAATTATGTTCGCAAAGTGTTCATAAAAAAAGAAAGAAAAAAAAAAAAAACTAGTGTACACCTGACGATTTTGAAATACGACTCCGAACGATTCGTCTGAGCAGAGGAGGAAATTGATTTTCAAACGTGAAGAAAATATCGGCAGTCGCGGTGTAATGTAACGTTCACGTTTACAAATGTATTTTACATCCTTCAAGCCGTTACTCAACTCCATATATGTATATATATATGTATATATATATTTATATATTTATACACACTTTCATCTCCCCGTGGTGGACAGATTGATAACCTCGCTTTTAGTGATAGGAAAAATTCTTCGCACATTTTGCTCGATAGTAAATAAAAAAACTAATTTTTTTCAAAATCGAGTTCATACTTGTGTGGAATAACAAAAGTATTCTCGATTTTTATAAAATTTTTCACTAAATTTTTGCCACCTACGTATAATATAAATTTAATTTCCTCCGACACCTTATTTTATCAAGTTTAGTAATAATAAAAATAATGACAACCAGAACAACAACAACAATTCGATTTTGACCAAATGAATTATCGTTTGTTAAAGAATATAACGAGTTTCGGAATTACGTATTCACGGTTTTACTTTATTTTGTTATCTTATTTCTTTATTTCTATCGAGTCCTCAAAGTGTCAAATAGTTTGCCTTGCTAAATGAATAGAATAACGATTAAATATGATGGAGAACGTAAATAGAATAACGATTATTCGTATCCTCTCAAAGTGTAAAAGAAAGAATATATCGTTAATTTGTCAATTTATTGTAAACGTAAAAAAAAAAAATCTCTTTATAGCTAAGAATATTAAATATTAGAAAAAAAATGATACGAAAAATTTAAAAACTTGTATATCGTAAATTATATATTTTCTGTACACATTCGGAGATTCGTTGATCATGTTGATTAATGTATATAATAATTAGATTTGTCGAATAATTCCGGCGACAAATATTTCCTGGTCGAGTTCAAGGGTGTTTCTCTCCCTGCAGGATGTGGGGCAATTTTCTACAGCTGGGGCTCGTCGTGTCGAAGCAGTGCGAGTGCGCGGTTTGAGGGAGGCCAGGGTCAAATACAGTCGGGTCGCAAATTCCACCCGAAAGCACATTTTTTGCAGGTTATGGCCTCGACCGGCTCGCGTCATTTAGTTTTGCAAATTGCGCTGCGCAGGGCCTCGCCTGTTCCGTAAATACGTCCCTGAGAAATTTCCGCCTCAGGCTCTTCTCGTTGCTACGATTGTTTAGGAGATTCTTTATTCTACTTCATCTACTTGTATTCTATTTCAGTGAAAACAGGCCTGAATTAAAAACCTTCGGGACGTTGCTGCATTTTTGTGTATAGAAGTTTTCGACCCTCAGAAACTGAGGTCTGAAATGATTTTTGAGCCACGTAGCCGGCGCTTTGAGAAAACAGCAAAATTTGACGTTGTTTTTTTTTTTTTTTTTTTTTGCGTTTTCCTCAAAAACTTCTATCGACGTAAGAAAAATTACTCGAACATCGTGTAGAGCGGAAGATTCTACGTCGAATTAACTTCGTGTCCTCATTTTTCCGGAAACGGAGTCGGTTTAAGAAATTAACGGAAAAAAGAAATTATTTCACCAAAATTCCTCAGATGACGTCGATAAGTAGAATTTCTTTGTATTTTCTTAATTTGTTAATCGGACTTCGTTTTCGATCTTTTTTTTTTTAATTCGTCAAATTCGTTTTAGAAGTTTTGCTTGCATTTTTTTCACGAATAATTTTCTCCAGTTCGAACACGAAATAGTGTTTCGTTTCTCATAAATATTTTCTAACCATAAAATTGTGTTGATAAATTTATACAAATACAAATACAATCGACGTTTGAGGAAAATTTGAACTATTCAAATTCTGCATTCATATTTAAGTATAGTACATATATTCCAAACAAACGTAATCAAGTATTACAGATAAATCAAATAATCTAGGATATTTAGTTCTGACTCTCAAACAGGTTGGAAGATAAAAAAGTTGGGAAAAATTCAAAACACTGCAGGATGATTTCTAACAAAATCGAGCCTCAATTATTTGTACCCTCAAAAAATCTTTCGAATCTGAAATATTTGGAAGAATTTCGGGCCCGATGAAACGATTTTTTTTTCTTACATATGTACATTTTTTTGTAAACAATTGGAGTAACGTATGGAAGAAAAGTTCTTTTTATTCGCATTACAAAAAAAAAAATGTAATCAAAGAAAAATCCTCCGTCGAGATAATATCGATGAAATACTTCTCGAAGCAACAGAAAAAAAAAAAAAAAAAATTTGCTCGTACCGTTCGATGAAATTGTAATTTTAGTAAAAGTTTACCTCGGCAAGACTACTGCCGAAGGATTATTAAATTACTGCCGGAGGTGGGAAATGTCTTCCGTGTTTTTATTCTCTGCGGCTACATTACGGTTTACAACACGTTACTTTACACTCTCGTAAAATGTACAACCCAACCCCCCGTTCACAGATGAATTTCATCATTAATTTTCGCAAAGGGAGCGGCAACATTTACAGCCCCCTAATTTTTTTTTTTTTATTTTCCCCTAATTTATGGTATTGCTAATGCGTAAACGTTTTCGAACAAAATTATGTCGGGCCGAATATTATTTGGGATAAAAATGAAATTTCATTTACTATACGCATGAATTGAAATCCTTCTATATATTCACAATTTTGTAACGAGTATTCGTGATTTTGTTTTCTTCTCTGTTGAAAATGATGAAGTATTGTAAAAAATTATTGCAATCGGATGTTCCAGTCTGAAGCTAAATTTACAGAAATCTCAACTGTAAATTTGAATTCTTCTCCAATGAATTGATTCATTTTAATTTATCGATTTTTTTTCCGTTTGTGCCGAGGAAATCTCCTGAAATCTAGTGTATACACCTTTCTATGAATCTTTTTAAGTCTCTTGAAATCTATGAAAAGTTTTGAAGTATTTTGTAGTCTTATGAAATCTCTTGAAATCTTCTGAAATCCCGTGAAGTCATTTAAAATCTTTGGAAAACATTGAAATCTTTCGTAATCCTTTAAATTTTCGCAAATCTTCTGAAATCCTTAGAAATCTATTGAAATCATTTACAATATTCTGAAATCCTTTGAAATCCTTTAAATCACTTAGAATTTAAAATTTTTCTGCAATCTCCAAAAATTAATAGAAATTACTTGAAATCATTCGTAATCCTTTGAGATCTATAGAAATCTCCTGACATCATCTGAAACGATTTGTAATCTCTTGAAACCTTTTGAGGTGTTTTGGTTTTCGTGATCTTTGAAATCAGTCAAAATCTTTTGTATTCCTTTGAAATCATTTGAATTATTTTGAAATCTGTCAAAATCTTTTGCAATTCTTTGAAATCATTTGAAATATTTTTTTAATCCTTTGAAATTCTTGAAACCTTAGAAATATCTGAAATCATCTGAAATCTATTGTAATCTTTTGAAATCGTCTGAAATCTCTTGAAATCTTCGGAAATCGCTTGAAATTGTCTAAAATATTTTGCAAGCTTTTGAAATTTTCTGTTATCTTTTGAAATCCGTGAAATTTTTTGAAACCTTTGAAATCGTTTATCAAATTTCACATCTCAACTGTACAATTAATAAATAATCGGCGAGAATTTCGTTGGTTGATTCATTATCCCGCAATTTGTTTCATAATTTTTCACGACCTAAAAAAGTTTCTCAAATAGAAACTGTACCATCCTTATTCGGTTAAGGAAAAGGCGAAACCAATTTATAAGCGGGTCTCGCACTCATCGCAAGGTTCAACTCTGAATCAGGAGAGCGTGGTCTGAAGCTGTTTTCCCGGAGAGATGAAAAAATATCATGCAAGTTAGAAAAACTCGTCTCACAACTTTTTGTGTATCTTATGTGTGGAGCGCTGCGAAGTCGCGTGAGAAGTTTGAAGAAGAAGGGAAACTTTTCTCGAGTGGTAAATTCATGAGGCACCAGCTTTTTGTACGTTGTACATATGAAATTTCCGAGTGGTATGAGTAGAATAAAAAAAAAAAAAAAAAAAAAAGGAAAAAAAAAGGATGCCAATAACAGAAATAATGATCCTGATTCGTGTATCTAATATAAAAATCTGCTCTCGGTATCTTTTTATAGAAAAAAAAAGCAATCGTAATTTGACGAGTGAAACGTTCGAAAACTCGTGAAAAATTCCCCCTCAATATTTTCTTTTCATTAAATTGAACATAATATAACACACATCTGGAGGTAAGCAAAAAAATACAATATGCAATACGGTATAGAATCTTCGTTGTTATTTATTGTGGTTTCGTTGCGTTACTTTTATGTGAATTGGTTTTTTTTATGAAATTGGGAAACTGGACGAATAGCCGCAGGCATTTCGCGTTGAGCGAGTAAAATGTCACTAAAAAATCAGATTGAAGACCGGAGGTCAAATATACCGACCAGCTGTGGATAAAGGCTTTAGATAAACATTTGATTGGGTTGTTCTTGATGATTTAGCGGAAAATCTACACTTGAACATTTTCAATTATTCCTATTGATGTGTCTATTCTGTACTCTTAACATTACGTAGATTCCCTCATATTCTCATTATTTCTTTGAGGATATATGTATTATACCGTGTAAATGTATGAGTTTCGAGAATTTTTCCAGAATTTTCAAAACGTTCAAACAATATTTTAGTCGGCCAAAAAAAATTTAAAGTACTGAAAAACATAGAAAAAAAAATTGGCTTGGTCTTGAAATGTTACGAATAGCAAATACAGTTTCGGAGAATTTTTTAAGAATATTAAAAAAAGATCCTTTTCAAAATCAATATAGATATTTATAAATAATCGAGCAGTTTCAGAATTAGGACGATTACAGAAAATTTTTTAAAACAAGTCAGAAATAACGAGGGTCTGATTGATTGAGGGATTGGCATGGAATTTTCCATATATACCCCGTTCTTTTTCTCGACAAACATGAAAATATAATCGATCTCGAAAGTTTGTTGTTGCACGTCTTTGTCAAACGCTTGAATTTATTAAAATGAATATAAACTTCAAACGCTTTAATACTGGTTTCACTTTTTTTTCTAACCTCTCGAAAGATTTTCAATAATTTTCATTCGCAAATTGTTCAGATTAGGTACTTCAAAATCGATTCCCTGACAAAGTTGTCTTCGTTTTCCGTTTTTTGAAGCACTTTTAAAATTCAAGATTGGCATAAAATCCGCAATTGTCTTGGGTGTTGACTAAATTTCGAGTGAAAACAATTCGAGGGCCGTAAATTTTCAATAGCTCGAGTGAAATTTCAAATTTAAATTAATACCGAATCAACACTTTGGTATTTCCTACAGTGTATACATGTATCTGAAATATGTACCCGCAGAAAGCAATTTCTCTTCGAAGAAGCGGAGGAGTGGAAGTTGGCTTGTTTTTGGGGTGAATAATGCATCGTGCAAGCAAAATTCAACGAGGTTAAAACGCATTTTGCCTCGTGTTTATGGACCAGCGGTGGCCCCCCCCCCCCTCTCCGAGTCGATGACTCTGTGTAAATTAACTTAGTCTGCAAAATTATAACTGTTACACGATACGCAGTTTGAAATTTCCGCCCGTAGACAATTTGCAATTGATGGGACGAGTTCGCGAGGCGATCGTTAGTGTTTCATTTTTGAGATAGGGATGGAAAAAAAAAAAATATTTTAGAATTTCATTTCTCATATATTCAAAACTTTGGACATTGAATTTTTATTAATCCGAAATTTTTAAAGCGATAGCAAGGACTGAATTTTTAAAGGAGTTAGTAGAAGCAGTTTGAGAGTTTTGCAAAATGTGTAGAGCTTTTAGAATTTTCGAATACACGTGATTCAAAAATGAAACAAAAATAAAAAATAAGTGACAAAAATGGATAATATTGGTGGTTTCACAAGTTGAAAAGTTTCAAAAAAACTTGAGAATAGCTTCAGAACATGTATGTAGATTTGGCATAGAATGCACCGTATACTTTTCTATACTTTCACATTTATTACGACGATTCTATATTTTGTTTCTATGAATTTTTGCCTTTACGCATATGCGATCATACTTTCTACGTTTTCAACGTTTCATTTTATACTTTTCCTCATATTTTTAAAAAACGTCATATGCATCGATTTTTGTCAAAACAAAATTTTCCAATATTAACCGATCCGAACACTAAATTAAATGATTTTCTAAAAATATTTAGAACGCATCAAACAAATTGGAACCTTTGAAAGGTTTGAATGTTTGGAACCTAAAAGCGACCACGTAAAAAAAAAAAAAAAAAAAAAAAAACACACACACGAAAAGTGAATAAATCAAGAATGTCAAATTGTATTTCTACAATTACAAAAATTCATTGCAACAGATGTAGAAAATGTAATAAAAAAAAAAAAGAAAATCGGCATTCCGTGCCAAATCGACCATTTTTTACCCTAACCTGTAGCATTTTTGAAATTTTTCGAAAGCGATGAATCGATACATAAGCATCTACGAATGCTATAAACGGACGTCAATCGATCGATTTCACACGGAACGCCGCAAAGTTTTCACCCCGACGCTTCTGTACTTTTATTCTTTCGTATACCGAAATTCCACGAATCGCACACCCGGATTTTGGAATTTTCGGCATTTCAACCCCTCTATTTTGTATGGCTGTTCAGCCTTTGCATTCCCTACTATTCCGATATTGCGGATGAATGAATATCGCTGGGGTTTGAATCCCCATAATCCCAAGGGTGCCGGCCGAGCGAGCATATCTTTGCCAAAAAGCACTGCACTCGCCTCGTCCGACGGGACTTTGTACGATTTCGATGTGTTGCTATATATATATATATATTTTTTTTTTCTTGTTTTTAAAAAAAATTTTATTTTTTTTCTCCACATCCAACCGTTACCCCATAAAACCACCCCATATTTATCACCGTCCCTTTACCCGTGTCGTCACTCCGTATTTTGCTTATACCAATATGAGTCTCGGTCGGAGTGGAAAAAGGCCGCTCAATACGAAAACCATTAATCTTCTAAGCGAATAGCAGAGCGGTCGTGTTTGTGTTGATCGAAAAAAAATAAAACATTAAAATAAAAATAGGACATAATATATAATTTAACGTTTTATCTGCTCGTCAGCTCGAATTTACTTGCATTACTTGTAATAAGACAACCGAATCGAAAATATCGAAGTATATACCGGTCATTCCATGTCAAATTGACATGTTTTGAGTCTCACTAATTTTAATTTGTCTGAAATTATACTAGACTGTAGAAATTTTTTTTTTTTTTTTTTTAATTTCCTCATTCTGAAATTACAGTTTACATTGATCATCTATTTCCCACATTATTAACTCTCACGCTGTGTATCGGGGTCAAATTTACCCCACGGTATATCCACCGTGAATTCGGTATAAAAAAACATGTATATGCACAATAAATTATCATAAAAATTCGCAATTCATTCGGTTAATAATCCGCGTCGTTTGCATTTTGTAATATATTCATAACGCTGATAATTGTTTTGGTTAACAAGTTACAATGAGTCGTCCAAAAAAATTCTATTATATTTAAATTTTTGATAAACTAACGGTTTGTCCGATTTTCATTTTTCGTTGTGTAGAAAGGAAGCCGTTTCTAAGCTGTTGGAAAAATTCAGAAATTTATATTCCCAGCATTTGAAAGCAATCTTTAGTTATTTGTCGCCGTTCTACTTTTGACCCCGTTTCTCTTTTTTTACTCATACATTCGAATCAGAATCGCGATTCCCTCGGCCTAGTTTCACTACCGTCAAGTTGAAAAGTAGAGTTTTTCACTCCATTTTTCCTCCCGTTCATCCATCAAACTCGCTTCGAATTTTTTTTAACCTAATTTTACGTCGCTTGGCGCAATTTCTTTTTTCTGATTGTTATATCGAACCAATTTTATACATGTGTATCACATGGTCGTTCAATATTTATAATCGACAGCTTCCGTCTGTCGGAAAAGTTTATCGTCGCAGATTTTTTTCATCTCGGAAAGATCACAGAGTCGAGAACTTTAATGAATAAACAATTTTAATGAGTAGGGATACTTCGCAAAATTTTTTCGAAACCTTTGAACGTGTTAAATATATATTACCAGCAAACTTCCGGACTGCGCAGTTGACTTTACATTATAAAATTAAAAAAAATACGATCAAAAGTTCAGATTTTATTATCCTCGTTCTGAATATTTATGGCTATTCAAACTTGGAGATTCTTTCCACAGTTATACAGATAGATGAATAATCTATAATTACAGTAATTATTTCAACGTCAAATATTATATTTGCATTGTATGATAAAGTAACTCGTAAATCGATTATGAAATTCGCGTGCATCGTAATTTCAGCCGAGATTTGCAATTGTTTGACTACCTTGTAACATTTTACAGATCGTGGTAAAAACAACAGAGATTGTAGGTTTTTTTATTAGAAAAAGAATAAATTGTACATATACTGAAAAAAAAAGTCGAATCTAATCAGCGGAATTAAAAATCTCATTTTTTCTGTCCTAAGGCCCTTGTAAATAACTTGTACGACAAAAATTTTATTTGATATGAAAATACTTTTATTTCGTTTGCTTTTTTCGCAAAACTTCATACTTTAGAATTTTTTATTCTATCATCTCAAATTAGGGTTGCTTCATTGATTACGATTGAAAAAAAACCTTTATTGGCTAAATGAAGAAGAAAGTTCAAAAAAAGATCTCTTGTGAAAAATGTGAAGAATTTTTCAAAAATCCGGTGTGACACGTGGAAATATTTCATCAATCATCCACGGTAAAATAACTCTCGCTTCCAATTTTTTGAACGTCTTTTTTTCTTTCGAAAAAAGCTTGAAACAGTGAGCAGAAAAAAAATTCGCCACCCTGGCTCTAATCTTAAAAATTTTTTCAGACATTTAAAACGCGTCGATCACTAAAAAATCGTTTTAAAAAATGTAGAAAATTCAACTCGAGTCGGAAATATGAAAAAAAAAACTAGACAAAAATCATATAAAAATTCGCCGGGCCCAATTTTAGAAGTCAATGGTGTCAGGCCCAGATCGAATTGGTATAGAATGTCCTATAAATAAGCGGAGTGTAAATTTGAAATTTGTACGATTTATAAGGATGGAAAAAATGGAGTTATCACGCAGCTGACGATAAGTGCGACTAACAAGTGAGAAAATAAGCTCTCAGCTCTCGTGCCAAACTTTCCAACGCCGTGCAAAATTTAGTCCGCTGCTTTAGGAGCGGATTATCCATATACACACACCGTGTACTCTACGTAACGTGATTTAAAATTAGATTCTCAAAGCCCCTCGACCACCTGCGTGAAAAGGGATCGCGAGTGAGTAAATTTTTTGCATTGTCTTTTTCTTCGCGACGATCGTTACAGGCGCGTGAAACGATCCACCAACTTTTGGCCAGATTTTTAGACTTGAAATTCCGATCTTGTTTCAATTTGAGATGTAAAAAAAGTACTTAAACATTCATGACTCGGGTGGTGTTTTGAAGAGAATAGGACGATCAATTTTATCACGTGTTCAAGTTTTCAGATCTTTCTGTCGTCGGACAAAAATACGAAACAAACAATTTTTTTTTTTTATTTTGGAATTAAGCATCGCCTTCTTCATTTTACTCTTGAATTAAAAAGAAAATCGAATTTTACCAAGACGAAATTTCTTTCGATCTTACTGCGATAAATGACGATTAAAAATAAATTCCAAGAAATTTTTTTTTTAGACAAAATTTAAGGAAAAAAAAAAACAGAACAAAAAAATCATCTCCATTTTCATCGCATTTTCGAATCATGACTAAAAGATGTGTTTTCGAGTCTTTGATTTTACAAATGTCCATATTTATGCAGAGGATATTTCGGGTCACTTTTACAAAATGGCGGTAAAATTTAGAAAAATCAAAGCTGTCGTTTTTGACCGCAACAAATTGAAAAATTTTTTTGGACATCAAACGATACAGTCAGGTCTATGATTTGTTGGTTCGATCCGTACAATATGTATTAAAATATGTACATAAAAATATGTACTTTCAATTTTCGCCGGTGTATTCGTCAACGAATTATAAAATTTCAAATATCAAAGAAAGTTTTTTCCATGTTATTTCTATAAGATACTTCGATCACAAAGTGGATTATATTGGAGTTGATATGGAAAGCTCAAATTTTGAGGGAATTTTCATTTGTCAATTTGAAAGCGTTCAAGTCTCTTGGATGATAAAAATTGAAAAACAACAAAAGTGTTGCGGACAAAAAGCTTTCCTATTTATCACGATAGAGAGGAAATATCGCAGGAAAAATACATCATCGCGACGAAGAGATCGAAGGAATCGAACGTTCACAAATGTTCATGTGTGTATTAAACGCACATGGATACACATTTTATTTAAGCACATATACACATGTATATGTATCCATGTAATGAAACACGCAACATTTTTCATCCGCAAAGTAGAACGCCTCGTGTTTCCGATACTTCCAATAACCAATTTCACGTAATCTCGCTTGAGACGTGCTCAGATTCACGATGAATTCACGATGAATTCACGATGACGAGGCGATGCGACGCGGTGACGTTCTAGTTTTTGAATATTGAAATCAACATTCGCCTCTCGTTTCACGCGAGGAAAACACGCCTAGCTCTGCAAAACTCCAGTGAAAAGGAAATGCATGGTGAATTAATGGTTTCGCAGTGAGAATCTTTTGGAAAAACTGATAAAAGTCTGAGAATTTTTTAAATAAAACTGAAACTTTATCTTATTGGAAAATATTAGCACGTTTTTATAGCTTCGTTATGGTAATTCGAAATAAATATAACATCACATTTTATCACCTAATTGGTTTTCTTTTTTGTTTTTCTTTGCGAAAATTACAGTCTGTTGTTAGGAAATAGATTTGAATAAGTTATCGATCGGACGATGTCAAAAGTGCTGTAAGAAAATAAAAAAAAATAAATTGGTATTCTATCAAGTGGCAGATCACTGGAAAACTCCGTTTTTCCGGTTGAAATATGTTGAAAAGTGGCGAGATTCGAAAAAACGTACCAACCGTGTTTCAAAAATACCGACTAACCGCTATTCTGCACGTCGAAAATGATTTCTGATGAATCGTGGTAAAATTCTACGTATTTTTTTATGTTTTGTTTTCATAAATTTCTTTGCATCTCAAACTGTGCTTGAAAATATTCTCTTTCTTTTTTCCGGAAAATCTCACGGGATTAAAACATGGCGGTTTTTCCAAACACTCTGAAGAGACCAGCGAGAAGAAGTCTGCGGAGGATAACAAGTTTGATTTATTCGAAACGAAACAAATGAGAGAACAAAAAACGAGCATTTTCCGAGAAAATTTTGCGGGTTCTCTTTAGTTGATTTTGAAAAACTCGACACGGAAGTTGCATGCGTAGGTAATAAACGTTTTAAACACAGAATTTTTCTTCCCATTTTGCAACTGGGATGATAAAAAAAAACTTACTTTTTTTCAGGCAGGTTTAATATATAGATCACATTTATCACGATCAAGCGATTACATTCCGCATCGCTTTCCTACGTTAATTTCGCTTCTGTCGAGTATATTAATTGCCTCCCGCAGCCTGATTTCCGGTTTCCGTCGTATTATTTAACCCCGGCCTAAGTTTTTTCTTTCTCTGCTGTTAATGTTCCCATCCCTTTAAGCCCCTTGAACCGCTTCCTAATTTGTTCCATCCCTCTTTTCCTCTCTTTCTCTTTTCCTTTACTTACACAACCCTCTTGACCATTTTATCTATATATATATATAGTCCAAGTCAATTTTTTCTCCACCCGTATGCTGTGGTAACTTTCGTGGGATTTTTCGTGTGTGAAATCGCTTCGGTCCTTTGCAGGTCCCTCGGCATAAAAGTGCGGAATGAAACAGTCGGAAAATTACGGTTACTCTCTATATTCGTACGCATAAATTGACACGCGTGACGGGTTTTTCCTTTGAAGAAGAAAACTTATCCTTAAATATCACAAGTCTCGCAGGAACTCTGCAACAATTTTTTATCAGTCAAAGATTAGCTCTCATCGATCTCTGAAATATATATATATATAATAACAACAACAACAACAACAACCATAATATATAATAATAACAACATCATCTCTTTAATATATCTATACGATTTCGTATTATATATCCGACTCATTAATTCTGCACGCGGAAATTCACAATCGGGAAATCTAATCGATGCTGGACGTAATTTGCAAGAGCTCGACTCGGAGTATTTAATTAAACACTGGGTTGTAGCGTTTAGTTTATTCGCGCGGCTAAGAGAGGGAAAATATTCTTTTACAGATTTTTTTTTTCACGTTGCCTTTTTAAGTTTCACGGAATTTTAAATAAATATTTATCCCGCAAACTTTATCTCGATGTGTAGAATTGACATTGTTTTTAAAAAAATATTGTCAAATCTAAAATATGATTCGATGATCGATCGGAGAATTATTTATAGCTTGTAAAGAAAATTTAATTTCACATTTATATGACCATCCGTACGTTGGAAAAATGTTGAATATTTACTTCCTTCATACGAATAATCAAGTACAATTTTTTAATCCGATTAAATGAAACTTTTTTTTGTGTGCAATGAGACCAAATTTCGAGTTAAAAAACGAAAAAAATTTCCGTTGAAAACGATTCAACGATAATTTTGACTTGATAACTCGCGACAATGTCCCTCGCCTTTTAGTTCCTTCTGTTTTTCAATACTATACGTTTTTTCTCTCCCTCTTTTGCCATGTGCTTGAAAAGGGAGTATTATACTTCTCTCAATCTTTGACGCATAAGTCTTTGCTCGGCTGGGCAATTCGTCATTCTCGTTTCACCGTGATGAAAGAAGAGAAAGCGTCTGGCTCTCGGTTCAGTGGGTTTCTTTCATCACGAAAAAGTGATGAAATTTAAGGGCCCCGGTACCTCGCCTTGCAAATTTAGCAGCCCTTATTATTTCGGAATCGAGTATCCCGTCTTTTACATTTCTCTTCCCTCCTCTCCCTTTCCATTTCTGTCTTCCATCTTATTGTCATACGGAAAGTTCGAAAAGGGGGGAGGCTCCGTTGGATTGATCGCTAGGGACGGAAATGTAGGGAGATCCCTTCTGGAAATCAGGGATTCTGGACGGAGACCCGATACGTTCGGTAGTAAAAAAAATTTCCCTCTAGCGATACGGGATCGCCAATTTGTTTAAATCTCCCGCGAACCGCAATCTGGGCGAAACTCTGTTCGATTTCGTTCTGGACAATACCAGAGCTGCTTTTAAACGCGGGACGATGTTTGCCCACATCGGAGTTGACACTGGTATCCCTCGTTCTGTACGTGGACAAAAGGATTTTCTTTACTTTGAATCAATCCGTTGACTCGCCGATTCCTCTGAGTCCATTTGAAATTTACTCTACTTTACAAATTGCGGTTTCGATTCGGGTTTACATTCGAATTACTGTTTGCCTATTTCCACGCATCGAGCATCCAGAGAATTTTCCATGCGTGGTTGTTTACCGTGTGGTTTGTAAGGGAGTAAATATAAGTCACTTTCAAAGAATTAATACAATTTGCAATTGATTTATTTCTCAACCCAAGTTCAAATCACATTGACAAAATTTTCCGTGGGAGGAAAAATTTGTATTGCAAAGATTTTTTCACACCGTTGATACGATACCGAAGATATGTTCCAGCGAATATACTTAGAATATCGTATACGATTCGAATCCATAATTCATGTTTTCGTAGGCTCATGAATTATGCAACACTTATTATAGTATTCTGAATAATCATTGGATAGTAATTATTGTACAAACGAACTTCCGCGAAGGAAATTGTTCCACTTTTAGAATTTGTCAAACGTTTAACTTAAATGGAAATTTCACGCAAATAGAATCATACGTGACGACATGAATAGAAAAATTGTCAAACTGAAAAGTCAATCGGATTAAACCTTGTTGAAAAAATATAACCTTCTTCATTTAGATTTTCAATTTTGAATATTTTCACACAGAATTAGAGAGGAATTTTATTTGTTTGTATAAAATGAATGCCAATTAACTCCAGTTCCATTTTTAAAAGTACAATCGAAATACTATTTTGTTTTTTTTTTGTTCCTCTTTTTCGAAGATAGTAGTGAATACACAGTGCTGTTTCTAGAATTTCGTCAGTTACCGACACTTAGCCGAGACACAAACCTTTATCTACAATGTTGAAAGTTGGGTGATATCCCCACTCTGGCTGACTTTATCGATCGTCGGATCATTTAGTTGGCCGACGTTATCGATCATCCGATAAAGTAAGCCAGAGTGGGGATATCCCCCAATCCGGAACATTCTAAAATAAGGTTTGTGTCTTGGCTAAGTTTCGGTAACTCTCTCGGTACAGAAATCTGTTTCTCAAACGGGAACCGTATATATATCCACGGTTACCTTATTTTTCTTTTCGCTTTCGTTTTCAGTCTTGAAAAAAGAACGAAAAATGTTCGGATAATTATGGAGAAAAACCAGAAATGCATGAAAATTCGTTCAACGATTACGCTGATAGTGTGGGCATGTATAACTGGAACACGAAATGATCGAATTACGTACCTGAAGCGGGGTGTTTGTCTCCTGATGCTCTGCCCCCGGATACGGAGGGTATAGTTGAGCCAAACACATGACGGCTTCGTTGCAAAACTTGAGCCCCATCACCTCCTCGTCTTCCCTACCGTATCGAAAAGTCAGAGTCACCTGACCGTAGACCTGTTAAAAAATTGGAGCCATTAATCGTCGGTGAAGGGAATGATTATCTGATTTTTCGGTGTACAACTTTAATCTGTACACAGTTATAATTTGCAACTAATTGCTTCTCGAGTATAAAATAAATTTTTTTTCACGATAACAATTATTTTTCCACGTTATAATTTTGAATCGAGGTGATTATTATTCGTTTGAAAATTTGTCGACGTTTCAGTTCGTTCCAAGTTATTTACCCGTCTGAATAAATGTATGAGGGTATCTTTTTAACGTTGAATAAAATTTTGTATTAAATTTTTTAACGGCCTATAGTCGAGTTATGAAAGCATGTTTCTTTCTTTTTTTTTTTTTTTTCACCTCGTTCTCAATATTCGTAACATTGTTACTTGAAACCGTGTGAAAAAAAATCTCCTTCAACAATATCCATACGTCAAAGTATACTAAAATTCGTAAAGAGCGAAAGAGAAAGAGAAAAAAATGAGAAACTCGGGTAGGAAAAGGAACGAAATTGTTCAACTTTTTACAAAAGTTTGAAATTGAATTTCAGCGACAATTAGATCGGTGAGACCTGCAAAACGAAACGGTGAATTGAGAGTTTGCAGACTTGATTTGCTACGAACGAGATTAAATCTTTCACCTCGGGTTTACGACTTTTTCCAGACACTCCCGTCGTCGTCGTCGTCGTTTCGACAGTTGACGATCGTTGTTTGCGAATAATTTATTACAGGTATGTACCCCGGCTGATTTGACTCGGTGAATTTTTTTTTTTTTTTTTTTATTTTGTTTTTTTCTGACAAACCATGAACACGAAAGTTTCTACAAACACAAATATCGGATAAAATATTCTCGTTGTCTATATATTATAAAGTTTAATTGCAAAATTATTTATTCTCACAAACAGTTCTATCGCAATTTTATGCAATATGTGAATTCTTGTAAAATTCAATAATTCTCACCACATTATCAAACAACTTTTATACTCATTTCCTCTCTTTCTCCCAATTCGAGAACGAATTTCCAAAGATCTAGACTTGCCAAATTTTATTTATCATCATAACGTGTTGCTCCGAAAAGTTTCGCGAATTCATCCCCTTGTGTACACTGTATCTGTATATATATTTTATATATAAGTATATACATATATATATATATATATATACTTATTACATACGCATATGGGAATGGAGGTTGAAACAACAGATGTCAGTGCCTTGCAAAAACGTAAATGTACAAACATTGTCGCGATTTTTTGTACATGTCTGAAAAAAAAAGAATGACGTGTCACATCTACCTAAACATTGTAACACGAACAACTCCATCTTCTTTTTTCCTTTATATTTCTTTTTATTATCCTCTCCCCCCCCCCCCCCCCCCCCTCATGTGTATAAAAAAAAATGATTTCCTCACGTTACAAAAGTCAAAAGTTAAAAAAAAAAAAAAAAAAACATGCCTCTGTATATTCTTCACGATTTCCAAGATGTGTGTTTTTTTTTTTTTTTCCTTTCTTATTTTATCTCCGTTTTTGTTCCACTTTTATAATACACAGCGCCAAGTTTGCGGATCTGCTTCAGTTACACTGACCGAAAAATCGAAAGGACTAACCGCTCTGGGTAACCCTTAACCGGAAAACAACCCTCGCTCCTTTCGGTTCAGCAACCAAATTATTCACCCCTCCCTTTCTTTTGTAAACCGACCGATCCGCTTATCCCCTGACCGGGAAATTCGATTCGCATGCCAGGCTTGATTTCGAAACCCGTTGTTTACGTACGCGTCCTTGCATGTCGACAGTCGGAGAAGATAGTTACGAGTCGCGAATTATGTGGAACATATAGAAATGTCTGGGGAGATTTTATTTATTTTGATTTTTTTTTTCTTATTTTAACGGTTAAAGTTTGATTCGGCAGGGAAACCTTTATTCAAGATCACAGTGTAAGAATTTGATAATTTTCCATACATAAGTAATTTTAGTGAAGTCGAAATTTGCGAATAACAATTTTCGCGATAGCAAACAAATGTTAAAAAAAAGTACAGATTTAGTGTAAAATTTCTTCGATTCGAAAGTCTTTCACGAACTTACTACGTTTTGTAGTTCTTGATTAATAAAGTTAGCATATTTATATCGTAAAATTGTTAAACCTCTTTCGACATTTCTTCTTTACGTTTTTTTTTTTTTTTTTCAGATTTCGTTTATTTCGATTCATTTTATTCTCGTCTCTTGTATTCCCTTTTCCTTTTATTATACCACATTACGATAAGAGAAGATCAAAGGGATAACGCATGCGATCACGGCCGGGTATAAAAAAATGTACCTCTGTGTTATTCAAATTCGGCCCCCCACCCCACCCCCCGTACCTATGAAAATGACATATCGCTAAATTGGTACGATGCAGCAATTTCGTCTTGGGTTTACGTTACCTTTGAAAAAGAATATATCGAGATGGGATCGGGAGGGATGAAGAACGGAAAAAAAAGATAGAAAAAAATTCAGGGCACTCTATTCGTTTCGTTCGTTATTACAGCGACTTTCGTATTCTTATTCTCTTCTTTTTCTTTTCTCGAAACTTATATACCGACAGCTGCTGTCGTCACTTCTTGTATATATAATTAAAGGTATTTATTCTCGAGAAGTGCTTTCGTCACGTTATTACATGCAGTTTATAACATATATAATATATATATATATAATTATACATATATATAGTGTTACTTGTTCGATGAGTAGATTTCCATTTTGCATTCAGCGTCTTGTATTCACTTTTGATTCTTTATTTTCTTTTGATTGACTCGATACAAAACGCGGGAAAGAGAATTTGACTTGCAAATCTAACCTATGTGAGGTATATATAGAATAGAAATAATTTATTTGTATTTGTATGTTACAATTTGACTAAAAACTAATTTATTTGATAGAAAAGAAAAATTTGAGATATTCATACTGCAATGTTACTGTAAGGGTAGTTTAGGTCGGTGAATTTGAATCTGAAATCAGATTTTGAAAATTTTAAATGTCGGATTCAATATGCCGAATGAAAATTAAAAATATAGTTTGAGTACGACGAAAGTGTATTAGCGGTTTTAAGTTCGCTGAATGTAAATTTGTAATCTGTGCTAATTTTAATTTTCATTTGAATTTGAGTCTTTGAATGCGAGAAAATATCTAACATAATGTTAAAAATAGTATAAACACCGAAGATACAAAGTTTTGTCGCAATTTTTTCAATTACAAAAGTGGCACAACTTTTTTCCACTCGGATATGTTTCACTCACGGTCAAGGAGTTGATAAGAATTATATATATAATTAAGTTGAGAAATTTATCATATTAAAAAAGGTCTTATTACTGAATTTAATAAATTAAGTCATTTTACTAAACAATTCAAATTCTGATTGATCAGAAGAAATAATTTACAACGTTTCGTAGAGCTAGTATGTAAAGAGTGCAAATGAAGCGTTTTTTTTCCTTTTTTTTTTTTTTTTTTCTTGCATTTTTATTTGTGTCAGATGAGACTGAAAATTATTTCTTCGAATGATAAGAATCGTAACGAGTCAATTTAAAAAAAAAATTCTTTTGCCAGTGTGTAATAAGAATAAATTTTATTCTTCATCAAGACCAACTTGACGTCAATGTGTATAAATAACAATCGATTTATAGACTTTTTAATTCGGTGAGAAAAAGAATTTCTTTCAATTCTTCGTTTTCTTCTTTTCGTCTCACTCGGTATTGAATCAATTATAAAATGTGTGAATTTCAAATTTCAATCAATCGAACGTTGCGTCGGATGAAGAGTGGTTAATCATATGCGATATTATGATCTACCGGTCGCACCTTTTTGTCCTGCAAGTAGTCAGGATCGACGAGAAGCACGCCCTGAAGACGGTCAATCTTTCCGGCACTCACTACGAGATCTCTGCTCGCCAAATACAGGGTGAGCTTGTTGTTCGACGACGATTTCTTGAACACCCTGTAAAACGAAAATCATATTTCACTTAAATCACTCGTAACAAAATCTCCTCCTTTCAATCGAACCAATATCGTCGTGCAGTCAATTCTTACGACTAGGTAGAAAAAAAGAGACGAAAAACGAATTAAAAAAAAAAAAGACAAAATCGCTCATCGTCATAACTGCGGTAATCATTTTTTTTTTTTTTTCTATTTCAGTGTCGGAATTTTTTTTACTTCCGACAATACTCATCCAACCTGATAAGAAATAGTTGCAGGGTTTTTTTTTCTTGTTTTTTTTTCGTTCGTTTTCATTTCGAGTAAATGTAAGAAGATGAAAAAAAAACAAAAAAACAAACCAACTTTCGTTTCGCTGCGACGAATAAAGTTGTTGAAATAAAACAAAACCGTTAAGGTTGTTTCATTTTTTTTTTTTTTTTTTGGAAATTCGTTACTATTTCATTGAAATAATTTTGGAAAAAGTTAAACTGCAGAAATCTGGCCAACGTTTAAAACTAATTATAGCTTCGATATCAGCTGTCTTGCCGATACGCTTATAATATATTCGTATTTCACTGACTTCCGTGAGTAATAGAATCCGTCGCACGAAATGTATCTATAAATAAGAAGACGCGACCGTGACCCGGTGTGCTGATATTATCAATCGATATTTGTTTAAAAACTTTTCCGACGCCTATGCGTCTTTGAGTTTCGAAAAAAATAGAAAGCTTTTCAAAAGCTTTTTGACGTCAGTTCCAGATTTCTAACGAATATAATGTTTTTTTCTTTTTTTTTTTTGTTTGTTTTAAATTATTTTTATCCTCAAAAGCTTCACGATCGATCGCGGGCAAAGTTTCTTTGTTTATTAGGTTGGCCACATGCCTGGGAAAATCTGACAAACATGGAAACGTCATAGAATGTTTTTCCCAAAAATTTCTAGCCACCTTGTTTATAATAATAACGACACGGTAATTTCTCTCCCTGCTTTTGAGAAAATTAACAAAACCATTATACTTAGCATATTTTATTATTGTTAATTAATTTCCAACCGCGTGTATAAGTTTCAAGGCAAAATTATTGCATGTATAATCATCACGCCGCAGAAATATTTTTATGATTATATCTGCAAACTGCTAAATTGCGTCCAGCTCGTTATTTAAACTTTAAAAAAAATCCGGGTTGTTATACAGATACGTAATAGCTACGCATGGCGTTTTAATGGTATAAAGTTAATTCATTACGAACAACACGATAACGATGCCATGGTTTAATTGAACGTGTTATTATGTAGCTTGTTTGTTTAGTTATGCCGAAATTCATTATATATACTATATATATATATATATATATATAAATAAGCTCTTGAATAGAAAATTTTTTTTATTTCTTTGAATTTATGGTTTTAAATCTGTTTTATATTGTTCAGACAAAATTCTCCAATATTAAATCAACGTCAATTTGGATTTTACTTTGCATACTTTTATAAATCCCTTATGAAATTCCTCAGTTATTGAACTGAAACCCTTAACGTTTACAGACTTAATTCAATTTAACTTTACATATTTTTTTTTTTCAAATATTTACGATTCACTGAACGAACTTGCGAAACACGTTACGGATAGGGAAAAAGTATTAATGTAAATTATAGTGAATACGTATAATAAGCGATAATAAAATATAACAGAAATCAAATTGCTTGTATCAACAAAATTTTCAGTAATTAATTGAATTCTGCAAACAACACGATGGTGAATATTGACCAGTTAATTAATTTCCAATGAGATATTGTGATCATTATAAATGCAGCTGGAATTGAATATGGAAAAATTTGTCAGTTCTGATTTTTTTTTATATTCAACTCTTCAGACAAAGAAAAAACTTCTTTACCATTATACATTCCATATTTTGTCTAACGATTTATCCTTTTTTTTTTCGCTAACATTTGTTTTCATCTATTGAAGTAATCGAGTTTCTGCTGATTGTTCTATGAAAAAAAAAAATAAAAATAAAAAATGAGTATATTATTCTCGTAAAATCAATGCCGATTGTAAAATACAAAAAATAAGCAATAATTAGTCTGTGATATATAATAAAATTAATTTAAAGTGACAGGTGAAAAAAGTAAGCGATCATCCCGCTCTAATTTTTCAAAAGTAATGAACCAAGTTTTTTTTTTTTTTTAATCATCTCCGCAGAGTTTTGTATTCAATTAGCGAACCCGCCTCCCGTTGCGCGTTATTTAAAAACTTTCTTCCCTCTCAACCGTCTCCGAATTTAATTCAAAATCCATTCGAAAAGTTCATACCCAAACCAAAATTTCTGCAGCGCGTGACGTAAAACTCTTTGAAATTGACACCTATGAAAATAATCTAACTGTGCAGAATATTAAGCAAGAAAAGAAAAGAAACAAAAAAGAAAAAAAAAAATACCCTTTCCAATTTTCAACAATTTGTCAACACAATGATTTATTTGTCAACACTCGCATTGTTTAATCCTATATTTTCAAACTTTACATTATAAAAATAAATTGTCAATTTCCGAGTTTTTTTTCCCGTAATCTTTTGATGCAACCTGAATAATTTTCAAAATCTGACAATTGCACAAAGTTGATCTTACAAATCGATTTTAATCAAATTTCGTGCCGGAAATTCGCTTTCTGAAATATCGTAATAATTTGTCACGTCTAACTTCTTCTTTACTGCAGAAACTCTCGTCGTTTTTCATCATTTCGCGGGTTATCGGGGTCGTTAATTAATCACCGCGGTTAAACCCCCCCCCCACCCCTTTCGAAAAATAATTGTTCCTTATGAAAAGTTTTTTTTTTGTTCTCACGGTGATCTTTTACAATATCTTTATAATTCCGCGTTTTAACTAGCTGAAATTACAACTTTTTTTCCGCAAATTTTCCTTCGGAAAAACGGAGTATCGCATTTTCATCAGCATTGCCAAAGTCACGCCGGATAAATTGTATCAAATAATTTTACACATGATAAAAGGTTGAATGTATTTATTATACCTTTGACTGTTGAACGTTGAATCCGAAATAGTACCGAGGCTCGATTCTGTTTTTCTGAAACACAAACAGAGAGGGTGAAATGAATTTAATATCGGTACAAACGTTGATCAATTTATCCCAACCTCGATCCTTATTTTAATTTCGTTATTATCAACGAATCATCATCAACCCTGAATTTTAATTCTCACTACCATTTGAATTTGGCACGTCGATATATCTTTGTTTATGCAAATGATTCGTCAAAAATAAACTTGAGATCGCGTTTTTCTTATTGTCATTCAAATAACTATCATTATTATTAATACCAATATTATTATTATTATTTCGTTATTTAAACAATATTTTTAATCGATGTGACTGATTTGATGCGTTTTTTTTTGAAATTGTCGATATCAAGAGAAGATTGAAATAATTACACCAGAAAGCAGTTTTTTTTTTATAAGTTACGTGCACCATAAATCCGATTCAGTTCTTAACACAAGCCTTTCGTTATGCCGGGAAAATCTACTGAAATTTGAAAATGAACCGCGCATGCGCCAAATAATTAAATCTCATTGGTCGGCGAAATCTTCCCGCGGCGGTATTCTTGTCCGCGACGCAGGCGGGCCAACCTACGAAAAATGTGTACGTTTGAATTTTCAAAGAGCGTGAGCGTTAAATTCCGACCGTTCTTTGAAGAAGCGACTTTCCGACCCGACAACAAACGCTTCCGAAACCTTTCCGAGTCGCTGCCTCGATTATTTGAGATTCTAACCTCGAAAATTCGTATCAACTGCATCGCCGTCAGAAACAGTTTGACAGCCGAAAACTCGGGATGGCCAGCCTGGACTAATAGCCGATAAAACTCGCGCATGCGCTGTTGATTTTCAAGTTCGAAGAGATACTCCCGGTATATACAAAATCTTGGTTAAATTAACGGATAACACAAAAGTTTGATTAAAAAAAATTAGAAAAAAAAAAAAAAAACGATAGAAGAAAAAACCAATTCAAAATATTTTTGTTTGTCTAATAAAATTTTTTTTCATATCAATTCAGAACTATCACCTGTGTACTTCATTGTTGTAAACGCGTAATAATGACGATGAAAAAGCAATAGCGGTGGATTCGCGACCCGCAAGGTATTAAGGAAACTAAGGAGAAACTCTTCTCTCTCGTCTTTCGCCATTTCTGTTGTTTTTCTTCTTCTTAATCAACGACGAGTCCCCCGAGGCTGGGGCTTTAGTGCCGGCGTTTCGGCCCTGTGCGGTTTTCTTTCTCAGTGTGTTATAATATATATTTTTCTTATCGAATCAGCCTCCATCCTCCTCGATCAACCGAAATGCACGGAAGTGCAGCTGAAGCAACGCGCGCGCGGCTCACGAGAGATTATGATCGATTTTCCGGCTGCCAAACGCGAGAAGAAGTCTTTTTATAAGTTGTCGTCATAGATTTTTATTCTTATTTTACACTTTTCTTTTTTAAACGTGACAAGAATATATAAATGTATATATATATATTTATATTTACATATTATATATGGGGCATTGCATGTCCTAACTCGAGCAATGATTTTGCCCCACCATTTTTGATTCGCAGCTTCAGGATTTTTTATACGATTCTCAAATCTCAAAAAAAGCACACCTGAATTGCTTCAGAATTTTTCCTACAACCGTTGATTTTTTATTATTAATCAAGTCCGTCTGAAAATTGGCATTTTTTCAAAATCTCCAAATATACTGAAAAATTTTATTTTTCATTTCAATCGTCCTGATATCGGCTTATGACGGAGCATTTTTTTTTTTTCTTTATCGATCCTTTCTTACCATCTTAAACGTCTTAAATAAACGTAACATCATGTTTCAATGTTCCGAAAATTCATTAAAAATTACCATAAATTCAGCGTCATCGCGCTAAAATATTTAGAATGAAACACAGAATTTTTGGTAATTTTCATTTACAGTTTTCGGAACGTTCAAACATGGTGTTTTGTTTGTTCAAGACGTTCGAGGTGCTAAAAACATTTCACAAAAAACATCACTGGCCGATGTCAGAATGATTGGAATGAATAATAAGATTTTCGAAATTTTTTTGGGGATTTTTAAAAGATACCAACCAATTTTTCATCGAGTTTGAATAATCGTAAAGAATCAACGCTTGGACGAAAATGTCTGAAAAATTTCTCGAGTACTCATCTGATATATCGGAGAATCGTACAGAAAAATCTGAAATTGATCAAAAATGGTGAGGAAAAAATCAGTGGTCGAGTGGACATGGAATGCTCCATATATTTAGTTTAAATAAAAAAAAAAAATAAGAATAAAAAAGGTGATCGTACGCCGAAAATTATTGTATTTTCAGTTCTGTGTGCAGTATCGATTATGCAACATTGATGTTTCCGACTGTGCAAAAAAAAAAAAAAAGCAAGTAAATTTTGCCGCATAGCAGTTATTCCAATATTCGCAATTGGACGAGAAGTTTTTAACCGGAACTATTTACCTTGAAAATATTTTTCACTGTCCAATATGTCCCAATATAAGATAAGTCTCGCATTAGCAAAATTTAACTTATCGTTCGTTTTAGTCACAGCTTTGCAATTATTTCGTTCAACTTGTACTCTTTTTTTTTTTTTTTTTTTTTTTTGTCATACAGCGATAAATTATTAGATACATTCGTAGAAAGCTGAATTTTACAGAATCACGAGAGAGTTTTGAATTTGCGTGTTATATTGTTATGAAAAAAAAAAAAAAAAAATTGAAATTTAAAATTTCAACGACGAAGGCATTCTAAAATTTAAACAATTGATACAATCGTTTCAATTTGCCTGCGATAATATTAAGAGAGCCTACATTGCCCGTAGCAGCCGCAGAGAAATTCGGAACGAATATTAATTCATCGACTCGGGTTACCAACGATACTCGGAGGAAATCACCGAGGCACTTTCACTCCTCTCGTCGCTTTTCGAAGCTCGTCGATCAAAACGAGGGAAGAGAATAATACACCCATTTTCTCTCCCTTTTCTCCGACATGCGGTGTAATATGTTAGTTGGTGCTGCCTATAAACTTGCGGCTCGTCTTGTCCCCTTTTCACGCATTCGCTTTATTTCCTCTCCTTCGCACTTTTATTCCCTCAGTTCGTTTCACAGTACGTAAATTTTCATCCTGTAATCCTATTGTATCATCAGCGATGATGGATATTCAAATTTGTTTGTGGAACAGAAGAAGACGAAGAAAAATAAATAAATAAATAAAGATACCAAAAAATTATACATCGGTATGAAAAATTAAAATCTTTATCGAAAGATTTTATCGAAAAGCGAAAAGTCACGTTTTAATGGAATTTTTTTTTTCTTTTTCTTAATCAATTTTTGAAATTTATTTTTATGTACACAAGTGACGATGAAAAAAAATGTTTCAACGAGTTTTTAACCCTTTGGGTCACGCATTATTCTGCCGAGTTAACTTTTATAACAAGATAATATGTATAATTTTGGGATCACTGATTGTTCAAGATCGTGAATGAATATTTCGAATTTGATCAAATCTGGTCAACAAATTCTATGCACGGATTTTCGGGGTTCCTGATTGGATTCGCCGGGCTGAATTTTGAAGATTTAATTTCAGATTCGTAATCAGCCACCCCGAAAACCCTTGTACAGTTTTTTTTTTCCCGGATTCGATTGAGTTTGAAATTTTTTTTCGGCCATATTAGATCCGTCATGTTGAATTTTGAAAGTCCGATTTCAGATTCGTAATCAGCGACCCCAAAAACTTGTAATTCATTTAAAACATGTGTACGTGTAGCGGGATGATATTCTCGGAAATGAATTATTCATTCAATTTTCACGATTTTTTTCAATCAATTTGTTTCTAACAATAACAATTCGCGTTACATCGTGACAATTACTATCGAGTATTGAAAACCTGTTAGTATACTATCGGAAATAGCGAAAAAAAACTGCCAAGAAATATGTTGAAAAGTTTTTTAAACATACAAAACATGAATGTAAAATACGACTAAAAAGTGTCGAAAGAGGGATAATCTGATTTTTTGTTTTTTTTATTTTCGCCTGTTTTGGTTTAACACGACCGAATACAAAGTACAAATATTTACCCTGACGCAATTTTTAGTTCATCGTCATTCTTTAAACCGAGGGGGGAGAGGATATGATTTGATCGATACATTTTCAAATTGGATTTTGTCACCGTTTGCTTTTCTCGTCACGTTCGCTAATTACTTTTAATATCAGGTCTCTTTGCCTTTGCCTCGTGTAATCAAGCCTGCGAATGAAAAAATGAACGAGAGTAAAAAAAAAAAAACAAAACCGAAAAAAATTAAACTTCATGTCGCAGGGTTGGGGGAAAAAACTTGTTAACTTTTATATTATGTAAAACGTTTTACATAAACGAATACCTAACATATTAAAAAGATACGTAATATATCAAATCGGGCATTACAAAAACTTGTGGGTAAATTTTTTCCTAAATCGGAACTTTTGAACAGTGACAAATCTGGTAAAAGTACTTTGGGCAAAAAAAAGTGTGAGAAAAAATATAGAAAAGAAAAGAATAAAAATATCGTGTAGAATATTTTACATTTTATATCCAACTAATGGAAAAATTCAATTATCTTGCGTGCCCGTTTATTCATTGAATTCAAAACTAGAGGCGAATTTTCCTCTCCGGGGAAATTCTAACCTTGATGCGATAATCTTGGCAAGGATATCGTTCGTCCTTCGGAAAGGTAATGAAGCTGGATTTGTGTCTCCCTTCTTCATATTTTGCGACGACCCCTTCCTTGACGCCACCGTGGATCATTCCATTCCCGAAGGACTCGCGGTAAGGGTTGGTTCGATACTTTGTATCTCCCTTACTTCGCGCCATCGGTATATCGGTGGTTTTCCATCCGTATAAACGTTTGTGTCAGAAAATCTTCCCGGAACGATGATTTCCTCTTCCGTATTCCCGGCGTTCACTCAAAGTTTAAATTTTAAATCGAACCCTTTTCGTTGGGTCGTCGTAAAATTTTATGGGAAAGGTCGCGCGTCCGGTGCACCTTCTCTTCCTTCGATGCGCGAAATTAATTTTCATCCAAAGTAACCGATGGGGGTGGAAACGTGGCGAAGAATTCAGATACGAGGATCGCGGTTACGGTATAGAATTTTTTAACACCGCACAAACGGTTTCGTAGTGTCTCAAAATTTGGAAAATCGATTTATATACCCCGAGAATCTCTTGAAACTTGAAAATCAACCGCGCATGCGCGAGTTTTATCGGCTGTTCGCGCAGGCTGGCCATCCCGAGTTTCGGCTGTCAAACTGTTTCTGACGGCGATGCAGTTGATACGAATTTTCGAGGTTAGAATCTCAAATAATCGAGGCAGCGACTCGGAAAGGTTTCGGAAGCATTTGTTGTCGGGTCGGAAAGTCGATTCTTCAAAGAACGGTCGGAATTTAACGCTCACGCTCTTTGAAAATTCAAACGTAGACATTTTGCGTAGGTTGGCCCGCCTGCATCGCAGAAAAGAATATCGCCGCGGAAAGATTTGGCCGACCAATGAGATTTAATTATTTGGCGCATGCGCGGTTGTTTTTCAAGTTTCAAGAGATTGTCCCGGTATATGCATAATAGTAAAAATAGTGGAAAGGCGTCAAAGTACGGAAAGATGAAATAATGAATCGTCTAAACTGTAACGAATCTGTATAAATTAGTGATGTAACGAATATTCGCCTAATTCTTGACATTCGCATTCGGAAAAATCGTGCCAATATTTTGCGAACGTGACTGTCGCAAACACTTCATACTTTGCTTATAAAAACTGTGAAAATAATATAAAATAAGGCAAAAAATCTTAGTTTCATAACGAACTTTTATTACGAAAGTTTGTTATCACGTTTGAATCGCAATTGTCAATTTTCAGCCATAGAAAAATGGCGCCAGATTTAAAAATGTATATTTGCATTCGCGAATGCTTTAAATTTTACATTCGTTACGTCATTACTGCATATTTTGATTTTCTCTGCTTTTATACGTCTCCACGTTTCAACTTTTCTATATTTTGTTATTCGTTTAACAATTCGATTATGCGAAGAGTTTATATTTTCTAACCCTTTCACATTCTGTGTTCTTCAGTGACAAAAAGTTTCACAAAATCTATATTGGATTATTATTAAAATAAAAAAAAAAAAACGTCGTTATAACTTCATTTCGAGAATATTAGTGCGATTTATCGTTTAAAAACTTCGTGAAATGTTGTTCACTTATAAATAAATTATACCCGTGACGTCTGTGAATTTCCGAATGATTGTAACATCGATCAAACAAAAGAAATTCGTTGCAATTATGCAATCGCCATGTTATTTATTTATTCATTTTTTTTCTTTTCCAAAGTTACGCATTTTTAGCGCGACGTCAATATCAAAGCTACGATAAGACTGCCAGCTTTATTATTTCCATTGATAAATCTCGCACAAACGTTATTGTAGATGCATTCCCAAGCCGAGATATTTTGAGAACCATTCACGGCCAATAACCGAGTCCTTGAAACTAGTTTAGATGACGGTTTCAATTCGCCTCAAGTGATCCACCGCTATCAACTTGTTATAAGACTAGATTTCCGTGTTACAATTACACTTAAGAAATATAAACTCGTCTATACGTGCGTTTAGTTTTTTATTGTGCAATAAGAAAATTCCGACACTTGAATTGAATAATATGCTTCGCGCTTATTTCTCACTTGTACGAAAAAGTTTAAATGAAACAAAAAAAAAAAAAAAATAAAAAAATAACCGGCTGGCTCGTGAAAATTTAACAGGATAATTTTATTCTCGAATTCTTTGCGTTATTATATATCCTGCATATTGTGTAACCATTTCAGTAATATCAATAATTATTTTATACCTTATACACTGAGAGAAATTTTTAGTTACGGTTACCGCTCAGAATCGGTTCTTAACTATTTTCATTTTTTATCATAATAGAAAAATATAGTTGTAGGTAGAAAATGAAAATTAGTTTTCTAGCCGTTACCGGAAAGTCTGGTATCCGTTGCTATTCTTTCTCATTACGATCGCTGTTGCTATATTTTCTCGTAACTGTTGCGAAAATTTAATGCTCGTGCAACGATAAATTGATGTTAAAACTTTATGTAACTAAAAAAAGTAGAGTAAACCTCAGAAACTGATTTTGCGTCGCAACAACCAAAAAAGGATCGACGATAGCGCAAAATGGTTAGGCGTACCTCGTTTTTTGTAATTCCAACAATATTCAAATAGTTTTTTTTTAACGATACCTGTTTTGCTCAATTTTTCTAGTTACTGTAACAAATGAAATTTTTCTCATTGTACTTTTGGGGAATGATCGTTAAAATATCCGTTTTTCGTTATTAGGTACTTTTTTTTTTCTAAAGAAAATGACAACAGTTGAAGGAATTTATGATTATCGACTTCATTATTTATATATTTTTTTTTATTGAAATTAATAACAAAATGGTGACATCTTGTATATAAGTAGCGAACGATTCCGAACTCGAAAGCTTTTGCTGTTTGTTTGACATCACTGTCGAACTTGTAACGGATAGAAATATTTTGTTTCACTAAAAACACCTTTTCTGGTTCAAGCTCGTAGCCCAAATGTTGAAAAAAAAAAAATCTACACATATACGATTACGAGGAAAAAATTAAATCCTTCAATCGTAAAATTGTTGACGAAGCTTTTATTGTAAAAAAAATGTTTGGATTGAAATTCAAAAATTTAGCCTCGAGCTCGCATCGATAAACAAGTTTTCAAAATTGTGTTCAAAAAATTTGAAGTCGATTGGATAAAAATTGAGGAATCTACACCGCCGGATCGAAAACGCAGTCGTTCGGTACTTATATGCGCCATACCGCCATTTTGTTATTGATTTAAATGAAAAAAATCTAATATTTTCTTGAAACCATAGATAATAAAGCCCTGAAACTCAAATTGGTCCAAGTGTATTCATTTCCGTAAAAAAAAAAAAACAAAAGGGAAAAAAAACCTAGGTACGATTTTAGACCGTCCAAGCTGTACCTCGCTTAAAGAGAAAAGGATCGTCTGTCGGATCATTAACGAGTCATTGATATCCCTCTTTCCGTTTTATCTTACACAACAATTTCGTACAATTACGATATTTTAAGGATGAATTTTAACCGGCGTATCAAATGAATGGATCATTTTTTCGCTTATCGTTAATTGGCGATTAAGGATAGTATGACGATAAGTCGAGCATGAAATGAATTTTCCAATTTCCGCAGACAGAGATTTAAGAAATTTGTCAAATTGGGGCGCAGGCTGTTGATTCGGATAAAGTACCCGTTGAAAGAGTTTAAATTTAATTTGAGGAAGGTGCGTTTATTTTCATCTTTTCAGGAGAGTAAATTTAGAGGAAGATTAACGGATTACTTTAACAGCTTTTCGGCTGGCTTTAGGAAAAAATTTTCCGTTACTTTTCAACTATCCTGTAAATTGATTAACTTAATTTTTTTCGTTTATCACATCTCACCGGTAACAATATCTTTTCACAAGTGTAATAATAAAACGAAAAGAAAGTTGTGATAATCGTTACCAGCTATTTTATAGGTAATAAAGCAGACTTTTATATCAGGCTTCATTTTCAACCAACGCCCAACAACGAAAATGACGATAACAAATGTCAAAATATTGTAAAGTTCTTTTCAAATCTTTGAGAAACAGGATTAACGTGTTAAAATATTCAACAGTTTGAAATACCTTCTTTTCCGCGACTATACCGTGATGAAATTCTGTTCCAATTATTCATTCAAACCTGGAGATAATTTACTTGGAAACAAATATAACACCGAGCCGCGTTCAATTAATTTTATACTCGTGGGGGAAAACGTAGTTTCAATGGGGTTCTAATTTCCTGTGTATATTGCACTTAAGCTGCGGGACGAGTTTTATAAATATGTACGTACGGTAGCGAACAAAGGCGTGAGATAAACAAGTGCATTTTTATATCTTGCGTAAGAAGCATTAAAAAAAAAAAAAAAGGGGGGGGGGGGGGAAACTTACGGGCGAAGAACGTTACTCGGTACGAAATTGATACTTTTTGTTAATTGGGTTTAATCGCGATCAAGGAAATTTTCGTAATGTTTCAAACGAAAAGAAAGAAAGAAAGAAAGAAAAAAAAACAATAATGCTGTAATTATAAACATGAGGTAATTGGATGAGAGAGATTTTTCTTTTGAAATCGCTCCATAATAATTAAGATATTTAGTTGAGCGTTGATTTTGATGAAAAGAACAATTTTTTTTTTTTTTCACATCTTCGAACATCTCAATTAAATATAATGTTATTTGTTGATCAAAATCGATATCAGTGGGATATTGAATAAAACAAAAAAATTTACATTCAACAGCACCAATAACGTAATAAAAAAGAAAATATACGCAAAATGGGTCAGTGAAATTTTATAAAAGAATAGTATAAATAGATAATGGATAATAGAAATAATCGTAGAGTAAAATCGAACGATTCTATCAGTTTTTAACTGTTCCAAAACGATTTGAAATGAAAAATTCGATGACCAAGTGTCCCTTTTGTCCATCAACACAACAATTAGCGTTTGTTTTTCTTTTATTTTTCGGCAAATTTAAAAACGTATTTGAACAGATCAAAATCGACAAAAAAAATAACTAAATAAATTATCAAATCACGAATCCCTGACCTTCGTAAATTGAGCGTCGTTTCGTTTTTATTTTTTTTTCACGCAACTCTTGTCGGCCCGATGAATTCGATTCCATCCAATTCACACGCCATACAACAAACTCCAGACTTTGTTATGTATACTGCGCGTATGCAAAAATTTGCGAAAAAAAAATCGCTTTCTTCAAGGATTGAAAGCTACGCGTATAAATGCACGGAAAAAAAAGGGGGAAACGAAAAAAAAAAAAACTGAAAGAAACGATTCGTTGTTCAAAAGTTGGCTGTAATTATGCTCGATGTATACCTATGTAAATATGAAAATATGATATATTTTGCCTGCGAATAACTTGGAAATAAAATTCAGTACCAAAAATATAGCGACTGAGGATATTTTTGGATAATTTGAAACTTTTTTTTTTTTTGTTGGGCCCATTACAAGATCCATCCTAACATCTATACGTACACATTGCTTCTCGAATCTGGAGTAAATATAATATGTACAATTTCTGTAGATATAAGTACATGATTTAGCTCAGCTGTTGCACGTCCGGAAGCTAAGAGAGTTCAAACTCGTCGTCTACTCTCTAGGGTCGTAGACGCCATTAAACTTTCAGACGACTTTCCGAAGCTCGAAGCTGCTACGGCGATTCGAGCTTTTACGATATCTACTTGAAAACTGCTCCTTCTCTCCGACGTTTTAATCTCCGAGCTGCTGCACTTATTTCTTATAATTAGTCGTCGGTGTAGCGTGAAGTGGGATTCTGCACTTGTAACAGTTCGGAGTGGATTAACTTCACTGCACTTTAAAGTTTGAACGGAATTTTCAAACGCTGCGGAGTCTGATTTTCTTCTCTACGTATACGAGGAGGTTCGTTGACCGTAAATCGATAGTTTGTTGTTATTTTATCACGAGAGAGTATTCGTCAAATTATTACATTCCTAGGCTGAGAATATTATGTTTTTGAAAAGAATTGAACAGAAAATACTGGAATCGCAAAGAAAAGTTTAGACTTTGATGCGTGATTTTTATACGATATTTTTATAATGGTCGAAAATCTAGTAGAATTCTTTGAATCCGATAATTTTTGGAAAATTTATCGAAACACTGTTTTTCTTTTTTTTTTTCCTTTTTCCTATCACGTTGGCCTCGTTAAATATTTAATGTTACCAACATTGAACCGATATTGATTTTATGATTAAGAAATGGCAGTAATTATCGACTGCTGAGAAAAAAGTAAATATCCGTTTGAATTGTAAAAATTTACAGTCTTATACGGTGGTTTAATAAAAAGTATTGATTTCTGGCAAACCAATTTTTCTAACGACATTTCAATTTAGCAAATACAAAGAGTTCTACAATTTTGATGCATCACAATTACGGTTGAGAACATTCAGTGTTTTATTAAGATTTTTAAAAAATTCACTGGAAAATTCATTGCTAAATGAAACTGAAGTACGAATCTGTAATAGTTGAGTTATGTTATTTTTATCGTGTAAATTTGGATAGAAATGAAAAACACACTCAGGGAATGCATTTTACTTTTTTAAAAAAATAATTTTGTGGACGCATTTAGTAGAAAATTATATCGTGGGAACACAGTGTTTTGTTGTAAATACCAAAATTAACGAAATGGTTTTTTCGAAATCGCAAAAAAAAAATATACTTGAATAAAATATACTTGTACATACAAAATCTCGATTTTAATTTAGTCAATTTAATGAAATGATGCTGTTTTGTGGTATTATCAAAATATTGAATACCCTCCTCTGGTAAATTCAACAAAATCGCTTCGTACAGTTTACCAAATCTATTCGGTGGATAAAAATCAGTAACAAATTGCGAAATCATGAAAGCTGCTAATTGACTGCCGCTATCAAATGATGTGTTACATCGTAAATCTACAAATATTTTTGTTGAAACGGCAAAATACTTTCAGTAACGCGTGAAAAATCCTTTCTCGCAAGAGAAGTAAGATGAGCAGTTATTGAGAGGCTTCGGGTATCCGTCCGGTGTAATCAGCAGAACTAAATCATTAGTCGTCTAATACCGTTGAATCAGCCTGTCAATTCACAACGGCATATATCTCCGTCGATGTATCGACGTGGCACTTGATTCACGTATCGTAAACTACGATTAAACGATAATTTTTGCAGTCATAACAATAAAACGATCATTTTTCAATCTTTACAAAATTATTTCGCTGTGTAGATCTGATTTCGCAATCGCAGCAGAATCTATGGGATTGTGGTGCCAAACATTTTCTTGGACATTACTAAAACATTGTTTTCTGAGAACTATAAAATCATCTAAACTTTTTGATTGTAAGAAAATAATGTTTGCACTAGTTTTTTACCCGTAGTGTCACTACACGCTATGTGCTCGATAAAAACTGACTCTCCTACTGTTTTCTCAAAGTTTCATACTCGTACTTTAATCAAGAATAATACATCGCTGTCTAGAAAAAAAAACAAAAAACATCAGAAGTATGAACAAAAAAAGTTGTAGAATTTTTCCCGATTTCACGGCAAAGATTGACGACAAGTTTTCCATTAGAATTCAATCGTGGTACCCGGTAGCTTTTATTTTTTTACACACGTTCCAGATTTTTTTTATTTGGAATTGCAATAACAGTATTACAATATGTAAGACTTGCATCAATGAATTGAAAGAAAAATCTATTCCCAAAATCCTATAAACTTTGAATTGAATCCTGCGAATGGATTTGCGGTAAACTAAAGTCGTATTATAGTTTTCGAAATTACGGCACACGTTGTATGATGGAAAAGCAAAAGATTCATCGTTTCTTCTCCCAAGTAAGAACAAGGAGCTAAACTCGCTATGATCCAGCAAAAACGGGCGAACATTCCGTGCAACGTCCCCATAAATTTCACCCTGTTCGTACGACAAGGAGGCTCTTAATCATCCTTTCCAATTTCAAAATTCACCGCAAATTTCCGCTCATTCATATCGTACACCTCGTGTCGAATTTCAAAGTCTTCCTCGATTATCTCACCTCCCCATTCTTCCGCTTTGTTTCTCTCTCAGTGTGACGAGTCTCGAATGATTTTCAAAGTTTTCGGGTAGTTTCAAAGTCGGCGCTTTTCTTCATCGGATTCCATTGTCCTCGAACCCTTCCCCGGGGTTATTCTGCTCTTCAAAACACGATAATACACCGTCGCTTCGCGGTTTTCCTGAATGCCTGCCTAAACTCTTATCTGTGCCTCGTTAGATTCTGGAAAACTTTGGCAAAACTCTGCAGCATCGTTACCCAAGGCACCGCTTTCGTGCATCGTATTTCAGATCGTTGAACTTTGTCCGAACTGCCAGTTTCGCGATAAAGTTGAAGATAAAGAAAACCGAACACTTACGTGGGTGTGAAACAAACATTTCGCGTTCCAATCTCTCCGAAAAATAATCGTCTGTTATTGGAATTTAAATTTTGTATCTAAGATATTTCTTAACTTTCATAAAATATTCTTGGTAAAAAATGGTAAAAAATGAAAATAGTTAAGGACTGAGCGATAACAGCAACAAAAAATTTGTCTCAGTGCCGCACAAAGATAATTAATGAACATATAGATCCAAATCGATCATTCATTCGATTCAGCTACTCCCGGCATTGTAAATATTATCAACGATTTTGAGAATCTGCGACTCATTGTTCACAGTTTGCGTACGATTCGAAGGGTTTAGAAAAGCCCCTGAAAATTTGGTTCTCAACGAATGACCGCAAAGTTCATAAAAGCGATTATGGTTCGACGTTTGGCGTGGTTGTAGGATTAAATATCTAGATTAAGCTGGATCACGCCGCGCCGCTTTGTTACAACCTGTGTAAATGCAAAATGCGGTGAGGTTTGCTTAATTTCTTCTTCATTGTTCAAACGCGACGATCGCCGTATCTTGAATTCATTGTTTTTCGCTGAAAATTTTGCCTCATTTCCTCCGAATTGGCTCACGTTACGAAGTATTATGCACGAGATCGGCTCCGCAGATTAATTCGTAAGGAATTTTGCCGAATCCTTAACTCGAGGTATTTAAAACGATTTAATTTATTCCGACTTTAATTAGAGCCGTGCAAATTATCTCGATCACCCGTTCGACCGGTCTTTATGTTATTAAATGTTGAATAAAGAAGCCGGAAAAACTGTTTTATCGCGATAATTTTCATCAACGTGAAAAGGAATGAGTCAGTCGGTCCGTTCAACGAACTTCCGCGATTATCTGAAAAACCACTGAGTAAAAAATTTGAAACTGTTGTACTCGGCAGCCAAATAAAAAAATTTTAAAAGAAAATTTCCTTTTTCAGAAACAAAAGGTTCATAAATTTTCTTAAAATTAATATCAAAACCATGATGTAAAAAAATAAGGTGCGTCGGAATTGAAGATCGATTTTCGCTCAGTCTGCGCATATCCGATCATAACGTTACAAAAATCATGCGAATAGGTGACTTGAGGTTACTCATTTATTTTCGTATATTCTGTTTGTTCAAGAAGGCCAGTTTCTGCAGTCAAAAGTCGCAAGAATAATAATATGAAGAATAAAAAAATATCAAGCCTTGGATATGTATTTTGATTGGTTTAAACTAAAGCGGATGTGCATTTGTTTAACTTTATTTCCTTACGTCGCGATTTAAATTTAAAAAAAAAATAACATGATCGTTTATTTATAAAAAGTATAATTTAGTTAGTTAAACAATGAGAATCGATTCATTTCCGGTAGAACCGGAAGTTCAAATTAAACTGGGCATAGCAATTTTTCACGCTCGTCATTTCGTTGTAAAATCCTGTAAGTTTCGAATTTTTTCATCTAGAAATCTTCGAAATCGTCGCGTAAATTTTTGCCGGACAGTTCGACATTTTCTTAAAAACCTGTTTCTCGGATTCTGAAGTTTTGAAAACTCAACGATTCGTTTAAATTAGAAAAAAGTGATTTTAGATCGAAACCAATACCTACTCCTTTTACACCGCCAAACGTGATGAAAAGTAAAAATATTAACATTCGTACCGAAACGAGAAACTTATATTCGAGGCTGATGTTTTCGTTTTTGAAATTTTTTTCTTCGACTCTTCCATTCGTCAATCCCACAACGAAAATATTCAATAACCGTGGGCTTGATTGAAAAAAAAAAAAGAAAAAAAAAATGAAAACTTTTTTTCGAATCCCACATCTCATGGAAATATTTATGAGAAGTAACAAATGCGCAAACATAATTTTGTAAAAAAATACACACATACATATATATGTGTGTGTGTAAAAAAAAAGAAGGAATAAATCAGCTGACACGTGTTGACTGTATTAGGACAAAAATAAATAAATATATAAAAAACTGCGTCTTCAGCTCCGCATTAATATTTATTTGAGGATAAACACGTGCTGTTTATCCTGTCCTGAAGAGCCTACTCCTTGAAAATTTCGTGAATTTGGTCGATAAATTATTTACAGCTTTCGAACCACCGTATTATATAAACGAGATAATATTTTCTTGGGTGAAGATTTTCCGCAGCTTCTTGAAAAGCTTTTCGCCCATATTCGTGTTCACATTCGTTTTGATTTATCGTTTGTGGCAACTTATTGTTTTTATACGCGTTCTCGAGTATACGGAGTTTATCGTTATTGCAATATTCACATTATTATTATCATTTGCTTCTTGAAAAAATGCGAAAATACGATTAAATGTGCGCGTGTATACGGGGCATTCCACGCCAATTCGATCTGGGTTTCACCCTTGACCTCTGAGATTTCGGAGTACCTATCAAAGTGAGAACAATCGTAGAAAAAATCGCGCGACAAATCTGAGAGGTTGAGCGTTAAACCCGGGTCGAATTGGCGTGGAATGCCCCATATATACGCGAGGCGAACGAGCCTTACAGATAATGTCGTCGTAAACGATTGTATGGGATATAATTGGGCCACCTACGCACCTGTATCGCGTATACGGTAAGATGGCGTAAAAATATATATATTAATGCGATAGTAAAGGTGAATTTTATGTTACATAAATCCCGAGGGTGTCGTTGGGACATCAACTTTTTACTTTATACAGGTCTACAATGTGTGCCGTACATTCCGTTACGAATTGTGAAAGGTTGGATGGAAATTTTATTATTTCGACAGTAAAATATATATATGTATATATATATTTTTTTGTGCGTGTGTATTGTCGTAAAAGAGAGAAAGAGAAGTGATTTTTTTTTTCTTCTCTTATCCGATCCAATTATAATCGTTTTATCGAAGGAAGTCAAAAATTTATCGCATATTGTTATGAAAAATTATCGCGGACACGTGCTCGCAGTTTGTTTTATAAATTTATCAAGTCTTTAATTAGTTTCAATTTAAATTCTATACTTTTTCTGGTACATTACGTGTAGATTACGGGATTTTTTTCATTTTAATACAATTTAATTCATTTTTGCTTCTTTTTATTTTCCCTTTTTTTTTCTTTTTTTTTGCGAATTTAAATCTTCTCGTTCGAATTTCTTTTTGAACAACGAAGATTTCCATTCATCGTCACGATATATCACAAACGGCGAAACTCAACGACAGTTTTTTTGCCGAAAGGAAAAAATAAATAAAAAATTCTTGTCAACCAAAGAAAATGATCGTTATTTATTTATTTATTTTTTTTTCTATATTACTCAGAACGAAAAATTCATCCGTTTCGTATGTGGGTATAAAAATTGTGAATTTGCATGAAAACGTTGAACGACGATGAAACACGTGTGTAATAATAAAAATTAATCAACGATCGGCACGGTACGAGGTTAAAACACATGCATATAAAATTCACCAGACAAAATTCAGCTGGATCCAGATTCAAAATATCCCGTTTCATTTTTCTTCACATTTCGTATCGCGGCTGCAATTTTATGAAATGAAAAAAAAAAAAAAACCAAAATAATTATTCTCAAACTCGATGTTATCGCGCCAAATTTGGTAATGAAAAATTTTTCAACGATCGTTTGCAAAGAAAGAAAAAGAAAGGAAGAAAATATTTTCTTATATCCGTGTGGACGTAAACGTTTTTCCGAGTAAATGTTGCGTAGGAAAAAAAGGATCGTTTACTCCTCGTTAAAAAAAAGTTGACAAAAAATAAATAAATAAATAAAAAAAATACCAATATCGCCCGAACAAGATATCCAGTCTTGTCCGCGAAGTAATTGACGCTAATCGGCACTAAAATCGTCGGGGGAATAATCGGGAGGTAAATACGAATGATGCGATATTCGTGTTGTTTGCCCCCCCCCCCCCCCCCCCCCGCCCTCTCACCTCCTTCTCTCTCTCTCTCTCTTCCTCCTCTTCTCTTTTTCACGCTTTCCGAGCTGTCGTTAACATCGTTCGTATAATTAATCTCTACATCACGTTGTAAGTCTGATATCGGATCATAAAAGTTGGTTGGGATCCGGTTATTAATCGGTTCAACCCTAGAACGGCAACGAGAATTGTGGGGGTTGGGAGGGTGAAAAAAAAACACCCCGCGTGACTTTCTACTACCCGCCGCAAGATAACAACTTATGTTTTCGCGTTTCGTTTGTTTGCGGTTGGATCAAATTTTCTTTTTTTTCTTTGGTGGAAGTTGGGCAAAAAAGTTTTCGTGGCCCACGCGATTCATTGTAAAAAAATGAAAAAAAAAAAAAAGGTAAAACGCAACGACAAAAAAATAAAAGAAAATGAGACCCTAATGGAATTTTTTCCGAAAATAGACGACGGAAAAAAAAAAAAATAAATAAATAAAAAATAACGTTACCGTTGTAGGGTTAATCCGAAAACCACAAAGGCGCGAGCACTCCAAAGACCCAACCAGCCCATCCTTTAACCGTAAAATCAATTTTCCTCTACGTTTTTTGTCCGGCTGACTTCTTCCCACACACACACACACACACACACGCCTACCAAACTTAGGAGTCCAATATTTGACCATCCGGCTCTCGTAAAATTGTCATTAGGATAGTTTCCCCGGATTAAATTAACCTCTTAGGTCGGCAGGGTTGGGGATAAATTCCTCGTTTCCGAAACCAGTCTCTCTGTGGAAGATCTGAACCTTCGTATGCAAAACCGTGTTTCATTTTGGTTTACGGTTGTGTCAAAAAGCGGTTATCACAAAAGTTCTAGCGGTAGGATCAGTTTTTTTTTTTTTTTTTATTTTCTCTCTCGTTAACTTGAACGATATTTATAGCGGAAAATAATCTTTTTCGCAGAATTGAACTCGTAATTATTATCATGACTCAGTCGGATTTCTTTTGAATTCTGCCGTTACGATGATTTTCAGCTCAGTTATAGCTCCCGAAAATTTTGAAGGAAGTAAAAGTACGGAACTTGAAAATCTGAAGAATAACATGACTTCGGTGTTTTTCGAATTTGGGAAAATCCCAGTTGAGAAAAAAAATTCTACAATTTTCTCAACAATTCAACGTGTTTGAATTTTTCAGACTTTGGATCGCTAATCAGCCTGGAAATTCAAATCACGAGTTTTGATAACTCTGTACAGATCCTAAAGTTATAGAACCCCTGATTCCCTGATGACCTTTACGAAACGGCGTCAGAATAGCCATTCTTTCCACGTAACTTTATCAGTCACGCGATTAATGTTTTTTTTTTTTTTTCTAATGGCCTGAAGTTCATTTACACGTTTCCTATGTATTTTTCGACCCTCAATGCGAATCTGATGTCAAAAATTGATTAAAACTAAAAACAACCCCTAAAACGGGGTGAATTATCAACTTTGTTTTAGATAGTGTTCTTGAATGAGATTTATACGATTATTTATTTTGATACAGTACGGTTTTAGGCCGAAAACATCTGCAACTCCCAATACTATCTATATCCACCCCTGATAAGGGTAAAAAGTACCCCTGTGCATTGAATTTTGTAAATCCAATGGCCATTTTGAGAACTCTGTTTGCCAAGCAATGAATTCCAAGCGTTTTTATTATACCGTTACTATCAAATTTCTCTGCTAACGAATTGCATTTACGAAAATACGTTTTCTCTTCTATACGCTTATTTACAACGATTCGAAACAATTATGAATTTTTAAAAAATCGTAATCTTTCCAAATTTCTTAGTAATTTTTCCCCTGAAAATGCAAAAAAACTCGGGTCTTCGCATGGAGTGTAAGAAAAAATCAGAAAAGAATAAAAGTGTGCCACTACAGTGGCTTTCGTAAACGAAAGGGTTAAAGTCATGTTTTCCCGAGACTCTGAAAAATGTCAAATAATCGAAAAACAAAATTTCCGAAGTAATCGCAAACACTTTTGACAGCACAATTTCGCTCCGTCTTCCTCTTTCTATGCCGTCAGTAAGCAATCACCGTTCGACACGGTTTAAAATCGGATTTTAGTCACAGGTAGAGCAAGTTCTGCACGTTCCAGCAAATTCGGGTAATTCGCGTTGTCCAAATTCCAATCATCAGTAATTGCATCGCACCTGATCGTCACTGTAGCTGTGCCATGCAAACCGCCGTAGCTGACCGATGCTGATCGACGATGTTATCCCCCAATCGAAAATTGGCTCGAATTTTCCCCGTCGACGTTTCAATTTCCGTAGAAACTTCGGAAACGGTTTATACGACACGTTCCGTACGTCAATCTGTTCCTGAAGGAATTAATTAGGGGGGGTTAATTAAACGGTCCCTTCGTTGCGACGTCCCGCTGCTCAGTGACGATAATCGTGTTTTTATGCACAGAGAGATATCGCTTCACTTACGTCAGGTGACAAGAAAAAAAAAAAAAAAAAGAAAAAAAAACATAAGGAAAGAAATCACTGTTCTGCAACCTTAAAACCATTTTTAACACGCCGAGCATCCGAAATGTGATTTATGCTTTGCTTGACCATTGCGAAAACGCGGAATAACAATTTTTTTTTTTTTTTTGGTCAAACATTCATATTTCCCTTCTTCGTTACTTTATTTTGGGTTTAAACTTTAGGTGTTCTATGGTGTGATTTTGTACTCTGGTTCCAATAATTGAAAGATGGAAGAGTGAGTTTTGAGCCTTTCTCATACCTTCTAAAAACCAATGTAAAAAAGTAAAAAAACGAGAGAATTAAAAAGAAACTTTGACTACGTCACATATTTTTTTTCATTCGCATAAAAGCACTCTGAAACTGAAGGTTTCCCCCTAAATTTACGCTAAAGTAGTCGATTTCTCCTTGAAACCATCCGATGTTTGCCAGATACTTTTTTTTTTCATAAGCTAAAATCAAGTGTGAAAATCAGTTTGATGCTTGAGCACAATATTTATACTGCCAACTTGACATAGGAACAGAAAGAAAAAATACGTTGAATGTCAAAACTTTTTTATATTTCATAAAACCTTAATTCTTACGGTTTGAGTTTCGTTATCATCCTAAATTATTTTCTTCCTACATTTAATTGAAAATATGAACATTTTTCTCAAGCATCAAATTGATTTTTTGATCCATTTTACTCGATGAAAAAAAAAAATAAATAAATAATCAACAAAACGTCGAAAATTTCAATGTGTTTTACATTCAAGATTTCAATCGCCCCCTGGCACGTGTTGATATTATCCAGAAATTTTTATATTCACAGAGGATTTTTTGTTTTATAATATCAACATATTTTTGTGGTACAAGTGAAAAAATTCGTCCTAGTGTATATCTAATTTTTTACTGTTAGGTCGATACTGTGAAAATATATTGGAAACCCCAACAACTCACCTATTTTCACAAAGCTTTCCCTCGTTTCCCTTAAAATGACCAGAATTGAGCACTGTGAAGCCTGTTTCCATCATGGGTCATTTAATCCTCCGTTTTGGGCAAATTGGCTCGCAAAAAGAGAAAGTTGAGGGAAATTACTATATCTTGAAACCGTTTGTGCAGTGAAAACAAGCTTCGCCCGAGGCTGACTTTAGTCGAGTTAGCGTCGAGTATCAAAAATCTAGCCTTTTCAAAACGAGTCAGAGACAAGGAGTACCCTACAGCTTCTAAGACTGTTGGAAAATCGCGATTTTCGTATCGGCAGTTGGCTCGTCAAGGGCAGTAACGAATGCAAGGCATAACCAAGTGACAGCCTAGTCACTAAGACTCGGAAGGAAATCCCAAGGAGAGCGAGATCCGGGTGCCACTCACTCAATCTTCGTTAAGCGTGCCGTGGATCGTTCCTCTTCTCGTCCTTTTCTTTGTCCCCCGCAGCGCCACCACCCTGACTCAGATTTTTCATCAGCCTATCAATCACCCGGTTGAATTGTTGTTATTTGTTACAGCACGACAGTCGAGATAGACGACGGATTCGTGCACCATAACACTGTAATTTCTGTGGTTCTTCTCGGTGTTTGGCGATCGACGAACATCCATTTCAGCCCCAGCTGTGACGTAACAACTTTCCGTGTCATGCTCGGTTATTCGCTCAATCTCGGTCTAGGGAACAGTTTCACGTAAATTATACAACCCTCGATATCACTCTGGAACTATCAAATTCCAACCGTCCATTGACCCAGAAAATCCATGAATCGTCACTGACGGTTCAGGGGTATGCAAATTATTCAAATTCACTAATCTGACTGCAGCGATAATCGGTAATTAAACTTTTACTTCCTTCTAATGTGGTTAGCGATGTTAGAAATCGTTCTGTCCTTCATGAAGATCCTGCTAATTTTCACGCTTCAACTTCTGCACGTCTAAAATGCATCCGAATTTGATAATTGAACATATTTTTTCGAATATTTGATTGGATTCCAGCACAATTCTTGTAGGCGTTCACAGTTTCGATCGATGAAGCATGATCTAAAAGAGTCGCAACAGTTAGTTAATCGTTATAGATCAATACAATATTTGACCATGGCTTCGTACTGTCGTATTCTCAATTAGCCTCTCAGTTAACATTCGCTCACGTGAAATGTATCGAAATTTGATAATTGAATCTAATTATTCGAATACATGATTGGATTCTAACACAATTCTTGTACGCACCTGAAGTTTCGATCGATGAATCATGATCTAAAAGAGTTCCAATAGTTATTGAATCATTGTAGATCAATGCAATAGTTGGTCACGGCTTCATATTTTCACGTCCTCAGTCAGCCCCTCGGTCAACATTTACTCATCAAAAATTCATCATCGAATCTCAATATCAGCAGCAGCTTTAGTTGTCGATGAAAGTTGATCGATCGGAAGATGAGTTACATTCGTAGCTTGGTTTAACGCCATCCAAGAAGTTGGACCGAATGTCTATTGAAACTCTGACAGAGTACTTTCACATTTCTTCTCGCATAGTTACGTCCGGATACTGGATAGTCCCTTCAATGTTTTCGCCTCCCATAATGCACTTTGTATAGTGGATAGTTGGATCAGTGATAGATCGAGGTTCCTCCGAGGGTTTCCAAGACCTTGTATTGCCGCGCATGGGGCTATAAAAAATTGAAAGTATGCAACGTGACAAAGCTACGTTGTTTCAGACTCGACCTCTGGGCCTGCGGGGAGCGAGTTTTGAAATATGCACACTCAAGGGCTTACCCATCCCGTGGAGTGCCAAGGACCACCAAGGACTTCCACTCGGTCCTTGCATAACGTTGCTGCGTAACCAGCTCGCTCACTTTACTAGCCTTGGAATTTCCCCAGACAGTCTTGGATCGGTTGATGTGCTCTCTCTTATCAAATTTTCTTTTCTCTCTGTCTCTCTCTCGGCATGTCGCGTTGATCCTTTTCCATTGTACCTACTAACTATCCAAAAGAAATCCTACGGATGTTTTCGCGTCGCGGCAAAGATCTTGTTATAGAAACTATCACTAAAAAAAAAAATCTCCGATCCCATAGAGACTATCACTAGTAGTCGCCAGCTACTCCAATTTTCGAGTCCATCCTCCGGCCAGTTTTGAAGTTTCACAATGACGAAGTTTTTCGTGTAAGATTACTCATTTTCGAAATAAACTCACTGCACGATGAATAATTGATTTAAGTATTTATGAAACTTTAAAACTGTGTAACAACAGCGGCAGAATTACTGTTTTCAAAAAAGCTTCTCATTAAATTTCACTTTGTCATTCTTGAAAATTTTCATCAAATTCAAACTTGTTACGTGTAAACGTTGTACAGTAGCGTTCAAAAGTGACATCTCATCGATTCTAGCTCCTGAAGATTGATTCCGATCAGTGAGCGTACTTCTTCAGTCATTCATTATTTAAAAGAGGTTTTGGAATCTGTATCGAGACTTCTGAATTGTAGTCATCTATCTTTTGATTATTTAATGATATTACGCGACCGAAACATCCTCAGCTTTGAAATTACAAATAACTCGTGACATATAAGAAAGAATTCTTTCCGTCACTCGCAACCTGCATAACCGGAAATGAAGAAACGATTTTCTAGGTATTGAAGAAGACGGTTCGTCGTTTGAACTTCTCCAAGATCCATAGCGCCGCGCTTTGAATGAAGTCTCTTCCTCCCCTTCACAGTTTCTTAGTAGAGATAACGCAATTACATATTGAATTCGAAGTAAAGTACCGTGTGTGCTTCAGCGGCGCACAGTGCCGTCGACACCGCATGCATAAGGATTTACAGCTCCACTCAGCGCTGAAAACTTTTTCTTTCGAAACTACCCTGAGTGACGGAACGAATTTCCCTGAGCCATCAATGTATGGAAAGTTTCTTTTCTCCATTTATCGACAACGTTGAGCACTCAGAGACTTTGAAAATAGTCCTCAGTTCACATCAGAATCAAAAATTAGTCGAAGATGTTTCGACAAATTGACTGATCCGAAATTATACTTTAAGTGATTTTGTATTATACAGTTAGTTTTAATAATTTTTTATGGCATCATGTTTCCTCGGGTTGTATTTTTAGCTTTCCGCTCTTTCAAATTTTGTTTTTGCAATCGTTGCACTTGTCTAAAGGGGGAAACCTATTTTAGGAGACTGAAAAGTAATTGGTTTTTGGGAATTTCTTCGACAGGAAAGAATTGAATGGATATTTATAAACTCTGAGGATCTTTTATTTTTAATTTGAACTAGATCTAGTAATTTTTTCAAGTCATTTCAACCACAATCGATCGAGTTATTAACTACGTCCCAAAGTAGTTCTTCAGTCGCCTTGGCAATTTGCGTACACTCCGAAGGTCGCAAAATTGATCTGAAACCACCGAAATTGATATTTTTTTCATTGTTTGGATTATGTCTAAAAACATAAACCTACCATCGTTTGAAGTATCCCTTTTAATTACAAAAAGCTATGACAAAAATGGTGAAACATCACACTCTCTTTTTGAATTACTTGTAAAACATCCACGTTCGTCTTTAATTAGGAGATTTAGGTTCACGTTCTTAGAAATAATGTAGACAATGCAAAAATTACAGTTTAGTTGGTTTCAGATAAAAATTGCGACCTCTAGAGTGTACGTGAATTGCCAATATGACTGAATTTCTGCTGTGAGACGTAGATGATAACTCGATCAATCATGATTCAAATGACTTGAAAAAATTACCATATGTAGTTTAAACTAGTAATAAAAGATTCCCAAGAGTTTGAAAAATGTCCATTCAATTCTGCGCTGTCAAAAAAATTCCCTAAAATCAATTACTTTTCGGTCTCCTAAAGTAGGTTCTCTATTTAAACAAGCAAACCTTAGTTGCCGAACATTACCATGGACATTAATAAAGACTGATAATGATGTCAAGAATACTATCAAAGGACTTGTAAGCGATACAAAAACTAGTTGTGATGGAATTCTCAAGTTCTTCCATTAATTCAGACCTTTTGCAGTAGCTCAAAACGATCCCACGTGACCTGAATTTGAAAAAAGCTCACGTCATTACTTGACTTAGTGAATCCGATGAAGTGCTTCGAAACGATCGCCTTTTTTTTATATTTTTATACTTTTATTTTTTTATATTATATTTATATTGAGATGGAAGTAAAGGAACACTCACTTGTCCGGGACGAGAAGCTGCGTCTGGTCCTGGGAATTTTCGGACATTTCCTCTGCGACTGTGGGATCCTGGCCAATGTTATCATCGTCAAGATTATCCTGTGAAGAATGCCTGCTGGCTTCGGTAGTAATCTCGGCCATATTTTCCCGCGCTTCACGACGATCGCAGAAGCCGAATAAACAGTACACGATCACGCACACACTTCCGGACGTGCTAATCCACCCCCGTGAAACATTACCATTTGCAATTAATACCGCACGACGATGATCCTATCGAACTTTTGGTTATTTTTATCAACTGATTCATTTCCTTTTTATTCTTCAATGTCTTCGGTATTGTTTTGAGTCAGGTTTCATTTGTTACAACTCACTGACGCGCTGAAAGGATAGTATTACTTTCCTTTATTATTATTCTTTCTTTTATTGTCTGACGAACCGACGCAGCTTCACAAACTCGGTTCGATATTTAATCAGACTCGCCTCGAGCTGACAGCAGCTGATTCTTCTGCGATGAAATATAAATATGTCTGCACTCTGAGGTGATAGGGTGTATCGTAAAAATTGGATCTCTATCCGGCTTTCCGAGTATCTACATATAAGCTAAGAAGTAGGTCGAAAATGGAAGTATGTAAATCAGACTTCATCTGCATCGCCGCTTTAGTATCCAGAACCGATATTCAATGTGTCGGTAGAACGTCGATACAGGAATCTGTATCCAAAACGGTCATTCGGAGTGTCGGTAAAATATCGGTAAAGTAATCTGTATCCCGAACCGGCATTCGGAGTGTCGGTAAAATGTCGGTAAAGGAATCTGTATCCAGAACCGGCAATCGGAGTGTAGGTAAAATGTCGGTAAAGGAATCTGTATCCAGAACAGTCCTTGTATTACTACTTCCATTATTATTCAATAACTTTCCAATTCCGCGCGTAATAATATGCGTATGTAAAAGAATATATTATTATCGCGAAAACGTGGGATAAGAAAGATGCAAATTGGCTGATAATCCGCAATGGAATAAATTTCTCTTTTGCCAATGCGCAAACGTTTTTGCATCTTATAATTCGATACTGCGTTGCGTTGTAACGATTAATCGATAAAAAATTCATAAATATCTACCCTCGATATTATCCGTTTACACTCGTCGAGTGAATAAACTGATTTATTACTGTCGTCCCAAGGCTCTCTTGGTTACGCATCATTATTTATTTTTGTCCTTCTTTTCCCTCCATCTTGAATTAATCAAGAGAAAGGTAATACATTATGTAACGCAAGAATAATACAACGCATTGGCAAAAATTGCTATCATCAATATTACACAACAAAGAAGAAAGACGATCCCCTCCCCCCCCTTTATTTTTCCTATAAATTGCAACTCTTTACTCAATCGATCCGAGCTAATCAATTCTCATGATATTCTGCGTTCAGAAAAATCTCGCTTGATTCTCACGAATATCATAAATAGATCGTTGAAATTTTCAAATTCCAATTCACGCGTTCTTCATTACACGTATTCACCGTGGATAGTGAACGAAGGTGTGGTAGGTAGTGAAAGCAATAAAAATGAGGGGAAAAAAAATTATTTTCCGTATTGAAATCCCCCGACAGCCGTCTGTTCTTTTTATTCTCACAGCGGCTTCGCATTTGTTTGTTTTGTTTTTTGTTTATGTTTTTCTTTTTCGTTCTTTTCATTGCCTGCGGCTTATGATACACTAGTATATGTACATATCCTACTGACCACGCGATACAGCCGACAGTATCTGAGCCTCAAACATTTATGAGACAATTTTACAACTGTACCCTTTCATTTCTTTCAAACACTCTCATATGTTTACCCAGCGCGCAATTTCGGACAAATTGTATGGTGACAGACTTTTTTCCACCCTTTTTTTTTTTTTTTTTTTCTTTTTTTTTTCGAATTACCCAAGTCGTACGAAATGAGGACTTGTCACGCGTATTGCGCAACGTGAGAAATAATTATTGTAACTTGACGAAAGAAAAATAAAAAAATCCACCCTCTCGTCAACGTGTGAAAAGTATTCTCGATATTGTTGTTATTTATTTGTTTATTTATTTATTTTTTTTTTTTTGTTTCTCGATGCTCGGTACATTATCGGCGATTTATCGATTATCGTACCAGTTTACTTTTTTCTTTCGATCGTTTTTTCAACACCCATAATCGACACGGTCGACCGACACCGTGTTTTTTTTTTCCCATGTATCCGAGGCTGTTGTATACTTGGGAAAAGAGTTTCCTTTCCGTTATACGTGTGTATAGGTATATGTATAATCGATATGGTATACGTTGTACCGACCTGCTGATCCAAGAGTACCCATCATCGCTCATTCGTCGAGACGGAAACCGTGCACAGCACTTTTACCAAAGTTACGCAACGATATTTCTCGTTCCTAACAAAAGCTGTATACATAACGTAATATATTACGTATCGTACTTGTGACGACGATCGTGGGCGTGAAAAATCCCTTCGCAGGGTTTTTGTGCTGACATTATTATGCGCCAAGTGTGTAGGTGGAGAGAGAAAAAAAAACAAGTCATTTTTGTCGATGTTATTATTTCTTATTTTTTTCATAATTTGTACCAATAATAGTAATAATGAAAAATGTTACGGAAACCGTACGGTGATTAACTAAATATTTAAATTTTTTTTTTTCTGTACTTTTTTTTTTATCTTGAAACGATTATTTTGAGAAACTCTTCAATTTCATATTTATATTTTGAAATAAACTGTATTGGAATTTTTAGAACGGGGTAAAAGTGTAACTGGATCAATAAAATTAAGGTCACGGTGTCGAATTTTCAAACGTTTCTTAATTTTGTTAAATTTTATAATACGGAGAATCGAAGTATAAAAAAGTGAAAACATAATAAGATAATTACGTGTAGCGAGCTAAAACATACAATCGTCAAAATTCTGACGATTCTGTATTTTGGTTTTCTGTACTTGGTCTCTATACATTTTGACTTTCGACATTTTAAAGTTATATTCAACAGATTTTTCTGCTTTTAAAAAATCCGATACCCTGACCGTTCGATTTTTCGAAAACAAGAAAAAAAAAATTGAAAAACATTTCCAGCTCAAACTGCGAGGGAAACTCTCGCGTACATAAATTATCGCTAGTTTAAATACTACGTGCAGGGTTCGAGAAGCTAGCCAACGGCAACTTCTCTGTAATACAGCGCATAGCTAATTCAGGCCTGTTTCCCAGTCCGCCTCTGCATCACTACAGGGAATTCCGAGCAACGAAGGGGCCGAACTTTGCCCTTTGAAACGCGCAAACTTTGATGATTGTCATCTATGCGTTATATCATATATATCATACAGACCTATACGCGTATCGTCTTAAAACGAAGCATTGATTCGACAAACTAGATCATAGAATACGAAAAGTATGTTTCACGCTACCTAAAAAGAATTATAAGAATGTCTCTAAAAAATTTCAAGTAAAGTTCGACAATTTTTTTGTTCCAAGAAAGACTGAAAACTTTCCCGTCACATTTTTATCACATTAATTGCATTCTAATGTCTCTTATAATCAAAGAGACCATTTTTTTTATTTTTTTCTGTTTCGAGAAAGTACTTTGAGTCGATTTTCAACGCGGACTCATTTACGATCGAATCAAATTAGAGCTAAATTCAACAATTTTTCATTACAAATAACATAAAATATACAAATTCATAGATACATACAAATCAATTTAGGTATAAATTTTAAAGTTCGACATTTGAACGGTCAAAATACAAACCGCGAAACGGAAACCGCAATTCTTTGGTTTTAACTACGGCTGACCATTTTCTGGTCAAAGTGTTCTGTAAACTGTTTCCGCTCAGCGTATAAAAGCTCGATGCTCATCGATTCGACCAGCTTTTCCTTTCCAAGAAATACGAGGCTCGATTTACACAAGCAAGCGATCAATCTCTTCGACTCGCGGTACGTTATGCCTTTTTTTTCCATGTTTTTTTTTTGTTTTTTTATTATTTATTCTTCTTACTCCACTAATCAAGAATTTCCCGAGTAAAAAAACGAATCCCCTAAAATTCTGGTATTACAAAAAAAGCGTTAAAAATTACAAAAATTTTGCTATTCATCGCTCGATGAAAATACAGCGTGATGATATTCGATTAAAGTCTTCTTCTTTTTTTTTTTAATGATTTTTTCCAGGTTTTCATTTGTTTAAATTTGAAATACCTACCTAACGAATTCCTAGTTAGACTGAATCTCTCGTAAGGAGCTTTGGAATTGATATTTTTTTCTCTTGCGGTTTTGTTCTTTCTTCAAGGAAAGAAATGCGATTCTAAAGGATGTTAATTTTTCAAGCATCCGCGAGTCTGTGCCAAGAAATTCCGAAATACGATACGGGATATTTTTTGACCGTGATCTTTTTACGCTTACAAATTATACAAATGGCGAGTGGGAATCTTTGAAATTGACCTGCGGCTACTGCTATTGAGCGAGTGCGAAATGGGTGAAAATTGATTCGAGGTAAAACTGCAATCAGAGATTCAAACGAAACTCTGAATAAATGGAAGCTGGAAAAAAAAAAAAAACAACAACAACAATGAAGAGAAAAAGGAATTTTTTTTTTCTAAAAGAATTATAAAACAGTTCACAAAATGCTAAATTTCCTATCTCAAACATCGTGTCTTTTTCACTAGATTATCGAATCATAAATTCGACTGTATATAATCTTTGGTGTGGCTCGGTGTTGAAAGGTTCATTTTATAGTTTACATCAGCGTCGTAACAGAACCTTCGCCACGTGATTCTTCCCACTTTTCTACAACCTAAGACCGTGCGGTGCAGATAAACTCTGCTTGTAAAATGACAGGGAGACGTTGGTGTAAATATTGTATGGAATACGGATCAGATAAGGGGACGAATGACGTTACATCGCGTGTCTAATGGTATAAGTACGTATGCGCCATTACGCGACCTTTTATCACGCGTAAAGGTAAAAGGGCGCGTTTTTTCCCACCTTTGTGTTTAAGCGAAAAACATGAGGGGATACGTTAAAAAATGTTGGAATTGAAAGTTGTAACAACCCTTTCGTCGTGAACTTTGTGAAAAGTAATCACGTTCACTAACAATGGTGTAAGATCGTACGTTACGTTTGACATTACTTTTTGTGAAAATAAAAAGTTTTAAAGATTCTTTCCGAAATCGACGAATATTTACGATTCAAAGGTTTTTAAACCTTTCGGTCACAGTCGAATCCTCAGCGCGATTTTAATTCCCTAGTCTTACCGCAGTTTAGGTATTTACAACTTCAAACGATCTTTTTTTACTTCTTGTAAACCCAAAAACCACCGAGTAACAAGTTCCTGCCAGAATTATCGAATTTTTATTTTTTTTTTTATTTATTTTTGTTTTTTATCCTCAGAATATACATCCGCCATCTTGCACTAAGAATTTATCAATTTCCGACTTTGGACGCGTGATCGCCGATCCGAAAAACTCCTGAGTAATAAAATTCAGGCAAAAATATCGAGTTGAAAAATGTGCGACTGAAAGGGTTTACAGCGTTTGGAAAAGAAGAGAAGAGAAAAAAAAAGTCGAAAAATACGACCTTATATCGTTACGATTGATAGGAGTTTTTGAAAATTTATAAAATGTTAATGATTTTCCTGAAAAACGATAAATTTTTACGTTGCGAAAAAAAAAAGCAACGCAAAACTGGTGAATGCGATCTTTACACCATTCATAAGTCTGATAAATAAAAATATATATTTTGGTGCCGAAAAGGCGTATCCACATCAAACATAAGACCTTCTACCTTTACTTATTTTTTCGGCTGATTTTAATTTAGATACGCGTTTTCACTGCCTTTGTATCGAATTCAGCGAAAAATGAAAAAAAAAAGAAAGAAAAAAATTATACGCTCTTTTATCACCAAATTTATCTTTTTGGCTCATACGTCCTTATATCATTAGACACGCGATAATTTCGTAATTATAGGAATTTACGATACGCGGTGTAAAATTATCCTGAAGAAAAGTGTGCGACAATATTCCCCCCCCCCCCCCCCCCCGTTTATACCGCGCGATAAATTTTCAATTTCCAATCGCAAACTTTCAACGACACTGCTATGTCCAATTTTATTTTTTATAGTTACAAAAAATTTTCCGATCAAATTCCAACAGCGTGAATTTATACAGCTTATGGATCGAGCGATTGTGATCAATGAAGGAAAAATACATTTTGAAAACTACGTTAATCAATCTGCGTTGATGCTTCATTTGCACCTGATCAACCTCGTAATCCTATTATAACAAGAATTGCATAACCCATTCCCTTTGTAATTTCCGTTAAACTGATGACGAGCTTGCGTTAATAATTGCAAGCTCAGCTTTGATGAGAACTGAAATATATACAAGGGCTTCGAATAAATATTCACCTCACTGTTAATGACGCAGAAAACACCGCGGGATAAACCGGAAAATTTATTCTCTGTTGAAAAAAAAAAAAAAAAGTCGCGGATCAATTATATTCTGTTCGATTTATCGTTATATCTGCAGATCATGATCGGCAAGATTTTTATTTTTCGAAAGTTGGAAAAAAAAAATTGAGGCTCATACAATCACGACGATGAAAAAAAAATAAATAAATAAATAATGAAATTTTCAAAATCTGTAAATATCGAACTTGCGCAGCTCTAATGTTACACATTTTTTTTTTTTCTTCAAACAAACTTACCGCACGTGGTTTTTAACAAGTAACAAAAATTACACCGCGCGAGTACAAAAATGAACGTTGCAGAATTAACTTCGGAAACACAATTGGAAGTCGAATGATTTTTTTCGTAAAACTAATAAATTGGTCGATATTTTTTCAGCAGCGAGAAGGAGAAAAAAAAAAAAAAAAGAAACAGAAAAAGAAAAAAAAATCACGGCGTGCCTCCATTTGCGGAATGAATCCGCAGAAGAGCGTAGGCGAGATAGTCGCACTTAATCTGTCTTTTGAAATCGGATTAGACAGCGGGTCTGCATGTATAAAAGAATAATAATAACAATAATAATATGAATTTTTAACAAAACTGTTCTCTTGGATTAATTGAGTTATATATACAATATACATATATATTTCTACGACGTTTCTATGCAAAGTAAATATATGATTAGCCGCTATTCGTAGCTTAAGGACTTAATTCAATCGTAAGGATCGAATCGTTCGCTTTTTCATTTGTGTTGATTCGGACGGTGTGTTTTTTTTTTCTAGTATTTTATTTTTTCGGGAGGAAAAAGTCGAACGAACGAAATTTATCAGCGTAATAGATATTAATTTTATAAATAAAAAAAAAAAAAAAAAAAAAAAACAATACCGATGTTGGCAAAAAGTTGATTATTTTTTTTCGTAATTTTAACCTCTCATTCCCGGGACTTTTGCGCACTTGTTTGAACTCTGCGAGGCTGAAAACAACGATTACTTTTCTCGAGCCAGTCGATGACCGAGCCACTGGTTGCGCCTTTAGCGATGTGTAATGAAAAGGGCAGCGAATCATTTACAGAGCTGGAAATAACAACAATTTTTGTCACGGTAGTTTGATCGTCGTTGGAAAAATTCATTTTCAGCGCGCTACTTTCACAAAGGCTTTTGTTTTAAATAAATTTCATAATGATTATAGAATTTTTAACGAAAATGTATAATAGCGGGTTACTTGAAACGAGTCTAGAGTTTCAAATTTGAATGAAATCTAATTACACCGAACGGCGTTAGTCGAAGATAATATACCCTGAAAATTGGTGGTGTAGCCTTGATCATAAGCATCGATTAAGAACTTCCCGCTCGTTTAAAGGACTCGAAGAATTTATCCTGGTAAGGATCTAATGAATGATTTTAATCCCTTCGAGTTCGGGGTGGTTAGATTCTTTATTTTTTCTTATTTTTTAAGGTCAGTTGTTTCAAACCGATTCCCTTTTAATTTCATATCGTGATAATATTCACACTTTTCCTATCACAAATTGCGGTGCAAAAATTTTCGAAACAATTCTAATTATGCGTTTGGTATTTTTTGGGAATATTCTTTTTTATATTCATTTTTTGTTTCTAACAAAAATGAAGTTCTACCCTTCTTTTCTTCACCATCATTACTGATCAAAGAATTCGACCGCATAATTGGTTTAATTTTTTTTTTTATCGACATGTTTTTACATCGCTGGTTCGAAATTCTTCGCATAGATAAACTGTCGATAATGTTGCCACGTTTTGGACAAAAAATTTTCCCTCACATGTACCGAAGAATGATAATAGTTTTGATCGCGCAATTTTCGGTGCTCGAATTGATTCAAACTGAAATTCAATTCGTTCGTTTGATCATTCATGCAGTGAAACTTTCGCGAAATTTATATATAACGGGCACTGAAACAATGAATTTTTGCAAAATATATTCAACACCGATAACTGCAATCGCTTCGGGAATTATTAATTCTCGTCATGTTTGTAGAATCTGAAAATCGCTTCGAGCACAATTTTTTAAAATCTTTTTTCGTTCACCTTCGTTTTACAATTAAAAATTCCGCGTGCGGAAAGGTTCGCGTGTAATTCAACGTAAAAACGACCAAATCGGTTATTCGACGAGGTTGAATCGAGTTCTGGGAATTTATTATCCAATAAATGGAAAGAAATTTTCTAACCGTTACATATGTATATATATATACTTTAATTTATCGTATCGAATTTCAACGATTCGAGCTTGCTTCGCGTAATTAAACGTTACTCGATTGAAACAATTGATTTACTCTCGCATCGCGGCTGTTTCGTATCGTTGTTGTTACTATTATTATAATTATTATCTTATGTACCATTCATCGTTAAATTCGTCAAGTTTTTATTCAAGGAGAAATAAACATATATTTTTTTTTTTTATAAAAACAGATAGACTAATAACGCACGCCGCACTGACACCCAACACAGAATAAATTATTTAATTAATGTTCACAACCGACGCGTTAAAAGTAGTTACAAATTTACCAATATGTATGTATATAATATCATCCGACACATGTATAATAATTTTATCTCAACAGGTTGCGAAAATCGATGGAAGTTTACGAGAAAAAAATAAGTGATTATCTTTCCGTTTTTCTCGGCCTTGCCAGTTTCGTAATTTTCATTCGTATTCCGCGGTTCGTTCGAGCTTCTCCAAGAGCTTTTTACCTCGTCCGGCCGCTCGTGAGGCTCGACGATAACTGAGCGACGCCGACGCGGAGCGTCGCGACGACCCTTGCCACTCACCTCCACCTGCATGCGAATCGGACCCCTTTTCACTCCCCTTCTCCAAGTCCCAGTCCAATCCAATACCCCGAAACTCCGCTCCGATTACAATTCCAACAATTTATCATTGTGCAGTTTCTACTAATTCATCCTCTCAAATTCACCCCGCTAATGATCAACACCCACGCCTGTATTATTGTACCGGATGTAGGCCGCGGTTTTTTATATCCCTCGTTTTTGTATCAGCTCTCCGATCGAACTACTGTCGTGGAATTTTAACAAAATTTATGTTTATTCACTTGCGAGCCTTGCCATTGCTAGTCGAAGCGAATTTTTTTATGGTATGATTGAGAATTTTTAATTTTATTTATTTTTTTTTTTTTTTTTTTTTTTTTTTTTTTTTTTTTTTTTTTTTTTAGGGTTGAACAATTGTTGGCAAGATTGCCTGTGATAAAAATTTTAAATACAAGTCGAGTAGGTATCTGCAAAATTTTTCAACACAAGCGAATTGTATGATTGTGTAACAATTGATAATAATTTTTCACCCTTTTCTTTTGTTGGTTAAAATTTCAAATTTTTGGTACTTTTTGCGCAGCTAAATTCGTACGTGCATATTACAATAGTCAGATCCGTTCGAATGGAACGTCCGATAATAAACCCGCGTCGAGTGTGATACGAAGAAGAAAAGAGGCTTGAAAACGAGGGTTAAAGCTTGAAAGGGATGAAAGTATAGTGTTATTTAGTATATAATATCTACAAGCCGTTTGATGCGGTCGCCGCGATGCGAGCTTAGTGGTCCAAAAAGGGTTAAAAGCTTCGCAAAGGGAAATCTTTTGATCGGAGAGTCGTTTCACCAAGCTTTGAAACAAACTGTTGCTTTTCCACACCGAATACGGCGACTGTGAAAGCTGTGCCTGTCTTTCTCGTTATCGCAATTATTCCCACCCTTATTTACGAGGGTTGTTTTTTTTTTTCTTTCTCACTCTTCTCACTTCTTTTCTCTCTTCTTTTTTATCGTATCGCCCGACGACGACGATCCTTCAACGCGTTAGTCTTTCACCGAAAGACGGGATCCAGCCTTCGTCTCTTTTTGACCTCGGCGACCTCCGGAAAAGATACCAACCCTCGACCCTCGCCAATTGCTTGCCGAAGTTGCTCTCTCGAGTGCCGCTTTCAGTCTCTCGTCGCATCCTTCCAGCGCCACTTCACCTGTCCCGGGATTACCGTCACGTTATTGAAAATAATTGCACAAGGTTGATATAGATGCGGTTCGAGGATGGCGACGCTTTTTTTGCCTCGACAGAAATTGGGGCGGTAATGCGTGAGTCAAATTTTTTAATGGAAAAAATTTTGACAACCATTTCTTGGGCATTTGAAACAAACATTCTTTTTCTTCCATTCATTCGATTCGACATTTTTTGATTTAAGGTTTTTTTCCGCATCCTCGAACCGAAATCTGAAACTCAAAATTTCGGATTCAATATCATGGAAGATACAAAACTGGAACAATTACATTTTTTGTAATTTATTTCACCGTGTTTGATTCGCCATTTTAAAATATGGTCACGTGACATGACGTGAATTCTGTCATTGTATTGCATATTCAATTTATAGTTGATAATAAACTAACAACAAATTAAATTTACAGTTGCACGTTACACTTGTTTTTTCTACTACAAATACAATACACATTTTTGAATGAAATAAAATAAATTTTCTTATGCGAATTACATTCGTATCCTGCAGTACAAATACAATACACAATATTCAATAGATGATTGTGACATAATAATCCCTAAGTACAAAACTCGATTACCGAGAAAAAATTCAATCTGTGCATTTTATTTTGCTTCAATTACACGATACAAATACAATTTCTATTATATTATTACCGGTTTACAAAATGAAAATACAATTTGCATTCCATTTCACTTCAATTACAAAGTAAAAATTTGACGCATAGTTTCTCTTTCCCTTTAAAAATTACACGTGCAATGCAACATGCAATGTTATTTCTAATTGAAGTATAATTAATTACAATTTGTAATCAGACGATGCCTAGTACTGATTACAACTTTCTTAATTCCTGCACCCACACTAAACGTACCCGATTGTTACTTCCATATTTTCATCACACTTTTTCAAATTGTTCCCGATTTGGATTTGAAAAGCGTTCGTCATTTGAACGTATCGATCCAACCATCGAAAATGACGAGGGTAAAAAAACGAAAAATCTTAAGGGGCACACCTAGTGTGACAGCCTAAAAAATAGGCGATTTTTGGGAATTTAAAAAAAAAAAAAACCTTTGTATCAATTATTTCAAAATTTTAAGGGTATATTTATACATATTTAAAGAATATACAGTAAAATTTTTGAAGAAAAAAATTTAATGATTTTCGAGTTACACGCGATCTCCGACGGCGCTGAAAAAAAGGTCCTCCACTGCTGCAGTGATTCTGGCCTTCTCCGTGGATGAAACCTAAAAAAATAAAATTCTTGTTAAACTAGAAGATATTGTCCGTACAATGACCTATGGTCGAAAAAAAAAATCAAAAATTGACAAAATGGCGGCGTTTAAAAAAAAAAAAAGTTGAATTTTACCCAAAACTGTGGTCGTTTTTGGCCTGCCAAAAATTCGATTTTTGATCAGATCAAAAAACTGGAAGGTCATTGTACGGACAATATCTTCTAGTTTAACAAGAATTTTATTTTTTTAGGTTTCATTCACGGATAAGGCCGGAATCACTGCAGCAGTGAAGGACGTTTTTTTTTCAGCGCCGTCGGAGATCGCATGTAACTCGAAAAATATTTAATTTTTTTCTCCAAAAATTTTACCGTATATTCTTAAAATATGTATAAATATACTCTTAAAATTTTGAAATAATTGATACAGTAGTTTTTTTTTTTTTTAATTCTCAAACATCGCCTTTTTTCTAGGCTGTCACACCAGGTGTGCCCCTTGAACCAATAAGAATTCGAAATGGTCCGAGTTACGCGTAACGGCGCAAAACCATCAAGAGGACCGTATCAGCTATTGTTGTTGATTTAGTTTTACAAAACGGCGGTGGACGAATGGATTCGAGGGTCATTTGGCGGGCCGATAAGACCTTGGAAAGATTTTCATGAAGATTGGAATCGAGATTGAGCAACGTGGTGGTTCGATCAGCTCAGGGTGCGGGCAATTGCCGTACGTTGAACGGACGTTTCGTCCTTGATTCCCATCCGCTCCCTTCTTTCTTCATTTCCCTCTTTATATGCGGAGGGAATATAACGACACGATACCGCGTTACGCAAGGTGGTCGGTCGAGATGAATAAAAGTAAAACTCGTGGTAAGCTCTCCGCTTGACAAGGTAATAAGCCGGAGTGCTTTGACGTTTCACGTTGCCGCCTTTGCGAAAGGTCTCTCGAGGACTCGACGCTTTTCCCGGAAATCACAAGAGGATCAAGGATCAAGGATCGAGGATCGAGGATCAAAAATAGCCCGCCCCTCTCGACGATTCGTGGTAATACCGAAGACGGTGTTGGATTTTCCAATTTTCAACGTTAACATTTTAGCGTCATAGGATTTTTTTCAATCGATTTCTTATTTCCTTTGTCGAAAAACTTTTTGCAAAAATGCGGCGACATCCAAACCTCGAGATATTCGCGTCAACCTAACGATCGTGCATTAGCCAGCGAAAGCGGATGAACCCACCAGTTTGTCATTCGGCTGACGCAAAAGAAGAAGAAAAACCAGTTACCTTTTCTTATCCTTCTTAACTGTCGCTTGCACGCGATTCACTTCATATTGTCGCAATTTTACTCTGATGAGGTTTTCGCATTTCGTTATTTTCGTACAATAACGTTTTCTTTACGCTGTATTCACACTTCTGCTCGGTAATGGACACCGCCTAATCATAATTTGTAATTAAGGTGGTGCTCTGGTCGATTTCGACGTTGACTTATACCGAGAGAATATCTTGAAACTTGAAAATCAACCGCGCATGCGCGAGTTTTATCCGCTGTTCGCGCAGGCTGGCCATCCCGAGTTTTAGCTGTCAAACTGTTTCTAACGGCGATGCAGTTGTGACGAATTTTCGAGGTTAGAATCTCAAATAATCGAGGTAGCGACTCGGAAAGGTTTGGGAAGCATTTGTTGTCTGGTCGGAAAGTCGATTCTTCAAAGAACGGTCGGAATTCAATGCTCACGCTCTTTGAAAATTCAAACGTACACATTTTGCGCAGGTTGGCCCGCCTGCGTCACAGTCAAGAATATGGCTGCGGGAAGATTTCGTCGACCAATGAGATTGAATTATTTGGCGCATGCGCGATTGATTCTCAAGTTTCTAGAGATTCTCCCGGTATATCTCGAAATACCAAAGTTTGCGTATCTGAAACGCAAAGAAAAGCTTAACAGCCCCGTTCTGTACGCAATTATGAACAAAAACACTTGAATACATTTTCATTCGATGCTGAAATAAAGAAATGGCTCGGTTTCTACGAAGTTGTAATATAGTTGATTCGTAAAATTCATGCAATTTCTTTATTTCTGCGTCGACTGTAAATTCATCGGAATGTTTTTCTTCGTAATTGCGTTCGGAACGAGACCGTTAAGCTCTTCTTTGCATTTTAGATACCTGGACTTCGATATTTCGAGTTATATATCTCAACATCGAAATCGACCAGGACACTCCCTTAATCACATTTTATCCTACGAATTACAAAATAACAAGGTAATTTGCATTCCGTTTATCTTGAAACAAAGAATGCAAGTCGTACTTGTAATCCATTCTGAATCAATTAAAAGAAGCAACCGTAATTTATATTTTAGTTTCTTTCATTTTATTTCCCTTCAATTACAAATTACAAGTAACATTTGTATTTTTAACGGCGATACAAAATACAAATTTCACTCTCATCTTCTAAATGACCGACTACAATTTTGCTCGAAAATATTTTCACTACTATCGTTACGTTAAAATTTAAATCAAAATTCTTCAAAGCTCGCAATTTTTTCCTTCAACACTTGATTCGTTCTCTGACTCTTTTTCACCTTGAAAATTAACTTACAGAGCGATACCCGAATCAAATGTAGGAAAAGCTAAATCGCACAATATCTGAATTCTACTTTTTCTTTGCGTTACAATTTTTTCGACCTTTCTATTTATAACTTACTTTTTACGCTCCCATTCTCCGTCGCGTCGGCTCGAACGCAATACCGAACAACCAAATTGCCATTAACGATTCGTGACAAGAGTAAAAGCAAACAGCTACATAACTGCGTCTTGGATAGAAAGTTACCCTGCACTTAACCAATATTAGAAGTGTACACATATCACGTGCGATGAAACTCTGATTTTTCTTCGGAATTCTCAGGTTGCATGCAAGCTTCCACGGCTGGGTAATCAGCTTTATGCCTCGAGGCTATTTTCGGCAGCGGTTTCTTTTTTCTTGCCCCTTCTCTCTCTCTCTCTCTCTCTCTCTCTCTTCGTGATCCTCGTATTCTTTTCAAGAGCTTGACACCAGACACTCCGCGAGCAAATAATTACACAATATCGATTTAACCACAGTTGATATTTCTTGCATACCTTGATTTTTCTGAGCTTCGCATAATATCTCGTACATATTGCAATATACTCCGACGGATTCCCGACTCTGGGAATATTTTTGCCATCGGTATCGACACCGAAATTGGATTATTTCGTAATTAAACTTTTGACATTGTAGCAACGATTTTTACACATATATAATTCACACGCCCATGCTTGCATATAAATTCGTTTGATCTGTTTTTTCTCAAAATTTTATGCTCCATAAAATTTACCATTCACTCTGTAAAGTATTACATTTCCATGGTTTTAATATCCTGTCTGACAGTTTTCTAATTTGGTGGTAAAGCCTCAGAACTTCAATCAGCTTCACTTAATTAATTAATACCGTACTTAATGAATGTCAAATTGAGATACCAATAAAAAGAGAAAAAGAAAAACAAATTGAATAGACAGGTAATAAATGTTCGCACTAATTAAAATAAGACTTTAATACACATAATTAATAGTCTGTAAAGGATTCGATCACGAGTCGAGACATTCCAAATGACATTGGACGTGATTCTGAACGAATTATAAAGTGTTTTAAAAAAATTTGTCCATTCTTTCTGAGGGTGTTATGCCTGAAATAATCACAGCTATAAGTTCTATGAATAATCCTCGAATGCCGTTTAAAGTCTTTTCACATTGATTTAGCGATTGAGCCTCGCTCACAGTCTAACTTAAGGGATCCGTTGCCGATCATTTTGCATTCTGCAAAATTGTTTTCATCGTTTTTTGGTTTAAGGAGCTGATAAAATTTCGCCAAAACTGGGTGAACCTAATTTGTGCAAATATTACCCCAACCTGCATGGATATTGCACTGAGAAAAATTTCATTTGTTACGGTAACTAGAAAAATTGAGTACACAGGCATCGTTAAAAAACCTGTTTGAATATTGTTGGAATTACGGAAAACGAGGTACGTCTAACCATTTTGCGCTATCGTCGATCCTTTTTTGGTAATCGCAACGCAAAATCAGTTTGTCAGGTTTACTCTACTTTTTTAGTTAAAAAAGGCTTTAAACGTCGATTTATCGTTGCACGAGCGTTAAATTTTCGCAACAGCTGCAAGAAAATATAGCAACAGCGATCGTAACGAGAAAGAATAGCAACGGCTACCAGACTTTCCGGTAATAGCTATAAAACTAATTTTCATTTTGTACCTGGAACTGTATTTTTCGATTGTGGTAAAAAATGAAAATAGTTAGGGACCGAGCGGTAACCGGAACTAAAAATTTCTCTCGTTGTGTAAAATTTTTTTACCTTCCCTGATTTATTTCACGAACAGAAACGGGTTGAGATGACTAAATTGTAATCTAATTTGGGGTAAACTCGTTCCGGATATTCTTTGACGCAAATTCCTTTCAGGTATACTCTTTATTATTCTCTTGTGGGTAACTTGAATTTCATAGTCGGTGTATGCATAGTTCATGTAATACAGACTAGAGGGAAAGAAAACCTCGTTTATTGATCAAGCAACCTGCATTGGGGAAATAATGGAAAATTCTTGCCAGAGACTTTATCAATGAATCAATCGGCGGTGAGTTGAAATTATGTGTGTATGTGTGTATTTTTGTGAACTTCTCGTTAATAAGTGAATTTTTGTTTTAAAATCGTCGCGAACAAACATTTACAATTCCTTTTTTTCCCATTCTGCAGGATAATCGCGAATTGAGTATTTATCAAACTTTTATATTTTCAATCTAGGAAGATTTCTTTGAAAATACAAAAACAGAAAATATCTACTGAAATTAAAAAAGCTCATATATATCAATGCTCAGTTTCAGATCGCTTGAAAATTGTTATAAATCCGGTAGATTCGTTCAATTTTACATAACGATCGCCTGTTTTATTTGAAAAACAAAAAAATCCTCTTCTTAGTAAGCCACTGATTGTTAAAGGAATTTTTTTTCTCATTTGCTGTTTTCCAGCAGGCAATTCAATATTGCCATTTATTAATCGTAAACGATATTACTGCAGCATCGTAATATTGAATATTCAACAATGTCGTCAGGATGAAAAAAAGCGTTTCGGTAAATTCATAGAAAATAGTCTTTTCAACAAAATGAGCCTTCGTATCGTGAATGCGAACGAATCTGCTACAGATTTATAAAATTTTTTAAAGAATTCGAAACAAAGAATCGACATATTAGCTTCCGTTTATCATTCCAATATCTTGGGTTCTCTTTTTTTTTTTTTTTTTAGTTTTTTAACAGATTTTCTACATTGAATCATTAAATAAAGTTTGCTAATTTTTTGACCAACATTTTTCGCTCGATTTTATGAAAATATTACGACTCATCGAGCATTCAAGTTCTAATTTGGTTAGTCGTACTTTTTCCATAAAATATTCCAATCGCTTTTAAGTTTCTATAAATTATCGAAAACGCAAATTACACGCCGTCCCTGATCTTACCTTCGATTAAAATTGCGGTGGAAAAAGATCAGGCAACGATATCCGGTTGGGACGGAATAAAAGAGGATGAAATAAATCTTGAAATTTAAACTCGAGTGCCTCGATTTGACGGGATAAAATCCGGTGTATTAAGTTTTCACAATTTTTAGAATTCCTTATAAATACGCCGTAGCATAGAAATTTTGAGATTTCACTTTGACGATTTTTTATACCACAAAGTCGGCCGATTAAAGAAGTTTTTTTTTTCTTTTTCTTTTTTTTGTTATTTCTCAAAGAAGAAAAGCAAACGTCATACGTGCAGCTTATCTCAACTCCCGCTTCTGTGATTTTGTGAAAACGCGAGAGCGCCGAAGTGAATCGTGCGGAAAAGTTTAACGACGAATATTCGCGAATTTCTCCTCACTTCGCCGATCATCGTATACATATACACCTATCGTAGCGTTAGATGCAAAATCTCCTTGGATTTAGCAGCTTTTCATTCACATCCGAAGAAAAAATTCCGAAGAAAGCTCACCTAATAACGACGCTCAATTCGATTCTCGGAAACTGATCCATCCCCGTAAGTTGCACAATGCGAAACAGTTTAACCGGAAGCGCGATATTTTTAGATCTTCGGATTAATGTTTTTTTTTTGCCCCTTATGGTAACCGAAAAATACAGTTCACGGTAAAAAGTGAAGAGTCGGTTGATTCGTGGTTGCGAGAAAAAAATTTAAAAACAAAAAAAAAAAAAAAATCCAGCTCAATTTTCGTATTCACGTTTTAATTATCGATTTCGGTCGTTAGTACCATTTTTTTTTTTTTTTTTTTTTTTTGAAATATTCTAAATTGATTTCAAGACTTTGTTTAACCGGAAAAATTGAGTAAACGATAAACGAACAGATTCGATTTTGCTTTATTTTACTGCTACTTCAAGGACATTCGAATCGCTACCGTATCTGTAACGATAAAAACTTGACTAAAATTTCTTTCTTTTTTTTTTTCTCTTTCATCGCAAGTCGTAACGACGGAATATTTGTTCATTGTAGTTTACGAGGTTTTCGTGACCCAGAGGCATTAATAATAATGAAATTCTCTGGGTGTTGGCGAGAATTCCAGCCTCACCGCTTATTAGCAGTGGTCTATTAACGAATGCAAATTCATGTCGTCACACAAAAAAGCTTGTCAAGCCGCAGAATCGGCAGTCGCACGCCAGCAGCCGCCTTCTTTCACTCGTAATAACGTTTTAATGCGATATTCGCACCGCGTGACCATTTCGGACAAAAACTATGCGCGCTGCGCAGAAACGAATAATTACATCACCGCCTTATCGTTCCAACGTCGATCTTTAGTCCTTTGTCGAAGATTCTTAATCTTATCAAGCTTTGTAGTTCCATCAAATTTTTCTTCTCGAAAGCTCAATTGTTTTTTTGCTCGAATCATTTTCTTACATCACCTTCGACCTCTCTGATTTGGCCCACCATTTTTATCCCATTTTTCTCACTTTGAAACAAGCTCGGCTTTTTTTTTTTACGGAAAAAGCTTGAAAACAGTAAGAAGGAAAAATCTTCCCACTTCGACTATTAGCTTTAAACAATTTTATATATAACACAAGATTTTTTAGACTTTTAAATTGTGTCGATCAATAACATGATTTTGCAGAATAGTAAAAAATTAAAACCGTGTTGAAAAAAAAAAAATGAGAACAAACAATCAGCAACCTAGTTTTACTGTCATGACAGAGAAACACGTGAATTTTTTAAAACTCTTTGTTCAAACTGCTCCGCCATTAAAATTCTGGTATCGATGAATAAATTTCACAGGAAATTTAAGACCTGCAGGTTTGATTTCGTTCCGTTCTAACAACTCGCTATCGAACCTAACGAATTGACTTCGATAAATGAACTCTTTGTCAATATTTTCTTCTCACACACGCATTATTTCCCTTTCACGAGAATTGGGTAAAAATACTGTTTCTATTTTCAGTCCAGATTAAAAGTGTGAAAATAAACTAAGAAACATCAACCGCGACCAATAAAAACACCTTTATTTGTACACAGTCAATCCTCATTCCCAGTCTTCTTTAAAAGCATACGAAAATAATTCGTTTTTATTATCAATGTTAGAAAAATTTTACTAAACATAAGTCTCCCGGCAGGTTCACTTTATATTTGTGTTATCCGTTACATTTCTGTTGGTAAACATAACACTAATTTTCACATTCTCAACATTCAAGTTATCATATCAATATTTAATTTGTGACTTTTACTTTTTTTTTTTTTTTTTACTTAATAATACATTGAAAAATGGTTAAATATCAATCAAAATATCTTAGAGGAATTGGCGGAAAATTTTTTTTCCAACCTTGTATAAAGGCAGACTTTGTTTTGGTTCAAGAATAATTGTGGAAACTCGCAAAAAAAAAAAAAAATTGAGAAAGTTTTATAAACTTTATTTCAATTAGTTTCTAAAATGATTTATCAATTTTCGTATCGTTTGATATTCTGTGAACGCTAATACAGTATCAACAGACTAAGAATTTGTAAATTCAGCTGTGCTTCTGTTGAACCGAATAGCTGTGGAATTGTGATTTTTATTTCAACCATTCTCTACGTTGGATTTTTTACACAAAGTTATACTCATGAAATTTCCTGTCCCTCCCAGTTTTGCCATTGCGAAATACCGACGCGATTTATTTGACGAATGAGAGTCAAACCGGGCAGGTATTACTTTTTACCAGAAATGAAATCAAGACCAATTTTCCTCACCAGTCTTCCTGCTTTCCTGCTCTCTTCCTCTCTCTTTCTCTCTCTCTCTCTTTCTCTTTCAATCCCTCTGCAAACATTTTCCAAACGAAGAAATATTGCTTCTAATCTTCTCCCCTGACGTCTGATGTTTACTTTTCCGTTTACGTGCTCGCGTGCTTGTCCATTCGTAGGAATGGCGTGTAACCGACAAATGGCGGAACGTCGTAACTCAGGCTTTTCCTCGTCCCGGTGACGAAACAACCCGAGCTTGCAGTTTTGCGACAAATTTTCGACGCCGGGATTTGCAAAAGAAATTGGAAGTATTCGTCACCTTCATCTTTAAGGGATGATTCCGGTGAAATTTCGGTAATATAGAGTTTTCCCTTTTTCAAATTACTAAAAAATATACACTGAGAGAAATTTTTAGTTCCGGTTACCGCTCAGTCCTTAAATATTTTCATTTTTTACCACAATCGAAAAATGTAGTTGTAGGTAAAAAATGAAAATTAGTTTCCTAGCCGTTACCGGAAAGTCTAGTATCCGTTATTATTCCTTCTCATTACGATCACTGTTGCTATATTTTCTTGCAACTGTTGCGAAAATTTAACGCTCGTGCAACGATAAATTGACGTTAAGCCTTGTTTAACTAAAAAAGTAGAGTAAACCTCAGAAACTGATTTTGCGTTGCAATTACCAAAAAAGGATCGACGATAGCTCGTTTTTCGTAATTCCAACGATATTCAAACACTTTTTTTTTAACGATACCTGTTTTACCAAATTTTTCTAGTTACTATAATAAATGAAATTTTTCTCAGTGTGTGATCAAAAATTTCCTTTCAACAAAATCTAGCTCATGGTACATAGTATGTTTCTTGAAAACAAAATTTCATTCTTCCACGATGAAAATGTATGCGCAAAGAAATTTTCTTCCAAAATTTTGTTCGTCACATATTTTTTAGTCATTTGAAAACCAAAAAAACTCGATATTATCGATATTTCACCGGAGCTCTCACCTTTTTTATCTTCCTTTTTTTGAGCATTTGTATGGTAAAAATTTAAAAAAGACTGTACGTATAAGTTCCTGCCACTCAAAATTGAAAAGAAAAAGAGAGTAGAACCGTTTTTTCTTCGATGTACAGTTATTTACTGCTTAAATTCGTCGGTGAAAGTTAAAAAGAAGAGCAAAGACTCTCACAGACTTTTTCAATATCCTCTTGAATTTGTTGTTTTCGTTTTTTTGTTAACCAAAAGATTGTACGAAACGCTTTTTCCACGACTCGAAATTTCAGTTTTGAAACTGAGCGTTTTCTCTGCGGATTATTCAATATGTTTAGGTTTAATATTAACATGTACCCACATAACGCAGCTCGGGAAGTTTGTTTAAGCCTGATCCTGCTATCCACGGCAACATCTCTGAAACTACCCCGCTTCCCAAATAACTCGACCTTTTCCCGCAAGTCTAAAGTTTTCCGTAATTCATATTCCAATGATGGAACTGTAAGCCACGTAGCAGCAGAGCATGCCGACAACTCGTTACTACGGATTTCCCAAAATTCTCTACAGCTAATTTTACACCCTCATCCGCCTCACCAATGAACTTTACTCGATTCATTCTCTCAAAAAATTATCCCACTCAGTGTTTGAGAAAACGGTGGGATTAGTTACAAGATTTAGAAATTCCGAACCTTGAACACGCCTTCTTTTCTTCTCTATAGTTTTTTGATTACCGAATGTAAGGTCGCCATTTCAGATACGAAAAAATCGTCAAGGAAGTATTTGAAATTTTTTAAAACACTTTGACTCCTCGATAGGAAAAAATTTAATATTCCATTTTTTATCTTATTTTATTCTTGTTCAATCGCGTTTGATATCGATGTTGATACAATTTCGGTATTTCGTTTCCGTTCCTTCTTAGAAAAATAATCCCTTTGCTAATTGAGAAAAAATAAATTAACTATCTTCTTATCAAATTAACCCGTTGAGTCGTAGTGATAAATATTCTTTCAACCTATCTTATATCCATTTTTATTGTTGTATATTTAGAGAAATTTTCAACATACTTCTTTGCCGTTTTTTGCTACTTTTGATAGTATACTAATGGGTTTTCAATACTCCAGAGTAATTATTGCGATATAATGTAAATTATTATTGTCGGAAACAAATGGTTGAAAAAAATCGTGAAAATTGAAGGAATAATTTATTCCAGAGAAATTCAACCCTCTACATATATAAATACATGTTTTACGTGAATTATAAGTTGTTGGAGTCTCTGATCACGAATCTGAAATCAGATTTTGTAAATTTAGTACGGCGAATCCAATCAGCGACCCCCAAAATCCCCGCATACACTGATTGTGAGAGAAATTTTGAGTTCCGGTCTGTTTTACTCAATTTTTCCAGTTACTGTGACAAATGAAATTTTTCTCAGTGTGTAGAGTTTTCCGATCGTATTCGATGAAATTTGAAATTTTCGTCGACCATATCGAATCCACCATTTTTGAATTTTCAAAATCCGTTTCAAAATTCGTAATCAGCGAGCCGAAAAACCAGAGAATATCATCTTGTTACAAAATGCATCGACTAACGATAAGCCAGCGGAGCGTTTTGTTCGGACGGTTGTTTATCCCGGATTTCGATTCGAGAATATCGGCCCCGGTGAGTCCAATTCACCCTGTGTTCGGTTCGTTTTTTCACCAAGTTCTTGAATTACACAAGAGGATTGGCGAGCTCGTCTCTACAGAGAGAACGAGGCCAGTGGCGTGTAATAAGCTGGACCTCGGGCGTCGTTTCGGGGGTTTGCAAATCCTCAATATCGGCGGTATAATCCCTCGGTATACAGGGTGGAACCCGATGGTGGTGAGTAATTGGCGATCGTGAGGGACAGTGTTTTGCTGCACTATCTTCGTTCGGTCGAACCGAGCTTTTGTCGTACATCTCGTGCAAATTTCACCACAATTCGACGCCCTGAGAAAAGTTCAATCGATTGCAGTCGCTGTAATTAAATATTATTGCGGAATTTATACAACAAAAGAAAAAAAAAAAAGAAAATTTTATACAGGTAAACATTCAATGCTTAATTGTAGTCATCAATGGTCGTATATTTTCTGCTCATTGAAACGTTTAATTTGATAATAATTGTTCAGTTGACAGTATTTTTTTTTTTTTTTTTTTCTACCAGTTCATTTTAAATAAAAAACGTCGCGATAGATAGATGGGAATGTAGAATCAGTAACCACGGTTAAAAGTAACGGATATCTGCCAATTATATCCGCTTTCGGATATTCGGTTTCTAAAAAATTCCAAACAATTAATTGATCAAATTCAATCAACGAGCTTTTTTTTTTCCTGTTCCTTTTTTTGTTTTTTTGAATACTGACGCTCGAGGCTTTCGTACGTCGGTATTCGATAGTCGTACGCGTTCCGATTCTTTATTTATTTTGCAACGATGATCGAATATTGATTGAAAAACAGGAAAAAAAAAAAAAATACAACAAAAACTTGATAGAATTTATATACCCACTCTGGTGGGGTGACCCTGAAATTTCCTTTATTTTCTTTTCGTTCGTGATCCTTTTTCCCTCATATATCGTAGTTATCGGTTACATTAGGATGTTTATAAATTTTTTAAAGCAGAAAGCGAAAAAGGAAAAAAGATAAAAAGCGACTGTCGCAAAGAGAAAAATATGGGAAATGGGAGAAGATAAAGTTACGGTTTCTTTGATAATTTTATTTCATTTTCTATATTGATAGTTTATTATTACAATGATGAATTTATCTTATTCAGCAAAACAAACGAAAATAAATAATAATAATAACAATAATAATACCGATACGAATTCTTTTCAACTTTTAAAGTTCGTTCGTTTTCCTACTTTCTTGCGTATCGATTATCCATTCGCTGATTGATTTCCTTACTACAAGCACGAGTATCTATACCATAATGAAATGAAAATAGGACAAACAAGGAAAAGAAAAACTAACGAATTTCCGTAAATGACTCGTGAGGACCTTTAAATTACGTTTACGTTATTTCTCTCTTAAATTTTTTTTTTTTTTGTCTGTCGTGTTTTCACCCGCTGTAGCACACATCTGGAATAATTATTAAAATCATGAATATTCATGCAGCTAAGTATAGTTTGACTGCCTAATAAAGTAGCGAGAAAGGTAGATGTGGGTAGATGTTATATCTGTATAGGTAGAAACTTGTGGAATATACTGAGCTTAGATACGAAAGGGGATAGGATACGATTTATAATATTCTTCATTGTTCGTCGCTACTTAATACAACAGTCGGGATATCATTTTTAGCTAAGAAGTTATCAGCTGTATATATTATTAAATATTCCATAAAGTTAGCAAAATTACAACTCTGAGAGACAATTTATTATCGATTTTCAATCAGTTTTAGTCGTATATTATAATTTCATTTTGAATATTAATTTCTTTTTTTGTTTTTTTTTTTTTGTTTTTACTTCTTGCTTGATTCTCATCCGAATCGTTATTACATACGTGAACTTCGACGTCATGGGATCGTTAAAGCAAAATCTTTCAGGTGTCGTGAGTATGTGCGAAATTCTCATTATAAAAACAAATTAGCAACTCGTAACGAGCGACGATACTTTTTTCATTCACCGATTGCCTCGTTTACTTTTTATTATCTTCCTTCTTTCTTTCTCTACTCCATTTCTTCTTCTCCCTTTCCATAATTCTTTCCTCGTTCTATACAGCTTATGGTCGAAATCGTGTATTCGTGACTGATTCTTATTTCGCGTTCCACGCTGTCGGGACGTACATATAAGTACGTAGAAAACGAGCTTGGGGACATAGGAAGGTCTATTTTATGTCTGTAAGGGAATATATGAGGAATTACATTCCAATTTGATCAACGGATTATTATTATTATTATTATTATTATTATTATTATTATTATTATTATTATCATTATTATTATATATGTATATATATATTTTTTTTTTGCTCGCTCAATTAAGCCTCAAATTTTGATTCCTCTTTTCAGAAATATTTTTGTTTGATGTATCTTTTTTTTTTTCTTTCTTATTTCTTGTCAAGCTCAAATCAAAATCGGCTCCCGTAATTTTCTTCATTTTAAATCGTTCGTGAAAAATGTATTTATTACTAGGTATTGTAATAATGATTCGAGAATATTTTTTCGGTTTCGATTTCATTTTTTTGATTTCTTTTTTTTTTTTTGTCAAGTTTTCAAACATTTTTCAGGCAGTATTGAAGTAATGAATTTAATGAAATTCATTGAGCCTGCATGAAAATTTTCGCAAGAATATGGAAAAAAAAGAATAAAAAAATAAGAAGCGTGAAGGAAAAAGAGAAGAAAATGTTGGATCAAGTGTTGATAAAAATGTAGAAAAATTCGAAAATGTTTTGGTACAATGTTGAAATCTGGAAAGTTGAATTATAGAAAAGTAAAAATGTGTATAAAAAGGTGAAGTACGGAAAACCAAAATGTAGAAATATCGTCAGAATGCTATATTCGTATTCACCCTGACGATTGTGCATTTCGGTTTATTTTTATCGAACACTTTGACCCAATTTCTAAATTCTAAAATTGAATTTCTAGACTCGATTTCTACGTAGTATAATCTCGACCTTCTATGTATGTATATTTCAATTCTCCTGATCTCCGATCCCTCTAAATTTGCACTTCTAAATTTCTGCGTTCCTGGAAAAAATTAACGGGACCCCCGCCATTTTTGATTGAAAAAGGTTGAACCTTAAAACGGTGTAAGTTTGCGCAAGTTTCAAGTAGAACATTGAATCAAAAAGGATATTAAAGCTGGAAAATCTTAGCTTTAAGCTCCATCCTCCAGATTTAGTTTACACGCATTTTTTCTCGAGTAATCTTATCTTTAAGTCATTCATGTCAAATTTGTAAAGTTAACATTTGACTTCGCGCTGTGATACGCGATGAACAGAATTTTGTTTTAGCTTTTCATAATAAACATTTTTTAGCTTGGAGTTTCCCCTTCGAAAATCTTCTTTGTTTTTTAATTCCGTCTGCGATATTTTCTCGCCAAGTTATCCAACATCAAATGAAACAGCGTATGAAAAACTTTAATCATATATCTGTGGCATTCAAAAATACAAGAATAATTTTTAAACAGAAATTTGAAGGAAAATCTATGTCTGAGACGCTGATGCTGAGACGCGGTAAAGTTTACATTTTGATCACCGAATTTTTAAAAGCCATCATTAAAAGATTCATAAAGGTGTCATGGAGTGGTTCAATCTCTTCTTTTTTTCCAATTTCTGTACGATGGTTTTTCAATTTCAGTTACATAGGACCAAAGCTCTTCGGACGCTATTTTATTTTCCATTTTTATATTCGGACGCAGACAAAATTTAGAAAAAGCACCTTGAAGAGGACACTCAAAGCTACAAAACTGTTATTTTGATAATCTAATAATAAAAAAAAAATCTATATATCACGTACGGCCGCGCCAATTCGAAGGTTTACTTTTCAAACTTGACACGAGTGTCTTGAAGATAGGATTAGTCGAGAAAAAATACGTCTAGACCAAATCTGGTATATGGAGCTTAAAGCCAAGATATTCAGCTTTAATATCCTTTTTGACTCAATGTTCTAACTCGCAATTAACGCAAAGTTACAGCGATTCGAAGTTGGCATTTTTTTTATTTTTTTTTTTTTCGCCGAAGTCCCGGGAAGAGGGGGGCGGTTGAATTTTTTTTTCACGGGTTCATTTTCAGTTCCCGCATAAAATCGCGTCATTGAAAATTACTCGACGCAAAACGCGATCATCCGACTATCCGATACTTGTACATTTTTTCACCCCCTCGTTAGAAAGGTAAGAAAAACACGTCGTCACGTCCCATCGCACTTTGCACTCACGGTATTTCGCCACTTAGAGCAAACTAGCCTCGGCTCTTAGTGCCCACTGTGCGAAGCGGCCGCTAGACCGAAGGACAACGAGCCTTGCAGGGTATATTGATTTCTGTTAATTCCCCTCCCCGCGTGCAAGTTCTGCCGGCGATGCTCGACCTGCCCCGTCTTCCGGGGATACCGGTCCGCCGATTTTCCTCGTCAATCCCACAGGACTCAGGGATTCGCACGGTATCGCGTTTTACTCATCCCCGACGCAAATAGAATTTCCAATCCCCCTTCGCCCACCACCCCCATCCGCCACGGCGTTCGTCGCCGCTTCTTGCCCCTCTAAAATCGGCCATACGATACTTCCGGCGAACCGGAAACAGCCTCCTATTATCGTTAAGCTTTGCAATTATCCTCCTACTATGTTTCATTTCCGTTTAAACAGGATCTTCGTCTGTAGACTCGGGCACTCCGGTTTAGTTCGATAAGCTGAATTACGTCACGACATATCGAGGAATCTTCAAATAATTAAAATTTTTTACCTAAACGTGAAGAAAAAGGAAAAAAAAAAAAAAGAAGCATTTACTCGACGGTTGATTAATGGTACATTACGGAACAAGGGAATAATCGACTTTTAATCCTGTGTTAGATGTAGGAGTTTATTCCCGACTCAAATCTGGTCACGTTTTTGACTTGAAAGGGTTTTCATTTCATGTGTAAGTCTGATCTATCGGTACGGAAACTACGATTTTATTGAAAGTTTATAACAATACAGAGAGAAAACCAGAAAACGTGAAATGTGAACTCATATTTCCCGCTAATTCGAATTTGCGGGAAATATGATCTCATATGTCCCGTAAATACGGGAGAAAAGCGCTACTTTTTTTTTTTTTTTTTTTTTTTCTTACCACAGATGAGAAAACAAATAATACACCACTTACGTTCCGATTTTCAGGTTGAAAAAAGCGAACTTTATGGTTAAGTTATACAGTTAGGGAGAAAGCAAAATTCAATTATATAATAAGAAAAATGTCAATCATTTTAGTTGCGATTAATGGTATTTTGTTAAATCAGATTATGCGAATGCACAATTGATTAAAATGTGTTGGTTTTTATTTTTTTTTGTTTTTTTTTTTTTCAAATCCAAGACATCGCTCACGATAGATTTTATTAAACTCATACACCGTAAAAGGTATTCAAGAAACCGTCACTTGATAAAATGTAAGGAAAATATCGGTGAAAACGAGTTGTATAAACGATGAAAATACGGCTGTTGATTTACTCCCTTTCGATATTACACGCAATGGCAACCGTTTGCCCTTTTCGTCTTATCCGGTAAATATAATCAGTCGTGAAATTTCGCAGGCTAATTTCTCACGCCTTGAATTGCGTATTTCCCTCGTTTTATAGGCTTAAACAAAACCTAAATTAGCTCGCCCCATCCGTACAAAATACATCACGTAAGTCTGTATATATAATCAGTGGGCGCTGAATAATTCTGTTTTAATCCCCATGCTAAAAGGCGGAGAAAATTACGGAAGGCAGGAAATGCCAATCAGTAAACACGCTGCTGGAAGCTCGGAGTAACAAACAAAACAAAACAAAAACAAAAAAACATTACTCCAAATGTTTGAATCCTGTAGTGAGAATAAAAGCGAGGCGACGAGAAAGGGAACGAAAAAGGATCACTGAAATCGGATATAAATTTTACGTAAATAAATTTTATTTTTTCGCCGTTATTTGCCGCGGTCGTTGATCGAAATTTCAACGGTATTTCGAATTGATCCCGTTAACGAGATTTCATTATTTCAAATAAAGTGGCGTACTAATCGGTAATGTTCGAAGTGTCGACGATTCGCCCTAGCTTTAAACCTCTGCCACTGAAAAGTGGTTACAGCTGTTCTCGACAACCATGCTCCGAACAAATAAACCACCAACGCTACAGGCAAGCCCTCAAATATTTTGGCGATTTGTCAACGGTAACATAATTCGATCGTTGCAAATTCAATTGCGTCGTTTTACGCGCTCCAATTTTCAATTATAAAAGGAACGGTTTTTTTTTTTTTTTTTTTTTTTTTTTTTTTTTTTTTTTCCCTCGACTTATCCGACGTCACTTCCTGATTTGGCTCATCGCTTATTATCCTTCTCTACGTTTCTGAACGAGAGGCGATTCTTTTCTGTCGTCTTTTCTTCGTGGAATTAAATAAAAAAGGGGCAAGCTAAAGGATTCGGATTGAGATCGTACTAAGAAAAAAAAAAAAAAAGTCACGGGTAAAGTGGACTCGGGATTTTTTAAACTTGTGTAATCTCACGGTTAAATTTGACTTCAATCAAATCGATTTCAATTCGTTTCACTTATTCAAATAATGATATATGCAGTCATGATCAATTATAAAAAGTTCGCCCCTCTTTCGGATTATTGATCAGTTTTTACAAAATCCTAAACACGGTATCGAATACCAGAAAAAGCCAACGCATTTGTATTTCTAGTTTCATAGCGTATTGCCTTTTTAAAAAAAGGGGGGTTTCGCAATTTTCTTCATACCGCGTAGCTCACGGATTACTTGACGATAAGATTTCGGTCTACACGCGAAACGCGCGTAGATACATTTGAGGATAGAATTATTCAACCGTGACCTCTGAAAATTGGTGTATGATACGTAGATTTAACCCCCGTTTATCCAGCCTTTTCTGGATTTGAAGCATTTTCACCGGCAGATCGTAAAACGAAAGCTCATGTGACGAAATCCGGCAGCTCAGGGGACGCGTAAAGCCGACACTTGACCTTTGACCTTTTAAGGTTAATCCAGGTAGCTTTCTGCCGCCCCCATGATATGCGTTTGAACTTCTCTGACTTGTTCCTACGGTGTGATTAGTGACTATGTTTCGCCTAGTTGCGGCATCCAATTCGTAGCTCGTAACAAATCACCTGCAGTCGGATGTACGAACGAATTGTGAAAGCGCAAGTTGGACAAAAAAAAAACGGTTCGTCCATTTTTTTCACCGTCTGACTTGGCCAACTTTTGGGTTCAATAGTCTCGTATTTCGTAATAGCAAAAGACTTTTTCAGCAACGAATATGTGCGGAATGCCTCCGGAGGTCAGTCGGTGAAATTTTTACTTTATCGACATTTCTTCTCGGTGTCAAAGGTATTCATTCACATTGCCCTTCCAACCTGTAAGTTGAAAGAGCGGGTATGCGATACTAGAATTCCACATCCACGCGCGAATAGTTTCTTTTTCCAAGAAAATAAGCTAAGAATCGGTAAACGTCGCTGCTAAATTACTCGAAGCATGTACGCATCCTTTATTCGTTCCTTCGCCATTCGCTCGAATAATTCTCACTTCCGAGAAGGCTCGATGCTCATTCCGTCCTTTGATTTATCAAATTCCAGCACACATATACGAGGAAGTGGAGGAGAAGATTTTGAAAGACATGGCACCGCGTCTTGAAACTGAGTGCATAGGCGGTGGATTCATTGAGCACAAAGCTGCGGATAAGAAGATCAAGGTTTACGGCAGATCAATGGTGAGTTACAAACTGTTACAAACTGTTACAAATCTGCCACTGTCACCGAAGTGACCCTTTTTTATTCAATCCCCTTCTTAGATCACAGTAAAAAACTTCATTCTTCCCTTCGTGGTTGGAATGATAAATGTTACAGGATACGTTCAACGTTACTCAAAACCTGTTGGTTTTGAAAGATTCTTGGTGAGAATATTTATCTGTTCAGAGGTTGGCGGGGAATTTGGCGATTTTTAAATCAATTCGGCTTTTTTATTGGCCATTTTTGCCAATTTCATATTTTCAACGGGAAAATTGATGGTTTGATTTTTTTCTGCTATAAAAATTCAAATGAACGAAAATTGGAAGTATCACAAACGAAAATACACTAAACTCACAGGCAAATACAGAACCAAATGAAGTAAAACTACAATCCGATATAATCCTAAGTAACGAGTCTAATATGATATCAAATAAACAAATCCAACATCCAAACGTAATTCCAAATGAACAAATTCCAAACAGGTTACCGAAAAACTCGAATGCATAAAAAAATTATCTGTAAACTTCGCATTCAGTGTTTCCAATTTACCATCAGATAAAAATATTTTAGATCAAAAAACACAAACAAATGAAGCACGTTTTCGTTTTCGTTGGGTTTTATTGGTTTTTCGGGTTTAGTTTTTGAAGTTGGCGTTTTGTTTGTTTGTTTGTTTGTTTGTTGTTTTTTTTTTTTTTGGCGTGAAATAGCGCAGACGAGTCAAGAGATTTTTGGCGGGATTTGCCAAGGACCTTAACAGGATCACGACAATCTGCATTGGCAACACTGGTAACACATGGTGTTGTTACAACAATCAAAAAAGTACCGGCCCAGTAGAAAAACATGAAATTTTCTAGTCTAGGAGTATATGGCGCATTTTTTTTTTTTTTTTTTAACGGCCGTCGATAAACCGCGTTACCAGTTTTGAGCTTTTTTGCCCCATTCCATTGGCAGTCGTAGGTTTTCTTGTAACCCTCCTCCCTACCTTTTCAACGGTAAATTTTATTTTCAAATTCAAATAACGTGGACAAAAGAACAAAAACAAGAAAAAAAACAAACAAACATGATCACGAAAATAAAAATCGCGCATTTTTGAAAGTCAGCGTTACGTTTATGGACACCTCCCCCTCACCCCAAACTTGTAACACAGTTCATGGACGACCCCTCACGACGTAAACTCTCCTGTATAGTTGAATATACGGCACTTGGATGTTCTCTGAGGATTGGTGCTCGCTTTTTTAAAGAAGCTACCGTTGTTAGGCAAAGCTACTCGGGGCTCTTGTAACGCAATTTACATTATGTCCTCGATTACACGCTCCGTAGCGGACAACAAATGAGTTTCGAACAGTAAAGGTTTCCTCGAGGTGTTGCTAAGATCAATCGAATTCGAGACACCCTTGAGATAAAGGGAGATAAAGGAAGGGGGAGCAATTGGAAAGCTCTTGAACGATAATCGCTGTTCCCAAAGTGTTTTGGAACCTGTGAATATACACCGTAGTATCGTCGCAGTCGATAACGAATTAAACCTGGGCTACGGAATAGGGTGAAAATCGAAGGTTTTCAGTAACCGTTTTCTTTCCGAAGCCGCAGTTTTCACCTCGAGGTCAAGAGTAACGCGCATTGGAGTCAACAGCAAATTATAACACAAGCTGCACGAATCCGCTCGCCTCGTTCTAAACTTCCACGAAAGCTTGTTTTCACTGTCATCGGCAACTTTGTTTTTCTTTTTTTTTTTTTCTTTTTTTTTTTTCATCAAGCCTCACTCTCCTAGAGCAATCTAAACTTTTTCACCACTCTATTTACCGTGGCTGCACTTGACGCGTTTGGTTATACGCTGGCAGATGCTGATGACTTTCACAAAAACACGAAGGTCGAATGAACGTGATAACATTCGTGAAAGGTAAGCTTGATCGCCTTAAACTACGTCGTGACGTTCTAGAATCAAGCCGTGTTTCTAGGATTTTCAATTTGCTCGGCTCTAGTTTATGGTTAAACTTGATTGTCCCTGTGAGGAAGGAATGCAGGCTCTCGAGATATAACAGTGAACAATGAAAAGCTATTCAAACCAACCGGGCTTACGGGATGAGTATATAAAGTCTTGACTCCTACGGTACTTCAAGACCTTGTGTATAACTGTATTTGTTCAAGGTAAGCAATTTTTATCGGCTCAAGGTGTTTCCGACGGAAAACTCCTTTCGATGCAGTCTTGCCATGTATCGTATCGCACGAACTGAAACGATATTACTACGGTATTGGATTTCGGGAAACTGCTTTGTCCGATTATTTCCCAACTTTTTCTCACACTTTTGACTCAGGCGAACCGATTTTTAAATATTAATTCAAAATAAGTGCGGATACACCATGCAAACACAGCTCATTATTACGATACAAATGTGTTGAGGATTTGGAAAACGTTTCTCTGTCTGAATTCCGTTGAAAAACAAGGAAATGATTCATCTGAACAATGTCGATACGGTTTGAAACAAGAGATGAACAAATATATCAACTGATCATTGATATTTTTCCCCGCTTTAGTTCCGCCGGAAAATTATTAAACGGATGATTGATTGTCGGTGATTTTCTTCCTTTTTTTTCTCGCTTCTTAATCGAACCGAACCATTTATAGTAGCAACAATGTAAAAGTGTCAGCAACGATCGGTGAAGAAAATCGAAAATGTCGAAACTCGTTTGTGAAACTAATAATATTTGACAATCACTGTTTAGTGAGGATAAAAAAATTAAGCCGGACGTGTGCTTATGGTTAGTTTTAGGGAATTATATTCTTTTAGAGTTTACTACTGTGTGAACAAATAAACTGGAGTTTAATGTTGTTAATTAAAATTGTATTTTCCATCCCCTGTTCGGTATTTGCAGTGGTTATGTATGTATATACATATGTTTTGCGACAGAAGATTAAATCGGTTTGTTTAATATACGTCATTCCTCCGACCAGTTTGTTGTCCTTTATCTCACACCGTTTCTAGTTATTGACTCGCCAATTAGTTCCATCATTATTTTGGAGTGTCGAGTGGCCGCCGTTTTGTATTGCCTATGCAATCTTTCATTGAAATATCGGGCTGATACGAGCAATCGAGTTCAAATCCTATCGATTTGATTTTTTCATCTAGTACACTCGGAGAACACGTATTCTGCTTTATTTCTGAAAAATCAGTTTGCATTTTGTTGAAAATTTTCTCGTGGGAACATTACGTTTTATTGTAAATACCAAAATTAATGAAACAATTGTTTTCAAGTCGTCAAAAAATTTAATTGAATAAAATATACTTATAAATACGAAATCTCGATTTTAATTTAGTCAATTTATTGAACTGATGCTTTTTTGTGGTATTATCAAAATATTGAATACCCTCCTCTGGTAAATTCAACCAAATCGTTTCATACAGTTTACCAAATCTATTCGGTGGATAAAAATGAGTAACAAATTGCGAAATCATGAAAGCTGCTAATTGACTGCCGCTATCAAATGATGTGTTACATCGTAAATCTACAAATATTTTTGTTGAAACGGCAAAATACTTTCAGTAACGCGTGAAAAATCCTTTCTCGCAAGAGAAGTAAGATGAACAGTTATTGAGAGGCTTCGGGTATCCGTCCGGTGTAATCAGCAGAACTAAATCATTAGTCGTCTAATACCGTTGAATCAGCCTGTCAATTCACAACGGCATATATCTCCGTCGATGTATCGACGTGGCACTTGATTCACGTATCGTAAACTACGATTAAACGATAATTTTTTCAGTCATAACAATAAAACGATCATTTTTCAATCTTTACAAAATTATTTCGCTGTGTAGATCTGATTTCGCAATCGCAGCAGAATCTATGAGATTGTGGTGCCAAACATTTTCTTGGACATTACTAAAACATATTGTTTTCTGCGAACTATAAAGTCAACAAAACTTTTTGTTTGTGTGAAAATAATGTTTGTTCGGATGTATGTTAACCCTGAAATTTCGTTTCCCGGACTAAATTTTGGTCATTACGACCAAAGTTTTTTGTCCGTATATTTTCTTTTCACTCCTCCTCTCTCCAGCCAACAGTACGTGACTTAAGTTTCCCGATTTTACGCTTACGGTACTGAAAAGTTACCGAAAATATGGAATCTCGGAATACATTGATACAACGATGCGAAAACTGGCCGAGGAACTTCGGTAAACGACCAAACGGATATCGATTTCACTGAATGGCCACTTTCTTCATTATTTTTCTTCTTGTATACGAACGCTTTTGACTGGGCAAACACAGGGGCATTAAGAAGACAAATAGTTCCTGACTTTGCACGCGTCGGTTTTATCGTTTGGAAGCAAGGAATAAAAATAATGACGGCAGCAAAACGCGATGATCAAGAGAGTCGCACAGTTACAAATAACTGGAAAGTACAAAATTCAGGTATAACTGCGTGACTGAAAAACCTTTTCTTCATCACTGACTCAAAAATTGTGATAATCCCGATCCGTCGCGCGTTAATGTTCGGTGATTGCGTCATGCAATTACTTATTTTATTGGCTTTGAATACCGTAACGATCAATCTTCTCTTACGAGCGAAGAAACACGGTTAACGTTATTCGGGCGGCATAAAGTTCGTTTTGCCGCAAACTTTACTTTCTTGCGCGGCTATAACGTTTTCTTTGAGGTGGTTCTTTTTTCCTTACTTCTTTCTTCTTTACTTAATTAATTAACTTCTTTTGTTTCTTTTATCCACGCCTCATAAGCCGACGCCATCTAACGTTGAAAAGTTTTATCATTGAGACAGCTGTTTATTCTCACTCGAATGATCCGAATACTTTGGTCCTTGGAATTCAAAACGGTTCGAAAATCAGTCGGAAATTACAAGTGGAGGTTTTGTCACGTTTTATACCATTTTTCGAGTGTTCAGTATTCTCACATTCAACGACGCAGTTGCAACAACATTATCTGAGGAAGTATACGTATAATACTTGAGTTATATCCCCTGTCACTCTAATAAATCGTACAAGAAAAAACGATTACTTTATCTCGCGTATTATTTTCCGAGCTGAAAATATTTGTATAAATTCGACGATATATCGTCATGGTCTGGTACTATTTACTTTTCGAGCAGTTATCTTTAGTGCTTGGTTAGTCCACACTCGAGCATCTGTTTTGCGGTGATAATAGACCAGCTATTCCGGCTTAGCAACCGTGTTTCTACCGTAGAAACTCTGAGGATCATTTGCAGAGTTCGTGGAATATTGGAAAGCTTTGGCCAATTGGCCAGGATTCGCGGATAATTTGTGTAGCTGAAGCTGCAACTTCGTTAAAAGAATAACTTTAGAGTGCAATTGACGAGCACTGCATGACGCAGTTTCGTCAGAGTCATCTGAAATTTATCTTAGAGCTTTGTTGTTCCCTCTTTTGAGTTGAGAAATTTCGTAGAAACATCTTTTGCAGATTTATGATCAGAAATTTTCTGCCTCAGATATCTTTTTAGGATCAAATTATTCATTCGAATACGTTCTCGTCGAAGCGTTTGAAACGGTAATGAATAGCGTACTGCGAAGTAGAAAAGGATTACAGTTTCCAACTCGTCGTGTGGTTCTACTCAATAATTGACCGACAAAACGATTCGGCGAAATTCGACCTGTCTATAATTCATTAGTACTAATTCTGTCTTTGCAGGGCTTTGGCAAGGCCGATCATAACGTCACCGTCGAACTCTTGAAGAAGGCATATCCTGACTACGAGGTCATCACAACTAACGAAGAATAGTAATTCTGACGTGTATTGCATACTTATTTTGTCCCGTATTTGTATGCACTCCTTTATTCGCTTGCGTTATCGTGTCTTGTGCTCCTACTTTGACTTTAATATTTAATAAAACAGCCATTCAATCCTGGACTGCACCTCATCCAGCTGCTCCTGTTCCAAGTTTATGATTCCTGACACTACAATTGCGCTTACATAAATTTAACGATGTCGATATTAAGCAATAACAGAGACTCTCGATGAAATCAATACCTGTATTTATATTATTATCTGACTGTCGTCGAGAATAATGTGTTCGGAATACAATACATCTTCAATGTACTGAGCACATACTAGAATATGTGTCAACCTATGCGCCAAGCAGCTGCCGACTAAGAAGTAAATCCAGTTTCTCTGCAGCCCGCCATGTCGCAAAGGTATACCTATAAACTAGGATATAATATAAAACTCAGGTTACCATCGCCTTGAAATTACGGGCGTACAGCATACAACAAAAAAAAGTGGGTAGTTACTCATTAAGTGTTACAAGGAAACGAATGATAGACCATGATTGTTGTAATCCGAATATACCTGTGCTTATTACATGTTTTCACTTTACCTAGTTCATGAAACTGTCCTAAGTATCAGATAGATTTCTGAAAATCGAATCATCGCCAGTTTTCAGATAACACAGATCGCAAGTAGAAAAGCGTCGGGGTCAGATAGTGTATTTTATGACAAGGGACGAAAGTTGACGATTGCGAGCGAAGGCGACAATCACGCGAGTTGCGATGGCCTACTTTTGGCCCGAGTCGTACACGATAGTTTTTACAAGTAGCCAACTGCTTTTCCCTAGGGTCGAAAGCAAAGCCATTGTAGACTACGCATGCGCGAACTTATCTTTACGACACTGAAATGAAATTAGCTAATTTTGTACCACTAAACTGCTACGCAAAGTCCCACTTTTCGTGCACGTGTGATAAAAAATGGGTTGCCTGCCTGTAAGCGACAAATTTGCATCCTATATGAATTCCACAGTATAATTTCGTTACGCTAACAATGTTCATCTAGTTTTGGGACACCTTCGAGAAATCCATTTATAAACTTTTTGATAATGTTTCTAGATCCAGATGAATAGCACAATCGTTGACTATAGTGTGTTTGCATTTACGCCTGAAGCCTAAATGACTGGCAACCCGGCACGCAGGGTTTTCAACTGTGCACAATGCTCCAAGCATTTCCAACTGTGCCAACTGAGTGCGATTTCCCTAGTTTTCAACCAATAGCAATGGCGGAAGCCTAGGGAATACTTTAGCGTAGTCAGTTGAAAACTTATCAACAAACGATTTGGCACATCGAGTTGAGGCAAATCAGGTGTAGGGTAAGTGCATTTATGAACACTTTCTGCTCTTTCAAGTTCCAGGGCAGGTCATTCGCCACGACGTCGTGGACATCTATGATCTACGATGTAAGTTTGTAGTCAGAGGACGTGCCACGTAATTTTTGCCCATCAGCAGTTGTGTCAAATAATCGTTCGGAACGGTATTTAATGCATGCGTATCGTGGTATCAGTGCAGCGGTATTAACGATTGATTCGTAAATATGGGATCATCCCAGAGTGTTGAAATTCCCGGCGGAGGTACGGAAGGTTATCACGTTCTTCGCGTAAGTTTCCCCTGTCAAATGCATCTTAACCTATTATTCGCCCACTGTTAATCAGTCTACTTCATCCCCGATCAGACTAAAACTTCTCCATTTAACAGGTCCAGGACGGTTCTCCTGGACAGAAGGCTGGCCTCGAAGCATTCTTCGATTTCATTGTAGCAATTGGAAACACTAGATTGGTATGTCATATTTTGCATTTGTAACAAAATTATGTCTATTCTAGGGTAGCCTGCCTACGACTGGTCTTAATTTTTTTGTTGAACAGTCATTCGTTAGCTATCGATTTCACAGGATGGCTACTAGCTGACATATAATTGTGGTTTAATTTTGTCGTTTCTTTGTTCAGGATCAAGACAACGACACTTTAAAGGAACTCCTAAAAGCTGGTGTCGACAAAGAGCTGCAAATAACTGTTTACAGCAGCAAAACGCAGTCTGTCAGACAGTCTGTGATTGTCCCCAGCATGACTTGGGGCGGTCAAGGTCTACTCGGTGTCAGCATAAGGTTTTGCTCGTTTGAGGGTGCTAATGAAAATGTTTGGCATGTGCTTGTGAGTATGATTGACCTAATTTCACGCCAAAAAATCAGTAGGTCTTGCGTTACTCGGCTTTCTTACATCACTTGGTCGTAATCGTATTTGGTGTCATTCGATTTCACTTCCAATTTAATTTTGAACGTGAAATTCATTTTGAGAGTGCTCATTCCTTTTGCTACTGAGTAATTTACCAAAGCCAAAATTTTTACTGGAAATATTTACTATCTTACAAAACTTGGCTAAAGAAAAGTTGAAATTATTTGAAATGTTGTTGGAAAAATTGTTAAATTTTAACAGTTATTAACTTTATTTCTTGACGTGATATCTTCTCTAATTAATGTATATGTGTATCTTAGGAAGTACATCCTTCGTCACCGGCTGAACTGGCGGGATTAAAATCATTTACAGATTACATTATTAGCGCAGACTCCGTTCTGCACGAAAGTGAGGATATATTCACATTAATTGAAGCCCACGAGTCGCGCCCACTCAAACTTTATGTTTACAACACGAATGAAGATTCTTGCAGAGAGGTGACGGTAACTCCGAATAATACTTGGGGTGGGGAAGGCAGGTGAGTAATTTTTAATGAGTTTCATTACGTCATTCGAAGATGATCACTTTTTCCAAAGAAAATTTGAATGATCAGTGATATGATTTTAAGACCATGTTAAAAAATTGAATCAAACATGATACAATGATTATTCTTACCATTTTCATATGTATTTAGCTTAGGATGCGGGCTTGGCTATGGATACCTTCATAGAATACCCATCAGAAATATTCCGTCTCCATCAGTCACTGCCAGTAGTCATTCGTATGCGGTAATTTCCATTTTATAAGCTGTATAAGTTACTTGCTTATCACGTATCACAAAGCATGTCCATATTTCTTGTTGGGCTACTTAATAATTACTTTACAAGTTTCAAGTTTGTAATTATTTTCTTGCAGAGTAACATTAAAACTCCCGTGACGACAACGGCGTCAACGAATGTTCATATCAGTCAGAGTAATCCAGTTACCAATATACCACCTGGATTTTCCATTCCTCCAAGTTACGTGACAAGTAATGCGGCAATGGCACCGCCTTCTGCGATTAAAGAAACTGTCGAACCTACAACAGTTTCCGTCACTCCAGTTTCTCCCACTTTGCCACAACTCGATAATGTTCCTCAAATAGATCCTGTATCTGCTGGAGCAACAACTACAACTGCCACTTCGACCTCTCATCTGTTCGCCGGACAGTCTGATGTCAATTTAACTCAGAGTAAGTGATGCGTAGAAATGTACCATAGCTCTTATGCATTTCTATAGTATTTACCTGTAGCGCTAAAATTCATGTACAAGTACTTTCTTTGCTTGTTTAATGAACGTACATACTTTTAATCAGGTTCTGTACAAGCCGCTGAATATTACGGAACTCCAAATATTCCGGGTATGCCATTGACTCCACCTACACCCGCAAGCATGGTCAATGTTGGCCCGCCGTCAGGTATACCTATGTATTCCACGCCCTTACCGAATTACAATTTGCTAAGTGGCCCAACGAGCGCAGCTTTGCCGTACAATGTAAGTCAGCCTCACATGGTGACAACACCTATTTCTTTACCTGGAATGCCCCCAATTACCGTCAGTGCTACTCTTCCTCAGAACCATCCTTACTATCCCCCTGTCTGTAATCCTAATCAGGCACCTGTCCCAACACCAGGCTTACCGTCTACAACGGCGTCGGCACAATAACAAGATCGTACGATGTTAGTGAAAGAATATCCGCGGCGCCGTGTAAAATTCAAATTCTATAAGGAATCAGAAGCCTACGTGGCAATGATTATGAAACAGGAATACAAAAATTGTCGACTGATTCAATGTTATATGAATTAAAGTCTAGAAATAGGATTTTTTTCTATCAATTTAATTTCAATCTTATTTCTACCAAGCAGTACAGTACCAGAGAAAAAAATAATAAGAATTTACAGTCGGATTGTCGGCATGCTTTGTATAGTTGATACCAATTCAATAAATCATTTTTAATTACAAAAGCTTTCTACCGCGACTTTAAAGCTTGGCCTATTTGCGGCAGTTTACTATGTGGCCCGTAAAAATAAAACATAAATTAGGTCACAGAGGCAGAGTAATAATTGATCAACTGAAATTCTTTTTGCATTTGAACTTTGAAACGACAAGCGAGAATAAACGACTTGTGAGTAATGTAAATTTTTGATTCCATTTTGTAACAGCGAATCTAAGTGAATTTTGCGTGGTCGTTTTACCGAAGTTTTAAATCATATACATAGGTATGTATCATGTATGTACACTGATATTAGATAAATTACTATATTAATTTATACACATGTATTGTGATTATGCTACCTAGAATTATTTTGAATGAACTTGTTCGATCGTTAAAATGCATTTTTACATACACACATAAATGCGAGTTTTAATTTGAACAAAGGATTTTCAAAATGGGGACATTAGGTTGGATAAAAAAGGAGGACAAAAATCGGTACTTTCACAGACTTAAGACTATTTCTGACCAGCGTTTTGTATAGATTATATGACGATAAAAAAAACGAGTGGTAGAAGTTTTCAACAATTAATTTTGACAAGAATTCAGATTAGCTCAGTACTGTAACGCTGTAGATGTTATTTTCCATCAACGTGCGTCTGCTGCTATTAATTTGGAGGTGTATTATATTTTTCATAGGTTTTACAAAACTATAATAACAAATATTAAATGGTATTTAAAAAAATTTATCGTAAATATGTAAAATTATTTTCCACTGTTTTAACTGAAGACAAACTGTGAGAATAAGATTGACTAAGGATTATTTTTAACGAAGAGTGAATGAAAGAAGAAACATCGGATCGCTAGTACGCAAAATTTTATTGTTATCTGCTGGTGAATATGAAGACTGTATAGTAGCAGTTTGCTCGGAGTGTAAGTTTTTTAGTATCGTAAGTTAATATACATCTACAGTTTGCTGTTCGCCAGGTGTGCGGTAACGCTTTACACTAAATAATATCAACTATCGTATGCAACAACATGCAGTTCCAAGGAGAAAATTAACATGATTGACTTATTCTCTAAATGATGATCTCTGTGTCGCCCAGTTCCTCATCGCTTGGAAGTTTGATTTTGGCAGGATCAATAAAGTTGCGATCAATCAGAGGAAGTCCATTCTCTTCTCTATAGCGAAGTAAAAGGTACGCTTCTCGTTGCGCCCAGTCCTTGAGCAATGGATCTGGCAAGTAGGACCAGCCAAATCCTCCAATAACGAGGCAAAGGGTGACGGTGACAAATAATGTTTGCTTCATAACATTTCGATCGATGGTCTTGCTGTTTCGATCGAAACCGTAGCTCACCCAGTTCTCCTTAGGGGGTTCCGCACACTGCGTCTGACTCTTGGCTTCGCATTTTTTTGACGAGGAATTTATGCTGCGTCTTGAGGTTACACCTGTCAACGCGTTTCTCAGCCTCTGAAGCCCTTGCAGACGAACTACACCCGCCATCCTCGCTCTCACTAATCACTATTGGAGACCAGCAGCAAACCTCGATCGTAGAGGTTAGTTACGCAAACTATAAGGCACGAGCCAACGGACAGACGTAGCTCCGAACCTGTACCACAAATAAAGTTGTAACTGTGATGTAAGAATAAGAATATGAGGTGTTTTCCTCCGGTCAATACGTTTTCTTCCAGTACTGCGCCGGCCGAATAGAAGCCATCTTCTAAACAATTTCGAGTGCGATTGGTTGAAAACCCAAGATGGCCGTCATACGGTTGGGTTTTGGAGATTAGGCTTAGAGATAGCTGCGCAAGAACACACCTCAGTTGAACAGCGATTGTGTAACACGCGCCACGAAGAAGCTTTTCAGCAGACGACAGGCATTGATTTGGGCGAATTCCGTTGATCGTCGTTATCTATAGACATCAGCTTCTATGAGCCAATCGCGTTTCAGAATCCAGTGGACGCCGCTAATGGATTTCTCTCGCTGATATTCTGGCTACACAAGCACATAGAGTTTTGAAACGGTTTTGATGGAAACCAAGTTTAAAGTGTTCGACAAAAATAAAAGAAAAGGTTAGGAGTGAGCGCAGCGCGTGGATCGCGCAAAATTTGAAAAGATAAATAAAATGGATCTACTGCCTAAATCGCACGAGGAATTCAGTCAGCAAACTTATTGGAATACATTTTTTTCAAAGCGTGGAAAGAAAGCTTTTGAATGGTAAAACGAGATCAATTTTTTTCTTGTTGAAGTAATGCTAACCTGTCGTAACCTAACCTATCCTCAATTGCCCATTTAAATAATTTTTTGATTTTATTTATGTTTGTGTGATTTTATAAATTTCAGGTACGGTGAGTATCCAGAATTATGCGGGCATCTCCACAAATATATAAAACCAAAAGATGACGTTTTGGTAGTTGGCTGTGGAAACTCGACACTGAGCATGGATCTGTACGATGTTGGTTATAGGTATGAATTTAAGTATAAATTGAATAGAGAATGCAAAAAGTGTAGCGTATCATCCCTTTGCTGAAAACTCTGTACCTAATTGCAAGTTTTATTGTTTCAGGAATATCACTAACATCGATATATCGCACGTTGTGATCAGGCAAATGATAGATCAGAATAAAACCCAGAGACCTACCATGATATTTGAACAAATGGATGCCACAGCAATGAGCTATCCTAACGATAAATTCAGTGTCGTATTAGATAAAGGGACTTTGGACGCTTTGATGCCCGATGAAAGTGAGGATGTTATTTCACGAGTAGATAAGCTGTTTGGGGTAAGTAAGGAGTGTGAAACGGAAAGAGAAGCTTTTCACAGTCGAAACTTTGGTCATGTGTTTCAGGAAATATCAAGAGTTTTGAGAGTTGGAGGAAGATACGTTTGTGTATCGTTATTGCAAGAGCATATTCTTAGAAAGTTACTCTCCTATTTTCCTCAAGCTGATTTTATGTTCAGAGTAACTCGCTGCTACGAAGCTGAAGCAAAAACCCGTGAAGAAGATGGTAGTGCAATGCCAGTGTTTGTAGTAATTGCTACGAAATTTAAGAAGCTACCAGCACTGGTAAGATTCTTGTTTTTCTTGTGACACAGAAACTTTACACGCGAAGGAAATATTTTCCTGCCAACTATAATTTGTAATTTGAATAGGTTCTTGAAGTGGGCTTGGTTGAAGGTTCTTTAGAACGCGTTTCTACTACCGATGATATTATTTCAGCCATTAAGTCTGCTCAACAAATGGCAGTTATTTGCTCGGGACTTCATAAAGGAAGTGTTGTGGATGTTGGAGAGGTTTCTTTGGACTTACATAGACCTGGAGAAAAGCATTCAAGATATACAATGTACGTTTTAGATCAGCCATATGCAAGGGAAAATGAAATATATGCTGCCTTCATAGTTCCACAAGGAAGGTAAACAATTCCAGTAATATTTTACACAGTGACGTAAAAGTTAATTGCTAATTTTAGTTTGTTCATGGTTAAATCGAGAAGATTCGTAACTTTACATAAAGCTAATTATCAAAACAGAGAAACAATGTGGCTTTTTTGCACTAAAGAGGGTCGGCAACAGCTGCTGAAAACTACCAAGAGAAACAGATTGGTAATAGTGACTTTGCGTCGAGAGCATACATACGAAAGTTTGGATGCAGTAAAAAGGGAGCTTAGCGTTACTGTTCGTAACTTGGCCCCAGCAGGAGTCAGTAACGATGCTCAAATTCCTTATCTATCTCTGGCGTCGAATGTTGGAAAACGCGAAGTTTGCTATGAAGGTGATAGTAAATTCAGTGGACAATATGTTATCGAAGAAATTGAAGATGATAATGGCTCAGTGTTTAGAAGACTGATATTTCTGAACAATCAATTTGTCATCCAGAGTGAAGCCAAACTAAAAATCGGTAAGGAAGTAGAAGTATTTTTCTTCTATGTACATTTTAACTATCATTGCACTGTTTGTATTTGTTTATTTTTGTTTATTTCAAGTCAAATCAAGACGAGGAAAACCGAAAAAAGTAGTGGATCCTGGGTATCTGGCTTGCGAGCATCATATCTACATGAGTGTCGGAGTTTCAATGATCGCAAAGAATGCTGATCAAAATGATATTGCTATCATCGGTCTTGGTGGTGGAGGTCTCTGCACATTTTTGCGTCAGTGCCTACCTGAGGTAAACTGATTAACTTTATACCTATATCGATAACTGTTCATATTTTCTCATAACTGTTTGTTGAATCAATCTCCAACCTGTATTCCAGATAAATATTACAGCAGTCGACATAGATGAAGCTATGCTCCAGATAGCAACAAATTATTTTGGCCTAGTACAAGATGCTAAATTGAAAGTTGAAATTGCAGATGGTCTGAAATTTATTCTAGACTCGGCAAATCAAGGAAGAAAATTCAGTGCAATTCTTTTTGATGTAGACAGCAAAGATACCACTGTGGGCATGAGTTGCCCACCAAAGCAGTTCATTGAAACGTCTATCCTGCAGGCGGTTGCAAAATGCATAGGAGAAACCGGACTTTTCATTTTAAATTTAGTGTGTCGAAATCCAGAACTTAAGTGCACGGTGCTAAGTGCACTTAAATCCAGTTTCAAATCAATATATTCTTACAACCTTGAAAGTGATGTGAACGAAGTCGTGTTCTGCACAGTTTCAGAGTCGGACGACAAACCAGCATGGAAAGAACATATTAAAAATGCTGCTACAAACCTGAATCGACAAGTACAGACCCGGAAATTGCAAAATGAAGATATCGTGGACGTGGCAGATCTGCTCGAACGACTAACGATGCAATGAACTGTGATGTGCATTTTCTGATAACTGGTAACTCTGATAAATGCCTGAATACGAGCAGATCTTATTACAATTGATGAACTCAAGAACTGTAATACAGCACCTCGAAAAATTCTCTGGGTTTCGAATGGCAAACGAAATGTTAGCTGAATAGGACGATGAAACAATAACATTATTGTTGCATGCCATCGACTAATCAGCTTAATGTAACTGTATTCGAGAAGCTAAAAATTTGCCGCGGAGCTCTGTACTAATAAGTTTTAAACGCAGACTACGATCGCTAAACGATAAGATTTCGTACTGTAATAGCAGTTTGTGAAACGAAATTATGTTAAGGGTGTCGAATATTAAATTTATTTTAACTTTCATCGAAGGTCATCATCTCGGATAAATCTCTGTAAGTATACTCCACCTTTCACCGTTTTAAAATCGAAGTCGAGTCGTCGGGAATTGGGGTTCAGTCGCAAGTGGATGGAAAATGATTTTTGTCCAAATAAGTCTATTCGTAGTATTGGCTGAAAATGTATTTTGCCTTTATTTATTAATAATTACAAAGAAAAACTTCTTCCCGATAAATGTACACAGGGTGGGATACGTCGTTGTAATATACCGATAATTACCATTACAGAAAGAATACGATATTCATTTTACCGACTACTTAAGAGCTATGCGAGAGAATACAGTACGTGAAACATAAGGCTCATAAATAATAACTCTTGTTACTTTTCTAATTATCCTGCGTGAGGCGTGGCCATTGTCGTGGTGGCGGTGCTGGCAGCGGCTATGGCATCCAGATCTTCCTTGGAAAGGTTCGCCGTCAACCAGCGTTCTATAACCGGCAGGTTCTCCTCGCTCCACTGCGTCTCCTCCTTGATGTTCTTCAAAGCTTTTTCGATAATAGCATCGGTCGTCTCAACTTCCCCTTGACGGCTGACGTACAATTCTGAGACCATGTCGTAGCCGTCCTGCGTGTTGAAAGACAACGTCGCGGAATTCACGATTCCGTCCCAAAGGTGCTTTTTATCCTGGAATTTTAACTTTATCTCGTCCCAGTTCTCAGAAAGGAAATTGAACAAGGTTGTATATCCCGTTGCGCTTCCCGTTAGCATGCTGAATATCAGATGTATGTCCGCATCCGTGAAGTCAGAGTTCTTTCCAAGTATCGTTTCCGCGAGCAGCCTGAAAACGAAAAGACATTGCAAGTGTAAAACCGGGCATGTGCGTGACATGTTCGTAATACGGCTATGCAATCATACTTTTTAATCTTTGATGCATCCTTCGGGCACCCTGCCAAGGTCTTAAGCAGATAGGTACGCTCGCTCTTGTTTCTTTCCGGTGAGTTCACCGGGAAGTTTATCACACGTTTTAATCCAAAGTCCCACTCGTCGTCGGTTCCCCATTTGAAAACTGGGCAGATGAATTCGTGCGCCACTCTAAAAACAGAGAAGTAAACTTAAATTCATGATCAGCCTGCGAAGAGAATCATTATTATGTTACATGTAATGACGATACTGACGGGTTTCCTTTGTCCGGTTCTTCACTAGCCATCCACTTCTTGTACTGCTCACGCGCTTCCTTGATACAAGGTTCGTATCCAGCCGTGCACAAGAAGTTCTTCGTCACTCCTCTCAATTGCGTTTTCCACAGAGGTTCTCCCGGTCGTGGTATTTCTCCGAGTCTCGCGTACACAGGCTTTAGCAGCGAGCGAATAAACGCCTAAAAAGAAAAACGGTTCAAGAATAAGTCGAAGATGTCGTTATTTCGTCAACTAAAACAATCCAAACTCTTGGTCCTTGTAAAAATTACCTCAAACTTGAGATGTACGCAGCTGTTTTCAATGCGCCTTCCGATGTGATCGATCATCGGGAATACCGGCTCCCAAACCACGTGGCTTCTTTCTTCCTTCAGGAACAGCGTCATGTTCAGAGCTATTTCGAAACACAGATCTCCGGCGTATGCGATATTCCATGCGTCGTGTAACAGTTTGGCACGGGTTAGAACTGGAATTTTCTCTCTCTCTGGACCCTGCAGGAACTTGGCCAGCATTCCCCAGTTGCGAGAATCGTAGTTGACGGGGAACATACCTGACAATCAGAGTTCACCCTTTAGACATCGGTGAGACGGAAACACGGAAACAGAAGGTGAAACTAAGGAATGTAGTTCAATTGCATTTGGTAAGTTCTCACTTACCTATTTCCTCTGGATTTACAATAACAAAACTATCGTTTGCCGCTACGTCTTTTATGGTCAGGCTTCTGTCCGCATCCTTCATCATCCACACCGTTGGTACAGTTTTACTGAAGTCAAGTTGGGCTTGGGAGACGATGACGATGGGTATGTACCAAGTGTACTTACTCTTCTCAGAAGGCTCTTGAGGTCGGTCTCTCAAGTAAACTTCCTACCGCACAAACAAATAATCAAACTGATGAACGGCGTAGAGAAGAGCAATCGATGAATGCAGGTGCAATTGGCAAACATAATTTATGTACAGGGACATCAATCATACTGTTTATAATTGTCAGGGTCAGTAGTAATCTTTAGAGTGGCTGAACGATCCCTTGAAAAGAACGAATCCACTCTAAGTTTACGACGCCAATTGAATTCCATTATCCTGGTAACTACTATTGCGTAATACCTGGTTGGGTCAAGGCATCAACGCACAACCAATATTCGTCGATAATCATCCGAAGGCAGGAACTGCGAGTAGCGAGCAGGGTTTTAATTACAAACCTGACTGAAAGTTATATTCCCTGATCCATAATCACGAGTGACCGTGACGAGAGGCAATCTGTCCCGGTTGATCCAGGAGGCAGCAATGTTGTTCAAAGTTAGACCGGGAATCAGCTTTTGCGACTCGTTGGCCACGTCGTTCAAGCAGGTGTAAATATCATCCGCGAAAAAGGTCCTCGACTTTCTGTGTCATATTAAACCTCAATGTATTTAATCATCGTCTAGTAAACCTTGATGAAAGATTATAGTCGGGAGTCAATTGATCAAAGTTTGATTTGTATTCGCTAGATACCTCATGAAGGATTCTCTCAATACCATACGAAGCTCTATCTCCAAGACGACGCGTGGAAAAAACAATTATCACCGCACTTAATGCTCAAGCTACTCATACCAACACACCAATTAACGTTGAAGGTAAAAGTGAGATGCAAGTTAAGTAATACCTTGGCTGATGTTTCTCATACTCTTAAGACAGCCTGCGACCAGTACTAGTGTTTAAATATGGACGGTCACACACTGTTATTTAATGGTTGGAGACGAATTCAAATTATTACACCCGCTCAGAATACCAATTTTGAATTAGTGATTCCAATAGAACAAAGGCGATTTGACTCCCGACTAAGTAGAGAAGGCATTACTACTCTCGCCACTGATTGTGGATAAATCTCCGAAGACTTCGTTGCATCAAGTCGTTTCCAAGAGTGTAGTTGAACATTCGGAATACCAACGCAGCTGCAATAAAGAAGAAACAATGGTTCAGTCTCTGCCTAACAGTGTGATTGTAATGCTTGCGGATTGTATTGTGCATTACGTGTGCATGCAGCGGCATAAGAATAGTTAGTCTCTCTACGTAACTATTTGTCGTCAGCGCAAACGATAAAATTTAAGATAACACAGCCAACACAAACCCACGTCGAGATTTTCATGCACGCTAAATCTTGATAGCTTCTATTGCCTATTTACTCTATTGTTTTATACAACGGTCGCCTAATGTACGCCAATGCTTTAATTTCATTCGTTTTAATCCACCAAGTAACCTTGTGTCAAATTCAATTTAAGAAGAAAAAAATACGGCATACTTTTGGCAGCAGTGGCGTCTTGTCTGATTCCATTGATTCTGGAGAACGGGAACCGTTTACCGAACTCATAGTAAAGAGAGTAGAGAGCGGTTGTAGGCCACTTTCCCTCCAGTTCATCGGGGTATATCTGAAATTGCATAGCAATTGATATTCCATTAGTGTTCAGGGGGACAAATGTTGATAGTCGTAACGCCTGAATTATTGCAATAGTACATGCAAATATATACCTCGAGCGTAGTCATTGACGCCAAATACGAATTGAGGGCTTCATTCACTAGGGAATCACTCCACCAAAACGGCGTTGCAAACTGTCCAATCCATTGATAGGCTATTTGGTATGCCGTAGACCAGACTCCAGTGCTGCTCAGTTCACTCTCCCTGCGGAAATGTGTGAGGTACCGATCAAGTGCCTGATCTAAAATTGACGCAATCAAATTAAAACTCACTTTAAGAATATGAGGCCCCAGTTGTCTGATGCCTGGGACGCTGAATACATTGGAATAGCCATAATGTCCAGCTTGGGAACCAGGATTGAAGAGTTAAAGAAGTCTTGTAGGTAATTGATGATCTTGACAACTTTGTCTGGGACCGCTTTCAGGGTCTCCAAATACTCCTTCCGACTCCAGATCCTGATGTCTAGGCTCTTTCCGTTCATTTCATTTACCTTTGTTGTCGGGCTTATACTTTCAAAATCAGAAATAACGAGTGCCAGTTGATGCGATGATATTTGAGGCGTCTGTGCGAAGTGATCCCACACAATGTCCGGTTCTCCCGACCTTAGAATGAAATGAAATAGAATCAGTAATTGTGAGTTTTGAACGGAGCTGCCAGATATTAAATGAATATTCATTATTACCAAGCTGGATTTATTCCTATCGAATACTTACACATCTTCGGTCTTTTCTACCGGGGTATTGGAGCGAGCCGTGTAATTTCTTGGCCGAGTTACACTGAGATTAAAGGTGGCTTTGTAAGCTGGTTCGTCAAAGCACGGAAACATCCTTTGTGCATGATTTGGTCGTAGATAAGTAGCAACGAAGAAACTGCAAAGTAACGGTAATTCAATCAAATATTATATATTTTTAATGTTATACTCAACACTTTTGGACGGTCGCTTTCCTGAATTCTAGTTTAATCTGTCCACTTACTGCTCTTGGCCGCTGGTATCCTTGTACTGATTCCTGAAGAATCCTTGAGTAGCATTTGTGGTAATATTTCCCGAGAATGTGATGTCGACCTCATAGAGATCCTGTACGTCTAGTATTTGTTCCAGGTGAATGATGTACCACGGTCTCTTTGTGTGGCGTTCAGTCCTGGCCACATTGACGGTCAACATCCCGGATGGCCGTGCTTCCTTTCTAGAATAAGTTTTGTATCGTCACGTAAGAATGTTCAATTACGAAACGACTTTCAACTTCGTTCGTGGATTATAAATGCGTGCTACCAACGTTGGAGAAGAATCCAGTTGAGTGACCCTGACATCCGAGTGAGAAATTTGTAGGTCCGGATGAACATTTAATGTGATTCTATCAGTCTTGTCGGTTGGGACGATGTGGATCTTTACACGGCCCTTGAACTTGCCTTCCTTAATGAAAGGTTGTAGCTCGAGGCGATAACTGGTCGGATGAATTTCTTTTGGGAGTCGATACGAGCCGATCATCGAATAGACTTCATTGAGATCGACGCTACGCTTCTGTCTAGCACTCTGATAAATCAAAAGTTGAAATGAAATACCAATTGAATCATGTTTACAGGAAGTTCAATGTATTATTGTGGGTGTTTAAATTCGAACAATTATCCGGTACCTGTTTTGGGTAAGCTGCGACGGATCCCAAAAATAAGACGGCAGCTAGTACCGTCAAAAAAACGGTGGTTCGCCCCATGGTAGGTTGTCGTTAATTTTTCTGAAACGCAACATAAGACATTTACCATTTGTTTTTGATCTTTCTACTGCTGTAGGAAGTAGATTATGCAATTTCGTGATACAGGTATAGCTATATCAAAGTACAACGTGTTGTCAACGAATTTTTAACACCCGTTTATGACAACCAGTGCGTATCGAATAGACCATTGCTCTCCGTGTAAGATACACAATAATTATTTGCAAATAGCTTATAACGAAGATGCTCATTAGATAAGACGCAGGAAGCGCCCATCCGAAAGTCAGTTCGCATCAGTCGCCCGACAGCTTCAAACCTGTTAGGAATGTTAAGAGGTATAAGTGGAACTTTTATTACTTTATAAACTGGTAGTGATTGCCTCGCTTCAAACTTTATTAACATTTTAACTTTCCCCGGTGGTACGGACAGCCCTTCAGCTTGTGTTATCTCTTGAACAGTTACTTTCGTATCTGTGGTTACAATCATGATTAAACATACAGCACAGAAAATGATATGCAAGCAAGCACGTCAAGTTGTATCCAAAAAATTCGAGAAATTACGCTTTGCAACTTTCTAAAGTCACTATAAACTCGTGGACCCCGTTTCAAGTTGTTTATCTTGTTCACAGAATTTCTGGTCGTCGGCTTCTTGACGTGGCGAGTCGATGGCGTTTTATTAACGCATAATCAGGTGAGCCCGATCAATTTAATGGTAAATGATCCATTGCCATTCTGATTATAAAAGACCCAACAGTTAATAACGCTTCGATTACTCCAACCGCCCATTAACTATAATATGTACATGTATCTTTCTACTATTTAGTGCCCTGAGGAACTATCCACAGTCGACAGCATCCAAGGAAATGTTGGCCGAGTTAGTTGGCCGAAGACGTTTTCCCACACGTCGGTTTACTCCGATCCATTGTGTCTTTCGGAAGATTATCGTCTCATTAAGAGAGAGTGCTCAGACACATGGCTTCCCCGGGTGGCGCCAAACTGCTCTTACGTTTCCCCGAGAAAATCGAAACTTTACTGCCCTCCAGGATATACAGTAGTCAGTGGCAAGGAAGATCACGTTTGCATAATGGTTTCCAGGGAAATGTGGGCCAACACCTGTAGGTTTTCCCCCAAGATCTTCGACGACGTGGAAACCGACTTGTTGATCGCAATTTTTCAACACCTCAAAAAACGCGGGTTGCACACCACGTGGCTTCCCGTTAAAAGATTGAACAATTTTGGTCCTCTGCTTTGGATCGTCCCGGGTCCACTCTGGAGTTCGCGTTTCCACATGTCGGAGGCATTTAAGGTGACTTATGGAGATAGAAGCAAAGGGTGTCTGGTGCTCGATTTATCGAATGGTTTCAACGTGAGGTCTGAGAGTTGCACCGCCACTCATCCCTACCTGTGTATCGTGGAGAAGGATTATTTCGTGCAAGGTGCCTGTCCCCCGAAGTACATTGCCTCGCCAATTCCGGGGGATGAGCGGTGCTTCAATCTGATGAAGAGCGAGGAGAGAATCGACTGGCGAGGGGCTATGAACAGCTGCACGACCGCGCAAATAGACAATCCGTTTATCGAACAACTATTTTCTGGAGTGGCGAGGAAGCGGGATTTGAAGGAGACGGAGTTTTGCTGGATAGGAGGTGACGGCAGATACACCAGCAACACCGTAGCAATGGCTGTGAACGGTGAATCCAGAAATTTGAATACCAGCGTTAAACTACGTTGCATATTCTGCCAAATTGACACACCGATTCATCCTGCTCCCAGCATTAGTTTGAAGTTTTACCAAAACGATAAACAGCTTCGCCTTAGTGTTCATGGCGAAGAAGCTCTGTGGAAATTGTCATCGTCCGATCCCGGAATTCGATGTTTTACCGACGCGAATGGAGACTTGATTCGGAACGTTAAACTGAAGAGGATCTCGGATCAGCGATGGACGTCTAAAGACATTGAGCCAGGCATCGACTTCGAGGATCGCGTTGACCTCAACGTAGATATCCACAAGACGGTTTATCGACTGAAAATCAGTGATAGAGGCCCTGGCTCTTACATTTGTGAGGCTCACACGGTCGGTGGAGAAATATTGTCCACGAAACCTGTGATTGCTTACGACGATCTAAAGGGGAACACGTTCGCGCTGGGGCTTGAGGTCATCGGTGCTTGTGACAGCATCGAAAAATGCGACCCGACGTTCTACGATATGTATAAAAAACTTGTTACCGACATCGAGGAGACGACGTCTGAACAGTTGGTAGAGGATATTAGGTTGATGCGAATCCTCAAAATTACCCCGGACGGTAACGTAAGTGTTTTATGTCACGTAACCACGAAATACTTTGACAATGAAAATTTTGCTGCAGAGGTTAGCGCGAACGCGTTTATGAGGTCGAAGCGATTGTTTCAGCTACTAGCTGCCATGAACCCGCGAACGTACAAGTTCATTTATTTACGCAACTGCGACGGTTGCCTGAGGTCGGTCACTGGCAAAGGTGAGAGTCACTTGGTGTGGCCTTATACACATGTCGGGGTTACCGCTGTCTCAGAAGAAATTTGCTTGGACTCGAAGGGACTTCCAGTGCACCGAGTTTGCGAGGGAAGCTACATGCAAGGGGGCGCATGGTCCGAGCCATCCGGCGAATGCGCGAGTGACATTTCACCGTTAACGAGGAGGTTTTACGAAATCAGCAGGAACGTTCAGGCATACGACCGTGAATCAGGGGATGAAGTTTTGAGGCTAGTTGAGAATGTCGAGCAGTTCTCGACCGCCGATATTTTTTTCCTCTCAAAAATAATCGAACACGAGGCGGCGACTCACGTTTCAACGGAAGTCACGCTGGAAGACATATCCCGCATCTCGATTATACTGGACAAGGTGATGAGAACAGATAAAACTGTGCTCAGACAGTCCGTGATTCTGAATTCCACTAATATACTCCTGGACTCTCTTGGAAGGCTGCTAGACTTCGCCTCAACGACGATCAGCACGGAATATCTAGCTGAAGATGACGGATTGATCAGCATCGTTAAGTCGAATCTGATCATCTACATATCAGACCCTAATGTCACGAACGTCACTGGCCTGGCACTGATCAAAAACTCCACGAATTCCACCGTGGTGTCCAGCTCTTTTTTTGAATTCAACCTCGTGCCTCTGGGTCCTGACCATAGTATAGAAAACGTCGCTGAACTGGGTGACGTTGAGGTGGCGACCTGGCTACCAAGGAATCTGCTCGACCTTCTAATGAAGCCAAACTACACGAATTTCAACTCGAGTATGGAAAATTCTACCGTAAACGATCCTCTGAGGGTTGTGACTACTCTTTTCTACGATGACACAGTATTCGACAGTGGTTTGAGAGCTCAAAATCCCAACGAGGTTAGCAGTCGAGTGATCAGCATGTCGGTGCCCGGCTACGGCGCGAATCTTCCGTTTCCGATACCGCTTCTATTCAAACCGTTGAAGGGAGCCTCGCAACAAACGAAGACATGCGCTTTCTGGGACTTCGATTATGTCAGTATTTCTACCGTAGCTTCTTTCAGCGCTTGGTCTGAAGATGGGTGCCAGAACTCCGGAAGAACACGAGATCTTTCCGGTGAGTTGAACGTCTGTCTTTGTTCTCACTTGACGCACTTTGCGCAGCTAGTTTTGGGCCACTTTCCGGGTCCAGAGGAAGTTGGGGACCCAGTTTCCATCCAGCACGGGCAGGCCCTCGAGGTGATAACGGTGATTGGCTGCGTCCTGTCCATGGTCGGTGTATGCGGCATCCTGATAACAGCAACTGTCTTTAAGACTTGGCGAAAGAAGCCCGGCAGCAAAGTCCTGATCCAACTGGCCTTGGCTTTGGGACTGGAGAAGTTTGTGATCGGCATATTGCCGATCGTGGATTCCGTGAATTACCCGATTCCCTGCATCGTCACTGGCGCACTTCTTCACTACACCGTGCTTGCCGAATTTTCGTGGATGCTGGTGACCGCCTGGCTCCAATTCAAGAGATACGTCACGGTTCTCGGCGCTACGCGACCACCAAGATTTTTACTCAAGGCAGCCGCATTCGCCTGGGGAGTTCCTATGATAATAGTTTCCATCGTTGCTGGGATCGATCCTTACGCCTACATGCCGGGAACCGATTCCAAGGTGACTTATTGCTACGTATCAGGAATGGCACAGTACGTTGGCCTCCTCGGACCGGTGATTATCGTTATTTCTCTGAACGCGTTTCTGTTCGTTCGTGTAATTCACAGCATCCTAGGGGCTCAGAATAAAAGACCCAACTTCCATGCCGATAAGACCCTGGTCATCGCGCAACTTAGACTTGGAATCATGCTGTTCTTTCTACTGGGAATCACCTGGGTATTCGGTCTGTTTGCGAAAATCGGGGGTGGTTTACTATTCAGTTACCTATTTTGCATCACCGCTACTTTACAAGGTTTCGTTTTGTTCACGTTTTTTATTATTTGCGATCCGGACACGAGACAACTATGGTATTCGCTTATTAAACTGACTGGAAAAGCGTCTGGTACAATCAGCCCAAACTCTTCACCTAGTAGCGCAATCAGTGAGTACAGTCAACGTTATTAAATCCAAACCCATCTCCATTTCATGATTTTATAAAGAAATTCGAGTTTCAATCTGTATGATTATGGAAGAGCTCAGCTTTAGTCTGATCCGAAAACTTATAAAAAATTACAATTTCTCTTGTGGCATTGTAGTCCGTATTTGTTTGGGGTGGAAGCAAAATATTTCGAAAGAAATTGTACTGAATCGTTTTAGTATGCAATGAATAAAATGATTAATCTTTTCCCAAACTCTGCAATCGTACTCTCTCATTACACATTCAAGTACTAATAACACAAGCGAATATTTGCCTACTGTGACTCATCCTCCAGGTATTTTATTATAACACACAACGAACGTGGGTGGGAGATTAAACCTACTTACATCACATGACGTTAATTCGAAATACCGATGACTATAAATATGCACGAGTGAGACATTTCCAAGATATTTTTATCACAACCCGGAACACGAATAGTTTCATGGTACTCGGATCAACTTTCCTTAACTAGATAGATTACACTTAATTTTAATTAGTGAAATTGATCGATTATTCATCTACAATGATCGCTTATCCCAGAAAAGTGAAAAAGGCTTCCCTCGGAAGAGTAACCGTGTCTAATTACCTTGAGCCAGCAGCGGGTGGAGGATAATTAAACTCGAACTGCCCTGACGAAAAACACTCGTGGTGAACAACTGTTCCCCAGAGACTGCGAGTGTGGAATCTAGGAAGAAACTTCGGGCCATGTCGGTCCGGTAGATTGAGATGAAAAAAATAGGGACCACGTGACCCCCTCTTCTGAAGTCGAAGCACGAAATTGCGTTTACCCACTTAAGGGAACGTATAGTAATGGACACCCACCGGCCCATTATCCAATTCATCGTTCGACGTAACAAAAGTGCCTAATCGTAGGTAAGTGAGGCAGACATAAGCCGGGCTGAACAGTACGGAGCGGATTGTGAATGGGCAATAGGAGAATCGGGTGATCATGATGCTGCGTTGTCAATAGGACGAATGGGACGTGGCCTAGTGTGCGATCTAATCCTTCGACGATTCACGCATGGTGCATGTCACGAGTTTTCCCAATTATGTCCTGCAAACCGGCCGCACAAACGAGCGGATACATTCTCGTTTATTGTCGAGGATGTCAACAGATTATTGAATCTAGGGAACCTGACTTTACCCTACGCGTATGGGTTTAATAACGTATGTGTCCCAGTTCACCACTGCCTCGGCATACGATAAAGCTGTTTACGTTAGCCGTAAGTCTCGCCGCTGGTTAATTATTGCAAATTAAGTTTCGCACAGAGGCTAATTCAATTGACCGATTCGGACGATAGGTTTTGAACCGTTTATTGTTATACATTGCACGAGGTCGAACATCAAAGCGTATTCCATTATATCAAAGTGTCGCATGTTTTACGTGTATTCCTTGTAAGTATACCTGGATTCAATAACTGCTGTTTATTTTACGACTCCGATTGTAATTTATGTTCGCACAACAATAAAATCTTCATCTTTCTCTGTCATACGCCTGTACGCGGTCTCTGCAATAATTTCTTCGTTTGTTACATCTTACCGTTCCAGACAATGAGCACGGTAGAATAATTGATCGGAACAATGGAGTACCGTCCAATATCACGTGACTGACCAGGTATTGTGTTTATATAAATGTATGATACTGCTGCGAGTGCATACGAGTCTTGATTCTTGCATTGCCTGATTGTAGAAATGCTGTAATATCGATTCCAATATTTCTGGGATAGGAAAAGACGAAAACATTATTTGAAAGTCCGAATTACCCATCCGTCAGATCTGCTCCTCTAAAAATTGGAACGAAACCCTAACTATAACCAGAATCATGCCGACATTATGTCACTTAGGGGCTGAGTATACAAATCGCCTAAAAAGAGAAGATTCACGGGTGCATTACCGGGTACACTTGGTGAGATAGATTACAGCCATATATTACTACATCGGTATTATAACAGATTGAAGTACATTTTGCATGCGAGGTGGGAGATCCGTTTGTAGAACAATGGTGGAATGGATTGGCGCATATGCAGGTACGGTGCCGATCCATAGGTGGGGGAATTAACGCGTCAACTTCTGGCTTACGGTCCGCACCTCGTCTTCGATAGGTAAAACCGTGGAAGTCGGGATATCGGCAACTCTATAATTGTGCTCGATCTCTCTACCAGCTTTGTACTTTTCTTTCAAATCAAAAATTAACGCGATTCAGCTTACTTTTAAAAAGTACGCGTGTTTCCGGTTAACTAATCCGCAATCACAGTGATTTTTCAATGCGCCGAGGGTCCATCAGCTCCTGGGAGCCTTGGGCAAGGCGAAATTGTAAGTTGAAATTTTTCGACGGTAGAAGAACTTTGCGGTTCATCTGCCGTTTCTTCTTCTTCTACCGCACCAAAGCCTGTGGTTTAGCAGATCATTCGATCAAACTAATCTAACCATTTTTGATTTCGAAATGATTTACGTCCCTCTATTTTCTTCCACCTAGACAAGTTCTTTGAGACGTTCAGAAGTGAATAAACTCATTTTAAATTAAAATTCACGTTATTACGAACTATTCGATTAAAGCTCTTGACGTCTGCCATAATGTATGGCAGTCTTGAAAGCATTTGTGAAGAATCCGCACTTTGATCAATTCTGCAGTGTATACCCATATCTATGTCGGTTCTCCGTGCTGCTGCATTGACTAGAACGGAGGAGAATGGCGTCGTAATTGTTTCGTAGTATGCGACGTTTCTTATCGGATGTGTTATACCACACACTCGCTATTCGTTGTACTCACCCACCTTATACTTGTCCGTCACCTTTTGCTGTTATCGCTTGCTGGACTAAGTGAGGCTCGAGGTGCAATTTACGACGGGTGCAACCTGCGTGCGTGAGTGCTTGCGTACGCGGGTAATTCCATTTCATCTCGTGCGCAAGCTGCGTACCTCATAATGATGTTGGACAATTTAAATTCTAACTTCAACTCCGCTTCGATCAGTTTCAGTATATAACCTGACTAGAGCAGTTAAACCGAAAATACAGGCGTTGCGTGATCTAGATGAAATTATAAGCCGCAACTGTGACCTACAAGGTCTTCTCAGCGTGTTTAATTTGTTGAATTGTATCGTGTAAATCGTCGCAAATCGCATGCCTGCGGATAAGTCTTGGATTCAATCGAGATCTTGGCGGTGAACCGGAAGTGGATCAGTAACATAAACAATGCAATTACTTAGTACGCGCTTAGTCCGATCGCCATATCACGCTGCGAAAGATTCGTCGTGTGGCTTTCAGTCGGATGTTTCGAATCGAAATGCTTAGATAGCGTGACTTAACCATTCGAGCTAATTACGACGAAATGATGATGTCATTGGACACGATACCGGACTACTATAATCTATTTAAGAATCTACATGATACTTGTACGAATGGTTTTTACTTTCAGTTTGGGAATACGCGAAAAGAAAAGAGCCCTGAAAAATTTTCTAACCCTTATAACTTGAATACAGACTAATCGCTGTCTTCTTCCCCGTTATTGCTTTAGCTGATAACATGGCCCAGATCGCAGGTAGCAGATCAGAGTTCACAACGAGCGATCTCGGGCTCAGTGACACGGAGTATAAACGAAACGGTGGCTGTTTCTTGTCCTATAAGAAGACTGCCGTAATAATCCTGATGTTCATCATTGGTGTCATCACTGCAGGGTTGATAGGAGCCTACTTGAATCCATGGGCGAACAAACCAGTGAGTTATGTCGATGGTTTTGACTTAGCGTCTTGCGTCCAGGAGGTGAACTGACTTGGAGGATATTCGGGAGAAAGCAGCATAACTAAAAGGTGATTTTTGTGGCATTGTGCAGACTTTGACGGCTCTTACCTTAGCTGAAGAGGATGACGTTGAGGGAATCAGACCCTCAGCCAGGTTCTCCGTTTCGCCTTTGATCTCTCCAACACTTTACAAAGTGGAACTGATCCCAGTTACGGAAACAGGAGTGACCAAGTTGAACGGTCATCTAATCGTGGAGTTCGCTTATAACGGAAGTCGGCCCTTGTCAAAAATAGTTTTGAACGCCAAGGAGGTCACGGTAATCAAAACGAGACTGTTCTCAGCGGATGATCTGTTATCGGAACATGCTCACTCCAGGAGAAGGCGGGACGGTAACGACGAGAAAGTGACAAATCCTGAGACAAAGAGCACGTCTGAACCTACGCCCCACGATTCTAGAATGACGCCGGAAGGTAAGACTAAATTTCCACAGGTTTATTTCGTGCTTTTTCATTTCCTAATGACGCGAATGCTCTCTTCATCATTATCAGAATCAGGCTTGGACAACACTTCCTCTCGGACTTCAGTGAATCTATCCAGTATTGTTACGACCGAATCATCCAGTGATAAAGTTGCCACCAATGAAACTTCAACCCCTACCTCGATTACACCTCCAGAGGTAATCACCACAAGCAACGACGCTTATTTTGAAAAAGACAAGGCTAAATTACCGGCTCCAAGTTCAGAACTGCCCGTAGTCATTCAAAAAATTTCACCACCCTTGATCACGTCTCGTCCGATTGTTTCGAGCTCGACGCCCGAGCCTCCCTCACTCTCTTCTCCGAAGAGGAGCACCGAGATTCGAATCGCTAATGACGAGATGGACGCCGTCGATGGTTTCTACGTAATTTATCCGAATTCCCCTATCCTAAGAGGGATCTATTCCGTTGAAATAACGTACGAAGCCAAGGTCGACGGCCAGGCTGTTTTCAATAACACTTACGACCTTGAGAACCAGAAGAGGTGAGTCAAAACTCGATCGCTCGATGATCACTCTCCATGAATTTTATTCAACTTTTCCAGATGGATACTGGCGACCAAATTGAAACCGTTTGACACTGGTACGCTCTTTCCTGGATTCGAAGACCCGGTAGACAAGGCTAGATTTTCCCTGTCAATAGCGAGGCCTACGACTTTTCACACTCTGGCCAATATGCCTCTGATATCATCAAGCGCCATGTGAGTAGCGACAAAGCTACGTTGATCGATACCCGAAATTGCGGGGTTAGAATTTTCACAGCAGTGTAATAACTGGGACCTGCGCATTCGTTTTAGTTCCAACGAGTTAGCGATGGACCATTTTCAAACGACACCTTCACTCTCTTCGCATAGCCTGGCATTCGCTATCACCGATTTGCAACCGATAGTGGAACCGACTCTTCAGAACTTAGAAATACCTCTAACTTTGTGGATCCGAAGCAGAGAAGTTCGTCAGACTCTTTTCGTCTTCGAGACGATGGGGAGAGTCGTGCAAAGCCTGAGGCATTTCTTCTCAGTCCCGTATCCACTACCTAAATTGGACATTGCTGCTCTACCTGGACTTGATGGTGACGGCACAAGCAGCCCCGGACTAATTTTCATCAGGTCAACATCATCTCAAGTTTAATATTAGTATCGACGCATAGTACAATTAATCCTTTTCAACGGTATGTATTATATTCACGTTATCTCGTGACAGGGAATCGATGCTGTCATTGGACCGAGAATCTTCTGCAATTGCGAAGGAGTTCGAGGTTCAGAACCTGATTAGATTGATCGGCGAACAATGGCTTGGAGGGTTGGTCAGCACCCAGACTCGAATGGAAGCTTGGTTCCTCGAGGGCTCATTATTCTACTTACAATACTTACTGGCTGATAAGGCAAGTAGCGATATAACGGAAATTAACAGACCGGAATATTGTTTATAACAGCTGTTTAATCGATTTTTTAGACAGATCCGAGCCTCGATTCCTTCAATTCAATCGGCATCCTTCAGCACAGCGCGTTTGAGGCTGATGCCTACGACGTGTCGAGGCCTATGAAGTCCAAGCTCAAGTTTACAGCTTTGAAAAACATTTACGAAAAGGGTGAGTGACTATTTAAACATACGAGGGACAGAAATTAATAAGTGATCCTCTGAATCCGGTATATCGTCTGAATTGTCGATGAAATTCGATGTTTCTTGTTGTAATATACACAGGTTTTTTACATGCATTAATTGTTACTCGTTATAGGTGCATGTCTGATTCGCATGTTGAATTACGTGATATCTGACTCGGGATTTAGGAACGGCTACAAAACGTTCCTGACTAGGTGGTGGGTACCCGTTTCACTAGCGTGTAACAATCAATGTTTTGCTGTACTGGATTTCCATTATCGTTTCCACAGGGCGAACGCGAATGCCGATGTCTCCGATTTCCTTGCCTCTATGTCGAAAGAAGCTCAATGGCTTCCGGACGGCGTATCCTTAGCCCAGGTTTTTGCGTCCTGGATTGATCAGGGCGGTTTCCCGGTCGTCACTGTCACCAGGAATTACGAAAGTGCTTCTGCAACCGTGCGGCAAGTGAGTTACTGTTAAATTCAATTATCAAACTCACGGGTAGGTACGATATACTGACCGTAAGAAAATACTCATTCATATAACAATAAGTATCCAAGAGATAACTACACACGGTGGCATATAATGGATAAAACTGCTGTCGCCTATCTACACTCAGAGGAATTTACTATACTTTTTAAAATGGAAGTATTGTACGACAGCTTGACTACTGATAATCGAGTGCATCGTTGAAATAATTGTATCAATATTCGAAATGGATGCCAAACTTCCTTAGTTTCTTTGAATTCTGCAGACCATTTCTTTGGCAGGAAATGGTCAATCAGAATAATCAGAAACCGGCATGCAGAGTATACATTTCCGAGAATTTACGTTGTGGAAGATGAAGCATCAACTTCAACGCATATAGGTAAATTGAATAATAGCAGAAATGATGGCGACGCGACGGGGCAACAGTTCACGAAAACAACGGACGGTTCAAGGAGTACCAAGAAGGAGATGTGGCGCCGGACGTAATATGTTACACTAATTAACTCATCAGACTCGAACAGTAGTTACAATTACTTGAGACGTGGCGATTGTTCGTTGCAGACTAAGGGAAGGCCTAGTTATCGTTGGATCCTCTGTTAAATTAACATTGACTCATCGGTTGATTGAAAAAGAACTCTATGTTCAATTCACTGTCAGCCGAAGAATCATGCGTTACCCTGGATTATTTTCTTTCAAACTACCAATCAAAATGACACACGGTCATTATTCATTCCAGGAGCAATTTGCTTTCGATAACGAAACAATAACAAATCGCAAGTTGTGGCACGTTCCTGTTACTTACATCGTCGATGGAGAGAACTGGTCGTCGCCGTCAAGAACGTGGATGAGCCAGGAAGAGGCAACTTTGATCGGGCTCGGGAATCACGGTGAAAAAAAGTGGCTTTTACTGAACATTAATCAAACCGGTGAGTCGATTCATCAGTGTCAAAAAAATTAACACCATATTCGACCCAAGAGTTGCTTGTTACGCTGATTACAATGAGCCGATAAATTTTTTGGACTCCGGCTACTTTCGTCTTGATCACCTCGATGAAGTTGGTGGAACTCAGAGTAGAAAGTTACAATGTGCATAATTTGTATTCTAAATTTGGTTTGGATAATTACAACAAAGCTCATCATCTTCGGCAACTAAGTGTACATTACTTCGTGAATTGTATACTGTTCAAAGGCTACTATCGGGTTAATTACGACTTGGATAATTGGAGCCTGTTGGCGTCGGCCCTCGACTCGAAATTCGATAAATTTCCGGTAACAACGAGAACTTCGTTAGTCGACGATGCTCTTAGCTTGGCTTGGGCCGGCCGCTTGGCGTATCCTGCAGCTTTAAACTTAATTCAGTTCCTTCACAAGCGGGAGAACCACCACTCACCATGGACGGTCGCTTTTCAGAATATGGAAAAGCTCAACTACCTTTTACAGAATACTGCTGCATATCCGAGCTTTCAGGTAATCGATCTGTTTTAATGTTTCGTTTGTTAAATTTAAGTGTCCGATTGGTGTATTGCCGTAGAAATTAGCACATCGTATGCGTATCGTATTCTTATACGTGGAGTGATTGCTTAACGTTTAATTAATAACAGGTAATTATTAAAGAGCATGAGTTTGCAGTTATGGAAAATATACTGATCGAAGCTGATAGTGACTTATACGTAGTAAGGTTTGCACACCAGCCGGGTTATAGAAAGTGGTATTCTTTTGCTTTCAGAAGTTCATGGTGAAATTCGTATCACCTCTCTTCAAAAACGTAACAGCATCCAGCGCTGAAACGCAGCTCAAATTGATTGCTATCAAATGGGCATGTCTAGTCGATAATCCAGAGTGTCAGAGCTATATGAAAAAACTGTAAGACTATGTATTCTCGGATAGATTTTCTCACTTTAAGATTTTACGGAGTTTAAACCTACGAGGGAATTGGCATGGGTATATTCTAATAGATGGGGAAACGAAAATGATGAAAAACATTAGCGAAATTCTCTCTATGTTTGTCACGACATATTCTTGAATTTAATTTTCTTCAATTCCCACAATTCGTAGTTCCAACGTGCCTAATTACCTCGAAAAAACTCACCAATGTACCCTGGCGAGATTCGGCGGAAAGCTGGAATGGGATTTTCTACTCTCGAAAATCTCTGTCGCTTCGAATAGAGAAACAAAATTGAAACTCTTATCAGCTTTGCCGTGCTTTCAGGTGGAATGGATCCTTCAACTGTGAGTATGCGATTAACTCAATGTGATGAAAATAATCGTGACGCCTTTTTGCGCGTAAACTTATACAAAAATTGTGATTGATTATTAGGGTGAGACAAAAGCGTGTTGTATCAAATATCAAATGAACTAGAAAACCATAATCGAATCGATTTTCACTGTTTTTCCATACAAGACTTTTGAGCGACATAATGACCGAAGGGAGAATCGACGAACACGAAACTCTGGAATTACTTCGCAGCTTTCGTCAAAATCCAATGGCTTCTCGATCGGCATTCAAATTTCTCCGAAGATACTGGAATGAGATTTTCCAAAGGTTTGTTTTTTTATTTTTCATAAACATGAATACATAAATTATTATGACAGGTTCAAACCTCAATTCTTAATGGATTTTATTTACTAAGTGTGTGATTATTTTGTACAAGTTTGGAAGATTTTTGTCTTGTTATTTTAAACTACGCAATAAAATGGTAAAAAAAAAGAAACTCGATGCTGTGTTGAAATTCTGTGTGATCAATTTTTTGGACAGAGAATTTACCAACAACATTCTTTACAGGTTTTCAAAATCGTATCCAATCCTGAAAGCGTTCGTCGAAGCATCTGCTAGCGGTATTATGGATGAACAAGATATCAAAGACGTAAGTAAGACATTTCATTCTGAAAAACGAAACACAGGTTAGAATAAAATAATCATATAAATAATATACCGATGTATTGCATGTTTGCAGTTTCAGATTCTCAAAGAGAAACACTTTGACAGTTTGAAGTTCTTGGGACACACTATAGGAGTTGCTGAGGCCGAAGCTAGGTCAAGGAATTTATGGCTCAAGGAGAATCTGATCGCGGTTCAACGGTGGCTGGACGATTATATCAGACCAACGATATAGTGATCACAGAATCTGAAGAAGCTCAAAGAACAAGTTGATGAGTTAATTGCAATATGCAGTAAAACACATACTTGCAATTAAATATTAACTGACAACGTGTTTACTCGCGTAATTTTCAACACTCGTTAAGGAAGTGCAGCGCAGGGAAGTTGCGTGGATAGTGAAGTTCTTGGATTTTGAAATAACGAAGAAATGTCGATTTGGTTACAGAAAATTATATCGTTCAAATTCGGATGGATTTCCTTTTATTGGCTGCGTCATTATCGAAAATTTATCTTCAAAAATTAGGTATATCGTGAAATTTTGTATGTATGGAAAAGTTGGCTTGATGTTGAGTGAAATCTTGTTTGATCTTCATTATTATTACGATCTCGGTACGTGTATTTACAATAATATAAATCTTAGGATAATGGCTTTTGATACTTTATCGTCGTCATAGAAATGGATATCTGACGATTGGACATGATAAACTTGTTTCTTGTTTCTGTCGAAATGCTTGAATTTTACAACGCGACAACCGATGAGGGGCGGAGTGATTCGATTCAAAAAAAATTTCGATTCGAAAAAATTCATAACGAACATTTCTTACCTTCAATGTATAATTATTGGAACGGATTTGGCATTTCTAGACTAGCTGCCACTTTTGAAAAAAAATGAAACGAGTTTCGGTATTACCGTTCGTTTCTGATCATAATTTTAGATTAATTAAAAAGGAAAAAGAACATCGCTTCTTTCGAAACGAAACTTTCAGTAGGTTTTAGAAGTATTGGGTAAAATAAGTCCGTACATTTTTTTGAACAGAATAATATTTCTTTCTGTCAAACCATTTGTCTTTTATGCATTTTCACTTTTATCGCAATTCTTAAGATTGAAGACAACACATAATAATGCAATAGCAACATATTTACGAAAATATGTGAAGGCGAATGCCTTTATTACTAAGAATAATGAGTCGAGAGAGTTTGGAAAAAAAAACACGAACTTTATAATAAATAGAGTATAAATTATTGTGTACATTTCAATATGTAATTCCGTGGTAATCGATGTGATATTCTATGCAATGTTCGGAAAGCATATTACGTGTAAGATGAAAAACCAATAATCTGTTGATAATCTTACTCTGTGTGTTAAATTACTACTTAAGATTCGATAATTGTGCGAATGACGTAAGTTCAACGGAATAAACTATCGTCGTCAAATTCATTATGCGTAATATATTTCGAAAACAAATCTGAAATGTAATCAATTATCTTAAGAATAAAATTGGTTCGATTGATATTCGTGGTAAGAATCATTCCACGTCGGTGAAAATAAAAGAATACCTGAAGTGGTTACTGCTGCAGGATATATATATTTTAATTGTGAATTATATCTATTCGGAGTGCACACGATCTAATCCTTTCGTGGAAAAATTCCATCACGATGAAGTGCATCGCAAAATAGATTTCAGAATTTTTTTAAATTGTCAAAGATTTAACAAAAAATCCGAAAGAGTTAGTTTGTCGGTAAAAAGACTTTCGTCTCAAAAACGATTTGCATGATGCTTTCTGGAATAATTGAACCATCAGAGGGCGCAAAAGAGATCTGAAACCCCAACCGACCAGCAGTTGGAAAAATACGAAAAAAAAGGACGAAAATTGATTCTTTATATATTGAATACAGATGAGGAAATGAAGAGAAGACACAATGTGATACATCATACATCGTGTCCTGCATGCGGAGTCTTGTTGTACAATTACGCGGGCCAAAAATTGAACTATATGTTATGATGATGACTATACGATACGGTACTAGGCATATTCTGATTCCAACAATGAATACTGCACACTGATTTTCACGTCTGAGTATAAGATTTCTTATGCGATGTTTCATCATGTTTTTGCAGTCTTCGTTGTCTTTAAATTTACTTCTGATCTGAAATTGTGACATTACTACACACTGACACTCAGACACTTGTACAATAATGAGTGCATCGTCAATAAAAGGACCTAATGCTACTAATGTGTGACTCTTCTTCGCGACTATAATTGGGAATATACGTCGGGGATTTACTATAATTTAGCCGAAACGTTTGATTTGTTGTTGGGAAAGTTGACCCTGTTGTTTTTTAATTTATCAAGTGAAGATTTTTACAGATATAGAGAAGTTATAAAATATGGCTTAGAGTCAGCTCCTAGGGGACTACTGAGAAAATTACCGGGTTTTACTGCTGTAGCTACCGATGACAAAATCGTAGCGTATCTGGACTGCGCCCAATCGAATTCTCTCGCAAATTCACGTCGGAATAGTGCCAGAAATAATTTATTCCGGCTCTTTTTGAAATCGCGAAAATTTTCGCCAAAAATGCAAAGGGGTTAGCCTTACTTTTTTTTCGGGCAGAAAACTTTTGGTCTCAGATTCGATTTAAATGACCCTTACCTGACTAATTGGACACCCAGGAACTCAGAAAACGCAGCGAAAAGGACGTGGGATCACCAGGAGAGAAGTTACGAACGAAAAACCAGCTGCTGAAAAATGTCGAAAACTCAGGTTCTCGTTTTCTGGCCGTAACTTTTCACTCGTTGCTCGCAGCGTATTGGGACTGCGCTTAATCGTTTTCTCCGGCAAAATTACGTCGGAATATTGCCAGATAGAATTTATTCCAGCACTTTTCAAAATCGCGAAAATTTTCGCCAAGAATGCAAAGGGGTTAGCCTTACTTTTTTTTTGGGCAAAAAACTTTTGGTCTCAGATTCCATTTGAATGACCCTTACCTGACTAATTGGACACCCAGGAACTCAGAAAACGCGGCGAAAAGGACGTGGGATCACCAGGAGAGAAGTTACGAAGGAAAAACCAGCTGCTGAAAAATGTCGAAAACTCAGGTTCTCGTTTTCTGGCCGTAACTTTTCATTTGTTGCTCGCAGCGTATTCGGACTGCGCCCAATCGATTTCTCTCGCAAAGTTACGTCGGAATAGTGCTCTAACTAATTTATTCCAGCACTTTTAAAAATCGCGAAAATTTTCGCCAAAAATGCAAAGGGGTTAGCCTTACTTTTTTTTCGGGCAAAAAACTTTTGGTCTCAGATTCGATTTAAATGACCCTTACCTGACTAATTGGACACTCAGGAACTCAGAAAACGCAGCGAAATGAGCGTGGGATCGACAGGAGAGAAGTTACGAAGGAAAAAGCACCAGCTGAAAAATGTCGAAAACTCAGGTTCTCGTTTTCTGGCCGTAACTTTTCACTCGTTACTCGCAGCATATTGGGACTACGCTTAATCGTTTTCTCCGGCAAAATTACGTCGGAATAGTGCCAGATAGGATTTATTCCAGCACTTTTTAAAATCGCGAAATATTTCGCCAAAAATGCAAAGGGGTTAGCCTTACATTTTTTTTGGGCAAAAAACTTTTGGTCTCAGATTTGATTTAAATGAACCTTACCTGACTAATTGGACACCCAGGAACTCAGAAAACGCAGCGAAAAGGACGTGGGATCACCGGGAGAGAAGTTACGAAGGAAAAACCAGCTGCTGAAAAATGTCGAAAACTCAGGTTCTCGTTTTCTGGCCGTAACTTTTCATTCGTTGCTCGCAGCGTATTGGGACTGCGCTTAATCGTTTTCTCCGGCAACATTACGTCGGAATAGTGCCAGATAGAATATATTCCAGCACTTTTCAAAATCGCGAAATATTTCGCCAAAAATGCAAAGGGGTTAGCCTTACTTTTTTTTTGGGCAAAAAACTTTTGGTCTCAGATTCGATTTAAATGACCCTTACCTGACTAATTGGACACCCAGGAATTCAGAAAACGCAGCGAAAAGGACGTGGGATCACCGGGAGAGAAGTTACGAAGGAAAAACCAGCTGCTGAAAAATGTCGAAAACTCAGGTTCTCGTTTTCTGGCCGTAACTTTTCATTCGTTGCTCGCAGCGTATTGGGACTGCGCCCAATCAATTTCTCTCGCAAAGTTACGTCGGAGTAGTGCTTCAACTAATTCATTCCAGCACTTTTCAAAATCGCGAAATATTTCGCCAAAAATGCAAAGGGGTTAGCCTTGCTTTTTTTTTGGGCAAAAAACTTTTGGTCTCAGATTCGATTTAAATGACCCTTACCTGACTAATTGGACACCCAGGAACTCAGAAAACGCAGCGAAAAGGACGTGGGATCACCGGGAGAGAAGTTACGAAGGAAAAACCAGCTGCTGAAAAATGTCGAAAACTCAGGTTCTCGTTTTCTGGCCGTAACTTTTCATTCGTTGCTCGCAGCGTATTGGGACTGCGCCCAATCAATTTCTCTCGCAAAGTTGCGTCGGAATAGTGCTCCAACTAATTTATTCCAGCACTTTTCAAAATCACAAAAATTTTCGCCAAAAATGCAAAGGGGTTAGCCTTACTTTTTTTTTGGGCAAAAAACTTTTGGTCTCAGATTCGATTTAAATGACCTTTACCTGACTGATTGGACACCCAGGAACTCAGAAAACGCGGCGAAAAGGACGTGGGATCAACGGAAGAGAAATTACGAAGGAAAAAGCACCTGCTGAAAAATGTCGAAAACTCAGGTTCTCGTTTTCTGGCCGTAACTTTTCACTCGTTGCTCGCAGCGTATTGGGACTGCGCTTAATCGTTTTCTCCGGCAACATTACGTCGGAATAGTGCCAGATAGAATATATTCCAGCACTTTTCAAAATCGCGAAAATTTTTGCCAAAAATGCTAAGGGGTTAGCCTTACTTTTTTTTTGGGCAAAAAACTTTTGGTCTCAGATTCGATTTAAATGACCCTTACCTGACTAATTGGACACACAAGGACTCTGAAAACGCAGCGAAAAGGACGTGGGATCACCAGGAGAGAAGTTACGAACGAAAAACCAGCTGCTGAAAAATGTCGAAAACTCAGGTTCTCGTTTTCTGGCCGTAACTTTTCACTCGTTGCTCGCAGCGTATTGGGACTGCGCTTAATCGTTTTCTCCGGCAAAATTACGTCGGAATATTGCCAGATAGAATTTATTCCAGCACTTTTCAAAATCGCGAAAATTTTCGCCAAAAATGCAAAGGGGTTAGCCTTACTTTTTTTTTGGGCAAAAAACTTTTGGTCTCAGATTCCATTTGAATGACCCTTACCTGACTAATTGGACACCCAGGAACTCAGAAAACGCGGCGAAAAGGACGTGGGATCACCAGGAGAGAAGTTACGAAGGAAAAACCAGCTGCTGAAAAATGTCGAAAACTCAGGTTCTCGTTTTCTGGCCGTAACTTTTCATTTGTTGCTCGCAGCGTATTCGGACTGCGCCCAATCGATTTCTCTCGCAAAGTTACGTCGGAATAGTGCTCTAACTAATTTATTCCAGCACTTTTAAAAATCGCGAAAATTTTCGCCAAAAATGCGAAGGGGTTAGCCTTACTTTTTTTTCGGGCAAAAAACTTTTGGTCTCAGATTCGATTTAAATGACCCTTACCTGACTAATTGGACACTCAGGAACTCAGAAAACGCAGCGAAATGAGCGTGGGATCGACAGGAGAGAAGTTACGAAGGAAAAAGCACCAGCTGAAAAATGTCGAAAACTCAGGTTCTCGTTTTCTGGCCGTAACTTTTCACTTGTTACTCGCAGCATATAGGGACTGCGCTTAATCGTTTTCTCCGGCAAAATTACGTCGGAATAGTGCCAGATAGGATTTATTCCGGCACTTTTTAAAATCGCGAAATATTTCGCCAAAAATGCAAAGGGGTTAGCCTTACTTTTTTTTTGGGCAAAAAACTTTTGGTCTCAGATTTGATTTAAATGAACCTTACCTGACTAATTGGACACCCAGGAACTCAGAAAACGCAGCGAAAAGGACGTGGGATCACCGGGAGAGAAGTTACGAAGGAAAAACCAGCTGCTGAAAAATGTCGAAAACTCAGGTTCTCGTTTTCTGGCCGTAACTTTTCATTCGTTGCTCGCAGCGTATTGGGACTGCGCTTAATCGTTTTCTCCGGCAACATTACGTCGGAATAGTGCCAGATAGAATATATTCCAGCACTTTTCAAAATCGCGAAAATTTTTGCCAAAAATGCTAAGGGGTTAGCCTTACTTTTTTTTTGGGCAAAAAACTTTTGGTCTCAGATTCGATTTAAATGACCCTTACCTGACTAATTGGACACACAAGGACTCTGAAAACGCAGCGAAAAGGACGTGGGATCACCAGGAGAGAAGTTACGAAGGAAAAACCAGCTGCTGAAAAATGTCGAAAACTCAGGTTCTCGTTTTCTGGCCGCAACTTTTCACTCGTTGCTCGCAGCGTATTGGAACTGCGCTCAATCGTTCTCTCCGGCAAAATTACGTCGGAATAGTGCCAGATAGAATTTATTCCAGCACTTTTCAAAATCGCGAAAATTTTCGCCAAAAATGCTAAGGGGTTAGCCTTACTTTTTTTTTGGGCAAAAAACTTTTGGTCTCAGATTCGATTTAAATGACCCTTACCTGACTAATTGGACACCCAGGAACTCAGAAAACGCAGCGAAAAGGACGTGGGATCACCAGGAGAGAAGTTACGTAGGAAAAACCAGCTGCTGAAAAATGTCGAAAACTCAGGTTCTCGTTTTCTGGCCGTAACTTTTCATTCGTTGCTCGCAGCGTATTGGGACTGCGCCCAATCAATTTCTCTCGCAAAGTTACGTCGGAATAGTGCTTCAACTAATTTATTCCAGCACTTTTAAAAATCGCGAAAATTTTCGCCAAAAATGCAAAGGGGTTAGCCTTCCTTTTTTTTCGGGCAAAAAACTTTTGGTCTCAGATTCGATTTAAATGACCCTTACCTGACTAATTGGACACACAGGAACTCAGAAAACGCAGCGAAAAGGACGTGGGATCAACAGGAGAGAAGTTACGAAGGAAAAACCAGCTGCTGAAAAATGTCGAAAACTCAGGTTCTCGTTTTCTGGCCGTAACTTTTCATTCGTTGCTCGCAGCGCATTGTGACTGCGCTTAATCGTTTTTTACGGCAAAATTACGTCGAAATAGTGCCAGATAGAATTTATTCCAGCACTTTTCAAAATCGCGAAAATTTTCGCCAAAAATGCAAAGGGGTTAGCCTTACTTTTTTTCTGGGCAAAAAACTTTTGGTCTCAGATTCGATTTAATTGACCCTTACCTGACTAATTGGACACACAGGAACTCAAAAAACGCAGCGAAATGAGCGTGGGATCGACAGGAGAGAAGTTACGAAGGAAAAAGCACCTGCTGAAAAATGTCGAAAACTCAGGTTCTCGTTTTCTGGCCGTAACTTTCCACTCGTTACTCGCAGCGTATTGGAACTGCGCTTAATCGTTTTCTCCGGCAAAATTACGTCGGAATAGTGCCAGATAGAATTTATTCCAGCGCTTTTCAAAATCGCGAAATATTTCGCCAAAAATGCAAAGGGGTTAGCCTTACTTTTTTTTTGGGCAAAAAACTTTTGGTCTCAGATTCGATTGAAATGACCCACACCTGACTAATTGGACACTCAGGAACTCAGAAAACGCAGCGAAAAGGACGTGGGATCACCAGGAGAGTAGTTACGAAGGAAAAACCAGCTGCTGAAAAATGTTGAAAACTCAGGTTCTTGTTTTCTGGCCGTAACTTTTCATTCGTTGCTCGCAGCGTATTGAGACTGCGCTTAATCGTGTTCTCCGGCAAAATTACGTTGGAATAGTGCCAGATAGAATTTATTCCAGCACGCTTCAAAATGGCGAAAATTTTCGCCAAAAATGCAAATGGGTTAGCCTTACTTTTTTTTTGGGCAAAAAACTTTTGGTCTCAGATTCGATTTAAATGACCCTTACCTGACTAATTGGACACCCAGGAACTCAGAAAACGCAGCAAAAAGGACGTGAGATCACCAGGAGAGAAGTTACGAACGACAAACCAGCTGCTGAAAAATGTCGAAAACTCAGGTTCTTGTTTTCTGGCCGTAACTTTTCACTCGTTACTCGCAGCATATTGGGACTGCGCTTAATCGATTTCTCCGGCAAAAGTACGTCGGAATAGTGCCAGATAGAATTTATTCCAGCACTTTTCAAAATCGCGAAATATTTCGCCAAAAATGCAAAGGGGTTAGCCTTACTTTTTTTTTGGGCAAAAAACTTTTGGTCTCAGATTCGATTCAAATGACCCTTACCTGACTAATTGGACACACAAGGACTCTGAAAACGCAGCGAAAAGGACGTGGGATCACCAGGAGAGAAGTTACAAAGGAAAAACCAGCTGCTGAAAAATGTCGAAAACTCAGGTTCTCGTTTTCTGGCCGTAACTTTTCACTCGTTGCTCGCAGCGTATTGGGACTGCGCTCAATCGTTCTCTCCGGCAAAATTACGTCGGAATAGTGCCAGATAGAATTTATTCCAGCACTTTTCAAAATCGCGAAAATTTTCGCCAAAAATGCTAAGGGGTTAGCCTTACTTTTTTTTTGGGCAAAAAACTTTTGGTCTCAGATTCGATTTAAATGACCCTTACCTGACTAATTGGACACCCAGGAACTCAGAAAACGCAGCGAAAAGGACGTGGGATCACCAGGAGAGAAGTTACGAAGGAAAAACCAGCTGCTGAAAAATGTCGAAAACTCAGGTTCTCGTTTTCTGGCCGTAACTTTTCATTCGTTGCTCGCAGCGCATTGTGACTGCGCTTAATCGTTTTTTACGGCAAAATTACGTCGAAATAGTGCCAGATAGAATTTATTCCAGCACTTTTCAAAATCGCGAAAATTTTCGCCAAAAATGCAAAGGGGTTAGCCTTACTTTTTTTCTGGGCAAGAAACTTTTGGTCTCAGATTCGATTTAATTGACCCTTACCTGACTAATTGGACACACAGGAACTCAGAAAACGCAGCGAAATGAGCGTGGGATCGACAGGAGAGAAGTTACGAAGGAAAAAGCACCTGCTGAAAAATGTCGAAAACTCAGGTTCTCGTTTTCTGGCCGTAACTTTCCACTCGTTACTCGCAGCGTATTGGAACTGCGCTTAATCGTTTTCTCCGGCAAAATTACGTCGGAATAGTGCCAGATAGAATTTATTCCAGCGCTTTTCAAAATCGCGAAATATTTCGCCAAAAATGCAAAGGGGTTAGCCTTACTTTTTTTTTGGGCAAAAAACTTTTGGTCTCAGATTCGATTGAAATGACCCACACCTGACTAATTGGACACTCAGGAACTCAGAAAACGCAGCGAAAAGGACGTGGGATCACCAGGAGAGTAGTCACGAAGGAAAAACCAGCTGCTGAAAAATGTTGAAAACTCAGGTTCTCGTTTTCTGGCCGTAACTTTTCATTCGTTGCTCGCAGCGTATTGGGACTGCGCCCAATCAATTTCTCTCGCAAAGTTACGTCGGAATAGTGCTTCAACTAATTTATTCCAGCACTTTTAAAAATCGCGAAAATTTTCGCCAAAAATGCAAAGGGGTTAGCCTTCCTTTTTTTTCGGGCAAAAAACTTTTGGTCTCAGATTCGATTTAAATGACCCTTACCTGACTAATTGGACACACAGGAACTCAGAAAACGCAGCGAAAAGGACGTGGGATCACCAGGAGAGAAGTTACAAAGGAAAAACCAGCTGCTGAAAAATGTCGAAAACTCAGGTTCTCGTTTTCTGGCCGTAACTTTTCACTCGTTGCTCGCAGCGTATTGGGACTGCGCTCAATCGTTTTCTCCGGCAAAATTACGTCGGAATAGTGCCAGATAGAATTTATTTCAGCACTTTTTAAAATCGCGAAAATTTTCGCCAAAAATGCAAAGGGGTTAGCCTTACTTTTTTTCTGGGCAAAAAACTTTTGGTCTTAGATTCGATTTAATTGACCCTTACCTGACTAATTGGACACACAGGAACTCAGAAAACGCAGCGAAATGAGCGTGGGATCGACAGGAGAGAAGTTACGAAGGAAAAAGCACCTGCTGAAAAATGTCGAAAACTCAGGTTCTCGTTTTCTGGCCGTAACTTTCCACTCGTTACTCGCAGCGTATTGGAACTGCGCTTAATCGTTTTCTCCGGCAAAATTACGTCGGAATAGTGCCAGATAGAATTTATTCCAGCGCTTTTCAAAATCGCGAAATATTTCGCCAAAAATGCAAAGGGGTTAGCCTTACTTTTTTTTTGGGCAAAAAACTTTTGGTCTCAGATTCGATTGAAATGACCCACACCTGACTAATTGGACACTCAGGAACTCAGAAAACGCAGCGAAAAGGACGTGGGATCACCAGGAGAGTAGTTACGAAGGAAAAACCAGCTGCTGAAAAATGTTGAAAACTCAGGTTCTTGTTTTCTGGCCGTAACTTTTCATTCGTTGCTCGCAGCGTATTGAGACTGCGCTTAATCGTGTTCTCCGGCAAAATTACGTTGGAATAGTGCCAGATAGAATTTATTCCAGCACGCTTCAAAATGGCGAAAATTTTCGCCAAAAATGCAAATGGGTTAGCCTTACTTTTTTTTTGGGCAAAAAACTTTTGGTCTCAGATTCGATTGAAATGACCCACACCTGACTAATTGGACACCCAGGAATTCAGAAAACGCAGCGAAAAGGACGTGGGATCACCGGGAGAGAAGTTACGAAGGAAAAACCAGCTGCTGAAAAATGTCGAAAACTCAGGTTCTCGTTTTCTGGCCGTAACTTTTCATTCGTTGCTCGCAGCGTATTGGGACTGCGCCCAATCAATTTCTCTCGCAAAGTTACGTCGGAGTAGTGCTTCAACTAATTCATTCCAGCACTTTTCAAAATCGCGAAATATTTCGCCAAAAATGCAAAGGGGTTAGCCTCGCTTTTTTTTTGGGCAAAAAACTTTTGGTCTCAGATTCGATTTAAATGACCCTTACCTGACTAATTGGACACCCAGGAACTCAGAAGACGCAGCGAAAAGGACGTGGGATCACCAGGAGAGAAGTTACGAAGGAAAAACCAGCTGCTGAAAAATGTCGAAAACTCAGGTTCTCGTTTTCTGGCCGTAACTTTTCACTTGTTACTCGCAGCGTATTGGGACTGCGCTTAATCGTTTTTTCCGGCAAAATTACGTCGGAATAGTGCCAGATAGAATTTATTCCAGCACTTTTCAAAATCGCGAAAATTTTCGCCAAAAATGCAAAGGGGTTAGCCTTACTTTTTTTTGGGCAAAAAACTTTTGGTCTCAGATTCGATTTAAATGACCCTTACTTGACTAATTGGACACCCAGGAACTCAGAAAACGCAGCGAAATGAGCGTGGGATCGACAGGAGAGAAGTTACGAAGGAAAAAGCACCTGCTGAAAAATGTCGAAAACTCAGGTTCTCGTTTTCTGGTCGTAACTCTTCACTCGTTACTCGCAGCGTATTGGGACTGCGCTTAATCGTTTTCTCTGGCAAAATTACGTCGGAATAGTGCCAGATAGAATTTATTCCGGCACTGTTTAAAATCGCGAAATATTTCGCCAAAAATGCAAAGGGGTTAGCCTTACTTTTTTTTTGGGCAAAAAACTTTTGGTCTCAGATTCGATTTAAATGACCCTCACCTGACTAATTGGACACCCAGGAACTCAGAAAACGCAGCGAAAAGGACGTGGGATCACCAGGAGAGAAGTTACGAAGGAATAACCAGCTGCTGAAAAATGTCGAAAACTCAGGTTCTCGTTTTCTGGCCGTAACTTTTCATTCGTTGCTCGCAGCGTATTGGGACTGCGCCCAATCAATTTCTCTCGCAAAGTTACGTCGGAATAGTGCTTCAACTAATTTATTCCAGCACTTTTAAAAATCGCGAAAATTTTCGCCAAAAATGCAAAGGGGTTAGCCTTCCTTTTTTTTCGGGCAAAAAACTTTTGGTCTCAGATTCGATTTAAATGACCCTTACCTGACTGATTGGACACACAGGAACTCAGAAAACGCAGCGAAAAGGACGTGGGATCAACAGGAGAGAAGTTACGAAGGAAAAACCAGCTGCTGAAAAATGTCGAAAACTCAGGTTCTCGTTTTCTGGCCGTAACTTTTCACTCGTTACTCGCAGCGTATTGGGACTGCGCCTAATCGTTTTCTCCGGCAAAATGACGTCGGAATAGTGCCAGATAGAATTTATTCCAACACTTTTCAAAATCGCGAAAATTTTCGCCAAAAATGCAAAGGGGTTAGCCTTACTTTTTTTTTGGGCAAAAAACTTTTGGTTTCAGATTCGATTTAAATGACCCTTACCTGACTAATTGGACACCCAGGAACTCAGAAAACGCAGCGAAAAGGACGTGGGATCACCAGGAGAGAAGTTACGAAGGAAAAACCAGCTGCTGAAAAATGTCGAAAACTCAGGTTCTCGTTTTCTGGCCGTAACTTTTCATTCGTTGCTCGCAGCGCATTGTGACTGCGCTTAATCGTTTTTTCCGGCAAAATTACGTCGAAATAGTGCCAGATAGAATTTATTCCAGCACTTTTCAAAATCGCGAAAATTTTCGCCAAAAATGCAAAGGGGTTAGCCTTACTTTTTTTCTGGGCAAAAAACTTTTGGTCTCAGATTCGATTTAAATGACCCTTACCTGACTAATTGGACACACAGGAACTCAGAAAACGCAGCGAAATGAGCGTGGGATCGACAGGAGAGAAGTTACGAAGGAAAAAGCACCTGCTGAAAAATGTCGAAAACTCAGGTTCTCGTTTTCTGGCCGTAACTTTCCACTCGTTACTCGCAGCGTATTGGAACTGCGCTTAATCGTTTTCTCCGGCAAAATTACGTCGGAATAGTGCCAGATAGAATTTATTCCAGCGCTTTTCAAAATCGCGAAATATTTCGCCAAAAATGCAAAGGGGTTAGCCTTACTTTTTTTTTGGGCAAAAAACTTTTGGTCTCAGATTCGATTGAAATGACCCACACCTGACTAATTGGACACTCAGGAACTCAGAAAACGCAGCGAAAAGGACGTGGGATCACCAGGAGAGTAGTTACGAAGGAAAAACCAGCTGCTGAAAAATGTTGAAAACTCAGGTTCTTGTTTTCTGGCCGTAACTTTTCATTCGTTGCTCGCAGCGTATTGAGACTGCGCTTAATCGTGTTCTCCGGCAAAATTACGTTGGAATAGTGCCAGATAGAATTTATTCCAGCACTCTTCAAAATGGCGAAAATTTTCGCCAAAAATGCAAATGGGTTAGCCTTACTTTTTTTTTGGGCAAAAAACTTTTGGTCTCAGATTCGATTTAAATGACCCTCACCTGACTAATTGGACACCCAGGAACTCAGAAAACGCAGCAAAAAGGACGTGAGATCACCAGGAGAGAAGTTACGAAGGACAAACCAGCTGCTGAAAAATGTCGAAAACTCAGGTTCTCGTTTTCTGGCCGTAACTTTTCATTCGTTGCTCGCAGCATATTGGGACTGCGCTTAATCGATTTCTCCGGCAAAAGTACGTCGGAATAGTGCCAGATAGAATTTATTCCAGCACTTTTCAAAATCGCGAAATATTTCGCCAAAAATGCAAAGGGGTTAGCCTTACTTTTTTTTTGGGCAAAAAACTTTTGGTCTCAGATTCGATTTAAATGACCCTCACCTGACTAATTGGACACCCAGGAACTCAGAAAACGCAGCAAAAAGGACGTGAGATCACCAGGAGAGAAGTTACGAAGGACAAACCAGCTGCTGAAAAATGTCGAAAACTCAGGTTCTCGTTTTCTGGCCGTAACTTTTCATTCGTTGCTCGCAGCGTATTGAGACTGCGCTTAATCGTTTTCTCCGGCAAAATTACGTCGGAATAGTGCCAGATAGAATTTATTCCAGCACTGTTTAAAATCGCGAAATATTTCGCCAAAAATGCAAAGTTAGCCTTACTTTTTTTTGGGCAAAAAACTTTTGGTCTTAGATTCGATTTAAATGACCCTCACCTGACTAATTGGACACCCAGGAACTCAGAAAACGCAGCGAAAAGGACGTGGGATCACCAGGAGAGAAGTTACGAAGGAAAAACCAGCTGCTGAAAAATGTCGAAAACTCAGGTTCTCGTTTTCTGGCCGTAACTTTTCATTCGTTGCTCGCAGCGTATTGGGACTGCGCCCAATCAATTTCTCTCGCAAAGTTACGTCGGAATAGTGCTTCAACTAATTTATTTCAGCACTTTTAAAAATCGCGAAAATTTTCGCCAAAAATGCAAAGGGGTTAGCCTTCCTTTTTTTTCGGGCAAAAAACTTTTGGTCTCAGATTCGATTTAAATGACCCTTACCTGACTAATTGGACACACAGGAACTCAGAAAACGCAGCGAAAAGGACGTGGGATCAACAGGAGAGAAGTTACGAAGGAAAAACCAGCTGCTGAAAAATGTCGAAAACTCAGGTTCTCGTTTTTTGGCCGTAACTTTTCATTCGTTGCTCGCAGCGTATTGGGACTGCGCTTAATCGTTTTCTCCGGCAAAATTACGTCGGAATAGTGCCAGATAGAATTTATTTCAGCACTTTCCAAAATCGCGAAAATTTTCGCCAAAAATGGAAAGGGGTTAGCCTTACTTTTTTCTTTTTTTTTTGAGCCAAAAATTTTTCGTCTCAGATTCGACTTGTGTGACCCTATCCTGACTAATTGGACCACCAGGAACTCCGAAAACGCAGCGAAAAGAGTGCTAGACGAATAGCAGAGAATTGAGGAATCAAATAGCAGCTCCCGCGTTACTCAGCTATCACTTCCAAATTCATGCTTGCCAAGTTTTTACTCACAGCATTCATAATCTTGCTGGCTCCACTTTATTCCATCAACCACACGAAATAATACGCATTTTCGGGCAATCGGCATTTCTTCGTGGCTCATTATTATCATACCTTGCACTGCATTTACTCTCGGGACAAATCTCAAATCATGGCATCGTTCTATGTCTATTGTTCAACCCCCCCGATTCATTTGATCAGTAAAGCTGCCGATTTTGCAGAACCGACTGGACCGATAAAATATCTATGGATCCCGTCGAACATAGGCTCATCAAATACGAAGCTCTAAGCCACAAACAGCAGAGCACGTCTTACAACTGCAGTACATATCCTATTACGTCTGGAGTTAAATTCACTGGCCATGGACGTCTTCTTTGATACTGATTCAGCTCTCGGAGATAAGGTATCGTCTGAACGATATTTGTCTGTGTTGCAAAACTTTCACGTGTCACCTAAACTCGCGTCAAATTGTTCTGCATAATTCGTCCGAAGGTTGGGAATATTCTTATTCAAAAACTTGTATAGAAAGTCTTCGGGTTTCTACGACAACGAATTTTATTCTCATGCTTCTTGTCAAGCATTATTACAAAACCAAGCAACAGTTTCCTTATTATACTTACAATATTTCATATGGCATGATATATACTTTACAACGATAATAATATATTTTATTCAATAAGATATATTCAACAATTATCCTGTCATACATACACGTATATGCATATGTTGTATGTGTACGATATACATATGTATATGGATTATATAAATAAAACTATTGCTAATACATTAAACGCTAATATTATCCATATAATAATCGTGATAAAATTAGAAGTAATGTTATGTAGTGCTAGTTTTCATCATATATTCGTTACATTGACGTACGAACAAACTGACTGTCATCACTTGACAACTTTACACGCCAACGGATCATTTTATTATTAATTGGCGTTGCGAATCCATTTTTATACGTTCATTTCCATTCCGTCTAGACAGTTGATTCAAGGTTTGACGATTATTATCGAATATTCGATGATACTGATGTCAATACGAAAAACGACATCGGTCGAAATTCAAAAGTGCTGAGTTTGAATACAATTCAAATAAACAGATGACAAGAGTAATTGTTAAAAGTGGTTCAAGTTCCAATTTGCGCTTACGATCGACGACAGACCGAAATATTTACTTTCTAACTTCTTTTGTATACTTATTTACGAATAACATCAAAAACTGATATCACATTCTGCACTATACACAATATACCAATAATTAGGTGTAACGTAAAATAAAAATAAGAATATTACGTGACCACGTGATTGAAACGAGACGATTCGTCGTTGTGTGTATCTGTGCTTGGTAGATTCAATACAATTTGCAAATAAACATCACGTTTCAATTCGATTGATGTCCAGGGTAATATCGTTATAAATTGTTATTACAATACTATCTACTTCGAAATATCAACCCAAGTACCATTGTTATTATTATTATTATTTTCTTTGTCGTATTACCCTGACTTTATTTCACATACGCAGACGATGGCATATTTGCTAAAATCGATACGGCTGATCTTAGTAATAAATTGTTTCTATGATTATTAAATTATTTCGGATTTCTTGGATACCGGTTTTGTTCTTCACTCGTTCTTCACAAATAATTTAATTATCATTTCGCACGGTTGGTAATTTATCACTGTGAAAAATGACGTGTCGATCATACGTTCATCTATTTACACCATATTTACAACTTATACTCTATTATACGTGTTTTATGAACTGGGGCGAATCAGTTTGCTGTTAATATTATCAGACAAAACTCAATTTTCAATTTATATTACGGTTATATCGTCATTATTAACGCCTGTTTCCCACAATGTGCATTACTCGTTTGCGAAATATGTTATACATATTAAAACTTTCTATGTATATATGTAATAATATATAATACAAAACGTGTATCCTTTTTCTTTTTAATAAATAGTTCTACGTTTTTAGTATGGTTTCAGGACTACTATTTTATTTAATCATTATTATTATTATCGTTATTATTATTATTATATTATTATTATTATTATTATTATTATTATTATTATTATTATTACTTAACTTTTTTCAATTAATTTTTCTTCTCCCAAATTGATTCAGAAACGAAACAAAAAACAAAAAAAAAAAAAATGAAACGACGCAACCATCATATATTATAATTTGTTACTACGACTTAAAATAATTTTTCCATCCGTCGTGATAGGAAAAAACTTTACTTTATCCAAAGTTATTCTCATTATACGTATAATAAAATTATACCGTTGTTTATTCACAATTACATACTATATATAATATACATATATAGGTATAAGTACGTTATGTAATTTTATTAGATTCTTAAGTTTCGTTGAAATTATTTCGTACCCTATGTGTTATTGTATGTACATATACATACATATTTTTTTCTCACACATGTATATATATATATACTCTTCAGAGCAATAACCATATTTCATCCATTTCTCGTTTTCACTTAACTTGCTTTGCTCAAATAATATTATCTATGAAGTACCGTCGCTTCTTAGACTTTATATAACGTATTCATACGCGTATAACAAGACTACATTTATCACGTATAAATATCGTTATTTATTACGTTTCTTCACTGTGTTTATATACTTATATTTTTTCGTGTTTTTTCTATACGTATATAGATGTGTGTACAGAAATTATATTGTACAGTTGAAAGTTGCGAAAAAAATTATTCCACTCGTTACGGTTATTCAGAAACGGTTCAATTATAAATTTCTAATCACAACGTCAATATAAATCAATTTAAACTCATATCGTACGAGTTGTGATCAAATAAATGTATCCAACGAATTGTGATTGAATACGAAAATTGCGGAGAGATGAAAACAGTTTTTCGAGACAAAGAATCGGGGAAAAAAATTAAAATACATCAGAGAATATCTAACGATTTTAAATATGATCGGTTTTCTTAATTATGAAAATTCTCTTTCATATTCAATTTGAATTCATAAATCCCAGTTTGTATGTCAAGGACAGATTGTAAATGGGGCGAGTCTTCAGTTAGGAGATTATATTTTTAGACCGAGGATAAGATAAAGTTGTTAAAGGTATCATTTATCAGCCAGTGATTTGGTCCCAATGTAAAATCTGTCGGTAAAATGTACGATATTTGAAAAAACGGTACCAGAAATTTGAATGAAAATTTTCATGTTATACTTGAATTAAAGAATGGTATCATCCAATTGATATTATTATTATTATTATTATTTCTCCGTCACACCCGATTTACAAGAATTTTTCATCACTTTTTTTTTTTTGTTCTAAGAGTCACTAATAAGGTTTATCCACATATACCGAATTGACTCGTAAAATATAAAAAAGTGAATTATATTGTTTCAATTTTAAACATGAGAAAAAAAAAAAAATTAATAAAAAAAAAATCGTTAAACGAACCACAGAAAGTTTCAAGAAATAAAAAATATTGATGACAGTAAGAATATTAATTAGCAACATCGATAATAAACTAGTGCTGAGCAACTTCGATACGGTTACTCAACATGCTACAACTATCAGCTTTAGAATTCGTATGCTTTACTTGTCCTTATCCTTCCTATATAAATATGGGTTACAATTATCGTACGACGCTTTGATTTTACTATATTTTTGCCTTAGTTTCCGTTTTTTATTTTTTTGTTTTTGGTTTTTTTTTTCTTTCTTCTATTTTGTGTTTTAATATCTTAAAAAATATTACGTAGGTACATATATATCATATACAATGCGCTTATCATATACATATATATATGTATATATATATGTATTGTAATATTTTTTGTTATTCGAATATGTAACGTATGATAAATATGTAATATTACCGCAGGAAATCTTTGTACGACTGTTTTTAGTTCTTTTTTTTTCTACCTTTCACGCATGATACGATACTAGCTAAGTAACCTAGAACTATATATGCATCGGGTAGTAATTCCATTTTAATTAATATTAATTTCTTTCTCAGTTAATAGGCTTTTAAATGATGAACGTTTCTCGATAATCGAAAATCATTGCAATGATTTGATTCTAATTTTTTATTTTATTTATTTTTTTTTTTATTTCGTCAAAAGCCAGCACAACAAAAGACATGGGATGAAATTTGAGTTTCTTCGAATAACCCGTTTTCTGTATAAAAATGACTAAACTTCTGTTTTCGTTTATTTCTTAAACTTTGGAAAATACACACTGAATGCAATTTCAGATCAAATTCGTACCAGTATTTTGCTACAAGCTTTAAGAATTCAAAAATGATCGGGTAAAATTGCATCCGTTCTGATTGGGCAGCAAACGCCCAAATTTATTGGAAGTATAGGAAATTTTTTCATCATTTTTATCTGCATAATTTCAGAATTCTATGCTTCGGCCTTTCTGAGACTTACATTGAAAATTAATACCAGATGAGAACGGCTGTCTATGATTTTATAAAAAACAAAAACAAATAAGATCAGGATAATCCACGTGCAAAGCAATTTTTCGCAAGACGACATCATCCCCCGCCAATATTACTTGTTCGTTTGTTTTTCTTCTTTTTTTTTTTTACTTTTCTTTTTTTTTTAACATACCGGGTGCCTATACATATACATGTATTGTATATTATATAATATAAATATGCCTATGTGCAAATTAGGTACCTACAGTCTGTATATAATCTTATTTCTCTTTCATTTTTCTTTTTTTTTATTTATTTATTTTTTTTCTTCTTCTACTGCCTATAATGTCCGTAGTGACGTTACGTATATTATTACATATATTATATATGTATATACCTATATATACATATGTGAATATACATATATACCATATTTGTATATTCTGACCTAAGTTTTTATTTTATCTTATTTCATTTTTATTTCATTCATTTCGCCACCTTGAATCAGACAGAGCGGATCTTGATACAAAACATACCCAAAAACAATTTATATTCTTCGTTTAATAGCAATTAATGATGCTAAAAGTAAGAAGAAAAAAGAAAAGAATGGAATTACAACGAATAAAATAAGCCGTATTATTTGAATTTCTTGGTAGAGACGAGGGATTTTTTATTCACAATATTTAATTTCAAAGAACGAGTACATGTAAATAAATTTTTAAGACGATATTTCCGGTTTTGGTTTACACGTCAGACAAATAAACGAGTTTTTTTTTTTTTTTTCAAATTATTTTTCGTCACCGTTTTTCTTTTCTGTTATCAGATTTTCTTTTACCTATAGTACAATACTAGTTTTAATCGCGTTTTTATCATTTCGTTAATAGTGGATATACATCATTTCTATAATACATTATTATGTTGTACTAACAATTAACTATATAATGGCAGCTTTGTTGCGAAAATTTGAGCACAGACTATTTATATATATAATATGTATATATATATGTATATTATAATATGTGTCGCATGTATACATGTATGTATACCGTCAGTGTAGAAATAATATATAACAATATACATAATGTATTTGTCACGCACTCGATTTCATTATTATACATACACGCGTGAGTGTAGCGCATAATATTTAATCTTACTACGATTCACGAGTCTAAGTCATCTGGGTAATTTTACACATTTTTAATTTTTCGTTCCTGTAATTATAATTATAATTATCATTACTGTTATTATTATTCTATTTTTTTTTTTTTCATCAATTTATTTTTTTCTTTTCCGTTTGTTGGAAGTTTTCAATGAAACACGGAAAACGTCGTGATTATTGCGTATCGTGCGAACTATAAACAATAAGCAAGATAGTATAAAACGAAATACTTTTTTACTCGTTTATCAGCGGAAAAACAAAGAAATGTATTTAGTCACGTAGCATATATATAAATATATATTAATTATTAATGTATATATACATTAAGGATGATTTTTGAATCGATGATGCGAAACCGTTTCGGATGACATCCATCTTTGTTTGTCTGCTCTTTCAGCAGCAATCGGGATGCAAATTTATTTTTACATTTACCCTTGTATTGTTTCCTGAAAAGAAAAAATGAAAAAAAGAAAAAAAAAAAAAAAAATGATCTCTTTTTCCTAATCACGAAAACGAGAAAAATCGAAACAATCGTTAAACAAAGTGAAAGAAAAAAAGTAAGAGAAACAAATTGGAAAACACGTGAAAGGCTGTATTTTTTATTTTTTTTTTTTGTTTATTTTCGGCCTGTGCAGGGCAACGGCGATATTCGAATGGATATTTTAGTCCGCCAGGCACGTTCGGGTATTCAAAATTTAGTCAAATGTTTTCATAAAAAATTTCAATTTTCTTCTCTTGCAGTATCGATCTCGTTTTATGTGTCCTCGTTTCAATGTCGATGTTGTCTTTTTTTTTTTTTTTTTTGCTTCATTCTCTCCTCTTCTTTACCAATGTTTATATCGACTCGATACATTCTCCTTCGTTTATTTTCATTATTATTTTTAACATTTTCGCCATTCGGCGGAGCCCTTTTGCCGTAATTTCGTGTTTTTCATTTTTTTTTTTTTTTCTTGAGGGGGAGGTTTTTTTTTCGAATGGTAGAGGGGTTAATCTTTGGCTACGGTGCAGGGCTCGGGCGTTGACTATTGGGGCGGACATCGAACAACCGTCGTCGTCGCAAATTCGCTGAACTTTTTGTCGATCGGCGCTCGATCGTCGTAAAGTGTTGGTGCCTGAAGGATTATACCAGCCGTTCCGACAAGAACGGCTAACGTGAATATCCACAGGAACAACCTGTCCAAAACCATAGCAACGTACTTCCAGTCTTCCTTCACCTGGAAATCAAGTTCGTAACTCTGAAAATACGGCTTTAAAGCATAGTTTTATGAGAAATTTTTTCTATTTGAAAACTGCAAGGTTCGATCGTAGAACTGCAATTGCTTAATTACACAAAGTCGTGGTGAATCGATTTTTTTGTTTTCTTTGTTTTTTTACATTCTGATTTTGATTCTTTCCGGCAAACGAACTTCCTCATTTATTCGTGAGAAAGCAAAAAAAAAAAAACAGAATCTTCTTCTTTTGTAACATGTGGAAATTCAACAATTTTCGAAATATCGAGAAATTGAATTAGAAGATGTTAGAGAGATAGGGAGAATTGTTTCTTAGCATCAAAATTCTTACAAAGCATGCACATAACAAGAACTAGGCTTTGTCGACAAAAAAAAAAAAAAAAAACACTCGACAAGTGTTTTTTATTAATTTTATTGGTGGAAAAATTTCACACACCTGATTTATAAAGAACGTTTAAATACATCCACACGTTTGTGTAAACTTGTTTGATCGTGGTATTGAATTCATCGAACAAATAAATTTTACCTTCGTCGAATCCTCGAGCATTTTTGTGTGCTCGGCGATGAACCGGACGCAGATGCAAGATCTGTGCAATTCCGGGGGGCAATTCGAGTGTGAAAATACCGGAGGTGTGCGGAGAACCGGGCTTTTCACTTCTTCGATTGGCCCGTCACCGGATACTGATAATTCCTCGGTTTCCGGGTGAAGAGGCAACGGTAGAGGCGGTAAAGTTGGTCCGTGGATTTGGCAGCTACCGCCGAATCGGACACCGTCTGTTAAGCTGGAAATTCGGGACGGGGTTGAAGTTCCGAATTTGAAAAGTTCTCAAAGCATCGAATTCCCAAGTTTTTTGTGGCGCAAGGTAAAGTAACGAAATTGAACTTTGACGAAACATCAAAGTTTCGAACGGTGCGAAACCCGACGCTCAAAGTTTCAAAAGAACGAAATGCTAAAAGGGAAAAGTCAAAGTTCCGAAATTCCGAAATTCCGAAATTCCGAATGATCGAAGATTTTCAGTTCTGTGAATTTCTGGCTTGGCAAAATTTCACCATTTTGATCTGTTTTCGTTTTGGATTTTCGATATTTTTACGTTCGGAATCCTGGTAATTTTGATTTTCCGTTTTTTCTCATTTCTCACACCCACTCGTTGAGTGAACTACGCTGTGTAGGTGTATTTTAATTTTTAGAATTTCACTACATCGATACTTTATTTATCGGAATTTTGAGCCGTCGGCTTTTCGACCATTCGAAGCTTTCTTATTTCATAAAAGTTTGATTACTTCACTTCGAGTCTCGACACCAAATAATTCGGAATCAGGCGGTTTCGGAACTTTTCTAATTCGGAACTTCAACCCCGACGCGGAAATTTTTCGACTTGATAAACTCGCTTGCTGATTGAAATAACAATATGGAATACAAACGTTGTTCAGGGAGGTTCGACACTTCCTCCGAAAATGATTCTAAAATTGGAAGGTGAATTTTCGTCAAAATATTTAGTATTTTGCAATATTCTTAAGTTTTCACAACTTTAGTACAAGTTTACTAAATTTTTTCAATTTTGTTCTGTACTGATTTAACGATACTTGTTATACTTCCTGTGATTCTTCCGAGAAATTTGTCACCGTTATACGGTAATAATTATTTCTGTTTTTTCTTCACCATCCATTTAGTCGAATTGATCTTCCCGATTGAAAAATATTGACTCTTTGGATAGACGCACCTTTTAGATTAAGCTGTTCTTTTTAAAGCTACTGAATTCTTACAGAAAAAATTAAATACATTCGAACGTCAAATGCAGATACCAAAAAAAAAAAAAATGTCTAGTTGTGATTAGATTGTTTGAATCTGAATCTTGATCTGGTTATTTTCATTTTCAATCGTAACAAATAAAAAACAATTTTGAGTCCAAGATAATCAAATGAAATATACTTAACAAACAGATCAACTTTGAAATATAATCTGAAAACTTCCGACAGCTATAAATACATCAATATTTATTAAAGCTAATTATAGCGATAATTTCTTGATTCAAAAGCTACATAACAAAATAAAATATCTCTTATTAGTCAGTAAGAAAAATTTTAGTATCCAATCATCCATCCAAACTAGTAGGTACTGATGCTGATAGTTGTCAAAGAAATTCATCAAAATAGTGAACGAAAAACTGATAAAACAACATGAAAGTTATACTTTTCCTGCTTTAAATCGAATTTCACGAAATTCCTCGCAGAGTAATAGTAAAAAAAATTTCTAAAAAAACGCATCAAATTTCACTTTACCTAGACGGCGAGAGATCCTCTTTCGATGAAACGCGGCTTTGGAATCTTTTCGAACCGATATGATCATCGGTGTCTTCTTGCGCTGTTGGATGATAAGGATAATAGCAAGGTTTTTCTTTGCCTCGTACGGTCCTCATCAGAACTCTGCCGGAAGAGTATCTGCGGTGAAATATGCTTTTACTACAAGGTATGTATACATACATACATACATACATACAATGTAATACATAAGATATCAAGGAAATCCGAGCACGCTCGTGTGTCCGCGTATTTGATGGATGCGGAAAATTTTTGTATACGGAATAGTCGTACGTGAAAGGATGTACCATAAAAACGTAGGGAAGAAAGAGAGAAGAAGGCTGAATCATAAACAAAAAAAAAAAGAAAAAAGAAGAAAAAAAGGAGAAAGTCCAGACTCCGGAGAATCTTTCTCTTATATAATATACAAGGTTCTGAATTCTATTATATTCCCGTGTAACTGCGCCTTCGAATCGATGAATTGTTGCTGTTTCTTTTCGAGCTTACGTGCAAGCCCGCGTGATATTGGAAAGCTTCCAGAAAGAGATAATACATCTCTCGTGATAGAAAAATGTATCTCTGATTTTGAGCTTCGGACGGGCTTTTCTTTTTTCTATTTTCTTTTTTCTTTTTTTGGTTTTTCATTGTTTAGGAACCGTCAAGTTATAACGTAGGTGTAATAAATATGGTACTTGGCATGTTGAAAGCTGTGGGATTGGGTATCGTTCGAGAATTTTGATTAGAAAATTTTTCGTAAGTGCGACTCGCTAAGTTACGAATCGTATTTCAAGCTTAAAAAGGTTTTACGATGAGAACCGTTCCTTTTTCATGAGAATAGGTGAAGAAAAAAAATCTTTGCCCCGCAAGCGGAAATTGAAAAATATCCGCTCGTAATTAATTCAATTGTTCTCCAACACACGGTGACACGTGGCATTTTTTTTTACCCATGAATAATTCGAACTAGCTTACCGATTCGTCTCAAATTTGTACTGCGGCCTTCGCATGACGAGCAATCGTGGAAGAATGTGGATGAATACTCGTTTCACCCAGGGCGCCATTCTGTGGGTTTGGGGTGACCGGAAGTGGACGTTCAGAACAACGACCGTCACGCAGATGCTGAAACAGTGAAGGGATGCGGTTTAGTTACGCTCGGTAAAATCGACGGAAGTCTAGGATATAAATAATAGGATGATAGGACAGCAAAGGACCTCCTGCAGGATCGCTTTTGATGCGGCCGACTGACGCATATCCGCCGATGAACTCGGGGCGGGGATCTTTTTTTCAACGATCCTAATCCCGGGCTCTCGTTTATCTTAAACTGCTTTCGATATCCGCGAGCGCTCGGCCGGCAAAACCAAACCAAACGATTACAACCCGCGGGAAACAAGGGAGGAAGAAATTGACTGTGTATAACTTTTCTGAAAGCCAAAGAGAGATAGATAGATAGATAGATAAGGTTTGTTATGCCCGTGGGAATGTTGGACAAAAAATCTTGGACACAAGTAAGGCGGTAACAAGAAATAAAAAGAGGTGAAACCAAATGTGGATGTATGAATACACGAAGAAAAAAATATAATGATAACACAGAGGAGGATGACATGTGCGAATAAAATGAAGTAAGACTAATGTATGATAGAAGAGAAATAAACAAGTAAATAAGGATAAAAAAAAATAAATGAAAAAGTTATTCAATGGGTGAATAAATAAGTAAGAGAAAGAACAAGTAAATACATAAATAAGTAAATAAAACTGGACAAGCTGAAGACTAAAAAGAGAGAGAGAGAGAGAGAAAAGCCAAGAATAAAGTCGAACGTATCACGTGGTTTTAATTTACCCTGTAAAACATGACGATTTTTTTCACTGCAGAATCATGTGAGCTTGCGGTGATCGATTCGAAGGCTTTTTAAATTTCTCCGTGATCCTTCGAGAATTCATTCGCCAAATTGGCGGATATTTAAAAAATTTCGTCAGGAAGGATCGGTAATTTGAAAGCTTCGTTTTTTACCGTATTATAAGTTATTTAAATTTTTTTGCAATTTCAATTTCTTGGAAAATTTAGATAGCGTTTTATTTTACGAAAAATTTCGTTGAAAATAACGTAACTAAAAACATGACGGATTTTTAACATTCTCCGAAAAATGCAGTTTTATTGATCGACTTTAGGTGCATTGACAAAAAATTTCATTTGTTACAGTAAATAGAAAAATTGAGTAAAACGGGTATCGTTGAAAAAAACTGTTTGAATATTGTTGGAATTAGGAAAAACGAGGCACGTCTAACCACTTTGCGCTTTTGTCGATCCTTTTTTGGTTGTTGCAACGCAAAATCATTTTCTGAGGTTTACTCTACTTTTTTAGTTAAACAAGGCGTTAACGTCAATTTATTCTTGCACAAGTATTAAATTTTCGCAACAGTTGCAAGAAAATATAGCAACAGCGATCGCAATGAGAAAGAATAGTAACGGATGCTAGACTTTCCGGTAACAGCTAGAAAACTAATTTTCATTTCCTACCTAGAACTATATTTTTTGATTGTGGTAAAAAAATAAAAATAATTAAGGACCGAGCGGTAACCGGAATTAAAAATTTCTCTCAGTGTGAAATACATTTGAAATTGTGGCTAGGAGATGGAACGTTTTCAGTCGATAGCTGACGACGAGATTGAATTACGTAAACCGAAGAACGAGGGGGAAAAAAAGCGTAGCTTTTTTTACGATCTGGAAAAATTGAAAATCCGGAAGAGCCGACGAAGCTGTTCGTTCCTCAGGGGAGAATGAAATCCTCATGGGACGACGGGATTCCTCGGAAAATATTTCCGGGTTATCTGCGTAATTTCACTCTCGTACATGTGAACGAAAATCCATCTGTCGATATCGTTGCTTACTGCAATTTTATACCAGCGCTTGAGATATTAAGGAATAAAGAATCGATAACGTCGATTTATAAATCAGTATACTGAAAAAATTTACTTCAATAGATTTTCTCTTCTTTTTCAGCAGTCGCTCGATCCATTTATAATTTCATACGAGTTACACTGTCATATGTCGATAACAATCGATCTATCATTGTAATTTTGTAAAGGGTAATGAAAAAAACTGTTCCGGTTAATTCGTGGAAAACAGTCTTTCGAACTGACTTCCAAATCGTAGGATGAAACCGAACGGACGGTAACATCTTTTGATAATTTAAAAACGATCTGAAATTAACCGCCGACGTCTAAATTTGTGTTTATACAAGTGTTGTGCGATTAATCGATTAATCGGAAGTTTGGACTAATCGTTTCTTCGATTAATCGATGAATCAAAGCTGTCTCATAAGAATTCTGCGCGTCAATCGGTAAATGGATCGAAACCGTCGATTGATCGATTCGAAAAAAAACGATCAATCAGAGATATCGATTGATTGATTAATCGGAAAAACTATTAATCTAAATCGTCGATTAATCCATCAATTGTAAATACAATTGAAAAGCTCAATCGTTAATCGATTAATCGCACAGCATAAGTTCATCCTCTCCAGTTTTCAAGTATATTTTCATTCGTAAATTTTCAAACAGATCTTCGTAGCTCAGAAATGAAATAATTTGATAAATACCTTATGTCCGACTATCTTGTTATAATACTGATAAAAAAAAAAAAAATGTCGATCATTGACGAACCAAAGGTCTCCTTGAGGTCGAATCCGCGGAGACCAGAACCGATGAAATCCGGGTTCTCAGCCGAGAAACGGCAATCTAAACTGCGCATTAAACTTTCCAACTTTTTTCACGGTCGTATATTTCCGGAAATCGCCGCAGGCGCACCTAGGGGTTTAGTTTTGTCCACCCCGTGGAACGAGGGGTCGATTTTCGTCCCGAGTGAACGGACTCGGAGGAACGAAATTGCGCCGGACTCGAAGAGCGCTGATCTTAAAGTCCGATCCTTCGAATTTCCGGCTTAGATCCGGCGTCCCGGTGAAACGAAAGGTCGTCGTTTGTCGACACGGAATTGAGCCCCTGACATTGTCTTGAAAAGACGCCGCCTGTTGTACACGGGCAATCAGAGCCGCCCCGTAAAACCGTCTATAAACATCCGAAAAGTCGATTCAAGGGGCTCGGTAAACCCGTTTTGCCGTTTCTTCGGGGCTGAAATTAAACGGCAACGGGCGAATTAAAATCTACAAGGTAAGTTACCGCGTTTCGAAGAAGAAAACTCCGATCCCCAAACCGTATTTCTTTTATTCCCGATGTCGAACGGCTGGAATTTCTTCTTATTTTCTTATTTTACATACGCTATTAGAGAATTTAAAATGGTCGCGTAGCTCGATACCTCGTCTGGTTTTGAATAATTCATTCCTGAAAAAGTCTGAAAATAATGTATTTTGTCCTATGAAATAAGAGGGAAATATTCGAGTATAAAAAGAGACTCATAGCTGGAAATTACATTATTTTCTTTATATCTTTAATGTTTGTTTTTTTTTTCTTTCAAATTTTGGCAAAAATAAAATATCGTGTCGCTACTTCTTGCAAATGAAGGGTAGTTTCATTTTCCATACACATTTCAACGACGTTGGTTGCGCGTACCTCGTTTTTCGTAATCCCGACAATATTCAAACAGTTTTTGTAACAATAAGTGTTTTACACAATTTTTCTAGAAACGTGCGTTGCCTCGAAAGATATTTCGAGACGTTCAAAGTGTGCATAAAATTTCGTTTTTCGATATTGATCGTTATTGAATGCGAAATTTAGAATACGCGATTTTATGTGTGCGGTATCGCAGGAGTTGTAAAACTTAATTTTCCGATACAATGGATTGGTGTGCAGTCTAAGAGTTGTTGATTCTGTTTTTTTTTTAAATATTACATCAATGGGAGAAGAACGGTAAAGAGTGAAAAGATAACGCGAAAGAAAATCGTTGGAACATTTGTATAAAAAGTTATTCAACTTCTCGAATTACGTACAGTTACGGTGGAGAATTGAAAAGGAAAAGTGAAGCTGATGTTTTTCACCCTTTTTAAAGGGGAACTGCAATTTAATAAAAAGAAACGAACAGAACACGGTATGAATAAAAATGAGTCTGCAGGAACGATATTCCGCATATTGTTTCTTCGTGCATTTTATGCCAGATGCAGCTGCGTAAGCTACAAGGAGAAATAACCGGTATGAACGTAGGAAATAAATTTTTCCATCAATTTTCAATTGCGATCCGAATTTTATTCAGTTTTATTCACGTAAAAAGTCGTGTTCGCGTTACGTATGAAAATGGTTTGTTAGAATTGTTTCTATATGTTTTTTTCAATTCACTTTTCTTCAATAAAGCCGTTCGAGTCCGAATTTTCTCATATTCTTGAATCATCTCCAAAAAGGTAATTAAATTGAAATATAGCACTAGTTTTTTTTTTTTTCGCAGCTCATCGAGATTTATTTTTATGCATTTTTAAACTATGTTTATGGAAAAGAAATAAAATGAATATAAAACTGAATTTTCAGGTATAAAATAAATAAGAAACTAGATAAATCAGACTTGTGATATCTTTTACTACTTTATTCAAAACTCTTGTTCAATGACAAGATTAACCGAATCGACGGTACAAGAGAAAACGATTGAACAGGAGTTTTGAAGAAAGTAGAAAAAGATATCACAATTCTATTTGATTTATCTACAATCCTAAGTCTTGTTTGAACCTAATGCTGTTCATTTTGTACGTAAACATTCAGTTCCATATTCATTTTATTGTTTGTTTCCATAAAAATAGTTCAGAAAATGCATCAAAATAAATTTTCTATGTGCTGTAAAAAAAAAAAAAAAAAAAAAAAAAAACTAGCGCTACATTTCAATTCGACATACCTAAATACATAAAAAAAAAAAGGAAAGCATCGTTACTTTAGGGAGAAATTACAAGTTATATTTCGCATGCCTGTGCAATCGTTAATCAGTGGGATCAGTTCGCTGCATCGATCCTTCAAAACATCCTGCTCTCATGCATATTCGCCTAACTACGTTTAGTCGTTGATTGCGAAGGCTTGCGTAACTTGCTGACCCCGATTTCCTCCGCCTGATCGAATTTGTTCGGTAATTAGTTCGGCTCTAAGAGAAGCGACCGCTTCGCTGCTTGTTTTGTTACTTTGTTGAAAATTATGCGCGGAAAAATTTCGCCGGATTATCTCGGATAAGTTCTCCAGGTGAATTAAAGTACTGAGTGACGTGAAAAAAATTGAAATTGGATAAAAAAAAAAGAATATTTTGCTATAATCAAATTGTAAAAAATTTATCAAAAAAGTTTAACTTTTGTATAAGAATGATTTAGTGTATGATATGCATGTATTTTATACGGACGGTGTAGTTTTTACTGGTTTAAATATTATAAAATATATAACACTCACGAATAATAATGGAATATGAAATATTGTTTTAGACTCTGACCGTATGATGCTTTTTTTTCTTCCTCACAGTGAATAACCGAGTGCACGTTAAATTTGTTTAATTTACAACTCTTATTTGGTTTTTTTTTACATAGTTTAACTGATTGTAAAAATATTTTTCAAGGTAACTATAATATTGGGATATTGTGTGTAAAAAATATTAGTGTTAAAACTGACGAAGATTGACATTGGTTTCCGTTTTTGGAATAAAAAAAATTCACTGCAGGATTCAGACTTGAATAACGGTTTTTTACGTTTTTCAATCACTTTTTCTATTTGTTTTAAAATATCGAAATGGCTGGCAGTATTCATATAAAATGAATTATTTTTTTCTTGAATCATGATTGTGTGTTTTAGAACTGGAAAAAAAAAGTTTCAAAAATCAGTAATCAAATCAAAGGAAGAATGATAAAAAAAAAATCGAAAAACGTTCATCCAATCTAAATCTTGCGTGAAAATGTTTTGTTTTCGAAAAGGGAACGTCTTTTTTTTTGCTTTGAAATGGACTCAAAAATTTGTCGTCTAAGGACCGGTGATTGGAAAAATGTAAAAAAAATTTCCGCAAGGTTTTCAGGGTTTGTAACAACATAGGAGAAGTCGTTGATAAAATTAAAAAAATTTCACGGCTAACCGTTTACAAATTTGGTACATGAAGAAACAAAGTTGAGTCAAGGAAATGCGTCGTATAAAGTATGATCCTTAAATCCGCGATGTGGAGGATAAATCGGGCAACGAAATAGAACCATAATACGAAACACGCATGCGGAAACGCGTCAGCACGGCGCAATTAAACGGAAGAGAAATTTCCTCTTCCTGGACCAATTACATACCATCCTCCCCTCCCTCTCTCTCTCTCTCTCTCTCTCTCTCTCTCCGAGGGGCGATTGGACGCGGGGCGAGAGAAGGAAGCTGGGAAAAAGGGGGACGAGGGTCGCATAATCACCAGGAAAAGCGGGCCGCACTTGTGCGAAAATGTATAAGCGGCGAAAAGGGAGGAGAATTTCCGACTATTCTAATCTCGAAGTAATGCTTCACCTTCCTTCCTCGCCCTATATACACGTACATTATGACATGTGTATGGGTTATTCTGCGACTATTTATCCTACTGCAAAAGTTGTTGAATACACGAGATATAAAAAAAAAATAACATTTGAAGTGTTGAGTAGGGAAAAGGACAAAAATAAAAAAAAAAAAAATAAGAACGATAGATTTCATCAATTTCAAGAATTCGAAATTAAAAAGTATAAAGAAACGTTACCCAACGATGAAACGATGAGACCTGACTTTTCAAATTTATGGAATACACTGCGGTACTTTTCAGAAGTGAGAAAAAAAAATTTCTCAATCTTCAAATAAAAGAAAGAGAGAAAAAAATTAAAATTTATTGAAAAAGCTTTTGATATTTTTTGACGTTTGATTTTTCAAAAAGTACAAATATAAACGCACGATTACAAGGACGAAAAAAAAAAAACAAAAACTTTCCAATAATATATTTTTCAAACAGTTGTAAGTGTTTGATAATGTATAAAAAAAACTTTTCAATAATTCATATTTCGTGAACGGTTTGAACAAAAAAAAAAATTGAGCAAAACTCATGGAACTTGATTGCACAGAATCCAAAAAGATGACTGAGCTTGGCCAAATCAAAAGTCTCAACTTTAGCTTTGGATTGACTTGGCACGGAATAACCTATATAACTATATTCGAGGACGGCTTCGAGTTCCATGCCGCGTTCTCGACAGTACAACGGCTCGCGTTTCGATCCCATGAATCTCAATCATGTCCGATAAACATTTTCAGAATTCATTGGCAAAATTTTTTAGTAGCTGCCATTCCGTTGTTACGGTAACGATTTCATTCCTGCATGCAGTTCGAAAGACCATTGTTGTGATTGACTGAGTAGTATTATTCTTCTCTTTTCTTCCCGTGAAAAATGTGACGTACAAACGAAGATTTTCATATTCGAAACAGTTCTAGCGGAAAATTATGTCACATAATAAGTGAAACGAACTATTTGACTTGGGGTGATATTCATAACTGCCAATATGCATTCAATTATAATATATAATGAAACATTCATTACCTCTGAAACCAATTAATACTTTATTTGTGGCGGTGCGTTTTTATTCGCCGCACTGAGAGAAATTTTTTGTTCCGGTTACCGCTCGGTCCTTAACTGTTTTCATTTTTTTACCACAATCGAAAAATATTGTTCTAGGTAGAAAATGAAAATTAGTTTTCTAGCCGTTACCGGAAAGTTTGGTATCCGTTACTATTCAAAAAGTAGAGTAAACCGAATAAACTGATTTTGCGTTACAATAACCAAAAAAGGATCGACAATAACGCAAAGTGGTTAGGCGTACCTCGTTTTTCGTAATTCCAACAATATTCAAACAGTTTTTTTCACAATACGTGTTTTACTCAATTTTACTAGTTACTATAACAAATGAAATTTTTCTCATTGCTGTATTCGATCTTTTATGGTACCGGAAAATACGTTCGTTAAGATTAAAAGTAATAAGGTCAGAGAAGAAGATTAACGAAGAATGAAAAATCACCAATATCACTATTTGTACACATCACGTACAGAAAGTTTTTACACCGAGTGCTATGAGTATATATATATAATATATATTATACATAGCAAATTATTCCATTCCCAGAAAATTCAATCAGTTCAGTTCTGGGTCGTTGAATTTCACCGCGGAGGCGAATATAAAGAAGTGAAAGACATTTTTTATCCACACCTCCCCACAAAAAGGGCGAAAGAAAATATAGAAAAAAAAAAAATGCTTTCAAGAATAAATAACCATCGTTGGTGAAGCGACAAAGAGTCGTTTAGGCGTTCTTCGGTTACTGTGTTTATGTAGTTGTATACATGATATGTATGAGGCAGGATATCGAAACTGATCGTGAGATGAATCGCGAACATCGCTCGAATAGCTTCGAGTGGTGAAAAATATAGACGAGAGACAGAAATCGAACCAGGAGAAGCAGATATCTCGTTAGGTCAAGTGCTTCGTGGCTCCGGTAAACTTCATCGTTTTCGCTGATCATTCTCTGGGCTGTGAAATTTTTAATCATAATTTAATTAAAAAATTAATGCGTTAAACGTGAATTTTTTATTCTGTTGTAAGAACACTTTTCGTTCAAAATGAAATTCAATGATTAATGGGAATTATACATCATCAAAAATTAAAATATAATGGTTAACGGAATTATCTTACAATCGAAAATTGATATTACATGACTAGTGGATGTATTTTGTATTAAAAATCAAAAATTAATGGTTAATGAAAACGTTAATGCATGAAAAAAAATTAATGACGTACCTACAGCCCTGATAATTTCTTCCGTGCTTAAACAACATTTTGTGTTTGCGAATCAAATTGACAGAGATGAAAGTTTAATTTACAGTCGAGCACGCGCATACACGTATTTGTTTTTACATACCTACAACACACTGCCTAAAAACATTTTCCTTGTTTGCGGTAAAACGTTAAAGAATGTAAAAAAATTCCAGAAACTCTGCTCGAATTCCCGTCCGCTTCCCGGTTTTTCCCAAATATTCTCCGAGGCCGTAGAACCGTGAAAAAGTTTTCTACACAGATACGTGCGGTAAAATTGGTCAGCCTTGATCAGCGACAACCCTGACACGGGGTAGTCGTGCAGTTGTCATATCGCAGTTATACACGGTGACGGATGATGCCTGGAGATGGAGATCGGGGGGAGCGATGTGCAATGCGTGACGGGAAGCGAAGAGATCATAACGAACGATGTACCGAGTAGCAAGAGTCGACGGTAGGTACGCCAAAGCCGAGGGGTGGTTATTGATCAGTATACACACAGGCGCTAGCCAGGGTTAAAGCGTCGGCGGGAGGGGGATTGGACAAATGGATCGGAGAACGGTATCGGAAGCTCAGTAAGGGAACACGACGTTGGTCGTGCTTCTATCTATCGGGTTGCGCGTGCTGCGGACGATTAATTAACTGCAGATTGCGCCGGGTATGCGGGGTGTACATGTTCAACCCCTGGGTTATACAGACTCGAAGGCATGTATTGGTCTACGGTATGCCATCGAGGAACCCCTAACGTGTCCTGAACACTGCACACTGCACGCCGAACTCAGGAGAGCCTCGTTCTCCGATCGATCGATCACACCGAGTCCGTGTACACTTGGCTGCAATGACTCTGAGAGGGTTGATTTTTTCGGTGAGTCAGTTATGTTGGCAACGCAGACACCGACCGCAGCGCCGCACCCGGACGGCTGCGGAACAACCTCGAAACGATCGATGTTTGTAAGTATGTACCCGTAATGCGATGCGAAAAAATCTGAATCTCTGTAAGCACAGCGTAATCCATGATCGTAGAATCTTGTATTTTTGTGTCAGATTCGATTACGTTGGTAATGATTCTGCGTTACCGCGGTAACCGATTAATCGAAGAAACCTGTCGTATCATCCGAGAATGCTGAAAACGTCACACAACCAATGACTGTCGGATCAAACACAAGAATATTAAATTTTACGGTCAGGGGTTTAAACGGGATCGATCTTTGTAAGTACAGCGTAACCTATGATCGCAGAATTTTTTTTTATTTTTAGATTAGATTCGACGGTTATGGGTTGTGTCACGTTTTCTACATTCTTCGATGATACGACAGATTTCTTCTATGAGTCGTTTACAGTGGTAATGCAGAATCGTTACCAATTTAATCGAATCTAACCTCAAAATACAAAATTCTACGATCATGGATTATGTTGTGCTTACAAAAATTCAGATTTTTTCGCATTGCCAATCTCGAATCATCCGAGAATGCTCTCGACGAGTTCAGAGTAAATCGTTTGAGCCGTTTTTTAGATATCGGATAGGGTGAAAAATATCTCGATCAAGAATCGAATGGCTGGTTTTCAATACTCGAACATTCAAAATGAACCCAATTTTTTCAACCGTCTGTAAACACATCGAGAACATAGTTCTGGGTACTAAAATGAAAATGGGCCTTATGACTGTAAATAGAAAGTCTACCATTTGTGACTATTATTTTTTTTATTACTGTTACTCACATCATATTTTCTTGTGATTATTGTGATAATTTTATGTTGGTGGAAAAACGAATTAATATTGAGACCTCGTGTAGCGGGAAAAATATTGTAACCAGTAAATATTGTGCTTTCAACAACTGTAGTCACTCTAAGTAGTCACTTGGATCACATTCTCTTGTAATTACAACGACATTTAAACCGCCACTGTAACAATACCCGTTTTACTGTAATTTTGTAAATTGTAAACCAGCTGTGACACATAATCTTCTAAGAGTTTGAATTTCATAGCAACTGAAAAATCTATAATATTAATTCGAAATTGTACCTTTAAGGGTGTTTTTTGATAACGTATAATCGCTGGTAGATTAATCAATTTCTATGCGCTTACCCTTGAGAGAGAAGTAAAAACAACATTTAAAAAACATCTTACGCTTCTGCCTGCAGCCTGTTTGATTTTCAAATTTTAATTATCAGCGTAAGCGAACAATATCATTCAGAGAGAAGCATCCAGGTTAGATAAAAAGTTTTCTCTCGGTCCTACCGTACTTTTATGTTTTACGTATTTTTCTTTACTCTCTTTTTTTCCATTCTTTCCTTCCTTCCGCAGTTTTCCTCTCCCCATGGGAGCCCTGCAAAAGGAGTTCGGATTTTGCTCTCCCTGTAGCATCGGAAGGGCGCTGGATGGCGGGTTACGAGAAGGGACGGCGCCTCGCTCCTACCGGGGACATAAATTTTCCCCAACTTTGGAAACGAATGGTTACCTAACAGCCAACGGCTTTCGCCCACGCAGCTCCCAAGACTGGGATTAAATTTCCCCTATGGTACTTGCAAATTTGGAGTCAACTAAAATACTGTTTAAAATACAGATACCGTAGAGAATTTCGTCGTTACCGACCCGATTTCGAGCTTAAATTAATCCAAGACCTCGATTAGTGCCAATTGTAATCATCGTTACTTTTTGGAAAATTTTACTCGTTACGACACAATTATTTTGGACATAATCATTTGAAAAACAGCATTTCATAGGGAAAAATTCAGACGAAAAATTCCTGAGTGTAAAATTTTTGTGGAATAAAACGGTTATCACATATTATGTAACTAGTTTTCATCACATCAACTGGTAAACAAACAAAATTATAAACGCGAATATAGTAGTACAAAAAGCTCTCAGTTTTTTCGTAAACAAAAGCATCGATGATCCGTTGAAAAATTAAGCAAAAGCAATTCCGAAACCAAAATGACAATCGGTAAAGAAGAGCTTATTTATTTACGTAAAAAACGTATCACTGCATATTTTTACATCATCATCAACATTACCGTCATCCATTATCACTCGTATCATCGTGTAATCTTGAAAAATGTTTTACCTTTCGTCATTAGTCCGCAGCTTTCATGACTTCTCATTTCTACTTGTACTATTTCCACTCGCTGCAGGGCTGTTGTAATACGCGCGAGCAAGAAGTTATACGGAAAAAGCAGAAGCAGAGGAAAAAAACGAAGAGAAGAAAACACGAGAGGGGAGCAAGAAGGCTTAAGGGGCACATCCATCTTGACCGTTCACAACTGGAACAATTTTTCATCATTTGCAGGGCGAAAGAAATGAGGCGACATTCAGCTTTGATGATCGTTACTTGACCAAAGTAAGAGAGAAAAAAAAAAAAGAAAAAGAACCATCGAATAAACGATAATAATGAAAACGTGACAACGAATATAATATTTAGAATTTGTACTTATAACGCAGCAACTCATAGTTCAATATTTCAAAATAGACACAAGAAGGAAAAAAAACAAAGAATAATTCCATGGTTTGTCATCGATAATTTCTAAACAGTCAAACGACAGTTTCATTTTCTTTAGATTTTCCTTTAATCAAAGAAAATGGCTTTTCTAATCCGTTATAGTACGTAGAATTAGATCAAATTGCGCGATGGATAAATGAGCTCTTTTTCCCCTAATATCTACAAGTAATAAAAATAATAATAAATATAAAAAAAAAAAAAAAAAATACCAATCAATCACCTCCTATTTCATGGATTATATTTTCATCGAGACTTGTTTTCGACGATGGAAATAATTAATTATACGGAATCTCTTTCAGCCCGATTCGTAGAGAATAATACAAACAACGGTGATGATTGATCGATAAGTTGTCACCTCTGTAATAATAAATCGAACTGTCACGGCGGAGTGTAATTATTCTTGAAAATGGAGAAATCTTTGAATATTTTTCTTAATTTTACTTTTCAACCCGCAGAGGCTGTGACACGCGAATGACCTGCATAAAAGCTCGGAGTATGTTAGTTATGTACCAACATTGAAATAATGCGTCCATTAATATTAAACACCCGGCGTCACAGCGATTTCAAAGACCTTTCACCACCACCTCAAGGCATCTGTACACATTCGTACAGTTTGGGCAGATGCATGTACACGCTCGCTTGTATATTAAAGCACACCACGGGGGCTGAAAGATGCATGCGCGCAGCGTGAGGCGAGTCAATGAACTTTCAACTGCAGCTTGCAGCTTGAAAATCGCGAGGAACTCCAAGCGAACTGAGAGAAATTTTTAGTTACGGTTACCGCTCGGTCCTTAACCATTTTCATTTTTTACCACAATCGAAAAATATAGTATATAAATTGACGTCAATGCCTTGTTTAACTAAAAAAGTAGAGTAAACCTCATAAACTGATTTTGCGTTGCAATTACCAAAAAAGAATCGACGAAAGCGCAAAATGTTTACGCGTACCTCGTTTTTCGTAATTTCAACAATATGCAAACAGTTTTTTTCTAATTATACCTGTTTCAATGAATTTTTCTAGCTGCTGTAACAAATGAAATTTTTCTCAGTGCATGCCGAGACTTTCGGAATTAATGTATATTAGAACGCAGTCGCGATCCGAACACTTGCCCTTTACGACTCCTGTTTTCTTATTTATTTATTTTTTTCAGATAAACAATTCACCCCCGGGAATGTGAATTTTGCTACGAGGTTGGAAATAAAAAAAAAAGAAAACAAGAGGAATGATATTTGAAAAGTATGAAAATACATTTTTTAGAAAAATAAAGCTCATTTTGTGTAATGAATTTTATGTTTCGATACATTTTCTCTCTTTCTCTCTCTCTCTCTTGGTTGATTATATCTTTTGTGTTGTCCTCAGGGCGCTCATTGCTCTAGGACATTTTTAACCCTCTGAGTCACACATTATTATGCTGAGAAAACTTTTAGAACAAAATAGTATTCCATGGTTTTTCGAGCCGCTGATTACGAATCTGAAATCGAATTTTGAAAATTCGAGGTGGCAGATACAATGTGGCGGTCGAAAATTTCAAATTTGATCAAATTTGGTCAAAAGACCTTTGGGGTTGCTGATTGGATTCGCCCTAATGAATTTTCAAAATCTGATTTCAGTTTCGTAATCAGCGACCTCAGAAACCCCTGAGCAGAGTATCTTTCTCTGGATTCGATCGAATTTCAAAATTTTTGTACGCTATATTGAATCCGCTATTCTGAATTTGTGAAAATCTGATTTCAGAATCGTAATCAGCTACCCCAAGAATTCGTAATTCATGTAAAACATATGCACGTGTAGAGGAGTTAACTTTCTCGGAAATGAATTGTTTCTTCAATTTTCACCAATTTATTCAATCATTTGCTTTCCAAGAATAATAATTTACATTGTATCACAATAATTCCTCTCGAGTATTGAAAACCTATCAGTATACTATCAGAACTAGCAAAAAAAAAAAAACTGCAAAGAAATATGTTGATAACTTGTCTAAATATATGGTAAGAGTACTTAGCACTATGACTCAAAGGATTAATAAACGCTTAACTTTCTTTCTCTCTCTCTTTCTCTCTCTCTCTCTGCACCCTTTCGTGACATAAATTTTGACATATCGTATATAAATATCCTCCAGTATTTGAACGTAGGTAAAAGAAGAACCAGACGGTATTAAAAATTAAATAATAATAGTTTCGTAGAAAGATTAAGTTTCCCGTTTAAACGATAAATAAACCTAAAATTCATTCCACCGCGTCGTAATCCCTGTTTTTCTCATTCGTCAAAGTGAGATTCGTGAAAAAGACGAAACTTGTACAAGGTAGATAGGAGCATATTTCTCACACGCCTATATATTGTGATTCCCTTGAAATAGGGATGAATTTAGAAAGCAGTTGATTTGAGTGCTTTTCCCCGACAGCTGAACGCCGCGGCGTAGTGCAGTTTCTGAATATTTCACAATCTCGAGCTCGATTTCGAGACGGTAAAGGTGTGCAAGGGTGAGAGAAGCGACGGTGGATTACAAATTAGAGACAATCAAACGTCAATTAAACCCCTGAACTATCGGCCGGATGTATATTTTAGAAATTGAAACTCGGGGGAGAAATCGAGATGGGATTTTGGCAAAGCAGGACAAGCCACTTTTCCCAAATTTTCCGCTCAAGTTAACGGGAATCGCAATATCCATGCCCGCAGAGCTGAAACTTATCGGAATCCGCCACCAAAGTGTCCCTTGAGGCTTGGAAAATTTTCTTCTCCAGTAACGACGATTGATCTTCGCACTCCGCGGGTTTGTCACTTAAATTATCGCAAATTCGATCGACGATACGGAATAAATTTTCTGTTCAAGATAGGATTGCATTTCGATATTTTATCCGTGGTAATTGAAACCGAAACTAACAGCAAAAGGAAATTGTGAACATTTGCGTAGTTTTCGGAAGGAGGAAAGAAGGAATCAGAAAAAAAAAAAAAACATTAACCACTCAGAAACTAATTTTCGATAGGAGTAAGAATTTCTTTTCTCTTCGTGAAATTTGATAGCTTTATTACGTAGGTACGCAGACTGAGCAGTTCTCGAAGAAGAGAAATCGAATGAAAAAGAAAGCTCGGTTGAGAATGAGTTTATTTTTGAAAAAGATTTTCAATTCAGCAGAATGACTGCGAGAAAATTCATTCGATATCTGTAAATTGAAATGTTTTCTAGCGGATCTGACAAACGTAGACTATACGTGTTACATAATTTATACATGAGATACAATTTCATTCTCGTGGAATTGAAAAAATATCTTATAAATACACATATTTTATAACTGAAATGGAAATGTTTAAATGAAATATTTCGGACGTTCCGTAACCGAATGAATAGGAACAAAGCTTAACTCGCTAAACCGTAATTAGAGAAATTTCTCCGTTAATTAAAAAGATTACAACACGCGACTTTCCGCAAGAAAAAACGCGAACTCTCCACTTGCGCATTGCGGATTTGCGGCTAAGCCTTTGCAATACACGCGCACATCGAGCCGAGGCGCTCTTGACACGGTTTATTTGACGTTTGCGCCACGAACACACACCGTTTACTTTTTTCTCACGACAGAAAGCGGACCGCGTTTGAAACTTTAAATTTCCAAATTTTCGGAAAAATTATATTGTCAATAGGATTAAAAATGTGTGATAAATACAGTAGGCAATTATTGAAGAAACAAGAAAACTACAGAAATTTAACAGACGTTCAAACGTCAAGGTTAAAACAATTTTCTGAATACAATTCAATCGGAGAGTAATTGAATTTAATTATAAATCGATATGATTGAACTTTACTTAGTTGATACGGAATAATTATCGAGTATAATAGTATTACATTAAATTTCTCCAATCGAACGCAATTACCATTATCGAGTTGATGTAAAATTTTTTAATAAATTGCAGACGAAAAACACTTGGAATGACACGTCAGTAATTCTTAATCACTTCTTAGATGTCATTGAAACTGTATCTCAAAATTTTTCTTATTAGAAATCAAATCCAACTTTGCAAACCACCAGATCCTAAAATTATTTTACATTGATATTTTATTTCCGCATCGCGCGGTTTTGTCCCATCGTATTTTCTACAATTCTCGCTTCTGCAGGTAGGCGAATCTACACAGAGTAGGTGAATTTATGCACCTATTCATAACTCCGTGCACAGTTGGCTTCAAGCTGAGTACCGGATGCGCGGCTCTGGTTGTACGGGTTACGAGTGTTTCGCTTCCGCAAACTCTTGTTAAACCGGATATGGTTTTGTATAAGAACCTACAGTATCTTAGGTTACACCTTTGAGCACCGTAATTCTGGCTGAAATTTAGTGGCGGAAAGAAAATCCCGAAACAAACTTGATAATAAGATCTGAGCTATTGACATTTGTGACGATAAGTTTGACAAGAGTAATTATTACAGAGTATAATTGAGATTTTATCAAACATGATCGAATTTATGAGATATATTACAGATTTGATTCTTTTTTTTTTCTTCGTTTTTTTTTTTTTTTATACTTTCACTACCCAGAGGAAACGTGCAATTTGAAAAGTGCAGAATGGATACTCGAGGGAAATCGGCGGCGATGATGATCGGCGGTAAACTAAGGATAAAAAAAGATGCTGGAGAATATATGTATATGTATATATATTTTTTTTTCAAGAAAAGGGACAAGAAAATAGAAGGAAAAAAATACAGACGAGATTGTTGTAAAATTCGCTGACGATTCAACGGTTCTCTCATCTCTGAATTGTACCTACGTTCGCGCTTGTATTTTCTCCTATGCAATAACAATCACAATAATAGTAATAATAATCGTTAGACGGAAGCGAATCTCCAACTCTCAACGGCCGTTGAAACGTAACTCGCGACGAAATTCATGCCGAGTTTTATACCTGATTCCATCCCCTGGGATACGAAAAGTTGCAATTCGTTCAACAACCCACATTTAAAATAATTTTTCTTGCGTTTTTTTTTTTTTTTTGTTTTTTTTTCTTTAGCTTCAATTATTCTGTAATAATATACATATTTAGTAACATCGTTGTAATAATTTTTTTTCCTCGATTGATCTCAAATTCGCTGAAATGAAATGTCAGCCTGATTTATCGACAAGTAGAATCTGTTATTACTGAGAAAACTTTGACAAATTTGTTTTTATCATATAACAAAGCATTATTGTTGATAAATTGAAATTTGAAAATTGAATTTGAAATATATATATATAATATTTCGTCAAATTTTTGGGGAATAAATGTGAAACATAATGTCAATTATAGTCCTATAATAATAAAAGTATATCAAACGTGAAAGTATGAATAATTTTGATTTAGAATAATTTGGCATTCGTAAGGTCAGGCTTTGTTTTATTCGCGACAATGCTGAGTCGAAATACGTGGAATCGTGAGCATGATAACAGAGAGGAAGAGAGAGATCGAGAGAGAAAGAGAGAGAGAGAGAGAGAGAGAGAGAGAGAGAGAGAGAGAGAGAGAGAGAGAGAGAGAGAGAATAACCCCGAGTGCTTATAATTATAATCTTACCTATGAACAACTCCGACGTAGTCCGCATAATAAGCCCAACTCAAACATGAACTCATGGCGAGGAAGTTTGGACCATTGTAACCATGCCCGTTCATACGAGGAGGTATTAATAATAGCGTTGTTTTCAAAACTGTGCTAACGAGACGTCGGTAATTATAGTTAACATGTGAACATTGCGTATAACGGATAAATAATGCGTGAGAAAACGAGAATCGCCAATCGTTTGCCTCGAAAGAGCCACTGTGATTAATTCCATGTACTCATAAAGTGTTCCTCGAAACCTTAAGAGAGTCGGAGAGATATTATGAGAAAAAGAAAGAGAGAGAGAGAGAGAAAGATAAGGAATATTCTGCGGGGTGGAAGAAAGGTTCGAGATACGCTGGGTATGAAACTTTGTAATTCATTCTGACTGCCAAGTTTTTCTTGACAAAGAAAACAGCGTTCCTTTTTTTTTAAGGGCGACGAGGGCGGCTCGCCGCTAATGGCCAGAGAGAGAAATAGAGAGAGAGAGAGAGAGACGGGGAGTGAGACCGTTTCCCGGATTCAGACCATTCGAAACTCTCGCACGTACAAAGCAAAATGCTTAAAATTCTCATACAGCTATATCACGTATTTGCAAACTTCTTCGAAGCTTTCAGTAATCGCACGTGATTCTCATCCCAGTTGGATACCGAACTACTCAACTCTGCAGACTCCTATCTCGGAGCCAATTGAGAGATTCGTGGGTAAGAAACAGATATATGGACGATCCTTCGATACGGTTCCCCAAGTTCCCCGATCAATCCGTGCGTGTCTAGTATTTATCAAACCCCAGCAAGGTCCGAGTATTTCCAAGAGTAAAATCAGAGAATCCGTAGTCGTGTGTTTTTCTTTTCATTTTCATACGGAATATTTTCACTCCGAGTCTTCGTCAAATTCTCACTTTAGCAAGCTACGAACGTCATTTCCCGAAAAACAAAAAAAAAAAAAAACGAAAAAAAGGATACAAAGAATACTGAAACTGTGAACAAAAGCTCGGACATCGATGCTAATTGTGGACAAAATTTTATACATCCTTTCGGTTTGGTGGCTAAATTTTTTAGGAAGACTAATTCTAGACAATTTTCGAAATCCAAGAACGCCAACTATCGACTTTTCGTCCGGTGGACATCGTGATTAGTTTTCCGGTTTTCCGGTCCAGAGTATTCGACCGAGTCAGACAGGCGTGACAACGAGTCCCTAGATCGATAGAGAGCCGAGGATGGGCCGGCATAAAAGCACTCTCGGAGTACCGCGAAGGATATTTTCTGGAAACAAAAGGTTATTGTTCGGTTCTGTGTTATCGTGTAAACGGACCTGCATGCGATTCGCGCATGTCGTACTTTTCGCTTTATTGCACGATCTTGGTATCGCGATGTCCGTTGATCCGAGCTTGCGGAGGAACGAGCTTGCAAGCTAGGCTCCGTTACCGTTCTCCCGCGAGATTTGTACGCCCGCGTTTCTTCCCAGTTTCACAATACGATGGCTATTTTCACACACGCGCGAATATTCTTACTCACCTTATGGACACGAGGATCATCGCGAATATCAGATACTTTCCAAGGAGTGGTACAACCAACGAAGTTGGCGGTATTATCTCCACGACTAACAGGAAGAAGACGTGAAGACTGATCAGGATCGAGATCGAGAGTGTCACCTGAAACAGAATCGTTGCACAGATAAGAGTTACACCTCGAAATACAAAAACCAGAAATAGAAACAGCGAAAAAGCTCTACGTAAAATTTGGACTCTTCCAAAAATGTCAAATTAACGCAATAAGGTAAGTGTACAAGTTATTGACCCTCGTTTTTTCCAAAATGATAGATTAACGGAACGAATCATGAATTTCTCGATGACCAAAATCAATTGCTACGGCATTAAACATTGAAATTTATTTTTACGTCATTTTAGAACCAACGATCAGACAGATACAAACAAAAAAGTTCAATAATTGGGACAGGGTCAATAACTGGTACACTTACCTTAGTTTGAAAAGCAACGATAAAAATACACGGCAGCAAACCAAAGGTCTGATATATCCGGGGTCGATAATTCGTAGTGTAACATTGAACCCCATCATTCAAATTTTCCGCACGATTTCCTTCGAATGTAAGGCGTGGGTTTTTCGGGCGAATAATTCGGAGCCTTATGCTTTCTCTCTTTTCTTTCCTCTGTGTTGTGACAGACGTGCTTTCGTTACATTGGGACGTTTTCTTGAGGCAAGTTCAGCTCGTGCTGGCTTAACAAAAAGCCACGGTAATCAGGGGGGTGATTTGAATGTGGGATATATGCAGCCGCTGGAAAGGAAAGGTGAAGAGAGACTTCCTTGAGGGATTCAGGCTGTCGTTTCGTCCCTCGCCTCTGAAGGGACCAACGTAAATGTACGCCCAATATACCCGAAATGAATTTGGCCCAACAAAATATATTCACTGAACTTCGCACCTCGGTGAAAAAATCCTCGACAATAATCTAAATCCCTACATGACGCATTTTTTTATTACACTTTTTATTTATTTATTTTTTTGTTGAGAATATCGCAATCATCGCATCACAATTAAATGAATTAGTTTCATGATATCGTCCAATTTTCAACTGTGTAAATGTGTAGAAACGTAAATGTCATGAAATCCCACTTCTGTCACCAACTATTGGGTTAACCAATTAGTCGTTTGAAAAATCACATGAGATCGGACTGAACACGGAATTTCGAATTGTTGGAAAAAAGTTGTTCTTTCCAATTGTCACAATGTGTGAAAATATTTATTACACTCTCTAAAACTTGTGAACTGGGTTTTTTTTTCGACGAAAAAAATAAACTTGTGAGTTCGAAACCTTTGCGTTTGGTTTGTGGTTCGAAAAAGATGAGACAATATTTTCAGACCCTTTTCTTCTAAACACTTGAAGAGGGGTGAAAAATTGTTTGTGCTTACTTTCCCGAATGGAAAATTGACTCCCTGTAAACGAAGTGATAATTTTTTTACCGCTGTTCAGTAATTTTTTAGAGTTATGAGGCATCATCCCTGTTAAAATGTGAAAATTTGTGGCCGATATAAAACAATTCCCGGGGGAATAGGTTTTAATTGAAAATGGGAGGGTTCCCTGCCTGTCGTAATACAGATACAACCTGGGGATCTATCAATTACCTTCAATTTCGTGTGTGAGTACAGATGCGGCACAAAACCGAGAACGAGCCGCAGGTGATAGTTAATCGAACGTTTTGCGCCGCTTCCCACGTTACATGATACAAAAAGCCAACGTGTAGAATCGTCAAATTAAATAAAAATATCGCAAGTCGAAACATTGAATTGCCAGAATTCTCACCAATTTTTATTTTGGTTTTGTGTACTCTATCTTTGTACATTTTCAACTTTTCTGTACTTCAACTTTCTGCTTTATGAAATTCTGTAAAGTAAATTCTCGCCTTATTCAAAATTCAATATTGTAATCCTTCTATTTTCTAATCCCTTTGAATTTACAGTCCCATAAAGTACGGATATTTTTTTTTTTCTACGAAAAGGTGAAAACTCGAGCTTTATTTTCAGATCAATTATCATACGATCCAATGAGTTGATATTTTTTCTGAAAAGCGACGATCCTTTGAGTTTCAGTTTAAGCATAGGCTGAACTCTGTCGGAGACTTTATTCCTGAGATGTCAAACGATAGAAACCCTCGGTTTTTGACTCTAAAATTAAAATATCTGAAAATCCTGATGTGATCCACCATTTTTCTTACGTTCATTTTTTGCCACCATGCTAGATCCTGTAGAATAAAAAATGCTCGAATTTTATCAAGGCAAGTTACAAAATAACTTTTCTTGCTCGGTGTAATCGGTGGCTTTTACATAGAAGGTAATACGATAAAAGGTGATGAGGCCGAGTGTGTATTTTGTTTCTTTATGATTACACCGTGTCTGTTAGCCTAATCGCACCACTACGGCCCTAAATTATAGGCAATTCAGGGTACAAGTCCGCTCTGAGCAGCTCTGAGTTTCGTTGTGGCGGCATCAGCGTCGCGCTAACAGAAACAGGAGACCAATTAAGCTGCTCAGATTGAACTTGTACCTCGAATTGCCTATAATTTGGAGTCTCAGTGGTGCGCTTTCACGAAAAGATGCGGTAGGGGAATCGTATTTTCGATTCCTACGGGAAGTAATATCAGGGAGAAAACATATCACCGCGTTACAAAAGTGGACTTACATTTTGGTCGTAAGTTTGCAGTACTGCTCTACTCGCAGTGCTAGTATAGTTAGCTGCACTGCGCCTGATGCCCGGCAACACCGGCAACACTAATAAACCGTCAAACTTCTGCGCGCGCAGCTGCGCGCGCATACTCTCGATGCTTCAAACGTCGCCAGCGCTGCGGGTGGCGCTATCGGTACTACAAAACTTGTACCCAAATCTGTCCCACTTTTGCCATACGACGTAACAGGGAGACATGTCTCCACCCTAATAATACTTCCTGAATTCCGAGAATCGAGGACCCTCATTTTTTCACATCATTCATATCGCAACTCTGTAATTGATCGTGATTTTAAATCGCAATAAGTGCTAAGCTCGTTCAAATAAGATAAATCGGGTCGATGCGAAATCCGGCATCGATGTGGCTCGCGAAGTTTCCTCGCAACAACGGCATCGTTGACGTGAAGTAGCATTACCCTGAAAGGGCAACGCGATAAGCTGGATTAGCAATTCCCAGGTAATTTCGCGATCGTTGCTCCACACATACCTCCCCCCCCCTCCATCGCCCCATCGCCCCTCTCTCTCATTCCTCTCGCCCTCTCCGTATAATCGAATCTCACTCGAGGTCGGCGAACCCTGTACAAATCATCCAAGTAATTGCTTCAATTATTTATATCCACCCTTAATATTAAGTTCGCGTGTCGATCGGCCAACCCTTGAATTCCAATACATAATCAGAAACAGACTGATCCATTGACAAAGTTTTGAAATTTGTAACGCAAAATTTTTTCCATTCATTTGTTACCACTGATCCAAAGAAATATATAATAAATTAATAAATTAATGATGTGACATTGCTTCTGAATTTTCATGCAAGCTTTAATTGCTATTCAACTCTCCGGAAATCGTTCAGAGAAAATTATTTCAGCACTTTTGCAAATGTTAAACTACATTTCTCTTTCTCTGCATTGATGATAGGCAAATGTTTTCACTCCATAATGTTAGATTCTGTATAAATAACTGTTAAAACTCGTAATTTGATTGGTAAGTTGACAGCTTGATCGTACATAATAGACATAATTAACTGATTCACGTCATTTTTCACTTGGATATCGTTTAAAACAATAATATCAATCAAAGTAGTGGATTATTTCTACATCTTTTTCTCATCACATTTTTTTTTTTTTTTCTTCTCCTTGTTTCATAAAAAATTATTTGACTTTCCAACCTTTTACCAAGTCTGGACATTTCTCAGCGAATATCGTAAATTAATATCTGAATGAAAATATTCAGATTAGGTCAAAGGATTCGCGAGGACTCGTCGTTTTTTAATAATACGACGTTACGCGGGGAAAAATACTATTTAAACTACGTGAATTCCGTAGTGAGAATTAGTCTCGCGGTCGATTAGTCGGCCCTCTATATCCCCGGATCGGATTGGACCGGCGCGGCGTGATTACAGCCGTGATACGGAAAGTCTCCCTTGGCGAGTGTAAAACCTTGTGGCGCGTAATAGCGGCCTGTAAATAGCTAACCACTTTGACATTCCATCCTCGACAGCCCCACCTGCGAACAAGTTACGAGAGCAGAGGAGAAGAAGCATGGCATTTTACCAATTCAACAGTTGAAAAGTTCTGCGGACTCTGTAATAAAAAAGAGAGAAAAGGAGACATAAATAGATAGATAGAAATGTAGACCAATATATAGAGATAGATAGAGAGAAAGATAGAGAGATAGCGAGAACAAGCTGAAACTCCCAATACCGAAATGTCGCGTCAAATAAACTGGTGGCACACGGTGGGATGGCCAGAAACGGTCAAGGAGCGGATTTCTGCGGGATTTCGGTTTCGCCGTTTTCTATCTACATTTATAGGGTGTTTTGTATTAAAGTAGCATATTTATTCTCGCTCCCGGTATTTTATTAGTACTCATAATGGAATTGATAAAAAGTCTTATCGGTTTTTGGTGAGACCAATGTTTTGAAATAACATGGTAAGAATATCAGTTTTTTTCCAAATACTTACCTCTCAACCGTATTTAATGATGGGGATTTGATCCCGAATGAATTTCGGCGAGAATTGAACTCCTAATTACAAAAGTTGCGTCAATTAAACAAAGTTGACCACCCAAACGGTTTGAAGAACATAATCGAGCCTCGGATGTCAATTTTATGTGAATATTCATATTCTGACGTTTTTCGTACCCAGTTTTTTTATTTTTGTTACAACTGCAGCATAAATTTATACAAACAAATAAAGGGAGCAGTTTAATTCTGTATAAAATATTCTAGGGATCAAGCCCGTCTCATCAAATACGACTGAGTAATAACAATTGTAAAAAAAAGTACAAACAAAAAATTACACCTTTCTTTCTGTTATTTAATTGGAAAGACTTCAAATTCCAAGATCGATTATTGAAAATTCAGTTTTATAGATATCCTCCGGCTAAGATATTCTTTCGAAATGAGACAAAAAAAAAAAAAATCCTACTTCAAAACGAAACACCCCAATGAATAAGCTAACGTCCGAATAATTACACCGGTCAACAAGAATTTTAAGCTTGTGTTCTGTATATTAAATTTTGATTTCTTTCACTTACCTAATAAAAGAAAAGATAATTTCACTAGATAAAGTGTGCTTTTTATTTCGACTTGCTGCCACCTTCTGCTTACACACTATCAATCAAAAAACTTCAACATTTATTTGTCAACGTAAAAAAGACCAAATTAAATTTTCCAAGTAACGAATGAAGATTTTGATTATCATTCGATGCACAGAATCAAAATGTATCAATTTAAATATAATCACGTAGAAAAAATATTTCTTTTTGTTGACCCGTGTTATTCGAGAGAATATTTGAAAATGCGAGGCGAGACGACGCGACTTTGATCCGATGTCAGATGTCCACCTTTTCCCTCTGAAAGCTTTACGACCTCTTGCCAACGTAGTCAGCCGACTTGTTATGGGTTCACAAATGGATGTCGACCCCTCTGTACACGTTCGTGTTTCTCTTGCTTTTTATATATATGTAATTCCGCGGACCCTCCTCGAGCAAGGAAAATATTTCTGGCTATTTTCAGGGCGGCACTGACCGGTAAAAAAGCGCTTCAAAAATTCCTTTCTCAAATAAACAAAGTTAAACTTTGAAAAATTCTCTCTTTCCTCACATCATTTTCTGTAATCAACAATATGCGGGTGAAATTTATCGGTAATCCGATTAGCAATGTTGAATTGTAAAAACAACAATGGCTTACTACTATTTTCGCTCGTCGAAATCTTGCAGGGGTGAAAGCGAATGGTGATAGAGATTGATGAAGTTTTGAATAAAGATGAAAAAACAATGTCGAAGATTCTACAACAGTTTTCAACAATGCGACTATTTATTGCCTTCGTAATGAGAGCCCTGCAGCCGGAAGCATATTCCCTTATTATTAATCCGAGGCCTTCGTTTATGTGTGTCGAAGAATTCGCACGTATATGTGGCAATACGTTATCCTCCACCCTCGATAAGTCTCTCTTCAAAAGGGGGCGCCGAAAATCCCTCCGAGTCATCCCATAGATAAGACCGGTGATTGTCAGGCGAGGATGTTTTTCATTGTGTTCTCGAATGTATTTCGGTATGAATATATCCACATTCTTACGGTATTAGCGGAAAAATTTGTGACCGACGTTAATAACCCGTGCAAAAATAACCCAAGAAAAAAATAACCCGTAGCAAGAAATTAAATTATAATAAACTAAATTAAATTAAACCTGACACAGACAAATCAGTCTTCGTCCTAAAATTTATTTTCGAACGAAAATACGTGCGTTCGACGAAGCAAGTTGAAATAATCATACCAGTCTTTTTTCTTTGTTCCCAAAAGTTTCAATTTCGATTGTTATATGCGATTGAATTCAATTTACAGTTATATCATAGCACGGGTGACGTCATTTGTTGTTTTACAATCCGCCATGTGAGTTATGATTTTTGTGCAATTTGAAAAGAGAAAGATTATGACCAAATTCTTTTTTTTCGTCAACTATTCGAATACCGAATGAAAAAAAGTTAGAATATGGTCTAATGCCTAAACAAATTTATATCTGAGGATCAGCGGTTGAAAACATTATTCGACCAGGTGATAGCACACATTAAAAACGTAACACTGATTATTTGCAAAATTTTTCTTCTCTATTACAATTTTCTAACAATGGTTGCCTAGGATTTTTTAATATTCACTTGTCGTACCATCGGCTTAAATATCAATGACAATCGTGCAATGGTCGCGATAAAGGAATAAAAATAGCAATATTCTTATATGGAAAAAAGTTTCCGATTTCCGATTACCTCGCAAACTGAAAAGAACTTCCAAAATCAAAGCCAAAATGTAAAAAAAACGTTTTTTTACCCAAGCGACAAAATCACGCTCGTTTTACTTTCCTTGAAAATTTTTGCAAAAAAACGGCTTATTATACGTGGTTATTTTTTTTTTTTTTTAAATATCGCTTATGGTGCTTGTACACGTTATGTATTTCATTGTACACACATAACCGTTATAAAATTGATAAAACGTATCGATTTTTGGAAAACCAACATCCTTAATCTGTTCAGAACGGCTCTCCATTGCAGTGACCATACATTTCAAAAATTCATAAAAGAAGTTTCACTCGTCAGATTTTCTATTTACAGGATCGGTTTTATTAAAAGGTCCAATAACTACCTAAAAAAAAAGATGCGTTTAATATTAGTTCTCTAAGTTCCTAATTTGACAGACTGTTGGAAATCAATTTTTTGCCTGTAATGAAAAAAGAAAAAAAAGAAAAAAAAAACATGTTTCTAGAACAGTTTCAAAAGTCATGAATAAAAAATATACAAACTCGGGACATCTTAATGCAAAGTTTGAAACTTTCGAAACATTTATGTACGTGTCCACTGTAATGGATATGCGTCTAACTTTTGATACGGACTTGAAAAAATTCCGGACAAAAGAAGATATTTTAGGTGAAAGATAAAGAATCGATAAACGTTGAGGAAAAAAAAAAAAAAATTTGCGTTTTCCACCACTAGATTAAAATCAGTTCCGAAAGGGTTAAAGGCGCGTATAATTATTCTGCTGGGACGAAGTTCGGGTTGATCAGCAGGCGGTTCGGGCCAATTGAAAAGCCCAATTTCCCTCCTAATCTTGTGTTTCAACTTCATTATTCCAACGCCGTATCCCCGATAGAATGAGTGTAAGATATACAAGGGAGAAATGGTGGGAGGAAAATGCGAGACCCGCGATAAAATTTATTGCGAGTCGCTGCGCGTGGTTTGGCAGGCATTAAAAAACGCCCCCAGACAGTTGAGCTGCAGCCTTTGGGCAACGATTACGTGCGTCTTACACCCCACGGAAAATATTACCAGCCTCTCTTTATAACTCGAAAAGTTATAAACGGTGATTAAACTGTACCACCCGCAGAAAGCGGGGCGCACGGAATCGGATGGTAATTAGAGTCGATGTCGAGGGCTTTGGGAGAGGAGGTAAATTGTGCCCTGCAGCTGCAGGAGTTGCTCTTAATCAGGCTGGTCATAAATTTTTTAGGAAATAATTCCGCGACGTTTCCGGGTTTTTCCCTGACGTTTTACCACTTTTGTTACACTGAGAAAAACTTCATTTTTTACAGTAACTAGAAAAATTGTGTGAAACAGGTATCGTTAAAAAAACTGTTTGAATATTGTTGGGAAAAACGAGGTACGCGTAATCATTTTGCGCTATTGTCGATCCTTTTTTTATAACTGCAACGAAAAATCAGTTTGCGAGGTTTACTCTACTTTTTTTAGTTAAGCAAGGCTTTAAAATCAATTTATTGTTACATAAGCATTAAATTTTCGCAACGGTCGCAAGAAAATATAACAACAGCGATCGTAATGAGAAGGAATAGTAACGGATACTAGACTTTCCGGTCACGGCTAGAAAACTGGTTTTCATTTTATACCTAGAAATATATTTTTCGATTGCGGTAAAAAATGAAAATAATTAAGGACTGAGCGGTAACCGGAACTAAAAATTTCTCACAGTGTAAGTTACTGAAACCTAAATCGTTGAAATTATCAACTCTGTATTCGCTTCGAATTCAAGTCGATTTGAAAAAAATATATAATGTACAAAAAAATCAGATTAAGACAATCTCCGTTGTATTTTTTTTTTATTTTTTTTTTTCTCGAAGTAAAAAATTAAATTTCTCGCATCAGAAAATCATTTCTAATTCCCGTGATGGAAAATTGATATTTTCAGTTTTTCCATGATCGAAATAAAAATAAAATTTCAGGAGATTTAACGCTCATGCCAATTTATCGCCACCCTTCCAGATCATGCACGGCTGCAGTTTGTCTTACAAATCGTAAGAAGAAGTAGAAACTCCTGATTCAGAAATCAGTGTATAAAAATGATTCAACCTCGCTGTTCTCTGTTTTTTGTCACCGGATAAAATATTCTATAAAATAAATACACACCGTATAGTTTATATATTGATAGGAAAAAAAACGTCTCAGTGGCTTACATTATTTATAAATAAGAAAAAATCTACATTCCTTGTACGCGCAAACACTGCGGAGGAAAAAATAAAAACTATTCACTGCGTAATTCTTGCACAATTTGCAAAATTATATCATTTCATTTAGTTCGGAATTTCATTGATTTTATCAAATAATTTCACTGTCAATGAAAGCTGTACAATAACGATACTTAATACTTTCATAGAATTAGTAAAACTCTTTTTGTCTCGATGAAATTATATTTACTAATTTGTAAATTGAGTAAAAATTTCCAACTTCTACGAGTCAATTAAACTTCTTTCAGGTCAAATGAATCGGAAAAATTATTTCGTGCATAATCGTATAAAAAATCGGTTTGACAGGCTGTTTGAAAAGCGATAATTTCCATTTCAATAATCAGCGTCACAAAAAGATTCAAAATGTCGTTTATCAATTTTTTTCATCCAAAAATGCGCGATCTAGTAAATCCTCAGTTTGACGAGTCTGGTAAAAAATCACATATGCAAAATGTTTCTGACAGTATTCAGGCGATTCGCTTTAAACTCTAAATTCGGAACTCGAAACTTGATAGATCGACAGCTTCTCTCCGGAACTGAGTATCGACTGAACTTTCCTGCACCGATTGATTTTTCCCCCTTCGTTGCACCTTCCACTTTTATATTTTCACCAGTTCAGTTTTACAAGGCCGATCTTGGTGGTTAAATTTAACCCCGGGGTCAGGTGTGGAATATTTATTAATTCTCTCCTGCAACCCGTACGCTCTCGGCTTCTCCCCGCACGAAAAATGCATCCCTCGAAACTACGTTCGACGGTTATTCAACGCGGCGAATCCGCCTCTTCGCCACGACGCGTATTATTCAATCCCGTTTTTGCTGTTGCGGCACAATTGAATACCCGTAATTAATTTACACGCTCGTTCTGCTCGCGCGAAAAAAAAAAGCTTCGCCCATTTCCCCGCTGCCTATACATAAATGAATAGGTGTATCGATTTTACTATTCGATGAATTGTTTCCAGTGATATAAATCAACTGTTTGTGCGTTTACTGTTCACATATACATATATATATGTATATATATATATATATATATATATATATATATATATATATATATATATATTCACACGATTCGGATGGTTTAAAAAAATTTTTTTTTTTATCCTTTGTTTTTTAATAAAGTAGCGATCGTTTGAAATTAAACCGAGATTTTTCCTGAAAAATTTATAATACCTTTTTTTTCCACTTAATGATTATAGAAAATATAAGGATGACGATGATTAGAAGGATATGGGATTGTGGAAAAGAGAATAAACTGTCCAACATAAGAATATCGTCTCAGAATCTGGCGTGAAATGTAAATAAAGTGGTTTTTGAGATATCGTGGTCACTGAACGAATTGTTTGATATCATTGTCGATAACAATGCTTTTTGGCATTTGTTTCGGATAAAAAAAAAAAAAAAAAATGAAAAAGAAAACCAAAAAAATGCACAAGAGAACGAAGCTCTATCTGCATACCTTTGAATAAAACAAACCCCGTTCAAAATGAATAATTGCTTTAAGAACTGGAGTTAAAATTACTGAAAGTCCGTTACCAACGTAACTCAACAATCAACAATACGCCGATTATAATCAACAACGAAAGAAGGTCAACGATGATTTTTTTCGTCAATAATTTTTCCCGTTGGGACGTACTGTGGTAGAAAAATTTAATAGCGACAAGAAAGCGTCTTTTACGTGGGTGTTTTGAACCGGGGAAAGGAGAAGTGAAAGATCACGATAAATCTAGATGCGTAATTATAACCTCCCGTGGGTTTCAAGTATCTTCACCCTTGTTTAAATGAAGGTGAATACAAGCAACGCCAAGACGAAGAGGAGCAAAAAAATAAAACGTGCCTGTGTAAGTTGAAAAGAAAAAAAAAACAAAAATGTTCAACTTTTTTAAATTTTTAACAGCGATTTCCTTTCACGAGGTTCAACGTTATGTTGTAAACTATAATTTCGTGAAGCGAGATTTTTTTTTCTGTGGCAGTGTAATAATGTATACAGTAACATAATTACGGAATATATGCATAAAAATCAGTACGCATAAATATGTGAAAATCGTTAATCGTCGTCGAATCGAAGGATCAATATTCGCTCGTGTTTTTCAGTAATGATATTACACCGAGATGTTTTTCAAAATCTTATACCTCAAACGTGAGACGCGCAGTTTTCACCTTTAACTTTCATAAACATCACGGTAAAAAATTATAGTCAAAGACTCACCTTTTCGCCGCTGTCGCTCGGCAGGTAGAATGTTAGAACGGTGAGAAAGGATATCCCCATGCAGGGAATGATGATGTTTACGGTGTAGAAGAGGGTTTTACGCCGCATCGTTATGTTGAACGTGATGTCCAGGTACGGCTCGTCGCAGCAAGTGTAAAACTTTTCGTTCCTGCGGTACAAGAAGAAGCAGAATGAGGCATATACGTACACACCTATGTGGTAATAAAAAGACAAGAACGACGTAAACTGGGGTAGGAAAGAAACTTGCAGCCGCGGCAAACGATCATGGTTGAAAAACTGATGTGTGTGCAAAAATCAAATCTCATATTGTTATAATTAATATATAATATTATAACGGCGAGATTTGGTTTAGGAAGCGAAATGAAATGAAATTAAATGTTATGTAAGCATCTGAATTTTTGAAACAGGTAATCACCATTTTTAAATGCGCATTTTTCTTTTTTTTAACGAAAAACGAAACTATCGTAATAACGCCGAAAGTGAAAAGTTGTTTTTCTAACTTAGAACCGACCGGGTTTTGGCTTTGATCGGTTCGGTACGTTCTGAATTATTTAAATAACAAAATTTCAAAAAGAAAAAAAAAAAAAACATTATGATCTCTTGAGAATGGATGAATGAATGAATGGGTTAGAATAAAAATTCGAAATGTAAGGTTCTTTCGCAGCTGATCACGAGTCTAAAGTCAAATTTGCAACAGTTAATTTTGGCGTATTCAAAAAAAAAAAAAAAATAAATAATAATGAAAATATTTGGATATCGATCAAAATTGGTACTCAGGGGTTTATTGGGTGACTGACAACGAATTTGAGGTCAGATTTGCGAAATCCAAAGTGCGGCGAATCGAATACGATTGCTAAAAAATCTACCAAATATTAGAATTTTCGTAGAAATTAGTAACCGGCTGATTTTTGAGTCGCCGACAACGAATCGAAAATCCGTAATGGTGGATCTATTCTAATGGTTTAAAATAAAAAAAAAAAAAAAAAAAAAAAAACATCGTCACATTTTCACGTAACACGGTATGCAAGAGCTTTCAAATCGTTGATCACAAATCCGAAATGTATAGTTACCAATTCAAACTGGTCATTAAGATTTTTTTTTCTTTATATGAAATTGGATCCTGCATATTTGAAAACCGGAAGTTGAATGGCTGTCTCACGGCCATCTTGTTTTCCTATATTACGAATAACTTTTTTTCCTTATAATCAAAAGTTGCGTACATTGTACCGTGAATAAGATTGTCGAACCTTTGTTTTTCGACACTTTTTCGATCTGACCGTGCTTTTTGCGAGTTACGAAGAGCCGATTTCTCAAACAGCTCAATCGCGAGTTTCGTAACGGAACGAACCCCGAGAGGCATCGAGGGGAAGTTTGGTTTTTTTTTTTTTTTTTTTGTCAGACCTTCGTTAGCTCGGTCGAAGTCCTTTGGGCGAGCAAACCAGAGGACCCCATCTGTTCCTGCAGGACTCCCGGCGACCCTTGTCAAAAGATAGTCAGCCAACGTTTGAGGATTGACCAATTCGCAATCGCCACACGCCTAGCCGGCATCGTAACCCGATTGCGGTTTGGTCTTTGGCAAATATAGGCCGGAAACTCGACGGCAAATAAGACCCTGGTTTGATTAATAATAACTCGCAGAGCCGGGAGTTCGTGGCTCTTTGTTATTCGAAAAGGCGTCTGAAGTATCCCTTTCGAATTAAAGACGTGGGTTTAATTAAATCAAATTATACGTTATTGAAAATTTTCATTTGAAAATTATTTCACGTCGTTCCTTTGATCAGGAAATATTTCTGAGATCTGTGACACCGAGCTTCAGGTTTCACATTGATGATGCATTTCGTGTGAGAATTTTTCATCGTTTCAATCACTCGAAACTGTATCGAAAGCATTTCTACTTTGTTGATAAAAATTTTAACGCCAAGCTTGCTTCTGCTTCTGTAGCTTCAAATACGAGTGAAATGAAATTCCGTTTGCTGGTATTGTATAAGTTTAAGAAGAAGAATATTATCTCACTTCTTAGGTACCGAACCAGTTAAATCAGGAGTTTTCGAAGTGATAAACTTGGGCTTAATTAACGACCGAATCTCAATTCAAATACTCTTAAGTCTCAAATCTTTACGCGTAATATATTCTTCGTTGTTACAAGTCGATAATCGGACAAAGCCTCGGAACATGGAGATCCTGAAAGAGAATCGTCGGAAGAACTTCTTCCACTATCATATCGGGCGAAGCGAGTTTCGCGCAGATTAACGACCCAGGAATTTATTCTCTCCTTTAACCCAGGTCTTGCATTTCTCATCAGAAGCGCAGCGTTGCGGGAACTTACTTTATTCAATGTGATCGAATTGGCAAAAAAAAAAATAAAATAAGTAAATAAGAAAAACCTGCGTATAATCTGAAAAATGCTCTTGCAAAAATTTGAAAAATACACTTTGGACGGTAAACCCCCCCCCCCCCCCCAAAAAAAAAATAAGAAAATAAATTTAGAGGTAGCTTTGTAAAAAGTTTTACATACATTTATGTAACTACGTGAATTTTCTCTGATTGCAGATCCAATTGATATATCGCGTAGAAAAATTTGCGCGATAATTTCCCGTACAAAATATTCGCAAATTTGGTGTATTATTCAAAACGATATTTCTGTATTTTCTTCTTTTTTTTTTTTTCTCGTCGAAGAAAAATATGAAAAGAGCAATTCGCGCTGAGGCGAGTTTTTCTACGTCTTCGGATGGAGTCGTGCGAAAGGGACGTCAAACAGTTACTTAGATCCCTGGTCTGAGAGGGCTTGCGGTAGAAAAGCGACGCTTGGAAAGCCGCAGCATCAATACGAATGTTATTGCACGCTGGACCACTTCGGGCGAGTGCCTGCCAGGCGGCAACGCCTCGTTTATTCACCGAGAAAGGACCCTCCTTTCGTCCTGCTAGCTTATACCCTTTTGCCTAGGATTCCCCGCTCCTTCGCTCTGTATATCAAACCTTCCTCAATACATATACGTACATAAGTTTGATACATGCCACACGTGCTTCGAGTGATGATACTTGAAAACGCATTATATCGAGGGGTTTTTTGACGGGAAGTCGATGCGATACAAGGAACATGAAAAATTTAAACGAATATCATACGCGGCGATGAATTACCTTTTAAGTCGACAGGTTTTTCCTTTCTTTTCGTTTCTTTTTCTTTTTTTTTCAACCTTCCAACAATTTGGAACAATTCCAATGAATAACGGTTGATTTTTTATTTTTTTTTATTTTTTGGAAAGAAGTTCGTCGCGATGCGATTAATGGATGAACTGATGAACTGAAATACAGTGATGTAAATGCGTGGATGAATTTAGAACTAATTATTAATTAGGGTTTATTATTTTCCAATTTTATTCCAAAATTTTTTATTCGTTGTAGTAACTCGCAAAAATTGAGTAAAACAGGTATCGTTGAAAAAACTGTTTGAATGTTGTTGGAATTGCGAAAAACGAGGTACGCCTAACCATTTTGCGCTGTCGTCGACCCTTTTTTGATAACTGCAACGCAAAATCAGTTTGTGAGGTTTACTCTATTTTTTTAGTTAAACAAGGCTTTACCTTCAATTTATCGTTTCACGAGCGTTAAATTTTTGCAACGGTTGCAAGAAAATATAGCAACAGTCATCGTAGTGAGAAAGAACGACGAACAATTTCAAAATAACAAACCCCTGGGAAGACAGTCTCAACTTAATAACTTCAATGTTGTACTCCTTTTTAAACAATTAAGCAACCAGAAGTACTGATTATCTAATGAATAAATAAATAAATACTTTTGATTGTGGTTGTACAGAATTTTATGTTTCATTTTTCTGCCTCAACCACAAAAAAAAAAGAAACAGAGAAGCTAGGAAACAGAAAACCAAACATCATTAAAAAATGTCTATTTAGACATGATAAAACTATTATTGTAAAATTATTTGTAAGAAAATTTAGCCTTGATTAGTGTGTCTTTTTCTGGAAATATCGGGGTTATTTCAAACTCCTTGTTTTGTTTTTCTAATCATAAGTTTGTGATCAATACTCGCGCAAAATGTATTTTCAACTGATTTTAAATAATTCACACAATTTTCAAAATGTATAATTTAATCATTCAATTATGCCATCAAGACTAAAAATACTGTCAGAGTGTTGTTTCAAATTTTTTTTTTCCAATCCACTATTTCCATTCTCTTTTAAAATAATCCATTTGAAAAATGCAATTTTAGTTTTTGCCATTTTCTCAATTTACACGCTTTCCAATTAATTTATCCGGAAAACCGTTCGTTACAACAATCTAAAATAAAAGTGCTGTTCACGGATTAATCTTCGTTCAAATGTTACTTGTTTTCACAATCAGATTATACCTCTATAATTTCTCTGCTCGCAGGCTTTGTACACGAATAGTTTAGATGAATTTCACAATTTCACTCGATAGTGGAAAATCGTGTTCAGGTACACACAGAGTGTCTGCAGCTGTAATTACTATCTGTACGGAAATCCGAAGCCCCGTTTGTCCGTACGTTAAACAATAATCCGTATATAGTGTATTATTTCCTCTATCACTAAATTTCTGTGAAATTAATACTTGCCTGACCGCCGGAACCTCGAGTATATCCCATTCAACAGACATGTAGAATTCGGAAAGATCGACGCCAACCTCGACGACGTTGCTTCCAGATTTCTCGTCCATGTGCCTCAGGTCCACCTGTGATTCGAGTCAATTCGATGATTAGACGAATAATTGCGTTAACGATGATTTCGTTTCGAGTTTCGGTGAAGGTTGCAAGAAAAAAAAAAAAAGGAGTGTGACAATTGTGCGACAAATGGTAGATGATCCGAATGAATCGAGTTACGTCCTTCGTGTCGAAATCACATTGAGAAAAATTTCATCCGTTACGGTTGAGATCGTATATCGATACATCGTTGAATAAAAATATCAAACATTGTCGAATTTCTACGCAAAATTTATGATCACCGCAACGTTAAACCTGTTCGTTTGGTTTCCCAAGCTTTTTAAGTTGAAGAAAAAAAAAAAAAAAAACATTTCTTAACGTAAAATTATTGCTATTGCGTTTAAAGAAAAGAACGGGACGAGTACAGGTGATGAAAAAATTGTGGTGAAACACGTGAGATTTTTGCCTTTTACGCGGATGTAAAAATCGTTTTTATTTCCTGTAACCGTAACTGGAAATTTCTCTCTATGTAGAATGACCGATATACCCGAGATTATTGCATATATATTGATATCTAAGTACATATGTGTGTATATATATATACTTAGATATGAGCATGAATGAAAGCTAGTTTTATACGATTATAATACGATTTCAAATTGCGTGCAATATATCCGCACGATTTCGAATTCGATATAGCCGCGAGTCAAGCTTATACTGCCCATTGATATTTACAACTGTAGTAATTTACACGGATGCATGTATTTCTGGTAGTTCGTTGCGGCGATAAGCTTGAGGCATGTAGTTTTTTTGTTTTTTTTTTTTTGTTTTTTTTTTTTCTTCTACAGTCCCGTTTATGCTCGTAATACTTATACTTTACGCGATAACAGGGGGGACATATAGCTCATAAGGTATTGATTCGACCGAGCGACCGAGGCGGACCTGATGGATCAGGAGACCAGAAATTGCGAAGAACGAAAGAGAAGACCGAAGACGAATGAACGCGGTAATATGCACGTAAAAATTCGCGAGAAATAATAATAATAATAATAATAATAATAATAGTAGTAATAATAATTAGTGACGTAATATGATATTTGCCAATTTTCATTCTCTACGTACCGCGAGTAATTACGTAGTCAATTTAATAACGTACATACGTGCGTACGTAAATCCACACTTGAATCTATAGGCGATAAATACATGCATCCGCGTGTAATTTTTACCACTTCCTATTTATTTTCGTACGTATAATGTGCGTGTGTGTTTGTGTGTTTGTGTTTGCGCGGATTTTTATGTAAAGCGTAATAGAGTTTATATTACATCGTATGATATAACAAAAACCGAAGCACACATATTGAAATCAACAGGCAATACATTTATTTTTTATAAATATATATGTATATTATATATATATATATATAAAGCACATATATATGTATATCGTTATCAAGCAAGATGATAATCTATGAATACTTTTATGTTACATGTATTATATTAGCTAAAACCACATAGTTTTTTTTTTTTTTTTCGTTTCCTCTTCAACACTCATCGACACAAATTTATACACAGAATATATAAGCGATTCTCGTGATCAGTTCACACCTGAAAATCACAAGTGACAATAAGCAGCAGCGAAAATCAAAGAAATGCGTAAAAATGAAAAAGGATAACACGTATCGCAACGTTGGTTTTTTTTTCTTTTTTTTTTTTTTTTTAACCGCAGTTTGAATACGTTGGAAATTCGATCGCGCAAATAAAACAAAAACGAGAAGGAAAAAAGATAAAAATGAAATGACGCAAGAGAAAATAGAAACAACAATTTCCTCTTCTCTCTTTTTGTTTCTGTATTCGACAATGTGAGGAACGAATCGCTTTCCCGTTTCTTACCATGTACGTAGATACGTGAGAAACCTGCGACCGAGTTTTATTGCCAAATATACATGTTTCAAGTGCGCGAGGATGCGGAAAAAGCTACGTATTTATGTATTGACAAGGAGCCAAATCGAGTAAATATATACCAGAGACTTGTTGGTCGGTTCCGTGTGAATGATATTCGGTGAGAAATAAACCTCGGTAAACATGCGACGTGCCAATTATTCGAAAAAAATTTTTTTGGTATCTTTTCTACGTTCGTTTTCCATTCCTTTGTATTGAAAAACGATACTTAATGTTTCTTTTATTCGAAAATTAATTCCTTCACGAAAATCAAACAAATTGCTAAATTGCCAGTGATTGATAAATTTTCAATTTTGTTCCTTCTTCTATTCAATGCAGCACACTAGCTGATATTATTTCACGAGGTTGAACAAAGTCAGTTTCTTCAGGAGAATTTGTTAGAAAGTTGGGGGGAGAGAAACACTTGATTGAATTCAAGTGTAGCGAGATTGTACCGAATCGGTTTATTCTGCCAACCGTATCGCATCACGGGTAATTAACTTTATGTTATTGTTATCATTATTACCTTTTATACCATCGCCCGAGTCGTTACGTACGTATAATAATAATATAAGAGGGTTGCATCGTGCAGCTTCTATTTCATCAAAGTCGAATTCATTTTTATCTCCCCACCCTTAGCTTCGCTTTATTTATTTCTTTACCGATATTTCGAGTACTTTTAAACGAGAACTCGTTTTTCGTGTAAATAGCGATACATGTCTATCGTTTCTCGGTTGATTGCCTGATTCACATCCACGTTTTACGTTAAACGTTTATGACTTGGCCTCCTTTCGATTTTTCTCGTACCTACCTATGTCGTGTCTTAAAAGATTATTACGGAAACTATTCTTTTCTAGTCTTTTCTCTGTACCGGGACAATCTCTTGAAACTTGAAAATCAACCGCGCATGCGCCAAATAATTCAATCTCATTGGTCGGCCAAATCTTCCCGCAGCGATATTCTTGACTGCGATGCAGGCGGGCCAACCTGCGCAAAATATGTACGTTTGAATTTTCAAAGAGCGTGAGCGTTAAATTCCGACCGTTCTTTGAAGAATCGACTTTCCGACCCGACAACAAATGCTTCCGAAACCTTTCCGAGTCGCTGCCTCGATTATTTGAGATTCTAACCTCGAAAATTCGTATCAACTGCATCGCCGCAAGAAACAGTTTGACAGCTGAAACTCGGGATGGCCAGCCTGCGCGAACAGCCGATAAAACTCGCGCATGCGCGGTTGATATTCAAGTTTCAAGAGATTGTCCCGGTATATGGAAAACTGAAAATCTGTTTCCCGTTTGTTCGTTCATAACTCGAGATGAACAGCACCGATTTTGATTCTAATTTTTTCTGCAGATAGCTGCAATGTTTGGTCAGATTTTAGGCTATTTTTCGTTACAACTAGAATAATAATTTTGAAGATCTAACAATATTTGTAAGCCGAGTCGGAATAAGAAACTCTTGCAGATGGAAGTTAGGTTAACCCTTCGAGCCATAGTGGTAAGTATTCTTACCACCCATTTTGTATCCATTTTTTGTATATTTAGAGAACTTTGAAAACATGTTTTTTTGCGGTTTTTTTTTGCCATTTCTGATAGTATACTAATAGATTTTTAATACTTGGAAGTGATTGTTGTGATATAATGTAAATTATTGTTAGATACAAAATCCAAAATGGCGGATCCAATATAACCGACAAAAATTTCAAATTCGATCGAATATGAAAAACTCGAATATGAAAAACTCGAATATGAAAAACAAACTCTGTCCAGAGGTTTTTGGAGTCGCTAATTACGAATGTGATATCAGATTATGAAAATCCAGTATGGCGAATCAAATCAGCGAGCCCGAAAACCCCGGAATAGAGTTTTTTGCACGTATTGGATCAAATTTGAAATTTTCATTTATCATATCGGATGCAACATCTTGAATTTTCAAATTCTAATTTCAGATTCGTAATCAGCGACCCCAAAAACCCTTGTAAAGATTTTCTTCACCGGATTCGGTCAAATTTGAAATTTTCGTCCGCCATACTTTTGGATCCGCCATCTTGAATTTTTTAAATTTCACTTCAGATTTGTAATCAGCGTCACCGAAAATCATTGAATACTATCTTGCTGTAAAAGTTGACTCGGCACAATAATGTGTGACTCAAAAGGTCAACTTGGGTTAGGTTAGGTAAGGTCAGGTTAGATTAGATTAGGTTGCATCAGGTTAAGTTTCAGGTTAGGTCAGATATCATCAACTTTCGTTCAAAGATTCTCAACAGTAACCAAGATTGTTTCATGCGAATAGAATTTTCATTTTATTTTGCAGTTTTTCTTTTTTTCTGTTTTTTTTTTTTTTTTTTTTTTAGCACTTCCCAATATTCAAACTAATATACCTAACCCTCAATTCGTCATTCGGATTTGAAATTCAACGAGTATACAGAGAACAGAGACTGAAAACAAGGAGTTCTACTCATGTCTGTGCGCATCTAACGAGACGGTAAGTCTAGCTGTACATGGATTGGGGGTTGAAAATATATATACATATGTGGTGGCGTTATTTAGGGTTAATTAGAAATTATGTAAATCGTCCGTCACAATGGCGCTGGGCTGGTATGCACACAGCATAAACCGAGGGGTCGAAATTAGATCCTGAAATTTCGCGTCACGTTGAACCTGCAGCTTTGGATTACGCGGGTAACTCAGACCGGGAAAACTAACCCCGTGAGTCGAGTTCGCGATAACTATAATATCCGGTTTGTCGCCGGAAGCACGCTCGTCTCGCTTTATATTTCGAATCTCGCACGACGCTGTCAAAATGTTAATTTCAACTTTACACCCCTCCCGTAAAATTATTCCTCGAATACATACATAGTAAAGTTGCATTGACTCGTACGAATTGTCAGGCGTAAGCTTGTTTTCGAAAAAAAAAATTCGACGAAATTTTTCCTCTCTTTCAATTCGTTTTAATTTATTTTTCTTCCCGTTGAGTGGTCTGTTTATTTTTTTTTTCCCCCGATTTTCATCGGAAGAAACGCGCACAGGTTATTTATTTTATATTCTTTTTATGGATGATCTTTTCAACATCGTCCCGCCAAAATTTCCAGTTTATTTTTCATTCATATTTAATCCCATTGACCGTATGACGGAATTCTTTCGAGTTTTGTAAACTCGGCGTAATTTCAAAGGCCGGAGGATATTCAAAAGGCAAACAAGAAGGGTTAACTCGATGTGAAAAGAGACGAAAGATTTCATTCATTCACAAAACGAATTGTGTTACAGTACAGCAGTACGTTCCTACGTTTTGACGAAATAATTCCGACTCGTTGAAAAAATTTAACGCTAATTAACAAACTCTTTCGAATTTCGTATTTTTCCTATGTCTGATATCATCTAATTTATAATTGACATGTTTGTGGAATTTTATTGTTCTCAAATCTAATGTATTCGAAAGATATATTCAAAAGCTCGAAGTGAATTGGTTGGAAAAATTATCACGTCGTTTTTATCCTTGGAAGAATTATACATTTGAAGATAAATGAACGTAAACGTAACGAAAGAGAAGAACTAAAAGTAAAACAATAGTGAAACGTTTCGGTAGCTTGAAAAAATGTCAAGAAGAAACGGATGGAAGAAGATTAAACAATATAAGACGGTGAAAATAAATAAATGGCAACAAAATGAAATATCATTAATCAGAGTCCCGCGGGATCGGGAAGCCGAGTTAATCTGGTTTGCCTTTGTGTTTTTGTCCGCAAAACTCTTAGCTGTGCTTGACTGATGGATCGATGGCGAAAAGTAGAAAAACACAGTCACCTATCGCACCTTGCCGCCTTGTTCCTAAATTGCTTCTGTTGAACTCTAATTTTTGTCCTTCTGTCTCCCCATTATCGATCCTTGCTGATTTAGGCTCGCGTTTTAGACGCGCGAAAAAAAGTCACGGACCAAGATCAGCAGCCTTGAATTTTTCACCCTAAAGCCAATCAAAGCGCAAATTTTTGAAAGTTGAGAAAGCTATCGAGAAATTCAGGATTCCTGAAATCAGTGGTTTTTTTTAATTTTTTTGGGTTTTTTTTTTTTGTCGACACGTTTTATCACTGGATAATTGTGCATTGAATATCTGTCACATTAATGTGTTAGTAAGAGCTAGGGAAATCTATTAGAAAATACGAGAATCGTAAAGAAAATTTTACGTATCGAAGATTAGTCTAATCGCACAAAAATCGAGTTTACTCTGAGACGATTAATTTTATCGAGAAGACTGTTTCATACGAATTCATTGAAACACTTTTCTTCGTCACATAACATTTGCAACTTTTCACTGATGTTGATTGTCATAAAAAAAAGATGGCGGCATCTTAAATTGACAACTGAAAAAAAGGAAATCCGTGTTCCAGTGAAATTGTAGAAAATAGTCTTCTGAGTGAAATTACATCGTAAAGTAAAATTGGGCGAATTTAATGGACTTTGAAACATTTTGAAGTGATTCGAAACAAAGCATCGATGTATGCGTACCTAAACTTTTGTACATAATTCCGTTACTCTCTATTTTTGTATTTTATAAAGAGATATCTTCGTAGTTTTGTGAAGCACGATAATTTAATAACCATTGCATAATGTGTTAATGAAATTGAAAAGTGCCAAATTTTGGCGAATAGAATCTTCTTATCGACCCCCTTAACGGTGAACATCAAAGGCTGTGGAAACGTTGAGTTTTGTCCTTTCTGCAAGGATCCTAAGACTTTAGTTAATGTTCTTGTCAGTCGCAAATAATCTCCTGCTGCGTTAAAGTCGAGCACTTTCAAAAGGATGAACATAAATTCGCACACGTATCCGTTGTTAAAGGATTTCCTCAAAATACCCGAATGCGAGCAAGGTACTCGGAAAAAGTCGACGTTTTACATACAATCCTATAATAACTTTGTTGTGCAAGAAATTCGTGTCTCCGCATCAGCGAAGCAAAGCAGAGGAAACGAAAGACAAGAATTTTGAATACCTCGAGGTGGTTTTTAAATTCAAAAACTGACGGCAACTTTTTACTTCAAGTTTGACGTTTGAATTAACCGCCAGCAACTTTCGGCGCAAGGATTAAACATCGAGGAGAAAAATACTTTAAGGCTAGTCTGGGATTATTGAAACAACCAACTTTTATCGTCGACGGATTTTCTCGTTTCTTTTAACTTTTTATCCGAATCCCGATTTCGAAACAAGCAATTTCCCATTCGGAACAATTGCAGGAAAATTTTGGCACGAGGAACTCGCGACAAAGTGAAAGAAAAAAGGAAAAAAACAAATTCGACGCTACTTCTTGTTTTTCGCCTGTTTTATTCCGTCGGTTTTTTTTTTTATACCGCTTCGAGCAAATCGGTTTCCCTGAAAATTGGACAAATCGAGTGATAGAAATTCGGAACGGTCGGACGCCGCCGGATCGCGTGATACTCCGGCAAATCGTAAAGTGTTAATTTTCCGGCCCCTTTAAGAACCTTTCGCCGGAGGGAGAGGGGGGGGGAGGGGGGGGGGGCAGCGACCCTTTGGATTGTAAAAAAAAAACCGGGATACGTTGAGCGTATCCAATAGCAGAGGCGCGTGCAGGAATCAGATTACGGCGACAAACGCGAATGCTCGAAGAGACGACATTGTAGGATAGGAGATTCCGAGTCCTGAAATAAGTCGCTGGGTATAAAAATCCACGAATTTTTACATTGAAAAGCGTCTCTGATTGGTGAAATTTTTTTTTGCCAAACGCAGCCTGGTGTTATTGATAATTATAAAAAAACTCGTGAGAAAACGGTAATCGATCGTTTGATACAAAAGTTGAAAATTATCGTAACGGATTTTATCATCAGAAATTTTCTCGAGCTTTGTGCGTTTTTTTTTTTTTTTTTTTTTTTTTTTTTGATATCAGCTTCGAAAATCGACGATGAAAAATATTTTTCCTCCAACCTTTTTCTTTGAATACATGATTGATATTATTTTAACGTTCCGAGTGGAGTGATTAGGTGATTATAGTTCTAAGCATTCACAAAGAGTGGAAAAATTGTAGAGTAAGATTACAAAGAGAAAGAAGAAGAAAAAGAAGAAGAAAAATTCCGTTGCGTTAGTAAAATTTGAATCCTTTTTTTTCTCCAGGCAATTTTATTGACATCGGATCAATACAAGGGATGTTCGAATTTGTGTTTGAAAATTGATTTGGAACGGATAAATTTTGATGAATAATTATTTAAATATTCAGACCAAACGATTTCGTGGCAATATTCTCGCAAACATACAAAACTGACAAAAATCTCGAAAATTGTCGACAAGAAGTTGACAAAAAAAAAAATACGAATAAGATGAAAATAAGAATGCTTGTCGTCGAATGAAACGAGCCCGTGTGCACAAGGAATGTGGAGAATTTTTCAAGTGGAAAAATACAAACTTTATCCCGAGTGTGTACGATGCTTACAAGCTTGAATCTGACGACGAGGACGAAGACGATGCAACGAAGAAGAAGAAGAAGAAGAAGAAAAGGAAAAAGAAGAAGCGTTGCTGAGCTTGAAGCACGAGTGCAGTGTAAGAAAATTCGCGAAAGGGTGCTTTCAAGATGTCAAAGCTGGAAGAGTAGCTGCAGGTGCACGATGCGCACAACACACACACACAAACACATGCATACATGCATTATAACCACGCGCTGAGAATAAGAGACAAGATTTCATGCCGTTGCATCGTGCGATATATCTTCTAAACTCCCGTGTTGTTAAAATATATGCAAGATTGCAAGATGGACGGGGTGCATTGAGTGCACAAGGTATAATATGGGGGTCCTACGACAAGGATGAGAGTGGAAATATGCTGGGGAAACATGCCATGCACGTGTAGAGCAGTGACGAAAATATAAAGCTTCGACTTACGAGGGTCTAAAAACGAGAGAGTAAACTGGTGAAAAAATTGGGGTAATTTGGAAATTTATGTCTCGGAGAATTTTTTTTTTTTTTTTTTTTTCTTATTGCTATGATTTTTTCCGTGAATTTTGAAGTTTTGAGAAAGTAGAAATTACCAATATAATCATGATTGTGTTAGATTGGATCTAGTTTTTACGTTATTGTAGCGTTGTAAGGAGGGTGATGGTTTCTAATGTAGTAATGATTTTATTCCCATGTCAACCGTAAAGTTGACAATTTTTATACCTCGAAAGAGGGACGAAAGTAGCATATTTTTACGTAAAACGAATTTGCGGGAGATATGAGGTCAATTTAAAAGTACCAATTTAAAAGTTCCAATTTTCAAATAAATATTGCGGCCAGAGTTGAGTCGGAAACAAAGTCCTATATTATAATACAGGAATGAAAGTTGACTTTATTCCCTTGTTACGTAATGTATTATTATTCGGAAATTCTTTCTTCTCAAACATCAAAATAATCCAGGTGACAAAAAAAAAACAAAAAACTTGTTTTCCCTCAAGCTGTGTATTATTTTTTTAATAAACTTTAGTTAAAAAAAAAAAGCATAAAACAAAATAGAATTTATCATCTGAATATTGCTTCTTTGATTCACACATGAAAATGTCGATAAAATAATTAACAGTAGCTAATTTCGAAAAACTAACTTATACTTCTGGGATCGTTGACATGAAATCTTAACAGGCGCGCTTGAATATCAAGGGCGAAAAAAACTTGGAAAAAATTAGAAGTTTGTCGATAGTGTTTAATTTTTATACATTTTTTTATTAGAATCGATTGACGAGAAGTATTTTTAGACACTTGATCCTTTTTTCTGAGATATCAACTTTTTTATCTCGCATGTTTCTCTCTTTTTTTTCTTTTTTTTTATCGGTTGTGTAAGAAAGTTGAAAATTTGAAAACCCAATTTCATTTTCATTTCGAACGGCCGCGATTTTAATTGAAAAAATTGAATCATGGAAAAGTGGATAAACTCACTAAGAATACTGTCATCAAATTTGAAGCGAACTAATTTTTATAACCAATAACAATACTCCCTATGGAGTAATTCGAATTAAAAAAAAAAAAAAAATTCGAAACAAGCTCAATTTACGTACTTTTGAATGAAACAAATCCCAATAGAATTGAGTAATCTGTTATCGATGTATAAATTTCCAAAATTCACCCACTTCTTCAGCCGTTTCCTCGTCGTTAATTTTATACTTATCATTTTCACATTTGAAGCATATCCAGAGATGAATACGTAACGCATAATTAGAAGCCTGATTAAAAGTTAATTAATTACCCTTAGTTTATTTTTATCAATATTAATTTTGTTCCTTTTAGACGGTGAATTTATTATCTATATCTATATATCGATGTTCCAGTAGCTGTAACCGAATTTATTCATTATAATCTATTTTGTTTATTTTTTTGAGCTATCTTTAGAATATATATATAAGAATAGGTTATTCTGCGATACAGAGAAGTTTTTTTCATAAATAATTGAGCAGTTCAATAAAAAATCCGAAAAATCCAAACTACTGTTTCAGAGTTGGAACAGTTGCGGAAAATTTGTTTAAACACAAACAGAAACGGTGAGGATCGGACACTGGTCGTCTTCGCATAGAATTTGCCCGTGTATAATTGACAGGATCGCAAACTATTATAAATTCTAACCAACCCCTAAAGAGCGATGAAAATCTGTCGAATTTCGAAACATTTCAATATACAAACGGACGAGGTGGCTAAATTCCAAGTTAAAACATTACCGAAAAATTAATTTTCAACCCTCCGTCGCTGCGAGAGTGAGGAAATACAAAAAGGGGCGTGAAAATTTACCGTTACGTATGAAATTGTGGTGGAGTGGGTGAGAAAAAAAAAAAGTAATAAAAATAAAAAAAATTAAATAAAAATAGAGTCGGAATGAGAGAGAAAAAACTACCGAAAAGCAAATAAAAATGAATCTCATTCGGAATACTCGCGACGTTTGAAACGCTGGTGAAGAGACGGGGCGAAAAAATATTCTAAAAATCGTTCAAGCGAATATATGGCACGGTTATTTTTGAATTTGTTGAAACGTTTCTAGCCGATTATAGCGTCTCTGAGAAAGTGAATTTATATGTGATTATTAAAAAACATTCAAAACCGTCTCAAAGTTTCACCTTCTTTCAAATGATCTCACAAAAATTTTATTTTCTTTTCCAAACTATTTTTGATTGATTTCACGATGAGCTGATTTTTGATTTTAAATTACTTTCGACCGATCCGAATAATTTCGTGTCAACAGAAATCAATGTTTGACGTTTCGAGTGTAACAAAAAATATCGTGAAACATTTTTCGCTGTGTGTAATACACGTTGAAATTAGACAGATTCTATGAAAAATGTTATAAAAATAATAGTAACGATGAATTTGCAGTTTCGAGAATGATTTTATCACCGAATTTCAACTACAATAAAAATTGTGAATCTGAAAAATACGTATATTTTGTAATAGTTTTTTGAATAAGTTGAATATTCGTCATAAATGTAATCGTTGGTCAACGCAAAATGAAGAAAAAAAAAAAAGGAAAAAAAGAATAGATTTTACTGTCTGAAATTTGACCGAAACAATATCAAAATCCGTGCAAATAATTTTATTATAAAAAAAACCGCATCTTTGTTTAAGCTTTCACACGAAATAATCACGGGATAAAAATTCAATATATTATGAAATTGAAACATTTTATTATCGTTTCGAAACGTTAATTATTGAAGATCAATGTTTCACGTTATCTGGTTAGTTTCAGCTAGTGTATTTTAACTATGATTTTTAAACCACATAGTAAACATTACGCATATATTCAAAGATTTGAGATTGCTTTGTTAAATTCGAAGCACGTTCGGTGGATAAATTAGCAGCTGCGTTGTCTAATTTTCGGAAGCATTTACGAGTATTACACACCCTGTGTGAGCATAAGACTAACGTCTAATACATATGCGTAAATGGGGTGGAAAACCCCTCCCTGAGGATCTGAGCAAATTGAGGATTACGCAAAACCTGAGATATTAAACTTACCTAAATTATCTGTTTAAACGTCTGTTTACCCGAATTCAATTTATCGTATTAAAATAAACCGAGTGTCGAACAATTCTTAGCGACGGAAATATGAACCAAGCTGATTATAATTATATGCATGATAAGTTTGGAAAATTACAACAAATACGGTGACTGAATTTTATCTTATCGTTATCAACATCGTTTGACGGTCATGAATTTGACATTTTTAATCTGTGAGAAAAAATTGTAAGGCTGTTCTATAATTGGTGTTAATATTGATTTTATTCCCAACTCAAGCATAAAGTTAATTTTCTTGTCCTCGAAAGTGGCATATTTTTTCCTAAAACGCATTTGCCGGAAATATGAGATTATATTTCCCGCAAATCCAAATCAGCCGGAAATATGAGGCCAATTTAAAAGTCCCAATTTTTAAATAAATATTGCGATCCGAGTTGAGTCGGAAATAAAGTCCTTTATGTAACACAGGAATAAAAGTCCACTTTATTGCCTTGGTACGTAATGTACTATAATGTATGATGTACGAATAAAAAGATATATAAAGAGATTTCGCTCGATGTAAACGTTTGAAGAGTAAAGAAACACAAAAGACTATTTTTACAGCCTCGTATAAAAATTACGATTAAAATGACTCGGACGTATAAAATTGGTATGAACGCGGGGGGAGGGGGGGGGGGGGGGGGAGAGGAGGGGGAGATGAATATAATTTTTGCCAGTGAATACAGATGAATGAAAAGCACGACATTAACAACGCTAAGAATTTTCGCCTATGCATATTACACTGCGAAATCTAGTCATTTTCATCGAAGAAAATTTCGTGCAATTTTGTTGAAAGTAATTTTTATTACAAAAACGTAATGATTTGCGGTTTTGCGTCTCGCGCGATTTTATAGCTTGATTTTTATTTTGAGTACACTTTTGCGATACACGTATAATACACGATGAATTTGCATGTAGGTAAGTTGAAGTGAACAATAGGCGTATCGAATTTGTTGTTTCGACAAGAAATTGATGCTTAAATTATTTTTATTATGTAATAGTCGTTTATCGATTATTCATCAAACTGTTATATGAAGATCTCGTAAAAAGTACAACAATCGAAAATATTCGAATTGTGAAGTATAAGCTTAGATATCGATGCTATATTTTAAATCGCTTTCAAATCGTTTGAAATGTAAATTGTTAAAAAAAGTGATAAAATTTGATAAATCCTCAATGTACGACAGTCATATAATAAGATTGTTGAAAGGTATCGATTTTTTGCGAATCAACCTCCTCAAGGATTTAACAGACGAGACCGCATGTCTGCATGAAGAGAGAAAAAGAATTGTCAATAATTATTGCTCTCGAATGTGAATTATACGCAGATGATTTATCGCTGGAAATGTGATCTCTCTTTTTAGAGAACAGACAATAAAGAACAATCAATCTTGATTTACATAGGACACAATAATTATTTAATTATTACCGCGGTATGATTTATTTCGTTCATATGTATTATACGTGTGTATCACATTTTTATGTACATGTTTTAATAGGTATTTTAATATCATGTGTATGTATAGCGTACGGAACGAAACACGTAACAAACGTATATACACACATACATATATACCTATACCTACGTATATGATGCATTCCACACGAAAGCGACCTACGTATGACCCTCGCAATCAACGATTCTTTTTATTTTCAAGTACGGTGTAGAGTGTAATGTAAAAAAAGTTTTTAAAAATTTATCCCTCACTGAAAATTTATATTTTTTTGGGAATTACAGATTTTATACTCACTGAAAGAAAGATGACCTAATTTTTGATGGAATAGCACTGATCGATTGGCTTTAAATTCTTCTCATCAATTCTTTGTTAAAAAACATAAATTTTGAGACCAAGATGAAATTGGGGAAGCTTTTGGTGTAGAAGCTACAGGCGAAAGAAATAATTCAAAAGTGATAAAAATTGAATTAAATACAAATTTAAAGAATAAAAATTTATATCTTTCACGTTGTTTCTCACTTTTCAATTTATACTTTTCAATATATATAAAGAGTTTATCAGAAAAATTTAAAAGTCATTCGAAAATTGTGTTTTTGTGTTCTTGGGAGCTGTAAAAATAAAACCTGCAATACCAAAAAATCCAAAACTCAACGACACATGATTTTTTTTTGTACACTCTACACCATACTTAAAAATAAATAAAATCGTCGATGACGAAGGTCAGACGTAGGTCGATTTGTGTTGGAATGCCTCATACATATTCATACGTACATATGCATATACATGTATAGATAAATAATTACCCAACAACGCCACACAACTCCAACAGCATCCTCATGGAAAAGGTATAAAATATGATATGTGCGTTCTCAAAAATATTTGACAGCACAAGCACAACGATGTTATTAAATACTCCAGGATAAAATATGTACGAAGTAAAAGATAAGAAGGAAATAGATTGCATTTGAATAATCAATAAGCGAATAGATAGAATTTTTTCTCCTTTGACGTTTTGATTGGTTTTTATTTTTCTATTTCTTTTTCCTTTTACAACAAAGAAACTTCCCAAGATAAACTAACTCATTTTCTAGTTTCACAACGTTTTCGCAATTTTGTTATTATATTGATCATCAGGAACGAAGGGAAATTAGACAAAGCGAGTCTAAGCCAAAAGACCCTTTCTTATAATTAGGACGCAATTGCGTCTCCGCTAATTAACTACCCCGATACCCTAATTACTCTGAAAATCATCTTTGGCATCAGCGTCGACGATACGAACGTCTTTGAAAGGATCGCGAACCTCGCGGTGAAAGAATTTCGTCACTAACTTGACTTACGAACAAAATTAACTAGAGTTAATTAAACTTTTTGACGGTTAGTAGGAAATTTTTTGGATATTCAGTGGTTGTTTTATTACTAAGAATATTTTTTTTTTCTGCGCTTCGATTAATCGCAATTCGTATCTAATTATGAAATCCTGTAATTCCTTGTAATTGTGAGTTAATCGTAAAAGGTTATTGAATTTGAAACGAATCCCGTAAGCATAGTTTGGAAAATTGAAAGAAGTTAGCAAAGCAATTACCAGCATATAAATTAAACGCTACGGAATTTAATTTGCTGTCGGATAAAATCGTAGTTCGGTAAAATTTGAATAATTTTCAAAAATTTTTCACAATTCTGATAACGCCGCGAAGATTTTGTGAAAATTTCGGATTTCCAAAACATGAAACGAACTCTACACAAGATAAAGATCGCCACGACTAGGATAAGAAAATGGGTTTGAAACCTAATTGAAATACCATTAAATTCGACACGGGAAATTACGACAAATAAACGCGAACTTTTGCAAGTGAACTTGTTAATAAAAGCTGGAACTAGTTATATTTTTGCGGCTATGAAGCGCAGCTTTAAGTCGCAGTAATCCAAGTGCAAAGTCAATGACTCGACGAATGACTCGCTAATCAACCGTGATGACTTCACGTGACGCGGTCAGTCATCTAAGATTTTGAGTTTAATTTTAGCACGATTCACTACGCTTATGGTTAATTCTAATCACTGAGTTTAGAAACAAGTTTTTCGCTACAGAAATCAGACCACTGATATTGCAATAATTTTGCAAATTGGAAATCGAGTAATCATAATTTGCAAGTTTTCGCAAACAGAAAAAAAGAAAAGTAATAATGCTTCTAAAATTTTAATTGAAGTATATAATTGTTTTTGCACGCTTTTGACAAAATTCCAGAAGGATCAGAGCTGATGTAACAAAGTTCTTGGATAATATTTAATCGTGATTAACGGAACGGCTCGTGAAAACAACGATTGTAGAAAATTCTGCAGTGTTTAACGGGTAACAGAAATACTTGATGTACAACTGTTGTTTGAATGCGAAAAGTTTTGCGCGTTACGATGAAGTATTCGAAGGAGAAGAAAATAAGAAGTAAGATAAGTTACTTACTAAGCGAAAATTCTCAATTTAAGTGGCATCGATTTCCCGTCTTATTTTATCGTTCTAACGTCATTGGATTCGAAAAATAGTAGAGAAAGTGAGTGGGAAAGTTTTTGTTTCCGAACGTGGAATGTTAATCTCGCCAACGTTTTCTATGAATATTTTATAAATGGGCAAAAAGAAAAAAAAAAAAAACGGGTATTCGTGCAAATTGAAAATTTCGTGACGCTTATTTACGAGTATGAAAAAAGCTTGGGGAATTTCGCGTCAAAGGAATAAATAAATTGATGAATAAATAATCGTGAAAATCCCGAAATCCACACCGAGTTCAAAGATCGTAATGGCGAGCTTTCATCAAACCATTCAAACCCATAACGAACGAGGGCGCGGCCACGGTTTTCCATCCTTCTAACCCCTGCAGCGATAGCGGAAGAAGAGACACGGAGGGATATATAAACGGGGATGAGAGAAGAATGCAGGGATGAAAGCAATAACGATTCTCCCTACTCTCCGGTTCCGGGAAGAATCTACAACTGACAATGAAATTAACGCTCGGCATATTATAAATTACAACGTTTATTTATTATTCCTTACCCCTAAAGCGAAAGCTTTTTACTCGCACAGCTGGCGGTTTAATTTACATTTTTTTTCTTCTACCCATCAATTATTCTTAGTTTTCGTAATTCCTTTTTTTCTTCCGCATAAAAATTTTCCCTCTCAGAATTCAACGAGCAATTTGAATTTGATGTTAATATATTGTAATGACGTTGAGTCTGCACAAAAATTTTATAGCAAATTAGGAATACATGTCACAGGTTTTTTTTTTAACCGTTTAAAACTAATCTGATCATTCGTAAAAAATATCAAAACGAATTACCGGTAATAATTTCGAATGAAAAGTGAATAAATCGATTTAGAAGTAAAATTATTTAAACGAAGGAAAATTATAAAAATTATCAGTTACTGCAAGTGTTAAATATTCTTATTATTAGAAACGTTGTATTTTATTGTCGTGTTCGATATCTTTTTGTAAGGAAGAAACGTTTCGACGGTTTGGTTTCATCGGTTAAACTAACACCGGCTGCCTCGACAAATCACCTGAGTGAGTTACTCTGTACCTGAATTCTTGATTTTGAAATTCAACGACTGTCATTTCCAGCCTCGGAATCAGCTGCGCGCACTTTGGCTGGCAAATAAGGCAAATCGGACATCGAACAACCGGCAGAAAACCACGAAATTCAATTACAAATAGCTATATGGTTGTCTCGTACACCTAAATACCGGGAGAATCTCTTGAAACTTGAAAATCAACCGCGCATGCGCGAGTTTTATCGGCTGTTCGCGCAGGCTGGCCATCCCGAGTTTTCAGCTGTCAAACTGTTTCTGGCGGCGATGTAGTTGATACGAATTTTTGAGGTTAGAATCTCAAATAATCGAGGCAGCGACTCGGAAAGGTTTCGGAAGCATTTGTTGTCGGGTCGGAAAGTCGATTCTTCAAAGAACGGTCGGAATTTAACGCTTACGCTCTTTGAAAATTCAAACGTACACATTTTGCGCAGGTTGGCTCGCCTGCGTCACAGACAAGAATATCGCTGCGGCAAGATTTGGCCGACCAATGAGATTGAATTATTTGGCGCATGCGCGGTTGATTTTCAAGTTTCAAGAAATTGTCCCGGTATGTGTTTATTTCGGGACAACGAGGCGCCACCTATGACCCTAGAATTCATCCATCAACGTCAGCTAACTACTTCCATTTTAGGTCAGGCGAATTATCAAACAAAACCCACATACGTTCCAGTAATCTCTAAATTGTTATGAGGGATAAGCGGCAAATGTTTGAGAAGTTGATTGATTTTTTTGACATTTTGTTTCGCCGGATATAAGGAATTTTTTTGTTTTCTGCATCAACAGAATTATCTATATGTTGTACAAACCAGCTGATATGATAATCGCTAATTTTGCGGCAGTATAAATTTATTTATTCAATGAAACGACCAAAGACTAAAAATAGCAATTATCATTACTGAAATTGTTTAAAAATAGATTTTTCATTTTAATACAATATCGATGAGTTGTAAAATTGTTCCATCACAGAACTAAGCTAAACAACCGGATGTGAAATTTCAGCAAAACAAATGCACAAATTGTTTCTTTAACAAAGAATAAAATCATTAAAAACAGCAAACATCACATGTAAAATTCTTGAAAAATTGATTTTCCATTTTAGTACAGTATCGATAAATTCTAAAATTATTCAATAACTTTACCGTTGCAGAAATAAAATAAAAGACTGGATGTGAAATTTCATTAACGCAACTGCATAAATTGTTTCTCTAACAACGATTAAAAATTAAAAACCGTACAAATCACTGGTGAAATTGCGGAAAAATTGATTTTCAGCTTTAATGCACCGAAAGATTGTTGAAATATTGATTAATTTCACTACTGCGAAAATAAAGCAAGCCAACGGATGTAAAATATAATTGATAACTACCGAACAAAGATATTGCTGAAAATAAAAAGCTGCCGATCGTTCCTCTTCAACAAGTCTTGGATAAACTCGCTTCGCCTCGTATAACCAACTCGATAAGCTGTACAGTGCCTGTTATACCCGTAAGGGTGATAATTTCCACCGGAATACCGATAATACCGTATATCCGGTTGCAGGGTGCGGAACGCCGGCGTCGCGACGGTGAGTTTCTGCTTATTTACCGGAAGTACAGCTTTGCGATTTCCAATGAAAGAAAACTCTACGAAAAGTAAGATCAGCGACTGATCGATGCGCGTAATTGCATCTCAATTTCAACAGTTTTTTAATTATTATTGATACTCTATCTAGTGAAAAAAAGAGGAAAAAAGAAACGCAAAAAAGACTTCTCAACTTTATCCACTCGAGATCGAAAAAAAATGATTAATCAACCATTTTGAAGAGTTAAAGACGCGTTTATTTCGTTGCTCGTCGTTTCTCGGGCAGCAAAGATCATTATTCACGTGATCTTATTCAAGTTTTTCGAAAAAAAAAATTGTGGTACGCGTTATAATTTGCAATCAGAATTACAATACGCGTATATCTATGTATTAAGCGCCAATTAAAAATTTTCTATTCATATTGGATCGTTTCTGAAAATTATTATATATACTCGTACATCGAATAGCATGAATTGAAAATCATTTTCAAAGTTGAGGAATATTTTTCAATGTGCACGAACTGCTTGGACTTTTTTTTTGCCTAGGAATCAGAACGCTGTTTACAATATTTTTCGAAGGCAGGATAAAAACACACGTGTCAGGATAATTACTAAACAATTAGAAGTTGTTTCGCGAAAGAGACTAAATTTTGAAGCAGAAACAGGAAAATCTAGTGTAAACGAGCTCATTATAAACGCGTGCAATATAATTATAATATTCCTTCGGCACAAAGCGAAACTTTCACCGGTCTTTGAAGGTGTAGAAGAATAGTTGACAAATACGGTGTTCCTTTATAGACTTCAAAACTAACCACGTGTATATAATTATCGCACTTTGCTACACCTTGAATATGTATATATTTATATACATATTTTAGTTGTATTCTCATACAATTGAAGAGGTAGAGAATCTTTAATTATATAGTCTACGCGTAGAAGATGTAAAAAGCGTTGATATAACGCGTGACAAAGAAATTTTCTTATAGAAAGAATTGAGGTTTTAAACTTTTAATTTTCTGCGTGAAATTTTGAAAAAATTGTAAAAAAGCAGCTCTGTATTGCGTGAAATTTTAATCCCGGGTTTCCTAAATTCACAGACAGTAAAAATAAAAAGGAAAGTAGTAAGCAAAGAAAATTTTTGATTCGTTATTATCTCGAGAAAGAAAATTATTTCTGCCTTTCATGTTACTCCCTGCATGCATGTATTATATATATGTGTATACAAAGAAATAAATCGTGGCTCATCAATTGCGTTGCTGAAATAAAATGTTGCAGTTTGCATTTCTACATAGTACGAACAAAATTCGGCAACCGCGAATATAACATAGACTAGAAGTTTCTGAATGGCTGCAATTAACAACTCGGACGAGATATTACGTAGAATATTTAACGAGACGAGTCCGACGGGCAACGGGAGGAATGAAAAAAAAAATCGAACTTCGGAGATAAAAAGAAGCCGGAATACAATATAATGCATAACGAACCGCACGCGAGTTTCCCCGATGATAATTAGTGACGTCGATGTGCCGCGAAAGAGGATGAAACGCGTTTCGAACCTCGGAGGGAGAACTTGATAATAACAGCGAAGAAATATAAAACAAACATCCGAAAGAGAGAAGCGAAGCACTTTCAACATTAAAGAGCTACGCGAGGCGGGGGCTTCAATCTGTGGAAAACGGGGTGCCGAGAATAGGGGTGGAATTGCTGGAGTGACGGCCGTGACACCCCAGCTTTTTTCATCCGAATCCTTCGGCACTCCGAGGATAAAAGCACAGGATGCGTATCGCGTATCGCGACTTCCCGATGTTGACAAAAAGGAAACGCCATCGCGTTAATATTTGATACGACCATCGATATTTCATCGTGTAAAAAAGCCGAGGGAATATTTTCATTCTTTATCCTCCCGCCCGGCGAGTAGTCTTGGATTTTTATTTTTTCCTTTTTTTTTTTCTCTTACTCTTTTCAATTATACGAAACAAGCAGTAAAATATTAAGAGTTCTGCGTACAGATCCCGATACCGACGTCTTACCGACATTTTAGCCACTTCACACCTCAGACACAAACCCTTTTTTTTCGATTAAGGTTAACCCCCACTCCGGTCAACTTTATCGATCATCGGAAAAAGCGGTTTGTGTCTGAGCTGTAAAGTGGATAAAAACGTCGGTATCGGGATCTGTACGCAGTACTCTTCTTATTACACTACTGAAATAACATCATTCGCTTGATTCAACCGATCAGTGCTTCGTTCCTATAAAGTTTACACGTGAATTTAACGAATTCGAGTAATTTGTTTGACGTTTGCTGGATCTAGGTAGCCAAAGTTTTTTCTTTCAAGTTTATAACCAATAATTTGTGACCGTATTATACAGTTGAAATACAAGTGCGTCATACAGCAGATTTTTTTGATTTACTTTATTTTATTTTTCTATATTTGTGCGATATTAAAATTCCAAGTGCCGTTGAAGAAATTGTACAAAAAAATCTACGCATCGTCTCGAGTAGTTGGAAATGAAAGAGAAAAAAAAAAAAAAACAAACCCACCCATACAATGCAATAATATTAGAATTGTGCATAATTCTACGTAGAATGAAGATCTTTGTAACCGAAAAAAAAGTGAAGATATGTAAAGATGGTACAAAAATAACGAATAAATAACACAAAGATTAACAAGTGAAAGGAAAATGCTTGCTGAATTATTGCTCTATGATCGCCTCATGCGTGCAAATCTATATTCTCTAATAATATGTAACGTTCAGCAAAAATGATCAGCCATTAATTACTCACAATGTATTATGTATTATACAATTATATGACAAACAATCTAAAACACACGTTCTACGATGTCTCGTTATGTATACAAGTATACATGTAAATACGTTATAGATAAAGCTAATAGCCGAATAATCATCATCTATCAATGCATATTACGGGAATAATGAATAATCTGCAGAGTATCGTAACGTTTATTGTGTTGTGTGTGTCAATGATTTTCATTATCGCCTGTACAGAGGTTACGTTATTTTTTTTCTCCCTCTCATTTTCGTTTCGCACTACGCCAAGTTGTCGTACAAATTAATTATCCGCCTGTAATGAATTAATTAGGAAGAAAAAAAAAAAAAAACCCGTCACTGCAATTTTACCAACGATATTGAATAATTACTCATCGGAATATTGTATTTTTTTTTCCATATCGTACTCGTTTTTGATGCTGAATCATATACCGCTTATGTTATTATATTATACGATGATAATATAATATGTATGTAAACATTGTGCTTCGTTGTATGATTATTATATACATATATATATGAATATGTAAATGTATATACATATGCAATATATCTCTGTACTTTTGGCGAGAGTATGTCAATACTTTTTTCGTACAATAACTATATAAATTACACATTTTTATACACAAGACGTATACTGTATGCACATTTATTAACTTCGGTCATCCTTTGTACAACCAATTTTATACCTTTCCCACGTGTTTCGAGCGTAGTGACGTCCAACAGCTATGCACAATCAGTACCTATATAGCTTAGCCTTTACAATTTATCTGCTCTTTATCCGTAGTATTTAATTATAAAGATCTTCCAACGGACCTACAAATATTACAAGACGAACTTTCACGATAACGAAAGAATTTGTTAAACGAGCGTTTAAACTGTATCGGCAAACTTGTCGATATCATCGAACGCACGTTTCATAAATACGATAACAATAATAATAACAATATGTAATAATAATAATAATAATAATAACGTATAATAAAATGAAAAAATTTTCAACAATTCGTAACACATATATAGATATATATCTATCAATATTAATGAACGACATCGATCAAACTGCTAATAATTATTTATATAATATTTATGTAATATATATATACATATATATAATGTAATATATGACACGTCCAACGTACAGCCGGCGGCACGCAGCATTCCTAAAAGTGTTGCAAGAAACGAAGGAAAAAACTTTGAAAAAAAAATATATATATATATACAAAAAACAAAAACAAAAGAAGGTAAACGAAAATGAAAAAGGAAATCGTTGTTAATCACCACCTTGAAACCGTCATAGGTCCAGGAGCCTAACTTCAATACACAGGTTTGTACGTCGTATGGAAAGAACTCAACGTCAATCGAGCAGGACGATTTATAAACTGCCGGTGGCTGCCATACAACCAGTCCAGTATAGTAGACGATTGCCTTGGTCATCAGGGTCACCTCGTAGTTTCCGTCGGCGCTGGAATCACCGAAGAAAGAACGCGGCGTGACCCTTGGGAATAATCCTGAAACGTCCTCGGAGAAGATGGTCTGCCACCGTTTCTATGGTGTAACGTATCATTTTTATTATGGATGAAGGGATAAACTTAATGTAGGATCGTTTTTAACCGGATCGATTTCTCGCTTCGTCGATATCTGATTTATGGAAGGTTCTTGTTTTTTTTTTCTCCACGATTCAAATCCCGTACAGTTTTTAGATAATTTTGAAAACTCGGGAGATGGAAATTGTAATTATAAAGCGAGTAACTCAAGTTTGGTGCTCGTGTGATATATATTGTAACTTTGAGTACTCGGAGTAGTTTCTCGCACAATTAGTTGATAAGTTTGCACGAACCGCGCTTAGTCTTCGTAAGTTTGAACACGACTATGCAGGACGATAATCATCGGATGATCGGTTTTCAGTACCGTATTTAACGAAGCTGAGAACTCAACGGGGGGACGAGAAATTTTCAAAATTATAGAAGCGAATCGACGTTTGTTAAATCGGTGGCAGTCCTTCAAATCACGTTATATTTGCTATTCGCTGGTAATTTCGTTGCTCCTTCGACTACATGTTGAACACCGCGTGTAACGTGAGATTGAAATTGTAGATTGAAAAACGTCCAAGATTTTTGCAAACTTCGAAAACTACTTCTTTTCGATAATTTAATATGCTTTTCTACATATTTCAGGCCATTGCAGTAAGCATTTTCAGCCTATTTTGTACATCTTTTAAACAACCATCGAAACGTCTTACCGCATCTTATTTCATGAACGAGTCAGACGGGCAATTTTATAGCACAGGTCTAATCAACGTCTGTATTTATGCAATTGAGGCTCAAATTAGCTAAAAATTCCGCCTGAATTTATGCAATTCGGAATTAACGTTATGGAAATGTAATTTTAGTTACCAAAAATTGGACGGATTTGTGACTCGTGTTTTTTGTGTTGCATAAATGCAGGCGGATTTACTTTACCTTGTATTTTGCCCACGTGACAATTTCACGAAACAACTCGGGGTAAGCATCGCGAAACGTTTAAAATTATCGAAAGAAATCCCTTTCAAACAAAATCTTGCTTCTTCGACTTGTATTTACGAAAACGCAGATTTTTCGCCGGGAAGTTAGGAGCTGATAAGAAAAGACTAAACAATTTGTAAACGTTCCCCGATGAACTTTATAATTGTAAATTTGCCAGAACGATGAAGTTAAAGGAGCAGCGAATTTCCGTGGAAAAATCTGTCGAAAAATGAGAGTTCAAATCACACGGCCTGTACATGTATACCTGTGAGTAGGTTATGTTTTTTTTTTCATGTTTTTTTTGTTTTCCCAAAATTGAACAAATACACGATACGTATACATGTACACGGTATTAGACGTACATAATGTAACACATAACACAGATACAGACAAATCGATAATACACAAAATATACATATACATATATATATATATAATATATATGTAAAAGGTGGCGGAGCACAGGTTGGTGGTTGTTGAAGAATTGGCTGTCGTGGTTTAAAGATGCGGGCTGATAAATCGTAGAATAAATCAATCAGTCAATGGGCTTATCATCTACCATGCGGAATTTACCTTGAAGCCGTCATAGGTCCACGACCCAAACTTGAGGACGCAGGTCTGCTCGTCGAAGGGGAAATACTCGACGTCAATTTCGCAGGATGACTTATATATGGCGGGGGGCTTCCACTCGACCAGACCCTGGTGATAGATCGTCGCCTTCGTGGCTAGCGTCACCTCGAAGTTACCGTCCGCGCTGCGATCGAGGACATTAGTGGTTCTGGGCGCTGCGGCGGGCGTGCGCATTTTTTTACTTTCAATGATTTTCATCTATCAACATCCTCCGATCTCTAATAACCCTATCACATGAAATCCTACTATCCTCGTCTAGCTTTGTATCCCCGATGTTTTCCGTCAAACTTTTTGCTGAACGCCTGCAGTCATGGCAACCAGGGCTACATTTTCAATGCGCAGTGATACAACGTGCCACATCGGTTGCCTATCCACCGGCGTTCAGCGGCGTAAACGCCTGCGGGCAGGCAACCGAGGCTACATTTTCAATACGAAGCTATACGACGTGTAGCATCGGTTGCCTATCTGCCGGCGTTCAGCGGCGAGTTTTACAGAAAACCTTCTGTATACACCTGGATGTAAAAAAAACTGAATGGTAAAGGCAGCTAAATTATTGTAGTTGTATGTGAATTTGATGAAAATTTATGACGACACCAAATAAAGGTATAATATTCAATTTGAAGAAAATTCTTCTTCATTTCATCCTTGAATGATATATTTTCACCAACTTGTTGGGACAGATTTGGCAGAATGACGCAACTTCATTAATTCAAGTCGAGATTTACTTTCCAACGGGATTATTATATTATACAACTGAAATTCATTAGCCTTTAACCTTTCGTTTTTTTCTATTTTGGTACGTACAACCCTATCCAGTTTGTTTAAAAATCATTTTACTCATTTTCTTTTACATCTTCTGCTCTTCCAATCCTAATTTTTTTATTTCAGACTTAATTCTCTCTGTTTTATATTGTTGTTTACACAGCCCACTCAAACTTCCCACTCCAAGCTTATCCTCAATCTTTCTCGAGCTGATGTATCAACCATAATTTTAATCAACAGTGCAGTTGTCATGTTTCTTACGCTCTGAAAACATCATAATTTATATCACGTGCGTACAATACGTCCAAAATGTATTGATTTAGTTATTAATTAATCTTTTCCGTTTCATCTTTCTGTACATAATTCAGTTCAGATATTAATAAAAAATGTCGTCATTCCCCTACGAAGAAACTTAATTGGATTGCCCCAGATTAAACTTAATGAAGTTTTCTATAAACTGAATAAAACCGGAAGAATAAATTTGTGGACGATAACACGTTCATCAAAATTTCCTCAAACGACGATCACTTTTCGGAAAAATTCAGCTCCAATCGATAGAATGCAGATGAACTAGAAATTTCAAAAGACAGTGTCGAATAGTTTAGACATCAACTCTGTCCAAGTAATCATTAGGAGATTTCATTTGGCAAAAATGTGATCGAAACAACGAGTAAATGTTCTGTGTAAAATGATTTGATGATCACGGCTTAATCTGAATCTTTCAGGATATAACGAGAGGCCGATAAGATCGGTATCAAAGGGTCGAAATTTGTTCGATCGAAGGAGGCGCACGTTTCTCGACGAATTTGTCCGCTCGTTTGTGGTTCCCTAATCGGGTTAATCTGACGACGTTGCCGCGAGGGGTAGAAAATACCGGATAAGGGATACGTGGGCATGTATCGAGGGCAAGTTTCGGCGAGAATTCGAGCCGATCGCGTCTTACCGAACGGTTATTCCCGCCTCGGTTAATCCCCTGGGAACGCGGAGAAGTCCCGTGCCCGTGTTCTTCGTCCTCGACAAACCAGCCGCGTCTAATCCCTCATACCTCGCAGGATTCGAGGGCCCTCCTCTCCTTCTACTTTCCTCCCCTCGCGGAGAGTTTCGAAATAAATTGCCCAGCCCTGAGCAAGCAAGCCGTGGATTCAATACCGAAATTCGGTTAAATATTTGCACGACGGAACGTAGAGTTTATTTGAAAATTTGTACATTTTCCTCGTCATCGTTATCGCGTGCATGTAACGCGAGTTTGTACGAAGGGAGAGATAATTCCCAGATATAATTATAAACGCGGTTCATTTTATGCTCAGGGTTATTGTTATTTCAAGTTCAAAAATACGAGGTCAAGTGTTGGTCGTATTTTTTTTTCATCAATTGGGTTATCGATAATATTTCGATTTTCTCACTCATAGAGTTCGAATAATCACGAGCTTGAAAAATTTTCGGTAAGAAAACAAGCCGTAAAAACAATTTTTTTCTCCATACTTTTCGTCATCCTGAAAATGGATCGAAGACTGTCGGTCTGTCCGACAAACTTACGCGCGATGATCCGAAGAAACGTCCGATTGAAAAATTTGAAACTTACAGAACTTGGCAGTTGAATGAAAAAGTTTTGAAAGCATGTTAGAAAATAAAATGTCTGAAACGCAATAAGTTTGTAAATTAAAAAAAAAAAAGTAAATATACGAATTGGGAAAAACATAATCGTTTATTTGGAATAAAATTAAAAATCGATTTATTTCCGGTACAAACGTAAGTTCGAATCAAACGAGACATGGCAATTTTTCATGCCCATCATTTCGTTTTGAAATCCTGTAAGTTTCAAATTTTCACATCCAGCCGTTTCGAGATCATCGCGGGAATTTTTTCGAGAGACCGATATTTGTTTAGAAAGCTGTTTTTCGGATTCCGGAGATTAGAAAACGTGAATAAAACGAATATTTTTCAAACGAACAATCGAGCTAAACTGTGCTTCTTTGTTCGCAAATTTTTTAAGCAAGTTTTTGAAATTACTTCCTTGTTCGCAACAAGGGCAGAGGAAGTATTCGAGGGTGAAAACAGTGAACTTGGGTAATGGTTTCCATCTTCTCCGACCCGCCGCACGTTTTTCGGTCTCCATCCAATTACGTATTATATACCTACCCTAGTAGTCAATAGGGGAATTTCCCCAGCGATACACTCGCGACCCATATTCTCTTATTTCGCAGTCGCCGTTCCTCCCACGCCACTCGCAAATATAAAACTAAAGAAAACGTCTGGCTGAGGGAAAACCGTTTGTAGGTAATTTTAATACACTTAGCCATAATTTAAAGTGTTTCTAGAATACGCGAAACGGGAAGAAAATTCTCACTTTTCAATTTCTTTCCAATTTCAGAAATGATATTTCTACTCGCTTCGCATTGTTTGATTAAGATGTTATTCATTTTTTTTTTTTTTTACCTTTCTTCGTTTTTTTTCCATGTCCTAGTTTGAAGGTTCAGAGTTAATTCTGTGTTTGAATCTATAATTTACAAATTATTGTTTGAAACGATTGTTTTGATAATTATGAGTTTATTGATAAATACTTTATCACGATTTTGAAAACAATCTATTTTTGATATTTGGGAACACTCGCGTCAAGCAAAATATTCGTTTCAGCTAACAACGTGAGCTAAAATTCGTTCAATTGGGAACAAATGGTTGAAATTATTGTGAAGAATGAAAATCATGAGTCGCTTTGAATTGTTTTGTTCTGCCTGATGAAATATTATTTTCCAATTTACCAAAGCTGTCAAATTGCTGACAGTAATGGCTCGTCAAATGTCGAATCTCGTGCCGTAGGATGTGCAACGCAATTATTAGTTCGAAACGAAATTCATTGCTTCAATTTCTGATTCGACCACATTATAACGTCTGCATGTATCACCGACATATACATATGTACATTTACATATACCACGTTCCTTGTTTATTCACGTGATCCGTGAGATAGTAGGTGAAAAAAAAAATAAATAAATAAATAAATAAAAAAGAGAACGAAAGATTAATCGATTGAATTCTTATTATACTCTGAAATGTAATCGAACAAATTCATTATTTATGAAAGAGGAAAGTGAACTGCACTCAGAAAATTTTTTGCCAACACTGTGGAGAAAATCAACAGAGAATATTATACCCTCAAAGTATTTGAAAAGTTTTCTCAGGGGTTGGACGATATTAGGTTTTCGGCTGATATTATCTAAACGGCTGAGCGAAGGAAAATATTGTTAAACTTTCGTCCGTGTCTTATTAAGTTATAGGCATATCTATAGGTATATATATATGGGTATATTTATATCTTTATAAAGCGGCGAATTTTTGCGGTCAAATATTGTAAGCCTGCAATCGAGGTTTGAAAATGTTTTTGAGTTGAGTGAAAAAACATGTAAATTGATTTTTGTATCCAATTTTTTTTTTTTTTCATTTTGTTTCAAGTCAACGTTTCTTTTGTTTTATTTTTTTTTTATTCGCAGCGCGGGACAAAACGTGAGAGTGAAAACCGCGGTATGATCGAGGGTGAAAATTAAACGTTGCCGATGGAAAAGAGGCGTGCACGATATCGAGGCGTGAGAGATTCGTCGCTTCACGATGAAGCCGGAAATTGTATATCGAATTCTTTCTGGCGGCTATATCAACTGAATATTCAATTTCCTTGCGGTTGAATTAATTCTGAAAATCTTCACAGCCTCCGCTTTCGTGGCCTTATCGTTACGACCAAATAACTCGCTTCGTTTTTTACCTGAATATTCAAAGACTCGTCTACTTCACTCGCTATTCACAATTAATCTGTAAATAGTTGTGAATAACAATTAAATAATCTCGCCGATATTTCCCAAAAACGGAATTTCAACCTATACAGTTCAACTTGAAGTCCAATTATCTCGAATTTGTAACGTTTCTTTTTTTCTGCAATCATTCTTTCCATAACGAATATCAACAAGGACTCAGATTTTTTCCTCCAACTGTTGTTGGCAAATTTCTTGTCTTTGGTTTTATATTTTTTTTTTTTATAGCACAGGAAGTTAAATTTGATTATTTTATGAAATTTTCCGCACCATTGGAATATTTTTTTCCACAACTTTAATAATTGTATTTTATTTTTATTTTTTTCAACCGAAAGACGATACATGTATACAGGGTGGGCCAAAAGAACGGGAACGATTTTAAACGTGAATAAAATCTAAGCGTATCGACCGATTTTCGATGACAGAATTTTAACTTTGAAGCGCGCGTTTTGATTCCAGTTTTACAGGAAACGTTTCGTATCGTGAAAATAAAGTCTCGGAGAACTTGTAAAAACACCAGAATTATTCTTAGAATCACAATTTCAGGAAAAAAAAAAAAAAGAAAAATCAGTTGAACTTTCTTTAATATTAATTTTCTTCAATCTCACAGCGATTTTGATCAAAACCTGTTGTATCTGAACAAACGATACAGAATTTTCCAGAATTTAAAACACGAAATGAAAGATTCGTTCTTTTATTTTCTAGAAAAAAAAATTTCCGGAAGTCGGTTAACACGTTCAGATTTTATTCACGTTTGAAATCGGTCCCGGTTTTTTTATTTATTTATTTATTTATTTTTGAGCCACCCTGTATATATACATAATGGCGACGGAGCTTGGGACCGAAAAAATCTTTTCCTCAACGTTTTAAAGGCTACCAATTTATTTACAAAACTCGACTCCGAAGAAAGTAGCCGCAGTGCACAATCTCTGCGATTCGATGATAAAAAAAAAAAACTTCCCCAGTTCCATTGACAACCGTCAATTAATTTACCCTTTCAAACTCCACGGGGGGACGGAAAAAATCATTTGACGAAACAACTCGAATGAGGTACGCAGTGAAAGGAGGCCGCTATGTTGATAATCTCAGGACTTGGACCGACCCCGGATATTCGAATTGTAAAGGCGACTTTCTTCTTGACATCCGGATCGCCGAGTGATCCTCCACTTTGATACTCATTAATAATTTATGACGTAAACCAATTACATTATTCAACGAAATCCGTTTCATTCCGAGAGGAAATTTCTACCGTTGCGCGGATTACTTCAAAGTGCTTCACTATTTTCATTGTTTTACGTAACCGATAAACAAGTAACCAACAATATCGATCAACACAAATACTAGAAACTGTAAAAATATTCGTCAATTAAAATTCAATCAACAGTTATTACAACGATCCCAAGAATTGAAATTACGATGCAAAATCGATCGTGCAAATTCGTTTTACCACCACGGATGAAAAATCGGTGCAAAAGTGGTAAGAAACGCGAGTAAATGAATTGAAAGAAGGAATAAAGAAAAAAAAAAAAACGACAACATTTATGTGTAAAAGTAAGGAAACTGATGAGAAAAAAACGAACAAAAATTGAAAAACACACACACACACTCGTTTGAAAGAAAACTGGCGGACAAACAATAGTAAAAATAAAATCTAAATACCACCCTCTCAAAGTACAAAGGCGAGCGAAAAAGTACCGCTGATTTAGCACCGAGTGCACTCCGGTTCTCTGGATACAATAGCGAATGGTTATATCCCTGACCGCTTTTCCCGCTTTCGTCCCCCGCCTCCAAGTTTCCGTTAACACTTCTTTTTCCAGCATCCCATCGTCGCCTGCACTCCACCTCGTCTTCATCTTCGGCCAAAAAAACTCGCAAGCCTTTTCACTATTAAACCTTGACATTATTTTCCTTAGGTGAGAAACTCGACCGCATTTCGATACTCTTGAAGGTCTTTCGCGCGGCTTGAAACTTGGACTTGAAGTTTGGTTTGATTCTATTTATTTATTTATTTATTTTTTTTATTTCTAGTACCGTCAATCGTTTTTAAACCGGATTTACCAGTATAAGGTCAGAGTTGTGTAACTATACTGCAAAATTTTGAATGATTCTAGGCATGCATGTATCGAAAAAGCTGCGTGTTATTGCTAGGAAAATTTGGGCCGTCATAGTTATTAAAAGATTATCATAAAATTGAATTTCTTGTAACAATGGTTTGAACATTATTGGAATTACAAGAAAGTATCGTACAAGCAACACATTTAGTTTGACTATAGTTGTCGATACTAAATTTTCTGATGATTGAGACGTTGAATTTATTTGTTCAGTTGATTGACCAAATATTTTTACGCAAACAATTCATTGACGCTAATTTATTTCCACACCAGCATTCAATTATCGAAATGGTTGCGAGAAATTGAATATATATTCAAAAAGAAACGGACATTTATCTCAAAGTGCGCAGCTTTTTGGGATCGGTGAAAAAAAAAAAAAAACGTCCTACCACCTTGTCAAGCTCAAGTGTAACACGAGGATCCTTTGAACGGGGCTTCCCGCAGGACATGATGAACGTGTATTATAAGTCGTGAAAATTATCCTGGAGCCGCGAGTACAGAGAAATGAGGGAGCAAAGAACGTGCGGCATTCAATCATGCCGGTGAAAATAATGCGCAGCCCGTCTCGCGGTGGGAATTTCCATTTTCCTTATGAGCGTTCAAAATTACAGCAGTTTCCGTTTTCCATACCCGCGAAATTAATCGCGGAAGTTTAAAATGTATTTCGGAAATAACTCGCGAAATCTCTGACCCAGAAAATTTAGTTTACGGTACATGATGTATTGTGAACTAAAAAGTATCGTGCATTTGTTATTGTTTTCGCACAGTTAAAAATTGATTTTCGACGAAGAAAAGCAGGGTGTTTAATTTTCTTTCAAGTATATCGAAACTTGGGCATTAAATTGAAAAATGTTTCGGACAAAAGTGGTTGTTTATGAAAGGGGACATCAGGCGAGGATTCCAATTTTTGGGTCTGTGTCCTCTGCTGGCCCCATTGAGGCCCAACTTTTTTTCTTTTTTTTTTTCTGTTTCCTATTTTTTATTACGTTTTCTTATTTCTCATTGAAAATCGAGTGAGTGTTACTCTTGGTCATTCTTTGGTTTTCGGCTTCGAACGGGCCCAAGACGTTATTATACGAAGTTTTCTCGCGAAAGGAGTGTCAATGCGTGAATCATTGAGAGGAATTTAGAAATGAGAACGAGTTCCACGATGAACAGAATCGTTCAACATTGTAAAGTTTTTAAGCGGTCGTTTCCATTCTTCATAACTTGGAATAACGTTTTGGGTCTGTTCGAAAACGAAACCCGAAAAAATGACTTGGAGTAAAAGTTATCGACTTTTCAATGAGGAATCTGCAAGTGTAATAAAAAAATAGGAGGTTTCATTTTAAAAACAAAAGTTGGGCCTCAATGGGCCTAGCAGAGGCCTGGGACCGAAAAACTGGGATGCTCGAGCGATGTTCCGTTTCATATACAACGACTTTTGTTAAAAAAAATTGCTCAATTTAATGCTTAGTTTCTGATATATTTTCAATCAGGATACCCCATATATTGCACATGAAAGCTCACAATGAGCGAGTTATAAAATCGAATTTGTTATTCGATTCCCGTTATTATACCGCATTGATATTCCATCGGTATTTTCCGCATGCAACTGCAGGGAATTGAGAGGAAATAGAGAAAGTTTCGACCAGCGTTATTCCGAACACTGCGGCATCATCATTTCGCCATTGTCCTCGACAGCACAATAAGAGCTGCAACGTGACCCTTTCGCTCAATAGAGAATATACCCTATAATAAGCGATGAGAAATACCCGTTCACCAAAAATTTCGCACGTTATGCGAAATCGCAAAATCACATCGCGAATTATCCACGAACGTTAATTCCACCCTGTTTCGTCGATTGCGCATGAAAAGCGCTACACATAAATAATAAAAAACGTGTATATAACGTCTTGCAAGGAAAAGTATACAAAAACTACGAAAGATAGCAGCGATGTTAATTTTAAAACAACGTACGCGATTAGATAGTCAAATTTTTTTTACCGTACCAAAATGAACAAGATGTTGCAGAAAAGAAGAGAAAAATAAAATGCGAGAAAAAAAAGAAAAAAAGAAAGGAAAACAAAAAAAAAAAAAAAAAAACAAAAACAGCTCGTGAAAATTCAATTCTTCCCGTGCACTTTGCGCGTTACACAATTATCAGGCAAGTGTCCCGAGCCTTGGTGCCGTTTTAGATACGGAAGTATCGGGGGAAAATTCTCTCGAGTAAATATCGTCGAGGGCAACGTCACTCAGGCAGTTTGGAATGTCAAAGCTTTGGGACGAAGCCAAGCGCAGCGTTGAGGCCTGGTAAATCAGACCGCAAGGTTCGCCACCCTCGTCGCAAAATCCACCTGCAACCCCGATTTCGACGGACCACAAACTCTGCACGTCCTCGATTAACTGCAGCGATCTGTTGGCCAATTTCGATCCGATCAATAATGAGTCGTATTTTTATCCTAGTTATTATTGATATTCGGGCGGGATCGAAACTCCGAATTTGAAATGTTCCGAAAGCGCCAAATTTGGAATTTTTTTTTTTTTGTGGCGAAAGCTGAAGTAAAAGAATCAAACTTTGACGAAACGTCAAAGTTTCGAATGTCATGAAACCCGACGAACAAAGTTGGGTAAATGTAAAATTCAGAAAATGTGAAAATGAGAAAATTTGAACATCGTAAGCATCGAAATTCTGAGTAATCGAAGATTTTCAGTTCTGTGAATTTCTGGCTTGGTGAAATTTCACCGCTTTCATCTTTATTTGTCTTGGGTTATCGATATTTTTACATTCGAAATCCTGCCCGTTCCGATTTTTGGTTTTTCTCATTTTTCAAACCCACTTGTCGACTAAACTACGCACTGTGAGTATATTTTATTTTTTCGGAACTTTGCTCTGTCGTAACTTAAATTTTCGAAACTTTGAGACATCGACTTTCCGAACAGTCGAAACTTTGTCGTTTCGTTGAAGTTTGATTTCTTTACTCCAAGTTTTGCAAGGAAATAATTTTCAAATTAATTTTACTCGAGCGTTTTTCACCCGATTCTGAGGTATTTCGCTAGAAAACTGTTTTTCCGACATTTGTCTACTTCTCTCCTATCCTTTCCTTCAACCTACTTGGATTTGCTAATCGCAGTGATACTCGGGGCGAAAATGCAGTTCAAGTTTTTGTCGGGAGTCGCTGTTATTTCTTCAGAATGCAAAGCACAGTCGTCACAGTTTTCGCACAGCATTGTGCAGTCGTCGAGAGCCTGAAGCGACTCTGTAAACCTCGCTTTGACTTCATTTAATCCCGCCGAACAGTCCGCTTCCAGGCTCAGTATCTTCCGCTTGTAAAAGTCCGAAACACTCGGTGACGTTGCCCGGAAAATGCAGCTCGACTCCACCGAGTCCAGATTCCGATGCAGTTTAAAGCATCTTCCATCATCCTGCAGCTCCTGAGAATCGATCCGTCGATTATTGATCCTTACAAGTATTTTCAAAACTTTTCCCAATTACAACGTGAAATTTTTTCGTTCCCTTTTTGATTCAAGGCCTGATCGAGGAACCGATGCAAAATAAAATTCGGAGGAGGGGTTTAAAAATTGGCCAAAATTGCATAATTTTCAAAACATTACAACTATACGTTTTTTTTTTTTTTTTTTTTTTGCCCGTCAGATTGAAGGTTTTTCTTTTTTATGTTTTACACGAGATCGAGAAACTCGTTGAAGCTGAATGCGGAAATTGAGAAAATTTATTGCAAGTACTGTGAATTTTCGAACTTCTACAGCTGTTCGGAAAACAAAGTCCGAAAGAAAAGAAATAATTGACTCACTTCTGATTGCGAGTGGATTAAATTCGGTGGCTGCAGCTGATATCCAAAATAGTTTCGAATAGCTTGGTAATCGTGGAACTTTGAATACGAAGAGAGATCTGAATGGAGGTATACACGTAATTAGAGTACGAGAAGAACAATTAAAGGGTGATAATTATGCGACAAGTTGAGCGAGTGTTTTCTCAGTTAATCGATAAATTTGAATCAGGATTCGAGAAACAAAATCTGTAATACTGAATTACGTACAAAAGCTTATTTTCAAATTGATACACAGTTGAGGAAAAGATGAAACCAAATTGGAAAAATGGTAAAAACTGACCTTGAACCGGAGGGGGACGAATTTTCGAACGAACGGAAACCACGTGACGAATAGTATTGTCGATTTCCTGTTGGAGATTTTTTCTCTCGTCTTGAAGCGCGCGTCGAAGATTTTTCAAAATTTCGCGGAGGTTAGAAATTCGAGAGGTTAAAACCGCGACGGAATCTTCGTCCGATGATGCAGCCGTCGGGTTTTCGTCGGCAGGCCGCAACATCGCCGAAAAAATTTTTTTCACGGGTTTTCTTCTCCTCAGGTTCTGTGCATTTCGCGCTTTTGAGATTTCTCCGCGAAACGCGTGAAATAGCGTAAAGAGAGAAGAGGAAAGAAAAAAGAAAAAAATGTCAGTATGTATCGGAATTCCGGATGAAGTTGCAGCCGAGTATCTTATCTTCTTTTATTTTATACATATTTTTTTTTCTTTTCACAGGTTTTCCGGTACGTCAAGGTCATGTTTTACTCCTAACCTTACCGACCGAGCAAACTCACCCTTTTCTATCTCTATATGAAATAAACAGACGAACGGAAAGGGTTCAAATTTAAACGGTGTATCGCTCTTTTCTAGCGGAATTCAGAAAAGTTACCGATATTCCGAGAATCGTAAGAAAAATGTGTAATTTTATGACACGCGTTACTATTTTTATATTCCCAATATTTCAGGGGCCAAAAAGTGCACAGCTGAGATAATTTTCACAATTACGGAATTGAGTACCTGAATTCCGTTACAAAAAACCGATGCAACGTCGAAATTTGAACCCTTTCTTATCGTTTGTTTAGTTGATATAGGAAGAAAAAGGACAAGTTTGCTCGGTCGGTAAGGGTAGGAGTACTTCATGACCTTGATGACACGTTTTTTTCTCAATAACGATTGATTGGTAAATTTTAAATTTAAAAAAGAAAAAAAAATTAAAAAATTACATATCCGGTGCAATTCTCCGAAATCTGATAATGGTCCCAGATTTTTATTTTAATTAGTTAGCGAACATTTTTTTTCCATTCTTCGGTCCTGGTTTACTCACTGGACTCAAACTTCAAAATTCAAAACTTTAAATCACATTGTATGAAAAAACGCGTGTGAATCTGAATTTTAAACCGTGAAAATTTTAACTTCAACTGTAATCCGTGTGAAAAAATTTCAAAGTATTTCGAATAAGTCTACGTGCAGCAGACGAAAAAAAACGTTTTTGGTGTCGGAAGTAGAATCTGGTCGGAACTGATGATGTAAGAAACGATTTTCTAATCAACGTTCACAACAAATAGGAATAAAAGATGTGAATATTGATTCAAAAAACGACGAAACTTTCTTCAGCATTCTACAACTAACCGCCTGACATTTAATTCGGATTGATGACGACAAGAGCAGAATGCAAAGAAGTTTCAGCCTGCATCGAGGATCCTGCATAACCGGGATAATATCTCGGTAATAGCCTTCATTACATACACACACCGTGAAAACTTTTTGCATCCATTAACGAGACTTAAGGCTATTCACCGTGAAATTAGACCGCGGTAATCGCGTCAGTATTATAACGTACGATAGGTTTATCACGTTCAAATTGCAGCAATTTGCTTCACGTGTCTTCTTCAGGCCGTGCAGACGAGAAGGGTAAATCAAAATCTTGACGTCGCATGAACATTTATCGTTCGACTCTGTTTTCTGAATGAAATCAAAGTTGAAAAAGAAAAATATTTGAATCATCCGTAGTGTTTTGAAACTTTTTGAATCCTTGATCCTGTTCCAAGAATTTTTCTTTTCACTCTCTTCAAAAATTCGAATTTTGGGATCACTCATTTCTTTTATCTCGCTATTTCTTCTTTTCCTCAAACTTCATTCTCTGAAAGGAATTTCGAAATATGCTGTCGTTGAAAGAATGAGGGAAGAAAAAAAAACCAGAAGTGTAATTAGAATCAAAAAATTTCGGTAATTATTACCGACTCATTGATAAACTAATCATCTGTAGGAACGTGTTGGAAATATTTGAAAAAAGGGCTGCGTTGCGTAAACAGATTTTTGGATCTGACCAACGTAAAAACGAAACAATAGTATGTGTTCAAAAAGGATAATCGAGGTACGAAAGGAAATCAAAGATTCATATTTTAATCTCCCCCGAAATTGCAGTCTGATCGCTACAGTGAATTACGTTTGACGTTCTGTCTAAGCGAGGATATAGTGATGAATGAGATGATTGATGTGCGATGATACGAATTCGCAGCACAAGGTTTAGCGGCTGTCATTCGCAAGCGGAGATTTTACATTTATCAACATTCGTTGCGTGTTGATTGCGTGAAATTTAATTAAAAAATACGGATGTCATTGCAGACGTGAAATGACTGTGCAATAAAATATTAAATCTTTGAATCTCACAAGCAAAAATTATTTTCCATTTAGGATTATTGATCGCAAAATTGATCGACAATCAAACTTGAGAGGTCAAAAAAAATTTCATAAAACTTGAACACGATAGCTGGAAAAAGATTACACCTCAAAAACATGTGAATTATTAGAACCGAAAAAAGGTTGACAATTTTGCTCAAGAATTATATAATTTAAAGTGATATTGACGATTTTACGTAAATGATTATCGGTATCCTCTGATTTTGCAGTTGAAATAAAAAATTCTTTGATTATTATATCACTTCGAAGTTACAAGTATTTGAACTTTGATCCAAAAATTCTACAATTTAAAAATTCTCTCACTAAAGAGCGATTTTGACCAGTTGATCGCAGACTTTTGAATATACCTAATCGACAAAAATCAATGTTCAATCTTTTCGAAGAAACGAAAAAGAATCCTGAAACATTTCGCAGTTTATGAAAAATGTGTGAAAATTATAGAGGGACAGAAATTTATCTTCCAAACTGTTTCTAATATTTCGAAGATAATGAGATAAATTTTTTCAACGAAGATCGTCAAAGTGTTGAAAAATTTGGCAAAACAAATGGTTGAATCAACCGCAAAGTTCGGTTTTTCGAAATGAAATATAAAAAAAAAGATCTTAAGACGATGAGAGTAAAAACTTGAATGCTCAAGAATTTTTCGAGTTTCTTTTGAAAGGTAGAACTTTGAGATGAAGGTAAACGAATGCGCGTGTATATTTGGGTAATCGGTTCGGTAAAAATAATCTCACAAAAGTTGATAAATTTGCGTATCTTTCGAATATTTATTACACGAAAAACTTGCAAAAAAATAAATGATACTAAAACTTGGTTGATTTAGCAGGGAACGTTCCACATTCATAAATGAGTGAAAATATATCCCCCCCCCCCCCCCCCCCCCCAAATCTTGGAAAATCTTCAAGACGATTCAGCGATATTCGAGTCGTTCGTTTCGCCTTAAGACGAGGGGTTTTATCTTCAACCGTCTTATATAACGTGGCGTAGAGCGACTGCTAGCTGGCGTGTATAAAAATATGTAAAGGAATGACGAGCTGAGATACAGAGCCGTAAAACGGCGTGTAGAGATTGCGAATCGATAGTCCATAAGGGTATAAATGCGCTTCGGGATTATCGATACAGCTGTGAAAATGGCCGGCGGTATTTGACGGGCGCATTTCGGTCGGCTTGAAGCGAGGCGTCTCGATATCGATTTCGTATTTGTACCAAGTTTTATCGCCGTCCCCCATCACGTACGTGTCGCCTTCCTAAGACAGACTGGAAATTTCTAACGTAGTTTAACGCGGCGATGGAAAATTCGTTGAAAGAATAAAATACACAGAGTTTTTGAAATTCAAGCCACAGGCTCGACGCCGAAAATTGATGCAAGCCCTCTTTTGGATTCACTCAAGTGTTTTTTTTTTTTTTTTTTTCTTCAACGGGGTATTTCAGTCGCTGATATCGATGCTAGACGGTGAGTACGAATGACGTCTGCGATATCGACACGTGCATCATATTTCAATCGGAATATTAAAGATGTGTAAAGTTTCCATGCAAGCTGTCAGTCGGATTGAGACTCGAAATATCGAATACCTGTTCAGGGAAAAATTATCTGTTTTACAAGTTTCTAAAAGATTGATCTGTGAAAATCGCGGGCATCGTTTTATTGAAAAATTTCATTTTTCCTCAATAAACAGTCGCATTTAAGGACTTTCTGAATCACGGTCTCACTGTTTCTGGCTTTGTACATTTTTTTTTTTCTCATATTTTGACCGTACGGCGTACGCTCTGCGAAGAATATCCTGAAATTATTGCTGAGAGATTATAATGTTCGAAAAGCACATGGTTCAAAATTGCTCCGTAATGAAACCGGTCCAGAAATGTTTTAAGTGAAAAGTAGAAGTGTTGAGAATTTTCTCAAAAATTTGTCAAACCATTCAAACAATGTTTGGAGTTGAACAAAAAATGGAAAAAAAGTCGGTCGATATCGGGGGTGGTCTCGAAATGTTCGAAACAGAAAATACAGTTTTTGAGAATTTTAATAAAGAACCTTTCAATATCGTTTTAAATATTCATAAATAATAGATCAGTTGACTAAAAAAATCGGGAAAAATTCAGGATACTGTTTCAGAATTTGGACGTTTGTAAAAAATTTTTTAAACTCAATAGTTTTCAAGAGAATATATACCGTAATAAATTATCCGATAACGTTTGATACACCGAAAATTTTTTCAAAAGAATGAAAATGTTCACGACATTGAAATTCGACTTTAACTCCTGTTAATTCTCTCTCTCTCTGTCTTCTTTCTCTTCTTTCTTTCTTTCTCTTTCTCGTTTTCTTAGCGAAAGGAAAAAAGAAAAGGTCGTACAACCGTAGGTATAAAAGTGAAAAGACCGGGGCAAATAAATCGTCTCATTTGGTGGCGCAAGGAAGTTCGCGTCACCGAAGAACGGCGATGTTGGAAACGAAAAGAGAAGAGGGTAAACAGCTAATGGGCCGACCTCGGATCTGGAAGGTAGAAAAGTGGCGAGCTACTAACGGTGACCGAGGCTGCAGAGGCATCTTCGATTCGTCGTGGCAAAGTATAGAAGGAGAAGGTTGACGTGGCGAGAAGTGCGGGGAAATAAGCGATATTCAATGGAACGCTCGCCTGGGTTCGAGAAATTTCATCTAGTGAAAGGAAACTCAAGAAACGAGACGCGAGAAAATAAAGTACGCTTGACAAAAATCACCAAAATTCCAGCTACTTAGTGTAAGGAATTTTTTACCGCACAAATAGAAGTAAGAAAAAAAGAAATTTTCGCTTTTTCTTTTATCTTAGAACGATCGGCGAACTTTACGTTGTGATTTTATTTGTTTAATTCATTGTAAAAAACAAACGTCAAATATATTTATAAACAGGTAAACAACATACGGGTTGACCCGCAAATTTTCGACCGTTTAATTACGTATAATTAATCAAGGGGTGAAATTATTACACCATCGAATCAAACTTAACAAACAGAATACACATCTGATAATAATTATGGTTAACGTATCAGCTGGAGAATATTTGTCGCTTGTTACGTGGCAGTTGATGTTCATTCGAGATTAAAATTTTTCCTGCATTCGTACCAGTTTTTAATTATCGCTTCCGTTTACTTATGTCTATTTAAAGAGCTGTTCTTTTTATCATCATTGTTATTTTCTATTTATGTTTATTCGTTTTATAATACGATTATAATTTTCGAAGATTTTTACTCGCCGCCGCAGCGCCCATTTCTCATGCGATATAAAGATGATCTATCGACCCTACTACAGTACAGGTAATATATATATATATATACTTAATGTCTTATACATAGTGATATAAACCGACACGTCTTTGCACGCATCGATGCGAGTAGGTATAATATTTTACAACTAAACAATGCGATAAAACGCTGAATCCAAACAGTCTGCGTACATCTATGATATTTCATTTCACTTCTTAATCGTGCGTTTATCGCACAAGTTTGCAAGAGACTTAAATCAGCTTATTATTACACATACTGCATTTTAATCGCATCAGCTGTTGCGTGTGAAATCGGTGATGTTACGTATTATAATTATAATGATACACAGTAATTTGCGAAAAATTTTCAACGAAGCGTGTACCGTGTAACGCTACTCTAAGCCGCGTATGCGTATCCATATGTAGAGACGAACGTGTGTGTTTGTTTTAATTGACACACATACATATGTATATGCATGAGTACGGATAGTTTCCAAAATCCATACCGCAGAATTTCCAATTTTCCAACATCATACGCTTGGATTGTGAAAACGAGCAGAGCTATTTCGACCATGATGAACGGATATAATATTCGTAACGATTGAACGCTTCGGCAATCGCCGAATGTTTCCGAAAAACGATTTCAACGATCGAGAGGTGAATGGGAGAAGAATTTTAAAACGCAAGCAAAAAAAAAAAAAAATAAATAAATAAAAAATTTGAAATTTGTTTCCTCGTGTTTGATGAAGACGAAGTTAGGAAAATAGATGAGATTGCGAATAATCGACGTCCGTTCATCGGTCAGATTTTGGGGCCTCATGCGGTGCCCGGTTAGGCGTAATTTTTGAACACAACGAACATCACGCATTAAGGATCGACTTACTTGTTGTAGAGAACAATGTCAGGCCGCCATATGTGATCCGAGGGAACGTGCAGCATGTGAACGCCGCCGTATTCCTTCGGCTCCCATCGAAGTTTGTAGTCGTACCATGACTTGAAACAGAAGAGAGTAAGAACACACCTCAGAAAAATCGTATCGCGGTAAAGTTTAACGACAAATGAGTAAAAGCAAATATATACACACCCGTGTTGATTTTATGCTGAATCATTTTCACGAGACATTTTTCCCTCATATTCTATATTGATCAACTGATTGAAGTACCTACGTTTATGACGAATTCCACGCGACCTCGACCAACGGCTGACCTTTGCCATTTTCGATTTTGTTTAAAAAAATTTCTGCATTGTTACAACTCTGAATCAGTAGCCTGAATTTTTCCAGATTTTTTAGTCGACTTCTCAATTATTTATAAATATTTAAAACGATCTTGAAAGAACCTTCTTTCAAATTCTCAAAAAATTCTGAGACGCTGTATTTTTTTGTTTTGAATATTTCGAGACGAGACCCATAGTGGGTCGAATTTTTTCCATTTTTTTTTTCATAGCACACTGAATTTTTTTGTTCAACTTAAAACATCGTTTGAACGGTCTGAAAATTGGCGCGAAAACTCTCAAGACTTCTACTTTTCATTTAAAACATTTCTAAACTGGTTCCATTATGGACCGATTTCGATCCATTTTTTTTTTTTTGGAGCATTCAACTTTTTTTATCAACTTCATAATGAAACCGGTTTAGATATGTTCCAAGTGAAAAACAGAAATTTTGAGAAGTTTCTGGATATTTTCAAACCGCTTAAACGATGTTTCAGTTGGTCAAAAAGTTTAATGGTGCGAAGAAATATTTAAAAAATCGGTCCATTATGGGTCCAGTCTTGAAATGTTTGGAAAAGAATACGCAGTTTTTCAGAATTTTTTGAGACTTTTCAAAAAGGTTCTTCTCAAAATCAATCAGTATTTATAAATAATTAACCGATTGAATTAAAAATCTGGCAAAACTCAGGGTACTGTTTCAAAGCTGGGACAATTGCAGAAAAACAATTCAACATAATCAGCAATGGTGAGGGTCAGACGTTGGTTGGGTTCGCGTAGGAATTCCCCTTAGGTATACATAAATTTCCATAAGCTAAGAAATGCGGCGTAGCATGATTAGGCTTATGGTTGTAGCTTGAATAGCTATTATTGAACAGTGTATCAACATATTGAGGAAAAAGTATTCATATCGGTCATAGTATTCCAAGTAACTGATCAATGAGGAAAATATCTGACCCATCGTAGCAGCAGTCCTTTGGTATTACGATTATATTTTTAAAACCCTCATTCAAAAATCAACCAGATTTATCACTGTTTGTTAATTTCGCAAAAAGAAAAGCGTTGGAATAGTATTGGAGAAAGTGTCTGTTGGTGATTTTGACATATCTTGACGCGTTTCGTAACCAGTTGCACTCGGTTAGTCACACGCATCAATTCAAAAACGACCGTGAATTGTGGAATCTGAAATTTTGAAGACGCGAAACCGATTACGCTGTACAAGATGAAAATTCTTCGTTTCCAACCAGATTCGACTCCTTGTTATTCATTGCGCGGTAAACTGCAGTTCCTTTAACGAAGTGCAAACAAGTGCGTACGATGATTTTCAATCAATCGTGTTTGTCAGTTACAGTTTAGCCAGTGTATTACGATACTCGGAATTGATAAGATGTATGCCAAAGTTCAACAATGTCATCGTCTCTCAAGCCTTAAATACCAAGAGTGGTATACGTGTAGGCAGTACTTCTGCCGTTAACCCGAGTAGTGGAATGATCGCGAGTCGAAATGCCAACGTCAAGTGCCATTCTGCCGCTCCATTTGCTTTGTCAGCTAATTGCTTCGAATTCGAACTCTGGCGTTTTCAACATCGGTAAGACTGAAACTGCGCCTTTTCACTCACACGCGTAAATTATGTGTTCGCTTTTTCTATTGGCAGCTTCGGCTGGAAGTCAGACGTCGGTTCAGATCGCCAAGCGATTGTCAGCCAATCTTCCGCAGGGCTAGGTTCCTGATCCTGACATCGGCTTCGCGTTCTAAATTCACGATGAAAAAGTGACGTGGCAGCGGGCGAGACGGCGATGCATCGGCGAAGGTGCCGATTTGGTGTCGATTAATTCCGCAGCGAAATCCGAGCGCGTTTCCAACCAGAGAATATTGAGAGATCGCCATTTGCACATTGGAGTTTTGCGTAAGCCTGATAAAAAACAATGGATCAATGTTCGAACAGGTAATGTCCTTGGACCTGGTTCCCTTTCCCTGTGTCATAACTGTGATTCATTAATTCAATTTCTTTCCGGCGATTCAGGGATGATCCAGCAGACTTTACCCTGGGCGCCAAACGAACCGTTGGGTGAATCGGACTGCGCGTCAATGTTAGCAGATAGTAACAGACTGGGGAATTGGAATAGCGATATTCGGAGGACTTACATGTGTGAGATCCCAATCAACGAGTGATCTCGCGAAGTGTAGAATTCGGCGCCCGCAGCCAAAAGCATGTCCGATTTTCGAAGACGCAAACCAACGCCTCGACGATGCTTGAAAATGATGCTGCGGTGAGGACTCGTTGGAGTTCTTCATTTTCGTCATCGTGTATTCAAAAGATGTACAACGAATCTTTCTGTGTATCGAATAAACTGTAACATTCTATCAAATTCCAAGAGTATCCTTCAGTAATGTATAGGTCAGACATTCAACCTTAGGATGGTTAGCCGATGAATCACCTTTGGTTGTGTACAATTCCGTCAATCAGTTTCCCGAATGAATCATTTACGACGTTGAGGACCCCTGCGTTACATGTAACTCGAAATACCTTGCTATCCAACAACTGTGCCACTCGCTTCGACTCGTTCAGCAAAATCGACTCGTCCTTGAACGGTCGTTTTCAGGCAGTGGAACAGGTTTCATGGGTCCATAATCACCTTCACGTTGCTCTTGCAGAAATATTACTGTGTAATGATTTGATTTTCTAAACGCTCCTCTTCCGCGTGACGTGTATTGTACACGTAAGTACATCGAAGCACCTGACTCCCGGATTTTCAACTTTTATAACACGAGTTCCCATACCGCACAAGGCTCTGAAAGTGGGCGAAAATTTCTCCTCGCGAATTGTAGACGTGGCGGTTCGGGATGTCCAGTCGTAGACCAGCCTTCATCACTCAAATCCGAGAAGGATTCGATGCCATGATCCATCTCCACCGTGATTTTGCTCAATTTCTACATCAAAATGCGTTACATACCAGCATCATGGCAGCCATGCAGTCTGCGAAATCGAAAACGCGGATGGCGAGGTTGCAGGGCATGTGGCAGTAAAGGACAGGCTCGAACCCATCGATCATTCGGTTTCGTAATTTGGATACCAGTTCTACGACGATGCCGGCTTCCGCCGGTTCGAGAATGATAGAATATCATAATCGGATGAAAAATGCCAGAGTCGAGGGGTCACTCACTGGGCAAAAAATGGCGTACACTAATTACCTACAATTACACAGATCACAAATTTATGAAAGTGATTACAGGGCTTACAGACTTATAACAAAGATCACAGAGATTACAGATATTACCTGAGATTAGATGGAGACTTGAAAAAGATATCAGAGAATAAATGAGATTACACTAACCTCTGTACACCAGATTACACCAGTGGTTACCCCTCGACCACATTCTAGTCATTTTGAACGATCCGACTCTCAAATTATTTTTCAAATTGTTGACGTCTTTGTTTGTGCGTTATTCAAATTTGTTGAGCGTGATTTCTTTGACGTAATACAGGAATGCTGTTCCACTGGTGTTCGCTATTACTGGAGAAATTAAATATGACATTGTCGTATATTCTTCAAACGGTTTTGTCTCCTTGCTTAAGACTTTTGATGGAAAGACGTTACGGCCGATTCATCCTTAAGGCAATTAGCGTTTCACTGCTCCTCCTGTCTCTTAACGTCGACGAGTTTCTTCGATGAAATATAAACGGCAATGAAGTTATTGTTTTGGTATCACAATACGCACTTACGCTCAGGTATACATTATTCACCATCGCTACATACTCTTGACGCAGTTTCTGAACTTTAGTGAATTATTCATCCGGTGTTATAGATGTAATGTATACAAAGTTGGCAGTATTACCCCGATGCCGACGTGTTCTCCTGAACAACTGCACACATCATGAATTCATTCCAAGCGAAAACGCGACCTTTATACATTTGAATCCGTAGCGAGCATCTAAAGGTGGGTGTATGATATATTTACGTATTGCGGCTGAAATTGAAATCCTTTCTACGCGATATCATACTTGAATCTTGACGTTGTACCAGCTTACGGATACAGTAATGAACCAAATCGTGACATTGATAAGCGATCAAGACTTGTCGATAATCCGAACGAATATTAACTGATGACCGAACGCCCGGAGTTCCGTCAAACTCGCTATTCGAACTACGAAAATAATTGAACGAAGGAAACGGTAGGAGCCGGGAAAACAAGGAAAAGGGGAAAGGGGAAACTGGGGTGTTCGAGGATTCGACTGACGCGACGTTGAGGGATGAAACGTCGTTCCAAGACGTGCCTGGTATCCATCCTTCACCTCTCACTTCCCGGGAATGGTTCATCTTCGGGATTATACCGGAAGTGGAAAAAGGGAGAGAAGAACGGCTGTCATTTTTGGACTCGGTCCAGATGAGAAAGGGGAGAAGATAGAAGAAGCCGCGACCACGCCCAAATTAATTAAATCCATTATCATTCCCGGCGTCCTGGGAGAGGAGATCGAAAGTGAGAATTGGTAAGGCTTAGGGTTAATTTAAGACTCACAATTACGGCATGCATCGAGAATCTGACAATTGTTTTTGACAATTGAAATTCGAACATCGAAAATGAGGTCCAATCATCTCGTCGAGTGATGAATTTTACTCACCTGTTCCACCCAGAGATTCGTCGTCATGATCTGGTTCTTCAGATTCTGAAACACACGAATTTTTCAAATTTTGATCAGTCGGATAATTAGTTAATTTTTTTAGTTTTTAATTACCACCTGAGAAACACAAGATTTTAACTACCTGATTATCGGTAAAAGAGAAAAATGGCTGATTTAAGCTAGACAGACTCTGTGATTAATTTAACGTTACAACATTTCTCTGAAAAGACAATTAGGTTCGGTTGCTTGAATGTTCTTTTACTATTTTGAAAATATTATAGGTTGGAGAAAAAGGAATGTGAAGAAGTATAGACGCATATGATTGCAAATTCATCGAATAAAGTTTGCCGAATCGACCGATCGAATCTTCGTTGTGTTATTCTTACCAAACAATTTTAACTTGTAGGAAACTCGTTTTTCACAATTTTTTTGTTATAATAATAATCCATCAAAAGAAGATCTTGCGAGGACTTACTGAAACTGAATCTTGTGGAATCTTTTCTTATCAAGACTCTTGGAATGATTCGTTTGCATAAATTTACATTCCACGAATAGAAATAAATCATTGGTGAAACTTTGAAAAACAGCGCGGCCACAACCGTCAAGACTCGATGAAAGAGAAATCGAATTTCCTACCATGGCCAGATTACCTAAAATGAATAATCGAAGCTAGGTGATCGCAACAAAAAAAAATTCTAGTCACGGTTACCGTGCAGTCCAGAAGCATTTCCATGTTACTACTAGAGCCGAAAAATCTAGTTCCAGATACAAAATGGAAATGAGTTTTTTAGAATTGACCAAAAAAATGTAGGATGTGTTCTTCCTCTCGTTTTGTTTTTCTTCTTCAATGTCATTCATACAGTATTTTATTGCCTTTGTTGCGATCGATAAATTGATGTTAAGGTTCTGTCAACCTGAATAAAATGCAAAACTAAACAAACAAACTCAGCGTTGCAATTTCCATAAAATTTATTAATCGATAACCTGCGGGTATAACGATTACACTGAATAGTTACTTGTGTCAAATTTCCTCCTAATTCCAACAATATTGAAGCCATTGCTGTAACAATGTGACTAGAATCCTCCAGTAATTATAGTAAACAAAATTATTCCTAGCAGGGAAAAAATATTATTGGCAGTTAAAATTGTTGGGGTTGAATTTTGGTTTGTCCAAAGCGTTTCCGAAGGGTTCGAAAACCCTGAACTCACCCTCGGTTCCGCGCGTAATTCAAGCCATATTACCGACCGTTACCAGCAATTACCAGGCATTAACACCACCGGTAATCACTTTGATGACGCGAAATGTTTACCGAGCAACAAGGCGGCTGCGTCGCGTACGCGTTATAATTACGCCTCCCACCCCTTGCCGCAAGTGTTTTCACTCTCCCACTAACAATTTTTCAACACTTTCATCCCTGCCTTCGACGTCAGTTCTCCAAGGTTTTACACATCCGTACACCCGGTAGAATTTTTAATAATTTAAAACTCTTTGAAGATTAAATACAAATTCCAGCTAAGATCGCTAAAGGAGACAGATATTACACATCGGGCCCGATTATGACCATGATTTGGGCCTGGCCAGAAACGTAACGTGTCATTTTGGAACGCCCTAATCAGATTCAGGGCTGGGTTTTAGACAACGTGGCTGACCCTGATTAGAACTGGATCAGGGCCTCAGCAGGCGTTTGTCTGAGCAAGTTCACGGTTTACTACTTAATTGGACTCAGGCAACGGTTGTTCAAGTTTATTGATTTTGGGAATACCAAAATAGTAGATAGCCACACTATATTACAAGTCACAGAATAATTTTATCACGAGAACGCCACGAACTACCATGACGCCTGGTGGCTGCTCGCGGTACTTGCAAGGTGTCAGGTTTGGTCAGGTCCAGATCAGGCACGTCTAACAATAAGTAGAGCAGGTACTCAGGTACTCAGACATGCCTGATAAAACCTAACCAGGGCTACGTCAGGCGCGCTTCAATAAGAGATGTCTGATTGCAACCTGATCAGGGCGTCGTCAAATTTCTACCCGGGTGAATGTAAAACTAATAATTAAATAGATAAAAATTGAAAAAAATCGAAATCGTTAACTGATTACAAATAAACAACAAAGTAAGAACCGCGAAAAAAAATAAACAAACAAATAAAAATCCAATGCCATCGGCTTTTTTTCTTCCACTCAATTTGATTACCGTGGAAGCGGTGAAAAAAGGCGAAGATGTGTTATCCGGACGATTTTCGAAGGCTCGTTCGACGGTTGGGAAATTGGAGCCTGCGAGGCACTTTACGCGTGGCGTGTCTGACGGGGCGGGGGGGGTGAATTTTGTGGCTGAAAATTAATCCTCGAAAAATTGCGGAGGCATTACGGTGCGCGCAGTATCAAGGCAATTGTCGGTAGATCGAAGGGTGAATGTTTTTTTTTTATTATTTTTTTATTTGGGTAAAAGAGACACTCGCGAAACGCTGCGCGTGATATCGTATATTGCAAAAAAACATTGTTAACTGCGATCAATTGCTGTACACTGACTAAATCCGGCCCAACGGGAATTTCGGAACGAGTTATTCGTGCTTGTTTATGACGCGCAATTCTGGGACTCGCCAACTCTGGTAATCCATAACGATCGACTCTCTGACATCTCGACATGACTGATTACTCGGTCGGTAAGGAGATTCGGTCGTTTAGGGAATATTTTTTCAAACGATGTTTACGGAAAACGGGTTGAAAGTATGGAAAATAATAGAATTATTGTTTTATTCCGTGTATCTAGGTGTGTTTAATTATTGTTATACGTAGACTGAATTCAATATTTATGAATGTATTCAAGTCTCTATTCTCGATTCATCGATTCAATTACGAAGATCGCTCAAAGTGTTAAAATAAACGTATCGACGATACTCTTAGACAATTAACTTTCACTATCTAATTTTCAATATAGAAACGCTAGATGCAGTCAATCTTAGAATGCGACTTTTACAATATAAATATGGATTGCTGTAACAGTACAGAAGAAATTTTGGTACAAAAGAAAAACTTTCGATAAGTGCAATTCATGCAAGACCTCAAGAATTTTATTCAAGAAAGGAATATCAAGGATCACAACAAGTTTACGACAAATGAAGTACTTACGGAAAAAAAAAAAAAAAAATTTCTTGTTTTCTGCAAAAATATGCTTCGTTGCACTTTTTTCGCTGGAAGTAAGACCAAGTTGTTTTTACCTCCTTTCCAAACTTTTAAACATCGTTTTGACTCTCATTACATTTCAGGCATTTTATTATCGTCGCATCGTAATTACTCTGTAATATTTCAGCGTCAACATAACGAATGACAAACTTTTTATAGGCTAACTGATTTCATACAAATCACAATATGCAAATCGCTGCGGTAAATTGTACCGTACATTTTTTATAAAGTACCGTTCGCAAGGTGGATGATAAATGCACTCGATATCCTGTAACAATAAAAATTTCTCTAAAGCGGTAAAAAGTTGAAAACCGACGTCAAAACAGCCGCGAGTTATTTATATATTACCCTGCACGTGACGTTTCATGACCTGGAAAAAAGTTTCCAGGTTCAAATTCAAGAAACTTTTTGTAGCCGCCGCACGGAGTGACTAAATGCAATAATTCCTAGTAAATACGGGAGTCCCGCATTTCTCACCCCCTCCCAATCCCATATATTCTCCACTCCCCCCCCCCCCCCCCCCTTAAATTTTCCCTTCCTTCTCAACCCTCGCAAGTCTGTCGAGGGAATTTTCTAAAGTTTCTTCGCTCGAGAGTTTTCAATCGCGGTCTAAACGCGGTTCAAACTCATCCCTTCTCTACCCCACCACCACCACCACAACCACCAAATCCAACTAATAAACCTTCAATTCCTCCACTTGCCGCTTGAACAACTTTCACCTGCACAGGCAAAGTGTATACATGGATTTTAGTTTCTGAGATAGCAATTCCATTCCCGTTACCAGGTACTTGAACAATTTTTCTTTCTTTATTTATTTATTTATTTATTTATTTTTTTTCACAGTCCTTAACCGGATTTTTGTTTTCCGTTTTCCAGAGAGCTCAATAATTTTCACTCGATAATCTCAGATAGACTATTCATCCCATGTTTTTTTTTTTATCAATTGAAAAAGTCTTCCGTAATTTGTTGAAACTTTGAAACTCGAAATTTCAAAATTCTATTTCCCGAATGAATTGACAAATATTTTTTTTACACACGTCCTAATAGCTTCGAGTATTAAATCGGTTCTCTCTGCGTAATAGTTTGATTATAAAGCATCAATCCATTTGGATCTGCAAATGTATTATACAGAGTTTGGTTTATTAGTGTAAGTAAATAATTTGCAAGCGAGAACGGACACGTATAACAGCCTAATCCTAGCTGATTATGGTTCGCACAAGCCTGATGAATCGTTTGAATCACAAGTCGATAATGCGAACGTTGACGCGATTATGTATACCTCGAATAGAAATGCATTATGCATATACAATCGCGGCTAGAGTTCGCGATCCTGACGTTCCTCCTGAAACTAGTCCTTCGAAAACGCGGGATATGCGTGCGTATATATATATATATATATATACAAAAGTGGAAGAAAAAAAAAACCAACAAAGCAAATGTAATATTAATAATTGTCAGCAATTACTACGGGCAGCAAGTGCACGCGTTTGAGTCCAGCGGTTTGCTAACCAAACTTGTCGAAGAGTGATCTCTTAGGAAGCGAAGTAATGAGAGTTTATGTGTTCCAGTTTTATGAAAATAAGAATAAGCGCTGGCGATTGTAAAGTGATGAACTTATTGACCACCTTTCAACTGCAATAATGGAAGAAATTGTCTTTTGACTGGAAAAAAACGGTCGACTTCAAGTGTGGAAAAAAAGCAGTGAAGTGACTGCCCGGATAGAAGATAGAAGAACCAAAAACACGAATATCGAGTGTAAAAATATGAAGAGTCATAAAAGAGTGTGTTCCGTAGGAAGAGTAAAAACATAAATATATGTATATCAGCACATATATACACATACATAAACAAATAACATTTGCTAGCTCACGAAAGTCTTCTTTCAAAAAAGAAGACTCTTGTTGTAGCAACTGAAGTTTCAGTTATCGCGAAACCTTTGTATCGTACGCACGGAGTCCCGGAGCAAAAAACACATAAACCCATATAAAATCGAATACACCTTCTTAAAGCAATTGCCTTTGGCAAACGAATTATACGATCGAGCGCTGTCTCTCAACTAAATCATACGATCGAGCTTGTCTCTCACAATATAACGCGACGGGCTGACGAGCCCGTCCGTAGGAGTCGAGCATTTTCTCCTCCTGACTTTCTTCGTGGAGTCGAGCGGTCTCCTCCAAATTCTCACACTTAATCATTCACACATTATTAAATATTCATACCTCCTCAAATTTAATTGATTTCATCTAACTTTTGTTCTTGTGTTGAAATATAAATAAATTTGGGTTTTTTATGCCTTACGGCTTTTTCCCAACTAAATTCCTTGGTTCAAGTTATTTTCATAGAATAAGTGTCTTCGTAAGTTTCCTCGTTCATGAATAAACATTTTGGTGCCTCCTGTGAGGTATGAATTCAACAAAAACACAAACATAACATAAAACATTATTGAAGTGTGAATGCAAGAGAATTTGTGGCAGTACATCCTGTGAAGCTCGGTCAGCATTTCCCATTGGATTATAATTCTGCTTTATCAACGTTTTGGACTACATCATCACGATACAACAGCCACCCAGTCTCCACCAGCAGCATTCACCACGGATAACGTCGATCAAAAAAGATAAGTGAACACAATTGGATACTCCTTGTGATAACAAGTTTGAAGATTATCGTTACGCACTTCATACCTCGTTGAAAGAATACGTTCATTTTTTCCTGGTTACATTTTTACCAGTTTCATTTAATTTGATTGTAATATTATATTTTCCTTGATAAAAAATGAGTCGAGACGCGAAAAAGGTTGCCCTTATCGTTCAAAAAGGCAAAGGCCTTAACGAACAATTGAATATATTGACCAACGGGCTCGAACAAGCGGAGATTGATTACGTAAATGCAAAACTTCGCTTAGAAAGAATTACTGTTTTATTTCACGCGTATGAAGAACACCATGACGAACTCGCTATTCTCGATGCCGATAACGTACAAATACAAGAGATTGACAGTCTCAGAGATAAATATTACCGGGTCGCGAGCCGAATTCAAACGATGCAAGTAGCTAACGCCGAAAATAATTTTACCGCGCCTATCGGAAATTCAACGTTCATAGAGAGACAGAGATTGTTGAAATTGCCAGCGGCCGAAATTCCGAAATTCGATGGAAATCACGACAAGTGGCTATCGTTCAAGAATACTTTTAAGTCTATGGTAGATTCGCGTACTGACATAGATAACGTCATAAAGTTCACTTACTTGAGAAACGCGTTACAAGGAGAAGCTCTCAACAAATTATCAATCTACGATCTTAGCGCGGAACATTACGAGAACGCGTGGAAACTTTTGACCGATTCTTATGACCGCAAACGTGTGCTCGTATCCAAGCATCTCGATGCCATATTAAACATTTCGACTATTGACAACGCCACTTCGACTAATTTGTCAAAGTTAATTGACGACATGAGACAACACATGAGCATGTTACAATCTTTGCAAGTAGAGCCAGACGAGAGAGTCATCATCAGAATATTAGAAAGGGCATTGCCAGTGCATATTCATAGAAAATGGGAAGAGTCTTTGAGCCTGGACGAGCTACCGGAATTAAACAAATTTTATCAGTTCATTAATGAGACGATATTTAGACTTCGCACCTTTGAACGAGATGAGTCGCGGCGGGGAGGAAGTATCGCTATAAAACGCGGCGGACATCAAATTTCGAGCGGAAACAAATATCGACGACACGAGTCGGGCGTTCGCGCTTTCATCACGGGTACCTCAGACTCTTGCCCCAAATGCAAAGAATCTCACCCGTTGTTCAAGTGTCCAATTTTCGAAAAATTACCGATCAATCTAAGATGGAACGTAATTAAAACAGCAAGACTTTGCCGCAATTGTCTTCGCGCTCATCCCGGGCGTTGTACCGCCACCCATTGCAAGCGATGTAACGTTTATCACCATACGCTCTTACACGGAGAATCTGCGACGAAATTGGGGCAGTTGTCCTACCAGAAAAAAGATCAAGACACGAATAATCCTCAAAAACATGCATGACTAGCCAACATTGCTTTGAGTACTGCTGCACACACTTTTCAACCACAATTGATAATGAGTGCGATTGTTCGTGTAAGAAACGCGAACGGGACATTTATTCAAGCAAGAGTGTTACTCGATACATGCGCAACAGCACATTTTGTCACAACAAAACTCGCGCGGTCATTAAATTTACCTATACGCAAATGTGCGATATCCATCAGTGCGATCGACGAGATGGAAACGAAATCAAACGGGTGTATTGATATTAGCTTCCGATCGTTGCACAGCGATTATCAAAAATCGTTGAATTTTCTAATGATTCCGAAAATCGCAGATTTCTCACCGAACAAAATCTTTCCGCGAAAACACTTCAACATTCCCCCTGATTTACCACTAGCCGATCCGCAATTCAATATACCCCGTCCAATAGATATGTTGATAGGTTCGGGTGCTACAATATCATTGTTGTCTATCGGTCAGATTAATTTATCCCAAGGAAATTTCGACCTTTACGCCCAAAAGACTTTGCTTGGCTGGGCAATCGTGGGAGGAAATAATTCTCAAGATGCAAAGAATCGTGTGACGTGCAATTATAGCGAGTTAACGTCACAAATGAACAAGTTCTGGGTAATCGAAGAACCTTATACGAAAAACACAAAAGATTCCCAAGAATCGTTGTGTGAGTTACATTATAGGAAAAATACAACGCGCAATACGGCTGGACGATACATAGTGCGCTTGCCATTCCGAGAAGAGAATATCGAACTAGGCAATTCTCGATCTTTAGCTTTGCGTCGTTTTTATTGTCTCGAACGTCGATTCAAAACGGATTCAAATCTTTTTGCGGAATATAGCAAAGTAATGCAAGAATATATAACTCTTGGGCATATGTCAGTAATAGAAAATGAAATTGAAGAAGGATATTATATGCCTCATCATCCTGTGATTAAAGAATCAAGTTCAACGACAAAACTACGGGTAGTGTATAACGCGTCCGCGAAAACTAAAAGGGGCATTTCTTTAAATGACGCGTTGATGGTCGGCCCGACCATACAGAATAAATTGTTTGAGCATATACTCCGATTTCGCATGTACGAGTACGTGCTCACAGCTGATATCGCTAAGATGTACCGACAAGTTCTCGTTGACGCTCGCGATAGAAAATACCAGCGTATTTTCTGGTACCACGACAATAAAATAAAAGCGTATGAGCTGAACACTGTGACGTTTGGTGTTGCGTCCGCACCGTATTTAGCTATTCGGACAATTCAACAGCTCGCGGATGATGAAGGAGCGGCTTTTCCCCTGGCGCAGAAGGTACTAAAACGCGACTTTTACGTCGACGATTTTCTTACGGGAGGGAATTCTATCGAAGAAGTGTTACAAGTACGTGATCAAGTCATCGAGTTGTTGAAACGCGGCGGATTTATTATACGTCAGTGGGCGTCAAATCATACACACGCTCTCGACAACATTAATGAGAAAATTTTAGGAGTTGATTGCGCGGTGGAGCAAAATACCGTGTTGAGAACGTTGGGAGTAACTTGGAACTCGCAACGTGACACTTTTGTCTACAGTGCAAAGCCCATTGATTTAACAACAAAAATTACGAAACGGATCATTTTATCGGAAATCGCTAAAATTTTCGACCCTCTCGGTTTGTTAGGCCCAATAATCTTAACTGCAAAATCCATCATGCAAAAATGTTGGAACGCGAAAATCGATTGGGACGAATCAGTCACACAGGACTTGTTTACTATTTGGTCCTCTTTCGCGAGCCAAATGAATCTCATACGCGATGTATCCGTAGAACGACGGCTTTTAATCAAAGATCCAACGCGAATTGAGCTTCATGGTTTTTGTGACGCTAGTAAGATAGGTTATGGAGCATGCTTATATATGCGTTCTACGAATCAAAATAACGAAACGATCGTACGACTAGCTTGCGCAAAATCTCGTGTATCTCCCTTAAAGGGAAATGAAGATGGGACTACTATTCCTCGGTTGGAACTTTGCGGCGCTCTAACTCTTTCGCGACTTTTCATTGAAGCTCGGTCGACCTTCGAATTTCATCTCGATAAAATCATTTTTTGGTCAGATTCGACGACCGTATTACAATGGCTTCAAAAATCTCCACAGACCTTGAAAGTTTTCGAAAGAAATCGTGTTTCCGAAATTCAATCTCTTCAAGATCAGGTCGAGTGGAGACACGTGCGTACAAAGGATAACCCAGCGGATGCACTTTCGCGAGGACAACTTCCTGCTGAATTTCTAAAAAACACGACGTGGTTCAAGGGACCATCGTGGCTTTCAAAACCAAAAAATCAATGGCCAGAGAACTTAGAAATTGTGATTTCAAGGTCAAAAGACACCTGTTGCTTAGTCGAATTGCCCAACGAACTGTTCAAACTTTTTTCGTCGTATGAAACAATGTTACATGTGTTAGCATTTTGTCTTCGTGTACGTCGAAACAATACATATGTTCAAAAAAATATCTGCGTGCAAGAAAAAATCGAATTAGAGCGCCGAATTCTGCAAATTATTCAACAAGAACAATTTCAAGACGAAATAAAATATATAAAAAAGACCGGTAGCGCGAAAGGCTCACGACTCTCTTCTCTCAATCCGTTTCTAGACGAGTATGGATTACTTCGTGTAGGTGGACGCTTACGACATGCTGAAGTAACGGACGATTATCGGTGCCCTATTCTGTTGCCCCCTAAGCATCATGTAACCGATTTAATTATCAAAAAGATTCACCATGAGAACTTTCACGCCGGAATTCAAGGTACCTTGAGCGCGATACGTCATCGGTTTTGGATAACAGACGGGAAAAATCAAGTTCGAAAGATTGTACGACGATGCGTGCGCTGCATTCGACATAGACCGAGTTTACTCCATGCTCGAATGGGAGATCTTCCGGAGTCGCGTGTCAAGGCTACGGGAGCTTTTACCCATGTAGGGGTCGATTTCTTCGGTCCCATTTACATAAAAGAAAAGAAACTTCGAAATCGCAATCGGGTAAAAGCGTACGGGTGCATTTTCATATGTATGTCAATTAAAGCCATTCATATTGAAATAACGAGTGACTTGACAACAGATGGCTTTTTAGGCGCGTTTAAACGTTTTATCGGACGAAGGGGAATACCTCAACACGTTTATTCCGACAACGGTACAAATTTCGTCTGTGCAAATAACAAATTACGCGAATTGTACGCTCTTTTAAACTCAGAAGATTTCAAGAAGAATCTGAATACATTTGCCATCCGAAAAAATATAATTTGGCACTTTTCCCCTCCTTTATCTCCTCATTTTGGGGGTATTTGGGAAGCAGCCGTCAAGTCTTTCAAACACCATTTCTACCGAACAATAGGCAACCAATTATTGACTTTTGAAGTATTCAACACTTTGACAATCGAAATAGAGGCCATATTGAATTCGCGACCTATCTGCTCTATTTCTACAGACCCAAACGATCCCCTTGCACTTTCGCCGGCTCATTTTTTGATTGGTCGTCCTATGACTATGTTAGTCGAAGATGATTTTTCATCTGTTCCAGAAAATCGTCTCTCGAGTTGGCACTTCATCACGAAGGCTCGCCAAGATTTTTGGAAAAGATGGTATCAAGAATACCTTCATGAATTACAAAGGCGACAAAAATGGCATAAGTCAAAGGGTGAAATCAAAGTCGACACAATCGTCATCATCATCGACAAGAATATCCCGTGCATGCAGTGGAGACTGGGTATGGTGGTCGAAGTGCACCCAGGAAAAGACGGCATCATTCGAGTAGCTACTATAAAGACAGCAAACGGAACGTACAAAAGAAACATTACGCAGCTTTGTCCGCTCCCAACCGAGAATTAAATATTAAACGTTTCACAAACCTTTACACAAAAATTGACACAATATTCCTCGTTTCCCTCGCAACGGGGGGAGTATGTTCCGTAGGAAGAGTAAAAACATAAATATATGTATATCAGCACATATATACACATACATAAACAAATAACATTTGCTAGCTCACGAAAGTCTTCTTTCAAAAAAGAAGACTCTTGTTGTAGCAACTGAAGTTTCAGTTATCGCGAAACCTTTGTATCGTACGCACGGAGTCCCGGAGCAAAAAACACATAAACCCATATAAAATCGAATACACCTTCTTAAAGCAATTGCCTTTGGCAAACGAATTATACGATCGAGCGCTGTCTCTCAACTAAATCATACGATCGAGCTTGTCTCTCACAATATAACGCGACGGGCTGACGAGCCCGTCCGTAGGAGTCGAGCATTTTCTCCTCCTGACTTTCTTCGTGGAGTCGAGCGGTCTCCTCCAAATTCTCACACTTAATCATTCACACATTATTAAATATTCATACCTCCTCAAATTTAATTGATTTCATCTAACTTTTGTTCTTGTGTTGAAATATAAATAAATTTGGGTTTTTTATGCCTTACGGCTTTTTCCCAACTAAATTCCTTGGTTCAAGTTATTTTCATAGAATAAGTGTCTTCGTAAGTTTCCTCGTTCATGAATAAACAGAGTGATATATATATATATACATTTACGATTAGCTCGTAGTAACATTAATGAAAATGACCAGTTTTTAGTCAACGAATTCCTGCTCAAAGAAATAAATATTTCAGATCAGTGAAACAGTAAGATTAACCCTTCGTGGCACAGCGTCTTATATATACGAGACACCTTCTTTGAATCGGTTATTCAAAATTTGTACACAATTTTTGAAATACCGCTGTCATTTTTTTGCATCACTGGATTTCTAAGATGGCAATGTACATGTTTTAAGTCAGTGCTATACATGAACAAAGTGTTGAAAATGCCTGTTTTTACAGAATCAATGTAGTTGTGGGAAGATAATGGGGAGTAGAAAACTAGAATTCGGTGATCTCGGGTTTTTGGGGTCGCTCATAACGAATGCGATGTCAAGAAAAGGCGAATCCAATATGGCGGGCTCAAAACATAAAAATTAATTCGATTTGATTGAAATTTCTTGCCGGGCGATTTTCGGGGTCGCTGAAAACAAATCCGATGTCAGAATCGAAAAATTTGAGACAGTGGATCCAATGTGGCGGACTCAAAATATAAAAATTGATTCTATTCGCTCGTATTAGGTCGACCATTTCGAATTTTGAAATTTCTCAGATCTGACCCCATCTTTGAAATCAGTGAGAGACATCGAGAACCTTTGTAGGTCCAATTTCAATGAATTTAACTGCAGGAAAAAAAAGTATTCTTCAAAGGATCGAGTACAATAAAAAAGAAAAATCTCAGTCGAACTTTAACCACGTTCCGGTATTTCAGATCTCTATTTTTTGACGTATAAAATTGCAGAAATGTCGTCGTTCGGTTGTTATTTATGAGTTTCCGGCGTCCCGTACGGAGCTACTTAACGGTGTATAAAAACGATGTGATGTATCGGTTAAAACTGCGCAGCATGGAGGCGAAGGGAGGGCAGTTTGCTCTGGGCAAGGTATAAATATATCAGAGCTTGCAGCCGCGGAAAGATTGATGCGATTCGCAATCACGAGCTTAGAAGTAAACCTGCCGTGCCGCTGCCAAACGTCTCCGAGACAAATGGTTGCCGCTTTTTAACGCTCGTCGATCCGGTAATTAGAAGCTGTAAGCCGGATGCGCAGTTTCTTAGTTTTCTCTGTTATAAGCAGAAAGAGATTCGGTCTATCCGTTTCAATTCTTTGGTTTCCAATTGTAATGAAATATTCGATTAGTTTCGTGGGATTGCGAGCAAAGCGAGCGCTTGAGGTTGAGATTCGATCCATCGTCAAAGGTTAAAGACTTTTTTATTCACTTGCCAAAGAGAGAGAGAGAGATAGAAACATGAAAATCGGGAAAGAAAAAAATGATTACTAAACGTAAGAGATGTACAAACCGTCCAAGAATATTTTCTCCAAATTCCAAGTGAATCGTGAAACGTATCGCTGATTGAAATGGTGAAAGTTATTGTCAATGACAATGGTTCAGATTCATTGATTCTGACGAAAGAAATGTGCAAATAAAAAACGATCTGCGTACTTTCGAATAAAACAAAGCAGAATCCATCTCGAATGATTGGTTGTTGAGGTATAAATTCGATAAATTCAACAACTCTTTCAGCCTTTTTTATTCACACACTCGTTTATTACAACCCCTAAAACACCAAGGCTCGAACGTTCGGAACGTACAATCGACGTGGGATCGATACTTCGGTGTGTCTGAATTCTCGGTTGAATTTGTGTAAATTGCACGGTTGAACAAACACGACGAATGTATGCGATCAGCAAACGATGCAACGACTACCGCACGCGCATATATCCGTCAGCGAACGGGTTTTCCGCATTTCCTTCTCACATAGTGATTTTATAGTCCTGAGTGCGATTCGCTGTACTGTATTTTCCGCTCTCGTGTCCCCCGCGAAATTCGCTTCGTCACTTTGACCGATCGTCAATAATCCCCGGCATCCGGAAGTCGCTGCGGTGTTTCCGGTGACGGAAGACGAAGGATACTGCAGGAAAATGTAAACGAGGATTGGAACTTCAATTCCGTCAATTTGGCCTGTTGAGAAACACACTTGTGCGGAAAGGTAGTAGGTTATAGTACGGATACAAATATGCGCTGAACGTTACGGTGCGAAAAACATTTTAAATGGAATTTTAAATCGTTGAAAAGTTGTCGCGACTACGATTACAATTTCACACGAGTTCAATTAGATTTTGAACACGAGCCTTTTGTAATGAGATGAGATGAGATTTTTTTCACAATGCGTAATATAAATCTTGTAGAAAAATCATTTCGACAAATTAAAATTTCTTCCAATCAAAATTCCCCCCCATCGAACGGAGCTGCGTACAAAAACATTCCGATGGCACGAGGTACTCAAGCTGCGCTTTAAAGCTCCGACTGGCTGATACTCGGGGCGTTTCAGAGGCTAATAATTAATCACAATCAGAGTCTCTCGCTGTGGAAAAGAGGGAGGAAGCGGCATGCAATTATCGCGATAACCCACTTGAAGGTAGATCGGCACGGACGCCTCGCCGGCTGGATTGAGAAGCGGGGTAGAGAACGAGATAGTGTTTGATCAATGAGCGCCTCTCTCTACGTGTTTCCGGGCGCATTGCACTCACTGCCGTGGATATTCAACCCCCGTCTATGATAATACGTGCACGCGATGTCCCGCTTCTACCGATCGCGACTTTTACAACGATGCGAGAATGATGAAAAATAGAAAAAACGATAAGAAAAAAAAAAAAAATAAGAAAACAAAAACTTGTTTCAGGCTGGCCGTAAGCCACTGGTCGAATTTCCATTTTACACATCGAAATGTCGCTGAATCCGAAGCGTTTGGGGTTTTACCGCGATATTCGATGACGATTTTCATGACTTCGAACACAACGTTTGTACACCGATTTCAAAGTAGATCTACGTCGCGAATTTTCCGGACGATTCGGCAAAAACTTGGACTTCGAACTCTTTACCGAACGTGAGATTTATGCCACATGACGAAAGTTTGATAAATTTTTTACTTCGCTCTGCAAACTTCCAAGACGTAATAATTAAAGCTACGATTCGATCGCTGCAGCTAATTCTACTCGTTAGATTTCGCCGGTCAAATAAACCCGATGCAATTAGCCTCGAAGAACATCCGAATTAAATGAGCGGTAAAAATACCGATCCTTGCAAAGTTTCCACCGTAATGTATCGCTCTCATTTTACGCTGATGTCTGCCGCGTCTTCTCTCTGACGCTTTTCACTCCTCTCTTCGTATTCCGCCCCTTCAATTACACCCACGCCTTAGCGCCATTCCGTCATCCATCAAGCCTGATTAACTTTCCGCCTCATTATTTGCCTGTAAAAATTCACCCACTCGCTATTCGTATATCCGTGAATAGAACGGGAAGCGGAATATTTTATCGGAATTGCAGCTGACACGAATGTACGATATATATATCCGATCCATCAGATGTCGCCTTATTTACACCTGTAACGACATTCTCAACCAAGAAAATTCCAGACACTTTGCGTGTCGCGTTTCTCAACAAAATCTTTGCAACACCCTGTATAGTCCAGTCAAAATGGGTCCGAATAAAAAATATTCGGGGTATGGCCGCATTTTTTTGTACAGAGATTTTCGACCCCCGGTAATTCAGATTTGTAGTCATTTTTGAGATGCATAGCCGACGTTTCGCGAAAACAGCAAAATATGAGGTTTTTTGCCTTTTCCTCAAAAACTGCTATCGATAGATGAAAAATTACTCGACCATCGTGTAGAGCGGAAGATTCTACATCGAATTATATCCTCATATGTCGGAAACGGAGTCGGATTAACAAATTAAGAAAATAGAAATTCTGCTTATCGACGGTATTTGGGGAATTTTGTTGAAATAATTTCATTTTTCTCAATTTGTTCGTCAAACTCCTTTTCCGACATATGAGGACATTATTCTAGGTATGTGGAATTTTCCGCTCTACATTATGGTCTAGTCATTTTTCATCTATCGATAGCAGTTTTTGCCGAGAAAAAAAAAAAATATTCTACTTATCGACGGCATCTGGGGAATTTTAGTGAAATAATTTCTTTTCCTTAATTTGTTAATCCGACTCCGATTCCGACACATGTGGACATAATTTAACACAAAATTTTCTGCTTTGCATGATGGTCAAGTCATTTTTCATTTATCGATACCAGTTTTTGAGTAAAACCGCAAAAAAACGTAAAATTTTGCTGTTTTCTCGAAACGCCGGTTATGCAGCTCAAAAATGACTTCAAACTGGAGTTACTGAGGTTCAAAAATCCCTGTCGACGGAACAAATGCAGCCGTACCCCGAATATCTCTAACTCAGACCTATTTTGACTGGACTAATATGTAATCCGTTGGGGGAAAAGGGAGGCTTGCGAAAAGTAACCAAAAGTCAGTCGTGGCAATTATTCGCGTATCGTTCCCTAGAGTTGAAATATCTTGACGCAGAGAAGAAATTCTGATACCTAGTTTTTTTTTTTTTTTTTTTTTTATTTTTCGGAGGGTGGGTGGAAAACGAACGACGGACGAACGTCAGAAAATCTCAACGCGTCAAGGGTTAGAAATTTACACAGACGCCGTGATAAAGTCTGAGTAATTAAATTCGACAGCAATTAGAATGTCGAGATCAGATTAGAGTCAAGCGAGCTGAACCAGCCGGCTTCTACTACGGAGGGATGACGTAGCATGGGATGAAACGATAATGAATCTTATCGTCGCTCCGACGGCCGACGCGACGGACCCCACCTTCAACTTATAGGTATACAACCGTAGGTACGAAAGCAGAGAGCGACGAGCAGCACTGCAGCTCAAAACGTCCGACGAAATTCACCCGGACTTTCGTATCCGTCGATGTTCCTGATCCTCTTATAAATAACATAAGCCCGTATATTAATTTCACCATTCGCAACTCGAAAAGTTTTGCGGTGAGACGAGTTTCACGATTATTGTCATCGGTTGCGCAGTTGTACGACATTTAAAAAGCTCCCATGAATTTCGAACGAATTTTTAATTCAAATTAAACGTATTTACCACTGACTAGTTACAGTAATTATTGCATTTGTAAGCTTCAAAAGATTTCAATGTAATTTACAGCAATTTTTGTTTAAATCACAAAAATTATTTAGTCAAATTTTCGAACAATTCTTGGCTTCTTCGTTTGTTTGATTTTCTTTTTTTTTTGTTTTGCAACGACCACAACAGATTCTGACAAACTTTGTACCTTCGAACGGTTTACGTAACTCGACTGTATCTAAAAATAATTTATTTCGACGTTTGAATGATACTTCACAAGGGTTGAATTCGCGTTTTTTAATTTCTGATGAAAAAAAAAGTTTTTTTCATATCGTTGACGCCTGAGCTTGTATCGCTCGAATTTGCCTGGATCGATTTTTATCACGTAGTAGGAATGTTGTTTCATCTATGTTCGTCACCAAAGACGCAAATAACTTTGATTCCTGAAGATATATTCGATAATTTTTTTTTCCCGCCATCACAACGACTAATTCATTCCGAAGCAAGTGATCAGCGTCCAATCAATTCTTGCGAATATCATCATTATCGTTCCATCAGAAACGGTCGAAGTTACACTGAGAAAAATTTTATTTGTTACAGTAACTGGAAAAATTTAATGAAACAGGTATCGTTAAAAGACTGTTTGAATGTTGTTGGAATTACGAAAAACGAGGGACGACTAACCATTTTGCGCTGTTGTCGATCATTTTTTGGTAATTGCAACACAAAATCAGTTTCTGAGGTTTACTATACTTTTTTAGTTAAACAAGGCTTTACGTCAATTTATCGTTACACAAGCATTAAATTTTCGCAACAGTTACAAGAAAGTATAGCAACAGTGATCGTAATGAGAAAGAATAGTAACGGATAGTAGACTTTCCGGTAACAGCTAGAAAGCTAATTTTAATTTTCTACCTAGAACTATATTTTTCGATTGTGGCAAAAAATGAAAATAGTTAAGGACTGAGCAGTAACCGGAACTAAAAATTTCTCTCAGTGTATGTGACATGAATAAATGTATGTTGCTTCAGGTAACAAAGGCTCGAAAATATTGTTCCAAATCCACGACCCATTTCCTCGAGTCGTTCAATCCAAATGATTTTCAACTCTCCTCACTCCTCGAGGAGGATTCCGGCCTCGCCATTTGTTTGACTTCCTTAATCCACGCCCCCTGATAACGGGGTGATATACGTGGTATCACATAACTTTCCAGGCGTTACACGTGGGAGAACCAAAAGAGAGAGAGAGAGAGGGAGAGAGTGAGAGAGAGACTCATACGCCCAGACTAGAGTTTAATTAAAACGGTCTTCCGAACTCAAAATTCCCGCCTTTGCCGGCACGACGTGTTACCCTCTCTCTCTCTCTCTCTCCTGCGCAGGATTCAAGTCGACCTTTTCCGAACCGCCGCGGAATTCTATGGCGGACACTCGAAGGTCTCGTACAGCGACTACCCGCGGAATTGAATGGAATTTTTATGAACCGCTCTGCTAGGTGAAAAAAAAAAAAGAAAAAAAAACAACCCCCGCGGGATTTCCCGGATTATAAACGAGCGGTGAATTCATTTTCCATGAGGAATCGTTCCCATATCCGAGCGGTTCGCAGCCCGCTTATCATCGCGATAAAACTAGTTCTGAACCGCTTTTATAGGGTTTAAAGTTGAATAGCGATATCCTGCAGGAAGGGTAGCGTACATATAACGACGACTGAAAATTAGCTAGGCGATAATCGAATCAAATTAGTCCAACTTTGATGATTAATTGCTGTGGACAATTTTACCATTGACAGGATAAATAAGACAAATCAGTTGAATGAAAAATGTTTGTAATAGAGGCGGCGTTTAATTACCGCGAATAAAAAGAGCGAAAATCATTAATTTTCGTTACGCTTGGCGGTTATTTTTCAAGGAATCGAACATTCCACAGGATTCTCCAACGGAGCCTGAAAATTACTTTACAACCTCAAGTTTTTAACAATCGAGTTAATTTTTTCAGGTAATACTACTCAATATAAACTGTCGCGTAGATTTGTCTGCTTGAAATTTTATTTCCGCGGTTCATTCAATTCGTTCTATTGTTAAATATGTTTCATAATTAATTTCCACGCGAATGCGATGTACACACATACGTGTGGATAAGTGAGAAGAATTCAAGGTACAAGTCTTGGGCGAGGAGTGTCGGTAACATGTCGGTAACGGAATCTGTGTTCAGGACTCTCCTTGCTTATCGACTGATAATATGTATATTGTATATTGTATATAATGATGCATGCATTGACATAAAACTTATTGTTAATTATGAGAAAAGTTTCTGAGGAAAATCCGTGAAAATTTCACGTACCGCGGCTTCGAAGCGGGTGTGAAAAAAATTTTCACCTTTAAAGGGGGGAAACGGATTATTGTGTAAATTAAGAAATATGCAAATATGCCTTCGCCCATTAGCGTTGAAAGACATTATACTTGGAGATATTTTCGTGAATTGCCCATCGCGTATATATCCCATAGCTATATGTATATATGCTCGTAAAAACGACGGTTATTTTTTCAAGACTGCAATGAATTGTCCCGCGGCAAATGTTTCGTTCGAGACTTGTCGGAAAAATTTTGAAAATTGGGTTTGGATCGTTGTTGTGATGTTAACTCCCGGTCATGAATGATTTTTCAGTGATATTCAATCAAACTTTTCAATCGTCGTCGCTAACTCAGTTTTACACATTACACGTCGTAGTGGCACTGAAAAAATTGATCTTCAAACAATTTCTTCGCAACGAAATGTTGACAAAAACAGATGTCAGACTTCATACTGATAAAATGAAATCATTCAAATTTGTATCGACAATGCGCGATGAAAAAGTATAATAAATTATTATCTCGAAGATAAAAAAAATTCATTCAAAGTGTTTAAACGAAATATTTTCAAAGTTCGTTTCAACCTATGAGATAATAATCTACAAACTGCAGACAAATACAACGAAAAGTAAATCTAAGGATGGAAATAAATTTTTATTTATTTTTTTTTCATTCTTTTTTCCACGAGCTTTGAGAGCGCGATAAGCTCGAAACGATCTCGAAGGATAAGAAAAGATGAAAAAAATCATTCCACGTATCGTAGTGCGTAAAGATAATCCAGAGCAGAGCGCAGAAGCCCCTGATGGTATTGTGTGGAGAGGTAGAGCTTGCAAAGTACGGTAGAGAAGCGGAGCTTTTTCCTTTTCATTTTCAATCCCTGTGAATCGGCGATGAGGAGAGAACGGAGGAGGAGAAGTAGAAGGAGGGAAGCCAGTTTTAAACTGAAATGTAAATCGGTAGAATATTCCCACCCCATCCCCCCTGGCTCCCGGCTGGAGTCGCGGCGTTTCCTTTCAACTTTCGCGCCCATAGAAGCTGAGCGGACCTTGCAGAATTAATGTCGCCCGGTCGTTTTCACAGTCTCTTTGCTCCCGTGTTAGTAAAACCCTTTTCACCCCATCGCAGACGGTTCGCAATGCCGACCCAAATTCTCCAGTCGACCCCGCGATATGAGCTACAAACACGACTGTCACGCTTACTTCCTGTAATTGTTGTGATCACGTTTCTCAACCCTGGTAATCATGCGTCGACGCCATTACAGGTGAATAATAACACCGCGTGATTGGAGGTGAGAAAATTTGTTTTTTTTTTTTTAACATTTTGATTGTTATTCTTTGTTTCGAAAAAATGGCGGTCTTTAAATATTGAATTCCAAACAGCATTTCGTCAACTACGATTGTATTCAATCGTCGACACAACTTTTTTACGGAATTGTTGCATGAAAATGTTTATGTTAAATCGATCAAATTTTTTTCTTGTCAGGGAAATTAATTTTGGATAACATGCGTCGCGTTGTGAAATTCGTGAGGATGAAGTTATCATAACGTTACTGTAACGATGCATGTTTAGGAAAAATCGTTCATTCACACCTTTAGCAATGTCCGAAATTTAGTAAATCATGATGGACAAAAAGAAAAAAAAAAAAAAACATGCTCTTATTTTTAAAAGCGAACTTGTTTAAAATCATTCTAAAATTCTGCAATAATGTTTTTTTTCTCTGACGTTTCGTTACGTTAATGTTACTAACTTTAGCCTCAGTGAAATTCGCTGAACATTTGGAATCGCACGTTGAAACGTTTAAATCTCGTTAAATTCGAATAATTCATACAGTCTCAATATTCCACAGAGCAAAGTGTAATTATAAGTAATTTGACGCAGGAAGCTCAACGGTGCAGAAATTATAAACATTTCTATGATTTTTTTTAATGTTCATTGGGTTAAAACTGCGATAATAAAAGTTGATTTTCTTACTTTGAACGGGGAGTATAATTAAGCTCTCTCTGTCTCCACCTTTCTTTTTCTTTCGCAATTCTTTCTGTTCCTTTTCTTTATCCAGTCGACCGAGCGAAAGCTAAATTGCATTGTACGTTCGAAAAGGATGACGTTGCGTTAAAGTCTTGTCTGATTCAGGTACAGTCCGATAGAAAACAATGTCCAATTGAACGAATTACGAAACAAAGGCGAAACAAGTTCAATTCGCAGGGTTAATCACTCGGATAATCAGGTTGAATTGAGTCGAAACAACGTCCTTCGAATAGATGGAGAAACACAAAGGGAGAAAAAACAAATGCTAGGCATTTAACACGAAAATAGCTCACTAACTTGTAACAATTTTTTTTAAATTATACCAATATTCTGAATTTTTTCGAAGGTGTAAAAAAAAAAAAAAAAAACTGTTCGTAATCTATAATCGATTTCAAGATATCACAGCTGATTTTTTATACAATTGTATTTATGATTTTTATATTTAAATTGTATTCAACAGATCTGAGTCTCAAATTTTTAATAAGCTCTTCGAATAATGGAAGGAATAATTCATGAAAAGTGAATAAACGAATGGCGTATCATGTTGAACCAATACTTAATTTCGAAGTGTATATATTTCTATTTATTGATTCTGATGAGAAAAAAAAAATGTTCGAATAAAACGAACCCCAAACAAATTGAACGATTGCTTCTCGAGATGTACAAATTCCAAAAATTATCTGAATTATTTCCCTGGCATACTTTTTGGCTTGACGGTACGCCTGACAAATACTCGTGATTTTTATAGTCTGAGGTATCAGCGATGCCCCGACAATTCGATAAGGAGTCGACACCTGGGTCCTGCGTGAAGTAGGGCGCAATTGCGAATTCAGAACGAAAAAAAATAATCGAACGCGACTCGATTGAATCGGTAAAAATTAATCGATTGATCGATGACGTCGTATTTTTTGAAACGGTGCGTACGAAACCATAATTTCGTAAATTTCTGTACTTGGTCTTAATATTAGAAAAGTTTTTTAATTTCAGGTAAAAATATTCACTTATCATAATAAAATACTTAGTAAGTAAGATAATGATAATAATAATTGGTAATTTAATGAGCTATATTGACGTTGCATTGGATCGTTTATGGAAGTAAAAAACAAAAACCGATCGTCAGAAAAAACAATCTAGTCGCTCGATTGATCGAGTTTGAAGAATAATCGATTATTATTGGTCATTCTTGTCAAAAGATCAACGTATGGGTTGAGATATTTTGCTTGCATCGATTGCGAGAATCGGTGAAAATCCAAAGCCGGGCGTAGAATACGGGAGAAATAGGTGTACAGGGAAAGGAAAGTGAATCAAAGCTTTTTTCAGCTTACAAAGAGAAGCTTAATTACATACGTAGTATCGCCACAGCTTCCTGCTGGAAAGCCTTGGAAAGTTATTCGCCAACTTGAAACTTCACCTTTACCCAGCAACAAATAAGAAATAAAAAAAAAAAAACATCGCAAAAGCGAACGGGAAAAGAGAAAATCCTTTTTCTGCAAGTTTTTGTTTTCAAGTTTTAATATGAAAGCACGCGTCTCGTCCGCTTCAATTTCATCAACCGCTTTCTCCTCCGCCTCTGTTTTCACCTTACGAGACCTCTTTCTTTCCTGTTTTTCATTAATCCTCATGCTCCCTCATTTTCTTTCCGGTCGCAACGCGGACTTTCCGCTTCGTATCCTGTCCTTAAACCAATAATGTAAAATTCTTCCGAGATTTCCGCAACGATATGTGGATCTTGTCTCGTTTTTCATTTCCTTTTATTTGTCCTTTCTTTTTTTTTTTTTTTTTTTTTCTTCCAAACGAAATATTGAAAACCACCGTGAAAATTTTTTTTTTTGACTCCGCCAGCTACGCTTGAAATTTTCCAATTTCAGATTCGATATTGACGCTTCAGGTTTTTCGTTTTTTGAAAATCATTGATCAAGAGACCCGCGAGCTGGATCTATCGAATACGGCTATCGCTCCGATCGGTTTAATAATATCAGACGGAGAAATGCGATGAATCAAGCTAATGGAGGGAATTAATATCAATATATCACATCTCGAGAAAATGCGAACGGGGCGGGGGAGGTTTGATTTCGCTGTGCGCTGCAGGATTTGGCTCGCCGCTGGTAAAACAAAGCCAAAACCTTGATCCGCGGACAATTTCGGAGACAAATTGGCCACACTTCACCGCTCCGGTGATTTATCTTGAGTCGGTGAACCACTCGACCTAGCTTTATATGATCTCCGACTAAAATCCAGCCCTGATTTACAATTCTCGTAAGTTCGCAGCGCTAAAATCCGAACGGCAAGAAGAGCAATCTGTAATTAACGTTACTCGCGATTAATTATTACAAAACGGATATAATTGGAATTATTTCTCCGTTTTTTCATTCCAAAGTGTCCAAAAGATTTTCAATTTCTCGTACCTATCGAGCAGGACAATTTTAACCTACAGGTTTGTATTCAAATAATTTGCATACAAATATCGTTTTTTTCTTTTTTTTTTTTTTTTCAGTAAAATATTACAAATATTCGTTTCACGTTACGTAATACAGTAAATAATACCAAGAAACAGACGAAAAATTACTCTCCGCTGCACGTATCTAATTTTGAAGAAAAGCAAAGTGGTTCTGATAAGTTTCAAATGGTAAATATCAATGAGCCGGAGGGATTCGCATAACGCGAATCTCGGCGAGACGTTTATTCGAACTCACGAAAGCCGGCCGTCATTCATTGAGTGATCAAGGCAGAAGGTTCGGGGTTATACGGAATATGGAAATGTATGGGGATGATTTTAGTTCGTATTTGAATTCCGATAAGCAATTCAAGGATTTGCACAAATTAGCATCGCGAAGCGCGTCTGCGAGGCGACGCCGAAATAAATCTGCCGAACATAGCCGACGAAGCGCTTGTTTCTTTGTGTATAAAAAACGCTCTTCACTCTACCTCCAGAAATCCGTACGAAAGTTGAAGAACAATGGAATGATTCTGAGCATTTTTTATTAAATAATAAGATTTTTTAAACACAGTTTTTCACGATCCTTATTGGAAATAGGAGAAGACACAGAGAGGGAGAGAGAGAGACGTAGTAGATCTACACTCGTCTCAATTTCATTTTACGGACTCGTCTTTTTATCTTTTTATTTATACATTAATGTGTTATTTGTTATTAATTATGAGTTTTTTTTTTTTTTTTTTTTTTTTTTTTTTACTAACCATCAGGCTAATTTTGTTAGGCGTGCGACGAGTAGTGCTTATTTTATATTGTAGAAATAAAGTAACGAACTTAAGAATGGGTAGATAAATAAAAGAAATGAAAAAATAGAAGTTCACAAATTTATATAAAAGACTCAATTCCTCTTGCTGTCTGATTTTATGTGTCTGTTTTATTTTTCTGACTTTATTGCGTAAATTGTAGAAGAAACTAAAATCGTTACAAGTTTTGTCTTTTCGTTTACTATTCGCTTAACCGGTTGACTGGTAGTGGATCATATATGTATCTACATATTTAAATAATTCTGATATTTCCGGATGGATTTGAACGAAAATTGGTACACTATTATTCCGGGGGTCACTGAATCCAAATTTGAAAGCAGAATTGAAAAATTCAATATGAGGTATTCAAAATGGCGACTAAAAATACCGCTAATTACGACCCTTGTACCGAAAAGACAAGAACTTATTCCACAGTCCTTTGAAATTCTTTACTCGGGGGGTTTTTATATTATTATTAAAAAAAAACAGTCAGCAATAAAACCAAAAATTCACTTCACCTCATCCTTATTTTCGCTCTCAGGGGGTGGCAGATTCAAAAAATGATTTCTGAAACGAACTCAGAAACCCAAAAAAACTGATATTGATATTTTTACATTTTCGGACAATATTTTTACTGTCAAAAAAACAGCTGTTGGAAACAAAGATGCGCATCTTGAGCGTGTTAATAATTCGGCGAACTTTGCCGCGCAATTTAGCCAACAAAACTTGACCACCTACCCAAGTAATTAAACTTTAGATCAAGATCCGGGTCCCACAGAATTGTGCAATCATTCGACCCAATTTCGGCCCGGAAACTGCGAGTATGATTCAATTCTGGGATCCCGTTAATTCCCCGAAGGGACATGGCGGCTCTTCCGTTTATCCCGATTTCAGTGCGTGATCAACGCCTTAGGGAAGAAATGAATGAACGCAATTTTGGATAAGAGTTAAACTGACACTTTATACAAAATTTACAAAATATTGCAATTTCGCAAATTTTACTATTCGACGAGTAAAGTCACCGGGTTAATGGATTTTCACCCACGAATTAACAGATTTCTCAGCGTGCGCGTTGTTTTTCCGATCTTTCAATTATCTTACGATTACACCGAGGAAAATTTTTTGTTACGGTTAGCGTTCGGTCCTTAAATACTTTAATTTTTTACCACAATCGATAAATACAGTTCCGAGTAGAAAATGAAAATTAGTTTTCTAGCTGTTACCGAAAAGTTTGGTATCCGTTACTATTCTTTCTCATTACGATCGCTGTTGCTAGATTTTCTTGTGACTTTTGCGAAAATTTAATGCTCGTTTCGTTTAATTAAAAACATCATTTCCTTCCAATTGACGCCATGTCTGAAAAATCTGACGTACTTCACTGGATTTTGGCATCTTTTTTTTAAATCTTTACCGTTTCTTTTTTTTTTCGTTCCAAATACAAAATTATAGGTCATTCAGAAAAAAAGTCAACTTTCCTTTCATCGGTCACTAAAAAAAAAAGAAAAAATCACGTACTTCAAGACTAATATTAACGCGTATAAAAAACAAAATTAACAAATGCTCGTTCATTTTTTTGTTTTTTAAATAAATTGAAAAAAATGATACTCGATTTCGTGTCACAAAAATTATCACCCCGTTAAACTACACCCCGAATTGCATCGGGTGACGAACACAAATGAGGCGCGAGCTAAAAGAAGGGAACAGATTCGGATGGAAACCTGTGATTCTGTCAAACCGATCGACAAGTCTGCAGGAGGCGCAGAAACTCGGAAGAGGAAGCGCAAGTCTGTCGGTGAGAGAGCGGAGAGTTGTCATAGACAGCATAACCCGATCCTCTCTACTCGAGGTTTGAGAAAACCGAGTATTTCTAGCCACCAGAAGCCGTCTATTCGACTCGAGATTCGCCGAACGCCAAGTTATCCAACCGCGAGGCTTTATTTATGGCCATAGAAACTTTCCTGCTTGATTTATTTCGAACGTAATATACATACCCATGCGCGTGTGTGTATATATGGGGCATTCCACGCCAATTCGACCGGGGTTTTACCCTTCATCTCTCAGATTTGGCGAAAGATTTTTTCGATGATTGTTCTCACTTTGAAAGGTACTGGGTTTTTTTTTGTATTCTTTCGACTCAATTTGAATTTTCTACAATTTTTATAAACGATTTTACCGACCGACCATAATTAAAAATTCCAAGAAATTCTGAAAAATCCTGCGCTAGAAGATATCACAATTTTTAAACTTGGACTCGGAGTGGGCCGATTCTCCCTTCCTACTGTTTTCAACCTTTTTCCGAAAAAATATCGTTAAAAAAATTCGAAGCGAAAGTCATTTTACTATGGGTGGTTGCTGAAACTTTTTTATATGTCACACGGGATTTTGGAAAATTTTTTCAGATTTTTAATTGTGGTCGGTCGATAAAATCGTTTCTAAAAATTGTAGAAAATTTAAATTGAGGCAGAAAAAAAACAACAAAAACAAAAAAGAAAAAACCGAGTACCTTTCAGAGTGAGGATAATCGTAGAAAAAATCGCGCACCAAATCTGAGAGGTCAAGGGTAAAACCCAGGTCGAATTGGCGTGGAATGCCTCATATACGTACTAGGAAGAGAACCGAGCGGCCCAGTTTCCCAGAGAAACTGCAGCAGAGAAATGTCAACCCTTCATCCCTTATAGCTGGTCATCCCCCCACGTTTCGTTTTAAAATTCCCTGACAAAGTGCCTGCACGCTGTTTTCTTTACCGCGAACAATGTTTCACACCCAGCGTCGTATTTTCACTACGTATCCTGGACAGTTCTTTGCGGTATATTTCGGCGAGAAAGGAATCGCTCGAAATCAGGGACGTTGATTCAGTTATCAGTTTAGATGATTAGTTGAAACCTTACAACGTAATTAAATCGTAGAATAGCTTTGTCAGGACACTTTTGGCTGGTCAAAAGTCTCAAGTATTTGTGGATTTTATTACCAGCGATGGTCGTAAAATTTGTGCGATTAGAAAATTCTAATCACGTTAGTATGAGCTGCGAAAATCTCTTCAGAAACACAGAAATGGAGAGTAGGGTAATTGCGAACGAACGATTGAATATATCAATTCAATGAATTCGTTCGATTTCACTATCGAAAAATGGTTCGACATTTTAGTCCGATAACTATTTTCTAAAAATAGACTGAAACGTTTTTTTTCATCGTGTTGGCATCGTTAAGTATTCGGTTTCATTGTTAGTACGATGTACTGACATTTATTACGATTGAAAAATAGTAGTAACAATATCATTGAGTATTGAATACAAGGAAGAAAAGCTGATCCAGTTATTTTGTGAAAAGGAATATCTGAATAAAATAAACCCTGATTATAGAGTGAAAACAAATTAATCTGTTAGATTTTGAAAATTCATGACGGTTGATTCGACACGGTGATCAAAAATTTGAAATTTAACAGAACACGGTGAAAACACTCTATGCACAGGATTCTGGATTCGCTGATTAGATTTTCCATACCGAATTTTCAAAATCTAATTTCGGATTCGTAATCAGCGATCCCAAAAACCCTCGACAGAGTTATCTTTTCCTCAATTCGATGGAATTTGAAATTATTGTCCGCCATATCGAATCCGACGTTTTGAAGTTTTTAAATCCTATATCAGATTCGTAATCAGCGATCTCAAAAACTGATAATTTACGAGCAACATGAATTCCTTTACAGGGGAAAAAATTTCAAAGTTCTCTAAATATACAAAAAAAAAATCGTACCTCGGGTAGTCGAGATTTGATTTGATTATTATCCTGAGGAAATTGAATAACGCCGATGAAAGTTTGTCGTGCGTCATTGAACTTCTTTTTTCGCGCAGAGAATTCAAACTGTTTCAGTGATTTTTCGAATCATGAATTTATATCGGTGTACGAACGATAATTCTAATTCGTAATTTCTGTATTTTGCCAGTTTTTGTTAAGTGCCTTATAAATTGTCGGCCGAACGAAAGCTCGGAACTGATCGTGATTTGAAAATGAGGGAAAATTCAATTCGTGCATCCGTCAAATGCGGCAGAAAATAAATTCCAGCAACGTGTGTTTGTATTCGGTGTGATGCAGAAATAACTCGCTGTCTCGGTTTCAGATCCACACAACGATGATGATAAAGAATTCCGGGAAGAGGGTGAAAACTTTAGTAGACGGTGCGGAGGTCGAATACGGCTTAGCTGTAAATACATTTCCTGGATTATTCAGAGGGCACGAAGGGTGAGGAAGAATCTCGCTAAGTAAGAATAAGTCGAGAAACTAGCGTGAGTAATAAATTCAGCTTTGAACGTGGCGTCTACGTCTCTCCTTCATTCTTCATTCCTCTCTCTCTCTCTCTCTCCTGGGAATCTGGGATTAAGAGTTAGAGTAAGAAATACAACGCGCAAAGTTAATCCTGACGACGATGATGATGATGATGATGACGTCGACGACCAAGTTATATGCGACGCTGCATAATCTCGGATGAAGAAAATAATGCCTGCAGGTTCAATTCGTCTCTTTCCTTTCGATTAGTCTGCATCAAACTTTTTCATGCTCACATTATATTGAACCGTAAAAACCGAATAATCGAAATTTGTTTGATCACAGACAATAAATACAATGCGCAACTATAAATTCACCAATAAAGTAAAAAATCTTCAGTAAAATTTACAATTTTTAAATCAATCGTATAATATTTTTCACTTGCATCGAAAATTTTCGAATTTAAATGAAAATTTAACCAAAATTTAATAGCTTACGATATTCGGTACAGATCTTGATATTCCGTTTCGTATATAATTTGTGAAAAATTGCCGAAAATTTTTGTTTTTACGAAAATCACGAATTTATTATTGTAAATGAACGCAGGTAACCGTTTGCCGATTTTGTAAAATAAAAAAAAAAAAACACACAAATCTCTGGTGAATCGATATACGAAACTTTTCCATGGACGAAAAAAATGAAAACTTGATATTCCGCAGCCCCCCCGAATTTTTCCCGGAATTTGAAAACTGTAGAAAGATTATCTTCCGCGATTTAAATCATTACTCATCCGGGATGTTTATTTTTATTCCTTCACAAGCAATTACTACGATATTATTGACGCAGGAAGGGTGTTAAAGAAATTAAGTAGAAATAGCCGGACGGGAACGAAGCGAGCGCGGATGAATTCAAACAGGCGAATGAACAGCGAGTTCCGATGCAGGTGCATGGAGCTTGCACCTGCATTGAGGGCAATTCGCGGCGCCACGTGAAATAAAAGCTCACCACTCCCGACGTCCCACATTCGGCGACGCGGATGTTGCAGGAGAAACGGCAAAAGCGTGTAAATACATAGATACGTATGTGCCGTACATACATGCATACATGGGTAGTTATAAAAGTGTCAAGGGAGCTCTTTTTACCCTGTAGCCGGGCATTGTGCTCCTACGTACCTTATACTCTCTATACTCTCCGTGCCGCTGCTCCAGTGAGTCGAATCGGGGCCAATTTGGTTGGCCTCGGGCCAAGCTCGAAATATATTAACATACAAATAACTCCGCGCCCTTCCGTCGCCTCGTTCCGCTCGAGGAATGAAAAGCGGCGTGGCGAAGGATCGGAAGACGAGGAAAGACCGGGAGGGTGGTTTTCGCTGTTTCGAGAAAACGCTACTGACAAATGATCAGAGAAAAATCGGCGGTGTGGCCATTTTTATACTGGTACGAAACATTCTTGTTTTTGAAGCATCTTATTTTTAAAAGCTTCAGTTTCGGTGGCTCAATTTCGAAAAGCTTGCCCTCGAAAAGATCGACTTTAAGGACTCGGTTTTTGAAAGCTCGGCTTCGACGGCTCGATTTTGAAAAGCGCTACGTCGAAAAGCTCGGTTCGAATGGCTCAATATTGAAAAGCTCAATCTTACAAGGGTAGCTGATCGCTTGACGTTTCGTTCGCTTCAATTATTGTACAAGTTTTGTTAACGATTCGAAAATCGATGGTGATTTTTCAATATATTCAAATTAACGAATGATCTTTACCGATATCATTTAATGGAAAATGAGAAATACTAGAGAAATCGGAATGTGGAAAAGTCACCAAGTACAGAAATATCAGGATCGTCGTTTTTGTCGTTGTTTGTTGGTTTCTGCACGAAGAGAAATTTCTAATCGTGGTTAATAGACAGTTTCCTTGACTACTTTTCAATTTTTTGCCAAAAGCAAATAACACGGTTCTGGCCGTGAAATTAAAATCAGTTTCTTATAACTTTAACCAGAAAATCTAGTACACGTCACTTTTTCACTATTGTAGTCACTTTTAATATATTTTCCTGCAACTATTGTAATAATTCTATATCGTTGCCGGAATCAATTGAACCAAATGTAAATTTGTAGTTAACTAAACAAGCGGATTGAACGTTGCAGTAACCAGAAAATATTCTACAACCAACTTTAATCAACCCGAATGCTTTTCTGGTCACGAATTTACTTGTAATTTCACAAACATTCCAACCGTTATTTTAAAAACACCCTAATTACTCTAAGATTTCCTAGTAACTATAATAACGAATGAAATTTGTTTCAGTGTGATTTGGATTTTAAGGCAAAAATTAAAAAAAATTCAAACCGTAGATTTCATATCTCAGACCGAGTGAGAAAACGCTCGATGAATTATTACTGAACATTTGTGCTGCAGTTTATAATCGGATCCGAAAAATGAATGCATAATGTAATACAATCTGCGATATCTCTCTTTACACAAACTTTGTGCTTCCACATCGTGTCCGTAATTTTCAACTTTGAAATTTTCACTTAATCCGTAAACAATATTTCCGGATAATAAAACTGCACGTATAAAAATTTCGTTCATTCGTCTGATATAATTCTCAAAATTCGAGTGCACAAATTATCATTTTTTTTTCACCGCCTAAAATAAGACCTTTCCATCATTCAGGCGATTAATTCGTTACTCTCTTTCAGCCACCGCGTTCTGCTTCGTAAACGAAGCAAACTTCACTCTTATGAAAAGTATATAAGCTGTAATTAAGACCGTTGACGTGTAAAAGTTTTGTAAGAGAGTTTATACACGGTTTTCAAGACGTCCGTTGGCAATACGAGAGAGAAACTTCTTGCTGATGAAATGTTGGAAACTGGAAAGAGTTCGAAGACGCGAGAATGAAAGAAACAACATCGTAACTTCGTTGCTCAGATTTGACGTGCGGGTTCATTTCGTTTCAAATTGACGCGTGTCAGCCTTACAGATATGAGAAAAGTTTGAGTAAAACCACCGCCAGGAACTCGAACTCCGAATAATTCGAACTGTCGAGGTGTGATATCCGGTATTTTTGAAAAAACGAAGAAGACTTGATCTTTGCGACAAGCCAATTTTGGACTAAATTCAGAGCGAATTATTAGAGAGCTGAATTTTTTATTCCACCGTTATTTTTCGACTCGATTTTCAACTAAAATTGAAACTTACAATATTATAATTATCCTAGAGAATTAGAGATCCTGGAAAATCCAAATCCGACTTGTAAGCTTTCAAATTAATAATTCGAAAAGCTCGAACCAATTTTATTCATCCACTTTTTCCGTAGCTTATCATCGCTCGATATTTGTTGAAAAAACACACCTGCAGCAGAGATTGTATAAAATCCTAAATGAAGATTAAAAAGATTAAAACGAACACGAATCGACGTTGCAAGAAAAAAGTATTCACCATCTCTCGTTTTGCGAGTCTATCTTTTGTCTCGAAGCAACATCGCTAAGTTTTCCTTCAGCGTCACTCTTACGTGTCTTCGTGTATGAGATACGGGTTTCGAAAGAATCGTAAAACCGTCTATGAAACTAGAGGATATGAGAACAGATGTCGGAGAATATACGCTATGCGAGGCGAAAAATGGACGAGGATAAGAACCGGGATATTATGCTCGGCCGAAAAAAGTTTCCCATTTTGATGGGATGAATAATCAAACGCCTCTCTTCATATTTTCTACTACAATATGTCGTAACCCTTGAAAGGCGATAAACTCGGAGAGAAATAAAGATGAATAGCGAAAGAACGAGAATGGAAATGTCGATTCATTGCAAAAGATCTGCGAGCGGCTTTAAACGGTCGATAGAAGATTAAAGAGATAATTTTCAATTAATTTTACGTTTAAGTTATACTTTAAGTATCGTCGAAATGAATAAATTGATCGGTTGGAATGAGTTTGAAAAAATATTCAGTGAACTTTTTCTGGTATGCATGTTTTCATTTCTTTCGTTTTTTATTTATATATAATTATATATACATACTCCCGATTGAATTTCGATATTTCATCGGTTTCATTTGCGATAATATTAACTCACGGAAGTAAAATCGGGTGAATATTATATATTTGTTGATCAACTGATGTGAACTGACGATGAGTGGGGATGAATGATTTGCGATGCGATAGAGAAAGACGAAAAGAAAAATTAATGAAAGTGAAAAAAAAGGAGAAAAAAAAAAAGAAAAACACTCCGTTGAAACTAACAACGCTAAAAAATCAGAAGAGAGGCGAGATGTCACGAAAGAGTTTTTGTTCGATCAGCTGCAGACTCCGTGTTTCAGGTGAAAGGAGCCTTTTCGGTTCGCATCGCGTGCCAGAATCTCACGAGCCGCGTATTATTTATCAAATTTCATCTAGTTTCAAGGATTGAGCGACGACGCGATCGTCGATATTTTCGTATTCAATTATCTGCGAAATGTCACTTCCTTCTCTATAACTCGTGATCGCAAAAAATTGTGTGATAATAATTGGTTCTCTTATGATACGTATATACATATATTTTTTTTTTTTGTTTTTTTTTCTATTTATTTATTAATTTAGAGCGAGAGAAAAGCCCAAGAGGCGAACTCTAGGCAGGAAACACGGCAGATACGGTGAATAAAACCTTTTTTGAATAGCGTCAATATAAAATATAAAATACAACAATTATCTGCTGCTGTTGAGAAAAAATTCAATGCGTCTGAAACGAACAGAAAAAAAGTGTATATAACTTCATGTTTTCGATTTTTCACGAAATTTTAAACCAAACTTGTCGAAGCGTTGTGACAATTTTTATTTTTTTTTTCTATCCGTTGACCTTTGGCAGGCTTACAGGATAATTGATATAAATAAATAAATAAATAATGATTACGTACATTCTATGAATGTGCACAAGATAATTTATTTGAATCAAATCTTTATAATTCACAAGAATTCATTCGAACTTCTGCAGTTAAGGTGAAAATATTTCAAAAAAAAAAAAAAAAATAAAAATGTAAATGAATTTTGATGTCATTTTATCTGACAATGAGATTCAGGTTCTTGTTTGTTGTTTTTGTTGTTTCACTAATTCGCTGGAATTTCACAAACTTGGAAACAATTTTCTAAACTTGCTCCGAAACTTGTATTATCTCCAAAGTTTCTAGAATATGAAAAAAAAAAAAAAAAAAAAAAACGGACACGAATATTTTCGGCTGGTGAAAAGCGGAATAACATAACTTTACACCAACTGCCTGTACGATTTTATATTCACGGCTGGAATTAAGTTTCAAGTTTTCTCCTCCAACCGCTTCCTGAGTAATTTTGTATAACCGTGTTATTTATTATACCTATACTTGTATATACGAGAAATTTGTATTAATCAAGAAAAGAAAAGAAAAAAAGGAAACTCGACCGGTTCCGCAATTTTCCTCGTTTTCCGCTGTTTTCTTTGATGCCGCTGCTGCTGCAGCTACACATTTATAGGTATATATATATATATATATATATATATATACATAATCCTGTATTGGAAATATATAAAGAGCTGCATGAAATACCTATAATCGAAATATTCCGATCCGCGAATATAATATCCCGCGTGTCACTTCCCCGTCCGCTTTTCAATCCTCCAGATATTCATCAATACCGGGACTGAAGTTATGATCCGTATAAATCGGAGCTGTATGAACGACGATTTCGTTGCCGTTAATATTATTATAGATAAATTTCACGATATTACACTAACTCGTACGAATTCAAAATCTGACGGTACAGTAGTACGATTTTATTACATTGTGCGTCAAATTTCAACGTTTAACACAACAATTATACGTTTCATTATATTTCTCAGACAAATGATTTTTTATTCAAACTCTTTAGGTATTCCTCGTTTTTCCACCCCGGTTTATCCGATCGTTCGACTAATTCGTTGTAAGTGTTGCAGCGAAGATTGAAAAAAAAAAAAAAAAAATTTGACATTACACGAGGGAAGAAAATCATCGATGCACGATGATGAAAGTTCAGATTCAGGCCTTTTGAAACTATGAACGTTGAAAACCGACGATTGTTGAAAACAGAAAATAGTCAAGCAGAAATTTTGCGATTTTGATTAACATCTACAGATATCAAACAGGGATCGCCGAGAACCCCGCGTCAAAAATTACTGGGTAGAAACTGATACATAGATTCGAGTAAGTCGAAAAAATACTCTTCAACCATCGTGATATTACAGCGCAATTTAGTTATTTTTGACAACGTGAAAAAATGAAAAATGTCATAAAACGACGAGATATCGGAAAATACATCGTTCTACTGGCAAAAAAAAAAAAAAAAAAAAAAAATCATCACTCACTGAATCAACGATTTTTCCTATATTTTATCAATTATATTGGATCAAATCATATTATCTTCAATGTTTTTCGTACGGAATTTACGGCGAAGATGCCGTGGAGTCGATTCAACGCCGGGTGTGCTGAGTACGATTAAAAAAAAGAAAAAAAAAATAGTCAATTTGTTAATGCTCAGACCATCGAAAAAGTAAATCAAAAAACAATATCTTATACCTCGCAGTCTCATCAAAACTGTTATTTCTTATAACAGGTTCTGGACTTGGGAGCGTAGGGATAAAGAGGAGAGGGAAACGAGAGAAATGTCGAGAGAAAGTTGGAGTGGAGGTTGAGAAGAGGATGGAAGGCGGTGGGGGGGGAGTGAGAAAAGATACGCGGACGTTATTGATTTCTCGGTGAATTGAAAGGGTGCTGATCAGCCGTGAGTATATTTTGCCGGCCACTTTTCTCCGGCGGCGTAAAAGATCTGTATTCACAATGTTCGTAATCTCCGATTGTTAGCGAGTGCAGACGGCAGATGGCAGCCAGAGTGCAAGCGGCGAGCTTTTTCGAGGTTGAACGGGACGAAAACAATTTCTTTTCCAATTTCTGCACCCTTTGTATCCCCGTTTCTATACACAGGCGTGTGTGTGTGTGTGTGTGTATTTGTGTCTATTTATATAAAGTGTACGCATCGTTACATTGGAAATATAATTAATGAAGGTAACGGAACGGCGAGTGATAATAATTAATCATACAACAGCCTCGGAACTCTGCGGAATTGTCGTATGGCTATATGTAATATTTAATGATGAACCAAAATTATGGCTCGATATGATAAATTAATCCGCAGGCTTTGTTCAATGCGAGTCGCGGCAAACTTTCGTGTAGGTATAATAAACGGTAACTTGAGCCATTTTATTCAGTCGTAATATTTCCAACGTTTTTCCGTAAGCTTTTACTTGTAACCGGATTTTACGTTTTTGCTTTTCTTTTTATTTTAAACAAATGAGGTAATCACAAGCGGAAATAGTCCGCGGGGAATTTCAAGTATAGATTCTTTTTTTCAGCGATAAGATATTACGTTTTTTCTTATTTACGGCTAAGCGAGGTGAGATTCACTCTTAGATCGGTGATTGGCTGTTGCAATGATTTCAAGCGATTTTAATGTTACTGGCTTTGCCAATAGTGATTCGCGATTTCAACACGTACGAATACACGTGCGATTTCACACGATTGCGACCCGTTTCAAGCAATTCCAAACTATTTCGAGTGATTTCAAGACATTTTTAAAGTGACTAATTTTCAAAGTGGTTTACTTTTCATTTCAACGAGTGCGAATATACGTCCGATTTCACACAATATCAAGCAATTTAAAGCGACTTCTACCGATTTCAATCGATTGCAAATGATTTTAAGTGATTTAAAACGATTATAAGTGATTTCAAGCGATTTTAAAGTCACTGCTTTCCGAATTGGTTTTTCAAGCGAGTGTTTTTTAAAGCGGTTTGCCAGTTCAACAAGTAAAAATATACGTTCGATTTCATGCGATTCCAAGAGATTAAACGTGATTTCAAGCGATTTCACGCAATTAAGGGGGTATTCTAGTGTAGAGGCATGAATTTGAGGTGTTTTTTGAAGTGCTATAAACAAAAAACAAAAAATATTTTTACCATCCATTTTTTTATCAGGCGTTTATTATTATTTCACGATTACAAAAAAAAAAACAAGTCAAAAAATACAAAATTGAAAGTGCTATGAGTTGTTGAAGTGGGGGGTACAAAAAAAATGGCGCGCCAATGTTGTCACGATTGTAAGCATTTTCAAAATCAGAAAAAAAAAAAAAAGATTATTAATCTACATAAATGCAGCTATCGTACTAACTAAAAAAAAGGCAAAAAAAATTTTTTTTTGCCAAATTACGGCTGTCCGAAAAAATAATACGTTTTTTTTTACTTTTTTGGACGTTTCTGAATTTTTTAAAAATAGTAAAAATTATTATTTCGTTATAATAATAGTTCGTGCGATAGAGACATGTATTGAGAAGATTCTCACCAAATTTCAAGTAAATCGGTTCAATAGAACTTGAGAAATCATGTCAACCGTTTTGAAAAATGTAGTTTTGAGAAAAAAGCGTGTAAAGTTTCGAGTAAAATTCGTTCCAGCCGAGCTAGTATTGAAGACGTGTCACTAAAATAGCTATATCTCTGAAAATAATTGAAATTTTGACTTGTCCTTTTAAGGACACATTCTTGAAAGGTTAAGCTTTGAAAATATAAAAAAAAAAAATCGATTTTTTCAAATTTCTACACTAGAATACCCCCTTAAACGCGATTTCGAGCGATCTCAAGCAATTCGAAGCAATTTCGAGTGATTTCGAAGTGATTTCAAACGATATCGGAGTAACTACTTTCCAAAGCTGTTTGCGATTTCGACAAGTCGAATACGCTCTCACGGCTGTGAGTATAAAGTAACGCAACTTTGAATACCTGACGAGATTGCAGCTCATTTAAAGACGATAACCGTTTGTTCGTATGGCTCTGTATTTTGCTAAGCCAACCTCTTAGCTCGTGGTTAAAATCTTTGCCATCGACTGATTCCTGCTTGACAAGTGTCCCATTATTATTCATTCCAGGATCAATCATTTCAAAAATATAACATAAAACATGCATTCATTCAATTTTAATAAATCAGGGCTTGTTTTACAATGCTCGAGACAATGAACTTTTCCCGAATTTCCAAAAATCCCGTCACCGATTTTTCTCCACCGAATTTATGTCAGCACGTAATATTGTAGCCGAAAATGTATCTCGGATCCACAAATATTTCCCCGAGTGTGTCTCGTCAACGCATACCAGTCCGGTGGAATATAATAGGTACGTTTCGGGAGGGTGGGTTTGCAGATAGTTTGATGAAAACGGGGTTCGAATCACCCACCAACCTGAGGAAACCGACGGACCCGTTTATCTCGGACAGCACGAAGTCTTCTCTGCTCTCCAGAGGATTGTAATTACATTCGCCATTATATCTTCACCGTAATTCTACTAGGTATATATATATATTATATACTCGTATAGCATTCCCGTCGACCTGCCAGTTGTTTCATACGAGTTATGACGATACTCGGGCTACACAAACGCGTCGCTGCATATTCGCGAGTTTGATTGAATTCTGGCGAGAAATTCGAGTGTTCGAATGTTCGCACTGAGAAAAATAAATTTTCGCGACAGTTGCAAGAAAATATAGCAACGGTGATCGTTACGAGAAAGAATAGTATTCATTTTCTATCTGGAACTATATTTTTCGATTGTGGTAAAAGATGAAAATAGTTAAGGACTGAGCGGTAACCGGAATTAAAAATTTCTCTCAGTGCACCCTTGTTGCCCTTATGGAAAAAAAAAAATCTGAACTCAGGTGTAAGTTTGACGCACCCGAATCTCCTAGATAACTCTAGATTGTCATAAGAAAAAAAGTTGAGGGTGTGAATTTAAACCCGAAGAACTAAAACGGAGAAGGATAAAATAAAAATTGCAAAAGTGATCTTTTCGTAAATTCTAATAAATATAATAAATACTATAATAAATACTAATAATAATACGTAAATCAATCGTAAATCCGGTTTTAACCTTCAATATTTTTTTTCTCTCCTCGGTTCGATTTCTTGTCATGAAAGTTATCGAATCGTCAACGACTTTCTCATTCCCTTCACATTGCGTTGAATACTCGACTAAGAAAACGCTTACCGGAATAGTTCAATTTACAGGTTCAAAAGTTAATTAAAAATATGTGAAAATGAACTTCACCGTCGGAGTAAATTCTATGAATTGGAACGGTAACGAAAAATTTCAATTCCGAATCGATCGAGAATACAATAATCGTGAATAATTCTTTCGGGAGAAAACAAATCGTATCGATCAGATGATGCGTTGCACGTTCAATTACCCGAAGAAATGTGGGACGTTGTTGTCCGAGTAAATATGGGTCAATTATTTCCGGAATTGCACCCTTCAGCGTGGAAAGACAAAAAAAAAAAAAAAGAAGCGAATAAATACTGAAAGCAGAAGAATGTAATGAAAGCGGAAAACTGATGGAATATCGGTGGAAAAACGACAAAGCGACACGAGCCGTTAGTCGGGTGAAAATATTTCACCCGGAGGTTTTGCCAAAACCCCTTTTTTTGCGGTACTCGGCAAATATACCCGTATATAATATGCTCGGTAGGCTTAGCAAATTAGGTAACAGCAAAGTTTCCGCTTATCTTGATCCTTCGCAAAAAGTGACTCGCTCGTTACGATGTAGCTGCTTGTGAATCCCCTGCCGTCTGATTAATACAGATTATATTTAACTTGGCAAAGGAGCGGCGGGGGGTGGGGGGGGGGGGGGGGGGGATCGAAAATTGACTCCGTTTACCTGCAAATATCATTTCCGATACCGCAATGACGATAAATAACGGAAATACAACACTGTAGAATTGTTTAACCCTTACACCGCACACCGGGGTCAAAATGTTGACCGTAAACTTCGTATAAATAATTTGATTTCATTACAGATATATACATAGAAATTAGAAATTCATTTCCACTCTTGAGAAACATCAGCGTAGGTATATAATTTTCATGAAACCCGTGAATTGTGTACACTGAGAAAAATTTCATTTGTTACAGCAACTAGAAAAATTGAGTGAAACAGGTATCGTTAGAAAAACTGTTTGAATAATGTTGGAATTACGAAAAACGAGGTACGCCTAACAATTTTGCGCTATCGTCGATCCCTTTTTGGTTACTGCAAAGCAAAATCAGTTTCTGAGGTTTACTCTACTTTTTTAGTTTAAAAAAGGCTTCAACGTCAATTTATTCTTGCACGAGCGTTAAATTTTCGCAACAGTTGTAAGAAAATATAGCAACAGCGATCGTGATGGTAAAGAATAGCAACGGATACTAGATTTTTCGGTAACAGCTAGAAAACTAATTTTCATTTTCTACTTAGAACAATATTTTTCGATTGTGGTAAAAAATGAAAATACATAAGGACCGAGCGGTAACCGGAATTAAAAGTTTCTCTCGCTGTGGAGAAAATTTCATCATGCGACGAAAGAACCTCAAAATTTCCCGAAAATTTTCAGCTGCTTAATTAAAATTTATTCAATTACGCTGCGTCAAAATATTATTCAAAAATTCCTAAAACGATCGAAACTGTTCCGAGCAAATATCTATCGATCCTTAAATGAAACAAAATTTGCCTTCAACCATTCTCACAAATATTGACAGGTTTTCTTCAGGCGTTTCGCGATACCAAACATGCAATAATCGAGCTTTTCTGTTGAGAAACATTCAAGACACGCGCGCCATTTTCTCTCTCTCTCGCTCTCTCTCTCTCTCTTTGAATTACGAGGCCGGTTAACCCCTTTTTGGTTCCCGGAAATAAAAAGCGCCCCGTCGAAAGCCTCCACCACCCCCCCCCCTCCCCCTTCTCTCTCTCTTTCTCTCTCTCCCCCTTTCGCGGTGTTTCTTCCCAACTCGCCCCGTATTTCGTCACTATTAATCTTGTAATTTGAACCCTCCCAAACACCTCGAGCAGCGTTCCACTCTCGGCCCACTTTTGATCTCGGCACTTAGCGATTTCCCCGAGTCTTCTTCTTCAACTCGAAAATCTGCCCCCGGCCTCTCTCGACCTTTCCGCTTTCCAAACCAAACAGCTTCGACAACTGATCTTCAGGCGTGTTATCCACCCTTAAGGTTTGTTTGTCATTTTATTTTTCACTCTACGTCGGTTGTGTTAAGAAAGAAATTTGAGAAATCAACGTCGTTCCCGGACAAAATTACGCGAGGAAAATCCTACGCGAAAGTGTAATTTTTCAGTTGTTCGACCAAGTTTGGGGAAATCGATTTGGAAAATCAAAAGCCGAGAGTCCTCGGAGCGAAATTAACTCGCTTCTTGATCGTTGAACCCCCCAAGGAAGTTGTGCGAGGTTTCTTGACGAAGTCGCAACGATCCGGTCGCGGCATTGAAGCGGGAAAGCTTTCCAAAGGCCCGAAGGCTCCACGAATAAGAAGAAGAGTCAAATATTAAACGCTCCGTTATTACACGTTTTCGGAAAAGCGAAGAATAACTCTCTTGTTCTGAAATTAATTGTATTTTGTTCCTAAATGCGGAACAAGTCGCAAAGTCCTCTCAATGTAATTGACGATTCTGTGAAAATTTCTCCGCTGCTTTAAAATTGAACCGTGCTAACGAAAATCAATAATTTTCTTCAATTCTAAAACGAGATTTTTATACATTAGGCATTCGTTATATCAAAAAAAAAAAGCTTAAACCATCGAAGCTTCGTTTGAAAATTGTACAGAACTTGATAAATTCGTTCGAGTTGACTCTGAGATTGCCAATGTTTATTTTTTACAAAACAATTTCGACGAATTGCAGCAAAATTTTTTATTTTCCAAACGTTGTACGGAAATCGATTTTATGATCAAAAAAAAATGACAATGAATCATCGTTATCTGATCTTGTTTTCTTTTCTTTATTTTTTTTTACGCAATTCAAGCAAACACATTCGATTTTTTTTTTTTTTTTTTTATTTCTGAAGAGAATATAACGATTATAAAAAATCAACGTCAGTATAATAGTTACGTAACCGTCGAATAGTATCGATTTTTGGCAACACCAACGCTCAACAGCCGCTGTATCTGTTTTTCGTAAATTCGCGAATCTCCTTCGTCGATATGTTTGCTACCTCGTTAGCCGTACGAGAGGAACAATTTCGGGGTTAATCTGTTTAGGCAGGGTCGTTGTTTAGCGGTCGACCGGCGAAGGTGAGGCTTGAATAACATCGGAACCGTGATACATTTGTAGACGTTAGGGTGTTGCAAAAAAAAAAAATAATAATAATAATAACTTGCCATTTTTCAACGTGGAAACCCCTAAAAAGTTTCTTTACGTTAAAAGAAATATTCTGGGTAAAAAATGAGCGTTCCAAGTTATGCGAAAGATCGTCCTCATTCGATTTTTCATTATTTCTTTCTGACATTTTTTTTTTTTTATCTATTAAAAAGTGGATACAATTTTTGTTTTTTTTTTCATTGCCTGTATTAATCAAAATATCAATTCACGCCGTAAATAAGACACGCACTTGCAATACTTGGCCTCCGGTTTATGTTTCGGAATTGTATCTGACGACGAATTATGCATTAATAATTCAATTGACACATGAAATATTCACAATTCGATATAAAGTTTTGATTGAGGAAAATAAACTTCCCGATCGATATGTTGTTACATTATGCATCGTGACATTTGTGTTGAATACAAAGTTTTTGATTCGCTATCATCCAGCGTAAGTTCTTAAAAATGTTTGATAAATAAATAAAAAGTCCAGTGTAAACGATATTCAACAATTCATCATCTTTGAATCCTGAATCCTCATCTCAACCTGAAAAAATTTTTGAAACACTCTGATAAACGTACACGGGGCAAATCTTCTTTACCAAACACCAGAGAGAAAAAAAAAGAACCTCCTTCATCACTTTCTTATTAAAATACGTCAACTTTTCGAGTCACACATTATTGTACTGATCGTGAGTTAACTTTTATAACAAGATAGTATCCTAACGTTTTTAGGGTAGCTGATTACGAATCTGAAATAAGATTTTGAAAATTCAGGACAATGGATTGAATACGGTGGGCAAAAATTTCAAATTTGATTCAATACGGTCAAAAAACTCTCCGCAGAGGTTTTTGAGGTCGTTGATTGGATTCGGCCTACTCAATTTTTAAATTTTAATTTCGGATAAAAAAGCCTGGACAGAGTTTTTTTCCCCCGGATTCGATAGAATTTGAAATTTTCATCCGCTGTACTGGATCCGCTATTTTAAATTTGTGAAAATACGATTTCAGATTCGGCATCAGCTACCCGAAGAACTCATAAATTATGTAAACCATGTATATACGTGTAGAGTGGTAACTTTCTCAGGAATGAATCCTTCCTTCAACTTTCACGATTTTTTTCAAATCAATTTGTTACATCGCGATAATAATTCTCGAGTATCGAAAACCTATGAGTATACCGTCACAACTAGAAAAAATCTGCAAAAAAAATTTTTAAAAATTCTCTCAATGTACAAAAAATGGATGTAAAATAGGTGAGAATGGTTTTTCCGTTGCGACTTATCGTATGTATATCCATGTAAGTATCGAGACACGAACCTACGTGTAAGGGAAATCAGATCCAGCCGCCAGCGACTCTGGATCAGCCGGATGTTACGTTAATCTAGCATAGAAACACGGGTGAAATTTGTAACGTATAGCGGGGGTGGTATCGGGTTAGGCCTCGTGCCTCCATGATGCGGGATATTAAATTATTTTACCTTGAAGCGGAAATCTGGTATACGGAACATGCGTCGAGCTGACGCGTTTCTCGCATCCAGTCTTCGGGGTAAAACTTGCTAATATACTTGGATATATAATTCATCCGCCAATTTATCATCAAGTCTTCGAGCTAACGAGAAACATCCGGAGCTGTGCAATTGCGAATTAGGGGTGAAACGCGCGTCGTCAAAATTCGCTCAATTACGTTTCCTAATTCTTGTAAGGAAGCTCAGCCACTGCCGGGATAAATGATGAAATACAGGTTCAAAACGTGAAAATTCATTACGACGATCGCAGATCGTATACGATATCATTCGGCGGAAATTTAATGTACAAAATTTGACACTCTGATCAATTTTTGCGAGCTTTATTACCTTTCCCAACAGAAATTTGCAGACCCGCCGTTTCGAAACGGTCGTCAAGTTCCGAAATGTGACAAACGAGAGTCGAAACTTCGTGTATAAAATTCGTGTCGAAAAGCAATAGAATAGATTGCAAACCGTGATACGTGGCTTAGAGTAATAGACGACTGAAAACTGCAACCAATCCAACTGGAAAAGTTTTTTCGTAACGAGAAATGAAAAATGTAATTTTTTCAATTAAAAAAAAAAAAAAAAAATACCTGCCAAATCGTCGCTTGACATGCGATACTTCAGAGGGTCGTTTCATCCCCTTAGAGTGTCGAACGGCAGATGAAAAAAAAATATATAAATGTCTCGCTTAGTTTTTAGTTTCCAGCAACATATTAGAAAAGAAAATAAAATCCGAGAGATCGAGCTGGGATAACTTCCTTGTTAGTGACGCGGGTGTATCGGCAAAGTTCCTTTTTTCCCCGGGTAAAAGCCGAGTCGAAAAGGGATTGTCAGGAGTTAGCGATTAGGTGTGAGTATAAGAAGATTGGCTCGTCAACCCTCCACCTCCTCCGCCGCCGGTCGTGACGAGAGAGAAGCCAAAAGGGAGGTTCAGCTGTCTGAGGGGTCGCCGGTTGTTTAAACACTTTGGGTTCTCGCCGGGCCGTTTCGAGAGTTCAGAGATAATGTTTGGGTCATGTACCGGCTTTATGCCCCACTATCTAAGGGGCTGCCAGAAGATTAGGGTGCCACGTACCACGATTCGAGGGAGGGGATGTTATTGCCACCGTCAAGCTTACCTTCGACAGCTAGTCGCGTTGTACAGTCGTATGGGTGGAATATACGTATACCCGTAAAGAGGGGAAGTTTAACGCGCAAGGGTCGAATCGACCTGCATTTGTGCTGTTCGGGATGAGTTTCATCGAAACGGACTCGCATTTATAAGCAATTTAGAATCGAATTTAATTTTGAATTGAGATTTTTTTCGATTAACGAACTGCGAGCTGAGGTACTTGGGGCAGGATTCAAGTTTCGAATTGGAAAACTTCCGAAAGCGCCTAATTCCGAATTGTTTCGCGACGAAAGTTGAAGTAAAGAAATCAAACTTTGAAGAAACAACGAAGCTTCGAATGGTCGGAAAACGCGACGGCCTTAAAGTTCCGAAATCCACGATTCCGAAAAACAAATTTTCGATAGAGTCAAATTCCGAAGGTTAAAATGTACCCGCATAGAGTAGTTTATTCGACGAGTGGGTTTAAAAAATCAACAAAACCAAAAATCGAAATCACCAGGATTCCGAAAGTAAAAATGTCGAAAATCCAAAACAGAAAAAGCTCAGATTGGTGAATTTTTTCCAAGCCTAAAATTCACGGAACTAAAAATCTTGGATCATTCGGAATTTCGATGTTTCTGAAGTTCAAATTTTTTCATGTCTGCACTTTCGGAACTTTGACTTGCCTTCCGGCATTTTGTCCTTTCGGAACTTTGAGCGTCGGGTTTCGAACCGTTCGAAACTTTGATGTTTCGTCAAAGTTTGACTCCTTTACTCTAATTTTCCGCACGAAAAAATTGGGAATCTCAAGCTTTCGGAACGTTTCAAATTCGAAATTTCAACTCCTCCCCAGGTACATTTCTTGACATCGTCGCGAGTCCCTCGGCTGCAGATTTCCATAAACCTGCGAGTGATGTGCGCACGTTTGCACGCCTGCATATGGCAAGTCTGCAGTTTGCAAGGTAAACCCTGAGCCAGTAACCCGACGCAGTACGAAGCCCGCAGCTTGCAAGCTCCGTGTAGAGACATGTCACTGCACGTAGAAACAGAGAGAGAGAGAAAGAGAGAGAGAGAGAGAGAGGGGGGGGGGCGGGAGACACAATCAAGAGAGATATTTTGCATAATGTTCCTCCACATTTGTCCGCCCGCTGCAACTGCAACGTTGCGATAATTTTGCAAGCTGTATTCAAATGTAGCAGCTTTGAAATCCATTCGGTCGGTGAATTTGTGGCAAACTCAGCAAGAAGGTCCGGACGGTTAATCGGTTCCATTAATCCAAACCACCTGGCGGGCAAATTAACCTTCGAGTTGAGCAAGAAAGCTTCACGCTGAGCATTTTGACGTTCGACTTGCCACTTCAGCTCCGCGTTTTTGTTAAGGATGAACCGAACCTAAAGATCGGTCGAAAATCTGTATCGATACCAAAAATACGACATAAAGAACGTTTCAAAGTGCGAATGAAATTGATCGAGTTTAATTTGGTTGAAACAATATTCCATCAGTACGAAAACAGTAAATAAAAATTACAGATTTTAGCTATATTAACACAGTTGTTTATGATTTTGAAGAAGTCACGTTGTCGAATCATTTCTACGATAAAGAAATTGCAAAGATTTACCGATTTCAATAAACTACGTCTGATTTTTTTCCTTGGTCAATTGTCTGTAAACTAACTAATAAAATTGTGTTTTCTATCTTGCATTCCGGTTGGTAAAAAGCACACGATTACTGACGTCTTTACACATAAGTGCAGATGAATTGTAACCAAGAAAAAATCATTCAACGTAGAAGACAAAAAAAAAAAAAAAATAAAACACTTCACAGTTACCCGGATGATGATTTTGTATATTTGTATAAAATTCATCATTTACGAATACAAAATGAGCGGTACGTATTTACGTAAAATCCATCAAGTAACGACGAGATTTTTGTCATCGTCGTAACAAGTTGATGCAATATTGCAACCTCTTCAAGGTTATCAATAATCGTGCTACCGTAGCTGAAATTTATGTTATTAGTAATTTTTTTCCAACTAAACTAAGTTCAACTCGATCAACTTCAGTCGCACTTTCGAACCTTCGAACTGGACTGTGATGTGTAATAACGTTTGGCGTGTCCTTTTCAAAGATTTTATTACCGGCTCAGCAGAAACCCGTCTTGTTATATCGATGCACGGCTCGTTAAGCAGAGCAGTCGTTAATCCCAAATTGCGTTACGACTCAAATATCGCGGATCATATTAAGAGGCTGATCCTTTATCGGGGCTTTCGTAAAACTGATACTCCCAACCTCTTATATCTAGCACGCAATGATACAGCATAACACGCGGCAGAAAAAAAAGGAGTTCGAAATGATCTACCGATTTCCGATCGATACCCGTTTCAGGATATGTAAAACCTTTAGATTCTTTGCGTCGATTGAAGAAGGTGGGAAAAATTTAATGCCGCATATTCAGGCAGTACGAAAGTGAACGTCATCGAAAGAGAAGAAAAGAAAAGAAATTTTCCGTTCGAAGGATGTCTTGTGACCTGTATTTTTGTGCCCGGGTTGAAATTTCGAATTTTGAAAACTTCCGAAAGTGTCGAAATAGCAAATTTTTCGACGGCGAAACTTTGAGTAATGCAATCAAACTTTGACGAAGCAACAAAATTTTTAGTGCTTCGAAACCCGATGCTCAAAGTTCGGAAAGCGCAGACTTCCAAGAGGGTTCAATTCCGACAAGTCAAAGTTACGACGGCGCGAAAATGAGAAAATTTAAACATCTGAAACAAGGAAATTCCGAGTGATCGAAGATTTTTAGTTCTGTGAATTTCTGACTCGGTGTTTCCCCACTTTGATCTTTCTCTGTTTTGGATTTTCGTTCGAGTTTCATAAAGCTTTTTATATTTCTTTACTTCAAGCTTCACCATCGAATAATTCGGAATTAAGCGCTTCCGGAACTTTTCAAATTCGGAACTTCAACGTCGCCTCGTTTTTTCACGACCAAAAGATACGTTTGTGCCCGAGCGACGAGAAAAAATGGCTCGTAAGATATCTTTTATTCAGCGCATTTTTCACCACCTTGCGAGTTTTGTGCTTGTATGAGATATTTTGATGAGATAAACTTTTCTTATCCTGCCTTGAATTGATCTCTGCACCTTTAAGTCTGTAAGTTTTACCGAATGTGGTGCGGAAGGAACGGCGCAGGGAACTATTTCACGTGCGGTATAAATCTTCCGGCACCGCGTTTCGGATTGAAATCCAGTAATTTTATTCCACCCTCGCAAGAATTCCCTGCGATCAATGCCTCCGATTCCATTTCGCCACGTGTGCATCTCGTGATATTTTATTCGAACGCATTCGCTGTAACCTTTCCGAAAAGAATAAAAAATCAAAAATGCAATTATCCAAGAATTTTTTTTCACCTAACTATTATCGTTTATTAACTTGCTCTAAATTCTCTCTTTACCCAAAGAGTTTTCACTCGTCGTTTGTAACGATCAATTTTTTGTCCAACGTTGTATCGCAAAATCGAATCGATGAGCTTTTATCAATCTTACCTAAATCGACGCGGTTACTCCTGAATCAGGTATGATCCTGAGCCGTTTCTGAGTGACTTGCAAGCAAGTGTATTATTCGTCGGAAAAAATCGATCGATCCAGACGAAACTAATCGATTCGTTTCTTTAAAGTTATTATTCAGGCTTTCGCCAATGCTTTTCATCCCGTTTGTTTTTGTTCCGCAATACAAACTCAGTTTCAATGTATTTTAGTTTTCGGCATCCGGGCAATAAAGCTTGGCCAACTTTATGCTACATAAAATAATATGCACAATTTACCGATCACTCGATTCGTTACATCGTCTTTAAAATAGCCGAAAAATTCCGTGTCGCTCATCTTTGCATTTTCCACTTTTCCGTACCTCCCAGATAACAGCTGTCAGTCAGATTCTCTCGTGGGGAGAAATCATTCACGGGGGTGAAGAAAAAAAGGGAAAAAAACAAAATAGACGGGATTAGAAATTTTCGGGCATCCTGGAATCCTGTTCCAGTTTCCTGCGGGAGGATCGATCAGGGTTAGAAGGCATTAATCGAGCATCCCATCTTTAACGCTGCTGCTGCTGCTGCTGACCGAACAAAGCTTGAGGGTAGTTTCCACATATCCATACCGATTTGTACTCAAGGGGAAAGCGAACGGGCGTCTCTCTCTCTCTCTCTCTCTCTCTCTCTCTCTCATTTCTTCGTTTTCTTTCTCGCTCCGTCAATGGGCAGCGGCAGAAAAAGGCCAGAGCGTAGATTCCTCGTCAATGCCTTCATCCCGCAGGCCTATCGCAAAGATGGTCGATCAAGGTCCGCCTTCCACTTCCCGGCATATCGAATCGGGTTCTTTTCTGCTCTCTGGACCGGAATTGTTCGATATCTTGAGAGACGTAACATAGCTATTGCCGGTTTATACCTATTTCTTACTTTTGCTTCTGTCTCCCTCCCTCTCTCTCTCTCTCTCTCTTTCTCTCAGACATATTCGTTCATTCATTCGTTCATTCTCTCTCAATGTGACATTTTTTTACCGCAACACGACAGTTTTTTTACGATTTATAAATCCCGAAGGTTGCAATAAAAAAAACAAAAAAAAGGAGTTGATCGTGAGTAGTCAGACATTTTTCACAATTTCTTACCGTCTAATAAGAGATTTGTTTATTTATTTATAGAATCCCGAAAAATCCATCATTGGAACTATGTATTAATCCAAGCAACTTGAGTTTTCGTTCATACTTGATCGATCCAAACTTTAAGTAAACCGGATCGTCTCTGTCAGAATATAAAAAAAGCAAGAAAGAACTGTTCAAAAAATCTCTTTCGCCGTTATTTGTGTTATCCCGACTATTTGATAGAAATGATTCCGAAAAAATTCGAAATAACACAGGATGAGATAGTTGCAACGATTTGAGAAAGAAGATTTTACAATGAGAACATTTGAAATGATTTTGATCCTATTCTGATTATTTCAGAGGCTCTTTTTAGTCACCAAAAATATGTCCAGAGATTGAACAACGATTGATCGGTTCTAAAATCAAGAATCTCATTATCCCAGAGTCGATTCTCGAATGGGGATAAATGAAAGTCAAATGGAAACGGAGACTCTGAAAATAATAACAGAGTATCGTTTCTTCGTTGTCAGAGTGTGGAAAACGAGAAGAGTTCAAAAGTTTCAAGTTGCTTTGGAAAATTGAATTCAGATTGTGTAAATTACATGCAACAAATTACTGTTCTGCTCCTGAACGAGTCGCATAAAAGTGCGATGGATTTCGATTGAATCGGGTACAGGTAAGTATCCTGCCCATCGAAAGGAAACCGATGAATATTCTATCAGACATTTTACTTCCTTCACCGCTCGTATTTTTGCAAAGGATCTTTTCCATCAATTACCAGAGGTATGATAGATAATACTGCGGTAAAATTTCCGATACGGTCGAGAACAGCTGAAAAAAAAAAAAAAAAAAAAAAAACTGACTCTCTCAGCTGCATTACGTATACAGTGAAGCGATACGCTGAGTCTGATCATAGCGGGATGTTTCTACTGTATTCCTTGAACGAACCCGAATATTGTTTGCCTATTTACCGACCTTTGTTTGTAATAAGGCGCAAATACGTGACATTGAAAGAGAAAAATTCCAAGCCAATTTACCAAACATTGATCCAAAAATTACAACTTTAAAAAATTGATAATTTATGTACTGAATAATTTTACATGTCTGATGCAAGCCGCCCTAAATGCGTAAAAAATTTCAAGAAATCCGTAACGATGATAGAAACCCGAGATCATCGAATGTTTGAGGAAATAATAACGATAATACGTGGAAAAATGTCACGAGCGGAAGAAAATTTCGATAAAAAAAAAAAAAAAAAAAATAACGAAATAACGTTACGTTTGGCAACACGATTCATCGAATAATTTCGATTCTGGCTCGTCGTTAGATGTAATAATTAATTATAACCCTTGTTTATTTAAAGCCAGTATAATTTACGTATTATTGAGAACGGACTCTACCTATCGGGTATAATAAAACACTTCACTCCGCGCAAAAAATACCCTCAAGTGATTTGTAGTAGAATAACTGAACGGAGATAATCGCAGGATACATTATTGACGACAAAGAAAAATCTCTTTATTGCTGGTTGATTTTCTCACTGTGTTGAAGAACCAGGTTTAAGAGTATTGATAAGGAGCTGAACTGAGAAGAATTTCAATAATCTTCATAGTTACTGGAAAATTCTGGTAAAATTATTATCGTTAAAGAATAACGGTTTGAATTATATCGTTGGAATCGGATGAAAATTTTACCATTGTAAGTAACTGTTTAGGCTTATTTTTAATCGTCGATACTATATCTTCTGGTTATTGTTAACATTAAATACGATTTTTCATTTGACTATCGTTTTTTAAGGTTAAAGAAATTTCAATTCATTTACAGCAAAATTCTGTTCACCGTAATAACGAAAATAGTACCACGTACTAGATTTTTATTTTGTTTTCGGTTACGAAACTAATTTTTATTTGGTAACCAGAGCTATGTGTTTAATTTTTCGGTCATGGTAAAAAATGAATATAGTCAAGGACGTTTGACGGTAACCATGAATAGAAATTTTTGTCGGTGAGTGATTAATTGTTATAAAATCATTTTTTTAAATATCGTCTCGGTTCAATGTAGGTATATATATAATTCAGACTTCAGCTCATTCCTTGCGGAGAATCCATACAACCGCAACGTGTCGTTACGAGAGAGGAAGAAAAACGGGTGCGAAACTCTTTCGCATTGAGTACAACGTCACGAATAAAACGTAGAGGGTGAAAGAGGGACGCCTTCGTGAAACTTCGTTAGAGACGTAAAACGGTATTCCGAAACGTTAATTCACCCACTGAGGCTTGCAGTGCTCAAGGTGGACACAAATTTTTGACAAAAAAATGACATGACATTTCCAGCTTTTCCCTGACATTTTCCCAGTTCTAGTAAGTTGCTGAAACCTGAATTTTTCGGCTTGTTAGTATCTTTATTCGGTTTTCAAATTCAATTCGAATTAAAGAACCATGTAACGTACAAAAACAGTCAGCTTAAATCAATTTGTTTTCTCGAAATAAAAAAGTAAACTTTTTACCTCATCTTTCCATGAATAAGTTAAAAATCCCCGTACATTTTCAGGTTTTCCATGACCCTTTTAAATACCCTGACATTTTTAGGTTATTCAGGTTTTCCATGTGTAAGGACACCTTCAGCCCTCCTCTTTGCTTCTCGACAAACAATACGACACGTATGGGATTTTCTCTTCTCGTGGAGACTCCGCATGTGAAAGAATTCACGTAGAAAAAAAAATCGATAACAATAAATTTCCATAGATGAGAAAATCTGTCTCGTGTGTAATTAAAAAAATTACAACGATTCCAAACTTTGGTTTTATAAAATTGGACTTTTTACATTTTGATTTTTTCCATAGAATATTTCGACTTTCTGTATATTGTATCATATATTCATGAACACAACGCGCATGAAGACTTCTGCCTTGCGAATTGCAAGACCATCAATTATAATCATCTAATGTAGAAGCTTTGAGAAACATAAAAACAAATAAAAAAAAAAAAAAACTGTAAGGAGGCAAAATACCGGAAATCAGCGAATGATGGGATTGAAATATCGAATTTTCAAAGATACGAAAATCTAATTCGTAGAGTTATAAAACTGTACAAAGTGCAAGTATAGAAGATCGAAAATGTGAAAAGTTGAAGTGCAAAAAGACAAGATACAGAGGGGTCAAAACATATTAACGAAAAAAATTCTGACGATTCTAAATTTTGGCATTCCGTACTCTGATCTTTCTATTTTCTTACTTCTCCATATTTTGCTTTCATACGTTCTTAAATTCTTCAAATGAAATTTATCAATTAATTCAAGTCCATCTACTTTTTCATCATTCTGTATTTTTACCCCCACCAACGTCACGAATTAATACCGTGTTAAAATCGATAATCCCAGGTGACCTTCCATGCGAAACATAATATTAACAACTCGTAATATTCGAAAATATCCTCATGACATCAGAGCCTGATTGTCGGTGCGATTTCGTCGCCACACACGCAAAGTTTTTAATCTTAACTAGATCAAATCCAAATTATTTTGGCTTTCAAATAACTGAATATAACGCATAAATCAGTGAAACGTAATCGACAATATTCCCGTTCTACTTATATCCGCAAGCAAAAAAAAAAATAAAAAAAAAAACACGGCAAACGGTCGGCTCTCAGTCTGGTTCCATAAGTTTTTTTTTTTTTATCCACCAGACGACGCGTTGCAAAGTAACAATTTCAATATTCATACCGTTGCGTTGGTGAGAATCTCGAGCCTGGCGAGTTTTCGTCAATTTAAACCCCCGAGTCTTCTATGTGCCTGTACACGAGCATAACTCAAGCATATGTACACCTTGGCACACACACAGATGCAAACTTACATAAACCATATTAAGGCGCGCGAAGCATCGTTGAAGCGTTACATTTCGGTACGCTTAGCGAAAATGAAATGACGGTGTCTGCGCAGGGGAAACAAATGTTTACTGCCTATCCACGGGGAGTCGCAAGCTGGCTGTTACACATCGGAGAGCTTTCTCGTACCAACCCCGAGGTATGCAAGCCTACCTGACTCGGTGCCGTCTAAAACCATCAACAAACTCTCTTCTCCGTCATCATAATGGAAGGGGCAAAAATCTCTCTCCCGGAGAAATATTCCTTCACCCTTCCTTACTCCTTTCCCCTCGCTTCTCTTTGCTTCAATTCTTTTCTTACTCTCCCTCCTGCCTCTCCAGCCAAAATTGTGAAATTTTTGAACGTCGCGCGTCAAAGTAACAACGTTTTTCGTGCATTTTTTTACGTCGTCTTTATACATGGAAAGAAAGAAAGAGAGAGAGAGAGAGAGAAAAGTTTAAAGCTACCGTCCCTCTTGGTTTAGTTTATTGCTCCGTTTTAAGTACGAGACTGCCGCAAAAACGATCCCTTTATTTGCGCCCTCGTTTTATTTCCTAACCGCGAACCGCAAGCTTTTACCAAAATTACACCGAAAAAGATAAATTACGCTGTGTGATTATAACGTAATTCGCATAGGAACGCGCTACGAGAATTCTTGCCTACAAGTCAACGGATATATTAATGTTTATTTATCACGCGTGGAACGTTGCACTTTGTTTCGGAGCGATCGATTATTTAAACAAAGTGGTTGTTTGCGTAAAGAAAATTTACGAACGTTCGTTTCGTCAATTTGATTTTCTGGGCCGTTGACAAATCGATAACTTACTTATACACTTAATTCTTACATTTAGATATTATTTATGCTTGTCATTTTTAGTGATCGACGATGCTACTTACGTTTCAAAATTAGTAAGAAAATAATTGAGAAACAAGAGGAGATTAAAAATTGGTTTAACGCAAGGATTAAACGAAGGGCAAAGCACGTGCACGCAAAAATTTATCATCTACGAATAAATAAAGCATAAAAATGACGAAGGATCGCACAACGTCACGTGATTAAACTTTTGAGGTTGAGATTCAAACAATTGGAATAATTCAACGTCGGTGAAACAATAAATTAATATCACAGATTTATCTAACTGAAAAATATCCAGTCAACGAGGGATTAATCGTTGTTCCAATCTGGCTTACACAGGTTACAGTGATCTCTTGTATTCTTTGTAATCTTTAACATTCCATGTAAGCTTTCGCATTCTTTGTACCCACATAACATGAAATCTTTCTAAGAAACTTTGAATAAAATATTTCATAGAAAGATTATGAGAATCTTTTACGAACAACAACGATCAAGAAATCCTTCGCAAGTTTCTGACGCGGAAATTTTCAAATTGCAGCAATCTTTTTTTGTAATATTTGTGAAATGTTGCTTTCCTTTCATGAAAGATTTCAGAAGCTTTTCTGAAATATTCATTGTTATGTGGGTTTGAACTGTGTCACGTATGCCTCAATTATTTCACAATGATCGACCCCTCGATCTGTAGAATAAACACGTACAATTTGTAAACAGCCAGGAAAAAAAAAAAAAAAAAAAATTGACCAACGACATTATTGCGATGAAAACCTGACATCTTTTTTCTCCTTATCAAACGATTCAAATCGTTACGCTAACGAAAACCTGCAATCGCTCTAACAATCGTACAAATCTCGCATCCCAACCGTTTTCAACGGATTGAATATCTTCCCGGTTGGTTTGGTAGACGGATAAACGTAACCTAAGATATATATATATATATATATATATATATGTACACATAATCAAACGACTTACCACATCGATCAGCTGGGAGAGTTTCAGCTTGATGCAAACCCTGAGTACGTCCGACGTGTTGACGACGGGACGCACAAGTTTGTTATAGTTTGAAAGTAGATCGTCGTATAGACGTTTCGCGTCTGGATTACCGGCGACCGCGACGTGGACGACCAACGCCGAGAGAAGCCAAACGCGGAGAGTCTCCCCGATTGTCGGGGACATGCTTGCCCCCCACCCCCACCCCCCAACCCTCCACCCTCCACCCTCCACCCCCCCCCACCCCGACCCAACCCTTATTTACCCCACCGCGAATCTTATTTTTTTTTTTTTTTTTTTTTTTTTTATCCCTTCGGTCACTTTCACAGCAAAGTGGATTTACTTCAAGGGTACACACTCCTTGTTATGTTATTATTACTGTTGTTTGTATTATTCACTTCAAGTCTTGATACACCAGCTTCGATAATTATCACAGTCACGGGTGTTTTAAAGGTGAAGTTTTTTTTTTTTTTTTACCTTTTTTTCCCCTCCAGTCGTTCGTCGACGAGAGTTTTCTTTACGTTGATGAAAATTTTGGAACAATTGTTGTATTACATAGTTTTCTTTTTTTTTTTTTTCAACTATTATCGTCAATACTTCACGTTCGTTAATCGATTTTTGACAAACAGCACGAGTGTGTTCGGTGATTCGAACAGCTTCGCTATGAGAACCTGAAAAAGGATCGCGATATTTGGAGAGATGAGAAATGGACGAAGGGTTTAGAAAATCGAAAAAAGGTGGGGCGGGAAATGGAGGGAGACCCACAATCCTGAATACGAGTTCTGCATAAAAACGCGAGAAGAATTATTATGCGAGATCGCGCGGATTCGATTTGGGATAGCCTGTAAGAACGAGGCTCACGCCACACTGGCTGGAAGGAAAACGCCGACTGAATAATTTCCTATTTCGCTCTTGTTTTTCACATACTTATTTTACTGCCCGATTGTTAGTTCGAAACGGTGCGTAAGGTTGTACGATATGATTGGAATTTGGAAAAACACGGCTTACTTTTTTGTCCTTTTACTTTTTGATCATTGAATTTACGTAAGAATTGGAATGAATTCGATGCCCGAACTTTGAAACGATTTTCTGTCAAGTCTCGTTGCGAGATTACGTTCTTATATTATGCGTTCGGGTTTTTTTTTTTTTTTTCTCAGACGAGACAACCTGAAACTTGAAACGATTTCTGCAAAAAGTAATTTAGATTCTCTCTGACAAATGATAATACGCTAAACTTAGTTCAGGATTGTAATATATATATATATATATATATATCATATCTGTTTAAAAGATGACAAAGATATTTAATTTGTACTTTTCGTACAAGAGTATAAGATAATTAGTCTAGATTGTAAGAAATAATAATACGTGTTGCAATTGTGGAGAAAAAAAAAAAAAGGAGAAATTGGCAAGAACGATAAATCGAATAAAATTCCTGCCGATACGGCATGAAGTAAAATTCTGAACGCAGAATTGAGATAAAAATTATACGATTCAACCTGACGAACCCGATGAAATAACTTCCGGTAAAAGGATTTAAAGAAGTAAAGAAAAATGTTTTTTTCGCGGATGCTTGCTGCTGTTTACGGTTATCGTCGTTCTCAGCTTCGTCGTTTTGCATTTGCATAAACTTTGTTCCGATAATTATAGCGCACGTATCGTACCCGGAGAAGTTAAGATAAGAAACAGTCTGTCGCTTCGCGGCGTTGATGATCCCTTTCTCAAGATATGATGCGAAATTATACTTGGCTGGTTGGTTGGTTGGATGGATTTCCGCGCCTCGTAGTATACGCCAGATACGAATCTTAATTAAAGTGAGATATGTACTAATTCCGGAGTTTCAACCTGCAGCGAATCATCGCGGCGCCGCTCGGCTGAATTTCATTACGGATATGAAAACGGCTCCGCGAAATTCCTGAGAATTTCGCAAAATTTCGTTGTACGGCTGCCCTTTCATTTCACCCACCGCGAATTAAGCTCTCCTTCTACCCCTCACATTTTGCACACGGAGAGAAAGAGAAGAGAAAATTTAAGTGAAAATATTTCACGCTATAAATGCGTCAGATTTTACCCTGAACAGTTTTAACTCTTTCTAGAGTAAATTCTACGCTTTAAAAATTATGTTTCACCAAAACATCTCGTGTTTTCCTATTTTCCCGAAGCTTTCGGTCAAATCTGTTCTTTGATTCTCTCCGTGCAGGCTCCGGACACGTAAAAGGTCTCGAAAATTTGTTCGATGTATCTTTTCGCCTCTCAAAATCATCCCCTCAGAGCGACTCGGAAAGCCCGAAAGAAACAAAGCGATTATTTCAATGCTAATGTCTCAGCCGTGTGTGAAATTTGAAAATCCGATCAATGATCCTCGCTGACGATATTTCACCGCGTAATTGTTACTCGAATTCCAAAACTGGTGCACTCGTAATTGCCGCAGTAACGTTTCCCGATCGTATCGTAACTTTAAAAAGCATATTTCGCCAATTTTCGAATACCGATTTGATTCTCAGGCTTGATATTAGATTCTCCATTTCAAATCGTCTCGCAAAAACGTTCGTCAAAGTTACACTTCTCGACTTATAAACAAGAATTAATAAAAAGAGTCCCAACTATCGTTTCAGTTCGATTACGTAAAATAAATCAAACGATTAAACATCCGCACCGTTTAAATACGACCAAATTTTCACGCCATCTCTTTCACTCTCGTCAAAAAAAAAAAAGCATGATTTGTCATTCGGTCGGTGGTAATATTTCGATCAAAAAATGAAAAAAAAAACTATCTTGAGATGCGGTACGAATAAGACGAGTGAAAACAAATACCTCGAGCGAAATTCAACCGTAAGTAACGAATGAAGGGAAAAAAAAAAGGAAAAAAAAGAAAAAAAAAAGCTCAAGGGTAGACAGGAGGAACGGAAAAAACGAGCGCGGCTCGAACCGCTCAATTTCCACGACTGGGGGTTGATGATAATTGCGAGAGTTTAGGGATCGGCGAGGGTTGGACACTGACCTAAGTACCGTCGGGGCACTTTCCGATTTCCCGCCCCCTCCCGCCGACGTAGCGCACGTCGTATCCTCTCCCTCCCTCCCTCTCTCTCTCTCTCTCTCTCTCTCCTCGCCTCTCGCACTTCGGCAGGTTCGCGCAGCCTGCACACTCGCGCGCACTTCACCCACGACTGACTGCGCCTCGGCCCCTCGTTTCAAGGCGAGAGGGGCTGTTGGCAAAGAGGGCGCCACTGGAACCGGCCGCCCCGACTCCCGAGGGATGGATGCTGCGACCTGGCCTGGACCCGCTGCGCGCGCCACTCTCGGGGAGAGAAAGAGAGAGAGAGAGAGAGAGGGTGGGGGTGGTGGTGGTGGGGGGGGGGAGAGACTCCGACAAAGCGGAGCCGGCATCAGCTGTTACCAACATTCCGTTATACCAGCCAGAAACCCCGAATATTAACCCGAACCCTTCTTCCGTCGAACCCTCCGGCGATGCTTTCTTTTGTTTTGTTTAATTGTTTTTTTTACTCGTTTTTTTTTTTTTTTTTTTTCTCTTCTCTTCTTCCCGTCGTCTACTCTTTTTGTAACGCTTTTCGGTATCCCCGCAGGCGATTTTTATCGCTGCCGGTATTGTTTACACCGGTGAACGACGGTTTTACGTTGACGTTTTATATTTGATTGGTCCGGCAGGCGGGTAAGATTCGATGTAAGCGATCCTAGGATTTGGGGGTAGTTTTTGTGAAAAATCCTCCGTTTAGTTATTTTATCGACACTTTCGCGTGTTTGACTTGGAAGAGAGAAATAAAAAAAAATAAATAAATAAATAAATAAATAAATAACAAAAGGTAGCGCAGATTGCGATTATCCGCTCTTTTGAATTTCCTCCATCCCTCCCAAATTTCGTTGATTTAAAACCGAGGCCGGTATCAATTACACTAATCGTTGGCTGTTGTATATTTTTCACGTCAGGTGTTGGATGTTACGCGTTACGTTTCAGGGGTAATAACTGTTTCTCGGAGTGATAATTAACGCCCGTATATTTCTGCTTCAGTTAGTCACAGTTGGTAAACACTCACGGACACAGACGTAATGTTCACAGCGAGTATTGGTTCCCAGATTATACGCATTGTAGCGTAGGTCGTGAAATGGCAACAAAGAGAGGAGCGAACGGTTTTACCTTCTCCACGAGGCAAACACAGCCGACAGTTCAATAACTAATAAGCTCGTCGTTAATTCTAACGTTTCCTGCGTTTCCCGTTTCACCCTCAGTCGTGTATATATTCTGCTTGTAAATAATTTTCGATACGACACGTGCTGATTCCACACTCGCATTCGTCTCTACGCGCGTCGTACGTTCGGTCATGTGTGAAAGTGAAATGTAATTATCGAACCTTTAAGAAGTCATTGCCGATAACAAATTTATTATAATCACACTAAACTTGACTATTTTCATCCACTTTATATTTCCTAGTAACTAATTGTTATTCATCAACCCTTGAAGATACTCTCATCGTTCTCAGGCAGCTTTCGCAACATTTTTTAGACATGTGTTTGTGGACGTAATATCAGTGAAATGAGAATGAATTTCTTTCTCCTGAGGTAAGCTGCATACATTTTCTATTTGTTTAAGAAATGAATAAATCAGAGGTGCATAAGCTTGTGCAAATAAAATAGTGAACAATGATTATTTTTAATCAATCAATCGCCCATTCGATCCTCGGCAAGGTTAAAATACGCCTTCTCTGTACATAAATGTTCATTTTTAATTTATTACATTAAATCAAACTGTTTAAACTCTCGCAATGTAATCCGTATGTTTCAATTTTTGTGAAAGCGTTGAATAAATTTGTGAGTAATCTACCGTGGCTCAACAGGTCACGTCTTACATGGTGTTCAAACGAGTGAATATCATAAAATATAGTCTAGAGATAAAATAAAATCTGATGAGAATCTTGGAACCGCAATTGTTATTAAAATTTTCACTGAAATTCGTCGAATTCAAAGGAAGGATCAATCGCATTGATTGTTGCGTAATTAATTACATCCGACTGCGAAGAATGTTCGAGATTCGATTCGGCTTCTAAATTTCTAAAAATCACGCAACCTTTCCGTGCATAACGCGGTTCGTTTCGTTATGCAAATTCAGGTTGTAATCCTCGGGGTTTATACACTTGGATTACGTACCTCCCACAACCACATTACGTATATTCTACACATTCCCTTTTCTTTCTTCTCTACAAATTGGAAGATTTAATTAAAAGACTAGAATGCGTTACATTTTACTACGTGAGATTTCCATAATCGCTTGAAGGTTGGTTTACCTCAAAGGTTTGCGAGTAATATTTCGAGATATAAACACGACGCTGTAAACCTTCAAGTTCGAATCATTTTCAGCGAGAAGTTTGCGCCACAAAGAAAATCTGATTTTAAAAAATGCGATCTACTAATCGTTGCAAAAATCTAAACGCTCGTTTAATGACTTTTCGTTGATACGTCAAGGTATGGGGTACAAAAAAAAAATGTGTATATATATATATATATGTATATAACACGTAATAAAGATAAAAACAATCGGACAAGATTTATTCCTGCAAAAAGAAAAAAACAAAACGAGAAGAGCGAAGTGTATTTTCTCAGTTAAGGCAAAAGAATGTTCTGCACACACTCCGCTACGTGACTGAACTCGTAATTGTTTTGAGGATGCATGGGACGTATAGTCAGGTCAAAAATATGTCTAAACAAAAACAACAAATAAAAAAAGAAACGAAAGTTGAACAAGATAACTGAAGGAACTGGTCAAGTTGAATCTGATTTTTAAAAAAAGTCTCTGTGATTCAGAAAGAGACGTTTCGGCATTGAATATAAATTGCAAGAATCTTGGAATTAACAACGCCAGAGGAATCTAATTATTCCATTATTTCATCACCAAAAAATCCGTACAGTTCGTTTTATTCTATTGAAAAATATCTCATTTCATTCGTAAATGAATTTTCTACAAGCTTAAGACTTTCCTAAAATCTGTCCAAGACAGATTTCGTTTTTTGGTTAGCCAGTTGGCACAAGAAAAATCTGATACAAACAATTATAATAATTTATATAAGTTGAAGTTACAATTCTTCAAGAAATACGTAATTGCTCATCGCGACTCGACTTGAGATGAATTGAATCGGCTGTTGCTCGTGAGAATCTAACAGAAATTATTGATTTTTCGGTGAGAAAATATTAGAACAATTAGATTTCTATGACGCAGTTAAAATAATTTGGTGTTTATACTTGAAATTCGGTATTTCGAGACGTACTATTTTATCACGGTAACTTTTACAATTCAGGGCAAGCTTAATAGGCTTCAATGAAATCATTTTATAAAGTTTGTTGTCTGTCGTAAGTATTGTTTTATTAACGCAAAAAAAAAAAAAAAAAAAAAACAAACGAAGAAAAACAAATTATTATCAAGAACACAAGGTTCAACTATAAAGAAAATTGTTTAAACATATTTATGGAAGTAATATCAGCCAATTTCATTTTATTATCAGTTTTGAATGAATTTCCTTCTTTTCAATTAAACTGTAGATATCCTTTCTTTTTTTTCTTTCAACAAATCAACAATTCAGACAGTGTATAAACTTGCGCAAATAAAATTGTCGATTGTTGATTACTTTTAATCATTCATTCATCAATTCATTCATACATTCCCGCGATTAAAATACTCCTTCGCTGTATATAAATATTCATTTTCAATTTTGACGAACGTTTGAACGTTTTCGTAACATGCGTCTTATTTTTGTCAACGGCTATAAACTTGCTAAAATCGTAACGCTAAGTTTCAGAAGAATGTGACTATACTTTCTCTAATAACAATAAAAAAAAAAAAAATACAGATTGTAAAATTGAACATATTGAAACGTGCGAATATAGATTGAAAAATTCAGCCTACGAGGTATCGAATTATACGTTGATGCTTCGGCGTCTTCTCGCAGAGTGTAAACCGATGAAACTCTTTCGTCCTTGCACCCCACATGCATTTTACTGCTTTTCTTATTCGATTTACGTGGTAGGAGCGCTGATCGAACACTTAAAATTTGTAAGCATATCACCGTTTCCTCGCTAAAACATTACCAAACTTTTTCAATCCGACTGTACATCCCGAACATGACCGTCAAGCCTTGCAGAATTCTTCCCTTAAACCTAGACGAAGACGGAGGGCTTCCCACGGGTGGCAGAAAAGATATTAATGATCTTCGTCGCTCCGCTTGGAAGCCGAGGCGTCGCGGGTGGGTGGAGGGGGAGGGGAGGGGAAAATTATGTGGACGTAGAATATATATATATACCTATCTTCACCTCTCTCGCAATCAGCTGCGGCGTCGCGACGCCGCCACACCTCCAACTCTCGGAGCTTAAACGCGGACGGCGTTTCTATGGCGACGAAATATTTTTTAATTCCCATTCTACCTATTACCCGGAAGTTGGAACGTTCAGTTTCGTGCGACGCGGTGAAAACTCTTCTTCAAAGTTTCGCAACCTCTCACTCTGCAGAGAGTTTAACTTTCCTGGCTCGCGAGATTTTCACCATCGACGAGTTATGTTCATCCTCAAATCGAAATATTCGCCGACGTTTTTTGTTGATTCATTTATTTTATTTATTTTTTTTTTCATCGCAGTGTCGGTTGAATGTGTAATAAACAGGTTTATGAAGTTATAAATAAATCAACGACTGGCATTCAATGGTAAAGTCTTTACGCGTAGATTTTGAAAAAAGGTAATCTAATCAGAAGATTTTTTCACTCTCTTGTTTATCCGACTGACCCGTGAATCTAGGTAAATTCATAGGTATAGGAAACAATCGAAATTTTTAGATAATTTTTGGAAAAGGAATTTACTATTTCACGACCCTTCCGAAACAACCTGAATCAATATTTATGCGATTCACAGTTTTATAACCGGTGTAAAAAAGAAGAACTTGAGCGTCGGTTGGCAAGGGATGCCCTATACATTTTTACCCACACCGACTGATAACTTTCATACTATTATTGTTATTACAAGGATTTTCCTAATCCTCGTGTAATTCAAGTAATTCAAGTAATTACTTTGGAAGTTGCGTCGTTTTAATTTTCTCCTTATTTTATTCTCTATGCAGATGATAGTGTACTTTACTATTGTTATTATAATTCTTTTTTTCTTTCTAATTCTCTGCTTCATAACTATAAGGCGACTCGTCAAGCATATGTCCGTATAAAAATGATCCATATTGAAATTTAAAAAAACGCAACAAATTTATCAGAATTCGAGGTCTCGTCTGTTAAACTTTCGCTGAAATTATTTCACTTGCGTTGATAATTTGTTTCATTAGAAAATCTTGAAAATTCAGTTCAAGAAAATAGTGACCAAAATTGATATCTTCTCGCAACAGTTTCTGTGTACGCGGGCGTGGGTATTAAAAAAAAAAAAAACATATTTGTCATTAAAAAGTAATTCTAGCCATGAAACTTCCGGATATCGTTTATCAATGATTCAATGTTTCTTCTCCTTTGCTGAAATTTTTTTTAAACAGATTTAGACTTCAAGAAATCACGCGCTAAATTTCCGAACAGAAAATATATCCAGTTAAGTACATAAAAAATGGCATACCTAATATTGAGAAACGATGTTGTGATTTCAAATTTTCAAAACAGACGTGTCGACTTATATACTCATATCGGCGCGATTTCCTGCGAGATTTGAAAACAGCAGATCGAGTCTGTTTTCCAACTATCCCGCAATCAGCGGATCTATATGACCGAGTTCACATCGTTACGTGGCATTTCTATGGCGATAACGCGCATCGTGCCAGTAAAGGAGCGGTTAACGAGACATTTTGCGTAACCAGCTGGGAAGCTCAGTCACCGCAAGACACAACCCGTTCCCAGACAAAGCCTGATTCCATCCTGGATTATGCCCGGTGGGAATGTAACTTGCGGGAATCGGGATTTGCCTCAAAATTTTCCTGCCTTAACTGCACGCAGCGATGTCGAAATTAACCCTTTGAGTCATTGTAGTAACTGTTTAATCTTACCACCTATTCGATATCCATTTTGAGTATTCAACGACTAATTATTTCTTCGAAAATACCAGCAATCGAAAGTACTGAAATTATAAAGATAAAACCTTGGTCGTCGATGATTCGTTTGAAATCTTTTCAAATACGGCGAAATATTTATTACATTCCTGAAATTTCATTGAACGAAATAAAAACGCTTTTTGACCACTTATTTTTCTGACGGAAGAAAAGGTAGTAAGATAATAATATCTGAGAAAGTCATTAGGCATACATTCAATCACAATTAAAAAAATTAACGTCAACAAATAATCAAAATCATTCTCTCGTCAAAATAGCTCCAATGTCGCAATTTTTGAATATTTTTCGATAACAATTTTTTGTATCACACGTCAATATATGCCTAAAAACTTCCTCAAACATTATTATCTTATTATCCATTCCTACATTCAAAAAAATACTCTGCATCTTTTATCTTTCTACGGTGATGTTACGTCTTAACAATGACTCCGCTGTATTGAGAATATTATTTTCTACGCTAAGTTACCTTACCAGATACCATTTTTCCCGAATAGTCCCTTCGGCGTTGCAATTTTTTCATCGTCGTTAATATCAGTGTAATTTTGTTAAATTAAATACGCAACCAGATATTCCATCATTTTATATTACCGTAATATTTTCAAAAGAAATTCCCGTCACGGCTAATAATGCATTACGCAACAAGGGAATAAAGTCGAGGTTTATTCCCGCGAGTCGGTCTACTGCCCGAGTTGACCGAGCTTGACCTCATATTTCCCGTAAATGCTTTACGCTTACGTACTAATAATATTCCGTATACTTTGTCTCGTTTTTTAGGCAAAAAAAGTCTACTCAAGTTACGGTTGAGCCGGGAATAAGGTACATAATAATAACAACAATGATAACAATAATAATAATAATAATAATTCGATTAATATTCGATCCCGCGAATATCTCGCAATAAAATACATATCGAAAGGATCGATTCGTCGGGAACGCGGCGAGGATGAAAAATGTGAAAAAGTTGGCGAGTGCCGGTGATCGACGGACACGTTCGTCGGGAGTCGGTTGATCCTCGCCGACGTTGTAGGCCGCACACGTTCCGTCTCAAGTGGGAGGGAAAAATCCCCCCGCGTCACTTTATCGCGAAGGACTTTGGCGAAAAGCCAAAAATCCCGATCCGATCAGCCCCGGAGGACTTGGACACTTCCTCGAGCAGATCGGCGCTTTTGGAAGAAGCGAAGCCGCCGGGTAATACGGGAGGAAATTCCCACCCGGGTAATTTTATTCGACGTTTTTTCCATGGCTAAATTGAGCGTAAGGAGATACAGCGGGAATTTCTATTCCTTACGCGGAATATTTCTGCGATTCGTACGACGGATACGAACTCTGAGGCCTCCTTGGCTTACGCGAATTTTCACTATATTACCTCCGCTCGTTATGGGCATGATAACAACAATGACGAAAAAGTTAAACGCACCTTTTTGGAGCTTATCAAGTCTCGAGAGGTTCTCTTGACGGTGAAATCTCGACCCTTTCGATGCAATATTCGTCGAGGAAAAATCCTCCCTACGTCGGTTTAACAATCCCGCTCTTTGATAAAAACGAATCGTTGTACACTTGCGACGACGGTTTCTTGCAAATTATACCCACACGCATAATTGGAAAAAGTGGATTAGACCGCTTTTCTGCTATCGCTAGTGTCATAGATTATATTATAGACACGCTCTCTAATTGTTCCGGTACTTGGAGACTAACTTACGACTTTGGCAAATATCAATTTTTGAAATAATTACGCCCAGACTTGTTCAGGTGAAAGTTTCTTCAACAAACTCACCGAGATCAAGAAAATCATCGGTTATTAAAAAATTCCCGCAGAATTTTTCCACTCAATTTCAGACAGGACAGACGATTTAACATGAATTCACGAATAAGATTTCAAAAACGAGTTTTTTTTTGTTTCTTGACATTTTGGCGACATGCAACGTAACACTGTCTTTGAAACGGATCAAATTCCCGTGGAATGAAGTTCTTCCTGTCAAGTAAAGTATCGCAACTATCGTTGAATTTTATTTCAATAGTTTTTCACTATTTTCCATCTGTTTCTAAGCAAAATTATGTCATATTGTTAGGAAAAACGTTGCGATTACCGATTGTAACAATATTCCGTAGGGGGGGTTTAGGAAGAACAGCGACTGTATAGTCGAAGCGGAAGGATGGACGAAAGAATAGAAAATTCTTCGGGAATATCGTTATAGGCGAAACAGAAATCCGCAACATACGTACAATAACGTCTGACGGGGTGAAACGCGGAATGTTGGGAATGTGACGGAGGTTCCTGTTCACGTCCGGAAGTGCCTTTATTTTCCTGATGATTTATTCATACGTCCTCGCGCAGAATAACCGCGAAGAAGAAAAGAATCCCCTTTCCTCAAAGAACCAAAAAAAAAAAGAAACTTCAGTCCGTACAGTCAGCAGACAGTTTAGAAACTGTTGGAGAACGAAATTGCGGTATTCTTTCATTTTTTTTTTTGGTTTCTCTGCTTAACGTAGAATTCATCGCGGAAGCTTCTCACTTCCGGTCGAAGGATGATTGTTACAAATGAAGCAGGAGAGAAGAATGATTTTTCTGACAGATTTTCCATGCTTCAAATATGGTACGATAAGTTTTCAAAAATGTTGTATTCAGTTAGTTAAATGATTTTAAATTCCTTCACTTTCATTAGACTCAATAACGATTCTGAGACAAATTATCGATAGAAATTGAGAAGAACAGTTAATGAAAAAGAAAAGCGCAAGAAATGCGTGAGGCTTGAAATCCTTACGTTACTTTGAAAATTCCGACATCTGGAACAGTTGAACAAAAACTGGACATCAGTTTCTTTTGTTCATAAAAATTGCTTCGAAAATGGTGGAAAAGCTGCCGGTGAAACGGTGATATTTTATACGTTGAATACCAAAGCTTTAATATATTCCAGAAATTCTCAGTGAAGAAAATTATGCCGGTGAAATATCGTTCATTGTTCAAATCGAAGGAGAAAATTTATAAATATTCATGAGTAAGTTGAGCGGGGATTTATCCGTTGACACCAGCTATTCTTTATGGCGATGGTATAAAAGATGAAACCGGTGTAAAAAGGAATGTGTAAAAAAATCGACTGGTTTTTTTTTTCAAAATTCAAGTTCGAAATATTGTTTCAAATGATGAAAGAACAAAAAAAAATATGCTGTCAAAGTTTGAACACTTGATGTTAATAATAATAGATCCATCAGGAATTTTAAAACCTTGTCAGAGATAATTTGAAGGAAATTTAACGGTTCATAAAATTTTACGATTAGTCTGATAATTTCGGCGAAAAAGTAGAAAAATCATAAAATTTACTGTAAATTCTACTTTGACTTCGAATAACTTTTGAAAGAGTAGATTTTTCATAAAATTATAGAAGACCTATTTTGTAGAGCGTTCAATTCGCTAAAAAAATTCGGTTCGGTCTTATCAGTGCACCGATGCGTGTTGACGAATGACAAGATCCCGAAATTAAAAAAAAAAAAAAAACAATTTCCCACGTTATTTGAATTGGAAATAAGAAATCGCGACGTTACACCGTTTAATACTTATATTAAAAGCTCAAACTTTGACAGGATTTTTTTTTCCTCAACTTTCGGCCGGTTTCTTGAATCAAAAATTTCAATCTTCCTACAATACATCCCGTATACCTGAAAAACTTATACCGATCCAAAATTACGATCCCGTTTTCATTCGACTTGAGAAATTTCAAGATGTACTTAAAAAAATTTTACCTTCTCACGCAGGATAAATAAACAGTTTATTTTTTCATCCCATGTACAGAACTAAGAGATTAAACGAGAAAAAAAAAACAAAAAACTAGTTTTTTTTGCATACGGATAAAAAAAAAAAAAAAAACACACATATCGGTCTTTTTTCGACGGCAGGATGCGCTGAAAATTCGGAACGTGATAAAATTTATCAACGTTTATAAAGGGCTCGAGGTCGCAGACGGGCCGGAAATTCGAGCCCATTTATAATATTGTACAGGCCTCGAACTTTATATTGCCGCGAACAATTTTTCGAAAGGCGCCGCCCTTCGTTGTGGCGGCTTGTGTATCCAAGCCGAAGGAAATCCTTCAGATATTGAAAACGCGGGTCGCTCAGAATTCCGGATTACCGTCATTACGTCACAGCTCCGTGGCTTGATGCATGCTCGATTCATCCGCCTACACGTGTGAGCCGTAAGCTCTGTCCACAGTGCTTTATGCCGAGGGTAAATTTATTTACTCCGGGTAGCGTCGTCCGGGACTCGGTTTTAGTTTTTCTGGCTCCGTATTATACCCTGGTGCAAAAGACTCGAGTAACGCGAGTTCGAAGATTTTCGATACGAGGAAAGATTTCGATACACGCTCTTTACCGTTCAGAATCTTGATGCAATTTTACAAAGAGAGCTATCGGATTAACCCTCACTACACGTTAAAAAACATTTCGTAGAGCGTGAGTATTGATTCGAATGACTTGAAAAAATTCTGGGATTCTCTTTGACTGTTACATTACAAAGCGGATCGGTTATTTTTGGCAAAATGAAATTTTGAATACGAAAAGAAAATTCATAAAATAAGAAATCACCAGAGAATGGGTCATTTTACTCGGAAAATTATAACTCACCGAAGTTGCAATATCTTGTGCTGAAAATTGCACAAGAGACGGATATTTGAGAAAAAAAATATGGCGATACTGAACGATGAAAACAGGTATTTATTTTAGTGCAATTAAATTTTTGGTAAATTTATGGATTAACGATCTTTACGATATTTCATCGTTTATCTTGGATCAAACCAAATTGTTTCCGATATTTTTCACATGGAATTTACAGCGAAGATGACGGGGGATCATTTTGACCCAAGTGTGTAACCTAAGGGTTAAACGAAATTTCAATGGATCGATCATGTTGATCGTTTCTCCCGATGTTTTTAACAATTTTCGAGTACTTCACACACGATGATTACTTCGAGGTCAAAGTTTTTTGAATATATTTGCACAGATTTCATTTTAATATTTCAATTAATTGCATGATGATGGAAGAATATTTTTCGAAAATTGCACGAGCAGGTCCGAAGTTTCCAATAGATTTCCTCAAATATTACCTTATAATCCCTCAGGATTTGGAGCATTCGAGTGATTTCGCAATATCTCAACGGCTGACATAAGCTCACTGGTTTCAACAATGATCAATTAACCGGACCCTCTGGCAAGTCTGAAAAACGATCGTAACTCATCCCGTCGACACTAATCAGCTGGTGCAGGCGTGTCGTTTGAATTGCTATACAAAATTATAACCACATGTGTAAGTATAAACAAAAGCGATACCTTTCTTGAAATTAGTGAAAAATTAAAAAAAAAAAATAATAACACCGAACCAAAATAAATTATATAAAACCTGGCGCCGTTATTTCAAGTTCAATTCAAAGTTTGAGATCGTTCTGCCAATACAAAGTTAGCGATGGCCAATGAGCTAAAAATAATCGATGCATCGATTAATCGAGTCCAAAAAAGTAATCGAATACGACTCGATTAAATCAGTGAAAATTAGTCGGTTAATCGATTATTTCGTATTTTTTTTTGAAACGGTGCATGTGAAAGGAAAATTTCGTAAATTTCAGTACACAGTTTTAATAGCGGAAAAGTTTTTTGATAATTTATAGTTTCATTAGTGATATTTTTCAATTTCAGGTGAATGTATACATTTATCTTTCACTTTTTATATCAAACAGGTAAGCAAGAAAATGATAATAATTGATAATTCAATCGCAAAAATCGATTGTTAGGTAAAATAATTTAGTCGTTCGATTAATAGAGTTTGAAAAATATTTCATTATACTCGATGAACGGGTAAGAAATAATTCATATAATCGAACATCCATTATTTTTGGTCATTCTTAATGTAAAGCATATTTAGGCAGCTTATAATTACAGTCTTTAAGCCTAGGGGCGAAACTCCCAGAACGGTGTGGACGTGCCTTTAAGCGTTTACATATCGAGATTCAGCGGGGCTGGTATTGAACCGAGAACCAACCCCCTACCTCGGAAGGGTGAAACAGAGGGACCGACAAAAAGGAAGGTGAGGTGTGCGTTTATATTCGGTAAGATCGCACAAATTTTAATCAACTCCAGCGAATTCCTGATATATTTAAGATTCGCTGTCACTCGAAATTTTCCTTCTACTTTCTGTCAAAAAAATTTACCATCGTGAAATTGTTCACTCTTATTTAAATTAATATCAATTTTACAGTAAATTGGTGAATTGCTAGTTGACTTCGATTTCCGCGCTTTTTCAACAAACGTATTCGGTATATTTCATGATCGAGAATCAGGGATATTTTTCCTCAAAATTACTGCGATACGGGTGTACCTGAGACTCAATTTGAAGTACAGTACAACTTCCACGGTGATTCTGCGATTCCGGGAGTCTCCAGTCCGTAAGGTGTTCAGGTGCCAACTGAGGTCATCCTACAAATTGCCCTAGAAACCGCGGACAGCTTTCGGAATATCTATTTCAGAATGTTCTAGAAATAGTCGAGGAATGGATATCTCCAAGTCCTTGTGTAAAATATCTGATCGTGACATGTACAATAATATCTTCCGCACTTCGTGACAACGGGAGCGAAAAATCTTAGCGAAAATAATTGACTTAACCTGAGCGATAATATAATACGTGACAGAATGTCAGTTTTTATAGATTCAAGATCGTCTGAGAATCGATAAGAAGATGAATAAATTGACGTCAAACGAGCGAATGAACTTGTAAAGTAAAACAGCGAGCGATGATCAATTATTGCAGAATTTCAAAGCGTGACTTGTAATTTGACTATTTTTTTTTTTTTTTTTTTTGCTCCGAATACCTGAACCATGATTTTTTTTTTTTTTTTTTTTTTTTTCATGCCCATTCTTTGTTCCTGTGTAAATTTTATTCGATATACATCTTATACCCGTAAACCTTTAGGCGGCAATGGAGAGAGAAAATTGAAACGGAATTCGGCTGGAGAATGGCGATTATTCGTTTGTCTCGACTTTGTTCTGTAACGAAGGCTGAAACAAAGCGGTGTGGTATGCCGTATTACAAATACAGGCGTGTATAATAATATCGTTCGGAAACAAAGGATTTATCACTGTTTTAAAACTTTTATCGAACAAATAACGACGGCGTTGCGAATGACCCGTCTCGTCGGCATTGCACGAGGAATTAGAAAGTTTCGAAGGGTGCCGCGTCCTAATTGGTATTATGCAATAATACGGTACATACACGCATTTATACGTGCGTACACTTGATATATATTTATCTATAATGCAGACAGCGCGAAAGATTTCGGCGCTCGGGCAAATATTTAGGGATATGAATATTGAAGAACTTTTGGAAGAAAAGTTTTATCGCTTACTCACTTCGCGCGAATCGAATGACAGGTTCACCTTTTCCCTCCCTCTCTCTCTCTCTCTCTCTCTCTTATACTTCGTTAGGTACTTTTTATTTCCCCCCCCCCCCCCCCGCCCCCCCATCTTTCTTTTTTTCTCCGATCCTCGGAGCTAATGGAAATTTACCTTATGGCCGGGGAAAAGTGGAGAGTCGGTAGTTTCTTTTTGTCGTTTTACTTTCTCGTTTTATTTCTCCCTTGAAATCACTCAAGATTAGAGGGTGCAAAAATTTTTCTCACGCGCATGATAAAACAAGCAACGTACTCCGTCACGTCTGACGGCTTGCATGCTCTTCGGCATTGATTTTCGCCCGAAATGGATCACAGCTGCCCGAGTATGCAAAAGTCAAAAAACTTTTCCGAGCCATTATGGCCGGCGGTGAAGGCATCATAATTTATGCGCAAACTTCTACCGCCAACTGTTATTTATCACCTCAGCCACCGGCCAACTCGCTCGACGATTTACCGGATCCCGGATCATCCGAAAATTGGAATAATCACGTTGGTCTTCGCATGTTCGGAGAACTTTGAAATTTCGAATCCGTAACTTATTCGTACCTACACTGTGTTGAAAAACTAATGTACTCTCAATATTTATACCGATGACTTTACTAAATTTGACGATATTTGGACTTGTTTTCTCTTCTTTCATTCCACGTTCTTCGTTCACTCCAAAATCCTCTACGATCTTATGAGTAATTTTAAGAGTCAGTCTTGTCGAGAATTGTAACGTGTGGAAAAAAATAATTCACAGCGAAATCAATTTCATTGGTTCTAGAGAATGTTTCGTATTATTTGTACAGTCTGGAACGTTCGACGACTTTCTTTCGTTGTTTTACTGACATCTCTGAATTGGCGAAGAAAAATTTTGATTTTACTATAATTTAATTGCAAGATTTTGGGATTGCCTCATCTTTTCAAAACAAATGGTGATTAATGTTTTTTCGTCTCTTTTTTTTTCAAAAGTAACAGCTTCCAGAGTTTGCCACACATTTCTTCGAACCGTATTTCGAAATTTGTACCAAAGTTTTGATACTCTGATTTCACAAATGCAGTACGAGTAATTTCACGTATTTTGAAAACTTTTTGACTACTGATGGAGATTTTACAGACTGTGTCTTGAGAATCTTCTGTAGTGATTCACTGAAAAATAATAATTTTGAGGTGAAATTTGCGAAAAAATGGAAATGAGATTATATTTTCTCATAAGTTCTAAGAAATTGTAACAGGTTGGATTTTTTCATCGTTAAACACTGTATCAATTGTTGTGAAGACTTTTCGTAAAATATTTATCAAATCTCGAATAGTGTTTCGACCGTGTGAAAATAGTGAAAAGTATGTTGAAAAATGAGTCTTGATTTTTTTTTTTTTTTTTTTATTATTGACTTTCAGAGTTGGTAATTAGTTGTAAAAATTTTATTGGAATAATAGTGAGAAGATGTTACGGAGTGGATGACGTGTGAAGGAACCTAATATAGAAGGAGTACAGTGATTGATCACACACTTGATTCGTTCTAAAAGATACGACGAATACTGCGAGAAAATTTGAAAGAGAAATTATTCGTTGGATGGTAAAGGCATAGGCTTAGTTTGATTGAAGGACTTCAAGTGTATTTAAGTGTGGGCCGAATGTAAAATGACTTAAGGGTGCGTGTATGGGAGTAAGGATCTGAGAGACCGGCTAGCTGCAGTTTAAAATTAGCAGATGTAGTGAGAAGCTGTAGCAGCTTAGGGATCAATCTACTGACAGAATATGGAAATCGAGATAGCGAGGTGATGATAAGAGGAGGATGCAAAGATTTTCCCATCAGAGATACCGATTAAACTGTATTTGAATGATACTTTTCTTATTGCACCATCGTACTCGGACGAGATTCCGAAAATCGAAGTAAAACTAGGTTAGGAATTAATTTTCAAGAAATTATCGACCGCTGGTTACATACCAGCAGCTGATAATGAGAACCGGAGAAAAGGTAAGAAGTGCCGTCGATAAATGGGGAAGGAAGCGGAACGAAATCCGAGCCCGCGTTCATTTCCAGCGGCCGGCACGCGACTCGATTGATTTTACTTCCTGCGTCTCCTTCGTCGTGACATTCTCGCAACTTCCTGCTCGAGGCGACGGTCGGAAAAAGGAATGGCGTAATCGGCGCCGCCCGAATTGATCACCGCCGCCATGACAGGGTCCAGCATTACCGACCGAGGAGATGCCGCGTCATCTTGCCCGAAACCCAGCTCATCGCCAAACTGCGAATAACAAGTTGAAACAATGGGAGGCTTCTAGCTAGAAAGCGCACGGACGCTGTGTAACTTCCCGGTTTCGGGGCTACCGGGTCAAGGAACGTGCTTGGGAATCGGAAGGTTAGAGAGCGTCGTTGCAGCTCCGTGAATAAGAATGATGGCCGTACGATTGATAGATAAATCGGTCCGCTCGGTTATTAGATTTTTCGATTATTTAGTTGATTGGTTGTTCCGATTGATCGTTTCTTCGAACAATTGATCATTCAGCCATTTTAAATATTCGTCTCTTTTATCGATCGATTAATCGATTGTTTCGATTAAGCTTTTTTTTCCATCAATCGTTTCGACAATCGTTCGATACCTAGACCGATTGAATCGATCGTAACGGTTGATCGGTTTTTCGACTATCTAGTTAAACGGTTGTTTCGATTACTCGTTGTTTCGACTACTTGACTATTCCGCCATTTCAAACACTCGATTTTTCGTTCAAACAATTGATCGATTGTTCTAATAAATCGTTTTGCTAATCGTATGATACTTAGATCGATTAGCCGCATATCCATAGTATGGATGAATATTTGGCGCATGTGGTCCGAGCGGGAACCTATGCAAAGTCGTTAGTGTAACTTGTTTGACAATTGCAGAAATGTACGTCCCGACCGGTGACCTGATTCTTCATCTCCCGGTCGTTTTCCTCGAGTGTTTATTGCCCACGCGCAATGCTCTCCTGAAGCAGTTTCGCCTGTTTTCTTCGGTGACCAGAAGGGCTTTTATTGCCCTTAGAGCCCGATGTGACAGCTCGTGGAATTCGACGTTTCCGGCGTACGAAAATGCCAAAAAAACAGTCAAGCTCCAGACTTGAAAAAAACAGTACACGCATTTCGATGCACTACGCAAAATACATCGTTTAACGATAATTTCTGTGTTTCACCGCATTGGCTTTGTTGATCGACGGACCACTTTATTCAAAGTAACACAAGATCTTCACATTGGTGTCAGAAGTGGAATTTCGATTTTAAAGCAGTGATGGTGAATTTTGAAAATATTCGATTCGTACACCATTCCGTGTACACTATCTTCTTATCGCTTGTTGGGAACTGCACTCGAAATAGCTACGATTAAGTCTTCGCCACAAGAAACTACTGAGGATTTAATTCCATCAACGTCAGTCGAAACGTAGCCCCAAAACCGATCACTACACCTTGAGCAAAAATCATTCGACAGTTTCTACAACAACAATAACAACAACAACTACTACTACTACAATCTGCACACGAAAGAAATAATGAAATTCGTTGTATATATCATCGACGCGAAAGTGAAGAAATTCATTTACGTTTACAAGACATTATAACAAGGACCGCATCGAAGGCAGATCAGAAATGCCAAGTCGCCTGAACGATGTGACGACGCAAATTCAAAAAGTCCGTAACCCCGCGATCCGTCAATCTCCTTTAAAATCCCCTGGTTTCTTTCCAAGAAATACTTCAGACCTGGTAGCAAAAGTTACCATAAAATTAGTACATTGTATGAAAGTTGATTTCCCATCAACCGCTTGTTTTAAGCCCGAACAGGGATAAGACTTATCGAGCGATAACACCTAACCTAACACGTTAATGCTGCTATATGAGAACGACATAGAATATAAAGAATAACGTACGGGTCGACGGTGACATTAAAACTTACAAAGAAAAAAGATCAATGTTGCGCGAAGACAGACACGTGTCGAGATATGAGTTGACAGGGTCCTCATACGTACGGGATAATTTACGATTAAACGAACTTACCTAAGTGAAGTTCAATCGTGATTGTATGAGCGCCTCTTCGAAGAGATCAGTCCCTCCCTCCCTTTCATCTCGTACGAAATGCCCAAAATTTTTTAAGCTACGGCCACTGAAAAAAGTCTTTCAAGAATGAGGATCACCGACCACGCCTCCTATGGCACGCTTGGAAGGCTCCATAGGGGGGAAAGAGGCTGTTTTTTGTTTTTTTTTTTAAAATTGCGGCGACACTGGGGTGAAGTGGGGATACTACACAGTCTGATCTCTGAAGGAAGAGGCGCGAAATACAATTATAATAAGGTGAACGCTAGTACGTATCACAATGCTGTTGATAGAGACAGAGGTTCTCGACATCAAGTCGATACTAAATCACCGAATGTTGAAAATGATAATATGAATTTTTATTCATTCGGAAAAAAATCCCGTATACCATTCAAGGATGCTATCAGATAACGAAAACTTGAGAAGAGAAGTTCGTCCTACTTAAAATATTTTTTGTCCCCTGTCTTCTGTCTCAGAAATAGCGGTAAATTGTGTGGCGAGTTGGTTTTTCCTAAAATAAGCAATATGCAAAGCCAAACCGTCACAATGAACGAATGAACAAATAACCCAGGACTAGGGCCAGATCTTAGCGAGCACGAGAATTTGCGGTTACACTCACAATCAGTAGTATACAGGTGTTCCAGTTTAGTTGAAGCAACCTAATATTTTGGGGAAATGAAATTGTACGCGAAAATGTTTCCCATCAGAGTTTCATGGTATCGAGGGGGGACACTTTACGGTATAAATGCTACGAAATTTTTGCCAACGCTCTGGCGAGATTTCGTATAACTAACTTGCGATAGTCGGATTACAAACGTACCACTTTTATCTCGTACCGAAGTAGCTGATTTTGAGAGGAATCCAATGCCACGGACAACAGTGCTGTTTTGCATAATTTTTATTGCGGCCGTAAGCTTGCAGCGATGTATTTTGAGCTGGCTTGCGGTCTGAGGCTGAAACACTTGCATCACTTGCCACGAAAGAAGACGATGGTGTGTTTGCGCTATTTTCCAAATTTCCACGTGCCATAACTTCCGTGTACTTCATGGTGGAGAGATCGTCTTCTTAGGCTTCGGATTCTTTTCAAAATCAGCTACCTTTTCATAAGATAAAAACGGCAGGTTTGTATTGATGTACAATATTGAAATATTGGATATCAGTAATGAATATTGAAAAGAAAATATTGAAATACATTCAAGCTTGATAAAATATTTCGACGTTTCGTACGGTTCTCAGACTTTGATGATCAATGTTTTTCTAGCCGTTGGTTGAAAGAATAACCATGCAACCAAATTCCGGAGTCTTCTTCATTTATTACTGTATTGGAGTTTTGTAGTAACGATGTGTGTGCAGAAGAATAGTTGTTTCGCAACTTGAGAATCGTCTGAAATTCAGTGAATCGTAACAAAGCAAAGCATGTAATGCATATTGTAAAAACTTGACTGCTTCAAAGTCATTTCAAAATTGTAAAATGGTGGATTCCTTCCACACATTTCGATGAGATAACGTTACTCAATTAAACTTCCGATATTGTAAGTGCAAACATTCGTTGATAATGCAGTAGAGTGAATAGAGAATAATCTGTTTCCCGTATTATTTAGTGCTGCAATCGACTTATAATTATGACGAGTGAAACTCGCGTGTGTTTGAGCTAGTACGTGCAGAAAATTGAGTACCAACCCTACGACAGTCACGGCGTCAATGCCAGTAGAACGAAGACATAAAATGTTAACAACTTTCCAGCATCGCTGCTGCCGGCTCATTAAGGCTGGGAGTGATGCGTATGCCTGGCAATTGTATTTTGCGCCTCTTCCTTCAGAGATCAAATTGTAGTACCCCTCACTTTCCTCATTTGTCGCCACAAGTTTTAAAGCAAGCTTTTTTCCCGGGCTGCTATGCAACCCATAACCTGCTCCGTTGTTTATTCTCATTCTTTCGCTTTGTGTCAACGTCGTCACACGCGAAATATTAATAAAAAAGCAAAAAGTTAAAAAGAAATGGGAAAGAAGAGGAATCACGATCATTCACCGTCAAGGGAAAAGAAAAAGAAGGTCTTCGCTGAGAGACTAAGAGGAATGGTGACAAATATTAACCGGAAAAATAAGAAACGTAAGTGGAGAAGAACTTAATCTGTGCTTACGGGGCGAAAATGACCACCACGAAAATTGACTCTTTCCGAAAGATCAATTACTGACAAAGATTTGTTGGTCTCGACACCTTGTTGCTATGCCAGCGATTCGATTGCTCGGCCGCGTGCCTTCGGTCTGACGAAGGAATGCAACATGCATTGTTCAGTTTTCTGGGTCTGACCCTCGGAAATGTAATTTTTCCTTTTAATGAAAAATTGAACAATTTAAAGACGATGTGAGACAAGTATTGGCAAATTGCCCGTTTACCTTTCAGGTTATAGATCGAGTTCGCCACATCGTCGGGATCGCTCTCGAACCCGTCACAGGAAAAACGGCGAACGCAGACGAAGTTCAGATCGTCGCGGCCGGTCTCCTGAAAATCGATACGACATCAGTCGATCACGACGTTCGAGAAGTTCTTCGCGTCACACTCGTCGCTCAGAGCGTAGTCGCTCGGATCATTCTCGTCGCTCAGAGCGGAGTCACTCGCGTGAAATCGGCCAGGGCTCACAACAACTTCCGCAGGAGTCGGAGGAAGAACGAGAGGAATTTCCGATACGGACTCGGAAAAATGACGAGGTGGAAATCGATACCGAGCAGTTGCCAGCGGGCGCACTAGGGGCCGAATCAACAGCCCCGGTCGACAGGGAACAACACGCGAGCGTGACCGCAACGGACAATGAAAACCAGCCTGATCATGAAGTTGACCTTGGAGAGGACGTATTAAACGTTATTGGACCGCGTTTGGAACCGGACCAGAAACAGGCCCCTGCATTGCACAAGGATATTGTCATTCGTTGGAAAGAGATCTTTAAAAAAGGAATTTCTAACGAGGAAAACAAGAACCTAGTGAAAAAATATAATATTCCCAAAAATTGCGGATTCATAGCTGCCCCAGTGCTAAATTCGGAGGTTATTGCTGCAATACAGGAGAATGTCAAAACAAGAGACAAGCGTATTACGGAAAAACAAGAGCGCATCGCTGCCTGCATGGCAGCCAACGGCAAAGCTATCTCGATTACTTTAAAATCGGACAGTCCAGATAAACTCGAACGGCTCGAAATTGAGAGCGACATAGGAAGACTCCTGGCTTTTCTCCAGAGGGAGGAATCAGAAATTCGCCAGAGTTTAATCCTCGCGAATCTTAATTCATCCGTCAGAGAAATCTTGACGGGCTCGACAGTCGACGGTTTCCTGTTCGGGGAAAATCTGGAAGAAAAAATAAAGACTGCAGAGACGATTGAGCGTGCATCAAAGGACCTTTATGTCTAGCGTAAGCTCTCGAAGAATTACATGCGTATTAATGCATTATTGCGTTTTTGGTTTGAAATTTTATGAAAATTTAAAAATGTTTAAAAAATAAATATAACAATTTTCTAAACAGCCGTAACTCGCTTTAAACAGCTACAATTTGATCTCTGAAGAAAGAGGCGCAAAATACAATTAACGATTAAACGAACTTACCTAAGTGAAGTTCAATCGTGATTGTATGAGCGCCTCTTCCGAAGAGATCAGTCCCGCCCACCCATTAATCTCGTATGAGATACCCAAAATATATCAATTACGGCTTAGAAAATAGAACTTTAAAAAAATGAGAATAAACAACGGAGCAGGTTATGGGTTGCATAGCAACCCGGGAAAAAAGCTTGCTTTAAAACTTGTGGCGACAAATGAGGCAAGTGAGGGGTACTACAATTTGATCTCTGAAGGAAGAGGCGCAAAATACAATCACGATTGAACTTCACTTAGGTAAGTTCGTTTAATCGTTAATTATCACCGGTTTGATTCAAGACTAGGCGTGGCTTGTTTATTGTGTTACAGACATTATATCCTTCGCTTCAAGTCTGCGAAACAAAAGGCCCCCCCCGCATACTTGTTTCAACCAATAGTTAGCCAGGAATCGGCGATCCCTACCTTGTTGGAATCGAAAGGCTTTCCGCTGCGTGGAACACGACGCAGATATTCCTTACAGTTAGCGAAGAACTAAACGGTAAGTAAGATTCATTGCCTGCTCATCGTCGGAGTAGGAAAGAACGGATCAGCAGACGTTGAGTTTCATTTCTCTCACGTGTTTACTCTGAATTAAAGTTACCGTACGACTGATAGATTTCGGAGTATTTCGACCGGATTTTGTAATCCTCGAATAACGAGTCGGTGAATATTTAAACAAAAAACATTTACGTTGATTTTCATATGCAATGTCGAATGGGCGCCAATTCCGGTACAAGGAATTATTAGGACGTTGAATAACGTTACGATGAACATTACTCGTGATATCTACGTTGTTTTATTCTACGAATATTATAACGGAGTTACATCCGTCCCTTAAGGGGGTGCCCTGATCTCCAAATATTGAAGTCCACGTATCTCAACCGCGAAAAATGGTTCACCATCCCTATTCTTTGCGTAATTCGGTCCCGATGTCTGACCAGAGAAGGAATTGACGGGTCATTCTCCTTCAATTTTCATAAAACTCTATTGATCGGTTTCCGAGACATCGTCGACGCTGTACCGAGAGATTTCCCGGATTCGCATGAACGTGAAGGTCCGTTTGAAAAATTTTTCAACGTCAAAAATCGGAATATAACAACGTCGAAATGAGAAAATGTAAATTAATTAACGTACGGGGTTCGAACTTGGAACGAACGCATCGCTCGCAACATTTGTTATACCGTCTGGGGATGCACCAAGGACTCAAAATGCTCGCGTGAAAACTACTTCAATTTCTCGAAACTTATATCAGTTCAACGGGAACTCTCGTTCTTCCGGTTATTTGAAATTCTGTATTATTTAGCATTGAGGACATGATGGAAAAGGCGATTCGATGGAACGAATTATTAGGAACGAATACAAATTTTGTGAATATTATTCTTACTGCGTCGAATTTGCTTTTTACACGAATTTTTTTTACATAAAACGTCACTTGTGTGCATTTCATCTCTCCGAAAGATTTGAAATCTTAAATTGTTGGCCGTGAAATAATGATTTGAATTAAACTGATTAGTGAAATTAAGCATTGTCCATACCGTCGTTTTACCGGCTCAAAGAATATTCGACGAAAGATGTGAAATTCAGATAAAGTTTAACTCAATTTCTTTATTTATTAGTGATTATGGAATAACTCGATTCAATCTTCCATTTTGCATACGGACGATCGATAAATCTCTATCGATGGACAACAAATCCATAAGAATTCGTGCAAAACTTGCGAATATATTACGTTTATACCGCGTATCCAGGTATATTGAGAAACAATTGCGTATTTTTGCAAAAAAAGTTTGATAAGGTTGTGAGTTAGTTGTCGAATTCGCACAAAATGTCTGGCAATTCCGCTCTACGGTACAGAAATTGCACTCCTGCTTCGCTTCTGTGTAAAAAGACATCTGCAGTGAATTGACAGCAATTTTCAAGAACGAACAGATAACAGTGGTTACAACAAATGCGTACCTGTATTACTTGTAGTAAAAAAATGTTGACTCGAACCCTACGAAGCAAACAGGACTGTTTGGATGACTCGGATAATTTAAGTATCCGAATAGATGAGACCTACCTTTTCGAATAGTTCGGATAGTTCGAATACCCAGGAATTCACGTACTAGGTCGAACTATCCGAATAGTTCGTATGTCCGAATTCGAAGCGTTGGATCCGGCGGATCCGGGTTATTCGGATAACGCCGATACCCGAAACACTGGTAGCTCGAACAGAAATGTGGCGAATAGGTTGTCACAGATTAAAGAACCACAGGGGCGTTGCAAATTTACTCGAGCATTGACATAACAGTTGCAATGTTTCTGTTAAATTTTGTCACATCTTGTGCTGTGTGGACCACACGTACCGAAATTGGCTGATGACCCGTATCCTCGCAGTATTTTCGCGAAGGTAATTTTAATAAGGGTCCTCAACGTACGTCGGTGCCACTTTATCTCGATAATGATTTACGGTGGACGGCTCGCGTTTTCATACGATATTACCGATTAAGTATTCCCTGAGTTCTTACTTGTACCGACGCTTGGCGCCCATTGGTTACGGCACCGGTATCCATTAGCTCACGTCAAGTCTATTTGAAAATTGGAACAGAATAATCCATCGGTGGCTCCTCACCACCCTTAGAAGAATTTTAAATCCAGAGAAAGTTCGACAGAAAGAAGTAGTGATGAAGACCCTGTCGGTAGATACGTCGCTTCGCCTGGCAAGAGTTCTATCGACCTTGATATTGCTATGGCCGCTAGCTCCTGATGCGAAGCGTAGCGAAGTCATAAGACGTCGGAGCTTGACGCTCTTGTCGCTAGCTCATATAGCTGTAACGTTTCCAACAATGATACTTGGAACGCTCGAAAACATGGAAAGCCGCCTTGACATGTTCATCGGTAGCACAGACATGATAGCAGTCGGTGGTCTGATACTGTATATCGGTATCTGCTACATCGAGGAAACTCGCCTTCATGTTGAGTATAATCAAATCTTATGTATCTCACTAATTTATGTTGAAAGAAAATGAGTTACGGGCCGATGTTTGATTTTCTGACAATAAACGTGCATCTTGCATTCCAAGCGGAGGGAAATTCCGTGGTCATAATTGTAGTCGTTTTAAATTGTGAGAACGTTTGAAACTTTTTCTCCATGTAGTACAAAACGACTGGCAAGTTTTACCGTTACCAATTATACTGACACGGTGACCCCGAACACTTCCTCACTTTTCTTTGTAACACACTTCTCTTATTAATCTACAAGTTGTCAATAGTAGCTTGAATTAGGGAAAGAATTGCTTAATTCGAATGAGGTTACTTTCGTCATGTTACTGACTCCTCATATTTTGGTAATCAATTTCGCAACTTTTCACCACCAGAGACCAGTAGTTATGTTTTACATCGAAGTTATACATCGTCGCCTGTAGATTGACTTCAGAAAATAATTAAGATGCAGAACCCATTTCAGCGTCGAATCTCATCGCCAAGTACGTGTAAACGTGTCGGCTTTTGCAAAAAAGTCTCTTATCATGAAGTTGCCCATCTGGCTGTGAAAGAATATGGTTAATTTCTTATGTTCATACGTTAACGGTAACCGAATTAGAAGAGGACGGTCATTGTGTGTAACGGTGTAAACGTATTACAAAACGAAAGTATGTCCGATCAACATTTATTAGCGACTCCGTGAAATTATCGTGATTATCTCATCATTTAATCGGAATGTCAGCTGCTTATCTGAATTGCGTGCTGCTCATATTTACCTTACACCTACTCGCTCTCACACGCATTCCCGTCTCCAGATATTTAGTGAATTTCTATCTTGCCTGTCTTTTTCATACCCCGGCAGTTTACAAATTTGTCAACCTATGATACGTTGAAATATCGACGTTTTATAGACACGTCAAAGTTCCACAAACTCCGTACTGTAATTCATCTTCCAAAAGTAGCTATTGCGTCAAAGCTAAACTCAGTGAGTTCGATAAAGATGCATGATGTTTCGGATCATTCAATAGAACTAAGTAATCTGTTCGTTGACATATCAGTGAGGTGTCTTGCGTGACGAATATACGTGAATGGCTATCCATAATTCAATTATTTCTAGCTCATACACTAAGTGATTCACGGCAGAAATTACCTATTTTCATGCTATATTGAATGAATCAGGAAGACGTCCGGTTCTAAAAATTATTTTTTGAAAACTGCACGCATCTCCACCAAACTTACCCTCGAAAGACTTGTTTCACATTCTTTGTCATGCTTCCAAATAAGTGTTTTGATTCGTAAAACTTTTTGCCAGGGATTGATAACCGAAATGACGTCGTTCATGAAAGAAGCTAACGACGAAGAATTGGCTGCGATTGAGTTCTACATGAAAAAGTGTTCATTGCTACATATGGGAACTGTCGTGGTGGCCTTGTCCATACCAGTATCATATATTTTTTCACCTCTTATTCAAGATCAGCCCTTGCCCGGTAGAACCGCATACCCGTTTTCAATAGAGCCACTTTGGATTCATATTATGCTATTTATATCACAGTCTTTTCTTATTATTCAAATTCAAGGCGCAATATGCATGACCATAGCGTTTGTGGTTCTAATCTGGTTCGGCGCTGCAAGATTTGATATGGTGTGCATGGCCATCAATAAGGCAACCACAGAAGCTGAAGTGAAGAAATGTGCTAAAAAGCACCAGGAATCGATACAGTAAGGTTAATTCTGTACTTTTCCTTCAATATGCCGTATCTATCAACGATGAATCGGGCACGCAGCGGAATTAAAATAGTACTTTGTGTTACCAGAGCAAGAAAGCGAATCTTTGACGGAAGTAACGTAGTTTGCCGACTTGATGACTTTCGCTTTTTCGTACGAATATCACCTATCACTTCTTGTAGAGAGTGCAGAAAAAGTCCCTCTTGGAGTGCCTCTGAAGCGTCCAAAATAAAGTAACTTTAATGTTCAAATGGCGTCCGCAAAAGTAACTTATGGGTATCAAAGAGGCTATAATCAGTCTGCGCATGCGCAGCCCATACCCTTGTAAAAAGCGCCACTTGTCACACGCTTCACAGGCACCGAAATCGGGACCTCAGATGCCCTTGTTACAAAAATATAGCGAAACACACACCTATACGGCATATGCCGATCCTAGTAGTGTCGCGCATAACGTGCAAGATTGCGAAACGGGAGGACTTGAGTTCAAATCCCCAGCGGGGCAAAGCTTTTCGTTGACGTTCCGTCCGTAACCTCACGGTCGAGTGCCGTGGGGGTCACGAACTGATCAACCTCATCCATTTTATATGTTCAAAGTTTTGGAAGAAACATTCGTAACAACGTATACATCTGTTGTCCTCTTGTCCCAAGGTACACTTGGTGACAATGGATCTGAGACGGCTAAGTTCTTACACTGGACAGTTATGTTGGCAACACAGAGAAACCTACAGCGTCGTAGTCGGCCAAGTGTGAAACTAACTCAATCTCAATGAACACAACATAACCCCTGACCGTCGAATCTAACCTTAGTTATTGGGATTGAGTTGGCGCTATGGCGTTGTAAGTTTCTCTGTGTTGCCAACATAACTGTCTAGTGTAAAAAATTAGCCGTCTCAGATTCGTCGACCCCAAGTGTACTTGCCGAGTTTGTACCTCGGGAAAATGCGACATTGAGAAATATCGTCGTTCGGAAGTATCCAATTTACATTGAAATTTCCCTCTGAAATATTTTTGGCAGGTTGAATGAAATCTCGAGAAAAATTCTTCAGTAAATTTGATAATTTTTTCGCGGAGTATTAAAAAGTTACAGTTCTCCAGGCAAAACATGTTCCAAGGCAGACGAGCTTTCCTCACATTTTACAGAAGAACGTTAATGTAAGTAGATTCGTCATTGGAAGCCTGTTTCCCAACATTTCCTACTTCGCAGTTTCATTTTCACCAAACAAATGTATACTTTAGTTTTTGTGAAACGATCATACAGATTGTGCATTCAGTTCAGCCGTGTATCAGGTGGAATTAAGCATTACAGGTAACTTGGATGATCAATGTCGTGGCGAATAAATGGTATGAATTCTCTTCTTACTACGCGGCCAGCTTGTAAACGCTTGTTTCTTCCAATAGATATTCAAACTTTTCAGGAAATCAAATGGGGTTTTTACAATTTTCAGCTTTGCGAACAGACTGGGGACGACTGTGGGCCGTATGGCTCTTGGGGTGGCCATAAGCAATTTGCTGGGCGTTATGTTTGGAGGAGTCGTGATCACTTACGTAAGATTGAACTGTTACGGATGAAAATTTATATATTTCCATACGGTTGATGTCCGTCGTCTGTACAATTCGTCAAAATTTTTTTTTTGCATTTCACGGCGATACAGAGGACATTTGATTCCATCAATTTCTTCAAGTTGATGATCTTCATGATGATAGTCACGTTTCACCTGTTTCTGTACGCTTGGCCAGCGGACTACTTGGCTCAGTCGGTAATTGACTTAAATTTTTCTTGTTGAGTCCTTTATATCAGGTGCGGCAAAACTTAAGTTTTGTAATGCTTGTCAACTTCGATCTGATCGTAATCGTACGTCAGCGATCCTCACTGGGATGATTTATGTTGTGACTTTGATTTTTACTGCACCTCGGCCACCCGGAGAAGTGACCCAGAAGTTACAGCGCGCACAATAATTTAGCGGCCCGCGATGTAAGCTGGAAAAAATTTTATCTTACAAACCATATCGCGAAATTCTGTTGGGCGCCTGGCGTGGTCAACACACTTCGAAACCTTCATCTTCGCTGAACCTCGGGTAATATACTCGGTATCTCAGTATCGCGGAGAGGGGAGGGATGATTTTGAAGAGACAGAGAGAGAGAGAGAGAGAGAGAGAGGGAGACACTCGAAAACAACACGCTGTTTGACAAAAATTAAATAAAATCATATATTTTACAACAGCGGCGATACAAAATAAACAAGCGGATTTGGGCTGACTGTGAGTCAGCCTTTGAACTCCCCGTTATTTGTGCTCGAAACTAGTATATTTCGATACAAGAGGCCAAACGAGCGTTTTGCGCACTGCGAGTCTGACGGCAGCACGAAGCCGAGGTTGAGCCTCGGCTTCATGCGGCCTTCAGACAAGTAGTACGCAAGAAGCGAGTTTGGCCTGGCGTATCAAACACTGTTTTTCTTCACGCTTGTATGGAAGTCCGGTTTGTGTAGTGTTTGGGGGACAACGAAAGCCGGGCAGGTAATAATTCGTGATCAGCGACCCAAAGAATATGAATTTTTCAATTTTCATCAAACTCCGGATGTTGTAATTTTTTTCGAGCATATTTACTACGTGAAATCTTTATTTTGCAAATGTGACTTCAGATATGTGATCAGCGACCCCAAACACCTTCGGATACCAATTTTCATGCAAATCCGTTCATCCGTTGCGAAGATGACACAATTTTTATTTTATTTTTGTGTATTTGGTTTTTCAAATTATTCAATAACCGCTAAACCAATCACAGTCAAAATCTAATCGGGTCTAAGTCTGAAAGAGGTGCGTCGATTAAGACCAAGTTCATCAAAATCTAACTACTCGTTCTCGAGATATCGTCGGACAAAAAATTGATCACGCATGTACATCCATACATACATACATGCATACATACATACACACACACAGACGTCCATTTGAAAATGATCGGAGGTGATTCTCCGGACCTCAAAACGTGGAGATCTAGTGAGAACTCAACATTTCACTTTCGGAGTGATCACAATAACTTCCTACTTCCTCTGAAATCAGAGAAACGTGAAGTTAAAAAATAAAAAAAGTGATTCAAAATTCGTTCTTTGCGATACAAAATTAAACAACAGAAAATTATTCGTAACCTACGCTATTTCTTAATCTACCGAGCTTGCAGCTCCTTAACTGAAATCTAACTCAAGATTTACGAGTCGCAAGTGAGCAACTCTCAATTCGAAACCTAAAAACTTTTCGCTATTCCGTCATTCCGCAATTTCCTCGAATTCATTGCCGACTTACTGCTCGATGCCGTTGGAACTCGAAAAATAATAAAAAGACAAGATGCCTGAAATATTTTATTCGCTACTCGCTAAAGTGTCCCCTCTCGGAATTTCGGATGTCCAAAGGTTCCAGGGTACTTCATCAACAATTTGTCCTGAATGTGACATAATTAGCATTAGAAATAAAATAATTAACTATCTGGTCGTTTGGTTCATTCATTACGTCTTTATTGGACGCAAGATTTCACCTGATTGTGGGCTATTGTTAGGCGAACCGGAGATCCGAATTCACCAATTAGCCGGTTTGGCTAATTTTTCATTATTCTGTTCAGTTTCTCTTCTAACTTTTCGGTACCCTGTGGCTGATAGTTTCTTCGGACATATTTCAACCGAATGCCGCATACATGTGAGTCGATACGCATCGAAGAACGTACTGGATTACTAGTTTTTGGTTATTAAATATTAGGTAGCGCGTATAGGAATCGGGTAATCATCATAAGCATACAGGAATCACACGGAACAACCTCGGTAATATTCATTTAAAGTCTACACTAACGATACTGCTCAGCTGATTTGTGAAGTCCGGTGATCCCCGGATTACGATCGAAGAATCCAATTGCAAAGTTCAGCGAATGAAACCAATTCGCAATATTGGAAGAAATACTTGTACACGTTTGAACTGAAAAATTCCAAGGATCAGCCAATTGCGTTCTGCGGCAACGCCCCGTAAGCCAATGGCCAGACACCGCAGTACGTTTGGCACACATGTAGCAACGATAATAATAATGCTAACAACAACGATAACGAAAATGATCGTGATAATGATAATGATAATAAACAGGATAGCTCACCTTCGGTCATTTTATTGGGGCATGGACACCTTCGATACTTAGGGAATATCTTGTTTGAATTTTTGCTACCGTACTTCAAAAATCATGAATAAATTTTGCGTACCGTTTTCTTAGCTCACTCAAATGATCGATGTGTTGTTATCACCTGCACTTTCGCAAGTCATTAGAGTCATTGATAGCATTAAATTTCTCCCGTAGAGCCAACGCGTAGCGGAATCCATTTTAAATGGCAAGTGGGTAGGAAAATCGCCTAGGATGCATAGCTCGTTATTGCTTATGATGCAAAGGGCCAATAACCCAGCCATAATCAAGGTCGACGGCGTGCTTCCTCCCTTGAACCTGGAGATGTTTGGAAGTGTACGTATATGACGAGCCTGTAGTATAATTTTCACTTTTTCACAACCTAGCTTAACCTAGCTTTTTGTTTCAGGGGTTATCAACCAGTTTCTCGTACATCGCAACGCTTTTCGCTATTTTCGACGAGTGAATACGAAAGCAGATAATCCGTAAGGTCACAATGCTTTTGTCGCATCAAGATACGTACACCATCTTCTGCGTTTGAGCCAGTCTGTCTAGTGATTTACACCCAGCAGCCAGGCGACGAAAATTTGATTCGTCTGTTATTCCCGTTTTCGCGTTACGTGATAAAATCATTATACCTAGTACGAGCTATAATGCGAAAAGCAGACAAATCAAGTTTTTAACGAGGTATTGCTTAGTGAGACTTTGGAAGCTGGCAGGTGTATTGTGACGATCCTTTTCAGTAGAACATAATAGGTATATGAAAGATCGAATGCAACTTTGGTTCATGTGATTGCAATAGTTGGAACGTAGAATACACTGGAACCCATAGAATAAACGAATAATCCAAACCACTATAAAGAGCGTCAAGTGTAGTAGAAATCTTGATACATTTTTCAGCAAATTTCATCCAGACTTCGCCCGCATCACACACGTTTGTGCACAAATTCTTCGAATACTTTTATAAAAGTGGCTGATCGGCCGAATCGTTGCAGATCGTGAAACCCGGATGAAACGGTTGCATCGGTCATACTCCTGTTCCGCGACGAATAAATGACCCAGTACGTGTAAGAAATGTCGTTGTGTAACAATCAGAGATTATATAATGTTTTGAAAGAGTCGAGAATATGAGAAATATTCTACAGTTTGCGTAATGTAATATAAAATGATAAGAAAGGCGACTCCAATTTTTCAGAATCATTCGAAAATCTCAAAGGTTTACAAGCTCGTCTACATTCTAATCGATGAAAATCACCAAAGCGCTTCAGAAACTTGGAAGAAAAACAGTCTAATTTATCAGAAAGTGAATTGCAATCGGAAATTTCCTCCTCTTTTAGGATCTTTTTTCAAAATTCATTTATCTTTTATATTTTTGAATTTATAGCTATAAAACGGAGACTCCCTTTTGTCTTTTCGTTTTTTGTTTATAACTATTGAAATTTTTAATGGCGGATTAATTAAAAAATACCGGTTTCATCATTTTAAATTCTGAATCCAATGCACCAATCGCCATATTTTTAAGACCATTCTAACGATCTTTCTCAGTGAACTCACTTCTCGACCAGACTAAACGGGGAGGTACCAGTAAAGCAAGGAGTGAAGTACAGTCGGTCGCAAGTCCAAGAGATCGGTGACGTAATATTATCGCACACCTCAATATCGCAACACACGAGCGGCACGACCTCCCCTTTCACCAACGATACGGCACAGCTGAGGGTAAACATCTCCGACCACCTTCCGACGTCCCGATACCTCGATACCTGTCGTCGAGGAAGAAGAAAAACAAGCGGCGAGGAATTATCGCCGCCTATCCGTAGACCAGACCTACGCGACCCGCTGGTCCAATTAGAATAACGCAAATTTGAGGAAGAATCACGTGACAGCAGCGCGACGAAAATCCGGATCATCGCTCGTCTCGACACTCTACGTTCAGTTTTCACTCTAAGAAGACGTGCTATCGCTATATCGTACCGCTATTACTATCTCTTGTATCTCTCGTATCGTAAATTCAGTTTCTCGCTTTTGTGACCGCATCTTCGGTGCCTCCTCTATCTTCTTTTTTACGTAAGTGAGGTTACTTTTCTATTTCGTGAAGCCACGAGATTACTTGCAATATATCGTATCTTTATCTCTCTCTTTCTCTCTATCTTGCAGTTGGTCTGCGTGAGCCACCTGGGCTCGCATCTTATTCTCTACTATTTCTCATCTTGTCCCTTTCTATCTGTTATTGCAAGTAACTTCGCGACTGGTTGACTATTGCTTACGCATTGTTAGTGACTGTCGCTTTATTTTGTTATCTTTCTCTTCTAGAATACCTAAATGTCTAATATCGCTGTATAGCAGCGTGTTCCGTTAAATGGTCAATTCTTATCTTAGTTATTGAGCATTACTGTTTCGCTATACTTTCTCTGATTAATTCCTAACTGTCTCTTTACCTATCATCTTTGGTTAGTTTACCTTAGTGAGTGTACCGCGTGAGCGATCTTAGCGATCGTCGTTCATTTGACGTTGGAGTATTGCGCCGTATCGCCTAACATCTTTTCATTATTTTCTTCGCTAATATCGCTGATCGTAGTTGTCCGTAGTCTCTTTGGTTTGTCGTACGTTGCGTGTTGATTCTTTTGAGTATTAATTGTCTTAATCCCGCAATTATCTTTCACCGTATCGAATATTATCTTTCTTTCTTCTCGCACTTACCGCAAACTAGAGACTACGTATTATCCGTTATCTTCTATATCTTATAATAATTCTCTACTTGACCTGTTTCCTTGAATTTACCTCATAATTCATAATTCCCTGCCTCTGTATATTTCTGATAATTCTGGTAATGTGATAACTATTACAATTTTTGTATCTCGCATGTGTCTTATAATCGCTTCTCATTTTATGGTTTACTTGATCGATGCTTAATTTAAGTACCGTATATCTTTTTCTGTTCTGCATATTCATTATGAAGCCGTATTAATCATTACCTTGAATCATAGTATCGCGAGCCTACGCATATCTCGCGCTTATTCGGAGAACGTTTTGTTGTTTGTTAAATCTCTCGCTTAAATCTCTCGAAATTTTTAGTTCCGGTTATCGCTCAGTCCTTGACTATTTTCATTTTTTACCAAAATCGAAAAATATAGTTCTAGGTAAAGAATGAAAATTAGTTTTCTAGCCATTACCGGAAACTTTAGTATCCGTTACTATTCTTTCTCATTGCGATCACTGTTGCTATATTTTCTTGTAATTGTTGCGAAAATTTAATGCTACTGCAACGATAAATTGATGTTCAAGTCTTGCTTAGCTAAAAAAGTAAAATAAACCGAACAAACTGATTTTGAGTTGCAATAACCAAAAAAGGATCGACGATAGCGCAAAACGGTTAGGCGTACCTCGTTTTTCGTAATTCCAACAATATTCAAACAGTTTTTTCTAACGATACCTGTTTTACTGAATTTTTCTAGTTACTGTAACAAATGAAATTCTTCCTAGCGTATTGATTAATATTACCCACTCATGATATATACATTGTTTTATTCTACGATTATGATAACGGAGTTAGGTGCGTTTCTTAAGGGACTGCCTTGATCGATTTTGACGTTGACGTATATATCTCCAAATATCGAAGTCCACGTATCGCAAACGCGAAAAATGGGTAAACAGTCCTATTTTACACAGAATTCTGATAAAAAACCTTTCTATCCATTTTTATTTGACGCAGAAATAAAAAATGGCACAGATCCCACGAAATCACAATTGTAAATTCGTAGAATTCATGCCATCTCTTTATTTCTGCGTCAAATTAAAATTCTACCGTAGTACATTTTTTCCTGCCAGTGACAAGTATAATTTTCTTAAATTATGAACGGAAAACTTTGCTCGCCAGTATATGTATATATCTGTAAACTGTTATGGATCGAATATCTGACAGACCCACTCGACATTCCCTTGGAACATGGGACACGTCATTCTAATATCCAAGCAACGTGTTAAACATGCGTCAAAATCAGCTACCTTTTCATAAGATAAAAACGGCAGGTTTGTATTGATGTACAATATTGAAATATTGGATATCAGTAATGAATATTGAAAAGAAAATATTGAAATACATTCAAGCTTGATAAAATATTTCGACGTTTCGTACGGTTCTCAGACTTTGATGATCAATGTTTCTCTAACCGTTGGTTGAAAGAATAACCATGCAACCAAATTCCGGAGTCTTCTTCATTTATTACTGTATTGGAGTTTTGTAGTAACGATGTGTGTGCAGAAGAATAGTTGTTCCGCAACTTGAGAATCGTCTGAAATTCAGTGAATCGTAACAAAGCAAAGCATGTAATGCATATTGTAAAAACTTGACTGCTTCAAAGTCATTTCAAAATTGTAAAATGGTGGATTCCTTCCACACATTTCGATGAGATAACGTTACTCAATTAAACTTCCGATATTGTAAGTGCAAACATTCGTTGATAATGCAGTAGAGTGAATAGAAAATAATCTGTTTCCCGTATTATTTAGTGTTGCAATCGACTTATAATTATGACGAGTGAAACTCGCATGTGTTTGAGCTAGTACGTGCAGAAAATTGAGTACCAACCCTACGACAGTCACGGCGTCAATGCCAGTAGAACGAAGACATAAAATGTTAACAACTTTCCAGCATCGCTGCTGCCGGCTCATTAAGGCTGGGAGTGATGCGTATGCCTGGCAATTGTATTTTGCGCCTCTTCCTTCAGAGATCAAATTGTAGTACCGCTCACTTGCCTCATTTGTCGCCACAAGTTTTAAAGCAAGCTTTTTTCCCGGGCTGCTATGCAACCCATAACCTGCTCCGTTGTTTATTCTCATTCTTTCGCTTTGTGTCAACGTCGTCACACGCGAAATATTAATAAAAAAGCAAAAAGTTAAAAAGAAATGGGAAAGAAGAGGAATCACGATCATTCACCGTCAAGGGAAAAGAAAAAGAAGGTCTTCGCTGAGAGACTAAGAGGAATGGTGACAAATATTAACCGGAAAAATAAGAAACGTAAGTGGAGAAGAACTTAATCTGTGCTTACGGGGCGAAAATGACCACCACGAAAATTGACTCTTTCCGAAAGATCAATTACTGACAAAGATTTGTTGGTCTCGACACCTTGTTGCTATGCCAGCGATTCGATTGCTCGGCCGCGTGCCTTCGGTCTGACGAAGGAATGCAACATGCATTGTTCAGTTTTCTGGGTCTGACCCTCGGAAATGTAATTTTTCCTTTTAATGAAAAATTGAACAATTTAAAGACGATGTGAGACAAGTATTGGCAAATTGCCCGTTTACCTTTCAGGTTATAGATCGAGTTCGCCACATCGTCGGGATCGCTCTCGAACCCGTCACAGGAAAAACGGCGAACGCAGACGAAGTTCAGATCGTCGCGGCCGGTCTCCTGAAAATCGATACGACATCAGTCGATCACGACGTTCGAGAAGTTCTTCGCGTCACACTCGTCGCTCAGAGCGTAGTCGCTCGGATCATTCTCGTCGCTCAGAGCGGAGTCACTCGCGTGAAATCGGCCAGGGCTCACAACAACTTCCGCAGGAGTCGGAGGAAGAACGAGAGGAATTTCCGATACGGACTCGGAAAAATGACGAGGTGGAAATCGATACCGAGCAGTTGCCAGCGGGCGCACTAGGGGCCGAATCAACAGCCCCGGTCGACAGGGAACAACACGCGAGCGTGACCGCAACGGACAATGAAAACCAGCCTGATCATGAAGTTGACCTTGGAGAGGACGTATTAAACGTTATTGGACCGCGTTTGGAACCGGACCAGAAACAGGCCCCTGCATTGCACAAGGATATTGTCATTCGTTGGAAAGAGATCTTTAAAAAAGGAATTTCTAACGAGGAAAACAAGAACCTAGTGAAAAAATATAATATTCCCAAAAATTGCGGATTCATAGCTGCCCCAGTGCTAAATTCGGAGGTTATTGCTGCAATACAGGAGAATGTCAAAACAAGAGACAAGCGTATTACGGAAAAACAAGAGCGCATCGCTGCCTGCATGGCAGCCAACGGCAAAGCTATCTCGATTACTTTAAAATCGGACAGTCCAGATAAACTCGAACGGCTCGAAATTGAGAGCGACATAGGAAGACTCCTGGCTTTTCTCCAGAGGGAGGAATCAGAAATTCGCCAGAGTTTAATCCTCGCGAATCTTAATTCATCCGTCAGAGAAATCTTGACGGGCTCGACAGTCGACGGTTTCCTGTTCGGGGAAAATCTGGAAGAAAAAATAAAGACTGCAGAGACGATTGAGCGTGCATCAAAGGACCTTTATGTCTAGCGTAAGCTCTCGAAGAATTACATGCGTATTAATGCATTATTGCGTTTTTGGTTTGAAATTTTATGAAAATTTAAAAATGTTTAAAAAATAAATATAACAATTTTCTAAACAGCCGTAACTCGCTTTAAACAGCTACAATTTGATCTCTGAAGAAAGAGGCGCAAAATACAATTAACGATTAAACGAACTTACCTAAGTGAAGTTCAATCGTGATTGTATGAGCGCCTCTTCCGAAGAGATCAGTCCCGCCCACCCATTAATCTCGTATGAGATACCCAAAATATATCAATTACGGCTTAGAAAATAGAACTTTAAAAAAATGAGAATAAACAACGGAGCAGGTTATGGGTTGCATAGCAACCCGGGAAAAAAGCTTGCTTTAAAACTTGTGGCGACAAATGAGGCAAGTGAGGGGTACTACAATTTGATCTCTGAAGGAAGAGGCGCAAAATACAATCACGATTGAACTTCACTTAGGTAAGTTCGTTTAATCGTTAATTATCACCGGTTTGATTCAAGACTAGGCGTGGCTTGTTTATTGTGTTACAGACATTATATCCTTCGCTTCAAGTCTGCGAAACAAAAGGCCCCCCCCGCATACTTGTTTCAACCAATAGTTAGCCAGGAATCGGCGATCCCTACCTTGTTGGAATCGAAAGGCTTTCCGCTGCGTGGAACACGACGCAGATATTCCTTACAGTTAGCGAAGAACTAAACGGTAAGTAAGATTCATTGCCTGCTCATCGTCGGAGTAGGAAAGAACGGATCAGCAGACGTTGAGTTTCATTTCTCTCACGTGTTTACTCTGAATTAAAGTTACCGTACGACTGATAGATTTCGGAGTATTTCGACCGGATTTTGTAATCCTCGAATAACGAGTCGGTGAATATTTAAACAAAAAACATTTACGTTGATTTTCATATGCAATGTCGAATGGGCGCCAATTCCGGTACAAGGAATTATTAGGACGTTGATTAACGTTACGATAAACATTACTTGTGATATCTACGTTGTTTTATTCTACGAATATTATGACGGAGTTACATCCGTCCCTTAAGGGGGTGCCCTGATCCCCAAACATTGAAGTCCACGTATCTCAACCGCGAATAATGGTTCACCATCCCTATTCTTTACGTAATTCGGTCCCGATGTCTGACCAGAGAAGGAATTGACGGGTCATTCTCCTTCGATTTTCATAAAACTCTATTGATCGGTTTCCGAGACATCGTCGACGCTGTACCGAGAGATTTCCCGGATTCGCATGAACGTGAAGGTCCGTTTGAAAAATTTTTCAACGTCAAAAATCGGAATATAACAACGCCGAAATGAGAAAATGTAAATTAATTAACGTACGGGGTTCGAACTTGGAACGAACGCATCGCTCGCAACATTTGTTATACCGTCTGGGGATGCACCAATGACTCAAAATGCTCGCGTGAAAACTACTTCAATTTCTCGAAACTAATATCAGTTCAACGGGAACTCTCGTTCTTCCGATTATTTGAAATTCTGTATTATTTAGCATTGAGGACATGATGGAAAAGGTGATTCGATGGAACGAATTATTTGGAACGAATACAAATTTTGTGAATATTATTCTTACTGCGTCGAATTTGCTTTTTACACGAATTTTTTTACATAAAACGTCACTTCTGTGCATTTCATCTCTCCGAAAGATTTGAAATCCTCAATTGTTAGCCGTGAAATAATGATTTGAATTAAATTGATTAGTGAAATGAAGCATTGTCCGTACCGTCGTTTTACCGGCTCAAAGAATATTCGACGAAAGCTGTGAAATTCAGATAAAGTTTAACTCAATTCCTTTATTTATTAGTGATTATGGAATAACTGTATTCAATCTTCCATTTTGCATACGGACGATCGATGAATCTCTATCGATGGACAACAAATCCATGAGAATTCGTGCAAAACTTGCAAATATATTACGTTTATACCGCGTATCCAGGTATATTGAGAAACAATTGCGTATTTTTGCAAAAAAAGTTTTATAAGATTGTGAGTTAGTTGTCGAATTCGCACAAAATGTCTGGCAATTCCGCTCTACGGTACAGAAATTGCACTCCTGCTTCGCTTCTGTGTAAAAAGACATCTGCAGTGAATTGACAGCAATTTTCAAGAACGAACAGATAACAGTGGTTATAACAAATGCGTACCTGTATTACTTGTAGTAAAAAAATTTTGACTCGAACCCTACGAAGTAAACAGGACTGTTTGGATGACTCGGATAATTTAAGTATCCGAATAGATGAGACCTACCTTTTCGAATAGTTCGGATAGTTCGAATACCCAGGAATTCACGTACTAGGTCGAACTATCCGAATAGTTCGTATGTCCGAATTCGAAGCGTTGGATCCGGCGGATCCGGGTTATTCGGATAACGCCGATACCCGAAACACTGGTAGCTCGAACAAAAATGTGGCGAATAGGTTGTCACAGATTAAAGAACCACAGGGGCGTTGAAAATTTACTCGAGCATTGACATAACAGTTGCAATGTTTCTGTTAAATTTTGTCACATCTTGTGCTGTGTGGATCACACGTACCGAAATTGGCTGATGACCCGTATCCTCGCAGTATTTTCGTGAAGGTAATTTTAATAAGGGTCCTCAACGTACGTCGGTGCCACTTTATCTCGATAATGATTTACGGTAGACGGCTCGCATTTTCATACGATATTATCGATTAAGTATTCCCTGAGTTCTTACTTGTACCGACGCTTGGCGCCCATTGGTTACGGCACCGGTATCCATTAGCTCACGTCAAGTCTATTTGAAAATTGGAACAGAATAATCCATCGGTGGCTCCTCACCACCCTCAGAAGAATTTTGAATCCAGAGAAAGTTCGACAGAAAGAAGTAGCGATGAAGACCCTGTCGGTAGATACGTCGCTTCGCCTGGCAAGAGTTCTATCGACCTTGATATTACTATGGCCGCTAGCTCCTGATGCGAAGCGTATCGAAGTCATAAGACGTCGGAGTTTGACGCTCTTGTCGCTAGCTCATATAGCTGTAACGTTTCCAACAATGATACGTGGAACACTCGAAAACATGGAAAGCCGCCTTGACATGTTCATGGGTAGCACAGACATGATAGGAGTCGGTGGTCTGATACTGTATATCGGTATCTGCTACATCGAGGAAACTCGCCTTCATGTTGAGTATAATCAAATCTTATGTATCTCACTAATTTATGTTGAAAGAAAATGAGTTACGGGCCGATGTTTGATTTTCTGACAATAAACGTGCATCTTGCATTCCAAGCGGAGGGAAATTCCGTGGTCATAATTATAGTCGTTTTAAATTGTGAGAACTTTTGAAACTTTTTCTCCATGTAGTACAAAACGACTGGCAAGTTTTACCGTTACCAATTATACTTACACGGTGACCCCGAACACTTCCTCACTTTTCTTTCTAACACACTTCTCTTATTAATCTACAAGTTGTCAATAGTAGCTTGAATTAGGGAAAGAATTGCTTAATTTGAATGAGGTTACTTTCGTCATGTTACTGACTCCTCATATTTTGGTAATCAATTTCGCAACTTTTCACCACCAGAGACCAGTAGTTACGTTTTACATCGAAGTTATACATCGTCGCCTGTAGATTGACTTCAGAAAATAATTAAGTTGCAGAACTCATTTCAGCGTCGAATCTCATCGCCAAGTCCGTGTAAACGTGTCGGCTTTTGCAAAAAAGTCTCTTATCATAAAGTTGCCCATCTGGCTGTGAAAGAATATGGTTAATTTCTTATGTTCATACGTTAACGGTAACCGAATTAGAAGAGGACGGTCATTGTGTGTAACGGTGTAAACGTATTACAAAACGGAAGTATGTCCGATCAACATTTATTAGCGACTCCGTGAAATTATCGTGATTATCTCATCATTCAATCGGAATGTCAGCTGCTTATCTAAATTGCGTGCTGCTCATATTTACCTTACACCTACTCGCTCTCACACGCATTCCCGTCTCCAGATATTTAGTGAATTTCTATCTTGCCTGTCTTTTTCATACTCCGGCAGTTTACAAAATTGTCAACCTATGATACGTTGAAATATTGACGTTTTATAGACACGTCAAAGTTCCACAAACTCCGTACTGTAATTCATCTTCCCAAAGTAGCTATTGCGTAAAAGCTAAACTCAGTGAGTTCGATAAAGATGCATGATGTTTCGGATCATTCAATAGAACTAAGTTATCTATTCGTTGACATATCAGTAAGCTGTCTTGCGTGACGAATATACGTGAATGGCTATCCATAATTCAATTATTTCTAGCTCATACACTGAGTGATTCACGGCAGAAATTACCTATTTTCATGCTATATTGAATGAATCAGGAAGACGTCCGGTTCTAAAAATTATTTTTTGAAAACTGCACGCATCTCCACCAAACTTACCCTCGAAAGACTTGTTTCACATTCTTTGTCATGCTTCCAAATAAGTGTTTTGATTCGTAAAACTTTTTGCCAGGGATTGATAACCGAAATGACGTCGTTCATGAAAGAAGCTAACGACGAAGAATTGGCTGCGATTGAGTTCTACATGAAAAAGTGTTCATTGCTACATATGGGAACTGTCGTGGTGGCCTTGTCCATACCAGTATCATATATTTTTTCACCTCTTATTCAAGATCAGCCCTTGCCCGGTAGAACCGCATACCCGTTTTCAATAGAGCCACTTTGGATTTATATTATGCTATTTATGTCACACTCTGTTATCATTATTCAAATTCAAGGCGCAATATGCATGACCATAGCGTTTGTGGTTCTAATCTGGTTCGGCGCTGCAAGATTTGATATGGTGTGCATGGACATCAATAAGGCAACCACAGAAACTGAAGTGAAGAAATGTGCTAAAAGGCACCAGGAATCGATACAGTAAGGTTAATTCTGTACTTTTCCTTCAATATGCCGTATCTATCAATGATGAATCGGGCACGCAGCGGAATTAAAATAGTACTTTGTGTTACCAGAGCAAGAAAGCGAATCTTTGACGGAAGTAACGTAGTTGGCCGACTTGATGACTTTTACTTTTTTGTACGAATATCACCTATCACTTCTTGTAGAGAGTGCAGAAAAAGTCCCTCTTACAGTGCCTCTGAAGCGTCCAAAATAAAGTAACTATAATGTTCAAATGGCGTCCGCAAAAGTAACTTATGGATATCAAAGAGGCTGTAATCAGTCTGCGCATGCGCAGCCCATACCCTTGTAAAAAGCGCCACTTGTCACACGCTTCACAGGCACCGAAATCGGGACCTCAGATGGCCTTGTTACAAAAATATAGCGAAACACACACCTATACGGCATATGCCAATCCTAGTAGTGTCGCGCATAACGTGCAAGATTGCGAAACGGGAGGACTTGAGTTCAAATCCTCTGCGCGGCAAAGCTTTTCGTTGACGTTCCGTCCGTAACCTCACGGTCGAGTGCCGTGGGGGTCACGAACTGATCAACCTCATCCATTTTATATGTTCAAAGTTTTGGAAGAAACATTCGTAACAACGTATACATCTGTTGTCCTCTTGTCCCAAGGTACACTTGGCGACAATGAATCTGAGACGGCTAAGTTCTTACACTGGACAGTTATGTTGGCAACACAGAGAAACCTACAGCGCCGTAGTCGGCCAAGTGTGAAACTAACTCAATCTCAATGAACACAACATAACCCCTGACCGTCGAATCTAACCTTAGTTATTGAGATTGAGTTGGCGCTATGGCGTTGTAAGTTTCGCTGTGTTGCCAACATAATTGTCTAGTGTGAAAAATTAGCCGTCTCAGATTCGTCGTCCCCAAGTGTACTTGCCGAGTTTCTATCTCGGGAAAATGCGACATTGAGAAATATCGTCGTTCGGAAGTATCCAATTTACATTGAAATTTCCCTCTGAAATATTTTTGGCAGGTTGAACGAAATCTCGAGAAAAATTCTTGAGTAAATTTGATAATTTTTTCGCGGAGTATTAAAAAGTTACAGTTCTCCAGGCAAAACATGTTCCAAGGCAGATGAGCTTTCCTCACATTTTACAGAAGAACGTTAATGTCAGTAGATTCGTCATTGGAAGCCTGTTTCCCAACATTTCCTATTTCGCAGTTTCATTTTCACCAAACAAATGTATACTTTGGTTTTTGTGAAACGATCATACAGATTGTGCATTCAGTTTAGCCGTGTATCGGGTGGAATTAAGCATTACAGGTAATTTGGATGATCAATGTCGTGGCGAATAAATGGTATGAACTCTCTTCTTACTACGCGGCCAGCTTGTAAACGCTTGTTTCTTCCAATAGATATTGAAACTTTTTAGGAAATCAAATGGGGTTTTTACGATTTTCAGCTTTGCGAACAGACTGGGGACGACTGTGGGCCGTATGGCTTTTGGGGTGGCCATAAGCAATTTGCTGGGCGTTATTTTTGGAGGAGTCGTGATCACTTACGTAAGATTGAACTGTTACGGATGAAAATTTATATATTTCCAAACGGTTGATGTCCGTCGTCTCTACGATTCGTCAAAATTATATTTTTTTTTTTTTTGCATCTCACGGCGATACAGAGGAAATTTGATTCCATCGATTTCTTCAAGTTGATGATCTTCATGATGATAGCCACGATTCACCTGTTTCTGTACGCTTGGCCAGCGGACTACTTGGCTCAGTCGGTAATTGACTTCAATTTATATTGTGACTTTGATTTTTACTGCACCTCGGCCACCCGGAGAAGTGACCCAGAAGTTACAGCGCGCACAATAATTTAGCGGCCCGCGATGTAAGCTGGAAAAAATTTCATCTTACAAACCATATCGCGAGATTCTGTTGGGCGCCTGGCGTGGTCAACACACTTCGAAACCTTCATCTTCGCTGAACCTCGGGTAATATGCTCGGTATCTCAGTACCGCGGAGAGAGAGAGAGAGAGAGAGAGAGAGAGAAAGAGATTTAGATTTAGATTTATTTTGATTTTATGCCGTGGCCCGTGGGAGCCAATGGGCAAGTTGAACAGAGACAGAGAAAATAATAGAATATCTTAATAGTATAAACATAAACAGGAAGAGTAACAGCAAACTTATAATACTAAATAGATATAATAGTATATAGATATAAATAGGAAAAGAAAATAGAGAAGTACACTTCTGAGATTTATCAAGGGCAATGTAACAAGATAACAAAATAACACTTATAATTACGATAATGAGGTACGGAATAGAGAGAGAGAGAGAGAGAGAGAGAGTATTTATTTGATCGCGGGGTAATACCCCCTAGCAACCATAGGCATAACATATACATTATATATAATATAAATAATATGGCGGTTGGTGAACAGTACCGAAATAATATAATATAAAATAATACAAAAATAAAATAAAATAAAAAAAGAAAAAAAAAAAGAAAAATAGAAATAGAAATAGACACAAGCCGAATAAAAAAACGTACATACAGAGAGGGCAGCCACATTCTGCGCGCATAACACATCGTACTGCATTCATCATACATCATACAGCATACATCATACAATACATCTGTCGATTTCAATAATTTCACAAGCGTCACCCTCGCTGCACACGCTCAGCCTCTTCCGCTCGCAGATATTCTAGCAGGCCAATACGAAACACCGGCAAAGTGGACGCTGATGTGATTGACGGAGGCAAAGAGTTCCAAAGGTTAACGCCAACATACGCAAAAGACTTTTGATACGTCACCGTACGAGCCGATGGTAGGACAAGAGTGTCAGTTCGCGACGGGTCAGGACGACGTGATGCATACTGACTTGGCTGAAAACAGTCGAATAGGCCAGGAAGCCCTTCATGTATGGCCTTATAGAAAATGCAACCAATGATGTACAATCGTCGATCGCGCATGGTGAGCCAGCCGAGCCTTCGTCGAAAGTCAGATATGTGCACAAACCGCGTTTGACGAAAAACATAGCGCACACAATTGTTGAGCGCTACAGAAATTTTTCTATCTAAGCCTTCGGAAAGGTTAGTGAACACTCCTGCACAGTAGTCACTTATCGGTAGGACAAGAGACGCGACCAGGCGCCTCTTAAGCGCAACATCCACGTCGTAAGTTGTCATCCTCAACCGATACAGAGTAGACGCGCTACGTTTACACACTTCAGTAATGTGTTCCGACCATGACAGCGTTCTATCTATTATAACCCCAAGATACCTAAAGCTGGTTACAAAATCGATAGGATGACCCCCCAGACTGAGAGAAGGAAGCTGCGTTGCACAGACCACGTTAACATATTTAGAGCTGCCAATAACCATGGCTTTAGTTTTATCTACATTCAGTCTAAGACGGTTTTCTACACTCCATAACCAGATACTCTCAATATCAGCGTTAACCAAGGCTAATGTTTCGTTTACTTTAGACGGCAAGCAACTAAGATATATCACAAGATCATCTGCGTAAAGTAGATGGCGACATCGCGAGAGGCAATGGGGGAGATCGTTTATGAAAAGTGAAAATAGTAACGGTCCGAGAACACTGCCTTGCGGTACACCTGTCAGGAGAGGACGTACCCGCGAGGTCGTACCACTAGAATCGCGAACCGCTTGCATACGGTCAGATAGGTATGAGTTGAACCACTCAAGTACATTGTCAGATAGTCCGAAAGTTCGCAGCTTCGACAGAAGCAGCGCATGGTTTACCATGTCAAATGCTTTGGAGAAGTCTAAAAACACCACCAAAGTAACCATGCGATCATCAATCGCAATCCTACAGTCATCCACCAAACGCAAGACGGCTGATTGCGTTCCCATACCCTCACGTAATCCAGTCTGACGTGGATCGAGATAATTACCACGAGCAAGATGCACCGTGAGTTGATCGTATACTATCCGTTCAAGCACTTTAGACAGCGAGCAGAGTAGAGATATTGGCCTAAAATCTGACGGGCCAGTGGGATCGGGGACCTTCGCTATAGGCACGACAATTGAGGATTTCCACAACAAAGGAACCGATGCCGTTGTTAGTAGAGAGTTCAGAAAATATACAATCAGCGGCATCAATAGATCTTTTAATGCCTTAAACGCCTGTATCGGAAGGTTATCAGGGCCACATGCACGAGTTGTAATACGTGACAGCGCACTGCTGACGCATCTGTTCGTGATCGGTGAGAAGGTGAAGGATTCTATCTGCCTCTCGGCAAGGTTCTGTACCACCGGGCAGTCATTCCGCACAGTAACAGTACTAGACAGAAAGTGTTCATTAAGATCATCGACAGTAATACCACTAGGTAGAGCAGCCGGTGGTTTTTTACACTTGGCAAGACCAAGGTTCTCCATCTCACGCCAAAACGATCGCGCACCACCACAAGTATTGAACCGCTCTTGTATGTGAGTAGTCTTGGCGGCTGCTAAAGCACGCTTCACATCTCTACGGTACGCAACATATTCGGCGAAAACTTCCACACTGCGAGATCTCTTAAAGGACCGGTAACAGGCATTGCGCTTTTTCATCAAACTTCTGATTTCTAGTGATATCCAAGGCGCGGGTGATAGAGAGAGAGAGAGAGAGAGAGAGAGAGAGAGAGAGAGAGAGAGAGAGAGAGAGAGAGAGAGAGAGAGAGAGAGAGAGAGAGAGAGAGAGAGAGAGAGAGAGAGAGACACTGGACAAGCGGATTTGGGCTCACTGTGAGTCAGCCGTTGAACTTCCCGTTATTTGTGCTTGAAACTAGTATATTTCGATACAAGAGGCCAAACGAGCGTTTTGCGCACTGCGAGTCTGATAGCAGCACGAAGCCGAGGTTGAGCCTTCAGACAAGTAGTACGCAACAAGCGAGTTTGGCTTGGCGTATCAAACACTGTTTTTCTTCACGCTTGTATGGAAGGCCGGTTTGTGTAGAGTTTGGGGGCAACGAAAGCCGAGCAGGTAATAATTCGTGATCAGCGACCCAAAGAATATGAATTTTTCAATTTTCATCGAATTCCGGATCTTGTAATTTTTTTCGAGCATATTTACTACGTGAAATCTTTATTTTGCAAATGTGACTTCAGATATGTGATCAGCGACCCCAAACACCTTCGGATACCAATTTTCATGCAAATCCGTTCATCCGTTGCGAAGATAACACAACTTTCATTTTATTTTTGTGTATTTGGTTTTTCAAATTATTCAAAAACCACTAAACCAATTACAGCCAAAATCTAATCGGGTCTAAGTATGAAAGAGGTGCGTCGATTAAGACCAAGTTCATCAAAATCTAACTACTCGTTCTCGAGATATCGTCGGACAAAAAATTGATCACGCACGTACATCCATACATACATACATACACACACACAGACGTCCATTTGAAAATGATCGGAGGTGATTCTCCGGACCTCAAAACGTGGAGATCTAGTGAGAACTCAACTTTTCATTTTCGGAGTGATTACAATAACTTCCTACTTTCTCGGAAATCAGAGAAACGGGAAGTTAAAAAATAAAAAAATTGATTCAAAATTCGTTCTTTGCGATACAAAATTAAACAACAGAAGATTATTCGTAACCTACGCTATTTCTTAATCTACCGAGCTTGCAGCTCCTTAACTAAAATCCAACTCAATATTTACGAGTCGCAAGTGCGCAACTCTCAATTCGAAACCTAAAAACTTTTCGCTATTCCGTCATTCCGCAATTTCCTCGAATTCATTGCCGACTTACTGCTCGATGCCGTTGGAACTCGAAAAATAATAAAAAGACAAGATGCCTGAAATATTTTATTCGCTACTCGCTAAGTGTCCCCTCTTGGAATTTCGGATGTCCAAGGGTTCCAGGGTACTTCATCAACAATTTGTCCTGAATGTGACATAATTAGCATTAGAAATAAAATAATTAACTATCTGGTCGTTTGGTTCATTCATTACGTCTTTATTGGACGCAAGATTTCACCTGATTATGGGCTATTGTTGGGCGAACCGGAGATCCGAATTCACCAATTAGCCCGCTTGGCTAATTTTTCATTATTCTGTTCAGTTTCTCTTATAACTTTTCGGTACCCTGTGGCTGATAGTTTCTTCGGACACATTTCAACCGAATGCCGCATACATGTGAGTCGATACACATCGAAGAACGTACCGGATTACCAGTTTTTGGTTATTAAATATTAGGTAGCGCGTATAGGAATCGGTTAATCATCATCAGCATGCAGGAATCACAGGGAACAACCTTGGTAATATTCATTCAAAGTCTACACTAACGCTACTGCTCAGCTGATTTGTGAAGTCCGGTGATCCCCGGATTGCAAAGTTCAGCGAAAGAAACCAATTCGCAATATTGGAAGAAATACTTGTACACGTTTGAACTGAAAAATTCCAAGGATCAGCCAATTGCGTTCTGCGGCAACGCCCCGTAAGCCAATGGCCAGACGCGGCAGTACGTTTGGCACATATGTTGCAACGATAATAATAATGCTAACAATAACGATAACGAAAATGATCGTGATAATGATAATGATAATAAACAGGATAGCTCACCTTCGGTCATTTTATTGGGGCATGGACACCTTCGATACTTAGGGAATATCTTGTTTGAATTTTTCTACCGTACTTCAAAAATCATGAATAAATTTTGCGTACCGTTTTCTTAGCTCACTCAAATGATCGATGTGTTGTTATCACCTGCACTTTCGCAAGTCATTAGAGTCATTGATAGCATTAAATTTCTCCCGTAGAGCCAACGCGTAGCGGAATCCATTTTAAATGGCAAGTGGGTAGGAAAATCGCCTAGGATGCATAGCTCGTTATTGCTTATGATGCAAAGGGCCAATAACCCAGCCATAATCAAGGTCGACGGCGTGCTTCCTCCCTTGAACCTGGAAATGTTTGGAAGTGTACGTATATGACGAGCCTGTAGTACAATTTTCACTTTTTCACAACCTAGCTTAACCTTCGGATTTTCGGTTTTTTGTTTCAGGGGTTATCAACCAGTTTCTCGTACATCGCAACGCTGCTCGCTATTTTCGACGAGTGAATACGGAAGCAGATAATCCGTAAGGTCACAATGCTTTTGTCGCATCAAGATACGTACACCATCTTCTGCGTATGAGCCAGTCTGTCTAGTGATTTACACTCAGCAGCCAGGCGACGAAAATTTGATTCGTCTGTTATTCCCATTTTCACGTTACGTGATAAAATCATTATACCTAGTACGAGCTATAATGCGAAAAGCAAACAAATCAAGTTTTTAACGAGGTATTGCTTAGTGAGACTTTGGAAGCTGGCAGGTGTATTGTGACGATCTTTTTCAGTAGCACATAATAGGTATATGAAAGATCGAATGCAGCTTTGGTTCATGTGATTGCAATAGTTGGAACGTAGAATACACTGGAACCCATAGAATAAACGAATAATCCAAACCACTATAAAGAGCGTCAAGTGTAGTAGAAATCTTGATACATTTTTCAGCAAATTTCATCCAGACTTCGCCCGCATCACACACGTTTGTGCACAAATTCTTCTAATACTTTTATAAAAGTGGCTGATCGGCCGAATCGTTGTAGATCGCGAAACCCGGATGAAACGGTTGCATCGGTCATACTCCTGTTCCGCGACGAATAAATGACCCAGTACGTGTAAAAAATGTCGGTTTGTAACAATCAGAGATTATATAATGTTTTGAAAGAGTCGAGAATATGAGAAATATTCTACAGTTTGCGTAATGTAATATAAAATGATACGAAAGGCGACTCCAATTTTTCAGAATCATTCGAAAATCTCAAAGGTTTACAAGCTCGTCTACATTCCAATCGATGAAAATCACCAAAGCGCTTCAGAAACTTGGAAGAAAAACAATCGAGTTCATCAGAAAGTGAATTGCAATTAAGTAAAACAGAAAATACAGTTATTGTAAATTTATAAAAAGCTGTTCTATTATGTGAACTTCGTTTTTGAAAAAAAAAAACTCTTAGAACGTGATCTCAGATTACAAGCGTATTCCGAATACACTAAGGCAGTTCAGCACGACTGCAGCATTTCATTAGGCTACTTGTAACCAGCGTGACTTATTGTTAGTCGGGGTCGTGGCAACGTCTCAACAAGATGAAAACGATATTATTCGATGTCGCGTTCGATATTCGCGGAGTCAAATCGCCGCCAAGAAACTGTTGGGCGAACCTCTCTACAAGTTATCACGTCGCTGCTCTTCGGGCACCGATAATATTTTGATCTAGGTCTTAATGGAAAGTTTCGAACCTTTGTCGATTGAGAAGATCCGTTTACACGCGATTGTGAACGGTGTCGAAGAATTGCGGAGAAGTTGACGGCTGCTATTCCCTTCGAGCTCCTGCGGCGTCCATTTGGCGTGAGACTTTTTCGAGGATCTCGACTGATTGGATTTGGTGAGACATCGTTTCGTATCGTTACATTATTCTTAGTCGCGATTTTTCTTCACATCGCGATTGAATATGCTGAGACGGCGTACCTTTTTGACAAAGACAATTTGACGAATATTAAATAAAAATACACACCACCTGCCGCGGCCGTGGTCCGTCGGCTGACAGGGCTCTAGGCTAATTAGTTAATTAATTCTATAAATTCGTTGGGCGCCGATTGGTTTGAGGAACCGATACCTAAATTTCCTTTTATAAATTGACCATTGATGAATAAATAATTAAATGAGAAATTCGACTAGCTCAATTATTGAAATAGAAGACACGACGCAAGGAGGATACGTGAAGGACCAAAAGTAATTGCAAGACGATAGAAAAGCGTATAGGCGAATATATATAAATTTATTTACTTACTACTTGACGATATATTGTATCTAGTTATCCTTTTAATTGACGAACTTAGTTAAATCGCCGACAGACGGTCGAAGTAACTTTTTAAATTACACAAAACAGTTATATTTAATATTAAATTTGACGGTATCGGACCTAATACGGCCGAGACTCCTCCAGGACTGCTTACACCTGAAGCGTGTTTATTCTGCGCAGCTAGTTTGCCGATCTTGCTGCCGATCTGCTGCAACGTGTGCAGGCAGGGGTGTTTATTTCGCAGTCAAATACAGTGTGAGTCTTTCCTCGTAGAGCGTGATACTTGGTCTAATCTATAGGTTGACAATACAGATGACGATTATGCTTTTACTAATTTTCCACCTACAGGGTGAGTGTCGATTATCAGGGCTCGGGGGTTGATTGATTTCTCGAGGAGTCAATTCGAGTTTTGACGTCGAGGAAGAGTTTTATTTTCCTGTCACATCGAAGTATATAAATATTTCGGAAAAATGGAGTTGTAGATAAAAATGTTCCCTGTGTAATTTCACAGTATCAAGGGCGACACTTTACGGCAATACTACAAAATATTGAATATCAATGATGAACATTGAAGAGAAAATATTAATCCAAAATTGAAAAATCATTCAGCTCGATAAAACATTTCCATTTTTCACACGGTTCTCAGACTTTGATGTGCGACACACACTGTTAAAAATGATTGTGAATTTACTACCCATTTACTGTACAAAAGAGGTGTAAATTCACAAATTCAATGCAGCAGCGTGAATTACTATGCATTTGTTTGAAATTTACAATGAAAATTTTTGATTTTACTAAAATTCATAGGAAAAACACAAAAAAGTAATTTGATTTCACTAAATTTTATAGTAAATTTATCGTGTTTGCAAATTGAATTCACACTAAATGTATGGTGAATTCACTGTTTCGTATCCGGATAAAACTTCTAACACAGTGTAAAAATTTCCATACAGAAATTTTTAACAGCGTACTTTCACATCGTAGATCAGAAAAATATCAATGTGATGTGACGTGGTATTTCGTACCCCGCCACATTGTTTAATTATCGCACTTCCCTACGTACGAATATCGCTAAAAATAACGAAAGCACGTCTGAGGCCAATACTCCAAAAATGAACGACTAATTACCTTTAAGTGAAATTCTCTCGATTAAGCTAATTTTATTCCATTTTCTAATTTTGTAACGCTCTTCGAGAACCATCTACGAGACCTCCGCTTCGAGACGCCAGGACACTGCCCGACAGGGGTCACGTACCAGCTCAACACCGACCACCACCGACTACAAGACGAATGAATACCGCTGAAACCACTCCCGATGGATGCCTATCTAAGTTGTTGAACAGGGTCGTGCGTGATGCACAAACAGTACCTCCAACTATTTAAGACTTATCGGCCAGGAGCCGAACCACGAATCAATGCTTCTACCGCTCGGATGCATCGTTAGGCGGCGTACAGGGCTGTGCGTCAAAAACACAACAAAGCCTCCCGTCGACGATACTTATCAGCCTGGAGCTGAACCGACCATGACACCTACCAAGTCGTTGTCTATCAAATAGAGGACGGTTTTCTCTTCACGAACCGTCCTATCGAAGGGCTGTGGCGTGGAATAGGCTAGACTATGCTGACCACGTGGATCTGGTGGATATAGTGTGGACATGCGGGTCGAGGGCCATCGCCACCAGATCGTTCCGGCATGAGGGCTTCAATGAGCGAGGGCCGGGATGCAGCGCTAACGAAATAGCTACAACTAGTCTGGTCGAGAAGTGAGTTCACTGAGAAAAATCGTTAGAATGGTCTTAAAAATATGGCGATTGGTGCATTGGATTCAGAATTTAAAATGATGAAACCGGTATTTTTTAATTAATCCGCCATTAAAAATTTCAATAGTTATAAACAAAAAACGAAAAGACAAAAGGGAGTCTCCGTTTTATAGCTATAATTTCAAAAATATAAAAGATGAATGAATTTTGAAAAAAAGATCCTAAAAGAGGAGGAAATTTCCGATGAAAAAGTCCGTACTCCCGGAATTCTAGCTTTATTATTTATAATTTTAATTTAACGTTGAAAATAGGGCTCCGCGCGGCCGTTTCGGTGCCTAGGCGTCACCGCCTAGCGAAGCATGCAACACGAAACAATTTTTTTATAACATTCAAAATTAATTTAAAAATTTGAATAAATTATAGTGTTATCTAGACACTTGAAGGAATGTAGTCTTACCAAAAAAAAATTTTTAACTCGATTTTCGTTCAAGTTATTTCATTGTTAATTAACTCATTTTTCGTAGACTTGACTTTTCATAAAATCACTTGTAAAAGTTTAAAAAATGGGTCTATAAATTTTTTTTCTTTTCCGAGCTCTTCTTATACAAATAATAAACAAGATTCAGTGGTAAAAGTTTATAAAAGTTTTTTCATTTGTTTATAATGATTTTTCAAAGTTATCATAAATGGAAAAATCCGGCTAATGTTATGAAAAAAATTTTTTTTTCATAAATCTTGAATTTTGGTTGTTTTTAAATTAATATGTTGCGTTTATTAGCTTGGCTGAAAATTTTTTAACGTGTATTATTTAAAAATTTATTATAAACAAATAGACAAGTTGAATATTTTTGAAAAATTTTTTTTGTTCTTGTTTATAACTATTGGAATTTTTAATGGCGGATTAATTAAAAAATACCGGTTTCATCATTTTAAATTCTGAATCCAATGCACCAATCGCCATATTTTTAAGACCATTCTGACGATTTTTCTCAGTGAACTCACTTCTCGACCAGACTAAACGGGGAGTACCAGTAAAGCAAGGAGTGAAGTACAGTCGGTCGCAAGTCCAAGAGATCGGTGACGTAATATTATCGCACACCTCAATTCGCAACACACGAGCGGCACGACCTCCCCTTTCACCAACGATGCGGCACAGCTGAGGGTAAACATCTCCGACCACCTTCCGACGTCCCGATACCTCGATACCTGTCGTCGAGGAAGAAGAAAAACAAGCGGCGAGGGATTATCGCCCCATATCCGTAGACCAGACCTACGCGACCCGCTGGTCCAATTAGAATAACGCAAATTTGAGGAAGAATCACGTGACAGCAGCGCGACGAAAATCCGGATCATCGCTCGTCTCGACACTCTACGTTCAGTTTTCACTCTAAGAAGACGTGCTATCGCTATATCGTACCGCTATTACTATCTCTTGTATCTCTCGTATCGTAAATTCAGTTTCTCGCTTTTGTGACCGCATCTTCGGTGCCTTCTCTATCTTCTTTTTAACGTAAGTGAGATTCCTTTTCTATTTCGTGAAGCCACGAGATTACTTGCAATATATCGTATCTTTATCTCTCTCTTTCTCTCTATCTTGCAGTTGGTCTGCGTGAGCCACCTGGGCTCGTATCTTATTCTCTACTATTTCTCATCTTGTCCCTTTCTATCTCTTATTGCAAGTAACTTCGCGACTGGTTGACTATTACTTACGCATTGTTAGTGACTGTCGCTTTACTTTGTTATCTTTCTCTTCTAGAATACCTAAATGTCTAATATCGCTGTATAGCAGCGCGTTCCGTTAAATGGTCAATTCTTATCTTAGTTATTGAGCATTACTGTTTCGCTATACTTTCTCTGATTAATTCCTAACTGTCTCTTTACCTATCATCTTTGGTTAGTTTACCTTAGTGAGTGTACCGCGTGAGCGATCTTAGCGATCGTCGTTCATTTGACGTTGGAGTATTGCGCCGTATCGCCTAACATCTCTTCATTATTTTCTTCGCTAATATCGCTGATCGTAGTTGTCCGTAGTCTATTTGGTTTGTCGTACGTTGCGTGTTAATTCTTTTGAGTATTAATTGTCTTAATCCCGAAATTATCTTTCACCGTATCGAATATTACCTTTCTTTCTTCTCGCACTTACCGCAAACTAGAGACTACGTATTATCCGTTATTTTCTATATCTTATAATAATTCTCTACTTGACCTGTTTCCTTGAATTTACCTCGTAATTCATAATTCCCTGCCTCTGTATATTTCTGATAATTCTGGTAATGTGATAACTATTACAATTTTTGTATCTCGCATGTGTCTTATAATCGCTTCTCATATTTTATGGTTTACTTGATCGATGCTTAATTTAAGTACCGTATATCTTTTTCTGTTCTGCATATTCATTATGAAGCCGTATTAATTATTACCTTGAATCATAGTATCGCGAGCCTACGCATATCTCGCGCTTATTCGGAGAACGTTCTGTTATTTGTTAAATCTCTCGCTTAACTTTTCTTTGGCTGTAAATTAATTATCGCATCTATCTTAATTGTATCTCAATCTCTTGAGTTATTTGCTTGTTATTAAAATCTATCGCTTCTTAATCAATATATTCGATACTATTCCTGCTTCACCTGTTTCTTATTTTATCTATTGGATTCAACCCCTCCCCTCTACCATTATCTTGTCTATACTGAGCAAGCTGTGCAAAACCGTCGTAGAACCTGACCTTACCTTTATCTGTATCTTTTTCTCTAATTATCTATTTTCTGACGCATGTGCGTCTGGCGCCCAACATTCATATCTTTCTCTTTTCTTATCTCTCTCTGTCTAATTATTCAGGCTAGTGACTGCGCCGTAGGGTAACCGATCGTATTATTTTACAACCCTTGGAAATCGCGTTACAGTGAATTCTGGAACTTTGTTTACTCGTTATCGTATTTAGGATTTCACAGTAACTATGCACGTTGAAAAAAAAATGGTCATTTTGCAAGTTTAGAACCGTTGGAAATTCATTGAACCGTAACAAAGCAAAGCATACGCGTACCGCAAAAACTTGACTTCTTCACCCCATGTTCCGGTACGATAATGTTACCAGCTTCAACATCTATTACATGTGTTCTCTATTCTAACGAGACGTAAGTACAAACGTTCGTCCGTAATGCAGTATAATGGATGTACATAATTATATTTTTGCTGCATTATTTAGTGCTGCAATCTACTTGTAATTATGACAAGTCGCACTCGCAGGTATATCAGCCGATATGTGCAAAAAAATTAATTACCAACCCGGCAACAGTCAGGGCGTCGATGCCGGTAGAACAAAGACATAGAATGCTAACAACTTTCCAGCATCAGACAGAATGCGCAAAACACAACGCAGATATTCCTTACCGAAGAACGAAACGGTAACATTCATTGTCTACTCATCGTCGGAGTAGTAAAGAACGTAGCAGCAGACGTTGATTTTTATCTCTTTGAAATATCTACTGGGAACTGAAGTTACTGTACGATCGATGGATCTTGGAGTATTCCGACAGGGTTTTGTAATCTCTTGATAGCGAGTGAACAGTAGCTGGTGAATACTTAAACAAAACACATTCTCGTTGATTTTCATATGCAATATCGAATGGGCGTCAATTTTGGTACAAGAAATTATTATAACGTCAAATAATGTGCACTGAGAGAAATTTTTAGTTCCGGTTATCGCTCAGTCCTTGACTATTTTCATTTTTTACCACAATCGAAAAATATAGTTCTAGGTAAAGAATGAAAATTAGTTTTCTAGCCGTTACCGGAAACTCTGGTATCCGTTACTATTCTTTCTCATTGCGATCACTGTTGCTATATTTTCTTGTAATTGTTGCGAAAATTTAATGCTACTGCAACGATAAATTGATGTTAAAGTCTTGTTTAGCTAAAAAAGTAGAATAAACTTCACAAACTGATTTTGCGTTGGAATTACCAAAAAAGGATCGACAATAGCGCAAAATGGTTAGGCGTACCTCGTTTTTCGTAATTCCAACAATATTCAAACAGTTTTTTTTAACGATACCTGTTTTACTGAATTTTTCTAGTTACTGTAACAAATGAATTCTTCCTAGTGTATTGATTAATATTACCTACTCATGATATATACATTGTTTTATTCTACGATTATGATAACGGAGTTAGGTGCGTTTCTTAAGGGACTGCTTTGATCGATTTTGACGTTGACGTATATATCTCCAAATATCGAATTCCACGTATCGCAAACGCGAAAAATGGGTAAACAGTCCTATTTTACACAGAATTCTGATAAAAAACTTTTCTGTCCATTTTTATTTGACGCAGAAATAAAAAATGGCACAGATCCCACGAAATCACAATTGTAAATTCGTAGAATTCATGCCATCTCTTTATTTCTGCGTCAAATAAAAATTCTACCGTAGTACATTTTTTCCTGCCAGTGACAAGTATAATTTTCTTAAATTATGAACGGAAAACTTTGCTCGCCAGTATATGTATATATCTGTAAACTGTTATGGATCGAATATCTGCCAGACCCACTCGACATCCCCTCGGAACATGGGACACGTCATTCTAATTTCCAAGCAACGTGTTAAACATGCGTCACACGCACAGTATTGGCCGCAAAGAAGGAACATGTGTGTGCGGTCATTCGTCAAAGGTGTAAATTACCTTTGAAGCCTCAAAAATACGCTATTTTTTAAGAATGCAATTTTTTTATTTGGTCCAATCTTCATTCGCTATTAGTCATGACTAAACAAGTCTATCTCTAAAAGTGTTGAAATCGTGTAAAAATAGTTAGAGTATGCCGAAGAATAAGTGCCGAACTCTCTTGTGAGAAACTTCCAAAGTTGGGACTAAGCCTTCAAAATATTGCTGAAACAATAGACAGAATTTTCCACCATACGTATCGACTCAAAGTGTAATTTATTGTCTTCCGCGACATTTTAATTCGGCAAAATTCCGATTACCGAAGTTAAAACTAGATTTAGAACTAACTGTCGATAAATTATCGACCGGTGGTAGATTACCGGCAGCTGATAATGGGAATCGCAGAAGGGTAAGAAGTTCCGTCGATAAGTAAGAAATCCCGCATTCATTTCCAGCGGCCAGTGCAGAACACGGTCGATTCTACTTCCGCCGACGCCTTCGCCGCCTCATTTTAGCAACTTCCTGCTCGAGGTGACAGTCGGAAAATAGAATGGCACAGTCCGCTCCACCCAAACCTAGCACCGCCGCCTTGACAGAGCTCAACATTGCCGACCAAGGAGTTTTCCGCGTCATTCTGCCTGAAACCCAGCTCATCCCCAAACTATCAATCAAAAGTTAGTACCACGTGAGATTCTTAGCCGGAAAGTTCGCGGACCTGACGCTGAGTAACCGTCCAATCTCCGAGCTTTCGACGAGCAGCGTGCTTGAGAATCGGAAAGTTAGAGAGCGTCGTCATATCTTTGTGAGTACGAATGTTGGATGTACAATTTTTCGACTGTCTAGTTGATCGTTTTTTCGATTACTTGATGATTCCGATATTTAAAATATTCGCTTCTTCGATCAATTGATCGATCGGCTATATCGATTGACTGATTCTTTTTTCGATCGATCGATCAACCCGCACATCCTTAATACGAACGAACATTTAGCGGAAGTGATCCGAGCGGGCAGTAACGCAAAGTTTGTAGTTTCAACTTGTTTGAAAACCGAAAAAATACCTACCTCCAGACCGGAGACCAGATTCTTCGTCCTCCCGTCGTTTCCCTCGAGTATCTATTGTCCTCGCACAATGCTCTCCTAAGGCAGTTGCCCCCGTCTTCTTCAGCGATCAGAACGGCCTCGATTGACCTCAGAACCCGATGCGACAGCTCGTTTAATTCGACGTTTCCGGCGTACAAAAGTGGCGGGGAAACTGGAGGCGAAGACTCTCGCTTAAATCGCGTACCGTCGATGTCTGCTTGCAGAAAAGTCGCCGCCGTCGCGGTTGCGGAGTTCTGGGATATGAATGAAAAAAAGAGCTCGTTGTTACTGAGTAAAAAAATCCTACTCGTCAAATACTAAAATTGGGAAGCTACGAGGATCTCTTCGGATTTGGAAAAAAAAAAAAAAAAAAAATTAAAACTACTGGAATTGAAATCAATAATTTGGATATCGATGCTCCGTGACGATTCACCTGAAAATTATCGAATAATCTGGTAGCATCGTTTGATTTCGCTTTGCGATAGCTAATTTTATTTTAAAGAATATTTTCTGAAAATTCACTTCGGTACGATTGTTTTTTTTTTTCCATCGTGTGGGAATTTTTGAATATTCAATCTTCACGACGTCGCACCGAGACTGATTGTTACCTACAAACGGCAATCTTGAATCGACAACGGAAAAAAAATGTCATCCGCTTCAGTGAACTTTGTAGAAAATAATCGTCTTATTGTAATAAAAATTTGACCACATAATATAATTCGGTTTCAGAGCAATTGAGCATAATTATCACTTAGTGGCGAAAATAGACGTCTAACGCTACGTTACCGTAACACGTAAGATTTTGGTTAAAAAACAATACAATGAAATTTAGAATGAAATTACAAGAGTTGAATGTATCAACGCATCTCTATTCACTGATTATTATTGAACGATGCTGATGTAGCTAGAATTTTGAAAAAGGTTAGAGAATTTCGTTTCATTTGTAAAAAATATCACCTGCATCCGTGAGTTTCGTTGCATAAAATTAGTGTTGATTGAAATTTTCGAGTTTCAAAGAACGATATTTCCGGTGAAAACTTTTACTTTAAACCGTACTAGTCGTGAAATTTTTTTCCTCGATCAATTATCCCGAATTAGAGTTACGGGTCTCTTCGACAGGTTTGAATCTCAGGTGATTGAAAATTTTGCGCCGTAGAAACCGACGCGATTTCGCGTGCTTGAATCCATTCGGAATATTACGATTCTCGCAAATCCGAAATCGAATAAAACAGAACCGTCTATTTTACCGTCACGTTCACCATAAGTTGAATGATGAAGAGGCCGAAGGCGAGGAAAGCCAGCGCCGTTAAAGCGATCTCGAAAAAGTCCTTGAGCGAAAGATCGTGACCCTTTCCTTTCCCGTGGTGATGATAACTCGGTCTGTGATGATCGTGATGATGATAACTCTCGTGATGATTCGGGACGTAAATATGCTCCTCGTGTACTTGGGGGTAAGGGTCAAAGTGATGGTCGATGTAGTCGGAGTGATGGAAGTGGTGGGTGGCCGCCGACGAATATTCATCTGCGAAGGGACAATCGAAAACATTGATTTTTGATTCGCGCATTCACTTGGAAATCGAGCGGATGGTTTTAATTCATCGACATCGATTCTCGCTAATTTTTAACGATTTTCACTGATTTCCGAGCACTTTACGCGATTTTTGGTCATCCCGAGATCAGACGGAATCACTGGAAATAACGACAAGTCACTGGAAATCACCTGGAACTCTAAAAAATCGATGGAAATTACTCAGTAAATTGTAAATCGGTAGTTACTAGATTCGATTTCCAATTGTTAAATTATCACGACTCTTCCCGAATGAATTGTTCCTTGGTTTTTTTGGACATCAAAATCGCAGTGATTGCGGTAAGAAGTTAATTGTCGCCATACGTTGAGATTATACATTTACGAACGCATAATTGTCCAATGCTAAGTTTGCCGTGTAACTTTTTCAACTACAATTCATTTACTTTCAGTTCGCAGAACGTTTTTGCCAAATTTTTCGCGGTTTGACGGATTTGAAAATTGGTAACTATTTAATTACCCGGACCGGATGGATCAAAGCTCCCGATTTTTCCCGTCGATATTGGCGCCGGCATCGCGAATCCCGTAACCGCGCCATCGTATTCATCCTCTTCTTCGTTGTCGTACTGTCGATCGGCGAATTGTTTCTTCTTTATTTTTGGGTCCCTTGGCCGAGGCGAGTAGTGGCGATAAATATCATCGAGGGTCGTCGTTCTGTCGACAAAAATCGGTCTGTCATAATTTCTCTTCAATGTCTATTCTCTTCGGAAATCATCCCAACTTTTAAACATCCCCGAGTTCCGTAAAAATCAGGTGGAATTTATGTGGATCATAATCGTGAAGATTACTAATCTGAAAATGCTCAGGCAACGTTCAAAGAGCTTTTTGGAAATCGTAATTTTTTCTCTGGATTTTCCGGGATTTTTATAAGATATTTGATCGATCGAAAAAACGAAGGAAAATAAATTTCCGAACAACGGTAATATCCGAGATTTTTAGAGATTTTTTTCAGAGAAACGTCGATGAATTCTGAAGATATTTCCGAAAGTCAATGAGAAAACAGAGAGATAAGCAAAGATTCATCGGAAATATTTTCACGCGCTTACTTGGTCAGCCAGTCCTTGTACTTGGAGCTTCCTTCGTCAGAAAGCATTTTCTCGTGTATAGAAACGTTATTGTCATCAACGTAATCGACGTAGGAATTTTCCGACGAAATGTCGAGACGTCGCTTGACACGAGAGCCACCGAAAGCGGTGAGAATTTTCTCCGCCAAAAACCCGTGGCACAGATACTCGTTCATTTTCTTTCTGTAATGTAATGAAAACTGTTTAAATCAATCACATTCACGGATTCAGTTTGAAAAATAGTGATATTTTGTATTGATGTGTGGCATTCGAGATATGAAGAATCATGAAAATGGTTTCGTTTTTTGTATGCAAAGCACAAAATACACAGCATTGGACAATTGGGTTTCAAACGTGGATCATGAAATTAAATTTGAACTGGTTATTATTCTAAAAATTGTCAGCTACTCAAATTTTAATAAAAACTCAGAAGACGCGTGGAATTATTTTATTTTTCAAACTGCATAAAAAAAAACTCGTAAAGATTTTTCAAACGTCATATTATATAATTTTCACAGTATATATTGCAGATGAATTTAATCCAAACACTAAGCGACTTAAAATGACTATTATTAGTAACAACAATTTTCTCAAACTTTCTTACGATGCTTCACGAAAAATCGGAAAATAAATGTCCACGCGAAGAAAAGTTTGTTGGAATTCAATAAAATTTCTTAAAATCAAAAAGAGTTTTTGCATTTCGATACAGTTGAATAGATTCTGCTCTAATTTGTAACAACAATATTTTCTTCAACCTTAGGGACGGTTCTTGAAAAAGAATGACTGAATCGTGCGATAAAAAATGTATTTCTCTGCGTGTATACCGTAAAGAATGATAATATCTATTAAGAAAAGAGTCGTGGGAGTGGGAGCTGAAGGAAATGAAATAATTAAAGATTCTGACCTGTGAAATCCCATGGCGTTGAAGGCCTCGCTTATGGTGCCGTTGTTGTAGGCTCGACGCGAGCCGGTGTAATTTTGAATATGCTGAGGCTTTTGATCGGCGAATAGGAAAGAATCCGGGAGTAAATCGGTGGCGAGAATGTCCTCGGAGTTGACGCAGAATTCTACACCGTCGTCGAAGCATTCCTGGATTGTTTTAACTGCGAAAACAGCGAGCCAGGCGAGGAAGAAAAGTCGACGAAGAGCCATTTCGCATATAATTTGCCGGGATAGAAACCAAGGCCGGACTGTCAGAGACGAGGAAATTTCGCTAACTGTTTCGAACCCGACACCGTCACGACGCTCTGCATCCCGGCGTCGAGTAATTTGTGCAGCCAGCTAACACTTGTGTAATTTCACGGCGATTCTCCGGGCGCCGTCACCTGGAAACTTGCGAGTTCAAGAACACGGAACTACCTCTTCGTCTCTTTTTAATTGGACGATTTTCACGACGCGATTTTAAAGTGACAGCGGTACAATTTTTTTTTTTTTTTTTTTCTTGCAACATTATAAATTCGTAATTTTTTATTTTTTTTTTTTTTGTTTTTCCTACGCCCGTTAAATTGATGCGGAGAAGATGGATGTAAGTTTGCTTTTTGCGAAGCAATGACAACGTCTAGGCGTTTGTCGACTAGCCCGAAGAGTTGAAATTTTTTAGCTACATATGGAGGGTAAGGAATTTTTGCATCCGACAAAATAGATTTCGTTGGAGTCCTTTCAATCAATTTTTTAATCATTTCAATCACACATTTTCTTGATACAAAATTCACGTTATTGCAAAGAACTCACGCCGTGTTAGTATCTTGAATAAGTTGATAATCAGCATGATCAAAGGCTTGATTCAATTTTATATCAAGTTGTCACAAGTAATTCGTCCGACAAAAGTATTGCGTTGAATTAAGTAAGTATTGTGTTAGTTGACTCAAATAATCCTTTCCCTCCACGTAATAACAAGCGTCGATTTTATTTCGCGGTTTGTATTTTATTTTACACACCGATCGGAAATTCCCATTACCGCATTACTCGAATTGACAAACAATTTCATCTTCTGTCACTTGGACAACGAAACTAGTTGCTTTTGCTTCGAAGCGTAAAAACAATTCTGAAAATGAAATCTCAAATTCTAGGCAATTTCGTAGGTGTATTTTTTTCGATGCCATTGTACGATTCAGAATCGAATTCATATCATACGCATATTTGAGCTGACCTTCCGTAACGTAAAGTACAAAATTCTCAAAACCGCGACATTATCTGATGCATATTTAGTATTCTATCCGCGCAGCTAACAAAATAGCGATAGTTGGTCGTTGATACACGGTTATACAGGCGAAAAAACAACTCTGTAGTCATTGCGGCATCAATTTTCTGACTGTGTTTATCGTACATACACAATGTATGCATGCATTCACTCCGGCAGTTCGAAACTCAAATACTGTTGATTTAATAATTTAATTAATAGTTAATTTACCGACTTATAATACGTCGAATTTTACGTCACGGTCCGTCCAGATAATTTAGATAATTGGACGTTTTTTCAATTCTACTCTCGAAGGTGTGTAAAAAAGTATTTCTTTGCGTCACCGAATTTTCGTACGAACTATAATAAGTATAACCAACGATCTCATATCTTTTATCGGTCTTCCATCATTTCGAAATTTTTTTATCGAAACCAAGTGAAATTCTAAAACAGTAAATAATCATAATCGCAATCATTTTCATCCAATTACAGAGGTTATAGTGCCGCTGAATCAAAAAACGCGCACGTTTTCGCTGTAAAAAAACTGTATTGTTAATAAATTCTCGAAAAACAAAACGCATGCAAAAAAAAAGTATTAGTAGGTAGGTATAAGTTATATTATATTTTCATTATACACTGAGAGAAATTTTTGGTTCCGGTTACCGCTCAATCTTTAACTATTTTCATTTTTTACCGCAATCGAAAAATATAGCTCTAGGTAGAAAATGAAAATTAGTTTTCTAGCTGTTACCGGAAAGTCTGGTATCCGTTACTATTCCTTCTCATTACGATCACTGTTACTAGATTTTCTTGCGACGGTTGCGAAAATTTAATGCTCGCGCAGCAATAAATCGACGTTAAAGCCTTGTTTGACTAAAAAAGTAGAGTAAACCTCAGAAACTAATTTTGCGTTGGAACTACCAAAAAAGGATCGACGATAGCGCAAAATGGTAACGCGTACCTAGTTTTTTCGAAATTCCAGCAATATTCAAACAGTTTTTTTTAACGATACCTGTTTTACTCAATTTTTCCAGTTACTGTAACAAATAAAATTCTTCTCAGTATACAGAATGTAAGCACGTCGACGCAAGTATACAAAACCGACCCAATTCTCTACCACAAATCCGTTAATTATCTTTGTATAATATAATCAGGCTTCTGAATCGGATAATTCGATAAAAATATTTTGTTTTCCGCAAAAACCGGCAAAAAAAAAAAGGAATTAAGGTTTATATTCGTCGGAGCCCACGCATACACACAGCCACCCGTCATAAGGTATAACCTATATTATTCTCACGTAACATTTACACCTTCGAAACGCGTGCTGGGTGATGTAATTGGGACGATCAATCACACGCGGTCCGTTAGAAGCACTGTGCCGAGCAGAACCTGGCCTGGACGATTAGGGGTGAGTTCCAAGGGATTGCGGGAAGAGGGGGTGGTCGGGGGGAGGGTCAACACGCACCTTCTCACCCTCGCGTTAGGTACAAGGGAAAATACACGAAATGGTCATAGAAAGCGATGCGCTATTCTGTAAGAGAGAACCGTGAAGCATCGCATATATATATATATATATATATCCGCTCTTTCTTTCCTTCTCACTCTCCGGCGAATTTTCATTTTAATCGTATTTTCGCGAAACGTATAACGAATGAAAAAGAACAATCTGAGACGAGAAAAAAAAAAAGGAAAAAAAAAGAGACTTGGAAAAACCGAACAAACTATAACAGACGAGTGAAATATGTGAGAATATAAAAGGTCTGACGAGTGAAATATTTTTTCAGGTATAAAGGAAACGGAATTATTAATGCAGAGAAATTATATCGATGTAGAATAATTGTTGTAACAGTAGCGTTTTTAGAAAAGTAAGCAATTATAGAAATTATACAGGTTTGGATTCTTCACTGAAGTAAAATTCATTTGATGTATGGTTAATGAAAAATTGTGATATACAATGGGTGTCGTTAATAAACGACGGTTTGCATGTCGTTCGAAATAAAAAAAAAAAAAAAATTAAAGATAAAAATTAGGTACAAGTAACTGTTTCGTTTTATCGGTACTTGATTTTTCGATTGTAGCCACGAAACTCATTTTCATCTTCTGTGTGCCTAGAACTATATTTTTCGGGTACGGTGAAAAAAGGAAATAGTTAAGGAGTGTACACTAGATGTGGTTAGAAATACATTTCAGTGATCGGATGATTTTTCTACAATTGTTGAATACAATTGTTTGAAGACAGTTTTGAATTTTACCACCATACATGTGAGGCGGTGCTAATTGTTGTCCAGTTTTATAGGAACTGATATACATGTAAATAATCGAGACAATTGTTGAACGAAATCGTTGGTCAATAATTAAACAATGTCAATTTGTCAAAATACAATATTACTTCAAGTCGTTCGGCTAAAATAGTAAAATTCCTCATATTGTATGGCTGTACAAAAACATTAATGGTCTTGAAATTGACCAAAATTGACCAAATTCCTCGGCCGTTGCAGTCTTTTATTGTTGGTTAATTTTTTTAATCAATTCAGGAATTCAACATCAACATCAAAAGTATTTTGCGTTGTTGAAAATACATTTTCGCGTGTTTTTCACATATACAGAGTGATTTCTTAACGATTGCACAGTCCGTCGTTTGCTGAAAATCAAGGCACACGCGCCGCAATTTGAAATATCAGGCTGTTCGCCAGGGCGACCAACTGTCTCTAACCTAAAGAATTTTGACAGTTATGAATCGACCACAACTGCCACCGATAACTGTTAAATTTTTTGAAGTTACATACATCGCGACGAAACGTTATCTAAATTTATTACGTTTGCTCGCCACAGTTACTCTCGGATTGTTGCGCGTGCCCATTAAATTTCAGCAGACGACGGACCATGCAGTCGTTAGGAATTCACTCTGTATAAATTCGTATATTCGTATGTAACTCCGGAACTACTTGACCGATTTCAATTATTTTTCATTCGTTGAATAACTACAATGTTTGCCAGGTCTGAGGCAATAAATATTTCGTGACAATCGGATAAACAGTTTATAATATATGATGACATTTGGAAACCAAGTCGGAACGAACTCACACACTTGTGCGAACGCCGAGTAAACTCCTACAGATCAGACGGAGAAAAATCATTATATTCGAAATAGTTATCAGTGTCACGAAGTGGTTTCAAAAAAAAAAAAAAAAAAAAAGTTCGCCAAAGCATACATATCTATGTTCAATAATTTCACCGCAAGAAATTCTCACGAAGTGTTCTCGAAAAATTGTGCAAAAAAATAAAACAAATAAAAAATTACAACAACAGTTGCGAATTAGATTTCGGTTTTCGGTGCACAGTTAGTTTTTGTTTGTTTTTTATTTTTATCGTAAAAAAAAAAAAAATTTGTTAAAAAAATAAATCCCCGCCACAGGTGTTATTGCAAAATAACGCGGTACAAGTCGTCGGATGTGTGTGTGTGCAAAATGCTTGTATAAATTTACGTGTTAGCGCGGTGTTTGCCGGTGGAGAGATAAAAGGATGAAGCGTGATCCCTGACGCGACCCATCGAGGATAAATAGGGAGAGTATGGGGTTCTCCGGGGTTCTTTGCGGTACCGCAACGCCGAGCATTTGTTGTGCCGGTCCATAGTTATTAATTTTCATCTCACGGGCTGTTCCGTAACTGGCAGCCTATAGGTACATAAATATAGCCACTCTGGGGAGATATTAGACAGGTGAGAGTGTTCCCAGGGGAACAAAGCTCCCATTACCCCCACTTACGTACAACGGGTTCAGGCTGCTGCTGCCGCCGCGCTCCTCATCCGGGAAGATTCCCCCCCTCGCCCCTTCGCCGCCACCCCCTCCCTCATCCCCGCTTTCCCGCCTCCAGCCTCTTACCGGGACCCTAAAACATTCATAAGAGGTCCCGCAAGTGGTTTTTAATAAACGTGTTTAATCATCGGTGTCACGTTCCTAGCGGCGAAAATCCTTTCGGTACGGTGTCATCAGATGATAGGGGATTTATTCCGTTAACCAAATATTCTTACAACCCTTATACCGCAGAAACACACCTCCCAGTGTCTATATGTACGGACACTTACTTAACGTCGCGTTTTTACTCCCACCCCTCGAAGGAGATTCGGTTACATAAGGGTTGCCTCGTCGTATTTTTATGACCATCCACGCTCGGAGAATATATATACGGTTGTAGGTTAGACGTTACGGGTTTAAAAAAAACTTTTGTGATGATAAAGAAGAATCGGAATTTTCATTTTTAGCGTATAATTTATAGTGAAATTTGTTTAATATCGTTACGATAGTTATTGAAATAATCAGAAGTGTATTTGGTACGAATTTTGATCGTTTATTCGATATCAGAAATTTCCGACACTGATGACGATTAGGTGCACGGTGTGAATGAAATGAGCAGACTTTGCTCAAAACTGCACACTGAGAAAAATTTCATTTTTTTATAGTAACTAGAAATATTCGGTAAAACAGGTATCGCTGAGAAAACTGTTTGAATATTGTTGGAATTACGAAAAACGAGGTACGCGTAAACGTTTTGCGCTATTGTCGATCCTTTTTTTGATAATTGCAACGCAAAATCAGTTTGCGAGGTTTGCTCTACTTTTTTAATTAAATAAGGGTGTAACGTCAATTCATTGTTGCACAAGCATTAAATTTTCGCTACAGTTAGAAAAAAATCTAGCAACGGTGATCGTAATGAGAAAGAATAGTAACGGATACTAGACTTTCCGGTAACAGCTAGAAGAGTAATTTTCATTTTCTACCTAGAATTTTATTTTTCGATTGTGGTAACAAATGAAAACAGTTAACGACTGAGCGGTAGCCGAAACAAAAAATTTCTCTCAGTGCAGGAAATAATGGACACATCAAGGTTTTCGATAAACAATACCTTCGTCGACTGTAACTTTTACTATAAATTCAATAGATTTTAATCTGCATTGTCAGTAGTTTTTACTGTTTTTAGAGTAAATCTTGCATTTTAAGCACAGCTTAGTATACGAACAATCGCTGATCAAATACGCTTCCAATTTCTAATTTTTAATGATACAAGATTTGACGTATTCAGGCTTCAAAGTTGTTGCCTTTTATCCACCCTGAATTATTTCAATCACTCTATATCGTTGTTACATAATTACATTTTCACTTTCAGGGATATAATAATATTCACCTTAATAATTCATCGCATAGGTATACAAAATTTTTCGAATAAAGTATACATGTCATCAAGCGGTCTCGATTTTAGTAAAGGATACAACGATCAGTGGTAAATAAAATGCAAAAAAAAAAAACCAGTAGACTAGTAATATTACAATAATTGAAATAATATCTATAAAGAGAAAAAAAAAAACATTTCCAATAAAATATTATCAACCTACTATTACCACGAAATCACGATCGATCGGTAAAATTTTATGAGGTAAGAAAAGCGAGTTATCGAATACGCGGATATGCATATAATATATCCTTATTCCTAACCTTTTTCATCCCTGAATCGGAATGGTAAACGCATTCGATATTGCTCGATAAACGAAACCATCACGCACCGCGATATAAACCGTAAGATTTACCGGCCACTCGAAGCGCTTTCCTTTCCCCATCCGGAATTGCTTTTCCCCAACGTTTCTCCGGGCTTCTGATGTTGCGTTACTTTCCATCTTCCGACTGGCCAGAAATCACTTTGTGAATTCCTGTAGCGTCGTATTTTACAACCACCTTTGAGAACTTTTTACGGCCGGGGGTTGAAAAGTAAGAAGATGATCAAAGATTCAAAAAGCTTGCATGCACAGTTAGAAATTCCGAAATTGAAATGGTGGCGGTACGATAATTCCGATAAATGTTTCAATTCTCGAAGCGTTGCGGTTGAATGTATTCTCATTCTTTCGCAAGTTGCATTACGATTTTTGTCGAGAATCACTTTTTCTAATTTTAACCCAACTTTAAGTTTTCGAAGCTCTGGAATTCGGAAAACAGCTTTTTAAAAAAATTAAATAATTTGAAACCTGCAGAATTTTACAAGTAAACGATGCGCATGAAAAATTGCCACCTTTCGGTTTATTTGAACTTCCTGTCCCACGGGAAATAAATCGATTTTCAAAGTTTTACCGACAAACCTATACTTTGTCGTCTTTGGTACTTTTTATCAATTAAAGATTATGTTTTTCCAAGTTTATAGGTTGATTTAAAATTTTTTTATAAATATCATTTTCATTTGGCTGCCAACTCCTATCAGTTTCAGATTTTTCACTCAGCCATTTCCGAGATTATCGCAGAAGTTTGTCGCACAGATTGAGAGACTCTTTTCTCTTTTTTCTGGCGATAAAAGGTATCGCGAAAAAACAGATTTTCCGGTTCGTCTTTCAATTTTATTTTTCTTTCGCATTTTTACTGACGTAATATTTTCTATACGTTATCACAACGTGTTCAGGAAAAAATTCCAACGAATCACACAAAGAAAGGGATACGCATCTCATTCCTTTCTACAGTTTCAGTTCCGAGACTTGTAATTTCGACATTTTCGTCTCTCAAATTATTTGAAACATCGCTAAGGGCAACAACCACATGAAAAAAAAACAAAAAAGTAATTCTAATTTGTCACAAACTATTAACAATATATTTACAATTAGTGAAAACGTGCCAATATTGCCAGTGAAATATTTCGTGAAAAATTCTAAACTGATGTTTGTGACTTTCTTTTTTTCAAAACAGGCCAAAAAATTCTAATAAAATGAATCAAGAATACAATAACAAATTGCAACAAAATTTTAGCGAAAATAAAAAGATTTCTCGAAGCAACCGAATATTATCGTTGCGAAAATTAAAGTGATGGTTATACATAGATGGAGAGTAAACAAGAAATTATGCTGACGGTTAATTTCAATGCGAAAATGAAAATTTTTTAGACGATTTTAAAAAACAACGATTGTACTCTACCTAAACTGTAAGGCATGCTTCTTTGAGAAAAAATAAAATACTTTTTATATTTGACTACATAAATTTGTTATTGATAAATTATCCGATTACGTCAGTGAAGATTTCATATAATATAGTTAAAACGAAATCTCAGAATTGAATGGAAATTTTTTTCTTTCGTAAAAGCCGTTTGATCTGCGATCGAAGAATCAGTATATTATCAAGATAACGCGTGTTATATCAAAGTTTAAAGAAACGAAAATAAAATCGAGGGTGGAAAGGAATGAGAACCGCTGTTTTCGCGGTGGTTTAACACCTACTGAAGCAGTGTTTCGAGGCTTTTTCGTAACGTGTAGAGGCGTTAATCCTATCTTGCGAAGATTCGAAAATATGAAATGGGGATGGTGCCGTGGGAGAGGTAAGTGAGGTCTTGAGAGAAAGAGGGTTGGAGAAAGTGTAAAGAGAGAGAGAGAAAGAGAGAGAGAGAGAAAGAGGGTTGGATAACCATTAGTTCGCGGACAGAAAAATCCGAGGGTGCCAAGTTAGGGGTGGTAAAAGGCGGGGGGAGGGGGCGGCGTTTGTGAAAAGCATGCGCTCTTCTCACCAATCACAGAGCGCATTACTCTGCAAATCGAGAAGAACTTCTCCCGCGAGAAAAAAAATTCTCCCCAACCTTGCCTAAGACGTCGCGTCGGTTATTTCTCTCGATTATAAAGAAGAAAAAAAAAGAAAAAAAAAAACAATACGATAATTGTAAATTTGATGGAAAATGTAGACGAAAATTAACGCTTGTTCGATATATCATTTACAGTAAATATGATAGCATCCATTTGATAAATTACATACATTATAAATATTGCAATTTTATCACACGCAATTATGTAAGGGATTATTCAACGGCTGATTGATTGGGAGTAATTTTAATTCTTTTACAAGTAAATCGAGAACGTTTGAAGGATATTCTTTTCCAAGTTATCGTCGGTACTATTAAATAAGCGGATCAAAATATTATCGACAGAGTTTTTTGAATTGTAAATTTTTCACGAAAAATGAAAGGGGAATAAAATATGCATGAGATTTGATAAATAGGGATGAAATACCGCAAGAACGAACGAAAAAGGAGCGGAAAAAACTGTTCGGGGATACGGAAGACGTTTAAAACGATATATTATTGAGTTTATTCGCTTTACAAAAATACCTATACATACCTTATAACTTGAAAGCGGACGGTTGAGGAAGAAGGGGTGAGACAGACAGAGCGATAGAGAGAGAGAGAGAGAGAGAGAATAAGGGGGAGAAATACGTTGTGAAAAGCGCCCATTTTAGACTTGCAAACATATAAATCACGCCGCGAGAAAAAAGGGGTTGGGGATGCTTGAAGGGGGTTGAAGATCTTAGCCGGCACTCAAGGATCCGGCATAACACGGCCATATTCCGCGCATTCAGGGAGCGCAGAACGGGGGTCGGTCGGTTGAGTTGGAAGGAGGAGCCTTTCAATGCTGCTTGATAAAGGGGATAGTAGGCAGGATGGGGGGAGAGAAGCATACAAGAAGAAGAAAAAGAAGAAGAAGAAGAAGAAGGTGAAGAAAAGGAATAAGAAGACGTGAAACAGGACCCAGAGGGGTGCGTTAGTATGTGTATTGTGTATAGTAAGCCACGACTCGATTTTCCGAAAGCGTGTTAACCCGCACTTACACCCACGCAACACACTCTCGCCGATATTTCTCTACTCTGTAAATCTAGCAGAAGTGTATTTATTTTTTATACGATTTTTGTTTACGCTGTTCTGTTTAAAAAAATTTTTTTTTTTTTTTTTTTTATCATCCCAAGGCTTCTTTTATCGCGTCGAATAATCTTTGGCAGCGACATTTCTGGGACGAGGCTGAAGTTCCGAATTTGAAAGGGTCAGAAAGTGCCTAATTCCGGATTATTTTACGGCGAAATTTGACGTGAAGATATCGAACTTTGAAGAAACGACAATGTTTCGAGTGGTCGAAAACCCGACGGCTCACGGTTACGAAACGACAGATTCCGAAAATGAAAATTATGGCGGAGCAAAGTTCCGGAAAGTAGAGTTACGATAGAGCAGAATTCTGAAAAATAAAGGTTCGATGATGGGAAATTCAGTTAATTAAAACATACTCGCACAGCGTAATTTATTCGAATAGTGGGTTTAAAAAAATGAGAAAAAACGAAAATCAGAATTAACGAGATTCCGAATGTAAAAATGTCGAAAATAGAAAGATCAGTGGTGAAATTTTACCCAGACAGAAATTCACAGAACCAAAAATCTTGGATGATTTGGAATTTTGGTGTTTTCGATTTTTTAATTTTCTCATTTTCGCACTTTTGGAAATTTGACTTGTCAGAGTTACGTCCTTTCGGTATTTTGACCTTTCGAAATTTTGCCCTTTTAGAACTTCGAGTGTCAGGTTTTGGACCATTCGAAACTTTCATGTTCACAATCAGTTATAATTTGGAAAATTGAAATTTCTGCTCTAGCTTGAATATCTTTTCATCCTTCAATCGGAGGAACGTAAAAATTTCAACTGCTCTGATTATTGCCGATTATAGAAGGGCGTGCATTTATTCAACTTTGGCGAACGATTGTTTCTGGTACTGTAATTCGCAATGATTCTCAAAGGTTTTTGAGGATCATTTTTTAACTACGGTAAAGAATATTGTGGTTTTGTCGTAGACAAGCTTATAGAAATTAGCATTCGATAAATGTGACAAGAAAAGCCGGAGAGAAAGGCAAAAAAATAAAACCGTAAATTAAAATTAGTCAAACTATTCAAACCTTGTCAAAGGATTGCTAAAAAAAATTTTCAAGATATCAAATGCAGGTTATCGTTTAATTTCCACTCATAAGGATTCTCTTCATTCGAAGTGACGTGATTGGTGAAAATTATCAGACAGAATTTCTACTACTACTCAGATCCCGAAAGATCAATCAACACATTAGTATCGAGATTTTTCAAATTTCTTCATAACTCAAATAAATGTATAAACGACAAGTGAAAAACATCGTTGAAATACACGGGGCCAAAATTTATTTGTTAAAAATCGAACCTTTTCTTCGTTGTACGTTTATGAAGCCAGAAAATTTATTACACACGATTTTGGTTGAAAACATTTTTGCTCCCAATAACCAAAAAATCCAATAAATCGGGTGTCCGTTATTTTGCTATCACGATCGCTTGTATCACATGCGATGATAAAATATAATCATCGCAGAATAAACTAATGCCAAGATCTTATTCAGATGAAAAAAATGTAGTGCCAACACCGATACATATAATCAATGCAATCACTCTGACAAGTACGTCTTAGATCTATCAAACTTTCTTACGTGTAACTCTAACAATATATTTCATGCACATTTGTACTATCGACACAACGATACCTGCGGTTTCAAAATAAAGGAGAGGGAAATAATAGCACATTATGTAACAAGGGAATAAAGTCGAATTTTATTTCTGTGTTACATATACACTGAGATAAAATTTCATTTTTTACGATAACTAGAAAAACTAGAAAAACACGAGCATTAAATTTTCGCAACAGTTGCGAGAAAATGTATTAACAGCCATCGTAATAAGAAAGAATATTAACGGATACTAGACTTTCCGGTAACAGGTAGAAAACTAATTTTCATTTCCTACCTAGAACTATATTTTTCGATTATGGTAAAAAATGAAAATAGTCAAGGACTGAGCGGTAACCGGAACCAAAAATTTCTCTCATTGTCGGTTTAGGACTTTATTTCCGTCTCGACTCTGGCCGCGATATTCATTTGAAAATTGGGGCCTTTAAGTTGGCCTGATATTTCCCGCAGACGCGTTTTAGGAAAAAATATGTCACCTTCGTCCCGCTTTTGAGTTAAAAAAAAGTCAACTTTACGGTCGAGTCGCGAATAAAATGAAAATTTTGGATCAAAACGAACGACAAAATACCCGAACCAATACGGCGACGTCCCACTTTCGGCTTCAATGCCGCGCATAAGACGCGTTGTTAAGGGGCGGCGGGGGCCGTCCTAGAATATCCATGGTGGGGGCAGGGATGCTGGGCGGCGGGGGCGACACGTGCCACCTGTCACACGCCGGTGAGAACGGCGCCGAAGAGGGACCTGGTTGATTCCCGTTGGGATATCGGCAGTTTTCCGCATGCGGTGATCGGCGGTGGTGCAGAAGCGGATCGGGATCCGGGACCAAAATCGTTCTTGGAATACAAAGGTGGATTGAAATTTTCTGGGGATTATTCGGGAGGCGCCGCTCCCTCTGATGGTGAGAACCGGGCCCAAAAATGGAGCAGCTTCGAGGCGAAGGGCCGGAGCCATCCGGCTACGGAAGCGACTCCAGCAGCGGCGGTTCCGCCGATCAGTTTCTACGCGTCCGGAACGATGTCCGCACCGTTTCCGCTTCCGCACCGAACGCCTTCTCCATCGACAGCATCCTCGGACGGTCCCAGAGGAACCAAGGCGTCACGTCTGCCACAACCGACGGGGAACGCGATGATGACGAACAGGAGGAGAGGGACGAGGATCGAGGAAACTTCGTCAGGCCGACGGCCGTATCCGCATCCCATTCCGGTGACGATTTAACATTTTCAAGTGAAGCATGAATATTATAATAACGGACCCTTTGTGCTCTCGCCTGATTTTTTGTTGAAATCAGTGTGACGATTAGTTGCATTATACGGTTGATACTTGGTTCGAAAATTAGCAAAGAAATGATTTACAGTGCCTGGGCATCTGGCGATTCGGCTTAGTCGTCGAGAAATTAACAATTTGTGACGTCGGTTTGGAATTATCTTTAAAATAAAAGGTTCGATAATCGGGTCTAACCCTGTGAAATGACTGGTACGATCACCTTGCTTGTATATTTTTTAAATATAAAAAAACTCGCGGCTTTTTATACTGTCAGAACAAAAAATTTTGGGATGATTGGATCTTGAACTAGAAGCCTCGATGAACTTGTCCAAGTTTTTTTTTACAATTTTTCCACCGCTTTAAATGGCCGATATAAAGGCAAGACGCGAAAGACCCGACGTTTCACTTTACGTGTACTGAAAACCATGTTTCACCATAAAGATTAAGATGATCTCTTCAACCATCTCTTTCAAATATCTCGACGTGTTTTTTTTTTTTTTTTTTTGTATAAAGTCTGGACAATTATCTCTGACCGTTTTTGGATGGAAATCCATCTATATGTGAGCGCATGTGAATTTTCTTTTCTGTTTTGTTCTCCTTTTCAACCTACTGCTTCTACTTTGTTGGGGAAAAAGTTTACTTCTTTATAACCAATCCGAAAATGTAAGGTTTGCATGTCACTTGCGGATATCTCGATGTTTTTTGTTTTTCTTTTTTTTTCTCTAATGATTATATGAACCGCGTCCGCGTCCGTGTGTGTGGGTGTGTGTGTGAGTGTGTGTGTGTGTGTGTGCAATCAGTTTTTAGTCCAACGATATTTCGAGAAAGAGTAAACGAATTTTAGTCCAGATCAAGGAGAATTTTATTATTAATTTCGAACTGATTTGAGCTTGGATATAATCGCCGCAGCAGTTTTCAAGACGTGTGAATAAAAACGTCAAGAAAGAAATAAAAATGTTGATGTCTTAAGAACGAATCTGAATGATTTTGATCCCAATTAACGCGGCTCGTTTTATAATTTTGAACTGGTCAAAATTTGTGTCACATTGGCCACCAAGGCTTTAGAATTATTGACGTAACAACAAAGTCAACAAATGTTCAGAGATTTTATATCTTACTGTGTTTTTCACCGATTCACAATTACTAACTTTTTGCAAGTGAACACGTTTTACTCGTTTCGTTATTCGAGTATTCAAAGAGGTTTTTTTTTTCATAATCCAATAAAATTATAAATTTATTATGCAAAGAGCCAACCAATATTGATGTTGGGTTGTTCAATTTTATGCTGGAAACGCACCCGAGTGAAAATTTCTTATGAAGGCCTATTAGGTTCAGCCTAATTGATCGCACTTTTTTTTTTTTTTTTTGTTTTTTTACAATGGAGTGGATCCCTTTAATCGAATTTCACACGATAATCTTTTCCGATTATTCCACCAAGAGAGTCGGCGTTAAATTTTAGTTTTTGACCGTACATATTTTGTCACTGATGACGAATCCGACGCTCGAATGATATGCAGTTCATCGTACGGTGGAAAATACGTGACTAAACAAACGGTTTGAAAAACGATGACGTTGAAAAGAATCGAGTTGTATGTAATATGATGGAATTTAAAGAAAGTTTGATGGATGTTTTTATTGAATTATTTTTATATTTTTATATCGTATTTCGCAAGTAGTTTGGCAAAACGTAATTCTGTGACGTATATTTTACTTTTTCACTTGGCACAAACTTGAAAGCAGATATCTATGCAATGTACATAAAACTGAATTGAAAGTAATTCACTCAGCGACGTTACCGATGATAAAGCACATTCTCGGTTTATATAAAAACACGGTCTTATTCAATTGAATGTTACTTTTTCAATTATCGTTCTTGAGTGTAATTGAAAAATTATACAATCTAATTATACATGTTTCAAAATACTTTACTTTATGCACACGTAAGAAGCAGGATGCTTTTATCAATCCACGACGAAACTTGTCCGTTGTATAAAATTCTACCCCATTATCTAATGAAAAATTTAACACCATAAAGAACAACTGTTTGTATCTTATTGGAACTGATAATATCGTGAGAAATCAGGTTATTTCATTCTTTTCTATTGCCGAAAACTTCGTAAAAATCCTCCGAATCTAGTGAAGAATACAGAATTTTATTCGTAAATGAATTTACTACAAATCATCAGACTTAAGACAGATTTTCTTTTCTTCAGCTTGCTAATTGGTAAGGAAAGGAAATTGGGAAATGGAAGATCATGCACTGCAATAGCCGTTCTAATTCCAAGATGATAAACTTGTGATTCATACAGAAATTCATGTATATTTATTGTTATAAAAATCTAACTCGCCTTTGTCTTGCTGAGAATTCATTTACCAAGATAACAAATTGTTGATCTTTTAGAATAGAACAAGCGGTACGTAGATTTTTTTGTGGAAATCTCGTAGTTTGAAACAATTTCTGTGGTGTTTTTGATATAAAGACTTTGAAATCCAACGTTTTCAATTACTTCCTGTATCACAAGAGCTTTTTTTACTCAGCCGTAACTTCGATAACCTTCAACGAGACTTTTCAAGCCTTCGGTTTATCAAGCTTTTGTTTCGATACTTTTTAACGATCCACATATTCGCTCTAAAATGATGGAATAATAATATATTTTCACTGAAGACAAAGAATGAAGTTCGGCGTATTTGAGAAATTTTTATTAGCTTCGGTGTAGAATTTGAAACATTCCGTCTCCTGCTAATAATTTTATAATTTAATTTTCTGTTTCAGCGTTTTCAACTTCAACTTTTTTATTTACATCCTCGTGTAACCTGTGAAATAATACATGTGAAACTTTTCACCTACGGGTTCAAAGTGAATTTAAACGTAGCCTGCAAAGGCGATGATTGCCCGAGTATTTTCCTGACTTATCATAATTTTCAAAATTCCAGGCTTCGGCACGGCGCTTTACTCAACCGCAGGTCTGACCTACCCTGAAACGGCCCTAACAGACCCCGCCGGATATTCGGCAGCATCCCTGGCATCCGCTTCTCTCCTCTACAGTGGTTGGTTCGCGCAATCCAAACCTGGACAACTTTTCGGTCTACAAGGTAAGAAATTCATGATCAATCAGGCAAGAGCTTCGAAAACTTTTGAAATATTTTCCCAACGAGATTAACATTTTTTTTATCAAACCGAGGTAAATTTTGGTTTTTCGATGGAGCTGAGATTTCTTTGAACGTCTTTTCACCCTTTCCTTTCTCAATTGTTATTTTTCATGCATTTTTGAAATTTACTTGACTGATTTCTGCGCAATTGAACAAAAAAAAAAAAAAACATTCTATATTTATATCATTTGCTGAAGTTTAAATTTGTAAAAGCGAATGGATTAATTTTGTTAATTTTTTTTTTTTTTAAATTGAACACTTCAAATGGATATTCTATTCTCAGGCTATAACCTGGAATACATGTGTAAAGGGTAAGCGATTCGTATTCGGTTGGACTGAATGAAACATTATCTGTGGCTGTTTTCACACTGCGTACGCGAACAAACGATATTAATACAAGGGATTCAGATGTTATACCACGCAAATTGAGAGAAATGATAAATTAACGTAAAGAAGCAACGGAAAGGGTCAAGAGAAGTTTAAAGATTTTCCAAAATCACCAGTGCAAAATTTCGACAAATGACAGTTTAATAGAATTCTAAAGAAAAAAGTAACAATACTTTTAAAATCCAGAGAAATGCAGAAAAATTTGCTTCGCGAAATCATCGATCGAAAATGAATCCAAAAAAGAGACGAAACTTGCAAAAAAAAAAAAAAAATAAATAAAATAAAATAGAAAATCTCGAATCACCGAACAAATTTTTTTTCACAAGTTCGTTAAAACGCGATTAGTTCTTCCGAAATATGGACTCGGAAAGGAATCTTTTCCCTGTGTTGAGCGATCGTCTATCAAAATGACGTTCCCCGAAACGAATCGAGGGTGATTTTGGCACCTCCGTTACGCAGCGTGTACGAGGCGTTAGAACCGAGGTGAGATCCGCGGGTGTTGATGAGCAGCTCGCGTGCCGGAAGCTGTTAGGAAAATAGTTTGTTACTAACCGAGAACGGCTCTCTTCATATCCAATATTTCCTATTGAAGACCGGAAAAGGTGGAAAACGCAACACGATTTTGCAATCTAGGGCAGATGCGAGATTCATTGGCAATTTTTCAGAGTTAATAGAATGTTTTTATACACCAGAAACAGTCATACTTGCGGTTTTTTTTGTTTTTTTTTTCTGCTGGACGATTTTGTCACGGGTGTATATCGAGATTTTAAGATTGTAGCAGATTTTCATTAAATATGATCATTCCTCCAGAAGAATTTTTTAAACGCTTGATATTCTGATAAAACTTGTGAGAAATGAAAGAAGACCAAACGTATTTTGCTTAATACATTACATTATATTTATATTATATATATATATGTATATACATATATTACGGTGGTCCTTAATTGGGTTTGGGAAAAATTTTGACGCATTCGCCCCCAGATTGTCTCCAAATATATAGAAAAAAAATCTGTGGAAAAGACGAGCTTTCTATCTTAATGTGAAGGGTTGCCCCTGAGGACTAACTTTTTCCCAGATTTTTTAAATACATTTGGAGCCAATCTTGGGGGCGAAAGCATGAAGATTTTTCCCAACCCCAAATAATGACCATTCTAATATATATATATACATACATACATAGTTCTCGTTGTTTTAAGGGTGTATGTTCAAATTTGGATCTTTCCATTATCTACATTTTAGAGAAATTTTAAGTTTCCAGTAATTCGCTCGGACACGCAACTCGATTTAATAACAATCTAGTATCAACTTGATCGAAGTTTGATCCTCCAAGATATTCAACGATCCAAATTCAGCAACCTAGACTAAGATTTTGTTTCCTGAATCTGAAATTTCTAATCATAAGAAATTTGACTACCGCACCCTTTATTTAGCCCCTTACATCCACTCGGCATCAGCCGCGTTTCCGCTTTATAATTTTTCGTACCAAAAAAATGACACCCAATGTCATAGATCACACAGATTTCGGTGCAGCGGTGAAAATCGTCGACTTAAACTCGTGTAAAATCATTCATTCGTCACTCGAGTCGGTGTATCGGCGAGCGAAAGCCACGCCCGGCAGCGACCACCACCACCATCACCACGACCATCACCATCAACCATCGCGACAAAACTCCGGATGGCTCGAAGCGTCCGCCATGTTGTCAGAGGGCCATTTATTGGCGTTCTCGCGCTAACTACCTTCGCGAGAGGTGCTAAATAGTTGAACACACTCGTAAATCTTCCGCCCATCTCCGAGCACGGTTCATCTCGTCCTCTTCCTGCGCCTCCCGCGCAGCTTACACCTACCTTATACCTACCTACCTTACACTTACTTACCTACCTACCTGTTTCCTCGATTCTTTACACAGTATTTTCCTCCGCAGCTCGACCACACCGCTTGGCTCTTATACCGCGTAGGCAAAGACCGAGATGATCACCGTTCCGGGAAAGCTTCAATGTACAAATTCTCTCGCGGCGAATTGCCTCTAATTGTGTATCGGCAAACATCTCTGTGTGAACAACGCGATCGGTATACGAGCTGTCCGTTGAAACAGCGGTAATTGGTTAATGAACTATACATATATGTGTATATATACTGTTTCGGAGTCACGAATGTCATTTTACGAAAGCTCGTTTCGCCTGCTGGATTTGACTTATTATTTTTCATTTGAAAAGAGGAGAATATTATACCGTGTAACACTTTGATGTAAGAGCGACCTTCTATTGTTTACAGTAGAATATTCACTGTTAAAGTAATACGGTTTCGACTTTTGTAGAATACTTTTTTCTGCGTCAATCCAACACTGTCTGACGTTTTTGACGTCGAGTTTCTTTAATCGACGAAGAAAATTGTTGGGTCAATTTTAACACCGTCAATTTTTTACAGTATTTATTTACCTCCGCGCGCACTGAGAAAAATTTCATTTGTTACAGTAGCTAGAAAAATTGAGTGAAACAGGCATCGTTAAAAAAACTGTTTGAATATCGTTGGAATTACGAAAAACGAGGTACGCCTAACCATTTTGCGTTATTGTCGATCTTTTTTTGGTAATTGCAACGCAAAATCAGTTTGTGAGGTTTACTCTACTTTTTTAGTTACATAAGGCTTTAACGTCAATTTATTGTTGCACAAGCGTTAAACTTTCGCAACAGTTACGCGAAAATCTAGCAACAGTGATCGTGATGAGAAAGAATAGTAACGGATACAAGACTTTCCGGTAACGGCTATAAAACTAGTTTTCATTTTATACCTAGAAATATATTTTTCGATTGTGGTAAAAAATGAAAATAGTCGATGACTGAGCGATAGCCGAAACTAAAAATTTCTCTAAATGCATTTGCACAGCGTCGATGAACGGTCAGTACCGTAAATCAATCGAGTAAACCGAACTCATCACAAGTTATACAATTTAATAAGACAATAAATTTCTTCACATTCTTGCCTTTGGGTATAATAAATTTTAGAATGAATTGCCGTTTTTAAAATGCACTCACTAGCGTGTAATAGTGAAAGAGCGGTCCTGTACGAATCGGTAGGGAAACTGTGACACCTGCAGCAGCATCGGTCGTATAGTGACGGTTTCTCACAGGATGTGACATCGCTCTACAGAGCCGTTGAAAAAATGTAGAGATCCTTCGTATATGCGGGTATAATAATAAAGGGTCTGAGAGTTCTTCGTATAACATTGTGGCGAGCGATACATTAGGCGGGTTGAAAAACCCTTGTAAAAACTCTAAACTGTTGTTCAAACACGTGACACTATATTGGTCAACTACAGAGAACGGAGGGAAACCTCGGAGTCCTTTTCTCTCTCACTCCCTCTCTCTCTCTCTCCCTCTCTCTCTACTTTTCTCTCTCGGCACGACTAATCATTTGGTAAATACCAGACGGGTACATTATGGGTATGGTAAAAGGGCAAAATACCTGGGCTCGTCCCTAAAGGCGATGCAATTTTTAGAAAAAATCTATTAGATAAACAAACAAGACGAAAACTTCTTCACCGTTTGTTATACTGCAGAGATCGACGTTGGAAACTTTCGTTGTGCCTGCCGAGGAGACTTGTGAAATCGTGAAGTAGAATTTTTTTACGAGCTTTTAATGGCCCTCCGTTTCCATGCACGTATATGGGTATATATTTATACATATATGTATATATATATATATATTCACACACCGAGTCCTTAGCAATTTTTTTTTTTTTTTTGTTACACGACGATTCTCATAATCGATACTCATCGTCGCGTATCCGGTGGTTTTAAACTGTGAAACAAAATACCTTGGATTGTCAAATTTCATTATTATACCCGCTTAATCCTACATCAGTTTTTGTGTCGATTTAACACAATGCACAAAATAATTTTCCAGCAGAACGACTCTTGTTTACCCAATATACTTGAAATAATTTTTTGTTATTCGTAGTCCCCAGGATTTTTACACTGATTTTGCTTATGACTGATCGAGTTTTTACAAGCTTTCTTTGTCGTAAAGTCGATTGAGCAATAAGAAACATGATAGCTGAAACGTTAGTCCAAGTAATAATTCAATTTTTAAATCATCGGATATGCTAATGATTCGTTTTAACAAGAAACAAATCTTTGCTTCTACTATTAGTGTAATGAATTTTCAATCCGTTAAACTATCGAATTCGTAATGAAACAAAAAAAAAAAAAAAATAATCATTAGCCGTAGATGAAAAACATCGTACGAAGTAACCAGAGAGCAGTGATTTATTCCAATCGCATATTTTTCGGTGATAATGATTGAGCAAACTCTTGGTAAATAGCAGTAAATCTTTGACGTGTGTGTAATCGTTGTGTCGAATTGTAACCAAAGTTTCTAATCACTGGAGATTGGTACGCGTTAGTTACTTCAGCGAAACACAAGTTTTACACGTGATATATTTTTTGCCACAACGTGCAACGGCATATCCATACGCCATTGTTTCAAAAGTGACAATAATCATTTGATAATGTATGTATAAAATTCACTTACTAACGGAAATGTGTAAAACTTTTTTACACCTCGACGATAATCGCACCCAAACGTTCGAGAGGATAAATTGTTTGCCCATCTTGTTGCCACCACGCGGGTCCATTATTGACTCTAAGATGTCACACGTTACTCAAACAATCCCACATATTTTAGATATTTGGTAATTTCATTTTTCCCGTGTTTGCCAAGCGACGATTTTTAATACGGCCGTTCTAAGCGCGTGTCTGCAATTCGTATCGCGCTGTGTCCTCGTTTTCAAAACCATTGGAGTGAAAAGAAAACAAAAAAAAAAAAAAAATCATGAAAGAAACGCATCAATAGTATAAGAGAATCCTCGGTTCACTCGCAACACTGAAATTTCATTACCGCTTTCGCAAATTACAGTTTTACATCGAATAGCGGAATGAAATACGTGACGGGTGAAAGATGGTCGAGAAATCGTCGAAATTTAAAACACTGTCATTATATCTGTCAAGTTTGTTGAAATGGTCATTTGTACATGCAGAAAATCTGACCATCGGTAACTTGACTTGTACAGTGTTATCGATTTCTTGAATAAAGTCAGTCAATTAAATCTATTAGAGTAAGACAAAGGGTGAAAGCTTGGAGAATAATATTACTTATTCAAAATGTTCGCAACGAAATCACGTTCGTTTCTTTTTTTTTTCTTTTTTTTTTCCTTCATCTTTATGCTCAGCTCCAAAACCAAGCGGTAGACGATCTCGGAAGCCTGGAATAGATAGGAAACCACGACAGGCGTACAGTGCTAAGCAGCTGGAACGACTGGAGGCTGAATTCAAAGTAAGTCAACGACATGTGTCTACCTACTTACTAGCAATAAGATTCTATGGAAGTGCAACCATTGTACTTTTTTTTTTTTTTTAACTTTGTCTTCTCTTCCAAGTCATCGAAACATTTATCAGCGAAGTCATTCGCGTTTAGAACGGTCACGAAGATCGAGAATTTTTTAGTTTCGATGAAGATTTTTACCGCCTCTCATAATTCTTTGGAAACGAAAACCTCCGTCCTTTGACTGGCGAAATTTCAGACCTAGTTTAACGATGGTTACAAAACGAAAAACACAAATATCGCGGTTATTCGAGAATAAAGAAAATCTGTCGAGACTGCAGTTGCGGCAAAGTGTCGACTTATCGCAGGGTAGAATTTGCTTACATTCCGAAGGTTTCGAGACGTTGAAAATTGGATTTTGAGGAACTTTGCTGCAGTAAAGTGGTCGGCTATTTATTTTTGTACGATTGGATCGAAGAGTGCATGTATGGGATGCAGAGGCGTGTAAAAGAATTGTCGAAACAAAAATGTATCATACAAAGGATTGAAGTATCTCTTTACAATTCTTCCTAAATAACTGCTTTTAATCATCTTTAAATTATACCGATTGTAATTATCCAATTTTTTCTTCCAACTGACAAATTGGAAAGAAAACAAAATGGTCTGAGATAATTTGTATGGATTTCATTTGTGAATAGAACAAGCTAATGCTGACTACAGAACCGGATGAACCGTATCAATTTTTCGATGTACCGAAATCTTTTTTCGAAAGCTTTCTTTGTCGTTTGTCGTTTTTTTTTTTTTCTTTCTTTCTCTTGTCGTCTTAGACTCGAAACGTGTCTCGAGCAGACTGTAAACTCGAACTATCCTCGGAAAGAAAGGAGAAAAAAAAAAAATCTTGTCGACAGGTTGACAAATATCTGAGCGTGAGCAAGCGAATGGAGCTGTCAAAATCGTTGAATCTGACGGAAGTCCAGATAAAAACGTGGTTCCAAAATCGACGAACAAAGTGGAAAAAGCAGCTCACGTCGCGTATGAAGATCGCCCAACGCCAGGGACTTTTACCCCCGACGTATTTCCCGCCTGCGCAATATCCTCTGCTTCCGTACTACGCGGCGCCGCTGATGTTCGGCGCCCTGACACCAGATGACGCCACCGGTGTCGGTGTCGCAACGCTCTCACCGTGTCCCGTCGTCTCCTCGGCCGGTAACTCGGTTTGAATCCGGAATGATGCCCGGTCGGTACTGCAGACAACTGGAATATCGTTGAAACGGTTGTTCGGTTCACTGTTTTATCAAAACTGTGCTGTCGGTTGCAGCAGCGTCGAACATTTACTGGGGGAGTGCAATATTGAAAGAAACCTCAAACGTGGACGTTTTATACGACGTTTCGCGATCAAATTCACAGAGGGCGATGGACTCTGGAAATCAATTCTGTTCGACAGCGAGTGTATTTTTATTTTTCCCAGCGCGTTATCTACATTTTTGCATAATATCAATGTTGGGTATGCAGTCTCAGTTTTATTTATTTTTTTTTTTTTGTCTCAACGACCTGTCAAGAATCATTTATTATATTTGTAAGGTATATATTTTATAACTATAATGAGTAGAATTATATCATTCTGTATATATTATTATGTATATTGTAAATGTATATTATTATGTAAACGATTTAGATCATATAATATGGGAATCAATCCACCGCATTATCTTAGCATTCCCTTCATGAGTACCATTTGATTTTTCTGTCAGGTTGTCGTACACGTAAAATGTTTAGTAAAAAAAGCAGAGAAAAAGAATAACTCCAAAAATCAAGATATATATGCATGTATATAAAATGGAAGAAAAAACGTTTTTCACACATACCTGCTTTTGTTTCAAACGGGTTTCACAACGTCAACCCATTTCCACGTTTTCCCGCATAGAATTCTTGTTAACAAAATTTAACAAATAATAAATCATACACTGTACATGTAAATAATATTACAAGTTATAACGGGTAATTCTGCAAAAAATCATGACCATTTATGAAATAATTATATAGTAAGAATATCATCCGTTTGTATAATTTTATATTGATTTCAACATGTTTCCTTCAGTAACTTATGCACAGAGTGAAACTCTTCGAACGATTACATTGCACATATGTTTGTGTGTATGTATATATATATATACAGCTTAGTCGTATTTAAATTGATAAATATCACAATTACATATTAACATTATTATCATAATAATAATTACGGTAGTTGAATTTAATATTTACAGATCGTCGAATGTAGCTGACTTGCGACAGAATTCATCTCGTGTGTTTGTAAAATATGTACACTATAGATGTATCTTGTATATACATGTATGTATATAAGTATAGCTTATCAAGAAAATCATATAATATTATTTAAGGATTGAGCCGTAATACTGTTTAGATAATTATCTCAACTATGATAACGGTTGGAACTGCGATATATTTTTTTTTTTTTACAGCGCTGTTCCCGTTTATTGAATATCGTACGTATATATATACATATATATATATATATATATGTATATATATATAGATGTATATTTCACCATAATCCATATTATATATAATATTTATTTCCAATTGACATAATTATATTGACGGATTTTACTACGTAATGCACAAACATTAAGATCCGACATATGAAAGTCGAGTTCTAATATATGTATACAGGTTTACGATACACTTCACTAATGCACTGAACACTGTGCATGATTGGATAAATATATGTGCGTATACATATATATATGTATATATACTATTATATACGTATATGAATGTGGCGAGGTAGCTTATGTACTTTGGCATCGCAAATGAACTCACATACACTAATAACCTGCGAGTATTTGGATATATATATATATATATATACATATATATATATATATATACATATTAAGAGGCAGCTCAATTTTTTTCGTGTGAAAATGACTACGATGCTAGAAAAAATGGTTGAGAAGAAACGACGATGGAAATGAATCATAATTTAAAACGCATCGCGTGCGTGTTGTATGTATGCGATTTTGAAAATGAAAAATGAAGAGGAATCGAAGCTTCCAATTACTGGATCATGCATGTTTGACGAATGAAAGAAGTTACGATCGATCCTTTGGTTTTTGACTGATGAACTCGTACGTCTTGTTTATAACCATTGGTTTCGTCATTCCAGAGTCTCTTTTCCGGTTTTTGGGAGCATGAACGACAGGAATCCGGTAACTGTAACACAAAAATACACATAAAAGTGGCCGAAGCTTAGGAATCAGCTGGGATTGATCGACCGGTCGGTTTTTCGCTTCTATCACTGAACTTACTGAACAGGAAGGCTGCGAAGAGGACGATCGGCACGACGCAGGCAAGATCGATCAGGTATCCGAAGACAAGATTACCTATCAATGCACCCAGTCGACCCATGGTCAGTGAAAGAGCTGCTGCCATCACCCTAAAAAATTGTATGGCAATAATTATGACGTGAGAAAAAAACAAGAAAACAAAAAATAATACGTTTATCCAGTTACGAATCGTCATTTCGTAGGGGAAAATTTCTTCTCACCTGAGATTTGTTGGAAACAGATCAACGATTATGCAATAGAGTAAGGAGATGCCGAGGGAAGTGAGAGCTTCGAAAATGCAGGAAAGTATCAGGTTCTGATCAGCGTTTATGACGAAGTAGAAGCCGATCGTAACGGCACCCGATATCAGTAGTGAAGCAACTGGAATTGAAAGACAGAGAGATTAAAATGATATCATTGAGGGATCTCACACCTCGTGTTGCCTCATCTTATCAGCGATGATCGCACATCTTACAACCCAATCAATTAACACTCACTCAGGAAGAACTTTGCTCCGAGCTTATGAACGAAAAGCGGAAGGATTATGGAACCAGGGATGCAGGCTAGACCGATGTAGACAGTGTGCAGGTACACCGAGCTCGCTATCTCTTCTTGGCAACCGTAAGGATCACTCGATGTCGAGTTGTCCTCCAACGATGAAACTATGCAGACCGAAGTCGTCTCTCCCGGATAATTCAGCTCGAACTCTTCGAACCTGGAAAGAGGAGTGGATAAAAGATCTAGATAATGGGTAAGGTTTGTCCGAGAAGAAAATGGAGCCGAGCAGATGGTCATTCATTTGGAAATCAGATGAATGATTCCAATTAATGGACAATGTATTCCAGTGATTTCTGTTGGTTTCTACCTTATCGTGCGATTCTCATTAATTTCTGGATTTCATAGATTCACAGGAAATTGCAGTAAGGCATTGAAAATTAATGGAAATCACCTAGAATGTAAGGTAATCCTTGGAAATCAATGGTAATCATTTGGTAAACTGGATTGATGAATCAAAGCACATGATAAGATGAAAGTTACCGTAATGTTGACGAATCGTAACAATTTGCTACTCATCGCAGAATTTACAAGGATTTTCAAGGTTCGCTTCATCAACGATGTCATGTCATTTCGAGTGATTCTCTACGATTTCGAATTATTTTATCAATGGTCTATTCAGTTACAGATAAAGTGACGAACGATTCGAACGGTTTCAAACGCTTCGGTGACGATTCCAAGCTGTTTCAATTTAATTTCAGAGTGTTTCAAACGATTTTAAAGTGGTTTTAAGCAGTTCCCAAATGATTCCAAACGGTTCCAAACTAATTGCAAGAAGTTTCAAACTGGTATGAAGCGATTTCCGACTGATTCAAAACGAATTCAATTTTATGCAACCGCTGAACGATCGTAATCGAAAGTGGTTTTACGATTTCAGTAAGTAAATGTATGACATCCTTGATTAAACGGACCCTCGGATGAGGAGGTAAAGGTTTGAAAACCTCTCTTTTGAAAACGAAGTTCGATCTAGTCGAGCATACAAATAAAATCAATTCAAAACTCGCGAGCCTTGACTAAAGAATCGGCTTTTCATCCTTTCGACGATATTCAACTTGACCTAGTTCAGTTTCAGTTTTCAAAAAATTAAACCCTCCTCGAACAACAACAACAACAACAACAGCGCACCTGGTGAACAGCTCTGGGAACCAGACCATCAGTGTGTAGTAGCTGCTGGTAAGACCGAACTGGATAACGCATGTGATCCAGGTGTTGCGAAGGTACGGAGGCTTGCAAAGAGCCTTGGTCATGTCCCAGACCTCGGCCATCAGCTGGGAGAGTTCCTTCCGTTTGTGAAGCTTCAGTTTCCGGGGACTCCTCTCTGGGGCGTTGGGCTTCTCGCGGAGACTCTTCACCGGATAGTCGGCGGGATCGTTTCCGGTGTTCTGGGCGTATATGTACCTGAGAACGTCCAGAGCCTTATCGTATTCTCCGCACTCCAGCAGGAACTTCGGGCTCTCCGGGAAGGCGAAAAGCCAGAGACCGATCATCAACGATGGAAGCGCGCAAATGCTGACGAATAGGTTCCATGACTTGAAGTAGAACGTGTCCGACTCGTACGTTACGTTTAACGGGATGATCAGCCATGCGATAACTGCGGATTTTGAGAGTAGGTAATTCGCTACTAGTCATTTCTTTTCACTGATCTTACGTTCTTATGTACCAAACGCTTATACCGATTAGGCAACCAATATGTAACAATAATTGCTTACGAGGCAGGACTATCACTCCAACCGTCCAGAACATCTCCATCCAGCAAAGGATCTTCTCTCGGTATTTCGTTGGTTGAAATTCTCCAAGGTAAGGGAAGCAGATTCCCATGGCACCGGTAATGCTGAGAAAATTTTTTTACATTTTCATGATTTTGTCTTTTGAATTGATGATGGATTTTTGAAATGTTCACAAATCGTTGAGATGTCGACGAAGTCTTTAAACTTCTCAGATGGCAGGCCAAAGATGAAAGTAACACTCACGCGAATCCGTTGAAGAATCGGAAAACCAGAAACACCCAATAATACTGGACGAAGGATGAAATCACACCGACGATACCGTCCATCAGCAACGTTGTTATCAACACCACTTTCCGACCCTTAGTGTCAGCCAAGCAGCCCCAAATGTAGGAACCGATCACCATACCTGTTGAAAGGTTCAAGATTATGGTTGATTATTTCGATCCGTGTTGAACCTGGTATAAAAAATATTTAATTCGCCCCTATTCGAAAAAACTGTTTGAAAAAATTAATACGATTCTGAAAAAGTGTACAAAAGTCATCGGTAGCTGAGTAATTCCAACTTCAGAGATGGAAATCGGAAGAGGTTTGTAGATTTTTTAAAAATTTTACGGAAAAGTTAATTTGCTTCGGATATTCTCGAAGAATTTCAAAATGTTTATTAAATTGGCATTTACAATTGTTTCGTGACACACTAACCGCTAGTTTCTTATTTATTTATTTTTTGTATTTTCGTTGAAATATCGAAATCGTTTTTGAATTTGACCGAAATTGTACGGCAATCAATACGAAATACAGTAGATATTTTATTTTACAAATTACGACCTGTTCGTTTATATTCTTTATCGTACAGCTGTTGTCTAGAGTCGTTGTTGGTCAATGACCTAGAATTGGTTTGATGTCCGTCAGTAAAAATGATTACGCATTGGCATGAGCGAGTCCGTATTTTCCCAACTCATCAATATCAATACCGAGCGGTTTCCTCCACAGATAGAATCAATACAGCGTTGAATTACAGAAATACAATCCGACTGAGCGATTTGATCTTATCACTTTAGAATGTCCCGTATTGTCGAAGCCAGGGAATCCCGTAATAAGCGTGATCTAAGGCTTCGCTGCTCTCGGACGTTGCAAATCAATATCATTCTCTTCGCACATACCGAGTGTCGATGTGAAAATGCACTCGGTAAAAACTTCCGGTCTTTTGACGGCCAAAATTATGTCTGAGCAATCAAACAATACACTCGAATTAGTTTTCTGCACGAAGAAAACATTCCTCGTTCCGTTATACGAAAATCTTTGGTTTCACAATAGAAGCGATTTTCAGAAATCAGATTTACTGCGCGGTAAAATTGTTCTATAAAAATTCATTCTATAAAACAATGATTGTTCGGTTCAACTGTTGTTGAAAAAATTATCGTCTCGGTGTGATTTGTACTATTTATTCCACATAAATGATAATAGAATCTAGATTGTTTTGTTTTACTAAAATAAGAAATGTGAACATGCGAATTAATAACTTAAATTTAGATGTAACCTAAGATCACTTCTAATCGGATTGACTTCGTTACTTATTTACCAACAATAACAAATAAATTTCTTCTGACTCAAGCATCTCTCTGCATAAAATAGATCCGGCAGCAGCGCATCCAACGGAGGATTTGCGTAGACAAAAAATATAAAATGGAAAAAAGTTTTTACATTTGACGTTTGAGTCGGATATGTAATTTATTTTTAAATATGGCTGACTGATATTTTCGTGAATTTTTGATCGTTTAGAATGAAATATTTACAAAACTGCTCGTCAGAATACGTTTTCGTAAAATCATTTTTGCATTTTTGTCTTTCTATCTCTAAGAGTTATGGTTGAATTGTATAAAAAATGTGCGTTTTACACGAGATTCACTATTAACTACATGTTAATTATCAAATTTTTAATAATTAATAATTAATCACACACATTTTCTCAAAAAATTATTTTACACGCATTTATTAGCAATTAATAACACCTCAACAATTCAGTATTTTATCTTCAATTGCTTCAATATCTGAACATCGTTAATTAAATGCAACATCAAGATTAATTAGCTGCGAGAGCAAATTAATATCACTGATGATTTGATAAAATCAAGCTTCTACCTTATGCAAGAATTATTTCATTGATTTAACCATATAAAAATCGAGTTTTTTTATTTACAAGTATATCGAATTAAATGGAATTTTTTAGTAACCATAAAGGAATTGTTAGATCGATTTTTTCATTTGCAACGAAACGTTGTGTCGCGTTAAATAAAATTTTAACAAAACATGTCTACAGATTGATGTTGTTAGAAAAAAAAACGAGCGAAAGTTTGCGTCGAGCACTTTTTTCACTGCGCTGTCAAAATCCGTTTTCACCCGTATATTTCGAAGCCCCGTTTTTTAAACAATGAAAAATACTAACCCAGCATAGGAGCCGCGGTCAAATATCCCTTCGCCGTCGAGTCCATCTCCAAGTCGCAACTTGCCGCCGGCAAAACGAAGGACAATATCGTTATGCCGATCGCAGTGTTCATGTAGATCAGCCCGCTGACGGCGAGCAGCGAGAAATGAAATTTTCCGAAACCTGGAAAATAAGAAGCAATATTTTTCATAATGCGACCTCGGGTTGTGAGGATCCGAGGGGGCGGGATTCAGGTTCAAAATTTGAGAAGTTCCGAAAGCGCCTAATTCCGAATTATTTCGCGCCGAAACTTGAAATGAAGATATGAAACTTTGAAGAAACGACAAAGTTTCAAATGGTTGAAGTTCCGACGGATCAACGTTCCGAAATGCAAGATTTCGAAAATTCAAGTTACGGTAGAGCAAAGTTCCGAAAAGTAAAGTTGCGATAGAGCGGAATTTCGAAAAATATCGAGTAAATTATTCGAAGAGTGGGATTAAAAAATGAGAAATACCGAAAATCAAAATTACTAGGATTCCGAACGTGAAAATATCAAAAATCGAAAACGAAGAAAGATCAAAGTGGTGAAATTTCACCAAGCCAGAAATTCACAAAACCACAAATCTTCAATCATTCGGAATTTTGACGTTTCCGATTTTTTAAGTTTCTCATTTCTGTCCTTTCTAAACTTTGATGTTTCGTCAAAGTTTGATTTCCTTACTGTAAGTTTCGCCAGCAAAGAATTCGAAATTTGATGCATTCGTTCTCTTCAAATTCGGAATTTCAACCCCGCCACGATCGGGAGCTTTTAAAGGCCGGTCGTCTAGTCCGCTCGTATCCGCCTATAGATCGCAATCCGTTTTTAAATCGGCAATGAATCACTAGATCGCCGGTAAATCGAGCGATATATCAGACCAGTGCGTACGTTTAACGCTGTCGTTTTATTTTTTTCGGGGGAAGAGCTTAAAGTGAAGAGGCTGTATTAGATTACAGAGATAATCCGTCAACAAGCTACGATTATTCTAATCCGCTAAGTCAATTGATTACACCCGCTGACCGTCACACGTCGTAAATCATAACGTTAATAATCTGATACGTTAATTGTGGCGCCTTTGTGAACAATGTATAGATGCATAGTCGGTATCCGTTTCATCGCAGATTCGTATGACATTCTGTCACGTGTTATTTTTTATTGAGAAGGATAAATTCGATTGACCACCACGTTCATGTTTCACACGTGAGGGAAAGAGAGGAATGCGGATTTATGGTCGATTCGTTGTAGGTTGCTCAATTTCTCGCAGTTATATCATATCACCGCAATAAATTTCAGTTCTTGAACGAATTACGTATTACGCAACGCTCCATTCCAGGCAAACACCGTGCGGTAAACTAACGTCAATATAACAGGATACGAATATTCGATTGCACCTTCTGGTATTTTACAACACCCTCAGGATATCGCTTATCTTTACGTAATTACCGCAGTAAAATTCACCATTTTAACAACGTTGAGTATATACTCGGTAAGTGCTTGTAAAAATTAAATCTGATAAGTATATTCGATTGAATTATAGTAGCGAAAATAGTGCCGATTCACAATTTGTTTAACGATAAGCATAAAAAGCTTCAGGCAAAGCGTATCTCTTTAATCAAACAATGTCGAAGTCTCGTTGAAACCCGAATACGGCGAAAGAATCACCGAACGTTAATTAAACGTTTAAAAGGTGCAAAAAATGGTTTGAGTGAACGATAAGTAACGAAAAAATCATGATCTCTCTCGTACCTGTGACGGTGATGGCATGTTCGAAGTCGGCGCCTCCATCTGCCAAGAAATCGAAGCCTGGAAAAATATAGAAAATCGTATATAATGAACAATATAAAAAGTGCAGAATAAAAATGTAGGTACAGTAGGGTGTTCCTTATTTAGGGTGTTGACGATTTTTTTTCCGGATCACTCCCAAAATCAACTTCAAATAATGCAAAACCAATTGCCTAACTTTTACAGATTATTACCTAAAATACACGTGTTTCGCTCACATTCTTAGTATATATTTTATCGCAAGAGTAATAACGTTTAAAAAAATCTAAAACCGCGAGATTTTACTGGGCATTAGTGATACTATGTGTAAAAAAATCTACATCGTCATACCAGGCAATTAAGACGAATTGCACACCTTCGAAAACTCATGTTTTTTTTCTTTTTCTATTCTAAGGGAGTGCAATTCGTTTAGATTGCTTAGTATGGTGATATAAATTTTTTATCAGATAGTAGCACTAATGCCCACTAAAACCTCGCAGTTACAGAATTTTTTTTTTTCAACATTATTGCTCTCGTAATAAAATATATATGTTCATATATATACCGAGAATGTATGCGAAACACGCTCATTTTAAATGGAGCAATCCATCCTATTAGTGACACGGGTTAGGGTTGAAGTAAAAATCTGAAAAAGTATCGCAATTGTTTTCGTATTATTTTAAGCTGATTTTGAGGGTGAACTGGAAAAAATTCGCTTCGCCGTAAATAAGCGACACCATAAGGCACGGTAATATTCAATAATAAGTTCACTCACGTCATGTGGATTCGACGCGTAAAAAATTTCTGTACACATAAAACTCGTTTCAGTTGTGATTAAAAACGAAAAAAAAAAAAATATATACTCAGTCACTGCGAAACTGTAAATGAACAATACTGTACGTCTTGAGTGACTGTTGAAGTTGAATGTTGGAAAAAGCAAAAACAAAAAAAAAAAAAAAAACAACAAAAACGTATGAAAACAACCTGCCAATTTTTTTTTTAAACACGTTTAACGGTGCAGCTTTAATATCCTCGGCAACTTAATTTCAGAGAAAAAATATGGTGAGATGATATCGACGAACGCGTTGTTACGAAAGTAAAAACGTACCCATGTTCAGTCTTGGCGATCTTTAACGTTGACGATGAAAATCGGTACTCCTCCGTGGAGAATCGGCCCTGGTTAAATCGCCGGCGAAGAATCCCCGCGTGTGAAATGAAAGAATGTCGAACTTTTCGTCGGGTCCGCGGGTTTTGTCTTTCTGAACCCCGGCTCCCCTCGCTCATTGGTTCGCACCCCGATATCTGCCGATCGCGGTTATCGCTCCGCAAAATTATTGTTTTTATTTATGAATTACGAAGCCAAGGAGCGCCGGCTAATCGCCTGTCAACCTGGTATCTCGCTCAGCAGATACGTAACAGGAATGATTTTTTTATTTTTTTTTTTTTTTTATATTTTTTAGTTTCTGTTCAATTTCTTCCTCTCTTTATAGTTTTTTGGTCGTTGCCGTTTTTTTTTTTTTTTTTTATTTTCTGTTTTGGTTTTGCCGATTTCACTCCTTACTTCAAGATACCAAACATGATCCAGCTTTGTTTTTCATTTCGGAACGGTTCACAACTTTCGACACTGTCATTTTTATGTAAAAAATTTTTGCGTATACGTCTCATGTGTCGGAAAGCGGAATTTTATTGCGAACAGAATTTTCACCGATTATTATTTGTTCCAATCAATCTATGTTGATTACCTTCTTCCGATTCTTTTGATTTCAATCGATTCTTCAACATCCGATGACGCCGAAGGTTATAGCTGGATTTTCTGCAAAATGATTCATGTCTATTTTTGGTCAACGGTGTATTTTATGCTTGATTTGACGATTGAAAATAAGTAATCTTTTATCGATAGAACAGCGACGAAAGCACAGAAGGAGAAATTGATCGTATCGAATGATTTTTATTCTCAATTGCCAATGTGAAGATATCGAGAAATTATCAGACGGACGGTTGAAATTTCTCAAACTGATAAATCCAAAGTTGGATAAAATTTTAAATATACATTTATCAGTTCCTGTAATAATTACCGTACAAAATTTAAGTTTCAATGGTAATAATTTAAAAATTATTGCCAACTTTTTGAACACACCTGCTGTTGTAAAAGGTGAAATTTGCTGCGGAAAAAATCGTATCCTCAATCTCATCTCCACTGGATATATATTTTTATGGATACGTATGATTTTCAGTAACGTTAAAATTTATTTTAGAACATGTCGTGGTCATGCGTGTCACTTAGTGAATCATACCTGTTTACGACAAAATAATAAGAGTACGAAACGAAAGGTGAAAAATAAGCGATATTCATTTACCAACTAACGAAAAATGAATCAATATCTTTTGAAAACATGTGTATTGTTTGCGAAATTGCATTTAAGGCGTTGTCTTATCCGAATGAAAAGGTCTGTATAAGAATGCAGCTGTTTCTTACAATTTATGACAGCTCTAGAAGATTAAAATCACCGAATTTAAACGCGATAGCCTAAAACCGTCCGAACTAATTTGTACCAAAAATTTGGGTGAACAGTTAATTACGGATCACCTTTTAAGATCACCGTGAAATAAACCAAAATAAAGACGCTACGTGAAATTTTTTTCACGCTACCACATTGAATTTTACATTTGATACAATTTATGCCAGTGACATTGAGAATTTTATTCACGATTTTAGATACGAGACCGAATTCGTAAAGTTCGACTTATAATTCAACAATCAATTGAAAATTTCTTCAGCTAGGAAATCGCTGAAACTCAAACTGAAACAAATTTCGATAAAATATCTTATTGCAATTATTTCCCTTCATTCGAAGCTAAATATTGTTTATTTAACGTCACATACTTCAAAGGATTTTTCGATAATTTCGTCGATCACGATATCGCAAAAATTGTACAATCCTGGCTTTTTACAGGTAATTTTTACTCGTACGTGAAAGATGACACGCAAATTTTGAGGATAGACATCCTTTTACGCAACGAGAGAAATGTTTGGTCGGAAATTTCGTGAAGGCGTCGTGTTATGATAAATTTTTGTTATAAATATGAATTTCAAATTTCAAACAAAGTTCACGGAATGGAACAGTTTTATTCGTTTGAAATTTGCTATGATATTCCGTACAGTTGAATATTGCATCGGTATGTAATATCATTTATGTTCGTCCTTCAAAACTAATTTAGATTTGAATTGCAATAGGCAACAGCGAGATTGAACTTGATTGAGAAAATTGAAGAAATCTTACTGTCAAGTTGAACGAAAGAACGTGAAGAAAATCAGACAGCGAGTCAAGGTTTTTTATCTGTAAAATTTGACACGAACGAAGGAAGACGAAAAAAAAAAAAAAACAGACTTCGCTTTCGAATTTGATTGAAAACTGCGCGATGTTCAACGAATTATGGACAGGAAATTTTCAAATATAGAAATACATGGATGAGTAAATAAAATTAGTGACGCGTAGGACAGCCGAATTGAAATCGATTCAAATTTTTACGAATTATTTCGAATTTCAGAGGCGAAATTTTTCAACCTGACAAGTTGAATAAAAAAAAAAAGTGAAATTTCGTACAATTCTTAGACGTGTTGTACAGTTTAACGATTAACATTGTCAGATTTTTTATTTTGGCTACTTGTAGGTTGAAGTGTTTCTCAACGGTGACGAGTGACACTGCACAACATGACACGATCGTACTATTTGACAGAAAGATTGAACGCGTCAGAAAAATCAGGAAACGAGACAGAAAAATTTACCAGTCAAACGTACTCGTGTAAGTAGCAGTTCGAGTGCGTGTATCATTCAAGAATATAAACGCGTTGTTTGATCCATCGGTGATCTTTGTCGGCAGCGTGAGTTATTGAAAGATACGGACAATCAATTCAATCGCCGATATCAATCGACACTTTCGAGTAGTAGCCTGACAGTCTACAATTGACAGCCCTCTCAATAAATATTATAACAGAGTCGTGATTTCCGACACTCGTACGCATGCATACCTTTAAATACGCTAAACTTGTATAATTTCTAATATGGATGGATCGAATTAGTTATCACCGACGATTCGAACCATTCGATACACGAATGAACTCGCTGGTGGAAAAGTTCATCTTATCGATCTTAAAATCGAGACGGGCCAGCCAAAGAAAAAAAAAAATCGTACATTGACAAAAATTTCATTTGTTACAGTATCTAGAAAAATTCGGTAAAACAGGTATCGTTAAAAAAACCGTTTCAATATTGTTGGAATTACGAAAAATGAGGTACGCGTAAACATTTTGCGCTATCGTCGATCCTTTTTTGGTTATTGCAACGCAAAGTCGGTTTGTGAGGTTTACTCTACTTTTTTAGTTAAACGAGGCTTTAACGTCAATTTATCGTTGCGCGAGCGTTAAATTTTCGCAACAGTTGCAAGAAAATATAGCAACATTGATCGTAATGAGAAAGAATAGCAACGAATACTAGATTTTCTGGTAACAGGTAGAAAACTAATTTTCATTTTCCACCTAGAACTGTATTTTTCGATTGTGATAAAAATGAAAATAGTTAAGGACTGAGCGGTAACCGGAATTAAAAATTTCCCTCAGTGCAGGCATTTTGTTTGGAATTATTAGAGAATTACAAGCACGCTTTTGGATTACTTTGTACATTTCTGTAGCGTTTAATCACCGGAACTCTGTTTCTTCTTTTTTTATCCTCTCTGTTTTCTTCAGTTTGATTTTCAAACGTTTCGATGCCAATCTCTACGAGACGAAATAATCGAACAGTTATAAATTTTTATTCACGATGATTGCAAGGTAGAAGAATAAAAAGAAAACAGAAGTCAAGTAGACAAGAAAAAAAAAAAATTCACCGTAAACTTCTGAAAGGTTAAAAATATTTGTAAGATTATACGATGAAAAGTTAAAAAATTTATCTATGAAAACAGGCAATTAAAGATATCGCTGGTTATTTTTAAACTCGAATCGCATGTTCTCATAGATTACGATTTGAAAAAACGTCTATGAAACGAACTATATTTGGAGAGAAAAAAATTTGTTACAAGCGTGTGTTAATTAAATTACGTACTGTATAACAACGAATCGGATAGATTCGTTGATCTTGTTCGAAAAATATCTTACCAAATTGATTTTTGCTATCGTTGAAAGGTGCAGATCATAGATCGCGGCGTGATGAGAACTTCGACAAAAGTTTCACCGAAATCCGAAACGAATTATGGACGAGTAGGAACGCATCCAACTTCCGTCGAAATCTCGTCTACGATGAATGGCTTCGCTCAATGCTGCAGTTAGTTTAACGATTGCGAAATCGGCGTGGAGACTCGCAGGTACGTTTTACATTTAATTATATATTCTTGGTCGGTTTAAGTATCTATAGTTTCAAGCAATCGAGATTGTTTTTAGAGCAGACACTTGCAGGGTTGACGGAAACGGTTTCGCGTACCTAACAATTGTGACGATTGTTTAAAACACGTCGCTGCCTCAAATAGCGTTACGTTATTCAATTGTTCCGTGGAGTATCGTAAAAAAAAACAAAAAAAATACAAACTATTTATCGGAGATCTTTATCGTCGTAGATTTATTTCTATAAATACAACGTAGAGTGAAAAATAATGCGCGAAAAACGATCGAATTAAACGGTATAAAAATTGCGTGCGTGTGTGTGTGTGTGTATTTAAATTTACGCACCCGACCGGACGGTGAAATTAATTTCCGTACAACTGAACGAGTAGAAGGCAACTTTTAATAGAAAAAAATAAATAAATAAATAAAATAACAAAAATTGCACAACAAATCAAAGCGCACTTGACTTTCGGACCCGTTCCGTGTATGTTTGAAAATCTGTAGAGCTTTATTGCCGTCCGTCTATCGGGAAGGGAATTTGGCTTTGAGAAAAATGGCTCAATGTCAGAAAAGGCGGTCGTTGATCAGCGGCGCATGCAGCTCGTTCGGCTTGGTATCCCTAATTAGAACTTAGCGGTGCACGGCTTAGAAGACTCGGTTTTGTCAGAGGGCTATAATTGCGCGAGGCGTATCGCGTCGGATGCGTTACGTGGCGAAATCTCGAAGATCATCGGCGAGCGAGCTTTCGCCGAGCTTGCAGCGCGTTACGCGCGTCTGATATATCGGCCGAATAACTTTTATCTCTTCCCCGTTATATTTCCGAGATCGTTTCCAACTACCGTTGCAGTGAAAGAGCCGATCGACGTTTCAAGTCTCCGCGATTCGATACCGTCAAGTTCCGACAAACACTGACGACGATCGTTCCGCAGACACCCGCGTTGCTTCGATCTCTCCTCGATCAGCTTTGTATTAATCGACGTCTTCGCGTACGTATCAAACACGCATCGTGTCCGTCCGTGAGTCTCTCTATCTCTCTATCTCCCGATACGTGTGGTCGCCCAGCTTTCGTTTTACACCAGAAGAACTATCCGCGATTCGGATCGTCGATATATCCTCCTCGGACAGATCATTTCCCAGAATTCACAACCGATTGCAACCGACGACTTCACAACGACTGACACGTCTTACTCCACTTCGATGTATATCTCAATTATTCCGATACTCAGGTATTACTTCGTCCCAAATACTTGCCGCGGCAATTCACCTTCATTGTCTATCACTTCCGCCGATTTATTTTTATTTTACTTCTAGCTTCACCTCTTACACACGCATTTTTCTTAACAATTCAACCGTCGCGAATACTCGTCGCCGACGCGACTCTGTGAGTCAACGGTTCTTCTTGTTTAACTTATATATATATATATATATATATATATATGTATATATATATATGTGCACATATGTGCATACACGCATGTATATATACGTCGTTCCATTGACGCTTTGTCATCGATGAACAGTACATGTTTTCGCTCTGTAGACATCACTAATTGCCGTAAACAATGTCGCAAAAATAATACACATATCTACATATACGGTATATATATATATACACATGACATATATATCGTAGGAGTATACACGTTTTTCTTTTATTTTTGTTAATTTTGTTTTCTTCTTCTTCTTCTTTTTGTTTGTTTTTTTTTTTTATTTATTTATTTTTTTTTTTTTTTTATTTTTTTTTTTTTAATTTTTTATTTTTGCCGTAGAGAACAAAGTGGAATAATTACAGTGTTTTTCGCTAATCGCGGAAATGATCGCGACGAGAATGCGACACTGAGACTGCGGCAAGGCTTCGGTTTCTTAGAAACAGAGAGAGAAGGAGAATTAGTTGTCAAAATAAGACCGGGATTGTTATTGCCGACGATGATAAGAATCGTCGATGAGCTTTTCTTCTTTTCAACGAAGACGTTCATACATCTGTGCGTGTTCCTTGAATTATTACGGGTATGTATTGTATATTGTTGAAATTGTATATATATCAATGGTTAAATATTGTTTCAATTGATGCGGATGAATGAGGAATAAAATTTTCTTACGAACAAACTTCGTACTGTCGTCTGTCAGGTGTGTGTATGTGTGTGTTATATACATGTAATAAGATGTATGTCAAGTTTAAAGTTGAACTCGTTAATCGAGATTTTTAGTGCTAAATAGGAACCGTAAGAATTAACAAATATTCTGGAAACTCATGCTCGTGAAGTTGAGAAACTTTTCTCAAACGAAAGTTACGAATTAGGTGTCAGTTTGAAATCGATAATGGTGAAATTGATCGACAATTAATGACAGCGAATTTTGACGAAAACAATATCTTTCACAAGTAATCGTAAGAAAAATTTTTGCTGCAAATCTTGACCAACGGTGGTCGTTTATTGTAAAAATTTCACATTAGTCGCAGTACTTTTAACCCCGTAATGTATAATCGATTCATACAAAGTAAATTGATACGATTTTTATAAAATTTTGACGTTGAAAAAAAATTAAAATTAATATTGATTTCAGTAATGATTAGAATGAAATTTCAGATCATTTGAGCTTTTATTCGCACGGCAGTTGTTCGGCTTGAAGCTTTGTGCGATAATTATTCGTTTAAATTATAGCTAATGAATTATTCATTTTTTAGAAATAGTTCTGGGATAAGATTGATCGATTTTTCAAATTTTTCTATCACGCGTCGAGGCTTCTCGCTCATTCAAATTTGCATAGCTAAAAACCCGATTCGAAGCGACCAATTATATTAACATCTCATGTTTCCAAGCCTGCGATGATAATTGGCCAGCATAGTTGGACGTAATTTCCTTTTCAGGCAAAATCCTTAGCAGGCTAATAATTGTAAACTTGTTTACGCCGAAATGTCCCCGCGTGCTATCTGCAATTTTCGATCTATAATGTCTAATAAAAGACGTGTTGATTATAATATTGCAGATCTTAGTGGCTCCAATTTTCCTTCGATTATTCTCGCATCTTGTTATTAGAAATCGTTTATTTACACAGTTGAAGACGTTTATATATGTGACTGTCATAGTTGGGTAAAAAACACGCGAGTATGACACGCTCCGTATAATGGATCTTTAATAAGACGCGATCATTCGAGGGACAATTTTTACACGCAGGAAATTCGCAATGTGAAAAATTCGTCTTCACGAAAATTCTATGAAATATTCAAAGCTCAATAATTAAATATTATTTTTTATTGTAACTCAGGCATAAACTTCAAAAGTGTATGCATTTTCTTGGTACCATAATAATTGATAATAATTGACGGTGTAGTTGTTTTTTTTTTTTTTTTTTTCATCACCAGCTCAAACATGATATTAACCAAGATTCTAAAACGCGAGCTGTTCATTCATACACGTGACACTGTTTTCATTGATTCAAATAATAACGGTGTTCAATTCATAAAATTGATTACGACGACCGAGTGACCGACCTCTATATATATATATGTTATATGTTATTTTATCCCCTTTCGTTGTAGTAGCAGGTTTTTGATATCGCGATATCGAATCTTATTAAAGCGCTTCCTGAAGTACCGCGTTATATTATAGCTGTAGATAACGCCGCGTCGCGGTAAGATCTGATAACGTTTTTTATTTGTTAATTTTTATTTATTTTTTTTCTTTTTTTTCTTTTTCTAATCCATTTTCTACGAATGGTGATTTCACGTCACGATCTTATCTCCCGCGTGGCTTCGATAGACTACTGAAACAGTGACGAGAAATCGGTGTGAAGTAAACAAAAATTTATACCTAGAGCAAAAGAATAAGAAGAAAAAAAAAAAAGATAGAAAAACAGAGAGAGAGAGAGAGAGAAGAGATCAACGTGAAAACAAGGTGACACATTTTTAACACTTGGGAATAGTTGACAACAAGTCTTTTAGACGCATACGCGATTATATCAGGTATTTTCCGATACAGGTGTGATTCAGTAGCTGATCGTTAATTTCCCGTTATTTTTTAATGACAAACCGTTTGAATTTCTACCAGCATCGTCGGAGATTTGTACGAGTTGTGACGTAGAAAAAATTTAAAAAAAAAGAAAAAAAAAAAAACCACGTCATTATACCGTGGAATGTAATAATAACAGGGAGGCAGTAATTGTCGGAAGACTTCTATATCGATCCATTCGAAGATTAGATTAATGTATCCGTGTACGGAAATAGATTTGCTCGTTTAGACCATATACTTGCCTCGAAGTTAGGTTCCGATCATCATCGGCCACTGATATCAATTTTGTTGAACTAGATACGCCGCTCATTATACCTGGCATCGTGTCTATTGCATTGGATATCTTTCCTCCGTAGGTGAAACGAATGAAAAAAAATAAATAAAATAAACAAATTAAAAGTGAAACGATCGCACGAATGATTTTTCCCTGTATTTTCATTTGGAGAAATAATGTAATTAGGTAGGCGGTGAAATTGAAGAGTGTAAATTTTTATTACAATATACACACGTCCGCACGATGTGCAAATTATTTTTACATATTTATCGATATTGTAAGTTGACATAAAAATACACACGCACACGCGGCGTGAGCAGTTACGCACGCATTTGTTTTAACTATACGTTTATTTATTTATCTATAGAAGGTAATAATTATTGGTACGTCATGGCTCACTTGCGCAAAGTAGGTAAAATGCGATATTACAGTTACTGCGAATGATTAATTATGTCGCGGTATGATTCTTGCGCGCTTTTCCATTTACCAAAATTCACCGTCCATCCGATCCCAGGAAATTTCGTCGCAACGTAGAGCAGAAATGCGATTCCTTGCAAGGCGAGAATCGCGAAGATGGTCAGCGTCTGCCGGAATAAATTAATAGGTAAATAACTGACAATGAATATCAAATTAAGGCATTAAGGCATCGAATTAAATTTTGAAATCAAAATATTTTATACTCGCTGCCAGGCGTTCGATAAATTTTGACACACTTTTTCCTCATTCGAAGTTAATGAGATCGTCCATTTTGCAATATATCAATTATTAAGCTGTGATAATTGCGGTATTTTTCCAGTCTCGTTAACTTTTAAGCGATGAAAACACAAGTTTGTCCAATTGTTGAAAAGAATGTTTGTACACCTGTGTAATTCCATCGCGAAACGTTGCGTCCTTATTTCGTTATTATTGTCAATATTGTCATTTGCTTTCTGTACAAGCTGATAATTCGATGTGCGCGAAGAAGGGTGCAAACAATTTCGACGCATTATTTATTCACAAAATGAGGATGGTTATTATTTTACAACGATTATTGATTCTTAAAAGTACGAAAATTTACGAAAGAGATGGAAAACGTGTGAGACATGATTGTTTATTTATGTTTTTTTTTTTTTATTCTACTTTTTCTAATACCTACTTTAACGGAACATGTTGGCATCGTGTTCTAGTTCATCACAGGCGTAGAATCGGTTTTCTCAAGTTTAGCTTTCCTTGGCAAAAAGAAGGTCAGAGCTGCGCCAACTGTGCAGTGTAATTAATTACATTACGTGAGTGAATTGGTGTAAGGTCTGATGTTATGTGAATAGGCGACGGTTATTTTGAGAAGAATATAAAGCTTCGGTTGGTCATATTTTGAAACGGAAATCACGCTAATAATAGGGATAATTGTTGTTCTAAGATCTTGACCTATCAACTTTATTAATTACCAAATGCTGGCTAATAAGTCTGTACGTGTATATAACTTATACACCAGAGTGTTTTTTTAATCTTCAACGTATATACTTCTCACCCTGGAATCGACAGATAATGACGAAATGATAGTGTGTGAATTCTTTCAGATTTCTAGCTCGATTGGAAGGAGTGCCGGTATCGGTTTGAAATTAAAGGTTAGAAAAAAATAAACAAAACAAGAATCTCAGTATTCGAGTTGAAAAGAAAAAGACAGGAAAAAAAACCATTGAACAGTTCGTTTTATTTGATTTGTAAATTTTTTCAAGTGGAAAAAGATCTCATTCTTCAAGCACAAAAAGTAGAAAACTATTTCTTACTTCATTTTTCTCTTTGTTGCTCGAAACTTGGGAGAAAAGAAAAAATTCTCGAGTCACGAAGTTGAAAAGGTGTCGAAATGAATTTCAAAAATGAAAAGCATTTCAAAGCCGACCGCAGCTGCATTTTTATATATTTATTTATTTATTTTACCATGACCATATTCAAACCTATGAACGATGTATGATATGTTTTAACGTTTATACCGTAGATGGGTGTTTTATGTTAAATAAATATAGTCCGGACAACGTTGCAATGTGATAAAAACACCATCAAATACATTTTTCTGTCGAAATTATTTGGTTTTCATTCTTTTTTTCTTTCTTGTAATTTTCGATTTTTTCCTCTATTCCGATCATATAAAATGAATTAAAGAACAGGTTACTTTCATTTTACTCGAAAATGTGTGTTTGGTTTTTTTTTTTCTTTTTTTTACAAATTTCAAATAGATTTCGCCACCATTCCCAATGAACCTAAAAATCTGAAATAATTCACTCACGGTTTGTTCGTCGTTATCTATCGATTCCAGGAACGAAAAGTATCCGTTGAAAATTAACGACCACCTTAGTATACAGAGATGTATGTACAGTGCGTGCTATTATTGGACCCCTAATTTACGTCGAGAATAGGAAAGCGGAAGGTTGGGATATATTTAGAATGAAACTCACAGAACAGTAGGCCAGCGACCACCGCAATCGGAACAATGCAATGAAGGTCCAACAGGTAGCCGAACATCAGGTTCCCAATTAGCGCACCGGAACGACCGCACAATGCAGAAAAGGACGCCGCGATTACCCTGAAAACAACACGCGAGTATAAACTCTGTTTTCGAATATATTTATCAGCCAAATACTTTTGATCCCTTTCCATTTTCCTCCTAATTTATTTTAAATCTTCGAATTTCCGGGGATTTTCTTCAGTGCGAAGTGAAAACTTTTCGAAAAACAAATTCCAAGTTAAGGAAGGTGAAAATTTAAGGTAATTGGGACGAAATGATTCGGTAAAATTTGCAGAAGACATAACGACGAGATAACTAGTGTTTCCTGTTAATTTTTTTTTCTTTTTTTTTTTTAGACGATTTACAGAAAAAAATCAAATTCTGATGAATTGTGATACTGTTTTAATTGATCGTGAAAAAAAATTACTGGATAATTGTATTGTTACAGAGATACTTCCGAAGTTATTCGAAGCAATTACAAAGGTTCGAAAAGTGAACTGCTCCTTGGGGAAAATGAAACGTACAGATATCGATCGTATTACCTCAAATGTGTGGGATAAAAAGTGACCAGCACACAGTAAACCACACTAACTCCCATCGATGTCAGGGCTTCGAATATACAAGAAACTATCAGATTCTGTGTCGATGACGTTACGAAGAAGAGACCAACGGCAGCAGCGCCCGGAAACACAGTGCTGACGACTGAAAAATGAAAGTTGGTAAGAATGTAATAGTTTAACAACTACGTTTATATTTTTAAGTCTCTGTCGCAAAAATTAGCAGTGATAGTAAAAATCGTATATTGTTTAGCAGCGTTGAGCGTTTTTTCACAAAGCCCGAAATTGAGGTTAGGGTCGCGTAATGTCAGATTTTTTGCTACGGCGCATGCGCGCAGTACGGAAAAGAGCACTTTTCTGTACTTCGCGCATGCGCATTCACAGACTCGCTCAACCGTCATGAAAAAAAACGCGTAAAAAATTCACGAGTTATATAAAAGCACATTTTCAATTTAGCTTTGATACTTGTGAAACTAAGAGCCTTACCCAAAAAAAATCTGTACCCCAGACGTCCGATGCATAAAGGAAGCCAGACGCTGGTGGGAATGCAGGCCAGACCCAGAAAAATTGTGTAAAGGAAGACGGAACCCTGGAGTTTGGTCTCACACCCAAATTCATCTACGACGTCTACCTGCTGAAGATTGTTTTAAGGTAAATTCTGTACATTGAAATTGGTCAGGCGCGATTTGACAAAGCCGTGGGTTGGGTGAAAATCGATGATTTTTTAGTCATTTTATTAACATGTAGCCGCGCTTGAGGTGTTTATCAAATTATTGTATTTCTAAATCGCCAAAATCTGTGCAAAAATACATAAATACTGGAGTTAAAAACGAAAGCTTGGATGTTGATGCTTCGTTTAAAATCGCTCGAAAATTATTGTAAGTCTAGCAGATTCGTCCGATTTTGCTTTACGATGGCTCGCTTTATTCGGAAGACTGTTTTTTAGAAAGTTTGCAGCAAAGAAGATTACTTTTTTTTCAGCTGTCAATTCCATATCGACATTTGCTGATCGTAATCAATGTCGGTGCGATGTTGCAAGATTAAATTTTCAATCGTGACAATAATAAGCAAATTTTTCAGTGAACTTCTAGAACTGAACAGATATACTATATTTATGAACGTTTCAAAGGGTTTTGAAACGAAGTATCGGTATTTCAACTTTTATTTGTTGTTCCACCATTTTATATTATTTCAATATTAAAAAGATTTTCAGAGCTTATGAGAATGACAATTTGATAAATGTTAAACTCAACATCGATTTTCCGCCAGCTAACCTCGCGTTAAGGTTACATTGTCAATAACAATACTTCGCATTGTCATTGATTCCAATAAAACAAAATGTGCAAGTGAAACTCGATCGGCATGACTGGCAAAGATTTATTCGTCATGAAAGTTGGTACGGTAAAACGGTACAAGTGCCATCATTATTATTTTTTAGAAGTGAAAAAAACTGTCACAAAATTTGATTTATCAATTTAAAACACAAAATCAAAAAGTACTTTTTAGATTTTTTCATGCTCTTTCAAATGGCCCAAATCCTTCCAAAGCAGTTCGTCCTAATTTTTTTTTTCTAGTTTGGATGCTGACTAAAAACATAGTTACAATATTAAACTTACGAAACAGATTTTAATCGGTCTTTCTCAACGATCAGCCTTGATCTTCTGTGGGTCCTAGTCAGTTCAAAGTTCGAAAAATCGCTTAATGTCACGACTGAGAAGAAAAAAATGGGCCTCATCGAAATGCTTCGCTACATGCCTCGATTTATGTCAATAAAATTGAGTTACCAAACTATTCTATTGTTTGATCATAAAAATGGAAGTTGGGCTATTTTACAGGGCTTGAAAAACTCTGGAAAGTAATTCTTGGTTTTTTTTTTTTTTTTTTTTTTTTTTCAATCGAACAACCAAATTTTGGGACTCTCGTACCGTTTTTCCCTAACTACCCTTGAAACGAAACCTACCGTGGTAGAGTTGGCGACTGGCATTACGACGGAAAGGGAACAAATGCCGGCAGAGCTATCCGGATTTTCCTTCTCGAACTCGGCGAACCTTCGAAAGAGTTCCGGAAACCAGCTCATCAGGGTGTAATAAGCGGCGGTCATTGCAAACTGTATCGTCGAGGTGAGAAGCGTTATCGTAAGGTACGGTGGCCGCAGTATCGTCATCGTGTGCTTGACGATGTCGCCCAACATTTTCCCTATCAGCTTCTTACGGCGCTTTATTTTCACCGGTGAAATTAGACCGTCGTTTGAAACTACCGCCAATTTAGCTTCCAAAGGATCGCCGCCGCTCCTGACGAACTTCACCTGCACCCAAAGTGAGTGAATCTCGTTTGTAAAACTCTACACTGAGAGAAATTTTTAGTTACGGTTACACAATATTCAAACAGATTTTTTTAACGATACCTGTTTTACTCAGTTTTTCTAGTTACTGTAACAAATGAAATTTTTCTCAGTGTACAACTATGAATCGGTGCCGATTATTCATCTGGCGAATAATTATTCTTGAATTGTACCGTCTCCAGCACATCACCCACTACTTACGGGATAATTTTCGGCCGGCTTTCCCGAGTTCTCAGCGTACATCCGAGCCAGAATCTGCATCGCTCGGTGATCCTGACTGTCCTCAAACAGGTACTTTGGTGATTCTGGAAAGAAAAGGAGCACCGCGCTGAACGAGAGAGCCGGCAGCGAGCAGATCAGGACGAAGAGGTTCCACGAGGCGAAGGAGAAGTTCTCCGAGGTGTAGCGGAACGTCATTGGGATTATCAGCCAACCCAGCACTGTGATAGGAAGATTCATTGTGACGGTGAATTACAAAAGTGGCGTGTAGGTACGTGCGTTGACATCTGTGACTGTCACTTTTCAGATGCATGAAACGAGAAAGACTTAAGGAACCGTTTATCAGCCAGACGCTGCACACTTTCATCTTTACGAAGGACATTTTGTCCTTCCGGATATATTCTGACGATGATAAATCTCGAACCGATAGTACAAGGATCATGTACTATAAGATTATGAATCCTTTGAAAGAATTATGATGGCGAAGTGGGTTATATGTATTAGCGGACGTACAAGGGAGCATGATGATCCCAGCAGTCCAAGCCATCTCCAGCCAGCAGAGAATAGTCTCCCTCAATCTCTTGGGTTGAAATTCACCGAGGTATGGAAATATCATGGCACTCTGTCCGGTGATGCTGGAAAACGAATGCTTTTATACGTATATATATGTATATATTACATTTCGAGGCTGAAAATTGCACCCAATATCTAGTGCCCGTGGGTTTCACTCACGCGAATCCATTTAGGAACCTGAGGAAAGCGAAGACCCAATAATTCGGAACGAAAGCTGAAGTAAGACCGGCACATCCGTCGAGGAAAAGTGCTGCCAGCAGCGCTGTTCGCCGACCTTTGATGTCCGCCAAACATCCCCAGAAGTACGAGCCGCAGACCATGCCTGAAAAATGAAGATAACGATGAACCGCAAGATGTTGAGTGATTTGTTCAGACAATGAATAGATCGGATGTGTAGCTTGTAGCAAATGACGACGACGATAGCGATTCCAACCGAGATGTCAGTGAGTTGGGATTATCGAAGAATGGTTCCACCGATGCTTATGGATTTTTAACATGTTTCCACAGCGCGCAAACGTCGATCATCGTATCCAGTTTTCATCACCGACTTTTGATCAATTGAAAATTAATAACCGTCGTACCGGGAGACGCGTCGTACGACATCGTTTAGTTAAAAGTGATACCGTATCACGCGGTGCGTCTGTGAGTCGGTCTGTCACGTGGTCTCACTAATGGAAATTAGACACTTGACCGTCCCGAGTGTCGGACATATCGATCAAAGCTTCGGGGCACTTTATGCATCACGTGAGTGGCCGTGCAGTTAATTCGTCGTTCGAAATGAGGTTGAGCTTTTTTCGTCAGTTGCACTTGCGGACAGAAAAGGAAGGGGAGGAACGGGGGAGGTGGGAATGTCGGGAAAAAACTGAGAGATATGACCATGAAGAACCTTTCTCAACGAGAAGGTGAATTCGGACGAAGAAGGAAACTGAGAGGGCGTTGGATTACCGAGCATCGGTGCGGCGGTCAACCGACCCTTGTCCTCGGTCCTCATTTTGAAGTCGCATGAAGCCGCAGGTACGATCAAACCCGAGCTGCTGGCTCCGAGTCCGGTGTTCATGAACACCATTGAACAGATGACGAAGAGTTTGTAGTGAAATTTTCCGAAACCTGTGATAAAGATAACGATAGTATTGGACTTTTTAGGGTTGAATGGTCGTCAGTTGCGGATGAGGGTCTTTGAATAACACAAAGAGGACTAAATTATTGGCGTCTACATTCCGCCGAATGTTGTTGTGCCGAAGAATAAGCCAACTGCCAATTGCTTACAGCTGCGTTTGACGTTCAAACCTGTCCTGGATTTACCTGTTTGATCAACTGCATCTTGGACTTCACTCTCTAACGGCGGCTTTACACCTGTACAAACAGAAAAAACTCATCAGTATTAAACAGTACTGTAACCTTCTGAACCAATGTCGCGACCTCTTTGAATTTTCGACATGCAATTAAAGAAAACCCCGATTCGTGGAGCCGAAAAATAAACTGAAACACCATGATTTTGACCGCTGTTTCAAGCAGATGGAAGTTAATGCGTAACAAAGGAGGATTTTTTTGCGAAAAAGGATTCGTCGGTAAAAATTTGGAGTGACCCGTCAGTTTTGTAAACCACAAAGCGGCTCCCGTCAGATTTTACGACAGTTTAAATTTTGCTACGTTAAAATGGTACGTTAAAATTGAAATCCGATATTTCTCGGAGGGTGTGTATAATTTTCTGAAATTACGTTATTGTTGTACAGACCTTTCGTTCGTTGTTGATTTTCGACTTCCATAACAGCTTTGTTAACGTTAATAATTGTACGTTGTAAAAACGTAGATGCAAAATCGACGCCGAAGAGAATTCACCTCCGTCCGACGCTCTCGTCAGTCGAAAAATAATATCCAAATAGAAGGAGGAAGCTATAACGCAGCGAGAGACGTTGATGCCCTTAAGTAGTTACACACGTGTGAAAAGAATAAGAAGATCAGGATGAAGGAGGAGAAGAAGAAGATGAATATTTTTAATGATTACCTACAATTGAATTTTATTTGGGTCAATTTCAAAAGGTCAAATGGACCGTATCATGTTAAACAGTTTGTTATCCGTACACAAATTATTACCAGAGAGCTAATTTCTTCACACTCTGCGTATCATTCGCCGCTGATTCACGCACACAAAACTAAGATAATTATAATTACGAAAGTATCATTTGACCAAGTTTCAGACGAGCGTAAATCACTTACTTTAGATTTATTCTTGTCTAGTCTGTCGAACACTTTGTTCTCTGATAAAAACTGGAGAACATGAAGGATCCCAATTTTCATTCGATCGGTTTCCTTACGCTTGACGTATAGTCAAGATAATTTCACACAATATTCACTGGAATAATGACGTGACACGTCGTAAATTGGTATTTGTTTAAATCACGTCACTCGTAGTTTATCTTGAATTTTTTATTCTCTGTTATTTTTATTTATCCAGGTCGCTGTTGTTCTTGTAACGTCGATGATGAATTTTTTCAAGCATACTCGGTAAATATAAAAATCGCGAATGCAATCTCTGCGTATGCACGGAGCTTACCGAATCAGAGTAAATGATCCGAGCCGCAGCTCGATCGATACTCGGATGGAAAGACTATTGCGCTCCGTTGCGACCGCTCTTTTCTTCCAATTCCTCTTCCTCCTCTTTTATTATTCTTTCCTTATTTATTTCGATCAACTCTAGGTCTAGAAGGGGAATTTTTACGGCAACTCATCAACGACTTATTAAGAAATCATTGATGACCCGAACGGTATCTTATTTCTGAAAACAGAGTGTGCCAGTGGGTGTGATGCGATCGGGATGACGCTTTCGCCGACGGGTTGTGCAATAACAAATGAAGGGATTTCTGTCTCCCCGATCCAATTTATAAACACACGGAACGAACGTACTGCGTATAATATTACGATTCCGGGTGATCGTTCGTGCAGCAGCTCAAAGTGAACCAGGGCTTGTAGCCTTTAAATTGCAAATAAATTGACTCAATATCGTCCAATAGGGATTTCTTCCCGCTGCGTAACAGCAGCTGCCCAGCCTTGGAATCACTGGAGAAAATTGATGGCTTCGGGCTGACGCTGATCGGCTGGTTTGCTAAAAACAGAATCGATGCATCTGTATCTCGCGTAAAGAGTAGCAGCTGATAGAAAAAAAAAATCGTTACCACGTTACTAATTTCAGCCTGGCAAAAATGTACAGTAACAAATTTTTCACCCATCCGCTCTGGATCTTTTAAGGGGTTATATGCGGTCTGAATTTTTTAAATCGAGTTTTTTTTTTTTAATTTCTGTTTCGTTACGTATATATATTCAAGTATACGCACGAAAATTTTCATGTCGATCCAACAAATATTCTCGAAGTTACACCAATATATGCAAAGACGCCTTGTAGGGTATAAAGTGCTTTTGAAATTTTTAACGCGTTTTTCTAAAAACTATGTTCTCAAAGCTGGTGAGCAGGATTTATCGGACACGGCCAAACCGATCAGTCTCAAATTTTGTACACAAGCTTTATGAATATATTTTTCAGTTCTTCATAGAAGGTATTTTCTCGAAGATAAATATTTTCCATTTTATATACAAATTAAGGCGAAAATTTTTATGGAAAATTGAATCTTTCTTTTTGAAAAGCCGCTCTTCCGTTAAAAATTAATATTTTACTTATTTCTTCGAACGAAGACCAGGTAAAACCTTCTATTAACTGAATCTTTCTGCGTTTTCATTTCGGATGAAATCCAGTCCAGATATATCTTGCTCGCCGCAAAACGCTATTTTTTATCAGGTGCTCCCGGAGATCGGTTATAGCAACTTTAAAAATCGTTATTTTTACAAATGAAAAACTATCAAAATGAAGCTCAATGCTACCCCAATGTGTGGATGAATTTTTATATTGATAAATTGAAATATGTCTTCGTGAAAAATTCTTGAAAAATCGCCTGTTTTCGGCCTCTTGAGTTGGTACAAACCCCTTAATCAGGACGCGGTCCGATTGTTCTTCGATCGTTGAGGGCAACCCAGATTGGCGAAAGCCGATAGTTTTGCACCGTGACATTCGTGCGGATTCACGTGTGCGCTGCTTGAAAGGAAGGAATAAGACTTGGGGTGCATGCCTTATGTTTCTAAATCACACGTTTACACTGAGAAAAATTTCATTTGTTACAGTAAAAAATATAGTAACAGTGATCGTAATGAGAAAGAATAGTAACGGATACTAGACTTTCCGGTAGCAGGTAGAAAACTAATTTTCATTTTCTACCTAGAACTATATTTTTCGATTGTTGTAAAAAATGAAAATAGTTAAGGACTAACCTAAGTTAAGGGGTAATCGGAACTAAAAATTTCAATTAGTGTAGGGCTGTGAATCTACATGCAGTCACAGATTCAGGATGCGCGAGGAAAACCGTCCAATTATCTGTGAGTAATCACTCGGGACTTATTGTCTGCGTGAACCTTGACGCTTTGTTGAGAAACATATTATCAATATTAAACACTTGTTTCGAGCTGTTGGTACAGGCAATGAAACGAGTCGTAAGATTGAGCGCGTAGTACGGATTTCATTGGCGCAATAATATGAAAAAATAGGAATAATGCGAACTTTTTCAAGTTATTAAGACCAATATTTGTTCGTTTGATTTCGCGGAGTCTCGATTTTTTCTCAAATTTTATAAGAAACGATCGTTATTTCAAACTCAGCTTACGTCCTCGTTTCTGGTACAAATTGTTTCACTCGACTGTACGTCCGATACTTTAATCGAAGGTACATCTGTCCGATTGTTATATTTGTTCAAAACAATTATACTGATTTATTCAGAGAAATGTTTGTCAGACCCAGCGAACTATTGTTCGCTCAGTTTTCGGGAGAGAAGACAATTGAGGTCGTAATCTTATCCATGGTCATTTTCACTATCAAATTCGATTAGCTTAGCTGTAAACAATAAAGCGAACACCTCACACAACAGTAATTTGCTCTCGTTGTTTTTCTTAGTAAAACCATTCTTTAAATTGACCTTAAATACATTAACGATCAGCAGGTGTTCAACTATTGTCGAACTTGTTCTGTGACAGATCGATCATCGGATCGACTAATTACAAAAATAGACCGGGACTCCCTTCGTTGAGATAAAAACAAATTTTTCGTTTAACATTATCGTGAATAATTTTGACTATCGTGAAACGCTTTTCGATGTTCTCAAAACTCCGAGTTATTACATAGTCGTTAGTCTAATTTCAAACGCCTATATAGCGTTTTGTCACTTTGTTGATTAGACGAAATTCAATCTAACGAAATATTATATTATTTACGGCAGAGTTATTACTCCGCGTTTGAAATTCTTTTTTTTGTTTTTTCTTTTTTTTTTACATGCGATCAATCCCCTTTGAAAATAATTGCTTCCCCTTTTTCCTGCTCATTTATTTCCGCGGAAAATCCAAGATGGAATTTGCCTCATGAGGGAATCTGGAGAGAAAAGTATCAGCGACGCTGCGTCTCAGTCTTTACAGAATACAACTTAATCCGATTGGTAGAACGGAGTCGTCCTCGTCGTTATTAGGCTTTGATGCTTCTGCGCCATGCTTCGAGAAATTTCTCTTTCAATTGTTTCTCCGGTTTGTCCTCGGAATGAAATCCGACCCAATTAATCGAGTCGAATGTTGGAGGATAAATAATCTGGATAAATTTTTGGGCCTTGGTTTATTACCAGGGAAAATTAATAAGTAACAAGCGAAGAGATAGAATAAAATGGCACGATAGTTTTTTTTCGGTAAAAATCCATGCATAAATAACTAGTTTAACGTATAAACAATAATCAGTATAGGTGTACAGAATCGTGAAACAACGCATCGTCAATTTTTCCTATGCGTCAGGGAATGAAAGGAATAAAAAAAAAAACTGTCAGCCGTTACCTTACCTCCAACATGTAACACTGAGCCTTAGCCAAGGCTGCTCTAGGCAAGACCCAGATTGTAAGACTTCATTTGGGTGACGGCTATACTGTTAATAATTTAAGACTCTTCCAAGTGCTTTCCGTATACCTTTATAGGTATACGCTAATTTGCAGTAGCGTCTACGTCATCATCGAATCTTCATCGATTAAGGAACTTGGCTTCCGAAAAATTTATACTATTTAACAATTTTTATCACGGAAAATTCGTGAATTGAGCATTTATCAAATCAGATGTATTCGTGAGAGATAAAAAATTAGAAGAAAAGGTTTTATAGATATCAGTGTTTCTTTTCAAGACTCTTTAAAATGATTATTAATCTCCTAGATTTGTTGATCATAATCGATATTGTTAAATTAATTACTAAAAGTAAAGTGTTTCAGTGAAATCATTGAGAATAGTCTTCCGAATAAAATAACCTATAGTAGAATGAAATATAACGAAGCTGCTAGATGTGTTGAATAATTTTGAAGGAATTTTAAACGAAACATCGATGTCTGAGCTATTCTGTATTATTCCACCAATATTTTTGATTTTTCAATTGTTAAAGAGATCTTCGCAACTCAGAAACACGATAATCTTACTATTTCACAATAAAGTTGATAAAAATAACGAATTTTGGATCAGTTAATCTCTTTAAAATTCAAAATCCAAATTTACGAACCCATTAGACCATTTCTTAGTATTCGTACAACAAAGATTTGTGTAAACCGAGCTTCCCTGTTACCTCTGATAAATTTTTTCTCTGCCATCCGACTCGAATGTTTATCACCTACATAAATTTCTCTCAGTGGTTTCATCGCGGATAAAAACGAAACAACGTCGAAAGAGTCCGAAGCGAAGGGCGAGAGTCCCAGGTGTTTGCTCCAAGTGTAAATGGCAATGAAGTCACCAGAGATTTAACAGCGATTGCTATCTGGAGGAAAGAGGAACAATTATTGAGGCGATGAAACACCGGCTGATTGTGAGAGGTACACATTTTATCCGACTTTAATCATTCCATTTAGCACCGCTGCAACTCGACAATCGAATAGGTATTGATTTACTTTCTACACGTTATAAAGCAGAAAAAATCTCCGTAATACGTACCACTGTAATGATCATTACCCGTGCGATAAGAAGTAAACTGCGAATGAGAAAAAAAAAAAAAATTTCACTCATTGAATAATAATGCTGGAAGGAAAGCTGCGGCAATTTCCATGAAGGAAATTGTACGTATATGTATATGACTACTGCTGCTGGAAATCTAACTCTCGATGGCTCATTTATTAGTTGAAAATACTCGTTCGATCCATTCCGCGTTTGTGCTTCCTTCTTTCGTAACGAGAATTACGAAGTAAGAAATCCAGCCGGCATTTTGTGCACTAATTAATTTTTCAGCATCGCTAAATCGCAGCTGAAGATTTAGCGCGGTTCCTTATACACCGTAAAGATTACGCTATAAAGCTCAAATAAGAAAAAAAAAAAAAAATTCATCGTTCGATAAAAACAAGTCGTTGGATAAATCAAGTTTCAAAAATTCTCCTCCTCCATAAGAATAAACTCTGTACGTATTTAGAATATTTCACGACTTCAACAAAAGTTCCATAGATTTTTTTCTGCAAAATTTTATCAGTGATTTTTCGCGGAATTAATGTTTTTTTTTTTTTTTCACTAACTCATTAGTTGAATTGATTATTTCGATTAACAATAAGAAATTCCAAGTTCTAATTCGTTGGAAATACTTTCTGACGTACTCGGAATAATTCTTTTTTCTGTTACTGAGTGAATTATACGTAAAAGCAAACGTATTTCAGAGGTGATGAAGGTATCTTTATAACTGCAAGCAGGTCAACCGAGAATGGAATCGTCCACGTTGCAGGTACTTGTTGCATCGACACAACCTGCAGCCGCCAGTTCGAGTATTTGCAGAGAAAAGTCGAGGAAGAAGAGGAAACGGGATTAACGAAACGAAAAACAAATAACAAAATCGTTCGCCGCAGACATTCCGTCTGCAATTTCACGCAATTCTAGCATCCGCTGAGGAAGGTCTGTACTTTTATTTATTTTTTTTTATTAATTTTGTTCACTGCACCGGGGAAACATTTAACTTAATCTTTGAAACATGTATTCGTTTTTTTCTTGTACGACGTACGTATTGTACCTAGAGTATTTACATTCTACCAAAGAATAAGAAAGAATGAGAATAAAAAAAAAAATAAAAAAATTGGTGAAAATTAATCTCTGCCGAATATTGAGCCAACTTGAGTCGTGCAACATTGAACAAACAAGTCTTTGAACGCAGTTTTTTTCACCGTTGTTGAAACAAACGAGCTTTCGTTAAAACGAAAGCCATCTTTATGGTCCGTGTTATGATTGTTCGTATAAAATGTCGAGCCAAGTTTCGTCCAACATTGAACGCTTGGAACGACTGTCTACAATATAAATTGTTTCTTTTTTTTTTTATCGTAGAATATACTTAATATACGGTATCCTCATTGGACCAGGGAGTGAAAAAAATGAGTAAAAAATGAGGAGAACAAAACAGGCGAAGACTGTTCCCTTCCAAATATTGAGCAAACTTTGATCGTGCACCATCGAAGAAAACATTCTTTGAACGAAAAACTTTTCCATCATTACTGAAACAAACGAGCTTTTGTTAAAACGTAAGCCATCTTCATGGTTCGTGTTACGATTGCACGTATAAAATATCGAGCCAAGTTCTTTCCAACATTGAAAGCGCGTAGAGAGACTCACACAGGCATCGGTTCTTGTTAGAATAACGCGAAACTTGCAGCGCGTCGCGACGTCGCAACACCGGCTCGATTCGAGGGTGGGGTGAGCTTCGGGGTTGGTAGTCGAGCAGCGTCCGTCGACAGGGTTGAACGTAATCCTTGACGTTAGCTGCGGAAGAAGAGTGACGCGATCTTGTAATATTCGGGAGGGAGAAGCCGGTTGATTTGCAACGTTGCGGTTTAAAATGGATTGAAGCCACGGGATATCAGAGAGCGATAATCCAGGTTGGTTGTTGCATTTTTTACGTTGCGCGCATTTATTCCCTTATTCATTAAAATTATAATTGTAGTATAAACTTTTTTTCTTACTATCAATGAAAAACGCAACTGATTGTCGGCATATTTTTATTTATTTTTTTTTCTCCTTTCTTCTTCTGCTCTTTTTATTCACAACATCCCCGCCATTCAGACTTGCGGATACTTTCATTTGCCGCGTAATCTCGTTGGATTATCGCAATCCGGATCAACAGGTATACCGTATTCGCCCCAATTCACTTTCAATGCTTTTTGTTTTTTTTTTTTTTTTTTTTTTTTTTTTACCGTGTTAATTTCGCTTTGAGAATTACTGCTATTTACACATCGACGAGACAAACGTTAAGTAAATATAATTATCAGTCTCTGGCTGGAAACTTTGGACTTTCACATGTCGTGATGACTTTCACATTCTTGACGATGTACCTTTTCATGTTTTACTTATTTCAAGTGCGTATTGTCATTATTATATTTTTAACTATTATATGACAGAACTGTGAAAATCACCATCTAGGTGTTAAAATCAGTAAAAGAAATAGCGTGTAAATGAGATCAATAAGTCATTAAAAATAATCTGATTGTCTGGTGCGTAAGCAAAATTGATTGAATTTATTCCGATCGAAAGAATTAGCGTTAATGTTTCATTGTTATTAAACGAATAAAATACACAAAAATATAATCACGTGAATCATTAATCGCAGTTACAGCCAGTGTTTTCTTATATCTTCTACCCTGAAACTTGAGCAAACACTTTGCTCGATTCAAAGAAGCCTGAACCTAAAAGAAATGTTATTCTTCACTTTCGATAGGTTTTCGAGCGTTTTTATTCTCAATCCGATTAGCAAACTCTCGGGAGTTAGGCCATTTTGATTCGTATCCCCTACAGTTTTTCCATTCATTTTAATCGGGGATTCGATTAAAGCAAACCAAGAAACCTCAGATAAAGAATTTCCGACCAATTAAAAGTTTTCGAATTCTTCATTTTTCATTTATTCGATGTATCATTTTACGCTTCAAAAATTCAGATTTTCAATTCTACGGAATAATATCGTTTTTACTGTCAGGAGAAAAAGAGACAGTGAACGGAAAGCATGAGAACCGTTATAACTACGGAGCAGCAGCGTCCATCCATTTGAATTAAATTTTTCTCGAGGTCAATCGAATTTGGGCTTTTATACGGAGCTGTTACTCGACGTTTGAAACTGTTTTATTCAGGGTCGTATAAGGAGAGTCGGATATAATGGTGGATAAACTGCACGAGTACGAGGGATTGGCCGGTAGAATTCACGGTGTCCGAGATAAAGTTGGTGAGAAATGGAACGGTTGGAAAGAGTGGAAACAGAGTATTCCCTTGGATCAGGGAATCGAAGGTTTTTTGAACCATATCCGAGGCCCTCCGAAGCTGGAAAAGACCCTCGACGACTACTCGCACATATACAGGTGCGTTAGAACCGCTTTGATAGGATGCATGTACGAATGAACTGCTGAAAAATGGGCTGAGTCTCGGGACTTTATACATCTCGACATTCGATTATTCAATTCGATAAGGACGCGTTTTATTCAAAAGTATGTGAATCGATCTTAATCGATTTATTTCAAATTTCGAGACAATGTATACTTGGATAGTTTTAGGGTCTCTATCCCAGAATCCCAATTCTCTTGCAATGGTAATTTTCTTGTGATAATTGAATGAAGAAGTTGTCAATTAATGACTAAAAATCGAAATTCAACGCGAGACTGTTGTAATTTTTTTCACAGAAAAAAAAAAACAAAACAAATTATGTCGTGGCAAAGAGGATAAACAAAGTTATAAACCGTTTCTAAATTTCAAATAGATAAATCGATTTTCACCGTATTTGAGGTATCACAAGGACCGCAAGATGGTAGATGTTAAATATTGTCAATGACAATGCTTTCTATTTATCGATCATAGCGGATGAAAAAAATAAGATTAAAAGAAATACGAATGAAGTTCGATCGACATAGTTTTTATCAAGGAGTTGGAGCAACTCAGGATTTTCAAAAAATCGATTTCTTCTTTTGCGTTTTCTTAAAGTATGATGCCTCGAAAATATTCTCTGAAAATTTCAACTAAATTTAACGAACAGTTTCCGAGATATTATGCAATAACTGAAGGGCTAGATGACCCTGGATGGCAGCTTTCAGCGACCGATTTCCGTTAAACCTGTTTCTTTTCGATACTGTGTTTTCAAAGTCGGTGACCACTGTAGTTCAAAAACCACTCGATGGATATAAATGAGTTTTATGCAGTTTATTGTGGGCATAAAAAAAAATAGTGCCTGATCGTAGGATTGTGTTTTAATTTTATTTTTTTTATTCTTTTTTTTCTAATTCCAACTTATATTTTTACAAGCAATAGACAATTGCTATTTTCCTCAAAGATTCGCAAGTAAATTATCAGAGGCCGCCATTTTTTTTTTTTTTTTTATTATTTTCAGAAAAAAAGCTCTAATCGGGCTGCATTAACTACTTGAACTGATGATTTTTTCTTGTTTGATTGATTTTTGACGGACCTGTGAAAAAAAGTTACGATGGTCACCAGAAAGCACTACTTGTGAGACGGGTTACAACAAATATGGCGATAGCTTGGTCTACAATGAACACATTGTTTTTTTTTTTTTTTTTTCAAAATAACCATTTTTTCACACCTCTGAGCAGCCCTAACCACTTAAAACAAAATCCGATCGCATTGAATAATTGATCGTCAAGTGTGCTGCAATTCTTCGGGAATTTACTCGTATTTAATACACCCGTAATTGAGTGTGACAAGAACGTGAAACAAGCATCGAAAAATTTAGGAAAAAAACGCGGGGTGAGCTGGTCCGGATCTCGGCCGCCGTAATGGGAATCGAGTTTTCGTACGCGGCCGAAACCGCGTTCGTATCACCGACGCTCCTCAAGATCGGTGTCGACCACCAGCACATGACCTTGGTCTGGGCGCTGAGTCCTCTGGTCGGTTTTTTCGTCACCCCGTTCCTCGGCAGCGTGAGTGACCGTTGCAGAATACGACAGGGACGAAGAAGGCCGTTCATCCTGCTCTTGGCCATTGGTGTATTCATAGGTGAGACAGAGAGAGAGAGAGAGAGATATCGATCGATTAATTTGTTGATTAGTTTTATTAACCATGGCAAGCCTTTTGCAAATGAAAATAAATAAATAAATAAGTACAGGAAAAACAATGCAAGATCTAGAAATCACCGTAACGGTGATTTGAAGAAGAAAATTATCGATATATAATCAACCCTCCGAGAAGAGCATTATTTTTTTCGACGATGGAGAACACTCTGGGTCAAAATGACCCTGTTCCATTTTTCACGCGTTGCCATTTCAAATATACTAATCCAATCTACCTGAAAAAATTCACCGGTATACTTTTACTATCTTAGAGTGTTATAGCATAGTACAAATATAATTCATAGATTGGAAGAATAAAAAAAAAACAAATAAATTGAAAAAAGAATTACTTGTTTCAGAAGCAAAAAGGTGTAGGTCAGTATAACCCAATATGTTCTCGAGGGGTTGAACAAAATTTAACAAAATTAGAATAGCATGAATCATGAACCAATTAGAACCTGAAAATATTACGATCGCGACCTTGATTGACATTATATAATTATTATAAATATTAATTCACGTGAAAATATACGTGAATTGAAGTATAGAGAGGGAGAGAGAGTGAAACTATCCGTGAGGCCTGAGGTGCGATCGATGTAAGACTCGGGGCTTCAATTTCCAGGGTTGATCCTCGTCCCCAACGGCGAAAACATGGGATACGCCTTCGGCGACACCCCGACGTTTGCCAATCACACCGTTCCTCTGGGGCATCGGACCTCGGGCACAAATTCTACTGACGAAAACCGGCACTCGTCGCCAACATCGTCCCATTCTTGGGGGATATTCTTCACAATACTCGGCACTGTTCTCCTTGACTTTGACGCTGACGCCTGTCAAAGCCCAGCAAGAGCCTATCTTCTGGACGTCACGGTTCCAGGTAGGCATCGAATTTCCTCTTCGATGAAAACAAATTTCGAGTCCAATTTCACCGCGCCGTCGTCAGCTACTTTCACCCAACTCGAAGTTGAGGGATTGGAAATGCAAGTGGTACAAATCAGTCTGGCCTAAGTTTTTAGGATAAAAAAATTTTTACCTTGTTTAATCGCAAATGCAAATTCTTACTTATGCTTACTTATGCATATTCTTCTTGAACTTGAATTTTAAACTTACACCACTGGCGCGGCTCGTAGCGTGTCACGTTCATCACTTTTAGTCACTTTTTTTTATAAAACACACTTATTTGTCACTATTCTGCGATAAGTCACTTTTTCCAACTGTATCCCGATGATCGAGATTTTTTTTTCAATGCCTATATCCTGTTTATTAGGGTGGACCGGAAATACAAAATTATTCAAAAATTTAAAAGCTTCAGCTCCGCGCGTAAGGACAGAAAATTCTTTGCCGGACCCCAAAAGTCTCGAAAGGAAAAGGCTTTGAAGATTCGGTTTTCCCGATGAATCCAAAAATTCTTACTTTTTCCGCACTTATACACGTATGCACGAGCATTATTTTCAAATGAACTCAAATTCATGCCATTCTCGTTCATCGTATCTTATTGAGAAACGTATAAAAAAACGCATTCATAACCCACTACTTAAAAGTAAAAGCATGCTCATTTTTTTAAAACATTTTTTGTTCTGGACGTTGTTCTAATTTTTATCTGTTCCTGGTTAGTTCAACGTGATACTTTTTTCACTCTAATAAGAGAAGAGCCATTTTTGTGAACTATCGAGAAAGTATTTGTACGGATCAAAGAATTGAGAAATAATTATTTTTCGTTCCAGGCTTTTTTTCCCAAGAAACTGGTGAATCTCAAATATGCTCTGCTTCGTAGAGAGCGACGAATAGTCGCTAATTCAAGAATTTTTCTAGCAGATTCCTATTACTTAATCACTGACTAACTGACTTAGTGATTTACTCAGTACCTAAGTACTACTAATCCGAAATTAGATCTACAAATTTTTCGAAATACTTAACTTTTTAATCAGTTTTTGGTCACTGTATGGTGACTTTTCAAATATTCCTGGTCACGATTTTCACTTTTTCCGATCAAGGAGACTGCTATCAGCCCTGCACTTGCTCTCTCAACCCCTTAATTATTGAGGTGGTTCGCTAATTAACTCCATTGGGCAGTTACCGCTTAATTGTAACTTAATTATAAACCTCGCACCATTTTAAAACCCTGATTATACCTTATACGTGCCCACGACGCAGAGGATCATGCCCGGGGACTCAGCACCTTCACAATCATGGCCGGATTGGGGGGCTTCATGGGCTACGGACTGGGGGGCATCAACTGGGACGCAACAACCCTCGGGGTCATGCTGGGGGGCCACCTTCACGCGACCTTCACGTTGATCACGATAATATTCGTAATATGCGTACTTTGCACCATAACCAGCTTCAAGGAAATTCCACTCGAGGTTCTCGAGCGGGATCAGTACCAACGATTCCACGATCAGAAGGTAACGATGAAGATATCCCGACGGTACTGTTATACGTTCTCTGTCAGATAAATTTATCAAGAACAATTAGGTGTCTTATTGTCATAGTTAAATTCGCCTTTTGTCTTCTTATAAATTAATTGAATGGAAATAACCTTTCCAAGAGAAAAAGGATTTTTTACCATGAGACTAGCAAACATTTTTCTTTTTCCCTTTGACGTTGACGAAAAAAGTCATTCTCTTGCTTCGACTAGTTTTTACTTTATTCTTATAACCAAATCGAGCTATCGTTGCTTTGGCAAAAAATTATTCACGGTAATAACATACCTTTTACACAAATTTTGTCGTTTTTATTTTTATTTTTTTCACTAAACAGATGGAAATAAGGATAATCTAATGTCAATCATGGAGATAATACATTTTATCTAGATGAATTTGTATATAAACGAATAATTTCTCCGTCATAAGAGTATCTAGTACCGCAATGATGATATTCTGTTCGTTGATGATTTTCTCGCTGATTTTAACCGTTCGCAAACTTCTCTCCGCAGATGTCTGAGAGCAGAAAGTCGGAAGAGTCGGACAAGATTGCGGCCGAGGAGTGCACGTCTTACGGAACCCTGACGCAGACGGAGGATCCAACGAACGTTGGAAACAATGCAGAGGCTAGTTGACGATGAAATAAAGAGAAAGTTGAAACATAAAAATCAAACGTATCCGCGGTTTCAGGAGTTCATCCTCAGGCAGCTTCCCAACGACGAAAGTCCGAAGCGACCTGGCGCTGTTCCCATTATTCCCGACGTGCTTCCGGAGGCATCAATGGCGATTGAGAACAACGAATTGGACGACGGGGCCGAAGCCAATTCCAGAACAACTCTGAGAGAGTATCTCCTGTCGATACTCTACATGCCTCACAGCATGAGGATGCTGTGCTTGACGAATCTATTCTGCTGGATGGCACACGTCTGCTACTCTCTCTACTTCACCGATTTCGTTGGCGAGGCGGTTTACGGTGGTGACCCTAAGGTCAGGATTAATCGGAAATTAATAAGTAGAGTGGAAGAAATCAAACTTTTGGGAAACGACAGAGTTTTGAATGGCCGGAAACCCGACGGCTCAAAGTTCCGAAATCCAAGATTTCGTAAATTCAAGTTACGATAGAGCAATGTTCCGAAAAGTAAAGAAAAATGAAGTTTCGATAGAGTGGAATTCTGAAAATTAAAATACACTCACACAGCGTAGTTTATTCAATGAGTGGGTGCAAAAAATCAGAAAAATCGAAAATCGGAATGAACATGACTCCGAACGTAAAAATATCGAAAATCCAAAAGGAAGAACGATCAAAGTGGTGAAATTGTACGAAGTCAGAACTGCACAGAACTGAAAATCTTCGATCATTCGGAATTCTAAATTTTCTCATTTTCGTACTTTTGGAACTTTGATTTTTCGGAGTTACGCCCTTACGAAATTTTGCACTTTCCTAACTTTGAGCATCGGGTTTCGGACCTTTCGAAACTGATGTTTTGCCTAAGTTTAATTTCTTTACTCAAAGTTACTCAAAGTTCCTTACCTTTTTCAAGAGTGAAACATGATGTCAGAACGATGTTTTATAACCCATTTTTTGCATCCCAAGGTGGCGAAAGACATATTTTGGACAATAATCGTAAGCCATATTTCCCAGATGAAAAAATGGGTCGTTAAACGTCTTTTTGAGCAGTTTTAGCTTTGTTACGCGGTTTCCGGAATTCTACCCCGTTCCTTTCCAATTCTTTGCAATCTTCATTTCAGGCTTCTGACGGATCTAATGAACGACAACTTTACGAATCTGGGGTTCGATTTGGGTGCTGGGGAATGTCCATGTACTCCCTATCATGTGCCTGTTACTCGCTCGTCATTGAGAAACTCATTAAACGCTACAAGTTAGTCTTAGTCATAAAATCTATCATACTCAACATTTTCTGCGTCATTGTGAAACGGAGGTCATTCGCCATGTCATTAAATCATTACTTGTTTCGTGTCCTTTGCTCAATGTTCGTTTGACGCCTGTGAGTTTTAATTGGTATAACAGCAAGTTACGGCTAATTTGTATTGTATCGACGTGAGGAAAGTGGCACACTAATTCGTTTGAATCAAATCTACGCTTACCACATCACAAGGTGATTAATGGTTATTAAATTCAATCAATCCAATCTTTATATTGAGCGCAGATGTGCTTTTCATTCTGAAACACGGCTGTGCGTTTGCTAAATCTGTGTCATAAGTTACATCCAAATCTTCATCTAGCGAACACATCAATTCAAATAATTTGTCAACTCACTGTTCGGTCAAGCGTAAAGCAGTCGATCGGCTGCTCGATAAGCTTGATGAGTTTCGCAAGTTGAATAGGAAAGAACATTGGTATAAAACCAAAATTATTAACTCATTTTTAACTGCATACTAATCTTCCTACTCTAGGAGAATTTCCGAAAAAATAACAAGAGAATTATTAATTCATTCCTCGGGTCATCCACAGAGCCAAGAAAGTGTATATATGTGGACTGCTGTTCTACAGTACGGGAATGATGATGATGGCGTTAACGAAACACCCGGTGGGTGTAATTATTTTCTCGTGGACAGCCGGCGTTATGTATTCGACACTCTTCACAATGCCGTATCTGCTGATTGCCCATTATCACGCTTCGTCAACGGTAATACAAGCCCACACGCAGTAGACGCAGCTACGGTGAAAATAATTCTCTGAAAGAAAAAAAGAGGAAAAAAAATAAATAAATTAATAATCAAACAGAAGTCAATCTCCGACAATCAAGCTCCAAAATATACAGCTCGACGGTTTATCGGTGAGGAATTCGGGAGTAAATCGAACGAAATCGGTGAACCTTGAGAGAAAATTCAACTATACGTTACTCAACATGATATGTCAGTTAATAGATTTATAAAAAAATATTCCATACTGTTACAACGTGTTGAATTGCAAAGCGAGATGCAAAAGATGATTTAATGAAGATATTTCTTTGGCGGACTGACGATGAGATGATTATCATCGAAAGCGAGGCCTTTTCCAACTTTTAAAATAAATACGGGACATTTTATTGTGAAAATTTATTGATTGACGTAATTGGTAAATTTGTACCAAAATTCTTATAAAATTTTTCAAAGAATATTTTCACCCCGGTAGCCTATCTCGTAACTATGGCTGGTAATATAAAAATAATCGATTCCAAAAAAATTATCCAACAGGACTCGATTGAATCGATAGAAATTAATCGAGTAAACGATTATTTCGTAATTTTTTGAAACGGTGCACTTAAAACCAAAATTTCGTTTATTTCAATACGTAGACTGAATGGCGGAAAATTTTGTTGATGATTTGTAGTTTAATTCAAAATATTTTTCAATTCCAGGTGAAAATATTCATTCATCTTTCGCTTATTGTATCAAATAGGTACTTGGTAAATAAGAGAATGATAGTAATTGATATTTCATTAACATAAATTGATACTGTATCGCGGCGTTCATGAGAGTAGGAAACAAAAACCGATTTTGAAGAAAAATAATCGATTATACTCGATTAATCGGGAAAAAATTCGTCGCTCACGGAGTAGTAGGAGGGAGACAGCACTGCGCTAAAACTTTTCCCCAGTTTTCAGATAACGTGAGACGTATTGTCTGAATGCGATTTAAGCGCCTCTTACGGAAAAAAGTGAACTTTTCGCTATAAAATGTAAGAAATGAAGGGCGGCGATCATAACCTATAAACCTCCGTGCTATAAGTACACTCCGTATATTCGTAAAATACGCATTTGATGTGAGTGAAAACCAGTGAAAACCGAGCAATTGCTTTTCCAACCTCAACCGACATTAGATCCGAATCGTAAGATCATAGAAGGAAGAGGGGAGAGCGTTACGCGGGCTTAGACCGCAAGAGGCGCTTAAATCGCATCTTGACAATTCCTCCTCCGTTGCCCGAGAAACTGGACCAACTTTTGAGCCGAGAGCTGCCTGACTGTTGTCTCCATCCTAATTTCCTACTACTCCGTGATCTCTATCGATCCTTTCCACTCTAGGTGGAGATAATAAATACCTAATAAAACCACCATTTCATATCTTCTACAGTTCGAGGTTGGGTTAGATGGGATTGCCGTTCAAAGTGGCGGTGTCCGAGGCCTGGGTACGGATGTTGCGATCGTTTCGTCGATGGTGTTCCTGGCGCAATTCCTCCTGTCCTGTGGTCTTGGGACCATAGTCAGCGTCTCGGGAACGACAACAGCAGTCGTATGGGTGGCATGCATGCTGGCAGCTTGCGGTGCCGTTTCAGCTACCCAAATTATGTACTTGGATCTCTGAACAGCACACGTACTATGTAGACAAATTTGAGCACAGAGCCACTGGTTGATGGATATACGCAATTGCCAGTGTCGTACAAGATAATGAGTTTCGTTGTCTAGAGGAAAGTATGAAGAGATTATGCATATAAAAATTAATTGTCTCTGTAACCGGCATGAAAGATACAAGATTATCCTTATTTTTATCTCTGAATATTCGAAAAGATGACGATAATGACGGGAGATTGTTACACATCAGTGAGATAAAAGCAGGCTCATCTGAACGAAAATTAAAGATAAACTTTACCCAAATTATCTCTATGTAACATGAAAAGTGAGTTGAATTTATCGAAGATAATTATCTTTGATAAAATTATGTAGGCAACGTACAACACTGACGAATTCGCGAATTTGGGTGTTAAAAATTACGTACACCGTACATTCGGGAGTGGGAAAAATGAAAACGCATTGAATCATGGTATGATACAGAAGCGGGAAAAAAACTCGTTTCCGATCTTAGCGACTTGTGTCTGTTTAATTTTCGACAATTTCAAAGTTCGGTTGTTATATATTGAAATAAAAAATATGTGGGAAACATTACATCAGCTGCGATGGATTTAAATATTAAGTTCGTTAATATCGAAGGCGCAGGAAACTTCGTGCAAGCTGATGGACATTTATTCATATTACATCGTGTCATTTTAGAGTAATAACCACAGTGAAAAGTTACTTTTATTGATACAAGGGGAATATTCCTCGCTCCTATTTGCTGAATAAGTTGTCAACTACCAATTTTGAATCAAACAAAATATTTGAGCATGCACAAATAGCCAATAGTGTATACATATAATGGTATGTAAAGTGATTGAAATACATCGTCGCGTTAAATCTATGATATACATACACATACATATTTTAATCTTATCTGATTTATTTAAAACAAAATTGTCATTGTACATAATGTAACGTAATAATCGTAATAGGTATGATGTAAAACTGTCACTTTCAACGTGTAAATATTACTTATTACTGTAATCAAGTAGCATATAGAGTTAATAAAATTAAACGAACATCGTAATCAATGTTTCAAGAATCCCGTGGTAATAACGTGTGAAAAAAATGCCTCGGAGCAATTCAACAGTTTGATATATTTCAACTGTAAATAGATATTGGAGGAAAACGAATTGAATGCAATCACCGAAATTCCCAACGAATAAAATCACGTGAATTGCGCAGCAGCCCTTTCACATATCTATTTGCAGCTAACTGACACTTCAAGCTCGATTCAATAAGTAGATATATCGTTTAGTTATACATGTATACATTTTGTTGCATTATCCACGCTTCCTCATCACCAGCCGACGTGCGGATACTAGTGTAATCGTACATGTCATATCAAGATGTATCGTCAAATATTTATAGTCAAGACAGTATTCGCCTTATCTTACAGGTATACTTTATAATTTTGATTCATGTAATTTGTTGTGACAGCAGCTGGTGGTGATTAAATTTGAACCATCAATATGCTGACGTATAATCCGTGGTGAAAATTATGTCTACGATTTTTTACGAATTTTTCAGAAAATTGGGACACTTCGTACAATTTTGTGCAACAAATTGTTCTCTTACAAAATTGTGAATTAACATAGTTTTTCATAAAAACTTGTAGATTTTCATGAAAATTTGTATTTTTATACAAAAAAAAAAATCTACAAGCTACTCAAATTTTTAAACACAAATATTAAAAATTCTTTACGAAAAACTATGCATATTTACAATTTTGTACGAAATAATACAAAATGTTTCAATTTCCATAAATATTCGTAATAGCAGAAATTTTCATAACTCACTAGTGAAAATAAAAAAGAATGAAATTCAATCGGATCGCATTTTATTTGTCAGGAGTGAAATTTTAAACGTCGTTGCAGTGAATATTTGTTCCTCAGTTTTATGAGCGATTAATGCTTACGATTACAGTGGACGGAATAATTCATTTAATAATCAACTATACCGGGAGGATTCCCTGAAAACGAACATTTCAAAGGACGTTTCGCAGCTATTCGGATCGTCCTCCTTCAAATTCGTTTTTATTTGAATTTTCGGATAAAGAAATCGGAATGGATCATATTAGAAATTTTATTCTTTTGCAGTTATTGGGAGTCAAATGGGCAACCGTAGTTACATATTACACGTAGTAAAATACTTCGTACGTAACTTCGGAGATCTATCTGCCGGCGAAGCGTCTTTGAAATCATACGATTTCCAGGAATCCTCCCGGTACAATCTCATTTGCATGCAAATATTGCCTTTCGGTAGAATGATATTTGTAAAACTAAGTTCTCAGATTGTTCATAGACTTTTCCAGTATGTCTTTTTTTATCCGTGGATAATCCGGATTTTGTTTCAACACTTCGTTGCAAGTTTCAATGGCGTCAGCGTAAGCCTTACTCTTCATATGGCAATAGGCGAGTTTGTAGCCGACGGAGAGTTTCGACCTTCCTCCGTACTTCCAGGCCTGGGAATACTGGACGGCGGCCTCGCGATAATTCTGTTCCTTCTCGGCTATGTAGCCGGACAATTCGTGGGCTCGTACACAGGTCGCGTTGTGCTGAAGAACGCGCTTCAGTAGCTCGTTGGCCAGCTCGTATTTGCTCGACTGGACGTAAATGTCGGCCAGCAGGACCCAGCAACGTTCCAAGTACTCGGCATCTTCGAAGGACCAAACATTCCTACAAACTCTCTTGAGGTGGTTGCGTGCTCGCGGCGTTTGCTTAAGCAGGATGTGAGCCGTAGCCAAGCCCAGCGCTGGACCGACGTGATCCTTGAGCGCATCCTGGCTCGCCAGAGCTGTACAATCTTGTAGGGCACGCTCAATGTTTCCCTTCTGCTTCGTCGCCAAGAGGAAGAAATCACCCAGCAATCGGTGGGTCAGCATCTCCTGGATGCCTCCCTTTGGGTTCAGTTCCTGGGTACAAAATTATTGGAATTAACGTTATTTCGACTTACTTTTGGAGGCCTGAAATTTATCAGGTAATGTGCCTAATGAAAATTATTTTGTGATGGATCACACAGCGTTATTACCGAAATTCCGATGTATTTTATCATGTAATTTAACATTTGGATACGAATTCATATATAACAAATCACATGACAAATCATGTGCAGCAAAGCGAGTATAGATTATGAGACAAAATACATAACAAATCATGTACCGAAAATATGATTTTAGATTTAATTTTAATCTTAAATAGATAATCTTACATTTTATGGAGATAATTGCCTGAAAAACTATCTTTTATATTATCTAGAAGCATTTTTATCGACAACTTGTATACGAATATTTGTATCTTCATCTAGATATTACCTAATTAATAGATAGTCACTATCCTGTAAAACACTGCTAAGTTTGAAAAAGTTATTAGGTACTATCTAGTTACCGTAACTTTCAGTATATTTACTGATTCCCACCTCCCTGAATATGACTCGGCACTTTTCTTTGCAATGTAATAGAATTTCTTTGAAACGTCACTCTCTTTCAAACGTATCATAATATGGTACCTGCAATAATCGTTGAGCTGTTTTCAATGCCAGTGATCTTGAATCTTGGTACTCAGAATTACTGTCATTGAAAGTATCATTGGTTAGCGCAGAGTCATCGTCAGGGTCCAAGCATATATCAATCATGTTGTAGATGGCCTGCTGACCCCACTCCGGATCTCGTCGAGCAGCATTAAAGTACCGAAGCGCAGAATTCAGCTTGCCAAGTCTCCAATCTAACAGACCGGCGCAGTAAGAGAAGCCAGCTTCTTGGTTTGAACCACTCATACTAGATTCTGCCCTAGAGATCCACTCGTGAAGGTCATCCATGTTGCCTAGGGTACGACTTTCGTTCATTTAATGAAAACTTTGCTTCGCTCGCAGAAAAATAATTAACATTTGACCCTCGTTGTTCTACCTGTTCGACGAGAAACTTCTATCAGTCTTGCCAGCGCTGTCCAATAAGTCGGCTGACGAATTAATAACTGACGAAAATGGAACGCAGCAGTTTCAAAATCCACTTTGCGAAAGGCCAGATCAGCCATCATCACCAGTGCTGCCTCGTTGCTCGGATCCATTGTTAGTAAGGTTGCACAGTTTTGAGCGCAACGATCCAGGTCGTTTACCTGCAAAAAATATGGTCATGTGATCTGGCATAAATTTCTTTGCGAGGCTTGCTACGTTTGAGTAGAACACGTCATATATACCTGCATGTAAATCTTGGCGAGCGAAAGCAGAGCTTTAGTGTCACTAGAATTATGACTCAAAGCCTCCTTGTAGTAGACGATAGCCTGGTCAAAATCTCTCAGAGATGAAGCATGCTCCGCCATACTCGAGCATATTTGAGCCAGCAACTCTTTCTGCATTGTTGAACCAGGCGTGACAGCAGCTCTCTGAACAGCCCTACTTTGATTTTCTCTGGCTTCACGCAGAGTTGCGAGGGCTGCCTGCGTATTGCCTGCTCTTTTGCGAACCTTGGCCAATAACAGTAGCTGTTTTGTTCGCAGTTCTAAGCTCTGTAGGTCGTTTGCATTGCGACAATCTGTAAACGATCACAAATCGCTGTGAGAATTTGGGCATTGGACGAGAAACTGATGTGTATAGCCAATACTCATTTCCGTCAAAAGGACTTAACTTGCAACTCTTGAGCAAGAGTGGCTTCCGCTTTGTCGAACTGTTTCATTTTCATGAACAATTCTGCCATATCCAATTTCAGATCACCGCAACCTTCCTGGCGCGTTGCTTCTTTGTAGTAATTTATTGCCTTTCCGTATTGGTGTGTTTTGACCAGTGCCTTTCCCATTTTGCTAGCCAGTATTTTGTCCGATGGACTTTTCTTCAGGGACTGTTCATAGGCTTCTATCGCTCGGTCCGGTTCTTGAATGGCGATATAGGCATCCCCAAGCATGCTGTATGTTGTCGGACCAGGAGAGTGCTCGACTAGTTCTCTGATTGCAAAAACGATGGTGGGTTACGTACAAGCTGGTTTATTTATAATAGAAGGAGTACAATTTCGAAAATTTCCAGGTGAGTTGAAACATTAACGACGGAGCTAGGAATCGAACTTGGTATCTAGAGATGCTTTACCGGAGACTTACTCCACTAGACCACCTAGCCGTCCTGACTACAGTGTCATTGATGAGAGAAATTAATAGTGAAAGCAAGTAACGCCAATCCAATGATGCATTTTGATGAAATGTCATTATTTCTCACAATCAGTATTAGTATACTCATGTTTATCAAACTCGAATACTTCAGAATAATACTCAAGTTGCAAAAAAGTGTTTTTTTTTTCCAGTCATTCGTCAAATTAACGCTACCGACTTCAACCCCGGATTAGTTTTTTGTTCGCACGATATCTCACCTGAAACACTTGGCAAAAGCATTCCTGTCCTTTCTCCACTTGAGGTGAATTTCAGCGAGTCTTGTGTGCGCTTGCAAGTAGTAAGGTTGACCTGGATGAACTCTTGACAAATGACTTATGGCCTGGTCTACATCGCCCATGTCCAGACAGAGTTCAGCATTTCCGATTATTATGCGACTCTCCTCAACAGTGCCACATAATTCCCCCATAGCCTCCGCCATAAGTGAAATTGCTTCATTATACTTTTTGACTTTACTATAAGCAGATATGAGCTCAAGGTAAAGCGTCGCCTTGTCTGCGGTGGGTATCGAAGTGGTTGTTGATATACCCTCGCCAGGCATTAGACCGGCATACGACATAGCAACACGCAAACTATGAATACAGCTATTCAGGTCTCCATTTTCTTTCTCGACCAGTCCAATGATCAAATGGTACATCGGATCATCTCTGACTTTAAAATTGTAGCTCAATCCAACTTCCAAACTTTGCGAAGCCTGCTGATACTTTCCTTGGCGAGCGAGAATTTGAGCCATTAACAAGTGACCTGGAGCGCTGGTTGGATCAACCGAATCTAGTAGTTTTCTCAATGCTTCCAAAGCTCCGTCAAAGTCCCCATTTTGCAATCTGACTTTTCCCAACAACATCAGAGCTGCCGCTAAGCCAGGACAAGCGTCGCAAACTTTTTCGAGTATATTCAAGCACTGCTTTTTCAACGTATCGCTTGACGAGTTCTTCTCTTCCGGAGCACTGCCAATTGACGTGCTTGGTAAATATATCAAGAACTCTTTTACAATTTCCAAACAAAAATCTGGATTCAAAGTTTTGAGATACTCAAATCCGTAAGGAATACCTTTAGAGTCTTCCAACAATATCATAGCTGCCATGTCCAGATAATTTACAGCTATACTTGGCTCATGATTGCTCAATTTAGCTGACATGTACAGAATTTTGGGACTTGTGGCATTCACCTGTATCTCTCTGAGAAAGTCAATTTGCTGTCTGGCCAAATCTGTCGCCCCTGAAGAAGTGTCGAGTAGCTGGCAATGCGCCAGTCCCATCAATGCTGGCAGCGAAGATTCATCGATTCGTACCGTACTGCGGTACCAGTGTTCGGCATCCTTGATTTTTCCCATGAATACATTCAGGTTCCCTAATTCAACCATCAATTCACCGCTCTGAGGATTTTGCTGTACACATTTCTCAGTGATTTTTGTCAGCTCTGTTAATATGGCTGGATCCCGTCCAGTTACTCGAGAGAATAATTGTACTCCATCTATGAGAAGGTGTATATTTTTAGGCTCCGATAGCAACAAGTATCTGAAAAATGTTTGCAAGTATCTTAACCCTTCGGCGTAGTCGCCGTCCCTGCACAGCGATGCTATAGCTTTAAGTTTTGCAGCGCTTGTGTTGTTTGAATCAAGTAATAGTATTCTGTTAGAAGTTTCTAGCCCCTGTTCCCAATCTTTCATGGCCAATTGGTTGGACATTTTTTCTATCAACGGCATGGACAGTTTTGGATATCGAACTATGATCGAGTTAAGTATAGATATCGCGCTTTCGTGGTCTCCATTCTGTTCTTTGTAGCTTGCAGAGCCAAGTAAAGCGTTAAGATGTTTTCTGTCTTGTTTCAGAGCCTGCTCGAAGTAATCTGTGAATTTTCCTGCGCTCCCCTCTTTTGGTAGGTGCAAACTAATCCATCCTTTGATCAATAGCGCATCCATATTCGTAGGATTTAACTTATATGCTCGGTCAGCATATTCCTTAGCTTTTTCGACTTTACCGAGTAAAAACAGCACGGTGCCAGCCAATGTTAGTGCTTGAGGTGTAGCTTTTCTTTTATCTTCGCGGATACGGGCGTCCAGCTGAGTCAATGCACCTCTATCAATACTATTGCCAAATCTGTGAGCATAGCTTTGCACTAATAAAGCAGCCAGCGTTGTATCTCCATAGCCGATTAATCCTGAAACTTCCTTAGCAGCGTCTCTGCCTTGTCCTATCAGTGCGTAAGCCAAAGCGAGTAAAATTTTCAAGTTGTCGCTAGCTGGATGAGCATCGCACGCTTGTTTCGCGTGGACTAACATGCCATTATAATATTTTTTACGGCAGTACCACTGTATCAGTGCTTTATACTCGGTCTCATCCATTTTTTTTTTTTTTTTAACGGTCTAATAACAAGTTTTTGACTTATTTCATCTCTAAAAATGTCAAGTCCTTAATTCAACACTAGTCCTTATTGAATCTGTTCTTTGTGTCCGTAGGATCCGGCATGCCTTCAAGCCTATCGGCCTCTACAGTAGGAAACATTGCCACTGGATGAGGACCAGTTAAAAGGTGCGGAGGTCCAACCACATATGCACTGAGTTGTTGCGTCTTGATTGTTTCGTAATAGCGTTGCAGGTACGTACAAGTTAGGTGCATGCGATAATTGCGAACAATTACGTAAATGAACGCTGTCTGAAACGTTGGACAAAATCAGGATTAAATCAGATAAGAACAAGATGATTAATTCACGTGTTTAGTTCGTCGTGCGATTACGTTTCAATCGTTCGTGAATGTAATCACGGTAATCTTTCATTACCTCTGCCAATAGCCTTCCCAATCCTTTTCCCTCGTGTTTTTTTGGTACTTCTACGGCATACATGTCCAATACCCGATCATTTTGTTTGTAAAGAAGTACCGCACGATCTGATGAAGTAGAATAAATAAATTGAGCTGAAAGCTACTGATGTCGGCAATACTTTGTTATGAGTTTTTAATGAATGATTATTTGAATTGAGTGCCGAGTAGCTGCCGACGAAATTATAATCCAAGGTGATGTGAGCAGTACGTTATTTATTGATAAGAAAATACAACTTCTCGTACAACTAAAAACAACTGACGAACATGATTGATCGGAGATGAGAATTGGTAATGCAGTAATCGAACACTCGTTAATTGAAAACTAAGGTATACCATTTGGGTGTAGCTTCACGTAGAATACACCAGGATCATGGTTAACACCGTACAAGTACCTTAAGCCGATCGGTCGTATCGCTGACTTAATTCGAGCAGTAATTAAGGTACTAAGCCGAAGCATGTGATTGGAATTTTGTTGTCTTGTGATTTACTGCGATTTATCGCTACCGCAGGATAACCCTACTGGCTGAGTGGCTTCATCTTCTTCGATGATAATTCAATTTCAGCTTAGAAAAAGCCAGATAGTTCCACGCGTTGTAAAACTTTGTTCGGCGAGTCAGTTATCAACGATAACGGACTTACAGTTAAGCAACGCTTTAGACAACCAACTGAATCCCTATCAAGGCATCCTGGCCAATGGCGTCGCGTTGCTAGGCAACGGAAGGCTATGCTTGTAACACGTGCTTCCACGCTTTGGTGAAGGGGACCACTTTGCTCATAAAAGAGGCCATTTTCGTCTAGAGTGGCCATTTTGAACAAATATTTCTCTGTAATGTAACGCACCGTCCGTAACCGAGACTGTATTACGGTCTTTCAAATAAATCGAAAACAATTGCACCGAGTGAATTTTGGAGTTAATTATAATGAAATATGTTCACAAATCCAAATCATTAGTAAAATTAAAAAAACTGAAAGACATGAGTCGCCGCATTTCATGTATTGATTGATTGATTGATTGACGTCTATCAGAATTTCAATGAATATCGTTGATTCAATTGTTCCCGCGAGTAATCCAGCTAGAATAAACATGAAATGTCAAAATTTGTTCGCTCTTACAACAGTAATTGTTGGAAAAACCATAAATAAGGGGTATAGGTACATATATTATGTTACTGAGATACGACAGAAACGCCGTCATTAAATTCATGCTGAGGAGTTCATTTCAAAATGAAAACGATATATTTTTGGTTTAAATTATTATTTTTTCATTTACAGCTGATGTCGCCCAATTCTCAAGCTTTCGTCGGTTGAATAATCTTACCTACGGCTGACACTCCGCAATCTACAGAGGATCAGCGAACGTCCAACGGCCGTTATCTTCTCGAGAAGCTTCGATTAGTTAAGCCATTCAGCGTTGTTGAAAATTAAAATTTAGTAGCTGTGACCAGTATCAATTACAACGAAGCATCGTGATTTCTGTGATAATAGTCAAATTTTGAAACAAATGGACAGATGTGCGATCCGTTGAAATAAATGCTTTTGTTCATTTCACCAACGTACATCAGACTTCACAAGAGACTCCGTGGCGCAACGGTAGCGCGTCTGACTCCAGATCAGAAGGTTGCGTGTTCAAATCACGTCGGGGTCAAGGGAAATTTTTTTTTTCTTTTTTCTTTAGCCATGAAATTTACATTGGCAGTTCGCACTGCAATCGAGGGTATTAAAGTAATTACTTCTGTTGAACTTTAACTTTGGAAGACGGTAGAATGGAATGAGAATCGTTTCCAGAATTACAAAAATTTCACGTTGTGTACATCGAGAAATAAAAATGAAGCAGGAAATTTCTTCAGACTAATTGTAAAATAAAAACGTTTGATTGTTGCATGCGGAACAATGAAGATCCTTATGTCAGAGCCTGGCTGAGTGCTCCAAATACCACGTCAATTTCTACACGTTCCTATAGACGAGTACATAGAAATGGGGAGACGATTGAAGTTGACAAAATGAAACAGCCCTTTTTTCTCTGAGGTCTGATTGGAAACGAGCAAAAACAGCTACTAATGAATAAATCTATCTTGTGCAATTTATAAAAATTATGTATTAATTGATATAACTGGAGTGATTGAAAGTGAGTATTGCATTAAGCTTGATATAATGAAATAAAGTGAAGATCAGATCGACGTAATTTTTGTTTAATCCTACCATAACTATGGGCATATCAGGCCGAATACACAGTAGAAAGGATGTAAGTTGTATGGTGATCCGGAAAAACTGCCGCCTGTTGAATTTATTGTGTAGTTTGCGAAGACCGCGATTGCTGAGAAATTGAAATGGCAAGAACCATTATGGGTACAGTTCACTTATGTGAGAAAAATGAAGCCAGAATAATGAAAGACGTGAAACATTGGAACGATGAAACCCAGCCGCACCAATCCTTCGATTCGAATATCCCAGTTCTCCATCCATAAACTAGTAACTCACTTGAGTGAGATGCCATGATTGGATGAGTACAAACACTCTGAGCTTTGATATTGAACAAAAGAAATGTTGGCATCAAAATTACATAGCAAGAGAGACGAAACCCTTTGGATTATTTTCAATATTTCGATGACTTTGAGAGATGATGGAATAAAATTTCCGATGCTCTGTATCGACATCATTTTGCGAGAAGGATCGATTGCACTCAGTCTGAATACGCTGCGATTAGATAATGAAAGAGTACGGCTGAAATACATAAAATTTGGGACAGATTCTTGAGGAGGTGGAAAATAATCACAAATTTACAATTCGGCAGTTTTATTTTTTACGATATAACTCGATTATAGGCCAAGTGTTTGAGTGTGAGTGTGCAGTAATTTGACAAATTACGAAGTAACATAAGAGTGGATGGCAAAGGGTACAGATATTCGGTTGAGCATTTAATAAAAAGTCTAGGTAATTATATATTAGTAGTGAAGATAGATGTGAAGTAGGTATACAACGTTTTGAGCACAATAAGATCAATAATTTTTCGTATAGTTACGGACATAGTCCTGTAAGAATAGCCGGAATTTCGGCTTGCGTACAGGATTAGAACACCTCTACGAGCTACGATGCGTCTTGAATATGCCTGTCGTGTATTAACGCTATTAGGGGAAGACATGTATTGACATAAATAAAGAATGAATATTCACAAAAATTTTCTTTTTGAATTTCCTCAACTGTGGGTCGCATGCTCTGTTGAATCTCTTCCTAGCACTCGAAAGGGCCTAGTGAGTCTGTAACAGATCATGTCGACCGATTCTAAAATGATGTTTATGTGCTGAAAAGAGTAGGGCTGGCATGGTGAGGTTTTTGGTGAAACTTCTGACTGCATCGAACTATGCAAGGATGATTTGAGAATGAACCATACGAACCTGATTGTACAAGAGGGACAGATTGACCGCGGTCAGTATACACTACGACCAACGGATCGAGAAATACAGCCAAAAAGCGAGGGATTTTTTACGCTATTTCGCTGCTGTTGGTCCTACAATCTGATCGCTGTGTTTTTTGAGCTCCTGGTGGTACAATGAGTCTGGAAAGAGTCGTACAAATCAAATCTGAAACCAAACATTTTCGGTGAAACATTTGGCAAAAAAGTAAGGCTAACCCCTATGCATTTTTGGAAGAATTTTCGCTATTTTGAAAAGTGCTGAAATAAATTCTTTGATGCACTGTTCCGACGTAATGTTGAGAATGAGAACGATTGAGCGCGGTAGCAATACGCTGCGAGCAACGTACGAAGAGTTAGGAGCGAAAAACGAGAACCTGAATTTTCGACATTTTTCAGCTGGTGCTTTTTCGATCGTAACTTCTTTGCTGTTGATCCCAGGATACTCTCGCTATGTTTTCTAAGTTCCTGGGGGTCCAATTAGTCATAAAAGGCTCATAACAAACGAATCTGAGACCAGAAGTTTTTTGCCCAAAAAAAAAGTAAGGCTAACCCCTTTGCATTTTTGGCAAAAATTTTCGCGATTTTGAAAAGTGTTGAAATAAATTCTATCTGGCACCATTCCGACGTAATTTTGCCGAAGAAAACGATTGAGCTCAGTCCCAATACGCTGCGAGCAACAGATGAAGAGTTACGGCCAGAAAACGAGAACCTGAGTTTTCGACATTTTTGAGCAGCTGGTTTTTCGTTCGTAATTTCTCTCCTGCTGATCCCACGTCATTTTCGCTGCGTTTTCTGAGTTCCTGGGTGTCCAATGAGTCAGGTAAGGGTCATTCAAATCGAATCTGAGACCAGAAGTTTTTTGCCCAAAAAAAAAGTAAGGCTAACCCGTTTGCATTTTTGGCGAAAATTTTTGCGATTTTGAAAAGTGCTGAAATGAATCCTATCTGGCTCTATTCCGACGTAATTTTGCCGGGGAAAACGATTGAGCGCAGTCCCAATACGCTGCGAGCAACGGATGAAAAGTTACGGCCAGAAAACGAGAACCTGAGTTTTCGACATTTTTCAGCAGCTGGTTTTTCCTTCGTAACTTCTCTCCTGGTGATCCCACGCCCTTTTCGCTGCATTTTCTGAGTTCCTGGGCGTCCAATTATTCTGGTGAGGGTCATTTAGATCAAATCTGAGACCAAAAGTTTTTTGCCCAAAGAAAAAGTAAGGCTAACCCCTTTGCATTTTTGGCGAAAATTTTCGCGATTTTGGAAAGTGCGGGAATAAATTCTATCTGGCACTATTCCGACGTAATTTTGCCGGGGAAAACGATTGAGCGCAGTCCCAATACGCTGCGAGCAACGGATAAAAAGTTACGGCCAGAAAACGAGAACCTGAGTTTTCGACATTTTTCAGCAGCTGGTTTTTCCTTCGTAACTTCTCTCCTGGTGATCCCACGTCATTTTCGCTGCGTTTTCTGAGTTCCTGGGTGTCCAATTAGTCGGGTAAGGGTCATTTAAATCGAATCTGAGACCAAAAATTTTTTGCCCAAAAAAAAAGTAAGGCTAACCCCTTTGCATTTTTGGCGAAAATTTTCGCGATTTTGAAAAGTGCTGGAATGAATTCTATCTGGCACTATTGCGACGTAATTTTGCCGGGGAAAACGATTGAGCGCAGTCCCAATACGCTGCGAGCAACGGATAAAAAGTTACGGCCAGAAAACGAGAACCTGAGTTTTCGACATTTTTCAGCAGCTGGTTTTTCCTTCGTAACTTCTCTCCTGGTGATCCCACGTCATTTTCGCTGCGTTTTCTGAGTTCCTGGGTGTCCAATTAGTCGGGTAAGGGTCATTTAAATCGAATCTGAGACCAAAAATTTTTTGCCCAAAAAAAAAGTAAGGCTAACCCCTTTGCATTTTTGGCGAAAATTTTCGCGATTTTGAAAAGTGCTGGAATAAATTCTATCTGGCACTATTTCGACGTAATTTCGCCGGGGAAAACGATTGAGCGCAGTCCCAATACGCTGCGAGCAACGGATAAAAAGTTACGGCCAGAAAACGAGAACCTGAGTTTTCGACATTTTTCTGCAGCTGGTTTTTCCTTCGTAACTTCTCTCCTGCTGATCCCACGCCCTTTTCGCTGCGTTTTCTGAGTTCCTGGGTGTTCAATTAGTCAGGTAGGGGTCATCTGAATCGAATCTGAGACCAAAAGTTTTTTGCCTAAAAAAAAAAGTGAGGCTAACCCCTTTGCATTTTTGGCGAAAATTTTCGCGATTTCGGAAAGTGCTGGAATAAATTCTATCTGGCACTATTCCGACGTAATTTTGCCGGGGAAAACGATTGAGCGCAGTCCCCATACGCTGCGAGCAACGGATAAAAAGTTACGGCCAGAAAACGAGAACCTGAGTTTTCGACATTTTTCAGCAGCTGGTTTTTCCTTCGTAACTTCTCTCCTGGTGATCCCACGTCATTTTCGCTGCGTTTCCTGAGTTCCTGGGTGTCCAATTAATCGGGTAAGGGTCATTTAAATCGAATCTGAGACCAAAAGTTTTTTGCCCAAAAAAAAAGTAAGGCTAACCCCTTTGCATTTTTGGCGAAAATTTTCGCGATTTTGAAAAGTGCTGGAATAAATTCTATCTGGCACTATTTCGACGTAATTTCGCCGGGGAAAACGATTGAGCGCAGTCCCAATACGCTGCGAGCAACGGATAAAAAGTTACGGCCAGAAAACGAGAACCTGAGTTTTCGACATTTTTCTGCAGCTGGTTTTTCCTTCGTAACTTCTCTCCTGCTGATCCCACGCCCTTTTCGCTGCGTTTTCTGAGTTCCTGGGTGTTCAATTAGTCAGGTAGGGGTCATCTGAATCGAATCTGAGACCAAAAGTTTTTTGCCTAAAAAAAAAAGTGAGGCTAACCCCTTTGCATTTTTGGCGAAAATTTTCGCGATTTCGAAAAGTGCTGGAATAAATTCTATCTGGCACTATTCCGACGTAATTTTGCCGGGGAAAACGATTGAGCGCAGTCCCCATACGCTGCGAGCAACGGATAAAAAGTTACAGCCAGAAAACGAGAACCTGAGTTTTCGACATTTTTCAGCAGCTGGTTTTTCCTTCGTAACTTCTCTCCTGGTGATCCCACGTCATTTTCGCTGCGTTTCCTGAGTTCCTGGGTGTCCAATTAATCGGGTAAGGGTCATTTAAATCGAATCTGAGACCAAAAGTTTTTTGCCCAAAAAAAAAGTAAGGCTAACCCCTTTGCATTTTTGGCGAAAATTTTCGCGATTTTGAAAAGTGCTGGAATAAATTCTATCTAGCACTATTCCGACGTAATTTTGCCGGGGAAAACGATTGAGCGCAGTCCCAATACGCTGCGAGCAACGGATAAAAGGTTACGGCCAGAAAACGAGAACCTGAGTTTTCGACATTTTTCAGCAGCTGGTTTCTCCTTCGTAACTTCTCTCCTGGTGATCCCACGTCATTTTCGCTGCGTTTTCTGAGTTCCTGGGTGTCCAATAAGTCGGGTAAGGGTCATTTGAATCGAATCTGAGACCAAAAGTTTTTTGCCCAAAAAAAAAGTAAGGCTAACCCCTTTGCATTTTTGGCGAAAATTTTCGCGATTTTGAAAAGTGCTGGAATAAATTCTATCTGGCACTATTCCGACGTAATTTTGCCGGGGAAAACGATTGAGCGCAGTCCCAATACGCTGCGAGCAACGGATGAAAAGTTACGGCCAGAAAACGAGAACCTGAGTTTTCGACATTTTTCAGCAGCTGGTTTTTCCTTCGTAACTTCTCTCCTGGTGATCCCACGTCATTTTCGCTGCGTTTTTTGAGTTCCTGGGTGTCCAATTAGTCGGGTAAGGGTCATTTAAATCGAATCTGGAACCAAAAATTTTTTGCCCAAAAAAAAAGTAAGGCTAACCCCTTTGCATTTTTGGCGAAAATTTTCGCGATTTTGAAAAGTGCGGGAATAAATTCTATCTGGCACTATTCCGACGTAATTTTGCCGGGGAAAACGATTGAGCGCAGTCCCAATACGCTGCGAGCAACGGATAAAAAGTTACGGCCAGAAAACGAGAACCTGAGTTTTCGACATTTTTCTGCAGCTGGTTTTTCCTTCGTAACTTCTCTCCTGCTGATCCCACGCCCTTTTCGCTGCGTTTCCTGAGTTCCTGGGTGTTCAATTAGTCAGGTAGGGGTCATCTGAATCGAATCTGAGACCAAAAGTTTTTTGCCTAAAAAAAAAAGTGAGGCTAACCCCTTTGCATTTTTGGCGAAAATTTTCGCGATTTCGAAAAGTGCTGGAATAAATTCTATCTGGCACTATTCCGACGTAATTTTGCCGGGGAAAACGATTGAGCGCAGTCCCCATACGCTGCGAGCAACGGATAAAAAGTTACAGCCAGAAAACGAGAACCTGAGTTTTCGACATTTTTCAGCAGCTGGTTTTTCCTTCGTAACTTCTCTCCTGGTGATCCCACGTCATTTTCGCTGCGTTTCCTGAGTTCCTGGGTGTCCAATTAATCGGGTAAGGGTCATTTAAATCGAATCTGAGACCAAAAGTTTTTTGCCCAAAAAAAAAGTAAGGCTAACCCCTTTGCATTTTTGGCGAAAATTTTCGCGATTTTGAAAAGTGCTGGAATAAATTCTATCTAGCACTATTCCGACGTAATTTTGCCGGGGAAAACGATTGAGCGCAGTCCCAATACGCTGCGAGCAACGGATAAAAGGTTACGGCCAGAAAACGAGAACCTGAGTTTTCGACATTTTTCAGCAGCTGGTTTCTCCTTCGTAACTTCTCTCCTGGTGATCCCACGTCATTTTCGCTGCGTTTTCTGAGTTCCTGGGTGTCCAATAAGTCGGGTAAGGGTCATTTGAATCGAATCTGAGACCAAAAGTTTTTTGCCCAAAAAAAAAGTAAGGCTAACCCCTTTGCATTTTTGGCGAAAATTTTCGCGATTTTGAAAAGTGCTGGAATAAATTCTATCTGGCACTATTCCGACGTAATTTTGCCGGGGAAAACGATTGAGCGCAGTCCCAATACGCTGCGAGCAACGGATGAAAAGTTACGGCCAGAAAACGAGAACCTGAGTTTTCGACATTTTGCAGCAGCTGGTTTTTCCTTCGTAACTTCTCTCCTGGTGATCCCACGTCATTTTCGCTGCGTTTTCTGAGTTCCTGGGTGTCCAATTAGTCGGGTAAGGGTCATTTAAATCGAATCTGAGACCAAAAGTTTTTTGCTCAAAAAAAAAGTAAGGCTAACCCTTTGCCCTTTGCATTTTTGGCGAAAATTTACGCGATTTTGAAAAGTGCTGGAATAAATTCTATCTGGCACTATTCCGACGTAATTTTGCCAGGGAAAACGATTGAACGCACTCCCAATACGCTGCGAGCAACGGATAAAAAGTTACGGCCCGAAAACGAGAACCTGAGTTTTCGACATTTTTCAGCAGCTGGTTTTTCCTTCGTTACTTCTCTCCTGGTGATCCCACGTCATTTTCGCTGCGTTTTCTGAGTTCCTGGGTGTCCAATTAGTCGGGTAAGGGTCATTTAAATCGAATCTGAGACCAAAAGTTTTTTGCCCAAAAAAAAAGTAAGGCTAACCCCTTTGCATTTTTGGCGAAAATTTTCGGGATTTTGAAAAGTGCTGGAATGAATTCTATCTAGCACTATTCCGACGTAATTTTGCCGGGGAAAACGATTGAGCGCAGTCCCAATACGCTGCGAGAGACGGATAAAAGGTTACGGCCAGAAAACGAGAACCTGAGTTTTCGACATTTTTCAGCAGCTGGTTTCTCCTTCGTAACTTCTCTCCTGGTGATCCCACGTCACTTTCGCTGCGTTTTCTGAGTTCCTGGGTGTCCAATTAGTCGGGTAAGGGTCATTTAAATCGAATCTGAGACCAAAAGTTTTTTGCCCAAAAAAAAAGTAAGGCTAACCCCTTTGCATTTTTGGCGAAAATTTTCGCGATTTTGAAAAGTGCTGGAATAAATTCTATCTGGCACTATTCAGACGTAATTTCGCCGGGGAAAACGATTGAGCGCAGTCCCAATACGCTGCGAGCAACGGATGAAAAGTTACGGCCAGAAAACGAGAACCTGAGTTTTCGACATTTTTCAGCAGCTGGTTTTTCTTTCGTAACTTCTCTCCTGGTGATCCCACGTCATTTTCGCTGCGTTTTCTGAGTTCCTGGGTGTCGAATTGGTCGGGTAAGGGTCGTTTAAATCGAATCTGAGACCAAAAGTTTTTTGCCCAAAAAAAAAGTAAGGCTAACCCCTTTGCATTTCTGGCGAAAATTTTCGCGATTTTGAAAAGTGCTGGAATAAATTCTATCTGGCACCATTCCGACGTAATTTTGCCGGGGAAAACGATTGAGCGCAGTCCCAATACGCTGCGAGCAACGGATAAAAAGTTACGGCCAGAAAACGAGAACCTGAGTTTTCGACATTTTTCAGCAGCTGGTTTTTCCTTCGTAACTTCTCTCCTGGTGATCCCACGTCATTTTCGCTGCGTTTTCTGAGTTCCTGGGTGTCCAATTAGTCGGGTAAGGGTCATTTAAATCGAATCTGAGACCAAAAGTTTTTTGCCCAAAAAAAAAGTAAGGCTAACCCGTTTGCATTTTTGGCGAAAATTTTCGCGATTTTAAAAAGTGCTGGAATAAATTCTATCTAGCACTATTCCGACGTAATTTTGCCGGGGAAAACGATTGAGCGCAGTCTCAATACGCTGCGAGCAACGGATAAAAGGTTACGGCCAGAAAACGAGAACCTGAGTTTTCGACATTTTTCAGCAGCTGGTTTCTCCTTCGTAACTTCTCTCCTGGTGATCCCACGTCATTTTCGCTGCGTTTTCTGAGTTCCTGGGTGTCCAATTAGTCGGGTAAGGGTCATTTAAATCGAATCTGAGACCAAAAGTTTTTTGCCCAAAAAAAAAGTAAGGCTAACCCCTTTGCATTTTTGGCGGAAATTTTCGCGATTTTGGAAAGTGCTGCAATAAATTCTATCTGGCACTATTCCGACGTAATTTTGCCGGGGAAAACGATTGAGCGCAGTCCCAATACGCTGCGAGCAACGGATAAAAAGTTACGGCCAGAAAACGAGAACCTGAGTTTTCGACATTCTTCAGCAGCTGGTTTTTCCTTCGTAACTTCTCTCCTGGTGATCCCACGTCATTTTCGCTGCGTTTTCTGAGTTCCTGGGTGTCCAATTAGTCGGGTAAGGGTCATTTAAATCGAATCTGAGATCAAAAGTTTTTTGCCCAAAAAAAAAGTAAGGCCAACCCCTTTGCATTTTTGGCGGAAATTTTCGCGATTTTGGAAAGTGCTGGAATAAATTCTATCTGGCACTATTCCGACGTAATTTTGCCGGGGAAAACGATTGAGCGCAGTCCCAATACGCTGCGAGCAACGGATAAAAAGTTACGGCCAGAAAACGAGAACCTGAGTTTTCGACATTCTTCAGCAGCTGGTTTTTCCTTCGTAACTTCTCTCCTGGTGATCCCACGTCATTTTCGCTGCGTTTTCTGAGTTCCTGGGTGTCCAATTAGTCGGGTAAGGGTCATTTAAATCGACTCTGAGACCAAAAGTTTTTTGCCCAAAAAAAAAGTAAGGCTAACCCCTTTGCATTTTTGGCGAAAATTTTCGCGATTTTGAAAAGTGCTGGAATAACTTCTATCTGGCACTATTCCGACGTAATTTCGCCGGGGAAAACGATTGAGCGCAGTCCCAATACGCTGCGAGCAACGGATAAAAGGTTACGGCCAGAAAACGAGAACCTGAGTTTTCGACATTTTTCAGCAGCTGGTTTCTCCTTCGTAACTTCTCTCCTGGTGATCCCACGTCATTTTCGCTGCGTTTTCTGAGTTCCTGGGTGTCCAATTAGTCGGGTAAGGGTCATTTAAATCGAATCTGAGACCAAAATTTTTTTGCCCAAAAAAAAAGTAAGGCTAACCCCTTTGCATTTTTGGCAAAAATTTTTGCGATTTTGAAAAGTGCTGGAATAAATTCTATCTGGCACTATTCCGACGTAATTTTGCCGGGGAAAACGATTGAGCGCAGTCCCAATACGCTGCGAGCAACGAATAAAAAGTTACGGCCAGAAAACGAGAACCTGAGTTTTCGACATTTTTCAGCAGCTGGTTTTTCCTTCGTAACTTCTCTCCTGGTGATCCCACGTCATTTTCGCTGCGTTTTCTGAGTTCCTGGGTGTCCAATTAGTCGGGCAAGGGTCATTTAAATCGAATCTGAGACCAAAAGTTTTTTGCCCAAAAAAAAAGTAAGGCTAACCCCTTTGCATTTTTGGCGAAAATTTTCGCGATTTTGAAATGTGCTGGAATAAATTCTATCCAGCACTATTCCGACGTAATTTTGCCGGGGAAAACGATTGAGCGCAGTCCCAATACGCTGCGAGCAACGGATAAAAGGTTACGGCCAGAAAACGAGAACCTGAGTTTTCGACATTTTTCAGCAGCTGGTTTCTCCTTCGTAACTTCTCTCCTGGTGATCCCACGTCATTTTCGCTGCGTTTTCTGAGTTCCTGGGTGTCCAATTAGTCGGGTAAGGGTCATTTAAATCGGATCTGAGACCAAAAGTTTTTTGCCCAAAAAAAAAGTAAGGCTAACCCCTTTGCATTTTTGGCGAAAATTTTCGCGATTTTGAAAAGTGCTGGAATAACTTCTATCTGGCACTATTCCGACGTAATTTCGCCGGGGAAAACGATTGAGCGCAGTCCCAATACGCTGCGAGCAACGGATAAAAGGTTACGGCCAGAAAACGAGAACCTGAGTTTTCGACATTTTTCAGCAGCTGGTTTTTCTTTCGTAACTTCTCTCCTGGTGATCCCACGTCATTTTCGCTGCGTTTTCTGAGTTCCTGGGTGTCCAATTGGTCGGGTAAGGGTCGTTTAAATCGAATCTGAGACCAAAAGTTTTTTGCCCAAAAAAAAAGTAAGGCTAACCCCTTTGCATTTTTGGCGAAAATTTTCGCGATTTTGAAAAGTGCTGGAATAAATTCTATCTGGCACTATTCCGACGTAATTTTGCCGGGGAAAACGATTGAGCGCAGTCCCAATACGCTGCGAGCAACGGATAAAAGGTTACGGCCAGAAAACGAGAACCTGAGTTTTCGACATTTTTCAGCAGCTGGTTTTTCCTTCGTCACTTCTCTCCTGGTGATTCCACGTCATTTTCGCTGCGTTTTCTGAGTTCCTGGGTGTCCAATTAGTCGGGTAAGGGTCATTTAAATCGAATCTGCGACCAAAAGTTTTTTGCCCAAAAAAAAAGTAAGGCTAACCCCTTTGCATTTTTGGCGAAAATTTTCGCGATTTTGAAAAGTGCTGGAATAAATTCTATCTGGCACTATTCCGACGTAATTTTGCCGGGGAAAACGATTGAGCGCAGTCCCAATACGCTGCGAGCAACGAATAAAAAGTTACGGCCAGAAAACGAGAACCTTAGTTTTCGACATTTTTCAGCAGCTGGTTTTTCCTTCGTAACTTCTCTCCTGGTGATCCCACGTCATTTTCGCTGCGTTTTCTGAGTTCCTGGGTGTCCAATTAGTCGGGTAGGGGTCATTTAAATCGAATCTGAGACCAAAAGTTTTTTGCCCAAAAAAAAAGTAAGGCTAACCCCTTTGCATTTTTGGCGAAAATTTTCGCGATTTTGAAAAGTGCTGGAATAAATTCTATCTAGCACTATTCCGACGTAATTTTGCCGGGGAAAACGATTGAGCGCAGTCCCAATACGCTGCGAGCAACGGATAAAAGGTTACGGCCAGAAAAAGAGAACCTGAGTTTTCGACATTTTTCAGCAGCTGGTTTCTCCTTCGTAACTTCTCTCCTGGTGATCCCACGTCATTTTCGCTGCGTTTTCTGAGTTCCTGGGTGTCCAATTAGTCGGGTAAGGGTCATTCAAATCGAATCTGAGACCAAAAGTTTTTTGCCCAAAAAAAAAGTAAGGCTAACCCCTTTGCATTTTTGGCAAAAATTTTTGCGATTTTGAAAAGTGCTGGAATAAATTCTATCTGGCACTATTCCGACGTAATTTTGCCGGGGAAAACGATTGAGCGCAGTCCCAATACGCTGCGAGCAACGGATAAAAAGTTACGGCCAGAAAACGAGAACCTGAGTTCTCGACATTTTTCAGCAGCTGGTTTTTCCTTCGTAACTTCTCTCCTGGTGATCCCACGTCATTTTCGCTGCGTTTTCTGAGTTCCTGGGTGTCCAATTAGTCGGGTAAGAGTCATTTGAATCGAATCTGAGACCGAAAGTTTTTTGCCCAAAAAAAAAGTAAGGCTAACCCCTTTGCATTTTTGGCGAAAATTCTCGCGATTTTGAAAAGTGCTGGAATAAATTCTATCTAGCACTATTCCGACGTAATTTTGCCGGGGAAAACGATTGAGCGCAGTCCCAATACGCTGCGAGCAACGGATAAAAGGTTACGGCCAGAAAACGAGAACCTGAGTTTTCGACATTTTTCAGCAGCTGGTTTCTCCTTCGTAACTTCTCTCCTGGTGATCCCACGTCATTTTCGCTGCGTTTTTTGAGTTTCTGGGTGTCCAATTAGTCGGGTAAGGGTCATTTAAATCGAATCTGAGACCAAAAGTTTTTTGCCCAAAAAAAAAGTAAGGCTAACCCCTTTGCATTTTTGGCGAAAATTTTCGCGATTTTGAAAAGTGCTGGAATAAATTCTATCTGGCACTATTCCGACGTAATTTCGCCGGGGAAAACGATTGAGCGCAGTCCCAATACGCTGCGAGCAACGGATGAAAAGTTACGGCCAGAAAACGAGAACCTGAGTTTTCGACATTTTTCAGCAGCTGGTTTTTCTTTCGTAACTTCTCTCCTGGTGATCCCACGTCATTTTCGCTGCGTTTTCTGAGTTCCTGGGTGTCGAATTGGTCGGGTAAGGGTCGTTTAAATCGAATCTGAGACCAAAAGTTTTTTGCCCAAAAAAAAAGTAAGGCTAACCCCTTTGCATTTTTGGCGAAAATTTTCGCGATTTTGAAAAGTGCTGGAATAAATTCTATCTGGCACTATTCCGACGTAATTTTGCCGGGGAAAACGATTGAGCGCGGTCCCAATACGCTGCGAGCAACGGATAAAAGGTTACGGCCAGAAAACGAGAACCTGAGTTTTCGACATTTTTCAGCAGCTGGTTTTTCCTTCGTCACTTCTCTCCTGGTGATTCCACGTCATTTTCGCTGCGTTTTCTGAGTTCCTGGGTGTCCAATTAGTCGGGTAAGGGTCATTTAAATCGAATCTGCGACCAAAAGTTTTTTGCCCAAAAAAAAAGTAAGGCTAACCCCTTTGCATTTTTGGCGAAAATTTTCGCGATTTTGAAGAGTGCTGGAATAAATTCTATCTGGCACTATTCCGACGTAATTTTGCCGGGGAAAACGATTGAGCGCAGTCCCAATACGCTGCGAGCAACGAATAAAAAGTTACGGCCAGAAAACGAGAACCTGAGTTTTCGACATTTTTCAGCAGCTGGTTTTTCCATCGTAACTTCTCTCCTGGTGATCCCACGTCATTTTCGCTGCGTTTTCTGAGTTCCTGGGTGTCCAATTAGTCGGGTAGGGGTCATTTAAATCGAATCTGAGACCAAAAGTTTTTTGCCCAAAAAAAAAGTAAGGCTAACCCCTTTGCATTTTTGGCGAAAATTTTCGCGATTTTGAAAAGTGCTGGAATAAATTCTATCTAGCACTATTCCAACGTAATTTTGCCGGGGAAAACGATTGAGCGCAGTCCCAATACGCTGGGAGCAACGGATAAAAGGTTACGGCCAGAAAACGAGAACCTGAGTTTTCGACATTTTTCAGCAGCTGGTTTCTCCTTCGTAACTTCTCTCCTGGTGATCCCACGTCATTTTCGCTGCGTTTTCTGAGTTCCTGGGTGTCCAATTAGTCGGGTAAGGGTCATTTAAATCGAATCTGAGACCAAAAGTTTTTTGCCCAAAAAAAAAGTAAGGCTAACCCCTTTGCATTTTTGGCAAAAATTTTTGCGATTTTGAAAAGTGCTGGAATAAATTCTATCTGGCACTATTCCGACGTAATTTTGCCGGGGAAAACGATTGAGCGCAGTCCCAATACGCTGCGAGCAACGGATAAAAAGTTACGGCCAGAAAACGAGAACCTGAGTTTTCGACATTTTTCAGCAGCTGGTTTTTCCTTCGTAACTTCTCTCCTGGTGATCCCACGTCATTTTCGCTGCGTTTTCTGAGTTCCTGGATGTCCAATTAGTCGGGTAAGAGTCATTTGAATCGAATCTGAGACCGAAAGTTTTTTGCCCAAAAAAAAAGTAAGGCTAACCCCTCTGCATTTTTGGCGAAAATTCTCGCGATTTTGAAAAGTGCTGAAATAAATTCTATCTGGCACTATTCCGACGTAATTTTGCCGGGGAAAACGATTGAGCGCAGTCCCAATACGCTGCGAGCAACGGATGAAAAGTTACGGCCAGAAAACGAGAACCTGAGTTTTCGACATTTTTCAGCAGCTGGTTTTTCCTTCGTAACTTCTCTCCTGGTGATCCCACGTCATTTTCGCTGCGTTTTCTGAGTTCCTGGGTGTCCAATTAGTCGGGTAAGGGTCATTTAAATCGAATCTGAGACCAAAAGTTTTTTGCCCAAAAAAAAAGTAAGGCTAACCCCTTTGCATTTTTGGCGAAAATTTTCGCGATTTTGAAAAGTGCTGGAATAAATTCTATCTAGCACTATTCCGACGTAATTTTGCCGGGGAAAACGATTGAGCGCAGTCCCAATACGCTGCGAGCAACGGATAAAAGGTTACGGCCAGAAAACGAGAACCTGAGTTTTCGACATTTTTCAGCAGCTGGTTTCTCCTTCGTAACTTCTCTCCTGGTGATCCCACGTCATTTTCGCTGCGTTTTCTGAGTTCCTGGGTGTCCAATTAGTCGGGTAAGGGTCATTTAAATCGAATCTGAGACCAAAAGTTTTTTGCCCAAAAAAAAAGTAAGGCTAACCCCTTTGCATTTTTGGCGAAAATTTTCGCGATTTTGAAAAGTGCTGGAATAAATTCTATCTGGCACTATTCCGACGTAATTTCGCCGGGGAAAACGATTGAGCGCAGTCCCAATACGCTGCGAGCAACGGATGAAAAGTTACGGCCAGAAAACGAGAACCTGAGTTTTCGACATTTTTCAGCAGCTGGTTTTTCTTTCGTAACTTCTCTCCTGGTGATCCCACGTCATTTTCGCTGCGTTTTCTGAGTTCCTGGGTGTCCAATTGGTCGGGTAAGGGTCGTTTAAATCGAATCTGAGACCAAAAGTTTTTTGCCCAAAAAAAAAGTAAGGCTAACCCCTTTGCATTTTTGGCGAAAATTTTCGCGATTTTGAAAAGTGCTGGAATAAATTCTATCTGGCACTATTCCGACGTAATTTTGCCGGGGAAAACGATTGAGCGCAGTCCCAATACGCTGCGAGCAACGGATAAAAGGTTACGGCCAGAAAACGAGAACCTGAGTTTTCGACATTTTTCAGCAGCTGGTTTTTCCTTCGTCACTTCTCTCCTGGTGATTCCACGTCATTTTCGCTGCGTTTTCTGAGTTCCTGGGTGTCCAATTAGTCGGGTAAGGGTCATTTAAATCGAATCTGAGACCAAAAGTTTTTTGCCCAAAAAAAAAGTAAGGCTAACCCCTTTGCATTTTTGGCGAAAATTTTCGCGATTTTGAAAAGTGCTGAAATAAATTCTATCTGGCACTATTCCGACGTAATTTCGCCGGGGAAAACGATTGAGCGCAGTCCCAACACGCTGCGAGCAACGGATGAAAAGTTACGGCCAGAAAACGAGAACCTGAGTTTTCGACATTTTTCAGCAGCTGGTTTTTCCTTCGTAACTTCTCTTCTGGTGATCCCACGTCATTTTCGCTGCGTTTTCTGAGTTCCTGGGTGTCCAATTAGTCGGGTAAGGGTCATTTAAATCGAATCTGAGACCAAAAGTTTTTTGCCCAAAAAAAAAGTAAGGCTAACCCCTTTGCATTTTTGGCGAAAATTTTCGCGATTTTGAAAAGTGCTGGAATAAATTCTATCTAGCACTATTCCGACGTAATTTTGCCGGGGAAAACGATTGAGCGCAGTCCCAATACGCTGCGAGCAACGGATAAAAGGTTACGGCCAGAAAACGAGAACCTGAGTTTTCGACATTTTTCAGCAGCTGGTTTCTCCTTCGTAACTTCTCTCCTGGTGATCCCACGTCATTTTCGCTGCGTTTTCTGAGTTCCTGGGTGTCCAATTAGTCGGGTAAGGGTCATCTAAATCGAATCTGAGACCAAAAGTTATTTGCCCAAAAAAAAAGTAAGGCTAACCCCTTTGCATTTTTGGCGAAAATTTTCGCGATTTTGAAAAGTGCTGGAATAAATTCTATCTAGCACTATTCCGACGTAATTTTGCCGGGGAAAACGATTGAGCGCAGTCCCAATACGCTGCGAGCAACGGATAAAAAGTTACGGCCAGAAAACGAGAACCTGAGTTTTCGACATTTTTCAGCAGCTGGTTTTTCCTTCGTAACTTCTCTCCTGGTGATCCCACGTCATTTTCGCTGCGTTTTCTGAGTTCCTGGGTGTCCGATTAGTCGGGTAAGGGTCATTTAAATCGAATCTGAGACCAAAAGTTTTTTGCCCAAAAAAAAAGTAAGGCTAAGCCCTTTGCATTTTTGGCGAAAATTTTCGCGATTTTGAAAAGTGCTGGAATAAATTCTATCCGGCACTATTCCGACGTAATTTTGCCGGGGAAAACGATTGAGCGCAGTCCCAATACGCTGCGAGCAACGGATAAAAAGTTACGGCCAGAAAACGAGAACCTGAGTCTTCGACATTTTTCAGCAGCTGGTTTTTCCTTCGTAACTTCTCTCCTGTTGATCCCACGTCATTTTCGCTGCGTTTTCTGAGTTCCTGGGTGTCCAATAAGTCGGGTAAGGGTCATTTAAATCGAATCTGAGACCAAAAGTTTTTTGCCCAAAAAAAAAGTAAGGCTAACCCCTTTGCATTTTTGGCGAAAATTTTCGCGATTTTGAAAAGTGCTGGAATAAATTCTATCTAGCACTATTCCGACGTAATTTTGCCGGGGAAAACGATTGAGCGCAGTCCCAATACGCTGCGAGCAACGGATGAAAAGTTGCGGCCAGAAAACGAGAACCTGAGTTTTCGACATTTTTCAGCAGCTGGTTTCTCCTTCGTAACTTCTCTCCTGGTGATCCCACGTCATTTTCGCTGCGTTTTCTGAGTTCCTGGGTGTCCAATTAGTCGGGTAAGGGTCATTTAAATCGAATCTGAGACCAAAAGTTTTTTGCCCAAAAAAAAAGTAAGGCTAACCCCTTTGCATTTTTGGCGAAAATTTTCGCGATTTTGAAAAGTGCTGGAATAAATTCTATCTAGCACTATTCCGACGTAATTTTGCCGGGGAAAACGATTGAGCGCAGTCCCAATACGCTGCGAGCAACGGATAAAAAGTTACGGCCAGAAAACGAGAACCTGAGTTTTCGACATTTTTCAGCAGCTGGTTTTTCCTTCGTAACTTCTCTCCTGGTGATCCCACGTCATTTTCGCTGCGTTTTCTGAGTTCCTGGGTGTCCGATTAGTCGGGTAAGGGTCATTTAAATCGAATCTGAGACCAAAAGTTTTTTGCCCAAAAAAAAAGTAAGGCTAACCCCTTTGCATTTTTGGCGAAAATTTTCGCGATTTTGAAAAGTGCTGGAATAAATTCTATCTAGCACTATTCCGACGTAATTTTGCCGGGGAAAACGATTGAGCGCAGTCCCAATACGCTGCGAGCAACGGATAAAAAGTTACGGCCAGAAAACGAGAACCTGAGTTTTCGACATTTTTCAGCAGCTGGTTTTTCCTTCGTAACTTCTCTCCTGGTGATCCCACGTCATTTTCGCTGCGTTTTCTGAGTTCCTGGGTGTCCGATTAGTCGGGTAAGGGTCATTTAAATCGAATCTGAGACCAAAAGTTTTTTGCCCAAAAAAAAAGTAAGGCTAAGCCCTTTGCATTTTTGGCGAAAATTTTCGCGATTTTGAAAAGTGCTGGAATAAATTCTATCTGGCACTATTCCGACGTAATTTCGCCGGGGAAAACGATTGAGCGCAGTCCCAATACGCTGCGAGCAACGGATAAAAAGTTACGGCCAGAAAACGAGAACCTGAGTTTTCGACATTTTTCAGCAGCTGGTTTTTCCTTCGTAACTTCTCTCCTGGTGATCCCACGTCATTTTCGCTGCGTTTTCTGAGTTCCTGGGTGTCCAATAAGTCGGGTAAGGGTCATTTAAATCGAATCTGAGACCAAAAGTTTTTTGCCCAAAAAAAAAGTAAGGCTAACCCCTTTGCATTTTTGGCGAAAATTTTCGCGATTTTGAAAAGTGCTGGAATAAATTCTATCTAGCACTATTCCGACGTAATTTTGCCGGGGAAAACGATTGAGCGCAGTCCCAATACGCTGCGAGCAACGGATGAAAAGTTGCGGCCAGAAAACGAGAACCTGAGTTTTCGACATTTTTCTGCAGCTGGTTTTTCCTTCGTAACTCCTCTCCTGCTGATCCCACGCCCTTTTCGCTGCGTTTTCTGAGTTCCAGGGTGTCCATTTAGTCAGGTAGGGGTCATTTGAATCGAATCTGAGACCAAAAGTTTTTTGCCCAAAAAAAAAGCAAGGCTAACCCCTTTGCATTTTTGGCGAAAATTTTCGCGATTTTGAAAAGTGCCGGAATAAATTCCATCTGGCACTATTCTGACGTAATTTCGCCGGGGAAAACGATTGAGCGCAGTCCTAATACGCTGCGAGCAACGGATGAAAAGTTACGGCCAGAAAACGAGAACCTGAGTTTTCGACATTTTTCAGCAGCTGGTTTTCCTTTCGTAACTTCTCTCCTGGTGATCCCACGTCATTTTCGCTGCGTTTTCTGAGTTCCTGGGTGTCCAATTAGTCGGGTGAGGGTCGTTTAAATCGAATCTGAGACCAAAAGATTTTTGCCCAAAAAAAAAAGTAAGGCTAACCCCTTTGCATTTTTGGCGAAAATTTTCGCGATTTTGAAAAGTGCTGGAATAAATTCTATCTGGCACTATTCCGACGTAATTTTGCCGGGGAAAACGATTGAGCGCAGTCCCAATACGCTGCGAGCAACGGATAAAAAGTTACTGCCAGAAAACGAGAACCTGAGTTTTCGACATTTTTCAGCAGCTGGTTTTTCCTTCGTAACTTCTCTCCTGGTGATCCCACGTCATTTTCGCTGCGTTTTCTGAGTTCCTGGGTGTCCAATTAGTCGGGTAAGGGTCATTTAAATCGAATCTGAGACCAAAAGTTTTTTGCCCAAAAAAAAAGTAAGGCTAACCCCTTTGCATTTTTGGCGAAAATTTTCGCGATTTTGAAAAGTGCTGGAATAAATTCTATCTGGCACTATTCCGACGTAATTTTGCCGGGGAAAACGATTGAGCGCAGTCCTAATACGCTGCGAGCAACGGATGAAAAGTTACGGCCAGAAAACGAGAACCTGAGTTTTCGACATTTTTCAGCAGCTGGTTTTCCTTTCGTAACTTCTCTTCTGGTGATCCCACGTCATTTTCGCTGCGTTTTCTGAGTTCCTGGGTGTCCAATTAGTCGGGTAAGGGTCGTTTAAATCGAATCTGAGACCAAATTTTTTTGCCCAAAAAAAAAGTAAGGCTAACCCCTTTGCATTTTTGGCGAAAATTTTCGCGATTTTGAAAAGTGCTGGAATAAATTCTATCTGGCACTATTCCGACGTAATTTTGCCGGGGAAAACGATTGAGCGCAGTCCCAATACGCTGCGAGCAACGGATAAAAAGTTACGGCCAGAAAACGAGAACCTGAGTTTTCGACATTTCTCAGCAGCTGGTTTTTCCTTCGTAACTTCTCTCCTGGTGATCCCACGTCATTTTCGCTGCGTTTTCTGAGTTCCTGGGTGTCCAATTAGTCGGGTAAGGGTCATCTAAATCGAATCTGAGACCAAAAGTTATTTGCCCAAAAAAAAAGTAAGGCTAACCCCTTTGCATTTTTGGCGAAAATTTTCGCGATTTTGAAAAGTGCTGGAATAAATTCTTTGCGGCACTATTTCCACGTATTTTTGCGAGAGAAATTGATTAGGCGCATTTCCAATGAGCTGCGATCATTCTGTGAAAAGTGACAACCGAAATACGATGAATTCTATACGCCATTTCTCTCCTGTTGGTCCTACGCTATTTTCGCTGCGTTTTCTGAGTTCCTGGGGTTCCAATCAGTCAGGAAAGGGTCCCACTAATCGATTTGGGGATACAAGATCTTTAGCTCAAATAACAGTACTCGGTTCCCTCTAATATATATAGCGAGAGAAAAAACCTGCTGGAATCCACGTTTGGATGGGCATACGTATGTTTGCACTCCATGTATACCAAAGTCGTATACATATAGTACCGTGGTCCACGCAGTGTTGGCTAGGTGAATACTACGATTTTCAACCTTTTCCGCCATCCAAGTATTCTGATTAGTCAACTAAACCTTGAAAACTAATCTGATTAGTTGACCAAATTTTTGCGTACCAATCAGAATGCTTGGATGATGGGAGGAAATGTGAAAAGCGAAACGACAGAATCGACTCCTAGCGTCGACTTCTCAGGTTCGTCCAGCGGCCAGCATGCCGCTGCTGATCTGAGTCTACGTGCCTTCTGCTAGCGTCACGTTGCGCGTAATTCGTCGATCGTTTGATTGTTCTTGGAATTATCTTCGATACTTTTTTTTTTAATGACTTCCACATTCGTCGTTTTGCATTAAAATTGGTCATTCACTACAGCTCAATCCATCAAGTACATAATGCTGACAACTAAATGTATTTTCCGAGCGTTGTTAGCCGGTATTTACAATTTTACTATCATCGCTACGAGTTACTTTGAGGTTAAGTTTCAGTGATTGAAATTAGATAATTCTAATTATATCACCTGTCTTCTTTGCAGTGAAAGATGTTCCTCTAACAGCCCCAATAGCCTTAGGGTTGAAGCATTTTCCATTGCCGAAACAGTACGGAGGTATGTTAAATTTGCACTGAATCGTGAATTGGAGGTGAATCAAACCCACTGTCTTCCTCAAGCTTACCCGTAATTGAACACGAAACGATCATCTATTAGCCAAAGATCATATTTTACGTTTTTTTTTTAATAGAAATCGAGTTCCCTGAACGTCGAAAATTGAAGCCTATAGATAAAATGCCGCAGTTTCCTCCCAATATAAGAGCACCAAAAATGCAGAAGAGATTGCGATACATGCGCGGACCTGAAGTTGTGCATAACACACTCTTGCACAAGCAATACGCGATGGTTGTGAGTTACTTTTTCTTACCTGTATCCATTCCAAGAAATCATCACTTGGTAATAACAATATTATTCCTAAATCCTCACAGGCCACCAGAGGCGGTAGATTGAGGTGGGAACACTTCGAAGTGATACGACTGATGGTCAATCGAATGATCGATACGGACCGAATGTTTGCTATTTGGAGAGTAGATCCGCCTTGGCAACCGGTCACCAAGAAAGTAGTTATCCGTTTACTTCGTCAAACGAATAAAGAAATCTCTCATCAAATCATGTGAACCCTTCTAGAATTATGAAGTTATTTATTATCAATTGCAACCCTCGTCTTTTCATCGACAGGGTCAAGGACAGAGAATGGGTGGTGGAAAAGGAGCAATCGACCACTACGTCACCCCGATAAAAGCAGGTCGAGTGGTATTCGAGATAGGAGGACAATGCGAGTTTGTCGAGGTGAAACCCATCATTGATAAAGTTGTCGTAAAAATGCCTTTTGCGGCCGAAGCGACCAGCCAGGAATTGATGGATAAAATGAAAATGAGAGAAGAAAAGGGGAAACAACTCAACATGAACGATTGGTCGTTCGAGTATATAATAAAAAATAACATGGGAGGATGCCATCAATGGATATCTCCTGTCGATAGAAGGTGGTTTGGTAAACATCGTTAATCAAGAAACAAACATGTCGTGCTGTAACTTGTAGATAATTTTTTTTGAATAAACCGAACAGCTAATCTAAATTCTGTTGTATACTGTCTTACCCTCTATTCCAAAATGTTGAACGTGTTTTAGTGCCGGTTTTCGCGTTTATTTCAACATGCTTGCAAAACCTATTATGCGAACTTTTGTATCAGCATTAAATATTACAATTATACAAATAAATATTTAAAAATTGTAATTTATAGAGGTGATGGGTTTGCTCATAAGTGTCAATGCATTACACATATACAATTACAATATTTTATATCTTTGATGACGGTTTGGTGGTAACAACAGGTAAATACTACATATTGTACATTGAGTAGGCAATATAATAATCATATCTTAATATTTAATATGTCAATAATAATAATAATAATAATAATAATGATAATAGCATTAATGATATTATTCCACAATAATGAAAATAATAATAATACAATAGTAATCGTTATCGTCGCCGCATACGATAATATATAATATATTATTTTTTTTTCAGCTTTATTACAATATATCGTAATGGAGGAATGATTTTTGTTTATTCACTTATATTATAGTACGCTTCAAAATATATGGTTTAGGGTTTCAATAACACACTGGCTAGACATTCAGTGGGGAAGGAATTGGGGGGGGGGGGGGGGGGGGGAGGATGATGATCCTGACAAAACGTAATAATATTTTGTCACTAAGAACTTGAAACTAATTCGGAGATAGCCATAACAACAAAGTATCTATTTTTACCGCAGCAATTTGCTGCAACATCGTGAAGTAATTAGCAATTGATCACAATTAGCGATCTTATTGCGCCTTGACGAAATTTCTCTACAGTCAGTTAGAGACTGTCTTGTCACGTAAGATATGCCTGTATTTATTGAAAAATCAAATTTCAAATGTGTATAAATGTAACGCAAGTCTTTTCCCAATCTCATTAAAATTGCGGCTAAAAAATAAAATTTATTGCGTAAGAAGATGGGCTAAACTAGCGCAATATTTACGATTCTTACTAAACGTACGTTTAGCTCTAGTTTGTTTTTTTATTATAGGTATTCTTTAAGATGGTATAAAGATTGTAAGTTTATTTCTTCCAACTTGCGCACACAAATTATCTTCGATAACTAATCGTAATACCCTTTAGTGTCATTGCTAGGTGATTTTTCCGTCGCAAATTATCTCTCAGACTGCGTTTAGGGATGGCAAAAATTTTAGTACCTTAAATATCAACAGATGAATAGTCCCCCCCCCACTTAGCTTACAAAAGTTAAGTATCGTATCCTATTCAAAACATCCTCACACACAGTCTAATTATTACGTAGTAGGTCCTATAACATATCTGCTTTTCTTTTCGTGTACATACGTTACATAGACGTTATATATATATAATATACGGGGTGACCCAGAACTATAACTCCATAGGCTATCAGCATATTCCTCGCGAAGATCTGCGACTGAAACGTTTTTTATTTCTCATAGGAAATTTGTCTTTATTTGAGTTATCAGGTGCTACCGGATTGGCCAATTTCAAAATGGTGTAATTTGCAAACTTCCAAATTTCCAATCAAAAGTAAAACATGTTTCAGTCGCGGATTTTCGGGCGGAAGAGATTGGCAGCCTATGAGGCGATAGTTCTGCGTCACCCTCTATATATGCACATATAGGTATTCAACGTCCATGCATATATCAGTTATGTGTTTCATTTATAATAATATTATATATGTATATATAATTTGTTTACATAGATTTATAAATAATCAGCTTATTTTATAGATTAACATAATTATTATGCCGTACGATAGACGCCACGCTGTTTTACACGCCTTTTACATATTATAAAATACATTTCGTCTTACGCGTACGTATCCGTCGAAGTGTAATTATTTATTATTATCTTGTCTCGTTCAATTACAAATATTTAATCAGGAATACGCCGTTGGATAGAACGTTGAAATGGTGTGGAAATTATTCGTAATCACAAATAATAAACCAGACAAGACGAAGAGTAAAACATATTTTTCCTTCCAGCGGAGTTCCGTGAATCATTGAAGCAATTAGTCATTACATTCGTACTCATCGTTGTATGTAGCAGAACGGTAGTAAATTATCGGGTCATCGTATTTACGGAATAATTACTGTTACATAAAGAGTTTCTTCCGAGTGAAAAACTAAATCTTATGGAATAGAATCACAGTGAAAAAAATCAAACAAATATCAACATCTACACTTACATTGACTGAAAATATACAATATATATATATATATAATATAATATACAATATACAATATATATATATATATATATATATATATATATATATATATATATATATATATATATATATATATATATATATATATATAATATATATATATATCGACACTTATATATTTACCGATCAAACGGAACGCGTATTTGGCTGGGTATGTATTTTTATACAATATGCAAGAGTTAGTCTTATTCGTGAATGAATGTACTGTTTTTTCTTTATATTCTCAAGATTATTAATAATAATAACAATAATTTATTCATGGTATGAATTTTATATATGTGGATGAAATGAACGTTTGTGAATTATGAAGATTAGTCCTCGTGCGAACAATATTTCAGTCAAAGTACGAGGCGTGTTATCTGTATCACGTATATAACAGAATTGATCAGGTATATGTCCTATAGTTAAGCTTATTTCTCAACTACATATGTACGTACGAGTTTCCTGAAGCTAAGGTTAAATAAAAGAATTTCAGTGGCAGGCGACAACATCGAAGCGAGTCGCAACGAGTGGCGATTAGACTAGAATGCAGAAGGGCGAAAACTTCATATTATTGTTATCCGTACTCACTGTTGGTAATCGTCACATACCATCGACACATTCGATATTTCATATGTATGTACCATATACTAAACACAGTATGTGTGTCTGTGTGTGTGTATATATATATATGTATACGCATAACTTATATACTTATACATATAGCCCTTATAATTTAATTGATAATCAAACGATTTTTAATATTAATCTCTAGACTCTTACGATTTTGAAAATACTATTAGCGTTAGTGATTTAAAGGATACACGTTACCATGCCATTTCGAAAAGTGACTCCTCGCTGAGAGTCAAATCATGCTTTAATTTTTAAAAATCATAACAAATAATATGATTGGATTTGAAATAGGGATATCATTTTCTTTCATTTTTATTTTTCATTTCATTTATCACTCGCATACGCCTTAACGTTGGTTATAAAACTTTTCATGCGATTACCTTCGTTTTTAATTTCTTTATTGCAAGACAGGAGGATAGAAAAAAAAAAATAATAAATAAAACAAAATAGAAGAATACGCGAAAGGATTCAATCCCTGAAATTGAAATCCAATCATAGTAAAATACAAAGCGAATATGATCGAGTAACATTATAATTTATAATAATTATATTCAAAGGTTTTTCTCTTCATTTTCTTTTCTTAGCGAATGACACAACGACACAAGGCTTTACTATGGTTATATTCAGACCCTAAGAGTAATCTGCGACATTATTATTAATATATATTATATGTACAAAATCTTACAACGCAAAATTTACAAATATACGACACAGTTAATTGAATAAATATTTTTCTTTTCCTTTCGTATTTTTCCTTTTCTTTTACTTGAACGTAAAATGGAACACAGGTAGACTTTTCTGCCCTCGGCCGGAGGAACAAACGCTTAATTGTAAGCGATCAATGATCGGTTACTATTTTATTGTTATTGTTATTATTATTATTATTATTATTATTGTTATTAATAATAATATTACATTAGTTAATTATCTAATAATCTAATCAGATATTTATACCATTAGCGTTTTGTGACTCGGTCGAGTAGTAATCGTATTATGTTCGTATGTAAGTTTATGTATATGTATCATGTAAAAAAATAAAAATAAAAAACACGTAATCAAGTAGTAACACGAGCTGTACAGATTTGGATGAATATGATGCTTTATAATACACGTCAATAAATGATAGCTAAGCTAGTATTTTTTATTATTTGTTTTCTTTTTTTTACTTTGTCGTCTCGTTTTTCCCCCTTTACTCGCGTGAAAGGTGTTCACGATGACGATGATCGTGAAAAACAAGGGATGATAGGAGGGGAAAAATGAGTTGTACAGGTTCAACAAATGGCAGATTTGGGCACGTCGGTATAATGAGAAGTTTTAGGGAAAATACGAGATTAGGATTGGGGTATGATATGGTGCCCAGCTGCTGATAAGTGATAGTTGGTAATAATATAGTTTAGACAGTGGCGGCGGTGTTAACAAACATTTTTTCGCTTATCACAATGCAATATATATATATATATATATATATATTATACTTATATAATATATATAATATATATATATATTTATACTTGAACCGCTTATTTATATATAACTAACAAATCTAACTATTTTTCCTTCAAATATATTCTTATATTCATTGAACTGTAAGTTTAAAATCTCACCCATGTATGTATCGTACTGTGCAACCAAACGAATTAATCGCCAGTTATTTGTTCTTTGTTTTTCAAATTTTTCCTCTCTCGATCTACGCTTTTGTTTAGTTTTTTGAACAGACAATTCAATATTTGATCTGATATAAATGTCACACAGCATACAATATATATATATATATATATATATACTTATACACATATATATGTATGTTTTAAATTTTTAGACCTATTTTGTTTACTTCCTTTCTGGATATAGGCGCGTTGCAGCGTTTCACTCCATTAAATTTTATTTTTCGAACGTAAGAAACAATATGCGATTATGCAATCACCAACCGTCACTGATTTACTGTATATATGTATACACACATACCTATACATACATACGTATAAATATATATATATTTATGTATGTATATAAAGTTATCATTACGATGTGTAATTGGATGTGCTGCTAGGAAGCTGACTAGAATATAGCCTAACGGACAGCTTTGCACCTGTTGCGTAAGAATCGTATCGTTCACAGCGTATAAAGTGAAAACGAAACAGATGTTTGGAATCAGGGAAATGCCAATTTCATTTTGATAATTTAGGCATAAAATCGTTGGATTGGAAAGTTTAATCTGAGCCAGCACGGAAGCCGTTTTTAGTGCTTCCCTTACTACGGTAATAGAAAAAAGTAATCCGCTAATCGGCGAGAAGTGATATAAGTTACGTATACACAGGCTCGAAAACTTTCTCTCTTCATCCCTGTCTCGGAAAAACCATGAAGTCAAACCGAGCCCTGATTCCTGCGACACAACAAATCTCATAGTAACATTTTCAAACGCAATCGGGCGGCTGCCTGATCCTTAAATTAATATCCGAGGCCCTTACCTAGGCATTAGACTCCTTCAAATTGTCAAAGTACTGCATAATCTGATCGTAGTCCATGCCCAGGTTCAGGTCGTCCAGCGCCATTTCCTCTTGTTCCTGAGAGGAGTACATCGGGTTCCCGACTATGGTGGCCCTCTTCACCTCCTTCAGTTTGTCCTTGACGCCACGCTTGTCCTCGTGGTTCCTCAGCTCAACGAACTCCTCCTCGGCGTTGTTTTCCCGCGTTTCGTTATCCCCTGTCTTGCCGTTTTGCTCCTGGTGCTGCTTGTGCGATTTACTGTGATGCTTGCTGTGCCGATGGTTCCCATGGCTGCCACTCGACGCCCTGTGATGGTGCTTCTTCGGGGTGTCGGGGAACCGCGCTATAACTCCGGTGTTCCGGTGCGGCGGAACCGGGGGTTTGTAGTCGTCGTTGTTCCCGTTCGCGTTGTCGCTCGATACCGGCGGCGGAATACCGTGAGGCGGCAGCGGCGGTGGCAGGTCGTTGTTGCTGGAAGGTGAAAACCGGTTAGCGCTTGAATGGTTCGCCCGGTAAAGCCCGAAGAAGACGCGGTTGCGGAAAAACGGGGAAGCCCCTTGTTCATGGGCGAAACTCACTCGATCTGCGTCGACGAGGGTTTCGGCTGCATGCTCGACTTGTTGCTCGAATGACGTGGCGTCTTGTCCTTCTTGCAGTAGGTCGTCGTGTCGATCGGAACCGGCGCCGACGGCCGCACAGACGGGAGCTCGATGTGATTTGGGTTATCGAAGCTGGTTCCGAGCTCCCCAGATTCTTCTTCAGGTTCGGCAGCCAGTGGATTACTGGTGACGCGAACCTGGCGAACAGTGAAAACCACCATTAATCTCAACGCGAATTTATCACAAGCCAGGCTTTTTTGATGAGAAAAATGTTCACATGTGGTTATTGAACAGTTCTTAAAGAGGTATCAATAACAAAATATTTAGGTCGGCTAACGAAGTGGGTGACTTGACAATCGATTATTCAATACGTTTAGGGTTTGACTCAGTGATAAATATAGAAATCGAGTTTCGTTCCTATTTTTTTTTTTATTTCCATTTTTTCTTGAAATTAGAATCAATGAATAGGAAGCATTGTTCTTGACAATAACTGCAACGATTTTTCTCGGTGATATATTTTGCGGTATCCACAATATCTCAAAGGCTGATCAACCCATTTACTTTAAATTTTTCAGACGATATCGATTCGTTATTGTAACGATGAACGTATCTCATCAGAGTTTTCCAGTAACCACACGAATGCAAGTTGTCTTACAAGGAAGGTATCCCAGGTCGATCTCTCCGATTTGATTTTGTTTTGTATTGTGTTATAGTAGACTAAAACTCAGTGACACGTACTTTTCTTTATATCTGCCGTTAAACACTTTCAGGGGGTCAAACCACGCTCCAAAGTAAGGCATGTCAAGGGACGACTTGGCAGTTTCATCCACAAGAATATAATATTTTTTCACCAATCCAACTGGAAAATCAATTGGAAAAAAAAAAAAAAAACTGCTGATTCGCCCCTCGACATGCCTTACTTCGGAGGGTGGTCTTACCCCCTTAAAGTGTTTAATGGCAGATGAAACAAAATGTATGTCGCTTAGTTTTTACTCTACTACAACATATCAGAAATGGAATGAAATCGGAGAAATCGATCTGGGATACCTTCCTTGTAAGCGTTCTTCAGTCCCATTTTGCGCAGACGGCTCGACGTACCTGCTGAGGGGCACATGCGGCCCTCTCGAGGGTCGCTCGTCCCAGCCAGACCCAGTCGTGAGCGTTGGTCGTCGATTCCCGGGGACGGCGATTCGGGGCCAGTTGACTGGCAGCGGCCCTGGCGGCACCGAGAACCGGGATGGTGGGCAGGGGGTAGTCGGGAGGCTGGGGCTTGAATTTGCTGGCGTAAACGACGCAGGAGACGACGAATACGACGATCGCGAAACAGAACGCGGCCAACAGAACGTACATGCCGATCTCTAGAGGCGTCATGTGCGGACCGCCGTGATGACGGATCCCAACGCCACCCATTCCCCCTGAAGACATGCCATTAGCTATAGCCGTGTGGTGCTGCTGCGCCTGACGCGCCTGATGCGCCTGCACCGTGGGCTCGTGGTTGTTCTCGTCTTTCATTGGTACCCCTTCGCACAAGAAAAACAGTCTGGCCAATAAAAACTAGGCGGAAATCCTCGGCTGTACGACGACCCAAAATAAAACATGAAAAAAAAAATACAAAAAAAAAAGCAAAAGACAACAGTGCGAGGGACCCCATCATCCGCGCCACGATTCTTTTCTGTTTTACATACTTTCTTTACTTCGGATTCAACAATGTTACACTGCAAGCTATTACGAACAACCCACTACTGCACAACAGTACCAACGGCTCAAGCTTTCAAATGCGCATTTTTGGTGGGATTCAAGAGTGTTTCTTCGGATGCGTTGCACCGTACAACCAGCTGCTGGACGCAAAATTTATCGATTTCAAATCACGTCTTTATCATTTTTCTTCCGATCTCCGCTAGACCGAATTTGGATGTGATAATCTCGTTTTCTGTAATTTTGTAACAAAGCTAAGCTAAGGTTGCTCCTAATTAATGATTGGGAGCTTTCGGGGACACAAAAATGTACCCGTAATAAGACGCGAGTCTCTACCGAACCTCCTGAGTGTTCAGCAATCGGTAAAAAAAATCTTTGAACTTACAGTTTCGATAGTACCAATAACACTCTTGAAGCGCACCGTCAGAGTACAAACTCTCAGGCTTACATAACGACTGGTATAAAAAACTTGAGCCAAACAATTACCGATCAAAATGTCGTGGAGGTCGGGCGCCATCTCCTTCCCATTCTTTCTCTCTCTGTGAGAGCCAACCATCCCGCCTCCGTCGTTCTGGACAAATTCTGGCCGGTTGGGTAGATCGCTGGACGCAAAGTCGACCTCGACATGGGCGGCGGCCGTGGCCAGAGGTGCCACCGGTGGTCTTGGTGAATTTTTCGAGCGCCGATTTGGCAGCCGACAGATATCGGCCAGCTGAAGAGTGACACGCAAAAGGTGACCCCGACCTTCACCGACGGCTATAACCCTGGGGTGATGCGACGCCACCATTGGAGCAAACGCCACAACCTCTGGGTCCAAACTCTCTACAAGCAGGTGATAGTCGTTTACCGTCACCTCCCTCAGCGGCGTGTGGGATCCGTCCGAAAACTCGATGTCTATGTCCAGCAGGCCCTCCTGGAATATCGAAACGGATCTTCGTGCATCGTCGTGAGAGATAGATAACGAATGAGAAAATTTGCAAGTGCAGACATGATGTTGGTACAGCTTGGATCTTTACTGAGGAAGGTATACGGCAATGTTTCACAGTTAATAATGACTAGAAAAATGTTTGCTGTACTATACTCTGAGGAAACACTGCACTAAACTATCCTACACCATCCTATTAACACTGTGAGATGTCGAATTTTTTAATTGACCAGAGCAATTGTTCTATAATAGTCTACGTCGCCCAATATTGGTAAATTTCGACCCCACCTCTATCGGATGAATATAAGCACACGGAGAAAATGGTAGACTAAAAATTTGCATACGGTATGGTGACAGATGGATTTGCCGTTGCAGTAGTCACACTATTCCGACCTTCCATCCCAATTCTTATCACACCTGAAGTATGTCTCATACTTCATATACCTAGTATTATAAAATTAATCCTAATACTGTTGCGGGATGTCAGATTATTACCGTACCACAGTTGGGTGAATTTTTCGTATACCCATTAGTGGCATAGCTATGAGAGTTCTGGAGATACGGATTCCTACTACCGACGTCTACTTACCGACATCCCACCCGGACTCAAGGACTCTCAGTGATAACGAAATTACGGAGAAGGGTTTCAATCTGGGTAAAATGTCGGTAAGTATGTCGGTAGTAGAAATCTGTACCTCGAGAACTCTTATAACTATAGTACACCCTTTTCTCCATGGCATTGTATTACGAAACCATTATATTTCAGAGATGAACAAAACATTACTCAAACCGACAATAGTATAATTACCAAATCAAAGAAATTCGACGAAGTTTCGTTACCTGATACTGAGCGGTTAGTCTCCGGGTGACTGAGGTCTCGGCGATGTAGCCATTCTCGATCGCAGTGTCCGGTGAGATGGTGAGCTGCAGTCCTGAGACGACGCGGACCGACAGGTGTGCGACCGACACGCGGTCGCTGACGACCTTGACCTCCTTGGCGCCGATGACGCGGCCAGTGATTGGAGAGACGACCTGGACCTCGGTCCTGCCGAAGCTCCGACCCTGGACAATCCTTCCTTGGAGGGTGGCGAAACGATGATCCGAGACGCGGAGCAGCCCGACGACGAGGTCCGTAACCCGGAGCCAGGTCCGCCGGTTGACGAAGTACGAGACCCGGCCCGAGTCGTGATCGGCCGCCAGGAACCTGGCGTGGACCTCGACCGGACTCTGCTGGAAACGCAACCTGCAGCTGGCCGTCCGGTCTTCTGCACCGGTACCGGAATCCGACCACCTATCGCCCCGGAACCTTTCGTCGGCGGACGGACTCCTCTTCGACCGTTCCAGCTCCTCGTCCTCCGTGTCGTTCAAGCTCCGCTTGTTCTTCGAAGAGGAGAGCTCGTCTGGCACCTTCCATCCCTTCACCTGGCTCAGACGGCTGTCAGTCACAGTCACCTCCAATGGAAACTCCGGCATCCAGACCGTGAATCGAGCCAGACCCGTGTACGTTCCGTACTTGACCAGAACGGAGGCATTGCTAGATCCTCGGATCTCCGAACCATCGACGTACACACTACTGCAGGACGACGACACCTGGACAAAAGGTTCGCGGTGATTTTGGGTTAACCCGGAATTTGGAAAAATGTTTCTTACGACAGGGTGGGATAACCCTGTAACTACAACGGTCTTGATCAACATGTTTTTGGACTTCCGTCAAGAAGCAGGTATATAAAAATCTTTTTTTTTTCAGACAAGGAAAGTTGAGTGTACACGGATGAGCAAAACTCGTGGTGTTCAGAGTGCAATTGGTATGAGTTGAAATTTCGCGAATCCGTACCACCAGATCTTGCATCATCGGAACCTTGGAATTGTCTGTTCGCAAATTGAAATGGGGGAATTTCATTTTAGTTCCAAGTCTCTCTGACATAAGATTCCTTTTGGCAAGGATGATGACACGAGGTGTGACAAGGAGTTTGGGAAAATAACCCGAGGCGTACAAGGGCGCAGAGATCATAAGGGACGAGGATTCGCTGTCTGTCACCATGACACATGGAGAATAATTCGTGCACTGTTTACGATTCAAACATACTCAGTTCGGTGTGTGGATAAATATTTTCCAAACTTAAAACAAATGGCAGTTCATTTCCGCCGTCCCAATTTTTACAGTTTCCTAGGACAAAGAGTACAGGTATAAAGTGCTGCGAGAGTGATCCATCGAGTTCGTGGGACGAAACTTTACGACTATGAAATGTTATTGACGGAAAGGTTTGCACTGCACGGTCATCGATCAGTCGCCGTAATGGTTTGCAGGGATCTACGGCCTATCCACCCTCGACTGCTTGTTAGAAGGGTGCGGATGACAGGGCGGATTAAAAATGAAAGGATATTTGCAAAAAAAAAAAAAAAGAAGATATTGAAAATGCACATCGCAAAATTTCTGCCATCATCTTGCAGCCTGCCGATGCGTTGATAATAACAGTAAAACCTCTTAAGGTTCAATTATAATAGAAAAATGATTTTCCAGAGGGAGTAGCGATGACGTAAAGAATTTACGAACTAAGTTACTTTGGAAATTCAAATTTTTCAACAAACATTTAAGGGGGGGGGGGGGGGGGGGGGGGGGGTAAGGGTTTGTACTTTCGAAAAATCGAATTTTTTTTGCCTTATCTTATTGTTAAACATTTCAAGAATATATTATCAAAATTTTAAGTCGATCTGAGCAAAACTCTTGAAGTTATTGTCTAGTTAGTCTCCTGCCCTTTAACACTATAGCTCTGACAGCAGGTATAAAGCTCATTCACTTCTATCGTTCTGGTCCATTATCCTGTTTCGAAAATATTTTATTTAGTAAAGACAGGTAAGTAAAGTCATGAAGACATATTTTATATTTATATGTATATACTGTACACTGTACAACATTTTAAAACGAGAGACGAGCGTCAGTTTGTCGTTGTACGTTGGATCGTGCGCGTGTGATTTTTTCTCAAAACTACTTTTTCAAAGACCGTGTTCACTGCCATTTAAAAACTACTTGACCGATTCATTTCAGACTTGGTACACATTTTCTACATATAAAATACCTCCCCCCAACGTTTAGTTAAAATTTTTTTTTTACATTAAGGGGGTTTCCCACCCACAAAATGCCGAAATTTTTCGCGGAAAATAGCAGTTTACACTTTAGATGGCCACCAAAAATTTTTAAATGAATAAAAAAATAATCATAGAACGCTGGCGGGAGGATTTGATGATACTTTGATTAAATTTTAATGGTTTTTGATTTCAGATAATTTCCGACCTAGATATAGTGAACACCGCAAATTGTTTTTTTTCTAAGACGTTCTGGGGCAAGCTCTGTCACCGGCTTGCTTTTCAACATTTTCGCATGAAAAAATTACAGAATATTGTTAAAAGTATACTTAATAATGTACAAAAAGTTTGAATAAATTTGCTCAATCCATACTTTTGAAAAAAAATCACGAAAAAAGTGTTTTTTTTTTTACGCTGAAACCCTTATCCCCCCTTCCCCCCCCCCAAGCAATGTTTCGTTTCGTTCACCTGGCACGACTGTCAAGAGTTAACTTCCCCTGTTTCGGATCGAAAATTCCATTTCACACTGTAGAAAAAATCGTGTGTGTGTGTGTGTGTGTGTGTGTGTGTGTGTGTGTGTGTGTGTGTGTGTGTGTGTGTGTGTGTGTGTGTGTATATATACGCGTATATAGTGATAAAATTCGTACGGCTCCCGGGAGGATTCGATTGTATTTCTTCGGAGACAGACAGTCAGGCTTTTGCCGCCGCCACGAACTTCATTTCAACTTTTAAATTTTTCCAAGTACGTCTCGACCGTAGAGTTATGGGTGGATGACGGGTGCCGTCTTTCTGTCTCACGTTTGTGACATACAATTTTCCGTTTCAACATCCATTTGCACAGCCTGAGAGTCCTGACGTATTTTAACCGAAATCAAATCGAGAAAACTTGCCGGGTTCAGGGTTTTTTCAGTATAACGAAAGAGAGCATGGATATCATAGGGGGTCAATTGCTCCAAACGATTACTCGGCAGTTTGAACTCGTACAGCTAACGAAGCTTTCAGAATTTCTTGCTGCAGTAACGAGGGATTGAAACTACGGAAGAACTCTCGACGGTCAATCGGTAATCGGGCGCAAGTGATTATAAATAACAAGAATCAAGCTCAAGTAACGTTTTCTTTTGTCTTTTTTTTTTTTTTTTTTTTTTTACGCTTAATTTTCTACCATATTTTGTACAGCAAACGCGTGATTAATTGCGATCACTAAGAGGTCAACGATCATGAAAGAATGTATGTTTCCTTTCTGTTGTAATTTCGTAAAAAGAAGAGATGCTTTTGCGCAGTTCTGAAATCGCATTAAATTTACATTTTCGTTCCCGTTCGCGCGGTATCGGGAATATAGGAAATTCGGATGGAATTCATTAAAACAAACGACCGAGAACAAAAAGCTTGGAATATTTGGCCGGCGAAGCGAGACGGGGAGAAATTGAGTGAGATTGGCGCTTATAATGCGCAGGATGAAACGTCGACCGGGAATAGCGAGCGGCGTTTTCATTTTCCGATTTATTCATCCATGGACTCGAAGGAGGGTGTTTTTGAACGTCGCCAGGGTAGACAGAGAGTACACGAGTAATTAAGCCGGCTGGTAATTTTCGTTTCTACGGAATTAACATGAGAGATTGGTAGGAGGAGGGGTTACAGGGTACATCCTCAAAGAGAAAACAACATCGTCAAAATCACAATCATTCTGCAAAACAAGTATTGCGTTACATCGAGATTTCGTACGAAGCGCTGTTTCCTTTGCCCGCATCTCCGCGGTGTTCCCGATTAAATTTCAAGAACGAGCCGGGGTCTCAGATTCACGCGGGTGAATCTTCAATCGACTAAGATCACTCTCAATTAGTGCAAACAAGCCCCGTTTCGCGAATCTGGAACAGAATGTAGCGGATGAGGTGATGCGAGGTGAACAGTCTCAAGATATCTGAGGGTAGCTGGATGGATACCCATTAATTCCGGGCAAGCTCTTCCCGTCGCGGATGGAGTGCCAACCGAAAATCCACTGGCCTAAGTGCTCGTTGGATAGGAAATTCGGCCCGACCCGTGTCTCTGGTTGTCTAGGAGCGTGAAAAATAGTGGGGGGGGATAGAGAGAGAGAGAGAGAGCTGGTCCAGCGTGCTGACAATGAGCCACCGCGACGTGGCAGAGGCGAAGAAAGAGTAAATTCAAAAGGTACTTTGTCACGCGACCGCCGCAAAACCGCGACCCCAAAGTTTCAACTTCTCTACAGTTTCAACTTTCGACTTTAATACCGTCTAGCGTGACCTCGGCACGTTTTTCAGACGGTAATATATTTTCCCGTCCCCGGCCGGTGTCCCAGAAAAGCGTATTTTCCTTCCTGAGGAGAAGAAGGTTTCGGTTATAATACCGGTTTGCATTTCACCCGCAGGACCTCTCCTAGCCACCATGGAATTATTATCAAAGGAATCTTCACCCGGTTATTACTTCGCTAAACGGTTCAAGATACCGTGTGAATACGTACGCCGTTTGTTTTTATTTCAACTCCGACTTTTGTGTATGAGGCATTCCACCGTAAACGGACCCACGTATAACCCTCACCATCTGCTATTTTATTCATTTTTAAATATGATGTAGTGTATATAAAATAGAATACCATCTTTCATCGGGTTTTAGATTTTTTGGATAACGGTTTCGGTTTTTACCACTCCCAAAAATATAAAAACCCAATTTTCAGATGAATAGCCTTGATTGATTGGCGTTCAATTTTTCTCGGGAATTCTTTGTTGAGAGAATGAAAATTTTGAGAATAGCTTTTGGCTTAGAAGCCACAGGCGAAGCAAGTAACTGAAAAGTGAGAAATAACAAATGGAATGTAAATTTTTATTTTCGAAATCTATATACAATTTATAAAAAACAACGCAAGCAACCGCCTAAGCACTTTTCAATGCTGAACAATTCTGTTCATCGTAGACCTCGTTCTCATTTTTAAACTCTTCGCAAGGATTTACGTATCGTGACTCTTTTCACGAGGAAACTTGGAATAACGTTTTGGGACTGGTCGGAGACAAAAACCAAAAAATGACTCACTTTCCAATGAGAACTGAGAAAATGCTAGGAGCTTCTATTCGAAAAACAAAAGTTGGGCCTCAATGGGCCTGGCAGAGGAGCCGGACCCAAAAACTGGAATGCTCGTCCGAAGCCCCCTTTCATATACAACAACTTTTGTCCGAGATATTTTTCAATTGAATGCTTAGTTTTCGATATATTTGAGCGTATTTCAAAAAATGGAACACCCTGTAGATAATGCTAAATTCTTATAAGAAAATAATTGAGAGGGCAAGTTTAAATCCAAGTTGTTTTTCCGTAAGGGTGAAAATCAAACCCGTGGTCCGAAAAATCTCAAACTCAAAGAAGGAAGAAATTTTTGTGCACTCTATACCATACTTAAAAATAAATAAAATGGCCGATGGCAGGTGAGGGTCTGACGTAGGTCGGTTTGGGGTGGAATGCCTCATATAAACATTTTCGAGCAAAACGCGTGAAGTGATTCGTTTCTTACTGTTAATTGCTGAGCACGGTTAAAAAGCAAACTTGGAAATCCACAAGTAGGCATACTTAAGGTTTATCGCAATTGGTACGTGAGTCAGCTCTTCTCACGTTAATTGGTTCAAAATGACTTCTTGCCGCGACGAATTGGTTCAAACTCACCGAATAAAACATCACCACTGGAAATTTCGATCTTTGATCGGTTATTGAATACAGTGCAGAGTTGAGATACGTGTTCAAACTGTCGAGACGCGCAGTGAAACTTTAATGAAATACTTTGAACATCTCTTTCAAGCTATATTGCGCCATTTCTCGGCTTCCGGGCGATCAGGAATATCGATAAAAATTCAATTTTTCAGCCACTGTTGCTCACCGTTTCACGTGAAAAGTTGCATTGTGCATTGTTACGAATCTGCGAAACATTTCTCACCTCGATACCTAATTAAAATATATTTCGTCGTACTTCAATGTCTTGAAGTGAAAAATTCACTAAGCGATAGTGAAAACTGCGCAACTCTAAATCGAGCGAACATTTCACTCCAATCGAGTGAAATCTAGAGTGAATTTGTTCACTCCAAGCGTTTGGAGTGTAAAGGTTTACTCTTAAAGAGTGAATATCCGCTCCATATTGCGAGTTGTGCGGTTTTCACTACAAGGAAATTTAGAGAGTACAATATTGAAATCGTCTCAATTGACTCAGTGTGATTAGAAATCGTATAACTATTCGGCAGGGCAACGTATGAAATTCTAATTAGAAGAGAAAGAGACAAGAAAAATAGATAACGCGTAATCAAGGAGAAAGGGAACAAAAAGGAAACACTGAAGTGGAGAAGATTCGTTGCGGTATTCCGGGGGCAAACAACTTGTTCGCAAAGTAAGAAAAGAGAGAGAGAGAGAGAGAGAGAGAGAAAGTACGCAGCCATTGTACATCTGTACACGTATAGAAGTCGAAGTAAAGTGAGGAGAAGGGAAGAGAAAAAGATAAGAAACAGCCGCGCAATGCGCCGGGGAAACTTCCACCCCCTTTCCTTTGGCCAACTTTTAAATTGAAAATGTCTCGCGATTAAAATAGGCACTCGACGATCGTGCAGCCTACCTTAAGGACACTCTCGTCCTCCGAGTGGCAGGACGATTGCAGAGTAACGTCGGCCACCTTTCCTGCCTGGCTGACTATGAAGACCTTCATCGCTTGGGAGACCTGGCGACCCGTCAAAACCGCGGTGTTCATCACCTCCCAGTTCTGAAAATGAAAAATTAGGAAACATCATCGGTTAGAGGGAAATTTAAAAATTTTGCGGTGTAAAAATATATGCGGTGTGGATTTTTGTAGAATATTTTTTGGTGGAAATCCGACGCTATTTCATGTTTAATATCTTAATTGACCACGAACGTTGTTTTATGGTAGTGACCACACCGGCCGCTTTACGTTAAAACATCGTCAATTTTTTACAGTTTGATTACAGAGTAACAAAGCTGCCTTTGGTGGATTCGACCAAAGTATGTCTCAAATTTCACCAAATTTGTTTAGTGAATACTGAATTTTCGTTGTTCGAAAGTAAAAATTCTTCCTAGCGTGTTCCTCGTTTCACCGGGCTCCAAGAGCCTCGCTGATAAGCCTCGGATCAACGTTGCCTCGATCCTGACGCTTATCTCAATTCCACCCCTCCTGTCATCGCTTGACACAGTCGAATGGTTGCAGGTCTTGAAACTGACGCGTACCTTGATTCAAAAATTATTACACTGAATTCGCGACACGGTGGAAGTACAAGGTCACACCCTCCTTTTTACTTTTTATTGCCTTTGATGATAAAATCTGAAAGTTATTGGTTTCGGTCGCAAATCACTTTTTTCAACTTCAAACTCCCACGATGATCTCAAAAACGGCTGGATGAAAAATTTTTCAACCTACCTACATGATTTTACAACCAAATGATGGGCGTGAAATATTCCCACGTCCAGTTTAATTTTTGAATTTCCGGTTCTACCGGAAATAAATAGATTTACAATGTTTTACCGAGAAATATTTGGCCGCCGAGGCTTATCAGTTTCAGATTTTTCACTCGCCTGCTTTCGAGATCGTTGCAAAAGTTTGCCGGACAGACCGACGGACTCTTCCCTTTTCACGATGATGAAAAGTATGGTAAAAAAAGCGTTTTTCCGGTTCGTTTTTCATCTTATAGGGCGAGTTACGAGGGGGTGAAGATAGAAGCCGGGCGACGCGTAACGCCTGGCTATAATATTTACGATTGGGAAAAATCGAGCAGGTATTGGATTCTTACGAGTGGTAAAGAGGATGAAAAAATGAATAATAAAATAATTACTTCCGGAGTTATACACACGTACTTTACATGTTTTCTTCCTATAATTCCCGTTATGGTTTCTTCATTTATTTATTTGTTTCAAATTAGATTGGATGAGAGAAAATCAAAGATGAAATTCGAGCTTCCGAAACGTGAATTTCGCCGGACGATTTAGAAATTCCGGTTATATGTAAATTAATACTTAATGCTATGCCGTGTGGTAACTGTGTGCGAGTTTGGCTTGGGAATTGCTAATGAGGCAAAGCGTTACGTAACGAACTCGTCTTCCCGTCTCGAAAAAACCAAACTGTACCGGAGTGTAACTAGGTTTGCACTTAACATCCGGCTCGCGCAACAGACTTCCTAGTTATACCGTAGCCAACAAAATCCTGCCGACAAACATGCAGAAGTTCGGTACACGGTACGACTCCTCTTCCTCTTCCGACCACTTCCGTAACTGCACACATCCTCCTTGCCAATTCGCAATCTGCTCTTACCACTTCCATACCTCGCGGAAATAATTGCGGTATTATAATTTATAGGTTATATTATAATATTTGTTTATAATTGGGGTGAAATTTTGCTATCGCGCGACATTCAAGGGATACACTTAAATCTAGGTGCATTATATATTGCTTTTTTTTTAACCTAGTAACAACGCACGTTTTTTATGGTAGAAAAATTAAGTCACATCTGAGAATATATAAAGATATTTTTCGAGTCAAGGAGGTAAATAGAATAACGGTGTTTTTAAGCCGCGGAAAATGTTTCGGTTAATTCGGTAAATAATTAACGAAGGCTCTAATTGTTTATTCGTCAATTTCGGTTTATAGCGTCGTTGTAATTAATTCAATCTCGCGAATGCCGGGAGAACAAATATACAAGGGTGTGTATAATCACGCATATGACGACAAGACACCCCGTGTAATTATCCCTTTTCGTATCAGGGCGTGTATATTTATAGTCGGGCGTTTGTAGGGGATTCGAATTAGCCGTAGACAGACACGTGTATTGGTGTAGTACAAACTACGGTTCAGCGTAGGCAGATTAGCCGGTGATTATAATCATTTTGTACATGTACAGGGTCGTTAAGCGGCGGTGTGTGTCTACTTTGATTAGCGTCGATTAATGCCGAGGTTATATTCAAGGGTAATGTACCGTATAAAAATATCCCGTTTGCTCGAGGAACAAATGTGCATAACGAAAAATTTGACGTGTGCAAAGTGAAACGGTTTCACCAATCATTTTCTTCCCTTCTACGCCAGAATAAGTCTAAGGCGGGCCAAGAAATGAATTTAAATGTAAAGCTTGGTCTGGCATTCACCGCGAAAGGATAAAGCGGAATAAAAGTTGAACAACTCGGTTTCATTTGATTAAAAACACTGCAGAGAAAGTTCACCCGGCTTGTTGAGAATTCCAAGTTAATATGTCGGGTAATATTTCATCCTCTCGTCAGGTTATTATCGCTTTTACAGGATTATTATTAAACGGTTAGCGCTTTCATTTAACGCATACCACTCTCATACTTGGGACGTTTTTATAGGCGTTTCGAACGCCGCTGATCCGTCACTCGTAAAAGTAAACAAAAAAGAAACGGACGAATAAACGCGATATCAACAAACTTGTACCAGTTCAGGTATTTGAAGAGCAAAGATTATGATGAAATTCTTCAAATATCAAACATCCAACAACAACCACGCGGTTCTCACCGAGTTTGCCAGACCGAAAAGTTATACCGGGTGTACACACAGATATTATTCAGCTTGTATAATTGAGTGCGAAGTAAAGTAAAAGACAATTGCCGGGGTGGGGAATAAGCTGTAGAAAGAGGTCAGGAAGGATATTATCCGAGGAAATATTTGCAAGTGTTGCTGCTTCGCGATTCACTTGGCGTATCCGCTCAGGTATCCTTAACTTGCGGAGCTCGAGGAGTTCAGGTGGCAAAGGGGGATGTTTTATAACCACCTCGAAGCGTAAAAGAGGAGGGATGGGGCGCTCCCGAAAGTTGAATAATATTCAAGTTTAAGATAAATTTATATCGCCTGTTTGCTGAGGGGAAATAAGCTCGAAAGAACCGTGCGCACCTGGCGTAGGTACCTACAAACATTTTTCCCGACGAGATGCGAATGGCGTCGGTTTTGCGCAGGCAGCGTAAGGAGAAGAAGAAACAGCAATAGGAGCCTTGCTGCCAGGAATTTAAATCTCCAGCTGCTGCAATATCCGTAGAATCTTTTGATCTTCCGTTCGGCGAATCGAGCGCAAAGAGAACACGCGCGTTCGCCCGCTTCTATAAGACGTCGCTCACTCGGCAAATTTCTGCTGCTGCTGCACGCTTGTTCTTTACGGTATGCAGGCACCTATGTGCAAGCGTACTTCTCAAATCAGAGTACACGTAGTGCACCAATGGACGGGCAGAAGCGCAGAAAACGTCCCGCGTTATTCGCCCGAATGCCAATAACGCGAAAGCGAAAATAAGAAGAAGAGATGGAAAAGAAAAAATTGCTACAGGGGAAAGCCTCTTTCAGGCTTTCCTCCTAGGTATACGTGTATAAGGTGCTTACCTACACGAAGCAATAAGGGAAACTATCCAAGTGCAATATTCTCTGACATTGCATTTCAACGGTTGAATAACCGCGGACACTGTTGTCTCTCTTCTTTCTACTTTCCATTGACTTTGTCCGACATTAATTTTGAGACGAGAGAGTGGGAAAAATCGATTTTTTCTTTTTCAAGCTTTCCGCGCATCCGACAAATGGTTAGAAAAAATTCTGTACGAGCAGCGAGAAGGTACGATTGGATCTATCGTACAAAAATATCGATAAAAGCAAAGTATAAGTTACAATTTTTACGTGTATTGTATTAGACTGAATCAAAAAAATTGACTGTTTTTTTTTTTTCTATCAAAATTCAAGTCGAAACGATTGTTCCAAATGACGAGAAAGAACGACGTCAAAGTTCGAGCTTTTAATATTAATATTAAGAGGTGCGTCATTGCGATTTTCTATTTCTCATTTAAAGAACATGGGAAATATTTTTGATAAACTTTCGAATTTGATAACTCGTCCATGACTTGGTGTACTGATAACACCAGAACGTATTTTTCTAGGAAATTGAACGTTCTACAAAAAAAGTCTGTCATCATTTTATGCCAAATCTACTCTTTCAAAAGTTATTTAAGATTAAAGTTGAATTTACAGTAAAATTCATGATTTTTTTTTACTTTTTCAACGAAATTATCAGACTAGTTGTGTAAAATTTTGTTGCACTCGTTTGACAGAACGTTTAAAATTATTTATGACAATGTTGTTGAAATTCCTTAAGGATCTTCAGAGATCTTAATACATGTCAAGGTTTTTCAAAATAAATTTACGTTTAAATGCAAATAACTAAGAATGCAGCATTACGCCAGTGTTGATGATAAACAACAAATGACAGTATCGAGTTGACGGCTGCAAAAAGAAAAGATCCGTTTCAGTCATTTTGTAGTGCATAGTTTTCTGAAAAATAAAATGAGCCATCGTAGAACGAAATCGAACGAATTTGATAAATATTTTCAGCAATTTCAAAGCGATTTGAAAGGAAAGATCGATAGATCTAATAAACTTTCAAGTATAATTGGAGTATTTCTTCTTTTCATGGTATTTCTAAAGCGATATTCACAGCTTATAAACACAATAATGCGATAAATATTTAATACACTACTATATTACAATAAAATTAATAAAAGGCTTTGATTTTTGGGCAAGGAATCTTTTTGAGATGAGCGAGAACTCGAGACTGCACCGGGTTGGAATTTCGGTGTAAATATAGCGCGCGGTAAATTTCGGTGAAAAATGTTCAGTAGAGGTTTATTGCCTGACTCACGTCTGACTTGGCCTGGATTCTACTACTGATAAGTAGAAATCCACAAATACGCCGCAGCGTCGCGGCGTCGGCTCGACGTCGAGCTTTGTGGAAAATGGGCGGTCAGGGAATCGCCTGGATCGATGCCGAGAAATAATAGTTATACGTTCTTTCGCTGCTTTGATAAATTAAAAATACTTCTCGGGTTTGACGTGAATACGTATTCGATTATTTGCCTCTCGAATCCTTCTCTGGTTTTTTTCTTTCTTATTTTTTTTTTTCTTTCTTCTCAAATACGATTTACAAGAAGAAGTCGAACACGTCGTAACTAAATTCCCGTTACACGTAAACTTCCCGAGAAGTTTGTGGGATGGAAGAGGAATGCCGAGATTGTTCGCAAGCTTGGGTTGATATAAAACTGTTCTCCGTCACCTTGGTATTTTCATTTAGCATCGGACGACGGGGGAAAAACACCGTCGCAGATAAATCTGGGAAAGTAAGCCGCGAAGAATTTTCGAATCTCTTTTCTCGATCGACGAAAACGAGGAAAACGAGGAAAACGAGGAAAACGACGACGCGCGATTTGTCGCCGCTGAACCAAGATTAAGGAGAAACCTTCTCTCCGCCTCTTCGCCACCTCTGCCGCCCATTTTTTTGTTCCCTTCACAAATAACATCGACGCAATTAGAAAACTTTTCGACGTAGTTCACCGGTTACTTTTTCATGAAACCCCAGCGAAGGTTATGCCTGCAATTTTTCACGTTCCGAATTTTCCGCAATATCTAGATGTCGCTAACCTTTTCTTTTCACGTCTTTCTCGCTAAATTTTATGATACGTCAGATGCGCGTAATAATAGTTCAATATGTAACAAAAAATCTAAGAAACTAAAAAATATTATAAACTTAAGGGTTGAAAAAGTGATACAAGAATGTGTAATTAAATTGAATAAATTTAGAAAAATTTTATCCAACATGGAAAAATGTATTGTATCACAAATCGCGCTGGAAATTTAATTATAAAGAAGGTTCAGTTTTTAGTAACCCAAGGAAGATCGCATTACTGTTTCGTTCTTAAAGTTTTAACTATATTAGTAGTATTGTTTGTGGATAAACGAATGAGATATTATTCTAATTAAATCCGGCCGTGTTGAGTTTAGCCTGAGCTTTCGAAACTTTGTCGATTCTTAAGCGTAACTTCAGACCAGTTTCAGGGTAAAACTTATAAATGATCGTCTATAGCATCGGTAAATGATTAATCGAATGATGTAAGAAAAATCTAATTTTTTAAGGTAATATTAAGAAATTCGAAAAAAAATATAGTTATCATTACAATAGCGGTTTAAATTTTCTTGGAGTTACAAGACAGTCTTGTTACAGTAACTACTTAGTGTGACTATTGTTGACAATAGTAAATCTTCTGGTTACTGCGAACATTGAATCTGTTTACTAGTTTCCTATATTTTTTCAGCTAATCAAGTACTCAACATCAATTTATTATTGCATAATTAATAAGAATAATAACACTCGGTAGATAGCCTGGTTAGAGTTACGAAATAAATTTTTACATTTTGCTTAGTTATATTAGTTAAAAAATAAAAATCAGCGATTACAAGTAAAAATTTCTCTCGGCGCGGCACCACGATTACACTAAAGTTTGACATAAAAATTATTTGATCTATTTTTGTTTTATACCGTTCGTAGAAGAGTTTGAAAAGCGAGCGAGAATAAAATATGATGTTCAGAAGTGGAAATTTGATGGTGGAAAGAAAAGTTTTCAACCCGTTTCAAGGCTCCAGCCTGCAGGGCATAATTTTGCGATATTGATTCGGGGCGCAGGGTGTAACGGATCGTAAATCCATGGGGGCGGCGGTATTTGAGCGTTGGAAAGAAAGTGTGCTTTGCTGATGACTACCCTCTTCAAAACGGTGGTGCCGAATTGGGGGCGCCGCCTTTGCAACCCCCTATTTAGGTGTCCGTAGTGTGATGTTTCCCTCCGAGTCTGTGTCTCTGACCCAGCGCTGTTTTTACTTTTATTAGCTGTCCGCCATAACCGTTCCTCAAAGAGGGTGAGAAGAAAAAGGCGCGCTAGAGGGTCGAAGAACCACCTCCCATAGGATTGACGGTCCTTTTTCGCGTTCGTCGTATACGAGTATCCCACTAATTCATCGAGGCAATGTTCATTTAGTTACCTACCCCAATTCAACTCGCATCTAATTAAGGTCATGTACTACTCCTATGTTTACCGACCGAGCAAACTCACCCTTTTCTTCGTATATTAAAAAAACAAACACATTTTTTTTTTGACGGTTTTTGGAATATTAGTAACTTTCCTGAATTCCGCTACAAAAAAAAAAAAATGCACCGTCGAAATTTGAACGCTTTTTGGTCGTTTGTTTATTTAATATAAAGAGACAAAGGATGATTTAGCTCGGTCGGTAAAAGTAGGACTACTACATGACCTTGAGGACGTATCCATGTCATCGTTCGTCGAAGAAACGAACAGAAGCACGGAAATATGACACCATATAAAATTTTGTGCAAGAAAATTATTTCTACAGTTTACTTGAAAAAATTGAAATAACAGCCGGTGATATCTCCAAGATCGTTTATGCGGCCGCATAATTATCGGGTATTCTTACAGTTCCATGCGCCCAAAGTTTTTTGACCGTAGAGTCACCCTCGAGCCGATATCGCGTCGGTGCTAAAGTGGGTGGCATTCAATTCTTATTGCACGTATCTATACCCACCGACCCTTAAGGTGCTTATCGTTAACCGGGTTTACAAGGACAATAGGCAGCGGACCTTGCGCAGCCGGTTGAGCTTTTCTCTTCAGCTACCTTCGCCGTAGCGCCGACCCTCGGCTTGATATGGAATTAAACTAATTACAAGTTGGGTTATGGTCTGAGTAATAGTCCAAGCAACTTGCTTCCGTGTGTTGCGTTATTCTGTCGCACGCGTGTGTTGCACACCCTCGGCTTCGAGCAGGCACACGACGTCCCGCACCCGACGTTAGACGCCAACGTCGACAACCCTGCGGCATGAGATAACTAGAAAATGACTGGGTGATATGCCCATTCAACCTTCTCTAAATCGCAGTCCCAAAACCTGCCATTGTTCTCATTCGCCTTAAATTCACCCGCGTAAAACCTCCGGGAAAGATTGAACGTGGTATTTATACATGCAGCGATCACGAAATCGTACTTTCTCTGTTATTCCAAGTCTTATGTATTTATTTAGTACAAGGTGTAATAATGGTTTCGTACTTTCGATGCGAATGAATAAATGAAACAATGACTTCGAGTAAGCTGGACGTGCTCGTAGTCTGACTTGAACAGTACAAACTATCGAAAATTATACCAAGCGGTTACTTGAAGTGACTGAAAAAGATACCGTAGAGACGTGAAAAATTTCGCAAAGAAATTAAGACACGAAAGGACCCCGCAGAATCCTTATAGAAATTCGGTCTCGGTTAAATTGGCTGGATTTCCAGCAGATATGTCACAGTAAATATCCTCCCGATCAAAAGTTCTCATGGACTCAAGTCCCAAAAATCAGTAGTTTTCGAGATATAAGCTTCGGAAGGGGGGGTGTATGGATTTTTTGGTACTTATGGAACACGCGATTTTTACGAATTACGAAGCTTTCAGGGGGACTTGAAATTAAATATATCACTCAAAAACTGCACGGTCAATTCGTAGAGATTCCGCACACGCCTGCAAAACAAGACAAGTCGATGATTGTAAGAGTCGGAGGGTCTCGTTCTTCACGCGAAATCTGACGTTGCACCTTCTTCCGGTAAACCAGCGACTTCATGGATGGAATCAATGCACTGATGGAACGAATCACAGCTGCCTGCCTATCTTTGAAAATCAACCGTGCAGTTTTTTGAATGATTTATTTGATTTCAAGTGTGCTTGAAGCTTTATAATTTATGAAAATCGCGAAACCCATAGCTATAAAAAAATCTGGACACCTTCCTTCCGAAGTCTGCATCTCGGAACTACTGATTTTGGGACTTGTATCCATGAGAACTTTTGATCGGGTGTATATGTACCATCGACCAGGAGCCAATTTCTCGAAGGATTCTGCGCGATCCTTTGCAGAAATAAAGGAACTCTGAAACTATGATCAGATTCTACAAGCCTGCATACCTACTACGTACATAAATTCTAATAACGCGTATAATTAGTGATAAAAGCATGTAAACTGTAGCGAAATCTAATTCCGCTCATAAAATAGGGCTGAAAACGTGGCGTCGCATATTACAGAGCAGTGCGGTGTAGGATGCAGAGAAGAGACAGGGCATAAGTGAAGTTTCAAAGTTCGATATGAGTAAGTGCCTACGGGGCAGACTAGACACTAGACACTAGACTGTTCGAGGGTTCTCCTCATAGCCGAGGCGTTCCTCGTCCCGGTCTCAAGTTTCAGGAGGGGATAGTTCCTGGATAGCTTCTTCGAATCCTCGCCTCACCCTCATCCCAGCTCCAGCTACGTGCAAATATAATACAGGAGAAGGTGAAAGAGAAGAAGTAGAAGATGGAGATGAAGAGCAAATGGGTTGTTATCGCGGCATAGAAGCTAGGCGACATCCGGACTTGCCGAACGCTTTTCCCGCACTGATCGACCGTGGCTACACGCACGAGTGAGATATGACAATTAATTAAGGATATTACGATTACCCTAAGTGGCTGTGGTGCGTCAGGGTGCACAGTTCCTTATCCGACAAACAAATTTCCTAACCACTGAGTTGCGAGCTTCCAGGTAGACGTAGTGCTCGTTCAATATTATCTCATCAGTCGGTAGAGAGGATTTGTAGAGGTTATAACGCGATATAATATGTCGTTGCGTGACTAATAAGAACACAGTTTTGATCTCATCTTCTTCGTTTGTAACTATCCTTCTTCAAAGTTACAGGAGAATGGATAGCATCGAGTATCGGAAGCTTGCGGGAACTCAACGTGCACACGTCGTTTCATTTCCCGTCAACTTTTCTCCCTTTCTCTTTCTCTCTGCACTCTCGGAGCTGGCTATTGCAAGCTCCACTGTGAGAATAGACTTTCGACTAACAAATGGCAACTTATCTTGTTAGACGGTTTTGCGGTGACTGAGTACGGTATCATATTGCGGAATGGGAACTTTTCCATTTGTGCATCTCGTCTGATTCGCTGTTTCGACGGTGTTTTAAAGGCGGAAGCTCGGTGCTTGATGGGGCTCTGAAAATGTGACTCGGTGTGATAATAACAATGCAATGATAATCGAGACCATTTCCGAAATTAATGTCACTCTCTGTAACTGCTCAGCGTCGCGCGGTGTCGGAACTTCTGGGTAATTCCGAGTGCTCGGCAACATTAACGGTAGGCGGTAATTGGAAGTTTAGGAACGGCACTAACTGAGCTATTGTCTCTCGAAATCCAATGAGAATTCAACTCCGTGTTTAACAGAACCTACGTACATACCTCGTCTTTATCTCTCCCGGGATTCTGGCTGCTACCCACCCGACCGACCGAAGGGTTTTAAACCCACTATTATTCATCGGGAGCGATTGCCGGACAAGTATAGCTTCCGTAAGGATTAAAGAAAATTAGTGGGAAATCCCCGCTGCCCCCCTTCCATTCTTCCTGCAGTTTCACAATCCTCTGAGAAATTTAAACTATAGAAGCAAGCAGGTGGCCTCGTGGTTTGAGGGAAATAAAAAACAAAGAAAAATTAAAAAATAAAATGGTAGGGTAATAGGTTTGGCAGTTACCGTAGAATGATGAGTGGACTCTGTGTCTTCGGACAAAACTCTCGTCAGTCGAGTTGAAGGTACGCCGTTAGACAAATTTGATTCAGTAAGGCACTCTTCTTTCCAAAAGACATGCATTTTCCACCCCAGTGCGGGAAATTTATTACTATCCATTCTTTGCTGAGTTACGTATAAAATAATCATGTATATCGCTGCTCAATCTTCATCAAAGTCTAGTAAAAGCTGACATTTTCTGTATCGCATTTTTTTCGCAGACACCCATGCTCAAGCGGAAAAGGCATTTTTTTTATTGGAAAGAACAGTGAAGTCAAATTGGACTGACAGTGTATCTTCAACCTTACGACAACCGGCAGAGCTTGCTGAAAAATAGGCCTTTATCAGTAGTATAGCTGTGGGAGTTCTGGATACAGATTCCTACTACCGACCCACTTACCGTCATTTTTCCCAGACTCAAACCTTTCTCTGCGATGACGTCAAATTATTCAACTTTGAGAGTTCTGGATACAGATTCCTGCTATCAACACACTTACTAACATCATCCCCTGACTCGAACCCTGCTCCGCGATGACGTGACCGCGCAGAACGGTTTGAGTCTGGGTTAGACGTCGGTAGTAGGAATCTGTATCCAGAACTCTCATAGCTATATTACTTGTATATTTACGTAAAATATAGTTTTTGATGTTCATACGGTAAACATCAGGCATGAATTTTTCTAAACAGTCAGATCTTGTCGATCGTTCGTCGTTAAAATATTCACCGATCTTTCCAAAGTTTCAACCTCTACAATATAAGTCTGTACCTCTGCAATTAGAGTTTCTCCAAATATTTGACAAGTGTATAATAATACCGTAACTCATACGGTGTATACTCTGCGTATGATCGAGTGTTGTTGAAGGTCCTTTATAACACGATACGTTCGTGTAGCAGCTTTCAGACAAATTAGACTCTTCTCAAAAGATTTCTTGGAAGTGAGGTCGAGCGCTTTGCTACAGGCTTTTCGTACGCCTGCTCCTACCGAGGCTCTCCGAGAGCACATTGGGTCCATTCTTTCTCTCCGGTTGCCTCGCTTTCGCACGAGTATACATCGTATATAATATGGCCAGATCCAGGCTGAAATAATATGGGAAATGACACCTTGACAGCTCTCTCTGTCTCCCTCTTTCTTTCTCTCGCTTTCTCGATATCTATGGCATCGCTCTTTTTCCGACAGCTCGCATTTATCTCGCAAGCTGGAATATAATAATACAGATACGGCATCTTCCCGATATCCAGCCGAAATCATACATCTGCACTCAGTATATGATACGAGGTTTGATTTATCGAGCAAGTGAAACGATTCAATATAACCATTTCCTACGCAGGATTCAATTCAGCGTGAAATTTTCTAAATGTTTTTTTTTTCTCACCTTTCCTCTCTGCCGTGGGATATTGGTTGAGAGTTTTTTATATACATATATCATGTCAATCCATCATCATCGACTCGGAAATAATACTGTATTGATTTTTTCGGGGCACAACACGTGAATTTTTCGACGTGTATCCAGCATCCGGAGATTATCCTGACCACTGCCTAAGACCCCCAAATTGGTCGCTGAATCCTCGTCGGTATTTTCGGAAATACACAACATACGCGCAGACGAGCAGCTTCCGTTTTCCTTTTTCTTCACGTCCGGGGGAAAGATTGAGGATAAAATAATCCTGCGAAAAGAACTCGTGCACAGGAACGAGTTTTGCGTCAATTCCTTGAGCTAAGGATCAGCTTTTTACCGATGACGTTAAAGCTGGGGGACCAATCTGGGTCATCGGCCCGGAATAGCCGTTAACTGTAGTCGTTTGGAGAATTTTTCAATAGAATGAATTAGCGGTTAGTGAGCAAAATATTTCCGTTACATTTCAGATTTGCCAACGACTTCGGAAGTCGTTTGAAAGATCGAGTGTATCCTGTGCTCGTCATATTTACAATGTCAATTGCTATTTTCTTTATATATATACGCAAAGATATTTGGAACAAGCTGAAATTTCACCTTCAGACACGATAAGCTTCATCTTTCCGTTAAAAACACCTTGCTTTACTTCACAGGCAAACGCGTTACGCTATGTTCACCTTATATATTATAACGAAATATAAAAGCTGATAAGAATTTTCACGAATTCGAAGTGATTCGAGCCTTTACTTCATGAAAAATGCATTATCTCTAATGCTCCGAGATCCAATGTAGTGAAACGCCGACGTATAAGAGGGTAAAATCGGTATGCGTTATGCATGCCGTTGAATATGCTTTGAGTTCCCTGCTCTACGATAATCATCGGATATTCGTGGATTCCGATTTCGCAGTAAAAGTTAGAAAAAAAAAAGAGAAAAAAAACAATAGGTTTGTTTAGGCGTTGAAGAAATTCTTGTTCGTATAATCAAGTGTCGTGATGAAAATCCGAAGATGTCAATCTAATCAGTCGTATAGAAGCTGTTGCAGATCGATAAGTAAAGATTCATAAGTGGAAAAAATCTGTTCAACTATAATTAAGTTAATGACGAATAACTGATTGATACAAAAATGCGATCACCAAAAATATTTGCCGACTCCAATCTATTGCGTAGATGAAAAATTTGAAAAAAATAAACCAAGTCTGCAATTCTGAATAAGATGTGTAATCGAACAAACAGAATGTTTTATCTTTCTAATTTTTGCCCGATCTTCGTCAATCACAGGGTCGATAATCTTACGGCGAATTTTTTTTAGAAGCGTTCATTCGCTCATCTTTTTCCTCCGGCGCCGCAGCGTTAGGGGAAAACGTTCTTCATTAGCCGGTTGTTTTTGGGGGTGAGAAGAGACGGAGTTTCATTTCGTTCTAATCCCTCCTCCTTCTCCTCACTCACCGTAGACAAAGGGTGCGAGGCGCGGGAGCAGTTAAGTTAAAGAATAGCGAGGGTTTTATTGCACCACGGGGCAAAACGGGGGAGGATCTTGCAGAGGGTGGAGAGGCAGAAAAAACGGCCGAAAAGCGACGGGCAGTGCGGGGTGTTGAGTGGGAAAATCCGCCGCCTTTTTTCCTGTGCACCCCCACGTGTTCGCTGCGGTAATCGAGAGTGTGGAATATCGGGATTGAGGAGAAGCGGGATAGGAGATAAAGTGGCTACGTGGGAAATAAACCGATTCGTTTTCCCGGTAATTTCATCCCCGTCGAATGGTCGAAACAGCGGCGTATTCCGTGAGAAAAACACCGTTGACCCTTTCTCTTTAAAGGATACGGTACCCCGATTCCGCTATTCCGCAATACCGTCGAAGAAGAAGCTGATAATGAACGAAGGAAGTCAATTGCTTCGAGAGTTCGAATTGGACTGTGGGAAAATAGGTTGTAGGTAAATTGAGGGTGCGACCGATCGACGGAGATTTCTATTAACTAAGGTAGAAGGTTTCCGTGCGCGATCGCGGGACACTTTCTTGTTACTTCGTCGAATTGTAATGCGAATGAAAAAAGAAGAAGAAAAAATATGAGGGTTTCGAAAACAGAGATTGGCTTCAAAGCAACGGGGGTGGATATAATAATAATAAAAAATAAGAGAGAAAATGCTTACAAATAATTTCATACCTCTCTCCGAGAAAAGTCAAAATGCCTTTGACTCCAGGCTTCGACCCAGCGGCAGAGGTGAAAACGATACGTAGGTAATATATGTATATATATACATTATGTTACATAAATTTTTAACGGATTTCATCCATATCTTTGTCGAATGAATCTTATTGCGTGATCATCAAAGAAGACATGTCGTAGTCGACGTGCGAAGTGAAAATCAAGAAAAAAAGAAGCAAAAAATGAAGTTTAGTGAAACAAGACGCGGGACGTGTAAGGAACGTGGGTGAAGCGAAAGACGCAAGTGCCTGCAGGGTGAATTGATGCGCAGAGATATCTTTCAAGTAGGTATAGTCATATGTATGTTATACGTGACGTAACCGATGAGGAAAGAGAGAGAGAGAGAGAGAGAGAAAAAGAGAGAGAGGAATTCTCGATATCCGAAGAAATAGAAAATATGCATTTCCTCATCTATACTTTATCGCAGCCTTATAGCTTTCTCCAGTCTGAAGTTGAAATATTATACCTAGTATAGGTATAGGATACTTACAGTCCTTACAGACGGATCCTACCTCCATCAACGTAGGTATACGATAACAATCCGAGACGTACATTACGCGCAGAGCTTCGTCCACTCATCTCAAAAATGCCTACCTAGCATATATAATATGTGTCGATGCTCCAAGGAATCGATCAACTACCGAGCGTAATTTTTCCAGGCTCTCTAAATATTGTATCGCGAGTTTCATTAGCGCTTAATTTATTAAAAAATTGTGATGATTGCACAGCAACGTTTTTTTTTTGTGTTGCTGTCCGTTTTTTTATCAAACAAAACTTTCGTTATAATTTTTCCCAAGCTGCAGCTTCCACGGCGGTTTGATTAGCTTCTCAAGTCAGTCCACGCTATTGCTGCTGGTGCTGCCGCAGCTTTCATCTTGCAATTGGAAGCTCGTCGTCTGCTGGGATCGTTTCCAAGTCCCGAGTAAACATCGTGCAGCGTAGCATGGCGGTATACATGCTCGGTTATTTACGTGGTTCGTCACTACGGAGCGTGAATTGCAACAGTCTGTAAATTCGGCGTCGTGCAGTTTAACCAAAAACTTCTCTGCACACCGCACCACCTGCAGTATAACGAGAGTACTTCGGCAACAGAGATGCATTAGTGCAGCAAGCTCCGACATTTGCAAACGCGTTTCGCAAACCTCGTTGCAGAATTTCGATGGTACTGCTGAACCAGTCCAAGAGCATGGATTATTTATATAATCACGAATATCGTAAACCAGAGATGTATTTTTACCAAAAAAAAAAGTGATAAAAAATAAAAGAAATAATAATAAAAAAAATAAAGAAGAGAAAAATGTGTAAACAGACGGAACGAATAAAGATCTTGTTTGCAGAACGAGGGTTTTCCGCAGTTCTGACGTTTGGTTATATATTTTTCCATATATTTTTCTTGTAGGTTTCATTCGCGGGAATTGGTTATGCCACGAAAATTGAGGAGCTTTTCAAAACACTCAACTTCGCGAGTGTCTGAACGCTGGGTAGAGAAAAAAAGAAAAAACATATATATCGACTGAATATACATCGTGAACAGCTAATCGTCGAATGGTCCAACGCGCATGCGCTGAGCAGTTGTTTTGTCAGGACGGCCAACATTTTTGAGGTTACATACATCGCGGTGACCTGTCATCTGAACTTAAGACGGTTGGTCAACCTGACAAAACATCTGCATTTGCTCTAGAATTTTAGCGCATGCGCGTTGGATCGTTCGACAGTTAGCTACGCACTCTGTGTACACGCGAGAGAGGTTTTACGCCTTTCAACTTAAGAACCTGGGATGATGATAATAAAAGCTCTTGTACATAAAAGGGGTGGGAAAATGTACCGATAATTTTACATACAGTTTCGATAATAACTGTTTCTAATTTTTGTACCTACGTTTGCTACAAAAAATTTCACACGGTAAAAACAATTTTTCAGAATTAGGGGAGCTTCGGGAACAGTTCGAGAGTACATATTGCTGATAAAATTCGCGTAGGTAGGTACGTAATATATTTTTCCAATAATCGTTAACCGAGTGGCGCGGCGGCCACTTGAAGTGAAATTGTCGACTGTGTTTGAAAAACAAATTGTTGACGAAAACATTGAACGTGAAGGAATGTAAGGGGCGCGGGGAAGATGGATACAGGAAGAAAAAGAGAGGAAAAATAAAAGGAAGATGAATAAAATAAAACGAACAAACACACACGTACCTGGGAATTGGGGAATGAGAATAAATAGATCAAGATGTTTCATCCCGTATTTCCGTTCAACCAGTCCGACAACTTTCAAATTTTATTCCACACGACGCCGCTGCGACTGCTTATACGACGTGATCGTCACGGGACCATATAGACTGTGAAACAAGTCTCATCAATTGCGTATAACGCATCATTCAACGGAACGTTAAATCGAAATGCGAGTTTACTGCGTCCATCTAGCGATTAGTTTCTCAAACGCGTAAAACCCGGCGATTGAGTGTCCAGCTGGAGCCGCCTAGAAGGACATCTAGGAGACAGTCTTCGAATCGAGGAAACGGGAGAGTCCGTTTCGCTTTAGCGCGATCACTTTGAAAGAGGCACCACCGCGACTGGATGCTTAATTTCATTAATTAACCCGACGCCTCCGTGGCGAACCGCGACGCAAAGGAGAGCATCCTTTAATTTAGCTTGCAGACGACAGCGAGATGACTCGTCTAATTAACTTTCTGACGTCCAACCACCGCCGAACTAATGCGAAAAAGGGAAAGTCGAGGAAAAAGGTAGGGGGGAAGGGCAAAAAAAAAAAAAAGAGTAAACTAAAAACAAAAACCGCGAACCTCCCCACGCAGAGTGTAGGTATCGCCCTCAAAGTATTGATTGGTTTACGAGCGGTTACTTTTGGAATCCGCGCGGCACAAGACGAGAAGGAAGGGTCGGATTATTGGAAAATGCTTTATGAAACGCGTGAGCTGAATTCTCCCAGCGCGTGCCTCTTGCCATAGTGGAAAACCCTGCGTACCAACCCCTGTTGTATATATACGCCATTTCTGTCTGGGAAAAACGCAAACACCACAGTCACGTGTACATCGTCGGTCATAAATCGTCCCGATGTAGGTGTGCTGCTTTATCTTTGCGTATATTTCGGTTTTAGAAGTGAAAACCGAAAACCGAGAACAACTCGGTGATCGAGGGATGAAGCGGAAGGGAAAGAGAGAAGAAAAAGGAGGATTACAGACATCGTTGCATAAATGTTTTTTTTTTTTCTTTTTTTTTTTTTTGGTCAAGTCTGTACCAATATCGTTTTGAAACTCTGACCGATCAGATATACGAGTTGACGGTGCAGTGAGTACACATATTGTACGCGAACGACACGAGGATTTTATTATTATATCGATTAGGATAGAACCGTATACGTATACGATATCAAAATTCACCTTCTGAATGGGGGATATTGTTTTTTTTTTTTACTTTTGAAGAAAAGACACCGCTCTTTATGGGGAAAATATATACTTTCTTTGAACCGGCGATGAGGAAAGACGGTCAGTCAATTCATTCGACAAACTTCCACGATGATCTCGTAGAGGGCTCGATGAAAATGATGAGCAAGAAAGATTACCACGTCTCGTTTAATTTGAACTTACGGTTCCACCGGAAATAAATTGATTTTCAATGTTTTACCGTCAAACGTATACTTTTTTCTAAATAAACGATTATATTTTTCCTAGCTAGTATATTTATTTAGAAAAAAAAAAAAAATGTATAAATATTTTTGTTTTTCAGAATTCGTTTTTTCCTATTTTCCTATCAAAACTTCTTCATTTGGCTCCCAAGTCGTATCAATTTCAGATTTGTCACTCGGCCGCTTTCGAGATCATCGCGAAAGTTTGTCGGACAGACCCTTTTCACTGTGATGAAAAGTATCGCGAAAAAACAGTTTTTCCGGCTTGATTTAATTGGATACCGAGAATAACCTTAAAAAAACATGGAAAATATAATTGATTTCCATTCGAGCCGGTAGAATTTTCGGTTCAATGGTGTGATTCCGCGATCCGATCAATGCTTCGACAAAAGGATTGAAATCCCGTAGAAAAAGTCGAAACAAAAGTGAACACCCAGGTCCGAGTTGGTCGGATACTGCAGAGGCATCATTGAACGGACCGCGTTTACCAGCTCGCAGTTTTCTACGATCGTTAATTCCACTCGCGGATTAAACGATGCGGAATGACGTTCGTGATGGGCTTTGGACTCGGGCTCGGGCTTTTTACGAACCGGCTGGATGCTTCGCTGGCTTCGTCAGCATCCGCACCCAAAATTCTCTCCATCTCTATAAACATACTCGAGCAGAGTGTTGGCACAATTTTTATCCATTTTTCTGTCCTTTTCTTTCTATCACTCTTCAACTTCGCCAGGACGTCGGTATTTCAAAAGTCAATGTCCAACTTATCTGGATTGCGATATATTATAAAAAAAACGTTCGATTTTTCGACCGGCGCAATGAAAAAACTGCTTGGCTCTGGTCTAAAAAGGAGCCTCAAAAAAAGATTGAACATACAGGAAAAAAAAGTGAAAAATCATTTTGCAAAAACAAAAAAAAAAAAAAAAAAAAAAAATGCGTCATGGCCCAGATAGATTATTCAAAGCGCATTACAAAGAAATGCTGATGCAGAAGGATCACAACAAAGACTTTACATTTTCATATTTACAATATTACCTCTTTTATATTTTACAAAGAAATGCATTATCTCATTTTTTGCGATCAGCTTTTATATCAGCATTTCTATGTAATACGCTTTAGATCATCGTTTTCAGCCGTGAGGAATGTTTTTTTAAAACACAAAAGAGATAATACACGTTAAAGGGGGGCTAATATAGATTTTTCACTCTTTTAGAAAGATCGTTTTTGCCCACCCGAAAACTGGTGCTGCAGTGTTCGGTATTTTTAAGGCTTATTTATCGATCAGAATAATGTATCTTTTGCATTCACTCGTAGCAGAATTGATTTGTTTTTTTACGTGAAGCGCTCTAATGTAGTCAATATCCCCCCCGTGACTTTTAAACCTTCAGGTTTACGAACGAGAACAAAAATTTCAAAAATAGCTAGAAACGGAGCAGAAACATCGGGAGAGTTATCGGGAAAAATAAATAAATAAATTTTTTCAATGTCGTTGTCCAGGTTCACACAGGTCCTAATTCCTCGGGACTAACAACAAATCCTCCCGCAGCAGCGTCGCAGTATCGATCATGTAAAGCCCAAGGGTGTTATACGTACTGGGAAATGTTTTTTTTTTCTTTTTTCTTTTCTTTTTTTTTTTGGGCGGGGGGAGGGGGAATTTTTTTTTTATTCTTCATCCCCCTTTCGTCTCACCTTCCGTTTTTTTTTTTTTTTTTTATGTCAACCGTACGACGCGCGCAGGGCGAAGAAGAATTATTTGAACCCCCGCGTTCGGTGAGCCAAAGCAGGTGAACAGAAGCTGAGGCATCACGCAAAAGGTCCTGCAGCGGTGGGTGTCGGTCCGCTAGAATAAATCTGAAGTCCGTTCCTCTTTTTCCACCTTCTACAATCTCCCTCCCTCAATCCCATATCCTTGCGGCAAGGAAGAGAAGAAAAAAAAAAAAAACTTTTTTCTTCTGCTACGTTTCACGCCCTGCACGAACGAGGGCTGATGTATGTATAAATCTTATACCTTGAGGTTTTTTTTTTTTTTTTTTATTGGGACGTTAACAACCCGAAGATCGATTCTTTGGAGTGTCAAAAAAAAAAAAAAAGAAAAAAAAAAAAATCCTAGGCAAAACTGTCGCATACGGTTGGCGAATAAACTTTCCGCCATTCGTAGAAGGCGGCTGATGAACCATTATTTATTATATAGAAAAAACAATTGGTTGTTCAATCTGAAGAGAAAATGTGTTTAAGGTGAGCAAAGTTTTGCTCGTCTTCCTAACAAAGTGAAAGGAACAACATTTTTCGATGAAAAAAAAAAAGGAATATTAACAAGAAATTCAATTGATTAGAAGCAAAACATATTTTAGGTACAGAAAAGTAGATTATCCGGTAAGAAATACTTTTGTCGTAATGTGTATTGCGGTTAACGAGTCGTATTGGTGAAACAAAAAACCGATCTATTAACGTTGAACGCGAAGAAGGAGAAATATCTAAGATATCGTTCGAAATTCGATATAAGAATTCGTCCAACTGTACATCGGTACAAAAGTTTATTATTGCTATCAAGAAATATTATTAAATTTGTAAAGAAAATGTAAACTCCCGAGTATAGAGGGAAAAAAATGTAATACAGATTTAACATCTATTGTGGCGAATACGTGGATAGCACTTTTTTCGAGTCAAATCAACATCAATTGTGGTAGACCTTACTACTCGTTTTGTAACTCTTGTTATCGGTTATGTAAATCTTGCCACAATTGCTGTAGATTTAACTCCAAAAAAGTGCTGCTGTTCATACATTCACCACATGAGATGTAAGATATGAAATATTTTTCTTTCCGTGTAGGAACTCGAAAAGCAACGAAACAACAAAGAAGAGCGGAAGGACTTTTTCACAGTTATTACCATCATCATCATCATCATCATCATCATCATCATTATTATTATTATTATTATTGTTGTTGTTGCTGTTATTATTATAATATCAGTCTTCTACTCCGAGTTTGGAATTTCTGAAATCCGTATTAGCAGACAGAATTTCGGGGCTTCGCGGACGCGATCAACTTTTTCTTACCACGCAAAGGGGAAAACAAGAGGATATTTCATTGTTTATTTATTTATTTTTTTTTGGGCCACCCCGATACGCACACATACTCACCCATATAATACTATATCGACTGCGAAACAGCGGTTAGATGTTGGGACCTATAAAAATGGATGTCAAATCATCTGTAAGGGGAGAGAAGAGCTTCGACCCCCCCCCCCCCCACCCCGAAAAAGCTTCGTATACATACATACATATATGTATACAATATACGTATATATTATGTAGGAATAAGATCGAAGTTCGAGATAGTGCAGCAGCCAAAGCCTGACTAAGTTCCCCTTGGGTATTCGGAAACTCGTTTCAGTTGAGCCTGCAGGATATTTCGGGTTCCCATCCCGCAACCCAAGCCCCCCCCCCCCCCTTTTGTCATCGACGTGGGAGAATTTTTTGTCCTTTCTTCGCTCTTGCTTTCATTTTTTGTTTTTTTTAACTTTTCTTTCCCCCTCTTTCTTTGGGTGGTTTTTTTTTTTTTTGATTGTTTTGTTTTTTTGAAAATTCATTTATTTATTTATTTCTCGCCGCAAAGGGAGTGAAATCTGCACAGACGCTCGATAAACACCGGCTTCCGGATAAGCGAACGGTAGATTCAGGATTTTCGCAACGCGTATTCAGCTCTTTTTATTATCTCCTCGCTTTTGTTCGATTCGCCAATTGTACCTTTAAATGGGGTGAAATCCCCCTCCCTTCCACCGAGAGTTTGTCTTCGATTTTCACCCGAGTTTCGTTTGTCGATTACCGTATATATGTATACGCTGTTCTTGTATTTTTAGTCACGCACGCTGCGCAAAAGTCGATCTCTTCGAAATGATTTGGTATTGCAGAGAAAAAAAATTATGCTTCAATTGTACCTAAGTAAAAATACGAAGGTTTTTGTTCGAAAACTGCGAACATCTTCAAACGTTTTCGATTAAAATCTAACGAGTGTAGTTTCAATCTTGTAATAAGATTGTTTCGCGTGTACAAAATTTTGGTAAGAATTCATGTTACCTGTTATTTGTTCTGAAGCGTACCGTAAGTATATTTTTAGTTCAATTAGTTTCCGCCTCACAGCTTGCGTCATTTTGATAAACGAGCAATTTCAATGAACCTCGATGCGAATGTGTCGCGTTGTTCTCAAAGTTTGAAGTTTCAAATTCTTACCCTCCAGATCTGCACTTGACTCGTTTTACTTTTTTAAATAAATTTCCGCTCAATAAATATCGGAGAACAGCGACGAGAGATTGCAGGACCAACCACAGCCACTGAGCTTACAGTGAGCTTGCAGCCGCTGCCACGATGTAGTCATTATACAGAAATCGTAAATATACGTGGACGAGTTATTACGGGTCTCGTTGTTGAGGTGAAGGCGCGGTTAGCTGGTGCTGAAACGAGTTACCCTATTGTAGTCCATCCCTTCGCCCTTATTTTTCTTCTTATCATCGCGCAGAATTGCGAGATGTTACAAAATTTCGTACAACCCTTGGTGAAAGTAATTTCTACGCCAAGGTACAATAAAAAAAATTCCGTTCGTTGAAAATTCTAGGCAATATACGAAAATCGTTGAAGATCGTAGTATTTTTCAAAGAAAATTACGAGTTTCTACGAAAAATTATAAGAATCTAAAATTATCTATAAAATATAATTATTATTTTCGATAACGGGTAAAACAGATTTTTTTTTCCTGGCATGAGAGAAAAAAAAAAATAATACCGGTTTCTACAAAAATTATGAAAGTCCAAAATTTTCTATGAAAAATAACGGCAAATTCGGTCCCGGACAACACGAATTTATTTTTCTCGTATTATTCTAAGAATTTCGTTGAAAAGTGCAACTTTTTATAAACTCCATTAATTTTGATAAAAGAGTGGGAATTTTGCGGAAAAAATTTCGATGATCGATAATTTTAGATTTCAATTTAGAGCGATAAGATAACTGATAATTTGGATAGGCAGATGTGAGGCGTGATCGATTACCTTACCTTAGATATTGGCAAAACCGCCTGGATATCGTCCTTCTGGATTTCGAGACGAGCCTGGAGTTTCCTTCGATCGATATTGTGGTGGTGCTGGCTTGACCCAGACGGGGATCCGTCCTCATCTTCTCCCTCGAGCTCGTATCGCACGCTCCAGACAACTCGACCCCCGTCTCTGCTGCCCCCGGCCCCCTCCTCGCTCGCCTCGAGGAGCATGGTTAGGATCTCCTCTGCCGACCTGAAAGAGGAGAGTCGAAATTTGAGGGGCGGATTAACGTCGATGCTCGATTTGATTGAACGCGGAAGGAAAGGGGTGAAACAACGAGTTCGGAAGGGTGGTTGAAAAGAAAAACGGAACAATTTTTAGCAATCTTCTTACGAGACGATCGTAAGTTGAGTAATTGAAAAATGACAAGTTGTACATAAGTTGAAAATACCGGCATCGAGATGAAAGAACGCTTACAGATATCGACGGTCCGTTTCAAATCGTTTAAAAACGCGGAAAAGGTCTACAAGTATTCGTATTAGGGTGGTTCGAAAAAGGTTTTCACACGATTTTAATTCGTGTTCTAATGACGATAATAACTACGCTTTGTTACAGATATTTGGAAAGCTTGAACGATGAGCTTCAAGGATTTGTAAGTGAGTTTAAAAAAATATTGAACAGTTTACGAGTAAATTAATATTAAAATAGCGACGTGTCAGACTTGACCTAGAGAGCTCATCTTTTGGGAGGATTTTTTTCTGTTTGAAACACTGACATTTGAAAGGGTGTGAGTGAAAAAAAAGTGGCTTTTTTTTCTATCGAACCACCCTCATACATATAAATAGAATAAAATAAGCCTGGATTTGTGTAAAGTAGATTCTTAACGCATTTTCGAATCGATTTGATTATGCGAAATATCGATGTCTAACCTTTTCTTCATCCTTTCAGTACTTCCTATTTTTGTATTTCTACTTGCTTGCTTGATCTTCGCAGCTTACAAATTTAATTACACCCACATATTTCTGAGAATCACTTTGTCGTCAAAGTGCATATTGAATTTCTCCCTTATTAGTCTTTCCAGCGAGGTGAAAATGCTGCATTACAGTTCTAGTCGGCAGACTCGCGTTAATCAGCTTTGTTAAATCTCTGCTTACAATAAGCTCTCCGACCGCAGGGAGGGTAAAATGACTATATTTCCAATCCCAGAGCTGCACGCGTAGTGCAGGGTTGGTTTTGAATAAGGTTCGAGGCCATGGAGCTCAAGTGATTCAATTTCACCGTGGAAAATTGAAAAATAGTGTTGCAGAGAGCGAGAAGAGGAGGGTGCGGAGAAAGAATGAAGGAAAAAATTCAATGAAACGAAACGGAGGAATAACACTGCACGATTAATATGTACCGATCATGGGAATTGAAATTTCCCTCGACGCGTTAAGATTATTCAGGTGATTTCAAAGTCCGCGTGCAGATATCAATTTCTCATTATTTTTCAATAAAAATCGAATAAGTTATGGATAAAAATAAAAATTTCTAGTCATTGGTATGGAATTAAAACGAGCCTCCTCGCTGTAACATGAAAATATAGTACACGTGTCATCCAGCGTATCTTTTTGTATTACGCTCACTCGTGATTTTTATTTTCTTGCACCTATTGGGAAAATTCGACGAGGATGCAATTAGAAAATTATTTCAACCGTTACTGTAGCCATTCCAGACTAGAATTTTCTCTAGTAACTATGAGAAACGGGATGGGGTTGAAGTTCCGAATTTGAAAAGTTGCGAAAGCGCATAATTGCGAATTATTTGGCGGTGAAATTTGAAGTAAAGAAATCAAACATTGTCGTAAGCTCGACGGCTCAAAGTTCCGAAATGCTAGATTCCGTAAAATTCAAGTTACAATAGAGCAAAATTCCGTAAAAATAGAATATACTCACATGGCGTAGTTTACTCAACGAGTGGGTGTAAAAAATCATCGTAAACCGAAAATCAGAATGAACGTAGGAATATCGAAAATCCAAAACAAAGAAAGATGAAACTGGTGAAATTACACCGAGCCAGAAATTCACAGTTCCGAAAATCTTCGACCATTTGAAATTTCTATGCTTGAAATTTTGAAATTTTCTCATTTTCTCTTAAATTCGGAATTTCAACCACCGAACCGTTTCTCGGTGCAGTTAAACCGCGCACCAATAATCCGTGTATCGAGAGAAACTGTTTAGTCTATCCACGCGGACATAGTGGCGAGGGATGAGAGTAGGATAAATCGGATCAGTCAATTAGACAGAGCAGTAAACTTGATAAACACGGGGGTGAAAAATCCCCGCATTTACGGGGAACGATACTCTCGTTATAAGGGACGCGGTTGCGTTTTTCTCTGTTGCCTTGAGCAGTTTACGCGTCCCCGGGTTTCAGGGGCTCGCCAAAAAAAAATATCATATCGAGTAATTTCTTGCACGACCGGAACCGGGGATTTAAATTGAAACGGCATGACGTAGCGCCTCGCATTAAGGCCGCCGACTGCCCGCTGCGAGCCAGAAAAGAGTTTCGGGGGTAGGATAGATGAGAATATAACGTCGCCTTCGATTTTTTACGGACGAATGAAATGGCTGCGGGAGAGACCCACTTTGTTTCGATTTCCCAGCACCCCCGAAAACCCTCTCGAAAGAAGAAAAGGATCTCTCAAAGCCCGTAATGTCCATCTTTTTTTTTTTTTCAAGATCGATAGAAAAGTGGCAAAATTAGGGAGGAACGGTGTTTAAATATTTCAAAATTCCAATTCGCATAAATAGTCAAGTAAGTTGCAGTTTGTCTCTTCCGAATGTTTCGACGGGACAAAATTCCATTCCGGATATATAATGTAATCTGTTTCTTTTTCGCTCTCTCTCTCTTCCAGTTTTCAACCACGTTTTCAAATAACGTGTGAGAATTCTAGGTTTGTATCGTGTATTGAAGTACAAAATCGTCTGGAACAAAATCCGAGGACTGGATCGTGAAAATGTCTTTTTATGAAACGATAGTTGAGAAAAAATTACAAAAAAAACAAAGAAACAAAAAAAAAAAAGCTAAGATTTAAACAGTTTCTTGCAACGAAACGGTACGATAGTAATAAAAATTTCATTAAATCATATCATCGAAATGATGATTCGCAGGTTTATTCGGCAAAATTGTTTCTACTGTTTATTTTTTCTTCTCTATCTTTTTCTCGCAATTTGCAAATTGAAGAAAATGCAGTCACGCGGTTCAGAAGGAAAACCTGATATACACGCCCACGTATGAAAATGGGCGAGCTAACGGCAGCCGGCCGAAGCTTTCAGAATTACGTAATAAAGTAGCGTATACTCGTTTTGAGAATTTGAAATTTAAAACAGATTCGGAAGGATATTCGCCATCGTCTTCGTCGTTGTCAGGGGAAAAAGTTAGGAGACAAGAAAGAGGAAGAGATACTGTTACGTAAATATATGTATAACGAAAGCGGTGGACTGTTATGAGGAAAAATGTGGTATAAAAAACACATATCCAGAGATAGAGAGAGAGAGAGAGTGAGAGAGAGAAAGGGAGGCTCGCAGTATCGGGGAAAAATACCTTTCGTATTTTATGGAACGGAGAATTCGAACCGTTTTCCGATTTGTCTCCGTTTTGACTCAGGGATCGCTTTCAACTACCGTCACTCACGCTTTTATCTCACGCAACATTCACACACATTTCGCGAAATTTTTGCGAACCTGTAACAGGCCTCCGGGTGTTTGTCTCGGTTCGACGTGCCACGAATATACGCAGTGTACCATGCTTGGGAAAATGAGGCTAATAGGAGCGGGGAAAAGTAAATGAAAAAGCAAAAACATTGCGCGCGTGAAAGGTCGGAGAGAATAAAATACACGCGAGATGATTTTTTTAACTTTTTCGAATAGTTTCATGTAGAACTGAGGAGAGGTTTACTGTGATACGATTTTTACTTTTACTGGCTAATACTTAAATTTAACGATTCGGAAATTACTGAGATTTACATGTTTTCACAGAATCTATAAAAAAAAGTAATTCGTATCAAAAGCCGTTACACATATGTTACCAAAACTTTTACGTCAATTCCAAAAGCCTTTTTACGCAACTTACTAAATCGAACGAACTTAATATTAATAGATTTTTAACCATTTTGTGAGGATTTAGAATGATACATCGATAACTGGAAAGTTTTTGTTTATAATTTCAGTAGCCTCTAGTTTTATGTAATTAAACAGATTTTCGCAGATTATAAATATGATAATTTGTTAAATTCCCTATGCATGATTTCCTCCAAGGTGGCCAAAAATTTTTGAGAATAAAATTCCATGACATTTCCAGGTTTTCGAGGACCTAGAACCAAGTTTTCTTTGAAATTTTCCCAATTCTAGTAAGCTACTAGAACGTAAATCGTTTAACTCATTAACTCTATGTTCGGTTGAAATTCAACTTAAATTGAAGAAAAATATGATGTACAAAAAAGTCAGTTTAAACCAACTTGTTTTCTCGGCGAAAAAAGGAAACCTGTTACCTCAAAAAAATCGTTTCTAATTTCCCTAATATAAAACTGATATTTTGGGTTTTTTCCATGAACAAATAAAAAATCCGTGTGCAATTCCAGGTTTTCCATAGACCCTTGTAAATTCCCCGACATTTCTAGGTTTTCCGGATTTTCCAGGCGTCTGGCCACCCTGTTTAATCTACCTATACATATAATTATTTTTGCGATGTTTAATACCGGTACAAAAAACGGGATCGCATGTGCGGCTACGCAGTTCGTTCCATAGAAAAGGTAGAAGAGTACAAAAGAACTGCGTTTGCCGCAGTAGAGGAAGTGAAAGTAGGGTCAGACGGTGCGGTAGCGAAGGCCGGGTGAAAATAGTCGCAATTCCAAATTGAACGCCATATTCGCCATTCTTTTGTTCCAATTTCTTTTTTTCCTTTTCCTTTAAATTTTCCTCGCTCTCCTTCCCGCCCTTCTCGCTCTCTCTCTCTCTTCGTTTTTTTTTTATCGCGATCAGCCTCACGCGGAAAAACGGTACGGCGACAAAAACAATGAAAATTGGTGCCTTTCGGTCCATTGTCGGTTCGTTTGAAAAGCACTCACGCGACAAAAACAAGTGGAAAAAAGAAAGGTGCCGGATCTGACGTCTGTTGGCGTATCCTGCTGTTGGTCAGCTAAAAGTCGCTCTTATCCCTAGGGAATAAATAGTCTGGACAGTTGGAGAGGACGATAAGACGGTTTTTCCTCAACGGGAGCAACACGAAACGCCTTTCAGGGCTTAAGAATCGAGGCGAGCGACTCGTTTCGGGATTTATCTGGTGGGAAATTCGAACAACGAATTACCAAGCCACTAAATAACCAGAAAAAAAAAGAATGATCAACGAAGGGTCGATAATTAGAGATCGAAAATGATTCAGGCACACTGTTAATCGGTCTAAATTCGGATGAAAATTTGATCGTAATGACCAAAATTTGGTCGTGGTAAGGAAATTTCAGGATTAATATGCGATATCAGATCTACAAAGTGAAAACAGTTTGTAAAGATTGAAATATGATTGTTCAATTGTTGTAACTGAAAGAATTATCGTTTGATTGTAATTGTATTGCGCGTCTCTTCCTCGAGATCAACTGGTAGTGCCCCTACTTCATACCGATGTCGCCACATATTTCATAGTTATATATCGAAAAAATCGGCCCTGCACCTTTGTTTCCTAGATCTAGTCATTCTTCTTTTTTGTGCCGACAAGCCACAATCAAAAAATAATAAATAAAATAATAAAGTACACAAAAAACATTAAAAATGTTCCGGAACCGGAGCAGAAGTACAGATTCGGGAAAAGAAAACGACGGAGGACTTCTGGAAAAACGAATAAAACGATTGGAACGAAAATTGGCGAAGAAAAAGTCGAAAAAGAAACGGCGTCGCAGGCACGCCTCGTCGTCATCGTCCGACTCGCGCTCGCCACGAGATTATAACCTCGGAAAGAGAAGACGCGGCTATGAATCCCCGACGAGAAATTGGGAAACTGACAGTTTTTCACGAAATAATATGGAAAATGGTAAGCTGTTTCCCCGCTGTCCTCGAAATCCCCATGAATGGGAGAGGAAAAGGGAAATATTTTGCAGGCTAGGTCGTCTTACCCGTCAAGCGTGATCATTTCGCTGTAGCGATTTAGGCACTCTGCAAGGGCTGTAGCCCTTAGAGAGGAGTTGTAACTCATGCCCAACAAATTGGAAAATCCAAAACAATGCCACTCGTAAGGTTTCAACCAATCGAGGAAGCTGTAGCGATGGCAAAAATGTATAAATATATATATGTATATATATATTTACACGAACATTATTGAAACGAAGCCGCAACTGTGATGTATCACATAGAAAATATTCCTCATTCATGTATACAGGTCGGGCCTCAGGTTTACAAGCCGACGATACAGCGACCGGGGAAGTACCCGTCGTCGAACCACAGGGAGACGCGAGACGCGCTGAAGACGTCGATCCCACAACTACGAGAGCTGAGACACCACCGAACCCAGGAGTCGATGAGTCAGGGGGCCTGGCAGAAAACGTCCTCAAAGCTATGGGGAAACGGATTGCCACAGACAGGGTCCTGGGACCGGAACTTACAAAACCTATCGCAGTGCGATGGGAGGAAATATTCAAACAAGGTCTGCCACCAGAGCTAAAGACGTCAATCATCGAAAAATACCCTCCGCCAAGCAACTGCATGTTCATTGATCCGCCAAAAGTGAATCCCGAGCTAAAAGCGGCCTCAACGGAGGCGGTCGTAAAACGAGATAACCGCATCATCTCAAAACAAGAGAGGATTGCAGCATGCCTTTCCGCTCAAGGAAAAGCTTTGGCAACAATCATAAAAAGGGATAACGATGCCGACCTTGCATTAATAGAATCGATCAGCGACACGGCGAGACTTCTCGCAGATCTTCAACGCGAAGAAACCGCAGTAAGAAAAAGTCTTATCTTAGCGCCGTTAAAAATATCGGTGAAGGACGCACTGCAAAATTCAACAACAGACGAATGGCTATGCGGAAAGGATCTCGAAGATCGGTTGCGGTCAGCCAAAAACTTGGAACGGTCACTTAATGAGCTAAAACCTGCAACAAAAAATCAAACACCAAAGAACTCAAAAAACTTCAAGACCCCGCCGCGTTACCAAGCGCAAAAAACACAATCGGGAACGACCGGGGGGCAGAAATACACAGGATTTCAAGCGCAGAAGAAATACCCATCCCAGCGAACACAGCCGAGCCAATCACACCACAAACCGTATCAGCGAAGAGACAACAACTCTCAGAACCGACGTCGGTAAACCTTGTAGGTATCACGGCAGGTAGATTACAATTTTTCTTAAAAAATTGGCGAGCAATAACGTCGGATCAAAAGATCCTTTCATGGGTCGAGGGATACAAAATACCGTTTTCAGTAACAGTCGAACAAAACAGGGTACCTATCGAACCCGCGCGGTCCCCCTCAGAAAAACAAGAAACCTTAAAACTAATAGACGATCTGCTCAAAAAAGGAGCCATCGCTAAATGTAATCCGGCAAAAAAAAAATCAATTCATCTCAAACATTTTTCTACGACCGAAACCCGACGGTTCGAAGCGGTTGATTATAAATTTGAAGGAACTGAACACTTTCGTCATAACGGAACATTTCAAAATGGAAGACCGGAAAACAGCTCTTAGACTCATAAGCCCTCAGTGCTTTATGGCCACTTTGGACCTTAAAGACGCGTATTACCTGATTCCACTCGCGAAAACACACAGAAAATACATACGGTTCCAGTTAGATCAACAATATTTTGAATTTACATGTTTGCCGTTCGGCCTTAGCGTCGCTCCGTTGGTTTTTACGAAAATAATGAAACCAGTAATTTCGCATCTGAGGAAAAGAGGATATTTATCCGTGATATATCTCGATGACTTTTTACTTTTTGGAGACACGTACACCACGTGCCAAGATAACGTCAGAGAGACTTGCAAACTCCTGAAAAAACTAGGATTCATTATAAACGAAAATAAAAGTCAAATCACACCGTCCCAACGTTGCAAATTTTAAGGGTTTTATTTTGATTCCATACGATGGACTGTAGAATTAACAAAAGAGAAAAAAGAAAGTATCAAAGAAAAAAGCGCACAGTTGAAAATTCGAGATTCCGTAAAAATTCGGGAATTCGCACAATTCCTCGGTACTTTAGTGTCAGCGTGCTTTGCGGTCAACTACGGCTGGGGCCATACTAAAGCTTTTGAGCGAGCAAAATACTTAGCCCTCAGATCCAACGGGGGAAAATATGAGGGATACATGAAGGTACCGGAAACTCTTTCGCCGGATCTCACCTGGTGGGAATCAAAGATTGAATCCTCAATAAACCCAATTCGAGATTCGAATTTTACTCTTAAGATCTTTTCGGACGCCTCGCTATCGGGATGGGGAGTATTTTGCAAAGGCGAAAGATCTCACGGACACTGGAATGAGAACGAGCGTCTGTCCCATATAAATTACCTCGAGTTATTGGCAGCCTTTTTTGGCCTCAAATGCTTCGCGAAAAACTTAGAAAACCGTCAGATACTCCTTAGAATAGACAATACAACCGCGATCTCGTACATCAATCGAGAAGGAGGAATTCAATACCCCCACTTAAATAAAGTAACAAGAGATATCTGGGATTGGTGCGAAAATAAAAACATATGGGTATTTGCGTCTTATATAAGTTCAAAAATGAACGTAGAAGCGGATGTAGAATCCCGCAGATTGGAACCGGAAACCGAATTCGAACTAAAAAACACAACTTTTCGAACGATTGTTGAAAAATTCGGGATGCCTGAGATAGACTTATTTGCAAGTCGAAAAAACGCGAAATGCAAAAAATACATTTCTTGGCGAAGAGACCCTGGGTCTGTAGCGGTAGACGCTTTTACGGTCCCATGGAACCAATATTTCTACGCTTTTCCACCCTTTTCACTAATTTTACGCACACTACAAAAAATCGAACGCGAAGAAGCGCAAGGGATCGTAGTAGTACCAGAGTGGCCAGCTCAACCCTGGTACCCCAAATTTCAGGCAATGCTCGTTGCAGAGCCCATTGTCTTCAAACCTAACATTAACTTAATAATTTGTTCTAACAGGGAACCTCACGCAATTTGGCAGAACATTTCCCTGGTTGCCGGCAAGCTATCGAGCAGGCATTCGCAAGGAGAAAATTACCAGAAACAGCAATCCAGATCATGACATCATCCGTAAGCGAATCGTCGCTTAAACAATATGACGGCGCGTTAAAACGCTGGTGGATCCATTGTTCCGAGAATAACATTTCTCCATACGAAGCAACGGTGTCAGATATTTTAAAATTCCTTGCAAAAACATACGACACGGGAGCCTCCCATGGGTCGCTCAACACCCTCAGATCCGCAATTTCGATTATTATCGGGCCGGAAGTGGGACAAGATCACCATATCAAAAGGTTTTTCAAAGCAGTACACAGCTTGAGACCAACAAGACCAAAATACGATTCAATCTGGGAACCAAAGATTGTTCTTAATTATTTCAAGTCTCTGCCAAAAAATGAAAATCTCTCGCTGAAAGATTTAACCATGAAACTGATTACCCTGCTAGCCTTAATCACGGGACATAGGATGCAAACATACTCAAAAATAAACGTCGAGAATATTCAAAGAGTGGGAAATGCGTTCGAGATTAGAATCCCGGATCGAATCAAAACTACGGGCGCTAATCGAAAACAGCCGCTATTAATCATACCATTCTACGCGGAAGACGAAAAACTTTGTTCGGCATCAGCCTTACAAAACTATCTGGAGAGAACAAAAACCTCAAGAGGCTCCAAGATAGATCTCTTCCTATCGTTCAAAAAACCATTTCAAGCCGTCTCATCGCAAACCCTGAGTCGATGGGTCAAATTAACATTGAAAAATAGCGGAGTAAATACGGACAAATTTACAGCACACAGCACACACCACGCATCCACGTCTGCAGCGAAAAGAAACAACATCGATATAGAAACGATAAGAAAAACTGCAGGCTGGACAACGGGATCTGAAACCTTCGCAAAATTTTATCATTTAAATGTCAGTAGAGATAAGGATTCTTATGCACGAGCGATCTTGAACTCGCAATAACATTAGTAGTGTTAAGACACAACGTATAACACAAAACTAATAAATAATATTGGTTGCCGTTATTAGCTTTAAACATCTACCAGTTGATCTCGAGGAAGAGACGCGCAATACAATTAAATGATTAAACGAACTTACCAAGTGAAGTTCTATCATAATTGTATGAAGCGCCTCTTCCGAGATGATCAACACCCACCCAAAATACCCATCTAATAAACGATTACATACCCCTAATACAACGGCAACGCTTTCAAAGAATGTCTAGATCTAGGAAACAAAGGTGCAGGGCCGATTTTTTCGATATATAACTATGAAATATGTGGCGACATCGGTATGAAGTAGGGGCACTACCAGTTGATCATCTCGGAAGAGGCGCTTCATACAATTATGATAGAACTTCACTTGGTAAGTTCGTTTAATCATTTAATTAGAGCTACGTGAGCCAAGTGCCACATCGATAATAAACAATAGTGAATTATTTTCCAAGCTTTGTGAAAACAACTTTTTCGACGCTCGAGTGACACTCGATTTTTAAAAACAGTGACTCTCCATCATCCTTTGGTTTTATGAATTATCCTTGTTATATCTTGAGTCTTAAATATTTGCTGCGAGACGTATACGGCGAGCTGATGAGTAAAGTCGCTCAGTTAAAAGCACAGAAACAGAGCTTTTCCCCGAGAGTGATGAAGCGAATTCTTCACAGCCGTAGTATGGAGTGTTTCTGCTCTGTTATTTTACGAGGCTGAACATGAATTGTGTAAAAAATAATTTCAAACAATTACGATTACAGATTAGACTTGAAGGCGGGTTTAAGTTCTCAAATTTTCAGTTACACAAAATTCATTCTCGATATACCCGCCGAGCAGAGTCGCCGGTATAATTAATCCTCGTTATCACAGCGCAAGATAGACACTTTCTGCACCTATGATTGTGAAACAAAGCTCGGTACACCCGGTGCTCGTTATCAAAGTTCTGGCATCTCTCCTGACGAGGCCAACGCGCTGTTTATACAGCATGATTAAGGTGGTGGCCAGATCTCGCTGTACCGGAAGTCCGTTCTGGCCGCTGAACAGACCGCTGACAGCGCTGCCGAAATTTGTCATAGAGGACAACGTTATCTCTGTATTTCTATTTCCACGTCGAGGTTTGAAATTTTATTCGGAATGTCGTTAAGCCGTTGAATCACGCGTTATTGTGCTGAGTCAACTTTTATAAAAATAGTACTTTATGGTTTTTGGGAACGCTGGTTACGAGTCTGAAATCAGATTTAAAAAATTTAAGATGGCGGATCCAATAAGGTGGAAGAAAATTTCAAATTTTATCGAATATGGTTGAAAAAATTGGATTCGCCGTGCTGAATTTTCAATATCTGATTTTAGATGCGTATTCAGCGGTCCCAAAAATTTCTATTCCGTTTTTTCATCGGAATCGATCAAATTTGAAATTTTCACAAGCCGTATTAGATCCACCGTGTTAAAATTTTGAAATCCGATTTCAGATTCGTAATCAGCGAGTCCATATGTGTGATAACTTCCTTGGAAATGGATTGTTCCTTCAATATTCACGATTTTTTTCAATCAATTTGTTTCCAACAATAACAATTTACGTTGCATCGCAACAATTATTCTCGAACTATATACCGATTAGTAGGTATACTGTTAGAAATAGGCAAAAAACTGCAATGAAATATGTTGAAAATCTCTCTAAATGTACATAAAAAAAAAACGGGTATAAAATAGTTGGTAAAAATTATGTACTTATCACTACGACTCGAAGGGTTAAATCTCCACAGAGCGAAAGAGGAATGGCTAAAGGCAGTCAGTCAGGTCGGGTGTCAGGGGTGCATCACGAGGACGAGTTGGGGGATCAAATCACGGTAAAAGCTGTGCTTTTTATCTACAGTATCGCGGAATGTCTGGGTGTCAAGGAGCGTCTACAATCATTGGGAAGTCAGAAAAGAGAAGCGCTGAGGAATGACGGTTGGTTTCTTTCTTCTTTTCTTTTTCCATCTTGTTTTTCTCGTCACTTTTTCTTTCTGCCTCTTCTACCAACATTCATTGTCGGTATTTTTACCTCGTGACACGGATTCTTCTATCATTCATTTTATGCACGAACCGCGGATACATCAGGCATATATTACTGAAGTACAGTGAAAAAAATATTCATACATGATTAAAGAGAGCATGATGAGAAAAAAAAATCATTCAACCGAAGTCAAAGTAAAACGTGATGCAGAAGTTGAATTTATGTGACAAGGATATATCCAGGTTTTTTTTTTATTTTTTTTTTTTAAATGTACATAATACACTAACTGAAAAACGTCGAGGAAAAAATTTGAGTTATTTTAGTAGCTGAAATTATCATTTCTGTTTTCAATTATGCAAACGTTAATAATCGTTAAACAATCGAAATGATAGTTGATCTGAAACTCTTTTTCACGCTTCTGAGGATATCTACCGATTTCATTAGACTTCGATAACAATTTTTGAAATTCGATGCAATTATCATTTTCCTCCTCTGTTTATCGTGCAAGAAAACTCATCACTTTGGAAATCGAAAGCGAGAAATTTCAGGCCGTGAAATTGCATGAGGACAAAGTTAGTAACGTTACAGTAACGATGCTTGTTTAGAAGAAATCGCGTCACTTTGCACATTTAGGATTATTTGAAATTAAGTAAACCATGATAAATAAAACATACTCATTTTATACATATATTTCTAAAAGTTTACTCCTTGAAAGTCACTCAGAAATTGACCCAATAATAATTTTTTCCCCTGACATTTTGTCACAATTGCACCGTTTGAACTTGTAAGGTTTGTTTTGAAATTTTAAATAATAAAGTTTTTCCCCACACGCTATGGTGAAAAATTACCATAATTACATACTGCCTGGAACAGTTCAGAAAATCAGAACACCTTACACTGTAACAAATTTGAAGTAATATGAACGTACTGTACATTTTCGATATGAAACTTTTCCTAATTTTTCTCTCTTGCCAATAAAGTTCACGGAGTTAAATTACAGCAACAAATTATTACCATCTCATTTAACCGATAACCAGATAAAACCTCGGTACCTACTACATACCTGATATTAAAAATAAGGCAAAATGTAAAATCTCCGGTTGAAAAACTTGAGTAGCGGAATTGAGTTGCGTGAAAATGAGATATTATACCTGAATTAATATTATGTTCCTTGAGTAAAAACTTTGCCGCTCTATCACAACGCTGCTGACCAGCCATGCACACCCGCGCTTCACAATCGATCACAATTTTTTACCGTATCGTTGAAGTATCAACGCCTTAACGACGTATCGAATATAATCAGCAAGCGGTTCCAACCGGTTATCCGATTTCCGTTTCTTCTGATTTTATTCCACTCTATTTTTCACCCTTTAGCATTGTGTCGGAAACTGCGTTCCGCAGGCTTCGGAAAAACTTGCGAAGTTTGCTGCGGGTCAAGGGGTGAATTTTCGAGCAAACGTGCGGTGAGAGACGTGGCCGCAATCGACTTTTCGCGGTCAGTGGAAAGGGGATCAATGTTTGCCGATTTGTCCATAGCAATTTTCTCCCCTACGATGTTTGTACGTAATGTGTATACGTATACATGTATATATGTACGTAAGTGTGCTTTGTTTATGTTGTATAACCAGGAATAAAAAACGAACGTGTTTCCTTAATGTTTGCACTTTCCCGAATGGTGGAGGATTCCATCGTTTCGAGTGTTCGCCGATCGATGCAGTTACGTATGGATAAATCGAAAATATGTGGTGTGAGTTCTCGAAATCGAATGTTTTCCATGATCGCAAGATACGTTGGGTGTTTTTTTTTTTTCATTTCCAGATTCGTCCTTACAGTTAAAGGAATACACAAGTATCCAGGGTCCGTTCAGAATGGGGTCGGGTTGAAGTTCCGAAAGCGACTAATTCTGAATTATATGGTCGCGAAACGTGAAGTCAAGAAATCAAACTTTAACGATACGACAATGTTTCGAATGGTCGGAAACCCGACGGCTCAAAGTTCCGAAAATTCAAGTTACGATAGAGCAATGTTACAAAAAATAAAGTTTCGATAGAGTAAAATTCCCAAAGTTAAAATATACTCAAGTAGCGTTGTTTACTCAATGAGCGGGCGTAAAGAATAAGAAAAATCAGAATGACCAGTATTCCGAGCGTGAAAATATCGAAAATCCGAAGAACTGAAAATTTTCTCATTTTCGCACTTTCGAAATTTTTAAGTTTCGTTGAAGTATGATTTCCTTACTTTAAGTTTCGCCACCAAAAAATATGAAATGCGGCGCTTTCGGAACTTGTCAAATTCAGTATTTCATCCTTGTCCCGTTCAGAATTACGTCTGTTATCAGGATTCATACGCTTTTTGGAATATGAAATTCCCTGACTTTTCCAGTAACTGTTCAAGAAATATGTCGCTGAGCGGTGAAAATTTGTTTTTTTTTTTTACATATTAATACTAATACCTTTAAAATTACTTAGTAAGTATCTTACTGTCTGATTATCAATTTACAAACAACAGCCTGCGATTTTTTGCAAGAAAACAACGAAAGAAATTTTCGTATCAAGTAATACATTTTCAGATATGTAATCAATCGTGTGTTCATCGGTTCCAAATGATGATGATAGGTCGAAAAATTATCTTTAGATAAATCTGACCTCAACATCTAGATATAACGTAGCCATAAGCTGATCGGAAAACTATAAAAAAAATTCTGAACCGATATTACGATAATCATAGCACGCGATTCGGAATCAAAATATCTACCCAGCTGTCGTCGTTGAACATAAACGGATAAATCACGATTGCCGGTGATTACCGTCGTTGACGTGTCCGAGAATTTATAGGGAGGAGTATGAAAGAAGAGGAAAATCTAGCGGCGGGTATATTCGCCACCTCTAGTGAGCGCTTGATTGATTATGTAGAAAAAGGACGGGAGCTGGAGGAAAGGAAAATTGCTTGAAAAACTGACACGGATTAAGCTGGGTTATAACAGTGGGTGAAAGTGCAGAGAAACTTGCACGCAGCTAAGGGAAAGCGACGTGAATGATGTAGAATTAGTTTCTTGGATTTACTTCGACGTTTCACCGAAAGAAATTTTTAGTTCCGGTTACCGCTCTGTCCCTTAACTATTTTCATTTTTTACCACAATCGAAAAATATAGTTCCAGGTAGAAAATGAAAATTAGTTTTCTACCTGTTACCGGAGAGTCTGTTATCCGTTACTATTCTTTCTCATTACGATCACTGTCGCTATATTTTCTTGTAACTGTTGCGAAAATTTAATGCTCGCGCAACAATAAATAGACGTTAAAGCTTTGTTTAACTAAAAAAGTAGAGTAAACCGAAGAAACTGATATATGTTCATAAGAATTTTAAACCATTATAAATTTGCAAAAAAAACCCTAGTCATTCTAAAGTTTAAGCATTTCTTTTGCCTGAAAATGAGTAATAAAAAAAAATTGCGAATTTTGCATGGGATACAATGAAAATGATAGAAAAAAGGTAAAAACAAAGTGTGCCACTTTAGTGACTTCTGTGACTGAAAAGATTAAGTTAATAACGATAATTTCACGGTATGTGTTTCGGCATAAAATCGTTATTTCGCAATGATCTTGAAGAAACCAAGATTTTGCAATTTGAGTAGGTTTTGTTTTATTACAGTTTACGGAATTTCAGAAAATTCTCAAATCGCAAAACAATTGTATTCCCTCAGTATGAATCGTTACGATAACGTTACTAACTTCAACATGATATTTTACAACCGTATTGAGATCGTATAAAATTCTGAAAAATGATAATACGTAAAAAGATACTCACGACGGTTTGGACACTTGCGACTACTTAAAATCTTGAATTAAAGAAAAAAAAACAAAGCGATTTTTGTTCGAACATTTCATTCACGCTGTATAAACGTTACCAAATTCAACCTTATATAGCTGGTAGTAAGATAACGAGTCGAAGATTAATTCGATTCTCCGAATTTCCGTCCGCCATAAAGCTAACATATTTCCCAACCATATGCATATATGTATGTAGAAAGCTAAAAAGGCCGAAAACGGTATAAAACACGTTGTTGTTGTTGTTGTTATTGTCGTTGTTGATTCGGTATGTCCACATTGAGGTAACTAGATTAATTACCACCAGTACGAGCATCTGTTTTTTACCCTCGGTGTTCACGTGCACAGTTTCAAAACATCCGGCGCGTTATTTCCGGGAAAAAACCAGTCGCCGGTTTCCGCGATACTCGCGGGCTGCTAATTCATTTCGCTAATTTTTTCCACGAGAGGCTGATTGCGATTCGGTCGAGGGTGGACGGTTTGCGCCGCAGCCACGTGGCCTGTTCTTGGGATATTCACTCGTCAATTACACCCGATGGGTTGGATTAAATTTCTCTCTGCGGATTATAATCTCTATACCCTAACGACGTTCCGCCATTTTAATATTTGACGAGTGCACGATACTCAATCGCGTGTAAAATCCAACGTCATCAACGTGTTATATGCGGATATATGTCGGTTATGCTTGTGCGGAAAAATTGCATCGCATGTAAATGTAACCGTGTCAATTGCGTTGTTCATCGAGCGGGAATGATTGGAAGCGCGATGTGAAAAGTTACACGCTGGAAAAATTTACTTTTGTGAATTATTCCTCAATTTCCATAATGATCAATCTCCCTTTGACTGAACGTATAGTCGTATAATATAGTTACCGAGATATTCTGCCTGTACGTTACACTGCAAGAGTTTGTTAATCTCCATGTAAAGCAGCGCTGTTGAGACGCGGATTGAACCGAGATTATTTTTTCTTTCCATTTGACAAAAGGTCAATAATCGTTAATCAAGGTTAGGTTGTTTATTGAAATTTTTTTTTTTTACCCTGAATTTACGAATTGCGAAAAACAATATATATCTGTCATACTTTGTTATTCTTCTTTTGTTTCAGCTTGAATAACGAATTAGGAATTTCATAAACCTTAACAATATCGCGCGGTTCAACTTTAGGGTGCATCATTCCGTAGTATATTTTTTATGAGAGAATCTATTTGAACAGGCACCGAGACCTTCGTAGTAAAAATGAGATTCGAAAAAAACGCGCGAACAAGAGAAAAAAAAAAAAAAAAAAAATAATAAAATAAAATAAATAAACAAATACCATTTCGTTTAGCTTAATTGACTATAAAAGGCATTGAATTTCTCATTCAAAGAGAACCGTGGAATCGGTTTGTATCGATCGCGAGGTAAGGTGCGACGCATCGGCGAGCTCAACATACAAGAGCAATTTGGATCCGCGTGCCGAGAGTAGAGAGACAATATAAATAACTAGAAGATGTACCATTTCTCACCGAGGTCGTATACCTTGCTCCCCGTCTCTTCGTCACTGCAAGGTAGAGGTGGATCAGGTTCCGCTCTGGTAACGCGATCTCACCCCCACCCCTTCTTTATCCCGAACTCGAAGCGAGTAAGGAGCGTGACGTGGGAGGTTGACAAATTTCGCGAATTTGCCCAATGAAAAGGTCGATCGTTTCTCCCGGTGCGCCAGATTCTATAACAGAGTAGTCCGGCAGGTCTGCGGTCGTAAAATAGCTGAGCCATAGATCCCCGACGTTCGTGAACGCGCATGACACTTGCTCCGTGTCACGGTTTTGAAGAAGATCCCTCTTTGAGCTCAGGTAGAACGGAAGAGAGGGAAGATACACGCACCGCACACACACCGAAACCACTCGAGGCTCATTGTCAGCGAATGAAGAGGATTGATACGTTGAGCCGAACGTTGATCGTAAAACTGATCCACCGTAGGACGCATAGATCCTCTCTTCAACTCGACGTGTAAAATGGGTCAACGGAAGAAGACCCATCGAGGACCTCACGGAGCCTGCCCAGGAGCAGGTTAATTATTCATTCGACCTGAGCAGCGTGACACGTACGGTGAAAAATGTAAGGCCGACGAGTTGTTCCGATTCATGTACCCACGTAGAAAAATCGACGCTGGGTAATCGGGTCAGATTTTTACGTGGAAATCTAGCCTTGGCTCAACTTAATCCAACGTAACGCGTATCCTTACCGTGGAGCAGTTTCGAGATCGGAAGATGCTTTAAATAAACCATCACCAGGGTAATGCGATTCCGTGAAGAAGACGTAGTCGAGGTATGTGAGGAATATGTGATGATGGTGCATCGCGGCGACGTGTTACCTCGTACCTTCGCACTACCTGGTCGCGAAAGACATCCACCTCAACCGAGGTTCGTGTTCCTACCAAACTTCAGGATTGGTCGTAATGGTAGAACATGGGTAACCATATTCATATCTTACAAAAGGAACTACTTCGGAATCATTCCAAAGTTGCGGATCTTTTTCAATAATTCGGTACGAACGCAAACATAATGTTTTCTATGTGTTCAGTTCAACCTACTAAATCACAACGTCCACCTCTATGCTCAATTTTCTAATACATATTAAGCTTGGATGTCTGTTCATGGAAGTCAACGTGGGACGATATTGACCATACTTCAAGTAAGTCAAATTCAATCCTGGTCATTCGTTGTAAGTTTTTCCAACTAATCTACTCTCAGGTCGGAATGAACCTTGGCTTTTGTTAAGTGACAATCGAACACCGAACGCGATATTTCCAACGTTGCTGAAGAGCCCAGACAGCTCGGTTGTTGGACAGAGTTTCAGAAAGCCCGAGAACTGTTTCGTCGGTGTGAAGAACGGTGACGTCGTCGGGAGCAAAGTAATTACGGTAACATGACTGGTGATCCGTAGTATATTTTCTCATCTGTCAGACAGAGAGAGAGAGAGAGAGAGAGAGAGCTCATACCGCGGGGTCTCTCAGGGTTTTAATTGACGTGTGAAACCAGGGTTAAGATGGATTCGGTTCGGGCCAGAGCGACGTTTCATTAGGATTTCTGTCAGGCAAGGAGAGAGAGAAAGAGAGCAAGCTTCTACTCGCGCAATGCGACGTCGTCGCTTCTACGTAGGTAGGTACGTATATACATGGCGATGTGGAAAATGGAACGGGGGTTTGATATTCGCTTGTATCTACTCTACAGTCTGAAGGTAGCGCCGATGCCCGTCGACTATCAATGCTCGAGGATGTGGAAAAGGGATATTCCCGGAGACCTGAGTCTCTGGCATCTCGGTACAGATACCCGAAACGCAATAGGTGTTCGGGTTCGCGACTCCGGGTGTTTTGCATATCTATCTCTGTTGCACACGACGACGTCTGATGGGAAAACACATCCATTGGTATTCCCCGTGGGTCCTGAGAGCATCGCCCGCGGGTGTCAACTGGCGAAATAGTCAAAGACCGTGAGAGCGAGAAACGAGCGATGGAACGGGCATCCTGTAAAAACCGAAACTGCCACCTTGACACCCGGTGATAACTATCTCGGATTTTTTCACAAAATATTGAAAACTACGTATGCATACGCACGATGGGTGAAAAGATTTATCAGTGGGTAAGTTTTACACTTTTATTTCTTACTCTTGTGGAGGAGGCTATCCCGGATGGTTTCGTTAGACAAAATATATGTCCCGCACCATCGATTTAAATCGGACGAAGCAATCGCACTCCCTTCTCCCAAAGAAATTGATATGTATTTTTTATCACTGTACCTACTTGACATTTTTACTTCTCATTGCCTTTGAATTTATCATGCCGATGCACGCGCTGCATTAACAAGTCACGATGTCAGTTTTCGTTATTAAGCCAACGGCACAAAGACGCGTCACGCGACCGGAATGATATTTCTACGGGAGAACAAGTTTCGAACAACGAACGATGACTATAAATTTTAGTAGACGCGCAGATTGGTGTACATATTGTACGGTACAAAAGTTTGCTTCAGTGGGTAAATTATACTTCTATTATTCAAGTTAATGTTACTTACTTATATATGTACAGTGTATGCCGATGAGCAAAGCTAACGGTGATTGTAATTAAAATTAATTTATAACCTGTATATATTGTACATGTATATATATATATATTAAATGAAAAATAAAACAAAAAGCCAGCGAAAAGTTTACGGGACTTATCAAATAATTAAAACCCCCGTCATCTCAGGCTAATCAAAACTTTTTATTGCCGTAAAATCTGGCTATGTCACGTGCAGTTTGGATCGTTGCGAAAATGATATTTTCTTCATTCATTTTTCGTTCGGCACTCGGTGTTCGCTTGGAAAAGAGGTTGTTGGGGGGAGGGTGCGTGGAGAAAAAGTAAAGAAAAACAATAGCTAATTTGTTGGAAATCATCGTAAAAACAGGTCGCAAACCGACCGGCATACAATGGAAGGAAGTTTTTTCATTTCAGAAACTTTGGCCATGCCTCAGTCTGAGCAAGGGGCTTGGAGGTTGAGGCGGGTGTAAGAAATAACCCGGCGCTTAGGTAGATGTATAAACTCTCATAGAGTTAAATGCTATCAATTTGAAACTTCGGGAGAGTGTTGCTCGCCTTGCTTGAAAGGGAGAAATACGGAGAGAAGGGAGAGAGAGAGAGAGAGAGAGAGAGAGAGAAAGAGAGAGAGAGAGGAACTGGCGAATCTCCGGTCTGATTACTGGCATTAAGAATAAATTGAGAAATACAATATTAAGTTTTATCTCACGGAGGGACGAGACGACGCTCGCATGTTACATTAGCGCAGAAGGAAAGTAAAGGAAAGGAAAGGTGAAGAGTAGGTTCTGAAGACCCCCTCCCCCCCCCCCCCCCCCGCCGGGGTTTTCCGGCAGCGTGTTATTTCCTCTATCCTTCGTGGATTTTTTTTTTCTTTCTCTCCGTATAATTTAACCTCGTTTTATATCCTTACATATTTTATCTCCCGTCCCTACATTACGTAACGTGTACCTGCTGTGTTTCACTTGTGAAATATTCAAAAAAATAAATTTTTTCTTCCTTTCCTGCAAGTATAGCATACACGCGTAGATTTATTTTTCCGAACATAGTCTATTTTTCACGTGGAATTTTTCTTTCGTACGAACGCTTTGCTATTTTATTTTTATAGTATTTTTTTATTTTTTTTTTATTTTTCCATTTTCATGTTACAGACGACGTTTTTGTTGTGGGTTGTTTTTTTTTTTTTTTTTTCTTCTTCGCTCTTCTTTTTTCTCTCATCACTTTGCTTATATTACACGAGAAAGAAACTTCTTTTTCACGTGCGACTATGTCAGCAAAGAAGACGCTCCCTCGTCGGGTAATTGAGACGGTGCAGGGGAAATTGAAAAAGGAAACTTTCGACCGCTTTAGACGGAGAAAATATAAAATATTCAGAGGGTTGGATAGGGTCAGAGTTTATATTCGTATAAATTAACGAAGTGAATTCATCGACGATTATTCCCCGAGTAGTTACTGGATGATAATTTACGGTCTATTGAACAGGAAGAGAACCTGGCGGCAGAACCGAGTTGCGAGACAGAAAGAGAGAGAGAGAGAGAAAGACGGAGAGCGATATGAATCGAATCAACGTTTCGATAAATACTTGAGAGTGATTTAATACCATACCTGTATATTTCTTGTTTTTTTTTCTTGTTTCATTTTCGTTCATTTAATTCGGCTGAGTCGGCCGCCGCGTTTCTGTGAGCGGAAATTTCTTAATACGAGACGCTAGCTGATTGTGGTTCGTTCTGCAGGATTATAAACTAGAAGAGAGGGGTAAAAGAAAAATGAAGAAGCTTAAATAATCATCCCGTTCAAAGAGAAAGAATATTTCAATTTCCGGTCGGTGTTGTTGATCCGTCGAAACTTGAAAAATTCATACGCGATAATTATGCAGCATACAACACGTCGCGGTTGGAATATACGATTGTTTGTTATTCATCGCCGGTTTACACGTTCCGCGATTAACTCAGGACTGAACTGGCCATACTTAAGCATAATTAAATAACTCGCTAGTGCTGCTACCGGGTATCCCAGCGAACTTATCGTCAATTAGTTGTGGCTTATTCGCGACTATTGTAGGAGGACCGTGTCAAGGGATCCGAGTAATTATTTAGACCGGCGATGAGGGAGAGGGGCGAGAAATTTTCCGCCGAGCTTAGATGACCATGTAATTTTTATTTATCATTCGTTCGCGAGAAAATTAAATTGTACAGTTGGCAATCGGAGACAGCGTTTACTCTCCAAGGGCGAAGAAAGAGCGTTGTCAATATATTACACTCGAGCTTTGTTCTAAATTGAAACATAGTCTACCGAATCTCTCTTTCTCTCTTTCTCCCTTTCTCTGGAAGAGAGGAAATTCTCAGCACGTAACGGTTGTATAAGGAATGGGTTTGGTCCAGGAAACTACAAGCTGCGTCGTTCCGTTGAAAATAGTAAAGTAAATACCGCAACGTCCGCCGTACAGAGAGTGTGGCTCTCATACATCTGTGCAACTGAAACTCCGAGTAAATATGTACCGAAGGTAAGAAAATAAAAAAAAGAAATAAAATAAATAAATGTACATACATATGTATATGAAGTAGAACAACGCAAGAATCTCTCTATTCCGAATCGATGATGTTGCGAAGCAATTGTTACGTGTATTTCGGTAACGTCGAATCGCGAAGTTTTAGAGAAAGAGAGAAAGAGTCCATCGAACAAGCTGCTTTCCACATTCGTCAAGCCATGTTCGCTTCATTGACTCGATCTGAATCGGGCGAGAGTAAAAGAGGAAGGACGACTGGTGAAGTTCGAGGAGATGAACGCTTGTCGAAGAGGTACAGGCTTGCGGTTAAACGAGGTTGAAGTTAGTAACGTTAATCCAACGATGCATGTTTGGGAAAAATCGTTACCTCGATCCTTGGGATTGTTCGAAATTCAGCTAGGAAATCGTAACAAATAAAGCATTTTCCTAATTCAAAAAGAAACCACCTTCTTGAAAGTCTGCGTAAGAAAGGCTTGTTAATTGGTTTATAGTTCGTGAATTAGTTCCAAGTTAATTTATAGTTACTTGTAAATGTCCGATTGGTAGAAAATAAATTCCAGTTTAATAAGCAACGTTCTTTTCACGGGATCGTTGTGGAAATGGAGCAGAAGGCATTCGGTAAAAGATGTTGTAGAAATTGCGACGTTTTGTGAATAATAAATAAAGTTATTTACTAATTTCATACAGCTGGAATCATCAAGTGCACTGAAAAAGTTTATTTAAATTCAATATTCAATTCAAGTCGTTCCACCTCCGTTGTAAAAGTTCATCAGAGAGATTCTGGCAACTTTAGTTTACCTAAAAGGAAATGTCTTCCGGATAACTAAAAACCAGGATTTAACCAGCTGGAGATTTCAGAAATTCACAGAACTAAAAGCTAAACATCTTAAACAAATCACCAATTTATCTTACGACGAATTAACAAGACTTCTCGTAACGAACCAAATAAACAAATAACCGTAATAAAGTAAAGTGGTAGATAAAAATTCGGGAGTCAACACCTTCCGTCACGAGTCGTTCTGATAAAATTGTGCAACAACGATTTTTTCGCATCACGTTTCGTTAACGTTAACGCTACTAACTTCAGCCCTGTCCGGTGTAATGGAAACGGAAATTTATCTGGCATTAGTGTCTTCAGCGCGTGGTTAATTTAACTGGTTTATAAGGCAAATTTTGTGGAAAGGGGGGGCAAGGGGCGGGGTCAGTTTCCGCGTGTGTGAAACACCCCGAGATCCCCGACCACCTACCTCGTCCTTCAGGAACCTGGAGTGTTTTGCTCGTTTGCCATCGTATCGCGGTTTATTATCTCGAGGGAATATGTGCGGAGACGGCAGAGCCGCTTCGCTGTGGTGGTCCACTTTTACGTCTTTGCTTTTCTTCTATTTTCTAGGCAATATGGAACGAATAACACCCGCATAGGTGCCCGAGTTACGTGCAAGGATCACAGGTCGGGATACAAAGCTCGTTGGACTTCGTACTTGCAGATGCTTGTACCCGTGTTCCTGACACTCCTCGTAATTTCCAATTCCTCCCACTTCGTTCCCTTCGTATTCGTTTTGCCTTCTTCTGCTTCGCTATTTCCTATTTCCAACTTGCACTTTTTACATCCCGCGTACAGGACTCAGGAACGGGTTTTTTGCATCAGTAGAATGTTCCAGGATACATGAATAACTGATACATGGATCTATTTAGATTTCGGGATCCAACGATTCGGAAAAAAAAACAGAAATTCGACAAGAAAGAAAAAGAAGAAAAAAAATTTCGCTCGCAGAAGTCGAAAAGCCTTGACGAGTTCTAATCGGGACTTGACCGTCGGTTAATTTATCGCGCTAAAATGGTGCTGATTAAAGAGTTATAACGAAGCGGCTGCGATGCTGTACGTCAGACCGGAACCGTTCTTCAGATAACAAACAGTTCGCTCGTAATTTTCTTACCTCTTCACACGAGCAGCGACTTTCTCGGTGATTGCGAACGCCGGCTTTGCCTAATCACAAGGCTATCCAACGACTTTTTCCCGTCTCTCAACAGCTGATGTTTCCACACGTTCGACGAGTGAGGAGGTGTTTCAACGCTTATTCTCCTTAGATTCCCGGCTGTTATTAGCCGCGCCAAGTTAGCCAATAATTATCCAGTGCTTGCAACGAGCAAAAATGTGACTAATTATCCCGATATCGTTGCCGCAATCGCGAGGGTTGTATAATTTGCTCAACCACAGTCAGTCGGTGTTACGAGCAACACATGTTATCGTAGCAGGGCTTCCGGTGTGGTTCTTGGACCGAATGAATTAACAGTTCGTTTTGATACGTTTTACACGAGATCATTCGAGCAAGGACGAAAATATTCCGGAGCCTCTTCTCGATCAAATGAATCGCGAATCTCGGAAGATGAGTCAGCCTGTCGGCGTTGGCACGTGTTGTAGAAAAAGTTGAAAGGAATGCGAAAGAGGGTTGAAATTAGGGGCTGATAATGACGCGGAGAATAGCCGGGATCTGAGGCGCAGCAGCGAAGTTGGAAGACTTCGGGTAAAATTGGAGAGGCAATTAATCATCTTATTGACTACAGTCGGTGCAGCGGTAAACAATTTAGCGAATAAAAGTCGGCTCGATTTTTTCGCCTTTCATCCTACCCAAACCACGACCCCAGTCTCTTTTTACTGGCAAATCTCTACCGCCTACTCACAGCTTCCTGTCTAACGATAAAAATAGCTCGGCGCCGTAAGATAAATGATAGAGAAGCGAGTTGCGGATAATCCCATGGCAAAGAGAAAGGGGGAAGTTGAGATCGAGGTTTCGCGGGTTAGACGCAAGGACATCTGGTTGATCCGATTTCGAATCGACCTGCGGATTCGGGGGATGAGAGAGGAGCGGGAGTCTTTAGATTAGAGAAACGCCCTGCCGGGTAACAGAGAAACGTAAAATGATCCCGCTTTTATCGCAGCGCTATCCCCGAGCCGTGGATTCGAGGCAGCCATCTGGTATGCATGATGCCAAAAGACATCGAAAGACATTTCGAAGATTCTCTTCCGAATTAGGAGAGACAGCCGGCGTTTCGAGGAGGCGGCGTTAAACGTGAGCGGAACTCCGAACCTCGAATTCTACACCCGTTCCCGACATACCGGTTGTCTCCATCACCCTGGATACCGACTATTCAAAGCTTCCATGGGTATCCAAAGTATTCAAAGCAGGCAGTGTAACAGTTTCTTCGTCCCGAGAGTCGATCCGGTGATAAACTCCGAAGTGCGGTTACCAGTTTTCATTTCTTCGTTAACAGGCTATCGGAAGTCCAACGTGTCGCAGCCTTTTTCTCATTCCAAAAATCATTACGGCACCGTGATGACATCAGAGGACGCGGAACATCCGAAACGATTCTACAGAGAACATTCTCTCGATATGAGAATCACTGATAGGTCTGATTTCCCAGCGGTCTCTCCGCGGAAGAAAGTGCCTCGGCTGTTATTCGCCGTTTGAAATCACGACGATCCGACGACGAATCGAACTATGCCGTCGCGATGACCGGCGGTGGTTTGGACGGTGGATACTTTGTAACCTGAATCGTCAATGCGGGCCATGGATTCATTCGACGGAACCTTGTCATCGAAAACACGTGATCGCCTGAGCAAAATGGTCAACTGCCTCTAAGTCGCGCGACCGCAACTCCTGATAACGAGGTGCAAAAACGTCGGTAGCGATGGATATAAAAGGGGAGCCGTATATACTAGAACCAGTAGCAAACAAACTGCGACTGTACGAAGATGTTTAAGGTTACGGTGATCGTCGCGTTGCTGATTGTCGCGGTCTCCGGGTTCCCGGCCAGGATGATCGACGTCGCTGACTTGGAGACTGTTCGAATTCTGGGTAACCAAGACCAAGCCAACGTCGATCCAACCGTCGCGGATAAAGGATTGATTTACTTGGACTCCGAAGACGAGGAGGTCAAAACTTCGGAAGGATTGGCGAATCACGAATACCTCAATCCCGACTGGGAATCGGATGGCTCGTTCGAGTCGCGGGATAATGACGATTTGGAGGACGATGACACGGATAATGACGATTTGGAGGACGATGACACGGAGGTTGGACTGCGGGGAAAGCGATCAATGGATTGGCACATGGCGCAACCATCGAAGGATTTCGACGAGGGTGCGGTTAAGATTCGTTGGAGGTGGAACGACGGGACGCCGGAATCGAAGCCACGCAAAGTGGACGTATTCGATGGTCTTAACGCGAAGCAGTCTGACTCTGCCCAAATCAACGCGCCTCTTGTGCATTATCGACGACTCTGCAAGTCCAGATTCGAGCGTCGTGACAGACACGGCGTCTGCAGATCAGTCATCGACTGATCGCGTTTCATCACATTCGTAAATGTCAATTTTTATGGTTCGTTTCACGATGTGTTTGTCATACTTTAGAGCCATAAGCACTTCCTTCATTATACATGTACTTGTGCAAACGATACGACGAGTGATAATTACATATACGATATCAATTTACCGACAAGTTGGCGGTTCTTGGGTGTAATTTTGATCATTCCTTTTTTCCCCCACATCGGACCACCTCGTGTTACTATGTGCGACGAAAGTTTCGACGAAAATCTTGAAATAAGTAGGAATAATTGATTCCATTTGCAATTCTTTGGACTCCGACATAACATGCATACAGCTGTATAATAATAATCTCAGGAAAGTGTCCACAGGTATAATTTAAACGAATTAAATAACGTTCCAATTTCAGATCTTCGAACGAGGTTTGTTTTTCACGTTGAATTATTCGTTTTACTTACATATTCTGCGGACGGGGTGCGTTTTCCTTTCGTATTGCGGTGAAGGTGGCGGCTGTGTACTTTCCATTAACTTCAACAGTGACCGTCCAATCAGGGCTGCTGGACGTGGCTCCCAATATTCGTACGCCGGATTTCACCCTGGCTCTGTAAGCGGAGAAATGGAAGAGTAAAAATTTGACAATCGACCAAAGAAGCTTGGATGCAGGATAACCGAAGGAGTATTCGTAATACTAGCGGATGTACTATCGGCTATGCTTTATCTCGAACCTTTTACCGGGCGAAAGTTTCCGGACCTGCGGGACGATATTAAAAACTCAAAGCCACAAAGTTACGCTCTGAGGGGAGGGGTGGGGAGGGAGGGGAGGGGGAAAGGAGGGACTCGAGAGGGTTGTAGTGGAAAGATGAAATTCCCCGTTTCATCGTTTGAAAAACGATCATTGAGAGCGAGTATGTAGTTATACCGAATAATATTATCCTCGATAACCGCTGCACGGGGGGCAATTATAGAGGTCCGGATAACTTTTCGCGAAGGAATTAAATTATAATTACCTTTGAGTGGAAATAATTTTTATAACCTTCTTTGCCTCTCGACTTCAAGCCTCCGTCGTTCGTTCGGATCGAGTGGAAGTGAGGGGCGGGATTAAGACGTTACGCGTACTTTTAGGAGCGGCGACGAATTCAGCCCGTCTAGACTCTCTCGAGGCTATGAAAAAGGAGCGTGCGTCGTAAATCGGGGTTGAATCGACGACGCAGACTGGGTATATTACACTACCCCGCGATCTTATAAAGCCGGGCTCAATACCGCGTAATATTATAATGGCTCGGTCCGCGATAGCCGCCCTTCGAGCTCAAATAGGGACGATGACGACTCGACAAATACTCGCGTATCTGACAAAACCGGTCCTCGAACCTTTTGCCGCGGTCGTCACTTGAATTCGAGACCAAGTTTCCGTCCGACATTACGATTTATCCTATAAATCTCAAACTAACGAATTTATGGAATTTAGCGAACGGTTCTACAAAATACGCTACGAAGAAAAAACCGTATATGTGACCAATTGTAGCGTAACGTATTGAAAAAAGTCAAATTCACCGTTGGTTGAGAAGGCTAAGGAAAATAAGACGTGTGGGAAAAAGAAAGTCAGTAAAATTTTTTAAAAAACTAAGGCGTTTCTGAGTTTCCGGTAATAATTCAACCCCTTCTTATGCTAAGTTGGCAAGACTCGGTTCCGATCGAAGCTGCGTCCACGAATCGTAGAGTATCAACGACGAGAGAAAGAAGAAGAATGGGTGGGTAGTTTCCACTGCATGCGGCACAAGTTTTTCTAAAATCTCAACTTCGTGCGGAGTCAAATCGTTTTCAACCGTTCGGAAAAGGGGCTTCTTGTAACTTTTAAACTGCGAAAAATTTTTGACAATTTTAACATGCTGTCGCAATGAGACGCAACATCAAATGACAATCATGAAAATGATTAAAATTTACCGAAGTTTGGAGTCTCGTTCGTTAATGGAATAAAAAAATCATGTGCTGACGTCACGCTAAACTGCAGTTTGAAATACGTCTCACAGATAAGCGTTAGATCCCGGAATGAGTTCGAGTTGTAAGTGCGAACTTACACAGCGATACATTACGTGCAACCGGTGCAGCAATATCGCTCTTAGAAAATTTCAGACACGTCTTGATTCTGCCGTGCCGCTCTGCATCTTTACCGTTCCCTATTTTCCCTGCTTCGTTTTTCCTTCTCCTCTTCATTTTCCGTATTATACACGTGTAATGACAGAGGCCAGGGTCTTCGAGGCCAGAGGGTAAGCTCTGGAAAATTAATTGGCTCACCAGAAGGCAGCCGCAGGTGCTGGAGAATAAAGAAGAGAACGACTTGCCGAAAAGCGCAGTTTTCAATGCCAAAAAACCAACGACTTTCCACTTTTTCTTCCCTACTTTGTCTCGAACCTTTCATCTCCTTTTAAAACTACCCCTCTTCACTTTCCGCCTTTGCGAAAACGTTAGATATCTCGGTACCTCTGCATTTCACGCCTCCTGGCGCTTCAAAGCCGGACGCAAATTGCAAGGGAACGAGAGCTTGCAGACATTCGACTCGAAAGATGAGGTAAGATGGTTTCTCGTATTGCCAAAGTCGTTTTTGCACTGTGCAAACTTCCACCCGAAGAGAACGGCGAGGAATACAATGAATAAATGACGGGGATTCTGTGTAAGGTAGGACGACACGTGGAGGCCATTGGTATCAATTTGGTGGTTACATTCCGCGACGTGACTTAATAAGTCATAGACTTGATTATCGATCACGCTTACTTACGCCGACGGGGTAGCCGATAATGATACTCGACGGAGAGACGTGAGTTCAATTCGAATTCCCTTAAGCTCGTGTTATATAAGTATATACGATGTTTAAAAGGTGGGCGGCGTTTCAACGAAAGGTATAAGCAGCAGCGATGAACGAGCCTCGAAGTATTTCAACTTCAATTTCGGAGGGCATAAGTAATTCAAGTACGGGGATTCTGGGAAAACATTGACTCGTCAGAGATTCAAACCTTCGCCCAAGGGGGAATTAAATTCACCAACGAATTTTCACTTTTTTTTCTCATTCGTTCTTTCTTCCCCGAATTCCAATTCTCAGCTGTAATTATTTATCAACTTTTCATTCTTTCCTCGTCGTTTCTTTGACAGTTAAAAAAGACTTGCACGTTGACTTGAACCGTGCTTTTCGAGTCAGAAGAGCAAAAAATAATAAAAAATTAAATAAAAATGAAAAGAAACTGACCGATCTTCGAGCAACATGACAGGCGTGTAAATTCTCTGTAATATCCGCCGCATAGAAATCAACGCCTGATAAAAGACAACTCTGATTACTCTCGTGTAGCGAGGACCGAGGCAATAAGGCGCCATTGGGTTGAAAATAAATCACAACACGTGCGCGTTCCGCGCCTCCTTTATACACATCCATCCATCCATCCATCCATCCATCCATCCATCCATCCCAGTACGTTTCGGGTGAAATATGAACGGATATAGAATTTACCCAGGTAAAAAAAAAAGGGCATCCGATTTTTGATACTACCGAGGGAGATTCGTCGGGACGAGAGACAATTCGTGACGCAAAACGCGAATCGTTACGGTATGTGTGTGTGTGTGTGTGTGTGCGTGTGTGTGTGAAAGAGTATAGGTATAACGGTGTAATGAAACCGGACCGAGATTGCTGTGCGAATTTCGCAATTTCGCAATTTCGCTGTACCCGCCGATCCTCAGTCACGTACTTCGGGGAATACATAACTCAGTTGAGATTCAGCTGGTATCGTTGTCAACTTCTCCTGTCCTCGGACTGTGCGAGAGGCAGGCCCCGGTAATACAGTTAACTGCAAAGTGACGTACCTCTAACGGTTTAGTTTACAGGAGCAATTACAGTTTCCGACGTAACCCTGACGAGGGTTGCTCGAGGCCGCAGCAATGCGGCCTCACGATTACTCTTGAAGCCGCCATTTTTCATTCCGAAAAATTAAACTGAGCCCGCGTTGCCGGTGAAAATTAAACGAAATCTAGATTCACTGTTACCGTGTTATTCTGTGTTCGAAATGCTCACGACTAATAATAATTAACAATTGTTATTCCGGCGATTTCGGTTCGATCGTTTATTATTATCGTACGGATTGGACATTTTTTTGTTATACGATGCAAGCTGTAAGGTTGGCGATTAAATATTTTAACGATATTCACGAATCGATACATTTTTTCCCACCCAAGTATATGCTTATGTAATCGGTAAGACTTGGTTCGATAATCTATACCGTCTTCGAACGAATTCTCAAGGGAAAGAAAACAAAACCTCTGGCGCAAAAACCAGGCGCCAAGTACATTAAATTGGAAACTACTCAAAAAAAAATAAAAAAATTAAAAATTACCCCACGACTCAGAAGCCGCCAAAATGACAATGTATATTCCAATAAGTACAAGCAACAATTATATCCTTGCCTACAAAAAAATTTTGAAATCAAAATCGTTAATGCCAAGTGCGTAATTTCTTCACAAAAAATAAGAAAACAACAAGAAAAGTAAAGAATTAGGGACTATTGGAATTATGGAAAATTTGGTGCTATTTGTACTTGAAGGAGATATTTTAGAAAAATACTTTAAGGAATAAATCAAATTTTGTCATTATAGCTTCATCTATGCATCGTGCCTTGACTAAATTTACCTACAGAGCGTCTTTGTGCAGCTATATGTAAATCGCCTCTATAACAAGGTAATTAATTTGCTGTGTTATAGCCCATTAGTCGAACCGATATAATGCGAGCATACGGACGTATCTAAGAAACAACACATTCGTAAATATAGAGGTGAATTTCGTTGGCTGGATTTTAGAAAATAAAACGATATTCTTCGAAATTGTGGCACGAAATGGATTGCCGATAATTTGAGAATCCGTTTATCGTTAAGAACGGATTGTTTTGGATCGCATATGCCGCACGAAAGAGAATATCGAGTACCGAATTAACTTCGACTTGGTGAACAAAGCATTGACATTCATATATCCAATCACTTCCGGTAAATACTCTCTTGTCGTAACGAAGATCAAACCTGAATACTACGGCGTTTGATGGGCGAAATTATTCATCGAGCAAACTGGGCGGAAGACTTGCGGAAATTGCAAAATATAAGTCCTTCAATCAAACAGACTTTTCAAGAGGTCCGAACCTACACGGCAGCGAACTTCAATATTTGCTCGCTCCAAACGGCGCGTCTATTCATCTTGTACATACCGATCGATGTGCATCGTCGTTTATTCTTAGTTTTCTAAAAAGTCCCGTCAAGTACAACTGATTCTGAACGTTTCAATCCGTCTCTACTTCGTTATTGTCCGTGTTGATTATTCATTTTTACGAAGAAGTTACGACGTATTTGGCGGCAAGGATTTTCATTTCAATATTTATTGTCCGTAAGTGTGTACTTACTTGAATACGTACGTTGTCATTTTGTTGCTTTCTAAGTTGAAAAGCAAATTGTTGATGATAGTTTCGACTTTGTTATACTTGAAGCAAGATTAGACATACCGATATAACGTTGAATCGGAAAATACGATACATCTACGAACGCCAAATAAACGCAGAAAGAAGAGAATCCTCTTCCTCAATTTCGGAGCACGTGTGAAAGATAATATCTTGATCTCGTAATCGTTCGGCGATCAAGAGAACAGATAATAACGATAGATCAAGCTGTGGGAAATCCGAGATTAGTCGACGATACGATGGTTCGGATTATAATGCCGTTAAGTCTAACCTCAGCAGAATGCTGGGTAATTCGGTGGAAAACATAAGAGACCCGCACAGCCGAGAGCCGGGATACGAATCGAGGGTTGCAAGTTACGTTTAGGGGATTGTGGCACACACCGTGGGATGCGGAGTAAAGGGGTGGCCGCCACACGTCGAAACAACTTTCGACAAAGTTACCCGCATCGCAAAGTCGTTCCTCGCATGCCTCGGGCTAAGCAGGAAATTATGCTGCTTCTCGTTTCATTCGTCGCAGGACTTCTGCGAGGATTCGAATTAGAATGCGTTTAAGAGTCGGAGAAAACGTGTTTCTTGTAATCATTTAATTAAAAGGAACAACAAGAAAAATCAAAAAAAAAAAAAAAAATGCTATCGAAATTTCAAATCGAGAGGAAGTATTTGAAATGAGTTTCTGGCAATATTTACAACGAAACTGTTATTCATATCGGTATAATACAACAATCAATTGTATATTACAAAGAGAAGCGATGATTTGAAAATCTTCCTTTTGTTTCGAAACAATGCATCTCCTGATATACAAACTTTACGATTTCAATAAAGCTTGGCGTTCACCCTACATCAGACTTAGGGCACGACGATAATTGGCCATGTACTCTGTTACAGGCGCCGGTTTTCATCCCCTCGGAGTGTTCATAAATTGTCGAAAAAGAAAGAAGAAGAGAAAAAAAAAAAAAAAGAGGAAAGAGAAAGAGACGGAGAAAGAGAAAACGAAAGAACATAAGAACGCCGTCTGTTTTTCATCCCCTTGAATCCCCTCCACCTTCTTTAAACGTATTATAACACCAGCACCGGCGCTTTTCGAGATACCGGCGCAAAGCGGAAAGTTCCCGTAGCCGACTTCTGCGTCGCGTCGTCACCGGCATCGATGGTGACCCTTCTCGTTACCGGGGATTTACGTCCCTCCGCACCCGAGCGTTCTCCATCCCGGCCGTATTCTTACCTCAGTAAGGAGAAAGAAAGAAAGGAAGGAAGGAAGGAAGGAAGGAAGGAAGGAAGAAAGAAAGAAAGCAAGGAACGAGGTTCAGGGTGGTAGGCAGTTCCTCCTTCCTCCGCAGGCCGTTATATAATCGCCGTTGTGCTTTACGACAGCGCCAGGTTTCCCACGGAATCTTGCGTCGTAGCAGCTGGGAGCGAAGCGCCGAGGAAATTAAAATTGTGCGACGATCCGAGGGGGGAGGCAACGTCAGGACGACGTCGACCTTAAAAACTCGCAAGTTTTACGGTTGGTGCAGGGTAAATTATTACTGAACACAGCGGCAGCTTCGCCTTCGGCGAGGTCTGTTATCGCGTACCTTATTGTAATCGAGAACAGATGCGACATCGGCGTCGCTTTGACCCACCCTCGCAATATTCGCAACGCATCGCACATATATATATATATATATATATATATATAAATATATACAGTAGGGGGTCACAAATCAGGGATGGATCGATAGGGTAGCTTTTACTCGGTTCCCCGTGCATACATATACACGTATAGACTACCGCAGAGACACGCGAGTTCGTAGAGCTCATGAGGTAGAATGTAGGTACGTATCCTGCTTGGTGTTCGGAACTCGAGAGGATTTACGGATTGGGGGATGAAGGGGTGGGTGGTTGGGTGGCACGGCTTGATCTCTCCACACCGCGAACAGGGTTCCCAGTTCGTACTACGAAGTAGATGGAGATACCACGCTGCGGAGACACTCAAAGATATACATATACGTATAATACGCAGGGACTGTCGCCTAGTCTGCATGCATCGCGTGGATATCGATTAACAATTTGCATGCAAATGACACGGGGCGGTAATTGCGCCCCACGGTTGATCAGCTCTGTTGCCGGAGACTCGGTCTTGATCCCAGACGAGATCTTGATCTCGATCTCTCGGTCTCCTGTCGTCACACTCGTCGGGAGATTCTAAACGCGATTCGTGAAACGTATCGCTAATCGAGAATTCACCTTTAATTCGACGGGGTGAGAATACCGGTAACTTTGCTTCAACGTTACCGTTTTATCATCGTCCGCGTTTTCGACGTACCGAAACCGTGGAGCCGACTACCTCGCAAAATGATGGTAACGATAGGGGGAAGCCGAAAGCCCCGTGACGTAAAAAAATAATGAAAAGTTGAAACTCGAGCAGAGCAGGGTAAACATGTTTGTATAGGTACGTATATAAGGGCATGGTGCCGGCTTGACAATATTTTAAAAGTCGAATATCCACGCGCGGATTCACCGAAATATGTGTGTATAATTTGGATCCGCGGATGCTAAGATTTCATCGCGGTAAACCGACGTCGTACCGAGTTTGGCGATCAACCCCCGTCGGCGAGCTCGTTAACTCAGCTCGAGTAACGCACGTTATCCTGCAACCTCGTCCTAGTCATTGCCTTCCAGGTTATACGTGTATGTATAAGCGGACTGTGCAGAACTTCGCTGAGGGGTTTATTAGGAAACTGTTTTCATCGAGGTTTATAGTTAATTTTCGAATCAGGCTTTCTACCTCGGATACCAACGGTTGTAGGGTAGAGGCACCATTTTTGCCCACCTTTGTATCATTTTTTTACTTTTTTCTGGTACCATGAATCTATCCACTCATTGAATTCGTTACAAAAGCCTATTCTGCACATAATATTGCTGTGATAATAAACTGCTTCGAAAACAATTTGAAGAATAATTAAAGCTGTTTCAACACAGTTTGTACAATTTGTGTCCATATTCAGAGAAATTTTTAGTTCCGCTTACCGCTCAGTCTTTAATTATTTTCATTTTTTACCACAAACGAAAAATATAGTTCTAATGGATCTAGTGGATGGTCCAAAACGGTGCATCTACTCTACATGCCAATGTACCATGGTTTTCTGATTCTAAACCATAATAATTTCGGGCCACCTGCGAGATAAGACCACGATTTAATCCACGAGATAACCCATTATTCAGAATCCATAATTCATCTTCTTGTATAATTGTACCGATTAAAAACGTTGGGTACGCGGGTTTCGCCGTTGTCTGCTCGTAGTCGGAATCGTCTCTTGTATCTGCCGGCTCCATTTTTTTCGGCATGATGTATCGCCGCGGTTCACAATCAGTTCCGAAATCGAATGGACGGGATTTGGTCGGCGGAGGTTGTATAGCCGTAGTAGAATGCGGAGTATTTTTATTCGTTTTTTTTCTATATACATTCGAGCTCACGTAAGGGAGGGAGGGTTTTTGATTGGTTCCCGCCACTCTATGACCCGATACGATTAACTCGATTTGATTTAGAGGATTCGGATAGGTATTACCGCCGAGGAAAATGAATTATACCTACACCAGTAACGAAGAGGAGGAACGTTAGCGGGGGGGGGGAAAGAATCGGGCGAAACGCAGCGGAAATCTGATAGAGCGTGCGGAATATCGCATCGATGTGATGCACGGCTTCGGTCGTGACGTGGCTTACGATATAAATCATCGTTTCAGGTTAATCTGCCCGACTGAACGTCACGACGCACCGGCTTTCGGGGCTATCCTTAATCCCTCTCATGTCCGCGGAGATTATTGCTTCGTAATGACGCATTTTTTTTCCAGCTAGCGTTGGATCGAGCATGAGGAATAGGCTTACAGGAGGGCAAGAGCGATGGAATAATCGAACACTTCGAGTTACGGTGCTGAAAGTAGGATTGACGGATGCAGAGCCGAGCAAGGGGAGAAAAATTAGAAATGAAGGTTTCGAAAAAAGAAGATATAAAATAAAGAGAATCGAAATTGCACCAAGTGATAGAATTACGCTACGTCTTGCCCTGTCAAATACGACGATTTCAACACACCGAGTTGTAGCATTGTCGTATGCATACAGTGTAGGGTATTTCAAAAGAGACACAGCAGGTACGTAAATATTCACATTGAATCCGATAACGATAATTGGCTAAATTACGCGATAAGAATTCGACAGGCTCTTTTTCTCCATCCGATTATAATACGATCATTACATTACACTATATTTGGAGAGGTCGTGTAGGAACGGTCAAAGCGGCATTCAACGACTCGAATAAACTCGAGCTCCTTATTTGGTACCAACCCTCGATCCCACTGCGTCGCTAACAACGGGAGTATAAAATAAATGGGTTACATAGCAGCTGAATGAATCCTTATTCCAACGTTTCACGAAGCACTTCCATACATTCCGCGTGACGACTTCACGGAATTTCCCAACATTCATGCAACAACGATTCTATGTAATGTGAACAGAGTATTAAGCTTTGTTTGACACCCTGGGGTACGCAACAAACGACCACGTGCCTCATTTTCGTTAATTTAAAGTACCTAAATCTAAAAAGATCGGGTCTGCGAAGCCGCAATGTGTCATTTCGATATTTTTTTATATAACCTACATAGGTCCGATAATTTTTCAAATGAAAATATTTAACGGTTCATTTGTTATAACGATTTTTGTCGCTGGGGTACAAATGATCCCAGTGTGTCAAGTACGCGATTCTACAAGACTGCGCGAAGCAAGGGTTAAGCCTCTGACTAAAACCGGGAACAATAGAAACATACCCCCAAAAACGAGGTATTTTGTTATGTAACCTACATAGCCCCAAAAAGTTTTCAAATGAAAATATTTAACGGTTCATTTGTTGTAACGATTTTTGTCGCTGGGGTACAAATGATCCCAGTGTGTCAAGTACGCGATTCTACAAAAGTGCGCGAAGCAAGGGTTAAGCCCCTGACTAAAACTGGGAACAATAGAAACGTACCCCCCCAAAACGTGGTATTTTGATTATCCGTACTCACCGTATGATGACTGCAGCGACAAACGCGCCTTGTCTGGGGTGTAGAAACGCCGGAACATGGAGCCTGGACCTCGGATATAGAGGCGCGTGGGGCACCAAAAGCGTCAAGGCATCATCAGCCCTGAGCTCCTTGTAGGCAGCCCTGTTCGGAGCGAGAGGAACCTGTCCCAACGGAGTGACAGGTTGTATCTGAACCCTGGGCTGACAGCCACCGTCGCTCTCGGTCCTGGGCTCGAGTACGGAATATGCGACCTGAACTAGCCGTGGTAGGGTCTTGGCGACCTTGACCCTACCGGAGGCGTCGGGAGGTGGAAGCGGCGCCCACCACGCGGCGGGGATGGTGATTTGGGCGAGGCAGACGCCGTCCTCGCCGTCGGGACTGCAGGCCGCGGTAAGTGGCGTCCGGCCGGCGAGGGAGGCGTGGAGAACGACGCAGACCCGCTGGTGCCGAGCCAGCAGGACCTGCCGACGACCGCCGGCCTCGCTTCCGGCGTGGAAAAGCACTCTGAGCACCGGCGAGTCCCGAGGGACACTCGGCCGCACTAGGTGAGCCGACATGTCGAGATGCCTGGCGCTGAGTTCCTGAGCATCGAGGAGGGCTGTCGTGGATGTCAAGTTCCGCCTCATCTCTGGTCCCGGAAGCGCGTCCAGAGGATCAGGGACTATGTACCTCGCCGGAACGGTCTGCTTAGTGCTGAAAGGTCCGTAGGTCGCGCGGACCGAGGCCGGCTCGCTGGTCTGGAAGACCGTGAAGGTGTCGATGGACAGGATCGAACCCGGCGGCGCGGGACCCGGTGCTAGGATTGGGGGCACCGGGATCGAATCCGGCTGCGCCGGGTACGACTGTCTTGGTGTGTGCTTCAGGAAGAATCCTCCATCCTTGTTCTCGAAGTGCACCTCGACCGACGCAGCTACGCCTGTATGGGCAGAAAGAGACAGGATTGTTATCTTAGGGCATCGTCATGGGTTGGATGGTACGAGGAATGGGTTTGTCTTTCGGTCGGATGATAACTATCGCCTAAGTAAACCATCGTCCCACTAGCAGAGAGTCTCGATCAATGTTTATCGAAGTAAGCAAGGTGTTACCCTCCAAATTGGAAGAGACTTTTTCTTCGTTAAATCAATCATCTTCGATCATACCGTCACGGAATACGTACACAGTTCTCTCTTGATGAACCTGAATCTAAATTCAATCTCATCAGTAGGACTAATTCCGTAGAAATTTTGTGGTGTACTATATTTGTCCCAAGTTTTCAACACTGAGCTTCGGTACGGTTCGATTCATAGTTTGACTGTGAAATAAGCGGATAGAATTATGCAATGAAGATTGCACGGTTACCGCGTCTTGAAAACACTTCGAAGTTCGGTAACGTGAGGTAAAAAGTGTATCAAAAACGGGTTATAATTTTTCTCTACAGAGGGATCACATGTTCCAATGAAGAGAACCCGCTTGCCATGGAACATCCGCAGTCTAAGTACAAGGGTACGAGATGCGGTACACGTGTAACGCACACCCTAACCAGCTAGTGCAGGAATAGCACAAGCATTAAGGGTAAGCCCGTGTGTGCAGGGGCAGGTCGTAGATTAGTCAGAGAGGAATCAAGCACAGGGAGGAAGGGGGGTACGGCGGTAGGGGGTGGTGTAGGTAAAGTAGAAGGATTACGAATCCGGGGATGACGAGGTCCCCGTCTCATTCTACGGATTAGAGAAAACGGCGAGATTGCGGAGGACGGATGGATGGATGGACGGACCGAGTGACGCGGGATTCAATTTCGTCTCTGTTAGTCGGGGCTCCGAAACCGAAAGGGTCCAGCCGACTACCTAGATTCCAGTTATTATACGCAACGGCACGAGAGAGATATAGAGAGTGAGAGAGAGAGAGAGCGAGAGAGAGAGAGATTCCTCCGCCACGCATAGATGGGTATAATATGGGTTTAATCTGGTACCGAGACGCTGACGTTATACCGCGCAGGGGGTTGAATGACGACGAGGAAGTGAAACTTCTATGCAGGACCGTTCGCCGTTCGTTCGTTTTATTTTACAGAAAATTAAGCTACCTCGTACGTGTGTACGTTGAACCTACACCAGCCCGCAGTAACGGAAGTTTACGGGAACTCGGATACAATTGCGATTCTGCGGCAGTAATTTCACCGAGCAAATATTAAACCCCAAGTGGTAACATTCGCTTTTACTACATTTCGTGCCTCAAACTCGAACTTCGCAGTAAACAAGCATCCAAACGGTGATTCCTTCGGCGAAGAATTGAAAAAGACAGACCTGTTCTTCGGTCTAAGTGAACGTGAAGTTTTTTGGAACGCGGAATTTGGACGGTGCGCCGTCATAATCCATGGCCTAAGGACAAAGTTATCGGTCCCGATGTTATTCGCGAAGAAAATGGTTTCCGCGGAAGATATGGCTAAGCCGATAATCTCGGGAAATGAAGGAACTCCACCGGCAGGGTCAATACTTGCTTCTCTTCAGACCTCGGAGGTGCATCCAGCAAGCAGCTATTTTTACAACAGAGTTTTGTGCTCCACCTTGGCTTATTCTTTCTCGTTTCGAATCGAGCAGCTAATTCCGCTCACGTTTCCTAGCCCCGGTAATTATTTTCCGCAGGGTTCGAGAATGGGGGTTGAAGAAACAAAAGAGAGAAGTAAACGAGGAGAAAGAAAGTACGGAACAAGAGACACCCTCTCGAAAGGAATAAGAAAAAATAAATAAATAAAAAAAAAAAAAACCACCGACAAGGATACACAGAGGCAGTTAAAATTTAGAACCTGTACCGCGTTCCAGTTAATCCAACCACCACGTTGAGCCACTAGAAAAGTTTGAGACAAACGATGCAGGTGCATTCCGGGTTAATGAGGTAGTCGGAGAATTGTCTGCAATTGTTGAACATTGAATTTTGTTCGAAGAGGTGTAAGGTGTAGCTTCAAAAACTTGTGACGAATAGTGAGAAAAAAATATATCGTAAAACCTGAAGAGAGGTCGCTACCAATTATTGTAATATTTTTCATTCATTTTTATATCTACACCTTAAGGACTTATCATATATATGTTAGTTTATTTTTTTCGTATCACGGTCGAATTAATCATTGTTCATAAAAATCAGTACCAAAAACGAAACAGGGAGGTTCGAGGTGATGCGATACTCCCATTTCGGTAACAAAAACTGTTATCGAAATCTTTCCGAGACAATTAATGTTTCGGATAAAAGACGAGAACAGCCAACTGCGGAATTGTTGGGCCCAGTTTGCTATTGATTGGTGAACGATTGATCGGACCACAATACAAAAAAAAAAAATAATTTAAATAAAACTAATATATAATATAGAAGTCCGTAAGGTGGATAAGGACCTCTAAATATTTTCTTACCTCTACCAAGTTGGACGACATTTTTTTTCTCAATATTTGTCACAAAGTTTTCGAGTGGTACCTAATAAAAAAAAAAAAGAAGTAATAGAATTAACCATCGTAGCGTACGTCGAATCGCGAAGAGTTAATAGAGAGTTCCCATGTATCTGAAGTAAAAACAAGGAAAGTTCGGTGGAATTCGTCACTTCAATCATGGTAACGAGTCACGTTGAGACCACCACACCATTGCATCGGCTTTGAGAGACGCGTCCCGAATGAACGCGATGCAATTCTCCGACGCAGTTCTGTCGAGACGAAAATTCTGAGGGGCTCAAGCCGTCGGGCAATGGCGATTCCAATTTTCCGGATGTTTGGAGAATTCACGTCTGGGTAACTTGGTGGACCTCCTCGGAACCCCCGGTCGGCTTTCGTCTACCGAATTTTCAACCGCTAGTCGCCTGATTCGTCTGCATACGCAAAATATCCCGTTCAGCTTTTCCGAGCACCTCCGTGTCTTTTTCTCACTATTATGCAGCCTCTTTTGCCACCTTCGATACGAACTGAAGCAATTTTATATCTCAATTTGTTGTTCAATTCTCGTCTCATATTGAGCAAACTTCATTTCGAAACGCACCGCTGTCCAGTTGCAAAAATTCGTTTCGGATGATTCGAAGAGAAAGATTTCAAGTTATGCCACCTCAAATTTATCACGTAAAAACGAAAGGTGCCTTGTGTTCGAAAAGTCGTTATTCAAAAGCAAACAAGTTGAAATTGTTTGGAGAATCATGAAATCATTTTCGCAAATAGATATGACACTTTTTTCTTTCTTTCATTATTGTTTTCTTCTCCGAGTCCGGGCATATGTATATAAATGTCGTTGTTTGGTTAGGTTAGTTTGTCTGCTTGGTCCGTAGCGGCGCCATAGCGTATGGGAGTAAATAAATCATCCCATAAGTGCGTGCGTTATACGTATGTACCTAAGCCTAGAATGTAATTGGTATCCTCTCATGATATGGGAGCGCGGATATGTATTTGGACAAGTAATCGATTTATCCCAAACCGTCGAGCGGAGAGTGAGAAATATGTGAAAAACAAAGAAAAAGAGAGAGAGAGAAAACGAAGATATGCGCGGAGGATAAACGAGATCGAAGTATTGTATACATTTTCATATCCAACTGAGCCTGACAATACGTTATAAATTGTTACTCCCTAGCAGCCTTTATTTATGTATATCCACAACCTCTATACATGTATTTTGTACGAAAATTTATTACACTCATTGTCAGTCGAGAGCGTTGTGAGACAGATACCGAAATATATAAAAAATAAAAAAAAAAATTATAAGAAGCCTCGATCCATCCGCTTCCATCGATCTCTCCCGAAATGCGATAACTATAAACGCGAGAATTGCTGATTGCGGAAAATATTCTCAGACTTAAATTAATCGGGAGAACTGATATAATTACTGTTCATAGATTTTGGCTGTTCGAAATGATCCGTACAGGTGGTGATGATCCAAGGGGGTGTGAGGTGCTTCAAGGATTCCGAATGAATTATCCAGGTACACTCTGCAGCACGTTCTATCAGCTCCAAGATTACGCAATCCGTAGAGCTTTGTTTCGCTAAATTAAATCAGAGATGATGTCCACTTCTACATGCTCTCGCGGGGTTTATTGTACCGGTATCGGTGGCTGGGCGAGGAGGGTGCGGAGCGAAAGAGAGAGAAAGAGAGAGAGAGAGAGAGAGAGAGAGAGAGAGAAGGCTACACACACTTTCGTGCAATTGCCTAAGCAATTGTCACCTCTTCACTGATAAACCATCCGCTCGCGATATCTCTCCTCCACTTTATCGTTCTCCAGGTTAAACCATTTGCGAAATTGAGCCATTCTCGCGCAGCGGTTGACTAACGGTTTTCCAATCATTTTCGAATGAAGGTAAAATAGAAACATCGAGTCTTTGCAGCGTCGAGTAATAAAAGTGTAAAAGAGAAAGAGAGAGAGAGTGAAACCTGTAGACCAAAAGAATTTCGACAAGTATAAATTGTTTCTCGAGGTCGAGAGTATAGATAATGTGATTTAAATTTCGCGGATTCAGATGGATTAAATCTGTTATAAATTTGCTAATAACGACCATGTAACGTCAATATTCAAGGAACGGGTTTCAACACCGAGCCGTGAGAATAGAATGAATAGAAATTTTGAACATAGGGTAAACAACGACCCCTTTATCAGAGTTGAAATTTTCCGTCGAAGTTGTAAAACCCACGAAACTGTTGGAAAGGTGTTAAGCCGGGCTGACCCCTGAGGGTGAGAGTTGGGATTCGGCTAAACCGTATCGCCAGCTGAAACATCTAATCAAGGAGGAGGTAGGAAAACTGGGAGACAAGTTGTATAATTATATTGCACACGGGGTGTGCGAACATAGCTTTATACATGAATAACGCCGAACCCCAGCGACACGGTTTAATTTTCCCATAGCGTAGCGTACAACGCATCGTGTAAAGTCTGTAGCGGAATGCAGAAGGGCGAACAAACGCACGCGTTTTGCGGATATATAAAACGTAGTCCGCATTCCTCCGGCTCTTTCGTCCAGGACGCAGCGGTACGTACGCATATTCCTAGTTTACGCTCGACTCGGTTCACCATACATATATTGTGGGAAACGGGACGACCCTTTGCTCGTCACGTATCCGCAGGGGATGTTCTCGTGTTATCAAAAGAACGAATCGGAGGACGAAAATCAGAGCCAATGATATGTATGTACGTACACTGATTGTGAAAGAAATTTTTAGTTCCGATTACCGCTCAGTCTTTGACCATTTTCATTTTTTACCACAATCGAAAAATATAGTTCTAGGTCAAAAATGAAAATTAGTTTTCTAGCGTGCCTCGTTTTTCGTAATTCCAACAATATTCAAACAGTTTTTTTAACGATACCTCTTTTAATCAATTTTTCTAGTTACTGTAACAAATGAAATTTTTCTCAGTGTACGTTACGCCAGACCCCGATATTGGCGTAATCGATTTTTTCAAAGACTGTTGGTAAATCGTTGGTAAAAATTCTCAACCAAAAATGTAACGTTGGTTAAATATTTCAACACCGAGATTTTTCAAGTTTTCAATGGGGTCCGTCAACCCCCCACTTACTCAAAAGGTGATTAGAAAATCACGAAATTTCCTTAGAATCGTAGGTAAGGATTCGTAAGCGAATAAAAAAGCAAAATAATCTTTGTCGTTGAATAATATTTCGCAAATCAGGCTGCCAAATCTGGATCTTGGAATCTTTATCCATTCAAGTTTCGAACGGTTAGCGAATCGTTGATAAAGATTCGTGAATCGTATTTTGTCGATCGTAAAGTTTCGTGAACAGAATCACGAGTTTGGAAAGGAATTCAAATTTCTATAAGTAACATGCCTATCAATGACGTCGACTCTTCGATCATTCAACAGATACATACATATAGACAAAAGTCTGTCGATCTGTCCGAGTGATTTTGACAAACTTACGCGATAATTTTGAACACGTTGAGTGAAAAATCTGAAACTGATGGGACTTAACAGCCGAGTGACATAGTTTTGAAAGAACAATTAGATAAAAAAAAAAACAAAGATTCCTGAGAAACGAAGAGGTTATAAGTTAAAAAAAAAAAATATATATATATATATATATTCATATTGAGAAAAACATAATCGTTCATTTCGCAAATGTAATAAAGAAAAAATGTAGGTTCGTCGGATAAACATTGAAAATTAATTTTCGCCGAAATCTGAAGTTGAAATGGAACGGGACACGGTAATTACTCATGCCTATAATTTGATTATAAAATCCAATAAGTTTCAAATTTTTTCATCCATCCGTTTCCGAGATCATCGCCGGAGTTTCTCGGACAGATCGACATTTTGCTGAAAACCTGCTTTCTGCGTTTCAGAGCTTCGAAAACGTGAAGATTAGTTGAAATTAGAAAAAATGTTTTCGACATCTTTACATAATCACCGAAAGTGATGAAAAGTTGAAAATAAAAACAAAAAAAAAGGAAAAGAATTGAAATGGAACAAAAATCGTTTACAGTGAGGATACGATAAATGCTGAAGGGTGATGAGCGGATAAAAAAAAAAAAAAAAAAAAACCAAAAACTCTCAATTGTCGAGGGATTTAACCGACAAAATCGACTACTGGCTGTTAATTTCTTATAAATGTATGGAAATTTAGTGAAACGAGATAAAAAGCGTGCTGTGGCAGGAAATTCGGAACACTCAGTACGCGTTGTGTAAAGAAAGAAAAAAAAAAAAAAAAATCAAATTACGCGTACAGAGCACAATTTCCGTTGTCGCGTAGTTTGCACAATGTATTGTCGCATATTTGTTGCGCAGTCGTTATTTTTCGGTACATATTGTAAAATCAACGAATCGCATTGTATACTTACGAGGTATAATGAATCGCGGATGTTATAACGCCGAAAGAAATCCGATAGAGATTTTCGAGTGAATATTGCGAATTGTTCGATTTCGCAAATCGTACGAGTATCGACGTACAGTGGTTACCAAATTTCGGATATATGTATAGGTACTCACTTACATTTGCGAGCCTATTGTGCGGAGGCACGCGTTAATGGGAATTTCGCTACGCCCGAGTTTCGCCCATTATATGCGAAATTATGCGGACCATTTGACCACCTGGGGACTCTGGAACCCACCGATAAATGGCGAACACGGGATCCGGGCGAATTCTATTTTCCGATACACCAGCGGCTGCTTGCTCGATTGTATCGCTACGACGAAATCGATTTAAACCGAATTATAACAAGAACGCGAAATTAAAATCCTTTTGAACAACGCGTGCGAGATTGGCCCATGATCCATAAAGAATATTGCCAAAATCTAGTGCGAAATACCTTTTCGTTTTTACTTCATGTTTCGGCCGCAAGAAGAAGGTCGAAAATATTTTCGGGTAATTGGCAAAAATCCAAACGAATCGTTATTTCTTAAGCTTATTGTTATTATTATTATTTCTTGAGAGCTCTAAACTTTGAACTTCAAATTGGCGAAGTTCAAGTTTCATTTACAATCGTTCTAATTGGTGACGAAAAATTTTCGTGATCGGGCATTAGGTACGACGATCAATTCCGAGCAGGAAACTTTGAAAAATTAGAACCATTCGGAGCTCCGGCTCTTACAAATTGATCGAATGATTCTGTATTCCACAAAGTTCATTCCGCATTCCGATCACTCGAAATTTTAACCCACGCTATATCTGTTCCACCTTACTGTCCATCTCTGCGAAACGATTTTGCCAACGACTTTGAATTCTAATCGCGTAGACCCGGCCGAATACGTGACGTATTCGGCATCAGCAGGCTTGGTTTTGACCTCAACCTGAACAAGAAGTCCGTGCCATGTGAAACGCTGATCACGAATCGGAAGGCAGTTATTAGCGAAGGAATAGCTGACCTTGATTTCCGCCAAATGGAGGAAGACGAGAAGTGGAAAAAAAAAGTAAATACCAAAGAGCTAGAAGAAGACGAAGAACTTATAATTATCGAATATATTTCTGCGGTGCCAGAACCGCAGAAGTCAGATCAAAGTATCAATTTATACGGTATCGAGGTGATAACTTTTCCCCGTTTCCAATTCTTTATACGAAATTCACAGCATGGATGAAAAATTTGTAGAAACGTAGAGAAGTGGCGATTCAAAAACTGCGGAATAATTTTCCTCCGAATTTGGTCAACCCCCTTACGATGGCCACTTTTGCGGAAAAAAAAGTTCCCTGACCTTTCTCTGACTTTCTCTGACCAGTTGTTCAATTTTCTCTGACTTAAGTTCTTATTTCCTTCGTTAGTGCGACGAATCTTCAATTAAAATACCCCCAATTCTTCATTTCGTCTCAATGTAAATTCACAAGGAAATTGAACAATGTTAGAAAAAATTACATGAAAACACATCCAAATGTTTATATGTATACATATATATTAGGGTAGTCCTTCGTTAGGGCTCTGACGAAACCCAATTCTCAGATTTTTGTCAGATTGTTATGTCAACTCTAACCCCTCCCACCAAGAGAGTGGATTTCCCCATTAAAAATATACGTGTTTCGGCGACATGAATTTTTCGTTTTGTTTCCATGATTGACTGCCAAATTTTTTTTTTCCTTTACGTTTCCCAATTTTTCCCTGACCACCTTGCCTCGGTCCAGTAATTTGACCATTCTGCAACGACGTAGTCTCGAGATCTTTTCCCGTCGAAAACGTTTCTTCACTCGTTTCGATGATAGAAGACTGGTTTGTGGAAAATGGTACTTCAGGTTAAATTTACACACACGGACAAGCGATGGCGCGAAAGAAAAGTGATAACTCGAAGGATGAGAATGCGAATGGGAATCGGTTTACTTTGTATTCGTTCCTTGCCTCATGGTTCCGCCTAATTGCTTGCCGGCACGTGTCTCCTGGGAATTTCATAGAGCTTGCAGCGCAGGCAGACAGACAGACAGACAGACAGACAGACAGACAGACAGACAGACAGACAGACAGACGGACGGACGGACGGTTGAACAATTGCTCTCCATCCCTTGAGGAAAGTTTCTTACCCGCTTGAGGATCGTCACCGAATTTCCCAACGTTAGACTAGAGAGACGTTACGTAGCGTTGGATATTTCATCGAGTTCTCCAAAGCGTCGCTGTTGATATACACGGGGAATGGGTGATACGCCAAACTTCGGGATGAAAAAAGAAATTCGGAATTTGCGATCAGGGTTGACGCGGTGAGCGATTGTAAAGCGGATTGGAAAATTATGCGTGACCAAAGTGGTGCGCCGAGAAAGGAGAGCAAAGGGCGAGTCAATTCAGCAGGAATGTTTCCGTACCGTCGTAACTCGTTTATGTGCTCGCACACACGACGGCAGGTGTGAATATATACGCGGTATACAAAGAGATACGAATGCGATATGATAAAATACGAAGCGAAGTGTATTGGACAGGGGTGGAGGAAAAACTTATCAATTCTTGGGACAAGAGCATCGGGGTGACGGCGATACTTGAACGCGGGGTACAGGTATTGAAAACTTGGGATTTACGCCGACTTCCCTGCACGGAATTTTTCCCCCCTATCAAGATTTTTACGGGCATGCAGCGCGGGCACGATCCTGTCACGATGTGCGGCTGCATGCATGCATGCATACGTGGCTTACGAGCTTTACGAGGCGGTATAACTCGCAAGCACGCCGTATAAGCTGAAGCTTCGAAATACGTCTATCCGGCGCATAGCCGCGGCCAATTGCAATCGCTCATTCGCGAGAAGGTGAAACGCGCCCGGGAGGATACAGAATAATAAGTAAGCCGTACGTGGGGCGAGGAAAATTTTATCAGGTTGTCCACAAATTGTATGGAAAAGAAATTCCATGACATTTCCTAGTTTTTCAATACCTAAGACCCAGTTTTCTCTGACATTTTGCCACACTGAGAGATATTTTTACTTCCGATTACCGCTCAGTCCTCGACTATTTTCATTTTTTACCACAATCGAAAAATATAGCTCTAGGTAGAGAATGAAAATTAGTTTTCTAGCTGTTACCGCAAAGTCTGGTATCCGTTAATATTCCTTCTCATTACGATCACTGTTACTATATTTTCTTCTGGCTGCTGCGAAAAATTTAATACTTGTGCAACGATAAATTGATGTTAAAGCCTTGTTTGACTAAAAAAGTAGAGTAAACCTCAAAAATTGATTTTGCGTTGCAATTACCAAAAAAGGATCGAAGATAGCGCAAAATGGTTAGGCGTACCTCGTTTTTCCTAATTCCAACAATATTCAAACAGTTTTTTTTTTAACGATACCTGTTGTACTAAATTTTTCTAGTTATTGTAACAAATGAAATTTGTCTCATCCCCGTTCTGGTAAGCTACAAAAGTCCAAATCGTTCAGCTCATTAACTCTATATTCGTTTCAAATTCAATTCTAATCCAAGAAAAATATAATTTACAAAAAAAATCAAGCTAGAAAAATGATTTCTAATCTCCATGATAGAAAACTGACATCGTCAGTTTTTTCCACGACCAAATCAAAGATCCCCTGACATTTACAGGTTTTCCAGTTGCGTGGCCACCCTGTTTCATATAACAAGCGAAATAATCCTGCGAATCGCTGAATGGGGGAAAATTTCGTGAACCTTTCAAAGTCCGGGATAATCTGTCGGGACGCGGACCGGTTATAGGCTTCGTCATTAGAAACCGCAGCGACGGGATTGAAAACTGATGGAAACGTGAAAACTCATCCCGGCGTTTGCGAAGAGGGAAACATCTTTCTTAGTACGTTGATTGACGGGAGACACGAGAGATGGGACAAGAGACAGGGACTCCACGACAGATTGTTATGGATAATAACCCAGCTCGGCTTCGTCGTAATCGATTTGTTTAAAGAAACACTTAACCTTCGTTTCCCTTCCACTTTGTCTGTCGATGATGAATCGACACATTTTCGTTTCACTCTCTCTCTCTCTCTATCTCTATCCCTCCGATTTTCGTATAAAAATATTGAAGCTTTTCGGTGGGCGTTTTCAGATCCTCCGATAACGATGAAACGGTAATTTCATGAATTCTCCTGCCACGAAAAGAGGGATAGACGGTAATAACAACAATAAATACCAGCCACTCGAGTGTGAGAGAATAACAGAACGTGAAGAAGAAGAAAAAGAAAAAGTGAGGATGAAAAATATCGTCAAGCTGGAAAGATGGTGGAGCTTATTGGCGACGTGGAGCGGCATCGATTCTCAGGACGTCTGCCACAGCCACCGTAGTCCCTGAGAAATGAGGAAAGTTTGCACTAGGCTCGAATACCACGTTGTTACCTGGAGAAAGGAAACGCGGTCCGCAGTAGCAATTTTATTATTTTCTTTCTTGCCTTTTTTTCTTCTTTCTTCCTGTTTTCCCCTTTATATTATTACTATTATCATGATTATTATTATTATTATTATTGTTATTATTATTATTATTATTATTATTTGATTATTCTCTCCTCGTCTCGACAAGGTAGTTCCAACACCTAACCTAGTCTCACCGGCTGTTTGCACAGTCTGGTCTAGAGGAAGTGTTCCGGGTTCTCTTCTGGCCGCTTGCCAATTTCTCAGACAAGCACGACGATGTAGTTTTTTTTTTTTTTTTTTTTTTGTTACTTCCCAATTTTAATCAACTTTTTTTCCTCCACTCCGAGTCAATTATTCTCTACTTTTCACTGCTGCCTGTCGACAAGTGCATAAAGAGCATCATCTCGCATAACGGCTGGGAAACCAGACACTATTCATCATGTATTATACACTTTTCAGCAAAGCAAGTCGATCAACGGATATACGAGAAGGGCTTCGAGACACCCCTCGGAAAGACGAATAAACTCCTCGCCGCTTCAGTTGCAGCCATCACGTTGAGCTTTTTGAGCTTTTTGAGCTTTCTCGGGCACTTCGGGACATTAAATATTAACACGCCAAGCGTCCGGTTCCCGTCCCTGTCGTTTCATTCGCCTGATTTTTACTCCCCAAGCGTCTGCAACTGTCTTATTCACGGGAGATGATCTCCTCCTCAAGGCACAAAAGGGAGGCGCGTGACACTCGAGACCCTACGCGCGATTCCGTGACCAAGTACCCACCGACGAGATCATTTGGTACCTACGAGAGTAGGTGTATAATATATACGTAGTATCTTTGCCAGCTAAACTCGTCCGGGATTTTTGGGGCGTGAAGGAAATCACTCAGTCGGATGATGTTTCACACGGAATGAAGACTAATAACACGGCAGTGATGAATGGAAACGGCGGAGTTCATCTTTGGACCGAAGGAAGCAAGGTGAAGAACGCACAGGACAATCAAGGATGTATGATCAAAAAAAAAAAATAATGTGTTTAATCAAAAACATATGAAAGTTGAACAGGACAACTGAAACTGCGGATCAAGCTGAATCTGATTAATGAAATACCACGTAATCCAGACAAAAACGTTTCAACGCTGAATTCGAATTGCAAACACCTTGTTATCAACACGGTTATAGAAAAATCACAATATTCTTTCCATTATTTTTTCACCAGCAAAATCGTACTAAGAAATAAAATCATAACTCACTGAATTTGCAATATTTTGAGCTGAAAATTGACTGAGTAACTCTCGAGGCACAGATATCAAAGAAAAAACAAAAACAAAAATAAATAAACATTGAAATACTGCGCGATACATAAAAAGGAATTTATTTGAGTGAGTAAAGTTGACTTTTTAGCAAGAGAATAAATTCACGTTTTTTTTTACGATATTTCATTATATATTTTGCTTGAAATCAGATTAGTTTGAATGTTTTTCGTACGGGATTTACGGTGAAGATGTTGTGTGGCCATTTTGACCACGGTGTGGAACTTAAAGGAATCGACGATCATTAACTTTTTTTGTAAGTCAGCTAATATAAATGAGAGATTTATAGTACGCATTGCATACCTACCCACAACTATTTCCGAGAATTATCAAGAGAGATACGGAAGTATCGGAAAAAGAATTTATTTATTCAAGAATACTTCATCAGGCAGCCGCTCCGCGCTAAGCTCGGTACGAAGAATGACGTCAGAAGAATGCATTTTTAGTGAGAGAAATTTATGAGCCCGAGGAAGACTCAAGTGAAATATACGAAGGTCGAGGTACGGTATACATATACGTAGAGAAACGACGGTGGTGCTCTTTTATTCCACTTTCCGTATAATGGATAATCTGCATAAAACGGGAGAACGCTTTTTGCCACTGAATCTCGACTGATACTCCTCGACTGAATAAATGAAAGAGGAGGAGGAGGAGGAGGAATAAGGAGAACGGATAACCGTGGCGGCGCTTATCTGCCACTCCGAAAAGAGATAACAAAGTCCGTCAAATATCGCTGCCCGCACGAACGTTTTACAAATGATCCCGTCTACTTTTCATCCGCATCGGTGATCAGGCAAAGTTTGTTGGACAATTTGACGACGTACCGGATATACGCACGCGTCAACGTTTGCGGGGAAAAATAATGAACAAAGTTTCGTCCTACCATCCGTGAGAGGGAAACGACGCGACGCGACGACGGTAGGGAGAGGAGAACCAGGTCGAGAACTTTACTATAGGCTGCGCGGATGTACAGAATTCTCTGATGAAACGGTCAAGGGTCCTTATTCCCGACCTCAAATCCATCCCACGCCCGGCTCAACCGCGGTGCAAACAAAGTTTTCCCCGACACAGTGTATAAGCTATGGTCGCCTCGTCGACCCTTTTTTTTCTTCTTACCTCATCACATACACCCGGTCGTTGATCTCTCTCTCTTTCTCTCTCTCGAGCAATTTTTTCCACTTGTTATACCCGGGGCGTCTCGTTGACCAAGGGTGTCGAAGACGTACCTCGGTTAACGAACACTTCAAGTGCGGACAAAGACGCTACCGACGGTGAATGGAGACAAGAACGCGATGGCCAGTGAACGGGAATGCTCATTGACTGGACGATGCTCGCTGCTTCAACCTCGCCTTACCGTCACTCTTCGTCCACTTAACGGTCGGCCACTTCTACGTCGATTTGTCGAAAACCTGACACGCGGTAGATACGCTCCCCACTAATTTTAAACAGAGCGGAATTTTTGGCGCCGTATTACGGAACTGTAACACGGTGTCCGGTGAAAAATCCATAACGAATTCAAGGACGTTCGGAAGAAAAAAAAAATACACGAATTCATGAATTCTCCGCAGAGGGTAGAGGTCACTGTACATAATCGACGCGATGTACGAGATACATTAAGTTACTTCTACTACCACCTGTTAATAGGAAAGAACGAAAGACACGATTCGATGTGGAAATCCATTTTTTTTCTAAACATTTACTCAGTGAGCACAAATAAATGTGTGGTCCGTGGCAAAGCTTGAAAATAGAATGTTTCCAGGACACAAGAAAAATTCAAGGACTTCCAGGACCATCGGACAACATTGGATGATATAATCATCGCGTCCGATAGCAATGGTCCGTGGAATTTGTTGAGGTGCGAATTAGAGAGTTATGCGGTCGATGGGTGTTACACCGTGATGCGGAGATACGACGTACCTGAGGTGCGCAGGTTCGTTCTCCTCGACGACTCGATCCGTATCGGGAATCTCGGAGTCGCTCTGGAGCGACACTCAATTATACGGTGAGAACGCTGCACCCGCGATCAAGAGATACGAATTCTGCTCTCCCTTCGTACACCTGAGGACCAGCCAGAGTGGATACGGCGTTTGCAGTCCCAGCGAAGCGTTATCGGGATCCTTGGAAACGCGAAACTCGGCAGCAGAAGGCGATAGATCAACAGTTTCCGTTGAACCGCTAATAACCGGGATAATCAGCGGGTTTCAGGGAACGATCTGCGCCAGATCACCGCCACGAGATTACCTTGACAACTCCTCTCGGATGGTCGGACGATTAATTACCACAATTCCCAGCGTGCTCAACATTGTCGCCGATGATCGTAGCACGCGCGATCGATAAACTGGGAAGGACCTTCTTCTCAAGTTCGCCACATTGTATCGAGGCTTGGCGAACTCGTCCTGCCTGCGGCCCGGGGTAAAGGATCTCCGAGATGCAAATTTACGCGTGGTGGACGGCCATTTTTCTGCCGGCCTTGAAGACTCTTCGCTCTGCGAACGCTGTTTCGCAACAGGGTCGTAAATCGAATGTCGAACAAATTATACCCACGATTTTAGCCCCGCACGGGATCAAAGGTTCGGACACAGAGCTTTGGTCGCGGTCAGTTTTTGGGGGAGAGAATTTCGCTGATAGCAGCGATATAGTCACCAGATTTCGAACGCGTCGACGATTCTCTGCAAATTGGCAATCGCGATATTTCCAGCAAAAAAAGAAACGAGAAAACCCGATATAAAACCTGAATTTAAATGACAACGAAAAGGAATGATCAATCCGGCAGAGGTGCGAACTACTTTGATTTCCTCTGCAGAGGAATCGGAAAGCTTGATGCATTTACGTTGAAAACACAGTTACCGGTGATAGAAAAATGATTAGATTGTTGTCGCTGCTGCATCTTGCTCTCTGTCTCTCTCTCTCTCTCTCTTTCGAACGTGATTTTCTCTCTAATCCTCCAGAGAGTGGCTCTGCGGGAGAATTTATATTTCGTTCGCGTCAATTTTATTTCTCATTTTCCACAACGGTCCCTTCGGCAAGCCTCTCGAGTCTCGAGTGACCAACTCCTTTGTACGGTCGAGATAAGAACGCGGAGTGTAGGGAATTGATTTTACACGTCATAGTTCGTTGCACAATAACCGGAAGAGGTAATCCTGTTCGTAGAATTCGAAAAAGCAGTTCGCCTCTGTAATATGACAAACTTGAAGAGAGTAGAAAAAGGCAATCTCAAGAGACGGTAGCCGAGTTTCTTCTCATCTTCCGTAGAATCGCTGCTGTCTGGATTCGAGGCGTAAACAACACCGTTCACGAATCCGTGAAAACGACGAAACGGTGAACGGGAAGAGTAAGAACGAGTTTCGGCTCATTTTATTCTCCCCCGAAGACGACGCGACGTTACAACGCGCAGAATTACGTTCGGAGAGCGTAGCTGGTGCGAAGCCGTAAAATCTATACTCTTGTGATTTTCCGGTAGTACGAACGCCAACTAAAAGTTTAATTGGAATTGAATCCGTGCCGGTGGTGCTCGTGGCGTGCTGCTGGCCTGATGCCGGCGGATCTTGAGAATAATCTTCCGCCGTAGGAAGCAGCAGGCAGGCAGCAACACCACCACCAGCAGCAGCAGCGGCAGAGTTTCCCTCCGTCTTATACTGCTGAAGCACCGGGGAGAACCTGGCGAACGAACACCTCCACCACCTAACAGCGTTGGAAAGACGACGGAATCTGAAAATAGACCGGAGCCGAACGAACAAGGGAGAGAATATCGAGAACTCACGGCTTACCAATTATCTCTTGGATTTCCAACTCCCAACTCCCAGTTGCCATCGCCCCCTTTCACTTACGATTTCGAAGAAGGTGGAGAGCACCATCTTCTCGAAGAAGTTACGAAGCTCGTTTCTTACCGTCGCTCACCCCATGAATTCTCGTTGTTTCTTCCTTTTTTTTCTTCTTCTTCTTACTCCTCCTTGAGAACAGGAAATGAACGTTTTGGTTCGAGAAACTTGAGGGGTTATTCCTCAAAGACCGAGAACATCGCGACAACGAATTTGAAACCCTTGGCCGAAATTCGTACAGTTCCAAGCTTTTACCCTTGTAATTCGGACTGGTAAGATATAGCGTGAATCCCTTCGGCATTTTTGCCTTGTAAAACAATTCCGTAACGTTGAAGTACATAGGCATCTCGCGAGCTTGCAGGAGACTCGGAAGGATTACTAGAGGAGGTGGAAAACCTCCTGGCAAGTTGTAAGCGACGGAAAGAATAGATCGAAGAACGGATAGGGTGTTCGAGTTTGTTCGAGTGGCTCGAGTAAGGTTTAAGAGCTTCGAAAGAAGCAAAGTATCGACGCCCCTCTCGGCTGCTTTCCTCGGATCTTTGGGGAAAGGGAGTTTGGCGGAAGGGGAAAGGCAACGAGCGGAACCGGGCGAGAGGAAATACAGGGAAGACGACGGGGCCGCTGCACTTAGTTCGGGATTTAGTTGGCGAGATTTATGTTTAGGTCAGGTGGTGCGCAGACCCTCTCACCCGGGTGCCAGCGGCTCGGTGCCCCGATTTACAGTTCGCGGAGGCGAGCGTCCGTGACCGATGGGTGCTGCCCGTTTCCTTCCCGAAAAGGACCAGGGCCTCCGGAAGACGCCGGTTGCTGGATGCCGAGCCGATCACTCCCGCCCTCGCTCACGTCAAACTTCCGGATATAATCCTCGCTGGTTGATTTATTCACGCGAGAGCGGTAAATCCGGTTCGATTCAATTCCTGTCTGCGGGCTGTGGGTGGGAAAATGATAACAATTTATGCTCGACCAGGGTGAGTGGAGGGATTTTTTACAACGATGAGACCAAACGATCCGAGAAAAACGAAACTTTGGCCCAGGTGCAGTCAAGGACCTTTCCAAGACATTTCAAGGTTGCTCAAGAACAGTTTTCAGGACTTTAAAAGGACAAGCAAAATTCAAAAATAGTTTCCAGGACTTTGGAAGTACATGCACGATTCAAGGACATTTCCAGGATCACTGGAGACCATGTAAGTAGCAGTAGTACCATTGGAACATACCTAATCAGAAGTCGGGGATGAATTCTGCTGGGAGTAAGGTTGAAGTTAAGTGGTACATCGTCTGGACGAGCCCGTAGAAATGGTTGGTTGGCGGGGACAAGGTGCTATTCAGACAAACCCCTGTGTATTGCAAGGCGGATATTTCACCTCAGCAGAATACTTAGGTACTCGGTTTCACATACCTGTGCAGAGCGATTATCCATCCAATAGTTTAATGCGCATGTGCCACAACTAGAAAGCAGTTGCTTGACAGGGTGACCAACCGTCATAAATTTGGAATACAGTTCGGCGCGTTTTATGTGACCTGAAAAATTTTACAAGCTGTCGATGTTGAAGGAAGACAACTACCAGCGTCAACTGTGAAAATCTTGTCAGATTACATTCACGACGATTGATCGCCCTGTCAAAGAAATGCTCTCGAATTGTACCGCGTCCGCATTAAACTCTATCGGAGGAAGAAAAATTCTGTCGATAGTTAATCGCTTTGTATACTACTGATTTGAAGAGAAAATTGAAGAGAATAATCCTCCCGTACTCTCTGTATTGTCGCCGGGAGATTATATTCCCGAGAAGCGAACGAAACGGTCGCGCGGCGAGGGGGAAGAACGTTGGGCTATTATCCTGGATTCCAGAGGCTCATCGGGGATCAATTTCATTAGAATAATTCCTTGCGCCGTTGCACCTGGCGCGAAGATGTTTGCTTTCCAGCCATATCAAGCTGGAACCGCCACATTCGAAAATCGAAAAATTTCCTATGGAATAATTAAGGGCTAATTAGAGGCTAATTAAATGCTCTATTTTCGAATTAAATGCTCCGCGTTTTTTAAAAGAAACCTGTGGCGGTGCCAGCTTGACATAAACCTGGAACCGCCACATCGAAAAAAAACGGAAAACAAGTGAAATTTCGGAAAAGTGTTAGGGTCATAATTAAAGGCTAATTAAAGGCTCTTGGAATTGCTCATCTTTAAATTGATTGCTCGGTGTTTTTTAAAAAAAACCTGTGGCGGTGCCAGCTCGATATAAACCAGACTTGGAAAAAAACGGGAACGAGGTCAAATTTCGAAAAAGTGTGAGGGTCATAATTAAAGGCTAATTAAAGGCTCCCGGAAAACCACCCGCTCGAATTAAGTGCTCCACCCCCGGGGGTGGAAACCACCAAAAAACTCGAAAAATCGGTGTAACTCTCGGACGCAACAACTTACAGAGTTCGTTCGAGTGTTAAAATTACTCCAGAATTAAAGGCTCCCGGAAAACCACCCGCTCGAATTAAGTGCTCCACCCCCAAGGGGTGGAAACCACCCAAAAACTAGAAAAATCCGTGTAACTCTCGGACGCAACAACTTACAGAGTTCGTACAAGTGTTAAAATTACTCCAGAATTAAAGGCTCCCGGAAAACCACCCGCTCGAATTAAGTGCTCCACCCCCGGGGGTGGAAACCACCAAAAAACTCGAAAAATCGGTGTAACTCTCGGACGCAACAACTTACAGAGTTCGTTCGAGTGTTAAAATTACTCCAGAATTAAAGGCTCCCGGAAAACCACCCGCTCGAATTAAGTGCTCCACCCCCAAGGGGTGGAAACCACCCAAAAACTAGAAAAATCCGTGTAACTCTCGGACGCAACAACTTACAGAGTTCGTACAAGTGTTAAAATTACTCCAGAATTAAAGGCTCCCGGAAAATCACCCGCTCGAATTAAGTGCTCCACCCCCAAGGGGTGGAAACCACCCAAAAACTAGAAAAATCCGTGTAACTCTCGGACGCAACAACTTACAGAGTTCGTACAAGTGTTAAAATTACTCCAGAATTAAAGGCTCCCGGAAAATCACCCGCTCGAATTAAGTGCTCCACCCCCAAGGGGTGGAAACCACCCAAAAACTAGAAAAATCCGTGTAACTCTCGGACGCAACAACTTACAGAGTTCGTACAAGTGTTAAAATTACTCCAGAATTAAAGGCTCCCGGAAAATCACCCGCTCGAATTAAGTGCTCCACCCCCAAGGGGTGGAAACCACCCAAAAACTAGAAAAATCCGTGTAACTCTCGGACGCAACAACTTACAGAGTTCGTACAAGTGTTAAAATTACTCCAGAATTAAAGGCTCCCGGAAAACCACCCGCTCGAATTAAGTGCTCCACCCCCGGGGGTGGAAACCACCAAAAAACTCGAAAAATCGGTGTAACTCTCGGACGCAACAACTTACAGAGTTCGTTCGAGTGTTAAAATTACTCCAGAATTAAAGGCTCCCGGAAAACCACCCGCTCGAATTAAGTGCTCCACCCCCAAGGGGTGGAAACCACCCAAAAACTAGAAAAATCCGTGTAACTCTCGGACGCAACAACTTACAGAGTTCGTACAAGTGTTAAAATTACTCCAGAATTAAAGGCTCCCGGAAAATCACCCGCTCGAATTAAGTGCTCCACCCCCAAGGGGTGGAAACCACCCAAAAACTAGAAAAATCGGTGTAACTCTCGGACGCAACAACTTACAGAGTTCGTACAAGTGTTAAAATTACTCCAGAATTAAAGGCTCCCGGAAAACCACCCGCTCGAATTAAGTGCTCCACCCCCAAGGGGTGGAAACCACCCAAAAACTAGAAAAATCCGTGTAACTCTCGGACGCAACAACTTACAGAGTTCGTACAAGTGTTAAAATTACTCCAGAATTAAAGGCTCCCGGAAAATCACCCGCTCGAATTAAGTGCTCCACCCCCAAGGGGTGGAAACCACCCAAAAACTAGAAAAATCGGTGTAACTCTCGGACGCAACAACTTACAGAGTTCGTACAAGTGTTAAAATTACTCCAGAATTAAAGGCTCCCGGAAAACCACCCGCTCGAATTAAGTGCTCCACCCCCAAGGGGTGGAAACCACCCAAAAACTAGAAAAATCCGTGTAACTCTCGGACGCAACAACTTACAGAGTTCGTACAAGTGTTAAAATTACTCCAGAATTAAAGGCTCCCGGAAAATCACCCGCTCGAATTAAGTGCTCCACCCCCAAGGGGTGGAAACCACCCAAAAACTAGAAAAATCCGTGTAACTCTCGGACGCAACAACTTACAGAGTTCGTACAAGTGTTAAAATTACTCCAGAATTAAAGGCTCCCGGAAAATCACCCGCTCGAATTAAGTGCTCCACCCCTAAGGGGTGGAAACCACCCAAAAACTAGAAAAATCCGTGTCACGCTTGGACGGAACAAGTTACAGGGTTTCTAGAGGCGTCAAAATCACTCTTCAGTCAACGACTCTCGATACACTGCCATTACAAATCAAATGCTTCACAGTCCACCCACAAGAGTGTGACTGAGACACGAACTTTACGAATCAACGTAGCAGGTGGATGAAACAGGAACCAGGATTTTCAATGCGAAAAAATGCTCGTGTCGCGTGAATTCGTTACAATTTTTGTGTCTTCTACTTTGATTTCAGCATCGTCACCAACGAACGTCATTCCAGCGCAAATGAGGCGTTGTTTTTGCAGTTATTGATTTCACTTGTGTGGATTGCAGGTGAGTGATGGAGATTATTTTCTATGTACCTTTCTCCACACTATAAACATTACTCGTCACCGCCACCGACGTCACCATCACAGGAACTTAGCCCTTTCTTCTCTTTTCGGACGCTATCTAGAAAGATAGACACAATGGTCTAAATTGTGCTACAGGCTTGAGAAAGTGAGTGCGTTATACATAAAGAAAACTCCTACTTCAAATTTCAAATCTTCAGAAGCTGCCAATTTTGTTTATGGCCTGGGAGTCAACGATAGCCGGGTCATTTTGGCAACATCAATTTATTTAATGAATCATCCGTGTAACGTATAATAGTAATATGAACATTCTCCAACGCACCACCGGGACGTGAACGGGAGAGCTTTATTGACGATTAAAAATCAACAAAAAAAATTTATAGACGCATAAGCGAAAGCGTTCTTACACATTGATTGGAATATAAGAATTTCACAAAATATCGTTTTCCGCCTGAATTTCACGACTGAACTCGTCTTTCACCCATATAAGCAGGCGTAAAAAATCTAAGAAAATTTGTATTATCAAGAATGAAATTAATTGCGATGCGTTTTTTTATAATAACAAACACGAAAAGAATAGTGTTTCACCTATAAGATACAACGACGGTCGTCCAGGACTGTGAAACTGCGTTGGGCATGCGGCACATGAGCGACGAGGTTAGAACGCTGTATCTCTACCTGCCTTAAAGACGATCGTTGGTGTTCTGAATGATTGGAAGACCATCGTGAAGCTGTTTTTTCCATGTTATACGTTTACTCAGTGAATAAATTCAAACTCTGGCGGATAATTGTAATAGATCTTTTACCGTAAGAATCGAGACTCAAATATACTGGTAAAATTCGCAAAATTCCACCACTTATGCGGGTGGACGACAAGCGTGTCATGGAATCCAGGCGGAAGATGATATTTTTCTAAGTTTCTTATTTTCCATTCTCTACAAAAATATGTCTATGAATTTTCTGTACGGCGCATCGTTAGCTAGTGATGAAAATCAGAATGAGCCACAAACAATTTTCTCCCATGTAATCCTTATGAAAAATGGAAAAGTGCGATGCGCAACCTCTTAATGTTAAGATTGAGAGCTAAAATTTTGAAAGACGTATTTTCGTGATGAAATGGAAGTTCTCAAATTTTTTGGAAGTATAAAAAATTGCTTTTTTTATACTATCTAGTTTCATTCAAAATAGTTGTAAAATTGATTATTCGATATTATTATGAATTTGACTTCTAGTTAAGACCTCAAGAAACAAGAAGACATTTTTCCAGTATTTTAGGTATTATAAAGTTTTACGTGGTTTAATGTGCTGCGAATGCAAACGGCTCATGTTTACCTTTAGTGAGGTACGAAAAAACGGAGTATGGTTTCAGGATGAGGGCTTACATAGCTTCACAGCACATGATGTGAATGCAAATATGTCGATATATTGTCGATTGATGTTCCCAACACAGAAGAAACGTTAAAAATGGCAGTTTTGATTATTTCAAAAACTCTTGCAATTGAAATATTTCCCGAGATGTGCGATGCCATGATGGCTAACATCACGGTCGCCTACACACAATCCACATTCTACTGAAATCATACATGCTGTGAGTACCAATAGCTATTGTTGAGTAAAAATGATTTTTGCCTACCGATGAGATTTAATATTAACAATGTGTACTTATAACCAATTACCGATGAATAAAATTGATGAGTTTTTGATACATAATGGAATTTAACACAGGTCAATTAAATAAATTTACTCGAAGCGCTTGCGCATTGACAAGCTTTTTTTGCTAATTGTCGAAATACCCTCTGTTCACCTGCATTTTTGTGATCATGATTAATTCATATTTTATTACTGATATTTTTATTATTAATTATTACTGATTTACGATTCTGATTCATGGGTGGATTCAATTCAATGGATCAGGGGCGATAACGTCGGAAATAAACCAAGTCAACGTAGAGTGAAATATGTTTCGGATGACGGTGAATGGCTTATACGGGCAGAACACATTATCGTAGCAAAGTTGTGAGCGAAGAACAATTTTCAACAATGTTGACACCTGATCCAATAGCACTCCACATTTATACACCAGCACGAAGTTACGGGCAAAACCAGAAATTACTCTATTTAAAATTGTCTCGGGAATCATGGATTGAAACGGGGTATCATGATTCCTGATAGCGACGAAGTAGTGAACTTTACTGCAAAACGGTCCCGTGAAACTTGAATTCTTTTGTACTACTAACAGTACAAAATGATCGGTTTGATCGTTGACAGAACATGAGATCAACTGAACACTTGAGAATTTCGTGTACCCTGAAATTCACTCAAATTTCTCTGCTGATTTTTGTAGGGCTTGTGTTGTTGAAAATTCTTCTGTTTTCAGAGACGATTCAATAATGCATTGTTTTGAAGTGACCGAAATCTGGAAATTAGAACGGATTACGTCAACTTGTATGGATTTTCTGAAACACAAACTTTTGGACTGTGCAGCGGAGAGCCTATGATTGAGAGATTAATGTAACGCCTCCAAAGATCATCTAACTTAATCCGTCCGAGAGTTACACCGATTTTTCGAGTTTTTTGGTGGTTTCCACCCCCGGGGGTGGAGCACTTAATTCGAGCGGGTGGTTTTCCGGGAGCCTTTAATTCTGGAGTAATTTTAACACTTGTACGAACTCTGTAAGTTGTTGCGTCCGAGAGTTACACGGATTTTTCTAGTTTTTGGGTGGTTTCCACCCCTTGGGGGTGGAGCACTTAATTCGAGCGGGTGATTTTCCGGGAGCCTTTAATTCTGGAGTAATTTTAACACTTGTACGAACTCTGTAAGTTGTTGCGTCCGAGAGTTACACGGATTTTTCTAGTTTTTGGGTGGTTTCCACCCCTTGGGGGTGGAGCACTTAATTCGAGCGGGTGGTTTTCCGGGAGCCTTTAATTCTGGAGTAATTTTAACACTCGAACGAACTCTGTAAGTTGTTGCGTCCGAGAGTTACACCGATTTTTCGAGTTTTTTGGTGGTTTCCACCCCCGGGGGTGGAGCACTTAATTCGAGCGGGTGGTTTTCCGGGAGCCTTTAATTCTGGAGTAATTTTAACACTTGTACGAACTCTGTAAGTTGTTGCGTCCGAGAGTTACACCGATTTTTCGAGTTTTTTGGTGGTTTCCACCCCCGGGGGTGGAGCACTTAATTCGAGCGGGTGGTTTTCCGGGAGCCTTTAATTCTGGAGTAATTTTAACACTTGTACGAACTCTGTAAGTTGTTGCGTCCGAGAGTTACACCGATTTTTCTAGTTTTTGGGTGGTTTCCACCCCTTGGGGGTGGAGCACTTAATTCGAGCGGGTGATTTTCCGGGAGCCTTTAATTCTGGAGTAATTTTAACACTTGTACGAACTCTGTAAGTTGTTGCGTCCGAGAGTTACACGGATTTTTCTAGTTTTTGGGTGGTTTCCACCCCTTGGGGGTGGAGCACTTAATTCGAGCGGGTGGTTTTCCGGGAGCCTTTAATTCTGGAGTAATTTTAACACTCGAACGAACTCTGTAAGTTGTTGCGTCCGAGAGTTACACCGATTTTTCGAGTTTTTTGGTGGTTTCCACCCCCGGGGGTGGAGCACTTAATTCGAGCGGGTGGTTTTCCGGGAGCCTTTAATTAGCCTTCAATTATGACCCTCACACTTTTTCGAAATTTGACCTCGTTCCCGTTTTTTTTCAAGTCTGGTTTATATCGAGCTGGCACCGCCACAGGTTTTTTTTAAAAAACACCGAGCAATTAATTTAAAGATGAGCAATTCCAAGAGCCTTTAATTAGCCTTTAATTATGACCCTAACACTTTTCCGAAATTTCACTTGTTTTCCGTTTTTTTTCGATGTGGCGGTTCCAGGTTTATGTCAAGCTGGCACCGCCACAGGTTTCTTTTAAAAAACGCGGAGCATTTAATTCGAAAATAGAGCATTTAATTAGCCTCTAATTAGCCCTTAATTATTCCATAGGAAATTTTTCGATTTTCGAATGTGGCGGTTCCAGCTTGATATGGCTTTGCTTTCCATTACAAGCCGAGGAGAAATCTCGGTGGAATGGTACCCCGCTTCTACTTCCTGATGATGATAAAACAAAATGAGCAGGAAAAAAAGTAGGTATCGCGGTAAAATAAGAGAAATACGATAGAGCTGCAGGGAACGGGATGAGACGCGGCAAGGAATTTCTGATTAATTTCCAACCCCGTTATCGCATCCCCGAAGTTGATTCTCCCTTATTCTACAGTTTTCAGCAGCTGCTTTACCCGCAGTTCACTTCGTCTTCTATACTCGACGAAATATCCGGCCGAATCGAGAAATACGAATGCGACAAATAGTAAAAAAAAAGTAACGATGATGATATTATTATTATTATCAACATTATCGAAGAGAATAAAGGTTGGATGAAAATTCAGAGCGCTCCGCGCGAGCGGTTTCCACCTACGTTTTTTTCCGGCGGAGTAACGCCAGGCGTTTAACCAGGTTCGTGTATAATAACGTTCTGCATACGAAATGCAGTGTGCAGTATGACCTAATTGAAATACGCGCCTGCGAAGCTTTGGCTGAAGGCTAGCTGGCAAGGTTCGGTCGTAAACGTGAAACCGCAGTGTCCAGCCCACACGTTGTTAGCACCCGTCGTAATTCCGGCGCCTGAAAGAATTAACCCCTGATCCCGTGCGAATCGGGGAGAGGATAAAGTGGAAAATCAAGAGAGAGAGAGAATAAGAAAAAAAAAATAAATAAAAATGAAGAGAAGAGAAGAGAGGCGTTTTTTTTTCGCACGAAAAATACGATAAACGCGATGCTAGATTTCGCGTAGGCGTCTTCATTCCTCGCACAATCAACTCCAATGAGCCGTGATATTGACTCCTCGCCAACTTCTGTGCACCAGCTGTTAATTGCGGAGCGGGAAAGAGAGAGGCAAGATGGAAAGAAAATATAGAGCGTGAAAATAAGACACGAAATAGCAGACAAAAGAAGAGCCGGAGAAGAAGGAAAAGGTAAATGTTGGAACTCGAGACGTGAAGAAATTTCACTCTCGGAAGAGAGAGAGAGAGAAAGAGTGAGAGATAAGACGCTTCGTTCTCACTCTTTCGTCGACTACTGTTGATGACGATCGTGTAGCTTTTAATCAAGCCAAATGAGGACAAGGCCGATGACCGAGGGGTAAAAAAAGGAGCGAATTACTCGCCCGAGGATACTTTCTGCACGCTAAATTAGTCTCGTATAAATTATCTCAAATAATTTTTAACTCGCTTTCCAAGTTCCGTTAAGTTTTAGGCCAATATCTTTCAAGTCGCGGAAAATCCACACGAATAACCTAGAAAAGCTGGATTAAAATTCACCTGAAAATCGTCGGCGATTTGACAAAGTCGTTGCCATGAGAATTTTCGACAAGTACGAATAACATTCTAATCACAGTAATCAGTCCTTGATCGTCAGTCTCTGCAGTAAATTTTCGAATGAGACATTTTTCAGCTACCCTTTAATAAATGAGACGGCGTTGAAACGAGTCGAGGGTTCGAGTTAATATCGACCCCTGGTTGCGACTTGAAACCTGCGGGGCTGAGCCGAGAAGCTGTTAACGGTCCATGAGAATATTCATCCTATTTCTTGGACGGCGCGGAAAGACCGAATTATATCCTTTTGTTTTCCGCACTTTTTAATATAAAGGGTGGGAAGGGAATTGTACCTACCTGCCTTTTAACTTCCGCAGGCCAAATAACCGTCCGAATGTATTTTCCACGGGAGACTTTTTGCCAGAGCCTTTTACGAGCCCCTTTCCTTTCATTCTTCTGCCTTAATAATACGCATCGTCAAAATTCAACGTCGTGCTACCTCCGCCTCTCTACTTCTCTCCAACTCCCTTTCTCCCAATTTTGCTTTCTCGCTTTTCAAGGAGTAAAAAACGAAACGAAGTATGAAATATCGGCGGATGTACGCACCGGTTCAGTTTTAAATTGAACCTAACAAAATATTCACGTCGCGATAAGAGAGTTCTGCAGAGTAGGTATTATTATACCGTTTCTTTATCGAGCGTACTTCCGAAATTATAATATATTCATCGAAAATATTCAACGATTATACAAGTTCAATTTCGGATATTACATAGGAGAAATGTGAGAAAAAGAAAGCAGGGAGAAGAGGAAAAAAGAAACGTAAAAGAGAGAGAGAGAGAAAAAAAAAATAATAACAGAATTCAATCTCCGACAACTTATCACAAATGTGTCTCCGTATTCCGGAAAAAAGAAGACCATCCTCGTCGCCGTGTTATAACGATCGGGAAGGTGGATCCAAAGACCCGAGGATAACGGAAATTCGGAGTACATTGAGCTCGTTCGCATTTGTCCAACTTACCCAACGAGAGCCAGAGAGACTCGCGGCTAGCTTCAAATATATATCCGTATTTATTGCCAGTCACAATTGTCGGCCAGCCAAGATACTCTGGCGCTGGTCCATCGCTTGTATGAGATCGGAGCCAAACTTATTCGGGGTTTGTTGCAATATCGTATACACGGTCGTATAAAAGTAAAGTAGTGTGCGTAGCCCGAAATATACATCGGGTACAAAAGATCCCGAGGGGTAATACAGTCGTAAACGTATATATATACATATATATATACACACGTGTATGAACGGAAAATTGGCGTATAGCGTAACATGTTGCTGAATATTATTATTATTTCACGGTACTTTACTTTTCTTCGTCCTTTTTTTTTTTTTTCCTTTATTAAAAAAGAAAGATTGAGATTTATTTTCACCAGGAATATGAAATTTGTGCGAAAACAGTTTGCGTTTAATGTCTAATACGTAATGCACACATTCGATAAGATTACGTACCTACTCGTTGCGTCGCGACGAGTGATACGGTTGTAAAAAGTATTGAAAAAAAAACAAAAAAAAAAAAATGAAAAGAAAGAAAAAACGGCAATACAAATGCGACGAGATAAGGAAAATATCGAGGCTACGATGATGGGTCAGAGGGGAAACGGGAGTAGAGTGAATCCATAAAATATTTTACATACATGTAACGTATATACACGGATACACACGGATTGTATCGGGGTAGAAAAGTAGCTGAAGGGAAATCCGGAGAGTAGAAGGAAATATGACCGCTTATAGAGAGATTCGCAGACAACGATGGATCGATGATGTGCGGGTGAGAAGAGGGGCTTTGGCCTCCGTACCTACTTTGCCGCATGCATGATCGAGTGCCGACCTTCGCATTCTGTTCCTCCCGGTTCACCGCCTCTCGCGCCTTTACTTCCGATCTGAGTTTCCCTCGGTTGGACCTAATAACCGCTCTCTTAAAGTTGGACGAATTTTTATCGAGCCCACCTCGACGATTCAACTGGGAAATATGGGACCTGAGAAACGAGGAGTCGGTTTAAAGTTTCCGAAGGTATGCGAGAGGCGAGGAGTCTTAGTTTTTTTTTTCTTCTTTGTCGTTGCATACCTACCGTTCCGTTTCCATTGCTTATACGAAAGTTGAATCCGCACTTCTCCCGATCCGCAGAGATTTATCTTTGGAAAATTTTCACGCTCGAATATACAGTACCTACCGACTTGGCCAAAGTCGAAACTCTGTAATTTATAAACATCAGTATTCGAAAAAGTTTCGGGAGATCGGTGTCTTCTTCGCTAAAGGACGGAATTAAAGAACGCTGGAAAACGCGTCAAGGGATGGTACGAATGAAAACATCGGACAACGAAGCTGCGCGATATCGAATGTCGTAAATGTGTTTTTATTCAAAGAAACGTGACACTGCGAAAAGGTTCGTCCGGAGGCCACGTCGAATGGATTTCCCTCATCCCAGCGTGTGTCAGTACAGAGGGACGTCAAACCACTGGTACATCATCGGTTGGCTCTCGTCCAGTTCGTACTCGAGGCAACGTTTCGGGTACCTGGAAACAACCACCCGGTATTCCGCTCAGTTCCTTCAACTTTTTTTTAGTCCCATTCCGTTCGCGTTTAGGGTAAAGCCTCGGATTTGCCAGCCCGAGGAAACACGGGCAATCGGAAAACCGGATGCGAGAGGGAAAATTAAAAGGGGTGGCCGAACTTACGGGTGGTAACGCTTGCAACCAACGATCGGATAATCGTTACGGAAGCACTTGGTGCCTAGGAAACTGAAGTACAATATTCCCACCTTGTCGCCAATTTCGTCCGGAGAACCGTGAAGACAGTCGTAAAATTTCTCATCGCACGAACAGTGCACCCTTAAATATACGACAATTAAGTGATTTGATAACGAGAGATTTATGTACCGAGAAATGCTGCCAAACAGCTTTGGCTGAGAAAATAATATCGACAAGCGATGATGAACCTTGTATAAAACGACGGATTGGTTAGATTGAATTTAGTATCCATTGCTTCGATGATGTCTTCGCAATGGTCGTGTGTACGGCAGCAAGCATCAGACTCCGCGAAGGTACCGAGATCGTCGTAATTGTCAGCAACGTTACCACTTCCGCACCACTTGGTACCTGAAGTGAGAAGAAGCGGAGAAATTACATGTATTAGGGCCGTCTTTAAAAAGGTTTTCTTCGAATTTCTTTGAATTTCGACCGGCTGGTCGCCCAAATCAGATTTCTATCTCAACTCTAACGCGTGCCCCAAAGAGGGTGGATTTTCACATGAAATCTACCGAACGGATTTCCATGAAACTAGGTATGAAGGGTTTTTTGGGTCGCTGATTACGAATCTCAAAATTTGGAAATTTAAAGTAACGGTTCCATTATGGAGGACCAAATCCCAAGTCACTTGGTATTGTCATATTTGATTTTGTAATTTTGAGTTCAGATTCATGATCAGCGATATCAAAAACACTTGAGTACCGAGTTTTATCGAAATCAAATGACTTTTCGGATTTCGCTCGACCATATTGGGTCGGTCATTTTGAATTTTCAAATTTTGAGTTCAGATTCGTAATTAGCGACCCAAGAAACCCGCAACATGAAATTTAATCTAAATCCGTTGGGTAGATTTGATGTGCCTCTGAAAGGGTTGAATGGAATCCACCCTCTTTGAGGCTCGAGTTAGAGTTGAGATAAAAATTTGAAGAAATTATGGAATTATTTTCTAATCATCTGGAGTCAATTTGGGGGGTGAGTCGGTAGAAATTCGAAAATTACCTTTTTCAGGACCACCCTAAATTATATATAAACCGTCGATGATAGGAATGTAAATTTTCGATGTCGAATAAGCCGAGGACACGCGACCAATTCGGCTATAATCGAGTCGCGGTGTTGGAAATGAATCGTTACCAGGTAGTGCGATCAAACGGAATAACGATCGGGAGAACTTACCAGGAGGATAATTAGATTGAACAATTTGGTGAACGAGGTACTACGCACTGTTTGAGCTTGCGAACGAAGCGTCAATAAGGTTTGAAACGGTCGGATGAAACGAGCAAGTGTCCGTCTCTCGGGTAATCGATTGAAAAGAGAAGAGGTGAAGAGAGGGAGAGGGAAGGACGGAAGGGAGGTCAAGAGGCCCAGCGACGGTTTATAACCGAAAATTAACAAACCCTGGATAATTGGTAGGCAGGACGTACCGACGCTCTCTACTCACCGGGAAAGATCAAATTCAAGCGTTCTCGTCTGGTTTCACGTAGGTCGTTAGTGTCAACCGCCTCGATGTCCAGAACATCCGTTCTAATGACCCAGGAGCCGGAGAGCCGGAACGCGGCGCAGAGAAGTATTAGAAACTGCGAAGTACCAGCCATTATTGAGGAAAGGGAGACGGAGGGAAAAAAAAAAGGTGCCAGACCGATGTGAGCTCGGTTTCGAGGGATGTTCAGCGTCAAACTAACCATCGCGGTGCTCGAGACGTACCAACTTATAACAGATATAATTAACCTAATTCTTAATCAAAGCGTACGTGAGTCGTGATTACGGACGACGTCGACCCAGCTTGTTATCTGGCATCACGCGGTTTTCGAATCTGAAAATGCGGAAACCGCGCGATAAGGTACCAGAGGTAGTCGCCTATAATCGCGGCTACCAATGTTTGTTAACAAACCCCGCTTAGCCGATTGTAGAGCGTCGTGAAACGTGATCGTCCTCATTCTCAAAACACATGTTTTGCGGTTCAATATCACAACAAGTTATATAGTTTTCGGTATAGTGACTATGCACAAAACCACTATGACCTAAAAACGAAAAGTAAATAAAATCGGATTAAAGCGAACCAAATGCAAAAGGAAAGGCAGAAGGAAAAAGAAAAAAAACACAAAAATAATTAAACCTGTGGCGAGAAGCTGTTTAAACGTGGTTAAAATATGTCCTCGAGAAACGGAGAGGGGGGAAAAGTTGGGGGATGGTAATTTACATTTAAATACCAAAACGCGACACCCCGATTGCGTATACATACGTAAGAATATGTATGAACATGAAAGCTTAGTTGCGGTCCAAGTTGACCCCTGCAGAGTCCCTCCCGGAAAAGGGGGACCAAAGTGGAAAAAGAGAGGGAGAAGATACGTTGGTATAAACGAAGGCGAGCACCACCCCTGAGTAACCCTATCGTGAACCACTTCCGTGCCCGCAGGGCTTTACCGGCTTGAATACTTGAAAGTGCGGTGTGGCGTTGTAGGCGCAGCTCGAGTATGCGGCAGGGGTAACCAATTTCGAAATAGATGGAGAGCGAGAGAGAGGGACAGAGAGAGAGAGAAAACAGTCATTACCATTCGGCATCCAGCGAGAAACGTTTATTTGCCTTTGTTCTTTCGTTCTTTTTCCACCCATCCTGCGTATACATGGTCCAGTAAAAACTGGTCCCGGTAGTAGTTTTCTCGTTAACCGATGTCCGTTAATCGCTCGATCCGCGCCGGATTTCATGTCTCCCAAACGAACGGTTTGTTTCGATGGTATCGCAGAGCGAATTTCCAAGTCAGAAGGAGGGTTGAAATTCGGATTGACCATTCAGCCGAGTATTCTCCGCGTCGCTTTGGGAAAGGGAGGTCGCCACTACCCCGAAATAATTCAAATTACCGAAGGATCGAAGCGCCGAACCACCCGGAACAATTTCGCGCAATTTCTACCTTGTTCACATTTTACGCAATATTGGTCGGTCTGAATTTTGATCGTTCGAAATTTCGCCTCCTACCGGCGCGCGGCGTTGTCACGAGAGCAGACGTGTCCATGAGACGTCGCGTACCCGAGCCAGTCGACTAACGAAACACCCTTGGGATGCGGCACTGGCTTAATAACGCGAAGGGTGGATGAGTGGTGGAGAGAAGCGAACCCCCCTTTGCCATTCCCGGACCGTTCCGAACCTGGGCGGCACGATTCTCTTGATGCCGGGAGAGCCGAGAGGAGAGAGGATAGTCTGTAAGGGTGTCCCTTTGATCTAGCGAAGGTTGTCCCGGCGGTGATGACGGTGTGGCTACCGCGTGTGTGCGATGACGAAGTTGGTGAAAGGTGGAAGAAGCGCCGCGAAGAGAACTACTCAAGAAGATGAGGGAAGGGAGGAGCAAGGGGGGGGGGAGGGGGAGGAAGGCCAGCGGTCCAAAGCCCATTGATAAAATACTAGATGACGACCCCGCATCTTCCATTATCCCAACGGACAGATGCCCACTCTGCATTTTGATGCCCGCGAGTAGGTGCCGCAAAATTTAACGACTCTCCTCCTCTTCCACATCCTCTTCCCAAGGCAAGCTTTCATCTCTAGCGTAGTACAGGGGATAACTTCCAGCAGTATTACCCACCAGGCCACCCGCCGCAAAGCGAAATTAGATATTGTTATGTAAATACACAGCTCGCGTGTGTTGTTTGAAGCGTGTAACTCGGGGATTAGTGCCTGACGGATCACGCGTGTCTAGAGATGCCTTATGCAGATATTTATGTAATGTAGATCAGAAGCGGGATGATCGTTATTTAAGGCAACCTGCAACGGTACCAGGATCCTTTGATATTTTAATCAAAAATTTCACCAACGATAACGAAGCCTCCTCATCCATTCGCAACATTGACTGAAATACGAAAATGCATACAATACGCAATATCACGTTTACTGGGTACAAGATAGCTATGAATGCACTGGTATTTACACAACGTGAATGCATTACACGTAAATATGTGAGGGTGCGTACGTTGCACTCGCTTGTAACGACAGTTTTTACGACTCGCTTGTGTAACGACCGGTTGAAAAGTTGTTTTTTTTTTTTTTTTCCCTTAATAAAACGGGGTTGTTTGCGATACATTAGCGAATGCGAGGTTTTTTTTTATTATATCTCTTCTTTATCCCAATTCCACGTCGTCGACGTGCTGGAACTCGTTGCATCGGTGAAATCGGCATGCGGTGTGTTATGCTTCCAATTATCGTAGACGCGAAAAACGACTCGACCGTTCGCGTTATCCGGATAGCTGACAAAGAAATCCGCATGCCTTTCAGGGTGGCGTTATTATGAAAATTGATTGAAACAAATCGGGTGTACACATCAAAAGTGCAGACACGTTGATAACACGTATTGACATCGATGGATCGTATGTATAGATTATCTTTTCCAAGCCTTTGATCTCATCGCGTTTACACAGTTTGTTCGGATTTTTTCATATACCAGTGAAAAACGTATATATATATGTATATATATATATAGATATATATATTACCAGACGTTGAAAAAGCTCGTTGATTATATTTGAAACGATCCGTTCCTGTACGGTGAAAAAAGAGAAAAACTTCAACACAGTTAAATATGTGTGAAAATTGAAAACATGCATACCTGTGCAAAAGTAGGGTATTGCATTCCACGTCCGCGTCCGTAAATATATTATTATATACGAAATAATTAAATTTCCGAGTGCAAAATTTTACGCACGAATAATATAATATGCATTGCTCGTCGCCTCATTACTGCTGCAGCAGCAGCAGCAGCAATAGCGAGCAGCTCGACGGCAGTTTTAGTTTCATTGTCAAATAAATTATATCGTGATAACAATATACCGTTATGATCATAACGACGATAATAATCGTATTATATATGTACAGGTAGAATTTTCCCAAGTGGAAAACAGTCCTCGCATCGAAGCGTGTGACTTATTCATATTTTAATCAACAAAGCGGGGTGAAATTGAAACACAACAAAAAGAGGAGAGTGAAAAAAAAAGAACCATTGAAAAACAGATACACGCCACTCATGTGAATAATTATCATTCGTTCAACATTTGGTGATTTGGACCGTCGGGTTTCCGCTGCTATCCATCACCTACTTTATCAAATTATCATTTGATTACTCAAATGCATAACGTTTACTCGCAATCAATAATTGATCGGTAAATTTGCTACAACTCCGGATGAAATTGCGTAAACTACCGAAGCATTTGATATGATTTTGCACTATTATGCAGTGCAAACGAAAGCACAGAACGCGGTGTTAAAGTTCAAAGGTTGATGAACTAATTATCGCGATAATCGATCTCGCTGTAAAGTCAATCTTTAATTTGTATCAATCGAACAAAGAGATTGTTTAAACTCACTCACATTCTTGGCATTCATTCGTACGGAATAAAACTTCCTGCTGTGAATTATTGGTATAGTGAAAATATCGGCATGCAAATCAGAGACGTGAATTTTCAAATAACGATATGCAAAATCACGAGGAATACGTTGTACAGCGATCTATAAATATACCCAAACATACCTACGCATAAAATCAACGAAATAAATCGATGCTCGGATTATATGTTTACACCGAATTTAGCATTTATTATCGTTATGAATCAACATCGTGTGCAAATATTTAATTAAAGCATGTTCAATATAGCCATTTGACTTATTAGCTGTATCAGATTCACGGTCCCGCGAGACTAGAATTTTGTGAGCGTGTCCAATTTGTATTCCAAAACTCTCGGATTCGTGACCTTGTCACCTTAATTCTTGATCACGCTGAAGTTAAATGGCGTTATCGTAAAGATTCATGTCGAGGAAAAAATTGTTGTTCCGCGATTTTTGACTTGTCTGAAATTCAGTAAACCGTAATAAAACGAAACACACACTCATATTTCGACATCCCGTTTCTTTAAAAATCATCGTAAAATTAAGAAAATGGTGATTTTCGTTATAATGTTTCGTTAAAATAACATTATTAACTCAACTTTGTAATTTCTGCCTGCCTGCTTGCTTGATTGGGGTTGTGAAATATATTATGTGAATTCGTGCACGTTCAGGAATTCCGGGATTTCGAGATAATATTCAACAACCGGACTGCTGACCGCAAAATCCTACGCAAACAGTGCTGTGCATGCAGTGTGATGAGTCGACGATTTTGAAAGCCTCAGACGAAGACCAGTATTCGCGCTTTTCACGTCATGCATGTATGTATACTTACACATCTACGCATAGCAGAATCACAGGAGTCACGAGCTGATTTTACCCCGGCGTTATATCTCTCGGATTCACCTTTACTCCTGTTGCTTTCTGCCACGGGGAAAGGATCGATTTTCAAATAACAGACTAAAAACGAGACGACTCGGAGTCTGCAAACTAATTTCAAATAAACGCGTATCGAGTTATTGCCACGAATGACGATCATCCCGCACGACAAAAAATATTTTAAACCGATCAGATACAACCGACGACGATATTTCGTCCCTGAAATCGCGGCTTCGTCTTTTGATTCGACACGATCTTGTAGGTATACCATACCGTAAATATACCATTCGTCATAAGCCCGGTTTGGAATACATGTTAGATAAGATAAGAAGGGACTTGGGTAAAGGGTTCGGGACAAATTCCAAACTTTAACCCTCCTTGCAGCGATCGTACAACGTTGCTCAGTTTTCACAGACCGAAGGGACGCAGCAACGGTTAACGCTTAAATTTATGAAAAGACGATGAAGTGCCGGGTGCATAACGAGGAACGCACCGAAGAAAAAATTTTATTTCAAAAAAGATTTTATGCAGAAAATGAGCATTCGAATGACGAGAGAGACGGCGAATAAAAAAGTAACGCACCGAAGAATAAACTTTAAAATATTCTGCTTCTCTTTGCAGTTTGAAATACTAAATTAATTGCAATCAATCAAGTGTTAATAATTGCATTGAAACACAGTTCGACATACATATTATAGTCGGTTCTCTGTTAGCGAGAGGAAACGTGAAAAGTAATACACAGAATCGTATTTCGAATGAATAGGAACGTGATCGATATAACCCTACAGGTATAACGTGTATAGATGCGAAGTATAACTGAACGCCATTTCTGCTGGTGGCGATTAATCATTTCACTTATCTGCGTTGTTCATTTCACAAAGTGCACGAATTGATTGAAATAAATAGCAGAGTGTGCCGATCAATGAGATTTAATGAAAGAACTGACGTGCCAATTAAACTAACGTATCCCGGTTGGTCGGTCTGGCACCTTACACCGCAAGGCAAAGTGGTGCTCCCGACATTGAATTGAACGAAACAAACCTCGTTGCCGGCCTGCCGCGTTTCAAACAATCGGCAAAATTTGTATACATACACAGTACAGATGGAACCGGCTGCGAGAAGGCGATAGTGCAGCTCGAACGCGAATACGAATGCACCGTTAGTCGTTAAATCTCTCGTACAAAGCGCACGCAAAAGAGATGGTTTGCAGTAAAGTGCCCGCCTCGAGCAGAGAGAGAGCGAGAGAGAGGGAGGGAGAGGGAGAGGTAAAATAGCAGTACGAGATGAGAGTTGATGGGTGGAAATAAAGGTGCCAGTCTTATTTCGCTCGGGGAAAGATATTCCGACGGGATGGGGGGTGATAATGCTTGTAACAGCAGAATGTTAATTACCCCGTTCATATTGTACGTAAACCAAACGTCGAGGGATAACTTGGCGAAAATCCAGAGACGAAACGGAGGGAGGGAAGCTCGGTTTTGGCGGCACATCAGGGCTGCGTTTAACAAGCCACTGTGACGTTTCGTCCTAACCGGGTGATTTATTGTTCTCATTTCCCCCGGTATACACGGCTGCACCCAACGCAGTCTTCCTCCCGTCATCCTTGAGGATCTGAATTACACAGTTCCTCTCCGACGTCGTACTGTTATGGCATTGCGTTGCTTGGAGGTAAATGAGGCGAGTGGGGTCATTTGATTGGCCACTTTGACCCGCCTTCCTTTCATGCGGGTTGCTCGCTTAACCGAATAGGTAGCCCGATCTTAATAGCTATAAAATCCTTCCAAAGGCGGACATCAAAGGTTTTGAGGTCAGCTAAGCATAGGTTCTTGGTCGGAATTCAGACCCTTCGTTACGAGGAGTCTCGTCGGTTCAAACGGCCGTAATGTGGACAGGTTCTGTTCGACCATGATGGAATTGGAACTCTTGAGGATAACGGGCCCTCTCATCGTCTAATGTGGTACCAAGGTCAAGAAGTTTGACAGAGGTCTTGGCGAGGCGCGAGGGAGGAGGATAGCGAGAGCAATATGTGGGGCAATGTATCACCTGTTTGTTGCGGGAAGGTCGTTGGAACGCGAGAGCAATGCCTCACTGCCAGTCCGGCTCTCGTTGGATCGTGGCTTCCCGGCCTGGTAGCGCCCTAGGCGTGAATCTACGGCGGTAGGAGAGCCGGGCTAACGCCATACATTATCACCGCAAGGTTCTGGCAAGCATCCGGCGGAATCAAGACAGCCGAGCGAAATTCAACCACCCCGTTGTTCATAACCGCTGGGGAAAGGCGGTGGCCTCCACAGCCCGATATTGCAGGTGGACGTTCATAACGTCGGGTTATTTTTTACGCTTGGAATGTTTTCCAAGAGGAGGACGCGGTTAGGGGTGAATTGAGTAATTAACCTGGTGGTGCCAAATAAACGCGCTCTGATGCACCCCCGAAATGACCATCGCGAGATACTTATTTCACGGGGTTCTTCTTGATCGTGGTAAAGTCATACGTAACTAAACAACCTTGGCTGTTGGTCCTTACATTGCGGATACAATGAAATGGAGATAGTGGGGGGGGGGGGAAGAGAGGGACGCGTGAGCTTCAGTTCCCCCAAGGGACATTTCTTCGATGACATTACCCGCACAATCGTCAAGACAGCTCGAAATTCCTTTAGCAAACGTCAGCGACAATGGATTCCTCCGGGGCATTGTCGGTGGTTGAAGATATCCTTTCTGCGACCAATCGAGTCAGCTGCTGCTGCTGCTGCTACTGCTTGTGATGGTCTGGAGAATAGGAAGGACTAAATTTGGATCCGTTGGCTCGACAATCGGTCCGATATAGGTGACAGCAATTTCAGGCTCCTTCCTTTCAGCGCGCAGCTGCGATGCTTCGGGGAACAAAGGTTGAACAGCGCGAATCAGCAGCGATGCGAATTGGCATTAAACGTAGATAAAATATGTTCGCCCGCACGAGTGAGTCCCGAATAATTCGTGTCCAGCAACCGTGAAGCGATTCCTGCATCGGCAGGGTAGCAGCGCCGTCTACTGGTTCAAACACAAGGCAGAGCTAATGAAGCTTAACACCGACCGCCGCCGGCTGGCAAAGCGACCCGAGCGCCCACATGCCATAAATTAATTTATGCCCTCAGGTTGACCCCTCGTTACACGTTCGGTGCGATTTTCACAGGAATTTTCCGTCGTGTCCGGATAATTTCTTCTCGTTTTTTTTCACCGCTCAAAAACCCCTAGAGGCGGAGACCAATTTCACTATTGTATATTCTCACATAATAATCATCATCGTCATCATCATAACCGTTACGTCTTTGTGCATGAAACGTTCCTAGATAATGAAACCGCGCTGTAAAATTATTCCACTCATTCCATCCCATCTGAGTCGACATTTACATTTATACGCACACACACACATACTTCTACCAGTGAACATATCAATTTCCCTAGCTCACAACGCTCCACACGTTCATAGAGTATTCTTTTTTTAAAGAAGGACTTCCAACCACCAGCAAAATAGCTCCAGAGAGGGGCAGATTCAGGTGAGAACCCGACGGGCACCCTAGAGAATCTGCAACTACAACTCTCATCTATACAACCAGAGTTTTCACTCCCACTCCCGCAGTGTCCTTCACTAACGGATGCTCGACTGTGTACCCATGCACTTAGAATGCGGTTTTGGAACGAAGAAGAAGAAGAAGAAGAAGAAGAAGAAGAAGAAGAAGAAGAAGAAGAAGAAGAAGAAGAAGAAGAAGAAGAAAGAGAAAAGGAAACGGTAACGGAAAAACTCGGTATCTCCTTTCATCATCCGCTTAGCTGCAGACCGCAACTTTACACACTCCAAATCCAAAACGTGTTACTCTCGAAATATTTTCAGGAGTGTAAATAGAAGGAACAAAAAGAAATTGGCCCATTCTAAATCAACATAATATCTAGGTATACTCCGGAATTCTGTTCTTTGAGCAATCGACACTGCAGTATATGTTAATAGTACGAAAGTAATCCGCGACGTCGGCAAATGTAGCAAAGGAAAATCTATATCTTTCTCTCTATCTCTCTGTTCCCGAGGAACGCGGGGTCTTTGAAGAAGAGGGAGTCAGACCGAAGCTGAGATAACGCTTAATCTTGTAATTCTGTACCGGGAAAGGGAAATGTGCTCTTTGGACGGTGTATTTCGAGGCAGATGCCATGCCCTGGCCTGTTTGTTCAGCTACCGTTTGCCCAAATTCTCTCTACGCTAATCTATACGAATAAGGGAGGAAAACAGGGGGACGACAGTCGCGTATCCTCGAAGTTGTTTCTGTTTCTATATGCACAAGAGAACCAACATGACAAGAATTTCCACCGTGTTTCGAAGAGCATCTGCCTGAAAATTTCGATACGTTTCGATTTCGGCATAACGGATAGTCCACAATTTCTCAGTTTAGTTACACGCGTTGTTCGATCCAACTTAAAGCTGACCGTTAAAAGAAACGAATCTAATAGAAATCCATTTAACCGTTCGAGTAAAGTGAAATAACATTCGTGGAAAAACTATGCACGGAAGCGGCTACAGAGGGCGGAAGTGTATTTTTAGATGGGGTTAATACCTTGCGGAAGGGTGTTTACGCCTCTCGCCGTAAAACGCTGGTCAAGTACTAAATTTAAAAGGTCTCTTTGCCTCCCTCGTGTCCCCACTCAGAAGAGCGTTAATGCGCAGCACCCTTGTTACATTTTCGCTATCCAACAAACCCTGCGTAAACAGCAGTTTCCCAGCCGTCCTATACCGGTGCCACTCTTATTTACGTTGAAAGCGGATAATTCTGTCGTTGTAAATTTTCGCGAGGCGTTTTGTTTTCGACGTTTTCAAACAACGCGGTTGTTTTTAACCGCGAAAAAAATTTGTAACAACTGCTCCTTGGTGAGACAGTTTTTGATGTTCCTTTCTTTTTTAATACCGACGAAACAGGAAATAAATTATATTCTCGATCAAGGAGACTTATAGAGGGTTTCCTCAGCCTCCTCGTACATCGAGCGTTCTTCCAGGGAAGGGCATAGAAAATGGCGTATGTTACGAGGGCCAACAAGGCCGGCCTGACGTCGGGCGCAATCGGTTAGCCAGAGGCAAACAGCGGTGACCCGGTGCTGGGGTACGACGGGTCCGATACCGTGGAGAACGGGATTGACGAAGGGTGGTGGAAAGGCGCATCGCATTCGCTCGAGGAACTCCTCGACGGGGTCGGGTGGAGGCGGAGTTTCGGTCCGTTTTTCATCAACGGGTTCGAGGCACTCGCAGATTCCCTCGAGCAAAGTCTCAAGTCCGATCGGCTCGTAAGTCTCCATGTCGGCCATTCCTTCCTCCCGTTCCTCCTCCCCGTATCCCTATGGAAATTTACCAATAGCTTGCAAGCTCTGAGAGAGCCAGCGAATAGGAATCGAATCGTTGTACCTGAAACACCTCGAAGACTTCGGTAGCGTCCACGTCCTCCTGGTCAAGATCGTCCTCCAATTTCGTCCCGACATGTTCTGTCTTTCCACGATCCGTCGAACCCCCGGATACGGAAGTTCGGTTTACCCTGACAGAAGGTGAAGCTCGCCTCGAGCTACCAGGGGTCAACGATGCTTGATCGTCGGTCGGACTCACGGCGATGGACGAAGACCTGCTTGATCGATCAGACTTTCTCGTGTCCGGTTGGTCTTCGGGGTCCCGAGAGATGCTCGAAGAGGTGCGACGATTGTCGATCTTCCTCGACGAGCAGGGCTGGATTCCGTCTTCTTGAACATTGTCCCCGCTGCTGATCTCGGACGAGGATTCCGGAAGCTCTACGGGCTGGTCGGAGCTCTGGAGGATTCAGAAACTCTGGTAAAGACCGACCTTCATCGTCATGACACGAGCCTGAAGTTCCGATTGATAAACTTGCCACGGATAGATTAGCGGAGTGTTTACTCGAGTTCCAATTTCGATATCCTCGATAGCTTTATACCAACAAGTTTCGTCTACCCACCAAGAAATTATCAATCGAAACTAAACAGAATTAGCGACATCGGTTAAACCGGCGAAAACTTGAGGCACACAGCGACGAACTAACCAAGGTTGACTCTTCAGACTCCGCGCGCGAACCTGGAAGCGCGACTGTCGATGGATCGGGAAACTGCGAAGGAGAAACACCGCAAGGTTCAACGTTATCTTCGGACGAGTCTCCGGGCAGAGGAGAGTCCGAGCAGTGGAGACCAGCCAGGAAGACGTAAAGCTCGATGAATCTCTTCAGTGGAATCATGGCCGAGCCACCCTCAGGCTCGTCGGTAAGAAGTTCGCAGACGTAAACCATGGTCTCGAAGAGGTTCTAAGAACGACAGTAGGTGAAAAGGCAGTTGGAACATTACTCTCGTGGTAAAAGGATACGCCAACCTTTCCCAAGAAGCCGCATCCAATTGCGAGGAATTCCAGGAGCACCAATTCGCGGCAGAGGAAATTACCGATCATCAGTATCTGATAAAGGCTCGAATCCGATAGATCGATGCCCCGCCATCGTGCCAGCAAGGAATCGATGCCCACCGTCTGAGCCGAGCCAAATTCATCGTAGAGTATCCTCAGGTAGGCAGGAGTGATACCGGACGGATGAGAGACCGAGGGATACTCCAGTCTCCTCTGATTTTCCGAGACATATATCATGTTTCTTCGATGAAATCGTGTTGTGGGAAAGTGGCAGGTGGTATACGGGCTTGTCTACCTTTACGGGGGGAGCTTCTCCGTTCGCGAGAGCTCGGAAGTAGGCCGAACTCCACTTGAGAAGGTCGCGCGGTTGGGTGCGGATCGCGGCCTTGGCGTAGAGCTTCAATATGTGGGGAAACGTGACCGGAATTTGTATTTGCTCGGGGCAGTACATGTGCTCGACCGGGTCCTGCATCATCCGCTTGATGGTGAAAAATTTCGACAGGCTTCGAACTTCTCGGTGAAATTTATTCAAGCCGTACTACTTACTGGCTCGGCAGAACCGATTGTAGGAGAAACGGGATTGCAAGTGACAGCCGAGGGAAAATGGTGCCGAGTCTTGGGAAGACTTCGATTGTCTTTGCATCGCGACGATGCCAAACGTGGTTGGCAGGCCAGATAATTACATGCTTTTGTCCGACGACGATCGGTATTTGATACTCAAGGGGCGATGAGCGTCTGGCGAACACCACAATGCCTGCCAGTTACGTAATAATTAGTAGAACAAGGTGGTGTTTGTACATACACCGACTGCGACGCTGGTTATAGGTATAAGTTGTAGGTCAGTAAGCCTGAGTATAATTAAATAAGCTTCCGAAGGAGTCGCTCCGCTGCGAAGCAACCAGGTGGATAATGCAATTAGGCTACAGCACTTGGCGTATTCAAAAGCCGATGGACGAAGGCCTCGGAAGTGTTCGAGAATGGATGAATAAGGGGTCGAGTCAGTGAACGGAAGTGCCATGCTTGGTTCTGTTTTCTTGTATAAACGTCTGCTTCAGCATAACGGATAACATAAGATCTGGTGGTCTCGATGAGAAATCGATTTTCATCGTATATCTTGTGGCGCGTAGGGCAGAACTGAGAGTCGGTATGAAACCCTAAGTGCCCATATCGGATAGGAGAGCAGAGATGTTCCATTAGGATGAACATACAGACATTCGATTTAATTCGATTAATTGCTGTTGATCAACGAGATAGAAAAAAATATTTCACTCACCGATGAGAATGTCTGGTGTAGACTTTACGTACAGGCCGAGGTACGGTAATGTTCATTAATACCTTGATTTTATACAAATTATATGGCATTGACTGGCGATGCAGGTAACGTGACGTGAGAGATTCGGAATCATTGTCACATAATTCTTATAGAATCGAGCTTGAATTCTTTCGAATCAAAAACAAGTTACCCGGAAGCCCAAGGTATTAATGAACATTACTGTGCATAATGACGATGGAAATGAAAACAGCCTAATATTATCCGGCTTTCAAAGTGTGGGCGAAATCAGTCAGTGCTAATTGCGTAACATATTTCAACTATGAGAGAAGAGTATACGCTGGTAATTATCGAGTCGAGCAATTAATGGCGAAAGGGAAGTGCGTATAAGTCGAGACTTGGAACTGCGCGAGAAGAAGAAACGTCTTGTTTTATCGCAACGATTAAGTTCAATTAAACTCGTAACTCTTAGTTTTACGACCGAATTAAGAAGAATTTCGGAAGGTTCAACATTGCCGCGACCACCGTCATTGACCGCCTATAATAATCGTAGATGCCGTAGTTCTGTCCGAATTTTTTGTTCCAACCGTACAAGAGAAAGACAAATAGGCAATGACGTCGTCGGGAAAAATTACCTTGTGCTGTACACGGGTCTGATAAAAATTTTCACGATAACTGGAATCGATCGATGAACTCGATCGTTCTCTCGTACAAGTAAGACGGAAGAAAAAAATGTCCATAAATTAGACACCGTTGCGTAAGAGGGAGCAGCATGCAATGGTTCCCGTGGGAAAAAAGAGAACGTTCATCGTCAACGTAACGGGTGCTCCAACAGCTGGCGCCTCTTTGGTCACAGCTCGAATTACATTCGCTACGTGCCGCATGCGTGAATGCACAATGGTATCAGTGACACGTGCTCGCGAGTTAAAGGATATACATGCGTGGCACGTGGGAGGTGCCGTTTTCGGTATGAACATTACGCGGCAGGTTTCGTTTGGCTCTCCTGGTCTCATCCTGGAATTGGAATGCTGGCAATATTGTCCTCAGCCTCTTTCATCGCTTGGTGCAAGCCTACTGACACGGAGAGCATCAGACCTTGGTAATCATGGATTCTGATCAAATTTTCGGGGGTCGTTTTGTTGACCTATAATGTGTAGCCTGTGATGTGTAGTATCACGCAACCGGCCTTTAATTACCTTGGTTAAAATTGGTTATATCAACAGCCTGACGAACGAAAATCTGTAATAAATAAAGCATGCGTTTTATATTTTTATCTTAAATATTGATTTTCGTTGTTCTTCGTTGAAGTTTCGGTAATAGGATCTCATAGATGCCAAGACTCAGGGTAGTCACTAAATCTCCATCACGAAATTATCTGACTTTTCCAAGTTTTTCAGACCAGAAATCTTGAAATTTTCACTGAGCAATTAGGATAAATTGGTTATAGCAAATTGAAAACAATTTTGCGTATTTTCCATATAAACAAATATTGATTTTCTCGAATTATACTTTGGTAACATACACTTCTATTTTTTATCACGTGTTATAAACCGTTTCTATTATTGTCAACGCAGTTATTATGGCTCGTATTATTTTTATTCACCAATGAACTTACTCGATTGAAAGTACGTATCTTTGATACGATAACGCAATGATAAAAAAATTTGTATTCGATCTAATTTATGTAAAGCTTAAAGAAAATTTTGGGACCCATTTCTATGAAAAAGAATATAGTAAACGATTCTCTAACTTTTCGCAAAAATCCCTGAAATTTCCCTGACTATTCCACATTTTCTGTGATTCCCTGACCAGTGGCCACCCTGCAAGTTTAAACCGATATAGTGTTACTTCAGAAACATAGTGAAGTACGTAAGCTGCAAATTTTTTTTTTCTTAATTGATGAAATGAGGACCCAATGGGTGAAAAATAACGCGCATCGGAAGCTTTATGTTCAGGGTCGAAAAACCATCCCTCGGAAGTATCAGCAGAACCCGCCAACCGTAGGACCGATACTCAGAAGTCTCCTTGTGGTTCTGGAGAATTGGAAACCGTAGGCTGCAGAGTGGCGCATTCCAGAACAAGAGCGAGCAAAGCAGTGCAGCGCGTGCGCGTGCACCGCATCCTGATTATGCATATTTATGAGGTGATTCGAGGTCAAGTTAGGTGCGTGGAACAGAACGGGGCCAAGATTCCATCCGCAATGGTCCACACCGCTCGACCGTGGAGCTCATGACGCTTGGTAATTGGTTGTGCGGATGGAAACAATGATGATCCAGCACGTAGTGGGTACAAATTCGGCTCAATATTTCTGAGGAGAAAAACCGAAAGTCAAGGTGCATGGCTCCGGAGCGGTGACGATCAATGAATGAGAATTCAAGGAACACGAAGAGGAATTGTTGAGAGCGATTGATCCTATCTCCACAGAGTCTTGGTCTTTTCAAACTTTTATCCGTTTGATCGATCAACTAGCCGACAGACCATCTTCCGCTTTACTTTCTCTCTTCTTTTTCTTTCCAACGATTGTGGTATTGCCCACCGTTTGTATCCAATAAAAGTCTTCACCGTCGATTGGGTCGCTCCATTGCTTAAGGCGCACGCGACAAGTGGCGGGCTCATCGAGATGCAGGATACGAATAAAAATCTACAAGAATCTATCGTCGATGTGGGTCTGCATTGCTCGCTCATCAACGGCGGCTCGTTTTCGAGTGAAGAACGGAATTAACCAATCGACGATTGAACAGCCCATCGGTGTAGACCGTTTCTTAATTGCCGTTGGTACACAAAATTGATGACGACAACGAAGTCGGATGGTCAAACAAACGACCTGGACTGCCCGAGGCGATTAGGATTTAGGGATATAGGTATTGCACGTACAGTCAGGTGAGAAAAGTGCAACTGATGCTGATCGAGTTGAATTTTATAGGAACAGCGTCATCGGCCCCTTGACAGAGTAGAGAATATAAAATCGAAAGTTTCAACTAAAGTGAGTCCGACTATCGACAACTTTAGATCGATGACATGATTTTACGGTTCCAATTACAGTAAATTTGTATGGTTTGTCCAATTTCTATACACTGAGGATAGTTTTGTTTGCGAATGAGTTTTTCATCGAGCGACTCGAACGCCTTCAGTTGCTCTCGTCAAATCATCCAATCGAAATATTTTTATTCGAGTATTTTTTCGGCCGGACTGTACGCGCGATACATCCATGGATGGTAAGGTTCTTCGCATTAACGGAAGGAGCAATAATTCAAGGATGTAAATGAATTACGGCCGAGAATATCGATAAAAATGTAACCATTGTACAAAAACAGCAATACGGGTGAAATATACATTATTGAGAAAAAGAATCTTCGGTACGATCGCTTCGTCGAACCTTCCGCTGGCGGTCCGCCGAGTCATATACCGGTTTTAAAAATAAATTAACTAAGTAAGTGTGGTGTATATTTTCATTGGAGGGCACCATAAAAAATGTAAATGACTGAGAAAGTGCGTGGGCCGCGGTATGCTGAAGCATTCGAGCCTAATATAGAGGGTATATAATATATCAGGCGCGAGGAAGCGGGGATAAAAAGCTCCACTTGCTGCCCGCCGGAACGGGGGGAAAGTCTGAGTAACCCGTAAGCAGAAATGTTCAATTTTAAATTCCTAATGCACTCGACGCCGCTGCCGCTGGTGCATCTCGATTCTTCCTCCGGGATAAACCTTACCACGATACTCTCTAGTCCACCAGGTACTACGCGGCTTATCTCTCCGGCACTACTGCGGTATCTCTTGACTACGAGTAATAATAATTCACGACTGGGTTTGAAAATTAATGATATGCTACGAAAATATTCGACAACTGATATTGTATCATGTATGTCATGTATGCAGGGTTGTGCCAAGAAAATAAAAATTTTTGGTATAACATATCAAATAGAATATCTCAGTCAAATACGAGCGCTTAATACTGATGTTTAGAGGTGCATATTTTATTTCTTCCATTTTCCATTTACATAATAACGTAAAATAAATTTCGACAATTTTACAATTTTCTTTTCTCGTAAACGGCTTGACTTATAAACTACCTAAGTACAGATTCTTATAGGAAACTTCACGCTCTATGAAAAAGTATTGAGACAAAATTTTTCTAACTCTAATTTGCCTATAAACGTTGAGTCATCTTAAATATCTCTTAATCGGTAGAGTTAGAAAAATTCTATCTCGGTACTGTTTCATAGAGCGTGAAATTTCCTACAAAAATCTGTGTTCAAATAGTTTATAAGTCAGGTGGTTAATGAAAAATGGAAAAATATTCGGATTTTGTTTTTACCTGTTATTCGAACGAGAAAAATAAAATAAGCACCTCTAAATATCAATATTAAAAGCTCATATTTGGCTGAGATATTCGATTTCAGGGGCTTTGCCGAAATTTTAATGCACGTTTGCAAAGAAATTCTTTCCTTTTTTTATTTTTTAGATAGAATGATGAAAACGATAAATCGATAAATTATTGAAATACTCGCCAGTGATTCGACGGACAAATATGTCGCCCAGGTGTTATTTCGTATTAATTCTTTCGATACTTACATTTCGACGACACGTGAACATCAGTCAGACTGATCAATACAATTACACTGAGAAAGTAGCTTACCTGAAACAGAATAAAAACAAACGAAAAATAAATACGATGATATATTATTTCCCGTTGTAAATTGGCGGATATGATCAATTATAATTTCCGATACATTGATTGCGTCAATGAATTACAAATCCCTTTTATTTTCATTTTATTCGAAACGTTAGCCGGCAAAGCGAACGGTTAAGTAAAATTGATACATCGATCAGAGTTGGGCAACTCCAGAGACACGAATGAAAGAGGCAATATATACCCAAAAAGTGTGTCGGGGACTTTTAAAAAGTAACGTTAATACAACAAAACACTGAAAAAAATCATTGTATCCTTATTTTCAAAACGACCTGAAAGAAATTAGGTTTGAAGAAAGCAGGATGTGCTTTATTAAGAGGTGGTTTATTGAATTTCAGACAATCCCAAATTTGAAATAGTAACGTCACGAATTTCAACTTCGTTAAACAATTTCACAGGAATCCTGGAAAATTTTAGATGACTTTTGGTGCATGCTCATACACTGAGAAGAGTTTCATTTGTTACAGTAACTAGATAAATTCAGTAAAACAGGTATCGTTAAAAAAAATGTTTGAATATTGTTGGAATTAAGAAAAACGAGGTACGCCTAACCATTTTACGCTGTTGTCGATCCTTTTTTGGTAATTGCAGCGCAAAATCAGTTTGTTCGGTTTACTCTACTTTTTTAGTCAAACAAGACTTCAACGTCAATTTATCGTTGCACGAGCATTAAATTTTCGCAACAGTTGTAAGAAAATATAGCAGTGATCGTAATGAGAAAGAATAGCAACGGATACCAGACTTTCCGGTAACAGCTAGAAAACTAATTTTCATTTTCTACCTAGAACTATATTTTTCGATTGCGGTAAAAAGTGATAACAGTCAAGGACTGAGCGGTAACCGGAACTAAAAATTTCTCTCATTGTCAGTGTAGCCACTAATGTTCTAGGGGATCCGTGTTCCGTTCCAAAAATCGAATCTGGCATGCACCTTAACACGTAACACGTAACGTGTACCGCGCTACATATTCAAGAATTTTGCACGGATTGCCTGCGCAACTTCTGTTGTAGCACGCGAAGACAATGGGGTTAAAATAAGCAACAGTACAATAGAGATTCTCGCGAGTTACGTAATTTCACGTCTTAACGTTCAGAAGTTGCGGTCCGTCGATTTAACCACTTGCAGCACAGTGGCGCATTCGGATTCGTGTGTGCATACATACGTACTTGTATCAACGTAGCGAGCGCATCTACGTCGGCATTGCAGCAGTTTCCGGTTAATGGCTCATATCCCCACCTCGCCGTCTGAAATACCGTTTCCCTCGAAGAAACGACGCAGCAGTAGCAAATCTCAAGGAGGATTTCTTGCGGTATTTAATTACGTTCTAAGGCCAGTTTTTTTAACCACCTCAAAATCTCTCCCGTTGATTAATTTCCGAATTTAACGAGACCCAAAAAGTATAGCCTTTTGAAAATAATTGCTGAGAATGAAATTCGTGGAATGAATTTAAAAAATTTTATTCGGTTTCGCGATGGTGAAAGAAGATTTTACAACTTGAAGCCTACGCAAGGTGTTTTTGCAACACTGAGAGAAATTTTTAGTTCCGGTTACCGTTCAGTCCTCAACTATTTTCACTTTTTACCACAATCGAAAAATATAGTTCCAGGTACAAAATGAAAATTAGTTTTCTACGTGTTACCGGAAAGTCTAGAATCCGTTACTATTCGTTCCCATTACGATCACTGTTGCTATATTTTCTTGTAACTGTTGGGAAAATTTAACGCTTGTGCAACGATAAATTGACGTAAAGCCTTATTTAACTAAAAAAGTAGAGTAAACCTGACAAACTGATTTTGCGTTGCAATAACCAAAAAAGGATCGACGATAGCGCAAAATGGTTAGGCGTACCTCGTTTTTCGTAATTCCAACAATATTCAAACATTTTTTTAACGATACCTGTTTTACTCAATTTTTCTAGTTACTGTAACGAATGAAATTTTTCTCAGTGAGTCTCACAGCAAGCGTACCATCGAGGCCTGAAGCTCTTAAGGTGGTTGTTGGTAAGTATAGGATGGATGAAAGTGAGGTGAACTGAACACCTGACGTAACAAGAGCCTTACTTCAGTCTCTCGTTACGGTGTGGGGTAAAAGACGTAGTAATAATTAACGTAGGCTTGGATTAATTGCACTACCAAAGAACGGTGAAGATACGAAAGTTGTATCGCAAGTGTGTATGAATACGTTACAACACCTGTACAAAAGTATACCGTCTACAGGAGTGTGGAAATATTGCTGAGCGCACGAAGATGTTGAATGAAGGGAAAATAATCCGACTTCGGTAAAGTTTACCGCTTCTGATCCTTTCATCTTCAGCTCCCAACGGCGGCGTGAACTTTGATACCGGATACCGGAAGTAATGCGGGGGCGGTTTTAACATTCAGGCGTGTGTGGACGTTGGGATTATAGTGATGCCCGGGTAACGGGTTTGTAAGTTATAACTTGCAGAACGGAAAACGAAGTAGAAACTGTTGTACGCAGATAAACGTTATCTACGTATTCATCATCGTCATCGCTTATACTTAGGCGAAAGTTAGTCAGAAATTTCGGTATACTCGTATAGATAGGTGGTAGTTGGGTTAGAGGAGTCCCCTTCTCACCTGCCGGGCTTCTCTCCCGTCGTTCCGTCTTAATTTATAGGTGGATTCGCGAGATACCCGCAGGGTAGGAGGAAGTAAAGGGTGCGAAATAATGAATCGAAGGAAGTTTCAAGGCCCTGCGAGTTTACCACGTTACTCGAATACGTAAACATTCACCCTCTCAGCGTCTTTCAAAATTCGAAATAACGAGGGGCAAAAATTACCACGTGCAAGGAGAACCGATTACTTGGGCTAAAAAATTATATAAAACGAAAATTGGAAAGGGAAAACTCAGAACGATGTAGTCCTGGATATCGTCGAAACAACGTCTCCTCGATACAGAGGGAAAAAAATAAAACCGATTAATTCGCACGAGAAGAGTTCGATTATTGACAACTTTTGAGATAAATCACTGTTCTGTTTTACATTTGATAAAAACAACTGTACCGTGTGTATCCAATTCCGATGAATCAAGAGCACCGCTTTAATTTTTACTAGGTTCTTAAATTGGCCGAAGAAAAAAATCGTGCAAATTTTGTACAGCTTTTGCACATGTAATTATTATCCGATCCTTTGCTCGAAAATATATTCATGTTACATAAAATGTGAATGTCAGATGCTGAGTCGAAAATTCATTAACCAACAAAATGAACTGTTATTCGTTGAAGCCAAAATCGGTATTCAAAAAAAAAATGTTAAAAATCGAAAATCTTTGGCAAAATTATCAGTTTCGCGAGTTCTCAACGATGCTGCGATATTTTCATTAGAGGACCAACTGCGGAAGGATCAGAGATGAAACGGCGGTACAGCGATCTCTGGCCGGGTACAAAGATCGGTCCTAATCACCGATCCGAGATTTAATCGGGGTCTTCTCATTACTGCCGCGGCCATAACGGGGCCAGTATAACCGGAACTGAACAAACCGGAAAGCTGAGGGGCGGAGGGGTGATGGGTTATAACTGGCGAATGCGGAGAATACGAGAGGAGGAGATTTCCCAGGAGGCAGTACAAGCGATAAGCTGGCCGGCTGAGGAAAGTATCCGAAGCCGAAAAAGTCAAGTGTGAGCAAAGTTCTGGATCATCCATCGCGAGTCGCGTGTTGTGGATTTTTTTGTTTGTTTGTTTTTTTTTTCATCTTCTTCCTCTCGTTTCTCTCGTCGTGATTTGGGGTGAAATTTTGGTGGGCATGAGAATAAAAAATTTAAGATTATAATTAAAAAGAAGAAAGTAAATAATAGTAGTAATAATAATAATAATAATGGCAATGAAATAAAATAAATATAATAAATTTTTTAAACCCAGAAAACTTGACGTGCGGTATAATTGAGAACGACTAATTGAGTTTAAGTCTTAGGTTAATAAGCCGTCAACTCGCATGCTTTACCCGGGAAATTTTCAACCATGGCAACTTTAGCCGACGACTTCGGACGTACGTATGAAATATGCGGATATTATGTTGCAGTTTTGTATTACAAATGTACAGTAACATTTTGTTTGTCAAATTTGTAAAATAATTTGGTATAATTATAAGACGTGTGTCGGTTATAATGTACGAGGCAACTATTGCCACAGGTGTGTTGAATTAGAATGTTTAATCCTGTCGAGGAATTTTTATATCGAAACCAGTTATGTGCGACGATAAATATTGAAAGGAGTAACGATAATTAATTACTACCTTTCAGCATATCGAAATTAAAGAGTAATAGTTGAAATCCGAAGACAGCCGATACCTTGAAGGTACAATGGCAGGGTATATACTTTTTTCGGTGATTAGGAAATAACGAAATTTAAAGTCTTTTTCCGAAAAGAAACAAGAATTTTTTCATGACCTTTTTGACGATCTACAACTACGTTAAACAATTTTTAAATGTGATTTTCCAAATATTTAGAGCACAGCAACTTCACATTAACATCTCGATTTTTGATTATCTATCATCATGAATATGAGTATAGATCTATATTCCGTATATTCCTGAAATCTGAGTTACTAATTAACCTAAAAATAAAATTTGCAGATTAATTAGTAAAATTTCATGACATATCATGACTTTTTAAGGGTGGCATTGAATTTCACGATATTTAAGAATTTTCAGATTTTTTCAGGTCGTTAAACACCCTGAACGAGAAACGAGTATCGCGAATTCGACGGATTCGCGGTTATCGGAATTTTTCGAAATACAGTTTTTGAATAATCCATCGGCCGCGCAGCGCGGTTTATAAAACGAATGCAACGGAAACACGAAGGGAGGGTGAATACGGAATGAGACGGTGTGAATTTTTAGTGTGATTGAGTCATATTTTATGGCCAAGTTTCGCACTCAAGTAAAAAAGATAAAAGGAAAAAAAAGGGTTTAGGATAAAAGAAAAAGAAAAAAACACAAAATCTTGTCCGGGTTATGCCAAGCACGAGTATCGATGTATAAAAATGCAGACGCAGCGGTAAAATTTTATCCTCAATTTTTGCTTCTTCCCCGGATTGAAGATCCAACCAATTTTCAAAGTTAGCTGGGATTAGGAACGCAGGAGAATTAAACCCGCGGGATCAAATGGAAGTTTGATCGTTTTGTGCTCGCGTGTTTCAGCGAGAAACTGTAATCTGCCTGAATTTTTACAACGATATAATTTATACAACGAATGACGTATTATGTGCTATGTATGTTATACAATAATTTTTTATTTTTTTTTTTTTTTCAATGCGACCAAAAGCCATCATCCTCTTATCTACATCCTGAAAATGCTGTTTCAATTTTCCGGGTGAAAAGGACGTTACCGGATTAAATTTTAACTTCAAAGATATTCTCGCTTGTTGTGTATAAGAATACCTTTAACACACTTGTCGATTCTGAAGAACTCAATTTTCTAGAATTTACTCTACTTTTCAATCCTTGATGTATAATTTAAGCGAGGCACGTGAAAGGAAGAAAATTGTGCAGATAGATTACCTATTTTTACATTCAAGTCATCTTCTTGATAATCGTTTTTTTTTTCTTTTTTTTCTTTCTTTTTTTTACAAAGAGCTCGAGGCTTGATCAACCTTTGCATAATAATCGCGGTATAATAAAGAGTACACGATTTTTTTTTTTCCTCCTAGTTTTTTCTTCCATCAAGCCGGATAATTCTTGGCTTCTCAATTTTTTTGCTCGTTTCAATTTTGGACGTGTTAAAATTTTTTTTTTCTCTCACTCTCTTTTTTTTTGTTTTTGTTTTTTTTTTCTTTTTTGTTCTTCTTTGTTTAACTCAACACTTTTTCACAAGGTGACGAGATATTCCGACAACAGTTATTTCCTAGTAGATGCAGCAGCGAGAGCGATGTAGAGCATATATATGTACGTATAGTAATAAATTCTTGTTATTATGCAAATCAGATTATCATATTTCTCATACAATTCAAAGGGGATATAATGTCGGAACGGTAATATAAGAACGTCCGAGATATAAACAGCATATATATTCAAGCATCCGAACGGCGGTGAGGAAAAGTTCTACTGTACGATTTTCGACGCGACCGCTGCGTATAAAACATCAAAAACTTTCCAAGATATATATATATATATATATATAAGCAAGACTTCACGACGCAGTAAATATCGGCTTTAGACGTATAGGTTATATAGCGCAAGTAATGCCTCCAGCCACGCAAACTATTTTTAATAAATATATATTATATATAAACTATTACACTGGACAAATTTTTTTTTTTCAAACGACAGTGATCTAAGAAATGGCATAAGAAAAATTTGTAGAAAATTGCTACGTTCGAACAAAGTCCAATGATAAGCGTTCATTTTTGGCAAATCAAAAATTTGCAAAAATCAAACTCGAGCTAAAAATTTTTTACCTCGGGGGGGATTTTTTTGGAATACGGCAAAAACTCATGTTTCAGAACTAAAATTTGAAACAGTATGACGGTAGTATCGAAAATACAGCGCGTAGAAAAAGGTCGTCTTTTTTTTCAATAATCGTACCTTTTCGCGATCCTTCGGTATCTGACGTTCAAATATTTGATAATAAAAATCGATCGAAATGAGACTAAAAAAACGGGCATCTGAAATAAACTCAGAATAACATCACGACGAAGTTCCCGTGAGGGTTTTCCCAGGTTCACCCTTGCATGTTCCGCCCTAGTTCCTCCCTTCATCTCGGTTTATCTTTGCCCCCCTTCTTAACCATGCCAGGGAATTTAGGGGTGGATAGTCGAGGTTTGGAGGACGACGGAGTCCTACAACTCCGTTCGAATTACTTTCATCCCTTAATCCCGCGGCTGCAAGACAACTGACTGCGACTGCAGAGTGAGCGAAGCGTCGCCGTCACGAAGAGAATAGCCTAAAATTAGCGGGGTGATATTTCCACCTTCAACCGCGCCGTGAAAATTAGAAATCCAAACGTCAGCCGTCATCCTCCAGACAATGTCATTCTCAATTTCCTCCGTCAAACCGACCTTCTGCACTTCTTCGGTCGATGCTTTTTCCGCCAAATTATGTATATGCCAACCCGCGACCGCAGAAGTCGCGAAAATTGAATTAGGAGTAAAAATATATATATATCTGATACCCAATTTATCATTCCAACGCTGCCGAGGCGACATGTCGGAATTCGAACGTTTCAAAGGCCTTGGATGATTAAAAAAAATGGTTCCCCCCTTTTTTATTTTATTCTAATGATCGAATATTCAACATCGTATTTGATAAAAAATTCACGTCGATTATTACGTAGGCGGCAAAAGAATGTTTCACTCATGGATTGTAAGCCCCCTTCACTTTGATTAGTGATATTGACATATGATAGTGATAATTGACAGAGGTAGAATAATTTTAATAACCCTCTGTCTCCTACACTATTCTAGACGCATGTATCACATGAAAGTTTCTAATCCCGTAAATAACTGTAACATGAAACTGATTTTATCCGAATTAATTTTATCAAATCTCTCGCAAGATTGATAGAACGATGAGAAAGCAACGCATTTCTCTTTCTCTACCTTTTGTTGACTCTCCCTTTTTCTTTATTTATACGAAGCGAGATAAAATCAGAAGAGATTGATTGCTCGCCACTTGACCGGATGCAACCTACGAGAAACATATGGTTTTTTTTTTAGTTTTTTCTCCTGCCCTTAGTGATAAACAACAACGGAGTCTGTCCACAAAATTGATCGCCTCAACCCGTTGATCGGTCTTGGACCATTTTAAGATCTCTTTGAGGACCAAGAGAATCGCTCAGAGGTCGAGATTTTTTTTCAACTCTCTGAGTGTTGAAAATTGAAAGAAACGAACCCCGATTAATCATCTAATGAAAATTCATCCACGTATGTTATTCGTGCCGTACGATTATCCGTACTGTAGGTAAATGTATTACGGTGGAGAATGAATGGAGCAGGAAGCGAGAGGAGGGGGAGGCGTAAATCCGGAGGCGGATTGACGAGGAGCTGCAAAGTCTGTTCCTGATGGTGACGATTGATGGGCTATCCTCTCGACGAGCTTCCCGAGCCGTACCTTTTCCCCTCGACACGTACCGCCACGGCGTCGCAGACACTGACGGTGCAAAAACCGCAGGAAAGGAGGGATGAGGGGGGGCGTGAATAATCGGGCAAGAGATTTGGTTACACAGTCTGGCACCCTGATTGCCCTTTTTATCGTTGGATGCCAATCGCGACGGGAGGCGACGTTTTACTTAGCGCTTGGATCTGGGGCGAGTATTTTATACAGTGTATAACATCGGTATATACGACTATGTATGTACATAAGGACTTCCGAGATTTCCGAAGAGTGTCCTCTAAGCGCGTCCCGCCTTCGGTCCTCGTCTTCGATGAGAGGACCGTTTTCGTCCGGCACGACAAAGAGCCGTCTCGTAGTTTTTGCGAAGGGAAAATCCACTTCTTAAAGATTTGAGTGGAGAGAGGTGATCATGGTAAAGCATATCGCGCTTTGATTCGTTGGAATCGATTGAAAACAACAGAGAATGTTTCTTGGGAGAAGAAAGGTGCAGTGGGATCGGATGAGTGGAGTGGAGTGGAGTGGAGCCGAGTGAAACGATGCTTTCCTCGCTCTGAATACTTGCACTATAGTTTTCCGCTGTGCTTTTCAGCTGCATAAAACACTCGGGTGCACCTCGCCTGCCCGTAGCCTACCTTTCCTACCGTTCTTTTCGTCTTCTACTTCTACTACTCCTCATTCCACTTGATCTCTCTTCAAAGATTAATGGACTATCAAAGAGAAGGTGGATCTTGGGCGAAGGTATCTAATGGAATTTCTCTCTTCATAGGTTTCCCCAACCGATACCCATACACCTTCACATCCGAGTCGGAAGCGGGCGGCATAACAGGTGCAGCACCTGGATAACGGGTCACAAAGGGGAGGATGATTAATTTGCAATAGCGGGGTATTCTCGGGAGTGAGAAGTGTCTGGTGTTGAAATAATGGCGCGTGATTTGCGCCATTGGCATTCAACACTGGGCGCTCAGCTCTTGTCGTAGCTGGTGCTCCGGGACTTGACGTAACCAGTCCTAATCGCGGATTGTATAACGATTAGAGCACCAGTGCCAGGTTGGACAGACATACGTCAGACCATAGCGCACCGAGCAGCAGCAGCTGTGTCGCATCCGACCCAATTAAGGGAGATTGATGAGCCGTAAAAATGAAAACCAGAAAGAGCGGAGGTAACGACAAAAAGGTACCTCGACGCCTCCTCTTCATCGTGTGTACATATGACGGGTAGAAGAGAGAGCATAAAAAGTAAAAACCATACCGTAGGGTCCAATTAACCGAGACGCCCTGAACGTGAACGTGCGAGAGTAGAAGAATAACGAGGTTCCATAAGTATGGCGGGACACGAAATGGAAGAGAGAAAATGGGATAAAATAAAAATAAACGAACTAAAGAAAAAAAAAAAAATTATTTTAAAACAAATAAAAATGAAAAAATAACCCAATTGTGTAAAACAGTACGACGAAGCGGAATTCGAGGTAGAGTTGAAGTTGGAAATAGGCGACGACGAGGACCTCAACGTATAATAATTCATCAATGGTAGATGTACGATGTTCATGCTCGTCTGCTCGCCTGTCCACCGCAACACGAGACGCTATCACGCCCACGCGAGTTTACTATTGTCGGGCGTTCGAGAAGACCAGGTCGCTGGATTCTAGAAGCGATGGTTAAGCCGCGATGTTTTCTTCGTCCTAATTGCCCGACACGGAAGCAATAAATTCTGAAGAAACGCCGTGTAAATCTCCTCTACGAGGGATAGCTCCGTGGTTCGTTGGACCAAGCCGGGAGGACGTTATTCCATTATTACTTCCGGAAGATGTGAAAGCCTAACAAAGGGTTCGTACAATGTATTATATATCAGTCGGTCTTCTCCTCTACCCACCTGCCACAAGCTCCGACGACTAGCTAAGGAACAATTGGCCTTCACGTTCTCTGTATTGGCTTTCCTCATTTCATTCCTTGTACGGAGTCGAAAGAGGAACATCATCGTTCAAATACTACGCGATACTCAAAGGAGCAAAATCATGTCCGTCGAAGCGAAGAGAAGGAAGTGAGTAAAATCGCGGCCGAGTTACCAACGGCTGGCCGGTTCGAGGAAGAGGCGAGACGATCGCAAAGGGATGGATTAAGCCGTTGTGCATCAGGGTGATGTGCACGGGACACGAAACGGGCGACGGCGAAGCACCCGGTCAACTTGTCCAATATCTTCCGTAACTCTGACCAAGCGATTTGATCTCCAAGCAACGGGTTCCGCCCATGCACGAACGGGCCGGACGGCCAGTCGCTTCAATGCCGTAATAGGATCATGTCCAGCCCCCTCAATACCTCTCGGATATGACCGAGGTGAACATTTCCGTGTCCAAAATCTCGAACCCTCGGTGTGAAAGTCGCAAGAAAAGTTCGGTAAGTTGGAACAGAGTGAAAGAGAAAAGAAGAGGTTGCAATTTCGTCGTGCATATGGTACGCGATTTGATGGCTCCAATAGCGGTTCTGTTAGGAAGCAGAATTACTCTTCTCCCGTCTCTTCTTCGCATAGGTGTTCAGAGTCTTACGGCGCCGTAAAGAAGAAGTAGGGTGGGTGAGGTCTTTCGGTTGGTGAAAAGAGGGACTAGCATATAAACAGAATTAGCACCACCATTTAGCGTCTTAGCGGAAAAGCTGGCGGGAGCGTCTCGTCGTCTGCTTCTTCGGGTTTAGCGAAGAGACGAGAGTCGTTCCAGCTGGTTCTCTTCTCTAGGAGTAAATGTAGCGAAGCTCGTTTAGGAAATCTCACGATCCTTGCTCACATCACCTCCTCGCTGTGTCGTTTCTCCGTCTTTGTACCTCCCTCTTCCACTGTACGACCATCTTCTTCGCCTGTGTCTTCCCACTGGCTTCGCCAGACCGTATACCACACGGAGTGGTGGTTGAAAGCGCAGCCCGTGCAGGAACACCGAGGTAAGACCGCAACTACATCTTGGTGTGGTTCTTGAATTGAGATTCCTCGCTCTTCTAGCACCGGCTGCAAACTATCCGAATTTCTCGCCCAAAGTGCAAATGTTTAATCACCCATTTTTCCACAATCCATTTTCAGAGAATCCCGAACAAATTACACCTTTCGAATATACGGCAATGATTCAAGTTGGGTCGAGCTAAATTCTACAGTCTTTTAGATTCGGTATCAATTAATGATATCCACTTATTGACTTCACGCAAACGGACCCTACCTAATTCCAAATTTTATGGTAATATAACAGAATTCGATGAGACCGTTACGACTGTGAAAAAAGTTCCTTATTCCCCAGAAAATCCCTTTTCCAATCGAGGTGTATTAACACCCCATTAAGCGGCTAGATCACCCTTCCGAAATCAGTGCGATAAAGGTAAAGTTTTAACGATCCATTAGTTTTAAGAGAGTAGAATAATCGAGACGCGGATTTATTAGAGCTCTTAACGAGTTTTGATAAAGAAGAAAAGGAGGCAAAAACAAAACATTCGAAACTGTCGAATTATGCGGGAAGAAGAAATCCCATTCCATTTCAATCCGGTTACTTACTCCTTCCACGGGGAAGATCGGGTCCATGAACCGTCCGACCCGACCCGCAAGAAGGACACTTTCAAGAAAACAGGCCGTGATCGCTCCTCCCCGGAACAGTGCCGGGCGGGATTGTTACGAGGTCGCCGACGAGGGTTGGAATGGCTAGGGTTGGGCGACGGTCCCAGCGTTTGCAGAATCGCTGACAAGCCTATCCGATAAGATCATCTCTACTGCCTCCCTATCTCCTACCCTTGACTCGAGGAAGCCCCGAGATGACGAGTCAAGGGGTTTCCGAGTCCCTCGTCCTCTTCCTCCGCTGCCCGAGGATGGAGGACGCGATAGTATGAAAAAATGCTTCTCAATGGACAATCCAACAATGGAATCAAAAGGCCGTGTGTTTGGTATAATTGGGTCTCCGAGTCCTCGTCGTTCGTCGGTGCAGACAGAAGGAGCGTTTGGTCCACAACGCAGGCGTGTTGATACGAATCCGTTGAAAAAAGAAAATTTTCCAGGCAAATATTCGAATTGGCAGAGTGAGGATGGGTGGTGCTGACCGTTTTCAACGAGGCGAACTGGAACCGCCGGAATAATAATTATAGAACAACCGAACTGGCAGCGAATCACCAGAGCCTGCAGCTCGACTGCCGCGATCATCATCGAGTGTCGTCCGAATGTGTGTGCGCCACGGTGACAAAACGATTGACGCATCTCCATAACGCTTTCCGCACTGGCAATGCCAGAGTCCATGGATATCACGTACACACATACATGTGTATGCAACGAATTGAGTCCACAGGGATTCGGCAGTCAATTAAACAGCCATTCATTTCGGCCAGCAAATGAATTTGCAGGCTGCTGGTGCCGGCCCGTTGTCGAGGGGAAAATAAAAAATTAATTTCCCTAATTAATGTGCACGATGTACGCGGGGGGATGGCGAAAGGGGATGAGAAAAAAAAAAACAAATCACCGCGAAAGGGGGAAAAAATCTTCGACAATTTTTTAACCTTATTCCGAAGCCGTTTTACGCGTCACGAAATTATATCGACCTTTCTTGGCATTATACCAAGTCGCCAAAGAAGAGAAGAAAAGATGCGAGACGAGCGACGGTTTATCCCCCCCCCCCCCTTCCACCACGATTCCTAAAGCAGGATCAACCCCCCGAAACACTTTCGTTGTTCGACTTGGCCGCGCCCTCTCCCGCGGCTCCGACTCCTCCAAATAAACTTTCAGAAGAGCTAAAATATGCAAATTTCAGTAAAATATGCAAATTCTCACTTAACTTTATCTCCTTACCCGTAGCGAAAGGTTCGCCGCCGCTCAGCAGACACTTTTCTCCGCACTCTCGCTCTCCCCGTCGTCTGTATATTTTCCATTCCCATCCCTTAAAACCCGATATTTGGAAACCCAAGAATTCAACACCAATAATCTGTCCGCGATGAGCAGAAGACAGATTGAATGGGAAATTCATACGCCAGGATGAACGTTGCTTTCGAGAACATTAATATACCAATTCAACACACAACCCTGTCCACCAGACAAAATTTACCTTCAACTACAGTTTATTTCAGCATAGACGCGTTGTAAAATACACAGAAACCGGTGTAAGCAGTCTGAGAATCGGTAGATATTTTGATTCCCCCGACGATCTGTTGGTTGGTTGGTTTGTTCGTGGTCGGGTAAAATCTTTGCCCTTTGTACACGCGAACGGAGTAAGGAGCCGATTATAATCGTCAAGTAAGAAGCCCCCGGTGAATACGCCGCTGGGGTTCGTTAATCCGAAAGGGCAATACATGTTTGTACCTAGCTGCAGGTTCCCAGGCGATGTGCCTGTAATAACACGATATTCGGAAAGCTTAGGAGGCATAATTTGCCCCGATTATAGGAGCAGGAGGACCTCTACGTTCCACTTCGCCACAATCCACCGACTCCAAATTGTACCACCATCCGACTGTTTACACCCCCCGTGAAGAGATTTAAAGATTTCTATTTTCCGTTCCTCAGTGGCACATCTTTTTCTCACTTCTTCGCCCAGCTCTTATTTCGCTTACTGCTCCGCTTCGTCGCACGTATTCAAAAATATCGAGACATGATAAGGGGCGAATCTTTTGATGTCCATTCCAGTGTAGTTAGGGGATGAAATTGTTTGGCCAAAAATAAGGAGGAGTGCAGACGAGCACCCGTGGAATGTGAGAGCTAAATGGCTGTTTTGAATGATATCATTAGGAGTAAAAACCGAGTGGGTAGTTTTGCAAATTACAATAATCTCCCTAAACTTTTCTTTCGCACCAAAACGTGATCAGAACGCTGTAAACGCGAACGAACTCCTCGCCTCAAATCGAATCGATCTTACGGTTGTTCTTTAGTCGACGTAATTCGCGATGCATAAATATTTGATACGGATAGGAAAACTTTGAACATCGTTTTCTCATTCGATTACTCTCAGACGATACACCGAGTTACGCACTTAAAACTTATACATCGATCACCGAATTTCTCACCACCTGAATAATAATTATACTCTACTCCCAATAGTTTGGAGAGGTCTTGCAGGTCTGCAAAGATATTTGCCCCTTAACCCCTCGGCAAATATTTATCGTCAAGTTCAAGTTTCAAATTTCATTGAGAACTTGACGATGCTCTGTACCGTATCCGAGTAAATCCAATCAAGAGAGTTTCCGCTCGAGCGAATGAACGAGGTAGTTTTACTTATGTCTTTTAACTCGGGAAAACTATCCAACAACCAGGTTAGGAAGCAGACGAATTTTTCTCCTCCGATAAACGCTCACACCTTTGCCTTGAATTATACGACTGCTATAAGTTGTGACGGTTGCGGGTGTTGGGCATAATCCAAATGAAATTCAAACTCGTGTATAACAGAGTGGCCCTCTTCCCCCGCGAATATATACACAACCGTTAAGTTATACGAATAGGTAATACAGCTCGGTAAGCGCGAAGTATCCGGACGTAGAGCGTTGACACTGTACTTACAGTAATAATTACCCACCAACACGTTGCCGACTTGACAAATTTAACTGCTAGTACCAGCTACCCATGTAGGTAGTTATACACCAGTGTACACCTTCTCCACCGCTTGGCTTGCAGCACGCTTGTTTGTATATTTACATAGGAGTTACTTGTTTCGTAGAAATACACGTAGCTTTCATTAGCAAGTTCCAAGTTCATTTCCGCCTCGCTCTACGCTCCTCGCACACCCCATTTCAGTTCCCCACTCCGCCCGTATCAACTAACTCGCTCCGATTCAACCTCTTGAAACTTTCTTTCCATCGGGTCTTCCGCTTCCGATTCCCGGTAACTTTCAAATATTTTCTTCCTTCTTTTTCTCAATGTTGAAACATATGAGCCATGCCTGTGCCGAAGCGCTCTTGAAGAAGGAAGAAACGTACGAAAGCTACGCGGTTTCAAATCCACATCAGCACACATCCCCCTAATATATCTACAGCAAAAAGAGAAAGAAGCAAAACATACCGCGAAAGGAGGAAGACAAATAGAGAGGGAATCCAATTTTCACCATCGGTGCAGCAATCGTTACTTCGTATGGAATGTCCGCGGTTTTTCCTTGATTTAAAATTATTCCCGCGACCCGTTTTCCCGGCCAATTCTCTGACACCTATTACCTGGCATCGTGTAACTTCGCCAACAACTATCGCACGTCAAAAGCGCACGGCGAACTTCGTTGAACCGCCTATCGTAAAGTCGGTTATAGTTTGACATGGTTATACGTTATATGATGACGGGCATAAACCAGAACTAATCGCAAGATCGTTCCACGTCGTGCGGAGACTTAAGCTCTTTGACAACGATGAAATGGCTCCACGCGACGACGTCGACAAACAAGATGGAAACCCTTGGTAGGTTGTTATTTGAAGGTTACAAAAAAACGAGGCCGAACAGGGAATCCTTTTCGCCGAAGTTTGAATTTGGCTTCTACTCGAGGGGCACTTCGTGTGTAACACAGATACTCGATTGCGGCATCGGATCTGCCCGTTTAGTCAGAGACCTTGAGGACTCTCGAGACCCAACGAAACACGCCCGGTTACTTAATATCATCCTAAGCTAAGGGTTTGCCGAGCAAAGAGAGAATGAAGAAGAAGAGAAAGGGGCGAAAAGAAAACCGACCTTTCCAAACTCACGTGGTTCTCAGGTTTTGTCAATTTTTCGGACAAAAGAGACAATTAATAACCGGAAGTCCTGCCGCTGGCGGGCGGCCAGTGGCCGGTTAATCGCTCGATCGATATCAAGGGTTGAGATTAATCTCAAAAATGAATCAGTCAAATCTGCAGGCTTTCCGACCGAATCAAAAAAACCCCGAAGAGTCCCGATTACTGGCATTCGATTCACTTGCGCTCATTTTGATCTCACTTTACTCCACAGTTTCTATATACATCTGTGCTTCATTTTTTTTACCGTCGACTACCTAGTCAGGTTAAGAATAATCCATTTCAATCACTAACAAGTGCTCAAGGAAAACTTGGAGAAATTTCCTCATCTTTTTATTATCTTCTCTCTCTCTCTCCTTATTCCGTTCTGTAGTATATACACCGTGAAAGTGATTGAAGAACAATCTAATGTTTTCCCCTGTGCGAGAAAGTACGCCCATCGTAAGAATTTCGACTGCTCAAAGTCCGCTTAAGAGTCTTGTTCTTCTCGCCAGTTGTCGCAAAGTTTGAAATTGAAAAGTTTTCTTATTTTCCGTTTCATTATTGACGCTACTTTTGTCTCCTCCTGCCCCTGAAAATAAATGATCGTTTACTACCACGCGTGCGTGTTACCTCCGGTCAAATAACAATAACAACGCCAACCGGCTTCGTTCCGTCAAAACGAAAAACGCAAATCGTGCATTTCGGCAATTCGCTCCAATCCATAAATCAACGTCAGGCACATAATGCAATTTAATGAGATTTTATTTATTCCATCCAACGATATATACGCATGTTATGCAGAGCAGTCAATCGCTCGCCTGACCATTTTCTAGGGAAAAAGACACAAAGTCCCCCATTGTGTGTGTGTGTGTGTGTGTGTGAGAGAGAGAGAAAGAGAGAGAGAAAAAAAAATAAAAAAATAATTTTCAGACAACCGCCCTTAGAGAGAAGGGAAGGCACCCCCGGGCGATTCACCGATGACGTAATCGAGCGCTGAGAAATATATAGGGTAAGAGGTCCTCCCCCTATAATTTCGCATCCCTGCAAGCCACTCCACAGTAGCAAATCATTCCCAACTAAAAAGGGCGGGGTGGTATTACAAGAGTCGCCGAGGGTTTGCGAACGACAGACCAACCGTACCGATGATCGATACGCATAGCGATTTGTTTAATAAAAAATTTCCGTTCCAACTTCCCTTGCTGAAAATATCAACTGAAATCGCAAACGGTATGACCAACAGTAGGAGTACAGGGGCTACTGCACGGTCCCATGCAGATTGTGTTTGATGATAGTAAATATGGGCAGATGGTGCATATTCGACAGTGTTCAAACATAAACTGCGTCGCTGTTGCACCCGGCTACGCAACGCACTGCAGCAGTTCTGCCGAACGGGGACTACAATTTGGTAGTTGGGGTATGACGATGGTCTGTGGAGGTCGTAATATCTGCCCGTAGGATTTGCGTGTACACACATCACATTTCTAGTGCCACAGCTCTGAATCTAATTGGTCTCGAGCGTTATGCCGCACGGGCAAAGCTCTGCCGGAGTGACTGATCGATCAAACCGAGGTTGGAATCCACTGTGCCTGCCTGCAGTAACAGCCATAGCTGCAGGTATGAAAATATTACTATATCCGGGAGACCGGCACTTCTAAAAAAGGTGAAGTTTTCACCCAGCCCTATGTCGCACGGTGTAAGCGAGTGCCACTCGAGTAATTAAACCAATTGAGAACTCGAGTAGGACGAAGAATTAGGCGTGCCTACGCAATAGGCACTGCAGATTATACTCTCAAGGACCACGACTATGTACCCAGTACTCACTTTCAGACTGGCTGAGCAGCTGTCGCGGAACGAGTGGCAAGAGACAGGGATGATAATCGCGGGGGACGAAAAGTCCGGCTTCGTGCACGTCGATCGAAAGCAGCTAGCAAGTCGGTTGAGCTCATCTTCCAACTCTCACTAACCCTCACCCTCACCCTTACCCTCTCTACCTTTCTCTCTCTCGACTATAATAGCACCTCGTCAAGGGACTCACTGCAGGACAATGCGTAATACGGGAGCAAAACGTAACATGGATAGGTTGCGGTGGGCAGCAGGATGATCACCCCGCACTATGCCAAAGTCAACAGACGTTGTTCGTTGAGGCAACGAGGACTTGCACCGAGCTCGAGTCGATCATAGTCACGCGGATGTTGTCATTGTGCAGAGGATGGAGTTGGTTTAGTTTCAGGGGTTGGCACGCCACGTGCGGGGGTCACGACGACCCCGGACAAGGTAGTCCGGATAGGAAAGGGTCGAACCCTGCAGCGGTGGATGGGTTCAGGGGTAATCCGATCCGAAAACCACGCGTTTGACATTCGTCGTTTGGCGAATGGACACGCGTAGTACATGAACCTGTACGCACGAAGATGTCTGTGCCAAATCCGTTCATATATGTATAACAACACTCAACCACGTGTTATCGTAATTACGCACCGCGATACCCCGACCAGATATAGATACATATACAAAGTTACTCAACTCCAATTAGCCAATGGCACTTTATTGCTGTAACAGATGTTCAACGTGCGAATTATCGCGGACACGATTTGCCCCGAAACTCTACGGCAATTCAATTGTAATTCATTAAGCACCCCCGCGCTCTAATTCTCAACTTCTCGTTTGTGCTCCGGAAGACGATGGGATAATCGACATTCTTCCTTTCTTTCGTCGACACGCGAGAACGGAGATACGGGAACTCGGGAACACCGAGATGCTCTCGTATGAGTCCCGGGATGCATTCTTCTGCAGATTCAGAAGGAGAAAGAGGATGCGAACATCTTCCGGTGGTAAAATAGCGAGAGCTGGGTGTTAGGAAGCGGCGGAGGAAGGTGGATCCGGAGAAAGCTGCCGGTGAGGACGACACAATGGCTCGTCTCTACCTCTCGGTTTGTTGATTCACGGGTCGCCTCCGCAAATAAAAGCTCCATTCTTCCAACCTCTTGTCTATCCACTAGAGGGCGCGAATTCCTTGATACTGCACAGACACCCAGGCCAGCAGAACAAAGCTCATCCCGTGTGAGATGATGTAATATTTGAGTGCAAGCTCTCATAGCGCATAATCTATCTCTGGATGGTAACGTTTTATATTCTCTCTCTTCTTTTGCGCAAAGAAAAAAGTAGATTGAGTGGCCGGTTTTTAATACAGTTGTTTACGGTATGACGGCAGAAGCGAAAGTGTAAAAGGATTCTCATAAATAAAATGAAATCTCTGACGATTCTTATCGTTGCGTTCATTAAATCGCAGAATGAACTTCTTCTACGTGTACGAGAGAAGATTCCGTATATCTCAGACCCACACAAATACATGTTATTCGGTTTTAATAAAGGAGTTTAATCACGTCCCTTTTAGGAGAGACCATGTCCTCGCACAAAGATAGAAAATCGCGTTACTTGTTATATCCCCTGATTATAGACACTGGAAATATAAAACTCACGCTTTAATTAGCCCACGTACGAGCTGGAACAAATTGGTTAATAAAAAATTGACAGCGAAAAACGGGAAGCTTTTTCTCTCCCTGGATTTGCTTTTTTCATGAATCTAAACAAAGTGACGTTAAACACGCTGCTAACGGAGTTTCGAATCAAGTCCCGATTTTCACCAATTTCTGAATGAAAAAGCGCAAAGTATCTACAAGAGTGACGTGAGACAAGAAGGCAACAGAGTGATCGCTCGGATTTCAAGCGCTACGAGAGATTTTCAGTAAGAAGGGTCGAGTTGCTTTTGAAAAACGATACTCTAGCGCGAATACGAAACAGCAGCCCCAATAATTAACTTCTCGCATCCCCAGTGTAACAACCAATTCACCGTCAAAAAGATGAGCCTGCTTAATGTGTACAATCGTCATCGCTGTGCCAATTGTAGTGTCCGGTATTCATGACCAAAAATTGCAGTTCAATTCAGGCCGCAAGCTGGAGTAAAAAACCTATCGGACTGACAGAGGTATCGAGGAGCTCGCGAAGTGAAAGACGAGGGACGAAGCGACGACCGGGATTAGCGGTGGATCGGGAAGTCGGGTGGGTTGGTGAAGGTGGGGGATCAGGATCAGCCATCTGGACGTTTCATTTCGTCCCCAGAGACGACACAGGAATAGGAAGGAAGGATGGCATCCGAAGGACGTGACGGTCTCTTCTATGACCCATCTTACCTCGCGACGACTTATTCGACCTCTTTGATGCCCGTGTCGACTGGACGTTTCCGATTCCGTTCCGATCCTTGTTAGCCGCGATATGGCGAGTCTCAGATTGGAGTGTAACCGTCCGTTTTCACTAAGACGATGATCAAGATTTGAAAAACTGAGGACCCTTGCAGTTTTTCTCTACCCTCAGAAATTGGTTGATAGAGTAATAATGATAAGCACGTTGTGCCGAGGAGGGCTAATTGTGATCTCTGATTTCCGAACGGCTTTTGTACTCGGAACGCCAGACTTTATGGGGGGCTGGGGCGACTCTCCAGTCTGGATAACGGTTTATACCCCAAGTATAGAACTTCGCCAGTGTATACCACGGTATACCGCGGAGCGGAAAGTTTCCCCTTTGACACGGTTTTCCTATTAATAGAGTCCTCTTACAGTCCGCACCCGTCCTTCCCGTCCCTCTTCGACCTGGACCGAGCGACTGACTATGTGCTCGAGCCGCCTGACACCCACGCCACCACCATGCACCCCCGAAAGCACAAGAACTTTGGGAATCCTCATCTAGTTGCCAAGCTCCGGCCGCGACAATGCGGCAACCTATAACGAGGGTCCTGCCGCCATAATGGTGCCAGTCAAGTACGTCGTACCTGCGGTGAAGAGCCGCTCGTATTCGAACTTCGACACCATAAATTGGAACGGAAGGAAAAATTGGGTTTCAGTCCAATCGAACGCGGGCACTGGTCTAAAGCTACTTCGCTGATTCATCTTCGCCTAATTTCGTTCGCCAAATGACAAAACGTGCCAAAAATTGATGATGAGGAAGTGGAAGCTTCATAACTCCGAAATTAAATGAGTGAATGTAAAACTGTAACGGTGATTCTCGTTCACTCCATTTTTTGCATCACACTTTGCGATCGAATGCTGTACCACTCGAGTATCCCGAGAGTACCTCTTGGAAATACATTTTTCCACGTCTTGTATGTTCGTACAAACATACATCGTATCGGATGTATATTCAGTAGTCGGCGCAGCTCTACCATATATGATATAACGGCGTCGTTCCATGCAAATTGAAAATTGATGCGATATATCCACTACGGTTATACTCGTTTACCGGTATTACCTTCAAAGTTTTGGTGAAGTGCTGCTACCGCTATGAGGAGGTCAGCCGAATCAATCTATATGGTAAACGCGAAATGGACGAGTGATGACTTACGGCAAGATCTGGCCGATAATGGTTGTATACGTACACTCGTGCATGATCCATTTCTATGCATAACGCGACAATCAATGATCAGCTCGGCAATGCGATTCAACGCTTATCGGTATCGTCGAATTACGACTTCTCAAAACTTTGATAGGTCATGGTGCGTATCTGGTATCCGGGTCAGAGACGTTAATTCTCTTCGCGTGCAGATGATACAACAACGCGTGTCTGCGTTTCAATACAGAGAGATCAGCTACACGAACGCCGATTCCACTCTTCGTATACGACGGCAATAATTAAACTGGCAATCATATATTAACTGGTCACACTACAAACGGGGTACAGTTTCATCGGTATTATTGGTTGCCTACCTACCAGTCTCACATTATTATAGTGTTCGCATTCAAATTTACGGCTCAACGTAACATTTATCGGCTCTGCACCGTGATTATTACAGCAGCATCACCTCCGCGAGGACGTGCCGAGTGTCGTCATGACACGATACACCCAGCGTAACATTGCCGATATAGATATTAAAAGAATGGCTCGTTCGTGCCTCGGGAATAATGATTTCCACAATTTGCTTCATGTGGGAAAAGAGAGAAGAGGATGGGGAAAATTGACTCGTCAGTAATATTCCGCTGAATTTTTTCCTCCAACATCCTTCGTCAAAGAATATTTCGCAAGCAATGATCAAAGAAGGCAATTAAGGGTTCGCCTACACAGAGAAAGAAAGAACGATCAGAGTACAAAGCCAAAGTTCACTTTTCCGTCGTGGCAGATCCTTGTTCTCCACCTCAATTTTCAGACTCAATGTAAAATACGTATATATATACGGACCAATATCCGGTCGGAAGTCTTTCCCCAACGTACGAGTCAACAACACCAACATCACACGTTGGGAAGCGAAGAAGAAAAAGAAGAAAGAAGAGGAACGGAATCAACAACATCAGTTTGTCGAAGTTCAAACAATCTCTTCAAACGGGAAACCCAAAAAGCGCCACACAACAAAGCGTCGCTAAGCCCGCAAGGAAGATTTCCGGTGCTTATACCACACCAGTAAACCTGGAAAACTGATAACTCCTCTACACACTCCCAATAAAACCGATATAAACTTTCAAAGGATTTCAAAATCTCTTTTCAACGAAGCTGACAGGTCCAAACTTTAAGCTCATTGTGAATAATACGCACTGGATTCATGGGGCATTCCTCTCGACGAGTAGCCTTCAGACCACGAACTTTCAACGGTGCAGATGACGAACGTGAAGTAAGAGAATATTATAAATAAAAAACTGAGCGTTGTTCGAGTAGATTTGAACGTACCTTTCAAGTTTGTTACGAGTGTATAACATTATTGGACAATAGAAAAAAATAACGAACAAGACGTTCGAGAATTGTGTGGGGTAATTTTTTAGCATTTGACTAATTCCCGTACTGTATCGGTAAAGCTCCGGTCTGCCGGGAACTCCATCTTCACTAAGACTCGACCGAAGAAGCTTAATTTCATTTAAGCCCTCTCATTTGAATGTACCTACACTTGGAACCCTTCCTCGCCAAGTATAAATCGTGAGGAAAGCGTTACTCACCGCCTCTGCAATTCTCCACATTCACCCTTTCTTTGGTTCCACCTCTTTTACTCGTAACTCTCAGCGTCTTATGTGTCAAAGGTGGTCAATCTTCCGCAGGATTCTGAGTTCAAAAACCGAGAAACGCTATTTGATCCCGGGAAAAAGCCGAGAGGAACAAGTTCGTTGAAAGGTAAAGCAGCCCGAAAACTTTGTTGACGTCGTCAGAGGGGACTGAGAAAAATAGAATAACGACATGTAGGTAATCATAAGCCCCAAATCTGCGGATCCCAAAGAACTTTTTCAGGCCACTGTACATCAGGGTTGTTTTTCGAAGGGTCGAAAATTTGATGCTCCCTGGCTACCCTAGACCGACTGAACCGAACCCTCCCCTTTTGTGGCCGAGGTTGCAGTCAGCAATAGCGCGGAGTCTGGCGGCTAATTGTCTGCAGAGCCACGCCGAATTACAGTTAATTGACTACCAGACGTGATTCGTCCCTTCGCCCGCCGCCCTCCAACCCGCGACGAATGGTTTCCTTGCATCAGCAGAAGAGAGAAGGCGTCCTCCCACTTCACCAGGTGTACGTATAGTCCGCATCAAGATGGTAAACGGAAGGCGGGGACTCGACCGGTCATCATACCGGTACTACTTATACTTCACCTCGTTGGATATCAAGAACATGACCATGGTCAGTTGACATCCACGGAGTAAAAGGGCAGGAAAGAAAATCGTCGGCAAGAGCAGCGACGATGCTCATCCCTGAGTGGCCCCGAACACGAGTATCGAGGTTGTAATTAGTAGCCGAACATCGTTAAATGTAATAATAAGACAGGTTGAAATAGAAACTGCTGAGAGTCGTAAGCGGCTTGCGTTACGAGAGGTAACCAACCCTGCTGCACTTCCAGGGAATGGAAACGGCAGGGAATTGATCCGCTTATACAGAGTGCACGGAAATTCATGCAGCGCGGGTGTTCAGCCCTTGGTTATACATCTACATTGCGAGTATAAAGATATACCGTGCCGACTCCTCTTCGCACGCGGTACGAATGCGAAACTAATTAAAGGGTGGAGACGGAAGAAGAAAGAGAAGAAGCTGACGGGTACCAGTTAGCAGTAAAACGAAACCGGTATCCTCTCTACGCAACGATATATAGACGCGGCACTCGGGAGGTGTAAAAAGAGCCGACGGACTCGCTGCTATCACCGTTTACCGTCAGTCGTAGAATTATACACAAACACGCACGCACACCATCGTATCCTTCACTGTAGGGGTTGGGAAATTTGTGAATAAATCAGGTTTCTTCCAATCTTTTAGTAGGAAATATGAGACAAGGTTTGGCGATGGGATTTTTTGGTTGCGTTAAATTTTCTTTCATCTAAAGATAACAAATTCTAAATCGACTTTTGGTGAATTTTTAATAACTCGATATAAAGACAAAAAAGTGATGAAAGATTCGACTGACACTTCGGTGTGAAAAGAAACGAGTATTTTTCTATTTTATCACCTTTTTTCGGCAGGCTTGTGTCTTACGCTGTGGATCAAAATTACAGTTTGCCAAATTCTGCAAATTGAGATATCCAGATAAACAGAGAAAGGAAAAGCTAAGAAGCAAAGTAAAGAACGTCGATACGCGGGCATTGCGGCGTATAAAAATAACAGACGAGGGAACTGGAAATAACGAGATACCCGAAGAGTTTTCGTCAAAGAAGATGAAAAAATAAACAAAACAAATTTAATAAAAAAAAAATCGACGTTCTCGGGGTGGAAAATAAATGACTTTTTTTCTTCTGGATATTCAACAAATGACACGAAATTCCCTTTCTTTGTTCGGTTGGTATAAAATAGGTTTTGATCACACGGAGAAGACGTGAGTTTGCGTGCGGTGTGTTTCTTCGGTGTGTGCAACGACGCGGTTAAACCGGGCGATGAGAGGAGACGTTTGACGAGCTAGGCAGGAGGCAGCAGGTAGGCAACGAAGAAGAGGGAGATGATGGGAGTACAAAGAAGAAAAGGAAACGGAGACGAGGAGGAGACATCGATACCGAAAGGAAATAAACCTCTCTTTTCTCCATTGCCTGCCGCGGTGACGTAAACCACCATACCCTTCCTTCCAGCATTCGGACGCGTCTTTCCACGTCGACTATCAACGGAACAGAACTTTGCTCTTCGCCCTTCGTCCTTATCGCCTACCCGGCACGAACGTGTGTAAACGAAGGTAGGTGAGTAGGTATACCTACAGCCTAGCCGCAGGTTCAACACCAAAGTGGGCGAGGACTTGAAAGTCTGGAAACTGAACCGCGCATCAAGGATGATGCTGAGTTTATCCAAGAACAAAGTCGACCGATTCCAATAGCTACGGAATTTCCTTCGCTCGCGATATTTCGGTCAATCTAATAAGTGCAATGGAAAATAAGAAGGAAAAGAAGAAGAACAGGGGGAAGTTAAATTGAATCGCGACTTGCCTGCGGATACAATTCACGTTCGTTAGTATCGGGCTGGACTACCAGCGCTTTTGTGACGTTCGTTCCGTAGGCGTCGAATCGTGGCGGGTAAAATTTTCACAAATGCATCCACATCCATCCGTGATCGTGTTGGATATAAAAAGGTATCGTGCATCGCTCGGCACGCGCTTTTCAAACATAAAAAGTGAAGAGCTTCCAGGGATATACAATTTATAATCTTGTTAAAAGGACACATATGCATGACGTTGTGATGCAACGAATTTACGGATATACAAACGCGTTATAGAGATGGATGGATGGACGGATGGACACGTCCATTCCTCGCGGAAGCTACAACTTTTCCCTGCAAACGCAAGTTTTAGTGCCCGTTACAAATACTACAGAGACACGTATTTACACCTACACATATCAATGTGAAATGCAACCGACAGCCAGGTTCGCGGTACCACTGACGTAGGTAGGAAGGTATAGCACATCATTCAGAATCGGCCATTCGAATATTTCGGTCGGTCAATTCGGTGCAGGGATTATTTCATTCGCTCTCTATACTTCTATGGGCTCCGGCAATACTGCCCATCCATTTGTATATTACACCAACACCCATGACCACCGTACAACGTGCCCTCTATGTGCGACCTGCGTTATTATACCAGCAGCAAACCGTGACACAGATCGCGGTAATAAAAATCCGGATATAGAAATTTACAAACCGTTTATACGACCGCTACCGGTCAAACACGAGCAAGGAAGAAAGGCAAATAAAATAAAACTGTATCAAAATAGAATTTCAAAAAAAAAAAAAAAAAAAAAAACAACAATTTTCTTATTTTTTTCAAATGATACTTCGAGATTTCGTTAAATTGTTCTTCGAAATTCTGATAAATTCTATTTCATTTGTCACTGATATTTTTTAATAACAATAATAATAATAATAATAATAAAATTTAAAAGAGAAATGAAAAAAATTAATCAAGTATGAATATTTCAAAATTCTCTCCATAGTTCAACCTACGTACGAGGTGTGCGTTACCGTAATTGTTTAATTTTCCAAGGTCAGAGAGTGGGAAAAAGATATCGTCAATAAATTGTTCGTATCCTGTTGGCACTTTTTTCAAACTCTCAATTTGCCGATTAGACAATAACGTCATGCATAATCTACCTAAACGTATTAAATTTTCGATTATAAAATTTTTATTTACCGGGCCAATTCGGTGCCAAGAAGAAAAAAAGAATAAGAAAAAAGAAACGTCAAAAATTGTAATATCAAAAATTGCGAAAAACAATTTCGTACAATATAGTCGGTTACAGTGAAGTGTTTTTGTTTATCTTCTTCAACGACCCGGAGGTCTATATTTACGTTGCACAGCGTTTTAATAAATTACACCCGACCATGGTGTGTAAACAATGACATGGAGGAGGAATAGGGAGGGGGAGTAATTGGGCGTACCTCGAGGCAAAGAGGATGAGGGAATTCGGCACACCTGTTACAAGACTCATTACTGTTAGATGATGCTGCCGTTATGTACCTGCTGTGGAGTATAGCCTCCCTCTTACTTCGTTTACCTCTCTCCCTCTCTCCCTCTCTCCCTCTCTCCCTCTCTTCGCCTAACCAACACTCGACCTACGCAAGCGAGGGGTATAAGGTATAAATAGGGGTATAAATAGTTTGGCGTATGGATAGGGTATGAGGTATATTATGTAATTCATGCCCAGGGAAGATAATGCAGTTAGTAAAGTTTGCAACCCGATGCGGCCGTCTTGCGTCTGGTGGTGGTCGGTGGTGGTGGTGGTCCAGGTTCTCCGGTGGCCGGCAAACCGGCGCTCTATCGTACCGCAAAGCCTCTAATCCGGTATGGGCCAAGATAATTGATTATGCATCGATTGAACCAATCAATTAGAATACGGCGGAGGACGAGGGTCTTTGGAAACGAGCCAATGAATGCATTCCAAAGTCCCGGATTATACGTTATAATATTCCCTTCGTACATATCGCGTGTAAGATTATGACCAACGTACTTCTCCCGACAATCGTATAATACAATCAATATTGTCGAATTTAAGAATCCCCCCCCTCTCAGTGATTACACGACAAATTTCTATGACTTGAATTTTCTACTTTTCCAAACAAGTATATTACTTATCCCTTACCGCGTTTACCGTAACAAACTATACGTCAATATATTACATACTATATACCCGCTTAACGCTGGACGCAATGCTATTTGTTTTAATTAAAAATATCGAGGTGACGAATAAGGAACCGGTGAGCTGCGTCGTCAAAACGTTGAGCAGAAGATGAGAGAGGAAAAAAAAAAACGCAATTTATAAACATGACGTACCGCGGTAACGAGAGCCAATTATTCAGTTCACATATATATATATATACATATATGGAGGTCAAGGATGGAAATTCCACTGAATTATTTACGCATGCAGAAATTTTTTCAACATTTTTTTTTTTTTTATGTCCCTTGAACTAAACTGGTTTTCAGACGTTCTCCGGCCCATTCGTCCTTAATTACGTCACGAACAGGGTGGATGGGGTGGAGAGGGGGGGGGGGGGGGGGGGGGGCAGAAGGGAAGGATGATTAGTGGAAGAGAGAGAAAAGAGTTGAGAGAAAAAAACAAAAAAAAAAAAAAAACCAACAACGAAAGCAAATGGCAAATACGATCGTTACCAACTCTTTGGCCACCCCTAAAGTAACATATAATGCGCCATAATGTAACATTCACCCTCGTTCATGCCATGGAGAATTAACTTAAAAGCGTCCGTGTCGTTTAAGCTCCCACATATAAACGAAAACGTTTCACCGAGCACGAAAATGCAAGAGCTAGGGGAGAGCGAGAGAAGAAGATAGAGTATAATTTTTGTGTGGAAAAACGATCAGGCACCCCTTTTATTCTTTTTTTTTTTTTGTTTTTGTTACAACCAGTAAATTATACATCACAACCCTGGAATCGAATTTTTACGCACTGTGATACGGAGTTGGATTCGTTTCTTTTTTTTCTTCTGTTTTTAATTTTAACGATATTTTCGTCTCCTTTCTATCACGGTTTTTTCTTTCATTTTAGACCAACGATATTAGTCTGAAAATCGAGCAATACAACGAATAACAATAACAAAAATAACGAAAATTATCATTGTCACGAATAAGGTGGTAATTAAGGAAAAATTACTATATATATATCTTATATACGTATCAAAATGAAATGAATGACGCGAGATATTAGTTGAAAAAAGAAAAAAAAAGTCTAAACATTCAAAGTGAAGAACGTTCATTAATTGGAATAAGTATTAATACACGCCGTAGAGAGAAAGGCTTGCAAGCTCGTTGGCTTTAGGAAAACGGTAAACCTTTTGCCGTAAATCACACGTACTGCATGAATATTTGATGGATGCTAACACGTGTGTGGTCGACGTCCGCCTCACCCCCCCCCCCCACCCCTTCCTTTGAAAAGTATCATCACTCCCGCATACATGTAAACGGTACGTAATCTTTTTTTTTGGATCCTTAAATTCCCTAAAAAAACACGTATTTTCGATGATATTCGATATGTTCTTCAACGACTTGAAAAATGTCAAAAAGCAAAAAAATATTTTTTCCAACGTTATTATTTCCACGAGATACTTCGATCGCAAAGCGGACTATTTTAGAGTCGGTACAAAGAACTCAAATTTTAGATGAATGTTTTTTTATTTTTCCATTTATCAATTTGAAAACGTTTAAGCCCCTTGTGAGCATAAAAATTCAAAAATAACCGTTTTAGGGGATTGAATTTTCACTGAAATGCAAAATTGTAAAGAAAACGAAGGAAGAGAAGAGGAGGAAAAGAAGGAAAGAGACTGAAAAATGGCAATGCAGATAAGGAGCGGCGTGCAAGTAGAGCAAAATAAACGAGCAGTGGTAAAACAGGAGTTTTAAAGCAAGTAGAAAAAGATATCACAAATCTGTTCGATTTATCTAGTCTCTTAAGTCTTGTTCAAACCCAATGCTCTTCATTTTATACCTAAATATTCAGTTTTGTATTAATTTTATGTTTCTCCCATAAAAATAATTCAAAAATGCATAAAAAATAAATCACGTTATGCTGTTAAAAAAACTAGCCCAATATTTCAATTCAACATACCTAAATACCCCAAAAAAAAGCACCATTACTTGAGAAAATTAATGACGGAAACGAGTGTATGGAAAAAAATCGTTCTTAAAAATTCTCCTTTTTCGCCTTGGAAGCTTTTTTCTTTCTTTCTTTCTTTCTTTCTTTCTTTCTTTCTTTCTTTCTTTCTTTCATTTTTTCTTTCTCTCTCTCTCTCTCTTTCAATACCACCACAAAATTCTCTGACTTTTCCCTGACCGCAGGTCACCGTGTAGATTCATGTGTTCAGATTTTACGTGTATAATCTACATATTTTCTTAAAAATCAGGTATAAGCCAGCGAAGGACAGATGCGAGGGTGGCTGTTATGCATAAAACATAATCCATGAAGTAAAATGTAAGTCACGTTGTCAGATTCGGAGGTGATATTCAAGAGACGAACTGCGACTCGGCAAATGTTGCAAGGTGCAAAAGTAAGTTAAAGTGACGTAGACTAATCTGCAAATAAAAGAGAAGAATTCGTCCTCGGTATTAAAAAAAAAAAAAAAAATTGCGTCACCCCTTAAAAACTACCTTATTCTTCCTCCTCTCCCAATGTTTGTTAAATTCCAGTTGCTCCAAGGTTAACGCGTCGCTTCGACGGTCACGACGACCACGCAAAACGTGAGCCGAAATTCTCGTCGAGGTTTATTAGGACGCACCCTTACTTTCATTCCCTTTTACATCGAACGGACGGCTTCCTTTTTCTTTGTCTTTTTCTCTCTCTCTCTCTCTCTCTCTCTATCTCTCTTCTTCCTCTTTCCTTCTTAGTCTCATTTTTCTTTTTTATTTAATTTGGACGGATAGCTTGAACTGAGGAGGTACTTAGATTTTTCAAACCGTACCGTGCATAATTCAACTATGTATTACTTTTGTAAGTGTTTAGTTGAAGAGAAAAAACAAAAAAAAAGAAAAATGTAAAATGTTTTGATAAAATCAACAGGCTAAAAACTTTTGTGATAGATCGTAAGAAGTGATATTTACGACTTTTTAGAAACAATAATGTTTATTCGCGCAAATGAATATTCATCGCGAGTTAAATATACGTATGTACGTAAAAGTGAAAACAAATTTTCTATAAGAATGAATGAATAGTGAAACATGGATAATTATTTTTCTTTCGTATTGCGTAAATTTCCGAAGACACGCAAAACAAGAATTAATAATTTTCCAACAAGTAAGCGAGGATCGTACTTTTTTCATTCGATCCAGAAGGGAAAACCGCAAACGTTAGATTTGCAAATGCGAAGTGGGACGGAAAATCGTTAATCACTAAAACTGAACGCCGCGAATCTCGTCTTGTTTGTTGCGATTTCCGCATCAGGTGGCTTTGATTGAAGAAAAATTAAACATTGAATTTGGCGATAAATTCATTCTGCGAAATGGTAATTTATTTTTCTGCCAACAGTTGGGACCACCACGGATTGAGTTCTACGATTGTTAAACAGTAACTCGAAAGCTTGATAAACCGGACGCGACGCTATTGAATAATTTAAGAGTATATATAACCTGACAGTGTAAGCAAACGGAAAACCGTTCCAGTTCTACTGATTCATTTATTTATTAATGACGATATAAGTGTAATTGACAAATGGAAGGGTACCTAATACGACGGATCGATGACTAGATCGCGCTAATTGTAAGTTTGGCAAGCAATGTCTCGACAATGCTTAAAAAGCATTTGCAAGTTCGTCGCGGAATAATTATTATCGATATAAACATTCAGAGAATTGAATTTAAATAAAACACGACCGACGAATGAAGAAGAACGAAAAAATTTATCTCTCGCATCTTTCGGTTTATAAAATCATGTATTTATGCACTTGTTTCGAAATCCTGTCTGCATCGATATAACGTGCGTAATACTTCAGAGAATGAAATTACCGTACGTATGTAAAATTTCTCGACGATGCGAGACGTCGAGGTAAAACGAAGACGAGTTGAATTTGAACACGTGTTCGGGTTACACGCATCCATGGATTTGAGTAGTTTGTATACCGGTTTTTTCGAAAGTAAGCTGCACAGCTAGACTGACCGCAAAATATAATCTCGGCTACGAAACCGACGCGAGAATTAGCGATTAATTAATAATAAATTACCTTTCGACGATACAAGGTGGTAGACTTTTTTATAGGCTTACCTGTAACAGAAAATAAAAACAATTATTTCTTCGACATTCCCAAAACGGTATATTTTCGGCGAATATATTAATATAATTACAGTTAGTTTTTGTTCGTCGTTTAAAACAAAAAAACCCAGATTTTCGATCTATAAATACTGAAGAAATGAAAGAAAAATTTCATCTTTTCGATCACTCTCAGATTTTTAATCTTTTTCCCCAGTGTTGACAAAATATTATCAACTGATATATCGCATTGATCGATTCTTCGCATTGATCGATTTCTTTTTCTCCGCCACACTAAATCTAAAAAAAAAAAGGCATCACGTCAGTTTTACAAATCTAAACTAGACCAACAGAAAACCGCTATTTAAAAAAAAACCTGATAGGCTTTCGATAACAACCGATGCGTATAATCAAAATTGTGGTTTAAATTGGAATTCAAATAATTCCAAAGTACCCGACACAAATTCCCGATAACGGTGAAATGTATAATTATTTCGTGAATTACCGGCGTGCAAAGAGAAGGAATAAAAAGTAGAAACAAAATTCAATGACTATTCGTATTGAATGATTTTTTTCAAAACACACACGCACACTTTTTCCGATACACGGACACTGATTACGTAAACTCTGCCTGCTGCAATTATGATGGGTAAGCTTGACAAAGCGGGCCTTTCATTCTACCTCACCTACACTTGCATCAGTAGTCTCCTACTGGTTCAACCGAATGGAGACTATAATAGGAGCGCCTATTAATCGAGAGAAGTCTTTTAACATGTCCGAGTGTTCGCGATGAGATACGGAACGCTTTGCAGTCCGAGTCTGCCCGGAATCTATAATCTAGATAATATATATATATATGATATATACTAGGTTGAGCAAAAAAAAACTAACCTATCGAATCTATGGTATTAAAAGGACCTATTTACTGAGGAAAAAATTCTTCCGTTTGGAAAAATTTTTAGCTCATTTTTAAAAGATTTCGCTGGCCATTTGAAATTTCCCATTTAAATAACATGCAAAAGTAAGGTTTTTCATTAAAAATGCCGTAACTATTGAACCGTTTGAATTAAAAAAATTTACCAAGCATATTCTTGCGGGGAATTAAATTCAGTAAAAAAAGACCCTGGAGTCGATTTTTTAGACTCCAAATTCGTACAATTACGGGCCGGGAAAGTCGAAGAAATGCGGAAATATGCATTATAGCGTTAATACAAAATTATAATTGAACTTTAACGAACAATGAAGAAGAAAAACAATTTATTTTGCAAGTAGTGCGATTACATCGCCAGCGATATCCTAATTGTAACAAACAAAGTATTATCAACGATTACAAAGAATATTAATGTTTAAAAGTGCGATAACAAATGAATAAAGAGTCAAAACTCTACTCCTTTGACGAATCTAGTTGATGAACAACATTTTTCGCACACCTCGTTTCATTTTAGTTTAAGTTTTTTCATTTAGTATGGATATTTTCAATCTTAGAGCCCTAAAACAGCATATTTCTGCTTTTCATCGACTTTCACGGCCCGTGAGTATGCGAATTTTTGACTCTAAAAAATCAACTCACGATTTTTTTTTAAACAGGGTTATACGGTTACTACCTGTGATCTTACTAAACGCGGCGAGGGGAGGAGGAAAGCTGCTGCACGCACTCTCGGTAATTTATATTTCAATTACAATCCTATAGACGAGGCAAAGGCCCCAACAGCGGAGAGATTTAGATTTCTATTTAGATTTGAAAGTTGTTACAGCCACTCTCCCGTTGTTCTTTCGGTACGGACGATTGGAACAATTCTATGTTAAACGAACTGTAAGAAGCTGTGAATTCGATCGATGGATGAATCGATGGATTTATGGTGAGGAGCGATCGCAAGGTGGAGAGTGAAACTTTTAACGTTCAGCCATATCGATCGACCAAAAAAATGTTCCGTCAGAGGCAAGTGAATTAGTGAAAAAGTGTACACTCTCCAAGACTTCGGCCTCATTAGCCAGCTTGCGTAGCTTTCAAGTATCTGTGAACGTATTTTCAAATTATACCGATACTTTGAAACGTTCGAAATAAATTGAAATCGCTTCAAATCATTGAAATCATTGCGATCGCTTGTCACCCGATCTATGAACGAATAACCCCTCGGTAAAAGGAGAAAAAAACAAATATCCCAAATTACCTAAAATATAGCAAAATTTGCAAAAAAAAAAAAAGCCTACGCGACGTTAATTCCAGCGTATAAAATGACAATGTTTAACGCACAAAGACGATTCAAAAAAATAAATAAATCGAAAGACACGTCACATTAAAACCGTCCCACGAGTGGCGACGAGATCTTTAAGCGTCTGTGACAAAGAGCGATAACCACCGAGTGTCTTCTTCGTAGGATAGAATCATCTCTCCGTCACTGCTCTCTGATCTCGTCGAGGTTGTTAACTCCAAATCAAATAAACGATCCGCTTCTGTAGTTCCCCAACGACTTTGTTTTGTCATAACAAATTATATGTATATAGTATATTATATAAGAGTGATGCTGCGTATACGTATAACGCGTATACAAATCTGATTATCTCAGCTGCGGTATGATGTTTAAGATAAGCAAAGAGAATATACATAAATTGATGTACATTCAGTGTAGGCACATGGGATTGGAATTTCGTGTGTATGTACATCGGGATGATTTAGATACAACGGAACAAAAATTGTGTGTATTCGTTGACAAAATGAAGAAGAAGAAGAAAGAAAAAAAGAAAAAACAAGATGATAACCATCTGCCACATGTTAAAAAATAATTACCGTTTACCGAGTGACTTTATACATACGGTTTGGTTTATTTCTATTATTTATAAATATTTTTCATCGCAGTTTAATCATTATCAAGCTGCTCGGCCTGTCCAATCATATTTAAAACGTGTACAAACAGTGTTTCAGTGATTTTCGAATGGTGACGTAAATTTTTTTATTTTTCACGATTTTCTAAAACTCGACGAAATCCGGTACGTGTAACAAAATGATTTCGCGAATGTATTAAAAAAGTTTTTGAAATGAGCCGAGGAATCGACCGATCGATTAAAGATGGGTTGTGAAAAAACGCAGAAGCACAACGGTTGAAACATTTCGAGAACGGGGTTACTGTAACAATGTTATGTAAAAATAACAAAAAAAAAATATATAAATAAATGATCTGATCACGCAAATCAACAATTAACCCTTGACGAGTTTACAGCCACTGCAGTCGAATCGTCTTGTAAAGTATTGTCAAGACAAGCTCTTAAAAATGAGGTTTCGTCAGGTAGGGTTTTCCGAATACCCGGGTGCATGAAGAATTTGAAAAAAAAAAATGAGAAACACCTGCAGCAACGAGGGCGTAAAGGAGGTTATCACATATGCAACAGAAAGCCGACATTTAGGCAAGGCGGAGAAAAAAAGAGTGGGAGGTGTTGCGCATAGGTCAGTGACCTAAGAAGAAATGCGTTTACCTCGAGTAAACACACAAGGACAGAAGATATATTAGGTCGTGGCACGAGATAGACTGCAACCGTGGTATGTTACTTTTTTTTTTTTTATACATTTTTTGCTATTGCGCAATATCACGCGACTCTGCATCGTATTCCAAAGGTTTGATTTCATCGTCAATGATAAATCAGAGATACTCTCTGATCCGTAATTTTTTACATTTTTCAAATCGACAAAGACTTCATTTTTACAATCACAACCACGTTATTCCCCGTTCCTTGTAAAAACGGGGAATGTTTAAACAAAATCGTTTCATATTAGACGCGGTTTTTTTTTTTCTTTTTTTTTCAATAAATTTTCTCCTTCTAATTCGGATTATTCCGTTCCTGCAGTACCACTATATCGGCCTAACAGTTAATACCGCGGTGTGACGATTTCACCGCGAGAAATAAAATAGTTTCTTTAAAGTGGCAATGAAATAGACCGCGCGCGTGATTTGGAACTTCACGAAGTTACACGATCTCGAAATATGTACAGTATTGTAACGCGTTACTCGAATCCACTTAATTTATTCCGAGAACAAAGCAACAAACTTCTACTTTTTACGATCGCGTCGGCACTAATCGTCAACTTATTTATACGCCTCGTTCTCTTCTCTCTTCTTCGTTGTCACGTCGAGAAAATAAACTGCCCGAAGAATCAGACGTGAGATCGAGAGAGAATTGGATGTCTTCGCAACTGGATCATTGTTGATGTAAATAAAAAAATTTTTTTTTTAATTTTACACCAAAATAAACATTTTTTACAACGAAAGCTTTCGTCTCGATAAATTTTGAAAATCAAATACGGGTTAAAACATATTATATCGAATATCTAATGATTCGAAAACATTGCGTAATACGTGATGAAATTCGCTTCAATGTACGATATTGTTTCATTCAAGTTTTTAATTTATAATCAGAGAAATTTTACAAGAAATATTAGATCGAGTTAAGGTGAAAAATAAGCTGATGCTATAAAATAATCGATCATTTTTTTGTGACGAGAATCCGATTTTTTCACCTATAAATCAAAAATGTACTGAATTGGTTATTTGTATTCCAAAAAGTGACTTTTTTATACGTGCCTAACATAGAGAAAGACGAAATTACGAACTAATATTTTATCTTCTTCGTAAGAAATTAAACCGAATCACTGATTTCACAATATGCAGATTATATACTTTAGCATTATATGTGTGACGTCGTATTGTTATACTTTCAAACCTAAAGTGTTTTCGTCAATTTTCGTTGAAATAAACAAGATAAAAAAAAAACCACGAACCAATTATTTTCGGTGTCTCTGTTTAATACGTAAATAACATTTTTTCACCCAAAGACTCGGTCGAACATTAAAATATTTAATGGTCAAATGATGCTTCATAAAAAATGTAGTTTAGTATTTTATCCTCAAAATTCTATAAAAGTATTGAGGGTTCAAGGTATTTCACAAAATTTTTATTATCCGGAGTCCGCGATCATGTTCGAATGAACGTTAGAAGGTTTAACCGCTAATTCTGGCTGCTAACTTCAGCCTCGTACGTAATAAGAAAAAGCTAAATAAAACTAGAAATCAGGGTGATGGATGTGCGAAAATAAAAAAAAAAAAAAAGACCGCGGTCTTTCCATTCGAAAGAGCAGAGTAAAGAGTGACTGGAAGATTCGAGGACGGAAGGAAGGAAGGAAGGAAAAGTGGCGGACGAGTTGAAATAAAATTTTTGCGGTGTTCGATAAAAACAACAAACGAAGCGCAAAGCAAGGTAGGAAACAAAAAAAAAGGAAGAAAGGAAGGAAGGAAGGCTTGAGAAAGGGCTCGAATAATCCCACGATCCTTACTGCCGAGGAAGCAATGGCGCAGGCGAGGTAGGGAAGGGAGACCCAGCTCAGATCCAGTTTGAGGTAAAGTTAACAAAATCCCGAGGGAGTTTACGGCTTGTCGCGTCTATCGACAACGTGACTAAAGTTCAACGCCGCTACGTCACACCTTATCAGCCGGTTTCATACGACGCGGCTCTGCGGGTGTTTCGAAGATATCAGAAGCTTCCGAGGTGAAATAACTGGTCGAAATGTCGGTGGGAGTCGATTTTTTCGTTTTTTAAATGACTGAACAATGTCTAGTAGAGAATATTGTTACCCTACGAGATACGGATTATGGAAAACGTGATGTGTACTGAGAAGGGGATGAAGAAATGTCGATATTCTACCGGGGGCTGAAAGTGTTCGAGGGGCAAAGAATTTTTGGCAACGCGGTGCCGGCGGGAGAAATTTTCCGCGAAACGTTTGTTTGCCGAGTGAACGCTTTCGTCCTTTGTAAAGAAATTGAAAACTTTTGCTAATTACGAACGCATACACGGTGTCTACTGGCGCGTCAACGACGTATGTATCAACTTCCCCGACATTTCCCGGTTTTACAGATGAAAACAGACGTTCTTTCAGGACTCGTTTCAACCTAACTTTAATAATTTGAGCACTTCTTTCATGCATATTAGTTAAAAATTAAACGTCAGATGTCTACGTCGTAGGTTGAAATAGTCAAATTTTTCTTCCAGTACAATTTTGATTAAACTAGATTACCAAATGTATCAACAAACGTTCCGATTTTAAGAAACTAACCGAAGATTAGGATTATCCGTTCTCTCGAAACGTGAAGGTAGAAACATCGACCTGAGAGTATTCACTGTTTTTAGTAATTGTTTACGTCTTCGACAAATTTTACACAGTGCCCAACATCAATTTATCAATGCTTAAAATTTCTCCAAAACTCATATCTTTCGTCCTTTATACCCTCCATTCCCAAAAGCCCACCCAATTCTCTCGCGGAGAGTAATTTCCTACATTTCAAAGAATCGTACGCTAGTGAGGAAGAAAATAAAAAAATCACCGAACCCATATCCGAATCCCCTGACATTTCCTGGTTTTCCCAGATGCCCCAGAAAGGTAGACACCCTGACATACTGCCCTGATCCAAGTCTAGTGTACAGAATTTCTCCGATTGCACCGTTCGTAGTAGTTTATATAAATAAAGAAAAAAAAATAAAACTGTTCTCGTCACATTTTCACCAAAATGGAAAGCTTCAAGTTTCGTGTAGAATTTCGTTTTGAGTAGGCACAAAGTTACGCTGGGCGATTTCGATCGAGGAATGAAGAAAAAAAAAAATCTGACCACGAATAACGGTAACAAAATGTAAATGTGCTAAACGGAGAATTTTCTTCCCGTCATTAATAAACAAATATATCCGTGCTAAATTTTTGCATTCTTTTTGTTTTGTAATACAGTGACTGAGAGTTGCAGCGCGCAATTTCTGAGTACGGTTGAAATAAATTCGTTTCATCTTTGCCGCAACATGTATACTACATGTGAAAGCGGAGAGAGCGGAGGAAGAACCCGACGTACGATCTTCGCCGCGATGTTCCGGCGGTACCGGAAGTCGCTACTAGTTGTACTTCCTACATAACGTAGCTTCTCCGCTGCCGCGTAGAGTGAACGGAATGAGGGAAAATTCAGACGTGGATTACAAAATAATGAGTCAAAAATTTCGTTCACGATGCAAAACGAATCATTGTTTTTTCGAACAATTGCTTTTATTGTCCCGTAGAAACTATCTTTGATCATAACTCATAAAACGTAGACTACAATTTTTCGTATAGTATTGAAGAATTATCACACGTTTACAGTTCACGGTTTGAAATCAGTATAGAAAAAGAAAAAGATATTGTGAAACGTTAGTTGACGAAAAAAACCACAAAATAAAAAAAAAAAAAAAAAAAAAAAGGGCAACCGTTAAAATTAAGCAAATTACGTTACTTTGAAAACAGTTTTTTCTTTTCCTTTTTTGCGTGTTCACAAACACGTTTAATACCCGTTGTTCCATATTTTTTTTCTATTGTGTTAAAAAGCACACAAGTTATTATAAATCGATAAACTTCCAACTTGTCAATATGCAATACACGTGATTTTCATCTAAAGATCAAAATTAGCAATTGACAGCTAAGGAAAAAAAAAAAGTTAATTCATTTACAACGAGCTCGAAGTTTTTTTTATTTCGTTGAGAAACGATTCTGTGTGATTTATTCGTAATACGTACAGATTGTATCTGTAAGATATAAAGATTCCGATAGCCCTAAGAAAAAAAAAAATATCAAATACAATTACAAGCAGAGTTTAAATGTATAAAAGAAAATTCAGCTTAGGGTATAGATTGTTGAAAACTATTCCCACCGTACCTTAAGGCTTGAATATAATCGTCGCTGTGTTAATTACAATAATTAAGCGCAGATAGTCGTCAAAGATTGTAATCATCCGATCGCTTGGTCCCATATAATTACGCCGGTCTTTCCCGTCGAGGAGGTTGGGTTAAAAATCGAAGGGTTATTATATAAAGTGTCCGCCTGAGCGCGCGTGCGTGTGTGTGTGTATAATTCATTACATGCATCCTACAACGCACGCGATTAAATCTATCCAAATTTGAATTATGGTAAAAACCGGTATAAACCCAAAAGTAAACCGCATACGTACATTATTATGTGTAATATGAATTAACGCGTTAACGTCACTTTGACCAATTAATATGCGATACTGAGTTTTATATATATATATATGTACGTACATACAAATCTGGAGAATATTCGAGTACATATTACGCGTACGTATCGTGTACACAAAACCGTATATTCAGTAAACGTATACCGGGACAATCGCTTGAGACATGAAAATCAACCGCGCATGCGCCAAATAATTCAATCTCATTGGTCGGTGAAATCTTCCCGCAGCGATATTCTTGACTGCCATGCAGGCGAGCCAACCTGCGCAAAATGTGTACGTTTGAATTTTCAAAGAGCGTAAGCGTTAAATTCCGACCGTTCTTTGAAGAATCGACTTTCCGACCCAACAACAAATGCTTCCCAAACCTTTCCGAGTCGTTGCATCGATTGCTTGAGATTCTAACCTCGAAAATTCGTATCAATGACATCGCCGTCAGAAACAGTTTGACAGCTGAAACTCGGGATGGCCAGCCTGCGCGAACGGCCGATAAAACGCGCGCATGCGCGGTTGATTTTCAAGTTTCGAGAGATTCCCCCGGTATAAACACACAGACGCGTACGAGTATCATTATACCGAAAGATTCTTTATTTTTTTTTTAGAATCCGTACCTGCAGATGAATGAATCTGTAAATTACTCAACCTTTTTTTCCTTCACGTTTTTTTTTTTGCCTCTTTCTCTCTCGTCGACGAGGAGAATTTTTACAGCGAAAGGCTCGAATGCAACGGGCACACGCCACGTTGTTATTTAAAGACGCATTCGAGATGCAGTGCTGCGGTGACGTGAGAGAAGGTCCGTCGTGTGCATGGAACTACTATACCGTGTGTGTGTGTGTACGTGTGTGCATAGATGCGTCTTACACGCTGACGCGAGCTAAGCGTCAGGTCTCTTCGTCACGACGACGACATTATACATTTGTATGCATACACGCGTATCAGTATATGTATATAGGTATACAAACACGCGTACCCGACGCAGTCATTTCCAAGCCTTTCGAGAGAGGCGAGCCTATTAATCTGTTTCCTCTTTTTTTTCCCCCTCCTCTCTTCTTTTTATACTCTTTTCTTCGTGTCTATACCGTATTTTCCGTCGCTTTCTTTGGCTTTTTTTCTCATCACCTATATACCATGGCCTGGTAATACGTATAAGTATAATTTTTTACTACCAATTTTCACGCCACGTTTCCGTTACATAATAAGTATATATATATATATATATATATATATATTACATATAAAAATTCACATGTATTTATGCATACATTGTACACGAGTACCAAGGTATCTTGTGAACACAACAAGAATAGACGCGAAGGAAAGAAGATTGGACTGCGGAAAAGTTTGGTTTTGAAAAAATGATAAATGTAAAAACGAAATTAAATTATCGAAGTGAAAGATGAAAAGAAAACATAGGGGAAAAAAAAACGCGGAGAAGCAATTTCTTCCTTTATTCTTTTTTGTTTTTAACGAGTTACGCAGACAGTTAAGAAACGGGGAGAAGTAAAAAGGAAAGAGGAAAAACCGTTTAAAGAGCCGCTGTTAACACACAAAGTAGGTATATACAAGAGACGTTTTTTTTTATTTTTTCTCCTTTCTTTCACTTTTCTCCCTCATTCGAGGGGCGAGAGAGCGACGAGGCAGATAACACGCTATGGATAAATCCGGACCAGGAAAAAAAAAAAAAAAAATATATATATATATATATATATATATATATATATCTTTGATATGAGAACCTCGTAAAAGAAGCCAATATTCGTCTCAAGTATTATTATACCTTGTATATTATACATATACCTATAATATGTATACACACATATTTTCAATGTGTGGAATTTATTTTTTATTAACGAGGATCGTATAACGATTTTATTTCCTTCATCGGAAGTTATAATTGATGAGGATGTTTTCGATATTGGTACGTGTGCATCGCGGTGCGTTATACACGCGACATAATATATATGTATATATTATATATTATATATTATATATATGTATGTATGTATCGAAGAAGAATCGCGTTTTGTGAGACAAATATTGAAGAAACCAAAACTGTACATTACAAAAAAAAAAGCAAAGAACGAAAAAATAAAAAATAAGTAAATGACTTCGAGAGTGTTCAATGTATCGAATATCGCCGACTACCACACGTTATATTAAAAGGTCATTCCCTTTTTGTTTTACCGCTCTACAGCCAGCAGCAGCATTGTACATAATAAAAAGCTTTGCGAATGTCAATACTTGACCTAATTCTTACAACACGCGGAGTACGTATGACAGCGCAAGGTATTCGATTATCGTGAAGAGGTCTCCAAGGTGCAAAAAAAAAATAATAATAATTCGCCCCCTGAGTTGGCATAATTTATTGGGGTGTGTGACAGGGTGTGTATAAAATGAAAGAAAATAAATGTCAACGAGTCAAACTCCCGTGCTGCCCTCCATCCTACTTGACGAGAGAACTGGAAGAAGACAAACACACAGCAGTGAGGAGGAAAAGAGGGCGAGAAGTAGATTGTCCGAGAGTATAAGAAAAGGGGAGGAGACGGAGAGGCGGCTTTCTCTAATTTGGTTTGCACGAGTAACGAGACCGGAAGTGGCGTCTTGACTCTCAGAGTGGGAGTGTCACTGTCAGCTGTCCGCATCAAGTCGTCGTTTGTCAAGTCCGTCCAACTGCAAATGAGGAAAAGCAAAAGCTCGGTGGTTCATCTCCTTCCGTTAAGGGACAAGTTTTCCCTACCTCTCCTCCCTTAGGCTCGAGAATTCTAGTGCTGGGGGACTCAAGAGCCGTGGTATAAGCCGTGTCTCGCCCCGATTTTACTCCGTGCCTAACAAGTAAGCCTGCTGAATGCAGAGCGCACGCGTTACCGTCAGTCGGTAACTAAACACTCGAATTAACGCCCCATTAGACTGTTGATTGCAAGCAACGACGCTATTCGTTAAACGGAGATTGAGAGACATCGGGCTTCCGATTTGTAATGTAGTTACATTCGGGTGCTCTTTAAAAAGGTTGTTTTTTTAATTTTTACCGGCTCACCCCCTAAATCGGTTCGAGAAAATTCGAAAATAATTCCATAATTTACGGATTTAGATGAAATTTGATATAGGGGGTTTTTTTCGGTCACTGATTCAAAATGGATCTAATATGCCAATATGAAGCGACTTTTGGGGTTTTTGGTCCATCATAATGGATCCGCCACTTTTTATTTTTCAAATTTTGAGCTCAGATTCCTAAACAGCGACCCGAAAAAACCCCCTTTACCCAAATTTCGTTCAAATCCGTTGGGTAGATTTGACGTGTCCCTAAAAGGGTTGAATGGGGAAATCTGTCCCTTTTGGAGCGCGAATCAGAGCTGACACAGAAATATGAAAAAATTAGAAAAATATTTTTGAATTATCTGGAGCCGATTTGGGGGGTGGCAAGCTGGTAAAAATTCAAAAGTGACCTTTTTAAAGACCACCGTAAGGTACAGACAGCACGAAACAAGTCTTGCGCCTTATCTAATGAGGGAATTAGGTTTCTCGTTTCATCAGTTAGCTTTTTATCAAACTTATACTCTTCCACTCCCACCTTTTCGTCTTCTCCGACGTTTCATCTTCTTATCGTCAAATACTCACTGCCCTCGAAGCAGAATGAACGCTTCAAACGTTAGAGATAATTAGGTATCACGACTGTTAAAGAAGAGGTGGAAAATGGTTATCCTTGATGTGACATTCTTATGCTGAAGAATTTCATCGTTGAGTACGAATCAAGTAAAGATAATAAGTTAAAGGGGTAAAAGTTTTTCTCATAATCAGAAACAGGTTGAATACGAGTCGAGTGACTGAAATACTAAGTCATCGAACAATCGTCCACTAAATGATCTCAACGATTGATTATAGGTGCGTCGATATCTAGTCATCAGTTGCGTTACAACAGCGAGAGAAAAACCGGAAATTCTAAAATGTAATCTCGAAAACGACGGTAAGAATAAGAATATAAATAAGAACTGGTAGAGAGATCCGTGACACGCTTGTACGCATTTCATTACTTCATATCCAGGGAGTCGGACGCCTGTAGGAAGGAAAATGAGAAAGGGAGAGATAGTGAGAGAGGGAAAGGTGAAAGAGAGAGAGAGAGAGAGAGACGGCGGGAGACCCTCGAGACAACTGGTATGGAGTGGCAGCCAGCGCGGTATGTGGCCCACTCAGACTCACTTTTGTCAAGTTTTTCTGCCCGACATTTGAGAAGTGCAATTGTTGGCTATAATGGCTCCATTTCTCGAGACAGTGCGTGCAGGAAAGTGAAAAAACGTCAACCAAGAAGAAGAAGAAAAGTGGTAATAGTCGGGTGATACAGCGAGCTGTGAAAGGTTCGTTAAGTTATTTGCATGTTATCTAAAGGATTGGAGAGATACGGTTATCAGAGTTCATAGATCATGGACCCAAGCGGACAAATTGATAGGGATAATTTCCTGCGAACTGGCAAGTTATCCTTCAACTTTCCGGCTTATAAAGCCGGGTGAGGTCGAGGGTAAATTCCAACGACAACTATTCGCTATACAGCAGTTCCGTATGACAATCCGTAACGCAATTAGCATAACCCAGATTCCAGGATGACCAACCTGAAATCTGGCATTGCACGCCGAAACGTATAACCCACGTTCGACATTTATACGTATAACCAACACCTATGCGCGTTTCTTTTTTCAATTTCAACTTATGAAATGTAATGGAAACCTGCAGTGCCACTGTCTGTTCTCCGAAACTCGATGTAAGGTCACTTGGCGAGACCAAGCGTATGAGGTATGGGGAGAAAATGGCCGGTCATTTGGAGGGTCGATAGTCGACGTTGTACACGGAAGCAATATCTACTCACAGTTACAGGTGAACGCAGCCCTCGTTATAAGGGGGATGAAAACGCGGCCATTACCGATATTGCAGGGGGGTGTGTTTTAGCTCGCTCTCTCTTTCTCTCTCTCTCTCTCTCTCTCTCTCGTTTGACACGGCTCGGACCACGACGCGAGGTCATATCACGATCGGAGGCAACCTGGATCCTCAGGGCATTCGGCTTTGGACTGGAGTTTCGCGAACTATGGCAGAGAAGCCAAGGTTCCCGTTGTTTTCCCTCTGGATTCATGATCTCCGTAGAACCCAGCATTACGATGCCGCCACCGTCGTCCCATGCAGATAAACGCTATTGTGCTACCGAGGAGTGTGTAGCTCACATCATGGATGAGAGATGTGCAGCGGATGAGCTGAGAGGACACGAAACTACAGAATGCTCGCATCATCGGATCTACCAGATCGGCTAATAGTGGATCATGCAAAGAGTGGCCTGGAGACTGGCTCGATCGTTATTGCCATGTCGTAGGTATTCGTATTGCTTCGACGAAGAGCATTGCACCCCAATTCCAAGGGCATAAACGTCCGCTGGTGAGAAAAGAGGGACCCGACTGCTTCTTCTTCAGGTTGGGAAAATCGGAAATGCGCGAGAAACGCGAATCACCCGGATCTTGCAAGGCGACGGGATGATCGATGCGAAGAGGGATCCCCGCTCTGAATGCTCCAGACAAATGTTCGGTCTAAGTCCTGCCTTATATAACGTAATGCTCCCTAAAAAATGTCCCATACCTCGCCATTCACGGGACCAACGGTGCGTGTCTGAGCTCCGAGAGCCTAGACACTCGGAACGACCAGAACCCGGCTATACGAGCTGCGGTAGTAGGACACTACCGAGTGAAAAGAAAGTCGACCTTGTAAACCTTTTATTATTTTATATTTGGTAGAGAATCACTACGAAAACATTGCACGAGTGCTTCGTGGTCGTGAAAGAACAAGACGTCGCTAGAATATTCGATTGCATGTCGATAATTTCATAAGTCACACAAGCTTCCAAAGATTCCACACTGTTCCTTGCACAAAGATTTACGTCGAGACTTGGTGAGAGTTCACGCTACAATGAAACCTGTCACTTAACGTAGACGTAGACCGCTTTAAGGAAGTCATCAACACTTCGATCAAGCAATAATTTTAAAGCGGTCAAGTTCTTCCTGCGTTTCTTGCCTTCTTCTTTTCACCTCATCTCGAGTATAATTGGCCAAAAACACGGACATCAGTCTTTCGAAAAGTTGCGCCAGGAACTAAAGCCGAGGTGATGAATTCTCATCACAAGGTTCACGTTTCCGTCCCAGAACAGACAGTCGATATCCCCACTTTATTGCATCCTGCACAACCAGCTGGTGAATTGAATGTTCGCCAACTGACCAACCTCCCCGCTCTCATCCTCCCGATCTCTTTGAATTCGAACCACTTCTTTCCAATACAACGCTTCTTCTCCTGTTCTATACCTGAAGCAGCAACGCTTTACTCGATATTATCGTAATACACTAGATGGATATCTTCGTTTAAAGGATTTCGGTACCATTCATTGAAACAAAAACTAATCGATCACCATTTCAGCACTGCAGATTGAATAGTTCTAGTATGGTTATTAATTTATTCGTTTGATTTCTGTCTTTCTTTGGTCATAAATTCCCATCTCCGCATCCGGTACGCAATTTCAAGAATTGTTCTTCATGCTACTTAAAATCAACAGTATAATCTAAATGTGTTCCACTTTTAATGTAGTCAAAGAAAAGGTTTTATCGACGATCTGCATAACGCGTGCAGTGTTATGTCGTGAATTGTGTAACCAAAAATGGATCGAGTGCCACCACGCGTCACTCCAGCGGCACACCATTGCCCTCTCAGCTGCCATTAAATAACGATGAATCACACCGAATGAACCGCGTGAAGGAAAGACCGGCCAGCACCTTGGCTGCAGGCCCGAATGCTTTTAAGCCAAGGCATTCACCGACGTTCGACCGAGTCATCCTCTTACCAGTATCGTCTATACATGTACGTATTATGTATGTATATATCGTATACAATATATCTCCGAAAGATGGATGATAGAAGGACGAGAAGAGAAATAGAGAGAAGAATCAGAGATGTAGAAAATGTTTTGATTCCGAGACCCGAGGGTTACGAACTAAGCCCCTGCATAACATTGTGCAGATAAAAAAAGAAAACAATAAAACGAAAAACCAAGAAGAATAAAAATTGGCAATCCCCCACTTTTGGGTACACACAAAGCGAGGGAAAGGAGGAGCCATAATAGCCCGGCGATCGATGATGGGTAGAACGTTAGCTATGACGGAGCAGATGTATTATTACGCGATGTATGGAGAGTCGAGGTTCTTTGTGTTTCTTTCATTTCCATCAATTCACGATCAGTTCAACATTTCCATACACCGGGCACAAATTATTCATACACACTTATTCAACCAGAGAGTTTGGCGACCAGCGTGGAGTCAAAATGATGCGGAAAAATTTGGAAAGATGAAACCGTGTGAGAAGCAAAAGAAAAAGTAGTAAACCGACCAATGCGTGAGAGCAGATTCTCACGACCACCTGTAACAATTATCATCGTCGAGAAGGACTTAGAATAGTTGGTACAGGCATGACGGCGACTCAGGTGCCTGTCGTCATAGTGAAGCCAACCATCAAAGAGGTTGGAATTTTGGCAGTACCTGGGTACTGGTGGTGGTAGGGAGAGCGGAAGAAGGAGTTATGTAATAGCTCATAGTTTATGGCCGGAGGGTTAGACTTGACGTGTATTAAACCGGGACGTACGAGACCGCTTATTAGTCAGAGCTGTTCCTATTATCCGTCTACTCTTCAGTGTGCCGTGGAAGACGAATGCTGCTCACTGCATCTGTCCCAGTTCACTGTGCCCAGCCCATCTGCACCGCCCATCATACCTTCTACCTGTACCGCACGTCACTGCTGCAAGATTGAAATGACACTCGACTGTGCACCGACTTCCAAGACGGAGGAGTTTCCAAATGTCCGTAGATACGGAACACCTCGGCGGTTTCGCTCTCGCGCTTCTAGAGCCTGCAGCGTTTTTCGATCAACGGTTGAACCAAAAGAGAATACAAATGAAAGAGGAAGAAAGCCTGCGATATTAAACCGTTTGCCTAAGGCAGTAACCTTGGATTACATAGCCCATATCCCCAAGAGATGAGATGCTAATTGAATGAGATAACTACCGATGTCGCGTGATTATTTACATATCTTTGCGCTCACAATCGGAGCGACTTAGAGAAAGGGGTTGTAGAAATTTCGGAAATTAGTGATCGAAGGTGATTGTTTGTAATGCAGACTTGAAGAGTTTAAAACAGTCGACACCGTCGTTTTAACCTACACGGTACAATGAGACTATAGATGCACCATTTGGAACCACCTTTATATCTTAATTTAACTTTAGAACTCTTCGATTATACAATTCATGACTAAAATTCAAAACTTCAACAAGTTCTGAATAGAAGTTTTAATACTTTAAGCTGAAACCACCTCCAAGCCATTTGTGAACATAAATGAATATAGCCACAATAGATTCAAACGGCCTTTACAACTGGCACTAAGGCGACCATGCAAAACCAGTCCATGTACCCCATCTACCGTATCTTGTCGTTGTGATCCGAGAAAGTACAGTACAGTACCACAACTGCGGTACAAGTCACTGTTCGGAGTGTAATGCTACCAGCAAAAGAGGTGAGAAAATATCCGTAAGTACGTTTGACGTAGAGTATAATGATCACCGTGTTCGAAGGAACGAGTGAAACTCATTGACTGGACGATGGTAGGTGCACAGGAAGGTTCAAATGCATGGTTTCACCGCGCGAACGAGGCGCGGAAAAAGGGTGAGGGTGGTGTGAAAGTGCGATGTCTAAAGCGGGAGGAAAAAGGTATCCTCGACGACGGCATTACTAAACCCAAAGTACCGTTTTATCTCGAAGAGGTTGAAGGCGAAACAGAGACAGGTGGGGTAGAACAAGCGGTGTGCATGTTGTACCTCGAGGTACGAGGGTCAGGTTATTCGCCCCGTAACGCTGCAGACGCGGTAGGGCGGGTTTGGTTCAAACGGCTCATCGTCAGCTCCCGTTTATAGCGCCTATGGATGGGTGGATGGGTGGATGGGTGGCTAAGCGAGTACGACTACGTCACTTTGCCAGAACGAGCGATGCTGCTGCTGCTCTTGCCGTTGGTCTTCGTAACGTACTTTTGTATCTAGGTGTAGTACTTTCTGCAGGTTACGAATCACCTCCTCTCAACGCAATACATGCTGTACGAAAGGTAGTGAAACGTGTATCTACAACAATTCTCGGTTTTCACTAATCTGAGAGAGATTTAGTTTTCTAGTTTTTGAAACACCCTGCAATTGTTCGCGATCCCCGTGGTAAACTATGAGTACTTCTAGTTGTGATGGTTACCGTAGTCTTCGATAATACGATTTTCATTCTTTACCATGATCGAGAGACTTGGTTCTGGATCCAAAATGAACATTACTTTTGTACATGTAACCACGTAGAAAATGTGTTGATGTGATACTATTATTTTTTCATACCGTCACTGGGACAATTAGAGAAAACTATTTGATTTTTTTTTTTTCTATCAATTTTTAGACTCATTTCGTGGAAAATTTTCTCGTGGGAATACGATATTTTGTTGTAAATACCAGAATTAATGAAATAATTGTTCCAAAATCGCTAACAAAATTCAGACTAAATAAAATATACTTATAAATATGAAATTTCGATTTTAATTTAGTCATTTTATTGAAATAATACTTTTTTCATAGTATTAGCAAAATATTGAATGCACACTCTGGTAGATTCAACCAAATCGCTTTGTACAGTTCACCAAATCTATTCGGTGGATAAAGATCGGTAAAATTTACGAAACCGTGAGAGTTACCGATTGATTACCGCTATCAAATAATACACATTACATTGTAAAACTACAAAAATTTTTGTCGAAGTGGTAAAATTCTCTCCGTGACCCGTCAAAAATCCTTTCTCGCAAGAAAAGTAGGTTGAGCAGTTATCAAGAGAAGCCCCGGACATTGGTCTAATATAATCGGCGGAACTAAATCATTCGTGGGCTGATACCATTCGATCAGCCGGTCAATTCATAATGGCATTTATCTTTGCAGTTTTGTCGGTGTGGCACCCAATTCGTGCAGCACAAATCACAAACGAACGATAATTTTTGCAGTTACGACGATAAAACAATCATATTTAAATCTTTACGAACCGATTTCACCGTATAAACCTGATTTCGCAATCGCAATAATATCTATGGGATTCTGATGCCAAACCTTTTCTTATACATGACTAAACCACTTTGTTTCCAGCGCACTAAAAAAAAAAAAAAACTTTTGGGTAGTGCGAAGATAATGTTTGAAGCCCTGACATTTCGTTTCCAGGACCAAAAAATATTGATTATTACTACCACATTTTTTTCTGATTGTACCATACTTTCCTTCGACTATACCGATAACTTGATGTTTAGTGAAATAATAAAGTGGCACTGGAGCTTTATGCGACTTAAAAAATGTAGTCAACCGAATAAACAGAAATTAGTATCGTAATAGCGAGAGAATGCGGTACCTACTAACAATTAGTCACACTTAACAACAATTACTCGAACCATATTTTCCTGTTATTTCTATACTATTCAACTTGAAATATTGTAACGATACTCGTTTCGCCGTAACCATTTCCTACAATATAAATGCACGAAAATGAAATTTAACTCAATACAAATTATATAGACAGATCATATTCAGGGGATCTAATCTGATCTGCATATTATACGACGAGTGCACGACATCTACTCTCAGTTCCGATGACGACAGTGTACATACACAATATACACATACATCATGAAGTGGGACACGTTGCTAACGTTAGATTTTAACGAGCGAAATCCTCCGCACCGATTACAGAGCTCAATGATAAAATGATATTGGATAAATCCACTCTCCTTAAGGTGCATACAGAATTAACCGCGCAATTAATTAAATCTCGTGGTAATGAACCGCGGTTATTATCGGGTAACCAATTCGGTGCTTTTGATTCTTCTCTCTCTCTCTTTCTTTTTTCCCCTCTCGTTGTGGGTGATACAAGTTCCGCTATACGATAATTGTTGAAAATATTTCAAATTATATCTCACTCTAATTCTATCGTTTCGTCGCTACAATCTTTTTTCACCTATACTCAATTCTTATTGATAAACCATACATGTAAGTCCAGGGGTTTGAGCATCGTGAAAAATTTTCTTTCAATTAACACACAAACACACACACACACACACACGCACACACCAAGAGAGATTAGTTTTAATTTAACCGCCGCCCCTTCTTCTTTATACTTCCTGCACACACAGTGTCTTGACCCAGCTATTTCTAAAAGCGTCGACAGCACCGCTTACGTGTTAGCAATAATTAATCCGCCCGCGTGGGTCGCTCTTAGTTAATGGATTATTCTGACAGCTCGGGTAGCCAAGCTGTAAGGACAGGGTAGAAAATTATGGAGCTCAATAATTTATGAAGATGATGAAATACCGAGGTTTGTTTTTTGTTCCTCAACTTTTTAGTATTAATACTGTTGTTACTATTACTATTATTTCACGACGAAACAACAGAAATTTACAATGATTCCACCGCTATATGCTGCCCGTATATAGAACGATCCTTCCTTTTCATCAAGATCCTTCGTACGAGAAGGAAACAAGGGATTGAAAAAAAAAACGGAGAAGTTTCATAGAAACGCAGAAGAAATCAGTATGTTTCATATTTTGGGAATGAAATAATTCGGTGTATAATCAGTAATTAAAAGTAAAAGAGAAGAAAAAAAAAAAAACCAAAAAACGAAAACTCAATACGCCTTCTTGCAATATTTACTTACTTTTCAACTTTTTATTCCATTCGATTACATGAACAAAAAAAAAAAAAAAGGCAAAAATTTTGTAAGCTTTGTGAAATCGCTTGTACTTTACAAATCTGAAAAATCAAGATAATTCAGCCAAGGATTTACATTTATGCCTCTCGTGTCCTTCAACTATACGATTCCAACTATATTCCGCATACATGCATTTATATTATACATTAATGTTTAGCCTCGTTATATGACATCGACGAATCCGTTACAACGAAATGTTGTCTATATTTGAAAATAAAAACAAAATAAAATTTTTAAAATGAAAAAAAAAAAAAAAACACACCGGTTTAAAAATACAAAAGTACCCAGCAAACGGATTCCTACAACGTTCGCAAGTGTCTCGCCATTTGTGTCTTTCCTTTTTGCAACAAGGAGGAGGTTTCCAGTATGGCGTTCCCGAAGAAGCGAAAAGCTCCTCCGTACCACACACACACGCACACATACATACATACATACATATAACGATATTCCCGCGCTTACGTAAGATGGTTTTGGTACTTGGCCAGGATCAATAGATCCCTCCTTTCCACCACCTCCGCCACCTTCACGTCACCATGGTCTCCCTCTCTCACTCCGTCTCTTTCTCTCCCTCTCCCTCTTCTTCTCTGCCGCGTTTTTTTTTTTTTTCTTCTTCCCTCGCCCCATTTTAACTCTCCGCGATGAGTTTCTCTCCTTCCCGTATATCACGAAAAGGGGAGGTGGATATACGTGTATGTGTGTGTATATATACAAATATATATATATATATATAAACACACACACACACGGGAGATTATATACATATACACATGTATATATAACATATATTACACACGTGCAAAGTCAGGGAGTGCGGAGCAGCAATTTACTCCAGTAGGACTTGGAGAGATTTTCACGTTTTCCTTATTTCTTATGACTCGTACCTTATACATCGTCTACCTTTATTTGTTTATTTTCTTTCTTTTTTTTTTATGTTTCTTTCTTTTCATCATTTCACACTTATAGACACGATGCATAATTGAATAGACAATTTTCAATCAAGGGTTTTGCGAGAAACAAAAAAAAAAAACCCAGTTTTTCCGACTTGTTTCCGCTAGGTTAACACGGAAAATTCACCAACAGCCGCGTGAGAACCAAAATTCCGATACGATGACTTTTGATAAAATACGAAGCGAATGAATTTCTTTTTCTTTTTCTTTCTATTTATTTTCACACAGACGTATCGTGTATACGATATGTGAAATCCCAGTGTTTGCGAAGGGTGAAAAAAAAAAAAAAAATGGGGAGGAAAGATTCACCGTACAGTTTCCCCGGGATTAGGTGAAATTTATATACAACGATCGCGGTAATACCATGGCTTTATATATATATATATATATATTATGGTGATCCTTACTTGGGGTGTTGATGATTTTTTTTCAGACCACCCCCCAAATCAACTATAAATAATTCAAAAACAATTTTCTAATCCTTTCAGATTTTTATATCAATTCTAACCCGTGCCTGTAAATGGATGGATATCACCATTTAAAATACACCCGTTTCAGACACATTCTCAGCATATAATTCATTTCAAGAATGACGATGTTCGAATCAATCTGTAATTGCGATGATTTAGCGAGTATTAGTACTACTGTCTGAGAAAAAATTCACATCATCGTATCAACCGATCTCTACGTATTGCACACCCCGGAAACTTGATTTATTCTTTTTATTTATAAGAAATGCAATTGTCTGTATTACCCGGTATGAAGATGTGAATTTTTTCTCCGATAGCAGCACTAATGCTCATTAGAACCTCGCATTCATGGATTTTTTCGAACATTGTTACTGTTACTGTAAAATGTATACCAAGAACTTGTGCGAAATACGTGTATTTTAAATTGGGAGATCCTTCTTCTTACAGGCACCGGTTATAGTTGATATAAAAATGTGAAAAAAAATTGTGAATTGTTTTTCAATTATTTATAGTTGATTTGGTGGGGTGATCCGGCATAAATTCGTCAACATTTTAAATGAGGACCACCCTAATGTATATATATATATATATATATATGTGTGTGTGTATGGATACGTACAGGTTACGTATATACCGAATACATATATCATATATGTAATATATGTAATACAGAGGGTATGGTGAGAACTGATTGTCTATATGTATATTTACATACTACGAAAACTACAAGTCCAAAGTATCCAAGGTATAACAAGAAAAGTACAGGATATTTATGCGGCGATATATGTATATATATATATAATATATATATATAAGGCTTGATTTATCCTTGTTTACGATCCTGCCCGTGTCACGCGTGTTCAACTTTTCTTTCCCCGCCCCTCCCATCAGATCGACAAACAATCATGCTGAAAAAAAAAAAAGAACGAAACCAATCCGTGATACCGTGAAAGAAAACAGTATACATACCTATACGGTATGTATATTACGTACATTTGTTACATATGTATACGCATAATTTATGTAAAAGGGCTCTTCTCCTCGCTATCCGCGAAGGATATATATATACGTACACATATATTATATACGTGTATAAAAATATCATCGTTTCGTTTCATCCCCCCCCCCCGCCCCCTCCACCAACTCTTTCCTCTATAATCATTATCGTAATTTTTCATCTCTCTCTTCTTCTCCTTATTCTTCTTTCTTTTTCGCGGTAATTTTACTTTATGGGAATATTATAGTGTTTCTGCGTCAACTTCCGGTTCACGTGTACGCGTACACGTACATATACCTGCCGTATATTACATATTTATATTTTTATGTAATACCGGAAGCTCGCATCTACTTTTTGAAGCTGCGGGTACAGTTTTTTTATACCTAAATACACTGTTAAATATGATCGACGGCTGTACGTATTAATGCGTAGATTTGATTGTTTTGAACAAAAACTTGGAAATAATAATAATAATAATAATAATAATAACAATATTAATCCTCTTTGGTTGAAAAAAAAAAAACCGAATCATTTCAGACAACTTCCACGTTTCGTCAAAGTTTTATTTTTTTACTTAAACTTTCGCGGCAGGAGAAAAATTCATAATTTGGCGCTTTCGAAACTTTGAAAGTTCGTAATTTCGAAATATTTTCTACAAATTTCTGAAGATTTTAGACGCTGCATTGTCCAGCAGTCGACGGAGAAACAAATGAAAAGAAGACGGAGACGATAATTATTGACGAGAATGTGATGGGAATGGGAACGGGAATGAGAAAAGGAAAAGAAACGACTCGGCACAAAGACGACGACACAACAAGCGGCGTAGAGTGGAGGCAGAGCTACGGTGATTAAAAGAGAGAAAACCTGCGCATCGATGAATCCTGCCATGCCTAACTGCTGCTGCTGCTGCTCGATCCATAATTCATGTAATTATTGTTTCGATCAAGAGAAACGAGACGAGAAAATGAAGACCTAGAAAGATGAAGCGGGGATGACGGGGAGGCTTACAAACGTTGATTGAATATTTTCTTATACCTGTATAACTAAGTGTGTGTGTATATATACATATACACACACATATATATTTATATACACGGTTGTGTGGCAACAAGGTTTTCATATGCAAGGTGAAGAAATTAAAACAAATACACACATCACTTGGAAACGAAGAAACCGTAGTATTTTAAATATAACATTTTGTAGGTACGTACGTGTGAAGAGAAGGGTCCGAAAAAAAACCGTTTCAATACGTACACCGAGAGATATTTTAATTTCCGTTTACCGCTAAGTCCTTAACTATTTTCATTTTTTACCGCAATCGAAAAATATTGTTCCAGGTAGAAAATGAAAATTAGTTTTCGAAAGTCTGGTATCCGTTACTATTCTTTCTCATTACGATCGCTGTTGCTAGATTTCCTTGCAACTGTTGCGAAAATTTAACGCTCGTGCAAGAATAAATCGACGTTAAAGTCTTGTTTAACTAAAAAAGTAGAGTAAATCTCACAAACTGATTTTGCGTTGCGATTACCAAAAAAGGATGGACAATAGCCGAAAATGGTTAGGCGTAACTCGTTTTTCGTAATTCCAACAATATTCAAACACTTTCCTTAACGATACCCGTTTTACTCAATTTTTCTACTTACTGTAACAAATGCAAACAATTTTCCTCAGTGTTTATTTTGTGACATTATATAAGTATAAGATAATTATTATTGAAGAGGACTGAGTAATAAATAAAAGCAGTGAGATATAGTCCCAGATTGAATAGTATTAAATTGAATGAAATAAAAACAAAAGAAAGAAAAAGAAAAGAAACAAAGTGCATAATCTGAGCAACTTGAAGAGATAAATAGGGGCGAGGAAAGGAAATGGTTTTTCCTCCCGCGGGGATTCCTTTCTCCTCCCTTGTTTTCCAGGCACCGAATTAACTTTTTCACAACTTCTCAATTACCAGGTTTTATATATATGTATACACCCTATAATGTATGCATGTATATGCATATATATATATGCACACAGTATATATAAGATATCAGTATAGGTATACGTGTGATATTCCCGTTTTCCATTTCTTTCTTCACTCTTTCTCTCTCGCCTTCATTATTGTACCAGCATTTACGTAATATTTATGTATTGGAAAAAAAAAAAAAAAAGAAAAACGCACCGTGTAGTCTTTTTTCTTTTACACTGTCCTTTTCACTTCATGCACAGCGCGTTTCGTATTTGCATTTAAATTTTCCATCTCAGATATCCAAGATATATTTAAATATGCATGTATAAATAAATAAATAAATAAACGAATTACGTGATTTAATCCCAATCTCAATTTCGAAGTGAAAAATTTGCTGTATATACACCGGTATATACTTTTATGTAGCAATATATGATACACCTAGCAGAAATCAATTCCTGCATAATTTATAAACGCGAGCTTTGCGAATACAAGTTGAAGTTCGTACACATATCGTCAACCTGTGACGATATATTTTTAAACCAATAAAAGACGTTGGATATTTTGGAATATGATAGAATAATTGGGAATTCGATGTAAAGTGAATAAATAAGAATTATAATAAAGCAAAATTTAGAAATGCATGCAAATCACGGTGTTTCAAGAAACAATTTTTACGCGCATCAAAATTTCGGCAGAGTATCTCAAACCGAATATCTTAATATTGAAATTTAGAGGTGCCTATTTTATTTTTTCCATTTTTCATTCAAATAAGACGCAAAACAAAATTGGAAAATTTTTAAATTTTCTTTTCTCGTAAACGGCTGGACTTATAAACCATCTAAATACAGATTCTTACAGAAAATTTCACGCTCTGTGAAAAAGTACTGAGGCAACATTTTTCCAACTCTAACCGATTAAGAGATATTCGCCTATAAACGTCGAGTCATCTTGACTATCTTTTGATCGGTTAGAGTTAGAAAAATTCTATCTCGGTACTTTTTCATACAGCGCGAAGCTTCCTATAAAAATTTGTATTCAAATAGTTTATAAGTCACGCCGTTAACGAAAACTAAAATTCAAAAATATTCGGACTTGTTTTTTACGCGTTATTCAAACGAGGAAAATAAAATAGGCACCTCTAAATATCAATATTAAAAGCTCGTATTTGACTGAAATATTCTATACGAGATGCTCGCCCGAAATTTCGATACACGATTGAAGAGAGTTATTAATAATAATAATAATAATAATAATAATAATAATAATAATAATAATAATAATAAAAATAATGATGATGATTACAATAACGGTCTATGATCTCGATTTTCTCGTTCTCGGTTTATTTGAGCTTAGGTTAAACTATAACTCAACCCACACACGCAAGCGGCAAAGACAGAAACGTAAAGCACCGTACACACAAGCGGAGAATGAAATTGAAAGGGGGTAATTAAATCGCGCACGTGCATCTGGGTGCATTTGGCACTAGGCGAGAGGACTTGAGGTTCGCACGTTGAATAATCAAATCCTAAATCGAGTGGACCAATTACGTCACAAGAAGCTGAAATACCTGGTTGCGAAAAATATTCGTACAATTTAATCGAATAAAATTAACGTCAATTGATAAATATAAGAAATATCGACGCTACCGCTGTTAATAAAATTTTGCACAGCACAACGTCGTTCGGTCAGAATCGATCTGACAATTTTGTGGCGTAGATTAGAAGCGACAAATAAACGTTGTCGCGACAATTTTCCTCGAATAAAATTATCCGACTTTTCCGCGTGAAAAAAAATTCCCGATTCCGTAACGTTTTTTACACGATACTCGTGTAATGTTGAGCAGTTTTTATGACAAAGAGTTTCGGAAGTTACGCACCTTGAATATATAAATTTAGATTTAAGAAACACAGCAATAATAGTCATCGCTTTGTTTCCCACGGATAATTAAAAATCGTACAAATACAATTCCCAAAAGTTATCTTAAACTGTCAACGCCGGTTAAACGTGAGTTAAAATCGATCTTTTATTAGACGTAAATAATTTATAAATAAATTCAATGAATTTTCTTACGTGGTGTCCGCAACCTGACCGCTAGTCGATAAAAATGCGCAAACGAACGAACGAACAAAGGAATAAAGAAATAAATAAATATCCTTATACAACTACACGTTACAAATCGTTGAGGTTCTACATCCGGATATCGTTCCGAGTGAAATTCACCCGATAAGAAAATAATCCGCGTTCGTTTTCTGTCCATGTTATTAAATTACGGCGAGGCGGGGAAGGGGGCAAATGGGGGGTAAAGGGGGACGATTGGACATCGATATGCATACCTTGCGACGAAGTATCTCTGCCTACAGTGGCCATGAAGCGGCGTCGCAGCCACCGAGGGATACATCAGATAGTGATGATATTCTGATTCACATCCTCCTCCTCCTCCTCATCCTCCTCATCCTCAACGCCGAGATACGATCCCATTAAATGCGCCGTATACGGCAATATAATCCGTGCCTTATATCTGCCTACCTACTGCCACGTCTCTACGGGATGCAGTGTGCCCTTTATCCCTCCTCACCTCCCCTACCTTCACCGCCCCGCCAACTACCTCCGTTCGCCCTTAGAACCAACCGCGAAGCCCTAGTCAAAAGCGGTTCTCAGATGCTGCTACTTCACATACACATATATGTATTACATGTATGTATGTACAGTTCGTGTACCTTATACGCATATGCCAATGGATAAACCAATGACTGCAAAACCAATAACGTATCGAGGGAATGAAGGTGAATTCGATGCATCCGTATACATGGGGCATTCTGCATTCCTCAAACGTGCCGAGGAAAATTGATGCCATTGATTTGGCTGAAACTTGGCGGCTCTGTATTTTCGTAACTTGCGAAAGAAGGTTCCTTGATTTTTGATACATTTTTTTTTTTTTTTTTTCTGTCATACTTGTCAAGCGATATAAATTTTGGAAAATTTCAATTATTTGAATGCTTGTGCTTTATTTTTTTTTTTTTTAATTTTTTTACTTCACATTACGTGTCTTTGAAGTTACTTTTAAAAGATGCGATGTGATGCAAAAAAAAAAAAACTAATCAAGAGCTTATTTCATATTTTCATTCGCACAAGTCCTTAGTTTGTGTTTTTTATTATTATTTTTTTTTCTTTTTACATACTATTACGCAACTATACTTATCACCTGTTATCGTTCATTTTTCGAATATCCCGAGAAGAAGGACCGAATCAAAAAGAATTTAAAAAAAAAAAAAAAAATGGTACGACTTACGTTGACATTGTTGAAATAAAATGTTTGAATCCATCTGGCAAAATGGAAAAAAACCGAAATCACACTTTCGTTCTGGTATTGAAATCATCGTTTTCAACCAACGCGGTGCTTTTGAAACGGCTTGAATAACGAACGAGAAGAGAAAAAAAAAAATGTTCACAAAATTATTTTAAAAAATTGTCGAAAATGTAAATTCGTTACGGGCTCGGTGAGCTGGCATGGAATGCCCCATACATACGTTTCGCAAAATTATAATTGCATTACGTGCCGGATCTTTTTCTCCTAGTTATCATTTTACAGGCAGGCATGTCATACCTGTAATAGGCAGGTTTAATACCGTCACGTTCGCGCGCATATATGAAATTCGCAAAAGCGCAATAAACAACGTAAGCCGACAGCGAGGCAGTTAGGCTTGGATCGTGAGGAAAATTTTTCGTACACAATAAGACACAGCGCACTCTCTCCTCCTCTATCTCTTTCACCTTCTTCTTCCACGAACCTAAGACACACTCTTTCTATTCCAAACTTCATTCTACAACAACGTCCCAAATGAAATCGAGAATTTATTTCCCTCCTTATTGCTTATACCGCTTTCTCTTTCTCCATCGTTGAAGTTACAAAATTACAAACATGTAAAGAAATTTCACGTCGTACATTTCGATATTTCAAAATAATCGTCAAGCGTATAATATAATGCGATATATTTCGTTGCACCGATTGAATTGGTTCGTTTGCGTTATAAGGAGAAGGAAAAAAAAAGGTAATTTGCAAAAATTGTAAGTTCGTGCCAGATTTTTTTTTTTTTTTTTGGTTGTTTAGTAATGTCAATAAAAATTATAAGATTATATAATTAAATTGTAGATTATAAATTTCAAAAGATAATTTCTAATCGAAAATATAGCCACTCCACGATCAAATTTTCTCCCACATAATCTAATGAGATTGTATAACTTTAGTTTTGTTCCTACAACTTATCTTTTCTTTCCTTCTTTTTCTTCCCTGTTCCTATACATACATACACACACATATATATATATACACCTCTGCTCATCCCTGGATTTTTGCCGTGACTCACAAACGCAACAGCAGCAGCAGCAACAGCAGCTTGAATGGCTTCCGTGTTACGGTTATCTTACTAATTGTAAAGTAACGTCGAGTTACAAGTTACAAGTTACACCCTCGTCTTAAAGTAAATAGAGACGTTACGGTACACGTACGCCAGCAAATGACTGGCTCTATAAAAAAAAAGAGGGAAAAAAAATGAGAATCAAAAAAAAAAAAAATCGACGTATAACAGATCTATTTTTACATTATTTCTATATTTCTTTCACTTACGCATATATTGTAGTATTGTCAACCAATTGTAGGCATAAGATACAATTAATTATAATTATTAATATATCATTTCGGTTTTCATCCTCAGTTTCACAGCAACGACGCAATAAATTGTACCCACCCAACAATACGCAACCGCCCAACAACATTTATCGCAAGCAAAATAAGGTGGAAGCCCGTCGCGTGCTCCCCCCCCCCTCCCGCCGAAAAAAAAAAAAAATAAAATAAAAAATTTTCCTCGGGTCACGACGGCGTACGCTGATCGCATTACCAATCTTCGTTCGCAAGGAGAATTCCTGACCCCTGACCTAAAATAGATACATTAACGAGGAAGGTACCCTTAATTGGTAACGCGAGATGACCCGGCTTGCGGGTGCACTTGTACCTATGCGGTTGCACTTCGAGTTTCACCTTACAACCCCCTGTGACAAGGATAAGAAAAGGAAAGAAAAGAAGATGAAAATAAAAATAAAAAAAAAAATAAAAAAACAACTACGTTTTTACCAGAGTTTTAGTAGGATTGTATATTTTGTCGCGGGACGAATTGTTTGCGAAGAAATCTGTTACCGTGAGAAATCAGCGATCATTGACTCTCTAATAGTCAATACGAAGCAGCAGCACAATCTATACGGAGTATTCTATGCCAGCTATCAGCCAAATACAATTTAACTTTTTCGTGAGTTTGATATCAGTGGACAATTGACGTGAAATGCGCGATTGACGATGCTGATATTTTAATCAAATAGTAGCATAAATGTAGATTGATTTCTCGCAGGGCTTGAAGGATTTTTTTCAAATATTTAGTACCACGATGAAATACGTAATACCGGGACAATCTCTTGGGACTTGAAAGTCAACCGCGCATGCGTCGAATAATTCGATCTCATTGGTCGGCGAAATCTTCACGCGGCGATATTTTTGTCCGCGATGCAGGCGAGCCAACCTACGAAAAATGTGTACGTTTGAATTTTCAAAGAGCGTAAGCGTTAAACTCCGACCGTTGTTCGAAGAATCGACTCTCCGACCCATCAACAAATGCTTCCCAAACCTTTCCGAGTCGCTGCCTCGATTATTTAAGATTCTAACCTCGAAAATTCGTATCAACTACATCACGGGCAGAAACAGTTTGACAGCTGAAAACTCGGGATGGACAGCCTGGACTAATAGCCGATTTTCAAGTTTCAAGAGATTGTCCCGGTATATCTATACCGAGAGTTGAGTAAAAAAGTGTATATTTCAAACAACAAATTTCTCAGTCCACATGTCGTACATTGTAGGCAACACGTTTATACGCATGCGTATGAATCCTACCAAGTAACGTATAAAACACAACACTCTATTACACGCATGGAGTAGATAAAATACAACGAGGATCGGGTATGGAGTTAGGAATTGATTGGGGATGGGGCGAGGTGGAGGGAAAAAAAATAGGGATTCAGCCAGAAGGTTATGAGGAGGAAGAAGAAGAAGAAGAAGAAGAAGAAGAAGAAGAAGAAGAAGAGTAGGGACCTCGCATACAAACTAGCGTTTATCCCGACAATGGGCTCTGTTCGAGGATTCACTGAAAGGCCGCGAAAGGAGCTGCGGGGTTTGAGGGAGCCCCCGAATGGTGGTTGCAAGCTTATACACGCACACACACACACACACACACGCATATCCATGCATGCATACCCATGCGTGTACAATATACTGCATCGAGTACCTATCCATATAGATACAGGTGTGTACGCGTATCGTCGTACAGCGTGTGCGTGTAACGTATATAATGTACGTATGTACATAGGTGGTCGGTAGGAAAGAAGAAACTCGATTTTCTCCTTTTTTATTGAAAATCTATAAAACCCCGAGCGACTTATATGTATACATGTGTGTGGGTGTGTGTTTCTGTGTAGACAGAGTCCGAAATCGCACGACGATGGCCGCATCAAACCCTGATGCAACAACCCTCGTATTTCTCATCCTCATCCTCATCCTCATCGTCCTCCGCCTCTCCTCTCTCATGTCCTTTGTATATATCAACAAAACACGTACGACTTCCGCATTTCGAAACAAGCTCGAAAATCTTTCAATCGCGACGGTAAATTTCACCAATTGCAAGGGACGATAAATTGCAAGTTTATGCAAAGTACGCAAAGTAAGTTTGTGGATGAAATGAAATAGTGTATATTGTGTAACAATGAGGCAAACTCGGTTTTTTAGAACCGAGCGTAAGTTTGGAATATGACATCGTAGGTGAAGTCGTAGACTTGAGAATATTGCAAATACGGGTGGCGAAAAAACCGTCGTATCTCCTTGAAGGAAACGATTATTTATATTGAAACGCGAATACGTTACGCGTTTTTTCACGAAGCACGAAATTGAGGTTACGGTCGCGTAAAGTCAGATTTGTTCGAGACGGCGCATGCGCGCAGTGCGGAAAAGACCACTTTCGACACTCCTACGAAAAGTAGTCTTTTCGGTGCGACGCGCGTGCGCATTAGCAGACTCCCTCTAAACGTTATAGAAACGAGTAATTTGCGGACGAAAAACACGCGTGAAAAAACGCGTAAGACACGCTCGCGTTATGTGAATGAAATTTCTCACTTCGTTTGCTTTCTGTAATAACGATAATTCGATTCGCTTGACTTATAAATAATACACTCAATCCAGCGATATTAAATTATTTAGCCACAGATTATAAACAAAAGTATAATCAACTGTTTGAAAAATAATTGACGAAAGATTCAAGATCATTTAGTAAGAAAAAAAAACATCCCAGGAAAATTTCCAAAGTGAATACATATACATATAGATATGAGGCATTCCACACCAATTTCCAATGAACAGCCTTAATCGATTGGCTTCAAATTTTTCTCATGAATTCTTTGTTAAAAAACGACAATTTTGATACGAAGACGGATGTGGACAAATTTTTCGTTTAGAAGTAACGTGAGAAACAAGTAATTGAAAAATGAAAACATCGAATAAGTTGTAAAGTTAAAAAATAAAAATTTATATTTCATACGTTTATTCTCCTTTTTGCCATGCCTCTGTTAATGAAAAGTAAGAAATTATCGTCCGAGACAAAAACAAGCAAATAAATCCGTACTAACCTGTCGTAAATTGTGAAAAGGGAAAAATAATAATAACAATAAAAACAACGATAATTCTGATAAAGATAACTCGCGGAGAAAAGTTGTTGAAAAGAGGGGAATAATACGAGGGGCGGTAGAGAGAAAAAGAAGCAGATGAAGAAAAAGAAGAAGAAGAAAGAGAAAGAGAGGAACAAAGTATGGCAATTAAACTACGGCAACAATTTTCGTGAATTCATCAACGATATTGGATTTCGGAATTTCTTTTTATATTGATTGATTACACATTGGCGCAATAATCAGAAGTTTAATTATTGTTAACGACAGAATCGTTATTGTGTTCGATTAACTTAGAGGCTGACGGTGATTCGTCAAAGCATAGATTGAACGGTGAAAAATGATCGTGATTTACGATCACCAAAAAAATCGCTAGAAAATAAAAAACGTCACGTATCGAAACGATGCGAAATATAACCGAAAAGCCAGAGACACGTTTCTCAATCGATCAATGACCGTGGATCGTGGATAGCCAATTTTCTCGTCATGTTTCTTTCCATGGATGAAATTTGATCGATGGATCGAGTTTTAGAACTAATACTAATTAATATTTAACAATGATTTTGTGAAGAACAGCAGGGATTGCGACTGACGCAAATATTGCTGATAATTCCCACCCGTTGGAAAATCGCACCTATTTATAAAAAATTCCGATCAATTTTAGGAAAACTAAAACCCTTGTTCATTCTGCACTCGTGTTTATAATTACAGATCAATTATTATCACTTGTCAATTGATAATTATCATCATTCAATCACTTTCTAAACATCACGCACGTTTTTCTGCTAATGATAATTCAATACCGAGTTCGTGGAATTCGACGAACCCGCATCGCATTAATTATTATTAATCGTTTAAACCGGATAAACATCTTTCTTTCCGTTTATCCTGCAGACGTAGGTGAAAAAAAATAAATAAATATCCACCACAATATACTTTTATATTATATGAAAACTTTTTAAAAGAGTAATGATAAATTTTTTTTATCGTGATTTGTTATAAATGAATTGAAGAATTTTTACTCACGGATAAAATTCGGCACACTCGAATCGGTTGTAGCGTACACGCAACGACTATTATTACAATATAATACGTCAACAACATCGTGAAAGTAATTCTTACCTGAAACAGAAAAAAATTATTCCTCATAAAGCAACAATTATTTATACATACGCGTACGATTATATGCAATTATACAATATAACATACAAAATATCGATGAGTAATATTTGCAGTATTATTTCTCATCGTACTCTTAACCGAATTATAGAAATTACGATCACCATACAGGCATATAAAAAAAAATGGGATAATTAACCGAAACATCAATATATTCAAATAATAATAAAAACATTCATAATAAACTCTGAATACAAATGCAAACAAAACAAAATAAAAGAAAAAAAAATAAAAAAAAATAAGAAACAATTTCAAAGAATTCGGCTAATCGTTTCGCGATTTAATTTTTCCGTGATGCAATACCGCGGAAAGAATCCGCGGAATACGAGAACAGGAATTATAAATGGAAATAGAAATCGGGCAACGTATCGCGGCCCGGAAATAACGAGTTTAGGGCTTTGTTTCGTTCTATTATTCGTTACGTATACCCATTGTATACATTTTTTACATTGTACACCTAAATTTACTAAAACGAACAGGTTCGAGAATTGAAATATTTCACGGTGTAACGGTTATGTAGTACATACAGCGCAAAATGGCGCGCAGTGTGAATCAGAGATGGGGGAGAAAAAAATGGTGAAGGCTGGAGGCGTTGATCGATCGATCGGTCGTTAAATAAAATTGGATACCCAGCGCCTGTGCGATAGTTTAATGCAAGAGTAACAATAATAGGAAAAAGGGTGGCAGCCTTGGAATTGCTCAAAAAAAAAAAAAATTCCACCTAGGCACGAGTTACAATATGTAATGTATAAAAAATACCAAATGTTAGGTATCAAGAACGTGGCTTGTGAAAGAAATTGTAACCGTCAGAGAATTTTTATTGGATTTCCATTTATGAAGCGAATAATGAAAATTTTGAGAATTTTTTTTTTTTTGGGGGGGGGGGGAGGAATTTTCAGACCGTTTAAACAATGTCTCGGTTGACAGCTACAAAGTGTGGCCAGATTTCAGGCTAAATACGTTTCACGACAACCAGATCAATATTTTTCAGATATGACGATATTTTTTAACAAAATCGGAACGGGATCGGCAGACTCAAAAATGCGAAGCGAACGCTGAGTAAACTCTTACAGATAGAGAGAAATTATTATGTTCGAGATTTTTCAAGCACTCGATGAGAGTTACGCAACAAAGTCCTGAGAGAGCATAAAAACGCCTATGGCTAAGTGGGCTGAAGGTAGTAAGTAACGTTAACGTAACGAAAAATCGTGGATGAAAAAAAAAATCGTTATCCTACAATTTTAGAACGACTTTCAAGGAGCTGACTTTTCATACCATGAACATATTATGTTTTTTTAATATTTACTAGCTGATTTTTCGAAAATCCGAAGGGTTCAAGTGACCATTTTTTCCAATCATTCATCGTTAAAGTAACGTTATCAACTCAATTATTTAATTTTTCAACAAAAAAAAGAAAAGAATTTTCAAATACATATCACATAATTAATATATATAACGCATGTACGCAGTGGGAGAAAATTAGATGTCAGAGGTATATTTTCGCACCCTCTCCAATCCCTGTAATATAATGTCAAATTAAAACACGACGCCCTCGGGTCAGTCGAAATAATGGAATAATTATCCCAGAAACCTGAGGATCCTCCCGCGATTCGAGAGATCAAACGGCAAGGAGAAGACGACGCGTCGTTTCGGTATCTGTATCTATGTATTGTACGGTATAATATATATAGTATATATATATATATTATATATATACATATAGTGTACACCAACACGTTATATGAGGATGAGATGGACCCGCTCCGTTTTCGCTCTACGCCAGCGGCATCAGCCAACAACCTTGATTAATTAACGTAAATTAGCCAAACACAATATACCCTTGGACATCGTAGAGTGTATGTGTGTGTAGTGTATATAATTATATGTATATATTTTATGTATATACATGCATGCATGTTAGGGTGGTCCTTATTTGGGGTGTCGACGAATTCCGATAAGTGCGCCCCCTAGACACGTTTGAAATAAATTTAAAAAAATGTGTGCGAAAACGGAGCGCTGTAGTCCAATTAGAAGACGTGCCTGTAAGCTCGTTTCGTTTTTCATTTGAATAACATGGGATTTTCAGACTACTTCAGTCATTATGTTTTTGAGTTGTCCCCATGAACGCAAAAAATTCTTTTTTCACATAAATCTGTTGTTCATGGATCTCGGAATATCGTAAAATCTTTCCCGATCCAGAAAAACAGACGGCGATCAAAACATTTTAATTTTAATTATTACTTTTTAAAAAAGTATAAAGTATAAACGATGTGTTTTTAAATACACTAATTGAAATACATATTTTTTCCCACATGTACAATTATTTTTTTTTACAAACTTATGACGTAAATAAGACTGCCTTTTAATTGGTGAAATACTGTCAAGCACCAAGCGGCTAAAAAGAGGTATTCTCACGTTGATCAATTTGCCGTCGTGTATAATATCAGGGGGATGGGGGGGGCGTAAAGGTTGTGATAACGACTTGTGGAAAAATATACGCGTAGTTGTACCCATGAACAACAGATTTATGTGAAAAAAGAATTTTTTGCGTTCATGGGGACAACTCAAAAACATAATGACTGAAGTAGTCTGAAAATCCCATGTTATTCAAATGAAAAACAAAACGAGCTTAGAGGCACGTCTTCTAATTGGACTACAGCGCTCCGTTTTCGCACACATTTTTTTTAATTTATTTCAAACGTGTCTAGGGGGCGCACTTATCGGAATTCGTCAACACCCCAAATAAGGACCACCCTAATGCATGTACATTATGTACAATTATTAGTTAACTCTGTGCCATCGAGCCAAGGCAAGCTAATCGTAAACTCAATTGCGTTTCTGACAGGGTGGCAACTTGATTCACAAATGCAATTTTTCTCAGTGAAGCACGGAATTCCAACTGATTACCAGATCTCGCTTTTCCCAAAGATTTACCGCCATTAAATATCACCGTTCATGTCATAGAAACGGTCGTGTAAGCGCGGTTCAAGATTAGAAACAAAATTTACATTAGAAACAATTGAAAATCGGAAAATTATACGTCTTCGTTAGGTATCAGTTTGTCGTTAATTACTACCGATAATAACTGAGACGATTTTGACAAACAATAAGACAGAATTACAAGTTTTCAATGTTTCCCTGATAATGTGTTTGATGAGGATTTCACGAATTTCTCCAAATTTTCTAGAAACCAAAAATTCTCGAAGAATTTCATCATTTTCTTGAACAGTTGCTGGAGAATATAACGTTTGTTTGGAATGGTATACCACAGAATGCAGGATAGATAAAGTGCGGTTTGAGAATATATTATCAGTATAATCTATTAATTCTGAATCGTAGTTCTCAATCTTCGCAGCAGCAGGAGCGGCAGCAGCGTCGAAATGAGTTTTCAAGTTTATTTACATACCAAACTATTCCTCCGAAGTGCACAATCATAAAATTTTAACGTTAAACTTTCATCACCAAAGTTAAGTAAAACAAGTATGTGTATAAGAAATATTCCCAAGAATTTAAAAAATCCACGTTTATCCCCAAGGGCAAGAACTTCTTCAGACTCCTAAAACTTATTATTACATACCTAAGCTAAAAAAACAGAAAAAAAAAAAAAACCGATGAATTTTTTTCACCGGAATAAATTAAACAGTATAAAAAAAAGAAACAGAAAAAGTAATTATTAATAATTATTTAAAAAAAAAAAACGGTTAATTTTTCTTCTCTTTTTCCTCCTATTTCCATCCGATGTCGATGTATCAATTTCTCTCTCGCAACATAAACTGCCGTCTATATTATATAATTGATTCGCGCCAAGTTTATACATACATGTCTCGTTTATAAATCATACGTGATGTACGTATGAGTCACAGAATACATCCTCACCAATATACTTTTGTACTGCATACATAATTGGTAATGTAAAAAGAAATTCTAGCCAGATTACATATTTCAAAGGGATGTTTCACCGAAACCACTGAGATGTCAATATCATTCGGAATCGTTTCTTAATCTCCGAAAAATCACACTGAAATCGATGTGACTATCAAAATAAAATTCTGTATTCGGTGATGATCAAGGTACTTCGTTGACGAACTGAGAAAAATTTCATTTGTTATAGTAACTAGTCTAAAAACTAATCAGTTTGTTCGGTATAGTCTACTTTTATATATATATATAAATCAGCGAGGTCTTGAAGAAAGGAGAAAGAAAAAAAAAGATGACGTTGTGGGTGGAAGGATCTCCTCCTAACGATACGAAAATTGATGTTCGGCATCGTAACCCGGGGATTTTGCTTTCAGAGGTAACAAGCCTTCGATTTATCTCTAGAAAACTGCCCGGAAAGGGCAAAATTCACGTTGCGTGCTTGCAGAATGCGTAAGAATTAAGCTCGATAAATATATATCAGGCTCCCTTTTTCTCCTTCTCTATCTCTGATCTCTGTCTCTCGCTTCATCTTGAACGTATACTCGGCACTGCATCACCGGTGCCCATCCTTTACATTTCCCGTGAGAATCTGAGCAGACGTTCTATTTATCAAACGACGAACCTCCGGGCAAATGTACACACGCACACATTAGCAGAGTCTCTGGCGCGTAAATGACATATAAAATTCCTCGACATTTCCCGGTTTTACAGACGAAAACAGACGTTCTTTCAGGACTCGTTTCAACCTAACTTTAATAATTTGACCACTTTTTTCATGCATATTAGTTAAAAATTAAACGTCAGATGTCTACGTCGTAGGTTGAAATAGTCAAATTTTTCTTCCAGTACAATTTTGATTAAACTAAATTACCAAATGTATCAATAAACGTTCCGATTTTGAGAAACTAACCGAAGATTAGGATTATCCGTTCTCTCGAAACGTGAAGGTAGAAACATCGACCTGAGAGTATTCACTGTTTTTAGTAATTGTTTACGTTTTCGACAAATTTTACACAGTGCCCAACATCAATTTATCAATTCTTAAAATTTCTCCAAAACCCATATCTTTAGTCCCTTATAACCTCAATTCCCAAAAGCCCCCCCGATTCTCTCGCGGAGAGTAATTTCCTACATTTCAAAGAATCGTACGCTAGTGAGGAAGAAAATAAAAAAAACTCCATGACACACATGCCCGAATTCCCTGACATCCCCGCGGTTTTTCCTGACGCATGCAAATTCCCTGACAATTCTCAGTTTTCCAGATTTCCCTGACAGCTAGACATCCTGAATTATAAATATGTATGAGGCATTCCGCGCCGATTCGATCTAGGTCTGACTCTCGAACTCCGATTCGGTTCACCATTTTTTAAAAGGCACTCTGATTTTCAAAAAATATTTTTTCATCAAATTTAATTCATTTGCAATTCTTCGATACGGAAATATCTTTGAATCAATATCTAAAATGTAAAAAAATTTAAAAATCCAGTATTACATGTCAAAATGGTTGAAAAAAAAGTCCATATTAATCCGACTTCTGCTGCGTCTAATTTAAGAAAGAAAAATTTAACCCCGAATCTTAGATCGAAAATCTCAGTACCTAATACCAAATTTTGCACATTTTTTGCAGACTTTGAAACTTGGAGTAACAACGTTATAGTTTTGAAAAATTACAAATACATCAAAGTATATTTGTTTTAAATCTGAAAAAAAATCCAAGTGCCTCTTAGAGTTGAAACAACAAGATAAAGATTCGCGGACCGAATCGGAAAGGTCAAGGGTCAGACCCAGCTTGAATCGGCGTGGAATGACTCATATACGTATTACGAGGTGGTTGCTTCATCCTTTTCCCTACCCTCCACAGTATACCGACCACAGTCCACCACCTCATCTCATCTCATCTCATCTCATCTCATCTCATCCTCATCCTTGCAAAACCTACAGGTTTATGTAAATTTGAGATCATCGCCCCCGGCAGAAAGTTTGCCAAAAGCTAATTGAGAGTTCGTCGTTGTACGTATACGTGTGAAATACTTTACCGTACATTAGTTTATGTCAAAATAATCTAATATTATTTTCTTAAAAATTCAAGTAGAAAATATCGTTCCATATGACGAAAGAATGATGGTGTCCAAGTTTCACGTGTTAATCCTTAAATACCTTTCAACCTCGAATAACTTTTAAAAGAGTAGATTTATCATAAAATGACAAGAGACCTTTATTGTAGAGCGTTCAATTCCCTAAAAAAATAGGTTATGGTCTTATCACTACGCACTGATGCGTGAACAAGTTATAAAATTTCACAATTAAAAGAAAAATGTACGATGTCATTTATATGGGAAATAGAGAATCGCGATAAGACGCTTCTAAATATTAATATTGAGAGCTAAAAATTGGACGGCATCTTTTTTTCGTCATTTCGAACAATATTTTCGAGTTGAATTTTGAGGAAAAAAAAGTCAATTTCTTTGATACGGTATACTATAAATGCATTACAAAATATGAATACAATGCATGTACCTGTTCATCGATGAGCAACAATTTATTGACGTTAGTGAAACGCGTGAAGAAAAAAAAGAAATGCAACGAATAAAATTATAATCACCATTTCGCAAATTGCCTACATTGATTACGAAGTTGTTGAATTAGCGTGGCATCAGCACGTGTAATTGTTTTGTTTATACACGGTTAGTTTACAACTTCAGATAATCTCAGAATCATGATTTTTTTTTTTTTTTTCATAAAAATTCATCGTCACATTGACATTAATACTTAAGCTGAACACCTTCTGTGTATTTATAACACTTAATATTCAGATGACTTGAAAAATCACGGGATATTCTTTAACCATGATATTTCATAGCAAACAAATTACCCTTAGCAAAATAGAGTTCCGAATATGAAAGGGAAATTCGTAAAATCCCAAAATGCCAAAAAAAATTGAGTATTCTACTGAAAAAAATTACAACTCTCTGAATTTTCAATATTTTTAACTGAAAATCGACCGAGCAACTTTAAAGACGCAGATATTTCAGCAAATAAAAAAAAAATATATATATATATATATATATATATAGAGAGAGAGAGAGAGAGAGAGAGAAATATTGCACGATGAAAGAAACATATTTATTTGATTGAGTGAAATTGAATTTTTGGAAAACGAACGAATCAACAATTTTTACGATATTTCACTATTTATCTCAAATGAAATCAGATTATTTCGGATGTTGTCAACATTGAATTTTTCGGTGAACATGCCGCGGGGTCGTTTTGACCCCGGCGTGCAGCTTAAGGGTTAATAAAATTCCACATCGTTGGGCAAAATTTTCGTAATTGCGAACAAATGGCTGCGTTGTGACTGAGCGTAATGGAAAAAAAACAGCCGTTTCCGAAACCGAATAAATATTATTTGATAGAAATTAAATTTTTTCATTCGACATGAAAATTTTTCTTCGCTAAATTTATTTTTCAATCCACCCAACCACCCGTCACGTCAAGTCGAAAATTCGCAATCATTAATATCGTGTAAACACAGCCAATGTCATGTACATAACATACGCTACCTGGATAGATATGATGCAGGGTACGGAAGGATGTCGTTCCGTCAATTTAATTAAAAAACTCTCGATGAAAAAATGAAAATCCCCCCCCCCTCACACGAAGCGAGGCACGCCGGGTAGGGTGCATTAAAACTCTGCACAGCGCGAGGAGAGACTTTTCAAATAAATCCAATTTATTCGCGGAATGTAAAAATGAAGAGATAAAATCCTAGCGAAAGTTTCCATTAATTTTTGCATCACTGTTTAACACAATTTCAATGTAATTATACCATAAAGATAATATATATATGCTTCGATTTATACATTGTCACATTCTCTCGTGTTATTTACAAAATTTGAAGAAAAATCGCCAGTATTCTGTGGGTAAATTTTGTTACTCCGGTAAAAGATGAAAAAAAAATTATTTATAACGCGTTTGTTGTACTTTGTAATGGATGCCAAGAAACAAAAAAAAAATAAATAAAAATTTCATAAAAAAAGAAAGTTCATCGGGCAGATCCTACAGACGCGTTCTTTTTCACAGCGATGAAAAGTGTGGCGGAAAAACTATTTTTCCGGCTTGCTGTTGTTGTTGTTTTTTTTTTTTAACGATACCTGTTTTACTCAATTTTTCTAGTTAATATAATAAATTTTTCTCAGTGTATCAGGTAAGATCTCAAAGGCTCGACTGCCGCTGCAAGCGCCTAGGTTTCTAGTTCATAGTAGTTGAAAGTGGTTTGTCAGCGTGTGTGTGTGTGTGTGTATGGTGGTCCATAGAGTCGAAGGCACACCTGCTCGAAGAGCAGTGGAGGAGAATTCAAGGACCGAGATACACAGCGTCAATTCAAACCGCCTGAATATTAAGCAAATCTTTGGATCACTATTTCTTACTTCAGTTAAACGAATCTCTCTCTCTCTCTCTCTCTCTCTTTCTCCTTGTATATATTTTACCAGTATAACAGATATCAGTGATGGGGTAGCAGATTTTTCTAAAGCAGATACAGGTTTTCTAAACCATTTTTTTTTTCACAATTTTTCGATCCAGCGTATCTCGAGTGTGATTTAAAAACTGGACAAACAAAATCCACTTACTAATATCTATATAATAAAACGTAATAAAATTTTTCACGCTTATTAGAAGATAGAGATTTTACAACTTTGAAAGATAAATACGAACAATGACAAAGGGAAACAAAAAAAAAAAAAACAAATCAATATTACCGGATTACATTTTTGATATAAGAATGAATATAAAAGCTTATTATAATACCTCTTGACTAGATATTTTTCGGTCCGTGTTATAATGAGATTTTACGTTCATTCTCACATCAAAAATGCAATCCAATTTTATTAATTTTATTTAATTTTTTTCATCATATTTTTCATTTATCCGGTGAAGGTATGAAATCTTCATCTTATAATAAGTGTAAGAAAATTTCTTATATTTCGTAAGATTTTTCCTGAATTTTTACACATTTTAGAGTGTGGGTTTTTTTCTCACAGTTTTGAAAATCATTCTTCAGATAATCTGGGTCGAAAACTTGTGAAAAAAATTGTTATTGCGTTTTTAGTCATGCACTTTGATGGAAAAAAAAATCATAAAACCAATCTGAGACATCACCGTAGATGTTGATCGCGATGTCACGGAATGCCCTATATATACGTAATACACATAACGAAGATCCGATACGTGATCGAACGATTTTCAATATTGAATTAAGAATTTTAATGCGTAAAAATAAAAGGATATTGTAAAGTGAACGTAAATGACGAAGAAGAAGCGAAAGCGCGTCAATTATTCATTTATTTATTTCCTTTTACCTTCAAATTCGATTAATGAAATCAATCAATTACTCCGTGACCGATAAATAATTAATAACAGTTACGTAACAGCGCTGGCGGGAAGACAAAGATTGGCATTTATACATTCATCGACAGGTACGAGCAACGATTGTTGTAATTCTAACAATTGTAAGTAAAATTGATGGACTTCTCTGAATATGGTATTATTGGTTGATTGGATTCAATGATTGATTGATCGATTCACCTTTTTCGCACTATGTAAAAAAAAATATTCTTCAATTATTATTTTTCATTCCAAAGGTAAGAAGTAGAGGTAGAAAAATTTCGCAACAACGAAAAAAATTTCGAGAGGAAGAGACGGAAGAATATTGTTGTTGTTGTTGTTAACACCGTTAACCAAACACATGCAAGACATTGCAGATATGACGATTGACAATAATAATTAATAACTTTTAGTGTCACATTTTATATCTACGATCGGCAGTTCTCTGATTATAAATTGTTGATGTTTTTTTTTTTTTTTTATTTTTCTTTCTTTATTTCTTTTTTCAAAACTGCAGTGTTCGTTTTTTATCAAATCTCTTCTTCTTCTTCCTCTTCTACTACTACTTCCACCATAAACTGATATTACATTTGATTGAGATAAGATTGATTTTGCAGAGTTCGTTCAACCCTAACTGGTCACATTTCGTTAATCCTTCAACAGGGAGTACTAAAAATCAAGAAAAGAAAAAAAAAAAAAAGAAAAACACATATGTAGGTACTATTCAAGGATCGCAGAAAAAGCTGTCTCAGTTTTCCGAACAAAAATCGATTGTTCGAATATTGTAAAAACATGTAAGAAATTAAGGTAATAAATCGATCGATATTCATCCCAGGTGACCATTTACGGTTGGAAAAAAAAAAAATATATACAAAAACAATAAAAAACAATCGGTAATCAAATTCCTGTAGTCGGTAAACTTGTAGCGTTTTAGCGGCGTGAATAACGTTTGAAAAATTGTTCAATACTCAAGGCTACAATTCTGTACCGCGAATAAAAATCTCTCTACCAAAGCGACAAGGATTTGGTGAAACGGAGTAAAGAGAAAAGTCCAAATATCAGGACGAGTGGTGAAATTGTAGAGAGTTATACACACGCACACGAAGATCGATAGATACGAACGACCGCAAACTATTGACCGGGGTTTGTTATACGTGACGTTGTCCTCGTCCTTATACAGTCATCGAGGTTTGTTCGGGGCTCACGAATCGCTTCTACATCTGCATACGTATAAAATTACGAACATCGTAATCGATTCTTCTGAACGAGGAAAGAGGGATAGAGAAACAATAAAAAAAAAAAAAAAAAATTGAAATTTTTTGCAATTTGTACAAATGTTTTTTACTCTCTGTATTTATTTTTGTCGTTAATAATAACGTTGTTGTTGCTGTTGTTGTCTTCGTTGGGATATTACGTATACGGTACGCGAATAATTTCAAAAAACAAATTTTTTGGTGGGTTTTTTTTTCCTGTTTTTTTTTTTTTAGGTGAAACAACGACGCAATTTTTACCTCGATTGTTTTTATTTTGTTTTTTAATTTTCATTATTTTTGCATTCTCTCGTCTCTCACATTTTTTGCGCGTTAGATCTGAAACGTTGGGTTTTACGTATGTATATGTATACAAAAGTATACGAAGTTCAAACCGTATCCCAAAGATTAACCGCTAATGAAGTTTAAATTTATTTATAAAGTTGTAAATGTAAATGTTTATGTAATGTAAAATTAAGTAAACCGCAATAACATACAAGGTAGCACTTTAACCCTTCAACTCGTAGCGGCAAGGATTCTTGCCACCTATTTTGGATCCGTTTTTTGTACATCTAGCAAACGTTTCGACATATTTCTTTCAGTTTTTTTTTTTTTTTTTTTTTGCTATTTCCGATGGTATACCGACAGTTTTTCAATACTCGAGAATAATTAATGCGATGTAATGTAAATTGATATTGTTAGAAACAAATTGATTGTAAAAAATCGTGAAAATTGTAGGAATAATTAATTTCCGAGAAAGTTACCCCTCTACGCACATACATGTTTTACATAAATTACGATATTTTGGGGTCACTGATTACGAATGTAAAATCGGATTCAAAAAATTTTTAATGGCGGATTCAATATGCCAGAGAAAAATTTCAAATTCAGCCGAATCCGGAGAAAAAATTCTGTCAAAGGATTTCTGGGGTTGCTGATTACGACTCTGAAATCGGATTTTGAAAATTTAGAACCGCGAATCCCCAATCAGCGACCGGGAAAACCCCTGAATAAAGTTTTTTGACCGTATTCGATCAAATTTGAAATTTTTCTCCGCTATATTAGATCCACCATCTTGAATGTTTTAAATCTGATTTCAGGTTCGTAATCAGCGAGCCGAAAAACCATGGAATACAATCTTGTTACAAAATTTGACTCAGCATAATAATATGTGACTCGAAGAGTTAACAACACGTACTAACGCTTACGTAAAATAATTTTGCATAAACATTAAACTGTAAACTGCTTTGCATTATATACCGAACAGATTATCCTAAGGTATCGTGATTAGTGATTAATTTTCTTCTTTCCAAAGTATACAAAGCGTTACGTATCGACCTTTTGTCCACTTTTTATTGTTTCTTATATTATCGTTGGCAGTCATCGTGCATGAAACGTTATAATTCATGTTTTGCGCAAACGAGAAACGAAGTGAAGATAAAGAAAAGGGAAGAATAAAATAGGGCGAAGCGTGGGCTCGTGAAAAATGTAAAATCATCAGTTGCCATCCGGACACCCCCGTGTCCCATGTCTCGTCTAGAAGGTCTGCAATCTTGATAACAGATAAGAGGAGCACGATGCCGAGGATAAAGAAAAAGGAGAATGAGGAGGAGGAGGAAAGAAGAAGGAGGTCCCGTGTCCCGTGAGAAGAGTGAAAAAAATCTGGGAGCGACGCGATGAGGGAATGGAGAAAGAGACGATAACGCGAAAAGAAAGGAGAGAAAAAAAAAAGGTAGATAGAGCGAGACGAAGAAAACGAAATGGAAAAAAAAAAAAAACCACCTTCGCACCAAGAAGGAAGCGAGGAGGCGAGAGAGAGAGAGAGAGAGAGAGAGAGAGAGAGGGAAAATCACGAGCTACTGCTGCTGGACGCGATGAGGCAAGGCGGGGTTAAGTGACATTTCCAATTTCCGCCAACTTGATCGAAATTTTAATTAACACTCGCGATTAATTACGCAACTTGTTTGTGTTCATACGTTACAGGTATATATAATGTACATGTATACAGACACATACGTATGTATATAGGTATATATATATATATATATTTATTATTTTTATTTTTATTATTCTATACTCGTTATAATAATCGTTTAAAATTTTTTTCACACCAGTCGATCCGAACTCGGAGGAAAGTTTGCTTTTTTGGAAAAAATCAATATGCAGACCGCGGTTTATCGTGGGAACCCAATATTTTCAATTACATTTATTGTCTCAAAGTCGCTAACAAAATTCAGACTAAATAAAATATACTTATAAATATGAAATTTCGATTTTAATTTAGTCAATTTATTGAACTACTACTTTTTTCATAGTATTAGCAAAATATTGAACGCACACTCTGGTAGATTCAACCAAATCGCTTTGTACAGTTCACCAAATCTATTCGGTGGATAAAGATCGGTAAAATTTACGAAACCGTGAGAGTTACCGATTGATTACCGCTATCAAATAACACACATTACATTGTAAATCTACAAAAATTTTTGTCGAAGTGGTAAAATTCTCTCTGTGACCCGTCAAAAATCCTTTCTCGCAAGAAAAGTAGGTTGAGCAGTTATCGGGAGAAGCCCCGGGCATAGGTCTAATATAATCGGCGGAACTAAATCATTCGTGGTCCGATACCATTCGATCAGCCGGTCAATTCATAATGGCATTTATCTTTGCCGTTTTGTCGATGTGGCACCCAATTCGTGCAGCACTAATCACAAACGAACGATAATTTTTGCAGTTACGACGATAAAACAATCATATTTAAATCTTTACGAACCGATTTCACCGTATAAACCTGATTTCGCAATCGCAATGATATCTATGGGATTCTGATGCCAAACCTTTTCTTAAAGTTTAAGTAGGCGAAGAAAAAAACTTACTACAAGATAACGGATCAGTTCCATATATTTCGTATAACATGTGAGGACGGATTGTTCAAAGAATTAGATGAAAAAAAAAGTAGATAATACAGGCAGGGTGTCTACTGCGTTCGGAAATTTAGATTCCAGGATTATGCCAAAAGTTTCCGGACGAAAAAAATAATGAAACTGAAAAATTCAAGGACCTTAATTTCGATTTCTTATGAATCTTTAATGACAGGATAAGCTGATTAGGTTTTAAATAAAAATAATAATTATACAGCAGTTAATATACAGACTACACTGTCCGTCGTCTGCTAAAATTTAACGCAATCAAGTCCGCGTGTTACAAATGAAACGTCGGAGTTTTTAATAAGAAATATATAATATCAATTTTACCAGGATAAATAAAAATATTCCAGGACTTTTCCAGTACTTAAGTAGCAATTTTTGTTTTCCAGGATAATTCCAGGATTTAAGGATATTAAAGTAGCAGTAGACACCGTACAATAGTATAGAAAAAAGGGGGTGGGTTGATATCCTTTCGGAGCTATTGATTCTTCGCATTTTTCTCTTGCTCTCTTTCTCTCTCTTTTTTCTCCCCGTCCTAGAGAGAAACGAGAGAACAACCGTGCCGTGTATGCATGCAAAGCCTTCGCCCACCCTTGAAACTTATACACCCCAAAACGACTCTAAGCTCGTGAGTCGTGAAAACTGACAGAGGAGAGGGAAAAGGTTAGAGAAGAGAGAGAGAGAGAGAGAGGGAGGAAAAGAGAAAGAGTCGTCTCTCTCTCTCTCTCTCTCTCTCTTTCTCTCTCTCTCCGGTTCCCCGGTTGGATCGATGGTGGAAAACGTGACCCCATCCACGACGAAAAATAACTAACTAAGGCTGCAGGTCGTCTTTCGTAATTTCCAGAGTAGTACAGTAGTACAGTAGTATATATATATATATATACACACATATATAAATTGCAATTCTCGTCGTATTATTATAATACCTGTAACAACATTCAGCAACGGAAAGAAAAGGCTGGAAGGAATTTAATATCGAATAAGACGACGATGAATGACGCAGAGAAAAATACTCGACGAAAGTAAAAAAAAAAAAAAAAAGTCGAAAATAAATAAATGAATTAAGTTAAAGTTATCGAGGTTAACGAAATGAAAGACTAAAACAAAAATTACTGTTATTTTTTTATATTTTATTGGCTGTAATTCTAAGGGTTGGAAAGTAACGAGTTCTTCGTCTATTTAAATGCGTCATTAAAACGAACGAAACGTCAGGGGAACAAATTCATTATTTTACAATTTTAGAATGACTTTCACGGAGTTTGTCGCTTTGTTTATTATGATTTGTTGAATTTCAGAGTATCCTAAATGTGCGAAGTAACGATTTTTCCTCTAAACATGCATCGTTACTGCGACGTTACTAACTTCATCCTAGTTACGACAAACTGTTGCAAACTTCAACGAGCTAATGAAAAAACAGAAATAAAAAAGGGAAATTGAGGTAATTTTTACGCTTCTTTTTTTCGAGAAATTTCTCCAATCTTCCGTCTTCCTTCCACCATCCACCTTCACTTTTTGGTTCTCAATAAAAAAAAAAAAATTAAGATTGTAAATTTCGTTGCCAACGGTTAAACGTGTAAATAAGAGTAACGCGAAAGTTAGCAAGGCGTCTAGCGTCAATGACGTTATAAAATTCCCCGACATTTTGCGGTTTTCCAGACGAAAACAGACGTTTTTTCAGGACTCGTTTCAACCTAACTTTAATAATTTGACCACTTTTTTCATGCATATTAGTTAAAAATTAAACGTCAGATATCTACGTCGTAGGTTGAAATAGTCAAATTTTTCTTCCAGTACAATTTTGATTAAACTGAATTACCAAATGTATCAATAAACGTTCCGATTTTGAGAAACTAACCGAAGATTAGGATTATCCGTTCTCTCGAAACGTGAAGGTAGAAACATCGACCTGAGAGTATTCACTGTTTTTAGTAATTGTTTACGTCTTCGACAAATTTTACACAGTGCCCAACATCAATTTATCAATGCTTAAAATTTCTCCAAAACCCATATCTTTCGTCCCTTATACCCTCCATTCCCAAAAGCCCCCCCGATTCTCTCGCGGAGAGTAATTTTCTACATTTCAAAGAATCGTACGCTAGTGAGGAAGAAAATAAAAAAAAACTCCGTGACACACATGCCCGAATTCCCTGACATCCCCCCGGTTTTTCCTGACGCATGCAAATTCCCTGACAATTCTCAGTTTTCCAGATTTCCCTGACAGCTAGACACTCTGGTTAAGAAGAAAACGAAGGAAAAAAAATCCGGCCATCAGCCGTCGTTGTGACTCGCTATCTCATCGTGTGTCCAGCGCGTGTAACTTCAGGACTTCTTCAGCAGGACTGGCGCCACTTCGCTGGCATTTGCTTCCTTTCCCGAGAGTGGGCTTAGAAACGCTGCTGCCAGATAGAAAGAGAAAGGGAGAGACAGAGAAAGAGAGAGAAGAGGAAACTAAACGTTGCAATTAATTGCACGTTTTGTACAGAGTCCAGAAATACACGTGTCACTCGAAATAGAAGGAGGAGGCACAAAGTATCCGTCTTACAACTTGCAGCCCTTCAATCGAGATAACGCTCGGCAAAGTTTCGAATGAATGGGGATCGAGGGATGTTAAACGCCCGGCTTAAGTGGGGCCAAGAGCCAAAGAAGACGTGGCGAAAAAATGTTTTCCCGGCTCATCGTCGGTTCAGCTTCGAAAAAACGAAGCACAATGAAGAACGGGACGAAACGACGAGCCTCAAGTTAGTAAAGTTAACGTAACGAAACGTGAAATGGGAAAAAATCGTTGTGCTACGTGCAATATCAGAATGACTTTCAATGAGTTCGTTTTGAAAAGAAAAAGAAACAAGAATGTTCAAGAAGTTCGCACGGCCATTTTGGTTTTTGACAAAAATTTTCATTTCGATGACACGTGCCAAGTTTTGTTTATTATCATGGTTTATCAAATTTCAAACGGTAGATCCTGAAAGTGCAAAGTAACGATTTCTCATGCCAGGAATTTTTCGGTACCTTTCTAGAGTTAGAAACTGGATAGGAACCGTTGGAATCAAATTTAAGGGGGAAAAAAAAATAACGACAACTAATTGTGATACGCGATGTCAGTATTTTTTGTTCTATTGTTACGGTTTGATGAATTTTTTAGACAATACTAAAGTAGCGAAACAATAATTCTGCCGACAAATGCATTATTGCGTCGTCAACGTTATAATGTGAAATTAAACGTAATCAGCGTGCAATTTATATTTAATCGAGAGTGTTTAAATTCAATAAAGATGTGACAATTACCATCTAAACTCTAAGCGAGTCGATTTTACTTTTTTTTTTTTACCTGTACATTTATAGAATAGCCTAAATTTTGAAGATAATATTAATTTCGAACGAAAAAAAGACAAATAATAACAATTAATTTTTACAGCAGACAATTTTTAAGGTTCAATAGATTTTTATAATATCGCTAAGGAAGCAGAGAAGAGCTAATTAGTTTGTCGGAAATAATTATCGAGTATCTTTTGAAGATATTCAGAATTGAGAATATCAAATCATAGAATAGTCAATAGCGTATGGATTTTAAATAAAAATGGGACAAATTATCGTACAGAAATATTCTTAACTATTATAACAATTGTTTTCACAACACAATTAGAATTTCAGGACGTTTTATGCGTAGCACTAAAAAAATCAATTTCGATCGATCAAGATTGATCAAAATTTGATTAAACGAAACTAGGTAAGCAATCTAGTCATGAAATGGAGAATTTGAGACTCAGTACCCATATCAATGATTCATTTTCTTCCGTTATCGGAATCTCAGAAATCCGAATTCCTAAAAACTCGAATTTCAATCAAGCCTGACCGATCAAAACTTCGGTATCGTACGAACTGCATTTAACCGTGCACACGTGGAATGCACCACGGAGGAGATCCACGTGGGATTTGCAATTCGCTTCGACTCTTCGTATCATTTCTCAAGCGTAAAATAACGATATCCGAGTTGATTGAAAATATTTTCGAATAATAGAGACAACCTCTTTTCTTCGATTATAAACAAATTTCAGAGAAAATTCTCCCAAGGGAGGGAAAAGAGAGGAATAAGAAAGAATTAAATTTAAAAAAAAAAAAAAAGAAAAAAAACACTCAGAGCAGCGCTAAGTGGAAAACGGACGAAATAAGAAGAGGAAAAGACACGAAACGACGACGACGAGGATCTCCCTGAGTATATATATATACCGCGGAAGCAGAGCGACCTCGCCGACCTCGAAGAGTGGCGGCAGATGCATAACCGCATTCCGAGAGATAAAGGCGGCACACGCTCTTCTTCCGCGGCGAGAGTTTCGATCACTGAGAACGAAGATGAAAGAGGAAGAGGAAGAAAATAGAAGAAGAGCGTGCGTTACGCGTTTCTCGATATATGCAAATTCCCACGTGCGCGCGTCGTGCGATTGTTTTCAACAACAAGCGGTAGGAACACGAGGGATGATAAGGCAAGACGATAAGAAAGAAAAGATACCGGTAAAAGGGGTAAGTAAACTTACCGGCAATTGCGTGAAAAACAAAAGATGACAGTGCGCTGCAGCGTGGTAAGGAGGGAAGCAAACTCACCGGCAATTGCGGGAAAAACAAATGAAAACACGCCGTTGTAATTTGTAATGCGGTAAAGTAGGGAATGAAACTCACCGGCAATTGCGAGGAAGAGTATCCATACATCCATGAGGCCGGCCGCGTCGCGATAGCTGTTAGGAGAGGAGGATGCCGGCATGCTCAGTCGAACCTAGACATAGCTCAAGCCTTCTTCTTGTTTTTTCTATCCCTCGCGAGAAGCGGCGAGAGTCGAAAAGAGTGAATAGACGACGGTTTCTCCAATCACACTCGTATCAATTACCGCTCGCGCACTCCACTTGTCAACAAGACCACTTTTATCCCTTCACGCGCGCACCACAAAACAAACAAACAAACAACAAACCGATAACAATATAACCAACAAACACACCGCGTATAATCGGCACGCACAACAAGCCGTTTCGACACTGTTTTGTTTTCTATCCCTCGTTCACGCGTCGTATTCAATCCATCCCTCTGTCTCTACCGGTCGGAAATTCCTCTTTAACGATATTTCTTATTTTTTTTTTTTTTTTACCGCAACACCGGAAACCGGATTTACATCGCACGATTCTCACCGATCGCTACAGAGAATTGTTTCAACGTCTAAACGTCGATTATGTCGGCGGACGGCGGTTCTTCCGAAATCCGCTCCGGCCGCACGCTAGAAACGAACTGCTGAATGCTGCTCGCCCTGTGTCGGTCGTCTCGGTCCGTCCGCTGTGCCGATCGCGACGCTCGCTGCTCGATCCTGACGTGCTTTCCCCGTCGCGACGCCTGGAGTATTGACCGCGACGGTGGGACGAAACGCCGGCCGAGATGCGCGCGCACCCTGCGCGACACCCTCTGGTGGGGGTAACGCGGCGTTGCCACGTTTGACGACCTCCTCCTACTCCTTAACGAAAACCCGGCCTTCCTGCCCCCCGTTGGTAGGGCCGACGGTGTTTTTTTTTTTTTTTTTTCACAAATTTTATGCAAGACGACGGAGCGCCGTTGACTAGTACTTGGTTCCGACCACCACCCCCGCCCCCTGACGAAAAGTACACTGAGAAAAATTGCATTTGTCACGGTAACTAGAAAAACTGAGTAAAACGGGTCTCGTTAAAAAAACTGTTTGAATATTGTTGGGATCGCGAAAAACGAGGTGGGCGTAAACATTTTGCGCTATTGTCGTTCCTTTTTTGGTTATTGCAACGCAAAATCAGTTTGTGAGGTTTACTCTACTTTACTCTACTTTTACTCTAACCGGAAATAAAAATTTCTCTCAGTGTAGCATGTCTCAGGTTAGTCTGATTTCTCACGATAACTGGGACGTTTCGGCTTTTTACGAAAACTATCAATGTTTCCGCTTTCACCACGAAAAGTGTAAGCAATCCTGGTGAAAATTTTTACTGCAACGAATATTTAGGGAAATCGGAAGATTTCGTGTTGTTTCGTACAAAATTGTAACATATGCATAGTTTTTCGTAAAGATTTGTTCATTTTCGTTGAAAAATTGTAGTATCTTGTATAGATTTTTTACCGACGGAATACGAATTTTCAGAAAAATCTACAAGTTCTTGTCAGAAACTGTGAACGACGAGCGTTATTTCAAATCATTCCAATTTCACGACAGGCAAAATAAAGCTTAATTGGAAACGAAAGAACTCCATTCGCAATAAAAGAAAAAATTCCGCTTTGAACGATTGTACACAACAATTTTTTGACTATCGTAATATTAAACCTTAAGTTTCTCACCTCATGGGTGAGAAGTTTTTCTTCCAAAGAAAGTTCCATTATCAATAGGTGAAACAAAAATAGCGAATCAAAATATTGAAAAAACAATAAGTTATTTCTCTCAAAAAATGATAAATCCTGAGATTTTAGACGTTTTTGGCTAAAAATTTACATATATATGTATATATCAGTTGATCGAATTCTTAAACATCGAGTTATCGCGATAGTCATACGAAAATACGGTAGGAGTGACCGTAATGAAAAAGAATGCAGTAAGACATACCGGATTGTCTGATTAAAAGTGCAAAACTCGTCTTCATTGTCCACCCAGAAGTATATTTGTTGATCGTGATAAAAAATGGCATAGCTGAGGACTGCTTATAACTAACCGTGATGGCTGAAAATATACCTTTCGGCAGATTCAAGGAATTGTCGCAAATTTAACATTCGGAAATCAAACCGTAAATCAAAGGAGCTTACAAATGTCTAAAGTCCCATTCAACACAACGAGGAATGAATCGTGACAACCGAAACCATTCCGGATCACTTGAAACGGTTTCAATTCATCAGCATTCTATCGATTAATATCTTATCGTTTACCCGCTTTCGTAATTCGTTGATCTCCAGTTTACCAAGTGATTTCGATTAATTTCCAAACGGATCCCGTCGTTCTACGTGATTTCCAGTCATTTGCTGTGATTGCACCTGAGATTCTATCCGTCCAGGAAGTTCACTGAAAATCGGCTATAGAAGACTCGGAAATTGTTGGATATCGAAGATAACATTGGCAATCAATGAAACTCAAACTGTAAGGTAAAAGGTCAATGAAAGTCGCCCGAAATCTGTGCGTCTGATTCCCATTGAACGAACCCCTCATTATACGTACATTTTCAAATACAGTCAACATTCAACGTGCATCCAATTTTCGAAAGATTCTCTGTTAAATTCTCCGTAATCGAAATTCGAATCGTTGAAAATTGTTTTGCCAATCGCAATTCGAACCATTCGTTCGAAGTATTTACCATTCGAACCGATAAGATATTCGACTCAATGGTCAACGTGACTTTTGACTGTTCAAAATATCGAGCCGCACCCATTTTCGTTGCGTCATTATCCGTTACAAATGGATGGAAATTAGAGGAAAGAGCCGTTTTGCGGGAGAGGCGGAGGGGGGAGGATGAGCATCGGTTTACCAACGCGAAAGGGTTTTTGGGAGATTGAAAGACAAAAAAAAAAAAAAAAAAACAAGGAGGAAGAGGGGGGGGAGGGTATTTGCAACATGTTTCGCAATTCGTTTCGTAAAATTGTACGCGGGCATACGTGTACGTGCATATATACGTACGGGTGTAACGGTATGTATACTCAAGAGAGTTTACGAGCTGGAAGATTTACGACGCATGCGATGCTACACGCGGGTATGTGTGTGTATAATGTAAGTAGACGTGGATACACGCCTGCTTTCCGGGTGTCGCCGGATAGGGAGAAAAATAGAATGCAAGAGAGATAGAGAGAGAGAGAGAGAGAGAGAGAGAGAGAGAGATCGAGCTCTCTCTCCTTCGTCTCTCATTGTCAGTTTCATTTGTCATGTTTCGGTGTCGCCGCCGCAGCTGGTATTGCTAATTAGTTTTGTCAAATTTGATAATTGGTCGTGGGTGAAACCGAAACTCGTTGCTTACTGATTACCTTTCGCCCCATGAGTCATAAGGGAACCAGCGGCGACCAAAAACCACTTTGCTAGATCGCCGGGCCTCCTCGACAGTTACGACAAACTTTCTGCCTCCCGAATTATCAGGGACCAGCGAGTTTCGGTGAGCCGGTGTATCGATATCAGCACCGTGTGAAATTTCACACCCTTCCTCGAATTAGGACAACCCTGGATGTTCTGGGACACGCCACGCGATTACAATCGACCTCCGGTATAACTTATTATTCTTATTATTATTATCGTATTTATTTTTACAAAAAGGATACTGCTTGTAATATAATAGGTGTGTGTGTATATATATATATATATATATATCTTTACCTGATATCGAACTATCAGATATATATGGCGTGTTCGAAACGATATTTTCTTCTTTCTTTCCGTTAACTGTAAATGCATAGCATTTTTTTTTTTCTTTTTTTCCCTTCTATCTCTCTCTCTCTCTCTCTTGAATTCAGTGTATAGAAAATGTTTTCAATTTAGTCTAGTCGATGGAAATTATATCATTTCAGTCAAAACGACATCGTTTAAAATTGTTTCGATCAAACGAATTGATTAAGCGTTGTACACCGTCTATTTACACAGTTATACATTATACATATATTGCTAACGAATTTGTCGGAATTGATTGAAAAATCAACGCGACCCTATGCAGGTATTAAAAAATGTAAATACCGGTCAAAGTTTTACCTATTTTTCCCTCACTTCCGCATATCACGTAGAATGCATATAAATATGCGTAAAAATTTTCGATACCGATTGAATGAACATTTCTTATTTACCTACGGACTGTAGAGCTGAAAATCGATATACCGCCGATATATTTGAGCTTCAGCGCTAGGGAAAGGAATAAGGCGATTCGTATCGAACGAGGTGTTCCGTTTAACACCGGATGTACGTGTGTATGTACACAGAGCTACCGAGGTTGGTGTAGTCGAAGCCTACCAATCTCCCTTTATATAGAAATTATAGAGGTGCGATAACCAGGACCGAGATTAGCATACTCATTTGTTTATTCAGAAGCTCGGAAAGAGCGTTATATAGCATGTCGCTAAATGCCTCATACCTGTACCTTCGTTTTCCCTTATAATTCTCTATTCAAATGTATGCAGATGGAGGTGTGACGAATATAATTACTGTGGTTAGCAGTGAAGCTTAGAGGGGAACTCGCCGCTTACGGAGATGACGTGCATTAATGCGTTCATCGAGGATGTGAATCGGGAGAGAATGTTGCGGGAAGAAAATTGAAAAATAAAAATTACGTTATTGAAAAATCTTCGACGGTATTATTTGCGTCATTGGTACCTACTTAACACGAATGAATCAACATCCCTGCACTTCTGCGATAGAATTGCAGGGTGGGCACATACCTGGAAAACCTGGGAAATCTCAGGGTATTTCAAAAGAGGCAATGGAAAACGTAAAATTGTTAGGGGACTTTTGATTTGGTCATGGAAAAAACTGAAAATAACATTTTTCTATCGTGGGAATTAGAAATGATTTTTTCAGATAACGAGCTTACTTTTTTTTCGTCGAGAAAACAAGTTGGCTCAAGCTAACATTTTTTGTACATTACACTTTTCTTCAATTCCAATTTAATTTGAACCGAATATAGAGTTAATAAGCCGAACGATTTAGGTTTTAGTAACTTACTAGAACTGGGAAAATGTCACGGAAAACTAGGTTTCGGCTCATGGAAAACCTGGAAATGTCGTGGAATTTTTTTTTCCCACAAATATTTCCCCGATTGTTGATATCTAAGCTCGAGTGTTATTCGTAAATTTCCTCAGATTCGTTTCCGTTGCATATATTGTCGATGCTGCAAATAACATTGATGAAGGTTTTTCAAAAAGTATTTTCCCAACTTTTCATTCAGACGATACAACCGAATTATTCTTAAGCTTGTAGTCAACTAGCAGTACACCACTTAAAAAAAAAAAGAAACGTCGTCCATATGAAATTTCGCTCAGCTTTTGTAACCAACAAAAAACGAATAACGGTCTGATCGATGGACAGATGTCCCGATCATTGGAAGGAAAATCATCATTCAATTTCATTCTCATACCGCAGTGAAAAGCATTCGGAAAACCGGCATCGATCGGTAGAAAACCGAAAAAAAAGACGCGCATGTAATAACAGGGCGAATTTTTTTTTTTCTATTCTCTACCGATTCCAGTTTTCTGATGTTTTTCACTGCCCACTGAGAGAAATTTTTAGTTCCAGTTACCGCTCAGTCCTTAACTATTTTCATTTTTTACCGCAATCGAAAAATATAGTTCTAGGTAGAAAATGAAAATTAGTTTTCAAGCTGTCACCGGAAAGTCCAGTATCCGTTACTATTCTTTCTCATTACGATCACTGTTGTTATATTTTCTTGCAACTGTTGCGAAAATTTAATGCTCGTGGAAGAATAAATTGACGTTAAAGCTTTATTTAACTAAAAAAGTAGAGTAAACCTCAGAAACCGATTTTGCGTTGCAATTACCAAAAAAGGATCGACGATAGCGCAAAATGTTTACGCCTACCTCGTTTTTCCTAATTCCAACAATATTCAAACAGTTTTTTCAACGATACCTGTTTTACTCAATTTTTCTAGTTACTGTAACAAATGAAATTTTTCTCAGCATATAATATACATTTTCTTAATATTCAAACCTTAGGGAACACTTTGCACAAAAAAAACTACAAGTGCCAGAACTTTCGGATCATCCCGTGTTGAAACGAGCCGTGATGGAGGTCCCCGCAGCCCGTTGATAACTTCACCTGCATCAGCAGGGAATCCGTGTCACGAAACGCAAAAACAACCCCTGCTGTCAGGGAGATATCGGATATCCACGCGGCGCATTGTTCCCGCCGTTTCAATATTCCCGCCCATCCCCCAAACGCTGCGTATCTATATATATATATACATACATATCCTCCACATCCCCCCCCCCTCGCCCTCCAATCGCTTTATCGGCGAAACAACTTCCGCGAAATGTGCTCCTCGCCCTTCTTTAATCGCGTTATTTCCATTTCCATTTCCATCTTATTCTTTCATCTCCGTTGAATTACCTTGCTTTTATTTGTTCATTTATTTATTCAGTTATTTGCTTTTCTTTCATTTCACTCTCGTCGAAACACTCTCGAACAGTCCATTCTTCCCGTTTTTTTTTTTTTTTTTTATCTCAAACACTGCCTGGCAGCTGAAACCAATTCAGGCTACTAATGTATAGAGGAGATAAAATATCGTTCGTATTATCGATGATTCTGTACTGTGACATTTCCAATATCAAGATCGTCTAGTTCATTGGGAACTTTCAATTTACTATCACAAGTCCTATATTTAATTATATTGTATATATACCTCCATATATATGTATATATGTATATATACCCGATGAAATAAAATTCTAAAACTTGACTGTACTAAGATTCAATTAATTGAACTGTTCAAGAACCATGATGACTCTATATTTCGACTTTCACGATTTTGCGTGTTTTTTAAAACCTTGATGGAGTAAGAAAAACATTACATCGGCTGTTTGACTTTGAGACCTCTGACTGGTGATCTTGAATTCGAATATAATTGATCATTCCGTTTTACGGCCTGTCTCAATTTTGACCCCCATCCGAAAGTCACGCATCCACCCGAAGCGAAGATAGTGCTGTTGCGTTTCTCGATTCCAATTTATTCCTCCACTTTTCGTCGGTTCGAAAGAATTTAGAAAGCCGAGTTGTTCATTAGCCGGTTAAGGCGTTCAACTTCGTCAAATTTGTCTCGCGCAGTTAATGCATGGCGAGCTGGGATGGTTTTCGAGAAGAGGGAGGGGAAATTTGACGAGGGAGAACGAAACGTGTACCAAGAAGGATGAGAGAGACCGATCGTTAAATACCTGGCCAAACCGGCAACATCGTCTCCTCGAGTTTCTTTGGGACAAGGATAATTCTCGGTCTGTCGGAAGCAGATATTCGTGCCTCGTTAACGCGGCTCATGTACCACCATCCAACCCCGCAGTGTCACTGTCTTCCTACTCTTATAAATACAACGCGGGAGGTGCAGGGATATCACGCGGCGGTGTTTATAATGGGAAGCCCTTTATGGGCTACTTCGTACATGCGGTTACATACGGTTTAAACTCGGTGATCCGTGAAACCCGGCGAACAAATCGACGCGCATTGACTCTATGATCGTTAATTTATACATTCATCGGCTTCTAAACTCTCAAAGCGTCCTGCACCAGCTGCTTGTTTGATCCTATTGAGGACTAATGGGACCCACAGTCTGCATCGAAGGTTAGAGAAAGATAAGATGACCGTTTCAAACATCTCCAGCAATGTTGTTGGAAAATGTTCTCATGACGTCAGAGCCTGGTTGCCAAACACATAACCTAAGTTTTCAATTTTAAAGGAGGCAAATCGTAATTCTTGGGCTTTGAAACTACTCACGTCACGCGAATTGATGAAACGTAATCAATGAATATATCTGTTCCACTATCCACACGCGAAAAAACACTGTCAACGGTCAGCTGTTAGCCTGATTGCATTGGTTTGAGTTTTTTCCACCAGATGACGCGTTGCAAAATGACAATCTCAATAGATGTATACTTGCACCTATGATAACGACTTTGAAAATAAGTCCGAGCAAACGCGATTAAGATATCCTAAAATATGGACAATTTGAAACTTCGAAATGATCGAACTCTGATATTTTTTATCCAATTTCAACGTTTTCCGCTTCATTTTGCTTACCGCGTTATATAAATTTTAATTCAGACTGTAGATTCCATTCGTCCCCGACAAGCCAGGCCTGCGAGTGTGGCTTTCGATCCTCCTCCATCAGGCTCTGCAAGATCCTCAAGGATCCAGAGAAAGACCGACTACGCGACGCCTGTAGGAAGTCGCTCTGCGGGTATTAGTCTCAACCGTAATGAAAACAAATGAAGAGCGGCGCAATTAGGCCTCGCCTGAGGGCTGCGAGGGTCGGCTTCTGCCGGCAGGTATACCAACGGCTACGAGAGGGTTGGGAATAAATTCCAGGGGGCAAGGCTCTGTTTGTTATTCTACGTCCCTGCAGCGTACTGCCTACGTAAGCTGCGCTGCATGAAGTTTCCTTGATCGCAGAATCGTTGCTTGAATTACTGAGACGATAAGTAACGCTACGACGATGAGACTCCAAGAAAGAACACCATAAAAGACGCAGAGTAGATAGATACTCGGTTTTTTTCAACGAACAGGGTTGTTTCGTCCGGATCCAGCTGACGACGAGCCATCGAAGATCAAGTACCTCCGGACCACAGATTCTGCTGAAACGTCTGCGCCAAAATACGAACCTTCCAATATGTAGTTCGATCCATCTAGACCTGCTTCGTTCGATTTACGATCCATTGGATTGTCAAAAATTAGCAGTATATACTTTACACTACAGCTCTGAAAGGATGATTCATCCGTTCGCACTTGAATTTGCGATAACCCGTTGATTACTTCTACGCATTCTACCCGCGCATGTTTCAAATTTCCCGCCCTTGCGCATGCGCAGTAGGTCGATTTAAGGTGTGTGTGTGGGGGGGGGGGGGGGGGGGGGGGGGGATTTTCGCGATCCAGAAGCCCTCCGGCCTATCTGCTATTTCATCCTTCTCCTTGCGAGTGTCTCTGTTTTACCAGAATAAACATCTGACCGGGATGCGGGCAGCCCACCGAAATTCAAGATGACGAGGATATTGGACCCCGGGATAAGGGGGAATTTTCTGTCCTGCGGCACGACCCTCGATAAGAAAGAAAAAAAAAAAAAGAACTCTTGATGGGGCCGCGTGCATCGAATCGTGAATACGTATGTGGACGTATTCAGGGAGCCATATTGTTCTTCGCGAAATCGCCGTGAAATACAATCTGCAGATGTGAAAAATGGGTCATATTCCTTATTCAAATATTAAGCTTATTGGATGGACATGGTAGGCGAATGGATTTTTCTAAGTGAGCTCGGATTTCGCTGAAGCACGTGTCTGCCGGTGAACACGATGGCCATGCAACTACTTGCACCTGCCGTGATAGCCGCATGAAATCGCTCGGCGTTACCTCGGGTGCCGCTTCCGACTGCAGAATGTTAAAACGATTTCGAACTCGCGGTGGAATTACCCAGGTGTTAACTTATCCCCACAAAGCTTCGTACATTATTATACCCAGATACGTGGAAACGCTCGAGACTCCCGGAGAGTTTGGTTCTGCAGGAACAATGTAGCCAACGCCCATTGTTCAAATCCCGGAGGTTCTGTAATATCGAAAAAGGATTCGTTACCGGGTTCGGTTGATAATTATTAATGAACGAGTAGCACAGCCTGAATCCGAGGTTTGGAAAGAGAAAAAAAAAAGAAGCATTTCAGAATATCTAGAGCGAGGGATATTCACTTGTTGAAATCGCAAGCCACTTTGGAAAGCAGGCACTATGAAATCACTCGAAATCACGTATAATCGCTTGATATCGCGTGAATTCGGACGTGGGTTTACTTTTGTCCAATTCGCAAATCGCTTTGGAAAGTAGTCACTTTAAAATCGCTTGGAATGTCTTGAAATCAGTTGAAATCGTATTACATATTTTGAAATCACATGAAATATGTATTCACTTTTTGAACTCGCGAATTACTTTGAAAGGCAGTAACTTTGAAATCAGTTAAAATCGCTTGAATTTACTGAAATCATTGCAATCGCTTGTCACCCGATCTACGAGTGAATACCCCCTCGATCTAGAGCAATGTAATTATCCCGATGGTAGTGATCACAAATGGAAAATCATCTTAATGCACGATTGCAGAAATGCATTTGAGCAAATCCAAGTAACCCCAATGAGGTGTCTGAAGCAATCTGAGAAGAGATTTCACGGTTAGCACGTTAAAAATTATTGATCCCTGGTGTTTTTGTTCCGATTTCAACGTCTTTGACCAGTTTTGTTTTATCTAAAAGACTCGAGTGCCATCAGCTGATGGTTTGCGTGTGGAAACGTAACACAGATGCGATTATACTTACAAGTGCGACCGTCGTCGTGCAGCGAATAGCGAGAGTCGGCATGCTTGAATTGCGTAAACTCCGAGGCGCTATTTATCAAAGGCCGCAAGCTCGCAGTGACAAAGTTCGTTTCACTTGAGCGGGGGCGAACATCCACCCCTCTCACCATTTTCTCCTGCAAGCTCTCTTCGCATGTAATACAGGAGGTTACCGCGGGAGGCTTTTTCTTTTTCGTCAAAATTTTCTCGCGGCGAGGGAGAGTGAATAAGTGCCCTACGCTCGGCGCACCGACGACCCCTATTCTTTTTTCCTCATCATCCTCTTATACCTACACTACGCAGCTTCCGCTAGGCAAACCAGTTCTCCACCCGATGTCGGCTCGAGTGTGAAGGAGTCGATAAGAAGAACCGCGAGAGAGTATTTCTCAAGCGCTCGAATAGGTTCGAATTCTCGATTAATCATGAAAGCAACCCCCTTGTTTTGAAAGAGGTTGATTAAACGACGGGATGGTGAAAAATTCGGGGCGAAAGCTGTGCAGCGAAATTAGCTTGTTGTGTAACCTGTACAAATGATGAACAATTTCTCTGCCACACGATCATGACTCTTGTCGAAGAAAACAAAGCGGGTAAGTCTGTGTAATAGGTACAATACACGAGATGAAAGAAGTACGGCTCTTGGCATTGGTAGACGAGTGCAACGGCTTGTGTTTCGAGGGCGAAAACAAATGGGTCCAATTCTAATATCGCGCAGTCAAGTGACGCCGGCGAGGCTATGAAAGGCCTTAATTACCCAGATTAGAATTTGAACGATGCAATCGTTAGTCAAGCCTGACTAATCGAGGGTATAATGCTTACACCTATCGCATGCTGAATCCTCGACTGAAGAGCGTTCACACTTCACGGTACTCTATAGATATAATATAACAATGGAATCCTGCCGGAGGCGAGAAAACAGGTGTTGTGTAATAATTTGTGCATACAACCACCTGCGTTCACCGGTTAATTGTTACCCATACGACACTGTAATTCCCACAATTGCGCAGTCTAATTTGGTGCAACAATCGATTGCGGTATACACGGTATACGTTAGTGGTAGACAGGTTATAGTTTTCGCCTTTTGCGATGGAAGGATTTCGCAAATTACAGGAAAGTATCGTAGAGAAAGTAACGTTGTTTGAAGCGGCTCGTCGGCTAATCAATGCCCCAGCAGGATACTATGGACTTGAAGAGAGAAAATGATAAATGTTCCACCTGTGTTCCCTGGTATTAATTATTCCACCCTTCAAAACTCGGGTTCGTTATACACGCCGGAAGTGCGACCGGTTTTCCCGTCGGGCGACACATTCCGTTTTTCTCTTCTCTCGCAAGCACATTGTACGCACATATACGTACTCGGAAAATGAACATCATTTTCTGAAAAATTATCGCCGTTGTCGGAGGGTTTTTTTTTCGCTTTTTTGAGCTAACCACCTGCTGGGATATTTCAACCAAACTAAGCGAGTCGAAAGGCAACCGTACGCGCCCACTTGAAACTCTAATATCGCCACTCGAATTAAGCCTCGGGGTACTTATGGCACTCGGTACTTACCATACGGTTATATCGATGCTGCGGAACCCGTTTCAGAGGTGCGGGATATACCTTGCCTCCTTTCGTATTACATTATTATACCTAGCTCGAAAATGAAAAAATTCGTAAACTGCTTGGAAAAAATATAAATCTGACACCTTGTATGTGGAAAGTAAGTCCTACCAAGGACAGTAAATAAAATGCTGTATATTGCGGTTTTGCAATAAAGAAATATTTTTTTTTTCACGTTATTTTACCGTCTTACAACGTATAATAAATAAAATTTATGACAATCGCTGGCAAACATTGTAATAACGGGAACGGAGTTTCAATCGAAAACAGTCGTACTTTTTTTTTAAGTTTCTTGATTTCTGTCCGTTTTTATCGAACTACAGATACAAGGTGACTTTATCTTTACTCGATATCTATCTAACGTGATTTTTTTTTCATCTTAGGTGTTGCTGGGAAAACTTGACTAAAGCCAATTCCGGGGGACTAGAAGTTCTCGGAATGGTACGGGTTTAACACTGACAAGAACTGCGCGCGTACAAAGTGTGACAAACGACAAGAACATTAAGTTGAATCACCCTTGATCATCGGGTGTTTCGTTGGGTGGCAAGAATTGGAATACAGTGTAAAAAGAAAACTTCATTCAATTATAACGCATAATAGATAGAAAAGCAACGAGCCAGCTCGCGAGTCTCTACTGAAAATTTCAATTCCCAGAGATGACCCGCGAGTTCATAAACACCCAGCATCCCCCATGCAGCGGACCAGATGGGGCTTGATGCTGGTCAATTAATCAGCTTGCCCTCCTAGTTTTAACATTTACGTCCAGCAATAAGCTGCCCGGAGATAATTCAGGGTATATGTAAGTCTTCGCGTTGCATATCCCCGGTACAATAATTTCGACGTCATTAATCCGAGATGAGATTAAACGAATTTATGGATTTATACGCGGGATTGAGCGGTAGATTTATCCCGCGGGCATCGCTGAAGCAATTATAATTGAATCTCAGCTTTAACGCGGCGAGAAAAGTCCGAGCGATGTATAAACGGCACGCGGTTATTGGTGGATTTACTTACCGCGCGTATAGCTTTTCCGCATTAGCATAATTTCGAAATTCTCGCTGAGCGAAGAGAAGAGGCGATGATGAAGAAAATTTGCACGTTTCGTTGGCTCCCTTTAAACGAGTGTGATTGCGTTTCGGGGCGAACCCTTTCCTCCGAAACGAGTCAACCCTTCGAGCGGTGAAAAGTCTTATTTGAAAAGCGCCCTGATCCCCGACTCCGTGGTGACGCCATCTTCCGCACCACCAAACGGGATGGAATATATACACAAAGCCCTGCACGCTGAGCTGGTTCTAATTTACCAGGAAACTCCATACCTATCCCCGAAATTCGTTGGACAAATAAGACGCGGTCGTGTTTTCTGACCGCGCTATTCAATGAATATAACCGGCGTCCAACCGAACTACGCGGCGCCACGTTTATTTACCCCTCTATTTATTTACCAACTAAACCATATAATCCTGCTTTTACGTGATGAAAATTTTTACGAAGATACGTTATACGATTTTCTTCTACAACCGGCGTTCAAAAACTAAGTACCAAAACCTTTTTACCCCGCGCATTAGGACGACTGCCATGAACGTGTCTCGCATACGGATCAAGCCGAAATATTTTTGTACAACGCGAGCATGTTTTACGCGTTTTTCCATGCGTATTTTCCGTGCACAAAGTACCCGTTCCTATGACGGCCGAATGAGTTTGCGAATACGCATACGCCAAGTACCGAAAAAAACCACTTTTACGTCCTAGAAGTGTTGAAAGTGGCCTTTCCGCACTACGCGCGTGCGCCGTCGTGAACAAATTTGACATTACGCGACCATAACCTCAATTTCGTGCTTCGTGAAAAAATGCGCAACATCCTCGCGTTATAATCAAAAAAAATCGTGTGCAATCAGGAGGCGATGGTCTTTTTTCTTCGCGTATTTGTAATATTCATCTTAGGCTTCGCCTACGATGTCATATTGCAAAGTTACGATCGGCCCGAAAAAAGGAGTTTGCCTCCTCGTTACCCAATATGTACGCTATTAAGAGCACCGGCTGGTGGGCGAGTTAATACTATCGCGAAATCTTAATTTTTTGTCCACTACTGTGACGATAACTCGCAAAAAACGCTATCATAATATCTGAAACTCACCGTTACTCTGATTCCAAGCCATCTCGCTTTCCGGCATGGTTTAGGGGTTGTCTCTAGTCGCTGGGGCTAATTTTGATTGATCATACTCCGCGGGCTCCGAATTTACATCACTGGGGCTAATGGGGAAGAAATCGTGTTCATTATTACCTCGGAAAACGGATGGGTATGAATTTTAATGCTTGATAACGAGAGATGGATCGGATTTCGAAATTTTCCTAACATTTTATCTCGTCGCCTGTTACACGGCTTTCCAATTATTTATCTTCGAAATGCATGTGTCATAATGAAGTCAGGAATAAGCACGTACTTCAATGTGGGGAACGGAATTCTAATATTGTAACTGTCGCCTTTTGTTTCTTTGTTTCAATCTTCCTGTTTTGTTAAATAAATTTTTACAATTAGGTGTCTTGTTACTTGCCATGTTTGACGCACTTCTTGCCACATTAACAAATGAAGTGGGTAAACACTCGATCGATAACTTGCTGCAAACTGGTTAGTGACTGTCGGTATAAAAAAGTATCGCCGATTGGTATTCGGTACCATCTCGTATGGTTTTCCAGGATTTGAGGATAATGAAAGGTGAAAATTTACTGCCGGTATTGTCAAAAAGTGACACACCAATATTGCAAAACCTGCATGATCTCTGTTATTTATAAATAACCCCACGGTACAGAAAACCGTAGCTAAAACCATGTGGTACATATGTGCAATATAGGTTGCCGTAGGTCAGGCGATTGCAATCTTACTAAACTGGGGTATGAAATTAAAAATTTCCAAATTGTATAACTACATACGAATTCTAGCGCGCTAGTAACACGTATCGTATAAAAAAAAATGTTGGTAACTCAGAATTCGTACCTACGATATTATTATCTAAATATTTTAACGCGTGATATATTGATTGTATGAAGAATTTAAATTAATTACAGTTCGTAAACGTTGCAAATTTAATGGTCGTATAACATATAATACACATACCTACGGAAAGATTAGTCATATCGCGTTGATTCTAGATAAAAACTGTCTCTTTATTTCGAAGAGAAGAATCCCTAACGCCGTTCCGGTATTCAGACTGTCAACGCCGTTCGTTAGCGGAACATTAACTCGCATACCGTCTCTGCGCGTAGCCAAAGAAACAGATTCTGGACTCAGGCCTTCCGTTTCACCGCCGACTATGATGATAGTTTCGTTACTTGTGTATTCGGTACCGAAATACGGGATGACCGGTAACTTTTCTGCAATGTTGTGAGAGGCTTGTTTTCGAACCTTCGCTTCATTTGAATCAGCATTTTCATCTGACTTTGAAAGCTTGGCATCGCGGGGTGACTTCTCGGTAGAATCTTTATTGGTATTCTTCAAACCTTCTTTGGATCCTGCGTCAGTCTCAGCCTCGGAGTCGCTACTGTCGGAGTCTGAACTTGAGCTAGAATCAGAGCTTGAAGTACCGAGATCCACATTGGACTCTACCGGTGATTCCGAATTGTTGTCGGCAACGAAAATATTCGCATTTTCGCTTATTAAATACTGCACTTCTGACCACGTTTGTGATTTGTATATCGGCACGCGAAAGTGCGCACCTGCAGCTGATCTCAGCACTTTCGGATTCCAAAGATCCACGCAGCCTAAAATTAACAGGTTTAAACATAAAGTGAATTTGAGCACAGCTTCGATTGTAGATTGGAACGAAACAATCAAATTCATTTCTTCGGGTACGGACCTTTGGTTAAAATTACTCTCTCGCATCCGACTCCAGCCGCAACCCGAAGAATAGCTCCCAAGTTTCCGGGCTCTCTTACATTGTCGCATATCACAGTTATTGGTAACGCATCGGGAGAAGGTTCCTTGTTACTTACATCGGGAGCTACGAATATACCTAAACGAGAATCCCAGATTGTTAGTCGAGCGTTAGCCAGATGAAAACAAAATGGAAGTATTGGCAACTTACCCATAATGCCTGGGGAAACAGTCAAATCTGACCATAGCTGTATCGTTTGATATGGAAGTTTGTAAAGCTTGACACCATCTTTGGGTAGAGATATTTTGGCAATGTCAGATTTTCTGCTGAAGATAATTATCTCAGGCATACATCCGGCTTTTATGGCATCCTCGATCAATCTAAATCCCTCCAGCAGAATTCTGTTGTCATCCTTATCTTTTTTACGCGATCTTACGACTTGCATTAAAGAGCTGTAACGGCAAGTAAATTGTGAATCACAAGCAAAGGCTAGAAGATAAAAAGTTATGTCTAAAACGAGATCAAGTCCAATTGATCCACAATGCGTACCTTATTATGGGATCGTCCCTGTCGAGTTTAGTGAAAATCGGAGTCCCGTCATTGTTCAACGTGGCACCTTCCCTCTGCTCTTCTTGAATCTTTGCGTTTTCTTTCTTGTCTTCAGCCAGCTTGAGCCGTTGTCGTCGGGCAAATGCAAACTGGGCGGTCTGCAGAATATTTTGAGGAACGGTGTGCTCCTGATCGTTGTACAGATCTTTCTCGTTAACAATTTTTGATGGCTTGCGATGAGTCCACCGACTGTAGCCTTTGACTCGTAAAAACACTTGAGCGCTAATCTGCCGCTGAGTTATTGTACTTTGAAGACACCTCATGGTGCTTTGCATTGTTGTAAACGTAAATGCCATTTTTATAACATGTGTGTGTGTCTTTCTTCTTTTCTACCGCTACACTTTCAGCGTTGATTCTAATAATTAGCTGACCGGTGTTACAATCAGCATTGAAATTATTTGAAAGAGCAACTTCAGTCCGTAATATATCCGGCACTTGTTTTTTGAATGACGCAATCGTAAGTCAATTGTTTTTGCCCGCGATATGCAAAACGCCGGTTTTGAGGTTAAGCTGGAACTCTTGCAGCAACATGCGTGCCGCCACACACCAACACCATAAAAATTAAAGCAGCGTATGTGTTTGGTTTGAAAGCAGGTTAGTATCGTGGTTAATATGCAGATTGCGAATTGCGACACGTGACCTGATTCGTGAATCGTAGAGAGCAACAGAGATATTTACGCAAGCGTCGTCGTCAAGCGTTCAGTCGGGAGCGTGTGTCGATTGTTTTGACACGTAAAATGCGCTGTGTGTCGTCCAAGATGAACGTGAAGGTCGCCAAGTGAGCCGCGAGACAACGCTTAGTTAACAGTAGTTCGTTTAGTTTAATATTGTTTTTCAGTTCTGGACTCTGTGATTGCTAATCGCCGGTTTCGACACTCATCTTGGAAGACAATGGATCAATGGATAAATAATGCAGGCTGAAAATATATCCCCCTCGAACATAGCTGTCGGTGTGCCTGCGGAGGTCAGGTGACCTCTTAACCCAGTGATAAATTAAACCATCGTTGTTGATGATCAGCAGCTTAAAATGAAGCTGTTCAAGTTGATCGTTCATCAGAAGAACTTTAGTGGGGAGGATTTGATTATAAATCCCAAAGATTATCCGGGAATAAAGAAAGGCGATATCGTTGAGATATTTCATCCGGAAGATGAATTCAGTCGTTTGCTTCTGCAGATCACCGCCTTCAAGGAGGATCTACAAGGCAGAGAAACCGTCAGTGTTGAAAATAACATTGCGACCACTTTTCAACTTAGAACATTCGCTGATGTTTACATGAATATTGTCAATCCTGACGACGTCGCCTTGGATTCTGTCGAGCTCACCTTCAAGGATCAATATATGGGGCGTAGCGAGATGTGGAGGTTGAAAAATTGTCTGGTAATTAAAAGTCTGACTCTTTTATTGTGTATCGATAAAGTTTCCCATTAAACAAACTTCCATCTCATCAAACTTTAATTTAAAATCTTAATTTCTCTAGGTCAACACGTGCGTGTATTTAAATAAGAAGATCGAATTCTGCGGAGGAAGCATTAGGTGCCAAGTACACGAAATGTGGTCCCAGGGGGATCGAGTTGCCTGTGGCGTGATAACTGACGATACAAAGGTGAAATATCTGTAACAATTTGCTAAATCTGGCCAAGCATACAATCAAAAAGCTCTTAATTTTATAGCAATAATCGAGCTATTAAACTTGAATTCGACGAATCAATCGACATGGCTTTAACATTGATAACAATGTTCTCAATCATTGTCTTCGCAATAGGTGGTCTTCCGTTCGTCGACAAGCATGGTATACCTGTTTATCCAAATGAGTTCCGAAATGTGGGACTTTGATATTCATGGAGACTTGTATTTTGAGAAAGCAGTAAATGGGTTTTTAGCTGATCTTTTTCAAAAGTGGAAGAAAAACGGTAGCAACCATGAAGTGACGATAGTTTTATTCTCACGAACATTTTACAACGCGACAAGCCTTGAAGAATTTCCCAATCACATGAGAGAGTGCTTGCAGCACGATTATCGGGGTAGATTCTACGAAGATTTTTATAGGTAATGCAAATATCAATGGAATCCACCACAAAATACTCAATCTTAAACATCTCCAACGTGTGTTATAGAGTTGCTGTACAAAATGAGAGATACGAAGACTGGAGCAATATATTAGTTCAATTGCGAAAACTGTTTACCGATTATCAAAAAATTGTTCTCGAATATCACCAACGGCCTGGAATTGTTATGCCAAAAGCCATAAACTCAACAGCTGCTCAAGGGAATTTCTTAGAAGTTCTGAATATGTCCTTGAACGGTGAGCGATAGTTGATACTATTGACTAATAACCTGTAGATGTGTGGAAATTGAATAGCAATTTATTTCTTTCGCAAGAAGTTTATATTACGAAATTATTATGCAATGTGATGTACGATATTGTGATATGCTTTCTTTTTTAGTTTTCGAAAAACACTACCTGGATCGCAGTTTTGATCGAACCGGGCAGCTTTCTGTGGTTATCACTCCGGGGGTTGGAGTATTCGAAGTTGATAGAGAATTGACCAACGTTACTAAACAAAGAATCATTGATAATGGTGTGGGTAGTGACTTGGTTTGCGTGGGAGAACAGCCGCTGCACGCAGTTCCTTTGTTAAAGGTACTGTTCCATTATGTTGAAATCTTGAAACCAGAGTTCTTGTGTTAATTCTATTATCACATAAGAATATTTTATTATAAGACAAAACTCTTGTAGTTCCATAACAAAGATACATCGATAAATGCTGCAGACGACTACAGCATGCCGCATTGGATAAATCTCAGTTTCTATTCGACAAACAAAAAAATACCTTACTCAACCTTCATACCTCGCATCAAGTTACCACCTAAAATATCAAAACCACCGTCAGAGTGTGGAAAATTGCCAAACAAGACAAAGCTTCTGCAGGAAGATGGCAGCGAATGTCTGCGTAATACACTGTTCGACTATGACGCCTACGATGCTCAGGTTTTCCAGTTACCACCTGTTCATACTGCTAGGTGAAGCTATTTTTTTAACAATTAGTTTATAATAATTTAAATTAATTTGAAGACTTGTATTTTGTATTAAACTCGATTTGTTATTTTTTATAAATTTGTAATCTAGCTTGCAGAGAGTATCGACTAGAACAAAGAAAACTAGTGTAGCCTGCATGGAAACGCACAGCAATTCCCAGGCTCTTAAATTGTTGAAAAGAAAGATGTCGGATCCTGATATACATCATCCACCTCCCGATACTCATTCTTCCCCAACGGTTGCCTCCCGCAGTGCAGCAATTTCGATTCCTCATCGAGCGGACGATTTGATAAGTGTCAACTCTAACGGAGAAGTTAATTGTAAGATGGTATAGTTGTTACATGTCAAGTACAGAGCTAAATCGATACAATTTTCCATAGCAAAACCAAGAATATCTTTAATTGATGACCATGGAGATGTGGAGATATCACCTCCGTTTAGACCAGTCGTCGGTAGTGCTGGAAGTCCTACCAATTCCGTTACTCAACCCAACAACATTAGGCCAGGAAGAGCTCTGATCAATCCATTTGACCCGTCTCACGTAACGATAAAGTTGACAAGTAACAGGCGAAGATGGACTCACATTTTTCCGAAAGGTGGAGTATCGCGACTGCATTTACTCCGTAAGTATTTTCTTGCAATAATTTCGCGTGTCATATTTCTCAGGACCTACGGGTGTGCTTATACAACAACACCACTACCAAGCTGTGCCTACGCAGTCTAGTCCCGAACAACTTAGCGACACAATGTCCATACTCAGCAGTTCTCCTAACGAGCACAGCATCGCGTCCATTAACGCTCAGAGTACTTGTCAAATTCCGAGGTCTGCGTCACAAATTGGATTTCAAGATCGTACGTTTCTTATTTGAATACTAAGCAAGACACATTGTCCTATAAAATACGACTTAACGGCAACTATGTATTTCACACATAATTTCTTACTGATTTTAGACATGAAAGGAAAGGCTATACGGCTCAATTTCCCATTAAATTCGGTCGATAAAACTGGGCATATTGGACCCCCAACCACTAATAACAAAAGTTTGACGCTATTATGGGGTGCGACTGGTGAACAAGAATGGACTCCAGCTCTAACAACAGGTATGGCCGGTTTATCTTTAACGATATCTTTTTTCCCAGTAATTGTACTTAATTATACAGAAGCTATAAATACTTAATACCAATTTTAGAAACATTCATGACGGTAATTATTTAACAGTTTGTAGCATGATCTCACAGCGATATTTTTTACCATTATATCCGCAATCCATATTTCAAAACACTCTTTATCATTTCAATTTAATTTTATTACAGGAGAAAAAAATTATTTTCGTATCAAGTTTGAGCTATTAAAGGAAGTTACTCGACATACGTTGGTTGACATAAGTCATAAAATCCCAGTTTTCAATCAGTTGAACGTCTTGAGCAACTGATCAAACATTTCATCATCTTTGTTATATTTTCCTAAGCATAAAATCGAATTCGATGCCTTGTTTTTTACAACTTCATCAGCTCTTAGATTACTAGAGATATCGAAGATGGTAACAGTTGTTATTTTTATTAATAGTACATAATGCTTCTTGTGTGTCTTTTTGCTAATACATTTCATTTTCAGCTGTAACTCTACAATCTGGACATAATTTGGACATAACAATAGTAACAACATTCTGGTTTCGGACCTGATAACTTAACAAGTTTTGGCTTTAGATATTCAAAATTATTTTCTTTTTTAAATTTCAATTACAATTCAGTGCTGTTCCATCTTTCATTGTACGCATTGTCTAATTCTTTCATTGTTTTCGTCAATGCATTGAAATCAAGTATGAATTCACGAAAAGATCATTAGTTTCAAGTTTTCGCTTTTGGGGATATTCCAGTACTTTAAACCAAAGGAAATAGTCTTGAAATTTAATGTCTCTTCAAATAACAGGATTATATTGATTTTCGCTTGCGCTGAGTACCTGGTAATTAACTCTTTACATTTGAGTTAAGGGATTATAAAACTATATAATAATTATTATGAATCTTTTTTTTATTTCACATTGTTGTTAATGCAAAACAAAAAAAAAACATATATATCCACATCGCCAAACAATTTCTCCCTCAATCATTTACTCAACAAAGAACACAAGTTTCTGACATTATCTACCTTGAATATAAATAATTTATTGTTCAACTTATTTCCATGCTGTGGTACGTCTTGTTGGGATGCGACGCTGGACAATTTGATGCGTGTGTGATGTGCGACTATGCGATGTCACTTTATACAGCGAACATAGGTTAGCGTCCCATATATTACTCAGGGCTGACTCGGTTACGGTATATACTTACATTTCAAGGTGTACACTCCAGTAGATTTGTCACTACTTTTTAAGATATATTGTACATTTGACTTTATTTCAAATCTAATCTCTTATGTCGTTGTTTTATAATTAATGCATGCTTATATAATTGTGTAGTCAATTTCCTTTTCTATTTTATTGAATGAACACAAAAGCAATGGAAAAAAATGCTGATTCTTACCAATCCTTACGTAAACTTATTAAACAAGCAACTTACCTCATATTTTCAACTATCAGTGTTAGCTACCCACTACAGGCAACAGAATTTTCCTAAATTTCTAACTAACTCTACCTCTTGAAAACCCATCTTAAAATTTCGATATGTATTTCTTCCGGTAACAGTGAAAAATGATTATTATCAAATTAGCTGGACGTCATCACAAATCCGAGCCAAAAAGTTTATTATAAATATTATAGATGCTGTACCAGATAAGAGGATTGATATTTCGTGCATACGTTAGATTGCACAAAGTTCTTTTTTGATCAACATCATTTGTTATAAATTGTTTTTTGTACCATGGATTGGTATCGATTTTTATTTGTTTTCTTGTTTTTTTTTTTTCCTCTTATTCGTTCGGTTTTTTATCGATCGAATGTAAATTAGTAGTTTTGCCGAAAGCTTAACACGTACGCAAATATAATAATTATTTTCTTGGTAGTGAAAGTAGATTTTATTCAGCATATTCCAAGTTTTTTTATAATCTACCTACAGCACTTCAATTTTAGCTGAACTATTTGTCCCTATATGACCGTAGTATTTCATATTAATCCTTTGTACGATATTCCTCTAAGTTCATAGGATTGGAAATGCAGGTTTCTCTCCTTGTTTCGCCAACTATCGACAAGTTACATACGTACACGTATATTTGAGGAAAAGAATCCAACTTATTCACTATGCAATATCGAGTACGTGTGTCTGCATGCGGAGTATGCAAGTTTTATTGTAATCGATTGCACTGTACTGTATCAAGTCGCATTATTATTATTGTTATTGTTGTTGTTGTGATTATTATTATTATCATTGTCACCTCAGATTATTATTATTATTATTCAATCGGAATATATTTATTTTTGCAATAGGTTTCAGATGGTTCAATTAATTAACAATTTCGACTACTTGTTTCTCAATAAGTAGCAGCTTCGCAATGCGTCTAATTTTTTCCATAGAAAAGCAAATTTAAGCTTGGATTGAGTAAATAGTTATAGTTAATATTAATAACGGCAGAATGTAAGATTTACAGATAAGATTGAACGACAGGATGCTGTTGGTTGTTGAAGAAAGAATGTTTTTTGAATATTGAAAATTCATATCATTTACATAATTTAAACATATTAGTTCGTAGTTTTTCCGAAACCCAGTGATATTACAAGCATCGCGCCATGTGGTATCATAGTCATGGAAGTGTTTTTTTTTTTTGTTTTTTCTTACAAACGTAGAATTGAAAAGTTGCAATCCAATTGGTGTTTACTAAATTTTCCATTTTTCAATTACGAATTTTATTGTAGTTCATACCTTGATAGGTATTCATTGATATTCATTAAACCTTGACTGTTTACTGTTCCTCTTTTCCATACTAATCACATACTCATTTCATATATTTTTCCCTAATGCATGGCTTGTGATATCGGAGGAATTATTTTTTTGATACCAAATATGAATGTACAATCTCCGGTGTAGTATAAATATGCACATATATTTTATTGTGTTATTTTGTCTGTATATGTATAACATTCGGGAGTTTTAACAAATGAAATTGTAATCAGACGTATTATCGTTCAAAGAATCTTGTTACGTTTGATTGAAGCTCGAGAATAATAATTTTCTGATGATCGCTCGAAAATATTGTACATATTATTACAGCCGAATTAATCGCATGCTCACTTCAATTCATTCTCTAATCTACTCGTATCTGAGAGTAACTCTTCATGGTTCACATTTTCTCAGCTTATTCACTCATCCGCAGTCAATATGTGTAAGTAGTAGCAGTTGCCCTGCACTCATGCTATCGCACTATTGTTTTCAGTTCACATGATATAGTAGAAGACTCTCTTTGGTACGAAGGACTGTAAATAAAGAAGAAATAGATACCTATAAAATATATGTATGCACTAGTTGTGTTTCACCAATGTAATTAAAATCTCATCGATCGATTATCAGTTTGATTATCATGTACCTGGCGAACACGGTTATTGTTGTTCATAATTATTGTATAAGGAAACAGCGATATTTGCAAACCTTCTGTCTAAAATATTTCACAGTTATAATGAAATGTAAAATCAAACAGGTATTCATTAAAACGTTGTAGGTTTTAAACATAAGACTTGGATGAACTCAATCCATGTATCGAATTCCATGTCAATGATGCCGACAACTTTGTTTTTCTAGCACACAATTATTTGCTTAGATCATTATAGTTTGAAGACCACAAAGAGACTCTTCATTAGCATCGATAAGTTGTTGAAATCTATGTGTTTGTACTTGTGTCCTTTGGTTTATTTCAACAAATATGTTATCTCTGAATGGAATATCTCATGCCTAAAGACTTGTCTTCAAACATCTGCTTCTTCTTTATTTATATATTTATATATATATATATATATATATATATATACATACATATAATGCAAATGATAAAAATTGATTTACATTGAAAGATTTCTCTTTCTTAGGTGTCGATTGGAGATCATTAACTATCCCAGCTTGCCTCCCTATTACAACGGATTACTTTCCAGATAAAAGAAGTTTACAGAACGATTACGTCGTCTCAGACTACAACTTGTTACCCGATGACGTAAATGCAGACTTTGCACAACTTAGAGCAATATACAAAAAACCACTTAACACAGCTGAGGTTTTCAAAGAACTTGTTTCTCAGCGTTTAGCTCAGGTAGAGTCTCATTTTATTGCATTCTTCTTTGAGTACTACAAATCTCTGACGGTATTTCATTTTGTGAAAATTATTTTTCAGGGATTTCAATTGATAATTTTACCACCAGCCAATAAAACGCAAGCAACAACACCCGGCAGTAAACCTCCAGCTCCGCTAAGCTCGTTGATGCGTGGGATGCAGGTTGAGTCAGAGCCGAAAGAAGAATACTTACTCAGTATTGGCAGAATTTTTCACAAAATATCACTTTGCGGAAATTCTATAACGGTCACACGTTACAGACCGAGGTTTGTACGAAAAAAATTATTCCTGAGTACGAATAAAATGACACATCTCATTTTATTCCCACTAAAGTTCATCGTACGGATCATAATTAATCTGCCTATAAGTCGAATATTTATGTTTCACAGACATCCCTATCCTCCATTTAACATACACTATCGATATCGTTTTCACGCTCCTCATCACGACACTTACGAAGTATCGTGGGTTTCCTTCACCACTGAAAAGCTGGAAAATTACAACTGGAATTATTTGGACCACTATATTTGTACTAGAGGTGATACAGATTTTTCATTAGTCGAGGTGAGCTTCGTTAAACGTCAATTTGTGAATAGTTTTGTATTTAGTTGTGCTCTGATTATTATTCAATAAAAAAAGTCTTCTTCTGATCAATTGCATTTTCTTTTCTCTAGGCACTCAAATATTGGCGTTTTAGAGTATTTCTGCTCCCTCTGAATACTCCTGCCACTCGTCGAATCTTGGATGGTTCGGTACATTGTGACATATACTCACCAGCTACTTCCGCAGAGCAAGCCAACTTTATGGAAGGATTCTTACGATTTATCGAGACGTGGTTGAACAGAATTCGCCGTCCCAACGCGAATAAAAATTGGGTAACGTTTAATATCTGCCTACTAGTTATATCGTTGTATAATTTCCTTGGTGTACTCACACGTGTCACCATGTATACGTATCCAAATACACGTGAATTCTTTCTTTTACATCACGACAGAGAAGTACAATGTCAATCTTAGCGTGTTTTCTAGTATCAGTATGGGTCAATCGCTAATGCGATACACGGACACAGTTTAAAAAGTTACTATTTTTTATGCGTTTCACAAAGTATGATTAATAATACTTTGTGAGTCTATGAATACCTCTTCGAAAATCGTAGGTGAAAGTCGTATCAGGCTGTGTATCGAAATATGTATTAGAATATGGTTTTCGTAGTTGTCAAGGTATTGACCATAAATTGTATTATTTGGAGGTAATCTGAAAAGACTTGTTGATTCCCCGTAGAATGATATATCCTTTATAAAAAGTGGTCCAGTATTATATAATTTTAACATCGTTTTTCCTTGTCGTCTAATTATGTACTATCTATTGAGTAATGTTTACATGTCGATCGATATTTGAATTGTTTTTTTTTTTTTTGTTTTTTTTTTTTATATCATTTTTCCTTCAGATTGTGTCTCATAAATTTTGTTTTTGATTTGATTTTTGTCTATTTTGCCAAACTGCATGTTATTATTTAGTTGCAGTTGCGTTGTGTAACAATTACATAGATTTGGTTTCACAGCTTGATTTGCATCTAACATTGCAAGTGCGATATTAAGTTTCCCTTCGTGCCTTGACTTTGGTTTAACATCGTCGTTATGTAACTTTACAAATAACCGTAACTCATTTACAGGCTATATAATATGTTTCCTCGTGTTCACTATCGATGTACAAGTTTCTTTCTACTATCGATTCTGCAAACGAATTTTGAACGTACTACAAATTGGATTACGTGGAGGTCAATTAAATTCCCACTATCCACTGTGCGAAAAAGGTTTGATCTTGAAATTCTTTGAATCTGACTTATTAGGAATTTTTCTTGTCACATATTTTGAACATTCTTTTCTATTTGAAATTTGTAATATAATAAATTTGTAATCACATGATACAAAGGCTTGACTTTAAAATTTTACGAACAAGTGCCGAGACTAGAATCCAGGCAAATCTAGTACGAGTCTTGCAGAAATTGAATTTATAGAAAGAATTTGGCATTTTATTTAGGCGAAAATGCGGATGCAGCCCAAATCCTCTTCGATAGCGGAAGACCGTTTAGCATGATATGTTTCAGAGCCCGGCAGCTCTAGTTGGAGTTCCCCCGAGAGATCCTGCCTCCCACTTGACAAGGCGCAGGCACAGCACGAGCCTGATATTCCTCACTAACCAGGTACTTCCTATCCTCCCCCTAGCATCACTTCGTCGACAGATGTGGAAACGTTTATATTTTCAGCCGATTACAGATATTTATCGGGACATATTGAGTCTATATCATATACCTATATATATATAATGTGTATATTTGTTTGATTTTTTTCAAATGTGTCGCATATTTTTACCACATTTTTTTCTTTCCATTTTCTCTTTGAGTTTTATATCACATACGCCGTGCTGATTAGAAACTTTTCATCAATTTATCTGCGAATTGCATACAATTGATCGACGCTAATTTAATTTTCTTTTTACACGTTTGAAATGGAGAATGCTGGCTTTGTTTTTTCGCCTTTAAATATCCAATACTGGTTGAATTTTGTTCCTTGTACTCACAATTGATTGACAGCAATACACCACGAAATGTTTTTAGTTTGTATAAAAAAAGAATATTCTTTTGTAGCTTTACAAATAATTTAACTGTGATCTTCTTCAAAACGATCATTGATTAGTAGCTTCTATGAGAATTTAATGATCTTGTCTGCCTGATTTTTTTGCTTGAATGTTCATCATTATAAGTTTGCAAGCTTATATATCGTGTGAAGGAAATATGTATATATATACTTATATATATATACTTATATATATATATATATGTATATATACAATTATATTCAAACGTAGTTGAATGCATATTTGATAATTAATATTCTATTTAATTCATTTTCCATACTCGAAGTATAACAATTCACGAATTGGCAGCTTATCAAGCTCTCGCAGTTATTGAAATTTTTCCTCCTACTTTCCAGACAAGTCTTGTTGGCAGCTCTCCGTTCAGAGAGAGACTTGGGAGCAACCGCCTGCCTGAAAAACCGAGACCCAGGTTTGATCTGCTTGCAATGATGTATTGATGCTTTGTGATGGATTCTCAGTAGTCTGGCCGTGTTTGCATTTCAGCTTTTGTCCCTTCATCTATCGCTCACAGCTTTCTCACCGATTCATGTTATATTGTCTTACTATCATCGTTGGACTGCAGGTAGAGAAAGTGGGCTTTAAAATCCAATAATATTATAACAATGTCCTCTCGCAAATACTTCATATTCTCACACTTGTAAATTTTTACCTATTATTTTATAGTTCAAAACTCACATGAATCTAACACAAATTTCAATACATCTTTAATACGCGTCAAGCTTCTGTGTGTTGTGGATCGTTCCATTTGTATCCAGCGATCTTACTTGTATCCCACAATTTTATTCGTTCCCTTATTGCCTCTTTCGTAAGAAATTTATACCTTTGGCAACTTAGGTATCGATATATTGGTAATAAAGTCAGAAAATGGTCACAGTTTTGAGTAGGTGAAATTATGACCCTTGAATATTATGACCCTGAGACTGTAAAGTTTCGTCCGCCATCTGATACGTTATTGGCATAAGTGCTATATCCATTTCTCGCACTATAATTCAGCACAAAGTCCGATATCAATTGTCGATACCGGCAGATTCTTGCAGAATTAGTCAAGTTCGTCAGTCTCCTAATTGAATATAGGGTATCGAGTCCATATCGTGTAGCAAATTGCTGTATAAATGGAAACTTTTAATTTTATCCTTGAGTCGTTTATGCATTGATACACTTCTCTGTTCTGTCACGAAGATATTGAATCTGTATTATCGCTGAAATTTATTTTCAATCCATTTTTATATTATTATTATACATGTATGCTTATTGTATCGACTTTTCATTCGTTTTACTGATTTTGTATTCTAATTTATGGTATTATTACCCATTAGCATATGGTATGGGTGGTGTGTGAGTGAGTCACAGGGTTCTTTGTACAGGAGAAGCATGTAATGAATACAGCTGCATCTGCCCGCACATGCCTTGACATTCCTCGCCACAACCCACACAGGTCAGTTTTAATTCATTTTTTTTCCACCTCGGTTGTGTTTAGAAAATAGTAAATTGAGAAAAAAAATTTTAATTTCTCCGTCAATCTTCTTCAGTTTCAGTTAAACGAGTACCTTACAATTTTTTTCTCCTAATCGTACTTTCTATCTGATCGTTATAATATCCCTTTAATTCTAGTAACAAAATTATCGGTTATGACGAATGTTCTTTATTGCTTCTGTGTTCTGACTCAGTTAATAGCTAAGATGTTGGTAACTGACAGCAAAGCTAGAATAATTGACGATGGATTACCATTGGTCAGTAATCGTTCATTATTTCAAATTAATCGGCAATACTAATTAGCGCATATAGTTTGGCTTGAGACAGCACATGTGCACCGCTTGAGTTTTAGCACTGTGAAGTCTATTTGTATTTTCTCAATTCTACGTCAAGTGTGTCGAATCTTTCATACCTTCATCCGTTCTTAAATCAATTGATCAGATCGGGCTCAAAAGTAATGGACAGAGGCAGAGTGTCGCCTGCGAGCGAGGCTGTCCTACCACACTCTCCGGAGCTACAACAACAACAAGATCACTCAGAATGTAGTGAAGACAGGTACAGATCTCAATAAAATGCACCCAAGATCGATCATTTCGTGAAACGAATACTATTCTTTCAGCATAAATGCCGAAGTGAGCAAGATTAAAAGCAGCGCCTCTAACGCAGAGATACTTGAGGCAATGAAGCAACCGCATACTGGAATAGGATTTTTAACTCAACATCCGTCATTGCCAAGCCTGACATTCGTCAGCGCAGAAGCTGTCCAATGGTTGAACAATCACATCGAGGGTGGCGTCACAGTTGAAAAAGCAATTATTATAATGGAGGTGATTTATTCTCTCATGTGTACCTTAAACTGTTTAAATATACATATACATGCTAATGAAAAACATTCCAGGGAATGATTCGAGAGAGGCTGATATGCCATGCATCTGGAAGTTTCAAGAAACCATTCATTCTAGGATTTTACCTCTATCATATAGTGCAAGACAAGGATGGTCAGAAAGGTACGCTGTCTTCAGATTCCGCCTAACATTCCATTTTATTAGCGAAGCGTATCCTCAATTCTTTCTCAATTTATTTCAGACAGGGAATACTTTCCACCCTTAGGTGATCTTCGGAGTTTTGAGAATGAATGGGTTGAAGTTGAGATGAAAGTGCCAAAAGGGTGGTGCGAACCCACTGCTCCAACGCAAATTTCAAACATATCATCACCTATATCTATACCCAGTTGCGATATCATAGACGAATCGAGTGTTCCTGTTTTTCTGCGTGACGACTCGGATCTTGTATTCTTGACGGAGGATCGTGAACGGACTGGTGAGCATTGACGCTATAATAGTTTGCGTTATGGACGTATCCCTATATATCTTACAGAAAGAATTCGTCGATTTGAAAACTAAATAATTTAGAATTTTTTTCTTTATGTTTTTGCTTAGCGCTAGTTTCTCCTTACAAGCACACTCATCTTGATATAGACATAAACAATAAAAGCGATAGAATAGAATGGGGACACCTCAGATATCAGTCATTATTCAAGACGGACTATTCTTATGAATTGGTTGTCCAGTGGGTCGCATCCTCGGGGAGTATAGTTGCTGACCTTGTAAGTTATCCAATTTAATTATTGAAAGTAAAAGAGACGTCGGTGCGATTAATCAATGGTCATCTTTTCGGTTTTGAATCATTCAGATATTCGGGTGGCAACGAAAGGCGCAATTGTGTGGAATACAAATGGTTCCGATACCCAGTGATTTGCTTGCGCTACCTTTCACTCTGAAAAGTGATCCTCTTCGGGGCCCAATCTTCATACCTCTACACACGGAATGTTTGATGACCAACAAACCGTATCTATTCGATGGTTTGTTGAAATTTGAACACGTGGTATCAAATTTTGTTGTATAACAATAGCTATCTGATGTTTCACTTTCAATGTGTTTGCAACAGAGTTTCGGGAAGACACCTACACTCAACGGTTGTTCCTCTTCCAAGAAGCCATAGTGCAAAGGTTCGGTTTTGTACCGTGTCTGGTGGAGGGCACTGAAAATGATCATCAATACGTCCACGTTACTGGCAATGCATTTATTCTCGTACCGTCGACATCTTGTATTCGAGCCAGACCACGAACGGATACGAATATAATCAGACGGATAACGGGCCAGAAACGATATCCAGTCCATCCTGATCAATCTAGTCCGCACGAAGCATATATTACAAGGCATGTCAGTGGGAAGAATAAAGATGACTACAGTATGGACAGGCGGGTCGGTATATATACTTAATGTAAATATTTTCTATATAAATTGATATCAACTGTTCTTATTTTTTTATTCAGGTTGGCTTTTTGTGGTCATGGAATCATATGGTCAGTCGCAAGTGGAAATCGTTGTCAACATCAGCGACCGGGGATGAGTTGTTTCAAAAAAAAATTATTCAAGATTTTAGAAACTTTTGTTCGAATGCGGACAACAGATTAAGACAGTACTGGGAGTCATGCTGGGAACTCAAAGAGAAAACGTGTTCCCGAACCGAGTAATTAAGTACATCCCAGTGTTCTGAAATTCAATGGCCTCGCTATCTGTTTTCGGGAATTTATTGGACATTTCAAAATACTATACGAGTGCTGGTTTGCTCAGTTTAAAATGATTCAGTGAGCAACTAAGAAATACATATGAAAAAAAGTTGGATTAATCGTGGTAGTTTTAAGCTGGCCTATACAGCCTGAAATTCCTATTCTTGCCGTTACTATACAAAAGTGAAATTTACAGAATATTAAGAATAATATTAACAATATAAGAAAGTCAGGTTTAAATCTTTTATTTGCAACGTCTAAAGTAATACATTAATTAATATTAATATTAACTAGAAAGTTATCCATTTTATTAGATATTTTGTATTGAAAAATAAATAAGTGTTCCTTTCGACAGGCCCAGATAATTTGTATGGAGACAAAAAAATTACATTGTGATTAGTGGATTTTTAATTTACACGCTGTCATCAATAGTGATCTGATCACTTGTGTTATAATACTTATGCGTAAAGTTGAACAGAAAAAAATAGAGCTAAATTGTACACTGATTAAATTTGTAATTGAAAAATAATTATCATTCCAACACTATGAAACGGATTTTAGTCCTCATGAGAAACTAGCGCCGATATGTAAGCTCATATTATCAGAAGTAATTATCCAATTTTAATTATGCCAAAAACGAGCCGCATGCAGCTCAAAGAAGGCATTTCATTTAGCTTATAGCTTTGACAAAATATTTCATTATTTGATATTTTAATTCTAAGTATTCGTAAGATTTACTAGCTACAAAGCAAAAGTTCAAAGAAGCTTCAGATGAATGGACGCAGAATTGAAAAATATTATCAAATTAAAAAGTACCTGTTATGTGAGTAAAATTCTGCTGGAGAAAAATTTAAATATACGGTTATTCTAGGCTAACTATTACGCCCGTAATTTATAAAAAGAGGATGAAAAAAAAATTTTTAAAGCCATTCACCGTTTTAGTACCCGCTTTTTGATGGTGGTGTCGCAAAGTATTTTTTGTTTTTTCTCATGAACGTTCGGCTGGAAATAAATTATTGATTTATAGTATTTAATCTTTGAATGTAACGATCAGTAGTTGAATATTTTTTATATATTGATTGTAGAATACCTTGAACTGATAGGAGTATTGAAAAATCCCCTAGATGCTGTTCGTTTTAAAAGTGACTCTGTAGACGGAGTGTGTCTAAGTTCCCCAGTTTTCGGTGTTCCCACTCCGTTTAGACCTTCGGAGTTGACAAAATTTGCCCAATAATCTGACGGAATCTTCAACAGACTTTCCACTATCTGTAAAAGAACGCAAGTATTATTACTCTAAAATATTCTGAGGATATTTTGAATCCAATGAAAGATACTTACTGCAACTTGGCTTTTTGTTTCACTTAGCATTGAGTTTGGAGATGGTTCCTGGCAGCTATAGCCGACAAGAGTTGGTCCGAATACTTTGGCAAGATTAGTGATCGGCATTTTGCATTCTGGACTGCTCGACACTCGCTGCAAATGGAGAATCAAGAATGCTAATGTATCGCGATTCGGTTGCGGTAATTCCGATATCGCTTGGTAAAGAGCAGCATCAGCATCCTGTTTATCAGAAATGGCCGTCGCTCTTGCAAAATCTGCCCATAGTCCGACTGTGATCAAAGGTTCGCGAAGAGTTCTGAATTAAGATGAAAGAAAAATTGTGAGTAAAATACCCTGTATTGCTCAAGGAATTGATAAAGTTATTTGTTGTGGTTTTAATCTTTTTCATAATCCGACAAATGTACCTCAAGAAATCTTTCAAAGTTGAACAAATAGTCGGTATATCAATGTCGGAAAGGTTGGGTGCACCCTTTCCTTTCAAAAATTTGTCCTTCAAGCATTTAACGTCGCTCGAACCGCCATTCACCCTGTATAAACCTTGTTCGCCCATTCCCCTCAGTTCGACCTCATTTATGCAGTGTACCACCAGCGACGGCACCATGGGTGGTATCATGGGGGTATAATCTGCAATTGTACCCTACGAAAGCAAAAATTGCTCACCTTGAATGGATTTCATATTTTTTTTGAATTGAATAACTAAATGTTGTTCACAACTTACAGAAATACCACGCAAAGTCGGAGTATTTCCTGCAGGTACGCACGGCAATGGTACTAGGTCTTTACATTCGGCGTGAGAAGTAGCTCTGCACTCTCTGCATTTCAAAGCTACGCGTCCGAATCGAATACTGCAATGATAAAGTTGTAGTTGAATCAAATTGCTGACCACACTTCGTGATAGATAATCAAAAATTGTACCACAAAACATCGTTCCCTCACCGTTTGCCACAAGGAGTGCATACTTCTGGCTTGATAACAGTCTTTGCCGTGAAAGTGTGACCCCTGGACGATTTAATGTTCAAAGTATATCCACCGATATTAGGGCTGGGCTTAAATACACCTTCGGAATCTGAACCGGAAGTCATGATGTCGGCTTTTGGAGCTGAAGGCTGTATGCAAACATATATAAACGGATTTTATTCAATGACTAGAAGTGTTTGCTGAATCCACTTTCTACTTTCACCATCCTATTATTTCATTCAACTCCTAAAATTAAGAAAAAAGGACCCACCTCCACGTCCATCAATGGATTTTTTGCATCCACGTGTGAACTTTTTTGTCTGGAGCGGTCAGCACTCGTGCGATATTTGTGGGGGCTCTGTTTTATTTGAGTATTTGGATCTTCATTTTCATTCCCAGGCTTTGCTTCAATCACAGAAGACGCTGTGATGGGCCCATCCTTGGGCAGAACAACAGTAGTTGTCGCTACTATCCGATCTGATGTATTCAAGTCTACAGCTTTCTGAATGCTGCTGCGCCTTTTCTTGGTTGAATATTCCCCGCTTGGTCTGTGCTCTTTCCATTCCCGTTTCTTTTGATTTTGCTGGAGCATGACACTCGCGTCCAAGTCGTCCTCCGATTTTGAAAAACAACTCAGATCGCTAAGCAGAGACCCGGTAGAATCCAATTCTGCTATTGTATTAAGCCTAGAAAAAAAAAGTAACGATGGGTTAAAATTAAGGCAGAGACTTTTGAAAGTCTCCTGACTTTCCTAAGGATGCAATTTCGACTCTTACTTATCAGCGTGATGCAAGTCTTTTAGATGAACGTTGCTGCTGCGATTATTTAATGTTGTATTATTGAGGAATTGCAACTTTTCACGTGTTTCATCATTCAGGTTTCTACCTCCATCATGTAGGAACAAGTCACGAACCATGGATATTTGTCGTTCCTGTGTAAATAGAATATTTGGCAATTATATCGAATTTTCATCATTTAATAGATACTTATACATGTTCAGGTATTTTGTTCACAACTAGTTGTTGAATTTATTATTACCAACGAGTTACGTTGATCTTCAACGATACGTCTTCGTCGTTTTTCCTCGTCAAGAAGTCGACGAGCATGACTTAATTTTCTTTCTAGATCTGCCGACTCTAAATGAGATTTTTCCAAAGCAGAATGAAGTCGCTGGCATTCCTGTACAGATGCCAACCATTTTTGTCGCATCTCTTCCTGGTTGATAGCAAAGCGCAGAAATTCTGAAACATTGAAAGATCGATACCTTTCTCATACAAGCATAGACTTTCTCTTAGATGCTGAGCACAGTTGAAACTTTCTAAACTTCGACTGGGTTAAAAGAATGAAGGGCTGAATGAGAGATCAGGGTATACGGGAAGCAGCTATCTCTGAAGATATCAGATGTTGCTGCAAGAGTAACTAGAGCACAGACTCCGCTGATGAATTATTCGTGGCTCTCTGTTAGTGAGAAAAGAATGTTCGTCTCAGAATAAAGTGACGTAAAAATTTATTCCGAATGTATGATCGTGGGGGGTAATTTCTTTGGGTAAAAGAGGCGTCGATCAAGTGAGCTAACCTTCTTCGCACGATCCGTTGACGAGTACATTGGTACAACGTACCAGCTCATCGTGAGAGGCCAATATCGACAGTGAAGTTGTCATTTCGACAGCGTGAGTCTACCAACTTGCAGTGGCCAATTTGATCTAAAAAACGAGAAAACGAAGGATGTTAAAAACTGACTGAATCGGACTCGCTGCCGGCTGTGAGTCTGTAGTTTTAGGCATCGTTGGTCCGAGACACAAGACGAGAAAATAATGGTAAAAACTCACCCTGCGTCCGCCAAATTTACTTAACCGCTGTAAAACGCACCAGTTTTAATATATCGTTGTAAATACCGATTGACATAGCTCGCACGCGTTGTTGACGATCTCCGAACTCTTACACTATACAAGATACAACCGCCTAGTTTTGAGTTTGACCGTTTGAAATTCAACTAATCAGAAACAAGCGTCGTTGGCTCGCTTCACACTCCTTCGTTTAAAGGTTTCAATTTCCGCCGCACGGTAGCGCCACAGTTAAAGCCAACAAACGGTGTCATCTCGAATTATTTACGATTACTCGAACTACATTTGCCGCAAGGAAACGGCGCCGTCGAATATGAATGTATATCTCGTCAGGTCGTGAGATGTTTTTCATTAATTACTACCGTGCACGAGGGTGTTTCTATTCAAGTGTCAATAACAGTCTGGTTTATTCGTCGCGGAAGAAGCTCGTTAATCTCTCGATCAATCGTAGTATAATGATTCCGATGCTCAATTGTTTGATGCTAGAATTTTCGGTCTTTCGGGTATCAGGGATCGTCAGAGAGGCTTTCATCTTTTCAATTCGGCTGCGAAAAAGCAATCCAAGCAACAAAATGACACGGGAGACTCAACGTGTTCGCATAAATGGAATATCTGAGTAAGTGTGTATAAAACTTCTCTAAAAGACATATATATGAGTAGCTGTTTATCTAATTAAGAGGCATATGAGTTTTTGCCAGCCCATAAGAATTGAGCGAAGTGAGCTGAAAACAAAAACAAACATTCGAACGCGCAGTAATAACACTCGACTGAACTGCGTATATTATTATCATCGAACGATGCTGTTCGCGTTTCAGGGAGAAGAATTAAAGCGAATCGTTACGGAATCGAGCACCTTGCAGCATCAATTATTCGAAATAGTTTTACCCGCTGGCTCGAGGACGGTGGATCAAATCTGTGGAAGAATAGGAAGTGCCTGCTTAGTGGGCGGCAGTGCGTTATTCAGGTATGATTGAACTCGAGCTCTATTTGTTATGTTCGCATCAATTTCACATTCTTACCCCGTCGCTTGTTTATACAAAATCACTGCTATATGTACCTGAAATACCCATATATCCGGCGGTCATGCGGTGTATCTATACTAAAATGTAGAAAATCCTTTGTCTCTTTATCACTTTGTTACCGATAAAGTCAAGAATCAGTGAACCGGTTTACACTGGGCTTGAACCAAATTGTTTCTTAAGTCTGCCCGAGTAATATAGGCTATATATTGAGCTGTAAAACATGGTCCAATTAGTAATATATAGGGAATAGGCTCGACAAATAGGCCCCTTAAGAAAGGAATAACGTTAGACCAATTTCGACAACGCAATTTTCTTGTCTTCGGCCCAAAATAATATTTTAAATGTTGTCGATATTTTTTAAATCCCATTTGATTGTACAAGGATCCATTTTTCTCGCTAATGCCCATTTTGCCCACATCTCCCCCTAAGTGTATACGTATTTCCAGAAATTTCCATCTTCGTGCTTCCCGGTTGTTTCTGTACCGGAAAATCTGGAGCCTGGAGGATGAGGTTGAATCTACCTTGAGCCGTTCCATTTTGCTGCATGTACGTTTTACCGTATCCAAGGATCCAGCTTCGGTGAGTTTGGCTTTTCACGTATTTACCAGAATATCCTATACCTATGCAGTGGCATCTCTTTTTTTACATCCCGCCTCTGGACGCATTAAATCTTTGACACACGGATCAATGTATCTGCATAATTAACGGGTATATATTGAGGAAATTCTGGATAAAACTTTGACTTAAATAATAGTAGCGACGGTTGCCTGTGTACAGGCGAAATTGATTTCCAAACATCTCGATTGGAATTTGGTAGTAGATTAAGTCCTGTTACCGTGCGTAAAAATTTGTCTGAAAATTCAAAAATTTCATTCACTCTTGATTCGCAAATTTATGAACAATTCCCTATAAAGAGTTGTAAGTATTGCTACTGCCAAAAGCGATTAAGGGTACATTCATCAATTATCCCAAATTTAAATGAAAAAAAAATTCGATACGTTCTCATTTTTTAGACTCACTTTACCATTCCTGCAGAGTAATTGTGTCAAAAATCAGTTTAAATTTCGCGTGAAAAAATCCCTCACCTTTGTTGAAATGTTGGTGCAGTGTTTTGTGATTCTCGCTTGATTTCTCATGAATAACTTTACAGAGGAGCGTATTTTTTAAGAAATTTTTTGAAATTTTAACTGATAAGTGGAAAGTTACGATCATAATTAAGGTTAAAATGAATTTAACTGCTTGAAGCGAATCGAGCGATAAATATGGTAAAGGGCATTTTGACGAGCGATAATACAAATACCTAAACCTGTTTGCTTTTCAATAGAAATTTCTATACGACACCAGCAAAATTTTAGAGGATATCTACATCACGAAAAAGCTTGCGAGAGTTACGAATGATGAAAAATAACTTAATAGTTGAAAAATTTGTCCCCTTTTGGGTGAGCCAGCTTTTGACGGCTAAAAGTCAAAATCCGGACTAAGAATTATCAAATAATCGAAGGATCAAAATTCGGGACGATTCGACGCCGCGGTCACTGAAAATTCGCTGTAAAGCAGATTACGTCAGTTGAGTCCGGAAACATCCGGGGTTCCGACCATTCGCTACCATAAATGCAGTGTTAAATGTAACACCGAAGATATTCTACAGAAGTCCACACCACTTTAAGAGCACTTGGTGTAAAGAATCGAACGATTCACACCGATGATGTTTAATTTCGCACTAATCGGCGTGTACCTTTATCAACACAGTGAATTTTCTATTAGTGTTCAGAACGTTGGCCGGCGTCCAGCTCGAAATGCATAATGGAAAATGAAATTACAATCCGGATTTCTATTAGCAGAATGAGGCCCAACACTGGCATCGAGATACAATTATACGAGGAAGGGTATTCCGCTGCAGCACGTTGGTACCAGGGTGTAGAGTCAGTGCAGGGTTAACCTGTAACTTGATAGTCCCAGATAATTAGCTCTGACATGGCGTTATCTGGATCCGGTAGGGCGCGATAACGCCGAGTGGTACACGCGTGGTTGAGTCAAAGTACCGTGCAGGCCGTGCACCAGGGTACGTCTGCATTACTGACATAGAGGGGAGTCCGAGTTCGATCGTGTCGAGCCCTCGGAGTCGGGGACGAGAACGGCTGCACCGTGGGAGTGTCATGAGACCCCAATGATCCGACGGCTGTTGGATGCACGAAGTAAAGCTGCGAGACCCGCGGATAACCGGGGGGTTTATTAATCGAGTTTACAGACGGTGGATGCAGGATAATCGATCATATTCGGTAGGCTGGAACCGGAGTATCCGAACCTGGGGATAAAATTGAATCATCATCCCGATGCAGGGCCTTGTGGAGTTATACATACGAGTTTTTCCTCGTGGATACAGGAAACATTTTTCCACGGCCCACTTCATCCGCCCCTTGCGCGCACGAATCGCAGGCCATTCTCAAAGTGAAACAGAAATCGTTTGATGAAGCACTTGAGCCTCCTATAAGGTATATACATCTGTACACCGTAATCCAGCCCAAAGAGATAATCCACGGTAAGCCTGCGAATGTGCGTTCGAGACCGATAACTGAATTAGCGCTCAAAGCTCAGAGAGACCCAAGGGTTCTCCTACATCGCTCTACAAACGGCCTGCAGCGTAATGTCTCATTCTGTTGTCGACGTGAATTGTATTATATTCTTCCGGAAGTATGAGGCATTTTATCGCTGATTGTAAACCGACTCGTTGCCAAAACTAATGGCACAAATTTTCTTTACAAAACATGTCGAATTTCGACTGGTAATAATTGTGATGACGGAGGAAGTCCGCAGTCTTCGCCAAGTTCTAATCGACGATGTTTAATAGGTATGTTTCTGGATCGTTGGTTACAATGTTGAAAAGTTCTTTCGGAAACCATAACTGGGGTAGCAATTTCTGTCGGATAGAGTGTGGAGAATGATATGAATTCTAACATCATCGTATTGACGCACTAAGAATAAAATTTGCGGTATATGTAATAACCTTAACTCATCCTTCATTAGCATCAATTAATCCCAATCAGTGCACGGATGTTTTCGTTCAGGGTATCTAATCTAAACCTGAAGCAAACTGAAAATTCTCAAGTGTCGTGAAATTCAATGCGACCCTTAAAAAGTCATGAAACGTCATGAAAGTTCATTAATGAACCTGGGAGTTTTATTTTTAGGTTAATTAGTAACTCAGATTTTGGGAATATACGAAATATAAATACTCATTGACATTTTTTTAAAATTAGTCTCTTGTAATGATAGACCGATTTAAAGAAAATGTGACTGTTTTGCTACCTATGTACGGAACATATTGTTATATTTATTGCGCGTATTACTATGGTGATGTCAAAGTCCGGTGACCGCTCCTGCATATACTAAAAAACTTTATTCTTTGTTACCCTTTTTTTTATAATTAGAAAAAAAAACATATAAGCATTTCATACGTTTCTCTCTTCAGCGTTGTGGTAGCAATATTTATGATGATGAATAACCGAAAAAATCGAGATGTTAATGTCAAGTTGCATGCTATACTCTAAATATTTAGAAAGGCACGTTTAAAAATTCTGTAATGTAGTTAAAAAATCCATATTTTGTTCGTGAAAAAACTAACTTTAAATGTCGTGATTTCTTGGTCGTCGGATAAAGTAGACATTAAAGTAAAGTAAAGTAAAGTAGACACCCTGTTAGACGTTTTATGATCAGGACTACAGAGTCAGATCATAATATATCGAATACGATCAATTCATCACTGCTATCATTGATCTATCTTTCGAATTGTCGTATAAAACGAATGACGTATTCCCTTGAGGATTCCTCGTGACCTAGAACTGGGTCCAATACAGCCAGTCATCAATCTGTCAATTCGTTTTGGACTGAACATCGTTTCCCCGTGGAAGGTTGAAGAGGAGTCGATTCGAGACCGAAAGCTCTGTCGGACTGAACAGTCGCGCTTGCATCGGTGAAACGGGATTTTGGCGTAATTGGGTATTCAATGTCCGGCCAAATTATAGCCCTGCTAGATTATGCGGCCTGTTCTACGTATCTACGTGCCTATACCAACATGCCAAGCTTGAATTTCCCTCAGAAGTAATTCCGTTATCTGACGGTACTTTATTTCCGTAACACGTTCATCGGACACACACGGACTCACACGTATTGCTATCGCTCGCTGATTTTTCCTAACTTCTATTGGGCTATAAATAAATTGGTCACTGGGTCAAGTGCCTGGACGATATACAGAATCCGTATGGATATTTTCGGAACCGGAAATCGATCGCTTCAAATTGTGGTTCCGTACAATCGATGGATCAAACATTTCATTTGGTGTAATCGAAACCCCAAGACTCAAAGTGTCTTCATCAATAATTCACGCGACGGTGGGACTATAATGACTTTATCATGGATCCGGAACCATTTGAGGTGGCTAAAACGATTCTACATGGCCTTAAGCGACTCTCTTTGACACTTCGAGTGGCTCTCTAGGATGAATCGAGAGTACTTCACACGACTCGAAGGTGCAAAATTCTCACAAATTGTACGCGTACCTCGAATTAATAATGAAGAGGCGGTGGAGCGAGGCTGGTGATTTTAATTTGACGTCGCAAGATGCACACGTTTGCAGTATCGGAGTCTCGTTTGATGCTGACGAGGTTGGTATTGTATATCGGAGAGGTCAAAAAGAAAGACGTGCGGTTATCCGATAACCGTGGAAGCTGCTCGCAACATGGCAGGGTTTTGCGGGGGCGGAGGGGGGTTGGGGAGGTTTGATCGTTAAAAGTGACGAGGACAAATGATCCGACGGAAGTTTCGCTGGCGTTAAATCTTTATTCACGCCAAGTTTAATTGAATGAAACCCTGCAGAGCCCGCACGTTTCGCTCCTATCCGAAACTTGTCCTATGGCCATACGGCGTATGGGTGGAGGAAACTTTATCATTCCGTCTGGTCTTTCGGTCTCTCCTAATTCTCCGGTGGAATAGTCGAGGTAATGTTATTAGTCCTCCGGACGAGGGTTACTAATAGTTCGAAATTCCTATTCCCTATTCAACCGGACCCTACGATTTCACCCTGCGATATTATACGGTCTAATTATATGCGCCCCCGAGAAATCTGTGCACGCAACGACTCTTCGACGAATATCGACGTTATGGACGAAAAATTCGGGAATTTTACACCGAGATATATTCCCAGTTTTACTCACCATGTAATCCGTAGCTCTTTTCATTTCTTACCACCATCTAAACTAGTAGATTGCGCGACTAGTGCGCAGAGTAGTCGATTTCCGCACACGTATTACGTATACTATTTTTCATCTCACATGCGTTGAATTAGCTATTTTCGTATCAAGGGTGTAAAGTGTTTTCAATAGTTTTCATCCTACGTAGGAGTGAGACGGGATTTTAAGATCCGGGCGCGGGGGTAAAATCCCGTTTTCAGTCTACTGTGACGTAAAGTACTATATCCTAACTCAGTGCGCAAAATTCGATTTTGCGTAGACGGATGAGTATACAAAGTGGCACATTTCCGCACTAGTATGGGAATCTAATCGAAATATGTTTCCTGCTTAGTAACTAGATATTTTGATTCAATTCCCGCACTAGTGCGGAAATGTGCTATTTTTTCCACTCATTTGGGTATGTGAAACCAAATTTTGCGTACTCAGTTATGAAAATACAGTTCTGGGTCCACAGTGAACATGAATTTTTATGTAGCCGTGACCAGAAATTATAATAAAATGTGTTACCGCTCTTTTCGATTATGCTCATTCGATTCGGCTTGCAGATTCAAAACAGATCTTTTGTTCATGCAGTAATAAAGCAGAAGTTTTCTGCGATTCAGCGACCGCTAATTGACCGACCATCAAATATTATTTCCGGTTATAGAACCGCGAGGTAATTACAGACGAAATTGGCGGGTCCATACAGAATGTGAGAAAAAGTCACGGCATTAGAGCTGACGAGCCGGTATTTGGAGCTGTAGGAAATTCTGCAACTGTAAGAACGTTGAATGAGAATGATAATAATTACTCGGTTGTAATTGCAACCGTAATTTTCTCTAAGCTGGCTCCTTTGTCGACCGACATTAACCGGCAGCCTGTTTTTACGGAGCTGCGGACCGAGTAAAAAGGGAAAAAATAAAGTATAAATTTTCCACCTCACCTTCATTATCCTCCGTAGTTCACGCGCGAATTCGACCTTCGTCAAGTGAGTATATATGTATATATATATATATATTCTCACTATAGACACACACACACACACTTTCACTCTTCTCTGTCTACAGTCTTCAACGAGGAAAGTTACGAGTATTTAGGTGATAAATGTAATACATGCAAAACTTGTCGTGCACTGTGTGTCGAAAAATTTTCGTTTTTCTACACCGGCTAGAATTTAGGTGTATGAACGAGGAGAAATTCATTCCATAACCAAGTTACGCGGAGGACCAAGAACAAAAAATTAAATCAAAAGTTGCTGATCGGGTATTTTCAAGAGTATCGCTTTAAGGATGAAACGCTGAATCCAAATCGCTGCTTACCGATATTCTTATACAGACTCGTTTTATCTAAAATCACGCGGGCTCGCAAAACTTCCGTAAAATCGATTTGTTTTTCAACCTTCAAAGCGGGCGTTCATGCAAGCTTTTCCTGGTTTTCAGTCAGCGTTTTATCGTCTCCAGTTAATTCCGTCCGCGTTTTTTTCTCGCTGTCGTTATTTGCATTTCCTTTTTTCGTCGCCGTGATGGAAACTGTTTTTTCTACGTTAAATAAAAATGCTCGTTGTACGGAGTTCGACTCGATTCACATCAGATTTTTAATTTTAGTTTCTGATAATTTGTCACGTCCTCTTTTGAAACTGAAAGTTAGCGATTCAATTCTCAGCTTCGAATAAATCTTGGTTAGATAAGTGAAAGAAAAATGTTTCGAAAACGAATGAACAAAAGCGAGAATTAACGGAGACAACTTCAAAGTATATACACGAATTGGTAACGCAATTTTCGAATGCTTAAGTTCAGGGGGAATTTATTGCCTTTGCAACATTCTTCTGCCTTTGTCTCTGGGACAATTTCCGCCTTGCTATAATCTCCAGCTCCTGAACCTTTGTCGCTTCGCAGTCACCGGATTTCTTGGTCAGCCTTTGAGGTTGCCACGGAGGCTTGAGAAACGTTTGTTAAAAGCAATTGCTCGTTCTTACTCGAGGAACATTGTCTTAGGTTACTAAATTCGACGTCGCAAGATTTCAATCCTACTGCGATGATCCGTCGTATAAGATTCGAAAAACCAATTTTAAAACTCACTATTCCAGTTTTTCCACGTTGGTCCTGCAATTTATCGAAATGTAGACATTTCTTCTGTGGAAATATTGTTCACAGAGAGTTTTATACTTTTTAAGTTTCAGCAAAACGAAGACTTTTCGCTGATAGAAATTGGCGATCGTTTTTAGTTATCTGTGAATCGAAATTTTGGGGATTACGATTGTCGACAATTTTATCCCGATTTGCGAATGACGTGAAAATAATTAATAATACGTATTAAAAAAATGTTCTTTAGAATCTCGAAACGTGTGATGTTTGCAAACAAGTTTACACTTCATTTCCAATATTACTTGTATTGTGAAACAAAGTTTCAAAAACAGTAATAGAACTTAGAAAAATCTGGAATAATAATTCCAAGTTCAAATTTCATATTTTATGGCCATTATGGATGATTGTGAATTATCTTCATGCTGAAGCAAGAACAAGAAATAGCGTACGGCTGTACTTTTCTTTGAAATTGAACGTGGCGCTGTGAAAACTGCGGTAGAAAAGACGGACTATGCTCGGAAAAATTCTACTCTCGATTGAAATTTTAATACCACACATATCAGTTCTTCTGACATTTCCAACCGACAGACGTTGCAGACATTGCAGGCTGCGTGAATGATAAATGGCTAACAATAAGCAACAGAGATACGGCCACTAAAACTATTGCGCTCGGTTCCCACGAGGAATAGAAATATAAGGTGTGTGGTAGAAGAAGTAAAATGAATTAAAATTATACTTTCACGTCGACGTTCGTTTTCAAAAATTTCAAACACCGTGGCATGTAATTTTTCCCGCCAGATACTTGACCGTATATCAAACAATGATTCCCGTTTCCGTATTTATCATTAATACAGCTGTAACTACTACTTGTAACCACGTTGACGTCGAAAATTTATACGTCTTCAACTTCCCGTTTCTCTGTTCTCCGAGAAAGAAGAAATTTATTGTAATCAACCCGAAAATAAAAAGTTTAGTTCGGTATCACTAGATCTCCACGTTTTGGAGTTTAGAAAATCACCTCTGACCATTTTCGGCTGGAGTTTGTGTTTGTGTATGTATAGATGTGCGTGATCAAGTTTTTTATCCGACAATATCTTCGATAACGAGTCACCGGATTTCAGCGATTTTATTCTCAATCGACGGCGGCTTTGCCAAAATGCAAACTAATTAGATTCTGCCTTTGATTGGTTCAGTAATTTTTGAACTATTTAAACAATAAAATTTCCAAAAAATAAAATTAAAATGATAACTTGAGAATGGATGAATGGATTCGAATGAAAATTGGTACCGTGAGGTTATTTGGATCTCTAATCATTAATCTACGGTTAATTTAATTAATTTAATTTAAATTTCGCGTATTCGTTAAGCTGAAAAAAGACTGAAAACATTTGCGAAAGATTGCGAAATCTAAAATCGCCATCCAATATGGTGGTAAAATTGTTTAATATATTCCGATTTCGGTAAAAATTGGTAGGCGAAGGTTTTTTGGGTCACAGATAACGAATCCATGGTCAGAATTCCAAAATTTATAATGGTGGAGTCGTTACAGTGGTTCAAAATAAAAAAAATAGTCATACATTCATGTGCCTGATGGCTTTTAAATCGTTAATCATGAATCTGAATTTCTAATTCGAATTTCGAATTGGATATTAATAAATTTTTTTCCGTGAACTTGGAACTTTCGATTTAAAAAGCGGCCTGCTCAAAATGCCTTGTTTATACTATTTTCTTGCGGTAGCAGATTTTTTGTTTCTTTACTCGAGTCCAAGTTCACTTCAGGAAACTTTAACGACCGTTTTTGGAACGTGGAAGGGCATCTCTCCGATTTCTTTCTCCCATTCGCGTCATTGGTTCTGAACCTCATCAGATCACGACAGTAAACCCGAGACACGTAAATGAGGTTGGTTAATTCAATCGTTTGAAATCGTGCAATTAGGCTCCGCAGCCAAGGCAGTCAGCGAATCAGGATTAACCTGCAGGTTTAGCGTTTGTCAGTTCCTACCTACAAAGAGGGAATTAATAGGCGAACGAACGCACGCGTTGAGTTATGTATCATAAATTTCACATTCGCAATCCGTTCCGCCTTTGGCTTATACCCACATATACGATATAGGTACAAAACTAGCCGCCTTCGCTAATACCGGATTTAATAGCAGGCAAAATTGCCACCCTAAAACGCCGGATTGATGACACAATCGCCGCATCATTCACGTCCGCGCAACTTCCGGTAACATTTTGCGCAGTCAAAAGTTAACAAATTGGACCATTAAGCCAGCAGTACCTTCAACGGCTGTTATTTTGCCTTTCATTTTCATGGCATAAAACAGCGCGCTCTAGTTTTTGCCAAATTTTACGCTATCCGAATGCCTGCTGTAATCGAACAGTATCTATAATTATAATTAATGATTTGCAGAGAGAAGGTAGAAATTCGAGTGTCTAAATTACGAACATTGCACTTATCGCCTCTCTATACGTGCATGCGTAATAGCACACGTTGATTATTGATTAGATCCACTTTAGGAAAATTAATACCATTGTTGCGCGTGTAATAACGATACGTCAATGCATTGTTGGCGAATTAATTAGTGTTGTTATAGTATATAGCGGTATAAATTGCACGCTGGCAACGAACGTTGTTTATCATGTATTACATACACCATCGAAGTCGAGTACATACGTTTATTGTGTCCCTGATTCTCATCGCTGTTTCATAGTTTAATCTGAAGTTCGCGGTGACGAAAGTATATTTTTCACAATACATATGAAGATAAAAAATGTAAAACTTTTCAAATTTATACCCTGGTACATCCAGACGTTTATCGAATAAAAGAAAAAACGAACAGTTCGATATTCCAGAACCTGAGTAAAAGAGGTTAATTTTATTTTCTTATTTTGATTGTTTTTTTTTTATTGCACTCCTTGGGAAAGTCCTGCGGAATATAGGGACGACGATTATTCTTTTTCTTCTTTTTTCACCATCCCTCGTTAATTACCTCGATTATGAGGGACGTCGAAGGACACGTGAAGTCCGTTAGTCGGTCTGTGTGCAGGTGAAATGTTTTGCAGCTATTAATTCTCCCGAAATTCGAATCTCCTCTTCGCCCTCATTCCGAACCACGAGAACCGTCGCCTCTGCAGCTGATCCATTAGGAGAAATAAATTATCACCGCGATTACTAGGCAGGTTTAAAACGCGAATTGCAATATCGTGTCAGCGTTTAATTCGATCCGAAGGTCATGGAAACGAACCGACGAATTCTGCAATTCCATGCATCGAGAAAGCCTGCGCTGCAAATTCGCAGCCCTACTGAAAATCTTCATGTTTTGAGTCGTAAAATGTCTTGAATGAATTTAACACGCAATTTAGTGGATCTATGAGCTCGATTCTGCGTGTGGATCTCGATACCGACATCTTACCGATATTTTCAGCTGCGGCACAGCTGAGACACAAACCCTTTTTTTGTTTTTTTTGGTAAACGTTATCGATCATCGATAAAGTCCATCGATATCATCGATAAAGTTGATCAGTATGGGGATAACCACCGCACGAAAAAAGGGGTTTGTGTCTGAGCTAAGAATGTTGGTAAAATGTTAGTATCGGAATCTATAAGTAGAACCGGCTTTATAGGTCTACTTAATCTATTACATGAATTATCTTGTAAATTCGATAAAATATATGTCAGATATCACATAATAAATGACGAAAGCACAAACAATCAGACATATTATATCAAAAATCGTATATATAGTTGACTGTATGATTTTTGATTTAGTGTATCTGACGGTTCGTGCATTTTTTTAATTTATGACGTGATTTCTTACATGTTTTATCAAGTTTACAAGATAAACCACGTAATAAATTATACGCTGAACACTTTCAAAAGATTTTATGATTTAAGACACGAACATTTTCATTAGGCAGGTGATGATTTCCGGCCGACGTCCCGGAAACACGCAACAGGAATCCTCTGACGTGACTTAACCCAATAAACCCCCTCGGTTAGACGATCCAACACCCGGATCATGATCGGCCTGGTTTGTTTGTTGTATGCGCACCGATACCGCAGGCTGTGTTCTGCCATCCCTTGACAGGAAGTGTGCAGGATGCAGATATTGCGGTCCGTATAGTGCGAATTCGGGATTGTTCACTGGCCGGAATTATCATTGCTGACATTGTTAGCTGCTCGTCTGTTTGTTCAATTCGCTGTTGGATTCTTATTACTTATCATACAACCTTTGGTGATATAAGAAAAGTATTGGTTTCGGTCGAGAATCACTTTTTTTTTTATTTCAACAAATCGAAGAAGTTCCTTTTTTCTAATTTTTTTTTTCTAAGCTCCTTCATTTGGCTGCCAAGTCCTATCAGTTTTAGATTTTTCAATCAACCGTTTTTGAGATCATCATGGAAATTTTTCCAACAGACTGACAGACTCTTCCCCTTTTATGGTACTGAAAAGTATCTCGAAAAAACTCTTTTCCGGCTTATTTTTTTTCTATTCTTACGTCAACAAGACTTGGTGATTTTTTGAAATACGTTTTCTACACTGTACAGAATTATTGTTAGCTCTGTATTAGGTCAGCTGGTATTTTTTATAATTCCAAAATTTCTGAATATTTGAATTCCTGTATCGGGATCCAGAAGAATGGGATTCTGGAAAAAACTGAATTAGCTTAAATTGTTTTGTGATTCATTCTAATGATAAGAATCTGGCCAATGTAAACAGATTTCATCGAACTTGAAAATTTATTTACTTTTTGACCTGGTATGAAGATTCTTTGTTCTTTTTTTTCAATTCTTTTATTATATGTCAAACATAAGACACAATTCACAAATTTTTTAAGAGAAATTAAAAATATTTCATCCATCAATAAGCAGTAATCCATTGCTTCCTAACGGGTTAATTTTATAACATAACATTTATACACGGTGAACTATATACCTTGAAATCACGGCAAGATCCAGAAATGAAAAAAATACATGTAAGCCAACATCGCACCGCAAGAGAGAGTGAAATGAAAAAAAAAACATAAAAAAAAAAAACTAATTGTATTAGGTGCTATAATCCAGAGTTGATTGTGAGGTAATCTTAGGCACTTGCAATGGTTTCTGAGTACTTCAGAAGGATACAGTTATACGTCGATTAATACTTTCCTGCATAAAATCTTCGTTTATACATTTTATTTACCTATTGTTTATAATATTATATATGGGTATATATGGCACTAGCGTGTATTAAGTGATAAATCACGACCATAATGGTCAAGATTTGCAGCCTATGATGATTAATAATCAAGTTGTAGTCATTTTTCGTGTATTCATCGTAATTATAACCCAACAATCCGAAAATACAAACAATATAAATGCTTATAGGCGTCACGAATTAGCGTTCGTTGAATAAAATATATTATATAGGTGTATATATTGGACCGTGTGAAAATAATTTCTTTTTTTTTATTTTTGTTGATTTTTAGTAGGTCTTACCCTTCGAAAACTTTGTTTTGGTCCTGAAAAGTGTCCTCGCACAATCGGAGCTCCGTAGCTTGTCAGGATAGCATTGCGCGCTAGATTTCTCATTTCTTTTTTTTTTTTTTTTTTTCACCACAACTTATTCTTACGCAACTTTTACACAAGCTACTGAGTCCAGCTTTTAAGACTTTTCAGGACGTAACAGTACGGAAAACACATGGAGGATGATCCTGAAACTTGAAAAAAATGTAATAATACCTTTATTAATTCTTATTACTGCCCTTTAACGATAGATTTTTCTTTTTACCGTCCGGATATTGACTACGGTGACTTTTGACTACTTTGATCCTTGTTCTTCGTAACAATGAAATCCTTTCGCTAGGGAATAGAGAAAAACTAGAGAAAGAGTCTCAAAAGCTGAACTAAGTAAATGTTGCGCAAAATATGAATTGTAGAGAGCAAAAAAAAATTGGAAACGTCTAGCGCGCAATGCCTTTCTGATAAGCTACAGAGTTCCGCTTCTACGAGGACACTTTTTAGGACTGAAACAAAGTTTTTTAGGTGTAAGTCTCATGAAGATATAAAAAACAAATTATTTTCAAACGGTCCAGTGTACATGCAGAGTGAATTCATAATGACTGAATGATTTAATGCGCCTGCACTGAAATTCGAGAGCAACATCAGTTGACTTGCAAGGGTGATCAACATTCGTAGATTCAGATGACCGACGTCTCTTAAAATTTTTGAGAGTCTGAATTTACAAATTTTGGTCACCCTGAAAAAAACAACTGCTCTTTCTTTCGAATTTTAGCGCATGCGCGTTAAGCCATTCGGTCGTTAGCATATCACTCTGTATATATGTATATTACGTGACAATATATTAATATATACGCGGACGAAATTTGAATTGGCAGATGTTTGCTGCAGGTAAAACGTTAAACATCATCAGCGAATCGTTAATGGTTAGATTTTGAAGAGTGATTGTTCCTTTTCGACTTGTTGAATGTATAAACGCGATACAACGGCGCGTAAGTGTTTCCAGATCCGTTTTCCGCCTCCTCATCTCCGGGGGGATCGTCTCGGTTAGGTTTTGACGACGGATAGATTTTACTCTCCTCGTAGAGACTCGGATCTGTATACATAGTTATAATAAATTGGGTTCAGCCAGAACTGTGGTCAGTAAAATCAGGCGAAGACATCTAAAGGACCCTGCAGAATCCTTATGGAAATTGGCTCCCCGTCGGTGGTACATATCTTCCCGATCAAAAGTTCTCATGGACACAAGTCCCAAAATCGGTAGTTTACGAGATGCAGGCTTCGGAAGATTGGTGTCCAGAATTTTTTGATAGCTATGGGTCTCGCGATTTTCATAAATTATAAACCTTCAAGGAGACTTGAAATCAAATGAATCATTTAAAAAACTGCACGGGTGATTTTCAAAGATAGGCAGGCAGCTGTGGTTCGTTCCATCAGTGAATTGATTCCATCCATGGACTCGCTGGTTTTCCGGAAGAAGGTGCAACGTCAGATTTCGCGTGAAGAACGAGACCCTTCGACTCTTACAATAATCGACTTGTTCTGTTTTTCAGGCGTGTGCGGAGTCTCTGCGAATCGGCTGTGCAGTTTTTGAGCGATATATCTAATTTCAAGTCCCTATCGAAGATTCGTAATTCGTAAAAATCGCGTGATCCATAAATATAAAAGATCCATACACCCCCCTTCCGAAGCTTGTACCTCCGAAATTACTGATTTTCGGGACTTGAATCCATGAGAACTTTTGATCGCTAAGATATTGACTATAACATATCGAAAATCCAGCCAATTCAACCGGGAGCGAATTTGTATGAAGATTCTGCGGGGTCCTTTGAAAGTAGTAATACAAAGTAAGATTACTCTCAGCGAAATCGTCAGTTTTCGGCTTTTCACCGATGTTCCCGACTTCCGTTTGCCTCCCTGTACCTTCACCGGGCAATTCTTCCTCGGGAGTTTCGTAGTGTCGCAAGGGAATCGTTCCCACCACGATCCGCATCCTCGTCTTAAGGTTCTTCTGCAGCATCCTGAGGTACCACTCGTTCACCTCGACGCAAGCCTCGACCTTCAGCGTGTACCAGACGTCGATTATGCTGCAGAATTTCAACCCCGTCGGCGGCACCGCGGGGACATCGACCCCCGTCTCGTAAACCTGGCAACTCTTGGTTACCGGCAATTCAATCTCGACTATGATCTCCTTGTGACGACGCGATTTACGATGCGTGTGGTACGTGATCACCTGTCGTGATTGCAATAATTTAGTCGAGAAATTGATTGGACGTTGGTTTTCAGAAAATCGAAGTGGAGTTAACCATCGTGGGGTCAATTTTTTCCAACAAATTTCCTTTTGACGAGAAGAAAATTAGGAAACGGACAGTTCGAGTGAAGATAATGCAGTGACATTGTTATAATTTAACTTAACGGAGATAGAATTATTGTACCGCATTTTATTGATGCTGAAATGGTTTTGATTGTTCGATTTCTGTGCTTGGTGGGTTATTTCATTCACGAATCGATTAGATACTCGAGCAAATGTTATTAACAACGATTTTACACACAACGTTTCAACCATGTGTTCCATAGTCACGTGAAAGAAACTTGTATAAAACGATATTTGCTTTAAGAATTCATTTTTCAAGGAAATAAATATTAATTTATCGAGTTTATAGATCAACTGACGTTTATTTCCAGCATTGAGAAACTTGTGTAATGACGTATGTTACTAGGAAATTGATAATATCCTGACTTTTTTTTTATTGAAATTCGTGAACGGAAAATTTTCAAACTGGCAGACAAGTTAAAGCTTAAAGATATGGTTCAACGAAATTGTATTCTTCGTTTTACTTTGGTAATGCCAATCGTAACAACCAAATGCAAGACTCTACTATCATTGTTCCATCGAAATGACAAAACGAAAAAGTCCAGTCCACTACTCCAACACACAACCATAATCTCGCTTCCGCTAAACCGTGAACTTTCTAGTGTCGATTTGAAAAACCCGGTGCTTTTACCTACTAGCCGCGTTGAGGGGATTATTGCCGGTGTGCAAAATTGAATAGTTCGAAATTGAATTGGAGCTTTAATAAACCAACCTTCTTGAAAACCACTCGAAGCTTCCTGATCTCGACGTTGGAAACGTTGTTCAGGACGATCTTGACCGGGATAGTCTGGCCAGGTACGAATCCGCGAACCGGCAACGTGACCAGCATGTTCAACGGCTCCGTCTGACCCACTACGACCTTTGAGTTGTCCTCGCTGATTGGAAGCTGCGATCAAAGGCGTTTCATAAAGTTCTTCGGCGTGGTCGCTTTACCGTTATTTTCAATTGGATACTTTAAGGCACGTGGAGTACACATCCGTCCATCCAATCCAACCACACACGGTGCAAAATTTCTCACAAGGTATCCTAGGTAGGGGTCTACCCCTCCAATATTGAGCTAGTTCATGTATGTCGTAGTGCATTCAAAACTAAGCGATAGGTATATTTTTTTATCCGCTAATAAACGGTTTTGAGGGGTGAAAACGACCCCTAAAAATGGGCACCCAACGGTGTGATTTCTTGATGCGCTTGATGGATTTGAATAAAACCAACGCAGAAATGTTTCTATTCATTAATGAAACATCCCAGCGTTGGTTTCATTCAAATCCATCAAGTGCGTCAAGAAATCACCCCGTTGGGTGGTTCTTCCTTTGGGGCTCGTTTTCACCCCTCTAAACCATTTATTATCAGATAAAAAGATACAAGTGTCTCTCAGTTTTCGATGCACTACAATATACATGGACCACATCAAAATCGGAAGGGTCAACCCACCTAGGGTTCCTTGTCAGTGTCCCGTGACCCATTGTACAAGCAAATTCCGAGGCATCATCTACCGTTGCGAGGGAGTCTTGATTCAGGTCCAGAACAGGCACAACGGTGAACGGCAGGCTGCTGGTTATCCGCACGACGTTAGTAAGGTCCAAAAAGGCCGAGACGCTGTATCTGACTCGGCCATACCGGCCCTCAAAACTCCCCGGTATCTCTTCGGGCAGGTCAATGGAGAACGGAAATTCGTTTTGACCACCCTCAGTGCTCACCGGCGACTCTCCGTCTGCGGATATTTCGTGGAAGGAAAAGAGTATTTTAGGGGAATGTTATTCAATAGTACAAGATGCGGCTGCCCACTTCAGGAACATGGGTAGTGGGAATGACTTGTACTTGGCTTTGCGAAAACTGTGCTATTGACGTTGTGATATTCATTCGGAGTGATCAGCAGGTAGTATGATCAGAGGAAACTTTCGCTTTTTTGAAACAATCATTTTGTAGATGCATTTCGTAGAACATTATCTTGTGGGAACGGGATATTTTTTTGTAAATACCAAATTTGACGAAACAATTGTTTCCAAATCGCGAGAAAATTGTACAGTGAATAATATATACTTATAAATACAATATTTCGATTTTAATTTAGACAATCCGATGAAATAATACTTTTTTAACGGTATTATCAAAGTATTGAATACTCTCGGGTAGATTCAACAAAATCGCTTTATACAGTTCACTAGATCTGTCGGTGGATGAAGATTAGTCAAGTTCACGAAATCATTAGAGTTACTGATTGATTACCGCTGTCAAATAATATATTAGATCGTAAATGTACAAAATTTTTTCTCGAAGTGGAAAAATTCTCTCGGTGAATCGTGAAAAATCCGTTCTCGCAAGCGAAGTAGGTTGAGCAGTTATCAGGAGAGGTTCCAGGCATTGGTCTAGCATAATCAGCAGAATTAAATCATTCGTGGTCCAAGACCATTGAATCAGCCTGTCAGTACACAATGGCATGTTTCTTTGTCGTTGTATCGATGCCGCACTTATTTCATGCGGCATAAATTACAATCGAACGATACTTATTGCACTTACAACATTTAATCAATCATTTTTCAATATTTACAACATGACTTGACTGTTTACAACTGATTTCGGAACATCATTTCGGAAAATCTATGGGATTGTGGTGCGAAATATTTTTTTCGCTATTACTTAACCATTTTGTTTTCAACGCACTATAAAATAAACTAATCTTTTCGGCTGTGTGAAAATAATGTTTGGTCGAATGTATATCAACCCAGAAATTTCGTAGCCAGGACCAAATATTGATCATAACCACTAGACTGTTTTCTGAGTGTAGTAATCAGAGAGGAAAAAAAGTATATTATGAGGTAGCACAGTATGGGACTGCCCACTTCAGGAATATGAGTAATGATAATGACGTGTACCTACTTGGGTTGTCGAAAACCGTGCTATCGTACTTGCGATATTCATTCAGAGTAATAAGCAGGTGCAAGGCAAATTTCAAAAAAGGTACCCATGTCCTTGAAGAGTGGAAGAACCACGTGTTCGATACCGACCACCAATGAGGTAGACTTCCCGGGCAAGGTAGGACTCATCGTTGGAAAATTTTCGTCGAAAGCCAGCCGACCTGTCGGTGAAGAAGACCAAACCCGTTCCTTCGCACTTCACTCGTAGTCCTGAAACGAGAGGAAATGTTGAACGAATTCGTTTCGTGACGTCGCGTCGGTTGATTGCAAAAGCTCCTCATACACGGCAATGTCGTTCTCGTTAACCGCAGACACGGATCCAATACGGCATGTATAACAAGGCTGATGTAGGCGACGAGCAGCATGGACTACTCGGCCATAGAGCCGGTGCCGGGAATGGGTTTCAGGGATCGATGAAAAGCTCGACAGATGGAAGCTCACCGGCGATAACGTAAAGTCAATACTAATTACGCTTCTAATTGCAGAATATATTTATTAGCTTGCGCGATACTGGGAAAACAGCTCATACATTATAATATATAACGGATAGGCTAAGCAGCATGCTATGTATTGCAAATTTTTCGACTCCATAAATATATCATCAGCTCACACTCTTTGGTGCGGATGGTTTGGTTCTACAATGGAAGAAAAATGTGGTCAACACTGGACTCCACCTTCATTAAGGATTAGTGCGAGTCACGGTCTGAACCAAAAGTTGGGTGAAGAGATGAAAAAATGTTGAAGAAATCTTCTGGAACGTTGCTTGCGCCAATGATGGTGAACGAGAATTAAACATCGTCTGTGCTGTGTATCAGTAATGAAACTGAGCAAATTTGAGTCACACAAACAGTAAGGTGCCATTATGATTGGAACCTTCGAAATGAAAAACTCTGATATTTTCCAACCGATCTGATCAACAAGCAAATGGGGCTCAAAAACCTTGGAAGAGGATTAGGAACACTCGAGTTCAAATATCATTTGAACGTTCTAATTATGGCTGATTACTCAATTTGTAGATGTCTCAGATTGTATTACTCGAATTTACTCAGATCCATTTCTGTCGCACATAGGAAATTTTGTTTCATCGACGTTCACTATCATTGGCACAAATAACACCGATGAAGATCTTTCGAATGATTCAGACTGTGGGTCCCATTCATTCTTGAGCACAAGATAAGCCATCAAACATGTTGTCCTGACTACTTTCGGCAAGTCAAACCACGTCGTAATCCAAGGGCTAGGGCAACAGTAGAACCATTTTGTTCCTTTCCCATGGCGTCCAGTAAAAAATCCGTAACGAATCCTTCTTGAAGGACAAGCAAAACTCAAGGAAATTTCTACGACCACTGAACACCATGTTTCTACATTGTACTCGAACGTATCGTAGAGTAAATTATTTAATCCACGCTTCAAATCGTCCGTATTAAATATTCACCGACCCTTTAACCCCTCGACGTACTTTCCACGGCTTTTAACACCCAGCAATTATCCGTCGATCGTGATTTCGGATTTTCATATCTCACCTAAGAATATCTTCGGCTCGTTCCAGCTGACGAGAACTTTCCCGGCCACTTGATTTCCCGGGTAAAATACACCCTGCGGATGATCCAACGCGATTTTCAACTCCACGCTCCCTGTCCAGTCGTCGTCGAGTTCCATGCCGAATGTTCGAGGTCCTGCAGGACGTAGACGACCTTGGGCAAAAACGCTTCGTTTCGTCGTCGGACCACGTGGCTGGAGGCCGTGGCCGGGGGCGATTTCCCAGGGGAAGAAGTAGGCGGAGTTCCGCACCGCAGAATGCGAAATTTGAATATTTAAAACGCGTCCGCCGTGAGGATCGGTTAATTTTTTATAATTGAGAAATAGAGCTTTCCCTCGTTGGATGTAATACGACCGCCGCTGGCGGTGATCCTGGTGCCGCTGACAACCGAACACCCGGGACTTTTCTCTTGTCAACATTCCAAAATTCACACGCTCATGCACACTCGGGTAGAAGCTCTCTGGCGCCGCATCTAACGCGCATGCGCCGCCGTTCAACCACGCTCGCCAATATCGGGGCCGCCTCGACGACGCCGCCGGTCCATCCGGACGCCCGTTTCGGCGCCGCGACGCTACGCCTCGTTGTCTCCCTCGCCAGCAATTCAAACAACTTTTATTACTCTGCATTAGCCAGATCCATAACCCGAAGGAAAAAATCTCAGGCTCTATCTGGTGACTTTCTTCGAAACTACGATATTGGTATCCGTGACAGCGGGGACACTGATTGTCTTCTATATTTGCACGCGCGAAATCGGCGGTCGATTTGGATGGATTACAAAAATGCTATGGACCAAAAAGTCCACGGGATGAAATCTCGAAAGTCAAATTGCCGACAGTCGAAAACGTAGAAAGATCGCAAATACAAAAAGTTGTCTTGTAGGAAAATAAAAATTGAAAGAACGCAACAACGTATAAATAAATTTATACAGACGTGTTTTTTTTTTATTGGTTTTTTTTTTTATAGAATGGGCAAGATTACAAAGAGCAAAATATTGTACTGCGAAAATACTGGTCGGACAAAAAGTCGACTTTTCAAATCTCAGAATCGTGCCTTTTTCGAAAATTCACGGATACAAATTTATCAATAACGACTGACCGAAGACTCGAACGGTCGAAATGCCGAAATCCGCTGAGATAGAACCCACACGACAAAATACCGAAGGGTTGCAAGACTTCAGAAATACACTTATTCTTTCCTATGTCACCAGTTGCAGCTAATAGATGGCGTTGCGCTTGTGAAGGGACACGAAAGCGCGAACGTGAATGTCGAACATGATTCAATGTGATAATGGCTTGGATAAATTGAACGCGCGGGAAATCAGATTTACTGTTTAATTGTTATTAAAAATATGTTGCTTATTCCTTCGCAGTCCTTTATTTTTTTGATCACACTTCACGTCCGGTGATTTCGTTCATTCGGAATGTAAACTGTTCTGAAAATACTTTTTCGGATAAAAGAGGGTTCGATTAAACGAACTTTCGAAAAAATAGTTATTTTAACGAGTGATTTATCGAAAATCCCAATTTCGGTAGATTGATCATTCGATATTTCAAAATTCGTATCTCGAAAATTTCCGATTTTCAACCAGTTAACTTTTTGATCTTTCGGAACTTTGGTCCCCACCCGTCGATTTTCTTACTCCTTTTTACAACTTTTTTTCTTCAGGCATGAAGATCGGTTGGAGAAATTCATTTGTCAAAACCTTAAACCACGAAATCGAACTTTGGAAATCTCGGACTTGTTCGAAGAATATATCTCAGTTTTTTTTCGGTTAACGGAACATGGATCGAAAACAGCAGATTCAAAAAACAGAAAGACTCGTCTCATATTTTTTTCATTTTCATTGATGATTCAATCTTTATCGATTTCCTACAAGGATCATTTTCCATCTCTAATAAAATTAGGAATAATTTTTCCTTTTCAGTGTCAATTGCTAAATTCTACATATTAATTTTCGTAAGGATTTCAATGCTGTACAATGTTTGAATAAAAATCGATTTCATTGACTTTAGCGGCAATTCTCGAATCATATTTGCATTTCGTTATCCTCGGCCAATTTTTAAGGCATTTAAAGTTAAACCGCGTGTCTATTTCTCGTTGTTTTTTTCACTTTTGGTTTGATCACCGAATCCCTGACAGTTTTCCATCAAAATACACCCTCTTTGAAGAAACTCGCACGTACCAGCGTGTACGTATCACACATCCCGCGTAAAGTGCTATAAATCATACACGACGTTCGGGATTTTAATTGATCAAGCCGGTTCTTGCCCTCCTCGCTTTTTTGGCTTACACCGAGAGCCTGACGTTTTAACGAAAAATGCTTGTATGCGGGGGTCGCGACGCATTTTAGGAGTGACGGGCTTTTCGAACAGCTCGATATTATTAATTATTTGCCCAGAAAGAGTATGGAAACAGAGGAAGAATCGCGTCGAAATGAAACGAAGCAAACATTTTACGCCCTCATCGAAAGAGGATAATTGATTTTTGGCTCTGTTTGAAGTTTTCGGTGTAGATTCGATGCAGCAATTCTGTCTACTTTTCATGCAGACTCAACAAGCGAGTTTCCACGTCACGATTTTTAATTTTATCGAAACTTTTTCAAGCGACGGTAGTGCCTCTGAATTTTTTTATTCTTTTAAATTTTGTTTTATAGTGCAACGGGTTTTCAGTTGTTCAAATATTCCCACATGTCCCATTGTTCTGAAAACTCGTTACTCAATTCATTCATATCGTTGCATGAGCTTAACAATCCATCACACGTACAGTCCAGTGAAATAACTGTAAAGACAGAAAAATCGTATAATGGAAGTTTGGAAGTGCAAATAAAGTTCGAGTAGAAGCAATTTACTCTTGGAACAAATTTTTTACTTTCAAACCCATAAATTTCAGATACAAAAGCACGATCATCGATTACTTTGAAGAGAGCCCAGTATTAAATAATTTCTACAATGAAAAAATCGCATTGTCTAAACGGTTTTAACGAACCAGGGCTCATTACGATCACCAGATATCATCAAAGTCATATTTTCCATTTAGCTTCTCAGCCGATCAATAAAATAAAAAACAATTTGATCAGCGCAATCTCATTGTGTGTATGACGAGTAGGAAAGCAATGCCTTGATGAAAAATACTCGCCCCTTATTATTCAAAAAATTGATCTGGTAGATTCAAAATCTACCAAACGATGCGATTTTTTCATTCTAGAAATGATTCGATAATGGGACCTTGTCAAAGTTATCAATAATTAAGGTACTGTGGCTGATACTTATGGAATGTCAAATTTCTGTCTTTACAGCTCATTGACTAGATTGTAAATTGAAAGACAAAACAAAAAAAAAAAAAAAAATTGATACAAGAATCTTAGGTTTTGGAGGCGCTGCTGTGACCTGAACGAGCTTCGATTTTAACTGAAAATGGCAAGAATCGGGCAAAAACGTCTCATATATACGTCCGTGTGCCAGGCGTCTTGGGAATTAATTAATGTTGAATTATAATTCGGGTCGTGTAAACAGAAAACGATTTGATTAGTCGCCTTTGGGCGCGGGCTCAAGTTCCTCGGTGGCCGGAATAGCAAATCAGCAGCTTCGCCTAACTGAATGATGTTAGGCAAATTAATTATAACTTGCGCACCCCGTCCTTTAACTCCGTTGCTACCGTTTCCCGGATTAACGAGGCACCATTGCCATAAACGCGGGAGCAGAAGCAAAAGCTGAAGCAAAAGCTGAAGGAAAACGAAAAGCGCCGCTTCTCATCGTTCGGCAAACATTCCTGTAGGTACGTGCGATACATTTCTAGGTACGCAGTGACTAGTTACCGGTTAGTCGAATTATTTCTGCGAAAGAACCGAATTTCCTAACGAGTCGATGTCGCCCAGCTCCGAAACTCATACCGTTCAAATCATAATTGCCAATTTTTTATCCTTCGCTTCCTGCTCAAAATTGGGTTTGTTGTATTCGATAAGTTTATCATATATCGCAGGTTCAAATCAGGTCAAATATGATGGCGCGATATTCAAACAGTTAGTTTTTCAGAAATTTTATTCATTTTATACTTGGTTTTATCCCCAAAGTGGAGAACAAACATTTTCACGTTTGCTCTACGTGATGTTCCAGCCGCTGAAACGTACTTGGGCATTTTTTCATCAGAACAAATTGAACGAATGAAAATGAAATATGATGTGAAATTTTGAAACTCATATTCGTGATCGCGTGAGGATAATTTTAGTAATCTTGTCGCTCGGAAAAAATTTGGACGTCCTGACCGAAATTTGGTTCTGGATACGAAATTTTAGGGCTAATATACTTCCGACGAAACATTATTTTCACACAGCCGAGGAATTTCGTTGATTTTATAGTGCGCTGAAAACAAAATGGTTTAGTAATGTTTAAAAAAGGATTTCGCAAACCACAGTCCCATAGGTTTTTTTGCGTGAAATCATGTTGTAAAGATCGAAAAATGATTGTTTAAATATTGTAAGTGCAACAAGTATCGTTTGATTATAATTTATGCCGCTTGAAACAAGTGCCACATCGATGCAACGACAAAAAAATATGCCATCATGAATTGACAGGCTGATTCAATGATCTCGGACCACGAATGATGTAATTCTGTTGATTATGCTAGACCGATTTCTGAAGCCTCTCCTGATAACTGCGTAATCTACTTCGCTTGCGAGAAAGGATTTTTCACGAGTCACCGAGAGAATTTTTCCACTTCGACAAAATAGGCAATTCTAAAGATTCCGTAAATTTGACTAATCTTTATCCACCGAATAGATTTAGTGAACTGTATAAAGCAATTTGGTTGAATCTACCAGAGTGTATTAAATATTTTGATATCACCATGAAAAAAGTATCATTTCATTAAATTGACTAAATTGACATCCAGATTGCCTATTTCCAAGTATATTTTGTTTAATAAATTTTTTATGTTTTATTTCTTGGTACTTACAACAAAATATCGTGTTCCCACAAGAAAATGTTCTACGAAATGCAAATCGGTTCACCGAAATTCCACTTTTTATTTTCTTTCCCGCCTTTGTTTGTCTTTCTTCACAAGTGTGTGTGTGTGTGTGTGTGTGTGTGTGTTTGAAAGTGACTGAGAAGGCAGGGAAAACGTAATATGAAAAGAACATCCGATTCCATTAGCCTGATGTGAGCGAGTGAGTGAACGCGCGATCCTCGTACACGAATCGTACCTACTGAAAGCTCTGGTCAAATTGGCAGCGACAGGCCGTCGCGGCGTCGCATAGAGAGATCAACCCCTTTGATACGCGTTCCATTGTTGTACGTTTCCTCTTGTGTGTGGCGCGTGTATTTCCTGTATTCGAGGGGAGGATGTTGAAGAGGGGAGAAGGATACACGGTATGCATTATACATCCACACGGCATGACGTGATTACTCTGGTAAAGCCGTGCGCTAATCCTCTCGAATAACTTTCATCCTTGCTCAAAATGTGTACAAACGTGTAATCTGGAATCCTTCGCGTCTCTGATAACGAATTAAAACTTTCTTCCCTCTACGAAATTCCGTCAAGATATTACAAGCAGGAGATTTCGAGGCTCGAAATCTCGACGAGATTGATTCGTCGAGAATCCATACGTTTTATTAATTTTTTATAGAAAAATAATAGATATTGAAATTATGAATGAAAGCTTGAACCTATATATATATATATATATATATATATCGATGCTTTATTTCAAATCGCTTAGAATGTAGAAGATACGTTTGATTTCAATCAACGATGGTAAGTTTTATTGAGAAAACAATTTTACGCCAAAGTTTTTTTTACTTTTTCAATGGTCAATTCGACATTGATATTTGTCGATCGTAATCAACGTCGCTGTAACGTTATCAAAACCGAATATCTCAGGATGCCAACATAGGTATAATAAAGTAGAGTGTTTCGGTGCAGTAATGCTGAGAATAAAATTCTGAATAAAATGAGCCACCATCGAGTGAAATCGAATAAATCTGTAACCAGATACTCGTCAATTTTCTAAGCGATTTTAAATGCAGTATCGATCTTCAAACTTTGGTCCACGATTCCAGTATTTTTTCACTTCTGTATATTCAAATAGGTATTCGTACGACTATCTCGTAATAAAATAAATAAATTGTATCGGTTTTTGACCTGGAATCAATCCTCCTCGTAAATAAAAAGAAGAAGATCGATGATGGGATCGTTTCGCTGACACACATAATCGCGTTTTGCATGCTTGTTCCGCATAAAATCACGTAAGCTCTGAACTTACCGTTTTGCTTTTCAAATTTCACGGTGTGAATTTTCGTACCCTTGATTTACAGGATTTTCAGCTATGGCGGTTCGTGCAAAACGCGATGCGACGGTGGAAAAAACAGGAGTGATAGTTTCTTGTTGTTACGTGCATATATACACATATGTATATTAGGGTGTTTCAGAAAAAAATTGTTTGTAATTTTCCGCTATGGAAAATCCTAAAAAGTTTGTTCGGGTTTAAAGAAAGATTCTGTAAAAACATGATCGTTCTACGTTACGTGGAAGATCGCGTTCAGTTGATTTTCCACTTTTATAAATTTATGAAGCATCGCGAATGAGATTTTTTTCTTATTCCTTACATCAATCGCAATGTCAATTTACGTCACAAAGAAGACCCAGCTTGTAATATCGTGGCTCGAGTTGATGTTTGAGAAGTCTATCCGACGACTTTTTCATTATTAATTCAATCTCATAAAATAGTTATAATTTAACGTGAATTTTCAATTTGGGAGAATAAGATTCCCGGATGATATATCGTTTTGTTACGGATCGTGATATTTGAGTTGAATGTAAATGTCAGGAAAGAAATAATAATCGAACTCCTACAGCATGTTTCTTCATGATTTTTTGAAAAAATTTGAAAAGAAGGTGAGAAATCAAATGATCGCGATCTTCCAATTAACATAGAACGCTCACCTTTTCACAAATTCTTCCTTTTACGCATTGTACAAATTCATCGAGTATTTAAAATTTCTTAAAATAATTTTTCATAAAATCCGAAAATCCCTTTATTTTCTACAAAAACAATCGTTATGTGATAAGTTCATTTTTACTCTCATTATTTACGTGAAAAAAATCAAAGTTTAACATCCAGAACCCAGACTAAAAATCCGTGCTGACCGGTGATTATTTATCAATCTAAAAAAGACAAAATCAGACTTTACAAGTAATACATGAAGATTTTGTCCATCAACCGATGTACAGAATCAAAATTTATTCATTCAAATATAAACTGAAAGAAAAAAAAATCTTTTTTTCCGTATCGGTAACAGTTATGGAAATTCCAAGTGAATAATCAATCGTGGACAGAAAAATCGGAAAATATGCAAACAACGCGAAGACGGGAAGAAATTGAATTCAGGGCAGTGTCTGCATGACGTGCAACGACGCCAGGCTTATTGGCATTTTAATATCAGTGACGCCATCCAGGCTTTATTATCGATATATTTCGATGCGTGCAGAAATTGCGACAAGATTGTACGTGCATCGCATTTTGTGTAATATGCCGAATTATCTCCCACATGTATATCCGTGTGTATATATATATATATATAACGGAAATACAACGCGCCCGATGAAATTTTGATTAATTTAATCAAATTGCCGGACATAATTTATACGAGACTCGCACGCGGCGAATTTACCCGTTAAAATAATCAATCGAACGCAGACTTGACGAGATCGTATCAGCGTCCAGCTGCTTCAATATTTCCATCATCCTTAGAGCTCCAATGATCGGCTAATTACACAGGCCTCCGAAATATAACTTTTAGTTGCCTCCTCAAGTAATGATACTTTTTTGTTAGGTATTTAGGTATGTTGAATTATAATGTAGGGCCAGTTTTTTTTAAAATTCTGCATTTCGCGAAGTATATCTTACGGGAAAACCTGACGCGTCTCTTTTTGAAAAAGAGTTTAGGGTAAAATCTGCTCTTTTATTCTGACCGTGGTGAAATTCATCGTGCTGAAACATACGTCACGAGATGTAATTAACGAGGATGTCAGCCGTTTACAGTGTAAATAATCGATACCATAACGCGCAGGTATTCCCTGTACTAACTCGAAACCCGATTATCGGTCTACGTATTGTCTTTGCTTAATGATAGTTGCACTGGATCCGTGCAGGCTCAGCGTAATTGATGATACATCTTGCGCCCAGCGATAACACGGGTATCTATGTACTTCGCGGCTAATCTCATGGGTGATCACACGCCCTACGAGGAGGTGCGATCGAGGCAAATTGGTTCTATCTCGAATTGTAATTGTTGGTACACGTAACAACCGATGAGTGAAAAGCAGACTGATACGAGGAATCGAAGAGGAGAATTAACGAAGACTGTAACTGCTGTTTTTCTTTTATTTATTTTCTAACCTTTTCTCTGCGGAAGTTACGTCTTTGTCAAGGTTAATGGTTTTTTCTTCTTGGAGAACAAAAAACAAAAAAAGAGAAATGAAAATTGCAGGTTTTTTTTATTGGCGTCTTCAATTACTTATCACCGATTGAAATGAGAGATTTTAATTGTTAAATACAATTTTCTGTAATATAAATTAACTCATATTATGTAATTGTATAATTGTAACGAATCGAATATACCTGCTTAAAATCAAAACAATGACTAAATATAATTTGAATCGTAAGGTAAATCACGTGGTACACACCTCAGCATAAATCCACCCGTCTTCTTGGAGAATTTCGAGATCTCGAAAACACGATTTACGGAACACGATGCGTTAATTCTGTTTATTCAATAATGTATTTCTAATAATCTTGAAAATAATTAACGATCGTATTAAAAATTGAAAACAACGAATGGTGACGAAGGTTCTAAGGGTAGATAGTAAGTGTAAACGAATAATATCAAATTACGAGGAAAATCGTTTGGAATATCATCAAGATCAAAAGGGAGAATGGATTCTTGCTTCGTGAGGAATAACTCGCCGTTATTGCCACACATCCGCTGAAGAGATCGTCGCAACACAATTATCAAAGTTGAGTCGATCGTCAGAAAGCTTTGTACAAAAATAAAAGAAACATCGAGAGACGATTTTGAAATAAGAAACCCAAAGGAAGACAATTTCCACTTAATAATTTCAATGTTATACGCCGTCTTAAACAATTAATCAATCCTGAGTATGAACGATCGAACGAACGAACGAATACCTCAGATTATACACGCGTACAATTTTATGCGACGTTTTTCCGCCTTTACCGTAAAAGAAAGAGAAACTAGGAAACGGAAAGTAAAATATTGTTTAAAAAATTTCTACTCAGACATGACAAAACTACTATTTTAAAGTTATTTCTGAACGAACTTATACTTTACTAGTCTACCTTTTTCACGAAATGTTTGGTTAGTTTGAAACTCCTCCCTTCTTTTATTTATAACTTTATTTACAATGCATAGTTTTGGTCGATATCGCTCATGATTTTCTGCACCATATTCTAGAGTTAAATCAGCAATTTGCTTAGAAGAATGAGAAGAAGCGAAAATTGTGATTCCGAGTGAAAGCGTTGAGATTGGGAAATGAAAATTATAAAATACAACACCGTTTCTATTTCGTTCGTTCATTCTTGTTAGGTATACCGATTTCGGGATGCGGTTTGAATCGGAAACGAGTATAACACGACCTGTTGGGAATGGTGAAATAGTTAATTATAAGCCCGCCTTCACTTGTTGGGCGTCACGCCATGCGGTCGTTCGAGATAATTAGCTCATTAACAAAATGAGTTAGGTCCGGTTTCAGCCCGCAAATTTTCATCCCCCGCCCGTCCTTTTTTCCCTTTCATCTCGCCCTGCGAAAGGGAATCGCGAGTGGAAATCTTTGACGGCCGCGAGTTGAAAGATGAAAGGAAAAGCAGATTATATTTCAAAGCTGGAAAACCGAGATGAAGAAAGGAGCGGGTAATATGAATGAAGGGTTGAGAAAAAAAGCGGGGAAAAACGGAAAATGTAAGCGTATCTCATTGTTTTTATTCATCACCAATCGAAGTGGAGAATTATAAGAAAGGCTCTGTAAATAAGTTCCATTATTTTGTTAAACAAAATGTTTTTTTTTTCTTTTCTTTCCTCCTCTTCAATTACTTAACGGCTTTTCAATTTTTCATATCCATATATACATATATTATACCGGGACAATCTTTTGAAACTTGAAACTAAACTGCGCATGCGCGAGTTTTATCGGCTGTTCGCGCAGGCTGGCCATCCTGAGTTTTCAGCTGCCAAACTGTTTCTGGCGGCGATGTAATTAATACGAATTTTCGAAGTTAGAATCTCAAATAATTGAGGCAGCGACTCGGAAAGGTTTGGAAAGCGTTTTGTTGTCGGGTTGGAAAGTCGATTCTTCAAAGAACGGTCGGAATTTAACGCTTACGCTTTTTGAAACTTCAAACGTACACATTTTGCGTAGGTTGGCTCACCTGCGTCGCGGACAAGAATATCGCCGCGGGAAGATTTCGCCGACCAATGAGATTGAATTATTTGGCGCATGCGCGGTTGATTTTCAAGTCTCAAGAGAGTGTCCCGGTATTTAAACCTTCGACGATGATGGGACCTGGGATAGATTAATAACGCGTTGATAAATGCTCCTCGCTAATTTGAACGTGTAGGTATTATACCGACGTGTATCTTGTGAAATCGTGGACCGCTAAACAAAGAGACGATTTATTACTAGACGGGTTAGGTTATGCCTGTAACTGTAGACATTACAAATCGAGTAGGGTTCCTTATCGAAGCTGAGAGACTCGCTCTGCAGGACTTTCGGGAACTGCGGAACTCTGACGGAGCCACTTTCGCAATTACTTGGTTCTTCGCTTGATTAACGATTCTTATTCCGTCGTTTTGCACCTGCTGAAATTGATGTCGGACAATTAATAGCTTTCAAATTTCATACGTAATACTCTTTCAGGGGGATGCTTTTTTCTATTTCTTTTTACCGTTTGTATACCAGCGACTACAAACCGTTTTCGAAATGGCTTATTAGGATTGTAAAGAGGACATTTTTCAGGACTAATAAAGGATAGGTTTTATTAGAACTAACTTTAAAATAGTAGTTTTGTCATGTCTGAGTAGAAATTTTTTAAACAATATTTTACTTTCCGTTTCCTTATTTCAAAATCGTCTCTCGATGTTTCTTTCATTTTTGTACAAAGCTTTCTGACGATCGACTCAACTTTGATAATTGTGTTGCGACGATCTCTTCAGCGGATGTGTGGCAATAACGGCGAGTTATTCCTCACGAAGCAAGAATCCATTCTCCCTTTTGATCTTGATGATATTCCAAACGATTTTCCTCGTAATTTGATGTTATTTGTTTACACTTACTATCCACCCTTAAAACCTTCGTCACCATTCGTTGTTTTCTATTTTTAATACGATCGTTAATTATTTTCTAGATTACTAGAAATACATTATTGAATAAATAGAATTGACGCATCGTGTTCCGTAAATCGTGTGTTCGAGATCTCGAAATTCTCCGATAAGACGGGTGGATTTATGCTGAGGTGTGTACCACGTGATTTACCCTACGATTCAAATTATATTTAGTCATTGTTTTGATTTTAAGCAGGTATATTCGAATCGTTACCTTACAGTATGAAATGAATAAAACATAAAAAAAAAAATAAGAAATCAAAAGTATACGTGCATTTTGCTTTGGCACGATCATTTACTTGTATTTGACGATAAAAAATTGATTCAAGATGTAACGTTTATTCTAACGAATCTATTTTATTTGCAACGTCACTAGTGAGAAAGGAATTGGTGATATTTTTTGCTTTCCATTGCTTTTTTCTTTCTCTCGTTGATTGCGATTAATCTTCCTTCTCATTCGTCTTTTGCTTTATAATCGACGCCCGCGAGTCCAGGGTTTGTGAGAAAGGTTAAAAACGTGATTGGAATATCCTGTAAAGCGGTCGCTTGTACGTACATACGTATCATACTTACACAGTCAAGTTAAGCTAAGCGAGATTCGCTTTGATCCGTTATGTATACATATATACATACCTGTACGCGGTTGTTTGTGCAAAATAACGCCCGGGCGATGTTTGCGTAAAGAAATTCAATAAACCCTTGCATAAAGTCTCTTGATTTTCTCGGAGGAGTTGCGGCGCAGTTACAATACCGTCTTAGTGCCATGCAGCGGGACTCAAAGACCGTAAAAGAGTCAAGCACCGGATCCTGAGTTACCGGAATATCCCAGTTCGCATTATAATAAGTAGTATTTTCCGGACTTTAAGCCTTGCTGCGCGGAAAAGTCTTCGCCAAGAAACTCACGTACGTACGGTAAGTTGTTTTTCTTGCCCCTGGCATTATCTTCCATTTTTTTACGCAACAACAACAACAATAACAACGACGATAACAATGATAATGATAATCACGAGCGCAATTTTTTTAAATTGCTAGGTACATATAATATATATATATATATATATATATATTTCGGGTGCACTGAGAAAAATTTCATTTGTTACAGTAACTAGAAAAATTGGTTAAAACAGTTATCGTTAAAAAAACTGTTTGAATATCGTTGGAATTACGAAAAACGAGGTAATCGTCGATCCTTTTTTGGTAATTGCAACGCAAAATCAGTTTGTGAAGTTTACTCTACTTTTTTAGTTAAACAAGGCTTTAACGTCAATTTATCGTTTAAATTCCAAAAAAAAAAAATTAGCTTGTTTTTCCTTTTTTGCTCTCCATAAAAAATTATCAAACAGTCTTTCCTTTTTTCATGAAAATTAATTGACGCGAATATTAACCTACAGTAATGGAATTATGTTGTATTTTTCTCATTGTTGTTTCGGTGAAATTTGCTTCGATGTTTTCTTGATTTGATCCTAAATTTTTTATTTTTCATTCATCATTCTCTCCTTCTTCTTCTAATTGTAAGTAACGCAAAATGGAGGCGTGTAGAATTACCCGAGGGTGAAGAGGCGCGGAGAGAAGTTTGTGCGTGATGCGCGAGATATTCGCGCGACATTCGCCCCGCAGCCGTAACCAAATTGGAGAACGTTGTTCATTAAAATTAACTTTACCGAAATGCTTTGAACTAACAACCAACATTACCCGGGTAATGAATATTTAGGTAGGTATGAGAGTTTTGTTCATTTTGCACTCGCGGCACAATACTCGCGGGAAGTAATTCATATCTATTTCATGCCTTATAGGCCAACCACCACCTACTACACCCCTCCTCTTCCTTCTTCTCTTGTTTATACCCTCTTCCTACTCCCTTCAATTTATCACCCTTTCTCTACCTCTCTGCGTTCTCTCTATTCCAGCAAGAAACCTCGCTCATTGTTTTCAACATTTGACAATAATAATCGGGAGAAATTTACCGCATTAGTTGCGAACTCGCGTTGAGTATTCCAGTTCAATCCTTTTATTTATAATAATACTTATATTTTACATCCATTTTTCGTATATTTAGAGGTCTTTGAAAACATATTTTTTTTCCCCTCCTTATGACAGTGTACCGATAGGTTTTCAATACGGGAGAGTAATCGTTGCGATATAACGTAAATTATCATTGTTGGAAATACATTGATTGAAAAAAAATCGTGAAAATCGAAGGAATAATTCATTTCTGAGAAAGTTACCCCTCTACACGTTACATGCATGTTTTACATAAATTGTAAGTTTTTGCGCTCGCTGATTACGCATCTGATATCGGATGTAAAAAATTCAAAATGATTGACGTAGGACGAAATCGTCAAATTCGTAGATAGAACGGTAAAATCTAGAATCCGTATACAATTCTACAATATCATCGCGATAAATTCCGACGATTCTACATTTTCTCATTCTACTTTCTGACCTTTCTATTTCTTCGCTTTTCCATACTCGGATATTCGACATTTTTCGATCCTAGGCCCATCTATTTTTCCATCTGTTTATATTTTCACCATCACCGACCTAAAAACAAAGTGTTTCAAGGATTTTGGTTACAGGTGTACTTACAGCGATACACTTGAAATCTGCTGTACAACGATCTCTGGCGGATTTCGTCCCACTGAAATTGAACCGAAGTTACACTTACGATTAGATTTCACTTCGATCGCACATAGATTTCACGGTGTAGTTGAGAGAATTTTTCACAACGTGTTTACACTGTAGTTGCATTAAAAGCACAGCAAAGTCCCACCGAAAAATCACTGAGATAAAAATTTTCTACTCAACCACTAGAATGAGACTGAAATCGAAAAGATTTCTTACTCCACTGAAATTACACTGGATTCTAAATTAATACTTGAAACTTAAATCGCACTTGAAACCTACCGAAATCAAACAATGCGGAAATATATTATTTTTGAAAAAAACTTATCACTGATATTTTGATGATACCAGAGTGAATTTTCCGAGTCTAATTCTGCTTAAACCGCAGTAGAAAAATTTCACAACTACAGCGTAAAATTGAGTGAAATTTGTGCGATTACCTGAAACGTCGCTCTAATATCACTGATTTTAGGACCCACTGGGTGAAAAAAAAAAAAAAAAACACTCTGAAAACACGGTGGGACCGAACCCGGCAGAGATGCTTCTTGCGTTTTGCCATAATTACTAAACGACTACGACCGGAACTGAAACTTCTCTCATTGTCAGTTGTGCGCGTTGCACATAGTATCGTTCAGTAACAACGGAAAGTTTCAACCGAGCACATAATATATCTACAAATGTGGTCATATGCTTCTCTCTCTCTCTCTCTCTCTCTCTCTCTCCCTCTCTCTCTCTTACTTAGCAAATCGCAACGCTGTGCAAACTCCGTGCAGCAATAAACAGATGGCTTCAAACTTGTCTAGGAAAATTTCCCCAAGTGCCAACGAGCCAATCTCTCTCTCTCTCTCTCTCTCTCTCTCTCTCTCTCTCTCTCTCTCTCTCTCTCTCTCTCTCTCTCTCTCTCTCTCTCTCTCGCTCTCTCTCTCACGCCACTCACACCTTCGCCGACGATAACCTCTAACGAACTGAGTAATATCTCTGTTAAACTTTGCGAATATCCTTGTTTCAGCTCCGAGCTTACTGCACCCTCTGACCCAGGTAGCGCTTCTCCATTCTGTATATATAAACTAACCCGGTTCATGCCGCGGACTCATCGTCAAACCTCGACGAAACTGAGCTAGAAACACCTCGTTAAACAATTTTTATTGTCCGTCTCTCGCTCGTACCGTACTTTATACGCACCGACCTAACAACCGTTTTAAGGGCGCGTGATAACCGAAGGGAATTATGCTGTTCTTCGAACTCGGAAAAAAACCTACTGTGTTTCGTAGCTGTTTTTATTATACTCTCAGGGAACGCGCGGTTTCGCGAATAATTAACGAACCTTCGTGATGGTAAAAGAAAAAAAAAAACAAAACACACATTTCTGAAGCGTGAGAAAATCAATTTGAAAATAATCCAGGGAACTAAAATAAGTACAATTCAGTCTCTGTTTTTATGGAATTTTTTTTATCGTAAGTTACGATGACTATTTTTTTCTTCCTTTTTTTATTGTTTAACATTTTTTCTTTCTTCGAAGATTTATAACTGTACGTAAAAGTCCAAGAACCGAGTGAACGAAAAACGACAAGTCGTCAATTTAACCTCGAAGCTTTTAGCCTTTGGAAAAAAAAATAATAATATTTATGCAGGCGGAAAAAGGGGGAAATCTTGTTAGAAATTAAACGGCTCGCGGAGAAATTTTTGATGAGAATTTCGGGCGAGCTGCTGTCGCGAAAGAAGAAAGACGCACGCCGCCTTCGCACGACAGGATACCATAGTCATGGGATTTAATGGTTCGGGTCACCCTTCCGGCAAACCCCCGGGTTTCGAGATTCTACGACTTGCGAGATTCGCCAAACCCGTAAAAGCTCGACTTCCCGAATCCAAGACTCGGGTAATCAATTCTCTGCACTTTTAACTCAAGCTTCCGTTGTAACACGTAGGAGTTGACATAGGAAATGGGATTCTCAAGGGTGCAATGATCGGATTCTGTTGCATTTTTTTGAATCTAGTTTCGATATCGCAAGAATTTTTTTTCTCATCGTAACATATATTGAGCTACATAGTAAACAGCGAAGTGAAACTTGCTTAAATTTACGATAATTATTAAGTTTGATATGAAAATATGTCGATAATGAGCTATTTGTTTTTCTCTTTTCTTTCAACGTTATTCATTAGACAGTAATTAATATAAGTATTCAACGATTAAATATACGCGTAAAAAAGTCTTAATCGATATATCATAGCACTGGTCGACTTACCGTCTATTGTTACATAACTCTATAAAAATCTTAACGATATTTGGTATAATAACACAACAAAAGTAACGATATGCAATGTATATATGTGTAAATATTTCACGTCACAGACTTATTTTTTCTTCTCTTCTTTTAAAATCTAAATCACTTGACGTACATCTGTTGGCAAGTATTTCTTGGCTGAGGTATTATTATTCTTAATTAGGCAAATTAATTAACTTGTTAATGACTTAAATCGGCACTTACATCTATTACAGTTACATTACATAAAAGTTTGTACCTTGGTCGGTAGTGAAATGTTTTTTCTATCACATACGGTTTACAGTTTGTACCATTAGATGCTGAAAATAGTTTAATTCGATACTCATTTTGCCTGAATCGTGCAGAGGGTATAAAAAATTGTTATTAAAATTGAACAACAATCAGGGCAGCTTGAAACTTTCGAAATCGATGTTGTCGAGAAATTCTGCAAGGTTTTTTGCGTGTACAGGAGACGAAGGATCACCCTCGATGAATATCGTCACACAATTTTCCTCCTTAGGTTTGAGAAAATTTTCCGAATCAATTTCCTCCCTCTTTTTTACTCCTCTCTCTCTCCTCTCTCCTTTCTTCCTTCCCCCCAGGGCCGGCTGTCCTTCCTCGTGTCGACGATCTCTTTTCGTTATCTTGTATTTTTTCCTCGACACAATCGAAGATTTTCGCGATTCCGGATGATTGTCAGCGCAGTGTTGATAGTAGTCGCCCTTCGTCAGAATTGTGCGACCTGAAAATCAACGAGATACGAGGCTGAACACCGGGGTCAAAATAAACCCAAGGCATCTTCGCCGTAGATTCCGTGTCGAAATACATTGAAATAATCTGATTTCATCCAAGATAAATAACGAAGTGTCGTAATGATTGTTGATTCACCGATGTCGTTAATTATTATTAATAAATCATTATCGTTACGTTATACTTGTCGAGAATATTATCCCTTTTCGGTGATTTTCTCATTTTATTTCAATAATTACAATTTTTTTCTCTCATGAATATAAATATTCTGTTATTGCAAATTATAAAAAAAAAACAAATAACGAAAAAACAATTCTCATTTCTTTTCACAATGTTGCACCAAATGCATAAAATCGAGGGTAAAGGTATATGAAAAGCCATAATTTTGTGAAAGCTTTATAATTAACTGTGCCTCGAGAGAGAGAGAGAGAGAGAGAGACATTTAAATGACGATTTTCAATTTTCTTTTCTCTGTTTACCCTTGGCAGGCAAACATCAAAATCGTATACCTCTCGTGGCAATGAGTGCAAAAAGTACCCACTGGGTATTAATTTAAAATATCCTAGCTTCTAATAAAGCTAGCCAGATTTTTTTTTTTTTTTTTGTTTATATAAATTAAAGTTCAAAGAATTTCGCATAAAATGGTTGTATTATGAACGTAATTAAGTTGAAACAAGCAAATAAAAATGAACGTTGAATGGGTTCAATCTTTACAGTCTGCTCCAAGAGTAAAAGATTTTTTTATTGGATGGGGATTTTATCCTCATAGCTTTTCAGGGTTTAAATATTAAATTTTGCTCTGAAATCTTTGAAGAGCTACTTGTTTCACGTTTTTTATCGATAAGTATTTGAATAAAAATTAACGAGAGTCCATCGCGGATAACCAAATGAAAAAATAGCAAATAAAAACTGAAAATCACATTTTTTCGATCGCTCGGAACGGTAACTGTTTCAAAGATCTGAAATTTTCACGAAATCGTTTCTCTCGTTATGAATATAAAACAGACCGAGTATTGTTTAAAAATTTGCTGAGGGCCGTTTCAGTATTTTTTATTTCGTTGTGCACTTTTTTTTTCTCGCTCACCGCAGCACTCAATTTTTCTCTTAGCAGGATCGTGGATTCGTTGATAATGCCTGATGACGTTGAAGGCTCGTTTGCTCTCGAAGCCGCAATTCGAGCAGCATGTGATTTCCGCCTTTCCTTCCACCGTCAACAGTTTCGCACGATCTTTAACCGTGTTTTTTCTTCTTCTTCTGCTGCTTCTTCTCGTTCTTATTTTCCTGCTGCTGTTATTGCTGCCGCTAGAAAGTGATAAAGAACAACGTTTAGCGAAATAGTCTTGTAACATATACGGAGAATTCCATGCGAACCCGATCATCGTCTGACCCTCACTGTTTCTGATTTTGTTAATAAAAATTTCTGCAATTCTTCCAAATCTGAAACAGTGTGCTGAATTTTTTCAGATTTTATATTCAACTGCTGAACTATTTTTAATCGTTAAGAGTGATTTTGAAAAAAGATCTGTTTCAGAATTCTCAAAAAGTTCTCAGAAACTGTATTTTCTATTCCAAACATTTCAAGACCGGGCCCACAATCGGCCGATTTTTTCCATTTTTATTCGGCAATTTTTATTTTTTTATTTTTTTTTTTTTCTACCAACTAAAACGATCTGAAAATCGCCGAAAATTTTTCCAAACTTGTATTTCTCACTTAGAACATTTCGAGACCTATTCCATTATCGAGCGATATTTTTTTTTTTCTTTTGGCACGTTCAACTTTTTTTTTTATCAACTTCACGGTAAAACCGGTCTAGAGATGTTTTAAGCGAAAAATAGAAGCTTTGAAAATTATTCGGTATAATTCGGACCATCTAAACATTGTTTTAGTTGACGAAAAAAATTGAAGGTGATAAAAAAAAAAATTGGAAAGCAAAATCAAAATGTTTGGAAGTGAAAATACAGTTCTCGAAAGTTAAAAAACATGACCTTTCGCAAAATTACTCTCGATATTTATAAATAATTAATCAGTTGAATAAGAATTTAGGTTACTGTTTCAGAGTTGGGACAATTGCAGAAAATTTTTTGAATAAAATCAAAAATGTTGATGGGTTATATACACGATATTCTTGGCATAATTTTCCAACCCGTTATGATTACCAAGGACCATTATATTTGCTCATCGTAAGGCGTAAATTCGACGTATACGAATATCAAAGGAACAATTTGAAAATTGTTCAAAATTATTAACCTCCTCTTCGATACGCGTGGGCATAATATTCGCGGAAGAAATGTGTTCGTCTTTCCACTTATAAACATAAATAATACAACCGCATGCTCATCCCTGAAACTTTCTCCTGGGAAATGTGGTCCGCCTTCTAAAGTCTGAACTACTTTGTTACAGTGGAAGTTTTATTTTATTTATTCCCTGTTTCTTTTTTTTTCAGAAAAAGAAAAAAGTACGGAAAGTAAATATACAGTGGAATATGTCGATACATTCGAGTTGCTTTAACGTGTGTAATAATAATGGATGTAAAAATTGGAGCATCAAAATTATAATACTAATTATTTTATTAGTGTAACGTATTGCGATGTGACATTTTTAGAGAATGATTCATATATTTACGAAATCACCTGTAATTTTTAAAAAAATTTAATAATGATCACCTGGCTCTCCTAACTCCAAATTTGCAAGTTCCTAAATATTTTCTATACGCATGCAGACGCATAGAGAGATTATTATAGTGTCTGAATTAAATTATTAAACTTGGCGAACGTGAGTAAAAATTTTTGAAAATTGTGTCGAACTGTTTTTTCAATTAATGCTGAAACGATTTTCACAAAATAAAATTTCCACCGCTAAGACTATAAATCGACGCGACGGAAAAATCAGAAACTCGAATTATTCAGTCGTTGAATTTGATCGAGCTTCGAAGCATGGCAATAAAGAGAGAGATATAATAGAATTCTAAAGCGAAAAACCAAATTGAAATTTTTACCGATAGAAAACTGAGGATGCAGCTAATATAGACTTTGGAGTAAATATTAATGCCGGTAAATTAGCTTATCTGTTGAATATTTTTTACCACAACGCCGAAGAGTAAATAAAAACTTGTGCAGATATTAAGATTAATCGAAACTTCATATATACTTGTACACATGTGAGTGTGCATGAAATTATTGTGAGAAAAGTGATAAGAAATTACTGGCGGATTCAGTTCCACCATGTTTTCAGAGTATTTTTTTTTTTTCACCCAGCGGGTCCTAAAATCAGTGATATTAGAGCGACGTTTCAGGTAATCGCACAAATTTCACTCAATTTTACGCTGTAGTTGTGAAATTTTTCTACTGCGGTTTAAGCAGAATTAGACTCGGAAAATTCACTCTGGTATCATCAAAATATCAGTGATAAGTTTTTTTCAAAAATAATATATTTCCGCATTGTTTGATTTCGGTAGGTTTCAAGTGCGATTTAAGTTTCAAGTATTAATTTAGAATCCAGTGTAATTTCAGTGGAGTAAGAAATCTTTTCGATTTCAGTCTCATTCTAGTGGTTGAGTAGAAAATTTTTATCTCACTGATTTTTCGGTGCGACTTCGCTGTGCTTTTAATGCAACTACGGTGTAAACACGTTGTGAAAAATTCTCTCAACTACACCGTGAAATCTATGTGCGATCGAAGTGAAATCTAATCGTAAGTGTAACTTCGGTTCAATTTCAGTGGTACGAAATACGCCAGGGTACAAAAACTGTAAAAATGTATAAAAATGGTAAAATCGATAAACGAAACAAGGCACGAAATTCGCTCGGCGGCAGATTAGAAAAGTAATAAAAGACTTGTTGAGCATCGGATAAAATTGTTGCGGAGTCGCGTTTAGCGAGATCGGCGCGGCGGTAAAAATCAAAGAGAAAAATATTGTCGGGAAATCAAAGCATGCATCCAGCTCGTCGTTTTTTCCGGAATCGAACAGAGTCTGACCTCAGAATCGGTTAGTTTCTGGGCACGTGCAATTAAATAATTGCGTAATAATTTTTCGTCCTTACTTACCTCTCGCCTCCCTCCTTATCGCACGGAGTACGGCTCATCCTGAGGCTTGCCAATATCGAATTTCGTTTCTCGAGTCTGACCGAACGTCGGATACGCAGGTTTAAAAATCGACCGACACCTCGCCTCAAACGATCCGATTCTGCCGACAACAAGAGCCGCACTGAAAATAAGCCGGAGATACGCGTAGAGAAAGAGAGAGAGAGAGAGAGAGAGAGAAAGAGAGAGAGATAGACGGAGTGCGACTAGCCGACGACGCGACGTTGGGCGAAAGAATTAAGACGCACTTCGTCCCTCTGTTTACGACATTCGATATATATTTTTCAATATCTCAGGACGCGTTTTTTTTTTTTTTTTTTTTGTTTTTCTTCATTTTCTATGCTTGTTTTTTTTTCATCCTTCTATTTATTTTTTATCGTAATTCATAATCAACTTTCGCTTTTCCACGCCACCTTGTTTGATATAACATATAGATATGTACTACGTTTTGAAACACCGTTACTTAATTTTGTAAAGAACGAAAAAAAAAAACGATGTTTTTTAATCAACACGGAAGTAATTAGTTCATCTTTTGTTTTCCGTTGCATCTCTCTCTTTCACTGACTTTTTCTGTCTTTATTTGCAATTCGAATCGTCAATCTTTTCCGTTTATCTTTCGATCATTCGAGTATTCTACGCAAATCATTCAACATTGTAGCCATTTTGCTACGCATTTGTTCAGCTATAGGCAATAAACAACCTTTATAAATTGATTAATTAATCAATATCTCTCTCTCTCTCTCTCTTCTTTATATTGATTAAAAACAGGTTATTCTTGACCGTGTGATAGATTGATGAAAGAAATGTAAGATAATAAAAAAAATTTTAAGTATAAATAGTTATCAATCCATTTGTTTACTATTCTCTAGGTCTCATTCGTAGAGGTCTATACACAGAATGAATTGCTAACCAATGAATGGTTTCATTACGCGCGTGCGCTAAAATTCGAGCGCACGAGCATTTGTTTTGTAAGGGTGACCAACATTTTTTTAGGTTATACATAAATCGCGGCGACCCGTCGTCTGAATTTATTAATGTTGGTCGCCCTGACAAGAAACTGATCTTGCTCTAGAATTTTAGCGCATGCGCGTTGAACCGTTCGGTCGTTAACAATTCACTCTGTACGGTGTATGAAATGTCATAAATATGGATGAAATTAAATTAATGATAGGAAAAAAATGATCAGCGTAATAGCGGATTTGAGTGTATAGATTTGATATAAATAATATTGTAATTTAAAAAGTTTCAACTGTGAGAATAATTGCATTTATTATTAACAAGCTGAAAAGAAAAATGAGAAAGAAAAATACGGAAAGAGACGAAAGACAAAAATGACACGAATCATTGCTAAGAAGCTAAATACTAAACAAACGTTATTAAACGTGTTTAACGGGTAAAATTGAGCAAAATTATATATTACCATATATATATACAATATATATAATGTTAAATTTGAGAACAGTTGCAAGAAAATATAGCAACAGCGATCGTAGTGAGAAAGAATAGTAACGGATACCGGACTTTCCGGTAACAGCTAGAAAACTAATTTTCATTTTCTACCTAGAACTGTATTATTCGATTGTGGTAAAAAATGAAAACGGTTAATGACTGAGCGGTAACCGGAACTAAAAATTCCACTCACGATCAGTGTACATCAACCCACATGTATTATTTTACTACGGCCAATATTCATTTCCATGGGTGAATAACATTTTCATCACATGGTGTTATTCCTGAATCGTTATTATGCACGTGTTACGTACCCATATACATATATATGTACGTTCGTAGACGACACATTTCGGCACTTGAGGTAACTTGTAAAACTTTTCGTACGGTACCTACGTTTTGTCTAGGCGTAAATTTTCATGCGCCGCGTGCGATGTGCATAACCGGCCATTTAATGAAAAGGCCGGAGGACCGAGGTGACAAAAAGTTTCAACCCTCGTACAAGTCGGAGGGTAATTTGCGGGACGCGTTTCTACGTTCGTTTCGAACTCGTCCGTGTTTCGCAACCCTTCAAGATTTTTTTTTTTTTTTTTATCTCTAATAAGGTCGGACCCCGAACTCACCCCGTATGAATTGTTATTATTATTATTATTATTGTTGTTGTTTTTTTTCTTTCTTTAATTCTTCTTCAACCCCTTATTTTATATTCAGCAAACGTGAATTAGCGGTGAATTATTGTTATACTTACTTTACGCTTCGTGCTCACTCGACTATATAAACTTCTAGCCCCCCGATTATCTTTTCCCCTAATTTCTTTTCACACCGATTACGTTTTATCTTATAAACACGATATTTATTTTAGCCTTTTTGCTCCGACCGCTACAAGATTTGCGTGTCATTTTTTCGACATTGAAAAATACCGTCAGTCTTTAGACTCATTTACGGACATTCATTTAAATCACTTTCGGAAAATTTCTTGTACGGGGGTAACGTATCATTTCATGTCCGTTATAGAAATTCCACGATTTTTGAGACATCGACGAATTTTCAAAACGAATTATCGATGATCAAGTATAACGAAAATAATTTGACTCTTTGTTGTAATGATTATAATAAATTCATCGAACGGAATTACGAAAATTCTGTGACATGAATTGGAGGAAAACGAATGGCTTGGAAATTATCGATATTATACGACGTTAACGAAATATGTTAAAATCTATCTTTAAAATTTTCAACACGTGGTTTGCATTTGTTTATTTCTTTCTTTTTTTTTTCTTTGAATCTCAAACAAGTAACAAACGACCAACAATTTGAAAAATCAAATGAAAAGAAAATGCGAGTGAATTTTGGATTTGCAACGGTGATTTGATAATATCCTGGAATCGGGTAAAATGTTTAAAAAATCAAACAATTAAGTCGTCACAGTCTTTTTCGAAATTTCAAGTCGAAATTTATAATTGGTAGTTCGCGAAAACGGAATAAAATAAAGTAAACGTGCAATACAAAAATGTACAGCACGAGTTGTACTAATTGCAACTGAATTTTATTATCCGCAGTTAATTATTTCATTTATCATTTTAGCAACAGTATAGTAGAGTTTTAATTATCTCGCGTAAAATATTTCGATCTCGATAAGTTGATAAAGTAAAAAGGTGGTTTTAATCTGGGCAGCCGACGTCCTACGTCCTCCATATTACACGTTCACGTACGTGTTACACGTGCTCGCATTTACCCTGCGCATACGTACGTAGATATTATACGCATACCTTGTAACGAGGAAAGGGGATTATCATTTTTTTGTTTCACATAATTTTACGAGCTCCGGTTGCACACGAACGTTTTAATTAAAAATTCTCTTTGACTGTGGTCAAGAAAAAAAGTTTGAAATTTTTTTTTTGCCACTGCGGTTACCTTGCGAGTTTCACCCTCGCACACATGTTTTAAAACCTTGAAATTAGCGGCCGAGACGTGCGGAGACAAAGAACAGTTACAACCAGCTGCTAGAGACGATTCCATTCTTTCAATTTTTCATTACCTCCTAGATAATTTATAGATATGACGCTAAAAGTGGGTGCACTTGTAATTTTTTGTATTCGTTTGTTAACCGGACTTCGGGTGCAGTAAGTACGACTAAAGTAGGTAGGTTCAAGTTTTCCTTATTTTGGAATTTTTCCCAAAATTTGACCGGGATTTTTAGTACAGAATAGAATGGATGGAATAGATTAGATATAATAGATGGAATGAATAAAAATCTCCTCAAACGATATGCTTAGGTCTTTATTTGAACCCTAAAGCCTCTCGCAAGGTCTCCGAAGTTTGACATTTAAATTTATATACATTTTTACTCAACTCTCAGTGTTGATACATGCACTAAGATAAATTTTTAGTTCCGGTTACCGCTCGGTCCTTAAATATTTTCATTTTTTACCACGATCGAAAAATATAGTTCTAGGTAAAAAATGAAAATTAGTTTTCAAGCTGTTACCGGAAAGTCTAGTATCCGTTGCTATTCTTTCTCATTACGATCACTGTTACTATATTTAAAATGTCCATACTAAATGAAAAAACTTGAACTAAAATGAAACAAGGTGTGCGATAGATGTTGTTTACAATATAAACCAGATTCGTCAAAGGAGTAGAGTTTTAACTCATTTATTTATTTTTTATCGCCCTTTTAAACATTAATATTCTTTTTAATTGTTGATAAAACTTTGTTTGTCGCAATTAGGATATCGCTGGCGATGTAATAGCACTATTTGAAAAATAAATTGTTTTTCTTCTTCATTTTTCCTCAAAGTTCGATTATAATTTTGTATCAACGTTATACTGCATATTTCCGCTTTCCTTCGACTTTCACGGCTCGTAATTACACGAATTTGGAGTTTAAAAAATCAACCACAGGGTCTTTCTTCGGAAAATTTAATGCCCTGCAAGAATATGTTTGGATTTTTTTTTTTTTTTATCAACACGGTCCAATAGTTACAGCATTTTTAATGTGAAAAAAAAATTCTCCCGTCTTGTTCAAATGGGAAATTTCAAACGGCCATTGACAACTTTTAAAATTGAGCTAAAAATTTTTCCAAACGGGAGAATGTTTTTCTCAATAAATACCTCCTTTTAAGACCACAAATTCGATAGGTTAGTTTTTTTGGCTCACACCCTGATTCACCATGTATCATACCTATGTATGCACACATTTTGCCACTGCCCAAGAATGGGTAAAAGGGCGGGAGGGAGGGAGGGAGGGAGGGAGGGAGATATATCGGTGCAACTATCTCCGCGCATAGATCAACGCCATGATGTGTTTGTAGGGTCGGAGACGTAAATGCGCACAAATACATGCACATGGTGCACGAAGTAAGCTGCGGGTATACCTGTACATGGGATTGCGAAATATAGGCACGAGTACATCACTCTCCCCCCCCCCACTCTCTCTCTCTCTCTCTCTCTCTATTTCGCTCTCCGCATTCTCTCCAGCGAATCCCTTCCTTTTGCCGGCCAGGAGCTAATGTCATGCATTTCAAGTACCAGCTTCATCGTCGCCGTATGGCTAGAGATTAATCTTGTTATATAAAACCAGGACCCTACTGTTATAATTATTGTTGCTAATTTTATCGAGTGCAGTATGTTATACCTATGTGATATGGGATTTTAGTCAGTTTTATACGAGATAGTATAACTCTTTTTTTCATCACTTGGACAAGATGAAACAAATTCTTACACAGTTTCTCACGGTATTTTATCTCCGCGTTGAATACGAGAGATTGTTTTCATTTTCGTTCTACGTAGACAAGTGAAAAACATAAGAATTATAATTGAATATTCTTATATATAACTAATAGTAGAAGAAAAAAAAAAAACAAACAAAAGCAATTTTCCAACTTTATAAAATATTTCTTTGCGGGTACGCCGAGTAAAAAAAAAATATTTTCTTGCGATCAGTTTCTGTTTTTTTTTTTTCTTTTTTTTTCGTTTTTATTATTTGTTCTTCAGGTAACCAAAAATTTTGTGGTATCAACTAGTTACTATATATGTGTATATATATATATTTTTCTTATTTCGATGAGATGATCGCAAGAGAAAATTTGATTAATTTGTTGCAAAAAAATATCTGCCCGGTTCAAAAATCCTTGTTTACTGTGTTGTAGTAAGAAAAAAAAAAAAAAAAAAATAGACCGCGAAGAGTTTCTTTTTCGGAGAAACGTTAAATCATTAAATTTTTTACCCTCGCCAAATTTTTGCCAAGCATTTTATTATATCTCATCGGTGTGCCGAGAAAAAAAAAAAAGACATGAAGATGAACAGCAGATTTATCGAGATGAATATGAAAGATGAACCTGGCTCATATTTTATAGCTACAAGATATGAATCGAGTTGGTTTCATCCCAGATAATTATCTCGGAAGAAATTGTCCTGATAAAACTAGCAATACTGATTTTAGTTACGAGCTCGGTTGATAAAACCTCAATGAATCTTGTAACAATCCACCCTTTCACTGCGTAATACTTGCTGAAATTTCGTCAACTTTCGACAATCCACGCTCCGTAACTTTATCGCAGTTTAAAGATATCGACATCAAAGATGAAATCTTTTACAGGTGTTATTTTTCGAAACCCTTTAACCGATTTCCCTACTCATTTTCCAATTTCCACGAGGCGTCGTTTGCAAGACTTTGAATCAGTCTGGTACAAAAAAAATAAAAGAAAAAAAAAAAAACACGACGTAAAAAGTGTATACAGAATAAATGTATAAACGTAAATTTTACCGAGAAAAAAATTCCCATTAGCACGGTTGAAAATCGTTACGGTAGATTGATATCTATTTTTTATCTACCGTATAAATGCATACATATATATTAAATATATATGTGTGTGTGTATGTATACACGCAATCTTGACGCAAGTTTCATTTTCCGAGGATTCGGTGTGAATCCGCTCATTAAAAGTTGCAGACTTTTTCCCACCTCGCCTTATTCGCCTCGTCCTGATCCTGATCCTCGCCGTCGTCCTTCTTGCGATAGATATATAATGTCTAACGTGGAGGTAGGGAGAATTATTATGACGGGAAAACTTGGCCCGTGACGTTTTCTTTTATTTTACTTTTTCCCCCCGTCTCCTTGTTTTTCAGCCCTATTTTTTTCCCTTCCTTCTTTGTTTTGTCCTGTTTTTTTCTTTTTTCTTTTTTTTTTTCCGTTCACTTCCTTCTTACTTCTCATTTTCCAAGTCTCTAGATTGGCGATTAAAAGTTCCCTGCAGCACGTCGAATTTACAAATTCCTCCGGGGTTTACGGTTTTACCAGGAGGGCCTGATCCGGTTACCGCAAGGACATTAGTTCCTCCCGGTGAACCCGCTTCCTTCACCTTCCTGCACCCTACTCTAAACGGGAATTCAAATCTCCGAGGCCATCGAGCGTAATGGCTCAATTTCTTTCCTCGTGATTGCGAATATAATACGACGCGTATACGTATAACTTCGCGTCACTTCGTATAATATATCTATTTGCGTATATATTATTTGCATTATTATACTCGACTCTGATTTCGATATTTATACCTTGGGATAATTCGAATTTAGAATCTTGAAACACCGTTCGTATATCATCGATGTGATTGTCGGTGACCGACGTCGCAAGAAATCGTGGAGGCTTTGCTTGCTCAAAAATTCTGTACGTTTTTGGAATCTTATTTAAATCTTTATTGAAATAATCATCTACGAGGATCCCTTTAAGAATACCGAAGTGGAAAATACTGGAATTATAAAACGCATCTAGGACGTCGATGCTTTATTTATAATCGCTTTGAAATTGTTAAAATTAAGGTGTAACGTACAAATTTATCGAAACACTTTTCTTTTTCTTTTTTGTGTTTTTTTTTTCCTCTCATCACACTTGGCATCGTGAGATATTCAATTATACAACGTTGCATCGATTTCGATTGTGATTAAAGAACGGTAAGATTAAAACGACAGGTGAAAAACGATGGAAAATCTGTTCCGGTGACTTATTGTAGAAAATTGTTTTCCTGATGAAATGAGTCATCGCGGAGTGAATAATTGAAATGATGTTTATACTCTCCTTTATAACTTAAGTATACTACTTTATGTTTGCGTATTAAAAAAAAAAAAAAAAAAAAAACTTTCGCAGCTTAAGGTTATACGAATTTGATAAATATACAGAACAGTACAACTGTCTCTGAGTAAAACGAATAAGAAGTATCGACTTTCAGCCAACCAAGCTCCTTCGTAACTGACGTTCGAAATTGAAACAATGCAACATGAAACCTTATCACAATAAACAGTGAAACATCACTCCTAGAGGTTAAAATAATTTTATCCGATTGTGTAATTTCACCCTGTTAATACCGGTGTGGATTGTCCGTTGTAAACGTCTAGAGAGGATCATCCCGGAATTATTTCAGGGCTGAATGCCGGAGTGGCGTCGCGTCATCGTCGCCGTTCACTTTATACGGATTATTTATATACCGTACTTGTACCAAGGTTCTTGTTATCTCGTCAATCATGGATAAAATAACGTTATTTTAAGCATCGTTGCGACGACAGCTCGCGTGGCAATTAAGAACGACAAAAAGTAATCGATTTACGATTTTTTCCCTCTTAATCGAGTATAATCAATTATTTTTCAAACTCGATTTATCAACGGACTCGATTTTTGTTTCCTCGAAATCGCTTTTCGTTTTTTATCACCATGTACGACCTGGTAAAGTATCAATTTATGTGAATAGAGTATCAATTATTATCATTAGCTTACTCACTGGGTACTTATTTGATGTAATAAGTGATAGATAAATGAATATTTTCACCTGAAATTGAAAAATGCATTTTTTTAATGAAAATATAAATTATTAGGAAGAACTTTTCCACTGTTAAGACTACGTAATAAAATTTATGAAATATTGGTTTCATACGCACCGTTTAAAAAAAAATACAAAATAATCGATTAATCGATTCAGTTTTAACGATTCAATCGAGTCGTGTTCGATTGTCTTATTCAGCTCGATTAATCAATAAAATTCATCGAATCGGTGAAGATTAAATCAAAACTAAACAATCAAATGATCGTAATTATTTCAATCGAGTCGTGTTCGATTATTTTTTTTTGGACTCAATTAATCCATGCATCGATTATTTTTAGCTCAGTGACCACAGCTAGTGGCAATTAAACCTGCAGGATAAACTGTTCCAAATTATTGTACATCGTTTTTATTACGTATGAATAATTGAAATTTTATATGAAAAGGATCACGTTATCAAAATGACAAACAAAATTACTTTGTTTTTTCTTTTTTTTTTTTTTTTAATTTCAATTGAAATCTACAAATTGTTGTTGTACTAGGAAAGACGTATTGAAACCTGTATCTTCTAGAAAAACTAAAAAAAAAAAAAAATTGAAATGGCAAAAAAGAATGCTCAATTAATTAAAAAATTATAAAAAAATTACCGTTTGTGCCTGCCCACTCCAATTTAGGATGTAATATTATTGGTTTTAGCCACAGAATTTTTGTAATATCTTTCATGATTTTCCAAAATGTCGCAATCACTGTCAAAATATCATCATTTAAAGATCTCTGGAAGCGCCGAGGAGGTGAGAAAAATTCTGAACAAAATAGAATGATTTTTAGAGTTATAAAAACAATATGAAAAATCACGGACCAAATCCTATATATGGCGTGGGTCATACCACAGTCGAATTGACATGGAATGCCATATACATAACATCGCGAGAAGGGCGATAATTTTTGCGATATCGTAGCAGCGGGGCGACAAAAGTTTCCCCTTTAACTTCCTAATTTAAACAACCTGGATGACATTCCATTACCACAGCAAGAAAAAATGATTATCGCCAAGGAAATTGACTAGCGTTGATTACAACGATAACAAACAATGGAAATTTATTTGCATTTCCATCTCGATAATGCACCGCGATAAAATTGTGTCATCAAAAAACGTGGGGTGAAAACTCAAAAGTTGTAGTAACCTTTGGGTCACTTCATCACCAACCTCGATTCAGGTTGTAATGCTTTGCAATGCGGTTGTCGAATAAAGGCTCCTGTCCCAAAGCATTGAGTGTCAGTCACCCTGCCGTATCGGAGCGTCCCGAAGGAACGAAATAGAGAGAAAGAGGTAGAGCTAAGGCAGGGCACGCGCAATGGTAAGAGACGCTGCGCTCGCGCGAGCGAAGCGAGCGATTGAATGAGAACCAAGACGCTCGAAGAAACGCGGAGAGAAAAACAAAAAAAAAAAACGAAAGAAAGAAGAACGTAATCGGCCGGGGTGTGCGGAACAGGGGGAAATCCGCGTGTGCGCATGCGCGCGAGTTGCGTGCGGCATGGAGCCAAGTCGTTGACAGCGCAGGCCGCGCCGTTTGGCAAACAGTAGTCAGTCGACGTCCGAGGCGTGTGGGTGGGTGAATTCACGCCGGAGTTCCTGAATCAGCCAGTCTAGACGTCTGCGAAGGTTTTGAGAAAATAACAAAAACAAAGACTCGGGTTTCGCCGGGAAACTTGAAGAAGAGTCTTCCAAGAAGGAGGAATAGGGTACTTTGGACTTTGTCGGCGGTTGACCGATACCTTGTGATGAAAAAAAAAGAAGTCCGTGAAGGCGGTTGAAATCGTTGACTGATTGCGAGCGATAGTGTCGATAGTGCGCGAGTTCAATTCCGAGTTTAAAAGCTCAAAGCTGAACCGCGTTCTGCGTACCGTTCGAGAAAAGTGCTTTGGGGATGGATTTCCAGTGTTACATTTCAGTGATCAGTTACAGTTTATCGTTATCCATGACGATGATTAGTGGTGCTCGTTATGGTTGCTGAAACTTCTGACTGTTGCAACGGGTCGAATCGTTTTAGGATTCTTCGGGAGATTCAAGGTCAGTAGGTGCCACTTTAACGACGACCATTGGAGAACAGTTGCCAGTTTGAAGTCTTCTTCAGACTCTTTCATCGATATTCTCGAAAACAATATACTTACCAGCAATCAGAGTGTACTTTGTCGTTTTGTTCGTTCATACGGAGAAACGAGAGGGGGGGGGGGGGGGGGGGGGGGTGGAATTTTCAGAGGGTAATGGAAAAGGGTGGGATTGATTACTGGTTCGGAGCAGCTGATCGAAATGTCAAAATTGGCTGGACGTGACGTACGAAGATGTTACGAGGTTGAAGCTAGTAACGTTGGATTTAACGACGGATGTTTAGGAAAATAATTGTTACTTCGATTCCTAGTATTGTCTTAAATTCAGCTAGTAAATTATAAGTAATAAAACATGTTTATATTTCGAGAAGCCAACTCCTGAAAAAATTTGTTCTAAAATTGTAAAACAAGGATGATTCATCCATCATGTTTCGTTTTGTTAACGTTACTAACTTCAGTCCCGTAGGACGTTCCGATTTTGAAACTCTTTGATCTTTGGAACAGGTTCTTCAGCCGGTTATGTGGATGCTCCTCTAATCGCGGTTATTGGACATTAAATGAGATATGCGGTTCCCTGATCAACACCTGTCATTAACCGCGAATTCGAAGCTCCCCAAATGTGACATAATGTTCCTAATTTGCAGTTTCCAATTACTCGTTGAAGTTTAGGAACGATTCGGTCGCCACGTTTCACTTCCATTTCTTCAAGTTGTTCTTCCGTTACACGGATCAACGTTATTGCCAATATAGTCGGACAGATTCGTACAACCAGAATTGAATTTTTCACTTGTAGGAAATTTTTCATCTCGACCTTCGCAGCAGGTGTGAATCAATATTCTCACTCACCTTCGTTCTTATTATTCCCTTGCCTCGTTGTTTGGAGGCAGTTTAAAGAGAAGCGCCGATTGTGAGAATTTGCACTCGCGTATTCGAATCAACGCGCTTACTCATCGTCGTGATTATTCTAAAATGCGGATAAAAAGACAGCTGTAGTACTAATTATACTGCTCGGAAATCCGAGAGAAGTTGATACGATATATCGCAAATTCAAGAGAAGATAAGTACTTGGTGATACGAATTACGAACGTGATTGGTGAAAAAATGTAATAAATATTCGATGAGTAACGTAGAAATGACTTGTTCGCAAATTTGCATCATTATTCGAAAGCAGATTCGTGAAATTCGATTCAATTCGTACCAATTAGACTAAAGGCTCGTTTGACTAGACGTAATCTACTCGAAAATCAACAAACCAGATACTCTGATTAATACCACATTGTTTCGTCTCCGATGATAGTTATCTACGTATGCCTGGCGATGTGTGCTATAATTAACGTCAGATACGTCTACGAGTCGCGAGGTTAACTCGGTTTCCTTACAACCCAAAGAAATGTAAATCGGATGGCATTGAACTGCGTGAGTGAAGCTAGAAGTAGACCAAAGCCGATTATTTATTTATTTATTTATTGCATTGTACGTCACTTTGTAGGGTAACAAATTCAAACATTTTGGCGATAAGAACGTGACCTTTGGCGATATATGTAGGAGTGCAGAAAATATTCAACACTGGGTGCATTTTCACTATAATGATTCGAAATACTCGCAATGATTTCACCAAGGCTATGACCTACTTCCGGTAATCGTGAAGAAGAACTGCACTGGCATAGAATTTATGGTACTTGGCGAGTTTGGCCTTCGAAACGAACGGAAATATTTTAAAAATTTTAAAGGTTTTAGGTATGCATTTCTTACATCTTTTACACTAAATTCGCATCATTAGAAGATCCTCGTTTTAATGTATCAGGATGATGCATAGAGTGCAATTTTAATAGAAGTGAAAATTCATCACACGCAAGGTTTTTCATTTAATATTTTTAGCACAGAATACGGATTTTTCTGGCATAAGCTACTTGAAATTGCCCACAAATTGTCGTAGGATTTTTTTAATTGCTTCATTTTAAAAGAAAATACATCATTTTTAAGAATTATGACAAAAAATTAACCGTTTTTCAACACATAATTTAGGGTGTATTATTACCAGGTGCGTGAAAAATAATTACATTAAACAACGTGTAAGAATTTCAGGTGGATCGGTTAGAAAATTTCGGAGAAACTTTGCACGGAAGTTGGAAGAATCAAAAATTAAGAAAAATTCATTCAAAGTTTGAACGGTTTATTAAATTTCCATACTCAGAGGAGGCATGTATGTGTACAAAATTGTAAAAATGAAAAAATGCTTCGTTAAATTCAGTAATTTTGGAACGTAAAAAAACATTTGGGGCGAAGAAATTTACATCTTGCTAACTTAGAGTGACTTTGAAGCAGTTGAGAGTCGAAACTATGATTATATTTTGCTTTATTTATACGCTTTTGAATTTTTGTTTTTCTTGAAAAGAGTAGCATGGATTGTCACCAAATATAGTCTAGTTTTCGTTTTTATGACACATATTGTTAAAGATTTTCGGTAAGCTTTTTGTACCTGTACGAGAAAAGAAGTTCAACTATTCTTCAACGCAGGAAAACTTTGTATATAGGTATATAATAACAATTCCAACGTATTCAAACACGTTGTGAAAATTATTCTCCTCCCAAAATCCTCCGCCAGAACAAACTGAACGTCCAATGTCTGAACGCCTTTGCATTTATTGCTCGCAGATGTGAAATTTTTCAGTAACAGAATTCTTTAGTGTTCGAAATTGGATCCTGAGAGTATTCTCGAAACATAAAACACAAATATGTAAATTTGCCTTTCACTTCAGTGCAGTTGGAAAGCAGGTACAATTGTGTTTGTTTTGTCGCAACAACTTCGGCAAGATTCTTGTCTGAAATTCTATCGAGTCGCTTTGAGAGTGGAATGTCGATTATTTGGAACATCTTCAACTGTGTAATAGTCCCATGATCACCTGCTCTCCAATCAAACCTTTATTTCGAAATAAAGTAAAACGGGCTTAAGATTTTGGCGAATTTGAACTCAACCGGTAAAAACTCAACCGACAAATGGGATTAAAAAAGAATCGTGTATTTTGGGGTCGTCGTTGTGATTGCGGGGCTGAAATCCGCAGCAAATGTTGGCAGCCTTTTCCAGCCTCCAGACTCCAGGCTCGATCCTCAGTCCGATGAAACATGCGGTCAAACCGGTTGTCCCGGGTTCTGCCGGTCAGCCTGGTTCATCGGGGTCCTTAAGGCCCTCCGGGTCACCGGGTCATCAGGGTCGACCGGGACTCGACGCAGATCGGCGTTCCGGAAAGGACGCGGCCGACTCGCGAATCGGATCGGAAATTTTTAACCTAATTTAAACAATTTAAATGAATTTAGGGACGTGAAATGATTAAATAAATAAGGAACACGAATTGTCCGACAAGTGTTCTGATACAGATGTTATTTTTATATGCTTATTGCAAGAACATCAGAAAGGTAAAAGTAAGTTTTTGTAAACAGGTGGTTTTCGCGAAATTTAAAGCAAAAAAAAAAATACTGCGCACACACACACTCGTGACATATTCAAAATACGCCTCTTGATAACGGTTATTTAATTATCAAAAGTAAGCTCGCTGGTTATCAGGATGCTAAATTAAACAAGTGACTAGAAATTATCAACACTAAATCACAGCAAGGCTTAGAGTACAACAAAAGTATAGCATAATACGATCACGTGAAATGTAATGAGAATAATGATTGAATGAATAGTGGCAAAGTACACCAAAAAATTCATCATTTTATTATAAAGTTGAGGAACAAGATGCGGTTTTGCATTTCCGTAGATGACGTACTACTTATTGTTTCTGCGACGTTAATAAATAATATAATTGGTCGTAACCAGAAATAAATAAAGAGGAGATATCCTTGGCGAATAAAATTCGGCACGACTGTAACTTGGAACAACTTCTACCTTGTAATGATATAATGAAACTGTATTTTTTATTTTGTTGCCATGTCCATAAATATCGGCAGTTTATTCGGGACTGATCCGACTTGTGTAAAAATATATTGAAACCAGGATTAAAATTGATCGTTGAATGGAAATTACTTGATAAGGGTGGTTTTTTTTCACCCAGCAACGATCCATCCCAGAGAAACCGGAGGGAACGAGTAACCGTATCGAAGGCTAATCGTGACGGGCTTCTAAATCATTTTGGAATTTATCTCGCTCGCGTGTTCGGTTAGAAGGCGCGTGTGTTTGAGCACGCAGCCACCAACCTGGCCGCATTCCGCGGGCGCAGCTCTTCGCCGCGGAATCCGAATAAGGCGCAAACTTTCCGCCGCCTCTGTCCAAGATCGAGCTTCATTAAGGGGTCACATGGGTTTGGAAATTTCAGAAAACAATTTTTTTTCTTATTGCATCAATTTTTATCGAATAATAGAATATTTTTCCAAAGTTTCAAGTCAATTGGAGTAAAAGTCTAGGAGAGAGAAAGAGAGAGAGAGTCTTTGGAACTACGTCTCATTGCATCGTTCTTTTCTGGAATCTATATTTTTTGAAAAAAAACTGAAAAAACAAAAAATAAACGTAGTACCTGAATTGAGAGAAAATAAAAGTGATCGTCTTTTTCGTCTTAACGAAATATCGTTGCCTACCAAAAAAACGGTCTCTTGAAAATATATCTCATTTTTGTTTATATTTTCACCCGAAAGCGACAATTTTTATTACGCCTTATTTTGATATAAAAACGAAAACTCGAAAGCCAGACCTCGTAAGTCTTATCCGATCGAGTTCAAATTTGCGGGGTACTTTTTTCTCAACAAAAACAACAGTTTTACTAGGAATCTTCGCTGAAACAAAGGAAATTCATTTTTTTTTTTCTCGGCGAACCGCTCCAGTACCTGTACTATACGTATTCGTTCATGCAGAACCGAATCGACGAAAGCTCTTTTCGGATACCTGAAAGAAGCATCAACCTCGCGTGTATATTCCCGAGACGAGGTGTTTATTGAGCGATTGCGCCTTTGCGAGAAGAAGAGGGCTTGTCGTGTTTTCTTTGGAGCTGTTGGTGGTGGTGGTGGTGGTGGTGGTGGTGGTTTATAACACTGTAAAGCTCCTAGGGCAAGATCGGTCCGCGGGTTTCTTCGGGTTAAGAAAGCGGCGTGCTTCTGTTATACACACTGTAAGAAAAATAAACTGGCATACTTTTTTCGGGTGTTAATAATAAGTCCGGTGTGTAATGGACTTCCGAAAAGAAATAACTTTCCCTTGTGCCGGCCGTGTTTCGCCGGAGGAAAGGGGGATTAGAACCCGCGGGTAATAATGAACCGGCTACCTGCGCTCACACCTATTCGTATATCGATCAAACGCCTCTCTCTTTCTCTTTCTCTCTCTCTCTCTCTCTCTCTCTCTCTCTCTCTCCCTGTATTTCTCCAGCCCAAACGGAGATTGTGCGAAAAGCCTACGTTGAGGAAATTAGCGAATGAAAAATCAATGTCCACCAAATTGTTCCGAGCTTCGGTTCGTTCTTCGTTTTCCACAGATTTGCAATCAAGTGTCGTGAAGCGTTTTATGGGAAAACTGAAAGCCACACGCCGCACCGTTTCAATAACTTTCATAAATTGTCAACGATCAAACTCGATAAAATTAATTCGAATGATTTTACGCGACGTCGAGCGACTCTACGTACCTTGTGAAGTTTCGTTTTAAAAAAAAAAAAAAAAAAAAAAAAACCTGAATCTAAAACTTTGGCACGCGAATTTAATCTGTCCCAGTTCTTTTTCTACAGTATAGTTATAACAGCTGTAGAGTACCTTATAACTGTTTTCAGTCGGTAAGCGGCTGTGTTATGAATTATTATATATATATATATATTTTTTTTTCTTTACGATGATTATAATGTTACATGAAATTATTATAATGAAATATTGAGCGTTACCACGCCAAGTGAATTTCCACGAGGGTATGAAGCAGGTAAAAATTCCACCACATCGGGTTCTTTGGAAAATATTACCGACCTCTCCTAGAAAATTTCAATCTTTGAAGGTGTATGTAAAACCGGGTCTGTGTCCACCTATTCATGTACATCTTACTTAACGTGTAGGTGTAAGTATACTCACAATTCTTCTCAGCGATACGTGAAAGACGGAAAATGGAAGTACAGTGTGGAGGAAACGGCGTGTATATATAAGTTTATATATACATACATACACATACATACGTATGTATATATCGGAAAGGTCGATTCAACCCGCAAGCCCCGTTGCTTCGTTATTTTCTGAAGCATCAAAAATGCACGAGTTACGCTTGTTAAGGTACACATCGTCTTCGCATCTCGGAGCGGCGGGGTTCGAGAAATCGAGAGGTTAAAATCTAAAAAAAAAAAAAACGGTGGAACGGAGAATAATCAGAGGTATAAAAATGAGGTGTGAAATAATAGAGCGTTCGAGTTTATTGCTCGATGCTTCCGAAGGCGTTCTCTGATTATAATCGATTTGAAAATACGTCCGATCGGCCATAAAACACCTCTCAGATTTAGGGTTCATTTGCGATAATGCGGGGCGGAGAAGAGGTTTTCGAAAGTGTTCCAGAAGAAAAAGTCCCGCATTATGGGCTCGTTAGGTCGTGAGAAGAAAAATTACCAAGCATAATACCGTCAGTTTTTCACTGATTGAAGAAAGAAAAAAGAAAAAAGAAAAACAAAGGAAAGAAAAAATGCCGCTATGAGTTACTCACACTTTCTCATTAATTTATCGGAAATTCGATGGACGGATTCTTGGTCAAATCGATCAATCGGTTGATCAATCAATCAGTCAATCGAACCATCAATCGATCGATCAATCATTTATTCTGTGAGTCGGTCAAGCCTGCCATAATAAATCTGACGCTTAATATCAATGCCGGAGGTTTGAACACATACGAGATTAGAGTTATCGCTACGCACTGCGATCTAAATACCGCGTGTTGGTGAAACGGCGTGAATCTTTATTGTACAAGAGATTTTCCTACGGCATGGAAAAACGAAGCGTGTGTGCCGATCGACGGTGACACAAAGAACGGCTGCTACTTATAATAACTCATCGCTGTTTGTACAAGGGGTCATCGACCTCCTTCCGTCACTCACAAACCCGCGGCGGAAAGTTAAACACACCGTAAGTCCCGCGAGAATACGGTGCAGCTATAAGAAGGAGTGTGTAAAAAAGTGGGGGGGGAAAGGAAAAACCATCGACAAAAGATTAAAAACATTATCAAGAAATCATAAAATATAAATTAAATTTTATAGCCTTCGAATGACGACAACACCAATTGACTCGTGACTGATATTGTCGTTAGAAAAAATTTCACCGATCCGTATTCAGGGTAGTGTGGCTGTCACGCGCCGTAGATCTGGAGTAGGTTCTATTGCCAGCGAAATAGATACATGGACGAGTAGAGAGAGAGAGAGAGAGAGAGAGAGAGAGAAGGAGATCCGGTGTAGCAATTTGTGTCATTACCAATTGTTACAGAGTGGCAGGTCACCGGAGGGATTTGTTCGACTTATGTTACACAGCTGTAAAATCTCGTATGACACGTGTACGTGAAGTTAATGATGTTGAACGTGCAGTCCGCCGAGCGTGTCCACGATGATGTACGCCAAGTCACTCTCCGCTTCGCGCTTGGAAAATAATTTGTTCGTAATGACCAAAATTTGGTCGATAAGTTGACATTTCGTAACCCGATAAGTGTACGAGACCGGCAGTGTTTCATCGTGGAAGGTCAAAGAAGGACATTTTTATGTGATTGATAGCATAAACGTAGCTGCCAGCCATCTTTGGGCTGCAATTTATTATAGGAAAAGAATATGTAATTTGATACGATACAAAGGAAAAGATAAACCAGGTTGGTCGCGTATCAGGGAATTCTAGAATACCTGAAAATGTCATGGAATTCAAAAAGTCTACAATGGTTAGTGAAACGTCAGGAGTTTTTGCGGAAAGTCAGGAAGTATCGCTTACTATATTTTTTTTCATACAAATATATCCCGCAATTTCTTTGAGGTTTAGAAAAATTAGATAGAATACAAATTTTTATTACCATCGTCGGAAGGTTCTCTTCAAACTTTGAATATTCTTAAATATTACCATACACACGATTGTGCATATCGGTTAGATGGGACAGTGTGACAGAAGTGACAGTTCGTAATTTCATGAGAAAGAAGAAAAAATAAAAATAAATGATGTAGAAAATACTTATATTTTTTTTCAATTTGCTATAACTAATATATCCGAATTGGTCAGGGAAAATTATAAGATTTTTGCCTGAAAAACCTGAAAAAGTCTGGAAATTCCGTAGTGGAGATTTAGTGGCCACCCTGATAATCGATGGCTTTTTAATTAAATATTTCCGAGTGCTACGTGCGTTAACAATTTATTTGAGGTTAAGCACACGCTTACCGTACTATACTGTAATTTTTACTATAAGTATAATTATCGTACAATACTTCGCATATTTTCCTCAAATAAATTATAATGTAGCACGTTAGCTACAACATTATATGTACTATGCGTACTGCTAACACTGCAATAAAATTCATTTAAAAAGTGATTTTTTTAAGGGGGGAAACCGGTTTATGAGGTCGAAATTTTGCTGTTTTTCATGATTTTTTTTAACCAGGAATGAATAATCACAAATTGTTTAAACTTGGAGGATATTTGATTTATGTTTTCAAGTACACTTTAAAATTTTTTCAAACGATTTCCGCCGGAAATAGTGGAGTTACCGCGTGCAGTCCATGGGCGATTGCCATTTGAGCATTTGGCTGGCGTACATCCCGGACGTCGCAATTTTTATCTGTAATCATCAGGATTTTTTTTTTTCATTAAAAACATATTTTCTAAGAATATGAACCTAATTTTGATCAAACAAATTGAAAATTGCATGTTTTTGAGGTGTTTGAACACAATGTCATGTTTTTATACTATATTTTTTCATCTTTCTTGCATAAAAACATATATTTTTAATAACAATATAATCCCCGAATTTGGTTCATGTTACATGGAAATGAATAAAGAATATCTACACCAAATTTCAGAACGATTGATCAATAACATTTTGAGCTAGAATGTACGCTAGTCGAAAAAAAGTCGTTTCGAGAAAAACGCGTTTGAAATAAAATGTAGCGAAAACGAGAAATTCAAGGCAGTAATTAATTATAAAACATGCTCATCGGTTAATCAGCTATTCCAGCACCATATAGCAATCCCTCTTCTTGCTCATATGCGTCATTCTATTATTCAATAGCACAACGGTATTGAGGCAGGTAGCTGGAAAAGAAGGGCCTGGGCGACCGCTCCGTTATAATTACCGTGCGCTTCTTCACAGAACCGACGGGCGGTCACTTAAGTGCTCATTGCATTCGAACTAATGGGAATTTTGCTTTGAAATTTTGACCACATATTCTTGAATAGTTATACTAACGATTCATGCAATAAAAAAAGACGATTTTTCGATCGGTGTAAACTGGTTTCCCCCCTTAAACAAGCAAAAAGTTTCCTCGGAGTGCACCTCGTGCGGAAACGAACCATAGACAATTATTTAAAAGGGAGAGGAAACCGATAGTCGATGGTTAAGCTTGTTCTCCTGAATGTCGTTCCACAGTCGAATATGAAGCAAACTGTTCTGGCGTGCAGCCAGAACCCTTTACAGCTCTCTGACTATGTGCTTGTGACCCGGAATGAACGCACACGCTTTACACCCACTTGTGCACCCACACCATGGTGGGGTGTCCTGGGCACGGATCTTTGGCACGAAAGGTTAGACGACCAAAGCAACTACAACCGAGGTACCAACCACCCTGAACACTCTACAATCCCTCTCTTTCTCTCTCTACGAGTATTTTTCTTTGTCATTCCGAGTCCATTGCGGACCCTTATATGCTCTAATTTTTAGACTAACGCCAAGTTCAAACTGCCGAAGAGAAATTCCTGGGATGAATTGTCCATGGCGTGTGTTTCTTGTCCTGATAAAGCGTTTGAGCCTTTGATCACATCTCTCTGGCGGTATGCAGAGCACCGCGGCTTCGTGGATGATGATCTCGTTTCCTCTTCCGTTTCATTCGCGATGGCTTAGTCGGGAAATATCCTGTTCGGGTGACGGCAATAAAGTGAGTATCAAATACGTGGCCGCAAGCAATGAGACCGAGACTCCCGGCCGCCGCGTGCTTTACACACTGTTCTCATTTGCACAACCGCAAGTGAATTGATGCATGAATTATGCACCAGCTGGAGTGATGCACAGATTTCCTGTACTTGGGAACACACCAGCTTTAGACGGTCTGGAGGAGAAACGAGGAAAGACCTTGACAAAGCACCATCTGCACGATGGTTCGCTGCGCTTAGATATGGATCCTCTTTCTTCCTTCTTTCCTTCATTCATTCATCGTTACGCAAGACGGGATGATGACGCCGTATGTTTGATCCCATTCTGATATGTAATCCAGAGAAATATTACGCGAGCATATTGGATTTCTCATCTCGTGCGTAGCATGAATCATCGTCCGTCGAGTTACGGTGATAAAACACCTTTTGCAACGCTATTGTTTGAATGGAAGTAAAATAAAAAATGATTAGAGGAAAATGCAGTGGAATTCGACGCTTCAGCTGTACTGTTTATGGATCTAGTGTATCGGCATATGTAGGTACCCAACGCAGTACATCGAAGGAAGTCTGACGCTAACGTAGTACGTGGTATGATGTACCTCATACGGTTGTTCGCTGGCTACCGGGGATAGAAACACTTTGAGAGCATTTTTCTCCTTTTATTCCTTTCTTTGTTCCATTCTTTCTGTGTTCCAAGAAATATGCCAATACGAATAAGAAGCTCGTGTCTCTCAAATTTCCTTCAACTCCCCTGGGCAAAGCTGAAGATACACACTACCGTTGTTTCACCACCGCTACATCCATGTACCTGCCGGATGAGTTGCTCCCAGTTTTACCTTTCCCCAACTCTAAGTCCACCCGCTCTCACTCCTCCGCCTCCTTTTCCTTCCTTGTGGACTTCGTATTTTCTTCACTTGCTAATCATTATTACTTTCTTGTCCTTTAGTACTAACGTAACTGCAAACCTCTCCCGATTATAGTCGTGATTAATCACCGACTGCAATCATGAGCTGGAGTCTAGGAAAGACGGGATATACCAATAGTGAACTTGTAATTATTATTTCAGTCAAATGAAATATTATTACCAATGGTCGTCTCTTCGTATTCTAAACAGGTTCATTCAATAATTACAATATATAAAAGGTTCGAGCAATAATTCATGACGGTCAATTTATTTGATTTGTAAATCGTTATATAGGATTCACGATAAATCTTTGCAGTCTAACTTTCATTCATCCATCCATCTCTCATTCATTCATACATGTATAATTTCTCACTTGTTCCGACAGTGTGTTAAACATTGTTCATGCCAGTATACTAATTATCGTATTTTCGTAGAGAGCTCCTTACTTCTTCAAGATACTTTTAATGAACACGTCGAACTTTACACGAGTTTCAGAAAATGTTTGAAATACGTTCATCAAGTATATTTTACACGTCGTGCTTCCAATAGAGGGACCGAGCAAGCGAGATAGCTGCTTTCGAGAAGACAGATCTAATTGCCGAACGAGTACGTCACGTGATTGACCCTATTAGTCAAATTATCTTCACAACATTATCATTCATTGTTATGACTCTCAGCGGGAATACTTGAATCGTTACATACTTGATCTACAGTCGACATTATTTTTACAGCACCAATTTGATCTTGTACAATGGTTCCAAGAATAAAGATTAGTCATTCAGAAGCTACGTAATCGATGAAACTGACTTGAAGAGGTCCTCTTTGGGTTTTGCTTTCCACCATTTACGTTGAGCATATTTTTTTTTACTCCTCCCGCAACAGGGTCATTTCCTTTGGTTATCATCGTAAGAAGCGCGTGCCGAACTTTCCCGTCAAACTTTGAATGAAACTTTTCGTTTCATTTTAAGTTTTTACGACCCTGCAATTTATATACCAACCAGCCGACCCACGCTGCGACACCGGCTTCCACAAATTCCTAATACCTACCTACCTACCAACCTACCTCGCGGACTCCGCGGTGTATAAACTTCCTTTCTCGGCTAACTGTTCCAGAAATAACTTTCCCGGGCATCAAGCCATCCCAAAGAGCTGCAGATTATTCACTCGCAGTCGATCGTTACGCGACTCTCATTCAGTTTCTACCTACAAACGACCGAATCTTATTAACCCGCAACCTTACGCGAGGGATTATCGACGCTAAGCGAACACTTTACACAGTCTGCGATTAATTCCACCCAGCTGATTAAATAGTTACGCGATATTGATTCATCCTCGGTTTATACAAGGTACAGCTTAGTAATGCCCAAATAGTGGGTAACGCGTTTCAAGCAAACAGTAATATTCGTAATGAAAATGATGGGCACGTGGCACGTTTCGCGCATCAAATCGAGCGCTTCGATCGCCTCTGCGTTTTATAACGGCACATTTTCACCATCGATTTTTGTGTCAAATACAAAATTGTATAGAATCGCTATTTCCGGTGAGAATGGACTCTCGTTTTTATTTTTGTCCAGCCGAATTACATGCTACTCCTCTACTTATTCAACCGACTTTTATACTTCGGTGAAACTCCGTAATTATTGTTACCGATATATCGTGTAATGTTAACGTTAAGTGCTGATAACGATCATCAGGTGTCCATATGTGCCGAGCAATAGCATTTCGGATACTTATGTCTTATCGGTAAAAGCTTTTTGTACGCGGAAGATCTCCTTCAATATATAGAATCGTTGAATGTTTCGGAGGTATGGATTATTTGACCTTAAAGCAGTAATGCGTTCTTTGTTTTGGAATACTCGTGTCATTTGAACTTGAATCGTCCGACAAAAACGCGCCGATACAATTCCTGTAACTCCTCCATTATGCAGAAACTCTGCGCTAATGGACGGATCCATAAATTGTGCCACGGACGAGAAATAGCGAAATTTACGCTGGCATATAGACATAAGGAGTAGAAATTGGGTGGGTACTTGAAAATGTCTCAGACGGTGGATGATCCTCGTTACGAACACCCTTGCCACGACGCGGATGGCGGTGGCAGAGCGGCGCTTGTTAAACGTGATCGAAGTAGGAATCAACCCCTCGGCATTGAAGTGGGTGTCGGTGATCAGTACGGGGCTGGCGAAGCGGCTCGCTATCGAGAAATCGGACGATTTCCGTGCAGCCCGTGACCCAAGGTTAGGGGTTGGCGGTAGAACGAGGCGTCAAGTGACAGAGGCTGGGCTTCATCGTCGTCCGAACGTCCAGCTTGTTATAATTCGATTATGAGCTTTCGATCAGTCCCGCAGCGCCGAACGGGCGAACACATGATCATGATCGACTGCAGGAGTCGGGTCAATTAGTCGGGGATCCGGTGAAACATCGCCAATCGATGGACAAATTTTCGAGCACAGAGGATGATGGATCGGCTGATCGTTTAAAGTCCCGTTTCGTTCAAGCCATAGTTGCACGTTCTCAACTAGGACGCCACTGCGGCACCGGCTGCTCGTCCAAACAAGGCCTTACAACAGCTGCAGTGCGACTGATGCTGCACCGCTCCTATTCTTGGTAAGGGGTCAGATTCCGACGCTATAAGTCAATGCTAATTAATTGGGTCAACTGGATTTTCCCCCGGCCATAAGACGGATGGTTATGGAGCACCGGGTCTGATGGTCTTGGTCTCGCAACGTGACCCCTCAATGGATCATCGGTCAAACGCTGATCGTTCCGCGTGTGTTTTTCTCTTAGTCCGACCGTACCTACTCCAACATTGACCTGAAGAAGATAATAGGCGCGTTGAAGAAACAAGCTCTATTGGCAAAAGTGGTAGAGGTATGTCGGCTTGGAAGCGAGGCGCATGGACGTTAAAGTCAGCTGAATCATCCTCCGTTGCACGCTGAGCTCTAGCTTTAGAACGCTGCTAGTTTCCCAGTTACAATGTTTGTGGAAGTAATACACCACCTATACGCAAGGCCGTAAACGCGTTCGCCACCGCATTAATCATTCCTTGACACGTGACGCCTACCATATATCCATCCTCTGCTTTGTGTGTGTGTGTGTGTCTACTATAACGTGGCGGAGGTACTCGGTGCTGTCTGACGATGTTTAGCCATACCCGTCTCATCCTATAACCGGCTATCCGGCCAAGTTTCGTTTCGATTAATCTAACTTGGCCTAGACATCCTTCCGATGGTGATTATCCCGGCGTAAAGCGCCCTGCCATCCTGATCTGGGTGACAGTTTTCGAGCGGTGAGAGAGGGGAAACACCTTTTTGGCCTGGGAGCCAAACGGAGAGAAGGACGAAAGGGAGGACACACTGGGGAAAACACACAAATTGAACGGCAAAGTGTATTCCAAGGTGATAAAAGTCTTCGGCTCACTCAGCTCCTTCGGGACCGCGATTGAAACTCACGGGCTTCTGCCGGGGCAGGCCTCAGCAGTCGTTAACCGTCCGACTCGATGACCGTTTTCGATACAGTCCTGGTGTACCGCCTTTTCAGCGCTTCTCGAAGGACGGCATGCATCGCACCCCGCAGGGTCTTCTTTTCCCCTTATCTTTATGGATTTGATCATGAAACTGGGTACCCTGCAGACCCAACGTTTCTTCTTTATCCTTCTTTGGATTTGATCATGTAACTGGTACCCTGGCGACCCGACGTTTCTTCTTCAGCCTTCTCTTGGTCTTGCTGATCTTTCGAGTATATTTTTGTCTCTCAAGTAACGCGCGACTCATTCATCCATATTAGAGTCACGAAACAGCTTATCCGAACGAAATCGAGCGTAAGAAAGGCTGATCGCTTATAGCTGTTCCGAAAGGCCAAGTGTCTGACACGTGTTCCTCGAAATATGGTCGTATAATTGACATGCCTTATACGTTTTGTAGCCAAGGAGGTGACGGGGAAGGGCAGCGTTCGATTCCCTCTTGGTTCGTCTCGATCAACCGTGCCATTGCAGGTGTGGCTGAGTTCACGGTCGAACAACTCTCTAATTTCAAGATTGCTCCGGCTTGTCGTCCTCCCCAAACTTTCGGAGATTCGCTTGCAAAATCAGAAAGACGTTTCGGCGAATATACGCCATTTCCGTCACCACTGTCACCGTCGGAATTGACACTCCCGTCAGTGGTTATTATGGTAGTCGAAGCTCATTTCGTTTCTTCTATCACTCAATTAATCGGATTCCGAAATCGATTTCAACCAAGTTTTACGTGTTACGTGTAGGTTGATGCGACTTCACCGCAAATCCGTTTCACTGAAACAGAATTCATAAATTCTCAAATATTTTATAGTTGCTAATTGTGTTTTTTGCTATGCTATTTCACTAACGCTCAGGTTTTCTCTTCTTTTACAGGTCAGCCGGTGCTGTAGTCTCGTCTCTACTGAAGGTGAGTTTTTAGCCACATATATTTTCTTTCCACTCTTTCCTCTACTCAATTTGCTAGGTTATCGTTTCGCGCCTAATTTGTTTCCTAAAATTATTTTCACTCTTCTCTTTATTATAGTTGACATATCTTTCGTGTTGAATTTCACTAAACGAATTGCTTTTGGATATATTATATTTCTTGACCTGGTGACAGATTTCGTTTAGGCTAAAAGTATAGTATACGACAAGCACTCTGAAACATCTGTTCTCAAATACCCTCTTATTTTTCAAAAGTTTCACCTTGAGGATATGTTTACATTGTCATTGGCGGGTTTTGTAACATACACATGACATTTATTTTCCGCTCAAACTTGAGATAGTTCCAATAATTCTCAACAGTTCTTGGCTTCGATTCGCGGCTGCGTGTATCGACGTGTAATATTTTCGTCCAGCCAATTGACTTCATCTCATGTTGTAAACGCAGCCGCGTATACGCCTGTCACGCAGACGAGGGTACATGTGTGATTGCGTAAGAAAGAGGAGACTAGGAATAAAAGAAAAAAAAAATTACAAAGTAAGTTTAAACAGGCACAGTATACTCTCAAGGTATACACAGCTGCGCAACGATCATTGATGAACACGTTACATACATCGGCGTTATGTAATGTTTGCAAAAGTGATGACGTACGTTTTGCGATATTCGCGGTGGAAAAATTTTCAGTATCGCATCATTGGCTGCTGCAGCCATCGAAACTTGGATCGAAAGCTTTTCTTTTGCAATGTTTACAGAGAAAGGAAAAATTTCTGGCAGCATTATTTTCGTTTCTTACATAGTTTCCGGATCATCGCGTTTGCTGAATCGATACACGCGAAATGGGAATCTTACAAATTATGATTGATCGCTACTTTCCCGCTCCAGCGTAGCGGACAGTGATCAATCGAGCCATCTAGCCAGCAGCTCGCTTCTCGGCGCTGATCGATTGCCCGAATTCGCGTTCTCCTGCCCGCCTTACCAACCAAATTTTAATTACTCTCCTTCGCAAATTGCTGTGTTCCTTTGCCGGTGTCGATATCCACCTTGTAGATCCGGTTCACGTGCGATGAGCCCTCGCCAAAAACAAATTTCCCAACGAAGAAGAAGAAGAAAAAGAAGAAGGAGGAGGAGGAGGAGGAGGATGGAAGAGATGAGACCGTACTCCAGTTTTTCCTTGCTACTCTGTCGACAGATCATCATGCATCCATCCCATTCGACCTCTCACAAGGAAAGTATCCCAGGTCGATCTCTCCGATTTAATTTCTTTTGCAATAAGTTGTAGTAGAGTAAAAACTAAACGAGACGTATTTTGTTTCATCTGCCATTAAACACTTTTAAGGGAGTGAAACCATCCTCCAAATTAAGGCATGTCAAGAGGTGATTTGGTAGTTTCTTTTTTCAATTGAGGAAATTACATTTTCCATTTCTCGTTATGAGAAAATTTTTCCAGTTGGATTGGTTAAAAAATATTACGTTCTTGTGGGTGAAACTGCCGAATCACCCCTTGACATGCCTTACTTTGGAGGGTGGTTTTACCCCCTGAAAGTGTTTAGTGGCAGATGAAAGAAAACACGTGTCGCTTAGTTTTTAATCTACTGTAACATATTGCAAAAGAAATCAAATCGGAGTGATCGACTTGGGATACATTCCTCGTAAGTCGCAGACTGCTCAAAGGTCCGTCATTACGCGTCTTCCAATCTTCAGAACATCGCCTTGCACGGTGATACACGGATAGTTGGAATGCCAACTCGACGTGCGACGTTCATGAAATACGTATTCGTAGGACATGTCGATGTAGAGAAGCTCTCAACTGGCGTCCCGATAGGAATGAAGATACCACGCGGCGTTGGTCTCGCCTGGTCGTTGGCCTCCGGAAGCCTCCGAAGGCCGCGACTTCTATCGACGTTGTCAGCCCACCCTAGTCGCCTATCTGTAACCCACTATTATACACAAGCCACTTATGTATATATTATATGCAAGACACTTAAGGCCCGGCCTGCTCATCCTCCTCATCTGCTGCATCCCACAAGAAGCACGGATCTTCATTGTGCATGTAACAAGCAGACATTACGGTACATGACCACATATTACACGTCGGGACGTTTTTCACCTGCCGCAGTCGCGCTTTCTACGGTTTCAGTCGGCATATGGGATTCGCTTTTTGGGCTTCTTATCGGATGTGAATTGTTTGGCCAGGCAGATCAGAAATTTGTAGGGTATGATTCGTACTTGACAGTTTGAAGTTCATTCCAATGAGACAGTAATGAAACATGTTTTCTTGTTATATAATTCAACACACAACTCTCGTTCCTAATACCTGTATCGAGCTATGATGTATGCAGACATTCGATTAGCGAACTCAATGCATTGTGTGTAGATAATAATTTCTCAGGAGAGGGAAATTCATTCGACAATCACTGAAGTGTCGAGGAGACTTGTAACTTCTATAAAGTTTCATGAATGTATATGGGATTTTCTTTACCCTAGATTAGCATACAAATATGAACGCACTGATGAATAATGAAGGTCGAAAAAAATTAACCATGTCAAAAATATAAGTGCTTTTCAATTTTTCCAACTGTACGTTCTGATATGATTGGTCCACTTGTCTAAAAACTGTTATATTCTCGAACGTCTTAGTTTTCTCGCGCAAGTATGTACAGGAACATAATTTGTTTTTTAATCGCAAACACTGAAGAATCCGACAGTTATTCAATCAATTCGTCGATTCCAAGGCTGAGAAATGTGAGAAGAATCAATGAAAAGTTTTGGAACTTCCTATATTTTCGATTCGAGAACCGAGACCGTTGATTCTACAGAAAATTTAGCAACTTGTATTGTTCCACCGGTGACAAAAATCGGCTTATTCGAAATGTTCAGTGAATCCTACCGAAGCAGTCTGAAGCACCTCGTCCAAGGGTGTGGGTATCTCCTGGCATCTATAGCCTCGGGCGATCAGGTAGAGAGGCTTGATCGAGCCGCCTGTCACTCAAATCCTGCTTTCCGGTAAGCTTGGGTAGGATTGGCGTGATCAGTGGGCTCTTCGCTCAATCGGTTTTCGGCTGTAGTTCTTCTCCGGATAAGAGAAGATTCTCCCGAATCGAGGGAAACTTGCCATCTAAAATCCAAGAAATTCCAACCGTCCACCTTTTGGGGTGGCTTAGTCACTGGATAAAAAATACAACCCCTGCCTAAAATCGTCGGTCATCAATCGTCCCGGCTGACCGAACTTTTTTTCAGTCTTTTTTCAAACCGAGAAGAGATGAATAGTGTGCAGACTACTGCACCAATTCTTATTTCATTCCGTGAAAGCATTCAATCTTTTACTTTTGGTCGACTTCGAAGCACCTTCGATTTTGCTTCACTGTATTTTTCAATCTCTGGTCGACAGCTGAACTTTCGTACACTTATCAATCATGTACCGAAGAACTTGAATTACCAACGGAGTTCAAGGAATCGATTTGAGGTTTGCTGACTGTGAAATTACGGTGGATACACGGTACAATATTCATCTGGCGTATTCACAGTCTCTTTGATGTATCTAATTCAAGGACTGCTTGTCCAGTTTGCGAATAAAATTTCGAACCACGCCCCTTCGAATACCTCGTCTATTAATTGAACTCCTAAATATGTTAGCCAAGAACGTCTGCTCCAGTACACCTAGCAAACTAATCAGCGGGGTCTTTGATGTTTGCGGTTTCTCCCCCTCGTCGTTTTGATCCGTGAACCTTGGATGCTCTGCAATTCATTCGTACCTCATCGACTCGAGGATTTGTAGTATTCACAGCAATTCTTCCCGAAGTAGAACTTTTCTCCAACGCTATCAAAGCGTGAGGTTTCCTCAATTCATGCATCTCAGAGTCGATCGAATTCACGTCAATTTTTCTTTTCAATTACTCGACAAGTTCTCTATCCATGATCCCTACATTTTGGAACATTGTCACGGTGTCGGGAACACTTCAGGGAAAGTTTCCAACCATCGCTGCACATTCTCTTGGAAATCAAACTCATCTGCACCCATAGCGCGATACGTGATCCGTTTGAGCGAACGCGATTCTTAGACCTCTTCGACGATTCGTTTTTCTCGAATCTTCTTGCTGCACTAAGATTTATTCCCATTCATTCGTACGCGTTGTTGATTTTTCGCCAATTCTTTCTCGCACGTTCTCGTATGGCAGGTCGGCGGACGGTATCTGAATTAACGACGCAACGTCGGCGCGTGGGCGGAGCTTTAATAGCCGGAATAGCCATCCTGTACATGTGTGTAGTCTAGGTAGTGTGTGTGCGCGAAGAAACAGTGTTTTTTCTCTTCTGCTTTCTCCCTCCTTCCACTCGTACAGCCGTTTCCGAGCCAACCGATTAACCGCGATCGATTTTACCATTAACTTGACTGACGGGGAGAGCGAGGCTCTCCTGATGTTGGCGGGTGTTTCTCTCTCTCGTCAGGTGTCGGGCACGTCACTCACTACCCACAACCCTGTGAGGCGATGCTGTGGGAGGGGGAGAAGATCCATTGTTTCGACGTTTCCGTTTCGCGGCAGCCTCCGTAGTATATTATCATTCGTAATAGGTGAGACTTCGAGTAAGGGAGTCCCGGAAAAACGAGGGAGAAATAATAAAACCAGGTTGAAAGTAAAGGAGCAAAATGAATCGACGACGATCGTATGAAATTCCATCAATTTCGATACGCTGAAAAGTTCATTTAAACTCGTTTCGTGACGCCGATAGCGTGTCGTTCTTGCGCGGTTAGAAAATTCAATTGGTTTTAAATATAGCGTAAAATTAAGAAACAATCTACTAAGAAATACTTTTTTTATGCTCTCGTGATTGGATCGATTAATGTCCTAGTATAAAAATGACTTATTGCCTTGTTTCGCACGCCGTGCGGAAATTTATTGCACCTATTCTTGATGGAAACGATCGAATACCATCAGGTTACACTTATTACCTTCAAAAATTCAGACGCGAAAATGTTATTCCAGATAAGATGCTCGAAAAGAACGAACTTTCCGGAGGTTCGCAAAAAAAAAAAAAAATAAATAATAATACAACGTGTTCTAGCAACACCATACCCAAACAGCAGAAAATAAATAATTTGAACAACTCGCGTAATGTGCATACTTGCGACGTTGTCAAATGTACAACCTAACCAAAATTAGAATCGGATTTTTTTTTTAGACGACGTTTTTAATTATTAAATGTCGGACAACACTCACAAAAATTTGATATATTATTCCTAAGTATCCATTTTACCTTATTCAATAGTTTTTCCCCGTCCTAAACATCTTATTCTAAAACAATCAACCTGAAACTATCACTTTTTATCCCAGTCCCTGTATACACAGTATAAAATAGCTCAAATGTGAGGGAAAAAAAACTCAGTAACTAAACGGTAAATCATTTTGAAACTTCACAGGATTGTTTAAAATTAATCAAAAAATTACATGATTAACACTCATGTGAATTAAACATCCCTGAAATTACTGCCCAACTACCTTAACTCGCGAACGGAGAAATCTCATTTCGTGACATTCGCTTGATCACCGTTGAGACGAACACCTGCAACAGCGCGCACGCATCTTCAACATTTATCCATCTAATCTTGGTTATTAGTGTATAATGCACGTTTGTGCATTTCACGTGTGTAACGAGAGAGAGGAAGAGAGGGAGAGAGAGAGAGAGAGAGAGAGAGAGAGAGAGAGCTATACTGCAGCGGCGCAGAGGCGGAACGGAACGGAACACAATGCGGCATTGTGCATTTCGCTCGGAGCAGCGCTGCATCTTTGAGTAAATAATTCGGTTGCATTGTCCACCGGCCATTCTCTATGATTGATGAACATTGCTCGAGGAATTTCTAGCTTTCAGCCTCGAGCCCCGAGTGCATGAGCAACTTCGCCTGCACTGCACTCGATTGAACCGAACTAATTTCTACCGAGAGCAACGAGATCCGTCGAACCGGAATACCGATTGTTCGGCACGCATTTTTCTAACCGTGCAATGTGCATCTCATTTCCCAATCGATTGCCTGACGATTGGCCCTTAAAATTTTTCTTCTTGAATTCTCGAATGGAAAAGGGTTCTTCTCCTCTACAGAGATTTTTATTACGTACGCTCATTGTCAGACGGTTCTGGTCACAGTTTCCTATACCGACATTGTTACCGACAATGATATTTTTACCGGCACTTAGCCAAGACACAAGCCTTTTTCTTTTATGTTCTGACCGTGGGGAGATCCGCACTTGGTTAAGTGTCGGTAACAATGTCACTGTCGGTAGCAATGTCGGTGTAGGAATCTGTACCAACAGAACTGGTTTTATATACTTACTCTTTTTATGCTTCAAATTTACGCGTGATATTGTGATTTTTAAACAACAACGCGAGATCTTTGCAGAGTGGGAGATGTGAGTTAGACGTGAAGAGAGGATGCGGATTATTGATTGGGAACTGGCGAACCCGTATTGTAATTATAGAGAATTTCGAATGAGATGTAAGCTTCCTAGCTTTTGTCCCGCGAACCGAAAAGTATTCTCCACTATTTTTAGATTTTCAAATTCATTATCTGTATGCATATTTCAGAAAAGTATACGTGTAGGATTTTAAAATGTGTTCCTTTAGGTGTTTCACTTTTCGTTAATTATCGAAACTACGAAGATTTTACGTGCCTAATCGTAGCATTAGAGCGTAGTAATTATACATCGTACATCTATTTTTCAGTACTTCTTTCTCTCGGGCTTTCAGCCACTTTGAATAATCATTAGAAATACAACGTCTCAAGACGTACGTTACTATTATACCCCTGTAGGAATATTGTGTATCTAGACGTTAGAATTTTTATTCAGCCCCAACGGTGTTATAATACACACGTGCGAAGCTAGCGTGCGAGTTTAAATGTACGCTTCGCTCTTGAGAAGTTGTATTATGTACGAAGAGAAGAACTCGGAGAGGCTGGCTGGTGTGCGCGTACACGCTTATACGTACATACTACGTACTTATAGACCTTTGTGTCTGCATGGTGAATGTATTTCGTTATTTCAATAATAACGAGACGGCGACGTCGTTCCGAAAATGTGCCTTATCGCGTTAGCGGAGAACGCGGAGGCTTCTCTCGCGAGTCTTGGACGAAGGCGCGGAGCTCAAACCTCGAAGCTTGAAGCTCGAGGCTCGAGGCGAAGGCTCCAAGGCTTCGTTTAATAATGAAGGCCAACGTCAGGGACGCCAGGCCAAGATATACTCTCGGAGTAAGTCGTACAATGTGCGGGGGAGCTTACAATTTCTTGAGAACAAGAGATAGAGACGGAATAGTACGTGCCGAATAGAAGAAAATGAAGGAACTGAAGAAAAATAAGACGCCGGAAGAAAAAGAAAGTTTATTCTTAATCGTACGACAAATTCCATAGGGAACTTTTGTCGAGACATGTAAAAAGAGAAAAGAAACGACGTTTCAACAGCGTTAGTAACAATAACATTACAGAGGTATTTGTTATACATAAAAGACTTCAAATAGATGCAATAATATATTTGACGATTCTTTGATCGAATTGTTGCGTAAATGTTTCTGTTTCTTTTTTTCAACGTTCTCTTTTACCTCTTTTTCTCACTTTCATTCCAATATCCGAGAGCACAGTGAGAAAAATTTCATTTATAGGATTATTGGAAAATTCTAGTAAAATGTATATGATCGTTACAATAACGGTTTATATATTGTTGGAATCGTAAAAAAAAAAAAAAAAATGTCATAAAAGTAGTTGTTCGTGATAATTATAATCGTCAGTACTAAATTTTCTGGTTATTGCAACATTGAATATAATTTGTCGAATCTATTTGCATATTCAACTGCGATGAATATTGTTTACTAAGTTTAATATAATACGAACCACGTTGATTTCTTTCTCGGGTTAGCAAATGTCAAATTATATAATGAGAACGAAAATAGCAGGACACGATCAGGTTTTTTTGTTTTTTTTTTTCTTCATCTACGAATAAAAAAAGAAAAATGAAAGAACCGATTATCGTAATTGGTGGAAAATGTTTTATTTCGGGGACCAAATGATATTCTTCATGTTTCACAAATGTTAATTTGGGTATTTTTGAGATGGTTTTAAAAAAATCATCCGATAAAGGCATGATTGCAAAAATTGGTAATTTTTTTTGGAAGCTTCTCAGGGTCGTACTTACGTTGGAAAAATCCTTGGTGAAATTAAAAAATGTTACGATCAACCGTTTACCGAGTTGGCGTGGAATGCGCCATGTATGTATTTGTATAGAAAATGAAGGTGAATTGTTGTATTTAATGACAGGTAGAGAAAAAAGTTATAGCGGCACAATTGTCAGCATGGAAAAATTACCACGTGTCTATTTTATTGCCAGTTTTATTACACATCGATGCATCTCAAGGTGACGTTAATTTGCTTACACAGGTGAGAATAGAAGAGAAAGAAATAGGAGAGAAAAATAAAAAAATTACAACAAGTGTGCGTCGTTGAATCGAGTTCTTATATATCGTTGGATTGCGAGAAATTTAATATTTTTCTGAATCAACCGACCGGATGGTTAATATAGTGTAATTTGATATATATATGTATATATATATATTAGGTTTATTCATTCGAATATTAGTTTTTTGTGTGTTTTTTGAGCACTAGAAATCAAACCTGTGGTACAAAAAAAAACCAAGACTTCACATCATATTGAAAACGAATAAAATCATCGATGATGAGAGTCAGACGTAGATCTATTTACGGTGGAATGCCTCATGTACAAGGTACATGCCTGATAGAAGAGAATGTGTACAAGTATTTTGTCTCCGTAACGTTGCGTGATGTAATTGCAAAAAGCGAAGAGGAAAAAGTTAAAAAGAAGAGCGGAAATCGCACAATGAAGAGCAGACAGCGTATAAATGACAGCGGAGTTTTTCATCCTCGGCAATTACTCTCCTCCTTAATGGTGCGGCTGCAGAGCGGGGGGGGGGGGGGGGGGGGGGGGGCGCGACGGGGGAGGAGATCTTTAGAAAAAGAAAAACAAAGAAGAAGAAGCGGAAGAAAAAAAAAATACCGAGGAGAGAAAAATATAAATTGGAAAGTAAAAGCAAAAAAAAAAAATAGCATGAAAGTAAGAAATTAAAAGAAGGTAAAATTCGCGGGCGAGATAGAGAGCGAGAGAGCGAGAGACAAAGACATAGAGATAGATGAATAGATAGATACGCCCTGGCTGTCATGGTTGTGTGAAAAAAACCAAAATAAAAAAAAAGTACGTATATATGTAGATATAATATAACGTAAAGTGGTCGGTGAACAGTAAAAATAGAAGTAAAGGTCATACTGGCACTAGATACAATCAATAACATACATTTCATGAAGAGACAGTTGAGCCAGATTTGCATATAGGCATAAATACAAAGCGAGAAGAGAGAGAGAGAGAGAGAGAGAGAGAGAGATGATAATGATGATATTGATATGATCTCTGGGGGTTAAACGATAACAGCACATTAACACATTGATTGTGTAGAGATAAGTAAAAATCATAGAAAAAAAAAAAATTACAAGCAACTTATAACTAGGACTAGACTATACTAGACTAAATAGAGCGCGAGAGAGAGAGGGAGAATCAGGGAGGGAGAGAGGAAGAGAGGAGAGACGCGGTTGCAAATTCACAGCGGCATTGTGCATCCGCACGACAGCATTCCTCGTTCTGCCATTAACGGTTTCCACTTCCGGCGTCTCAATCTCACATCTCCCCTCCCCTCCATCCCTCTCCCCCCCCCCCCCCCCCCCCCCCTCGCCACTCCGACCATTTCCTTCAACCTCTCCTCCCGTCCTCACCTCGCGTCCGGTGTCGCAGCGTGTGGGTGCGAGTACAGGCGATGATCACTTTGCACTCGAGCAGCTGCGATAAACGTTTCTGGAATCATCCACACGCTCCGACACGATTGCGGGTCTCGAAATGAGAGCGAAAAAGGGGCTGTAGGGTGCCAAGGATTAATTCCCGCCATTCTTTGGCCGCAGGTGTTTGTACGGCTCAGTTCTGCCTCCTTAAGAAGGCTTAGACGAGAGAAGCGGGATTAATTGCCGGTGTTGAAAACGGATGCTTTACGCTTTTTCCTGAAATTCCCTTCGCGCTCTGCGCCCAACATCGGATGCCGCCCTGCTCTCTTCAATGAAATTGAGGGTCCTTAAGAGAGAAATGAAAATTTCTATACACCCCGGAGGGTTCCTTCGGAGCACTCTTTTGAATGACCATTTTCACACTTTCTTGTTATTGCAAAGTAGACGTGCGATATCTTGACGAGGAAATATCTTGACTCGAGTTCCTTTTTTCGTTCCGATTTCTTGGCAGGGTTTAATCTTGAAAATGTATAACCCATTCCCGGGTTCTCGAAACTTGACGGTGCAAATCGGGTACGCGGAGAGCTTCATTTCTTGTAACGGAACATTTTTCGTGTTATCGACTTGCACGGCGAAGCAATCCGTTGTAACGAACGGCAAACGGTGAATTAACATGTTTTTTACCACTCGAGAATCGTTACTATACACTAGACTGTATCAAAAAATGGACTGTTTTTTTTTTTATTTCATAATTCAAGTCTAATGTGTCGTTCCAAATGATGAAAATAGAATACCATCCAAGATTGAACTTTTAATATCGATATTCAGATGTGCGTCATCGCGATTTTCTGTTTCCCATTTGTATAACGTGGGAAAATTTTTTTAGTTATAAATTTTGGAATTTTGTAACTCGCCAACGCATTAACGTAGCGATAAGACCAGAACGTATTTTTTTGAGGAACTGAACGCTCCAGAAAAAAATCTCGGTATCATTTTATGAAAAATCTACTTTTTCAAAAGCTATTTTAAGAGTAGATTTATCATATAATGATAATGAAGAAAAAAGTAAAGTCTGGTTTTAGGGTTTAAAGTTGGGTCTTTGTCGGCTTGCATTATCGGATATATATTATAACCGTTTTTTCTTCAAAGATGTTGGATAAAAAAAAAAAAAACATCCACAATACTTTCGATCGCAAATTTCACGCACCATTTTGAAGTTTTAAATTTTCGAACTAGATGCGTGATTGGTAGACTCAAAAACTCCAGTATATGAAATTTGAGTTCAATTGCAATGAAAACTGCTTTCGAAACCGATTATTTGCACATTGATTGTTTATTCAAAAATTATTTCGAACTTTCGATGTCAAAACAAATAGCGCATCACAAAAGTGTTATTTGTTGTATTTTTTTTTATTGGTTTTAAAATCTTTCGTTCGGACTGTACTTCGGACGCATAATCGAGAGCATGCAAAGACAATTTATAGGAATAAAAAGCTGCCACAATCCTGTGAAACGTACAGGTTTCCTGATTTTTTTTTTTTTTTTTTTTTCCTACACCGACAATATTTCATATTTCATTTTAAACTCCCGCATAATGTGGGCAATAGACGTCCTATTAATTACGAGGAGTGACGAGGTAACGAGGTAACGCGCTAATTACCCGGTGAAAGAATGAAAAAGCGAAAAAAGCATTAAGGAAGAAAGAAAAAGATAGAAAAAAAAAGAAGAAAAAGAAACGAAGTAAAATTCAAGCAAAATTTCATTCAAGATAAACAGAACCCATAATTCAGTCTTGCCTTCTACCTTTTCTAAGCATCACATCGCCTCTTTGAAAGCTCGCTTCGGGTTCAGCAACTTTTTGCGTAGGTCCAACCGTATTAAAAATGAAAAGTGTAACGGAGAGCTTTTTTTTCGGCCGCAGGTTGAAACTCTGATGGTAGTGAAAGAACCGCACAATTCAAATCGAAAAATAATCGATAACGTCTGACGTATTTTTCCCGCGGACAATTTTCCTTCGTGGTCTTAGTTTTTTCTCCCGCATTCTTCAATCTCTCTCTCTCTCTCTCTTACGGTCTCTCTCCGCGTTTTACCCCTTATCAATGTTTCGAGTCTCAGCTACAGAGGATAAAGAGGGAGAGGGTATCAAGAGGCAAAGAGATATTCGTTGGCGTAAATCTCGAGACGGATGCAAACGCTGGCGGAAACGCGTTCAAAGCTTCCTCACAATGTCCCGGGTATCCGTACACGGTGTACGGACTGAAGTCAGCCGACGGGATGAGCGACTCCCGTAAGAAGGCCGAAAAGGTCGGGGGCACCCAGTCCGTAAAACCATCTCTGCTCTTTCCCACCATTTGCAACGGGATTTGCCGGCGAAGTGTTTCTTCTTCGAAACCTGTCTCACGTGTTACGCTCTCTTTGCGCGTATATTACACGACAGGTTACAAGTATGTAATATATATGTCAGGGTGAAAAGGACCTATTAACTAGGGAAAAAATTCTACCGTCGGGAAAAATTTTTAGCTAATTTTTGAAAAGGTGTCGGTGGACATTTGAAATTTTGCATTTAAACAACACGCGGAAAAAATGTTCTATTTTTTCTTTAAAAATGCTATAACTTTTGAACCGTTCGAGATGAAGTTTTTTTCCAGGTATATTCTCGTAGGGCATTGTATTCTCTGAAAAAAGACCCTGGTGTTGATTTTTTAGACTCAAAAATTCGCATACTTACGGGCCGTGAAAGTATAGTAAAGTAGAAAGTAAAGTAAAAAAAAATCGACTATTTATTTCTTTTCAAAGTCACACGCTACTGCAACATGTTGCAAAAGAAATCAAATCGGAGAGATCGACCTGGGTTGAGACTTCTTTGTTAGTTTACTTGATATTTTATTTATTTGACAACTATTCTTGGTTTTTTTTTTTTTTTTTTTCTTGTTGCCTTTATATATTTATATGTTTATTTTTAATGCATTTAATCTTCTTTTTTTACTACTTTTGTATATTGTTTCGTAATTCTTAATTGATCGTATTGTTAGTGTCTCAGAACTTATAATGAAACCGTTATCTCTCTCTTTCTCTCTCTCTCTCTTTCGCCTTTAGGCAGAATTTTTTGATCTTGATCAAGGGACACGCCGCTGTCTGATATACGTGAAAAAATGGTGAAACGTTTTATGGATTCACTCAGAGTGAAAACATTATATATTCTTTCGCTATACCTGTTCTTCTGCAAGACGCAGACGCCTCGATTCGACAAACGCACAATCAGGCTTCGCAGGCTTCGTCGATGAAACCTTATTACTCGAGAGCAGAACCTATTGTCAGTTCATTTTATACATACTTGTAACGAACGTTGTGAAAATTGGTGGTTTTAAAACTGATAAGAATTCACCGCTGTAGGCCGCAACGCTATGCAACAAATTAACTACTTTTTTTTTTCACTGGGCTCACAGTAAGTAATTATGATTTCTCATTTTAAAGGTCAAATGAGGTTTATAAATAAAGTTGTCACGTCACGTCAGGTTTTACAGTGAAAAGCATGTATTGATTTTTTTTATTTTAATCATTATTTAAATAAGCGACACAGAAATTTAATTTTCAGGAAAAAACTTTTAATTTTTCAAACTATTCGATCTACTCTTGTAATTATTCTTATCGCGGTATCTCACTTCTGATATCGCTGTAACGAAATCGGGTTCGTTGACCGAGAAAGAGAAGCGACAAAAACACATAGAAATTAAAAGATGGGAAAACTTCTTTATTACCGATACGTGATGTTCCTTGATGTAAGTCAAAAACAAGACTTTTTTTTACAATAATGCCGGTCGACGCAGCAACCTTATTAATTTCGTGTCACGTGAAAGCTCTTATGTTTTTTATCTATGACGACTAGTAGGTCAAAAAAAGGGGGCAAAACGAATGATTTCACCCTTTCTAACATTTACCTTGTAATCGTGGATTTGAGACGTGATATCTAAGTATAAATTTGCTTTCTGGGTATACGTAATGCGAATAACTATTCGAGATATCGGTGAATTTATTTTAGTGCTGCATAGTATAAAATATTGTCAAACAATTTTTTTCGTCGATTCGGAATTGTAATATTGTAATGTAATATTGGGCTAACATCGGACGGTGTAACGTTAGATCAACACCGAATTACAGTCCTCAAAAATCCATACCGCATTATCCTTACAGTACTTACATGATTTATCCAAATTCTACAATCATCGGTCATTGTTCGTGTGAATTAGTAAATTGGTAACAATGCTCCGATTCAACTCGTCAGAATGAAAAGCCTCGGTTTCAACCCTGATTGAAAGAAATCCCGATGAATAAGCACTCTGTTTCCCCAAGGTACTTCAATTTTTATTGCAGTCTAAATACAATGTCTTCTTTCTTTCTTACGTTCTTCAAGACTTCAACCGGAGAACGAAATGAATAAAAAATTTGTAAAGAGGTTCGTTAATCCTTATGTCAGACCCCGTTGTGTTTCTTCCCATTCTTCACGTTACATCTGAATCTTTTATCTCTTTCTGAATATTCGAATTCGCTGACTTCATCTGGCCTGTGTGCGCAAGCTTAAAAATAGATGTGAATATTTTTTTTCTTCTTCTTGAAGTTTTTTTTGCAAGTTTTTCTTCCTTTTCTGCTCAGCTTTGCAGCCAAGTCCGGTATCGGCGGTGGAAAATCCTTACAAACTCTTGAGGCGTGTCGAGTCCTCGTCGTTCCGATCGTCTTTGTTTTTTCATTTTTTTTTTTGTTCATAGTCTGGTCTCATCGGATGCGCAAGAGTCTTCGAGTCGTTCTTATTTGAACCGCGTATTATGTCCCTGAGGTTTTAAAACCATTTCACCATTTTCCAAGGATATTCATCTTTTCTCTATTTTTTTTTTTTTTTTTTCTTTTCGTTACTTTTCTTTCATTTCTTTTGTCGGTATACGTCCGAAAAGCTGACCCCGCATCTCGTGCCGCTCGAAATCATCGCGACCTTTCTATCGCAACGTCGGTATTACTTAATTCGCTGAGAATTGTGTCTTCCATAATTTCGGCTATAATAATAACGAATAAAATTGGAAAAAATCCGCACGTCACGGGTGGTAAAATAAATTGTAGGTAGTTGGTTTTTTTTTTTTTTTTTTTTATTTCATCTCATTTCGCCAAATTCTATCCGGTTTCTTTTTTCTCTTGTTTCCCACCGTTGATTCTTCTTTCATAAATTTTTATAGAAACTGCGAGGATACGAGCTTATATCTATCTTCAGAGAGGTTCTTCGCGTTAACGCGATGGTGAGTTGCGGATTTACTTCTCCCTCCTATAATAGAGTGATTCTGCAGTCTCGACGATTCAGTCAGGCTTCTTCTACAGCAGTCTGACGGAACATGCCCGGTGTTAAAATCGTGAGGTGAATAAATTCGGTGACTTGGATGGAACCTCGTCTTTGCACAGGACGAGCCGAGAGCTGGTTGGAGGGTATCGGGATTCAATCGTAAAAGTGAGACTGACGGTTTTGCAAAGCGTCGCTCGCACAAAACCGATAATCCAAATCCCAGCGTTGGCGTAAGGCTTGCGAAACACGCTTGTTTTCGCTTATTTTTACACCTGGTACGCTTCTGTATGTGATTAATCCTTCCGTGTATCAGAATAATCGTTGGTTCGACGAAAATCAGTGCACGAATTAATGAAGCAACGAATTGATGTCAAGTCTGAATCGCAAAAAGCAAAACTTCAGATTTTAAATATCATCGACATCATTTTCCCCTGATGTGAAAATGAAAACAATTAAAAATCGCAAATTCAAATGACGAATTTTCAGTTCTTGATGATAATTAATCAATTCAGAAATATCGTTGTTTCGTTTGTGAATGTGTTCTATAAAAAAAAAAAGACAAACTGTTAACTAAATGAATTCCTAACAACTCAGTTGATATTAAATATAGTTATGTGCTCGTTTCAACTTGTCAGTATTAATTTTGCGTAGAACAGTTTTTGGCCTCTATTTTTTATTTCTATTTTTTATTTCTTCATCACCTTAGAAGCTGTGAAAAAAATTAATCGCTATACAGAATTTATGGACAAAACGGTGGAACAAAAAGTGAGAAAAATAAAAAAAAATTTGCTGCTATCAATTAAAACTGCACTAAAAGAGTACATTTTTGTTATTGAAAAAAAAAAAAAAATTACCCGTAATGCGATTGTTTTACAATAAACTTGTATCAATAATCAGATAATTTGAGTCAAGGCTTGTACTAATATTTATACCTTCAGTCCGTGCGTCGCCGATAAATCCATAAAGAAGATTCCTAGTTCCTAATATTCTTGTCCTCATTCTTTCCTCGCTCGTGATTTGCGTCCCGTGTCAAAATCTGGCGGTTGCAACACACGAAGGTATCACGGATTAATAATAATCTCCGCAGAGGAGATTTATTAAGACTCGATATTCATCTGATCGGTAATTCTTGCGTCCCGAATAACACAGGGATAAAGTTGAGGCGATGAATAAATATTAAATAAAGTAAATACAAGTAAGAACGAAAGAATAGAACCGATGTTTCGCTTCGTCGCGATGCAATTAGAAAACAGGTTTGAGTCCATTGGACCTTCGATTTCGTGAGCCAGACACGGCTTTGGGTTCGCATCCTCCAATCGACGACCTTGTCGCGATCCGCGTTCTATAAGCGGCACATTATCAGAGTATCGAATATTTCCTAACACCGTATTCGACATCGTCCCCCTCGCTCCACCTTCCGATCTCTCTCTTTTTCCCTCATTCGCCGTCGCTCTTGATACCTACCGTTCGTTTGCTCGACGTTCCCACAACGATGTTTCTCCTCATCCGATCGGCATTCTGGCTAGCCGGCCGATGCTGCGACCTTTGTACGATTTGATCGGTGAAAGGACGATGCGGTTGGGATGATCCTCGGTCTCCTTGAGCTTGGGATCCTATCCCATACTAGTCGACGCGATACTCGTCGTAACGGCCTTCGCATTCACGCATAGTGTGAAAGTTGTATTTAAATATGTCGAAGATGCTGTTACGAATTTTTCAACCTTGCCACCAGGCGCGTAATTAGGCATTTAAATGCATTTAGGAAATTTAATTTTTTAAGGAGGCAAGTTGGGTCACCTGGGTTAAAATATAAATAAATGAAACATATTTTCCCGAAGCTTTTCATAAATCCTCCCGCGTTTCGTACATTTTTTTTCCAATATAATTGTGAGGTCTTCGATTTACGCATTCTAGTCACTGTGAAATAAGATTACCATTCATCAAAATATAATATTTTACATTCTGGGACTATGCAGTCGATGTAACTGTGAATACAGTTGAAATATTGAATTGAAACAAGCATTAGAAATGGAAAATATCAGAAGCACAATCTTATACCTAATAAGTTCATGGAACGGTTAGAAAAAACAAAATGTCCCAGCAGATTTACTAAAATTTTTGGGTCGATTTAACGATTTGTTAATGTATTTCTAAGTGAAAGAAAAGTACAAAGTAAAAAGTGAATGTTGATGTGACAATTTAAATGTTAAAATTACAATAATTTGTGTCATATTTAGTAACAGAAATTTAACAAATAACTCCAACATAAAGAAAGAAACAAAAATCTAATAGTTATTTTATACAACTGCTTTAATTCCATAAATTTATAGAAACAAAGTGAACCGCATTCGTTGCGTTACGATTGTCGGAATGAAATGTTACCATTTTATTTTTTAACCCCTGTCTTGGTATATTTTCCCGATTGTCTCAGCCTAGTTACGTTTCTATTTGCCAGCACAGAGTAGAAACCTCGTAGATTTTGAAGGTTCGTTCGAAATAGCATTCCTCGAAACCATACTATATACAGGTAGTAAAAAATGTTTTGCTGAAAATTTTAATCACTATTCTTGTTACGGAGAATAAAAATGAACGGCTATAAAAGCTCCGTGACTTTGTTACCATGGTTTTATCGGTCAGGCAGCACGCGAATATTAGTGCAAAATCGATACTTCGCCTCGCGTAAAGAGTCTTTTTGGTCAGAGGGGTTCGAGTTCGTTGATGACGTTGAGCATGCATGCGTTGTCGGCATATCCGTTCGTCCGGCTATCGTTGTCGGTGGTTGGAATAATTTTTTCGCGGTACGTGAAAATCGGCAGCGAGTTACAAGCGCGAAGCTTTCGTGGGAGGCGGCTAATTTTGTATCAGAAAACTCCTCCTCTTCGTTCCCTTGTCGAAGCAGGCACTTCTTGAAGCCCGGAACCGGACACGGCTGTTATTTGCAGATACAGCAAACGCCGGAGAGAGAAAGAGAGAAAAAGAGAGAGTTTGCTGCGAACGACGCGATAAGCTTTGAGTCGTTCGGACGTCAACTCAACGTTGGCACGTGTATGATTATGCATTCACCAAGTTCGTTGGATCGTTCGTAATAAAAGGTTCCGCACTGCTGCAGACGGCGAAGCCCAGCTTCCTGCTAAGTCGTCAAGCCGACTAGATCAATTTAAAGTCCAGCAATTCGGAGCAGCCGGTTCACCGTCTGCAGGAGAATAGTCGAGACGAAATTTCTAATTAATTCCTCGCGACGTAAAGCGCAGCTGCGCGACCACCTTAGCCTTATCGTATGAATATACGAATTACGATCGTTCTGTGTATAACGCTCAATTCTTCGATATTGTTTATTGATTTCTTACCGCTCGGCGAAATTCGATTCGTAATTCGCTTATCGCAACGAACACGTAACGAAACGTTGAGTTGCCAACATAGAAGCAATTATAGGCACACTGCTAATCCGTTTGTGTTAACAAACGATAAAAATGTATTAAAGCTTAGCACGTTTTAGTTCGGAAGTAGGGAAAACGAGGTCAAAATCGTTATTGTTCGTATGGTTATATCGAAGTTTTATATTACCACGCTAGAATTTATCAGCATGATACGGAAACTTGGTATGGTGAATATTAAATGTCGTGATTATTTATTTGGTAAAGTGACACCAGATAGAAATGATATTTTCCTCAGTAAATTCTAGAGAAATTCTAAATTATTCGAGAAGGATAATAAAAAAATTGACACTATCAATATCAACCGGTAGTGATACTGTGAGGGATAATAGGAATCGAAACGGTAAATCTTGGTAAAATTTTCGCATGGTGCGTATGAAAATGTTTCCCGGGGTGACTTGTGCAGTTTGTGAAAAGCAGCCTGTCCCATTTAATGGAAATCAGAGTTTCCGGAATGGTTGTCAAGTCCATACGTAAAAACCCAATGACGATGACTTGTCGTACGCACATTTTTCATTACTGTCCCAACTTATCCACCGATTTTATTAACGAACGATTTATACGCTTTTTTCTTTTTAATACGGGCAAGAGAAGTTTGTTTTCACACATCAGATACTCACGCTCGTGTAACTTTTACCGATGCTCCGAATCAATTTTTCCATTTTCGCCAACAGGTTCTTTTCCACGTTTCCCATTAGGAAGGTAAAAATATGAAGTAAAAAATTCTTCACTCTTCCGAAAATCGGGATTCGTTTTAGGCTGTATGATATAAAACAAACAAAAAAAAAAAAAAAAAATGAAACAAATGTAATAAAATATGAAAATGGTTCGCGCGTGTCGAGCTTGCGGATCAACAGTTTCTCGACTCGGATGCGCAAGTGAAAAGTTAACGTTTTGCAGCCAAAATTTTCCCGTGAAATATGTATTATCGGCGCGAAAGCTTTCAAAGAATTAAGGGCATCCTCGAGTGAGCATTACAACTTGTGCAGGAAGTAACGCCGGTGCTTTTGCGGTAACTGTTACAGTATGCGCCGGGATTTCATTGGGATTTTAATTAAACCTGGGTTTACCAGAGGCGAGTATAAGGTAGACGGAGATGCGATGATGTCCGTTAGGGATGCTCAAAGGCGTGCGTCTAGAAAGCTCGGAGCCTTGGAGTCTCGGCTTAAGTCAAAACGTCGGGGTACGAAAATTTCTTACGTCTATTCCTGACCGGCGAGTCAACACTGAGAACGAGGTGGACGGCCATGTCTTAGCGGTTAATGAAAAGAAGTCAGAAAAGGAAAACCCGTCTCGCCGAACCCTTTGCCCGTTTTGCTCTTCAAGTCGTTACCCGCCTCACCTCCTCCGGAATACCACGTTGGCGGTTTGGCGCCCGCCTCGGCTTAGTGAAATGTTTTTTTTTCTTTTAACGTATTCGTTTTTTGCTCATGGACTGCCTTTGTATGCTCGTCTCTGCGCAGCTCCGCTTTTCTTTTCTTACCATTGTGTGTAACACGCGCCTCTACATACACTGGTAAAACAGTTCCTCTACCCACCAAGGATCAAGAGGTGGACAAGTAACCAACTCTGCAGTCGAGTGTGCAACACTATTCCCAGGTGTATGTACTGCATGGTGATATCATAAACTCACCATCGAAAAATGCTTCCCATATCTTGAACATTTTCAACGACAGACAAAACTATAGTCTACATGTATACAAGTCCACGCCAAGGTTTCTTTACGGTACACAAAGAGATGAGAAAAAATATTGGAGGTATGGGAAGCATTCTTTAATGGTGAGTTTATGAAATCACCATTCGATTGGATTGGATATAGCGTTGAATCGGCATTGTATATATGTAGACTGTAGTTTTATCTATCATTAAAACATGGCATTCAATGTCGATGCAACGCTATATCCAATCCAATCCAATGGTGACGTCATAAACTCACCATTGCAGAATGCTTCCCATACCTGGAACATTTTCTTCTCACCTCTTTATGCAGTGTAAGAAAAAAAACCTTGGCGTGGCCTTGTATACATGTTGACGATATTCTTATCTCTCATTTGACCACCACATCCGATGTCAATCCAACCATATATCCGACGATAAGTTTCCTAGTATGGTGCACCGCGGTGCTCAAACGGTATCCTTGTCGAGGGCGTTGAATTGTTTTATTTCCATAGGACTCCGGGTGAACGGATGGATGGTCCAGAAATGCGAGTAAACGAGTACAACAAGGTTCCTAGGTCAGAACTCGAGGAATGATATCGCGACGTTCGTGCCCCCCCCCCCCCCCCCCCGCATTTTCCCCCAACGGTCCCGAGACTCCGTGTATCGGAAAACGAGCGGGACGAGATACCATGTTCTTTACACGACGAGGGTGATAGGGCGCGCATTCCTATACATACATATAACCACGGTAGGGACCTACACCCTGCAGAGAAGTGCCGGTAGTATAACGAGAGGGATGAGAAGTACCAGGGAGATTATACAGATAGAAAACGGGTGAGAAAGAGAGAGAGAGAGAGAAAGATGGGGGTGCGTATTGAGGGAACTCAGCCATCCCACCCACCCTGACACTCGTACCGGGGCATCGCAGCGTTACGCTATCGATTTCTGGAGGCAAGCAGGCCGCAGGCTTGCTGGAGCAGTCAAGGGCACGGCATTCCTTTGACGGTGGTTAAACCCACGTCGAACGAGCCTGGCGCTCGTTGGGGCGGAGATTCTTGAGCCCTGCGGCCCTGCGGCTCTCTTCCTTGCCCGCTACACCAACCCGCAAATCATTCTTCCCCCCAAAGCGTGTCGCAAACACGTGGAGTTTGTTTCATCATCGGGCAACCGACTCAGTCGTCGGAACATCGCTGCTTTTTCATTATCCTGTGGCAAAGGTAGAGATAAAGCTGCAAATTCGAGGTCATTCGATCGTAGGAAGTTTTTACTCTCTCAGTGATTATACCGGGTATCGAAGGAGATAACGTGAGTGAAATTTGAACCCTCAGATTACTATTCACGTCCAACGAAAGTCTACACTTTGTTTTACTGTATAGATAAACAGTTCTCATCAACCCAAGTTGTTCTGTTCGATAGGAGTCGGTGCAACTAGTTGGAATTGAGTCATTCCAACTTTACGTTAAACGTCGCTGAAAGTCATTCTAACTTGCTAAGAGCTATTTCGAGATGACGCTAAAGGACTTTGGTGTAATTACTGACGAGGACTTGAAGCCTTCATCTCTCTTCTTTTCTCAAATTTGGAAAGTTATTAACTGAAGGTTTCACCAACCATTTATCAGTGCACTGCAACCAGTTGGAATCGAGTCGTTTCGAGTATGTGGTAAACATCGTCAACTGTCACTCCAACTTCGGATAGTAATTCCGAGATAATGCCAAAGGATTTTAGTGTCGTTAATAACGAGGACTTTAAGCCATCATCTCCGTTCTTTTCACAAATTCGGGAACCTAACAATTATGCGTTTAGCCAGCCGTCCAACAGCGCACAACTTTTCTTTGATATTCATGTCTGGATTCACGTTCGTTCAGGGGGTTGTGGGTGAACTTATTACAGGTGCGAGTTTATGACAAAATTTTGGGGTTTCCTCCGGCTCTAGACGTGGGGCATGTACACGTCCCAGTGATACGGATTTCCCTTATTCCGCAGGTGGCATACGAGAAGCGAGTAGAGTCGTCACTCACCCGCCACCCACGCACCGCACACGTACCTACATACTGCATGGACACACGTACGAAGGTAAAAGGTGAGAAGGATTCGCGGAATACATTATCACTGAAAGCTTTAACTGGGAATACAAAACAGAGGGACACAAAAGCCCGTCGTTAACTATCCAACGACGTTATACCGTACGACCATTCGAGCCTGGAGCTACGGTATAATTGAACAACAGAAGAAACAGACCTTTGTCTTCGAATGTCATTCAGGACCCTTCGATTCTTCACATCACCTTCTTGTTCATGTCGAGACAATAATCGCATAATATCGAAACGATTTCAGTTCGCAGAATCCAGACGTACACCTTATACCCTACCTACCTACCTTTTATACAAGTAGCAATCTTGCTCAGAAAGAATACTACACTAAGTTTCAGCTCTCGTGTGCAGGGATGCAGGTGATTTCGAATTTCATATCGTCTGGCTCGTACCAGTCACGACTTCTTCGGTGGGTTGTTACCCAACCTTTCTTCATGAAAATACATTTCACGAGTGGGCGAAGGAACGCGTAGCAGTAGAGTACCAACGAGAGTTCTGGGTACAGATTTCTGCACCGACATCCTACCGACACTGCTAAAACGTTCTAGAATTGGGCCAGAGTGGGGATATTCTCTCACTCTCAAACGTTCCAGCAGTGTCGGTAAAGTGTCATTGCAGAAATCTGTATCCAGAACTCTCCTTGCTGCTCTATTCGTAGCTTTCACGAGCACCCGAGTTGGCGTTCGGCGACGAAACGATGAACCAGCATCAGCAGCACCACCGGCGTCCAACGTCCAGGGCTCGATCCAAACCCTCTCACGTGAAACAAACTGCTCAATTTTGGACCAACAGCCGGACAAATGATCGCGTCATAAGTTTTTCTACCTTATGTATCGACCGGCACCCCCTGCGTTTTATCATTCCCGATTCTCCCGGCTCGAGTGTTACATATGGCGGCACAGGGTGCGCGTGTATGTAATACAAGTCGTAAATCTCTTTTTGTTTCCCAGACGTTATCCAAGTTACGGGACGCAGCTTCTCAAAATGTTTCACGGGATCATCAGCACTGACTTATAATGTGCAATTCTCGCGCGTAATTCTCGGAGCAGACTGTGAGATATTTGACGAAAATTTCAAAGAGCGCTCTGCCATGGCAAAGCCCGAGAATTATATTATTACACCCTGAGGGAGTTTTATTCGGGTTCGAGAACGGGGGAGGATATAGGTACGGTATTCTCTGCGGTTGCCGCAGCATTCCTGGCAAATTTTTACATCCAAGGCACGTCAGCTTCTCCACCGCATCCGAGGCGGCTCGTCGAGGCTACAGAGGCATTGGTAGTGGTTACATGGCTCGTGAAAATCTCAAGAATCGGCATTTATTCCGCCCCGTATTTTTATCCCGATTCTTCGGACTGTTATGTATTACATAAATCGTCTGCTTCGCGGTATCGCGTTACATGCATCGAACGAAGCAGCTGAGATTTCGTTGCGAGGAAGAGATGCTTCCATGATTTGAGAAAAATATATCAACCGGTGCGAATGTCCAAGAGAATAATTGCGTGTTTTCAAAGTACTGATACCGTACTACATCATATGGGTGGTGGCCAAAATTTGGAAGGAATTTTTGAAAAAAAGAAAGTCAAATTGTTCGAAATCTTGATTTTTGAAAGTGTCACTGATTAGTAGGCATTCTAATTTCAATCAGTGACACTTTTGAAAATCTAAATTTTGAACTTTCGTTATTTTATTTTCACATGTTTGAAATTTCTGTATATCAACTATTCCGAATATTGAACCTTCCAAGTATTGATCCACATCCAACGGTACCACGTTCATCTCCATATTTTTTCCTTCGAATTTCTATTTATCCTTGGCTGCGCTGTAAAACGACGGACTCTCTATTTCTCATTCTACCTTTGTCACGGGTAATCGAGCAGGAACCATCACGCGTTTGAAGTGGTGGCAGTCCACCCCTCGCGTTATCGGGAAGGCTGAGAAAAAAACCGACAACTCTGAAAACGGTGCCTTACACAGGCGCGTGCACCGCGTTTCGCATTTCTTACTTGCAACTTGGATATAGACGGACGCGAAATAAAATCCGTAGCTGAATAGCCTTTTATTGAAAAGAAAATCAAAGGGAAAGAAGAAGAGTGATCACGTACATATATACGCTGAGCAATCCGTAGATCCGGACAAAATCACCTCATGTCGGATATTGCAGACAGGATGTATTCGTTTAAAGGAGCTGGAAGTTGTACTTATACACCAGTTTCATACCTGCAGGATATCTTTCATCTCCTGGATCAGAGGAAGTCACGCTCGCGTGCGTCGCTGCCAAAGAAGGGAGAAAAGAGATGAAGAGAAAGATGGAAAGGGAACCAGCAATAACTCCGCATCCTTGGTGCAGTAATATCAAACTGGATTTCGAAATTAAATTTCTGTTTGGTTTGGCGCCAGGCACGTGACGGAGCCCTCATCGTTGCGATAATACGTCGCGGCTGCGCGACTTTTGCGAGACCATGCCGGAAATGAGAGCGAGGGGTAAATGGGACGGGTAAAAAGTCATCGGAACTACCCGCGAGGTGCACCTCGAGGAATGCAGTCGCTAAGAGTTTGGGGTGGAGGCTCTGCACGCGTGTCATTCCACACAGTCAGAAGCAAAAACCACTTGTTGTCACCGTCACGACGGGCTTACGCTGGCTCGGAGAAGGAGAGCGTAAAATATCGAGGGGACCGACGAGTTTCGTCCAGGAACTCGAAACTCCTTTTACAACCCTTCACACGGACGAATCGTCCTGCAGGTTTTACACGCGCACCGTGTGTGTGTTTCGGGCTTGCTTTAAAGTTGCGAGGCTCCTTTGGATCTTCGAAAGGGTCTTAAGAGCATGGTTTATGTGTTTATAGGATCTTCGGGGCGAAGTTTCGGGAAATTTATTATCTCTGGGTCGGAATTTCCCTATCCAGATACCCGACCCTGAACTCATTTTCAAGGATATGTTACTTACGTACGTCCCTGCGGTCCAGTGCCACTTATATATCCAGCGAAGACTTTTCGATCCTCGGCAAAGGGTCGATTATGTTTAGAAACTTTTCCTACGCCAGAGTTCCGGATCGAGTCTTTCAGACTTTACTGAATTTCGTGAGGCTTTGTCATTGGGGTTGATCGATCGTTGGATTTCAAATATTTCTCTACGAGAGCTGAAGTTGGTCCCAACACCTGTTATCCATAACGAACGTTGGAAAACCTGTAAGCCAGCGGTTTACGAAGCTGGGTAAAAATTTATTTTGAATGCAGCCTAAAATCTCCTCGAGACAAGATATCGGGGAAAATTGAAATCCTTGGAGGTGGAAAATTATAGCGGTAATTAACCGCTCTCGCTGATTGTGTGGATTCCATTGGAGATGTTGGCGTCCTTTGAAGTGCCAGCACAGTTATACGGGAAAGACGGGCACGGGGTGGTCCGCGTTCTACAAGCAGTTATTCACAAGCCCTGACAAGTATTTGCGAGGTGGTAGGAAAGGGTCGCGATAAGCATTTCGGGTTTCTGGTCTAGTCGGCGTTATAAGCTACTCCGGGATCCCGCATGAGCGGGAACGCCGGCAGTTTCCTACGCCCATTCAATTAACTTTCTAAAACGTAAATTTAAGGCCCTCGCCTCGCCAGGTTTCGCTCGCTCAGCGGGAAGCTAGTCGCAAGGTGCCCTTCGAGGCGAGTCGCCCTGCAATCCATACGCCCAAGCTGAGGTGGAGGAGGGAGAAAAGGCGGAAAGGGGGTGGCGAGGAAAACCAACCCTCGCCCTCTTCGCCCTCTTCGCCCTCTTCGCCCATTGCCCCATTACCGGGGTCAGCCTGGCTAAAAAATATTATGACTCTGCGGACGGGGAGCGGCCGGCGCTAAGAGCTGAGTGTTAAGTTGGGTAGCCACGAGTCAAGTGTCGTTTGGACCGCTCGTTACAAGGGTTTAGATATTTTCCCGCCCGCCTGCCTGGAATATGTTCCCGCCGAGCTTAAGCCTGGCCAAATTGAAATGTCGGTTAAGCCACACCTATCATCTCGTCCGGTATAATCTTTTCGGAACTTATTTACCACCCTTTTCCACTCTCTGATAGCTGGAGAAAACCGCGAGGACCAAATCGCTGAAATTTTTCACACCCAATGCCGTTCACGCCAAAGCGGAATTCTCTCGAGAGGAGTTGCCGATTCTTTACTTCGATATCCGTGAAAGAGCCAACGCTTGTCGAGATCTACCTGCACTGTGTCAAAGTTTATCGCAGGTCGAAGAAACAAAAATCCTTGTTTCTTTGAGTTTCTTGAAGAAATGAATAAATTTTCATTCTGTACATAGAGTAATTACCGAAACCTTTATTTATTGCTTATAAAGTTTGTTTTCGTCTTTTTTACGCCAAGTGTTCGGAAGAAAAAGGAAAACTTTTTCACCAAGATGTGATGGACTTCATCGTTATTAACGTTGTCAGGGGGCGGTATTATCAGAGTATGATGGGAGATTCGTTTGGGGTTTGATGCAAGAAAGTCCGTACGAAAAATATTCATTTTTAAACTTTGTTTATCGATTCTTTTACATTTGCAGTTTGTTATTTTTGAATGAAAGTGAAGTTAAATGGAAAACTTAATTTCGTTTAGTTATTATTTAGAATAAACGTATGAGAAAATAGGTAATTTTTATTGAAATCCGAAATATCGTTCTGGCTTTTACAAAAACAAACTATATCTAATAAAACTTTTTTTTCATTTATCAGTTATGTAGAGAAAATCAAAATTCGTGCAACGGTCTGACAATACCTGCATAGACAGAAAAGAAAACATGACAACTTTGCTCCTTCGATTTCTACGGTAGGATTAACAGTCGACTAAAATTCATAGAATTTCACCGTCACTCGTACCCTTTACTTTCATTCTCCTCAATTATACCTTCACTTAATGCTTGAAATATGCATGACGAAGACTGCTATTCGCGTGAAATATCGCTATGAAAATTGAAGATTCTACCGTTAAAGTACCGCTAATTTAGCCACTTTTGTTACTTTTAATAGTTTAATTTCATTTTCCGTTCAAACGTTGTTTACACGCATTATTATACACCGACTGTTACTTTCTACGAACAATATATATTATACAGCTGAGCATTTACTTTTACATCGTTGTAAAAATTGTTACGAACGCTGACACGTCGCGTGTGTTTCGTTAATGAAACAATCGTGTCTCCGTCCTATTAATTGCCCATCGACTTCGATACTTCGAGTTGCGTCACTCCGTTACGTTGTCCGTATGTTTTCGTAAATACCTACGGAATGACGCTTGATATTTTCGAAAGTCTCAACCGTTGTTCACAACTGAGAAATCGAAGGTGTAACTTATCCTGCTCAAGAATCACCGTCCGTAGAAAGTTTATTTCGTACACAAGACAAACCATTCACGGATAAAAATTAGTTTACGTGATCGTTAACCCTTTCAGCCATGCAATTTAGTTTTTATTGACACGGAAGTGCAATTATACGTTTCCTATATTCCTATTTTGCGACGCTGAATGCGAAACTGATGTCAAAAATTTAATAAAACTAAAAGAACAACTAAAATGAAATGAAAATGGGGTGAATTATTAACATCGTCTTTAGACAATGTTCTTGAATGAAATTTTTATGAATATTTATTTTGAGACAGTACGACGTTAGGCTGAGAATAGATGCAACCCCCCCATTAATATCTATACGCACCCCTAAGAAGGGTGAAATCAACCCCCATGCATTGAATTTTGTAAATCAAACGGCCATTCTGAGATCTCTGTTTTGTCAGCCAATGAATTCCAAACGTTTTTAGCATACGTTTATCATCAAATTTCTCCGCTAACGAATTACATTCACGAAGACAGGTCGTTTTCTTTTTTTTTTTACACGTGTGTTTATTTATAACAATTTCAAACAATTATAGATTAACAAAAAAAAAAAAAACCCGTCATCCAAAGTTGAAGTATTTTTCACTTTTAACATCATTTTGCATGAAATATTTTTAAAAAATGCCAAAGAAGAAAAAAAGGGTGCCTCTGTAGGGGATTCTGTAACAGAACGGGTTAAGCACGGTACCATTTTCCATTAATCTTCATTGCAACGATCGCACAATCCCGCGACTCGCAGCTGCCGGTTTCCGGCAATCCCTAATTCTCGGAGTTTGAATAATTTTGTATCTCGAAACTGGCGAGCCATCGAGGCGAGATGTATCAGCCCTCGAGCATCTGGGAGCCAGACGCCCTTCGGGCGGGGTCAGCCAACGGAACGAGTATCAATTCGTATCTTATACATATTGCTTGGGTCGAGGAGGTCCCGGGGCAAGTCGACCCAGGTTAGTAGAGGAGCCCTCGGCTTTGATGCATGTAAATTGGTTATGCAGATTCCGGGAGTGGCCGACCGGTCGGAGTGTCAGCCTCGAGTATTCCTCTCGCTCAGCCCAGCAGCTAACGGCGTTTAATTTTCCCTCGCGGTCCGCCCGGATGATGCCGCACTGCCGGGTGCACCGTGACAACTCTTGGCCAGGCCCGAATTAACGGGGCCCGATTCCCGAAAAAAAAAAGCCGAAGGATGGTCCGATTGTTCGAAGTTAAAAAGTGGCGACAAAACGTTTTTATTATTCTATTTCTCTTATGTAATTCAGATTTGTATAAAATAGTATTTTATAGGTACCTAACAGAAATTTCGTATTTTACGATATTGAGGAGATATATTTAATTTTTTTTTTTTTTTTTTGCGCCCTAACGTTGGCAAAATTGACTCTTATATTTTAAAAATCTAAATCACGACCGATCGATTTCACCCTATATGCTTAACGGAGACAAATCGATTAGATTTTCCTGCGATACTATTGGGGAAAAAATATTCACGTGTGTACAAAGTTCTCGAACTTTATGCAGGAAATTCTTCGGACATTGATATTGATGCGATCCTTTATCGGTAAGGATTAGGAGTTAAAATACTCGAATCTTTGAAAATCTACACTGAGAAAAATTTCATTTGTTACAGTAACTAGAAAAATTCAGTAAAACAGGTATCGTTAAAAAAAAACTGTTTGGATATTGTCGGAATTACGAAAAACGAGGTACGCGTAACCATTTCGGGCTATCGTCGATCCTTTTTTGGTTATTGCAACGCAAAATCAATTTCTTCGGTTTACTCTACTTTTTTAGTTAAACAAGGCTTTAACGTCAATTTATCTTTGCATTTCATTTTCTACCTAGAACTATGTTATTCGATTGTGATAAAAAATGAAAATAGTTGAGAACTGAGCGGTAACTGTAACTAAAAATTTCTCTCAGCGTGGTTACTAATTTGAAAAATTTGTTTCCGAGGGCCCAATGCTATAGCCTTTTTGGCCCGAAGGTTAATTCGGACCCGCTGTTAGCTTTGATTAATTTTCGGCCCCCTTCCGCCGCAGAGAAGTCATCGAGCAACATCGACGGTCTCGGCAATATAGCCAACGCCAAACGCCGGGGGATTTCGAATCCTGTCGAGCTCCACCTGACACGAGGCAGTAATTAGAGTGTTCAAGGGAACGGTACACTCGGAGAGACCGCCCCGATTCGCCCTGGCGAACTTGCGAATACACGCTACCGCCGGGTTTTAACAAGATGGTAATCGTCTTAAGCGATGTAACCACCGGCGTCGCGATCGTCTTACATTAATCTTCCGAGCTAAGACTCTGACTGTTTGATATGCGCCGTCGCGATGGAAACGCGGCTCGTTGTCATAGCTCAGACCCTGGACCCTGGCGCTGGATAACTAGCCAACCAAACCGAATCCGGACCCCAATTTTGCGAGCTAAACAAACGCGGCTTTCCCGCTGCATTCGTGGATGAGCGGAAACGTCGGTTCGTCAACGAAGTCGGTTTGATGCTATACGAAAAGACGCCGAAGAATTTGGAGGAGGATCGATTCTACAGAATATAACTTCTACAGCGCAAATGTTCTACAGAAATATTTTTCTACGGTCTTACAGTTTTATAGTTTTACACACCCAACGCGATATCCGTACGGTGCAAAGCGAGTAATTTAAATTTAGTTAAATCAAGTTTTACGAGACTGACGGTTGAATGTATGATTTTGAAACAATTCGACGATTGCTACAAATTTGCGTTGTGTCAGACACAGTATGTGGAAAAATATTCTGTAGAACAATTCTTCTGTAGAATAATTCATGCAGGTTTATTTCTAATGTGAATCTTGAACTTTTTTCTGTGGAGACGAGCCTGTGGAACATATTCGGTAGAATAGCTGCTCTGTGGAACTGATTTCCGTAGAATCAAACCCCATTCAAGAATTAATATCGAACTAATACCTCGTAGTCCTAATTTAAATTTAATTTTTCACCTATCAATCTATTCAGTTTTACAACACATGTTTCTTCGTTGCTCAATACAGTCTAGTCGAATTTTGTTTTTAAACCATATGTCAAAAGTTAACATCGTTTCAAAAAGTTCGATGACAACGAAGAGTGAAAAGCCATCGACGAGAACGAAATCCGTGTAACGAAAACTGGGGAATCCACTTTGACAACGATATAAAAAAAAAAATAAAAGATGAGTAAAACAAAAAGGACAACAAAGAAACTGTTATTGTTTGAGGACAAAGACTAGCCACAGAGGAGTTATTAATAAAAAATTATTTGACGATGAACATTGTCTGTATGAAAGGCGTATTTTAATTTTGCTAATGAGTGGATGGACGAATAAATGATTTAAAATAATCAATATTTATAATTTTATTTATACAATTTATACACCCCTGATTTATTTATTTGCAAAAAAAAAAAAACCTACATTCCGTTTTCATACAAGTAAGTCAATTCACTCAAGATCTTTATCTTAAAACGACATTGATTGATTTTGCGCCTAGAAATACAGCTTTGAAGAATTTTCCTTATCGTTTACACCTTGCGTTTTTTTTTTTTCTTATATTATCTCCATTTTACTTCGTTCTGGAAAAGAATTTTTTCAAATCAACAATAGCCGTTACAAGCTCCTCACGATTCGTTAATCACTGTTGATCGGTCACTCGCTGCTCGGTGCTAATCACGCGAATCTCGTGTCGTGACGTCGCTGCAGCTTGCACCCAAAATTAGGAAGTGGGTAACGTTTAAGTGGAAATCGTTGCGCGAGATTTAGTCAGTCTACGGATGATCCGTTTAGGAGTAACGATTGGATTCTCATAGATCACAGCTAGGGGACGTGTTTACGCATGCTCGGTGATAATCAACGTAACCTGGTATTTGCTCACCGGTTTAATAAACCGTTTAGAACAAAGCAGCGGGGCTCGATTTTCGGAGAGATTTTCGACATTCGATGGCGAAACTTTAACCTGCCTGATGTCGCGCGGGGTTCGAGGGTGGGATATTAAAGCGAATTTAAACGTCCAGAAGCGGATTATCGGCGATGCTCGATCCGGCTCGACTACCCGGCCGTTTTCCACTCGGCGTTTGATATTCCCGCTACCCGATTTCATATGGAATACGCGTTTCCTTTTAGTTCCGGTCGCGAAATCAGATACCCTGCTACAGATCCAGGCATGCATCCAACCGAACGTGAACGAGCCAGTCAGCAACGTAAGCGATAAATCTCCGGTGGCCTTGCCGCCTCTATTAGGATCCCGTCTGGCAGCCCCGCCTTTCAAAGATGCCATTACTCGGCACGTGGTTCCCTCTTTTACCTTCGATATGGGATCCATCTCCCTCCTTATCCCGCGCTGGCGAGGACTCGCCAACTTTTCGAGGCTTGACGAGATCACGTAGAGCCGCCTCGCGTCGCTACAGAGATCAAATCAATTTATGCCAAGTCATGCATTCCACAAGGGGATCCCAAATTTTCACCCCTTCGTCGCTGTGACGATCGTACCTCGCCTTTTTTTTTTTTTTTTTTTTTTTTTTTTGCGTGTCCAGAAACCTGGAGCACTTGGTGTTTGGGGTCAATATCCCGAAAGACCAAAGAGTCGACTTTTTGTCTCTCAGGTATTTTCGTAATTCAATATTTTGCCCTTAGTAATCTTTCATCAAAAAAAAAAAAAAAATGTTGGTATAAAATTAATAATACATTTTATCGTTAGCGTTCTGAATTTTTATTTTCCCACAAGTCCTCTCTTCGTATTTACGGTCCTTCTACCTTTTGAACTGGCCAAAGTTCGACTTTCGGGATTTCGTCCCGTCGACTTTTTGGTCTTTCCCATTTTTGTACCCCACCCGTCACTTGAAATGGTTACGACTCCGAAACCCCACCGCTTCTTCTCATTACGGGGGGAAAAGCCCCTAGGAAATTGCTTCAAAATTCAATTATCCTCTCAGCCACCCTTCGCGCACGGCAGCGCTGCTTGCGGTTATCGCCGTTCTATCGAAGCGATATTTCAGAAATCTGGTACGCCGTCTCTCGGCTTTGTGCTACGGTATAACCTCGTTCAAGGCGGACGGAGGTCATCTTCTGATGTGGTCAAGTCCCAAGGTTTGAGAACCTAATTCTCACAGGTACCTCACGGACTTCTCGAGAAGCTCCGGAGAGTTCTATAATCCGGCCCAGTTACACCGTCACCTCGTCTTTGACGATTACCAACGCTGACCGCTCCTACTGAATTTCAACTCGGTAATTAGCCACAGGTCCTTATATATAGAATTAGTTGCCGGAGAGCAGATACAATTGTAGTCAAAACTACCCCAAACACGATCGTCGCGTCTCTGTCGTCTGCCCATCCATCCGTTGTTATGTAGGCATTTTGTTGAGTGCCTGCACTGAGAGAAATTTTTAGTTCCGGTTACCGCTCAGTCCTTAACTGTTTTCATTTTTTACCACAATCAAAAAATGCAGTTCTAGGTAGAAAATGAAAATTACTCTTCTAGCTGTTACCGGAAAGTCTGGTATCCGTTACTGTTCTTTCTCATTACGATCACTGTTGCTATATTTTCTTGCAACTGTTGCGAAAATTTAACGCTTGTGCAAGAATAAATTGACGTTACAGCCTTGCTTAGCTAAAAAAGTAGAGTGAACCGAACGAACTGATTTTGCGTTGCAATTACCAAAAAAGGATCGACGGTAGCGCAAAATGGTTGTGCGTACTTCGTTTTTCGTAATTCCAACAATATTCAGACAGTTTTGCAACTGTACATGTGAAATTTGTCTCAGTGTGAGTGGATTGCAAACGTGTATTATAACACGCGTTAGAATATCCCGCTGCTCGGACGACGCGCCGAAGTTACACATGGAATTCAAAGTTGTCCGGCTGCGAAGACAAACAACAAGAACACGTTCGAAGAAAGGTACAGTTTGACCTGATCTCGTGAGCTGGTTTTCACATTGCAGAAACACGGCTACGGACCCGGTGGTTCGCTGTTAGATCCGAATATGGGTAGAACGTTGAAGTCGTTGACAGCCGTTCGATTTTTCTCCGAAAACATTTCAGGGATTCGTGAACGGTGTTGTTCAATTCGAGTTGGAGGTTTCGTGGAACTTTTTCTCTACTTGAACGGATTCCGAAACCGTTTCCAAACTGAAGGTAAAAGCTTCATCGGGCCATCCGAAGCGATTGAAAGCATTTTCGAAGCGTCGCGAATAAAAGAGGGTATGAAAAACGACGCGATTTACTTGCCTCTCAAAAGATGTTGGAAGGTGGCCGGCAGGACGTGCCGAAGATCGGAGCTCGATGTGTCCCGTGAAAATCAAAAACTGACTCTCGCTATCTTGTCGGAGATTATTACCCAACACGGGTTCACATAACTCCTCTGTATACTCGCGGGACTCCAGGAGGCGAGCATAAAACGGGAAGATGCAACGAGTGCGCCTTTGGGATCACGCCAACCCGCTCTTGGGCTCTGTTTCTTCTTACACCGTCTACGTGCCAAGTGAGCCGAGCCGCATGCAGCCGGGAATAGGCACACTATATCAGATAACTCTTCTCCTCTATGGCACTATACGCCATACCTTCAACGATGCGCCGGCTCGTTTCGTGGCTGACTGTGGTCGAGGGCTGCCTCCTTCGGGAGACGTTCGTTACCGCCACCACAAGCAGTTGGGATAATCACGCAGAGAAGTTGCACCCGGTTGTCTTACGGTCTAAGCACCATTTGGTTTAGCTCGGTCTTGCAATCGAGGTTTCCCAAGTCGATCTCTCCGATTTGATTTCCCCTGTAACGTGTTACAGTAGACTAAAAACTAAGTGACACGTATTTTTTCGCATTTGCCATTTGACACGTGAAATGGGTGAAACCACTCTCCAACGCAAGGCATGTCAAGGTGTGATTTGACGGTTTCACCAACAGGAACGTAACGTTTTTCAACAAATCCAACTGCAAAAATTTTCTCATAAGGAGAAATGAAAAATGTAATTTCCTCGATTGAAACAAGAAACTGCCAAATCACCCCTTGGCATGCCTTACTTTAGAGGGTGGTTTCACCCCCTTAAAGTGTTTGATAGCGGATAAAACAAAGTACGTGTCGCTTGGTTTTTAGTCTACTACAATATTTTACAAAAGAAATGAAATCGGAGAGATCGACATGGGGTACCTTCCTCGTTAGAAGAATCTTTGATTCTCGACTCGGGGGGTTCGAGTTCGGTTCCCTCGAGTCCAAATGGTCGTGGAAACGCGGGTTTTTGTGACTCGTTAAAATCTGGCACCCTGGATGAACTCCGGAGCGACGCTTCGCGCGACGACTTTTGCTGCTCTTTTGCACTGCTCCAACTGGAAGAGCGTCTTTTCACGGAGAACGTTGTTGTTATGAATGTCGGATGATAAGAATTGCGAGTGGTTTTATTGAAATACTGGTTCTGTTCCGTAATGAGGTGCTCCTGGTGCAGTTGAAACCCCGAGGATAATTGACTGTCTGCTTTTTTCCGGTATACATCCAAGGCAGGAAGGTACGCGTGAATAGAAGTTGGAAAGGTATCGTCCTCTTCACTGCGAGATCAAGAGGGTCTTCGTACCGCGTTCGAAAATATGAGTGAAAGACAAATTGTCCGGCCTTATCCCGCCGTCGATCGTTCGTCTTTCATCGCGTTTTGAAATACGTCCGAATCGTTCGTCGATCGGTAATTTCATCGATTAACGTGTTTTAATCAAGTGACCCAAATCGGGCAACCGAGCAATTACCGAATACAAGACGTCCTTACTTGAGAAGCACTCGGTGTCTCTCCTTCTACCCCTCCGAACAAGGAGTTAAAATATGTCAGAGGCAGAACTCTTCGTCCGCAGACGTTTCTACCTGATGCAGGGATGTTGAATAAAGGGAACGGGGTTATTCGTCGAAATCGAATTGAGAAACGGCCGCGGGGAGAAGGCGAGTTGAATAGAAGGAACGGGGCACAAAGCGCGTTCTTCGTTTCTTGAATGGTCTTTTTATTTGAACGCTCCTTGAATTAAATAACTCCTCGAGTGGATAGCAATCGTTGCTGCGTTCATCAAGTGCGGAGGGGTTGGGAAACCCGGGGGGGTGTCTCCCCCGAGCACTTGCAGAAAAGCATTTATTCGAGATGTCTGTCCCCCCCCACCCCCCACCCCCATCGTGCCTCTTGCCCCTCAACACAAAGCCGCGGAATTTCCAGCGTCGACGATAATTCGTTATACAGTTCTTCTCCTGAACTTTGTCTTCTTCTTAATCGTGGCTGCAACTTTAAAGATCCACCCTCAAAACTGGTACCACCGTTCCTTCGCCCTTAACAGGCGTCGATTATCATATAATAACCCAACAGTTTCCGGACAGCGATAAATTATCATCCCTTAATTGCCGCCGCTGCCTCTCGGATGCTGTCATGTTCATCGTGTTACACTTAATACCCCGTCGTTGCAGCGGGAGTCTGAGGGGCGCGAGTTTGAAATGTAAATAATTTACAAGGTGCGCACATAGAGCGGTTGATAAAAAACGCATAACCGCCTTTGTTATATATTACTTAGTAGACTCTCGGGCTCGTAAAACTAGGCGGGTGGGTTTGCTGTTGCCAGTTATAAAAAGGCGGGGGTCGTAAAAGTCCGTTTAAATCCTTGGCTATTCAAATCGACGATTAAACTCGAGGTAACGCGCTATATTATACCTACCCACGCCGCTATACATAGTATATGCAGGCGGGTAAATTCACCCCCCACTCCCACCCCCACCTCACCCTCACCCTCGACCAACTTCCCAGCCGACTTACCATACACCTTTTAAACTTCAACTTATACAACCACCCCTCCCCCCCCACCCTTACTCGCTCACTCACACTCCGGAATTTCGAGCACGCACACGGCTTATCACAATTTCAAAAAGTGACGCTCCTCCCGCTGAATCCATTAGCGTCTTGAGACCTGGTCGCCAGATTTAATTCCGATAACAAACCCCCCTCCCGGCGAGTCTTCGCCCTTGCCTGAAAAATAAGGGCTTCAACTTTAACGCGAGGGACCCTCGTTATTCTATTTCAAATTCTTTTCCAGCCTTCTTGTATGTATTATGAGATTTAGTCAGGGCTCTTACGTGTCTCAATACGTGTCTCGTTTTATTTTATTCTTTTTTTTTTTTTTTTTTATTGACACATCGGTAGGGGTTGAAAATATTTTTCTATTGCGAAAATTTTGAGATACGTACATCCTTTTTTTCATCCTCTCTTTACGTCATCTATCGATCGTTCTAACGTCGTTGCTATACTACTAACTTGTCATTCTGGGTGAGTTTCATCCCTTATATTTTTCATACCCTTCGTAGAGTACCCGAGTCGTAGAAACGAACCTCTTGACGCGATTCTTCGAGCAAAACAAAGGCCTTTTATCGACGTTTTTCACACTTTACTTCACTTTTCCGATTTTTTGCAATATTTGAACAAACAATTTTGGCTAAGAAAACTGAGAGACCTATTTCTGCGATCCCTAAAAAATACCTATATATCTTTTTAAAAGATTTTTATAACTTATTTTTTAAGCAAAATATCACGTTTGGGGTAAAGTTCACCAAATGTGACCGTTAAATACGTTATTCTACGGAAATGTGGAGAATTAGGGATACGTATGATATGGTTTGCAGAGGAAATGAAGTCTGGTGCATTTTTCCGTGTAGACATAAAAAAAAAAAATTAAAATTTTCACACTCAATGAATTATCATACAATTTTACAGGGGAAATCTTCTTTCATTTTAAAATGTTTCATCGTCAAGTTTGGATAAACGATTGAAATCTGTAACAAATCTCGACGTCGTCGCATCCCGCCTTCTTTTTGACGAATCGATACCGTTCGTTTCACTTTTGCAAAACCGTGAAGAATATTTTATTCAATAACACGCTGATGTAAAGGTGCTTCACTGTTGTACGGATTCACTAAAATTATATCTGAAGAAAATTCACAGATACGGTAAATCTATAATATTGTCGGCACGTAACGAAATCCGAGTGCAAACGACAATCAGGCGATCTCTGAATGTGGAAATAATTGAGTTTGAGATTCTCACGCAACGGGTTGACAAATATATTTTGTTGATTCGAATCTACCTTACTTCTCGATCAAAAATTGTGCGAGGGGTTAAATTTTGAAAAATCATTCATCCCTCTGCTGAACAGAACTTTCATGCAATTTTTAAATGTCATTTCCTCCTTTCTTGTTTCAGTTTCAACAAGCCAGACTTCACGGATCTGATAACGTTTCTGGCGTTGTGGTACATCGATGAACCGGAGTGTCGATCCAGGGTCGAAGCGGTGAGTGTCGCTTTCTTTGCGAATTAAATGGCGGGAGATTTGAATGACTGGTAAAAATTTTATATATCAGGGTGGTCCTTAATAAGGTCATTTTTGAATTTAAACCGGCCCACCCATCAAAATCGGTTCCAAATTTTTTTTCAAATATTTATCTCAACTCTATCTGTCTATTTATCTCCAACCCTTACCCGTAGGAGGGTGGATTTCCCCGTTAAACCATTTTAGGGGCACATTTGATCTGCCCAACGGATTTCGATGAAATTTTTCACGAGGGGGTTTCTTGGGTCGCTGATTACAAATCAGAACTGGAAAGTTAAAAATTCAAAATTTCGGATCCGATATGGCGGACCTAAATCTGAGAAATCATTCGACTTTGACAAAACTCGGTGCTCGGTGGTTTTTAAGGCTGCTGATTACGTATCTGGACTGAAAATTACAAAATTTAAAATATTGGATCCAATATGGAAACACCGAGTGACTTTTGGGGATTTGGTCTGCCATTTCAAAATTGGTAATTTCGAGCGCAAATTCGTAATCAGCAACCTCAAAAACGCCTCAGCTACGAGCATCACCAAGTTCGTGTAACTTTTTCGATTTTGGTTCACCATATCGGAACCACTATTTCGAATCGTCAAATTTTGATTTCAGATTCGTAATCAGCGACCCAATAAAACCCCTTGTACCAAGTTTCATCCAAATCCGTTCGGTAGACTCGATGTAAAAATCCACCCTCTTTGCGTCACGGGTTAGAGTTGAATTATTTTACAATTATTTGGAACCAATTTGGGTGAGCCGGACGAAATTCAAAAATAACCTTGTTAAGGATCACCCCCAATATATGTATAATTGTGCAGACTCCCTCGCGATCAGACGCGATGCTCGTTCCGGCGGCTCTTGAAAAAAAGGGGAAAAAAAGCGGGTCAGAGGAGACACTCGGAGTTTGGATCACGCCGAGGGCGGTGGGGGGAGAATTATTGGTGTCTCGATCATTCAGCCGGGGTTTCAGGGGCGCGGAGTTGATCGTCAAGCGGGCTGCGAGCAGGCAAGAAGCTCCCTCGTCCTTCGGGAGGATGGGAAAGCGTCGGAGCCGAAGATTGAGAGCTTTCGAATATTAAAACAAGGCTCTGATCCGTGTAGCATTTAAAGAGATGAACTCCTCTCTTTCTCTATGTTCAAACTACGTTCTTCCCAAAATTCGCTGAGCTGAGTGTAAGTGTAGGGTAAGTGCACCAGTTATCGACCCTGTACCAAATATTTACCGTTTTTGGTTGTAACTGTTTGATCCTTGGTTCGAAAATTACCAAATAGAAACGAAAAATTCATAGTTTGTGCCGTAAATTTATAATTTTGTATAATGAAAGGGTCAATAATTGGGTATGAACGTGTCAATAACTGGTACACACTTACCTTGTACATTTGTGAACTAAAATTGCTCAGTGCTGTCTGCAAGCTGAGGAAGTGAAGGAAAAAAAAAATATATATATTCTAACTTTCGTTGAAATCGAAAAAAGTAACATCCCTTGACGGTTTTCTGTAATGATTTGTTCGTATAATTAACGTTATTTCTTTGGGATAAGAGAGGAAAAATCGTACAAATATTTGAAAAATTCTGAATACCATCGTTTTTTTTTTTAATTCGATGACACATATATTAGTCACGATATTACAAGTTGTTAAATATTCACAGGATCGACAATTTCGATTTGACGCTTTTCTGAATAAGATTTAGAATCCTGTGAAATACGCGTATTCTTGTATAATTCGGTAGTAATTTAACAGAAAAAAACGTATCGTGGCACACCGCAGAATATTATACATGCTTCAACCAAAGAGTCGACATCCTTTAGTCCGCAGTTGGGAAAATCATTTTAACGAATGAGCTTAGAGAATAAACTTGATTGCCAAAACGTGGTAATGAAACGTTTTCGCAAACGAATTACCCAAAATTGATCAAACTTGAACATCGGTTGGTTGTCATAATCAGAATTGATTTCCGACAATTCGTTTGTTTCGTTTTTTTTTTCAGTTCCGAAATGCAAGATTCCAAAAATTCGAGTTACGATAGAGCAAAGTTCCAAAAAAGTAACGTTACGATAGAGTGAAATTCCGACAGTTAAAATATACTTACACGGCGTAAAAATCCGAAAATCAGAATGACCAGGATTCCGAGCGTCAAAATATCGAATATGCAGAGCAGAGAATGATCAAAGTGGTGAAATTTCACAAATTCAGAAATTCACAGAACTGAAAGTCCCGCATCATTCGGAGTTTTGATATTGCAAACATTTGAATTTTCTAATTTTTGCAATTTTGGAATTTCGATTTTGATGTTCGGTCGAAGTTTGATTTCTTTACTTCAAATTTCCCCACCAATAAATTCATAATTCGGCGCCTTCGGAACTTTTCAAATTCGGAATATGAATCCCCCGCCCGTTCGTATGCTCAGATATACGTACGATTTATATTATTTACCCACACATGTATAGTTCGACGATAAATTGGCTGAACTCGTGGCTCAGTTGCCGATCGATTCGCGTGTGAATTGCGTGGTATGTAATAACGAGGCTTTGTTTTCGGGCTTTTAGCGGCTACTGTCGAAAAGCTCGCAGTTTCGAAGCACTTTTCAGGATCTCTTGTTCTCTTTTTTTTCTCTCTCTTTCTCCCTTTCTAGCAGATTTTGGAAACGCTCCCCGGGCGTTTCGATACCTTCTCTGGTATACTTTATATCCGCGACGTATTAACATATGCAAATTTATCGCAAACTAAAGTGAATATAAATTAGCCACGATATCAATCCCTCTCGCAAGCCTCGCGTCGCCGATCTGTTGAAAAAGGCTTATCAAGGATTTTGGGTATGATATCGAGGGTGGAGTTGCAGCCTAAGTTCAAATCACGCGATAAACTCCAACGCCAAGCAGGATTTGCTACATTCTCAAACTGCTTTCGTTCACTCGGAGGAAAACGAAAATTACTTTATCCCGCTTAAAAGCCAAACGTTGCCAGAAAAATTTTTAAACGAGCGTTCAAAATCGTCTCTGATAAGACGGTTATTCATATTGAATCCTGCAGATCAATTCATATCTTATTCGAAATTTCAAATTCTCATATACCGACTATATCGAATCAATATTATTCAAAGCGTCAGATTTACCTGGCGCGAGTTTCAAGTTCCTCGCATTTGAGATTAGCATGAATTTTTATAAACTTGAAACTACGATTGAAGATGCTCGACAATTTTTACTACCAAGAAATCGATAATTGCATTTGCCGAGAAAATTTGATACGTGTTATGGCAACGATCTATAAATCGGACCGTTTTACATCGCTGTAAGACAACAGCATCGATAAAATTTGATTTCCGAGCCCGAACGCGATCTAAAATCTTTCTATCATCGTCAGGGGATTCCGTGAGATTATTCAGACATCGTTTTACTCTCGGTTAGGGAAAGGAAAATTCCTCTAAAGACTTGAGAAGCTTAGGAGACGATCGGAGGCAGCACTGAGACGGTAGACTTCTCGAGACGGTGGAAAATAGGCGGAAGGATGCGGAGATAACTTGAGTCGTTTGTCATGGCGGCCGCCGCGTATATTCTTGTTCCGAAAACAAATGGAGGCCTAGGCTGGCTTTCGCGGGAAGAAACGACCCGGCGCTTCGTGCCCTCGGCCTCGAGGCCATGGGAGAGAATCTCTCTCCCGGCTCCTGCAGGGATCGCTAAATGAAAACGTCCAAAATTGCCCTCTGATTTACTCCTCGGCAGGTATAACGCACGCGGCATTGATCAGCCCCGCTAATATAGCCGAGCCGAAACTTGCAGACAGTAAAAATGATCGCTTGACGTGATAAATTGCGATTCTCGCCAACAGCCTCGTCGCTGATAAATTAAATCCCGTATCACCGTCGAACGAAGTATCAAATTTAATATTTCAACCGATAGCTAAAATAATATTCAAATTTACGGGGAGGAATCACACTCGAAGAATCGCAATCAACAAATCGCTTCGCTAACCTCGTAATAATCAATTTTCAACGGATTTTGGCTATTTTTTAAAGAGGCTTATAAGTATATTAATATTACATTCGAGGTAGACGACTGAAAAATTGCTCAATTTTGGAGAATTTTTACCTCGATAATAAATTGTTTAATCCGGAGTTTTTGTCATTCTAATATGTGGATCGAGAGTTTCACTGACATATTTTTTTTTTTCTCATCAGAATTATTCAACAAGATATCCCATAAACGGCTCGACCGATTTTATTTCAAATTCGGATACAGTATTATTCGATATAAATCAACCCTTATCGGTGCGATCCCATTTTTTAATTATCCCATCCGTTTCGTTAGTTGAACGAAGAAGTCGTAAAATCAAAATTCAATTTGAGACTTTCACCATTTTGTCGGATGATAATTAAAGAAAAAAAAAAAAAAAATACACCAAGATAAAATAAAATTTACAAATATTAAAAAATTCACCCACTTTTTCTGTCGTTATAATCGTTCCACCTCCCGCCCTCCGTCTTATTTTCGACCCCCGGTCCCGCACCGCGAAGTCTCGCTTTCATGGCCCTGCACTCGGCGATGCTCCCAGCTGTTCTTCACCCAGGAGGATTGCGGTCTTAGACAGAAACCGGCGCCGGGATGAGCCGCCGAGCTCTCTACCCCAGACAACAAACTAGGATTACCAAGTTAATCGCGTGATATTGCCGAGCTTAATTCACACCGTGAATCTCGAGGGATTCGTTGCGCCCGCTTTGCCCGATCCCTTATTCGTCTCGGTGGGTATTGTAAAAAGAAACAGAAACAAAAACAAAACAAAAAAAAAAAAAAAAAATTAATAAATAAATAAAATAAAAGTATAACCAAAACCCGTGTCGCGACGATCGTGAATAATTTTTGAAAAATTTATCGTAAAAGGTACGACGATGACCTCTCGGCCTCTTTGCCCCCCCCCCTTTTTTTTTTTTTTTTAATTCTCCTTTCGGAGAAATCGGAGGAAAACGAGGAAGATGGCGGCGACATGTTTTGCCTCGATCTTTACGGCGATACGTCTTCCTTACGTATCCTTCCCAATTCCGTGGGGCGTTCCCCTGTCCGTTTCTTCACCGTCTTATACCTATAACACCTCACGACGACGTGACCGATCGACCGTATTATTTATCATTATTCAAAACTGTACCTGAAAGCATCACCTTATACTTGGATATTTGTTTATTTTATACCCATGGGATATAATTCAAGCACGGATCGAGTTACGAGCGATTGCAATGATTTCGATTGATCTTAAGCGATTTCAAAATATTTCAAGCGACTTTGAAGTGAATTCTTTCCAAACTGCTTTGCCATTTCGACGAGTAAATACACGTCCGATTTTATGAGATTTCAAGATATTAAATGTGATTTTGTGTGATTTTAAATGATTTCAAGCTACTTTAAACTGACTGCTTTACAAAGTGGTTTGCTATTTCAACAAGTGAATAGTTAGGTTAGGTTGGTTAGTTTATTACTAGTTTCATACCAATATTGAAAAATAAATTGAGGAAAAAGAATAAAAAAATGAAAGAGGTACAACGTTGTGCGAGAAAATTAACTCATATGCAAGTGCGATTTTATGCGATCTTGGAAGATTTCACGTGATTTCAAGCGATTGCTTTCCAAACTGGTTTGCATTTGCAACAAGTGAATACCTTATCGCTTTATACCTGAAGTTACAATATTTCATCTCGACCATCTTATTCCTTGAAAAAGTATGATTAACGCTTATTCAGAGTTCTTCTTCTCCATTCAGCACTGAGATATTATTACATACACCGCACCGCGATCAAGCTCGTTATAATCACCGCGAATCACGAAGATGATCATGATTCATCGACGGTCGTTCCGAGTCTTCAAGAATAAACTTAAAAAGTAGTTTTCAACTCTTCGTGGTTTTTCCCAGTTCGGGAATTCATTGCGATATTCACGCGTATTTGTTTTTCATCTCTCTGACACCACGGAGTCATCGAGTTTTATGCTTCCAAAAGCAGCGAAGATTCCAGCTCTGATCCTTCGTCTCATAAAACTTACCCATCATGTGAAATACGTGAAATAAAACGACTTTTTGGAACGTCGAACCACCGATTAAAGCTACTCTAGCTTGATGCATCGGTTTGACTCGTTGATCGGATGTGAACAAGCGTCACGTCTATCTCAGTTTTTTTTTTATTTTTCTTTTTCCGTACTCGGTCTCCTCAACCGGATTTTAAACGGAATGTCGAGGAAGCCCCGGAAAAGTGGGAAACTTTTACTACCGTTCTCTCCGGTCGTCTCTCGGATGAGTTAAATTCCTCCTACTGGATCACTTTTCCAGCATCAAAAGCTCCTCTTTTCGTCCCAAAAGTTCCGAGCACTGCAGAATCCAGGCCTTGCCTACGTTAGTATAACTCGACGATTTCAAAGCCTGACTAAAAGCGAGTCGCCCCAATTTCTGATCACCTGTAGGTATGTAAAAAGGTGTATTATTTTTCGGAAAGCTTTCAAACCGTTTTCACGCTACTCGGAGACTGGCTCATTTTGTATTTTGCACTCCGATCGACTGCGAATAATTTGTTCGGTAAAAAAACTAAACAAGAATTCCATTCCTCGCAAGATTTCACCGACTTTTTCTTACCGTTACAAAAAATCTGTGAAAACCTTTGCACACATTTTCATATCCCGTGTGTAATAATTTTCTCCCGTATCAATGAAATTATTCGTTGGTATAATCACGAGGATGTTTGTATGAAGTTGTTACAAAAAACAAGGATCATATATTACAGCAAAAACACTTCCGTAACCCGTGAAAGATGATTCCTTATCTTTATTACAGGAAAGAGGAAGCGAGAGAGAGCGAGAGAGAGAGAGAGGGGGGGGGGGTTGAGGAGGAGCTGAAAGCAGCGACTAGCCTTTAATTTATTCATCGACTAATTGACTAATCGATGACAAATTTGAGCGATGGAGGATACAGGCAGTAAACCGTCACTCTTTAACATTGTTCAACCGGTCGCGTACGAAGCGTATAACCAATAGCGGTTGGTTTTGGGTCGTGCAATAGCGTGCCGCATAAATACACAGAGGTAGAGAGAGTTTTGGTACAAGGCACCCATGCACGCCAAGAGAATTGGTTATGAATGCTAATTTACAGCTTTGGCTAATTACCTTTCAGCTAATACCCGGGACAATAAACCGACGGTCGACTCTGCGTACGTTGAAAGAGGGATCGAGAGAGAGAGAGAGAGAGAGAGGGTGTGTGTGTGTGTATTTCATCCGGCATCGTTTTCCCTAAGTAATATAATTTTAAGAGCCTCTTCGTCGTATAATTATACATATATATATATATATATATATATATGTATAATATAAATTACTCGACTATATATACCGCCAATTTCGTCACATAGCAATGATCATTAATCTAGTTGACAATTACGCGCACGTTTTATACCCAGACGGTAATGCCTGTATAATTTTCCCGTATATTTGATACGTACGTATGTACGCAATTATTGCACGCCAAATTTAATTTCAAATTTGCTGAGGAACATCCTATACTGATTTCTGCAAATAGTCGTGCCAAACGTCCGGAAGCAATTCGCGACCAACAAACGTCGATAATTACCCCTTCGGCGCTCCGCTTTTCAACGGAAACAATGTTGTCTGCACGTATCAGCTGTTTTGTACTATACGTGTATTTCATCGCTGCGGTACGCGAATCACTCCAGCGTTATATGCATGCGATATATTGAATACATTCAGAAACGTATCGTCCCTGTACGGTGTATATTCGATTCCGGATCCATGAGAATGTATTTCTTGACGTTTTTTTTTTTATCCACTCGTAGGAATAGTTATTCCGGCATTAAAATTCATATTGGATGACAGTTTTTTTTTTGTTTTTCACTGCGATATTTTTCACCGTTTTCAATTTATTTCAGGTGCGTTGTAAGTGTCGCTTTTTATTCTTCTACACACATTTTTCGGGACCAATTTATTCAAACTCTTATCCTTCTCCTGAAAATTCAGCAGCGTTTTTAAAGTGTTTTTTTTTTTGTTTCTGAAGTTTGAGCACTTTTACATAAACAATGTTTATAGGTGACTATCTCGCAATCAGTTGTAGTCAGGAAAATTCTAGTTTGGTACTTTTTTGTAGAGCGTGAAATTTCCTACAAGAATCCGTGTATCGATCGTTTATTAATTAAACCGTTTACGAGAAGAAAAAAAAAAAAAATTTTCAATTTTTCATGATCGTGTACGTTTTGTTTAATTAGAAAATGGAAATATAAAATAAGCACCTCTAAATATCAATAATATGTGATCACATTTGGATAAGATATTCGATAATTGTTTTTTTTTTTTTTTTTTTACTATGCATATAACTATATACAAAATAATTTTCATATTTTTTTTTTTTTTACCTCCGATAGGTGTCATACTTTGTAATATTTTTTTGAATTTTTGCAGATTTCAGAAATTAGGAGTTTCGTTTCAAGTTTGTTGAATTATACTTCAGATACGCTGGGTTGAAAAAGTCTGCAAAAAAATAGGGATTGAATTTCACCCTAATGTACTATCGTACAAAAAATGAAACTAATCTCACAACATCGACTCAGAATCACGATCGAGTCGTCATATGCACATATTGTCTTCATCCTGACAAATCGGGTGAAAGACGAAAGTTCGGGTGAAGAATCACTAATCTTTCTTACAAATTGATTATTTATTAAAAAAATTTTCTCTTCCTTTATTCGCGCAGGGCGACGTAGGGTGATGAAAAAAAAAAGTCTAGCAAAAATGTGTACAATAACAGGGACGCGCGATGCGGAGAAAATACGCGTTCCTCTTTTCTTCTCCGTCTTTACCATCTTTATATATTCCGGACGTCGAATTGCGTCTAAATAATAAATTGACGTCGGTGTTTGTAAGTAGATGAAAAAGGGAGAGGGCGGGAATAAGAAACGAAGAACGCAGAAGAATACGAATAAGAATAAGAATAAAAATAAGAAAAAGTATAGGCGGCCCGGATAGTTTGTACAATCATTCCAACGGCGTCCCGGGGAAAATGGACGCCTATAAATCGTGAATTGTACCCCGCCTATACTTACTAGCAACCCGGCAACGCCGGGGAGTGGAAATAATGGTGAAGCCGAAATACCGGCGAGGCTTTTCCGCGAGTTACGCTCGGCTCCGTTTCTCTCTCTCTCTCTCTCTCTCTCTCTCTCTCTCTCTCCTCCCCCTCCTCCAAGGCTCAACCGTAACGTATTATCCTTATCCGATCAGAAGTTTATTCGATCTGTAATACTTATACGGCCCTCGCCGCCGACGAGTGGCCCGAAAAAATCCACCTTTTTTCACCTCTTCTCACCCACTCCACCCAATCAGACCGAATTCCTTCCTCCCCATAAACCGCGTCCCGCGGCCTCTTCCTCCCCCATCGTCGTCGTCACTTCGGAAACTTCGACTCGGATATCAAAGGTGTAGTATCGCAGATATACGTGACAACGATTTTTCTGTATATTCGATGAAAAATCGTACGGACGAGTGATTCGAAATGAGATGAAAATATGTGGTTTTTATTTTTTTTTTTATTTTTACTCGGTTCAATTTTCAGCACACGGTTATCAACTATTTTCATTTCTCAATCCAACTGCAAGAATATAGTTCTGGATAGAAAATTCAGCCGTTTTATGAGATAATTTTACGTTTGTGTGAGAGTAAATTAATGTCAAAAAAAAAAAAAACCTATTCATGGTTTTTCAACTTAACAAAAGAATGGTTTTATTCAAACTTCAAGCATACGAAAGAATCGTATTTGAACAATATTTTATGAAACATTCGTACAAAACTTTTGAAAATCGAGCCGTTGAGAACTGGTTTTCGGAAAGACAAGTGTCTTCGGGAAATCAAAAAATTAAATATTTTCTGTCGTCGTGAAATGTTATCTGTTTTTTTTTTTTTTTTTCTCCGCTTTGATCACAAATTATCTTACAAGACAACGTGCGGTCTAGATTTTACCTAAAATCGTACCGTTGTGCACACAACTCGATCAAAAATTCAAATTTCAATGTTCAAAAAATCCTTCGTTCAATCATGTGCTATAATTAATAAAAACAAACATCTACTACCATGTTGAAAAGAGAAATTAGCTGAAACATGTCGTTCCTTGTCCTTCAAGATCCATTTAACCCCTTAACTGAAAACGTATAGCGAATCAATCGAGGAATATATTTAATTACTTGTATAACACCAGATTATCTGGTAGGTTTGAAAAATCTTCAAACTGTTACATCGCAACGATATCCATCTTACAAGAATTTTTTACCAACCATGAAATATGAAATTTTTCATCAACGAATGCAGCACGTAATGCCAAAGATTTATAATCCGACGATTACACCGATTGCAATCTACGGACGCTTCTTTTTTTCCTTTTTTTGTTGCTGCTTTTTTTTTTATTTTTTTTTTTCGTCTGTCCGACGGAGTAAGTTTTTCGTCGTATTCTTTTTTCGCATTTTACGCTGGTGTATAAAAATCTCACAGCATTGCCGTGAATTTTGATTAGATCTGGGCGCGGTGGTTTTGTATGTACCGCCTTAAAGCGTACAGTGACGGAGGGGGGTGGAGGACGCATTGTTCGCGAATTTCAAATCTCACTGCTGCTGGTCGCATTGAATATTCACTACTGTTTCATATTTGCTTGAATAAATCTGTAATTAATTACGTTTTACAACCTTTGACGCAGGCTCCTCCTCCTCCATAAGCAATCCCTTGTTATTGTATTTACTGTAAAACTGGTGAACGGTCGAATTTTATCGTATGGTGCATTCCGTGATATCAGGATCAAGTTTCTGCGTCGATGTCGCAGATTGGTTTTATAATTTTTTGCGTCAAAGTACGTGATGAAAAATCGCAATTTTTTTTCACAATTTTTCGACCCAGCGTAGTGTACGAAGTACGATTGAAAAACTTGAAAAAAAAACACACACACATTTTCTAAAATCTGGAAAAAATTCAGAAAAATCTTATAAAGTATGAGAAAATGTTATGACATCTATCGGAAGATGGAGATTTTATAACGTCGAAGGATAAGTAAGAAAAATGATTCGAAAAAAAAAATGGTTGTTTTTGGATTTCATTTTTGACATTTGTAAAAACGAACATAAGAGTTCATTATAATATATCTCTGAATATTTTATGTTCATTCTTATGTCAAAAACGCAGTCCAATAATAATACTTTGTATGTTTTTTTCCATTTTTTCTATTTATTTTTCGAAGTTATGAAATTTCCATCTTTAAAAATGTGTCAAAAATTTCGTTATATTTTATAAGATTCATCTGAATTTTTTCAGGTGCATGAGAATGGGTGTTTTTTTTTTTTTTTTCCTCTAGTTTTTCAACCGTACTTCAAATATGTTAAGCTGGGTCGAAAAATTCTAAAGAAAATTGCGATTCTTCGTCATGTTATTTCACGCAAGAAATTGTAAAACGAATCCGAGACATCGACGTCGAATCTTGATCGTGACGTCATGGAATGCCTCCAGTATATTAATAATTTACTGAGCAAATACTTTTACCGCTGAAATTCAACTCGATTGGATTTGAAAATTAAGGAATTTAATAATAAAATAAACTCGTAATTTTCACTTCGTCGATCTTTTTCCGCCTCTGTAATTCTTCCGTCTACTTATGCTGATAGATCGAGAAAAACTTGAACTGCGAATATTGTATTTCGCGGCATGACACTGACTGGATTCCGTGTATTCGCAGCTTGTGTTAACATTGGTACAGTCATGAACAAAATCAGTATAATCAGCTGGATAGTATAACGACACGTATAACATGTTCGTGGTCGAAGCACGTGTTGGTTTTTTTTTTTTTTTTGTTTCCATTTCGTCGTCAGTTTACACAATTCGTTTTATACGTAACGCAATTACGGTGAGCTTGTTTTACTATTTACACACAAGAGAGTTATTATCATATCGATTAATAATAATAATTGGCGTTGTAAAATTTATTCACAGCTGTTGAAATAATTATTTATAGCTTAATATGTTATCACGAACTGCTGCGATGTTGAAGTCACCGACTGTTCGAATTATTTTATACTTGTATAAACTCGTCAATAAAAGTTTGACGTATTTGTGCTTCGTATAGGTTGGTACAGAATACCGAAATGTAATGGAAAAATCGCTGTCTGTACTTTCGTTTCTCTCCTTTACTTACTTGATTTTTTTTTTTTTTTCTTTCCCCCGATCATGTTATTATTTATACTCTTTTCTTTATCTCTATGTGCTTCTTATTGCGCCAGGATAACGTTTCTCACGACAAGACCGTGGAATGCGATTGGCACGCACGCTTAACGACAAATTGATACGGTCGAAATTCACCCTGTAACATACATATAACGATTATAGTTAGAAAAAGGGAATGGAGAGGAATTCGAGATGAGATGAGAAAAGAAATTTTTATCCTCTATGTTTCTTTCATGTTTCGGTTACTATAATAATAATCAGTATCGAAAATGTATGATTGTAGGTATTTTAGGATGTTTCAGATAAAAATAGTTTGCGATTTCCCGCCGTGGCAATCCCAGAAAAGTTTCTTCGGGTTGAAAGAAAGTTTCCGTCAAAAGGTGATCGTTCGACGTTGCGTGGAAGATGGCGTTCAGTTGATTTTCCACTTTTATAAATTTGCGAAGCATCCTGAATGAAATTTTTTTTTTTCCATTCCTTACATCAATCGCAATGTCAATTTACGTCACAAAGAAGACCCAGACTTTTAATATCGTGGCTCGAGTTGATGTTTGAGAAGTCTATCCGACGACTTTTTCATTATTAATTCAATCTCGTAAAATAGTTATAATTTAATTTAAACTTTCAATTTGGGAGGTCAAGATTGCCGGTTGATATATCGTTGTCTTACGGATCGTGATATTTGAGTTGAATGTAAATGTCAGGAAAGAAATAATAATTAAAGTGCCGCAACGTGTTTATTCATAAATTGAAAAAAACATGAAAAGAAGGTAAAAAATCAAATGAGCGCCATCTTCCACGTAACCTAGAACGCTCATTTTTTCACGTAATCTTGCTTTCGATCTGAACGAACTTTTTAGAGGGTGTGAAATATCATGGATTATTTCTTTCCCGAAACACTCTAATGCACACACACACACACACACATTGTATCGTAATTGTAAATTAAGCTCAAACCGCTGCACCGCGTCAGAGATAACGATTCGGAAATTCGATACTACCACCACCTATATACGCGCGACGGATCCGTCTGCGTGAAATGATATCCCAGCTCGGCGGATGATAACTACGAGTATGAAGTTTACTCGACAAGCGATAAAACTTTCCTAGATACACGCTCGGTTTACGCTCAGCGGTTGTATAGAATCAGAGTGTCGTTGAGTTGATGAAGGGAGAAAAATTAATGAAGCGATAAAATGTTGTTTCCATTAACAGTTGCTCTTCAACTGTGCGCGTATTTTTTTTTTTCAATTTTTTCTCAAAATTTTCTTCAAAAACTAAACGACTCCGCGATCGATGGTGAATTTCACATAATTTGAATTTCATCGGAGATTGATGAGACCGGACCTGACAAAACCTTGGGCTGATCAGACATCAGCGCGTATATACACACATATATGTATATATATATTAATATCTATACGTGCTTCATTTATAACGCGCATGAAACATAATCGTCCGATGATCAATCGGAGCTCGATACACAAACGAGTTAATTAACGAGATATCATCCAGGTGACTGTTGTCGTCATTGATTGACCCAGTTCAACTGACGGTCGACCCTAAAAACTATAAATAGTGAGTTCCGGCTGCGGATGAGGTGGGAGGTCAGCAGGGCATCGGAGGTGACATTTAACCCTTTAACGGCCGAGCATATTTCCCATTGAGAAGAATCATTTTTCTCAAAGAAAATGTTTGAAATATTGCGCTTTTCAATTTTCGTTCCTGAATAAAAAGTTTTACACTGAGAAAAATTTAATTTGTTAGAGTGATTAGAAAAATTGAGTAAAACAAGTATCGTTAAAAAAACCATTTTGCGCTATTGTTTACTCTTCTTTTTTAGTCAAACAAGGCTTTAACGTCAATTTATCGTTGCACGAGCATTAAATTTTTGCAACGGTTACAAGAAATTATAGCGACAGTGATCGTAATGAGAAAAAATAGTAACGGATACCAGACTTTCCGTTAACCGCTAGAAAACTGATTATCATTTTCTACCTAGAACTATATTTTTCGATCGCGGTAAAAAATGAAAACAGTCAATGACTGAGCGGTAACCGGAACTAAAAATTTCTCTCAGTGTACAAGTGAAATTATTCAGTGAATACTTTCTTTAGAGTGCGTTACTATTTGTTAAATTATTTGAGAACCTAGAAAGTATTTTAAAAAACAACAGTCTCGACCATGTTATAGATAATACGTTAGAATGGCAAGGGCGATTCGTCGGGGAAATTGGTGTGAAAAATGTGCATTTTCCTTGTTGTTCGTTCATCTTGAACGATCCGTTTCACCTAAACCCCAACAACCTGAGCGTGATCGTTCTCGTTCCCGTTCTCGTTGATATTGAGTGACAAATTATCGCCCGGAGCCTCAAAGCGTGCCCGTCATCATCGCTGCGCAGGTCGGTGCCGTTGAAATTTAAACGAACGACAAACGCGCGACGCAATTCATCACGGCGTCGCGTGGGGGACAGAAATAAAGTGGGTATTAGGTGAAGACGTTGGACAATATTTTTCCATCCTCCTTCCGCTTCTTCTTCTTCTTCTTCTTCCTCTCCTTGGCAGTTCGTATTGGACACCGGGAGATGCGTTTCGGGGATCTTTTTATCCTCGAAAAACCGTGTACGGTATTATCGTACAACACCGAGAACAAGACGAAGAAACACGCGTTTCTCCGTCGAGGAATGGAAGGAAAATTTTCAATCCACAATCATTACGAATTCCGTACGCGGAATCCGTCCCGCGTTTCCCCCTTAGAATTTCGAAGTTTCCAACGTAGGCTGCCCGCATGCTCGAAACTCGCGGTGAGCGTGGACTTGGAGTCCGGATGATGAAGGCATTGTCGGGCTTGTTAAGGGTTTTGAGAGAAACAATTTTCACCTCTCCTTATCACTTACTCACTCTATCTTTTCGGGGTCGATGATCGTTCATCGACAGCGAACCTTTACCGACTTTATTGCCGAAGATCCATTCGAGGCGATGCAAATCGGCCCTTCGAACCAAAGGCGATCCTTTCACCCTACCTTGGTACTCCGTAGTGCATCTCCAGTAATTGCTACAAGAGGACAGAGAGAGAGAGAGAGAGAGAGAGAGAGAGAGAGAGAGAGAGAGAGAGAGAGAGAGAGAGAGAGAGAGAGAGAGAGAGAGAGAGAGAGAGAGAGAGAGAGAGAGATGGACGAGGATGACGAGGTATGAGGGAGCTGCGCGGGCGGAGAGGAGGACTGGCGTGGCTAGGAGAGGAGAGGAGTGAGGCGGTTTGTTTGTACTCAATCGGAGGAGCCTCAGTCGGTCCGCGATCGTTGTCGAGCGAGCTCGTCTGCTCGTTCCTTGATTAGTTCGGTCACTTGGCGTACTATCACATGGCTCATAAGACCACCAACTCTGTGAGTAAACATAACTCGCGATAAGCGGTCGTTGCGTCGTCACTACGATTCGTTGGAATCATCTGTGTGACAGACATATAGTGAAAGATGATTGAAAACGTAGAAATTATCGACCAGTGAACGGTTTAGTGTTGTTTTCGTTCCTCACTGTTGATAGTTTGTGGGTCGGTTCTTCCGTGAATGCGAATCGAGAACGTCTTTGTTGCTGTAGAATCGTACGACCGTCATCGGCTTACCGAGTGGAATGGAATGTCCGGATGAATCGACGAGCCTTGAGGCATCCTAGCGAAAGGTGAGTCGTTATTGAATGATATCCAGACACTCTTCAAATGCCATCTCCAAACCGCTTACCAGGCTTTCGGTTACCACGCTTCGCGATGCGACTTGATCGGTTAGTGTGCAGCTGCGTCATTGGATACCAGAACCGTCGTGTCCTTTGTCATTGAAACTGTTGGCTAAACTCTTTCAAATTTTTACCGAAGCAACGTAAGGAGACAGTTTAGACTTCGGAATCCATTTCATTCCGATGGATTCCAAGCTTTTGATATACGGTTGGATAAATGTCACCAGCGACTGAACAGCCGTCTTAAAATCACCGTCATATTCGTAGTTAGGTCATTTACCGGTGACTCTTCGTTCGCTGCAGCGTAGTTTCACCTTTTATCCACTTTCATCTTTCCGTTGGGTCTTCGATCGGATCAGTGAATGACTTGGCCACCTTGACACGGTCGGTGATCGGTTGACGGTCTGCTGGAATTCAGGTGGGACAGTGAATTCCAGCGTTTTTCACCCGCCATTTCAAACTTGTTGCACTCGACTTCGTAGACGAGGTTACGATCTCTGACACGAATACTCCGAATCCAACATTTGAATAAAATTATTCTTTCGGAGCTGACGATCAAGCATAGTTACAGGATGATTACATTAGTTCCGTTCTATCATTCTCGGATTATTATCAGCGATTGCGGCTTCCGTCAAGCATTCGAGAATCTTACAATTAGTAGCCATGTAGCGAGCAGTTTGACCAACGGAAACGGACTCATCCTACTTCCTTTCGCTTGTAAGAGATTACCGGTATCACATGTCGCGACTGGTGACCAAATCACCACCACCAACAAAACGAGACCGAGACTACGATCCTGACTGTATTATACGGCACGTGGTCGACGACGATCTGAGGCAATTGTACCAGTTATCGAACCTTTATTTTACAAAGTTAAAAAACTGACGGTGTATTGAGAAAAATTTGATTTGTTACAGTAACCAGAAAAATTGAGTAAAACAGGTATCGTTAAAAAAACTGTTTGAATATTGTTGGAATTAGGAAAAACGAGGTACGCCTAAACATTTTGCGCCATCGTCGATCCCTTTTTGGTAATTGCAACGCAAAATCAGTTTGTTCGGTTTACTCTACTTTTTTAGTCAAACAAGACTTTAACGTCAATTTATCGCTGCACGAGCATTAAATTTTCGCAACAGTTGCAAGAAAATCTAGCAACAGCGATCGTAATGAGAAGGAATAGCAACTGATACCAGAGTTTCCGGTAACGGCTAGAAAACTAATTTTCATTTTTTACCTAGAACTATATTCTTCGATTGTGGTAAAAAAATGAAAATAATTAAGGACTGGGCGGTAATAGTAACTGAAAATTTCTCTCGGTGTACAATCCGTGAATTTCCCGATGACTAGAACCAATTGCTGGACGGTTAGACGCTGAAAATTAATTTCTCGGTAATTTTCGAACGAAGGATCAAACACAAAGTGTCCGCACGAGGTGCTTTTCCTGGTGCTACAGGTGCCTCGATAAATAGACTATACAGTCCGCACCGAGTGTTCGGCTGTATCGTCGGTGCTTCCGTTGTGTGCTTTGGCCGGTCGGCTCATTGTTTCCGTTATCTCTCGAGGACGCGCGGATGCTGGGAGGATGAAATCACGCTGTGAGATGGGCTGAGGTGGGGAGCCTGAAACTCGGCGATAAACAATTTCTGCAGGGCTAAACGGACTCCTAGGCGTATAACTGCACGCTGCTCGAGCCGCGACTAGTGATACCACCACTATACGCCCGGTACCGCTTGGATTATACCCGACGTTTGATCAACCGAATCGTCGTCTTATTGTTACTCCTGCCGCATTTCAAAGCAGCGATCCTGATGCGGGGTGTAACGATGATACGTTTATACCTGTATAATGTGGCCCATAAACGGCAGGTGGGTGGAAACGCGGTTTATTGTACACCGTTGGCTCTTGATTCGATCAGCTCACGCGAGTACCGTTGCGCGTATGTGCGAGCCGTACCGGTCTGGATAAAAAGAAATGGAAAAAGAAACGGAAAAGGAAAGGGACGTTTGACAAGAGCAAGAAATAATTATACTTGGATTCAACGAATTAAACTGAGTTTGACTGAGTTGAATTTTATTCAAAGTATCTTTCTCGATGTTACGGTAAAATGATGTAAAAACACCGCAAATTCAAATCAAGCAAGTACAGTTATATACATATATTCTCGAAGGCGTCGTAGCTGAAACGTCGCGTCATTCTCCCGCGTCTTAATGCCAAGTTGTTGTCACTAACGAGTAAGTTTGTTCGCACACGCGCAGGAAACGAAGAATAATGTACAATATGTTTATTTGATAAGGTATAATTTTTGCGAGATGTGCGCAACTATAGTTGGAATAATTTTGCATTCGTGGTTAATTTTCTTTTATCTACCGTGAAATGATGAAAGATACAATATTATCTCAGTTGAAATTTGAGGGTTTCATACGACCGTTTTTAATAAAATTCAACTTGATTGACTTTCGGACATTCGATATACCTTCTAACTATATATATATATAACATGCAGAATAAAATAAATTCATAAATTTTTCGAGTTTTTATACGTCTTATTTAAATGTAAAATGTGAAAAATAAAATAGCCATCTCCGAATATCAATATTGGGAGCTGATATTTGGCTGAGATATTCCATTTGAGATGCTCTTGAAAAATTTTGACGCGCGTTTAAAAAAAAAAAATAAAAAAAATATAACAATTTCTTTCTTTGGTACATCCTGATATATACGCTCAGTATTATACATCCTCCGGCGAATCTCCCAGAGAGAATTTTGACCGATGTTTGGGCGCAGCTGAAGGCGTCCGTTTTATGGCCGATTTCTGAATATTCATTAAACGCAGGGCTAATACCGATATTTCGAAATTCTAATCAGTTGGAAATTCGCAGCCGTGACTTGGATCGTGGCCATAAATATTCCGGTTCATGGGAGTAACTCGGACTGTCGAAAAGATGTTGCCTACACTCGAAGCGGCGGACAAAATCGATGAATAAATATAACTTGTAAAGCATATTTCTTAATTTGTTTTTAACCCAATTACACCGCCGTCGAGTGTTTGAATTATTTATACGGGCAAATTGAATGCCTGTGACAAAATGGGCGTTCAACTTTGCAGCATCGAGAACGTCGAGATTCCTCATATCAAAATATGATGACACTATTTTTGTAAACCAAACCGGTTTTGCGAAACCGACGCGACGTCGGAGTTTCCACTTGTGAAAGTTTGATTACGATCTTCTACAGATATATTTATATCTTATCGCTTATTTATATTTTATCGAGTTTATAACGATTATACGAGAAGTGTTTGACACGGTGAAAATACGATTCAAGTCTCACCGGACAAATCGAAGATCGAAAAGTCCAAGTATGAAAAATCCTGGGAAAATCATCACGTTGAAGTTAGTAGCTTGACGTTTTTGGAACGATTCTTGTTGAGGAACAAAACATTATTTCACGACTTTAGAATTTTATCAAGTTTAGTAAACCGTTAGTACCTATACAATATTTATTGTGTAAATTGAAAAAAAGGAAATTTTTTTCCAATATTTCGTTACGATAACTTTGCCAACTTCAATATCGTGGAAAATCGCGATTGAGCTTTTCGTTTGAAATTAACGATTCTTCGACTCGACGAAACGGGTATGGACTGAAAAAAGAAGTCTATTTATTGCACTAAATGTTTTGTTATTATCATGGCATTTTGTCCAGTAAAATATGATTTGTTCAATTACACATCAAACAAATTTCTATCGATCATTGTTCGGCTCGACTAAAGTTTAATATCTATATCAAAACGTTTATTGCACCGTATCCAAATATACAAGTCGACGAATTTTTGAAGAGCGAACGTACCTTTGATAAATTTTATTTCAAGCTGTGATAAGGTGACAATATTATGCAATAAATATTTCATCGGAACTCTTTTTGATCTCGCTTGATCGATCGAAGCTTTGCGTTTACCGTAATAAGGTGAAAGCGAATGTGCGTACGTAATTATTATTTCACGAGGAGCTTTCTTTCGCGCAGTTGCGGGGTTAATTAAGCTCTGCAGACTGGCATTATTTAATCTCCACACGCGTATCGGTAGCAACTTTTGCAACGCCGCCGTTACTTACTCAGAGATAAGGATATTTTTTCGCGCCAACGGCTGCCAGTGACAGAATTATTAATTTACCTTCTCGTGCTTGCAGCCTATATTCATTCGTCTCAACGCTGCGATATTTATCTGAAATTTTTACAAGACCTCAGACTAAGGAAATCTTCTTGCCAAGTCGCGTATGTAATTTTAACCTACGTGTATCGAACTCTGGTAGGTATTTACGTATTCTTATTTCGTAAATAACCGCCTTTTCAATTTTTTATCAGGCTACGCGCGCATCTTTTTTCAACGTTGGTATTTAATCATCAATTACGCTATCTAATCACTTGGTTTCTTACGCGTTATCTATATTTCTACCTGAAGAATCACTTTTTCCAGCATACTTCGATCTGCTGCGATTGGATATTTTTGTTTCTTATTATTCGAAGCTCGTTTTAAGTATTTAAGCTGTTATTATTCAATTATAGTGAAAAATTTCGGTACCCTGAAGAGCTTGCAAGAGTTATTTAAGAAAATATTTATCCTCTCCGAAAGTCTCAGCGAAATTTTTCATTCCGTATTAAAATTTCTGCGTTCAAAATTGCAAACGATGTAGAATTTTACTGTGTAAATCCTCGTTCATGCTGCGACGAAATGTCAGTTCTTCGCTTTAAGATTTCCTGTTTTATAATTATCTTATTTTTATTTTATTTTTTGTTTATCTTCCAAATAATTCGACGTGTTTCACCAAATATATTTTTGCAACAAATCGGCTAGTTATCATACTGCACAAAATCGGTTGCACCCAATTTACGCGAAAGGTTCTTCTCCGCAATAAATAATAACAATCATCATCATCCGACGTAATAAATATCGAATCTCGACGATGTGGATACGCGAGTTCGAGTATAAGGTCAGCTCACCGTGAATGGGTGAAAGTGTGTCGTTCAAAGGTCATCATCGGGCATCTTCTCCTAACCGGGAAGAAGAAAGAAAAAGATCCCTAATGTGCGGACAGAGTTGCTGAACTATAGTTAAGCAAGCAAAGTGTTTTGCACTGCACATCGTGCAGAGTTAGAAAACCATTTTTTTTTTTTTTTTGTGCAGCTACTTTCTTTTTCACATCTCGCGGCGAGAATATTATAACGTTAGTTAATTGGTTTAGCTTTTTTGCAACGAGTTAAGAATGACGAAAATCGCGTATCGCTCTGTGCACGTAAGTGGGTATAAGATGAGATGTAATTGCACGAGAATCATCGCTGCAGGCTTGAGAGAGCTAAGTGCCTGCTGCGTAAGTGCCCGCTGATGGCGAAACGCTCGGCGTTCGCAATTCCCAGAAACTGCAGCAGCGAATTAGGACGAGCAAAGCGTAAATACAGTCTGCACACTTACCGGCCAATTAGCTTCTGGATTTCGGAAGAGAAGAGACTTTACGTCTATGCATATACATATACATATATATATATATATATATATATATATATATATATATATTTTGCGGCTGCAGTCACAGTCACGCGACAAATGAAAAGCCAACGGTAACCCGTCATTGACGTAGATACGGTTCGGATTTTGCAAACCAGGAAACTCCAGGGAGCGTCGTAATTTGCGCAATGTTTTCACCGTCGTTGTCGTCGTCATCGTCGAAATTCTCTACTGAGAATATCATCCGGTGTACCTACCGTTTGTTTAAAGCTCTGTCGGCTGGCTGTTGAGTCTATATATATATACGTGTAAATATACCTGTCGAAACGGTGAAATGAAAGATTATTACAAAGAACGTTAAAAAAAAAAAAAAGGTTCAGGAGGCTTCCGACTGCACAGAAGTCAATCAAGTTGAATTGATAATTATCTCACTATCGCTTTGAAGTAGAGCGTGAATTTTTTTTTTTTTACAAAGTACAAAAATACATCAACGATTATAATCAAGGACATTAGTTATTGATTTTACATACTTTCAAATCGATCTCGCTACCACTTGATTATTTTTATTTTATTTTTATTCGCTTTTGTTTTTAATGCCACGACTGAATTTTCACGCATCCTTGTGTTAACAGGGCGCTTTAATCAATGAATAAATTCTCTTGTATAGTGTACATTGCGTGAAGTTTATATTTTTCGATTTTTATTTATTTATGTTTTATTTTTTACTTGTTACAATTAGTTCGTTATTATTATTATACATAGCTGCAGGTCGTCGTTTATATGAACTCATACTTTAAAAAAATTGGTGTCGTTAATAATTAATTGGGAACGATTTGTGGATAATCCGTTCATTTAACAGATGACGCGACGATCCGTTTGATCGATAAAAATTTGGTAACGAATGAGGTTACGGAATAATGAAGAAAAGAAAAAAAAAAAAAAAGAGAAATGATAAAATAATGCCATGTTTCTAAAATTAAATCAATAAATAACCTGTCTTTAATCAACTTCCCTATTTTTGAGTCTTTTTTTTCAAATCACATTTGACACGACTAATTTTCAGCCGCGAGAGGGATTCTCGATAAATATTTCTATTGACGAATTGATTTTAAAGCTTGCGCAATATTTTCTCGACCCCGATTCAATCCTCCGAGGGATTATTAACCAAGCTCATTCGGAGATTTGTTCATTTCACAATCAGTATTCAGCAGGACAAGCTCGTAATTGCTTCGCTGCTCTTTGTGCAAACATCTGTGGCTTTAGTCAATGAGCCTATTCGGCTTCTTTACACACACATATACGTATATACGTAACACATATGGGTATATGTACAAATTAGGGTGGCTAATTTTTGAACTTTTTTTTTTTTTAAGGTCCCATTCGAAAGATTTGTCGCTAATATTGAAAATAAAAAAAAAAATTAATAATAACCTTCGTAAAACCTGGAGAAGGTAGGAAAATATTCAGAGTTCGCTACCAATTATTGTGATGTTGTTTTATCTATTTTTATGTCTACACACAGATTTTTCCACTAACACCTTGAAAAAGGAGAAAAAAAAATAAACAGAGTTAAAAAATTATCCACCCTAATATGTGTGGTTCTGTTGTTTGTAAGAAAGAAATTCGACTTAAAAAGAAGGAAAAAAACAGCGTACATCGAATGAAATATAATCGGAATACGTGAAAAATTGAAAAAAGAAACACGGGATAATTTTTACAACCGTTAGCTTTCTGCGTTGGGATGTTAGTTGCTTTAGGGAGGGAGATTATCACAGAAGATGGTAGAGGGATGAGATTGAAGGTGAAGAAGGGTGGCTCCATTGGGACGGCAAAAGCGGGAGCGGCGCGTAATCAGCTTGACACCGAGAAAAGAAAAACACGTTAAATCCAATTTACTTTGAAATTGAGTAGAGTCAGAAGTCGAATCGAGTTACCGGTACAAAGAAGTTAAGTAAGGCTATGCCGGGACGGAACGAAGACCCGCATTCCACATCGATCATTTTATTCTTCTTTTACTCCTGTTTACTTTTTGATTTTCTTTCTTTTCATTCTTTTCATTCTTCTCACCCAAGTTCTCTGACGAACGAAAAGCACAATTTTAATTCATGGTTAAAGAGAAACTAGATATTCTCTTCTTGCAAAACGATTCCGGTGTGAAAATGAGAGGATCGAACCCGCTCAAATTTTTACAGACGAATGGTTAGTCTTGAGGACAATATTTTTTAATCTACTTCGCACGTCGTCTATTTGGTAGAAATCCTCTTTTTCAAACGCGTGTGTAGAAAGCTCAGGTTCGAATTCATTAAGCCCCCGTTTCACTGCAGACCATGACCCCATAACGTGGAGCGATAATTTCCTGACTGGGAAAGTCTGTTACGGGTAATAATATGCTCGGGAAAGTGAGAGAGGAAGAAAAATCGGAGGGTAAAACATGCAATGAGGAGGAAAAGGGGTTGAAAGTGCAAAGAAGTTGGACGGGAAAAAAAAACTGGATCGATCAGCTACCGAAGTCGGAAAAATTCATATAAAATAAGGATTTCGGCGCTGGGTGAAACGAAGACCAGGAATTCAGACCCTTCGCCATTCCTGCCAGTTTTTCTTTTTATTCCTCTCGGCCAATATCTCTGTTTCATTCACACCCCGGATACGGTACCGTTTTCCTTCGCGCCCGACGAAGCGCCGAAAGAGCGAAAGCTACGAAGCGACGAAGCGCCATGTGCCAAAAGGGGCTGGAACACTAAAGCACAGATGCTGTTTCCCCCAATCGCTGGCAACTGATTTTTCTGCCACTCATATCGGTGCCCGCTCTTCCCCCCCCCCCCCCCCTTTCCGAAATTTTTGACATCTTCTTAGTTTTCCATCACATGCGATTCGCCCGGTGATCGCGATAAGGAAAAGACAGAGATCAGCAACGTTGGATTGATTAACGGAAAATTCGCGAGGCTGAATCAAGGCACTAGGACTAAATTCCCAAAATATAGTAACCCAAAAAAAAAATACATAATATACTAGCAGCCCATCCCGGCTTCGCACGGGCATATAATAATATTAAGTAATAATATAAATGTTATTTTTCCAGAAACTCACTGTAAACATTGTGTATTTTCTTTTATTATATTATTATATGCCCGTGCGAAGCCGGGATGGGTTGCTAGTGTAGCTTATATGACACGTTCGTAGATTTACCATAGCAGCGCCATCTATTGATTACTTACTCAACCCAGTCGAAAGGTATCGACATCTGTTAGAATCATTCGGAGTTAACAGATAATTGTGACTGTCAAATAATAACAGACAAATAATTAGCAATATATTACAATTGCGACTATAATTTGAGATTTAAACTATCCTATCTCTCAAGTTGGATCGAACTGCACATGGTGTGCGTATTTTATTATAATCGGTTAAGTGGTTTAGGAGTCCATTGAGGACAAACATCGTGACACGAGATTTATATATATTAAGATGTGTATAAACAATAACAACCCACACGAGCATAACCCAAAATAAAAGTATCATGTTGGATATTTGATTTCATAAAATTTAATTTACGGTAATTTAATGTTTGACCAACTTTTGTCACGGGTTATTTTTGTTTTGGTTATTGTTGTCTTGGGTTATTTTTGTCTTGAGTTATTTTAGTTTTGGTTATTTTTGTCTTGAGTTATTTTAGTTTGGTTAATTTTTTTTTGTTCTTTTTTTTTAGTCATTTTCATCTTGAGTCATTTTTGTCTTGGGTCATTTTTATTTTGCTTATTGTTACGTTGGATTATTTTTGTCACAGATTATTCTGGTTTGGGTTATTTTTGCCCGGTGTTTTCTTTTTGTTTTCGGGGGGTTATTTTTGTTTTCATTCATCTTTGTCTTGGATTATTTTACTTTGGGTTACTTTTGCTTGGGTTACTTTCACACGGCGTATCAAGGTCCCTCACTTCTACCGAGCGACGCTCGAACTTTCCGAAGACGGACCGAAACTAAAGATGTCGAAATTGCTGTTTAGGACTTCGGACGGGTTTGAATTTCGACAGAAACTTCACCCGATCATTTGAGATATTAAAATTCTTCAAACATTCTCCGCAGCTTTAGGTCCGGAACCGAAAGTCTAGCTCTATTATTCGGACATTGTAGGGTTGCTTTTCTCTACGCATCTAACGTTGGGTGCGAACTTTACTTTGACTTGAACTTTCCCGATTCTTCTTCGATTCTAATCGTATTGTCACTCGGTCGGAATTTTTGTTCGATATCGGAGACAATCGCTGATTGGTTTTCACTACTCTTCTCCGCGGAATTGTCTCGAGGATTGATACCTGCCAAAGTTTTCGCATCGAAATTTTCAAACTCGCGTGGAACTGTTTTCATTAAGTTTTAATCTAATTGACAGGAATTTCAGCTTTTCAAACTTGTCGCAACTGCGAGTGGACATTTCCATTTTCATTTATATATTCATTTGCGCACTGACATGACACTCTTAGCATTTTACGGTTAGCAGATAACGAATACCGTGTCGATTAACAATAAGCTGGACGTTGTTCGGCCAAAAATCTATCGTTCTTATTAATCTCACACTGAGAGAAATTTTTAGTTCCGTTTACCGCTCAGTCCTTAACTATATTTTCATTTTTTACCACAATCGAAGAATATATTTCTAGGTATAAAATGAATACTAGTTTCCTAGCCGTTACCGGAAAGTCTAGTATCCGTTACTATTCTTTCTCATTACGATCGCTGTTGTTATATTTTCTTGCAACTGTTGCAAAAATTTAATGCTCGTGCAACGATAAATTGACGTTAAAGCCTTGTTTAACTAAAAAAAGTGGAGTAAACCTCACAAACTGATTTTGCGTCGCAGTAACCAAAAAAGGATCGACGATAGCGCAAAATGGTTTTGTGTACGTCGTTTTCCGTAATTCCAACAATATTCAAACAGTGTTTTTTAACGATACCTGGTTCACTCAATTTTTCTACTTACTGTAGCAAATGAAATTTTTCTCAGTTCACTACGAGATAATTGCACATTAAGTGTTTATCAAATTATCATACTCGCGACTTGTGGAGATTTATTTGAAAAATACAAAAATGGTGAATGATGTAATTAGAAACGAAGGCTTGAAAGTTGAAATGCGGTTGATGTGTTCGATTTCACTCTGAGAAAACTGCGTTTCTACAAAGTAGCTGAAACGGAATTTCTTTTTTTTTTCTGAATAGTTGGTCATAATTAATATCGGTAAAATGTTGTGAGAATTTAATATTCCACGATGCCAACGTGATGAAAAAATGTTGCTTTTTAAAAATGCTTGTCACAGCGAATCTACAGAAAACAGTTTTCTCAATAAACCTAGTAATCGTAGAGCGAAACGAAATTAATTTACTAAATTTTCAATAATTATATCATCGATTATTCCAGGATTTCCTATAAATTTTCATATTTTCGAAAACATGTCTCTCCCTAGTTCAGCAATATAGTTGTAATTATTTAACAAATACCGAAGCATCCTTGTTAACCTGATTTTCGCAATTACGGTCGAACAAAATCTCACGTTACGAATGCGTAAATAATTCGATCTCGTTTCCATCCAACCTTTCCGCGATCCGGCAATTCGATAGCCAAAATTCAGCTTGCGTTTCATACGCGAATGCTCGCCGGTCTGGTCTCGATTTTCACAGTATCGAATCGCTCGTCCTTGAAGCTTTTTCAAGGATTGTAATCCGAGGCTTAAACCGAAGTGCTCGGAATTCGTAGGCCAGCGAATTTGTCCGTCAGGCATCACCGAGTGTTCGGTTAACACGATGAAACTCGGCAAAGCTTCCGCTTCGTACAAAAGCCGCGAACCGACACGGCATAAATTGCCAGTTGAAAAGCTCCTCGCTTCCCAGGAAAGGATCAGTGTTACGATTCAAACTTTATCCGCGAGGAAGAGTTTTGCGGTAACCGCCGGTCCTTAAAACGTAATTAGCCAAATTCGCCGCTCGCTTTCACCCTTCTTAATTCCAAAAAAAAAAAAAAAAACCGGAACCTTGCCGAGCTTTCGACCATGAGAAATTTTCCCAAAAATTATACGTTCACGGTATTGAAATATACCTATTTCGTGAAATTCAGTAGGTACTTGTTTATTCTAGAAACAGTGAAAACCATTGTGCGCGAAGTAAGATTTTCTACATTTGTAATAAAAAGTATACAAGTTTACGTTGTTATTTTTTATAAAAGAATCCCGATGTTTTTCACCTTGTTGCTCATTTTTTTCCTCTCCGTGTATGCAATTCGTAACTTTTGTCCACGGTGCAGCGGTAATATGCAGTCGAGAATTATTGTTCGCTGAAGTTACGCTTTCAAGGGCATTTAACGTTCTCGCCGCGCTGCGGAAAGATAAGATTTTTACCTCCGTCTGCGGTCAGCGAAACGTCGGGATATTATACCAATAGTGATAATTGTGCCACCGTTATGCGTATAATGTACTTCGTATCGCGCCGTAAACTACGTCCAGTGATTTATCGTACTGTGAAATAACTTCATTTGTTGCGGTAACTGGAAAATTTATTGTAAAATCGGTAAGGTTAAATTAACGTCGGGAATATTGTTGCGGAATCGCGTGTATACGCAGCACTGGTAACTATTTTTAGCGATTATAAATGTTGATATTAGATTTTACGGTAATTTCGAAGCCAAATCAGTCAACTGAGAAGAATTTCATTTGTTACAGTAACTAGAAAAATTGAGTAAAACAATTATCGTTAAAAAAAATGTTTCAATATCGTTGGAATTAGGAAAAACGAGGTGGGCGTAAACATTTTGCGCCATTGTCGATCCTTTTTTGGTCATTGCGACGCAAAATCAGTTTGTGAGGTTTTTTACTCTACTTTTTTAATTAAACAAGACCTTAACGTCGATTTATTTGGGGCTGAAAAATTTCGTGGGGTATAAAATAATATGTAGGTCGAATTCCGAGCCGCGCGACGAAAGACGCGAATCGGTAATTTCATTTCGCTAATACAAGTTGACCTTGCCGCGACCTTTCATATCCACCTTCGTAAAAACCTCATTTCCGACCGCATCGGTGTGATTCGGATGGTCTTTAAGGATTTTACCTGGCATTCCTTTTTTTTTATCTTCTTCATCCCCCCCCCCTTCCCATAAATATCACGTCTCTGTTCAACTCGCAGCTTGGTATTACGGTCTTCGTAACGTGTGAAACGCGTTGTATGTTTTTTATAATCGCAATCGGTTCTCTGGTTGATGAAATTTGATGTTATTTTTACAATTTTATCTTTTTTTCTTTTGTATTTTTGTTTGGTTTAGTTACGACACGGACAAAACTGGTTTTCATTCACGAATTGAACAGCGAATTCGATAATATATAGTAAAATAATTAACCTAGTGAGATATTGAATGAATCTACTTAAGTGAAATTTTACAAATTTTCAATGGAAGAAAAGAAAACTAGCCGAAGAAAATAGTTTTTTCGCGATATTCTTCATCGCCATGATGACGGAAAAGTCTGTCAATCTGGGCGGAAAAATTCCGCACCTAGAAAACAAAACGAAAGGGTGAAAAATTTGTAACCGATAGAGTGTGGCAGTCGAATAAAAATATTTCGAAAAAAAAAAAAAATTACAAACTAATTTTTTCAAGTAAATATATAAACTGAGAAAAATTTAATCATTTTTTTTAGATAAAGTAATGTTTGTCGGTAAAACATTGAAAATCGAATTTTTTCCAGCAGAACCGGAAATTGAAATTAAACGGGACATGGCAATTTTTTATGCCCGTCATTTCGTTTTAAAATCCTGTAAGTTTTAGATTTCTTCACTCAGCCGTTTCCCAATATCATCCTGTGAGTTTTTCGGACAGACTGACTGACGTTTTTTTTTTTTCTAAAAAGCTGTTCTTCGGATTCTAGAAGTTCAAAAAACGTTAAGATTCGTTTGAATTAGTAAAAATGATTTTCGATCAAGACCAATACTTTTCTTGTATCGCAAAAGGTGATGTTAAGTAAAAAGAAATCGTAACATTTCCGACATACTATGAGGATAAAAATGTTTTCACTTTGGATTTTACCGAATACTTTTTCTCTCCGTGTAAATATTTGCCGTCTAATTTTTACTCGTTAAATGTCGTCGGCATTATGTATCTATAACAGCATCAACTTAACACGACAAGTTATCGGCTCAAAAGTATATGTATATATATATATCTATATTCATTTATGGTACAAACACGCGTACCTCGAGTCATAAAATCGACACGCCGCGCGCTCAAATTGCAAGTCGCACTTTTCTCTCGGCTAGCGAAAGAGATTCCCGAGCTAACTAACCCGGGTACAGTCCGGGCAAGAAACTCATGCCTTGACGAACCTTCGAGTTGTTTAGAAGAAAAGGAATTAAGAATAAAAAAAAAAAAAAAATTGAACACCTTTTTCCATGCCGTGCGACAAGTTTTTTTTTTTTTTTTTTTTTCATGAAAAACATCAGAGATAAGTATTATTTGAATCCGCTAGTATTTCGTTTAAGGGGTGGAAACTGCCGCTAAAGCTTATTTCCAAAAATAGATTTTTTCATTCACGATTTCTCGTTATTGACGTAACGTTTTTTGATATAATCTATGTTCGACACTATTTATTAATAACAGGTTACGACCCTCATTTTTTTTTCTTTAGGGGGGAGGGGGGGGGGGTGGAAGGGGTTGAACTCAAGAGGTGATTCTTACTCGTAAATATCATTCGAATACGCGTTTCCTCGCCACCGAATGAGGGAGGAGGAAATCGCACGATTCCGTTTACCCTCATCGATATTCGGCTAACGAACCCTCCGCCCTTATTTTCATGAGCCTCTACTCAACCGGATGTTGTCCGAAACAGCGTGAACACGTTATCACCGGCAACGATGATTCCTCCCCCGATCCTCCGCAAACATTTCGTGTGCAACACCGTCCATCCATCAAAATCCTGCCACTTTGGATGACTTGGGACTTCGAAAGTTGGCCGACGCGGCCTCTTTGCCACACCGATCACTTCCTTATCGCATTTACGCGCCTAGCGAAAAGTTTATATCCTGATATCCAAGAGCAGGCTACTTAAGGATGTATCGGTTGTAAATTCTCCACCAAAATTTAGTATCCTCGACGATACTGAATACTTTGTGATAGGATGAAGATCGGGAAGAAGAAATCAACTACGATAAAGACGATGAGTAAATTAAATTTGAATAATAATAATAACAACAATAATAACAATAATAATAACAATGAACAAAAGTTATCGATAAATTGTTTAAGTAAAAAATTGTCCATCATATTTTCAGGGAATGTTTACTTTTCTTGTCATGTGAAATGAATTCGTTGATTTTTCTGAATATACGCGAATTTAGAAAAACATTTTGTCATTATTTTCTTTTGTTTTCGAAAATTTTGCAAACGCTGTATGTACTAAACTATTCGTTCGCTGCCACGAAAGCTTCTTCATTGTAGTGTATCATTTTTACAAAAACGTAGCCAAATGTCACGATTTTTTCTCCATTTTACAAATTTTCACAATCTTTGTCAAAAATGAAAATTTCAAAATAATGATAAAATTCTTTAAAAGCTTATGTGTATTCAGAAAAATCAATTCTTCAACTCGGATTCATTTCACATGGAAAAAGTAAAATTCCCTGAAATTTTGTTAAACAATGTTTTTTTCAAACAATTTAATCGATAACTTTTGGGTATTATTATTATTCAAGTTTGATTTTGCTATCGCATTTGTTACGGTTGATTTTATCCGGATTTTACCGTATCATGAAGTATTCAATATTCTCGACGGGGTTGACTTTTGGTTGATAATGTACAGCTAATACATCCTTAATAAGGATGAGTTCATCACCCGTGAAATTATTATTATACCTCTGCTCTTGGAAAGAAAAATTCAATCCAAGCACGGCGGTAAACGTATTTAATCGAGGAGCAGAAATTTATTTTTTTATTTTTATTTTTTTTATTTTTACGTAGAAACTATCGATTCGACCGATGAGATGGGGATGAAATTATCGGTTATATCATGTAAGCGAGGCTAACGAGTGTCGTAAAATCATTGCGTTAATTTCGATAGAAAAATGCAGCCAAACCTGTGTTTTCAAGTTATGAAACTTCCAAAAATACACTGCGCGTATTTTTTCCAATTTTTCTCAAATTTGGGGCACGATGAGTTTTGAATCGGATTATTACTCGCTGACAAAGTTCTTGAAATTCATGAAACTTTTGTACCAGCTTTTTCCTCTCCAAATAATCGACGAGAGTTTTGTTTTTTTTTTCGACAACTCTCTAAAGACCAACTAAGCGACAATGCGTGGAAGTTCCGAACGCCAGCTATGGATGACCCGACTGCAACGGTGATTTTCTTTTCATTGACTTAAAGATGTTAACGAGTCGTGTACACCTAACTAATAATCTGGTACAAAAAGATGGGTTGAACAAAAAGCTCAAGAAGACATTTGAAAGAATCTCTTCTCCACTAACAATAAGAGTGTGAAAAATTTAATTTTGGATAAATTTTTATTTTTTATTTTTTGTTGGAAAAAGGGAACTTTTATTGGATAAATTCGTTGTTCGTCCGTTCGTTTGTTGAATAGAATTTTTCTCGGGAACGGGTAGAGCTGTAAAGTGGTAATCAATATCGAAAACTTAGGTCCACGGTCCCTCAGAGGTATAAAAAATTCAAGCTTCTAAGTCATCGCAATAAAAAGATATGACCATTTATGTCACATATTTTTATACTCGCAAACTCGCGCATCAAAACCTATGGGTTAGGTATACTTCCCGTTGGCCTGGAATCATGAAATTTTTAGAGAATCAAGGTCTCGCAGCAGAAGCAAAGAGAAAAGTTCGAAAATAGTTGACTTGTAGTTGTGACACGCAAAAAAAAAAAAAAATCAATTTTGTACGGAACCTTCGGACAGCGAGACCTACTCGCAATTATTTATGATTACGCATAATATAATTGAGAAGAGATTCTCTAATTAAAATTCATCGGAGTTAACGCGAGTTCAACTTTTCAAACCTCTGCTGTGCTAATTTTTCTTTACACTGGACGGACGGTACAGTTGGAATTAACATCCTTAGCTCGGATCGATTGGTTGATTCGGAATCTAACTTTGGCTATCAAATCTGAATATTGTAAAGTTTGGAAAAGAAAATTAAGAAGAGGCAAAGAAGAACGGGATCAATTACTTTGGTCGACGGGTAAATATCTTCGTACGTGTCATTCGGGCCACTGAATGAATGAACGAATGAATTAATGAATGCTGTAAAATTCTCTTCAGGGTGAATGGAAAAAACGAAAAAGAAAAGAAAGAAACAATTAAAAAGCGCTAATTTGAGTAAAGTAAACTCAAAATATGATTCTTTCTGTCTTCTGGTTTACGTTGATGAAATCGTACTGCTAGCTCAAGTTTAACATACAACGGCTAACTTCTTTCGCAAATGTTAATTACTTACAAAACTTGGCCTGAAATGAATTTTTGAACACCGATGAGGTAATTTTTTAATTGCTAATAATAATCACCACTGTGAATGGAAAGTAGAAGGGAATTTATTCGCGATTAATGCAAACTCCACATTGTTCATGAAAATTGCACAAATTGTGTCCAAAGCCGTTTGTCGCCTACGGTTTTCAATCAAACCGATAAATCAATTGGCTAATAGATTTACCGATACCAAAGCTTAATTTACCATAAATTTGTGTTGACATTTTGTCGCTTTTTTTCACGTCTTTACAAGTTTTCTTCCGGTTCCCGAGGCTCTTATTCTTTACAGTAGCTACAGCCACCGGTTTTCGCAACGTTTCTCAAAACGCTGCAAAAATACCCAGCTATTTTATACGACTCGCACGAGCTGGGAAAACTCTTGGAATATATTTCACGGGCTAATAATTTTCCAATGCATATAACGGATTTCCAATACCCCAAACACGCGGAGCGCCGTTTGACCGCGACGCTGCGCTCTTACTTCGGCTGTGATATACACGTATATTATACGTCTATAGGTATTTTCGATAAAGAAGGTCGCTGCAGGGGATACCGATGCCGGTAACATGCATTCCATAAATCACGGAATTTAGAGATGCCGGTAAATTTTACGTTTCAGAACTATTGACGTCTTTGCAGCTTACTATAAATCCAAAATTACCAAAAGTTTACGTGTAAATATAATACAGCGATGGATTAGCCGCTGTAGATATACAAACGCTGGTATCATCGTATAAATTTTTGCAACTTTGCCAATGCGGTGACTGAGTGAAATTTCATTTCGTTTCGATTAACTTACCCGTTTAACACACTTGAATTAGGTGATTGCAACTCTGAGAAAGGAGGAAAAACATTCGTCTCGGTGAGATTTTTTTCCATTATTTTCAACAGATTTATCAAAATCGTTCGGATTCCAACTCGTCGATACTTAAATCCTGAGCTAGACGATTTCTTTGCTCGGTTTATAAAACAAGGCATAAAATAAAGAATGAAACAAACGTTTTAAAAACAAAACACAAAGTCAATCTTTAATATAAATTTCTCAGATCGTGTAATTGGAGAAAAGCGTTTCTTTTTCTTTCTTTTCTTATAACTATTGCCGAAATTACGAGAATTCATTGCTATGTACAGTACGTACCGTCGCTAATGGCCATTGAAATCTAAAACCAATTTCTCGTCCAAGAATAAATATTCCATTTCCTTGCATTTATATATATACTGCTTTTACGTAGAAAACTTGGAGGTGAAAATCGACTCGACGACGATTTTGCATCTCGATTAATTCTGTTGGACCGGTTGAATCGTTTTCAATTAATTTTTCGCCCCCCAAGAACTACCCCCCGAAGAAACTCGGAGAGTGTTTTGTACCTCGAAGTATGCGACTCCTGCAATTTTGTGTGTGCGTTAAATTGCCGTTTAAGGATCTGTAATAGCGTTAAGAAACAGCCCGGTTTGATAATCGTCTCTGTCTCTCGGCTCCTCCTCGTCTTTCCTGACGTGTAGCCCCACCGTTGTAAACTTATCGTGACACGTTATTCTGCTAAGAAAATACGTGTTTCGAGAAAATTTTTATTTTTTTTTTGAAAAAATCTATTTTTAGAGGCATTTTATTACATATTAAAACTTTATCGAAAAAAATATACAATAATACATATCATAAATTACAATCTAACGATAATTTTTGCAGTTGCGACAGTTGAGCAATCATTTTTCAATCTCCACAAAATTGTATCACCGTGTAGATCTGATTTTCTAGACGAACCAATTTTCCCAGACATTACTAAAAAACTTTTCTTTTCCCCGCTCTATCAAATCAATCAAACTTTTTCGTTGTGTGAAAATAAGTTTGGTGTCGGACGTTGTCTGTTGATCTTGAAATTTCGTTGCCACGACCAAATTCCTGACATACGATCAGATTTTCGTTTATCGTAAACAAGTTTAAAATACGTATATTTTACTGAACATCGTGCAAAGTGTATGCGCTAGACATTATACACATAAATCCAACGCAACGTTGTTGTGCTACGATATTTTTCTCCAGCTTTCAATTTCCATCATTCTCTATTTTTCTCATTTTCCTTCTCTCTTATTCATACCGAGTTTTCTCAAGATCGCAAATATTTGCCTTGGCATGTTCATTCCGGAGAAGCAAACCCGTCGAGAGTTGGTGACGCGATTCAATATCTCGGTCAGAGAAATCACTATTTGTATTGCGATTTATACATACATCTTGTGTACACACACACACACACATATATATATATAAATATATTCCTTTACACTATGTAAGTACATATATATATATATATATATATATATATTTTTTGTTTCTCCTCACCGCTGTCGTACATAAAGTGAAAAATTTACATGATATATGTATAATAGATATTTTTGTACAATTGCTTTTTCTTTTCTTTTATTTATTTATTTATTTTTTTACCGAACAGAGATAAGAACCGTCTTATACGACTAGAACTGGTCGAAATGTCAAATTTGCATCACACTGTCTTAAAGGCTATTGTTTGATACTTGATTTTATACATATATTTCCGTTCCATTCAGCAGAGAAAAAAAGTTGAAGAAAAGAAAAAGTAATTATAGAAGTACGAGCTGTGCTTCATAAGAACATCCATTCTCTCAACAATTATGCACAACGATAAATTATTTATTTATTCAATTTCTGTTTTGCATACGACTCGAAATTGCATACGCCTTTAGAAAATTGATTTCGAGGTCGATTGAAATACAATCGTCATTGTTGCAATATCTGCCGTAGCAAAAGTTTCCTCCAGTTTGACAAAATGAATTATATGCTGCTACAGAGGCGCCTACGCGATAGGTAATTGAATAAATTTCTCACTCTCTCTCTCCCTCTCTCTCTCTCTTTTCGTGACTATTGACCAAAATATAGTTTCATTATTCATCCTCGCGATGCGATTGTTTTCAATCATGAGAATCTTCTAATGTACGTGTAATTTAAACGCTGCTCCGGACCTCTTTACTGTCGGTAGTGTACGTACGTCAGCTTAAAATGACTCCGACCGGTGTCGGGATTTTCACTCGTGGGACACGCGACGCCCACATTACATATTGTTATACCTGCGGTTCATGTTTACACGCGTACCATCGTCTTACCCACTAAGCATAAGAATCTGAGACTTTCACGCGACGGTGAGATGCGGAAAAAAAAAGGAAATAACAAAAAGAAGTTGATGACGAAGAAGGGCCGAGGGGGGGGGGGGGGGGGGGGGGATTACGAGGATAGAGATGAGATTACGCACGGTGAATTCCCGAACTACGTTAAATTTAATATTTTTCTATTTCTTGTTATCTTCTTATTTTTTGTTTGTTTTCTTGACTTATTTTCACTTTAAGACAAAGTTTAGCGAGAGTCGTCGAGCAGCGAGTTTGCCATCGTAATGGAACTGTTGAACAAACTTGCTAATCTCACCAGACAAGAAAAATAAATAAACAAATAAAACGTCCGTAAAAAATGCGCCTAATACACGCTTTCGAAACGGAAAGAGAAGTAAATTTTATCGATGGACGAAAGAAATGTGTATAATTTATAAGAGATTTTGTTTGGAATGCGTGAAAATTTCCTAAAAATTGTATGATACATGAGAGTAATGAAAGTTGTTTTTGCGGATTAAGGATTACCATTTTTTTTTTTTTTTTTTTTCTCTTTATCTTCACATCGACGATTAGAGAGGCCGGTGATTCGAAATCGATACTTTTTGTTAATTTGATCGTTACCAGATAGTTTCACATTGAATATTAAAGAAATTAATGTACACGCAAGCTGCAATAATTATAAACGAAAGGTGAAAAATTCTTGTAAATTGATTCAATTTCATTCTACGGTTGCTCGTTTTATTCCGAAAACCATTTTTCCATAAAGTAACTGGAACAGACTTCGCGTTATTGTCGATGATAATTAATATCGCTGCAACGTTGTCAAATTACACATTTCGCAATTCCGGTGTGTGGAATCGAAAAGAAAAAATATATCTGTTTTCATATTATCACATAAAACTCCGCAGATCACAATTGTGTAAATAATTTGTTAAATCCTGAACGTGCTACGATAATTTCTTTGCATATGTACGATAAAATTGTTGAAAAACAAAAAAACATTGAATTTCGTCTCGCTAATATTCCTAATCTTCGCGATGTATAGAAAAGCAAAGAAAGAATTCTCGAGCAACAAATTAGTCGAGATGTTAAAAGAGCAACGAAGACATTTCGGCCTGATTGAATTGCGGTGAGAAAGAGATGCGGGTGTGAAGCTGATCGTGAGCTTTTTGCGTCTAGTCGAGCTTACGCGGGGCCGCAGCTTGGCTTACACAGTGTGGAAAATTGTGAGAGAGAAGGGGAGGCGATTGCCGAGGCACGTGCGAATCGCTTTTCTAACTATACGAAACGTTAAATACGCTATAGAAATCCATGTCAGCCTATGTTCAAGGGTGAGGAAGGGTGGGAGGGAGAGTTTCGAGTTGGCGCAGCTTTTGCTCGACGTCTATAAGGGCGAGGGATGAAAGGCTCGCTTCTCACGCCGCTTCCTTAACTTTCCGCAACTAAGTTTCTCATATCTTCTCGACCTGCGCGATATTCGCGTATATAAGTCGTCTTCGTCCTCGTCGTCTGCTTCGTCGTCGTCGTCGTCGTCGTCGTCGTCGTCGTCTCGGTTATAGTTGAACGAAACACAATAAATTGTCACCTGACACGAGGAGACGAGGAGTTCTTGTGCCGGAGGTGTAGTAGAAACTCCTCGAGAGAGAGAGAGAGAGAGAGAGAGAGCAGAGAGAACAACGCGGGGATGAACGTGTAACTACTAACTACTAACTACTAACTATATCCTTTTCAGGGGGGTGTTTCAAAGCCCGGTTGACGTTGCAACGTTACGATTCGCGTTTTGTTGTTTATGCTCATTATCGCAGCGAGAGGTATTTCCGGTTGCGGCGGTTAAAAGGGATCGGTGGTAGTTGGCGGCGTGAAAAAATTGCTATTTTAAACAATTTCTTTTTTTTTTTTTTTTGCTCTCTGTAGCTTATAATGCATTTTATCAATTAAATAATGCAAAGTTGTCGTACAATGTTTTCACTTTAACCGACAATAATATTAAAATTTATTGTAGAATGAGTTAGCGCTATATTTGTTGAAAAAGTTCCACAAGTAGTGCTTTGCGACGATCATCGTGACTTTTGACTAGTTTATCGAAAATCAAGGGCAAAAAAAAAAAATTTTAATGACCGACAAACACTTTCCTTCTCAGGATGATGAAAAGTATCGCGAGAATATTGTTTCACCAATTTGTTTCTTTTTTTTTCTATATATACATCCACGTACGTCATAGGAGAAAAATTTGTTATAAACAAAAATCTACAATAATACTGTTGTCATGATTTTTGTTTGTGGTCACTTGTACTATGTCTTCTTATCACTGTGGGGTGTAATTTGATGCTGGTGTAAGAATAAATTCATGTTATGAGGAAGTCGAGTAATTAAAAAAATACAGTATAGTAAAGAAGCAGATTTGATGTTGGAATAACTAGAAAAAATGTAGTATTAACAATTGTAATAATATTAAATATTTATCCGTGCCAGAGTTTCTTATAACTTCAATAATATTTAAACCGTTGTTGCATAAACAATATCTATTTGATTCGAATTTTTCCGGTAACTATATGACAAATAAATTCACTTCAGTAGCACACTTTGCATCATTATTTAATTGTTCAATAAATTCTTGACAATTTTTTATCCTTCTATTATTCCACATCAACTTATTCTCGACTGTGTACTATCAATTTCTTGATAATCCTTAGATGCTTGATTCACTTCTAGACTATGTCTATTATACGCGAATTTGACTTGTAAAATAGTTTTCATTTTATTTTTCTTTTCATTTCTACATCCGCTTTCGACCGATGGGATATAATTTATACCCTTGAAAATGCCAAGGCAACCGGTTTTCCCGATGGGAATGTAAATTCCTCTCTCGTTCCCATCTGCAACTGCAGCATACTTCAGCAGTTATTCATATTCTACGCTTAATCTGCAACGAAATTGAAAAGCAGCAGGAAAAAAGAAAAGATCTGGATAGAAGAAGAAGAAGAAACAGTTGAAGAAGAAAAGAGACGGGAAAAAAGTGTGGAAGAAAAATTTTTCCCTCTTACATCTATACATATGTATACATATATCCATCCATACATGCATACATACATACATGTATATATGTATATGTATATATCAAGTTCGAAAGTAGGATTACCCTCTACAGAAAGATCAATCCGGACGTAGAATCCAGTCGTAAAAATTGTAGAGCAAAAGTTGAAGGTGGGTGGGGGCGGAAATAAAAAAAGAAGAAAATGCCTGGGAAAACTTTGTCGCTGCAGTTATTCCAACGTATGTTTTTCCGTTTACATTCTCAAGCTGCATCATCAGTTCTGCTCCTACTCACTCTTTGACTTTAAGCGGTGCAGTTTCTTGTTCTTTAATCGGTAACCTTTTCATTTCTCTGTTACAGATTGACGTTGATTTGATTCGGTGCGGCGAGGGAACTTTGCTCTGCATACGGAAATAAGAGAAATCGCTGATATAACAGGTAAGCGGAAAATGAAAGAAAAATGTTGCATTGAAGTTAGCAATTTAACCGGTTGTTAGTAACGTTCGGAGCATAAAATTCTTAGTTCACAATTTTATATTGACTTTGAAGTGATCAAGTTTTTAAAAATGTCGGTATGTTTTGCTTTGTTGTCGCTTACTGGATTTCGGAAATTTAAAAAATTGTGAAATAGGATTTTTCAAAAACGTCAATCATTACGATAACGTCACCAATTTTAGTCTCGTAGAAAAATGAAGTAAAGTTACGAGTATTTATGGAATTGAAGAATTCGAAATACCTGCTATTCTGACTTTCATTTGTCTGGTTTCGAATTTTTTCATACCGCTTTCTGGTTTTTCTGATGTGTACTCGAAATGTAAATCCCACCATTTCAAGGCTTCTCATTTAACACAACTGAGACGACGTTTCCAACCCATTTCCTGTCACAAATATACGCCAGGTTCCAAATCTTCACTCGCAAGTTTTGTATTTTCAAATTACAAACGCGAAGACAATTTTTCCTGCGAATTTTATAAACTATCGTCGTTGTAGTTTAGTTATTTTTATCCGGTATTTATATCGAGTGACCGTCGCGAAGAAGCGAAGGTGATATCGGCCCTTACCGGGTCAAAGGTCGCAAAAGTATAAGAAAAAGAAAAAGAGAATCTATAGGCGAAGGGGGCAAAGCTGCTGAGGTTCGGCGTCGTCGTCTTTGCCGAAAGATAGCCTCGAGCCAATTTCAACGAGCGAATTGACTCTCGGAGAGAAAAAGAGAAGAATTATGGGTAATATGAAGGTGGTACGGAGCCAAGGCTCCCAGCTATCGTGGCTGCTCCTACTATCTCCCACACCTTGTAAATATATATATACATATATATATATATATATATATATATATATTATTATATATGTACACTAAGGTACCTTATTTATATCCTGTACTCTCGGCCACTCTTTTTCCCTCTTTCTCTCTCTCTCCGCACGCTGAAAAATCCCTAAATCCTGATACAGAATCTCATAGTAGTAATCCGGCGTGATAGGTACAGCTCTGCAAGCCAGATGCTTTAACGGCGCATGGCAGCGTGTGGTAGTACTGTTGTGAGTGTCGGATAAACCGACACACGCGAAGTAGACGCGCACAGATTCCCTTACCGACATTGTTACCGGCACTTAGCCAAGACGCAAACCACTTTCTAGAATACCCTGACGGTGGGGATATCCCCCACTTGGCTAAGTGCCGGTAACGATGTCGGTAAGGGAATCTGTGTCCAGTGCCAGCTGTGTGTGTCTAATAGTGACGGTAAAATTTTGAAAATCAAGAGCACATTAACGTTTGAAAGGGAGAAAACGAACAACCAAACCCGCATGCGATCCTTTGTTTTTTTAGTCTTTTCTTTATCACCCAAGCGTCGAAGCGTTGCGATCATCGTTGATTGATTATAACTACACGATATTCGTTGAAAACAGAGTGGACGGCTTGCAAAAAAAAAAAAGAAAATTCGTACATAAATATTCACGTACAGTGTTTATACAGGTATGTATAAACGGCCAGTCTGCATATGCGCGTATATTATATTTTGTCTATGCAGGTCAGTATTGCCGAATGCCGGATTTCGGATTTCCTCTCAATATCGATATCTGTCGGGTGATACCGGGTGCAGTAAATCTCGTTTAGATATTATCGTAGCGATGTCGCGTCGCTACAAACACATGGCTTCCGTGCAATGCGGTAACAACGAGAATTCTATTTTCATGACACTTCACATGCACACATACACTAGGGTGTTTCAGAAAAAAAATAATTTGCGATTTACCGCCATGGCAAAATCCCTAAAACGTTTGATCAGATTGAAAAAAAGTTTCTACCGAAAGACGAGCGTTCTACGTTATGTACATATATATGTATGTATATATCCGTGCGAAAAATAAGTACTTTATTTTATACAAAAAGTGTATGTAAATTTACATGTATATCTAGGTATACGTATCGCACAATGTCTGCATTGTGCTGTACCCAGGTTGCAGTTCGAGTTTTACCGTTGAAATGCAGGAATGTGTAGCATTGTACTATATTTTACAACAGCATCTGGTTTTCATGGGGCGACGAGTGCAGAGGACCAGATGGATGCATCCGTGTGTTTGCAACGCACGACTATAGATGATATATTCTTGCATCATGCCGCACAGGCATGCACAGCTCTGGGTATCTTTGCCTGCAATCTTCGTATTATTATACCTACCACACGCGTGTTAAATTCACGTCACGTTTATCGTTGTACGAATTTTATACACGGATTCAATTATTCACTTACATGCAATATTTATTCATACACTGAGAGAAATTTTTATTTCCGGTTACCGCTCAGTCCCTAACTATTTTCATCTTTTACCACAATCGAAAAATATAGTTCCAGGTAGAAAATGAAAATTAGTTTTCTGGCTGTTACCGGAAAGTCTGGTATCCGTTACTATTCTTTCTCATTACGATCGCCGTTGCTATATTTTCTTGCAACTGTTGCGAAAATTTAATGCTCGCTCAACGATAAATTGACGTTAAAGCCTTGTTTAACTAAAAAAGTGAAGTAAACCGAAAAAACTGATTATGCGTTGCAATTACCAAAAAAGGATCGACGATAGCGCAAAATGGTTAGGCGTACCACGTTTTCCGTAATCCCAGAAATTTTCAAACAGTTTTTTGTAACGATACCTGCTTTACTGAATTCTTCTAGTTACCGTAGCAAATGAAATTTTTCTCAGTGTAGCATTGTTCGAGCTTTCGAAGACGCTTTGAAAATAACGGGGCGAAAACAGTTCGCAAGTTTTAATCACAATATATAACTAAGCGAAGTTTCGTGCGAATTTCTTCATTATTTTTGAAATGTGTAATTACGTTAGATTGGTTTTACATAAACAGCTGTATATTTAGCCAGCGTATCGTAACGATCAATTATTATCATATATAGGTACGTTTTAAAATTTTTTACTCAGATTGAGAACTCTTTTCTTGTTAGGAAAATTCAATTCATTCTTACAATAAAATTTTTCCTGAAAAACCAATACATCAACAATTGGTTCGTTGCGTATAACGGAATAAAAAAGAAAAAAACAAAACGATAGAATTTTGAACCGCGTATAGATATCAGTTAAATAAGTCAAATGGGAAATGAATTAATTCGATTTCTCGGTCCTTGCGTTATAAAATAATTTTCTCTAATCTTGTAGGCGGAGAAGTAATGAAAAAGAGAAGAATGAAATTAAAAGCGTGATTATCAACTGGGTTATTCAAAACCCGTGAAACGCGTTCACTATTTATTCACGCAACAGCAGATTACGTAAAACTGTTCGGTATACATTCACGTGTACGTACGTATGTATACGTGAGGGTTCGTTCACAATTTTAAACTGCACAAATCACACGATTCACAGGATTTGTATTCTCTTCTACGATATGAAATTCAGATATAACAATTTATTGTCAAATGTTTGCGGCTGTGGATGGACGAAATTTTTGACAATTTCATCGAACGGTATCGAAAAAGTAAAAAGAATTATCTAATGTGTTGTTTATACAATGACAATTTCGATTCGTTTACCTTTTTTTTGTTTTTTCACTCACTTCTCTTCCGTTTTTTTTTTTTTTATTGCTTTCTTCGAGTACGTTTGCGACTCTTTCTCTCTCTCTCTCTTTCTCTTTCTCTCAATTTGCGGATGACTGCAGAATCACAACGTGTACAAAACCGCGCAATATTTCTTCTATGCCATTTCACATGTATGGCAGCTCGGTGACGAGAGATAAAACATTTATGCTACAGATCGCAAAGCATTGGGCGAAATCTCACCGAATTTATTCATTCTCAAACATTGCGCGAGTTTTTTAATTTTTTTTTTTTTTTTCTTCTACAAGGCAATTTATCAAGAACGCGTGTATATATAGGCATCAGGATGACGTGTATTGTACAAATTTAAAAAAGAATGAAACATAGAAAAACATTTACGAGACGATAAATTTTCTCAATGTCACCTCGAAATTCGTTCGAAATGTTTCAATTTCCAATATTTTTCACCGATTATTGGTGAAAATGTTTTGCTTTGAAATTCCTCTTTTTTTTTCTTCAACTATCTTATCGTGCTGTTTAAAAATCACAGTCTAGTATATTCTTTCATCTCTCTATCTCTCTCTCTCTCTTATTCATCTTTCATCAACGATCATTCAAAAAATTTGCGAGTATGCAGTCGCAATTAGCGTTCTCTGCAACAAGTATAGGGAAAACTTTAGTCGTTGCGGTGTTTTAAGGTTATTTCTTTTTTCTTTATATTTTTTTTTATGCCCCCCCCCCCCCCCCCCCCCCCCCCCCTCTTAATTCGAGTCTACCGAATACGCCAACATCGAGCATTATACTCATACGAGTAATTGCTACGATGGTGCAGCAGCAGCCGCAGCAGCAGCGCGAGTTTTTCATGCAGCAGCGAAACGATTCTCCCATTCTCACAGCTAATTAGTCCGCGAAGTTTTGAATGGCTGCGTGGATAGCGGTACAAATTTACTAATAGAAGTTGGGAACGTTCGCGAGTTGAACCTGCACCGACTCCAAAATAAACCTGGAAATGGAAATGGAAATGGAAATGGTAATGGAAAGGGTAAGGAAAAGGAAAAGGGACGGAGGCTTTTCCACTTCGAAGGGGTGAAAACTCTCTGAATTCACCGAGGCTTATTAGTGAGCTTCCGCCATCTGGTTACTGACTGTACTCGTTGTTCCGTGATTCATTTCGCAATATCGCACTAGAATCTGTGCAACATCCATCCACCCAAAGCATATATAACGAAAAAAACTGACGTATCGAATCTATGGTCTTAAAGCGATTTATTTACTGAGAAAAAAACAATTCTCCCGTTTGGAAAAAGGCTTTGGCTCAATTTCAAAAGGTTTCGCTGACCATTCGAAATTTCCTTTTTAAATAACGCGAAAAAAAAAATTTCCAATCATATTCTTGCAGGGCATTAAATTCTCTAAAAAAAGACAATGGGGTTGATTTTTTAGACTTCAAATTCGTATAATTAGGGGCCGTGAAAGTCGAAGAAAAGCGGAAACATGCAATAAAAACTAGGAGGTTCTATTCGAACAACAAAAACTGGGCATCAGTGGACCCAGCAAAAACGTCGGACCTAAAAACTGGAATGCTCGTCCGATGTTCTTTATCATACACAACAACTTTGGCCCGCAATATTGTTAAATTCAATCTTTGACTTTCGATGTATTTGAACAAATTTAAAAAAATGGGACACGCTATGTATCTAGGTACGCACTATTTTCGCATACTGTCGGAATATGCTGCGAGGATTTGCAGCGTGGGATGTCGATGTAAAGTAAAAAAAAAAAAAAAAAAAAAAAAAAAAAAAAAAAAAAAAAAAAAAAAAAAAAAAAAAAACCCAAAGCACACATTCATTTCGCGAAAATATAACTGTTTTCTTCACATAGCCTTCAATGTCGACAACGCAAGAAATCATTCCGCATGCCTGTACGAGTTTTTTTTTTTTTTTAATTTTTTTTTAAATTTTTTTCATTTCTTTTTTTATTTTCATCAATTTGTCGCTATTATATGTATGTTGGAAATCTTTTTTTTTTCCCACGTATTCCTTGCCTCAGGGAATCGTCCCGGCATGGCACACGGACTTTGCTTTCCGTTTATCATTTTTCTTTCTCTTTTCGCTACTCGATTAAATTTACTCTTGGCAGCCGGCGGCCGTCCGCATGGCTCGTTTTTTGCGGGACTAACCTGGTTATAATGCAGGTGCTCGAGATTCCGGTGATCAGAATTCAAGGTGGCCGAGGTTTTCTCGGGTTCGTTGACCCCGTCTGGACGGGTAACTCGCTACGAGCCAAGCGTGAGATTAAGCCGAAACTTTTTTAACTACTCAAGTCATATACCGTCCCAATCTCTGTCTGTTCAATCTTCCCTTTTTTTTTTTTTTTTTTTACTTTTCTCCATCGCTATATCATTTTTTCATTTCGGTAGGTCTTCTTTTTTTCTCATCCTTCTTCGCTCTCTCACTACGCGCAAATTTTGCAAGCAACCGCCCGGCGAACCGGATTATGCAACCGCTAATTACCCGTAGTACCTACGTATTACGCATATATTACAGGTATTATAACTGTCCGTGTGATGTGTGTAATTAAATCGATCCAAATATACTTTCAACCTGTCTATATGTGAGTCACGTAACGTTTACCTAATCAGTTAAACTCATTCTCTGCACAAAAAACAAAAAAAAAAAAAAAAATTTAATTGTTTTCAGTTATGTGTTTTATAAAACTCAAAAATTGAGGAAGGCTATGAATTGAACAAAAAAAGGAAAAGAAAAAACCAAACGAAATAAAATCGCGAATGTGTATCGTAAATTTGAAAGAATGGTGTGTGAAAAAGAAAGTAATGGATCAAAACGAGTTTAATCAGAGTCGAATTGTCGAATGCAAGCTTTACATATAAGGAGGCTAATTGACCAAAGATCGATGATTTTTCAAAATTATAGTATTTTTGGAGTAAGGTTTAATCAATTGAAACGTAATTGGAATTATAGAATCAAACGGATATTTTCATTGTTATACAGTTGAAAATTACTTTATTCCACATTTTAGAACACCTTGTTTTCTCATTCTCATTTAACACAAATGCATCGATTGTATTGTTTAAGCAGAACAATTCACCAACTATAATATATAACCCAGCAAGTGTATTGATTTCGTAAGATAATCTTTTCAAATCAAAGAAATTCCTTCAAAAAAGATACACTCGCATAAAACGAATATAGCTGAGTATTTTTGCATTTCGCGTTATCAAATAAAAGAAAAACAAAGAAGCTTTATTTTACTACGAACAAATTTTTGCCTCAGATTTAACGAAGAGATTGGAAAGAAAAAAAATTTATTCCTTTCCTCTACACGATAATTTTTTTTTTTCCGAGTGTATCTTGCTGCAAATCTACTAAACAATGTCGATCCTTGGCCAAAACGAACCTTGTACTCAAACTTCGAAAGTCTTCAAGGCGTTGTTCGAGTTTCTGTCACGGTGAAACGATCTCTGTCGGTCTGTATTTCACTCGCGTTGTCAACGTGGATTTTTCACAAAGTTCGTAATTTTCGGATACCTGCAGCAGTACATCCTTACAGTCGAAACTTGTCCAAGTGGTTGCAGTTTTGTACGTACCATGGAGGTCGTATTTACACGAAAGCTCATGATCCAGGAAAGCACACTGATAATCCTACGTCTTGACTCGACAACCGGATCAACCGGCGATGAGACGTCGCAGTGTGGAAACGGGGGGAAAAGTTTTTTCCCGCTTTGCCGAAGTTCACCTTCCGCCTATTCTTCTGTTTCTTATTTTTATTTATTTTTTTTTGTTTCTTTTACCACTCTTGAAACGCTGATTTCACCTCTGATTGTGAAAACAATTTTTTAATACGTAATTTTCATTCATTCGCCATGATATCAGTGTTTGAGTAAAGACTTGTATAAGGTATTCAATTTGAACTTGTGGACGGTTGAAAAAAAAAACCAAAAAAAAAAAAAAATCTGGGAAAACTTATCTTCAAGTTTGTAAATCTCAAACACACGTCGGATTGTTAATTCCTTTCGATTGCAGTGGCCCCGAAAAATGCAAAATTTACAGGAACTTTGATTCGAGAGACGTAAAATATGGATGTTAGAAATCTGCATATTCGAAGCGAGAAAAAAAATTTACCGTAAACTTCGGAGAAAATAATTTACGATTCTGGGATATTGGGAAGAGAATGAAAAATATGTATTTTTTTTTTCAGTAATTTAAAGTGTCAAACGTCAGGATAAATTAGTAGTTGAATTTCAGGCTCAGTTTTCATTCCTCGCATTACAATAATACCAATATTTTCGTTGTACGGGACGGAAAAGAACAAACTTTGGCGAAATATTTTAATTTTTGGAATTTTACTCCATCGGAACTTTAATTTTTCGATCTTTGCTCCATCGTAACTTGAATTTTCAGAATCTTGCATTTTGGAACTTTGAGCCGTCGGGTTTCCGACTATTCGAAACCTTGTTGTTTCTTCTAAGTTTGATCTCTTAATTTCAAGTTTCGCCAGCAAATAATTCGAAATTAGACGCTCTCGGAACTTTTCGAATTTGGAACTTGAATCTTGCCTTCGTTCCACACTGCGCGTATCGTTTTACCGTTCGCTGATACGGCATACGGATAACCCTCGGCTATTCGGAAAAGCAGGTTACCCTTTGACCGCGTTATTATACAGTTCGAGCCCCAGGGAAAATTGATCTTTGATCTTCGGCCCTCCGGGCTTCTGGAAAATGCATGCGGCAGTGCGGAGGTAATTAGTGGTCACAGAGGATAATCGATCGATGTATTGATTACTGCAACGGTCAGCTCGTTCAGACTGTAAAGGAAGCCTCTCGCACTGCCAGTAGTCTGCAAACGCGTTAAAATTGCATACAGTGAGAAAAATTTCATTTCTTACAGTAAATAGACATATTCGGTAAGACAGGTGTCGTTAAAAAAACTGTTTGAATATCGTTGGAATTACGAAAAACGAGGTACGCAAAACCATTTTGGGCTATCGTCGATCCTTTTTTGGTAATTGCAACGCAAATCAATTTGTTCGGTTTACTTTACTTTTTTAATCAAACAAGGCTTTAACGTCAATTTATCGTTGCACGAGCATTAAATTTTCGCAACAGTTGCAAGAAAATCTAGCAACAGTGATCGTAATGAGAAGGAATAGCAACGGATGCCAGACTTTCCGGTAACAGCAAGAAAACTAATTTTCATTTTCTACCTAGAACTATATTTTTCGATTGTGGTAAAAAATGAAAATAGTCAAGGACTGAGCGGTAACCGGAAGTAAAAATTTCTCTCAGTGTACTAGGAAGTTTCGTAGTCTCGGAGATAGTTGGAATTTCATGTCTGTCTCAATCTCTGAAAATAGAACCGGAAATTGTAAATTGCAAGCTTTGGCAATGCACAGCCGGTTGCAGTGAGGGATCGGTTGGTTCAAAGATTATTAAAAGCTTGCAGTCAATTTGTTTTTGTATAAAAATTTTATTCGGTGAAATGTATAAGGTGTAATTATGTGTAGATATATCGAAGCGACGCGTTACATTCTCGTGCTCAAGTCTAATTTATTTTTCAACGCTTTGTTATTGTGTTACCAGCGATAATATGCGACGCCGTGACTTGTCGTGGTTCACTGGAGAGAATGAATGCGGAACGTCGAGTTCGTTTGTTATACCCTGAACAAGATAAACAAAAAAGAAAACGGTAAAAAATGGAAGAAGACAAATGGAACGAATCGCGTTGTTCGTTGTCGGGAAAATGAGAATCACACTCGTGATAGTTGAGGTGTATCTTGGGGCTAACGTCCACTGAGATAAATTTCATTTGTTTTATTGTTGTTCCAGAAACTTGATAAGAATTGAAAAAAATAGTTTTTTCGCAATACTTTTCATCGCCACGAAAATGGAAAGGTTTCTCTGTCTGTCCGACAAACTTCCGCGATGATCTCGAAAACGGCAGAGTGAAAGATCTGAAACTGATACGACTTGGCAGACAAATGACGAAGTTTTGAAAGAAAAATATCTGAAAAACAGGACAATTATACAGTTTTTAAAAAATTAATATGTAAGCTGGGAAAAACATGAACGTTTAGTCTGAAAAAGTAATAAGGAAGAAGTGTATTTTTGTTGGTAAAACATTGAGAATCGATTTATTTCCTGTGAAACCGGAAGTTGAAATTAAATGAGACATGTCAATTTTTTATGCACATCATTTCGTTGTAAAATCCAGCGTGAGTTTTAGATTTTTTCATTCAGTCGTTTCGGAGATTATCGCGAGAGTTTTTCGGACAGTCCGACATTTTTTTTTTTTAAACTTTTTTTCGGATTCTAGAGGTTAAAAAAAGTAATTTTTGACGAAAACCGATAATTTCCCTGTATCGCCAAAGCTGATAAAAAGTAAAAAAATTGTTTTTGGTCACATCTGTATGCATAAAACTCATTCTTACATTTTTACATTTTGTCCCCGGATGTATATCCGTATATTTTTTTGTTTGCGGTAAGAAATCTGAGTAGTTTACAAGGACTTTGAAGTAGAATTATTTTCGATTGGTAGATTTTCTCGGTGTGCGTGTAACGGAAAATCATCCACCACACGAATTCCGTGCAATTAGATAGGCGAATAGAATGGTCCGCGATTTCGAATCGCCCTACAACAATTGAATACCCATTTTCCACCGTCGTGCATCATGCAATAACGTTCATTGCTAATTAACCCCGTTTTACACTCTGTGTTAAGGTTGCCCAATTAGGAATGTATTGGCCGCAAATTGCTTCCGTATCGAAATATTGTATCAACCGGAGCTGATGGAGGCGAATTCAACCAAACCGCGGCGTTTCTTCGACGGAGGGAAAAATGTTGGAAAAACCGCGAAATTCATTTCGATGGGAAACAACCATGATTAATAAGATTATGCAGGGAGGAAACCTTGTCAAAGGGATAAATTACCGTTTCGCTAATTTTCATTAATCCATCGCTAACTGAATTTGTTCGTAAATTAATAAAAATAATCTTTTTCAAATAAATTAGAGAATAATACTGAAATTTATGAACTGTAAATTTTCATGTTCGGTAATTAATTGAAATACCGAATCAAATATCTGTTTTCGATAGGTTTGCGGAATAGCAATCTATGCGTGATTATCTGTACGAAATTATTAACAATTAATTATAATTGGACATTATTATACGTATACGGATTTGTGAAATTTCAAAGGTTAAAATTTTGATACTTTTATTTGATCGCGTTTCAATTTTTCTTTTTTTTTTGTTTTTTTTTTTTTTTCATCGCGATTCGATGACGTTACTCTTCTCATTCGAAACCCTGATAATAATTCTTGAGCACACTTTTTTCTCTCATTACTTACAACGACAGATTTAGATCGTTGCTTCACGGCTTTTACGAGCCAAACAATAAGAATTCCGATTTTCCCCTCCGTTTCTGGCAAAATGAAAAAAAAAAGAAAAGAAGAAAAAAAAAATAAATAAATTGCCAGTTCTGGGACTTAATTATTTTTCGTTAATCACCACCCGGCGCCCGGTTGAACACAGTGATTTACTCTTCACCGCGGAAGCAGTCGGCTCGGGTTGTGGCGATTTAAAAAAAAACGTGACAACTGACAATGAACCTTTTTCTCTCTTTCTCTCTTTCTCTCTTTCCCTCACCATTCGTCTCTCTTGTGGACGATCGATTTTAAGGAAATACGGGGTTGAAATACGCACACCCTGCAATTATCAACACTAGCTACAAAAACGTTTACCTGTAGCGCCGGGCGAAAAGGGAATGAAAATTGAAAATAGAAGAATCGGATGTTTGAAGATGTATTTACAGAAATTATTTTTATAATAGTTTACGTGCACTGAGAGAAATTTTTACTTACATTTTTGTAGAAAACTATCGAAAGAGATTTTCATTTTTTCAAAAGTCAATTCGATATTCCTATTCTCTTTCTGCTTCTCTATCATTTTTCATTATCGTTGCAATATTGTTGCGCATTTGTAGAAAATAATTTCTTCGATTAAAATGAGCCCATTGCAGATTGAAAAGGAACGAATCAATGAGATATTTAACCGTTCAAAAGCGATTCGAATCGAATTAGCATCGATTCGTAAACCTTTGACTGTAATTTCGTTACTTTCTATTTTCATATTTTTAAACAAATCTTCGTCAACGGCGAATATAATAACTTGATAGATTCTCGATGTACGGTTGAATCTGGTAATAAAATCAAAATAAAAATAGTATCAATTTCTATCCGACAAAAACCCCTCGAGTAAAACGTTGCCGTTCGATTTCTCTTTTTACCATTTCCACGTTTTTCTTATTTCTTTTTTTTTTTTTTTTCTTCTCGGTACTTGTGGGAAATAGGAGATCCGTGTCGACTCCGAAGTGGGGGGATCAGACCTTAGCCGAAAGTTTAGTCGTTCGTTTTTTATCTAGGCGTGATCGACGAGCCCGGAATATTTCACGCGTCGAGCACGTTCTCAATATCGTTGCGGTGATACGTATTATATAAGTAAACTCTATCCCTCCATCTTATCCCAAACACTCACCGTTGAACTCTGAATTTTTAAAATCCACCCCGCGAAAAACGAAACTTTACAACCCCTCGGTGCGCAGCCGTTCATATACTCGGTATCAAATTCGAAAAGTGGTTTCCATCCCTCCACGTTGCCGGAATCGCCCCGATTTGATACATATGTGGATTACGCAAGATGGGGAAACCCGGTTACACCATTATGGTCAGCTATCGGTGAGCGTCCGACGATGAAAAGAGGCTGAGGCGATCCTCGTTAAAATTCTATACGCGAAATAGTTCACGACCCCATAAATCAATGAGCTTTTTCTCCCCGCGCGGAAGAAGGTTCGTTCGTTTCTTTTTTTTTTTTCTTCTTTCTTTCTTTTTTCTTTTTCTTCTCTTTTTTTTTACCCCATCGTTCGTTCTTTGGTTTCTTGCGAATACTTCTTCAACTTTCTTCTTATATTATATCTGTTGTACATTTTTTAGGGTGGGGTTGAAGTTCCGAATTTGAAAAGTTGCGAAAGCGCGTTATTCCTAATCATTTGGTGGAGAAGCTTGAAGTGAGGAAATCAAACTTTGGAGAAACAACGAAGTTTCGAATGGGCGGAAACCCCACGGCTCAAAGTTCCGAAAATACAAATTACGATAGAGCAAAGTTCCGAAAAGTAATGTTCCGGCAAAGCGGAATTTTGAAAAATAAAGGTTCGATAGAGTAGAATTTCCGAAGTTAAAATATACTCACACGGCGTAGTTTACTCAACGAGTGGATTTAAAAAATCGGAAAAACCGAAAATCGGAATTAACAGGTTTCCGAACGTAAAAATATCGAAAATTCGAAACAATGATAGATCAAAGTGGTGAAATTTCACCAAGACAAAATTCACAGAACCGAAAATGTTGGATCATTCGGAATTTCGATCTTTCACATCTTAAAATTTCCTCAGCTTCGCACTTTTGGTACTTTGGCTTGTCCGAGTAACAATGCCCTTTCGGCATTTTGTCCTTTCGGAACTTTGAGCTTCGGGTTTCGGATCATGCGAAGCTTGGACGTTTCGTCGAGGTTTGATTTCTGTACTTCAGCTTTCGCTAGCAAAAAATTCGGAACTTGGCGCTTTGGAAACTTTTCAAATTCGGAATTTTAACCCCGCCCTCATTTTTTACCCGCCGTTGAAATATTTTGACAGTATTTTCAGCTTCTCAATTACCCAAAGATGCATTCTTCTACTCACTGTAGCAAATAAAATTTTTCTCAGTGTACAAATCCATTTCGTTTCCCCATTTAACTTTTTTCTTTGCCTCATCTTGCACACCAATACCGTCACGCTGTAGATCATGCACGCTAGCTTATATTGCCTGGACCGATAAATAATCTCCTTTCTTTACGGCATAAACAACAAAGTCTGGATTTATTCCCGCGTGTATGTGTGTACATATATATAAATGTGCGTTCGTATGTATTCACGCTTTGTACGTACATCCGTGAGCTTGCGGGGGTTTACTTTGCGGACCCCGACGTGCAGTGCAGCTACACACTCACACACACACAGACACACAGGCACGCATGTGAAAACGGGCAGTACAACGATGTGAATTATGCTTTTGCCAATATAAATCGCAGGCTGCCCCCCCTTTCCCCTCCCATTCTCTCTACTCCTCGAAGAATTTAATGCGTTTTATTTTCCTTCACACCCCGGCGAATGGGGGAAAAATAAAGGAGGAAGGAAAGTTAGAGGGAGCATAAGCCGCTTATAGGTATAGTCACTTCAATTTTCTTCGTAACTCGCTGCTGGCCTCTGGTAAAGTTTATATATGTATAATATACAGCTGCAAGCGGCTGAGAAAATGAAGATATGCGAGAGCTTGCGGAAAATTCACTCCTCGAAAAATATACATCTTACAATGTATTGTGAGCTTTTTCAAAAAAATTTTCAACCATCCATTTTCCCATTATCGTATGATGAAAAGCGCATCTCGTACGTATATCATACGTATTCCATTGGGGAGTAGCATTGTTATTCGTTTTTCACGTTTGAGAGCTCGTGAAAAATAAAACTAGCGCAAGTATATAACAATATCGCAATTATCGATAATCGTTAATTCGTGCTGTTTGGAATGTGAAAAAGAGAAAATAGGAAAGTAAAAAGTAATAAACTGCAGCATCGCGTTCCGTCATTTTCAACTGTAGAGGATTCAAGGTTTCTACTCTCATGGGGAAGAGAATAGTTGTAAATATGGGGAATTCCATGCTAATCCGACCAACGACTGATCTTCACTATTTTTAATTGTGTTCAAAAATTTTGCTGCAATCGTCCCAACTCTTAACACAGTACCTTGGATTTTTTCAGATATCTTATTCAAATGGTTAATTGTTTATAAACATTAAGAGTGATTTTGAACAGGACCTTTTTGAAAATTCTTATGAAATTGTAAAAAACTGTATTTTCTTTACAGAACATTTCAAGACTGGGCCGATGATGGGCTGATTTTCTGCTCAACTTTTCTTTTTAGATCTTGGTTTTTTTTTTTTTTTTTTTTTTTTTTAAAATAGAAACCGCTGTTTCAGAGAATTTTTTGATAACCTAAAAGAAGGTCCTTTTCAAAATCACTTATCAATGTTCGTAAAAAATCGAGTTGTTGAGTAAAAAAAAATTGGAAAAATTTCAGCTCACTCTTTCAGAGTTGGAACAATTGCGGAAGAAAATTAAAACGACATCAGAAATGACGAGGGTCAGACGTTGGTCGGGTTTGCATGGAATTCCCCGTACACGAGAGGTTTTATTTTGTCATGAGAATATAGAATTTAATTCCTGAAATAATTTCTATACGAATGGTGGATGGTAACCTACAGTCTGACACACGTTACACCCGTATTAATATTAATACTCGTGGATGACCGAAAATTTGTCATAAACCGTTCGCCTCTGGATTCACGTGCGAACATCGCGAAACGATATAAATATACATGGGTATATAACATACGATATACATACGCGTATACACATTGAAATGCATAGATATACGCGAATATACCGAGCTTAGAGATCTCGCAATTCTGCAGAGGCACGTTTGACACATTTTGCAGTATTGAATAAGCTCGAGCTGGAAATCACACGGCTTCTGCCAATATCCCCGCGATTTCTCATTCCCTCCACCCCCTCACCCCTTAACTCCGCGATCTCTCGCGTGAAATTTTTATTTCAGAGGAAAGAGTAATTTGCCATCGTGACGTTCTTCTCTCTCTCTCTCTCTCTCTCTCTCTCTCTCTCTCTCTCTCTCTCGATGCTATTCCGCTTCTCGCGCAATCGGCAAATAACGGATGAACGAATGCGTTGAATTGACCAGGTGAAATTATACTTTTCTCTATGCGCAAGGCGTTCCACGCCAACTCGACAAATGACGTTCCTACGCCATTTTCGACTTCGTTCATAATATTTTCTACAATCGTCACTGAAACTGTTAATTTTTTTATTTTTTTTTTATAAATTTTCAAAAGTCAATACAGACAAAACGACATGTTTGAAAATGTCTAAAATATCAGCTAAAATTCTTTGATCAGTGACTTTGATTGTTTTAGATCTAATATGGAGGCGAAAGCTGTCTGTTTAATAATTATATTTGACTAATTTCAATATGAAAGAAAAAAAAAAAAAAAATTGAAAATTATTTTTGGTCATTTAGCGCCAAGCGGATGATTATACGTGCACAAATATTAACGATTACCGATAAAACAATCAAATTAAGCAAATTTAGAAATTTTTACTTATTCGAATACTTCAAAACTGTTCTTCTGTTTTGATCATTGAGACTTTTATTTAAAAAAATGACTTTTCGCGAAAGAAACGTTTGAAACAACTCAGGAGTTAGAGTTAGGAAAATCGTATGATAAATTATAAACGAAATCAAAAATAGCGAGGGAGAACAATCATTTGTCGCGTTGGCGTGGAATACTTAATATACGAGCATTAGAAATAATATATTTTAATATCGCTGTTGGAAAATAAATTGTGCCGATAACGTGACGCCAATATAAAATTCGTGTTACCTCCTCCTTTTCCATTTAGCAAATCTGCAGGAAATGCTTCCGCGTACCTTGCAGGTATAATATATAATATCGATAATAATTAAAATACACCGATCATATTTCAATCTAACGCAGCAGCAGCAACACTCGGTGCTGACGTCGATTAATGTCTTTATTATTTACAAAAGGTTCAAATTTCTGGAAAAAAAAAGAAATAAAATAAGGATGAAAGAAAAAAAAAAAAAACACAACTTGAACTCGAATTGACGATTCTTACCTGGTAATTGTTGTGAATTTTTGATTTTTTTTTTTCTGTTACTTATCACGTTTTCTCGATAAACGAAAAATCGGGAATACTGTTGAAGAACTTTACGGTATAAAACATCATAGCATAGATAAAGACATTAATTACGGGTGGGGGGGATTCTTATTCTCATAAGAAGGAAAGTGAAGGTGATCGAAATTTTCTGACCGTTCAAAAGTTTTTATTCACTAGTTGAAACATCTTACCAAGTTAAAAGTTAGACAGCGGAGTCGAATATAGAGATAGCCAAATTTTCCGAGCAGCGTTTTCAACGAGACAAATACACCGTAATTTTTTTTTTTTTTTTTTTTCTCCTCGGACCTGGTACGAACTTTTGATTAAAAACCTTGAAAATTCTTATGAGAAAAAGTAACGTTTTCTAGGGATGGGTAAAAATGTGTAGAGGACAAGAAAATATGAAAAAGTTTTTAAACGTTATCTGGAACTAACTTGAGGCTTGCTATCATCGATATTCGATTCCTCTCTTCTTAAGGACAGGTCTAATATGTATATTAAACGAAGACGATGAAGTTGTTGCTCTCTTCCATTGTTCTGAAAAGTTGCTAGGGAAACGAGAAGCAGTCTAGAAGCAGAATCTTGTAGATGAAAAAGACGTGTCTTTCTTAAATTGAATGTCGTATCTCTTTAAAAGTTTGTCAATCAAAGTACGGAATTTTCCTTGTTAAATAAAAGGGTTCAATAACACGCGTCCTACACGCAAAACACCGCAAAGTTCGCGAGTCATAATTGGCCATTCTCCGACGTGTATGCATTTACATCCCTGTGTGTGTTTGTGTGTGCGGCGATATTACGTACAACGAACTTTGCTGACAATAAATCTGATAGGAAATTTCGGCATCAACTCTCCCGTGTAGGGGTTGTTTTTGCAACCCTTGTGAAAGCTGCTGGTAGAGAAAGGACGCGAAGGGTGTCTTTCATAAGTAAAGTTGCGCGTTCCGTTATCGGGGGAAGGGGGGGAGGCTCATCGCAGCGTTGAAATGTTCCGCAAATCCCGAACAATGGCTCGACGTCGTCTCCGCGGCTTCGTCGTCGTCGTCGTAGAATCTCTCTTCCCTAAACCGCGAAGAAGCCTCGGGGGTGACGTTAACGTCTCAGCTGCCGGCTGGCATCGACCAACCTCCCCCCCTCTTTCACCCCGCGCCAAATCGCTAATGACGTCTATTTATCTCAACCCGTTTGTCACACCCGGTGCCACAGCAGCTACTACCGGTAACCATCCCCTCGATTTTCGCGGGGGCGTGTTGATCGCTCAGGTGCACGTCGTCATCGACGCCCACGAGTTTTCGGTGGTGGGGATGAAAATTTAGGACGATAGGATAGAAATAGAGAGACGAACTCCCCGTATCGAAATATATCCCAAGAGGGGAAAATCCGTTTCGTACCTATCGAATTTCTGCGTTGTCTAAAAAGTCGAAGTATGTAACCGTCTCGGTTTGAATGATTTTGAAAAAATTTGGGGGTGAAAATTTAGGTGTATAGGAAAACGGAGCTCGCAATATCTGTAAAGACGGGAAAATATGTTTCGTATTAAAATTTTACGATGTGTAAAAAGTTGCAGTATATAATTGTGACGTAGAAACGGGTTGACCAAAGCTGTTGAAGGATCGTAATTAAACGACTGCGAATTGTTAGCAGAAACGACACCGATACAGGCATGTGTGTGATGCAGAGCTTTACACGTCGCACGCAATTCGGCGCAGAAACGCAACGTTCGCAGAGGCGACAAGCAACCGGCCAAGACCCGGCTGGAAGAGACGATCATGCATTATTCAGCGACACTTTATGCCCCGTCCGGCATAAAGAGAGGAGAGGAGAGGAGGACTGCATACCTGCAGGATGTCTGCAGAGGTGCTGGTGAAACAACGGTGCTTTGCCCGGCGTAAAAGAGAGGAGAGGAGAGGAGAGAGGGACGTCCGTTCCTTCCCATTCTTTCTTCTTCTTGTTCTTCTTCTTGTTCTTCTTCTTCTTCTTCTTCTTCTTCTTCTTCTTCTTCTTCTTGGCCCTGTCCTCTAGGTCAGTTCGATTCGTCGGTCCGTCGACGACGCGACGTTGACGTATCGTTGCGAGGAGGCGATAAGAAGGTGGTTCAAAAGGCGCGGAGTGACCACCGCTCCGGTCCATTATCCGCACCTTTGTACACCCATCGATTTATTCCCTACCTTTGTCCATCTTGACGCGAACAAATGAACTCTTATAATACACAGAGACCTGCTAACCTCTGTGGTAAATTGCACATTTTGAAGGTTGTGTTTACCTCTCACACGTAACCGATACTCGTCTCTCGGCCATTTCAAAAGATGAAAAGTTTTTCATTGTTCGGTACCGAGGTGAGAAATTTTTAGTTCCGGTTTGACTATTTTCATTTTCTACCACAATCGAAAAATATAGTTATAGGTAGAAAATGAAAATTAGTTTTCTAATTGTTACCGAAAAGTCTGGTATCCGTTACTATTCTTTCTCGTTGCGATCACTGTTGCTAGATTTTCTTGCAACTGTTGCGAAAATTTAATGCTTGTGCAACGATAGATTGACGTTATTTATAGATTAACCGTCGATGATACAGTTGTGATAAAAATCGTGCACCGATTTGCGGCGTGAAAGAATTTTCAAAACAATTTCTGTTTGTGGAAAGAAATGTTTTCGATTCGTTTGATTTCTATCCTAAAAATCTGAGGCCACATTAATCGAATTGGCTTGAGAGAAAATAATTGGCGAAACAAAAGCTATGAAACTGTCACTCTGTTCATATCTATCAGTGTCAGCGATTCAACGTTGTTGAAATCGTTCCGTTCGGGAGGGAGTTCGAAGTAGGTGTGTGTGATTAGAGATAAATCGTTATCACTTGTACATTAAAAAAGATAGAAAAAAAAAAAAAAAAAAAAAAACTCTGCGTTAGCAGGCTACGAGAAAAAATAAAACACGAAAACAGAGAAACGTTACAGGATTACAAATAATAATTCTCTGCTTTTCTAACTCCGTCATATTTTAAACCGAATCGTTTCACCGAAGATCGGTGTTTGTTGCAGGTACGATAATTATATTTGTAAAAGAGAAAAAGAAGAAAAATATAAGAGCGAAAAGATTTCTTTCTTTCTTTTCTTTTCTTTTTTTTTCTTTCATTTTTTTCTTTTTTTTCATTCTCGTATACTCGTTGAGCAATTCATGACACCGGTAATTGGTTTGAATAATTCATATCTCGAGGGATTGAATAATTGCTAATATACCAATGCGCAAGAATAGTTTACGAATATAACAGCTTCTGACCTAGCCGCGTGGAGATTCGCTTCGTTTGTATGCCTATAACGGTACCTGCACTTCACAGGCGGTCGTATTTACACGACCGTTTTTAGAAATTTATCAAATACTCCCAACGATATTCCAGAGGATCCGAAAGCTGGCGAAAAGCGAGGAGACTTGATTTCACCCCCCTGTAAGCACTAAACTTCCGACGTTCAACGTACCGGAAATAATTGTTTTCTTTTCTTTTCTTTCCTCTTGTTTTTTGTTTTTTTGGTTCTTATTTTAAATGTAATTTATGGAAGGCGACCTCTCGAGGGCTGCGAATGCTCTGCTCCATATTGACGTTTCATCCAGCAGCTCGTAGTAGCGTCAAAGTAACTGCAGGTCAAGTTTTTACATAATTTCTATTCGTTTTTCATCCGCGGTTCCGTTAACCCATTACCGGCCATCTTTGAAAAATAAGGATGCACCGTATTAGTCGTTAGATTCTGCAGCGGAGACCCGTTAGAACAACGTCATCTTCGGGTTACGTGCTTTCTACCTTCCTTACAGCTGATCATCGATGATCAGACGGACGCGCGGATGGCAACGTTCGTGCAAAATTATCCGCCAAGATATCAAACTGATTAAAACTCAACGCGCGTATAATTGAGATTCGATGCGAAACCGGTTTTGGCAAACGGGAAATTTGCGCGAATAACATGTTTGCAACGTTTATCTTGTGTATAATGCTTCTTAGAGTTTGGAGGGACAAGGTTGACCATTTAATCGGCTATTCGCAGTCCCGAAGCAACAGTATCGACGAAATAAAATGAAAATAAAGTTACGAACCGGCATTCCGATTAGAAATTCGAAAATTTATCATCGACGAATCAGATTCAATTTTAAACCTGTAGCTTATGTTACAGCTTGCTGGCTCTGTTTTTTTTTTTTTTTTTCTCTTTTGACAGACTTTTTTACTATTTACTTAAACGCAATGGCTTGTAAATGTTTCGACGTTTAACGAGTATTCGGATTCGACAGGAAATTTCATAGAAAATGTATAAAGTACATAATTCGCGATGTATTTGCAGTGGATAATAGAGGTCGACAATAAAAAGAATAATTTTTTTCCCCGAGTTACTATTGAGATAAATAAATTTATATTTTACTTATCGAATAATAATCAAAACCTTAATTTATTGCTTGCAAAGTTTGTTTTTGTCTTTCTTACGTTGATAAATAGGTCTTGAAGTTTTTTGCCGATAGCTAATACGGTTGCCCATTTGGAAGAACATGAAAAATGTTTTCGCCAAAATGTGATTGACTTTATTGTTATCATGGATGATATAATGCGAGCAATATATGGTCGATTCTCTGCTCTTTGTCAAGTCGCTCGCTGAATTTGCCAGCCAGACGTTGAAACTTGAAACGCTTGGGCCCCGCGGCTTATTTATTTTATCGACATTATCATATTTGTCTCAAAAAAGCAATATTTAGATGAAAAATATGTTGCCCTGCTTTTATTTCCGACAATTTTGGTGCTTAAGAACGAAGATTTTACGAATAAAATTATGATTTTATTAGAAACCATCCCTCTTCTTACGATACTACAATAACATTTAAAAAAAAAAAAAAACTAGAACCAATCCGATACAATCATGATTTTATGCGAAAATTCGCCGTTCTCAAAACACCAAAAGTCATGGGAATAAAATCAGGGCAACAAAAATAAAATTCTTTTTCTTTTTTTGCCAATCTGTATTGTATAACCCGCCATAAAAATGGCGCGACGATGAAAATTCCCCAGATTTTAAAGCGTTGCAATTCTGATCATGATCGCGACTCGACGACTCTCGAGACGAATTGCCATTAGCATATTTCACCCGGTTCCCGAAGAAGTCTTTACGCCACTTCCTCTCACTCGAGAGTAGTATTCAAAATTCCCGTTCTGCGCCTCGTCGCCGGTATAATCTGTGTGTGTATACATGTATATACATATATATCGGTGCCGAATGGCCGGGAAACGGAAGTTCGGGGGTTGGCGATTTAGGCATCCTGAAGAATCTTGCTCTTCGTCGAGCGGCCATTATCCACGGCCGAGGGTAACGGACTTAATTAAACAACCGAATGATCGCACTCCCTTTTAATTACCCCCGAGCCTCGGCCACTCTTCTTCTGCTTCTTCTTCTTCGCCGTTCGTTTCTCTCCTTCCTTCCGTTCATTATGTAACCCACCTCACTTAACCCCGCCTCACCTCACTAATCAGCCTCCGGCTACCTGAATTACTCGTAACTCTCCGCCGACGTCCATTTTCATGAATTTCTCAGCCCGCAAACGTCCGTCGGCTGATATACGCTCGTTGTATCGCCGACTCGGACGATTGTTTCGTGATTAATTTGGAAATTTTATGATTCTCCGTGAACCCGAATGACTCTGGACAACTGTTGCCAAAGTTATCTTTCATCGATGTACGATTTGACGCATTGAAAAAAATTTCATTTGTTACGGTAACTAGAAAAATTGAGTAAAACTGGTATCGTTAAAAAAAACTGTGCGAATATTGTTGGAATTAGGAAAAACGAGGTACGCCTAACCATTTTGCGCTATTGTTTACTCTACTTTTTTAGTCAAACAAGGCTTTAACGTCAATTTATCGTTGCACGAGCATTAAATTTTCGCAACAGTTGCAAGAAAATCTAGCAACAGTGATCGTAATGAAAAGGAATAGCAACGGATACCAGACTTTCCGGTAACAGCAAGAAAACTAATTTTCATTTTCTACCTAGAACTATATTTTTCGATTGTGGTAAAAAATGAAAATAGTCAAGGGCTGAGCGGTAACCGAAACTAAAAATTTCTCTCGGTGTGCTTTGAAAAACGAACAACGTCGAACAACAAGTCCTACGGTTTTTCACGCATGCCGTAATGAAACCCATTTATATAAAAGTTTTTCACTATGGGTGACGGTTTAATTCAACGACCACCTTATTCTTCTTTCTTCTGCCTGCAGGTGCAGTGTTCAGGATATCAGGAAATATATTACGAGCTTGTCTCCGCGCTCTATAGTCCATTTTTTTCTCATACTACTTCTACTAGTTCTTCTTCTTCTTCTTCTTCTTCTTCTTTTTCTTCTTTTTCTTCATTTTCTTTTTCTTATCCTATAGTACAACTACCGTTACAGTCTAGCGTGTCAAAGATTCCGTAAATCCCGTCAAAGAGCAGAGAGAAGCTTTTCGGGAATTATTTTCGAAACATCAGGAAATATCCCGAAGTCTTGCGAAATCATTTCAAATGGTCTGTTGCAACGACGGAAATGGTCCTTGCGATATTCGTCTCAAATGTTTCGATGCTCGTTTTCTCTTCCTCCAATCTTGAATCATCGTCAATCATAAGTGTACGGTTCAAGTTGACCATGCCCAAACCGCTTGAAGTTGTCCGTCACAAAGTGTGTCAGGAAAGCGGAAACGGACACCGAAATGGGATTGAAGAATAGAAAGAGGGAGGGAAAAACGCCACGCGAAATAAAAGAGGGATCGATTTATTTTTGTGAAAGCAACCACGAAAATTTCAGACTTCTTACCAGTCTTACATAAAAATCGTGATTTTATATCCATACACCGAGCGGCAAACTCGTTGAACATTCGTATAAAATTTCGTTGGCATTTGTTAAAAATCAGAGGGTGGGCATATATACACATGTAGAGTGACATGCGCACACATTCATGTAAATACGTATCCGCCATTCCGTATCCCCTCGAACATGGGCTTTCCACTCATCCACGCAACGGTCCGCAGAAATCGTGGCCAGCATGCTGAATATTTCATATCCTTTGTAAAGCTGTTACCCGCAAAACTTCCCCACCTCTCTCTTCTCTCCATCTCTATCTCTCTCTCTCTCTCTCTCTTTACTCGCGATACACGTTATATCTTGGTAAAATTATTCCAAAGTAAGAGTACGGTATGGTTTTGTTTTTTTCTTTTCTTTTTCCATCTTCTCCTGTGTTATTTTATCATTCGTTTGTCTTTCGGCAATAAGACGCGAATGAAAATAACGAGAAGATGTTGGTGAAAAATCGGAACTTATCTTTCCTCGTGTTCTACCGTGAAATGGGGATGAATCGAGCAGACACAAAGCCCTAATTATCACCAGTTTGGCACGGATACAAGGAGGGCAAGGGGAACAGGGGATGGTGGAAGATTTAGTCAATCACTCCGGCTCGATGACGTGTGCTTGATCCGATCTAACCTCGTCTGATCTAACCCGGCCACATCTAATCGAGCTGTAGCCTTCGCGTTAGACAAGCCATTAGTCAATTTCTACGGGGTGTTCCGATCGACGGATCCTCGTCCAATGGATAGGGGAAAGGATGGTATCGGATTAAGAGTCTCGTTACGTTTACTTCACCGCGCAAGCTTGCGAGAGAAAGCTCGATCGTACTCGACCGTGTTTTTTTTAAATCAGGTACTTGCTTGTTTTCAATTAGCTCTTGGAACCGCACGTTGGAATTGTCTTGAAACCGATGAAGACGATTCTGTCTTCGAAGCTTTTTTTTTATATTCTCGTATCGTTTCATTCGAACGGTGAAACATGTTTAAATTGAGAATCGATACACACTTTCGGGAGTAACGACAAAATCGTGTATCACGTGGGTATAATAATTACAGATAGGAATTTTTCAAGGTGGATCGACAGGTTATAATTCATCGGTTTTATCGCACGTGCACGATAAGAAGATAAACAGAAAGTTTGCGTTCGTAATCGATAACCATGTTTGCCAAATCGTATCGGTACTGTTACGATTTATTTTAACAAGTTTTCGATATTTAATGAATCGTTAATTTTACTAACATCAAGAATAAATGCAACAAATTTACTGTAAGATATAATTTTGCATTGAACAGACGAGACGTGTCACCGACATACAAGACACTTCCTCTTCGATCGATTAACAAATCAATTCTTGGGGTATAATTATATAAATAAAATTGTATATGTTAATTATTTTAAATCATTGATTCGTCCGTCCATTCATTCCGAAGATTAAAATACGTCTTTTATGCATATAATGCTAATTGTAAAATGCTTTTAACCAGTCTTCTTTTCTTGATAAAACAACAGTTTATTCGTTACTCTCGATTTTCTATCTTTTATTTAACCTTCATTTCTATTTATCGTTGTCGAAATCGCTTCCACGGTCTTCGTTACACTTTCGTTTTCGTAGATGACTTTTCACTGTTCATTGTTGCGAACTCCATAAATTTAGTTACTTTTGACTTATTTCAGAAGAAAATTTGACTAGAATTCATTGATTAAATTGGAAGGTACGTTGTAACATTGTCAAAGAGGAAATTTAAATAAGGACTACGAGGTATTAAGTCACTGTTGTTGCTCCGGTATAATTATATCAGTTGTGGCTCAGTCCTCGTTAAACTCTCTATCGTTCGAACTTTGTCTTGTTAGTTTTCTCTCGGTGATATTCCGTGAATCTTTTGGAAACTGTGTAATGAAGTACTGCATTATTTCAAGCACCTTGATCCTGAGGAAGTTTCGATCGCCGTTTGTGATCGAATGAATATTGCAATGTACATTGTAAAAAAAAAAGGTGCCTACACTTTGTTCTTTACACGATTGATCAAAGTATTTTTTACGATCGAACACGCGGTATATACTTATAATACGTGTACCTGTAACATTATAACGTACGGTGAAAATTTGGCATTCATTTTTGAGACAGATTTAAGCTGTTGAGTATCGACGTGCATGTACTATAAATCCTAGCTTTTAATCTTGTAAGAGCTTTTAACTATTCGACTCTATACGTACCTGCATTAAATTACTTTGCGTTTCAAGCGGCTGAAATGCAACGGAAACTATTCACTTGATCTGTACCTATTTTGTAAAAAATGAAGAAATATTTTACAAACATTAATTTTTGCGTTGCGTAAATCGAACATATTTTCTGCAAATTATTTACGCGATTCGACATTACCCTAGATTTGATGTAAACTTAATTATCGTGCCCTATATACAGCCATGCGACAAACATTGATTGCTGCACAACGAATTGCGGTGAGATTAAAACGATTATAGCTATACAACCTATGAAATACATATACAAACTGTTTCGCTTCTGTAACGTTTCAAATCTGCGTTTATGCACCCGAATAATTATCAGAGATTATCATAATTTCGATTTATGTAAACATTGTGTGTCAAATACGCAGTTGATTGTTCCATAGCGGGAGAATGGGCAGATTTATAATTATTTACCGAACAGCCGAACAGATAGATAAATAGATAAACGGACAGGCGGATGTTCATTACGTATGACAGAAAATTAATACAAGATACAGCAGAAACAGAAATAGGAAAACTCAGAATAGGTCGAGTGAGAAAAATACAAAAAGAAGAAGAGAGAGAGAGAGAGAGAAGGAAGATATTTTGGTTCGTATATCGTTCGATTCTTGTTACGCCTATGAGGTAATATCAGCTCTTTATCGCTGCGATAAGACTCGATTCACGAAATCTTGGGGTCGTTTCGAAGCGGGATCAAACATTACCACGTATATCAAAGGAGTCCCAACTCTCCTCGCTTTTACCCCTCGACGGTTACACCGAATCCGATAAAAGTAAACTGATTAAGTTTTCTATCGTCCCGGCTTTGTACGCCCCTGTTAAACAATGGCAATTCCGAAGGCTATTCCTGCGAATCCAACGCGGAATCCTCGACGATGAAGCGCGGGGAGTTGCAGAAGCCGGTGAGCGTAAGGATTTGCATCGAGAACGCAAAACTTTTCGAATAAACAGGAAACGGTCTTATGCTTCTCGCAGACTATCTGTATTATACGAACTTTTCTCGCCCCCTCCGACCCTCTCATTTTTGTTCCATTCTTTTTATACACCCCGCATCGCGGTTTCCAAGCGTCTCATCATCGTCCCGATACAGACTGATCGAAATTCCCTGTATTCGACAGCGATCGTTGATCATCGTTCGAATTTTGAGGAAATTTTAATTTTTTTTTTTTTCTTTTTTTTCACCTCAAAAGCGGAATGAAAAGTATCGCAAAAAGCTGAAACAATAGGAAAAAAGAGGAGGCGGATTTTAGCCAGACTTCGGGATCTTCGTACCGATGGGAGGAAAACAATGCGAAAATGGGGAAAAAAGGAGCGAAGCGACGAAGGAGCAAAGAGACTGCGAATCGGAGATTCGACCTCGGTCTGCTTCTCGTCTCTCATCTAAAGCGAGAACACTAGATCCGTCCCCCTTAAATCCCACGGCGGAAGTACGGAAGGGAGGACGAAACTTCCGCGACCCAGTTTTCAACGCAGGCGGCAAAAAGATCCGGACAATGTACTCGGTCGAGTATGAATTTGACTAGATGAGAAACTGGATTTAGGTAGACTCTCGTATACGCTCAGCATGTGCCTCGTTTCCGTATCTTATCGAGTCCCAGTCTCTCGTATCCTCCGTACAAAAGATATTATAATACGCCGGAATACCGGTAATCATTTTCTGAAAGCGTAAGAAGAAAAAGAAAAAAAAAAAAATTCGATTACGTCGGAATGACGAACAAAAAAGACGGCGTCGAAATGTCCAACTATAAATCGGCGATGTGACGAATGTTGGGCGATTTTTATTTTTTATTTATTTTTTTTCTTTTCTTCTCTCTTCTTTTGAAGGTGAGGGAAGGGAGGGGGGAGGAGGATTACGATGAAATATACGATGGTCTGAATTCAATTCTCGGTAAAACCGTACGATCGATAAATTAATCGGAATTAGGTATTAACCGAACGCCCCGTTATTTCCACCATTAGTCAGAGCCGTTTGCCGATAGGACGAAGGCGAGTCTTCTTACCCTTTCACTCGTCCAACGATAAGGCCTCGAGGCCCGACGTGGAATGATCAGCAATTACGTTCCCTTATCGCATTGTCGTTCCAAGCACAATAAACAGCTGCTGACGATTGTTGGGGAGGATGAATTTTAGGAGCCGACGGAAGTATAACGTACAACTTTATTCTTAATGACGTTGAACTTGACGGTTAATCGATGGTGTATTTCGGAAGCCACGAACTACCTTAATCGGTATAATTTCTACCCGGGCTTTTGCCTCGGAAGAAATCATTCGGAATTACGGATAAAATGGGAAACAGAATTCAGAGTTCGAAGAAGTGCAAATTTGACACTTCGCGACGAGGTTTAAATTCATTACGTTGATGGATAATTATCGATGCTTACTACATATTTTGGGAAAATCACTTCGCTTGGAAGCTTAGGACTGTATTGATTTCGGCGAAGGGTCTAATGAAGCCAAAACTTTATAATCGGGTGCAAGTTAAAGTTCCGAATGATCAAAGTTCGATCCGAATCGTTGAAATTTCGAATGATCAAAACTCCGAACATTACCAATCTTCGCATGTGCAGCGAAACGATTATCGAACGATTGGAACTCGGACCATTCGGAACTTACTTCGATCAGTACCCTTCGAAGTTGTTCCGAATATGAAAATTGATGAGATTTTTTTTCATTTTGTTGATGTTTTTTTTTTTCAGTTACGTTTACTTCAACCTCGCACTTCACGAGCAATATTGACCCCGCAGATGCTCCGTGGTCCTCATGTGACTCTCCAGGAGATATGTAACATATCGCGTGCTTCGGGTATCCCCGATGGATAATTTCGTAGCTCATTTATCCCCGGCTCAGTGGCGCGGAGACACGAATCTCGTAATTGATTTCACCACATATCGAACACGCTCGCTCTGCTCTCTCCTCTATACCCATCTGGATGGCTTTGTTCCGGGAACCAGAGTTTCAAACTTCCGGCTCTCCAATGACGGAGCTGGCTTTCCGAGGAACAATTCGTAATTTCACCTTAACGGGGTGCTTGGTCGAATTTACTGATTTCATCGACCTGTATATCGGGTTATCCAAACATTAGAAACTCGGTAAAACCGCAAGCTGAAATTTATTGTAATAGTCTTAAGAGGCTGGTTAACCATTTTGCGATTGATTTTTATGATGCGAGTCAACTTTGTACGAAGAAGCAACGATTACACCGTTGAAAGATACTAGTTTCACCGTTATTTCAAGCTTCGAAATTTGAAAAATGATCTACAATTGTTTGAGTTATCGGATCTTCGGTAGACAGTGCAGAACAATCGACGAGACTGAACTTTTTACGCTAATATGTTATAGTGTTGGACGTTATCTGAAACCAACAAAACAAGAGTTTTCAGGTTCAACACTCTCTTGTAGTTATAGTCGGAATTGAAAACTCCGATGTCGTCACAGTTCTTTTTCTTTTAGTACTTTTTTTCCAGTCCAGTGAAAAACTAAATCATTCGAGTCATTCTTGGTGAACCTACGTATTAAAATGTACTAATTGCCAAACTTCATCGCAATCGAATGAACGGTTTCAAAGTTATCGTGTAAAAAAACCGCAGTAAGTTGAAGAATTACAGGCCATTTTTTTTTTTAAACAAGGACAAAGTCAGATTATTCGCGAACCTTTTCGCATCCGTAACAACCATTCAAAGTTGGAATAAAAATCAAGTGACCTGTAACCTTAAAACGATCAGTGACCATCCGTTGAATGAGAATTTTGAGCAAAACTAGTGAAATTAACACAAATATTGATGTTTCAAAAGTTCTACCACATCCGTAACGATTTTCCAAAGTTTTTTGATTTCGGTAATTCGAAAGAATAAAAAATTCCCGCCGCATTACGAGGGGGGACCGGTAACTGCACTGCGAGTAATTGGCATAAAATCGTACGCCCTGAAGGGTGACAACCCCCCCCCCCCCCCCGCCCCCTCCTTCTCTCTCTCTCTCTCTCTCTCTCTCTATGGCAGGTCTTTGAGAATGAACCATACCTACCGCTGCACCTATACCTCTCTATACAGAATTAATTAACCCGCGGTGCCGTTTCGGCAAGGGAAGGGAGGCGGTGGGCTAAATTCTGCGGTTACATCGGCCTCCGCACCTTGAAACTCAACGAGCAAACCCCGGAGGACCAATTTTCGTTGCGAAGGCGAAACTTACCGCAGCGTTGGGGTCGCCAGCCGTACCTACACGTTAACCTCCCTACTTTGGAGACACCAATTACGCCCAAGGTACAGGGCGAGTAGAGTCGGGACTCTCGTCGGGGGGCGGTTCCAACCCCTTTTAGAGTTATCCGTCCAGGCAAATTGCACCTTGACGTGAGAAAAATCACCTCTGATCGTACGCGAAGTGCTCTTATTTACGAGTTTTTCGTGAAACATTGTCTTTACATCGAGACTGATCATTCTCAGTTCTGATATCTTTACACACACACGGTGTTTCGGAGTGAACGCCGCGGTATGTTGGGCTGCCTAACGCTAAGGGACACAAATATCGTTAAGGCAGATCTACCGAGTTATCGGTAGGTGACTCGGTAGGTAACTCTGTACATCTGTTTTGACGATATTTCTGCCCCTCTGTGGTGGGCAATACGACATACCGCGGTGTTGATTCGAAAACCAGACGCGTATCTGTGTATATAATATATTACCGTGTCCACTGCAACGTTAGAAAAACGCAGACGAGATTCGCGGCGAATCAAAGACCGAGGTAAAAATTGAACACAGTAAAAGTGGAGAAAAAACTAAATTTGGAAATGGAACAACATTTTTTCGGCAGAATCAATCGACGAGGGTGAATCCTTGGCCGGTTGCGTCGGGTTGATTTTTACTCGACTTGCGGAAGAACGTGAAACGCTAGGCTTCCCAGCTCGTGATAACTCGACATTTGTTAGGGAATCTGATAGGGCGGTAAGGTTGGAGCAGCGGTAGCTCAGGCACGTGGGCTATAAGAAGCTTTGCGGTTCGGGGGTTGAAGAAATTCTCTTAATAGTATAAACCACGCCAATCACCGTCACCGCCTTTATTTTCTCTTTTTATACGAGGCCTCGCAAACGGCCGAACAAATCGTTCCTGCCATTAAGATAAAAATCTTCGCTTATTCGTATTATATTATACACCTACCTGCATTGCCGGACCGTGCGCTCGGTAATTTTTTAACGATTTTTATGCTCGTGTGCATGCATGCATTCACCCTGCTGCACGCTGCACGCGCAACTCTGTATAAATGATACATCAAATACCTATATGACACGTTATTACATTACCTTGTTGAATCTACGCACGTCTCGTGCAAACGATTATATTACGTTTGTGTTTTTTTTTTTTTTTTCTTTCTTTTGCGCACGCAAATATATTTCGCGTTACAATATACGTGTACGTATATCTTTATACAAGGGTAGAATTTTACCTTCGCGCAACGTATTTCACGACGCGATTCTGGTCTCGTTTCTTTTCTCTCATCTTTCGTGGATTCCAATTTCGACGCATTCTCTCGTACTTCTCTTTCTCTCTCGTTCCTCGCTTTGTGAACCCAACAAGTCACGTAGGATTCAACCGACGCTGACTTTCCCTCAAGCTAAACGCTCTGCGGCACGAAACGAGGAAATTTTCAGCTCTGATTTGGCCTCAGGCCAGATTTCTCGACCGCATGCAGTGACGATCCTCAGACTCCGATGGTCCATTAACGGTACGTACGGTGTCAAGTCCGCAGTGCGGTGCATTTTCGATTCACGGCGTCGTTTTCACAAAATTTACGAACAAGGTTATGGCTTGTCGAAACGGGGACCGAGAACTGCGAGAAACATTTTACGTTCACCGTTTGAACAAATTGAACATGTTTTTCCGAATCTTGTGCGTCGATATTAGAGCCGTGTTTTAACTAACGTTCGTAAACCTTTCAAAACCCCCAGTTCTATAAGCGAAATACGACTTTTTTCATCACCTGTACTTCCCGTTTTCCTCCGATTTCATCCATGCATGTTATTTCCGATAAAAAAAAATTGCCGCAGCTCTCGTTAAACTTAAAAGCATTTCTTTGTTCCTTTTGTAGTTACAATATATATGCAACGATATATTTATGTATGGGGAATTCCATGCTAACTCAACCAACGTCTGACCCTCGTCATTTTCGATCTTGTTCAAAAAATTTTCTGCTATTGTTCCAACTCTGAAACAGTACCCTGAACTTTTTTACATTTTTTATTCAACTGCTCAGTTATTTACAAATATTGAAAGTAATTTTGAAAAATCCTTACAATACGTACAAATAATTAACCAGTTGAATAAGAAATCTGAAAAAATTCAAACGATTGCAGAAAATTTTTCGAAACGAAATGGTGAAGGTTAGACGTTGGTCGGGTTCGCATGGAATTCCCCATATATATATTTATATGTATACGATTGAAATTGCCAAATTTTTTTTCGCCACCGAAGGAATAGAGACAACGAATAACGGCTGGCAGATAGATGATGGAAAGAGGTGAGAGAAATGCATCCGCATTGCGTCCTATCGGCAGCTTTCATCGCTGACTATATATTTAATATGCCAGCCGTTGACTGAACGTTCATTCACTCGCCAATTTTCTCGAATATGAATTAGAATCAGCGCAGCGAGGGTGAAACGTGCAGATTTTTTATTTTTATTTTTATTTTTTTTTGTTTTTTCGCGTAACATCGAAGCAGGTACTGGATATAAATCGACGTCAAAAGAGTCGGTCGGATATTCGAACACTTACAGCGTTCGAGAGCAGAGATATGCTCTTGGGAATGATCGCTTGTAATCGGAAAATAAAATAAAAAGGAAATACATACGTGCGGAAGTTGGATTGTCGATTTGATGAAAAACATCGTGTTGTAAAGCCTCGTTTTAATAAATATCACGAGCATTAATTCTTGATACGCGTATAAGTTTCATTTCCCGTATCTATAATAAATATTTTTGGACAATGAAAAAAAAAATCTTTCTCCTTCGTCGAACGGATTTTCATTTTCGGTATCTTCTTGCCCCTGCTTTTATTCTCGTTTTTCACGCTTGTCACAAAAATCGCCCGCCACCAAACGTTCCCACCTATGACAAATATCATTTGCAATGTATCGCGAGGACGACATCGAATCTGCTTGTCAAGCCATAACTCAATGCCGAGTGACAGATGCGGATACGCAGGCTATGCGAGATTTATGGATACCTTGATCTCTCCAACTCTCTACATTTGCCACGTCGGAGTTGTATCGCCTCGCAATTCTTCACCTGAACATCACCCTCGTTATTTATTCCAAATAAATGTGCACCGCGGTTGCAATTTTACGGAATAACGCGCGAATCTTTGGCAATCTTCGATACGCCTCACGTTCGTTATTTTGAAACAAATTTTTTTTCTTTTTTCATTAATTTTCTTATTTTTTTTTTTTTTTTTTACCTTTGTGAGTTTCAAATTTAAATTTTATACTGGTCACACATTCGTTTAGGAGGTTAACTCGCCAAAACTCGTTACTTCCCAGTAATCTTATCATACTAAACGTCGCAAATTAAATATTTGTCAAATTATTTTAAAATTGTCTAAAAACCGATAATACCGGAATTATAAACAAAAGCTTACGATTAGATATCGATTTTTTACTGAAAATCGCTTCAAAATGGTAAGAAATTCAATAGAATCATTCAATTTCGATCTACAGTGCGGTTAGTTTTATTCGGAAGACTCGTTTTTCACAAATTCACTGAAACACTTCTTTTTTTCTTTTTCTTTTGTCACGTTGGCATCGTTGAATATTCAATTTGACACCGTGGCACCGATGTTGACTATAACCTTAAATAATGAACAAATGAAAACGCTCAATGAAATACTAAAAAGGCGAAAATACATTTCAGTGACTTGGCAAAAATATAATCTTCTAAACAAAATTAGCCGTTGTAGATTGAAATTGACGTATAACCTACTAGATTTTCAAGCCATTTGAAACAAATTTTCTCTCACAATCCTGCTATTTCCTATTTTCGCAAGAAATTACTAAAAAAACAAAAAAAAAATCATCGTAACCCACGAATATCACAAGGAGTTGATTTTTCAATGTAGTACGATTACTTGCGTCGTAAGAACAAAGATCGAGTGAAAACAAAAAAAAAGCATCGTATCTCGACGAAACGCAAACCTAACGAATTGAAAAACTGTTAAAATTCCGCGAAGATTTACATAAAACAACGATCCGCGTCAGTCACGATCGCGCGTAGATCACGAATTCAAAGTAGGAAATTCAGTTTCACAAAGTTATTGAATTCCACCGCAAAGTTTCGGCTCGCCGTGACTACGAGTCGAGTCGAGTCGAGTCGATGGCGGTGGTGGTGGTGGTGGTGGTGGTTATGGCGGGGGGGGGGGGATAAAGGGGTGTAGGCTCAATCGACTGGATGCCGTTTCATTTCGCTTCATTCCGGAGCGTTAGTAGGAACGGGGGATGATTCCCCGGCAGGCTCTCACCGAGTGGAAATAAACTAAATGGAAGAAAAAGAAGCGAAAACCCGTCGGGGTTGGGGGTTGGGGGGGGGCTATAGTAAAATGAAAAAAAAATAAATAAAATGAAATAAAATAAAAAAAAAAAAAAATGAAAAAAAAAATGAATGAAAAAAGAAGAAAATATAAAACGAAAAGGGAGAAAGAAAGAAGCGATAGGTTTCGAGGGGGTTTTTCATCGTCCCGGTTCCCTCGGTCACGTCTGAACGTCCCTCGAGTGCTCTTTTCAGAAACGGGAACCTCGGGGCGTCCAACGCATCCGGAATTCAAGCGCCAAGCCAGCCGAAGCCGGTCTACCTTCTTCATCCCCTTGCCCCTCGTTCGCCACCTTTTATTCCTCCGCATACAGAGAGTCGTATATAGGTAGACATTATACGTGTACACACACACACACACGCGCGTGGGCGATTCCCGAATGAAGCGTGCTTAAATGGTGAGTAGGTTATACCTCGTATAACCCTGCCCACCACCACCCTCGTACCCTTATTATTCAGTGACGATAATCGAAACGATCGAGTCTCATTGGAGGAACTGCGAAATGTGAACGCTTTCAATTGCTTTTCAATTCAGTGTGAGAATCTATTTTCTTTCGTTTTTTCTTTTTTTTTTTTTATTTTTTTATTTTTTTTCTGTTTTCACGGATTCTCCCTTACTCTTTTCGTGCGTCTAATAAATTTCCCTCATCCTACGCCGTTATTACTGTATCTGAAAGGAATCTTCTTTTGAAAGGTTTTATTCGTTTTTTTTGTGTTTTTTTTTTCTTTTTTTTTTTTGTTTCTTGTAAATCTTTTTTACGTACCGCTTTTTTCTGTTACACGTATTATACGCATCGTTTCAAATATTTCTTCAACTTCTGTACCCTTTTTCAGACCCGGGCAGATCTTCGAGACCCTTTTCACAGGATTTTGTTTATTTTTATATTTTTTTTATTTATTTATTTATTTATTTATTTATTTTTTTTTTGGGTAACGGATTTCGAACATTACCGATTGACAACGCGATATATGCTCATACCGGCCGATTCGAGATCCGTTGTCGAAACAAAAGTCGAAACGTTTTTTAACGCAACCACACTTTGATATTTGGAACTTTTAATTGATCGCTGGTTTCAAAAAACTCGGGGTGGAAGAAGAAAAAAAAAAATAAAGAAAAAGAAAAAAGAAAGCTTTTGGAAAGTGGAGGTAGGAAAATTTTACTTTCGTTTTTTTTTTTCTTCCACATTTTTTCACCACATTCGATCCGGAATTAGAAAATATCATTCTATCCAATGATACCAAACAAGTTTTTTCAAACATCATGCGACACTCGCAAACTTAATACAATATTTTCCGGACGGCAAAATCGAATGTTCAATTTGAAGTTTCGTTTCCTACCCACCTAACAAGATTATGATCGTAATCAACGGTTAGACGAGATTCTCGCGAGGCTGTTGGATGAAAGTCGAACCGGCAGTCGATGGTCGCTTTGAATTCACGGCGTGTCTCAACGAGCCAACCCAGGAGGGAGTTTTCATGCCTGAATAGCGAGGCGAGGACGCGATAGATGGATAGATACATTCGGATTCGGTTTCGCGTTATCCGAGAGCTCCTCCTCCTTTTCTAGCTCGCTAAAATAAGACGAGGAAGAGACGAAGAGGAAGAGACGGAGGTAACCATTACCGCTTATTGGTTTATTCCAGAAATTCTTCTGCCAAACCTTGGCTCGCCTTGAGTTCGTTTCTTTCTTGGCTCGGCGTCGGCGGTTCCTCTTCTCTTTTCCGGGGTTCAGAGGTGTTCTTTTCGCTATCAATTTACTCCGTCGCAAACGTGATGCTCCGGAAATGTATAAGGACTTTGTAAACGCAGGGATCGCGTTGAGTTGAAATTCAGGGAACACGTTCCGTGCCGATTTTTTTACTTCTCACTCGCCAATATCCAGACGAATTCAATAAATAGGCACGATTTTGGTACCACGGCGCGTGTAAAGCTAGAAATTGATATAATTCTTTTGTATAAATAGCTTGTACAGAATTTTTATCGTTTATTGTTAAAACGTCGGTTCATCTACTTCGACCGATAACAAATTTGAATAAAACGTTTTTGCGAGATCATTCTGCGAAGATGACGATTCGTCAAGAAAATAATTCAATCGTAAACGTTACGGATATTTTTTTTTTTACACAGAATTTCGCGAAAATTATCGATACTCAAGTTAATTCGGTTGGAATTTCTCGGCTTACCAATATTTTTTACACAGTTGTTAAAGTTGATTGAATTTCTTTTTTGTTGTAACAATTTTTATTCGAAATTTTGCGTCCGATAAATCTCGGGGAAGCTTTTTATCCGTAAACAAGGTGAATAGAAAAAAGTATACGTATTGTTTGATACACCGCACTAGCGAATATTCGCGTCTTTCTACTGTGAAAGGTTTCACTCTGCGGAAAAGCATTGATAGAATTGCAAGTGCACGGTAGGATTCTGCGGTATTCTCGTGACGACGTACATAAGATTGCAGCTGAATGAAAAAAAGGAGAAACGAAAAGCATCAGCAGCAGCAGCAGCAGCAGCAGCGGTGATTCGAAGCTTTACAAACTCCTCGACTTTGTTCGATGCGAATTCATTCTTACCAGAGATTCCTCTGCGATGGTTCATTGAATGGAAGTACTAATTGCTCCGAAGCATCATCTCGACGGTTGAATGAACGACGGTAGAAATTTCTTCCGGGTAGGTATTTTGCACGGTTCGCAAAAGCCGGGGAATGAAAAGCGGCGTGGAAGAGAGAATCAAACGTTTCAAGCAAACTAGCCCCAAGTACAAGTGGAACCTTTCACGGACAAATACGACCCTTGATGTTGCTACCGGTGAAAAGATTTCTGGGATAAAACAAACCGAAAATTAACCGAGGAATCGACCCGAGAACAGGTCGAGACAAACGATTACAGAAAGGAAAGGGACTTAGATAATACAAGTCAGATAGGCGGGAAATTGGCTGACAATGGGAAATACCGGAAAAAAAAAAAATTTTCTCAACCTTAAAGAAGTAGTCCCGAGGCCCTCTTTTTTTTTATTCATCCGACAACGTCTTTCTCGAAGGTCCTTTTCAGACCTCCTTATATTCCTCTCACTTTAGGTACATTTTTCAATTCAATTCTCGCCAGTTACGACGCTCCATAAAGTGAAAGACAATGTTATTCCTACAGATAGACTTGTCGGCGACGACGCTTTTCCACGCCTTATTTTACTTCGCCAGGTAGACACTCTACCTGTGAAAACAACCGCGGTTAACTGACCAGATAGAAGAAAACATCGATGACCGAGCATTTTAAAATTCACAATTCGTTTATTTCCAGCTATCTTGAATTATGCTGTATAAATATTTGTTTCCATTATTTTCTTTTCTTCTTCTTCTTCTTCTTCTTCTTTTACTTGCCGCGTGAAATTGGCACTTCGATAATGATCGAAACAAATTCTTACCGCTTTATTGGACTCTCTGTTTTATTAACATGACGTCTCTTTCTTTGGCTTGTTTCAGGCGACGAGATGAGGTGACATATTCAACGATGAGTTTAACGAGGCGGCCGCACCTGAATGAGCTACAAAATCGATCTTCGTAACATATCAAAAGTGAGAATAAACGCGGCCTTGTCAATACAGCTGGATGCTTGTTATAACAGTACGCGATTTTGATCGAATCGTTAGTGCGTGATAAATGGTAAATATCGATTGATAATTCCCCGGTTAAATTATCGGCGAAGTAGAGAAAAATCCTCCGCGTCAATTCCAGTGCTGTCGTATTACGAAACAGCTGTTGCAGTTTGTGCAGCGAATTTGATAATATTGTGCCATGTAAATAAGGTGTAATTAATAATACGAAGGCTATCGGCGATTAAGAATATCAATAAAAATTGTGATAATCAACATATCGAATCGGAATAACCTCGCAAAAATCATTGAATTTGATAAAAGTCAAGCTTAACAAGTGACGGTCCGAAAGTGATGAAAGTTCGCTACTAAATCTCTCGGAACGAATTTCGAGACTCACGATCGGGTCCATTTTTACTTCCAGCCCGTAACGAGAAAACCTCGAGATACCTGCTCGAGTATTATTTGAATATCCTTTTTCCTCGGGACTTCGTGGTGGAATTTCAATAAACCCTCGAAGGGCTCCGATTAACGAGGCACGGTTCCCCTGGTATCGAGTGAACGTCGCCAATTCAAAAGTCGAGAAATGTTGTTCAGGTAACCCGAGATCATTTCTCTCTCTGCGGTACCGGAAGAACGAAAACGACAAACGAAATCGAACGGAAGTAAAGAGCGAGTTAAAGTGAAACGCTCGTTTCGCGATGAAGCTGAAACTGAAAATCGCGGTTTTAGCCTGCGCGGTCTGGTTGACGGTTTGCTTTTTACTCTACACCGAGGATCGCGCTGCTGCTGCCGATCAGAGGCATCCACAACCTTCCGGCCTCGCCGCACCCCAATCCGCAAACGGTTTTGCACCCCCGGCGGTTCCGCTTCGGCGAGACACCCCCGCCAATGGACACAGCAAGACAAAATTCAACCTACAAGCCGGCCCCGAACAAGGTAAGCAGAACCGATGCTCGAGTAAAAACTTTGAAGTGAACGACACCCTTTTCGAAATTCATCGTCGGATACTCTTTTGATGTACGGTTATCAATTTATATCTTGAGGGTGATTTTGGTGTTTGAAACAAGCGTCGTACGCTTTTTTATTCACGATTTAACCGTGATGTCCACTTTTTAACTTCACCCGTTTCTTTTGTTTTCAAATAAAAAAGAAAGTTATCGTCATCGTTCCGGATATGAAAAGTTGAGTTTTCACTAGATCTCCACGTTTTGAAACTTGGAGAATCACAATCAAAATTTTTTGACCGACGATATCTGGAGAATGAGTTACGGGTTACAATTATTTTGATCTCGATTGACGCGTCTTTTCCAAACTTTCAACTGATTGAATTTTGGGTTTGATTGGTTCGGTACTTATTCAATTATTTAAATAATAAAATTCCAAAAAATTGAATAAAAATAATGATATCTTGAGAACGGATGAATAGATTTGAATGAAAATTAGTACCGTGACGTGTTTTTTTCTTTTTTTTTGGGGTCATTGATCACGAATCTGAGGACAGATTTTCAAATCCAAAATGACGATTCGATATGGCGAAAAAAAAAAGGAAAAATATTCCGATTTTGATAGAAATTTGTAGGCGGAGGTTTTTCGAGTCACCGATAACGAATCCAAGGTCTGATATCCAAAATTTGTAATGACGGATTTATTACAGTGATTAAAAATAAAAATAAATCATCTTCTTTTCGTGAAACATGGTATCCGAGGACGCAGGAAAATTCGATATCGATCATATTAATCAAAAGGTCAAGTTGTCGCTAATACTGACTTCCGACGATAAATTTTTAATCGAGGGTTAAACATGAATTATACCGATAAATTACACGGACATGTATACCTAAATTGAATTTCATCGCAACCCGTAACATCAAATATAAGACATTCAGGTGGCGAAGGCAATTTTCAAATTAACGCGTGTGAAATAGCTCTCAGATTCGGAAGAATCCGAATCGATAAACGGCCGATTAGAGCAACAACAGCAGCCTTTTCGCCCTCTATAATTCAAATCTGGTACCAACGATCAGCAGCTCAAATTTTCTCAGTCACTCTCAAACCGTGAACCGGTTTGGTCGACAATCGCTTTTCAGCTTACGAATTGAGCTAGTGTTCGTTGTCCATATTTCGGTCAAGTGAGTCGCTTGAAAACACAATGAGACTGTTGCTCGCTGAGTTGCGACGTGTTTCCGACAGTGATAATTTGTTCAACTCTTCTCCGAACTTCTCGATGATTTTTGCAATCAATACAGTGTGTTTGTTGTGCGACTCTTCAGTACGTCTGTGTTTGCACCGTGTCAATATTATCGATCTTCGCAACTGAGTTCAACGCATGTGCCAGATTTTGATTGAGGTGTTGTTGAAACTCAAAGGATCAGTTTCGACGCTGCAGGTATGACCGAATGTTTGGATTTCGTCCTAAAAACAGGGTATAATCAAGGTTCGATAAATAATATTGAAGCTGATTCAGTTGAATTTCATTTATTTATTTATTTTTTTTAATTTTTCTTAAACCCCGAGAAATATTGAAAAGCGTAAATTAGGATGTAGAATTTTCAGTTGTTGATGACTTTACAAACATCAGATTACCATCCCATTTTTCGAATATCAAAATCATATTAGTTTTTCCACATTTCACGAACTTGGGCTAATTTTTATTGTGAATGGATACCCTAGAAATCACATGTCATTGATTTTTGATAACCTTAGTAATTTTCTCCGTAAAATACAACAATGTTCATTCTGCAACGTCTTTCGAAATTTGCGGACACAATTTCTGTACGAAGAAAACATGAGCTGCACTTTGGTGAAATTTTACGATTGATTCATTTTTAGCGTTAAAATAGCGGTGGTAATTGTTCGAAAGTTATTGATAATAGAACTTTTGTATTTGAAAATCGTCCAGGGTTTTTCATTTCTCTGAACGTGAAGATGAATTTTTCTTTATTAAGTTAAACTTGACAAGAATGCAATTCAAATTCAGACCCAATTTCGTCATTTTGATTTCATCTTGAGTCTTTATTATTAGTTGTTGTTGTTGTTTTTTTTTTTTTTTTTTTAATTTTTGGATTCAATACGTTTTTTTTTTTTGGCACTGTGCATTTGATTTGTATCGAAAAAAAGTGTGACGGATTTTTCAATTATTTAGCCAAAAAAAAAAAACACATGTTTATCTTTGCAACCATAGTTCTGAGCGCGATATTCAAAACAGAATCACACAAAATTACTGTTAATTGTAACATAATATGTATAACAATTATCTGCGATTGAATGTAACAACATCGTGATAGGATGTTATCTTTTTAAACCGATCGAAGCACCAGATGATTGAAAACGATTTTATCGGTACAACAAACCGATACATAAAAGACCAAAAGGATCGATGCGACATAACCGATGAATCAGCCGAAGCGGGGATCCGATTTACGAAACTCGGGAATTGCGGTAAGTGCGCGTAGACATCAACGTCATCCTTGTCTCGAGATGAAACGAAGAGGATGTACGGAGTGGAACAGCTGATCTCTCGCAGCCGGATTCAGCGGCGAAAAAAAAAAAAAAAAGTTTAAAACTAGTTCAAGCGTGTTCTGACACTGACATCAACGATATAAAACGTGACTCTGGTACTTTTTTCCTCGAATTCGAATTTTTTCCTTCATCTCCGCTACCGTCAAGATCCTTGAGCCTTCGAAAAGGTGATCCTGGCGCCTGTGACGGAGTCCCTGCAGCAGCTTGATCACCCGTCAACCAGAGGATGAAAAAGTCGAATTTGTCACCTGCAATCCACGATCTATAATTCCATTGCAAAAGGAAAATACACTCGGGTCGCTTTTATAGCGCTGAAGTCAGTGTCGCCCGCTTTTCAAACATATTCATCATTAATCTTGACGATTCTTATCCTGTTTAAGAATCGATTACGATCTTTCCCGATCTTGATTGATGTACCGTTTCTGTCAGTGCGACCAGCGTTTCTTCGTTGGTAACAATTGTGCCAGACTCTTTGTGACTTAACGAAATCCCACGAAACAACAATTTTTACTGACCGTCGAATCTTGTGAGGCTGCTATTGCTATGTTTTCTTTCACGGTTACTGTCTACCACAGCAATTTAATGCCAGTGAATTTCGGAGAAAATAAAAGTAAGTGCGACAGGCAACGGTAGTTTGGAACACCTTTTCAATGTGTCTGAAAGTCTTTCCAGTATACAGACGAAACCGTCATTCGTATGGGAGACGAGACGAGATGAGACGTCGCGTCGTGCGCCGACTTTGAGAGGATGAAATTGACTGCTGACTGACAGGCTGCAGGGAAATAAGCGGAGACCTTCGAAAGGAGCTGACGACAAAGAAGCGCGTCCCGTTTTGTGGGATCCTCGTCTTTTCGTCTTACTTCTTGAGCTGCTCCTCGGTCATTTGATCCTCTCCGAATTTTCAAGGGGTTGAAGATTGTGAAAAATGTACCTCTGTTTCAGGTGGGGGTGTCCTCGCCGCTCCCAGGGAACCCGACGCATCGGCACCAGGCGAGATGGGCCGGGCTGTTGTTCTGCCAACGAATCTCACTGTCGAGACGAAGAAACTCGTCGATGACGGCTGGCTCAACAACGCCTTCAACCAGTACGCGAGTGACCTGATATCCGTGCATCGAACCCTCCCCGATCCCAGGGACCAGTGGTGAGTGATAATTTTTGCCTAATTTCATATCGACTCAGGGACGAATTGGTCCTGATGAAAAGCTAAATGAACCCGAGACAATTCGGACAATAAACTTTAAGACATCAACGACTTGAGAAATGGATTCATAAATGGGTTGTTGGTTCTGATGAAAAATTAGCAGAAGAAGAGGAACAAAATGTTCAAGAACCTCCAGCAATGTTGTTTGTCGTAATTATAGTGAGCAACATTTTTACACTACGTGATAGAAATTAATCCGAGATAAATCGAACAATACACGCTAAGACATCAACGATTTGAGAAATGGGTTCGTAACTGGAACGTTCGAAATAATTGAACTTTGCTGTATTTAATCCGATTCTAATATGTTTGACTCATTTTTATCGCTAACTAGATACTCACGAATCGTCTGTAAAACATGTACTATATGAAATCTTACATGACGGTGCATATTTATGACAAAGAAATGTCTTTGTTGACGAACATCTGTTGCAGGTACCGGACTTACACAAAACCTATGTACATTCACTCTAGAGACCCGTATAGATTTGTAGAATTCCTTTCAGGCGATCTTTGAAGAATCCTATGGTGAATATTAGAAGCTCAAAGCATTACAATTGCTTCAAAAACAACAGTGTTTAATCATTCAAACGTTCTTATTATAAGACCTTTTATCATATTGTTGATATCTTGGCTTGTGTTAATCGAAATTCATCAGATTTTTATTTCTGTTGCACAGAAGAGATGTTGTTTCATTCCACTTTACTATCATTGGCATAAATAACATTGATGTAAAGTTTTTGAACCGTTTGTGCCGTGTCTCAAACTTTTGATTCAGACTGCGTTCTCCGTTCGTTCTTAACTGGCCCGTGAAACTTCTCTTTAATCTTTCGTTTCTGTTCTTCTCATCCCGCTTCTACTTTTTTCTCCTCGTCCTTGCCCCTCTTCTCTTTCTTCGTTAACTAGACAATCAGACAACTTCTCTGAATTCCCCCTGCGCATCTGCAGGATTCTTTACTGTGCACTGTTTCAAGTTGGACTTCGGATGCACTGATCACCGATGCATAAGCTACACTTCCACACAACTTTGATGGTAATTTAAACTTATGTTTGACTTAGAAAAGCGACTACTCGTTTTAAGTTTGCGCCGCGGATGCAATCGCGATGCACGAATCCTGGAAGATCAGTGACTTACACTCATGAATGAAGTATCTCTTCAGTACTGCGAAACATATATAATTCACGCTGAAAAAATATCGTTACGCCTTAAGCTGTCTTATTTATTTTAATCGAACGATTATCTCTGTTTTACCCAATGATTGACCCTGATTTACCTAGCGATTAATCCTGTTTTACCCAGCGAATACAAATCGTCGGACATAAAATCGTGCCAAATTTTCGAAACAACTCAGCTCCCCGACCCTTGATCTCGAAATGCTCAAGCTGAGCGTAAATTCGTCTCCGAAATTATCATCGTATGATTACACGAAAGTAAACAAGAATTATGCGACGTCGTGGATCTCAGGAAACGACTTGTGTAAGCGGGGGTTGGGTCAAGGCGGAATATCCGCCCCTCTGCCTCCCCTGCAAGAATTATATCACGGTCTGTTTGCGCGGCCGATGTTGCCCGCCCGGATGGGTATACCAGGGTACTGCTCTATCTCCCGGGCCCAAAGTTCCTCCGCAAACTCGCCTATATCTGCCCACTTGACTTAAATCGCCTCATCTCAAGGGATTATCATAATTTCGCTCAACCAAACTCATCGCGTTTTTCATCCCCTTGGGTTCGGGGGTAAAAATGTCAAGAGATGAAAAAATGGAATGGAAATGGAGGGTCACGGTATTGAATTTTCAAACACGCTAAAATCTATTTTATCAGCCTCTGTTTGGGTATAATTTTCGTCCTCGAGAATTTACTGAATTTTGATGATTATTTCTAGCAATAATTATTTCACCTACTTATTCAAGCATAACGTGCCTGCAACAGGCTGTAATAATTCGCTATTTTATGTACGTAGCATAATTTTGCTGCATACCGGTGCAACGAAACGTTGTAAAAAAAAAAAAAAAAAAACTAAACGAAGCGATCGAGTTTGGTGTGTCTTTTTTTCCGCTTTCTTAGCCACTTTCTTTCTCCCTCCTTTCGCTTTTGGTTTTTGCCCCTTGTTTTTCTTTTTATTTTTTTTTTTGTTTATTTTATTTTATTCTCACATCCCGGGCAAGATAACGACGTCGACGCTTAGGAAAAGCACCCCTTTACCACTCGCGGTCTTTCCTCCTCGGTATATTTAATCCCGCACTCCATTCCAGCGAAGCCTAAAGAGAAAAGGAAGGACAAGAAAGATAAGAAGATGAAAAAAATAAAATAAAAATGCAGACGCAAAGAATACGCAAAAAGGAACACGTCAATACACCGAAGTAAAAGGAGCAAAATATAAACGGCGGGGGGGGGGGGGGGGGATGGGATTTTCCTGAGCTCAGTTCGCGTAATTGGGTTTCGGGCTTCGGCCGTTTATGTATATTGCAAATTTATTTAGGATCAAACAAACGGACGTGAAATCGCCCAGCTCGAACCGTACACTCACCCCCGTACACAAAATCGCCTTTACCCGCTTTACAAATATTTCCCCATTTTACGAAGCGCCAAATTTTACCGCGCAACCGTGCCAGAATTTTAGGGGTTTGAAAAAACGACAAATATGTCTATAAAACACGTACGTATATACGTGTATATAATACGTATACGTGTACGTTACACGGCATCGAAATTTCACCCAGAAATGGAACCGCGCCCTCGCACAAATGTAAGTGCCATTTTCTTTTACTGCGAATGGCTCTGCTCGAATATTACACGTGCGGGTGTGTAAGGCATACATATATATGTATATATATAATATATATAATATATATATATGTATGTATACAGGTTGGAGGTAAACGTAACCTGGTGTACAATTGTACATTACCCTTAATAAAACCCATCGGCTCTCTCTATTCCTTTACAGCGTTTGTTTCTCACCGCGTACATATACGTACATGGATAGATATAAACAATTTGGGCAGATTATGACTGTGATACTTTTCCGTTTATTATTATCATCATTGTTATTGTTGCAATACTCTCACCGCGTGAGTTCCGATCGATGTGTAAAATTAACCCATACCCTTTATCTTACGCTAAAGTGTAGAATTTTGATTTTCGTTTTACACGATTTTCTCGATATTATACTGCATGTTAAATAATTGTCGAGCACACGAAATTGAGGTAAAATTTTGCGACAAAGCGATTGCTGCTGTTTATTTTGTAGAATTATACTTCTTGTAAAAAAAAAAATAAATGAATCAACTTCTGTGAAACATGTCCAAAACATCTCAAAATCTTGAAAGAAAGTTTTTCTTTACTAAAATAAAGGCATTCTGTGTCTATATTTTCATTTCAAAGTAAACGACTAATTCTGCTTTACATTCATAATAAATGCTTATGAACATACACCCGTTAAACTCCCTGGAAGTAAAAAAGTTGTCCACGTCATGGATATCCTACGATAACCACGAACTTTTTAACTCCAACACTACAGTGTAATGTACTCGTACAATACAGACTTGTGTTTCAATTCTTCGTTTTTCCTTTCGTTTCACTCGCTTTTGAACCGTTGAAAAGGTGGGACGAAGAAAAGTCATCGCCGTACGCATGGAGAATGGTTATGTTGTGCAGGGGTTTGGGGGTTAATTTATATGGGTTATAAAAAAAGGTCGTCACGGGTTGTCGAGCTTGTGGGACGCGGTGATGATAATTAGGTACGGTTATGGCGTTTGCAATCCTCTCGCAAGCTACGGGGTGAAAAAAAAATAAATTATTATTACACAATTGCAGGGCCGCCGTTGCACAGGTGTCGAAACGCAGCTCGGCCCCCGTCCTCTGACCCCTTTTTTAACGTGCAATTAAATTTCACATCATACTTAATTCTACCCACCCTCGCCTTCTTTATTCTACACGTATAAACGCGTAACAAACATACGTACAGATAATAGACCCTTGAACGCCCGTCGTTACGGTTTTTCAACCGAAAATTGTTGCCATATAAAAAATGAATTATAAGTTATACTTTTACATGTATAATAGAGCTCTCCTGATTTTCTGTCATTTTTTATCGTGAAAATTGTTTTCTTCAGTTGTAAATACCGACTTGTTTATTTTTTATGACGTGCTTGCACACTTTTCAAATAGTCTCCAAACCTGTTCCCGAACGCGATATTTTTTTTTTTTCTTTTTATTTCCATTTACAATGATCGTATAGATTCAGCGACTGCAAAAAAAACTTCTCCGTCACAGCATCCAAAATTTATTATCAAGTTTGCCTACTGCTATTGATAATACGTTAATCCTTACACTGAGAAAAATTTCATTTGTTACAGTAACTAGAAAAATTCAGTAAAACAGGTATCGTTAACAAAACTGTTTGAATATCGTTGGAATTACGAAAAACGAGGTACGCGTCACCATTTTGCGCTATTTTCGATCCTTTCTTAGTAATTGCATTATTGCATTTAATCTACTTTTTTAGTTAAATAAAGCTTTAACATCAATTTATTGTCGCACAAGCATTAAATTTTCGCAACAGTTGCAAGAAAATATAGCAACAGTCATCGTAACGAGAATGAATAGTAACGGATACCAGACTTTCCGGTAACGGCTATAAAACTAATTTTCATTTTCTACCTAGAACAATATTTTTCGACTGTGGTAAAAAATGAAAATAGTTAAGGACTAACCTAAGGTAAGGGGTAACCGGAACTAAATATTTCTCACAGTGTGGATTCGTTACAAGTAGAAATTATCAGAGCTGTAACATAATTAGCTGTGCATTGTTTTTCCCTGCAGAGGTCATAAAATATTTTGTTATCCTGATGAAACGACCCTCTCGTAATATCGAATAAAAACATTTTGACACGACACGCGCAGAGCAAAGATCGGACAGGGATTGACACGATACACACGCAGGGGAAATCTAGTCGTAGGTTAACGTACAAATAAACTCTAAAATTAGGGGTGGAAGTATAACCTTTCAGACGTGACATGACCAAACAGTTTCCTTCAAAAAATAACAAATTCTCTTTCAATTATGCCAAGAAACCGCGGCAATCCGAGGACGTTCGAAAGAGCTTTACTCGAGTACAAGCTGTAGAAAAGGCTCACAAACTGTAGCAAAATTACAACAATAGAATCTCTCAAGAAATAGGCAGCAGGTATCAAAAATTGAAACGTGGGGTAAAATCCAAACTTTTTGATCGATTAACGAAATCATGTTTTTCTTTTTTTCGAAAGTAGAAACGCGAATCTTTGATTTCGCGTTTGAAAATTTCTGAATAATTGCAAAATTTCTGTTAGATGCCAGAATTAATCTTTGAATCACAATTTCAAATGAAAAATTATGCTGAACATTCTTAAATGTTAATTTTTTTCAGTCTGCCAACGAAGGTTTTTCAAAACCTGTTTTTCAAGAGCGTGTATCTCAGCAGCGAATAAGATTTATCAAATTTTTCCAACGCTCCGCGAATGATTCATTCTTCTAGTTTCAAGCAAGATAAAGTTTTACGAATTTTATTCACGTTTCAAATCTGTATATACATATGTATATACATATACAGACACAGTCTGAGGTAGATTAGAAAAGCGGAGGAAAAAAATAAGGGTGACATGAGGGGGTTGGAGCTGGTAGGGGGGAGGGTGTAAAAAATATCTTTATATCAGACTCATATCCAATTACAATGTACGTTGGTATATACACATTGTTTGCGTGTATAAGGCAGTCTGCCAGGGGCGTACGTATTGTATACGTACATATATGTATAACACGTAGGGCGACTCGTAATTTACGAGCAAATCTTATAAACTGAAATTCTTACGTGCAGATGGTATAGGTATCGTATACAACACGGGAGTCTGTGTATAAGGTACTCCATACCGGGAGAATATACGGGTTTTTTTTTTCTCTTCTGCAGCTTTGTAGAGTTTTTTATTTTTTTTATTTTTTTTTTTTTTCTCTTTCTGTTTCACATTTCTTCTCTGGCTCCTTCTTTTTTTCTTCGCCAAAATTATACAGGCACGAAGTTGCGCCTGTACGTACAGACCGTTCTTTCTTACCATCCAACCGGAGGTCACGCGTGAAACCGCCCAGCCCTGGTAACTTGGATGTATGGGAGAAACAGCGCGAAAGGTGGGAGGGAAGGAGAGAGGGAGGGAGGGAGAGGAGGAGAGAAGGGGATGGTCGTTTTCTCAAGGAAAAATATGCTTTCCAGCTGGCAATAAATTCGCACAACTTTTCGGCACCACCTCCACTCGCACCCCTTCCACCCTCTTCGTGGCAAGGCCTCAACGCCGAAAGCGCTCTCTCTCTCTCCCCCCCCCCCCCCCCCCAAATTTTTCTCACTTTTTCTCTTGTAATAATACACCCACCGGCCATCATTGTTATACGTCAGAATTATAACTATAATGTAAGCATGAATATTAATTATTTCGCAATTTGCATGATATTCAACAACATCGGAGATTCGTGAAAGGGAATTGAAAATCAGAGAAAGAGAGAGAGAGAGAGAGAGAGATAGTAAAAAAGTGAAAACGAGAAAAAAAACTTTTCAGCCTTATACTTCCATTCGATGGAGTGTTTTCTTTTTATCCTACGATCTCATTGCCGGTACATCGTCGGTTGATATTTTGAAAAATATCATCACTCTTTCATGGGTCTGAATTAAAAATAACGCAGCACCGTGTACGGGAAATAAATGTAAAATGTCGTCCGGATTTTTTTTTTTTTTTTTTTTTTTTACTTCCCTTTGTTTTTTCACCCCTCACTGTTCTTAAGAATGAAATCGACATTCTTCTTGCTTTAATTCAAAATTACAGGGGTAAAAAAGGTGGTTGATTAATTTTCTTGATAACAGCGGCTTACACAGGGATTTCGTTTCCCGGGTTTTAGTTTTATATTATACGGGGGACCGCATAACTGCGGAAAAGACGATGTTATATGGGTTATATTACGTAGCATAGGTACGGCATTAAAGAACCCGGAATTGAATTCAACCCCCCCCCCCCCCCCCCCCCCCCCCCCCCCCCCCCTCTGTAATCCTCCGATCGTGAGCGTAACGATCGAACAATAAAGTGTCGTAAAACTGTAACGCAGCGTTGAGTAAAGCGCAAGTTAGTCTTCTTCTACACCTCGAGTAGGTACATATGTATATATATACATATATATACACATATATATATATAGAATAAACCTCAGTCTTGGAATATAAAATTGGTTAAAGTCACGCGAGGTTGCAGCTTGCCGCATATAAAACTGACCCGCTTTGAACGGCCCGGTGCCTCGCAGCTTTTTTGTACATCCCCAAAACGCGGACAAAAAGAAAAAAAACCAAAAAAAATCGAGCGGTACAAAATTTACAGAAATGAAGAAGAAAGAAAAAAAAACAGGGAATTTCAATTTTTTTTTTTTTTTGTATTTATTTATTCATTTTATTTATTTATTTATTTATTTATTTTCTTACTCGTTATATTTTGCATGCATTTTGCACGGACTTTGATCTAATTTTGTACAGCTTTGAAAGGGGGGAGCAAAAATTTTTTGGCAAATATTTACACGAACGTTTTTTTATCGTTCGTAATATCGCCGCCGATCAAAGTCACGCGTATTTCCTGCCTAAGGTCTGCCCTCTATGATGATCCCATTTATGTTTGATCGCTAAATTTGTACGAATACAAATTTTTTCATAGAAGCAAAAAAAAAAAAATACCACGATTTATGACGACGGATATTTGGAACCTCACGTTCAATTTTGCAAAATTCGACACAGTCCTGCATCGTGAATTATAAACGTAAACTTAAATGTCCTTTGAAATTGTTTCAATGTTATCGCAACCAAAAAAAAATTGATAATAAAATACAATCGATTCGTTCTGTTTCACCGTACGATGTATGATTTTATTTAGCATTAAAATTATTGATATAAAATATTTTTTCCCCAAGTCAGTAAAACAGATCCCTTTTTTCAGTAGTCTATTTAATACTTTCATTTATCGATCATAATCAATATCGATGCAATGTTGTAAAAAGTTGAATGTTTGACGATTCCATTATGATGAAATACGAAAATACTTTGGTAACTTTTCGATAGAAAATAATATTCCAAATGAAACAAGACACAGCGAAGTCGGATCGAACGAATACAGGCATAGTGAGTTTTTTTTTTTTTTTTTGCAAATGTTTTATTTAAACTTCCAGTATTATTTATTTTCCTATTTTTAAAGAGATCTTCGCAGCTTACGATTGCGATAATTCTACGAATACTCAATGCACGTGTACCTTGTAATAAAATTAATAACGAATACCAATTTTCGAACAACCAACCTCCCATAAAATGATCGATCGGTAAAATTAAATGTCACCTGCACTTTGCTCGTATCGGATATTCCGTTTCTTACGCGCACATTTTTCACGCCGTGATCTTCGCATTATAATCGGTAATTCTCTGAGATTCACCTGTAAATACAAGCGGCTTTGGACTGGCCATTGCCAACTGGCAGGTTCCAGAACAATAATATCCAATTCTATTTTCGAACGATGAATTCAGATTCGTGATTAACGACTTTAACGCCCTCGAATACCATGTTATATGAAAATGAGAAGATTTTTTTTTTTAATTTTGTATGTACCACTGTTATGGATTCACCGTCACAAAGTTTAGAAGTCAGACCTTGGATTCGTTGTTAGTGACTCAACAAACCTCCGTCCATCAATTTTTACAAAAGTCGGAATATCTTTAGACTTTTTTCCACCGTATTGGAACCCAACAAACCGACGAGTTTCAATTTTCATCAAAATCCAAACGCTTTTAGTTTTTTTTTTTCAACTGAATAGCGAAACCTCAACTTTCCATTTTCCGGGTGATTACAATCATTCTTTCCTTTGGAAACCTTCAATTTTTTTTTTTTTTATTTCAAACAAAAAACACTGCAAAAGAACGAAGAATTTTTTTCTTCGATCATTATCGTCATCATCGCCGTTATTATTATTATTGTTCTCGCACACGTGCAGGGGTGATTAAAAAAAAAAAAAATGAAAAAAAAATCCAGGAATCTTTCGAAACCACGACGCGACACTGTTGCTCACAGAAATTAAGCAGCTGATACGCGGAAGCTTCGGAGGCTCCGATAGTTCAACTATTCGGCAAAGTTTCACGGATTAATAAACCATCAACGCTTGTACTACGTGCACCTATAATCTGGGCGCTAAGCTTTACCCCGAAGTATTCACCGCCACGCGGTGGAAAATTCTCAAGACACTTGCACCCTTACAGCCTCTATTATTCTCCAGAGTGCAGTTTGGCTTACCGAAAGTTTCTTCGCCCCAAGCAGACGTCGACGACAAAGTCTCGAACCTTTATACAAAATTTCATCGCCATATTATTATCGTCATACGGTTCTACGAGTAAACACAACCTTGCAAAAGTTTTTCCAAGTCAACCTTTCGGCGGGCCATTTTCCCAATATTTATTTTTATATCACCGACGTTTTTTTTTTTTCTTAATTTTTTTCACCTTCCTTCTTCTTTTTTCCTTAACGCAAACAGTAGTTCGATCGTTTGAATTAAAGAATTTTAACTTTGGATCGAGTATCAAACTTTTATTTTACTAGCAATATTCGACCTCTGTTTCCGAAGTAAAGTTGATACGGTGTTATTTTGTTCGTGTTGTTCACCTGTTATAATATATAAGACATTCCACGCTGTTTCTAATCGAAAAAGTTATTGAATAAACGCTGATCCACTTGGTGATTTGGAATTTTTTTTTTGTCTCTCTCAGTTTTCAGAATTTAGGCCAACTGTATTTTCGTTTTCAAAAATTACCGGTAAATCAAATTCTATTTACAAGATCTGAAAAAATATCCGAGTGACTTTTACATTGAAACAACAAGATGAAATATTGTGAAGCGAATCCGAGAGGTCGAATCGGTTTGGAATGCCTCGTGTAATATAATATAATGCCTCGTGATGAAAAAAAAAAAAAAAAAAACTTACCGAATGGTTATTCCGTGACGGGATTGGAGAACAATCTTTGTTAATGAACGGCAATATAACGTGCAGATTAACAAAAGTATATGTATAATTTTAAGTTTCACTCAAGACGGAACATTTACGTGTCTCTTGGAGCTGAAAGACAGCGCTCTTAACTTCCGTAACAAGTTGAACCGCGCAGGGCTAAATTAGGCAGACCCCACTTACTCTCTCGGCGGACGGGATATAAATCGCGATAACGACCTATTATATTCTCATTAACTCTTATGATGGCCCAAAGCTCGTTATCGAGTATTTATCTCGCCCCAAGAAGCCTGCGCGCCGCACCCCGAACCGAATTTATATTACCGCTCAAAGTCGAATTCAGTTCTTCGCGATGTCGACGTAACGATGCGATTTGAGAAAAAATTGTCTTTCGCGATTTTACGATTGTCTGAAAATTTTTAAACCGCGGTAGAAATAAACTTATACTCGTATAAACTTGTAAATTCAGCTCTTATAACGTCGATTTAAAGTTGAAAAATTGTGTGCTTTTTTTCAATGCTTATTCTAATCGCGTCAACGTGTAACGGAGTTCAACCCAGCGATCGTTCTGCACAAGATTGTACTAATCACTCGTTGATTCAACTGAATATTAAAATCTTATGAAAAGAAACTGTGATTGAAGTGAATAAGGGGAAAATTCAAAAGTTATCAGACTCCGATAATTGTCGTTGAATTATTATTTTATTCTCAGCTAGGTTAAGAGTGAAAAATTTCACTCCTCGCTGTACTTTTGCTCACGTAAAGTCGAATCGCACGCAATTTTCATGACTATTCGAAAGGGCAAGATCGAATTTCCGAATTTGAAAAGTTTCGAAAGCGCCTAATTCCGAATTATTTGATGGCGAAACTTGAAGTAAAGAAATAAAACTTTTACGAAACGACAAAGTTTCGAATTGCAAGATTCCGAAAATTCAAGTTACGATAGAGCAAGGTTTCGAAAATTACAATATAACTCGCACAGCTTAGTTTACTCAACGAGTGGGTGTGAAAAAATTAGAATGACCAGGATTCCCAGCGTAAAAATATCGAAAATCGAAAACGAAGAAAGATCAAAGTGATGAAATTTCACCAAGCCAGAAATTCACAGAACTGACAATCTTCGATCGATGAGAATTTCGATATTTCGAATGTTTAAATTTTCTCACTTTTCTGAATATTCGTACGCGCAACATTTTTATTTATTTTAATTTTTTTTTCGATTTCTTTCAACTTTCATCCGTGCGTATCATCTTAAAAAAAAAATCGCGCAACACCTGTTTCATTATTTCATGTGTAGATTGCGTCGGCAAAATTAAGAAAATTTAAACCGTTGATTATAATTTAGTGTCCGGTTTGACGTTGAATGAGCGATAATAGAAATTTTTGATGCACGCAACTGGTTTGTGGTTTTTTTCTTTGTTTTTTTTCGCCAAACAATTGTTTCGGCTGTAATGCCGTTTTTAATCGTCACATCCACGTTCGTTCCACCCCTGTTTTACTCCCGTTTTGCTTTTTCGTTTTTTTTTTTTTTATCGCGATGATCCGGATAGCCGGATGGCTGTCAACCGAAGTGTTTCCAAATCCTGGACATATCTACCTCACGTTCTCCCTGGAGACGCGGTCGCTAGTAGCCAGCAGATCGTGTCGTATCCAATTACACGGTCTTCCTCGTTCCCCCTATTCGAGATTCTTTCTGGCGTAGCGACACACGAGTGCCACCACCAACATCCGCACACACATGGGTGTTACCTGGAAATCGAAGGGTCGAATACATATATTTTTATACGGGCGATGCTCGGAGCTTTTGACGTCTCTGTCATATCCGGTACATCCGTTATATACAGCTCAAAATAATCCGAGCGATGCTCAAAGTCAATATCAATTCCTTTCTACGCGACGTGTTCCACTTGTTGGCAAAGATCGGGTATTCTTTAATACCGTAAGATTTTATTATATTGTCGTAAAGTAGGTCGTTGTTAATTAAAGAATATCTGAAATATATTACCTAATCGCTGTTTGTGAAAAAGGAAAAACATTTCGGTGGGGGAAATTTTTATTTGTAGTATCGGTGAATTAACTTTCTAGTTACAAATATGTCAATGAAGAATCTATCGAATAAAAAGAAACTCAAACGCAATTCCGTCCATGATTGAGCAGCTTTTATAATCGTACCGTACAAATGTTGAAATAAAATATAAAATTAGGTGGAAATATTTGAGAAAGGAGAACACAAGTGTAATTTTGATCGGAGAATTGTTGTAAATGATAGAGTTTTTTTTTCTCCAATATTGACGTTTTGTTTGAATATCAAAAAAAAAAAAAAAATTGCTAACCTTATTCACCAAAATCGATAATATGATCGACCTCCGCCTATAATATAAATCCGTGCGAAAAATCTATCAAGGGGAGTTATAACGACGGGTCAGGAGTGGATTACCAACAGAGAAACTATATATGTACCTACACTCCCTTTTCGCCTTCGTGTGAATTTATTGTTTTTTTTTTCTTCCGTGTTGGTAGCGGCAGGTATCCGAGGGCAGGAGGTTGAAAATAACGCCTCAGCTATTAGGTGGAGGGTCACTATTTTCACCCCATCAATTCGCGACCTTCCGTTGAGTTGCCCCACCTTAAGCAACCCTTAAATATCGTGTCTTTATTCTCTGCAACGCGCACACTTTTTTTTTATTATTTTTTCTTTTAAATTTCTAACGAAAAAGCCGGGAGTTGCCTCAACTCCCTGCAAAAATATATCGCATCTCATCCGAGCCGCTGCGTGCAGGTGGCCAGGTACACGTCTTGCGGGCTAAAAATTATCGTCCTACACCAGCAGCACTGTAACAAATTGTCGGGCACTCAGAGAGTCGAAGAAGAAGAGGAAGAAGAAAAGGAAGAAGAAGAAGAAGTAGAAGAGAAATGATAGAAAATAAATGAGACAGTGGTAAAGGCACTTTCTTATTTCCCTGCACTAACAACTGTCTGGGAAAACTTTAACTCCCCTTATTTTTTGAGGAGCTTTTGAATTCCGTCAAACCCTTCGTGACGATGTAATCTTTTAGAGTACCCAAGCATTGTACACTGTAAGCCTAACGTGGTTGGAAATATTTTCGGTCTACATGGTGCAGTGAGATTTTCCCCTGCAAATGATCCTTTCGTCGAAATATATTATTTGTAATTAATGACACGACGCCAGTGATACGCGGGACGATTAGATCGTTTTGGAAACGGGAATATTGCGGCCTCTATAAATGGCAAGGCAAAGCCCCCTGCAGTCGTTGATTAATACGAACCGCCTTCTGCGTTTCCGTATCGCCGTACTAACAGGGTTTATTAATCATCGGCAAGATGTATACACCCTACGGTATTAGCCGGACAGAAATCCATTTCTCCAATTTCATCGATCGATATATCGCTGTTTTCATTTCAGAAGTTTACCTGCGGTGTGATTCAAGTTGGTAACATTAATGTCAAGATGCATGTTCGGGAAAAATCTTTACCTCGCGCCATTGGAATTTTATGACATTAAGTTGGTCGTACTGAATCAAAGATAGCAATGTTTTTCAAAAGATAACACCTCGAAAGTCGTTCTACAATTGTAAGACAATGAATTTCTTCCTAATGTTTCGTAACGTTAACGTTACTTACTCAGCCTCGTTTCCTGCGGTATAAGTCTTACCATTTTTTTTTTCTATTTTGGTTATCTGTTTCGTGCGAAATTACTACACGTTGAGTCCGCAGCGTAACAAGGACTAGAAAGTACAATTTAATCGAGGTGACGTTTAGCTGATGCAAACATCGGCTGTCAGGCTTGGGAAAAACCGAGGGAATATCGAAACGGCAAAATTTAGCGCATCTTTTTTGCGGAACTTGATATCCTTGGTGTCAATATCATGCGCATAATGTCCTCTGAAGGGTCTGGTTTATACAATCTTATTCCTCAGTCTCCGCGGATAAGGATAAAGATGAGGATAAGGAGGAAACCACTTTTCCAAAGCTTACGATGCTGCTGGTACATCCGCAGGGTTAACCGATTCGGTCAAAGCGAGATTCTCAGCGTTCCACCTCAAAAATGTCCGTGTCCCAGCCTTATCACAGTTTATTTACAACTTCGAATAATTTTTGTTACTTCGTATGACCCCAAAATCCCCCGAGTAGCAAGTTTCAGCCAGAATCGTCGAGTTTTGATAGTTTTTTCGATTTTACATCCGCCGTATTGGACCTGCCATCTTAGATTTAGAAATGATCAAATTCTGACTTCAGATTCGTGATCAGCGATCCCAAAAACCGCACGAGTGATGAAATTCAGGCCGAAATATTGAGTTGAAAAATGTGCAACTGAAAGAGTTGAACGAACGTCGTTACTGTAAAAGATTTGCGAACCTGCATCACCTCCTTTATATTTCTGCCCTGCGTTACGTGTATGTATCATGTGAACCTGTTTTAGGATAATATAAATATGCTGGATAAATTCCGCAAGAACGCCGGCTGCAGGTAATCGCTGCTTAAAGATGTAGCTGGCATCAGAAGGGTTCGTGAATTGTAGCGAAGAAACTTTGATCGCTTCAAAAGTGAAACTGAAGTTGAATGATCGATTGCATTTTAATGTACCTTATATTCTGGGGGAAAAACTTGTCAGTAATGCAATTGAAATAGGAAAAAAGAATTTGGTTGTTTCGCTTTTGTTGTTCTTCGGTATCAAATCGTCTTTCGAACATCTCACAGTCGTTAAAGCGGCACTAAAAACGTAGCCAGACAGCGAGACACGTATGTGAAATAAATCAATTTACTTTTACCTTCGGCGTGTTTTTTCTTCAACTCTGGAAGAACTCGTGCGTGTCTAACACTTGTTATGCCTGTAACGATACAAGCCTCAAGTATAAAGTGTCATTCTTTCACGCGGCTTCTACATCCAGGCTACAACTGTCCGCTGTTGACATTGATTAATACACCTATTACAATGTGTGAAATTCACCATACGCTTTTGTTTCCCTTTCTGATACACAAAATATATTATCGTACAAGTAATAAATCGCTTACACGCGAATGCTAAATACTCGCCGATCATTCTCACGTCACTCGCTATTCCATTTCTAACTTCCACATTGTCTTGCCAAGCATGAGGTTGAATACTTCAATTTTCTTTCTTTGTTTTTGAAACTTTACTGCGAGTCTGAAAATCTTTGGTTGTTTTATTAGATCGACGCCTGATTGCAGTGATTTCGTTACGAAAATTTAGAAAATATCTACTACATCTTGGAAATGTGAGCACGAATGGAACTGCGACACAAATCGGTACGGAATCATATCCATCCCAGGCGTACAGGAAACGTTCGGAAATCGTGTCAGAGCGTGAATGCAAATTGTCGACGATGCGTTAATTGAAAAGCTCTTTGGTCCCGAGAATTAGTAAACTGATTCGATTGAAGATGGTGCAGCTCTCTTGTAGCCCAGTCCTCTCAGAAACTGAGCGTGCATAAGATCACGTCTCTAGGCGTTGCTGCCTCCGCATATACGCTGTATTACAGCAGGGGATCCTGGAGGACGGAGAAGCCTCTAATTACGCGGCATCGCCTCCACCGCTTGTATCTATGGATAGTCGCTGCGGAATCTCGAGTATAAAGGAGAAGAGAGCTGGAGGAAAGTCAAAAGGGTGCAGTTCGCGACGTTGGATGTATAGGTATTAGGTATTAGGGTGGACGTATATGCATGCGGGATTTGCCGACGAATAGCGGTAGGCTGCTCCGACGTCGGGGTACCACTTCATCCCCCAAAGGCTTCAGCTTCGCCTTCTTCAAGTCTCGCGACCCGCCGGGTTGCAAGGGAACGATGTACACCCGCCTTGGTAATTTCACACCTTCGACAAAATAACACCGCGTCTCTCGCCTGCGCTCAAAAGAATCTCAGTTTTTACGGTAGTCGTTATTTTGAAATTATTTTGAGCTAGGAAAACGATTAAAAACTGTACAGTAACCCGCAACTAGAAATTTCTCTCCGTGTGCACATCTTCAATTGTCTGTTTTTCAGGGAGAGTTGGGAAGCTTGAGCTTGAGCTTGCGTTAAGTTTCGTCAGGTTTCAATTAGGAGGGGTGGTCACCTTCGAGTTCGCGCTTGACTTCTGAATTGACTTATTGAATAGCAGCTACGGATACGGTATGGTTCGCGAATAATCATCGATCATGTGGATGAAAGGTACTAGCAATTTTGTCTCTTTAATTCAAGCTTTGAAATTATATATGTTTTCAAGTTATGACTGTACCTGTAGAACAGTTAACAGAATTTTTGACCGGCCCGTACTTTTCACGTTGTTTTATCACCACATTTTCGGAATTTCATCAAATTTTGACACGTTTCTGGTTTACAATCATTCCAGTAACTCAGACCAAAAAAAGAAATGCAAATTTTTGCTAAATTTCATTCAAATCGTACACAAAGTTTTAAAACCATTTTGTTAAAAATGTTGAAAAACGTTGTCTCGAATAAAACTTATTCCAGCCAAGCAATTTTACGGACATTTTGTTAAATTTCAAAGTTTAAAATAAAGATACGATTGCTACATATCACTTTTCAGCATTGTAAACGTTGGCTATTTACGAACCTTCTCTCATCAGTGGTAAATATTCAAATCTGACTTTAAAAATCAATCGCAAAAGGGTGCAATCACCTTCCTTAAGTTTATCAGAGTTTCAATTAAGTTGTTCGAAAATTAATCGAAGCATTTCAAAATTGCCATCTTTATTAAAATCGCCGGCTTCAGTTATTCCGAACATTATCGCTATCAGCGTTATCGATACATTTCTTGAGTCTTCGTCGTTTCCGGTTTCACGACAAATTCTCGCACAGGGTAATGTTTATGGAGAAACCATGTCTTGAACTCTTTCGACACTTTTAGCTTCTGATTCGGGTAGTTATAGTTTCATCGCGAAAACAATTCATATTACAGGAATAGCTATACCAGGCCGATTCTGAAACAAGATCCCCTCCCCCTCGTAAAACATTCGCGAAAAAGGTTTGTGTCTTGGCTAAGCGTCAATAAGCGTCGATAAGTGTCGGTAAATGTCGGTATGGGAATCTGTATGTGGAACTGACCTGGCATACCTACTGCCAGAGACTTTATTCAGTGAATTTGCAGCCTGCTTTTGCCTTTTCGGGAACATCTTGCATCGCGCAATGCAATTTGGGCCCAGACGTCAATCTTGTCGTCGAGTGTACGCTTCTCACTTTACGTAGAGAAAGCGGAGAGGGTGGCTGGCTGGTTTGTTGGATAGGTAGGTAGGTAGGTGCCTACCCTACGGGTTGAGCTACACTGCAAGACTCGCGACGCGGACGTAAGTGAAGATCCACTTGTCTGGAGGCACTCAGGTGTGCGCGCTCATTAGACACCGGGTCAATGAGGCAGTGCACCAGCCCCTCTTAGTTCCAAGGATCTATTCTGCACGAAACCGCGCCTACATTACGTGCCGTCATGTCAGCCAAAATCATGGGGAATTTATTCAATCGACTTTCTAATCCTGAAACATGGAATATTGAGGATTTCGCGTTCGCGCAAGCGTTCGAACCAGAATAATTATACGCTCTCAGCTGTAGAATTACAAAACAAAGAAAAAAGTCAATCAATTTTGAACTCATTCGGAGAACATCTTGCTTAAGTGGATAACACTTTGTAAAATCCAGGATTTTGAATCGAAGTAATCCAGATTCCAATCATTTCAGAGGGGCCACAACTGATTAGTGTGTTATTTTTATGAAGCTCAAATCGTACAGTAGTCCCTTCAATTTTAATCATTACTGTTCATTAAGCTTGTAAAATGAATTTGCTACAAAACCCCCAAGATAAATTTCTTCTCCTTGGTTTTCCTGTTAATCGCACAAATTTTTTATTCGTTTTTTTTTTTTTGTCAAATTGTTAGCTTGAATATAACACGTACCTATTACGGTTATTATTGATTTTTATTTCAAATTATCTATAGAGAATCTATTCGTAGGAAAAATGAAACTCGTACTGTGTCGTCTTACTAATTTCATCAACTACTCGGTTCTTTTTATTGGGATTGTCAACTTTGTCATTAATTTCTTGTTTCTGTTACAAAAAGAGAAATTTTTTCAAAAAAAATTCAATTCAACATCTGAAATGCCAGTCTTATTAAACTTTGACTTCATCATTCTATTACGTTATTTTAATTATCAACTTATTCCTGTTACGTGGATCCGAACTTCTTATACAAAAATTGTCATGTTTGAAACAATAAACAACAATATCAGGCTGGAATGAATTTTTAAATCAAACAGAATAAAATTTTTTCGCTTAAACCAAGTATAAGTTATTGAACAGGCTCATATTCAAATGAAATCCTTTTGTTTCAAGGAAAATGGAAAAAAAATTTTTCGATATTTTGAAATTCATCTTCAATCTTGTCAGTGTATTTCTCACCGTGGTGTATAATTTTACAAAGCATTGAATCACGCAAAAATCATTTTCTCTTGACCCCCGAAGCGTTATAGCTAAAGATCGACTGATCGGTTGGTTTTTTGTTTTTTGTTTTTCTTTTTTCTTACCATCTTCCCTTACCCCCTATATTTATCAATCATACATAGTTAAACATGTTTTATGTGTACGTACGATGTAGAAAGGTTCACGCTATCGATTTCCCACTGGAAATTAGCCGACTCGAGTGCGCGGCGCATGTTTACGTATACAGTCTTTAAATTGGAGCCAATTCGAAGTTTACGATCGGCCCGTAAAAAAGCTCTGTGGACTGGAGAAACGAATCCCGGACCGTTGAGTGGACGCGGGAGAAACGCGGAAGTATAAGTTCACGTCCAATCAGAAAATCTACAGCTAGACGACCTGCAACGTCGTGTTGGTTAAAGGGAGCGGAGGAAAAAAATAGTAAAACAGTAAAAATAACGGACAAAGAAACGTAGCGACCTGGGCATGAAACGTGCGGTGATTTTTTTCCGCGTCTCCGGTTTATCTCACTCGCATGGTCGAATCAGATAACGGAAACGACGCTGCGCATGCAGTTTATACAGTTTCTCTTATGCGCAGTGGAGGAACGAAATAGTTTTCACCCGCTGACGGTGCAGAAAATTTTCGTGTATTTTTTCCCTCTTTCTTTTACGGCGGAAACATATTATCGATGCGGCGGAATTTAGGCTCGGTCGAATCACGCCTCGCGAGCTTTTCGGCTGCGTAACCTGTTGAGCCCGAAAAAAGCTTTGTTCGCATCGCAAGCTTCGGCGTATTTTAATATGCGAAATTCCACGCCCTGTTAAGAATTCGGCGGGGATTTGGATCATGATCTCGCACTCTGCGAAGATCCTACTCGTTACCGGGAGTGGTTTCGGGTGTAATTTTTATTTCCACCAACCGTGGGTCCCAAGAATCGGCTTCTCGACTAATTTAATTACAGGGGTTTGCCGGGGGTGGAAATCCTCACCCTTCCGTAACCGGTGAAACTACGCTTTGCGAAGTCCTCGACGATCCCTCGTTGAGCAAATCGAACAATTTCCGGTATCTGTCGAATAATAAACCCATCCCTGCAGCAGCAGCAGCAACCTCGGGAAGTTTAATTTGGCACGTCAGAGACCCTGCGGGATATATATGGGATAAAATATCCGGTGGGGATTTTTTCCTGCAGATTTGCGATATTGTTGAAAAAATTTATTTCAACGTTTCACGCGCGTTTGCGAAAATCGATAAGTTAAGTGATACGTACGAGGTAGGGTTGAAGTTCCGAAATTGAAAAGTTCCAAGACCGCCTGATTCCGAATTGTTTTCTGGCGGAACTTGAAGTGACGAAATCAAACTTTGACGAAACTACAATATTTCTAATGGTCGAAAACCCGATGGCTCAAAAGTTCTGAAATGCAAGATTCCGAAAATTCAAATTATGATAGAGCAAAGTTCCGAAAAGTCGAGCTACAATGGAGAAAAATTCCTAAAAATTAAGTTTCGATGGAGTAAAATTCTGAAAGTTGAAATATACTCATACGGCGTAGTTTACTCAACGAATGGATGTAAAAAATTAGAAAAACCGTTAATCGGAATGACCAGGATTCCGATCGTAAAAATATCAAAAATTCAAAATAAATTATAAAGATCAAATTGGGTGAAATTTCACCAAGCCAAAATGTTTAAATATTCTCATTTTCGCACTTTCGGAACTTTGACTTGCCGGAATTACGTCTTCCCGGAACTCTCCGAACTTCTAGCGTCGAATTTCGGACGATTCGAAACTTTGATGCTTCGTCGAAGTTTGATTTCTTTACTCTAACTTTCGAATATGATGCTTTCGGAACTTTTGAAAATCGAAATATTGACATCGATATCGTTGTTGATAATTATCGCAGAGTGCATCAGAGTGACGAAAATAACGACGTGCTTTTATAGGAGCTTTTCGTTGGAAAATCGGCTTCAAAGTAGCAAAATTATCCTATAGCTAAGCGCAAATTGAATACGTTTCGATCTGAAATTCAATTTGAAGAATTCCTCTCTTTACTGCCGCTCATTATCGAACTTTGCCTCGCAGCTTCCGACGCTCCTCATCGCCACCTCGCACCTTTATACATCTTCTCCAACCTTATATACGTATATTATAAGGATATATAGGTATAATGTATTCTGCAGAGACAGACACGCCACGCGACGCGACGCCTCCTCTAAACTCCAACATTAAGAATTCAATCCCTGTAACGAACCTCCTCCGATCTTCTTCCTCCCTTTCATTCTCACCCCCTCCCCGCCCCGGTTCGTTTGCGGAAAGAAAACTAGCGAGTATTTTTTTACGTAAAAATACTTTTCACACATCTCACAATTTCGATTTCGAAGAACGAATTTCTACCCACGGATTTTTTTTAACCCTGATATCGCGCCTCATCGGTATAATAACAATAACAATAGCAATAACAATGTATGAGGGTAATGAAAAAAATTGTTGCAATATTTTTTCATACCCCGATGAATTCAAATCTTTTCTATACAGCTGAAACGCGGAGGTAATCGTCGACAGGGGAGAATTCCGCAGAAGAGGATTTAATCCCATGATTTGTAAGTTTGAGCAGGAAAAATTTTCAGCTGGTGCACAATAATTGAAGAGTAACATTTCAACGTCCTTATCATTAGTCTGACGTTTTTTGGCAAAAGGCAGAAAGGAGTGAAAAAAGAAGGGGTTTTTTTCTCTTGCTTTTAAAAGCCGCTCGTAGCGCGAGGGGTGGATAATAAATCACAAGATCAAAACTTGTTGTGTGTGTTTGTGTGTATTGTGCAAGCGTAAATATGAATAAATGTATGTTACGTATATATTATACGTGTGTATACCTAACATATCTGTTTGAAGAATGAAAGATGAAACATGGAGGAAATATATGGAATGTAAAGCGTGAAATGGGCGACGTTCCTACTTCAGAGCCGGTAACAAACCGGGCAGCCGTTTGTCGGAATAAAGATCATTCTTCCGGGTTCCCTGAACCATTTCACCTCGCGTCTCATCTTCTCCCGGTTCCTCCCTGCGTCCATACTCCTCCTCCTCCGCATGCCGTTGAAGTGACAGTTATCTTGCGCGGAAGAGCGACGGAGGGAAACTTTTTGTTTACAAGATAAGAAAGCAAAGTTTAACAATTTCGAAACCTTCAAACACCGGCACACCTTTACTCGTGACCTCGGATTAACAACCACGCGACGCCATTTTTTTATTCGAAGATTTTTTGTGTGTTGTTACGTTGCTCGAAATTCTGCAATTTGTGTTGCGTATTTTGAATGGATGCAGGATGGATGGATGAGAGTCGGTGAATTTTTTAGTCATGCCGGAAATATGAGACCGCTTTTCGATAATCGTGATCAAATAAATTGAACGATTCTCGTTCTTCATCCATTGCGGTACGATCATAGATTTTTTATTTCATGTATCATATTTTCCTATTATAGAAATTTAACGATAAAATAACACGTATCGATCACACCGTACATTTAGTGACCTTTATATTAGTCGAACAGTACAGACTCGGTGAAAACTTTTTTGCTTTAAAAAAAAAAAAAAAACATTGTAGAAAATTTTATCGCGGGAACGTAATATTTTGTTTGAAATATCAAAATTAGAGAAATGATTGTTTCAAAATCTTATAAAAATTTAACTGACTAAAATGTACTTATAAATACGAAATTTCAATTTTAATTTAGTCACTTTAACGTGATAGTAATTTTTTCACGGTATTATCAAAATATTCAATACCGTCTGGTAGATTCAACCCTTAATCGTAGAACTACAAAATGCTATTTGATTGAAGCGGAGAAAATACTTTCAGGAACGCGTCAAAAATTGTTTCTCGCAAATGGAGTAAAAGAACGGGCAGTTATCGGGAAGAAAAAAATGTGTGGAATACGTAGAAACACACCCAGAGATACGTCTATATGAAAATGATTGGAGGTGATTCTCTAAACTTCAAAACGTGGCGTTCTAGTGAAAATTCAACTTTTCACTTACGGAGTCATTAAAATAACTCCTTTTTTCCTCAAAAAATAGAGAAAGGTAAAGTTGAAAACTTTCATACCCGATTCAACCATAAAGTTAAATTTTTTTACCTCAAAATCAGGACAAAAGTGGCATAGTTTTCCCTAAAACGCTCTTGCGGCAAATATGAGGCCAATTTGAAAGTCCCAAATTTCAAATAAATACCGCGGCGAAAGTTGAGTCGGAAATAAAGTTCTTTATGTAACATTGGGATAAAAATCGACTTTATTCCCTTGTTACATAATGTACTTTTATCACTTCAAACGAAGATACCCAAGTGTTTTCACATACGTTCACCTATATATAAATGGTATAATTGTCGAGTTTCGATTCGTCGAGTGTAGCACATAGAGACGGAGAGAGAGAGAACGAACCGCGTCACCGGCGAGCCGGGAATGTCCGGGGCTGACCGCGGTATGCAAAAATCAGTTTGTCTCCGGAAATTAAACAAACGGTGTACCGGAAGTGGATTTTCCCCTCGAAACACACGCGCGCATCTCGACGTCGGATTCTCGCCGGTAACACAAAGTGACCACCGTGGCTCCAGCAACCCTCAACATCCGCCCCTGAATTCGCCTTCCGGCGGCCCTCACCCTGTCCGCATCCTTACTTATTCAAGAAAAATTTTCCACCACTATGGACGACGGCGAATGTTTTATCAGCTAGAAATTTGTCGAGTCAGCGAATCTTCCAGACGACAACGAATATGTGCAACCGCTTACGGTGCAGGAATAAAAAGCTTCGATCTGCATTGCGAAAGCGTGCAAAGTGATTGCTTGATGCGAGTAATCAGGCCGACAAATTGATTCCAGACTTTTGTTTTTCTTTGTTTTGTTTATTGCGAGAAATTGTAATTTTAACTGTTTACTTCGTAACGGATCGAAAATTTGTCAAAAATAACGTTTCCGAAATTATTTTGAAGCTATAATCACACAAAGTGTATTTTTATTTGTGATTTCGTGAGAAATTTTACGTCATTTAATTTTAATTACGAACACCTGGTCATCGACAAAGTCTAAGAAAATCAAATTGTTCTACTATTTTTACCGACGAAAAATCCTTTTACACTTCGTCAGATTGTGTAATAAAAAGTGGCTCGCGTTTTATTTACAAATGAATCCCCCAGTTCGAATCGTCGGTAGTAATTATTTTCTTGGAGGTATTTGGTGGGTGGAAAATTCTGTTATTTAGAATCGTTTTATTTTACCGATAATGATAAATTCATCATTCAAGGCAAGATAATTGATGACAGATGAAAATATCACTCAATTCTTAACACAATCGGATAGTAAATATGGATTATATTTTGGTGAAACTAAATCGCAGAGCAATTCAAAAATGGTATGTTTAGAGTCAAAGTTAGATAATTTGAAATACTTTTCTGCGTCACTGAGACTTTTTTTTTTAGTTATACGACTGACTAAATCAGCTTCATTGACACTTTTCAAAGCTGCGATTGATCACATTTTAATTTAAACGCTTTCTTAACCTGCTTGTACCTTCCGTGCATCCGTAAAAAAATACAGCATCATTGTTATAAACTTGAAAAACGAAAAACAACAACAAACAAACGACAAACGATACTCATATCCGGTTAACGCGGAGTTGAAAATTTTCTCGACACAAAAACCAATATCTTTTCAGTCGATCCAGCGAGCTTTTCGATATCTCGATGCATCCGGTTGGAAAAAGAGTTGCATTTTCAAATCGTCGTTGAAACGGTGACGAGAACTTTTATATCCACGTCGAATCTTCGATTGTCATTACGATCGTGAAGTTTCGAAATGCAATGGAAATCGACGTCGCGACTTGACGTCTGAAGGAGGTTGGATTTCGACAAGTGATATGTGGCCGAGGTGAACGAGGTCTCTTACTCTTGCATGCAAATCGATACCTGCGGCTACCTTCGGTCTCGTCGGACAATTTCTCTGCACGATTTCCCTGCAGCATGTTTGAGAAGATTTATAAAAATTTCAGTTTTCTTTTTCACATTTATAAAAAATTATAATGAAATTGGTATCGTTACAACAACGGTTTAATCAGTATTGTTGAAATTATGTACAAAAAAAATTGGTACAATTAACTTTTCAGTAGAATTCTAGCTGCCGATATTATATTTTCTTGTTCTTGCAACAATACAAAGAATAATTAACATGATATTGTTATCGATGCAACGTAATTTTAGTTGGAAAAAAATGCAATACTGCTGACCGTAATAAAAAAGACTTACCAAATTCTCTGGCTACGGTTACAAAACACATTTTTATTTTTCGGTTATAGCGACAAATGAAAATAGTTAAAACTTGAAATTTCTCTCGGTGAAACCTTGAACAGATCCTGCTGTCTCGATTTTTGAAACCTTAGAACTTATTATAACCATTTCAAGAAGCTGGGGAAATATTTCGAAATCTATTCCAACCATTTTTGCGGTCTCACTTCGAGAGGTGAAGATTATATCCTTTCGGTTTATGGAGGGACGAATGGGATGCGCGAATAGACGTTATTCCGAATCCGAATTACATGTACATCTGTACGAAAATAACTCGGTACGTTTCCGTTTTCACTAACCTTGTTAATAACCTCGTTTATAAATAGAAGAATGGTAATTGATACTTGTTAAATTAGATCAAGAAGTATATCATGGTCGAAGAAGTGAGATTTCCCATTCTTATTCAATTTAGATGGTTTGATATAGAATAGAAAATAAGTAGCGTGAACGGTCTATTTTGGTTTGCGGTTCTACTCTCGTCAAATTAATTTTATACGGTTTATCAATCGTTGTAAGTAATTTAAGACGGAAGTTAGAGTTACGTGCGACGAATGTAGAGATAAGGATTTTCAAATTGATCGAGCTATTTTCCTTTAAATATAAATCAGTGTAAATTTAATGTTAACAATACGTTTTCACTGATTCATAGATACAATAATCTGTAAAGTATCTGTAATTCAATTATTGGTGTTTCGGGTGAGTCAGAGAAACTAACCTACCGAATTTACAGTCTTGAAAGTACCTGTTTACTAAGAAAAAAATTCTCCCGTTGGGAAAATTTTTTAGCTCAAGTTTAGAAGGATTCGGTGGCCATTTGAAATTTCCCATTTAAATAACACGCAAATAAAATTTTCCTTCATTAAAAATGCTATAACTTTTGAACCGTTTGAGATGAATTTTTTTTCCAGGCATATTCTTATAGGGCATTAAATTGCAAAAAAAAAGACCCCGAATCTGATTTTTTTATACTCAAAAATTCGTATACTTACGGGCCGTGAAAGTCGAAGAAAAGCGGAAATATGCAGTACAGCGTTAATACAAAATTATAATCGGACTTTAACGAAAAATAAAGAACAAGAACAATTTATTTTGCAAGTAGTGCAATTACATCGCCAGCGATATCCTGATTGTAACAAATTCCGAAGAGCTTATCGAATACCCGGAACGTAGGAAATCAAAGACCAGTAAAAAAATCAATCCAGGTCATTAAGAGAAACGTAGAATTGGTAGAAACGTGTCGCTCTCGCCGATCTTACTGATCGGGAAAAATCCAAGTTTCATCCGGGAAAATTAAACGTGACGCTCGGGAAATTTTTCTCATTTGTATCCCCCTTCCGTTGATCCAGCAGCAAGCCGGCGACGAGCGTTGCAAGCGAGTAAGCTGACAAGTTATTAACGAGGTATCGCGACCCGTGACATGCAGGAACGTATCTTGTGTCCGACCACACACAACCGGTCCCTCGGGGGTTGAATGCGAGCTCTGTAGAGACGAGGGTGGATGCCGCTCGTCAGAGGGATGCTTCACAAGGGGGCGAGTCGAGAGGAGCTATGAGATTAACAAACGGCATGGGAATCGTGCTCGCGTCAACGGTCCCGTTTGTTTTTTTTTCCACTTTTATCCGGGCATAAGGCTGTCGCTAATATCTTTGATAGAAGTTTAGAAAAATTGATCGGTTAATTTGATTTGTATGTTTTTTTTTTTTTTTACACATTATTACAGCTACATCTTTTCGAAATATTTTGGCCCAAAGCCGATGTCAAATTTACAAAAATTGAAAAAATTACGAGCACTTGAGTGAAACAATGTACTACCAGACGGTGTGAGGCTCGATAGATTTATTTGCTTCAAGGCTAGAAATATCGTTCTGTAAGATAGCTGCGAGTGTGACAAAAGGCTTCTTAATCGCCGATCGACGGTAAGAAAAATTCTCATTTCAGGTAATACAGAAATAAGTTTCAAAACGGAGGTCAAGACTTTAAACGTATTAACGTTAAATGCGTTTATCTCAAAACTACAGTTTTCAATCTGGTTGACGTAAAATATCTCGAGTTCTGTCCAACCGATTGATTTTAAGTTTGGTATGAATCTTCGGTATTCATCACTCTGTAATCCCGATCACGGGCATTGCGAAATTATTATTAGAACTGTTTAAGAAAAATTGATAAACGTCGAAAAAAAATAAGGAAAAAAATTCATATCGTATTCAAACGGTCGTCAGATTTGTAATTATTTTTATTTATTCTTTCAATCTCCATTCCCTTTTTTACCAAAATTTAGCTGCAAGTTCTTTTAACACCAATGAAAATTTTGTGAAAATATATATGTTGAGTCACCGTTAAGTAAAATCCAACGAATCGACTAGATTTTCAACAATTTTCAAGCGATTTCACACCGAGCATCGATATCTAAGCATTAGTTTCGAATTCCCGTCCTCTCGATATTAATATATAAGTTTCAAAGACGTCATCACAGCTTTCGATTATAATAATTTGATAAATACTCAATGTGCGAGCATCTCGTTATAAAATTGATAGATGGTCTCGATTTTTGTTCACTCAACCCTCTTTAAAGATGTCATTTCTCGAAATTTCACAATCGATGGATGGTGTGAGCGGTGAAAATGATAGAGACAACAAGAAATAATTAATTGGTAATAAATAAGCAAAAATTAACAAGCCTAATAAAAGATTACGATAATTAAAGCCATTTGTTTTCGGAGAATTTAATAAGTCCCGTATCGTGATACAGAGGAGGGTGAAAATGTTTATTCTTCGGTTCTCGCATCCTGAATACTTATCGAAAAATTCTCCGCAGGATCTCTACGCGGTGCAGTGTTGATGTTGAATTTATATCGCTCGAAGTCAAAAATAAATTGCTCGTTTAATTAATCTTCCGAGATTTTCCCTTTTCCCAACTTTGAACGAATATCTGTATAGGTACGAAATCTTTGCGTCTGCGATGAAAAATAAATTACGATACTGCTCGTGTCTCCCTTGGGCGCTGCTGTAGAAGAATCGATACGAGTGTACAATACTGGTGAACGGTGTGTCAAGTTTCGAAATTAAATTTCATACCGTATAAGCTTAAAGCAAAGGTAACTTCAAACTATGAACCACACGTGAAGATACATCGCTAACATTTACTTTGATCGATTCAGAGTGAACATTTTTAAACAGAAAAATCAAATTTTACTCGTGAATCAGAAATTGAGCGACCAAGTTATTCAAAAATTGTTATCCATGTTTCTCTGTAGAAAGAGGAGCAGAAAATAATTAAAATATAATACCAATTACAACCGGCGTCATAAAGCCGAGAATTAAAATGTTGCGATAAATTCTTCTTATCGTAATTAATCGAGATACTTTTTGCTGTTTATTTTCGTATTCTGAATTCAACTTCGTCTAAGGTGAAGAGTAAAAAAAAAAAAAAAAAAATATTGTATTCAACGGGATTTCATATAAATTTTTCTAAAGCGTTGATATAAAATTTCTCTATTTTTTTTTTTTTTCTTTTTTCGTTTTCGCTGTGATTTCGTAGTCGTAAAATGTATATTACCGCACGTAAAGAATTTGATTCCTCGTGGGAAATGACCGAAATAAATTTTCAAGTATGGACAATAAATTTTATATGCAAGCAGATGTACGAATGTGCAGGAAGAGGGCTCGTTGAAGCAATTTTGAGAAAACTCAGAAATCGGATCAATTCGGTTTTATACTCGACGAGATATATTTGCATCGTAAATAAATGAATGTGCGATTGTTTGTCTCTGAATTTGTTTCTCTCCGAGTGTTTTTCCCATCAGCGACGAAGAAAAGAAGTTACGACTATCCTGGTTCTTGTTTTTTTTTTCACACTCTTCCTCCTCCACTTTGTTATTACACATTTTTCGGTAGCGCTCATGTACACGTGCAGCGGGCTCTTTGCGGAGAGTTTTAATGAAAACGAGAGACTTGAATCACTTTTCGGGTCTCTCGGTGTGTGCGTGCAGCAAGGAACCTTTTGAGGTTGGTTTACAGGTATATATATATATATATACATATACGCGATTTCGAGAGACGAGAACATTTCTCCCAAGGTGACAAAGCGCGCCCCTCGCTGTATTAAAACTTTCACGGACCGCCTTCCATCCCTCGGGATGAATTTCCCCCGGGAAAACTCCCGGCAAGCCAACAAACGCCGCTCGGCAGTTAGTCGTTGGGAAAATATTACTATAATATACACATATATATATATATATATACATGCATAGCTATACATTGCATCGCCTGATTTACGGACACCTTATATACCAGTTTCTCCAATTAGGTATATTATAAGATCGCATCGTTATTAATAACGCATACGCATCACGGTGCTCAATTATTTATTTATTTCCCAGCCAAGGCCTTTTTCGATTCTCAGTCTTTTTCTCCGCACAAATAATGTCGTATAATTATGGGTATAAGCTTCTTTAATCTAGCGCTTCCAAAAAGTTCTTTCAGTTATTAACACATTTGCAAGAGCTTGGAATTATTCGTCGAGTAAATTCATGGAAAGCCATTTTATTTGTCATAGTTATTAAACGAATATATCCTCACAAAACAAGATATAAACACTGTTGGAATTGGGAGAAAATGTGGTACTAGTAACTAATTAGTCCTATTACATTTGTCAATGGTGGATTTTCCTGTTATCGCAGCAATACATCTGACTACGTTTTTTCAATCAAGTTCATCTCTAGCATGAATTTTCATGACCGCAACAATTGAAAATACAGTACGAGTGACGATAGTAAAAAATAATGGTAATACTACGTACTTCGTTCGTATATCGTTCGTTGACGACTTTTGCAAAACTAATTTTCATCTTTTACATGTAGAAGAAAGATTTTTCGGCCATAATTAATAATTTAAATATAAAATTCAGGACTGGGCGCAGTACAGCACTGCGGCTAGAAATTCATACCCTAACGATAGAATTTGAGCTTTCGTTGGCGATGAAACGTCGTTGCAGTTTGTCGAAGCGGGTGTGCGTACCAGCTGTTTGTATGCCTCGCACCTAGGTGACGGAATTGATTTCCGCATTAACTACGCCTGTTTACAACGCTATGCGAGCCTGTAATTTTAACGGGTACCGCAGAGACAAATGACACTCTTATTTACAACTCGGGACATGCGACTACACCTGTCGACTACCTTATACCAACCACCTCTGCTACAACGCCGCGTGCATGTTAGATTTATGCGATCCATCCATCTCCGCTCTTATCGAGTGTCCCGACCAGTGTGTTGTTGCGTTTTCTACACGCGCTCGAGCCTTGTGCGATCAGATATGTCATCATTTCCACGAAGCCATAACCCCGCGGTACACATGCATGACAATGTTGTGCGGTATGAATATTACAACGTGGGGTGAAATCCCTCGCGGGCACTGAAAAGGGTCCCCGAGTCAACGTTGCGAAGGAATCGGCAAGTTCGGATCGAAAACGGAATACAATTCGAACGGTCGATCAATCAACCGATTACGTACGACTGTAAGGGAAACGGTTTACGGAACGGAACACCTTTGAACACTCCTTGTACGTACGTAACAATTCCGATGCGAAAGAAGTGGGTGAAAAAAATTTCTATTACGTACAAGCACTTTTGTGAAAAAAGGCTTTCGGGGATGAATGAATGGTGGCTCGGTGCGGTTGACTTTACACCACTCGCTCTTTTCCACACCTTGAGTTTGCTCTCGAGATGTCTTCGTCGGTGAGATCGTTGAAATGAGAGAATTTTTGCACTGCGGTTTGGTCAACAGACTCCGTCTTTCTCCCCTTCGGCTCTTTTACGTTTGCCGTTTCGCGCTGCGGGGACTGAACGAAAAAAAAAAAAAAAAAAAAATACGAAAAAGCGGGAGAGCACTTTTTTCGGTCTTCAGAGGACGAGAGGAAAATTCTCTTTGTGGTCTCCTTGTACACAGTCGAGAGTCTCTCGCGTCGACGACAACACCCTCTAAACAACAACGAGGACACCTTCGGGATCTCAAGGACCTTCACCGTACGAGGCAAAGGTACGAGGGAAACGTTCGGGTAGGGAGAATCGTCGCCAGACACTCCTGACCGATCCTTCGGAAGCTCCGAAACCACGAAGAGTAGACCCTCGAAATTGCCCTAATCGCACCCTTCCAATTAGTCCGACGCTTCGGGATTTCGACCTCGTGACACGTGGCTTGAACCCACCTCCAGAAAAGGGAGGGAGAGAAGGACTCGATCCTTTCACCGATTATTCGAGGATTTTAATACTTGGAGGACGGATGGATCCCAGGACGAGATGTGAATTTAAGAAACTCGTTCGGTCCATTCGAGAGAGAAGTAATCCCTGAACAGCGGAGCGGAAACTTGGACGTAGTCCAAACAGGAAGTAATACTGACTCGAATCTCTTACCCTCCACCAGCAGCGGCAGCTCAGACTCGGCGTCTGCACTTTCCACCCTGATGGAGAAACCCGTACACCATCTGCAATATACGGGATTCGTTGTGCTGCGAATGCATCCTCGAACCACCGATAATTGCCTTACTTCACGAAATTAGTTTGGAGGTTCGATCTGACCAGTTTCGCAAGCTTTTACTATACTCCGGAGTTCTTACCAATCGTTGAACAATGTATCTGGTTGAAGATACTTTGTCAGCAAAAAAAAAAAAAAAACAGAAAAATGGGATCATGGGACAGCGAGTAAGCTGTCTAAGAATCCTGTCTCAAATTTTCGTATAAATCGGACAAACCGTTTTTGAAATGTATTATGGCGATTGTAAAACATGTCTGATGTTTTCTCGGTATTTGGATACCTTTCGGTGAATTGGAATTCTGACTTACACTTGCTGACGAGCTTCGACGCAACGGTTAAAGGACTCGGTGCTCCGATGACACGGAATTCCGACCCTTTCGCGTTGCCGGAGATTTTATTGCCGCGAGAGCGGTAACGAGGAGAGAGAGAGAGAGCCAAAATGGAGCGGGAATTCTTATCAAGGCTTCTGCCAGGCTGGCAGGAGGCTATTAGCCGGCACAAGAAGGGTGATTAGAGAAATGGAATTAAGGCTGTTGGAAGAGGCGAGAGGCGGGCGCGCTCACTCTTGGCACTAACAAAGTGGTAAGGCGGATGATGGATCGTGTTTAGTCTGCAGAAACAGCGCCAGGTAAACATCCAAACAACTAAACAGCCAAACAGCCGAACGGCCTGGGTTATGACAACGGCTCACAACCTCCATTCGGCTAACAAGCCCTCCGCAGTGCCCCGCGACTCGAAACCGGAGAAGCTTCAGGGATTTCGTCTCGTTCCACGACTCATTTCCCAAGCAAGAATAACGGGACCGAAGGAGAGGAGGTTCCTTTTTGTTTTTTCAATCTCTCGCTGCAATCGCCCGTGAACACCCGGGAGGTTGTGGAAATCGGAACCACTGCTCTCTGAAAGAAGAAGAAGAAGAAGAAGAAGAAGAAGAAGTTAGAGCCAGGAAAGAAACCCTCATCATTATTCGCGTGGTCGAGTATTTTCATTAACAGGATCCGTGGATTCAACTTTTTACGGCATAAATGTAATAATTGCACACAAGCTTCTGAGAGAGATATTTTTCCGCCTTGTTGTACCCACTTGAATCGTTACGAGAGTAGAAGGATGTGCCGATGTAAATGAACGCCCGCAGTGTCAATTTCTACGTTAATGTACGAGCATGTTTTAGCGTCCTTTGATCATCATGAAATTTGATTTTCAAGCAATTTGCTATGTCTTACAAAATTTCATTCAACATCCTGTCTACGGTATGCTTTTACGATGAATTTGGCGATTGAATATACATATAGAGATCCGTACGTCACCGCAAACTTAAGTAATCCGATTTCCGTAACGTGTAAACCTGAAGCTCTGCTCGATCTGCTTTGATAAAAGAAAAAAAAAACAAAAATCAAACGCTAATTGGGTATTGGGCTCGTCACTTTGCAATGCGAAATCTAGTCCCAACGAGATATCTATATCTCACGGTGTGAAATAATAAGACCGTGACTAGGTTGATCAATTACTCGGTCGTTGCTGAAACTTACGAAATACGTACACCCAGAAATGTCATAATTAACGTCTATAAAATACGTTTTCGTCGATGCGTTCGTGAAATGGAAATTTCGATACTGCCAACACCTCTTCATCCCCTCGAAATGACGGCTCGAGGTTTCGTACCTAGCGGACGAAGGGAGATATAATCCGGCGCATCTCCCGTAGGGAGTTGGGATTCGGCTTGGCGGGTTATCGCGGCACGCACGGACATAAAAACCGGCATAACTCTCCCCCCCCCTCTCTTTCTCTCTCTCTCTCACTCCCCCCCCTCCCTCTCTTGACCGGGGCGAAAGGATCGGGAGTTTCTGGAGCTTCCATGGGGCCGGGAACACCGAAGTGAGAACCACTCCGTCACGGGGATGTGTGTGTGTTGCTGGTTTCACGCCGCCCCCGAAAACCGTCCGCCACGACGCCGTCCACTATCTCAATCCTTTATGAGCCCCTCAGGAGCCCCGCGATATATATCACCGGTTAATTGAATTTATGGGATTATTTTTGAGCAGAAGGCACAAGCTTCCGGCCACCACCCTTGAAAAGAACGAATCTCTCTCTCTCTCTCTCTCTCTATGTATATATATATATATATACGTGCCTAGCAAACGGGGAAGAAATATTTCGGTCGGCTTATCTACCCCGGATGCTGCTGCTTCAACTCTGCTGAAACTTTCCGCGGCCGCAAATTAATTCGCACGAGGTAGGTGGTGTGCTATAGTGACGAGATCATCGCGCGTTTTCTAACTCTTTGTATTACTACCCTCCGATTTTCGCTACACACACTGAGAAAAGTTTCGTTTATTAAAGTAATTGGAAAAATTCGGTAAAACAGGTATCGTTAAAAAAACTGTTTGAATATTTTTGGAATTACGAAAAACGAGGTACGCCTAACCATTTTGCGCTATCGTCGATCCTTTTCTGGTTATTGCAACGCAAAATTAGTTTGTGAGGTTTACTCTACTTTTTCAGCTAAACAAGGCTTTAACGTTAATTTATCGTTGCGCGAGCATTAAATTCTTGCAACAATTGCAAGAAAATATAGCAAGAGTGATCGTAATGAGAAAGAATAGTAACGGATAATAGACTTTCCGGTAACAGCTAGAAAACTAATTTTCATTTTTTACCTTGAACTATATTTTCCGATTGTGGTAAAAAATGAAAATAGTTAAGGACTGAGCGGTAACCGGAAATAAAAATTTCTCTCAGTGCAGTTTCAGCACTTTTTCCACAGAGCGTGAAAAAATAACCGTGTGTTATTTTTCATTTGAACGATCTTTTTGACAGTCATTTTTGCAATCTCGAAACAATTTCGATTTCATTGTATATACCGATGTTTCCTGTTGCAAAAGTAAAGAGAAATCTTTTCCGTCTCATACGGTATTCGTTATCTGCAAAAATCTCTGATCCATGTAAAACCATTTAATAATCGGATGGAGATTTTCACTGTTCTGGAATTTTATCAGACGATGAGAAAAAAAAAAATTTAATATTTGAACGACATTTCGTCATCCGGGCCCTTGTCCTCCCCTTTTTTCACCCCCTCGCTCCGACATATTCGGCGTCGTTTTCTTCCGCGTTTATTGCCTCTGGCGCCCACCGATGCGAGGATTGAGAATGGAGGAGAGAGGAGGAGGAGGGGCTGTCAATTTGCCGGGAGAATACCATCGGTGAAAACGGCATTAAATATAAAAAGGAAAGAGGGACTTGGGCGAGGTACTCGAGGGCCGCGAAGAGAACGCTTCAATCATTTCCGGTCGATTGACGCCTCGCGACTTCAATCCATATAAATTTCTCATTCCCGCAACAATAGCTGCGGACTTTCAACCGAAACGGTTGGTTATTAAAAATTCACCAAAGATTTTTCCGACCTTATTCGCACGTCCTCGGATAGATTCTTGCGTACGCGCCTCGGTTTTCGCTCAATTCTTCGCCGTCTCCTCGACCCTCGTTAGCTGAAACCCCCAGCTGCGTAGCCGGTATTCGGAAGATAAGGTTTTCTTATTTGACGGATGAAGAGCACCCCCGCCACCTAATCCCTGCAGTATCCTATTTTATCGACTTATTGTTAACGAGATCGGTACACGAGTCGAATCGCTTCTTTCAGTGACATTGCTTTTTCAGAGGAAACTAAACATCGGCAGGGCGAAACGATACGGTTTTTAAACTTATTTCAAAAGTCTGAAGGGATCGTGATTTTATATTGGAAAGTAACTGCTGAGGTTTTAACATTTACATATTCTGTCGCTTCCAATTCGTACGCGACATAAGTATGATTGATTTTTTTTTTTCAATTATAATACAGGCATACCGATAACGAGAAACCGATTGTATGTAAAAAAAGAATTGAATGAAGCACATTCGATACCCAGGATCAAGGTTGCGAGGAAATTTGAAAAATTGTTTCCATTCTTTTTATCTGTTCCCATCCCATAAAAATTGATGGAAGGTTTTCCTTGATAATATATATAATAACAGGTGTTTTAAAAAAAATCTAAAAAAGGTATCTAAAGCAGCTATCACTTTTTTATGTTTTTTTTTTGTTTTTATGAATCTGATTCCGGTTGAGTCAGTTTTGCCAGATAACAAATGAACTTGGGTTAAGTGCACTCAAACAGAACCACGGTGTTGCGTGAAGATAACGTTTTATTGGGTTACAGAGCCGTTATACGTACTACTCGGTACGTTAAAGGTACGACAAAAATGAACGATAAAACAAAAAAAAAAAAAAAACGGGAAAACAAAATACAAGGTTACACCCGACGATGTAATGATACGAGTGTACGGCAGTCAACTGCTGATGTGCTGAAAATAGAATGCTTTAATCGATTCGTACCAACTGCGTTAAATGTTTTTTATTTCCGATAATATCAGTGGCTGTGCATCGCGACGGAAAAAAGTCACATCATATCCGGATTTCACATGCAATTGCGAACAAAAACTACCAAATTCATTTTCGTTTTGTGCAAAAGCAAAGAATTGGCATGAAAAATAAGAAATTACGACCACGGTTTCGTATTTTTATTTTTTTTCGTACATTGTCATTATTTCCGCACAAAAACAAAATGTAATTTTACGTTTTTCTTCATAATTAGATGCAGAATCCGGCTGATACGTCGTTTTTTACGTTGCGATGCACAACCATCTGATATTAGCCAAAATGGAATACATTTAATTAAAGCAGTCGGTAAGGACTGAATGAAGCATCCCCTTAACGCGAATTAGGATGTTGGAGCGCCATTTTTCTTACCATAGTTTACTAAAACGTTGTCATTTTATCCATGATTATATTTTCGCTAGATAAACAGAAAAAAAAAAATAACTGCGGTACGATCTTTTTGAAATTTACCGTTAACGATTGCAATATTCATTATCCGTCCGTATAACCCAAAAATGTATAATATTTTGGCAACCGTACAAAAGTTGAAAACACGGCGTGTTAATTACGTCTGGAAATTTTTGAAATCCAATATTGAAAACCTTTTCAACGATTTCAACATCCAGCCGTGCCAATACCAATGTTCAATGTCTCTCCTTTTTTCAGGTGCAAAGAACCGGGAAGATACAGAACCGATCTTCCGCCAACGGCAGTGGTGATTTGCTTCCACAACGAGGCTTGGTCCGTACTTTTGAGGACCGTCCATTCCGTCCTTGATCGTTCACCGCCTCCGTTACTCCAGGAAATTATCCTCGTCGACGACTACTCGGACATGCGTAAGTAATGAAGTGCAGAATGATCGTTATGCCATTCGGAATGTCTTTCCATCCGTCTCTTTGCGGACTCGCCGCCTTGCGCCTTGTATTATTCACGGCATTATTCAACATGGACCAAACTCGACGTTGCCAGATGATATTGGCAGACGCTAATTCGAAACCCGTTACCTGTCACCTGGTGTTCCGTTTGCCCGTGGTCACAGACCTTCTCGACAGTGATCGATGCCACACGTTAGTCGGACGATCGCTTCGAATTGGTACTCTATGGACTTGAATCGGTGAAACTCATCGGTTCGTAGTTATAATTACGCACGCACGATAACAATTCAACGACTTTCTAGGGATTGTTCACTGACTTCCAGCGTGTAAGGTAGACGCATCGGTTTTGGTCGTCTTGGTACCGTGTCTGGTCAAATCCATGGCGAGTAATAAAAATTACCGCAAATAACACAGCACAGTTTTTCGGCCCTGAGCGATGTGACATTTTATTTTCGGATAATTTGGCGGTTGAAAGCTGCACTGACATTCATTGCTACCATAGATTTTTGGTAGCAGAAACGATTGAAATCCTTGAATTTACATCAATAAACGAAGATTGCTAATTCGCAACTTCACCCTACCTATAACCGATTCATATTTAGAGAGTATAACTGGAAAAAAAGCGATATATGTGGCTGCAATAAATATGGATGTCAAGTTTTTTTTTTCAATTTGACGGGTTACAGATCCTGCCGCGAATCTTTTTTGGTTTGCTCACTTCTGTTTTTTTTTTTTTTTTGATACATACTTTTATGATCGTCGGTAAACTCAGCTTCTTCTTACCCTATAATAACAAGTCACGTTCGATAAATATTTACAAATCGCCTAATCGCTGTACGTTCAGAGATTTTCAATCTAAAATTTAAAGCCGGAAATGATCGAACTGCAAATGGTATACAGGGGGAAAATTAAATCGCTGATATTTACATCTTATCGCCGTATATTTTTCACCTGATTCGTGATTTTTCCTATTCCGTCCATAATCATAATTCTTTTTCGTGAAATTTACTGTCCCAATTGCACTGTTTATATTCGTACCGGTGAGGAAAAAAAAATTCCGTTCTCGTATAGCTGCTAGAAAATCATGGTGAAATTGTTGTTTTTCCAATAACGTCTTCATAAAAATTGTTGAATTTACGACGAAATTTCTTACAAGTAACAATTCAGTATGGTTATCGTATTTGTAACATTAAATCTGTTTGTTTGGTTCATTAAATAAGGTTTTACCGTCAATTTATTATCGCTACATTTGTAATACAATACGATACAGTATAGTAGGAGTGATTAATATAAAAATTAGACTTTCCGTTTACGCCTGAAAAACGAATTTTCACATTTTATACATATTTCGATCACATCAAAATATGTACACAGTCAAAAATTCTGTGTTAAACTAATCCAAACAAGAAAAAAAAATAAAAATTTCTCCCAGTCCAACCGGGTAAAAAAAAGTACGACTGATAATGGGCGTGAAATCTATTGCGTATAACGGTGAATTGCACGTTACGATATAATTGCTTGCACACGTCGAGCTCGACGTGCAGAGTGCACATTGTGGGTTGGGTTTTTTTATTTTCTCTCTTTTTTTTTTGCGCATGTTTGCGTGTTTCACCGAGAAGATGAACCGCAGTTCGGGTTTTCACGGGTAAACGAAAAACGACCAGATTCAACCCCCTTTCCAACATTTGAATTACCATACATAGCACTCGTCCAACCCTCACCAAATAATACGTAAAATGCGGTTACAAGCGGCTGTTCCGCACGATATCGAGCGGAAACGTTCGGTGAATCGGGCTTGCATTGGGGACAAAAAAAAAGAAATATACAATAATAATAATAATAATAATAATAATAATAACAACAACAGCAGAAGGAAAAAAAGGAACGACTATAAAAATCCCCTCGCGCACACTCGTGGTAGTAATTATAAACGACTATCTACATTTCGCTGTCCCTTTTTTTTTTCTTCCTTTGGCTCCTTCTGTTGTTTTATTTTCTCCCGATTTCCATTTTCCTTTTTTTTTTTTTTTATCTCTACACTTTTTGCAGTCGATCTCCGATCGGTGGAATCATTTCGAACGAATCACTGCTGGTAACACAATTTATTATAACACTTGACGCGAACATTTGTCGGGATTGTTTTATGCCCACAGTACGCGCGTGCGTACGTGTGTGCGTATTTTTTCTTCTTAATTTTTGAGCGATTTAGTACAGGCTTTTTTGATCGGTATGTAAAGTTGCAAAAAAGAAAAGAAAAGAAAATGAAAAAACACATCGCAGCTCTTAGGTACGTATGTAGAATACAAGTGAGAAAAGGCGAACGTGACGTTGAAGAGAAGAAAAAAACGAGATAAGGCAAATAGTAAAGAACTCGAAAAGCTCGGGTTAAGCGTTGAGCTTTGCGGGTTGTGTTTGAAAAATAATGAGTAAAGTAGATGGGGTCATATATTTCCTTAAAAGCTTGAGATAAGCCAAACGACTCTGCTGAAGTGAATCACGTATAAACATACTGACCTGCAAGCTTCCCATACTAACGAATAAAAACTCTGACCTATAATGTACGTGTATAACATACGCGTGCATACATGCATGCATAAGCAACGGCACAACGCGTGCCGAAGCTGATTATTTCATCACCCTCTCAAGCGGATAATTTTCCATCGGTTGAGCATGTGCGCTACACGTGTGTATATATTTATATATACTTCGTACTCGAGCTCGGGCGTTTATCAAAATTGGTAGATACGTATATACGTAGTATAATGCACACGTGAGTAAAGTTGCGAAACTGAGAGAAATCAACGCGGCGGAAATAAATTTTTATGTTTATAGACACTGAGAGAAAATTTTAGTTCCGGTTACCGCTCGGTCGTTAACTATTTTCATCTTTTACCCGCAATCGAAAAATACAGTTCTAGGTAGAAAATCCAAATTAGTTTTCTAGCTGTTACCGGAAAGTCTGGTATCCGGTGCTAATTCTTTCTCATTACGATCACTGTTGCTATATTTTCTTGCAACTGTTGCGAAAATTTAATGCTCGTGCAAGAATAAATTGACGTTAAAGCCTTGTTTAACTAAAAAAGTAGAGTAAACCGAACAAATTGATTTTCCGTTGCAATAACCAAAAAAGGATCGACGATAGCGCAAAATGGTTACGCGTAAATCGTTTTCGGTAATTCGAACAATATTCGAACAGTTTTTTGTAACGATACCTGTTTTACTCAGTTTTTCTAGTTACTGTAACAAATGAAATTTTTCTCAGTGTAGAGAAAGGAAAGTGCGTATTAAGGTTTTATAAGTATACATGTATAGCCTAAAGTATGAAGAGGATTTTCTTTAATCCACGTTCCTTGTAACCACAAATCTCCCAATTGCTACAATTCTCTTTTCGCAATGTATTACAAAACCGATTATTCTCCGATTAGATTTTCATTTATTCATCGACGCGAGAAATCTGACGTTTGTTTACTTTTTTCTAAATTTTCACTCTCGAAGATATTTTTTTTTTTTTTTTTCAACAAATACTCAAAACATTTATCGTTCGTATCGTATGAAAAATTTATGGTGTTTAGTTAAGAAAAAAAAAAAAAAATTGAGCAACATTTTCTTGGTAACGAATTTTACAACGTTATCTAAAACGCGGTCAGTGTACTTTTCGCGTATAATCGAAGCTCAGGTAGCTTCGAAAATCCTGATACCGAGGTGTGTACAAAAATTTTTTCTAAACTTAATTTCTTCGGAGGCGGTGCGGCGGGAAATAAGTTTAAACCCTCGGAGGATTGCGGGATGTGGTGTAAAACGGAGGTAAGGCAGCTCGATCCTTCCTATTTTCTTGATGTGTTGCACGCCGAGGAAATTAGCCGTAATGAACATGCAAACGTTTAATCCCCGTGCAACCACTCGCGCAATCCTCCATTCCAGACTTTGCGAAACGGATGCGATTTATCTGCGGCTTAGTCGCCGTATTTATTATGGATTTCTCAGAATGACTGCCGCCGAGTCTGCGGTCTAACAAGGAAAAAGATTTCCCTACTGAACGGACCCGCGCGGTCGTTTCTTATCAAGTTACCACCACTCCGATTGTCCATGTCGACAACAAAGAGTGTTGGGAAGCCGGTTAAAACAAAGACCGTGACATCCATTTTCAGCCACGGGAAAGTCAGGTTTAAACTATATTTTTCTTCTCTTTTTTTATAACTTTAAACATTTTTTATTCAGCGTAAAACTTCTACGAGGATAAGACAATCCAGTGTACCCGAAGAGTACGATTAGGGTAATCGTTGATTCTGATTTCACTGCACAGCATGAAATTCTGCCACGGTACGTGTTTTTAAACATTTATATCAAAGAATGCAAGAATTAGCTCAATTTTAAAATCAATTCGGGTTCTATACCTACTGATACAGTGAATACCCTCAGTTTTCGCACTTTCAAAATCGAATATCTAAAAACCGTGACTCAAACCGCGCAAAAACCCTTGAACGAAAAAGATTTCATCTTGTCAAAGCAAGTTGGAAAAGCTGTTTTTCCCTTCGCAGTATATTTTATGTGTCATTGGTTTCGTTTCTTTCTATTTTTCGAACATTCCGCCGAATCGTCTTCATCCCGCTCCGTTCTCGCGATCTTCGACGAACCGTGCCATGATTGTTCAATCTGAGATCTGCATAGACAAGGCCGCGACCCTCATCGACTCTTCGGCTCATAGAAGTCGACCGAACCCAGCGAAGAAGTAATCCCGCTTTACCGGCAGCGTTATTCGAATTTACGAGCTTCCAGCGTAATAATCGTACCGAATCAGGGACACCACGTGGCAATTAGCAGCGAGTCTGGGCGCCGATCCATTCTCTCGAAGGAAAATTTTCTGCCCGTGACCGTCAGAGCCTTCGCTAAGCCCGCGGCTCAGCCTCGGGCTTAGCCGACTGTGACCAGTTGAAAGGGACTCTAATTCACCGATTTAAATTACCTTACCCCTTTTCCGATACTTGACTCTCCCAAGTTTCAGTATATTTAAGAGGATGTTGCAGTCAGTCCTTACCGACTGAGTAAAATGTCACTTTTTTTTTTTTATTTTTTATCTTTTATTTCATTATCACCAAAGCCTGCGTATCCACTGATAGAAAAATATCGCAGTATTCAATGCCGAACAAGATCATCGAAGATACTTTATTGTTTTACGCGTAACGAAGGCCAGAAAATGTATTCCTATAATTGAATCACCAATTGATTGTAGAAATATATTTCCTCGAATTATTCTCGCGTGATGCAAAAAAATTTTCGAATATCATTCTCAGGCAGGATTGCGTTGATTGCGACATTTTTACACGAGTACTGCGTAGGTTTCGATATTGGTAAAGAAGAGTGAATACTTGCTCTGTTGATAAAGACGGATTATAGTATCCTCTTAAGGATCACTCTCCACGCTCCGTCAATTAATAAGAATAAAACTGCATTGCGAAGTGAAAGACGATATTATCAATAACTGTGTAAGGCAGTCACGTAACAATTTGAAGATTTGAAAGAAAAAAGAAAAATTTCAACAAAACTGCAGTAACACACGATTGTTTATTTTTTTTTAAATTTTTTTTTCTTTCAATTTTGTTTTTTCGTCATTCACAATGCAACCAAAGTAAATTTACATGTCAAAGAATTTGAAAAAAAAGCAATAATTGTAGTTCTAATTTGTGGGAAAAAAAAGACACTTCTCATTAAAACGATCGTCAAATACGGAATACTGCAATGAAAAGGAGCGGAAAAAAATCGACAAGGCGAAATTCTTGCTCATATTCGCGCCGCCGTTCGCGGGCGGTGCCTCGCTATTTTTGCAGCCAGCGGTTGAAAAACCGATACTTACATTTTCATGGAATTAAAGGACGAAACTTGAGACGTGCACTCGAGAGTCAGCAGGGATAGGAAAAGCGGAGCCGCTGCTATTGTTCGGTTTAAACGAAACTCCGCTGCACTGCAGAATGCCGCGAAGCAGACTCTGAGCAAATATTGGAATTAAGTGTATCCGGTCGTATAATTTCTACTTGGTTGGTACCTTCCGTATAATTAAATACGCGAAAATATGACAAGGTTGGAGTTGGTAACGTTTTCATTCGATTGCACGGTTCTCTGCGTTTCAGAGAATTGTATAATCATGAAATTACAGCATGGTGATAATTTTCGATTCTTCCAAACTCGTAAGGTGGAATCAACTTGAATGGTTGTGCAAAATGACAAGCGGCTTAGAGCTTCGTAAACATTGAGGAATAATATTTTGGTGAAATGTTTCATTCAAATGACTCAAAAACTGCCGAAACGATTCAGCCGAAAACTTAATAAGTTCTTATAAAAATCGGTCGATTCGTTCTTCAGATACCGTTGTACAAAAACTTGATCAGAACACCAAGACACCTGTCTGAAAATAATCTAAAGCGATTCTCTACAGTCTAGATCACTCGAAAATATCGAAACTTAGTAAAACATTTCATTTCCGAAGTTATTATCTATCATACAACGACCTCCGTTGTTACATGTTTACCTTAAACAAAGAGAAGGAGGAAGTTTAAAATAATGGGTGGACGATTGCGATGAGTCAAAAAAATTGCCAACACCAACCAAATCGCAGTCACGTGAGAAATTTATTTTATTCAATGAACGAAAGTGAAATTTTTTTCAAACATCGATGTCAATGATTAAATTAACGACCAACGTTTACAAGTTGCAGGCGCAGTAAGTGAAATTGTCATTTGGCCGCGATTTAGTCGGTGCAACCGAAAACAAGGACCTTGTTCAGTTATCAACTCTATTCCAATCCCCGTTTATAGCTCACCTGAAGCGGCAGCTCGAGGACTACATGATGAATTACCCGAAGGTGAGGATCATCAGGGCTCCTAAGAGGGAGGGACTGATCAGGGCGCGTCTCCTCGGCGCCGCGGCTGCGAAAGCTCCGGTCCTCACATACCTCGACAGTCATTGCGAGTGCACCGAAGGGTGGCTGGAGCCTCTCCTCGACCGAATCGCGAGGGACTCGACGACGGTCGTTTGTCCCGTCATCGACGTCATCGATGACTCGACGCTCGAGTACCACTGGCGAGATTCGGGGGGCGTCAACGTCGGTGGTTTTGACTGGAACCTCCAGGTACGTCATCTCCTTCTCCTTCCACTTCCACTTGTTCTTCTTCTTCTTCTTCATCTCCTTCTTCATTTTCCTCTTCATCTTCCTTTTCATGTTCAGCTCCGTTTTCGTTATCTTCCTCATCTCCACCTTCATCTGCACGTTCATCTTTATCTTCATCTTCATCATCTTGTTCTTCTTCGCTTCTTTTTCTTCTTCATATTCCTCATCTTCTTCATTACTTTCTTCTTCACCTTCATCTTCATCTCCACCTTCATCTTTGTATTCATCGTCATCTCCCGTTTCTTCATCATCTTCTTCGTCTTTGTCTTCGCCTTCTTCGACATCTGCTTCTTCGCTTATTTTTCTTAGTCACCTTCCTCATCTCCACCTTCATCTCCCTTTTCTTCGTCATCTTCTACTTCTTCTTCGCTTCTTTATCTTCTTCATATTCCTCATCTTTTTCTTAATTTTCTTCACCTTCTTAATCTTATTCTTTATTTTCCTCGTCCTCTTCATCTTCATCTCCACCTTAATCTGCGTGTTCATCCTTCTATTCGCCTTCCTTTCCATCTCCTTCTTCTTCTTTTTCGTATTCATCATCTCGTACGGGTATATCCTACAGCAAAATCTGCTGAATCCGGACACCACTGCGAACATTTCAAACTTGAAAAGTAACGGTGCTGATCTGGCTGACGTTACTTTTACAGTTCAATTGGCACGCCGTGCCTGAACGAGAAAAGAAGAAACACCAGAACTCAGCAGAGCCGGTCTGGTCACCGACGATGGCAGGGGGGCTCTTTTCGATCGACCGTGCCTTCTTTGAAAGACTCGGAACTTACGACAGCGGCTTCGATATATGGGGTGGTGAGAACCTCGAGCTGTCTTTCAAGACTTGGATGTGCGGAGGTGAGAATTTTATTCGTTGTCATTACAAACGCGGTAGCAAATATAACACTGCGCGGTAAAAATAAATTTCTACAACTTTTGTCTGGAAACGGTGCACATATTTTATTTTCTTTTCTTTTTTTTTTTCTACCTTTCTTTGAGAGTTTTTTTCTCTCTCGGACTTGAATACAGCCTGTTTGAAAAGAAATGAAAGATCTTGGAAATGAAAAGTGTTGAAATGAGAAGAAGGTTAAATTCCTTTTTTGCCTCATTCTGCAACCTGCGATCGTTGATAATCGTTCACCACGCGGATTTTAAGGAATACGCCAAGGACGAGGAATGAAAGTGTAATACCTGAGACGAATATCCTGACTTGTGACAATTTTGCCAAATACACCGCAGGTCGATACATTTCGCTTGGTAACTTCGTTTCAACCGCGTTTTCCGTATCGGTTTTAAGGTACCCTTGAGATCGTGCCATGTTCCCACGTCGGGCACATATTCAGAAAACGATCCCCTTACAAATGGAGAAGCGGAGTAAACGTTCTGAAACGCAACAGCATCCGCCTTAGCGAAGTCTGGCTCGACGAGTACGCAAAGTATTACTACCAGAGGATTGGACAGGACAAAGTAAGGACGATTTTAAAACCCATAAGTTTAAGTAACGCAGTAAAATTCGTTTCTTATTCATCCTTTGCATCCGACGTCCATATACGTAAAGCGTATACGTAATCCCGTTGCCTCGCGAAAAATAAAGTTTCCACAAAAATGAAACTTGGTAATAATAATAGAAACAGTTAACAAATTACTGTTGGATTTCTAGACCGAATCTTCGTTCTCGTTCTTTATAAAGTATTTAACGAAAACCTTGGCGAACTGTTTCGTACGCACAAATTCCTCGAGATTAGAAGTTGAATATATAATGCGGTGAAGAAGTTTTATCTCTATATATATCTACCTATGTGCAAAACTATAAACTTCGCGTTTACTACGTTTTACACTTTCAAATCGAAACCACTTGCTCGGGTCTAGAGAGAGGAAATTGTTTCTTTTTTTTTTTTTTATTCTCCCTTTGTTTCAGGATTAATGTACGGGAGTCAAACAAACATTTGTATAACATTATTAAAATTGCCGTAGCAAATGTGTGTCAAGATACTGAAATTGAACGATTGTTGTTTCGGATTGTGGGTTTTTGTTTATCCCTCCCCCTCTTTAATTCCGATTCGATAAAACACGTGACGGCGATACACTTTTCATTCAGCCACGCGTTTGTCGGACCTTTGACAAAAATTTCATACGACAATTATTTTCATTCGCAGGGAAACTACGGGGACGTATCGGACCGCAAAGCGTTGCGGAAGAAATTGAACTGCAAACCGTTCAAGTGGTACCTCGACAATATATATCCGGAATTGTTCATTCCGGGTGAAGCTGTCGCTTCTGGCGAGGTGAGTGTTGCTCCAGGTGATCAAGGATATTCCAACATTTCCCTTCAGGATCACCATTGCCGTCCGATCCAGAGAGGCCGCAGCTCTAAATCCACGTTTTTAATGCTACCGTCAGTTTGTTCGCGTTACATTCTCCTTATCCTTTTCCCGAGAGAAAAAAAGAAAAAAAAAAAGTAAAAATAACAGAAAAATAGGAAGAAGGAAAACACCGAGGCTTTTATTCGAAACCTACAACGAACGCGGAATTCGGACGCTCTGTTTCGAAGGAGACGAGAGAACTCTTGTACTCGAAGCCGCGGAATGGGGTTGCGGCATCATCACGGCCCATTAGTGCCAGAGCGTTTCTATCTCGGGATCGAAACAATACCTCTGATTGCATCACAATGTCGGGTATCATACATAGGATGATTGTGCAGAGAGAGCGAAGGGGAATGCAAACCATCTACGTCGAGTAGCGCGCTCTGCATAACTTCCGGATCCATTGACGAGCATCAATTCCCGTCATTCCTCCGGCTTATGGATTAACCGATCATGCATCCTCTCTGCGTATCCTATCCCGCCAATCCGAGTGATTCGATTTACGATGCGGTTGTAATGACATTTGTCGAGAGGAAAGTGAAAAGTACCTGAAACAAAAATAAAAACGAAAAAAAAAACAAAAAATATTTTGTATATACGAAGTCAACACGTATAAGGATAGTCGGAATTCTATATTTTTGTTATATTTACATTCGAAAATGATGCGAGATGGATTTTCCTGGTTTTTGAAAATCCAACATTTCACAGCGTTCATAATTTTTCAACCTCGATCTCCGCTCTCGTCTTTTCATTTTTATTTTATTTTCGTCATTTTCTTCTTGTTTTGTTTTTTTTTTTTTTTTCTCTCTTTCTCGGAACAATCAAAATCCGCCACCGCCCGCACTTAAACAACCCTTCTCAAATACCGTTCCTGTCACAGATAAAAGCTGTGATTTTAAAATCTGGGGTAAAGTTTCGACTCGGAACAAACAATGAACGTTGGATGAACGGGGGATGAGCCGTCGTGTGGGATTCGGCGTTTGCCGGGTTTTATAACGTTATACATATATAGCTGTATATATACACAAGGCATTGCCACGTGGGGGTGTATGCGAAATAACAATTTCGCAATTCCCGCAACTCGCCTAGCGGCAACAGCAGCAGGAGGCGAAAGCTCTAACCGCGGCGGTATGACGTCGCGTCTTTTATTTCCCGTTATACCTACTTTGTCACTTTTTTTTTTCTCTCTCTCTCTCTCTCTTTCTATTTTTTTTTCCTTTCTCTTTTTCACATTCCACCCGTTTCCATCCCTCATTTCCTTTTGTACACTTTTCCGTACCTCAAGTTCCACCCCGTTCCTTTTGCCTTTTATATTTCCAGCATTTCCTCTTGCTATCCTATTCTTCTTTTTGTCTTTGTTATCGTTTGTTTGCTTTTCCCTCTTCTTTTTCGTCGTCTCGAATATTTTTGCAACCTGGAGAAACGGGCATAAAATACAAGAGTATCCGTACAAAACGTACTCGTATATACGATATATTACAAAAATCGGCGACGGGGGAGGGGGTGGAGAATTCTCGAGGGAATTTATAGCCGCGGGATACGTACGTACGTACGTACCTCTTGTAGTCCTGTACGAACGCACTCGGCCAGCTAGTTTCGGGAAGTCTGCGCCGCACTTCTGGTCCAGAACCGGTTGCGGAAACTGTAACACCGGCAGATGTGCAGGTGGAAAGCTCCAAGTGCCGTGAATAATTCCAGGACGAATTGCACCGGAAGTAATTTCTATCTCTGCCTCGGCTATACGTGCAACAATTTTCCTTCCCTCCCACCCCCCCGACACACACGCAAACGCGCACACAAACACACGAATACACCCGCGCAAGGTTCATTTCGAACAAATTCTCACCCTCGTGCCGCATAAATGTTTTTACTTCACGGTTTCCGGAGAAACGCGAAAAAAAGGAGGAAAATTATTCTGCGGAATGTTGTTTTTTTTTTCATAAGATACTTCTCTCTTTTTCCTTTTCTGCACCCTTCGCTCCTCTTTTTCCGTCCGACCCTTCCAATTCATGCAAACGTTTAACGAAACATCAATTTTCCGTACGCCGAATCGTTATTTTTGTATTCTCATCAAAGCCTCGGTGATTTTTTCGTTTTTTTTATTTTATTTTTTTTTTTTTTCATTTTTTCCTCTCCAAAGGTTAATCAGTTCGTAAATTTTTGCGTTAAACAGATCGCAAGAATTTTAACCCGTTCGATATAAAACCCGTAACAACTCACAGTCATTTTCCACGTGATTTTGAACAGTTTGAAAATATTTCAGTGACATACCTGTAAGCTGAATTCACTCCAGAATTCAAGCTCGTTGAAAATCTTTCGTTCTTGTACTTGATTCTTTGAATCTTAGTCTTTTCAGAACAGATGCCGACGGAAGGCGAGGGCTGAATCAAAGATCGGAATTACAAGCTTGTATTACTTTTTTCCACGATGCAATTTTAATGAATAATTTCTTTCAGGGATTGTATTTTACCTGATTATACACGTGTATACTAGTTTTTCTCAAAGCAGCAGATGCCACATCGATTTTACATACACGCATATATATATATATATACTTGTTAAAATTAACAAAATTTTACGAAATAAAATCTACAACAACTAACAACCTAGGTTCGAAATCTCGGAGAGGGTGCTTCGACCTGCTTAGATTCACCGGCCCGAAAAGGAGACCTTCACAAACCGGCTGGACTCTACCCTTGTCATCGGCAGGGCGGAAATCAGGTAGAATTCCCGTTGAAACACGTAGAAAATCGCCTGAAGGTTGCAAAATCGTACTCGTTCAGCATGGAAATTTTTTTTTTGCTTGGCCAATTTTTTCCTCACGCGCTACTCGTATTTCGATCACTTTGTTACTTTGAGTAATCGAATAACAAAAAAAATTTATCCCCTTAATTCGAATTCATTTCCCTCGTAAGCAGAGAAAAATTTCACACCCTTTGTAACGCGGTAATTCTTGTCGAAGTTACAAAAGTTATAACAATAATTTTTCCCTCTCACAACAGTCGCAAAAATCTTTCAACTACAGCTTAATTTTTTTTTTTTGTTTTTTTAATACTTTTCTGCTCCAATTTTTTTTCTTTTGATTTTCAACCATCGTCCGTTCGGTAGTTTTCTTACGTTTTGTCTCGAAAGTCTCGTTTCAAATTTACCCGGTAGCGATTTATATCCGAATAATCGAACGTTATCGCCGACGATATTTTACCGGCAATAACAAACGGGGATTGAGATTTATATCTATCTTCGTAGTTAATGTAATTGGATGCACGAGCTATTCGGCTACCGTTGTTATATATAACGCGGTATGCAACCCTCACTCCCCTGAGGATAATCTCCTCTAGCTATTGATTCCTACCGTAGTAAAACTCGTTTAATACTGAGCGGGGTGAGCCGGAAGCGATGGTTATTGTTCCATCAGCCTGCGGGATAACAAAACACGAATTTCCATTCCGTTTCTTTTATTTACCATGCCGTAGAAGTTATATCACAGCCGCACGAAATCCGGTTTAATTTCCTCGTTACCACCGATGCACGGACTGCAGATTTCGATAAAGCTCACGTTCCTCGTACTCCTCCATACTGTTTCGATTCAACGTGTTACCCTTTGTTTGCCTATCTCCGTCACGAGACTAAATTCGATTTGTTTTCTCCCGGTGGAAATAGAGAGCGAACGGCGAGATGGGGAAAATTTTTTTCTTTTTTTCTTTTTTTTTTTTTTTCTCTTTTTACCTCAAACTACGCCGGCCGGCCGTTCGTTCAATGAATATATAATATTATCTTCGATGAAAAACAAATTCTGTAGTAAGTACAGGTATAGCATATGTATATCCTCTTTTTAAATTTTCCTCTCAAACTCGTCGGTAAATTTTTTCTAAACACGGCATATTTTTCCACCCAACCCAAATCCCTTACGATTACGTCGAGTGTTTTTTTTTTTTTTTTTTTTTTAATTTTATTCTTTCATTTATTATTGCAAATAAGTTTTTTGCAACCAATTCTTAACACCGAAGCTTGCAAGCTTACACATTGCTGCCCATCGGACATCATTTTCGTCGTGTATTGTGTATGTATGCGTACTTTTGTTTGTGTCAGTTATTTTTCTATTTTCGTTGGTAAATTTTACATGTTGTTGCGTTGCGGTTTTTCGTTTTTTTTTATTTTATATTGGCTGCTTTCTAACGTATGTTACATAATTTATTGTATTTTTAAACTCTGTATATACAGGGTCGTTAAATTTGAGATAAAGGCCTCTTTTCTTAAAAGCGGTGAAATTATTAATTTTAGTAATGAAAACAACAACAATAATAATAATAATAATAATAATAATAGTAATAATAAAACTCGAGAAAAGCAAAATCTATCAATATTTCGACAACAGACATATTCTCATGCTGAATAATCTAGTAGCGTGTCATATTTAATTTATTCCGAAGGTACGCCGAACAGAGATTAAAATATAATCTCTCGTAATCGGTACAACGATTTTAACATATTTCTAGGTATGCTTGGAAGCGAAAGCAGAAGCTGCGACAGAGTTTTGAATGGATGTGAAAAATTCAAGTCTGTATGAGTTTGCGCGCGCTTTAATTTGTTATTAATAAAATAAGTTCATTGTTTTTAATTTTTATTGCTTTTTTTTTTTGCAACAGGCTTATTCTTTTTTTTTTTTTTTTGATTATCTTGAATCTAAAGGTCGGCTGCCGCTGTACAAGCGCGATACGAGGCGAAGGAGAAATCTTTGGATCCGGAAATTTTTATTTTTTTTTCCTTCTCTTTATTAAACCTCCCCTGTTAATGCGAATACGACCCAGCGAAAGACGAATTCGTCAAGCATAGAAAGGGAAAGATTTTCATTCGATACTCTTCTTCGTTTGAATTCAGATAAGACAGCGCTCTAGCGCGGTGTGTATAGACTCGCCAGGGAAACCCGAGGACCTGCACCAGCCTGTCGGCCTCTGGCCGTGTCACGGACAGGGTGGCAATCAGGTAAAATCCAGGATAAAGCCGATTTCGAAGAAGAAATATTGAAAAAAAAAAAACAAAACCACAATATCGTGCCACTGAGAAAAATTTCGTGAAAATTAATATCATCGTTTCGATAACGATTGAGATGTTGTTGAAATTACTAAAAAATGTGGTCATGGTAACTGTTTACAATGTAATTTCAATCTCTTCAAATCGCGGTAGTAAATCTTTTTTTTTTCAGTTTGCAACTTAACTTTTTCAGTCATAGTCGGATGCTCAAGTGTCTCAAATCAAAAATTTCCATGTCCTAAGCTTTATCACAGTTTATTTACAGCTTCGAGTGATCTTCGTTAGTTCGTACGACTATTTGAATATGGAAAAATGTTAATTTTCGGTCAGAATTGTCGAATTTTGATAGTTTATTTAGATTTTATTTCCGCCATCTTGGATGTAGAAATTATGAAATTTTGATCGTAGATTCGTGATCGTTTCATTTGGCGAAAAGTGAAAATGATCGACAATTTTTTATTTTTTTTTTAAGCGAACACAAGACGAAGTTTTTCTCGGTAATGCGTATTTTGTTGAAACCGGACCCGCAACGGGCGAGCAAATTAATTGGTGTCAGGTGCTAATCTTTGAATGTAAAACTAATTTGTGTACTTACGTTCATATTTTACTTTTTCATCGTGCTCAAACACACTGGATACAATCATTATTTATAGAATAATATCGATCGGGGCGAATGGTTCTATTATAACAACCCATTAAACTTCTTCTAAAAGTCTACTGGTGCAGGTACTCATCGATTTCAAATAAACCTACTTATAAACGTGCAAAATTGGTTACAGGTTTAAAAAAATATTTAACAACTGTACGTTTTAGGTGTTTGATTATGTACGTGTGTGTATATGTATATATAGATATGTATGGTGTAATGATTCCGCTGGTGTTATTTCCGTTTTTTTACGATTGTTTTAATTTCATTCTTATACACTGAGAAAAATTTCATTTGTTACAGTAACTAGAAAAATTCAGTAAAACAGGTATCGTTGAAAAAACTGTTTGAATATTGTTGGAATTACGAAAAACGAGGTACGCCTAACCATTTTGCGCTATCGTCGACCCTTTTTTGGTTATTGAAACGCAAAATCAGTTTCTGAGGTTTACTCTACTTTTTTAGTTAAACAAGGCTTTAACGTCAATTTATTCTTGCACGAGCAGTAAATTTTCGCAACAGTTGCAAGAAAATATAGCAACAGCGATCGTAGTGAGAAAGAATAGTAACGGATAATAGACTTTCCGGTAACAGCAAGAAAACTAATTTTCATTTTCTACCTAGAACTATATTTTTCGATTGTGGTAAAGAATGAAAATAGTTAAGGACTGAGCGGTAACCGGAACTAAAAATTTCTCTCAGTGTACTCATAATTATGGAAAACTGCGTGTAAATTTGTAATTTCTTGTAATAAGGAAAACGAAACGATAATTGAGTAAGGAAAATCAATTAGTACCGTTTGCGGTTGAAGAATTTCACCCCTGTGACTACAGAATTAATTTTCTTTCCCTTCCGTTGGGAAAATTTCTCTCCGAAAACGCCGCGTGTTCGTGTAATTATAAAACCCAGCTGAGGGTTGACGGTAATTATTGATTAATTTAATTGTCCATCGAACACGTAGCTCCCACTTCTCATGCATATTACGCGCAACTATAATAACACGTGTCACGCTTGATTTACATTTTTAATCGAAATTCTATACCCGAGTATAAAATATATATTATATATGCATACGTATAAATAATTCAAACGTAGCTTCGCGATCTCTCCACATTCATTCGCTTGAATTCCGGATCAAAATATCATTCTACTTATACTATATCGCTGACTGAACTTCCCCTGACATCCACCTTCCGACAATGACCAATGAAATGCAATATTCACTGACATTAATTAATTTTTTATACTGATCCAACGCGCCGTCCTTGCTATTGATTTTACGACAAACGTGTAGCTTAATTCGCGTTGAAACGTGTCTATGCAGCGTCGAATTAAACTCGTCTAATTATATATATATATATAATTAGACGAGTTTAATGTATATATATATACATAGGTATACACGTTGCAGTTGGAATAGAATTTTTTTTTTTTTTTTTGCTTTTCTACTATTTTTCATCAATTTTTGAAACGCGAAGTTATTCTTGTTCAATTGACGGAAATCTTTCGCCTCGGGAAATTGTCGTTTATACTTTGTCGAACGATTGAGCCGTATTTTTAAGTTCGGCAAACGAAAATCAATGCTCGGTTTCATTCGGTTCAATCGAATATTAGGAAAATTATTGACAAAAAATATTTGTTCAAATCCTGATTATTTTCATCCCAAGCACGTATTGAAAGTAACAACGATCCGCATGCGACTATATAAACAACGTGAATTTTGTAAAAACCCTAAAGCATGTTTGTTGCCATGTGTAGGAAGCCTGCATGCTGCTTTTGTAAAGTTTTAATATTTTATACTACACTGTACATAATAACTACTTAATAGTTGTTTTTCGTCCTCATGAAAGGAGAAGGTGAGACAACTAAAGACGCGACTGCGGTGATTTCAAGGTTAATAATTACCTACGGTTCAATTATTTCATTACAATTGCTGATTTTTTTGATTTTTGTTTTTCAACGGTATCGAATTCAAATCCTGCTGCAAGTAAAAGTAAATACACTTATTATGGAGAGTATATCTTTGCCTTAAGATACACAAAATTTGTCTGCTAATTGAACCACTTATTTAATTATCGATCTGAAAAATGGATATCATTTCAGAGTTGTCTTTTTTAGTTTTTTTTTTTTTTTTTTCTCTCTCTTTTGTCATAATTCATGCGAGATTTCGCACAGAATATTTGACCAGGAAAATTCGTTGATGCAAATTCACGTTTAATTTGGGATAGCGATTTTTTGCGATTTTCCTAAAACCGTTTTAACGACGAAATAACGTCACGGTGCAAGCACTACACGTTGCGGTAATCGTAGAGTGAGTGCTGATCATTTCCCCGGGGTGGGACGTGGACGTGGACGTGGCTCGTTTGAAGTACACGTGCACACAATTGTCATCATACGTGAATGTATGTATACGGGTCGCAATTGTCAGGATCAACGCAATTTCGAGGACCACTGCACTCAATTATTGATGCCCGCTGCTCATTAACCGTTTGGCTTCGACGCCTGCGGTTTTACGGACGAGTGTCACACATGGACAATGGTCGCCGACCATAATCATTTCGTAAATTATACGACCGCGCGTGTTTAGAGTCACCGAATAGCCGTTGAGAACGATTTTTGTTTTTGACAAAAATTATCCTTCTTACATCAGGGCGAATAATTATTACTTTAAACGTTGAAATCACCGTCGTCGTCGTTTTAGGAATGTGTATAACATATCGGCAGGATCGTTAATTATCTGTCGTTAACGGTGCCAGGGCCGAGATTTCGATTTTTTTTTTTTTCTTTTTTGCCTCTCTTTTTTTCTTGACAATTTTTATATCTCACAATCAGCGAGTTCTGAGACGAATAAATCTCGCGAGATTCTCACCTCCGGCTCTTAAGGTTTGAGAAAAACACTGTGATCAATGTTTTCAACTTTGAATAAATTGATTTTCGTATTTGAATTTTTATCCTATCCTGTTATAGCGGTAAATAAATAACCCAAGCGGTTTTCGTATCGGATAGTTTTATATTTCCAACCATGGAATCCGTTTAACCGAAAACACGTTTTTCTCGCAATAAACTGTTTTTTTTTTTTTTCTCATGCGTTTCTCAACTTTTATTTAAACTCATTTTTCTGAAAAGTTTCAGGAATAGGTTCATTGTGAGAGCCAGAATTGATTTCAAAAAGCTTACAATTTCTTTAGTTCATGAGCGAATTATTTTTATTTCATTTACACTTCCGGCAAAATATCGATTATCTTATCTACATTTCTATATAGAACGATATTCCGCTTCGGATAAAAATGTCAAATTTGAGATGAAAGTTTAGAAACGTCGGAAGAATAAAAAAAAATTTCGACAGTAAAAAATTCATGATATAATCTAGCCTAAAACGGATACTGAGAAAGATCTCATTTTCATACATCAAAAACACCTTGGACCGTATTTTTTATTTTTTTTTTTTTTTTCGCCATAACGGTACGATTAAAGTTTTAGTGTGAAAATCAATCTATTTAAGTTTGACAAATTGATCCATATATTTTTTGTAAATCCAAGAAACAAATGGTAGAAGTATAAAACGTGGAGGATTACAAGATATCAAAATTGTAGAACATTCGAAATTTCCGTCCCGGATCGTTTGCAAGGGGCGGGATTAAAGTTCCGAATTTGAAAAGTTCCGAAAGCGGCCAATTCCGAATTTTTTGGTGGCAAAGCTTAAAAGTAAAGAAGTCGAACTTTGACGAAACATCAAAGTTTCGAATGGTCCAAAGCCCAACGCTCAAAGTTCCGAAAAGACAAAGTGCCGTGAGGACGCAACTCCAAAAAGTCCAAGTTCCGAAAGTGCGAAAATGTGAAAATTAAAAGATTTGAAACACTGAAATTTCGAATGATTTTCAGTTCTGTGAATTTTTGATTTAGTAAAATTTCACCACTTTAATCTTTCTGTGTTTTGATGTTTCGATATTTTCACGTTCGGCATCCTGGTAATTCACATTTTCGCTACTTATGATTTTTTACACCCACTCGTTGATTAAACTACGCCTTGTGAGTATATTTAAATTTTTGGAACTTCACTCCACGGTAACTTGAACTATCGGAATCTTGGATTTCGGAACTTCGAGCCGTCGGGTTTCCGACAATTCGAAACATTGTTGTATCGTCAAAGACTGATTTCCTCACTTCAATTTTCGCCAGCAAATAATTCATAAACAGGCTCTTTCCGAACCTTTGAAATTCGGAACGTCAACCCCGCCTCGTTTACAGCTAAATTAATGGATCCATGAGCCGTACGTACAACGGTAGAAATCTGAAGTCGTTCTAACGCGAAAAAAAAAACAACTTTCTAATCCTTAGTACTGGATGCTGAGCAAAACCGGCGAAATTCGGAGGGACGAATCATGCCTCGATTACAGCGGGACGGACGTGATTCTCTACCCGTGTCACGGCAGCAAGGGAAATCAGCAGTGGATATACGACGCTCAGGTACGATAAAGACGGAACATTGTCCCTCCTCTCCAAGACGAAAGGTTCAAAGAGAAACGGGATATCCGCGATCGCGTTACATTGCAACGTTTCTAAATTAAAAAAAAAAAAAAAAAAACAAATTCCAGACGAAGCAGATCAGGCACGGAAGCAGCGACAAATGCCTAGCGATCACCGAAAGCAAGCAGCGGCTCCTTATGGAGGAATGCTCGATGTCGGCACCGAGGCAGAGATGGTCCTTCGAAAATTACGACCCTTCGAAGCTGTGATACCGGCCCGTTTCCGAATACCAGCTGAGCCGCCTTCAGCCGCAGCTTCGGCATCGTTCCGAGGGCTTTTGGATCGGTGGGCAGCGATATTCCGTTGCGAGGACGCGATTCGGATGATAGGCGACGACCGAGCTACCCTTCACTGCCTGCCTCTTCCACAAGGACGATTCGTTCGTTCCCAATGGTGAAAAACCCCGGTGAAACGATGATTTACCACGTCGAAGAATGAGGACGGAGTCGAGGATTGATCAGCCGCTATGACGGATCCGATTTTCCGATCATACTCGCGCTTCATCTTTCGCTCTCTCCCTATCTTTTTCTTTCTCTCTCCCTTTCTATCTCTAGAACGTATCTGCATGTGTGTATGTAAATATAGGATGTAATACGGTATAAAATATTACCCGGCGAGATCAAAGCTCGAATGAAGATCAGTGTACGCGTAAAGCTGTTTGAAGATTTTTCAATCTTTCAAAGCGGATATGGTATACATACATGTATAGTTTTACCGTATCGTTATACCATCGAAAGTCTGGATCTCGTCTTTTTTTAACGAGACACATTATACGTAATGTACCAATGCGTCCTTGCTCTGTCGATATTTCGATTCAAAGCCGATCTGAGAGGAGAGAAGAAACGTTTTTTTTTTCTTTTTTTTTTTTTTGCGTATAAATTGTTGATTTACGTTACGATAACACGAATTATACATACAAGAATGGAAAAATATCAGGCCTTGATACGCGAAGCGAAAGAAAAACGAGGAGTGAGAAAATTAATTGCACGGCAACGATCCCTCGGGAGAAATTGAGACGATTTCTTTTCCTTCTTTTTATATTATTTTTTTATTTGTTTTATTATCTTCCGAAAGCAATAATTATAATGATAATCAAAACGGTACGCAATTAGGAAAAAAAAAAAAAATTTCCGGCAACGAACATGAAACGAAGCTCTTACGCAGAGTCGAAAACTAAGCTTATTGATACAATTTGTGATCAACTATTTCCATCGTCAGCTATTCGTTAAGTGTAATATCGAAATTGGCTGAAAAACGATTTTCACCAGCGCACCGCGTACCTGCGTAATAAATGCAATATATTCGTTATCGATCCTTTCGCAGCTTCGAACGGTATAATTTTCAGGCTAATTCACAATACGTGTATAATGTATAAAATCGAATTCCCGCGTGTTGAAACACCCTGTCTGCGTCTTCCAATATTACTGCACTCCGCGAGCTCAACTATTGCTATATTTACATGTATACAGACATATATATATATATTCAGTATATACACGCAGACTGTTGTGAGGCCGCGACGCGTTAATTAAATCGTCCGTATATAATATCGATCGTTTTTATTATGCACATATATGCATATCAGCGAATCTCTAAGGTATCAAAACGCGTGTCCCGTCTGTGCTTACGAGCTCATTCCTTCGTCTGTGTAGTTTTTGCTGGGGATCCTTGTTTGAAAGAACGGTTAAACATACGAGACGAAAAACAGCCTCTGATAAAGAAAGAAGAAAAATTCTTTGTACCGTAACCGACGCGCGTACGAATTTAAATACATATCTGTAATGAATGCCAGAATGAGCAAATCGTATTGTCATATTCTCAAAAAGAAATTTGCCTCTCATTGATAACGGAGAGCTATATAAGGCGAAGCGATGAAATGAGATAAAAGATAAAAATTTATACAAATAAAAAATACAATTACTCTGTTGAAAATGCGGTTTACGTATCTAGGTTTCATATCATGACGAAGTTATCGTCACCACTCGCTGCTGTTATATCGTTGTGCAAATCTTTACCAATCATTCTGTATAATAAGGCTAAGTATCTCGATCGCAGAGACAAATATGGCTGTAACGTGTCGTTGTGCGAAAAGTTCAATGTACCATATCAGAATGTATATTCGTATATGTAGGCTTCGAAATTATCTCGTATCGCACTGTATTCAATTTCAGTTCTTCTTCTTCTTCTCCTTCTTCTCCGTTAATCTCCGTTCAAGTTTTCGTTATTATGGCATTTTTTTTTTTTTTTTTGTTTTTTCGAGTCGAGAAACTTTTGCATTCCAGAGAGAGAAGACGAGAAATTATGAATATTGCAATATTGCATTTATATACAACTGGAAATATAAGAAATTGATGACGACATGAAACAAAAGAATATAAACTGGTGTGTAAAAGAAGATTCCATTGGACACTTCAATTCAGATTATAATGAAAATGTGAAAAGTGAAATTTTGCGTAATTTATCCACGCTCGAGTGGATTGATCTTTTTCTTGGCGTAAATCAGAAAAACTGTCGCAAAAAAAAAAAACCACACGAAAAAAGTGATAAAATATACATTCCAGGTTTATAAGTTTTTTGTACATTGTAATTGTAAGATATATATATATATACGCATATGCCTAATTAATTCTACCATTTAAATCATAGACAAATTACGATAAAATTCTAATAATAGTGTTATATTATATATAGGCATATTCGAGTAATAGAGATTATACGATTATAATTCGATGAGTGGAACCCGAAGCGATTAACGAGTAACGATCGATCGCTTTGTATCTACTGACGTTGAAACGCTTCCGGTTCAACGGGATAAAAAGAGAGCATAAAATAAGAGAAGATGATCTGGAAATTTGATCAATATCGATGTACAGCGTCTCTTGTCTGCAGTTTAGCATTTCTAATTGAGAGAGAGAAAAAAATCTCTATATAAAAACAACAGTTGAATAAATAATATTTTTAAAATAGTGCCACTGCAAATTTCTAGCTATAATTCACGGTACCGACGAGATACGACATATAGGTATAATAGAGAGTTATTCTCATTTGGCGTGTAACGCGATAGGTGATTGAAATTGACGAAAAAAAATTGACTATCTGGTGTATACGCGATGCATTGATCTCGCGGAACATCCGAATCGATTTATAAATGAATAAACGAATGCATTACTATGTAAAATATTGCATTATAACAATATGCAAAAGTAAATTATACAAATATACATATGCGGTGTATGATAATAGTGATAATGACTAATTACGTAAGCGCTTCGTGGAAGTATTGTCGTACCAGTGCGAGCGGTGATTACTTAATGATACATACTACAGTAATAACGTATATTCAAGTTGAACAGGAATTTTCATGATAATTAAACATCGTTATTAGACATACGTTTGTATGACTATATATATATATATATATATATATATATATATATATAGAGTGCTTCGTCGCGATAAAATGTATTATATCCATACAACCAGTGCATATAAATACATACATATGTGTCATCTGTTTTTAACGTAAAAATACTAACGAGAATAATAACCAATGAATTAGGAGTAGACCTAATACTTATATAATTAATAAAAATCGGCGTGCGTCGTTTAAATATTATATACATATAGACAATTACTATAGTTGGCGGACGGTGTAGAAAGTGCGCGAAGAAGAACGAACGAGTAAATTTATACTACAACATTTTCTACTCTTTAATGAAGATGTAACATATCCTAATAATAATAGTAATAATATTATTACATAGGAATAATTATAATTATACTATTACGAAAATTATTGGCGTGACATATGCCGACACGTGATACTTGTATCATCATCATCATCATCATCATCATCAGGTGTATATCGAGTGTGCTGTTCACACCGCGTAACGTACAAATAAGATCAGTATATCATAAAAAAAAAAAAAATTGCAACCCTCTTCGCGTGAAAAGCGGACGTGGATCGCGCTATAATCATAACGTAATATCAACCGTGCCTTATTTCGTGTACATAAATTACATAAATATTATATAATATTTCAATGACGATAATATTATGCAAGCATTTGTGTTTAATAAATGGATGTTGTTTTATGTTACTATAACCCTATCTCGTTATCCCGTCGTTTACGCGACATAACCTCTTCACCGTATATATTCACTGAATCCCCAACTTCCGTTTCGAATCTTCAATGCCGCAGAATCATTCCGGTTTCGAGAAATTTGTAGCTAAAACCGATAAGCGCAGCATAATCCATGGCCGCCGCCATGTTGCGTGGGTTTTCCTGTCGCCTCACGACTTTAGACTACGTTTTCTACCTACCGACGGTTGAATTCGGAAAGATCAATGGCTTGGCCAGTCGCACAGCCTTGGCAGAATTGAAACAAGCTCGTCGTCGCAATTTTCAAAAGTTTTACACGGCTCCGGGAAACCGTAATGAAAATTTCTCCTTCTCCGACACCATTGACGTTTCACCTTATCATCTGCCGGGAAACGATGACGTGTATATTAAAATACTTCCAATGACTCTGGTAACAGTAGCGCGCGTTTTTACCATCGATTTTCAGGGTTAATTATACAACTGCAGATTGCGCATCAGCCGGAATTCGTTCGAATATTCATCGTTATTCACCGGATTTCTTATAAATATAGTGAACCGTATTCGATTCTTTTTGAATTCAATGTTTTATCGAGGTAACATATTTGAGCTCCCTCGGCAAAGTAGGGATCGCCCTTACCGCACCCCCATCCTCCGAGGGGTGTGTTCGGCGCAAGTGATCAATCCGCAACTCGGAGTAATAATGCTCTGGACGCAGCTCGTCGCCTTCTCGTCCGTGGTGACTACATTCAATATTCCGCCGTAAAATTCGCGAGCAAAAGTACAGCACGCACCGTTTAATCAAAGATTATATCTATCAAACCTGCAGCCTCTACCGATTCGTCAGAGCTTTGTGCTATATACGAAAACGAGCGCTAAGCGGCTGCGCCGCTCGTTATTCTCACGCCGGCGCTCTCGGCGTTCAAATTACCCTTCAGGAAGGCGGCTCCACTCCCCGAAATCCCCGACACTATCAACTGATATGAATTTTTTACGTCGTAATGACCCGTTATCTGTCGTTGAAAACATCAGATTTGACAAATTGCGGAGGCGGAGCAAAATGGCAACCAAACGGAGGTCGTTAGCCGATCGTTTCGGGAAAATTGATTGGACATCATCAAGGCAAGGAAAATTCCTTTGTCACATCAAATTGACACCGGATGAAAAACTACATTTATTACTAAATACGGTTCGTGTATTATATGATTTGTATACATATATATATTTATGTATTATGGCGAATCGTGAATGATGACACCTTTATTCCTACAGTCACTTGCTCGATCATTTTTACTTTCCCATGTTTTCCGCTCTAATTCCATCGATCGGCATTTATCGGTTCACTGGTTATTCTTTAACGACGCGAGGCAGATACGGTGTAAAAAATTACCAACAGCCTGCAACGTTTGCGGACAGGTGTTACACGCACCTTCGTATAATGTATAACATGTAGATGAAAATATGCAGCTACTTGTTGCAGGCAGCGAGTATTGATCTCTCTAGAAAGAGGCAGACAGCGAGCTTGAGGGAGATAAAAAGTTTGCGTGGAAATATGAATGACTGCGGTGGATCGGATTTCTGGCATTTGAGTTCAGACGTACCCAAATGTATCAAACAAGTATCGAATGCGAAATCTCTCAGGGGTGGGGGAGGAGCGTAAAACGGGTCGTAATCTATTACACGCGCCTGCGCGTGCCAGATGAAACAAAGTGAAACGTGATTTCAATCAATCCAGATGATAATCGGATTATCATACCGCTGAAAATACACGAGTCTTATAATCTGATAATGTTATTAGAAATCCGATGAGAATCTTTCAAGTCTCGATAAAACGAGCATAGCCAGGTATACCGATAAGAGCGCAATAACGTGATTGAAAATTTCGAGAGAAGAGTAAGATAAAGGATGGAAATTGTCGTATATAATGGGAACACCTCGTCGTCGAGGGCTCATCTCGCCCAGGGAGAAACCGCACGGTCGTGACGTCAACGACGCTCCCTGGGTGACCCAGTTTAGGGCGCGTCAATGTCACCGGATTCTGGGTCACCCTTTGCACGTAGACCTGTAAGTGTGTGGCGGTCATCCCACCCTCTTCCGTTCCCCATTCAATAACGCCCCCAGCAAGTCAGAGCTCCTGGAACTTGGTTCCACCTTGCGTGTAGACGGCACACATACTCACGCCTGAACCTCAAGGACTTTGTATCTTACGCTACCGGCCAGGGTCTCAACCCCCGAACAAACTCGATTTCACAAGACCTTCGGCGAATTTACCACCGAGTCGCGGAACTGAGCCCGGCGGTTTCGTCGATAATTATTCATTATCGTCCGGCTGGAATTCCGCATAGCAGAAACCAATTTCCTAAGGTATAAGCTTCAGCGATTGAGAATTTGTGCGGCTGAAATTATTTCATCTCGTAAATAATTGAAAGTGACGATCGTTTCTAACGAACGGTCATTTTATACCTTGTCCTTATGATCCGCGGTTTAATCAATATACGCGAGGGATGATTACACCGTGATTAAATAGCTGCGATGAAAAATTTCCAGGCCGTGCTGACGCCTGGTGTAATTTTTTCTTTTTTTTTTCACTGTTTTTTCCTTCTTTCTTTTTTTTTTCTCTTCTTTACCTTTGTTCCCGAGGGGATAATTTTTATCTCGAATTAAAAGTTCTTCAATAAACAACCGAGAGTCGGATGGGCGCAGGCTCGACGGCGTCGCGGCGCAGGCGCCGGTGATGAAGGTTGGCCGCAGAGTGTGGAGAGGCGAGTCTATAGGGTAAGAAGTGCACCGATAGAAACGCCGTTCCGTAGTTCAGATACGGTATTCATTCATAGGTAGACCCTCTGCCTAGATAACTCATCGGCACTAGCGCACATCAGGATAAACAAACTTCATTTTATCACACGCAGGTTCATGCCCAGCTAGTTTCGCGCACAGAATTGTCGATCACGAGTTTTCAACCTTGCATCCAGGTTATTCAATCCGTTGAAAATCATTCGTTACACGCGTTTTACGGGTGTGCAATTAATATTATGCCCCTTCGCAGGGTAATCAGTGACGCGCAAACTTGAAGACAACAGGTAACGTGACATGTTGCGTAATACAGCTTTTCGCCACCTCCCCTTAATCTGCATAACTTCCTTCAGGTTTTGATTTTCTTTTTTTTTTTTCTTGTCAAGACACAGGCAAGTACGCCACGCTGTTTGTGTATTGAATTAAAATTGTTGAAAATAAAAACTGCAACACCGTGATATTATCGCGAATTTCGATTGAACTCAGAATTCCCGATGCATAGCTGTTGGATTAGAACAACTTTCGAACCGACGGGTTGATAAGCATATCACAATACCGAATGTTTCTGCAATAACGAAGAACCTTTATACAGGCGTTCAGATTTCCCGACGCTACAATCATTCCAACTTCAACTTATATATCATACATGACAAACTGTTGCACAGGCAGGTTCGTGCCGCGGTCTTCTTCCTTCGGAGTCTGGGGTGTGAATAAAAAGGCACCGAGGTCCACAAAGCGTATAATATGCGTAACGAGAATTTGCCGCAATTAGTGAAGTGAGGTAAAGTGTTTTTTCGAGGGAAAAACAGCCCGGTGGGCGAGCGGGCACCGGGACTCCAGCAACAGGTAATTAACGAGAAGCTCCGGTGTCAAATGGCCAGGGTCCTTATCTATGAGGTGTAAAAATTACGGTCCCAGGAGAGCTCTGGGTCCATGCCTGAGGCGTCGGGATCGGGCCTCGGCCTCGGCCGTGGCCTTGGAATGATAGGCGCGATGGACTCGCTGCTGGACGAACCGGACTACTCGACCTTTGAGAACAAGAGCGGACTTGCCGAGGACATGAAGTTCCTGGCAAGCATGCCCGAGCTTTGCGACGTGACCTTCCTCGTCGGTGACACCCGGGAGCCGGTCTGCGCGGTCAAGGCAGTCCTGGCGGCTCGTAGCAGGTGAAAAACCACGTCGAACCCGCCCCGGAAATGGACTCCGAGGCGTATTCCAACGCCATTGGCATTATCTGTTTCAGGGTCTTCCACAAGATGCTTTACCAGGCGCCCAGCCCACAACGCAAAAAGGACCCACCACCCAAGGAGAACAAGATACGTCTCTTCCTGAAACGAAGCTCAGAGCCACTGCTCAACCTCCAGAACGCCACTCAACAGGTATAACCAAAAATACTAACATCTCCGCTTCGTAAGAATTCGCCGATATTGTGGCCCAAGTGTGCAAAGGCCGAGAGTATAAACTCGGGAGCGCAGATTATACGGTGAAACGGATTGATAAAGATCTATATTTTGATATTTGACGAATGATTAGGCAGACACGCATAACACTGTAACATACAATTGTGCTTAGGCTCAATACAAGAATGCTGCAAGGCTTCGAATGAACGATTTTTTCGCTTTGAGTGACATCACTTACCTCTACACGTACTCGTGTAATACATTATTGTGCAGTAAATTTTATACAAAAACAGTAAACATTAACAACGGTTCGTTTGCGTATGATACGGAAGAACGGATTAGCCCCGTTTTTTTTTTTCTTTTCATCCCTGGTTCACCTGATTATCGATATATTTTATCAACACCGCATTCTGTGTATATGTGTAAAACGAAACTATTCCACACCTTGAAAATATTCTAATTTGACCACTGGAGAGAAAAAAAGATAAAACGAAAACCACAAGGTAAAAGAAAAAAGAAATCACAGCCGAGTTGAGGGTTGATTTTTTGAACGTGAAATGAAACTAATAGCTCATGAAATACGACCCCACCCGTTGTTGACGACGGTGTTGCGTAAACCGCGGTTGGCGTAAATTGTTAGCCGCAACACGGGCTTCGGTGTTACAAATTCAAAATAGCAATAGTAAGTGTGTATTTGTTATGTGTCGTGTAGCGATCAGGCTTCGCGCAGCAGCTGGCCCCCATTCAAGAGGTACTTTAATCACCTATTTAATCATAAAACTCCTATCAATTAGTCATCTAGTAGGAGCTGAAGTATGCCTTTATATTTTCACACACGTACTTACATGCATACATGTATGGTAGATGATAGAGTCAAGCATAACCGAGTTAGGTAGCATCGGTCCCAAGTATCTTCAGTGCCGGGCAAAGTCAGTGTAAAATTTGTTTTAATTTCGCATCAATTAACGGCCAACGAACAAAGGAACAAATAATCGGAACTGATATACCTACATAGGCAAAATTTACGCTGGCTTGAACTGATCACTAAATAATTTTCTCTACCAACACCCATTGTCGAATTCTCACCCCGACTTGGTTCGTGCCTGTTGCAATGTGCTCTTACTTTTAATGTATGGATAGTGTGCTTGCACCAGGATTGATTATAGTGAGCTTTGGTTGTTTGTTAAATTATTTCACCGCAGTCGTACCGCAACTCGCTACACTGTTCGTGACTGTCGTTATTGTGAAAGTTATTTGAGAAAAGACTGCGGGGCGTAAAGCACGGCTACACGTTCGTTCAATGTTTGGCGATCAGGTACTCCATAATTAACCGCTATCGCTTGTTCCGCACAAAAACATCACCAGCAATATCTTCTCTTCTACAGTCGCTCAGCATGGACGCTCTCTTTCGATTCTGTTACACTTATAGCTATCGTACTTGCATCAGCATATTATTTATGCTACTGATCGTACCGAATTTCATACCTCGAATCGGACAACACTCGAACCCGCTAATGACAGTATTTCTTCATCGCAGCCACAGTCGAACCAGCATCACACTCTGATCATAGAGGAGTTCGAACCCGACGTGTTTCGCCAGCTCATCGAGTACATCCACACCGGATGCGTCACTCTTCAACCGAGAACTCTGCTGGGTCAGTTTTTCCCAATCAATAGGTCAACGACGAACCTCTGTAATCACTGATTTTTCCCCATTCTTTTCTCCCAGGCGTGATGAACGCTGCCGATTACTACGGACTTGACGAGCTCAGGAGAGCTTGCGCCGGTTTCGTTCAGTGCTGCATAACGGTCGACACGGTCTGCGCCCTTTTGGCTTCGGCGGAGCGGTACATTCAGTACAAATGTACGAAATCGCTGGTGCAAAAGGTCGGTTGAACCGTAGAGCTAACCCTTTCTCTGGTGATAAAATCATCTCTGCAATGTCAAATGGTTCAGCGCTAACGGCACTTCTCATTGGCCTGTGTAAAAGGTCCTGGAGTTCGTCGACAAGCACGGGAACGAGGTGTTAAATCTGGGCTCGTTCACCCTCCTGCCTCAGCACGTGGTCCGGTTGATACTGGCCAGGGAAGAACTCGTCGCCGAAGAGTTCACCAAGTTTCAGGTAAACGATCAACGTCCCTCTCTCACGTATCGTTGAAATTAAACGAGTCCATTTTAAACCGCAGGCCGCGCTGATGTGGAGCAAGAAGTACTTCGACAGCAACCAGAACACCCCGCTGAAGGACGTGATCGGTAACTTCCTGGTCTACATACAGTTCCAAAAAATACCGGCGAACGTACTGATGCGGGAGGTTCACCCGCTGGGTCTTGTGCCCGACAACATAATCATGAACGCATTGGCCTATCAGGTGCGTGTCTTGACTCTGCGAGGTGTCGATCGTTTAGAAACGGGTCGCGCCCCCCCGAAGCGAGGAAGCGGGAGGGTACGGCACTTGACTAAAGGGTTGTTGCAGGCAGACCCAACCAGTGTCGACCCCGGGAAACTCTCCCCACACAGAGTGAGGCGTCAGGGTAGGAGTATGTCGGTGCAGTCCTCGCTCGACCCTTACGGCAGCAACACGACCCTGAGCTCAAGCGGAAGTGACGTCGGTTCGGACCAGAAACAAAACTCGGGTAGCAACTAACCTACAGCCGCGGCCGCCCCAGCTGCGGCCGCTCCGAACGTCCCGATGCCTTTCCCAGAACGCGAATCCTCCTTAATTGTTCCGCGAGAGGATGTCGGCGGCGACCCCGCGGCCGCTGACTTGGGCGGCCTCTACATCCGCTTTGTCCTTAGGCAGGAGGGCCGGGCAGACCTTGTTTGGCTCTACAAGACGCACAAATTTTAATCACCTACAATTACAAGGAAGATATCCCAGGTCGATATCTCCGATTTCATTTCTTTTCTCATACGTTACGGTAGACTGAACTCTAAGCGACACGTATCCTTTTTCGTCCGCCATTCGACGCTTTAAGGGGGTGAGATAACCTTCTCCAAAGTAAGGCACGTCAAGAGGCGATTTAGCATTTTTTTTTTTTTGAGAGAGAAAAAATTACATTCTACATTTCTCGTCATGAGAAAACTTTCCCGCACTGAGAGAAATTTTTAGTTCCGGTTACTTACCTTTTTTTTATTTTGAGATAGTATACATTGAGTATTTATCAAGTTATTATTTATCAAGAAGCTGTAATGGGATTGTAAACAAAAACTTAGATATCGATGCTTCGTTCAAATCTCTTCAAAGTGCTTTAAAAGTCTAGCAGATCCGTTTGATTACACTCAACAATGGTTTATTCTATTCAAACTACTGTTTTTTGCAGATTCATCGATATTGATTATGATGAACCGATTGGAATATTCAATTGACTATTGGAAAGAAACAAAAATCTGTTTCATTGACTTGAAAAATAGTCATTCGAATAAAATAAGTGATCGTAAATTGAAATCCAATAAATCTGCCTGATTATTAACTGTTTTAACGGGATTTTGTAGAAAACATTGATATCCAAGCTATTGTTTATCCTTCGATTATCTTTTACTCTCGTGTCTTTAAACAGACTTTCTCAGCTTTCAAATATAATACTTTGATAAATACTCAACGTACAAAAATCTCTTATTGGATCTAATAAAAGGTATCGACTTTTGGCTCACAAACCTTCTTAACAGCACAATAACTCTGCAGCTAGTCCAATGTCAGAGTTGAGTATTTTTATTTTAGTTTTTTTTGCTCCCGGAAACTTCCGGTTCATTTCTAATTCTTTCCATTTTAGGGGGTCGAGTTTTTTCAATATTCAATTATCCGTAGAGCCTCAATTTCCTGGTGGAGTAATTTTAGCCGGTATGCAATGAGCATATGCAATTCAAAGAAAACAGATTCGTCTTACGCTCAGAATCATCATGATTATAATCACGACAAAATACCTTGTGCTCTGCGATATTTGAATTTATCGGGGTTTTATTACTGCAAATTTCGTGCACTCGTCAGGCTGAGATAGAAAAATTTCACCAGGAAATGTGAGAAACGGCAGATAAAAGCGTAGCTCAAAATATAAGAATTTTTTGTCACGCTTCGCCTCAAAGTTTCAGATAAATAGTACAGTTTTTAATTTCGATACAATCTCCAGAAAAAATCTTCCATTGAACAATTGTCCAGTTTGTCCCTGTCCGCTGAATATTTATGGGTTTCTCGAATAGCGATAAAATAGCGTAATAAAAAATCAATTAATATTCTGTCATAAATAAATGCTCAATTTGATTTATTCACAGGGACATTGGCAGGTTTGAATACATATTATACATACACACGTAGTCAATGTACATAGAGTATATTGATATACAAAATTATAAATAATACAATTATAACATATCCATCAATCGAGCGATAAATGATACCTCGTAATGGTAGTGACGTTTTAAATTATATATTTGATACTACTACAAAGTCACAGTAGCTGTTGTTCTCCCATCATTTACGTGATGAGAAAGAAATTAAAAATATCGCGATTGAATCAATTCGTGTGTTTAGAATCCTCATGAATATGTGTAACAAGTATCGACGAATAGATGCGTAATCAGTTAGAGAATATTAAAAGCGTGCATCAATCATTTACCTTACAAAAAAAAGGAAAAAGAAAAAAAAAGTAACGAGAAACCGGCGAATATAAAAAATTGAACGAAACCACATTACGTGTTCTCCTTCGATTGCGAAAATGACTCGTGTATATATGTATATCCCAGAAAGCCGTATTTACTTAATGATCATGCGATCTGTAATATTAATCAGCGTTGTGAAATCGAGATCTATCGATCAAACATTTCCATGCATCCTTGTCGTGTGGATTTTCGCGAGTTAATCAACCCTCGCCCGAAGCGCACTAACTGTGATCCTGAAGATTTCTTTTTTTTTTTTCTTCTCATCTTAGCCTCAGGGGGTGTGGTAACCCCCCTCTCCATACAGACTGAACTTTGCCATAAAGTTCAATTGATAATTAATATTAAAAACTATATTCATCAAGTTGTAATACACCAAGTTGTGTAACAGCAAAGATACGTCATACTGCGTGTTTTTCATGATTTATACAAAACCGGCAGGAGCCCCGCCTTCCTCCGATGCATGCACAAGTTTTCCACCCCGAGTCCTGTCGATTACCCCCAAAACTATTTGTCATCGTTCCGTCAACACGTGACTTATAATGATGCATTAGACGTCCGGTACAAACAGAAATGTTGTAAACGATAACGATTTAATTGCCAAAACAATTATACCCCGTTGATAAACATGGATGTCAATTTTGAACCGACGAATTACAATTAAAAATAATGTCAGTTTTGTTTTCTTGGAAAATGAATTAGCTGAAAATCGCTGCTCTTAAATTGTCTCAAATTCTATATTATATAATCCAAAGAACACTGTTGGCGAAATTACCGAACACTACAAGTTGAATAATTATAAATTTGTGTTCTATTGGAAAACTTTTCAAATTTTCGAACAATGACTTACTGGCAATTTACAAAAAAAAATCTATTCAGAAAACGAAATGTACTTTGTATCCTGCAAGTATAGAACAAGATGCTGGAATTTTATAATTCTTGTGAATTGATCCATAACTACATATTCGGTGTTTAATTTGATTCCATGTATATTTTAAGGGAAGGAAGTTGTTTCGATACAATTGAACTCAATCGATCATACTTAAAACTTTTTTAAAATCTCAGATTAATATTTTTGACGATAATCCGTACGTCTCATGCATCTTTAAATTCTGCCATGGCTGGTGGTTGGCTGTTATATCACCTGTTGTCAAGTTGTTATTCGAAAAATACTGCAAGTTGTGTTACAGCGCTGATGGACGTTTCGATTACGATAAATTTGGCATTAGTTGATCTTGCGAGATTTTCCCTCAATCGAGTGATCGGTGGGAGGCTCAACTGATAAAAGGTGCTTGCGAGATCGGTGCTGACTTTTGCCCCCTATGACGAAGTCATTTCGATCAGTAAACATCGATAAAATCGCTAAGATTGCATATCGGATACGATAGAGAATCGAAGTTGCCAGGCATTCTTACAACCAGAAATAAAAATAGTTTCGAGTTTCCATAATACTGTGGTTAAACAAATCGACCGATCGAAACATCCATTATGCGTCGTCAGGTTAGTTGCTACCCTGCAAATATCTTATCCACATTATATAGGGGTTATTTATATATCTACAAGAAGTTACGTAAATATAAGCAAATACTATCATTGTTATGTATTTAATATTAAACAAAGAAAGAAGATAAAAACAAAAAAAAAAAATTATTGTCCCGTTTTTCCGTGGATTTAAAATACGAGTGTTATACGGACATTATATTTAAAAATATAATGTTTTAATAATGATTACTGCGCTTTATCGTAGTAATTGATATATTTTTTATTTCATTTTTTCACCCGCGTTAATACGAATGAAGAGGGGGGGAGGGGGGGGGGGGGAAGAATAAAGGTCGCGAACTGATATCACTTATATACTTCATGTAAGCATTATATTATACATAATGCCTAATAGATACATATTTTTCAAAACGAATTACCTCAAAATCCTCACTCTAGACGGTGAAACTTTTTTTTTTTACCCCTTTCAATTAATCATCAGCCCAGACAGCTTGTAATATGCCGGCACTGCGATTCAAAATTCACTGCGAATTTATCTAATCGTATGTACCGAAAAATGAAATACCCTCAAAACACGTCTAGGTATACACATATAAGTATGTGTGTACGCCTAACGTATCAAAAGTGCCGGCTCAGCTTCTGTGTCATTTCTAACAGCGTACGCAAACTATACAGACAAAGAACAAGGACGGATCAGGCGATAACTCGAACCGCTTTTTTACTCATATACATATATATATATATAAATTTCGTTTAAAATACGATTAATACCTTGTGACTGTCGCGTTTCTTGTTGATTGCCTGTATGTTCACGTACCTGGAACATTGGATTTTGATGTGAAAAATTGAAAAACTCTTGCATGGTCGACGACCGCGAATTATAATTGTTGTTATCAGTTTTTACTGATTAGTAATTAGGTTAAAAATACAGAAAAAAAATTACTTTTACAAATTTTTTTGTTATTTTGTCGATATGACGGGACGACTGGATGCAAAATTATTTGGCCACGAATGTTTCATAATTAAATTTTTATCAATGTGTGTAACATGTTTTCAATATGTTACATAAAAATGCGCATAAGTGTCAATGATATGTTTGTAAATGTGAATAACTGTATTGTCGTACTATTGTATAGCCTTGCGTGCAGCGATGTATAATTTTGCTTTCAATTTATGAGTGCCAATAATTTCATCGTATGATATCTTTTCGGCAAGACAAAAAAATATCGTTACAATTCAATTCCGCATAAATAATCTTACGAATTTTCGAACCTTTGTCGCGGCCATAAAAAAAAAAAATTGAATTACATTGTCATAATTTTGGGTAACTCTTTCTCAGAGCAACAAGTAATTTCTTTTCCCGACTATTCGCTCTTCTGTGACCGAATTGGGCGCAGATTTTAATTTTGCAAATATTGTTGGAATGAGTTTGGGGAAAATGAGTAATCGTATCAATTCACCTTACTATTGTACCTACTCAACGGCCGTATTGCAAAGACATAAGTAATTATAATTTAATTATTAAGCATAATTGTATCAATAAGACATTGATACAATTATGCTGTAAACAATTACCGCAAACGAGTCATACGATCTGACCCTTTGTTTTAATTTCCAATGTATTGTACTTGCTATGTAAGATTGAAAAAAAAAGAACAAGAGTATATCATGTTGTTAATCATATGCACATCTATAGATTTTTTATGCCAGCAATACTCATTACTACCTGACGCTTATTAACTATTCCATTGTTATCGGCCGGCGAAAGCCATATTGTTGGATTGTTTTATAGTAACACAAGTATTGGGATGAAATTTTTCTGTGCATATCATAACGAAGAAATATACGTATATATACATACACGCATTGTTTACGTACGAATACTGCAGGGAAAATTCGTATTCGGTGTGACGTGCAGTTAGGTAGTAACACGCTGGGCAGAAAAGTGAAAGTTAACGAGGTGACAAGAAATTGGCACTAGTTCTCACAATTGCTTGATTTACTTGGCTTTTGTGTGCATTATAATTACGATATACTTATAGATAAAATTTGCCGCAGTGTGAACGTCTCGACGGCACGATTGTTTAAATGTTTCCTCCAACTGCGAAGATAATTTATATTTAACGTCAAAATTGTTGTGTATAATCACTGTGGTCGAGTGAAAATATACTCGTGTATATTGCTGCTATTTGGAATTTGCCAAATGGAATATCTCTATCTGAAGTTCGATCTCTATAATGTTGTGATATACTGTAGCCAAATCAGTCGAAATAAAGTTACGAATATATATCTAATATCATACAATCATACTTCTCGTACATATCACATTTGGGAAAATTTATTGCATCCTTCCAATTAAACAAGAAATATATATATATATGTATATATATATATATATATATGTTCAAACACATACATATGGACAATACATTTCCCATCTTTCGAAAAGTATCTTTGTCTAAGTTTTGCATGACGTTACATGCGACACAATTTTTCTTGTTTAATTTCATTCGTCAGAGAGTTATGGTAATTGCAGAGTAAATGAAATTCAATATGGTTTCATCATATGTACTATACTATTTAACGCTTCCCGCGCTATGGTTAATTTTTGTTTATTATCCATAGATGGAGCAACTGATGATACGGTCGGCACAGAGTGTACAGCCTGTATTCGCAGCCCTACTTACAACGCACGAAATAAGAATAGTTCACTTCAAAGAGCTAAAATCTAATCTTCGTGTCTACGCGTTAACTTATATCGTTGGAAAGTCGAGTGAAAATCGCCTCGGGCGAAACTTGTTTTGACGGCCGACGTCGACTTGCCATAACATGATAATTATACTAACTAGAGATAACGTCAGCAGGTAAGATGAAAAAACACTTCACAGATCGATTGGAGAATTAATGTTGATACAAATCTTCGGAATACGATCGAACGAGTGTGTTTACTTTTGTACACTCACGAGAATCCTGAGAAGGATGGTTGCCATTTTGCGGAAAAAACATTTTCCGATATTCTTAGAATGCGAAAAGCACGTTTTAGATTACAGAAACGTTCAATCTGTTCAATTTTAGTGATGCTATAATACTTTTTCAAGAATATGTTATTGTATTTCACTTCGGCTGCTATGCATTGGAATACTCACAGAGGCACACACTAGCTAGTAGTGAAAATTTATGGTACGCTACTGCCCTCTGATTATTCATGAAGAACACGATTACTTACGATTTATCATTGGCACTGACCCCTACTTTTGATTATTTCAGGGTCAGATAATTGAGAAGATATCACGCCGTAGTTACGACTGAATTAAAAACCTAGAATTGTCAACGAGTTGGAAATAACGTCAAGTAAAATATAAGTACCAAGTTTCTTCGTTCTGTGATTCAGTTATCGTAATGCAGTTGAGCCTGACGTTACTGTCTCTGGCCGCATTTGCGGTTGCAACTAAAAATCCTCATTTCTCAAACGGTCGCGATGTCATCGTGCATCTCTTCGAGTGGAAGTGGAGCGATATTGCCGATGAATGCGAAAGATTCCTCGCACTGAAAGGATACGGAGGTGTCCAGGTCGGATTTCTGGTACCGAACGGTTCGCCATAAATGCGTTGCAAACAACACCAAAGAAACTTTTCGTTTCACAGGTCTCGCCCCCGAACGAAAACTTGGTAATAAAAAACAGGCCTTGGTGGGAACGCTACCAGCCGGTTTCTTATAAGCTGGTTACCAGATCCGGTGACGAAGCAGCTTTTAGGAACATGGTGACACGCTGCAACAACGCGGGTGTCAGGATCTATGTTGACGCCGTCATCAACCACATGTCCTCGATTGCAGAGGATGGGTCATACGGCACTGCTGGATCCCAGGTCTTCTACTCTAATCAATCGTGGCCCGCGGTTCCCTACAATTCGGCCGACTTCCATGCGGACTGCGTCGTCACGAACTACAATGATGCTGCTAACGTCCGGAACTGCAAATTAGTTGGCCTTGCGGATCTCAACCACGCAACAGAATGGGTCCGCGAAAAGATCGTGGAGTACATGAACCACCTGATAGATATTGGCGTAGCTGGTTTCCGGTAAGCTTCTGAACTCTTGCAGATATTCTGGCATGCAGTTTCTTAACACACAAGAACTACACATTTCATTATCGACCCACGACACCGACCACGAGTCATCTATCAAGTTCATTACTTTCTTTTTTTACTAACAGTATCGACGCGGCAAAGCACATGTGGCCGAGAGATTTGGAAATCATTGTCAAACGCCTTAAGAATCTCAATACAGACCAGGGCTTCGCGCCGAATAGTCGCCCCTTCATCTATCAGGAGGTCATTTATCTGGGACATGAAGCGACCAATGTGTCGGAGTACACAGGCATTGGTAGAATTACTGAATTCAAGTATGGTTTGGAACTGGATCGCTGCTTCAGAGGAAACAACGCTCTTAAGTGGCTGACCAGCTGGGGTGAAGCTTGGGGTCTCCTCACATCCAGTGATGCTCTAGTGTTCATCGACAATCATGACAACCAGCGTGGTCACGGTGGTGGTGGAAGTATTCTCACGCACAAAACCTCCAAACCGTACAAGGTGAGCTTTCAAATATCACAGAGCTGACGGGACAGACAGGAATTTGTAGTCCTGAAATGCATTCAAAGACTCTGATCTACCAGTTACGTTCGTTAATTTGATTACAGATGGCAACTGCCTTTATGTTAGCCCACCCTTACGGAATCACCAAAATCATGAGCTCGTTTGCGTTCGACAACAGTGACGCCGGTCCACCCGCCGACTCCAATGGCAACATAACCTCACCGATGATCAATTCTGATGATACCTGCGGAAACGGATGGGTCTGCGAGCACCGTTGGCGACAGATCTACAACATGGTTGGATTCCGTAATGCGGTCAAGGGTACTGGAGTAAAGAACTGGTGGGACAATAACAACAATCAAATTGCATTTTCTCGCGGAAGTGCCGGTTTCGTTGCATTCAATTTAGACAGGCAGGACTTGAAGCAGACCCTCCAGTCTGGCCTTCCGGCTGGTACCTATTGTGACGTAATATCCGGTAGCTTGAAGGACGGTAGATGTACAGGAAAAATTATAACCGTGAACAGCGACGGTACCGCTTACATCGAGATATTGAACTCCGAGGAAGACGGTGTACTCGCTATCCATGTAAATGTGAGTAAAATCGACGTGTGATGGTTAAAAAATTCTCCGTTCTCAGGTAACAACTTTTGCAGTCTTCAAACTCATAACTTCTCCTTTTGTTTGTTTTAGGCGAAACTGTAGCAAGCTCAATTGGATGCCAATCACGATTGTCAATATCCGGCAGAAAAGTTCAATTCGAACAGACTGAAATAATGATATCATATAAAGTTTCCATCCGGTATCGAAAACTAAGGACCTATATTTTCTGTATCAATTCCTCAGTTTCGTGACTCATAAATTAATTGTTCATTCATTCACCCGATTCACGACGATTGCAAAACATTTTTTTTTTTTTGCGAGTAAAAACTCGGTTAAAGTTTCGCCACAAACATATTCGGAACTATACGAAATCTTTATGTCGAAAAGAAGAACGTAGTTAGTGCCGTTATTTTATCGTACTATCGTGCACGGTTTTGCAGAGCCAATTTTTCTCAACAATGAACAAACAAGAAAGACCTTGATCATTATTATCATTGCAATTCCATCAGATACGTTAGTTGTTTTCCGAGTCCTAGACAATATCCGATAAAAATGTGACTGATCTAGCCACGGCTGTATAAATATGTGACCAGTTGCAGTACGTTAATGAATTTTATTATCTCTTGAGAGAAACACTCCGAGTTTTGATGTAACCACTATTAAAATACCATGATTATAATTCCTACCTTGAAAGAAACTTCGGTCCTTTAAACCCAACAAATATTTTTTTGCAAGTGGCGAATGCATTTTATTACTTAAACTGAATTTATCTCAACGAGTCTTTCGTTACTCTAAAAATATCTGTACTGTGTAGTTGATTTTGTGCGATTTTTTGTTACCTCATTAAGAAAATATTCGAACAAAAAACTCTACCCTGAAAATAAATGTTTTGTTGGACGAAGATTTTCTTTTCTCAGTACTTTTTCGGTTAGCTTTACCGGGTCAAGTTGATAAAATCAAGCTTCCAAAAAAGCGACTTCCGCACAACTTGTGACTGATGTTAAATTTTCAATACACTACTGACTGAAGATTACCTGAGCTGATAAGAGAGCAAAACTGCTATACAGATTGACCAGCAGAATCACGTTGATTGAACAGAATGTATTGACATTAGTTTCCAGCATAACAATTTAGGGACGCCTTGCAGGATGACATGAAAAATATGAATTTCTTTCCAGAATCATCTTTTATTCTTAGTGTGCGATGGTCGATGATAGAATCACGTAACGCTGCGAATTCTAAAATAGAATCGATCAATTTCGATCAATCAGTGTCTCTTCGCATTTGATTTTCGTGGGGTCAAGATTTTAATTGAGATATGTCACAAATGACGGATGAAAATAACACAGGATTATTGACGTACCGATTAGATTTCGGTAAAATATAAATTCACCAACCACCTCAATCCAGAACACAAAGTATTGACCATGCTGCTCGGTGTGACGCTGCTAGCTCTCGCCGCGGTTGCGACCGCCACCAAGGATCCCCATTACTGGGACAACCGTGATGGTATGGTACATCTTTTCGAGTGGAAGTGGAGCGATATTGCAGATGAATGTGAAAGATTCCTTGGGCCGAAAGGATACGGCGGTGTTCAGGTAACATTTCCGGAACCGAACGGTCAGCCATAACTGCGTTGCGAGGAGCTCCAAAGAGACCTTTTATTGTTACAGATTTCGCCCCCGAATGAAAACCTGATAATCAGCAACAGGCCATGGTGGGAGCGGTACCAGCCCGTTTCTTACAAGCTGGTGACCAGATCTGGCGACGAAGCTGCTCTCAGGGACATGGTAACGCGCTGCAACAACGTCGGTGTAAGGATCTACGCCGACGCCATCATCAATCACATGTCCGCGTCAGCACCGCTTCCAGCATACGGAACTGGCGGATCATCGGCTTATCACGGTGACAGATGGTGGCCCGAGGTCCCCTACGGTTGGAACGACTTCAATTCAGTCTGCTCCATATCAAGCTACCAAAACGCCATTGAGGTACGAAACTGCGAGCTGAGCGGTCTCCCGGATCTCAACCAGGGAACAGACTGGGTTCGCGACAAGATTGTCGAGTACATGAACAACCTTATTGACATCGGTGTTGCTGGCTTCCGGTAAGCTACAACCAACCTCTACACTCGTTGCATTCAGTTTCTCTACAAAGGAAGAGAGAAAAAGCTCAATTTCTTATCACTTTACCAACAGTATCGACGCAGCTAAGCACATGTGGCCCGGGGATTTGGAGATCATCTTCAACCGGTTGAACAATCTCAACACGAATCATGGCTTCCCAGCGAACAGTCGCCCCTTCATATATTCAGAGGTCATTGATCAGGGAGGCGAAGCAATTACAGCATCGGAATATGTACACCTTGGAACAGTTACCGAATTCAAGCATGGTTTGGAGCTGGGTAACGCCTTCCAGGGAAACAACGCTCTTAGGTGGCTGACCAACTGGGGTGAAGCTTGGGGTCTCCTGACATCCAGTGATGCTCTGGTGTTCATCGACAACCATGACAACCAGCGTGGTCACGGTGGTGGTGGAAGTATCCTCACCCACAAGAATTCTAAGCCGTACAAGGTGAGCTAACGGGTCGTAGGAAACATCTACCGACACCTAAGAAAGATCGAACGTGTAATGAAAGTTTTTAATTAACTTGATTACAGATGGCGACTGCCTTCATGTTGGCCCACCCCTATGGTATTGCTCAAATCATGAGCTCCTTCGATTTCACGGACAGTGAAGCTGGTCCGCCAGCCGACTGGAATGGAAACATCCTTTCCCCTACCATTAATTCCGACGATTCGTGTGGAAATGGGTGGATCTGCGAGCACCGTTGGCGCCAGATCTACAACATGGTTGGATTCCGTAATGCCGTTAAGGGAACTGGAATCAACGACTGGTGGGACAACAGCAGCAACCAGATTGCTTTCTGTCGTGGTGGAGCCGGATTCGTCGCTTTCAACCTGGACAGCTGGAACTTCCAGCAGACCCTCCAGACTTGCCTTTCCGCTGGTACCTACTGTGACGTCATATCCGGCAACTTAATCAACGGTAGCTGCACAGGAAAGAGCGTAACCGTTAATAATGACGGTACAGCGTATATCGAGATCTTGACCTCTGAGGAAGACGGTGTTCTCGCTATTCATCAGAACGTAAGTCGAACCGGCCCCTAATTGCCACGTTATTCCATTGCAAAGATTAGGCTCCTTTTTTACATGCTTATACTTTTTATTTATACGTTTTTCAGGCAAAGCTGTAATTCCTCTGCAGATGATGGACGTCGCGATTAAAGAGATAACAATTGACGATATCGTCGTTTCAATTTTTTTAAACTGGTTGTATTATTCTTGTTTTTTTAATGAGCATTTTTTCCCAGTAAATTTTTCACAGTTTCATATTCAATTTTTTTTTTACCTAATTACCACGTTATCAGATCTATCCTGACAATAAATCCTATACAAGTTCAAACTTTGATCTCGACTATAGCATAGATCGAAACGTAAAACATGTTCCTGTAGATATATATTTTTGAGCGTGTTAAAACTCCCTTGGCTTCAGTGTCATGAAAAACGACTGTGGAAAATTAAACATTCCGCGTTATCCTCTACCCAGATTCTCCAAGATGCTAATTCGCTGAAATATCAGAGTAAATGTAATAATATACTCTGTACTAATAGATATATATATATATGTAAAATTCTTTGTATATATGCTTGTAAGGATTTAACTTAAGATCTATATGACGGATTTTGATGAAACTTTTTTAAATTGTTCCTTATTATTGCAGAAGTGCTATAGACTATGTTATATTTAACTTTTTATATGAAATTTTGAGTTAATAATTAATTAAAGTTTTATGCGTTCTCTAATACTCGAGCTATCGCTGAGACCTACCGTCGCCCCACCACTCCGATCGCTCGAAGTGGGGGTAACGTTATTGGTGGGGGGGAGTATAAGTGGGAGAAGCGGAGCTACATCTGCAAAGCTGCCGGTCGCAAATCGGCGAGAACGGGCATCCTATGCGGATCTCTAGAAGCGTCCGTAAGCTACGTCATCGGTTTTAGGCAGGGGAGGGTGTGGGGATGGTATAGAAATTTTTTCTTTTTTTTTCTCTTTTCCTAGCACTAAATTAAAAAGTTTTGAATTTCGAACGACAAATCGAATTTCAAATTCAAACAAACGCGTTACCGAGAAAACTGTTTGACGTTATTATCGATAGCAATGCTTTCTGTTAATTGATTCAAGTTACAAAAAATGTTATTGAAGCTTGGAATACGTTGTTTTGAAGAAGAAGAACAGCAAATGAATTAAACAAATGGTTATTGAGATACAAATTCCCAAAATTCGCTCACTTTTTCCGCCGACTTTTCATCCATATCCCCTTGCACGGATTTGGAAAAACTTCGTCTAGCGATCGCAGCAATCTAACACAACTAAAATCTGATAGTCGCATTTCAGTCGAAACTATAAATTCGAGTTTCTAAAAAATCAATTAGTTTTCACTGACGTCTAGGAGTAAATCTAGAATTTTGTTGGATTTAGAGGGACAAAAACCAAGATTTTTCAAATCTGAACTTAATGTCATTTTAGGGATGTTATACCATAGTTTAATCGACATTCTGATTAACGCTAATTGATTCAATAATTTTTTCTTTTTCCTTTCTCATGGAATACTTTATTTTCAAGGGGAATCAATCACGGAAATGATGAAAAAACAATTATCTAAATTTATTTCTACAAATCAGCACGCTTGAAGTAACGGTGACTGGATTTAAAGTTTATAATGGACACTTTCAGGCTGAGGATCTCTCATTCATTATTCTCATTATTTCCAGTTTGTGACCATTCTTGCACAATCAGCCGGATCCGCAGAGCCAACACCAAGTTCGAATTGTTTGACAACGACTAGTGAGGTAAGCGCCAAGTTTATTAATTATAAAGATCCACTTTCATTTTGTGTATAAATTAAACGTATTTAATATTCTCAAGACGAAAATTTTTATCTTTGATCTGCGGTAAATTTCACTTAGAAATTCACCTCAAATTCAGCCTTGAATTATGCCAGCAAACAAATTCATTTATCAATGATGTATCTCATATGTTGCTAGTTGATTATAGTTTCAAATAAATATCGATGCACTCCACCTTCTGATAGTACAATTTTCGAGTTTGTGTTCAAAAACTTACCTTACTATCGCTAAATTATGCCTGTATGTACTTATCTTATCTTAATTATAGATATAAGCCCCAATCTTTCAATTAGCGCCGCAAGGAATGATTTCGATCTACACGTTAACAGTTATTGTTTATATCACGAAATTGCGTGGCTTTGAAGAATGGCTTGGCGCTGGTAGAAGAAATTGACGCAAAGACGCGTGCCACGGGCTTGTTCATAACTGATCGCAAATAATCAGTCACCTCATTATCGACCACTTGTTTCTTCTGTCGATAACAATAAAGAAGCGAAGCAAGCTGATATAGACCCACTTAGGGTGATACATAATCTTTCATTAATCAACCTTTGCTCCTCGCATGGATTCCTGGAAAAGCTTCAAATTTTACAAAGAAACTATGTACGTATAAAATGGGTATTCTATTTACAACAGATTATACAAATTAATTTTCCTATAAAAATTTGAACAATTAATATTTATCGAAAATGACGACAGCGCAAGACGGCTGTGAGGGGTGACTTATTACGATATAGACATAAACAACAGACATAAGCTGCTTGTCGTCAGAGGAAGTGGTTCAGGATAAACAGTAAACAAGTTTTTCGTAAGATTGGAAGTACATGATGCGTTCAAACGTCATGATTTTTCATGATACACCGACGATATGAATCTCTCACCGACACACTGTGCAGTGATCTGAGTTATCAACGTCTTTACAGCTTTGCCTGAAAAAATGGAAATGAAATTTAGAATCGTGAAAACTGTAAACATAGCGCGTCTTCACTCACGTTCTGATGAATAGCAAGTACACCATCCTCCTCGGTAGTCAATATCTCGATGTAAGCGGTACCGTCGCTGCCTACAGTTACTGACTTTCCTGTACAGCTACCGTCCACCAAGCTGCCGGATATGACGTCACAGTAGGTACCAGCGGAAAGGCAAGTCTGGAGGGTCTGTTGGAGGTCCCAGGAGTCCAAATTAAATGCAATGAATCCGGCGCCACCACGGCAGAAGGAAATTTGGTTGCTGCTGTTGTCCCACCAGTCATTGACACTGGTTCCATTTACGGCATTTCGGAATGCAACCATGTTGTAGATCTGGCGCCAACGATGCTCGCAGACCCATCCGTTTCCGCATGTGTCATCGGAATTGATGATGGGTGAAACGATGTTGCCGTCGGAGTCGGCGGGTGGACCGTCGTCACTGTCGTCAAATGAAAAGGAGCTCATAACTCGGGGGGTGCCGTAAGTGTGGGCCAACATAAAAGCGACCGCCATCTAAGATAACATTAACAATCAAGGTTTCATATTAAGTTCTAAATTTATTACATCCATACACATTGTAAGCAGCGAAAGTTTGGTCTTGGAACTTTGCCAGCAAACCTTATACGCCTTTGAGCTCTTGTATGTGAGCACATCGTCAGAACGCTGGGTATCGTGATTGTCGATGAACACGAAAGCATCATCGGAGGATATGAGACCCCAGTCTTCACCCCAATTGGTCAACCATCTGAGATCGTTGTTTCCTTCGAAGCAATTACTCAACTCTGAACCGTACTTAAATTCGGTAACTTTGCCAAGGTCCACATACTCCGATGCCGAAATTGCTTCACCGCCGTAATCGATAACCTCCTGGAAGATAAATGGTCGACTATCTGCGTCGAAGCCTTGATCTGTATTCAGATCATCCAGACTGTTGTAAATGACTTCCAAATCCTCTGGCCACATATGCTTAGCTGCGTCAATACTATCAATGAAAGGAAATTTCAATCAATAAATCGTGGAATGCACAGTTGCTCAGCCACTCAGCTCGTCCAGTATGTTAAGAAAGGTCGAGATATGCCACCAGTTATATTTTTCGTCCTCACCGGAAGCCAGCTACACCAATTTCTATCAGGTTATTCATGTACTCCACGATCTTTTCGCGGACCCATTCCGTTGCTTGATTGAGATCCGCAAGACCAACCAATTCACAGTTCCGGACGTTAGCGGCATCTTGATAGCTCGTGATTTCACAGGCCGAATTGAAGTCGACCGAAGTGTAGGGAACCCCAGGCCATGACCTCTCCGAATAAAAAGCCTGAGAGCCAGCAGTGCCATATGTCCCATCGTCTGCCGTTGATGACATGTGGTTAATGATGGCGTCGACGTAGATCCTGACGCCCACGTTGTTGCATCGTGTCACCATGTCCCTGAATGCATCCTCGTCGCCAGATCTGGTTACCAATTTGTAAGAAACTGGCTGGTAGCGCTCCCACCAAGGTCTGGTATCAATTATGATATTTTCATTCGGGGGTGAGACCTGTGAAAGAAATAGAACTGAGTGTCGACTCTTGATTCAGCACCGGCTGTTTGTCAGATCAATTACTAACCTGGACACCTCCGTAACCCTTCGGCCCAAGAAACCTTTCACATTCATCAGCAATGTCACTCCATTTCCATTCAAAAAGGTGCACCATGCCATTGTGATCATCCCAGTAATGGGGCCCTGTGGTAGCAGCCACAACGGTGGCCAGGGACAGCAACGTAATACCGACCAGCATTTTGGATATTGTACAAGGTGATTGAAACGATTCAATTTATATTCCTCTATATTCTTATCGGTGAACCACTAATCTAATGTCATTTTCACTTTTCTCTCATGGTATATCTTGTCATCAATCCTGACAGCTATTCATTATCTCTGATCGATTCCTTCGAATAATCAATTGGAAGCTATCAATTCTATCGGTTACTGATTCAAGAAAACAGACCAATCTCTCGGTAAAATATCTGTTCGAACCTTAACCGCACTCTGTTGCGTTCATGAATGTTTGTTCTGGTCCCTACCTCAATAACATAGATACGAATAGTGGGATATAATTGTGACCTATGCAAGGTCATTCTAAAAAAGAAAAGTGAAATTGCGTGACAAAGTACGATCGAATTCAAGAAATTGTACGCTGTGTTTCGAACTCTAATGCAGTAGTTGAAATACTGAACAACTGGTAATAAGAATTTTCACATCTTTTCACAATGCACACAGCAAAAGATCATGGAAGTACGTGATCTTATTGTTTCATTACATAATTTCAATTTCATTTATCGAAGTTATATGAGGTTTTCATATCAATAATAGAGACTGTTAGTTCGATTTATAGGCAGATATAACAGAGTCATGATAATAATACCATGATTTTGTATTTCCAACCCTGCCCGAAGATTATGACAATTGCTACAATTATCATGGACCATGACACTGGGATCATAGCTGGAATCTACTTACCGCAATAAGCTTACAAATTCCAAAGGTTGAAGGGAACGTTCATGGGCATGTAAGGCGGAGTAAAATCAGACCGTGGAAATGACGAGCGGTGTGTACATTTCGCGCGACCGTTAACCCACTATGTGACAGTAGCTTTGGATTTCAATGGTGAAACAATTATCGATAAAATCAACAAATATTCATATATTATTCAAAGATGATGATCATTTTTACACACATTTGAGTTGTCAATGGTCAGGACTGATGATAATATGATAATGTCAAGAAATAATATGAATCTCTCGTTATATACAATCAGTTAAAGTTACTGATATATGTGCGTACGGTGAACAAAATTTGTGCGTGTGCAATATGCCAGCATCATTTGTAGTAGAGCGTCAGTGCTTGTATTTGAAATGTACATGCTTGAGATTTGAATCGTGAATCAATTACCTATAGAAACTGATGATATTTACCGATATATATTTGATTTCTGTAATATCTGGATCAACGATAAGACGAATAAGCCACCACAATAATATGAAAATAATATTGTATAGAATTGGACGATTAGATTGCATTAGAATATAAATAAGAAAGATTCTGAAATCTGGGTACAGAATGCTCAAGATGTTGCTCAGTGTGACGTTACTGACACTCGCCGCGATTGCGACCGCTGACACCGGCGTCAAGGATCCCCATTACTGGGATAACCACGATGTCATGGTGCATCTCTTCGAGTGGAAATGGAGCGACATTGCAGATGAATGTGAAAACTTCCTCGCCCCGCAAGGATACGGAGGTGTCCAGGTAAGCAATTGCGAGGAGAATGATCCGCCGTGAGCGAACATTACACTTTTTTTCTTCTCACAGGTCTCGCCTCCGAATGAAAATCTGATAATTTCCGACCGGCCTTGGTGGGAACGTTACCAGCCAGTTTCCTACATACTGACGACTAGATCTGGCACTGAGGACGAATTCAAGGACATGGTAGAACGTTGCAACACTGTTGGCGTCAGAATTTACGTGGATGCAGTCTTCAACCACATGTCCTCAGTGGCAGACGATGGCTCCTACGGAACTGCTGGATCTCAGGCTTACTATTCCTCGCTATCATGGCCTGGAGTTCCCTACACATCGGACAACTTCCATACTTCATGTTCCATCTCGAGCTACCTGGATGCCTATCAGGTGCGAAACTGCTATTTGGAGGGTCTTGCGGATCTTGACCAGTCGCAAGATTATGTCCGCGCTGAGATCGTGGAGTACATGAACAAACTGATTGAGATGGGCGTAGCTGGCTTCCGGTAAGACATATTATAACATCCGGTATTCTTTTTCAGTTTCTTAACATAGTAGAAGAGCATCCATTATTAATGAGTTTGTTTACTTCTATCTTCATGGACAGTATCGACGCAGCTAAGCACATGTGGCCCGCTGATTTGGAGGTCATTTACGACAGCCTGGAGACTCTTAATATCTACCAAGGCTTCGATTCATACACTAGCCCGTTCATTTTCCAAGAGGTCATCGATCACGGAGGCGAAGCGATTTCCGCATCGGAGTACACGGACCTTGGCAGAGTTACCGAATTCAAGTATGGTACGGAGCTGAGTAATTGCTTCCAGGGAAACAACGATCTCAGGTGGTTGACGAACTGGGGTGAAGACTGGGACCTTATGTCATCCGATGATGCTTTCGTGTTCGTCGACAACCATGACACTCAGCGCGGCGGAAGTGTCCTCACCTACAAGAGCTCCAAGGCATACAAGGTGAGCTTTGAAACATTAATTATAAGTTTACGGGGTCACGTCAAATCATCTGCTGCTTACCATGCTCATGGAAATAAAAAGTCGAGAACGTATCGAACAATAATTATCATTGGTACTTCAGATGGCGGTCGCTTTTATGTTGGCCCACACTTACGGTACTCCCCGAGTCATGAGCTCCTTCTCGTTCACCGACGATGATGCCGGACCACCCGCCGACTCCGATGGCAGCATCAGCTCTCCCATATTCTATTCTGACAACAGTTGTGGAAACGGATGGGTCTGTGAGCATCGCTGGCGCCAGATCTACAACATGGTTGGGTTCCGAAATGCCGTAAAGGGAACCACCATCAATGACTGGTGGGACAACAGCAGCAACCAAATTTCCTTCTGCCGTGGTGGCGCCGGATTCATTGCATTTAATTTGGACTCCTGGGACCTCCAACAGACCCTCCAGACTTGCCTTTCCGCTGGTACCTACTGTGACGTCATATCCGGCAGCTTGGTGGACGGTAGCTGTACAGGAAAGTCCGTAACCGTAGGCAGCGACGGTACCGCTTACATCGAGATATTGACTACCGAGGAGGATGGTGTACTTGCTATTCATCAGAACGTGAGTGAAACTGCTCTGAGCATGCCAGAATGTTTGGTTCGAAATGCAGCATCATTTTTGTGATTCTCGCATTTCTGATTCTTTTCTTTCATCTGTTTCAGGCAAAGCTGTAATGATGACATTAAATTTGGCCACATCATCTTCAATTAATGAGCAACGCTAATCAGAAGACTACATTTTATTATTCTTTTATAATCCAGAGGCTTTTTTGCAATAAAGAATCACAAAAAAAAAATACATATATATATATATATGGAACCGAGTGAACTAGTAACCACATGACGAAACTCCTTATATCAAAATGTATGTTTATACAATATTCACAGAGATGCCCATGAAAATAGTCGAAATGTCCGTAAACGTACCTGGTAAATTGAAAAATAATGTAATGATGATGGTTACTGATCCATCCCCTTCCTTGCCCGGCGTAAGCCAGAAAGTGGCTTCTGGCGATATACCTTGTCGAGTATGGCCATAGTAGGCGGCAAGTATTATTATTATTATTATTATTATTATTACTATATCCAAATGAATATTACTTGCCAAACATAATTACAGCTTCATATTGTCCCAAACCAATCAGGCGTACGATTTTAATTTACACCATGTTCCACTTCTGCTCCATGCAGTATGTGTGAAATCGTGGTGATTTTTTCTCAAAACGTGTAGCTTTTTTTTACGTAGTATTCAAAAATTTTCTTCGGTAATGAAAAGTCCCAAAAGAGAGAGAAAAGAAGCGAATAAATTATTTCACTCAATTAATCATACGTAGCGTGAATCACAATGACTAGCAATGGGAAAATATGGTTACAGATAATACTCCTCAAACAACACCAGATTCATATTCCGAAATATAATACTTAAAATTAATTATAACAATAATATTTCAGAATGCTAGCTTTGTTCGTCAGTATGCTCATAGTCAGCGAAGTTGATGTTGCTATTTACGGCTCAAATTTTCCATCTAAAAGCTGAAGTATGGAACTAATTTCGACAAAATCAACTCAGATTGATGTACGAAAAACAAGTGTTTTCGTTGCGTAAACATCAATTATTTTAGCGGCGCACTAATTCTAATGATTAGGTTTCGATACATAAGATGCAAAACGTCTCATCAAGCTGTACTCATCAACTCTTAATTTCTGCTACACAAAATAATCAAAATTTCTAAACACTAAATATTCAAAACAATAATGTGGAAACAATTTTTTTTTTTAAATACTTTAATATTCAAAAATGAATTATAAACTATGCTTTTGTATACTTATAATAAAACTACACCTTAGAGGATATAAGCGTTCCCTCTTAATTATCAGTTCGTTCGGGAACCAGAAGATGGCACTATTATTTAATGTTGCTAACACCACTATTATATCTCCGACGAAAAACCATCAGACCTGTAGTTTCAAATTGTTCACTAGTTGGTAGCAAGCAGTTAGATAGTTAACCTAATAAATATTAACTGTTGACATCAGCCCCCTGCAACTAGATCGAGCGAAAAAGTAAAAAGAGTAACCTAGTATGTCACATAATTTTAGTTCTTATTGAAGGCGCTAGTAGTGCAGTTGCACGGGTTGCACCACTGTATCAGTGGGTTGCACTCTGTAAAGGCCGTAAAGGTAATCGCGCAAACCGTGCAACTGTACTACTAACGCTCTCTACAGAGTGTGACAACGTAGACTCGTTTTCTGAAATACGGAGTGGCAGGGAGCTGGTTGACATTAAAAATAAGTTTTGTTAGTACTTTTGTCTGGATTTAATAATTAATATTATTCAACGATTTTTTTATGTGAAGGAAAGTATGTCTAAATGTAATAATTCGATGTGTTGCATTTGTTCAAAATTCGTTAAAAAAATGTCGCGCACTTCGGAGTCATAATTACACGGGTAAAGATAGTCGAAAACTTCTTAGCATCTTCATCGGATTGTATATGTTTTGAAGGTCCCCATATTTTTTTTATGAATTTTGAACAAATGCAACACTTCGAATTATTACTTTTAGACGTAGATATACGTTGATTCGCATGAAAAAATCGTTAAATAATATTAATTATTAAATCAAGACAAAAGTACGAAGAAAACTTATTTTTAATGTCAACGGTTAATATTTATTAGATTAACTATCTATCTGCTTGCTACCAACTAGTGAAAAAATTTGAAACCAAAAGTCTGATGGTTTTTTGGCCGGAGATAAAATAGTGATGTTATCCACATTTCTGATTTTCAGTTGTTTTCGATTTATCCTAAAACCGAAGTAGATTAAGATCTGAAACTTGTAAGATCAGCGTACCTTATTAGTACCAACATACCCTCAAATGATGATCCAGATATCCTTCTGGGGCCGATTCACTATGCTTATCGTCCTATGGTCTTTATGTACGTGCAAGATGCCAACATCATGTGCAGTAGGCTCTCAGTGACTGTAATGGAAATGTACCAACTTGAGATTTGAACCGCGAATCAATAACCGATAGAATCAATACATTTTCGTGTATTGCGTAAATAGACTGATCATATTCACCGATATATATTTGATTTCCGTAGTATCTGGATCAACGATAAGAAGAATACCCCAATATGAAAATAATATTGTATTTAATTAGTCGATTAGATTGTAGAAGAATATAAGTAGAAAGATTCTGAAATCTGGGTACAGAATGCTCAAGATGTTGCTGGGTGTGACGTTACTGACCCTCGTCGCGATTGCGACCGCAGACTCCGGGACCAAGGATCCCCATTACTGGGACAACCACGATGTCATGGTGCATCTCTTCGAGTGGAAATGGAGCGATATTGCAGATGAATGTGAAAACTTCCTTGCCCCGCAAGGATACGGAGGTGTCCAGGTAAGCAATTGCGAGAAGAACGATCGGCCGTGAACGAACAGTAAACTTTTTTTCTTCTTACAGGTCTCACCTCCGAATGAAAATCTGATAATTTCCGACAGGCCATGGTACGAACGCTACCAGCCAGTTTCTTACATACTGACGACTAGATCTGGCACTGAGGATGAATTCAAGGATATGGTAGAACGTTGCAACACTGTTGGCGTCAGAATTTACGTGGATGCAGTCTTCAACCAGATGTCCGCATTGGCAGACGATGGCTCTTATGGTACTGCCGGATCTCAGGCTTACTACTCGATAAGGTCATGGCCCGGAGTCCCCTACACTTCGGACGACTTTCACTCGTCCTGCTCCATCACGGACTACACAGATGCTACTAACGTCCGAGACTGCTGGCTGGATGGTCTAGCGGATCTTGACCAATCGACTGAAGATGTCCGCGAAAAGGTCGCGGCATACTTAAACGGACTCATCGAGATGGGCGTAGCTGGATTCCGGTGGGTGTTTAAAATATAACTACCGGTGTCATTTAGTAAAATATCTCTGTTTATCGAGCAATTACTGATGCCACGAGTTATTCAGCGAACTTCTTTTTGTCTCTCTTCACCCGCAGTATCGACGCAGCTAAGCACATGTGGCCCGAAGACTTGGAGAACATTTACGACCGCCTGGAGACTCTTGATATCTACCAGGGCTTTGCCTCAAGTCTTAGCCCGTTCCTCTACCAGGAGGTTATTGAATCCAGCGGCGAAGCAATTACCGCATCGGAGTACACAGACCTTGGAAGAGTCACCGAATTCGCTCATGGTTCGCAGCTGAGTAACTGTTTCATGGGAAACAACGACCTCAGGTGGTTGATCAACTGGGGTGAAGACTGGGGTCTTATGTCATCCGACGATGCCCTAGTGTTCATCGACAACCATGACACCCAGCGCAGTGACAGCTCAATCCTCACGTACAAGGATGCGAAGGCGTACAAGGTGAGCTTCCAAACATCACTTTAATAAGTTTTACGGGGTCACGTCAAATCTCACGCTGTTCTCAATGTACATTGTGATAAAAGGTTCCGGAACGTTTGGAACGTTAATTGTCAACGTTATTACAGATGGCGGTCGCGTTCATGTTGGCTCATCCCTATGGTACTGTGCCCCGAGTAATGAGCTCCTTCTCGTTCACCGACAGTGACGCTGGTCCACCCGCAGACACCGATGGCAGCATCCTCTCTCCCATATTCTATTCCGACAACAGCTGCGGAAACGGATGGGTCTGCGAGCATCGTTGGCGACAGATCTACAACATGGTTGCATTCCGTAATGCTGTAAAGGGGACCGAACTCTACGAGTGGTGGGATAATGAAAGCAATCAAATTTCCTTCTGCCGCGGTAGCGCCGGATTCGTCGCATTCAATCTGGACACCTGGGACCTCCAACAGACCCTTCAGACTTGCCTTTCCGCTGGTACCTACTGTGACGTCATATCCGGCAGCTTGGTGGACGGTAGCTGTACAGGAAAGTCCGTAACCGTAGGCAGCGACGGTACCGCTTATATCGAGCTATTGACCACTGAGGAAGACGGTGTACTTGCTCTTCATGTTAACGTAAGTAAAATTGCTTCGACCATACCAGAATATTCGATTTTAAATGTTGCACCATTATTTAGCCATCCTCAAATTCGTAATACTTTGTTTTTATCTGTTTTAGGCCAAGCTGTAGTGGCGTTAATTTCACTCTGATTATCTCCAATAATGGCACAACTGTTTCAAATGTAAAAATTACATTTTTGTTCTAAAATTGGAGAGACTTCTTGTTGAATATATGTTGATTATGTTATAGTTTTACGTATTTTTGCAATCATCATATGAGGTACTATATAAGTACACCGTGCACTACATACATTCATTTGTTTTCTGTATTTGAGTGAAGACTTAGCAAGCAGAGTGATTGACGCTTTCCAATTCGCATCAAGTTCAAAAGTTGTACATGTATACACTGGATCTTTCTACAAAATAATTATCAGCATTCACGACCTACCTGTCGTTTTTTTCTGTCACAAAAAATCCAAACAAATAATAAGAAACCATATATATATATATATATATATATATATATACATATATATATGTAGACTAGTAGCTATATCGAGGAACTATATTACTCAATATCTATAAGGATATCTACGAACAACATCGAAACGTTTGTTAGACGTCTAGCATATCAAAAAATGATGACATATAAATATTATACCGAAAAAATATAACTGTAGCTAGTTATCACTATAATATGTCTATAATTTACGAACTACACCAAAATACTTTAATTGGAGATATTTATCCTCAAATTGCTGTAGGTATATCTCGAATTACGCCGCAAATTATTGTTTATCGTTTCCAAAGTCTTTGACAATTAATTGATCATAATGAACAATGATAGAATTCTTTTTTATTTCGAGTTAATAATTATTTCTCTTAAATCTGCGTAGCGTTCCCCTGTCAAAACGAAGTAGAGGTTCAAGTATTAAGACATTAAAGTATTATTACGGACTTTTACAGCCGTACGTAATGTGAAAAAATTTTCATTGCAAATAATCCAATCAATTTTTCACTGCGAGAAAAATGTGTTTGTAGTCATTTAACCCCGGGGTGGATTACCGTAGTACAAATACCTTTGAATATCAGAGTCTTGAGTAGTCTGAACTGAATCTATAACATGTAAATTGTGGATATTATGTAATAATAATTCAGGTGTATATATGGCGAAAAAGATTTGCAACGAATACGTTCAAATTATATTCTCTTTGGCACGAGTATATTAATTAGATCGCATTTTTTGCCAAGATTTGATTTGCACGCCGTTGCGAAATGTTCCGAGATGTTTTAGTATGCAAAATCGGGGTGAGTCAGGAATAAGGTAGTGGCACACGTCATGTCGAACTGACGTAGTAGCACCGATCAATTCTTAGTACCCTGCCACGCGACTATGTCGCATTATTAACAATTAATGGCACATATAACGAGATCGTTTGTGTAGAGACTATTAGAAACATCGCAGCTCAAGCCATCAATTGAGATAAGATATGCATACGCAATGCTAATACATAGGAATTACGTATACTAAAGTTTCTTCGAGAATAATATTATTGTCTACTTAATTACAGGTCAAATATAAAACTTTTCCCTTTATTCATCCACAAAAAATTGTCTTCGATTAATTGAATGGGAATTTAATACAGTGAAACACGAAACAACATATACGTCGATTTTATTAATTATCTAAAAATAAACACGAGAAAGGTAATGTGAAGAAAAAAAAACTATGAATAACACAATAAGATATATTAAATAACAGCAAATTTAAGATAGCATGAAATCACCGTGTGTATTACCCCTGAATTTCACCAATTTTATAAATTACCGTTATCCTTATTGTACTATACAATCAATTAGTAAGAATCAAATTTCACTTCCTGATATGGCTCGTCACAAACCACGAGGCACAGCGCCAGTCCGCAAGCAGGTTTTAGAACGCTCGAACAATCAACGAACAACTACCCAAACAACAGGTATTTGATAAGATCGATTATAAAAAGAAGTTATAAACGTATTCAATTGTGGGCGAGCCACGTCAGGAGTGCAAAATTTTATCCATAGTTACAGCAAGTTATATATATAGTAAATATAAGTATATATATATAGTATGTTCTCTTGTATGAAATAACATAAGTGTATTTATTTATATTTATATACACACAAGGTGTCACAGTTTGTGAACTCACAATTTTTCAATACTCTTTAGCATGAAGCCGAATGAGATCCATTATTTTACATATAAAGTTATGGACTCTCTATGGGAAATTTTGTAACCACAACAAGTTTTAGAATATTTTCAGTGAAAGTTGTTGAAATGTCGAGACAGCCAAAAACTGGAGCACCTTGTATATGCATGGGACAGGATAGATGAAGACCTTTATTTTATGGATTTACTGAATGCGTTGAAGCTCCTTCCGACCGTCATCGTCGGTTTTAGTCTTTACGTTTGCGATTTTGTTGCTCCTGAAAAATAATTTTATGAATGAAAAAAAAAGTGAATTTGTCACATTCAGCCACTTCTGCTTCTATAAGCCTGAAAGCCACGTAATCGCAAAAAGTTGCCACTTACAGCTCATTTATTGATCAACGAGCTAAACTTGAATAATTAATAAATTCACGCAGTTTACTTGTGTTGGCACATACCTTTTGGGTAAGAATAATGAGAAGCCGACGGAAAACGCCAATAAAGTCAATGAAGAGATCCAGAGAGTGAGCGATAAAGTCCTTGCTGCCCATGCGACGCTTCTCAATGATAAGTTGTGTGTCGTACAGGACAAATCCTGACATTACAAATAGGCCCAAGTATAAATGGATTTGGTGGACAACAGGCGAGCGTAAGAAGAGATTAGCCAATGAAATGAGTAGTATAGCATTCAACATTGTCATCAGAGTTCCACCAAAGTATAACCAGCGGCCTCGTTCAGCTAGGATTGCTGAGATGCTGAATGAGACAAACATCACCGTAGTGCCTGTAAAACCGAAAAAAAAATATTAGGAGTCAAATAGATAAAATAAGAAGACCATGTCTAGTGACTGTTATTCACAATCGAGACGTACCTACTAACGCAGTGACTATGATGCTGGGATCGACAAAGATGACCGCCTCCAAAAGCGGGCCCATTCCCAGTCCAGAAAGGAATGCGAATCCAAGGAGATAGCCAAGACGCAGTTTCTGGTTTTTATCATTATCTGGTGTTGATATCAGGGCAAAAAGGAGTCCAAGAGCTCCAAGTGTCGTCAACAATCCGGCTTCCAGAATACCGGTGTACATGTGAATGTACGCACCAACAGCCGCCGACACCGTGGAAAGTGACAGGCAACCATAGACATTTTTCAAGTGTTGTCTGACCGGTGCTTCCCTAAGAAAAAAAATAAAGTTGTTGCTAATTAAATTGTGTAATATGTAAATTAAACGTATTAAGTCATTCAATGACTGGCAGTAATTTGCTTCGGTGACAAGGTCATGAGAAAAACTTGACAAGTGTGAAATACAAACCGTTACGTTACGCATGATGAAATATTTCATTAGATTAAGGTTGAATGTTTGGTAGGATTACTATTTATACATTGTACGGTCTGTCTTTAAAAAACCTAAAGATTGGATGAAGTATCGTCAGTGTCGTGTATCTGCAAGGTCAGAATTAGCTGGGTAAGCTCAGCTACGTGATAAACTCGGTTCATATATTTTTAAAAAGTCACACCTGATAAAACCCTGAGTATGAATAAGGCAATGATGACCATTATTGTTATTTAAAAAGATATGACGACGATCACGTAGCGCGGTTATCAAGCCCTGTTGGATTGGGTCACTTTCTAGTCATACAACGATTGCCATTAGTCAACAGCCCGATGATGAAAAAAATGTCAAAGAAAGAAAACTGTTATGTCACGAAACATTGTGGTTAGCGTGATATTTTAACGAAAAGCGATGAGTAGAATATTGGAATGTGAATATCCCAGAGCTGAGATACGAAGTTGCAACTATCGTTAATGTACTGTACAAAAACCGCTGTAAACTAATATTCGTAGTAAGGTAATTGGAACGAATAATGGGGGCTTGAATGTACTCACAATTTGTTATTGAAAGAATGCACGAATGACTGTAACGTAGGCGCCATGATTTTACTTCCTTGCTATTCCAGGTAGCACAGTATTATGCTCGGCTTAACTCGTATTGCTTATAATTTTATACAGATCCAGAATAATCTTGAATCGTGGAAGGTTCTTTTCGGGACACGTCAGACTTTACGTTAATTTCTTGCGAACTTCTGATTGGCCGTTACAAGTTTACCAAAACAACAAGGTAGGGCCGATGCGGCGTCGTTAGAGTGACTGAGATATCGGATAGTCATCGACTGTGACGTGGGTGCAGCCATAATGTTACTGCGACGTCTCGCTCATCGTGACGCGCACGCGCCTGGTTATACCACGTGATCGAGTAACTTAAAACGGGTAGGTTTTTAATAAAAAAAAAATTGAATAAAAGAATTATTTTAAAGTACAATAGTTCGTAATTACGATGCTTAATGATCTTCTACCACTGAGGATAATTCTACGAACATACAGGAAGGACCACATCAGATACTGAACCCCAGCAAGGAAAAAAACTGCTTTTGCAAACTTCAGAGAAAATCAGCTTCATTATTATAGCGTCCGTATTCAGTAACTGATGAAAACCTTCTACGAATATGAAAGATTCTTCTAGGCCGTTGTTTACTAATGGAATGTATGAAATGATTAGAATTAGTAATAAAGATCCATTGTAAATGCAATTAGTGTAGAATTTATTGACGTTTCGACACGGATAAAAGCTAGGCAATAACAACTAGTTTTCTGTTTCATTGCGCATGAAATGTTAATAATTTCAGGCTCGGGTAAGAAGAAGATGGTATTTGATGTATATTTTTAACACAATGATAATAACTATCTGATAGAGTATTTATCATATTGTGCTGATGACGAATATAATATATAATACGCGACTATTTCCATAAAATCTGAGTACATTTCTTATCAAAGCGGGATAACAGGTTCTGTGTTCTTCTTTTTCTGTAGTGTAATTTGTTATGTTCTTAAATTTCTACGCACTGACATCCAAACACTTGTACTTGTATTAGGGCATATTCGATGAAATACAGATTTATGCTAAAAAATTCTGATTTTTTTGCCCAGCCTTATCTAGAACCCGTCCCAAATTTCATGCATTTCAGGCGAAACTTGGAATTCTTCGATTGAACCGCATTCGGACTGCGTAAATTCAGTTCGTGACAAATTCTACCGGCATTTTTACAAAAACATCAAGGTTTTCACAGTGAATGCAGTGGTGAGCTTTACTGTATTACCTATTTTCTGACCGAAAAAATATTCGTCTCAGGTTCGATTGGTATGACCCTTTCCTGACTAATTGAAACCCCAGGAACTCAGAAAACGCAGCAAAAGAAGCGTGGGATCAACGGGAGAGAAGATACGGGGAGAAAAGCACCTGCTGAAAAATGTCGAAAATTCAGGTTTTCGTTTTTTGGCTGTAACTTTTGATGCGTTGATCGCAGCGTATTGGGACTGCGCCCAATCCATTTCTCTCGCAATACTACGTCGGAATAGTGCCACAATTAATTTATTCCAGCACTTTTGAAAATCGCGAAAATTTTCGCCAAAAATACAAAGGGGTTAACCTTCCTTTTTTTTTGACCAAAAAATTTGTCGTCTCAGAATTGATTCGTATGACTCTTACCCGACCAATTGGACCCCAAAGAACTCAGAAAACGCAGCAAATGGAGCGTGGGATCAACGGGAGAGAAGATACAAGGAAAAAAGCACCTGCTGAAGAATGTCGAAAATTCAGGTTTTCGTTTTTTGGCTGTAACTTTTGATGCGTTGATCGCAGCGTATTAGGACTGCGCCCAATCGATTTCTCTCGCAAAATTACGTCGAAATAGTGCCTGAAAGAATTGATTCCAGCACTTTTGAAAATCGCCAAAATTTTCGCCAAAAATACAAAGGGGTTAACCTTCCTTTTTTTTTGACCAAAAAATTTGTCGTCTCAGAATTGATTCGTATGACCCTTTCCCGACCAATTGGACCCCAAGGAACTCAGAAAACGCAGCAAAAGGAGCGTGGGATCAACGGAAGAGAAGATACGAGAAAAAAAGCACCTGCTGAAAAGTGTCGAAAATTCAGGTTTTTGTTTTCTGGCTGTAACTTTTGATGCTTTGATCGCAGCGTATTGGGACTGCACCCAATCGATTTCTCTCGCAAATCTACGTCGAAATAGTGCCACAATTAATTTATTCCAGCACTTTTGAAAATCGCGAAAATTTTCGCCAAAAATACAAAGGGGTTAACCTTCCTTTTTTTTTGACCAAAAAATTTTTCGTCTCAGAATTATTTCGTATGACTCTTTCCCGACCAATTGGACCCCAAGGAACTCAGAAAACGCAGCAAAAGGAGCGTGGGATCAACGGGAGAGAAGATACGAGGAAAATAGCACCTGCTGAAAAATGTCGAAAATTCAGGTTTTCGTTTTTTGGCTGTAACTTTTGATGCGGTGATCGCAGCGTATTGGGACTGCGCCCAATCCATTTCTCTCGCAAAACTACGTCGGAATAGTGCCACAATTAATTTATTCCGGCACTTTTGAAAATCGCCAAAATTTTCGCCAATAATACAAAGGGGTTAACCTTCCTTTTTTTTTGACCAAAAAATCTTTCGTCTCAGAATTGGTTCGTATGACTCTTTCCCGACCAATTGGACCCCAAGGGACTCAGAAAACGCAGCAAAAGGAGCGTGGGATCAACGGAAGAGAAGATACGAGGAAAAAAGCACCTGCTGAAAAATGTCGAAAATTCAGGTTTTCGTTTTTTGGCTGTAACTTTTGATGCGTTGATCGCAGCGTATTGGGACTGCGCCCAATCGATTTCTCTCGCAAAATTACGTCGAAATAGTGCCTGAAAGAATTGATTCCAGCACTTTTGAAAATCGCGAAAATTTTCGCCAAAAATACAAAGGGGTTAACCTTCCTTTTTTTTTGACCAAAAAATTTGTCGTCTCAGAATTGATTCGTATGACCCTTTCCCGACCAATTGGACCCCAAGGAACTCAGAAAACGCAGCAAAAGGAGCGTGGGATCAACGGGAGAGAAGATACGAGGAAAAAAGCACCTGCTGAAAAGTGTCGAAAATTCAGGTTTTTGTTTTCTGGCTGTAACTTTTGATGCTTTGATCGCAGCGTATTGGGACTGCACCCAATCGATTTCTCTCGCAAATCTACGTCGAAATAGTGCCACAATTAATTTATTCCAGCACTTTTGAAAATCGCGAAAATTTTCGCCAAAAATACAAAGGGGTTAACCTTCCTTTTTTTTTGACCAAAAAATTTTTCGTCTCAGAATTATTTCGTATGACTCTTTCCCGACCAATTGGACCCCAAGGAACTCAGAAAACGCAGCAAAAGGAGCGTGGGATCAACGGGAGAGAAGATACGAGGAAAATAGCACCTGCTGAAAAATGTCGAAAATTCAGGTTTTCGTTTTTTGGCTGTAACTTTTGATGCGGTGATCGCAGCGTATTGGGACTGCGCCCAATCCATTTCTCTCGCAAAACTACGTCGGAATAGTGCCACAATTAATTTATTCCAGCACTTTTGAAAATCGCCAAAATTTTCGCCAATAATACAAAGGGGTTAACCTTCCTTTTTTTTTGACCAAAAAATCTTTCGTCTCAGAATTGGTTCGTATGACTCTTTCCCGACCAATTGGACCCCAAGGGACTCAGAAAACGCAGCAAAAGGAGCGTGGGATCAACGGAAGAGAAGATACGAGGAAAAAAGCACCTGCTGAAAAATGTCGAAAATTCAGGTTTTCGTTTTTTGGCTGTAACTTTTGATGCGTTGATCGCAGCGTATTGGGACTGCGCCCAATCGATTTCTCTCGCAAAACTACGTCGGAATAGTGCCACAATTAATTGATTCCAGCACTTTTGAAAATCGCGAAAATTTTCGCCAAAAATACAAAGGGGTTAACCTTCCTTTTTTTTTGACCAAAAAATTTTTCGTCTCAGAATTGATTCGTATGACTCTTTCCCGACCAATTGGACCCCAAGGAACTCAGAAAACGCAGCAAAAGGAGCGTGGGATCAACGGGAAAGAAGATACGAGGAAAAAAGCACCTGCTGAAGAATGTCGAAAATTCAGGTTTTCGTTTTTTGGCTGTAACTTTTGATGCGTTGATCGCAGCGTATTGGGACTGCGCCCAATCGATTTCTCACGCGAAACTACGTCGGAATAGTGCCACAATTGATTGATTCCAGCACTTTTGAAAATCGCGAAAATTTTCGCCAAAAATACAAAGGGGTTAACCTTCCTTTTTTTTTGACCAAAAAATTTTTCGTCTCAGAATTATTTCGTATGACTCTTTCCCGACCAATTGGACCCCAAGGAACTCAGAAAACGCAGCAAAAGGAGCGTGGGATCAACGGGAGAGAAGATACGAGGAAAATAGCACCTGCTGAAAAATGTCGAAAATTCAGGTTTTCGTTTTTTGGCTGTAACTTTTGATGCGGTGATCGCAGCGTATTGGGACTGCGCCCAATCCATTTCTCTCGCAAAACTACGTCGGAATAGTGCCACAATTAATTTATTCCAGCACTTTTGAAAATCGCCAAAATTTTCGCCAATAATACAAAGGGGTTAACCTTCCTTTTTTTTTGACCAAAAAATCTTTCGTCTCAGAATTGGTTCGTATGACTCTTTCCCGACCAATTGGACCCCAAGGGACTCAGAAAACGCAGCAAAAGGAGCGTGGGATCAACGGAAGAGAAGATACGAGGAAAAAAGCACCTGCTGAAAAATGTCGAAAATTCAGGTTTTCGTTTTTTGGCTGTAACTTTTGATGCGTTGATCGCAGCGTATTGGGACTGCGCCCAATCGATTTCTCTCGCTAAATTACGTCGAAATAGTGCCTGAAAGAATTGATTCCAGCACTTTTGAAAATCGCGAAAATTTTCGCCAAAAATACAAAGGGGTTAACCTTCCTTTTTTTTTGACCAAAAAATTTTTCGTCTCAGAATTGATTCGTATGACCCTTTCCCGACCAATTGGACCCCAAGGAACTCAGAAAACGCAGCAAAAGGAGCGTGGGATCAACGGGAGAGAAGATACGAGGAAAAAAGCACCTGCTGAAAAGTGTCGAAAATTCAGGTTTTTGTTTTCTGGCTGTAACTTTTGATGCTTTGATCGCAGCGTATTGGGACTGCACCCAATCGATTTCTCTCGCAAATCTACGTCGAAATAGTGCCACAATTAATTTATTCCAGCACTTTTGAAAATCGCGAAAATTTTCGCCAAAAATACAAAGGGGTTAACCTTCCTTTTTTTTTGACCAAAAAATTTTTCGTCTCAGAATTATTTCGTATGACTCTTTCCCGACCAATTGGACCCCAAGGAACTCAGAAAACGCAGCAAAAGGAGCGTGGGATCAACGGGAGAGAAGATACGAGGAAAATAGCACCTGCTGAAAAATGTCGAAAATTCAGGTTTTCGTTTTTTGGCTGTAACTTTTGATGCGGTGATCGCAGCGTATTGGGACTGCGCCCAATCCATTTCTCTCGCGAAACTACGTCGGAATAGTGCCACAATTAATTTATTCCAGCACTTTTGAAAATCGCCAAAATTTTCGCCAATAATACAAAGGGGTTAACCTTCCTTTTTTTTTGACCAAAAAATCTTTCGTCTCAGAATTGGTTCGTATGACTCTTTCCCGACCAATTGGACCCCAAGGGACTCAGAAAACGCAGCAAAAGGAGCGTGGGATCAACGGAAGAGAAGATACGAGGAAAAAAGCACCTGCTGAAAAATGTCGAAAATTCAGGTTTTCGTTTTTTGGCTGTAACTTTTGATGCGTTGATCGCAGCGTATTGGGACTGCGCCCAATCGATTTCTCTCGCAAAACTACGTCGGAATAGTGCCACAATTAATTGATTCCAGCACTTTTGAAAATCGCGAAAATTTTCGCCAAAAATACAAAGGGGTTAACCTTCGTTTTGTTTTGACCAAAAAATTTTTCGTCTCAGAATTGATTCGTATGACTCTTTCCCGACCAATTGGACCCCAAGGAACTCAGAAAACGCAGCTAAAGGAGCGTGGGATCAACGGGAGAGAAGATACGAGGAAAATAGCACCTGCTGAAAAATGTCGAAAATTCAGGTTTTCGTTTTTTGGCTGTAACTTTTGATGCGTTGATCGCAGCGTATTGGGACTGCGCACAATCCATTTCTCTCGCAAAACTACGTCGGAATAGTGCCACAATTGATTTATTCCAGCACTTTTGAAAATCGCGAAAATTTTCGCCAAAAATACAAAGGGGTTAACCTTCCTTTTTTTTTGACCAAAAAATTTTTCGTCTCAGAATTGATTCGTATGACTCTTTCCCGACCGATTGGACCCCAAGGAACCCAGAAAACGCAGCAAAAGGAGCGTGGGATCAACGGGAGAGAAGATACGAGGAAAAAAGCACCTGCTGAAAAGTGTCGAAAATTCAGGTTTTTGTTTTCTGGCTGTAACTTTTGATGCGTTGATCGCAGCGTATTGGGACTGCACCCAATCGATTTCTCTCGCGAATCTACGTCGAAATAGTGCCACAATTAATTTATTCCAGCACTTTTGAAAATCGCGAAAATTTTCGCCAAAAATACAAAGGGGTTATCCTTCCTTTTTTTTTGACCATAAAATTTTTCGTCTCAGAATTGATTCGTATGACTCTTTCCCGACCGATTGGACCCCAAGGAACTCAGAAAACGCAGCAAAAGGAGCGTGGGATCAACGGGAGAGAAGATACGAGGAAAAAAGCACCTGCTGAAAAGTGTCGAAAATTCAGGTTTTTGTTTTCTGGCTGTAACTTTTGATGCGTTGATCGCAGCGTATTGGGACTGCACCCAGTCGATTTCTCTCGCAAATCTACGTCGAAATAGTGCCACAATTAATTTATTCCAGCACTTTTGAAAATCGCGGAAATTTTCGCCAAAAATACCTTCCTTTTTTTTTGACCAAAAAATTTTTCGTCTCAGAATTGATTCGTATGACTCTTTCCTGACCAATTGGACCCCAGGGAACTCAGGAAAAGCAGCAAAAGGAGCGTGGGATCAACGGGAGAGAGGATACGAGGAAAAAAGCACCTGCTGAAAAACGTCGAAAATTCAGGTTTTCGTTTTTTGGCTGTAACTTTTGATGCGTTGATCGCAGCGTATTAGGACTGCGCCCAATCGATTTCTCTCGCAAAATTACGTCGAAATAGTGCCTGAAAGAATTGATTCCAGCACTTTTGAAAATCGCGAAAATTTTCGCCAAAAATACAAAGGGGTTAACCTTTCTTTTTTTTTGACCAAAAAATTTGTCGTCTCAGAATTGATTCGTATGACTCTTTCCCGACCAATTGGACCCCAAGGAACTCAGAAAACGCAGCCAAAGGAGCGTGGGATCAACGGGAGAGAAGATACGAGGCAAAAAGCACCTGCTGAAAAATGTCGAAAATTCAGGTTTTCGTTTTTTGGCTGTAACTTTTGATTTGTTGATCGCAGCGTATTGGGACTGCGACCAATCGATTTCTCTCGCAAAACTACGTCGGAATTGTGCCACAATGAATTTATTTCAGCACTTTCGAAAATTGCGAAAATTTTCGCCAAAAATACAAAGGGGTTAACCTTCCTTTTTTTTTGACCAAAAAATTTTTCGTCTCAGAATTGATTCGTATGATTCTTTCCCGACCAATTGGACCCCAAGGAACTCAGAAAACGCAGCAAAAGGAGCGTGGGATCAACGGGAGAGAAGATACGAGGAAAAAAGCACCTGCTGAAAAATGTCGAAAATTCAGGTTTTTGTTTTTTGGCTGTAACTTTTGATGCGTTGATCGCAGCGTATTGGGACTGCGCCCAATCGATTTCTCTCGCAAAATTACGACGAGATAGTGCCCGAAAGAATTGATTCCAGCACCTTTAAAAATCGCGAAAATTTTCGCCAAAAATACAAAGGGGTTAACCTTCCTTTTTTTTTGACCAAAAAATTTTTCGTCTCAGAATTGATTCGTATGACTCTTCCCCGACCAATTGGACCCCAAGGAACTCAGAAAACGCAGCAAAAGGAGCGTGGGATCAACGGGAGAGAAGATACGAGGAAGAAAGCGCCTGCTGAAGAATGTCGAAAATTCAGGTTTTCGTTTTTTGGCTGTAACTTTTGATGCGTTGATCGCAGCGTATTGGGACTGCGCCCAATCGATTTCTCTCGCAAAACTACGTCGGAATAGTGCCACAATTAATTTATTTCAGCACTTTTGAAAATCGCGAAAATTTTCGCCAAAAATACAAAGGGGTTAAACCTTCCTTTTTTTTTGACCAAAAAATTTTTCGTCTAAGAATTGATTCGTATGACTCTTTCCCGACCAATTGGACCCCAAGGAACTCAGAAAACGCAGCAAAAGGAGCGTGGGATCTACAGGAGAAAAGATACGAGGAAAAAAGCACCTGCTGAAAAACGTCGAAAATTCAGGTTTTTGTTTTTTGGCTGTAACTTTTGATGCGTTGATCGCAGCGTATTAGGACTGCGCCCAATCGATTTCTCTCGCAAAACTACGTCGGAATAGTGCCACAATTAATTTATTTCAGCACTTTTGAAAATCGCGAAAATTTTCGCCAAAAATACAAAGGGGTTAACCTTCCTTTTTTTTTGACCAAAAAATTTGTCGTCTCAGAATTGATTCGTATTACCCTTTCCCGACCAATTGGACCCCAAGGAACTCAGAAAACGCAGCAAAAGGAGCGTGGGATCAACGGGAGAGAAGATACGAGGAAAAAAGCACCTGCTGAAAAGTGTCGAAAATTCAGGTTTTTGTTTTCTGGCTGTAACTTTTGATGCGTTGATCGCAGCGTATTGGGACTGCACCCAATCGATTTCTCTCGCATATCTACGTCGAAATAGTGCCACAATTAATTTATTCCAGCACTTTTGAAAATCGCGAAAATTTTCGCCAAAAATACAAAGGGGTTAACCTTCCTTTTTTTTTGACCAAAAAATTTTTCGTCTCAGAATTAATTCGTATGACTCTTTCCCGACCAATTGGACCCCAAGGAACTCAGAAAACGCAGCAAAAGGAGCGTGGGATCAACGGGAGAAAAGATACGAGGAGAAAAGCACCTGCTGAAAAATGTCGAAAATTCAGGTTTTCGTTTTTTGGCTGTAACTTTTGATTCGTTGATCGCAGCGTATTGGGGCTGCGACCAATCGATTTCTCTCGCAAAACTACGTCGGAATAGTGCCACAATTAATTTATTCCAGCACTTTTGAGAATCGCGAAAATTTTCGCCAAAAATACAAAGGGGTTAACCTTCCTTTTTTTTTGACCAAAAAATTTTTCGTCGCAGAATTGATTCGTATGACTCTTTCCCGACCAATTGGACCCCAAGGAACTCAGAAAACGCAGCAAAAGGAGCGTGGGATCAACGGGAGCGAAGATACGAGGAAAAAAGCACCTGCTGAAAAATGTCGAAAATTCAGGTTTTCGTTTTTTGGCTGTAACTTTTGATGCGTTGATCGCAGCGTATTGGGACCGCGCCCAATCGATTTCTCTCGCAAAATTACGACGAGATAGTGCCCGAAAGAATTGATTCCAGCACCTTTGAAAATCGCAAAAATTTTCGCCAAAAATACAAAGGGGTTAACCTTCCTTTTTTTTTGACCAAAAAATTTTTCGTCCCAGAATTGATTCGTATGACTCTTTCCCGACCAATTGGACCCCAAGGAACTCAGAAAACGCAGCAAAAGGAGCGTGGGATCAACTGGAGAGAAGATACGAGGAAGAAAGCACCTGCTGAAGAATGTCGAAAATTCAGGTTTTCGTTTTTTGGCTGTAACTTTTGATGCGTTGATCGCAGCGTATTAGGACTGCGCCCAATCGATTTCTCTTGCAAAATTACGTCGAAATAGTGCCTGAAAGAATTGATTCCAGCACTTTTGAAAATCGCGAAAATTCTCGCCAAAAATACAAAGGGGTTAACCGTCCTTTTGTTTTGACCAAAAAATTTTTCGTCTCAGAAGTGATTCGTATGACTCTTTCCCGACCGATTGGACCCCAAGGAACTCAGAAAACGCAGCAAAAGGAGCGTGGGATCAACGGGAGAGAAGATACGAGGCAAAAAGCACCTGCTGAAAAATGTCGAAAATTCAGGTTTTCGTTTTTTGGCTGTAACTTTTGATTTGTTGATCGCAGCGTATTGGGACTGCGACCAATCGATTTCTCTCGCAAAACTACGTCGGAATTGTGCCACAATGAATTTATTTCAGCACTTTCGAAAATTGCGAAAATTTTCGCCAAAAATACAAAGGGGTTAACCTTCCTTTTTTTTTGACCAAAAAATTTTTCGTCTCAGAATTGATTCGTATGATTCTTTCCCGACCAATTGGACCCCAAGGAACTCAGAAAACGCAGCAAAAGGAGCGTGGGATCAACGGGAGAGAAGATACGAGGAAAAAAGCACCTGCTGAAAAATGTCGAAAATTCAGGTTTTTGTTTTTTGGCTGTAACTTTTGATGCGTTGATCGCAGCGTATTGGGACTGCGCCCAATCGATTTCTCTCGCAAAATTACGACGAGATAGTGCCCGAAAGAATTGATTCCAGCACCTTTAAAAATCGCGAAAATTTTCGCCAAAAATACAAAGGGGTTAACCTTCCTTTTTTTTTGACCAAAAAATTTTTCGTCTCAGAATTGATTCGTATGACTCTTCCCCGACCAATTGGACCCCAAGGAACTCAGAAAACGCAGCAAAAGGAGCGTGGGATCAACGGGAGAGAAGATACGAGGAAGAAAGCGCCTGCTGAAGAATGTCGAAAATTCAGGTTTTCGTTTTTTGGCTGTAACTTTTGATGCGTTGATCGCAGCGTATTGGGACTGCGCCCAATCGATTTCTCTCGCAAAACTACGTCGGAATAGTGCCACAATTAATTTATTTCAGCACTTTTGAAAATCGCGAAAATTTTCGCCAAAAATACAAAGGGGTTAAACCTTCCTTTTTTTTTGACCAAAAAATTTTTCGTCTAAGAATTGATTCGTATGACTCTTTCCCGACCAATTGGACCCCAAGGAACTCAGAAAACGCAGCAAAAGGAGCGTGGGATCTACAGGAGAAAAGATACGAGGAAAAAAGCACCTGCTGAAAAACGTCGAAAATTCAGGTTTTTGTTTTTTGGCTGTAACTTTTGATGCGTTGATCGCAGCGTATTAGGACTGCGCCCAATCGATTTCTCTCGCAAAACTACGTCGGAATAGTGCCACAATTAATTTATTTCAGCACTTTTGAAAATCGCGAAAATTTTCGCCAAAAATACAAAGGGGTTAACCTTCTTTTTTTTTTGACCAAAAAATTTGTCGTCTCAGAATTGATTCGTATTACCCTTTCCCGACCAATTGGACCCCAAGGAACTCAGAAAACGCAGCAAAAGGAGCGTGGGATCAACGGGAGAGAAGATACGAGGAAAAAAGCACCTGCTGAAAAATGTCGAAAATTCAGGTTTTCGTTTTTTGGCTGTAACTTTTGATTCGTTGATCGCAGCGTATTGGGGCTGCGACCAATCGATTTCTCTCGCAAAACTACGTCGGAATAGTGCCACAATTAATTTATTCCAGCACTTTTGAGAATCGCGAAAATTTTCGCCAAAAATACAAAGGGGTTAACCTTCCTTTTTTTTTGACCAAAAAATTTTTCGTCGCAGAATTGATTCGTATGACTCTTTCCCGACCAATTGGACCCCAAGGAACTCAGAAAACGCAGCAAAAGGAGCGTGGGATCAACGGAAGCGAAGATACGAGGAAAAAAGCACCTGCTGAAAAATGTCGAAAATTCAGGTTTTCGTTTTTTGGCTGTAACTTTTGATGCGTTGATCGCAGCGTATTGGGACCGCGCCCAATCGATTTCTCTCGCAAAATTACGACGAGATAGTGCCCGAAAGAATTGATTCCAGCACCTTTGAAAATCGCAAAAATTTTCGCCAAAAATACAAAGGGGTTAACCTTCCTTTTTTTTTGACCAAAAAATTTTTCGTCCCAGAATTGATTCGTATGACTCTTTCCCGACCAATTGGACCCCAAGGAACTCAGAAAACGCAGCAAAAGGAGCGTGGGATCAACTGGAGAGAAGATACGAGGAAGAAAGCACCTGCTGAAGAATGTCGAAAATTCAGGTTTTCGTTTTTTGGCTGTAACTTTTGATGCGTTGATCGCAGCGTATTAGGACTGCGCCCAATCGATTTCTCTTGCAAAATTACGTCGAAATAGTGCCTGAAAGAATTGATTCCAGCACTTTTGAAAATCGCGAAAATTCTCGCCAAAAATACAAAGGGGTTAACCGTCCTTTTGTTTTGACCAAAAAATTTTTCGTCTCAGAAGTGATTCGTATGACTCTTTCCCGACCGATTGGACCCCAAGGAACTCAGAAAACGCAGCAAAAGGAGCGTGGGATCAACGGGAGAGAAGATACGAGGCAAAAAGCACCTGCTGAAAAATGTCGAAAATTCAGGTTTTCGTTTTTTGGCTGTAACTTTTGATTTGTTGATCGCAGCGTATTGGGACTGCGACCAATCGATTTCTCTCGCAAAACTACGTCGGAATTGTGCCACAATGAATTTATTTCAGCACTTTCGAAAATTGCGAAAATTTTCGCCAAAAATACAAAGGGGTTAACCTTCCTTTTTTTTTGACCAAAAAATTTTTCGTCTCAGAATTGATTCGTATGATTCTTTCCCGACCAATTGGACCCCAAGGAACTCAGAAAACGCAGCAAAAGGAGCGTGGGATCAACGGGAGAGAAGATACGAGGAAAAAAGCACCTGCTGAAAAATGTCGAAAATTCAGGTTTTTGTTTTTTGGCTGTAACTTTTGATGCGTTGATCGCAGCGTATTGGGACTGCGCCCAATCGATTTCTCTCGCATAATTACGACGAGATAGTGCCCGAAAGAATTGATTCCAGCACCTTTAAAAATCGCGAAAATTTTCGCCAAAAATACAAAGGGGTTAACCTTCCTTTTTTTTTGACCAAAAAATTTTTCGTCTCAGAATTGATTCGTATGACTCTTCCCCGACCAATTGGACCCCAAGGAACTCAGAAAACGCAGCAAAAGGAGCGTGGGATCAACGGGAGAGAAGATACGAGGAAGAAAGCGCCTGCTGAAGAATGTCGAAAATTCAGGTTTTCGTTTTTTGGCTGTAACTTTTGATGCGTTGATCGCAGCGTATTGGGACTGCGCCCAATCGATTTCTCTCGCAAAACTACGTCGGAATAGTGCCACAATTAATTTATTTCAGCACTTTTGAAAATCGCGAAAATTTTCGCCAAAAATACAAAGGGGTTAAACCTTCCTTTTTTTTTGACCAAAAAATTTTTCGTCTAAGAATTGATTCGTATGACTCTTTCCCGACCAATTGGACCCCAAGGAACTCAGAAAACGCAGCAAAAGGAGCGTGGGATCTACAGGAGAAAAGATACGAGGAAAAAAGCACCTGCTGAAAAACGTCGAAAATTCAGGTTTTTGTTTTTTGGCTGTAACTTTTGATGCGTTGATCGCAGCGTATTAGGACTGCGCCCAATCGATTTCTCTCGCATAATTACGTCGAAATAGTGCCTGAAAGAATTGATTCCAGCACCTTTGAAAATCGCGAAAATTTTCGCCAAAAATACAAAGGGGTTAACCTTCCTTTTTTTTTGACCAAAAAATTTTTCGTCTCAGAATTAATTCGTATGACTCTTTCCCGACCAATTGGACCCCAAGGAACTCAGAAAACGCAGCAAAAGGAGCGTGGGATCAACGGGAGAGAAGATACGAGGAAAAAAGCACCTACTGAAGAATGTCGAAAATTCAGGTTTTCGTTTTTTGGCTGTAACTTTTGATGCGTTGATCGCAGCGTATTGGGACTGCGCCCAATCGATTTCTCTCGCATAATTACGTCGGAATAGTGCCTGAAAGAATTGATTCCAGCACCTTTGAAAATCGCGAGAATTTTCGCCAAAAATACGAAGGGGTTAACCTTCCTTTTTTTTTGACCAAAAAATTTTTCGTCGCAGAATTGATTCGTATGACTCTTTCCCGACCAATTGGACCCCAAGGAACTCAGAAAACGCAGCAAAAGGAGCGTGGGATCAACGGGAGAGAAGATACGAGGAAAAAAGCACCTGCTGAAAAATGTCGAAAATCCAGGTTTTCGTTTTTTGGCTGTAACTTTTGATGCGTTGATCGCAGCGTATTGGGACCGCGCACAATCGATTTTCCTCGCCTAATTACGTCGGGATGGTGCCACAATTGATTTATTCCAGCACTTTTGGAAATCGCGAAAATTCTCGCCAAAAATACAAAGGGGTTAACCTTCCTTTTTTTTTGACCAAAAAATTTTTCGTCTCAGAATTGATTCGTATGACTCTTTCCCGACCAATTGAACCCCAAGGGACTCAGAAAACGCAGCAAAAGGAGCGTGGGATCAACGGGAGAGAAGATACGAGGAAAAAAGCACCTGCTGAAAAATGTCGAAAATTCAGGTTTTCGTTTTTTGGCTGTAACTTTTGATTCGTTGATCGCAGCGTATTGGGACTGCGCCCAATCGATTTCTCTCGCAAAACTACGTCGGAATAGTGCCACAATTAATTTATTTCAGCACTTTTGAAAATCGCGAAAATTTTCGCTAAAATACAAAGGGGTTAACCTTCCTTTTTTTTTGTCTAAAAAATTTTTCGTCTCAGAATTTATTCGAATGACCCTTTCCCGACCAATTGGACCCCAAGGAACTCAGAAAACGCAGCAAAAGGAGCGTGGGATCAACGGGAGAGAAGATACGAGGCAAAAAGCACCTGCTGAAAAATGTCGAAAATTCAGGTTTTCGTTTTTTGGCTGCAACTTTTGATTCGTTGATCGCAGCGTATTGGGACTGCGCCCAATCGATTTCTCTCGCAAAACTACGTCGGAATTGTGCCACAATTAATTTATTTCAGCACTTTTGAAACTTGCGAAAATTTTCGCCAAAAATACAAAGGGGTTAACCTTCCTTTTTTTTTGACCAAAAAATTTTTCGTCTCAGAATTGATTCGTATGACTCTTTCCCGACCGATTGGACCCCAAGGAACTCAGAAAACGCAGCGAAAGGAGCGTGGGATCAACGGGAGAAAAGATACGAGGAAAAAAGCACCTGCTGAAAAATGTCGAAAATTCTGGTTTTCGTTTTTTGGCTGTAACTTTCGATTCGTTGATCGCAGCGTATTGGGACTGCGCCCAATCGATTTCTCTCGCAAAACTACGTCGGAATTGTGCCACAATTAATTTATTTCAGCACTTTTGAAAATCGCGAAAATTTTCGCTAAAATACAAAGGGGTTAACCTTTCTTTTTTTTTGTCTAAAAAATTTTTCGTCTCAGAATTTATTCGAATGACCCTTTCCCGACCAATTGGACCCCAAGGAACTCAGAAAACGCAGCAAAAGGAGCGTGGGATCAACGGGAGAGAAGATACGAGGCAAAAAGCACCTGCTGAAAAATGTCGAAAATTCAGGTTTTCGTTTTTTGGCTGTAACTTTCGATTCGTTGATCGCAGCGTATTGGGACTGCGCCCAATCGATTTCTCTCGCAAAACTACGTCGGAATTGTGCCACAATTAATTTATTTCAGCACTTTTGAAACTTGCGAAAATTTTCGCCAAAAATACAAAGGGGTTAACCTTCCTTTTTTTTTGACCAAAAAATTTTTCGTCTCAGAATTGATTCGTATGACTCTTTCCCGACCGATTGGACCCCAAGGAACTCAGAAAACGCAGCAAAAGGAACGTGGGATCAACGGGAGAAAAGATACGAGGAAAAAAGCACCTGCTGAAAAATGTCGAAAATTCAGGTTTTCGTTTTTTGGCTGTAACTTTTGATTCGTTGATCGCAGCGTATTGGGACTGCGCCCAATCGATTTCTCTCGCAAAACTACGTCGGAATAGTGCCACAATTAATTTATTTCAGCACTTTTGAAAATCGCGAAAATTTTCGCTAAAATACAAAGGGGTTAACCTTCCTTTTTTTTTGTCTAAAAAATTTTTCGTCTCAGAATTTATTCGAATGACCCTTTCCCGACCAATTGGACCCCAAGGAACTCAGAAAACGCAGCAAAAGGAGCGTGGGATCAACGGGAGAGAAGATACGAGGCAAAAAGCACCTGCTGAAAAATGTCGAAAATTCAGGTTTTCGTTTTTTGGCTGTAACTTTTGATTCGTTGATCGCAGCGTATTGGGACTGCGCCCAATCGATTTCTCTCGCAAAACTACGTCGGAATTGTGCCACAATTAATTTATTTCAGCACTTTTGAAACTTGCGAAAATTTTCGCCAAAAATACAAAGGGGTTAACCTTCCTTTTTTTTTGTCCAAAAAATTTTTCGTCTCAGAATTTATTCGAATGACCCTTTCCCGACCAATTGGACCCCAAGGAACTCAGAAAACGCAGCAAAAGGAGCGTGGGATCAACGGGAGAGAAGATACGAGGCAAAAAGCACCTGCTGAAAAATGTCGAAAATTCAGGTTTTCGTTTTTTGGCTGTAACTTTTGATGCGTTGATCGCAGCGTATTGGGACTGCGCCCAATCGATTTCTCTCGCAAAATTGCGTCGGAATAGTGCCTGAAAGAATTGATTCCAGCACCTTTGAAAATCGCGAGAATTTTCGCCAAAAATACGAAGGGGTTAACCTTCCTTTTTTTTTGACCAAAAAATTTTTCGTCGCAGAATTGATTCGTATGACTCTTTCCCGACCAATTGGACCCCAAGGAACTCAGAAAACGCAGCAAAAGGAGCGTGGGATCAACGGGAGAGAAGATACGAGGAAAAAAGCACCTGCTGAAAAATGTCGAAAATCCAGGTTTTCGTTTTTTGGCTGTAACTTTTGATGCGTTGATCGCAGCGTATTGGGACTGCGCCCAATCGATTTCTCTCGCAAAATTACGTCGGAATAGTGCCACAATTAATTTATTCCAGCACTTTTCAAAATCGCGAAAATCTTCGCCAAAAATACAAAGGGGTTAACCTTCCTTTTTTTTTGACCAAAAAATTTTTTGTCTCAGAATTGATTCGTATGACTCTTTCCCGACCAATTGGACCCTAAGGAACTCAGGAAACGCAGCAAAAGGAGCGTGGGATCAACGGAAGAGAAGACACGAGGAAAAAAGCACCTGCTGAAAAATGTCGAAAATTCGGGTTTTCGTTTTTTGGCTGTAACTTTTGATGCGTTGATCGCAGCGTATTGGGACTGCGCCCAATCGATTTCTCTCGCCAAATTACGTCGGAATAGTGCGTGAAAGAATATATTTCAGCACTTTTCAAAATCCCGAAAATTTTCGCCAAAAATACAAAGGGGTAAGCCTTGCTGTTTTTTCCATTTTTCGACCAAAAAATTTTTGGTCTCAGATTCGATTAGTATGACCCTTTCCTGACTAATTGGAACCCTAGGAACTCAGAAAACGCAGCGAAAGTAGCCTGGGATCAACAGCAGAGAAGTTACGATGGAAAAAGCACCAGCTGAAAAATGTCAAAAACTCAGGTTCTCGTTTTTCGGCTTTAACTCTCCGCACGTTGCTCGCAGCGTATCAGCACTGCGCCCAATCGATTTCTCTCGCAAAATCACGTCGGAATAGTGCATGAAACAATTTATTCCAGCACTTTTCAAAATCGCGATAATTTTCGCCAAAAATGCAAAAGGGTTAGCCTTACTTTTTTTTCATTTTTTTTGGAACCGAAAATCTTTCGTCTCAGATTTGATTCGTATGACCCTCTCCTGACTAATCGGACCCCCAGGAACTCAGAAATAACATTAAAACGAGTGAAATAGCACATGAATGTATTATTTTATCACTTCTCGAGTTTCTTGATGAGAGAACATGCACGTACGATTTTCGTTTATCGCGTCTATTCTGGTTCTAGTAGTCGCGCGTTGTTCTAGTACACATGTCCTCAACATTTCAACCGAGTACGAACTGAGTTGAAAACCAAGTGAGACTCTGAGTTCAATTATGCAACTTATTTTATGACGTTACGTTTATTACCTTATTTATATTCAACAATTGTTTACCAGGATAACTCGTTATCTTTTCTGCATCCGATTTCCGCGCTGCTATTTCTTTTACTGTGTTCCTCCTATGTACAAATTTCTTCATGCAAGTGCATCCTGCTGCTCTTAGCGGAGTTGTTCCAGCGGTATTAAACACTACCCTACTTCACTTTTGCTTCCAATCTAGCGTTGGAACGATAGATCGTGACAACTTGAGATATTTCGTAACCGAAATCCTCATTTGCGACTTCTTTTTAAATACGGAATTCATTCAACGTGTCACTTTGTTTTGACCTATGAATAAAATGTTTTTTGAGTTCTAGCCTCTGTTCTATAATAGAAAATTATTTTTAAACCCTAATGCCCTTAATTAATCAACTTTTGTTCGTTGTTCTGGACGTGAACGACACGCACGAGGAGATTAGATTGAAAATTTGTCTCCCTATCTGAGTTCGGAATTTATATTTCAGTTCTACCTCTTCTGTGAATCCTTCAAATCAATTCAACAATTCCACAAGTGATTGGGTTAAAAAAGTTCAAATAATGTAATGAATTGTGATATATATTTACATGACGCATTGTATAACAATATCGTGAACGAGATTGTGGTCATACGTTTATTGCACATTGTAATTGTTTGTACTGTGCTTTACAAAATTACAATATTCTCTACCTGACAGTTCGTCTATACTGTAGATGCTTTCAACGTAGTTGGTTTTCCCAGCACAGCGAAATAACTTTGAGGATCTTTTTCACCATTTGTTGAAACAGAATTCGTCGTATCTGTTGTATTTCTCAAAGACTTTTTGTTGAAGAGCATGAGTAACATTAAAGCGGGCAAATGTATCAACGAAAATCGAAATAGTTTACGCGAACTCGCACTGTCGGACTCTTTATAGAATTGCCAAGCTGGAATGAAAAAAAATTACAATGTTACATGCAAGCTATTTTCGCAGTAATAGCTTAGAATGCATTCAAAGATTCATATTTCAATCATAAACCAAACGGAAGATAATTTAATTTAAGTTGTTTCGTCAGAAGCACAACGGTTTTATAAATCATTCATGTCGGCTGGCTATACTTCATTGTCATCTATTGTGCATGCATCAAGCTTAGAATCGAACAAAATGAAGACATTTATATTTCCTATGGTTACCTAAATATAGAAAATATGCATTCAACGGTGTCGATTCCACTGCAAACCACCAACTCGTGACATCTAAAGCAGGTGCTAAATATGACAGACCCATGATCGCGGCCGTGTATCTCAATGCAACTCTGCGACACAAACCAGGGTTGGTTACAGCCATCATTCTATATCCAGCACGAGAATAATCAGGCCGCAAGTTCCAAGATAGTGCATTAAAGTGTGGGAATTGCCAGGCATATAGCATGCCGGACATAATCCAAGCACCAGGAGCTGTAATGTTTCCAGCACATCCAGCCCATCCCATCAGTGGCGGGATTGCACCAACTATGAAACATTCACCTTTACTAGTGTTTCGACTGAGAAAATTACGATCACTTGTCAAGAACATAGCAAAGCTTCCAACAGACGACATTATTCAAGACTCTTGAGATATGGTGACTGGTTTTTATAGGTATAACTAAATATTCTAATTAAGAAAACTGTGCAATCAGTTAGATCTGAAAATGACAATTTGACACATTTCTAAAGTAATCTGTCAGTACACAAAATTCACATTTACCAATGGATCCAACCCAAGTATTGAGAATACTGACACGTTTCATCGGTGTGTAAATTAGAGTGTAGAGTATAAGATTTGTAGCACCTAGGGCTGCTGTCAATCCATTGACCCCTAAGTACAGCATCGAAAGTCCAGCAACACCTGACACCGTCGCAAATGCAATTGCATAGGCTGGCCTATTGACATTAAGTCCCTAATTAAGTTTACAATAATCAGTGTTCAATTTTTGTAACTAATCGTAATTATTAAAATTCAGTATGTAACGGTGAGAATTAAACGAAATTGTACAGCCTTCAATATAAAAATAAAAATCTTCATGACATTATTACTGGAAAACTGATTAAGAAAAGATTAGACTTTCAACCAATCATATTTATTATACGCATAATGATGACTATATATTATGAATGAGAAAAAAAAACATGCATTTTTTGCCATGTCAATCATTATTGATATATATACTCACGTGAGATGGCCACGAACTAATACTCTGTTTTTTGTTCGCGACATCTGAGCATCGAACGGGATTTCTAAAAATTGATTTATAGAATTCGCCGTTGCTGATACAAGCCCAGTTCCTATTGAACATAACAAAAAAGTCTGAATGTCAAAAGCGGCCGGAGCCAGTGCGTATCCACCCATGGTTGTAATTACTACTAGAGCTGGAAAGGAAAATATTTTTATTGGTGTGAGTAAATCCAATAGACTAATAAATAAACATATGTTCACTCTCTAATCATCTATGGTTTACTCACATGTTAATCTAATTTTGGAAAGCATTAAACAATGCGTAGGGAATTTGGAAGTGTCCACTTCCATATGCCTCCATTCTGGTTCTTGCACGGGTTTTGTCTTTGGTTTTACAGAACTGCTGGTAACAACTTGTTGAAATTTTGGTAACATATCAGCCATTGAATTGGGGGCAGATGCATTTGGAGCCACAGAAATACTCGTTAGAATTGTGTGACATCGATGACGTTTTCCCACAGTTAAACATGGCCCTTCTCGTTCTGCAGGTGTGTGTTCTGCGGATGGCGTTGGCTTTGCAACGCCGGCGGAATACTGCCAATAACAAAAACTTGAATAAACTAATAGATTTCACCTGTCTAAAATATGGAAGTCTAATTTGTTGAAGACTAACGAATATTGAAATTGTACCCAAGAATCGATAATAAATCACTCACCATTGTACCGAGTACCTTTGAAGACGGTAGACATTTCAGACTTCGACATCGTCTTGCGGTGTATAAAATAAATAACATGATAAGTTATTAACGCCGGTATATTACCAGGATCGTGTCATGATTCTGTAACATCCAACAGTTTGCAAAAAAAAAAATATGTCATAAGATCGAATTATATAAATGATGATTTCCTACGCAACTAACCTTAGAATTGTAATTCATGATTGACTAAGCAAGATACACAATACGTCTGACGATACTCACAGTAATTCAGACAAATTATCACATGCTTGTTTAATACTTCAACAGTGTCATTGCTAATTTAATATTATGTTGCATAATAACTACACTGTATGATCACCGAAAATTATGACGGACTACAAGGTTGAAGAGCAGACTGCTCCTAGGTGGCTCCTGGTCCTGGTCCACCACGCATCGCGGAAGCGGAAGCATAAAGAAAGTTAAGAGAGATCCGATACCTATCGGCAAAGTTGCGTGACCATTACTCGGTGGGTAAGTAGGCTTGCCGGTAATTCCCTTATCCACGAAAGCTGTATAACGCAATCCTATAGGACCACCGAAACCTCGTAAAGGTATCAGATTTGAAGTCTTCAGAGGTTGTAGTTCGAAAAAAAATTCGTAAGTAACGAATTATCGAACTGTGCACCACTAATCAGGCTCTCAAGCAAGTTTCCACCGTACGAAACGAGCACCGCATAGCGACTGTGAATGACTAACTGCCTATAACGTTTGGGACGAATCCGGATTTGTCGTCGCCAACGCTCAATGATACAGCAGAGCAAATCTGCGAATTTACATACGAAAAAAACTCTTCCGCATACTTACGATTCTAATTGACGTTCAAGCGTCAACCTCAAATTTAGTCAAATGTACCTACTTTGGATTAAACAAAATCTGCATGAAAGTATTAAATAAGTAATATACCAACTGTAAGAATTATTTATTGAATAACATATGTAATTGTTACTTTATTTTGAATCAATACCATCACCGTATCACTAGGTATAGGTAATATTTGTTCACACATCACTCAACAAGTCTTTATTCTTTGTAACAAAAATATATTAACTCACATAGGTATCTTTGTTATCAGGATAGAATACTTCAAGATTTCTTTTAATTTGGAACAATTGGTATAGGACCAATACCTCCAGCTAATTCATAGACAGCTAGTGAAACCTCAGCAGCCAATTTTTGTACCTCAGAAACACTCTGACCTTCTGCGTAAACTCTGACAAGGTCCTCTGTGCCAGATGGCCTGGAAATGGAAAAACTTTGTTAAACAAACTTCTAAATTACTAGTATAGCCTATTACTTGATTCCAATTGCGCATCTTAACTTTCATACCTTACAAAAGAACGACCCCTGGGATATGTTGCAACTAATGTATCAATTCTCTCCTGTAGACCAGCAGGAGTTACACATTTTCGTTCAGCGTCTACTGTACTGATAACGTTTCGATCGCGAACTTTTACTTTTAACTGCTTGTTTGGAAGATCTGTGTAGCTTTTTTCCCAGTCTGCCAAACTCCATCCCTTCGAATGTAGAATGGTTTCTACAATAAGCACATCACTGAGCGCATCACCCACAGTTTGATTTATCACTTCAATAGCGTTAAGTAGTTTGGAAGCAGCACTTCTTGCAGTTTCTGACAATCTTTAATACGAAAAACGGTTCATTATAAGTTGTAGAACAGATATTATGATGGACGGATTTACAACCTGGAACCTTTGGATTTGTGATTTTACCTCAAATTTGCAATAGCACTGCGAATCGTTCCCAACGCACTCTCCTTAAAAGTGACAGTTCCGTGACCATTCGCCTCGAAGTAAACTCCAATATCAAAATCAAGAGCTTTATGATGCAAATGCTTGACACCTGTTGGGACGCAAGCCACAGGGATTTTCTGTAATCAATATATATATATGGTGGTGATGTGTATATATATATATATACTCTATTCCATTCACCATGCATCTTCCTCTAGATGTTTGTCATAAATTTCGTGAAAGGTTATTCGGATTTTCGGTATTTTAAACAAATTGGACCAACCAAAACTTTGGATATATAATCCGTTGAGCCTCCATTAGCATATGCAGTTTGCACTAAGCCAAGTTGTAAATCAAGTCCAGATTCTTGAAGCAATTCTTTAAAATAACTCGCTATTAGCGTGGCTATTCTATCACCATCCAACAAATGGAATTTGTTTTGCCCATCAGTGTAGTAATACACAACTCTATCTGCATCGCCATCGATACTAGCACACCTCACATTTTGTTGTTGTGGTACATTCATTGGCTGGGTTTGTTGTACTTTAACAAAATCAGCTCCGCACTGTTGGCAAATAAACAATTCAATGATTTTAATAACTCTCCAACTCCTGAAACCTAGTTTAGAGATCGAAAATCTATCAGAGATAAAGCTAGTGATATTAAAATGAGTAAGCATCTACAAAAAAAATTTTTTCTCACCATATAATTCAGCTTTCCACTTCCATCGTTGTAAAGTTCAATTTGAATAGAATCACCTAAGTACTTCTGAAATTCCCTCACTGCAATGGCGCCAACACCGTTTGCGCCATCCAAAACAAGGTTTGGAGTGTAATTTTTATAACTTGGCGAACTTCCTCGTATCTCTTTGAAAGCATTGCTAAGTTTCTGGTAGTAGCCATGCAGCGTTGCGATTCCATAGCTCTCGTTGGTATTGAGACAAACTACAAGATAATGCAATTGTGGAGTAGTTATAACGGCAAAGTCATTCACCATGCCTTGCAGTGCTTTTATTCCATCGACCGCAGCAGTCGCCAATCGAGGGCTACTCTGTCTAGTGTCTCTACCAACTACGACATTTGCAGGAGCATTGATATCAATGTTTTGAGTACTGACAATGTTTTGCAAGGTTGATACAAGTTTAGCATCTTCGACGTTAGCCAACTCAGTTGCTAGTTTCTCCCATGACGCCTCTAACATTTCACCTGCTGGATCTACAAGTTTCACTCCGTTGTCAGGCTCCTCATTGTGGCTGGCCGTTATCATGAGACCAATCGCGGCTGAAATTGAGAGGTCAAAGATCTGATCAGATTAGGGTTTAAGCCCGGCTCGCTTTATTCAACAATATCAGAATTCTGACGTTACCTCGTTTGCTTTTCGATCTCAATACGGCCAACAGTCCCATTCTGAACATGACATGATCCAATATTTCTGATCTGTGAAGAATAGGAGAAGTAAATATGGGACGGAAATTCGGTAGTTGTAGGTTATGCCTGAGACTGTCAGGTGAATGTTGCAGTACCGGTGGATTTATCGAATTTTATGCATATAAATGAAATTGTAGTGATAAACGTTGACGATTGAATTACCTCGTTCTAAAACCAGCAGTCCCATACTGAATGTGACCATCGTACGTTTTAGGATGCAAAGATTTTGCAGTCTCAATCGATGTGACATCCATCTCTTGTAATTCCTATTGAACAGAGAATCGAACTTGGGCTCCTTCAAGACACCGCAACTTTCACTTTATTTCTACTTATCTACTTTCAGATATCGTAAATATCAACCTTCAAGGCTCCCACCAAAAATGAACTTTCAAGTACCTCCAACACCGCACTTTCCGCTCGGCTTGTTTATGCCGCGTTTCGGGAGTTTGAATGGTATCGAGTTTCGATATCGCCGACGCTCACAATAATGCCCAACAATCGGTACAAAATTCAAACTGTTGAGAACATCGCTCAAAAGGAAGAATGCACCTAATTTTGTATTAATTATGTACAAAAACGTGATAGACATAGATATGTAAATATAACCTTGTTAATTATTTGTAAGGAAAGGAATGTAAGATCTTACTAATCATGAAAAAATAAAAGAACCAGTCGGAACATAATTGCATAAAAATCATTGTATTGCGGTATGTTTAAATTCCGTTTTGACAACATGCTTACACAACGCTAAAAAACTAGTATAAAAATGTTTCAAGATTATATCTGCGAAGAACTCATAAAATATCGATATTCGCTAACAGCTTGCCTGAATTGCATCGAGTTTAATTATCTTGAATTATACACCTAATGAATTATGACTATCTGTAATCACTATTCTGTATCAAATGTGTCTAAATAATAAAGAATCTCATCTGTTTTATTAGTTAGCGAGTCCACTGTCGATCGTCGATTTCTTCCAAAGAAAATGGTAGCACCGTTCGCCGTATTGTTGGTATTGCGGAATAACAGCTGTGGAGAGTTAAAAACTTGATTGAGATATTGAAATGACATAAATTAGGGAATTGGACAAAATGCTGCTAATACTATTTTATTATAGTAAAATAATAAAGTACGCTATATAAAATACCATAACTAGCTGTACTAGGTAAACAGCAAAAGTTAAAAATGATATTGCTATTAAAGCTCCTTCCACAGAGGGAAAACCAATTTCTTCGTCATTATCCCAATAGTCATGAGCACCTCTGGTTCGCCTAGGTGGAGCTAAAGCAGCGACAAGTCGTGCCTCTGAGCAGCATGAGAAAAATAATTCAATTAAGTACGGAGTTTATGATAATAAACGGATAAACGGATAAACAGAGCAATGATAATGATTTTTTATAATAAAAAAAAAGAAACGCAATAGAAGATCGTTTACTCACCAATTTCCGCTCTCAAATCCTTCTCAAACTGTTTCAAGAATCGAATCTTTCCCTTCATAGTTGACGGTTGAGATTTTAGAGTTTGATGAACCTTCCTCAGCATTTCCATTGGCAAATAATCTTCTAATGTCTGATTGTTGCATGACATTTTATCAGAATAAGGCTTTCCAGTAGTTGGGAATTGTAATATTGGTATCGCTGTTGTTGGATCATCGAGTATTTCGGTTGGTGATTCCACAGTCAAGTGTTCCATTGGAGTAGACGTCACCACATTGCTGTGTACAACATCTTTAACACTAGAGATTATGTCTACGTTTTGTGTGAATGTATCCACTGAGTCGTCATTGCGATCATCATTATTGTAGATGTGCAATGAAGACTGGTTGGAGAAGTTTGAAGGATTTGTTGCGATTAATTCTGAATGGTGTTCAGGATCTTTGGAGTCATGTGAAATAATTACTTTAGCAATGTTCCCATCCGTATTTCCAAAATCATTTAATGCATTTGCAATTGCAAAATTGTTGTCTGACACAGTTTTATAATCATTGCTAGATACTTTATTATACAATGTATCATGCCGATTTCCCGCTAATTTGTAAACCTTTGTTTCGTCGGAGAACTGCGGCAGCTCTACCCACTCTCCGGTAGCAAATAATTTGTTCACAATCAAGAAAACTAGGTGACATTTTAATACCATTGTATTCTTAATCGTCATACTGAAAGTTTATACTTATCTGAAAATGTTTCTCACTCTGGTTATTATAATATTTTACAGAAACGAGTCAAAATTATTGTGTTTTTATTTTTACCAAAGAAGCGTTCACTGGTGATAATTTTTCACAAATTAAATAACGATTTAATATTGATAAATTCGTACTCCACTCGAATTCAAGCTACGATAAAGAAATGACATGATATTTGCTGCAAATTCTATGTTGAACTAAATCTCTGAAGAGTCATGGATGCATAACGGAGGAACAAAAGTAATTATTTCAAGCAGGGCATCTTTGACTTCCTGCTGTTAGAACTAAAGCAATGACAGTATTTTCATATTGTTATTGTTATAGTGTAACAGAGTTTAAAATATTCGACTGCACATCAAGGACTTAAAACATTTCCAAAGAATGTTTGACAATATCCGAAAGCCAAATCAATGAATCAATTAGAAGTTGAGAGTAAAAAACTTTTTATTTATATTTTGTGCCCTTACATAATTGCATAAATGATTACATATTTCTTTATTTTTATTTATTATTCGCTTATTAATATACATGTATATTTTTAAGGTTTTCTTTATTTTTAGCTTTTATTATTATATCTTTTGTTTGTTTTTTTAATAAATTTTTTTCACTTTAAATTTGAACAACCTTTCGGTAATACTGTAAATATTAAGCAATGCGCATTATCTGTTAGCATAATGGATTATTACCTCGCAAGCTTCTATTACGTTAGATATATTAACGATACAAATGTGATTACCTCTGAAAACAGATCAGCTCTACAATTTATGATTATATGATCTGCTTTCAGTGATCAATTATTATTAGGCCCTTCTGTTTGCTTCACCCAAGTTTTAACAGTTAATTCTTGAGTAACTACAATAATTTAGTTATATTTTATTATTCATTTATTCAGAACCAACTTCTTAGGGAAGATAAACGTGACATAAGTAGAAAGCTTAATACAGCGAGATTATAAAGTCAGTGTAGTGAATTAGACTGTATAACTTCTATGGAAAAATGATATTTCACAAAATATTGGCATCTAGTAATTAGTCTTGCTTGATAAGAAGTTATCGATTTCAAAAGTGTGATGTATTCGTAAATATGTAGTAAGTGATGACTTTGGAAGACTAACGATACAATTTAATTGCCATAACAGACAGGAAGTTCTTCTAAGACCAGGTGGCAATACTAGTTCGGCGTGTGATAAAAATTATGTCCACGTATGGTAGCAAGTAATACTTATTGACAATAGACGTAGATTGGTGTATCGATTCGGCGGTATGAGTGATAATCGGTATAAGAAATCACACAAAATGTATAGTCTACCTTGCTTTTAAAAATGCAAAGTTAACAATGTTACAATTTACCAACAAGATATCATATTATTCTCAACTGTATTAGAAATATTCATATAATCATAATGTAATAATACATTTTATTACCTATGTTTAGATCATTTATACATATTTATATATATATATATAAATATATGTGTGTGTTAATTTGCAGAGCAACAACAGATTATATATAATTTACAGCAAGGCTTTGCAGTTTCAAACATGATCGCAGAAGACAATTTACCTAATACTAATTTGAATAAGAAGACATGTCAAGTAATGAGATGCAATTTTCAACATAGAAATTTGAACGTCTGATCAATACTCTACAATTTTATTTGATCAATGTATTTTCGAACAAATTCACTAATTCGAATAGACGCCAGATATAACGGCTTTAAACTTGGGCCTTAAGCAAGTATCATTACGTACCTTAATAATTTAGGCAAAGTAACGTGAAATTCTTTTTTCATTTATAATCAAGCTTAAGCAAGAAATTTATAATTTTATATAAATATTGTTGCCTTTTGCTGATAACAATTTTGATTTTAAAAATTGTCAACTGTTTATCCGTTTGTGTGTGGACGGTAAGACTAATAACAATTTTGTGCAATTTATTAAGAAATTGCTTCGAACTTTTATTTCGATTAACGTGCATATTTTCTATGTACGAATTAATTAATCTGTAAAATGTATATTCTACATCTTGAGTAGGCCTTATTCTTATTTCGCACAACTGTAACATTTGTTGTTCAAGACATCCGCCAACTTGAATGATTGTGATAGTGGGAAGATTTAAAATCAAGTATATTTTACATCATTTAGATGTTCCGAGGGGACAAAAGAATTTCATAAATAAATTAGATATATTGTACAGACGCATGCAGCGGTTAAATTAAACGAAAAACGTAATAATAATCATAATAAGATATACTTTTATGCTGAATTAAATTCATTTAAATAATATCAAGATGGTACAATCAATGTACTAAAAAATGTAATACAAACGTAAAATTTTTAAAAACTTAATCAACGCGTAAACTGTACACCTGAAAGCTACAATACGTTATTATAATCAATTTATTCACTGTAGATCTTTTACTTCCAGGCAAAATAGAACAAATATAAATATTTAGAATACCGGTAATGTTTTATTTTTTTTTTTTTCAACGAAAGAACAATAATTCTCAAGTTATATAATCGATTTGATATAAAAAAAAATATAAAATCAGGTATACTAAGCACGTAATTAGTTAAAAAGATTGAAAAAAATTTGTTCGGAATGATTTACTGTGCGTTTTGTTATATTACGATTTCTACAACCAATAAACCGTAGGTATAAAACTCCTCAACATTTTCATTCTCGATATGCTCATTATTCGAGCAATAACAAAACATCCCACGGGTACTTTCGACTTTTTTTCAACGTTTTGAGCTAAATTTGAAACGATCAAGCTAAGCTCACGTATTATTCAACTATAATGGCTCTCGGGTTAAAATAATATGCTAATGTTATCTATCACCGTAAAAAAAAACGAGTGATATTAAGGAACTATCCAAAAGTCAAGTACGGTAGGGTCTCCCTGAAGTTAATCCTATATATAGAATACATCACCGACTCCTGAATAGCTCAGTATACTGAGCATTTAATTAAGTATGATGTATATAAAATAGAACGGTACATAGTATAATGTTATAATATTGCGTCCAATTTGTATAATAAAATATAATAAAAATTAAAATTAACCAGATCCCACAACCAGGTCACAACATAGAGATTCATAGAATTAATGATAATAATAATCATCGTATCGGAAATCAAAGATTCTCGCTCAGGGTAAACATGGTTCAATGCGAAATTCCAGCATTTGTCATTGTTACCACTTATTTTTAAACTGTACTTCAAAGCATATGATCTATTCTTAGAATACCTCTTTTCAATTCATAAAAAAAAAAAATATATATATATAATAATAATAATAATAATAACAATAATGTATCATTTTTTTGCTAGCTAATAAAATTTTAAATAATCGTGAAACGAGAATCAATTTACATGCATTATTTTTTTTTTTTTAAACAATTTTTTCTTCTCAGCTCAAATTGAATAATCTTTGTTTCGGTGTTTATAAAGATTCGGTTCCTGAAAATTGAAACTTATTATGTGTAAGGCTCAGTTTCTGAAAAAATATTTTGGAAAATCGAATGAATCTACAACCGCAAATCTTATTGTGTAAACAAAAGATGAAGAAAAATAAAAAATTTAATGTAAAAATAGCTTGAGAATCTGAGGTAAATTCCTCAGTTAACAATTTACAATAAATGTTCGAATCTTTTCTCTATATCATAAATTGTAGCAATTCATCTTAAACATGATTCAACTATCGAACTATCGTTATATTTCCGTTAATCCGTCCATTTGTTTTTAAAACTAACTAGTGGTAAAAATCTCATCTAATTTCGGAAAGTTAGTATCTGACAATGCTAAATTCAATGGTATCAAAGTTAAACATTCGGTAATTATGAGGAGTTTGGTCAATATTTATCATGCAAATTGAGCTGCAAGCTTTTCACGGACGCATATCTCGGGGATTTTTAAAAATCGTTTTTCATTCGATACAGCAATTTCAGTAAATTAAAAAATTGAACATATCTAGAAGCCCAGGATGGCACAATGCAGTGATAAATTCGCATAAATATTAATGTCTCTGCTTTGCTATTGCAGTCCAAAATCTAGAAGTAAACTTTTGGGAAAAAATGTCACCCAAAACGCGAGTGCTCTGCTCACTGTGTTATTATGCTAAAATACACCAAGATTCGCGGTTATTTTGTATTATTGTAACATAGGTAATACTAACAGTCCAGGGCTGAAATCACGGGCTTGCAGTTTTATTATATCGACGATTTGCTAAAAATGTTTCGCAAAACATTGAATACTATTTCAGGAATAAATTGCTTTCAATATCACTTGATGGAAATACGTAAAATGAAATGGGTTTCAAACGTTTCTGATTTGTCAGGTGCGAATGAAACGCCTGATGGTAGCACGGGCACTTCGCGCCCACCCCTTATGCAGCATAGATGTTGGTGGTTCAATGGTTATGGTCGGAGAGAAGTTTTGTCATGCCCGTTGATTAGCGTAGGACATCCAACGAGCGTCGTCACTTTCGTGAGTTAAGTAACGACAACCAACTTGTTGCTCAAGTTCTCTGAGATCGCACCATGTTTGATAATCCTAAAATCGCAAACAACGTAGTTCGATTAAAAAAATTGTTGTCACTCATTGAACTTCTGAGCTCTACTTTCAATAAAATTTACCCACCTGTAACCATACATGTTGTAAACTCTTGTCAACGGTATATCGCTTTTGATGTTTGACTTGCAGTAGATTATTAATTAAATCTATAGCTGTAAGCAATAACATTGAGGTATTAGAAATAACTAGTTATAATAAAGTAGTAACAAACCAGCTGCTGCAAATGTTATATCAATCGGAAACATGCAAATATATCTGTGTAAAAATAATTTTTACGTCGTTTGTTCAATTAGTTTGGCCAAACTTGATGTGCATTCGAATTTTCATAACCCAAAATTCAGTTTACATTATTCCGATGAAATTGTATTGTGTTTTCAACTATTACCAAAACTTACCATCAGAAGATATTTCTTTCCATGGTTTTGGCGGATACATGAAAGCTGCATTTTTAATTTGTTCGTTGATATCTTCCTCTTCATTGAATGGGAACGTACCACTAAGTGAAACATAGATAATAACGCCAACACTCCACATATCCAGTGATCTGTTGTATCCCTTATTTCTCAATACTTCAGGAGCCAAGTAAGCGGGAGTACCAACAACGCTTCTTCTGAAACTCTTCTCTCCAATAATCCTTGCAAATCCAAAATCGCAAAGCTTTACTTGAGTAAAATCACTGTTACTGCTGAGCAATACGTTTTCTGGTTTCAGATCACAGTGGACAATATTTTTACTGTGTAAATGTTTCAGCGCAACTAATATTTGTGTTATAAGAAACTTTGTGATCCTTTCACTGAGACGTCCCCTTTCCGAATTCAAAATCATCTCGAGCATGTCTCCTTTCAACTTCTCCATCACGACGAATATTCGTTCTGGGGTTTCAAACATTCGTTCCAAATTAACGACACCGCTGTGCGAAAGATTTTGTAAAATTGCAACTTCGTTTTTGAGCTGTGCCTCCTGCTTTGTCGGAAAGCGAAGTTTGTCAATTACTTTAATTGCTACGGCGCGACCCGTTTTGCGGTATGTACCACCGTACACTATCCCAAATTGACCAGATCCCAATACTTCGTCTGGACAAATTTGATACAATTGCGACATATCGACTACGCGCTCGTCAGGTTCCATGGACTGTTGCTCTTGCGCTACAAATGATTAAAAATTACATTTTACATGTAAAAACGTTTGCTGTTGCATTTATTACAACTCGGATCAACTGAGCAGTATGAAAAACTGTTTATTTACGTGTTGATGCAGATGTGACAGGCATTAAAGCTTGCCGAATACTCGTCTCCCATGATTTGGCTAAGTGCGCTCCGACGCCACTTTCTTGTGGAGGCATCTGTCCAGTGGCACCGCTGTGAAGTGGATCTTCACCGACATAATAATCCACGTTCGCAGTTCTCAATTCAAAACAATGCATAGAATCTGCTAAAGGTTTTAGAAATTTCCCATAAATACCTATATTTAGTTAATAGAATAGCGAATGTCAGTTTAATATTTTGTGATGAAACTTACTGGAATGTGGCGTTCTGGCAGTATCAATATACAAAATTTCCGCCAATGGTATCTCCTTGTAATATTTGTGTCCGCTGTCGCTTTGAAAGAGTGTAATAGCTTTCGTATCCAGTCTCCAATAATGTCTTTTCCTCTGAAATTAGGGATATATTATCAACGTTTATCTCGGAATTACATACCAAACTATGTAGTATTGTTAAATAGCATCATATTCTTTCACTGACCGTCGGATCACGACTAGTAAAATGCACCATCCAGCCTTCTTTCAGAACTTTAGAACCACGTCGTTTTGTATGTTTAACACTTTGAACTATTCGCATCAGCGGAATGTTGTTGCTTGGCGATGAACTGCAAACTTTAATAATGTAGAAACAAGAAAAGGAAAGTGGGGGTAGAGAAATCAAAGAGAACCATCTTTAGATGAGAATATTACATAGAGACTTGACTTTGGGAAATAGATTACTCTAGCTTTGTTAAAAATCTTACCTCGAGGGTCTGGTCTTCGGGAATTCGTCAGACGAGACTTCATCGTGACTTGGAATGAGATCCTGTGGAAAAATATTGATAAAAGTGTTGTTATGATTTTGGTTTTTAAGCCGATCTTTCTAATAACTTACAGAATTTAATCCCCCATTGTGGTTTCTGTCATCAGCCACACACGAAGGATGCGATGGGGGCAATGGAGATTCGGTAGCACTGTCAGCATCTCCTTCTTCGTTACGACCACCATATCGCCCTTCGGTTTCGCCACCATCTCGATATTCTGCACCTGAATAAAGAGGCTATATTATTTACTGTATACTTTAGTAAAAACTCTTGCTTAATTTGTAGAGAATTTTTGAAAATTTTCATATTAAAATCATTGTAAAAGTATGTAATATACCAGTTAATTGATAGGACAAAAATGATCATCACCTGTACTATCTCTTGGAATCTCGCCAGTACAGTCTTTAGGAATTTTGTCGATGCATTTTTTGTGGGTATTATACTGACAATCTTTACACTGTAAGCCTTGTTTGAATAATCCACCCAATAGTTTTTTGCATAATCCGCAAACTGTGGGCCGAGTATAAGTGTGCACTACAAAAGTATGTGGAATTTTAATACGATTTCCAATTTCACGATCTATCCAGGGTGGACGCCCCCCCAGCAATGGTGATCGTGATGGTTTGGGAACTAATATGTTGGGAATAGTCTGCAAGATGGAAGAAAACAGAACGTCAATTTCATTTTCTATATTCAATTATGAACAGGCAAACACTAATTGTTAAAATCTACCTACTTTTGTTTATTTTGCAATCAATCAAATAATAATTGACAGCGTAGTTGTATTATTGAAATAATAGTTAAAACATTATTATTATACCCTAAAAGTTGATCCAAAACATATTATCCTTAACTATGTTTGAAGCATATACGATATTAAAAAGGAACCACACGCCGATACCACGTTTATCTGTGCAGGAACTAACCAATTATAGATAATCATCGCGAGTTCTGGATTGACTGCTTCCTCTCGAAGCGCAAAAGCATAACATCATATCCTAAATATTATCTTGCAGTTGAAGGGTTCAACATTTGAGTTCGCTTACTCAATAGTTTACGTGTTACAGTAAAATGAATACTTTTCTTAACATAATGAACGAAAACGAAATTACTTCAAACTAAAAAACTGGAAAAAACAAAGCGGATTTTAACTTCATGATAATAAAAACCGGGGATACTTACAAGCGTGCTGTTATTTTGGCTCGAGTGGGACGCAGTGCTCGTGCTGAGATTAGCAGTATCATCGCTGCCACTGGCCAAACTGCTTGTCGAACCTTGGCTCGGAGACCTGGGAACATTCAAGAACGTAGAGCTGCGTCTCCTCTGATTACTGTCGTTGGAACAATTGTTGGGAATCACGACGACGCATCGTTTATGATAATTCATTCCACATCCTAAAAGAAATCAAAAGCAACATTGTAGGTACCGTTGCATTTTGAAAAATTATTAGTGATTAATGAGAGTTTCCAATTAAAATGCGACTGGCTGAAATCTACCTTCGCATTTAAGTCCTTGACGAACTAGACCAAATAACATTTCACCACAAAAATCACAAAAGGTTGGAACCTTATACGAATGAACCACCAGGGTATGTGGTCGTATAAGTACATCCTCACTCGGTACTTGTGCTGAAATGTGAAATATTAAATAAGTTTTACCAGTTGCGAGACAAGGATGAAAACCAAAAGACTAAACTTCATCGCAACTTGACTTACCAGTCAATACTATTTCAACCAATGTTTCGTCGACAACTTCGGTAGCATTTGTAATAAGTTGAAGAATATTTGTTGAATTATAATCGTGTTTAAACAAGAGCAGCCTTTCATTTAGACGGCTCAAACCATGATCGGGACACTTATCATTGATAAAATCACAGGCCAAGTCTTTTAGAGTTTTTAATGTGAGAGTGCCAGCCTCAACAGTTACGGTATTGCGAGTCAACCCGAACTGGAATAAAAACGTCACCTCAGGTCCCTCCATTATAACTTGTGTCCAATCCACTGTAAAATAATAAATTAAATTACCGTTGGTAAATCCTATCAAAATGTGCTGCCTGCTGATTCCTCCCTTAGCGCAAAACGTGTACACAAATATGCGCAACTGTTTTGCCTAATATGCAACGAAAGTTATTAATGAATAATTCCAAAGATAATACCAAGTAATTAATAAGGAAAAAGTGGTCGATACTAAAATTGAACTATTTGCCACACATTAACCGTTTGAATAAAATTTGTGATAATAAAAAGTAAGATAAACCAATTGAGCGAAAATGATGTAAAATTTAAGAACTACTAGAATGAGTCATGATGTACGCATGGAATCTGAAGTGAACGATTTAATGTCATACATACTTTTTAGGGGTTTTGCAGCAGTATCAAATAACGTCTTGGTAAATCTTCGGTCCATTCAATCAAATGCGTGTATTCTTTGAAGTGAAATGTAGAGCAGTGTATAGGGTGGTTATACGGATACGCGACGTTTTAAAGCTACGTGATGTAAGAAAACCGAAGCGGATACGAATGCATATGCTTCTTGCATGTTTTTACGACAGCTTACGACGGTCGTGTTGTATATACGTTAGAGGAAAAAAGGGGTCTTGTAATATTAACGAGCAACGGTATAACTACAGCGTAAAACCAGCGCAAATGAGAAAGAAAAGGAGGTCGGTTTGAAAATGCAAACACAGAAATAGTCTGAAATCGTTATTGAATGTTACTCGGTACGAGAAACAGCCCAAACTGAAATAATAATAAGGTATTTAAAAAGGTGTAAAATTACACTGACGCATGCACACGGACAGGTCACAAGCATAAATTTGCGAAGCAATGTACAGTTAGCTTTGGCGGTCCAACCCACCTTCTGGTCTCTGCTCATAAACTCGTCAAAGTTTTATGTTACGCACGGCTATGCTGCACTAGTTGTCCACAGCTTGATCATGTTCTCTCTACTGTCACGTACACTCGACACTCGCTGTTTCACAAGTTTCTCAAATTACAATTAACACTGGTACCGTTGATGCACCGCGTCAGACCCATCGTGTCGTCAATGTTGCGTATACTGTTTATAGGGAGGAGGGCTAACGGGTTCAACTTCGTCGATTCGTTGCCCGTGCCCAGGCTGCATTCGTTCACACACACTTGCGCGAGCGGAACCGTCGAAATCGGAATATAATCTATTTATCCCTGTTCACCACTGACAGCGTGCCGTCGATCGGTCGTGGTTTCCATGCCGCTAAATGATTAGACCAACAGATGGGAAACCACGCTCGATGCTCGCGACGCTAGCGAATATTGGAAGAACCACATATCGACCAGAACATCTGAATTATATTCCTGCGCAGCTAATGTGCGTAGCTATCTCTAAGAACCAATTGCGCGTCCGCGTATCCGGACCGTACGATGGCCATCTTGGATTTTCAACCAATCGCGTTCGATATTATTTAGCGCACCGTTCAAAGCTTGGAAATCTCTTTAATTAGTTTTCACCCTCATTACTAATTTTACTGTTATTAAAAATTAAACAAAATATGACCGTTGAGTATAAAAATATCTATTCCGCATTGTTCACTTTCAATTTTGCTAACACTTGACGCAAACATTGCAGCATTGTATATTTTTAACACAACTTCCATATGGTTCACAGACAAGTATAGTCTACGCAGAACGGGACTAAAATGTGTCTGACCCGTCCGCGGAAGGAACAAGTCTTATATTCTTCAGTTTTTTTACAACATTGACCCGTTTCAGCAAAGCGCGTATGATTGAACCGGGCATTGGAAAGCAACGTATTGCTCCTTGTGGTATGACTACTGTAAGAGACTGACACTTAAGTTAGGAACAAAAATTGAAAATTGTTTTATTTCATCGTTTTTTACATTCGATTAGATGGTTAGTATCTCAAACATGCATGAAATATATTACGTATATTTGAAAGAATAAGCTCCACCAACTAACTGACAAAGGTGCTGTAATGAATAAATCAAGGTCGCTTTTCCGTGCCTTAAGTTTTATAATCGAATGATTGATTTATTCGAATTTTTTTTCCTCTTTTCACGATCATTCGTTGGATGTTTTAGCAACGGTATCGATAAACGTAGCTAGCTTAACATCCCTTTGAGACAATCCGTTTACATCATGGGAAGACAAAGTTATCTGCACTTTGTTATAAACGTTAAACCATTCGGGGTGATGATCCATTTTCTCAGCTTGCAGTGCTACCCTTGACATGAAGCCAAATGCCTGTAATAAATAAATTATAGAAATAATATAAGAACGAATTACTTTGGTTGCACAAGAAAAACTTTGAAGCTCGAATTATCAATATTAATTCTTATTCATTTTTGAGACCTGATTAAAGTTTTTGAATAGAAATTCTTTATAGATGGCATCTCGCGAATCTTGTACGGTCCATCCATTGCTCAGTAATGGGCTCAAGTCTTTTTCTCGCTCCTGAGATGTGAGTTTGCCCTGAAATCCGATAAATATTCGAATACATATTGTGAGTCTGATAAATGCAACACGTAATTTTTCATGCGTAACCATGCAAAATTGAATGATAATTGACAAACAATTTTATCAAAGCACTGATATTGGTTTGTTTATTAATTTTTGTGTAAACATTAATTACCCTTTGGTTATCTCACATGTATTATACTGTATATTCCATATAATGCTTAAAGTTGTAATTCATCGTATTATCAATTTTATTAAGAGTTTAAAAGTGTGTGAAAAAAGTAAGATAACGATACATATAACGGAAACTTAATTGTACACGAAAATAAATCTTTTCAAAGACGACCGCAGTATCCGCGACCACTATAAGTATTGCTAAAGCAGTAAAGTGAAACGGAAATCCCTAATCGCTCCTGTGACTGTCGTAAATATATAATTATATGCGCACTTATTGCACATTTTATTTATGCTCATTCAATTCATGATACCACAATAAAAAGTAGCCTACAAACCACTACATGAATCTCAAGGTTTCTAGATCACTGCCTTTCATTGATTTCTTTTTCGAATTGTGAAATATTGATTACGCTATAGTGTGTACACACCACTTGTTGCGATGGAATACGTCCGTACCCGTAAAGCCTTTCACAAATTTAATACAGTCTATTCGTGAAAAATGACGCGACACTCAAGAAAAATCAACAATGAGCATAATTGTATTATCTTCAATTTATATTTACGCAACAAATATTGAAATTAGTTCTATATTATAATCGCAGCATATTGTTGTAACATCGAAAAGTGTAGTATTCAAACTAAAAACAACAATGAATGAATTGACTTGTATGTTTTACCGATTTAAATACGTTTCAAAAGAACTCGATCCAGCGGTTTCGTGACCAGTAATATTGCACAGTTTGGATTATAAATACATTCTTACCATTTTAGTTTTGCTACGAGCTTGAGATGTTGCGCTACGTCGGTCTGTGACAGAGTAAAGTATCTTTCTACAAACTCTCCCACCGGTCAAACTCGTTTTCAATATGGCCGCCATCATCATAATTTCCTAACCTATACCTGCATAAACTCTGCGTAGGAATTTATTTTTATCTTCGACCGATTACCTGAAACGTCAATGGAGAATTCGTATTAAACTGTTTTCAGGTTCATAACACTTGCCAGAGGATCATGATTAAAAATAAAAACAATTCTGCTGTTATTCACAAAAAGCTAATTTTCTGATGTAGATTATCCCTGACGTGTAACTCCCGGCGCAGAATCAAAAGAACATGCTAGTTTGGTACCATACTTATGACGTTCATTGCATAGAATAACACTAGACCTTAAAATACTTATTCACGAATTACTTAACGCATATTAAATACGCAAGACCGTGAAATCCGATTTTCTTACGATGAAATTACTTGACAACTTAAAGAAAAAACAATTACATAGATAATCCGTTGTTGTGTAATGATTGGTAGAGGAAATGAATATTTCGTGCGAAACCCAATAAGCCACATGTATAATTATCATTTATTAATAATGGATACTTGATTAATCTTCGGGATAAAAAAATCACGCCTTCGTTTTCTTCTTTTTTTTAACAATTTTAGATCTCTTTTTAGGTTCTTTGTCTTCGGTAGTCGTAGATATGGTTTCCTGCTGCCACTGACTGAGATATGCTTGTTCAGCATCTTCAATTTCGTCCTCAGAATCGGTGAACGACTTCGCATTAATCGCCGTTTTTGTATTATCATCAGAGTCCTAAAATGTAATATGCAATCAAGTTATGGTAATGGTTTTGATTTAACACTTAAAAGTGATATAATATTACCTCTGCTTTTATATTGAATGGCTCATGAATTTCCTGTAAAAAATGAAATATCTATTTACATTGCAGTATAATATAGAAATATTTCTCTAGATTTCATTCAAAGATCTCATACGTAGTTTCGAATCATAGCAGTCATGAATTGGATCCATTATTTAATCATAGCAGTATGTGTAAAATTGAATTATCTCCAATGGTTGTGTGGCAATGAAAATTTTGTAGTTTGCTAAAAACTTACCGTTGTTTCCAGTTTCTTTTCCACTTTTCCGGTAACAGTAGTTTCCTGTAAAAAAAATCCGTATTTTATACAAGCCCAAATCAATTATTGATCTGCAATGAGGATGATCCATTCAAATCTCAGTTTCGATTTGGAATCATAGCATTCATGAATTGGATCCAATTTATAATCATTGACACATGGTAAGAAACAGTTAGAAGTCGTTTGCAGAAGTTATTGTAAATTGCATATTACTCACTTGTTTGTTCCGCTTGGATATTTTTGCTGTTTCTTTATTGGCAGGCTGTAAAACATAGGTACATAAATTACTATAAAATCTATCAAGTAAGGAAATGACATAAAAGAATGCTTACATTACTGAAAATAATTTAAAGTATGAATATACTTTATATTATATATATTATATACTCGTGTTACATACCAGCTTGGATTTTTTTGCGGCTAATTTGTCAACTTTCTGTAAAGAGAAGAAAAAAATGCAGCTATTAATATCAGCTTTAAGATCATTTTGAAGTAATGTGTAAAGGATAAAGTATTTCATATAAAGTCTTGAATCATGGCTATCATGAATTGGATCCAATATTTAATCATTAAGAATGAAAGCCACTGTGTTATTCTCAATAAAAAAAAAACCAACATTTCTGGTCAGAATTTGATCATTTTCAGAAGCAATTGCTGCATCAAAAACAAAGAGAAATAATAGGCAAAAACTTGAGACAAAAAGATCGATTGTATGAATAAACACGTACTTTGGTGATCTTATTCTCGTCTTTCTCTACCTTCACTGTACCATCAGGGTAAACTACAACCTTGGCATCGCGAGCTGATGTGCTCAACTCGCCAACCAGAGTTTGATAAGCCTTGGGTCGTTTTGGTACAACGACTGGTACCTTGACCTTGTTCTTGCTCTCTGTAATAAAACAAAAACTAGCTCAAGTAACGAACTGTACATCGAAAGTGTTGACATGTGGTAAGACTAATTTTTATAATGAAAAGATCGATGAAACAACCATCTAAACTTACTCAGTGTAATGTAAATTGGTACTGGTAAGCTGGTGGATGTCTTTAGAATGAGGCTTCTGATGTTGAGCCATCCACCTGGGTAATTATCGGCCAGACTTTTGCAAACGCTTAGAACATTTGCAAATATTTCCTGTTTCTTCATTCCGGTATGCGCGACTTGTACTACGTGAGTGTCTCCATAAGAATGTAGATGCATGCTGGTTTTCTTAAGCGCAATATCAATTTCACGATTTAAATTCTTGGCATTCATTCTGATAGATGTTGGGAGTTTTCGTTTAGCCATAAACAGCTTGCCTAAATGATGCGACAGATGTCCAGCTATCTTACCATCTGTTAAAAAGTAGTCGTAGCTGGACAAAAGTTTTCTCTTCAGTTCATACTGGTCAAATTCGGTCTTAACCTGAGTCAACGGTATCACATCCTTAATCTGTTTGCAACCATGTTTCCTGAGCAGATCTTGATAGTGGTCTATTGTTGGCTCCAGGTTTTGCCTGCGGCCCTTCTTCATGTCCCCAACAAACAATACTACGTCGTCGGTATCTGTTACAAGTGTATGCGGCAGTAAAATTCTGAGTTGCCTTTTTGGTATTTTTGGTACCTTGATGCACGCCACCTGAAGCAATATTGGCTGATGCTCTCCATCAAATAGCTTTTTCGTATCCCCTGCCTGCAGCTTGGAGAGTTTCAAAATAGCATCGATACCTTTGGATATTTGATTATTGTCGATGTTTATACCCTTCTTCGCCTCTTCTGGTAGCTGTTTTTGAACCTTCACTGAGACCTCTTTGTCAACATCTGAGGCTCCTTGTTCTGGCACTTTCTGCCTTTTGTCATTCTTCGATACTTTCTCTGTCTTCTGAAATTTGGCAAGTACTTCTCGTCAAGAAATATTTCTATAATTTGAATGCGTCGAATTTATGAAGGATCGAACATAGTAGTTGATTAAATTACCTTTGCCAGTTGTTTTTTAATTGGAACGTCAGAAGAAACGTTTTTTTTCTTCGGTTGAGGCGGTTTAACGACGTTTAGAGTGGCAGATTTACGCTTTAAGGTTTTCATTACGGAAACTTGTTCTGCTTTGAGATCGACCTTCGGCTTGATATCATCATCAGTTTTAACCATGCTTGAAGGAGTTTTTTTATTTTTTTTCGACACGCTTTTAGAATCTTTTAAAAAATTTACAATCTTATCTGCGTGTAAGTTACTCTTCAGCATTTGCGTTAGAGGAACACGTGCTTCTTTGAGGTTAAGTTTACCGGTCCCTTTATTTACTCCGGGCAACGCCCCGGGTTTATTCAACAACTTTTTTACTTTTGACTCTTTTTCATTTTCCTTCAAGCTCTTCGCTGCTTTGGGAACCTTGCCCATCTTTATTTATTTATCAACACCGTAAATATCGACTAACCCTATGTTGAGAGGTTTCTCTCTGTGTTGAGAGCTTGAGAGAGTGGAATCAGGATAGACAACATCAGAACGCCAAATCGCCAAATGACTAACTGAATCGATAAAACAGACTTCGATTATCATATCAAAAAATATTGAAAATTTGACTGTCAAGTGGTTTGACTCCTGCGGACAAAGAACAACAATCTAACAAACTATTCAACTGCTACGTCGAAAATGTCCGAATCAACAACAAATCAAAGAACCGACGCGCTGCGGCAAGAATTGCGCGAGACGTCGTGGATCGAGAGAAAATATCACCGGAGTTTGGAACTGAATAAGAATCGGCCAGCTCTTGGCGAATCAATTCCGAACGAATGTTACACTGAAGAATTTGTCAAATCCAAGGCCCAAATTCTTAAGAAAAAACCATTGCGGCTAAAAGAATACCAACATCTTCAAAATGCGTTTTTACAGGTGACCCACCCAGCGAATATTTCTTCGCTGTCGAACAGATTTCTCACTTTACTACTACCACACTATTAAGCCTCTTTGTCATGATGAAAATCTGGGAACTGGATATATTTTTATTGCAGAGCGAAGAAAACATAAATGCCTTTCTCAGCGTCGATAATGCCCTGCATGCGCTTGTTCGTGAACTATCTGGGTGCAATCCAGACCTGCAGCTTGCTGCGGCAAATTGTTGCTGCAATCTCGCTCTCGGTAATGGTAAAGCTTGCAATGTGTTGGCTAAGGCAGCAGGCCCTTACTTGCTTGCAACGTTGGACAGCCTAAACTACAATCTTATGGTACACAAATTAGGACATTGGCAATGTTCTATGATCTTTTGAATCGAAATTGACATGACGCCTTCTATTTAATTTTGCGTTACCTTTCGTCATTCAGGATATATGCATATGGACAATTGGAAATTTAGCCGCTGGAAGCGAGAAGGCCTTCGAAATAGTTTATGCTCAGGGCTGCTTGAGGCTTTTGATTTCGCTGTTACGAGAATGCGATCTCACCTTGCTGCCCTCTGTCATTTACGCAACAATGCATTGTGTTTATGCTGGCTATGAGCACATTCAGTAAGTTGATGATTTAGAAAACTGCAAAAAATTTTATCCATTTATTTTTGTATTACCAGCCCTGCTGAATGTGCTAAATTAGTCATTTATTGATGAAATATAGAAATCCTGATATACGAAACACACCATCCACAAAACATCAGAGATAATTCGTTATTATGATGTTTGATATTTTCAGAGATTCTGAAATTGTTCATGTAACAAAAGCAATTGTTTGTCGACAAAGTCATTATCATGATCCAAATACACTTTGGTTACTAGCAATATTGTCATCAAAAAGTACATGCGTCGAACATATTTTAATACTACTTTCATCTCTTATTGAATATCTACACAATGCTACCAAGTCTGAGTTTTCTGATGTTGTTCAAGTGAGTATTTTTGGAAGAAATTTCTTATAATAGAAAACAAGATACGTAGCTTCTTCCTATTTTTTCTTCTCTCAACGTTATTCTTATTCTTAAATTCTTATCCAGAATTTTTTTTAAGGTGACAGCCGTTGTTAGAATTCTAGCAAATGTTATTTGCGAGACCACGGGAGAAGCTGTTGATGCTTTATTCAATAACCCAAAGCATACTGAGACGGAAACACAGCTTCTTTTGAATAAATTGTTGATGCAACCTCACCTGCATTTGCAAAAAGAAACACTTTGGCTTATAGGTACTAACAAAAATTTTCATACTACAATTAATACAAATTATGATGATGTAATAAATATATGATAAGCAACTTGGCAGCCTCAACTTCGATGAGTTATTGTCGTTTTTGATTTTGTTTGTTTCATTAAGGAAATCTTTATAATCATCCTTCGCTGCGACATCGTGAACAGGCGCGGAGTTTGATATGTACCTTGTCATCATTACGGCAAGCTGCATTGTCCACAGGAGCATCGTTATAACTTACCCAACTTATCAAGTAACAACAGGATTGAATAAAACATGAAGTTTTTAATTCTTTTCTACCCTTTTACACTTTTGTAAAAGAAAACGTAGATTTTTTATTAGAAATAAATTGTTATGTTTAATAAATAAATTTCTACGTTTTAAAATATCCCTTCGATCTGTCGTAATAAATGTATAGTGCTATAATAATAACTTTCGATACGGGTTTGTAATAAATAATAACTTTGACGTTACTAAAGAAAAACTTGACAATGCATCATTTACTTTTTTATAATTCAATACAACATATTTGAAAAAACTGGTACTTGACTCATTGAACAACAAATTACTTCTTAAATAACACTTATAAATTATATTTGTGCTCAATCTTTCTCTATATATATATATATATATATAGAGAGAGAGTTCACCGGTTCATGTATTTGTAGGTAAATGTGTAGTATTTTTTTTTTACGACAGCCATAAATTTCTGAATTTCTTAAATTCTATTATTCATTAGTTAATTCTAAACACATGATGGGATTTTTTATTTCACCTTCAACGATCGCACTAACATTTCACACTTGGCATAATTGTTTTTTTTCTTACCTTTTAGTTGCAGATGGCAATCAAGCTTTAATAATATGGTCCTCAGCTCAGTAATCCATTTTCACATCTCTGAATCTTCTTTCAGACCCTTGCGGGCTGCTTGGCACATCTTCTAAGCAAGGTACTCTTAAAAAATTGAAATAAATACGTCCCATAACATCGGCCGTTGGATGATAAGATTTCTTTAAACATCGATACAGCATCTCGTCGCAAACGCAATGGGACCTGTGATAAATTAAGTTCAATTCGTAGGTAAGTAGAATTCAAACATTAGAAGTTCTGCTGCATACACTCAATACTGCAATTGAACGACTTACTTAGTATAAATAGAATTATTGGTCAGATTATATCTACTTTTTTGTGCTCTGACTTTTACTGGGCAAAGGTCATGGCTTCGGCAGCACCTGCGTCAGAGGACAGAAATATGTGTTACAAATGCGCTTTCCATTGTACAAATGCGAAATCCATTGTAATGTAGTCGTATAAAAAATAATTTTATTCACCTATCTATTTGAGCCTCACGTCCCAAATCATGATAGTTATCAGCGATATCTCCTGTGCCACACCATTTTGTTCCTGAAATATGTATTTTGGATATTTCTCATTTGAGTAATACTAACGATATACATGAAATAAACTCTGGTGCTATTATGTAAGCCTTTAGCTCTAACTTGAAAGGCGAAAAAATCTAGAAATTCACGATTGCTTTATTATTGCAAACTGAGTTTCTCTTCTATTTTAATACGCATAGCTGATATCCAGTGATATAAGATGTTTCACATACCAGGTAGAATACCAAAAAGCAAACTGAGGGGATTAATGCTGGGTTTATTCGATCTGTTGGTTGCGTCAATCGGTAATGTGGATATTGCATCTTCTTGCATCTCTTCTAAAAGTTCGCATTGACGCATAAGTGTCGTCATTTCATTGAAAGATACTTCTTGTGGTTTAATTTCAGTCGATAAATTCTTCAAAACTTCCATAACTTCGGAAGGTTCACTGCAAAAGCGTTAACCTTTGTCTTTATTTTCACATTTGAATGCTTTTTAAGGCAAAAAAATGTCGAGAAAATAAAATAGTAAAATTTAATATTGTGCGATGGAAAAACCTGTACCGATTCTAACTATTCGAACTTGGATGTTACAGATTCATTGAATGTCCAGTGCAATTTCTTACAGGAAATTTGGAACTATCAAAAAAAAAAAAAAAAAATCGCAATGATCGAATAAAATTATTTTCATTTCAACTTAGTATTCCTTTAGAAGTGATGTTTGTTGTTTTTATCCAAGCTTTATGGTCAGCTCGACAAAATGTAGAGAAAGAATCAATTCAGTCGCTTTTTTATTTGTAAATTCGAGGTAACGCTTATTAGTTTTTTTTTTTTTTTACAGGAACAACTATTCACGGTACTTAAATATAACGCTTGAATTTATACAACCTGTTTACCGCAATTGGTAATCCCCATATGCGGGCATACCCAGTAATTTGAACTGACGTAACGTGTAACACGTTGTGGTAATCAATTTTTTGCGAGCACAATGTATTACTGAACGAATGGACAAAACGATGAAACAAAGGATCGAGGCATATTCCGTGTCGAAAAAAAAAAAATGATCAAAGGTTAATGGAAAGTTAGAGGAAACTACACAAAGAGAGAAGGACGAAAATCATGTGAAAATATCACTTGTTACATTCACTTGCGTCTTTCTTTCCAATAACGATTGCACTCAGTCTAAGATAGTTTGCCAGTGTGTACATTAGAAATTGGGATATTATAAAAATTGATCAACTGAAAATTTGCAGGCATAGAGGAATTCGTCGAGTGAAAGTATGGAAAACTCAACATAATCCACGAGCGTTTGTACAGTGATTTAACAGGATTAACATTGGCTACACAAGAACGCAAGTTGTAGGAAAGTTTCCAAATCTTTCCACGTGAAAATAAACTTCCTGCAAAACCTTTTGAACTGTGAATTTTTCTTTTAAAATTATTAATTTTTCTAACGCTACCCTCGGATATAAATATTAAATTTTTTTCCAAAAGTCACACTTTTCATGAATTTCTCTAAACGTTCGCGGAAACTTTCGTCACAGTATTCAATTATGCATTATAATTCATTTACATTGGGCCAGAATTTTCTGAATAGCTTTTAAACTAGCTGATGAAAAGACTTTTGCCAAAAAAAAAAATTTGAAAAGTCTTCCACGAGAAAAATTGACGGATAAAATTATAGAGAATATCTATAAATCCCTCTGCGGTGTTTCCTTTCACAATCATACGGAGAAAAATTTCGCTACGCAGGGTCAGGATCGAAACCGCGAAATTTTTTTATTACTCAGAGAAGATGTAAGTTGCAAAATACGAAATCGCACTCACTAGACCTCGACGATGTTGCAATTTTCCAGCTGATTGGTGTTGCTGAGATCGATTACGGCGACGGTTTGATCGTGAAAATAAGCCGCCCGCATTTCGTCGTCGGGAAGTCTAGCCTTCGGAACAATTCCGCGAAGACCTTTGTACGTGTTTCTGAATAAAGTCGGCTGTTGCATGGTGACGGAACAACTTCCCAGCAGCAAAATTAATTGCACAGATAATCCCATCTTGTTTACAGCTTCTGCGAAATTCACATGAGAATTGTTATTTCCGACCGATTAAAAATTTTCAAATACAAAAATGATTGGAACATTTCGCGATTATCGCTGCATGATTGATTCGTTTATATAATATTCCATCAAATTGCGTGACAGGAAAATTATGCAAGCTGCGATTACATCTACCACAGAATATAATAAACGCGACGCGCATGGAGTTTGGTGTAATTAATCCCTGAATGCGTTTCACGTAATTAGCATACGTTGGCATAACACACTCGATGCTTCGTTTCAACTTTTTTTCACATACATCCCTGCGTTTATTTTCTTTTTCTTTTGTAATTTAAAATTTCACTTTGTTGTTCGAAAATCACTCTCGCACGCAGCGCCTTCGTAATCCGCTCGCTATCACCGATCTTGCGGAATTTTAAACGTGATGTTAATATTTGTCCGATAGTGAGAAAGAACGCATTGCAGATATTTCGTACGATATGAATGATCGATTTTCTCCGTAAAACGTATCCGTATATTATCGATCGAATACCCGTGACCTTTACGATATACACAAACAACGATCCTTGAACCGCATACTGGCAGAAAACTCCATGCTCCCTTAATTTTTGCGCGCCTTATGATCGCGATATTTTACATCGTGCCAAGTATATATTGTGAAGTTTTTTTTAAAACTTTTCCATTCAATTCGAAGCACAAGAATTGAAGTATCTAGTGTATATTACCACATATATTTATTATTCACAAATTTGCAGAAGTAATTTGCTCACCGTCTATTATGTTAGAATTTAACTTTTATATACGTGCATCGTTTAATTTTTTAGCTTCGATATTTATTAAGTTTCGATTTGAAATTTAATTCACGTTCCGTTAACTGGTATTCATGTCGTTTATCTAAAGGTTGAGATATCTGCTGTCAACCGTCGTGCATACACAGTGGCTTTATGCAATTATTTAAGTATCTTTCTAGAGGTCTCGCTTCACACGCATACCGGTAATTTCGAGGACAGGTTTTAATATTTCTAATATCGATCGGGCCGCTTTCACATATTATTTTACATTTATGTTAACATTAAAAGAGAAAGAACACGACGAATCAAATCTCTCTAATTCCAGTTTGCCTTATAATATTCACACTACGATTCATACTTGAATTTATTTATTTACTGCGTCCGTTAAAGTTCGTTTACTAAAATGTGAAAATTAATCCTCTGAAGAATGAATTCGCGAAGAAACCGAAACATCGATAATTGTTAATTTTTTTTTTTTTCTTTTTTTACAGCTAACGAACCGATTGAACCACCAGCGCCGAAGACCACGTGAAACTGTCTCCCACTTTATACGTGCGAATAATCGTATAAGTGAAAGAATATAACAACGGAGTAATATATGTTTCGCTTTGCGGAGTGTTGCGTGTGTATTTTGTCTACCGAATCGAATGGAGCAGCATTCGTATGAGCCAGGCTGACGTTACCTGGTCAATCGAATCGAGATGAATAAATGAATTCTCGCTATACCGGATTGTGGGTCTTCCTCCTCCTCATCCCCCCCTTCGATTTTTCCCTCTTTCTCTCTGTCTCAGTTCCTTCTCAGCTGTCTCGCACTTCTAAATAATGCAGCACTGGAAGTGTACCACATTGTCTGAAAGAGACCCACTTTTACGAAACGAAAGAAAGTGGGACACTGGCGTGTAACATGCCTATCGTGCCGGTGTCCGAGCGCCTGAGCATCAGCACTTTGACCAAGTGACTCTGATCAAATACACACAGTACTTTCAAATCACCAAGTCCAATTTTTATCAAGTTATTTAGCGAAGAAAGGCACTGATTACGGTCAATTACAAACATTAACAATCGCCGGGTAAACCGGGATTACGGTTATAACTCGCTTCGAATATTCAAAAAATTTCAAACTACCCATAATTCAACTTCGCGCGGATTCGATTATCTCCGGTATTTATCGCTGGCGTACGCGAAATATTCAAGAATTGAAATTCAACGGCGGTATATCAAATGTTTCGAAATCCAAGTGAAATGCACACGGTACTTGCCAATCACCAAGTCCAATTTTTGTCAAGTTATTTAGAGGAAGTAGTAACAGAATATTGTCAATTGCAAACATTGACAATCGCCCGGTAAAACGGGATTACGGTTATAACCCGCTTCGAATATTCAAAAATTTTCAAACTACCCATAATTCCACTTCGCGCGGATTCGATTATCTCCGGTATTTATGCTTGCGTACGCAAAATATTCGAAATTTGAATTTCAACGGCGGTTTTTCAAATGTTTCAAAATCTATAAACTCTTCCAAGTAGTTTATCGAAATATATAATGTGTATGTAAACTTGTACCCCGCGATATGAAAATTTTCAAATGCGCCATACCGGATGAGTCCGTTCCAAAATTTTCAAAAGAAAAAAAAAAATAATGCAACGATTTTATCAACAAGAAATATACCTTATACAGGTATGATCACATAATACGTAGATACATACGTTTAATTGTTTTTGAAAATAGCAGTATATAAAATAGAAGAAGTGAGACAGATTGTTGCGATTGCAAAAGCAAAGGGCAATGAATGGCGCCAGCTTCGAGCCATGCCTTTCCGGCCCACGTTTTATTTTTTAAGGGTAAAAAAGAGGTAGAGGTAGATTCCAAGGTAAAATATACGTCGTGTTGGAAGGCGAGTATGTATGGAAAAAAAAATTTGCTGTAAAAAAAAAAAGGGAAACGAGAAACAAACGTCGCCGTAGCCGTACAAATCTTGTTCAATTTGATTGACTTCTGCATTCAAACCTATGTACATTGCCAAGTAAAATACAATAGAAAACAATATATTCACAGAAGCTATAACATGTACACGCGCCTCGTCAAGTTAGTTAAACACCGTCGTCATCATCATCATTTACTTATCATCTCGATTAGAAAGAACGGTGTAGGAAATACGTCTCTATCCATTTCTTACAAATCACTTCTTCATTCATCCAACTTAAGGTATACTGCCACCAAAGTTTCAATTTGTCTCGTATAATATTTAAATCAAAATATCACGTTCGTAAGTAAATGTTACTATAACATATTTTAACCATCAGTTTTTTGAAGATTAACTATTGAAACGAATTAAACAGCATTCATTTTGACAATTGATCAATATCTCTTTTTCCAAGTAGCAGTTTATTGATAATAATCTTAGAAAGTTAGAAGAATTCAACCATTCTTGGTTACTGGACACTGAACATCGTACTTTCTGATATATAAGAAGCTTTAAACTGTAAACTGGAATGGTTTATAGTCATGAGTAGGTCAAGCGTTTCTGCTTCAAGATACACAAGTATTATTTTAAAAATGACGATTATATCTGTGTGGATAAAGAAAAAAAAAAGGATAATTATATTTCAACAAAACTAGTTGACCGTGTGCGTAACAGTGGCGTTAATTACTGAGCAAACTAAAATTATTGTGCAGTGTATCTTCCAAGTATGACGATTACCTCGATATTATCTAATAGAAAATGAGGCATGAAACATACACTGAAAGACAAGAATTCAGGAATCAACTGAAGATACATGGATGAGCTAAATCTGAACTGGTTTTCGGCTTGTAGCAATTTTAATGTACGATTCTCTGCGCAAATATGTATGTTTAATCAATTTGTATCATTCACAGGCGGCAGAAGGGCGTTCGTCGTGTGTAGGATGGAGGGAGCATCGGCCCAGCAACAAATAGAAGCAGCACTCGTCGATACTGAAGTATCCCAAGGGCACCAAGAAGATGAAGTTCCCACCACCTTGCAGGCCGAAGAGCTGACATGCTCGCTTTACATTTCACGGGCTGGCAATAGCCCGAATAGTCAAAATTCCCAGAGTGGTAGCGAGCTGGCAAAAGTGGTCCTGGAAGATGCAATACGCATGGCTGACCCATCCGCTGGATGGCAAGTATCCGAGACTTCGTGCGGTCTCATCGCTGCCTTTGCACGAGAAACCGATGCGGACAAGCTGCTACAGAGAGGAGATCTTGCACGGATATTTGAAGGCCCTGTTCAGGTTTTTAAGAAAATTAATTTACTATAAGAATTTCAATTTGTACAGGGTTGATGATCAAACATGCTTTTTTGCGCACTATGAGTTATTACACTAGATATTTGTTTTATACTGACTTGAACATTGACCCGCAGGTAGCTCGCTTTTCAGCAAGGGATTCTCGGTATCATCAGGCAGTTTTGTTACGAGACGTGCCATGGGCGATTCCACTCCAAGATCTAAGTTCTGCGTTATCAAAGCAAGGCATTGCTGCAGGGAGCGTTGAACGATCTCGTCAATACATCAGAGTTGAGGTAAAATTGAACGTCGAATAGCTGTTGAAAATTCTCCAACAGAAAAATATCAGTGAAATCTTACCGTTCGGATAGGTTCTCAATGCAGGTCATTACGAGCTGCTCTTACGTCAAGGTCTTGATTTTTTTGGAGCTGCTCGATTCAGCGCGGTACCAGAACGGTGGTGGCGAAATGGTGGTTCCGTCGGAGGGGGACCCTCACAGGCAGTCATTGGAGGAACCGCAGCTGGTTGCAACGGAGGCGAATTGCCACCTGCGCAGCAGGGTGACGGAGTATTGCAGTGCTACAGATGCCAGGGTTTCTGGCATGTAGCCGCCAACTGTAGGCATTTGCCAAGATGCGTACGCTGTGGTGAACCGCACAGCGTTGAATTTTGCCCACGTCCACGAAGCAATCCTGTCTGTTGTCATTGTGCAGGCCCTCACCACGCAGGTCAGAGACTATCTGACATATTTCGTGAGCGTGTCTTTCCTCTGTTTATCTTTTTTCAAATACAGATAGAAGTCAATCTACCTACATGTCTGCCACTAATGTCCAACTCATAGGATTCCGTCAGTGTCCAGTCAGGCTGCAACTTTTGAATGCGACCCCAATCAGTATCACGTTAAGTACAACACGGGCAGGAGGGCAATACGGTCTTCAAGCTGTAAGCAAAGCTAGCCTTCCCCAAGAGCAGCAGTCGCAGTCCCAGGTTGCGCCTAGTCCTTAAAATCTGATAACGAATGGTAAATTTGAGTTATCCCATACACCTCATATCCTATCAAATCATTGTAATCTAGGTACATAAATATATTCAAATAATAATAGTAATGGTAAACCAATAATAATAGATGATCAACATTAACAAAGCAATGTCCTCCTCAATAAGTACTAGCCCAAGAATAGATATGCCACGAAGGATATAACAAATTAGAAATTCTCAGAGAATTCTTAACATGACAGTTAATAATACAAATCCACCTATTGTTTCGAGATCTTTTTACGTTTAGCATGACTCTCTACGCTGTTATAAGTCTGAAATTCAATGATAGCTTGTTTTTACACAAGGGTTGCTTGTGCCTTTGTTAACCACAGATATAGAAATTAGCAGTAACAAAGAGGTTGCCTAACACTATTTTATCAAAAACTTAGGCAGCCTTATCAATTTTCAACGAACAAGATAAAACGGACTGTACATTTTTTTAAATATTTATGTGCGATTTCGTTCAAATACATGCAAATATATATATATATTGAATATAACCAAGATGTTCATATTTTCAACATTCAAACAATCCGTCTTGCTGTTGGTAATTCTATAGAGAGTAATTTGACATGCTCAAAATTCTCACAGGGCGCATTTGTCAATTTGAAAATAACTGGGCCTGAAAAAGCGATTTACAAAAGCATAAGCAATTACTGAACTTGCCTCGTAATACATTATCGGAAGTTCTCTGCCTGTGTAAATTTAACTTTTTGCTATCATATACAAAAAAAACGTATACGCACGTATGTACATAATTTGCAATTTTAATATCGTTCGTTATTAATTTACGATTTCTCAGATCGTCCAATACAGTAGAAGTATAGAAATGCTATGAGTAACTAAGACAAGTCATTGTGTAACATAACTTTTGAACATTGATAACAGAGAGAAAAGAGAATATATGAAAGAACATCACGTTAAATTGTAATATCATAACATCTAATATTATAATTCAAATTTGAGTCAAATAGTCACTTATATTAATTCCAAAGAGTGCTGCAAGACAACAATGGTAATTATTATCATAATATATTTCCAACATTTACAACTTTGTATGAATGACTTACGGTTGGAAGTAGTTTGAAATTTGTGTTATCTTTACTTATTTTCTATCATTTGTCTACAGGAATCTTGAATTCATAAGGTATGTAATGATGAATTTTGTTCTCTCTAAACACAAGATCGAAACCAGAAAAAAAAAATTCAAACAACATTTTTGAGAAGTCACGTAAATAAAAAAAAAAAAAAAATGAGGTCGTTCAATAAGTAAAAAAAAGTCACTGAAGTTATCAGAGTAATAAAAAATTTGCGCCCTACTAATTCAAAGTTATCACAAATATAGATATATTTCTACGCTTGGTGATTAATGACTATTTAAGTGTCCCAAAGGATCTCGATAATTTACAACAGAAGAGTAGGTAAGATAACCAAATCATCAGATGAACTAACTTCTCACAGCAATGGCATTTACAATTAGAAGTAATTAGCTGCGATCTCTCCCTTTTTTCTCTCTTGCTTTTTTAATCTGTCATGTGGACGTTACAAATAGAGAAACTATGAACAAATTAAACGTATTGCATCAAATCCCAACTTGTGCAACGTTACATAGCTGATATACATACATATAATACACACAAAAGAAGGCAGTCGAAAATTTACATACATATGGAAAAAATGCTCATACAATTATTAATAAATTTTCCAATTCAAGATCGTTCGCAAGCTGGGATTGTTAAAAAATACGAAAACAATTAGTGCGAGATATGTACGTATTATAAAACAGGAAGTTTTTCGCTGTAAGTATCATAGATATACTCTACAGATGTACAAAAAAATAAAATATTGTATATATGTATACATATTTGTGATGGCACACAGCACGCTATTTTCTTTCTTTGTTTTTTTTTTTTTCCTTTTAAACGCAGATAGAACTTATAGATTAAACATCCGTAATCAAAACTAAATAATAAAATTATCTTTCGACATTTATTTCACTTTTACTTACTATTAAATCGTGCTTTCATTATTGGTATGAGGCCAGAGGCATGTACGTAAAGTTACATTCAAACTGCTACGATTTTGTCTCTGTTATAAAATTATAGCCGCTCCTTTAGTTTGTATATTTAGAGATATAATTATTAGATGCTTTGTGAATCATTTGTTTTTCTTCATAAATAATATGTATAAAGCTGCGCAGATACAGAATTAAATCTGTGAAAGAGGAAGAGTAAGTAAATAGAGAATAAACTATAAACAAAAGTCCATACTTATACTAATTCGGTACCTTTCAAAATATTCTAGAAGATGGAACAACATTAGAGAACCATATCAAAATGCACTATACAGAAGATATGAATTTAATATGTTTCAATGATAAAAGTTATTTTGTTGAAGGCATTTTAAAAACACCTACATTCGCGCAAAAGAAAAAAAAAAGGAAATAAAATGTAAAATTGACTAAGGTTTTTTTTAACCGAGTCTTGAAACTTACGATTTGTTGATTGATTTATGGGTTTCAGAGAAGCATATTCATCGATTATTTAAATGTTGCACAGCAAAACCAACAGGATCATAGTCCATAGTTAGGTTCTGCATAAAATTTTAACAAATGATAAACATAGTTATAAACTTATTAAAAGTATAAATATAACGATCGAAACATGTTATACCGCATGTCGGAGGTTTGAAAAACTATACATGATAAAATTAAAAAGCTTTTCTTCATCTTCAACTTCGTGAAATAAACATCTATTCATTGAAACATTAAGAGTAAATAGATATTTTTCATAGTAATGTGAAACAAGTTTCCACCGAATGAATAAAAAACGTTATGAACTAAATACGAATTCCAAAATAAACTCGTTTTTCATTGTAAAAAATAAGATGTTCAGCGAAAAAAAAAATGTGAAGTAGGAACTTGTACATTTTGTGAATTGCATAGAACTGTTCCATGATGCTTGTAACGGAATGTATTCAAACATAACATAAAAATCAGTTGTTCATGTACCATACCTATATTTAACATTAAAATCAAGTAATTTCAATTTACCTACCAATTCGGTTTTGATGCTCGAGCTAGTGAATACATGTATCTATTGTTTGCTATATACAGGTAAATGATTTTAAATAAAACATTGAGCACGCTGCTTGCGAACGTCTTGAAAACAAAGCTAAAATGTAAAACATTCTAATAATCCAGCATAATAAAAATTTGCTAATTAGCTATTTGTAATCATAATTCAGAAATAAAATATTCATTATTCTATATTTGTGAGAAATACAAGAGTCATTCCAGTATTATTTCGAAAATTTTTCATCTATCAATTTCATTTACGTTCGCTTGCAATGAAAAAAAAAACAGAAAAAAATAATTTTACACTAAACACAATCTGTTAAAATGAGAATTGAATAAATAAATAATTATATTAAATTTTTGAAAAGAAGTGGTCTAACTCTTGTATAATGAAATGCGCTTTTTTCAACAATAATTGTTCAAAACCTGTTCGTAGTGCAACATTTCACAAATTCTGCTTTGGCCTGAATCATACCCTGCTCCAGACTATGGGTAATCGGGCAAATAATTATTGAGTCTGGACACAGAGTATTGGGATCACAGCGAGAAGACTGCCTGGATTACTTCCCTAATTGGTTGAGGTCTTTTTTGCAGGTCAATAGGCGGGTCTTCACACCGAGCGTGATGATCCCTCAAATCCTTCCAATTATTAAAGATGTGTTCATATTCTAATTCCTTTTGGTATTCATTCAACTTCGTATATACGTGCAGCAGTCCGCGATAATCATACTCGAGTCCACTATAGCTTTTCCCGAACAGTTTTAAACCTGAGAATAAGTTGGTTCACATCGAATTATTTTTAATAACAAAACTATTTCTAGAGGGCAGTAAGTGTATAGTTGATCAAATAGTAGCGAGTAACTTTGTATGACTCAGTTCTTCCTCATTTGCAATAAGAAGCTTGGCCAAACAAGTGGACTACATGGATTATTCTTTGAGGCAACTTACTAATAGCTATGCTACGTTGATATAGTTTCTCAGCATCCTCGTATCGGTTCATATGGAAGTTATACAGTGAGGCTAAATGTCCTATGCTCAGCCCAACTTCATAGTCATCGGAACCCAACAGCTCTTCTTTGATGCTAATTGCTTTGAGATGCATTGCTTCCGCTTCCTAAACGAGTAAATATTGTCCGTCAAGTATATGCAGTGTTCTCAACAACTATTTAAAGAAACGGTTCTTTGACGATGAATCATGCTCGGTAATTTTTTGCCAAAATATTAACTCCAGCCTCACCTTAAATTTTCTCATACTTTGATATAATCTTCCCAAGTTGCCGTAGTGTTTAGCTGTTTGTACATTTCTCTCTCCAAAGGCAGTTTTTGCCAATTGGAGGGCAGACAAATGCAAAGACTCTGATTGCAGTAGAAGTTCTTGATCAGAAATGACGCTTGGTCTGTTATCTAGTGCTATCTCTTCTAAAATTAACGCTTTTACTCTTTTCGCACTTGCCAACATCAAGTGTTCAGTAGGTAATAGTTTTTCCATAATGTTAATTGCATTAACAGCGTGATCACTATAACAAGAAAAAATCCTCTCCTCAATATTGTATGGACTGCTAAAAATGCATTCAATAACTTTTTAGAAAACATAAGTTCATTCAATCAGTTTTATTCTACTCACCATGCTTGTTGAAATTTCCCTGAACTGTATTCATGAACGTAAAGTGCGTAAGCCAGATCTTCATATGCAATTGCGACAAGTAGATTTGTTTTTCCAAATATAAGTTTTTTAATCTCGAGAGCAGTCTGAAAAAGAACTATAATATTGTAACTAATTTAACATCAACAGGAATTCGAGTTGAATTTCGTTTTAAAAATTGGACAAAGATTTCCTAGGTCCTCCCGTAAATTTTACGAATATATTTCTCACCTTTTGGACAGATACGCTGTTAATAACGTTATCATAATTCAATAAGTAAAATCCGTAATCTGTTAGAACATCGCTGTACTTTGGATGATCGACATCGAAAAGTTCTCTGGCAAGGTATACAGCTTGTTTGATCAAAATACCAGCTTTCTGAAACTCGCGTTTTACAACACAGGATTTGGCAGCTTGCCTTAAAACATCGATAGTGAAACGTGCCGGAAGAGTTGGGGTTAATTCTTTCAAAGCCTCCATACTCCACCTATAATAAATTATTAAATTTCTGAAGAAATTTCGTTTTCAACAATCAAGTCCAAAATAATTTCATTTGAACATGAATATGTACTCTGATCATTGAGACTTTTTATTTACCTGTATGCCTGATCGTATTCACTTCGATTAAAAAAGAGGACGCTAAACTCTGCGTAAAGAGCGGCATGATTTACTCCATCGTACCCTGCTTCCTTCAACTTGGCGACTACCTCAACGGCTAATTCACGTGTTTCCGCTGCCCCACGAAATTCACAGTAGGTTGCTTGTGCATGTAACAATCTACATTTTTTTACAAAACGATTGACCAACGTCTTTTGATTCATACTTTGTTATTAAAAATTCAATAAAAACTCGAGTGCTTGAAAAAAAAATGTACAAGATTTTGCAGTTCACCTGTATTTATTTTGAGAAATATGTTATTCCAATGCAAATCTTTTTGCGTATTGAATTCATAAAATTAGATAATGTATTCTAAGGTAGTCACTTACTTGTAACAGCAATCCAAGGTAAGGCACCAATTTTTTGGATTTTGCCGAGAATTAATACATAGCTTCTTACAAGCCAATAAAACTTTTTGACTTTCCAAATACCAACCAGCGTCGCTTAGAAAACCTCCCAAAGTAAGTCCTAAGTTGATTATTTTGCTGCATAGTGTTGGATCGTCTTTACCACACAAGCAATATAACTCGTACTTCATTACCAGCTCCTTATTGATCCCTGTATCATGATCCATGAGGGTCTGTAATAAAATTTATAAACAGTTTAAAATTTTCAAGCCATCATGATTATTTATTGATATGAATGTATGCATATGTAATCAAACCTGAAAAATCTGTAGTAGATGAATTCGGCGATTTGTGACCTTGAGTATTCTGGCAAAAGTTTTTAGGTGGCAGAGTTCTGTGCCAAGTAAGCATAGCCGTTTTTCTTTCCATAACTGTAATGATAAGTCGTATAAAATTAAGTGACATTGAGCGTATTTATCAGGCTTATATGGATAAGAATTTATTATTGGCAAAATCAGTGTCTGTGACACCTGAATGCTTCAGCGATGATAACTGACAATCAATCGAATCAAGTTATGGAAATGTAGATCGATCTCGAAGTGCGAACTTTAAGAAATGAGATAAGACTTCGGCTTGGAAGGTTTCGCAAATTTGATATACCACAAAAACTTAGAATACGCTAAGTTTGACGCTGGTTTTCTAGCAATACGAGTTAATATACTGGTTCATAGTGGAAAAGACATCGAACGTATTGTGTGCATGATGAGAATTGCACTGACAAACAGCTGACAATAAGATTAATAATGGAATATTGGATTCTGGTTAACAGACAGCTTGATAAGGGAAAATAAATAATTCACATGTTAAAAGCATATCGGTGGCATATGAATCCGAGTAAAAACGATATATTCTATATTTCTTTTTGTTGTTTTATTATATTCTATAAATTGAATGGTAGCGTATGAAATGGAGGTGTAAAAAAAGAATATGGTCTGCTTGCGTTTGACATTTACCTGATAATAGAGGTCAAACAATACGTTCTCCGGAAGATAGGGGACATATTCTTTGCAGATTGTAAATTTTTCAGCAACCACAGAAACACTCAATTTGTATAAAGTGTCGGTACTGTGCAGTCGTGAATTTTGTCCTTCGGCCATTTTACCACACGGCCTTCGTAACTGACGTTTATCAATGGTTATATGTATGTACACTTAATTAAATATCGTTCCCAACCATGTTCGTCGTACGGATTGCGCACTGGCTATCTTTTTCCAATCATAAAGTACACCAATTTTTTTCTCATCACGGACCAATTGACGAATATCACCGTTCACTAGGCTCAGTGTCAACTTATATCACATCGACCGAGCTAAAATATTGAAGATTGGATCAACGACGTCACAACGAGAAACTGAGGAAAGCACATAGTACACACAATACATGCGTACACCACTATTGCAGCAATGACCAATCTAATAACAGTAGATAGCTGATTGTGTTTTTTTTTCCACTTATTTATTATCGTATGACGGTAAGAACTTGACGTCGAGTGATGCGAGAGTTCGTCTAATCGCGTATAGATAACGCTCGTCACCAAATATGCATCATTCACACTTTCAAAATGCCAACAAATTCAAGATTTTTGTTGTCAGATTTTTCGTCCTCCAAATGCATTTTGTTTCGGATCGCAAACAAGTTAGCTGGAAAGGGAAGAAGGCATTATTGAATATCACTGTACAACCTATCACCAATTATTTGAGGGAAATATTTATCTGAGTCACGTCGGTTTCAAGGTACAGTCATATTATTCCGAGAGTTTCTGTATAGGTATGTGGAACAGTTCGTGCGCCTGGCGCACTGAAAAGGCAACCGGCATTAGTATTAATTATATTCAGGCTGAGCACCGTATTCAAAACGTCACTAATTAGTTGTCAAATTCAAAGCATCGTAGCGCGGTACTCGACCTAAATATGACGGATAGTAATTCCGGTTGCCTTTCTCAGTGCGTCAGGCGCACGAACTGTTCCGCATATACAACAGAAATTCACAGTATAGGAAATTAGTATTATTACCACGCAGGTAAACAAGACAATATCGACTTATAGCTCTGAAATAATGTTAATTCTGGAAATAAGAAGTTTTTGTACACTCATAACGAATTACGTTCTAATTTTTAACGATAAAAAATCACGTGTATGCAAGCATGCCAAAGTAATGAGCAGAAAAATTTCAGCAGCCGGATTAATTTTCGGGCTTTAACAGCGAGTGTGATCACGATAGTGAGAGGAACGAATTAAAAAATCTTAGGATGATGTAACATATTACCATATGGCAGCAGCGTATTGTATTGGTTCAAAAAATACCTATTGCCAACTCGACACGTGCGAGAAAATTTGATGATCATTTATCACAACTGCAGCACTTAGAACTCTGTGATCGAGAAAAATAGGTTTTAAAGATTTTGTTCCAATTTAATAGTTTCCAGAATACTCCACGTGCTGCATTGATGTTTGAAAAGAACCTGGATGGCTGAATGGGCCATTCTGCAGGTAAAAATGTGTGAAATTGTTAAATTTTTCTCCACGAAATACGTGTGCAAATGTGAGAAGGCTATCGCTTACGTCTCTCTCTTAAGTCGCTAGTAATTATTACTTATAATTATTGTCCCTCCAAATGATATATGTAATAGACTTTTCGGATACAAGCAGAATTATATCAATAAAAATAATATTCTTGGTATAATGTATTCCAAATAGAAATTTAATGCATGTGCATTTGTGTCGCGGAGAAGAAGAATTTTAAAGTTGTCACACATGTGGAAAAAGCAAATTTACGAGAATATATAATTAAAAAATGGAAGATCTAATCGAAAAACGCTTTACCACATTATTTTTGGTTTTCAAAGATAAATGCGAACAAAAACAACGTGTCGTGTTTAAACCAATACCAGATCAAAACAATATTTAACGAACTGTATTGGTGCGGTATAATCTATGTCATATCCTCAGGTTAGTGGTTCAACTTTATCTTTTCATGGCGGCACAGATTCTAACAAGAGGTTTTTCGCCGGAGTAAAATGACATCATGATTACGTATTTCGTGATCAGTTACATTTTATAAAGTGATTACGAGAGATTAGTTTTCAAATAAATTTTACTATGATCACGTGATTTCTCATGATTCCTAAGATTTCATATAATTCTTGTAATTGTAAATGATTTCTCATAACTGCGAATGATTACTTTGATGATTAATGATGCAGAATTTTATTTTAATATTACCGATTTCAGTGTGATTTCAACGATTACAAAATGGTTTCGAATAACATTCTTTTATTCTCGAATGACAATATAATGAAGGATGAATATAGGTCTATTAGTTTTCCAACACAGAGATTTAAAAAATGTCTGTGAACTGATAAAAGACCGTGTTATTGTAATGACGGTTCGAAAGCACCCGCGAGGCAAACATTAAATTCAATCTGTTTGTGATATATCTCCAAGTATTACAAATTCGGTGGGAATGAAATTCATTGCATTTAATATTTTATGATAGTCGGTGATTGGTCACGTAATTTTGGTTGTGGTTTTAAATGCGCGGTTAATTGAGTCTACCTCACGGTTATTATCCTGTTTCAGACGAGACTGCAGCCAGTGAATGCAACAAAATGAATAATCGTACCAGTATTGATAGAATATGGATTGGAACAACGAACGGATAAATTTAAATGCCCGGAAATGTATAACATTGAAATACTGTTTGAACGAAACAAGCTTGCAATCCTGAAATGAGTAATATATTCAATCATTTTCGGAGTCAATTACGCAACGATTGACACGCAGGAATTTTCATAAGCTTAACAATAAAAAAGTCGCAGGAACACCGTACCAACTTAATGCCTGTATGTACAGAATTTTGAGGTAGTCTGTACCAATTAATAATATACGTATCATGTGATTCGATTTTCGAAATGCCAACTACAATTTGCGGTCTTCATATTTCCTAGCGCTTTCGCTATATTTTTAACATTACCGCACGGTGGTGATAAAAGAATAATCAAAAATCTTAAATTTCTCTAATTATGACAGAGGTTGTACAGAAAAAATGTGACTAAAAATCCATTTATTTTTTTACATATGGATAAAATTATGAGACGAGAATGAATCAAACTCATTACACATTGCGAATGTAATTTCGAAGAAAAATTTACGCAACAGTGGCTGTTTTCATGTTCAGAGGGTAATTCAAATCACCTGTTAAAATAACGAATTGAACAAACCGTGAGTGCGACACACGTGACGACTTGCTTCATTGCAAAGCTTAGCGATGGATTAAAAACAGAATATAGAAGAATCACGTTATTGCCTAAATTTAAGTATTTATTCAAGTGGTTTGACGAATGCAATGGAACGAGGGAAACAAGACGTTTGGAAAATTTTGTCCCAATTGCAGATAATGCATAAGACGTGAATTGCATTGACGTTTACGTGCAACTGCACTGCTGGTTAAACTATATTGTAATTCAACGATACGATTTTTCAACTTGCACAGATTACCATTCCACTAGACTCAACTTGTGGAGGCTCTCGTTTATTCAGTATTCGAAATGACAATTTTTATTCGGTCACTAGTGAATTAAACAAACAGATACTTAATCCAAGTGTTTACTATTTTGCACACGAACGAAAAATCCGTGTTTATGAATCTGCTCAGCGGATATATATATAAGCGCTGGTAAAAATATTTAATTCAACGTTGTACTAATATTCACTTTTATCAGCATGAAGACTATTGCGGCTCTGTTACTGATCGCCGGTAAGTTCTCAGCCTTAAAGTTTATTATTAACAGCACATTATCGAATATGAAATACGGATAAGTGAGCAAGCCTTTTTCATCGCAATTTATGATATTTCATAAGAGAATTTCAAATTACAATTACTCTAATATATCTCTACGCATGTGGGTAGACAACGTATTTATCGTTGAAGAAAGTAATTTGTTCCTCATCATTAATTGTTTCAGCCACGGCATCAGCTATCGAGTGGACCGATCTTCGTGGTAATTAATCATCTACAATCAGGATGCGAATGACATAGTTTTTGTTTTTTCTGCCTATTTCTTCTTAAGATTTAACCGACTCTTCGTTATTACAAAATTTCAGTGAAATGGAAATTTTGGTTGCTCGACCCATTCCACTGGTCGAGTTATTATCAGATGCCACGCACAAAAGCTGATGCCATTTCCAATGACTGGGTTGAAGTGTCTGGTCTCAGTTCCTTGGATGTGACTGGGTATTGCCTGGATGGTGACGGTCGCGTTTGTCTTTATTATGATTCCTATGGGAACATTGCCGCTATTCATGTAATCATTAATTGCGTGTTGTCATACTTAAAATTAGCCGAATGGCTGAATGCTGTACAGAAATTACGTAGGACCATACGGTTGATGAAATCGGAGAAATGTAGATGTGTACTGTTTATTTTTTTAGGCCGGTATGCTCGTGAGCGATGTTGCAGATATGCAAAGTATATACAACATGTCGGTGTTCAACCAATATGAGATAAAAACGATATTCGAAGAAGAGTACTGGACTAGTACTCTTTTATTCATATCCCCTGGTTAGTGGTTATATTTTCATTTAGTGCAAGTATAAATATATACATACAATGGAATTATAAATTTTTTTCCGTTACGAATTTATCGTACCAGTCCGATTCTACTTTTTGTAAGAGAATGTTGGTTTATAAAATGGGGACGAAATACCTTGATGAAATCAATCAACTTTCTTTTTATCAATTGACGGTTTGATTATTTGCAATATTTCATAGTTATCGTTTCATTCGTAAAAATTTGTCGCAGCAGTGAAATTCGATGCGAAAAATCTACCGAGACTGGATGATCAATGCGGCAAATAGTTTCTTTGATTTGTCATTTTCGATGCATTCAATAAAGCCCATTCGTATCTAATTGTCATTATCTTTTCAGACGATATTGCAGCTGGTGGTCGCGACGAAACGAATGATCTCACCGGCACTGAAGGAATATGGTTCGTAACCACGGACGGATATATAACAATTCCCAGGAATGTATCAGATTGGGATTCTGCATGGACGAAAGAAAACTGCATTCCTGAAATGGGTAATGCATAATTGGTCCACGAATATTTTTAAATATTAATAAGTGTCAAATACCGATAACAATTTATGTATAACTATTGGTACCTTATGATAAATGATCCAACAAGTACCAGGTTATATTAATCATACTCAAATGGAATTCAAAGGCACCAATGAATCTGTGCGACATGGACGGATATTGTTCCAATCTGACACGAGAATTCGCGACTATAAACATCAATTGATAAGTTATTTTATACGTATTTCAGGCACTCACTATTACTACGCGATGAATACATCGACCGAGTGTACAGCCTTCCAGCCTTGGTTCTTGTTGGAACAAGATGGCGAGCTGAGCGGTGTCGGACTACAGGGATTCGGATCAACGACTTACAAAAGCCGAAACTGGTATGAGGAGGTTCCAGCCGCCGCTATCAGGCCCACAATCCCGACGACCTCAGATTGTGTCGTAGAATGGGCTGCCGAATACGGTGTAATTTCAATGCACATTTACTTCACTTCCAAACCATGGGAATACTGGTGTTAATTGCAGAAATCCAGGTGCAAAAATGTTAATGGCTGAATACAATTCTATGATTATTGTGAAACAATTACATTTCATCTTTTAATTGATATCTTTCGTTGTAATTGGAAAAATTCGACTTCCTCCATGTGTCGACACTTTTTCAGACGGTATTTGGGTATGATAAATGGTACACGACGCTGATCAAAAAATACCATATTTTATATCTATCGAAGTACGTATAACCTGCAACTTATACATTAGATAATTGTCATCATAATGGCAATATGCACTTACTTCATTCCGTATACTTATTTATTCACCGTATTTTTCTATTCCATTACTTCGTTCACCGTATAATTGGAGTTACAGAAGCTGACAAATTGAAAACGACGCGCTAACGTTTCTATTATTTTACTTTTCTCTTATTGATTTCGACTATACTCCCAGTCATTTACATAATTTCAAACTATTACTGTACCTATTCTACATCAGCACCGATTTTTAGGTTGTTTATTATCCGCGGTTGCTATACCGCTATAATGATTTCAACTGACCATTTTGCGAAGTTCGTTTAATTATTTTTAGTTATCCAATATTGTGTACTAATTTCCTGAAATTCATACTTGGTTCGCTTCTGTTGAGGTATTCACAAGGTTTGATTTGTGAGATGGGTATAAGTGCTGATTGGACGCCTCGGTGGTTATTCAACTACTTTGAAAGCTAACATTGAGAAAACGTATACGTTTCGAGAATTATGTGCCAATCGAATATCATGGATGAAACCTGCAGTTTATTATCCAACAGTTGAATTATGGTAATGGCAGTGTGAGAAATATGAGATAATGAATGCGGTTCGATTCTACAGAAATCACTTCTACATTGAAAATTTTTTACAGAATATGTTCTACCGACTCGTTTGTACACAAATCTATTTTACGGAATATTGTTTTCATACAGAAAGGAATTCGAAATTCACATCAGAAATGATTCTGCATGAATTATTCCACAGGAGAATTGTAGTACAGAATAATTTACTACGGAAAAAAAATTGCTCCGTTGTCTTGAAACAGAAAATAATACGATCAATAGAAACTATACTTACGTAGATTGCAGATATATTTCACGAATACTGACGCACTCTGGAATATTTATCCCCGAGCGTTGAGCGCCAGCTCGGAGCCGCTGCGCTTGCTCTCAGGATCAAAAAGTATCAAGTCAACGTGCAAAAGACGCGGTCAGATTTGAAAACTTGATAGTGCGTAAAAAAAAAAAAAAAAATTAACTGAAAAGCTACATGATCAGCAGATGAAGGGTGCTTTATTTTTTTATGTACGGCTTATAGAATCGATACGCAAAATACACGTCCGATTCCCATAATTAATCTATATGTAATCGGACGTGACCGATAAATCAATACTGTTTTGATTGTTCAATACTTAGCATAAGCCCAAATTCAACTGGATTCGAATCGCAGATGGAGATGTACATATTAGTAGACGATAGACAATGAATCACTGTAAGTTTTCAGTAATTTGGAGCTTACGAATTTTGTCAATTATTTCATTATACTGCGGTAATATCAATTGTATAGCACCTCAAAAATTGGTTCGAGAAACTTATTTCGCGTCAGAAGGCGCTATTACTTCAGGGAAATAAAAACGCGATCGTGAACTATCGCAGGCTCCTCTCTGACTAATACTCATTGTATCGATAATTCTTTTTGTTGCGGGTGGTGCTAGTCGTCGATTATTCTGATTATGGTAAATAAAATGAGAAGAAAAAGACTTTTTGTGTTATAGTTGAAATAGAGACAAATGATTGGAAATATCGGATTTTCCATGGCAGGTGAAAAAGTAAACCAAAGGAAGATTCTGCTCCTATTCAGAGCTAATCTAATTTCCGCAAAAAGTAACGGTTTACGGATATTCCTCAGAAATTTGCACTCGTGTGCGGCGACTCGTCACTCTAAGGGTGAACTGATCTCTCACGCTTCAGTTTTCATCTTGATCGCTTCGATTGCTGGTGGCGCCCTCTGCACGCGAAACACATTTATTGCGCATTTTCCACATTTTGATAGTGTATGTACGCAAGTTTATTCTTCCGGCATATCCATCGAGGTAACCCCACGCTTTGAATGCGAGTACTTGAGTGACACGGGCTCCTTTGCGTTCTGTCTTTCAGATCCGCCTGTTGCACCTTGCGTTCACTCCTTGCCTCCGAGCTTTTTTACTTGAACCAAGCAGGTATTCATTCACCTCCCTCAGGGGCGCGACCCCTGCCGTCTCGGAAGTGAATTCTTTCCATTTCCCAGGTTACTTCGATCGATAATTAACTCGTTCTCAGGACCGTTCTCGTACCGTGGTGTCAACAACAGTCGCAGTTGGAAAATGTCCTCATAACATCAGAGCCTGGTTGTCGGCGCCATTTTATCGCCAGATAACCTGAATTTTCAATGCTTAATGGAGGCAAATTGTAATTCTTGGGATTTCTAATTACTCATGTCACATAAATTAATGAGACATAATCTATCATATACCTATTCTACCATTAACACGTGAAAAAACATGGTCCACAGGCAGCTGTTAACCTGGTTAAACTATTTTTTTCCACCAGATGGCACATTGCAAAGTGACTCGACCGAACGGTTGTGGCAATGTTAGATCGAAGGTGATAAGATTTAAAAGATGAATAATCTTGTCCCACGGGTCGAATCACAATACAGTTGACAACACTTATAAATATTATCATCTATTATTTCCTAAGCCAAGCTCGTATTTAAAAAATGTAGAGCAGCGTGTTGTATGCAATTTTCACATTTAAACATTATATATCTCAACGTTGGCCTTAACATAAAACCCTCATTTTACGATGTCACGTACAGAGGCCGAAAGAAATAAACACCTGCAAGAAATTTCAAATTCAAACTGCAATAAAGATAATTCTGCTGAACAAATACAGCAAACGTGCAAACAGGAAACACGAACAGATTACAAACATACAAGTCCTTATTTTCAGAATAGGGGATAACGTTTTTAACCAATCGTCTCGCGCTGGAATATCTAAATATCCTAATCACTATGCATAATCAGCGGCTTTTCCCACGATTAATCATGTGAGCAGCTTCAGCCAACCACCATACAACCTCCTCCCTCCGATTTTGAGCAGGAAGTTCGGAAAAGATCAAGATTAAGACTTCGGTATATATAAGCACTCGTAAAGAATAATTTACTCCACATTCAAAATCATTGAAGCAGTTCGCCAGAATGAAGACTTTCGCTCTTCTGTTACTGATCACCGGTAAGTTCTCATTCCCAAATAATACTGCATTTCAATTCGACTCATACATCACCGCAGATGTAACGTGTTCGTGCGAATGAATATAAATTTCAAGAACAAACTAATTTCTTTCTCATTGGTTGTTTCAGCTGTAGCATCTGCTATCGAATGGGCCGATCTTCGTGGTATAATTATAAATCGTCTACAGTCAGAATGCAAATGACAATTACTCTTTTCTAGTCTACTTTTCAATCTTGAATGTACCCAATTCTTCGATATCATAACTAAATTTCAGTGACATCGACATACTTGGGGTCGGACCCTTTACACAAAAAGAGCTACTTCCAGATGCCTCGTACAAAATCTGATGCCATTAACGAGAGTTGGGTCGAAGTAACAGGTTTGACTTCCCTGAATTTGACTGTGTATTGCTTCGAAGAAGGCGACGGTCGCGTATGTCTTGAATACGATTCTTACGGGAACATTGCTGGTATACAGGTGATTATTGTTTACGTTTATCGCGTCGTATCATCGAAGTCGTACAGATATTTGGTACTTGATAAAATTGAACATATACAGGGAACGCACCATTTGATTTTTCAGGCTGCCGTACTCTGCAGTGACGTCGAAAATGTACAAAGTATTTACAACCGGTCGAATTTAAACCAGTGTCAGATCAAAACGATATTTGATGAACAGTATTGGACCAGTACAGTCTATTTCATATCCCCGGGTTAGTCACTAAATTATCTTCCACCGTACAATTACGATATTGTTGTAGAATTGGTGCGAAATATCTCAGCAATTTTTTGGTCGTTCTTCGATATTTTTAAATATTCGGTAGCGATTGGATTCGACTTTAAAAAAATATTCCGGTCGAGCTGATCGAGGTTTGTCTAATCTATCGTTCCATATGTTGCCAATTAAACTTCGGTATCTAATTATGATTCTCTGCTCAGAGACTATCGCAGCTGGTGGTCGCAGCGAAATGAACGGTCTTACCGGGACTGAAGGAATCTGGATCAGGACAACCGATGGATTTATAGAAATTCCCAGAAATGTATCGGAATGGGATTCTGCATGGACGAAGGAAGGCTGTTATTCTGCAGAGGGTAATCTTTAATTGATCTCAACATTGTGACCGTGTTCGTTGTGTTTATTGAGAGTTTTTATGCAACAATGGTATTTAATTACAATTTTCCATGTACCTCTGCAGGCATCCACTATGAGTACGCTATGAACAGTTCCATGGAATGTACAAACTTGCAGCCTTGGTTTTTAATGGAACAAGGAGGCGAGTTGAGTGGTTTCGGATTACAGGGATTCGGTAATACGACTTACAAAACTCGTGACTGGTACGAACACTTTGCACCAAATTATTTTAGAGAGGTGATACCGACAACTCCGCAGTGCGTCATTGATTTGGGTAACGATTATGGTTTCAACAGTATGCATGTATTCTTGACTTCAGAACCATATAAATACGTTTGCTAACAGCTAGAGTGTAGGACGTGCGATGATTATACCGTGAATAAAATACCTCAAATTATATGAATCGGGTATTTGTGTTTAAAATTTTTATCGTACCCTCTACCAGAAACCAAAACTACACACAAATGCTGCATCGAACAAATGATTTGTGTTATCAACACTTGCCTGACAGCGTTAAAGAAAAAAATTCGAATGAATTGAGAATAATAATCTTTCGACATTTACATATCTTATCCGTCTCTTCGATAATCAAAGGATTCACTTTTGTCAAAATCTCACAACTATAGAAAATTCTGTGCCGATTGAATAGTTTCGATGAAGTCCGCAATTATTATTCAGCAATTGAATTGTACATTCATTAGAAACAAAGTCACCGTTTCTTTACATTTACAATAATTCATTTAATATTCAACAAGCACTTAGTTTTTTCGAAGAGCTCACTCCATTTTAAAATATATATATTTATATATTTTATGATTTATTAATCTAAATTACACACAAAAAAAATATATATATATACACGTGCATATAATAAAGAAAACTACGAAAAGGCAATAAGGGCAATCGGATAAATTAACGAACGAAACTGAACAAACACGTACGAGGCTAAATCATACTCGGATCGCTAGCGATAAGTTTACATTACATATTTATATATATATATATATACCTTACTTTTACACATGTTATATGCATTTTATACAAATAATCACGATTTTACCATATACACGATAGGAAATAATAGTTCAAACGATTATTTCAGCTGGTTATACATTCTGTTTTCATTTTTCTTGTTCTTTTATTAAACATCGAGACGGAGATATGGTCAATGTGATATACAAAATTATTTATTATTTTAATTTGTTTATTGGTATTGTAACAGAAGAAGGGCATTCCGTCACAATACTTCGCGTTTTTGTACATTCCACGAAGCACACGTGAATAATTGAATTTTAGTGTTCATCAGACTGTTGTGATCGAAACGACGGTGCGTTGGCAATTTTCTGAATTGCTGTGTGAAATGATTGGAATAGACAGTTTATGTGTATAAACGATAATGAACCCAATTCGATCCTTTCACCCCAGAAATTATTGCTGTGTATCGCGCCGTATGCGGCGTGCCACGCGATAATTTTGAATTTTGTGAAAATATTCTCAGCGATTGTGAGTGTTTGGGTTTTTAGTTTTTCAACGATTATTTTCCTCCAATAAAGGATCATCCATAAGACATTCTATCGAATTCCCCGATAGCGAACGAATGCATATGAACATAATTTTGATTCTAAATTTAGAGGAAAACACCTGGAAAGTAGTTATTTATTAGTCGGAATTGTGAATGTTTCGACGTGGAAGCGTGACGACAATATTTGCAACGGCGCACGGCGTTTACATAAACGACGAAATGATCGACGAATTCCGCATAAACCTTGAAAGGCGACAAATATATTACCCTGGAAATTATATATTTTCCAATAAAGGACGCGGCGATGCACGAATTAATAATAAAACTTCGAAGGTGGTAAATGTGTTTCGAAGCGTGAAAACAGTATCTCGAAAAGATAACGAGCAAAAGGTGGAAGCACGTAATATATAATTCTCAGACTTATGACGATGCGAGACTGAAACGGAACAACTTTGGCTGAACAGTCGATTTTTGCATGTGCTGAATTTCCTGTAATTCAATTGGTTACGTAAGTATACAACATCTTTCGACCGCCGAATGTACCTACCTATTATCAATTATTTGAGGGTATAAAAAATTGTAACATGAATCTTGCGTCACATAGAGGAAAATTCCAGGGACAGGATAAATGTTTTTGCTTTAGTAGCGGGTGTGAACAAAACCCGCTTCTCGACATTGGCTTTGGTCCTGATTATAAAAACAGTGATATAATTTTTTTCAAAAATCAGAGATCCGTAGGTAGGTTCAAATGTTTTCATTTCGATTAAGAATGTTTCAAATTTTTGGTCATGACAAATTTACAGAAATTTGAGGCTCACCTGCGGTACGAAAACTTCCTCTTTTCTGCCACTGGTCGCTAGTAAATAATTCTCATTCCTGAACCATGCAGTACCAATTGTATTTGAACTAATCTCGAATGTATTCATAAGTGAATAAACTTTTTTTGGTGCGGCCCAAGGCATGATTTTCGTAAAGCTAAATAAAAAATGTTGAGATCAAATCATAGGACAATATATGATTTCGATTACTGAAATACATCTCTGCACACGAGAGTTGAGGACGATATCACTTTCAATCAAAGAATCGTTTGTTTCAGCGGCCACTGCATCTGTTATCGAGTGGACCGATTTTCGTGCTAACGAATCGTCTCATTCAAATACAATACGAATGATACATTTATTGCTGTTTTCGTTCAAGCTATGTATTCTCAACCAAAAGTGAGTCTCGTCAACAACATTGAATACTTTATGATAAGATAAAAATCGGCAGAAATTAACTACAGTAAAGACGATAAGATAATTGAATCTAAATAATACCAATACTCAAAGGTTATCAATGAATTGTTTTAACAAAACATTGTTGAACAAATTTTTAGGGCATTCTTTTTTAGGCGACAGAACGAATAGTTTCTTAAATACAGCCTGCACAAATTTTCGAAGACGTAAATTTCGAAATAATGAGAGAATTCTAATAAAATTTATGTGTGTTCAAAAAATTCAACGAATTCATTTCATTTCACAAATTTCTTAAGCAACGTTTGGTTTAAACAATTTATCGAATACTTTCTGGCAGTATTGTTATTCAAATCCAATTTTCTTATCGCGACGATAAAGCTAATTCTTTTTCAGAGTTGCATTAATTTTCCGTTTGTCAGCATGAAGGTTGTTGCGGTACTGCTACTTATTGCCGGTAAGCTCTCAGCCTTAAAGCTTATTATTAACAGCACATTATCGAATATGAAACACGGATAGGTGAGCAAGCCTTTTTCATCGCAATTTATGATATTTCATAAGAGAATTTCAAATTACAATTACTCTAATATATCTCTACGCATGTGGGTAGACAACGTATTTATCGTTGAAGAAAGTAATTTGTTCCTCATCATTAATTGTTTCAGCCACGGCATCAGCTATCGAGTGGACCGATCTTCGTGGTAATTAATCATCTACAATCAGGATGCGAATGACATAGTTTTTGTTTTTTCTGCCTATTTCTTCTTAAGATTTAACCAACTCTTCGTTATTACAAAATTTCAGTGAAATGGAAACTTTGGTTGCTCGACCCATTCCACTCGTCGAGTTATTATCAGATGCCACGCACAAAAGCTGATGCCATTTCCAATGACTGGGTTGAAGTGTCTGGTCTCAGTTCCTTGGATGTAACTGGGTATTGCCTGGATGGTGACGGTCGCGTTTGTCTTTATTATGATTCCTACGGGAACATTGCCGCTATTCATGTAATCATTAATTGCGTGTTGTCATACTTAAAATTAGCCGAATGGCTGAATGCTGTACAGAAATTGCGTAGGACCATACGGTTGATGAAATCGGAGAAATGTAGATGTGTACTGTTTATTTTTTTAGGCCGGTATGCTCGTGAGCGATGTTGCAGATATGCAAAGTATATACAACATGTCGGTGTTCAACCAATATGAGATAAAAACGATATTCGAAGAAGAGTACTGGACTAGTACTCTTTTATTCATATCCCCTGGTTAGTGGTTATATTTTCATTTAGTGCAAGTATAAATATATACATACAATGGAATTATAAATTTTTTTCCGTTACGAATTTATCGTACCAGTCCGATTCTACTTTTTGTAAGAGAATGTTGGTTTATAAAATGGGGACGAAATACCTTGATGAAATCAATCAACTTTCTTTTTATCAATTGACGGTTTGATTATTTGCAATATTTCATAGTTATCGTTTCATTCGTAAAAATTTGTCGCAGCAGTGAAATTCGATGCGAAAAATCTACCGAGACTGGATGATCAATGCGGCAAATAGTTTCTTTGATTTGTCATTTTCGATGCATTCAATAAAGCCCATTCGTATCTAATTGTCATTATCTTTTCAGACGATATTGCAGCTGGTGGTCGCGACGAAACGAATGATCTCACCGGCACTGAAGGAATATGGTTCGTAACCACGGACGGATATATAACAATTCCCAGGAATGTATCAGATTGGGATTCTGCATGGACGAAAGAAAACTGCATTCCTGAAATGGGTAATGCATAATTGGTCCACGAATATTTTTAAATATTAATAAGTGTCAAATACCGATAACAATTTATGTATAACTATTGGTACCTTATGATAAATGATCCAACAAGTACCAGGTTATATTAATCATACTCAAATGGAATTCAAAGGCACCAATGAATCTGTGCGACATGGACGGATATTGTTCCAATCTGACACGAGAATTCGCGACTATAAACATCAATTGATAAGTTATTTTATACGTATTTCAGGCACTCACTATTACTACGCGATGAATACATCGACCGAGTGTACAGCCTTCCAGCCTTGGTTCTTGTTGGAACAAGATGGCGAGCTGAGCGGTGTCGGACTACAGGGATTCGGATCAACGACTTACAAAAGCCGAAACTGGTATGAGGAGGTTCCAGCCGCCGCTATCAGGCCCACAATCCCGACGACCTCAGATTGTGTCGTAGAATGGGCTGCCGAATACGGTGTAATTTCAATGCACATTTACTTCACTTCCAAACCATGGGAATACTGGTGTTAATTGCAGAAATCCAGGTGCAAAAATGTTAATGGCTGAATACAATTCTATGATTATTGTGAAACAATTACATTTCATCTTTTAATTGATATCTTTCGTTGTAATTGGAAAAATTCGACTTCCTCCATGTGTCGACACTTTTTCAGACGGTATTTGGGTATGATAAATGGTACACGACGCTGATCAAAAAATACCATATTTTATATCTATCGAAGTACGTATAACCTGTAACTTATACATTAGATAATTGTCATCATAATGGCAATATGCACTTAATTCATTCCGTATATTTATTTATTCACCGTATTTTTCTATTCCATTACTTCGTTCACCGTATAATTGGAGTTACAGAAGCTGACAAATTGAAAACGACGCGCTAACGTTTCTATTATTTTACTTTTCTCTTATTGATTTCGACTATACTCCCAGTCATTTACATAATTTCAAACTATTACTGTACCTATTCTACATCAGCACCGATTTTTAGGTTGTTTATTATCCGCGGTTGCTATACCGCTATAATGATTTCAACTGACCATTTTTCGAAGTTCGTTTAATTATTTTTAGTTATCCAATTTTGTGTACTTATTTTCCAAAAATCATACTTGTTTCGCTTCTGTTGAGGCATTCACAAGGTTTGATTTGTGAGATGGGTATGAGTGCTGATTCGACGCCTCGGTGGTTATTCAACTACTTCGAAAGCTAACATTGAGAAAACGTATACGTTTCGAGAATTATGTGCCAATCGAATATCGTGGATGAAACCTGCAGTTTATTATCCAACAGTTGAATTATGGTAATGGCAGTGTGAGAAATATGAGATAATGAATGCGGTTCGATTCTACAGAAATCACTTCTACATTGTAAATTTTTTACAGAATATGTTCTACCGACTCGTTTGTACACAAATCTTTTTTACGGAATATTGTTTTCATACAGAAAGGAATTCGAGATTCACATCAGAAATAATTCTGCATGAATTATTCCACTGGAGAATTGTAGTACAGAATAATTTACTACGAAAAAAAAATTGCTCCGTTGTCTTGAAACAGAAAATAATACGATCAATAGAAACTATACTTACGTAGATTGCAGATATATTTCACGAATACTGACGCACTCTGGAATATTTATCCCCGAGCGTTGAGCGCCAGCTCGGAGCCGCTGCGCTTGCTCTCAGGATCAAAAAGTATCAAGTCACCGTGCAAAAGACGCGGTCAAATTTGAAAACTTGATAGTTCGAAAAAAAAAAAAAATTAACCGAAAAGCTACATGATCAGCAGATGAAGGGTGCTTTATTTTTTTAAGTACGGTTTATAGAATCGATACGCAAAATGCACGTCCGATGCCCATAATTAATCTATATGTAATCAGACGTGACCGATAAATCAATACTGTTTTGATTGTTCAATACTTAGCATAAGCCCAAATTTAGCGGGATTCGAATTGCAGATGGAGATGTACATATTAGTAGACGATAGACAATGAATCGCTGTAAGTTTTGAGTAATTTGGAGCTTACAAATTTTGTCAATTATTTCAGTATACTGCGGTAATATCAATTGTAAAGCACCTCAAAAATTGGTTCGAGAAACTTATTTCGCGTCAGAAGGCGCTATTACTTCAGGGAAATAAAAACGCGATCGTGAACTATCGCAGGCTCCTCTCTGACTAATACTCATTGTATCGATAATTCTTTTTGTTGCGGGTGGTGCTAGTCGTCGATTATTCTGATTATGGTAAATAAAATAAGAAGAAAAAGACTTTTTGTGTTATAGTTGAAATAGAGACAAATGATTGGAAATATCGGATTTTCCATGGCAGGTGAAAAAGTAAACCAAAGGAAGATTCTGCTCCTATTCAGAGCTAATCTAATTTCCGCAAAAAGTAACGGTTTACGGATATTCGTCAGAAATTTGCACTCGTGTGCGGCGACTCGTCACTCTAAGGGTGAACTGATCTCTCACGCTTCAGTTTTCATCTTGATCGCTTCGATTGCTGGTGGCGCCCTCTGCACGCGAAACACATTTATTGGGCATTTTCCACATTTTGATAGTGTATGTACGCAAGTTTATTCTTCCGGCATATCCATCGAGGTAACCCCACGCTTTGAATGCGAGTACTTGAGTGACACGGGCTTCTTTGCGTTCTGTCTTTCAGATCCGCCTGTTGCACCTTGCGTTCACTCCTTGCCTCCGAGCTTTTTTACTTGAACCAGGCAAGTATTCATTCACCTCCCTCAGGGGCGCGACCCCTGCCGTCTTGGAAGTGAATTCTTTCCATTTCCCAGGTTACTTCGATCGATAATTAACTCGTTTTCAGGACCGTTCTCGTACCGTGGTGTCAACAACAGTCGCAGTTGGAAAATGTCCTCATAACATCAGAGCCTGGTTATCGGCGCCATTTTATCGCCAGATAACCTAAATTTTTAATGCTTAATGGAGGCAAATCGTAATTCTTGGGATTTCTAATTACTCATGTCACATAAATTAATGAGACATAATTAATAATATACCTATTCTAGCATTAACACGTGAAAAACATGGTCACCAGTCAGCTGTTAACCTGGTTGCACTAGTTAGATTATCTTTCACCAGATGGCAGATTGCAAAGTGACTCGACCGAACGGTTGTGGCAATGTTAGATCGAAGGTGATAAGATTTAAAAAATGAATAATCTTGTCCCACGGGTCGAATCACAATACAGTTGACAACACTTATAAATATTATTATCTATTATTTCCTAAGCCAAGCTCGTATCTAAAAAATGTAGAGCAGCGTATTGTATACAATTTTCACATTTAAACATTATATATCTCAACGTTGGCCTTAACATAAAACCCTCATTTTACGATGTAACGTACAGAGGCCGAAAGAAATAAACACCTGCAAGAAATTTCAAATTCAAACTGCAATAAAGATAATTCTACTGAACAAATACAGCAAACGTGCAAACAGGAAACACGAACAGATTACAAACATACAAGTCCTTATTTTCAGAATAGGGGATAACGTTTTTAACCAATCGTCTCGCGCTGGAATATCTAAATATCCTAATCACTATGCATAATCAGCGGCTTTTCCCACGATTAATCATGTGAGCAGCTTCAGCCAACCACCATACAGCCTCCTGCCACCGATTTTGAGCAGGAAGTTCGGAAAAGATTAAGATTAAGATTTCGGTATATATAAGCACTCGTAAAGAATAATTTACTCCACATTCAAAATCATTGAAGCAGTTTGCCAGAATGAAGACTTTCGCTCTTCTGTTACTGATCACCGGTAAGTTCTCATCCCCAAATAATACTGTATTTCAATTCGACTCATACATCACCGCAGATATAACGTGTTCGTGCGAATAAATATAAATTTCAAGAACAAACTAATTTCCTTCTCATTGGTTGTTTCAGCTGTAGCATCTGCTATCGAATGGGCCGATCTTCGTGGTATAATTATAAATCGTCTACAGTCAGAATGCAAATGACAATTACTCTTTTCTAGTCTACTTTTTGATCTTGAATGTACCCAATTCTTCGATATCATAACTAAATTTCAGTGACATCGACATACTTGGGGTCGGACCCTTTACACAAAAAGAGCTACTTCCAGATGCTTCGTACAAAATCTGATGCCATTAACGATAGTTGGGTCGAAGTAACAGGTTTGACTTCCCTGAATTTGACTGTGTATTGCTTCGAAGAAGGCGACGGTCGCGTATGTCTTGAATACGATTCTTACGGGAACATTGCTGGTATACAGGTGATTATTGTTTACGTTTATCGCGTCGTATCATCGAAGTCGTACAGATATTTGGTACTTGATAAAATTGAACATGTACAGGGAAGGCACCATTTGATTTTTCAGGCTGCCGTACTCTGCAGTGACGTCGAAAATGTACAAAGTATTTACAACCGGTCGAATTTAAACCAGTGTCAGATCAAAACGATATTTGATGAACAGTATTGGACCAGTACAGTCTATTTCATATCCCCGGGTTAGTCGTTAAATTACCTTCCACCGTACAAGTACGATATTGTTGTAGAATTGTTGCGAAATATCTCAGCAATTTTTTGGTCGTTCTTCGATATTTTTAAATATTCGGTACCGATTGGATTCGACTTTAAAAAAATATTCCGGTCGAGCTGATCGAGGTAATAGTTTGTCTAATCTATCGTTCCATATGTTGCCAATTAAACTTCGGTATCTAATTATGATTCTCTGCTCAGTGACTATCGCAGCTGGTGGTCGCAGCGAAATGAACGGTCTTACCGGGACTGAAGGAATCTGGATCGGGACAACCGATGGATTTATAGAAATTCCCAGAAATGTATCGGATTGGAATTCTGCATGGACGAAGGAAGCCTGATATTCTGCAGAGGGTAACCTTCAATTGATCTCAACATTGTGACCGTGTTCGTTGTGTTTATTGAGAGATTTTATGCAACAATGGTATTCAATTACAATTTTCTATATACCTCTGCAGGCATCCACTATGAGTACGCTATGAACAATTCCACGGAATGTACAAACTCGCAGCCTTGGTTTTTCATGGAACTAGGAGGCGAGTTTAGTGGTTTCGGATTACAGGGATTCGGTAATACGACTTACGAAAATCGTGACTGGCACGAACACTTTGCACCAAATTAATTTAGAGACGTGATACCGACAACTCGGCAGTGCGTCATCGATTGGGGTAACGATTATGATTGTGTTTCAAATTTCGAAATGCTGACCACAATTTCCAGCTTTTTAATTTCGAAATACTGACTACGATTTCCAACTTTCAAATTTGCTAGCATTTTCGCTACATGTTTAACATTACAGTACGGTGCTGACGAAAGAATAATCAAAAATCTTAAGTTCATTTAATTTGAACAGAAGTTGTTCAGAAGAAACGGGACTTAAAATCCATTCGTCTAATTATACGCGAATAAAAGTATGAGACGAGAAAGAATCAATTCATTAAACATTGCAAATGTAATTTTGAAGGAAAAGTTACGCACCAGAAAACATTTTCATATTCCGATGGTAACTGAAGTCACCTGTTGAAATAACGAATTGAACAAACCCTGAGTACGACATACGTGACGACGTGCTTCATTGCAAAGCTAAGCGATGGATTTAAAACAGAATATCGAATACTCACGTTATTGCCTGAATTTAAATATTTATTCAAGTGTTTTGACAAACGCGATGAAGCGAGGAAACAAGACGTCTGAAAAATTTTGTCCCAATAGAAGAGATTGCAGAAGACGTGAATTGTATTGACGTTTACGTGCAAATGCATTGCTGGTTGAACTATATTGTAATCCAGCGATAAAATATTTCATCCTGCACAGATCATCGTTCCTCTGGATTCAACTTACATTTGGAGACTCCTGTTTATTCAGTATTCGAATGACAATAATTCAACTATCAATGGCTAATTAAACAATTATAATACAGACGTAATCTATGTGCTTTTCCCTTTTCACACGAAACGAAGAATCCGTATGGATGAATCTGCCCAGCGTATATACTATATATGTAAGAACTGGTATAAGTTTTTAATTCAGTGTTGCATTGATATTCAGCTTACCAACATGAAGACTGTTGCGGTACTGTTGCTGATCGCCGGTAAGTTATTGTATTTCAATTCAATTCAAATTTATTGTTACAATTAAATGGAATTTTCAAGAGAAAACTAACAATTTGTTTCTCATTGCTTGTTTCAGCTACGGGATCTGCTATCAAGTGGGCCGATCTTCGTGGTATAATTACATTGAAGTTAGAAATTTTCGCGATGAAATGCTAAATGAATAAGTTGGCGTGTTTCCGACGTATATTGGTGAACTTAATCCAATGACGTTGCCTGTTTTTTTCATGACTTCAGAATTTTTAGATATTTTCTTTCAAAAATGGCCCTTTCATTGGAAATCACACTTTTTAACTCGTATTATCTTTCAAACCGATTCATCAAGTACATGGAGGAAATGTTATGATTTGTGCTGTGAACGATACAATGATAAACCATTTTTTGAACAAATCTTATGACGCTTGCGTACAGCCGTAAAAATATATTTTTAACCCGTGAATTCTACATTCCTCACGTTTGTCAAGATGTGCATATTCTTTCGTGTCTTGAAAGTTTTATTCAAAATAATTTTAATGTTACAAGAGCATTTTCATCCGACTCAAATCACAAAACAAGTGGTAAATTTTGACAAAAGAAACCAAACTTTCAAACCCTGGCATCATTGAGCGGCTTGGCAGATAATACGGGTCAAGAAGTGCCATTGCAATTGCCATGTTTGGATCAAAATATCTCGAAATCCTGACGCGATAGAAAAAACGGGCAACGACATCGAATTCAGCGCACCAAAATGAGACGAAGATACAAAGACTCGTTAATTTCACATTCTCTAGCAAAAATTTTTTATCCCAGTATTACAAATCACCTACAATCAGCATGCGAATGACACTTATTTTTTCTTGTCTACTTCTTGATGTTGCGTGCAATCAACTTTTCAATACTTACACAACTAAATTTCAGTGACATGGAGCCTCTCGGGGGAGGACCCTTCACACGCAAAGAGCTTCTTCCAGATGCCTCGTACAAAATCTGATGCTATTAACGATAGTTGGGTCGAAGTAACAGGTCTGACTTCCCTGAATTTGACTGTGTATTGCTACGAAGAAGGCGACGGTCGCGTATGTCTTGAATACGATTTCTACGGGAACATTGCTGCTATACAGGTGATTATTGTTCAGGTTTATCGTGTCGTGTCACTGAAATCGCAGAGATATTGGATATTTGAATGACTGTAACGTGGGCACCATTTAATTTTTAGGGTGCCGTGCTCTGCAGCGACGTTGAAAATATTCAAAGTACTTACAACATGTCGAGTTTAAACCAGTATCAGATCAAAACGATATTTGACGAAGAATATTGGACCAGTACAATTTATTTCGTATCCCCTGGTTGGTAGCTAAATCATCTTTTACCATACAATTACGGTATTCTTGTAGAATTATTGCCAGGGAAAAATTTCTCCCTTCGAAAAGATTCGTAAACTACAGTTTCTCCATCTTCCGGATAATAATGCGGAAAGAAATTTAGCGGAAACACTTTGAAAATATACAAACATGTTTTCTACTTCCTGAAACCAAAAGTGTTGGCAATTTTTTATCGTGTTCTGCTATTTTCCAATTCCAGGAAGTGATTGGATTCGATTTGAAAAAAGATTTCTGAACCAGCTGGTCAGGGCGATAATTTCTTCAGCTTATTATTTTGTACGTTGCCAATGCAACCTCAAAAGTCAATTATCGCTACTTTTTCAGAGACTATCGCAGCTGGTGGTCGCAGCGAAATGAACGGTCTTACCGGGACTGAAGGAATCTGGATCGGGACAACCGATGGATTTATAGAAATTCCCAGAAATGTATCGGAATGGGATTCTGCATGGACGAAAGAAGCCTGTCTTTCTGAGATGGGTAATCTTGGATTGATCCCGCCATATTGTTACCTTGTTCCTTGTGTCTATTGAGAGTCTTCGTGCAACAACAGTAATTGATTACGATTTTCGTGCGTGTTCCAGGTACTCACTATTACTACGGTATGAACAGATCCATGGAATGTACGGACTTCCAGCCTTGGTTTTTAATGGAACAAGGTGGCGAGTTGAGCGGTTTTGGATTACAGGGATTCGGTGAAACGACTTACAAGAGTCGAGAATGGTACGAATATTTTGCAGCGCGTTTCATCAGAGACACGATACCGACAACTCCCCAGTGCGTCATCGATTGGTCTACCGATTACGGTTGCATCTGCATGCATGTATTCTTGACTTCAGAGCCATGGACATACGTTTGCTAACAGCAACGGTGAACGACGTGCGGTGATTATCCGTGAATAAAATACCTCAAGTTTTATGAAATGAGATTTTGTGTTTAAACTCAATTATACCTTCTACCAGAAAACAAAACTACACACAAATTCTGCATCGAACAAGTTATTTATTTTATCAGCACTTGCCTGACAGCGTTGAAGGATGAAATTCGAAAACATCTCTGACAAATACACAAACAGCCTTGAGTCGAATGTAAGAAAGAAAAAATGAATCAAAGAAATACATTACTTTTCGCGTTGTACGCAGCATTAAACACATGCCTACATCACTTTCTACTCGAATAGAATTCGAAGGTATCCGTGAATCCGTCTGACACGAGTAAGCGCGACTATGAAAAACTTGGTGCCAAATGAACAGTTTCGATGAAATCGGCAATTATTATCTAGCAATCGACTTGTGCATTCACCAGACATTAGGTCACCGTTTCTTCACATTTAACTTGCACTCGAAAAACTATTTTATTGATTCCTAGAAATGAAAATAATTCATCACTTACGTTTGCATATTTTACGTGATAAGATTAATCTGTAACGATTAGAATATACAGTTCCAAAATGGAACGGAGAACAGGAAACAAAGGAAATTAACACAGAAAATTGATGAAACTAATTCGAATGAGAATTAGAAGTGGTAAAATAGATGTACGGAAGATATACGGTCCGTAATATTCTAGAGATGAATCGATATACCTCGCATTTTTGCACGTTCCACGAAGCACACGGGAATAATCGAATTTTAGTGTTAATCAGTGTGTCGTGGTCGAAACGACGTCGCGTTGACGATTTTCTGAGTTGCTCTGTGAAGTTATTGATACAGACAATTTATCTGATAAACGATAATGAACCCAACTCGATCCGTTTACCCCAGAAATTATTGCTGTGCGCCACGCGATAATTTTGATTTTTGTGAAAATATTCCTATAAACCGTGCTTTTTGAAATAAAAGAAATTCTCAGCGATTGTGAGTGTTTGGGTTTTTAGTTTTTCAACGATTATTTTCCTCCAATAAAGGATCATCCATAAGACATTCTATCGAATTCCCCGATAGCGAACGAATGCATATGAACATAATTTTGATTCTAAATTTAGAGGAAAACACCTGGAAAGTAGTTATTTATTAGTCGGAATTGTGAATGTTTCGACGTGGAAGCGTGACTACAATATTTGCAACGGCGCACGGCGTTTACATAAACGACGAAATGATCGACGAATTCCGCATAAACCTTGAAAGGCGACAAATATATTACCCTGGAAATTATATATTTTCCAATAAAGGACGCGGCGATGCACGAATTAATAATAAAACTTCGAAGGTGGTAAATTTGTTTCGAAGCGTGAAAACAGTATCTCGAAAAGATAACGAGCAAAAGGTGGAAGCACGCAATATATAATTCTCAGACTTATGACGATGCGAGACTGAAACGGAACAACTTTGGCACGTAAACAAATTGCTAGATTATCGGTAGGCGACAGAACGAAAAGTTTCGTAAATACAGCCTGCACAAATTTTCGAAAACGATAATTTCGAAATAATGAGAGAATTCTAGTAAAATTCATGTGTGTTCAAAAAATTCATAAAGCTAATTTTTTTTCAGAGTTGCTTGATTATTCAGTTTGTCAGCATGAAGGTTGTTGCGGTACTGTTACTTATCGCCGGTAAGTTCTCGTCCCTAAATAATTATACTGTACATCAGTTCGTCAAATACATACCTGCAGACATGACGTATTCTTACGGATAGATGAAATCTTCAAGAAAAAACTAACGATTTGTTTCTCGTTGCTTGTTTCAGCTACGGGATCTGCTATCGAGTGGGCCGATCTTCTCGGTATAATTACACTGGAGTTGAAAATTTTCGCGATAAAATGCTAAATGAATAAGTTGGCGTGTTTCCGACGTATATTGGTGAACTGAATCCAATGGCGTTTCCTGTTTTTTCCGTGACGTCAGAATATTGAGATAATTCCTTCCAAAAATGGGCTTTTGATTGGAAATCGCACTTTTTAACTCGTACTATCTTTCAAACCGATTCATCAAGTACGTTGAGGAAAATTTATGATTCGTGCTGTGACCGATAATATGATAAACCATTTTTTGAACAAATCTCATGACGCTTGCGTACAGCCGTAAAAATATATTTTTAACCCGTGAATTTTACATTTTTCACGTTTGTCAAGATGTGCATATTCTTTCCTGTCTTGAAAGTTTTACTCAAAATAATTTCAATGTGTCAAGAGCATTTCCATCCGACTCGAATCACAGCTCAAGTGGTATATTTTGACGAGAGGAACCCAAATTTTCAACCCTAGCATCATGGGGCGGCTTGGAAGATAATACGGGTCAGAAAGTGCCATTGAAATTGCCATTTTTGCGACAGAAAAAACGGACCAACATCGAATTCAGCGCACCAAAATACGTCGAAGATACAACAACTAGTTAAATTAACATTTTCTGGCAAAAATTTTTTATCCCACAATTACAACTCACCTACAATCAGCATGCGAATGACACTTATTTTTTTCTTGTCTACTTCTTGATTTTGCGTGCAATCAACTTTTCAATACTTACGCAACTAAATTTCAGTGAAATGGACCCGCTTGGGGGAGGACCCTTCACACGCAAATAGCTTCTTCCAGATGCCTCGTACAAAATTTGATGCTATTAACGATAGTTGGGTCGAAGTAACAGGTTTGACTTCCCTGAATTTGACTGTGTATTGCTACGAAGAAGGCGACGGTCGCGTATGTCTTGAATACGATTCTTACGGGAACATTGCTGGTATACAGGTGATTATTGTTTACGTTTATCGCGTCGTTTCATCGAGGTCGTACAGATATTTGGTACTTGATAAAATTGAACATGTACAGGGAAGGCACCATTTGATTTTTCAGGCTGCCGTACTCTGCAGTGACGTCGAAAATGTACAAAGTATTTACAACCGGTCGAATTTAAACCAGTTTCAGATCAAAACGATATTTGACGAAGAATATTGGACCAGTACAATCTATTTCATATCCCCTGGTTGGTAGCTAAATTATCTTTTACCATACAATTACGATATTCTTGTAGAAATATTGCCAGTGAAAAATTTCTTCCTTCGAAAAGCTTCGTAAACAACAGTTTCTCCATTTTCTGGATAACAATGTGGAAAGAAATTTAGTGTGAACATTTGGAAAATATACAAAGATGTTTTTACTTCGTGACCCCAAACGTAGGAGCAATTTTTTTATCATGTTCCGCTATTTTCAAATACCAGGTAGTGATTGGATTCAATATGAAAAAAAAATTCTGAACCAGGTGATCGGGGCGATAATTTCTTCAGCTAATAGTTTTGTACGTTGCCGACGGAACCTCAGATGTCAATTATCACTACTTTTTCAGAGACTATCGCAGCTGGTGGTCGCAGCGAGATGAACGGTCTTACCGGGACTGAAGGAATCTGGATCAGGACAACCGATGGATTTATAGAAATTCCCAGAAATGTATCGGAATGGGATTCTGCATGGACGAAAGAAGCCTGTGTATCTGAGCAGGGTAATTTTCCATTGATCTCACTATTGTGATTTTGTTCCTTCTGGCTACTGACAGTTTTCTTCAAACAATAGTAATTAACTACGATTTTCGTGCATATCTCAGGTATACACTATGTGTACGCTTTGAACAGATCCATGGATTGTACAAACTTGTATCCTTGGTTTTTAATGGAACAAGGAGGCGAGTTAAGTGGTTTCGGATTCCAGGGATTCGGTAAGACGACTTACAAAAATCGTAACTGGTACGAGACAATTATACCGCGTTTTATCAGAGACGTAGCTCCAACACTTCCACAGTGCATCATCGATTGGGGTGAAGATTACGGTTTTATTTGTATGCATGTATTGTTGACTTCTACGCCATGGACATACGTTTGTCCATAGCAGGCTTCACAGTGCTGGAGCTAGAAATTTGAGGGGAAATACAGGAAAGCTTTGTGAAAATAAGAGGGAGGGGGGTGTTAGGACATTTTTTTATAGTACTGACCAAATAGAGCAAGATTAGATAAACACAGGAGTGTCCGATATTTTGGTCGTTTTGGAATTTTTTCGATTACACATGGAAAATATTGTTCATATTGTGGAAATTTTTTTTTTTTTTTATCATCAAGTAAACTGGACTGGAAAAGTCGACTAATGCTTAAGAACAATGTTTATATTTCCAGCTAAATGTAGGAACAAAATAATTTGGGCTGAGTGCAAGTATTCTGTAGATAACACTACTCAATTAAACCGTAAAAATGTTGGCTTGCGAAATATAAGAGAATGTTGGGATTCGATGAATTTTTTTCGTTCCTATGTTAAGTTGGAAGTATAAACATTGTTCTTAAACATCAAGTTGATTTTTTCTGTCCATTCTCATTCGTGAGGAAAAGTAACTGACTGGCAAAAATTAGGGGGATTTTACGGGGAAATTGAATGCTTTAGGGTACATTTAGGGGAGATATTCAGTTTTAAAATGCTTATAAGGAAACGAAAAAGAATAGGGAAATTCGAGACCGACCGTGTAGCCTGTGATAGCAACATCGTATGACGTGTAAGGATTCTTCGTAAATAAAATACTTAATTCTTGATGAAATAGATATTTGTGTCTCAACTTTTAATTACCTTCCATTAGACTTGTACGAAATCATCTCAGCTTTTCAAAACTAAAACTGTATACGAATGCTGCATCAAACAAATGATTTATTTTATCAACATTTACGTGACAGCATTGAAGGATAAAATTCGAATAAGTTAAAAATAATAATCTATTGATATTTACATAATTTATCCGCTTCGTCGATAATCATAGAATTCACTTTTACCTAACGTTTGTCCCATGGCTCTAATGATCTCTGAAAAATAAATGAGTAAGTAAGCATCGCTGTATATACACGAACAGCTTTCAATCAAATATAAGGACCAAAAAATTATTGAAAAAAATGTATTAATTGTATTCTATTTTTCGTAGACACAGTTTTACGGTCATAATGAATGTAAGAAATTTGTCTAGTATCGATACACATACCTAAATCAGATATTGCACATCTCGCCAAGTTTTCCCAGATATATATTTGCCGACATATTCATTCTGGTAAATGTGGTGCTTCTTGGCTAAAGTAGGGAGCCGTATCTCTAACTAGTAATGTATGGCACACATCGCAAACTCTTGAAGGTCGCTGCTTGGGTCCACTGTTTACAACGTGCGACAGACAAGTTGAACAAAATATATGACCGCAATGACGGCAATGCATCTATTCAAAGAAAAGTAATTGTATGTAGACGAGAAATACAAACACTGTTGACGTTGTAATGCTAACGGAAACAAATTCGCACTCACCTTTCTTTTTGTAACTGTGAACCCCGTTCGACAATTAGGACACTCGTCAACATCCTCGTCGTGCTGCCATCTCACTTCACTTCCTGCCTCTCTGATCTTTTCCAGTTGAACCTGTGATTTCGAACAATTTCACACAAATGTAAAATAATCAAATGATTGAGTCCGAAGATAAATTGATATTATATTTTTTTGATTTGATTTATCCAATTTTGCACCTGTAAAGATTGTGATAATCTAACAAAGTCTTTTTGTACTTCTTCGCTAGTATCTAATTCCTGTTGAAGACTGGTTAGCCTTTGACGAAGTTCAGCAACAGCTAATTCTATCTTTTGTTTTTCCGTTGTTGTATTTTCCAACTGCTGTTGAAGTCTATTCAACTTCTCTTCTTTTTCATTCAAAGCTTGATGATCATGTTTGTAATTTTCTACTTGGACTCTGTAAAAATAGTTTATCAATTAGCACTTGAAAGATATTTCAAGCCACTGAAGCGGATAATTATGAAATCCAACAATTTTTTTCAAACGACAATAAAACACTTACTTAAGCTGCCTAATTTCCTCAACCAAAGTAGATTCCGATTGTTGATGCGCACGATTATCGTGATCTAATTGGTCTTGAAGGAGGGTCACCTCGTAACGTAAAGTTTCCTCTTTTTCCTGCGCAACTTCTTGCGCGACTTTTGCTGCTATCAAGTCTTCGTGCATTTTTAAAAGTGTGACATGTAACTCTTCAACGTTATTTGGCATATTAATTGTCTCACTTTGGAGCTGCATGGAATTCTTACTATGCTTACCAACCAAATTTTCATTTTCTTTCTGCAGCCTGAAAGTTTTTTTTTTTTTTTCTAAGTATAGGAAAAAATACCAATTTGTTTGAACTTGTAAGAGTTTGAACAATGTGGAACGTTGAAAAAAGTCCGTGAAAATAAATTTATTTATTCTACAATCGTTATTAAAAATCATTGTTTCCAAAAATGCGATATTTCATGTATTGTGACAGTTTTTCAAGTTTCTCAAAACCTGAATCTAGATGAATGAAGCGAAATTTGTGCAGTTCAACTTACGCATTGAGATGCCTTTGTAGTTCTTCTCTTCCATGAATCAATCTACTTAGTTCATCGGTAACGCCTTGATGCATCTGTGCTAACGTTTGCTTCAAGTCGGCCAGGGCTTGCTGGGAGGATTGTGAAACGGAGGTGAGTTCTGCAACTTTAATTTTGTGTTCTTCTTTTTTTTCATTCCACTTTTCCTCCATTTCTTTACGAAATTCTACCTCCTTGACTAAATCTTCCTTTTGGACTTCTAACAAGTGATCAGCATCTGCCAATCGTTTTTCAAATTCTTTTTCTGCTGCCTGCATTTTCACCAATTGTGCCTCATAATTAGCGCACATATCACAACTGGCTTCCGCAGCAGATCCTGATTCTGTTTGAAATTTTTTTTGCGAATTAATTTCTATATGTTTTTGCAGCTCGTCATCTGTCGATCTTAGTTTTTCCTTCAATGCTTTAATCTCCTCTTCCAAAGGTCCTACCAGCGAACGCAAAACTTCTGCATCTTCTTGGGCCTGTAGAACCGTAGGACAAGTTTTTTCTTTACAATCAAACTGCGTATTGTGCATTGTTAAAGTAATAAAATAAGAAATAAGAAATCTCAAATCACGAACACCTCCTTGGACAAGAATTCAAAAATAGAAAAGGACGATTGAGTTAGAAGAAAATGAAAGAATAATATCATTAATGGTTACTTAATACACATCAAGATATTATTATAAAATCTCACAATCACACTAATAGGGTCTAAAAGCTTACGTACATATTTGTTTACCTTCCTCAAGCTCTCTTCGATATTATCAGGGCCCAAAGACAATGAATCAGCGCCTAATTGAGAGACAACTTTTCTAGCTAAAGTTTTAGTCACAGTTGACAAAGATATTTGAGGTCCGTCCGCAGATTCACGAGTTGTCTGCGATCGGAGCAGCGCATTTTCTGCTTCAAGTTTACGAAACGCAGATTGCAACTTTCGCAACTCGTCTCCAAGTTGATTACGTGAACACGAGGACTCTTCTACTGTCTCTTGAATCAGCTGCTCCAAAGTGGCTATTTCTTCTTGCGCCTTGCGCTTTTCAACAAGAATGTCATTTTCCACCTTAAGGTCAGCCACCGTCAGCTGACTCTTAGCTTCATCAAGATCATTCTGTAATCTATGTATCTCTTCTTGCAAGGAGATCTTTTCTTCGTGCTGCCTTTTGAGTTCATCTGTGAATGAGGAGCAGATGGTTAAATGGTGAGTTATTTTGTTGCAGTTAGAAAAAAATTAAGTGAAAACACCGAACAACCTTTGGCACATTACCTTCTTTCTGGAGAAAAAGTTCCTTCATTTTTGCTCTTTGACTATTAAATTCCTTTAGTATCTTTGCATTCTCAGTCTCAAACTTCTTTAATTTAATCAGTAGATCATCTAAACGAACAAAGCCACTCGCTTATTAACATTTACAATCTACCAACCAAATTTGATTTTTTATTATAATATCCGTCAAAGTATAGTCAAAAAAAATTGAGAACCCAAAACATGATTGAAAACAGCACAGAGGTTGCAAATGGAGTTGGCCAAACTAAATTCAAGTAAAACGACACCACTTTAAATAAATAAACATGATCAACAATCCGTAATTCACAAATCAAAACAATTCAGCTATTCACAATTGCAGAAAGTATGTGCATATTTCTGTTAATATTCATATGTTATGTCAGCAAAGTAAAACAATATGCAATACATCTATGGAGTCTCTGAAAAACCAAAGTTTTTTCAATCATTCTTCATTTTGCTTGCACAAACATTCCTGATTCAAGCACGCTGACTTTAAAATTATACGTTAAAGTCTGTTCTGCCAGTGACTAGGGTTAATCAACAAGCTAGTTGAAAACTCTGCGTTGGCCAACATTTGGAGAATACGTTCACAAAAAAAACTGAGCTATGATTCATTAAAATTTTACAAACCTTCTGCTTTTAGCGACGTTAAGTCTTTTAAGTTGTTATTATAACCAAGCTCTGTGAGTTTATTCATACATTTCATTAATTACTTTTGCTTTATCAAAGAGATATTTTTTCTTTAAGTTTCGTGTTATGCATTCCAATTCCAGGGGGTCGCATTGACGTTGGAGGGAGTTACTAGCTCATTGTCATTTTTTACCAAGAATTTCTCGTCATTAGTAGGGTTGCAGTAGCATAACCTAGATTCAGAGGAAAATCTGAAATAACATACCTCGATCCTCCTTTACAGCACAACCGTCCTTCGTCTCGTTTTCCATTATTAACGATATCAGCTGTCACTTTATTATATCGACTAAAAATGCTCAAATATTTCTACCCTGCGGGGCCTTTAACTTTTTTTCAAACTAATTTGACAAGTGCGTACAACAAGCACGCAGATAGCACAAAGTAGCAGGCATTCATTCATCAGTCGTCAAGTGATCGTGTCGAACATTTTTCATAAATCACTCCGCAGACAACTAATTGACGCACGATGTTTCCGATATTTGTCAATCGCTGTGATTAATCAAACTGCAGGCTCACGTTCACGCAGCTCGTAATTATTATTGGTAAAGGATAAATCACGGATTACTTGTACACCGCCCAAATTGTACACATTAGTCCGCATCGTCCAGCTGTAGACACGATTACACACAATTACACGCTCATACTAAACCTATAATCCAGCTTACATACACACATATATGTAATACTGCATACACAGCGCACTGGCAGTCCCAAAAAGTCCGCCGTTCCTTGTCCCGCGTTCATCGTCTTCGTTCCAATTCCATCAGCTTAGAAATTCGACATTCGAAACGTATAATTCGAAACTTCGAATCGGTTAAATTTATTTCGTTAGAGGAAGGAAAAATGTACAGAAGTTGTCTGTTCCTGTAATTTTAAATGCAACGACGAGTAGTAAATATTTTTTGCAACGACAGTTCGAAAAATTTACACAAAATAATGCCGTCATTCCGAATAAAGAAACATTCTCCGTCACTACCAAGGTGATTGTGAGTGTAAATCGTTAATCATTAATTCGGTAGGTGCAAGTCGGTTAAACAATAGCCCATCTAACACAAAACTGAAGTTTGACTATCAGACGTTTGAGGGAAGAAGTCTTATGACGCGACTTTTCACGTCTACGAGACGTCCGAAGTCAGAAAATACGTCATTTCGACATAAGAACTCATTTAGGCGTACAAATTCGCAGTACATGACTTTCATGAGACGTCTATACGAGATTTCTAGGTAAATTTTCCAGAAACGCGCTGACGCACGTTCGTCACAAATTTTGTAAACACATTGCTTCGCGATCAAATGAACTTATTACAAATTACATCTAAATGTCGGTGATTCCTCGAGTAATTTTTAATGGAATATAATGTTATTCTACGATTTCCACAAGAATATAAAATTTACTCAGTAATTCAAAATGAATTAAACGTTTAATTTTTTTAATAGATTTGTAAAAAAAACACGAGAATTCTATTGTTTTTGAATTTATGTGTAATGGGACTTTGTGTCCGTAAAATTGATAAATAAATAAAGTTAGTAACGTTGCAGTAACGATACATGTATACGAATAATCGCGTTACATCGTACATTGAAGATTATCTGAAATTTCGTAAACCATGATAAACAAAACATACTCATATATTTTTAATGTCATTTCCTTGAAAATCGTTAAAAAATTGCACAGTAATAATTTTTTTTGTGTGACACTTCGTTGCGTTAACATTACTTCAGATTTACATGAGACGTCGATGGTGGGCTAATTGTCACGCTGCAGCATGAGTAAGTACATGGCATTTAAATTACTGCAGTTTACTCTTGATTTTGAGATTTTTGAATTGGTCAATGATCAAACAAACAGCGAGTAATACTTGACACATTATTTCGTACGTCAAGTACACTGATAATCAAGACATTTTTATATTTCGATTTCAATTTATTATCAACAATAGAAGAACAATACATGATACAAGATGAGTATAATCGCATGGTACAACTAACAGTTTCTCTGGGCAACAGCAAGGAATTTAGCAAAAAGGGAAAACGGCTTTATAAAAATATATAGCTTTATAGGCACTGGAAGCGCAAACTCTCAATTAACGTATATATTATTCGTCGGCAGAGTGATGTGGTAAATTTAGAAAAATTGGTGTATTCACGAATCGTGTAACAGGTAGCAATCTTTCTAAAACATATTGTGCAATATATATGCCTGCTTGGATATTCATAGTGTAGTATACAGTTAACTACACAGTTATATTTTAACATTTATACAGATATAGATATTTATGTTATAATGTATAACATCATCCCAATAATAGCAAAATTTGAACGGATATATCAATAAAATTTACTATTTCCAAGGCAATACGTCGAACACGAGTAAAATAGTTTTACACAAATATTTGTAAATGTTTATATAAATATAACAAGCATAATCAGATCTATGTCTTTTTTTTTTTTGATTATTTGTTTTTTCTTTTGCAAGTATTTCGATCGTCTGTCACAATTCGACACTGTATATTATTCTCAATTTTGGCACAGCAACACTTTTAGATTACATGACAAGCATTTTGTTCTGATCTAGAATAACAAAAGTGTTATATCAACATTAGATTCGACATACAATACATTCCCAATAGCTGAAAAATTATGCTTATGTTCAGTAAAAATACATCGTAGAATAGTTTTATTAGAGAAAAGGATCAATGTAAGATAAAAAGAACTCCAGTACAGTACTTGTAGTAGATTCAATATTACTTTTCATTACCTTTGGTGATGTGAAGAAAGTATTGGTTTCGGTAAGAAATCATTTATACTAATTTCAACGAATCTTTACGTTTTCGAACCGCTAGAATCCGAAAAACAAGTTTTTCGAAAAATGTCGGTCTGGATGCCGGTCTGTCGGTCAGTCCGACAAACTTTCGCGATAATCTCGGCGACGGCTGGATGAAAAAATTTGAAACTTACAGGATTTTACGACGAAATGATGGGCATGAAAAATATTCTATGACTTACCGTCTACCATATGCTGTTTCCTTCTTATTACATGTTTTTTCCAGTTTATATATTTATTTTTTTTTTTTTTAATTTTTAAATATTTTGTTTTTTGGAAAATTTTCTTTCACACTTTTTCATTTGATGCCAAGTCCTATTTGTTTCAGATTTTTCACTTGGCTGTTTTCGAGATCATCACGAAAATTTGTCGGACAGACCGACTGACTCTTCTCATTTCATGTTGATGTAAAGTATCACGAAAAAACAGTTTATTCGGTTTGTTGTTTAGTAACCGAAAGATTAGTAATTTAGATTTCGGATGTGAATGAAGAAATTCACAAAATGACAATCGTATTACCTTTTGAAGACAAATATCTGCATAACTGCATGTACTCACTTAAAACGTGAAGCAAGGTGACACGTGATTTTATAAGGAAAAAATTTGGTCGGCCCTCTCTAAGCTCTAAGAAATCAGAGCGAGAAGACATTTCTTGTAGTCCCCTGAACAGTCATCCTAAAATAAGTAACAACGATTATTTAAATTGACACATAGTTATCACGTAGTTTATCAATTAAACGTTCGGATCAGAAAGTTTGGGAACAGCTTAGATTAGGATATTTTTTAACTGATTTTTCAACTAACCGATATAAATTGTTCAAGAGTTTGATTATACTCCCGAGAGAATTCTCTCTTGATATCCCCCATATCAATTTCAGAGCGAGTGACGACCAGTCGAATCAGTCGATCGTCTTCAGTTCCAGCTCCTCTCATGCTCTTGTACAATTGTTTCGCAAAGAAAGCAGGGCGATTTTTAACACATCTGACTGTAACGATGAAGAAAATCTTGTTACATGCTGACGTACGCATATACTAGTAACAGCCAGGCAACGCCGCAAAATAAAAACAGCAAGTCTGTCAAAGTAGAAAGAGAGAATAACATATTACCGATTGTGAGGAGACCATCTTCAATGTCTCCAGAGAATTCGCTTTTTATGGCATTTTCAATTCCATGAGGTGCTATACGTTCGTACTCCGCAAATATTTGCTGCAATTGTGGGATACTTCTTGACACCAGAATTTGGTTGAAGACTGATTCATCAGTTCCGAATTGTGCAACTCCTGCGAACACGTAATCAGAGTTATTAAATAGATTTTGAACTTACGTTTACTGGAAAATTCAATGCAAATCGTTACAAACCAGCATTAAACAGTGCTTGAGCGTCGCGTTGTGCTCCAGCCGGGTCTACGAAATTTGACTCATCTCGATTGGCACAGCAAAGGGATGTCATAAGGCGTTTGAAACATCCTGAAGTTTCTGACCTCAGACGGTCTTCCAAAGATTGCCCATATACTGCATGAAACAATGGTTGCATAAACTGACTATTAGTATAGGAATTTTTCTTCAAATGTAAATGGCTTTACTCAATTGATTTTATAATTAGCAAAGCGGCAGTCCTTTGGAAAAAACGAACTTACAGGATTGATACGTTTGCTTGATGACACGTAATTCTTGATTGGTCATAGTGCACAGAACCTCGATCAAAACACACTCATCTGTACCCATGCCAGACATAGCATTATGTAGCTCCTTAGCATAAAATTCTGCAATCGGCGTCATCATAGCAACAACCAGATTTTCAAAATTGCCAGATAATTCAGACTTCAAGTCCTTAATCAGATCCTGAAATATTAATTACTTATCAGAATACTCTAATATTACACAATTTGGTTGACATGATATTAGGGTTGAAGATATCATAATTTTCACCTTGCCGTAGAGTGTTTTAAACTGTATGGCAATTTCTTGACGCTGGCGATTTGTCCGATTCGCAAGGATATTAATGATGGTTTTCTCGTCAGTTCCCCATCCTTTCATTGCCTTTCTCAACGCTCCTGCATCAGCACTTGCATCGAAGCCAGGATAAGTCACTACAGTCGGGGATAGCTGAGAAAGAATATTACGGATCAAAATTGTATTGATTCATTCGTGGGATTAGAATAGTTGGATAATAAAGAGTTGGAATTTTATATTTAGAAGGCGACAAAGGTATAGTTGAGAATGAAATATAGCCATAAAGATGCATCCTATTCAATCAAATCTATACATACACAGCAAACATTCACTTTTTTAGACTAATTCAAGCTTTCAATTGCATGTATATCTAAACTGCACACTGCTGACAGAAAAATACATGTTTTAAAGCACCAAAAAATATTTATCTTACTTTAGACTGAGCCTGCCCCTGATGTGGGACTGGAGCTCCATGCTGAGGAGGAAATGAGGTCGCACTAGCATGCTGTGCGTGCGCAGGCGCGATTCCCTGGCCGCCAGGATTATAGGCACCTGGATAGGGACCCGAACCTTGTGCGTGAGGGCTAGCATTACTTGGGAACGTAGTTGCAGTATTCTGAGGAAAAGGAGGAGTGGAATTGTTTGTATCAAAAGGAACAAAGCGACCAGGATACTGGGCAGCATTTACCGGCTGAGCCGGATGGCTGGGATACGGAACCGAATTTCCTGGGTAAGGATTGTTGGCGGGTGGAGCATAAGTGCCAGGTGGAGCGTTCTGTTGCATCCCGTAATGCTGGGGTTGCGGAACTTGCTGCTCATGTCCGGCGTGCTGAGAATAAGGCATCGAGGAATGCTGTTGATTAGGTGGATAAGGAGTAGAAGGATAGGCCGAAAATGGCTGTGGCATTCCAGGGTAAGCCTGCTGCCCAGTTGGAGGAGGATAGCCTGCACCGGGATTCATGGGATAAGGTGAGGTCCCTGGGGCACCTGGCGGACCCCCCATGGCGTTTGGAGGCATTTGGCCCGGGTACTGCGGTCCCTTGATAACAGATAAAGATAAGTTCAGGCAAAAGTTGTGCAAAGGCATGAGATAACATTGATAACTTTCACCGAACTATCGGACCTTGAAATTGACTTATGTTCGTAGAACTTGAAAGGGAAATATATTTGTTTTTTGAAATAAATGTCTCGAATAATTTTCAAACAAAGTAAATCCTTCGCATTTACTGTCTGGTGAAATTGGCATCGTACGATAGTTGACTGTGGCTTGAGTACATATTGAAAATTCCGCGAGTTTTCCTAATTTTCCTTAAAGCCATTGGAAGGCTACAATTATTCTACGAATTTTTTGGTATTAATATATCTTAGGGTTTCTTAGAATAAGTAATTAGGAAGGATTGACCAATCGATGAAGGTAATTACGGAAATGTGAAAGGCAGGATAAATTATTACAAAGATGCAGGGAACTTGATTCGATGTAACTTGAGTCAGGTGATCGAATGATTGAGTGGAATTAACAATCAAATTTCCTTATCAGTTTTAGCCTGTTGCATGATAAAAAAAAGTAAATCAAGAAGAAAATGTGAATGGGAATTTTTAGAAAATATTGCTGCCAGCTATGTTAAGTACAAATTACTTGCAAGACAAATTAAAGTATATTCATGCCGAATAAAAAGATAGATAGAAACTTCAACTTTTGATAATCGACATAATGAAAGATATGCATTAGAAACGATGAAGAAGATTTCAAAATACGTACTTGATATCCGTAGCTCATTGTTTCGGAGGAATTAAAAATCGATCTGAAAATACAAAAAACTGTATTTTTTATTTGTTATCAATTCTAGGCTATTGTAATTTATTGCTTTTGGATCACTGTTGGATTAAATTTTGTTAAAAAATAATTTCGGTAGCTCAGAATATCTTTAGAACATCTGTTACCAAACGACTAAATTTTTTCCAATAATAAGAAACGGTTCAAGATTTGATATTCGACTACAATGGCAAAAGAAGAAAAAGCTACTTTGCTATGCTTGACATTTTTCGAAATACAAAACAGTGTCACGTTTTAATCGCTTATGCAGGTAACAAAACAATCTTGCGAACCTATGCTGGGATAAGTTTGTGTGTCAGTACGGACGCAGCACCAAAATATACTCAATTCTACGAGCTTAATTAAGTCTTGTTTCATTACACGCAATGCGCAACTGAGGCAAATGTATTTCTTCTGGAAAGCTAGCTGTCGCCGCCCACAGAACTGTTGACGATTTACGTAATTTGATAACGAAACCAGGAAACCGGGAATTTATTTCTCCGAAAAATACGCTTCGGACGTTCCCAGTTTTGTGACTAAGGTTAAAGCAAAGTCGACTATATGCATGCATATACCGCATTTATGTACTACATACATACGTGCATATAACGGTATATAGTAGTAACAGCGACGAACGTCCAACACTTCAAGATGTCAACTGCTGATAATACTGGCTTGTAACGCTTGTAACGTACAAAATATAAGTTTTTGCCGGATGTTTGCGGTCGAACCCGCCGGACGGGTTTACTTTTTATAATTAACCTAATTCGACCACCGAGTCAACGATTTTCAAACACGCACTGAAAAGTCTTTCGCGTAGGAAACCTGATGATTCAAATTCATTTCCAGCTGATCTGACTTTTGCAATCTATAATAGAAAGAATATTCACGTTGAAACTAGTACTTAGTTGATACGTAAATGTAAGTAAAATACTGATTATTGTCACATCTACTTACCTACTGTAGAAGCTCTCTGGTAGAAGTACGAAGGAAAATGCGGCTCTTTGCTCGCGGTTCCGTTGACACGGTTCTGGCTTGGGTTCTAACACGCCTGGACTGAATTATTCAGTCTGAATCTGAATATGTTGGTTTTGGATGCACTGAGCTTCAAACGAAATTTAGTAGGTATCAACGTTTTTCTGGTAGAGGTCGCTGCCATTGATCTGAATCGTGGTGGAAAATTCGACCATGGTATGAATGACCTTTGAACTAATTGGGGGAAGTTTAGCTGCCGTAGGGTCGTGCTACTCTTCGGTATACCTTGTCAATCGTTGCTGACATAATCTCAAATTTTTCATCCGTTCCTCGCTTCGCCGTGAAGCGTCATTAGCCCTATCTCTCTCGCACCCATATGAGTTTCAGATCACCCTATAGTGCAAATAAAGAAACATGACCTGAAAATTTTCCACCACGTTTTTTACTCTCCCCTTAGATCGTTCATTTTTTAAGCTTTATATTTACTTTTATCTTCTTTCAAAATGAGTCTTTATCCAATACACCATTCAAATTTCACATCTAAACCAGACAACGCAATTGCAGAGCTACCAAGCAGCCAAAAGTTTGGTTAAACTTCCACATTCTACGTAACGGTACATACATAGCGTTTTCACAAGGATAGTACCAGATAACACGAGCAGAAAACGTGATTATTCTGGTCCAATTGTCTTCATATTAAATGATTTAGGGCGACACACTACACAGTATACAACTCGTAGGGTGATGTAAAATTGCTACACAAGACAAAGGGTATTAAAATAAATTTTATACTGCCGAGTTTCAGATTTATTTACCAAGCTGGAAAGTCCAGTTTATAAAAATATAATAATAATTTGTAAATAATTTACACCGTACAAAAGCATACTCATTCAAGTGTCTCATGTTTGAGGAAACAGCTGAGCACAGCGAAGTCTATAACAGATTAAAAATATTCTGTAGTGTTTTGTGTAATACCACAAAACCGTCAATGTAAAATTGAACTGCTATATTTTTCCAACCATTTTACACCTATTCTTAATATCAAAGTACATAATCTAATATTCAACATAATTGTTTTTATAATTTAAATTGTTCAAAGGAATATTTAATTTGTTCGTAGTTAGTAGTAGATATATTTCTGTACCAATTAATACAGCTAATACTTCAATGCAGAATTAAAATCTGATTTATGAATTCAAATTATGAAAATCCTCAACATTACTTTGATAATTATTGTGAAATGGCACTTAGTTCAACCCATGGAATTTGACAAAGTACACAGGATGATCTATGATTGCAAGAAAATGGTTGATCAATACCACATGTATTGATTGTAGACTCACTAAAGAAATGGACTGACACAGTTATGTCTCACTTACACCTTAGGAATACGAATCATAAAAATACTTTCAACTTTGTTCAATTCAACTAAGAATGAATTAAAATCAAGTTAGTAAAGAAATTAATAACATGGAAATGCAACTATAAACTAATATTCTTAGCATATGAATATATATACTAAACTTGAGATATTTTAAAGTTCCATTTTGTAGTTTATGACAGATTCAGATTCTCATAAGCGACGGCAATCACTGTAAGCTCTCATGATGTGTGAATTACATGAGTACCTAGTCAAATTTAAGACATTTGTAACACAAAGCAGTCAATTTAAAAGAAAAATATTACGCAGCTACGATATTATTAACAGCTAGAAGCTGCACTTCTTCGCTCTAAATGCATGATATTAATGAGCAGATGAGATGCTAGAATAATGTAGTTACGTGTAACGGACAGATTTTTTGGGAAAGCCAATTCAAGGTTTTAAGAAATAAGAGTAATGAGACATTCCTTGTAGCAGCCATAACAGTCTTCCTGGAAAAAAAAATGTACACACAATGACGAATTATATTCCAAAAACAAAAATCTGTACTACAATTGTAGTGGGATTATTGAAATTTCTGCCAAAAATTAAGATATGTCATTGTGTTGCAAGTGAACTTTTTTTTACTAACCGATATATAATTTTCCAGAGATTCGTTATACAGTTCAACAAACGCTTCCTTGATCTCGCGCATGTCAATTTCAGAGCGAGTTACGATTAGTCGAATAAGTTCTTTATCATCAATTTCAGGTCCCTGCACAGTCTTGTAAAATTGCTCAGCAAAGAATACGGGTGAATTTCTCAGACATTTTACTGTACTAATGGAAAGAACAATAATAATCGATATACCAACATTGAGGCAGGACAATAAATAGGAACAGCAAATGAAAACTCACTGACAAAAAGAAGGCGGTCCTTGATATCTCCAGAGTATTGATTTTCAATGGCCTTTTCAATTCCATGTCCAGCCATACTCTCGTAATCTATGAATATTTGCTGCAACTGGGTAAAGCTTCTTTCAACCAAAATTTTAAGGAACGTAGATTCCTTACTTCCAAAACTTAAGTCTCCTGTAATTGAATTATCCAAATACTAAATAGTAATAATTTGAAGTATGGCGTAGTATATATTTACTATATGTATAACTACAATTTAAAATGGGCACCCACCAATCCCGATAAGTGCGCGAGCATCTTCTTGAGCTTCCGCTGGATCCAGATCAAACAATTCATCACGATCAGCAATGAACAGAGGGAACATCAGGTCCTTGAAACTACCTGTAGTATCTCCGCTGATATCGTATTCTAAGCTTCTTGAATACTCTATGCGAAAGATACTTTGAAAAAATTGATAAATCGATCTAAAACATGAAGTGAAATGAAATGAAATAGTGTATTAATTTTCAATGAATATTTTTCTGAGTATAAAAATATATGACTAAAAATACACGTTTGATGGGAGGATTTAGACTCGGTATTTAGAAATTCACTGCATATGTTGCAACGATGCTTACTGGAGTTGTAAGCCTGTTTAATCATCTTAATTTCATCATTGGACAGCGTGCAGAGAACCTCAATGATAAGACGGTTGTCAGTAGCGGAGCCACGCATAGAATCATGCAGTTCCTTAGCATAATATTGCGGCAGTGGCATCATCATAGCTGTAATAAGGTAAAGTTACCAATTAGCTTGAAGGTCAAATCTATGTTAAGGTCCTGAAACCCAAATTGTTTTCACATGTATTATGCATACAATAAATTTGTTGATTTGGTATACAAATTAAAAATTTTTGACCATATCCTGATACATCGCTTACCATTCCATAGAGAGTTTTATACTCTTCAGCAATTTTTTGTCGCTGTAGATTAGTACGATTTGCTAATATATCCATCACGATTATTTCGCTGGATCCCAATCTTGTCATCGCCTCTCTCAACTTCCTTGCATCTGTGTTTGCGATAAATAGAAAGTAAGCAATGACTGTTGGGGAGGGCTGTAAAAAAGAGATAGAATTTCTAATAAACGTTGTACAACTTTCAGTTACAGAATAACAAAATCACAGAAGACACAGATAAGTAAAATATACTTTCATCAGCCTAGTTGTGAGTTAAACTCCTGTTTTACCCTGTAAGTTTTGCAAAATCTACCAACTGATTATCTCACCTTGACATTCCACTGTGCTCTGCGGGGAGCCAAGGTTGCATGCCGCAGCGGCAAAGAAGTAGTTACATTAGCGTATTGATTATAGACGGCCCCCGTACCTTGTCCCCCAGGATTACACACACTGGGACTCGAACTTGTATGTCAAAGATATGGGTTGGCGCTATTTGGCCAAGAATTCGTGCTCTGAGGATAAGGACCTGCACTACCAGGATATGAAGCAATGGCTCATGTCCGATTATAAGGACTGGAATGGCGCGGATAAGGACTTAGATTTTGTGAAGACGGAGCAGAGTGGTTTGGATGTAATGGGTAAGGAATGTGGAGCCGAAAAGAGGAACTTGATTTTTTGTGACCGTCCAAAATGAACCTCGTTAGTTTTTGAAACCAGTTGTAAATAAATGTCTGAATTTTATTTTCCTTCTCACGTTGGATTGCTTATGAAAATTTATTACAGAATATATAATTATTCAGTAAAATCTATTGAAAATATTGAGGTAATTGATACATGACCAATGAAAGTATTGGTTTCTATTTATTCCAATAAATACTTAGGCTAAAGTTATTCCACTTGTACGGAATGTTCGATCAAATATAAAAATGAAAATCTGTTTAGTATTTTAATCTAACACGTATTTCAAAATTTGTAATATTAGTAAATAAATATTACTGGGATTTTTCTTCAAGTTCAGTAGGTCTATCAGGTATATGATTTGACTCTACAAATTACTGATTGCGATTAGGCGTTTTGAAGAATTTTCAAAGGCTTACGAATAGTGCAATTCGAAGCTTACAGCAAGGATGGGGATGTATAGTTTAATAGAGCATGTACTTTTCTAACATGTTCGTATTCAAATATATTCATATGCCGAAAAATTATGAATATTGGTCATGCAGTACACTCACGAATCATCCACGCATGGATGTGAATCGAAAGTTAACAATAACACTTACTCGATATACCTATGTATTTCATTGTTGCTTAGGATGCAGAATCACTCACAATCAGGAAAGCCACCCTGAAAAAAAGAGATCTGTTTCAATTGAATAAATCTATTGTATGAAACTGTATGTATAGTTAGTTTCGATAGCCCGACACTGAACGCATTCGAAATTGCACTAATGTGCAATGAAAGGACGCATTCATGGCGTCGTTTCTCAAATTCATAATTGACGTTCCGTAGTAGAGCCAAAAACAGCTCTCTCACTGTTCCAAGAAATACTCGCACATTAGGATAGCTAATCTTTCGTTATTCAGAACAATCGAAGTATTGGTATTTATACGTACTGTACTTCGCGAAATGCAGCGTCTTTTTCAATGCAAGACTTAACAGTTACTCAACTAAAAACCGACAGCCACTGCTTGCTGTAAACAGTCAAATAAAAACCACGTACGTATGTAAACTCAGTCGAACTATTCAAGAGAATCAACAAGTGACTATTAATAACTGGATAACTGAATCCGATGGCTCCTATGCTTCCAGCTACCTGCAGCTACCCTAGAACAGAAACACTGGCTTCTTCTATCCTCAATCTGTCTCTCTCGCTCTACATCCCGGTTGGCTGATACGTTTCCTCTTGGACAATAAAATGTAGAGTGAAAGAGACGGAGTATCCTGGGTAACCCGAGGATGTATATCACGCTCCCTCATTACTACGGCCATAGTTTTCGCGAGGTTAACGGCATGGGTCCGCTACCTCCAGTAGTATATGCTCCAAACTGGAAACCTATTAATGAACCTTACTGTACAGTAAAATGCATAAATGCCTCAACGTTTCGGCTAACTTATTTTCGGTCTGAAACAAAATACGAGTTCGATTATGTGACAATACAACTCATTTTCTCACGTTAGCCACATCGCTAGTCAATGGCAAATAGTTCGAGTAGGATAAATTAAACTCGCATGTTGTTTCGGACCGGAAATAAGCTAATCGAAAGATAAGCCATTCGTGCAATTTAACGCACAATAAAACATACATACATGAAAAACTGCTCACTTCACGGCGTACTTTTTCAAACATGCCGTCAAGTCGCGCGAAGAGTCCGTGCACAGTCGGTAAATACCGCGATGGTAAATGAAAGTGAAAAGTACACGCTGAGCTGCTTACGTGGCAAGGCGAGCTGACCAATCCAGAGTTTCGGAATATCCGATGGGCGTGGTTTTCAGCTAAAATCTTTCGGAGCGGCCATAACAGCTCAGAAGAGTTCTTGTGTCGTGTGCGTGGAGTTCTCGTCTGAAGTCGAGGAGAAAAGTAAGCTTATTTTAGTGAGATATAGGGCGAAATAGATTCGCCTGACAATTATTACGTGACGTGGTTAAGTTTAGTGGGCCCCCAAACGGTAAATATTCTGCAATAATTCCGTCCTTCTGATGAAAAGTACGAACCGGTTTTTATTGTCGAAGCCGTACGTACACTACTCGATCCTCGGACGTGCGGAATGCTACCAAGTCGGCGGCATTGGTATACTGATGACGTGCCGTTTGACCGCTACCACCCGCCGCTTCTTCTGCTTCTGTCATCCCATCCATATGTCATTTATTTTTTTCGCCACGCACCGTCTATTAACGTTAATTCGCCGCCCAGTCGTTAAATCGCAGTTCGGTATTTGCCCCGGACAATAATCGAGCGTCTGCTTATCTCTGATATCTCGCGATTGTGTAGTATAGTAGTAATTTCGTTCTAATTGTCGAAGCGTGCGGCGCAACGTGAGGTCCAACACTGTTTGATCTTTCGTAAATTAGGTTCATCTCTGCACGTACGTTGTACCTACGTATTTACATTTTAACGCCGACCAATTTAACTTTCCAATTAACACACCGATGGCCCATGTCTACAAAATCCAAATATAGCGTGCACCGAAGCTCGCACGATTTTCCTGGTACTTCTCGGCCACTCTGGCTACGTGATTCATTCTGATCTCACGGGACCCGGTTTCCCGAATTCCAAATTCACGAGGCAAAACATACCTATTTGTAAATACCTGTCGGTCAGTACGAGTTTCAAATACGAATCTTCCGATTCACCGTCACGGTACAGTTGTTTCGTCACACAAGTCGCCGCTACCTGTATACATATACTCCGAAAAATCGAATCACCCTTTCGCTAGTCTATTCTCATTTTCCGATTGCGCACAGATCAACACTCGCAAATGGCGAAAATGTGGCTCCTCTTCCACTCTGTTTACATTCAATTCGGCGCAAAAACTGTGCAAAAATGCGTCAAGTCACAACAATTGATTTTGACAATGTCACCGAGGTTGAGCCAGCAGAAATCGAGCTAGTTTTTATTCTTCTCTAGACTTATTCGAAATATGTTTTTGCTAAAATTATTATAGGTTATAAACAATCGTCTTGTTCTTTGTGCAAAACATTCATCGCTATTGGTCGAGCAATAGTGCTGTTGGTGCAGAAAAAAATTTTACATTCTCACCTTTCTGATTTCTTTAACATATTTTTGATCAGACTTTACATCTTGAAGGTAAATACTATTTGTGTCTTTTGTCAATTATTCATTTTCTAAAGCCATATCCGTGTTTTTGAAGCAAAGCATTGCATCAAATTGTGTTTGGACACTTACGATAAATAACATGTTGCCCGGATCGCTTATGCATTCGCAAATCTGTCGGATGGCTGTGGAATGGTCAAACAGATAACGGTTTCCAGTTTATATCTCTCGGAGATGCGTCTGTTGTGATTTACATTGTGGCAAACCGTTGTTAAAGACTTTGTCCTCTTTTTTTCCCCATAATCATTTAGATTATAACAACACCATTCTTTAACTCATTGCTCTATATTTGATCAGGAGATGAACTTTGAACAGCATTCATGATGCTGACGTTAGAAAAGTTTAATGCAACAATGCACATTTTAAGGAAAAAGTTGTCATTTTCCAACACTGGCATTATATGGAATTTGCTGCACTGGAATAGAATGAGATATTCTATTTTGCAAACTCGACTCTTTCAAAGTAGTGCTAAAATCGCGAAATAGTGATTTTCTTCAAATGTTAAACACTTCGATTTCAATATATTTTTTGGAAATTCCACTCGTGCAATTCCATATCATTTTCAATCTTTGAGCTTAATAAAGCAAAGTATTTGAAATTTTTGGAAAAAAGTTCAACTTGAAGAAGAAAAGAAACATGAAGGTGAAAATATGGCGCAGGCTATTGACGTAGAATACACTCATTTATGAAACTACGAATAATTAACCCCCTCTTTATAACTGTTGCCTGGATGATGTTATTCAAACTATGGCAAAGAAGTCGAATGTATAACTGTAATTAGAAAAAGAAGAAATATATGAGCTAAAGCTTTGTTGAGTTGGCTTCAGTCGCTTCAACAGATCTCTTGCCAAATTATATTGTGTATGGAATAGCTCTACGATAAAATAATAATTCGAAACCCTACAGTACTGGAAACTGTATGCCTTATGATTCATATGTCTGGCTGTAATGCGTGTATACATTATAGCATATTTTGCATTCGTAAAGTAACACGAGGACAGTATTACATCTATTTTGGCAGATAACATCACGATGTCTGATGATATTCAAACCATCAGTTTTCTCAGCTGTCTGATCATGTTTTTTTGACTCATATCAGTCGTATTCTTTGTTCCTCTTTCAATTGTGAATTCTTTTTCCTTATTTACCGAACTTCTTATCTTTTGGGGCCCCACTTTTCAATTCTCCTCCCTCACTGTCTTTAATTTCTCCGTTTCCTTTTTTCTTCACTAACCACGTATTATCGTAAAGTCTAATCACCTTAATTTGTGTGCCATCCAAGTCACGTAACGCCAATTACGTAAAACAAGTGATACCTGATAAATTATGAATTCTGAAAAATTTTTTAAATAAACTTTCGTGTGTTTATAGAAGAAAATCCACCAAAAAAAAAATGGACGTCCAGACAGGGCTGATTTGCGTAAGTTTGGTAGTCGCATCGGCTGCTGTTATTCTCTTTGTGTTAATGTTTGGCACGAAAGAAAAAACCTACGACGAAGCAATAGCTGAACAACGCAAGCTACCTGATGACTTGCTAATAGGTAAGTTCGATAACTTTTTATGCTGAAATTTAACAAATATTGTGTCTGGACATGAAAGAGAATAATGTGTACATGGAATACGTTGTCGTCGTATATTTAGAAGCAATGAATTCATTCAAATTATAATTTTAAATAAGGAATGAGTCATGGTTATTTATTGACCAGCTAATATGGAAAGCTGTATTTACCTCCGAATGTTGGCGATTTACGAATTCATCTGTTTCTCATTAGGTAAAAGAGAAAAAGGTAAAGAGAAGAAGCATAAAAATAAAGCTGGGGGGAAAAAGGTAAAAGAGAAGAAGGAAGAAAAGGAAGACAGGGAAGATGAAAAAACCGAGCACGTTCAATTCGAGGAAAATCCTCAAATACTCATTGACGAAGCACCCATTCAGGTAGAAAACGCTTAGTTATCCATTCTTCATTTCTTACTAATTTTTTTTTCATTCAACATTATTCTGAATTCTTGTTAAAAACGCTTAAGAGTAAAGAAATCTTATGTAGGAACCGGTAAATGAAATTCTCCTCAAGAGACTGTTATGCGCGACAAAACTTTTTATTTTTGTATAATTTTAGGTTTCTGAATTGTTGTGGATTTTATTTTTAAGATAACTTTTCAAAACTATGGCATTCTAAGAATGTATCATTTGTATATCTAATCATTTGTGGATGTGTCAACATTTTTTAACATAATTTTAGGTACAATAACACTTCGATTCGATTTACCAGATTTTATAATCTAATTGCTACATAATTCACAGCATGAAATTCATTTGTTTAAAAAAATGACTAATGACAGAAGTTGTAGTAACAAAAAAATTACCACATCTTGTCCAGCTGTACAGTAAATTAATACAGATAGTTTATTCACTTTTTATGTTTCTCTATGTCGAACTCTGATCCTATTCAATTTCAATCCATAAATAAATTTTGGCACACGTCATGTTGCACTAATATTTAATAAACATGCCTTGGTAAGTTTGAACAGTATTGTTTCTCCCAATTGCAATCTCTAGAGTGAAACGATCTTCTTTCGCCTTTTCATAGGACTATATTTGGAACTTTGTCAAGTCTTTTACCAAAGATGAGACCGAGTAAAAGTAAACTTTCACCATTTTAGGTTTAAGCTTTTATCGAGAAGTCAGAATAATGGAGATCCTATGACGAAATTTCCACTGGTAAATAATTATGAAGTCGTAGTAAACGTTGTTTGTGTTTGCTTTTTCCCCAAATCGAACAAAATATCACTAATAAACATAAACTAGGACCAATAAGAGTATATTCATCAACTATAAATTACTTCCAAGGAATTTACCAACACTTCAAAATGTATAAATTTCTACAAAGTAAATCAACAACTCGGTTTATTGAAATAGGAGGAAAAAAATATCAAGGGGAACAAGAAGAAGGGAAAAGTTGACAAAGTGAAACCGATTCTTCTCAACAAAGATGAGCCGGTGGTTTTGGTACCAGAACCCAGTCTTTCACAACCCCAGTCAGAAGACATTAATCATTTTGATTTGACTCAACCCAAAGATGATCTTGAACTTATTCGTAGTCACAGCGTGAGTATATTTTTGTTAGAAAGACTTATTGCTCGCGTTGCAACCTCTTTAGTAGTTACAAAACGTAAAAATATAAGGTGATTCTCCCTTGAAATAAATATGTCTATAGAGCTTATCCGATTGTGTTAAACTTGAGTTTGTAAGTTTTTTCATTGGCAATTTTTAATATGGAATAAAAAAAAAGTCATGCAGTGCCAAATCTGCATTTTGGAAAGCTGTAGGACATATTGCGGTCATTCTGGGTTTGAACAGCTGGAGCAATTCTATATTCGTAACACAAATATTTTTTTTATCGACATCTCAGTATTTTTCATGATACTAATGCTAATATGTAGGGGAGTTTGTCACTTCTTTTTATTATATATGTTGGTTGGTAACCCATATCGCGAGAGAAGATAACAAGAATAGTAACCTGTATATATCACTATGAGGCATAGATAATAGTATCTACGAACCATTCATCTCCCACGCCAAAAAGAAGCAATCAGAAATTCATTGAAATAGATTTTTCTCTCCGACACTATCAATTCAATATTATATTTATTCATATACTCATTTATTTTTTTTTTTTTTTTTATTTTTTTTTATTTTTCTTCCCTCGCAGAAGGACAATTTACATCAAATGACACAGTCCGAACCAATTGTCAACAAATCTCTCGTAGACACTCCGACGAAAACTAAGAAAAACGCAAAAGAACAACCTAAGAAAGGTGGGGATACAAAGGAGGAAAAAAAAGATGTTGGAAACGCTCCACAGCAACAAGCACTCAAAGAAACTCCCAAGGAAATTAAAGAGCAACAAAAAGAAACTCCTGTTAAAACAGCCAAAGAAATTGTAAAAGAAATCTCAGTTCCTGTCCAGTCGTCGGTTAAAGAATCTAAGAATAAGAAGAAGAGGAATGACATTTTAGCACAAATTGGTAAATGATCAATGACGAAAATAATTGAATCAAACTAATTACCTGTAATGTTTAGTGGCAATTTTTCATGTTACTTTTTTTAGGGGGCGACAAGGATGGCGTCAACATATCTTTGCTTATGCCTCTTATTCAGAAGGCAGAACTTAGCCGGTCTGAAATTCAGATTCTTACTGATCAGTTGTTGAACAAACAATTAGATAATCCTTTAGAGCATTCTGAGTGGACCGAAGGTCGCACAGATCCTGTGATTAAACTTAAAAAACAGTTGGCAGAGAAGGAAAAAGCATTGGCTGATGAACAAGAGGCAAGTGTTGCTGTTCAGAATAAGCTAAAAGAATTGCGCTCGGAATTGAATGCTGAAAAGTCTCGGCTCTCTGCGAACGTGAGGCAGCTCGAAGAAACTTTGAGTGCCAAAGCTACCGAGGCTCAGACTCTGCATACTCGTGTGCAACACATATTGGAGAGTCATGCTGCAGAGAAACAAGGATTTGCCAGACAAATAGAACAATTGCAAAGCCAGGTTAACGAAAAGATGACCATTATTCATCAAATGCAAGAGGATCAGGGACAAACTCAAGGACATCTTCAGCAAGAACTTGTCACACAGAGAAAGCAACTGGAGGTACAATATTCGCAGATGAGGGAAAACGAGAACGCCTTGAAAGCGCAACTTGCCCAAAAACATGTGGAAATTCAAGAACTGCAGAATATTAATATGACCGTTAACCAAGAGATCCAGATGCTGCGATCTACATGTGAAAATAGCGCTGCTGAGGTTGAGCGGCACAGGCAACAGCTAGCGATGACGCAAGAACAGTTAATGCATTCCCAGGGACAGCTGCAGCACTATAAGGAAGCAGGAGAAAGACTTCAGGAGATGGTTAGACAGCTCGAGGTTTGTTAACTTTTCCACACCCCCAATGAAAGTTTTCTTATATCCTACATTGAAAAAACTATTCAACGTGTACTTGGTGGAAAATAATTTTTTATTTCCTTTTTTAAATAGGAATCTCATCGTACAATTGATGATTTAGAACATAGACTGCAAAATACGCTTCGCCACGAACAAGACCTTCAAAAACAATTGAACTCCGTTAAATCAGAGTTGAACGCTGTGAAAAACGAAGCTAACGAGGCTAACAATCTTAAAGCTGAACTTAACAAGGTACAAGCCGAGTTGAACAAATTAAAGTCTGACCTTTCAGTCTCTCAAAACGAAGCAAAGACTGAGGCAGTCGAAATTACTTCACTCAGGACTGAGTTGAGCACGACGCAAAACGAACTCAAACAATCGCAGTCAAACTTAATTGTCGCCCAGACTGAACTAAAGAACTCGCAATCCAACTGTAACAAACTTCAAAAAGATTTCGATATCATTCAAGCAGATCTTAGGAAATCAGCGGGTGAACTGGTTAAGGCTCAAAGTGAAAGTAAAAATGCAAAAACTGAACTCTCTAAGGCACAGAGCGACTTGAATAAGGTTCAAACAGAATTAGCCAAGACCCAGGAGGAACTTAGAAACGCCCACAAAACTGTGTCTGAACTGAAAATGTTGTCTGTTGAGGTTGAAAGGCTACAGCAGGGTGCGAGAAATTCTTCTGAATCACAAATCGAGGTTGCAAGACTGCAAGAAGAAAATAACAGACTCTCGTCACAGGTAAATCTTTAAATATCAATAATTTTAATTTTAGAAAATCTGAAAGAATATTAGTGATTCACAGACAAGTGGAATTGTCGAATATATATTTGTACACCCTCGTTGTCGCTAATGTGAACCACTTATTTGTTTAACCAAAGCTTTGATTTTAGTCTGGGACTCTTGGTGAGCTGCAAAAGGAGATTAGAAAACTTCGCGAGGAAAATGAGTTCTTAGCCTCTCAGTTAGTAGCTAATACGGAACGTCCAGATGCCGAAGGCCGTGAAAATGGCGTTGAAACAAAGGCTGTTAAGAACATTCAACATATTGAAAACAACAATTTGTAAGTCAATCTTTAATCGCTATATGTATATCTAGGTATTAATATTTAACACACTTGTTTGGAGCATTAACACTATTTTCGTTAACGTTGTTCCCGCAGACTAGAACAGAAGGAAACTCTGCTGGAGAAGCTGAGAGTGGAAGTAAATCAGAAAGACACGGAGCTGAGTAAGTTTACTGTCCAGTTGGAGACACTGAAAAGCGATATGAACAATGAACGTCGTCAAAGAACAAATCTTCAGGACGAACTCGAGGTCCAGAAACAGAAGAACAATGTAAGCAAAGCTTCATCATTTTAATTTCGAAGTTATTGAAAGTTTTGACAAAACGTTGCAGTGAATAGGTTTCTTATTTAAGCTTATCCAAAAATTGTTAAGTAACACTCTTCTTGCACTTAACAATGCAATCTCCAGCAACTCATTGGCATAAGACTTTTTCCCTGAACTTTCAGCGCCAAAGCTGATCCCTCTTTCTGATTAGCCTACATTAAGAAAGTATATCAAGTGTTGCACTGCCATGTGCCACTTGATATTATATCTTTCTTAACCATGTCTAATCACATTTTACCTGACTGTTTACAAAGATGGTGAAAAACTATCATCAATTGCTTCCACTACATACAAAGTTTCGTATCGCTTCAGGTTATCTAGCATTCTGCTTGAATGACAAACTGCGTTTATATTAATTTTTTAACTTTTCGATTCAAAGCATGGTAAACTGACTGTTGATTGGTTCTTTTCTTTTTTCTTTTTTTTGTTTTGGTGGAAATTTTTTTTCTTCGGCTACTATAGGAATTACGAACTAAGAACTGGAAAGTGATGGAAGCTCTTTCAGCAGCAGAGTCTCGCACAAGTTCTAATTCCAGAAGAGCAATTGATGTAAGTTTTTCTGTTATTTTTTCAGAAATTATTATATCACATGCTGAAAGTTCAGCAGTGATCCCGTGTTATCAGCTTCTCACAATACATGCATTATTGTTTCTCAGACGAATGATAGGCTTGATTCTTTTTAAGGAGTCAATGACTATTACAGTTTCTTTTATACTATTCAATGTAATTCGGGATGCTTTCTTTGTGTTTTTTCTCAGGAGTTATCGCAAAAAGTTGGAAGAGATGAACAGAAATCCACTGACATGTTACTGCAGAGGATATTCCCCGATGTTAGTATTGCTGAATCTTCTCATGAGAAGTGGTTGACTGCCATTGAAGGCAAAGTTTCTTCACTTGTCAAGGACTCCAAACGTAAACAAGAAGACATGGAAAAGGAGAATCAGAGCCTACGGGGGATGGTGTCGTATTATGAAGAAATATTTCACAATACAGTATGTTATAATTGATTTAATTGAATATTTCGTGTTTTTTACAACGTGATAGGTTTTTTCATACGTATTGTTCGATGATTTTACAGGAAGGAACACTTAATGAACTTCAAAATCACCTAGAATCGGAAGAAGCGAGGTGGCAGGCACAGATTAAACAAAAAGAAGAAATTTTAACTAGTCTTAAAACTGAACTTGACAGTCTTCGAAGCAAATCTGGCCTCACAGAACAGGTAAAATTAAAGATTACATACTGATCGGTGGAGGGTAATATTATTTTTCATTTTTCAACCAAAATTATTTAATACTGCTCAGTAAATTTTTTAAAATTTTCAAACTCTAGTAATATTCGAACTAAACTCTTTTTAAGTTGACATTGAAACTTCCATTCTAAAACTATCAAATTGAAATATAAACTAATTATTTTACTTTTATAGCTTGATAAGAAAATATCTGAATTGGAAACGAGATTAGCTGAAGCAGAAACCTTCAGACACCAAGCCCAAACCCAATTGTCATCTTTTAAAATTCAATCCGAATCATCTCCAGTGAAAGGAGAGAAAAATCTTAGTCTCAACGCAGTAGAAAAACTTCGAGAGGTCAGTATACAGTATGTATATTATTTGAGCACAAATTCATCCATTTTGAAGGAAGTTTTTTTAATCTAGTACAAACATTCATACGAATAATATTTATTCAAATTTTGAACTGGAGCTTAACTTAGGATTGGAGTTAATAATAAATCAGTCTTGAAATTTCAATGGATTGATCAAATTTCAGGAAAAATCACGATTACTGCAATCATTGCAACAAGAAATTAGCAACAAGGCTGCTGTTGATGCAGAGGTAGCAAGGCTTCGCTCCCTACTAGAAAAATCCGAGTCTGGTCTGGCAGAGGAGAAAAATCTTGTCTTACAATTGCAGAACGAAGTTGGTCGACTAAAGGTTAGCAACTTTTGGTTAGTTGCTAGCAGTTTTCCAAAATTACCTTGTAAACTTTTACAACAATATTGATATTTATTTTATTATCTGACAAGTTGATGAGCATATATCCTAAAATTCACAGTATTTAGCAACATTAGCGAAAATTTCCTGGATGTTAAACGGTATCCTGGATATTTATCATGTCTGCTGTAAAATGTTAGTTTCCCAAAAGTTTCATACTTTGTTCTCTAAATTTCAGCCTAAAAAATATGTTTCTTAATTTCAGAATGAAGTATCCCCCGGTTTCAGGAATTTAGATCAATCCACCGTAAACGGGCCACCAATATCAGATTCGTCCAAGTCTGAGGTTAGTGTGAAAAGCAAACTATTATCTTAACGGTATTACAGGAAATGTGCTACATTATTTTACTTGCTAGTGATAATAAAAAAAACGACAAGCCATCAATGTACATATGGACATACGTATTCCATGAAGAGTTGCATTTAATTTAACTTGTATCATAGTCCGTAGACAAATTCGTTCAGTACCCAAAGTTTCAGCAAAAGCTTTTCAATTCTGTTTGTATCGGCAAACTATATGGAACTCATGTTTAGAAATTCACCTGTTTAGTACTGAGGTAAATGGGTAAAATTAACTCCAGAAAATTATTCCACGCGAGAGTAATAAGTATATAATTATTTCTATTATGTTTCTAAGTTTTTCAAACTAAGTGTCATCGAAGTGTGATCAACTTTATTTAGGCTATTTATATTTGATATAGAGATTAGTTACATTTTTTATACGTTAAAACAATTTTGAATTTGATTCTATATGAAAAAGTTTTTGAACCTATGCGATTGTTCAATTGAAAAGAGAAGCAACTATGCCTTTGCTTTAACTTACACATCATCCCTAACCATTTCTCTCCCAATTAAATGCAGCCAACAGTGGTGGCGCATTCATTGTTAGCTGCGCTTGAAAAATCGCTGAAGAATACAGAGCTTGCAAAATGTTCCATAACCGAGCCCGCTACAGATTTGGTTGAGTGTCGACAAGAACCCGATACCAGCTTTCTAATATCAAAAACCTCCTCCCCACAAACGTGTCACATGATAGACCACAACACACAGGCTAGCTGGAATCCGTTGAACAGCCAGCAACATAAAAAGCACAAGAAAAAGAGGAAGGTAAAACCCATAAAAGTTTATGGGAAGCACTTTTTCTTTCTGGCTCGTTTACGTATTTTTGTACTGCACACACATTGGCAATAATTGAGAGTTGACAGTTTTACTGTATCATAGTACTCAATCACAGGTATTTGCGCGATGAGTCATTTGGGATGTGAGATTACTTTTGATTAAACATGAACGAAGTATAGATAATGATCAAAGATTACATCAGCATGGAATGAATTAATTTTCTTCCAAAGACTATCTTTGAGGAAGATTTTAAAGTCGATCTATAGATAAGTAATTTGTACTTATAAATTCATTCTCTTCCCGGTACATGTTTTTTTTATCCCATTTGTCTCATCAGCAGTTTTGTTTGAATACATCTGTAACAGAGAAACACAAAAATCTGTTCGACTATTGAGTTTCATATTTGTGCAGAAGTAACATATTGCATTCTGTAATTGTCCACATATTCTTTCCTCTTTGAGTAATATATATATATATACACATTTTGTGTATATATATATACAGACACACGCATATAATTTGTCTTTAGATTATATTTTTAAAAACAGTCGATGGTTTTCTCATAAATAATTTCTAGAAAGGGTACAGTGTCTAAGTAGACAGCTTTATTAGTAAAAAAAATTTATCCTTGGTGGTAGGTCTCACATTCAGGTGGCATGTTTAGTTTATATTCTTTTTTTTTTTTTTTTCTCTTAGTAGTTCTTAGTAGCAGAATGTGACAGATACTGTTTAGTTTATATTGAAAATCTGTGACAAGTTATTGAATTTATGTTGTAAGAAACAGATACAATCAACAGTATATATATACTCTGCCCAAGAATTTTTACTCACATAATTGTAGTCATAAGTTGGAAAACGAATATAATTCTCAGTTACACGGGTCCGCAATAACCGACATTTTTATACGTACTTTTAAGCTATGTATTCGTCAGCAAAATTACTGCAAAAAGAAAAAGAAAAAAACTTGAAGTAATATCTCAATTTTGACTGCTTGTAAAGCTCCAAAGTTTAGCAAGGTGAAAAAAAAACTATATTTCACGACGTTGTCATAGGGGCCAATGCTTTATGAGCTACTGTCTTTAAATCCTCTCTCCTCAGTGTTTGTCCTGATGGTCAATGCCCTTGCATTTTATTAAATGTACATACAACGACACGTAATGTGTTACATGCTGATTAAGCTAATAGAAATTCCCCAACGCAGATCGCTCGTTGACCACCATGTACTATCATCGTTAATAGCCTAATCAATAACAACATCAAAGTAACAAATATGTTGTATTTTGGTTGTTCTAACAGTCCACTATGAAACCCGTGACAAAGCGGCGCCGATTCGCAGGTATGGAATAATTGGAAGATGACATTCTTCTCAAATGATTGATAATTTTTTTTTTTCGGTTTTCGAAAGAGCGTCTAAAAAAGGGTAGCCTCCCGTTCGCTGGCTTAACCGTCCACTCGCTGTTTCAGCTTATTTTTAATTTGTTCAAACATTGTCTTCACTTTTGTTTCCACGTGACGCAATATCCTTAATTACTGCAGGTGCATTTCTTTTTTTCTTCCAACGACCACACACGACCATACACTTCTCACATGGCTTGTAATGATACCTCTTTTTTTCTAGACACATTGCGTCCTCTCATATACTTAGCGTCAATTATTCAACTTTATTTGTCTCGAGGCAAAATATGGTTTTTAGGTGATTTCTTTTATTTGAAATTAATTCTCACCTCAGGTTTCAATTCCTACCTAATAATTACTTATGCTTCCCCTAGTGAATGTTCTTTGCATCGTGATTGTCCCACGCCATCATCAATCATACCTAAAAATTACACAATGATTAATTCTCATATTTTACTTTGCAAGTGCACCAGTTATTTTCGTGATGAAAGAAAAATTTTTTATTCAAATGTAGTGTTGTATAATTTGTATTGATATTTACGAATACGATTGTAAATGTCTGTTTCCATAAAATCAGCAAACATGGAAACAATACTTGAAACATTCCAATGGGAAAAGTTATGCTAATTGTTTGAATTCATATTCGAGCATGACGATGTTGAACCCGTACTGCTGTAATTATACAGACACATAATCATGAATTTTATTTATATAAAAAATAATTCATGACATGTTTGTAGAGAATACTTATGTAAAAATTAGAAGAAACGAAATAATATTAGTAGTAACAATAAGTGACGCCAGCACAAACACTGAGGTAAAGGATACGACACTTTAGCTGCAAGATTTATTATTCACGATATTATTTATTCCTCTTACGTAACACAGCTGTCATTGATACCTTACATTAATATTCATTTTCATTTCAGATTTCCACACTATATATATTAAATATTTCTGATTCACCGTCGTTAAGAATGCTTTATTCTTTAAAGTATGTTTCAGTTTTCATGAACATCATTGACATCACATGATCAATACACATAACATTCAACGCTATAGAATTGGGGTGCCTGTTTAAAATTCATTTGCTGTGTCTCATTTTAATCCACGCAGGCCTCAATTGTGCCTTAATTAGTAATAATTTGTGTCAATCGGTACATGAGCTAAAAGTTACAGGCATTGAGTGAGCCTTGATGTTTGTATTGCCGGTTGACATCCTTATTGAATACTCAAAAAAATATATTGCAGGGTTTGCCTTTGCGAATTGACACTGAAAACTTTGTATGTTCTTTAAGTGTCAGAGTTAACAATTTTAATATTGCTCGGTGTATATTGATAACAATTTCAGATAAATTCGATGCACTATATACTCTATGACTTAGCGCAGGTATAGATCTGATCAATTGCAATCAGATCTCATTGTTAAACTCTGGATTGATGTAGTTTTCTGTACCATTTGTAAATATTTTTGGAAACAGGCCAGTTGACCAATTTCAAGTGACTCCACTGTAACTTTGTCGCAAACATGAATTTGAGTTGCCTGCTTCAAGAGATATTCACGGTATACATGTATCTGTTTCTTGCCTGTCAAAATACCCATTCTATTTCCATGTACTTTCATGCATTCGTTTTACACTCGTTTAATTTTGTTGTAATCAATTATGGCGTGTAAAGTATCGCAACAATATTTGGTTACTGTGATATATTTTAAGTATTGCTTGCAATAGATTGCACGGCACTATGCATATTCGGTATTGTAAAAAAAAATGTCCAGCAACTTTTATTTATCGATTGGTGATGGGTAGAGAGTCCTCTAAGGTTATTTTTGACCCACAACCAAATTTCATTATTATTTTTGGTTGATAATCATTGTGGTATTGTCGAAAGTGAATAATCTATGAATAAGAATATCAATTTTCTTTACTTCTAGACAGTAGAATGAACAGATATGTATACTGCAGCAAACAATATCAATGGCTTATTTTTTTTTCAACCTTCCGTTGGCAAGACGTATGATTTATCTGTTGAGTATTTAATTACTCGTCTCGCGATTACAACTTTTGTCTCTTTCAACAAATCGTTTCTAGATTATAATTTTTTTCATGTCATAGTGAATGTTTTCTGTATTTACGAATAAAATATAAACCAATATTTCGACTAAATGTTAAACTTCAGCTGCATGTGTTTCACTAAAAGTCATCAGTGGACTCTAATAGATCTATATTGATAAAGCAATAATATAGTTAATCCAATTTTATTAATTTCTACGATGTAGCAGCTGAAGTAGTAAAGTAGAAGTAGTTGGAATTACATAAATTTGTGTGATATTTCAATATCGATGTAATCTTATTTTCTGCAACAATACTCTTCATTCATAGGTTGTCAAACAGCCTTTCGCGCTGTTTTTTATGTATTGTAATTGATGAACTTTTTATTACAAATTACAGGGTGGTTCAGGAAAAAAGTAACAACCTCAAAGAATAAATTACGTTGAAGAAAAAACAGCATCAGGGGTAAAAAGGCGGCGATAATAAAGATTTGATAAATAGAACGAACACTGTGCGCACATGTGCCATTGATGCGAGCAGTGGAAATTTTGCTATAAAGAAGACTAATATAATGATAATGACGATTAAAAATATTGCTGATAATCTTTATTTTAAGAAATATCATATTTTAATATGTAAAAGAAGTATGCAACAAATTAACAAGTAGATAGATAACACAGATTATTGAAAAACGGTGTGTGTGACTATTATACATATATAACTAGTTGTAGAAATATAATTTCAATAATGCCTCTCACATCTTGTGTTGACAAACAGATCTTGTGTTTTCGACTTTCAAATATTATTTTAAGATACTTAATTTCATGTAGAAATACGTGCTTCTTAAAAAAAAAAAGAACGAAAAAAAAAGTAGACAGCTCCGCACTACTCACAAATAGTTTTATTACACTGTTGCAAAGCGATAATCACACAAACATCAAAATGCAATGGTCAGTGCTCACATATGGGCACATTTATGCCAAGTTACTTCAAATGATGTGCATGAGTTGTATCTCAGAATAATATTCGAATTTCAACTAATTGTTACGAACTTGGCTTGAGTTGATCCATATCTGAAATCAATAGGAATGTAAAAGATAAAAATCACTCACATGGGGCACTGGCATCTGTTAGATATTTATTGTGGGTGTTCTCAAATATCTTGACTAATTTTAGAGATTTGATTATTTGTACATTATTAAGTTTCAGTTTTAAGATGAATTTGTACAAACGAAATTGCATAAATTTACTATCACTAGTTATCAAATCAAGGCAAATAGTGAGATTGAGAATTTTTCTGGCTGTGAAAAAAAAAAAGAGAAAAGTAATACTGTCGAATCACTAAAAATCATGAGTGCAGAATAAACTTGAATTTAGCAATAACTTTTGGTTATATTTATTATAATCATCTGTGTATTACTGAACTGAATATCTTTTGGCTGTCATGCTTCATGTGGGTAACGATTTATCTATAATTGTACATTAATTAGAGTTGCTGAGCTCGTAACTTTTGATGATTATTGTGTAATAAAAACGCTATAAAGATAGACGACGACGATGATGTTGTTAATGATGATGATGGTGATGATGTTGACGACGGTGACAACGACGGTTGTATGCAACCATCAAATGTTTCTAGGTAATCATATTGTGCAATAAGAAAGGATACAAAGAATTTGTAAGAGTATGTAAAGAAAGCAACAAAAAAATATTTAAAAAAAGAAAAACGTCTAGTACCTACTACAATTTATATAACGAAGGAAGGCCAGTCTAGCATTGGGTAAAAACCATAAATACTATAATCGCAAGAATTTCAGCTACCGCTTGTAGAAATTCTTTGACATTATTTCAATCGAGTTATTTATTAATTTTTTTTTTTTTCATTAGAATTATTTTGAAAATTCATTTGGGGAAATATCAATTTAATCAGCGTGTATACATTCCAGAAATATATAATGTAAAAAGTGCCAAAATATTGTCAGCATAGCTGAGTGCAAAAAGTAGCATTTACGAATTATTTGATGTTGAAAAAAATTGAACGATGAATTTCTGCAAGACAAAGCTCGGAATGGATTGATATAGCATTTTTTCAAGTCTCATCTGAGTAAGGGCTCAGATTCACCTGTCCTCGTTCGCTGTACAGATTTGAGCAGTGTATTTGCATCGTACTAAATCTAGATTTAAGTAGTGCTACGTTATGATGAATTACATACATTGTGAATCCTTTTTTAGAATTGTTTTAATAAAAATAGCCACCATAATACTCAGTGAAATTGAGTTATTACCACAGGGTTTTAAAAATAGGTAAATAAATAAATTTCAGCGGACCTAGTGGCATAGTCACTTTGTTTCAAAAAAATTAGCTAATTGTAGCCACTAGGAAAAAGAAGAAAGAATTGTTACACAGGTGTATGCATAATGTTTCAATGTTTTATTGCTTTCGTCATTTTGAGTTTAAATCAATGATTACTACCGAAATACTTTATCGCTATTTGAAGCTAATTACATCAGTGTTTTTCTTCAATATTTCATGAAACGAAATTTGTACAACAAATTATTCACTTAACTTATAACAACGTTTTCAATATCTTACAAGTACATATGCCGAATCTTTTCTTCATGTACGAAATAATGCGCTACATTCATTTATCATGGCAAACAATAATTTATTCAATGGTAAATTTTTTTTTTTTTTTACCAACTATATAATTTCTAATAACTTAAAACAATAGTCGTATATTGTCGTTTTCTTCTTTTACACAAAACGTGAACACGCGTAATTGTTATTTTTTCTTTTTTCTATTTTGCAGCTTCACTTTTGCCAACAGTCCACAGATTCTTCACAGTTTTCCCCAAACCCGGACCATTATAAATTAGCAAAAGCAGACCAGCTAGTGTAGCGGCAGAAAAAAGATTCAGTGCAAAATGAGCTATTTTTGGGACGATATTACCCACAACTATCGGTCGAGCATAGTCGATTACTATTGCTTCCAAACCCCTGCAATGAATTCAAAGGTAGTATTATATTGACATATTGCAATTACTCTTGCTGAGCTCATTGATAAAAATCGACTGATAAAAGTGAAATTTCAATAACAAAAAATATCAGTAACAATAAGATTGAATTACCAGTGACTGTGCATGACCATGAAGACAGATAACGTTACGTCGACAAATGGATTCTCAAGCAAGATGCAAGCAGGCAGAAGTCCTATTAGGATAGCAGAAGTTACTCGCTCGGCTTGCCATAGACGCACGTGATCACCAGTTATTGGAGCACAATGACGTTGACTCGTGGCTATTGATCGCACCAGGTTCAGCTGCTCACATGAAAAATAGTCATGAGTTTGTTCAGTGAGTAATATTATTGATAAGAATTGTATAACAACAGCTAAGAATATCGTATTTTTGAAATGATTCCCATATTTTTTGACATTTTTAACTATTGACAAGTATAGATATCTCGTATTCAAACATGTCATAGATAGTTTGCATTGCAAAGCTACAATTGAGTACAGATCAAAAAAAATTATTCATCATTTAAGGAAAACGGAAACTTTGATTGAGTAGGTGTGGAATTTTACATTGCCAACCTATTCGATATCTCAATTGAGAAATAATAAGAAATCCTGACCTGTGGTACAGAGGTTAGCATGAGGCTTGTGGCCGTTAGTTTTGGTGCAGTTGTGTATTTTTGGGCGATGAAGCTTGCAAATTGTGGATGAATAATGCCCTGAGATACGGCGCAGTTTCTGACCAGTGGAAGTTGTCCATAGTTACCAAGCTTGCCTGAAAGGTACCAGTGTTCATTATGAGAATAGTAAAATATCAAAGTACGAGAATAGTGACTCCAGGATTTATTTCTGATGCAATTGTTGCAGTTTCACAGTTAATATAAGCTCTGAGATGATTCAAATTCATGATGATACGAATTGCTATGTTAACTAATCGAATAAACAATCTGTTAGAGTAGAATGACTCGTTATTCTTCCAGAACTGCAGGGACGAAGTAACGATATAAAATTGACGAGCTAGGTATTGCTGAGATAATAAGTGTCACAGATAACGTTTATATTTGAAAATTGATGAATTAAGCAACTATGAATTATGTAACTTGGCTTAGACATAACCTAAGTAATCGCGTGAATATCTTTAAAAGATATACGTGTAATTTTAATTACCAGTCAGTAGGCTGAGCTGTCGTGAGAGATGACATCTGGCCATCGTTTCAGACGCTGCACACGGTTATTTGTTAAATATAAATAGTTATTTCTTAAACGACCAACTCAGCCACGGAACTCCTGAATTCTCGTTGAGAATATCTCATTCCCGTGACAACTGGTGACAACTATCGGCAACCAAACGGCGTTAAAGTTTCTAGATGTTGCGTTGGTTGTTTATATTTTCCCCCAGTAATTGAAATAAGCGCGGTATCCTAACTTCGTTTGTTTCATTTCTGTCTCATTAAAATTGAATCGTTCTAAGAAACAATGCACGCATATCACTGTTCACGGTGGATTCTACGCGATAAGTTAAGCAATTACGAGGTACGCTTTTTATATGCAGAAATCACAGTAATCGTCAATCGAAGAATTCCGTAATGTTCTCACAAGTGATTGTTTTACTTTTGGTAGCAGGTACCTGAATTGAGAAAGAAAAACCCGAGATGTTAATCACTCATCGATTCGTTGTTTACTTGATTTCAAGATCACAAAGATTTCAGGGATTTCAAAAGATTTCGCAGTATTTTCAAAAATTTTAAGCGATTTCAAGAGCTTTCAATGATTTTAAGATTTCAGAGGGTTTCAAATTATTTCAAAAGATTTCAAGACATTTCACAAGATTTATGGAAAAGTGTACTCCAGATTTAACGAGTGATTAATCTCTCGCAAAAACCCTAAGCTCGAATATATTTTTGGTTAGCTTATAAGCTAGTGCAATCAGCTATGGTCTCCTAGTTAATATCGTAGCTCTTCTCATTCCGAGGGCCGTGCATTCAAGCAGTAGCTCGACCGTTTTAAGCCCAGCTCTTTTGCACCATGCTATCCTACTGGATTACTAATCACATCGAACCTGGCGTTTATCGGCTTGACATTGATCCGATTGATTACCGATTGGCCACTCGTCGTTGACACATATATGTATGTGTATATACATATATATATTTATAGATTATTTAAACATTGTATGAAAGAGATCACAGAATGTGCCATTGACATTCCAGAGATTGTAGATAGAGCTTCATCAGCCCAAAATAGACAGTATAATAAATTAACGATTTATAATTACTTCGATGCTGGATCGACCTTGAATAAGTACAATCTAATTATTTTATATCTTGCAGGAAAGTATGAATGTGAGAAATCGGAACAGAGTACTAAATTCTGTATTCGTCCTGATTGGCGTTAAATAATCCCTATTCATTATTCTACATATATATATCTATATATTAATGTCATTACGTAACTGTTCAATTACATGACTTGCAGGAGGCCAAATCTGTATACTATGGGTACACTTATGCATACCATGTCACCTAGGATAGGCAGACCGGATCTAAAACAGGTTTATAACTGTTTTAGAGATGTCTGCCCGGAATGGAAGGAAGCGTTTGTATCCACCGGAGATGACCCGGCGTGTCGGCGACCCAGGGAGTAAGGGCGTGGTCCAGGGTGGCATCTCCCTCGCGAACCCGCTACCAGGGTAGCAGCATGCAACTTAGTCCAGAATCTTTCCAGCTCGTTGGGATACTGTTGGTGCCCTGAGTATGTATGTATTGTATAAAGTTCCCGCCTTATAGCGACGCCGTGTATGTGCGAGCTTTTATATGCGTAGATAACATGCGGGATCCAGCTTTCTCCTTTCAGATGACAGCGTACCTTTTTTACGTTCAAACGAATTCTGCACTGTGTGCGTATCGTTATCAGCTACGGGATGTTGTACTTTATGCAACCGAAGTCGCGGCTAGTCTTTCCTAACAACAACTTCAACAGGCGACCATCCACTTGGAAGAGTTTATAAGATAAACAGAGCTGCACCCTCTATTGCAGGGATGCTTTGCGGGAATATTTTCTGTAACTTGATTTAACCTCGTTATGGCGATTACGATTCAGCCTGATGTAATTGTTGCTATTTCATTGTCGTAGAAAAAGGCTATGAATTAGGAGTAGATCTTTTGTTTCGTGGTGGATTTCATTTTCACTTAATTAGAATACCGCGAGTTTATTGAATGCATATGTATACACGTATAACATTCGGAAAGCTGATTTATGATTGCAAACTGATTACGGAGACGGAAGACAAAAATCAGGTATAATCAATTTATCGTTAGAATTTCTGATGCCGATTAACATTATCAATCTTGATTTACCGTCCGTAGAAAAACCATGATTATATATAGAATCCGATACAAAGACGATAAGAACGTTACGCAATCGCCTCATGGATTTCAACATTCGTATTTAGACGGAAATCAGTGGTTTCGAAAATAGGAAATTTAACCGAAACCCGCTTTTCTATATCATTTTGAATGATGCATGCTGCCTTTCCTCATCGGGTGGGATCTTTGCCATTAAAGGATTCGCCTCGTTGCTCCTGGCAAATTGCACGGGCACGTATAAGTCATATATTTATAGTAAATGCCGAGAGAAATTTTTAGACACGGTTACCACACAATCGTGAACTATTTTAATTTTTTACCACAGCCGAAATCACAATACAGTGCTGGTTACGGAATAAAAATTAGCAGTATACTTGTAAGCACAAAATCTAGTCTAATCGTTTTAGTACAGTAAAAGTGACCATAATCAAAATTATACTAGATTTTCTGTTTACAGTTCCAAAATTTGGTTTCATCTTTTACCCCGAACTACATAATCCGGTAATCGTAGAAACGATAAAAATTGAGGAGTGTACAGTAACAACGACTAGAAATTCCTCTCGGCGTATAGTGCGACAATAGCTATCCACACCCGTAGTTTCGATCGTGCCAGCTTCAACGCTAACGTGTACTCCTGATATAAGTGAACCACAGTGCCTCGATCCGACGTAACCCATTGGGCCCTTCAAGTAGTGGATCGTGGGTTTGGAGCAGCCAGTCTGTTCGCCACTATTTGCGGAAAATAAAAGGTGAACTTAAGCCAGCTCAGTTTCACGGTCAGGTAGGGTAAAAGTTGGTAGACGGTGCAAAAAAACCAAGCAGTAAAAAGAAAGTGGCAGCGGTGGGATTCGAACCCACGCCTCCGAAGAGACTGGTGCCTTAAACCAGCGCCTTAGACCGCTCGGCCACGCTACCTTATAGTTATGACATGGCTAAGCTTTTACAAAAACGGACCATGACGCCCAGATTAGATCATCTCTGTACTTTGGCATCGCGGACTGTAGTCGTGCTTAATTAAATAAGACAAACGATCGCGTCGGCGTTGTTATCGTGCCAATCGAATCGACATAGCGTCTTTGATAATACTTTTCACCTGATCTGATTTGTTCTAAGGATGTTATAATCAGCCGTTATGCGGTCTGAATAAAAATATTTGGTAACTGATTGACGGCTGAATTGCCTGTGAAATTAAATTCAATAAATATAAAAAATCAGCTGCACATGGCAATCGTTCATCTCTGTAGAAATTATCGATCATTTTAATGACAGAAACGATGTACCATTAACTCCATTCATAATCTCTTGACAAACTTGTCTCAGGACTTGTCTTCGGTATTGAATGACACTTGACAACGAAGTTACGTCGTGAAAGCATTTCGTCACTCGGTGAATTCCGTCTGTACAGCGACCTTGTGACGCGTCAAAGATCAGTTTGGCAAAGCTCCAACACCATGGTCGAAAGCGATCCGTGAGTGCGTGATTTGAGTACGTGCGTACCATGATGCTCAAAGATCGGCGAGCTAGGCGCGAAAGCGCCTGGCAACTCGCGTTGAAAATAGCCTCCATATAAAACTGTGTGAATTTTGGGCAATAGATGTAATTCCCAGAATGCAGCACTGAAATCGAACGGTATAACGCTATCATCTCTAGTTACCGTCAAATATTTCCCCGCAGCATCGGCAGCGGCGGTTTCTAGTTGTTTTTAAGCAAGTTAGCTTAAAATCGCGGATCAGCTCGCAGCTAGTACGCGATATACGCTGTATAAATGAGTAAGTGGTCCATATATAGAAGCGCCCCCAGCCTCAACCAACACCACCGCACCCTTGTCACGGTTATATACGCTGGACCGGGGGACCGGCCGACACTTTTTGTGCCGCTTTACTCCGGTCTCTGAGCACACAGACCCAGCCGCGTTTTATCCTCCCAAGAGACTCTGTTCCGCATCAAGACATCCCCGATAATGCCTGGTCGTCCGTTGTGGCAGGTAAGCAAGCGTCGTCTCTTCTTTACACTCACGGGAAAATTTAACCCCATCTGCAAGTCACGTTATACGCCGATACGACGTTTCAAGAGTCGACGTATAACCGCTTTATTCACTTCGCCATTACGCTCGTACCGTAGTAACGTTACTATTCTTGTGAAGGCTAAACTTTTTTTGTACAACTCGTCGAGACTTTGAAAGCTCTTCAACGCAACTTTCCTCCATCGGTAAAAATTTTCTCAGCGTACGTATAAATCTGGTGAAAATCATTTCTACGATTTTTTAGTAACTTTTAGGGAAATTGGGATATTTCGTATATTCATTAAAACTTGTAGATTTTCGGTAAAAAATCTACAAGATACTACGATTTTTAACTAAAATTAACAATCATCTGCGAAATACTATGCATATTTACAATATTGTACGAAATAGAAATTTCTCACTAGGGAAGTGTGTGTATCCCGTTCCGACTTGGCTTACAAATATCGTTATATCTCCGAAACTATTGATCTGGTTGTAACGAAACATATTCTAAAATCTGGCCAAACGTCGCAGCGATCTAGAAAAAAAAACGGAGTGAAGATCGGTTCGGTAGTTCTGGACTTACAAGCGAATTTACCGACAGAGAGATACGTTGAGTTTCGTATACGCGTAGAGATCGTACTTCTAAGCTAACTTCAGGAGGGTTGTAAAAATCGTGGGATCAGCTGGCCGCTTGACAGTTCGATCATGAACGGTGCCTGAAACTAAACCATTTCGTTCGACCGCCTGATGTATATACGTACGTATAACACTCTGTTAGGGCAGTGTGCAATGTTTGTGTGTACCATACTATACGCACGTCGAGAGAAATGAAAACAAAACCGTGTGCAAAGATCCATTCAAGAGAAGGCGACTCAACAGCGGCAGCTTCTCGCTGTTCTATACGTACTCGGGTTGTAATTTATATACGTCCACGACTCTCTCTGGTAAGGTACAAAGTCTAACAGTTATTGACCATTTTATTATCCGTAATTATTAATTTACGTAAAAAATTTCAAATTTCTCGAGGACTAAAACCAATTGCTAGATCGTTATACACTAGAGATTTATTTTTTGGTAATTTTAGAACCAAGGATCAAACATATACGACCAAAAAACAGGATCAGTAACTCGTAAACTTACTCAATTGTGCAACTAATTGACTGATTCAGTCTAGTTCAAACACTTATGCAACAGGAAAATGAAGCAATGTGAATTTCGACGGGTTACGAAATGATCCTAAATTCGTTGAAGTGGGAGAAAATACACATTGAAGTTGGTTGTAACCGTCAGTAAGCAAGTTCAGAGTTGTTTTGTACTCTCTTTACCTGCTAAATTTCCCTTCGATGTTGAATTTAATCGATCAACTCGTGTCTGATGATTTTCAGCTTCCGTTGGGTTTTGACGCGTGTAGAGTGAACAGCCTGACATGTACTCAATTATTGTTTCCTCGAGGAACCTCGACTGCAATTCGTGATTTTATTCTTTCATTTTTTGTACAACGTGAAGCCCAGATTCAGGTCACGTTCGTGATTCTAAGTATACCGCATCTGACCCAGAACTGTCTCGATGTTTTCACAATACGTGCTAACCAAAATATTATACATATATCTAAGATTTTGCAGTGATCCTGTACAGATACGAATGTAGAGTAAACAGAATCCACGGGTTTTGCCAATTATATGATGAAAAAAAAAAAATTCATACATTTACTGATAACGAAAATGAGTTTATTTAAAAATTTGTGGAAAACAAAAAACACTCGGTACATAGGTAAAAAAAAAAAAAAAATAGAATTTCATAACGGTTGTGACGATACGTGCCTATGTCATTTTTAACAGAATATAAGTGTAAAAAGAATTCCTTGTGACGTATTGTGGTTATTTTGACGTTTACTTTTCTTACATACGTTAGCAAAGGTATACATATATTGGTAATATATAGCTGGCGGAACGCAATGGGTGGTTCTATTTCTGGGAGTGACTCAGTTAAACGAGTCTAAATTATTTTCGCGGCTTTTCTTTCCTCGAGTTGCTAATTTTAGAACGGCATATTCTAACGCGTATGAGTAATTTCTCATTTTCCCCTGTTATAATACATATATATCCATATATAAATGAAGAAATAATATATATATATATATATACATATATGTATGTATGTATATATACGTATGAGAAATTGACACGAAAAACTTTAATATGGGTGAAATTAGGTACATATCAAGTAACAAAAATGTTTTCTCTTTGAAAAATTTGAATAGCAATTCTTTTTTCGCTTCCGTCGGATGAACGCGTTTACTCGGACTAATTTACTTTCAAATTCCGTTTAGATTTGCGAAAAGTCAATAAAGTATGCGCGATGCTAGTCATGAGGAGTTATTCGCATCCAGAAATAACGAAACGCTATTCGTGTACAACGTAACGTATTGTGCCAAGATAAATATGAAATTCCAATTAAAAGGTAAAAATACGCGCCAGAAAATCCCTCCAAGCAATATGAATCCAGGTATAAGTCGTGTGTACACATTTTACTCTTGGTTTAATTATACGTAACACTTTGAAAAGAACAGCGAGTTTTATTTTTTTATAATTTCATCATTTGAGATGAAGAATGAAAATTTTCTAAAGTGAATTTTTATTCCCATTTGTCGCTTTTTATTTCCTTATATTATATAATAGAAAAAATGAAGGCGAAAAGTTATTACTGCGCTTATTTCAAACCGACGAAGCTTTGATACATTATAGGTATTAGAAATTAATCGTTGTATAGACGCAAACCGTTCAGGACATTTGCCGGAAATCGAGGAAAAGAAATGAAAAAAAAAAAACGAATCGATTACAAAGTATTCGTTTATTCTATATAAACAATCGGTGATTTTTCCATTTTTAAATTCCCCCGACAGCGACAAGCAATCAGAGTAAAAAAAATTATTAGACGTTGGATTTTTAAGAAAAGGAGTGAAAATGTATTATTCTTTGCAAATTATTATTAAATTTATACCTGTAACACAGCCGGGTGAGAATTGAGTCACAAGATGCTTTCACATTGCAACATTCTCTTCCACGAATTGCCAAGACTAGATGCGTCTTCTTCAAAATTCTTGGCCAAACGCCACCAAAACTGAGTGAATTAATTATCAACAACTCCGTAATTTCCGTGTGGTTGTGGAAAGTTTTCGTGGTATTAGAGATACGATTTGAATCAATCTTCCTTGAAATTCCTCGAATTCTTTCTCTCGCTCTATATCCACGTAATTTTCAGTCATTCAAGAAATGAAAATAGTTAAGGACTGAGCGGTAACCGGTACTGAAAATATTTTTTTCAACTATTTTCACTTACCTTTAATATTCCCACCTTCTTAATCGTATGACGAATATATTTTGCAGGTATGAGTAAAAACGGTATACGTGTATACGATATGTATAGTAGAAAATAGCAGTGCTGTTTTTTTTTTTATTAACGAGTATAATAAATTTGCGATACAAAGCAAATAACAATTTATTATTATAGTCCACGTAATTCTCTTGATTATTAAAATATCGTAAAAATGATGAAGCAATTTCGATTCAGATATCGCTGTACCTATTATATGTGTGAGATTCGGATCGTCGTTACAATTTTAAACATGTATGCGAAATTATATGCAAATTTAATTCATGCATCATCGAAGCGCTGGAAATCCTTAGCTTTTATTTGTAATTTTCAAACATCGGTTTATTATTTCACAATTTCATATTATAATACCAACTTCCAAACTTTCCGTGAATCTGCAGGGTTTGAAAAAATATATCTCGCGCGAATTCTAGCCACGCATAAAAAACGCGACTTTTTAACTTTACATATTCAAATCAAGTAGGTACTGAATTTTTCATCCGTTGGCTCGATTTTGCAAACTTTGTTGTCCGTTACGTTTTACATTGAATTACAATATTGCAGTGTAATTAGTGTTCTCGTGTATGCGTGTATTGTGTGTATGCGTGTGTGGAAATGTGTAAAAGTGTTTACGTGTCATGTGTGTAATTGAGAAGGTTTTAGCCCGCCAAGTTTGTTATTCGTTCTTGTAATTCAGCATTATATTTTAAAGTAAATTAAAAACAAAAAAAAAAGAATTCCGCCAATTCAAAAATGGTCAGGCAAATAAAGCACTGCAGTTGAATAATAGAAAGCGATTCGAACCATTTTTTTTTTTTTTTTTTCTTTCGTAACAGGCTAAACCTGTAAAAGTGAACAAGTGTTGTGTGCGTTTGTGTGTGTGTGTTTTTGTTGTTAAGTAACTCTGTGTTACGTGTAATATGTACGAGTAAGTGCAGTAATTACGTGTAAAAGAAAAAATTGATAAATTTTTCTTGCACGTTGTAAGGTATAAATTGTTCGCTTAAATTACAATTATATTCACCTAGTAAATTGATGTCAAGTGTTTAGCGAGTGTAGTTCCGATACGTTGTACGTATAATGCGTATAAAGTTCAACGCGTTCGTGTTTGTTGTGTAAATTGATGTATTGTCGAGTGTTTACAATGTCCAACTTTTTCGCACTTGGCGTGAAATTTTTTTTTTTCGTTCAAAATCATGATTTTAATGTTTCCGAATTATTATTCACATTATTCGGTCATTATACGTATAAACGGAGTGTTTGCGTGTTTTCAGTGTTTAAAATGTATCTCGTATATAGTTTTGCGCAAGGAAATAATAATAAAGAAAAGTAAATAAACAGTGTATGGTGTGGATGTAGAGAAATTTACTGTAGAATATATAATTAAATAGTATTATTATTATTATCTTTCCACAAATGAACAAATAAATATATATATATACTATATGTAATAATGAAGTGAATTTTTCATGTATAATGAATAAAAACAGTATAACGTGAGTTTTAGTTTACCTACGATTATGTGTGTATGTATGTGTGTATGTATGCATGCATATATATATATGTATGTGTGTCTGTATGCATGTATGTATAGCGTAATTTCGTCAGTTGAGGAAAATAAGTGTGTCATAATATATAAGTGTTGATATGCTTATGTGTATATGTATATATAATATATATATATATTATTACTTGTAAAGGTATAATGCGAATTATACTGTGAAACATTTGAATTAGGGTGTTTTGCAAATTATTCACAGTAGAACGGATGATTCCGAAAAATTGCAAATTAGCGAAATGCAATTCACAACGTCGCTGATCGTGAGTGAAATTCTATGATATTCGGTAAACGGGATACGATGAAAATTGGAAAACCTGCAGATTGTTTGCTGCTTCTTCTTCTTCCTTTTTTTTTCTTGTGCATAAATGTATGTGTTCGTGTGTGCGTGTGTGTGTGTGTGTGTGTGTGTGTGTGTGTGTGTGTGTGTGTGTGTGTGTGTGTGTGTGTGTGTGCGCGCGTGTGTGTGTGTGTGTATGACTAGGATATGTGTGAGTCTCTTTGGTGTATGAATATCATTCAAGTGTGAAGTGTATTGTATGTAACGTATACATGTGTGTACGTATATAGAACATTTGTTTGTCCGTTTGGTTTATTTATTAATTTAATCTTTTCAACAGAGTAAAACGATCTTTTTCCTAATTTTTCAACAAACTATATTATACATGTATATATATATATATATATTTTTTTTTCACTGAAAGTTAAAAGCAATTCATGAATTCAATTATGTATATCAAGAAATTCAACATGTACGTGATATCAAACAATAGTTTCAATATCATTTTTTAAAACAATACAATATAGTAATTGTAATTACCGTATAACGGAATTTTCAAACTGTCACCGATCCCCCAATATTATACCCATTATTATTGTCTATTCGTAAATAATGCCGTTACAATCAATCTTGATGATGAAATTTTTCAACGACTGTACATAATGATATTATAATTACATCCGCATTATACGCGCAGACACATTTACATATTACATATTTATCTATAAATTTTATCCATACGCGCGAACGCGCGTGTGTGTGTTTCTGTTTGCGTGTATGTGTGTGTGTGTGTGTGTAAGTGTGTGTGTGTGTAGGTTTAATTTACATGTGCCTGGTGTTGCCGAAACCGCCATGTCCGCTCTGACTCGCTCCCTTGTTGTAACCCATCTGTAAATTGACTTGTCCTTCGCTGGCGCGAAGCTGAGCTTCCGTAAATTCTCTCTCGTTCTTCTCTGCCATTTTTGGTCCAAGTCTTGGGCCATTGTATTCGGGATGCTTTTGCGTCTGACGATGTAAACACGAAGTTTATATCAATTTTCCATCGATATGAGAAGAAGAAAAAAAAAATAAATAAATAATTCATTCAGTTATCAATACGTGATAGAAATGTTTTGAGTTAAATTGAGATTTTTGAAATTACAAAGAAACGTGGTGTTTAGTGACTGTAATTTATAGTACGATTATGATTGTCGACAGGACGTTTTATGATCATGGCAATATTAAATCCGATTCTTCGGTAAACTAAATTTTCTTCAGACGAATATGCGCCCTAGGGAACTCTAGAATTTTTTTTAAGTAAAAAACTAGGATACCCTACACTGACAGAAATTATTAGTTCCGGTTACAGATCAGTCCTTAACTATTTTCATCTTTTACCACAATCGAAAAATATTGTTCTAGATAGAAAATTAAAATTAGTTTTCCAGCTGTTACCAAAAAGTCTAGTATCCGTTACTATTCTTTCTCATTACGATCGCTGTTGCTATATTTTCTTACAACTGTTGCGAAAATTTAATGCTCGTACAAGGATAAATTGACGTTTGACTAAAAAATTAGAGTAAACCAAACAAACTGATTTTGCGTTGCAATAACCAAAAGAGGATCGACGATAGCGCAAAATGGTTAGGCGTACCTCGTTTTTAGTAATTCTAACAATATTCAAACAGTTTTTTTAACGATATCTGTTTTACCGAATTTTTCTAGTTACTATGAAAAATGAAATTTTTCTCAGTGTACAGAAAATATATAGAAATATAATATTTCAAAAATTAAGCAAGCTCTTTACAGATCTTTTAGAATAAAATCTCACCCCCGTCGGATTTGCTCGGTTTTCAATCTAAAATAGTGAAATTTGGAGGGTAAAATTAATTTATTGTTGCAACAATCGATCAAATTATTGCAATAGTCGAAAGAAAATGTCCGTAAAAGTGAGCGTAATCGGAAATAATAGTAACACATACCGTAAGACTATCTATTTACAGCTACTAGACACATTATTTATTCAGAACTATATAACACTTTTCGATTATGTTAAGAAACGAAAATAGTTAAGGAATGTATCGCGTGAATCGCGACTGTAGAAATTTCTCTCAGTGTCTGTGTCATGTAATTACACCCGTTATCGTTGAGCTCTTTTTTTAATACATTAATGTAATTATTTTACAACGGATACTCACGATTCTGCCGAGAGCGTAAAGGCACAACGTAACCTGAGCGATGTTACGCCTCTCGAATAAATCGGCGGTTTGGAAAATTTCCTCCTGCGGTACGCCGTAGGCTTTGATTGCGGCTTGGAACCTGTCGGTTGATAAAAATATGCATCGAAACATAATAATTTACGTGAAAACTTTAAGTTTGAGTGATGAAAGATTATGCTATCACCATGTAACGATGTACGCGATGCAATTAATCACCAGCTTCGATTAATCGCGTTTCGCATTTTGATGCACAAGTTTAAACGAAGAAGTACCAAGTCCAAAAAAAAAACAAAAATACATTGCGAAAACGAAGTTGAAAATTCAATTTACTCGTGCATAACTGAAGTCAATCAAGTTTAATTTACTCAGAGCAATATCTCTGGAATAGAATTTCAATTGACGATCAATCAACGTGAGATGAAATTAGCGCTGTGCGATTAATCAATCAATCGTTTTTTTCAGTCATAGTGAGTTGAAATTAAACTTGATTGAATTCAGTTTTTAACTACCGTTTTGCAATATTTTATTTTATTATGTTTTTTTCTTTTTGCTCGTGTTCGTAACTTCTTCGTTTAAATTTCTGCCTGAGAAAAGCTGTCGCTGCCCGATTTCCTTGATACGAACCTCTGGACGTTCTCCATAAGCTGGAAGTTCGTTCCCTTGGTCTGAATTTTCTTCACCGAACCAGGAGCGAGTTTGTTTATTAAATTGCAAAGAATAACGCCGTCCTTAAGGATGTCCTCGTAATTTCCCGGCGGAAGTTTTTCTCCGATCACAGCTTCGATCCACGCTAGAATCTCGGCTTCCTGTTCCTTGTTGCGGGGCTAAAGATAAAACAAATATCGAATAATTAATACTCCCGCGTGAATGATTATATTCTACCGCAGCTTGCAGCTTGCACTGAAATAATCGTAAATCTATCTTCCCGGGCGAAGCATTTTCACCCCGCCTGCAGCGTGTTTGTAATACACCATCAACTTCTGGTTTAAAAGTGTCCGCCCCCGGAATAGATCGCAGGAAACACGCAGCTTTTAATATACACACAGCCGAGGGTGTTGGGTTACCATGCACTCCAGTATTACGAGGATCTTGCTTGGCCGAATACCGATGCTTTACGTTAATGTTATCGGAGTATTTATCAAATTATATGAGAAAATATAGTCTCGTAAAAAATAAATACAAAACGAAATTACTCGAGTTATAAACGAAAGTTTAAATACGTGCTTTGTTTGCTTTATTTCAAATCGCTTAAAAATGATCAAACATATGGTAGATTGGTTCGATTTTATTCTACGATGACTCGCTCGTTCGTTCTGAAGACTATTTTCTACAAATTTAACGAAATAATTCCCAAATTTCGGAATATTTAAACATTGAATTTTACAACATCGCAACGCTATTGATTACGATGCAGAAATCGCAATGTCGAATTGAGTACCGAAAGAAAAGAAAACCCGTTTCGGTAATTAAATATTTAATAATTTCAAAGCGATCTTTCTTCGCAGTTCCATTATTTTTCATATCCGACTTCCGCGCCTCGTAATTGTAAAACAAATAAAAAGTATCGATTTTTGGCCAACTGCAACCGGCACGAAAAAGGAGACGATATCAAATATCGTCCGTGTCCAAATCGTTAATCACGTTGCGTTTACGCGGTATGAAAATTCTGCCAGAATTGTCAGCCAAGTCTGATGTTCTCTATGACTATTGCAAAATCTAGTACCGTTACATACCCTATTTTGCACACGCGAATCGTCGAGGCCACCTTGAGCTTCGCGCAGCGATAAATTCTTATTTATAGCCCGCGGTACGGTTTATAAATCTATAATTTATACGTTCGATTTCTCGCACGCGTTCCATATACATTCGGCACATATGTACATTTATAAATCTATGTTTTTCTTAGCCTATGTACGTGTATAAAAGACGTCAGTCCTCGAACATCGGAGATTTGCATTAAACTTATAGCGAATACAGGCGAGGTTTCGATCTCTTTTAGCTTATTTACAACTCTGGATCACAGGCAGAATTTACCAACGTCACGACTTTCGACCATTTTCAAAACGTGTATACGTGCACGGGTATACAGGTCGTTCTTTGATTAATAGATCTCGTGGATAAAAGATGGGAGGGATGACTAGAAGTTTATAAAAGAAATGAAAAAAAAAATTACCGAGGAAGTCGTAACAAGTTTTATCCGCTATTCTAATTCGAGGAAAGACGTTCTCGAATCCTCCCGCATCCGGTTTACACGCGTGCAGTTAAAAATACGAGCGGCTCGAGTAAAATCCTACATAAATAGTGCAGTATTACAGATCTAGTTTGACAAACGTCGCGACGCCATTCGTTGCAGCTGTAACATTGTAAGCATGCCGTTCATTTATCTCCGGGTATTATTTTTGGATCCGGTATTAAGAGAGTGAATAAAAAAAGAAAAAAAAAAGATGCACCACGGATACTGATGCTGGGCTTTTATACGCGAGTCTGCGGCTGCAGGTCTGCATTAAAATAAAACTCTTGAGGAGAACTCTGGCGTAGTTATTACGTTATATTAGTTATAAATTTGCGTAACTTTCGCGCGAGAAAAACGATCCTTTCCAACATTCGATTACAAAAAAGAAACAATTGATTATTTAAATTCATTGACCGTATGGTTTCAATTGAATTAAATAACAAATCTAAGCAAATCCGTTTTTCAATTTTTTGTACTGACAATAAGTAATTTGTGATTTTTCGCGATGAAGAAAATTCATTTTTAACTTCGGTAAATAACTTTCAAGTTAATGCGTACTTGATAAATAAAAATTTCCACCGAAATTTGAAACTCCACACTGGTTGTACGGATTTTTAAAAATCGTTATCACCTGTAATTGAGAACTTACATCTAGCATGAAATTACCGCATACTGTATAATAATTTGCAGAACTTCGGATCAACGTTATAACGACGCGACGATCCGCGGTAACAGTGCAAGCTTGTGTTGTTCCAGTGGAAAATTTGGCCCCAAGTCAAGTCCAACACCTGCAACAACTCGCGTTCTACTCCGACGATGTTGTAACAGAGATTTTTATTGCACGCCTCGTTTTCCGCGCTGCCAAACTTCTGCAGATCGTATAACATAATACGATAATCGGTAAGAGTTCAAAAGAAGGGTCCTCAAAAATTTACGTTCCATTATTCACGCGTGTCTCTTTATAAACATTTGTCGATCATTTTCTTTTTCCTTCGCTCTATGTGAACGAGAAAACTTGCTTTTTTTTTTTTTCTTGCGATCGATGCGCACGCTGCGGACAACATATCGATGATCGAAAATTATAAAAAAAGTGATAAAGATTTACCTGATAAATTTGTTACCGCAGGAAATTTCTACGAGATCAATTTCGCCAGCTGTTCAGAGACTTAAGGACCGGTAGATAAATTTGCCTGAAAGATCTTATCACTCTCGTATACTAAGTTCTATTTTCGTAGGGATAATCCGTTTCCATAAGCCGTGCCAGAATAACAGCCGGAGATGAGCAAAATTTCGAAATGAATAGAACAGATCGTATAAACTTATTCTTGATCTTGATCATTTTTTACGTAACATCTATCAATTGGTTTGTCAATTTATTTACCGCCCCGATGATTTTTCTCTTTTACTTGATTTTCCCCAAAATTTTACGTTATAGCGATTCGGAATTATCGGTGTTTTACATTAATGCGTTCGCATACAATTATGTGTATAAAACACGATCCTACAATTTCTAAGCTTACATCGAAGTCAATGAGGTGTAATTTTGCACACGACTTGCGTTTTCGCATGAATCGTACATGATACGTATCTTGTATTAGAAAGTATTCGTGTATCGGAAATTTATCGCTTTCAACCGCTCTCAAAATACCGAGATTACAGGCGTACGGTATAAATAAAAGATTTACTGAAAATACTGTCAGTTTAAAAACTTGCGCTGAAAAAATAAAAACCACTCCTTGAATATTTTATATCATTGTTGTAAGAACTTTTCACGCTGGATGAATAAAAATTACACGTAACTGACGGACGATAATCTGCTCCTTAATAAATGCGATTTTGTTTTTATCCTTCTCCAGATATTACCATTCAAAGTTTAAGTCAAAGTTGTACGAGTGTGTGATCTTTGCGTTTAGAATGACATCGGGCCGTTGAACGGACTCTCAAAATGTTTGCGTAAAAGCGGGATGACTATTCAGAAAACGTAAAATAGAAGAAAAAGAAAGAAACAAACACGTTAAATGAGATTTCGAAAAAAAAAAAAAAATGTCAGAAACATTATTACGGTATCGTAGAATATGTAACTGTTCGATAATTTATCGGACGATCGATATTCGTACCTTCAAGGTCATAAAAAAAAGTACTTCGTGCTTCGTGAAAAAAATTTTAGTGAACGATTGAAACTCGCATGTATCAAAGCAGATTGTTTTTTCACCGAAAAACTTGAAAGTTTGATTTCTTCAATGCGGAGCTTGAATTGAATGAGAGAAAAGGAGATGCTAACGATTGTAAATCATCAATCTGGAATTCAAAATAAAATATAAACCACTTGATGCTTAATGGAAAAAATTTCAATTATCGATTGAGACTCGCAATTATCGAAGCAGCTTGTTTTTTCCACCGAAAGGCTCTAAAATTTGAATTTCTAATTTAAATATCGATTGTAAATCGGGTGAAAAATTGCACTAAAAAAAAACTGTATCAACGTACCGGCATGTTGCTGATGTCTTGTGTCTGGTGTTGGAAATGTATTGAAGGAGTGAGTTTTTGAACGGTGTTGCCGGGTAGAGTAGAGACTAAATTTGACGCCGGGCGTCGCGACGCTATATGCCGTCATCCCCTCCGCTGGATCCATCTCTCACAGATATTCGGCGATGGGAAAGCGGCCAGATTTTGGCCCAGCGCCCGTTGGGTATTCCCATACTCCCACCTGGTCCACGGACGGCGTCCTACCACCTTGACATCCCAGCTTTTTTTATTATTTCAACAGCGATTCATTTTTTACTTCCATGTTGTCGCCACGATCCGTTCTCCGTTTCTTTTTTTTTTTTTTTTTTTTGCCACATTGCTGCGTACCGCGAATTATTATTATAAACAATAGGTCGCGATTTAGTACGAAACGTTCGAATCAATTTCCGAATTTCGCAAAACGAAACTTTAGTCACATAAATTCGTCGAAGTTCTGTCGAGCGGTTTTGAAAATCGATTGAACTATTTTTTTAAACCGTACACGGTTCGGTTGAAAAATGTATTCAGCATTCACATAAAAACGGAATGAAAATGTTGCAAACGAACAATTCTACTCTAGAAAAATTGAGTTATGATTTGTTACTTTTTTATTGTAATTATTTTCAATGCCAAATTTTAATCCTAGGTGTAATTTAAATTGATCCTGCGGAAAAAGAATTATACCCATAAAGTCTTTCGGTATTCACGTGCAATGTGTCTATAACCTGTCTGCAGGAATACTTGGAGTACATTGCTCTCGTCTTTGCCCACATTGTATGAACTGTAGACAGTGTTAGGTATACAAGCGGTTTTCAGTCGTCCAATTACCTACGTTTCTATTCTCGTTCGGTGTTTGTAACGTTATGCAATTATCTGTAAGGTATGGATGTTGGGTTCTGGTCGTTTGGCGATAACTATAACCAGATACGCGATTGCGAGAATTGAATCTGAATATTGAACTGCGGTAATTAATTTTGTGTAAGAAAAAGAAACGAGAGATAAAATGAAGAGGTAGAAGATAATTGCTGTTGTATACGTGTACGATATACAACAATTCATTATTTTTTGTTTAAAATAGACGGTTCAAAAATAGAGCCATTCAGTCTGCGCTGACTTTTGTTAAAAGTTTAAACCTATAGCAAAATTAGCTACAGAGCGATGTTTGTAAGAGGGCTTAAAATAGCGTACGGTAGACTTTGTGAAACAACGTTCGCATCGTTACGTGCAAAGACTGAGAAGGAAGTGTGATGCATAGAAAGAGAGAGTAAGTCACTTGTATTAATCAACGACATTCTTGTTTGACGAATTTGAAAATTATCGTATTTTCATGAAATTTATGCGAAAAATTATGATGAATTTCATAAATACAGTGTTTAACGAAAATCTTAGAAGTAGATTTTCACCGGAAAAACCAAAGCTGCAATATTTTTCTGGTATAAATATAGCAATCCTTTTCGAACTCTCGGAAGTCGTTTCTCTGCTTTGGTTTCATTCGTTTTCGAGCTTTCACGGATTTCCAGCACACCTCTCTACATAACTAATGGCTTCTGTCAATGCCGGCGAAGTCGGGATCGGCTTTCGAAGTTCGGCATGTATATACGAGATACCCGCAAACAACAAGTGGGAGTATTTTGAAAGAGTTGCAGACTCGGGATTTAAGTTTAGGAGACAAATAAGGCTGCTCGCTTCGTGTCGGAAAGCGTTATAAGTGTAACTTGTAATTTGGGTGCGTATATCGAGAGAGAGTGAGAGAGAGAGAGGAAGGGAGAGAGACTTCTGAGACGCCAAGGAGTCGGACGACAAGAGGCCAGATGCAAGCACCGATAAGTTTACGTCGGTTGGTTCTGGACGGTGGCCATTCGGAAAGATGAGGCCACCGACTATTATAGATTTTGTCAATCAGAAACTATCCCATTGCATCTCACGCGGTTTCTAATTAACCACCTTCGCATCTTCGAAAAATTTCACACCACGAGCTTTTCTTCGGGATCCAACATGTAATTAATTACAACGTCGCGTGGTTAAGTAAAAACAAAGAGATGCGGATGAAGTGTAATCGGATTCAATTCCATTAAACAACACATTATCGATGCATTAATTATTTACGAATTATACAAGTTTCAATTGATGTAAAGCCAAATTGTCGAATATTTTTGTTTTTTTTGAAGGGATTGAATTAACGAACGGTTTTGTTTACAACTCTTTTATAGATCGAGCGTGTAGTCTGTTCAATTTTGATAAATAGCACAGCTGCCAATATCAGTTCATTGAGGATGAGTTGTTAATTTTTTTTTTTTATTAACCGAACAGCTGAAGCAAATTCATTCAAATCATTCGCAGACGGCGTTTAGTCAAAGTTGGACCAATCGTGCAGATTTTACAGATCGGAAAATTGAACGGAAGAGTTTGGCAACGATAAAATATCACCTGTTCACGTTGAATTTTCATTTTTTAATGCACCGGTGATCTGCATAAGATGCAAATTTTATGCGGCGCTATGCACACGGCACTTGATTTCGTAGTTTTGTAGAAAAACCGAATCGGCTTGCCACTGTGAGCTGCCAAAATTCGGCCGCCTACGATTGACGTTATACGAGCGCAAAACCGAGCGCAAAATAATTCACACACGTATAACATAATCGATGCTAGACTTTTCGCGAGTTGGACGGTCGCGGCATGTGTGTGACTTTATTGGCAAACTGAAAATTGCGTTATTGCACGCGATGAATTATTTTCATGTAACGCTTCGTAAAAAAATTTGGAAGTTCAACAAATCGTATTTTGCAAGTCAGCGTCACTTGTATTTTTGACACGAAATCGATCCCAGCCACTGTTTTCATTGGGCTTTGCAAAGCTATTCAAAACGAGCGCAGTAAGCGCGCATATAGAAAATTGCAACTGCTATTGTTGAAAAGTTATTTCAATGTTATTGTACTCCATGATTTCCCGAAAATTGATCAAAATCGAACCAAAGATTTTATCGATTACTTCGCTAATGTTCAACAATGATCTGGTAGTCATTTTAACTCCGGCACGCATTGATTTCAATCCAATAATTCGAGATTGAGCGCGGAGAAATGAATCGGGAAAAACCCCTTTTCATCTGCTACATCAGCCGTTTCGCAGTATTAAAAGTACCATTTATTTTTTCACTCTAATAAAAATGTAAAACGGCGACAATCATTAGGCACCTCGTGTTACCGATTGATCATGCGGTGAATGAAGAAGAAGAGTGCCGCAAGCCAGCTGAGCGCAGCTATTGATCGTTCTCAGGCCGGGAAAACTTGCACACATAAATAGGCATATACTGTGTATAGGTATACATAAACGCAGACTTATCGGCGCTCGGCATTTGTTGGCGTGATTCGCTGCAGCGCCGCTAGAGGCGATACGGCTCGCAAGTTTCCCGCGATGAAAGTTCCTCCTCGACTTCAACGCTACCCGCCTCATCAAAATTGTCCTTAGCTTTGCGCAGTGGCGATATCGTAACCAATGAGGTTCTACCGAGGTGCGATTATTGCTAGTTGAAAACTTTTACCAATACCCCGCCATGACGATGTGAAATACCATCGGCTAAGGCAATTTTTGAAAGTTTCTGCGGAAACTGATAATATCACTCAAAAAATAATAAGTCGTTTGCAATGAATTCCCTGATAACGGAGAAACCACGATCATCGTCACTTAGGGTCTTCGAAGATATACGCTAGAGTTTTATTACGTCGATGACGGGTGGTGCTCGGGCAAGAATGTTGAGAAAAGCGGACAGGCGTAGCGGCAGTGATGTAAGCGACGAAGTTAGCGGCTTTTTTCGTGGAAACAAAGTTAAAAATAACAAATTATCCAACTTTACTGTAGACACAGGAGTTAGGTACACATACCTATGTGAAGTTAATGCCGCGAAAACCTGAAGCATGTCACACTGCACTTTAATCAAAACTATATTTGTATTGATCTAAGAATTCCGACATATACATATATTACTGGTTATAAATAACGTACGTAATATTAATTGACGATTTTCTTTCAGGTAGCTGGAAAGCGAGAGGCTGACCAAGAAGCCGAGGCTCAGCAATGGATTGAGAGAGTTGTCGGTGAAAGATTTCCCGCTGGTATGTTATGCACGTTACGAATATTCTCAATAATTGGTACAAACCATGCATCGTTTTTTTTCATACAACAGTTCAACGATCGAACCATTCCATTACAGTCACGTAACCTTACGCGGCAATTAATTATACCGTATAATAACGAGCGGAAGTGACCGTAATAGACAGGAGAAGAACAGGGTAACAGAACTGGCAAGGAACTTGTAATTTATCCACGTCATCACGCCGGCGTGTTTTTGCTTTGGACATTTAAAAATGTGTAGAATATTTAATGTGTTAATTAATCAGAGGCTGATAGTCATAGCGAATAAATTCCTGAAATAATTAATTTAATCTTTGAATATTATTTTTAGCATGTTTTTAATTAACGACAGTCGATCATTGGATATTTTTACAGAGTTTAAGCGCTACCCGCTTACATGATTGGCGTTAACTCGGTGATGAATCGAATCGTGATAAGAATTGAGCCTCGTGTAGTCTTCTTGTTATTACCTTTATAAATCGTTTACACGGAAAGGATGATTTACGATCTCTTGAAATAATTAAATGACGATAAAATTTCTCGTGTATGTAATACATTGTTATACAAATATTCGTTTCACGAATATTCTACGTTTTCAGTTCAATTCATTTCGAAAATAGCTCGATATAAATTGGCTTACGGTTGTAAATAATTTTTAAATTTCGGAAATTTATCGCGCACGAAAAATAGCATCAGACTTGAATTGATAATATCTTTTGTTTTCTACCTGAGGGGGATTACTGGAAGAGTTGTGACGTTGACCACGTAACGCGTCAGAAAAACGGCAACCATTCTTTCGTGGGATAATTCATTGTCCAAATATTTATTTAAACGGAATCTATAAAAGTTTTTAAAAAACGTTTGAACATAGCTGTAATCCGTTCCGCTGCATATGATTTTTATTTGTAGAGGCTTGTTAACAGCGGGAAACATTTAGGTTACGCAGATCAAATTAACTCGGCAAAGTAGATTGCAGTTTAAAGAGTTCAAACGATTCTTCCAAATCACTTACAGACACGCTATATCTAAATCTATTCAGTTTAAAATCGGACGAAAAAAAAACACCGCATGTGATTTAAAATATTTGCGAGACTTCAAATGAATACAAAAGATTTTGTAGAATTCAAAAAAAAAAAAAAACATTCAAATTATTTCGCAAAATTTCACGCGTGACGTACACACCGGATTTCAAGAGTTTGAATATAATAACACGTATCTGCGAGACAAAGAAAGAGAGTGAGGGAGGCAAACCACAGACGCGTCAAATCGTAATACAAGGGCATCATTGATCTTCACCGCCCCGTTAAGAGGGGTGATGTCACCCCTGCGCGTTTCTGCGATCCTGGTATTACCCGCTCTTTCTTACGTCATCGGTCGTTACCGAGCGGCTTCCCGCAGCCGCATGGCTGTTAAAATTTAACGAGCGGCGGTACGCGAGGCAAGCGGCTCCTCTCACGGCATGAGATCCTGATCGCAGAGGCGCGTCATCCGTCGATGTAGCAAGCAACGCTGGCGGATCCTTCGGTGCGACTGACGTAACGTAACGCGCGAGACGTATTTGTGTAAAACTGTACATGCATGGCATGCACGTACCCACATGCAACGAATTGAATGACAATACGCGCGTGCGTTTGTTTATCTAGGTATATATTTTTTACACCCCGTATACGCGTCGGTACTTACACAGTATTTGTACACAACACCACTCTACGAACGAATGGTGCCGCACAATTATTATTCCCTTCATGTCAAAACGATAATTTTACCACGTCGCGGTAAACTTTGAGGGACAGGGAAACACACCAGCGATGGAGCTCCTCGGTACTGTCACTTGTTACAACACGTTGAACATTTCCCGCCGTGATTCCACCTACCGTAATTACAATGTAATAGGTAAAGTTACTTCATTTGTTATCGGTATTATTTGTTGAATTCTCGGGATGAAAATACGAAAAATTTCAAATTGCAATCGATGGAGGTAAATAATGGAATGGACATCGGTGGGAAGAATCTTACAACATTATTAACAGGTATAATAATATGCATAGGTAAAATCAAACCCTTGGAGGTGCGTGCTTTCGATCTTATTGTTCATTCACTCTACAGATAGATGTCAGTGACTGATGCAGTAAACCGATGTATTTAATCCCGATTACGTTATGAAAATTGTGTTGTAATTGGAGTGTTTAAGACAATTTCTACCCATGTTTATTTCTCTGGTTACGTGCAAACTGTATCGTCAAGACCTTCGTTTCAAGATTGGAACGGATTTTCATAAAAACTCACGTCGTCGTTTGAACCCATTCTATACGCAATTCTGAACAAAAATACTCCAATAAATTTTCTACGAAATCTGAATTTAGAGATATATCAAGTCACATGGAAATTGACCAGGGTGGGGGTGCCGTTAAGAGCTTCCCCCTATTACTCGAAATGCGTAACGTCAAAGAAGTTGGGATAACGTGCGGAGTTACGCATGCGTGATTCTTCCGTCTTGGATGGATATTCAAATACGGTAAACAGCGGGGTGAAACTTTACAAGCTGAAAGATGTTGACACCGTTGTACGGATGTGTCGAAGATGCGGTGGGAGGTACATAGAGGCTTTTGATCGACGTCTTATCAGCGGAACTCACGTAAACGCGACTAACCTCTACCGTTTGACTGAAGTCCTGATGCTTTGGTCGACGGGATGGAGGTGGCCAAACGTACAAACCACCCCCACTCGTTCTCTTTTAACACCCCCCCACTTTACTCCCGTGCAATGCTGCAGGCACATCGAACTCTTCGAAGCACCGGAAAAGCTCTCTCTCAACGGTGACAGCCTGGTCCTCTATGGACCAAGGCGCACCTGTTTCGAGCATCGCGACGTTTCCCCTTAATCGGAACATTCGAGGTAATTTATTATAATTCCGTTAATGCAAGACCTCGATCTGGATTCTCGCCTTTATTGATAGTAATCAGGTAATACAGGGTGATTCTCATTTACCAATTTCGACTCGTTTAAACTGATTCTTGGGCTAAAGCAACAATACCGTAAATTATCTATTATAAGAGAATTTCCGAATAACAGTATCAAAAGTTTTAGAGAAATATTATGTTCTCAGAAAGTAAGTACCCTGGAAATTAATAAATAAGTTGAGAAACCCTGCACCAGAACAAGTGCAGCAAAACTCTAGATAATTTTTAGTCGAGTTAGGCGGAACAATTTTTAACCGCAAGGTTAGTTTGCGGAACAGTTTTTTCATTTCTGAAAATCTAGGGCTTTTATGGACATCGATAAGAAACAAAAAACAAAAAACAAAAAAAAAAAAAAACACTTCTCTTCTCTAACAACTCGAAACGGTTGTCAAAATGAGACTAGAACTAGACTCGAAAATCTGCATACAACAACGTCCTAGGCAAGATTCTATCCGAGGTTTACGTTTCACCTTCTAGGAATAGAATAAGCGCTAACTAAGCGTTCTTCCGAGCACTTCCTGTTGGCCTGATCGTCTTGTCTAGGATGGAGTTGAACGCGCCGCCTAGATCAATGTTAGTGCCGGGTTGCTCTAGGTCTAGGCGCGATTGAGTCCGGGACGCTCTCTGCGCGGAGATGGGCGCCGGGTTGAGGCTCCTTTTGATGTTACTCGGTCGTAGAAAATTTCACACTACTTTGATCGAATTACCCTCGGCAGCCGCATGCCTGCTGGGTGCTGCATGGTGGGAAATAGTTTCCAGGGTGCATTCCAGCCTCCCTCCAACCCGAACAGCCACGCCACTGTGCCGAGGTTTTCAACCACTCCACCAGTCCCTCTGGACTCGTCATATACCGTCGTGTGTTCACGAGGAGGGATTCCTGGAGCCGATGTGTGCCTGATCCTGAAAGCTCGTACGGCATGCCGGGCACGATCCAGAATGGCAACCCCGGAATCGCCGTCGCTGCCGAGTTGATCGTCTGCACCTAGTTGTATCGGAAATGCGATGGACAGCTTCAACGAACCATTTATAAGACTGGACTGGTTGCGATATTCGACGGAAAATTCTATTCTCGATTTTGTCGGTCAAAGCAGATCGGTAGTTATCTTTATTGTCAGTTATTATACTTATCGTTTTTCAGAGTAGCTATGTAAGAAATCGACAAAACGAATGACAGATCTTTATACCTATTTGAGGATATCTTCTTATTTAATTTATTTTTTTTTAATCGAAAATTTGACACCTTTGACGTACGATAAACATTCACCTTTGGAAGAAGAACGCGAGCAATCGGAATCAAGTCGAGTGCTCTGTTGTCCTCGTCTGAAATTTTTTTTAAATCATTGCCAAGTTCCTCGGTACCATAAATTCGAGACCCATGAATATTCCATGGACGTAATCAAGGTTCTTCGCCGGTTTTCGACGGTTCAAGGTTCGAAGGGACTATCGATTTACCGTCAGAAGTTCGTCACTTACCGTCACAGGGACGCAACCCTATCAGGAACGCATGCCTAAGGGTATCCGAGAATGCATACTATACCCTATGCGGAGGATTACCGCGCTTGCATAGTGCGCGCTGGTTTCACAACGACAAATGTCGTGCCCAACGGGTGAGACGCGATCCTTTCAACGGCAGGAGGAACCTTCGGTCAAAATAATTCCGAGGGTTGGAAAAACGTATCTGGATCTAGAATCCGACTCCTCGTGTCCGCCCACCCAAACCTCTGGTGGGAAATGTCAGTCATCTGTCCGTCACAGCAGCGCATGGCGCCCAGACGCACCAGGGCATCAGCAGACAGTTGAGGGATTTATGACTTGCCGCGTCTCGAGACTCGGCCGTATCCGCTTTCCATGCCTGCCTACTTCCCTCTCATACAATTCTAGATCACAGTTTTCGTCCATTCGGACAAGGAGTCCAATTTAACCTCACTATCCGGGGTTCAGGGTTTTCCGCTAAAGTTTCAGCGATTCTGAAAATTTTATTCGTCGCTTTTGGTGAATTTTCGGGGAATGAGATTTGAATTTATTTCCCTTACCGCCAAATTGGCTACACTCGTTGTCGTGTAATTGGATATCCAAGTTCCGATATTAGTTTAGATGACCGTACTTTACGTACATACTTGTATACGATATTTTAACCGTGCGATAAGCAAGCCAAATGGAAAATTGGGACCTGGAAGGACGCTCGAGCATACGTGCAGTCCAATTGCAGATTATGGTCACGTGTAGTGAGTACTGGTACAGCATGGAGCGTGGGCGAAGGACCGCTACAAGCAATCAGACTGATTGCGCAAACTGTCGTTTATAATTCCCCGGATATCCGTTCTCGTTGGCTCACTGAATAGGTATAACGAAGAACAAACATGCGTTTATACTGAGATTTGACGAATTGAAACTTCCTTTCTTTATGTATTATACACACATTTGAAGAAATTATATTCACTGAAGTACCACTGGTCAACAAAAATTCAATTTTTGTGTGTAATATGAAAACTTTTAACTGATTATGTTAGGAACAAGGTTTAGTTATAACAGAATTGATATTAAAATATTTTAGATACGAATAGTTTTATTGTAATATGATATTTTTAGTTTTGACAATAATGCAGTTTTTATGAACAAAAATTAGGTTATGTATAGTGTAACAGTACACTGGTCAAGAAAATTTTGTAACGAGGAAGGTGCTTACTAATTTTGAAATACCTATCTGCCCTTATTATAAAACCATATTTATTTTGATTCGATCGGGTCTAGTTTTTGTGTTACAGCTACTAAGAGTAAAATTGAATGTTTATCTTTTTGTCTTATCCTTGTTTAGTCAGGGTGTTTTGTTATTTATTGTAACTGATTAACTGGTATTTATAGTAAGTAACAAAACACCCAGGACCAAAGAAAGGTTAGGCAAAACGCTAAACATTCAACTTTACTGATAGTACCTGTAATACAAAAACTAGATCTGATCGAATAAAAATGAATATTGTTTTATAATAAGAGTAGATAAGTATTTCAAAATTAGTAAGCACCTTCCTTATTACAAAATTTTCTTGACCAGTGTAATATTTTCGGCTGACAGTTGGACGATGTATCAGGTATACTTGCGGTTTCAAAGTGATAAAAGTTACAATCGTCGTTCATGGGTTGTTCGTTCCATTCGCTTTAAAAATATTGTACAATCGCGTAACGGACGTTTCATGATCGATCTCATGTACTATATTGTCTTTCCCGCTGTCAAAACTTCCGCTTGGTTAATCACATCAGTTAGCAAAAAACTCTCAATTAAACATTATTCCTTGATCAGGCGCATTCATCCTTTTTCCCGGCAGCAAGGGACATATCCAGTGTATTCACTGAGAAAAATTTTATTCGTTACAGTTACTAGAAAAATTGAGTAAAACAAACAGTTACGAGAAAATATAGCAACAGTGATCGTAATGAGAAAGAATAGTAACGGATACAAGACTTTTCGGTAACGGCTAGAAAACCAATTTTCATTTTGTACCTAGTACTATATTTTTGGATTGCGGTAAAAAATGAAAATAGTTACGGACTGAGCGGTAACTGGAACTAAAAATTTCTCTCACCAGTGTTCAACCGCGTGCAGATCAATGATCGGCGCGACTCTTCAGCCGTGCGTGACGTCACTGGGACTCGGTTTTATACTAGGATAGCAATACCGGTGAGGTGGATGAATGCAGGATGTGCAGATAGCGCAAGTGCGTACCTGTTCTGCAGTGTTTATAACACTTTGATACGATTCAGTGTAATTCTCCTGACCTCTTTGACCTTTCTCATGATCTTCTCCGAGTCGACGTTGAATTCGTCAACCTCTCGCTGTCTCGGGTTGTCAGACGTCCGTCAGAAATTTGTCACTGACGTCATTCTGAGACAAACCTATCAGGGTTGCATCTACCAGGCAGATTTACGACCCTCGAAGCAACAGGTGGAATTCAGCTGTACGTACATGTGCTGGGAATGCCGCGTATAGACTGCGATGGAGGCCCAAAAGAAATTCGCTGATGGATGTAATATAAGTTATTGTATATTCGGTCTCATAGTTTTTTATTCGTCATCGCTCAGACTCAACTTTTTGTCTAGTGTTTCTGTATCTCCGTTAATTCTGAAAGAATTTATAATTCCGGTAAGGATAGATTCGACGATACTGGAAATAATTGCGAGCTATGAAAATTTCTGATGCATGTGCGCCAAAACTTTCCATGGAAGGATCAATATTTGGAATGGCTAATACATAAAAATTTCAAACTGTATGCGAAAATAAAATATAACACGAAAGATGAATTGTTCGAAATCTTGATTCTCAAATGTGTCACTGACTAGAATGACTACTAATCAGTGAAACTTCAAAAAATCAACATTTCGAACAATTCATCTTTTCTCATTCTAATTTCGCATGTTTGAAATTTCGATGTATCTGCCATTCCAAATATTGATCCTTCCAAGTTTTGAACCCCCACCTGAAAATCACTTTGACAATGAGCGGCACGGTCGCCATGCGCAGCCGCCGAATAAGACGGGAAGCAACCTGTTGCTCGGAAGTCGTAAATTCGGTCACAGGATGTTGTCCTGGTGATATTCGTGGCTTTGACGTCTTTATGACGACTCACTGACGTTTAATCAATACCGCCCAGCTCCTGCCTTTTCACCGTGATACCACCTCGCTTTCGGAGCTACTGGTACGCCTTTCGCCCAAGAAAAATGCAATCTTGCAATAACTGGGCAAAAAAAAAAAAATAATAAAATAACAATTTTATTATCGTATCGAAATTCTACACTTCAATTAATCTTTACGCGGATATAAAAAATTTGAGTCTGAAAGCACAATTGCACGTCATTACTACTGCGGTGTTATTAATTTTCTACGCATTGACAGAGGCGACATCGGGTTCTAGGTAATTCCTACAATGGGTATGTATAATCATTTATGGTCAATCGTGAAATTACAGAAACAGAGACACGCGCGTTGCTTGGTACTTATTTTTATTCTCGCTAAAAAGTAAAAACCTAACGAATCGCATCAAAAGTGCGAGTAACGAGTATTGATTTCGTGTCAAATTGTCGAAACGTGACGAGGATGACATGTCAACGTAGCAGGATAGCATCGGCTGCAGAAACAATGCGTCCTCCCAGGGATGGTATGAATATCAACGGTGTGTGCACGGCTGAAATCCGGAAGGTGCATCGACCTCGAGCACATCGTGAACTTTTCCGTGTCAGGGCGTCGTCTCGGATGTAACAGGCCACCAGCCAGTCCAACAATCTTTAGTCACCGATCATGCGTCTTGCACCAACTGGTCCAGCCGTCAGGCGAACACGTCTCATCGATTTTCCGTCACCTCCTTGTCTTTACGACATCTCACCCTGTTTTGGCCGTACCAGGAATCTATCAGGAACGATTGGTAGCCTGACCAAGGAACCGGGTGTCATTGCGGATTCGGTTCTTACACAACTCTAAATTTGGTGCCTTGTACAGTTCAAAGGGACTTGGAAGTATGGGTATGTTTCTCTATTCCTGGAAAGCGTTCTGAAAATGAGGTATCGGACGACAAACAACTAATTTAAATGCGGACAAGTCGAGAGAGGGAAATAAGTATGGGTCTCGAGAGTTTCGAAATGTAGCCGAGGTTATCGGACCTGATCAATCTAGGCGAAGGACTCTTTTTCCATTCGTTTTGAAAAATTGATATCGGACATGGATTATGGTTCTCAATTTTCGCCGGCGGAACCACAAATGTATACGTTAGGCACGCTGCTGGAACATCACGATCTGATTTCATGTCCCGCGTACATAGACTGGAAATTTACCATACATGCCAAAGATAAGCAAAAAAGATCATTTTATATTCGCCTGGTAATAGGTCCAAACAATTTCCCAGATATTTCAATGAATTTTCACCAGACTGATCGTCTTCGCAGCTTCCCTTCAGCGCCGATATGCGTTCCTGATAATTACCAAGGCTGGGGGCGTCCCCAGGGACAACGGTACGTCCCCAGGGACAACGGTACGTCCCCAGGGACAACGGTACGTCCCCTTTGAGGGATAGTGGACCGATCTTGGGTATTGCATTGTGAATATCGAACTCGACACATGGCCACTACTTTAATGCTCTCCTGGTACCTCGGGCGAACAAGTCGCTCTTCCCCAGATAATAATTGACACACCACACTGTCAGCGTAGGAGAGAAGTAGGAGAAGAGAAAGATAAAATTGCCTGTCAACAGTTTTATCCGTACTTAAACGCGTGAAAAAGAAAAAAATTCGAATGGAGATTGTCGTGTCATCGTTAGATCGAGTTTTATCTTGAACGTTTTCGACGCTTGAATTCGAGTCGCGACAACGGAGAATTGCGCAGTATAAATCATAATTAACATAATCGATATCTCGAAGAGACGGAGGCGAGTGGACCACCTCTTAATTCTCGGTTCCGATCGACTGTCGATGGTGTGTCATAGCAGAACGCAGGGTTTCGACCAGTTCTCTATCAGGGTAACAGGTTTTTCGGGTAGGTTTCGTGCCGTGCGGATCGAGTCTCTCGGAATTCCACTGTGGTTCAAAACCACGTGATTCAACGTCCTTGCAGGACTAGGCTCGTATGGAACGGTGGGAATCTAATTCGCAAATCTGTAACGGGCGCGGGAACAGAGATGGAAAGTAAACCGAGAACATTTTTCTTACCAAATTCGATAGCTTTGATAATTCAGGGGTGTTAATCGATTTCATATTTTGCGATCCCTTAAATTTTTTAATAATATGTAATAATATGTGAAATATGGATACCTAGTGGATAACTATTCAATCATATGATCATTTAACCGACTTTATACCGGTTTATTCTGTAGTAGAACATAAATATACATTGAAAATCAGGAAATTAATATAATACCTACAATCCGGCGCAGATTACTACTGTGCAAATTGATTAATTCTTAAAATCTAGATGGTCGAAGAGTTTGAAAACTGTTACGAATTAAAAAAAGTTCAGATTATTCACATACAGTCCGAAATATTGGCAACAAAATGTTGAGGCGCCGGTGAAAGCAAAGCAAAAAAAAACACGTATCAATGTTTTTTTTTAACTTGGCTTGAACAACTCGATTTTATTCCGTTTGCTACCAAAGATAAAGGCACATACGTAGCTGGAGATTGTTATAGGTGTTGAACCAGGCCACAACCGAGCTGCTCTTTACACCCGGCACGCGTATGCTCTCTTAGTAGACTCTCAATTTTCATATTCATAGACGGTGCATATATTTACAAACTGATTACAAGGCGTACCCAGCCGAGTATCAGCCGGCCAAGTATTCAAAGCTGCGTCGTCTAGCACGAGGCGCAACGCGTGATGAATTCACCGTTCGAACTTTAAAACCGGCGCGAAAACTGCGCGCATTCCACGCAGGTTGAGACCTGTTCGAGACCGAGATCTTGAGCGGCGGTTGTGCGGAGGGGGGATGGAATCGCCTTGGAAGTGGCGGCGGAACTCGGAGTCCGGCATGAGCGCCTGATGTGCGAGAATCATATATCCACCGAACGCGACCAGCGCTGATCTATTGGTCGGTCGGCAGGGGGTGGGAATCGATATATTGATACACATCAGGTTGGAACGTACACGCCCGGAGATATGGAACGGCGAGCAGGAATTGAACGCGGCTCTGCTGTAGTTCTACAAGGTGGTGTAAACTCGAGCCGGCACTACAACGGCGTCGAGCTCTTGGATCAGGCTGAGTTCCTGGCCTTCAGAGACGAGGCTCGTCGTCTAGGTAGAACTAGAGCGTAAAAAATGTCGCCAATCCTTGGGGAAAAGAATTATCCAGCGTAAGATGCGCGGATGAAAATGAAAACAAGAGCCACGGTCGCCCCGCCGGCGAACCGGCGAACCGGCGCCGCTTTATAACCTAAAAAATTAAAGTCGCCGCCTCGGTGTGCGCGAATCGTTTGCTTTCCGTTTCGTAAGACGAATGGGAAAAAATTTGATGCCCCCTTGGCGAGCCTCTTGACGCACCCGGATTCCAGAACTCGAAGCGGGTCGTCCGTCGTCTGCTTTCCCGCCACCCGCTGCGGGCTGCTAGTCGCTCTTCCGTGCTGTAATCCTGCGGGTAAATATCCGATATCCGAGGCCATCTACGTACCTCGGATAGCGCTTCCCGCCGATTTAGCGCTGCGCACGACGTCCTTGCGCAGGTTCCATTTATCGCCCGTGGTTTCTGACAAATTTGAATTCAAACCCTGGCTACTGGATTCTTCTCTTGCATTCTTCGAACGTTTGACTCGTTCCCGAACGATATTCGAGTCGTACTGTTTTTCAACTGTATTCCTGGTGTAATTCTTTGCTGCTGAAAGTTTTTTTCCTTTTTTTCTTTTAAATGTTACTCGCTGGTGATGATTCTCGCAGAAATTATCGCATCAATATGATGTGAGGGGTAAAGAAGGATAACTTCTGTTTTGTCTCGATTGATTTCGAATTGCAGATCAAATCTTGAGGCTCCAAAAGATCGTTAAGATAAAGCAAAACCTCGTTTTAAGGATTTTCCTAGTTGTTCTCAATAAGCTCCCGAATTTCCATTAGATATTTGTGCGTCATTATAATATGTAAATGAATAAAAATCGCTAGTTATACTGTCAAATAATCAATGCATTCGTCCGTTTGGTTGCAGGGATCAGTTACGAGGACGCTTTGAGGGACGGTGTGCTTCTGTGCCGTCTGATGAACAAACTGCAGCCTGGATTGATAACTAAGATCAACGCTTCCGGCGGTGACTACAAGTTCATGGACAATCTGAATCAGTGAGCGGTTCTTGTTTTTCTATTAGTACATACTAAAGTGCATAGTTAGCTAGTTGCTGGCCTCGGTCGACCGAAATTTCCTATTCACACCTAGTCTTTCTGGTTTCCTATTCGTTGAGGGCATTTCGGTACGTTTCCACTAATCCTGCATACCCGACATACCAGCTTACTCTACTCACCTGCAAGCTGTATTGTCCATGCGTGAATCACGGCTCCAAATGGTTCCTGGCTCCCTGATATCAATTCGACTTTACGCAATCGACAAAGTGTTTTGCGACACGGCCGTTTCTCGACCGTGAGCCGCTCGCTTGCAGGAGAGAAATATCGAGAACGGCCACGACAGACTCGTTCGAGAGGCAATCAATCGTTCTCTTGGTCGAAGGAACCCTGCGCCAAACATGAATATAATACGTTGCACCTATATCTACTTGGCAACAACGCACCTGCGATTATTGACCCTCATTTGTGATTTCGGAGTTGATAACGGTGTTTTGAATCAAGGGATCAACGAATCATTTACATCGAAAATGATTTTGAGAGGCGATAAACTGTACGTCTAATATCAACTCGATACAGAGATCTCGAGCTGGTTTAAACTCTAATCGAGCTCTTTGCTCCTATGCTGCCTTGATCAACAAGCACCAGTAAAGTCCTAGGTCGGAACCACGGCTGATTGGCATGCCGAGTAGCTTTGGTATACAGATCGTGCAATACTTGCTATACTAAATTCATGCCCGGAAACAAAGTACACGAAACGAAAAATCGTGCCCTTATCTTATCACCGAATCACGCCCATGCGGTAAAATTTGACTGTTACAGTTGATTGATCGAGTGAGCTTGATGAAAAAAAATGTGCAAAAAAAAAAGAAATAACAGTAACGATCATAAACATTACAGCATGTTTATCCCTACGGAATTTTACCCATGGCACGGGGCTGGTCGGTTATTTTTTGTTCGGACATTTCGAATGCCGCATGCCGCTTTCTTTCCCGGTTTGCGAACAGGGTATCATAAGTAGCCACGGGATAACGGCAATCGTGTAAACTATGCGGATGTGTTGGTGCCTGCAGATGGCCTATAATAAGTCACGTGCGTATAATAATAGCGAACACGTGATCGGGAGATGAATGCTCAGTTTTGTCCATTCGCAACTCCGTCTCTCATCCACTCAGAGATAGGTTCATCTCGCTTTTACCCGAACGATTATACGATCCTGATTAGCCAATTGCGTATGAGGAGGTCGATTGCTCCGATCCGTTCAAATGACAATAATTCCCGATTATTTCGGCATTTAGATTTCCCCGAAGCAGCAATTCAAAGATTATAATAACGGATCGACTCGTCGTTGGAAGCCTGCCGTTTTTACTGCAATCGTCGCGCGTCTTTCGAACAACGTTATGTCGGTATTTTTCGGATTACGAAATTCGCGGCGTTTTCTCCGTCTATTTTCTACGGTTAAAGTGAGAAGCCGCGATGCGCGGCGCGGCCACTCCACGTTACTCCCTTTCTATTCGAAAAACATGTCCACCGAGGAAGCCCCTCTGCGAAAATTCTCAGGCTGCAGCGCGGGAGTGGTAAGTTTTCGCGAAGTGATAAAACTGCGCAAACGTCGGCCAGGAATCCTCCGCCTGATTGTTTATACCTATATTATATCTGCGGGATATTTCCCGCTGCGTGGAAACCGCGGTTTCATGCACCTCCGGTTCATGGTACTCTAGTAGTCTTCGATTGGAGAAAGTTGACCAAGAAGAAAGTGACAATTAATTTCACGTTGTAAGTAACTGAGCTCAAAGTTAGACCTATGACGGGCAGATCCTGAAATTGGCACGATATCGCACGAGATGGGATTGCAAATGGATCACGTAAACATGCCCGATGCAAGATATTGCGAAGCGGATTGTTGATGATCGAACGGATTTGATACCATCGTTTTGAATTGCGCGTAAACAGTAGCTCCTGAACAATGTTTAATGAAATAAAATGACCCGAGGTCAGGGTCGGGGGCGGTTATGCTGATGAGAACATCCTGACAGGCTGTACATACATATACCTACATACCTATGTAGTACAACACAGGTCTCTGCGGTTTGCAATGTTGTTCCGTGCTCATATGCGGTAGACGCGCCGTCAACCAGGAAAACATGTTCCGGATGAAGCCATCCGCATTCCTGGTACCGTCTCACGTCCGTAGCGTGGATGCGTCCGTACACAAATACGCGGGTATTTGCGCGAGCTTCTCGTTTGTCGCGAATGTCCTGATTGCCTGATCCTCAGAGATTTGGAAGAACTTGGTTTTCTCGGACAAACCAAAGCTAATCGTCCCTGGTACGTTCGCACCGATCGCGCCAGCTCGCCTTCTCGACCGACATTTTAACGCTTAACTCGTCGCGTACGTTAATTAACGAAATCTTTTGCCGGATAATTAACAGCAAAACAATAGAGGCGCTTCACTAACTCGAATTTCTGCACAGGCGAACATCTGTTCGAAAGAGCTTACTGCTCGATATCCACGCTTTGTTTCCTCCCTTTGTCTTTGACGAGCTTTTACCGTTCTTAACAATCCCCCTGTACGATGTTCACTTCCTATCTTTTAACTCGAATTTGTTTACAGGAAACGAAATTTATTGTTTATCCAGGTGTAGCTGAATAGTTCTGAATTCGGATATTCTATATTTTATTCACACAAATTACCCATGTCTTTTGCATATATTTCTAATATCCTGTAACTAATACGAAATTATTCTGTCGAAGTATTCGACTCATCGTTTGTTCGACAGTTTCTAAAACTAGAATGATTGATTTTATTTTTCGACAATGGTGTAGAGAGTTGATCATAACTATAGACCTACAATTGTATGCGGGAACGTTGAATAACGGGCACGTTTTAGAATTATACATTTTTGGTTGCTTCTTTATTCTAATCCACTTCCTTATATTCTTATACAGATTTCAGAAGGCCTGCGTCAAGTACGGTGTACCAGACGTCGACTTGTTCCAAGCCGTCGATTTGATGGAGCGCAAAAACATTGCCCAAGTGACAAACACGATTTTCGCCATTGGTCGTACGGTGAGAATTCTGCATATATTTACAAGTTTGCGGTGTTGCAGATTGAACCTGCGATACGTAACTATTCAAAATTTGTTTACAGACGTACAAGCACCCCGAATGGCGCGGTCCTTGGCTGGGCCCGAAACCATCCGAAGAGAACAAGCGGGTCTTCAGCGAACAGCAGCTGAGGGCCGGTGAAAGCGTTATCGGTCTTCAAGCCGGTAGCAACAGAGGAGCAACTCAAGCAGGACAATCGTTCGGAGCGACGAGAAAAATTTTGCTCGGAAAATAACGAATGAATACTTTTCACGTGTAATGCATGTATAATCATCGTGCATAATCCATAACCATGTTATATTTTCATTTCTATACTGAACGTTGCAATTATTTAAAAAAAAAACAAATGTTTCCATTGTAGTTACATACACGCTGTTGTATAACATACCTATAAATCAATTTCAGAATATAATTGTACAATTCTAAGGTGAATGTTGGAAAGCTCAGGATTCCAGCGATTGCGAACCAGCGGGTATTGGAACAGCCGACTTACGAACGCGATGCGATGTCAGCCAACCGTGGGGCAGGCCAGTTCTCGGGGACCCCCTTGACTAGGATAACAGCAGGGACTTGATATCAGACCGCGATGTGTAGTCGCGAGAGTCGCGTGTCTGTTCCAATCCCACACTCCAATGTCGTTATGCTGTCCTCGTATCAGGGGAGCGCCGCGGAGTGGCCGCGCCGCGCATAACGCGCCCCACTCTATTCGCGGCGCAAGGAGCCGCGGTTATACGAATTTAACCGCGGGTCCGCGGCAAGCCAATAACCATCAACGAGGCGACGTTTGAATCCTCGCTAACTTACAATCGGACCGTCTCGTGTTTCTACCAAATAAATTGAGACGAAATTACCGAGCAGATTTCTTACGGCGAACTTCGCCACATGTACGTACGATGGGGATGTCAACTGATGTTACTCAAGAATTCCAGAACCATCATCACCGGTAAAAACATTTCTGAACCTGTCCTGAGCTAGTAGCACTTGTCCAATTCACTAGCGAGACGTGGTTGATGAAAGAAAAGAAAATACTCAGTGAGAACCAGAATCAAAGCTACCGTACTCTGCGAATTTATACCTACACTCCGATGCCGAGTAATTTCTCACGCAACTGCGCGTAAGGCGATGGAGTCATTTTTGGCGTCATCTGTTGTTCCACGCATGTTTGTCGAAACCCGTCGAAGACTTGTAACGAATCTTTCTCATGTTCATGGTCCCCTGGTAGTGGGGAGTTCATTGGTACGTTTCCACGGTGCTTCGTGCTGCAGCACTCGCTCAACCTGATCTCGTTGACCCAGAAATGATCCGAACAATTTGCGGATCCATTCCTCCGTGCCAGTTTCTCTTTGGCGGGGTAGAACTCGGCCGTGGATTGGATCAGCGACCATCGTCGACGGCCTGTTCGCCTGATGAATCGCGGACCTTACTTGATCGACAAAAGTGTTTTGTGACAAATGTTTAGAAGCCCGTCGAAGATTTTCGTCTTGACAAATAGTAGGATTTTATGAGGGCTTGTTTATTTTAATTATGTTACGTGGTTTGGCGTCATGGACTCCTGATCCTGGCTCTCGCTCCCTACTTGAATAAATGTTTCAATAAACACTCCTCATCTTTCCCTCTTTCGCTTTCCCCGTTATCCTTACGTAAACTCGGCGCAGAATTAATGTTTCCTGGCTTATTTAAATATCGAGTACTTACCCGTGTCAGGTGGGGTCGAGAAATAATTCATTCCTCAATCTCATTGCTGCTAGTCAGCTATAATAGTAGCCGAAAGATGTTAAGTCGGCATTGTCAATCAAAGTACCTCTTTCTGTGCTGATACTGAATCAGGAGCATATATGAACACAGAAACATTACGCAATATTTGTGGGCAAGTCTTTTTTATTCTGGGATGGGTGAAATCTGCTCATACACGCTTTGGATTCTCTTTATTATTCATAAATTCCTATTCGGTTAAGAGACAAACGTCTTATGCGTAACGTTTACGGTAATTTAGACAGCGGTGTTTCAATACTAATTAACACCGGCTAATGTAAGTGCTGTCAAATGTTGTGAAAACACTTTTGTCGCACTTTTAAACCGGGCATGCTAGTAGGGTATCATGAAGAACGAACAGCTGCCTTTGCCTGCATACTGTTTCACGTGCTTTCCAATTTTTTAACACCCATTACCTTCATATCATGTATCATACATAACATCTGTTACAATATAATTATTTGTAAATCTTTATTCGTAAATTACTGTCCAGATCCGACGATCCGACGATGATGTATACCTAGGTATATTATAAACAAACCATTACGTCAGAATAATTTTGTTTCAACTGTGCTTGCAGTCTCGTATTCTCTGTCCCAAAAATACAACTTGCGCCCAATAAATTGCATACAATGTACAAGTTTAGCGAAAACGTGATTCCATAACGTTTTGCTTTCGTATTTTGTCGTGGCAAAGTTTTTCATTAAATTTCTACGATTCATCATTACATAAGGTAAATAAATATTAGAACGAAACGAATCGGGAATAGCTGCGAAATATGTGCATTCTGTATAACATACCGTCTATTTTAGCTGACTTTCAAATGTACATACATACATAACTATAAGTTGAGATGACTCGCAAGTGGGCGAGGCGGAAAAATTATAATAAATGGGAAATTACCGTTGTTGATGGGCACACGTGTTTGACGCCTAGTACAATTAGGAATGTGATTAGGCCTGAGAATGATAAATTGAGAGCGCGAACCTGTTGGGAATGTCTTAATGATAGCAACGCTAGGAACCACGCTATGAGCATCACTAGGAGCATATTAAAATCCAACAATGAAAGAATCTCGGAGCCCACTGACGTAATCGACACCGTTGGAGAATCTTTTACCTCGTTTCATAAATTCCTAGTCTTTGACTGGACAAAAGTCTTCCTGTTCCGGCGAATATCGACCAGTTCAACATTCTTCAGGCGAATAGACGCGAAGGAATTAATAGGATATCAGAAACTAAACAGTTTTGCGTATGGACCCAGCTCGTTCCGAATCATGAAGTCCTATTCCGTACTAATGAAATAATGTATCGAAACCGATTATGATTTTAGGAGTATTGCTACTCTTTGTTGGGCAAGGTTCAGGTGGTTATCTTTTCTTTTTCGTTTTATAATTGCATGTAAACTTTCTTTGGGATGGATAAAGTTTATCAGATATCAGGGGAATATAAATAATATCGGGTATATCCTATTATGAATAAAATTCATGCGTTGTTTAATTAATTGCGACTATACATGTAGATTATAATTCCCTGATAAAATGCACGACAAAAATCTTCACCTAACTCATTTTTACCAATGATTTTCGTTGTGTCATTCTGTTAATGTCTCTTTTTTCATTTAGCTTGTACTACTGCACTTTCAAAAAATTTCATAATCGTCTCGTCTCGCGTCCTACGTGTCGAGTGCAACGTTTGTCGCTTCGGAAGGTGAGAAAATTGTACCAGGAGCGAATAATAAGCTAATAGCTTACTGCAATTCACTTGAACATGTTTCAATTTGCATTAGGTAAAACTATGCGTTTGTTGGATGAAAAAAATAAAAAAAACTATACATAATAAGAAAATTGCATTGCGCTATGTTCTCTGCTAATTTTATTCTACTATGCGCGAGCTCATCAAACTTACCCACTGTACCTTTCCTAATTGTGCAGAGGAGATATATTGCATGTAGGTATTTACAGTAATGTTCATTAATAAGTTCCCAGTGGCATACTATTTTTTTGGAATCAAATCTGGAACGAGTTTCATTTCTAATCAAATTTTATCTGCCAACGACTAGCGATAGCAAGTTACAGGAGAAACCATGGAGACCACACAAGGAGCGCCAACTCAAATGGGTGTATTGACAAAACTTGTCACAGTAATTGTTCACATTAGGTTTATTTTCTTGTAATGATGTGTCATTGGTTGCAGGGATGATCAAGATCGACTAATTGATGATCTTCAAATGTGATTCTTAGAAAGTTTTCACTGCCACCTTATACGCTCTCCACTAGCTTTGTGTAATCTCTTTGTGTAATCTCCATGGGAGAAACAAATGATTCGTACATTGATAATAGAGATTCATAAAATTTCTATACAAGGAAAAGTCGTTTCAGTTTTGACTCCATAAGAATAGTGAGTCACTCGGAACTTACTTATTAATGAACATTACTGTACACACTATTTACAAATTTACATAGCAATTAATTAATGATAATATTATGTAGAATGATAATTTTTTTTCTAACACGCAATGTAATCTCTTTTTCGTTTTCATTGCAAATATTATCCCATTCGCTGTCAAATTCCTAATTTACATCGTACTTGCACCAATAATTACTGTGAGGAGTGATTCAATGTTTTCCCAATTGGATTTTTATTTAATATCTTTTGCAATCAAGATTTCACTGAAAATACAAACGTAGAGTACAATCTATAATAATAATATACCTGACAATAAGTGCATGTATTGAAATCTACAGAAATACATGTATGTTACGAATAGATAAAAGTTACAATTCAATAAGTAATAAAAATCTATTACTACTATTCTACCGGAGTTGAACGTTGTCTGGAGAAGACGATCCAGCCAACGAGTCGAATGCATCTATTTTAGCGACGAGATGTCGTCTCCTGGGGTTTTCCTGCGCGTGCTCAGTTTGAGAGGTACCTGCCTTACCGACGGAGCTGGGTAAGTCTGAACATAGCGCTAGCGATAAGTATCGAAGCGCACTACGTAGTTGACCGCACCGACACCAACAACCCGAAGATAGTGCGTGATCCGGACTCACGGAGAGCCGCTCTCGAGCAGCAGCACAACAGCAGTCGAGCCTGCTTCTGAGAGAAATGGTCGGTGATTTCTGTCCCGTGCACCGTAAATGGTATTTAATTGAATTCAATTGATCATCGTATCGTTTTACGTTATTAAACGTGGTGCGACTAACTTTTGTGTATAAAGGCGCGTGTGGCCGATGTTTAAAACGCGTAGTACGAGGCTAGAATGAGACGAAGTGAAGTGAAAGAAAATATTGTATGTAACATACATACCCAGCACAAAAAATTGGTTGATCAAAAAATTGTGTTTCTAAAATATCCTAACCCTCCTTCAGTTATTCTACGAACCGTGATAAAATTATTGCCAGTATTAGTTGCTACGTGTTCCTCGTCGGGGATATTATTTATCTCTGTCAACTGTTAGACGATAACAACTTTATAATTGCTACCAATTTAGTTACATTCTTCATTCTACCCTAATCGACGCCTCGTACAGCAGTTGTTTAAACAGTCTGTTTCGAAGAGGGACGGCGATAATATGTTTGATCAAAGTTTTACATAATGGTCACTGTACTACCGTATCTCATTATTCTTTCATGTCGTTCCGTGTTACAGTTTTGTTAACGGAATTGTCACACCACGAGTACGCGAAGTGTGCCAATAATCTTTATTGAGGAAAACTGACACTGTGTAAAATGCCATCAACCTGTGGAGACGTTATTGAAATTCCTGGTAAGTCCGACGATATTTATACCCTCATTGTTACGTTGTATTTTTATATACATATACCTATATATATATATATATATATACACACATATACATATCTTATATTATATCCACATGTAGCAATCGTTGACCAATAACGTGGAATTGATATCAATTTCTCTCATTTGCATCATATACTTCTGTGCAATTTTATTTTTTTAACATAAACCGAGGATTCTCATATTCTGTTTTACATTCATCGATACGTGTGTGTATACATACAGTATTTAGGAACCTATACATCCTAAGTAGCGTCAGACTAAAAATTGTATCCGCGATACAAGGAGGCGAAAAATTCTCCAAATTTTTTTTATTACATACCTATTATTCTACAGTTATGTTTCGTTGCAGACTAAATTGACATTAACGCGTATGCATTTGTTACTAACCAATTATGCATCCGTCACCGTCTACTATACAGTGGGTTACATAGCGGTGTATAATTATTGAAAAAACAATTCTATCGGAAAACGTTTTTGCCCACGCTTTATAGAAACACATTTTTTCTCATAAAAGTCAGAAGTAAGTAATACGATCAATATCACTCACAAAATTATATTATATTACCTACAACGTGATCATTAATTTCTTTTCCCTTTACAACGTAATTGTTTCTTTTGTCTGTCAAGAGAATTTACTGTCAGTTGCATAAAATACAGATTCAGTTCACGCCACAGCCAGTTTCTTTGGTAAACCTGACATTCTTGGAGTAATAAATAATATCAGTTATTTAAAATAGGTTGTGATCTTCTGAAGCTCAATTTACTTCACTTTTTATCAGCCAACGATAATAGTTTTACACAGAAATTGACGTATTATCATTTCCCCGAAAATGGACGGATATTAATAGGTTTTAAGTTAATTGTTTGCCCTACGTCAAAAATAGGCTCTATTGTACAATATAGATAACCAATCATTGTTGTCAAACCGACGATTAACTTGAAAACTGAAACTAATCGAGCGATTTAGCTGTAATATTGTATTTTACTCGTTTTTACAAAATTTCATCACTTCCTTATGATGAATAAATTGATAAAATTAGCTTCAGAAAGACTGGAACTTTATTTCATTTTTGTTCCTAAGATATACTGAATTTGCTAGTTAACAATCATGTGTTCATAAAAAGAATATTCACTTATTCTTAATTGTCTTTCCAGCTTTTCTATTATTCATTATCGAAATTATGTAATTTAGTAACAGTTTATGTATATTCTTAGGTAAATTGAGATTTTATTTAATTTGGGAAAAAAAACGAGAAATATCTTTTTCCTTATTCTAATTTATTGCATACAGTGTCAGTCATATCTAAAATTGCGAAATAATGCTTTTTTGCTGAAATGTGAATCATCACAGTAGTGTTCTAAGTTCAACATCGTAGGCAGATAGGGTTCGCCAGACCTTATCTTTTCTGTTTTCACATTATCCTAATGTCGCGAGGGACACATAGCGTAATTTTAACTAAGATATTCGTATCACCCATCCAGCATAATTATATTCTACACGGAAAGTGTTTTCATGTCGAGATAAATGTTAATGATTAACCTCAAGCTGTTAATAATAATAATGAGGAACGTTGTATTGTGGGTGTGGGTAGCAGAAAAAAGAATCTAAACTTGTAAATTGTGCGATACCACAAGCCTCATACCACGAACAACCTAAGGAAACGATTACATGAAAGAAAGTAATAAACCGCATGAATAGACTTATTACATCAATGATGAAAAATTCTCAGGATGAATTATATCAGGCTGCAGTTTGTAACGTTATTGTAATGATGCAACTTTGGTAAAAGTCTTTATTTTCCAGCTTTAGGATCATTTGATATTTAGTAAATTGTTAATGCAGCAAAATATTAATTTTCTGATTCAACGTTTCGATACATTAACGTTACTAACTCAAGCCTCGTGATTTATATCAGTTTCAGTGTTAGTACGCTTCTAAGTAACCCAGCACATACAATTCGTGTTACTCACACAACTTATTCTATATTTACAGGGAGCTTGCAATTTAGTAAGAAAACAATTATTATTTATCGATAATATCGCTGTACTCGCATAATTAATATTATATTTTTTCTATCCCATTTTTGTTTTGGATTCGCTTATGCAAGGGAGCTGCTGATCATTAATTTTTGTGACATTTTTTTTTCTCACCTTTGTAGGTATGGTGGGGCAATACGGCGTTGTTGATGCTATGTTGAGCACAGACAGTGTCGGCACACACAGTGACGTATCTGGCCACACAACAATACCTGGAAGACCCAGAATGGACGTTGCTTGTGTTTTAGATTTACAACAACCGCAGTACCTCTCACACCGCAAAAAAGCCTTAGAAGAAGTTAGACAAGCATGTAGTTTAGTCAACGCCAACATGCATCATATACAGGTAATCGAGTATGGATAGATTCAACTTTTCATTTTTAAAATGATAGGTGTTTTTTTTTCCAATAAGTATGGCAAACGAAAGGAAAAATTTCCGATGCTAATAATGTTTACAATTTTCCTCTTTGACAGTTCGAAAAACTTGATTTTGGCGAAGCCAATGTTTTGGATACCTTCTACAACGCAGATGTGGTTGTTGTGGACCTAAGCATTCAGCTGCAACAATCGGCGTTATTTTATCACTTAGGTGTGAGAGAAAGTTTTGGTATGAAAGAAAACATTCTGTTGCACAACGACATGGATACCGAAGCCACAATCAGGTTAAAGGTAGGTAATTACTACTAAGTCGTTAAATGTACTTTTTGAAACGCATAGGATTAGGTACTTTCTGCAATGTTCAAACGTGAGTTCTCAATCGGTTCAAAAAATTCCAGAAACCTAAGCTATGTGGCAATAATAATCTTGGCATATTAATTCTTAGTATTTATCTCTTGCTGTTACCATTTTCTGGAATGTTATATGATGAAGTAAATGCAGCTATTAACTGTACAATTCTTGTGGAATAAAAGTAATAATTGTGATAATAAACGGAATACGTTGTTCTTATTTTCTTTTTATATGTCGTGCGTAGGAAGTGGTGTTAGAAATAATGTATACACAGACCTTGGCTACTCATTATGACTGATATAGACTCACGAGTAATGGTCTCAATTAAAGGGTGTTATTAATAGTCACCTCAGCGATGCAACTGGCTTACTGTGTCTAGCTATTCACAAGCTTTGATTTCCTTTTCAATTATTCAATTCTTATTTACAATCGTAGAGGATACAAGTAACTAAATTTGATCAATAATTGTAATCACTGTTGTAGAGCCTAATGATAAGACGCGAGAAATTAACAACAGCTACAAAATTGAACGACTAATTAATCCTATAGACCTGAATTATTCTCACTTCTGTATAATGATTTTTCATGCATGACACTATTTTCTATTTTCAGTTGTCCTGTGGCAGCTATACCTTTGTAACTTATCGGGTAGTGGAATGTGGTTCCTGTGTGGCTACTAGCCCAGCAGCAAGCAGGGTCACCGGCGAAGAGGTGATAGACCCAAAACAACATTTAATGCTTAAACTGAAGAGACTCTTTCAGGATGTTGAAGTACAATCAAAGTGAGTATGAGCTGAGAAGAAAAACCCTTGATTTAATTTCAAATCATTTCGTATAAATAGAGCTTTCAATCAGTTGCAAATCTTGTAAATTTCACAATTCTTTTCTGATGTTCGTTCCACTGCGACGCAGGTCGACTGTAATGAGCAGTTAACAGGTAAAATTGTAGATATTTTACTGTTAGTTGTAATGTTAAGAAGTACATTTTTTTTCTCTCTATGTATCAAGTAACCAGGAAAAGTTTTGTATTGTCTGCTTGACCTTGTTAGTTTTAATATTTATAACATGATATCGTAGCAAAGCAAACGAAATGATCCTACTTTCCTTTATCTTATCTATACCAATGCAATGAATTTCTGCAACTATCTATTGCAGTAGGTGTTCATCGTTTATTGGAGACAGTTGAGTATGAAGAAATTCCACAATACACTGTTTTAATTTGAATCTGTAGTGTTGGTTTCTTACTGTTTCGTTTTTTCATTTTTTGTCACCTCATTTCGATGATACTTGCATTACAGTAGCTATTGAGTTTTATAAACTTAATTCGGTTAAAAAACAACTTATTGATTGAACAATAGCATGTTATACCTATAGACAATTATAATTGTATCAAAACTCTCAACTACTATCTTGTATCAACCATTCAATATTTCCAGAGCCCATATGAAGGAAAAGTTTTTGGCAGATTTGCGCAATGCGCGTGAAACGTATTCGGGAGCTGAGCTTTCCAGGGTTTTAAATAACATGAGAAAACGTCTGGATGATCCGAATGTTTTATCGGGCGAAGTCGTGCTCAATGTCTTAATTTCTTACAGAGAAATACAGGTATGCCGTTTTCAAAATTGTTAATTATTTCTTTGATCTGTATATCACCAAACCGTAGTAATTTAGCAACATTTATCATACTTTACGATTACTCATTGTTTCAGGATTATGACGCAATGGTGCAGCTTGTTGATGATTTGCGGACAGTACCCACCCATAAAAATTCTATAAATACTCCAACCATACGTTTTTTATACGCCTTTGCTCTTAATAGAAGAAATAAGGAAGGGGACAGGGAAAAAGCATTGAAAGTTATCGAAAAAGCATTAGAAAAAAAAGAGAATCATGTACCAGACATGGTGTGCCTTTGTGGAAGAATTTACAAAGACAAATTTGTCGAAAGCAGACACATGGATGAAGAAAGTCTGAAAAATGCAATCCGCTGGTATAGAAAAGGGTTCGAGGTAAGGATCAATAACTTTATTATTTCTTTGTAATAACAATTCATTATTATAGTGGTAATTGATTGTAAAATTCATTGTACAGTAATAATGATACATACATATTCCTAGCATGCATAATATTAATTTTGAAATATTTTGAATTACGTTCAAGGTACAACCAAATGAATACGCTGGTATTAATCTGGCTACTCTTTTGGTAATAGCTGGAAATGAGTTTTCCAAAAGTGAAGAGTTACAGCACATTGGAATGGTGTTGAATAACTTGATTGGTAAAAAGGGGAGCTTGTCCAGCCTGAAAGACTACTGGGATGTTGCAACGTTTTTCGAAATCAGTGTACTTGCTGAGGATTATTCCAAGGCTATACAAGCAGCTGAATGTATGTTCAAATTAAAACCACCCAATTGGTATGTTTGCATTGTGATTTTCCGTTTACAAGTCATATAATATAGCACCAATTAGGCGTTGTATAAATATACTTATTTTCGATATTAGGTACTTGAAGTCAACCATAGGCAACATATCGCTTATAGACAGGTTTCGAAAAAGGAACTTGGAAGTTGAGGCTTCGCCTGAAGAGCAAGTTTTTGGATTCTGGATTGAATACTTCGACGAAGCGACAAAATCTGAAGTTGGGGACAGTATACGTTTCCCGGTGAGTTCACTAACAGTTCTGAATATATTTTATACATTTCTTACCGTAATATTTTAGGAACCAATCGTTGTATTACAAACGAATGAACATGCATCTAATGAAATATTTTTGGACAGTTACTGGTGCTGGAACCGACAAAAATTCTAATGCCAAGTTACGTAAATATAAATCTTGGTGCAGAAGAAAAATCGATACAAATATGGAACTTGTGCTTAGATAAATTGAAAGACAACTGTAAACAAGTACATGAGTGGCTATTCACCGCAAACATGATTCGCAGTGTCAGTTTGTATAAACGAGACGAACGCTGTCTATTCTTATATGTACATCAGAATTCTGATGACTTTCAAATGTATCTACCATCCATCCAATGTAGACAACGATTTTACGATTTAATCTTGGAAATGACAAGAGACCAGGAAGGCATGGTCACAGATCTGGATGCTTACTTAACTAATGACCAGATGAAGGTTTGTTTTGTTTATGTTATATAATTCCACACTTGGAATTTTACTTAAATTATGATTGATTTGGGATTTTCAAGAAATAAAACACAATTTCGGTTTACGAAATTTTCAGTTTGAATACGAATTAGATGATCAAAACAAACGTACGATCCTTGGGAAAGGTACGTATGGTGTTGTATATGCAGCTCGTGATTTAAACACACAAGTGAGAATAGCGGTAAAAGAGATACCAGAAAGAAACCTTGGCGACGTACAACCTTTGCACGAAGAAATCAAATTGCACAGTCAACTCAGACACCGAAACATCGTTCAGTACTTGGGATCTGTCAGTGAGGATGGTTTCTTCAAAATTTTCATGGAGCAAGTTCCTGGAGGTAAGCTTTGACAAATGATTGCTCCATTAGTTTTTTCGAAATTTATTTTTCCTCATTTTAGATTTCTTGGATTCCAGGTAGCTTATCGGCGCTGCTTCGATCGAAATGGGGCCCGTTAAAGGAAAATGAATCAACCATATCTTTTTATACAAAACAGATTTTAGAAGGACTTAAATACCTGCACGATCAGAAAATTGTTCATCGTGATATTAAAGGTATTTAAGTATTGACACTATATATGTACAAACTTATTACATACTCCAATGTTTTATGGTACTCTGTTAAGTCGAAAAAAACGAATATCTTGACACTCACACTATTTAATAATACAGGTGATAATGTATTGGTTAACACGTATAGTGGAGTGGTTAAAATTTCTGACTTTGGTACATCGAAGCGACTCGCTGGTCTTTGTCCAAGTACCGAAACATTCACTGGAACATTACAATACATGGCACCAGAAGTCATAGATAAAGGGCAACGTGGTTACGGAGCTCCTGTAAGTTTTCTCTAAAGTTTTTGTTATAATAAAATAGTATTTTGCATCGTTCTTAATAGCGTATCGCGTTACTTCACAGACTGTAATATTCTTGTCACGTTGCAAATATTTTCTAGCTGACTCATTCAAAATGGTCTTATTACAAAGCATTGCATTCTATAGATAACCAGTTGTGAGAACAGTTTACACAGTGCTGTGGAAGAGTTGCTAAAGAAACGCATCATTTTTGCTGTATTCTGAATAATTTTATTCGCTCAATAGCTTTACATCAAGAAATTGTAATTTTTATATTCAGAACTAGTCCTTCCGTTTCTACATGCTTAGTTAAAAAGTAATTTTGTTTATTAATTATATAACGATTGTGTTCATTTGTAGGCTGATATTTGGTCATTGGGTTGTACAATTGTTGAAATGGCTACAGGAAAACCTCCTTTTATAGAGTTGGGTTCACCACAGGCTGCTGTTTTCAAGGTAAATGCGAACTCTGTTTTAATCCTTGAACAGTAAACAGCATAACATTATATTTTTTTGTATGGAATTTTCTTCAAAGGTGGGATTTTATAAAATACACCCTGAAATACCCTCGGAATTATCGGAAAGAGCAAAGAGCTTCATTTTACGGTGTTTCGAGCCAAATCCCGACACCAGGGCGACAGCTGCTAAACTATTAGACGATCCTTTTCTTACAGAGTAAGTTTGTTATTGTAAACTAGGAGTTTCGGCAATCCCAATTAGCAGACCTCTCCACCTGTGAAGATGAGAACTGTAATGGAGCATGTGTAATCATAAACTGAAACTAAAAATTGATTCTACAGTAAAAGAGGTCTTATTTAGCCAATTCAACATGGTCTCATCTTCTCATTTTAGAAAAAAGAAGAGTACGAGATTACCTGCACCACCAGATTTCAGCAGAAGTATATCAGTGCCAGCGGAAAGGCTTGAGCGACTGGCTAAATTTGACAAGACAAACAATAACCACATCGTTACAACACCGCCAATCCAGTCTTCTCATTCTGATGATACGTAAGTTTTTTTGAATTTTTCTATAATTATTACACTGTTCACAGCTGCTAACAGCTAATCGCTATTCATTATCTTATGAATATAATTTAATCGTTTTGTCTTGATTGTGTTGTTTTGTCTTCGAATGGTGCTTAAGGCTTGCAAGAAACTTATGTCCAGTTTTGTGTGCGTTGACCACATTAAACATAAAATCAATGCGATACTAGCTAACAATTTTTTTTCCTCCTAATATAAATTCATTTAATTCGTACAAAAAGAAAAAAAAAAAAAATCTGTGATTGAAATTCGATGCAGCGTTGATCTGAAGAAGATAAAAGAAATTTAAAGAAAATGCACGTACAATATTTACAAATCGAGAATCTTCAAACCTCTATATGGTAAAATTGTGGTAACTACATGGTGGTCAGCCTTTGTGTGATAAATATTATGAAGCCAAGAATATATTCTTTTGTAAATGAACAGTCTCCTTTTACGGTTAGTGATAAAAAAATCTTTAACTGATATATACATATATGTATATATGTATATAAGTATATACATACATATCTGTAATCTATATCAGGATGTGTGTGGCAGGAAGAGAGTCAGCATGTAGATTAGATCTGCACTCCTTGACATACTGGACCCGTAGTAGTCCGTTGCCAGGCGTCGAAACTATCACAATCGTGCAAATAACGTCTCTCGGTATCTTTTCATTTACTTGAGGATAGTACGTTATTAGTATTATTACTGTGTCACTTGCAAATTAACGCATTTGAGTCCAAATATGTGTTATTGTGAAATGAACACGAATCAAATAAAAATGAAAATGATTATGAGATTTTATCCCACCGTGGATAACGAAAATTGGAGGTTCAGATACAGATGGTACTTATTTTATTTGAATTTTATAACATTTGCATCACAACCATGTCTGTTATAAGATCTTATCAAAAAAATTTTTGCTGAATAAAATACCGTATCTTGAATAATTAAAACCTACCGTAATGTTAATTTTATTATAGAAACTGATATCATAGAGGATATCTTGACGAGTTACTTTTATTCTATCAAATTTAATTTTATTGTTTTATTAGTTATTATATTATTTCAAGTAACAGAGTTTATCATACTGAATAAAAGTTATTGCGTTTGTATTAGAATTTATAACAATCTTAAGTATGATCTGTAGCGGAGGGCTGACAAAATCAAGCCCATTGAGGGAACGCAGTCCGGCTCATCTTCTCTCTCCCATCAGCATGCCTACTGCCCTTTGTTTCAACAGGTACGGTATTCAGATCAAAATGACTGATAAATTTATGTAAAAACAGAACACGAGGCAAAGAAAAAACTTTCAGCATCATTAACCATTATCCTAATCGTTAAATTCTTTTTCAAGACAATAGAAATTTCGTTGTTATATCGAACTTTTATTTTTAGTTGATATGTTAAAATTAGCAAACAATTTATTCCGAACCAGTTTACTGCAGAAATATATACATGTTTCGATATCGATTGATGTCAATGAAACATCTACAAGAAAATTAATCCTAATATGGTGTATCGAAAGAAAAATCAATTTTTGAATGTAAACAGATCAATTACTAACTTTTCATATTTATCAGTTAGATTTTCTGGTTTTTATATACACTGTGAAATTAAAGTGTAACACAATTACGATGTAATTAGGATATTTGCAATTACAAATAACAATTAACATGTAATAATTTGTTTTTGCAATTAAGAAAAAAATTATATAAGCTACATAATAATTCTTTTGCATTATATGTAGCTATATGTGCTTTTATTAATTCAATAAATATATTGCTTTCATCCTATCATTTATTACTCATAATGCAATATTAAACATAAATGTGTCAAGTCTGCTCAAAGTTTTGGAAAAAGGTTTGCAGTTATTTGTTATCATAAATAAAAATAAATAAACTGACCACATATCCATATACATAGTTGCGAAATTAAAAATTACTTTTTTTATGTTCAAACCTCAGCACGATCGGAAGCACACCATCAATAGAGGCTAGCGAATCAGACACATCAGGACCTACAATGACTAGGAGAAGTTCTTCTGGTGGTTTATTGTCACCCGAAGTAGAATTGTCTGGTAAGTGTAAGCATTTGAATGAATCGTGATCTGGAATTGACATATGTATATATATATATATGTTATTAGGCAAATACAATGTCTGCCATTTAGAACGTTTATTGAATTCGTATAATTTGCTCATTCTTCAGGTCAGCCAGGTAATAAAGTTGGCGAGGAACAGGAGGGCTTTTATTTATTGAAGAAAGATAGTCAACGTCGAATGACACTCACTAGAGTATTGAGTCAGGATGAAGCTAAAATATGTCAAGTATGGCTGAGGAGTATACATCAAGATGTTGGCCAAGCTGTTCTGCACATGGTAAGTTAGATTTATTTAATTGAAATAAATTATAGTGGCGAAAGACAGAAAATCGGAACACTGAGATGATTTGGGCAACTTTGTTCCAGAATCATTTGGAACTCCTGATGCGTGGTCTGAAAGATTATATCTCTGAACCGAACCAAGATGTGCTCATGACCACAATTCGGACACTAAAGGAAGAATTAGACTTTGATTCAACTGCGATAAATCAACTGTATTCGGCAATATACCTATTTCAAACAGCTGTAAACGAGGTTTTGAGGCTGCACAGCATAAAGCCACATTGGATGTTTGCTTTGGATAATCTAGTCAGGAATGCTGTTCAAGCTGCTATTACTGTATTATCTCCAGGTAAATTTCATTTGTACTTTAATTCAGGTATACACCTCATGACAAGAAAAGTTGGTTTAACCCTATTCTTCGAATCATGTGATATGATCAATAGTTGATTGATAAAAAGATTCGAAGTATTTATAATTTATTACCTTGATACAGTCGAGATCACACACCGCTTTATTTTTATCACATTTTTTGTAAACGTCATAATATTTAGCAAGTGTAGTTGAGCGTAGATTAGCTGAAAGCATCTACAAGAGTATACCTATATGTGACTATACATAAGCGTAACGTGTGCTGCGTACTGGTATATTAACATGTCAACTCTAAAAATATCGGTTGTGAAATTCATCATAATTACCAGATTGATCTCCACATAATCTCACTCCTCAGGCAGCAGCCTTACGATACTGTATTAAGTTTGTCTTATACTATAATCTAATGAAATACAGACGTAGAAAATAAATTGCTATGAAAGAAAAATGTAAATCAGGTATTAATCGATACCTTTCGTAGTTATTTTTGTTCTTGTGGTAGTTGTTCCAATTGTGGTAGTTATTCTAATTATAGTTACAATTACTTTTAACACATGATAAAATTTTTAACTTTGTTTTATTCCACCGCCTTTAGAGCTTGGCGCCAATCTGCTTGGCCATGATCGAGGTCAATCAGGTACTGACGGTCCGGAAGAAGGATCGACGTCTGGTGTGTCAACAGTCAACTCTGTGAAATCACACAAATCTAGTGATTCTGTGGACAATAAATATTGGCGAGAATATCAGGATCAAATGGGAGCTTTAAAGACTGAAAACATGAAACTTCTTCAAGAACTCTTGGAAAGTCAGAAAGTTTATCAAGCTATGTTGCAGCAGGTAATAGGAGATCAAAAAATTCAGATGGGAGCTCTATCACAGCTGTGCGAATCGATTAATAGGAGAACTGTAAGGCAAGAATCGGGGTGAGTGTTACTGGATTTTTGAGGCAAGATTTCGACAGGCACATAAAAATTTATTTGTTTGCAAACTTTGGCAGTCTATAATCTATATAGGTAACAAATACAAAAATTATTATCCATTTCACAGATACAATTCGACGATTTCTGGTGGAGAGCCTGTGTCTCCTATTCCAGGATTTTTACCCCAAATCAGTGTCACTGACCATAATGCTACTCCAGCTGATACCAGGCTTACGGAATGGTTACAAGGCCTAGGTGTAGATGCGTCTTCTATAGACAGGGTATGTTCAAAAGTACTGCGTAATTGGGATGAAGTTTTGTTGAATATACGTTAGATAACTGGATAATAGTTTTATTATTCTCAGCATCGTGTGAAACATGTAGAATAAACTGATAATTTCATTTAGTTACGTAGTTGAGAAAGATGATTCCATTGTTCATTGGCAATTGATTGATATGTTAATTGATTTGTTCAAGCGATGTCAATCCAATTTTCTTTACGCTTAATGTCATTGGTAAAAATGAATGGTTTTACAGTTTCTATATGAAGAATACACGTTGGAAGATATTCTTTTCCACGTTAGTCGAGAAGATCTTCGCAGGCTGAACTTGAGGTAAGTTAAAAAACGCTGTAATCTTTATTTGACTGTGTTGATAATATTACTGTTCAAACAGGGGAGGTATCGAGTTGAGGATATGGAAGGCCGTATTGCAGCATCGAAAGGACAACGAAATTTGAAATCAACCATATCAAAGTATAAAGTATATGCTAAAAATTTTTGTGGACGAGCTGCACAACTGTGGATAATGGTTTATTACTTTTAAACCGTACGAACTAACTTAACATATAATTAAACAGACTGTTGTTATATAGAGATTACTAATTTGTAAAATGTTGAGATATCTACAATAGGACCTTGTTAATTGAGCAGGAATGTTACGCACTGATTTATTAATTAGTCTACGTGATATTATATGTTTAAATAATATTTCATCAAATTAAGGCATCTACAAATGTCCGTTTACCTATTGCAAAAAGTATCCTAACGAAACGGAACCTTTATATGCATGCGATACATAGAGCAGGCACATTATGATCGAGTGAAGAATTAAATTCAATAAATATCATAGGCTATGTATCAATTAACAAAGTTTTTGTGAATATTAACTCATTGCCACTAACTGAGATATCATTCGTAAAAAGTCGTGGTTGTTACATACGTAAATATACAAGTGTGCGTATATCTTCTGTGTGCCCTAATCACAGTGATTATAAGAACTGTGTACGATCATTATATTCAAGATTTTACAACAACATTTAAGTTTTCGCTGTATTCGAAGTAGCTTAACTTAGTATATGTTCTTGGTCACTTTAATTTATTGTTGACAAGCTTCATGCCCAGCTGTGTTTGACTTTTAAATCCATCTCACGTCTACCATTAGTCATTATTCATCCAGTCACTGAAATTAAACAATCGCACTTTATATTGTACAAATCAGTTCTGAATTAATTGTATCTGCATTCTCGTATATTCGAAAAGTTGAATCGGCATTGTGCCATTTTTAAATCAATCTATGGTATATTCGTATTCCATTCGTTCCTGGAGCAAATGTGATTATTGGAAACTGTTCCTGATTTCGTGTTTTGAGAATCAATAAATAACTAGTTTATACCAACTGCCTAGCAAACAACTAAAATAGGCTTTGTCTTCCATAGGTAGCTAAATAATCGTTATTCAAAACACGGAGTTAAGATTGTTCAGAATTAATACATTGATGTTTACTATAAAAGTGTATTGTATACTCGTATTTTTAATATTCTGCTGCCTGCACAAACTTCTTCTGTAAATATTTGTTTTCCGAAATAATGAAAGCTTGTAAAGAATAAAATGAAAATATGAAATTGATCTCTTTATTCGTATAAAAATATCGATAACGTAATTTAGTAACACTGTAGGCTCATGGATTTCTTCGTTTCCAATTCAAGAATATTCCTATTAATTTAGGGAACTAAACGCTTCGTTTGATATAAAAAAATGCTAGAAGCGATACATATTAGAAGTGGATATATATTGTTGACTGAGAATTTAATTGCGCGCTTTCCGAATACGCTACGTATCAAGAATTACAGCCGAAAAACGAAAGATTTTCTACGTAATTCCCCTGCTGTTGGTTTTGCGCTCTTTTTGATTTCTTTCTGACAGCGCAATCAAAAATTTCTGTGTCTTTTTCCGACTGTTGGTCGAAAGTTATTATAGATGTCTTCTTCCCATTTGTAAGGGACCAATTAGTTGAAGGAGCGGCCAAAATACATGATATTTGCACAGAGTTTTCGAAAAGGTGGAGAAGAAAAATCACAAATTTGGAGTTACCAAGTTTTAGCTGTGTATTCAATATGTCTTAATTCTAGTAAAAGTGCTTGGGTTTCAGTGTGTAGTAATGTAACAAGGTACCAAATATGTAGGATAGAAGTGACATGGAAAAAGATATGCAGAAGTATGATTAAACGTGACTTAAAAATTCTGATTATTCTAATAGAACACTGAGGTAAAATATACATTATCTTGAGCAGAATAACAATAATATTATATCAAATAGTCATTGTTGTAGTTAGTAGGCATAATTCAAGTTCTGCCTCGCGTACAAGTGCGAAACACCGTTGCAGGATACGATGTATTATGAAAGATACTGTATTATTTCTGTGTTATGAAACCTGGATTGAAGTGAATGAAGAACTCAATTTTCTCATGATTTTTCGCGGTTTCTTTATCGTTGGTCCCACGCTCTTTGTGATATCCTTTTAGCATTCACAAGTGTGTGTGTTAGTGGTAAAAAAGTGCTAAAAATAATTTTGAGACAAAAAGTATCTGAGCGCTAAGATTCGTGGAAACAGCCTGACTAACCCTTTTGGTAACCTCTTTTTGGTGCGTTTTCTACATTCCTGGATGTCCAATTAATAGGGATAGGGTAATACAAATTGATTCTGCGACGGAACCTGTTTCGCCCAAAGAAAATGTGAGGCTTTGTATTTTTGAAGAACAACTTCGCGATTTCGAATAGTGCGGAAATAAATTATTGCATGCGATATTCCGACGTAATTTTGCAAGAGGAATCGATTGAGCGCAGTCCCGATGCGCTGCGAGCAACGTATAATAAGTTACAGCCGAAAAAGGAGAACCTGAGTTTTCAACATTTTTCAGCTGGTGCTTTTTCCATCGTAATTGCTCTGCTGTTGATCCCACTCTCTTTTCGCTGCGTTTTCTGAGTTCCTGGAGCTCCAATTAGTCAGAAAAGGGTCGTACAAATAGAATCTGAGACCAAAAATTTTTTGTCGAAAGATGAAAAAAAAGTGAGGCATTTGCATTTCTGGCGAAAATTTTCGCGATTTTCAAAAAAGCCGGAATAAATTAATTGTGGCACTATTCCGACGTAATTTTGCGAGAGAAATCGATTGGGCGCAGTCCCAATACGCTGCGATCAACGCATCGAAAGTTACAGCCAAAAAACGAAAACCTGAATTTTCGACATTTTTCAGCAGGTGCTTTTTTCCTCGTATCTTCTCTCCCGTTGATCCCACGCTCCTGTTGCTGCGTTTTCTGAGTTCCTTGGTGTCCAATTGGTCGGGAAAGAGTCATACGAATCAATTCTGAGACGAAAAATTTATTGGTAAAAAAAAAGGAAGGTTTGTATTTTTGGCGGAAATTTTCGCAATTTTCAAAAGTGCTGGAATAAATTAATTGTGGCACTATTCCGACGTAATTCTGCGAGAGAAATCGATTGGGCGCAGTCCCAATACGCTGCGATCAACGCATCGAAAGTTACAGCCAAAAAACGAAAACCTGAATTTTCGACATTTTTCAGCAGGTGCTTTTTTCCTCGTATCTTCTCTCCCGTTGATCCCACGCTCCTTTTGCTGCGTTTTCTGAGTTCCTTGGGGTCTGATTGGTCGGAAAAGAGTCATACGAATCAATTCTGAGACGAAAAATTTTTTGGTAAAAAACAAAGGAAGGTTAACCCCTTTGTATTTTTGGCGAAAATTTTCGCGATTTTCAAAAGTGCTGGAATAAATTAATTGTGGCACTATTCCGACGTAATTTTGCGAGAAAAATCGATTGGGCGCAGTCCCAATACGCTGCGATCAACGCATCGAAAGTTACAGCCAAAAAACGAAAACCTGAGGTTTCGACATTTTTCAGCAGGTGCTTTTTTCCTCGTATCTTCTCTCCCGTTGATCCCACGCTCCTTTTGCTGCGTTTTCTGAGTTCCTTGGGGTCCAATTGGTCGGGAAAGAGTCATACGAATCAATTCTGAGACGAAAAATTTTTTGGTAGAAAAAAAAGGAAGGTTAACCCCTTTGTATTTTTGGCGAAAATTTTCGCGATTTTCAAAAGTGCTGGAATAAATTAACTGTGGCACTATTCCGACGTAATTTTGCGAGAGAAATCGATTGGGCGCAGTCCCAATACGCTGCGATCAGCGCATCGAAAGTAAAAGCCAAAAAACGAAAACCTGAGGTTTCGACATTTTTCAGCAGGTGCTTTTTTCCTCGTATCTTCTCTCCCGTTGATCCCACGCTTCTTTTGCCGCGTTTTCTGAGTTCCTTGGGGTCCAATTGGTCGGAAAAGAGTCATACGAATCAATTCTGAGACGAAAAATTTTTTGGTAAAAAAAAAAGGAAGAGTAACCCCTTTGTATTTTTGGCGAAAATTTTCGCGATTTTCAAAAGTGCTGGAATAAATTAATTGTGGCACTATTCCGACGTAATTTTGCGAGAAAAATCGATTGGGCGCAGTCCCAATACGCTGCGATCAACGCATCGAAAGTTACAGCCAAAAAACGAAAACCTGAGGTTTCGACATTTTTCAGCAGGTGCTTTTTTCCTCGTATCTTCTCTCCCGTTGATCCCACGCTCCTTTTGCTGCGTTTTCTGAGTTCCTTGGGGTCCAATTGCTCGGGAAAGAGTCATACGAATCAATTCTGAGACGAAAAATTTTTTGGTAGAAAAAAAAGGAAGGTTAACCCCTTTGTATTTTTGGCGAAAATTTTCGCGATTTTCAAAAGTGCTGGAATGAATTAACTGTGGCACTATTCCGACGTAATTTTGCGAGAGAAATCGATTGGGCGCAGTCCCAATACGCTGCGATCAGCGCATCGAAAGTAAAAGCCAAAAAACGAAAACCTGAGGTTTCGACATTTTTCAGCAGGTGCTTTTTTCCTCGTATCTTCTCTCCCGTTGATCCCACGCTTCTTTTGCCGCGTTTTCTGAGTTCCTTGGGGTCCAATTGGTCGGAAAAGAGTCATACGAATCAATTCTGAGACGAAAAATTTTTTGGTAAAAAAAAAAGGAAGAGTAACCCCTTTGTATTTTTGGCGAAAATTTTCGCGATTTTCAAAAGTGCTGGAATAAATTAATTGTGGCACTATTCCGACGTAATTTTGCGAGAAAAATCGATTGGGCGCAGTCCCAATACGCTGCGATCAACGCATCGAAAGTTACAGCCAAAAAACGAAAACCTGAGGTTTCGACATTTTTCAGCAGGTGCTTTTTTCCTCGTATCTTCTCTCCCGTTGATCCCACGCTCCTTTTGCTGCGTTTTCTGAGTTCCTTGGGGTCCAATTGGTCGGGAAAGAGTCATACGAATCAATTCTGAGACGAAAAATTTTTTGGTAGAAAAAAAAGGAAGGTTAACCCCTTTGTATTTTTGGCGAAAATTTTCGCGATTTTCAAAAGTGCTGGAATGAATTAACTGTGGCACTATTCCGACGTAATTTTGCGAGAGAAATCGATTGGGCGCAGTCCCAATACGCTGCGATCAGCGCATCGAAAGTTACAGCCAAAAAACGAGAACCTGAATTTTCGACATTTTTCAGCAGGTGCTTTTTTCCTCGTATCTTCTCTCCCGTTGATCCCACGCTCCTTTTGCTGCGTTTTCTGAGTTCTTTGGGGTCCAATTGGTCGGAAAAGAGTCATACGAATCAATTCTGAGACGAAAAATTTTTTGGTAAAAAAAAAAGGGAGGTTAACCCCTTTGTATTTTTGGCGAAAATTTTCGCAATTTTCAAAAGTGCTGGAATAAATTAATTGTGGCACTATTCCGACGTAATTTTGCGAGAGAAATCGATTGGGCGCAGTCCCAATACGCTGCGATCAGCGCATCGAAAGTAAAAGCCAAAAAACGAAAACCTGAGGTTTCGACATTTTTCAGCAGGTGCTTTTTTCCTCGTATCTTCTCTCCCGTTGATCCCACGCTTCTTTTGCCGCGTTTTCTGAGTTCCTTGGGGTCCAATTGGTCGGAAAAGAGTCATACGAATCAATTCTGAGACGAAAAATTTTTTGGTAAAAAAAAAAGGAAGAGTAACCCCTTTGTATTTTTGGCGAAAATTTTCGCGATTTTCAAAAGTGCTGGAATAAATTAATTGTGGCACTATTCCGACGTAATTTTGCGAGAAAAATCGATTGGGCGCAGTCCCAATACGCTGCGATCAACGCATCGAAAGTTACAGCCAAAAAACGAAAACCTGAGGTTTCGACATTTTTCAGCAGGTGCTTTTTTCCTCGTATCTTCTCTCCCGTTGATCCCACGCTCCTTTTGCTGCGTTTTCTGAGTTCCTTGGGGTCCAATTGGTCGGGAAAGAGTCATACGAATCAATTCTGAGACGAAAAATTTTTTGGTAGAAAAAAAAGGAAGGTTAACCCCTTTGTATTTTTGGCGAAAATTTTCGCGATTTTCAAAAGTGCTGGAATGAATTAACTGTGGCACTATTCCGACGTAATTTTGCGAGAGAAATCGATTGGGCGCAGTCCCAATACGCTGCGATCAGCGCATCGAAAGTTACAGCCAAAAAACGAGAACCTGAATTTTCGGCATTTTTCAGCAGGTGCTTTTTTCCTCGTATCTTCTCTCCCGTTGATCCCACGCTCCTTTTGCTGCGTTTTCTGAGTTCTTTGGGGTCCAATTGGTCGGAAAAGAGTCATACGAATCAATTCTGAGACGAAAAATTTTTTGGTAAAAAAAAAAGGAAGGTTAACCCCTTTGTATTTTTGGCGAAAATTTTCGCAATTTTCAAAAGTGCTGGAATAAATTAATTGTGGCACTATTCCGACGTAATTTTGCGAGAGAAATCGATTGGCCGCAGTCCCAATACGCTGCGATCAACGCATCGAAAGTTACAGCCAAAAAACGAAAACCTGAGGTTTCGACATTTTTCAGCAGGTGCTTTTTTCCTCGTATCTTCTCTCCCGTTGATCCCACGCTCCTTTTGCTGCGTTTTCTGAGTTCCTTGGGGTCCGATTGGTCGGAAAAGTGTCATACGAATCAATTCTGAGACGAAAAATTTTTTGGTAAAAAAAAAAGGAAGGTTAACCCCTTTGTATTTTTGGCGAAAATTTTCGCAATTTTCAAAAGTGCTGGAATAAATTAATTGTGGCACTATTCCGACGTAATTTTGCGAGAGAAATCGATTGGCCGCAGTCCCAATACGCTGCGATCAACGCATCGAAAGTTACAGCCAAAAAACGAAAACCTGAGGTTTCGACATTTTTCAGCAGGTGCTTTTTTCCTCGTATCTTCTCTCCCGTTGATCCCACGCTCCTTTTGCTGCGTTTTCTGAGTTCCTTGGGGTCCAATTGGTCGGAAAAGTGTCATACGAATCAATTCTGAGACGATAAATTTTTTGGTAAAAAAAAAAGGAAGGTTAACCCCTTTGTATTTTTGGCGAAAATTTTCGCGATTTTCAAAAGTGCTGGAATAAATTAATTGTGGCTCTATTCCGACGTAATTTCGCGAGAGAAATCGATTGGGCGCAGTCCCAATACGCTGCGATCAACGCATCGAAAGTTACAGCCAAAAAACGAAAACCTGAGGTTTCGACATTTTTCAGCAGGTGCTTTTTTCCTCGTATCTTCTCTCCCGTTGATCCCACGCTCCTTTTGCTGCGTTTTCTGAGTTCCTTGGGGTCCAATTGGTCGGAAAAGTGTCATACGAATCAATTCCGAGACGAAAAATTTTTTGGTAAAAAAAAAAGGAAGGTTAACCCCTTTGTATTTTTGGCGAAAATTTTCGCGATTTTCAAAAGTGCTGGAATAAATTAATTGTGGCACTATTCCGACGTAATTTTGCGAGAGAAATCGATTGGGCGCAGTCCCAATACGCTGCGATCAACGCATCGAAAGTTACAGCCAAAAAACGAAAACCTGAGGTTTCGACATTTTTCAGCAGGTGCTTTTTTCCTCGTATCTTCTCTCCCGTTGATCCCACGCTCCTTTTGCTGCGTTTTCTGAGTTCCATGGGGTCCAATTGGTCGGGAAAGAGTCATACGAATCAATTCTGAGAAAAAAAATTTTTTGGTAAAAAAAAAAGGAAGGTTAACCCCTTTGTATTTTTGGCGAAAATTTTCGCGATTTTCAAAAGTGCTGGAATAAATTAATTGTGGCACTATTCCGACGTAATTTTGCGAGAGAAATCGATTGGGCGCAGTCCCAATACGCTGCGATCAACGCATCGAAAGTTACAGCCAAAAAACGAAAACCTGAATTTTCGACATTTTTCAGCAGGTGCTTTTTTCCTCGTATCTTCTCTCCCGTTGATCCCACGCTCCTTTTGCTGCGTTTTCTGAGTTCCTTGGGGTCCAATTGGTCGGAAAAGAGTCACACGAATCAAATCTGAGACGAAAAATTTTTTGGTTAAAAAAAAAAGGAAGGTTAACCCCTTTGTATTTTTGGCGAAAATTTTCGCAATTTTCGAAAGTGCTGGAATAAATCAATTGTGGCACTATTCCGACGTAATTTTGCGAGAGAAATCGATTGGGCGCAGTCCCAATACGCTGCGATCAACGCATCGAAAGTAACAGCCAAAAAACGAAAACCTGAGGTTTCGACATTCTTCAGCAGGTGCTTTTTTCCTCGAATCTTCTCTCCCGTTGATCCCACGCTCCTTTTGCTGCGTTTTCTGAGTTCCTTGGGGTCCAATTGGTCGGAAAAGTGTCATACGAATCAATTCCGAGACGAAAAATTTTTTGGTAAAAAAAAAAGGAAGGTTAACCCCTTTGTATTTTTGGCGAAAATTTTCGCGATTTTCAAAAGTGCTGGAATAAATTAATTGTGGCACTATTCCGACGTAATTTTGCGAGAGAAATCGATTGGGCGCAGTCCCAATACGCTGCGATCAACGCATCGAAAGTTACAGCCAAAAAACGAAAACCTGAGGTTTCGACATTTTTCAGCAGGTGCTTTTTTCCTCGTATCTTCTCTCCCGTTGATCCCACGCTCCTTTTGCTGCGTTTTCTGAGTTCCTTGGGGTCCAATTGGTCGGGAAAGAGTCATACGAATCAATTCTGAGACGAAAAATTTTTTGGTAGAAAAAAAAGGAAGGTTAACCCCTTTGTATTTTTGGCGAAAATTTTCGCGATTTTCAAAAGTGCTGGAATGAATTAACTGTGGCACTATTCCGACGTAATTTTGCGAGAGAAATCGATTGGGCGCAGTCCCAATACGCTGCGATCAGCGCATCGAAAGTTACAGCCAAAAAACGAGAACCTGAATTTTCGACATTTTTCAGCAGGTGCTTTTTTCCTCGTATCTTCTCTCCCGTTGATCCCACGCTCCTTTTGCTGCGTTTTCTGAGTTCTTTGGGGTCCAATTGGTCGGAAAAGAGTCATACGAATCAATTCTGAGACGAAAAATTTTTTGGTAAAAAAAAAAGGAAGGTTAACCCCTTTGTATTTTTGGCGAAAATTTTCGCAATTTTCAAAAGTGCTGGAATAAATTAATTGTGGCACTATTCCGACGTAATTTTGCGAGAGAAATCGATTGGCCGCAGTCCCAATACGCTGCGATCAACGCATCGAAAGTTACAGCCAAAAAACGAAAACCTGAGGTTTCGACATTTTTCAGCAGGTGCTTTTTTCCTCGTATCTTCTCTCCCGTTGATCCCACGCTCCTTTTGCTGCGTTTTCTGAGTTCCTTGGGGTCCAATTGGTCGGAAAAGTGTCATACGAATCAATTCTGAGACGAAAAATTTTTTGGTAAAAAAAAAAGGAAGGTTAACCCCTTTGTATTTCTGGCGAAAATTTTCGCGATTTTCAAAAGTGCTGGAATAAATTAATTGTGGCACTATTCCGACGTAATTTCGCGAGAGAAATCGATTGGGCGCAGTCCCAATACGCTGCGATCAACGCATCGAAAGTTACAGCCAAAAAACGAAAACCTGAGAATTCGACATTTTTCAGCAGGTGCTTTTTTCCTCGTATCTTCTCTCCCGTTGATCCCACGCTCCTTTTACTGCGTTTTCTGAGTTCCTTGGGGTCCAATTGGTCGGGAAAGAGTCATACGAATCAATTCTGAAACGCAAAATTTTTGGGTAGAAAAAAAAGGAAGAACCCCTTTGTATTTTTGGCGAAAATTTTCGCGATTTTCAAAAGTGCTGGAATAAATTAATTGTGGCACTATTCCGACGTAATTTTGCGAGAGAAATCGATTGGGCGCAGTCCCAATACGCTGCGATCAACGCATCGAAAGTTACAGCCAAAAAACGAAAACCTGAATTTTCGACATTTTTCAGCAGGTGCTCTTTTCCTCGTATCTTCTCTCCCGTTGATCCCACGCTCCTTTTGCTGCGTTTTCTGAGTTCCTTGGGGTCCAATTGGTCGGAAAAGTGTCATACGAATCAATTCCGAGACGAAAAATTTTTTGGTAAAAAAAAAAGGAAGGTTAACCCCTTTGTATTTTTGGCGAAAATTTTCGCGATTTTCAAAAGTGCTGGAATAAATTAATTGTGGCACTATTCCGACGTAATTTTGCGAGAGAAATCGATTGGGCGCAGTCCCAATACGCTGCGATCAACGCATCGAAAGTTACAGCCAAAAAACGAAAACCTGAATTTTCGACATTTTTCAGCAGGTGCTTTTTTCCTCGTATCTTCTCTCCCGTTGATCCCACGCTCCTTTTGCTGCGTTTTCTGAGTTCCTTGGGGTCCAATTGGTCGGAAAAGAGTCATACGAATCAATTCTGAGACGAAAAATTTTTTGGTAAAAAACAAAGGAAGGTTAACCCCTTTGTATTTTTGGCGAAAATTTTCGCGATTTTCAAAAGTGCTGGAATAAATTAATTGTGGCACTATTCCGACGTAATTTTGCGAGAAAAATCGATTGGGCGCAGTCCCAATACGCTGCGATCAACGCATCGAAAGTTACAGCCAAAAAACGAAAACCTGAGGTTTCGACATTTTTCAGCAGGTGCTTTTTTCCTCGTATCTTCTCTCCCGTTGATCCCACGCTCCTTTTGCTGCGTTTTCTGAGTTCCTTGGGGTCCAATTGGTCGGGAAAGAGTCATACGAATCAATTCTGAGACGAAAAATTTTTTGGTAGAAAAAAAAGGAAGGTTAACCCCTTTGTGTTTTTGGCGAAAATTTTCGCGATTTTCAAAAGTGCTGGAATGAATTAACTGTGGCACTATTCCGACGTAATTTTGCGAGAGAAATCGATTGGGCGCAGTCCCAATACGCTGCGATCAGCGCATCGAAAGTTACAGCCAAAAAACGAGAACCTGAATTTTCGACATTTTTCAGCAGGTGCTTTTTTCCTCGTATCTTCTCTCCCGTTGATCCCACGCTCCTTTTGCTGCGTTTTCTGAGTTCCTTGGGGTCCAATTGGTCGGAAAAGTGTCATACAAATCAATTCTGAGACGAAAAATTTTTTGGTAAAAAAAAAAGGAAGGTTAACCCCTTTGTATTTTTGGCGAAAATTTTCGCGATTTTCAAAAGTGCTGGAATAAATTAATTGTGGCACTATTCCGACGTAATTTCGCGAGAGAAATCGATTGGGCGCAGTCCCAATACGCTGCGATCAACGCATCGAAAGTTACAGCCAAAAAACGAAAACCTGAGGTTTCGACATTTTTCAGCAGGTGCTTTTTTCCTCGTATCTTCTCTCCCGTTGATCCCACGCTCCTTTTACTGCGTTTTCTGAGTTCCTTGGGGTCCAATTGGTCGGGAAAGAGTCATACGAATCAATTCTGAAACGCAAAATTTTTGGGTAGAAAAAAAAGGAAGGTTAACCCCTTTGTATTTTTGGCGAAAATTTTCGCGATTTTCAAAAGTGCTGGAATAAATTAATTGTGGCACTATTCCGACGTAATTTTGCGAGAGAAATCGATTGGGCGCAGTCCCAATACGCTGCGATCAACGCATCGAAAGTAACAGCCAAAAAACGAAAACCTGAGGTTTCGACATTCTTCAGCAGGTGCTTTTTTCCTCGAATCTTCTCTCCCGTTGATCCCACGCTCCTTTTGCTGCGTTTTCTGAGTTCCTTGGGGTCCAATTGGTCGGAAAAGTGTCATACGAATCAATTCCGAGACGAAAAATTTTTTGGTAAAAAAAAAAGGAAGGTTAACCCCTTTGTATTTTTGGCGAAAATTTTCGCGATTTTCAAAAGTGCTGGAATAAATTAATTGTGGCACTATTCCGACGTAATTTTGCGAGAGAAATCGATTGGGCGCAGTCCCAATACGCTGCGATCAACGCATCGAAAGTTACAGCCAAAAAACGAAAACCTGAGGTTTCGACATTTTTCAGCAGGTGCTTTTTTCCTCGTATCTTCTCTCCCGTTGATCCCACGCTCCTTTTGCTGCGTTTTCTGAGTTCCATGGGGTCCAATTGGTCGGGAAAGAGTCATACGAATCAATTCTGAGACAAAAAATTTTTTGGTAAAAAAAAAAGGAAGGTTAACCCCTTTGTATTTTTGGCGAAAATTTTCGCGATTTTCAAAAGTGCTGGAATAAATTAATTGTGGCACTATTCCGACGTAATTTTGCGAGAGAAATCGATTGGGCGCAGTCCCAATACGCTGCGATCAACGCATCGAAAGTTACAGCCAAAAAACGAAAACCTGAATTTTCGACATTTTTCAGCAGGTGCTTTTTTCCTCGTATCTTCTCTCCCGTTGATCCCACGCTCCTTTTGCTGCGTTTTCTGAGTTCCTTGGGGTCCAATTGGTCGGAAAAGAGTCACACGAATCAAATCTGAGACAAAAAATTTTTTGGTAAAAAAAAAGGAAGGTTAACCCCTTTGTATTTTTGGCGAAAATTTTCGCAATTTTCAAAAGTGCTGGAATAAATTAATTGTGGCACTATTCCGACGTAATTTTGCGAGAGAAATCGATTGGCCGCAGTCCCAATACGCTGCGATCAACGCATCGAAAGTTACAGCCAAAAAACGAAAACCTGAATTTTCGACATTTTTCAGCAGGTGCTTTTTTCCTCGTATCTTCTCTCCCGTTGATCCCACGCTCCTTTTGCTGCGTCTTCTGAGTTCCTTGGGGTCCAATTGGTCGGGAAAGAGTCATACGAATCAATTCTGAGACGAAAAATTTTTTGGTAGAAAAAAAAGGAAGGTTAACCCCTTTGTATTTTTGGCGAAAATTTTAGCGATTTTCAAAAGTGCTGGAATAAATTAACTGTGGCACTATTCCGACGTAATTTTGCGAGAGAAATCGATTGGGCGCAGTCCCAATACGCTGCGATCAGCGCATCGAAAGTAAAAGCCAAAAAACGAAAACCTGAGGTTTCGACATTTTTCAGCAGGTGCTTTTTTCCTCGTATCTTCTCTCCCGTTGATCCCACGCTTCTTTTGCCGCGTTTTCTGAGTTCCTTGGGGTCCAATTGGTCGGAAAAGAGTCATACGAATCAATTCTGAGACGAAAAATTTTTTGGTAAAAAAAAAAGGAAGAGTAACCCCTTTGTATTTTTGGCGAAAATTTTCGCGATTTTCAAAAGTGCTGGAATAAATTAATTGTGGCACTATTCCGACGTAATTTTGCGAGAAAAATCGATTGGGCGCAGTCCCAATACGCTGCGATCAACGCATCGAAAGTTACAGCCAAAAAACGAAAACCTGAGGTTTCGACATTTTTCAGCAGGTGCTTTTTTCCTCGTATCTTCTCTCCCGTTGATCCCACGCTCCTTTTGCTGCGTTTTCTGAGTTCCTTGGGGTCCAATTGGTCGGGAAAGAGTCATACGAATCAATTCTGAGACGAAAAATTTTTTGGTAGAAAAAAAAGGAAGGTTAACCCCTTTGTATTTTTGGCGAAAATTTTCGCGATTTTCAAAAGTGCTGGAATGAATTAACTGTGGCACTATTCCGACGTAATTTTGCGAGAGAAATCGATTGGGCGCAGTCCCAATACGCTGCGATCAGCGCATCGAAAGTAAAAGCCAAAAAACGAAAACCTGAGGTTTCGACATTTTTCAGCAGGTGCTTTTTTCCTCGTATCTTCTCTCCCGTTGATCCCACGCTTCTTTTGCCGCGTTTTCTGAGTTCCTTGGGGTCCAATTGGTCGGAAAAGAGACATACGAATCAATTCTGAGACGAAAAATTTTTTGGTAAAAAAAAAAGGAAGAGTAACCCCTTTGTATTTTTGGCGAAAATTTTCGCGATTTTCAAAAGTGCTGGAATAAATTAATTGTGGCACTATTCCGACGTAATTTTGCGAGAAAAATCGATTGGGCGCAGTCCCAATACGCTGCGATCAACGCATCGAAAGTTACAGCCAAAAAACGAAAACCTGAGGTTTCGACATTTTTCAGCAGGTGCTTTTTTCCTCGTATCTTCTCTCCCGTTGATCCCACGCTCCTTTTGCTGCGTTTTCTGAGTTCCTTGGGGTCCAATTGGTCGGGAAAGAGTCATACGAATCAATTCTGAGACGAAAAATTTTTTGGTAGAAAAAAAAGGAAGGTTAACCCCTTTGTATTTTTGGCGAAAATTTTCGCGATTTTCAAAAGTGCTGGAATGAATTAACTGTGGCACTATTCCGACGTAATTTTGCGAGAGAAATCGATTGGGCGCAGTCCCAATACGCTGCGATCAGCGCATCGAAAGTTACAGCCAAAAAACGAGAACCTGAATTTTCGACATTTTTCAGCAGGTGCTTTTTTCCTCGTATCTTCTCTCCCGTTGATCCCACGCTCCTTTTGCTGCGTTTTCTGAGTTCTTTGGGGTCCAATTGGTCGGAAAAGAGTCATACGAATCAATTCTGAGACGAAAAATTTTTTGGTAAAAAAAAAAGGAAGGTTAACCCCTTTGTATTTTTGGCGAAAATTTTCGCAATTTTCAAAAGTGCTGGAATAAATTAATTGTGGCACTATTCCGACGTAATTTTGCGAGAGAAATCGATTGGCCGCAGTCCCAATACGCTGCGATCAACGCATCGAAAGTTACAGCCAAAAAACGAAAACCTGAGGTTTCGACATTTTTCAGCAGGTGCTTTTTTCCTCGTATCTTCTCTCCCGTTGATCCCACGCTCCTTTTGCTGCGTTTTCTGAGTTCCTTGGGGTCCGATTGGTCGGAAAAGTGTCATACGAATCAATTCTGAGACGAAAAATTTTTTGGTAAAAAAAAAAGGAAGGTTAACCCCTTTGTATTTTTGGCGAAAATTTTCGCAATTTTCAAAAGTGCTGGAATAAATTAATTGTGGCACTATTCCGACGTAATTTTGCGAGAGAAATCGATTGGCCGCAGTCCCAATACGCTGCGATCAACGCATCGAAAGTAACAGCCAAAAAACGAAAACCTGAGGTTTCGACATTCTTCAGCAGGTGCTTTTTTCCTCGAATCTTCTCTCCCGTTGATCCCACGCTCCTTTTGCTGCGTTTTCTGAGTTCCTTGGGGTCCAATTGGTCGGAAAAGTGTCATACGAATCAATTCCGAGACGAAAAATTTTTTGGTAAAAAAAAAAGGAAGGTTAACCCCTTTGTATTTTTGGCGAAAATTTTCGCGATTTTCAAAAGTGCTGGAATAAATTAATTGTGGCACTATTCCGACGTAATTTTGCGAGAGAAATCGATTGGGCGCAGTCCCAATACGCTGCGATCAACGCATCGAAAGTTACAGCCAAAAAACGAAAACCTGAGGTTTCGACATTTTTCAGCAGGTGCTTTTTTCCTCGTATCTTCTCTCCCGTTGATCCCACGCTCCTTTTGCTGCGTTTTCTGAGTTCCATGGGGTCCAATTGGTCGGGAAAGAGTCATACGAATCAATTCTGAGAAAAAAAATTTTTTGGTAAAAAAAAAAGGAAGGTTAACCCCTTTGTATTTTTGGCGAAAATTTTCGCGATTTTCAAAAGTGCTGGAATAAATTAATTGTGGCACTATTCCGACGTAATTTTGCGAGAGAAATCGATTGGGCGCAGTCCCAATACGCTGCGATCAACGCATCGAAAGTTACAGCCAAAAAACGAAAACCTGAATTTTCGACATTTTTCAGCAGGTGCTTTTTTCCTCGTATCTTCTCTCCCGTTGATCCCACGCTCCTTTTGCTGCGTTTTCTGAGTTCCTTGGGGTCCAATTGGTCGGAAAAGAGTCACACGAATCAAATCTGAGACGAAAAATTTTTTGGTTAAAAAAAAAAGGAAGGTTAACCCCTTTGTATTTTTGGCGAAAATTTTCGCAATTTTCGAAAGTGCTGGAATAAATTAATTGTGGCACTATTCCGACGTAATTTTGCGAGAGAAATCGATTGGGCGCAGTCCCAATACGCTGCGATCAACGCATCGAAAGTAACAGCCAAAAAACGAAAACCTGAGGTTTCGACATTCTTCAGCAGGTGCTTTTTTCCTCGAATCTTCTCTCCCGTTGATCCCACGCTCCTTTTGCTGCGTTTTCTGAGTTCCTTGGGGTCCAATTGGTCGGAAAAGTGTCATACGAATCAATTCCGAGACGAAAAATTTTTTGGTAAAAAAAAAAGGAAGGTTAACCCCTTTGTATTTTTGGCGAAAATTTTCGCGATTTTCAAAAGTGCTGGAATAAATTAATTGTGGCACTATTCCGACGTAATTTTGCGAGAGAAATCGATTGGGCGCAGTCCCAATACGCTGCGATCAACGCATCGAAAGTTACAGCCAAAAAACGAAAACCTGAGGTTTCGACATTTTTCAGCAGGTGCTCTTTTCCTCGTATCTTCTCTCCCGTTGATCCCACGCTCCTTTTGCTGCGTTTTCTGAGTTCCTTGGGGTCCAATTGGTCGGGAAAGAGTCATACGAATCAATTCTGAGACGAAAAATTTTTTGGTAGAAAAAAAAGGAAGGTTAACCCCTTTGTATTTTTGGCGAAAATTTTCGCGATTTTCAAAAGTGCTGGAATGAATTAACTGTGGCACTATTCCGACGTAATTTTGCGAGAGAAATCGATTGGGCGCAGTCCCAATACGCTGCGATCAGCGCATCGAAAGTTACAGCCAAAAAACGAGAACCTGAATTTTTGACATTTTTCAGCAGGTGCTTTTTTCCTCGTATCTTCTCTCCCGTTGATCCCACGCTCCTTTTGCTGCGTTTTCTGAGTTCTTTGGGGTCCAATTGGTCGGAAAAGAGTCATACGAATCAATTCTGAGACGAAAAATTTTTTGGTAAAAAAAAAAGGAAGGTTAACCCCTTTGTATTTTTGGCGAAAATTTTCGCAATTTTCAAAAGTGCTGGAATAAATTAATTGTGGCACTATTCCGACGTAATTTTGCGAGAGAAATCGATTGGCCGCAGTCCCAATACGCTGCGATCAACGCATCGAAAGTTACAGACAAAAAACGAAAACCTGAGGTTCCGACATTTTTCAGCAGGTGCTTTTTTCCTCGTATCTTCTCTCCCGTTGATCCCACGCTCCTTTTGCTGCGTTTTCTGAGTTCCTTGGGGTCCAATTGGTCGGAAAAGTGTCATACGAATCAATTCTGAGACGAAAAATTTTTTGGTAAAAAAAAAAGGAAGGTTAACCCCTTTGTATTTTTGGCGAAAATTTTCGCGATTTTCAAAAGTGCTGGAATAAATTAATTGTGGCACTATTCCGACGTAATTTCGCGAGAGAAATCGATTGGGCGCAGTCCCAATACGCTGCGATCAACGCATCGAAAGTTACAGCCAAAAAACGAAAACCTGAGGTTTCGACATTTTTCAGCAGGTGCTTTTTTCCTCGTATCTTCTCTCCCGTTGATCCCACGCTCCTTTTACTGCGTTTTCTGAGTTCCTTGGGGTCCAATTGGTCGGGAAAGAGTCATACGAATCAATTCTGAAACGCAAAATTTTTGGGTAGAAAAAAAAGGAAGGTTAACCCCTTTGTATTTTTGGCGAAAATTTTCGCGATTTTCAAAAGTGCTGGAATAAATTAATTGTGGCACTATTCCGACGTAATTTTGCGAGAGAAATCGATCGGGCGCAGTCCCAATACGCTGCGATCAACGCATCGAAAGTAACAGCCAAAAAACGAAAACCTGAGGTTTCGACATTCTTCAGCAGGTGCTTTTTTCCTCGAATCTTCTCTCCCGTTGATCCCACGCTCCTTTTGCTGCGTTTTCTGAGTTCCTTGGGGTCCAATTGGTCGGAAAAGTGTCATACGAATCAATTCCGAGACGAAAAATTTTTTGGTAAAAAAAAAAGGAAGGTTAACCCCTTTGTATTTTTGGCGAAAATTTTCGCGATTTTCAAAAGTGCTGGAATAAATTAATTGTGGCACTATTCCGACGTAATTTTGCGAGAGAAATCGATTGGGCGCAGTCCCAATACGCTGCGATCAACGCATCGAAAGTTACAGCCAAAAAACGAAAACCTGAGGTTTCGACATTTTTCAGCAGGTGCTTTTTTCCTCGTATCTTCTCTCCCGTTGATCCCACGCTCCTTTTGCTGCGTTTTCTGAGTTCCATGGGGTCCAATTGGTCGGGAAAGAGTCATACGAATCAATTCTGAGACAAAAAATTTTTTGGTAAAAAAAAAAGGAAGGTTAACCCCTTTGTATTTTTGGCGAAAATTTTCGCGATTTTCAAAAGTGCTGGAATAAATTAATTGTGGCACTATTCCGACGTAATTTTGCGAGAGAAATCGATTGGGCGCAGTCCCAATACGCTGCGATCAACGCATCGAAAGTTACAGCCAAAAAACGAAAACCTGAATTTTCGACATTTTTCAGCAGGTGCTTTTTTCCTCGTATCTTCTCTCCCGTTGATCCCACGCTCCTTTTGCTGCGTTTTCTGAGTTCCTTGGGGTCCAATTGGTCGGAAAAGAGTCACACGAATCAAATCTGAGACGAAAAATTTTTTGGTTAAAAAAAAAAGGAAGGTTAACCCCTTTGTATTTTTGGCGAAAATTTTCGCAATTTTCGAAAGTGCTGGAATAAATTAATTGTGGCACTATTCCGACGTAATTTTGCGAGAGAAATCGATTGGGCGCAGTCCCAATACGCTGCGATCAACGCATCGAAAGTAACAGCCAAAAAACGAAAACCTGAGGTTTCGACATTCTTCAGCAGGTGCTTTTTTCCTCGAATCTTCTCTCCCGTTGATCCCACGCTCCTTTTGCTGCGTTTTCTGAGTTCCTTGGGGTCCAATTGGTCGGAAAAGTGTCATACGAATCAATTCCGAGACGAAAAATTTTTTGGTAAAAAAAAAAGGAAGGTTAACCCCTTTGTATTTTTGGCGAAAATTTTCGCGATTTTCAAAAGTGCTGGAATAAATTAATTGTGGCACTATTCCGACGTAATTTTGCGAGAGAAATCGATTGGGCGCAGTCCCAATACGCTGCGATCAACGCATCGAAAGTTACAGCCAAAAAACGAAAACCTGAGGTTTCGTCATTTATCAGCAGGTGCTTTTTTCCTCGTATCTTCTCTCCCGTTGATCCCACGCTCCTTTTGCTGCGTTTTCTGAGTTCCATGGGGTCCAATTGGTCGGGAAAGAGTCATACGAATCAATTCTGAGACAAAAAATTTTTTGGTAAAAAAAAAAGGAAGGTTAACCCCTTTGTATTTTTGGCGGAAATTTTCGCGATTTTCAAAAGTGCTGGAATAAATTAATTGTGGCACTATTCCGACGTAATTTTGCGAGAGAAATCGATTGGCCGCAGTCCCAATACGCTGCGATCAACGCATCGAAAGTTACAGCCAAAAAACGAAAACCTGAATTTTCGACATTTTTCAGCAGGTGCTTTTTTCCTCGTATCTTCTCTCCCGTTGATCCCACGCTCCTTTTGCTGCGTTTTCTGAGTTCCTTGGGGTCCAATTGGTCGGAAAAGAGTCATACGAATCAATTCTGAGACGAAAAATTTTTTGGTAAAAAAAAAGGAAGGTTAACCCCTTTGTATTTTTGGCGAAAATTTTCGCAATTTTCAAAAGTGCTGGAATAAATTAATTGTGGCACTATTCCGACGTAATTTTGCGAGAGAAATCGATTGGCCGCAGTCCCAATACGCTGCGATCAACGCATCGAAAGTTACAGCCAAAAAACGAAAACCTGAATTTTCGACATTTTTCAGCAGGTGCTTTTTTCCTCGTATCTTCTCTCCCGTTGATCCCACGCTCCTTTTGCTGCGTCTTCTGAGTTCCTTGGGGTCCAATTGGTCGGGAAAGAGTCATACGAATCAATTCTGAGACGAAAAATTTTTTGGTAAAAAAAAAAGGAAGGTTAACCCCTTTGTATTTTTGGCGAAAATTTTCGCGATTTTCAAAAGTGCTGGAATAAATTAATTGTGGCACTATTCCGACGTAATTTTGCGAGAGAAATCGATTGGCCGCAGTCCCAATACGCTGCGATCAACGCATCGAAAGTTACAGCCAAAAAACGAAAACCTGAGGTTTCGACATTTTTCAGCAGGTGCTTTTTTCCTCGTATCTTCTCTCCCGTTGATCCCACGCTCCTTTTGCTGCGTTCTCTGAGTTCCTTGGGGTCCAATTGGTCGGGAAAGAGTCATACGAATCAATTCTGAGACGAAAAATTTTTTGGTAAAAAAAAAAGGAAGGTTAACCCCTTTGTATTTTTGGCGAAAATTTTCGCAATTTTCAAAAGTGCTGGAATAAATTAATTGTGGCTCTATTCCGACGTAATTTTGCGAGAGAAATCGATTGGCCGCAGTCCCAATACGCTGCGATCAACGCATCGAAAGTTACAGCCAAAAAACGAAAACCTGAATTTTCGACATTTTTCAGCAGGTGCTTTTTTCCTCGTATCTACTCTCCCGTTGATCCCACGCTCCTTTTGCTGCGTTTTCTGAGTTCCTTGGGGTCCAAGTGGTCGGGAAAGAGTCGTACGAATCAATTCTGAGACGAAAAATTTTTTGGTAAAAAAAAAAGGAAGGTTAACCCCTTTGTATTTTTGGCGAAAATTTTCGCGATTTTCAAAAGTGCTGGAATGAATTAATTGTGGAGCTATTCCGACGTAATTTTCCGAGAGAAATCGATTGGGCGCAGTCCCAATACGCTGCGATCAACGCATCGAAAGTTACAGCCAAAAAACGAAAACCTGAATTTCCGACATTTTTCAGCTGGTGCTTTTTCCATCGTAATTGCTCTGCTGTTCATCCCACGCTCTTTTCGCTGCGTTCTCTGAGTTCCTGGGGCTCCAATTAGTCAGAAAAGGGTCGTACAAATCGAATCTGAGACCAAAAATTTTTTGTCGAAAAATGAAAAAAAAGTAAGGCTAACCCCTTTGCATTTTTGGCGAAAATTTTCGCGATTTTGAAAAGTGCCGGAATAAATTCTTTCTGGCACTATTCCGACGTAATTTTGCGAGAGAAGTTGGTTGGACGCAATGTGTATAGGCTGCGATCATCGCATCAAGAGTTACATACAAAAAACCCGAGATTCCGTAGTCTTGCCTCAGCTCGTACCCATACGGTGTTCTCCATCTGCAGGTTCCATTCTAAGAATTCAGATTCGTCCCAAAAAATCGAAATTTTCAGGACCACCCTGTGACCAACGGATTAATATTTACGGCTGAAATACATAATATCCGTGACGCGTTCTTGAAAGGGTGGTGAAAAAAAATACATGCTTTCGCAGGATAAGATGTATGATGTATGTTTTTGTATTATCTTTATTTCATGTAACCTGTATTTAAATAATTACAAAGTCAATTTACATAGTTTCATCCTTGTAATTCCTTAACTGTTGGTCGTCCGCTGTTCCACATCTTGTTTTCGCATTTATGAGGGTCCAATTAGTCTCAATAGAATCATACAAATCGATGTTGAGAAGCAAAATTCTTAGGTTGAAAATGTATTGGATTTGTGGTCAAAATTTGGACCATTCTGAAATATACAATCAAGTCTTTAATACATTACGTCGACGGAATTTTGCGAGAAAAAACCGTCGCGCGCAATCTCAACTCGCTGCGAATATTTGATCAAAAAGATACAGTCGCAAGACATGAAAATTTTACATCAGCTGGTTTTTAAAGTAGTGGGGAAAGCAAATTACAAAATTATAGCTACAAAGTTACAGTTTCAGTTTATTAAATATGTTCTATATCTGGTATATGCGTTCGGGTGTCAGCGTTTCATACTTTACAAGATGTTAAATACTGTTGAACCGAAGGACGAAAAAAAAATGCATTAAAATTACTGAACATTACATAAAACATCTAACTATTATACGAGGTAAAAATAATGCAATATACGTTAAGGTGTAAGTAGAATCTGAAAAATGTTATACGAGATAGTCATTATTGTAGTTTGTAGGTTGAATTTGAGTTCAGGCTCGCGTGCAAGTGCAATATAGATACATCTGCGAAATTTATGACAGTGTATTCGTACGATTTTATACGTACGACAACTTCTATTAACATGTGCGGTAAAAACTTTTCTGCACTGATAGAAAACGTTTGCGCATTGTCAGGAAAGTTTGTGCTTTGCTGGCGGTGTGCAAAATCGGTCGGACTTTCCGTCACAGGCGTAACAAAAAATAGAGGACGGGACGAACTCGCGCGAAACTCTCCTTTCGGTTCGTGCTTCGCTTCTCATTCGATGTGCGGGCACTGCTACGTTTGCGCACTAGTATCGAAATACACTATCACTAAATTTCTCAGGTCCATTTCGTCTAGAAGGGTTTATTCGAATTGATTTCCGGACGAAATGATTTTCGCAAACACTATCAAAGTTTGAGGCTGACTCTTTATTACCTCCCGGGAACACTGCCGACTACGATTATTTATATAATTCTCAAAGCGAATATCGTCTGCCGTTACAACAACGTAACATAGTTTGAACTCCGGAAGTAAATTACTTTAAGATTAGTTAAATTAATAGCTAGTTAATGTATATATAAACTCACGAGACCTTACCGTTCTTCCATGCTGCCCATTGATCAAGAAATCAAAACGGCATCAAATACGAAATAATTTCCACCGGATCCACGTTGAGTTCTGACATGATCCAGAACGTACCCTGCACTCATCGCTGCAGATAAACGATGTCAAAGTGGTATCTGACGGGCAACGGTGTGCTCGATCATCTCGTTAATTGAAATAGCCTGAGAACGATGGAACGGTGCAGGGATCAGATAACTATCCTATTGTATCGCGAATGAACCCCATCGATATCCGATTGAATCGAAGTTATCGGTATGGTTGGCACGTCGGGGTCGGTTGGACGTACCGCCGTTCTTAGAAAAGTAGCTTTAATGCTGCCCAATTCTTCAGGTTCTGAGGGAAGAAGGAGCAGGAGGGGGGGGGGGGGGGTGAGGAAGAGAGATCACGATACGGAGGATTGACGGATAGAAAGACGATCCTCGGGTCGAACAAGCACCTTTTTTTGTATGTTAAGATTTGGCGTCATTTTGGGCCGTATGGTCAATCGATATTAATTTGTACCAGTTTCAAAATTCTACGACACGATAATTTCATCCGTTTTCAAAGGATTATACACGAGACTGGTTTTGTTCTGCCGACGATATTAACGTGTCTTACGTAGAAATGATAAATAAATAGTTAACGTACTCGCGGAGATAGTTATACTGCTGAATTATACGAAAGGAAATGATATACCGCACTATTTCCTTCCCTCCACGGCGTTCATAACGTATTCCGGGAACGTAGCCAAAGAGGAGACCCTTGATTTTTAACCCCTCGACTTTCAGCCCTCGTCGCAATCCCTCGACTCCGAACCACCCTCGTTCCGTTGCAACCCCATCGCGGGAGACATTCCGGAATGACTTATCAACCGGGCTACTGGGTTAATATGAAACGAATAGCGTTGAAATATTTCTTTGCCGTATTTATACCGATTCCTGCAGGCGAAAACGAGAAGGCGAACGGTACGCGGAACGGGCACGGAGATTTCTGTTTATCTTATTCATTTCGCGCACGTACTTCACCCCTGTCCCAAAATTATAGAAATCAAAAGTTCCAGCGCAGAGGAGAGATGAGGCTGAACTTTCGGACTTACTATTCCGAAAACGTCAACTTTTCAACGAGCCCTCGCAGTAGTCGGGAGGATTGATTCGGGGGGAGGGGAGAGATTTTCAATCCTAATTCCAAGTCTGTCGGCACAACCTAAACAGTACTTCTCCGGGTTTTCACCCAACAAAGAAGCTTGGTTTCATTTATTCATTTATCGATTACCTCGTACATTGTTATTGGCTTTGTAAGTAACTTGTAATTAAAATAAATTCTTCATTACCCTGTCTACTCTTCTTTAATAAATTTTCTTCTATTATCGACAAGAGCTTGAAATTTTTTTTTTTATCCAATTACTCTTTTCCTGCAGTATAATATTATACGCGAGCACGATCTGCGCAACGTCGAGGGTAAAAACTGCCCCTAATAAATTAAGCTAATTGCATTCCATAGACGGAGTTGATGCTTGCAACGTGAAACCGGTGAATCAAAAAAGAGCGATTACAGATACAGGGCAAGTATACGATAGATAAATTATTCCGTGGATTACAGGATAGAGAGTTTGAACTTTAAACCTACAATTATCCTGCATTAGAAGTATCACTCCCTCCATGCCCTGATTCTGAAACACAAATTGTATAATCAGGTTAAGTGTCCTATTAGACTAAATGGATTTTCATTCGGTACACATGTATATATGTACACATACCGTAGATATCTTAAATTTTAAAGCAGGGGGCATCCAACGCTCTATATATATATATATATATATATATACAGTGCCAATTTGTGAGAGCACCCCGCGTCATATGGGCTGTAATCAATTTATTATTCCTTGTTAGGATAGGGCGTCGGCTGAAATATAGGGAATACGTTAAGTTTTTTTTCCTTCTTTTTTTCTTGCGCGGCAAATATTTCCAGTTCAACATCGCTCACGATCACGGGTAAAAGGGCTCACCCCTCATCAGCAATTCGCGAAATAGGAGGTCGAATTCGCCGGTTCTTTTATCCTCCTCCTCCTCCTCCTACTCCTTGCTGCGAATTGTGTATGTAGGTATGGTATACATAAGTACCGACGTAATATCCACCGGTGCAGACGTTTCCGACGTATTGGTGACTTATGATTGGCGCTTCGGCTCCGCGCCCGCTGCAAATAAAAATGTTAATGCGCCTTTGTTACACTCCGGCATACATTATGGAGGAGCGGAGGAGGGATATATATATACATCTATGTATACCTCGGGAAAATTTTTCTTTTTTTTTTTTTCTTTTTTTTTCACGAAAATTTAAAGAAGCGAAACGGAATAGGTAATATTATTACACCGAACGGGGGTGCTTGCCAAGGACCACGGTTAAATGGTTCTCTTTACCTTTTCCCTTCTTTGTGCGGGCCAAACGTCTTTTACGCTTCTACTCTCACCGCCTCGAACTCCTCAACGGTGAGAAATAACCCCGGGTAGGCAGCCGGCTTCTCGTTTCTCAAACTCGACGACTCCGCGAATTATTCAACATACTCTAAAGTCTGCACGTCTGAACCGCGGTGGAAAGATCTCAGCCTGAAATTGAAAAGGGACCTCAGACCATGAAAATTCATAATAATTACCTAAGCTCTACTCATCGGTTTTACGCGTGAAAATGATTCGCTGGAATTTTTTATCGAATATTATTGATCCATCAGGATCATTGGAGAGGGCATTCAGAAACAAACGTAGAATGCAGATGAGAGAAAAGTCTCATTAAAAACATGCTCGCGTTACGTGAAGCGAATTTCTTGCTACCGAGACATTTCCCGCATCTGCATGCTGCATTTTTTCCAGATGATCTATCGATCCTGCACGGATCGCTATCGAATTAAAACATCCTGTGGGGCAGTTACTGGGTTTGGGGTAGCAAAAGGAAACTAGGGAGCAAAGTCGTAAAGGATTGGGAAAGGCGAGCCACGGTTAGGTTAGGTTAGACGGCGTCCGATTATTCCCCGTTTCTATCTCGGCACCCAATTTCGCTCGATCCATTGGGGATTTTAATTAACTAACCACGCTGCGACATAACCGAGAAAGCCTATCATCCAGTATTTACTTGGTTAAATCGGAGCCGGATCGAACGGAAAACTTTTTTCTTCGATTTATTTCTCAACGGAGTTTCTCACCACTGCAGTGGATATGGCAAAAGAATGCGCGACTTCGATGAAAAAATATTCAGACGATTATCTGCGTGGGATATTGGAGTGTATATTAAATTATACGTTTTTATTATTCTAACTCGAGTGGCTGTATACCAGATGTCGTTTGAACATCCCAATCAAAGAAATTTGCATACAGAAATTGGCGAGTTAAAAAAAGCGTCGAGTCGATCAACTCCCTCGATAGTTGATCCTGACCCGATTCGACGATTCGTATAAAGGGATTCGAAATGCAATTTCATCCAGGACTGTTCTCGAGCGGGAAAGTTTTTTTTCCTGGATCAAAATTTTCAAGTTTATTTTGACACGGGGCAGGCAACCGTGCCGTCAACAAAGCAATGCATTCCACGGGGTTTATTTGATGTGCTTTATAAAGAAGTAGAGAGAAGGGAGAAAAAAAAAAAAAAACAAATACATAAGAAGGACAAAGCTCGCTCGTTGGGTAATATGAAAAAAGATTATTAAGTTTATCGAGCCATATTTCCTTCGTAGAATGTACGAAATTGGGGTTGTTTAGGAGGCTGAATACCGGATTTTGCATGATTGGATCTATTGTGAAGCGTTTTTATTACATGCCTCTTCTTTCCCCCGAGTAATACACGTCCTACCTGTAAAGAATTAGGTATTTTGCGACAGGAGGAAATGGCGCTGTTCAATTAAATACACTTCAGGGGCGGCGGAGGTATTTTTCGGTAATGATTGACTTCGCAGTTGAGAAAAATACACACCTATACGCGTACATACAATAATAAGATCGACGGATTCCAGCCCTTGCATGCGGCGAAATTACCAGCCACCCTTTTCTCCCCCTCATCCACGATTATCTCCGAATTTTCGAGACGATATAGATTTTGGCCAACAATGAAATTCACAACTGAACTCCTTCCGACCTGGTCGGACTGACACCTCTTGTCCAAAAAGTAATTACGCCTGGCTTAAAATCCTTAATTTCTCGGTGAAAGGGTGAAGAATTCATCTCCGTTTTGCCCTCTCTTCGAATCCACCATTCCGCTCCGCAGATCCTTTATTCGAATTTTACCCAGTTTACGCGTCTTGCATCCGCACTAAAGAGAGAGAGAGAGAGAGAGAGAGAGAGAGAGAGAGAGAAAGAAAAGGACAGAGAGTCAACCCGTTGTTTAAGACAATAATTCCCGTAACGGGATTATCAAAAGTGTTAAGCAGTTAAATAACTCAACACTTCGAAGGGTCGGTGAGCGGCCAATCGAAAAATCCCGGTACTCAAGCCAGCTCCTCGTCTTTAACCCTTCTGCCAATCACTCTCAACCCCTTCTATTCTCTCGGTTTTAAATCCTCAACATCACCGGCAGCATCTGCTACTCGCTGATTAGGCGAATGAAAAATGAAAAAGAATCGAACGTCTTCATTTCATCTTTCACGTCTCGTCGTTGGTTCAGATTCCAAGTCACGTATGTAACAAGCAAAGTTCTGATATGAAAAAAGAAAACAGTAGTAGAAAAAAAAAAAAAAAAAAAAAAAAAACGATACCAAGAGTCGCAAACGTTTTATTAGAAAAATTGCATTCAACTCGGCAGTTTGATCGATGCGGTAATAATTTTCAAACGCAACACCCAGTAGATTCAATCTAATATCGTGTAACAGGGCGACAGATGTCTCATCTCCTGCATATTCATATATTCGTATTCATATTCCTGTTGCTCTCTGCTGTATTATACCATATATATGGTATATGCCTGTACATATACATATATGTATATATATATAAGGCTCTGGGAAAATTCATTTAAAAATATATTCGATTCACTTTACACACATATACACATGAGTCACGAGTCAGGCGCGAAGCGGTTGGGATTTAGCCGGTTCGATTATTTTGAATAATTTTAAGGAAGCTTTATAGGACGAGTGCGGCATGGTGACCGCATGAAAATAATTAAACGTGGAGGAAAGATGAAAGAGCTCTACGCGCATATTGCGTATGTAATAACATGCGAGTCGGTTTCAATTCTCGACAATTTAAATTTTTTTATTTATTTTTTAGTCATATACCTAACGGTGGAAATTCGGTGCTGTTGTTAGCTGGTATTAATTACCGAGTTTTGTAATTACACCGAGGCGAGACAACAAAGCTCTCCAGTCTCGCGAAGGGTCTGCTTCGAGGCAGAACTCTCAAGTCCCGAAATCACGGCGGGCGGGCGGGATGCAGAACAATTCGGAGAGACAGAATTATATAAGCTCTGCAAAAGCTTGGCTCAAGCTCTGAAACAGTGAAGTACTCAACCGGCAATCCTCTAATCTCTCAAACTTGCATTATCTATGTTGGTCCACGTACTCCCAACGAATTCTCTGCATCATCTATTCGCAGATTTAAGAGGACACGGAGTAAAACGGTAATGCGACATTCGTTCCCCGAGATTATTCTTCGTCTTTTGATTATTTTTTCATCAATTTTGAACAGACAAGGAGAAAAAAAAAATGACCATGCCTAATGCGTTAGACTTTCGTTGACGTTTTCGCAGAATAACTGGGGTCGTCGGTATATTTCGCTGTTATATATACCTGTATATTGAACGATCATCGAGTGAACTCGGAACTGCGGTATAACGACGGTAAATTAATGGCATTGGTATTTGTGTTTTGTAAGAGTTCGAATAAACATTAGAATTTGAGTGGCTCGCAGGGTAGGCGAGCTCCGCTTCTCGTTCAAGAGTGAATTCAAACAGCCCTCTTGCGTACCGAGTAAACAGTCGGTTAATGAATTAGTCGCTGCGATTTGACTGAATAAAATGCACGCGAGAGTCCGGGTATAAAGGTAGCGACTGATTTTTCTGTTAAGAGATCGGTAAACACTTCTTGGGGAAAAAAAAAGCGAAGAAAAACAAGTGGACCGAAACTAAGAACGAGATCTTTTGGTCGAAGAAGCGATCTCTGACTCTCTCGGGCACTGCCGTTTGAGAATTGTGCCTCGAAAAGGACGCGAGCGAGCTGGTGAATACCGATTTCAGTTTTCGGGTTGGGCACAAAGCGGACTCCCCTTCAATCTTAATAATCTATTATCCCGTCTGGAGAACATTGAGCCGCACGAATTACCCCAGTCGTTACGCCTTAACAAAGTTGCAGGATTATTGTCCTGGCAGTGTATCGCGATCGGAGATAGAATACGAGGCCGTAATGCCGAAGCACTGTTTCGCTGATAACGCGATTCCGTCGAAGAAGTTACTCACCGTAACATCGAATCACGGCTATGTGAAGGAGGGACCCGGCCACAGGAAATTGAAGCTAAATCTGCGAGGTTGAAATTCTCGAGGAATTACGGCGAGGCCGTGGACCAGACTGAAGAAAATTGCGTTCTTTATTGTCACTAGAAAATTCTCGTAAAATTCGCATCTTTGCTATAATGGTTTGAATATATTATGTTGGAGACCCAAGGAAACGGTGTAGCAGTAACCGTTTAATGTGATCATAAATGCCGATATTGCATTTTCCGGTTACTGTACCTTTTCAGTAAAGTAAGGCTTCGACGTCAACATATCGTTAGATCCACCGTCATGAAAATATAACACGAGTTACAATAATTAAAAGGGATTTAAGTATACACTAGATTTTCTGGTCAAAACTACAAAATCCATTTTGTACTCGGAATCATATTTTTTAAGGTTAAGGTAAAGAAATTTAAATACTTAATGATCGTGTAGTAATCGTATCTAGGAATTTTTATTAACCAGCTATTTCTGGCATTAATCCTTAAGGGATTCAGCCATTGGGAATAAGAAGAATAACCATCGGTTGTTTGACGAAAAAGGATTTCGATGCCCACCCCGACAGTTTGTCAGCTAATTTATTTATTTGTCTGACAATAATCTTGGACGAATCAGCGCACGCAGTATAAAAATTGATGCATCCATAAGGTGGCGGTTCGTTTTACCCCCCGGGTATCCAACCTCTGCGGTATAACCATAGTGGAAAAGACTGCGGCGCCGCGACGCCGGGGCGTCAATCACTTCCAGCACCTCTGGGAACACCTGGTCAGGTGTTTGTTTGCCTAGCCGCCTCAGAACGACGTTCATTCGCCGGTTGCAAGGTGAGTACGAAATGTCTCGATGCGTTATGTAGTCGTATTAACATAATCTCAATTACGGAACTTGCGAATTAACGAAGTACAACGCACTGAAAAATAATTATTCGCAACATGCACGCAAAGTCTCCAACGCGCACAGATTTATAGATTGTGGATGTAATTAGCCTGGAGGATGAATTTGAGATCAAGAAGCAGGCTTTTCTTTTTTTACATACTATAGACAGAGGGGAAAAAATGGTAACTTTTTACTTTTAGGCACACGCAAAGATCGAGAGTGGTAATTTCGTCGCACCGTTAAATCGCCTGATAAATCGATACAGAAATTAGGAAGGCTTCTAAACACCCAATGCGCAGGAAAGACCGTTGCTAGGTGGTGTTTGCAAGCGTGTTCCTCAGTGTTCACCAGGCGTTAGGCGCACCCGTCAAGTCTATAAACTCTACACCTAGACCGCCCCTCTTGTACCGTTTTGAACCAGCTACGTCAATATGTAGATTATAGACGAAGGTTCGTTCTCTCGATTCTGGCGTAGAGCCACAAAAATCAGATATATAGACAGCATCGGCTTTGCCACGCAATTTTCAGTCGGCATGGAGCCAGATTTTATTCCGAATCGATGATCGAAAATTGACGGAAATCGACCTTGTCTGACTCTTTATTCCCTCCTAATATTTATGAAATAGATAAGGATGGTCGGACGACTTTCGGGATTTATTGATCCTTGGAGGAAATAATTTGTCAACTTTAAGTATCGTAGATGGGAATTCCAGAGTTTATTCTGGATGCGTTAAGAGAAAACGATGTATTCAAAGCAAATTCTTTATAGCTATCATTTTCAAAACTTTCCGTTCTCTGACAATGAGTGTGTTTGGATTTTAACGATTTCAGGTAAATATAACTTGGATGATTTAAGAAAGGGAATTAGAAATTACGCATTTCATACGTGACCAGAAATCGATCTCATATTTTAACCGTTTGTTAATCGTAAAATTCTCTTCTTCCACCCCCCCCCCCCCCCCCCCCTCAAAAAGTAAGCGTTTCCTGAAATTTCGACAAGATGTCTACCATTCCGTAATTGGTCCTTTGCTATCCGAACCAGAGGACGAGGTACGTTATTTTAATGGCAAGTGAAACGCGAGGAAAAATGCATAACGAGCCAATACCGGGTTTCGGGAGGAGAGCCGAATACACTGTAAACAGGAGAGTAAAGAATGTCTGGGGGTTGGTATTTACGGGAACGGGAAGAAAGTGGGTACAAGTAAAAGTTGGTACGAGAACCCGATACCGGCTCTTAGGTTCAATTATTATCGGTAACAGGACCGAGATTCATCCTCGTGTTACGAGCTCTTGTTTGGGAGAAATCAGAGCGTCGCGGGAGCCTCGAGGGGGGCTTGTTTCCAACTTTCGAGGGCGAGACGAGACAGCCGAAAACCCGAGGGATCAGCCGAACTCCAGGAGTCTGCAGAGACTCGAGTGACCAACCGGGGCTTGATCACTTCGACTCATCTCGCTAACGATAAGTGATCTTGCTACACAGAGACTGACCAGTTACGGCGATTAGATCGCGAATAAGGCGAATTTATTGCGTCCTCTTATCCGCGCATCATCTCGAATTTTCCATCTCGTTTTTTCGCACCTTCAATCTCGATAAGACGCGTCTCACTTTTTCTCTCGCATTTACTCCGTTTTTAATGTAGCTATAATTGTGCTGCAACTATTTTCTGATTATGATTTAACGGTTTAACGATTTAACCCTTTGAGGCACACATTATTGTGCCCAGTCAACTTTTCTAACAATATAGTATTTCACAGTTTTTGTAGTCACTGATTACGAAACTGAAATCTGATTTCAAAAATTCAAAATGATAGATCCAATATGAAGCACGGAAATTTCAAATTTGATCGAATACGGACAAAAAACTCTATGCAGGAATTTTTGGGGTCTTTGATGGGATTCGTTATACTGTAATATCAAAATCTAATTTCAGATTCATAATTAGCGACTCCAGAAAACCCTTGACAGAGTTTCTTCTCCGGGTTCGATCGAGTTTGAAATTTTCGTGCACCATATTGAATTTGCCACTTCGGATTTTTCCGTAATCAGCGACACCAAGAACTCATAATTTATATAAAACATGTATATGTATAGTGGGGTAACTTTCTCGGAAATGAATTATTCTTTTAATTTTCACGATTTTTTTCAATCAATTTGTTTCTAACAATAATAATTTACATTATATCAGAATAATTACTCTCAAGTATTGAAAACCTGTCGATAAACAAAAAGTTATACATAAAATAGACGTAAAATAGATGATAAGAATACTTAACATTAAGGCTCAAAGGGTTAAGGAGCTGTGATCGTATATTGATAAGAAATGTTGTAACGAAATTTGCTAATATTTTTCCACCAATTCACGTTACTTAGTCGATATTTCGACCGTTCTATTTACCCATATTCTTTGTTCTCGGATTCGGCTAGTTCACCCCTGGTTTTCTCCCCTTTCCGAAGGCCCGTCGCTCTCTTTTTCATCCTTGTTCTCCGCACATCCTTGCCCCGCGTCCTTAATGTAATTCCAAAAAAGCGTAACGACAAAGGATCAATTTTCCGTTATCCCCATTGTCACGAATATCTGGTGCCGATGGTGCTTCAGTCGCACAATGACACTCGACGAAAAACCTTAACTTTATTGACTCTTCCTTCTTTAAAAGCCAATCAAATGCCTTCGATACTTGCCGCGCGGATTCGGACCCTCGATCATTCATCAAATAAAAATCTGGGCACTTCGCTCGTCGTGCTTCACAGTTTACGACCTCTCGGAAAGAAATTACGGACCTCGAGTGCCTCGCGAGGAGCTAGGATGAGAGCGAATGGGGCGAAATCGTTATAATTGTTTCACAATTCCGCAATTCCTCATGGCGGGGGTTTGATTGTTGCGTACATTTATGTCCACAGTTTAGGACCGCGATTATAGGGGGCGAAAAAAGTTCCGGAAGCTCCAAATTCCGAATATTTTGATGGCGAAAGTTGATGTAAAAAAATCAAACTTTAACGAAACATCGAAATTCCGAATGATCGCAGATTTTCAGATTTATGAATTTCTGGCTTGGTGAAATTTCACCGCTTTGATCCTTCTTTGTTTTTGATTTTTGATATTTTCACGTTCGGAATCCAGGTCGTTCCGATTTTCGGTTTTTCTGATTTTTTACACCCACTCGTTGAGTAAACTTCGTTGTGTGAGTATATTTTAATTTTCGGAATTTTGAGCCGTCGGCTTTCGGACCATTCGAAACTTGGTTGTTTGGTAAAAGTTTGATTTTCTTACCTCAACTTTCGCCCCAAACTAATTCGGAATCAGGCGCTTCCGGAACTTTTCAAATTCGAAACTTCGATCCCGCCCCGATTTTAGGTACAGTGCATACGGTTTTCGCGAAATTAACCCAATCACGCGGCACAAATTCGCGAGTTAGACTGTAGAATTTGAGCGAAGCGGTAAGAGAGTAATCTCGAATTATATGAATTCTCTCTCCTCCCACTCGAGTCTCGTCGATTCAAGACGCCCGCCTCGAGGCCGAGACACGACCACAAAGAGAGGCGGACGTGACGCTAGACAGACGTGAGATTTTCCCTCTTTCAATTCAGCAAGCGTTCCAGGGGCACGCATATCTTCCTGTACATGTGTCGGATAAAATCGGGAAGGTGCCGCTCGACGTAGCGCCAAGCACCACTTGACGTCCCGACGTTCTTCTTCCTCTTCTTCGCGACGTCAGCAGATCGCGGATCGCGGATTTGAGAGGCCGGAAAATCCGAGTCGGGGAATAATATACGAATATTGAGACACTGGGCGAGGACTGTCGCGCTCGTAAACCACGCTGATATGAATGCGGATTGCTCAATTTCGCCACCCGCGGTTTCCGCTAACCGTTTTCAGACACCGGAGCACCGCACCGTCCCCGACCATTAGCCCCGGATCGCGAAATCGCCATTGCTCATTCTCCCCTCATACCTGCTGCGGTTTCTCGAAGAAAAATTATCGCCGATACGGTCGCCAAATCCTCCAAGACAAACCGAAGCCTGTGGATATATGATCGCGGGTCAAAAGTCACCTCGAATCGTGAGGTTAAACTGAGAACATGGTCTGAACTTTGGATGCATACACTGAGAAAAATTTTATTTGTGTAGTAACTAGAAAAATTCAGTAAAACAGGTATCGTTAAAAAAAAATTGTTTGAATGTCGTTGGAATTACGAAAAACGAGGTACGCCTAACAATTTTGCGCTATTGCAGCGCAAAATTAGTTCGTGAGGTTTACTCTACTTTTTTAGTTAAACAAGGCTTTAACGTCAATTTATTCTTGCACGAGCATTAAATTTTCGCAACAGTTGCAAGAAAGTATAGCAACAGCGATCGTAATGATAAAGAATAGTAAGGGGCCGTACTTAAATTACGTAACGGAATTTGAAGAACTTTTCAACCCCTACCCCCCCTGTGTAACAGATCATAACAAAATGTCAACCCCCCCCCCCCCCCCCCCGTCCCAAATTGTACGTAATTTTTCGGAATCAAATAACGAAATAGCATAAAATTTTATTAAAATCATTTGTATTTTTCATTATTCTTTTATTTATTAATTATTAATTAATTATTAAGTGTTTTAATTACTGTAAGTTGAGTGATCTAATGCCAAGAGCTACCGCAGCGCGCTAGTTTCAAAATGTTAAAGGTTTGGCTATAACAGAATCTGGCGCGGGAATTCAGTTTGAATTTTTTTATTAATTATCAAAAAATTTTACATTCAATTCAAAAAATTACGTACAAGCATCAAAAGACCCCCTCCCCCGTATCGTAACAAAGTGTAACAATCGAGTCTGACCCCCCCCCTCCCTTACGTTTGTTACGTAATTTAAGTATGGCCCCTAACGGATACTAGACTTTCCGTTAACAGCTAGAAAACTAATTTTCATTTTCTACCTAGAACTATATTTTTCGATTGTGGTAAAAAATGAAAATAGTTAAGGACTGAGCGGTAATCGGAATTAAAAATTTCTCTCAGTGTACCCTGGAAATGGTCCAATTTGTACATGGTTAAATTAACGAATGGTAAAAACTGTAATCTACAGCCAAGACTCCGAATAGTCGGAGTTCTAAATGGTCAAAATTTCAAATGTCTGACTTTCCAAATGGGACAAATATCGTTTTCAAGTTTTTGAAAAAAATCATCTCAAACCCAACCGTACATCAATTTTTTGTATACGTACGTCAATTACAAGAATTTTTTGCAATATTGACGGCTTAGGAATTCAACCATTCGGAGTTTTGAGTAAAAGGTATGTTTCTTATGCCAACGATATTCGACTGAACTTTAACTCACACGAGGAGTTGAGAATGCAAGTGACTCGAGTCAGTTCATCCTGATTTTTCAGGACAATGGAATTTGGATTTTGAATTGAGGTAAAAAAAAAAGTCGAAGTTTGACAACATTTTTCCGGACAAACGAATTCGCATTTCAGATTCACCAAAGTCCAAACTCTTTCGTCCTAATAAATTAGGTCAAACTGACTTATCCTCACCCCGTCACAGATCTTCGAAAAGCCCGAAAGTTACCGTTTCGGAATCCACCGAGTTTTAGCGGCTGATATAACGTTTCTCCTACGCTACAAAAACTTTCTTTCTCACCATACACAGGAATGTCTAAAAGATGTCGGACTCGGAGTGCAGCAGCGTGGAGAGCAACGATGGCACGGAGAACGAGGAAGCCGAAGTTTCAATCGCCTCCAAGACACCGGCTGACGACAAGATTGCGGAGTTTGAGAAGCTTTTGGAGACGATAATGGAGTCGCGATGTCCATCTTCGGAGGATGACGAGGATGCGGGGGATGATGGAGAGAAGAAGAAGAAGAAAAAGAAGGAAGGTAGAGTATACAATAGTTAATTCCGAACGTCTGTTTGTGTCAAAAATTTTGTCCACCCTTCTTTTCCTTTCCTCTCTTTTCCTCTCTCTGTCTCTCGGATTGTTTTTCCCTTATTTCTTTTATAAAAATTATAATTATTTGTATTCATCCGAAGCCAGTTCTTATTTTAAAATATTAATTTTAATTTTATCGTTACTTTGCTTTTAGCTTTTTTAGATCTGTGAATTCTTTTCCTTTTTTTTTTTTTTTTGTTTCTGACGATTGTTGACGTGTAATATGATTTGAATTTTTCTACCTTAGAATAAATAAACTCTACATATCTATCTCCCTCTTTCGCTTTCCACACCTTTTCACTTTCCAGGTCGCCGACGAAGAGAAAAATCTATAAAAATCTCCGGACAGAGTTTCTTAAAATTTTTAATCGTGTACCCGGTCTTTCATCCTCCGGCGAATCGCGTCCCGTTCGTAACTAATTATTTAAACAATTTTATACATGCGTGTTCGCGTATACAGGTTAAAATATAACGGTAAGAGTTTTAACTGCGGGGAGAGTCTGGTAATATTTTACGAGGGTTTATCAAGTACCAGAGTCCTCCGGGGAAGGGGCTCCGAGTTTTTGGGGACTGCGGCAATTATCGGAGTTTTTCGCTGCCACGACTCGCCGAAGGGGAGAAGCGGAGAGTCGGCGAGTCGCGAAACCGTCGGGGGTGGAGGATCGGGGGGCGGGAAAACCCGCTAAACGCACCCACGGCACGTAAAAAAGGATTACTGACCGTATGTAGCCGTTGCCCGCCATCCCCGAGGGTGGTGGTGGGGGCCGAATCCCAGGTAACCTGTTGAGAGCTTCTCAAGTGGTGAAAAGCTACGCACGTCGTATATAACGAGGCGCAGCTACGCCGGGGGCGGATTAGGGATGTTTCAGGCGTAGAAGCCAGCGAAAAAGGGCGAAAACACTACGAGGAGTAGATAAAATCGGGGTTAAGAAGCGATGGTAAAATTGCGTGAGTTTAATGTTGGTGAAAAAAAATCTCTTCCCGATGAATGAATCCTTCAAACTGAGCTATGTAAGTAAATGAACGTTATTCGAGACAACGAAGATAAAAAAAAAAAAAAAAACTAATAATAATAATCACGCGATAATTTAATTTCACTGGAATGATCAATTATAAAATTAATATTTGTATAAATGTTGAAATGGTTTTGTTTTAAATCTTTTTCTAACCGCGTATTGAAGATAATATCATTATTTGAATAAAATTTCATTAATTTCAATTTAATCGCGACATTTTAAATTTCTTTATCAAGTTTCGCTTTTTGGTTTAGACTGTATAATAATGCGTTGATAAAATGAGTTTCAGAGAGAAAAAAACAGAAAAAAAAAAAAAAAACGGGAGCAAAAATTGAAGTATTGGTTTGGGATGGATCCCATTTTACAGAGAATAAAGAACATATTCGCCTTCAAATTTGATATCAATGGTCCATAATGCGTGGTGAAAACATGTTTTGAATGCTCAATTAAAAGGCATTGATTGCGCGAAAAATTATAACCGTGAATAGAATAATACCACGGGATTACACGTGCATGCGTACAATACAAAATGCTTTGAAGCCCATGCCGTGAAGCGATTAATAATCCCTCCTCATCTGAAGCACGAGTTTCTTTTTTCGTCAAATAAAGTCAATCGCGCAATGGGGTCGGCAAACACGAAAGCGAGTTTTTTGTCGTGTACCCAGGAGAGTAAAGAGAGAGAGAGAGAGAGAGAGAGAGAGAGAAAGAGAGAGAGCTACCCTACTTAGAGAATATGAATAATATACACTCGTGCCTTGTTAGAGAATTTTAATCCAAAGCCCCAATTAGCACCCTTGTTTGCGCCGCGGTGAGCCGCGAAACGTTTTAAGGGGTTTCAAAAATTAAACTCAAGAAATCTCTTCTTCCTTCCCGTGGAGGTGGATGACTTCGATAGGGCGTTTTCGGGGATGAACAGACGCACGGTTCGTTTGACGGGTTTCTTTTGGTCCTTTTGTGCGCCCGTTAGCCTTGCGACTTACAATTGAACACGAAAGTTTTTTTGTAAATGCACGCATCGTAAATATTACAGGTACGCCAATTACCGTTGACGTAATTATTCTCTTGACGATGACCGTCGGGGCGGCAATCGAGTGCCATCCTTTGCGGATTCGTCAACCACCTCCTCGGTAAAAAAATTTTATTACATTTTTTTTTTTTTTATCCCCGCCTAATAAAGTTAATCCCCTTACCGCAAGGCTGCGCCTCCACCAAGGGAATTAGCCGGCTCTAAGTCCAAGGGAGTCGCTCTGACGGCCTCCGTGGAAATCATTAGCACTTGTTCGGGTTTGCTAATCTCACGGACGTCGTCGAGATCGATTTGTCCCCGAAGAATGAAGAGAGCGAGGAAAAGTCCCGAGCCTTTCCCTTCCTCGGAAGCCATTATTCATCGGGAAGTCTGTTTCTTAGCAGTTTGACTCACTCGATCGACGCGGAATGAAAATGAATGCAATTCCTTCGCTTCCGTTTTCGCCAAACAAAATCAACACGCATCGCTTCACAGGTAGTACAATTTTACTTGTATAACGAAGGATGAAAAAATTATCGGCTTGCGGTATAATCCTTAACTATTTTCATTTTTTTGTTTTTTTTTTTTCTTATTGCCATTGAAAAATGCAGTTCTAAGCAGGTATAGCTAAATGAAAATTAGTCTTGTAACCGTAACAAGAATATACCATTTTAGATTATTATTACTATTATTGTAAATATTGCGATAAATTGATGTCGAGGTCTTGGATGATTAAAAAAATTCAGTAAACTAAACACTTTGATGAATGAATGAAATTTCTTTTAACAATGTTTTAAGCAACGTATTGTAGCGATACCCATTTTACTATAATTTTCGCAGACAGTATAATAGATGAAATTTCTTTTCTCGATCGGGTAGAATTTGCAGAACTTGAGGAGCGAGCGTCTTTCTCGCGAGCAAATTGCGCTGCGCGTTGTGTCGAAACTAGAATATTCAGAGCATGGTAGGCGCGGGCCGGGTCTAAATTAAACTCATAAAATGTACGGAAACCGCACAGCAGCGGACTGTTTAGCTTTAGCAGTGAGCATTTGGCACCGTCGCGTCGCTTCGTCGAGGTTAAAGCATACCTGCAGCGCTAATACTAACGCCATAATTAAAATAATAAATTGTGGCCCGCACGGCGACATTTTAAACTAATTTACAACCGCTATTTTATGTATTGTGGCGGAGGGCCGCACAGAGAATCCTAGTCTAAATTAGTGCTGCTTCAACCCCATGCTGAGACTCTAGACCACCCTGAGCCTCGTCTTCGTGCCCGCGTAACACGTGCGTTTGGTTAAACCTCGCAGAAACGGAGCGAAGGGGATACTGTGGACATAAATAATATAACGCGTTACGAATTTTCGTGGGTAGGGGGTGAGAAAGTGGAGAAATATTAGAAAATAGAAACGGTGAAGATATCGAACTGTCGACAATGCGAAAATCTATTCGTACGGAATTTTGAATTTCGGAAAGTCGGAATTATTTTATAGAGTCGTCACAATTCTGACGATGATTCTATCTTTTCGCTTGCTGGCCTTCTTATTCTTCTGACGGTTTCAAATTTTGAAATTCTATGCTTCGTTCCATCTTACGCGCTGGGAAAATTTTCTTAAAATGAGTACCTCTACAATCACGGTTTACATATTCCTGGGATCACAAGAAAATGTAACAGACGTAACTGTTTAGTGTGATTGTAAATTTAGTCAATTTTTCGTTTCTTGCATTTTTTTTTTTTTTTGCTACAAATTGTTCAGCTATTTAAAGCTTTAACATCGATTTATCGGTGCATCAAGAAAAAATTATCGTAACATTTTCACGAAAATATAGTACCAGTGATGGGGCGGGGTTGAATATTATCACAAAAATTTTTTATATCTATATTTCGATTTTCTACATTTTAAAATTCGATAAAACGGATTTTCGCGTCTTTGAAAACACGATATCGTGACCCTTCTATTTTCCCATCTTTCTACTTCTCTTTCCTACCCTCAGCCCGAATTTCAGCGGAGTAGTGTAGTAAATAGGCGAAAATATTGGCATTACCTCATCGTCGTGTCGCGGTTCTCTTTTTACTGGTCGTCAAAACTCCCGCTCTACTCTTCCTGCAAATACGGATGACTTATGCGGCAGCCCTGCTCGAGAAGTCTTACCTTCCACGGAAATATGCGATTTCAGATTACCATAATACCCTCCGTCACATAAACCAGCTAGTTTTTTTCCCCCCCGATCTCGTAGAGATTCAGGCTTTCGAATATACGGGCGAGAGATTTTGCTAACGCGTCGCAGATATGATAAAATACCGCATTCTGTGCCAAACTTTTTAGTCCGTTAATTGCATTTGCTATCCAATACCAGGAGTCTCATTTCACTGTACATTATCCATAAATTGGCTGTGATTCGCAAGTATCAAAGTTCGAACGTTAAGTTTTCGCAAGCATGGCAGTGGCGAAAAACTTCACCTTAACACCGAGGCGAGACGGATGGCGGTGTGAAAAATGACGCCAAGTTCAAAATCCTCTAAATAAGAAATCGCTCTTGGGCTTGCTAGCGTGCAGGTACATTATTCACTCTCTATAAAACTCGAAAGTGAAATACATCCAAGAGTCGTAAAGCCTGGTCATCAATTTCCGCGACGTTCTTTACAAAATATCCACACATATGTATGTATGCAATATATGTGTAACGGTACACGCCTACTAACGCATGTCGAAAGAAAATTTGCAAAAAAAACAAAAAAAAAAAAAAATACACCACCTGCAGAAGTTTCGCGAAGAAGGTTTTCCCGATCTCACCGCGTCATTTCCGCCCGATCATGATCAGGATTTTCCGCGCGGATTACAGCTAAGCGGTGAAAAATTCGACTCATCATCGGGGTGCGTTTTTCAGTTTTTCATTAAATCCCGCACAGCTTCCTTCTCGAATCGCTTTTCCCTCCTGAAATCTCGATTCCATCTCGCGGATACCCGGATGGCAGTGATATATCGCTAGTTGGCATTGCTTACCTCATTCGAAAGTGACCTCAGCCTCTCCCTGAACCGCTGCACTGTAGCAGGGGACCAAAGGCGGATCATTCGAGGCCGTGAGAATGATGTGGAGTTTGCGGCACGCGGCGCCTCGGATTATGCCAGGAATTCGATTAGTGGCTTCGATTCCCCAGCCGAGTTGTCGAGACGTCCAAGTTACTCGGGGAAAATCCCTACATGACCGAGGCATTTCGAAACTATTCCCAACCGCTTTACGTCCCACCATGACACTAAATTTCGCCCGTTTCATAGTTTTTATACCCTCAAGTTTCATCTAGAAAAAAAAAAAAACATAGAAAATATTCCACGGCCTGTCAGACTATATCCAGACAGACGATGGGTGTGATTGTGAAACTTTCAAAGCGATTTAATGCCAGTATAATGTGTGTACTGTGATACCGGCGTTCTTTAGAAGGTCCGTTATTCATACGCCCATCTAAAAATAACTGTTCGCAAAACAAGTTTCTATATGCACAAAGGGAGCGCAAATCTACTAGTAAATAGTTCAGAGAAAAATTCTTCTGGACAGATGGACGAAGAAATGTCCTGTGATGGAAATATAAAGGGAGTTGGACTTCCGACCGGAAACTAGAGTGACAGCCTGACGTAGCTGACTGTTTTGTCGAGGAACCTGAAAGCGACAGTTGTGTTTTGAATCAGGTTTAGAAACTTTGATACAAACTTGAAAATGAAAAAAAAAAAAAAGACAAGAAGAAGATGTTCTAAGAGTGAAGAAATAACCGCTCGAAAGCATAAAGACTAAAGTATTAAAATCAGATTGTAAAGCAAGTAAGTTATTGATCTTTCTTTTTCAAAGTCTGAGTACGGTAAATATTTGAGGATTTTAAATAAGCATTCTCACGGGGTGAGCCGCGTTTTTTATTTTAAATGCCAGGGGGCATCGGGGACATAATAATACACCTCGTTGGTAATCTTTAGAAATATATTTTTCCACCCTTCGTTATAAGTTTATACAGCACTAAATGCTGGAGCCTGATAATTTTTATCTGAGCAAGTAGCAACTCTTTGTCAAGAGAGCAGAACGGAGCGGCAACTTGCCTTATTAAAAGTTTACTTTGTTGGTAGAAAAAAGAAAAAAAAGTGAAAAGAAAATTTTACATGTTACCAGAATATCAACGAATGTGTACCAACGGTGGGCTACAAGGCGTATAATTAATTCATTACGTTTAGGAAAACCAGACGGGTGAAGAAATTTTGTACTTGTTTTTATGCCGTGAAGTTTTCTGAACCGCCATAGAAACGTTTCGACGGTTGTTTCCAGTCGGTTGATAAAACCTCGAAATTTCGCATTCCTACACAGTTTCGTTCCCTCAATGATAATTCGAGCACGTCGCTCCTTATTTCCCGTCAGCTCCTTTCAATTTCGCTGGGAACAATCCAAGTATTCCCACCGAAGCGAGAGGGAGTTTCGTGCCTCTGAATTTTACGAGCCGTTTTGCGCGAACAACTCGTCCTTCAAGATTCGCTCATTATTAAGCAATCGCGGCATAGTTTGCCGAAAGTGAATTTGCAATTAGATTAACAGCCGCGTGGAATTCCCCCCGATTATAATGACAAGAAACCACCGATTACACTTTTTTCTAATCCATCTCCGCATCTTTGTCGTCGTCTTGTCGTATTTGGAGAGAAGGGAGAAGACTCTTTGTAGACGAAAAATATGCTTCAGCTTTTGCGGGAGCGAGCTCAATGGCACATTAGGGTGATGAAAGCAATCCATTTCGTTCTAACATCTGGGAATATCATCTCAAATATTGACCAATGACGGACGCACGCGGGCACCTAACGGACTACCACTCTTCAAGTATTATTTACTCTTTAGAAAGATTGAATTGGCTCGCGGGTGGTCGACTCTCCAATCCTCGACAGTTGCCACTGCCCGCTCCTCGCTGCCCGTTGTTCCCTCATGATGGCAAGGAGGAAAAACCCTCCACTCAAGTCCCGGGGTAAAACTAGTCCGTCACATCTGTCGCCATTCGGTTTTTCGGTTTGGTCCGAATTACACGGAGATCCAGTTTGTAGCTGATTTCATTTGAAGAGAAGAGAAAAAAAATTGAAATCATGTACTTTAGGGTGGTCCTTAAAAAGTTCACTTTTGAATTTCGACCGGCTCGCCCCCTAATCGGCTCTAGATAATGCAAAAATAATTCACTAATTTTTCCAGATTTTCATCTCGACTCTAACCCGTTCGCTAAAGGGGGTGGATTCCGTTCAACCCTTTCAGGGGCACAGCGGATATAACGAATAGATTTAGATGAAATTTGGTATGGAGGGGTTTCTTGGATCACTGATTACGAATCTGAATACAGAATTTTAAAATTCAAAATGGCGGATCCAATATGGCAATATCAAGTGAGATATCAAGTTGAAATAAAAATCTGAAAAAATGAGTCAATTATTTTTGAATTATGTAGAGCCGATTCAGGGGGGGGGGGCCGGTCGAAATTCGAAAATGATCTGTTTGAGGACCACCGTGGTGTACCAATATGATATAATCGCGAAAATTCTTGTTAATACTGATCCAGCTTGAAAGCATTTTGCATTTTATTGATTACCACCTTACAGCAAGGGACCTTAGGGCAGTTATAAAAGTACGAGGAATCTATTATCTCGTGACGTAATTCTACCCCTCGCTGCCGCAAATAGGCCGGTAGTGCACGGCACGGGGTGACAGTTCGACCTGAGCGTGTCTCCCCTGAAACTTGTTCAGCAGGCCCTCAACCAGTCGGTCGCGCTTCATCGCCGCGGGCAAAACTGCCCCCCGATGCACGTGGGGTGGTTTTGAATTTGCAAATTTCGCGTCGCCGATTTTGTTCGGCGATAAACTTCGCGTTTTCGGTTCTAGAATGAAGTATTAGGTACGGTAATTAGCTAGCGGAAGAAGCGTACCTGCATGTTTGACTGACGGATTGCGTGCAACGAAAATTGGCAATGAGTCCGTTTTTTCTTTGTTTTGCAGCGAGCCATTTCACGACGCGATACCAGATTAACGTCGAGTCGGGGAGTTGTTCGCAGATTCAAAAAGCAGGAACGTCGCGTTCGGCTTTCCTCGGATTCGGTACTGGCTGTGCCTGGTCGTGAGGGTCGCATTTATCCGACTCGATAAGGAATCTAGGAATCCAGAAACAGGGACAACTCCCCGTAACTATGTATGATATACTCGAGCGGTATACGAGTATATACGATATAGCGATTCAAATTCAGAGGAGGGTTGATATCGAATCAGTGTTCCAATTCGTGCTCGGCGAGGAGTTGCCGTGCTCTCTCAGCTTTCTCGTTAGAACGAAATCAGCGGAGGGAAAAGGAATGAAGAGTTTGTAAACGGTTTACTGCGTCGACTAAACAAGTAAGAAGTAAGAAATTCAAGGAAAGGACGGAGACGCGCGTAACAGTGACACAAATGTCGGCAGACGAGAAATTCTGATTATAATTTGACGAGAATGTTTTTAATTTCGATCCACAGTAATTGCTCAGCACTAAAGCTTGGATATGTAAAACGTTTCAGGGATGTCGGGGCCGGATGCTCCGGCGGATTTTCGGTTGGAGTACATCGGATCCTTTGTGCAGAAGTCCTTGAAATTAAAACCAGAAAAGTGGGGTCGTCTGCTTTTGACCGAGGATTACCGTAACACAGTTATAGATTTTCTGGACAATCCAAAGCCTCCGGCGCTGTTTGTCGTCCTAACACCAAACGCGCAGCTCGTTGCCTCGTCGGGCTTTCCAATACCGTGTCAAAGGACCAAAGGTGATAACACTTGCTCCCCCATTTCTTCAAACGCCCCACCCAATTCACTCGGTAAATTTCAAATCCACCAGGGACTTACGCCGTTAAAGTAAAGCTCATACCTGTACCAAAGGACAAGACTGGATGCATCAAAACCCTGATATTGGGCGACCTCGCCTCTCGGGTCGTCGACCAGCTGGCCACACTCGTTGATGAAATATTTGCTCCTCTGTTGAGCAACCCGGACAACCACAAAGAGCTTCCAGAGATTGCCGTCCAGGATCTGGCGAAGCATGTTCATTCTTTGCGGGGAACGTTGTACCAGGTTGAGACAGAGTTTTGGAAGGTTATTGTGGGAGGGAGAGTGAATTATCCGTTGATCCGAAAGCAGTCAGAATTCAATCTCGACTCTCTAGTTATCTATAACGGAAACATTGATTACAGTCCTTGCGCTAATTGTTCCCAGGTCAAAGGACAGGTCAACGGCAGAACGGTTTTACCGATGCCAGCGGGACTCGAAAAGGTGGGGGAGGTTGAAAGGTTAGTCTCCACCACTGGACCGGAGGCCGTTGATCTGTATCTGAAAAGCGCGATCGAAGGGGTTGTCATTAAGTGGGCGTACCTGGTCAACGACGTCGTGACCCACGAGTCGAGCAGTGCTTTTGACAACGGACAAAACCCGACTCCGAATACTGAATTGGAGTACTGGTCAACCAGACTGGCAAACTTGAGGTTGGCGAGCTCTGCTGTTATTCTGGAATTATGAAAATCGCAAACATCTCGTTACAATCGTTTCAGGTACATATTCGAACAGCTCCGCGAGGACCGTGTGAAAAAGATGGCTATCATCCTCGAAAAGACAGATAGCGCGTATTTTCCCTGCTTCCGTACCCTTTTCGGAAACGTCGTGTCAGCCTTAGCGGAGGCGCGGGAAGTGTCGCTGTACCTTTCGCCCTTGACGAAGAACTTCAAAAGCATCGAAGAAACCGACTTCGCCGACGCCAAGCCGTTGATGGGCCCGTTGATACACACGGTGGGACTCGCCTGGAGCCTGTCGAAGTATTACCAGAGCTCTTCGAAGCTGATTATCCTGCTACGGCAAATTTGCAACCTGCTGATTCAGGAGGCCCGAAGATTCCTCGATCCTTCGTCGATATTTCAGAGCGACGTTGACGAGGCTCTGCAACGAGTGAAAATTTCCAGAGGTGAGTAATTGCCGGGGAAGATGATACGTGTGGTGAAAGCGTTTTGCCACGGATTGGAGATCGCGCGGGAATAGAACGAGACAGGATTTGTGTTAGGGGAAAGTCGGGTCGTAAGTATTGAACATTCGGTTCCATTCCTCGACGGTTATAACCTTGGGTTACGATCAAATTTCAATGGGACGAGGTACATTAAGCAGCGTTTCCTCTTAGGGGTTCTCGAGGAATTCAAGTGCCAATTTGAGCGGAGAAGAAATGTGCCTGGCATGAAGCCAGACGCTCCGCCATGGACGTTCAATCCGATAGCAGTTTTCCACCGTTTGGACGCGTTTTTGAAACGTCTTGCTGACATCGAGTGGTTGTTTCACACCGTACTTGAGTTTTCGAAATTGGAAAAGATCGAAATTGGCGGCATTTTGGGCAGGTCATTGAGCACCAGAGTAGTCGGCGTATTTAAAGAGTTTCAGCAACTGTTCGCATCATTCTCTGCGAGGGCGAGCGACGTACTCGAACCTGACGACGAGACCTTCGCCGTCGATTGCAAAAGGTTTAATGACGCCATCACCGACTTGGACAGTAAACTTGCAGCGATTCTGTGCCAGGCCTTTGACGACTGCGGTAACCTCGAAAGTACTTTCAAAGTAAGTTCAATCATTCTACGTTACTAAAGAACACTGCTAAAATGATAACCTATTCGAATTGGAAGGCATCACGTTGATTTTAGCTTATAAACATAGCAGGGACTGTCCTGGATAGACCAGTAATTCGCAAACAATTTACGGATCGGTATTCAAGGGTGCTTGAACTGTTAAATGCCGAGTTGACGATGGTTGAAGTTCTGTTCAACCGAGGTACTCGTGGCGCCATGAGCAGCCTTCCGCCTCTAGCAGCTGCTTTACGATTTACAAGCATGCTGAGGCAGCGAATCGATTTACCCGTGCAGTGCTTCAAGGCTCTACAGCATTCGTAAGTGTTACTGAACCGTAAACTTGCGAAGAAATAACTCGGCATGAGGGGGCTGATCGTGAACACAGATTTTCGCTTTTATTTACAAAGGAATACTCCGCGTTCATTCACACGAGCAGCTAAACCCGTGGAAACAGATCGCTTTCGCCTACTCGATTTCTATTTTCCAGAATCATTGACACCAAGGACGGAAAGAATATAATAAAGCGACACGAACGACTTATTGAGATTCTGTGCGCGAGAGAAGAATCGCTGTTCACTGACTGGGTTAAAATCGTTCCAAAATCCGTGGCTGACGGTCTCAACCGTCCGTTAGTGATGAGATGCTCGGATTCTTCTCTAGCTTTGAATTTCGATCAAGAACTTCTCGCGGTTCTCAAAGAAGTCAACTACCTGAAGCTTATCTCACACGCGGACATCCCTAACGAAGCAGTAGAGGTAAATGATGTCTTACCACCACAAATTTTTTCAGCAACTATCAAAGAATTATTTCAACTTCAGGTTTCCGAACGGTCCGAAACGTTCAGAAAATTTCGTACTCTTCTGGGCAGCACCGTCGATGCGTACAATAATATCCGTCGAACATCGCGAAGGGTCGAGTTCAATTTGATCGAGCTCGAAGTGGCGACGATTGATTCGTTGATATCGAGGGGAGAAAACGAATTGTGTTGGAAATCAGAGGGCCTGCTCGAGTACATTACCGAGTTGGATAGGCTGGTCCACGGGCTATGGACGCGGCTAAAGGAGACCCAGAGTAACGTGGAAAAGATAGACATGATCCTAGAACCGTGGACAAAAACGCCGTTGATCGAGCGCAAGGATCGCAGAAAGGACGCTTTACTGTCGCTCGATGAACGCACGGAGAAAGTATCGAAGCGATACGCCGACATTGAAAAGGCTTCGGAACAAATTCACGCCCTCTTGGCCGCGAACAAGGCCCTCTTCGAGGCTAATGATAACGAGAACGAAAGTTGGGACATTTACGTGACATACGTAGACGGCATCGTCTCGGAATCACTTCGACGAGCTGTGGGATGCTGCTTGGGTTACTTAGCGGACAACATGGATCCGTCGGGGCAAAAGGAACCGTTATTGGAGGCAAAACTCGAGTTGCGAGAACCGGATCTGTTCTACGTCCCGTCACTCGAGCCGGAGGATCCAGATGGTCTGGATCAGTTGATCGCCGGGCTGTTGAACGACATGATTGGAATGGCCGCACTTGTTCCGAGATTGTGCAGAAATGCGCAAGGATACGGGGCTGAGATGGAAAATGACGAGGACATCAGAGCTATGAAGTCTGAGATACTTGCTGGCGTGGCAAAGGCGGTTGAAGACGCCACGGAATTCTGTGGTATATTTGAAGGTAGGCAGAAACGAGTGGAAATCTCGGGGAGTTAGCAGCGTCAATTCACCGATGATTTTAGGCTACGCTTATTTGTGGCTCGAGGATCGGGAGTCTGTGATGCAGCAGTTTCTGGAATACAGTCGACAATTAACGATGGACGAGATGGAGATGATTGCTGCTGGGGATCCCAAGGCCCCCGAGCGATCTCCTCCCCGAATGGAACAGTTTCGAGAGCAGATAGATCTCTACGAGGGGCTCTACCTTGAAATCGAGGAAATGAATCCGTCCAAAGTGTTTTGCGGCTGGTTCCGAGTCGATATCAGGCCGTTCAGACAGTCGTTGTTGAATACGGTGTGCAAGTGGTCGAGTATGTTCAAAAAACATCTCGTAGAACGCGTTACCAGCAGCCTGTCAGACTTGGGCTCCTTTATTAGGTCAGTGTTCCGGTATTTCTTCACCTTCGTATCCACATCTGTTTCTATCTGGGTTAAACCACATTTCGCAGACTCGCGGATGAAGGTCTTCTGCAACAGATACAGCCTGGAGATTACGCGGGTCTCGTTAGCGTGATGGGATTTTTAATGCAAGTCAAAGAACGCCAGCCAACAACGGACGAGATGTTTCAACCTCTCCAGGAAACTGTTGAGCTTTTGAAATTTTACGACCAAGATATACCGGAGGAGGTAAATGTCTTGCTGCAGGAATTACCGGAGCAATGGGCAAACACGAAAAAGTTAGCGTTGGTGGTGAAACAACAAGTTGCACCGTTACAAGCGGGCAAGTATTATATGCTTACCGATTCTTGTTTCTTTCCATCGTGTTTTTTTTCGGCTAGACTTCCGATAGATGCCATTTCAATGTGCCGACTATATGTATCTAGGAGAGGTGTCTAGGATCAGAGGGCGTATATCAGCCTTCGATACGACAATTTGTCACTATCGCGAGGCGTTCCGGCGTTACGGATTCTTCAAGTACAGCTGTGAGGATCCTTACAAGCAGCTCGACGAAGCTGACAAAGAGATTTCGATGCTGGAGCGGCAGATGATGGATATACAAGAGTCTGCCTCCCTCTTCGAAGTCACTGTTCCCGACTTCAAGCAATTGCGACAGTGTAGAAAAGAGCTGAAAATGTTGAAGCAGCTATGGGATTATGTTCACATTGTGCGGAGCAGCATCGAAGGGTGGAAAACCACCCCGTGGCGAAAGATTGACGTTGAGAATATGGATATTGAATGTAAAAAGTTCGCGAAGGAAATCAGAGGTAAAAAATCCATGATCTGCTCCGGGAAAATGAATTTTTCCTTCCACAGAGAAAATCTCCGCTCTACGCCGACGTTCGTGGATTCATATATTATTCCAAGTGAAACACTTTAATTTCTGATATTCTCAATTTTCACAGCATTGGACAAGGAAATGAGACCCTGGGACACGTACATCTCGTTGGAGGCGACGGTGAAAAATATGCTGACGTCCTTGCGAGCTGTTGGAGAATTGCAGAATCCGGCAATTCGCGAACGACATTGGCGTCAGCTGATGAATAGTACTAAGGTATCGCTAGGCTGTATGAATCGTGAATCGAGCGTCAGACTATTGAAATATAAAGTTTTAACGATTCCGAAAGCAAAATTCAGGCACGGTAAACCCTGAGATGAAAAAATGTACCTACCTATCAAATTCTCCAGTTTGTTGAATCAGAAACGTTAGGATATTTCTCGTTTTCCAATTGTATGTGGCAATAGTCTCACGATAGTTCTAGTCGCACCGCTGTATATACGCTATCGGTGTTACAGAAATTGGGCAACATGACTCCGGAAATGACCGTAAGTCCACTGTACATAAGTGCACGATATTCTACTATTAATATTTTGTACTTTTACATATCATCCATCAATGGTAAGCCATTAGGGTAATCGTCATCAACGAGCTTTTCGTCATATCATGCCTACAATGTACATGAATTACGTTATTTGTTATGACCGAATAACCGTTTTCACACTTGTACAGTTAATGGTATTCAATAAACTAGCAAACACCTTCATTCGATCCATCGCCGTTATTTTTGATGCAGTAGAAACGATAAAAAGCGAAGACCAACGCATATTTCAATATCATTTAACGCATAATTTCGTACCTTTTATATTGCCGCTGTTCCATTTCACCATCATTGTGATTATACCTGTTGTATCATATTATGCTTGATCAATCTTATTTTCGACTAAATAAACATAACCATGTAAAAATAATTACATCATTTTCCTCACTTTCGTACTGATTTATTCGCAACCGTATTGAGCACCTGCATATGACATTATGCACTATAAACCACTCCATAACTTGAACATGATTCTAGTAAAGCACTTGTGAAGTATGAACCACGTCGTTTTTTCTATGAGTAAACCCGCATATATGTTAGGTTCGCTTCGTCATGGATGCGTCGACGACATTGGCCGATTTGCTCGAGTTGAGCTTACACGAATGCGAAGACGAGGTGAAAAACATCGTCGACAAAGCGGTGAAGGAAATGTCTATGGAAAAATATTTGCGCGAACTCAACGCGACGTGGTCGGCGATGGAATTTGAGAAGGAGATTCATTCCAGAACTGGGGCAAGCTTGTTGCGGGCGAGCGAAGAGTTGATCGAAACGCTGGAGGAGAATCAGGTCGAGTTTTGAACACATGTAGCTCGGGCGTTGAAAAACTTTGCTAGGAGTGAGAATTCTTTTCCTCTTTAGGTTCAACTGCAGAATCTTATCACATCAAAATTCATCGCTCATTTTCTGGAGGAAGTTTCCACTTGGCAGAAGAAACTTTGCATTGCCGATCAAGTCACGACAGTTTGGTTCGAGGTTCAGCGTACTTGGATGCATCTGGAAAGCATTTTCATGTCCTCCGAGGATATTCGTCGTCAATTGCCGGTGGATTCTGACCGCTTCGATCGAATAGACGGAGAATTTAAAGAAATGATGCAAGATATGGCGAAGACACCGAATGTAGTCGAGGCGACAAATCGAGACGGTTTGCTCTCTGCTTTAGACGAGCTGCAGAAGGAACTCGTTTTATGCGAGAAAGCACTCGCGGAATACTTGGAGACTAAACGATTGGCCTTTCCTAGATTTTATTTCGTATCTTCCAGCGACCTTCTTGATGTTCTATCGAACGGTAATCAGCCAGTGATTGTCGCTAGACACTTGATCAAGCTGTTTGACTCGATGGCCCAGCTTAATTTCGTCGACGTCGAAGAAGGCGCACCCAGGCGCGTTCTTGGTGAGTATAAGAAACGCATCAGCGATTGGTCCAAATCAAGTAATCAATGATTATCGTCCTGTTACCAGGCATGCATGCCAAAGACGGTGAGTATGTGGAGTTCACTAACTGTGAAATGGTCTGCGCTGGACCGGTAGAAGTCTGGCTAAATCGTCTTCAACATGCCATGAGAGCAACAATTCGTTTCTATTTTGGTGAGGCGGTCGTCACCTACGAGGAGAAGCCGCGCGAGCAGTGGCTTTTCGATTACCCAGCACAGGTCTCACTATGCGGTACGCAAATCTGGTGGACAACCGAGGTAAACCTCGCATTTTCGAGACTCGAGGAAGGGTATGACAATGCCATAAAGGATTACTTGAAGAAGCAGATATCCCAGTTGAGCACTCTGATTACCCTCCTACTGGGGGAGCTGACTAAGCAGAACAGACAGAAGGTAATGACGATTTGTACGATCGATGTTCACTCGAGAGACGTCGTCGCCAAGCTGGTTCAAGCCAAGGTTGAAACCGCCCAAGCTTTTCAATGGCAGAGTCAACTCCGTCATAGATGGGACGAAAAGGAAAAAGATTGCTTCGCAAATATCTGCGATGCACAGTTCAGATACTCTCACGAATATCTAGGAAACACACCGAGGTGAGTATAAAAGGTGAAAATCATCCGCCAGATAAGCGTGAGGGTTTCAATGACTTATCCCGTTCGAATCACAGGTTGGTAATCACTCCGTTAACGGACAGATGCTACATAACATTGACTCAGTCCTTGCATCTGGTGATGGGTGGTGGTCCTGCGGGTCCTGCGGGTACGGGAAAAACTGAGACGACCAAGGACTTAGGCAGAGCGTTGGGTATAATGGTTTACGTTTTCAACTGCTCAGAGCAAATGGATTACAAGTCTTGTGGGAATATTTACAAAGGTTTGGCTCAGACCGGTGCGTGGGGTTGCTTTGACGAGTTCAACAGAATCTCGGTGGAAGTATTGTCTGTAGTCGCTGTCCAAGTGAAGTCCGTCCAAGACGCGATAAGAGACAAGAAGGACAAGTTCAATTTCATGGGTGAGATAATCGCGATGGTTCCATCGGTTGGAATATTCATAACAATGAATCCCGGATACGCCGGGCGGACAGAGTTGCCGGAAAATCTGAAGGCTCTTTTTCGACCCTGTGCAATGGTCGTTCCGGATTTCGAGCTGATTTGCGAAATTATGTTGGTCGCTGAGGGTTTCCAAGAGGCGAGGATACTGGCAAGAAAATTCATTACTCTGTACACGCTGTGCAAGGAACTGCTTTCGAAGCAGGATCACTACGACTGGGGGCTCAGGGCTATAAAGTCGGTTTTAGTCGTTGCAGGAAGTTTGAAACGCGGTGACCCTGGACGACCGGAGGAGGAGGTCCTGATGCGAGCTTTACGAGATTTTAATATACCAAAAGTCGTATCGGACGATTTTCCCGTGTTCATGGGACTTATCGCGGACTTGTTTCCCGCCCTAGACGTACCCAGAAAACGTGACTTGGAGTTTGAGAAAACCGTGAAACAAGCAGCTGCGGATTTGAGCCTTCAGCCCGAAGACGGGTTCATACTGAAAGTCGTGCAACTCGAGGAGTTGCTGGAGGTGAGACACTCCGTGTTTGTGGTTGGTACGGCCGGTTCTGGAAAGACTCAAGTTTGGAAATCGCTGTTCAGGACATATCAGAACATCAAGAGAAAACCGATGTACAATGACCTGAATCCGAAGGCAGTAACGAACGACGAACTCTTCGGAATCATAAACCCAGCTACCAGAGAATGGAAGGACGGTCTGTTTTCCGTCATAATGCGAGAGCAGGCAAACCTTGGAGGCGATAATCCAAAGTGGATCGTCCTTGACGGTGATATAGATCCAATGTGGATAGAGTCACTGAACACCGTGATGGACGACAATAAAGTTCTGACGCTTGCCAGCAACGAGAGAATAGCGTTGACTCCAGCGATGCGGTTGCTCTTCGAAATATCGAACCTCAGAACGGCAACACCGGCGACCGTATCTCGGGCCGGTATTCTGTATATCAACCCTCAGGATTTGGGCTGGAATCCATATGTAACCAGTTGGATAGAGACGAGAACTTTACCGGCGGAGAAATCGAACTTAGTTATACTTTTCGACAAGTATATTCCACCCTGTTTGGAAACGCTGAGAACAAGGTTTAAGAAGATAACACCGATCGCTGACATGGCTCACGTAGAAATGCTCTGTCATCTGCTGAACTGTCTTCTGCAGCCAGATTTAACCGCCGTTGATTTTACCAAAGAACATTATGAGCTGTATTTCGTATTCGCTGCGGTTTGGGCGTTTGGATCTTCCATGTTTCAGGATCAGACGGTCGACTATCGCGTGGAATTCACAAAATGGTGGGTGAATGAGTTTAAGCAAGTCAAATTCCCGTCGCAAGGAACCGTGTTCGATTATTTCATCGACTACGAGACGAAGAGTTTCGTTCCCTGGACGGAACGTCTGCCGAAATTTGAACTTGACCCAGACATACCGTTGCAGGCCGTGTTAGTTTACACCGCTGAATCGATAAGGATAAGGTACTTTCTCGACTTGCTGATGTCGGAAAAGCATCCGGTAATGTTGGTCGGTACGGCGGGAAGCGGGAAGACGGTTTTGGTATCCGAGAAGTTGTTGCAACTCTCGGAGAATTACGCTATCGCAAATGTTCCTTTCAATTTTTACACATCCTCAGAGATGCTTCAAAAGATACTTGAGAAACCATTGGAGAAAAAAGCTGGTCGGAACTATGGACCCCCCGGAAACAAAACGCTGGTGTACTTTATCGACGATATGAATATGCCGGAAGTAGACACGTACGGAACGGTTCAGCCCCACACTCTGATCCGGCAGCATTTAGACTACGGACATTGGTACGACAGGACAAAGCTGTCATTGAAAGATATCCACAACTGCCAGTACGTGAGCTGCATGAATCCCACGGCCGGATCGTTTACTATAAATCCTAGACTCCAACGGCATTTCTCCGTTTTTGCAGTTAGCTTTCCGAACACGGAATCTCTGACTACTATCTACGCGTCCATACTGTCTCAGCACTTCGCGAACGTCGAGCACAGGTACGACTAAAGAAAGAGAGAAAGAAAAAACCAGTAAATTTTGCCATTACCTGAGTCTTGATTGTTCTAGGTTTCCGCTCACCGTCACTGAACTCTGTAACCCGATCGTTCAAGCGTCTCTTCAGCTGCATCATCGTTCTTCCCAAGTATTTTTGCCGACGGCTGTGAAATTTCATTATATATTCAACCTCAGAGACTTTTCGAATTGCTTCCAAGGCTTGCTATTCAGTGGAAACGAATGCTTGCAAGGCTCCATAGATGTCATCAGACTATGGATGCACGAAACGCAGCGCGTGTATGGCGACAAATTGACTGACGAAAAGGATATCGAGTCTTTCTCAAAACTACAGTTGGATACTTTGAAAAAAAATGTCGAGGAGGTGGATGAAAGCGCGCTCCTTGAAAAGCCAAACATTTACTGCCACTTTGCAGGTGACGTATTTGACACGGACACCACTATTCACGACGTACTGCATTAGGAGCAATCACGAGCCCATTCAACTCGATTCAATAATTTATGAATTTTCCAGGAGGCATTGGGGACCCCAAGTACATGCCAGTAACGGATTGGGCGGTACTGCATCGTCTGCTGACCGAGGCTTTGGTTAGCTACAACGATCTCGTTGCGGCAATGAACCTCGTCCTTTTTGAGGATGCGATGATGCACGTGTGTCGGATAAATCGGATATTGGAATCGCCTAGAGGAAGCGCACTGCTTGTGGGAGTCGGTGGTTCAGGAAAGCAAAGTTTATCGAGGTTAGCAGCGTTCATAAGCGCGCTTGAAGTGGCGCAAATACAATTGAGAAAAGGATACGGGGTTACGGATTTGCGAACGGAACTGGCTGGCCTCTACTCGAAATCCGGTCTAAAAAACGTCGGGATGATGTTCCTGATGACGGACGCTCAGGTGCCAAACGAACAGTTCCTGGTTCTCATCAACGACATGTTAGCCTCGGGGGAAATTCCCGACTTATTCCCCGAAGATGAAGTTGAGAATATAATAGCGGGTGAGTACAATCGATCGCATAATTTGTAACGGAATAAATCACGCGGCCGACTGATACACTACACGATTTACTCCCACAGGCGTACGGAACGAGGTCAAGGGGGCTGGTATATTGGACACACGTGAAAATTGCTGGAAATTCTTCATCGATCGGGTTAGACGACAGCTGAGAATTGTGCTCTGCTTTTCACCCGTTGGTTCGACCCTACGTGTAAGATCGAGGAAATTCCCCGCTATCATAAACTGCACGGCGATAAATTGGTTTCACGAATGGCCGCAGGAAGCTTTGATGTCTGTGTCGAAAAGGTTTTTGCAGGAACTTAACGAGCTGCCGGAAAGTTATAGGTGAGTTAAGCGAGTCTCTATATCGACCACGTCGAATAGCGTATCAATTTTTCAACTCATTGCAGAGAATCAGCGGCAAGATTCATGGCTCATGCTCACACTAGTGTAAACGCGGCGAGTCGTTTGTACCTGGCGAGTGAACGGCGATACAATTACACAACTCCGAAATCCTTCCTCGAACAAATCAGCCTGTACACCAAGCTTTTGCGCACAAAATCGAAGGAGCTTCAAGGACGGGTAGAGCGGCTTGAAAACGGTTTAGCTAAGCTGCGATCGACGGCGGCTCAGGTAGACGAATTAAAGGAGAAATTGGCAGTTCAAGAAATCGAATTACAGCAAAAGAACGACGCTGCGGATGCGCTGATCGCTATAGTCGGCGTCGAGACAGATAAAGTTCAAACGGAAAAGGCTCTGGGTACGACTTGATGCAATTTTATACCTTTGAAGTACGAGCTTAAACTCCGTCTTTGGGGTAATCAAGATTTTTCAATAATTTTCGAATTCCCATCAGCTGACGAAGAGGAATCGAAGGTGGCCATAATAGCCCAAGAGGTATCGAAAAAACAAAAGGACTGTGAGGTGGACCTGATGAAAGCCGAACCGGCTTTGCTGGCTGCCCAAGAAGCTTTGAATACCCTGAATAAAGCGAATCTTACTGAGTTGAAATCGTTCGGTTCACCGCCTGGGGCTGTGACCAATGTCACCGCAGCCGTAATGGTGCTCTTGGCACCCGGCGGTAAAGTGGCCAAAGATAGAAGCTGGAAGGCGGCTAAGGTGGGACCGATAATCGGACAAGAACCGCGGGTCATTTATACGGCGGTTTGTTTTTTCTCGTTTCAGATCGTCATGGCTAAGGTCGACACGTTCTTGGACGCCCTGATCAATTACGACAAGGAGAATATTCATCCGGAAGTGATAAAGGCCATACAACCATATCTAAAGGATTCCGAATTCGAACCAGAGTTCGTAAGGTCAAAGTCTGCCGCCGCTGCTGGTCTATGTGCCTGGGTTATTAATATTATTAAATTCTATGAAGTCTTCTGCGACGTTGAGCCAAAGCGAAAAGCCCTGGCTCAAGCGAACGCTGAGTTAGCGGCGGCTCAGGACAAGCTCGGCGTCATAAAACGAAAAGTGGCTGTGAGTTATTTCGGATCCTCTTTAAGCGTTTCAAAGATTAGCTAGAAAATGTTTATCCAAGAAGTCCGGCGGACGCGGTTGTAATTTTTTTTCGGTATTCTTAGTCGCTGGAAGAACAACTGGCAAAATTGACTGCTGACTTTGAACAAGCTGTCGCTGAAAAATTGAAGTGTCAACAAGAGGCGGACGCGACGAATGCAACGATTCAATTGGCTAACAGACTGGTCGGTGGTTTAGCCTCAGAGAACGTCCGATGGGCCGATTCAGTGGCAAAGTGAGATACGACGAGCGGAGATAGTGGTATCCCATGAGTCTAGATTATCGATCCTTTTACACTGAGTTTATGACTGTTTCAGCTTCATGCAGCAAGCTACGACTCTGCCGGGTGATGTGCTACTGGTAACAGCGTTTATCTCTTACGTCGGTTGTTTCACAAAGCAATTCCGTTTGGATCTTCAGAACAAACAATGGTTTCCCTTTTTGCGAACACTGGAGCCTGCTGTGCCGATAACGGAGGGTCTGGACCCACTCTCCCTTCTCACAGACGACACGCAAATAGCCAAGTGGAACAACGAGAGCCTGCCCAACGATAGAATGTCGACGGAAAACGCGACCATTCTGACAAACTCTGACAGGTGGCCACTGATGATAGACCCGCAGGTACGGATCTTCGATCATGAAGTTCTGGATAGCTATTCAAATCCGGCTTACACAGTTGCAGGGAATAAAATGGATAAAGCAAAAGTACGGGGACGATTTGCGGATCATTCGTCTGGGACAAAGAGGTTTTTTGGAGGTAATCGAAGTGTCTTTGGCGAGCGGGGCCACGGTCTTGGTTGAAAATATCGGTGAGACGGTCGATCCGGTTCTCGACCCTCTACTGGGTCGTAACTTGATAAAGAAAGGTCGGGCTATAAAAATCGGCGACAAGGAGGTTGAGTACAATCCGAAATTCAGGCTGCTTCTTCACACAAAGTTGGCAAACCCTCACTACAAGCCAGAAATGCAGGCGCAGACAACTCTGATAAACTTCACGGTGACTAGAGACGGTTTGGAAGATCAACTGCTCGCGGAAGTAGTCAAGGCCGAAAGACCGGACCTCGAGGAGCTCAAGGCCGAGTTGACAAGGCAGCAGAATGACTTTAAAATCACGTTGAACGGATTGGAAGATTCTCTCCTCTCAAGGTAACGGTTCCTCACTGCTGACAGCGAATCGAATTTGAAATTCTTTCACCCGCAGGTTGTCTTCAGCTGGAAGTAACGTCCTCGGGGACACGGCGCTGGTTGAAAACTTGGAGACGACTAAGCGTACGGCTGCCGAGGTCGAGTGCAAGGTTACAGAGGCCAGGGGCACCAGCAAGGAGATAGACGCTGCTCGTGAACTCTATCGACCGGCAGCGGCTCGTGCCTCGTTGCTTTACTTTATTCTGAATGATTTGAACACGATAAATCCGATATACCAGTTCTCCCTGAAAGCCTTCAGCGTCGTTTTTCAAATGGCCATACTGAAGGCTGATCCGGCGCCCGACGTCACCGGCCGGGTGAAAAATCTCATCGAGTGCATAACGTATTCCGTATTCATGTACACGACGAGGGGACTGTTTGAGTGCGATAAGCTCATTTTTGTGTCTCAGATGGCATTCCAGATCCTATTAACGAACGGGGAAATCTTGGCCCCCGAGTTGGACTTCTTGTTGAGGTTTCCAATTACCCCGCACGTTACGTCGCCGGTTGAATTTCTCTCGAACACCAGCTGGGGTGGAATAAGAAGCTTGGCTACAAGAGACGACTTCCGGTAAGCCCGTGTTCGACTTTAGCCACGTTGTAAGTGCTCGGCTACTACGGATCGTCGAACGGTCGATAAACTCTTTCGTTTCTATATCTTTTTCAACTCTTTCAAGAAATCTTGACCGAGACATTGAAAGCTCTTCGAAACGTTGGAAGAAACTTGTCGAATGCGAGTGTCCGGAACGTGAGAAGTTTCCTCAGGAATGGAAGAACAAAACCGCCCTTCAACGCCTCTGCATGCTCAGAGCCTTGCGCCCAGACAGAATGACTTACGCGATTTCAGCTTTTATCGAGGAAAAACTTGGCCCTCGATACGTCGAAGGTAGAACCGTAGAATTCGCCAAGTCTTACGAAGAAACCAGCCCCACCACACCGATATTCTTCATATTATCGCCAGGGGTGAATCCTCTAAAGGTGAGAAGAGCTACGTCACGAATTGGAGCGCGAAAGCTTCTGTTCCAAACTATATCTAATTTCATGCAAATGCTTGCGAGTATCTTACCTTCGCCCCTCAACAAAACAGGACGTTGAAGCCCTAGGCCGGAAGTTAGGGTTCACCTTCGACGCCCAGAATTTCCACAACGTGTCTCTTGGCCAGGGGCAGGAGATTGTAGCCGAACAAGCAATGGACGAGGCAGCAAAAATGGGCCACTGGGTGGTACTCCAAAATATTCATCTCGTGAAAAAATGGTTGCCATTGTTAGAGAAGAAGTTGGAAATTGCTGCCGAAGGCTCTCATCTGGATTACAGAGTTTTTATGAGCGCTGAGCCAGCGAGTTCTGCGGCTGGTCACATAATACCACAAGTTTGTGTACCGAGTATTAAGGGGGGATCCCCTTTTTTTCAATAAATTTGTCGCTTTTTTCTAACTCTCTGGTGAAGAAACTATAGAACGGATCAATGCGAAATTTGGCATGTGGATTTATTCATCTTTTATCTATTCACAAAAACATTAAAAATAATTTCCTCTTCCGGTTAATGCTGTGCACGATTTGAGTCTTCCCATTGATTCTACAACAAAAACCCAAAAATATTTTACTTTACACACATGTATCTATCGTGTGACGTAGTGAAAAAAAAGAAAAGAAAATTGAGGATCCGGTGATGTTTTAAACTCAAGCAAATAGATCGATGTTTTTGGTACAAACGAAAAAATATTTAACGTATTCGTTTTTTTTTCGTCAAACGATAGCTACATGTGTGTAAAACAAAATGTTCTTGGGTTTTTTTCAGGATTAATGGGAAGAATCAAATCGTGTACAGCGTCAACTGAGTATCATCGCACGTCGAGAGTAATTTTTTTGTGAATAGATACGCGATAAACAAATCCACATGCCAAATTACGCACTCATCGGTTGTATAGTTTCTTCATTAAAAAATTAGAAAAAAACGTCAAATTTAGGGGGAAAAAGGCAATCTTCCCTTAGACCCATCGTAAAAACCGACGAGTTTATTAATATGAAAAATTCTTTCCACCTCCTTGTTGTCAGGGTATCCTGGAATCGTCAATCAAAATCACAAACGAACCTCCCACTGGCATGCAAGCAAACTTGCACAAGGCCCTGGATAATTTCACCCAAGAAACGCTCGAGATGTGCGGCAAGGAGGCGGAGTTCAAGGCGATACTGTTTTCTCTGTGCTATTTCCACGCTGTGGTCGCGGAGCGGCGTAAATTCGGCCCTCAGGGGTGGAACAAAATTTATCCATTCAACGTCGGCGACCTCAACATAAGCGTCAGTGTGCTTTACAATTATTTGGAAGCGAGTCCGAAGGTGCCTTGGGAGGACCTCAGGTACTTGTTCGGGGAGATCATGTACGGCGGACACATTACCGACGACTGGGATCGCAGACTGTGCGTGTCTTACCTCGAAGAATTAATGCAGCCAGACTTAGTCGACGGGGAACTTCAACTAGCTCCAGGTGAGTGTAGCAAATAAATTCAGCGAAAGAACCTCGCTTTCGATTCTTTTTTGATTATATATTCAGGATTCGCGGCGCCTCCGAACACGGATTTGGTCGGATACCACACTTACATCGACGAGGCAATGCCACCAGAGTCTCCGTACTTGTACGGACTCCATCCCAACGCAGAGATTGGTTTCCTCACAACGACGTCTGAGAATTTGTTCCGAACAGTGTTCGAGATGCAGCCGAGAGACGCCGGAAGTTCAGGAGGTCAAACAGTGACCCGAGAAGACAAGGTGAGCTTTTCACTCGGACGAGTCTCGCATAGTTCGTAGGGTAATTTCGCAGGCTAATATAGCCTGATGTAAACTACTAATCGTCTCATCCTGTTCAATAAGGTGAAGCAAATCTTGGATGAGGTAATGGAAAAACTTCCGGAAGAATTCAACATGATCGAGATAATGGGTAAAGTGGAGGAACGAACGCCTTACGTGATCGTCGCCTTCCAAGAGTGCGAAAGGATGAATTATCTCACTGGCGAGATGAAGAGGAGCCTCCGTGAGCTAGACCTCGGTCTTAAAGGAGAACTGACGATCACTTCGGACATGGAAGTTCTCGAGACCGCTCTCTTCTTCGACCAAGTTCCGCCTATATGGGCCCAGAGGGCCTATCCCTCTCTTCTGGGTCTGACGGCTTGGTTCGTCGACCTTCTGCTCAGGCTGAGAGAACTCGAAACTTGGTCTACAGACTTTGTAGTGAGTTCCAAATGCGAGCGATACATTTTTGTTCGCATGAATAGAAAAACTGATCGATCCTGTTCCAGTTACCAGCGTCGGTGTGGCTGGCTGGTTTTTTCAACCCTCAATCGTTGCTGACTGCGATTATGCAGTCGACGGCAAGGAGATACGAATTGCCTCTGGATAAAATGTGCCTGCAGTGTGACGTGACGAAAAAGAACAAAGAGGAATTTACGTGAGTATAACGACTGTCCCACGTTTTCGCGAAAAACACGGTTAGCGAAATGTTTCATCACAATTCAAGAGCGGTTTTTCAACTCGTCAGTAATTAAATTCACCGAGTGCACTATACTGCGGATATTCGCACGATGTTTATTCGCGTATTCATGTCATTCATGTACGGGAGTTTGCGGCCTGTATATATACACTGCTGCGTAATTTGCGCGACAAATCTGCTTATTCGCGAGGCATGACGACGAGAGGACTCGACGTAATCCCGAATTGAGTCAAGCACGACCCTTTAACCCTTTGCGGCGAGTAATACGGTCTAATTAAGGAAAACTACCGTAATAACTCGACTCTCGTCAGTTATTATTTACCACTTAAGTGGAGGCTAGTTTGTACAATGGTTTAGGAAAATTTCTAACCAGTTCTGCACCGCGGGAGGGGGCCCACGTTCATGGAATATTTATGGAGGGTGCGCGGTGGGACGTGCAGACTGGAATCATCGTCGACTCCAGGCCGAAGGAACTCTTTCCTTCCATGCCCGTGATAAACGTTCGTGCTATCACCCAGGACAAACAGGATCTGAGGAACATGTACGAGTGCCCCGTATACAAGACAAGAACTCGGGGTCCTACCTACGTTTGGACCTTCAATTTGAAGACCAAGGACAAACCGGCCAAATGGACTCTGGCTGGAGTCGCTTTGCTGCTCCAGACGTAGGCGGAAACGATTTTTATTACAATGTTACTACGCACGCATACGTCATTTATATTTATGTATAGAATAATTACGTATACAGATTGTGCAGGAAGAATAATTTATATGTATACAAGGTGCGGGATTAAATGACATTGTTGAAATGGATATTAAAATTCTGGACACAATGGCTCATTGTTGTACAGTATATATGGGTACCTATAAGCTTTTCCAAGTATCGATTACCAACCCAAAGGCAAGTCACTGAAAAAGCTCCTCTCTGAATAAGAAAAGTTGAATTCTAAAAGGAAAGAACAGACATTTTTCATGCGTGCCTTCGGGAGAGTTAATAACTATTCCATATTTGATAGATTCCTGCATTCTGTATTATTTTTAAATTGTCCCTTTTACCGTTTGATACACAATGTACGTATGTGTGTAAATATATTGTATGCTAGCTCCAAGATGTCGGGAGGAAATCTAATTTCTTTCGCTAACATGATGCAATTTTGATCTCGGTCTAGAACGCGGAAAGCTTTTATCCCCAAGGCAAATAAGTCTTCGATGTTTCTAGCCATCTGCAGCGGTACTGATAAGTTCGAAAATTAAATTCCGTCTCCCTCCCTCTGTACTCCTCATCTCTTTTTCTCCTGCTTCGTTTCGTATTTGTTTTTTGATTTCTTTTTTTTTTTTTTTTGTTTCTGTGTTTTTTTTCTTTTTTCTTTATCATAGCAAATTAGATTCCGTCTCAGACTAAAAATCTACAAATGAAAAACAACAATAAGCGGAAGGGTAATAAAAAAGAAAGAAATGGAATAAAGATCTTCACTCGGGGAAAATTAGAATCTGAAATTAAAGGGAAATATGAAAGAGCTCGGGAGAAGCTGCATTGAATCCGTCGGGTGATTCGTATTTCCCAGTTTGTATTCCGTTTGATTAAACCGGAGGACTTTTATCCGAATCCTGCGCCTGATGAAAATCCGTCCGAAGTTAAACGCACGTACGTCAACGCCGATGCAGACGTGCAGCGATCCCTGAGGGGCTCTCAGAGAAAATCGTGAATGAATCAGAACCTACCCACATACACGTACCGCAGTTTCGAGGGTCTGTTTATACAAGGTCTGCTCCATTGTCGGTATAATCATCGCAATCTAGAGTTTTCATTAGCCCCGTTAAATAGCAGGTATCAAATATCACTCATTCATACGTCAGTCAAGAAGAATCTGCGCGGTGGTTCGATATCGGTTTCATAATTCATTCCTAACCCCAGTCCCCCCAAAATTTTTCAACGCTTAATTAGGGTATTAATTTACTCGGTATAAAAAATATAGATTTCAAGTAAAATTGTTACAACGCTTCTTCGCCACAACAGCATACCTACGTATTACGCATACCTAATTATGCTTGCGAACTTTTCTCTACCGGGATCAATTCCTCAGGCATCAGAATTGTCTAGGATAATACGGAGGATGATCACGCTGCAAAATTGAAAAAAAAAATAAATAAAATAGACAAAATAAAATTCTGTCTGGCGATCTACGGTTGCAATCGCTGCAGGTATAATTAACGGAACGCGAACACCGAGCTGAACCATGCGCTGCAATATTAAATTCGTGACAAATACCTCGGCTCGGAGCTTGTACGGTTTTTTTTTTTTTTTGATTCTGTTTTTTTTTTTTAAACAAAATTACTTTTCCACCGGTGCCGCGTGGCCTGTGTAAATTCCGCCTCCTATGTATATGGATTCGCGATTATTAATAGAAGGTCGTTAGCGTGACAAATCGCGTGTCAACTCGACGTGTCACCGTCCTGTCTAAAGCCTCGCTAACCCTGCTCCAGGCTGACTTGCTGCCCTGTCTGATGACGCGGGACACTTTGCGTATTTAAAAAAGATTTGCATCGTTCAATTACGACGGGGTGAAAAATTATTGTTTAAATAATTGCTTTGAAAATACAAAAAAAAAATAATAATAACAGCCCAATTTTCAACGGACGCACACGGATATGTTTTGCAAAATGTGAAACGAATCTAAAAAAATGTATCAATCCTGAGGTCGAAATGTCAACGATCAATGTTCTCGCTACTTCTATTCAACAGGATTAGAATTTTCGTCTTGACTTGCGACTGAATAATCCACCTGTTTAATCTCAGACTGAGAATAGAATGTCAACGCAGACGGCTGATTGATATTTAATCATACAACTACAGAAGTTCAACCGCACTTCGGTATTTGCACATCCCGTGTTATATGCATTGTCTTATTGTCTCTTGATTCGACGCAGAAATTTGTCGCCGGAAAATGGACGAGAATTTGCGATGTCGCATTGAAAATCATAACCCTCAAACAGCGGATGGGTAAAAATGTGTCAACCAAATCAAGCATGACGAACATGTATCGTGACTTTGAAATCACTAGTCGACATGCATTTCTTATTAACGTATGAGATTGAAAATATTTTTGAGAATGAATTTGAAAGAAGGATATTTGCATTTCGCATCTTCTGTTTTTGAATTATTCAATCCTAATACATATTTCTACAACTTGGATTGGTAATGAAAATTCAGGAAGAAAATATTTCTGAAAACGATGATCTGATACCTCTTTTAAATTGTATAATTGGAATTTTCTCTGGTTAATGTCACGCGATCGAGCCGATCGCTCGAGTATCCAAGAAAACCTTTTCCCTTATCGCGTATGGAATATGACGCGAAATGATTTTTGGATTTGGGCTTAATTGCAGGCGTCATATCACGGTGAACAGCCACCCCTGAGCGGTGACTGCAGGAGGTAAAAAGTCGTTTGGAGTGATGAAGTCAGGTTCACACGGACGAAAGCAAACACGCAGACAGACGCGCTCACGCATGGGAGAGATGTGTATTCAGTGATGGCGCGATCCTGGGTACAGGACGATATTAAACGTCGCCTTTGTTCGGAAAAAGGGTTCATTTTTCATCGCTGGCCTACCTACGCGTAGGTTAATCATTTTTAAAGGACCAGCCGGCTGTCCGTCATGCTAACGTCCTTATATTAAATAGCTGACGTGCGAGTGAAACAGGGAATTAAATTTAAGAGGGTCAGCCAGCGGGGGCTGCGTTCGACTGTAATAATGAAACGCTACTTGCCGAGGGTCCATCCGTCGTTCCCAGAAATATCTCTCCCTCTATATCTTGTTATGTGCAAATAATGCGAGATCTTGTCACACGAGAAAGGTTAAAAAATTACCGAATCAATCACCGTCGCAAGAAAAACTATCGTCGAAAAAAAAAAAAAAAAAACAGTCAAAAAACACCAGCTTCAAACACAAAAGGACACGTTTTATGCAACCCTTATTTTTAGAGTGATAAAAACCGAAATCACTGCTCGGAGAAAAATTTGATTCTTAATAGTTACTAAAAAGTTCTATTAATATGTGTATCTTTTTAATGAAGGTTTAAAAATTGTCGAAGTTGGGAGAAAAAAGTGGTACAAGTAACTGTACTCTCATGAAAAAAAATCCCAAGGTGAGCTTCGGTGTAAATTCGCACCCTCAATTTTTTCCTTATGGGAATTTGGCATAATCTATGAGTTGAGGATACGAATTTATATCCCAGTTGGTTTTTTTTTCCGTAAGAATACAGTGTAATAATATAATTGGCAGTACCAAAGTTTCTAATCTTTGCAATTTTAAATCATAACATTTTATCAGTTAAATGTAAGGCATTAAGATGCATTAACCATTGCACCAGTATTAAATTATCGAAATAGTTGAAAGAAAAAAATATTGCACGAGTGATGATAATGTAAAATAATATCCAGTAACGGATGCTAGATTTTATGACCATAATTACTAACACAATTCTCAATTTGCAACCACAACCGGTAATTTCTCTGAGTGACAGATTTTCATCAGGGAGTCGATCGTTTGGGGATTTCAATAAACTACCTAAAAACCAAAACCATTGAAAAAAAAAAAAAACGCTTGAATGATTTCCCACGGCGGACGTATCGCGATTGCTTTACGTTTTTTTCTTTTTTTTTCTTTTTTAGTTCACTTTCATCTCGTTATTCGAATCGAGTTGCCCCCCACCTCCCCCCCTTCGCGCCCTTTGGCGGAATCATTTATCGTCGTCGTATTATAAATGTCAGCCATTACTTTTCATCAGGTTCGGGTTTGGCCGTGTAGCAGATGAGCGCAGAGGATGGCATCCCCGTTAATACAGAACCACGACAAACCCTTTTTGTGTGACCATTACAACTACGCGACACCCCGGCCCCCTTCAAAAAACCTGTAGTAAAATATTCGCCGAGTGGATTTGGATACCGAGCATCAAGCCCGAAACGTGCTTTCCGTTATTTATATTTTTCCCTCGCGTTGCGTAGCGAGGCATTCCTATGCGCTCAGGCGGCACCCCATCCGAGAGGCTTGTCAAGAGATACGAGCCTGAAATACTGCCGACAAATTTGCGGATCCATCCTCTCGAGTCGGTCATGTTCCGCGATCACCGCGAAAATTCGACACCTCGCATATCGCGCGATTTTCTTTGTCTGTTTGTGCTTTACATATGTACACGTATCCCGCGGGTAAAACTCGACTCGCATATCAAATTTCACGTCGCAACAAAGCCGCGCGTGGGAAAATGTAGAAAAAGACAAAAAACAAAAAAAAAAAAAAAACAAAGATTGCAGACCGCGTAGTTGCCTAAGCAGGAACGTGAACCGATTGCACATGGTATTTACGCAAGTTATAAACAAAAGTTAATAAACTGTTTACGTAACGACCCAAGCGCACAACGGCGAACAATTAGGCGGTTCATTAGGCATTGCGTTTTTAGAATGTCACTAAGATATGGAACGGTTTTTCTATTATTCAATTTTCATACGACGGTAAGGAAAGCTATCTTTTCATTTCGTACGATTCAATCGGTATTCACGGTCGAGAAACTCCACACAGTTATATAAAACGATCCAATCGTCACCGTAAGTCGATATTTACGTGAGCGCGGCTGATGTCGAGGATAAAGATAATCTCTTCGTCATTAATTATTTTCCCCCAGTTGTGAGTCAAGCGCATGAAAGTGATGTCTGTTCAAAGTTTACAACGTATATATTCCGCAAGAAAAAAATGTGAGACACCCTTTATACGAGCTTGCGTTATACGCACCCGTGATTTTGCCTCGTCGCGTCAGCTTACAGAAATCGCATTTTCGTCAAAACTCCAATCACCATACATTCGGAGAAAGAGGGATGAAAAGAGAAAGAGAGAGAGCGAAGGGCGGGTGGGGGGGGGGGGGGGGGGGGGGGAATAACTGCAGAGACCTGTCGTGAACACGAACATATTTTTTATTCAACACTTTTTCTCTCTCTCTGTCTCTCTCTCTCTCCCTCTCTCTCTCTCCCTCCCTTCATCCACCGACGCCTTGTTAATTTGATCCTTTTATTCATCGTTGACATATTTTTCCGAAGGGCTGGGGGAGGGCCAAGATTCGCGAACGAAAACATTTGTTTTTTGTATCCATTTTCTCGATCCACTGCAGATCGTTGCGAAATTTTTATTTCGTTTTTCATTGACTTGCAGGATTCTCGTCTTGTCATTTCGCGAAACGTTTGCCGGCATAAACGAAAATGATCCCGGTGCTTTTTTTACGATCGAAAGATCGCGCCTCGTGTTGGCGCAATATCTCACACCGCCTAATAGAAGCGTTATGATGTTTCCAGAGGATCACATAAGATAAATACTCGCTAGGGCCAAATAAGCCCCATAACGGACAGGGGATCTGGGATTACGGCATAAATACTGCCCGTCGAGGATATAACACGTACCACGGTACCAAATATCGTCAAATATCGCGATCGCTTCTCGTGCTTTTTATAAACCCCGCGTACAAACAAGCCCTTTAAAAGAATTGAAATTGCCCTTTCCCCGTCAAACTCGATGTGTTATATAAAAAGAGATCCGTTCTAAATTTTCACTATGGAGATTTAAGGGGTGCAGGAGAAACGACAACTTTATCCCGTGACTGCGAAATACGAGTATTGGAAAAAGGAGAATATGAGAATAAAGAAAAAGAAAATTACCCAATTTCTGTCACCAGAACTTATTAATATATTATAAGATTATCAGTAGTCGGCAGCGTGGTAATTTTCATATCAAAGTATTTTGAGTATTATAACTCAGGGATCTCTAATCTTGGTATTCGTTATACACCGAACAATTCAAAAAGCGAATGACAAATCCCCAAAAAAAGATCACCGAGAAACATTAACCCAGGTACAGAATGTTGTAGGGTTGTAAAGTAGGCCGAAGTTTGTAGCTCGCTTTGTCTCGAGGGTAACGGGACTTGAGACAAGCCCGCAGTAATATGGATGTAAAGACTGTAACCGGGCGACGCTCATCCCTATATATATATATGTATATATAAAGAGAGAGAGAGTTGTGGTTCACCGCCAACTTGACTGTTCGGCTTGGGTAATTCAAGAGCGCAGGGTGAAAAAGAAGAACGAGAAAAGTTTTTAGATGAAAAAAATCCTCCTGGAACGTTTTGCTTGAAAATAGACAGACCGAATGGAAGGAAACGGGGGCGTTCGGGTACGTCGTAAATACACGCTATACATCCACCATCTCTGATGGTGCACCGTAACGGGGCAGCAAGGGAGGGACCCGAGCCGCGAAGCCACAAGGGATACAGCTTTAACTCGGCGCCTGGTTCTCCAAGTTCGATATTCCCTGGTCTCCGCCACATCGACCCTCTACAATGTTCCCTGGAGCCTTGGTCGGCTCCAAGAACCAGTAATCGCGATTACCGCATCGACGGTTCGATTCGGATTTTCCCAATTTTTAACCATCGGTCGGTATAAGTCGGTGAAAATGTCGAGCTGGGTGTTTGCTCCAGGAGGAAAAAGACGCGCTGAATTCCAAGTACACGTCCCGTATTTGTGCAAAGGCTTTTCTTCTCGTATTCCGATGCTGCTGAAAAAGCACTTGGCAGTGACATTGCTGGTTTCCTGCCGCTCTCGGTCAGGGTTGGAAAGCTTCGGTCGTGGGGGAGGGGGTAAGTGATGCGAAGGTCCCGGTGGCCGAGTAATTACCCCAACCTCCAGGGCTGACTAGACCCAGCAACAACCCCAGCCCAGTTGGATGACTGCCCAGCAGTTAACGTCACCGGCAGAACTCGATTCCAGACAGAGACGAGGAGGTTGTCAACCCGCCACGTCGACGATCCCCTTCAGACAGTCTCGGCAGCATCCCAAAGACGGTGAAAGCTTTCGCGCGAAACGGAGCTTTCAAATGCCTTTGGGACGAGTGCGGATTGGCCGCAAACTCGTTAGGCCATCGGACTCTCTTCGCGTTGATGGTAAATTAACGGCAAACGATGAAAGGGTGGAAAACATCGTCTCTCCCATGGCGTGAATATTCTCGATTTTCACCAACTTTTACACGGAGAGCCCCTGCAAGCGTAACCACCGAATTGCGAACAACTGCGACGTGCTTGTGTGCGTGCCGCTTTTCTCCTTCGGACCCGCGATTCTGTTTCAATTAAAGTAAAGTAAAACTCTCGGCAGCCATCAGCCGGACCACCGTGCTTTCATTTTATTCTACAAGGGAATTATTCTTTTTAATTGATACAGCGCGGGTCCTTTTTCTTCCTCCGTACAATACAGGTTCGGAATGAAAATTGTTATATCCTCTAGAAATTACACCGCGTACTCGGTTTTCCCCTGTCTTTCGGTCCTTTTGCCACGTTCGCTCTACGTCTTTGGTTCCATGGAAAAGAAAGTAAATTGCTAATTTTACGCGCGTAGTATTAATAACAAGGATAGGAAGGGCGGCGAGGCGATCCCGCGTTATTTTCCCCATGAGCCGGCGCAGCCCGCAGGATCGATAAATTCGCGTATTAGTTATAATGAGATAGCCGGGGTAAACGCCAAATACAATCATCTTAGTACCGAATTACTGGAAATTAATTAAGCAGTTGCGGAGGGTCGGGGAGAAAAGGAGACCTGCGAAGAAGGGGTGACTATAGCGGCGCAGCAGAAGACAGGGCCAAGGGTGGCCGGGGGAGGACTTGGCTAACTAGAGGCCTTTGAATATTACTCGCTCAACTCAGCAGATCTGTAAACCAATCAGTGACGCCTCACCGATACGAAGCCTAAGTCGGCCTAACTGGATTGCTTGACTAACTGCTTACTTGATTACTTGTTAGTTAGACTAGCGAAGGAGTCTGTAACTGTATACCTTGCTCGCAGCTAGTTAACGACGGTTCGACCATCCCTCCGAAACCATCGAGACGATTCTCCTATTCCATTGTAAAAATTCCCTATTACGTTCCACGGATGGCGGTGTTAAGCCATTCACATAAATTTACCAGTCTGAACCACAATGGAATTGTTTTTATGGTCAATTCGGCAATTCAATATCGGATATAGAGATATACCGTCATCGGACAGTCTTAGACTTGTATCATCATCGATCAACGATGCGAGATTGACGTCAGATAGCGTTATATCGTCGTCAAGTATAGTGTTAGATTGTCACTAAATATACACAGAAGTCCACACCGTAGGTTTAAAAGATTTGGGTTGTAGTGAAGAATTTCAGATGAAAGTCGTCTGGGTGGTTAAGCTTTGAATATAGGTGGGGAAAAAAACCGCGGGGTTTTGCGATGAAAGGAGAGTCGTAAAATAAAATAAAAAAACGCTTGAAAAAATACACAAAAAAAAAAAAAAAAAAACAACACGATTGACAAATATTGTCACAGAGATATTAATAACCCCCGTACGAGGTGAAATAAAAAACCGTAAGCAAATTGAGACTCGATTCGGGGAGTAAAGTCTACTAAATTTCACCCCTAACACGTCCAATCTAGACCAGCATCATATTTTTTGCAATTCCCAACGGAGTAGGAGGCGAGGCGAGGCGACGCGAGGCAGTCCATCGCGGTCCATCGTGAACGAGATATTTGATACCAGCTAGCCTCACCAAACACCGAGCGGGACACTGATTGTGTGCTTTGTCTTGATGTCCGCGGGCAAACTATAGGCCTAATTAACCGGACGAGTCTAATTAAAATTTGGACAGTATTTTCACAGCGATTTCGCGTCGCACCATCGCGGACAGATGGCAACCCCGTGTTACACTCTCTCTCACTCTCTCTCTCTCACTCTCTATTTGGCCATGCCTGGTCAGTTGTTCGACGCGAGCTGCGGGTTTGACTATCATTCCTGTCCACAAACACGACTCCCAAACCTCTGCCAATAAAGAGAATGTTTCGATGTTTGGTGACACTTAATTATTTCACGATACCGCGCATGTATCTATACGTGGGATATACATGCGGCCTGCAGCCTTTGTCGCACACCGCATTTCGGTCTTTGTGTTATTTTATACACCAGCATTGTCCGCCGGGGGTGAATCGGAGCTTTTCGCGATAATAACCCGTCCCTCGATCCAATGTTTTCACTTTGGAGATGAAAAATAAAAACACTTTTTTTATAGATTTGGATCTCTCGTGTCGGCGGGTCCGTCTGTTTGTCTCTCGAAATGCAAGGATCAAGTTTCAAAAAGTAAAACAAATAAAGGAATTTGTTTCAGGCAAGGTTTCACGACTGCGGACTGTCTGGGTCGAAGAGCTTTTAGAATACGGCTTTAGGGTTAAAAAAAATGACCATTTTCATGATTAGAATAAATGTTGGATAGGAAAAGAGAGAGAGAGAGAGAGAGAGAGAGAGAAGAAAACAAATACCCGGTACGTTCTCACAATACTCACATCAAAATTCATCCCGCGTCTTAATTTTACCGTGAAAACTCGACGAGCCTGCTGCACCACCCTTCGAAGGTTCAAAACCTGTTGCCTTAGCTCGGATTGCTACCCCTGATTTAATGCCACTCGTTTATTCTATGAGGGACTACTGCACCTCCGAGGATTTCGCTCAGAAGTAATTCGATCGGGTCCCACTGAACTTGGTGACACGTGATACAGATGTTAAGAATCGAAGAAACACGACTGTGACAAGACGTACTTTTAATGGGCGAAAAATTTGAAAATTTTTGCAAACCATGATATGGTTTTGAAGCATGATAATACTGCAGTGTTCCGTCGTCAATTAGTTTGATAATTGTCAGTGAAAGAAGTTTATATCTAGTGTAAAATAACTCGAGGTAACGATCGAGAAATCTTTTAAACAAAATAAAAGACGAGTTTCACAGACTTGGAAAAGTTACTATATTATTTAGCAATAAATTTTTGAATCAAATTTCGCCGCGCTAATGAACAATCGGCTTTGTCTGAAACTTGGATGAAAAACAAAGAGAACTATGTAATTGGCACGTTATGAGCTACAGGTTGATTCAGTTGACTCGAACAGATCGGAGAGGTGAATACTTCAAATATTTATTCTTGCGCCGCATAACAAGCAAAGAAGCAGATGGTTTATACTGCTTCAACGAAGATTTCCAACAACACTCTGGATTCATGTGCGACTCCGCAATGGCAATTTCAAACTGGTAAAAAAAAAAAACATTTACTTTACTGACACAGAATCGGATCAATTAATGTCAACAAGAATTTGCAGTGTCTCAGTATATTTTTTCAACCGAATGAGGTAATGGGAATTCAAACAGCCGTATCGTATTCACGGATGATCGAACGTACCGTCGATATTTCAAAAACACGTGTACTACAATGTTTGTACAGTGGGTAACGTCGTTAATACCGATCACGTGATTTTTCTCCACCTCATACACTTAATATATACGTCGAGTGCCCAACATTCGTTGGGAGAAAATATTACAAACTAATATTTGTCTTCGGGCAACCCTCCGTCGTACGGTCTGCACGGAGGGATATTCTCGCGACTAGCAGGCGTTGCCGGTAACCTGATTACCCCGGGACGTGATTTATTAAAAGGCTGATATTGCCTCCATAAACATTATCTACAGCCCAAGCACATCCCGATGCACCGGTACGAATACTCAATATAACCAGCTCACAACCTAAGTGATTTTCAATTTGATCGTAACGCCCACCGGCAGTATCGCGCTATCGATCATTCGTTCCGCTGCGCTTGCAAGCTCCGTTCCTCGACTGGATATCGATGACGGATTTGAAAAAAATGCAAGAGGAGAAACGGTGGAATTGATCAGCGCTAATCGACGAGGGGTAGCGAAACGCTTTGGCGCCTGTCAGACAGGCGAAACTGCGAGGAAAGTTGCTCACATATCCATGGTCTCATGGTCTTCGGACTCGGGGTGAACTGGTCCGCGTAAACCGAGGTTCAACGCCCATTGTCCCGAACTTTCGAACAGTTAAAATGCAACAATCGCGAGCAATTTGGGGCACAATGAATAAGGTGCGATGACGCCTGGGTGACCACATTGTAAACCGGGGTGCAGACAGGGGTGAAAGACGATTTGCATGGTTACCGGTCCGGCTCCGCAACGAGTCTGCGAAGCACCGAGAGAGAGAGCGAGGGAAAGAGATAGAGAGAGAGAGCTCGTTTCGCTCCGCCGGTGAATCCACCTTGTGTGGTACTCGTACATACGTACGTACATGCTGTCGCACACCTAATTGGAAAATTGTTATTATTCCGTTGCGGACCTTGTTTAAATGGGCTGTACGTTCAACTAGAGCTATGCAGCAGGTCGTCGTCGCGACTGCCCGGCGTTGCGATAAATGCTCCTTGTTAACCCCGTGTCTGCGGTCCCGAAGGGTCGACCTCTGTTACCATTCCCTCGAAAAAATGGGGAGACGGTAAAAAAAAGGAACCCGAAATTGGTCGCGGCAGGTAGGGCAGGTAATTTTGTACCGAAGAGGGTCAACACTACCCTGCGGATCAGGATTTTATCACGGTCTAGATCCTCGTTCGTTCGCTCATATGCGAACGCGTTCTCTTGGGTGAAAATTGACGGAAACTGATCGACGGTGACGTGTGCGGAAGACTCTAAGCCGTCATTTTAAAAACAGTGACCATGCATCGAGTTAAATCCGCGGAGCATCCGAGCCGTAAATATTTTCGTTCCAGTCGAACGGATTGGGGAGAAGCTTTTTAACGAGTGTTTTTTAAGAGGGAGGAGCTTTTCATTCCGTCGAATACAGTGTATGATTCGTTGGTGGCATCACGGCGAGCGGGTTTTGCGAGGGTTGCAGGATTTGTTACGCTCGAATGAGAGAGTGGCAATTTAGAATTTCTTCTATCGGCTATTGAAAACTGTCATGGGAACTCATAACCCTTTGAGCTTCGAATTCTCGTGTTATCGCGTCCCGACGGGTCTGCCTTCCTCCTCTCTCTCTCTCTCTTTCTCTCTCTCGTCAATGCGCGGATAATCCCCATTCGGGTATCGCGCGGCGAGACAATGCCCGGCTTACACTTCATACCTTCTCTATTCCTCGTTCATCTCCTTTGTGCATACTACGTATATAATCTCCGGTAAACGTAACAGGAGTTTAAACATCCACTCAGCGTAGACGTCACACGTTTTATCGTGTCCTTGAACCAGGCTGCAAAACGTTCGCCTCAAGTTGACACCCTTACAATCAATCTCCTCCAAGTGTCTACAGGGAAAGAAATGCACTACGTGTTATAAGATACAGAGAAATGTGTCGTCCTTTGTCAAGGACCTTGATTTCAAGACCAGAGAAGTGCTGTTCTCGATGGACGATGTCCGTCGAATTCTCGAAACACCAATCGAAGTAAGACTAACGGTAAAATTGGGTCCAGAAGAGCGTTGGTTTAAAATGGTAGGTAATGTCGTCTCATCGATAAAATCTCCGGCAAGCCGACACGCTGTGACTCCGATCAGATCAGATAAACTCTGTTCTGCACCTATCCACCGACCTCCTGGCATATTGATAACAGCACGTGCCGTTATTGAGTTGGCAAACTTGTACAATAGAAGAGCCAGAGAGACGAAGGTTTGGCTCAAGCCCGAATCCATATTCCATCGAGGCGGTGGGGTTCTGGTGCATGCATAGAGAGGCGGAGTAATGCCCGTGTACGGCTAGACGCTAATCATATCCGTTACTCGCCCTTTGTTCAAGGGTGGAGAGAACGAGGACCTCGCTACGATATTGAATGAGAAGTCGATCGATACGGATACGCCAACGCCTAGTGCTCGCAATACCGAAAAACCTGAATCAAACTGACGAACTTCGTCCGCGAACGAAGATTCCGAAGTGAAAATTCTGCATCCATTCTACACCGTGCGAGTAGTGAAGCGGCGGAAGAACGTCAAGAACGACTTCGAACACCACGTCGAAAGCAATGGCGGACTGCAGTGACCACCAGGGATTATACAGAGCATGAATAATAATCATCAAGTATTCAAAGTACGCGATACTTTCGACGGATCTCCATTTCGCACGTGGCTTGGGGGCGCGAGCGCCGTTGGTCGAAACGATGATGTGTTATTATTATACCCCGAAGCCCCGGGCGACCAGATGTAGAAGCAACTGATTGCCGCCATGCCCATCTGCATACGCGCTTATAATGCGCGGTTGTAAATTCATTCCAACAAAAATCAAGCCGACTCCCCTTTTTTCATACCGATATCAGGGTTGTCCGTACGTTTATGCAATATATGCGTGACGTACTACAGAGTTAAATATCGTTTTTGTGTGTTCCTACCTTCTTCAGGGCTCCTTCCACCAAGGTCCGACGTCCCGTGGCGAGACTCCGTTTCGGATTCCAGCATCCAATTGTCACCGCACCCTTACCTCGACTACAGGCTTGTTACTTTCTGAACCCATGCGTTTATCATCGAGTGGTTACCGTTCGTCACGGTGTATTAACTTCGCACAAAAGAGACGCGTGAACAGCTGAATAGTTTTTCCGATTGACTTGAGGATCAGCACTGCCGCGGAAACGAACCGGCGAGAAATCACTCGAACAACACCGTTACGAGGGCAGTGAGAGGCTTGCAGGGTACAAGTATTGGGGCACTAATAAGGCACTCGTCGGACAAGTCGAGGAGAAGAGGATTCCGGGATTCACGGGGGAAATCGTCCCGAACAAATTTCATATTTATTATTATCATTATTATTATTATTATTATTATTGTATTTTATAGTCTTATTTTCCGACCGGGCGCACGCTGGCCACTCGAGTCTTCACAAAGGGCTCCACCGACACTCCGAGAGGTATAAATAATGATCATTTTTCGGTACAATCCCACTCGAGTTTTGTTACCGGCGCGAAGTACCCTCGAAAATATGGAATGGAATGGAATGGAATGAAATGATCTTCCCTTGGTTCTCCGTACACACACCGGTTTCGTGGATCTTTTCATTTGCGGCAGGCGAGTGCTGCTACCGCCTTCTGAACGAATGAACGAACGAATAACCCGCTGCCCGATTCAGCCCAGCTGCAGATGTCGAAGGATTAAAACAGGCTTTGGTTTGGGGTTTGCTTTGCCCTTCTATGCTTTGCTCCGCTTTGCTTTGCTTTGCTTTGCTTTACCGTCAAATTTTTGCCCGGTAAAAAGTCCCTGCCGTACATACGTACATCCATCCACCCATCCTTCCTTCTTTCCTTCGCTGCAGGGTTGCCCTTTTGAGCCGTTCATATCCTTTCCGCGAACCCTTGTACGCCAGAAAGAGAGACAGAGAGAGAGGCTGCTCAATAGAGAGGATATTCTCTCGCATGAATACCGAACGGGCGCACGAGGTCACAGGTCAGAGGCGGGAGTTTACCAAAAGAGATATTCATCCCCGAAACCTTTTGTTTCTTTTCTTCTTCATCCTCTTCACGTCAGCTTTCAACACGGTTAAAGCCGTTGAAAAGACGCGCATCGCAAATATCACGCGCGCGAAAAAATATTCTCCGAATTAGCCTTTCCAATTCTGCAAAAAGCACTTGTACAGCCAACCATAGCTGTAGTCGCACGATCAAAACACTTGCATCGTTAACCAGCCGTCGGGTATACCTTATTCCGTACTTTGTCCCGCGTCTCTGTCCGATGTTGATATTCCAGTAACGCTACGACTCGTACCGTGTTTGAGAAATCCATCGGTGACACTGACAATGAGTTTACTCCGAAGTTTCACGGACGAGGTGCGACGGAATACTGACTTCGGTTTTCGTTCGATCGAAATTCACGGATACCTTAGCGATCGTTTCTCCGCTTTCGCTCCAAGCCTGGATTCGAAGTCCGTTCACGTCTCTGGAGCATCGGTGGTTGAGCAACTCGAATTGGCTCAGATGTGCCAAAGACGATGTTACGATTGTTTTCAGGAGTATCGAAAAGCTGTCCATGTTTTTTCCCTGTATCCATGTACACGTTTCCCTCGAGATGTGGTTAAATCAGGGGTGCCTATTCCCGCTAATTGAATATTCATACGCTACACGAGTACCTATATTTACATTTTAGTAAATTATCATATCAGCCTTCCGCGGATCCGTGTTTGCGGTCCGGGGTTGGATGGGTGTGCAGGTCGGAACTTATACTTGAGGTTGTTAAATCTGTTAGGATTGCCCCGCGATGCGAACGAACTGAGCCGAGCGAAGCGTGCATGCAGCTAGCGGCTGTGGCTATACGAGTACGGGCAGAAGACGGAAATACGTACATCGTACCGATGCCTATCCGCGCGGCATGTATGCAGAAGTAACATGTAGGTGGGGGCGGTCGGGTATCTGCCTACTTAATGCAATGTTTGCCGTTTCCTCCGTTTCCCTAAGCCTCCACGTATGATTTTAGGAAAAGGTTACCGTTCGCGGGACGCGATCCGCACCCCCGGAAAGCGGAGCAACACAAACACGAAACTTCACCCCCTGGGGGGTTTTCGCCACTGTTGCAACCCCGGAAGACAATCGTTGCGGATATATTCTTCTCGACTATCGTAGCTTCTTTCAGGCCGAATTTTCGACCGGCCCTTGACCACGTGATGCCTGTTTGCTAAGGGCCCGCCTTCCCGGTTCGTCGGCCATATTGGTCCTCAATTAAACAAATGCCGGACTCGAGAGTGAACGGACCCCCGTATATGCTCTCTTCGGTTTTAAAGGCAACGGACCAGGGGATGATGCCGTCGGTGGGCGAAAGCACACGTGTCGCGATCGGCTCCGCGTGTTACATTCGAGGGTGTCCGTGCCTCGTGCTCCCTCAACCTTGAGCTCGTGTGTGCAGCCAGTGTCGAAACGATGTACGCGCTGTTTGAATTGATCATTTTTTACACACCGCTGAAACATCTAATTGAATCAAGGCTCTCCCGCCTGTGGAAGCGAGCCACCCTCCTCGTTTTGTGCCCGTTGTCTGCAGCAGCGCGAAGGTGCCTTTTCGATTTCACGTTTCCTTAACCACCGTTCGTTACCCTGAATTTCCGTTGATTATTAATTTGCCAAGTTTTTTCTCTCTCTCTCTCTCTCTCTCTCTCTCTCTCTTTTTTTCGGTTTCTTTCTCGGCACGGTTTTGCGCGTCACTTTTTCATACATTTCACACTCGCTCTACAAATTTTGGCGAAAAAATGTAGCCTACAGGTTGTTTTGTTGAGCTTTGACCTGTACGTACAAAAACCTGCATACGTCCAACGAGAAACAATGTAATGTACGATATTTGCACGCCGTTACAATGTGTCATGGAGAATATTGTGCTATAACTTATTCCCAGTTTTAAATCAATAAACAATTTTTAGTTTTCCGAAGAGGACCCCCCTTCAGAGTCGAAATGTAAAATTTGACTTCCCCTCTTCATTGTGACCTTGGAGACCGAGAAAATTTTACACATAATCCAAGATAAAGTCGAGAAATTTATCAATACATGTATAATGTTGTGGTAATCAATCGGTAGGGTGAGATTTAGTTTAGTTTGAACCTACGTAGGAAAACCTCGACACGTTCAATGACAGATTAATGCGCGCCATTTGTATGCAGTATAAATATGTCACAAGCTTAAGAGATAACAAAAATATTATCAATGACGACATTTAGAAAGATAGGCATGTGGATATAGCTGAATAAATATTTAAAATGCCTTGACGCAGTTTATCGGATTGTCGACACGTGGTCAAGGGAATTCAATAAATACCGCGTTATTCCTTTAAATTTTACCAGATACAAATATCGTACCTTATCGGTTCAAAATGAAAGGAACTCTATTTGCTTCTGCTGTCGTGGCACTACTTTTTCTTCTTCGTAAGTACAACTTTCTAGTGTTCGTAAAAATTAAATTTTCCACGGTATCCGTGTTCCTTTGTTCTACCTTCACTTGCGCTTATTTATCCTAAATTTCCTGAAACATGAAGGTAGATTCAAACATGTATGTATTGCTGCATCAACCACTATTATTTTTTCTAAAATACAAATTTTCCCCACGAAAATTTTTACTACTACGAAATTTTAGGCAAATTTTAACATTTCGTATTATTTCGTAAAAAATTTTTACTCAAAAAATACAACTTTTCATGAAAATTCGCAAGTCTTTATGAGAAACTATGCATATTTACAATTTATCGTACAAAATTGTAGATGTCCCAAATTCCATAAAAATTTCGTAGAAAATCGTAGAAATTATTTTCTCCAGGATTGATTTATTTTTTCGGAGAACTTTTTATTTTAAAGTGAATGAATTTACATTATATGCTTGTGTCCACCTACAGCTTTACCGCAGATTAACGGTGATAAAAATTCTCATTTTTAATTAACTATTTTTCAGCTTCGTGCTCCGCTACTGAAACCAAATGTGGAGCTCATATGACGACTACTAATTGCGCACCATGTAGTCCGATCTGTAACGTTGAAACCAGAGCGTGTCCGGATGTGAGTTTGATTGTGTTTGATTATCTTTTTCTCGTAATGGACTAAATTTCCAAAAAACTAAATTACGTTGCTCGATGACACAGATAATGTTGATAGTGGGTTACGATATTTTGATGGTGTAATTTTTACAACAATCATTTCTTTCATGATTTTTATAGTATTGCGTAGAAGGGGGAAGCTTCTGCATATGCGAATCTGGATACTACCTCCCGTACGAAAACAGCACTTACTGCGTTTCGAAAAGCTCTTGTCCTACGTGTGGGAATGCTGCGTCAGAATCACAGTCACAATCAGAATCAGAATCAAATTCAGAATCAACCGCGGGACCAGAATCGAAAACAGAATCAGAATCTGAAACAAAATCGGAGTCGGAATCCAAATCAGGACCAGAATCAACCGCTAAATCAGAAGCAGAATCAGGATCAAATTCAGAATCAACCGCAGGACCAGAAACGAAATCAGGATCAAAAGACAAATCAGAATCAAATGCTGGATCAGAAGCGAAAAAAGGACCAGAATCAACCGGTAAATCAGAATCGGAATCAGGATCAAATTCAGAATCAACCGCAGGACCAGAATCGAAAACAGAATCAGAATCTGAAACGGAATCGGAATCGGAATCAAAATCAGGACCAGAATCAACCGGTAAATCAGAAGCGGAATCAGGATCAAATTCAGAATCAACCGCAGGACCAGAAACGAAATCAGGATCAAAAGACAAATCAGAATCAAATGCTGGATCAGAAGCGAAAAAAGGACCAGAATCAACCGGTAAATCAGAATCGGAATCAGGATCAAATTCAGAATCAACCGCAGGACCAGAAACGAAATCAGGATCAAAAGACAAATCAGAATCAAATGCTGGATCAGAAGCGGAAAAAGGATCAGAATCTGAAAGAAAATCGGAGTCGGAATCCAAATCAGGACCAGAATCAACCGGTAAATCAGAATCGGAATCAGAATCAAATTCAGAATCAACCGCAGGACCAGAAACGAAATCAGGATCAAAAGACAAATCAGAATCAAATGCTGGATCAGAAGGATCAAAAGACAAATCAGAATCAACTTGTGATTCGGAATCGAAATCAGGATCAAAAGGAAAATCAGAATCAAATAGTGGAACAAATTCAAAATCAGACACAACGGGACCGTCAAAATCAATTGACAATGCAAAATCAACATTAGAATCAAAAGTAAAATCAAATGATGGATCAGAATCGAAATCAGACACAACCGGACCGTCAAAATCAATTGACGATGCAAAATCAACATTAGAATCAAAAGTAAACTCAATCGACGATGCAAAATCAACATTAGAATCAAAAGTAAATTCAATTGACGATGCAAAATCAACATTGGAATCAAAAGTAAACTCAATCGACGATGCAAAATCAACATTAGAATCAAAAGTAAATTCAATCGACGATGCAAAATCAACATTAGAATCAAAAGTAAACTCAATTGACGATACAAAATCAACATTAGAATCAAAAGTAAAATCAAATGACGGATCAGATTCGAAATCAGAAACAACCGAACCGTCGAAATCAAATGATGGATCAGATTCGAAATCAGAAAAAACGGAACCATCAAAATCAATTGACGATTCAAAATCAAAATTAGAATCAAAAGGAAAATCAGAATCAAATTCTGGCTCAGAGTCGAAATCAGAAACAACAGAACCATCAAAATCAATCGACGATTCAAAATCCGAATTAGAATCAAATGCTGAATCAGAGTTGAAATTAATATAAACAGTGAAATCAGAATCCGTATATGAATCAGCGGCAAAATTGGAGTCGGCATCCGAAACAGAATCAACTTCTGAATCAGGATGAAAATCCGAGCCATCATACCTACCAACAAATCCTACAATAAGTATATAATATAAAATGTTGTACTAACTACGGTCAAAGGGCCAATGTAACGATTATTTTCAAAATAAATAACACATTTTCACGTGCAAATCAAAGACGATCCACGTTGCAAATAATTTCCAAAGAAAAAGCTGTTCCACGCTCGCGAAAGAAATTTGGCAAACATTCGGTATTCCGATGAAGCAGGGTAAGTAGACCTGGTATATCTACGGCCCCGTAAATTCCGTCCAAGCTCTTGGTTCTCCAACGGATTGCATTACCTCCCTCAAATATTTGATCAGTCCTCTCTCTCTCTCTCTCTCTCCCTTCCTTTTTCGAGTCAAGCTGTTTGACTTACCAATTGTTTAGCCGCATCTCGTCGCTCGGGAATTACCTAAACGCCGGACCCGACGGACTCGTTTATGATGGCGATTCCGGACTACCTGCAGCTACCGCCCAGACTAAAGTCAGCAGTCTGGAGACTTGCGATTTGCGGTAAGCGTCGGTTCCGACGATTGCTCAAAGCCGGCATCCGATACAGACTTCAGTTCGGAAAGCGAACCGCACTCGGCTCGATAAAACTGGAAAGACGAATTTTTCTTTTCTCTGTCATCGTCGATGTTTCAGCGAGTTCATTTCCTTTAGGACGGTTCTTATTTGGGATTCGGAAAAATTTCCGTTGAGACACGCCCCAGATCTGTACTAAATCATTAAAAATAAATCTGTGAAAAGTTTGAAGCATCTGAGTCAACTGGAACACGTGTCCCTAAGCTCCGAAAGTTTTGAATGTAAAATACATGTAGTTTTTATAACCGCAGTTATTTTGTATCGTACGACTTTGGTATAAATTAAGGGACCGTTTTGAAACTTGGCAGTGCTGCTGCTTATAATGATAGAAACAAACCCAGAAAATTTCAAAATTTTATCATAATTTCATAATATATCTCTCTCTACATATATATAGAGAGCGAATTGTTGCTTGTAATGATAGGAACAAACCCTGATAATTTCCAAATTTTATAACTATTTTTCCCTGATATATATATATATATATAGCAACAATTCTGCCAAGTTTCAAATCGGTCCCTTAATTCATGCCAAAACGATACAAAACGAAATAACAGATTATAAAAACTACATGTATTTTACATCAAAAACTTACAGAGATTATTGTTCGAAGCATAAAACTTTACACAGATTTTTTTAAAAAACATTTTGATTCAGATCCGGGTGTCGTCCCAATGAAAATTTTTCCAACCCCCAAATAAAGACCACCCTAATGTCCTCCCACGAAGGTGAAAATAACTCTTCTACACCAGCAGTTTGTAAAATAATTAGAAACTCTGTGACTTCCCCTCGAAAATCCGAACTTCATCCAAACGACATTCCGCAGCTGAGACAAAGTCTCTTATTATCTCGGTGATTGACTCGAAGCTAGGCGCATCCGCCTCTCGTTCCGTCTCTTCATCCCCTTCTTCTTCCTCCCGTATTCGTTGTTCCGCGGCATGAAGAGGGGGAAAATTTTACCACGAGTAAAATCGACGCGGAATAATCATCAGGGGAAAACAAACAGATGAATAAATACGGATCAGATTGCCACAGGGAAGAATCGAGTCAACCTGTCAAATCCTTCCGTATTTAAGTTTCTAACCCTTAAATCCTCTCGACTTCCGCGACACTCACACCCCGCTAGCAAAACGGAATTATTCCACTGCACGTAACGATTCATTCATAACCAGCCAGGCGACGGGGGCTCGTTGTATTAATTTTTGCAAAAATTTAGCCAGCGAATTCATAGACCAGTGTCATCATCGGCTAATGATTTTCCGGCTTAACTGTTGCGAATTGTCTTTGCGATTCGGGCTCCGCACGGCAATCTTATCGCCTCGCCCCCCGTCGATGTGGAATTATTCGAAGGCGACGAGACGAGACGAGACACAGTAGTAATTACGAATTGATTAAAGTTTTCCAGATAATATAATGGGCTCGTTAATAGATGGATAACGAGCTATCCCTGACGGCGAAAACTGACTTTCCTCCGAAATTGCAGCAGCGTTTAGGTAGTTCGTGTAGTAAATTGATCGAAAACTCCAATCCCGTCTTGTATACACACTTCCGAATTACAGAGAAACAAATTGTTTCTGCAGTTATAAAGATGTTTAGCAAAAAACACTGCTAAGAGTTAGTCCGCGAAACGAATTTATACAAATGGAAAATTTTTAAGCAACGAATTTCATCTAAAACCTGACCAACGATACGATTTTGGGATTAAAGCAGGCAAAAAAAAAAAAGTATAATAGATAAATCAGAACAATAATCCGATTCTTCTGAAGTTACGTAGAACTGAACTTTCTTTCTTTGAATTTATTGTTTCGGAACCTATTTAATTCCAGTTTCACATATCAAGCCTCGCTCAAACGATCGATTCCGTTTCATTTGAAATAAACATAAAAGCTTCCGTCGCGAACATTGAATCACGAGAAAAAAAAAAAAAATCTATAATTTCGACCCCATAAAAAGAGAAACAAGCAAAAACTGCGAACGTGCTAAGAAACCTTGGTCGAAGCAGAGGGACACAAAGGGAAAGAATTTAGCGTCCGAGTCCGCGAAGCTTAACGATCCGAACTTCTGTTCGAACTATCGCGTTAAAAGTCGCTAATAGGCAATTTCGTCTACGGCGTTCAGCGTCCGCGGGTTAATTTGGTGGGAAATAAGTTTCCCCATGAGCAGAGGGAAGGCTCGGTTTTCCCCATTTTCACCGTCGGCACGAACGCTGATTGGACGAAGGATCGGGTCAGTGGGCCAGCTTCCTGATCGCCGAGTTTCGGGCTCGTCCTCGTCGACAAAACCGGGGCTGCGTGGAGAAACTCGGGGAGGAAATTCGGACGAATACGATGCCACCCCCCCCCCCCCCCCCTTCACCTCCCTCTGTCTCTCTCTCTCTCTCTCTTCGCCAATTGAGTTTTCCGCTGTCACCGACTGACGACGCTGCCGGATGGCTCGGGGCGGGTGAGGGAGAAGAGAAAGGGAGGAAGGATACCTCCTGAGGGAGAGGATCCCGCCGATGAATAGGAGGCGAGACAATGGGGAACGTCGAGATTGCATGCCGAGTTTTCCGAGTAATTAAGCCTCCGCATTTCTCTATATATCCCGCCTTTCCGCCCCTCCCCCCCCCCCCCCTCCGTTGTATTATTGTAAAGCTTTATTTTTACTTCGTAGGTACAGCAAATGCCACGGGGATGACGTTTCCCATTGTGCACGATTTGCAGCGTCGTATACTGCTTAGCTACTATTATACATATGTATATACGAACCCTCGAGGATATATCTACCGCACGTGTAATTTTCAGCGAAATTTTCGTCAAGGATCTTTTTCGTCGTGTACTTCAACTATTGTCCGTGACGTGTAGTCCAAGATTAGACGACGTGTTTTTAAAAATTATTTATAACCCCAGTCACTTACGCCTAGATGGAAACTTCCACGTTGCTTACACGGAGTCAACCAACGTTACGTTGTGCACGAAATTCTGAGACGAGATTTAACAATTCAGAAATAGACTCCGATCTTAATTTTAGCAAAACAAAAAAAAAAACGAGTAAAAGTCATTCCTCATTTTACTGGCACAAAAAACCCTGATTCAAGCGCGCTGACTCCTATTTAACATTTTTATTCCCACAATCGATTCGCGGTAGTTGCTGAAAATTTTCAACAATCGCAAAATGAAACCAAAGTCGTTCCCGTTTCTCTTCAGAGGCGGTATAAGAGTTTCTGAAGGAATTTAAAGGGGTCAGTAACGGAGTTAGATCCCCATTGCCAATTCCGATTAACCCGCTGACCTGAAAATTGTAATCAAGCTAATATTAGATTAAACGATCGTTAGCCTCTATCAGGGGGTTCGTATTTTGAATCAAATTACCAGCCCAAGGGATAGAACACGGAGACAATTACGACTTCGGTGTATCAATGACGCGTGTGCGGACATGACTTTAGGCCAAAAGAGAAAAAAAAAACTCGACGTGTCTATTGGCGCGAATTGCAAAATCGGTATATAAGAATTACCACTTTTATTTTCGACCACTTTAACGATTAGTGTAAAAAACAATGATTATTACAGGTGAAAAGCGCGGGAATGATTGCAAAATAAGAAAGAAAGAACGAAATGATAAAAGAATCTTGTTATATTTCTACGTAATATTTTGATCTGCAAAAAATTAAGTGAGCGAAAAATGATACATGTATTTCAAGTGAAATGCGACGCGCGTTGTAATTGCAAATGGAATATTCATTTCGCGGTTCGTACGGGTGTTTAATATTTATGCAGCTAAGCGCGCAAAGTATGGAATCCAGTTTCTAAGGAGGGAATAATCGCATCGAGAGGATACGTCGTTTCCGCGGACGAAACTTAATTGATAAGTTAATTTGGTCGCGCTTATATGTATTAGTTACACCGTTTTAGTTAATTCCGGGTGAATGGAAAGCTTCGGGAGGGGGAATAAAGGTGGGTGGAAACTTGGTCCCGGTTTCGCTAAGTGACCAATAATATATTGCGTTTGACCGCGGGAAACTCAATTTGGAGAAAACAGGGGAGGGGAGGCGCCGCGTCTGAGGAAACCCGAAAGAAAAATACTGATTCTCGCAAGCGGACCAAATAGCATTTAGGCTAAAAGCAAACGCGGATTCGGAAGCAGTCCGAATTGATCACAAGGGCTTACGCTGACAAAGTGGACGCGACTCTCCTCCTCCTTCCATTCCGCACTTTGTCTCGGACTTTGTCTCTTCAGCCCTAGGAGAGAGTGAGAGAGAAATAGAGAGAGAGAGAGAGAGAGAGGAATTTCCTAGGATTTCACGGGATAATTGCCTGGCTTCGTATGGTCGTCTTCAATTAATGCTCATAATTCCATTATTGCCTTCAGTATCGTCCGGAAACTCGGGGCTAAACATCTCTTCCTGTTCAACGAGCCGACATGATATTTTGTCCGATGGTCGGCCGTCCCGAAATTTCCCTCCGCTCGTTTAAGGACCGTGGGAAATTTCCTCGATGGATTTTCGTCAAATTTTATCGAGGCTTTGACCAACTCCGAATTATGTCTGAACGGAGTAAGAGTGGTTAAAGTTCTGCAATTGCGAGTAATTTTCAAAATATGGATTGTTGAATACCAATTTTTTCCACCGTGAACGCAATCGTGAAACTGCATATAATTGCATAAAGATATGTCGGCGGGATAATTATACGGTAAAACTGTTATCGTGCATACGCGTAATAAAGATAGAAATTCAAATGTTGACGTCGGATATGCAATTTGGCAAATATATGTATTTCAGCCTTGCCGTATAAGATACGAGAAGTATAAAAACTCGATGCAGGTATGTAAATAAAAATTGTCATCAGACGTTAAGCAGAGTTTGAAAAACCCTGGAAACTAAACATGCTGAAGTTGACAGTTACGGTGCTTTTACTAGTTTCACTGACGTTCACATTTTCGGGTAAGCGAATAGATATTCGATTACGATAAATAATTTTTCAAGTGAAAACCGCCTCACTCCAATTTTTACCAACTGTTTGCGGCCTGCAATAATTATTGCTAAAATTAAACATCGTAAAGACAGTCATTGTTATTTTATTAATCGAATGATAATATTTCCAGACGCGCAAAGGTCGGGATGTAAAAATGGCGCCGTGTTCACGATGTGCGGAACGTGTGAAAGAACCTGCGACACTCTCGATACAGTTTGTACAATGGTTCGTGAATTTTGCCACGAAACGATAAATTGTTCCTTCGAATCTTCGAGCTAAAAACATCGTGCGCATGATATTGTTCCAATTTTCAGGAATGTCGAATAGGTTGTTACTGTCCTCAGAATTACGTACGGAATAACGAGGGCGAATGCATTCCGATCACGGAATGTTGAAAACCCACGGCAGAAAAAATAATGAACTCGAAAATTGATGATCCAATGTGAAAGATTTACCAATTTACTCTACTTCAATCGTATTGATTAAAATACCAAATCGGTGATATTCCGATTACAACTGCTACATGTTACATATATATATATATATATATATATATATATATATATATATATATATATATATATATATATATATATATATATATATATATATATATATATATATATATATATATATATATATATATATATATATATCACAAGTATTATAATCGCAAGAAATTCATCTGGCCTCAAAAAAGCAAGTAATTAAGAAACAAATTAACATAAATGAAAATAAAATGTAACAATACGCTACTGACAACTCTCGATTTTCCTCAATGTCGGTTAAACAAACCGAAGAAATCGTTAGGATGAATAGGAAACCACGAATGGGGGAAAAACAAAACAAATCGATATGTTTTACCTGATGTTTCGTTTCTCTCTTGTTGTAATTCAAAATAAAAATATCGCCAGCCATACAATTTTCAATATGGATGAGTCACATCGTTGCGTGCAATGAATGTATACAGTAAAAATATGCGCGACTAGAGTCGCGATCTTCACGAACACGTCTTTCAGTATGGTAACTTTTGTGGGACGTTTAAACAATCAAGCGTTGACACAGCTGGTGTCACGTGATCAACGGCTGGCCATTTTACCAGAGAAAATACCGATATGGAAACGTATATAAATGATCGTGCTTGGTGCAGCATTCGTGTGTGATGTCCGTCTAGTTCGGGGCACTAAGCAACATGTTCAAGTTTGCGGTGTTCTTCTTAGTCGCGTTGACGACGTTCGTATTGGCGGGTAAGACATCGTTTCACCTGTTACTTCTTATCCCTTATCCCTATAGGCACTAGTGGCAGCGAATTTCAACCTTTTTTGATACCGGAATCGCGAACTGCTCATGCCCCTCGTTGTTTTGCAAAGTTTTTATCCAAGTTTGCATAAATTTTCGTTCGATGTCGAGGTCGAAACGATGCGTCGTGCTTTCGAAAAATATTATAAATATCTATCAATTGTAACGAGACTGTTTTTACACAATTGATTATTGTTGAAGGAGAAATTGATAATTGATAACAAACTTTTCAGATGCACAATGCAACGAAACGTGCGCCAATTATGGCGCCGAATGCAGAACTTGCGGTACGTGCAACGCTACCTGCCTCAACCCAAACCCTATTTGTTCCCAGGTTAGTAAGAGTGAAATTGTTATGGTACGAATATTTTACTTTGCGATCGATTATACAAAATGGCTGATTGTAATTTTCCTTATTTTCAGGTATGCAGAGTAGGTTGTTTCTGCCCTACGGGTATGGTTTATAATTCTTATGGCTACTGCGTTAATTCTTCGGAATGTTGACTTGCGAAATAGTCGACGGAAATTGTTGTGCAGAGAATATAATCGAGAAATTTTTACGTCCAAAATATGTACCGCGTTAAAATTATGATAAATTGTATCGATGAATAAAAAAGAACCAACAATCAATCTAGTCATTCAATATCAAATTCAAACGAAGAAACATTTGCGGCTCCCGCTACTTTCGATTTTTCTTTGAAAGTTGCTTATTCGACGCTATAATGTTTCCAGAAATAATATTTCAACGATGGTCATTTTATGGGGGGTTTAACAAAGGCATATAAGTACTGCACTGGAAAAGGAAACTACAGAGACAATAACAGACCGTCAAAGTCAAGATGATTACGTTGGCGTTGATAGAATCTGCACTTTTTACAGGTTTTTGTAGTCACCTTCCTTGTCAGATGAAATACAAAATCAAGTAAGTGCGATTCTGGATACTACCAAGTCAGCCAAAGCTTCAACGATACTTTCGACCCGAGAAGTGAGGGTTCTCCACAACACTGAGGAACCAGAATTCAATGTGCCCGATGTACCCTTGTAACTAAAATATATAACGTCTCATACTTTGTAGGAAAATATTATTACCGCCAACGCATTGTTGACGGTAGATCGTGGTAGACGATCATATAAACAGTCTTGCAATTGTCCGAAACCACCTCGATAGGTGTACAAGTCCAGTAAAGACAAACGCGGCATAACAAAAATATGTTCGTTTGTCGATAAAGCCTGTTGATTCAGACGTGTCAAGTGTTCTCTTTTCATCCAAAAATGTATGTAAACTTCGCAGAAGTCGAAAAATTGTCAAAACCGAAGCGAATCGAAGTCGAGATGATGGCATCAACGTTCCTTATTCCTTTCATCGCGGGGATCTTTCTGATAGCCACCGGTAAGTCACCTGCGTGCTAACATCGAAAATTCAATCTCACAATTATCAGCAATACCACTTCGTACCGTTCTGAATATCTTGGGAGCATAAGTCATTCCAAAAATTGGAATACAATTTTTTCAATTCTTGTTCAATCTGCAGTTGTAAAACCTGCGGATGCCAAAGCATGTGCGTCATTATGTGGACCTCATTCGACGCCATCAAACTGCTCACCGTGCAATGAGAGTTGCGATGAAATTAAGATGGCTTGTCCGCTGGTAAGTGTTACTGAAATTGGTATTCTACGATTGGTTCGAAACATATCCCCGCTATCCGGGTTGAAGTTTTTTTCATGAAAATCATCGTGAAGATTGCAAATTGAACTCCGATACTTGCACTAATTGCCACGGAATATAAATCGTTCTTAATCGGTATCACTGTTTTTTTTTTTTTGTTTTTTCTTACAGTTATGCTCCGCAAAGCCCATGTACTGTAGCTGTGATTCTGGATTCTGCCGAAACAGCAAAGGTGATTGCGTGAAGAAGCCGGCAAAGTGCGATTGAGCACGATAATCGACCACGCATGCAGTAGACTTCCATGATGTAAAATGAATTACGAATTCAGCGGAAGCGATGTCTATGTTCAAATCTACAAGAATTTTTTTGCATGCAACTATTCGGTTTATATAAGCCGCTGATTGTGTTTATTAAAATTATGTTATACTGACCGATGTGTTTGTTACTGTTATATGGATGTTGATGCGATAATCTGACCTTGTGTGATGAGATAAAAGTGCAATTTGCGAAAATATAGGGTGTTCTTATCACTACCGCATCACTCGGAATAATACGTTGAAAACCTATTTATCCAGAGTGAATAACACTTCTTATGGTTACGTTCAATCGACTACTGTCCATGTTGACGAGAATGTAAAGGTTGACCATTAAAATACGTGCCTATAGGTCAACCAATAAGTGATATTGTGTTTTTAGAAATAACACGATATGAGCAAGAATCCTCGAATAAAAGTGACACTGGGCAACGCTTTCCTGAAGTTACTAAATAAGGTGGAGAACGAAAACTATCTGAATAAACATATGTTTCGGTTATTTTCGTACAAATCACAATACTATAAAGCTAAGATATTTATGTCCGTAGAGTAATTGGATTTACTCACGATTTTCAAATTGAATAATAGTCATCGATGACAACGGAATTATTAAATCGCATGGGTGAAATAACAAAGTGAAAAATTTCAACGTGGATAACAATCTCGGAAATTTAAGTTGCAAATTATTACTTACTTTGCTGCCACGGACTTTCGATGATCACCGATTCAGTTTGCAACTTCAAATACGAAATCTTCGAGTCATGTCTTTTTCCATATAAGCCTGATGGAATTCGTCCTGTGAGATGTGCAATCAAGTCTGCAACATAGAAGTAAAATCCACTCTTAGATTTGCTAGAAACTCGTTGTATTTCACGATCGTATCTTGTCTTTTTGGTCGGTAAAAACGTGCTTATAGCATAAGGGGCTGGTGCAATATATGCCAAACACTTACGACACTGGACAGTGTCGTAAAAAATAATACTCAGTGGAGGTTAAGAGATTTCGAAAACTAAGACGCGCACGCAATCCATCATTGGAAAAAATGGCTGTGATATTATGTGTAGACTTTATGACACTCGGTGCATGTGCATAAAGTCAAGTAATCGTGAATGCGTGTCGGCGAAATAAATAAATATTTTTATGCGACTGACGTCACTGTAGTTCCAACAATGACAGTACTGTTCTTTATAAAAGAGACTGTCGACACCAACAGAGCTGTCTATAAACGGCGTTAGCTCAGGAACTGCTCATTTCACGCATCGATATCAAGATGAAACCAGTGTCAGCATTCTTGGTCTTAATTGCGGGTGTTCTGACAATTTTTGTCCGTGAGTATCTGATCTAAATCCAGGAAAATCTCGTTGATAATAGAATCATGATCGTTCGATCACTTGTGGTGTAATTATTACGGAATGCCTGTTTGTAAATTACCATCTGCAGTTGGGGTCCAGAGTCAATCTGAGTGCGGGTCCGGAATGTACGCCAGGAACTGTACACCTTGTAATGTAGTATGTGGTGGATTTGGCGGAGATTGCAAAGGCGTAAGTTTTCATCAACTTACATTTTCAAAGATTGGTTGGTCGAATAAGCGATGTGAAAATGATTTTTTTTACTCTTTTTGTTTTTATAGAAATTTCAGAACATGGATCATCCGTTTCTGTATTATAGGCAACACACTTCTTTGCATAAATTTCATTAACTAACGATCGCACCCAACGCTCTTAATGCATCTTAAAGAGCGTGTGCAAGATTATGAGTTTCTTTTTACACATCATTGTGCTGATCGTGATTTTGGGTTTCAGTCCTGCGGCAGCCAGGATATATACTGCCAGTGTGACTCTGGGTATGTTCTTCCCTACGAAAACGCAAACTGCTGCGTACCGAGAGATAATTGCTCTACTGCGACATGCTGAAGATATTGATGGTGTTTCGGAACTTAATGAGCATGTAAAAACTACTTAGGATTAACTACGTTATTCTGATAACTGAGATATAGCTTTTGAGAACAATAAACTTGCACTAGAAAAATATAACAATTTGAACTGCTTTGAAGTCCTTTGATATAAGTCTCATGCCTCAGCGGCGAATCAATGGGTCAATCTCTCTAAATATTGGAGTGTTGGTAAACGTGCTGCTTGTAACATGATTTAATCCATGGCAACACCTGTAACTCATGGCACAGTTGCAGAAAATTGATGACCAACAATCGAATCCACAAATTTTTACCCCTGAATTTTATAACGAACATTTATGAATCCCCACTCTCACGAAAGTGTCCCTGAAAGCTGCGCGTTCGACGTTATCGTGTTAGCAAAATAATAATATGTTGACATTCTACGACCAGCGTTGAAAAGAAGCATATAAGTAGTGCGCTAGAACCGGTAAAACACAGTGACATTAAAATCGTCCCCGAGTCAAGATGGCTACATTAGCCTTGCTGGTGTCTGCAGTCACGGGTTTGTTCCTAATACTCTTGTGTAAGTTTTCCATTCATTTGATTCTTTTACCAAATGTTAAACACTTACGATACCTCGGACGAATGGAACTCAAAACCGTTATTGATTCAAGTACGTAATTCAAGTTTGATTCGTAGTGATGAAAAATACCGAGGCTGCTGTTAGTTGCGGACCTAACTCTACCCTTTCCAATTGTACGACGTGCAACGAGCTTTGTAGCGGACGGGTGAGGCCTTGCGCAGAGGTATAATTGTCATTATAAATAAAGATTTCGTTGACTTAACAAGAGTATACGTTCAACACTTGCATTTATTTTTGTTCAAAGGTTTGCTCTGACCAATACGTCGCTTGCAAGTGCGATCTTGGATACTACCAAGTCAGTCAAAGTAACGTTACTTGCGTCTCGGAGAGCGAGTGTCCTTCCTAACGCTCACGAAGTATGTATCGTGTGTTCCTGATACATGGATTTACAGCTGAAATAATGTATTGTACTTCTTAATAAAATCGCTTTCGCTGTATTGTTATACCACGATATTCGTCATTCATGAGAGAGGAGAACGTGCGATGGAAGGTGTTGTCTCCCGAATTTTTATCTTCCAATTTATTTTATTACGGTTATTTATTTATTTGGTTCGTTGCGAGAAGTCTTGTTAATTTATCGTAAGATAAATTGGCGGTTTGTTTAAGATGTTTCCTTTTTAGTTCTGTCGATTTCTGAAATCTCCAGCTGGTTAAATCCTGGTCTTTAGTTCTCTGGAAGACGTAACCTTTTAGATGAACTAAAGTTGCCAGAATTTCTCTGATGAACTTTGACGACAGAGGTGAAACGACTTAAATTGAATAATGAATTCAAATAAACTTTTCCAGTTGACTTGATGATACCAACTATATGAAATTCGTAAATAACTTTATTTATTATTCACAAAACGTCGCAATTTCTACAACATCTTTTACCGAATGCCTTCTCTCCTCCCTTTTCACAACGATCCCGTGAAAAGAGCGTTGTTTATTAAACTCGAACTTATTTTCTACCAATGAAACATTTAAAAATAGCTCCAAGTTAACTTGGAACTAATTTACGAACTATAAATCAATGAACAAGCCCTTCCTACACAAATGTCGAGTTGGCCAAAGTTATTAAAATTATCTCATACTCGTCAGTATATTTCTGAATAATATTCTTGTAAAGCGATTGTCTGATCTCGTATGAAAAAGTAAAAATGTAACTTGCTGAAAAATTCCACGTTTTGATAAACACATAGGCCGATAATTTTTTATTTAAGCAAATATACTTTGTCAGATTTTACGTGCTGTGAGAAGAGACGAAAGATGAGTGAAAACCCGAGAATATCAGTGACAGTCTTGATTGCAGTTAGTAAGAGAACGAAACAATGTAAACATAGATTCAGCTTATTTTCATGCGGTTTGCAAGGACGCGAAAATATTTGTATCTATCTTGTAATTGCATTTACTCATCAATGATGCATCGAATAATCATCTATTTGAATAAAAGTATTTAATCAGACATGTTTATGCGATTCCTAATTGGTGTTTCAGAAGAACACAGAAATATTTTGAGAATAAACATCGAACGATAACAAATATGCTTCAGTCACCGAGTTGCATTTGCAACTGTACACCTTACAAGCGGAAAAAATAACCGTAGTATTATCTTAAAGTTATGTCACAATCTTTGCATATCGGTGAAGTAAAAAGCCAGAAGCACACGTCGGCACAATAAACATGTTTTGTTGGTTTGGCGTCGATACTGTCTTGACTATTTCCATATATTTCTAAAGGAGCAGCCGCCGTCAACGAAGCCATATTAATCCGCGTCAGCCGAGAAAGCGCCTACTTTCCACATCGATACCAAAATGAAAGCATCGTCGACAGTCTCGGTCTTAGTTGCACAGGTTCTGCTGATCATCGCGAGTGAGTGTCTGATCAAAATACAGTGAAATTTCTATACCAAATGCTGATCCATAAATTCTCACCCACAGTAGGTGCCCAGGATGAAGGTCATTGCGGGCCCGGAATGAATCCTGTGAACTGTACATCGTGCGAACCACCTTGCGGTATAATGCCAGGAGCTTGCGTGGCGGTAATTTTTCTCCAATTTGAATTTTCAAACCTCAATTTGCCAAACGAGTGGTAAAAGAAAATGTGCAGATTTTCGTTGCTGAAAATGTCAGGGTACGAACTGTCCGTGTATGAATACGAGGAATTCCACGCGAACCCAACCAGCGTCTGACCCACACTATTTTTTATTTTGTTCCAAATTTTTCTGCAATTGTCCCAACTCCGAAACAGTACCCTGAATTTTTTCAGATTTTTTATTCAATCGTTCAATTATTCATAAATATTGAGAGTGATTTTGAAAAGGAGCTTTTTTAAAATTCTAAAAAACTGTATTTTCTTTTCCAATCATTTCAATATCGGAACATTGCTAGACAGGTTCCATTATGGAGCGATTTTGTTTGTCTATTTTTTTGGCACATCCAACTTTTTCCCATCAACTTCAGAATAATATCGGTCTAGAAATTTTCTAACTGATTGTGAAAAATAGAAGTTTTAAAAATTTTGAGACCGTTTAAACAATGTTTTAGTTCATCGAAAAAATTGACAGTGCTAAAAAAAACATAGAAATAGAAATCGACCGATCATGAGCCCGATCTTGAAATAATTGGGAAAGAAAATACATTTTTTGAGAATTTAAAAAAAATTCCTTTTCAAAAACACTCTCAATATTTACAAATACTTAACCGATTGAATAAAGAGTCTGCGAAAATTCCGGCTAATGTTTCAGAGTTGGGACAGTTGTAAAAAAAATTGCGAATGGAATGAAAAATGTTGAGGGTCAGACATTGGTTGGGTTTGCATAGGATTCCTCACACGTAACAAACTTTTCTATGTGCATAAAATTCTTTTACACTCTTCAAGCATATGTCGAAGAATTTACACCGGAGTTCGAATCACTTTCGAACATTATTTAACTGACGGTGATTACCGGTTTCAGGAATGCTCAAACGAGACTATATACTGCAGGTGTGACTTTGGGCTCATTGCTCCGTACCAAAACGCGCCATGCTGCGTCGCGAATTGCTCGATTACGACCTGCTGAAGATATCGACGAGGATTCGAGTCTCGAGGACGACGTGAAATCAGCGAGTGGAATTATTTCTACTGTACCTAATATCTAGTTTTTGTTATTAATAAATTTGGAAGAAAAAAAAAGTGACTCCCATCTAGCAGCAGCCTGTAGAATTGAACCACTTTGAAGTCCTTTAATATCGCGAATGGAGGCGTATAGTTTAATACAAGCCTAACCGGCGAATTAATCGCATGACTGAATATCTTTATTAATTAAGGATGCGGTTAATAACTTGGCTGGATCGCACTCATCCCCCCCCCCCCCCCCTCCTCATCCATCCGCAAGGCTCTAACTTTGAAAACTGGGGCTCGTCATATTAAAGCAATTTGTCGTTAACAGAATTTAACGCCACTTGACGTTCGCGCAGGCAGGTGTATTCGTGTAATGCCCACACCATCCATATCTCGTTATTATTATATGCGCCAAGCAGGCATCCTCGATGAAGAATTTTGATATTCGAATTAAGCAAATCCGTGAATTATTAAAAAAAAAAACAATAAACCTGCTTTCTAATCTGCAGACGGAATCTCCCTGAGTGTAATAAATTCTTTGCAGCTAGATTGTATGTATGAGGCGTTCCTTGCCGAACCGACCTATCTTTCGCCATCTTTCACAGAAAAACCGTGTCTAAGATTTTTGGACCACGAATCTGATTTTTACTGCTCCCAAAAACATGAACACCCAATTTTCGATTGGTTTCAAATTTTTCTCACTAATTCTCTGTCACAATACGATTCTTTAGCCTGTAGATTTCAAACCGCAAGCTTGTCCACTTCCATCTTGGTATTAAAAACTATCGTTTTTCAACAAAGAATTGATGAGAAAAATTTAAAACCAATCTTAAACAAATTCATTTTATAATTATTACAAGTCATGATACGTAATATATGTAGTTCCGCTTTAAAGGCACCCTTTTTTTCAGCAAAAATTAATTTGCAAACAGTTGAAAATTAATTAAACGACATGATTTTATATTTTGTGACACGTATAGTATTTTCGCTGTTAATCTATGAAAAAAAATGAGTTTTTACATATTTTAAACTTGAACTCTGAATAACTTTTGAAATAGTTGAGTTATCAAAAAATCATAACAGACCTTTTTTGCAGAGCATTGAATTTCCCACATAAATATGTATCAGACATTTGTGTACACTGTTCCGCTACTGAGTTATAAAATTCAGAAATAACCAAAATTATTTTCACCTGTTAATTAAATGGAAAGTTGCATGTCGCGTTCAGGAACCACTAAATATTAATATTAAGGACTCAAATTATAGCAGGCGTCTCATTTCTCATTCCTATACAAATATTAAACGTGAGACTTTGAAGAGACAAAGAAATGGTCAATTTTTATCTACCACCCTGACATTATATACGCGTGTGTGCGTGCGCGTGTGTGCGTGTGCGTGTGTGACATACGTTCAGTTTGACGACGATCGAATTAATGGAACAGCCGGATAATCTCCTCGTCCCAGCTTCTCCTTCGCGGACAAAGAATCGTAGGTATAAGTAATTCCGTGCAATGCCGCGCGTCGTGACTTGATATTCAATATGTGTAGGCACTTTAAGGATATTGTAGAAATAAACAGAAATAAAAAGGAAATAAACGAGGATATTCGACGCCCCGTGCCGATCGTTTCGACAAGCTGTTGCCCGGCGACCATTCGTGGCATCTGAGCATTCCTACGGTGATAACCATACAAAGAACGATTCTTTCCACACACTCTAAGAGACGAGTCGAGATGCGGACTGGTGTTAGTGGGATCGCATGCCTTCATTCTTGGGAATGAATATCGACGGGAATAAGCAAGCCGGCATTTTTCCCCGCGCAAATATATCTTTTGTATTTTCCTTTATCTTGAGACAGCGCAATTTCGTTTGATTAAAAATTTTCCGCCAATATTGAGACGGGTGAAAATCTCCTGCTTAACCCTTTCAGTCACCTTTTGTCGTCTTGTCTGTGCTTATTTTTGTTTTTTGTCATTGTTTTTATATGCCATGAAAGATACTTAAACTTTGGTATGATTAGGATTTTTTCTGGATATATAATTGTTTATAATTGTTATGAATGAACGTATGCATAAAATATAAAACGTATTTTCGTGAATTTAATTCGTTAACAGAGAAATTTGATGACAATCGTACACTAAAGAACGCTTGGAATTCATTTGTTGAAAAACAGAGATCTCAGAATGACCATTATAATAATAATATATAGATTTAGAAAAATTCGAAGCACAGGGGTGGTTTTCACCCTCCTCAAGGGTGGATACAGATAGTATTAAGGGTTGCACCTATTCTCGGCCTAAAATCGTACTGCCTCGAAATATATATCAATATATACAAATCTCATTCAATAACACTGTCTAAAACAATGTTGATAATTCAACCCGTTTTCAGCCCATTTTAGGGGTTGTTTTTAGTTTTATTAAAATCTTGACATCAAATTTGCATTCTGCGTCGAGAAATACATAGGTAACGCATAATTGCGGTTCCGTACAAAAAAAAAAAAAAAAAACAAAAAAAAACGACTGGATTGCGTGATTGAAAGGGGGTTAAAAAAGAAACTCAATATAGTTGTTTCCAATTAAAAGTTCACCGTGAAAAGTGGCTTTCGAAAAAAGCTCCAAAAATAGACTGTACGCGTATTTTCAAAAAGAGTTGTTACGATCGTCGTTATATTTTTGGTAAAAGTGTTTTGTTTTCTGAACCGTGCTCTAAACTCGTTATTTAATCACTTATTTATTTACCCTCTCGTCAATGCTTCCCGGAGGGGAGTCTCGCTAATGATTTTAATTGTCCACCTCAGGGCTGTTTCGAATTTCTTTAACTCGACGCCTCGCGGTGACGGCGGGGAGGCGAGCTTAAGGACTCGTGTTCAAAAAGGACAATATTACTCAATTTACAGCCAGAAATTAGAATCCAGCTGAGGACTTCGCGCCGTTGTTTAAAGCTCTGAGGAGGTTCGTAAAATTTGTTGGAGAGCGAGTTGATTTTCACAGAGATATAAATAAGAAAATAAACAAAAAATTGCACTCTATCAGGAAGAATCAATTTATTGAAAGCTTGAAAGATTGGCTGAGATTGACATCTTCTAGGATAATTCGAATTCTGTATAAATGAATCATCTATAATATAAAATCAGCCGAGATGAAATTTTTAACAAATTTTACGCGTATAATAATTTTATTACAATTAAGAATCGGTTTATAAATTACAGCTATGATAATTCTAGGAATTCGGAAAAAAAAAATTGGGCAACGAAAAGTTAATTGTAGAGAAGAATTAAAAAAGTTTCCAAGTGCTATTTCTTTCCTACCGACGTATTCGAACGATAAATAACTACACGAGGAAGAGAAAAGATTTGTCTTTCCTTTTTAAAACTTCATTCTTTTGCAGGCAATTTCAGCCTCTTTCAATTATACTGTTCAATTGAATCAATACTTTCCTAATTGAGAAACGGAACTGCTGCAGTTGCGAGATATGGTTGAATTAGTAATTGAACAGCGACGGCCACTAAGCTGAAAAATAATCGATGCATTTTGATAATTTATAGTTTCATTAAAAATATTTTTCAATTTCAGGTGAAAATATTCATTAATCTTTCACTCATTATATAAAACAGACGTACTTAGTTAGTAAGCCAATGATAATAATTAATACTTTAATCACTTAAATTGATATTGCAATGCGCCGTTCATCGGAATAAGAAACGAAAACCGATTGTGAGGAAAAATAATCGATTATACTCTATTCGTATAAATTACCAACGTGTGTCTGTAGGTATCGATGATGCCCATGAATGATATCGAAATAGATAAGAATATGAAAAAAAAAATGAATAAATAAAAAATACCAACAAAGGGCGCAGAGTAGGCGAAAAAGGTAAATCGAAGCTTTGTTTTTGAACGTTGGGTTTATGTACGTGTATATATATATACATATATATATATATGTATGTATATATATGTGTGTGTGTGTATACATTATGTATCGGATCGTTTCTGCGGGAGAGCGAAATGATCCGACGGTCCGGTTGCTTCCCGTTTCAAACAAAACTGTTATCAGAGAGGATGAGAAGAGAGCCGGCAAAATTCGGAGCATATTTGGGTCCCGGTTTCCGGCCGAGTGCCTCTGTGTGCTCGTCCGATAAAATAGAGCGGCCACCGGGCAAAGACAATGCACCTTTTGAAGTGGACCCCGAGGGGCCGAAGTCGATAGAAAGGGCATCCTTTCACGTTGCCTGGTTACTATTACGTACGCACACATACACACTGTATCGCAACGTGACTACGACGTCCCCTCAACGGAGCTCAATTAAATTCCTACTTTATCGGAATTAAGCCGTACGCACACACACGTCGGATTCTCTTTTCCTCGAATAACATTTTCACAAATAATAATTACGCGGACCCTTGTCGCGGGATCATTTTCACTAAATGTAATTGGACGGAAGGCAACGACGATGTGGATATTAAAAAAAAAAAAAAAAAAAATTAAACAAAAATACGTTTTTTAATCGATGAGAGACGCAAAATTCTTTGCCAACTTTTTTTCAATCTACGTTGTACAGAAGCTTCGAGTCCTTGAGACGACTAAATTTTTATTCAATTACGCGTCAACGAACCTGCTGAGAATTTAGTCAGAACAAAGTCGTTTCATTCGGTTTGAAGTTTAATTTTCATTTCAAAAGATTGATGTTAATTGCACTAAATTTTGTCAACTAAAAGTGTATAGATGTATTTTTTTTTTAGATAAAAAAATTTCATCTATTCGAGTAAACTTTGCATGATTTATACCAATATACCAATGACGTTTATATTTTCTACTACAAATGTAACAGATTTTACTCTGCGCAAAATGATTTTCATCATATGTTACCGAAGTAAATTCTGCATTTTACAAAAAAAAAATCTGCTATTTTATTCCGAACGGACTCACTGTGCGCCTTTTGAGCCGCAGTAAACGCGCGTAAAAAGTGTGCGGCTTGCGGATAATCAAGGCGTGAAAGAGCCGCATCGACAAGCGATCGGAGACTTGACGGTTGCTCCAACAATTGTCAGGATAATTTATCCGGATGTGAGCAGGTGTATGAATTTAACAACAAAAAAAAAAAAAAAAACGAAGGCGAAATTAAAAATTTTATCGAAACCTGAATCTTGGCTGCGAAAATGATAAGCCTGCGACTACTTTTACCGTGGGTAATAATTCGAAGTGATAGAAGAACGTCGTAAAGTAAAATATAACGTATTTAAGTATAACGAACGGTTTTATATTGCGGCAAAATATACGACGATATGCAAATCGACGTTTTTGCAATGTTACGCGCGTTGTAACGTGCAGATTGAAATACGATCGGCGAGGCTTTTATTCTCTATCGTTTTTCCCACCACGTCCGAGGATGCGAAAATTTTATGCAACATCTTCCCCGAGAGTAGGTGCGGTAATAATTCGGTGCTAAATTAACCCCGGGATTTTTACGCCCGCACGTAGGGAAGCGATTAACTTGATGAAAGAGGCGTTTTAGTGTGGGGAAATACTTGGGCTTCCTCTGGATCTTTGCACTTGCAACTGCCTGACGAAAGTGCGAATGGTTAACAGTTTACTACCGTAGGATCATGCCGGCGCCCACCAAATTTTAATCCACTTTGAATAACGAGATCGCCGTTTCCCGCCGTAAATACACTAAAACCGTAAAGCAGTCTTGCATACCGAATCGGCTCTGAACTTTCGATGGTCTTTCTCTTTTCCTATCCGTTCAACAAATCATTGAAAATCTTTTCTTTCCAACAGTATACAAACAAATCGATTGAAATAAAAATTGAAAATTAAAGGAATAATTCATTTTCGAGAAAGTTAAATTAGTTATTTGACTCGGTGATTACAAATCTGAAATCGGATCGAAAAATTCAACATGGCGGATGATAATATCAAAATCTAACGAATTAGGAGAAATAACTCTGAAGGGTCTGAAATCAGATTGTGAAAATCCAGTACAACGATTCGAATCAGTGACTACAAAAACCCCTGCATAGTGATTTCTGACTGCATTCGTTGAAATTTGAAATTTTTGTCCGCCGTATTGGATCCGCCATCTTGAATTTTTTAAATCTGATTTTAGGTTCGTAATCAGCGATCCAAAAAACCCTGGAATACCAACCATCTTGTTGTAAAAGTTGACTCGGCACAATAACGCGTTACACAAAGTATTAAATAAATATAAAGAAACGAGATCTGCAGCTGTTGCAAAGAAAGAAAGTAAGAAATGAAGAACGAGAAATTCGAGTTTCGGTTCGGGACCGTAAAACGTTTTACGACGGTATCCATCGGAAATTAATTGAAGAGATAGGCAAGCCCTCTTGTTTCGATTCTCCACTGCCGATGAAACGCGTTATACGTATAAATGTAATCGTAAAGCGAGTCCAAAACGCAGAGCTGAGCCGATCTTGCCGAAGCTTTGATAAAAACATCCGTGTTCGCTGTTTTAGAAAAATTCCGATGCTGATAAAATTCTATTACAATAGAGAATCAAGGAGGAAAATACCGTGTGAAAATGCGTACGGAAGGAGATAATAATAACGCGATTCGATTTACTTACCTGAGTTGTCGCAACGTTCATTACAGCGTGTAATCACGGCGTCAGCAATTCGTTCCGCCACATAACGTGTGTAAATAACGAGTTGAAAATTTATCTATTTTCATTTTATTACCGTCCTTTGCACAGTCGGCCAAGCCTAGATCGTATTTTGCACCATGTTTCACTGTTTCACCTTCGGTCAACAAGCGCGTTGCGATTTATGCACGAGAAATTATCAGCTTCGTTTCGCATACCGATCTCGGCCTGCCCTTCGAGCCGATGCAATCCGGACTCCAATCGTTTGCCAAATTTCTATCCAGAGTCGTTATAATTATCGGATAAACGAACGTGAAATCGACCCGAAAGTTGCTCGAGGCAAAAATTCGATCGGAACGCGTGACGATAATTTTTTTTCTCCTTGGACTAGATGGGTCAAATCATCACGTGACCGCTGCATCGGAGTTATTTATAATTGACAACTAATGATAAGCAACGTAGGACTCCGAGAATAAAAAGTTAACGACGTCTTTTGCAGCTGCAAGCTGCAGCTTGTTGAGTGTTGCCCGTTTTTACATACTTTGGAATGAAAAAAAAGTAAATAAAAAAAAACCAGAAAAACAAAGACGTTGATTCAGCTCAGCGTAAAACGATTATAAATATTCGGGTGCACGTATCACGGAGAAAAAAATTCTTTGGACCAGCAAATTTTAGTGCTGATATAGAAACGGAGAGAAATATTTTTGCAGCAGCAGCAGCTGAAACTTGCAAGCGTAACGAATTTGTTGTGTTGATTATTGCAAAAATTTCATTTGTTACAGTAAGTAGAAAAATTGAGTAAAACAGGTATCGTCAGAAAAACTGTTTGAATATTGTTGGAATTACGAAAAACGAGCTACGCCTAACAATTTTGCGCTATCGTCGATCCTTTTTTGGTTATTGCGACGCAAAATCAGTTCGTTCGGTTTACTCTACTTTTTTAGTCAAACAAGGCTTTAACGTCAATTTATTCTTGCACAAGCATTAAATTTTCGCAACAGTCGCAAGAAAATAATAGCAACAGTGATCGTAATGAGAAAGAATAGTAACGGATACCAGACTTTCCGGTAAAAGCTAGAAAACTAATTTTCATTTTCTACCTAGAAGTATATTTTTCGATTTTGGTAAAAAATGGAAATAGTTAAGAACCGAGCGGTAACAGGAACTAAAAATTTCTCTCAGTATGGCGATAAGAATTCTCGCTGTTTTCATATCAACATTAAAATTACCCTTCTCCGATTTATCAAACAGGTTTGGAAATTCGTTGAATTTTGAAAATAGCGCATCTTCTTCAAGTTTCGATTTTCTTGGTGTGAAAAATTCATCGAATTAAAATAGTTTCCCAGTGGCACAGCGTGCCACAATGCAATATAACGCATCGCGTCGACGCGACAAACTCGCCTTGGACTAGTTTCGGTTCGTAAACCGGCGTAAAGCCGTATAATAACAGGGTATAAAAACTAGCGCCTAAAATTCCATCCGGCACAGCGCGAGATTATAGCCGCTCGATTAGCCTCGTGACAAACTGTAATGCTCGGAACTTGTTTTTTTTTTTTCCCCCTCCGTTAAAATTTGCATAACACGTTAGAAATATCAAAAAGGAATAACGTTACACGATATGCTTGTGATATCGGGAGTCTCAGGGATTATCGGTTAGTATTTTCTACCTGAAAATCCGGGCTTATTTATTCCTCACCCAGCTAGCCTAGAATTTCATTCGCGTTTCTCTCTTCCAACTACGGCAAAGGAAAATTCACACATTGAAATTATTTATACCGCATAAACGCCTCGCTGCTGGTTCTGATATTTTTTAAACCGAGAGGTTATTTATTATTATACCGAAATTCGAAAATGTTACAAAGTAAAAAGCATCGATCGTTCCGAATGTCTGCGGTACCAAAACTCCACGATAAATTCGTCGTTTGGGGACGAGAAGAAAAAAATAAAAAATCATACAATTTTATTGCCACGGAGAATTTATGCTCGCCTAGTACGCGTTGTGAGTTTAGGTAATTTTGTTTTTGTAAGATAAGAAAAAAAAAAAAAAACTAAAACAGGACAAAAAAAAAAAAAAACGAAAATAACGAAAAACAAACTAGCGATAAATAATGGAGGAACGTATGAAATCAGTGGGGAAAAATATGTAGCGGCTGTATCTCAACGACTCCGCACAGCGCAAAGCAGCAGTTTGGCAAAATTTATCTGTGTGTTTAGCATGGAATTGAAATCGTCTCGGAGACGGCAAAGCGGCTGTTAAAGGCTCGATTTGTCGCGATTGTCCGCTCGAGGATGTTGTTAAAGTCTTGGGGGGGGGGGGGGGGGGGGGGGGGTGTGGAAAAATATTGCGTAACCGCAATATTGTGCGGAATCGTGTGCGATTTTTTTTTTTTTTTTTGTTTTCTTTTTTCGTTATTTTTTTGTATTTTTTTTTTTTTTTTTTACCGCCTGTGCGAAGCCTGCGAAAATCGTTATTCAAACCTGTAATTCTGCGCTCACCTCATATGGAAACTTGCCACCTTGCAGCTCTGACATTTTTTCGAACATTTTCCGCCTTTCACCGGCGCCCGATCGACGCTACTCTGCACGGAAAAAGAAATCGCCGATTTCAACTGTGTCACAACGCCGCTGCAGCTTGTTACCTCGAACAAATTCTGAGCTTTTATTTTTCTTTCCGTATTCTTTTTTTTTTTTGGGGGGGGGGGGGGGGGATTCGGTTCAAAAACTGAAAGACAAAAGATCCGAAAAAGACGCGGAAGTGATTCACATAAATCCTGGTCAAGTTAATGGTAAAAAAAAAAGATAACTATGAAGTGATGTTTCGACTAGATCGTATACAGCTGAAGATCGTTACTTTTTTGATCGTTTCGCGACAAGATGGTCGCGCATTGGGCGTTGGTTAAATAAAGACGAGGTAAATAAAAAAAAAAAAAAAAAAGAGAACGTGATTGCGAACGAGAGTTTTGATAACCATTCTTTATTTCGGACCGCTTTTTGAGACGATGAAAAATTTTGTGGAATCGTTCAATGTCATTCTGCGACGACCGATTCTTTTTCGAAAAACAGTTCGTTTCACTCCAGATTCACCGAAGTAGATTAATCTTTCGATATTAATATTTGTCTAACGTTATCAATATTCGACAGAATATTGAAAAATTCAATATCTGACGATATCAACGTGATAAAAATAAAAAAGAAGAAAAAAAGAATAATTGTAGCGTGATTGTATAAGAGAATTGTCTCGTGAAGAAAAAAAAAAAAAAAATCGTTCGTCATAGAGCGAAATCGAATGTAAATACCGGATTTTTCACCGAAGTCGAAGCGATTCGAAACGAATGATTGTTACTCGAATTCTTGTTTGAAATTTTTTTGTTTTGTTTTTATTTTAATTTTTTATTTTCAGGGAAAACAGCTCGTAATAAAACTGCGAAAAAAGTATTAATTTCCAATCGATAAACCTTCTCCTTAAAACTTTCCTAACTGAATTAAATTAAGCGGTGGAATTTTTTTTCAATATATTTCGATTCTGTATCTTTCAACTAAGATATCTGAGAATTTTTTTAAACCAATATCAAAATTTATATTTACGCATGTTGAATACAGTGGATTATACGTAATGCTTAATCAAGTTTACAACTTATCGTTAGCATTATCAGATGCCGAAGCTTATGTATGTATATATATACACATATTATTTATTTCACGACATTTCAGACTATTCTAGAAAGAGGAATATTTTTTTTCTGGACAAATAAAAAAATTACTTAATTTTACACAGAGTATAAAATTAGAAATGAGAACGAAAATTACGCACAACTTTTTTCGATTATTTTAGCTACACTGTTTCGACTAGAAAACATATTTGAACGAAGAGACACTCTTCAATGTATTTGTTTTCGGATGGACGTTGTAATTGTTCACAGAACCCGTAACTGGGAAAAAAAATTCGACGAGTAAAACTTTTGTTAAGGATTGTTTGAACGTTCATCCACTGAAATGGACAACCGTTCTGAAAGGGTTAAAGAACGATGAAAGATCGGATCAAATTGACGCAAAATGTGCAATAAGGGAATAGTTATTTCATCGTGCGATCGTCGGACGTTTGCCAGGCCCCGTGAGACTCTGTAATGCGTAATTCCCCATAAGTTCCCATCAGACCCGGAAACCGCGACAGCTGCGTCCAATCCGGCCAACAACTGGCATCGCATTTTGCGGACTCGCGTGCGTTGATCGCTGCGTAGTAAGATTGATAGAACAAACGCTTCTAAGTTGAATTTCCGCCTTTTTTTAAACCCTTTCAGTCATGGTGGTAAGTATTCTTACAAACCTGTTGTATATACATTTTTTTTTATATTTGGAGAACCTTAAAAACATACTTCTTTGCGGTTTTCTTGTATTTCTGATGGTGTAACGATAGGTTTTCAATACAGGAGAGTAATTATTGCGATATAATGTAAATTATTATTGTTGGCAAAAAATTGATTGAAAAAAATCGAGAAAATTGAAGGAAGAATTCATTTCCAAAAAAGTTACCCCTCCACGCGTGCACATGTTTTACATAAATTATAAGTTTTTGGACTCGCTGATTATGAATCTGAAATCAGATTTAAAAAAATTCAAGACAGCGGATCCAATATGACGGACAAAAATTTCAAATTCGATCGAATCCAGAGAAAAAAACTCTCTCCAGAGATTTATGATCAGATCTTGAATATTTCGTACGGCGAATCCAATCAGATCAAATTTCCAATTTTCTTCCACCATATTGGATCCACCGTCTTGAATTTTCAAAATCATATTTCAGATTCGTAATCAACGACCCCAAAAACCACAGAATACTATCTAGTTGTAAAAATTGACTCAGCACAACAACGTGTGACTCAAAAGGTCACGGAACAGCATGTCCCTACATTTTTTCAATAAGAGCTGAATATAATTCCCTTCACCTAATACAATATGTGCGAAGCATCTTGGAAGACTAATCGCATGTATAATTTATTGCACATACCAGAAATTGTTTCGATCCAAGATAATCGAGTACGATTAACGAAGGTGAGGCCGGTTTACGAAACGTTAGACACAAGGGTTGAAGATACTCACTTATGTACCCACGGTCTAATTTCCAATCTCCCACGCTACGTCAAACAACCCACTCACATAATATTACAAGACCAGAATAGTAAAGTCATGCAATCGTAATCGCTTGACTAAATTCTACTGTTTTGAATTTAAACAATACCGACGATTCAACCCTCAAGGGGGTGGAAAAAAAAATCTTCAGCTTGGGTGTAAATTCGCAGCCCCAACCAATACAACCAATACAACCCTGAATTGCCGTACAAAAAAATGTACACCCGAGTTGAGCGTTTTTTCCGCGAGAAAAAAGCTCGTTGAAAATTGTCGTAGAACAATAAAAAAAAAAAAAAAACAAACATCTTCATCCGGATGGTTGGAAACTCGTCCCCGAAATTAACCTGCGGCGCTCGCATATCGCGATGAGTATTTATCGTAATTCTGGAGGGGGGTAAAACGGGGGTTGGGTGAAATACTCGTCGAGGAGGACCAATAATACCCAATAAACTTGCGAATCTGTATGATGGGGCGAAATCATCCCCTGTTAATGCCGAAATAATGACTGGGGTGGCAACGTTCGAGTGCCCTCGACTCGATGTGCAGTATATGTAGAACGAGCCCGAAGCCCGGGGGCGACTCCTGGGGATTTCGGGGAGGTTTTTGGGCGTGGGGTTCGATCTCACCCCGCGTCAATCATGGGACCGAGGAGGCCGAGCGCCGCGAAAAATCACAGCCCCGAACCGAGCCGTTAACTCTCATGATGGACCCATTTGTATGCAGATTTCTTTCCAACTTTTCACGCCTCTCTCTCTCTCTCTCTCTCTCTCTGGCTCTATCTCTCGCTCTCGCTCTCTCGCTCTTTCTCGCTCGAGAACCTTTGCTCTGTAACATAAATTTCTGACCGAGTGCGAAGCGACGATCGGTGATCGAAAATCCGAGGTGCGGCCGTTCACAACGGTGCGAAAGGATGAACAGTCGAGGGGATTCGGACGGATGAGGTTGCTGATCGTCTGGCCAAGAGTTATACAATTATTCTCGATTGTTGTACGTTTTAACGGATGGAAACCTGCCGTTAAGGAGCAGGTTACGAATTTGAAAGGTTTCGGAAACGGCTAATTCGGAATTATTTGGTGGCGAGGATCGAAGTGAGGAAATAAAAATTTCATGAAACTACAAAGTTCCGGAATGCTAGATTTCGAAAATTCTATTTAAGATAGAGCAAGATTCCGGAAAATAAAGTTTCGATGGAGTAGAATTCCGAAAATTAAAACATACTCACACAGCGAAGTTTACTCAACGAGCTGGTGTAAATAATGAGAGAAACCAAAAATCAGGATTACCACGAATCCGAACGTAAATATATCACTGATACAAATTTACTAAAATACTTTTACTTTTCATTACGTTGGCATTGTTGAATATTTTATTTGATCCTGCATTAACAGCTTAAGTACACTGACTTTACAAAAAATTATACTCTTTTGTCTAAAACTCTCCGTCGTAGAACAAACCCGAACTAATCTACTAAATTTTCATCAATTTTAAAGTGTTTTTTAAACAAAGCATCAATTTCACAGCTTTTGTTTATTATTTCACTGGTTTCTATTCTTGCATTTTTTTTCTTCTTCCTTCAAGCGATCTTTTAACAATATGGCGACTACTCAAAGTACGACTATGTCTTCTAACAAAATTAGTAAATAGTATAGATTTTTTGCCAAACATTTGAAACTATGACAAAAATACGTTTCATTTCTGCTTTTCGCATCACGAACCGCACCCTCGAATTAACAGCTTTGCGAATCGTTCGTATTTAAGCTTTTTAACCACTGTCGAGCAGCCAAAGTGGTAATATTTGGTACCGCGGATTTACTTTCGGACTAAAAAACCATACCTATACAACAACAACGACAATAATAAGGATAATAGTAATGATAATAATAATGATAATAATAATGACAATAATAATGATAATAATAATGATAATAATAATAACAAGAACAACAACAGGAACAACGATGCATGTACATAAATATACATCTGGCAAGCGGTGGCCGCGATTTTCGGCTTTATTCGCACGCTTCTATATCCGCCTTGTGCAAAAAGCTCCCCCTCCCCTCCCTCAGCAGCCGCGGATTTACTCCGGCGTACCTCATTTGTTTATCTTACCGCTTACACCGCATTGTTTGTCAAATCCCTGTTAACGTGAAAAGAGGGGGGGGAGAGGAAAAAAAAAAAAAAAAGTACACCCGATTCACGGACGGTTTCACTTCTTGTTCCGTGTACCTACACGGGGAGTTTTTTTTTCTATAAACTCGATATGGTAAAATTTTTCAATGTCCACTATTGATTGTTATTATATACACGTATATACTTATTTTTTATCCGGTGAAAACTTGGTTCGCTATTAAAACCAACATTTTACGATCTTAATCAACAGCGAATTAGAATAAAGAGTACAATAAATTTACGAAAAAAAAAGTATCCATCAACAAAAAAAATCGTAAGAATATATCAAGGAGTGTTAAATTCGACAGATTTTCGGTGTTAATCCGACCGATAAACAATTGACCGATAATAAGAAAAAAAACAAACGCTTGGTGAATGAATGGAATCACCAGATAACCAAAAAATGTTCGTAAAAAATTTTTTTAAATATATAAATAAGTAGTAACGTTTCGCGAAACGTTAAATTTGGGGTACGAGATTATTTCCACCACACAAGATTTTCAATCTAACAAACTGCACGAAAGTTTGTATAATGCACTGAGAAAGATTTCATTTGTTACAGTAAGTAGAAAAATTGAGTAGTAAAAGAGGTATCGTTGAAAAAACTGTTCGAATATTGTTGGAATTAGGAAAAACGAGGTACGCCTAACAATTTTGCGCCATCGTCGATCCTTTTTTGGTTGTTGCGACGCAAAATCAGTTTGTCAGGTTTACTCTACTTTCTTAGTCAAACAAGGCTTAACGTCAATTTATCGTTGCACGAGCATTAAATTTTCGCAACAGTTAGCAACAGTGATCGTAACGAGAAAGAATAGTAACGGATACCAGACTTTCCGGTAACAGCTATAAGACTAATTTTCATTTTCTACCTAGAACTACATTTTTCGATTGTGGTAAAAAATGAAAATAGTTAAAGACCGAGCGGTAACCGGAACTAAAAATTTCTCTCAGTGTGTGTATAGAGTTTATTTCCAACGGAAGCTCCCCCCGACACCTGTAGGTGTACAACATATTGCTATTTCCACGGAACAAAGGAAACGGTAGATGAAGTGACGGTTGGGGGGGTGGTGAAAGGAAGAGAGGGGGAAACCCATTCGACCGGGGGAATATAGCCAAACTGTATAAACACGGGCCAATTTATATGCAATTACTTCGAAAGAGTCAAGATGGCGCGTCGAATACACAATAAGGTCGGATGCAGGCTAAACGCCATCTGCACAAACGCTGCAGGATCCGCGGGTCACGTGACCCACCTGCCTCGAAGGGTCAATTTACGCTGCGTTGAGAGAAGGAAGAAAGAATTTGAAAGAAAAATAAAAAAAAGAAAAATTGCGAAATATGAGAGAATAAAAAAAATTGAAAAAAAAAAATCAACGACGCTCGAGGTTATTCGCGCGGTTTAGATCGACCTAATTTCACCTTTATATACAAGATCCTCGATTACAGCCTTCCTCGCCACTCCGAAAACAGGTGGCAAGTTCCCCGACCGCGATTTGTCGATACATGTACCATACAGACGTACACAGATACAGGTACGACACTCACCCTTAGCCTCAAAAAACGCCACCCTTTACTTGGCAAATTTTTCCCACGTATCTTTAAGATTTTCGTCACAGGTTCGAAGAACAGAGACGGAAGAATTGGGGAGATTTTCTTTTTATTTTATTTTTTTTTTTTTTTTTCTCATCCTCTCAGTTCGTTTAATTCGATTCACCCTTACGTTTTTATGCACGTGTAACAGAAGAACACAAGACGCCCCTTCTGCAGCCGTTCGTGACAGACCGGAAGTTCGACTGGAAAATGTACGCGGTAATATTTGTTTGCGTGTCAAGTAGTTTCCATTATGACATTCTTTACACTGTAAAAAGTGTCAAGTTTTGAAAGTGTTTTTTGACAGGTATTTCAAAGCGGTACGTCAACCGGATAATTAACAAGGGGTTAAATTTTTACATTCGCAACGTCGTTCCTCCTCGTCCCCCCCGAAAATTAAACGGGGTTCGCGGTAGGCGATGTATATAATATGTATATAATTTTATATTGTATTTATGTGACCTACTGCGTCGGTGAATTTCTCGTCCGAATGAACAGTGATTGCAAATTTACAAACGTACACGTAAGACTTTCGTTTGATTTGTTGAAAAAAAAAAAAAAAAAATAAATAAAAAACCCTTCTATTATTTATTTTCAATACGACTTCCTTCTCTCTCCATCTCTCTTTGCCTCTCCCTTTTTCCTCTTAATTACTTTTTCGCTCATCGATGTAACGTAAAATGTATGCGGTATACTATGTAACAGGAATTCGGCCAAGTGGTTATAAAGGAATCAGAGATTGGAAAGAGAAAAAAACACACACAAACATGCGAGGTTAATGAAATTAACGCAATCATTCGGAAATTTAAACCGCGCGGCTCTTCTACTGATCTTTGACACGTGTTATCCTTTTTTATTTTTTTATTCTTTGTGTGTGCGTGTGTTCTTTTTTATTTTTTTATTTTTTATACCCGCCGCAGCACGCAAGGCTTTGTGTAACGGAAATTATTCACGTTACATTCACCGGCCGATTATACAATAACCCGATACGGAGCTTTGACGGCGGAGCTTGCACGGTATTATTATGAAAATGAGATTTCCGCGTACGCGTAGGCATGTAACACACGTTTCTAACCCCGCGTAACTCCTTTGTTAAATCCGCTAAGGTAATTGAATTTTCCCCGCGAGATGAATTCACACATCGGGAACAGATTCGAACCGAATTATACTTGATTAAGCGGTTTCAACAAAATTTTATCATTATTGCCGGGTCGCTTCGCTTCGGGTGAAAAGCTTCTCGTTCTGCACTTCGCGAATTCGTACACCCTCGAATCGTTTGAAATTCACTTCGAACTTGCCAATTCAATCACCGCTAAGTGACGTAATATATAGCGGACTTAATTGCACGGTAGATATATTGTATACATACATATATATATATATATGTATACGTGTGTGTGCACATACGGGGAATTTCATGCGAACCCGACCAACGTCTGACCCTCGTCATTTTTAATTTTGTTTAAAAAAAATGTCTGCAATTTTGCCAACTCTGAAACGGTACCCTGAATTTTTTCAGATTTTTTATTCAACTGCTCAATTATTTATAAGTGTTTACAGTGATTTTGAAAAGGACCTTTCTTAAAATTCTCAAAAAATTACGCAGCTTTTATTTAAAATATTTCAAGACCGGGCCCATGATGGAACGATTTATTTTCCATTTTTTGAGTCGACTAAAACATTGTTCGAACGACCTGAAAATTCCCGAAAAATTACCCAAATCCCTATTTTCCACTTAGAATATTTCTAGAGCGGTTCCAGTATGAAGCGATTTTTGTAAATTTTTTTGCTACGTTCAACTTTTTTATTTACCAATTTCACAATGAAAGCGGTCTAGAAACGTTCTCAGTAAAAAATAGAAGTTTTGAGAATTTTTTGAAGGAAAATTCAAACCGTTTCAACGTTGTTTCATTTGATCGAAACGATTAAAACTGCTGATAAAAAAAAAAAAAAAATAATAATACAAAATAAAATACAGTTTTTGAGAATTTTGTAAGAATTTTACAAAACGGTTCTTTGTACAATTACTCTCAATACGTATAAATGACTAACCGGTTGAATAAGAAATCTAAAAAAATTCAAGGTACTATTTCAGAGTTGGAAAAATTGCTGATAAATTTTTGAACAAAATCGGACGCCGGTTGGAATCGCATGGAATTCCCCATAAATTGTACGGCCACGTATCACAGCACACGCGCGCCTATTATTTACAGTACATTAATATTGTTCTGGCGGTTAAAATGTGATACGTGTCATCGCGTAAATTCAAATTCATCCCACGCTTCATAAGGCACGAATTTGTAGACTCACGTATTACGAACGAATGACTGGCCGATTAAATTTGTCAAAATCGCGAGTGTCCCGAATCCGCGACAATTGTAAAGAGAACCTTGACCACTATCGGTAAATTGACATGCGTATTTAAGCATATTCCGAATTCCCTCGATGTCGCAAAGCTGAAAACGTTCGCGTTCTCAGCGATCGATTATTTATACCACAATTTTTCACCATTGAACGTGTTTGATTTATCAGAAGGGTTGAAACAGCCATTGAGCATCTACCCTTTAAACTCGTTCGTAAAACAGACGAGAAACGAAGCGAAAAATTGTACAATCAGAAAACGACGTCACTCGATATGGATGAAATTTAGTAAAAAAGATGTTAGGAATTCGACGGCGAGGCGAAACTGTTCCGGACGAGGAAATTCAGCCCATACGTAAAACTTTCGTCGTCTGTATATATATGTATATATGTATGTATATGTATATATGTACATACGTATCGGTTCAGGGCCGATATTTTATTCGCATCGAAGCAGCAGCAGCAGCAGCAGCAGCAGCATCAGCAGGTAACCCGGCCTGTTATTTTACGTATCTCTGAAACCCCATAAAATGAAATAGTAGGTCTAAATCACGTGGGAAAATTGCTTTTCAAGTAGGTTTATATAACCTGAGCGTCGTGCCTACGCGATATATCTATGACGGATGATTTCTCGCGATGTATGAGGAAAAAAAGGTGAAACTGGTTATCGAACAAAGCGGAAATGATCGCTACGCTATCGGTCTAAAAGAGATAACCTTATTGGCGTGATAAATTTCTATAGGGGCGAATAATTGTAAGGAAAATAATGTACGCGTGATAAATATTTGACGTGCGAATAATGACGTGAGGTTGTAACCACGAAATATCCGATTTTATTGGCAAGAGAGCGTATAAATTGTTTTTTTTTTTTTGTTTTTTGGCTTCACGATTTACTTTGAAAATTATAGAAACGTATAATTCGATTGAGATCAAGCGTACGAGAATATAGAGGCAAATGGTCGAATGGTCGAATGTCAAGTGAACACAACCTTTTTTCATTAATAAATATTCGTGAAAAAAAAGATCGAAACAGAAGGTACGAACAATAATTTTTTCCGAGACAAATCGAAATCTGCGAAATTTCAGAAACGGCATAAAAAAAATTCTCGAAGATGAGAACAGAAGGTCGTGAACGTCTTTTTTTTTGCAATTGCTCTAAAGACTACTGAAACGCATAAAAAATTGAAACTAACAAAGTTTTACAGTGAGGATATCTATTTTCTGAAACTTGATTATCCAAATCGTCAATTATCGAGATGATAGGAATAACAATAATAATTTTCGGCGGTTAGTCCGTTATGCAATTAACGTAGCGGATCACTTTTTCAATTTTCACAAGGACCGAAAGGTCGTACCTGCCGTTACTTACGATCTTTTGCTTTTTAAGATAACGAATTTATTACTCGAACCCAAAAAATGTAAAAATATACATTTTGGCAAATACGAACTTATGAAATTAGTCGACGTAGGTTTTTACGGTTGCATCGATAGCAGAAGGCTATGTCTACCAGGACATAACGATCTTTTGCTCTCAATCAAACTGTTATTCAATTTCAACGTTTCTCACCATATTTTGATGTTTTAAGCCTCGATACGATCAAATAAAAAAATATACGCCTTTTTGCATTTTTCTTAGAAGCTTACGATCTTATGCCATTAGACACGCGATTACATATTATATGATGCATGATAAAGTCTCTGAATCGTAAAAAAAAACTTCGAGTCTTTGTTATTTAATATCGCTTAACTATTATAAAATTGTACATGCATACAGAAAACACTTGCGAGTTAATTTTTTTCTCATTCGTTACACGCTCCCTCGATAATTTGTTTATTTGCTTATTATTTCTCAGCCGGCGACGACGCCGGAAATAGTATATAAGACCCTATTTGAACGGCAGGTTGAATGACCCTCGAAAGCTTCGCTTATTGCGGTATCAAGTTCACCGAAAGTTACGGAACAAACTTTGATAAATACTGTGACGATATCACAAAGGCTCGGCCATTTCCTGGGTTATTTTATAACGGAACACAATTTTCCAGAGTTACAGAGCGCGATGAAGTCATTATCTATTTTTATCATTATACCGATCGATTGAGGTCGAAAAATTGTGAAGATCCACAAAGATGTAAATATTGAGAAGCTAGTCCGATCCCAAATTTAATTATACAGGCGGAAAATAAATTTCATCGTATAAACAGAGAAGATTGAGTACTTCGGAAAACTTTATACATATGAAATTCTTCGATCTGTTCTGGAAGATGGATACGTAAAAAAATTTTCCGACACAAGCCACTTGAAGATGCAATTCAGGACAAAATGAGCGTTTAGAGATTTTCATGAAAATATCAATTTTCTTTTTATCATAGTATTCCATGTCTGTTAAAACGATCTAGTACAAATAAATTTGGCCAAATATCAATCGTATCAGAGTTTCGTGAAAATCTGACATTTTCCAACACAAGTAAAAAAAAAATTCAGATTCATAGATATTTGTAAAAAAACATTTGCGTCATTGTGTTTTTTAACATCCCGTTTCTCTGTTTTCACAGACAAAAAGGAAGCTTTTGTCATCACCCTGAAATTTAAAAATTGACTTTTCACTAGATCTCCACGTTTTGAAGTTTGGAGAATCACGTCCAATCATTTTCAAATGGTCAATTTTTTGGCCCAATTATATCTCGTGAATGAGATACCGGATTTCGATGATTCTAGTCTCGATCGACGCGACTTTTCCAAACTTCGAACTAATTAGATTTTCGCTTTGATCGGTTCAGCACTCTTTCAATTATTTAAATAACAAAATTCCAAAATATCAAATAAAAATGATGACATCTTGAGAATGGATTAACGGGTTTGAATGAGAATTTACACCGTGAGTTTTTTTGGGTCGCTTATCACGAATCTAAGGTCAGATTTGCATGATTTAAATTTGGCGTATTCAATAAGCTGAAAAAACCTAAAAATGTTGTGCGGCTGATCAAGAACCTGAAATCAGATTGCCAAATGCAAAACGGCGATCCAACATAGTGAAATAAAATCTAAACATGTTCCGAATTTTGTGAAAATTGGTAGGCAGAATTTTTTTTTTTTGGTCACCGATAACGAATCCAAGATCAGACGTCCAAAATTTTTAACGATGAATCGATTAAAGTGGTTCAGAATCAAAAAAAAAATCGTCACGATTTTCATGTAACATGATATCCAAAGGTTTTAAAATCGTTAATCGCGAGTTTGAATTTTCAGTTCGAAATTCGAATTGAATGTTATTCTTTTTTCTCTCTGTAAACTTGTGAGAACGGGAAGTTGAAGGGCCGATTAATGGCCATTCTTCAGCCGTTCGTTTTTCGAATAATTTCAAAGACCGATTTCCCGCACCTTGCAGTTCGGGCGAAAACCAAAGTCTTAAATCATAAGTCACCAAGGCATAAAACAAAATAACGGTTACGTTTCCAGCCGGCGATCACGGGCAAACAATGATCGATAAATATCAATCGGCAAGCTGACGCGACTCGGCTCACTTCGGAAGCCGCGGACCAGCCGGCAGATACGACGCCACATATCAATTCGGAGATAACAATACGTCACGATAAGCACCGCGATGCGTCATAGCTCGGCACATCCGGTCTATTCGATGCTTTCGGAGCGGTCTGGAAAGGCCCGGACATTTGTCTCGACGGCTACGTGAAAAGAGAAGGAGCTGGGAATATCTCCAAGGACGAAGGACCTCGATATCCTGCAGCCACCGGCATTCGTCCTGCTGCAGACGCCGTCCAACAACTTTCGATTGTTTTCCCGAATCAAGAGTAATGCCGACACGACGCCCTTCCACCCACCTTTTACTACTTCGTCAGCACCGGAGAGTCGTGATTTTTATTACTCCTTTGTCACGCCTAATTGGAACCAGTTTCGGCCCACGAATCTTCGCTCATATTGCACTCTTTTAGCCTGATAAATTCTCCTCTCCTTGGAATGTTTATTATTTATTTTTTTTTTTTTTTTTTGTTGCAGTATTTTTATCGGCTCTCTTTGCGCCACTGATTTTTGGAACAGTTATATTCGGTATGGTTGTCGGAATATTTTGGTATGGTGAAAAGGAAGAAAATACTGATTATTTTACCTCGAGTATTGCGAGTTCTCACAGCTTTGGAAAAATTCTTGGCTTATTTTTGCTGGGCAAGCCTCAAAAAAACACGTTTAACATTCTCAGCAAAACTAGTGTGATATTCGTTGCTGTAATTAGGTCGTTTGTAACTTTTGGCCAAAAGTTGAAAGATACTAAAATTTGGCAAACGATCGATGACGAATGAATTTTTTAACCCTTTCACCACTTTAACCAAAACAAAATAAACGATACAATCTATTACAACTAAGACACAGGTCTGTAACCAAAAAACCGCACAGGTTTTTTTATACTGTTTCTTATAGATTTTTGCACACTGAAATCGGAAAAAATACTCGAAAAGTTCCATCACGTAAGGCTTTTTTTTGAACTCGTGTTTGTAGTTTCATTTAGATTGAAACTCCCGTTTAATTCGAAATCCGGTATCCTATTCTTGATTCAGAAAATCCTATGCAAAAGTGATTTCTTACTTTCGTTTAATACGCGTTACAGTGAGACTCGAGAATAAATACAAACCGGGAAAGAGAAAATGGAAAGCGGAAGCGTTTTCGGAGAAGTGTCAAAAAGAAGAGGAAAAGGTTTCATAGGCGGAAAGAATGAACGCGAAATGTTGAATGCGTATTATAGAGAAATTGTTTGTTTAATTTTGCATGAATTATCGTTTGTTTCATTGCAATAAAATGGGATATCTTCGTCATTGTTGTGCTTTTTTTTTAATGCAAACAGCTTGCATTTTGCGAGAATACTGTACGTGATTTCGGGAAATGGAATTAATTTTTGGATTCAGCACCCTCGAAAACGTAACATGTGCCAAAAACGTGCCATGCAGCTGAAGAAGAAAAAAAATTTTTTATTTTTTTTCTACAAACCTGAGAAATTAAAACTACGCCGAGGTAAGAATCTCAATCGAATATATAACGTACTTGCCAGCCCTCTAGCGCCGCGAGATGAAGAGATAAAACGGTATCGGGAAAAAAGCGCAAGCTTATTGTTTAACGAAGAGGAAAATGAAAGCTCGATTTTGATTACGAGGTCTGGACGATTTAAGTGGCAATGGTAATGGGTACGTATTGTGACGCTTGTGCGCGAGATAGAGAGAAAGAGAGAGAGAGAGAGAGAGCGATCCGCATTTGGGTGCAGGGTGGCAATAAGGCGTAAGGTTGGTAAAAGTAATGGGGGCAGCACCCGTCAGGAGAGGATTCGTAATACTGTGCCGATCGGGCGCAAGGAATGCGAGCCATTGAGCGCTCGCCTTCCGTGAAAATAATGATCCAACGCCCCCGAGCTTTTTTTATTCTTTTCCCCCTTCTCCTCCTTCCTCGTCTTCGTCTTCTTTCTTTTTTTTTTTTTTTTTCGAAAAGTGTTCACCCCGTCCCCCGTATCTCGCCCCAGATCCATATGCATACATATATATATATATATATATATATATATATATATATGTATATGTCTCCCTCGATATCTTGACTGATTGACCAGCCTCGGGCGACTCTCGCTTTCCGAACGATTTCTCTTTCAAAAGTCTGTATAATGTACGTAGTGTAGTACACTATATATATATATATATATATATATATATATATATATATAAAAGGGATTCGAAAAACGCGATACTAGTGCCTTCATTTTCCCGCCACAATGGGTCTATGTATTCGCTATACTCGATTAGTCAGTATCGAAAATAATGAGGTGAATCGTACCGATTTTTCAGTACTTCGTAATAGTTTTTGAACAAGAAGCTTGTGTGTATCAATTTTTGGTGAATCTAGCATTTGAACAATAAAAAAAAAAAAAAAAAAAAAAACAAAAAACGATGATGTCTTTTCTTTCTTTACACCATGCCCAAAAAATTATTTCTGCGGGGTTTGAGACCCTGATTATTGGCCTTCGTATTAAACTTTGGTTTCAAAAAACCTGCGGCTAACCAATTTTTGCACAAATCGGAACATGTTTAGTTTTTTTTCCATCATATTGGATCGACGTTTTGCATTTGGCAATCTGACTTCAGGTTCGTGATCAGCCGCCCAACATAAGCCCGACATCAAAATCCAAATGTTTTTAATTTTTTTTCAGCTTAATTATCGAATACGCCGATTTAAATCTTGCAAATCTGACCTTAGATTCGTGATTAGCGACACAAAAAACTTGACAGTAGTAATTTTCGTTGAAATCCATTCATCCGTTCCAAGATATCGTCATTTTTACATTGACTTTTTGGAATTTTGTTATTCATATAATTGAAAAAATAGTGAACGGATTAAAGCCAAAATCCGATCAGTTCTAAGTTTGGAAAAGCCGCGTCGATTGTGACCAAAATCATTAAGATCCGGTGACTCGTTCTCGAGATTTCGTCGAACAAAAACGTTTCGACGATCCTCTGGAAATGATCTTTCCAACTTTTTATTTTCGAGGTGATTACAATAACTTCTGTTTTTTCTCTGAAAACAGAGGAACGAGAAGTTGAAAAACAAGAATACGACCTAATTGTAAAACCAACAGGGCCAAAAATCGACCAGGAAACGTTTCGAATCCTCTTTCGCACGGCGGATACTTGATTCTCGGGTAAGAGAGAAAAAAAAAAACAAAAAAAAAAAAAAAATGGAACGCGAGGCGAAGAAAAAAAGATGTAAAAAAAGGTCGAAGGAAAAGATCAAGTTTCGCATAAAATGAAAACGACCCAGTGACTCGCGCGTATCCCCCAAAGCACATATATGTATACCGCATGCCCCATATCTGACGGTAGTTTTCCTTCACTCCGCTTCGCGACCCCGCGTGATATACATTCTCATCCGTTCCGCTTCCGGCGGGCCGCGGAAAGACGGGGAATCAATTTTCGTGGAATCCCTAAATTCGCGTTGGGTAGGTAAACGATGACGCAATGGTTAGTCACCGGTTGTTCGAGTCGGTTCCTCCCCCCTTTTGGCCGCCATAGCGGAAACCAATTTCACCCAATTGCCGGAATTACAATTCGATCCGTCGGGGTCGCCTCGTCAAGGTTGCGCTCATCGAAAACTAGGCTCCGCGACTAAACGAACCCGCCCTGTTTCTCCTCCCTTCACTTTCAGCCGATTCCATGCACCCTGAATCGATAATTAATCCCCGCTTCGGCAGCCGCGCATTCTTACTAATTAATCGAAAACCCGCGACGGCTTCATCCGAGAATCCCATGATTCTATGGTGCTTATCGTTAGCCAAGTACCGCAATGATGCGGAAGTCGAGCGACGGCCACTGAGCAAAAAATAATCGAACACGACTCGATTTAATCGGTAAGATTTTATCGATTCATCGATTATGTATTTCGGATTTTTTTTCCAATTTCAGGTGAAAATATTCATTCATGTTTCACTTATTGCTCTATCAAACAGGTACTTGGGAAGTAAGGCAGTGATAATAATTGATATTCTAATCGTTAATGGGAGTGAATAACAAAAACCGATTTTGAGGAAAAATAATCGGGAAGATTATTTTTGTCATTCTTGTGCTGAACCAAAAGGCTTCGGGAACGAATTTCAAACTGTCATTGCCGAGTTTTTTCCCGTATAACGATTCTTCGTCGGTTGATCGAATCCAGTGGAGAAGAGAAGAGTGAAAAGGCTTATTTCACGACTGAGAATAAATCCGTGAAAGGTACGTAGCGTTATATTTTACGTATATTTTTCTTCCGTTCTGTTTATTTTATTTGAAAAATTCGAAAGAGCGATCGTAGCCAACAACTGGCGGCAAATCTCCTTCGGAACTGAAGTAAAATATGAAGAGTGAAAAGCGGGTGAGAAATATCGGGGCATATAAGCCGGCTGGCAAATTCGGTGCGAGCTGCAGTGAAAGAGGTGTGTCGGTGGATGGGAGGGTGTGGAAGTGGAGTTGGAGCCAGAAGAGAAGGACATCTCGGAGAAGAAAAGTGATTTGGCCATAAACACCGCGTCCCGCCGCCCCAGGAAATATATAACACGCCGTTTCGGCATATTGAAGTAAGTCGACGGGGATGAAGAAGAAGCTGATATTTTTCAAACCACTCACCGGGGTCCCATTTTTCTTGATTTCTCAAAACAATATACCTACAGATTTGAATTTCATAAGAGGTAAATCAGACTCCGCAGTCCAAGTCTGGGATTACGGTGAAGAAACGACTCGAAACTACTTTCGGTCTCTCTTTCTCGAATCTGTAATATACACTGAGAAAAGTTTCATTCGTTACAGAAACTAGGAGAATTCTGTAAAACAGGTATCGTTAGAAAAACTGTTTGAATGTTGTTGGGATTACGAAAAACGAGGCACGCCTAACCATTTTGCGCTATCGTCGATCCTTTTTTGGTTATTGCAACGCAAAATAAGTTTCTGAGGTTTACTCAACTTTTTTTAGTCGAACAAGGCTTTAGCGTCAATTTATCGTTGCACGAGCATTAAATTTTCGCAACATTTACAAGAAAATCTAGCAACAGTGATCGTAATGAGAAAGAATAGTAACGGATACCAGACTTTCCGGTAACAGCAAGAAAACTAATTTTCATTTTCTACCTAGAACTATATTTTTCGATTGTGGTAAAAAATCAAAATAGTTAAGGACTGAGCGGTAATCGGAATTAAAAATTTCTCTTAGTGTACGTATAATGACAAAGGAAAATAGCTCAGTGCCTATGTATGCCGATAAACTTAAATCTTAAAAGTACGGGGTATATTTTGAAGCATATGGGGAATTCCATGCGAACCCAACCAACTTCAGACCCTCGCCATTTTTTATTTTGTTCGAAAAAGTTTCTGCCATTGTTCCAACTCTGAAGCAGTACGATAAATTTTTTCAGATTTTTCAGTCCAGCTGGTTAATTATTTAGAAATATTGAAAGTGATTTTGAAGGAATTTCTTTTAAAATTTTTGATGAATTCTCAAAAAACGTATTTTCATTTCCAAAGTTGTTCTTACAATTTTTGTTCCAGCACTTTCAATTTTTTGTTCAAACAGTCTGAAAATTTCTAGAAATTCTCAGAACTTGTATTTTTCACTTAAAAGATTTCTAGGCCGGTTTCATTGTGAGTTTGATAAAAAAAAAGGTTGATTGTGCCAAGAAACAGACAAAAATCGTCCCATAATGAAACCGGTCTAGAAATATTTTAAGCGAAAAATAGAAGTTCTGAGAATTTTCAGACTCTTTGAAAAATGTTTCAGTTTAATCGAAAAAATTAATAGTGTCAGAAGAAAAAAATCGGCCAATCACGGGCCTGGTCTTGAAATGTATGGAAGAAAAAATACAATATTTTAGAATTTTAAAAAAGGTCCCTTTCGGTATCACTCTCAATATTTATAAATAATTAACCACTCGAATAAGAAAATCTGAAAAAAAAAATCAGAACACCAACCGTTTCAAAGTCGGAAGAATTGCAGAAAAATTTTTTGAACAAAATCAAAAACGATGAGGGTTAGACGTTAGTTGAGTTCGCACGGAATTTCGAACGCGCAATGGTTGATATTGCTTCAGGGTCAAGATTTCGGGCGATTCTGAGTGTCCTGAAACCTTCGTCAAAGGTATGGTTGGAGGTCGGAGCGATCCGAGAAAAGGTGTCGGGTTACGTTTCATTTGCGAATAATAAGAATTACAACTGCACGAGTGTACGGTTTACGGATGCTGCTCACGGATCGTGGCGCGGATTCGTCAGGTATTTGCATGATAATATTCCCGGAAGGGAATCGCGCCGAGCAGACGACCGTTCGAAATTACGACGGTGGCGTCGTCGGCCATACCCGTCACGATGATCAAGGTAACGGCGAAGTCCGTACAGCGTGACCAAACAGTCATTAGCCGGGTGGATCGCAGGCAAAGTTGGGCGATAACTTCCAATCAATTATATTGTGCGAAGCCCTGAATTCCCTCGGCGGCAGCATCGAGCACTTCCGCATAAATTCTAATCCGACGTACCCCGTAAGGTACCTTCCACCTTACCGCGGTAGGTACGAAAAACGCTCACTTCAGGGTTTACGATCGAGCGTAATTGAGGCAGACGATTCGTCTTGCTCTTGCTTCACGGAATTCCAACAATTGAGATAAAAGCGTCGTCGACTTTTTGCGCTGGGCAAGTTTCTCCTTTCGTTCTGACATCATCGCTGTACAGACGCGTAGCACGGACGTTCCGACCATAACCAGACGTCCAAAAATGACAGACAACAGGGCGAAAAATATTCAACTTTCCACTTTCGGTTCAATAAACCAAATGGATGTGCGAGGAACGTTAGAATCGTAAGAAATTGGGACATTCGTTTTTGGAAGACCCTGCGGTATCGGTGAACAATATTCCCGACATCGTTCGTCCATCGTTTCGTAACGCCGTGTTCGGAGTTGTGTACAGTAAGGAAAAAAAAAAGAAAAAAAAAAAAAGTAAAAGACGAAGTCGTCCGAGTGCGGCAGCGATAATCCTTTACGAAGCAAGAGAGTTATCTAAGGTGAACGGGTTGATTGAAATGCGCGAAGCCTGCAAGGTACGAAGTTTCGCGTGTAGTATAAACGTAACGTCGAATGATCTGAACTGAGAGCGATTGTGAAAACATCGAATGCGAATCGCTGAGCGGAGAGCAGCTAATTTGCAAGGATCTCAAACACCACGATGCAATTACACTCCAGCTGTGGACGATAACCTCGCTGATCCTTTGCTGGAAGGTGTTACACGGATGTGGATACCATGTTTAACCTCGGCCATTGCGATGATATACGCAAACACACATACCAGGGCAACAATTACTTGCGCGAATTGTGTCACCTGTGCTCACGCACGTTACACACTCGAGTGTCTACCTCAGTTCCGTTCGACATGCTCACCCACCGTGTCCAAGGGTACGAGACGATAACTCATCTACTCGCGAACCGAGTGTTTTTCTCATTCTTTGTTGTTTGTACACCGAATCACTGAGTTCGACGTTGTCCGATTTCACCACGAGCATTTTTGATCGCGTGGAAAAATGTCGGTTGACGAATCGAATCTCGGATGGTTGGCTTCAGGTCGAATCGTACTTCCAATGGATCAAATGACCCGGAATTTTTGCAGTACGACAGGTGAGCGAAAATTCATCGAGACATTTAAGTGTACCTATGTCCGTCACGTTTTTACCGATAAGAAGAAGAAGCGGAATGATAAAGTTTATAGCCTCTTATACCACGATGAAACTGTTTATCGTACCTTACAAACTACGATGCATACCTTATCTTTCTCGTTTACATCGTCGCGTAATTTTCGTGTTGCCTAATTTTTTGTTTTTCCGCATCCACGCAGGTGGATTTACTTATCGTCACTGGTGTATCTGAGAACGGACCGGAAGTAGATAGGTACACCTGAAACGACGAGGGTTGGGTATCGGTGTGGCGCACAACGGAGCGGTTAGTCCAGGAAGCGAAACGAGTAGGTATATGGGACACCGACGCCATGACCGTGATGTTCCAAAGGTCTGTCGAATTGGGGTGAAGGATGCCATAGGTCTCTGTCCGACAACCATTCAACGAAGTTACGAACGAACCAGCCGACCAATCGCCGACTGGACTGACTACTGTGTCCAAAAAACACGTATACAACACGAGATAGAAGGTACTCCAGATGGTGTGACACCTGTACGGTTTCTCCGCTCTGCGTCACGGAGCCAAACACAGACGTTCACACCCGACACTGAGAAAAATTTTATTTGTTACAGCAACTACTCAATTTATCGAAAATATAGCAACAGCGATCGTAATGAGAAAAAATAGCAACGGATACTAGACTTTCCGGTAACGGCTGGAAAACGGATTTTCATTTTTACTCAATGTTTCTAGTTACTGTAAGAAATGAAATTTTTCTCAGTGTACGACCAAGTTTATTCCCAAGATCAATTGACAGGATCACGAATCGAGTATCTATGAATCGTGGATAGCTTTTACTGGATTCGATGTCACCTTACGTGCCGTAGGTCTACTTTCCTCGATCAATCCACAAACGCAATCGCGAGTCCGATAATTCGGCCAATTTTGGTGCGAAGTTTGATTACCATTTGCCGTATAAGACGGAGGTCCGACATCCGCCCAACACGAAGCTGTCACATCTGCGTGCAGGATGCAGCCACACTGTACGCGAGTATATCCGTGGGACAAACGCGTTTGGCCGTCTCTTTGTTGGCGGAATAAGACGCAGTTTTCGCGCAAGCAAAACCAGGAGTCCCTACAAGCGGGAAGACCCATCGTCATCCACAGACTCACCTAGCCACTACAACCTGACACAAGCTTCTATCCCCGTCGCAATTTCCGTTGCAAAAAGCGACGCTCCGTCAGCAGGCATCGATTAACTTTACACGACTTTACCCCTGTAACACAGGTCTGGAAAAAAAATATTTCGTTTCAGCTGCATGGAATGTTTTTGGTAAATGTTACGCTTTCGAGTGTACTGAATCCAAAAATTAATTCCATTTCCCGAAATCACGTACAGTATTCTCGCAAAATGCAAGCTGTTTGCAATAAAAAAAAAGCGCAACAATGACGAAGATGTCACCATTTTATTACAATGAAACAAACGATAATTCATGCAAAATTAAACGAACAATTTCTCTATGATACGCATTCAACATTTCGCGTTCATTCTTTCCGCCTATGAAACCTTTTCCTCTTCTTTTTGACACTTCTCCGAACACGCTTCCGCTTTCCATTTTCTCATTCCTGGTTTGTATTTATTCTCGAGTCTCACTGTAACGCGTATTAAACGAAAGTAAGAAATCACTTTTGCATAGGATTTTCTGAATCAAGAATAGGATACCGGATTTCGGATTAAACGGGAGTTTCAATCTAAATGAAACTACAAACACGAGTTCAAGAAAAAAACTCGACGTGATGGAACTTTTTTAGTATTTTTCTCGATTTCAGTGGGTAAAAATATATATAAAAAAACTTGTGCAGTTTTTTGGTTACAGACCTGTGTAACGTGTCTACGTTTTGCCTAAATGCAAAACACCCCAAATAAGCACGACGCGACGTTACTCGCGTACTTAACATCAAAAGCGACGGATGTATTACAGGCACTTATGTGTACAAAATCGGGATTGCACCGCCTCAGGGATTTTATATCGCCCGAGGCGTCCGTATCCCGTTTCTACATCATAGTTGATAGATCGCGTATGCAAGTATGAAAATAAATGTTGAATAACCGTGATCATTAGATCATAAATGCTTTTTTCAATTTCCGTCACGCAATTTAACGGTTCAATCTCCATCCAGTAAAATAATAAATTGTGGACAGTTTCGATCATTCAATGAATAAAAATAAGTTCTCGCTTATTGGCACTTCGATGAATTAAACATTATTTTGAAAACATTGTTTTAAGAATCTTTCTAAAAAAATTTCTAAATCACACGTCAACATTTGCGATAACTTTTTCGGATAATATTTTGTCTTATTGCTCACATCGAAAATTGTATCTGACGACATTTTCGTTATTAATTCGATCTCATAAAACGGTTGTAATTTAATATAAACTTTTAACTTAGGAGAACAAGATTTCTGGTTGACACATTGTTACGTTACGTTTGTAGAAGAACATACACATTGTTATGTACGATCTTTGGTTCGATTATAAATGTCAGAAAAGTAATAATAATTAAAGTGGTACAGCGCGTCTCTTGACAAGATCAATAAAATTTGAAAAATCAAATAACCGCGATCTTTCACCTTTTCACATAATCTTTCCTTCGACTAAAACAAACATTGCATACATTGCCACGATGGTAAATCGGAAATTATTTTTTTCCGAAACAACCTCGCACACACCTAAGGTATAAAGCATCTACCGTACACGTGTGCCTATCAGTAATTATTCAGCATTCAATAAGCGCGCTATCAGCGTATATACATACACATACATATATATCTATATCTATACATATAACGTATATAGCCAATGTACCCGGCACAGATCTGGATATCCAACACCCACAAAGGAACGTCTTATTGGCCAAATAATTCCCGCCGGCCTGCGGCAGCGTGCTAATATCGCTGTGTTAAATTACAAAGGAAAACATTTGCAGCCGTTTGATAACGCGGCTTCCGCATATATATATATATATATATTTGTATTTGTATTCAACCGTGTGTGCGCGTGTGTAACACTCGGTACATCTACACAGGCATTATATGAATACGTATATTCGTGTATGTACGCGTGCACAGAGGCGCGATCAGCGGAGAAGAAGCTTAGCTGAGGAGCAGGAGGAGATGTGTGCATGAGAATATCTGACGCATAGAGGAGAGAAAACCGCCTTTGAAGTTTCAGCCTTGTACGAAGAGCACAGCGTCTCTTTGAAGGGACGTGCGTATTATAGATTCGTCGAAGGACCGCTCGCATACATTTATATGTGTGTATATATATAAAATATATGTTTGCGGTACCCTCTTTATGCCACTATTCGATCGACAAAAAGGCGCGGGGTTCGCAAGCATGTGTTTATGGGTCACGGTATGTATAATATGTGTATATTAATAAGGTTGCGGACAAAGATTAGAGACAAAGAGAGAGAGAGAGAGAGAGAGAGAGAGAATGAATTTCGACGGTCGTCCCTCTCAGCTGTAATAAATATAATTCTCCATCTTCAATCTTTTACGCGTATGTTTTTAAATCATTCATTACGGAGTTTTGATCGATAATTTGTATTAACATCAGTTGAAAGTAATCAGTTTTTAATGCAAAGTAAACTTATACAGCGTGATTGTTTCGATCTCAAACCACTCAAATCACTCAAACCAAGTTTTTCACACCTAAATTTAAGCGACAAAGAAATTTCAAAGATTAACTTCGCAGCGGAAGAATGAAAAATTGTATAATCTCCTCCGTTTCTACGATAAAAAGAAGTTTCACTCATTCGCAGAGTTTTACAGGTAAAATCAAAATTTTGTGGTAATTTTCGAAAACTTTTACTCGAATGATTTTTTCATAAAATCGCGATATTTATTCGCGACGACGACAAACGAACCGAATTTTTATTTATTTTTTTTTCCGTTGAAAATAATCGAAAGATGGTATAAACTGGATGACGTTTTTTTTTTTTTTACTCAAAAACTATACGCTAAAAATCGTTTCTTGTACGTGAAAATTTATCTCGATTCGCGTAGCTGCGCTAGCGAGAGAGAACAAAAAAAAAAAAAAGGTCGATTCTTCCTGCGAGCCGCGAGAACGTTCCTCGTTCAAGGTTGCGAAAACAAGAACCATAGGAGTATAAAAACCGAAGAAGAAGAAGAAGAAGAGTAAAAAGAAAAGGAATAGAAATTAGAGAAGAGGGAGCTGGGCCCCCCAAGAATAAATAAAAAAACCGAGTAAGGAAAAAATAAATAAACAAAATAAGCAATCCTTCCTCCAGGGCGAGCGAGGAGACTGCGCAGCGGTTTGACCCATATAAACACCATGTAGAGCGGGACGCGGAGGCACCATACACGCGGCAGAAACGATGGGACCGTAAACATGAGGCCCCCCTTTGCACACGTGGGCAAAAAGCAGCGCAGCGCCGGCGAAACACACTCGAAATTCCTCCTCCTCCTCCTCCTCCTTCTTCTTCTCTGCGTTGGTAGTACGCAAGGATTGCATAATGGGACTTAGGTAAGGGAGGGGGGGGGGGGGAGGACTCGGGCCCCTGGGCCTCACATGCCCAAAGCCGAGGCCAGCTGCCTCTCCTTTCGAGTGGCCAACCTGCTCGCCCGCTTGCCTGCCTGCTCGACTTGCGCTGTTCCGAGTCCCCTCCACCTTCGTTTGTGCGAATTATTATCGCAACCTTGAAATATTTGCCTGCGGAGGATTGCGAATCGGCCGCGGAATGCGCAGGCGTCGTTTTACTAACGTTAGAATTTTTTATTCGACCAGGATTCGGAATCGCGAATATGCAAGAGCAGCGTCGATGATTCTGATATGGAAAATAGATAATTGATACTGTGTGAGAAAATTGGTATTTTTCAACAATTATGTAGAGTAGTAATCACTTTTGCGAAAAGATTTTGCTAGCGAATTTTTCTATTAAAATTATAAGTACGTACAAAAGCGTTCGGATCGATGGTTGAATAAACTCTTGATTAAACTTTACACAATCCACTTCGGAAATGAATAATTTTCTTGGATTTCGTTTTCAAGAATTGATTAATTTCGATAATTTTATAAGAAATCTTTTCGATATTCAAATTTGTATCAAACATTCTAGTATAACTGAGTTTAAAAATTGTAAAGTGATATTTTCATACCGTTTATTTGAATCGATTGCCATTCGACACATATATTCGCAGTTGCAAAATGTTTATATCGATGTTGAAATAAATTGAAACAGGATGTCTAAAGACATTAATTATTTTAGAATAAAAACATTATGTTATTAGTTGGAATTTCATATTTTTACAACAAATTCGTACTTTCTGTGATTCGTATCTTCGAGTATGTTGGTTGGCTAAAAATCAATAATATTTAGCCATTTTATTACAAGATAATTAACGTTAGTAATCATTAGCGAAGATCTTTTTTGCAAAAAAGCTTGGACATCGATTACTTTAGGAAGACCATTTTCTATGAAATTTTCAACAACCTGAAAGCGATTTGAAAACAACCGTCGATGTTTAAGAATTTCGTTAAAAATCCGAGTATTTTCTATTTCTGTATATTTAAAAAAAATATTCGTCAAAAATTACAAAAAATTATCGATTTCCGGCAAAACAAACCGCCTTACTTGCCAAAAATTGAATTTCTACAATTGATGCCGAGAGACACGAGTTATTGATATATTTTTCAACCGCTACCGCCTTTGAAATGCGCGCAAAATCTTTTTCGCCGAAGCATATCAGAACATGTGGGAATTACGAAAGAGGAGAAACAGAATAAAAAGAACTCGCGCACAGAATGCGAGCCAGATGAACAAGCTCGATTCAGATAAATCAACGTCGGGTTATATTTATCGTTTTGACCGAATATCATCATTATTGTTTTTTATTAATTCTTTGTTTTCTATTCCCACTCAACAAAAAATTCGTTCATTTCATTCATTATATTGTGACGGGTACTTTATAATATATCTGCGAGAGAATCATATCAGTGATAATTATCAACCAAGAATATTATTCGTTTTTATGCAAAGAAGAAACAAGTTCTTCTTCTTTTCTCTCCTCATTCTGCTCGCGTGTATTCAATGTACGTAATATGTATAATAAGATTGATTCAAGAAATATAACAAGTTAAGAGAAAGAAGGAAAAGAAAAAAAGGTACCACAAATCCCAGAAATGATCGAGTATAATTTTTCTTTTTACTCCCGTTTGTCCGCAGATCGTGCAAATATCGAATTTATTTATCGTACGTATACATATGACTTTGAGTTTTATGCGCTCGAATAAATAAAACCTCGTGCGTTCGAGTCGAAATGAATGGGATCCATTGTATCTTCAGAATTGTTATTTTTTAATTTCAAATTTCAATTTAGTTATACACAGAAACGTGTTACAGCGGGAATGTTTTTCGACGCGAAGGCTGGTGAGAAACGAGTTACGGAATAAAATAAGTTCGAAAAGCAGTTAAAAAAAAAAAAAAAAAAAAAAAGGGAAAAAGAAAACAAACGGTCAGACACAGACCTGCAAAAATACAACAAGACTATAGTTTATATATAAATGCACGCTTGAGAATTCGTTGTATAATTAAATTTCGGCGATATTATTGTACGCGATATACGGTTAGCCATAACTATTTTTACGATTCCATTTCCTGTGTGTGCGCGCGCGTGTGTATTTGTTAATTATTTTTTTTCTTTTTTTTTTTTTCTTGTTTCTCGTCCTCTCCCAGTCCTTTCCTCTTCTTCTTCGTCCTCTGTGACTCAAGTTTTGTATACGGAACGGGTCACGGTTTATTACCTGCGCTGTTCGACTGCGGAAATTTTCAAAGGGTTACGGCGTCGATATCCAAGAGTGACGTAGTCACGCCCATGCTTACGGTATTAAACACGTTGAGTTGTGTTCCAAAGTATGTGGAGCAGCGCTCGGACTAAAATCGGTCGAGGCGAGCCGTCCCATTGTTACACGGTTTCTTATCCAAACAAACACCCCGGTTCCTGATTCGTTATACGTGAGCTTGCGGGGGAGAATGACGGAAAGTAAACGTAAATGTCCCTCCCCTCCCCGCCCCTTTCACCCTTCCGTAAGTAAGGAACCCTTGTTCCTGGCATAGATTTTTCGAACACGTGATTTGTATGTAATAATATACCGGGAGAATCTTGTAAATCTTGAAAATCAACCGCGCGTGCGCCAAATAATTAAATCTCATTGGTCGGCGAAATCTTCACGCAGCGATATTCTTGTCCGCGACGCAGGCGCGCCAACCTACGCAAAACGTGTACGTTTGAATTTTCAAAGAGCGTAAAGCGTCAAATTCCGACCGTTCCTTGAAGAATCGACTTTCCGACCCGACAACAAAACGCTTTCCAAACATTTCCGAGTCACTGCCTCGATTATTTGAGATTCTAACCTCGAAAATTCGTATCGATCGCATCGCCGTCAGAAACAGTTCGACAGCTAAAAACTCGGGATGGCCAGCCTGCGCGAACGGCCGATAAAACTCGCGCATGCGCCGTTGATTGTCGAGTTTCAAGAGACTGTCTCAGGATATATTAAGACGTTTTTTGTTGACTTTTCTTTTTTTCTTCTTACATACCCTTTGAAAAGTTAGATTTTAGCCCTAAACGAAGCCTCGGGAAACCGGAACTCGATGGCAAGATTCTAAAAGGCGTCTCATCCGGTTTGTATTGTTCAAACGCTCTAACCGGAATATTTCGAAAAGGTGTTTTTGCTTTCATTTTGAAGATAATAAAATTTTCTTTAAAAATAGTCGTCAACCAAGTTAATCGTTCACAATTTTCCAACAAATGAGCGGAAATTAAAGTTTAAGCAATACGAACCTGATCCAACCGAAGAACAACTGAGACCTTGAGGGTAGAAATTTACCGTTGATAGGTAATTGAGTGCAATAGGAAATACACAAAAAGCCCGCAGTGGCTTTAAGAGCGGCAGGCGAAGCGTAACGCAGGGAAACGGAAGTAATGAGCATTTATTAGATAGACAGGCATTCCTAATCGTAAATTATGCGCGAATTGTTTACAGTTCGAGTAGCCCGTATCCCTTATATCCTGTTTTTTCCTGCACAGAAATTGGTTGAACGAAAGGAAGAGAAAAGAAAAAAAGATACGCGACAAGTTTCCATCCCGCACATTTTTTTTCTAATCGTCTCTGGTATTTCTATATTTCCAAATCTTCTCTCTTACATATAATGCCGAAACAAAGACACGAAGCTAATCGGCATCGACATTAGAGAGTTAAAATATTCACGGTCACGGAACGAACGTCTCGCAAAATTCTAATTCATACCGCGAAGTCTCAGTTTAGTAGTCTGTAGAATTATTTCAAGCTGTTGTAACGCGTGCGGGTTGACATTTTCTAAGCAATAAACCCGGCAGTTTTATTTTTCTTTCTTTTTATCTTGTTTCTTTTTCTTTTTCTTTTTTTTTTTTTTGTTTTTTTCTTTTTTTATGGTCGTAAATATGCCGAGCCAGCGGATTTCTAAGGTCTTTCTTTGTTCGTTAAATAGCGAATAGAGAATTTCGTAAGAGGAGATCTACGAGATTTTTTTAATTCTTTTTTTTTTCCCCCCGTATGTGTTGCGTCGCGTGTGCGTGTATAAGCCTCGAGCTTTTTTCGCCTTCCCGTTTAAACGCGGTATATTTCGTTTCGTCGTAATAACCCAAGTATTATTATGCTCGTCAAAGCTTCCGAGTCGAGTGTTTTTCATAGCGACATGGAACGCGGTTGAATAGCATGAACACATGTGATAGTTTTTTTAACAATTTTAGGAGAATCCCGATCTATCGTATGGTGTATATATATATATACGTATATGTATAATAAATTCGAATGCCTGACTACCAACAGTCAAGTATCCATTGTTAGATATCCTGGTCGTTGACTTTTCTAATGAAATTGCAGAAGTGGTCAAAGACAAAAGAGAGAAATAAAATTAAAAAAAAATACCACCTATCAACTCGACAGTCGAGTTATTTTATTTACATGATTGTTTTTTTCATTTTCTTACCCACGTAATAAATTGCAGCACCGGTAATTGATGACAGCTTAATAATGTTAGTCGGGACGCTTCGTTTGATGTTGTTATATATATACATATATATACCGCATGTATTGTACACTCGAACAATATATAATAATTTATATAATGGCCGGCGCAATTTCATCTTCAAATATCATTACTTTACTCTCTAACGTTATTATATCTTCCATAATGTACAAAGCTGAAGAGGTGATTCGGCGAATGACAGCTTGGAAACGCATCAGTATTACATGTATGTACATATATACATATATACATACATATACATCACGAGTTTCGCAATCAGTTCAATTCACTGAACTGTTTAATCTCCGTTGTCGTATGAAATTAAATATTTAAGTGGACGAATGGGATTTTATTATACGCAATGAACAGCTGCGCAATTATTTATCCATTTGTGGATATACATAAATGCTTGCTTATTTATATGTTTGTATATATATATATATATTTTACTCGCCGTCGAGTAGTTCAATATAATATTCGGGTGTTTGAGAAAAAAATTAATTTGCGATTTTCCACCGTGGGAATTCCTAAAAAGTTTGTTTAGGTTAAAAGAAAGATTCTGTCCAAAGATGAGAGTTCTACGTTAAGTGAAAAATCGCGCTCGTTTGATTTTAGACTTTTATAAATTTTTTCAAATTTACGAAGCATCGTGAATAGACTTTTATTTTTTCATCGCCTACGTCAATCGTTATATGAATTTATGTCACAAAGAAGACCCACAATTGTAACAATGATTCTCCAGTTGATGTCCGAGAAGCGTATCTAACGATTTTTTCATTCTTGATTCAGTCTCATAAACCAGTTATAATTTAATACGAACTTTTAATTTAGGAGTATAAGATTCCCGGTTGACATATCGTTGTGTTTATGAATCGAGATCTTTGGATTAAATATAAATGTCAGGAAGGAAATAATAATTGAAATGCTACAACGCGTTTCTTTGCAAACTCAATAAAATGGGAAACGAAAGTGAAAAATGGTAAATTATTTATTTCCGATACACCCTCACATATATATGTATAAATAATTATATTATATATCTTAATATATATATATTTCAAAATTTACGATTATCTGTTTAAATCGTACCTCCAACGTTTAATCCATTGATTTATAAGTTGTTACTTTGTCTTTTATTTTTTTGTTATTGTACCTACGGCACAACAGCTTTGAATAATTCTCACGAAATGAGGGAAAAAAACGTCGTCAAAGCGACAAAGAATAATTCGAAAATGCACGCGTCCGATAAAATTTGATTTTAATATTATATTTGGTACATATATACGGGTTGTATAAATTCGCGTTATACAACAAATACTCATATTATACAGTCGGGCAGAACCGGCCGTGCCTAAGAAGGCAAACATCTGTAAACATTTAGGTCACCGATACGAATTTAAACTTCCGCGCGACGCGACTCGTATTCTACCAACGAATCGAAAGAATGTTTAATAATTGTATAATAGGCAGCGCGGTTCAAAAATTTAAACTTGATTCACGATCAGTCGAGTAAGAATAATTTTTCATTAGATTCTTTTCAAATTTTCCCTGCACTCGAATACTCAATTGATTGTTATTTATTTTTATGTATTTTTTCTCTCGGTTCACGAAATCTTTTATTTATAACATAGAAAATAAAGAACATAATTTGTGAAATTAACCGTACTAATGAAATATATTTCATTGTGAAATATTTTACGTTTCATTCAACGGGATCAGATAATTGAAGAGGAAAATTAACCCTTAATTGCCACGCTTCTGTAAAATCACCTACTTGTACAAAAATTGTTATAAAAAATAAACTATCGAACATTGTCACGTGAAATTTTTTTCAGATAATATTTAAAGTTTACTTACAGGAATACGTGGTTAATATAGTTCAAAATTGAATTTAAGTGTACTAAAGAAAATGAATGGCTAGGTTTACAAAAAAAAAATTTGTCATTTTGAATTTTTTCTTTTTAAATTTCATTTAACTGAGAAAAAAGGCTTGGGGTGGTCTACACCCCTGGGTGGTAAATAAGGGTTGAGAAGAGCTAGATGAATTCAAGCAACACCTAAACAACTATTCAGCAACGAAGAAACAGTTTTCCTCCGTTTTTTCTTTTCACCTATAACGATATTTTTCGATTGTGGTAAAAAAAAATGAAAATAGTCAAGGACCAAGGGTTAACCGGAGCTAAAAATTTCTCTCACAAGTGCACGTACGTGTAAAAACACACCTCAATGCAGAGGGTTAAAAGCTACGCGGTGTGCAATTCCGCAAGCTCCATTATTCCCCGAGGTTTCTTCAACAGTCGAGATTCGTCGGACTTTGCAAGGGACATCTGGAGCGTAAACCGCATCCGGATCCGGTTTTCGCCGTTCAAATATATCACAAGAGCATAATATAACGTCCTCGCGTCTATCTCTTTCGTTGCACACGAAGCCGATGCATACGTACAACGTACATTGCGGTATACCCACACACACGCACACACACACACATATACGTATTTATATCCGGTTGTAAAAAAACGAGAGGAAGAGGAGGAGGAAGTGAACTAGGAACAAGCCGTTGCTGCTGCTGCTGCTGTGCGAAATGCATTTTGCTTACACCCTGAAAGCAAGGCGAGATCTGATCTATTGTTCGACATGGGAACGAATGTCGGAGTTTGCGTTTTAAAAAATAAAGTCGATGGGGTCGTGCTGGTGAAAAACGTTTGAACGAAACGATTTATATTTTAGTATATTTCGGTCATTCCGTAACATTTCGACCTGGGTCTGACCCTTGACCTCTCGGATTGGGCCTGCGATTTTTCATGCGATTATTCTCACTTTGAAAGACGCTCGGGTTTTCTTTATAGATTTTTTATTTATTTATTTATTTATTTTTTTTTTTATCGATTTAAGATTTCTACAATTTTTGAAAAACGATGTCAACGATCGACGTCGTTTAAAAATTTGCAAAATTTATGCTAAAAATCGCGTCTCAGATATCAATGTCTTTAAACTCAGAGTCGGAGTGAGATTTTTTTCTTCTTACTGTATCGAAGCTTTCCCCGGAAAAGAGAAACTTTAAAGAAATTCGAAGCCGAAGTCATTTCACTACGGATGGTTTGCTGAAACATTTTCATACGTCGCATCGGATTTTTCTTTTTAGATTCTCAAACCGCGTCGATCGATAAAATAGTTCAATAAAAATTGCAAAAAATTCAACTCGAGTCCTAGAAAATTCTATTTAAAAAAAAACAAAAAAAAAAGAGTGCCTTTCAAAGTGAGAATAGTCGTACAAAAAATCACGGGCCCAATCCGAGAGGTCAAGGGTCAGGCCCAGGTCAAAGCGGTATGGAACACCCCATGTATACATATGCAGACAAAATCAGTACAAAGTGAATAAAAAAATAAACAGACAAACAAAGGAAAAAAAAAAAAAAAACAACCCTCCGACCAAAGAAAAGAATTACAAAAGGGATGACGCCAGTTTGAAACTTGGTGCCCTTGGATTAAAAACTGTCTACCTGGCATGCATCAGAAGCCTTATTCTACATATATAACGCATGAGCGTAGATAAGTATCAGTATATACATAATTGAGAGAAATTTGTAGTTCGCGTTACCGTTCAGTTCTTAACTATTTTCATTTTTTACCACGATCGAAAAATATTTTTCTAGGTAGAAAATGAAAATTAGTTTTCTAGCCGTTACCGGAAAGTCTGGTATCCGTTACTATTCCTTCTCATTACGATCACTGTTGCTATATTTTCTAGCGACTGTTGCGAAAATTTAATGCTCGTGCAACGATAAATTGACGTTAAAGCCTTGTTTGACTAAAAAAGTAAAGTAAACCTAACAAACCGATTTTGCATTGCAATTACCAAAAAAGAATCGTTAGGCGTACCTCGTTTTTCCTAATTCCAACAATATTCAAACAATTTTTTTAACGATACCTGTTTTACTCTTTTTTTCTAGTTACTACGCAAACGAAATTTTTCTCGGTGTATATGTACATACGTGTGTATGTGTGTGTGTTTAAATTGTGTACACGTGTATATAAGTATGAATTTTCATTCCGTTCCCCGAATAGCAGTTTGTTATGGGGTACAAGGTGGGCTTATATTTTATTTCGAGATTGCGCACGGCGATATTGCGATACGTGCCGAGGTGTAGATAGACGTACTGCAATGAAACATCCGTCTTTGCATGCGCGTAGAATGCACTATATACCGATGTATAATATACACGAAAGTTTCACGTGTCCCATATACGTTACAGCTTCAGAACCAACATTTCAATCTATGCAGACCCGACTGTTATCAGTCACGCAACTTTTACCCGTCAAGCTCTCCCTTTTCGCCAATGGCACTAACGCATGTAACTCCGTAGATATGGGAGATTATTGATCACGTCTGAAGGGATATGCATTTTTAATACTCTCGGGTTTGACTCGAACGAAAAAAACAGAAGAAAAAAAAAGAAATAGAAAGAACATTCGCAATTATGGATGAATCAAAAATTTTCTAGAATTATTCGGTTTTGTGGAAAAAATTGCTCAGACACGAAATGTTCGACAAATGTTTGCGAAAAAAATAAAGTAATAATTTAAACTTTCATCGTAATCGATTAGGGGATATTTTCGAACGAACAGACAATACGGATAATTAGCGAAAACACGCAATTTTGGAATCTGATGTTGAGAGAGAAAAAAATTTGAACAGAAAACAAAATTTTTAACGAATTTTGCTTGATTAAAAATTAATTTCCTAATAACCAGGTCTTGCCGAAATTGAAACTGACTATTGCGTATGATAAAATTAATTTTTCAACGGTTCTGATTGAAGTGATTCGCATACCAAGTTCGAATAAAATTTTCGAAATAATAAGGAAGAAAAATCGTCGTTTTTGAGACGTACTGTTCCATGTGACGAGAAAAAATAACGAACACGACGATGATAGAAATTTGCAAGTTGTCGGGCGATTTTCGTATCGCAAAGTCGGTTTCACCGACTGATCGTAAAGTGGCGCGACGCCGCGGGGAGAATTCAAGTTAAAAGATTGCAGAACGCAAAACTTGGACAGATTCGCAAGTATGACTGTATGAGATAACCTCCGTTAACGAGCCTCCAAATTGACGATAAACGCTGCGATTGCTGTTGAAGAATAAATTATATTATTCGGAATCGCGTAAAAATATAAGGTATACAAATGTGTCTATTTAATTCAAGACGTGCGAGAAGCGGTAACGATAATAACTGCTTAAGCGACAAATGCGACACGACGATTTACGCGGATGACGAGTAATTCTTTATTATACGTATACCTGTGTATATAATATGTATAATATCGTTGAGCAAATAATTGAATATATTAGTAAGAATAAATTATTCAAATTATACACGTACCGAGAAATCATTGAGAAATTCTCACGAAAGTGGAATAAAGAGAGAGAGATAATAATGTTGGCGCCATAATTATAAGACATTCAGTGATTCGTACAGGGCGTCCCATTTTAAAAAATATCTATGAAATATATCGTAAATTATGCATTAAATTGAAAAATCTCTCGGACAAAAGTTGTTGTACACGAAGGGGGAGATGAAAAAATGACCAGGAGTACAAGCTTACTCATTTTTCAATGAAAAATAAGAAAAATGCATTCAAAAAATAGAAGGCTCTATTTGATAAAAAAAAAAGTTGGGCCTCAATGGGCCCAGAATAGGATCCGTACCCAAGAACTCGGATTCTCATCTCATGTCCCCGTTCACATGCAACAACTTTTTGCCCAAATAATTTCGCAATTTAATGCTTAGTTTTCGATGTATCGGATCATATTTTTAAAAATGGGACACTCGGTATATTACAGGTTACAGGTATACAATATTTTTTATTATTACAATAGGTGTTTAGTGCAATCAGTGCGTGAAGAACAAAAAAAAAAAAAAAAACTACAAGGTAATATGATATAAAAATAAAAAACGCCAATCGAATTCTTACATATTAGCTGAAAAAATTCATAGTCAGGTGCTATGATCGATACACGTACAATCAAATACGGCTGAAAAGTTTCTCAATTTCTACGAACTCGTTTGGAAGTAAATAATTCGTTGTTGCAAAATAATAATAATGATAATAATAACAACCGTTTGTTATCGATGAGGTATCGATACCCGTTTTATTACGTCGCGAGATTAAACTTACATTGTACGAGTTTACCAATTAAGGCTTACCGCCGTTCCTTTTGTAGAGAATAAAACGACCGAATAACAAAAACTGAGAGAAAAGATGATAAAAAGTTAGGAAGAAGTAGAAGAAGAAGAAGAAGAAGAAGGAATAAAAAAAAACTCCCCACAAAGAGATCCCCCACAGTAATTAAACAATTGACCTCGATTAATTGGTCGGAAAAAAAAGTATCGAGTGCGTGTACGTACGAATGTATTCGTCGGGAACGTTGCTCGTTCAATATAACGTATGATCGTAAAAGGAATCGCATTTTATACACGCGTATGCGCCAATTGCTTGGAAATCCACGGCATCGGTCCGCGTGTGCTGTGCAAGTTGGTACGTACATATGTGTGTATTCAAGTGGGAGAGAAGAAAATTGCTTAATCAGGATGAATTTTAGGGCAAAAAACAACCGCCCACCGTTGTCTGCCAACCATCCGCAGAAGACATTTTACAGTCATAATATATGTATGAGTATATATACATATATGTAATATCTGCAATTATTGGCGACGACAGTTTGTTGGTGCGGAAATGATGAAAGAAAACTTGGAATTCACAGAGTGAAGATGAAACTTTATATTTATGGAATCTATATTTTTTTCCGCTGCGTCCAAGCTCGAAGTACGTGTTCGAATAAAAGGTAAATTTGATAAATGGAGAGCGAAATTAAGTTTTTTCCTAATCTTATAACGGTCATTGATTTTTCAATAGCAAGTAATTATTGTTTGCAAAAAGTATGCAAGACAAAAAAAAAAAAAAAAAATACAAGGCAAATAATAAACCGTGACAAAAATAACTCGATCAAAAATAACCCATGACAATAATAACAATAAAACAATAAACCATGACAAAAAATTGCGAAAGAAAAGAAAATGAAATTTGACAGGTGTTATTTTTGATCGACTTATTTTCGACAAAGGTTATTTTTGTTCCAATTAAAATTTTGACAAAAATAACAATGAAAGAATAACCCGTGACAAAGAAATTGCCCAAAAAAAAATAAAAAAAATAACAAAACAAAATGAAATGAAATTCGACACGCGTCATTTTCGTTTGGGTTATTTTTCATCGGATCATGTGATTTTTCTTCGGGTAATTATTCCCGGTTTGTTCGGCCCGAGTAGCCGTCTGATCACGAGGAGTATTTCATGGGAATAAATACCGCGAGACGAAGTCGGCATAGTGGGGGTCGATCCGAGGGGCGTGGGCGAGTTTGCCACCCCGTGACGTAACGCGAGTCGGGAAGGTGCAAGTTGCACCAGCGCATCGAGGGTGCAGCGTTATAGGCTGCGTGCCGGAGTGTAGGGGATGACGCAACCGCATCGGAAGTGGGCCAGTGGGACTCGAGCGGGCATCTGCGAGTCCTCTTCCTCCCTTGCCTCGAGGGGCGGCTTGTCGACGTCCCCTTTTTACTGCACTCGGACCACCCGCGAAACGTTTCCACGTTTCGGAAAATCGTCGCCGGCCAATTCCGTCGGATGAATCGTAATTTTGCGCGTCGCGATACGAGCGAAATGATTGCAGTGTTCCGGTTTTTTTCAACGCACGTTGTTCCCGATTGTCGTCAGTTTTTTTCTTTTTTTTTCTTTTTTTTTTGGAAAGTTATTTTTTCCTTTTTTTTTTTTCTCTACCACTAATTTTCGACAAACTTTTTTCTGGTGAATTCATTAATGGATTACAATATCGTCGAGAGAAAGGAGAAGACTGCTTCGCTTCACGGATTCAGATAAGTCGATACTATTTTTATAACCCACTTTCCTCTAACCTTTGAAACGTTTTACTTTGAAATGAAAAAAATTCACGCAAAATGATTTTATTTTTGAGCAAATAAAACACTTTTCGAACGATTCTGAGATGTTATGGACGTATGTCTCAGAAATTGAGTTTTTTTTTTTTTTTTTTATTTTTTATCTACCTTAAAAATTTCCCTCATCTCGCGATGTGAGAATAATTCTAGAAAATAAATAGCGACGATCGATTTGTCGGAAAGTTTTACTCCCGTTTCATGGTGAAATCGTAAAAAACGATAATCAAAATTGTACGTTTATAGTGTACAAAATGGCGAATGGGTTGATATAAAATTTTCATTTCAATTTTACGATGAATCCTGTATCGTTTTCAACAGTTTCAAAAAGAAAAATCAAAATAAAGATTCACGAATACTGTTCCAGTACTTTTTCGTTCTACACACATACATAATGCATTAATTTGAACAGAAAATAGTTTTGATTATACCAATTTTAGAAATAAAAAAAAAAAAAAAAAAAAATTACAAATTTCCAGTTAAATTTAATGAAAATTCCACCGATCGGAATAAATTTTTCGGTTGCTATTGCATAAATAATTCCTGTAAAGATACATCAAACTTTATTATCGTAACGAATAACAGCAACTAGATTGTAAAACAATTATTACTATCTGAGAACTTTTCCAGCTGCCGAAATTCCTGACTTTTTTTATTCATCAATGATCGAAGCAGTCGACGTTTTCACTTTTTTTCTCGATTTACCATACTTTTCTTAAAGCCGAAGTGCCAAATTATAATTTTCTGGAAAAAACCCTCTGCCCCTAAATTCGATCTCAAGTATCTGTCCGATTATTTCGTTGATACAAAAACAATGTTTCGCCATGCCGAAGGAAATATTCAAAATCGATTCTCAGCTTTAAAATTTATCGTTAGTCATAAAATCAAACTCAATTCGCAAAAATAAATACATTAAAATTTGCGTTTTTTTTTTTCGTCACGTTTTTACCCTTCTAATTAATTTTTAACCACTAATTTTCGTAACTTACGCTAAAAGTAACCTATAGGATCCTTAACGATACAATGTAGGTAGCGGAGAGATGGAATTTACAAGATTGAAGAGTTTTTCAACCCCTGTTACCGGGTTGCGTAAAAAAAAAAAAAAAAAAACACAACCTTAAGATTCTAAGGATAGTAATAGTAATAATAAGGATACTAACTATAACGTAAATCCAGATATTATGCAGCCGATATTTCGATGCAAATTAGTGAATACCCGCATATTAAACATCGCGTCGATTAACGCACTGTTAAAAATTTCTGAATGGAACTTCGTACACCGTTACGATGAATTCGCGATACATTTACTGTTTATTCGATTTACAAAACAAAATGAATTTACTTTACAATTTGGTAAATTCAAATAAAATTTTTGCATTTTTCCTATGAATTTTCGTCGAATCGTAAAACTTTTCATCACTAATTTAAAACAAGTACATAATAATTTACGTGGCTGCGGCAAAATTTCTAAACTTTCAATCCGACTTCGTAAAATCGACGAATCTTTCGTTCGGTAAACGTTGGCAGTAAATTCGCAATTATTTTTAACAGTGTACGCGTATGGCGTGGATGGCGGCCTGGTTAAACATACAGATTTAATGCACCGACCAATATGGATGTCAGCATTGTGCTCCTCGGAGGCCCGACCAACTTCGACACACACACGCCTGTATCGCAAACATACGAAACGAAAAAACAAAGGACCGGCCATTGTACGGTGCTTCCTGTACTAATTTGCACTTGGTATTCAGGCGGGCTTGACGAGCGGCTGCGCGAAACCGCAGGAGAAATAAAACGGCTGGCAGCTGCAGCCCGATGCAGTTTTGGCCAATCGCTTGGAATATGCGTTCTAAAAAATATCGCCCCGTGGCTTATTATTCCAATATTTTGCAATCCCTCGGTTATACAATACGAGGAAACGAATCAATTCTGTCGAATTTTTCTTAATTTTTTACACATACAATTACAACAATTACAGTAGAAAAATTGTAAAATAAAAAAAAAGCTTCGAAATTTCGATTAAAATTAACGATGATGTACGAACGAAAATTTGAGCGTGAAACATTAGCGAGCGAATAGCGTTAAATTTCCTTACATGCGTAGTATCAAGGAATCATTTAAATTTCATGTTTCATGCGATTGTCCGGTGGAAAAATTTGTACGCGATGTATGAATTATCAACGATTTACACGAGATTAATAATAATAAAATTTGTAACTTTTGTACGGGAAAAGAATTTTCATCCTCGTTATCGAATAGATTTCAAAAATTTCAGAGGCAACAAATAACGACGATTTTTTTCTTCGTTTCTTTTATTTTTATTCCTTCTTATTCTTTCAAATCAAATTTATCGTCAGCCAGATTGTAGCTTTAAATATAGGTATTCAAATGATATAACAATGACCAATAAATTATACAACGATACCGAATTACTTGCCATGAGTCGAACGAAATAAAATGTGAAAAAAAAAAACAAATATGTAAATCAATGAGACATTGAAGTAAAGTGAAATTTGTTATTGAGAGAATTCAGATCGACAATGATTCAGAGTTGCTGTAAGTTGGGAGAAAAGTCGATGATAACCCGAGTAATAGAATAACATAAAAGAAGAGAAGAACAAAATAAAGAAAAAAAGACAAAATAGATTAAGTAGAAAAAAATATAATCGAGTACAATTTATAATCCTGTTAATTATAATCATCACAAAAAAGAATTGTGTGCCACCTTTTTAACGGCTTCGACCACTTACATATACGTATTTACAAGACGTGTACACATATACGTATACATATATATATATGGAAAATTACGAGCAGAAACCTGCAGGCTGCAGCATTTCTTCCTCTGTCCTTTTCACTCTCGGTGTTGATACGGTCAGCTGTCAACTGACCTTGCCCAAGTTTCTACGCAGTTTTTAAACTCGATGCGATGCAGTTACACACGCACGCACAAACACACATATATATATGCATACATGCAACGACTGCAGTTTCAAGCTGCAACGAAATGTTGGAAAGAGTGTTGAAGCGGTACGAAAGTGGGGAAGAGAGGAGCAAATCGGTCGTGTGTGTGTTGTACGTGCGAGAAATAACGTCGTGGCTTATGCGAACCTTATATAAATTACGTGCTTGCGTAGGTGTGCATACAGATATTTATAATCAATGGTGCAGAGTGAACGTGTCCGTTCACGCCCATTTTTTTTTTTTTTTTTTTTTTTTTTTATTCTCCTTCTTTCTTATTTTCTTCTCCTCGACTTCTTAGTTCCTTTTTTTTTTTTTTATTATTCTTACTTTTTTTCACTCTCGTTTATCGTCAACAACGGACGTCAAGCTGTTGACATTTAACGCCAATTATAATTCTATTTTTTTTTTCAATTCAATAACGAGGAAAATATTTACCAACGATTATTTACGCCGCGTGGTTCAAATTTTTTTATTTAATATATCATCGTTGGAACGAAACGAAGGATATCGTAATAAGGCTTTGAGGTTCCAAAAACAAAAAAACAATCGGGTTTCGATACGCTGTTTGAAAAAACCTCGCTACGAATTGGAGAAAGAAAAAAAAAAAAAAAAAATAAATAAATAAATAAACGGTCGAAAACGTCAATGATTATTGTTTTTAAAGTTTAAGCAAACTCGTTCCTACGTTATTTTTTTCCATCGCGTGCCAATAACGTACAAATAACGTCAATCAATTTCAATTATTTATGTATCGATGAAAACGTTCAGGGAGTTGGATGAAAAGTTTCATATTTGTGGAATTACCGACAAGACTCAACTTTTTTTTTTACACTCGAATCCAAGGATTTTTCATACCGTTTTCTTCCGATGACCGGAAATCATTCTTTTGACAATATTCGAATGAATTTAAGTTCGGTTTGACGCGTTGAAAATTTTGACTTTGTGAAGTTTAATTTTCAAAAATTCTTACGTTATCTAGGAGAGGATATTTTTTATTGCCTCGCGATTTCGAAGTCAAAATCAATTAAATGCGCATCGCGTGGCGAACGATCTGTAAAAGAAATTTGATATTTTTTCTGTAGCTGAGAGGATCGATCGCCGCTCGAGTAATTTATGACTAACTAATCGATGATCGATCGATCCCTCCTTCAAGCGTGGAAATAATTAATCATCGATCTGAAAGTATTCTGTATTTTCGTACAGAAACGCGAATAATTGTAACGCGTAAAGAGGAAAACCTAATAACTGATTAAAAAAAAAAAAGGAGGGACTCAAATAAAAAGAGTCGAATGTCAAATCGAACGAACGTGCATCGAATCATCGCATCGCGAATTATTGATCGGGGAGTGTGTTAATCAAGAAGCAAGTGACGAATGGTTGGGTTTAGTATTTTTTTGCATCCTCTTCCATCCCGCCCCCGTTTTTCTTAATTTTATTTCAATGCCGTTCGCAAGGCGTCGCGGCTGCAAAAATCAAACGCATAAATCTCGCGGGTGTGAGTATAATAATAAAATTTAACCAAGCCTGGTAAACAAAATTTTCACACGCAAACACATCCGTACATTCGTGCATCTTCTCTCTACATTCTTCTACACGTGTGTAAAATTCAAAGTCTGTTTGTTCGTTTATAATTCCGGAACTACTCAACCGATATTCATTATCTTTCATTTCTGTTTATAGCTAAAATGTCTGGCAAGATTTTAGGCTATATTTCGTTAAAACCAGATCAGTAGTTTTGTATATACATATCGATATTCGTAAGACAAGTACACTGAGAAAAATTTCATTTGCTACAGTAAGTAGAAAAATTGAGTAAAACGGGTATCGTTGAAAAAACTGTTTGAATATTGTTGGAATTACGAAAAACAAGGGAAGGCCAAACCATTTTGCGATATCGTCGATCCTTTTTTGGTTATCGCAACGCGAAATCAGTTCGTGAGGTTTACTCTACTTTTTTAGTTAAACAAGGCTTTAACGTCGATTTATCGTTGCACAAGCGTTAAATTTTCGCAACAGTTGGAAGAAAATATAACAACAGCGATCGTGATGAGAAAAAATAGTAACGGATACTAGACTTTCCGGCAACGGCTAGAAAACTAATTTTCATTATCTACCTAGAACTGTATTCTTCGATTGTGGTAAAAAAATGAAAATAATTAAGGACTGAGCGGTAACCGGAAATAAAAATTTGTCTCAGTGTAGCGTATGATGCGAGAAATATACGTGATAAGAATAACCAAGAATAATCCATCATTTTTTCCAGATTAATCGAGTATAATCGATTATTTTTCAAACTCGATCCCGTGAACGACGCATTAAAATATCAATTATCATCACTGTCTCACTCGCAAAGTACCTATCCGATATAATAAATGAAAGATGAATGAATATTTTCACCTGAAATTGAAAAATATCTTCAATAAAACAATAAATTATGAAAAAACTTTTCCGCTATCAAGACAACGTCCTGAAATTTACGAAACATTGATTTCAAATGCACCGTTTATAAAAAAGTACTAAATAATCGATGAATTTTTACCGATTCAATCGAGTCGTGTTCGATTATTCTTGTGGACTCGATTAATCGATTCATCGATTATTGTTAGCCACTGGCCGTCACTGGGAGAAATGTATAAAATGCAACAATTCGAAAATCAACACTCGTGCGTAATGTATGTGGAAAAATGTATTTTTAGCCTAGCTCATAAGCTACTGCAAAAGATAAAAATACATGCAAATTCATATCTATGTTATGCACGACGCGTAGCTCGTCCTCCCTCACACGAATCAAATCTCCTTTACCCACACCCTGAAACGCGTTTAGCAATCGCGAATGCAACTGCAACTGCATAAATGCACCGCAGCACGGCGATTCCGTGCCTCGGAATAACTCCGCTATCAAACCGGCGAAAGCAATAACAACCGCATCGCATATATTATGAGTCAATTTATAATATTCCCTCTCGAAATACGTATATGGGGCGTTCCGCGTCGATTCGACGAGAGTCTCGACACCCACCATCTTGGATTTGGTTTTACCAACTCTGAAAACCATTCCGATTACTTTTCAGATTTTTTCTACCCTCCCGGTCATACACAGAGCTCCTTGAACGATGATATTTTGAAAATAATTACATAAATTCTTTGACCTGAAGCAAAAATATTCCAACCAAAATTGAAGTGTGCAGGCAGAACGGTAATTGTTAATTAATTTTTTAACTGGCTAGTAATTTTTTTTGGTAGTTTTGATTTTTGTTTTTTTTTCACGTGCCAGGGTTTGATAAATCTTCTCTGACACAACAATTGACGTGTAATGTCCCGTATGTTGAATGTCGGATGTTGCAGCGAACGTGAGAAATAAATTTTCAAATTTTTTACATCCATATTTACGAACAATTTAATTATGAAAAATGTTTAGGTTTATTCTTTCTCACAGTCAGACGAATTTTGCCCGATCGATAGGTTCTAAAAATTCTACCTTCAACTACCTACGCAAACAGTTATCTCAATTTTCAACAAAGAATATAAATTGACCCTGGAATTGACCTACATAACTGAACGACTTGAAAAATTGTTAAATTTAACGTACGTGTGTCAATATTTTTATGTCCTTTTGTTCTTTTCGCAGACTAATTTTATCCGATCATCGAATGAACTTCAAATCCACTTACGACCCACAATCCGATACGTTCGATTGTGTACCGTAGTTGTACTTGCTCCTGGTTCGATTTTCAAGCGAACCAAAAATAGCCTCTCTAGTTGGATCAGTTGGAGAGAAAGAGACGGCGATAAGGGGAGAAAAAGAAAGAAATAGAAAGAGAGATAGAGAGAGAGAGAGAGAGAGAGAGAGAGAGAGGAGGGGAAGGGGAGATAACTCGAAGCCCGACCGGTTGAGAGCATAGCAATCGAATTCCTCGACTGAGCGGCTGATCCTCAAATGGATATTTGACGCCCCGACACGTCATAAAACACATATTATATATTCGTCCGGCTTGCCGAAAAACAATTCCCGCAAATCAAACTGTAACTATATGTATAGCATTGCATATCCCGTACGTGCAATCGGAATTTTTTTTTTTATTTTTTTTTTCTCCCGGTGATTGGTAAATTATACGGACCGTATAACGCAATCAGGTTTTACGATTCTTGCGTTTGACATTCTCACCCACATTATACGACACTTATACACGCGTATGTGTATATACGTATGCATATATGTATCGTATTATATGTACTTCGGTCACGAGGTCTCGCGTACGCGTAAACCGAACGAGCTTAAAAAGTTCGGCGAGTGCACGGTGACGAAAAATTTTTTTGCAGTATAGAATTAATGCAGTTCGGTGATAGAATATACGATTTTTCGGTACATATAGTATATGTAGTGATTTAGAAGTGAGAAAAATTGTTTCTATCTTTCTTCTTCTTCTTTTCTTTTTTTTTTTTTTTTATTTTTATTTCTCATCGCGACCGAGGCCGCAAAATTAAAATCATACTTCTAGTTTACCCAAGCAGAAAAAACCGCAACCATCAGCCGCGGGAGGATATTTTTCTGTATACGATTGGTGAGAGAGGGTTTGGAAAACTTCAATGCGGATTCGTCATTAACGACGGGTGTACGTGTATAATTAATATACGCGCGATAAAAAAAAAAAACAAAAAAAAAACAACAAAAACAAGAAAACGATAACGAAGAACAAACTTCGCGACGTATCGCTGCTGCCATCTGAAATCCGTAAACCCGGTCGTTCCGATGATACGTAACAAACGGTTGCAAAAAATACGTAATAAATAAAAAAAATTGCGATGCGTGAAAATTGGCGGGAAAATCGCGTCTCGGTGCAGATGCACCGCAAAGAACGGCGAGAGAGGGGGGGGGGAGGGGGGATATGCAACGTACAACGCATCGTGCACCGGCCGGTGCTGCTTACGAGATGATCAGCGCTGAATGGATTCACGCATTGTAAACGTAACGTCGCTCTTACAGTCACGTTGCAGCGTTTGGCGATAACGCGTTTTCCGTGTATGCGTTACTTGCCAGCACTTGCATACATATATACATATGTATATATATATACAAGGCGGTGCTGAAGAGATGCAGATGCAGGCGTGTCCCTCTCACACAAACGCATTTCACGCGATGCAATCGTTGTGTGAGAGACTCTGAGTGGGTGCGGTCGAGGCGGGCAGAGGACACGTCCAAGGTTAAAAGTAAAGCGTACTGCGCATCCGAGAGCGAGGGAGAGAGAGAGAGAGAAAGAGAGAGAGAGAGAGGAAGAAAGCCTGACTCTGGTGTTGCATTTGGCGATGCATTGCAGCGGCCGAAGAGAAGGGAAGAGATTGAAGGAGGGGAGGAGGAGGAGCGAGAGAGAGAGAGGGTGAAGGGGGGAGGGGAGGCACGCATCGCGTTTCTGCATCGGATGCGTGCAACCTTGCTTGAGAGTCCCTCCCGCATGCGTTTGCGTGAAGCATTTCGAATGTTCGTCGCGTCGTCGCGGTTGTGACGAGTGGATTTTTGGTGTTGTCGATATTGCATTCGTATCGCGGTTATGCACCGTGTTTGGAGGGAGTTGAGAGATATGCATGAGAACAGAACTGCCTTCTGGAGCGCCACCGTGTGTCCCGCCAAGTGAAAAATTGCGTTTCTTCCGCAGAGGACGTTGTAATCAAACATAGCCAAGATTAGCTGCCCGTTTTTTTTTTTTTTTTTTTTTTTTTTTTTCATGTATTTCATAAGTCGTATGATTCAAACCGAGAGACTACGTGAGTCACGGATTACTAGAAGCTATGCAAACCCGGATATTACACACACGTCTTGTCAGAGGGGTTGAGAACGAAGGGGGGAAAATAACATCGAGATTTTTTTTTTTTTTATTTTTAATCAATTTTTTTTCAATTCACAATCGGATCGATCTCTTCGATTCAACTCAATTCATTTCAATATAATTCTCGATGATTAATTTTTAATTCAGACGAGTTTCAAAGAATTTCAATTTATTCTTTTGCGTGTACTTAGCGCTGATGGATAATAATTTTTCTTATTTCTCTGTAATGTTTCTTTTCCTCTCTTAAACAATTAATTCTCGCACGAATCGATATTGATTCGAATCAACTTGTCCTAGTTTTTCATATCTTAGTTAATTCTCAGTTAATATTCATTATTTTAGTTAATTTTTAATAATTCATTTTATTCTCGTTAATTCAGTTACGATCGCGTTAATTCAGGTTGATTGGAATCAATTCGCAAATCTATTGACACGTCAATTCAACGAGTTACATTCCCCTCGTTGACGATGCAAGTGGTGCAAGTCATTCAGAACCGTAAAAGAATGCAATTTTCCCGACACCAGAATCGTGCTAATAATCTCAAACGCAAATTACCATGACCTGAAAAATTAGGTCAAACTGTACTTGAGGTTAAATTTTATCGTGGTTCCGGTGTCAGGCAAATTACATTACTTTGCGGTCCTGGACGACTTTCGCCAATTGCATTCTCAATCCTTGACAATACGTGTAAAATTCTTTTGCAGAGTAGAAAATCATTCAGCATGGTATCCGGTATTGAGAGGGCGTTAAAAATAGAATATTTCCGGGACACAAGAAAAATTCAAGGATAGTTTCCAAGACTTTTCAACGACAAGCAAAATTTGAGAACATTTCCAGGTCACTGAGCATCGTGTTTAGACATTGTTGAACAAACGAATGCACGGAATACCGCAGTGATGTTCTTTTCTATTTATATGTATAATAAATTGCACAACGTGCGTCGGATATGGCGATATAACGTACGTGCATAACTAAGTACAAATGTCTATATTTAATGAACCGATCGTTAGCGCAACGTCCGTAGTTATTACGGATCTCTGCAAGATTGCGGAAAACTTCATTTGCGACAATGAGACGTTTGTGTAATAATTATCGTAACCAGTCAGTATTGATCGGTGCAATAATCGGCATATGGTTAAATTATTTTTTAGTTTGTTCGACCGTTTTTGACTTTTTTTCCCCCATCGACGATCGTCGAGGAAAAGATCAGAAATATATGTCACGAAATTTCACTGCACCCAAAATTGATTACTATTTTCACGGTCCATTGATATGTCGAAAAATCAATACATTTTCGCCATGAAAAACTTTGGCTCTACGCAAATTGTGACGATATTATCTTGTGTATGAATACTTGATAATTGCTCAACACTGTGTAATATTCAACGTGGAATACATGTTAAAAATATGTACTAGATATTCGGAAGATCGAAAATTCGATCAATAATAATTGGTACGAAAAAATCGGTTCAATAAAAATCGGTATTTCAAAAACGATTATTCAGGTATCCGATCTGAGAAGAAATTTTATCGATATCAAAAAATATCTGAAAACTGTATAATCGACAGATATGGTACAAAACAAAAATGTAAATGAAAAAAAAAGTAAGAAAAAGATCGGCAACAGTCCGGAAGAAAATCGCGGGGACATTTTGGGGTGGAATGCCCGTTGGATGCGATATGCATAATGTAACGAATGTGTAAGTTTAGGAATTCTTCGACCTTGCAACGTTACGCGAGTGGCTTGAGTATAATTTCGTTTCACGAGAAAAAACGAAAAAGATGAAGTGAAAAATGCAAAAAAAAAAAAATAAAAAAAAAATGACAAAAAAAGCAAGAGGACAAAAATAAAAAATACAGAGGACGTTTGTTTTACTTTGCACTTGCCTCAACGCGTGGGGAGAAAGTTAGTCTCTACTTCCCTTCGCTCTTCTCGACGTCTGAAAATATTTTTGTCTTATACTCGCCTTATTTTTATTTTATCTTTTTACCCTCGCCGGGGATGCGCACTCGGGTCCTTTCTTATTTTAGCCAGATTTTCAAGCTCTCCTCTTGGCATGCATGCTTTCGTCAATGTACATGTGTACACAGTGTTGTGTACACAAAAGGAGCATGAGCAGCACCGCAGACAGGCAAGACCTTACGTAAATTCTTGAGAGAAGAATGCCGATCCAAAAATTGGATCTACGCGGTGCAACGAGATGAATAAGGAAAAAAATGCATCGTTCACAGGTGTGATTTGTAAGGTGCGAAAAAACGCGGGAAACCGCACTTCGGTTCGTCGATCATTGGCGGTTGCCTAAAATCTCGAGGAAACAATCGTTCTTCTAAATCGAGAGTAAGCAATTTTAGCCGAATAATATTTCGAATCAACTCGAAGCCCCTGGCATTTTTAATCAACCGTCCACGATATTTTAATCCTTTCATTTCCCCGCAGCAACTGATCAACCTTGTCGATGATCGATACAAACCGAAACACCGAGTTCTCCATCTGTCAAAGTTAATTCGTTTTCGTACCGCCAGAGCCGATAGCTTATCTATCAAATTGAAGCAGCTCTGCTCGGAGATCTATGGATGAGGATAGAACGGAAGCCCGAGGGGCATTTAATATGCAGGCAAGTATGCAGCTAAGTACTTACGCGTACCGAATGCCCGAAGCCTTTCCTCGCCAAGGCGAGGCCTGCCGGTAAGATTCTTGTCGAATGTTGTCGACGAGACTGCGTCGAGTGATTCCGCTGCTGGACCTCGTCGTCTGCATCGCCTGCAAGAAATCACGGCGTGAAATTTAACCTCAAATACCACCGTGTCCTAGCCTCATCACGGTTCATTTGCCACTTCGAAAGATCTTCGTTACTTCGATACGGCTAATAAAATATGGAAGTACGTAACAAGTTTCGTTCAGGATCATCGAAGTTTTGGTTCCAAGTTTATTCGATTCTGCATCTGTTTTACTGGATCCACCATCTTGGATTTAAAATTGATCAAATTTTGATCTCAGATTCGTGATCAGCGACCCCAAAAACCTGCCCGAGTAACAAAATTCAGGCAAAAATATCGAGTCGAAAGGGTTTACCGATGAAACTGGAAGCGTGTGGGTTGATTCTGGTAACCACTTATAATGATATGAAAGTGAAGTCCGAACACGCGGCGAACCGTGTGAATCGCCTGTCTCGTAATACGATACAAAGTACAAACTGCAGTAGGTACAACATGTTGCAAGTAATGTGAAAAGGAAATGATTTAGAGCGTCGATAAGTCATTCCTGACCGTAGAGTAACGATGCCGATGTGTATGGGTGTACCTACGTGTAGCGAAAACCTACACACTGACTTTTTACAACAGACACGGGAAAGTTGATAATGTTCACTAATTGCAAACGGGTAACCGAACCGACAGAACCAATCTCCCCTTCTCTATTTTTATTTATTTATTTATTTTTATTTATCGTTTTCAGGGATCGATTGCTACCAATAGTGGGCAATTAATCATAATGGTAAAACCGCGTTCCGTCTGCACCGCAGTCACGAAAACGGTGAAACATTTCTAACGAACAACATCGACGGCAAACTCACCCGTGAAAGGTGAAACTAGGTACTTTATACCTGCCCACCACAAATACCAACGTTCGTGATTATAATTCATCGGATAAAAGCGACGGAGGAAATCTTTACAGCACTGAGAGAAATTTTTAGTTCCCGTTACCGCTCGGTCCTTAACTATTTTCATTTTTCACCACAATCGAAAAATATAGTTCCAGGTAGAAAACGAATATTAGTTTTATAGCTGTTGCCGGAAAGTCTGGTATCCGTTGCTATTCTTTCTCGTTACGATCGTTGTTGCTATATTTTCTTGCAACTGTTGCGAAAATTTAACGCCTGTGCAAGAATAAATTCACGTTAAAGCCTTGTTTAAATAAAAAAGTAGAGTAAACCGAACAAACTTATTTTGCGTTGCAATTACCAAAAAAGGATCGACGATAGCGCAAAATTTTTAGGTTTTTCGTAATTCCAACGTTATTCAAACAGTTTTTTTAACGATAGCTGTTTTACTCAATTTTTCTAGTTACTGTAACAAATGAAATTTTTCTCAGTGAGAGTATCAAGATCTTGAGTATAACATGAACTGTACACTGTTACGCCGTAAACTTCCTTCCTCAATAACGGAATTCAAAAGTAAGTTACCTGCCATGAAACACTTTGACGGGGTGAAACCACCCTCCAAAGAAGTAGGGGTTTTTTTTTTTTCTAAATTGAGAAAACTACATTTTTCGTTTCTCGTTAGGAGAATACTTTTCCAGTTGGATTGGTTAAAAAAATGTTACGTTCTTGCGGTTGAAACTGCCAAATATCACCCCTCGACCTGCCTTACTTTGAAAAGTAGTTTCACACCCTTACACTGTTCAATGGCAGATGAAAAAAAATACGTGTCGATTAGTTTTCAGTCTACTATAAGATACTAAAAAAGAAATAAAATCTGAGCGATCGACTTGGGACACCTTCCTCGTCAGTTTGGAATTCGATGTTGTTACAAATGCGATACGACGTGATAACTAATCGATACATCCGTTCGAGTTTTCTTCTCAACGTTGCATACTTGACGAAGTCAGCGAGGAGCGGAGGGGGATAAGCGATGCTTTTCGAGTGTGTGCGTGTTTGCTTCATGGTATAATGGTAAGTGGACATCACGTAGGTATGGAAAATTTTGGTAATTTGATTAGCGGTGGTTAAACATCGGCTGCAACAAACACTCGGGGCAACGAAGAGAGCCTTGGAAAGAGTTTAGGGTACACACTCGAAGGACCGAGCATTGTTGGCCCGCTGGTGGTTGGTACACACAGACGGATTCTAAAAATAGTATTCGGGTCCGCTCGAACCGCGTACCGTGGGCCCATATAATATTCCTCCTTTCTCTCGCGGTTTCGTTCGAGTCTCAAACTTGTATGTACCTTACACGCTTCGTCCACCTTCGGTTTGAGAGCCGGGCCCTTCGCCTGCATGTATGACGTCAGAACCGGTTCGGAGTTGTAATTTTGGGCAGAGAAAAGAGGCCCGCTTCTCTTGGGCCCACAGGCCAAGATCCGTGGTGATCGTCGCGAGTCGGGAGAGCGAAAACAAGTGTCCCATTTGCGTGTCGCGCGAACCAATGATAGGAAAAAAAAAAACCGATTTCGAAACCGGTGATCGCCCGCAAAAAACTTCCAAATTCATTTTCGGAAACAACGGCAGAGGAAACAAGCCTTAAGAGTAAAATAAACAAGGCTGAAGAGTAACATTTGTTTTCTTAGAGATCAAGGATCATTCTCTTGAATATAACAAAGCCTGGATTCCAATTTTTTAACGTTGACTTCGACCGATTACCGTCAATTTCTGCCCTGTGAATTCGATTATCGTTGATGTCCATTGATTTTCAATGTCAACGCTGACTCCCGATGATTTTCTAACGCCGATATTGGCGATTTTTGGATCTGATAGGACCACAAAAAATCACTGGAAATTATCTAGACTTTTGAGAAAATCGTTGTAAATCTCTTAGTCGATAGAATTTCGACGGACTGACTTACGACGATTATTCCACGACTTCAAACGGTTGTCAAGTAATTTATCAGTCGGCGTCACGAGATTCCAATTGATTCGGGATGATTCCATTCACTCCAAAGAATATTTCAGTCCCACAATTTGATTTCGAACGGTGAAATTAACGACTTTCCTGAGCGAATGGCACCACGAAATTTCTCTTCATTTTCGAAATATCGAATCGTATCAGCTGCCCCGCGAACAAGACGACGAACTTGTACTCGTAGATCTTCAAGTTTACTTCCGACGGCCTTATCGTCACCGGAAATCTCTTCTTCGGCATCGGGGTTTTCTAACCCAAAAAGGAGGATATTTATTCAGGGTTTATTATGACAGAGCCGCAAGGTTTTCGAGGAAAACGGAGACTCTGCAACGGTCAAGAATAATTACGACCCTGCGCAATGTCGCGTGCAGTTCGATCCCACGATTGTGTTGCACGCTCCACTCTCGTTTATAGTGACAATCAAGAGGTGCAACCAGTTCGTGCTCTTTCTCTCTCTTTTTAAGCTTTTCTGTATAACTCACTCCTAGTAAGCCAGCAACGATCGATCGTGACGCAACGGAATTTGGCTATTCGGGTTCTTGGAAATGCGTTTGGGACTTGGACCCCGTAAACCTTGGGATCAGGGCGCCAGGTAGTTGGGCCCCAAAATTAAGTCGCCGATGAAATAGTTCCGCAGGTCACCGAGTTATAGCCAAACGAAGAAGGTGGGAATTTCATCTCTATGGAGCCCCAAAGCGAGCGGACAAGCGGCGTCGAACCTTTCCTTGGGCTCCAAAACTCGACCCTTGTCAAGGATTCAATGACCACTTCCGCGTTCTTACCTCCTCCGGGAATTGAATCACGAAACGGTGTTTCTTAAATGGAATACGAATACAATCATAGGTCCGACCGAAGTTCGCCAAGTCGTGAAATAACTGATATTTTATCGCGATAAATTCGTCCCACAAAAACTGATCGATAAATTTATTTCACGAGTCTCTTTTAAGCTCAAACGGTTTTGCGGAAATTTTCGAGCCTTGTAAGTCTCTTGGCATTTCCGAAGACAGCCTCGGTGCCATTTAAATAATACAATTTATTATATAATAACAATAATTAAACAACACAAACGGCGATGCGATGCACGAAACGCGGCATGACCGGGAATGGCGGCGATCGGCAGAGTGTAATATCGGTGATCGGTAGCGACCGGGGAACGTGTAGAAAGGAGAGTTTTGTATACGTATAGGTATACGGACTGCAGTCTTAAACTCTGTTAAGAACATGGCTGCATGGAATCGGCCGAGGGTTGACGACCTCGCGGCCTAGATTTCGGACCCAAAACAGCGCCGAAAGGGCCGATCATCTAGTCGTTCCTAGCGCAAACGCCACGGCAAATTGGCCAAGTCCCGTTTTACGAGCTGTTGCGTGGAAAAAGAGAGAAAACAAAGGAGAAAAAATACCGGCGTGGGCGTATCTCGTACCGCGAACGCGGGAACAAGACGCAATTCCGTGGACTATAAATGTAGATAAACAAAACGTGAAAGCGATACGCACGATGCACGGAATTCGACTGCTGATATTGAATTCACCGGAAATTGCAATCTCCTTTACCAAGGTAAAGCCGGTATTCACACCTGGAAATCGGTTGGAAATCAAATTCGAAATCGGCACTTTGAAATTGTACCGATAGAATTTATGTCAACGTAATACCTACAAAGATTAGTCTTTTATTTCGAATGATATTACCTTCGATGTTACGTTATTCGTACAAACGATTTGTTGTACCGATTTCTGATCATCTTTTACCGATACCGAGAGATTCTTATCTACGAGAAAATTAAAAAATTGCAAGTAGAGTTTCAGCCATTTTGGAAAATTCAAATTTTAACAATAAGTTCAGTAAATATTTAATAATATTCTCACTTGGAGATCGGTTGAAAATCGAATGAGAAATTTGCGGTTTGATATTATACCGATGGAATTTACATCAAAATGCGACAAGGATTCATTTTTATTTAGAATGAACGATATTCCAAATTCTTACAATATTTTTACAAACGATTTCTCCTACCGATTTTCATTGATCTTCTACCGATACCGTGAGATTTTGGATTTAGAAAAATCGAAAAATTGCACGCAGAGTGTCGAACCGTTCCAGAAAAATCAAATTCTACTAATAATATATTCAATAAGAATCGACGAGACGACGATCGTACAAAAATTGATTGAAAATCGGCAAAAGCTTTCGCTACGATATCCCATTTAACTGCAGCTTCTCCTTGCCTTTACACATAATGCGGTTGAGTTCAGGAATTCCCAATCGAATATTCCTCTGCGCCGTGGCTTACCGACTCCGCAGCTTCTGTTAATTGCTCAAAGTAATTAAGTTATTAGGCAATTCTGCGTATGGATAACACCGACCACTCGCTCTGCCGTTGTGGAATCGGATTACCAAACACCGTATACGGCGAGGCGACACGTTTCTCGTTTTTGTTAGCTTTACCCGAACGCGTCATAAGCTCGCGGTTCTGTAACAGCCATAGAATTAGTGAAGGAGTCCGCTGATTTCCTTGAACTGCAAATTATCCTCGATTGGAAAGCGTGACTTCCGTATTTCGGTGTAGAAAATTAAAAGTAGATATATAAAGAAAGAGAAAAAAAAAAATATTCTCCATTTAGGGGGTTCGTCATAGTCATAAAATACGATTGCTCGTCTTTAATTGAACGTCTCCGATCAAGGAGTCGCGATTTTTTATTCTGGAAAATCGAATCATTGTTAAAAACGATGATGAAATTTTCGAAAAAATCACAGCAAGTACAACGAGCATATTAAAACTTTGCACACTGAGAAAAATTTCATTTGTTACAGTAAGTAGAAAAAATTGAGGAAAACAGATATCGTTAAAAAAAAACTGTTTGAATATTGTTGGAATTACGAAAAACGAGGTACGCCTAAACATTTTGCGCTATCGTCGATCTTTTTTTGGTAATTGCAACGCAAAATCAGTTTGTTCGGTTGACTCTACTTTTTTGATCAAACAAGGCTTTAACGTCAATTTATCGTTGCACGAGCGTTAAATTTTTGCAACAGTTGCAAGAAAATGTAGCAACAGTGATCGTAATGAGAAAGAATAGTTACAAAACAGCTAAAAAACTAATTTTCATTTTCTACCTGGAACTATATTTTTCGATTGTGGTAAAAAATAAAAATAGTTAAGAACTGAGCGGTAACCGGAACTAAAAACTTCTATCAATGCAAAGCTTTCGAAAGTTCTTGGGAAGTTGATAAGATTCGTCAACTGCGACGTAATGAGTTTGTTTTTAATTGGATGTAGTGACAAAGTAATTTTCCTGAAATTCGTGAAACAATCGCGAATTCTGGCAACGTCTCGCAATGAGTAACCTCCTTAAGCTCTTACGCACTTGGTTTCGGTCTCTCGATCAGGGAATCATCCTTCTACGTCCGAGTACAATCCGTACAAGGTGTTGAATGAAACTTGGTAAAACTCTCTTTTCCACTACGCAGTCTCGATGCCTGTACAACGATATTTATTGCGCGTTTCAAAGTCGCGATGTGCAACAGCCCGCAAAACGTGCATTAAGGGGGGGGGGATCGAAGCTTTGACGGTAAGAAAATGAAAGCAATGAGCAATTTGAGTCTTTGAGGCATCGTTATTTTCTTTAAAAAGAAACTTGCATATCGATTTGAGCTGGTGGTTAGATTTTTGAATTTGGTACCCACAATTTTTTTTTAACAATATTTTGGACGAATCGTACGTATGAGATTTTTTTTTTTTAAACATAGATCTACGAGATCTAACCCGAGAAGAAGTTCCTGACGGAAAAAATTATTTTCATTTCTTGAAAGTTGGACAGTTATGTCAGGAGATGCGACATCGCAAAAGCCCTCGAGTTCGAAGTCGTTTGCTATTTGTATGCGATATTCCACCATTTTGTTATTAACTTCAATGAAAAAATTCCAAAATGTTCTTGAAACTATAAACAATAAAGCCGTCAAACTCAAATTGCTCCAAGGCTTTTCATTTTCTTCCCCCAGCCTTTAAAAACGTGAACGTGTTTGCGGCGGTCTCGCTAAAAGAATGAAGAGACGATCAACGAATGAAGGCAATCGAAAAAATACCTTTTCGTGCAATCATCGTCGATAAATAAATGTCGCAAGCTTGTGTGCGAAGGACTCGATCGTTCTCCATGCAGGAATAAACATTGGCAGAGTACAAAGTATGAAGCAAGAGCGTTTTTAGTCGATTGGAGGTTCGACTAGGTACAGAAGGGACGACTTGAAGTTCGAAAATCGTCAAACTTCGATGTATCTTTTTTTCCTCTGTTGGTTCTTGGCTCCTTTATTTTTTCCCCTCTTACGCAGTCCCAATACGCTCGAGCACGCACTCAAACGAGCCGAAACCCTTGACTCCTTGAGTGTGATGGCCCTCATTTGAGCTGCAGGGAATCACATCGACGGGTCAAGAACTCGAGATTTCGTTCTGCAGCTCGAGAGCAAAGAAATCACGCATGAATGATCGCTTCGGAAGGATCGATCAAAGAGACGAGTACAGCTTGATTTTTGATCATCAAAAAAAGTCCAAAAAAGTGGTCGTATAAAAATCTTTCTATTTACGCACTCTTGGTCTTTACGAAGATTTTTGTCAATTCGTGTTCGAAGGCGATAATTTGAACTGCGTGACCTGCAATTTATGTTAAAATATAAAATGGCAAGTCTTCTGAAAAATTTGATTTCCCAAAAGGTTTGTTCGTACCAAAAAAGCTGTCAAAATCCTTTCGACAAGTGATTGATTTCGCTTGAAAGGTAGCTTACTGATTTATCATGCTGTTTGTATTTTTTCATTCAAATTATATCACGTATATTACAGGCTACGAAGCTTTTACAGTGAATTTTGCAAAAACCTTCGATACTTGGCACGTTTTTGATAAAAAAAATGGAATTTTTTTTTACAGTTTTCTCGCATCAACGCGAGATTGTAAACGTATACGAGGAAGCACGATACTTTCAGTGGCCGCGGTACGTAATAAAAATGCGATCAAACGGCCAAGGAATCAATATTTCAAACGTATCACTTTCAACTACATCTGCAGAAGAGTGCAACTCGTGCGAGTGAATCGTGTACGCGGTACACTCAAAAACAAAAAAGGCATTCCTGCAACCCCCTCTGTTGGGAATTCGAACTGAAAGCTAATTGACACTCTCTTGATGCCTGAATGTTACATGTATTCGAGGGCGATGGACGAAGAGTGCGAGAATATTACAACGAACAAAGAGAGCAACGCGAGATCGCTGTTTCATTTTCAATTCGTTTCATCGATTTCTAACCAAGGGAAGGAATACATTAATAATAATAATAATAATAATAATAATAATAATAATAAGGATAGTTGGTACGCTTTCCATTTGTTATTAGCGTTCCGTCTTATCATCGTGTGGTTTTCTTTATTCGAAGTTAAACAAGCGATTTCAAGTGATTTTCTAGGGTTCTAGATTATAACCAGTGATTTTTTGTGATACTTCCTAAAGATGAATCAGTTGTAAGTATAGCCTTGAAGAAAATCAACCCTTTTTCAAATGGTATACTTATAACTGGGAATGAGTGAATTTTCACCGATGACAAATTTAGAGAGCAGCAAATCATTGGACGACCAAGGTAAAAGTACAAATCACATGACAAGGTGTAACAAGTAGGTATAGAAATTAGTGAAAATTACCCGGAACGCTAGGAAATCATTAGATATCCAAGGGAATATTGAATATCGTTCGGTACGTTAGAAAATCAGTGAAAATGTAATTACAAGGTACAGTAGGACTGAGAAGTATTTTGACAAGGATGGAAATTGGATTAATTACGAACAAATTATATACGAAATAAAGATGAAAAATATTGTTCATCGAAAGAAATTCAATGTTTTACATAATTGTAGAAAGTTAATTCTCCTTCGCTAGTGAAATAACGTTGATAAAATAAAGAGAACAATGAGACGAATTACGGGTGATAATAATAACGAATTTCATCTTGTCGAAATAGTTTTGAGCGCTACTGTGGGAAATAAGTCAATACAGAAATGACCGAGAATCAACGTTAAAGGTTTAGAATTATTCGTTTGATCACCAAATGAATGGCTCGTCGTTTCTAAACAATTCCTAATCGTCAGCTATATCAATAACAAGTGGAAAAAGAAGAAGAAGAAGAAGAATAGAATAAAATCGAATTTTATGACCATGGGGCCGTGTTCCCTAGGTGGCATCACACAAGTGCGTACACAATTAACGAAATGCGCGAATTCGCCAAATAAACGTACGAAAAAATTGTAAAAAAAAAAAGAAGAAAATCCCAGATAGCGTTGGTACAAATCGGAATAATGAGGAGAAGAATAAGAAGAAGACGAAGAAAAAGGAGGAGGAGAAGAGAATGAAACAGATCGAGGTCAGCATGGAAGAGCCTGAATGGCCATCGGGTTTTCGGCATCATGCATCGCGACCCAGATGTTGTGACAAAGGAGGTTAGATTGGACACGTACAAGCCGGGTGTATGCGTTGGACTTCTATGCAGATCCATACCTTGGTACGTACGTAGTTACGACGATGTTCTTAGAGGAGAGACTCGTGTTGGTTCCGTTCCGTCGTTTCCTCCTCGAGGATGTCGCGAACAAACCGAATGATATTTGCAATATAAAAGGGGGACCCGTTCTCCTTTGTTCGCTCTCTCTCTCTCTCTCTCTCTCTCTCCCTTTTTCAATCCCATTCTTTCTCCATTCTCTCGTCCGTACTAACGGACCAGTCGTGGAGCATCGTTTGACGTTTGTCGTAGGTATTACAAGCGGTTCGGTGCAGCAGCTTATATCGTATTATAATACAGAGGTCTCGAATTCTACAAAAGAAAATTAATAATCCGAATCCTATTATACGTATGAACGTACATGAACGAACGTTACGCCTATGTACTCGTATCTTCGTGCGTCACGGGGGGATCAAAGAAAACTGTAACATCGCTGCCCTCGAGATATTCCGGTGTGTATTCTACAACATACTTTGCGTACGCGGAGTACCGAAAATATAACTTTTAAGTCCTAAGGGTGTGGAAAGTGGCATTTTCCACACTGCGCGCATGCGCTGTCGCCAACGAATCTGACGTCGCGCGACTCTGAACTCAATTTCGTGATTCGTGAAAAAACGCGTAACGTACACGCGTTACGAACAAAGAGTCGCGTGCAACAAGAACGAATAAAAATGCGTAATCGATAAAGTTATTACTTCGAATATTTTACGATGGATAAAATTCTACGGTGGCAATTTTCATCTCCGGAGAAACGAATTGCAAACACAGAAGAGAAAAGGAAGAAAAAGAAAATCGTAATTGAATGCAATTTTAATTATTTCAAATGAACTTTTGCTTGTAGCAAAAAAAAAAAAACATTTCAGTGAAACAGATTCGTTATTAACGTGACTTTATATTAGGTATAATAAAGTCGTAACGGTAAATGAAAAAAAAAAAAAAAAGAGAATGACCAAAACGTAAAATCGACGTTTTCGAATTAAAGAATATAGAAAGTTATACCAAGTATTTTTCTAAAAATTTATAACAAATTATTCGTTAACTATAAAATAATTAGCAATCAAGTTTCAAAATTATTCGAATACATAATGAGACAGCGAGAGCTGCTTCGAAAATAGAAACGATGAACGAAGAATGTCATTTTGTACAATCCGGCGTTCATTTTTTGTCTTCGCGTTGAGAAAAAAAAAAAAAAAACCAAACAAAAAAGCAAAAAGAGCAAAGAAGATAAGAAAAAAAACAGACACCACGAAATATACTCGATGCCAACAATTTCTTCGGTAATCGTGAATAACATCCGTATGTTCACTGTTCTTTTTTTTCATCGCATGTTTTTTCTTTTTTTTCTTATTCTCTCAAGATTAGCTTATTGCTTTTTCTTCGCTGTGCGTATTACGTACATAACACACGGGCGTACACAAGCTGTATAATACATGTGCTATAAAAATACACCTAAGCACGTGTGCAATATAAACGTATGTACGTAGCTACGTTGAAAATTCAGCATCGGTATGTTATTTGCATATGTAGATGTAAATGTACCGTGAATACATTGAAAAGAATCGCGTATATATTGGCGGGTGATATTTTTAAACCAGTTATTTACGCTGCACGTGCCGCGAGAAAAAAAATCCTATACACGTATCTCTGGAGTATATTTTATGACATATTTACTGGAGACATGTCGCGAATTACGTGTAGGCAAATTTTGTAGCAGAAAATTTTATCCAAATTAAGATAAAAGAATGATACGTGAACAACGATGAACAAATAACCGTGAGCGAAGGAAAACGTTCGAACAATGTTCGCGGAATTACAGTAAAGGTAACTTTGAGAAGGTGGATCAACAAGTAAGGTCGTGAATACAGGCGAGCGTGAATTTTTGAATTTGAAAGAAAATTATGAACATTATGACTGAACAAGAAAAATGGAATATTTCTTTCATCAAAAGTCGAGTAAAAAACGTTGTTGCAAGTGACGGATAAAAAAAATTAAAAAATGTTGAAAGATGCATCATCGTGATTTTCTATTTCCCCTGGTCAAACAACATGAAATAGTCTTCTTTTAATTTTAAACTTTGGAATTTTATAACTCGCCAACACATTACTGTAGGACCGACAAGACCGGAACGTATTTTTTTTTTTTTTTTTTTCTAGGGAGTTGAACGCCCGACAAACAAGTTCTCTTATCAATTTTGTGACAAGTCTACTTTTTCGATAGCTATTTAAGGTTCCTTGCCGACAACAAAAATTCGTCACGATCTTATCAGTCCTACAGTAATGCGTTGACGAGTAATAAAAATTCCAAAGTTTGGAGCGAAAATGAAGAAATACAAAAATTTACCACGCTAGTCGAAAGAAAAATAAAAAATCGCGTCGATGCCCCGCTGAATGTTAATATCAAACGCTCAAACTTTGGCGGTATTTTCGTTTTTCCCCCCCGTCGTATGGAAAAATTATTTTTTACTAGAATATCGAAACAAGTAAGAAAATAAATAAAAAATTGTCGATTTCTTCGATACGTATGTGCGTACGAAGGAATAAAATTATTCAAAAAAAAGAAGCAGCCCATCGCACGTACCGTAACATGATTAATTATACAACGAAATGTCGAGATCGCAATTTTTACGTCTATAATCATAGATGTAAAAATAATAGGCTTTGCAGCTAGTACACGCGATATAACGTACGCATCGTATACAATATATGCAAGTATACGTATACGTTGAAAAGATAAGGATTTTAAGGGGGTTGTAATTCGCAACGCGTGATTCTAGATCCGTTTTCCCATCGTCATTGCAACGATTATAAACAATAAACTAGGCGTAGTGTAATATTCCTTATCGGCGATACTACAACCACGACTGTGACTATCTCTAGCCAGCTAGATGCCAGCTCTAGACGCGACTTACGTAACGTATAACTCGGGTCAACGAATCCGCCAGCGGTTTTATGCAATTCCATACCTCGCCTATACGTATGTATACATAAACTCTACACGTATAATTTATTATATGTATAAACATTTATATATATATACATGTATATACCACGTATACGAGTATGTATATATATATATACATTTAGGTATATATGTATGATAAGTATACGTACATGCGTGTGCACGGGTATGCAATGCATGCAACGCCAATGTACGCAATGAATAGTTTTATGCCGGCGGTTGTAGCGACGGGTATGAAAAGGTAAAACGAGGAAACTCGTAAGGTGAAGAAAAATTGAATTGCAAAATTGTGGGGATGGAAAAAGATTAACAATATAATCGTGTGTTTGGGATAAGGTATTTTTTTGAAGGTGATGTGTTTTTAGTTGTAGAGGAAAAAAAAAAAAAAAAAAACAAGAAAACTGATATCGAACGATTGAAATTGAATTTAGAATAGTCGGAATCGTAATGAATCGGATTTGCAATTGAAATTGAAGATGGTGAAACTTGAATGAACGGAATTAACGAATTGCGGGGGAAAAAAAAAAAAAAAAACTGAAAGAATTTAAACTGAAATTTTTTTAAAATATCAAGAATCAAAATTGTAATTGAAATATAAGATTTTTAAATCAATTGTAATTGAAGTTGTTGGAGAAATTGGGTACAAAAGTAACAGGAGTGGAAATAAATTGAGACCGACGTTTTTTTAACATCGAGAGAAAAATTCCAACTTGAGATGAGAGAAAAAACAAAAAAAGACAAGAAAAGAAAAGAAAATTGAGAAGGAAAGTCAGATTTCTTGAACAAACTTGACGTTCGTTCAAATCCCTTGCTACGTTATACGCTGTATAATATCCACGCAGCTTTACTCGAGGCAATGTTAGATTCGGTAAAAAGTACAGGGTGTCAGTGAAGTATAAATAAAATGCCGTACGAGTGTTTTGTATATACGTGCACGGATATAACACGATTACAGTACGGTTAGCACGTTGCAACGGTGAAAGGTTTGTCTGTGGTGGAAATGTGTTACACAACCTCGACGTGAGGAATGGATCTTTTTAGCATATATTTGAACAAGTGTCAGGGAGTATACGTAAGTATAAAAAAAAATGCATAAGAATATGTATGCACCTGTAATTTGTAATTGTTAATGTACGCTTATGCGCGTGTGTGTAAAAATTGTAACTCATTAACGAGCTAGTCGCTAAAACCTTGCGGTTTAATTAAAAATAGCGTAACTGTGTGATACGATATTACGCGAGTTTTGAAATTTTGCCATTTTCATTTTACCATTCTTTCTCAAATTTAAAAATTACAATAAATAGTATAAAGTATATATCCGCGTCGGAAATCCGCGTAATATAACGAAAATTCTATTCATATAGAAGAATATTGCTCAGAGTTGATAATGTTTGAATAAAGATTGATAATATTTGACCTAATCTAAAAACTGACCTAACCTCTATTCGTCAGAGTTCGGTCAGCGTTCTCATTTAAGAGCGTTGATCCCGTTCCGAGTTGATTTGCAAATATCGAAATATGTGTGAAAAAAAGAAACTAATACCGATCTTGTTGTAACTAAATATAGCGTAAAATTTTGCCGGACGTTTGACCTGCAAACGGAAAAAAAGACAATCAAAATCGGTTCGTTAGATCTGGAGATGTTTAAGCGAACGTATTAACGTCAGAGAAACTTGGAGTTTGAAATGTGAAAAGATACGCATACGCATTTACATAAACTTTTTGTTATCTTTCTAATTACACAACATTTCATTTCACTCCGAGCAATGTATACATATTATACAATTATACTCGAATATTGAATTTCGCGAATCTATAACGCGGATTGGGAAAAAGTCTGCGAAACGTGCAAGGCGACTCGTTAATCGAACGAATGTAAACATCGTTAATTGATAGAAGAGGAAAAACAAAAAAATGACGGACGAATCTCGATTTTACGATTGGCGTGTCGCTTATTGTGATAAAAAAAAAAAAGATCAAACAAAAAGAACAGCGCTGCGGATTTTCGTGTAGAAATTCTTATTTCACTTGAATGACTTCGCATCTGTCCGCTATTTACTAAACTGTATACCGTATATAATACAGTGTATACAGGGTGTCTCATTTGAGTCGACATAGCGGAATATCTCGCGAACCACTCATTTGAGAGAAATATGTTTGCAACAAAAGATTCTTGGTTCGAAGATTTGAATTCTGCGATAAAAATGATTGAAATCTTTTATTTTGAACTGATTTTTCCACGACATCAATTTTTCGAGATATCTGAAAATTGATAAAGGTACTCAATGAGACGGTGAATTGAGAAAAACATTCCCTTCAATAGACGCTCAAAACTACGCCCGTCAACTTCGACGCACTTGCTTCGCAAAAGATGCACGAAATCGTGGTAAATGTCCTCTATCGATGTCTCCGCAAGGATTTTTTGATTCGCTCCTTCGTATCGTCCGGATTGGTCGGATACCACGCTGTATAAACTTTTTCTTCGAGGTAGCCCCGTAAAGAAAGAAATCAGGACTTGTGAGAAGAAACGGAATGAAGTAAAAGTCGATTATTTTTTTCGCGTGGAATGAAAATCTGTCTAAAAAAAAAAAAAGTCCACGTTTCCGTTTAAAAGAGCAACGTTAACCTTCAAACGACCTTGCAAACGTCCACCGAATTAAAAGTACGATATCAAAGCGCATCGCGAAACTTTTCTTTCGAACATATATTTCTCTCAAACGCGTTGCTCCCGAGATATTCTGCCGTGTCAACTTCAATGGGACACCCTGTATAACGCACCATCGCTAATTCGCTTCTGTACAGTTTTGCATTAATCCCGTTTCATGTATTATGTATATACATTATACATAAACGAACAGACGTGGTACACAAAATATAATGCACAGATAATACTGAAGCTGTAACAAATTGCCACTGAGCTCACCCCGTATCAAATCCGCCTGTATATTATGTACGCCATAATATATTCTATGTAAATTATAATTGAAGAGGTCTAATTGACGAGACTCTGTAAACAGATCGAATTATTCCCGATTGTTTTTATAATATCATGTATTCATGAGAATATTTATATCGTATGTAACGTTAAATTACAGATTTTGATTCCGTGTGGAAAATTGGTTGTTGAAAATAAAAGGAGGTAAATAAAAAGAAACAAGATAATACAGAAAAGTCGAGTACAGAAAATAAACTGTTATACTTATATATTACGATGAGCCAAAAAAAACTAACCTATCGAATCTACGATCTTAAAAGGGCCTTATTTACTGAGAAAAAAAAATTTCTCCCGTTTGGAAAAGTTTTTAAGCTCAATTTTAAAATGCGTCGCTGGGCATTTGAAATTTCCCATTTAAATAACATGCAAAAAAAAATTTTTTTCATTAAAAATGCTGTAACCGTTGAACCGTTTGAATTGAAAAATTTTTCCAAGCATATTCTCGCAGGGCATTAAATTCTCTAAAAAAAAGACCCTGGAGTTGATTTTTTAGACTCTGTATTCGTATATTTACGGGACCTGAAAGCCGCAGAAAAACGGAAATATGCAGTATAGCGTTAATACAAAATTATAATCGAACTTTAACGAAATTATTAACGATATTTCCAATCATAGAGCCAAAAAACTGCATATTTCTCCTTTTCTTCGACTTTCACGGCCCATAAGTATGCGAATTTTTGAGTCTAGAAAATCAACTCGAGGGTCTTTTTTCAAAGAATATAATGCCCTACAAGAATATGCCTTGAAAATTTTTTTATCTCAAACGGTTGAAAAGTTGTAGTATTTTTAATGAAAAAAACATTTTTCCCGTGTTCTTTAAATGGGAAATTTCAAACGACCAGGGACACCTTTTAAAATTGAGCTAAAAATTTTTCCCAACGGGAGAATTTTTTTGTCCCAGTAAACGGGTTCTTTCAAGACCATAGATTCGATGGGTTAGTTTTTTTGGCTCACCCTATTAGATATATATATAATTTACAACCTATAAATACGGGCGAATAAAGGAATACGAAGGAGTAGTAAAGAAATGAAGAATATCCAACAACGCTAGGAGAGGAGGAATGAGAAAAGAAATACCGAAATCTATTAGATTCACAGAACAGCGAATACCTTCGTATTTATTGCCGTGTTATCTAACGAAACTCTCTTTTTCGGTTGCGTAACCGAATTATGTACTGTTTACAACAGGCGTATAGCATATAACCTATCCTACCCAGGTCGTATTATCTTACACGCCGAGGAAATGTAATATAAAACTCGGTATAGATGTGTTAAATTAATGTAACAATTTTGCCCGAATAACATGGCTACGTCTGTACAATAAATAGTGAAAAAGTAACGGTGGAATCATATAACGTACAAGGGTATGATTAATTCTAGATATCTCGGTATATTGTAAGTGGCGAACGTATAGAGGGAAAACCATCGAGCTTTTTCATTTCTATTTTTCTCTCCATTTTTGCCACGATCATGGATGGCGTTACTCTGCGACGGTTGGTGGCGGGGTTTAAGTTATATTTAGATTTAGAAGTAATTTTAGAATTATTTGGTACTCGAAGTAAAGAAATGAAACGTTTAACAAATAACAATTGAAAATTAAAATATACTCACACGGCGTAGTTCGCTAAACGAGTAGGTGTAACAAGTTGAGAAAAACCGTAAAATCGGAATGACCTGGATTCCGAGCACAAAAATATCGAAAATCCAAAACAAAGAAAGTTCAAACTGGTGAAATTTCACAAAGGTTAAAATCTTCGATCATTCGGAATTTCCATTTATCAGATTTTTAAATTTTCTCAATTACAACGAACAAAGGTCCGAAACGTTCGACAAAATTCCAAACGTTAAAAAAAATCCATAGCCAAATGTAGCCAAAAAAGAAGTCAATTTTTAAAGCCATTCGGTATGCAAAATCACATTTTCACGCATCGAGCCAGTTTGAATAATAATTCTTTCAAACACCGTTCCGCTGCACTTGAAAATTAATTATCATCTCAAAGTAGATCGTTATAACCATCGGATAATCTTGTCGCGTTAACGAATTATAAAAATATTAAACATCCGTCACGAGTGTAAAACATGACGTGCAACGCGCGATATTTTTTTCTGTCTGCACGAAGTTGTTGTTTATTTATTTTGTTTTTCCCATTTCCCTGTTGAGACACAATTGAAAGACCATAATCTTTATCGCATCATTCAAACGTGATCAAACTGTTGCAAGTGTAAAAATTTGTACGCTAAGTAGTTAGTTTTAACGTTCCATCTGGATAATATTATACCCATACCATAATTTGTATGAAAAATATACGAAAAGATTATAATAACGTTGTATAATTAACGATATAATCGACACCGACACCGTAAGAGCGAGCTGCTGTCCATTATTCAAGTAATCGATACGTGTTTGATTTTTTTTTTTTACCCCTCCACTCACTTCTTTCTTCCTTCTTTTTTAACGCTACTTTGCAATTTTTATTCCCTCATTCGTTACTTGTAAAATGAAGAAAAAAGAAAAAAAGAAAACAGAAGCAACAAAAAAAAAACATCCAACGCTGCGAGGTGTAATTACATACATGTATTGTGCGTTACATGTATGGTATATTCTATATTTTAAATACATTACAAATTACAGCCGTTTAGTAGACTGAGTGAGGAAAAAATTAAAAATAAAAGTCAATATTATTCAACATCCCGGGTTATTATTAGCGTCGGTTATACACGTAATTCATACCGTTCAATCGACTTATATTTATACCGGGACAATCTCTTGAAAATCTTGAAAATCAACCGCGCGTGCGCCAAATAATTAAATCTCATTGGTCGGCGAAATCTTCACGCAGCGATATTCTTGTCCGCGATGCAGGCGCGCCAACCTACGCAAAACGTGTACGTTTGAATTTTCAAAGAGCGTAAAGCGTCAAATTCCGATCGTTCTTTGAAGAATCGACTTTCCGACCCGACAACAAAACGCTTTCCAAACCTTTCCGAGTCACTGCCTCGATTATTTGAGATTCTAACCTCGAAAATTCGCATCGATCGCATCGCCGTCAGAAACAGTTCGACAGCTAAAAACTCGGGATGGCCAGCCTGCGCCAACGGCCGATAAAACTCGCGCATGCGCCGTTGATTGTCCAGTTTCAAGAGAGTACCTGTACAGAGACTAACTAGGTATGACTCTTGCGACTAGATTGATCTACGCGATCGAATTATATTTATACATATATATATTCGTACAATTTTTTTCCCCAGTAATTTTTTTTCTTTTCTTTTCCTTCTTGTTTCGTTTTTTCACACTCGCTTTCTCTTTTCGAACTTGAACTCGATTCACCGTCAGAGACGATTTTCGTCCACTTCTTATTTTTTCAGACATATTTCGATCCATACTTGTCCACGTTTTTTGTACAACGTTTCATTGTCATCGTTGTTTTTAAAATCACGCGGTGTAACATCTTTCATATAAATATACTTATATTAATATTAAAATACGTGTGTTGCATAAGTTTGTGCATGTTATATTATAGTTTATGTGTACGTGTATAATCGTAAGTAAAAGTATCGTATCGCTTGCGATGAAGAATCAGAAGCGAAAACGAAACGTGCGATGATTATTAAGGTTTGTATTATGCTGATTCTTGCTGTGAATCAAATCCGTAGAAGGTTAATTGCTTCCTACAGACTGTATGTATTAAACATAGATATACGATTAGCAAATATATATGTATGTATGTATACGTATACGTGCATGCAATACTTTTCAGGGATAGTTTCTCTGCTGTTTGTTTTTTATTTTAGTACGTTCTTTTTCTTAGATTTACACGGTTCGAGTATAAATCATCCGATATGACGAGTATATTTCAAAATTAATGGCTTGAGTGAAACGATAATTAGAAAGGAAAAATGTGAGAATAACAATTTGCGTATATTACAGGCATAATTAAAGAATTATGAATTCTGAGTGTAAAATAAATCAATGAATGGATGAAATACGAAAAAGAAGACAGAAATGCAAACGGACCGAGAATTAGTAAAAAATCGGTCAAATTTACACGAGCCGTATATTCATTTATACACTTCAGGAAATAGGCGAGAAATAAGACATATTGAGAGAGGGTGAAATAAACAATTCAATCAACGGAGTATATCGAGCGTATAGTTATAATATAAGGAGTAAAAAATCTGAGCACCGTTTGTACCTGTATTAAAAATTTACAGACGTAAAATTCGAAACGCGGAGAAAAGGAAAAAAATGTATGCAATATACTAAATATTATAAAATAATTAAATACAGTATTCGTATTAATTATTATACTGTTTCAATTTCAACTACTTTTTTTTTTTATTTTTTCATCCACTCGAATACTGCACGTTAGTTTTTAAAGGGTGTGAAAAAAGTTTAGTCCTACGATTTGTAGCTCAAAAAATTGTCAGCGGAATACTTGAAATCGAGATTTGTTGTAAAATTCTTGTAAACATTAATTAAACGGCAAAGAGTCACGTGGTCTGATATTAAGACAAAGGACGACAGACTTGAGCGAAAAATCTTCCGCCCATCTGGGAACGATATAATTATAGTATTTTTAATTTTATTTCATAAACCAGAAAAAAAATAAAAAAACTACCAGCTAAGAAGAAAATATCGTCTCAATACGAAACAGTTTGTAAACAATTGTGCGAATTGCTGTTTAACGATTAACTTATCGTAACGAAAAAATGTGTATATCAGGAACGAGGAAACCTGCGATCGAAAATAAGGTGAGAAAAAAGTTTTATTTCTACCACGTATGTAATAAAAGAAATAACGGTTTTATCGGATAAAGTCTTGCTTTCGGTAGAAACAAGAACGATATTTCGGTATTTAAGAAAAATTACCCATCTTCCAAAACATTTACTGTAAATAACAATTAAACAAACGTTCAATTTCGGATCCGAATCACTGGTACAGAGAAATAACAATTAATCACAAGTTTATGTTTAAACGAATAAAAATTTGATTCGATACATCGAATAATAAGAAAAGTCTCGATTATGGCTAATAAATTTTGGTCACAGCTGTCAACGAAAAGCTCGAGGGTTTGTTTATCGGCGTAAAGTCGCGAAAAGCAAACTTGACGAGTAACAAACGAACGTTTTGTTTACCTCTCGATGCATGGAATAAGAATGCAGTTATTCGAGTATAATAATAAAGATAAAATAATAATTTTGTTTCTTCCGTCAAGCGACAAAGACGCCATGCGAAAGGTTGCACATGCGTGCGAGAGAAGGGCGCAAAAGGTTGACAAACTCGAGAGACGGACAAAGAGCCGATCAGGGTCATCCGGCACCGCGACGCCGGCGTCGCTACCCCCGAGTTCCTGAAGGTTCCTCGTCGTTCGCAGTCGGCGAGGGGCGAGAAATTTTCGCCGCATGCGCTTTGCGAGCTTCGCACCCTGAAACCGAAAGTGCCCGCCCACAACCCTCGGTATCGCCGCCCCTGAACCTAGACCTACACCCCACCCGCAACCCCAACCTTCGGAACCTTCACCCGGTCTGCCCGCGTCTCTGTGCCTTCGGCTGTACGTGTGTGTGAGTGAGCGAAACCCGCCTGATTCGCCCCCCTCTGCGAACCACCGACGATCGAGCTTTAAAGCTGCAGCCTAGCCCCGGATTTTTACCAGAGGGAGGGTTGAAACTGAAGGGACGGTGGGGGAAATATGCAGAAAATTTTTATTAGAACACGGTCGCGATATCGAATTTTACAAATGTCGGAAAATATGATTCACGCAATTTTGAATGATAAATTTTGCCGAAGTGAGAAAAAAACTTGAAGGTCGAGGTCAAAACTTGGAAGGGTCAATGTTTCGAATGGCCGATTTATCGAAATTTCGAACTGTGTGAGAAAGTGAAATAACGAAAGTTGAATTGTTCGAAATTTTGATTATCGAAAGTGTCACTAATTTGAATCAGAATGACTAGTAGTCAAAAACTTGTGGTTTGGAGTCAAAACGTGGAAAGGGTAAATATTTCGAATGGCCGATACATCGAAATTTCAAACTGTGCGAGAAGATAAAATAACGAAAGTCGAATTGTTGGAAATCTTGATTTTTGGAAGTGTCACTTTTAGATTAGAATTAGAATGACTGATAATCAAAAACTTGTTAATGGTGGTCAAAACTTGAAAGGGTTAATATTTCGAATGACCGATATACTGAAATTTCATACCGTGTGCGAAAATAAAATAACGAAATATGAATTGTCACGATCAGTGACTGATTTCTAATTCTAATCGGTGACACTTTAGGAAATCAAGATGTTAAATTCCACGAATTAGATTTCAGCGTTTTCGCAAAATTCGATTTTGTGACCCTTAAATTTTCTCTACATTCTTCACTTTTTTTGTGTCGTTGGCGGTAATTTGGAACGTATAGGAGAAACGACGATTTGCGTGAGTGAAAATTCGACACTTATCGGTTATAGTGTGACAAAATGGCGCTGGGTATATTTTCAAACAAACACGCGTATAAGGATGATCGGAACAGGTTTTCAAAATGTTTCCTTTTGCACAAGTTGACGTTTTTGGCTTTAATCTTGTAAACACATCTCTCGAAGCGAAGAAAAATTTGCACAATCCTAAGAAATTTGATCATTTTCGTTGATTTTTTACAATCAGATATTACCTACTTGTAAAATGCGAAGACCTCTTCAGAAATATACGTACAAGAAATTGGAAATACCAGATTTTTAACAATGCCAACGTGATAAAATAAAACTCATACGATACGTTTGTTGAAAATAATTTTTTCAACACAACGGAGTGAAATCGAATAAATCTGTTAGATTCTTAACGATAACTGAGCTTTCGTCTGTAATACCGGTGTACCTCAATTTTGTATGAAAAATAAAATAAAAAAAAAAAAGAAAAAAAACCTCGTAGCTGGAGAATATAACAATTTGTTAAATACTCAGTGAAGGACTATTTTATAATGATAATTAATGAAACGTATAAATTTTTGGCTAACCGTGTACGACTAAAAGATATTACACAATTGTATTTTTATTTAAAGCTTTTTAATTTAGATAAAATTTGGTGTACATTCTTCGCCAGTTATAAATTAAAGATGTGAAAACTTTGATCAATTTGGTACGTTTTTTGTAATTTTATTAAATTTCAAGAATCTATTTACATTGTTTTGAAGTAAAACTTTCTCACACTTTCGATTTATATACGACTTATCCTTTCCTCTTTAAAAGTTAGCCTAGTTAGCCTAGCCTAGTCTAAAATCAAGCACTGGATTATGAAATTGTATCGATACGATTTCATCGATTTTAAATCGAGGCAATATTTTATCCCGCGGTGTTGTCAGGATCACGAGTTATCGATTCTAAGAAAAATTAATCTTTGGATAAAGAATGATTATCACCAACGATTCGTAACGAGTGAAATATCAGACTTGTGATTAAAATCTACATGGAACTTGATTGCGAAAGTGAAATTTTTAAAGATTATTCAACGATGAATATAAATGAAAAATGTTAAAAATAAGTGGGTACCGGCTATTCTGGCTTTTTGTTCAATCAAACTGGCAAAACTGGTTTCCTTGATAAAAGCGAAGACGGCAAGCTTAAACGTTTTAAGTAACTCTTGAAATTTTCTAAAAACTTATTTCCATTAACACACATATGTCTATATATTTACGATATTCTATACACGGTGTCCGGTTTAAAAGATTAAATTTTTCCTTGTATCTCACTAATTATTCGGCTTATAAAAATAAATTTCCTGACACAGTTTTACATTTTCGAATGAAGAATATTTGAAGTGAACAAAAAAATGTATGATTCCGTTTAAAAAAAAAAAAAAAACTGTTCCATTCTCTACAGCATCGCCAGTTATGATTTCGGACCGAGTGAAAAAAATTCTTCACGTGTCTCCCTTTGAACCGTACAACTTTTGTGGGACGCATTTTCCAATTGTACCATTAATTCGGCTTAAAACGTAGTGAATTTTTTAAATTGTGACACCCTGTATACACGCAGGTAATTCAAAACGATCTTAAGCCAAAGTATAAGCATAAATTACTTAAACGATCGATTCGCAAATTCATTGTCTTTTCATATACGAGCGGCAAAACAACGCGAATTTAACTTTTGAAAATTATTCGCGATACAACCCGTACGTATATTTTAAACATTAATCGACATGTTATTATTTCCAGTAAAATGAATCGGTATAATTATTGTAATGTATTACATACGTATGTAAGTATATTTCTGGCAAAAGCATATCCTTGAAACAAGATATAAAACCGCCTGGTGCTACGTTAATTTGAAATTTACATTTTCTTACAATATAATTCCCTCGCATTAATTACTTCGATAATAACCCGTACAAAAAAAAAAAAAAAAAAAAAAAAACAAAAAAAACAAAAACAAAAAAAAAAAGAAGAAAGAAACGAAAATATTCAAACACATCGTTCTCTCTCGCAGAGATATTTTGTCAAGCTGATTCATTGACCAAATTAAATGATTGCGTAACACAAAGTCTCGCGACGTCGTAACTTGGTAATATTATACTAATGAATTATCGTTCAGCGTTCGCACGTGTAGCGAATTTTATTTGGCTTACATCGTGTGTTCAACTCGAGCAAATATTTGGCGATCTTGTGTCAATAGAAAAAGTGTAAGTTTTGTTTTTAATTCGTACGACAAAAAAATCGTCCATCTTTCTTAACAACTCTCAGTTCTCGAATCATGTTGTTCAAAATATTTTTAAATCTCTTCGCAGCTTTCATTTTCTCACAAACGCGACGCACAAAATTTTACTATAAAAACGTGAAAATTAATTTCCCACGTTAATTTACATACGTATAAAATTTCTCATAACTCGTACTTGTTTCATTGAGTTCCAGAGAGACTCGACACGAATCGCGCGAATGGATGAATAATCAACGAATCTCAGATGACTCGGAGGCGAATTGTTTCGCGGGCCGTTTAACCGAATCGCAAGGTTGGTTAATCCTTTTTTTAAAGTTAATGACTGCACAAATATATGTATATATATATATATATATATATATATATATATATATATATATATATTTAGGAAGGAGTGTGTCAGTTTCGTAATGCACGAATCGGTCATGTAACACTTATATCTGTTTGTAATATTTCTTATCGTACAACTGATAAAGTCCTGGACACAGACCAATTTGGAATGTGACTGAACGTATGCGTTATATACGTATACATATGTATGGCCGATTCCACGCCAACTCAGTAAACGGTTGACCGTGACATTTTTTTATTCCACCAAGGAATTCTCCCACGTTAGTACGACCCTTGAAAGGCTTGCAAAAAAATTTGCAAATTCTTTTAATCACTCTTCTGTAACCTATGTTTTTTTTTTCCTTTCTTTTTTTTTAATACACTCATCTCAAAAATACCGAAATTGATTTTTGTGAAACGAGAAAAGAAAAAAAAAAAAAAAAACATTTGGTACAAGGTTTAGAGTGGGACTTCGGTTTTTACTATTTTTCCAAAATCATTTTTTCTATTTTCATACCTGTTGAAAATTTATTAAAAAAATTTTTAAAATTATAAAAAAAAAAAAAATCCGCAATCAAATCGGAAATACGGTGTGTGTTGTAATTAATTTTTAACAGGTAAGAGAATTGAAAAAAGAAAAAAAAACGATTGAACAAAATGGAAACAATGATGAAAAAGTAGGGAAAATGATTGTAAAAAAAAACAACAACAAAAAAACTAGAAAAAACGAAGAGGAAAAGCAGAGAAAAAAGAAAATGGCAAAAATGATGAGAGAAAGAAAACGAAAAAACGTAAAAAAAATTGACCACCACTAACTCGAAACTAATTATACAACAAAGTCGGTATCGTGAACAATTTTAATCCAGCGAACAGCGATCGTTGGAATTTTAATTGTCCAACTATGGTGGTTTAATCGTTGATCTTGTCCGTACAATTGCGTTCCTTTTCTTTTCATTTTTTTTTTTTTTTATTACTTTGTTTATTTCGTTTATTCTCATTCCCGTGCGTAAAAACGATCGTTTCGAAAGGCAGAAGGTTTCGCAATCGTTGTAGGACGAATAGAATAGAATGGAAAAACAACAACAACAACAACAACAATGACATCAACAACGAGAAGTACAAATTAATATCGTGACTGCGAGGTGAATAACAATAATAATAACATAGAACGGTAACGTAAATGAAATGAAATGCGCGGAGAAAAAAAAAAAAAATCGTATCAATTTGTGAAAAAATGTGTTAAAAATGTCAAAACGAGCTTTGTCGTAGTTTGTTTGTTTGTTTTTTTTTTCTTTTATTTTTGTCTTCACTACTGATAAACCAACGGATATTATTATTTTACGCGCGCAGTCAATATCGATAGCTTGTCTTATCGTTCGCAAGATATTTTATACCTACGTATACATGCATATATATAGAAACGGGAAGCAACGTATATCGCATTGCCGATTATTTATCATTCATATGTATACGTACGTATATGAACACTTTTTTATAATTTATCGCAACTTACCGCTCGTGTTTCTAAGAGAAAAAAAAAAAAAAAAAAGAAAAGAAAAACTGCCGAGCAAGTATTCGACGTTTCGGAAAACGAACGGGGGAATGAAAAAAACGGTCCGCCTCGTCTTCTCGCACGAAAGTGGAAACGCGGTCGTAAAAATTTTCATCGTTTTTTGTTTTTTTTTCCTTATCAACCGTTTGAAAATCGTCGAGTATTACGAACAAACTGGGAGGATTCACGGGGGTTTTAACGGACGGTCGTTTACCGCAGGGTCATGAAATGAATTGCGTTGCGGCGGCGATGACGAAGGCGGAGAGAGGGAAAGTGAACAAAACGAACAGACGACGCGTACTCACCTTGAAACGAAACTTCAAACGTGAAACCGACGCGTTAGTTTTGCGTCTTACACCGCGTGTGTCGGGTATTACGAACATGTCGAATACGGATTGGAGAAAAGAGGGAAGAGTTTGACAACATTGTTGACGACGCGAGGTCGAGGGGGACTGTTATTATCATTGTTATTCTTATTGTTATTACTATTATTATTATTATTACCATTGGATCCGATTCCTCGAGCGGCGAAAAACGAAAATTCTAAAGACGACAAAGTTGAGAGAGGCTTGAAATTTATATAATATACATGTATACCTATATGTACGAGTAAAAGTATTAACGATATTATTGCAATGCATGATTAATTTTATCGTTCCTTCAACCCGATGGCGATAAGATTCGCCAAGCGATATAAATCTTTGTGATGGATCGGAAAGACATGATCGTCGAGAGAAGATTGGTGAAATTTTAACGATATTTGAAAACATTATATGTATTTAACCCTTAATCCTGAAACCTGGGTAATTTTATATTCAGCGCCTATTTGAATTGTTCGAATAAGTCAAGAAATATTCACCACCCTAGAAAAAAGTTAATAATGGAATAAAAAAAAAAAAAAAATTTAATTTGTACGTCAACCTATATATACACATATTTATTTTATTATCTTTTTCCCCCAAGTCCAGTTATAACATATATCTTAATAAACGTTTCATTTTTATGTATTCCCTGAATAAGGTTTAATTATTCCGACGAGGATAATAAAAGGTGTGGTGTATCGGTACGGTAAAATAACGATTTTTTATGGTAGAAACTTAAAGCATCCGGTTGAAATTTTTCGAAACGGCTTACGAGTATTTTTATTCCTCGATGTTTTAGTCTCGATTTCCCATTTGATTTTTTATTTCGACACATTTCGTTCGATAGTTATGATTGTTCTTCGAATTTTTTTTTTCATAGGATTCTAGTGGAACGTTTGAAGATAGTATAAGAATTTTTTTAGATTTTTTACAACGGATAAATTTGTTAAAAAACGTACCGGACAAAATGACGCAGGTTTCCGAAATAAGGGTGGCGAAAAAAGCATTTCATTAAGGGTTGATATCTAGAAGTTAGGTTTTTGCAAAAATCGTTGTTTCGAAAATTCAGCGACGTCTGAAATTCGGTGAAAATTTATTACGAAAGCCCGATCGCGGTTTCTTATTTTTCGATGCCGCTTCTTCAATTTTGCGTATAAGCAAAATGTGTCCGCGTGTTTTTCCACAAAAATGCATACGTAGCATCTTATAACAGCGAAAGTAAAAGAAATCAACGAATTCGGTGAGGTCTAATTATGGCATCTCCTTAATGTATGCATATGTACAATTATACATCCGTAAATATCAAAGTTCACGAATCTAAACTCAAAAGGGACTTAATAGCCCGATTCTATACGCAATTCCGAACAAAAACACTTCAACGGATTTTCATTTGACTCTGAAATAAAGAAATAACACGAATTCTACGAAATCGCAATACAAAATTCGTAGAATTTATGCAATTTCTTTATTTCTGGGTCAAATGAAAATCCGTTGAAGCGGTATTGTTCAGAATAGTGTGTCGAACGGGGCTGTCAGCCCTTTTTCGCGTCTGAAATACGTGGACTTCGATATTTCGAGATACGTATGTCAAATGGTCGAAATCAAGCGGGGCACCCCGTCGAGACAACGATCTTGAAACACGAATCGAGCGATAATTCAAGAAATTCAAGAATGCAAGCTCGAGCGTCGGAAGTTCGCGAATAAAATAAAATCAGCAAGGTGCCTCGGATTTCCACCGACAAAATATACTACACCGTACAACAACGTAGGTAAATAAAAGTGTATCTTACCTCCGTCGTATCACCGTGCGGGTCCCAGTTGTCGTGTAAATAGAACATGGGGTCAAGGTCAAGCGGTAGTAGCGTGGTACTAAGGCAGGACAGCAGAGGCGTAGAGGCACGTGCAGCGTGTGTATCTAAACGCAATAAGTACATCAGAATCTTCAAAAATGATGCAAAAAGGAGCATTCTTATCTATAAGATATAATAGTTACACTGTACTTAGTTGAATCGGATACATCCGCGTAGTTAGACGCGAGCGTTGAAATTAGGATGGCCACTAAAACCTCCGTCCCGAAATTCCCGGAATTTTACAGATTTTCCAGACGAAAATATTACCGTTTTTCCCGACCAATTTGAATAAACAATTTTGCAAGTATTTGATCTAATTTATCTAAGGAACAAAAAAATTTTGCGATGTATTTTTACGAACGAAAATATACAGTAAACTATTCCCTAACTTTTCGCCCCCCCCCTCCCCCCCCCCCCCGGGATATTTCCTCGATTAACCCAGAATTTCAGAATTCCCTGACCTGAGTCGATTTCGACGTTGACGCATGTATCTCCGAACGTCCAAGTCGACGTTCGTCAAACGCGCAAATCGGCTCAACAGGCAACGCTGGACAAAAGTACTTGGACAGATTTTCGTTTGACGCAAGAATAAAGAAACAACGGCATGATGTCTACGAATTGACTAATACAATTTATTACGATTCAAGCCAATTCTTTGTTTCCGCGTCAAGGAAAATGGCGTTTGGAGCGTTCCTCTTTTGTTGTTTAACAGAACGTGCCTGTTGAGCAGTTTTGTCGCCTTCGAGACACGCGTGTATCGATATTCGAATTGTACGTACGTCCTGCATCACATCGAAATCAATCAAGGGGGGGATCCTCTTAAAGGAGTGACAAACTTGGCTAGCGAATCGTTTGGAATGAGAATTTAATTACCCCGCAGCACCTGTACACGTATACAAGGCGACCGTACGCGCCGACTGGTACATACCATCAACCTCTCCGCGGGTGTTGGACGGAGATCTTTCTCGATGGTTTACCAGGGAGAAGGGCGCCGCGGGAAGGGAAGGGAAGGGAAGGGAAGGGAGGGAGGGCGCACACACGCAAACACGCACACTCAACGACGAGTGCATGCGGCAGCGGGAAAGCTCGGCTAGCCGGCCGGCGTTGCGTTGCGTTGGGTTGCGTTGCGACGGCGGGACGCGCGGCGCCAACGGCGGTCATCGATTGGCCCGCTAGCCGTGACCCCCACCACACGCTTTCGCTTTCATCCAATCGGGTCTCACTTTCGCGCTCGGCCGGTGTGCCGGGCACGCAGCGAGGAAGCTTGGCACGCCGGCTGGCTCAGTAGTGACTGCCTGACTGGTGCAGTAACAATCCTGCTTGGAACTGATCGAGACTAAATTGCGACGCCGCCTCTCGCTGTGTTTCGCGTGTTAGTAATAACAAATCCCACCCTGCCCCGAGCTGGGCTTTGCGTCCGATACTGATTAACGACAATAAGTAAGAAGCGTTGGGCGCTCTGTTGTTCGTTCGCGAAAAGAAAGCGAGACGGTGAAACGGAGAGAGACGGAGAGTGCGAGGGCGTTTTGCAGCTGCGGTCACACGGCCGATTATTTGAAACGCGATTACTTTACTTTCGTTAGTTTTCACATGTAAAACGAAAACCTAACCGGTCTATACGGCTTCCTATTATTATTGTCAACTACTCTTAACAGCTTTATACCGTTCATCGATAATGCAACAACGATCTTGTCGCACGAAATCTCGAGATATTTCTACGATGTGACACGGAACTTTGACGATCGACGGCGTGTCTATCCGTATCCGTATATCCGACGGAGTGAAACTGTTCTCGGTTTTCGTGTTTGTTTGTGTTTGTTTGGTTGTTTTTTATTTTTTTGTTTTTTTGTGTGTAACTCACTGTGTTTGTGTTGCTTGAACGTATCGGCGAAAATTGACGAGATACAAAGAAACGGAGACGAATCACCGATACCGAAGGCGGACGTAAGCGTTGTTATTATGACAACTTCGGAGTGCCGCTGCAGCTGCGACGAGGTCGCGGTCGGTTTTCCGTAGCCAAGGGGTGAATAGAGATTGAAAAGAAGAGCATCGCTGGCTCCGTTAACTTCTATCCAACGCGTATTGTTCGCTTGTTTGTCGGCTCTCGGAAATATTTCGCGGCGCGAGAAAAGTGTGTGAGGACGTACATTGCAAAATTATTGCGCGATAAAAGTAAGAGAATAGTAACAAAAAATCATACCACGTGTCCGAATCTTCGTCGTTTCCCTTGTTCTCGATTTCGGATGAAAACACGCCGCTATCTGTGGACCGAGGAACGGCCGTTCCGGAACGTCGAATAAACAATCGAAAATCGTAGCTCCGCCACCTAACAAGTCAGCGCGGTTAGGCCTTTTGTTACCCTTAAAGTGCGGGAAATTAGTAATGGCGCCTAGACGACACGCCAACGGTCACGGAGGGTTGCTCGAGGGCGGTGGAAACGAGCTTGCGGACATGGTGGCCAACGGAAACGGTGGTCATCAGCAGCACAACAATAACAACAACAACAACAACGGAACAGCCGTAACAACGACACGATGCTGCGCACCGAGCGGCGAGTGTCTGAGAGGCGATTCACCGATCCGAATGGGCCTGCTTCAGGAGGCGGTGAAGGTCACCTGCAACAACGAGAGCTGTCCGGTGGGTCAGTTTATGCATAGAGAGTGCTTCGAGGCGTGGGAACAGACGGTATTGACCTACCTTAAGGGCTGCGGACGCGCGAGGAGCTGGTCCGAAAGACAGCGGCATCAAAACCTCTGGACCAAGAAGGGTTACGACCTGGCGTTCAAGGCCTGCGGCTGCCGATGCGGCAGGGGTCATCTAAAAAAGGACCTCGACTGGATGCCACCCGGATTGGGATCAGCCGTCGGGCAGCGTCCCGAGGACGCCGAGGCGAAGAAGAAGAAGCGTCGCAACAGGCAGAACACAAGGCCCTCGCTCGCCATATCGGCCGGACACCCGGGGCCTCACGGTGGGCCCGTTACCAGGTCCTCCGAGGTACAGATGATCGAGTCGAGTCGCGGAAGGGCCGGATCGCTGTCCTCGAGTACCGGGTCCAGTTCACCCCCGGCTACAAGCGAACCCTCCGTCAGTCCTCTTCATCAGCCGCAGTCCGGTTCCAAGAAGAAGAACAAGGTCGACTTCTTCAGCGATCGCGCTAGGTGAGCAGAGAAAATTTTATTTCTCTATTTTATTTTTGCTCGTTTCTTACGAGGCTTGCTTTGGTAATACGTTTGATCGTAAAACGAGAGATTTACGGAACTAGGATTGTCGATGTACGAATGTCTTTTGTTTTATTACGGTTCACCGTGTTACGGACAATTCTAAAATCGCGAAACGACGGAATTTCGTTAATCGTTGCGATAACGTTAACAACTTCATTACGATCGGTTCTTCTTTCGAGTGGCCGCGATTGACGAGGCTGAAGTTGGCAACGCTGACTCGACCGAGACGCGAGAGAAAAGTTTGTTATTCCGCAATTTTTAGAATACGACATCCGTGTGAAGTTGGGTTTTCAAGTTATGAGTGTGTTTTGTTTATTATGCCTATGACGATTGATCGTTATTACGGTAATAAGAGGCTGAGGTTGGCGGTAAGTAGAAAAGTAAGGATATATAATCATGCGGATGAAGTTGGTCAGGTTACGGTAACGGTGCGTGTTTAAGAAAAATCGCGTTATTTTGTACATTTAGGATTATTTGAAATTTAGTGAACTATGACAAAGCAATCGTACTCAAAAATATTTTTAACAGATGACTCCTTGAAAGTTATTGAGAAATTGCACGGTAAGATTTTTTTTTCTCCCTTGACATTTCGTTACGTTAACCTTACTAACTTCAGTCTCGTGACAAATCGCCGTTTCGAAATTTTACACTTACTCTCGAAGTTGTCAAGTTTTCGAAATAATATATTTACAATTCTTACCGTGATTTACTAGACTTGGGATATTTTTAAAATTGCGAGTTAACGATTTTTTTTTCTTCGAAACTCTAATCGTTACAATAACGTTAATAACTTCAGCTTTGTCTGGATATTTAATTATCATTATTCTCTCACCGATTATTACGTGTTTTTGTACCGTCTGTTTTTATCGGTTCGTTTTACTACAGGAATTTTATCAGGTCTCAACTTTCTAACGTAGTTTGCAGCGATGCATTTAAGAAAAAAAAAAAAAAACTCATCAGGTACCGTTAAAACAGGATTAACAAAGTTAAATATTGTAAACTCAACATCTTCGGTTATTTCGAAGCTGCAAATTGGTAATGTTAGTTTACATCAACGATGCTAACTTGAGCCTCGTGGAATTTCAACGGATTTTCAAATTCCGAAATACGGGTATGTAACCGAATTTTCCAAAATATTATCCGCATTATCCATAATGATGCAAAAAATTAAATAATAATGTCGAAATGTCTTTGAAAAACTTTGAGGTGCCAATTCAGAAAATTAATCTTCTTTCCTTACTACTTTTTGATCGTTTTTTCAATATTCGCTTCCCGCTGTAAACCTCAAATACCTACACAATTAACAAATTGATCAACGTAAATAAGATTTATCGTCGTTGCGAAATATTTCAGCCTCCTTATCGTAGTATTAGATAGATGATACAGTAATTGCGAAAAATTTGGTAATATCCGATGATGAATCATCACTCGATGACGGAGAACGTGAAGAAATGATTTATCGCCGTTGAGTCTGTTACATCCATGAAGTAATAGTAGATCTTGTAAAAGAAACTCTGAAAACACGTGATGCTGCTGCTCTCCTCACCCGTCGACCCCATGCTTCGAAAAGAGGCGAGAGAGAGAGAGAGAGAGAAAGTAAACCTTGACCCTGAAAACCACCGCGGAGAAATGTTTCACGATTCGTGTAGAAAACGCGTATTTAGAATAGGGGTAGAAACGTTTAAGGGGGTATTCTGGTCCAGACGCACGAATTTAACGCAGTTTTTGAAGTGCTGTAAAAAAAAAAACGCATGTTTATTAATACTTCAAGAATACAGTAAAAAAAAATTGAAAGTAAACAATTCCAAATTGAAAAAGTTGGCACGCGACCATACCCACGATTCAACCCTCCTAGCATACTAAAAAAAAAAAGATTATTAATTTACAGAAATGTCTATCGTTGGAACTACGAAAAGTTGAAAAAAAATTTTTTTTAAACAAAATGGCGACTGCTTCAGAAAAAAAAATTCATTTTTGGACCACTTTGTTTTTAGTTTATCGAATTTTTAATAAATAGTTAACATTGAAATTTGGGGATGAGGATAGTTCGTGCAATAGAAAAGCCCATAAAGAAGACATATACTAAATTTGAAGTAAATCGGTTTCAGTAGAACTTGAGAAATCGTGGATATTGTTTTACAAAAAGACAGTTTCGAGAAAAACGCGTTTAAAGTTTGACGTAAAGTTTCTCGCATTCTAAGTCATGAAATGATATTTTAGGCTTACGTTTATTCAATCTGCCATTCCTGCTGCGTACATTGGACCTTCCTTGACTTCGAAATAAGCAAACAGGGTCGCAGCTAGACAGAAAGTCCCTAAAAAATGTCTTTTGTTCAATTCTTTCCGGCCGAGCCGGTTTAGACGGCGCGTCAGCAAAACAGCCCTACCTCCGAAAATTATTTGAATTTTCTAAAATCCTCTTAAAAACGTATTCTTAGATGGTTAAGCTTTGAAAATATGACAAAAAAACATGATTTTTTCAAATTTCTAGACCAGAGAATAACCCCCTTAAAATAGGAGAATAACAAGAACGGACGGATTAATGTATGTTTGTTAACAGGGCCCGGATAAATACGTATTAAAAATTACAAAATATGGACTGAAAAAAAAAAAAAAAATGAGGTATGGAAAAAAATATGCTTAAGACAAACCGCATCTTCTGACTCCAAACGTCGTACTTCGTCATGTAGAAAATTGAAATGAGGAATGAGAATGATTGAAATAAAAAATATGTATATCTATATATTATTATCCAGATCCTAACGATTACTATCTCTTATCATTGCGACCTTGAATCTGATCTGGAAACGTGTAAACTGTGTTTTTATTCGATACAATTGAATGACTGGTTACTTTTTTTTTTGTTTTGTTTTACAGTCATTTTTCGTTTTCATTCTATTTTCAAGTAAATTCTAACCTAGCCTGACTGGCAGAGTGATAAAAATAGCGTGAACTTGACCCGCGCAATCGCAGTGATCAGGAACAGTGGAATGGTTTTTTCTTTGTTCTTATTTCGATTTGTTTCCCCCCTTTTTTTTTGCGTTTCAACTCGAGAGAAAAATAACTGGAGATTTTAATGACACGGTCATTGTTTCGATTAAATTAATTCGCGATGTTCGACTAGATTTTTTTTTTTTCATCATCTCCCGGGAGGAAGAGTCGTCCAGGTTGCAACCACACCCTGAATTCTTGGTGTCTCGGTTTTATATTTATATCTCTCCCTCGCATAGAGAGAAACCTGTCCTATTTCTGCAGCAAACTCTCCCGAGTCCAGTTTCCAACTAACGAACGATGATCGACCACCTAGCAGGTATCGATCTGACGACGATCCTCCACATATTACACAGGGTCTTTAATACCCTCTTCACAACCGACTCGGTTCGACTTTATCCGAGTTGTGCCTCTGCACCAGGCGTCGAGAAAGATTTATTTTTGGACCACGGCTCTCCTCTCTTTTTATATTTCTCTCTCCCTCCCTCTCCTCTCCTATCCTCTCCTATCCATTTCCATGTGTGCAGTAGCGGCAGCAGCGTAGAATCGTCGACTTACGAACTCTTTTCTTCTCACTTCTTACATAACGCACGTGCAAACATATATATATATGTGTGTGTATATATTATATACATATTCAAGGATATTTATTGGCGATATATTGGCGAAGAAAGAGAGAGAGATAAAATTAAGAGAAAAAGTAAAACTGATTGTGAATAAAATAAAACGTTTGACGAATAAAGAAAAATACAGATCGGTCAAGAGAGGGAGTGATAAAGAAAGAAAAAGAAGAAGAAGAAGATGAAGATGAAGTAGAAAAAAGATCGTTGCCGTATCTTTCAGTTTATTTGCGTTACGCTCGAATTAAATCGCGTTGAAGCGTCTTTCGCATCTCTCTCTCTCTCTCTCTAATTCGGCTTGGGTGTTTTACGACGTCGATGCGTGATAGCGATTTTTTTCTTTCTCGAGAATATATTTTTTTTTTTTTTTTTTTTTTGTCAACGTACAGCAAGAAAGTATCAGCAAGCGGGGATTATTTCATTCTGTAGATTATCCGAAATTGTTGCATTATGACTTATTTATTTTAACTTTTTTATTTTTCTTCTCTTTTTTCTCTTTAAGTAGATTTTTGTAACGAAGACGATTGAAATGTCAGCTAACGCTGATGAAATAATTCTTTGTGATAAGAAAAACTTTGAGAAATATACTGGATTTATCGTTACTAACGATTCGTATTTTATGTAACTGCGATTATCGATTCAGTTTTCACACCTTGCATTTTTCATCGTGCATCGAAACATTGCAAGAAATGTTATAGACACCGGCCCTCTGAATTAAAGTTTGCTTTTACAGTATTGAGAGAAATAATAAAGATTTTAATGTTTTGACAATACAAGTATACTGTACGGATTTTGTGCCTGGGATTTGTGTGAGTTGTTGATGTTGTTGTTATTATTATTGTCGGCGAAGTGATGCTTTAATAGAGAAAAATGACTACTTGTCGAAAATATTTGTTTTTGCAATCGGGTGAATGATATTTTGAAATTGAAGAAAACCTGTGATTTTAATTATTCATCTGATGAAAATAATATATTTGGAATTTTAATTTTTTTTTTTTTTTCTCCCCTTTTCTCTTCTTTCCCTGTTCGAACCGCATTCTCCAGTCTTCAAAAGCAGACGACTCTTTCGACAAATGTTAATTTTTCTCTCCTTACAGTATCGATGAATCTATGTAACAATCAGTCACACAAATCCCAGGCACAAAATTCGCGTAGAGACTGGCTTTGTCGTCTATCGAATATACTATTTTCTTTTCCTTCTTCTTTGTCAGAATTCTGAATTTGTCAACAATTGAATTGTCGATAAAAATTTGGCATACTCGCAAGTATCGTAGTGGTGGTGGTGGTGTAAGATTGTGGAACGTGGGCCCTGGGGGACTCTCTCAGCCTTGACCGTGGCCGCGTGGCTTAGCCCGAGGTGTGAGACCTCATGGGCCATGGAACTGAACGGAGAGCCAAGCTTCGTGCTGACCGCGCACACACAGCTGGCTTGTTGCGTGCAACGGCGTAAGAGAGAGAGAGAGAGAGGCAGGATCAGTAGTAAAGTAGATAAAAACGAGGGGATGTGGTTTTCGCGTTGAGTGAAGTGAAGAAGTAGGAGGAAGAAGAGAAAATGAAAATAATCGGTTTCCAAAAACAAACAAATTAAAAAAAAAACCAAATTCTTTGGTCAATAAATTTGATTTTGTTGGAGGATAAATGTGACGATGTATGTATTTGGATAGACGATAGTAGGAGCCGAAGTTCAGCGGATCAGCAAATTAGTAGGCCTACGACTTTAGAAGGAGAGAGTTGTGTGTGGAGGTGTCAGTGAATAATAAAGTGTGTGAAATTAACCCGAATCCTGATCAGGTAACATATTAAATAAATAACGACGAAATGAAACAATAAAGAACGTCACACCATTCTAAAATTATAAACACGACACATCAAACACTCTCCCTTGAAATTCTTCGAATAGTTGTTCCGCTCGATTTTATCTATATACCCTTTTACCGTCAGCTTTTATGTTATTGTTACTATTTTGTTATATTCTTACTCGACTGTTGTCTCTTATATATTTTGACTTACGTACCTTATATCTTTAACCTATGAAACCAAGTTTGTTGGGTTGCGACGTGCAGGGACTATAAATTTGGAATTGTGTACTATTAAGTTATAATTGACTCATTAAACCAAAATGACCCAATCAAATGCATAATTTTCTCCTTGATCGTCGACAACTATTTCTCGCAATTGTCTATTTATTTCCCTTTCTTTTATATTTCATTTATAATCAATAAACGAAATTCACTGCAAGGTGTAGAGATTTTTTATTTTATTTTTTTCCCACCGTTTAACAGTTTCAAAATTATGCCCAACCGCTGTTGCTGTTTTTGTTTCCGTTTCCTGGCCGCACACTTTGACGTGTTGGTTCGTTTAACGCGTTAGACGGATTAAGGAGGGAAATAAATTTCAAATCCCCGAAAATAGTTGTACCGGATAAGCAGGCAAGGTACTGCCATGTATTCGTTGCTTCTATAAGTCGCTAGTAAATTTCGGTAGGAATTTCCGGAGCTTGGAAGAGAGAATAAGAGAGAGAAAGAGACGGAGAGTCGATGGAAAAATCGGTCAGGTACAAAACATACCGCGGTAATAAGATGGGGGGAAAAAATAGAAAAAAAAATTAAATGAAAAATCAACAATTTGTAGTAATGAAAAGGTAGAAAACGATTGAACGACGATTATTACAAGTTTGTTGATTTGTTTGTTATCTTTCTGTGAACTTGACAAGGTTTTAGGTACAAGTTACGTTATATTGAATCATCGACAATCTGTTCGGATGAACTGTATTTTCTCAACTGTGAAATAATATAAAATACGAATAAGAAAAGGTTAAAGAAAGAAAGAAAGAATTTTATCGTAAAAGAAATGATTTTAATAGATAAGGACGAGTGTAAGATTGAAAAAGAATAAGACTTTATCCTGCGAGTCGCGAGAAAAAAAAGAAGAAGAAAAAGGAAAAGAAGCTGAAAGAAGGTGGAAGATGCAAAAAGAAAAAGTATTTATTTTTAAACTCTGATTACGTTGCGATTCGAATTTATATCTATCCGGTCAGGGTCGCAAGCAACTCTCTCTTGAAACTTATTTATTCTCTCTCTCTCTCTCTCTCTCTCTCTCTCTCTCTCTCTCTCTCTCTCTCTCTCTCTCTCTCTCTCTCTCTCTCTGCAACATCTGTCTTACGTAGTTGCTAATATCGGTAAGTTTTTGCAATCGAAAGCGTGAAAATTATAATATATTGACGCATGTATAAACGCAGATAATATCATGCAGATAACGTGAGAAAAATTACACCAGCGTAGATTTTACAGCCATGATAATAGTATCGTTGATGATGGTGGTGATGATAATGATGATGATGACGATGATGATGATATTGTACTGACAATTAATGCAAATTTATTCCGGCATAGCCGTATAAAGAACGCTCTCTCAACGTTTTGTATTTCTCTCTCTCTCTCTCTCTCTCTCTCTCTCTCTCTCTCTCTCTCTCTCTCTCTCTCTCTCTCTCTCTCTCTCTCTCTCTCTCTCTACATTTCTTACTCTTCGTTTTACTCATCGTGCCTCTTATCCTCCTCCGCAACGACCTTGGCCGCGTATTACGAACGATCAATTATTTTTTTGCCGCCTTTTATGCACACGCGTGCGTTCTCTCTTTTTTTTTCTTCCGTATGTGTGTATTTGTGTACATATCATTATAGTACAACAAGAAGGAACGATGTACGTGTGCTTGTTGCATAATAGCTGTGAATTTTTTATTCCTCGTTTCTTTCGTTGTTAATTTTTTGTTTCTCTCACTTTCAACTTGTTTTTTGTCGCCCCCCCCCCCCCCCCCCCCCCCTCCCCCATCATCCTCACTATTCGTAGGCGAGGAAGCAACTTATAAGCATAGTTGTTTTTATACTTTCGGAGTTGGAATGGAGCGGAATGTTGTCTGTTCGTGTCTCGTTTTTTTTTTTTTTTTTTTTTTTGTTTTTGTCGTTACCTATTTTCGTACCGTATAAAAAAAACAAGGTAAATAAATAAATAAATAAAAGAATGAGAAACGAACGACAGGAATAACTAAAAGAAATTTCATTTTTTATCGTACAAGTAATGATCGAGTTTCTCGACGATGCAGCGAATGCTTGCTGATGTATATATATATATATATATATATATTTATATTCATACATATACGTGCGTGTGGGTAGAGATTATCTGTATTATTTACTGTGAATCGCGAAGCAGAGAGAGGAAGGTAGTGTAAATGTTGTACAAACATTCCGCCCACTTACTTCAACACACTTAAACGACAAACTCTCTTTTGGAACGTTTTAAGTTTCGTATTTTAATGACTGTAGACATCCTTCGCGGTCACACGATTCTTTTTAACTCTCGCTATTTTTTCCTTTTCTCTCTTTCTCTCTCTCTCTCTCTTTCTATCGTAGTTATCGTAATCGCAAAAAAAGATGAACGAATAAAAAGGAAAAGGGAAACACATGTATCTATATAGATAGATAGATAGATAGATGGAGAGAGAGATAAAATTTTATCCAATCTCTGTAGCGCATTCTTTTGGCTTATAAATACATCAGTCTTATTATTGTTCTTTTTTTTCCTTCTTTTTTTTCTTTTCTTTTTTTTTATCTCCTATTTTGGTCTATTATTCATTGCCATAATCATTATTCGCAAATCGTTGTTATTCCACTCCTTGGTTTTAACGATTGTGCACGTATTTACGTATACGCATTTTATATCCGATTGCCTATTTCTTAGTTTTTTTTTTTTTTTTCCCCCGCACGTTGTTACAATAGGTATGAAAAAAATTATGCGTTTAGGAGAAAACTAGTTGACGGTGTAATTAATTCGTAGAACGATTCGTAGTAAATTCAAAGATTGATCGGATAGATCAGAGCATAGGTTATATAGAGATTTGTGTGTAATTTGAAAATTCAACGGGGCGGGGATCGAATTCCGAATTTGAAAAGTTACGAGAGCGACGAATTCTGAATTATTTACCGGCGAAACTTGAATTAAAGAAATGAAATTTTTTTTCTTAAAACTCGGAATGACCAGGATACCCGAACGTAAGAATATCGAAAATCCAAAGCAAAGAAAGATCAAAGTCGTGAAATTACACAAAGCTAGAAATTCCCAGAACTGAAAATCTTGAATCATTCGGAAGTTCGGTGTTTCGGATTTGCAAGTTTTCTATTATTCTATTGATCTATTAAAAACTTTAAATTTCCGCAATAAAACATCTGGAATTTGTCGCTTTAGGAACAGTGTTAACATTTGGAATTTCAACTCCGCTACAATTTGAAAATTTTTTACAAATTCGTTCTCGAAAAACTTCTCGACCGAAATAATAAGCCCGAGTAGAGGGACGACGAAGAAGAAGAAAGATGTACGAAGAGACGTCCTCGTCGATCCTGCGCCGTCGTATTTAAGGCATCCTTGAGGCCGGGCTGTTCGTTTCCGAGGGTCGAAGTTCAGGGTCAAACCCGAGAGAATTCGCGGTCTCGACGCGACGCCGATGAGAAAATACCGCGCTGTTTTACTACCTCGTGGTATTATTCAAATTGCAGGTTAGATTCCTGGGAGGAGGAAGGAGGAAGGAAAAAAGGACCAAGTCGAACCCCGACTATTATTTTATTTTTTTTTTTTCTTTTCAAACTTTACCGAAAAATTTTGTTCGTACGGGTCAGAAAAATTGAACATCGAGTTTTCAGCTGTGATTACAAAAAATCTGGTATTCCGTGTGCAGTTATTATTATTGTAACTTTTATTATTAGGCATAAATCAGGGAAATTATTCAGTATTGTGGTGCTATGAGAAATTTAAGCTTTCCGCACGCAATTTTTTTTCATTCTTCCTACTCGGTTCCATGACCGTCGAATGGCTTATGAAAGTATTTTTGAATACCGATTGATTCGATGCTTTATTTATTTTATACATTTATGTATGTATGTATGTACTCCAATTGGCAGTATTAGGTTGGATTTGTGCCAGGGAAAGTGACGAAAAAGTTAGATAATTTTTTGGACTAGTATTTAAGGCGATTATTCGATGTTGGCGAAACGACAAATCGATGCTTAAAGAGAGTTTCTTTAACTGACAATTAAATGTAATTTATTGAATTGTGCCAAAGTGATTTTGTAAAACAGATCAAGAAGTTGAATATTTACAATTATAATCACTTGTATACACTGGAAATATCTACTCTTTACCATATTTTATAACCGCATATCATAATAACCAAAGATATTCGTTAAACGGTTCAATTTCAAAGATCGTCAAGTGTACCAATTTCACTTGAAAAAAATTTTCTAATATACAAAACTATTTATAATATAAAAAAATGAGGCCGAATTTGGTAACGTTTACGTAACGAAAAATTGGCGTGAAAAAATTACTATTTTGCAATCTGGAAGTAGTCAATTTTTTAAAAATATGAATGCATTTGCTTTACGATTTGCCGAATTTCAGACGTTACTGAGAAACTGTGAAATAACGATTTTCCAAAACGTTTACATCGCAATAACTTGACTAAAAAAAAAATAGAAGAAATTTTTTTAGTATAATATAATATATAAAATTATTATTATTATAATTATTTTTCGATTGTTGTTTTTCGTAATTGTTTATTCCTGGTTGCTAATATTGTTTCTCTCTTTCTTTTCTTTTCTTTCCAAATCCCATTTGCACGTATAGCAGAATTGAATCGATGGTTTCCAAAAATCTTACTGACATATTTTTTTCCGTACCCGACGTTAGATTCTCTTGCACACCTTAATCGTCCACACGTGTTTCCTTTCTTGCTCGCTTACTTCACACGCCTTCTGTACCGAGTTCTTCTTCCAGGTCGTTAAACCAGAATTACCATTTGCGTCCAAGGACTTCCTTGTGTATATATATATATATATATATAGGTGAAGCATATATGTCATATATATGATATATATATATATCGCAGATCATTATACTTTCGGTTCCACAGTCAGTCAGTCAGTCAGTCAGTCAGGCTGTCAGTCCGTTTATCCGTTCGTCTCTCTCTCTCTATTCACGCTACATGTTTCTGTCTCTCATTACATATATCGTATAATACATTATTTATGCATGCATGGATATGTGCTGCCCAGCATGTATATATATATATATATATATATATATATTTTGTGTGCCGATGCCCAATGTGGCACGTGCGTTTCATCTCACGTTGTTTTTCATCTTTGTAAAAAAATAAAATAAAAAATTCTTCCACCTCTCTCTCTCTCTCTCTCACATACACACACACACTCTTTTCCTTTTTACTACGAATTCCGTCTTTCTGGGTAGACAAAATTTGCTTCACCGCTCCCTCCCCCTCCCCCCTTCATTTCGGGTCGCCATGCTTTTAGTTTTATAATTTTGCAGAATATTATCTTCAAAGTTTCCGTATTCTTTCCTTTTACCGGTTACCTTCTTTTTTTTTTTTTTTCTTCTTTTTCTTTTTCTTTTTCTCATTTTATCGTATTCCGTTCGGGATGTCTTTCGGAATAACTTTCGGCGAGCAAATAATAAAATCAAACAAATGAGTTGAAAAAAAAATATATATATATATATATATATAAAAAAGAAAACCTTGAATCATGACGGGTGTAGCCGTTGAATAGAAAGAAAAGAAAATCGACAAAGCCGAGTCTAAACTTTTTGCAATTTTTAGTCTTGCTTCTAACCTTGCTTTCTTTTATTTTTTATTCATCCCCCCCCCCCCACGCACACACACAAGAACAACAGCGTTTGCACGAGTACAATTTCGTTGTACAGAAATGGTTGGATGAAATAAATAAATAAATAAAGAAGGAAAGAAAGAAAAAAAAAAGAGAGGGGGGGGGGAAAGCAAAAAGTACAAACAACCTTGAAGGGGGGAACACAAACAGTTGAATAAATTTTACTTGGTCAGGTGATATGATGCCGTGACTAACTTCTCAAACACCGGCCTTCGCGCGATAACCTAAACTCCGTATATCTGTGTGTGTGTGTGTGTATGTATGTATGTATATGTATATGTATCTACCCGTGTAAACTACAAGAGAAAGAGAGAGAGAGAGAGAGAGAGAGAAGGTTACGCATGCGAGACACGACGACACACTGGCTTACTCGTACTTTACACTTGCGAATTCATAACGGGCTGTTTGCCGAAATTCATGCCGCTAATGCGAAAGCACCGGCAGGATCTGACTCCTCCTTATTTGTACTTGTGCGAAAAATTTCCGCGGGGTCCGTCTCTCATCAACATTCACGGAACATATCCAACCACAGCTTCTTCTTTTTATACTTCTTCTTATTCTTCTTGTTTTTCTTATTCTTCCACGTAACCATTTCTTTTATCCATCAATTGTAAGTCGTTTTTCTTGCACGTAGAAATGATTTTTTTTCTTTTTTTTTTTCATACAAGACGTCTCAATTTTGTGTATATCATACAATATGAAAAACAAAAGAATATAACCTCTTACTGCCTGAAAATATTTCCTGTCGTCAAGATTCTTTTGACATTCGTTCGTTATACCTTGATTGATTTATTTATTTGTTTATTTATTTATTTTTTTTCGTCTGCAAATGATTTCGCCTGCACAGTTAAAATAGGGAAAACGCATTCACATTTACGTAGATCGAAACAAATCTCAAAACATTATTCCTGTAGCCTGATATATAATATATATCCTATAATCGTACTTTTTCAATTCAGAGAATCAAATCTCTGTTTGACACAAATAAATTATTCAGCACGCGAAAGCTACACATTTTCAAATATATCGATTGAGTAGTTTTTCTCCTTCTGCCCCCCCAAGCTGTATAATATTTTATTCTCAGTCGATATTATATTATATTTGGTATTATTTTTTTTTACTTCGAGTAATATTTACAATCTACAATTAAATAATATTTGCCGAAGCCTGAAGTAAACGCGAATTTTGCAAACACGATTTCAGATTTATAATTAGCGACTCGAAAAACTTATAATCTATGTAAAACATGCAATACGTGTAGAGGGGTAACTTTTTCGGAAATGAATAAATTCTTCGATTTGCTTCCCACGATAATGATTTACATAACATCGCAATAATTAATCTCGAATATTGATAACCTGTCGGTATACTATCGAAAATATAAAAAAAACCGCAAAGAAATATGTTTTCAAAGCTCTCTAAATATACAAAAATTGTACGCGAAGTAATGCTTTCCACTGTGACTCAAAGGGATAAGTTTAAAGACGAATAAAAAAAAAGGCCCGTATCTTTTACCGCACCAACTGTTCAATACCGAGGGGTTTGAAATTTTCCTAATGGAACCGTGGAAACGCGACCACTTTTAGTTTACGGTTTAACGCAAACTGCGTCGTCGCACGTCGTGGAATAATGCAATTACCGAACCCCGACGCCGGACGCCCCGCTAATTTTTAAACAATAATCGTAACTATTCAGAGACGCTTCCGTCTATCTCTCCATCTCTCTCTATCCCTCTCCCAAATAGCGGGGGTTGGTGGCGTTATATCCGTACGGTCATGTAATTCCGGAAAAGTGGAAGGTAGCAGAGACGACCGAGAATTGTACCGGCGTTCGGCGGGAAAACGTAATTTCGTTAATCGGTCGCACAGAAGAAGGTGATCCTATATACCGGGACAATCTCTTGAAACGTGAAAATCAACCGCGCGTGCGCCAAATAATTAAATCTCATTGGTCGGCGAAATCTTCACGCAGCGATATTCTTGTCCGCGATGCAGGCGCGCCAACCTACGCAAAACGTGTACGTTTGAATTTTCAAAGAGCGTAAAGCGTCAAATTCCGACCGTTCTTTGAAGAATCGACTTTCCGACCCGACAACAAAACGCTTCCCAAACCTTTCCGAGTCACTGCCTCGATTATTTGAGATTCTAACCTCGAAAATTCGTATCGATCGCATCGCCGTCAGAAACAGTTCGACAGCTAAAAACTCGGGATGGCCAGCCTGCGCGGACGGCCGATAAAACTCGCGCATGCGCGGTTGATTGTCGAGTTTCAAGAGATTGGCCCGGTATATTCCATTTCACACGGTTTACACGCGATGAGAAATAACGATTTTGAAAATTTAGAATGTAGGTTGAAGGGGGGCTGCTCATTTGAGAAATCATTGAACCATTTCATTCGATATCGGACAGGAAATCCATATAATGATCTTTTCGTCTCATCTATAGGAAATCACGAGGGATTGCCAAAAAAAAAAATAAAAATCATACGTGATGATTCGTCTAGAACAAGGAAGCCCGAAGGCGGTAGTAAAGTAACCAAGGCATCGGCGAAACCATATTAAATTTATTGGCATTGCCATTGGCAATGAGAAAGAACGAGTCTGTGTTTCCTTTTTGCCGTGAATAGAGAGTTTTGTATACTTACTACCTTCATTCTAACCCGCGTTGGCAGGAGGGGGGGGGGGGAGATATTCAGGTGTGTGTGTGTGTGTGTGTGTATATATAATAATAATAATAATAATATATGTATATGTGTGTAATATATACGTATAATAAATCATGCAACGTTCTTCATTGTATCGGATATATATATACTAACATACAATATGTACACGGTGTGTTTATACAGCTTATATATTATTATTAGCATTATTATTATTATGTATGTATGTATGTATGTATGTACCACACGAATCTTGTTACAAAAGCAGACCAAATTCCTCAGTAGAGACTTGACGGAATTGTGTTCCACCTTCTTGCGTCTCTCTTCTCTCTTCTCTCCCTTCCTCGCTTGTTAGTTGTGAATTGAAACTGTGTATGTTCTTGAATTTTTTTTAAACGTTTACTTTGGATCGTTTGCTTGTGTATGTAAAACACGAAGACACGGTGTGTTAAATGCACGCGTATGCAAAGGTGTAACAGCGGAGGATCGAACCTCGATTGTGATCAATTCCTTTTGTTTTTTACATTATGCGCGAATGAATGAGTGAATTACGAATGAATGAATGAATGAACGAATGAAACGCCAGGCTGAAATTCGTAATATAAACGTAACGATTGCACAATGAAAAGTAGGAGATGTAACATATAACCAAATTATTCTTCTGCAACTTTGGAGTCAATTCGTAAACTCGGGTGTTTTGTCGGTTTTTTTCTTCTTCTTCTTGCGATTGAAATATTAAAAGTTTTGCCGGAGTATTGAATTTCTTTTAAACTTATACAATTATTAGGTGTGTAACGCGAACTAGCTGCTTCTTCTCGACGAGTGATCAAGAACCCTTTTTTTTTCTTTTTTTTTTTTCAATCTCCTTTTCAACTAGTTTCTAACACCCTTGAGCAGTTTTTTTATTGTTATATTGATGATAACGATTTATGATGACAACGAGATAATTTAACTCTAAGGAAATTTGGCAATTTTGGGTATTATATTCATTTTTGTTTATTTAAGATCGATTGCTGCGTAAAACGTTTGGGAAAATTTCTGTGTCAATTTTGCACATCTCTTTGTATCAGATTTGAAAATGACTTCTCGTGTCGTGCTTTACGAATATTTAATTTGTAAAGAATCCATGCGATACGGTATAAATTTACATTGATGTCAGATATCCATTTTAATTTTAATTTATCATAAAACCCTATTATTCTGCTCTTTTCTCCGTGTAGGTAAATAACTTTGGATCCTCGATGACGATGAAGAATCGTAGTTTAATAAATACTCTATCACATAGTCGTCGATTACGACGTGTATTCAAATACAATATTATTGTCGTTTATACGTAATATTCATAATATTCATAATATTCGTAATATTTATAATATTGTAACGGTATTACAGTTGCTTCGTTTCTGTATTGAATAACGTTGTTTGTTACATCGGCTCTGGAGATCGACGTGGCAAAAGTAAATAATATTTTCACTCAGCTGTGGATTGTGGAAAATAAAATCCTCGCGTCTGACACGTGTATTTTTTTCATCAATCATTCGCTCTTAATATGTTTATACATGTACGTATGTAACGTATATGACAGCTGATGTAATCAACTTCCACGTGTCCTCGGCCACCTGAATCATCGTCGCGCCTTTCAGTATAATAAATGATACGTATATGTATTACAATGGAAAATACATCCGCATACCATACGTATATACAAATTTTTTAAACGTATAATTCGATTGAAATCAAGCGTTTGAAAATGTAAAGGCAAATGGTCGGATGTCAAGCGAATACAACCTTTTTTCATTAATAAGTATACGTGAAAAAAAAGATCGAATCAGAAGGTACGAACGGTCATTTTTTTCCGAGACAAATCGAAATCTGCGAAATTTCAGAAACGGTATAAAAAAAAATTCTCGAAGATGAGAACAAAAGGTCGTAAACGTCTTTTTTTTTGCAATTGCTCTAAAGACTACTGAAACGCATAAACAATTGAAACTAACAAAGTTGTACAGTGAGGATATCTATTTTTTGAAACTTCATTATCCAAATCGTCAATTATCGAGATGATAGGAATAACAATAATAATTTTCGGCGGTTAGTCCGTTATGCAATTAACGTAGCGGATCACTTTTTCAATTTTCACAAGGACCAAAAGGTCGTACCTGCCATCGCTTACGATCTTTTGCTTTTTTAGTCGACGAATTAATTACTCGAACCCAAAAAATGTAAAAATATATATTTTGGCAAATACGAATTTATCGAATTGGTCGACGTAGGTTTTTACGGTTGCATCAATAGCAGAAGGTCGTATCTACCAGTACATACGATCTTTTTCTCTCAATCAAACCGTTGTTCAATTTCAAAGCCTCGGGCCTGGATACGATAAAGAAAAAAATATAGGCCCCTTTGCCTTTTTCAAAAGTAAAAGGTCGTGTAAAGTGCCACTTACGACCTTGTGCCAATACATCTACGATACGTGTTGTATGTATTTCCGTCTATGGAAAACCCCCATAAATGAAACGGTGTCGGTTTGAAACCGACAAATCCTCTTCCTTATTTCCCTCTCACATATATTTACAATGTCTGCAACGGGTTTCGCTTTGTCGCGTATTTTTTAACCTCACACGTATACACACGTATGTTGTATGTGTGTAGGGGGAGATCCGGAAAAGTGCGTCGTACCCATCCATATACGTATATTTCCAGACGGATACTCGGGAAGTAGCAATCCTCGTCTGTACGAGAGACCCCCTCTCAAACGTCAGTAGCAAAATTTTTGCGTGTCGAAGTTTCGTCGCGGAAAGTGGAAGAGAGAGAGAGATGTCGCTAAATTTACAAGAACGAAAATAAAACTAAAAAAAAAAAAATAAAAATTACGAGAATAAACTTAATATTTGTGCAAAAGTTGACGAAAACCGGTAATTTTTAATCATTTATCATTTACCAACGCAATATTGTGTACGAATATAAAAATCGTTTAGTCTGCGATGCTCGAGGTGTTTTTTTAAAACAAATTCTTTTTCCTTTTACCAATCTTTAATTGAAAATTACAATCGCTTTATGATAAATGTATGAATAAGGTTTCTAAAACTGCGCTGAGAATCGTCGATTTTACTGTAAGTTTATAATGAAAAGAAACAAATTTTTTTTCTCCCTTATCTCCTTGAAAAAAAGAAATTATGCACACTCGAGGCAGATAAAAAAAAAAAAAAACTCTGTCTCAAAATAAGAAGAAGAAGAATGTCTGTAAATGTTAGCATTTCATGTTAAACACATATCTATTTACATATCTCTCTATCCTGTACGTAAATGATTAATTTCATCAAATTCTATTCAACCTTGTTATTATTATATTACGCGTACAAGTAGAATATTTTTTTTTTTTACCCCACAACCGGATGTCCCGGTATTTTATATTTCTCACATAGCGTCTGTGTTTGAATCGTCATCCTAATTACCGTCGTCACGTTCTTTATAATATCACCCGCTTTGTCATTATTATTTAACTCATTAGTAGACAGACACACGTGATGTACAATGTACGTAATACACACACACACACACACACACACACACACACACACACACACACACACACACACACGTGTTACTTACCTTGTGCATATTGATATTATAATACACGCACGTTTTCGAGTGATATAAACAATCTTTCGCATAATTTATAACGCACACGTGTAACACCTTCCATTCTTTGAATATAATTAATACATGTACGTATAATGTATGTGTAAATACATGTCGATGTTTTTAACAGTATCATACATACATGCATACATACATACATATATATATATATATATATATATATATATATATATATAAGCCAGCTGTCATGTAATTTTCAAATTCATATTTATATGCGGTGCGCATCCGCTGTGTCGCGTTGCATATACGCTTCGAAATTCGGTTCCTTTTAGTTTTCTTCTCCTTGTTTTGTCGATGAAAGAAAAAAAAAAAAAAAAGAAATCAAATCACGTGCCATTTTTATTGCAGCCAAGTTTTTTCACCGTCGAGTTTCTTTTTTTTTTTTGTTTCTTGTTTTTTTTTTTTTTTTGTACTTTTCTTTTTCCTTTTCATTTCAAACCTGTCGAAGACTTTATTGTACGCATTTTTATAAACAGTGACGTTTATCTGATTAAACGCAGAGAGTAAATGTAAAATTGAAGAACGAAGAGACAGATATAAAAAGAAATTAAAGGGTTGGTAAACTGTGACCGTAATATATATATATATATATATACATATCTAGAAAGATTATAAATCCAAATCTGACTTTTTTTTAAGTGAAATTTGTCTAGATTGGCTGGCACGATGATGTGAATTTTTTTTTTATTTTCAGACAATAGCATTAATGCCAACTAAAACCTCGGCAGTTACAGATTTTTTTCATATTCAACATTATTACTCTGGCAGTGAAATATGTATACTGAGAAAAAAAAAAAGTTTCTCCCCCTACTATTTCCATAAGAAACTTCGATAAGAAAGCGATAACTATTTTAGAGTTTTAAGGTAAAAATCTGAAAAAAATTCATCAATACCCTAAATAAGGACAACCCTAATACAATAACGTATTAATACCTGTATATGTTTAAGAATATTACAGGAAATTGTAAAGAAAGAAGAGTTTAATAATTTTTTTTTTTTTTTTCCCATATATTATGCGCAATGCATTTCATACTCGCAGAGTATAGCTGCGTAATGGCGATAGGATATTCTCTCCGCTGCGAAAGAAAGAGGTGTGTCTGAGCTGAGAGGAGAAAAATGTGCCTTCCCGATGGGATGACGTAGAAAAAACACTGGAAAACGAAAAAAGGAAGGGGCAGGGGGGGGGGGGGGACGGTACCAGAGGTAATCTAGGCGCCTAGGTAGAGATAGGAGTGTCTATTTTTCTCTTAGCTTTGATACCTATTCCCACCTCCTTGTACCTGCATTTTTTCCTTTCTCTCTCTATCTCTCTCTCCCTTTTTTTTGTTTTTTTTTTTTTTTTTATTTCAAACAAACGCCTTGGCAACTTTGCGTCGAGCAGGAACCCGTGTAGTAGTTGCATTTCTTCTTTCTCACCTGAAACTCGATGTTACGTGTACGGTAAAAATGCTGTGGCTAAAAGCGGCTCTCGTAAGCATGCTTAACGTTTTTCTTCCCTTAGTCTTACGATCTTAAATTCTTCCTTTTCTTCCTTTTCTACTTCATATTTTGCTTTTTCTTTTTTTTTTCTTTGTTTCGCCATATCACGTTGAATCGGAGGGCCAACGAACGTGGAGCAAGATACGGGAAAAAGAAGGAGGAAAAAAAAAAACAAACACTATTCGGTGTAATATATTGTCCGAAAGACAGATTGTTTTACGACCACTTGTGCAAAAATTAATTTTTTTACGCGTAGAATTATTCTTCTTTTTCTTGTAAAAAAAAAAAAAAAAAAAAAAAAAAAAAAAAACACCTATGAATTATGAGTTTTTCACATTCAAATTTGAAATCTATTTTGGGTTTGACAAACTGATTCTTTTTCCAACAATAGGAGACAAAAAGAGAAATTATGAAAATGGCGCGATTTGAAATTCCGAATTTTTAAAGTTCCGAATGCACCGAATTCCGTTTTTTTTTTTTTTTTTTTTTTTGTCGAAATTTAAAGTACAAAAATTAAATTTCAATGAAATATCTAAGTTTCGAATGGTATGAAAATCGACGCTCAAAGTTTTGAAAGAGCATAACTTCGACAAGTCAAAGTTCCAAAAGTAGGAGAACGAGAAAATTTTCAGTTTCATGATTTGCTGGTTTGGTGTAATTTCACCATTTCGATCTTTCTTTGTTTTGGATCTTCGATATTTTTACGTTAGAAATTCTGGTCATTCTGATTTTCGGTTTTTCTCATTTTTTACACTCGCTCGTCGATTAAACTACGCTGTGCGATTATATTTTAATTTTAGTAATTTCACTCAATCGAAATCTTTTTTTTTGAAACTTTTCTCTATGATAAGTTAAATTTTCGACATCTAGCATCCCGGAACTTTGATCCGTCGGTTTTCCATTCAAAACTTTGTAATTTCTCGAAAGTTTTATTTCTTTGCTTCAAGTTCCGTAATCAAATAATTCGCACTCAGGCGCTTCCGTAAATTTCGATCGATCATAAGACACTTGCGTTTACCTAGGTGCGGAAAAATGAGGTATAAAAACTGTCTGAAACCGTCTCACAGAATTAACTTTTCCAAAAATTGATCTGGGCCACCCTCAAATTACCGTCTTCCACCCTCCTGAACTCGAATAAAGTGACCCGTGTTGCAATTAATATTTATACAACGTACACAAATGCGTACATAATGCGTACAAGTTACACGTATACCTATACATATATCTATTGTCATGAGTCAGTCATTGGGTCGGTTATCCTGACGACGATGACGTCGTCACTTGGAATTTTCAATGTCGCATTATTGCGCAAACTTGTTATAGCAGTTTGGCAATTATGCATCATCATTATCATTATTTATACAATGTGTGAATGGTTTTTTTTTTTCTTTTTTAATTTTTTTATTTTTGCGACGGAAAGTCACAGAGACAGAAAATTTAATCGTCGATATTGACTGCGGACAAAAATATGCAACGGGGATAGAATCTGATGATTTTTTAAAAATTTGTTGCGAAATAAATTGGAATGAGAGAGAGAGAAAAATAAATAAATAAATAAATAAATAAAGAGAGAGTGTGAGCGAATGAAAAAATAAATGGCGAAATTATCGCTGTGGCTCGATTCGAATGGCCGGGAGACCATCTTGAACGTCTCGATTAAATCGAACGAATAGGCGTGATCTTTTGAGCAAGATCCATTTACGTGCGGTCGATGATAATCATCTCGATGGTTCTAGGTATAATATTAACTTGAATCGTTCGTTTTTCTTGCTTGTTCTTTATTCGCCATCTAATACCATTATCAAGATAAATGACAGATATTTATTTTGTTCCTTTCTATTTTTCTTATCCGTCGCTTGATCTTTATTTACTTTAATACTTCCTTTTTTTGCTTACGCCAGTTCGGCCGGATGAGATATTCGTTGATGGTTTCTTTTTTTTTTTCTTTTTTCCCCCTTGATATTATCTCAGTCGTTGTCATTTTTCTTTTTCATTCTAAATAAAGGTTGGGTTAATTTTCGCCATACTAATATATAATATTTATACACAACGATTGCGTTGATTGAGAATAAATTTACAATTGGAATGAAGTCGAACGATGTTGTGGACCGCGATTGTCGGAAATAAAAAATTGAGGAAGAAGAAAAAAAATAAATAAAAAATGAACGAACTCGATGAAAAGTTTTTATTTTTAACAAACAAAACACACTCGAGACGAAGACAAATTTTTTAATACCTTTGTCACGGTTTAAATATACAATAAAAAAAATTCTCAATCAGTGTTTCACTTCGTTACAATCGTCCGTTTTTTTTTTTTTCCATTTTTCACTTTCCCTGTGTTCTATTTTAATAAATTGAAGATGGCGGACGAAAACTTCAAATTTCATCGAATACTGTCAAAATACTCTATGCAGGGGTTTTCGGGGTTTCAAAATATGATTTCAGATTCGTAATCAGCGACCGCAAAAACTTCTGGACAGAGTTTTCTTCCCCGGATTCGATCGATTTTGAAATTTTCGTCCGCTGTATTGGATCAGCCATGTTGAATTTTTAGATCCGATTTCAGATTTTTAATGAGCGAGTCGAACAGACTATGTAACTTTTTCGTAAACGAATCATTCCTTCAATTTTCACGATTTTTTTCAATCAATTTGTTTCCAGCCTTAATAATCGACACTGTATCGCAAATAATTACTCTCGAGTATTGAATATCTATCGGCATACTATCGGAACTAGCAAAAAAAGCGCAAAGAAGTATGTTTTAAAAATTCACTAAATATCTAAGACAAAATGTGTGCAGTAAAATCGTTGGCTAGATTGTTTATCGCTACGACTCAAAGGGTTGAAAATGTAAAATATGGCAAATTTACGTAGAAAATTTCGTCGTCACCGGATGTGAAAGATACCGAGTTTTATCGGTACGCGTTAAAAACTTGGCCCGTGTGTCTCTCTGGTATTTTTCTCTCGAAACCTTCCCTCTCATCCCATAATATACATGGTGTCCTGTATGCCAGTATCAGGTATAGTCGGTGCGGCTCGTATACTCTGTACACGATTTCGAAGGAGAACCGGTCCCCCTGCATCAACCTTTGCCGTTCTTTCCTTCTTCCTTCAAGTCTGTTTAACGCTCTTAAGGGGGTATTCTAGTGTAGAGGCATGAATTTGAGGTGTTTTTTGAAGTGCTATAAACAAAAAACAAAAAATATTTTTACCATCCATTTTTTTATCAGGCGTTTATTATTATTTCACGATTACAAAAAAAAAAAAAAAACAAGTCAAAAAATACAAAATTGAAAGTGCTATGAGTTGTTGAAGTGGGGGGTACAAAAAAAATGGCGCTCCAATGTTGTCACGATTGCAAGCATTTTCAAAATCAGAAAAAAAAAAAGATTATTAATCTACATAAATGCAGCTATCGTACTAACTAAAAAAAAGTCGAAAAAAAATTTTTTTTTGCCAAATTACGGCTGCCCGAAAAAATAATACGTTTTTTTTTTACTTTTTTGGACGTTTCTGAATTTTTTAAAAATAGTAAAAATTATTATTTCGTTATAATAATAGTTCGTGCGATAGAGACGTGTATTGAGAAGATTCTCACCAAATTTCAAGTAAATCGGTTCAATAGAACTTGAGAAATCATGTCAACCGTTTTGAAAAATGTAGTTTTGAGAAAAACGCGTTTAAAGTTTCGAGTAAAATTCGTTCCAGCCGAGCCAGTATTGAAGACGTGTCACTAAAATAGCTATATCTCTGAAAATAATTGAAATTTTGACTTGTCCTTTTAAGGACACATTCTTGAAAGGTTAAGCTTTGAAAATATAAAAAAAAAAAAATCGATTTTTTCAAATTTCTACACTAGAATACCCCCTTAAAGATTCATTTCAATTTCTCTGATCCGTTCCTTCTCCTTGTTTAGTTTTTGTATCTATCGCCGCTTGGAGGAATGCATAAATTGTGAAAACATTTCGGTACGAAATTCCTGCGGGAAGAAAAAAATGCGGCCTCAAGTGTCGGAAGAAGATGTTTCGTATTTTCTCTTTTATAAACGACGGAAAATTTGTTTCGCCGTTTGTCTTGGCGCGGTTCTTCTTTGATCGTGCAAATATTTGTCCGTGAAAATTTTTACCGAGCTACACGTTGGAAAATATCAATCACACGGATCCTCGTATCGAAATATAATTGTTTATTATATAACATTTACAACATTTATATACCGAATAATCGAAAAATCGAAGATCGAGGGAAGAGAAGACTTTAAAATGAATAAGCCTTGCGGGTATTTTGAAAATACAAATTCTTGATTAGGTACGATTGAATTAAGTTTTTATCGGTAAAGAATAATGGAAAATTCAAGTTTTCGTACCATATTGATCGTGCATTGATCTAAATATTAGTCGTTGTTTTTGTTTGTTTGTTTGTTTGTTCGTTTTTTCTTTGATTGTTAATAAAAGTGAAAATACGACTTGTCGTACGGATAAAAATATACAATCGGCAATATTGTCGTCCGCTATATTATTACGCGTCGTTGATATCGCGAACGTCGGATCGCTCCGCTACTGCGGCAGATGAAACGAAACGCGGTCCGTGTGTCGGTCGGTAGGTCGGAAGCAAGAAAGGGAGAGAGCGAGAAAGGGAGAAAGGGAGGGAGAACGAAGGGGAGGAGGGATACTTTACCCCGATGCAAGCTCAGAGCTCCGAGCTGCCGTAAGACTCGGAAGTTCTTATTTCCAGAGGACGTTTCAAGGTTAGATAATAACCCTCCTCCTCTCTCTCCTCTTCTCTCTTCTCGCCTTCGTCCCTTCCATTCCATTCCATTCCCTCTCCCTTCTCTTCCCTTCCCTTCTACAACTTCCTCCTACCTTCCACTTCTCGCTCTTTCTTTTTCCCGTTTCTTTCCTCTCTCTTTCTCTTCGTCTCTTTCTCTCTTTGTCTCTCTCTCTTCGTCGCCAGGAGGAGTTTGAGATCCGGATTCTGACCAATCGGGTTTTGGACGTGATCCTCTGCATCCACCGAACCGGTTCTGCCAAACGGTCGTAAATTATAATAAATAAAAATATATACACACACACACACACATTTTGTACAACTACATATCGACATTTATTTTATATTCGATTTTCTTATCTTCAGCGTGCCGGCTTGCTTGCTTGAGTTTTTCGACATTTGACAGTTTCTTTTTTACATTCCATTGTAATAATCCTTGTCGTCGTGCAACGGATACGGAAATTCTTTCACAATTTTTCGCGAATTCGGGCCATTATTATATCCTGGCAGTTTGTCGCGTTTTTTTTTCTTCATTGCTTTTACGCTATTATCCTGAACCGTAGCATGCGTAACTGTAACGTTATTGCAATTTGCAAAGAAGCGAGAAAACGCGGCAGTCCGGGATATGTTAACGATCGATTTTCACGTTCACGCACTGTATTTTCCTCCGTTCAAAATGTCTTTTCATTTCTCTGTCGGCATATCGTTATTTATCGTTCGCTTCCCGTGACACAATTAGAATGTTATTTTAATCTAGAATCGTTGTACAGAAGCGAGAATTCAAAGAATACACAAATCAACGGGCTTGATATTAATTTACTTCAATTGATTATAAACTGCGGACACGATCGAATTAGCATAAACACGTGAAAAACAAAAAAAAAAAAAAAAAAATAATACACAAATTATTGTTCTTTAGTATTTTATCACTTACGCTACCGCCGATTTTTGTTTTCCTTGCTGGATTTTATATAAATTTTTAGTCGACAGCGTAGATTGCGCTGAATTTGACACTCGATACTAGCCGAACGTTCACTTTTTATATTCTCTTTCGTTCGTCTTCGTCAAAATTTCGCTACGCACGCGTATACACGTATATGTATGTTTGTTCGTTAATTTGTTGTGTTTTTGTTTTGTACTATACGTTGGTACGTACATATACCATATATACACATGCGTACGCATATTATTTGCGGTCGCCTATATTTCCTCGACCTTACTGCGACATTGCCAAAAATAAAACAATCACTATATATAACTGTGTTATGTGCATAAACTCGTAACTGGAGTATGGAGCAAGTGAGTAACGAACATGCTGCAATCGACCACGAATGCATGCATATACATGTGTGTGTGTGTGTGTACATATTACTCACACATATGTATTATACACACACACATATATATATATGTACATATAAATGCATACGCAAATGCACGTCGATGGGGGACGAAACCACTCGGGGCCAAGGTGAAGGCCAAAGTCGTTGTTACAGCTCACCGCTTCCTCTCTCCCTATCTCCCTATCCCCCCCCCCCCCTTTCTCTCTCTCTCTCTTTCTCTCTTTCTCTTTCATTCGTCGTTCCCGATCCATCCTTATTTGTTGGCCACCGATGTTATCGGGGTAACAGTTTTCGCGTACCTGCGCATATGATGATGGAATGATACTGAAGTTGGTAACGTTATCGTAACGATTTATTCAGAGGGGGAAAGAAAAAAAAAAAAAGCAAAACGGTTATCTCGCGATTTTGGAATATTCGGATATTCGATAAATCGTGATAAAAGAAAACACGCTGATATTTCGGAAGTAATAAGTTTGTTGAAAATCATTGTAGAATTATTTGGGAGAATGGTGATTTTTTGTTGTTACTAGTGAAATTTTAACTTGGAATTAGATTGTCGAGAGAGGGAGAAAGGACTATAGATTCATTAGTGATAATAATTAGTCAAATTGAATTAGCGAATGAGGTGAGAGAACGAAGCTTGTGATTGCGGCAACTAGGCTTTTTTTTTATTTATTTTTTTTTATTTTTAATGACGAAAGATCGTCGTTTCGCGATTTTGAAATTAATATGTCACGTCTGGAACGAAATCGAGGGCAATTTTCTTGAGAGACGATCATATCTATATTTTGCAAACTTGACTATGTATTTTCAAATCATTATTGCAAAATGGTAAAAAGTTTTCTCCCCGAGGTTCGAAGCTGCGGCAACAAACTCGACGTAACGAAACTTGTCGAAACAGTCAAGTGTGCAAAATATGTACAGAAACCCGTGCGGATCGCTTTGATGAAAATAATTTTGAGAATTTTGATGATAGGAGTTACGAACTTCGTTCTCACGAATAATTTTTCGACCTTAAATAATAAGAAAAAAAAAAGAAGAAGAAGAAAGAGCGAAGAAGGTGTTTTTCACATCCCCCCCCCCCCCCCCCTCCCATTCAACAAATCGATGTTTTCACACGCAGATTTTTGCACGTTATACGCGATGCAGACTTCCGGTACAAAAGTAACTTCCGCGTATATAAGCAGCAGCACTCGGAATGTCGAGAGTGCGAATTTTGTTAAAAAAAACATTTTCAACGCTCGGGTCTCTCGAAAATTGAAATGTCGGCTGTTGACATCTGCCATTAAAGCGTCAAGCTTCTCCCCCCGAAAGAGCTTAAATTCTTCTTCTTCTTCTTCTTCTTCGCCTACCGAAAGCTCGCGTATATCCAAAGATTTTTCTGCACCTACCAGGCATACACATTATTGTAAGTTACACGTGTTTTTACTAGTCAAGTACATGCATTTATTCCCTCGGTTTTTAAATGCGGATGTAAAACTGAGATCGACGTGGCTCTGCTAAGTCAGCCGAATGCCTTTAAAACTTTTAACCCAATTCTACTCATCGCCTCTCTTTTTCTCTCAATGCTTGTACGCCAATTTGAACGGCTCTTTTACTCACTCTCGTATTAGCTCCAGGAGCTTTACCAGCTTTTATGTAATTCCGGGCACGTATTTCAACGATTTTATTTACACGTGACATTCGATTTTCGTTGTGTAATAAGTGTGTGTTTTGGCAAATGAATCTTTCAAATACGTTTATAAAATATATATATATAAAATATAATTTTGAAAAGGACACTTTTATTTTTTTTTTAATTCTTCAAAACCTCTCAGAAACTGTATTTTCTGTTCCAAACATTTCAAGACCGGACCAATTTGGATGGACCAATTATTTTCAGTTTTTTGTTTTCTGGCCAGCTAAAAAATAGTTTCGAACGGTCGCAAAATTTCCGAAAAATTGTAGAAATTTCTGTTTTTCACTTAGAAAACATTTCCAGACCGGTTCCAACATTGATCGATTTTCTTCTATTTTTTTTTTTTTATGGCACGCTAAACTTTTTTGCATACGAACTTCATAGTAAAACCGTTGTAGAAATGTTCTAATTGAAGAACAAATTTTTTTAGAATACAAAAATGAATCCGTCGAAAATGATTCTTACTATTCTAAAAATGCGGGATAAAAGTGAAAACGAACGCTCGGTTTCTTCTTCTTCACCTTCACCTTCTTCGTTATCATTTTCGCTTTTTGCTACTATTATTATTATTATTATTATTATTATTACTACTACTACTACAATTATTATTGCGATTATTCTTGTTCATCGTCATCGAAACACGTTGTTTCTGTCGTATCACGCAGGTTGTTGTGTGCTGCTTTCATAACAACCACACAACACACAGGTCGCGTTTTGTATTATATACCTACCTATAGTTAAGTTAGGTCAGTTACGAGTCAAGCGACTAAGCGATGACTACTCTTCCTCTCCTCCAGGCAGACATAATATTGCGATTACTCATTGTCACGATGTCACGCGTCTCTGACGGTTCGCCCTTTTTTTTTTTATTTTTCTTTTATTTTTTATTAATCTCTCTTTCTTTTTTTTCCCTTCCGCCGTCGGATTTCCGATCTTAGTCACGATTATCCAAGCACAAAACTATATTCAAACTGTCGACGAGTTTTCGGACATTGTCATTCATTGTTACCTGCACAATTCTTTCCGTGACTAAGTTTAGGAACAATCTATTTGATCAACGAATCTTTGCACGGAGTTGATTGAATTGTTTTTTTTTTTTTTTTTGTTTCTTTTTGCTTCCCAGTCAAGTCGATACTCTCCCACGTATCCTAATCGCTTCGATCATCTTATTATTTTTCAGGCAAAGCTGCGGAGCTAATGGAATCTTCTCAAGGCGTCTCGACTTCAGAGCCTTCAACAGCCTGCCGAGGACGAAATTGAACTCGTATCACATCAAGGTCGGTATTGTTGTATTTTTAGTTGTCATTTAAACAAAAGAAACGGTTAGACATTCAATTTTACATTACTTTTAATCAATTTTCGAAGTATATTCATCTGTACATCAGAGACAATTGCATAGTTGAATATTTGATTGATTTGAATTTTATCACAGCATCGTCGATCGAGGTTAGAAATAGTCGAATATTTTAATTTACGTAGAAGGAATTGCTGATCGTAGAAATTTGAAACACTATTAGCTGTTTTTCAGTCACTTTAATCATTGTGTTATAAAAAAATGATTTCAAAATTAGGACATTCACCTTTTTAACGATCAAGATAATCGGTCAGTCAATTATCTTTATCACGCTTTGTGGCACAAACTTTTTAATTTTCAACAACATCGGTGATGAAGAAATGTATTAGTTTCGGTCGACAAGTCGATTTTTTTAATTTCAATGAATCTTTACGTTTTCGAAATAATCTAGAATCCGAAAAACAGGTTTTCATTTTAGAAATATTTTTTTCTCCGTCAAACACGCAGCAATTATCTCGGCAAACTGTTTGATGAAAAAATTTCAAACTTACATTATCTCGCAATCAAGTGATTAGGATGTAAAATTTTCATCTTCCGTTTAACTGAGAACTTCCGGTTTCACCAGAAATAAATCGATTTTCAACGTTTTACCAACAAACATAGATTTTTTCCAAACAAAAGATTGTTTTTTTTTTTCTTCCATTATAACGTATAAAATTTTCGTTTTGCGGAAATTTTTTTCTTGCGAAACTTTTTCATTCGGCTGCCAAGTTCTATCAGTTTTAGATTTTTCACTCTACCGTTTTTCCGAGATAATCGCTGAAGTTTGTCGGAAACTCTCTTTTTCCATGGTAATGAAAAAAGTATCCGTTTTACCGGCTCGTTTCGAATGTTTCCGATAAATCTTATCGTTGGTTACATAACTGTCGTTACTCCAATGGTTGAAAAATCATGCGGTTACGTGAATTTCGGAATCTTGACTCAACCTTGTCATAGACGCGATCAACATCATCCATATCCTTCCTCTCACTTGATAAATCTATGCAATATACATGCATACACAATAGAGAACTGATCGGTACCATGCTGTTATAACCAAGGCCAAAAGCACCGTTTGCATTTTTATGCACCATGCCGCATACTGCGGGGTTTTTAATACGACAGGCCGATTCCGATGCTTTTGCAACAATGCACACAATCCTCTCTCTAGCTCTGCATCACGATTGTTATGCAAAGTGCGAAACGGTGTCAACATGTTTACGATCCTCCGACACCCGTCAACTTTTTCTTCATTTTTTCGTCCCCTCTCTTTCTCGTTATTATACATATATTTATATATATGTGTATATATATATATTTGTATTATCCACATGGATGTATAAATATATCTGCGGTAGTACCGAGGATGACGTTTTTCATTACCGTCGGTATTACGGTCAGCGGTTAATATGCAATGTTGTACCATCGGTGAAAATTTTTTTTCCACAGTTGGTACATTTCTAGCGGTATAATTTATACATATTATTTGATACGTAATGGAAAAGTCGTTGCAACAAAGATGGCTGTACATGGTTTTTTTTTTTTTTTTTTTTCTTTCTAACACAATCAACATATGTGCGGTAGTAAGAATGTTTGCGAAACATTGATGTAATATTTATTCTTGACCTACTACTCCAATGAGTAATAAACAGCCGTGTAATTGCACGAGTGTTTGAGAATAACGAGTTTTTAAAAATCACGGTGTTACGTTCGTGTTTTAAATTTCCCAGCTTGAACTTACAATTAAGTTACGTCATTGACGCAGTGACGGCAATATTTTTACGTCGAAATTTGTTGTTTCGTAACTTTTCAAATTACACCCGAAATTCCGAATTATTTCAATTCTTTCAAAGATCCCAAGTTGTACTAAATTAAAATAGCAATTGTTAATATTTTTCTTTTGTAAATCTTTTGTAAATATAATCAAATCGTAAAATTTCCAAAATCACGTCCGCCTCCTCCTTTAAAAATTCGTTCCTTTTTTTTTTTTTTATCGACGTTTACAACTTTATTCTCATTGCAATCGTCGGTTTTCCTCATAGTTTCTATTCAATTGTTTTATTATTTATTCCCTTATTGATTAAATTTTGGTTTCCATCAATCCGATTGTCGGACGTGCGATGATATTTTTCCCGACCAGTATACTGCTGCAGAATTTAATCCCTGCCCCAACTTGGCTGCTGCTGTTGCTGCTGCAACGTCTCGTTTATCGTTGGGGGTGTGCATGGTCGTCCTACCCCAAATAGGCGGTAGAGAAAATCAATAACTCGCCTTGTATTCCATCCCCCCCCCCCCCCCCCCCTGTATTCACGTCCCGTTTGCATTTCCTATGTACGTACCTACCTAAACCACGCGCCCTGAACTGCGTCGCACTTGCATCCCTCTGTTGATGACGGTTTATGCAAGCATTCGCTTTCAGCGCAATCATGCTGCTGCGTAGCGTTTGAGCATACGTATCAATGCACTGAGAGAAATTTTTAGTTCCGGTTACCGCTCGGTCCTTGACTATTTTCATTTTTTACCAAAATCGAAAGATACTGTTCTAGGTAGAAAATGAAAATTAGTTTTCTAGCCGTTACCGGAAAGTCTGGTGTCCGTTACTATTCTTGCTCATTACGATCACTGTTGCTATATTTTCGCGTAAGTGTTGCGAAAATTTAATGCCTGTGCAAGAATAAATTGACGTCAAAACCTTGTTTAAGTAAAAAAGTAGAGTAAACCGAAGAAACTGTTTTTGCGTGTCAATTATCAAAAAAGGGTCGACAACAGCGCAAAATTGTTAGGCGTAGCTCGTTTTTCGTAATTCCAACGATATTCAAACAGTTTTTTTTAACGATACCTGTTTTACATTTTCATTTTCTTCGGTTTTTCACCACCTATCGTCTATCTTCTACGTGTGCCTGTTTGTCACCTCTGATTTAACCAGATAGAGCGAGAGAGAGATAAACCGAAAGTGTGTGCATGCTGGGAAGCCTGCAGCTTACCCTCGCGGTATATTTCCTCGACATGGCAACGAGGTGCGGTGCAGCGACAACGAGAAATACCAATGTAACTCGGTACGTGCATCCATACGTACATATGCATGTATGTATGTATGTATGCATGCATTGTATACCGGACCCAATCTCTTCCCTACCTCGCAGCCGCTGCATTCGATTCGAATTCTAAAATGCAAGGGTTGCGTTTCGCGTTTCGCATACCAACGATGCATTTTCCCTCCATAGTTGCACATATACATATATACATGTATATATGTATATATATGTATATATATCGTATTATTATCGCGCACAAGCACACCTACATATGTGTGCATATATACAACGTGTATCGTTGAATGGGAAACTTTTTTAACCTCTCGTTTCCACAACTTGCTCGGATTTTATGTCGCATTGTTTTTCCATTTTCTTGTAGGTAAATTTTATCTTGATATTGTACCGGGCCAATCTCTTGAAACTCGACAATCAACCGCGCATGCGCGAGTTTTATCGGCCGTTGGCGCAGGCTGGCCATCCCGAGTTTTTAGCTGTCGAACTGTTTCTGACGGCGATGCGATCGATACGAATTTTCGAGGTTAGAATCTCAAATAATTGAGGCAGTGACTCGGAAAGGTTTGGGAAGCGTTTTGTTGTCGGGTTGGAAAGTCGATTCTTCAAAGAACGGTCGGAATTTGACGCTTTACGCTCTTTGAAAATTCAAACGTACACGTTTTGCGTAGGTTTGCTCGCCTGCGTCGCGGACAAGAATATCGCTGCGTGAAGATTTCGCCGACCAATGAGATTTAATTATTTGGCGCACGCGCGGTTGGTTTTCAAGTTTCAAGAGATTTTCCCAGTTTATACCTGTATGTATGTATATAGGAAGCGGGGTTGAAATTCCGAACTGTATAGGTACGTATTATATTTTTTAGTTGGTTTTCTGTTTCTTCAATCTTCCGTACTACAGTTGCCGGTGTTTTGTTTTTTTTTTTTTTTTATTTCATAAGTCTGCGGCGACGCGTCATTTTTACTATTAAATTAAAATCTTTTCTTATAATATGCGAGGAAAATGGTTTGTCAGATATTTATGACCGAAAGTGAAAGATAAACATTTTCGGTAGACTCGTTTCGTTCATCTATACGTTTAACACTCGGGTTTATTTTCGGACGATGTTTGGACCCGGTCATTTTCTCGTATCGTATCGAAGAAAAATTTTTATTCACACGCTTATCATTTATTTATTTTTCCTATTCGTGCGGTGTTAACTCTCGGGGCTTTCATTGAAATTCGGTTCAAACCGAATCGAGTGCCGTAACAGTTTATCAGAGATTTTAGGTAAAATGAAACCGGCGCGTGACGGCGTCGTCTGCTAGCTACCCAACCCCCCCCCCCCCCCCCCCCCCCCCCCTCCGCCTGCTCCTCCTCCTCATCTCATAATCTCATTGTAAACATTACCACCGCTCGACTGGAGATAACGAAATTAACACAGTTCAGACAACCCTTAACACGGCTGCGAGGTTGGCACCCTTTTCATTATTCTCCCTGTATTTATTTATTTATTTTTCTTTTTTCTTTTTCTTTCTTTAAACAACTCTCTTCAAGCCCAATTTATCCATCGTTTCAAAGAATTTTGAAATTTAATCAACGCCGCTGCTGCCGACGAAGAACCACCACCTTATCTGGTATCCTGGATTGTTATTATTATCATTGTTGCTGTTGTTGTTATATTAGTTTTGAAACTCGTCAGATGCACCCGACAGCGGTTTTACTCGTTCGGATACAAAACTGCAAGTGAGAAACTGTGTATCATTCGGTAAATAAAATTTAGTACCGGAAACGAAATTTCAGGGTTAAAATGTACTTCCGAGTTGATTTTATAGCGCGCTGAAAACAAAATGGTTCGTAAAAGGTCTGAGAAAAGGTTTTTGGCAACGAAATTCCACAGATACTAGTCGCTGTTGCGAGATCAGTTGTACGGAGTGTATGTGCGTCACATTTTTGTAAAGATTGAAAAATGATTTTTCAATTGCGGTAATTGGCAAAAAATGATCGTTTCGTTGAAATTTACGCTACATGAGTTAACTGCCACATCAAATAAAAACAAAAAGTTTATTTTTTTTATTTTTATTTATTTTTTTTCACAAGAGTATTACAGAGAGTATTTTGCCACTTGAGCAAAATATTTACCACGATAATACCACGAAAAAAGTATAATATCGTTAAGTTGACTGAATTAAAATCGAGATTTCGTATAATTGTAAGCATATCTTATTCGATTAAATTTTTTTTTTTTTTTTTTTGTGATTTTAAAACAATGAAACGTTGATTGAAAAAAACAAAAAAAAAACAATCATTTTCTCCGAGTGTACGGCCAACATTTAACAAACCGTAGTGCAAATTCCAGTAGAAAACGTAGATTAGAACGGCAATGCGAATGGATCATCGATATTATCGATCCCGTAGTTTTTCTTCGTCGCCCTAAATCACTCGCTCGTGCTTCGTTCGATCCACGCAGCGTGTCCATTCTCCTGTAAAGTTGCAAATTTACTGAAATCTCAACGGCAGCAACGACGAGATCAACGGACGTTGATTCCTTCTCGTTTGACACTGATTTACGACTGAACTTCGAGCAGGCATCCAGCTAATAGGAAACGTACCTATCAACCCTGCAGCTATTCATTGTCGGGAGGAGAAGAGATCAGACCGTCGCGTCGGCGTCCTGAAACCGAATGCCAAACTCCGACGTTCTTTCCTTCCTTCCTTCCTTGCTTCCTTGCTTCCTCTAATTCCCGATGCAGGGGACTGCCGTTTCACGATTAATTACCTCTTCGTTCCCTCACAAAAAGTAAAATTACCAACCGAACAACGAAAGGGTCGAAAGAGACGAAAATCGAATTTACACGATTTAAGGGATATTTTGGTCGTGGTCTTTTGTCGGTTGCAAGTCGGCGTTCGATTTACGAGTAACTCTTATCTGATCGTCAGTTTTCGAATTTTGTACCAAAGTTTTTTTTTATAGTAGTACAGGATTCGTACGCAGAGAGAAAAATGTGGAAAACCGGAAAAGTCGGGAAATTTCGATAATAAGACTGGAATTTCGGATATGTCGAAGAAATAAATTCGTTATTATGCAAAGTACTATCTATTATTGAAAAACAAAAAAAAAAAAAATTGTAAGTAAAGTTTTATTCCGTCGCATCGCTACTTCGTACATTCTATGTATATTACTTGGTAACGGAAATTTGATTTTTTTTTTTGCGTAATGAAAAACGCAGGCTCTTGTTTGTAAATTAATTAATTCAGAGATTTTGAATTTTTACGAAAATCCGAACAGGCGTTTCATCGAAACTGGCTAGTACAGTAAATGCGTTATTTCGAATGGTTGAATCTTCGTTTGAATGATCGAAAACGAGCGGTAAACGTTGATAAAGTTCAGAGTTTTGACCATTTGAAATGTCTACGATTTCGCACGGATCAATTCAGAATCACCTTTACTATTCTGGATTTTGATCATTCGAATTCATGTTATCGTATGAATTTTCTTTGATTTAACATTCTGCGTTTCGGAATTTCTTGAAACAGATTTTCGTTTCAGTAAACCTAACAAACTGATTTTGCGTTACAGTAACCAAAAAAGAATCGACGATAGCGCAAAATGGTCAGGCGTACCTAGTTTTTCGTAATTCCAACGATATTCAAACAGTTTTTTCAACGATACCCGTTTTACTCAATTTTTCTAGCTACTCGTAACAAATGAAATTTTTCTCAGCGTGGACTTTTATTGATACAGTGAATTTTCGGACGGCGCATACAGTAGTATTCTCATGGATCACGTTTTCGCCAATTTTTTACAGCCTGCTTTCTGACCCTCACCTTCTCAATCCTTGGCAGCAATGTATTCACCGTGCTGCTCTTACCGAGCACGAAAACCGGCTTTATCCCCGACGAAAGTGAATCTCCCCCTTCGGGTTTCACCCTCTGCTCCGATAACGCGCCCGCTGCAGAAGACCTGAGGGGTGGTGGAGGGGTGCTGCCGGATTCTGGGTAGAACGGCGTGCCGCGCCGGCCGGATGCCCTTGAAAATTCATCCCTGAACTGGGATAAGAGTCGTCCTCGGGAGTTCCCTTGGGGCGGGACCTACCTCAACCGGATCGATAACTCCGAGAGCAGTTTCCTCTCGCCCCAAACACCCTCCTCGACTAACGCCGGTGGGTCCTTCCGACCCTAAAAGTAGGCTCGGAAAAACCCGCTCCATTTCTCTCTCCCTCTCTCTCTCTCTCTCTTTCCTTCCTCTCCTTTCTCTCGCCAGAATTGTGTTACACGTATCCCAGAGCAGCACCCGTCGTTTCGTACACCGCGAGACCTCTCTTTGGGTTTTGTTGGCGGGATTTTTATCGTAACTTTGCGTTTTACGTCGTACCTCAATATTTTATTGACCGTCGTCAAGGGTATGAAGAATTTTATCGACTAACTTTTATCGTTTTTCAAATACAATCGTCGCTTCGGTCAGTTTCGCGCGATTCGTGTCGAAACATTTTTGCGTCGACGATGAGAGGGTGAAGCGTGTCAAACTTTTTGGAAATAGTCAAAAGTGCAGTTCAGTTTTATACTCGTAATTTTATAAAAGTATCGGGGGTTCGAGGTATTTAACAAAATTTCGATTTCTTCTTTTTTTTTTTCTCAATTCATTACCTTGCGCGAATGAAAATTAGAACGTTTGGCTGCTAGCTTCAGCCTCGTCTTGTTTTGTTTCCATTTTCTTTTACACGCGGATAAGAAAACTTGTGCTCGATTTATTGATTTCGAATCACTGTTTAATGTCGGGTTTAATTTTTTGTACGAGATTCATGTTGGCGATATTTGGTGTAATGAAAAATCTATAGAGCTTATCTACATGCCGAGGACACCGTGACCTTTTTACCAAACCAATTGGATTTAAGAGAGTAGGCAGTACAGTGCGTCACATACTTTTTGAAACATTTTTTTTTTTTTTTTTCATTGAGATTGAGAGGATACGTCGATATGTTGGAAAATTGAACGACAAATCAGTATTCAGTAGTTTTAGAATCGCTCGCGATACACTTTCTTTTTTTTTTTTTTTTTATTTTTAAGCATCCGAGGTTCCGATATTACAGCATAACATTTTGCGCTTTCAGGATACTTTTTCTATTCGTTTTCTTCTTCTTCGTGTCGTTCAAGTTACATTTATCACGGATACATCTGACCGACGTTATTAACGAAAATACCATCATTGATATTGTCAGGTTTTCTTCTGCGAAGAGAAAGGATCATTAATCAATCGGTCACAGTGACGAAGTTTTATTGTTCGAGACGGAAATTATGACGTGATTGCGATTCTAACCAATCTAACCTAATACGATTACTTACTCCGAACAATTTTACCTGTTTCCCATGGATTCCCCTTCTTTCACGTTATTTTCCATTTACCGCTTGTCGCGCGTTTGGAAAAGAGGTACAATTCAAGTTGGTAACTATACTGCCTTTTTTTCCACCCTATCTCGTTCTATGTTTCCATGACAAACAATCCGGCCAGTATCAAGCGCGGTAGCTGTGCGTCAGATTATGTATTTTTCTAATCCCGATTGAATTACGGGGCGATCACTGTAAAAGTAAACGAGACCGAATTCATCGCAATCAGTTGGCCAAGCCTTCGTCGCGTCGTCTTCTCTTTGTTTTTACGCGAACAAAGTCCGTCGTCTCTCGGTTATAACAACAACCGTGTGAAGGGTGGCTGACAAATTGTCGCGCCGAATGAATCCGGACGAAAGAATGCCGCCCTTATTTTCATCCCCCCCTTGCATTCTCTTCTTTCGATTTTCCCTTTACGTTGTTTTGCCGACAAGAGGGGCGCGGGAAAAACAATATGAGCGGTCGGAATGGGCACGTCATAATCCTTGGCCCGAGGAGACAAATGTCGGCTGGATGGCTCGGCCGAAGAAAGACGACGACTGGTCACCGACTCGTTAAGCGAATCATGGTTGGGGGAAAAACTGCGGCAAAATCTTGTCGTGTGTGGGTGATGGATGGAGGAGGAGTATATATCTATGTACGTGTATAAACGCGCATGAAAGACAATGAATGACACTCGACGAAACGACGGCTGAGAGTATTGCACACACTTTCAGAAGCAAAGAACCACCACCGGACACTTGATTTAGTAAAAAGGTACGAGAGAGGTATGGAAGAGAACTGTTTTAGATCTCCGCGTCTCGCGCAGTCATTTTCCGTCAGGCTTCTTTTTCATCCCCCTTTCGATGGCTTATTCTTTATACGTTCCTAATTCTTATTCTTATTCTTTTTCATCCCCCTTTCGATGGCTTATACTTTATACGTTCCTAATTCTTATTCTTATTCTTCGTCGGATCTCGTCTTTCGCAGTGACACACACTGAGTGCGGCACAATCTCGTTGCGCAATAACGATGGTCTGCGAATGAAAAATGAAAAAAAAAAAAAAGAAAACTTTCTCCTTCTTCTTATCGTTACGTGTTGTTATAATAGATTTGATGATCTTGAATCGAAATATGGTAATTAGAGATACGTACCACGTATACTTTTCGTGCAATGCGTTTTAAAACGATATTTTTGCTTATAACTTATAATCAAACGCTAATGATAGCGGCATTATTAGAAAAAAAAATAACGGAAAAAAAAGAAATAAAGAGGGCTGCAAAGTTAAAAAGTTTGAACATTAAAATCGTTGGAAAATTCATATACTGCAAGAATTCTAGTTATGTTGTAGTTTTTTTTTCTTTTCATATTGTCGTATATGAATTTTTACGGTGATTCGAACAACAAAAATCTGCAAGCATTCCTTCTGACCGTTTTTCATCGTGTCGTCATTTTATGTGCAATATGTCCGGAGTTTACTCTCTTGAAATATAATATAGATTAAAGTAGTGTAAATGCGAAAAACAAAACACAACAAATTCCGAATCTCGAACGATATGAAAAAAATTAAAAATCATGTCTTGTGATACATATGTGACAGCGAAAATATAGATTCGGTACATTGAAAACTTCATATCTGTAACATTTTTATTTATTTTTTTTGTTACTTTTCGAACGAGGATTTTGTTACAGAACCGTGCAATCGTTTGACCATTTCTCATTTCATTCTTCTATCCTCGCGTGTCCGGAAAAAGGATCTTCTTGGTGGGATTCTCTCGATGATATTGTTTTCCAAAATTTCAAGGTGGCGAATTGTTTGTGTCTTTTTTTCTTTCTTTCCTAGATTCTACGTTACACAGTCGTGAGTTGACTTGCGGATCAAACGCACAAGGTGGTTGATGACCATTTTACCGATTGTGAGAGAAAAGTAAACCACGTATCGGTCACTATGCGTCGTACTTACTCCACGGTTGTCACTCGACGCTCTTCGAAAATAACTCTGGACGTTGGTGGGTCTAGTTGTACGCAATGTTTAAAGCTTTAAGCTTTAAGCTTGCGTGACAATCGTTTATTTGGTTGGTTGGTTGTTTGCTTGCTGGCTCGGTGGGAATGTTATTTTAGGACCTAGTTTTGTCCTACCCTACGACTCGGACTCCTCTCCTCGTCGAGTAACATTCTAACCAAAATACTTCGACCGAACGATTACTCCAAATGCGAAAATATGTATCGCTGCTGCTTGATCGTGTTAAAATTCGTTCAGATCGCTGTAATGTAAGTAAAAAAAGAAAAAAAACGATGATTTTTTTCTTCGCCAAACTCCGCAACGTTGATTCGTGACAATGATCTTAATCACTGTGATTTATTGAGTTTTCTAACAGAGCTTAGATGTCGTGATTTGTTGTAGTTCAAGGTTCCAAGGGGCAAAATAAAAAAAGAAAAAAAAAAGTTGCATGAGAAATGAAAATTTATTCAATTCAACGGACTAATTGCATTCACCCTGAGTTACGTGAATGTATAATTGCATGCACGTATATTCATCGTCCGGTACAACGAATCGTTCGCATCAGCCGCCCCGTGACGAGATGTAACGCGCGCGGGCGGTGCTGGGAAGTTTTAATGGAAAAGGATTACAATTTCATCGCGGCTTGTCACGCACCAGATTTTTGCGTAGGCGGGAATCACGCTTGTTCCACGTCCGTCGTTGTCGCGAACTATAATAACCGAAGGTAAACATGAAACGACGCGCGATTTGAATACCTACACGAGGCCGGCAGCGGTCGTCCAGTTTTTTTTTTTTTTTTATCCTTTTTTTTTTTTTTTTTTTTTTTTTTAATTATTATTTATGTCGTATTTGTACATACCTATTTACATATGTGCATGCATAGTAAAAGCGGGATAAAACGTTTACGCTTAGTGAATTTCTAACACCAGCTCAGAATCATTCGGGTTAAAGGGATTGTCCGAGAACCGTTTTACCTCTCTCTGTCTCTCTCTTTATATATTTAACCCATCCTCGTTTTCCCCTGGTATAGATATATTTGAAGGGAAGACGATGATGCTTGAGGGTGATATTTTTATTATATTTAACACGTCCACTTTATGTACCAAGGATTGTGGATTGATCGAACGATAATTGTCATCTGTTATCCAGGACGGTGTTGTTGTTGTTTTTTGTTTTTTGTTTTTTTTTTGTTTTTTCCATCCCCCTGAAATGACTGACTGTGACTGAGTGTTTTTTTTGTCCGGATAAGACGGAATTTGAGCGATCTTGACGAAGAACGAGTTGACGATTCCGTAAGATGAGCTTTTTACGAATAACCGAATTGAGCGTCTTCGAAAAAGGGCAAAGTTTCTTCTTGATGAAACTTTACGATTGATGCGATTTCAACTCCGCCTTCGCGATCTTGATCACCGATCCTACCGCAAGGTTGAGACTTGTTTTCTACTTTTCTACATCTCTACATCTCTCTTCTCTCTTTCTCTCCGATCTCTCCCCCTAAGCTCGGTATACAGCAGTCGTTATATAAGAAATTGTTTTTAGCTCGACGGAGCAACGGCAACGTTGGGGGAGTATTTTTCTGTTTACCAGAAGTGGTGGTAAAAAAGTATACTCCTCTTTTCGTCCTGTACGCTGTACGCTCATCCCTTTTCCTTCACTCCTTACTTTCTTTCATCTTTCGTTGTAATCGCGTAACTCTCTCACTCAGTCGGTGTAATTCAAACGTATCTTGTTTTCATATTACAAGACTAGATCTTCCTCATTCTCTTCTATCGTTTCGAGTCCTTCTGCTTTACTTCAAATTCGGGTTGTGTCCTGGTCCACGAATCACGGAACCAAGGGTGCACGTAAAAAGAAGAAGAAAAAAGAAAAGAAACAAAGAAAGAAAGAAAGAAAGATACAAACGGCAGTGGTTGTGCTGGATATCGTATCCACTTTGGGCGATCAGGGTCGTCATGATTCCCTTCCTGCAGGCTGCATTACGTCGACGTATATGTACATATATATATATGTACACACACACACACATATATCTGTCAATCTATATTATCCCGTGCAGTGGGTACACCATACATACCTTCGTTCGAGCAGAAATGGGGATCGCAATGCAACGATGGCTCTGGGGTCGACACGACTCGAATTCATCCGATAAAATCGGACGGCTGAATTTCTGTCTCCTCCCCTCTCTGTTCATCCCCCTCCACTCTCTCTCTCTCTCTCTCTCTCTCTCTCCCGTTCGTTCGACCCCCGCATTTGCTGCTGCACCGCATCAGCTAGACGACCGTATCGATTCGGCGAAACTTCCTCCCCCTTGTCCCAAAAATTAAAATAAAATCGGTAACAATCTCTCATCCAGGTTTTTTGTTTCGTTTTTACGGCCCTATTCTTCTGCTTCTTCTTCTTTTTTTCTGCAAGCTTTTTTTTTTTTTTTTTTTTTTTATATGTATATTTTGTTATGCTCGGGCTGCTTTTTCTTCTGACCGTTTACCTTCGTAATGAGAAGAGAAAAAGATGTAGGACGAAGAAGGAACTTTGGAGGGCTTGCTGCGTGTATGAATATATATATATATGTATGTATGTATATATGTATCAGCACGTGTTCGATGTCCTTAGAATTTCCTATACCCGTTTCTCTTTGAGATGGAGATTGGATTCTATTGAATTTCGAAAAGATTTTTGAATTATTCACCGTCTAGACCGTCGTTATACGTACGTACGTATAGTTGGAGATACTTGGACTTGCTTGTTATAACGCGCATACATTCAACAAACCAAAATGCCAAACTCTCGCGTCTGTGGGATGAGACGAAGTTTCACCGAATAAGGAGGAAGGGAGGAACGTGACATTCCGTTAAAGCCGCGAAATCTTGTTGTGCCCGAAAATTTCTCTCCTATTACGGATAGTTTGACGCTAGGACGTCGACCTGGCTGGACCGCAACCGAAATTCCCGGGGTTTTCAACCCTTGGGAGTCAACATCGCTGTCAAAAATCTTACGTGGATTAAACTATTTTCGAGACATAGTCGTTGGTAAAACTGAAACGGACGATAACGTTTCGTATTGTGTTTGATTTTCATATTTACTCCCCTCGCGACTCGATTCGCGTCTCTGCTTTTCAATTTATACAACCATAATCGTGGTGTACGGAGTTGTTTCGTAGCGTGTAAGGTACTCTTTGAGAGTACATAGAATTTCTCGTGGTTCGGATGAGAAAACAATTTAAACTTGTTTCAACTGTTGTTACGAACAACGATCAATTTTCCTTTCCCTGTATATAAAAAACTTCGAACTTTCTACCCCGGGCAATTTCGAGCAAAAGCGTTACTGCTTAACAGGGGCTTGAAGTCTTGCTGGGCGTCGTTACAGCTGCTAAGTGCTGACGCGTTGGTTGTTGGGAAATGGGATAAAAATAAATGAAAGAAAATTTACATCGGGTGTTGGCGGGGAGGAGGGTAAAAAAATAAAAAAGAAACTCGGTGAGTGAATAAGAAAATGAAGAAACGTTGATTAAGAGTACGGCGTCATCTTCGTTAGTGGAGAAATTGATGCAATTACAACTTTGACGACGACGACGAGTCTATTTACTACAGGCGTTAGGTATATCAGCCGTTTGCCCATCCTGCCACCCTGGGGCGCTGCTGAATGTCAAGGGCAAAGGCGTCGGAGGTGTCGGAACGACGACACCGCGGGACAAAGTTGGTCGATATTGAAACCTCTCCGACCTACCGAATTCACGATCATCCTGGAACCCTCTCGGCTAAATGCACGGGTTGGAAGGAAGAGCACGTTGCCAATAGGAAACTGAACATTGCCCCTCGGGCTTTTCTCACGATGCAAAATCTCTGTTTAACAAGCTGCGTTGGATTTTCTCACTTCCGTTTTGAAACATCAGTTTGAGGAAATCGATGGAAAGACAAAAACCCTCACGGAAGCTAATCGTTATCGTTAAAATATCGTCAAACTATCACACTTTGGTAAGCTGAATCGTGAATCAAGGTAGAGAACTGTATATCACTGTCAGTGTATAGTCTTCGAGATCCTTGGTTTCGATTCATTTGTGTGTACTTCGTTTTTCGAATTCAGGGTGAGGGATCAGGGTGTCCAGTAATCATGGAAATTGTGGAATCATAGAATTTGATAACGTCTTGACAAAAATCCGATAATCTCATGGAATATCATGTCGTGTCTGGAATCTTGTCAACTTGAGTCTACGTTCATAAAAGTTTGGTCAGATCTTAAAAGTTGTCGTTAAAATTATGAATTACTGCAAAAATTTTAACTATCGCGTCTTGTTCATATTTCTATTGTATTTTCATTTATCGTGTGCTTGAAGTTGACTTAGAAAAATGGTATATTTGATGTGGAAAACGTGGAATTCTCATGGAACTACGTTTTTTGACAAACAACTGGACACCGTGGAGATTAGGGTGTCCATCCTTATTCAGGGTGTTGACGAATTTTTGCCACACCATCCCCCAAATCAACTTCAAATAATTCGAAAACAATCGCCTAATTCTTTCAGATTTTTACATCGAATCTAAGATGGTCCGCATTGTGATCCAAGTTTCTTATGGAAATTAACATGGGTAAAACTTTTTTTCTCAGTATATATTTTATCGCAAGAGTAATAATGTTCCAAATAATCTGTAACCGCGAGGTTTTGGTGAGAATTAGTGCTACTATCTGGGAAAAAATACACATCATCGTACCAGGCAATCTAGACGAATTGTAGCACCTAGAAACCTGACATTTTTTTTTTATTTAGAGGAAGTGCAATTCGTATAGATTGCCTCGTACGATGATGCGTATTTTTTTCTTCATGTGGTATCACTAATGCCGACTAAAACCTCGCAGTTACAGATTTTTTGGAACATTATTACTTTCACGGTAAAATGTATAGTGCGAAAAAAAGTTTTTCTAACGTCACTTCCATAAGAAACTTCGATCACAATGCGGGCTCTCTCAGTCTGTGGTAAGAATCTGAAAAAATTTGGGGACTCTTTTTAAATGATTTGAAATTGATTTCAGTGATGGGGCGGTAAAAATTCGTCAACACCCTAAACGAGGTCCCACCCTAATGGAGATACTTACGTTATGACTTTTAATTGAATGATCGGATCGGAAAAGCAAGGTGCAGAGGTGAAAAAATGTATCGGAAACTGGTATAGCAAATCGAGGGTAAGAAAGTACATCTCGTCCGCGTCGTTGAATGCAAGCGTTGTTGTTACGTCGGTGTTGGTCGTTCAGACGGCAGCGGTGGCGAGCGGTTTGTTACACGCGATAACCCTTTGGTTAGCCAAGTGTGGCTTGAGCCGGAGTCTCGACACCCTATTTAAAGCCCAGACATTGGCTGCGGGTAGATAACGTCGTCAGCCACCGAACCCTTGTGACGTTAACGCCGCTACCATCGTTCCTTGGTAGCCGCGTATCTGCTCTCTTCTTCCTAGTGTGTCGGAACTTGAATATCAACCACGACACAATGTGTACACTTGGAAAGCACGGAATTCTCTGTCCTCCTAATGTCAAGGCCAAAGTTCATCGACTTTCCTTCCTTGTGTATCGGGGGATACAACCTCGTTCCATAATTTTGCAAAACGGGGAGACGATGTTGTACGAATTATACATGAAATTCATCGAGGGTGCTTTTTGTCTTGTTCCGTAACCAACTAATTATTCACGACGATATCGGATCAGTTTCATCTCTTGATTTGTTTTCTACAGTTCGTTTCGTGTTTCGTTACTCGTGGTGGAGATAATTTTCATGTCTTGTGAAAAGAAACGTGATTTTTGTCGTTGAATATGATGTACTCGTTGACGGTTCCGTTCTCCACGCGAAGCTCAAGGTAAGTGTACCAGTTATTGAACCTGTCCCAATTATTGACTTTTTTTGGTTGTATCTGTTTAATACTTTGATCTAAAATTACCAAAGACTAAATTTGTAGTGTCTAACTGTCTAGCAGTTGGTTTTAGTCATCGAGAAATTCACAATTTCTACCGTCAGTTTATAATTTTGGAGAAGAAAAGGGTCAGTAATTAGGTCCAAAGGTGTCAATAACTGATACACTTACCTTAGTTTTTTTTCCCCTTTGTCTTTGTACAAGGTACATCTTGTGCCAGTTCTCTTCTCGATCCAATCTCAATTTTCTTCCTCCTCCTCGTACAGGGTTTTCCATTCTTTTCTTTACCGTCATCCTCGAAAGTAGCCGGAAAGTAGCGTCTAGTACCTACACGAAGGCATCCCAGCGACGCTATCTATTCCACTCAGATCACCGTTTACGCTTTATCCGTGACACGCTCTTATTAGACCCAACCTTCCTTACCTCACGTTCTCACATTTTTCACCCTACCTTTTTTTCCCTTGTCTCCTCGTCTACGACACTCCTTCTTTTTCCTAAATATTATCTTTCGATAACGAGTAAAATCGTGATCTTCCATCAACATTTTTTTTTTTTTTTTTGTTTACCCACCTCGTTATCTTCTTTCTCCCGACGTCTTTCCCGTAGAGGAGTCACGGATTCCGAGATGAGAAGCATACCGGCCACGCGGGTGTTGTTACCAATGTACATCCGTGTATAAACGCGAGGGTTTAAAGCTGTGAAAGATATGCCTCGAGCCTCGAGGGGGTCCGAAAGACGTTGAGGCGAAGGAACGCGGAGAGGGTGTGTGTGTATAATGCGTAACGTAACGTTGGAAAGGTCGCGGGTTGATTCTCGTTGAGAGGTGGTTTCTTCTTCTCCCGAGTTGCGCATCGTCTCTCCTCCCTCATCCCGCTACCGCTGATTGTTGAACTCCACCTTGGTGGTCGGTGTGGCACAACCGTCATTAGGGAAATTAGCAACCCTTATTTTACTCTCTCAGCTTTAAGTCTACTTCTGGGGGGATGGGAATCAATGGCGCAGCTGACAAGGTCGGATGAGCGCGTGCGCGCAGACGATTCTATCGACCCTTGCTCGCTGCTATTGCTACTGCTACTGCTGCTGCTACCGGTGCACAGACACGGCCTACCCTCTCCTGGATCCTGGATATATCCTCTTCCTCCTCCTCCTCCACCGCCGCCTAATACACCCCCGTCGACCGTGAGGCAGGGTGGAAACCCCGCTACATCGGGGTGGCCTTGACTCTCCATTTTCCCTTGATAATATATGACACACCTACAGGGCGTTCCGTTTCGTATACGAACATCGCGTGCTTCCAACGTACAAATTTCTCACGTCAGCTGAGGACTTCATATCTTTCATTTGAGGAAGGGTATCTTCCATTTTTCTTACAAGTTCTACATGACTGATGATACGAGGATAGGCAACAAACGTTGTTCATTGTTCATGTTACTTTTTTTACACGTTTATACTTTAATTGGTTAGGTCAAAGTTTTGAACAGAGTGACACACTGGTATAGGAGAAATTCAAAACTGTGTTAATCAATATTTTCACAAAACTGATGACGTTAAGACTAATTAGAAATTTAGGTTTGTCGCTGTTCTAACCGGTTTCCTAATAATAGGTAATCCACTGTGTTATTTCAAGCATCGTTATCGTATTATTATTATTACTATTATTACTATTATTATATCCGGCGGAATTCCTGGTGAACCGTAAAATTTGAACCCTCCGGTCCCGGCGAACGATACGTTCACAATGATCTGCAGACAAAACCGTGGTAATCGACGGGGTGGTTATGCGTCTACGATGAGAATCTTCACCGGCTTCTACCCTATTTTCCACAAACGCGAATGTGAGAGAACCATCGTCTTCTCTTCATGCTTCGTCTGTTCTTCCACGCGCCCCGCACCCTTTTCATTGTTATAATAAAAGTGTCCATTCGTTACACCCTGACGGGTTTTCTTCCTTCCTTCCTTGCTTCCTTGCTTTACTTCCTTCCTTGTCACGAGGTCACGTCAGCGTAGACAATACCTCGATTAGAGAGGACAATACGTTGATCTTTCGACAAGGCTGACAAGACTTCAACAACTTGTCAGGGGAAAACATACCATTGTCTGTTATTCGGCGACACGGTGGTGAAGACCAAGTTTCTCGAAAACACTTGGTTCGTGTCGTACAATCAAATTGATCGATGGTGTGTAAATGCCTACTTTTGAACATCAATTGGAAAGATGTGGACAGAGCTTTTGGTCACCTCACGTTCATTTGTGAACGATGAGGTACGGTCAATGGTTTAAACTCTGTTAACTGACGAGCGGATGGATCTCTTGTTGTACAAGGCAAGGGCCTTTTGGATCTAACCTTGGCGGAGACCTTGGAAGGGTTTTGCCTGGGCAATCAATTCTTGGAATGGTATGGTACAAGTACGGTGTGTACCTCGGAGCAGACCGTCTTTGGCAAACCTAATCTTAGCCAGCTCATCTGTGAAACCATCTGACGAACGTTCCAACGGCGGTTAAGGGGGGTGGTAGGCGGGCGGTCACAGGGTGAAGGACTCGTGTAATTTCTGGGTGGAATTCTATTCTCCGATTACCTATCCCGTACCCTCTCATCTTATTCTCGTACCTTTAGATTCCAGTCTCGTCGCGGCGGTGGTGAGAATGGCACCGCAAAAAACATCCTCTTGGCTTGGTACGATTTGCTCTCTGTCGTCGGATTCGTTCCTTCTTTGGTACACCTCGTATCTACTCACTACTTATTCTCTTCTACTTGTGTATGTGCTAGACAAACTCTGATGGTATCGCGAGGTATCAGTAAAAGAAGAGGAAAAGGATGGAAGATGAGGAGGAGGAGGAGGAGGAGGAAAGACCGGCGACTTGGGACATAAAAATACGTCGTTAGATGTAAGAAAGAACAAACCGACTACCGACTTTGCAGTCGTCTCCGGTCTAGGAACTTTCTCCTTTTACGTTGAGGGAAGATTCGCTCTCTTCTCATACTCTCTCGTCCTTCCTTACTTTCTTCCTTTCTTTCTTTCTTTCTAACCTTCAAACTTTGTCCCCTTATGCTCTTAGTGGATTTCGCGATATCCGTTGGAACGGTTTTTCATATCCTGTTTCGTATTTCATTTCGCTAAACTGGAATGTCCGATATACTTCTTTTTACAATCAAACTTGGAACGTATATGTTTTTGAACGTATTGAGGCATCGAGTTTGACGTCTTCTCTCAGACTACTGGATCCAAACTCTTTTCTCCAAGTGTGTATTCCAAATCCAAGTCTGCGGATAGTAGGTTTAAGATACGTCTCATCCATCGCCGTGGAATTATTTTCATACATTGTCATTCAAGTCTATTCTCTTACGGGGTGCATAAGGTTATATAACTTAATTTATAACGAAGATTTATATTACGGTAGCTCAAGTAGGATGATCGTAATGGCTTATTGCTATTCTTCTCGGGGAAAACTTTTTCCTACCAAACTGGTCGTGTAATGTCTTTCGTCTCTACGGTATGGAGCTCCCAGGTATATTAAACTTTTTATAGTTGGAAGGACAAAGACGATGATGAAAAAAAAGGGAATAATAAAAAGTAGGATAACGGAGGGTTAGGAGGGGGGGGGATCAAGACACGAAGACGGGACATTAAAAACGGTTTTTTTTTTCTTTTTACCCCCTTCCTCAACCCGATCTTTTCACGATATGTAGGATAAATTGAAAATAATAATAATAACAGTAATAATAATCTTTCTTTCCAGTGCAGACAAAAAGAGAAATCATTGAAATCAGCGAATATGTTTGATGAACTAAATTATACATTAACAGCGATAAAAAATCGGTACGGGAATATTTGGCTCGGAAAATGTAACTTGCAATATTTTTCATCCCCTCGTCGTCGTAAGCTGTAAATACAAACTCTGTGGAAATGTAATTGGTTGTTGTTTCGAAAGGCTCGAAATTATTGTTATATTCGTTGAACCTTTTGTCATGTCCGTTCCCTGTGTGGTGGAAAAAGTAAATGAAAGGAAAAATGAAGTAATCGTACCCCGGCAGCCGCTCGTACCGCACAACAACACACACCGGTGAGTTTGAATTCGCAGACGTCGTAAATTTCCATTATTATCGGTATCCACCAACCCCCTCGTCCGGCGGCGTTTCTATACGTCCGGCCTAGACGACAACTACTTGCAAACCCCGTTGCTGCTGCAGGTCGTTGTGTAACTTTGTACGGTCGTATTGCTTCGCGGACTTTGCAATCGTACAATAATCCCTCCCCCCCTTCCCCGCGGGCAAAAAAACGAATCTAAAAAATATCCAGTGGAAATTAATTTCAAATATCTCAGCTTCTAATAAATCTAGTGAGATTTCTTCTTTTTTTTTTTTTACTTACACAAGTTCAAACAGTTCCGCATAAAATGGTTGTATTGTTAAAGTAATCACGTTGAAATAAACGTATAACAACGAACGTTGAAGGGATTCAATCCTTGTACAGTCTGCATCAAAAGTAGATATAAGACTTTTTGAGGGGGGGGGGGGGGGGATTTCACCCCCATTGCCTTTTAGGGGATACTTTGTACTGGTTTTTTTTTTTTTTTAGTAGCGCTTGTTTCTACGATGCTTTACTAAAGCCTTCACGTATGGCTTGTATGTTTTCCAAAAAAAAAAGACAATAAAAAACGAAAAAATTGTTGGATAGTGACTTGGAAGAATAATGAAAAAAGCGAATGAATGTCGGGGATGACGATAAAACATTCTTGCATTGCGTTGCAAATTTTACTCATGTTTATGTTACGTTCGTGATTCTTCAGATGAATGTAGATCGGTAAATCATAAAAGTTGCTGACGTGCGTACCAATTGTGCGCGTGTGTGTTTGTACCATTTGATAACGATCACGAGATACGGGAGTTTTTGGCTTCTCTAGGCATCAAGGAGTTATAATTTCGCGGCGTCTTAACGTGCGTGATTTGAAATTGTAATTGCATCATTTACGAGATCCGTCGAATGGCTTGGAAGAGAGATAAAAATTAAACAAATAAAATCAACGAAAATCCTTGAGCATCAAATTATCCGTTTTTTCTTCTTTCTTTTTTTTTTCTCTATCTTGTTGCGTTTCGTCTCGTCCTCGTCGATATTCGGTGAATATTAAACGGTTTAAATTTTGAAAAAAAAAAGAAAACAGAAAAAACTGTTCGTAGAACGTCCGATTAAATATTTTAACGCAACGAATCCCTTCGTTATTTTATCGTATATCTTCCGTCATTGTAAGCGTCAGATAAGATGCCGAAGCACGTATAAGAGACGAGGAAGAGCGACGATTATTCCCCGCTGCTTGTTGGGCTGCGATGCAGTTACGGTCGCAGTATGTAATTTATATGCAAACGGGGGAGGATTCACGGGGGTTTAAGCGATTGGTTTTCGGGAGTTGCTCGGGGCATGAACGGGTAACTTTAAACCTTACGTATGCAGGTTATTGCTGGATCACTCGTTGTAGGATCGATGGATTGTAAACGAAAATCGTCTCTCACATCTTTACTGTCGAACCAGAGAAAGAGAGAGAGAGAGAGAGAGAGAGTGAGTGAGTTAGTGGAATTTATATTCACCTAAAAGTAAAACTGTTTTCCAACATCGTCGTAATCGATTGCGATCTTATATACATATAGTATATATATATATACGGTCAAACCAATGATGCTAAAACCTCTTTGGGGATGAAACGCTGATATACAAAAAAGAAAAGATAAAAAAAAAAAAAAAACAACAAGAATTCGAACCACCGTTTTCAGCTTTTGTTATTATTAAGCGTAGGTGGAAGAGATATTCATCTACTTACCATACGCGCACACACATTTTCTACAGTATGCCCGTGTAAATATTATATATATATACAAACACACTCACACACACACAACACACACGGGAAGATTTAACAAAGTAGAAGAAGGCTTTATGCCTGGATTAAACTATGCAACATACATATACCTTATACTACTACTACTACTACTACTACTACTACTATTATTGTTATTATTATTTGAGTAGTGGCCGTAACGCCTCCTTGCATACCGTAAAATAAATTTAGGCTTTTAAAACCCGGGGTGTATTAACGACCTTCTAAATCGCCCCCTCATCGTGATATTTATGCAGAACAGGGACTTTTGGTTTTTTTCTTTTTCTTTGTTTTTTGTTTTGTTTTTTTTTTTTTTTTTTTCTTCTCCTCTCTTCCCCTTGGCTTTATACGTTTAAGTTTACTCTCGCTTCTCATTCTCCCTACTTTCCTCTTTTCTTTCTTTCCTTGAAAATATTCATACAGATTTATTGCCCGGGAAACGTGTTTAGCCTACGTTATGTTATACATGTATAGTGTTATACGTAGCGTAGCTTCACTTGCATAATATTCTCATATCCGTGAATATAAGCTGTTATCGTATATTATTTTACGTATTATTTATAACAGTTATGTAGTATTGATTTTTCAAGTGTTGAATCAGAACGATGTACGAAGTTGGTAAACGTTATCGTAACGAAATGTTGGGGGGAAAAAAATTTATTCTTTCGTTTTTCAATTTTATTTATAACTCTGAAGGAACCTTGATTTACAAATATTAATGTCTCTCGTTTTATTACGGTTTACTAAATTTTCGACAATTTCAAAGTCGTGAAATAACGATTTTTTCATCAACATAAATCTTTCCAACAACGAACGTTACTATACAGTCAATAACAGAAATTTTTTTCATCTCTGTTTCTTTCTAACGCACTTTCCTTATTTTTTTTTTTTTTTAACAATTTTATTTTGTACAATTTCGCTTTCATATATTTTTATTTTTCGTTTCGTCGATGACGATCACCGCCTGTAATATTCGTTATTTTTATCTACAGTTTCGGTACTTATTTTTTTTTCTACATTATAAGAAATACCGTGAGTTTTTATTTCTCGGTAAAACGAACATTTATAGTAATCTTTCTTGCTTTCTTGTATCACTCTCGTGTAATCGTGTACCATTTATAGTCTTCTCCTAGGTCAGTTGAGTGCCTTAATGTAAAGGATAAATTATTACGTGTTCACTTATCTGGTGGACGTTGCGTCGCGTCTTGCCCATGAGAAGAATTTCAACCGTTCGTTTCTCGACTTCTCGTTTTCTCTCTTCTTCCTCCTCCTCCTCCTCCCTCTAATACTTGCCACTGAGGAATTTTCACGTCATCTCTAAATAACTTTATACGATACGTACGAAAATACTGTACACAATTTTGGTTCCAGGCAAATATATTACATTACGTATATATGTATATATACAGAGAGAGAGAGAGAGAGAGAGAGAGAAAGAGAGTATAACTCAAGAATTTTGTGCGAGGATGTAAAAATTCCTGTCGAGTTTGAGTCGTATTAATAAATTTTCTCGTCTGAAAAGCAAGCTTTTTTTTTTTCGTTTTCCAACTATTTGTAAAATCTTGAAATCATATTCATCGATGATATCGGTAAAACGATTCATTAATCATTCGCGTAATCGTGTCTGGAAAAAAGACTCCAATCGCAAAACGCTCTCTCCTCGATTGTATATCGAGTTTGAAAAATTTCACAACGCGAAACGGAAGTGTACGATGTGCGTGTATCGAGGTTTTTTTCTTATATTTTATACGGAACGACCAGGGATCGGATAGTCGTGTGTTGAATATTATCATCGTAGAATCGGGTGAAACCTGACACGAGCGACGGATTCTCGAGAGTTCTCGTCGTTGGCTCGGGTGAAAACCCGTCTCTTTTATACCTAAGAGTGACAAAATGCGGCGATTATCAGACGAGTTGGTCCCTCGAGGGTGACTCGAGGGGTGGCTGATGACGCGCTTGGGACCTCTTGAAAATTAACTACCACCATCTTTTCCCACCTACTCAGTTGGCTCTCCTTCTACTTTGTCGTACGACACACGCCGTGTCGTATAGAAATAATTATCGTAAATGTTCTTTGATTCTTACACTTTGTATCATCATCATCATCGCGCACTACCGCATATATTCACATCGTCTGTACGAAACTTGAAAACTTCAAAGTGGACACCGTCGATTTATTGCATGTGTGCGCGTGTGTGAACGTGGCTTACGCATGTTTGTAATAAATTCTCACCCTCTCTTCTCTCTCTCACTCTCTCTCTCTCTCTTCTCTTCACTTATTCCCCTCGCTGCTGCTGCTGCTTGCAGCATTCGACGATGGATAAGCCAAGAATTTTTATTACCCTCTTGGCGCTATGCTGCAGAACACCCAATCCAACCACCCTCTCTGCATACTCGGTTCTTTATTTCTCTCGTAGGGAGAATTTGAAAAAAAAAAAAAAAAAAAAAGCAAAAAAAAAAACGAGTTGTCGGAAAATTACTCCCGTTAATTCTAAATTGTTGTTGCTGTTGTTGTTCTTCTTTCCTCTTGGAAAAATTCAGCTTTCAGCGATTACAGTGACAAGAGAAATTTTTAGTTCCGGTTACCGCCAAGTTCTGAACTATTTTCGTTTTTTACCGCAATCGAAAAATATAGTTCCAGGTAGAAAATGAAAATTAGTTTTTTTTAGCTGTTATAAGGAAATATCTAACGGGGGGTGGAAAAATAAGAAAAAAAAAAAAAAGTGAAAACAAGCAAGCTGACCAACTGTCGTATTTTCATCGCGATCCGGTAGTTTCTGTGAAACTTGGTGGAAGATTATACGTGTAATAATGATCGTCTTCTTGATGCAGGCAACTGCATATCGGGGCAGTCTATATTTAAACTTTGAATTGCATTTTAAGTGTCACGACGTAGTATTAATTGGATATCGATAAAAGAACCTTGACGCGGTATTTTATACATCTTAATTTTTTAGCGTGTGTTGTCTGTAACGTGGATGTAAAAGCGAAGGAAAAAGGTCGAGAAAAAGAAACGAGCAAATAAATAGCGTGCCATACCTTCGCGTGTATGTATAGGTATACAAACGCATGTAAGGTAATGAGATAAGAATTCTGTGTCAACCCGCGACTCGGCGATTCACGTGTTTTTTTTTTTTTAATTATAACTGTCATAATTTTTTAACAATTATATGTTCAATTAATTAATTCTTTAATAGGTTTTTCTTTGTCTCTGTTACAGGTACGTGAAATTGACTATTTTGCTATGCACAGGCATGTAAACTTATCGAAGAGTTTGCTCACGACGTTTTTGGTGAGTGAGTAAATTTTGTTAATAATGGTTTTTTTTTTTTTTTTGGTTATTTATAAAATTTTATTCGTTCTTTGTCGCGTATAAAGTAGGGTTGGCATCGCGACACGGTATCTACACTAAAACGCGCACGTACAATCAACTTCCGGCAAGGGTATAGAGAGGTATATTATGCGATTATTTTACCGTACGAAATTGTTGAAATTGTTTATATATGTATATATTGTACGTTAAGTACATATATATATATACACACGTTGCGAAATGATTATTGCGACCCGACTAAAAGTAAAATAATGCAGATAACGAAATACATATCATAATTATTTATCAAACGTAGATTGTTCTACAATTTTATCGCGTATTCCGTTTGATATACAATTTATTACATATTTTATGTGAGTTAGGTTAAATTCTTGGTTGGAATTGTCCGTGTTGAAAGAATGTATTGTTTTCACTCAGGATTTGGGCTATAATATTATTTGATGAATTTATTAATGATTGTTTATATCGAATTCCTTACCCGAACGCGAGTGAACGTGATCCGTTGTAAAAGAGGAAAGAAAAATTTTACTGTGTCAATTTGGAAGGTGATAAAACGTCGAAGACGAGAAAGTGTGAGAAAACAAATATTGTGCCTACTGAGGTAAAATTTTCACGGTGAAAAATTGGGTTGCAAAATTCGTAATTATATTTGAGAATATGAGCGTAAAATTAACGCGTAACGTTCGTATTTACAGAAATTTAGTTTTCAAGAGAAAAAAAAAGCATCGGGATTAAGAGAAATTAGAGCAAAGATCAACAACCGTATAGCAACAGCAACACCATTTGAACGAATGTTGTAATAATTACGTTTATAACCTATTCCTTGTCTCTTTGGCGTCGTCGAGGTGGCGTGTTGTAAAAAAAAAAAAAAAAAAAAAAAGATACAATTAAAATACCGACGTTAGAATAGTAAACAAAATTTTCTGGTAAACGGCCAAAAAGGCAGCAACGGCACTTATCCTGTAAATGGCTAATCATCGTCGTTCCCCGTGGGTTATGATAATTGACTATTTTTCCATATTTCGGATTTCTATTCGTTTTGACATTAATTTTACGTCGAAAGGAATTTTTCGACTCGAAAATCAATGCTTCTTATTATTTTAGTTAGGAGGATAGTCGTACGTCGAGTATACAGAATCATTTATTTGAGAATCAATAAGTTCGTGACGTACAACGATGATTGTGAAAAATGCAATGGAATAACATTCTAAACAAGTGCATACAAAATATTAGATATAGATTTATTTTCATTCGAAATCGCTTCGAAATTGTAAGTAATACGGTAAACTCGTTTATCAATATCGGTTCAATATTGTAAAAATAAATATTTAACGATGCCGATGTGATGGAAAAAATTGTTTTCTCTGAATAAAAACGAACTTTCGTATAACGAGGTCGAACGTATCTAATAGATTTTTAATAACATTTCAAGCGATTTAAAACGAACCGGCATCGATATCTGTTAGCTTTTGTTTATAAAACCAGAATATTTTCTATTTTTACATTCTGAAAGATACGTTTCGTAGCTAGGTTAACGAACGTATAATTATTATCTTGAATTTACTCAATCTACGTTTATCTTGCAATAAAATGAATCAAAAATAACATCAACCTTCGGCCAAATCATCTCTTTATTTTAAGGTATGAACAAATTTCCCCGTAACGTTGGTAACGTTAACGTAACGAAACCTTAGGTCAATTGTAAAACGCCACCATTATTTATTATAAAAATTTCAAAATGACTCACGAAGTTGGCTTTTCAAAATTGAAACATAGCACATCAATTGTTATTAGACTCGCTTCTACCGGCAAAAAAAATCTCAAGGAAACTTCAATCTCACTTCATTGCAAATTCAATTTTTTGCTTCAACTCTCGTCATACGTGTAAAACGAGCGAAGACGACGTATATTTGCTTACAATCTTACAAACAATCCCGTGAATCGTTGAAAAATAATTTTAATCCAGCGATTGAATTTGCATAAATCTATCAAATTGCCAAATTTTATACAATATTGAATATTGAATATTAATTCTCGTCGTGTTTAAAACTCCCCGAAACCCGCCTCCCTTGAAATAGTATAAACGTTACCCTAACTCGAACCAAGTCTTTTCGATCGGAGTAGAGTTGCTCAAGCGATAGGCGATGATGGCACCACTTCTCGTTGGGCGAGTGCGTGGTTAGCTATCTATAGCTAGTGCTAGAATAGTGACGATAATAGCTGTGGGCTCGAGGCGATATGTTACTGACCTAGCCCAAGAGCGCTCGACGTTTCTCTCTCTCTCTCTTGGCGTTGCCGCCACTTTGCTCGCTTACTCGTTTACTCGTTGGTTGGCTAGTCAGCTAGCCTAGCTCTCTAGCTTTGCTAGTCAGCTTATAGCTTAGCTGGCTCGGTCGTTGACTGATTATTACGCGGCTGAGAACGGCCTTGTTTCCATTACTCTATCGCCACGGTACTCCTACTAGTATATACTCCGGGTTCGCGGGATGAAGGTGAGACCATCTTGAGACTACTGTACAATAACGTAACTTGGCTATCCTCTACGATCGTTATCGCTTTACGCTCTTCAACCGCGTTATAATTATAGATCCCAGCTACGTGTCCATGCCTTGTACCAGTTTATTATAATATCCATTGCGTTCTCAATGAGTTGTTGTCGCTTCTCTCCGCAGCACATGTTTTTTTTTTATCTTTGTCGTCTTATGGCGATCAATGATTTCTGACGGATTCGCACTATGGATTAAACTTTCAGTTATATTTGTTTCCAAATATTTGCCTGGTGACGAGAAGTTTTCTAATTTGTCTACTTTCAATTTTTTTTTTTTTTTTTTTTTCTTACAAACATCGATGTTCGGTTACTTTAGAATTCGTCTTTGGGATTCACCATTGCAACGTGGCATGGGTTTTACTCGAATCTTTTATTGGTTGACGGGTTTTATCGCACATCCGCGGACTTCTTCGAGCTTGTTATATCATTTTTTGCAAACTTCAACTTAGAAATATACCAGTGTAAAACAAGGCCGTCGGAACCTTTTTCCATTTCGAATATACAAATTACCGTAACAACAATAACGGTAACGATGATAATTCCGAGGATAATTGAAGGTTGATTGATTGTATTTACGAACGTTGAACGATCATTCGGCCGTAGCGTGTAATACAATTGATTATTGTGTGTACGTGAAGAGGGAGGGAGAGAGATAGAAGTCGTTGGAGTCAGCGATACGGTCGAATTGCGTCTCGTAACGGTCGAGTAAATAATAATTTTTTTTTTTTTTTTTTTGCTCCGCTACGACGTATCGTACGTGATAATTTAGAGCGCGTAAGTATCAGGCCTCGACCAACGAGTCTGAGCGTCGCGTCGTGTTTTGGCAAGCGTGTACACACGAACTTCCGGACTCGCCAATTACACTTTGGGCTCAGAGGTCGCACAATGGCGTTGGAAGAAGGAGTGCCGCGGTGCGCCTAGCCGGCGAGAATAACAAAGTAACAATTTGGAACGAGAGCCTCGCGGACCATGACCTCACTGACGTTCAACAACCGTCTAGCCCTTCGTCCCGTGTTACCATTACGCTGCCTGGCCCTCTTCCTTTTCAAGGCAAAACTGAACGAAGAGGTGCCAGAAAGAGAGAGAGAGAGAGAGAGTTTTCGGTTAATTTAAATTATCTTTGGGGGAGGGGATGGCAATTAACAACGGCGATGACGACCCTCGTGGCGACGGTGGTGATGAAGAATTTTAAAACCAGCCGCCCCCTAAAGAGCAACAAAGCGTGTCGTTTGTGGTTAGGTTAATAATCAGAGATCGTAGAATTTCTGTTGGCGAGAGAAAGAAGGAAAAAACGGTGAACAAGTTATTCAGGGTAGAGAGGGTGGTGGTGGAGGAAGATGAGGAGTGGAATACTCGTCGATCGCTCACGGATGGAAAACTGTAGGATAGGTGGCACGTAATCACCTTGTACACATTTCGACCGTGAGAAAATGCTAATTCAATCCAACCTGCAACTAACGAGCATTTTTATTTCATCACTTGTACACGACGAATACCTCTGCAATCTGATTATCCACTTGTTGACGCGCTCCTTTCCACTTCTGACGCCCTGGCGTCGGATACTTTTCAAACTACTCGTTAACGTTTCGATAATTGACGGTGCCACCGATCGCTTACAGTCTCCATTAACCAACGAGTCGGGACACTAACGAAGACTCCGAGGTACTCGCGTACAAAGGAGGTACATCTTTCTACTTCTTCTTAGTTATTTTTTCTAACACTCCGACGCACTGTCGTTGATTCGTGATGAACGACGGGAACGGAGTGGAGGGAAGAAAACAAAATACCAGAGTATCATTAATAGGAATACTCGAACGTCTGTCATAACAGAGCTTGCCGTTACTAATTAATTATCAATGTTGTGCACGGTTTCGTGTTCGTTTGGTTTCGTTAACGTTGAATGTCAATGGTGCTACAGTACCGAACGTTTCATCACCAGAGAAATAATTTTAGGACTCTTGAACGATCAAACTGTGGATGGATCTTGATACGCGTTCATTCTCTTATCGAGTAAATCATTCCCATACAATATCCCGTATAGTATCCTTTACCACAGAGCATCGAAAATGATTAACTTTCGAAATTTGCAATATTGGCAAAGTTGCAGGAACGCTGCAACGGACATGCACAATTGTGTACGGAGGCTACAACTTTGGCGTTGGAACTCCGCACTTGTGGCGGAGAGCTGCTTAGCTAGCTCACGGTACTTCGCGTTGCACACCTTTCGAATGGTTTATGGGTACCTATCTCGAGTTGCAATAGGTTATCGTCTGTCGTTAACACGACGTGTGGTTTGCCTTTTGTGTAAACAGACCCACTTGTGCTGGATGGTTGGCTGGCTGACGGCCTGCATACGCGTTCGTGCGTCGGTCCCGATCTCGGTCAGTGACCCTCACACCGAGTGCCGTTGCCACTAACAACCTGCCTATAACGCCGCCGATTTCTCTTTTCACGCGTAAAACTTCCAGTCGCTGGAAGCGCGCGAGCGAGTGGTTCTTAGATTTTACTGCTTTCTTACACTCTTCCAATGTATGTCTAATCTTATACCTACGTTTTTTTACTCTCTTGGCCGCATCGACCACAGTCGCTCTGTGTTCCAACGATGACAATTAACGCGAAACGTTCGAACCGGACGGACACTCACGTTATCAACGACGATTCGTAATCGACGATGTCCCAGTCTTTGCGATCCGATTCGCAAGTGTTCGACTTTCGATTCTTCTGGGTCTTTAGCAACGGAACTACAAAGGGTTGGTAACTGTTGGTTCCTCGCTCTCACGGTGTTCTCGGAGAACCAAGAGTTTCGCACCACCAAACTGACTCGAACGTGCTCGATATCTCTGCTGGTCCTCAGCCGCCACTGATACCGATCAAATTAAATATCTCCAACGGTGCTCGGCGGAACGGGAATGAAAAAAAAGGTCATCGTTACGTGATCCCGTATCTCTCGTTCCTCTTCTCTCCGTCTACTTTGAAAGTGCTGCATTGTACGGTGATAATCACCGGTACGTTGCGTGAGTACGTTACAAGAAGATGACGAATGGTCGAGGCGATTACGACGATGATGATGATTATGATGATCGTCGTCGTGCAGCCTTCGAGTATCGACTTATGAACCATCGCGTTCTTACGTACAGAGTACACACACTACTCTGAACGTACGCGTTAATGTCTGGTTGATCTGGTACGGTATTCGTGGTACAACTAACGGTACGTCGATACCAAAGTTGGAAATTTACCGTATATTACCGAACCGAACATTTCGTCATCGTCATCGTCGTCACTTTGGTGGTAATGTGCGGTCACGACTTCGATGCTCGTCATTTATTCGTGTTTTCCTTATAGGTGTGTTCGTCGTTCATGCAGTTTTATTGCAATACACGTTACGCTGCAGGTACGAACCATGAATATAATTTCATACCTTTGCACAGTGTATTATTATCCCATGAAGATATGTTATTTCAGTCTCGTTGATGCATGGATAATTGGCACGTATCAACCTGCCGACTACTATGTTACAGTTTCAACTTGACGCGATCTTTTTCTTTATACATGCACAAGTTTGCACATTACGTACGTCTATAATAATTATCCTTTTATACTACTTACTACAGTTGGGATATTTTGGGTACATCCAGTTGAATTCATTTGTCAATTTATTTGCGTTTACGATTCTATATTATCGCGAAGGATAATTGGTCTAAAATGGTATTTCAACTTGTCAAGTGATCAAGGATCGAATACATGATGAGAAAAAAAAGTTTTCCTCCAACGCGGGTCAAGAAGAAAAGTCACGAAGAAGAAAGAAGGGTGTAACGGAACTCGGGATACCGTTCTAACCACATATCTCGTTGTGAGAGAATCAATGTTGACGTCGTCGCGTCAGTTTTAATCTGGGATATAATAACAATCTCGAGAGATGTTGAAGCAGCTATGAGAAGATTGTTTTTATATGGGATTGCAGAAACTGAAACTGCAGAAGGGGGGGAGCCTTATATGCCGGATAAAAGTCCTAACGGATATCACGATCAGTGAAGTTCCGAGCATGGGGATCTCAGACTTTGACACAAGTGTTTTTCTTCTTTCCTCCGTAGTTTTTTTTTTCTTTTTTCCTTCTTTCCTCCCCCTTTCTTTTTTTATTCGTCTCCTTCGTTCTCTCCCCTTATCCTTTGTTCTAATCTCTTTTCACGGGGTGGACCGGACCTCCGGCTTTCCTCCCTTCGGTATCGCGAAACGCGTTATACTTTCACCGTCGGTTCTGTTTTATATCGGAAACGCGTGACGGACGCCTTGACGCGTAAACCGAGGGTTGATTTGGCTTATCCTACCGATGGCGATGGATGAATTTAGGAAAATAGTGAAAATATTTTCGCGCCTTTGATAACGCGACTTTAATCGCGTTGTATGCCTTGTTCAATCGCAACACGTCCGCGAAGTGTTATCAGAATATATTTTACGAGTAAAAGTAAACAACCGTTTGCCGTTGGTGGTAATCTCACTACTATCGGTATTTGACCCGTTGTTCAAAATTTCTATCACAGTTATGTAAGACTCGTGCTGCTGCTGCTGCTGCTGTTACCGCACGCGCACGCCATTCGGAGATTAGATAATGCGATCGGTGCGATTCGCGTTTAAACATTTCATTACGCGATCGATCGTTCGTTTTCGTTTTATTCGATAAATGTATATCGAGACTACAGAGACGATTCTCCTGTTGTACTCGGGTTAAGAAGACGAACGGCCAAACCTTCGGATGGATACGTAGTAAAAGAATTTGACGAGGATACCTACCCTCATCCGTGACATGGTTTGGAGAATGTAAACCCGTCGACTTGTATGCGCGCGGGTAAACAGCACAAGTCGGAGACAGAAATTGCCATTTTATTACGTCTAGAGTCGACGACGGTTAAAAGGGATGGGGCATGACTTCGTTTACTATTTACTCCTCAAAGTGGAACGAACCAACCACCCCGAATGTGACCGAGAGGGTAGAGACAGGTCGTGTTTGTCGAAAAAGTTGAAACTAAAGTATGTACTGTAATTTCAGTTCGTTTTAAGACTCTCGACGACGATTCGACGTGTACGCGATTCTACCGCGCAGTTTCGACGATGATCGCATCGTGATTACGCTACGCCGCGTGCATGATACGTTGTAAATGACAGTGATATTATGCGGCGATAAGCCTGATATCCAAGTTGGCGCAAAAACATCTGTTCTCGATTCTGCCATCATTTTGCCCCACCCACCCCCCCCTTATGTATATATACAATGTATTGTCGTACGGATGATGTATCGTACGTTTCTTTTTATAAGTACAAGATTATAACATTGTTGCGCAATACTTTACGTACGAACGACGACACTCGACACTTGAAACACGAGGCTAATTAGAACGCGTCGTCGTGAAAAAACGCTCAGCTCGATAAGGAGATTTAGACGTGCGAGCTGTGTCTCGATAATTATTATAACACCAGGCAAATCCCTCGATCAATTCCAATCTGTCCGCAATGTTGCTATACATGTACAATTAATCAAAATGTAGGGAAAATTGTGCTCGACAATTTCTCTTTTAGGTTTTTTAGTTTTTTTTTTTGACACTCCAGCTTATTACGTATAACTCAACTTTCGTTTCTCCGTAATACATGGTTTATCTAACGCATGTTATGTCAAACCCTCAGCTGCGTGACACCGAGGTTAAGTTTTGTTTATTCCTTGCTCACTTCCGCTGCTTTCGACGTACTTCCGGTTCGTGCGTGGCGTGGCGGGCAAAGCGTGACCAAGAGTTGTACGAGTTTCAGCCCTTCGGCCACCCTCATACCCTCGTTCCCCCAACCTGTTTCTCTGCCCTCACCTTCCGTCCCCCGCCCCCGCCCACATAATACGACCGCGTTTCTTGAAGGGGCGTTTTCCTCTTTCCATCCGTCCGTCAACGAGCGACTCGACTCGTGTGTCCGGAGGTGTTGGGTATTACGAATTATCGTGTCGGTTTGTGACGCGAGGTGACGACTTTTGCCCATATTTTGTCCTTGGTTTCACTTACTTTTTTTTTTTTTTTGTTTTAATCGTAAAGGCGAAAAGATTGAACGCCTCGTTTAGCATGGTCGGTTAGATGGGGTCTGACGAGTGGTTGAACCAAGTAAAAACGGATAAACAATGTCGCTGAGTATAGAAAAGGAAAAATACAGAAATTGTGGAATGTATTCTTGCGAGTGTTCGTACGTGATATGATGTGTAAAAAAAGTTGCGTACAAGATTTTTTCCAAACTTGATCGAAACGGGTCGGAAATCAAATCCTAACTTCAGACTATGTGAAGGTAAATTAATGATGTAGAATTTACACCGAGTACCTTACGTATCGACGTAACGACACGTTGGCAGAATACCGCGGATATTTGCATAGAAAAGCGCGCGTACGATCATCGAGTGTATCAGACCTAGAAAGTAAACAAGCGTAGCTTTGGATAGTGATGCAACGGCGTGGCGGAAGAATCAAGAATTCATGCAGTTGAACTTGCAGAGATAGAGAGAGAAAGAGAGAAAGGGAGAAAGGAAGGGGAAAAGTAATATCGGATTTTCGCGTTCCGAGTGCAAGGTGTCATGTCGGTTCTCGGCTGGGAGGATGAACCAGGGTATCCGAGTATGTAGAATTCGCGCTCCTAGATATGTCGTCGAAGAAGGGAGGGTGCTCCGGGGGAAAATCCTTCTGGCATCTATGCAGTGTAACAAGGGATTCCACTTTACGCAAGCAGACAAGGGAGCTAGATGTAAGGAGACCGCGGAATCGCGTAGGTATATTCGTACAATCCAGAAGGGAAGAGAAGAGATGAAAAGAGATGAGAAGAGAGGAGAGGAGGTGGAGAAATAAAAGAATATCGCCAGACGTTGGATAGATATAGAATGATGACTATGTCTGTGCCTCGGTGTGCAGTGTGTGTGTGTGTGTGTGTGTGTGCGTGTATAGAAATACCATCCAGCAGTATCCTCTTAGCCGTAAATTAAACTCGAAAGCGACCGAACGGCGCGGTGGGCGGGTATTAAAGCCTCGGGGAAAGAAATATCGAAAATGTTCACCCTCCGGGTCAACGGTGAACCGAGTGGCGGGGGGGTGAGGGGGAGGTGCGAGGGAGATGGAGAGTAAAAAACTGATTGAATTAATCTCGCGTAATGCCCTTCAAAGAGGCAGACGAAAGACCTAGACGCGATGGCACTCCGCCCCAATCTGCAACGATGCTGCCTGATTTCTACTATAAGCGTTCCTTCTTCTTCTTCTTCTTTTTCTTCTTCATCTTCTTCTTTTTCTTGTTGTTGTGTTTATACCGAAAGGGCTTCGTTAACTTGAGAAGGTGTCGCGCGTTATTATGTGTCGAAAATTGTTACCTAGATTCGGAAAACTGAGGGAATAAGTCTAGCATAAGAAGCGGAAACTAAGGTGAACTTTTCAAACAACTTCAAACGACTTTAGAATTATTCCAAGCTGTTTCAAATTAATTACAACAAGTTTCAGACGATTTTTTAAACCGTTTCAAACTGTTCGAAATCGTTACGAACAGTTTGAACCGAAATTTGAAAGAGTTTGGAAACATTTTCTAAGTGGTTTTCAAGTGATTCCAAATTTTTGTGTGGTCAGCGATTTCTATGCGTATATAGCTGCATTATATTCGGAAAGCGTTTTTGATAGATACGTATACGAATAGGTGGAGTCAAATGTTGTACAAAAAACTTTCCCAATTTATTCGGTCATCGAGACTACGTGCACAGGTAGTCAGTTGCAGAAGCAATTCACGTTGTTATACCGGCATAGAAATTTCCTTTCAGCGGCCACTCGAAATCTCTCGTCCCTCTTCTTATTTTCCATTCGACGATCGTAAAACACACACGACTAGAATCCTGCACTTTTGCGATCTGTGTTGTCCCGTTTACAGGGGATCGGAATTCTCTCATTGAATTTCATAAAAACACCTAATCAGGTGACGTAAATTTATACGATAAAAACTCGTATGACGAAAATGATACTTCGTAGTATTGCAACATCGGAGGAAACATCATCGGGTAACCAATCAACAGATTTTCATTCCAACTCCGTACAACAGAGTTCGAAACCCTTTAGTTCCTTGCTTCCTCTTCGTCCTTTTTGCATCTTGTTTTTTTTCTTTTTCTTTTCTTTTCTTTTTTTTTTTCACTCCGTGCGTTCCATTTTTATCTTCCTTTTCGCCGAGGTGCCGATCTTCCGCCGATTCCGATCCTCTGCCGGGTTGTCTCGTTGGTGTAGCCCCGAGGCGAGGCGCCCGTTCGTCTGCTGCGCGGATTAAAAAGGGAAAATTTTCTTGCTCGAAGAGAGTGCAGCCACCCGAGAGAAGTACGAGGTATTGAGACGCTGACGAGGTTCTCTCTCCTCCTTAGAATCTGATTCCCGATTCACGGCCCTCCTCTTCCTCCTCCTCCTCCACTTCGCCCGTTTCACCGTTCCTTCCGGACGGAAAACGGCATTACTTGGTTTTTCCTTATTCCTTTTCCTTTTTCGCCTCTCTCTCTCTCTCTCTCTCTTCCCCCGACCCTTCTCTCTTCTTTAATTTTATTTTATTTTCACTCAACGGATCCTTCGCCGAGGGGTCGTGCCACGAACTAACGGGGGAGGAAATCACCGGGAATCTCATCCCATGCCATGCCATTTCATCCTTTTCTCTCCACGGTGGTTATATTCTTCACGCCATTCTTCATCGTCTGTGCGTTTGAGCGTCAATTAGTCATTCCTCCTCGTGTCTCGAGAACCGATTTCAGCCATTTTCCATCACCTCTTGTATATATATATATATAAACATATAATATTACCGCAGTTACTGCCGCAGTCAGCTGTTGTCGGTACTCCTGAGATGTTGATTTATACAACCTTGAAAACGGGGGGGGGGAAAGAATCATTAGAGAAGTTAAAAAATAAAAAAACAAAAGGAGAATCTTACAGACAGAGAAAAACAATGGGTCTGTTCTCTCTGCATTTGGCATTGGAATTGGCTCCTTACTTCCTTCCTTCCTTCCTTCATTCATTCATTCCTCCCTTACTTTATCTGTCTTCCTCTTTTTCTCACTGCGCGCGGAGACTTTTTTTTTTTTTTTTCAACCTTCTAACTTTCCGATTGACCGACTACCTTTTCCTGCCCTGCCCTCGTACCTATCCTGTTCTTTACCATCTACCAACCAACGAAGTTGAAAAGAGGGAAAATTGCTCCCGCCAGATTACCATCGGTCGATTATACCGGGCTGATGAGAGGAAGAAAAGAGGAGCAATAGAAACGCGGAACTTCTGCCGTGGACGGATGAATTGAACCGATGTTGCTTTTGAATTTTGGCACATTCCGAGCACACGACTGCACCTTTTTCCATTATTACATGTTTTTAAAATCTCTATACATTCGCGTTCAGTTACAAGTCTAAAGTCGCAGCGATCTGGTACTTACCGACACATGTGCTTGCCGATATTTTTTTGTCTCTCGTCCAGTCGTCTCTTTGAGATCTTGTGAATATGATTACGAGAAAATTTTTACATCAGAATTATCGTAAAACGTGTGTTTCACGTTTAATTATTGTTCATTACCCGCGATCGCAGTTTTTCATCATCATCCCGGTAAATGGGATGTTCATTTTATGTTTTAACCGAATATCACGCGAAAATGTATTATGAACGTAAGGTGCGAAAATTATTCGCAAAGTATCGTACATGATACTTGCCATGTACTTATCCCAAATATATATATATATATATATGCTTGGTTGCGTGCGTTATTTACTCGAATAGGCACGTAACGGCGTCGACGCCGAATCCTCGACCCGACGCCCGAAGGAAACTTGGCGAAATGCTTGGCAGCTGTTCCCGAAGGAACATCCGCGTTTTTTCAGTCAATGTATTTTTTCTCTTTCTTTCTGTTTCTCGCTCGGTTTTTTCTTTTTCTTTCTTTTCTTTTTTTTTTCTCACGTACCGCCGCTGCAAAATTTCTCACCCTCTCCACTTTTACGCGGTATTATATGATGGTTAAGTGTATAGGTTTTGGGTTATGTACACACACACGCAAATATATATATATATACGGGGTAGGTATTCCCATACTAGCGTATGTATATATTTAAATACCTTGTTGCGAAGAATTCGCACAGCTGTATACTTCCGCAGGCGTAAACAGGATACTTAAAAACTTGCCCGACCGGAAAACAGATTTACAGAGAGATATACGTATTATATATATATAGTTATATACACATCCGATGTAAGATCGTGTTTGTAACAGTGTATGGATATAACAATTCATTAATGCGATGCGAAGGGAATCACTTGCTATTTTACTGATTCTTATTCGTTTTTTTTTACTGTAAAGTCGAAATGAACTTTGCGCATTGTAATAATCGTACGATCCTGGTGTGATAAAATTCACATTTTCGTGTGGTGTGAGTGAGATAAAGAAAATGAGAAGAAAAAAAAAATATGCCAAGAACATTGAAGAAGAAATCAGTAGAGCCGATTACATTCGATGATTGGCGTTTATAACATTACGAATCCATCGTAAAAAGTTTAATCGTAGATATTTAAATTTACTGATTTATCTTATCGTTGATAAAAATTTGCGATTAGATATTTTCTGTAATAAAAATACAAAACAGAACAACATCAAAATTAGACGCTGGCTTTGAGCCAGGTTTAAGTGGCGTAAGATGCGGGATGCCAAGTGAGCGTACCTAAATTGTATGGAAAATGATGTGGAGAAGCGAAAAGTTGAAACGATGCTTTTCAGACGCGAGTATCGGATTCGTAAACGCAAGAAAACGAAAGGAAGGAAAAAGAAAAACGAAATGGAATAATTGAACAATTCTCATTCGTTGAGTGAGTCACTCCGGAGTGATTCAAAAACGCGTGATGAACGGTGCGGCATCGGACAATCGCAACGAGGAAGAGAGGAGAGGGAAAGTTCATTTAAAATGTATCGCACCGTGTTTGTCTCCGACTAGTCCAAGTCATACGTGTCTCGAGACACGTAGCGGGTTCGGATCGTCTCACCTGTTCTTTTTGCTTTCAATTTTTTCCAATCGGTGCTTAACGAGCAACGTGAGGACACCGTCTCTAATTCCTCCCGTCTTATTGTTAATCACAGGATTACTTCCCTCGTGAAATTGGAACGATAATGTGTATGTAAAATATTGGTTGCGCTTACGAATGAGGAGAGTCGATTTGTTTGAACGTTGTTTTATACACTGAGAAAGATTTCATTTGTTACAGTAACTAGAAAAATTCAGTAATACAGGTATCGATTTGTTGCACAAGCAATAAATTTTCAAAAAACACAAAAAAAGACACTAAACGACTATTCGTTTTATCTTTTTTGTTACACTGCGTTGGCCTCTTTGTAGCCACTGCAGCTATTTCAGTATTTGCATGTATGTATACATTATTCGGCTGCTTTGTTTTGTAAAAAGTTGAAAAACATGTCGTTTTTCACCTCTTCTTGCCGGAAGTTCGCCGCGGTTGGTTATCTTTTCGTGTATGCGGTTTATTTTTTATTTTCTTTTATGATAGCGGGTAAACTTAATTGGGTACTAGGAATTTTTAACGATGTAACAAAATTTCTAAGAACTTCTAATTTCCTTTATTCCACATGGATATATGCATATGTACACGCGTCGATAGTCACCCACACATTTGTCGTTTATCATGATTATTTCGTATCGCAGAACACCAAACTTATCACACATCGTTTTACTTTTTTATGCTAGTGACACGGTGTGCTAGAAGTTGTATAATCATGGACTAGAGACAGACTAGAAACAAGAAAATGACGGTGCGTAACAGCATCCACTTTTGTTAGAAATTAATCTCTCCATTCTGTTTCATAATTTTCTGCTCGACATTTCGAATTAGAAACGATGCATCGATGTTAAGAACGTAGGGTACGAAGTGACATTTAAGCTTGTACATATTTCTCAAGTCCCTGAGTGACTGTGCTTCAGTTTTAAACAACGACTTACTCGTAGATGATGCTCTTTTCGCTAACGGCACTGCTCGAGTGAAACAGCAGAAGCGATCATCTGGCATATAGGTACGTACATAGTAGCAGTCGGGCACGTATCTGACCTTTAGATTTCACCATTATAAACGACGTGCCTTTTTGATCTGAAATGAGCTGGTGCAACGGCTGCGATTCACCCGCATTTTTCAACCGCCGATACAATTGAAATTGTGTAGAATTTGCAAATAATCAAAACTGCCATCTATCTCGTTACGGATACGTAACTTACGATCGTTCCAGTTTGCAACGTCTACTGCACGACTTTGGTATTATCAAACTGCAGAGCCGTATTTTATATTGGGACATTTCTGTTGGGAACTTGCGATATATGCGGTTCGGGTGCATCCTCTTCTCCATATCTCGGGGCGTGTGTCGAGATGAGATGTGACGTTAAAAATGACGGCGGGGATCCGAAGGCGAGGTGGAAAGAAAAGAGAGGAGAAAAAGAAATAATCGAGTTCGGGGAACAAGTTGAAATCGGAGCGAGATGACATCGATACTCGATTCACGGATCTATCGGCTCAGCTCGAACAAGAAGAAGAAGTCTGAAACCGTCGCCGCGAACCGAGAAGAGAGAACTTATCCCTTCCATGTTCTGTTCCTGTCAGGCCATTCCGTCTGCGGATATTGATAAGACCGTGCTGCCGGTCGATAAGAGGGTCAGGAAAATGAGGAAACGATGAAGAAGCGAACGCGTATCAATTTGGAATAAATCTAAAGGTGCAATCTTCTTGGCGTACCTACACTAAATTGTTCAAATGTCGTTTCTTCCCAGCTCGTTATAGTACCCAATTATCAACGTCGTTCCAGTCGCACTAAGCAGCAACCATGCGATAAATTTCTATTGATGATAACCTCGGGATTTTTATTATATTAGCTGTGTTCAAGTCTTGACTTAGCGTTCGATCCAGCGAACGATTCTCATCGTAATTTATCTCTTCCGTACGTTTTTAGCCAACGTTTCTACATCTTCTCGTAAACCATCCTGGTCGACGTTGTTGCTACTGCTGCTGCTGCTGCTACTGCTGCTGTTGCTGCTGCGATCGCTTTACTTTTCACGATCCGACCCTCGGCAGTAATTTTTTGATCCTCGTAAATTCTTTCCTCCTTCTGAGATGTTTGACCTCCAAGTATTTTACGACACCGAAAGAAGAGGGTGAAAAACTCTGTGAGATTGGGGGGGGGGGGCTGTGCCGCCGCAGAAGGGTGGAAAATGGAGCGGTGAGAAAACACGGCTGCGTTATACGCAGGAACGGCCAGATATCCTCTCCTTGTCGTTTCAACGGACCTTTGTGAACCCACCGTTAGGATAGGTTAGGCTCGGTCGTCCCTGTAGTCTGGAAAGAGAAACGCCTCCTTAGACAGAATTATGTCGACGGTATCCAGACCCTCGTTGTTCACTTGTTGCCTCCGACATTCCCCCCCCCCCTCCCTTTTTTTTCTATACTACTTGCTTCGCCGGTTCAACGCGTAAGCGTATTTGACTAGGTCCTTTCTGTTACCCAGCCAACAGACCCTTTTCAAACCGTTCTATACTCTGTTTCGCGCGACAGAGCGAAAATGTTCTTTGCAGAAATAAATTGTCGACGAAAGTTTGGAAGCTTATGTTTTTCGTGCTATTGATAGTGGGGAAAACATCGCCTTTCCATTTACTACCATTAGATTCTTCGAATTCGATAAGGCAAACCTACGCTCGGACGATTGTCATTACGAGATGTTGATAACAGCCGCCCAGTGACGGTTAATTCTCATTCCGATTGGGGGTGGTCATCCGTGACCGATAAATCAATGTCGCGATCCAGACCGAGTGTATATCGCTAGCTGCTGCGGGTCTTGAAACTTTTATTTGATCGGTAAACAGACGGGCAGAGTTAGGTGGGTTAGTCGATGGTTGGGTGCAGAGTAGGTATAGGTGAGCACTTCACGCATGACGGACTCGAGTATATCTCTAATCGCTTATCGCCGGAGGGGGCTAGTCCATGACGTTGAATACCAACGAAATCTACCGCTTCCTGTCCGTATGTCTGTTTTCCATGCAGCGGCTGTAATTATATAAAGCGACAGAATGCGGGCACGTCAAAAGTCAAATCGCGTTGTCTTCCCAGTCCTGCATTGTTCCTTCCTTTCGGGCTCTAGACAGTTTCTGTTCTCACTTTGAATCTGAAATATCTTAAATATATCGGTTTTTCATGATTTTGGTAACACTTGTGATCTCGGATTGTGGTACCGAGGTGCTTGGAGCCAATGTGAACAGTAATCTTCCAACAACGGAATCTACCTAGTGTTGAAAGCTTTTGGATCAAACTTAATCGCAAAAGTTGTGGATGTTTGTCACGAATCGAGTCATTGAATACAGAATCTTATGAAGGGTCATCGCCAATGACGGTGCGTGCACCTTACGTGCAGTATTTCGAAAAGTATATCACATGCGCCCGAGAACCTGGCGTCGTACATTTATCTCTATCATTTACCCGGTTTCCAATCGTGTAGCACTGAACGTCTCCCGGCTGCTTGCGACATGTTTATAGACATTTGAGAATAAAGAACGACGGTCACATGTATCCGATACGTCTAACTACTGCCGTCAGTGAGCATGCGTTGGAAAGGAACCTCGCGACAGAATTCTCCTTGCGTAATTTATAACTCCGTCGAACGGTTCTTAACGTCATTTCCGGTTTTGTAACTCACCCAGATCAAACTGGCTTAGAGAACCTACGTGTGTATAATTAATTATCACGGTATCCATATGGAAAGACGGAGCTATCGACTGGCTGGTTTAGATCGCGATCAGAGATTTTTTTACGTTATAATACAAGGCGCAGGCTGGATCGGATTGAGTTGTAAAAATTGGATGAACGTTCTTTAGATTTCACGGATAGTCACGAATTATTCGCTAATTGCCGTGTCTTGTTGAAGGAGTTTGAAAGCTGTCACGCGATGTGTCTGTAACGTCCACTCTTTTCGCTGCTGCACTCGGTATCGCACCGTGTACGAAAGTATGGTTCTCTGATATCTGTTCGCTCGGTTGCCGACGATGTTTGAAATTTGCGAGAGTGGAAATTCCAATTCGCCGAGTAATCCATTTGTATGAACAGCCGTGAGGGAAATCCGTGGCACGAAAGTGCCGGCGTTGATCGAACGGTCGATGGACACACCACGAATGCATCGAAACACGAAAGTTTTCAAATTCACCCACTCGGCGATCGTCGAATCGCTATCAAAACGCGATGCCCTGCAAGGAATGAGACCATTTCTGGGCAACTCCGCTGCCGAAGACAGGAGGATCCGTTTATTTTTCTTCACTGCTCTATAGCAACGTCCTCTTCGTTTGGTTCACTCTTAAACGGAGGTGGGATGCTGGGAAGGGAGAAGGAGGAGGATCTTTTTTCATCTTGAGGGGGCAGCATTGGTAATCTGGGAGTTGTCAGGCGCACATCGCTGTGGTCCTAATAGAATTTGAATGTCGTTAGCTGGAGTAACCGGGCGTGAGGGAGGGACCGACCTTATCCCTATTACCGGCTAGGGACGCCCTCAGGATCTTCTATTAAGTTCCTGAGTTATTGGGGCGCGAAAATGTGTCAAATTTGATGACATTTCGCCTACGCAGTTCGTTCGTTTATTTCGGATGCGCGGAAATGCGAGACGATTTGGAATCGATTTTACGTTTCTGAATAAAAGAGTAATTTTTTTTTTTTTCTCTTCCGCTTCCAAAGATTCTTAAAAAAGAGAGACACTGCCAAGTTTTGCTCCTGTTGCGTTGTTCTTTTTGTCTCCTCGAGGAACAACAATTTCAGGACGAAAAATGTCGAAACTCTGTACGGTGGTGGGAGAAGTCTCAATCGTCGAAAGTGCTTCTTTGAATTTTCAGAACTTCCGCGTGACGAAGAAACTGAGATAGCGATAGTGTGTCCGATGCTTAAGTGGAAAGTTTTGGTAAGTCTGGGAGAGAGATCTGAGCTCCGAGTGCGATTCCCGACTATTTTGTTACTCTATTCGGATCTGTCAGTAGTAGAAGAAGAAGAAGAAGAAGAAAAAGAAGAGGAGGAAGAGAAGGAGGAGGAGGATGGAATAAGAATAAGTCTCAGTCTCAGTCGCCACACGACGTTGTGTTGTGAATAATATATGAAAAATGAGAGATGTCTCACGTAGCGAAGAATCCTGAGCAGTGAAATGTGGCGAGGCAAAAACATTGCCACGGTATGTCGTCTCGTTGACAGGTTCATTTCGGACTTCCTTTTGCCTCGTTACTTCTCTCTACTTTTCACCGTAACCTCAAAAAATTTGTAACACGTCTCGGTGATTTTTCGTTGTTTATATCTCGACCAGAGCTCATCAGTTTCGTAAATGCTCGTAAGACCCAAAACACGTCACGTCCGAGCTTAAAGACGACATTATTGGATCGGTCTTCATTGTCGGCGTCGCTTTGCGGTGTGATCGTGGTGACGTCTCTGATCGATCGCACACCTCGGAAACCGACGATGTTCTATTTGGTTCGACCTTTGACGGGTGGATGGGCGATTGGTATCAGTACTCCTCTCTTCCCAATCGGCAAGTTCGTCACAGAAGCTTGCGTCGGTATGTTGAGCATTTGCAATCCAATCAATACCGCGAAAACATCGTAACCAAGGATCGGAGTCGATCTCTTGCCTCTCTCTGCTCGTCTCCAGTTCATCGTTATTGCGGTCTCCTTGTGTTTTATTACATACTTCTCCAGACATCATAGGGGGTATTTTTTTTACTACTACTGGATGTCGGTGCATTCTACGCCAACTGCGCTGGCTTTAGAGACTCGGCCCGATCTGCATCTCGGCGATGATGATTTTCATGCCTGAAAATATCCTCTACTATCTAAGCAAGGATAACGAATGTTTGGCCTGTAACTTGATGCAGTTTTTTCCGACGAGTGAACTAAAAGTCAGTGTAGATACTGCAACCACGGTAACCTTAAACTACCTGTTTCTTCTATTTGTTCTTGTTCTATCATATCCGCAGAGCGAACGAATTTCACGTCAACTGTCGAGTTGACTATGAACTCAGAAATCCGTCAATCTTTTACAAGTCACAGAAGGCAATTAAACATTGCCATGCCGATTAGCAGGCCCGTTTTTAAGTTCTTTGGAACCCAATAAATAAATGCTGTCATATTCTAGAAACCTGTCGGTTTCGGCCTCGATCCACTCGTCGAAAGCGTTGTTCTCGGGGTTGTTCAAGTTGTCGTCTCCATCCTTCTTCGGTTGCGACAGAATTGGTTTCTGGTAATTGCGGTAACGGTTCCGTTTATCCAGATGGCGATATTCGTCAGTACCTACTTGCTCTCTCACAGCGGTGTTTTGCCATTTCTGCATGATCGAGGCCAAGTACAAAACCTTCGAGGAAAGACTCAGGGAAATTGGACACGGTCGACCGACCGTTGGCCGATTCTTATTGGAACCCTCGAAATACCGGGGAAGAAATCTTAAGGCGGAAGTCACCCGATCAGGAGGGACGACCACGTTGTTTCGATATTAAACATATCTCCATTGCCCAAACCCAAACTAAACCACGGACAAATCGCATTGTACCAGCTGTAAATATTGTAATACAGCAGAGCCTTGCTACAGTTTAATGACAATCACGATTTCGAGGAAATTAAAACGATATTTGTAATCTTGACGTGTACACGAAGTTCACGATGCGAAAGGATGAATTTGTATGACTCTACGATTCAAAGCCTCGGGGTTACGCAGGCTAAAATATATTTTAATTAACGAGACGAATGCAGAGGCTGGAGGGGGAAGGGAAAGTCGGGAACGGAGAGGAGAGAATTTAATTAATTCTCGGTATGTGCAGCTGGCTTTAACGACTCTTTGTGCGTTCGTGTGGTAAAAGTGAAAGAATTTTTCAAAGATCCTTTCTACACCGAATGAATCAACAATTGGACCTGTGTCACGTTAGCTTTGCGGTTTTCACACTTTGACACGGATACATATTACACTCACAATCAGATAATATCCGTACCCAAGGATTACACAATTTCTATCGTGAGATCCGTAGAACGAAAAAAAGACCAACCTTTTCTCTGGCGAGTTTGTTACTCTTGGTTTTACACGTCGTATCATCAACTTTTGACCAACAATAAATCATCACGTAGATTACCTTGCTGAATGAACAATTGATGGATCTGTTTCATGGTAGTTCCAACGTTTTGATGCATCTGGACATGGAGATGTACCTGCAGTGGGTTCAGACTTCCATACAGGCAAATTCTACCAAAATCGAAGTGGAAGCATCCTTGTCACGAGGTTCATTGAACATATAGCTTCTGACAAGTTGTTTTTCTTACGCTTGTCTTGGCACACCCTCTCTTTAATACAACGACCACCGACGCTCGTCAAAGATTACCTGTCGAAGTTTGGAATTGAGCATTGTAAATCGATCAGTCGTCAGTTGCAGCCAAGGTATTCGAAGCGGTTGGTCACAGTGTTCCTCGGCAAAGTTGATGATCCGCGTTGCGTTGCACCACTGCACTGCACTGCACCGCACCACCATCGTCTCTCCGTTATCGGCCAAGTGCAGACGTAATAAATTCGGTGCAACGGGGCACAAACTGCGAGAGATGGTTATGGCACCCGGTTTCCTCCCATCGACCTTTCCACCTCCTCCTCTTCCTCCACCTTCTCACCTTCCCTCCCGTTTCTCGGTATAATTTAACGCTACCTGTTGTAATATCGATGGTAATTCGTACACGTTACGATATAATGCCCCTAGTCCGTGTCAAGTCCAGAGGGTTGACCGCACCCCGATTCCCCCGTTACAGGTCTGCGTACTAAACTTGACCCACCCCCTCCGTGTTAGGGTTGTAATACTGCAGATACTAACCCCCCTTCCCTCCATTGCGCCGAAACTACACACGTAGATATGCACGCCTCTATAGGCTAATGCAATTTGTTGCCCCGTGTGTCGGTTATGGCCTTGAGACCTGGCTACGGCAGACGGGACGTTGCGCATTGCGCGTGCTCTGGGTAAACGACGATGGTGCGAGGATCGGCTAAGAGAGGAGAGGAGAGAGGATGGATGTGTAATATCGTCACGTCATAGGGAGGCTCAGGGTTGGCTGGCTGGCTGGCTGGCTGGCTGGCACATTGTAGGCGTCTGCATGTTTGCTCGATGTCATTGACCATGAAGAGGCTATATCAATAAAGCGAGATCCGCTTGGTCTGCACACGCTGTGTTCCTTAATACTTCGTATCTTCCTTCTATGGTTGATCCTCGTCGTACGTACACGGTTCGGAAACCAATCTCCGAGTAGGTGATCCTACCTTCATCGTCAACTGTAGGGATAGGTGTATATATATCACTTTACGATCAACCTCGTTAACGCTTAACGGGCTACGACGGACTTGGAGCAGGGATGAAAAAGCAAGATGTGATTAGAAAAATTGATTTTCACCAGTAGACGAGAGTTCTCAATCGATTCTTACACCGTCATTCGATCCATTAATATCTTACCTCTACGTATCGTCGACTTTACGAATCTTTGAAAATTAATACCGCTGTTTACATCCGATTATCGTTACTTTATTTTCGTCAAAATTGGTTTTCATTGTGTATTTTGTAATTCCTTTGTCATTTCACGCGCTGTGTACTCAAAGTATTTTCATGATTACCGTAAGAACATCGTTGTTAGAGACTGATGGTGGTAGTGGTGGTGGTGGTGGTGAGCTCGTAAAAAGGAGACACTGGTGGGTTCTGGAACCGGTGTTAATCATGAATGCAAAAAAGTGTCTGTAACTGCAGTCATGTGGAGTGCAGAAGTGACGAGTGAGAGTTATAGTATGATTGGAATTAATTTTTCGGACGACATGTTGCTACACGGAGCAGATGCTCGGTGAGACGAGAATAGTGTTTGATATCAGACGATATCCTTGTGTGTTCCGACTGGTTTTTTTTTTTTTTCTCGATCGAGAAAAGTACGAACTTTTTGCCTCCCAACATCGTTCATCTTTCTTCCTCAGGGGAAGGCGATAAAAATTGAAATGAGTGTAATAAAACAAAACAAACAAAAAAACAATATATTAATACTCCTCAAGGCTATTTGTAAACTGCGACGCACGTAATGATTATACACATGTTATACCTATGATACTGCAAAAAGAAATGCATACAATGTTTACCCAATGGGTAAACATCTTTTTTCTCGGCCAAGTGTATTGATTGATAAATACATACACACCTGTACTGTACCACAGCAACAGCGTAGTACTCGCCCATCATCTCTTTTTATATTGGCAATAATTTTTTTTTTTCTCGTCGCAGAGACAGGCAGAGAGGTAGATAGATAGGTATAACGGTAATTGGCGAGCGAACGGGTAAATAGATCAAACATTGGTTTGTTAGATACGCGTCATATTATTGTTATGTTTAAATAGCCGATAGCGTTGCGGTGACACCTTCTTATACTTATGTGTAACTCTCCTCGTCTCGCGAGTTCTTTGCAGGGGTGATTTGATCACTGTACAAACACACACGTGGTGGACTTTTGATACGTGCCTTTTTCCAATCCTGAGAATAGGAAGAAGAAAAAAAAACATCACCTTGGTTCTTTTCTATTTCCCTCTCTCTCTCTCTCTCTCTCTATACACTTATCGTATCGAAGTTGGTAACTTTACCGTCACGATTCATGCTGATGAGAATTTGAGAATTGTCTGAAATTCATTAAATCGTAACAAAACAGAACACACCGACGTATCGAAATCTTAGTTCCTTGAAAAATCATTGTAAAATTGATAAAATAGTGATTTTTTTTTTTTACAGCGTAAAGCCCTTCACATATTTTATATACATCGTACGCTACGTCCGAGACTGTGTCTGTATATAACAAATTGTCGATTTTCATTGCCATTCTGTCATCGTACTTTTGGTATAAAGTCGAGGCGTCTATTCCACGCTTATTTTCTACGTATACGTACTCCTACGTACGTCTATTGTATATTTCATGAGGCTGCGGTGGCCTCTCGCATGAATCTCCGCGTATCTGTTTATCTATTCATCCGTCTGTCTATCCTGCATCGATGCGCGCGAATGTGCTTTTCGCGATGATTTTTAAAAGAAACCGTTTGCGCAACCGCAGCTTGTACATTTAACGCTACGGTAAGACATCCAGTACTGCGATTATGAATTCAACAGGATAAAACTGACAATATTCAATCACGCGTGTTTCATGAATTTCATAATACAAACCTTCATATACTCGTACTTGTGGATACGTCTCAACTCTCCGCTGCTGCTCGTCTATATTATCAATTATTCATTTATTCACCATTCGTTCCGTGTATAATTGGTAAATTTTTCACGCCATCGGACGTAAGGGGGAAAAAAAAAGAAGAAGAAGAAGTGAAACTGAAAGGAGAAGCGAAAAACGTAACAACAACAATAATAATAACAATGATAATAAAAAACATTAATCGTCGTTCTAAGGCCTGAATATAATTCTTAATGTGTTTGAAACATACGTTTAATTGAGAAAAATTTCATTCGTTACATTAAGTAGAAAACTAATTTTCATTTTCTAACTGGAACTATATTTCTCGATTGTGGTAAAAAATAAAAATAGTTGAGGACCGAGCGGTAACCGGAACTAAAAATTTCTCTCAGTGTCGCAATGTCTTAAGTCTTCACGGGTATCTTCGACAAGTACGTTCGTGGTTAATGAGATTTTTAGAGATTATTATTCTTTTGCTTGCCTGCTGTTTCATATCATCATCATCATCATCATCGACGACGACGAGTATTTTTGTAGTATCTTTATAAGCCAAAGACGCGACGTGAATAGGTACGTAGCATTATACCGTCTCATCGTTTTATAATTTATATACAGTATTATACGTTTGTGTAGTATTTACACGAGGCTCGTCGATGTGTGGATAAATTGTTGTCGTTACCTCGTCCTAGTTGACGACGGCGATGATGATATCCATTGAATGCAAATCAGCTGGAATACACACGCGGAAGTTGATATTATGCCGGCACACACGTGTATTATAATATATATGTATATGTATGTGCATATAAATTTAACCAACCAACCCTAAGAACGGTGCGGCGATTATGGAAAGCCGAATAAACGGTGAAACTTGTTACGGATAAACGTTTTTGAAAGACATCATGTCATACAGGATATGTGATAAAATCATGTAGATGGTCGTCGAAGTAAAGCCTCAAATTTTTTTTTTTTTTTTTTTTTTAATTTCATTTTTCTTAATTGAAAGATTTTCCTCGACCCGACATGTTAAAGAAAAGGAAAAAACGAGGAAGAAGGAAGAGACGGTAATAAGTCGCTGATACGGTTCCGGGACTGATTTTCACCGGTGAATCTCTTCTCGTTTTCTTTTCTCTCCTTTTCTTTCCTCTCTCGCTCTCTCTCTCTCTCACGCTCGCTCGGGATTATTCTCGACAATCTTGTCACGAGAGTTTAAGTTGAGGCGGACGGCGCCAATTTGTCTGCACAGGGAAAACCGCCCCGTCCCCCATTTTCCTCCCATTCTCAACGAGTGAACAAGATTATCGTTGATACCAGCGAACAAGGAAAAGAAGAAAAAGAAGAGTAAGAATAATAAGAAGATGATGAAGAAGAAGCTTTTTTCATCGCTGCTACGTACTTTCACATACCGCGTTCCTATCTCTCGTGCGTGTGTGAGAATTTACCGATAATATTGATACATTAATATTTTTTCTCTGTTCTCTTTCGTAAAATTCAAATTTTTTTTTTATTTTTTTTCCACCGAACAACAATCACGATTTGCCAATTCTTTGCGAAAAATTCATTAACACGTGTTGTACACGTATGCATGTATCGGTTTGCTGCACGGCGTGACTGTTTTGCCTCCAGCAGCTCGAGATTGTGAAATAATCACGAGGTAGGAACGAAATTGAATGAAATTAATAAACGAAATTCAATTACGAATAGGGTGCAGGGGGCGAAGTGTTTTTTCAGTTTTTTTTTTTTTTTTGCATTTCCATTTGCATTTGCTGCATCGCCTAACGCCATCGGCGTTATACACGATATGAAATACACGATGCGGTTGGCTTAAATATCATATTATTATTGCTTTAATATCGTACTGCAGAAACGTGAATAACTTGTCGTTTAATTGTAAGTATAATAAAAAACAGCGTGTTGTTGCAATTATTTTGTTTTCTACGAAGGAACTAATAATAGTATTATACAATAATAACGGGCGGTTCCCACGGCTTTTTCTTTACCCCGTTTTTTTTTCTAGATTTTCAGATTTGCTCGTCGTTTTGCGCATGTTTCATTTTCTGCATCTGTTCCTAATTTTTTATACCTTGCGGACATATAATACGTGTGGAATCACCGTTTATTTTGTAATTTTTTTGTTTAATCAAGGCGAAATTATCTCACCAGATATTCGTGACTTGAATCTGGTTTTTGTTTATTCTGTTTTTACAGCTGTGCAGTTGCGTGTTGAATCGAGAAATTTTAATCAACACTATCCAGAAGTGGAACAGAAAGAGAGAGAGCGAGGGGGGGGGGGGGGGAGAATAAAAATAGCAATAAAGAATCAGGCTCGAAATGATTCAAGTTTATTATAACGTTCGAGTCACACGAATAAAAGTTTTTGGCTTCCGCGTCGAGAGATGATAACCAAATAATTTTTTGTTGTTCCTAAAACATACCGAGCGAATTGAGTGAGTGCGTTATCGAATTAAAAAAAAACATAAAAAAATGAAATAATAACGATAACGAGGAAAACAGAAATTAGATTAATAAAAAAACTAAGTGTCAAAATACGAGGTGGCGAAAAAGGTCCTCTCATTTCTTCCGCAGACTGCAATGTTGCACAGAAATTTAAATGAGGAGCGAAGAAGGTGAAGAAAAAGAAGTAAAGAGCAGCAGCAGCAGAGTTTTGCAGAATTAAACTTTGTGTGTGTTTTGGCTAATTTACGCGGTCGTAAATATTCTTCCTTGTTGTGTGCCCGTGGAAAAAAATTCCTTACGGAACCAGCAGCGGTGTGAATCAGCGAGAAAGAGAAGTGAAGAAAAGACCAGAGTTTACGGACTCGTATAGAATAATAAAATGCAATTTTTAAGGAACGACACCCAGAGGGGTAAATAAATTCGGAACGAAGAAGAAGAAACGGATGATTGAAATAGGGGGAGGAAATTAAGGTGTTTCAAAGTAAACGTACAAATTAACGATAACTGCTGAAAGAAGAGAGATGAGAAAATTAAAAAAAGTATACTTCATTTATACTTTTTCAGCATGTTAATATCGCGCGAAAAAACAACAACGATACATTTGGCACATGTGTTTATACATAACGGACAACTCCGATCGTTGCACATCGTATTATAATGCACTTATTGCACTGATACGAATGGTCTGATTTAAGCTTGTGTATATCGGGCGTTCCTGTGTTTAATTAGCAGTCTATGTCTAAGTAATTTTTTAGCATGACGTTATTACAAACTCAAAAGGGTATCGGGGAATTTTTTCAGATTTTCACTAGCCGCTGGTGAAATTTGTAAAAAAAAAAAATCAAAAAACCAATTCCGAGAACGCTGTTTTTATAAATCCGAAAAAATTCAGAAATTCTGTGGTTTGAAATATGATTTTTGTATATCACACGATAATGGGGCCTCAATATTTACTACCCTTTTTTTTGTTTTGTTTTGCAAATTTCTAGTCTTCATTTTGGAATTGGAGTTTTTTTTTTTTTTTTTACATGCCTCGATCTAAATGGATTACAGAATCATGATATTTTCACGATTTCGCGATCTGTTTGGATCGGAATGTTGAAAAAAAAAAAAAGAAAAAAAAACAACACCAATTCCAGCATGGAAAAGCTCGAAGTTTGCAAAAAGAAATAAAAGCAAAGTATTCAGATCCCGTTATCGTGTTGTTGTGCTCAAAAATCACATTTCAAAGATTTTTAAAAAAATGCCGTTTCCATCATCATTATTGAATATCAAAATTCCAAAGAGCAGAATGATCGATCCACCCACACGATCGCCGCTTGTACTCCCGGCTGCCTGCACGTAGGCGTTTAAGAGACTGCAAGTTCACTCGCGATGATATCGCATCTCATTCCACGAACTGCAGTTCCACCGCTTTTAATCTTGCACTCGATCGTTTCGCCTCGCTTCGCTTCGTTTCGTTTCGTTTTCTTTCCTTTCCTTTCCTTTCCTTTCCTCTCCTACCGTTGAATCAGTTGAAGAACAGTCTTATTTATGGGCTCGAGTATGGATATTAGTCTTATTTACTTTCTCAACCTTCTTCTCTGTAACTGTATTTTCTTTAATCCTTTGCGGGTTAAAAAAAAAATAAAAAAAAGAAAAGAAGAAAAAAAACGGACAGTGCAACGAATTAATTTAATTGAAGTATTCGAGTATACGACGTGATCCGTTAACGATCATCGTTATCTCTTGTACGGAGAGAAGGAAAAGCGTAGATTTTTTTAATTTTTTTTTTTTTTTTTGTTTCTTTTACCGCAAATGTGGCAGATCTCTCACTCTTCGCACAAATTGGTATTTTTCACCGTTTCTAGGGTAAGTTCAGTTTTCAACGAATTATGTTTTACCGAAGGGAGAAAAAAAAAAAAAAAAAACCCGACGTCTCCCAATTTTACTTGAGTATTGAGCAAAATACTGCCGCTGCTCTTTCTTTTCTTTTCTCCGTGTTAATTGCAGATGCAATCTGAGTAACGCACGCGGTTTCGTGCTTTATATGCAGTTCAACGCTTATCGCCGTTGTTCAACGCCGTTTCCGGAGGGGAATACGAGGCCCTGTCCGTTCTTATATATTAAACAGCATCCGATCTTGGAAGCGGGCAGCAGCAGCAGCGACAACTGTCGTTTTATACCCTGCCCACATCCTCGTCATCTTATCTATAATTAACTTCGTCCGTTGTTATATAAATAATTACTAAATTATCACACGTTGTGCGGTCTATCAACTTTCTCTTCATTTTTTTTTTTTTTTGTTTTTTTTATATATCGCCCAGTGCAACTTGCTACCGCGTTCGTGACGATGGTATATTTTTGGACTTGTCATATTTAACCTCTCTCTCCCTCTCTCTCTTTCTCTTTTTCTCTCTTTCTCTCTCGGTTATTTTTCCACCTATATTTTTTATGTTTATTTTAATTTTATTTTTAGTTTATTTTTCTCTGAGCTGTACTGCTTTTTTTATCATCGCAGCATGCTTATTTTTTTATTTCTTGTAAATATATGTATGCACACGTAATATTATCCAATATTATTGTGAACATTATTAATACATCTATCTACCTATCTATTTATCTATCTATCTCTAAAGACCTAAATATCTACCGGTCGAAAACCCGAAATTTTCGAGTCACGAATTTTAAACTGCCGGAAATCATGCGGAATGACGTTGAAAAATTATTGGAAATTGATGGAGATCACTCGGTGAACTGAAAATCGATGAAAGCTAATGATAAGATATAATTAGCTACAATAGTTGATGATTTTAAGCCATTTGGAGTTTACGACAATAGTTTGTACCGATTTTCATCATTTTCAATCCCTGCCGCGTGATTTCGTCAAAACCGTCACGCGATTTCAGGTATATCTCGTTGGAATTCTCGTAACTGAAAAGAATTATTCATGCTTGGAATTTGATATCAAGTTTGTGATTTTTGCGAGTCGTGAGTAATTGAGAAATAACATTAGTATGAAGTTAAGTAACGTTACAACATAATGATGCATGTTTAGGAAAGATCGTTAACTTCGCACATTTAGGATTGTCTAAAATTTACTAAACCAGATTGCAGTTAGTAACGTTGATGTAACGAAATACTGAAACTAAAGTCATCGTTTCGAAAATTTATAACGCTTTCAAAGGAGTTTAATTTCGAAAATCTGAATACTTGTGCCATTTTTTTTCCTAAAAAATGAATTGTTCCATCAACGTAAAAAACTTGACACTCTTGAAATAATTCGCGAAACATTAATTAGAAATTGATGTACGATATACGAGAGATAACAATTGAGGATAGCAATCTTGATTCCGGTGATCTCGAAACCGGATTATCTCGGAATCACCGAATCACGCGCGTTCAAGTCGTGCTGTTTGTCACTCGTTTAAAACTTGATAAACGAGCGCAACGTGTGCGTCCGTGTGCCTATATCTATATATAACGCAGAAATATCAAATGCCGCGTCGATTTAAACCTGAGATAATCACGTGGCGTAAAGGAGAACGGACGAACGGACGCGTAACGAAGGCTGGCGTGAGGTGAGCCAAGGAGACAGGCTACTACTTCGATTATTGGAAAACCTGATACTCTTGTTCGGAGAGAAAAACAGCCAACAGTCTCCTACGTGGCACAGTGTGGATGCGAGATGGATATCTCCTTCTTTCTCTCTCTCTCTCACTCTCTCTCGTCCTACGTAGAATTACGTACGGTACGCACTGTGAAATTGCTGTACCGAACTGTCTGAACAGGAACGAGGTTCGCGTATCGACAGACCGCGGACTTATTTGGTCTCTACTTCCTTTTTTCCCATACAACGGCCTCGTTGTTATCGAAGGTACGACAAAACGCAGCGTGGAAAAATGGTTTTTTTTTACCTTCGTGTTCTACAGCGATGAATTATACAGTTTGTTAATGGCGATGACAATATTCGACGACTTTGAATTATTTGTCCGAAACACGTTTGAGAAATACAAAGCCACAAATAGTTGAACAGGAGAGAGCCAAAAATTACCTTTAGAAAGTAAAATACAATCGAGAAACCTTTAATCGATGAAAAAACAAACCAACGATATTTATAGAAAGAGAAAACAGAGAAACAACGAAGAATACGAGTAAGGCGATAAAAATATGATCCACAGAGCGGCAAGGGGGAGGAAATGGATGCTGAAAGAAAGAAGTGGAGACGTAGGTTTAAAAAGGGTTATGGAAAATATGGAGTTATTGTCAGGGGATTTTTAATTTGATCAGAGGAAAGAACTGAAAATATCAGTTTTCCAATCTCATGGGAATGAGAAATGATTTTTTTTTCTTTTCTTTTCTTTGATTATATTTCCACGCAATTTGAATCGAATTTGAAACGAATATAGAGTTGATAAGCTGATCGATTTAGGTTTTAGTAACTTACTAGAAACGGGGAAAATTTTTGGGAAAACTGAATCTTAGCTCCTGGGAAAACCTGGAAATGTTTTGCAAGTTTTTTCACAAAATTTTTGGCTAACCTGGTTACAGAAAACGACTCGCAGATAATTTCAGAACCGAATGAAAATACGATGGAGGAAGAAAAAAATGTTACGACAAAGAAAGTGAAGAAGAGAAAATAACTTTTATATCAGGGTGATTTAGAAAAATTTGTTTTTTAATTTAAAAGAAAGATTGTGTGAAAAGATTAGCGATCTACGTTACGTATCTTTTTATGAATCTTTCTGTTAACCGAAACAAATTTTTTAGGACGTGTCACGGTGAAAAATCGGCAATTATTTATCTTTGAAACACCCTAGTGCATGTAAAAGTTGTCATTATATCGTTGATGTATTATTATTAACAATGTTGTAAGCTTGATGAAAGAAAATATTCGTTATTCTGTTTTTTTTATTCAGACTCCAGCGCGTTGTATGCAATAACAATATGTTGTAATTAGAATCGTTTCTTCTTTGTCTGAAAAAAAGGGGGAAAAAAATGAATCTTCTGAAAAAATATTGACTACTTACTTTTACCTTACGTTTCTTATTCTGTTTCGTTATCAGTGTTTTTTTCTTTTTTTTTTCTCTCCCCCAGTTGTTTTACCGCGATACAAACTTGCGTCAGTTTCTTTCCTCTTTGTTTCTTTGTTTTTCTTCTTTTTTTTTTTTCATTGCACACATTACGCGCTGCTGTAGTTCTGAAAGTCGTTGCAGTTAATGTAGAATAGCGTGTAACTAACGATAAATGAAACGTAAGAACGTTATATTGAGGAATGGTTTTTTTTTTTTCCCCCTATTGTTTCTTTCTTTAAGCAGTTAATTACATCAGTGGAGTTTCTATCGCGTGTATAGTCTTCGGATATTTATAATAGTGCAATTGCAAATGCGGTAAATAATTTATCGTCGATTTATAAGAATGGTTTATCAATTTGTTCTAGATATAGTTGGCGATTCGCAAAATCGCGCAACAATTTTCTCGCAACTGTTGAACGGTGTTTGTGGAAAATTGGAAAAAAGAAAAAATGAAATTCCGTTTCATGTATTCTTGCGAAAAAATATCCTAGCGCCGTGGTGGAATTTCTTTTTTTTTTTAATAATTGTTTTTTTTTTCATCACTTCTCTTCGCACGCACTTATTTTCGCCGGATCTCTCGCCGGCTGCAAATACTGCGAAATTAATCATCATCATCGGCATCGTTTTTATTGTTTAAACATAACATCCTGCGTACGTTTCGTACGTACGTTACATTACCGATTGCTACTACGTCGTGTTCATTTTTCTCACGTGTGCGAATTGCTGCCGCTGCATCAAAGCGTGCCGAGCAGCAGTTCAAGGATACCTCACCAAGCTTTAACAGCAAGCAGAGAGGTCACTGTATCGCGATTCTCACTACGAGGTGTTTATTAAACCAGCAAACACATCTCAACCTTTGTTTTTTTTATTTTTTATTTTTTTTTAAATTTATTTTTACACTCGTGGTTCGACTATGTATCGAGAAATTTCACACTTTCGTGGCTAGGAATGGAGACGTGGAACAAAGAAGATAAAAGAATGTTCAGTATCGTTGTTTCTTATTCGAACCCTTGGAGGCGTAATATGCGAATATTTGTGTGCATTTATCGAAGTAATCTGCACGAGGCGGGGTTGAAGTTCCGAATTTAAAAAGTTCGAATTATTTTCTTGTGAAACTTAATGTAAAGAAATCAAACTTTTACCAAACAACAAAGTTACGAAATGGAAAGTTTCTAAAATTGAAACATGTTCATACAGCTCAGTTTACTCAAAGAGTGGGTGTAAAAAAAATGTGAAAACGTGAAAATCGGTATTACCTGAATTATATATAAATAACACGAATATATCGAAAATCCAAAAGAAAGATCGAATCGGCGGTATTTCGCAAAACCAGAAATTTACAGAACTGAAAATCTTGAATCATTCGGAATTTTCATGCTTCAGAATTTTACATTTTCTCATAATCGCACCTTCGAAACTTTTTACTCTCGCTACGAAAATATTCGGAATCCGGCGCTTTCGGAACATTTAAAATTTGGAATATCACTACAAGCCAACAACAACTGCGGACGCGCAGCAGAGAGACCTGCAAGGTGAAAGACCGGAGATAACCGCTTTGCAACATCGGGAGAACGGAGCGAAAATGCAAAATACGAACAAGGAGAGAGTGAAAAGTACATATAAGGGGAAACGATGGAAAGAGATCTACTTGCAGAACTCGTGTTTCCTCCACGAATGTGGCTTTTCCACATCCCAAGAGTATCTCTACGCCAAGCTTTATCAGTCGTACAGGCAAACACTTTTCTTCTATTTTCCCTCTTCTTTTCTTTTCCTACCTTCACCGATCGCACCTTCTAGTCTCTCTCTTTTCCCTTTTCTTCCTATCTTCCCGTATCTTCGTCCTCATCCTCCTCGACTGTTCAGACACACGTCGATAAGAAAAAGAATGAAAGAAAGAAAAAAAAAAAAGAAAGATGGATCTTGTAATCACGCGACCGAAAGCCGTGCAGATTTTTTCTCACCGTCTGCTGTCCGCGTTTCTTTTCGCTACGTTCACGTGACGAGTTGCAAATCTTGCCGGATATTTTTTGTTTTTTTCTCTCTGTTTTTTTTTTTCCTCTCTCATTCACACCTCGACGCGTCTAAGAACTTCTCGACAAAATTTTATACACTTTACCAAGGGCTTATATTTTTTCTTACCCTTCTTCAAAAATTACTCGTGCAATAATAATTCGACATCCAGATTACGTTTCTTCGTCCGCATCACAGTGAAATTTTCAATTCGCGTTTCTACGTTACTTGTCTTATACGTTTGCGCATTCCTACGTGTACAAATGTACAAGTTGTTTGTTGACTCATATATATTGTGTATGTATATATATGTATATATTTTTTTTCAATACCTTTTTCCACGGATCACGCTCCAAGATCTGCCCTGGTTTCTTGTGTATTATTACGTGCGTCCCTGCAGTCATCGCATCATTTTTCGCTTATCTCCGCGACTCCGTGGCCTTACTCGTTATTTATTTACTTTGTGATGGATTTTTTTTTTTCCTTTTTCTTTTTCAATTTTGTTTTCTAAACCACAAATAGACTCAACCGTTCTTATATATATATATATATATATACACACAGGCACACACTTCGGGATATTTTTTCAATCTTCGAGATTATCACGATCGTATTGCGCATGCATTTAGATTTGTTTGCAATGAAAAATGAAATTTTTCAAAAACAAACGACGGTTTTAATCAGTTTAAAGTGAATATAATATAAACGAGGAGTTTGTCAAAGGTACGATGGATGAGAATGAGAGGAATATAAGGTTAGGATCTTCTTTTTTTTTTTTGCGGTTTATATACCTAAGCAAGAAAGATAAAATTACGTCAGCGAGAAGAAAAAAAACAAGAACAACATTAAAGTATCCAATTTACAGACTCACGTTATACGTCACGATACGCATTGTGACTAAATTTATCATCACTTTGGTATGCAGATTAAATATCTTGTTATTGTAGAAAATTGAATTCGCTAACCTTCGCGAATATAATAGTTGTTGCGAGGAGGGAATAGGTAATATTATATATTTGCCTATCCGCCGTAGTTTCTTCTATTCTACGCTCAGTTTCCTTCTCTTTCTATGATAGCGCTCAGAGTCGTCGTCGTCGTCGCCGAGTAAACGAAGAAAAGCAATAAATCTCGCAATAACACTTAGGTAGCCTGTGTCCTCCTCAAAACCCACGCGCAATATGCGGAACGCATGCATCAAACTCTCGAGTAGGTGGAAAATAGGTACAATACTTGTATATATATACACATATATTCGGTTCATTGCCGCAATGCATGATCAGTCCGCAAAGGTCAATTGATTGTACTGAAAAATCAAGAAAATATATACATGAAAGAAGAAAAAAAAAAAAAAAAGAAACGAACCAAGAACACCCCGTAATTATACGAGGCATTCCACCCGAAACCGAACTGCTTCTGACTCCACGCTATTGGCTATTTGATTTATTTTCAAGTATGACGATGCAGAGGAGAGACAACGAAAATCATCCTTTACCGAGTTTTTCACTTTGTCTAGAAATTTTGGACCGTGGATTTGATTTTTACCGCTACGAAAAACACGGAAACCCAATTTTCTCATGAACAGATCTTGTGGATTGGCTTTTCAAGTTTTTATCACTAATTCTTTGATTGAAAAATGAAAATTTTTCAGATCAAGATGAAAGCGGGCAAAGGTTTTGGTTTAAAAATTGCAGGCGAAATAAGTGCATGATTAAAAAGTGACAAAGAACGTGTAAAATATGAATTAGTATTTTTTAAATTTATATTCAATTGGGATTATTTATTTGAAAATTACTTTTTCGTGACTTGGGGGAGCAGTGAAAATCAAATCCGTGGTCCGAAGAATTCTACAACCCGGTGAAACATGTTTTGTTTTTTTTTTTCACACTACACCATGGTTGAAAGTGAAAAAAAAAAGAAAAAGAAAATGCCGATCGTGAGGGTCACACGTAGCTCGGTTTGACGCGGAATGCCTCATACATGTACACCGTCTAATTTGTTCAAAGATCAACGTTTTCGTCTTTGGGAATGCTGCAGAATAGAATATATAATGAATGATGATAATTAGACCATTTTGTAGCTTAAAATGAAAATGAGAGTAACGGGAAATTTGCAAAAAAAAAAAAAGAAAAAAAAAAGAAAAACGCACGGTTCTAACACCGAAGGCATTAGATTCGATTCTCTCTATATATTTACAGAATTATATATTTGCATTGCGCGTGTATTTACAACGCGTATCGGCATACGTGAGGCGTATAAGGTTAAATACGTCATCGCGTTGGTGCAAAATTGTGTCAACACACAGAAACGAGAGAGCAGTGCAACAGCAGCAGCAGCAGCCTGCACGGTAGGCTGAATGATAAGAGCGTCGTGTCATCGACTTCTCGACACTATTTATACGCCGGGTATATACGTAGCATAGATATTTACCAAGCTAGACCAATACCGTATCGCATACGTGTGCGTGCGTGGCTATTGTAAGTATGCACGTACCAGAACGGTTCGAGGTCTCTGTTGCGAGATCGCGAGGAGAGGAGAGGAGAGGAGAGGAGAGGAGAGGAGAGGAGCGGAGAGGAGAGGAGAGGAGAGGAGAGGAGAGGAGAGGAGAGGAGAGGAGAGGAGAGGAGAGGAGAGGAGAGGAGAGGAGAGGAGAGGAGAGGAGAGGAGAGGAGAGGAGAGGAGAGGAGAGGAGAGGAGAGGAGAGGAGAGGAGAGGGAGGAGGAATGGAGAAGAAGCGGTCAGAGCACGAGACGTGACAAAGCTGCGCTGCAACATCTCCGTCTCCCTCTTTCTCTCTCTTTTACCTTATTTACCTTATTTTATGCGTTATTTTTGTTTTCTCTTAGTTTTCGCCATCTTTAGTATTTATTTTACTTCTCGTTAGGTAAATCTAGAGCTGCGAACCTCTGCCTTATGCCAACCTATTTTTAGATCAAAATCCTTGACGACGTTGACTATCCGATGTTGCACTGAGAAAAATTTCATTTGCTACAGTAACTAGAAAAATTGAGTAAAACAGGTATCGTTGAAAAAACCGTTTGAATATTGTTGGAATTACGAAAAACGAGATACGCGTAACGATTCTTTTTTGGTAAATGCAACGCAAAATCAGTTTGTGAGGTTTACTCTACTTTTTTGTTAGTTAAACGAGACTTTAACGTCAATTTATTCTTGCTAAAGCATTAAATTTTCGCAACAGTTGCAAGAAAATACAGCAAGAGTGATCTTAATGAGAAATCGGAATAACCGGGACTCCGAACGTAAAAATATCCAAAATTCAAAACAAAGAAAGATCAAAGTGGTGAAATTTCACTGAGCCAGAAATTCGCGGAACTTGAAATCTTGGATCATCCAGAATATCGATGTTTCGGATTTTAAAATTTTCTCATCTTCGCACTTTCGGAACTTTGAGCCTCGGGTTCCGAACCATTCGAAACTTTGATGTTTCGTCTTGGTTTGGTTTCTTTGCTTTAAGTTTTGACATAAAAAAATTCGTAATCCGGCGCTTTTGGAACTTTTGAAAATCGGAGTTTCAACCCCGCCTCTCTTCTACTGCACGTACAATGCTCAGCAGTTTGCACTTGTGATGTGTTGTTACAAATGCACCGTACCGCGAAAAATGCGATTGTTCGATTAGCCGAGTATTCTTGGATACTCGCCGGTTCGCGAAGTAGAGAAAAAAAATAAAATAAATATATAAACGAATAAACAAACTCGTTACAACAGGGAAAGCTGACTTTACCGCCAAAATGAATCTTCGAGCGGGATTTTATCTCGCAGGCAGTTATGCAAAGTCCACTGCGACACGAAAAATCAACTTGTAACGTTGGCGAAAAACATTATCTCAAAAATAGGCACAAATTTTTAAATTTGAATATTACTTTATAGATCTTAAGGTTGGAAAATGTGAGCATGTTTCTAATTTTTCTCTGCAAAAATTGAAATCCAATTGCAACCGAAACGTTCCTTCATGATCGTTTCTTTTCACACCTAGACTTGACAAGCAAAAGTTGTTCAAATTATTTATCCTTATATATAAATATTGTCCAATCACCAACAAATCATCTCATGCCAATTATTTCTTTCAATTTTTCTGTTACAGGTAAGAGATGCCGAGCAGATTTATTTCCCCACTTTTCTCACGTCTCCCCGAACGAATAATCATTCGTCACAAATTTAGATGAAAACCGATGACTAAAGGTATTTACAAAATTCCCATTACCGGACAATTCATGTACGTAAATTTTATATTCGAATTCCACACCTTGGCCGTTAGAATTTTTTGAAAATCCTCGTCACTGGTTAAAACAGAATAATAATAACAATGATAATCATCATCATCATCATCGGAGCAACGATTTTCGTCAATCGTACGTCTCTGTAATTATTTCGTTATCATTTCACACGGCGTTCATATCTGCGACGATTTTTCTTTTGCTTTTTATACTTGCGCTTCGTAACGTATTTCGCCCCGCGTTCAACGGTTGGTTGTTTTTTTACACTTTTGGCATCGTTTCTCGTCGGCTGTGTCAGCCGTTCGTTTCGGCGCTTGCCAAACCGCCAAAGCTAAAAGCCAATCTCACAAAAGCGTTCAGCGCCGCTTCTGTGTCGCTACAGTCGCTCGTACAAACTTGCTAATTGCATCTCGATTTTATTCGCGGTATCGCGGATGAAAAATGCGATTAATAATCATTAATACTTTGTTTTTTGTTTTTTTTTTCATTTTTCCTTCATTTCTCCGCTCTTCGTTTCTTTTTTTTCCACTATCGTTGTTACAAAATAAAAAAGTCTACATTGAGTTGTAACTCTGGCAAATACTGTTGCTTGCTTTGATTTGGAAATGAAAAAAAAAAGATAAAATATATATATATATATATTTTTTTTTAAATTGAAACAAATGAATAAAAAAATTATTTCGACTCGAAACATGCCGTACGGCAGCTGAATTATATTTATAAATGTTACTTTAAATATCTCTTAACACGCACACGCGAACAACTCGTAGAGATTCTCCGCGGCTCGTTTTCTTTCTCTTTTTCATATCGACGTCCTGCCCCTGAAACCTAGCCAAAAAGATTTATATATCAATTCAACTGTAACGTCGATACACTCGCTTCATCTTTCTTTCTCTCTTATTTTCTTTCATCCACGTTTGCGTGCGTCGAACAGCTAACCGGCTATTGAATTTCTTTCAGTCTGTCTATCCATCTATCTGTCTATCTATCTATCCATCCGTCCGTCCCTTTACTTTGTTTCAACTTTACTCGGTGATATTAAACCTCGAAGTGGGCACGTTTATAAATATTCTAATAGAAACTTTCTTCTTCTTCTTCTTTTTTTTTTCGTTCTTTTTCTCCATTTCTTTCCGAATCCTTTCATGCTCTTTTTCTTTTTTCTCGTACTCATGTCAGAAAAAATCGTCCCAAACGATATTCAGAATTTATTACTCTTATCGTCATTGCTATCACGCACGAAATGATAAAAAAGCTTACGGAGTTCCGCTCGAATGATGATTACCGACTCGTTTGTTTCTACACTTTCTTTACTTCTCTTAGTTTTATTTATTTATTTATTTTTTTTTCTTATTTCTCGAAACAGTACCCTTGTTCACGTATTTTTCTCTCACCCCTATCTCTACGAATTCGCTCGAAGAATATTATTGTACGTCGTGTTGTAAATCACACGTATATTATCGTACGGCAATAAGAACAATGATAATGCAAGAACGCGTTCGCTCGCTTTTCTCGGCGAGACGATAACGAGACGCGTAGACCGTAATCGTGAACAATAATAATAATAATAACAACAATTATGACAATAACGGCAGTTAAATACCATGCATTTGTGATTAAAAAAAAAAAAAAACATTTCAACATACTTTTGCAACAATCTAACGAAAACACGAGGCGATAGTTACGCCGCGTTAAATTCATACACATTTCAACGTGCGTGCGGGGATCGTACACAATATTAATGAGGCGTTTATAGGAGTAATATAACGCGAAACGCTTGCTCAGCGATACCTTGCAGATCAGCAACTCTCCGAGAGCTTTTTTTTTTTTTTTTTTTTTTTTTCTACCGGCCTGGCTATCGCTTGTTATTATTTTATTTTTATTTTTTGGATTTTTTCTTTATTTTTATGTTCGCCTCCTCGTATCATTAAGTCTTGAACGATTTAACAGTGTGAAGTAGAAGAAGAAGAAGAAGAAGAAGAAGAGAAAAAGAGTTTGCGATATCTTCCGATGAAACAATTAAAAGAACGTTTTCGTACGGAGGCGTATTTACGTAGGAATTATACAATTTGAGAAAAAACTTCTACTTTTCGTTATTCTTTTTCTTTTGTATACTTTGCCAAATTTTACATTATTCACTTCGTTTCTATGTACCGTTGTTCGGGCCAATTAACCGAAGTTTCCAGAGGCGTTGGCGAAAACGCTGTATGCAGAAATTATATTATTCCGTTTTCTATCTCTCCATTCGCGTAAATGCAGCTTCGCCTTTTTTTTTTTATTTCTTTTAAACCCCTTTCCAGGCATTCAACCCTCTCCATTGCTCGTGCAACGTACCGAAGCTATTTCGTTATACACGCTCCTCTTTCTATCCCTCTATATCTCTCTCTCCGTTTTATCCTATCTCCAAAAGACCAACAGGGTGTTTTCCCTCTAATTTCTTCGAAGCCACTCTCAGCTGCAACGGGATTCCCGGCTCTTCCCGCAGGGAGGGTTAATTCTCTCTCTCTCTCTCTCTCTTTCTCTCTTTCTCTCTCTGTCCTCCCTTCCCTGCAGGATTAAGCAACATCGTACGTCCAATTAACACCTCGCTCTCCGATATCTCCTTCGTATTTTTCTTTTTCCTCTTGTTCTTCTACTTCCTCTTATCACCTTTAGATACATGCAGGAAATTACCCACACGCATGTATATATTACGTATTATATTATTAGAGCGTTATATAAAAAAATAATTTACAATTTTTCTCACCGTGGCAGACCCTAAAAAGTTTTTCTTAGGTCGAAGGAAAGTTCCGCGAAAAGACGAGCGTTCTACGTTAAGTGGAGGAAGATCGGGCTCACAATCGGTTGATTTTTCGCTCATTGTTTTACATTTTTTTTTTTTTTTTTTTCAACGTGCAACGAAACACGTTGCATCATTTCAATTATTATTTCTTTTCCTGATATTTATATTCAATCCAAAGATCACGATCCATAACACAAAGTATCATCGACCGGGAATCTTATTCTCTTCAATTAACAGTTCATATTAAATTATACTATAACTGTTGTATGAGATTGAATTAATAATGAAAAAGTCGTCGGACAGACATCTCGAAAATCAACCGGAGACTTGATATTACAAGTGTGGGTCTTCTCTGTGATCCAAATTGACATTACAGATTATTTATTTATTGACATTGCTAAATTGACAGATTGATGCTGGTAACGATAATGAAAAAGAAAAAAAAAAAAAAATTGTAAAAGCGAAACATCAACCGAGAGCGATCGTTCTTCCACTTAACCTCGAACGTTCAACTCTCGACGCAACATTTTCTTTAGCCTAAAGAAAACTTTTAGGTTGTGCCGCGGTGAAAAATAGCAAATTCTTTTTTGCGAAACACTCTAATACACTAGCGGATGGTAATATATCTTTATGTTTTTGTTACATGTGTGTATAACTCTTCACTCTTTTTCATCCCCGTTTCGTTATCAGTTCAGTTGTATTTTCCCACCCCTTGTATCGTTTTTCCCGACGGAATTCTCCGCTGCATCAGGTAAATTTTGTACGTAAATTTTGCATCTCTGCCGCAAACATTCGCTCGCCGAGAGTTTCGCGATCGCGAAAACTACACGTAGAGAGAGAGTTGAAACAAATATTGGATCCGAAGTTCGAGCCGGTACGCCGAGAGAAAGAGAGAGAAAGGCGAGGTTTGAAAGGGTGAAACTCGGCCCTCCCCTCAACTCAACAGATTTAATTAACAAGCGACATTTTTTTACACGTCTGCAGACTCCATAATACATCAGCCTCTCTTTCCACTCATCCTTATATCGCTGCCATGCCTCGTGATCCTTCTGCGGTCACGTGTATTTATTTTACATCCACCCAGACGCGGGGGATCCTCTTTTTCTTTTTTATTCAATTTTTTTTGGTTTTTTTTGTTGCTTTACTGGTATTTGGTTTCAACATTTTAACCTGGTATCTGCAATAACACGTGCTGTAAATTTTATACCGAGATATGCGGAGCCGGAAGCGATTCGTCAAACTAATAATAATAATTATAACAATAATGGTAATAACAGTAACTTGCTGAAAGTTGTAACGAAAGTGGAAATTTGCGACGAAGAACAGGGTTCGAGAGTTGGAATTGATAAATTGTCTTTTTAATTTTTCAAATAAACTTCGCGGAGTTTTTCTTCGCGTCTTTGACGACGAAATGAAACCGTTTGACAATTCTCTGCCGAACTAACGTGAAGCTGAGGAAAAAAATTTATTAAGATATTTGGTAGTTAATGACGTTTATTACATTGCTTCTACGCGATAAAGTTGAATAATAGTTGCAGTCGTTTGAGGTTTTCTTTTTTTTTCGGGCAATATACATATCTATGTAGGTACGAAGTGCGTAGGTATAAAAATTTAAAAATCGAATGAAACGATTTCAAAATCGGAATATTTGTCGGTGTGATTGCCTCACTTGATAATTTCTTGGATAGAAAATAGAGAAAGAAAGGAGGGGAGGGGAGGAATATCCGAGAAAATTGAAGAAAGATGTTGCTTAGATTAATTGAATACCGAGCTTGAATTGTAACAAGTGGGGCATTTAATATCAACTTGTTTTTTATTTTTCGTTCTGTTGTTTTTTTTCTCCAACGTACGTTGTATAAAACAACGCCGCAAGTTCTCAGTCTTAAATCGCAGCTTTGAGGCAAACTGCTGCGGTTGTAAAAGAAACTTGGAAATAATTCCGCCTTTATGAATATATAACAAAAACCACAACAACAACACGGCAACCTGAACGCGGAACCTTCGGTGAAACTTAACACTTGTATTTTATATATTTTGGCGTTAAGTTGTCTGGTTCCTTGACCCGGGGCACATATATATTTTCTTACCTGAATTTTTCTCCCTCGCGTGTTCTCTCTCCATGCAGGCTGAAAAGAGAGAAAAACAACAGAGGGAAAAGATGCACGAACAAGAATTAAAACCGGTTCGTTGTTGGCTTTGCATTAAAAATGCAAGACAATATACTGCGTTCAAAAGGGCAAAAATGAAAAATTAACAAAATTAAATAAAAATCGGGTCAGAGGTTTGCTTTAAGTTTAAAGAAATCCTCCATGCGAAGCGAAATTTTTCTGCCAACTCGACGAGTTAGTTTGAAAAAAGAGAAAATGAAAATAATGGTAATATAAATTATATAAAAAATCGATTATTTCGTAGTTTTTTTAAACGGTGCATGTGAAACTAAAATTTCGTAAATTTCGGAATGTAGTCGTAAAGGCGGCAAAGTTTTTTGGTAATTTGTAGGTTGATTGAAAATATTTTTCAATATCATGTGAAAATGAAAATTCACTTATTATATCAAATAGGTTTATTCAGTTGGTAAGACAATGATAATAGTAGATACTTTAATCACACAATTTGATATTGTACCGGCATCGTTTATGAAAGTGAAAAACACAAAAACTGATTGTTGGTAAAAATACAATCGAGTCTGAAAAATAATCGATTATACTCGATTAATCGGGAAAATTGTGTACGATTTAATCGAAAATCAATTATTTTTGGTTATTTTTAGTATACATATATTTTGGGTTTTTATCCTTTTTCCGTTCTTCATCTGCTCGTACGAGTCGAACGATGTATTCTGTCACCGGAAATCGGTATAAACCAGGTAACGGTGAACAAAGATCGATCAGGTGTTAGTCGGAGTTAGCGGTGAAATTCGATAGACGGACGCCTCTTGGTTTTCGCAGCCTCGGTCGTGTCGACGTCGACGTTAACGTCAAGTTTGACGTAACGGTTAGATACTGTCAGGTTCAGACGCCGGTTTTCCATTGTGCGAGAGGAACTCGTTAATGAACGTCGACCGGAGGCTTTCCACTGACTGGGTGACTGCTTGCTTGTCTGCTTGCATCGCGTATGCGCGAGTTTCAATTCGCGATTGCAGCAGCAGCAGCAGCAACAACAGCACGCGCATTTCTCTAGGAGGAAATTGAATGTCGCCGTTACGATTCTACTTGTGTTTTACCAGCTGCAACGGACGCGAGGATACCTGAAACATCGACACCGTGATGAAGGAGAGGGGGGGAAAGAGAACTTGAGATGTCAACAAAAAGGGGCGGTGTCAAAGTTCCGAATTTGAAAAGTTCCGAAGGCGCGGAATTCCCAACTTTTTCGTGACGAAACTTGTAGTAAAGAAACAAAACTTTGAGGAACCATCAAAGTTTCGAATGGTCAGAAAACCGACGGCTCAAAGTTCCGAAATTCAAGATTCCGAAAAGGCAAAGTTACGATAGAGCAAAATTCCGAAAAGCAAAAATTCCAGTAGAACGAAAAACTTGAAAGAAAGTTTATTGAAAATTTTATGTACTACAAATTTGGTTCACACCATTTTTAATGTTTCATTAATCATTAACTATGTATTTAGCAATAACCGTGTTAAAGAAAGTTTGACGCGCTATAAGTAAAAACCTATGCGTTATACAGAAAAATCGCTTCTATTATTCTGCATTCGTACAAGTCTGGCTATCCATATTATCCTTCCAACGCGGACTAAGAATCTATTTTCTTTTTTTTTCTTGTTCCTCTTAATTTTTTTTTTTTTTTTTTTTTATTATTCTCAAGAGGCACGAATTTGCGACAGGAAGAGGTACGCGATTGCAGTACGACAATGAATGCGAGGAGGAACCTAGAGTTTCTTTCGTCCCTGCAGGCGTTCATGACCCGTTAACATTTTTGCAGATAAATAATGCACCGTACGCATTGTCCATTATTCCTCGCGACGTTGCGAAGGTGAAGGGAGAAGGGAAAAAAAGAGAAAAAGAGAAAAAGAGAAAGACAACGAAGAGTTTGTACTCTTTATAACGTAACAATGCCTGGGTGTGGCGATCACACACACATATATATATATATATATGTATACACGAAGAAACTTTGGCCCGCGAGAGAAATAATTTTTCGTCGTTTAATTTATGGTCGTGAGCGAGGTTAAGCAACGGTCCCAAAAATTACGTGCTTCACTTCTCGTTTGAATTTCTTCTCTCTTTTTTTATATCATACTAAACTCGTCTTGACGCCCCGCCCCCCCCCCCCTCCCCCCTTCTTTTTTTAAACAACAGTATTCATTCGTCGAGTAGCTTATGGGTATTCAAATTATCATCACAAGGAGTTTATTTATAATTTATTCCCGATGATATCTCTTCCCCTTCACCCTCAATTAACGGCAATTACTTAGCCCCTTTCCCCTTATTCGCGGTTCCTGCCGGAGAATTTTCCGCCACCCTTGTAGCTCCTCGCAGATTTTTACTTTTTATGTCTTCTACCCCCTTTTTTTTAATTTTATTTTATTTTTTTTTTTTGTTTTCATTTCTTACCCCTCCCCCATTTGACAAATTATAAAAGAGCGAAGTGAAGGGGTTTCGAGAATCCTACCCGCTCGATTTTCTCGCGTCTCTTCAAACTCTCTCTCTCTCTCTCTCCCTTCCCTCCCTTCCCAACGTTTTCTTGGCAAATTCTTTTGTCGCGAGATTTAAAATGCAGATGGGATCCCATTTAAGAAGCCGCAGCTCAAACAACTCGTCAATTAATTTCATTACATCCCCCTTTCTTAACTTCGACCGTCTTATGTCAGGTATATTTATACATAACTCGCTTCGCTTGGTTTTGTCATGCGAGAAGAAAAAAATCTCCTCGACACTGGGGGATGAAAAATAAACTATTTAAAATAAAAAATTGAAAGTTTGACGCGGCGTGACGATCAGTTTATATTAGCCGGTGCTTCGTTTAGCTTTCACAGATTTTTTCTTCTTTTTTTTTTTTCTACTGTTCTCAACCATATACATACATCAGAAAGAAGCTTATAAAAAAATTTAATCAGTGCGCGCTAGAATCGCCGTATTTCTCTTTGCGACACAGTTTTTTCGATTTCTTTACCATGTATACATGCAAAAGAGATGAGAATAAAGTTCCAAGTAAAATTGTCACGTAATTATTTTCAGTCTCGTATATTCAGGTTCCTTTTTTTTTCCAACACCTACACCCTCGGAAAATGATTATCCTACGGTTTTTATCTTGTTTTTTTTCCGTCTGTTTAAGTATACGTATAATACATGTACCTGTGACGTATATTATATGTAATAGTTGAAACAATCCCATGCATATTTACATCATGTACACAGAAGGTGACAGACGAAAAACTGTCTCTCTCGTTCTCCGGTCCTCATTCTCCGCTTTCTTTTTCCTCCCCCTCTCCCCCCTTTTCTCTCCTCCTCACCGCCCCGAAATCTCAGAGCGTTTTATTCGCGGGTCTCGCTTTGCATTTAAACATGTAGTTTGGTTAATTTATTCGCGATAGGGCGGGACGGTAGTCGTCTGACTGGCCGCACGTAAAGTATATGAATAGTCCTAACCGAGCTTGAGGGGAAAAAAAACTTTCTTCGTTAAGAACAGAGAAGCCGGCTCGTTATTCTCGGAGAGAAACGCACTGCGACCACTTTTACACACCCCCCATATACATGTTGGTACAGCTGTTGGAAGGTATGGGTACGATAACTGTGAAAATTCACAGCTCGACTCCCCCCGGTTAGCAAAAGAAATGAATAAACGGGGAGAGAGAGAGGATGAATGAAAAACTCGCTATAAATTATGGATGATTTTTTGTTCCCATGTTCAAGGAAAGAACATCGGGTATGTAGTATGAATGCATGTATGTATGAAACTACTTTACAAGAGAGAGAGAGAGAGAAAGCGAAAAGAAAAGTCGCAAATTTCAACCCTTCTATACAGGTTATACGTATATTCACATATACACGTATACGTGTATGCGTGTAACCCGTACCTGTCGCAGAGTAAAATAAGAAAGGGCATTTGGTGAAAGGGGTTGCGAGTTTCATTGCGGCTTAGTTTGTTATCGTCTCGGTGTACTTTACGAGGGACGTTTTCCACCGTCTGCGGGGGGGTATAAAGGTGTCGGTCGTGGGACGGAATGAAGGAGGGTGGCGGTGGAGGTGGGGGCGGAGGAGGATGAGGGGGAGGGGGAGGGAAGGAAGATTTAAAGAGGCGGTGGAGTACGCCGAGGGAAGTTTGCACCTTGGTATCCCCCGTGCTAATTTTACGAGGTTAGTTAACTCTTGTAAGACGCTTATACCTCGGTCTTATAGCAATAATATATATATATATATATATTATATATATTATATAGGGTGGGGGAGGGGTACTAATTTCGTAATTTAGGTGAGAGCCAAGTTTAAGTTGTTTAAATGGGCGGTGAGGTAGGTTGATTTTTATCGCTCTTTGTACGCACCGTGAAGAAGACGATCAACCTGCCGCTCCCGTGTAACGAAAATGAGTAAATTTCATTTTTCATCATTAATCCGTTACACGTACCCGTAATCTTATTTTTATACCGAAGGTGTGAGATACTTGGAAGCTGTGAGAGAGGTGGTGAGATTTCGTTAGTACCATGGTTTTTGGGTAGCGATGGTAGTCGAAGAAGAAGCAGTGGGGTGGAAAATTTCCATACAAATTCACCGTGAAGTAGGTAATAAAATTTAAACAGCGCTTCGGAAGTTTATGGACTTGCCAAGCGCTAGCTCCGGCTAGCCAACCACCAACCACCCCCAATGCCTATGGGTTGTCTGAAACAAGCTAGGTGCCGTCTGCTCCTCGTACTTCACCAACTTCGGAATTACGCGGGCAACACCCTATTAGCAATAAACTGTGTTGTAGGTGCCCGTAGCTCGGCCCTAGCTTGACACCGTCGCTTTCCACCAGACAACTTGCTTGTAACAGGTACCGGCATCTCTTCCTCATGGAATTGACGAAACTTTCCAATGCAGGTCGGTTTGTCAGCTAGCTAACTACTTACGTACCTTTATCCTGTTACGGAGATGGAGCGAGATGGGAATCGTTCCTTCTTTAAACTCTCTTGAAATTGTTTGCGCGAGGACAATGAAGAGGAATGGTCGGCGGAAACGGACAATGGTTGTACGGTAACGTTCATTAATGGGTTTCCAACGGTTCGGTATATTTGGAATTTTGTTATCGGAATGAAAAGTGATACAAGCTTTCTTTACATGGATATTTGTCTTGTTCCTCTCGTAACTCGCGTCGCTGGTGATGGGAGCGTAAAATTTGCTTGGAAGGCAAGCTCGTTTCGGTTTTGACGTGACACTGGAAATCCATCGATGAACGTTGTGTTACCGCATCGAAGGAGCTGTGGATTTTCTCACACGAGCTCTTCTTCCACCCGATATGACGCGGACGCAACATCTCGTTGAGTTCAACAACCAGATGCAAATCCGTACGATATTTGCTAATTCTCACCGCGGATTATTATTATCTGCTTTAATCGTAGTGTTCTTCTCTGCGCGGGTGGCAGGGTTCGACGCCTAACGAGGCATTGTCCCTGCTTGCCTGCCTGCTTGCTTGCCGTCACCCCAGCGCAGCACCACCAGCAGCAGCAGCCGTCGCGACGCTCTCAACGTGCGCATTAGGAATACGAACGAGGTATAAAACGTTTAAATTATGTACAAATTATGCCGGAGGAAAAGAAAAAATAAAAAAAAAAAAAAACAGATAAAGAAGAAAAAGTTACCGGGAGAACAAAGAGGGTTGCCACAACGCGTGGCGCGGGAAAGTGTTCTTTTGGAACGATCGTTGAAGCGTAGAGTTTTATGGTCACGTTATGGGGGTGGCGTGTAGGTGTTTAAGTCCATCCGTTGGCCGACTTAGTCGAAAAGTAAAATTTAAACTCGGCGTGTTTTCCGTGTACGTGTTTTTGGCAACGAGTGACGTGAATTATACCAGAGAGAAGTTGCTCGGGTGCGACGATTTTGGCAGTCTTGACGATCGTCGCGGTTCGTGCGGGGGTTGCGAAAAGCTGTGGATGGGGGTGGGGGTCTCTTTTGTACAGCGGTAAATCAAGTTAATATAAATCCTTTATTGCTTCTCGGTGAAAATTACCTATCAAATAGTCTGGCAGACAAAGCAGTTGAATAAAGTCGTATCCAGGGCTCCGACGCCATGAGCATTTGCATAATGGGCCATACGTTTCGACGGCCGAGTCTTGCGGAAGGAACTAACCCTTCCTTACCGTCCTTCCGTCCTCCCTTCCCCTCGAGCCGTAGATATAGTTAAAATTCACAATTGCTTGTTTCAGTTGGCCATTGTCTGGCTTAATTGGCAAACGAAATATCGAGGGCTTAAACTCGCTGCTGCTACTGCTGCTGCTGTTCCACGTTTCGGTTGAAACTTGGAGGGAAATTTTATCTCCCTCTCTCTCTCTCTCGCTCTCTCGAAATCCCTTTCCGGTACTTTTTCTTTCCTTCTTTGCGGAAACCGCAGAAGTGATCTTCCGCATCTAGGAACTCTCTAAATATTCACCAGAAGAGAACAATTTACTCGGTTTGTCAGGGGTTGTTAAATCCAGTCAAATATACTTCGAGTACGAGTCGTTACTTCGTTATACCTTCTTCTTCTTCTACTACTTTTTCTTTTTCTTCTTCTACTACTTCTTCTTCTACTGATTCTTGTACACCGGTTTTGATCCATCCATATTCAACTACTGAGTTCAGATCCATGGTAATTGACGGTCGACGAGTTTGTCCGTAAAACATGACCAGAGTTGGGTTCTAGGGTTCTCCTTCGGACAAAAGTAAGTTTGTAATACGCTTATTATTATTAATATTATTATTATTATTATTATTATTCTACGCAGCTCTACTTTCTCGTTATCATGAACCTTCCGAGTAGAGTCAGTTTCAAAGTACCGCGGCATCTTAACGGGTAGATAAACAGTCCATATTTATGACAGGAGTCGGGAGCGTCATTTTTGCGGATCCTTGGGCCATTCGTATGTAAAGCAGGGACAGTAAGGCAAGCAGGCAGAAGCAGCAGACAAGGCGACTCTGGTGGAATCTCCTCTCTCTCTCTCCTTGGTCTCCCCCCACATCATCTCTCTTCTCTCGTCTTCTCTTCTCTTCGCTCCATCGCCCCGTTTCCTCCACTATCGGCGGTCTCATCCTCCGCCTCGAAGCGAGTCCGCAAGATATGCAAATGTCACTAATTACTGGTAGCACGGGATTACACGAAGCCTTTCGCCTCTCTATCTCTCTCTCTCTCGCTCTCCCCCCTTTACCCACCCAACCCATCGGTTCCGCGCCGCCACGCGAGCGAACGGAGCAAAGCAGAGGGCCAAAAGAGAACTCCTCTCTTCCTTACCTCGGCAAGTATACCTCTCTATCTGCATTAAACCTTCGCCTACTGCCACTACCAGATAACTAACACTTCGTAACGACTTTGCTAAAATCCCTCGGTCTCCTTGAAACTGATGGCCTGTAATTTCAGTCCCGGCAAAGAGAGGCACCGGTAGCTAGATATCCTCCTCTTACTTAACAACGCAAAACGCTCTTCTTGATTATCCGACGACTTTATAAACCACCTTATCCTCGTTCGATGCGGAAATACTCTGCCTATTGCGGAGCTCAGCTGTAACTCCGATGCCAAACGAGGTATCCAGTCATTTTTTAAACATCAAATATTTAAACATTCACTCCTCTCGCACCTACATTGGGAGTTCGACTTGGCCCCATTCTTTTTTTTTTTTTTTCCTGGTAAGAAAAAAGAAACAAGATCATAGCAGATTTGTTTCAATAATCCTGTATCATGATAGATCAGGACCCATTTGGACATACTCGTAACTAAGTTGTTATTTTTTATTTTATTTTTTTTTCCTACCAGCAGAGCTGTAAAAGAAAAGTTCAACTTGGGTGTGACACAATTTTAACTCTTAACTCGGTTCTTTCGTCACACTTTTCGAACCCTCTGAATCCCATGGTTATTACCCGATTAAGCCCGAGGTCGCGTACCGGAGGGAGATGAGCGGTCCAATAAGGAGGACGGACTTTGGAAGGGTCCGGGATCCGTTGTTCTTTTTCTCTCGTTTTAGGGTCACGTCGACGACTTTAGGACAGGTTAGTTTTATCTCGACGATCCTTCGCCACTTTGCGATATTTTCTTTCGTCACTCCAATCGATCGTAACTGCGTGCGTGCGTGCGTGCGTGCGTGCGTGCGTGCGTGCGTGCGTGCGTGCGTGTGTGTGTGTGTGTGTGCGTGCGTGCGTGCGTGCGTGCGTGTGTGTGTGTGTGTGTGTGTGTGTGTGTGTGTGTGTGTGTGTGTGTGTGTGTGTGTGTGTGTGTGTGTGTGTAGACACTTGCATAATTCCTTGAAGATTTTTTTTCTCAAACTTACGAACTCCATTTTAGGTAACTTTCCGTTATAATTCTTACGTACTGACTTTGGCATTGTAAAAATTGCAGAGCCTTAAGTTACGGTCTGTGATCATATTTGCTCACTCTGGTACATACAGGCCTGTCTGCCTGAGTACGGAGTGGGCGTTAAAACTATGATACCTCATAGTCGTCCGGTTGGAACGAAGTAGGAGAGAAATAATCACGTTCGTTCAATCATGCCGACGATGATGATGATGATTATTATTATTGTTGTTGTTGTTGTTATTATTATTATTTCCGCGACTAATAATAAGCGGGTGTTCGATCATCCGTTAGGTGGCAATGTTACCTGCCCGCACCATAGATCAGGGTCTCGGATGTGTCAGTTAAACAGGATCTTACGCCGGTGTTATCCTTTTTCCGTATCTCGGTACCCGGACCGACACGCCATACTAAATCATCTTCAGGCAATCAGCCTCCGCCTTGTGCATCCCACCCGAAGGCTTTTACTGCACTTTTACTTGGACCTTCGTTGCTCGGCTGCTGCTCGACACAGCGTATTTATTAATACTCGCACGTTTATTGCTCTACATGTATTATTACGCCTTGCAGTATAGTAAGTTAGTGAAATGGATATGTTCGTAGATTTTTCGAGATGATGATGATGATGATGATGATGATGATGATGATGATGATGATGATGATTATCGGTATCCTTTGTGAAAATCGATTCAGCGTCGTTTCGACACTTTCGACGAATCTCAATTTTATTGATCAACTGGTTGGGGTTTTGGGGTTCAATTTCGGTGTTGCAGTTTAATTTTTTTACTCCGATCGCCTAGCTGCGGTCATTTGTGTATTAATTATTCTATCCACGTAAGTCGTCGCTGCTTGCCGCGGTATTCGAGGTATCGAATTGCAATCGTCGAATAGGATCCTTCGATGTCGCTGTCGTCCGATTCTTCGCGTAACGAAAGTTTCACCAACAATTTTACAAATAAGAAGAAGAAACTCCTTACTTAGCTGCAGTTTGCCCGTCTTACGTGCGGCAATTTATTTTATTTACTCCCTTTTTCGGCGAATCATTCCCTCTTCGAGAGCCGATGTACGGAGGCATACCAAGTGTGTCCTTTGTAACGTTCCTCTACCTTCATCCGCGTATCCCAGTCCCATCATCACAACCAACGATACGCTTCGTTCTTTCCCGCTGCAACTAAGTTGCGCAATTTCGTAAAACCTGTTCGCCGCCTTCTTCTTCTTCTTCTTCTTCTTCTTTTTCTTCTTTTTTTTTTTTTTCTTCCTATCTCCAAACTCTCCGCTGACCATTCTTCTCCGTCTCCTCCCTTGGGCTTAAGTATCATTCCATCGGGGGAAGACTTCGACGTTTGTTTGTTTCATCGCCATACACGAAGCAGTCCGTGTAGTCTGATTCTACGCGAGGACTTTTTGTAACTGGAAACTTTGTCCATGATCTATTGATTTCCCGTGTTTATCTTCTTAGGACTCCTTGTAGTTTTACCCTGCTCCAATGATCACGATTACTTGGATTATCGATATTACGACTCGTCGTACCTCGGTCATTCCGTTATAGAAAAACGTATTGCAGAAAGGCAGAAGAGGATATTCATTAGCCAGAATTTCTCCTCGACACTAACGCTGATATGGTATAACGAATTCCGGAATGATTGAGCAAAGAGCTGAAAGGTAAAAGAATCCGGGACACGATGCGACGCGAGGCCGTGATCGTGCACTCACTTCGGTAAACTGGTTCTTCTTCTTCTTCTTCTTCTTCTTCTTGTTCTCGTTAGTTTTCTTTTTCTTTTTCTTTTTCTCCTTCTCCGCAGCCTCAAATGCAGCCTCTCCTCGGTAAACTGCACATTAGTAATCAATTACCGCAGGCGGTGCGGCACTCCTTTCAGTCTGCCAACCTACGCCGAGATTTCCTTGTTTGATTTTTCTGGTGCGGTTTCTTCGTCTGCTTCATCGATGTACTACAATCACCTTATTCAATTATCATAAGCACAATGCATCGCGATAATCGACCTCTTTTACTCTTTTACTCAGTACTTGACTATTTTCATTTTTTTACCACAATCGAAAAATATGGTTCCGGGTAGAAAATGAAAATTAGTTTTCTAGCCGTTACCGGAAAGTCTGGTATCCGTTGCTATTCTTTCTCATTACGATCGCTGTTGCTATATTTTCTTGCAACTGTTGCAAAAATTTAATGCTCGTGCAACGATAAAGTAACGTTACAGCCTTGTTTAACTAAAAAAGTAGAGTAAACCTCAGAAACTGATTTTGCGTTTCAATTACTAACAAAGGATCGACAACAGCGGGAAATGGTTAGGCGTAGCTCGTTTTTCGTAATTCCAACAATATTCGAACGGTTTTTTTTTAACGATACCTGTTTTACTCAATTTTTCTAGTTACTGTAACAAATGAAGTTTTTTTTCAGTGTGTACCATCATTCCCCACCCTTTCATATATATCCATTTTTGTAACTGAAACTAGTAGGAAAATCGTTTATTTACGTCTGTTTGTATAACGGTACGATATTGAAACAGAGTCTGCAGTTGCTCTTGAACCTCGTTTTAAACTTTTCCAATTAGTTCGTTAGTTCGTCGTGTATATACAATCGCTCTTCAAGTATAAATAAACAAACAAATATTCTCAGTTGTTATCGGCGCTTGTCGCTCTCTGTGAATGAAATATGTATCTTCTCGTCTTGGGAGGCAGTTCAGCCAATTAAGAGTGACAAAGTAACGTTAAGGATGGATTACTGTGCTGATCAAACATGCGCACACATGAATACATGCATGCATACACGTATTCGTGCGGGTGATAATTTATCGCGTATGCTTGCGCTATATATTTATTATCAGCATCAGCAAGTATTATACTTTTAGAACGAGCAAAGAGTCAAAGACTGTCTGACAGACTTCCTCTGTTTGGTGAACTCTGCGGTTTAATTATTTTTCTTTCCCACAATACTAAAATATTCTGTATATCCGTCATTCTTCGACGGAAGAAAATAAAATCAGGAAACACTAGTTTCTGCAAAACGTAGGTGCGTTGTTAAAAATTGTTATTTTAATGGATTTTTCGCTACGGTTTTACAGAAAGAAAAAGTAAGTTGTGCGCAATTTCTGCCAGGTTAGGAGCGTGAAAGAATTCAAATTAGTATCTTAAATTGTATAAACTCGCCAGTTTAGCCGTGCCGAGGACCGAATGATTAATCGTCGTTTATCCGGCAGTACGAGTTTCGAAACTTTGCGGATTTTCTCAATTCCCCGGAACTCGACAAGGAGGAAAACATCGACTGGCCCATATTTGAAAGCTTCTGTAACCGGGTCGCGGTCTCGTTTCTCAGACGCCGAGTCCATCCCTCGATTCTTTCTCTCTCTCTCTACTCGACCTTTTTCTACGTTTTGTTCGTTTAGTTTGAGGCCCGAGGCGTGTCGGAGACTCTGGTTTACTTAGTTGGTTATAGTTGTCGTTTGTTGGTTGGTTGGTTAGTTAGTTAGTTAGTTACTTGGTTGGTTGCTTTGACAACCGGCCTCTGGCAGCAGAAGTCAAGACGAGGCTGACGGATAGGTTTGCAAAAAACTCAACCTGCTGCCCAGCCTGCTCCTGATCATAATCCTCGTTCCTCTCTCTCCCTCCCTCCCTCCCTCCCTCCTCTTTCTTCTTGTCTAACTTTTCTTCTTCTTCTTCTTCTTCTTCTTCCGTGTCGAAGACGATCAAGTCACACGCGCGTCTCTGGAAATCTCTTTTAGCCTCTGTCGAAGCTCGCTCGAATCGCTTCCATCCTTGACCGTGCGCCGTAGGCGGTCAGAAGAAGCGGAGCGAGTGAGTTGATTAAAACAGATTAACACTAATCGCACTACGGGCATGTTCTCATACCTTGCTGGGCGTTAACGCGAATAAGTCGGGAGTTTCCGACGTCGGCGAAGCGAGAAGAAGCCAACGGCTATGTTTCATAGTTTTCCAAATAATTGTAATTCGCCTTGGATCGCTCGGAGAGAACTTTTTTCCGCATTTTTTTTTTAGAAGAAAATTCTTTCCCGGGAATACAATATTTTTTTCTAAATTGTAAATACCAAAGTTGTTGAAATAATTGTTTTAAAATTACAAGAAAAAAAAAAAAAAAGAAAATTACGGAACAAAATATGCTTATAAATATTTATAAGATTTGATTTTTCAGTTCAGTGGCAGTTAATTCATGTGGATTAAATTGCGATACATAAAACGATAAGTTTTTTTAGTCACCACAATTAAACGATCATTTTTCAATCTTTACGATATGATTTGCCTTTCTTGGCTTGCGAATTTTTAAAGAATATTCTTATACGAAAAAATGCATTTTAAAAAACGGTGGTAGTTTGAACGAGCCAAATTTACTGCACTTTGTGTAGTCTTTAGCCTTTTCCGATCGTTGGTGGTGCGATAAGCGTTGACCAGTTATCGTCCCTCTCTTTTTAACCTTTTTGTGTAAGGGATTCCAGATTTTTTATACGGGAACGTTGAACACGATCGCTTAGATCTATCGATCCCTTACCCCTTGCCTCGATCATTGACCTTAACATCTTAGCAACAATATTTGTACCGCATATGCATTCGATATATCGAAATCGATCGGCTCCCAGCGCAATTTAACCGTTATTGCTACACTTTTTATACGATACGCGTAACATGAAATTGAATTCCCGCATTGCGTTTGTAACGCGTCGTATACTATATTTTTAATATCCACGCAATTCTTGGGTTACGATGTTACAGTTTTATCACCGTATTTATTTCGAAACGAACGAACGAATCTAATCCTATAACTGCGGTCGGTGAGAAAAATTATTGTGTAAGTATAATGCCGTTCAAAGTGGAAGTTGATGAAATTTTATGATCAAACATTCTTCGGAACGGTGGGAAATAAATTTAGGAAAGGCTATTGATTGGAAAAAAACTTTGGAAAACTTTGAACACCTGTCGACATCAGAGTGCATCGCGAAACTTTTCTTTCGAACATATTTCTCTCAAACGCGTTGCTCCCGGGATATTCTGCCGTGTCAACTTGAATGGGACACCCCGTATAACGCGTACACTCGCGCACGGCTTATGAATTTGAAATATACACATATGCCGTTCGTATTAACACGTTAGTCAGTCTGTAGAAGTTACCGTATCTTGAGTCACATATCCGACGACGTGGGCTTCGAGAAATGCATGCATAGTCGGGCTCTCTTCTTCGCGGGGTCAAAGAACCAGCTGTGCCAGTCCGACTGCCAACTCCTCCTCGCATGTATATATATATAAAATATACCTTCTACCTACCCTTCTTCCTACGTGCATCTGCACTTCACAGTTTCTCCTACCTACGTTTAGAACGAGACAATAGCCGCTGTTCCTATGACTCTCCGATTCTACCGCGTGGAATACCAATTCGGTAGTTTCGTTTCGAATGCAGTCATTCTCGACGGATTTAGAAACGAATCCCTTTCTTACGTCGGATTCAATCTGTTTCAAATCTTTTCTACCTATCTTCTTATCTCTTTGAACGTTTCGATATCAACGTTGCAAGAAGACGGAGAAATCGAGAATTACGAAAGAAAAAAAAAAAATGAAACATGTATATATATATATATATCAAAAGTTGCATATTCTAATTTATTCGCAGATATGTAATTCTTGGGTGAAAATTTTTTTTTTTTTGTTTACTGTGTAATAATATATCCTTCTTCTTCGATGTCGAACTTGCGATTATATGTGTACAATTTATACGTGACTGTGCCAGAAGATCCTCGCGAAGTTCGAGGAACGATTTGCCGTCTCTTTCGCATTCTGCATTCTTAAAACTACAATGAATTTTCGCGTGTAGATTTTCAAGCAAAGAAAAGGAACCAGTGAAAAGTTGCGGTGGTTCGCGTATTGCAGAATTGTAACTTTGAAATCGTCGTCAAGTATTTTTTTTTTTTTAATATGTAATTACACTTCGCAACTTGTTTCAAGTTTTTCGAATTCCTGACCGTTCCTGTAAGCGAATGCATTCGTATATTGTCAACGCAGCCGTAGCTTAGCTTTCGGAATGTTTCACTCGTCCGAAAGCTCGGTCAGAGGTTTACTTACGAATTTATCATCGACACTTGTTGTCAGTTACTGCACGTTGTCGTTAGCACGCCAACGCAGCCGTAATTCATCGCATGGCCTACATGAGAACGTGATATCGGTGTACGTACGTACTTCGATGTCGGTGGGAGGGGATATCGTATTTGAAAGTTTTATCAATACCGAATGCAAATCACTGATCAGATTGCGGAACGGCGAATATTCGCGGAAATTCACCCTCGTGTGTCGTATATTTAAACGAAATCAAACGTATATTTTTATATATTTTTACAGTAGTACGTAAACTGTTATTCGATTTTCAAAATTTTTCGTTGCACCATTCTACAAACAGGTAACTACTCGTTTACCTCTGTCAGGGTTTATACTAATACCTGTTTATGATACTTGTCGTAAAAATTTCAAATTAAATAAATTAATAAATAAATAAGTAATGCATTCATTCGCCGTTGCTTTTTTCCCTTGCGTTTCTTCGACCATAACTGTAATTGAAACAGAAAAGGAAAAAAAAAAGAACGAGTTTGACGATGGTTAATTTGAAAATGTTTCAATCACCGTGGCTTTTAATTTTCCACGGAGAGCAAAGCGCGGCCCTTAATACCGGCTCTTAGCCCCTTTACCGTCTCGTTGATGCGCAGCTATCATCCCTTAGAACCAAGACCCTTCCGCAACGTCTCCCTTCATAACCCACCGAGAGACTCGAGCGAGCGAGTGAATGCGAGAGAAGTTTGAGGTTCCGCCGCAGGCCTCTCTCTTCTCTCTTCTTTTCTCTCCCTCCACCATTCCTTGTTTTCCCTCCTCCGCATATGCATGCATTACCCTCCAACGACGTTCGTCTCTCTTTCCTCCTCGACGCGTATATATATATATATACCTATACATAGGAGATGCCGCGGGATTTATTAACGTTCTCTACGCTTGCTTCTCCGTATATGATGATGTTAACAGAGGACTCGAAAATGGTTTTTATCACTCGCTCGCTCGCTCAAGAGCTTCGGCTCGCCGACTTGACCCAGCCAATCCCTGCGGAACCCTTTTCTACCTTCGCTAATTAGACCGGGTCCAAATGGAACCGCGTTTCAGGTTTGTGGTTCAATTTTACGAGGTTTGAAGTGCCGTTCGTCATGCCGGAGCAACGAAACACTGACGAACGGTGCAACAGTCTCTGTTATCGAGTTTTACGATATATGTACTTCAAAGGATTTACAATTTCAAAATACAATTGGCATGGTTTTGTTTGTATCGATGAATTTATTTATCGCTGGAAACGTTACGGATTTAAATTCTAGTCAGTTTAAAAAAAAATAAATAAAAAAATTTTTTTTTGTACGGATCACGTTGTCGAAACTTCTTTTCTCTTACGATATTTCGATTTTTCCTAATTTAATTCACTTTGATTCGCGATTTTTAACAAATCTTGCCCCGATGTTGTTCAAGAAAGATTGTCTGAATAATTTAGAGAGCGCGATTCAAAGGATAATTGTCGAGTTGCAAAAATTTCATTGCAAGCTATTATTTAAAAATTCCGAAAGTAAGCAAAATATCTTGCGAATGAACAGACGAACATATCGTACAATATAAATGATTGATATTGGCGATCTTACGATGATCGTAGACTCGTTAATTGATTTTGAAACGAATACGGAGTTAATCAGCTAAACGATTCGGACTTTGAGTAACTTACTAGAACTGGGAAAATGTCAGGAAAAACTGTATCCCTCAGGTCCTGAAAGAAAAAAAAAATCCGTAAATGTCGCTGTAATTTTTTTCTAAAAAATTTTCACAACAGTCATAAAATTGTCGGTGTAAAATTTTATCGTCGCGTTGAAAATCACAGTCGCGTAGGTAGGTATTGTTAATTTAGGCAATTAATCAGCGAGTCAACCACCCACCGATATCTCTCAAACTCGAAATCCACCTTCAACGTTACCGTCTCGTAACGGCGCAGTGTAAACACCCTGGTACAAGGAGGGTGAGGGGGCGGGAGGGGGCGAAAGCAAGCGGGGCAAGTAACTGGTAATTTCAAACTTCACGGATCGGAAAGCACGGATCCTCGATCGGTAATAAGATTGGGATCGGGAAGTACAAACAGCGCTGCTGCCAGAGTCCTCTAGGGTACTTTAACACGAACTATAAATATCTACAATGATTCGCTCGCTGCTGTTGCCTTCTATTCGTAACGCGGCGTCTAACGCAACTCATCCAGTCGGGTGAGCAGCTTGAATTTTGGCTAAGAATTCACGCCCGAGTTGACTGGAGCCACGCAGCATCAACGGCAGAATATGGGAGACACACCCGGAGCTTATTCCCTCCATCCTCATCCAACCCCCGTAGACGCTTTATGGTCTATCTATATTTTATGCCCATCCACTTGTGCCGGCGTTGTGCTTGCAAGAGACAATAAAGAGCTACTCTACACTCGCTGCCTAGACCACCGTTTTCTTCAGGTATGTGTTTTCCCGAAATTCTCGAACAATAACGGTCGCTTTCTGGAAACGACGCGTGCAGAAACCGCGAAATGTTTTTCTTACTCGTGCGGAAAGTCCAAGGTTGAGGGGAGCTTTTTGCGCGTCAGTTTTCGGTACGGTTCAATCATAATCGTCTAACCACGTAAAGCTCGCACGTTGAAGGGATAAACAACAATTGGCGAAAGAGGATTTTCAAATTTTCGATTGACTTGGAGTGATGTATATATTTTTTTTTTTTTTTATATACATACTTTTCGATTAGAATGTATGAAACAACTGGTCTAAGCTCTCTCTGCGGAGAGAAAATTAACAGGATTGCGAACTAATGAAGCGAATAAACAGACAGCGAAATTAAGAGATGAAGACAGATGCGTGTTTACGGTACAAAGTTTAAAGCAATTTTTTTTATCTTTTATTTATTTATTTATTTTTTATCACAGTATTCATTTGGTAACATTTGATAGTTACAAAGCGTTTTTTTAATGAGGCTGAAGTTAGTAACGTTATAGTAATGAATCAACGTTTCGAAAAATCGTTATTTCACAGTTGCAGGAATGTCAGTGATTCGGTAAATTATAAAAAGGAAAAACGTGTGTCTTCGTGTTTTGAAAACTTGACCACTTCAAAGTCACTATAAACTTGCAGAATAGCAATTTTTTCTCCCAATGTTTCGTTACGTTAACGTTTAACAACTTCGGACTCACCGTTTTTTTTTTTTTTTTTTTTTTTTTTTTTTTTTTTTTTTTTTTTTTTTTATCTACGATGACTGGTAGATCAGACAGGGGCCGGGGGGGGGGGGGGCGCGTTTATTTCACCCTTTATAACAATATATTGTCATAACACTGGATACTGGACGAGTCATTTAAGCCATGGCTTATATACCTGTATTTTATACCTACAACAAAAAAATTTTCCGCTGAAGCATCCTTTACCTCTTTTTTTTTTTTTTTCCTCCTCTTTCTACTCACCGGCTCTCTCGGAAATCTTTTCGCCTCTTTTTATCGTCCGTTAGTTTCTTATTCTTTTTTCGACATTCTGTCGTTTCTTTTCTCATCTCTCTTATCGCGAATATCATGGTGGTTGAACACCTTCGACCATGAAGCTGCTAACTTTTATACAGACTAGAAACGTAATGTTCTCCCTCAAGTAAATGGCGGAATGAATTGATAAAGGTCCCTTAAAATCGTCTAGCAACGTCGACGAGATTAGGGCATACTAAACAATTCGCTTGTTCCTTTTTTTTTCTCTTTTTTCTTCCCCACACTTACAACCTTTTATTTTTGAACACCGAAGTACGCGGGTGGGAGTCAAAACTTGGAACGGTCGATGTATCGAAATATTCAAAAACTGTGTGAGAAAGTAAAACTAAGGTCAGATGAATTGTTCGAAATGTTGATCTTCAAAAATTTCACTGATTAGAATTTGAATGACTGGTAATCAGTGACACTTTCAAGCAGAGGTATATCAACATATCGAACAATTCATCTTTCGTTATTTTACTTCCGTTTGTTTGAAATTTCTATATATATCGGCCATTCGAAATATTGACCCTTTGCCAAGTTTTAACCCCCCCACCCCCTCCCAACGAAGAAAGTTGAGAACGCTGCTTGCTTACGGGGGGTTATGATAATGTTGAAGGTTTACCGCAATCCTCTATTCCTCCCCCATCCACTCGGTCTGGCTTTCTATTTACGATGTCTTTGCCCCCTTGGTTCTCTTTTCGTCTTATTTTATTTTAAAGATTTTTTTTTTTTTTCTTCACTCAACCCCATCCCTTCGGCACGGTCGAATTCCGCTTGAAATTCCGGTCTACGTGATAAAATATTATACAGAAAAATGCGACGCCCGGTGCTGTGTAATATAATGCGCGGGGCGTAGTGCTGGGAATGAAACAAAAAGAAGCCAATAATGCTCGGGGAAAAAGTTGCCAGCGAATGAATGACTCTCTAGTTTCGCATCAAGACTCGCAATACGAGCATTTTACGTCCGTCGTAATACCTCCCCCCCCCCCCTACCCCCTCCCCCCCTTTCTCTCCGCCATCCCCCGACAACAACGAAGACGAAGACTATGCGCCGTATGTCGCAAAAATTGCACCCAGGTTGATATTATTTCGCCACTTTTCACATGCGGTAAGTTTATTTATTTTTATTTTTCGTTCGTCCGTCCGTTCAACCTGTAGAAGTAAGAGAGAGAGAGAGAGAGAGAGAGAGAGATCCGTTTTTACTACTCGAGTGAATAATTTTTTTGCTCAACATTTTATTACTTTACTTTTTGCATACTTCGAACAATATTGAAAATTGCTAAAAGGTGGCGGTGATGAACAATCTGTAACCTTTGATTAACTGATTCGGACGCGTCTTACGACGTTGCCAAGTATTCGGTCTTCAACTTTTTACTCATTTGGCAGTCAGCTTTCTTCTTGGCTGCACGCACGCCATTCTGTCGTATCTTCTCGTTTATTTTTTTACCTTGCACTTTGCTGCGAAGTTCAGTGCCCCAGAAATTTATTTCCATTAACCTAGTTGGTAATTTTATACGCGATGCGGCTGCGAAATAGTCGGGAAGAAAATCGCACGTCAAGTACTTACTATATATATATATATATGTATAGTCGAGTCCTTTGGATATTTAATTTTGGTTTATTTGGTACGGCAGGTGAAGGCGAAATAAGAGAGGAAATTAATTTCTAGGGAGGTTGGATCGTTTTTTCAGGTTTTAAATTTTGCCAACGTGGGCGAACATACAAACGAACCAACTATTATCGGATGCTGTACAAAAGAGAAGTACGGGATGGAATTGAATTAAAGAAATACGCGAAGCCGGCAGCTCTTAAAGGAACGTGAATGTCTATTTCGAGTATTCAAATTCAATTATCCGTGCAAAGAGCTAACAATAACATTTGATAAAAAAGAAACACCCTATACGTATAATATGGGAATTCTATCTTTCTCTCTTCTTATAAAACTTGGAAATTTCAATCCCTCGTGGTTGAATTGGATGTATAATATCATCGTAGAAAGTTGGTTGTAACGTATATTATACGTCGTTTCGTCTGCTTGCTTTTAATTAATACATTTTTTTTTTTCTCCTCTCTTTCTTATTTGTTATGTTACATAGAAGCGAGTCTAGCATCTTCCTCCTCCTCGTCTCTGGATTATCGGACTTTCTAACCCGTGTTGATTTTTCATTTCGGATATAAGTAGGTATACGCTTTGCACTTTTCGACGTCTCTCTCTCCCTCTCTCTCTCTCACTATCCCTCTCCGGTTACACGTTATTCAAATATTTAAGTCCTTTACTCAAGAAAGAGAAACAGAGAGAAAGAGAGAGAGAGGATAAGGAGAGTTCTCGGTGTATACTTAAAACAACCTTTACAAAGGATAAACTTTGCACGGGTATTGATGCTGCTGCGGAGGCGGAGGTCCTTTGTCAAAATTATTCCTTCATCCAGTCTCCGCCTCTCTGTGTATAACAATATTATATATATATATATATATATGTGTGTATGAAACATTGCGAAAATGGAGTTAAAAGAAAACTGAGGAGAACGCATTTGCCCGTCGTCACTCGTTGAAATCTTTTCTGTCGAGACCAGGAACTCACATATTGTAACGTCGTCGTCTTTGGTCGAGTCACCCTGTGTCTGCAGGCTTTATTTATTCTTATTTATGCCATCCATCGCTCAGCAGTGATGCTGCCGGCGGGTAAGGAAAGGAGGAATCAAATATTCATTCGCGTCGACGAAGACGACGCGTGTCTCGCTTCAAACGTATATTATACACGTATGTATGTATTTATATATATGCACGTGTATATGCATGCATCGGAGATATGACGAGAGATTTCTCACGATCATGACACGCCTAGAAGAGGAGGCCGCCAGGACCACCCCAAGATCTATCTTACTTCTTTGTCGTACGTGCGTTATTTATAAATATATACGAATCGAATGCCAGGGTAAACACGATTTTTATTCAATCACCTGCACTGAGAGAAATTTATTGTTCCGGTTACCGCTCGGTCCTTAACTATTTTCATTTTTTACCACAATCGAATAATACAGTTCTAGGTAGAAAATGAAAATTAGTTTTCTAGCTCTTACCGGAAAGTCTGGTATCCGTTACTGTTCTTTCTCATTACGATCGCTGTTGCTATATTTTCTTGCTACTGTTGCGATAATTTAATGCTCGTGCAACGATAAATCGACGTTAAAGCCTTGTTTGACTAAAAAAGTAGAGTAAACCGAACAAACTGACTTTGCGTTGCAATAACCAAAAAAGGATCGACGATGGCGCGAAATGGTTGGGCGTACCTAGTTTTTCGTAATTCCAACGATATTCAAACAGTTTTTTTTTTTTTTTTTACAACGATACCTGTTTCACTCAATTTTTCTACTTACTCTAAAAAATGAAATTCTTCTCAGTGTGATTCGTTTCCTCGGGCGTGTTTCGGATGTTTGACTTTTTTATTGGACAAAAATTAAGCGAGAAAGTGAGATAACCGCGAGATTGTTTCTTGAATTCATCACTTGACAATTTTTTTTTATTTTATTTTTTCTATCAATGATTTTACCGCAGTCATTTTATCTATGAATCGTTCTTACCGAGAGGGGGAACGAATGGAAATTAAGTAAAGTTGAGAGACACAGATGAAAAAAAAAAAAAAAGTTTGCCAAGATTATTTATTTAAAATTATTTTTTTTTCAATTTGTTCTTATTTTGTCTCATAAATAAGAACAAGAAGGAAATGAGAATGATAAAATTTGTATGTCGCGTCGTTGGCGAATAGAAATAATCCATCTTTGTTCGCTCCCCCTTCCTCTCTTTTTCTCTCTCTTTTTTTTCCTTCATCCCGTTTCTCCTCCACGAGAAATTTATAAAGTAACTTGAGCGGTCATAATTGCTACCCTTAATCCACCCTTAAATATATTTTTAATCTCCGATACCGTGCGGAGTACCTTCCAATTTTCTTCTTTCCGGCTGGGCGAGGCGGAAGGAAACGGCGGGTCCTCGAGGTCCTTGCTGGGGGGGGGGGGGAGATTCTCTTCGTCTCCCTGTTGACTTTTTCATTATTTTCCATTACCCGAACTGCTGTCTAATTCCGCGTAAAGCCGATATTGCGGCAGAGAGATCATTTCATTAATACGACTCAATAACTAAGTTACACATTTACTACGTCTCTGTATTTACCAATTTACTTTTCAAAAGTTGATGATTCGTCGGGCTTTCGATCTTGGGCAAAAACTAAAGATCCAAAAATAAAGAAGGATAAAAAAAACAAAAAAATAACAAAATTAATAAAATAAAAATGAATAAAAATAAAAAAATAAAAAATTCCGAAATCCTACAGCGAATCAATTTTCAGACAAGAGTTAACAACTTGCCGCGCCGCGTACAATCCGTGCAACGCCATCGTCGTCGCCATTAACGATTCAGTGCCAAGTCTCTACGTGGAAAGACTAACGCACCGTAATCTAAACTGCATAGCCAGGGCTGCCGCATCAATTTCTCTTCTCCGATGCCATTCGCCTCCCCGTATGTATCAGGCCAGCGATTGACGACGTTGCCCTGAACCCGAGACCTTGGTGAGAGGAGCTTTGCACTCCGCTTAATATCACATGACGTGTGCAATTTGCAAACATTTCGCAATATCAAGCGTCGATGATCGCTTTCACGGGCTGCATTTATTCTCTCGCGTCGTTAAACGCCCCCGAGAGTAAATAATCTCAACGTTCAACGGTATTATCGCTGATAAACGTATTATCCGTATCGATAAATTTCAAATTTCGATTCTTCGGTACCCACGAATGCTTTTCCAGCCTGTTTATTATTTTACATGTTATACCTATTCCACTAGCGATTTTGCATAAAGTATCGAAGGAAATTATTGGACGGATACATATGTCAGGGTTCAAATTTGACGCGAATCGGTGTATCAGAGGGGAAAAAAATACGGCCGCTGATCAGGAGTAAGCGGAAAATGAAAATTAACTGACAAAATTTCGGTCGATCTTTTTCTTTTTTGTTATGGTTTGGGTGAACGTACAACCTTTAATTCCATTTGGTACTTTTCTCTACAGTTCTGTCTTTGCCTTATGCGGAATTGAACAATCCGATATTGCGACGGAGAGGAGAGAGAAAGTAGCTAGCTATTTACGGAAGTGTGGCAAATGTGGCAAATGTGGCAAATGTGGGAAACATCGTCGTCCCCCGTAGAATCGTATAAACGAAGCTGCCAGCAACCCTGCGTTCCCATTTTCTCCCGGGAATTTGAACGCTGTGTTGTACGGCGTGCGGGGTTGCGAGAGAAAGAGAGAGAGAGACTGACGAGCATACAGCCTCCGAAGGATTATAATTAATAAAATATCAACGTTAAGTGCAGCCAAAGCTTCTTAACCAAAGAGCCCTTAGGCGCGCGCTACTCTCTCATCGTTGAGTCGAGTAAGAGCTGTGGAGAGTTGTTGTAGCTCTTATACGGTACTGCCGAATAAATTAATTGTCACTCGAACGATGCCCCCGCCGCCACCCCCGCGGCTCCGTTGCTTCGATCCACTTCTCTCAGATTTCACAGGCCTCGTGCTTTTGCCAATTTAATCGGTACTTTGCGATCGGCTAGACATCGGATTAGTTGGTGAGGTTGGTGAAAGATGAAAAAATTAAAAGATGAAAAGAATTGAACGAAGTTTGAACGGAGAAGGGGATGAAAAAAAAAGTCGGGAGGGGAAGATTTTACCAGACGGTTGTCAAGGAGTTAATTTAGGTAATTTCTTTCTTTCCTTTTTTGTCCTTTTTTTTTTTTTTTACCCCCTCCCTCGACTCACGACGTTCCAGCTTTCACGAGGGATGTGTATGAAATCAAATCGCGAAAAAGACTCTTTGCGTCAGGTGCTCTGACAAAGAGATGATTTTTTGGTCTTTTGGTTACTTTCTTTTCTTTTTTTTTTTTTTATTTTACCCCCATTTCGCGGTCATAACGTATTCCGTCTATCCTTAATACGGCTGTCACTTTTGCCTACTGGAGCCGAGGGTCGGAGAGTCGTTGACGACACACGCGCGGGGTATCATCGAGTTGATAAAAATAAGAAATGTATTTGCCCCTTGACGAGGAGGAGAGAGAGAGAGAGAGAGAAGAAGAAGGAGAATAAAGAAACTACGACGACGACGTGTGTAATCCCTGAATCTTGACTTTGACGTACGTGCCGGGGGTTGCGTGCATCTCTTATTTATGTCGACGGGAGTAAGTATAAGACCGAAGAAGATTGAGGAAAGGGGGGCGGGAGAGACTCGCGAAAATTCGATGCATGCGCTTTTTCGCTCGAAGAAGAATTATTATGGGATGATGAAAAATCTTGGAAATCTAGTACGCGAGAGAGGAGATCCGTCTCTCTTTCTATCTCTCTCTCTCTTTTCTCCTTTGAAGACCCCCGACGAACGAGAAAAGCTTTCACAATGAAAATTATTACGAGATAGATAAGTCGAGGAGAAATCAAAAGCTGTCTGAAACCCTTCGAAACTTCGAGTTGAAAATTTGAACGTATTATACGTACAGATTTTTCGATCTTCTCTATTGAAAATAGTCAACTTTTTATCCAGCTTTAATTGATTTCCAAAAATTGATAAAACTTTTAATCCGAAAGTTGTATCAACACATCATTGCCGTGGTCAGGAGCAATTCGCTACGATTCAAACAGTAAAGTTTCCATTTCTCGTTAATTTTTCGAGAGCTTTTTTTGTTTATTTTCTTTTCTTCGCCGATACACTCCGACAACAAACATCGATGATATTTTGTCATCGAGTTACGATTTGCAGGCGCGACGGCGTCCCAGATAATATAACCAAATTTTGCGAATGGCGCCGTATAAGCCAAGCTGAGAGAGAGAGAAAGAGAGAGAGAGACGGACCAACGCGCCTTTGTCTCACTCGACAAATTTATGCAAAGCGGGATTCAATCCGATTTTCCCGGCTAACGCCGGTTCCCCCCATCTCACCCCCTCTCCGTTGAGTGTCTCTCCATCGGCTCGTTTCGTCGTTGTAATTTAGCTGACAGCCACTTACTCGTAGTTCCGATACAAACATACCTCCCCCCCCCCCCCCCCCCCCCGGACCAACTCTCGCTATACGAAGACACCACTCGCGCTAACGCATATTGCTCGGCGAGATTAGGCAAAGCGTCTGTAGCGAGAGTGTAAAGAGAGAGAGGAGAGAGAGAGAGAGAGAGAGAGAGAGGGAGGGTGGGTCGGTCGAGGAAGGGTGAGGGGGAAAGAGGAGGGAAAAACGAGACGTTTCTTAATTTGTCTCTCTTTTTTTTTTCTCTCTTTTTCTTTACCCGACTCCTGAATTTTCAGACAAATTATTCCGAGACGAGATCAAAAAGGAGAAGAAGAAGAAGAAGAAGAAGACGGAGGTGGGGAAACCTAGCCGAGTAATATAATATTTATTTCAAGTGGCGGGGTTGCAGGTATTGCTTTGAATCCCCGTTCATTCCTGGGCGTCGCGACGTCGACGTCGTCGTCGTCGTTCGTTTTGCCGTAGGGAATTAGCCGGGCTGCTTGCTGTCCTTGGTGTTTGTAGGAGGTAGTAGTAATGCAGGATGCGCCCTTAAACCACCTACGCAGAGGTTATGAGAGAGTGAACACGTCGTGGGTGGGGGGAGGGCGCTTACAGGAGGTTTCGGGTTCAAGAGGCGTAAATTATTACCACCTCGGGCAGAAGCATTTGCGAAATTAGCTTCGGACAAAAAGCTATTAATTTAAATATCACTCTGCAGGTTGTACGCGCCCTCTGTCATTCCCTATATCTCTCTCTTGCTCTCTTGCTCTCTCGTTCTCTCACATTATATTTCTTCGGCTATCCCATTTCAGGAATGAAATTTGGCAAATTGCACGGGTCACAGTGCCCGGCAAACCGCTCTTGATAAATATATTAAAACTTTCGAGGGATAGTTACTCTCTCGGATCAATTTGACGCGGATAAGTCGAGAGTACGGAGAAGAAAGGGTAAGACGATCGGACGATGAGATAAATGAGAGTAAAACGTTGTAAAGAACTTGGGCCAAGTTGAGATATATTTGTCAGTACGAAAGTTTGGTATCCGAACAAGGTAAATATCTTATATTACCCGATTCCGGGTAATGTTGGCATTCCGCTCCGTGGAATCAATATCGACTGGATTAATTTTAAAGGGAAGAAAAATTCGTACGGACGTTCATTTACGTGCGTATGTTACGTTTATTGCCATTTCCATCGCCGTTAATAATAACTGTATATGTACCGTACACGTGAAAGACGTTGAAGTTCAACTTCTGTCTTTGTGTTTAAAATCCAAATTTCCACTCGGAGCATGGTTAGCGGATAAAACACCAAGTGCCGCGGCGTTATTGTTGACTCGACGCGATGGTAATCCGTCGACTGATCCACCCTCGAAATATCCTCTAAACTCCGTACACGCCAAGTCCATTTCTTCTCTAATTTCAAAAATCCATCCGATGAAAAAGAGGATCAAGTTGTATCCCTGGGGTGGATTCACTTGTTGCCGTTCGTCCTTCTCAGGTTTTTTCTTTTCTTTTTTCTTTTTTTTTTTTTTTTTACCAGGATCTTGTGGCCAAAGAAAAAGAATAAAGGACCGTTGGACCGGTTCGATATTCTTCGTACAATTGAAATTTCGACTGAACGTCATAACGAGATGACGATGAATAGGTAAGAACTTGAATTACTGTTCAGAACTTCGATCCATAAAAAAGTTCTTCATTTCACCTTTTCTAATCGGAATCAGTTTCCAATATTCAATTTCTCGTCCATCTTCCTGCGTAAATTCACTTGTCATTTGTTACTTGAGATTTTTGATGTCTTGACAGAGTTCCAAGGCGACGTAAGCGCAAAGAACTGATGGGCTAGGTCAATATTTGCTATGATTTAAATTTGGACCGATCGTCATGATCAGATGACAGATAGCCAGTCGGAAGTTTGATCACAGGAAAGCTTGATCCAACACCCGGAGCATTTTTCTTGTACTCACTCGACTTTTCTACCGTGCACGCGTTCTCTTCCAAATTCCGTATTCAACTCCTCGTTACGTGCTCCGAACATTGGCCAGCCAGTGAACTTCCGACTTTAGGTTATCTCGCACGTCACACGCTTACAGAGAAAGCCGATATAATTAAAACGTTTACGACCTGGAGGAAGGAGTGCCGGGTAGACGGGGTTTCTGGTGTACGCTACAGTAGTTGCCGGGTGGCAGCGGCTAGACGAGAGGTGGTTCAGGGCGTTGGAATGGCACATGAACCACCCTGCCGACAAGAAGCCAGCCACAGCCCATCGTCTATTGTTTTGTGCAACATTGTGTGCCGTGTTCCCGTGGGATATCCGGAGAAGGGATGGGGTGAAACAGGAGGAAGAGCTGTAATACCTGAACGTTGACTCCCGCCGTCTTGTTGGCTTGTGACTTCCTCTCTCCTTACTACCTCAACCTTGGGATTTCACCGGGGAGGTTGAAACGTCGGTGAACTCCCGAGTGCGTCTGTACTTGCAACTTTGTTTTTCTTTGGGGTGGGGAAATCCGTCCGTTTTCTGGATACTTGACGGAGCGCGGAGCTTGGAGGTAGAGCTAATTAACCAACCTCAAAGGAAAATGAAAACGCATCCGAATCCAGCAGCTGTTCAGGTTAAAATCAACGCTCTTTCAACACCCCTTTACTCCGGCACTGTGACATCATCACCTCGTCGTGTATCCTCTCCTTTGGCTTCCTCCTCGTCTGATCCAACGCGTAATCTGGATCGTCGTCTGATCCGACTTAACCCCCTGACCCTCACCCGCTCTCAATCTTTCTCATATTCGGGCTCCGGATCATCGACGAACGCCGGTGATAATCCGTGATGCTGAACGGGTACTGTATCATACTTGGATCGAAGGTGTAAGCTCTCTGCGTACGAATGATTTTAACCTGAACATTTGATCACCGTTGGCGCAGATCGATCGCATCTTAGACTACTATGAAAATGTAGTCGCGGAATTTTTGTCGTTAGTTTGGGGTACGGAACGGTATAAGGGAAGGTTAGACAAAGGAAGGCAGCTCTATGATCTATACGGTCTTACCCTTTAACACCATAGCGTTAACGCTATTCTTAACCTCTTCGACGGTGCGTGGTTGATTTATAGGGTCAGCCTCGCAGCAGGGCTACACTTGGTTCGTAAACCGTGACACGCACGAATGATCGCATGCAAAACGGCGACGCCGACCGTTTGGCGTTTCCACCAAGAGGGTGGTATGAAGTAGAATATGAAGAAGAAGAAGAAGAAGAAGAAAAAAATTATTCCGGTGTATCAGGAAGTGGCATCCCGCGGCGTGAGTGAAAAAGAGAGACGGGGGGAATCTGAAATAGGGTTTGGTTTCCACTTCAGGGTGCGACCCCGTATCGAAAAAGAGTCTTGTTTCCACTAATTTTTTTTACTTTACTCCTTTTTTTTTTTTTTTTTTTTTGCTTCTTCGTTCTTTTGTCTTGGATAGGACGTTTTTCAGGGCACGAATCGCGACGATAAGCGCCACCGTTAAACCGATAAGTTTTATTTTTAGATTTTTACGATTCGAAGAACAAAGATTGCCCGAATCTGTAGGGTCGTTAACCGTCGCGTCTCACAGGTAGCTTCTACGCAGAATCATTTCAAAGGTTTATCGCCAAATTTTAACGAGGGGTTTTTTTTTTATTTTTCTTTCTCTCTCTCGCACTCTCTCTCTCTCTCTCTTTTTCTTTCTTCCTTCCAAGGTTACGACTCACCGATAGCAGGAAGCTGTTGCTACACCGATTTCTCCAATGACCCGTGGAGACGAGATAGTAACGATCCTTCGACCGTCCCGCATTCTTGCAACAGTCAGAGTCTCGAGTAGGCATGTAACTCGCGCGTGTGTGTCTATCTCCCTTTTTTCACTTTCATCATTCTCCTCCGTCTTTATCCGACGTCCTTTCCCAATTTTACGGTGTTACACTCGTCTACCCTCCCGCAGAGCCAGAGTGACCGCGTGGGGATATTCAGTGAAATAAAAAAAAATATATATCCCGGGGGTTTATAGTTGCTGCATTAAAAGTTCGAAATTGCGCGGCGGGAGAAGGACGACGAAAATAAAAGTGAAGATTCACTACCGATCGCTGATAATTCTTTTTATTTTCTTCGTTGTAGCCTATTTTTTTTCCCTCCCATCACCGCCCCAGAGGTATTTGAAGGGATATGTATGTATATCGATACCAGATAGAGAAAGGGAGAAAGATAAAGAGTGAGCACTCTTTGAAGTTTACGGTATGAACAGCGGAATTGTGGGTATTGGAAAAAACCTTGGGTAGGTTTTTTTTTTTTTTTTTTCATCCTCTTTAATTTTGATTCCTTTAATTAACTGTCTGTCCACCATCATTCCTTCCACCCGTGTCTCGCTCTCTCCTTCACCGATGCAGCTGGAAAACCGCTTTGAATTTTATTTTCATTTTAACGTCAAATGAAAACCACCATCCCCCGTTCTCTTGCTATCTCTCTTTCTCTTTTTCTCTTTCGGGGTTTTCGGGTCAGTGAACTGGCAACCGTTCGGTGCCGGTGGTGGGCCCTATGCGATATTAAAATGTAAAAAGACCTTTTGAGCTTCTTATATCCCGATTCTGATTATTCGGCGCTTCAGTGCTCTCATTACAAGGGTTACCGCCATCTCGACACAATACATTGCTTGTATCGTGTAAAGGAAAAAAATTGTGCAGAAAATATAACGCTCAAACGTCTTTGTTCTTCTTCTCCTGCTTCCTGCTCCTCTTCTTCTTCTTCTTCACCTCACAATTTCATGTACCCATAATGTATAAAATATACATATATATATACATACAAAAATTGAATCGTAATTTCAATTTCCGTACCCTCGACTAGTCACACGCGAAATGGGCAAGGGTTTTCAACGATCCGTGGCAGCCTGACGCATTCTATTGATTTGACGTCCTCTGGGGGCGCGTGTAGTCGCGAATATACTCATTGTCGGGGAAAAGTGTCTATAAATGCGTATTCACGATACCCTAGGCGTGTGTTACTACGCCGATGATAAATTTGGATTGTTCGTCTCGCTATTGATCAATTTCATTGTACCAATCCTTTCAGCATCGCTGCATTGGTCGGATAAACAAGAATTGAACGCGCAACTTTGACCTCTTTAACGGCTTCGTTAAAAATTTTAACGATTTTAACGATGGTAACCATTCGTGACGAAAGGGAACATTTCAGATTTGATATTATGTCGGTATCGTTGTAGGTACATAGCTGTACATGGATTACTCGCGTTTGACCGAGCGTGAAGTGAACCGATGCAAACATCTTGGTCGTACAAATATATACGTATACACATCCCCCTTTTACAGTGGTAAGAAAAAAGTTCTCTGTTTCGGAGCGAAGGAGCGACGAAAAGCCGTAGGGGAAAGAGGGAATAAGTAGGAAGGCTCGCTTTTCCGTAATATACGCACAGACGTACTTGAATACATAAAGAAAAAAAAAAAAAAAAAAAAAAGAAAAAATAAAAGCGTATTAAAAAATATCAGCGCATGCGGTGATGAGCGAAAAAAAAAATCTATCTTAAAACACGGGATTATTATTAAGAAATTTTCATTTCCCTCTCGCCTCAGTCTTATTTCACCCCGGAACGTTTCTAAGGCGATTTTCTACTCGGGATGCGCGCTTTATTTGCAGGGTGAAAGAGGAGGAATAAGACAGGGAAAAAAAAAAAAATGAAAAATAAATGAATAGAAAGACGATTAAAGCGGGAATAATTTCGAAGGAACAAATTTCAAGCAAAGGGGATAATTCGTTCTGTATTAAAAAAAAGAAGAAGAAGAGAAAACGAATTTGCATATCGAGGGCGTGCAGCACCACTAAACGATAAGTCTGTCTGGTGAAATTTTTTGAAGGGACGCGGAATGGGTCAGAATTGTCAGGTGTCTCTCGTCCGCTCGTGCGAGCCAACGACGTAGGTCGCGTGAGCCCTACAATTATTTTACTACAAGGTACTAAATTAACAACCCTTCCGCGTTGCATAATTAATAGCTTGGGGGAAGAACCGGCGGCGTTGCGTTAGCCGCCAGGCTCGCGTCCACCACCCCCCGGGGCACTACGCCAAATGCAGTATGCGGTACTACGTACGGCCTACCTACCGCAGCGTGTGTCACCCCTGCTGCATGCACCGAACCGTTCGTCAATGTCCGTCGAGCGATCGGGGGACAATCCTGGATTTTGGGACAAGGGGACGTGACTCCGTTCACGGTGAATCAGCGGATTCGCCAGACTGAAATTGCATTCGTTGAATAATCCAACGCTGCGCCCGACAAACCTTATCAAACTTCGAATATCATCGTCACGTGTGTTTGTGTGTGCGTGCATGTGTGTGTGTGTGTTGGGTCTTGAAGGTAGAGTGGCAGGGAAGGACAAAAAAAAAATTAAAAATAGGAAATGTTTCCACCACCACCACCACCCCCTGTTCTTGAGGTTTCAGGTGTCGCCTGCACCGAGCGTACAATAACTTCGAGTTGTAAATCAGTTTTTTTTTTTCTACCTTCAACTTTCAGATTACCAGTGTAACAGGATAATAAAAATGTCAGCGTGCGTGACGCGGTACACGTTCGACGTCGTTGCGGCGCCGCGTCCCGAGTAGGATATATTTTTCTTTTCCTTTCCATTCCATTTTCATTTCTTTCTTTTTTTCCCTGTTTTGTTACCCGGTGGTGCAGGACGCAGAGATCGAGTTACGCTGCTGACTGTGCGAGTCCCCGTAGTAACTTCGGTTAACGGAAGCCGCCAAAGAGAACTTTTAAAACTCTTTCTGATATATTGTACCCGCACACGCATACACACACGCTCGCGACGGGATTCCCTCCATTCTTATTTCGCGGTCAGCGAGGCATGCCCCGCGACGTATATATTTTTACCTCCCGAGATATAAATCGGTGATTCAAACGAGTTATGATTGTCCCGACATGTTTACCGAACCGGGTCTAACGCATCGCGGACAAGTTTGTATTTATTACGTAAACGGATCGGACTCGGCGATTTTCGACGCTAAAAGCTCTCTGTGGTAGCTATATACGGTCACAGCGTCTTCGGCGAAAAGGGACAGCCTGGAAATGACAGGAGGGGTCCTTCGACATACGACCTCTTTCTTCCAATGTCCGATAAAAAGATTACTCGATACTCGACCATCCGCCATATTGATATACAAAGCATTTCCGCCGATCGAGAAATGCCCCCGACATCATCCGCTAAATCTATGTACTCTTAAGCCGAAGGACCAGCGGACGACACTTTCAGGCGACTTAGGAGATTCGCTCTTCTCACGGTAAACCGCAATCTTATAGATATATTCGGCAGCCGGCGAGCTCCGTTGCCAGGATTCCGGCTCACGGGACCCTTCGGCGATGCTTGGTGGTCGGTTTTCATGCTCCTTGGAGAGGAGAGGAACGTGCGTTTCAGACAGTCGGTTATCCGAGCTTCGGACTCCATGACGAAGGAGGAAAGCTTACCGGCTAGGGTGAGATCCGGGACAAAGTAATTTCGCTCATCCTCTCTGGCTCTCTCTCTCTCTCTCTCTCTCTCTCTCTCTCTCTCTCTCTCTCTCTCTCTCTCTCTCTCTCTCTCTCTCTCTCTTTCTCTCTCTTTCTCACTGAAATCGAGAGAAGGTCTGGAGAGGAGGACTTGTAGGGTCTTCTCGGAAAATCCGCTTACATCAAAGTCGAAAATGGCCATTTATGCAATTTACAAGAGGGTTTTCGCCGGGTGGATGGAACGGGGAAACACGCTGGCGCTAGATAAAGCCATCGGGAGAAGAGATAAGTTGGTAAAAAGGGTTCACGGTTCACGGTACCTTTCATATTCCCTCTGTAAGCTGGATTAGCCCTGTTGGTTATTCTAATAATTTTACCGTTAAACGTAGCACAAATTTAGCATATCTACTCCCGCTAGTTCGAGCGTCCTTCTTGTTTATCCTTTTCGCAAATTTTACTACCAAAGTGAAGCTCTCAGGCTTGCGGAACTCCTTTTAATCCATGACAACGCCAACGATGGTCCTTTCCACGACTAGTCGGCCACGAACAACTGTGACTGTAACGATCCAGCTAAGGCGGGGATAAAATTGAAATCAACGAAAGTGACCCGCGTCGGTAAATCTGTCTACCCTTAGTCGTAAAAATCGATGATAAACCGAGGTGTGTGTGCGTGCGTGTGTGTGAGAGTGAGTCTGAGCCTGAGTCTGCACGTCCGTTGATGCCCCTTTCAACTCGCCGAAGGATGAGAACAAGAAGAGGTACCAGAGGACCAGAGGACCATTTGGCGAACGCTCTCTGTTACGGTCGTTTAATGACTCTTTTCTTTTTACTCTTCACGATGTATGTATGTTACGTTACGTTACACACTTGGATTGCCCGGTAGAGTCTCGATGCGTACGTAACATTCATCCTGGAGAAGAAGAAGGAGGAGAAGGAGGAGGATGAGGATGGTCGGATTACTTTTTCGAGTACTTTCGGAGCTCGTAAAGTCCCGCTACCATTTAATCGAATTTCATTTCCCAGCTGGCGTACTTCTAGGGGGCTAGACGATGTCCTCTACCTACGAAATAAAGAAAACCCCGCTACGTCAGCACTGTCAGTAGCACCAGGCTCCTATGGCAAAGGAACGCGTCCCTTATTTCCGTAGGACGTTTCAGTCTAAGCTTCACCTGCGCTCCGTCATCCTTGGAGTAGGATGGAGAAGAAATTGCATCCCCCCTTGCGCCTCTCGTGATTTCTTATCTCCACCTTGTCTCGGAATTTACCGTCTTCGTAATCTCGGTTAGGTGGGTAATTCGAGTTGGTATATTAATCCACCGCCTCGCTCGAGTTTGACGAGATCCCGTGTCCGTTTCGTAGAAGAGAGAGAGAGAGAGATGACGTTGTCCTTACGTAACACCTTCAGCTCATTTCAGTTCATTCGCTGCTCTCCACCCTCTTTCTTCTCTCCCTCCCTTACGGCAATATATAAATATATATTTCTTCCCCTCGCGTGCGAGTAGGTAGAGAATAAACGTGCTGCACTCGGCGAAATCTGTGAATTTTTTTTTTTTTTTCTTCCATTTTCTCTCTGGATTGTTTTGTTTCTCACCCTCACCTTTTGTCATTTTGCATCCTCAACTCGCGCTGGCTCACCAGTATCCCGTTGTTCGGCAATTGTTTTGCCGCTTGTTTTTTTTTTTTGTTTTAAATTTTTCTTTCAATTTAATTTTTTTATTTTTTATTACTACCTAAACTTTTTCATTTTATATTATTGTTTTTCTCTCTCTTTGGTTCGTATATTCGTATTAAACAAAGCTTTGTTACGCGTATAATGTAAATCAGTTGTAAGGATTAAAGAAAATCTCATTACTCTTCATCTTTGTTTTGAATTTTCATTCTTGTTTATTCCTTAGAATTTCTTGAGAGCAAAATTATTCATTTGAACCGTTTATTCCTAACTCTTTTTTTTTTCTCTCCTCCTCTGCAAACTTCCTCAGCAACTCCGTCTTTGTCATCTTTGAATTACGTGTTCGTTTTACACGCCCGTAATTACCCGACGACCCGTCGTTACACGACCCAGTGCCAACCTTATAAATAATAGCTGTTCTTTTAACGATCTTTTTTGTATACGTGTTAAAGCACATTCTAATCTCTGGATCTCCATCAAAGTTGTGCGCGATACATACGTGGGGGAGAAAATTGGCAAACGGGGGCAAAAAAATCGTCCAGATTATTGTTGACAGAGCTTCGGATACTCGATAACTGATCCAAATCTCACCTGTCGATAACAACTCGTTGCTAACGGATTCCTCGATAATCCTGCGACAACAAAAAACGGGGAAAAAAAAATAAAAAAAAATAAAAAGAAACTACGAACGGACGCGCAGTAAATTCGGGAGGCTCGTTAACCCGACGAATCGACACCTTCGAGTCAGTCTGAGTGTGCCGTACCAGCGATACACATATGACTTGTTCATTTTTACGTCTAACTTATTTTATGGAACGTAATTCCAGGGCGTAGTTACGCTCCAGATTTAACGGACCACCAAACGTTTATGTCGATCCAAAACGACTCCCCCCCCCCCCCCCCCCGTACCTCAAGATGATCCGGGTCAGCAATGAATGTTCTTTCCAATTCATCAAGGATACCACAAGGATCATAAAATGTTGCAGAGATCGTAGGAGGAGGAAAAGTAGATCGAATGGTGTCTCGTTCACACCGTTTCCCTCTTCCATTCTCTTTGTCGAGTGCACGAAACGGCTTCTAAACCCCGCAGACGTCGTCGACGTCGACGACGACAAGGAGGAGCCACTTCCGGCAACTCCTCAGTAATAGGAAGTACCTCGTCGGTTTAATATCGTAGTAGCTGCTGTACAACTTCTCCTTTTGAGGGTCGCTAGCTAAAAGCCAAGAGTTTCTTCTCAGCCCGCGGTATAGTGTATGGGATGAAACGGAAATTGCGACGAACGTAAAGAAATTTATTACCGCTGAAAAAGACTAGATGTAATTTCTTCCAAGACAACGAAAGGACATCTTTCTTTCATGGTTCAACACATGGATGGACGAATGAACGTTGACACGAATCGAATCTGTCATCGTCATCATCCCGGTACATTTTCGGAGTAGAAGATGAGCTTCTAATAAAATTTTTTTCCTCCCCCTGTCGTGGGTAGATATCGCGGTAAATGCGGGGGTGAACTTGGGCCTTCGATGCCCAAGCGGGCACATATGGTCCGTCGGAGTAACCGTCGTTATCACGTTTTTTATGTTACTTAAACCAGAGGACCGTCTCTGGGTAAACGGCAACAGTAGGAAGGGGGGAGGGGGGGGGGGAACTGAGGGAAAAGTCGAGCTCTACGTTGTGCCGAGCTTATGATCGGGTGGGCTGGTTATTTACGGCGGTTATAAACGTCCGCGTCTGGGGGTTTTCAACGGCAACGAACGAACGAACGAACGAACGAACGAACGAACCACCGCCTCTATTCCAGCTATCCAGCCACCTTGTTCACCCCTGACGGTTTAACGACTAAGGCGGAGGAAATGGGGTGGCAACCTTTGTTGACATCGCGACGTTATTGCTACGAAGGCTCACCGTCAGCTACCGCGAGTTTCGAGAGCCCGCAAAACGGGAGTGGAATATTCAGATTACGATTACCCGCGGTGACGACGCGATTGTCTGCGACTCAGTTTCCGCCCTCATCCCTCGGACCACCTTTTCTGCCGATGCGCGATGTATCCATCTTCGAATATTCTTGCGGATATTTCAAACCTTCATCTTACGTGTCTGCAGTTATATAATGCACCGTCTAACCGGACTTCTTTTCTTAACCTTTGTTCCAGATGGAGGACGAGGGTAATCACGGCAACGACGATACGAGGTGCTTCATTTTATCGACCTTGGCTGCACTCCAGTGGTCCAGGGTATCTTGCGTTCTATGCAGGGCCGCTATGCTCGTTTTTGATAGGTATCCGCTCGTCGATGGAACATTCTTTCTGTCGCCTAGGCAACACTCGATTTCCTGTGCCGAGGTGAGTTTGTATCATAATCTTATTAGCAGGGAAAAGTTTCATCAGGTTACTGGTGATAGTTGAGTAATCATGATGAACACGGTAAAAAAGTGTCACTTTAATATATTCAGGATTTCATTCATAGTTGAGAAGAAACTAATCTTTGACCTGAGATGATTACAGTTTGATTACGGGTAGTTTGCTACCACCCTCAAAAACTGGTATTTTGATCTTTTACACTCTTCTTGTTGCATACCAACTACCTTCTACATATGGAGAACGCTCCATTAGTATGATATTCGTAATTCAGCGTGCTCAGAGTACGTCTACTGTCGATAAAGAAGAAAAAAAAATCGACCTGAAGTGTCATCGTTCATACACTTGGTAAGTGACACCTGAATTTCGAAAAGCAGCAATCGTGACGGGGGGATGGCGGTGAACACGTCAGTCAGTGGTGTAACTCCAGAAGCTGGTGGAAGCATGAAGTTCTCACTCGGTAAACAACTGGTCCTCAGAGACTTGTGTCAGGGGGAGAAGTAGAACTAGGAGATGGAGAAGAGGGAGGATCGAGCGGCGGCGCGCTCACAAGCCATGGATAAAACGGAAACTCTACTAAATGGCTAACGAAGATACACGTTGTTTTTGGCGTCGCCTGCACGCCGCCGCCACCGTCAGACTTAATTAGGTGTAATCAGCGCTTCTGCTTGCAGAACGCTTTCGGCTTACTCGCTTTATTTGCAACCGAGGATCTCCACCCCCGGCTCGTTTTCGCCTTCGTTTACACGTACACACCCACTTTCTCTCTATCTTACACACACACACACACACACGCACAGCGATGACGAAACTCCTCGGTGTGTCACTCCAGTCGTGAATTGGAAGTCACGGCAAAGTCACCACCGTTCGCCAAAAACTTTGTCGAGTCTTCTCGCGCATTGGGTACCAACGAACGCTTTTCGAGCAGCATATGACAACCGAAAAACAACCGTCTCCCGGTTTTTTGATTCCAGGTGAAGGTAGAGGGTCGCACACAATTCTTGTCTGCCGTTTGCATGAGCTGCCTTGAAGGTAGCGGTGGGGCTCCTGTTCGTTGTCGCAGCTGCACACAACCCTGGGACGGTTCAAGTCTGGTACTTGGAACGATGTACAGTTACGACATTTTCGCTGCGATGCCATGCTGCACCGAACGCATCAAGGTAAGAGACCACGAACCTTATTTGATGTCGTAATTCAACCCTTACCAACCATCGGGACTCCGTTAGTCAAAACGGCGGGGTAAATCGACGCACTTACAGTCGACTCTCGTTATAAGAACGTTCGCGGGGCTGTCACAGTATACTCATCATTTTTCGCTGTTCAAACTCTCGGACTCCGGTCATTGGGCTCTAACGGCAATTCCTAATCGTCATCTCGTTGCTCGCCCGTAGTTGACATTTCAGCGAATGAGCCGATCGGCCCATTAACGAGCGGACTTGCAGCGGGCGATGACTGTGGATGTGGCGATGGTGATGGTGGTAGTGGTAGTGGTGCGGAAGGGTTGAGAAGGGGAGGGGTAGGGGGGTGGGGGTGGGTGGAGGGGTTATTCGACTCTACAGGGTATCGTTGTCTTCTATGTTGCAGTGCAACAGCTGCCAGAAGCCACTGCTCTTACCACATCAGCGACTGAACTTCTACTCCGACTACAGCCGAGTCTTTGCTTGTCCGCATTGTCGAGCGTTAGACGCGCACTTCGTGAAGCCACTTTCAGCATGCTACACTCGCGAACAGTTTCAGCTCTATAGCCAATGGCCGTAACAGGTGGAGTGTATAGCGCAACGTTTGATCACTGCAAGACCAGCCCCGGTCTCCCTGCATCCGCTGCTCTCTTTGCTGCAGGCGATACTCTGAGAGTCCGTCTGTCTTACGGTGTCCGTTGACGTCCTGCGTTTTTTTTTTTTCTTTCTTTTCGAATCCATATGTAAAGAAAAAGAAGAAGAAGAAAAAGAAGAAGAAGAAGAAGGAAACAACAAGAAAACAATACGAACAACGAAGAGGATGAGAGAAGAAAATTAAACTCATATTTTCTCTCAATGACGAGATAAATAAATAAAAGCGGCCGTTGGTCGATGCAAGAGAAACCGGGTAACAACCGAACCGTGTGTGGTGTTCAGGATATGATACCCGTTATTTTATGTAGCGAGTCCTCGATTATTATGAGAAAATTTTACATTTCTTTTATTTATTTATTTTTTATTTTTTTATTTTTTTTTTTATTTTTTCTTCTCTTATACGTTGGGTTTTTTCTTCGTCACCTTCGAGGCAGCTGTTTTGAAGTAAGCCGCACGCTTCGGTTATGGGACGGGTGGCGATGATGGTCCGGGGAGGTGAAAAGTCAACTGCGTACATGCGAGAACATGATTTTTTAGTTTTTTTTTTTTCTAAATTGCCAACAACGACACAGCACCGAAGAGAAAAAAAAAAATAAAACACACTCGTATACATACTATATGTATATTAAACACGAGAACATCGGTAACGATAAAAAAATGAAAAATAAAAATTAAAAAGAATAAAAAAACAATTATTTTCATTATATCGAAGAGTAAATAAAATACAGCAGGCACGGGGACTACCATTTCATTAATTAGTCAAATTATTATTAATCCAATCAACTTATCTTTATTATATTACACACGCACACACACACATACACATGCACGCACAAACGCGTATATATATATTCAAATAAACATGTATGTAAAAATATCACTTTAAAATAACAAAAAAAAAAAAAAAAACACACAAACAAAAAAAGAAAAAAAGAAAAAATTATGATGAAAACAATATTATAATAAAATATGCTATTGTTTGTTACTTAGATACTGGATAACGTTGTGTTCTTCTTTTATTTTTGTTTCTTTCTTCCTTTTTTTTCCATCTGTTTTTCGTTTATCTTTTCTTTTCCTTCTTACATTTGAATAAGATTTTTTTTTATATATTTTCTATGCGGCTGTGTTGATTTTTTTTATGATTTTTGAACGATCATACAATGGGGTTGAAAGATTGAATCTTTTTATGCCGGATGAAAACGTTTTCAAGTAATCACAATATTACATTCGTTGGACGCTTTTTGGATCGATCACGGTTTGAAACTTTGAACGTAATTCCTAATACCGTATTTTTAACAATTTTTTTTGTTTTTTTTTTCAATTATCCTTCTCCAATTTCCAAGTAGGGGAATAACGCGAAATACGTTCTATTCCCCTACCAATGATAAATAAAATTTTAATAATATAAAAATTTTTTACACGTGCTCTCGACGTAACACATTATACAATGTTTTATACGTATGATCGGCGGATATACAATATATATATATGTATACACATATATATATATTATATATACATAGGTAGGCGTGTTGTGATTAATGATCTTTCCAATCAGCGATCAACAAAGTAATGGTAAAAAAAAAAAAAAAAAAAAAAGTGAAAAAATTAAAAAAAAAACATAAATAAATTTTAATTAAATGATGATTAAGATGAATTTCTTAAAGATACCGGTCCAAATAGAAAAGGGGAACTTAAATTTATGACAATGACGGACAACAAAGTGACCAAATATTGAGAAGGTGGATTGTTTTTTGTTTTTGTTTTTCCATTGCGGTGATGCTGGTCGTTGCTGTCCAACTATAGCGGCCGTCTCGCAGACTTACCGCCCACTCGTTCCCAAAATTTAGGAAAACTATTCTACTTAACATCCTGATTAATGCGTATAATATATTTTATCTTTATAAAAGCGAAATAGCGCAAGTGTAACACACACACACACACACACACACACACACACACACACACACACACACACACACACACACACACACACACACACACACACACACACACACACACACACACACACACACACACACACACACACAATCTATATATATATATGAGCGTGTCAAATTTTACACACTAAAATAATGAAAAAGAATAGTCATCAACGGAGAAGGAGAAGAAGATGGGAGAAGGTGAAGGTGAAGTAGAAAAGGAAGTCGATGCCAAGATATAATGATGAGAAGCAATTAGAACTTGGAAAGGCTGGTAATAGATGTTTCTTTTCCTTATTCCTTACTATCGTCGTCGTTGTTGTTGTTGTTGTTGTTGTTGTTGTTGGTGTTGTCGTTGTTGTTGTTATCATTATTATTATTATTATTATTATTACATTATTATAATTTTTTATTATTGTTTAAGCTATAAGAACACTTTGAACAATACCTTCTGTTTTCTCGTCTTCTTTTTCAATTTGGGAAAGAATCTTATTCGAGAGAAATATTGACACCTTACCATCTGCATAGTTTGTGTATTCGGTAAAAAGGTTGTAAAATTTTTCACGCAACGATACTTTCGCGTACTTTATTTAGCGTACATTGTAAACATAATTATATATCCTACGAATATATAGAAAGATAGAAAAACAATAACGAGTAAAAAAGAGAGAAAAAAGCGATGGAACGATCGCATAAGGGAACGAAATTATATACAAATGTATGATAAATCTGTTTATGGACAAAAAAAAAAAAAGAATTGGACATCCAAATATACGACGCTATAATTTATCATTATTTTATGTATTCTGTGTCTTGTTCCTCCCCATTCTCTTGATCGAAAATTGACCCAGCTATTGTATGATATACGAATGTTTTGAAATTTCTCAAAGTGCCAAATAATTTATAGGATTTCATTAACGCACGTGTTTGCTGATTTTTTTATTTTTTATTTTTATTTTTATTTTATTTTTTTATTTTTTTTTTTCTTTTATTCCCTCCCTTGTTCCTATTCTTCCGTTCGGAGTAAACGTTTTCGAGTGAACTGGTTATCCGAGATATCGCACGAGTGGTGTAGGAAACCCTAGGAGGAGGTATACGCTGTGTGAAATTAAAAAAAAAAAAAAAAAATAACCCCAGAGACACACAAACATACACACATACATTGTCCCTAATCACCCACACAGACACGCACGCACAACGAACACTAAATGCGGTGTAACTCCCTAACGTTTTCAATTTTTTGCATACGCAATATACGATAATAAAAGATTAAGAGAGGCAAAAAAAAAAAAAAAAATAAATAAATAAAAATAAATAAATAATTGAAAAAATATTGAAAAAGTATCAATTTTTAATCACTTTATTTTCTTATTAATTTCGTTATCGTTTTCGCGTGCGTTCCCACACCCGAAAGAGCGCCACCACAGTTCCTATAACAGAGCGAAGGCCGCGCTTGAAGTGTCGTGTGACGAAGAACGAAACTACCAACCGAGTAAAAAATCGACGATAAAAATGTACTGTTGAAAACGCGAAAAGAAAAAAATAAATTACCTCTACCTGGTAAAAGAACAACCGAGCAATGCAAAAGAAGAAAGATAATTCAATGGTTCGATTGGCTTAAGACCAAAATTAGATCTTACGGATGGATGAGAATGAGAAAGGCAGGCAAAAAAAGAAAGAAGAAAAAAAAAAAAGAAAAATGAAAGGAGAAGAAAAAAAGAAAGAAAATTAAAAAAAAACCCCTATTCAAAGTGATGATCAAACAAGTCTGAATCACGTCATCAATTCACATATTATACACGTATTCATACATGTTTCATTTCCATCACATTTTATAGGTATGCGTACATTATCTCTAGGTATATACATATATATATATATATTATATTTGTATATCGAACTTGTACTAGATTTTTCCAATTGGAATAGTATAATATAATCTTTATAACGCGTTAAGAAACACGGTCGATTATGGGCCGTTTGGATTTTCATCGGTTATATATACAGACGAAATTCATTCAGTATAATAACTGACGACGAGTTGAAGTAACTGAAGGGGAAAAGAAAATGTTACTCGGCACAATCGTACGTTACGAAATACCGCCACGTGTGTATAGTAATATTCATAGACATATGTGTATAGTAATTCTTAGGTACGTTTTTCTTTTCTTTATACATATATATATATATATATATATATATATATATATATATATATATATATATGTACAAATATATGTGTATATCTATTCAAATTCCTAGCAGTACAAGTAATTGGTCGTAATTCGTAGCGTACGTTTGAAATAACGTGCAAATGATTAACTTGACAATCTGTATTTTATACAGAATAAAAGAAAGAAAGTAAACGAAACGAAGCAACGGAATGGAATGGAATGGAATATGCTTTATTCGATACTAGCTGGAGTACGTGATAAAAGTATTAATAAGAATGAGGAAAGAAAAGAAAAAAAAAAAAAAAAACAAAAACAAAAAAAAAAAAACGAAACAAATAATGGAAAATAAGCGCGTTTTAGTAAAACTATGCGAAACATGTCCGATTGCATATAACGATTAATTTTGATGTTACATCGTGTCGTGAAACAATTAGCGCTTAATTGTATCTTCATTTTTATTTTTCTTTTTTTCTTTTTCCCGCTGTTGTTTGTTTCGTATATAGTTTTTCATGTACTTTTACATCACACAACTGTAACAAATGTGTGAAGATATATTCGTCGGTAACCGAATAACGCATGCATAGATCTGAGATTGCATGTGGGTAATAGATATGATTATGTAATACACGTTGAAAGAATTTAATTGAGCTTGAATTAATAGGCTTTTGTTAAGTAAGGACTGTGCGATATTGATGTGCTTTTTTATATGTATGATATACGTACACGTAAGACAGAAATCGTGATTATTTATAATGCGAAAAACTCGATGATACGGGAGCGAGATTTTTAAATCAATTGTCTGAAACAAGGCGATTGAACCGATGAGTGATCGATCGGAATTTTTCATTCAATCGAGTGACGAAGGAAATCCATCGACGAACTTTGTATGAAATGAAATGAAAGGAAATGTAACGTATTTTACTCATGGGGCTAAGAAACTAAAAATTGAAAAATAAAGAAAACCTACGATTTAAGTAATACGTAGGTTCAGGGATCGGGTAGAGAGTTTAGTATTGGTGCAATATACAGGCATGAGTACACTATCCGTAAATATATAAAATACACCGTAAGATCGGAATTCGATACATTTTCTTCCCCCCTTGTTGAATAAACAAAACGGAGATTATACGTAAATTTGTAACGTGGAAAAAAAAACATGGACATTGGATTTTGTATTCTTTCCATGAGAATAAAGTTTGTTGTAGAATTTTAGGTTTGTATTTGAAAAGAAATTTAGATATACGATGTATTTGCTACGCATGTATATGTATATAAATCATGCATATATATATATATATTAGGGTTTAACGCGTACGACGAAAGGTAACCTTTTTTTATCCCGGTGATTGTTGTATACACTATTTTCTACTTTTTTCTATCGAAACGATAGATTTTATATGATAATCGATTCGGTGAGGAGGCAAGGTAGAGTAAGAATGAGAGAAAAAAAGAGAGAGATGAATGAAAATACGATTTTGTATCGACGTTTTTAAAAGAGAAAATGAGAGAGAAAAAAGATATTTATTGGTAGGCATACCTACGACCGATGATTAACAAGCTCACGAAAATTCATACGACATGCCGAGAACTGATGTAGCAACGGTAGAAGCTATAAAAAAAGAAAAAAAGTACCACGTGTAAAAATGTTATAAACGTAAGTTCAATCCGTCAAATCGGTCGATAATGCGTCAACGTATAATATACATATATACATGTACTTTATACACACTTACCCCGAAATCATTCATTCGGCTTTACTAACGCAATTCATTATGTAGATCAGTAAAATTTTGTAAAATTTTTTTCAATATTCGATAAAGCAATCTACCCGATAGAGCGCGCGGTGTTTTTCGATAAAATAAGGATTAAGAGAGGAGATACGCAATAAGCGAAACGGATTAAACAAAGATGTGAAGAAAAGAAAAGTAAAAAAAAAAAAATTTAAAAAAACAAAAAAAAATCAAGGAAAAAAAACGGAGACGAGACGGAAAAATGAACGATTATGAGTGGTTGAATTATGAATAGAGTCTAGAATAATAATTACGTAATTATAAATATAGAGGTTTGAATCATCGATAACGTAATATAATACTATTATTATTATTATTATTATTATCATATATATATATATACTATATAAAAATATTTTAAGTGACTATTAAGGTTTTTCGAGTGTTCGTGTTGCTGCTTTTTCTCAGGGTTCGAGGGGAGTAAAAAGGAAGGAGGAAATAATCGAAGAAAAAATTATCCGGTTAGACGTCGTCATTAACGTGATTTTTATTTTCGTATTTTTTTTTTTTTAATTACGATGCTCTTTTTTCGTTATTGGCTTCGATTATTGGACGAAACGAATTTGAAGAAACGCAAGGATGAAAAAATATTCTTTTAGAAATGAATCAACCAAAAGAGCGGAAATGAAAATATGTTAATGCAACTGCTGGACAAACAGTTGCGCATAACTCACAAAGAATCGCCAGATTTTTATTAAATACACACACATATATATTTCATTTTCTTCACTTATCGACGATCGAATTTAAGGTCAGGATCGAGAATTAATATTTAAGGAATATTATAGTACGAAATGATTAGAATAGGGAAAAGTATATACGATATAATAAATAGACAAGCTATAACTTACGTTAAATCGTGCGAGGAGATATCGAGTGGTCAAAGTTCGGGTAAATATATAAATTATTATTATTATTATTAATAATAATTAAATATTAAGTAAACGACGGAGTATAATCCTTTTTTTTTTTTCATTTCCGTTTTATACGTGTAGTAGAATATAAACTGTGTCATATTAACGTTCAAATTCTGAGTAAGTAATTGAATAACAACAACAACAACAACAACAACAACAACAACAACAACAACAACAACAACAACAACAACAACAACAACAACAACAACAACAACAACAACAACAACAACAACAACAACAACAATAATAATAATAATAATAATAATAGTATCGATAACTATTTGTACAAGTTTATTAATTAAATATTAGCTGACATTTTTTCCTAGGATGACGTGTTTGAATCTAATTGATAATAATAATAACAATAATAATAATAGCGTGTAAGAATTTTCAGCTGTGGTAGAAAACTAGATATTTAATTACTGATCATTATGAGCGTGAAAAATAATTATATATTTATTCATATATAATCTATTTAAATAGAAACTGAAATGAGATACAAAAGAGGAAGTGACGGTGTGAAGAAAAAATGGAAAATTCATTTTAAAAAAATATAATAATAATAATTATAATAACAACAGTAATAATCATTTAATTGAATTAAATCGGGAAGTGCGATCGAATTCCCGTTAAAATAACATGGATCGGGAGTTAAAATTCGGAAGTAAAGATGAAGACAAAATCTTTCATTTGCGTAACGCGTTAAGAATATATGAAAAAGTCGAAGAAATATAAAGAAAAAAACAAACAAATCAACCGGTAAGAAGCGTAACTAATAAATTGTGGATAAAGAAAATCAGTTTACAAACGCTATACGTAATATTTCATTTATCCGAGACGGGATATGATATGCGGAAAAGACTTCAAGAAAAAAAAAGAAAACAACGCTAATAATAATCCCGCGCAGGCATATGAATCAAATACAATGCGTTTATATTCATATGTGTAAATTGCCATTCGCACACATATAACACGTTGCACGTGTAACAACTCATTAATCGTCTGTGTTGAAGTGAAAAATGAAAATAAAAATAAAAAAAAAAAGAAATTAAATTTAAACTATACTAATTATTATTATTATCTTCATACGTATACATGCAAGTATATATACAAATATATGTATATATTTGTGTACCATTCAATTAACCGTCACGAATTATGCTCATCACCTATCCTGCATAATTACGAGAGAATTGTTACAATTCAATTATTCGCCACCGTCTGGATAATTTACACCCGATGTATAGTGCAGTTGGTTCGTATACATATATTAACATTATCACGTACAGAACATTTTGAACAAAAGAATGAAAATAGACGAATAAAGTGACGGTTAGAGAAATAAAAAATCATATAAAAATACAAATGAAGACATAAATTTAGAACAAAAGACATTATAAATGGGTAACATTACATTTGTTGAAGGAAGAAAGAAAAAAATAAAAAAAAAAAATACAGTCTAGAAAAATAAGAAAGGAGAAAAAGTAATAATAATAAGGCGTGCTATTAGAACGTAGACCTCAAGAGGACGGTACGTAAAAATGGTGATATTTTGTGATCAACCAGCGTTAAGCTAAAAATCCACCTCACAAGAAAAAAAAAAAAAAAAAGAAGAAGAAGAAGAAGAAAGATAAAACTAAAATTAAAAAATTGAAAAATTAAAAAAAAAGAAAAAAAGTTTTAGCAAATTTTGTTTCACGTTTTATTTTTCGATTTGATAAAAGAATATTATAATATAGCTTCGGTAAAATAATAATATACTAATAATAATATATAATGTAGTATATATATATGTAATAGATAACGTTGTAGGTTATATTCACGACATCGCTCCGGTCTATAACTTCAGGCGCAAGAATCGAAGTCGCAATTTTAGTACTATTTGTTCGTCGTTATTATATACTGGGTGTGTGTGTGTGTGTTTTTTTTTTTCTCCTTTTTTTCTCCCAAATCCCTGATCCTGTTCCCTGATGTTTTCTCTGTTATTGAATGGAGAAATATTCTTCCCTCTCTGTGTTTGAATCTTATCGAAAGAGTTTTTGTTGCGAAGAAAGAAAAAGAAAAAGAAAAGAAACACACAAGAATAACAGCAGTCGTTTTAAAAATCAATATTACGTGTTATATTAGATCATTTTATATTGCATAGCATATTATTATAACAGAATTATAATCACTAAATAATTATGTATAGTTTCAATTGATTACACGGTTTAATGTTGATATGTTACGATTAAAACGAAGAAATAATTGATGAAAGGAAAAAAAGAATACAAATAACAATAATATCGGCAAATAATAATGATAATAAATAATAATAATAAAATACCGTTGTATAACATTGTTTTTTGTTTCATGTATGAAAGAAGAAGAAGAAAGAAAAAAAAAAAACTTAAAGGAAGATAGAAAACTCGTGTAACACTGATTATTCAAATATAATAATAATAATTATTACAATCTCACATTATATCTATAGCAATAGCCTTATTGTGATCGCAACTCATGGATACCAGATTCAAAACATTTTATAAAAAACCACGGACGACACTCTCAGCTTAGATTTACGCTCGTATTATCCGAAGGTCTTAATTTCAACTCTTTCTTTTTTTTCTTTCCACCCTCTTTGCTTACGTGCAGATTATTAAAAGGCCAGTCACACATAGGAGGAGATTTTCATTAGCGGGATGAAAACTCGGCTAGCCGTAGAATTTTTTCAAACGAAAAGATTTTTCCTTGCTTTTATTATTCCTCGGCATTTTGACTTTCCTAATTTCGATTTATCGATGACGGTATGTGATTGAAAATAAAGTGAATCCGTGGTGTCGTGATCCCTGTTTTCCAGCCCCTTTCGAGGGCAAAACCTGCCTAAAAAAAGTAAAATAAAATTTAAAGAGAGGAAAAAAGAAACCGAAAACAAATTAAAAAAAAAAGAGAGAGAGAGAGAGAGAGAAAATCTACCTATCAACAACATTTTATCGAGATACGTACAAAAAGAGAATATTAATACAAATACAAAAACAAACAAATGCATCGTACTAAATACTACTAACCACAGATATAGAGAAGATTACAATATTATAAAAGCCTTTTTACGTGTTGTGCCACAGAATTTACGAGGATGACGAGGGATATTGATTCAATCCTGTAAGAAAAGAAAATAAGATACAGTGGGAATATGAAAATGAAAGTAAACATTTTCTCGAACTTCCAACAACGTCGTATTTTTAAAAATTTTTTTATTTATTTTTTATTTATTTTTTTTTTTGTTGTATTTCCGATGCCGCAACACGCCGGGCCAAATTCTTCTCTTTTTTTTTTTTCTTCTTGGTCAATACAATTTCTATAATGCCGTCAATTCTCGGGTCATCCTCTGATCCGTACAGCATAATCCCGATTAAGTTTAACAGATTTTTAACCCCAAGCATCGACATCCGACCACCTCAACTTCAATCTCAGTTTCAAACGCAGTTATCTATCATTGACCGATTTTGAAAGGGAAATTACTTTATTCTAAAACAGAATTACATGTAGAAAACGAAGGAAATGATCCGATTAGTTTTGCGAAATAACATTTATTTTACTAAAAAAAAAATGAAGGGCAAAGAAAGATGGAAAGAAATAAGAGGCAAGCTGCTTTTCGACCAAATCTAGTAAAGTGAAACGCGATTAAAGCTCGGTGAAAAAAGAAGGAAGAAGAAACTAGATGATGTGAAATATTGATCAGAGACCGAGAGGTGAGACTGACCCCTGTGGATATCTATAATGTGGCTTCCCGGAAGCCCTTTGCCTGAAAGAAGGCTTAGTAAAGAGGGCGGCCTCGTGAAAAATCGCCCTTCTCAAGGGTTGAAGCGTTGGTGTTGGTTATACGCACACTTTCCGGTATCACGGTCGCGTTATAATTCCCTCCCAACTTTTCCACGCCGTTTAATCTCTTTTCAAGAATTTCGTAAAAGTTGAGGAAAAAATAAAAAAAAAAAAAAACACCTATTTTAACACTTTCAGAATTACTACGACGAAAAGGCGAGCCGAAGTCGCGGAAGTTTAAAAACTCGACATTTATTCCAGACGTTTCTTTCCTTCAATGAATTTACTTTCTTTTTTTCGCCGAATTGTCTCACTAATTTTTTTTTTTTTTTTTCTTCCAAACGCTAAGAAGGCGAACATTTTCAGGAAGTTTAACTAACGATGGACGAAATCGATCACTGGAGTAACCTTTGCAAGGAATAAAAACACAGAGCGACAGAAAAAAGTCGAGATCAAGGAGCAGAGATAACAGTGAAGATGTGGTGGAGTAGTTTCGGAGTGTGAGAAGAAGGTGAAAAATTAATTTCGACAAATCTCGGGGGATCGGATTTTAGTTTTTCAAGTTTGGTCTGACAATGAGATGGAAGTTTGAAGGTTGGATGTTGACAAAGGTACAAATGTACATAGGAAGATGATATTGTTATTACATACCCTATATCACTGTCCCTCTGCTGACGCGGGTTTTTTTACATATTAAAAAGAGAAAACTACAAAGTTGCGTTCGGGCGAATTGAACAGCGTTTTGAAAGAGTTTTTTTATCACACCTATAACGATAAAATGTACAAGGTTCGATGTATAATATGTAGAAACGGTGTGTGGTACGGAAGAGGAAAATAGAAATCGTGTAATCTTTCATAATTTCTACATCGCATTCCGTTTCCTTGATCTTTAGAATTATGCGCGAGGTATTTAACGTGTATAAATAGCTATTTATATGATATATTTGATATTTTAAGAGAGTGAAATGGCGCGTGCTCTCGATACGACATGTTAACATTGACGCCGTAAACAACGTGCATGATGGGATATTTTATTAGCGAAAAGTAATGAAATAAATACAAGAAAATATATGATGGACAAAACTACGATGTTACTAAACAATTTTTCTTTCGCTCTAACGCAACGGCCGAAATAAATTGATGAAGGAAGAAAAACAAATTAAAAAATAACGCAAAGTACTATAAATACCTAAATAATGATAATAATCATAGTTAAAATAATAACAATAATAATAATAATAATGATGATTATGGTGGAAATAGAAATTAAAAAATTCCGATAGTAGATTTAGACCAAGATGATACGATATCAGTTATCGAAATACACGGTTTAATGAAAACAGTGTCGCAGGGTTGAATTGACATTATTCAAAACCGTTTTACGTTTCTTAATTGAATCTTGATGTTATAGATGTTTTTCGTTTTCATCGTTATCAGTTGCATTCTTTTATTATCTTATTAATATTGCCAGACTTCACTTTGCACATTTTCAACAGCTATTTTCGTAAAAATTACATATAGCTGAGGTTTGTTATATATATTATATATATATATTGACATTAAACAATTAATCCGATTCAGTTGATACAATAATAATTGTTCCAAGAAAATTAATTCTCACAGTATAACATATATTATGAACGATGCGTTTAACAGCTTGCAGAAAAATATATGTGTACATAAATATACATTGGCGCGTTTCGAGAAAACATGTAATTCAACATTAATCGCTATGCATAGTTGTATAATCTAATGATAGTTATAACAATAACATTGATAACGTTAGGGCTTAGCAGGTAATTATTAGGAACTTTTTTTTGTTTTTTTTCATGTCTTCTGTACATGCATTATTATAAATAATCTTAACATTCAATTGTATGAATGGGCGTGCGAATGTTGCTAAAAGTCTCCTCCACATATTTAACCACGTAATATAATAATCGACTAAACGTATTTTATGATACACGTTTAACAATAATTAATCATATATTTTGTCGATATATAATAATAACAGCAATATACATGTATTAAAATCGTGCGTAACGTGTACTTGATAAAAAACGAAAAAAAAAAAAAAAAAAATTATAAAAAAAAATATCGCGGACAATTTTTACTACTATCAAACCATGATTGGTGACGCAAGTAATTATAATAATAATTGATTAAACTAACGACGAAAACATAAAACTTAGAATGAAGACGATCGGTAAAAATTGAACGATTATGATTCGTGAGAATTTGACGCCAAAATTTTTGAAAACTTTTTTCTAAATTTTCTAATGCACTATTATTGCTATTATATACGATATGCGTACATTTATGCATAATGCTTAAGGGCTAAGTTCGGGATTGTACGGATTAAGGATATTATATATTATAGTATTGATAAAAGCGAGCTGGTAAGAAAATGAATTAAGAATCTAAATTAAGAATTTCGTATGTATTCGCTATTGTAGGAAAATCGGGGCATTTTAATTCGGCTGTGTCAAAACGATGATTAAAAAAAAAAAAGAGGGGAAGAAACGATATAGAAAAAGTTGAAAAAAAAAAAAAAAAAAATGGGGGGAAACGTTTAAAATCATAGATTTGATAAGGCGTAAAATTAGAATGATAATTTTTGTACCCTATTTTTTTAACAATTGGTGTCGATCGAGCGAGTCTCTCGCCTGTAAAATATACAGTATAAGGTGTATAATGTGTTATAACCTAAGGTGAGAGAGATCGCGGAAACAAATGAAAAGCAAAAAAGAAGAAAAAAAAAAAAAAAAACGAAAAGGAAAAGCTTGGAATTTATCAAAATTAACTTATTAAACATACGAGTAACGATCAGGCTATCCTTACCTAGTTTTTGTAATTGCGATTACATTCTTATTACGGCATGTAATTATCGTCAGGCATAGAATAAAGAAAGCAGGTATTAGAAATCGGCAAACGCGTTAACGAATAATTACTCGCAAAATGACTCGGATCAAAAAAAGGGGTAAAACAAGAGAAAAGGATGAAGAAAATTGAGAAAACGAAGAACAGAAAAAATACTGATATTTGCCCAAAAACTTAGCCCAAAATTTTCTTCAAAATTCTTCCAAAATTCTCGTACAATGAAAGATAAACGAGTAATGTTTATTAATGTTATAAACTAAGACGAGGATACGTTCATCGGATCTCTGCAGTCTACGAATGAAATTCCTGTCAAATAATATAAAGTCATCATTATTTTATAGTATATTAATATGAAAAATCGTAAAATAACGTATATACGTTTTGCTCGAATTCAACAACTCGCTGTGTTGTCGGATACACGTATTGTTAGACAGGTATTTTCACGAATGTAATAACGATAATTTATTACGCGTATTCATAACTTAATAAATCGTATACTCGATAGTATGACGGCATAAATTCAACGTTAATAATCGATTAGGTAAGCACGTAATGATAATAATACCTACTAATGTAATAATAATCCTAACGTTTGTTATGATTAAGTTAACGACAATGACATTGACGACGGCGACGACGATTATTATTATTATTATTATTACATTTAAACGTAATTAAATTATGATAAATTAATAGTGTTACCAACCGATCGGAACGGCAAGGAAGCAGCTCGGGAGCGATTCAAAATAATAACGAAGTATTTTGAAATGCAAATCATGCGCAAATTGATGCTGGTAGTGCGGACCAAACGGGACAACTGACAGAAAAGATGAATAGAGACTTTCGAAAGGAAATTTAAAAAAAGGAAAAAACGCTGACTAAAAATAAGAAAAAAAAAAAAAAAAAAAAACAATGAACAAACGAGGGTAAAAGTGTAAATTTAACGCCGCTCCATCGGAAAGTCAACGGTTCAAGTCGTTCGTACCTATAGTGATTAATTAGTAAGCGTTAAAGGCGATTCTGTCCGATCGAACGCGAATGGGAGAGAAAAAAAAAAGAAAAAAATTTCGTCGCGAAATTCCATTCGTCGAAGAAAAGAAGAAGAAGAAGAAGAAAAAAAACAAAAAATCGACAAGAAATTTTTCCGACCTCGGTATAATTCTCTGCATTCAACGTGATTGTTACACGCGTTTATTTTGGACAGACTCGCTTGCAACGGGAAAACCGTAATTGGTTACGTGGTATTCAAAAGCGATACGATATGCTGAAATTTTTTAATAAGGCATGTAATATAAAATTACGTAAAATTAATTTTCTCAACCGTGTAATGTGCGCAACGTTATCGAAGTAATCCGGTCAAGAATATTTCGCGGATCGTATGTTTGTTTTTTTCTTTCTCTTTAGATTTCCAGTTTCCTCAATTTTTTTTTCCATACGGAAAATTTTTCACAATACGTGAAACGTCGAAGCGTTGAGACTAATCGAAGAAAATTAATGATAACGAAACGAATTCTTATGATATATATATATATATATTGTATACAAGTGTCAGTTGATTCACGTTCCAAGGATTGTTGGACGACCGCGCGGCTACTGCTGATAAACGTGAATATTATAGGCTGTTATTATTTTTGTAAAATTTTCAAAAAAAAAAAAACCAAAAAAAAAAAAAAAAAATCCTAATTAATTGGCATTGTATTATTGTATTATACGGATCGTGATATAAGTAATTTTACGCAGTTTCGTACGCCTGTAAGTCGTCGTCCTTCTCTCCTCTTGCATCGCGCGTGAGTCTCCCTCCGTCGAAATAAGTGAAGAAAGAAGAAAAAAAAAAACAAAAAAAAAAAAAAAACAACTCCCTTTGCACTTGATGGAAATAATTTTTCTACGCGATTTTTCTGACATCTCGGTAAATGAATAAAATAAGATATGATATGAAAAAAAAAAATAAATAAATAAAAAAGCAAAGAAATAAAATAAGAAACTTAAGTTTAAGTTCGTCGTGATTATTCCAGGGACAGCTGCGCTGCCACCTGCGAAGCGTGTAAACCGCGCGTTCGATATTGTTCGTTGTAAATTTAAGGATGATTTAATTCTCCTCGGGAATTGTCGCTTAATTATCGTATATAAACTATTAGATATCAATATCACCACTCGTCGACTGCGCGTGTGCGCATTATTGAGAGGGAAACAAAAAAAGGATATAAAAGGATGAAAAGAAATATAATGTCAAGTAAAAATGATACCGCTTAATCGTTAAGTCTGCGACAAACGATTGTAATTGGCAAAAAGAAAGGAAAGAAAGAAAGAAAAAAAAAAAAGAAATAATCGACGCATTCTTCGCGCATTTTGCAACTTTTGAATAATTCGACAGTGAAAGTTTAAATTCTTGTGTCAGAACACGTTGCCTTTTGATGTTTGAAATATATCAGGGGACGATTTTAATATATTGACGAGTGATGATGAGCGCTGTGCATTGATTAAGAAAACGGTCCGTGTGTGTATGTTTCTCGATGCGTCGTTCGATTTTACGATCGCACTGCTCGGAGGTTTGAAATTTGGATAAAACGCAACAACGATCAGAGGCGGCAGGTGGTTGAGGAAAATTGAGAAACTCACACAGCGCCATTTTTTTTACTAAGGATAGTTTTTTTCGATACATTTACAAAAGACCTAATAATTAAATAGTAATAATGTAATGGTTTAAACAGTAGCGACGTAGGACAGCGATTTTGATATTAACGTTATATCGTTTCACAATTGATTGATACAATATCGTTTTTGAAAATTACCAAGTATATATTACGTAAGCGTATATAATTCGTACGAAAATTTTTAAATTAAATAAACACTACGTTTTACATTATACCTTAAGGGAGAAAGTGAAAAGAAAAAGGAAAATGAAAAAATTACACCCATTTGTGATGAGTACGATAAGCATTTCTCTACGTATTGCGTATAGTTATTGGAAGGAAAAATTTTCTTAAGCTTCAACTTCTATAACCGTATTTAAAATAAAAATTGATAGAAAACAAAATATAAAAAAAAAAAAAAAATAATATCAACAAGTAACTAACATTTACATTACACGCGCATGTAATTAATAACATATTTCGTAGCATGTATCATGAATTATATAATATATGTATATATATAATTTATATATATATATATATATATATATATATATATATATATATATCGACGTAATCAATCCCCCGTAGATTAGACGCTGGCGTATGTAATATAAATATAATATAATATACATATATGTATTTATATATGTAGCATACATGTATTTGCGGCCGCTTCAAAATTGTACTTAATATGTACGTCAAAAGGTAAAAAGAAAGATAAATGTTTACGTAGGTATTCTCGTAACGAATTCGTTTAACAATCGGGCTCGTTTTATAGAAGCTTAAAATTTGTTTTCGTTTCGTTAGAAATGTAATTTGTTATTTGATATTTAATTTTTTAATTTACGTGTCACCGAATTGGCTGAATATGTTGACCTATAAACGATCGACTCTTCTTGAAGTGAGTAAGGATAAATATATAAAAGAAAAAAAAACAGTCGCAAATACATCGCAATATTCAAGTAGTAGCGCGTACGCATGAAGTGTGACTGCAAGTTTTGTGTGCACGATTATATTACTGTTATAAATTAAAATTAATCAACTGATTGATTAATTGATTCGTAAAATCCAGTTACATGTATACCGACCTGTAATTCCAATTCCCCGTGAAACTGAATTCATATCCATTCTAATGTATAGTTTCCTTTAATTTTACCCGTTTGTATAATGATTGTTTTTTTTTTTTCTTTATTAGTTATTGAATATCTAAATGTACCGCGAGCGTCACAATGCGAGATAGAAATATCTCTACGCATACCGTGTAATTAACGCAAGGCTCCGATGCGTGATTAATTTTTACAGTAATTTGACTTATCGGAAATACTTGCACGTATGAAAGTAAATATCGAATTAACAAGAATTTTGAGAAACTTCACGCGAAATATTTGCCAATCACTCGCAGAGAGTAAAATTATTCAATTTTTTTTTACATACCCGAGTGTTTCTTTTCTTTGTATAAAAACTGCAGCTGTGCAGTTGATCGGATTCGTTGAAAAATAAATATTTATTTTAACTTTGGTCGCGTTTCTGTGTTTTTTTTTTTTTTTTCATGAATTTTCTTTCTCGCATTCTATTTTTGTTATCAGTTATTTTCTTCGCTTCTTTGGAACGCGTCTGCCGGTCGGATGAAACGAAGAATCGGGATAAAAAGGAGATAGAGAGAAAAAGTAAAAAAGGAGGACCAAATCCACTTCTCAATGCGTTCACTGTTTAATTTAATTAGCCGCCGTCTCAAGTGCTGGGCAAACAAAGTGTTTCTTCTTTTCGTTATGTATTTATATATATATATTTGGTATACATATACATATTCGGACGATGACGGAAGATACTTTTCCTCTTTATCGCCGCGTCTCTCTCTTTCTTTCTCTCTTTTTTCTCTTCTTCACTTCTCGCCGATTTATCATCATATACACCTACAAAAATATATAACGGCAATAACGAAGAACGGAATCGTATTTGAATAATAAACATTAACGCTGTGCAGGAATTAAAATCAGCAAAGTAATTCTGTTTTTTTTTTTTTCCCCACTTTTTCTCAATATTTAATCTGGGTTCTGCTTTTCGAACATTATCATTTTCCCTCGTTAACGCGAAAACTCTTTATAATCAAAATTTAACGCCCTACTGCGGCAAAACGCAGACTGAAAAATACGACCGATTTCCGTGGAATTCAAAATCTACACAATGCGTTGAATTTGTTATAATTAAGCGAAATACTTGATTTGTTATTTCATATCCGGCGGCCTTGCGTTCAACGGCGATCTTGACGCTCCGGCGCTCTAATTTTGTAACGTTATTGTATATACAATATACACGTAATGACACATATGAAATATGTGTGTATTATTATTGTACGGGCGACCTGGCTGACTTCTTAATAAAATTGGGACATTTTCACACATTGATACGTACACTTACGTATATTAAAAATATGATGGAATTAGAGAGAATTATCATGGTGTTTTGTCCAATTCGTCATATTTCATATATTACAATATACGTACGTCACGAATAACGTCGTATGCATACATTGCTTTCGATTGAATAAAATTCAATTTATAATCGTGCAATAAGTGTATATAACTTATGTATTTAGTCTACGTAACCGATTAACTATATAGTTAAATACCGCTAAGCCGAAGTAGATTGATTTGTTCTACATAACTATATCGAATAACAAATCGGTGAGTAAAATGTTCCCAAATATACGAGGCAGCTACGTCCCTTATTGAAAACAACATCCCCTCCCACCCCCTCCCCCACCCCCAATAAGAGTACAAATTTTTGTAATAAAATATTATATTGAACAATGAATGATACAAAACTAAACAAAACAAAAAGCAAAAAAAAAAATAAAAAAAAATAAAGAAACACACAAAAATGTGAAGCGCGGAGTAATTGAATATTATGCGAGGGCAGGGAAGAGGTAGAGGTAGAGGAAAAAATAAATAAATAAGTAAATATGCAAAAGAAATGAATAATTATTATAATTGAAACACAAAGACAAATGGAAAAAAATAAAATAAATAAATAAATAACAAAAGAGTAGTATGAAATGAAGATAAGGTTTAACGATGTTTTCTCTGGTCTAGGAATTATAAACATTATTACACACGATATATATTATTATACCGTATTACATCCAGATATAATAAATTATTTATATTCCTCAATATGTATACATATATATATATACACATAATATATCTACGTAACAATGAACACTGAAATATAATAACACATGTATAATGACTATAGAAAATCACTCGCGTTACGCTGAGTAATACACGTTATTATTATTAATATTATTATTATTATCATCATCATCAATATGGTGAATATTATAATACCTACAATATTATATTCATTATTAGTTGACTCGAGGCAAAGATGATTCACGTATTTCTTTTTGACGATCCTACATGAATACGATATACGTATTATAACACTAAGAAAAACAATGTAATCCGATGACTTGTTGTTTTTACAATAATTCTCAGTTCGCCTTGCGAACGTCCGACGAATGTCACTCTTTGCTACAAATAATTGATACCGCATACTTTATGCTGACGTGCAATCAATTGATATACCGTATCGTATACTTGATTTCCCTTAGATTTTTGAAGATCGCATATAATTATAAATCGATGTTGTTGCATGCTTCCCAAATATATTATATATATATATATATATGTATATATTTACGTACATATATACATATTATATAACTATGAACACATACACGTACACACATTCATCAGAATATACTATATATGTGTTTAAAAATTAATAATGCGCGATATATACACATCTAACAGTAGCAACCCTCATCTGCCAAAATACGCGTGCAGCCCAATCAGCCAATTACACACCGATACCAGAGAGTAATTAATCGTGGAAATGCGTAACGTTGTGAAAAAATGCAGAAGAACAGCCCAAGCGTACGTCTTGCGATCATTTTTATAGTGTCAAAGAAAAAGAAAAAAAAAAAAAAAAGATTAAAAAAAAAAAATAGGCAGTTTTTATCTTCGGCGTAGCATTTGAAAAAAAATTTCGTTACGAATGCGAGTACAGGTAACGATTTCTTACAACGCCTTGTTTTTTCAGGCTGTGTTCTGATTGATTTTCGAAAAATGCAGCTTAACGTCTACCGTTTAGACTGTAAATGCAATTCAGCTTATTACATATGTATGCACGAATAGATCGACTCCCGATCCCCCGTTTCTTTGAATTTCACTACACATATTATGGTGATGAATTCGATTTCTTTTTTTAGTCTTTACACAAGAATGATAAAAACGGTGATTTCCAACGTTCCAAGTTAGTCCTGTATAATATATTTCTAGCTCTATTGATTATCGTGTAATAAATACGAGATACGATGATAGTTTATTATTGTCAATATTATTCTTACGAATATTATTATTATTATCATTACGATTAATGTCATATTTTTCGATTGGAATACAGCCTTGACGATTTATATATATATACATACTTACATGTAATTACATGTACATACATGTATATGTATGTATAAACGTTACTGCCGAAAATAAGACTCGAGAAACATATGATACTCCCAACTTCATGACTTTCTACACACGATTTCGGGGAAAAATAATGAAAAACTTGGTTTACAAGAAAAAAAAAATAAAAAAAAAGAAACGAAAAAAAAAAGATTTCAAAAGAAAAACGAAATCAAAATCATACACAGCACTTTAGATCGTATTCATTCTACGCAAATCTTTCTCGCGTCAAATATCACCCTTCATAATATGATCACCACTGTACAATCACTCACCGACATAATAAGTATAATGTATTATTATTATTATTATTATTATTATTATCATACATACGTAGCTAGGTGTTTATAATGCATATTATGTGTGACCCCGCAGCATTAATGCTGCGTGTAAAACATAATGGCGTAAATGCTCAAGTTTAAATTCCATTCTGTAATTGATACGTCTGATAAATTGTAATACGAATTAATGTAGAGAAAACGCGGATTATTGCTCGTTTCACAGTGAACGTATGAAAATTCTTGTAACGATTCGAAGCGGGTATGGGATTATTGCATATTTTTGATCGATGCAAACTTTTGAAAAGAACTTGCTCAGTTTGTCAGTGACGTAAGAAAAAGTGAGAGAGAAAAAAAAAGAACTTTATTCGTATCAATATTAATAATAATGATAACAACGGTGTTTTTTTCGAGACTCCATATTCGAATCTTCAAGAATTGCTTGATAATTCGAATATACGTGTTGAGAATCGAGTCTCGAATAAACCGTGCCGCCCGATATACTGGTAATGAAAGATTTATATTTTTGCTAAAAAGATATTGAAAATCTAAAAAAAAAAAAAAAAATCAAAAAAACACGCATTGAAAAAGCTTACTGAGTAAATTCGTTGCCGATGCCGACTTCGAGTCCAAAACGAAAATCGTCTATTTCACAATTAGTGAAACCGCGTCTCTGCGTTTTCCAAATTCGCACTTATAAGAAAACTGCAAATTGTCCTAATTCGTCCCAAGTACGTATAAATAATAAAATTCGCCCCAATTGGTAATATTTGTGTAAAATGAAAGGTTGATTAAGAAACGTCGAGAAAATGAATGACTTGTTTGTGTAAGGCTACGTGTAGAATGAATTTTCCTGAAATGTCGTGTCGTTGTCTGTCTCTTAGATTGGTAAGTATCTGAAGAAGCTGCTGCTTCTGTCCCAGGCGATTCGTTTCGATTCGTTTGTGGAACAATAATCCGTTTATTAAAGATTTCACGTAAAACACACACACATACATACACAAGCACACAGAATAACTTACTAATCCCTTTTGATGTGAAAATGTCTGAAATTAGTTTCAGGCAACCAGGATCCAAACGAAACGAAGAAACGTAATAGAATTTTCTTATTTGCATTTGTGACACAGAGTCGAGGATGTGAAATGTTGAATAATGATCATTACGATTATATTACTGTCGCAGGCAAACAGAGAAACTGGCGTATATGATGAGGCGTGTATAAATAGTATTGTAGACACAAATATTATAACATTATTATTGTATTTTAAGAGTATAAGAGTTGATGTTTAATTATTTGTATTTGTAGTTGTGTATTATACTCGTTTGGTTGGCTTTGATGAAGGTGAGAGTCTAACTCGGGTTACTAGATACTACTACGTACCTTTTGTTGGCGGGGCAAACCAAAGTATAACGAAGACGTCTTTCAAAAATTGTGTATCAACCGGCGATTGCAAGCTGAGAAAATGTGTCGGCGATACTGGCTTGCAAAATCGGGGAGAAAACTCGTGTCTCACAGCTTGGCTTGCACTTTACTTCGCAATGTGTATTTTTCAATTGAAAATCGCTGTTTCGTTCGATCGTTTCTGGTTGGGGTGCATGCAGAAATTCCTTGTAGACATAGCAAAATATGATACAGACAAAACTGTGTTTATTCATTCCTCGATGAATCGAGGATTGTATTCTCTTTCTTTTTATTCAAATATTTCTTCGCACTAGTCCGTCGCGCTATCGTGTTTCGCAAAATGTATAAAAAGTAATAATAAGATATTAATCATTACAAATAAACGAGAAAACTGAACGAATTAATGAATTTGGAAACTCTGGAAATGAGGGGGAAAGAAGCAAAAAAGAAAAAAAACAAGAAACAATGTAAAGTAAACGTGGAAAAAAATTCAATTGAATAAAGAAGTGTGCTCAAAAAATTGCGAGGCTGGACGCTGGGCGTTTGGCGATTACGGTTATAATTATATAATTAGTGACAAAGTAGATATTTTAAATGTATCGAGATATATTTTTGTTTTAAGTACCTGCTATCATTATACTGTATAAATGCGTGTAGTGATGTGTACATGTATATTGTCGTTTTGATTTTGTCTCTTTTCCCTGTTGTGTCCTATCGGGGGAAAACGAGGATGAAAAATTTCCGCGTTTCCTCCTCTGGATATAAAAAAGCTGAAGATCGTTGCAAAACAGTACGATACAAGAATGAAATAAGCGTTGAGTAGAAGCGAAGGAAAAAAGATAAGAGAATAAAAAATTATGTATGCGTTACGCAATTTGACGAACACACCGAGCGCGACGTTCCCCCCGATTAATTAAATTTCCAATCTGCCTCCCATAAATGAGAAAGTCGCAATCTCGGGGAACTTGGTTGCCCGCCAGCACCATTGAAGGATAAAGATTGCAGGCGCGCTATAGTCGCGAATAACGAAGGATTTGTGGTCGATGATGAATACCTTACAGTGATGTAATCATGATTTTATGAATTATAAATATATATGATATGTGTGTGTGCACACACAGAGAGAAACACACGAACACTGCAGACATATGCAGACATTTACATGTAATATTATTAATTTCAGCCAACATTGTGTGTACGCATCCGTGCAACTAACAAGTTGCGACGTAATTGCTACTGCGCCTCTCTGTTGACTCTTAATTCAGAAATGCAATATTCTGATCAGTAAATTGAAGCTCTCTCTCCTGTTGGTGGTCGGAGGAGTGGATTCGAAAATCTTGGCCTGAATTTGGCAAACTGAAACTGGTTCAATGGCAATTGCGAAAAGAAACGGAGGAAGAGATAAAGAAATGAGAGATTGAAACATGGGAGAGGACAACGTGTGTGCAAAAATCGTATATATTATACTACTTGGTAGAATCACCTTTTCATTAAAAATTCACAACATCATTCATCATAACTTTTTGTACTAAAATTGAGAAAAAAAAAATTGGAAGAATAGGTTTACTTGTAACCGTAACTAGTGATAGAAAAATTATTATCCTAATTATTATACGAACAGCGTGTGAGGATCGAGCTTTATACCGCTTTTGTATGTTTACTATGGGTTACATTTGAATATGACAAGGTAAAACTTCGAGAACAATTGTATCGTGATGAGTATATGTGTCCATATACACATAGGTAGATATGCGGATCCGTATCCGACATTGTACATGCATATAGTGTATACGTTTATACGTATGTACGATTTTTTCGTACGTACATATGTATACATGTGTACGTTCATTTATGCATCACATGCAAACACATGAATATACAATGATGATATATTATATTAAGATGTAAGAATATTATTATTATTATCAATACGCTACGAAACTATGAGTATGATGATTTCAAGGAAAGTATGAATATGAATAAACATTTTTTGATACCCTTATCCTAATGATAACGGTAAAATTCGAAAATTGACGTGTGTATTTATTTACCATAATCCCCTTATCAATTTTAATTCCAACTTTGGTCTGCGATTTTGTGACGAGGTATTTTTTGTCCTCGCATTGATTACAATAAGCGTTACCAGATGAATGGGACTCCATGGACTCCGGTACAGGTGTATTTGAGAACCTGGACAAAACACAAAATGGGGAGGTGCTGATACTTTTCTTCGTTTCATAACTGTCAGTCTGCATCCGTTGATCGCAGCGCAATCAAACTGCGCACCATACATTTCACTCGCTGTATTAAGTAGGTGCAGTGATTTCCATTGATTCTTCCTGCGGTAATCTCAATTCTCAAGGTTTTCAGCAATAATCCGAAGGTTTTAGCCTTACTTTGTCTTTATTTTTCGACCGAAAACTTTTGGTCTCGGATTCGATTTGTATGACCCTTTCCTGACTAATTGGAGCCCCAGGAACTCAGAAAACACAGCATAAGTAGCCTTTGATCACCTGCAAAGAAGTTACGATGGAAAAAGCACCAGTTGAAAAATGTCGAAAACTCGGGTTCTCGTTTTCCGGCTCTAACTCTCAATCCATTGCTCGCAGCGTATTGGAAGTGCGCTTAATCGTTTTCTCTCGCAAAATTACGTCGGAAAAGTGCGTAAAAGAATTTGTTCCAGAACTTTTCAAAATCGCCAAAATTGTCGCCAAAAATACAAAGGGGTAAGCCTTGCTGTTTTTTTGGGCGAAAAACTTTTAGTCTCCGATTCGATTTGTATGACCCTTTTCTGACCAATTGGAGCCCCAGGAACTCAGAAAGCGCAGCGAAAACAGCGTGGGATCAACAGGAGAGAAATTACGACGGAAAAAGCACCTGCTGAAAAATGTCGAAATCACAGGTTTTCGTTTTTTGGCTGTAACTTTTGATGCGTTGATCGCAGCGTATTGGGACTGCGCCCAATCGATTTCTCCTGCAAAATTACGTCCGAATAGCGCCGCAATTAATTTATTCCAGCACTTTTCAAAATCGCGAAAATTTTCGCCAAAGATACAAAGCCTTGCTGTTTTTTTGGGCTAAAAACTTTTAGTCTCCGATTCGATTCGTGTGACCCTTTTCTGACCAATTGAAGCCCCAGGAACTCGGAAAACGCAGCGAAAACAGCGTGGGATCAACAGGAGAGAAATTACGACGGAAAAAGCACCTGCTGAAAAATGTCGAAATCACAGGTTTTCGTTTTTTGGCTGTAACTTTTGATGCGTTGATCGCAGCGTATTGGAACTGCGCCCAATCGATTTCTCCTGCAAAATTACGTCCGAATAGCGCCGCAATTAATTTATTCCAGCACTTTTCAAAATCGCGAAAATTTTCGCCAAAGATACAAAGCCTTGCTGTTTTTTTGGGCTAAAAACTTTTAGTCTCCGATTCGATTCGTGTGACCCTTTTCTGACCAATTGAAGCCCCAGGAACTCAGAAAACGCAGCGAAAACAGCGTGGGATCAACAGGAGAGAAATTACGACGGAAAAAGCACCTGCTGAAAAATGTCGAAATCACAGGTTTTCGTTTTTTGGCTGTAACTTTTGATGCGTTGATCGCAGCGTATTGGGACTGCGCTCAATCGATTTCTCCTGCAAAATTACGTCCGAATAGCGCCACAATTAATTTATTCCAGCACTTTTCAAAATCGCGAAAATTTTCGCCAAAAATACAAAGGGGTGAGCCTTGCTGTTTTTTTGGGCGAAAAACTTTAAGTCTCCGATTCGATTCGTGTGACCCTTTTCTGACCAATTGGAGCCCCAGGAACTCAGAAAACGCAGCGAAAACAGCGTGGGATCAACAGGAGAGAAATTACGACGGAAAAAGCACCTGCTGAAAAATGTCGAAATCACAGGTTTCCGTTTTTTGGCTGTAACTTTTGATGCGTTGATCGCAGCCTATTGGGACTGCGCCCAATCGATTTCTCCTGCAAGATTACGTCCGAATAGCGCCGCAATTAATTTATTCCAGCACTTTTCAGAATCGCGAAAATTTTCGCCAAAAATACAAAGGGGTAAGCCTTGCTGTTTTTTTGGGCTAAAAACTTTTAGTCTCCGATTCGATTCGTGTGACCCTTTTCTGACCAATTGAAGCCCCAGGAACTCGGAAAACGCAGCGAAAACAGCGTGGGATCAACAGGAGAGAAATTACGACGAAAAAAGCACCTGCTGAAAAATGTCGAAATCACAGGTTTTCGTTTTTTGGCTGTAACTTTTGATGCGTTGATCGCAGCGTATTGGGACTGCGCCCAATCGATTTCTCCTGCAAAATTACGTCCGAATAGCGCCGCAATTAATTTATTCCAGCACTTTTCAAAATCGCGAAAATTTTCGCCAAAAATACAAAGGGGTAAGCCTTGCTGTTTTTTTGGGCGAAAAACTTTTAGTCTCCGATTCGATTTGTATGACCCTTTTCTGACCAATTGGAGCCCCAGGAACTCAGAAAGCGCAGCGAAAACAGCGTGGGATCAACAGGAGAGAAATTACGACGGAAAAAGCACCTGCTGAAAAATGTCGAAATCACAGGTTTTCGTTTTTTGGCTGTAACTTTTGATGCGTTGATCGCAGCCTATTGGGACTGCGCCCAATCGATTTCTCCTGCAAGATTACGTCCGAATAGCGCCGCAATTAATTTATTCCAGCACTTTTCAGAATCGCGAAAATTTTCGCCAAAAATACAAAGGGGTAAGCCTTGCTGTTTTTTTGGGCTAAAAACTTTTAGTCTCCGATTCGATTCGTGTGACCCTTTTCTGACCAATTGAAGCCCCAGGAACTCGGAAAACGCAGCGAAAACAGCGTGGGATCAACAGGAGAGAAATTACGACGGAAAAAGCACCTGCTGAAAAATGTCGAAATCACAGGTTTTCGTTTTTTGGCTGTAACTTTTGATGCGTTGATCGCAGCGTATTGGAACTGCGCCCAATCGATTTCTCCTGCAAAATTACGTCCGAATAGCGCCGCAATTAATTTATTCCAGCACTTTTCAAAATCGCGAAAATTTTCGCCAAAGATACAAAGCCTTGCTGTTTTTTTGGGCTAAAAACTTTTAGTCTCCGATTCGATTCGTGTGACCCTTTTCTGACCAATTGAAGCCCCAGGAACTCAGAAAACGCAGCGAAAACAGCGTGGGATCAACAGGAGAGAAATTACGACGGAAAAAGCACCTGCTGAAAAATGTCGAAATCACAGGTTTTCGTTTTTTGGCTGTAACTTTTGATGCGTTGATCGCAGCGTATTGGGACTGCGCTCAATCGATTTCTCCTGCAAAATTACGTCCGAATAGCGCCACAATTAATTTATTCCAGCACTTTTCAAAATCGCGAAAATTTTCGCCAAAAATACAAAGGGGTGAGCCTTGCTGTTTTTTTGGGCGAAAAACTTTAAGTCTCCGATTCGATTCGTGTGACCCTTTTCTGACCAATTGGAGCCCCAGGAACTCAGAAAACGCAGCGAAAACAGCGTGGGATCAACAGGAGAGAAATTACGACGGAAAAAGCACCTGCTGAAAAATGTCGAAATCACAGGTTTCCGTTTTTTGGCTGTAACTTTTGATGCGTTGATCGCAGCCTATTGGGACTGCGCCCAATCGATTTCTCCTGCAAGATTACGTCCGAATAGCGCCGCAATTAATTTATTCCAGCACTTTTCAGAATCGCGAAAATTTTCGCCAAAAATACAAAGGGGTAAGCCTTGCTGTTTTTTTGGGCTAAAAACTTTTAGTCTCCGATTCGATTCGTGTGACCCTTTTCTGACCAATTGAAGCCCCAGGAACTCGGAAAACGCAGCGAAAACAGCGTGGGATCAACAGGAGAGAAATTACGACGAAAAAAGCACCTGCTGAAAAATGTCGAAATCACAGGTTTTCGTTTTTTGGCTGTAACTTTTGATGCGTTGATCGCAGCGTATTGGGACTGCGCCCAATCGATTTCTCCTGCAAAATTACGTCCGAATAGCGCCGCAATTAATTTATTCCAGCACTTTTCAAAATCGCGAAAATTTTCGCCAAAAATACAAAGGGGTAAGCCTTGCTGTTTTTTTGGGCGAAAAACTTTTAGTCTCCGATTCGATTTGTATGACCCTTTTCTGACCAATTGGAGCCCCAGGAACTCAGAAAGCGCAGCGAAAACAGCGTGGGATCAACAGGAGAGAAATTACGACGGAAAAAGCACCTGCTGAAAAATGTCGAAATCACAGGTTTTCGTTTTTTGGCTGTAACTTTTGATGCGTTGATCGCAGCCTATTGGGACTGCGCCCAATCGATTTCTCCTGCAAGATTACGTCCGAATAGCGCCGCAATTAATTTATTCCAGCACTTTTCAGAATCGCGAAAATTTTCGCCAAAAATACAAAGGGGTAAGCCTTGCTGTTTTTTTGGGCGAAAAACTTTGAGTCTCCGATTCGATTTGTATGACCCTTTTCTGACCAATTGGAGCTCCAGGAACTCAGAAAACGCAGCGAAAACAGCGTGGGATCAACAGGAGAGAAATTACGACGAAAAAAGCACCTGCTGAAAAATGTCGAAATCACAGGTTTTCGTTTTTTGGCTGTAACTTTTGATGCGTTGATCGCAGCGTATTGGGACTGCGCCCAATCGATTTCTCCTGCAAAATTACGTCCGAATAGCGCCTCAAATGATTTATTCCAGCACTTTTCAAAATCGCGAAAATTTTCGCCAAAAATACAAAGGGGTAAGCCTTGCTGTTTTTTTGGGCGAAAAACTTTTAGTCTCCGATTCGATTTGTATGACCCTTTTCTGACCAATTGGAGCTCCAGGAACTCAGAAAACGCAGCGAAAACAGCGTGGGATCAACAGGAGAGAAATTACGACGGAAAAAGCACCTGCTGAAAAATGTCAAAATCACAGGTTTTCGTTTTTTGGCTGTAACTTTTGATGCGTTGATCGCAGCCTATTGGGACTGCGCTCGATCGATTTCTCCTGCAAAATTACGTCCGAATAGCGCCGCAAACAATTTATTGCAGCACTTTTCAAAATCGCGAAAATTTTCGCCAAAAATACAAAGGGGTAAGCCTTGCTGTTTTTTTGGGCGAAAAACTTTTAGTCTCCGATTCGATTTGTATGACGCTTTTCTGACCAATTGGAGCTCCAGAAACTCAGAGAACGCAGCGAAAGCAGCGTGTGATCAACAGGAGAGAAATTACGACGGAAAAAGCACCTGCTGAAAAATGTCGAAATCACAGGTTTCCGTTTTTTGGCTGTAACTTTTGATGCGTTGATCGCAGCCTATTGGGACTGCGCCCAATCGATTTCTCCTGCAAGATTACGTCCGGATAGCGCCGCAATTAATTTATTCCAGCACATTTCAGAATCGCGAAAATTTTCGCCAAATATACAAAGGGGTAAGCCTTGCTGTTTTTTTGGGCGAAAAACTTTTAGTCTCCTATTCGATTCGTGTGACCCTTTTCTGACCAATTGGAGCCCCAGGAACTCAGTAAACGCAGCGAAAACAGCGTGGGATCAACAGGAGAGAAATTACGACGGAAAAAGCACCTGCTGAAAAATGTCGAAATCACAGGTTTCCGTTTTTTGGCTGTAACTTCTGATGCGTTGATCGCAGCGTATTGGGATTGCGCCCAATCGATTTCTCCTGCAAAATTACGTCCGAATAGCGCCGCAAATAATTCATTCCAGCACTTTTCAAAATCGCGAAAATTTTCGCCAAAAATACAAAGGGGTAAGCCTTGCTGTTTTTTTGGGCGAAAAACTTTTAGTCTCCGATTCGATTTGTATGACCCTTTTCTGACCAATTGGAGCTCCAGGAACTCAGAAAACGCAGCGAAAACAGCGTGGGATCAACACGAGAGAAATTACGACGGAAAAAGCACCTGCTGAAAAATGTCGAAATCAGAGGTTTTAGTTTTTTGGCTGTAACTTTTGATGCGTTGATCGCAGCGTATTCGGACTGCGCCCAATCGATTTCTCCTGCAAAATTACGTCCGAATAGTGCCGCAATTGATTTATTCCAGCACTTTTCAAAATCGCGAAAATTTTCGCCAAAAATACAAAGGGGTAAGCCTTGCTGTTTTTTTGGGCGAAAAACTTTTAGTCTCCGATTCGATTCGCGTGACCCTTTTCTGACCAATTGGAGCCCCAGGAACTCAGAAAACGCAGCGAAAACAGCGTGGGATCAACAGGAGAGAAATTACGACGGAAAAAGCACCTGCTGAAAAATGTCGAAATCACAGGTTTCCGTTTTTTGGCTGTAACTTTTGATGCGTTGATCGCAGCGTATTGGGACTGCGCCCAATCGATTTCTCCCGCAAAATTACGTCCGAATAGCGCCGGAATAAATTTATTCCAGCACTTTTCAAAATCGCGAAAATTTTCGCCAAAAATACAAAGGGGTAAGCCTTGCTGTTTTTTTGGGCGAAAAACTTTTAGTCTCCGATTCGATTTGTATGACCCTTTTCTGACCAATTGGAGCCCCAGGAACTCAGAAAACGCAGCGAAAACAGCGTGGGATCAACACGAGAGTAATTACGACGAAAAAAGCAACCGCTGAAAAATGTCGAAATCACAGGTTTTCGTTTTTTGGCTGTAACTTTTGATGCGTTGATCGCAGCGTATTAGAACTGCGCCCAATCGATTTCTCCTGCAAAATTACGTCCGAATAGCGCCGCAATTAATTTATTCCAGCACTTTTCAAAATCGCGAAAATTTTCGCCAAAAATACAAAGGGGTAAGCCTTGCTGTTTTCTTTTGGCGAAAAACTTTTAGTCTCCGATTCGATTTGTATGACCCTTTTCTGACCAATTGGAGCTCCAGGAACTCAGAAAACGCAGCGAAAACAGCGTGGGATCAACAGGAGAGAAATTACGACGGAAAAAGCACCTGCTGAAAAATGTCGAAATCACAGGTTTTCGTTTTTTGGCTGTAACTTTTGATGCGTTGATCGCAGCGTATTGGGACTGCGCCCAATCGATTTCTCCTGCAAAATTACGTCCGAATAGCGCCGCAATTAATTTATTCCAGCACTTTTCAAAATCGCGAAAATTTTCGCCAAGAATACAAAGGGGTAAGCCTTGCTGTTTTTTTGGGCGAAAAACTTTTAGTCTCCGATTCGATTTGTATGACCCTTTTCTGACCAATTGGAGCTCCAGGAACTCAGAAAACGCAGCGAAAACAGCGTGGGATCAACAGGAGAGAAATTACGACGGAAAAAGCACCTGCTGAAAAATGTCGAAATCACAGGTTTCCGTTTTTTGGCTGTAACTTTTGATGCGTTGATCGCAGCGTATTGGGACTGCGCTCAATCGATTTCTCCTGCAAAATTACGTCCGAATAGCGCCGCAAATAATTTATTCCAGCACTTTTCAAAATCGCGAAAATTTTCGCCAAAAATACAAAGGGGTAAGCCTTGCTGTTTTTTTGGGTGGAAAACTTTTAGTCTCCGATTCGATTTGTATGACCCTTTTCTGACCAATTGGAGCTCCAGGAACTCAGAAAACGCAGCGAAAACAGCGTGGGATCAACAGGAGAGAAATTACGACGGAAAAAGCACCTGCTGAAAAATGTCGAAATCACAGGTTTTCGTTTTTTGGCTGTAACTTTTGATGCGTTGATCGCAGCGTATTGGGACTGCGCCCAATTGATTTCTCCTGCAAAATTACGTCCGAATAGCGCCGCAATTAATTTATTTCAGCACTTTTCAAAATCACGAAAATTTTTGCCAAAAATACAAAGGGGTAAGCCTTGCTGTTTTTTTGGGCGAAAAACTTTTAGTCTCCGATTCGATTTGTATGACCCTTTTCTGATCAATTGGAGCTCCAGGAACTCAGAAAACGCAGCGAAAACAGCGTGGGATCAACAGGAGAGAAATTACGACGGAGAAAGCACCTGCTGAAAAATGTCGAAATCACAGGTTTTCGTTTTTTGGCTGTAACTTTTGATGCGTTGATCGCAGCGTATTAGGACTGCGCTCAATCGATTTCTCCTGCAAAATTACGTCCGAATAGCGCCGCAAATAATTTATTCCAGCACTTTTCAAAATCGCGAAAATTTTCGCCAAAAATACAAAGGGGTAAGCCTTGCTGTTTTTTTTTGGCGAAGAACTTTTAGTCTCCGATTCGATTTGTATGACCCTTTTCTGACCAATTGGAGCTCCAGGAACTCAGAAAACGCAGCGAAAACAGCGTGGGATCAACAGGAGAGAAATTACGACGGAAAAAGCACCTGCTGAAAAATGTCGAAATCACAGGTTTTCGTTTTTTGGCTGTAACTTTTGATGCGTTGATCGCAGCCTATTGGGACTGCGCCCAATCGATTTCTCCTGCAAAATTACGTCCGAATAGCGCCGCAATTAATTTATTCCAGCACTTTTCAAAATCGCGAAAATTTTCGCTAAAAATACAAAGGGGTAAGCCTTGCTGTTTTTTTGGGCGAAAAACTTTTAGTCTCCGATTCGATTTGTATGACCCTTTTCTGACCAATTGGAGCCCCAGGAACTCAGAAAACGCAGCGAAAACAGCGTGGGATCAACACGAGAGTAATTACGACGAAAAAAGCAACCGCTGAAAAATGTCGAAATCACAGGTTTTCGTTTTTTGGCTGTAACTTTTGATGCGTTGATCGCAGCGTATTGGGACTGCGCCCAATCGATTTCTCCTGCAAAATTACGTCCGAATAGCGCCGCAATTAATTTATTCCAGCACTTTTCAAAATCGCGAAAATTTTCGCCAAAAATACAAAGGGGTTGCTGTTTTTTTGGGCGAAAAACTTTTAGTCTCCGATTCGATTTGTATGACTCTTTTCTGACCAATTGGAGCTCCAGGAACTCAGAAAACGCAGCGAAAACAGCGTGGGATCAACAGGAGAGAAATTACGACGGAAAAAGCACCTGCTGAAAAATGTCGAAATCACAGGTTTTCGTTTTTTGGCTGTAACTTTTGATGCGTTGATCGCAGCGTATTGGGACTGCGCCCAATCGATTTCTCCTGCAAAATTACGTCCGAATAGCGCCGCAATTAATTTATTCCAGCACTTTTCAAAATCGCGAAAATTTTCGCCAAAAATACAAAGGGGTAAGCCTTGCTGTTTTTTTGGGCGAAAAACTTTTAGTCTCCGATTCGATTCGTGTGACCCTTTTCTGACCAATTGGAGGCCCAGGAACTCAGAAAACGCAGCGAAAACAGCGTGGGATCAACAGGAGAGAAATTACGACGGAAAAAGCACCTGCTGAAAAATGTCGAAATCACAGGTTTTCGTTTTTTGGCTGTAACTTCTGATGCGTTGATCGCAGCGTATTGGGACTGCGCCCAATCGATTTCTCCTGCAAAATTACGTCCGAATAGCGCCGCAATTAATTTATTCCAGCACTTTTCAAAATCGCGAACATTTTCGCCAAAAATACAAAGGGGTAAGCCTTGCTGTTTTTTTGGGAGAAAAACTTTTAGTCTCCGATTCGATTTGTATGACCCTTTTCTGACCAATTGGAGCTCCAGGAACTCAGAAAACGCAGCGAAAACAGCGTGGGATCAACAGGAGAGAAATTACGACGGAAAAAGCACCTGCTGAAAAATGTCGAAATCACAGGTTTCCGTTTTTTGGCTGTAACTTTTGATGCGTTGATCGCAGCGTATTGGGACTGCGCCCCATCGATTTCCCCTGCAAAATTACGTCCGAATAGCGCCGCAATTAATTTATTCCAGCACTTTTCAAAATCGCGAAAATTTTCGCCAAAAATACAAAGGGGTAAGCCTTGCTGTTTTTTTGGGCGAAAAACTTTTAGTCTCCGATTTGATTTGTATGACCCTTTTTTGACCAATTGGAGCCCCAGGAACTCAGAAAACGCAGCGAAAACAGCGTGGGATCAACAGGGGAGAAATTACGACGGAAAAAGCACCTGCTGAAAAATGTCGAAATCACAGGTTTTCGTTTTTTGGCTGTAACTTTTGATGCGTCGATCGCAGCCTATTGGGACTGCGCCCAATCGATTTCTCCTGCAAAATTACGTCCGAATAGCGCCGCAATTAATTTATTCCAGCACTTTTCAAAATCGCGAAAATTTTCGCCAAAAATACAAAGGGGTAAGCCTTGCTGTTTTTTTGGGCGAAAAACTTTTAGTCTCCGATTCGATTTGTATGACCCTTTTCTGACCAATTGGAGCTCCAGGAACTCAGAAAACGCAGCGAAAACAGCGTGGGATCAACAGGGGAGAAATTACGACGGAAAAAGCACCTGCTGAAAAATGTCGAAATCACAGGTTTTCGTTTTTTGGCTGTAACTTTTGATGCGTTGATCGCAGCCTATTGGGACTGCGCCCAATCGATTTCTCCTGCAAAATTACGTCCGAATAGCGCCGCAATTAATTTATTCCAGCACTTTTCAAAATCGCGAAAATTTTCGCCAAAAATACAAAGGGGTTGCTGTTTTTTTGGGCGAAAAACTTTTAGTCTCCGATTCGATTTGTATGACTCTTTTCTGACCAATTGGAGCTCCAGGAACTCAGAAAACGCAGCGAAATCAGCGTGGGATCAACAGGAGAGAAATTACGACGGAAAAAGCACCTGCTGAAAAATGTCGAAATCACAGGTTTTCGTTTTTTGGCTGTAACTTTTGATGCGTTGATCGCAGCGTATTGGGACTGCGCCCAATCGATTTCTCCTGCAAAATTACGTCCGAATAGCGCCGCAATTAATTTATTCCAGCACTTTTCAAAATCGCGAAAATTTTCGCCAAAAATACAAAGGGGTAAGCCTTGCTGTTTTTTTGGGCGAAAAACTTTTAGTCTCCGATTCGATTCGTGTGACCCTTTTCTGACCAATTGGAGGCCCAGGAACTCAGAAAACGCAGCGAAAACAGCGTGGGATCAACAGGAGAGAAATTACGACGGAAAAAGCACCTGCTGAAAAATGTCGAAATCACAGGTTTTCGTTTTTTGGCTGTAACTTCTGATGCGTTGATCGCAGCGTATTGGGACTGCGCCCAATCGATTTCTTCTGCAAAATTACGTCCGAATAGCGCCGCAATTAATTTATTCCAGCACTTTTCAAAATCGCGAATATTTTCGCCAAAAATACAAAGGGGTAAGCCTTGCTGTTTTTTTGGGCGAAAAACTTTTAGTCTCCGATTCGATTTGTATGACCCTTTTCTGACCAATTGGAGCTCCAGGAACTCAGAAAACGCAGCGAAAACAGCGTGGGATCAACAGGAGAGAAATTACGACGTAAAAAGCACCTGCTGAAAAATGTCGAAATCACAGGTTTTCGTTTTTTGGCTGTAACTTTTGATGCGTTGATCGCAGCGTATTGGGACTGCGCCCAATCGATTTCTCCTGCAAAATTACGTCCGAATAGCGCCGCAATTAATTCATTCCAGCACTTTTCAAAATCGCGAAAATTTTCGCCAAAAATACAAAGGGGTAAGCCTTGCTGTTTTTTTGGGCGAAAAACTTTTAGTCTCCGATTCGATTCGTGTGACCCTTTTCTGACCAATTGAAGGCCTAGGAACTCAGAAAACGCAGCGAAAACAGCGTGGGATCAACAGGAGAGAAATTACGACGGAAAAAGCACCTGCTGAAAAATGTCGAAATCACAGGTTTTCGTTTTTTGGCTGTAACTTTTGATGCGTTGATCGCAGCGTATTGGGACTGCGCCCAATCGATTTCTCCTGCAAAATTACGTCCGAATAGCGCCGCAATTAATTTATTCCAGCACTTTTCAAAATCGCGAAAATTTTCGCCAAAAATACAAAGGGGTTGCTGTTTTTTTGGGCGAAAAACTTTTAGTCTCCGATTCGATTTGTATGACTCTTTTCTGACCAATTGGAGCTCCAGGAACTCAGAAAACGCAGCGAAAACAGCGTGGGATCAACAGGAGAGAAATTACGACGGAAAAAGCACCTGCTGAAAAATGTCGAAATCACAGGTTTTCGTTTTTTGGCTGTAACTTTTGATGCGTTGATCGCAGCGTATTGGGACTGCGCCCAATCGATTTCTCCTGCAAAATTACGTCCGAATAGCGCCGCAATTAATTTATTCCAGCACTTTTCAAAATCGCGAAAATTTTCGCCAAAAATACAAAGGGGTAAGCCTTGCTGTTTTTTTGGGCGAAAAACTTTTAGTCTCCGATTCGATTCGTGTGACCCTTTTCTGACCAATTGGAGGCCCAGGAACTCAGAAAACGCAGCGAAAACAGCGTGGGATCAACAGGAGAGAAATTACGACGGAAAAAGCACCTGCTGAAAAATGTCGAAATCACAGGTTTTCGTTTTTTGGCTGTAACTTCTGATGCGTTGATCGCAGCGTATTGGGACTGCGCCCAATCGATTTCTCCTGCAAAATTACGTCCGAATAGCGCCGCAATTAATTTATTCCAGCACTTTTCAAAATCGCGAACATTTTCGCCAAAAATACAAAGGGGTAAGCCTTGCTGTTTTTTTGGGAGAAAAACTTTTAGTCTCCGATTCGATTTGTATGACCCTTTTCTGACCAATTGGAGCTCCAGGAACTCAGAAAACGCAGCGAAAACAGCGTGGGATCAACAGGAGAGAAATTACGACGGAAAAAGCACCTGCTGAAAAATGTCGAAATCACAGGTTTTCGTTTTTTGGCTGTAACTTTTGATGCGTTGATCGCAGCGTATTGGGACTGCGCCCAATCGATTTCTCCTGCAAAATTACGTCCGAATAGCGCCGCAATTAATTCATTCCAGCACTTTTCAAAATCGCGAAAATTTTCGCCAAAAATACAAAGGGGTAAGCCTTGCTGTTTTTTTGGGCGAAAAACTTTTAGTCTCCGATTCGATTCGTGTGACCCTTTTCTGACCAATTGAAGGCCTAGGAACTCAGAAAACGCAGCGAAAACAGCGTGGGATCAACAGGAGAGAAATTACGACGGAAAAAGCACCTGCTGAAAAATGTCGAAATCACAGGTTTTCGTTTTTTGGCTGTAACTTCTGATGCGTTGATCGCAGCGTATTGGGACTGCGCCCAATCGATTTCTCCTGCAAAATCACGTCCGAATAGCGCCGCAATTAATTTATTCCAGCACTTTTCAAAATCGCGAAAATTTTCGCCAAAAATACAAAGGGGTTGCTGTTTTTTTGGGCGAAAAACATTCAGTCTCCGATTCGATTTGTATGACCCTTTTCTGACCAATTGGAGCTCCAGGAACTCAGAAAACGCAGCGAAAACAGCGTGGGATCGACAGGAGAGAAATTACGACGGAAAAAGCACCTGCTGAAAAATGTCCAAATCACAGGTTTTCGTTTTTTGGCTGTAACTTCTGATGCGTTGATCGCAGCGTATTGGGACTGCGCCCAATCGATTTCTCCTGCAAAATTACGTCCGAATAGCGCCGCAAATAATTTATTCCAGCACTTTTCAAAATAGCGAAAATTTTCGCTAAAAATACAAAGGGGTAAGCCTTGCTGTTTCTTTGGGCGAAAAACATTTAGTCTCCGATTCGATTTGTATGACCCTTTTCTGACCAATTGGAGCTCCAGGAACTCAGAAAACGCAGCGAAAACAGCGTGGGATCAACAGGAGAGAAATTACGACGGAAAAAGCACCTGCTGAAAAATCTCGAAATCACAGGTTTCCGTTTTTTGGCTGTAACTTTTGATGCGTTGATCGCAGCGTATTGGGACTGCGCCCAATCGATTTCTCCTGCAAAATTACGTCCGAATAGCGCCGCAATTAATTTATTCCAGCACTTTTCAAAATCGCGAAAATTTTCGCCAAAAATACAAAGGGGTAAGCCTTGCTGTTTTTTTGGGCGGAAAACTTTTAGTCTCCGATTCGATTTGTATGACCCTTTTCTGACCAATTGGAGCCCCATGAACTCAGAAAACGCAGCGAAAACAGCGTGGGATCAACAGGAGAGAAATTACGACGAAAAAAGCAACCGCTGAAAAATGTCGAAATCACAGGTTTTCGTTTTTTGGCTGTAACTTTTGATGCGTTGATCGCAGCGTATTGGGACTGCGCCCAATCGATTTCTCCTGCAAAATTACGTCCGAATAGCGCCGCAATTAATTTATTCCAGCACTTTTCAAAATCGCGAAAATTTTCGCCAAAAATACAAAGGGGTAAGCCTTGCTGTTTTTTTGGGCGAAAAACTTTTAGTCTCCGATTCGATTCGTGTGACCCTTTTCTGACCAATTGGAGGCCCAGGAACTCAGAAAACGCAGCGAAAACAGCGTGGGATCAACAGGAGAGAAATTACGACGGAAAAAGCACCTGCTGAAAAATGTCGAAATCACAGGTTTTAGTTTTTTGGCTGTAACTTCTGATGCGTTGATCGCAGCGTATTGGGACTGCGCCCAATCGATTTCTCCTGCAAAATTACGTCCGAATAGCGCCGCAATTAATTTATTCCAGCACTTTTCAAAATCGCGAACATTTTCGCCAAAAATACAAAGGGGTAAGCCTTGCTGTTTTTTTGGGAGAAAAACTTTTAGTCTCCGATTCGATTTGTATGACCCTTTTCTGACCAATTGGAGCTCCAGGAACTCAGAAAACGCAGCGAAAACAGCGTGGGATCAACAGGAGAGAAATTACGACGGAAAAAGCACCTGCTGAAAAATGTCGAAATCACAGGTTTTCGTTTTTTGGCTGTAACTTTTGATGCGTTGATCGCAGCGTATTGGGACTGCGCCCAATCGATTTCTCCTGCAAAATTACGTCCGAATAGCGCCGCAATTAATTCATTCCAGCACTTTTTAAAATCGCGAAAATTTTCGCCAAAAATACAAAGGGGTAAGCCTTGCTGTTTTTTTGGGCGAAAAACTTTTAGTCTCCGATTCGATTCGTGTGACCCTTTTCTGACCAATTGAAGGCCTAGGAACTCAGAAAACGCAGCGAAAACAGCGTGGGATCAACAGGAGAGAAATTACGACGGAAAAAGCACCTGCTGAAAAATGTCGAAATCACAGGTTTTCGTTTTTTGGCTGTAACTTCTGATGCGTTGATCGCAGCGTATTGGGACTGCGCCCAATCGATTTCTCCTGCAAAATCACGTCCGAATAGCGCCGCAATTAATTTATTCCAGCACTTTTCAAAATCGCGAAAATTTTCGCCAAAAATACAAAGGGGTTGCTGTTTTTTTGGGCGAAAAACATTTAGTCTCCGATTCGATTTGTATGACCCTTTTCTGACCAATTGGAGCTCCAGGAACTCAGAAAACGCAGCGAAAACAGCGTGGGATCAACAGGAGAGAAATTACGACGGAAAAAGCACCTGCTGAAAAATGTCGAAATCACAGGTTTTCGTTTTTTGGCTGTAACTTCTGATGCGTTGATCGCAGCGTATTGGGACTGCGCCCAATCGATTTCTCCTGCAAAATTACGTCCGAATAGCGCCGCAAATAATTTATTCCAGCACTTTTCAAAATAGCGAAAATTTTCGCCAAAAATACAAAGGGGTAAGCCTTGCTGTTTCTTTGGGCGAAAAACATTTAGTCTCCGATTCGATTTGTATGACCCTTTTCTGACCAATTGGAGCTCCAGGAACTCAGAAAACGCAGCGAAAACAGCGTGGGATCAACAGGAGAGAAATTACGACGGAAAAAGCACCTGCTGAAAAATCTCGAAATCACAGGTTTCCGTTTTTTGGCTGTAACTTTTGATGCGTTGATCGCAGCGTATTGGGACTGCGCCCAATCGATTTCTCCTGCAAAATTACGTCCGAATAGCGCCGCAATTAATTTATTCCAGCACTTTTCAAAATCGCGAACATTTTCGCCAAAAATACAAAGGGGTAAGCCTTGCTGTTTTTTTGGGCGCAAAACTTTTAGTCTTTGATTCGATTTGTACGACCCTTTTCAGACCAATTGGAGCCCCAGGAACTCATAAAACGCAGCGAAAACAGCGTGTGATCAACAGGAGAGAAATTACGACGGAAAAAGCACCAGCTGAAAAATCTCGAAATCACAGGTTTCCGTTTTTTGGCTGTAACTTTTGATGCGTTGATCGCAGCGTATTGGGACTGCGCCCAATCGATTTCTCCTGCAAAATTACGTCCGAATAGCGCCGCAAATAATTTATTCCAGCACTTTTCAAAATAGCGAAAATTTTCGCCAAAAATACAAAGGGGTAAGCCTTGCTGTTTCTTTGGGCGAAAAACTTTTAGTCTCCGATTCGATTTGTATGACCCTTTTCTGACCAATTGGAGCTCCAGGAACTCAGAAAACGCAGCGAAAACAGCGTGGGATCAACAGGAGAGAAATTACGACGGAAAAAGCACCTGCTGAATAATGTCGAAATCACAGGTTTTCGTTTTTTGGCTGTAACTTTTGATGCGTTGATCGCAGCGTATTGGGACTGCGCCCAATCGATTTCTCCTGCAAAATTACGTCCGAATAGCGCCGCAATTAATTCATTCCAGCACTTTTCAAAATCGCGAAAATTTTCGCCAAAAATACAAAGGGGTAAGCCTTGCTGTTTTTTTGGGCGAAAAACTTTTAGTCTCCGATTCGATTCGTGTGACCCTTTTCTGACCAATTGGAGCCCCAGGAACTCAGAAAACGCAGCGAAAACAGCGTGGGATCAACACGAGAGAAATTACGACGAAAAAAGCAACCGCTGAAAAATGTCGAAATCACAGGTTTTCGTTTTTTGGCTGTAACTTTTGATGCGTTGATCGCAGCGTATTGGGACTGCGCCCAATCGATTTCTCCTGCAAAATTACGTCCGAATAGCGCCGCAATTAATTTATTCCAGCACTTTTCAAAATCGCGAAAATTTTCGCCAAAAATACAAAGGGGTAAGCCTTGCTGTTTTATTGGGCGAAAAACTTTTAGTCTCCGATTCGATTTGTATGACCCTTTTCTGACCAATTGGAGCCCCATGAACTCAGAAAACGCAGCGAAAACAGCGTGGGATCAACAGGAGAGAAATTACGACGAAAAAAGCAACCGCTGAAAAATGTCGAAATCACAGGTTTTCGTTTTTTGGCTGTAACTTTTGATGCGTTGATCGCAGCGTATTGGGACTGCGCCCAATCGATTTCTCCTGCAAAATTACGTCCGAATAGCGCCGCAATTAATTTATTCCAGCACTTTTCAAAATCGCGAAAATTTTCGCCAAAAATACAAAGGGGTAAGCCTTGCTGTTTTTTTGGGCGAAAAACTTTTAGTCTCCGATTCGATTTGTATGACCCTTTTCTGACCAATTGGAGCTCCAGGAACTCAGAAAACGCAGCGAAAACAGCGTGGGATCAACAGGAGAGAAATTACGACGGAAAAAGCACCTGCTGAAAAATCTCGAAATCACAGGTTTCCGTTTTTTGGCTGTAACTTTTGATGCGTTGATCGCAGCGTATTGGGACTGCGCCCAATCGATTTCTCCTGCAAAATTACTTCCGAATAGCGCCGCAATTAATTCATTCCAGCACTTTTCAAAATCGCGAAAATTTTCGCCAAAAATACAAAGGGGTAAGCCTTGCTGTTTTTTTGGGCGAAAAACTTTTAGTCTCCGATTCGATTTGTGTGACCCTTTTCTGACCAATTGGAGGCCCAGGAACTCAGAAAACGCAGCGAAAACAGCGTGGGATCAACAGGAGAGAAATTACGACGGAAAAAGCACCTGCTGAAAAATGTCGAAATCACAGGTTTTCGTTTTTTGGCTGTAACTTCTGATGCGTTGATCGCAGCGTATTGGGACTGCGCCCAATCGATTTCTCCTGCAAAATTACGTCCGAATAGCGCCGCAATTAATTCATTCCAGCACTTTTCAAAATCGCGAAAATTTTCGCCAAAAATACAAAGGGGTAAGCCTTGCTGTTTTTTGGGCGAAAAACTTTTAGTCTCCGATTCGATTTGTATGACCCTTTTCTGACCAATTGGAGCCCCATGAACTCAGAAAACGCAGCGAAAACAGCGTGGGATCAACAGGAGAGAAATTACGACGAAAAGAGCAACCGCTGAAAAATGTCGAAATCACAGGTTTTCGTTTTTTGGCTGTAACTTTTGATGCGTTGATCGCAGCGTATTGGGACTGCGCCCAATCGATTTCTCCTGCAAAATTACGTCCGAATAGCGCCGCAATTAATTTATTCCAGCACTTTTCAAAATCGCGAAAATTTTCGCCAAAAATACAAAGGGGTAAGCCTTGCTGTTTTTTTGGGCGAAAAACTTTTAGTCTCCGATTCGATTTGTATGACCCTTTTCTGACCAATTGGAGCTCCAGGAACTCAGAAAACGCAGCGAAAACAGCGTGGGATCAACAGGAGAGAAATTACGACGGAAAAAGCACCTGCTGAAAAATCTCGAAATCACAGGTTTCCGTTTTTTGGCTGTAACTTTTGATGCGTTGATCGCAGCGTATTGGGACTGCGCCCAATCGATTTCTCCTGCAAAATTACATCCGAATAGCGCCGCAATTAATTCATTCCAGCACTTTTCAAAATCGCGAAAATTTTCGCCAAAAATACAAAGGGGTAAGCCTTGCTGTTTTTTTGGGCGAAAAACTTTTAGTCTCCGATTCGATTTGTGTGACCCTTTTCTGACCAATTGGAGGCCTAGGAACTCAGAAAACGCAGCGAAAACAGCGTGGGATCAACAGGAGAGAAATTACGACGGAAAAAGCACCTGCTGAAAAATGTCGAAATCACAGGTTTTCGTTTTTTGGCTGTAACTTCTGATGCGTTGATCGCAGCGTATTGGGACTGCGCCCAATCGATTTCTCCTGCAAAATTACGTCCGAATAGCGCCGCAATTAATTTATTCCAGCACTTTTCAAAATCGCGAACATTTTCGCCAAAAATACAAAGGGGTAAGCCTTGCTGTTTTTTTGGGCGCAAAACTTTTAGTCTTTGATTCGATTTGTACGACCCTTTTCAGACCAATTGGAGCCCCAGGAACTCATAAAACGCAGCGAAAACAGCGTGTGATCAACAGGAGAGAAATTACGACGGAAAAAGCACCTGCTGAAAAATCTCGAAATCACAGGTTTCCGTTTTTTGGCTGTAACTTTTGATGCGTTGATCGCAGCGTATTGGGACTGCGCCCAATCGATTTCTCCTGCAAAATTACGTCCGAATAGCGCCGCAAATAATTTATTCCAGCACTTTTCAAAATAGCGAAAATTTTCGCCAAAAATACAAAGGGGTAAGCCTTGCTGTTTCTTTGGGCGAAAAACTTTTAGTCTCCGATTCGATTTGTATGACCCTTTTCTGACCAATTGGAGCTCCAGGAACTCAGAAAACGCAGCGAAAACAGCGTGGGATCAACAGGAGAGAAATTACGACGGAAAAAGCACCTGCTGAAAAATGTCGAAATCACAGGTTTTCGTTTTTTGGCTGTAACTTTTGATGCGTTGATCGCAGCGTATTGGGACTGCGCCCAATCGATTTCTCCTGCAAAATTACGTCCGAATAGCGCCGCAATTAATTCATTCCAGCACTTTTCAAAATCGCGAAAATTTTCGCCAAAAATACAAAGGGGTAAGCCTTGCTGTTTTTTTGGGCGAAAAACTTTTAGTCTCCGATTCGATTCGTGTGACCCTTTTCTGACCAATTGGAGCCCCAGGAACTCAGAAAACGCAGCGAAAACAGCGTGGGATCAACACGAGAGAAATTACGACGAAAAAAGCAACCGCTGAAAAATGTCGAAATCACAGGTTTTCGTTTTTTGGCTGTAACTTTTGATGCGTTGATCGCAGCGTATTGGGACTGCGCCCAATCGATTTCTCCTGCAAAATTACGTCCGAATAGCGCCGCAATTAATTTATTCCAGCACTTTTCAAAATCGCGAAAATTTTCGCCAAAAATACAAAGGGGTAAGCCTTGCTGTTTTTTTGGGCGAAAAACTTTTAGTCTCCGATTCGATTTGTATGACCCTTTTCTGACCAATTGGAGCCCCATGAACTCAGAAAACGCAGCGAAAACAGCGTGGGATCAACAGGAGAGAAATTACGACGAAAAAAGCAACCGCTGAAAAATGTCGAAATCACAGGTATTCGTTTTTTGGCTGTAACTTTTGATGCGTTGATCGTAGCGTATTGGGACTGCGCCCAAACGATTTCTCCTGCAAAATTACGTCCGAATAGCGCCGCATTTATTTATTCCAGCACTTTTCAAAATCGCGAAAATTTTCGCCAAAAATACAAAGGGGTAAGCCTTGCTGTTCTTTTGGGCGAAAAACTTTTAGTCTCCGATTCGATTCGTGTGACCCTTTTCTGACCAATTGGAGGCCTAGAAACTCAGAAAACGCAGCGAAAACAGCGTGGGATCAACAGGAGAGAAATTACGACGGAAAAAGCACCTGCTGAAAAATGTCGAAATCACAGGTTTTCGTTTTTTGGCTGTAACTTCTGATGCGTTGATCGCAGCGTATTGGGACTGCGCCCAATCGATTTCTCCTGCAAAATTACGTCCGAATAGCGCCGCAAATAATTTATTCCAGCACTTTTCAAAATAGCGAAAATTTTCGCCAAAAATACAAAGGGGTAAGCCTTGCTGTTTCTTTGGGCGAAAAACTTTTAGTCTCCGATTCGATTTGTATGACCCTTTTCTGACCAATTGGAGCTCCAGGAACTCAGAAAACGCAGCGAAAACAGCGTGGGATCAACAGGAGAGAAATTACGACGGAAAAAGCAACCGCTGAAAAATGTCGAAATCACAGGTTTTCGTTTTTCGGCTGTAACTTTTGATGCGTTGATCGCAGCGTATTGGGACTGCGCCCCATCGATTTCTCCTGCAAAATTACGTCCGAATAGCGCCGCAATTAATTTATTTCAGCACTTTTCAAAATCGCGAAAATTTTCGCCAAAAATACAAAGGGGTAAGCCTTGCTGTTTTTTTGGGCGAAAAACTTTTAGTCTCCGATTCGATTTGTATGACCCTTTTCTGACCAATTGGAGCTCCAGGAACTCAGAAAACGCAGCGAAAACAGCGTGGGATCAACAGGAGAGAAATTACGACGGAAAAAGCAACCGCTGAAAAATGTCGAAATCACAGGTTTTCGTTTTTCGGCTGTAACTTTTGATGCGTTGATCGCAGCCTATTGGGACTGCGCCCAATCGATTTCTCCTGCAAAATTACGTCCGAATAGCGCCGCAATTAATTTATTTCAGCACTTTTCAAAATCGCGAAAATTTTCGCCAAAAATACAAAGGGGTAAGCCTTGCTGTTTTTTTGGGCGAAAAACTTTTAGTCTCCGATTCGATTTGTATGACCCTTTTCTGACCAATTGGAGCTCCAGGAACTCAGAAAACGCAGCGAAAACAGCGTGGGATCAACACGAGAGAAATTACGACGAAAAAAGCAACCGCTGAAAAATGTCGAAATCACAGGTTTTCGTTTTTTGGCTGTAACTTTTGATGCGTTGATCGCAGCCTATTGGGACTGCGCCCAATCGATTTCTCCTGCAAAATTACGTCCGAATAGCGCCGCAATTAATTTATTCCAGCACTTTTCAAAATCGCGAAAATTTTCGCCAAAAATACAAAGGGGTTGCTGTTTTTTTGGGCGAAAAACTTTTAGTCTCCGATTCGATTTGTATGACTCTTTTCTGACCAATTGGAGCTCCAGGAACTCAGAAAACGCAGCGAAAACAGCGTGGGATCAACAGGAGAGAAATTACGACGGAAAAAGCACCTGCTGAAAAATGTCGAAATCACAGGTTTTCGTTTTTTGGCTGTAACTTTTGATGCGTTGATCGCAGCGTATTGGGACTGCGCCCAATCGATTTCTCCTGCAAAATTACGTCCGAATAGCGCCGCAATTAATTTATTCCAGCACTTTTCAAAATCGCGAAAATTTTCGCCAAAAATACAAAGGGGTAAGCCTTGCTGTTTTTTTGGGCGAAAAACTTTTAGTCTCCGATTCGATTCGTGTGACCCTTTTCTGACCAATTGGAGCCCCAGGAACTCAGAAAACGCAGCGAAAACAGCGTGGGATCAACAGGAGAGAAATTACGACGAAAAAAGCACCTGCTGAAAAATGTCGAAATCACAGGTTTTCGTTTTTTGGCTGTAACTTTTGATGCGTTGATCGCAGCGTATTGGGACTGCGCCCAATCGATTTCTCCTGCAAAATTACGTCCGAATAGCGCCGCAATTAATTCATTCCAGCACTTTTCAAAATCGCGAAAATTTTCGCCAAAAATACAAAGGGGTAAGCCTTGCTGTTTTTTTGGGCGAAAAACTTTTAGTCTCCGATTCGATTCGTGTGACCCTTTTCTGACCAATTGGAGCCCCAGGAACTCAGAAAACGCAGCGAAAACAGCGTGGGATCAACACGAGAGAAATTACGACGGAAAAAGCACCTGCTGAAAAATGTCGAAATCACAGGTTTTCGTTTTTTGGCTGTAACTTCTGATGCGTTGATCGCAGCGTATTGGGACTGCGCCCAATCGATTTCTCCTGCAAAATTACGTCCGAATAGCGCCGCAATTAATTCATTCCAGCACTTTTCAAAATCGCGAAAATTTTCGCCAAAAATACAAAGGGGTAAGCCTTGCTGTTTTTTTGGGCGAAAAACTTTTAGTCTCCGATTCGATTCGTGTGACCCTTTTCTGACCAATTGGAGCCCCAGGAACTCAGAAAACGCAGCGAAAACAGCGTGGGATCAACACGAGAGAAATTACGACGAAAAAAGCAACCGCTGAAAAATGTCGAAATCACAGGTTTTCGTTTTTTGGCTGTAACTTTTGATGCGTTGATCGCAGCGTATTGGGACTGCGCCCAATCGATTTCTCCTGCAAAATTACGTCCGAATAGCGCCGCAATTAATTTATTCCAGCACTTTTCAAAATCGCGAAAATTTTCGCCAAAAATACAAAGGGGTAAGCCTTGCTGTTTTTTTGGGCGAAAAACTTTTAGTCTCCGATTCGATTTGTATGACCCTTTTCTGACCAATTGGAGCCCCATGAACTCAGAAAACGCAGCGAAAACAGCGTGGGATCAACAGGAGAGAAATTACGACGAAAAAAGCAACCGCTGAAAAATGTCGAAATCACAGGTTTTCGTTTTTTGGCCGTAACTTTTGATGCGTTGATCGCAGCGTATTGGGACTGCGCCCAATCGATTTCTCCTGCAAAATTACGTCCGAATAGCGCCGCAATTAATTTATTCCAGCACTTTTCAAAATCGCGAAAATTTTCGCCAAAAATACAAAGGGGTAAGCCTTGCTGTTTTTTTGGGCGAAAAACTTTTAGTCTCCGATTCGATTTGTATGACCCTTTTCTGACCAATTGGAGCCCCAGGAACTCAGAAAACGCAGCGAAAACAGCGTGGGATCAACACGAGAGAAATTACGACGAAAAAAGCAACCGCTGAAAAATGTCGAAATCACAGGTATTCGTTTTTTGGCTGTAACTTTTGATGCGTTGATCGTAGCGTATTGGGACTGCGCCCAAACGATTTCTCCTGCAAAATTACGTCCGAATAGCGCCGCATTTATTTATTCCAGCACTTTTCAAAATCGCGAAAATTTTCGCCAAAAATACAAAGGGGTAAGCCTTGCTGTTCTTTTGGGCGAAAAACTTTTAGTCTCCGATTCGATTCGTGTGACCCTTTTCTGACCAATTGGAGGCCTAGGAACTCAGAAAACGCAGCGAAAACAGCGTGGGATCAACAGGAGAGAAATTACGACGGAAAAAGCACCTGCTGAAAAATGTCGAAATCACAGGTTTTCGTTTTTTGGCTGTAACTTCTGATGCGTTGATCGCAGCGTATTGGGACTGCGATCAATCGATTTCTCCTGCAAAATTACGTCCGAATAGCGCCGCAAATAATTTATTCCAGCACTTTTCAAAATAGCGAAAATTTTCGCCAAAAATACAAAGGGGTAAGCCTTGCTGTTTTTTTGGGCGAAAAACTTTTAGTCTCCGATTCGATTCGTGTGACCCTTTTCTGACCAATTGGAGCCCCAGGAACTCAGAAAACGCAGCGAAAACAGCGTGGGATCAACACGAGAGAAATTACGACGAAAAAAGCAACCGCTGAAAAATGTCGAAATCACAGGTTTTCGTTTTTTGGCTGTAACTTTTGATGCGTTGATCGCAGCGTATTGGGACTGCGCCCAATCGATTTCTCCTGCAAAATTACGTCCGAATAGCGCCGCAATTAATTTATTCCAGCACTTTTCAAAATCGCGAAAATTTTCGCCAAAAATACAAAAGGGTAAGCCTTGCTGTTTTTTTGGGCGAAAAACTTTTAGTCTCCGATTCGATTTGTATGACCCTTTTCTGACCAATTGGAGCCCCATGAACTCAGAAAACGCAGCGAAAACAGCGTGGGATCAACAGGAGAGAAATTACGACGAAAAAAGCAACCGCTGAAAAATGTCGAAATCACAGGTTTTCGTTTTTTGGCTGTAACTTTTGATGCGTTGATCGCAGCGTATTGGGACTGCGCCCAATCGATTTCTCCTGCAAAATTACGTCCGAATAGCGCCGCAATTAATTTATTCCAGCACTTTTCAAAATCGCGAAAATTTTCGCCAAAAATACAAAGGGGTAAGCCTTGCTGTTTTTTTGGGCGAAAAACTTTTAGTCTCCGATTCGATTTGTATGACCCTTTTCTGACCAATTGGAGCCCCAGGAACTCAGAAAACGCAGCGAAAACAGCGTGGGATCAACACGAGAGAAATTACGACGAAAAAAGCAACCGCTGAAAAATGTCGAAATCACAGGTATTCGTTTTTTGGCTGTAACTTATGATGCGTTGATCGTAGCGTATTGGGACTGCGCCCAAACGATTTCTCCTGCAAAATTACGTCCGAATAGCGCCGCATTTATTTATTCCAGCACTTTTCAAAATCGCGAAAATTTTCGCCAAAAATACAAAGGGGTAAGCCTTGCTGTTCTTTTGGGCGAAAAACTTTTAGTCTCCGATTCGATTCGTGTGACCCTTTTCTGACCAATTGGAGGCCTAGGAACTCAGAAAACGCAGCGAAAACAGCGTGGGATCAACAGGAGAGAAATTACGACGGAAAAAGCACCTGCTGAAAAATGTCGAAATCACAGGTTTTCGTTTTTTGGCTGTAACTTCTGATGCGTTGATCGCAGCGTATTGGGACTGCGCCCAATCGATTTCTCCTGCAAAATTACGTCCGAATAGCGCCGCAAATAATTTATTCCAGCACTTTTCAAAATAGCGAAAATTTTCGCCAAAAATACAAAGGGGTAAGCCTTGCTGTTTCTTTGGGCGAAAAACTTTTAGTCTCCGATTCGATTTGTATGACCCTTTTCTGACCAATTGGAGCTCCAGGAACTCAGAAAACGCAGCGAAAACAGCGTGGGATCAACAGGAGAGAAATTACGACGGAAAAAGCAACCGCTGAAAAATGTCGAAATCACAGGTTTTCGTTTTTCGGCTGTAACTTTTGATGCGTTGATCGCAGCGTATTGGGACTGCGCCCAATCGATTTCTCCTGCAAAATTACGTCCGAATAGCGCCGCAATTAATTTATTTCAGCACTTTTCAAAATCGCGAAAATTTTCGCCAAAAATACAAAGGGGTAAGCCTTGCTGTTTTTTTGGGCGAAAAACTTTTAGTCTCCGATTCGATTTGTATGACCCTTTTCTGACCAATTGGAGCTCCAGGAACTCAGAAAACGCAGCGAAAACAGCGTGGGATCAACAGGAGAGAAATTACGACGGAAAAAGCACCTGCTGAAAAATGTCGAAATCACAGGTTTTCGTTTTTTGGCTGTAACTTTTGATGCGTTGATCGCAGCCTATTGGGACTGCGCCCAATCGATTTCTCCTGCAAAATTACGTCCGAATAGCGCCGCAATTAATTTATTCCAGCACTTTTCAAAATCGCGAAAATTTTCGCCAAAAATACAAAGGGGTTGCTGTTTTTTTGGGCGAAAAACTTTTAGTCTCCGATTCGATTTGTATGACTCTTTTCTGACCAATTGGAGCTCCAGGAACTCAGAAAACGCAGCGAAAACAGCGTGGGATCAACACGAGAGAAATTACGACGGAAAAAGCACCTGCTGAAAAATGTCGAAATCACAGGTTTTCGTTTTTTGGCTGTAACTTTTGATGCGTTGATCGCAGCGTATTGGGACTGCGCCCAATCGATTTCTCTCGCAAAATTACGTCGGAATAGTGCCACAATTAATTTATTCCAGCACTTTTCAAAATCGCGAAAATTTTCGCCAAAAATACAAAGGGGTAAGCCTTGCTGTTTTTTTGGGCGAAAAACTTTTAGTCTCCGATTCGATTCGTGTGACCCTTTTCTGACCAATTGGAGCCCCAGGAACTCAGAAAACGCAGCGAAAACAGCGTGGGATCAACAGGAGAGAAATTACGACGAAAAAAGCACCTGCTGAAAAATGTCGAAATCACAGGTTTTCGTTTTTTGGCTGTAACTTTTGATGCGTTGATCGCAGCGTATTGGGACTGCGCCCAATCGATTTCTCCTGCAAAATTACGTCCGAATAGCGCCGCAATTAATTCATTCCAGCACTTTTCAAAATCGCGAAAATTTTCGCCAAAAATACAAAGGGGTAAGCCTTGCTGTTTTTTTGGGCGAAAAACTTTTAGTCTCCGATTCGATTCGTGTGACCCTTTTCTGACCAATTGGAGCCCCAGGAACTCAGAAAACGCAGCGAAAACAGCGTGGGATCAACAGGAGAGAAATTACGACGAAAAAAGCACCTGCTGAAAAATGTCGAAATCACAGGTTTTCGTTTTTTGGCTGTAACTTTTGATGCGTTGATCGCAGCGTATTGGGACTGCGCCCAATCGATTTCTCCTGCAAAATTACGTCCGAATAGCGCCGCAATTAATTCATTCCAGCACTTTTCAAAATCGCGAAAATTTTCGCCAAAAATACAAAGGGGTAAGCCTTGCTGTTTTTTTGGGCGAAAAACTTTTAGTCTCCGATTCGATTCGTGTGACCCTTTTCTGACCAATTGGAGCCCCAGGAACTCAGAAAACGCAGCGAAAACAGCGTGGGATCAACACGAGAGAAATTACGACGGAAAAAGCACCTGCTGAAAAATGTCGAAATCACAGGTTTTCGTTTTTTGGCTGTAACTTCTGATGCGTTGATCGCAGCGTATTGGGACTGCGCCCAATCGATTTCTCCTGCAAAATTACGTCCGAATAGCGCCGCAATTAATTCATTCCAGCACTTTTCAAAATCGCGAAAATTTTCGCCAAAAATACAAAGGGGTAAGCCTTGCTGTTTTTTTGGGCGAAAAACTTTTAGTCTCCGATTCGATTCGTGTGACCCTTTTCTGACCAATTGGAGCCCCAGGAACTCAGAAAACGCAGCGAAAACAGCGTGGGATCAACACGAGAGAAATTACGACGAAAAAAGCAACCGCTGAAAAATGTCGAAATCACAGGTTTTCGTTTTTTGGCTGTAACTTTTGATGCGTTGATCGCAGCGTATTGGGACTGCGCCCAATCGATTTCTCCTGCAAAATTACGTCCGAATAGCGCCGCAATTAATTTATTCCAGCACTTTTCAAAATCGCGAAAATTTTCAACAAAAATGCAAAGGGGTTAGCCTTACTTTTTTTTCATTCATCGACGAAAAATTTTTGGTCTCAGATTCGATTTGTATGACCCTCTCCTGACTAATTGGACCACCAGCAATTGAGGAAACGCAGCGAAAAGAGCGTGGGATCAACAGCAGAGTTATCACGAATGGAAATGCAGCAGCAGAGAATCTCCGGACATAAGTATTGTTCAAGGCTGTCACTTACGATAGGTTGTTTTGCAGTGTATTGAGATCGAGCACGATGAATTTTTCAGGCACATCGACTTTGATATAGTGCAGCGTAACTTGATTACCGCATTCTCGCGAAGTGTCGAAACTTCTAACAAAATCTCAATCGGTCCATTCTTACTCCTTCAAGAACCGAAAAATTGTTTCATATAGTTCGAAATCGTATGATTTTATTGTCACTATTTGGACCCTTGCGAGTTCGACACAGGGATCTCGAAGTGGGATCGATAATCAGTCAAGGATATCGTTTACGAAAAAACTAAAAATACCGTGAACATCGATATTTCATTTATTGCAAATTACTTCGATTACTCAACATCAAGACAATACAACATCCTACATCGTACACTGTATTCTGTCGAGGCGTGTAGCACCTATTTGCATGCTGAATTCAAACCATAATTCAGAACTACGATAATTACGATTTCACACATTTTTCACATTCCGCTTCCGACAAAGTACACTGCACACACATCTTCACTAATGCTAATTAGTAGGGCTCGAATCACTACGTAGAAGCGTGTCTTCAGTCAAACCAATTTCATTCCTTCCATAAGATTTTCCATATAAAGTATGATGTTCGGAGCCGGAAAATGCAGTTTCTACTGACTTCATTTTCATATCATTTATGTGTTGTTTCAGTCTTTATTATATATGTACATATCAAGTAATCATCAAGACACATTCATCCGTGCCCCCGTACCTTATTAGATTCCTTCTGTCACGTTGGACCAAATTTTCACACTCTTGATTGTCTTCCACATTCATTCCTATGGTGAATTGGTGAAATAATAATTATAACAAATATAATAAGACACTGACACCCCAACACTTGTTTCATCATTAATGCATATTGAATTAAGTCAATCTTTGATCTATGATTCCGTGATCTTTCCCGCATCTATTTCAGAATCTGACTTAAATTTCATGCATTTTCGCCGTTACTCTTAACCCATCATTTATAGGATAAATATTTGTTCGGTACAAATTGTGAGGACAAACCGGATCCTCAAAAATGCAAAATAGATCTGTAGAACAGCAAAGGTACAACGGCCGAAGAAATATCCAGAAATTTTTTCGTTTTCCGGCAGTAACTCTTGATCTGTTGCTCGCAGCATATTCAGACTGCGCTCAATCGATTCCTTTTGCAAAATTACGTCGATATAGTGCTTCAAAGTATTGATTCAAGTATTTTTTTAAACCGTAAAAATTTCGACCGAAAAGTCCAAAGGCGTCAGCCTTACTTCATTGCGATTTTCGGAGCCAAAAAATACTCCCTCTGAAATCGATTCCAACAATTCTTTTCTGACCAATCGGACCCCGAGGAAACAAGAAGTATATTTTTGACATCGTCAAATCAACAGCTAAGAAAATTCAGAGAAATTCACCTGTTTCTCAGCATTCACTCATAACCCACTGCTTTCAGCGATTCCAGACTGTGCGCAATCAATTTTCTTTTCCGACAAATTTACGTTGGCATAGTGCATAACGGAATCAATTAAGCATTGAACAAGATCGTTCAATTGTAGATCGAAAATTCCTCCATGAGTTAGCATTGCTTTTGTGCGATTTTTGTAGCCAAAAATTTCTTTCGTGCATTTCCAATTTTCATCATCAGTCCAAGTTGCCCCTACGGAAGATAAAAAATACATTTAAGACATTTTCGAAACAGAGAAATTATGTAAACATCATCATCAGCTTTCTTACATTCTCTGTTTTTCGGCCATGACTTTTGTTTCGTTCCACGGAGTGACTCGTAACTTTGCGCAATTGATTTCCTATGCAACTTTACAGCGATACTTTCAAACTCCGTCAAAATAGAAACTAAGAATAAGGCGAGGATGAGAAATGTGAGCGTTATACTGCTTCCGTTACGAAGAGAACATCTGAGCTGAGGAAGTTCCACGAAAACAAGGTCCGATTGATTCATTGCTTGCTAAGTTGAGACTCTGTGCCTGGAAGCATACCTGCTCGCTTCAAAGAGCATTCTATCGCTTGCTTACATGTTACTTTTAGTCAGAACTAGACGAATTGGAGAAATTCCGATGTGAAACTGCCTCTGGTATCAGCCGAACATCCGAGCCGAGGCGGTAGCACAAAAACAGGGATGGACAGATTGATCGATCGGTTTTTTGATGAATTGTGTATAAACACCCAAAAGCTCTGGCACTAGAATTTGCTCCCACACTTGGCTCGTTCAGATTCAAGTCTCCGGAGATTACGTAGTGAAAAGTTGCTCCTGGTATTACGAAATCATATGTGCGCAAGAAGTGGCACTAAATTTCACGTAGGTATGGACTGGAAATTATGGCACGCTGAGTACTCATTTCTACGTATGCACGCCTACAAAGAAAAGTTATTTCGAGATCCTCAAACTGAAAGTCACTATGCTTTGTTCGTTTTTCTGTCCTTCCCCGTATGAGCTGCTTGGGATTCGTCAAACTTCATGCTGCTCGCAAAATCTTGTCAAAAGGCTTTGACGAATAATTAATTTTAACGTGTTTCAAAATCGTCAAGTATTTTGCAATTTGCTAGAAATATGCGAAGCTTATATTTTTGATCTTATATATTCGATTTTATGCGGTCTTTTCCCAATAATTTTATCCTCCGGAGCTCATTGAAGAAAATTGAAGAAAATTGGAATCAAAATCAAACTTGAGGTGCTTTGATACTCCGACAATACTATCCATCAATTTCTCGTTAACGGTGAATACTTAAACTCATAATTTCATTACTCATGTTCGATGCGATGCAATTTTTTCTAACTTGTTCCTTTTACAAGAAGAAGTGCTCAAAAGTTGAGTGCTTAATACTTGGTACTCCGATAGACAGGCATTATTTCTGAGCGGTGGATTTTAATATCCAGATAATGTATAACAGCTCAATCGTGAGAACCAAATGCCAGACAAAACTCTTCAGTCGTCATCAGCCCAGGACATACTCATGCTGCATCGAATGTCATATTTTCAACATTGACTACAGAAAATTGCATAGGCACGACGGTTGTCCATGATCAACACAAAATAGAATAGGATTTCAAGGAATTGGGATTGTTCCTGGCAGAATGCTAACATTATGCTGGTATTACATTTATTGTCCAATCATAGAATATATTTATTTGATCATTACAGCTCGTGTATCTATACAATTAAATAACCCAATGCAGTAATAAAGTATGGTGTTGAACATAGGCTTAGCTATACAGCTGTCAATTACAAGCAGCAGGTAACGAATCAGATCGGATCCGTATCCGTTAAAAGCGGTAAAACGATTTCCAAAATAATACCGTGGCTACTTTTGCTGTGCTTGATTTTTTGTCCGGACGGTTTTTATTTGCCAGAGCATCATGGTGCTGAAGTCAGCGAACTCCTGACAGATGCAACGGATCTCCAATGAAATTCGATGATTCCACGGTAAACCAAAGACATCCGCTTCTGAACCTGTAACAACGTCAGGAATATTATTTATGCTTTTCATTTTTGACCGATGGAGGGATCAGGATTTGGCAACCTTCACTGTTCGTTGCTGGCCACTCTCTTCCAGTTTTCCCTGAGCTCTTAACGACGCGCACGGTCACCTCGCACACTATCTTCGAGTCTGGTCCATGGAGCAGCATGCGAAATCAGGCTGTATCGACAGCAGCGCATATCAAGTGACCGGGCAGCTCCGTCTGCCGCTCAATCTCCTATCGCCCTTTGTTCCTTCGGTAGGACTTTGGAGACCTGAGAGACCGGCGAGATTGAGTTGCTGATTCGCGTAGTAAGAAGGTCCTCGTTTTTGGCTCCCCTGCAGCCTGGCGGCGTTGAAATTCCGGGGCGAAGATCGACGTGCCCTGATACGCGTCTTATCCATCTTCTTTCCAGTCCCCGCAACATTTCGAATCCGCGAAGCGTCTGTAGCGTCAGAAAAAAAAATAAAATAAATAAAACAAAAATATCAATCATTGCGTTATGCCCGGGGTTTGCGAAAGTCGCGAACGATTCGCGTGCCGTTTCGCTTTTATTGTCAGACCCGCTCGATTCACGACAACCTAAAATGCGAAACGTCGCGCGGGCGGTTTCGTTGACTGTTACTTTTCAATTGCAACTTATGAATTATCACCCTCGTTCAACGTTCACCGGGGTAAAATGAAAAGAATAATAAATCTCCGAGGCGGACTAAAAGCGAAATTAATGCCGGCCTGTCCCGGGTTGATTAGAACTTAATGGAGAAATCTAATTTGCCGGGCCATTGCACCTGCCGGCTCCTGCACAAGCCCGTTATTGACAACCATTCGTCCCGAGACGAAACAAAATGGTGGAGTTTGTGCAGAGAAAATAAATAAAACGGGGATACGGCGATCCGGTTTAGTTCATAGTTGCTTCGACGCTCCGATCGCCGCGACCCGACCAACCGGCTGGAGGCGGACTTCTGAGGGGTAGGTGGATTATAAATTGGCTACTTTATGTCGCGGTTATTGGAGAGCCAAATTGCAATCAACTCTCATTTATTTTTTCCCCACCCCTTGCGACTCGCGGCTCCTCTTCGCTTTTGCTTTTTGCCAAATCGCCCCGATCCGCATGCTCTTGACTTTTCATTTATTACATCCCTCGCTTCGGTATTTTAGTCGATATACCTGCACAATTAATACCCCGGAGATAATATTTTTACTCTTCTCAACGCTTTACACATTTGTTTATTCTAATTACTCTTTATCCAGAGGATTTTTCATTATTTTCATTTTCTCCGATAATTTCGACCGTAGCTGCAGTGTTTTGTCTCGCGAATAAAATTGATATTCGAACGCGATTCGGAATACAAGATACGAGCCTTTCAACACCTTGATATAAAGCCCGTACATCAGCCACCTGCATTCCTGTATTATGTAGTATCTTCTACTTCCAGTTCAACCCTCAGAAGTGATCTGTAAATACGACGTGGATTCATCCTTGCAGCGCTGAGTTTAAAATTTAACCGTATAATTTTTCAACTCTCATATAGCCTTCACACCTCTCCCACCGCGAACTTTCGCCGAGCAAAGTAAATAACACGAGTTTGATTCATTGGCAAAGAGTACGATGAAATATCACAATTAATAGAACATGGAATGAAAAATTTGCGATGAATTTTAATTTTTATTAATTAACTCAATATTATACACAGTTAACTTGCTCACGAAAAGAAATTTGCCTCCAACTCAACATCAAATGTCAAAAATCACCAAGGACTTTCAACGTCATTTTTAGTCTCAACTTGGTAAATATCAAAATTCAGAAAAATGTGAGAAGTTTTTTATAAATAAAAATCCAGAATCACTCGAACACTGAATACAAAATAAATAAATAGAGTAAAGATTCGATCAACAGGCAGGACAAACTTTTTCCCAAAAGCTCACCTGTTACATCCGAGAATCGTGGTTGTGCTGGACCTGAAAGTCCCCCTCGTTGAAATTTCGATTCGACTAACGATCGGCGTGAAAAAGTCGACTTGTTCCCGAAACGCCCATGCATGCGTGTTCCTCCACGCCCAGGTGATTTGCGATGATTGACGGAAGCTGCGTGCTCAAGGATTTCCTTCGCATCTCGAAGGCTTTGCCTTTCCCCAGAGAGAATATCACGATTCGAGGGATGAGCGGTTGGCCAGGAGGGGGTGGGATGGGTTAGGGTTGACCGGTGAGGGAGTCCATTGACAAATTTGCCGCAGCGAAAATGCGCAAAATAATGAAAAAAAAAAGAAAAAAAAAAGAATAAAATAAAATAAGAGAGAGAGAGGGAATAAAAAAAAATATATATATCGAAGCAGGGAGGGAAAATGAAGTAGGAAAAAAGGAAAAAAAACGTGGAGGCGGAAAACCTGCTTGGTATGCATCCCTTGACGGGTCCATCAGGCGCGTTGAGATCCGCCCAGCAGCATCCACCTATCTTTCGGTGGTTCCCGAACCGCGTGGGGTTACCTCGACGAATGACGCGGCCGACACTCGCCTGTGTAGCGAGGCGACCAGCTATGCATGCCTCGAATATTTACAGGGAAAAGTTTTAATGATGTCACTTCATTCCGGCCTGATATACAGCTATACATTACTACGGGACAAAGAGCGGCTTTCTCCTCTTCTCCGTGTCGCCGCGCGCCCTCGCATCCCTTTTTCGCTTCTCGTTTCTCTCTCTTTTTTTTTTTTCTTTCTACTTTTCAACGCTCTCATCTCGTTTTACCGCGAATGCGTAACGCGTGAGGTGTCGTCAATTGAGGACTCGAGTGTGTTGTTTAAAAAGCTTTAGTAATTTGAGGTGGCGGTTTAAGTGTTTTTACAACTTTTTTTTTTTTTTTTCATGGGCGTGTTTTTCTCCATCACAGTTTTTTTCCTCTACCTGTACGTTTAACCCTCTTTAGAGCTGACGTACTCTGGAACCGCTGCCTGCCAGTCACTAAATTTAACAAATCGGTAAACACACAAACGTAACTTTATGGGATGACAATTTTTTTTTCACAGTATAATTTATGTCCTTGTTCAATTGGTTAAAGGGGTTTAATTCCTCTTTCAACTTGAACGGGGAAATGAGCAACGAAAAATAATAGTCGAACCAGTCCTGGCTGTTCGTTTTTCCATCTCGCTAATTTTCTGGGGACTGATTGCTGGACCTTCGCAATAAGTTTTAAGATTCGGAGTGTCTTGCCGAAGATTAATCCGTTGATCCGAAGTACTCGTTGAAAACAACCGTGAGTACATTATGCTTCTCATCCACCTGATACGTCGCCGTAAAAGGAATATTGACATAGGACTCGCACGGTGTTCGTAAACGCGTTCATGTAAGCAATCAGCGGGAATATTGCCGACTCGTAACGCGGTTGATGAGAAATACAGGCAGACAAGGGGCTGGAATACTTATTCTTATAATACTTCTCTTCGTAAGATAAAAAAAAAATAAAAAAAAATAAAATAAATAAATAATAAAGTAATGTAAATAACGATTAATAATAAATTTGGTACATTTTGGTGACCATTATAATTTTTACGATTTTTCTCTTTGGTTTTTGGGGGCGTTTCTGCGGCGAAAGATAAATCGCACGAAGAGAGACAGTTGGCAAGTGCATCGGACGGAACTGCGCTACTTGGTTATCAGAAACGTGTATACCTAACGTTCGAGAAAAAAGTGCGTTCATGTACGTACACATTGCGCGTCTACATTATATACCATACGTGGTGTACGTGGATGGGCTCTTTTTCCACAATAAACATAAGCCCGCGGTATATAAATGTCTGGAAAATTGAATTGCGATAGGTAAGTATATATACGTGCGCGTAGGGATAAGAGAGGTAAAAACAAAAAAGTGAAATAGAAGAAGAAAACGACAGTACGAAATAAAAACGGAAACCTATGAGAGGGGTGGCCGTAAAATGAATGAAATATGATTTATTTGTATAAAAATGAAAATCGTAAAACTTTGTCACTCCCTATACGTGTGCACGCTGTGTATGCCGTGTGGGTACGTGGAATTTTCTGAAACGTGCCAGAGATGAATTCGCGCAACGGTAAGTAAGTTCGTAAAAATGAAAATATCAGTATCGCAAAAGTGCGGACCGTAAAGCGGAGGGGTGGCCATAATTCCTATTTACATGTCTCGGTGGAAGCTGACCGATCGTAAAAGCGCGAAACCGAGGACGGGGTGGAGATCGGATGGCCTCTGGTCACTGGGGTGGCTTTCATCATCTCAGAACCGGAAGAACCCCGAAGGCCAATTCTCGCTGGGGCCACGGAGGCACCCTTCGCTTATCCTTTGAAATAGTATCGCATTACGGCGCAAAGTGCACGCCATCCACAGCGGAGGAATACGTAAATAAGGTTTATAGTTAGAGATGAAACCCTCGTCCAAAACAGCGGGCAAGTTATGGTGAAAGAGCTGACGGTATCCGAGTGACGTCTTGGGGGCATCGAAAGTGATTTTCGTAATTTTTTGAAACCAACCAGAAAACACCACCTCTTGGGGTGCTTGGACAAGTGTTATTCTCGGTTAAGTAGTGTCAAATTCGACCTTTAATACCGTAAGTAAGGTTTATAGTTAGGGATTAAACCCTTGTCCGAAACAGCGGGCAAGTTATGGTGAAAGAACTTACGGTGTCCAAGTGACGTCTTGGGGGCATCGAAAGTGATTTTCGTCATTTTTCGAGATCGTCGAGAGAACACCACCTCTTGGGGTCCTACTCGGACGTGTGTAATTCTCTGTCAAGTAGCGTCAAATTCTACCTCTGACATCGTGAACCACTTACGGCAACGCATGGAATTCGAACATATTTACAAAGTGATGTCCAGCGTGGGTTTTCCCCCGGGAGTTTGCGAGGTGAAAAGTACGCGTGTGAATTTGAGGGATGCTGGGTAAATAAAACATTCAGTCTGCTGCCGTACCGTCGCGTTACGGACCTCGGATATGGCCGGGCGAAATGGTCGCGAAATTTGGCACATACCTGCAGGTAGATAAAGTGCGGCAATGACACGCATGCCAGGCTCAATGGGGGGCGGAAAATGGTAAATACACGGGGTTCGATACCTTCCTTTGAAAAGTACCGCCAACCCATGAATGCTTCATCGTCCGACATCGCTCTTTCGTTTTCGAACTTGACCCGGTCGTTGGTTCTGAATAATTTAACCGCACCGTCGGGATGAGGGTTCCCACAATTCCCGCGTCCCCGTCCGCCCGATTATTATTTGATCACATTTTATTCTCCTCTTTATTTACTCCCTCGGACTTTCCAATAAAACAGACGCACTTTCGTCATTGCTTTTCTCGTTCGTCGGGACGAAGAATCGGGGGACGAATTATCGTACGAGGACGATAAATTCCGCCGTCTCGGTTCTTCGATTACCGTAAAATCGTGAGCTGCTGTTCTCTGCCTCACCGCAGCTCCGCGACCGAGTTCAAACCCCCGAACGCTCAAACAGACGTTTCGAATTGGGGGAAAATTCGAGTGATTCGAACGAGAGTATAGTCCGGGTTTCTAGTGGCCCCAAACCCTCATTCTTCCCAGTCCCGCCGATCGCTCGTCGATTCCATTCTTCCTCCCCTCAACATTTTCAACAGTACCGTTAAATTGGAAATTAACCACCATTCTTCCGAAAATTGTGAAAGGAATTGATTCGACGTTCGGTTGTAAAGACTCAATCGCTTACTGCGTTGTGAAAAATCACCGTTCGTTCAGACCAATGTAGTAATAGTTTGCAACTGCTGACCATCCGTAAATCGAAACTAGTTTTCCCGATTCTCCAACTCTAACAATAAAACGGATAGCGGTGAAAAATTATTACCGTCCATATCACTGCATCGCATCGAATGACTCGACACGTCCGAATAGTAAAAAGTCCGAATCCTTGTAGTTTCCGATCAATTAGAATTCGGCGAAGACTTGACCATCCCGAATGGAGGTTCTTCTTCTTTGAAAAAAGACTGGGAGTAACTTTGCGCGCACCTGCGTTAGAACGTTGAATTTCACCATCGGTGGTAATGGTCACCATAACCGAGCCGGCAATTATAAAATCTTTTTATATTCCGCGAGAGCGTAGCGCTATCTTGGAGAATCCGGCTTCCACCTGCATGGCGGGTATTACCACCCCCGGAGTCTCGGGGAATGAATGTCTGTCGCATACCCCGACGCATACATACGATGCATTACGGGGTTCTCGGCTCACCTCCACGGGGGCCGTTTATGCTCGTGGTAATAGTAGCAATGCCGGTAATGCCCTGCATATTACACCCTGGAAATTGCTCGGGTTTGCTGGAACAGATTTTTCTCGCTAAATTCCAAGGCGGCTGGAGAAGAGAGAGGCTTCGAAGCTGCTCGGCGGTAGCTGGGTTGCCTACAAATGTGTTCCTTGCTAATTTCCCGAACGAACCCTTTCCCCGTATTTCCCTCCTCGGTCTGTTCCCCTTACAGAAGCACCTGTTAAAAAGCTCCAACGGTTTTATTGTAGTATACGTATATTTGACAAAGTTATATGGGTGGTTCTCCGAGAGAGAAATATCCGACGGTACGTCGTTCTATTATTCGAGACTCACGCGTTGGCGCAGCCCAGCTTGGTAGTTTTTCATCTGTTTTATTTTCATTTTACCTTTTCGCAATGGTACCTATACCTCTCACGCCGGCAGAGAAATAAGAAGAGAACCAGAAGAAGATATAAATGGCAAAGAGTCCGCGGCTAATGGGCTGTGTAATTTTCAACCGTAAGGCCGGGTCGCCGCCCATGGAAATGTTATATCGTATCTGTTTACCCTATTTATAATGCCGCCTCGCTTATTATATCCATCCGTCTTATAAGCTACGTGATCCAATTCAGCTGGCTACCCACTGCATTGAATCTGACATAATATTATTTCCTCTGTACCGTTAGACGTTCAGATATTATTGGAAAATAAAATGTTCAACGATTTCCAAGAGTTGGTATCCAAACTAGTATCAGTACCCATCAATTTCCACCAACTTCAATCGCACGCTATACTCCGAAAATCAGCAAGCTTTTCGTCAGCGAGGCAAAATCAACAGCAAGGATGTCATTCGGATGAATGAACGACCACAATGAGGACGGTTTTGAAGAGGGGATTCAGCCCAAGGTACAGAGACTGATTGAAACGTCTAATGAATGCGGTCCGCGTATCGGTGGGTGGTGTATGGGGGATATTTGGTCCTTGGGTATTCTTGAGAAGCGAGAGCCGGTCGTTTAGACGAAGAATGAAATCGATTGAAGATGTCCCGCAAGGTGGGGGATGTTCAGGGGTGAGGAAAGAGGGGGGGGGGGGACTCCGAGTCTCCGAGGACTAACAATCGTAGTTAACGACCGTTGAAGAGGTCTTCTAGAGGTCTGCACGTCTGCACTCGAAGAAAACCCCTCGAAGTCTATGCCTGGGCGTCAGGAGGCGTCACGACGACGGTTTTGCGACATTCTCTGATCACGGAATCCAACCGAGTGTATTCGTCCCGACCGGGGTTTAAGAGCCCCGATCGTAAAACAGCGCAGCAATCTGTGCTTCCACTTTGAATGTGCGCAGATCAGTTCGAACTTTGTTTGATCGTCCGATGAAAAAAAACCCGATAGCTCCGAAGCTCCGCGAGAGCGAACCGCACACGTTATTATTATGTAAATACTAATTGAGTAATGCATTCATCGTGATTAAATTCTATCAGCGCACTGTGACGAGGATCACACAACGCATTAAACAGATGCCTAGAAACCCTTTGTCGCCGTGCAGAGTAAGGACATTCCGAACTAGATGGGGAGCGAAACCTCTAACGAAGGGGTTTGAACATTAAGATGGGTGCTTCTGGGGTTATTATAAATACCTCGAGGGCCCTGCCAAGCCGTTATCCACATACGCTCATAGGAAGGTTATATTCGTCGTACGCTGACGAGCACTCGCGGAGGGATGGAGGGAGAAAAGAAGCCAAGAAGTTGGTAAGAATTCGCCCAGAAACTGAGCTGGCCAAGTATTCTCGTCGTTGCTTAAAAGAAAAAAAGGGTAGAACAATTTGCAATGATTCTCATGCCGACGGTTCTTCAATCATCGAGCATACCTGCGAAGATGAACTTTAGAAGATTCGATTCGAGGCCGCAGCTTGCGCATATTCACCGCAAAACCCGCCTTGACTGGCAATCGTATTTTCGAGACGGGGACCTTCGTCGTGAACGGAGCTGCCATAAATTCATGCTGGTAGGCGGAAAGATTATCGAGAAGCGTTTCGCGACTCTAGATTGTGCTTACATTGTCAGCGATGATGCGGAACACCCCGTCGCGTTTCATGATTCACGATCATTCCCGCACAGCCTTCATTTACGCGTTCAGCCAGCTTACTCAGCACCCAATTGTGAGTCATTTTCTCACGAGTTTAGATAAAACGGTGGATTTCTACGTACCAGCTCAACTTGTAAGCTGTTGCAAAGAGCTCCAATCAAGTCTGCACACTCGTCGCGAGTGTCGCACGTATTAATTTATCGACAAATCGCCTTTTGTGATTGATTACACAGAACTTTTTCATCCGACACAAGACTCGCAACAAGCCTTGGTCCACTTTTCATTTGAAACGGAATTCCGTTTAATATCATGGCTAATAACCGAAAGGACCTTTCTGCTTCTCCTCCCCCCTCTCTGAGGGTCGGCCCTTGAGACCTCGGTTCCGGTGGAGAGCCGTAGTTTCCGCTATTATTATTATTACTATTATCATTATTATTGTTATCGTTATTATTACTGTCATTATTACTCACTGGTCCGTACCATTGTTTATATAATTACCCATGGTGACGGGATCTCCAGGGATCCTTGTCCCTTATCACGAGATGAGAGTCACGTGTCAGGCCCTGTACGTGTATTATACATATTACGCCTGGCAGCCACGCCTTATTTGCATACACGGTTTTCAACCCGCGACCATGACGCGACACGTGGTACTGTATATTAGCGCGATCATGTGGGAGCAATATCTACGGCTGATCCTCGGAACGAAAACAGCCTCGAGGATCATCCCCCCCTGTTTTGGCATCTCAAATTACAAAATTCAGGGTATGCGTACGGATGGAAAGCATCTGATCTGTGACGGGTGTAGAATTATTGGCCGGTTGGTACATGGACATGTGAAAGAAGACACGGGGGGAAACCGGGGTATATAAATAAGTGAAAAAGCAGCTGACGGAGCAGCAATTCGACGGTCATATCTGGCAGGGGGGAAAATCGCCCGGGGCAACGTTGTTGTAGTGGCTGGATAGGTATCGGAAAGGCGTAAAAATTAATGCCGGTCAGCGGGCGAATAGCGTGAGCCTCGTTCCTCCGTTGTAAATCCGATTAGGGGTTTCCGCTAATGTTCGTTCGCGGGGAACGTGGGCCGGGCATCGAGAGCTAGTCTCGTTAGAGGATTGGCCGGAGTCCGTCGGGCGCTAATGGTGTTTAGGTGACCCTTGTCCGAGTGTCAATGCCGCAGCGTAGAGGCCCCGCGGATGGAGCAGACAATCGGATCACCCCCAAAAAGAGAGAGGGGATAGGCCGAGTAATTCTGATTAACGAGGCGACTCCTAACGAGGCCGAACACCGCCGTGCATAGCTCTTTTTCCGACTTCCGGAGAAAATCGCGGATCGCCGAAGACGCGAGACAAATCGAGCGGCAACCGGCGATCCATAAATAGCCAATTAGACCCCCCGCGAATCCGGAGGCATTGAATGGGCATCGGCGAAAAGGAAACCACTCGAACGAATCACCCTGTTCACACAGCCTGTAACGCGAATCTCCGTCGTGTCCGTCTGACGCCTTATTACGGTAATTGAGAGGACCCGAATCGCACAATGAACCTTCGGCTGACCTTTCGCCTCATTGTCAGTCCTCGGTCACGCGCGTTTCACGCTTTTACCGTCGAGACTTCGAGAGAAGACCGACTGTGGCCCAGGAGCGAACCTTTGTCTTCTCGTCTTCCTCCGCATGCACGGAACTGGAGCGTTATCGAGGGGCGGATTTTGCCCCGGTTAATTGGCAGGGAGGAAGCCTCAGGCGTTATCCAGGGAGGAGCCGGAGGAACTGTAAATATTCACTGATAAAATCAGCACTCAACACAATCTGCTAATCCGCGGTCTAATTATGCGTTCATCTGCTCGCCCTCTCCACGGGTGTGTGTTTCCAGATCCGGAGAGGCTCGAGTTCCTGCGCAAGGGTATGTTTACTGTCACTGCTGCCCCCGGGTCAGCTACGGGAATTCGTCGAGCATTGTGCGTACTCCGTGAGATCTGAATGGTTATGAAGGGTCTTTGAATATTATCGCAAGATCTGTAAGGCGCATTGTCTATTTGGACAAGAATTGGGGGGAGTCAGGGTTATGGAGAAACTGGCGTCGAGGATCGCTTTTACCTCCTTCCTCCTAATACTCGAGCCGACTCGCTGCAGTGCTATCCTCTTCGTCTAATAACATTAGCTTAGGATTTGTCTCCGGGCTAGACCCGGCTACGCGAAGCCGGAGGAGAAGCTTTCCAAAGCAAACAACAATCATGACACTACAACCAGCTCCGCCCTCAAGTACCGCCAGCATCGATATTACCGAATGTTTCATCGCTTATCCCAGGGGATGATCACCGTCCTTGGTTTTGCTTGCAGTGATTCGACGTCTCGGTTATACGTATACCTTCGCACCGCGACGGTCAAGCACTATTTTTCACCGATATGTTCGCAGCGCGTGCTTTTTCAAAGATCACAAACAACGAGTAGTTGAGCATTTTTAGCCAAAGTTTCGTCCGTTGGGTTTCCGCCGCTGGGGACTCGGCGGATATAGGGTCAGGGAATATTAGACTTGACCACAAGGTAGTTACGCTAACTGCACGGCCAAATGGACTCATCTCCGGGAAGGGTCCATCTCCTCTCCTCTCTCCGTGACTCTACCAACTCCTCGTTTACCGCCGCTTACTATTCCGGGCAGATACCGTCTGAATTTCGGAAGGAAATTCCACGAATTTCGGACAAATTCCATAATTGAGCTTATCGGTGCTGGTGGATACTTTTTTTTCGTTCCCCTCTCTCTCTCTCTCTCTCTCTCTCTCTCTCTCTCTCTCTCTCTCTCTCTCTCTCTCTGCTCGTTCGTCGTTGCTGCACATCTGCACAGCTATTGGAATACACGTGTATCGATGGGAGCAAACTGTAATGAGTATAAAATAAAATGAACCGTCCTAATGGTCAGACCCTTTTATATTCTTTTTAAGGAAGATGGAAGGTGAGAGAAAAGTGCTCGTCAGCACGAAGACGAGGGTAGTTAAAAGGAGGCGAAATCTGGCGGGTATAAAAAGGCAATGAGTAAAAGAGAGAAAGAAAAATGAAACAGAGTGGAGAAAAGAAAAGGTGAAAGTTGAAGTGAACGTAAGGTTGGATTACGTACGTGGCTATCTTGTAAAGCCCTGGGATAATGGCCGTCTTAGGAGCCTCCAGGACTCGCTAATGCGACGTAAGAGGCAGACTGCCATAATCATAACTGTAGTTTTGCCCTTAGTTGGAAAGCCGGATCCGTACAACAGTTGTTTCATTGTAGTCATTGCCCGGGATTTCTCCAATTTATTAGATTTCTTCTCCACGCCGAATAAACTTTTCCTCTCCCAGACACCGCGTGCTGCTGCTGAACTCCGAATACGTTTGTCGGAACAGCTCAAGATTTGAAAAATTAATCAAAACCTAAGTTGATGTGATTATATGTCGTAGGTGCAGAGCGATCAGCGAGTGCACAGATTTCGTGACAACGTAATCGAATCTTCTCGACCCTTTTTATGAAGTTTCTCAGATGGAAAGCGAGACGCGACGGCTAACTCTGGAAATCGAGCTTTTCACAGAATTCGAATTGAAACGGCAGTTGTTTGTTTGCCAGATAAATTTACCTTCAACGAGAGGATGGCAACATGCTGTTTATATTTCTGCTGCTTCTCGCGAGTTCTCGGATCAAGGATACACTGGCAGAACGCGTTCTGCAACCCCCCCCCCCCCCCTCCAAGAGCATAAATATCTCCGACGCTGTTTTGACGTGAAATTAAAACAAATGCGAAATTCCCTTAGGGTACGTATACGTGATTCCAATCACAAAGCAGGTTTTCCGTTTCGCTGTATTGTTGCGGCAATGAATCATCATCTCTCCTTTTTCCATATCCCTGTATAAATTTTCCTAATTTAGTACCAACCTTGTAACAAATTTCAACGGGCCTTAAGAGGGTGAAAACTTCGTTTCAATTTCATCCTTGCCACTCTCATTACACTTCGTAGTTCCCTACTTCTGCTGGTGAATGCGGATTTTGCCGAGCTTGCGGCTGGTTGACGGCTGATTCTGAGCCAGCTGGCGTTTTCTTTTTACCAAGAATTGAAAAAAGAAAACCGTAAATAAATAAACGAAGTTGCGATCCGTCTGTCCAATACTTTTTCCAATTACAATGCCTGTGGCGTATATAATATCAACTGCGTTACGAGATTAATTAACGTTTACTCAGTAACTGCGCAGGTTGCCTGGATTTGTTTGTACAGCGGCAGCGGTATAAAAATTCCATGACGAAGATTCACTGTACAAGGTGTGTCTCCAAATTTCATCCAGGATTTTTGTTCTGACTTAGCTTGAATAATTGTACCGTAAATCTGAGACGACACGCGATATTGCTTGTAATAAAAAGAATACGAACATATTCCTAGACGAAGAAAAAAATTGGCAAACAAATTCGTCACCTATTTGGTAAACAAAATTTTCGAACACCGTATAGACACGTTATAAATGTGGCTGTAGAGAGACGAGGGCAAAAAAAAAAAAACGATCTTACGCAATTACTTGCACTTTACGAGCCCTTCTTGGTTTTTGACCCTGTTTTTTTCCAGGCTTGATCTTGTTTGACTTTTTTTTTCACCTCCCATTTTCGACACGCTGCTAGTTCTTCATCTCCCGTCTGCGGATCACCGTTTGGCAAAATGACGCACATCGACGCCCTTGAACGAAGAGACACACCGGTTCGGATCTAGAGATCGCGCGATATTTTCTCGTTTCATTTAATAATTCGTGTACAGTAGAAAAATTCTCACGGTCACATCTATAACGACGTGGGACACCGCCAAGTGCGATAGAAACGAGTTGTTCGACTCGAGCGTCTTGTGCTTGAAACGCTTCTCATCCCATTTCGGCTATGCGAAATGAACTACGTGCCACGCAAGTACGACGAAACGTGCCTGCGACAGCCGACGTCGGGTGAAAATTTTTCTACGCCATTCGTTTTTTCATTTCTTATTGCGTTTGTTTTTTTTTTTTTGTTTTTGTTTTTTTCGTCTATTTTTCGTATTTTATTCTCGCCTCAACTTTTCAAACCGACCATAGAAATCTCATGAAACGAAGCATGGTGAAATTTATCATTTGAAATTCCTGTGCGCGTGAAAAGTCTGTGTGGGAATTCAGAAAAATAAAATTACAAAAAAAAAAACCGTCACCGCCGAATTTCTTCGTTTCTCTGCATGGCTACCGATCTTGACTTGACTTTCTTTACTTTATTTTTTTTTTTTTCTTACAAAAAAAAGTGCACATCAGTCCGTTCATTTTTCATTCGAACGTTTGACGAAAATGAGATTCTTCCACTGCATATGCTGGAAAAGAAAGTAAAACAACACATTTAACAGAACACAGCAAAATTCGCAGAAGAAATATTGGGGCAACGAGGAGGATAGCTTGAAATTCGTCTGTATAAAAAATAATTTATTGAATTCCGTTGTATATACGTCTATAGACGAGCGGATATTTTGACAGGAGATAAATTTCCTTAGCGAAAATGAAAATTTCTCACCCTTTCTCCGAGAAGTGTCGCTGGGAATTCTCCTCTGTGCCGTTTGCACGGAGAATAGAATGCTTGCATAATATCAGCGCCACTTAACACACCGGTATAATACATATCCGAGTGAGAAAATTAGTAGCGAACGTATTTCCCGTCAAGTCTTGTATTATATGTATACGATGGGTGGTGGGTATATATATGAGTAATTCAAGATGATCTTGCCAAACGTCGTTGTAACTCCATTACACCGGTGCCGGTGATGTGACAGAGCTTAAGCCCGCGTAGTCAGTTCTATGAATATTAAGCGAGTCCTCCGAAACCCGATAACACTGAGCAAAGAGAGAGAGAGAGTGAGAGAGTGAGAGAGCACTGCCAGCGAGTTGTAATTGTCTGCGGCATTATTTATCAGCGATTTTGTGGGAGCCGTCGAACCGCGACAAATTTTTTTCCCGAAACGGAGGATAATCGTTTGATCGTGGCTGCGAACCGAATCGGAACCCGAGACTCGACCACTGAAGTTCGTTTTTCTTCAAACCTTTACCGAGACAAAGAACCCCGGGTGGTTTAAACCGCGTGGACAAAACTTGAGCAGTTGATTCTGCGCGACAGATTCCTCTCTGTTTGCTCTCGAGGGACGAGGGGGAGCATGGGAGGGGTGAAATTGGTAATACAGCGTCATCTGTATTCATCGAGTGAACTGCGATCTGTAACTCTCAGGACGGATTACCTTCCGTCATATGCGAATGAAATTATGCGCAACAGGAATCGGAGGATCGATTTCAGCGCTGACATCCGCCCGTCTCGTTGTCAAGTTCTTTGCTATCGGGGCTGCTTTCGCGCCCTCCCCCGGAATGGAACGAAAGAACACATTTTCTTTATACTATCGTCGTTTTTGTGATTTACAGTGTAATTCCGCGGGTTTAATGGCCACTTGAAAAGTACAATAGTGAAGAGAACAGGACGCCGTTCTACAAGATATAGTTGCGGGCTTTTACGCCGAGGCGCGCCCCGTTATAGAATCGTTGAAGATTCGATGAATCCGATTTTACTTATATACATATACCGTTGAAAATAACGAGGAGATTGGCGTTGGTATCGGAAGCGGAATAATAAAGGTTACGCGATGCCATTTCGGGTTTAATTCCTCCCCTAATGCCCCGCGTCCATTCGCGACGCTTCGTGTATAGAGCGCGTTTCGCCTCGCTTTTTATGAATAGTAACATTCTGTTTTTTACCGTCGAAAGCGGCAACTTTTTTACCGATCTTTCCCTCGCCCCTCCGTAAGTTGTAAAATTCCCATCCTTCCTCAGCTTTGTCCTATTATTACCCTTCGCGTTCCACCTACGTACCCTCACGTGACACGTACCTACATGACATCCGTCCAATGGCAATACGGGAATCCGGTGTGACAAGAATCCACGGTCAAATCCTCGAACAAAGTTTTCGCAGAAATCTCCTCACCGACTTATATCCAAGTTTTCATCACTGTCCGTCATTATATCGAATTGACCATTCCCAGTTTTGACTCATCGGGGAGTGACGCGGGCTTTCCACAATGGTCAATCTGAATTTTGACCATTCGGAAGTTCGGAGGGTGGCGCGCTCTTTGTTCCTATGCAACGCACAAGGGAGATGCTGGGCGTTTTGGCGCGTCATTCATGCCCGCCCATCGGGACTGAAGTCCGATTATGGTGTTCCAATTTCGGCTAGTTTCACTCGTCGAATAGATTCGTCGTTAAAACGACTTCTCGACTGGTCAGCGGGGCGCGGATCGGACCCTCAACCCTTTCCTCACCGGGTCCGAATGCCTCTAGGGCAAGGTTACCCCGAGCCCCAGTCAACCCGTCCTCGCGATACGCCGGACAATGGACCTCGGCCCTCCTCACTCCAGTCATTATACCGGACACGGCTCCATCTAGTGGCCGCTAAATCTAATCCGACACTTGTACGCGGCTGAGGGGCCGGATGGAAGGGTTCGGAATGATTGCGACGCCGGGGGAATTTATCCCTATTTGAATAAAGTTTCGCGAGGCCTTAATTCCGACGCCCCTTGAGCAGCTCAAGATTACACAGTCGTTGAGAAGCATGGTTCAGTGTTCGGTTCCAATTATTCGCTGATCCGATTCCGAATACGGCCGACAATATTTCGGCTCCATTTTTTCGCGGTGACTATTGAGCGTCAACGCTTTTCGCGTGGGTGAAGTCTCAGGTGTTTGAATGAAACTTGATACTGACTGTGGATGGATTGTGGATTGTGGTGGCTTCGGACGATGCAAACCGTAGGTTCAGGCTCTGCTCCACGTTACCCAGGCTTAGTAATGATAGTAATGGTTCTAGAAATTAATACCCAAGGCAGCTCTCGGTTCACCCAACCATTATCCAAACAATGATTAAGTAAAGGACCACGAGTTTGCAGTCAAGAACTTCACCGCAGCGTCTCAGCCCTCCTTAATTATTCATAATTAATTAATGCTTGTTTGTCCTCCCGCGTTTCGTATACCATAACCGTACACGGTGTAGCGGTCATTCCGTTAATATCGCCGTGTCGTTAATTATTTGAACGACGACTAAGAAATCTTACCCCATAGCCAATCCGTTACACCGACAAAAATTTGCAGGTGGAAATCTTAGGTCATCAGATCGCGTTTCCGTGAGACTGGAATTGTTGAGGTGTTAACACGAGCGATTTCCGAACAGCAGATTCATCTTGGAGTGCTGTAGGCGGGAAATTCGCGGGACGTTTGAACGGATAAAGAGAGATGATGTCAAGAGAGAGAGAGGAGAGAGAGAGAAAGAGAGAGAGAGAGAGAGAGAGAGCGGGAAGAAGGAGCGAGGAAACGTCTCGTCGTGTTGCTGATTGATCGGACGATTCGTACCGACGTTCAAACAGTTGTTGTAGTTGGCACGCGACGAGCAAAGCAGAGTCGACTCGACCGAGACTTTTCGAGCATTGAATCCCACGAAATGCCAACCCTTCCAAATACTCACCCGCCCACACTTGCACACTCTGAGCTTAAAAGCTCCGGTGCTTCAACACCGGAAAGTGGCAAATCTTCAGTCACATCGCGTGATCGGCTAGCAGGGTAAAAGACGCGTCTAAGAGAAGGAACCGCATTTTTTGGCATCGAGAAGAATTTCCCAAAGAAGAAAAGCGACGCATTCTATAGGGTTCAAAACGACAAGCTCAAGTCGATTGCAGATTTGAACACTTGATTGAAAAATGAAAGTGAAATCGAAAATCTGTACACAAATGGGTTTTCTAGTCGAAATTCACTTTTATGTTCAATGTAATATTCGCTCTCTCATTGTTAGTTTAACGTAATTCAACTCGACTGGGTTCAGTCGCATTTTTCGAACCATTGTTCAATCACGTAGATGCCTTCCGACACTGTTCCTTCTCTCGTCACTTTTTTTTTTTTTTAATTCATTTCAAATTCAATACGCACTTGGAAGTAATATATTCGCATCGGTTGTTGTAGTTCTAGAAAATAAATAAAATAAAAAATCCGCGAAGCTAATCAATGTCGAGGGTGAGGGAGTGAAGAAGGCAGACGATGTGCGTTCGTAGGTTAACATAATATCAATAGCAGGGTATATGCCAATTTAGGTTTAATGCATGTATTTCGGGGAGGACCGCGGGATATTCTGGGCTGTTCGACGTTTGTTGGTAGAGCTTGGTAAGGGTTGGAGACCGGAGGGCACTCGGCCCGTTGTATCCACTTCAGATTGTTCGCATTGTTAGCATTTGATGGGTTGCTGATGAAGCTGGATTCTGCTACGGATTTACGGTTTTGAAGTTATGCCAGCGGGATCCAACTCCCGTTTCCTATAGGTACGTAAAAATATCCACCTATATGGGGCAGTAAATTTCGCGAACGATATCCGAAGTCGAGCTATCCCCGTTTTTAATTCACGCTAAACTCATTACTCGCAACGCGATTTTGTTTTTGCCTTCTGTCACTTTTCCGTTGTTGTGTCGTTCCCTCCTCCTCTATTCCCTTTTCACTCTCTCTCTCTCTCTCTCTCTCTCTCGCTTTTGGGTATCACATTCACCAGCCACCCGAATCATGACAAGAATAACACAGTGTCAGCGGCACTGTTTCCGAAAAACAAAAACCCCTCCCCGCCTCGAATAAAAAAAAAAAAAAACACTTTATTCCCGGCAATGCGTTTAATTGCTTCATTTTGATTGCTATCGTTTGACGTATGACTCGTTCCGAAACACGGTCCAGTGATGACGAAGCGATTTTATTGTCTCGTACACCGTTTTTTTTAAATATCTTTACCATAACACATCGAGCCGCTTTATTAGCAAGTAATTTGAAAAGTTTCCCCCCCTCCCCTCATAATTCCCGATGCGCGCACAGAGCTGTAATACCGTTGTATTATTTTTATACCAACCGGTTTCCAAAACTTTGAGGGTTATACCTAATTATTTTCGAATGATTAAACTTCAGAGGGCCATTACTATTATACGTAATAAATTTTCATGCGTGAATCCCTGTAAGTTCTCCTCCACATATCGTTTCCACCCTGCATCCACCCGTATCACACACACGCGCAGAGAAATGGACATTCACTGGCGTGCGTTACACGCAGAGTTTAGGGTGGCGCCCGGTAAAATGTGCTTAGAATAGCTGGAAGGGGGGTTACGGAAACCGTAGAAGGGTATAACCTGTATTATATCGTACTGAGTAGAATTTCAGAGAGCAGGGAGAACGGGATGAGGACGGAGAGGAGTACGAGGCGCATGACTTTTCGTAAAAATATTTGCCCCGAAACCATATAATAATGCATGTACGTACGCGTACATGTGTGTATATCTGTATATAACATGAGCGTCGGGAAGTTGGACCTCGGGTAAAGTTACCACGTGGAAAACTCCCCCCGTGTTCTACGCGTATAACGTATAATGTAAGGTATTACGTGTGTATTTGTAACCCACCACGACGAGGATGAAATTCTGTATTTTCAAAAATATTATTATACCCACGTACATACCTACGTCGGGAGGAAAAGTTAACAAGCCAACGTTGGGATGCCGCGCGAATTTATTACTTGCACCGGGCACAGACTCTCCTGTCTACCTAAAGCGTAAAGAGAAAACAAATTGGCTGGGCGCTTGATAAACGAATGTGAAAACAATGGCATGGTAAGGATAAATAAGCGAGCTCTGAAGACGTGTGAGAAAAATTCAATTAAAATTAAAATATTCGCGGACCGTAGGAGTGATCAAAGAATTTCACCGAATCACGAAAGTCGGAAGAGTTTTGGCTCTTGTGACTCACGTTTGTGATTTCGTATTTTTCGCGCTGCTGAAAATGCGATCGGAATCGAGAGAACGGATCGCAGAGAGCGAAACGAAGCTGTGAATTCGGCTAGGAATTCTCGGCAGAAATTTACTCCCTCGATTAGAAGCTGCTTTTGTGCCGATTGCGATGATTGGGATGGGTCGATCCTCACAAGGCGCACATCGCTAAAGGGGTTCCGAGTTCTATTGGTAAGCCGTGCAAGAGCTTACTGTGTTAGGCAGGATGAAACTGCCGGCGATACACGTTCCGCTATACACTGAATAAGCAGTAGGCCATGGCTGCGCTAGGTCGTGACAGATGATTAGGCTGAGTGCCCTAACGGGCTGTTAGGTTATTAGGTTGTAAAATATTGAACCACGGTCTCGCCTCGAGTACAAGTTACATGGAATATACAGCCTTCAAGAGATGATATACTCATTTTCAGAAAAGGTCCCTTCGCTTTACGCGGCGAGAGAACATCTTCAAGTGCCGTTGTCCCGGACGTCAGGTAATCGGGAATTAGTTACCAGGAGCAAGAAGGACATCTTCGGGAACTCAGCTAGGATTCAACGTGCCTCGATTCTAGGCTGAAAATCACACGCGAAAATGATCCGACGCACGATGGCAGACCAAACCGGTCGTTTAATGGTAAGCCGAGAAAAATTTCATTTGTTGTAGTAACTAGAAAAATTGAGTAAAACAGGAATCGTTGAAAAAATTGTTTGAATATTGTTGGAATTACGAGAAACGAGGTACGCCTAACCATTTTGCGTTATTGTCGATCCTTTTTTTTGGTAATTGCAACGCAAAATCAGTTTGTGAGGGTTACTCTACTTTTTTAATTAAACAAGGCTTTAACGTCAATTTATTCTTGCACAAGCATTAAATTTTCGCAACAGTTACGAAGAAATATAGCAACAGCGATCGTAATGAGAAAGAATAGCAACGGATACCAGACTTTCCGGTAACAGCTAGAAAACTAATTTTCATTTTCTACCTAGAACTATATTTTTCGACTGTGGTAAAAAATCAAAATAGTTAAGGACTGATCGGTAACCGGAACTAAAAATTTCTCTCATTGTAGGTACCAGTTCTCGGGTGCTTCTTCTTGCTGCTTTCCCTCGGTTAATTAGATCCGTAGACTGGGGTGGAGAGTTAACTGACGTTCGACGATATTGAGATTAATGATATTGGATCGCGTTTACCTAGTGATGAATTTATCCTTCCCGCAACGCGGGTCGATACCGCCATGTTAGGGACTGAGCCATTACCTGGCGAACATCAGGACTGCGGTTACGGCTAATTGGTACAGACGGTCTGGTCTAGTCGACTTCCATACCAGACCCGGAGGTCCGATACTGGGGCTCATTTCTAGTGGTAAAAATAAGTGGGATAAAGTGTCTGTCGAAAAGAGGATCGGAAGTGAGATTGGGACTGCTCAAAGTTAAGAATACAGCAAAATATGACGTCCTGACATCGGTTTCGCCCTCTGATTAAAAAAAGAGTCATCGTTTGGTCCAACGACTTTTGCACTCCCAGCGTAACTCTCGAGGCTTCATTCAGCCACCTGAGGAGGACGATGTTAGACCCAGATGAGCGAATCCGCCAGGAGGAAACAGCCAAGGTCAGACCAAAAGCGGGTCTCGGACTGGTGTGCGTGGTTCGCCGCATCGCGATTATAGGTCCAGAGGAAACGAGTTGCCACGTAGAAATTGCAACGGCGAAACGAGCCACCATGACGTTTATTAACAGTGCGGGATGTATTTATAGGATTGCGTAGCGTACGCAGCGACCAACCGAATGGGGTGCTGCACCGAACCGCGGCCTCTAACGAGCGCCAAATGCAGATGGAGGCTGCTGAATTTATAGCGGGCTTACATTCAGTCTGGTTATAACTGTTTTTATCGAAGGTTGGATATTTGTGGAGGATTCGTATTCACGGTTCACGGTGAGATTGGAAGACCTTGCTTCTCTTCTCAAGTTCTTTTAGCGGACCAAAAATCGAAGTAACTCTGTTTCTGATACGCCAGTAGACGAGTCTGGTGAACTTTGAAGAAACAAAAGTTTCGGAAATACGTATTCGAACATTGTCTGAGAACTCTCCAACTCTTCAGCCAAGTTCTTTCTACGAAATAACTGAAGCGTTCGATTAATTAACGAAAACTTGACCGAGAAGGGTAGAAGTCGAAAGTGCAGTTTTCTCCGGAATATGTTTAGGTTACGTGTTCGAACTATATAAGGCGCGTGCTTTTTCATAGGCGATATCGGCGTTCGCCAGACTTTTGCGATAAAAACGACTCGGCAATTGACCAGAGTTCGCGTATGCTCATCGTCAACAATTTCTACGCGGCCAAAGCTGGCTTCCCTGCTATGCGGTATCGATCGCCTTCTCAATGCGACCTACCAACGAATAGTCTTCTTCGTCGACCTCCTCGAGTCTCGTTTGATCGATACTTCCCGCAATTTCCTGAGCCTCGCCGAATCTGTTCTGGTTCATTTATGCAAGCACCTGAACATTCGTACCTACCTGAGTTTTCACGTTCAATTAGATGTTTGGAAAAACTTCGAAATATATGCGGTAAGTGCATGGTAGGGGATTCAGGCTTTTGTCGCAGTCATTTTCAATTCATCGTTTTAATGGATTCGAAAGTAATTGGTTCTTGTACCAATACAAAAGAGAAGTGAAAAATTAAACCGCCTAATGTCAATGATTAATCCATTGGCAATATTCAGCATGCGTTTTGCGATTCACGAATAAAAAAGTCAGGTTATGAAATGCTGGTTCAGGGGATAAAATTGAATTTCTTTTCTGACAGACTTGAAAGAGTGGGGAAATTTCTAATCTCAGTTTTCTTCAACCAATAAGTATACCCCGACGTATTTTCAGCTCGATAACAATTTCAACGCTACTATACACACACACATCATATATATATATGTATACTGGTGTTCACACAGCGTATAAGTAGCAGATTTACGCGCGAAATTACATCAAGATCAAAACACTCCGTCTCTCAAACGCTCGAGACCTCGACGAAACTTATATACATACTTGTGTATGTGTATAACGTATATGTATAACACAAGAACGCGCCATTCCAGCAAAGAAATTACTTCTACTGGCGTGGGTGTTGCGCTTGGATCTCATCCAACGAAAACTCAAGGCGTCTTATACGCTACTGAGAAAGAAAAAGAGGAAAAAGTAAAACAACAACAAGAAACTACGAAAAACAACAAAATTCACCGTGTTATAATTATCCACCGGTTTTTAACGAGGTGAAAAACAAAAAAAAAAAAGAAAGAAAAATGTAAATACACCCTTATAGCCGTGTCTAGATTATTGAGTCTTGGTTAATTATCGTTGTAGACATGAAAAAGAAATCGTTTCACTTCAAAGACGAGTAATTTACTAAACAAGAACGCGGTAAGCCATATTCAGTTTTACTTTCAAGTACAGAAATTTCATGAGTTCGTTACACACCTTTTGATACAAGTTTTCATTTATCTACCATTTTCTTGTAAAGCGATCTCGTATTTTTGCAAAAAGAAAACGCTTCGGTACTTTCAGTTGAGAAATAATCTCGCGTCTGCAAAAAATTACCATAAATATGGGTTACATGTTTCAATCTCAGTATTAATTACTCGAGCATTGAAAAGCTCCATTGTTGCATTCATAATAAAATGTCGAAAACCCGTAACAAAAGATTCGGTCTCATTAATTTTCTCATATTAGCGACGGTATTAAGTTGCATAACAGTTTTGAAATAAGCTTCAGCCACTGTGATCGTCACAGTCTGATTCCATCCGCTGCAGTGATGCATGAGTTAACACTCGCCAGACAAGTGCTAAAAAGTGCAAAGCAAACTGCACCGCAGGCTGAGCTGGTGGCATTCGCAACATGTGTATTAAACGTCCATCTGTATGTGTACGCATATACGTATTACACATATATATATATATGTACACACGATTAATACGATACCTAGTTGTAATAATAAAACGGCGGAAGTCGAAAGTAATTATTATCGAACCTCTCAATTACCGGCGTAATTGTCGTCGAGCAACTAACAAATTCCGCGAGTAAAGTGAGCTAATCCAATCCAGTTTTATTAACTCAATTTCACTCGTGCAGAATTTTCCTTCATCGTAATTCCACCCTGCCTACAAACCGTAGGGGGGAAAAAATCCACGCCGTTGCAGCTTTTATACCGTCTTACTAACTTCCTCGCTCTAAATAACCGTGCAAAAACTCGCCGTTCCATGTATGCTAATGCTGCGGAATATCATCCCTATCGCAGCTCTAAACCGAAACGATTCTATTACTCGGAAATTGCCCGGCCATAAGCAGTTGTCCAATGTCTAGGTTCCTACGGTTACGACGGCCCTGGACTACCCTTAATTCGCTATTTTTTATTTTTGTTTTTTTTTGAAATTTTTTTCTCCAACTCGTCGAATAAACGTTTCACGATATTCCGAGTATACGATACGAAGTCGAAAACGACGATAGCGAAATATTTCAAAAGACACTTGGCGAAATCAGCGTCCCGCAAAATAGAAATCCGTGCGATGATATTTCTTCGGGTTGCAATGAAACTGATTTCGTCGTTCCTCGGCGTTTTTTATCCCCATCATTTTTTGCCATTCACCCCCATTTTTCTCACAACCCCAGACGAAAATTTCAGCCTTCCAAGCCGGCTGGTCTTGCAGATAGAGGCGCGTACTTCGCTCCTTGGCCCGAGGGATGAAGGGTGGTTTGGGTTTTATTGGGGTAGGACAAGGTAGACGTTTTCAACGGCATAAAGTCACGTCGAGCCCGTGTCTCTTATTTTCCTTCCAAGTTCAGCCAATCGGTTGATGCGGCAAATTTTTTCACGCTCACCGCTGAGGCGGCGACTTTCAATGGCAATTCAATTTCTATCAATTCCAATCCGCGAATGCAAACGCGGGGTTTCACCGTCCCCGAACACCTGCGGGACACATCCCTGCTTATCGACGAAATAGTCGTCATTCTCAACCCGAACTGCAGTGCGGAAAATCATATCATAGAAAATGTGCGCAGCGGCAAATGGGTGATAAAAAAAAAAAAAAAAAAAATAGCAACACACATCCTGAACGCTTTATGCAAATGCGTCAACCTAGACAGGATACTCTGATCGATTTATTGCTTTCACGTGTTTTTCCATCGCTACCGAGAAACAACTACGCAAATTTCAATGCAAATTTAGGCGATCGGTAGCGTGATAAAAAGAATATTTATGGATCCAGTACATCCGTAATCCTGACTCTGTCATTCGACCATTCATCTTCGGAGAATGCGGCGAATTCGTTTGAAATGAAAAAAAAAACAAAAAAAAAATTCACCGTTGTTTTGAGAGTTCTTTTGAAAGTTGGACAAAAATCTTGGCGGATCGTATCTTGAAAATTTGCCAAACTGAAAATGGTACCGCTTTATTCATCCGTCACAATTACTCACCGTTGATAATTCGGTTCCGATAGAAAATTTATGAAAGAGTCGAACGAACGCTCGACTCCGAGTCGAGTTTCAAACCGTGCGATGGGATTTGACGATTAAAAAGTGATCAATCAATCAGACCTCGCTGCAATAATTGGGACCAATATATGATGCGGGTTGCATGTCGTCTGTTCTGTTTTTTGGAGTTTTTGTTCTGTCAAGATTGATCATTGGTACCAATCTATCTAATTTGTTACTGAAAACTGCAGCCTGCCAAGACTGTAAGCTGTCCTTATCCCCCTGCGTGGTTTATAAAGCAATAAAAGAGATAAGACAAGGGCGGTATTTAAGTATTATTATACGAACAGGCCTTGCAACATTGAACTGTCTCGACAAGATTAATGCTTCGTTGCATGGCCCACATCTTTGATACTGCAGACAAGCTTACACGAGAAAACCAGTTCTTCACGACGATACCGGGAACACGATTCGATGATCGGTGACACCGATTCCACGGCAGGCACGTCGGTTAATATTAACTTCATTTTTATTATTCTTCTTGGTTGTTTCTCGCAGTTCTTGCTGCGAATCAAAGAATATTGAGAGGGGATCGATTCTACACGGATCAATTCTACAAATGAACAGGTTTAAAAGTCAATTGCGACTAATTCGCAGCCCTGCAAGTTCTTTTCTCCAAATTCGATTCGAAGAAGGTCGATTCTGCAGAAATCAGTTTTACAGGGCAAATGTTCTGCAGAATATATTCTGCAGACTTGTTTCTATAGAAATATTTTCCTACAGATTTTGTTTGACAGAACGCACATTGAGAGCAATCATCGGATCGTAGAAATCGTACATTTAATCGGTAATTTCGTACATTTCAATTATTTGTTTTGAATTTATGTGTGTATGTGTGTGTTCAATGTGTGTTGAACGATTCTGTAGTAAAAGCGTCGATGGTAGAATTCTCCTGTAGAATAATTCATCCGGGATCATTTCTGATGTAAATCTTGAATTCTTTGTCGTTGAGAAAATGTTCTGTAGAAAAATATTTTTGTCGAATCTAGTCTGCAGAATATATTTTTCAGAATATTTGCTCTGTAGAACTGTTTCTACTTCTTCGAAATGAACCTGTTCACTTGTAGGACCGATCTGTGTTGAACTGATCGTCTCCCGGCATATTATATGAAAAAGTACAAAAAATCGGTGAATAATCAGATTAACAGCTGGTTTGCGATTTTGCAGATTTTAGATGTCCTGATCATCAAATTGAATTGCATACATCAGGTGATTACGCAAACTTTTTGTACTAAAAAAAAAACAATTAACTCGTCTGTTTTTGGTTTTGAGTTATTAAACATTCGAAATGAATTGAAGGATGCGAATTTTTTCCTTTTTTTTTCTTCTCACGACAAAACCTATACATCTTTGTAGACCAATAACAAAAAATCGATCGATTGAAGTAGACTTGGTTTATTTCGTATAAATTTCGTACTGTAAAATATTACGGATGAAAACTCACCAACTATAATAATATTCATCAAAACGGCAACTTTTATACCTTCCTCGTCAATGATTATACAAATATTTCTATTTCATTATTCACCCCCATCGTACAGATGATCGAAAAATTGATTGTGTATTTTATCAGCCTCTATACACTACGAAAAAAAAAAAACTCTTGAATCGTGATCCTTTGGATCTATCAAAATAATTCAATCTTACTTGTCTGCTAAAAATATCAAATGTCTAATTTTTTCCTCAAAAAAGTGGTGATTAATTTTTTCCAACCGATCCCAGTGTTTCATCGATCTTATAAAATTATTTCACACTACATTGAATCAATAAATCTAACTTCTTTGATAGTGAAATAATTTGACAAAATCAGTAAAACCCGCATCTCACGTGTTTGACGGACAATAACATTGCCAATAAAACTTTGTATTAAAGAATAACCGAAAAACAATTCAATCGACATCAAAACCTGACAATAAACATTTCGCAGAACAAATTAAGAAAGAATCAAGTTTTTCGATTATTCGACGAAACATTTTTCTCGCCGTTCAACGTGCAGACTATTTCTGCAGGTTGGCTCGGTGAATCGAGGCCTGTAAACGTCGCCGGACGGCAAATTGCGAGTAGAGTGGCGGGAGGCAAACTGTACCCACCACCATCACCACCACCACCACCACCACCACCACCACCACCTCCTCGGCAAGGGGGATAAGAAAAGGCTGTGGGCCGCATGCTGGAATACCTGGAGGTAGTTTTGCTCGGCGGTGAAGGGAGGGGAGAGGGGGGGGGCGGCGGTTAGCGACGGCGCGGTGGTTGCGGCGTCGCGACGGCGTCCGCGTGTTGGTGCAGAAATGCCGACGGCGAACCCCGTCATTGGTTGCATCTGCGCCCGGGTGAGCATGGTCATGTTGCTGCAGACGCGCCGGAGGATCGAGGTCACGGCTGCAGACTGGTTACGCAACTCGAGCCGGCCTTGAACGGGGTTCGTTCTCCCTCCTCGGCCCTCCAGCCCTCCAGCCCTAGGCTCCTCTTCCTCCTTTTCCAGTGGCGCAGCAACAGCGATTCGAACCGTTGCGTTGCACCGTCGTTTTCGCATTCGCCGTTGTGAGGATTACACGGAGAAAATAAAAAGAGCAGATTTCATTGAAAACTGCAGGAAAAGAGGAAAACGTTGGGGTTTTTTGTAAAAAAAAAATAAGTAAAAAATACCCACGTCGAATATATTTTTTATTATAAATGTAGCAGATTTTACTCTGCACACAGATAGATTCTCTATTTTACGAAGTATACGTATATTGTCAAGACACAAGATTTTTAGTAAAATCTGCTCTTCAATTTGACACCGATAATAATGACAATTTACCCTCGTCGATTCCTTCCACTGAAGTAGGTGCGTGAAATCAGAATTCGAGCTTCTAACGTAACGAGTATCGTTACGATACATTGTTTGTTTTAATATCTTTGGGATTGTACAAAATTTTTGTACCTTGTGACTGTTTAGTGAAAGTGTAATTCTCGCTACTACGTTTTTTCACGACTACGAACCCGAATCTGTTCATGTTCACAATCAGTTGCTTTCGTGTTGTCAATCGAACAACATCTTGATACCGATTTATTGTTTCATCAACATCATAATTTGGCAATAGTTACAAGAAAATACATGATCAAAAAGAACATTAACAATTGATAGATTTTTGATTTCCATTTTTTACTCAGAACTGTATTTTTCGGTCAAGGTGAAAAATGAAAATATTTAAGAATTACCGTTCGGTAAACTGCACAACTATAAGAAAACTCTCACCCTGCACGAAACTTGTGAATGAAAACTGATCGTCGGTCTAACTCAAAATGGTTTTAAGGATGTTTTTCCGTTCTTCTGAGCTGCTGCGATTCCATGATCGTAAATAATTAGCAAAGGGTTTGTTATTTCTCTGCTTTCAGCCAGAAAGACAGTACGTTACTCTCAATGCAATTAATGATGGGAAAACGCGGCGGAAAATGTTCATATACGTAAAACACGAGTGAGTTGTGAACGTCCGAAGAACGCGGTAATGGGGGGAGATAAAATTTCAATTAGAATACTTTAAAGTACTTGATGGTTGAAGAGGAATTCTCATTATTCGAACAGTCTGCGCGGCAGCGAGTTGCAGTGCAGATATTTGAGGACTATTACATTGCAGGATAACTGCGCATAATATTGAAACGGACGTCCACAACGGCGGGTTGCAAAAGGAGAATGAAAGTGAAGAGGGACGGTGTATTTATACGCGTTCAAGCGCAGGCTTCGCCCGTGCAAAAAACGTGCAACGCGTTTCTGCAGTGAGAAAATAAGAGGGAGAGAAACGTCCCCTCCTGGTGAACTTTGCGCGTGTTTGTACCGGTGCAGCGAATGAATTGCCAACCTTTCAGCACCGCATAAAATCCGCGGCTTTCGTAACTCCTCTTCGCTTTCTTGTTCTCCATTAAAGTCGATACTGCACACGCTTCCACTTCGCTGATCTTAATTGCGCCAAGAGGAGAAAGTGAGGGGTTAAAAACAAAAGAAAGAAAATCGTACTACACGCAGAGTCATTAATCGTTGAGGAGTCAACGAGAGTCAACTCGAAGCAATCGTTCAGAGTTGCTGTAAATTGTTATTCCCCGATCGAGCTTGCAGTGTAAAATAACAAGTCGCAGTCTGGTAACCGAGGATATGCTTTCTACGTTCATAATCTAATCCGACACGGTAATGGCGGAGTGAAAAAACGAACCGAAGGGCGAAGGAGATGGATAAGACCCTTGAAAGGTACACGTGGATAGGTGTTTTGCAAGAGCGGAGAAACGGGCTCCCATGGAAAAAGGTACGAGGCGAGACTACGGAGAGAAAGATAGAATTCCCTTTCCTCCAAAGAATCCGCGCCGCCCTCCTGCGTTCTTTCCTTGTTTTATCCACTTGACGAAGCGTTACGACCAGACGAGCAACAGAACACCGTCTAACAGACCTTGAACAGCACTTTAACTAGCTCCCCGAGTCAAGGCTACGTCCTTTTCACTCTTGCCAGGCGATACCCTACACTCTGGCTCAACGGCCAAGGACACGCCGAGGAACATGTCACACGACTCGAGAATTCCTCCTCTTCTTCTTCCTTCCAAGTAGACTTCTCGGCTCTTTTCTTAGCAGGAATGACCAGTTCTCGGCTGCAAAGTCTTCAAGGTCTTCCAGCTTCCACCGGTATCCACTTTAAAGTGTCATCTCAACTTTACTCAAATATTGACCAAATTTTCGGAGAAAGGTGATCGAGGTAGATTGGTTCGTGGAATGTTGAGGTACTTGAGTATCCAGAGTCGAGAGAAATATGAACGGATTCATTGTCTGCTGGTTTGCGGATCGTTTCACTGTGTTAAGACTTATCTGCAAACACGGCGAGCGATACGATTTATGAATACGTTCAATTCATCCGGAACCTTTCTCAAGGTTATCTAGCGGCTATGAATGGTCGGTATTGTTGAGTTGCGTTGAACTGCGTAGCTGCCTCGAGGTGTCTGCAATAATTCATCCTTGTTCGTTTACTCGTTCACATAATTGCCGGAGTCTTCTAACGACTTATCACTTCTCCTCCATTCCGCAATACGTATACATACGTTAGGATTTATTGGTGGAGATCGTTTTGCAAAATTTGTTGTTGTTTTTTTTTTCGCTGCTTTATACTCGTGTAATATACTTTTATACGAATAAAATGGAAAACACATGACCGTGCAAAAACGTTGACAGATTGCGTCCGGTTTTTAAAAGAACCGTATTTCTTTGTAGGAAATAATCACGAGCATTGTAAAGATTAATAAATTCCCGTTAAGGAATCCAGAGACATTTATTATCGGTGGTAACAATTTGTATGCATTGAGATATATAATTTCGTTGGTAATTTGATGATTATCGGTTGAAGAAAGAGAGAGGATAAAAAACAGAACACTGACACAGCGATCCTATCGAACTTTAATTATTCTCAAAGCAATTATAACCTTTTTATTTCCTTTTGTTTCATCAACAACATTCTAACGAGATTCTTTGTTTAACGATGAAACAAATTACCGACAATGCCTACGGTGAAAGATGGACGACGAGGACGATTAACTAGCTTGGAGTTATTTCGGTTCAACAAAAAATCTTTCGAAGAGGTCAGATAGGGAGGTGAAAAAACATTGTCGAAGGAAGAAGAAGAAGAAGAAATTGCTGTTGGATGGAGAATGCCGAGAGTAAAATTCACACGGTAAACACCGCCTACCACGTGTCTTACTAATTATAGTCTCGCTGTCTTTATTTGAGGTTTTCAAATAAAAGAATGGACAGTTAAGATTAGCATAACATATATTTTTTCGAACCTCCTCGCCCACTTGCCCGAGGCATTTTAACCTCGTTAATAGGCCAACAATATTTCTCACGACGATCGTACTTCCGCGTTCTCATTATACAAAACACGAAACGACCATTGCAAGGACTCTCTAATGTATCATCATGAATCTAACAATTGTTCTCCGACAGTATAGATGTCGTTATTGTGTTATTTTTCCCCCTTTCATTTTCGTTTTTTTTCTTTTTTTTTTTTTTACACACATTAATTGTACGCGACCTGTTGTGATGCGATGTTGCAAAAAAGTATTTCAATTATTCTAACCAGTCACGTTGACTTGTTTCGATTTGCTATTGACTGCGGGTGATTTATGGAGAACCATGTATCGTGGAGATGCTTCGCTACGTTCAATCAGAGTATTCATTAATCTAATGTCAGAGAGAGGTAGTTTTATTCGCGAAAGATTCGACAAGTTTGAATCAACGCGTGGATATACTTGCTTCCACAAAGTGAAACGACACTCAACAAGTACGGGAAAAAGCGCTCAAGCGAGATAAGATAAGCTTGATTTTTATGCGTTTCATATCTAGTCACCTACCACTCGAATGATGAGGTGACGCCTAACCTCTCCTGTGTTATCCAAACCTGGATGACTAATCGAGATTCTTAATCAAGTTTACGGCGTTTTACCGTAGCCACGTCACTCGGCTGGATTATAGCCATAGAAATTCTAAAGATGACGTGTGTTACGCTGTACGTATTCACACTGAGCTTGACGCGTTCTGAGCCTTTTGACATTCGAAAACTCCGGGAATATCTGACAGACTCAAGCCATCGATTGGCTCCACAGCAACTACTCGTACGTAAAAGTTGAAAGCCACGGCGTATAAGAAGAGAGTCCGTGGTGGTATGGGTTTCTGCATTTCGTTTTTTATTCGTTTTTGTTTCATTCTTCCTGACTTTCGCGAGAAGAGAATAAGCGGGGTGTCGCGGCTTTTATTTATCTGCTTCTTTTCTCCTGCCAAATGTTTTTGCCGGAGCTGAAGAAGCCGTATGCCAGTCTGGGGAAAGAGAGAAAGGGGACGGGAGAAAGAAGCACAGCTTTTTCGAAATAATACCTCTCATGCCTGGTTTCCATTCAATTTGCGACCAGGTCATTCCTTACATCCGAAAACCGCTGGTGGCCGGTATTCAACGTTTCTATAAAGCAGTCGAATGTCTGGCCTCCGCGAGGCTTTAGCAATGTTAATTGTACCAGCAAGATTTAGGGAGCCCTAAATAAAGGAAGGTCGTACCATGAAGGCGGCCGTAATGGTCAGCAAAGGACCGGCTCGTCGACCGCTAGTGTCAACTTAATTCACCGACCATCGTAACTTCGACCCGCAGTCGCATCTCGATGGCTTTTACAATAACCAAGCCTTACTTCCTGCAAGGGAAGAAGAAAGAAAAAATAAGAACACTCCGCGCGGATTATCGAGATACAGAAGCGACCGTTGAGTCAAAAATCTCGCGAGTCAAGCAGCGTCTTCCTTTCTTTTATCACAGTCAGTATCGCGATTAGATCTAATGCCATCACCAAACAAGATTATCAAGGTGATCCCCGGCTCATCGAGTTGTTTCAGGGAAGCTTCGTGCAAGTTCGATAATGAGCACAGATACGGATAACGGTTCAGATAAGCCTTATACAACGATGGTACGAATCCCCGAGCACTGTTTGTCCGACCATTGAAGACTAATGCAACTAACCATGTCGTCCAACCATGTGAGCAGATTTCTCGCTCAAGAGCTAACCCTTCTTCTGCTCGTCGGTATCGTCGGAGTTTCAAGTTCAGGTGTGTGCAAAGTGCCTCGAATGACGCCCAAGCAATTTAAATAACCGCGGCTTCCGTTACCAACAATTTTTTTCAGAACAAGGTATTTATTCGTCGAGCGAAGATCAACCGGAGGGTAACAAACTGCGTCAATTGGGGCGGATAGTGAACGGTTCCCAGGCATTACTCGGTCAGTTTTCCCATCAGGTAAGCGACTGATCGTTGATCCGGTTGTTAATCGGGCTTCTAATTATAACACTGTCATTATCTCACGAGGTATCACTCCGCTACAGCTGGACCGAGAGCCACTTTTGCGGCGGTAGTATAATCGACTCCCAATGGATCCTCACCGCGGCCCACTGCATGTTCCTCCAGTGAGTCAATCCAATCACGCTTCGGAACTGCTTTGCTAACTTTCGATTTTTGCAGAACTGGGGCGCAGATCCAGCCCTGGATGGTGTCAGTGATAGCCGGAGATCTTTGGCTGAACCGCACTTCGTCCACGAGTCAGCGAAGGTCGGTATCTCAGATAATCATTCACGAGGACTACGACTCGGTGACCTATGAAAACGACATCACACTACTCAGGGTGAGGCACGTTTCATCTCATTGAATTTTCCGCATATTTAAATTTCACGACCTCTCACCTAAAACGCGTGGTTCTCTCACTCCCAGCTCGGAGAACCACTGCTCTTCGAAAATCCCGCAGTGCAGTACCAAACGTTGCAGTCGAACACGGTGGCTGCTGGTACCACGTGCCAAGTGGCTGGATGGGGATACCCTGCTATCGTAAGTAGATACCGGGCCAATTGGGGAGAAGTCCGTGACTCCAATCCCATTAAAATGATCTTTTACCAAGTTTACATCCGACTCCAAGCGTTTGATACACTCGTGGTTTGCTTATTTTCGCTAACGCTCATGGCGTTGCAGGACATTCTGCATTTGATGAACGAACTGATGTACGTCGATGTGTCGATAGTGAGCCAGACTGTGTGCCGAAAGCTCTACGCCGAATTCTCAGACATTCCTGATGGCATGATATGCGCCGGGTACATAGAAGGGCTGCGGGATGCTTGCCAGGTGGGTAATTGACCAGGACTGGACCGCTGAGTTCAGACCTTGAATGCTGACCGATGACATTGACTTTGATATATACATTCCTCAGGGCGACTCCGGAGGTGGGCTGATTTGCGAGGGTGTTTTAACCGGCGTCGTATCATCTGGAAACGGATGCGCGTGGCCTGGCTTTCCCGGGATCTACACCGACGTCAAGCACTATCGAGAATGGGTCTTGCGGTGGTCTGGCATAGAGGACAGAACCGGCGGAGCCAGCGCTCTGCGATCGCTATCTATTTCTACCGCACTACTGTCGCTGATTGCAGTGTCGCTGTAGTGCTGTGTTCGTGATTTAACACCATTTCAAAGGGACATGTTTTATCGATGAAAAAGTGATTATAGTCTACCATGTTATTGTTGTGAACCTTTTCCCACTATGGGAATATGAACGAATTATGAAAGATACGCGTTACGTCCCCTCGGGCTACTTTACGGCAACAACAAATAAAGATACGAGAGCTCGCCGTCCGATCTCTCCACTGTATGCCATAACGCTAATTGAGCCGGCCACAAAAGTTCATAAAGATCACGTCGTCTGATATTTTTGTCACAAACCGGTGGTCCGCAGATAAAACGATGATATTCCTCGGGCGGTATTCTGCGTATTATACGAGTATTTCATACACGCGGTTGGAAAGCGACCCTCCGGTTTGTACGATGATAATTACCGCCGTGCAGTTTAGATGATAATTATCCGTGAAAGGGTGAGCAGCCCGTTGTATGCAGGGTTATTTGGATAAAAACAATTTGGTAAGAAGTACGAGTCTCGTTTATCCCGAGCTTCCGTTCTCTCCTGGCTTCTGAAGACCAACTCTCGAAAAATGGAACTCTCCCAGAAGCTAGCAAACGCGTACATCCCATCTCATCTCTAGGTATCCTTGCGAGTTGAATACGAGGCAAAAAAAAAAAACAACTCAGACACCGTATCCACAGCGAGTTGCCAGATTGTGCGGGTACTCTGACAAATGTGGTGGGCTATGCGATGTCCGAGTAACTGACCGATGTCCATTACCTCGAATTGTCGGTGTATGAAGTTTCTAACAGGCACCGAGGAACGCTCAGCCTTTGAGATTCCTCCACCTCCAGGGTCTCCTCCTCCTCCTCCACCTCCACCTCCATGCCAGCAGCACTCGACCGTCTTGGCCAAGCAATTCACCACCCGCGGCCACGAACTTACAAGCTACACGTGAACCTCTCGACCACATAGAGGATCGGTTCACCACCGATGTACAGGGAAAGATACGTTGTGCTGATGCGCACAGGTACATCATATGGTTCTGTGATGCATCGTCCCCTCTAAATAATGCATTGCCTCAGCGCAGCCTTGTCCGACATGGCGAACCGTGTTCAGGCTGGTTCCAAAGGTGAGCTGGTCAAGAGTGACGTCCGGAGCAGAGCAAATCTGAGATCTCTTGTCGAGAGCTCGCAGACTCCGCGGAATTTATCCCCGTAAGGGAATAAATTTTACCTTAACCGCGGAGAATCCTTGCAAGCACCGTAACTTTTCTCATTCAAACTTTTACGTGGGTTGATAATAATAAGCATCCAGCTGTGCAAGTTCTGCGCGGTTGCAGTTAGTCGATGTTCGATTACCGATAACTGGCTAGCGAATTTTGAATCTCGAGTAAAATTCTGAAGGGGGATACGTGCGGCGGCGAGTAAATTAATCGCAAAAATCACAGTCCCGAGTGCTCTGGGCCTCTTTGGCTTTTCGACTTCGGGATCTACCGGGCGGCGTTTACTCGTTTACTCATTCATGCCGACGGTGGGTGCGATCAAAGGGACTCTGGACGCACCGCCGACCCGACTAATTATGCAAAATTTATACCCAACTCGGTCGTATTTACGCTTAAAACGAGCTGTGACGACGACGGTTCGTCGTTCCGTGCGCCATGAATCTGGTGAACAAAAATTTACCCCGTCGCGCGTCGTGACAAAGCTGCGAATCGAGTTCAGTAGCGGGTATCGTTTACACCGCCAATCCGAACCTATGCAGCCACTCATTTTGTCGTTCTCGTTTTCCGATTTAATTCCATCCCGGAATCTTACCTTGGGTTAAACCAGCTCCCAAATTCCAACACGACTTTTCTTACAATTAGCCGTGCCTTGAGTGAGACCTCGTCTCATTTTCAAACCGAAACTTTACGCAGAGCGGGTGCCGAGATATTTCTGCACTCGTTAGCGAAGTACCCAAACTCCAGCTGAAGATAACTTGGAAAATTTCTCGACGCATCTGATTTTGCTAATAGTCGAGGTACGCGTTTGTGTTTCTTTCGAGCTTAACTCCTCGAAAAAATCGATCTGCGAGACATTTCGCGACGTGCTTTCTCGGGAATTAGACTCCCTCGGTCATCTTGGAGATAATTCTTTCCCTCGCGGCACAAAGAAAGTCAAAACTCTGACCCCTCGATCGCGAAGTAGGCTATTTAATTATTCGAAGGGTGTGTGGGGTCATTCCGAGCAGTGACCATCAAGTCATAACGTTAAAATAACGCTTCTCGTTACGGCAACGCAGCGTTGGGGGGCCAAGCGTGAACCATAAAATTCTGTCCAGAGTCTTCGGGCATTCGAGAGCATTTCCGCCGGCCCCTTTCCCCATAAAACAATCGTAAAAGTTCACTTTCGCCGTTCAAAAATCACTGTCATTTCTGCTGGGAAGGGTGTATAAGGGTGCAGCAGATTTTGCCACAGTGAGGAAAAAACCAGGGATGAATCGAACCTGCAGGGTAGATATTTTCGCTCTTCCCGCGGTCAGACAATATAAAAATACAATCAAGCTCGACGAGCTGGACACAGGCGAGATATTCTGCCCCCGAAAAATCATATCTATAACTCATGAAAACGAGCGTATGAAGCGAATTATCACATCGCATCCCTTCGCCCCCTAATCCTGCGTTCTACTATTTTTACCCAAACGCCGCAGGACTCGCTCATCGAAAACAGCTCCCTATCCTTCGTTTTTCCGAAGCTTGGAGAGGCGCAAAATAGACGGTCACGTTTGATAGTGTTTTCTTTGTCACGTTCTTAGAATACCATATACTTTTTTCATTTTTTGACTTAGGATCCGATAACACTTTTTAGACCAAATAACAGCCACTCGGTTCAACCCTCAAACCAGAATAAAAATAGTAACCTAGCCGGTATCTTTCGGTCCAAAGAGTCGAGGGATGAAAAAAATGGTCAAAACCGTGACAAAATTTGCCCTCGATTTTTGGGGTAAAATTAGATAAACACGGCGGTTCAGATTGGATAAAAGTATAAGTAAGGGTAAAAGCCAATCGTGGCTAATTTCAACGCGGCAATATTTATCTGGCTTATACGGGGATGAAATGGTCTCGAGCATCGCGGTGATTTCATCACATCGCCGCATACACGGATACGCGGTAATTGCCATGCTCTAAAACGTTCGTCGGCCCGTTGTTGCGTTATGCGAATTTCGGCAAAGTTAGGCCTCGATGCTGGGATGCGTATAGGTATTGCTGCAGGATTAGCTTTGAGCTGATGCCGCATGTACGTCCCCCGCACACACGCACACATGCCTGCGCGCAAAACCGTTACGTGTTTTTAATGTTCCTATATTTACGACCGCCATTAAAATCCAACCCAATCGGAGGTACTGAGCTGATTGGCGCGGGGTGAGCTCGCTCTGTTTGTTCGGGGGTGTCACCCCACGGCTCGGATCACCCATCACACTACGGATTAGACCAAAAATTATTAAGCCAGGGCTCGGACGATTCCAAAACTGCAGTTGATTAACGCGAATCCACCGTTTCGTTTCATCCAAAAAAAAAACCCCTCATCCTCGTCACCGACCGCGAAATTAACCCTTGAACTTCGTCAATTTCTGTCCTCGTTCGGCCTTCCGTCAAGTGATTCCGAAGACCCTTGAAGGTGCAGCGATGCTCAAGTTCTCGAGTTGAAAACTCGGCGAGAAGTCATTACTTGGATTCACTTGGAATGGACTGAATTAGTCGTTTAAATTGACTTAATGACTTGAGTTTCTGAAGAGAGAACGTGAATTCAAGTCAAAAACATGGTGAGAAGCCGAACCGATTGGATTCACTCGAAACTAGTTGAGGGTACTTAAAATTGAGTTGACGCAGTGAATTCCGGAAGATAGATCGTGTATTTGTGATATCGTCTTCGAGTCGTCGAGTCGAAAACTTGGTAAGAGGCCAATTATTGGATTCGCTTGGAATCGGTTGAACGAGTAATTTAAATCGACCCAATGCAATCGATTCCTCAAAAGAGAATGTGAATTGAAGATATTACATTTCACCATGGTGGAAATTCATTCGAGAATGCCGAAACCCTCGGAATTCTCTTGATACTCAATTCAGCGAGGAAATAGTCAAACTGCAACGAGCACTTCTAAACAGCGAAACTTCTCACCTCCGGAAGAATAGTGAATCATGGCGTTATCCGGGTCGCGTGTTCAGCATAACAGGGAAGCATTGGGTGCCGGCGAGGCTTAAATCAGACAATTAACCGCAGTGGACACTCCCGGGGAAGATAGGGGCTTGGACGGGGTTGTTATGTGATCGTTTTATAGCGTATTTAAACCTTCAGAGGGACGAGCGAGCCAGCGAACGCGAAGGGAGAGCTCCTGGACTTAATGGCAGAGTTCTGTTTTAATGGCTGTTCGAGTTGGCCAACGTTCCTTGTCGGACTGCAGAAGCTAAGCCGTAACCCGGTAATCACGACTGTCCTTTTCGTAGCTCGAGTGCCAAAGTCTATTGTCACATTTCAGAGTCCGCGATGCGAATAGAGAGCGAACATTCGATATCTCCCCTCTTCGTCACGGTTCGAATCCTGTCACCTGGTTGCTGATTTTTTCACCCGGTACACGAATTTCATCGACAACCCCCAAACAGCGGGAACTTTATCGCTGAAAATAATGAGCATTAAAAAAAACAAAAAAAAAAAAACAAACGGTGATGACCCGAAGATCGACCGAACTATGAGCCTCAAACCGGCGCTGTTAAAATATCTGCGAACACATCCGGTGCCCCCCTTTCAACCCCCTGCGAATCCGGCCACCCTTCGAGGCCGGAGGGTTTCGGACACGAACCCCGAAAGGGTTGGGCGAATTGCCAGAGGCTGGACATCCCATTACCTTGCTAAGCGCTTCACCCAATAAGGGAACGAAACATTTTATATCCCTGTACGAATGCGACTAGCGCTGGCGTGGCAGGCCTCATTACCATAAACGTAACTCTCTCGCTCTCTCTCTCTTTCTCTCTTTCCCTCCCTCTCCCGCTTGCTCGGCGGGTCCCGAGTTCCGTATCAAATTTTGGTCGAGAGCCAAACTCCGGGCTGCTGTTCGGAAGAATTTGGCAAACGAGGAACGGAGAGCCGGTTCTTCCATTCGCGGTAGTGAACGTGGGGAATTATAATATATTTCAGCGATGCTTCTACTTCAACAATTTATATCCCCGGATGGGTTGAACTGATCGAGTATACCTTATACTTCTCTTGCGGTTCTTCTACTGCGCGATCAATCGTATGCGTACTGCAGAGAAGAATAAAAATATAACAGGAAAAAAGAAAAAAACACGTTTCAATCGAGATGGAGATAAATTCATTCGCTCGTGTTTTTTTTTTTTCCTTTTTATTTTGGAGGGATCGAGAAGAGAGGATCCGTTTCATGAGTTGTAATTTTAATTTCATTTGTAACGAGATTAGTAAATTAGGGGTGCGCAGGACGGACGGATACACAAGTTTGAAATTGACGAGCACTCAATGCGGCCAGGAAGTTCCAAGATCCTCATCGGCACTCCGGTGATTATCGAATAATTGATTAACCGCGACTTGACAAATCCGAGAAAATCACTTATTCCCTTCCTGCCGTTCTGTCGCCCATTCATTTCTTCTTTCTTTCTTCCCTTCTTTCCTTTACCAAAGAGAGAGTTCGAATAAGGGAAAAGAGATATTACAGAGACCGAGACAGAGAGAGGGGGGGAAAGAGGGAATTCTCCATGGTTCGGATGTCGGGGGAGTAGCTGCGCCGCCTTGTCGCTGGTAAAAGGTAAACTTTTAATTTATTTAAAACCCTGAAACCAGGGGTGGAGTTTCTCCCTTCCCCAACGTTGATCCGCGTTAACCTCTAATGAATTTTTATTCAATCCCGGAATTACCCCGAAAAAAAACGAAGAGAAAGTAACAAGTGAGAAGGTGTGTACTTACGCAAAAAAAAGGAACCCCCGTGAATGGATCGCGTTGATGTCGAAGGTGGTGGATAGCCAAGGAACTGCTGGATCAAATTGATTAATTTCGGGCTCGAGGGAAGCCTGATTATATTATACACGTATACGTATCGACAATAAGCTACCAGGCCTCGTCGAAGCCCCGATATTGAAAATTCACTCCGCACCCCCGCGAGGCTGTTCGTAAGCTAAGCTGTCGTGTTTCCTGAACGCAACGACACTCTCTTCTCTTCTCATCTCCAAACTTCTTATTTCTCTCTACTCGACGGTGAAAAATTCGCCAGCTGCGTCTGCATGCCGGAGTGTCTCGTCTCTTCGTTTAACGAGATCAAAGCTGCGCTCTGCGCAAACTTAGTTTCTGCGCTCTCTTCGGTTATGCAGACTGCTGAACTGCACCGCGAAGCAGCCATCGGGACGTCGCCAAACGACCATCTGTTTTTCACTCTGCCTCTTTTCCCCTTAGAGCGTACAACATCGCGGAATATTAATGGTAGCCGGGCTGCGCCTACCTTGCTCTACGGATCGTCGACTCGCTATGTAGAGCGGATCACCCGTACCCACCCCCGAATTTTTTACCACCGGGTAATCATTTTATTTTCGGCCCAACGCTGAGCGGAACGTTCGAAAGTCATCATCGGGTCGCATAATTCTCGTTACAGCTGTTTCGAGAGGGAGAAACTGTCGGGAAGAGCTACAAGTGAGCGTGTGTTTGTAAAAAATGAGAAAAAGAGCGAAAAAAATAAAAAAAGAAATGGAAAGTGCACGATGAGGGGATACTTCGATTCCAACCGAGTTAAATGAGCAGGCGGCAAGCCGAGTCCCGCATTGAAAATAGCCTCCCTTCTTCTTTTGACAAGCAGAGATGAAAGACACGCATTAAAACACGTCTCAGTGGCATTTTTCATCCGCTTTCGTCTCCTCCCACTTTGGATCGGTACTCCATCCGCTTTCCCGCACTCGCAGAATTACTCGGTTAGTTAATTAATGAAATGCAAACTTGGTCCCTCCTGCATCGATGTTTGTTGGAAAAAGTTCAGTAGAGATAGAAAGAGAAAGTTCGTCTTGTGACGTTAACGAATCCTGCTCCTCGTCTTCGCGAGTTTGCTTCCGAAATCCCAAGTGGTAAGAAAAGTGGATGGGTAAAGGTTGAATAACCGGTAAAGTATACAGCTTTCTTCCTGTCTTTCTCAGAGCGAAAAACGCAGCAGTGCTTTTTTGCCCGTTATCAATCAGTAGCATAGTGCATGAGAAAAGCTCTCTCGCCACATCGAGCAAAACCGTTGTGCAAAAATTCCGCAAGTAGCATGATATTTTTGTCGTTGGTTTAATGAGAGCCTGGAGGACATATCCGGCAGCAGGAGGTAAGGGGAGAAAAGAGGTTGTGAAATTTTTCGTCAAGAAACGCGGTAGATTTTTGCTCCTTCGCTCCATTTTTCAATTAGGCGAAAAGTAACCGCCGCTGCTGTTGTTCCACGGGACAATGCGGGGTGTAGAGTTTGAGATGCACCTCGAGTTCTTGGTCTCACGGAACAAAAGCTTGAGCTGGAATGAGGCTGAGTGTCCGAGCTACTTTAAGGCACCGGTGCACAGCTCCAGCTCAACCCTCGAGATAAAAGTTGTGTTTTGTCGGGGGATGGTCTGCACTGACGGAACGTGGTTTTGCGGACCGCGATGGATGGCCCAACTTCCAAGCGACGGTTCACCCCTTTTTTTTTCATAGCCACACGTTACAAGGTCTTGCTCGTTCCCTCGACTCCCTGACTGCCGGCAATTTGTGCCGTGGGAATACGGTTGCATGGTGCATCACTTTTTCAAATAGTCCATGATGCGATTCCGCAAACTCGACTTTGTACATCCAACGCTTTCGAAAAATGAAGGAAACGGTGGAAGAAGAAACTCCGAAGTCGATGCGATTTTTCCTTACAGGCGATTCACTTGAAATTTTAGGGTCGCTGATTACGAATCTGAACTTGGAATTAAAAATGGCGGATCCAATATGGCGGACGTAAATTCAAAAAGTTATTTGATTTTGATAAAATATTACGTTGCATGGTTTTTCGGGTCATTGATTACGAATCTGATTTCGATATTCGACAATTCAAAATGACGTATCCGATATGACGGACAAGCGAAAACAAGATAAGAAAATTTTTTGCCGTGTATTGGAGTTTGTGTAAAAATTGCCATTGGCAGAAAATGTTTTTTCTTTCGTGGGAAATTACGAATTTCGACCATTTCTTTACATGTGCTATTTTTGCAGTGTACAAATAACTAAATTCTATATTTTTTTTAGATTTAGAAATATTTGAGCGACCATGTGGAACTGAATAACTCGACAGTTTGTTACCAAAAATCTAGTTTAATAAACGAAAAGCTGCAAAAACAAAAGCTGCCAATCACGACTGAGATCGTCCGAAGCCCGTTCAATAAAATGGACTCTTTTTTTCCGTTCCTCGATCGAAATTACTTCAATAATATTATGCAGTCTCGCGGGTGCCGATAGAAACGTGGCTTCATTCACACAGCTTTCACTGTCTCAAAACTTTCCATCAGAACGATCGATGCCCTTGTCTAATTCCTGCGTTTCTAATTCTTGGCTGTCCTTATAAAATAAAATACGAGCGAAGAACGACCCGCGACTTTCCAATTGCAATCAATCCTCGAAGCTCGATCCTCGTCACGAATATCTCGTAGTTTTCGAATTCGCATCGCTTTCTCCCCAATCCAAGGAATTCCAATGTCAATGAAATTCTCTTTATTCAAAAATGACATCGACCATTGAGTTTGAAGAGGTTAAAAACATGCTGTTATCGTGTCGCACTTTTGGTTTCTTCTCCATCTAAAAATCCTTCTACCTCTTTTCCCTCCCTTCTTTCCGCTCTCCCCCCCCCCCCCACCCCCCCTCCACCTCTCTCTCTCTCTCTCTCTTTCCTTCTCCTTCGCTTTCTCATCCCCCTTGAGTTCTGCCTGAAGCACGGCTCGAAGCTGCCATAGTATTTGTTATTCCGCTCAACAATGGCTGGAAACTTTGTTACCAAACTCTCAAACTGGCCCTGACTGATTCATAATGCCGACCGATTAGCATTCAACTATTTGTACCCACCTCTAACTACCATCCAACTCCGTATAACTCCTATATATAATATACATAGATACATAATATATACATCAAATATAGGCAAACCTCGAACAGGCGGTTACGTTTAGTTGTAACGTGATTAGTATTGTCCGCATATTTGTTATATAATGTTCCACGGCTATTGAATTCCCTTATTTCCTCATCGTGCAGTCCGCTTTGCATCATGCAGCTGCTGCACTGGCTCTATGGTGATTCAAAAAACAAAAAAAAAAATATATACATATATATGTATAGCAAAAAGAGTTAAATAAAACAACAAAAAATCAATATCGGTGAAATTCTCGTTATTAATCGATAATCTATACTCGGGATGTATAGCGGTAGTGATCAGAATTTAATACACGAATTGTAAAAACCGTTGCCGAAAGCTCGTTCATGTGCGAATATACAATGCGTTATATTCGTGTGCAAATACTCTTTTCAACCACGCATTGTATTACATTAATATTAACGAGCTGCATGTTTCGGACGAATTAATTAAACCGCGAGTGAGTAAACTTTGAATTTTAATTCCTCGGGCAATACAGCGTGGGTTAAAAAAAACAAAAGAACAAAAACAAAAAAAACAAAAAACAAAAGAAAAATAGCTGTGTCTGCCGATTGTGATTTGTTTAAAAAATTATACATCATCGGGATGCAAAAATTAAATCGCTCGACTGTGACTATTGAAAAAAATGAAATATCTGCAGGAAAAAATGAAGCAGAAGATATATAACAGCATTGAAATTTGATGAAATTTTTTTAACAGAGGTCGATAGGTCGTGCAGTTATTTTTAAAATTGGCCGCACCTTGAGCCAGCAGGCTTGTACTTGGCTGAAATGGTATATCTTTACCACCGTATAGAGACGGATAATACCTGGTCTCGAGAATGTGGTTGCAGTGATAGATGCCCTGAGCTCACGCTACTACTCATAGTTTAAATTTCGCGATAGTTGAACGCGCGCAGTGCTAATGGACACACCTATAACATCGCGTTAAATTTAATGGATCTTTCAGCATCGTCGGTGGTGAAGGGAGTGGTGGGCCTCGTTTGATCATTAAATCACGGTACAAGTGTTTATAAGTTTTCAGAAAAGCTTTTCCGCAGCTTTCTGCGTAAGCCTGATTTTTTACTTCCATCACCTTTTATCAGAAGTTCAAATTTTTTACTTTCATCACGCTTGACTCAGTGCTTCGCGATCAGTTTTTTTTTACTGAATTTCAGTAAACTCAGTCACGCGATAAAAAAAATTTTTAGATAAGTCGATGCGATTTTTGAAACTGGAAATGTAGTTGAATTAATTATTCACTGTAATTATATAGTTGTAAATACAAAGGCTTTATATATATATACTTACTTATGTTTGTTTTTTTCTTTATTTCAAGTTAAATTAGACCTTGACAAAAATTTACCACATCACCAACAACAAATCGTCGCAATAGTTACAAAAAAATATAGTACGAGTGAGCAACAATGAAAAAGAACAGTAAATTATGTTAGGATTTCTGGTAAGATCTGAAATATGAATTTGAATTTTCTACCCAGAATTCATTTTCAATTATGTTAAAAACAAAAAAAAATTAAATATATACATATTTAATAGATACAAAGACCGTATAATACGCTAAAATTTTCTCTCATTGCTCGCGTTCTCGTTTCCTGCACACTTTTTGTTCCCGTTTTTCTAGCGCGAATTAAAAATTAGGGATTCTTCCGCTTGATTCTGGCCGCGGTTAGTTGGGGTATAAAATCCTTATCGCAGGTGTCGTTACCATACGAATGTTCCACTAACCGAGGTCTAATCTCGATAAGACCCTCGTCAAGCGCGCTGAAATACAGAGCATACGCAATAAAAGCAAAAACAACCATCGCGGAAATTTCTCCATTTGGATTCATATTCTCGTCTCTTCCGCTGGCTGCTGCATCGCCAAATTAATGCAAATACCAAAATCTCACGTGTCACTGTTGTCTGTCTTATTGAGAAAATTTTTGTTTTGGTTTTCTGGTGAAACTTCCTCACGGTATTATTATTATTGTTGTTGTTATTATTTGTAAAATCGATTTTTACTTATAAATTCTTGGGATGGAGTTGAAGTTTTGAATTTGAAAATGTCAGAAGGTGCCTAATTCCGAAATATTTGGTGTCAAACTTGAAGTGAAGAAATTAAACTTTGACGAATCAACAAAGTTTCGAATGTTCGGGAGTCCGATGACTAAAAGTTCCGAAATGCTAGTTTGCGGAAATTGAAGTTACGATAGAGTAAATTTCGGAAAAATAAAATTCCCGATAGGGAACAATTCCGAAAAGTGAAGTTTCGATTGAGCAAAATTCTGAATTCTTAAAATATACTCACACAGCGTGGTTGACTCAACGAGTGGGTGTAAAAAATTGGAAAAACAGAGAATCAAAATGACAATGATTCCGAACGTGAAAATATCGATAATCCAAAACAAAGAAAGATCAAAGCGGTGAAATTTCACAAATTCACAGAACTGAAAATATTCGATCAGTCGGAATTTCGATGTTTCAGATTTTTAAACTTTCTCATTTTCGCACTTTCGGAACTTTGACTGTCGGATCTCGGACCATTCGAAACATTGATGCTTCGTCAAAGTTTAACCTTCTTCACCTCAAGTTTTGCCAGAAAAAAATTCGAAATCAATCGCTTTCGAAACTTTTCAAATTCGGAATTTCAACCCCACCCGAAATCATTAACTTTTGTTCCCGTACAACGTAATGCTAAAGATTTCCAATAATTCCGAGTCTCTCGGAGCGGAATTTTGTTGAAAAATTCTGCCTCTTCTTCCCTTCTCCCGCGATGAGACGATACGTTGATAAATTAGAGAAGCGGTTTGATACACGATGAACTGTGTCGAGTTTGGTAAACGGGGGCTCGCCCTGGGCTTGGCAAAGCAATAGATTGGGTCTTTGTTAAGTACCTTGAGGGGTGGCTATTCGTCGGGGCGATATGCAAACGACAAAGGGGAGAGAGAGAGAGAGAGAGAGAGCGAGAGAGAGAGGCGAGCCCCGAAGATCTCTCCCCTCTCGACTGGAGAATCGAATTTGCGGACATCTGATCAAATTCGTTCGCCAAATAGATCATATGCCTCAAAGCCCCGTCAGCCGCGTAGTTCGATACACGGAGCAGCAAGGGATTCTGGGTGAGGGTGGGGGGTGGGATCTGGTATAAATGAAGTTACACGAACACGCATACACACAAAAATTCCGGCCGAGGTATCCACGGAATGTATTTTTATTCAAATATCGTTTCGTCCCTTTCTTTCCTTTTTTCCTCCTTGTCGTTCGGGGGTTTTTGTCTCCTTCGGGGAAAATGCTTTTTGCGTTTTTCACTTTTCACCCGGGCGGCCAAGAAGAGGATAGAAAAAAAAAGCTCACGCTGCCGTTACGTTTACCCGATCGGTTTTATGCACACCGTGTGCGTCGGTTTGGTATATAATTCGAGTTTCTCGTATAGGCGTATCGATTTCGCATATATCTACCACAATGCATACTGGTTCTGTACACACACCTACTACTAACAACGCTTTATCGTTGTTCGTATCTTTTCTGTCTAGACTTCAGCTTTGAGCCGTTTTAACGACAAACTTAGGAGTAACTCAAGCTTTAACTTCTGCGCTTATTTTTCAGTCAACCAGCCGTCACCAAACGACAAAATATCGAATTACCTGGCAAATATCCAAACCTCAGGTTTTCCACTCGCTTTCGCTAATTGCGAAACTATAATTTTACATCGGAGTAGCTTAATAGAACATTCGTATATTTGACAATACATCGAATATCTTCTTTCGAGTTTAAGCAATTTAATCAAGTACCTGCGTTAAATCGACTAGAATTAAAAAAATGAAAAAACTAACGACTGATCGTTTCATTAGAAATTGTTTCCACTCTTCTTGCTGTCTAGCAATACGTTTGGAGCGGCGAGACTTTGGTTGTTCTTTTTTTTTTTTTTTATTTTCTTCTTCAGCGAGAACCCCTTGCAGTGAAAACAATTAAATGGAGAACCTCCAGCGAGTTAAGCTCTCTAACACTCGACTAAAACTCGCAAGAGGAACTTGCAATAGTGAGAAAAGTGGAGTTTGATTTGTTACCGAAGTCCGTGTCAGTGGTTCAGTGCAGTGCGGATCGTGCAGACGGTGGCGTCGCGGCGCCCGAGCGTCTCGAGGATATCGTCGTCGCGACGAAGCGTGACGTTGCTGCGCTACCGTGTCACTTCCCCCTTTCCACTAGATCATCGCCGACTGCGGAAAGATAACGCAAATGCTTAAGGGTCCGGGTAATGCACGTAGGTACGAGTAGTCGGTTGAAAAGGTCGGTGAACCATGGAAATTTACAACTTGACGACCAATTCAAGTTCAATTTGATTTTTTGTTTTTTTTTTCAAAATTTTTGATCCAAAGTATACTAAGTAAATTTTCATTTGTTACAGTAACTAGAAAAATTGAGTGAAACGGGTATCGTTGAAAAAGCTGTTTGAATATTGTTGGAATTACGAAAAACGAGGTGCGTGTAAAAATTTTGCGCTATCGTCGATTCTTTTTTGGTTATTGCAACGCAAAATCAGTTTCTGAGGTTTACTCTACTTTTTTTGGCTAAGCAAGGCTTTAAAATCAAATTATTGTTACATAAGCATTTAATTTTCGCAACAGTCGCGAGAAAATATAACAACAGCGATCGTAATGAGAAAGAATAGTAACGTATACTAAACTTTCCGGTAACGGCTAGAAAACTAATTTTCATTTTCTACCTAGAGCTATATTTTTCGATTGGGGTAAAGAATGAAAATAGTTAAGGACTGAGCGTTAACCGGAACTAAAAATTTCTCTCAGTGTACGTTTCTCTCGGTGAGATTTGTTGTTATTTTGAAAACGGTTAAACCGATTCTCTTCAAATTTGGAGGCAGTATTTTTGGATCGTTTATCTTCTTTGTCACGATGCAAAGTTTCCATTTTTGATTTTTTTGACAATACGGTTGCCGTTCAAACTTTGAACTTGATGCTTCGCCAAAAGTTTACCGTCTTATAGTTTAATGTTTGGGAAAAGAAAAAAAGTTGCAGTTTAAGGAAAGGAATTCTAGCAAATCAGATAATCTTCAAGGCTCATAGACACACATTTGTTCCCGAAGAAATAGTGGGGAAAATGCACCGCAACTAGTTTTCTCAATGGAAATATAAATTCTTTTTCTCTCTTGGCCTGCGCGTTGGTCCGTTTTGTATTTAAGTATTATCGGCAAAGCTTGCAGGAAAATACTCGACCAATTGTTTCACTTTGATCTGCGCCGCCCGCAGCCTTGTAAAAAAAAAAGTAAAGAAAGGAGGAATTCGAGAGGTAAAGAAAGGGAAAGAAAATCCCCATGTATTGTTTTTCTCCCATTTTATCTAGCCCAAGTTTCTAAGGGAGAGTGAGAGAAGGGGAGAAAAAAAGAGACGCAGAAAAACGCTAAACAAAGCGGCGGAAATCTAAATTACATTTTCTTCTCGAGGGCCGTTCGGCAGTGACTTTGGAAGAAAGAGAAATATTTTCATTTCGACCGTTAGCTCGAATGTTTCTTTGTTCTTTCGCTTCGAATCTCGTCTCGTTACCAACTCGTTTTCCCATTCTATTCCGTTACTATGACCACTTGGAACAAGGATCGATTCTACAAAAATCAATTCTAAAAAATCTAATTCGACAGACTCGTTTCTACAAAAAGATTTTTCTTCAGAAAATTTTCCTACAGAAAGGAATTCGAGATTCACATCAGAAATCAATCTTGCATGAATTATTCTACAGCAGAATTGTTCGACAGAATATTTTCATCATACACGGATTATTTCTGATTTGAATCTCGAGTTCGTTTTTGCAGAAAAATATTCTGCAAACCAATTTTCCTGTAAAAAACATTATGCAAAGAAATTTTTCTTCAGAATCGAACCGCATTAAGCGGTTGAAAAACTCACCAAGACATCCATTCTTATGACGTCTCGCCAATTTGTGTTTGTCTGCGGAAAAAGGAAGCGATTTTTTTCGAGGGTGCATCCGCACAGGTCGTTTTCCGGCTAAACATTCCAGATTATTCTACGACTCGTTGAACGTGTTTGCACCCAGTTCGTCGAATCAATTTTACCAAGAGCTGGGATCAAATTTCCCGCGTTCATCTCTCCGTGGTATAATCATCAAACAGTTTAATTCGCCCGCAATAATTTCAGGAATTTCTCCGGCTCGAGTGGCTCTATATTCTCATTCCAGCTCGAGCGGCTTGCCACTGATGGTTTCGACATGGATAAACGGTACGCAACGCATCGATTCACCCTGACCAAAGTACGCATATATGTTGAAAATTGAGAAATAACTAGCGGGACGAAACTGAAATTCGAAGTATGTAAACAAAATTTGGAAAATTCTCAAATTTATTTGCAAACTGAGAGAAAACTTGTATCCAGAAAAAATAAAGTGCCAAAATTTCAAGTGAATCTTTTTTAAAACAGGATTATAAATTTCACAAAATCTGCAGAAAGTAATTTTGCAAATCTTTGTTTTTTTTTTGCCAATTTTATTCATCGATTTGATATTGGACTCTATACGGATATTCGAAAGTTTTTAAAAGCGTGGCGGAATATATGTATATATATTTTTTATGCAACAAAAAGAATGAGGATGCAGAAGTAGAATTTCTGAACAACGTAAAAGCGTTAGAGAATCGAATTTTAAAAAATACAAGAATTTGATTCGCAGAATTTGAAAATGTGAAAAGTCGATATGAAGGTCAGAATGCCAAACAATAAAATCATATAAATAAATATAGAATAATATATACATTGTAACTCTAATTCCATCGATTCTATTTATTTCGGCTCTTCGTACTTTACTCGCACTGCTACATATTTTAATTTTTATATATTTATACTTTGTAAGTTTTTAATAAATTGAATTTCCGCCCAGCTAAAAATTCGCCGTATAATGCAACTATTCAAACTCTTGACTCCGACGCGTTAAAAAATGTTCATCCAAGTTTATAATTGGTATAAAATAAATTTCACAACAATATGGGACCTTGTTAGATTATCCAATTAATACGGCGTAAGTTTTTTCATTTATTTTTTTATTTTTTTTTTTGCAATGTGGCAAATTCAAACGGTAATTGGAATTTGACTGCCTCGAGCATTTTATTTCTTTCAGGGCAAGGCTCGGAGTGAGAATTGAATGTGTAAGGTTCAATATTGAACCGATTCAGGGTTTGCGTAAAAACGATTCGTCGTGTCGTTTGGATGGGGGGGAAAAAATATAATTTAAAACCGAGACCAAAGCTGCACGATCAATCATCACGAGAAGCTTGCCAATCAGGTAGATTGGCCACGTACCGAAATAGTTTTTCTCCGAGTAGCGCCTAATTTTGCGCCGAGTTTAGGTCCCGTTCCAATTCAGGATCTGGCACAGTATGAGCTTTAAATTCTCCGGGGTTAAATTTTTTCCTCTCTCTCTCTCTCTCTCTCTTATTTCTTTTTTCCGCCCATTTTGGACCAGAGTCCAAGTAGCCAAAATGACTCGCGTGGCCCAGCCGAACAAAGAATCGTATTTTTAACCTTTTACTGCAGAAGCATGTGTGCGCAGAGGTTTCGTGTGTCGCATGCACGGTTAAAACCCCGTTGCCTGCGTATACCGCAGATGTTACGAAACCCCCTTAACAAATTTTATGTTGTGACATTAAAGAGAAATACGGCCAGTTTTAAGAGTTTGTGCGGCTACGCCCGCCTCGCCCCCGCTTCGACCCCTCGCTTTGGTTACGCCAAAGCCCCCTTCGAACGTACCCGGAGTTTGTAATCTTTGTTTAAAAATAATACTTTATTCCACTCTCCCCTGCCCCCCTTCCATAAGCCAGTATTTTTTTCCGTTTATAATTATTACAGGACTGCAGGTGACATATTTTTATTTTATTTGTTATACGATAATTGGAAGGATCATTTTTTTAAATACATTCTCGTGTTATATTTTCCAAGGGATCGCTGTTGGTTGAGATTTTGATACAGAGTTGGTAAATATTTTGGAACGGGATGTTTTATTTTTTTTTTTTTTTATGGGCATTTGGAGACGGTAATCTTTTACTACAATGTTAAAACGAGTACTTTTTAATAAGAAGATTTACTTCAACGTGAATATAGTTTTGTTGTTTTTTATTCGCTTCTTGTTAAAATACAACACAATTTACTTGAAGAAATGTATTCTGTATTTTTCGATTTTAGAAAATGATTTTTTTACACACGGTGAAATAGGTTCGTATAAGATTTTTTTTAAAAATTTATATCCGAAATATTTGACCATAACCGCCGATAAGATGTACAATTTTTTTCATCTGCAAAGGTAAAAAATCTTTCGCATTTCAAAGAAGAAAGGAGCAAACAGAATGAAATCAATTAAAAATGTATCAAATTATTACACTTTTCTTCTTCTTTTACGTTGCGATTAGAAGCCTCAACTCAAGAAACTTAAGCCCTCCAATTAGAGACACAAAAATAAATTCATTGAAATTATCAAATATGTAAAGCGAATGAAATTTTCTTTTTTTCAAATTGAAATCAACGTGACTTTACTTAATCTTGGTTCGCACAACTTTGTTGGATGAAACGACGTGAAACCGTATAAAAAAAAAACACTTCTTTGATCGCCGTTATTATTGAATCCAGAAAAATCCTTTCACCGCGTGTGAAATTTTAGCTTTCGAAGTAGAACGCACCGATATTTCGTTCAGACGCATCACGGGCCTGAACGCTTCGAGTGTTCGACACACGTCCGGCATTAAAATGTGTGTGCCTGTGTGTAAACGTTCCGGCGACTCGGTTCCCTGGAAGTAAATCTGATTTTGCAATAATTTATCAATTAGCTTAAAAACAACCCTTTGTCGCAGCGCAGCCCTGACGCCACTTTGGAAAACGGGTACCTTATAGAATCCCCTTTACTCCTTCCTGCCTCTCTTCGTGCCCACCGTGAGTAAACTAATTACCAACGAAATGACGGAGACGTGCTTCAACTGTTGTGCGTGCTCCGCTTTGTCCCGGTATACCTCTACCTATGTACACATTATACCATCGTGCATTTTCCCTTTCGAACCTCGGCGATTCAGCCCGCGAACCGTTTATTAGATCCTGCATTTTTCATCCATCCACTCGCGCCGAGGAGCCAAGTATTTATTCATCAGCCATTGATCCTGTTCTATGGATTTCAAATCACGAGCCAAGAGTTTTGTTCGCGAATATTTTCCAACGATTCCAAGTTACCTGCTCATATTTGTTAAGAAAATCGCACTTTAGACAGCGTTCGAAATGGGGACGTGCGGGACTGAAGATTCGAATTTGAAAAGTTCCGCAAGTGCCGACTTTGGAATTATTTGGTGGCGAAGTTTGAAGTGAAGAAATAAAATTTACGCAACAAAAAAGTTTCCCGACGGCTCAAAGGTCCGAAATGCAAGATTCCGAAAATTCAAGTTAGGATAGAGCAAAGTTCTGGAAAATAAAGTTTCGATACAGTAAAGTTCCGAAAATTGTAATATATATTGAGTGGTCGTAAAAAATAACAAAACTCGAAAATCGGAACGACCACGATTCCGAACGTAAAAACATCGATAATCCAAAACAAAGAAAGATCGAAGTGGTGAAATTTCACCAAGCCAGAAATTCACAGAACCGAAAATCTTCCATCATTTGGAATTTCGATTTTTCGGATCTTTGAATTTTCTCATTTTCGCACTTTCGTAACTTTGACTTCTCGGAGTTACGCCCTTTCGGAACTTTGCACTTTACTTTAAGTTTCGCCATCAAAAATTCGAAATTCGGCGCTATCGAGACTTTTCAAGTTCGAAATTTCAATCCCACCTCTTGAAATGTTTCACGAAATTGGTTAAAAACAACTAAATACTTCCCTACATTACACCGTGATTCAACAGAATAAATTTAAAGACTAAAGCATAAAATTATACGTAAATTTTCAAAATCGTTCGAAATTCAATTCAATTCTTATATATTCTGCAGTCATAAAATTTGATCAAGAAAATTTCACTCAAGAAAAATTTATCCTCCACATTTTTCCGCTTCAAATTTCAACTCTAATTCAGTGTATAACGTATATTGTCAAATTTTGAAAAACGGTAAGAAACGATATACTATAAATTTTTTAATCAAAATTTTCAAAGCACGAGTATCTTTCGAAACTGTGATTATAGCGTCCGCTAAAAATTATAACGGGGAATAATAAATAACAGGAAAATCTGAAACTACGACGAAACATATCTTGTTGAAATACGACCGAACTGGACGCGACTGCGAAGAGGAGGAAGACATCGATCATGAGGGGGGAGGGGGGTTGACTCTACGGTGAGTTTGGCGAACCGGTCAACCCCCATAAATATAAGAATTACACACGGCGTTTCCTCGAATGTAAATATTTGCCGCATGCAGGCTAGGGCCTAATTCTGAAATACGGAAAGCTTCTTCAGAAACAAGGCTTCGCAGCTCGAATTAGTTTCGGTATAAGAGGACAACTCGAAACGAGCTTTGGGGATGGTTTTACCGGGGTAATATATATTTCTAGATCCGTATCTAAATGATCCTGCAGGATGCCTCCCTTCCCTGCCGGCTAACTTCCTGATAATTAGACCCAATATGCCGTACTGCGTCCTGGCCAAATGCTTTTATCTTTTATTGCCCGACGTTCCGCCATATTTTTTTTTTTCTCTCTTTATTTTATTTTTATTTTTTTTTTTTTTATCTCTCGCGTTTTTGTCGGGTTTTTTTTTTTTTTTTCTCTCGTACTTCTTTACGACTGCTCGTTTTTACGCGCAATTATACGACTGTGATAATTACGTGATTTGTGCCCCCCTCCCCTTCAGTTCCGCCGAGGAAAAAGAACGTGAAAATATTCTCGACACTTTGTGCGTGATTAAAACTAATCTTACTCCTTGTTCCACGTTATATCTTCATGTATTTATGTACGTTTCTAGAAGAAGAAAAAAAAAGAAAAATGGACAGGGTGGAGAATAAATCGCGAAGAAGAAGAAGAAGAAGAAAAAGAAAAGGAAAAAGAAGTGTATGTAAAAAAAAACTAGCCTTTGTTTATTTTATAATAAGCCAGAGAGGGCGGAGTGTATAATATTAAACACGACACTGGATGCTGGATCTTTTTATACGTGATGAGTTCGCCGTTAGGATTTCGAGGAAACGGCCAGGCGAGAGGTATAAGAAAGAAGAGGTGCAGCAGGTGGGAGAGGAAGAAATAAAGCGGAACGAAGAGGGATGAAGAAGAGCCGCTGCTGTTGCAGCATCTTGTCGTGGGTGGCGTTATTTGCACGGGGAGGAAGGAAGAGGCAATTGCCACCCCTGCGACTCATAATACCGTTATTTTTATTAAGTTTTTCTACCCAGTAAAGTAACTCATATACCCTCTTACTCCCCGAATCCCGGTTCCATGTTAGGTTAGCTATAGCCTATTATACTTGCCGCCATTGCGTGAACGTACTTTTGGAAAAACGTGTATCACTAGAATTATTTCGTAATCTCGATGTATCAAAGACCAACGTTTCATTCTTGCAATGCAACTACGTGCGATATAATTCGTCGTTAGATTGAACTCGCTCGTCATCCCCTCCTCCATGAAACAAGAAAAAAAAAAAAAAAAAAAATTAAAAAAGTTCAGAATTTCGTTAAACTTTTGTTTTTTCCTAGACCTCGGAAACGTTTGAAGAACCAGATCAGGGGCTAAAAAAAGGTTTAAAACGATTAAAAGGCGATCAATGAAGAAGACAAACGAATCAAATAAAAATAAACAATCTTGCACCGCTTAATTTCACTCCGTTTCGTTAACATCACGGTTATTCCCGTGATTTGCGGAATGAATATTTCTATCCAGCTCGAGTGTCCTCATCCGTGAAACTTTCGCCCCGCGGTCTATACATATATATATATTTTTTTCTTATCCCCCCTCCCCCACACCGCGTCATTTTCCGGGGGGTGAAGCAGGGTGGAAAACGGTCTCAAGTATCCATCGAGATTTTCATTCGTTTGCCGGTCGATCGACGAACCCGCAGCATCGAGTTTGAAAATAATGAGCCTTAGAAAAGAAAAGAAACAAAGGGTGAAACGGGGGTAAAGAAAAATCTTACCTCACCTTCTCGGTTTCGGTTCGGGATGGGGTGGATGATAAAAAAAAAGAAATAAAATAAACAAGAGTAAAGAAAATCGCTCCTCGAGGAGAGAGAAAATATAAGCAAGGGATCGTGATTGCGATTGGTCTGGATGATACTGTTCAATGTTGTTTATGTACAGGTGTAACACTAATGCCTACGTGAACATGGGTGAAACACGGTCGCGGGAACCAGCCGCCGTGAAATAGAGACCCTTGAACGTTTATTCGTCTGGGCGTATCGTTGAATTAAGGGGGGGGTTGGAAAGGATCCGGCTGCCTTTGTTGTTTTCAAGAGATGCCGAGACTGCACTTTCTCACTCCCCGATGTAAATAATTGTCTATTCGCTTCTTCGTCGTAGGAATAAGTTTTTGAAAAAAAAAAAATAAAAAAAAAAAAAAAACAGTTCACCCGATCGTGATTGGACGTTTTTTTTTTTTTTTTTTTCTTTTGCGCAGGTAAATTTTGTAACGTAAATGTGTAAAAAATTAGTGAAAATGTGAACGATGCTTATATTTATTTTCTTAAAACGAATATAATATTTTATCATAAATGTTGGTGTCTCAAACATTTCTTTTGTTAAGGTATATCCCGCACAGGGGGGAGGATTTTCTTTCTCTGCAGTTTCCGTCGTATAATAACTTGAATGAAAATAAAATGAACGAGCCACTCTTTCTCTATCTCTCTTTCTCTCTCCTCGGAGACGACGGCCGAGTTGCGGTATTATCGTAATAAGAGAACCGCGGGAAGAAAGATTCTATCTCTCTCTCTCTCTCTCTCTCTCTCTCTCTCTCTCTCTTTCTCCGCGTCTAGCTGGTATAGAATTATACATTATAACCTGAGTGCGAGTGAAATTAAACGACAGAATTACTTTTTATATCGTGAATACCTCCCCCCTCCGCGTTGCAGCCTTGGGGTATTAAGTGCTGTTGGAAGGCGGGCTTTGTCGCACCCTATGAGCTTTTAATTTTAACCCCCCCCCCGCCCTCCCCCCCACACTCTCCATAAATTATGATAGAGAAATTACCTTGCCTTTTTCAAATATCGTTATCTCACCTGTCTGGGCGAGAAAAGAATATCACAAAAAAAAAAAAGAGAATCAACTGAAAACTGAAAACACTGAGGGAAAAATATCAATATCGATATTAATACGTTACAAAATTTATTATATATTTATTCGAAACCAACGGTTGTTTCGCTGTTTCATAAATTTTAGTGAAAATTTCATGAAATTCAATTTTCACCCTTACGTAAGGTCAAGACTTTTTTATTAAAATTATTCCGTTTCGAACAATTAACCCAGAAGAAGATTGTATTTTTTTTATTTTTTCGCTTTGTTTCTTCTTTTCTAACTTGCAATATCATTCTGCAATTAAGACAATCGGTGACTGTCTTAAAATCGGATGTTGTAACGAATATATTACAGAGCGTCGAGGGTGTAAAAAGAAAATTGTAATGCAGTATGAGCGGTCACATTAATTAAGATGAAAGTTTTTTAATTCAACTTCGTCGTATATATGCATGTATGTGAATATATTTATGTGTACATACATACATATATATATATATATATATATATATATATATTGGAGCTCGGTACCGGAGCGCGGTCTCAGCCCATGAATAATAAATAAGCACCGACCGAACTTTATTATAAATGTCATATTCAGAGGTGGCGCTGCTTCTGCTGGTGGTGGTGGTGGTGGTGATGGTGGTGAATATTTTCTCATCGCAAGAAAGGAACAAAGAAGATACACCTGCATTTACGGTCCGTGATACCGTGCAGCTTGAATCTTTTGTTAAATAGTAATTAATAATTACGAAGCATGCAATCACGCGCTGTATTAAATTACTATATACGTACGTATAACTTTTGATTAATTGCACGAGAATATTTCGGATCTACAATATTATTTATTCTATGTTGTTGTTTGTACGGATTCTTTGAGACGATAAAATAAAAAGAGAAAGAAAATTTACAACTAAATTGCAGAAAATCTAAAGCACCGTTGTGTTTTTTTCCCCCTTTTCACCTGTTATTTAAGAAGAAGACTTGTAAAAATTCTGCGTATTTAAAAAATTGCCAACCAGATGTATGTAATAATTTCATACCGTGGGTCTCAAAGATCTTTCGAGAATTACATCGAACAATAAGGAAGAGAGCGAATTGCTACCCGTAGGGGGCGAAGTCTGAGAGCTTCGAGAACGCTGGGGGCGGTGGTTTCCCACCCCTGGGTTAAATTGTTTAATAATTCATTCGTTCAGTTGGGAAAAATTGACAGTCGACCTTTCCGCAGACTCCGCAGCCTCGAGGTCTCGTAAAATTTTATTCACCCTACTTAAAAATCGAAATAACAAATAATACGCGTATAAAGTAAAAAAAGCATTGTGTGTAAAAAAAAAAAAAAAAAATGTAAAACAGAACTTTAACGATGATGACGTGATGAAGTGTGATATGGTAATTCCACGTAAAATTAGCAGCCCATTCACCTCACTTCCTTCGATTTTGATAATTTATTAGTATGATATTCTTACCGATTCAAAACGTGTCGGGAATTTTTTCAGATTTTTGTTTAGCCATTGGTGAAATTTATAAAAAAGAAACGCATAACCAATTCCGAAAAAAAAAACCATTTTTATAAATCTGAAATACTTTACACCGATTCTATGATTCGAAATGTGGATCATAATGGGATCTTAATATTTAGTATTTTTTCGTAAGTTTATAGTTTTTCTATTGTTTGGTTTTTTTTTTTTTAAACGCCTTGATCTAAATAGCTTGCAGAACCACATTATTTTCATGATTCCGTAATCTATCTAGAAAATTCCAATTTCGACATGGAAAAACTAAAAAGTTGCGAAAAAAAGTATCGAGATCTCATTATCGTGTGGGGCTTAAAAATCACGTTTCAAATCATAAAATCTGTGTGAATTTTTACAGATCTTTAAAAATGACGTTTTTCGAATAGTTTTTTTCGATCTTTTTCAAATTACACCAGTGGCTAAAAAAATGTGAAATAAATTCCGAAATTATTTTGAAATCGTAAGAACGTGATACTAAGAAATGATTAAAATCGAAGGAGGTGAGGTAAATGGACTGCTAATTTAACGTGGAACGATCCATACATTTTCATTCACTTGATTCTCATCACTACAAAATTTTCATCTTCTTAAACTTCTTCCTAAACTACTTCGGTGTGTATCATTTTTTATTTTGCATGGCTAAAATAGGTTGATCAATAAGGTCCGATATTGTCAATTGACGATTTGGAATCATTGAACAGTATAAAGTACGTTTCGTCGTTCACCCTTTAACAGCTAAGCCTCTTTCCCGTTGAAAAAAATCATTTTTTTCAACAAAAATGTTTGAAAAATTACACAGTTTAGAAAAATACAAATCTTCAATTTTCATACCTGAATAAAAAGTTTTTCAAACGAAAATATTCAGTGGAGACGTTCTTTAAAGTACTTTACTATTTTTCAAATTGTAAGAGGAAAAAGATATTTTAAAAATTAGCCGTTTCGTCATTGTAGCAAATACGCTAGAATGGCAGTAAAAGGGTTAAAGTGAGAACGTTATTTTTCCTAACGAGTGTGTTTACCGAGCCTCATGATGCTCGAGTGTCACGAATTCTTCTGGCTCGCGTGGCTGAGAATTCCGGCTCGGAGCTTGCGGCTTGAATTAATCAGAAGCCGGTCGCGTATCTGAAAAAGCTCGCTGCACCACCGAAGCGTAATGAAATAGTCCTCGCGGACAATAGAGGAGATAGAAGGGCCTCCATTGTCTACCGGGAATTCATTAGACAATCTTTGCACGAGTGGCATAGCTCAGACTAGCTATGGAACCACGAAGATGAGCGCTGCAAGCAGCCGTTTTTCTGCGGAGCAACGTCATGTGCGAATTCGTGCGAAACGGGCGAGCTGTAGATAATATAACCGGCGTTCCGTCTGCCGAGAGAGAGAGAGAGAGAGAGAGAGAGAGAGAGAGAGAAAGGAAGAAAGGAAACGAAAGAAAAGCTCAAGCTCGGTTTTTCCCCTTTTTTGCACGTACTATTCGACTTAGAGAGTGCTAATAAATTACGCACAGTGTGAAACGGGTGAACTAAATCAGAGCAGATGGCTAACTGCTTGATTCGTGATTCGCAGGCGTTTTTAATTTCCCGTTTCTTTGTTTTAACAAAAAAAAAAAAAAAAAAGGAAGTTTATTTAAGCAACCACGAAAATGAAATGTTGAGTATTTATCAGGGCTCCACTGTTTGAAGTTTTATAGAATCACCTCCAATCATTTTCAGATCTACATTTGTGTGTCATGTATGTCATCAATTTTTTTGTCCGACGATATCTCGAGAACGAGTGACTGGATTTCAATGATTTTGATCTCAATCGACGCGATTTTTCCGAACTTAGAATTGAATAGATTTTGGCTTTGATCCGTTTACCAGTTTTTCAATTATTTGAATAACAAAATTCTGAAAAATCAAATATAAACGATGATGGATCGAGAAACGATAAAGGGGTTTTAATGAAAATTGATATCGTGAAGTTATTTTGGTCGCTAATCACGAATGTAAGGTCAGATTTGTAAATTTTTAATTTGGCGTATTCAATGAGCTGAAATAAAACTGAAAATATTTGGATTTTGATGAAACTCGTCGGTTTCTTGGACGGCTGCAATATCCAAAACGGCGATCAAATATCGTGGAATAAAATCTAAAAATATTCCGATTTCGGTAGAAATTTCTAAAAGGAGGTTTTTCGTGTAACTGATTACGAATCCAAGGTCAGACTTCGAAAAATTGTAATTGTGGATCCATCAGAATAGTTAAAAAATTAAAAAACCGTCACATTTTCATGTAATACGAGTATGGTACCTGAAGGTTTTCAAACCGTTGATAATTTGTAGTTCGAAATTCGATTTGGATACTATTCTTTCTCTCTCTCAGTCTAAGCCCGCTTTGTTTCCCTTATTTTCTCACTGGCAGAAAATTCACAGAGCTTGAATAAGCTGCTGCTCCAGTTGAAAACAATTATTATCGTAAACGTCTGTATACTTTTTGTTACAGTATAAAAAAATGAAGACTATTGTTTCAACAGAACTAATATTCGTTCTCACATTTATAATACATTCCGTGTGTAATCGTAATGAAATTAAACGTTCGCCATTCATTCCGCGAATCAAATTTCTGACCAAAAATCGTTGAACAATTATTTATCTTTCTTTCAAATCATCATCTTCGGACATAACAAATCGTTCTTTTCTCTTTCTAAAAACACGTATAATCTGTCTTTCATACCGACTTCAATTACTTGTAGAAGAAGAAGAAGAAAAGGTGGGAAAAAAATCAGAGACATCGTTCTGGCCGGGTGAGTATTTCTCAGATTAATCAACGAGGAGATCAATTAATTCGTACTTTGACGTAGGACGCTGCTTATTCCGGTTATATTTCTTCTCCTTGACATATACGTCGTCATTTATTACCCGCGGCATCTTGACATCAGCTTTATTACCCTGCTTCCGGAATTCTTCTTCATTTATACTCTCCTTGCGTTATTCCGATTCGATACGTAACGATTATTATCGGATGGAAAAAATTGGCGGGTCGAAGGGCGAAGTCGTCGATCCTTTTCTCAACGTTCATGCAGCAGCTTATATTTACTGCGACGTATCGTAAGTAAGCACAGCGAAATTCTAAACGTCAATATTATTCCTTTGAAGTTTTGTCTCTCGATTAAAGTTTGCCATACATACATATACATTTATATACATATATATGTATATATATATGTATGTACGTATATGGATATATATTACAGACGCCGAAGGTCGGGTTGAGAGAATTGCGATTCCTCGGCAAACTAACTTCGAAGCGTTTGACTACGTAATATCGGTGAGGATCGATAAGACTTCGGAGTTCAAACAGAGAGAGAGAGAGAGAGAGAGAGAGATAAAGAAACGAGAGGAAAATCTGCTTTGTGAAAAAGTCCGCACTACACTGCGACGGATACGTGAAAAGAATTTTTTCCTATCTCTGTCGAATAATATCCGGGTTAAATCGAGCGGGTAAAAAATATTGAAAATGAAAAATTTATCCTCCGGTAGCTCAAGATCTGTAAGATAGGATAACAAGACGAGATCTTGTAAGAACGCTACAAGAATTTACGTACTGAATATTTGTATAATACATGTACAACAAACAGCTGCGATAATAAAATAAAGAGAACCAGATGAAGGGAAAAAAAATAAAAAAAAAAAAAAAAAACAACAGTGCTTCGAGATGCATTAGCGGAATTAGGTATATCACGATGATACCGGAGACTAAAAGCACCATCCGCGGTGCATTTGCGTAAACAAATATATAACGTATTGTATAAGAGAAAGCGAGAGAATGAGGGAGAAAGAGAGAGAAAGAGAGACGGAAAAAATTTCATTCGACAAAAAGTTTTTCTCACCACTCGTGTAACCTGCAGCATTCGCACATATTTATTCCTCCCCTCCCCTTGTAGAAGAATGCGCATTAGTACAACCGACGGACGCCTCCGGCGCGGATGTCATCTTTCTACCCCAATTTTCAACGCCGCTATACAAGCCTGAACTCCGAAATATATATATTTTAACGATGCCGGGGGTGATAATGAATGTTGCGAATATATACCGAGAGGTTCGTGGCTGGGAATGTGTGTGCGTGTGTGTGTGTATGTGCGTTAGGGTGGTTCTTGTTTTGGATTTGTTCGAAATTTGAGTAGGGAAAATCCTCGAATTGGTTAGCGTTTGTTGGATAGAAATCTCTTAAAAAGTTAAAAGGTCTTTATCTCAACCCTAAATCCTCGCGCAATGTCTGCGAAGTTTGTCGTTTAAGATGTACAGATTTTTGGTCAACTTTTATTATACAGAGTGTCCCAGTTTTAAGTTGACAGAGCGAAATATCTTGCGAACAATACTGACTGAGAGAAATTTTTAGTTCCTATTACCGCTCGGTTCTTGACTGTTTTCATTTTTTTTACCACAATCGAAAAATATCGTTATAGGTAGAAAATGAAAATTAGTTTTATAGCTGTTACCGGAAATTCTAGTATCCGTTACTATTTTTTCTCATTACGATCACCGTTGCTATATTTTCTTGTAACTCTTACTATAATTTTTACTCAATATGAGTATTTTTTGAAAATGAAATCGAAGTACAAAATTGCCGTCGCTTTTGTCGGTCTTCTGTTCGCTTTATTCCGTTTCAAATTAAAGAAATTTATTTTTCTCTTCTCATTTTCGTTTACGTCTCTTATACGTGCGTCGTCGACTGGACTCGGAAAAAAGTTTACACACATAACGATGAAAACAAGAAATTTTTCAACGACGATTTCCGACAACTGGATAATGAAAATACATGAAAAATTTGTTAATTCAACTACGCGACGATCCGGCGCTTGAGACTGAATTAAATGAATATTCAAGTTGCTCGGGAGCGAATGTTTGATGTTTGTATCTCGGCGAGGTCGATTGGTTTTTCACTGCGAATGTGTTAGTCGAAGGGTGAAAAGGGTTTAATGTAAAATTGAAAAAAACTATACGTACAGTGTCTATATATACACTCCATTTAAGAAGTGGCAAAGAGAGACGTTGAATATTCATGATTAAACAGTGCGCAATTAAAAACACATCAATTACGCAAAATCCATATAATCATCTCTGCAGCAGCTCCTTTCCTCCTCTCTCTCTCTCTCTCTCTGCTCGCGAACTCGGCGCGCAGTTCGTAATAAGAAGCGGATTTAATTGAAACGAGCTTCTTCAATTTATGATCATTTTTCAGAGCGAGAATGCGATGGAGAATATAAACCGTACTGAAATACTGCGTTGTATCCCATATATATATATATATATTAGAAATATGTTTTCATTAAATTAAGTGTCTAATTTCCTAATTTATTAAAACACAGACACAGACACGGACACCCGCATGCAAGAAATAAACGTAGAAGAAGAAGAATAAAAAAAAAAAAGACAAGGAACAATTATAATATCGCATACCTGTGCATCACTGGTATATATCATTTGCATTATATATACACGGTATATTTGAAGGAGAGCTTTTTCCTTGGGATGTTGAATATGCGAGGAGCGTCGAAGCGTTTTTTCTTGGCTACAATTAACTCGCGGCGCGGTGCAGAGATCTCTGTTAATTAGAAAAGGCAGAGACGAGCCGTTGCGAAAGCGTCTCGGACGTTTCGCGGTAATAAACGAAGATCTTGGGGAACGAGAGATTTTTGCCGACCGTTTCTCGGCTTGATAAAACTTTTTCTCGGGAAATTATTGTCGTTTGTAACACGTGATACGGGGTTTTTTTTCACTCGCGCAGAAATGCAAGATTATCTCTTTTCCCAAGCGACTGCAGAGCGGGATTAATTTTTCGCAACAAAAAAAAAAAAAGAAAAATACAAATCGCAATTACAATTCACAGCACGCTTAATTCACGCGAATTATGATTGTTCTTCGTCCAGACTGTTCGACGCACGGCGATCGACTTATCCGGCAATTCGTCATCTGCTCTAGCCGAAAGGCAAATAGCAAAACAGAGAATCGGGTAAACACTAGCCGTACGTCGTAAATTACACTTGTTTTCCGTCCGGGCAGCGAAGAGTTCGTAGTATTTATTTACGTCGAATAAACAGTTGAAAGAAGAAATTGTTGCAAATTTTCTGTGAGAATATTCATTCTTTCGTTTATCATTCAAGAAATATGTAAATTATTCTTTTGAAATAAAGCTATTCGGCGGTTTGCTTCTATCATGTTTGAGGCAGGGTTGAAATTTTGAACTTGGGAAAGTTGCGAAAGCGCTGAATTTCGAATTTTTTGGCGGAGGAACTTGAAGTTAAGAAATCAAACTTTGACGAAACATCAAAGTTTCGTACGGTCCGAAATCCGACGCTCTAAATTCTGAAAGTGTAAAGTTCCGAAAGAAAGAAATGCCGAGAGGGCATAATTTCGATGAGTCATGGTTCCGAAACTGCGAAAATGAGAAAATTCAAGAATCTGAAAGATCGAAATTGGGAATGATCGAAGCTTTTCAGTGTTCCGTGGATTTTTTGCCTGGTGAAATTTCACCACTTTGATCTTTCTTTGTTTTGGATCATCGATATTTTCACGTTCGGAATCTTCATCATTCTGATTTTTGGTATTTCTGATTTTTTACACCAACTCGTTGAGCAAACTACTCTATGTGACTATATTTTAGTTTGCGGAATTTCACTCTACCGATACTTTATTTTTCCGAATTTTACTCTATCGGAACTTTACTTTTCAAAAATTTTGCTCTATCGTAACTTGAATTATCGAACTTTCGCATTTCGGAACTTAGACCCGTCAAGTTTCCGACCATTCGAAATGTTTGTTGTTTAGTAAAAGTTCGATTTCTTTATTTCAAGTTTCGCCACGAAATAATTCGGAATCAGGCGTTTCTGGAACTCTTCAAATTCGGAACTTCAACCCCGCCCCTCATATTTAAAATCAACGTCTTCTTCAACTTATCTTGGACATTTTTCGACTGATATTTTTGGATCTCGTCGTCGTTTGATGGACGGCGCAGGATCATTTCGTCCCGGTTATGACCGTTAACACCACATTTAGCAGCGGTAACACAATCGTGAGAACGGAGTTTATGAGTCAAGATGGATTTGCACCCCACCGTGAAGATCCGCGCCCTCCATCCCCTAGCCGAAAACTCACTGCAGAACAGTCGTAAAAGGAAATCAATTCGCACAGAGATGCCGAGAGTCCGGAAACTACGAACTCGAAACCTGCGAAATGTCAGTAAAAATCATACGAAACTTGCAGTCAAAAATCACCAATCCGTATTTTTTAACACGAGATAAATTAGAAAGAATCTTTACGCGAACTTCGAAAACACCGAAGAAAACATTTCAACACCACGTTATAATTTTTTCGTTCGAATAAAAAAATTGCTACTTATAATCCATGCAAGTGTCACTGAAATTTTTCAAAATTTACCGATCATATTTTTTATCCTGTCATATTGTACAGTATACGTATCGATTTACGTTTAATTTCTTTTTTCCCCGTGCTGTATACGTACGTGCATTGAAATTCCACCGTGAAACGTAATATATCTGTAGCACTTTAACGTTTTCAGCACCGAAAACGTCGGTGTTAACAGATCCTAAATCCAGGGGGGGACATAAGAAAACAATAAAACCACCGGCGGCATAAAGCGCTTTTCTTAGGGTCCAAAGACAGTCGCAGCGATGCTCGATCGCTTCACCAGCGACTGTACGCCGGGGTAAAAGCTGTGTAAAATATAAATATAAAATATCATCGTTTTTGGGGGGTGGGAGGGTTACGCTTAATCCCCCATATAATGCATCGTAAAATTTTCCCGAGGACAGTGAAACGCGTCCTCTTTTCCTCCGTTACCGTCTTTTCTTCTCTTTTCTTTTTTTTTTTTTTTCTTCTTCTTCTCTCTCGCCCAAGGTGAAAGAGGGAGAAATTTGTTTCGACGCGCAAAGTGCGCAACTCGTTCGAAATTCGAAAGAGAAAGCGGGAAGAACCGCTCCGGCTGTATAAATTTAAAACCTCCAGACGGATGACTTGGCGAGATTTTTCTCATTTGGTGGTTGTTTTTCCAGGGTAAACATAGAGCGGGACCGGCTTGATAGTCGGTCCGCATTTCGGGGTTCGGGAGAAAAAAAAAAAAAAAAGAAAAAGAAAAGGAAAAAAAAAAAAAAAACTCCCCGGCGAATTCAAATCTGGCGTAGAAACGGCAGCCTCGGCCAAATAGAGGCGTAAACAAGACAGAAAGTCGCCTAATGCGTGCGTGACGAGAATTGCCAATCGCTCGGTTAACTTTGTCGAAGAAACGAACGAACGAACGAACGAACGAACGAACGGGGAGGAAAGCTGTCTTCGGAAAAGGGTCCGTTGGGGGTAGTAGGGGGGAGGGGGAGAGAGAGAGGAGAGAGAGAGAGAAGAGGCGCAGAAAAGGGAATCTCGCGATTCCCGAACGCCAAAGGAGATTTGAATATGTTAGGGAAAAGCGGAGGGTTCGAGATGTTTGATTTGGGATTGATCTCCTCTTTTTAATACCGTAATGAGCTCTCCACTCTGTTGACTCTCACTCGAATGTAACGCGTCTCTATCCATCTGCCATCCTTATATACGCGTATATATATATATATACACACACACACACATGCACATACGTGTACAACATCTTACGGAAATGTAAATAAAGTTAATTCATCGCAACATTTTAAGGGGTCTCCTTTTCCTCCGGCTCGTTCATCTCGGTCTGGTGAAACCAAATGGTTATTGCCAGAGTGCTCGTATATACATATGTATATATATATATACGCTTATATCTTGTACGTATCTCATTTTACCCCCTTTTTTATACCCATTTACTTATACTTCTACGCCCCTTTCTTAACGTCGATACCAAATTTCCACGCTTTTCTCACTTTCACGCTGATATATTGTACACTGAGAAAAATTTCGTTTGTTACAGTAACTGGATGAATTGAGTAAAACGGGTATCGTTAAAAAAAAACTGTTTGCATGTTGTTGGAATTACGAAAAACGAGGTACGCCCGCAAGATTGAAAGAATTTGAGATGAGTTTCGAAGTTTACATTCTAGAATGTTGAATGTTCTTGTTATTAGTAATAAGTTGTGTGACAGTGAAGAAATTTATGAAGACCTGAGGAGACAAATTTTTTTGCGAACAATATTAGCATAGATAAAAAAAAATGAATTCTTATATTATAGTCGGTTGTCTCTTACTTTTTTTTTTGTTTGTACACGATTGCCGATATAATGGAAGTTAGTTTAAAATTGATCGTAGGCGTAAGAACAGCGAATAAGATAAAATGAAATTACAACTTTATTTCACCGTCAGAAATTTGTCGAGAATTTCAAATTTTGCCTAAACCCCAAAACGTACATACCGTTGAATAATATAAAAAATCTTTCGCTGAGGGCATAGATTTGAAGAAGTGTAGAGCGGGGGTAAATTCGTTTGAAAAAGCCCCTGAAAGTAGTCGGTAAAATTTGTTACCTTCATCCCGACTGGTCCAAGCACATAATATTACCCTTAGTAAGAAGAGACGCGGGAAATTGAATTCGGATGCGTCGCGGGCTGCATAAACATAAAGGCACGATCTGGAAGCTGAGCGTTCAAAGAGATGTGAGACATCAGACGGCGAGTGAGGTACTAAAAGAAACGCAAAGAGGAGGAAAGTGAGGGATGAAATGAGGGGGAGAAGGTAAAGGAGGAGGAGGAGGACTAGGCAAAGCGTATTGACCTGCAGACAGGGTGCCCACTCTTCCAATATAACGTGTCCAGCTTCGAGTTGTCGTCACTACCGAAGGGATTTCGTCCTTTTTTTTTCTTTTTTTTTTTTCTTTTTTTACCCTCGCGCATGGCGCTTCATTATCCATTCGCATGAACAAAGCGTGTGGAAGCTGAAAGGATGAAAGAAACTGGGGCGTAATTTTTTTTTCCAAACGTCCGACGGATTCGTCGATCAAACGATCCGAAGGAAAGAAAAAAGAAAAAATTATCAACTTAAAAGAAACGTTTTAGTTTATAACTTTTTCTTTTCCTTTTTGCAATCGGTCCTACGCGCGTTTAACATGTTACCTCCGGTAGGTCGAGAATTTATTGTATTTTAATATATATATTTGTAATGTACCGGATTTTGATAGGAATAACAATAATAACTATAATAATAAAGGGACTAATTATATACTTAATTACGCATACGCAGGTGGGTGGGAATTTATTATTCCTATATATTTGGAACTGAAGCTAGACACACTTTTGTTTTCTGGTGTGCAGGATCGGTTATGGGGGAAAGTTTTTTACGGTGTGAGGAGAAAAACGATGGAGAATTAAAAGAAAAGGACGAAGAAGAGAAAAAGATAGAGAAAGAGAGAGAGAGAGAGAGAGAGCGATAGTATGGCTGAAGAAAAGTGTATAAATATGCAAATCCAATCCTAAAGTATTATGAAAAGTTTTGCCGGTCGAGCGGGCTGCAGAAGCTTACCTATCAACTTCGAACTTCTGATAACTTGGAGGGTAGGATGAATAAAAGTGAGCGCGTATCCACTTTGGCTGAGAGTCTCTCGTAATTCCCTCTCTCTCTCTCTCCCTATCATTTTTTATACGATACAACCGAGTTGCTTCTATTCTACCGGGTGAGCGATATGCTGCACTTATATAATGTGTATCAGGGTGGTCCTTAATAGGGTTGTTTTCGAATTTTTATGCTCCCAGGGGCTTAAACGCTTTCAAATTAATTTTGAAAAATATCCCTGGAAATTTGAGCTCTTTGTATCTACTTTTAGATCGTCCGCTTTGTGACCCAAAGAATATTACGGAAATAATATTGGAAAAAGTTTTCTTTGGACTATGAAATTTTACAAGCCGTTGACGAATGTACATATAAATATATATATTTTTGTGGAGAATTTAACGCTTTACAAAACTTTATGCTCTCATGCATAAAGTTCGTAATTGAAAGCGTTAATTTGTTAATTAACGTTCAAAGTTTCATTTGTATTAAAATTATCATTCTGTCAAGTATAGCTACGAAATAAACCTAATCATAAAATATATTACATTGTATTTTCCATTATCCTCGGTATATTTGTCAACGTTTTATAAACTTACAAAGAGCAAAAAAAAAAAATTATTCCTACGTCAGTTCCATAACATATTTTTTGTAATTGGTTGAGACCATTTTTTTTTTTTTTTATCAATTTGAAAGCATTCAAGCCCCTGAGAGCATAAAAATTCAAAAACAACTCTATTAAGGACCTCCCTAACGCATATAATTTACATAATTTTAAGCCGTTAATTCGCAAAAATTTTTGCCCGTTTAACATCCTGCATCGAACTAATGCAACGGGTTTGCAAAAAACGCGTCAAAGACAGCATCTAGCCGTCTAATAATATACAAAAAATATCGGATTGAAAAGAATTTTTGAACGCAGTGAGCTTTTCAATAAAAATAAACATTCCGGCTTGCGAATTCTCTCGCAAGCTGCAGATTATATGCCGACATCGGTTCCTGAATGCAGGATCAACGTTTGAAGCCGGTTTTCCAAGCGGAGAATTTACCACCGTTGCCCCGGACCTTTGAAAAATATCACATTTGCAATTTTCAATCCCTCTCTCCCTCACCCTCGGTGAAATAAACACGTGCCCCGGATTTCCCGAAACGTTACGTACGTTTCAACCTTTCGCCGCTCACCTGAAGCGCGAAATTCTCTCTCTCCGGACCGGCTATCCCGAACGTTATAACCTGCAGAATCATTTTTACCAATATCCAGACCGAAAGCTCGTGCCTTGATTAATTCGCAATAAATTAAATACCGATCGGACGGACATTCCGGGGAAAAATATCAATGGAATGGTAAAAATTATTGAATTCGTACAGAGGCTTACAGGTATATTGATACAAAAAATTGTTCAATTCAATTCGTGCAGAGACTTGTAGAACAACAAATTGTTTGGTTCCATTTTTGATCGAAGAATCTGAACAAATGTAAGGAAAAAATTTCGTTACCAGTAACAGACTTTGGTCATTTTTTCCGAGTATACTTTACTCGATACTCAGATTCCAGAGCGTCGTCCGTTATATCCGAGTTTATCATACCTTGCATATATATATAGCAATCAAATCATTCATGCAAACACAAAGCTCGTAAAAGTTTCTAGGTATATATATTCATATAACGCCCATGCACAGTGAGTCGGAATTCGGTGGCTTGAAGACTATTCGGCACAGTTCCACATCGCCGGCTGCATGTGATAACAATCATCACAATAATGGATATTTCGCAGCAGAATTGTATATATTATACATATGTACGATACACACTTCGGCGAAACTGGGGGGTGAAAATCACCCCAGGTGATCAGACTTCTCATCGCGCTACTGAACTACTCGCCCTTCTACATAACGATCTCAGACACAGAGGCAAAGCATCGATTTTGCAATTTTGCAAACCTTTCTTACACTTGCATGTATGAGACGTTTCATCCCAAACCGACCTACGTATGACTTTCAACGTCGGCAATTTTTTTTTTTTTTAATTTTCAACTATGGTGTAGATTGTAAGAAAAAATTGTCTTTTGCTGATTGTGAGTTTTGAATTTTTTGGATCCTGGGTGTGATTTTTACTGTTCCCAAAAATACGAAAATCTAATTTTCGCATGAATAGCCCTGATCGATTAGCTTTCAATTTCTTCCACTAATTCATTGTTGAAACACGAAAATTTGAATACCGAGATGGAAGTAGAATAGTAAAAAAAATCAACGCACAAAATATAAGTTTGTATTTTCTAAATTTATATTCAATTCAATTTTTCTCGTTTTTCAATTCCTCGTTTCGCTTGTAGCTACTCAAAAAAAAGCTTGCCAACTTCCGTCTTGGTCTAAAAATTTTCGTTTCACAACAAAGTACTCACGAGAAAAATTTAAAAACCAATCGATATTGGCTATTCGTTCCAAAAACTGTGTTTATGTGCGCAGTAAAAATCAACCTAGTGGTCCAAAAAATCTAAAACTCAGTGAAAGATGATTTTTTTTCGACACCTTACGTCATACTTAAAAAATTTTTCAATTCACCAATCGTGAGGGTTATACGTAGAGGTCGGTTTAGTCTGGAATGCCTCGTACACACACACACACACACACATATATATATACATATGTATCTTGAGTTTCTTGAGTATGGTTTTTTGCATGTGTGGAATTGTACCGAATGCAAATCCGACGCGATGCCGATCAAAGAGCAGACCAAACGAGACCTTTAATTTTCGATTCAAATTTCTGGATGTGAAAACGAAAATGATGAAAAAAAAAAAAAAGAAAAATGGAGCACCTTGACGCGCCACTTTGCTCGTAGAATGTGCGGCACGTGTTGCTCCACTGATCGCCCCCCAGCTTCGCCGAGACGGAAGAAGCTCCGCTGCACCCTCTGCGAATTCTTAATCCTACTACCGACGACTCCGAGGGGGCGACGATGTTCCGCTAACAAGAAACTGATGTCGTACTGTATAAGTCCCGCACGCGAGGGGCGAAGCGTTTCAAGACTACGCGAATCCCCGATCTCGGGGCTCTAAGTAAGTGGGCAACGACACTTTCCGGGGCGAACCATCCGCGTGGGAAATTCCTGTCGATCTCACGAATTTCACCAATTTTTACAACTCAGGTGATCCGAACCGCGAATTCATCGAAACTCGTACACTGAGAGAAATTTTTAGTTTCTTTTACCGCTCGGTCCTTGACTATTTTCATTTTTTACCACAATCGAAAAATATAGTTCTGGGTAGAAAATGAAAATTAGTTTTATAGCTGTTACCGGAAAGTCTGGTATCCGTTAGTATTCTTTCTCGTTACGATCACTGTTGCTATATTTTCTTGCAACTGTTGCGAAAATTTAATGCTCGTGCAACGATAAATTGACGCTAAATACTGGTTTAACTAAAAAAGTAGAGTAAACCGAAGAAACTGATTTCGCGTTGCAATTACCAAAAAAGAATTGACAATAAAAAAATTGCGCGTTGTCCGATAGTATGGACGGGCTATTATATGAACCTGGCATCGTAACTAAACAATTTGTATGAAAATTCTCCATTCGAAACTTCAAACGCGGTTTTCTCGAAACCTGGTTTTTCAAAACCGTGTGCACTCTTAAAGGAAGAGTTTTCGAGCTATCCGTTTCAATTTTGTACACAACATTCTTCAGGCCACTCTTCATCCTACTTTGTCTTTTCTAATTCTAACAGTATTAAATCACTTGTCGTCACGATACTTATTCTACTAAAAATTTTTCACCGACTGTAACAAATGAAATTATTTCCAGTGTAGTTTCCTAAATTTTTTTTTCATTCAAACAAAACTTCGACATGAATTCGAACAAAATCCTCGCTAATATCAAATTATCGCAACACAGCGCAACCAAAAACAATAGTAATTAACACATGTGCAAAGCAAAGAAAAAAAAAAACAAAGAAAAGAAAAAAACAAACTACCTTTTTGTATCCGGAACGATAATTTTCGGAGATGATAAAAAATGAAGACAGTCAATCACTGCAGAGAATATTTTTATCGTTGGCTAGAAAATCCTCTTCAATTATACCGCGAGTTTGAATTATTTTGACCACGACTTCGAATTTCGAGCCGTCTAGCCTTGCCCTTACAAAGACTGGGGGATTTGCACTGGTTTCAATAAAACGGTTTACGCCTAGCACGGGATTCCCAGGGTTATATAACGGCCTCGGACTTAGCGAGAGGTAGCGACCATAATTCAGAGCTGGCTGAAATTGAATATCATTGCTCGATTTCGGGGCGCTTTGGTCGTCAATGTCTTACCTACCCCTGAATATGAATTATACGACTATAGCATGTACAGGGGATGAGTGCTTATGCCCGCGTCATTTTACTTTATGATCCCGCTGTTCATCCGGGTGCGTCTGATCCTCCGTTCGTGCATTCGCTCTCCTAAATTCTCCACGGAATTTTACTTTAACGACTTTCAAAGCTAATAATAACCGCCGCTCTCATTCGAGCTTTCGAGACGTCGCAAGATCGGAGTTCGCATTGTTTTCTAATCCCGTTTCTCCCTCCGAGCTACTGGTCGAGCTAAGGATTTTCGCAAAAATGGTTGTATGAAAATATTGGCACCGTTTATAATCGCAAACTCGTGATATTTCTTACTCGAATTGAAAATCTGGAACGAAAATTGGTGAGAAGAAAATCGGACAATGAGACAAAGGGCTCTCTCTCGCCTATAGTGATCGTAAAAACGTCACTGACAAACCGCGGCGAAAACAATCTCCGCTTTTACGACGGATCGTAAATTCATTTGGAAAATTCAGGGGCTGATGGGGGAGGGGGGAGGGTGCCCTTCGACGCTACGGTACCCCCTTAGTCCCTCGGATATTTCATTACCCATAACCTAACGTCATATTGTTGTCACACGGTTGTAAAACTGGGACAAAAGAATTTTCTACGGTTCGAGTCGGGTTCTGTTAGTCGAGGCATTGTAATATTAGGTATTTATGGACAATCTGCCGGGGTAAAAGCTTCCAAGTTATTTTTCAACGACATCTTGACAAGAGATACTTGAAAATAAGGGTGGGAAATTTTAAAGGGGATGATAAAAAAAAAAATTTGAATCCAGTTTTGCCTTCACTCTCGTTATTTTTACTTTCGCATAAAATTGGTGGCTAAGTTTTTTGTTTTTTTTTTTTTTTTCAGGATACTGATAGAGGATGTCTTTAATTTTACTGATCAGAATTCATCACCGCTTTCAATATTATTACACATTTCTAATTGATACGTATTTTTTTTTTGTCAATTGATACGAGCACGAGTTGGTTAATTTGAGTTCCGAGATTGTGAAAAGTTGGGAAATATTTACTAAACTATGCAAAGATTTCCTCAATAATTTAAGGGGAATAGAATCGTGGAAGTTCTCTATAACATATTTTCACATCACGTGTCCGTCAAGTACGTAATACTTCTTCGAAATTTCGTCCTATTCAATGGACTTGTTTCTCTGAAACTAATGATATAATATTGTGCACAATTGAATCGTTGAGCATGAACAAGCATTGATTCTAATATTAAATAAAAATAACAGCATCGTCTTCAGAGCATTCCATGTCAGCTGAACCCAATTGGAATTTTAACTTTTTGGGAGTTTTATACAAGTGGAAAATTGACACATAATGCTCCATTGGCAATGCTGATATTTTTATCAAACAGTAGCATCGACGTTGATTGATTTCTTAGACTTGTAGATTTTTTGGAATAGTTAATCCCGTGCTGAAATATATCTATGAAAAATTGTTTCTTGACCTCAATTAACCTTCTAACGCATCAATAAATAATAACGTGAACTAAACTAATTACAAAAGAAAAAGATAGTAAAGATCCCGTTAAAATATAATCTCAAATTTTTACCTGGTTACGACGCGTAGAAAATTTAAAATTTTCAAAAACGGACGAACGATGAACGTAGAGAAAAGGAAAAGGATGACTTAACCACCCATGATCGAGTCAAGGACGGCAATTCTGAGCTCCCAGCTTCCCATCGCAGAGTTAAATTAGTTGAAAAACACATTTATAAAATTTGTAAAAGATGACATCGAGTAAAAATGTGCATATTTTGAATGGCGAACTTGACAGAGATTTCTGTTCCTTTATTTGGAACCAATATACCGTAATTCCAACAATATTCAAACAATTTTTTCAACGATACCCGTTTTACTCAATTTTTCCAGTTACCGTTACAAATGAAATTTTTCTCAGTGTACGGAGGAAATTCCTGTCAAATTTCAAAAACCTTCGAAGTCAGGATCAACCAAACCAACATGTATGTACAGAGAGGCCTGAGACTTAGAGTGCAGAGATAACCGCGCGTTGGTATTAAAGTTATCTCTTAGCTTGTAGCAAAGTGAAGTGAACGGTTGCAGCGAAGCTGTCACGCATGAATGAGACATTCCGTGGAATACAGAACTAACCTCTATTATACTACGCCCATGCAGTATACTGTACATACGTGTCGACTGTCGAGTGTTTCCTACAAGTGGAATTTATTAGCAGCATGCAGACGACACGGGCGGACCAGTCGAGTAAATAATTAGAGCAGTGTCAGCCGCGCGTTTCGCGCTACGTCTCGTTGGGAACGGAACGAAACGGAACGAAACGGAATCAAATGGAACGGAATGGAACGGAACGGAACGACGCAGAGCGTTGTGCGCAGGCAGAGGACAAAGGCGTCACCGCGAGGAAAGTAAATTTGCGAAAACAGGAGCCAGTCTGGGACTGAGGAGGAAAACAAAAACTGAAGAAACTTTGGGGGAAGACGAGTACGCGCGCAATGCTCGGACAACGAACTGCAGAGACGCGAAATTCTACCCCGAAAGATCCGCTATCTCCCCCCCTCCCCCTCGCCCCTGGTTTCCGTTCTCTCCACGCATCCTCCTCCACCTGTCCAACTCGACCAGACGACTTCAGAATGCCTCTCTCGGCACGCCAGCCTTCCAATTCCTTCTCTTTAATCAACCGGAGTCGCCTTCGCTTCAGATATACGAGTTCGTTGAATTATTTTCAGTCTTTTTTCTTTTTTGAGAAGAAAAAAAATTAAAAAATTTCCAGTTTTTCAACGACTAAACTCAATTTCTTTTTAATTCCATTATCTTACACTGTACGTACCTACTCGAATTCTTGATGGTCTTCGGATTTTGACTCTATCTCCGTAGCATTTTTTAATAATCCTTATATATTTCAGCCAAGTTTGATAGGTTAAAAATTTTTTCGCCGTAGAGTATCTTTTTTATTAATTTGGTTTCTTAGGTCTCAAAAATGATATTCAGAACATCGTAGGATCAACGGCTGGATGGATTGGACAAGATTTCTCTATTTTTTCAACACATCTTTTGAACATTGACTTGGGACTATACTCAAAAATCGTTCTCAAAGAAAAGAAGTTTCAAAAGTTTTTATTCTTCACTGGACCGCGATTCATTTCTATCGATTCACGCAGTTTCTTAACTACAATTGCAAAATCTGCCAAAACGTAGAATGTAGAAAAATTTTCAGAAATTCAAAGCTTGACATTTTTACTGCATTCGCATTGTTTTGTTCGCTTTAAATTTCACTGATCAATGAAGTTTTTCCATCAGTAGCTGTAAAATGTGTGAAATCATGTTTAATTTTGTACGATCCACGGTGAACAATAACTGTGATTTTGAAAAGAAACAAATCGAAAAAATCTCGTTAATAATAGTTTTCAAACTTTCATTTCTGTGCAAAAATTTGAGTGTCAGCTTGCAAGTATACCAAACTTTTACGTTTAATAAGAAAAATTTCAGTAGAACTTTCTCATTCCTTTATCCAATCCGTGTTACTTATCCTACAGAAAGAAAATCTCTGATGACTTGGTAGAAAAAAAAAACATCAAAAAATATCTCCGTTAAAGAGAAAAGGAAGAAATTGTTTTCGGTTTTAGATCCGCAGTTTGCAAACACGGACGATGTCTTGAGCTACAAAAAAAAAAAAAAAACGGTGAAACCTACAATTTTTTCAGCATTTCATGCTTTTACTACTGTAACGTCAAAATGAATCAAGAATCAAGAAAGTCGGATCTGTTCCATATATCAAAAAAACCGCGGATCACATCCTTTTGTTTTTGAGCCTCGATATTAGCTCCGAATTTTTTCCGCGTTTGGCCACGCGGAATATAAAGAAAGGATGCAAGCTCGGAGTGCAGTCGAGCTTACCGGTCACTCGTAGCGACTCTGATTCGTTTCCAAGTTCGCCAATGCATGTCGAGCAGCTTTACGTGCACCTCAATAAACACGTATACACGCATAGACGCCGAAAGGCTGCGCCGCCCTAAAGCGACCCCCAGGTATCGATCATTCTCCCCGGCTACGTTGCTGGTTACTGGTTGCTGCTACTGCAGGCCTGCCGTATATATGCTAACTATACCGAATACGTCTAGACTATTTTTTATGCTTACCCCAGTTTATAGTGAATAAAAATGAGGAATGAAAAAGCCCACCAAAAAGGGGTTTCGGTCCACCGTTTCAACCTTTCGATCATCCGGGTTGGGGGTGAAGATGTATGAGGGACGGAAAATCGAACGATTCAAGGTATCGAATTTTCAACAAGATACCAAAATCTGTTTCACGAAATTTCAAAATATGCATTTAAAAGTCGACATGTGTTCAGAATCATTGAAATAGATAAGTATACAAAACATGTTGGAACTTTAATGATTCTGTCATTCATTTTCTATTATAATTTACCTTACTCCACATAGTGTCCTTTTTGTAATTCGACTTTCGATATTCTTACTAACGATAAAACAGATGTTCGCGTTTTTGAAAATTCGACAATGCGACCCCCTTCCGTTTAATAATTGTTCCACGTTTTTAACCACATTCTCTTTCCGTTGTTTACCTGCAAAACTTTTCGTTTCACGTTTTTCACCCCCGCCGCTAGGCGTCAGTGAAAAAGCAATGATTTCATGGCTTGACACTGTTTTTTAATAATCGCAAACTCGAGGGGCAGATTCGTCAAACGACGGTTTTTCAGCTCTGTGGCGTTGGGAAAACTCCACTCTGCAGGACTCGAACAGGGATGATCATATACTCCAGAGATCTACGCCATACCATGTGGTGAGATATTAAAAAACCGTTCATTGGTTACCCGTCATACCTTCAGGGTAAAAAAAAGGGGTGATTATATTCTGACTCTTTGAAACGCGCGCAAAGCAGACTTACACCAAGAAATTCGTACCAACGTTTAGAATTTTTTACATCTATTTTTTCTCCCTCTGAGAAACAAGAAGTGACGGAAGAATGGGATGGAGATTGAATTATCAACGGGTGAAAGATTTTTAAAACTGAAAAAAATTCGTAGTAGACGTACTGAACGAAAAAACGAAGAAGAAAAAAAAATAAACAACTAAAAATAAATTGGAAACTAAATATAACAGTAGACACAGCGAATTTACGTTTAAGAAAATATCAAAAAAATTCATCACCGCATTGTTCTATGTACACGTATGCATATGTATTATACGTATACGTAGATATGTACAATAGTACGAGTTCTAGTGTTACACGACCAACGGTTGGTTAGAAAATATCTCGTTTAAAATTTTTACCCACCAGAAATCCAGTAATTACATACTGCTGAAATGTACTCTTTGCACTTTCCTTTTCTTTCCAGATACATGAGTCCTCGGGTTTTAGATTAAATTTTATTAAAGACCAAAAATGGAAAAAAAATTAATGCTCGGTTCACAGGTCTTTTTTTTTATCCAATTTTTGCACATAATTCGTATATCACGTTAGATATTCGCGTACGATTACATTTATGATTTATCGTGATTAGGAATTAATAGTGTTACAAAGGGTGAAATCGACCGTCTTACCCCCTTTTAATGATCCAGTAGTCATCATAGATAAAACAAGTTTATAAACCTCTTACGTCTTTAAAAAGAATAAGGTTGCTGCATCAACCAACATTATTGTAGAAACAGTCTTGTTTCAGACTTTAAACTAGAAACACGTTCCCTGCTATTAAAGCTTTTTCACAAAATTTTATTTACGCCTTTAATTCGTCTCATTAAATAAGCTCACGAATCCTTATTAATTTTTGCAACGTCATAGAACGTTACAATAGTATAAATCTAACCTATTATAATGGTAATGGTAAAATCATAATGAAACGAGTATTTGATAAACGTAGTAAAACGACGAATGAGGAAACGTTAAATCGCCTCAGCATGCACGTAGCAGCTTGTAAAACGTACCGGTTTCAAACAAGTCTTGCACACAGGAATTCGACGAGAGCCGCAGCTAATCACCGAACCCGTTCACCCCGATCAAACTAGTTACAAGATAGTTTCTTTGTAGCTAGTCACGTGCGCAAGTGAGGGCTCACCCCGAGTGGCTCGGTTCAGAGTCTGTAACGAGTCTGAGAAGTCCTCGAAGAAACGGCGTGCGGAGGATGAGAAATTTGTAAGAAGAAGAATGAAAGAAAAATAATAAAAAAGAAAAAAGAAAAAACCGCTTCGTGGGTGAGGTTTATTTTTTTAATTTTAATTTTATATTTTCCTTCTCTCTTTCGGGCTACCTTCGTTAATTCATTTTGATCGCGATGAAAATGAAACTCGAGGTTTCCATCCGCTTGATAGCGAAAACGCGACGGAAGCGAAACGAGACGAGAACGGATGAAAGGATCTGTGCAATTTGGAAGGAAGAAATAAGTGTATCGTGTCGAATGGAAGCGATGTCGGTAAATAGTAACGATCACGAGATTCGGCGATATTTCTCACCCTATTGGCCGATGCCGCGACGAAACGGCGTTACCTTGGCTGGTGGGTTGGTGGGTAGGTAGGTACATCCCCATAAATACGCTTCGCTTCGGTATAGAGATAGGCGTAACGGAATAAAGGGCGAAGGGACGGACGCAAGGCTTCGCGCGCGCCGCTCCTTGGGGATGATGCGGGATGCCGAGTCTCCCGGGAGGGCTAATGGCGCGATAGATTCGCCTTTTATTAGTCTCGGAAGGTTATATGCCCGAATTCGGAAGGCGGCATTGCCCCCACCCCCACCCCCCTTTCGCTCGAGAAGATCAGAAAGAAACGGAGTGAGAATGATTTTGCGCTTTTATATTTCGAAAATTTTTTACGAAGAGAGTTGTTCAATCTATTCGATGCAGGATTCCTTATCAACTAATTGGATGTTTGTTCGAAGAATCTCTCGTCGTGATTTTGAGCTATTATATTTTGAAAATTTGTGTAGAGAAGAGAATTTTTCAATCGTTTCAATGCAGAATTCTTTATTATCGAATCGGTTGTTTATTCATAGAATTTTTTGTCGTGATTTTGCGCTTTTTACATTTTGAAAATTTTTATATCTACATCTCTTCGAACGATCTGGACGAAGAGAATTTTTCAATCGATTCGATGCAGGATTCTTTATTATAAGGAATCACATGTTTATTCACAGAATTTCTCGTCATTTCATTTGTACGATTAACTTTCCGTACGACGAATTTTTAGAGAATCTCTAGCAGACGATTTTAGTCTTACAATTTTTTATCGACTGATCGAACAGAAATTATACCCGAATGTGAGGGGATAGGTTGAATTCTTAAACGTCTAATTCAGAATTGTATGGTGGCGAAAGTAGAAGTAAAGAAATCAGACTTTTACGAAATCATAAAGTTGCGATGTTCGGAAACCCGACGTCTCAAAGTTCCGACATGCTAGATTTCGAAAATTCAAGTTACGGTAGAGCAAAGTTCCAAAAATTAAAATATACTCACACGGCGTAGTTTACTAAACGAGTGGGTGTAAAAAATTAGAATGACCGAGATTCCGACCGTGAAAATATAGAAAATCCAAAACAAGGAAAGATCAAAGTGGTAAAATTTCACTAAGCCAGTATTTCACAGAACTGAAAATCTGGGTTCATTCGGAATTTCGAAGTTTCAGATTTTTAAACTTTCTCATTTTCGCACTTGCGGAACTTTGACTTGTCGAAGTTACGCTCATTTGGCATTTTGTTCCTTCGGAACTTTGACGTTTGGTCAAAGTTCGATTTCTTTACTGTCAATTTCGCAACTAAAAAATTCGACATTTGGCGATTTCGGAACTTTTCAAATTCGGAATTTCAGCCTCACCCCGAAAATTTGACCAAGTTTTCAACACATCGAGAAACTCAAATGTAAAAACGACTATAAAACACGGGTTTTAAATTCAAGACTACGGAATGCCCGATCTCGGTACGACGGAATGGGTGAAATCGAGTTCGGTAAACAGTCGAGAGTGGTCTGGAGTTGAATAGCCCCCGTTAGACGGGGGGTTATAACATACTATTTGAAATATATCCAACCCCCTGTCACAACGGAATTATACTACACATAATAGCGGAGGATATCTTCGGCTGCAGCGATTCGGCTCGAGGTTTTCTTGAAAAACAAATTGTAATGCGCGGTATTCTTGCACGAAGATTGCCAAGGTACAAAGAATTGATACGATATTATACATTGCGGTCTGGAGCACAATCTGGATAAGTTTTACGAGAATATAATACCTAATTGGCCGGCGTTCCTCAAGAGAGAAAAAGAGAAGGAGAGAGCTTTTTTCGTTCGAATAAAAACCGGGTTCGATTTCTACGGTCCGTCGATCGCAGCGTTCGAATACGGTTTGTCGCATTTTATATGGGAAGGTGGAAGAGAGAGAAAAAAAAAAAAAAAAAGTCGAGAAGTAGAAAAATAAGAAGAATAAAAAGAACAAGGACGGAGAAGAAAAATCCTCAACGGTCCATCGGATCTATTCATTGCATATACTGAGCTCGGAGATTTTTCCCCGAAGGGCGGGCTTCCAGATTCGAACTGAATGGTGTCCGGTGTAGAAAATATGCCCCCTGAAAACGGGGAATATAATTTGAATATCTCAGAGCTGCCAGAGTGTGAAAAAAAATATGAAAACTTTCTTCGATTTTTCGACATTTTCTTATCCTTTTACTTTTTTTTTTCTCCTTCTTCTCTTCTTACCACCCGAAAGTCGGACCATAACCGGCGGGGAATTTATACCATTGCGAATTCTTCCTAAAGGGAGGTTTACACCGTATTTCGCTCAACTCGGCTCGATCTTGTCGAGGAAAAATTTCGCTCTCCCTACGGCCGGTGGAAAAAAGAAGGGAATAACGCGCAGGGAAAGAGAGGGGAAATTCATACTTCTCGATAATAAAAATCTCCCGTCTTTCCGTCGACTCTGCGATACCTTGGTGTATTATTTTTTCTTCTTCTATTCCTTCCTTTTTTTTTCCTCGTCATTCGTTTCGAGATGTCCAGGCGACGAGAAACTCCGAAACTTTCGCGTCTTTTCCGTTTGAATTTCAAATTGTACGGTCAAATTGTTGAGTTGTTTTCGTTTCTTTTTTTTTTTTTGTTTCTTTCTTTACGAGCGTCGCGTTTGCCGCACTGTGTCAAGTCCGCCAACTGTTATTACCTTTTTATCAACGATTTCGTCGATAGTGAATGTGAGATAAGGACGAAAAGTCAAAAGTCGACACTTTTTGTTCATCCTACTTAGAGATTTTATTGAACATTTATCATAATTTATATTATTATATTCGTAAGCTACAAAAAATCAAAAATAGAAAAATACAAGGTAATCGAAGTGTGAAGTAAGGTTCGTACATCGATAGCTCAATTTATTTGGAAGACTATTTGATAAATATTTAATTGAATCGATTCTCTTTCTTTCAGCAATCAATTGAATATTACTGCTTACAATTAGTCATAATCAATATCGTTGGAATGTTATAAAACTCGACACTTGACGTATAAATCGCAAAAAAAAAAAAAAAAATGCACGTGTAAATTTCTAGAAATTAATCTTTTAAAGAAAATCTATCACCGCAGCGCCAAAACGAACTTATTTAATAAATTTTTAACAATTCCAAAGTGATTTAAAATGGAGCATTAATATCCGAGCTTTTCCCTAAAATTCCAATATTCTCTGTTTTAATATTTTCACTGAGATATTCGTAATTTTTTAAATACCGCAGTGAACAAAAAGTAAAGATTTTCAAGGAACATTTAATAGCTCGGCGTTGAAATAGCCTCGAAGTTGTAAGAGTTGATTATTATTATTATTTTTTTTTTTTCACCACGTGAAATACTGTTCCACTTCTAATTATTATTATCACTATAGTATATACCCATACCTGCGTAATATAAATGAAAACAAGTTGATAATCCGTGTCTGTGGGGTTCTTAATAATTAATTACCGTGAATTACAACCGAGGAGGGCGAAGACGAGTTTATTCTACTTTTAATATCTCCATGTATTTTTTTTTTTTTTTTTTTTTCCCTCCTTCGCCGTGCAGCCGCGGCTGTCAACTTTGGCAAAGCGGATACGAAGGGCACCCGACTATGCCTCTCGTTTGTAAAATGGAAATATAGGATGCGGTTGCGACCACGGAGAGTGGAAATTCCCCTCCCGCTAACTGCTGAGTAATTAAATCCAACTCGGTGGGGGTGAATGAGGGGGGAATTTCGGGGGTGGTAATAAACCAGAACTGGTCCTCATAAATTCTAGGAAACTATCCGACTCCCTTCGCTTTGCAGTCCCTCTCTCTCTCTCTCTCTCTCTCTCTCTCTCTCTCTCTCTCTCTTCATCATGTACTCGTACAACTCGATGATTTCTGGAGCTACAGCGAAACTACAAAACACGCCACGCAGCTCTCAGCATTAATAGCTCCGAAATTTTCACCCGTCCAAACGCGAGCTTGCAGCCGTGCGTCACGAAAGCTTCGCTATCCTGGCGTCATTTTTCCTCGAAAGAAGATTAGAGCCGCGTGACGAATTTAACGGGGGTGAAACATCCGACTGCTGAGTCATCCATCCGCCTGAGCTTCGTCATGACGTCGATGTAGAACGTAATTCGCGAAATTTCATCGTAGGTTGGCAAAATTTTCTCGTTTTTCTTTACATTAGAAAATCTCAGGTGCTCTTCAAGTTTTTCATTTAAAGTACTCTGAAAATCGAGAAGACATCTTTTTGGGGTACTTTTTGAATTATTACTCCTTATGCGGAAATGGAGCTTTTTAGATGATTTTGAAATACACAAAGATCAGTCAATGGGACGGTTGAAATACCGAATTTTTAATTACGCGAAATCTAAGGTATTGTTCAACATTTTTTTGTTATTTTTCCAAAACTGAAAAAGTAGCCTTTTAGTAATTATTTATAAATACTGAAAGTGATTTTGAAAAAGTCCCTTTATTCTCTAAAAATTTCAGAAACTGTATTTTCTATTCCAATTAATATTTCAAAGACCGATTCCATGAAGGGATGATTTTTCCCAATTTTTTTTTACTCAACTGAAACATCATTCGAACGGTTTGAAAATTTCCGATATATTCTCTAAACTTTTTTTTTCGTCTAAAACATTTCTAGACCGGTTCCATTATGGAGCAATTCTTCTCTATTTTACTTTTGACACATCCAACTTTTCTTATCAACTTCGTATTGTAATAAAAGTTATAAGAATATTTTGGAATTTTCAGACTGAGTAAATAATGTTTTAGTTGATCGAAAAAATTAAAACTGCTTGCAAAAAAAAAAAAAAAAAATAGAAATAAAAACTCGAGCTATTATGGGCCCGGTCTTGAAGTGTTTCGAAAAGAAAATACAGTTTTTGAGAATTTCTTGAGAATTTTGAAAAAGTTTCTTTTAAAAATCGCAGTTGAATAAAAGAGCTCCAAAAATTCAGGGCCCCTTGTAAGAGTTGAGACAATTGCAGAAATAATTTTGAAAAATTGTCAGGATAAGCCGTTGTGTCGGATTCGCATGAAATTCCCCATATACGGAATTTTAATTGATAGAGAATTGAAATATAGCGAAGTAAAAATGTTGAAAAATCAAGTACGGAAAATCAAAATGAGTGAAAATCTGACGATTCTTTATTCTGGATAAAATTCCTACTTTACATATTTCGATCTGTCAAAATTTAGTTTTTTTGTTCGACTCGACCTTTCAACACTTCGACGAATATTCGCGTCATTGAAAATTGAACATCGTGACAAATCGATTCTCCGATCCATCGACATTTTGCCATCCTTCCACCCTCGTAAGTTCACCCTACCTTTTCATTTTTCGAAAGTCGATAAATTAGTTTTCTTCAACCGCTATGAGAGGCCGATTCGGAACCAGCCGAAGACGTGAAATCGACGTTTGATAATTGAGAGCTCGTCTGGCTTGGAGTTTATGGGTCTATGCGCGAGGATTAGGGAGCATCCACCTTATATATATATATATATACATATATATATACATCGAGCATTGCGCAGGGTGGGATTTACGATAGTCGGGGCGAAGCCTCGAGGCGAATGGAGATTTAAGGTTAATTGAGATTTTCTCTACCCTTTTCTCGCTCGGCACCTGATCCCCTTCTACATTCACTTACCACCGTTGTTCAATCGGTGTTACCTCCTTAGCTCCATACGTCTCTCGACTATTTCCAACCCCAAAAAAGTACCGTGACTTTATTCTCATAAGTATAGCCGAAGGATCCCGTAGAGCAAGCAGATTTTCCCCTCCTCCGTTCCTTCGGTAAATTTTTTGCGCGCGGGTCTAACCGAATTTTTTTATTTCTTTTTTCTTCAACCCTCTCCGGCGAAGGGGGAAAAAATTAGCCAGCCAACCAGCCACATTCATTCATGGGATATCGTACGACGTGCCTTATACGCTGAAAACTTGAGGGGTTGGGTGGAAAAGAGACTCGGACTGAGGGAGTTTTTCGCGTTTCTTTTTCGCTTTTTTTTTCCGAGTGTCGCAGTTTGTTTTCACCTCAAGGATCTCCGGTTCGCTTCTTTGAATTCCCCGCGTTGAACACCGTCAGAATGAAATGGATTATTCAGAGGCCAAAAGCTGACTTATGACCGAGGGAAATCCTCGGTTTAGTTTCAGCACATTTTCGTTTCTTCTCGCTCGTCGTGTTGCCTGATTTATACGGCGGCAGTGCGTAAACCGAAACGAGAAACTAGGAAACTGGGAAACTGGAACAATCCACAACCCCTCGATTCCCCCGGACAACGATAATAATTCCAAAAGTGATTCATTTCTTCTGGCCGTCCGACGAGACTCTCGACAAAAATTTCTCATCCCTTCCGATAATATCTCATCGTTAAAGCACATTTCGCCGTTGCCAAACAACGGTACAACAATAACCAGTCATGAAATTTTACTAAACTATTTCAGTCGAAAAATGTCGTTACAATTTTTCCTCGTTCAAATACAACGCCCACTTACATGTCATATGTCAAAATTATTACCTAATCGACGTTTTCACAGTTTTAAAGATTATTTTCTGGTTAAAAATAAATCGGACGTCGTTCTTTCGATATATTTTTTGTTTTTCAACACAGCACAGACGCACGATCGGATCAGCAATTTAAACTATCAAATAAAATCTCCTTCGTTATTGCAACGAATACCTAAAACATATTTAATAAACTCAATATAGTTATATAAATTGTTGCACGTTGGTATAAATTTCAGGTTTCGATCCCTCTTTCGAAAGAAAATACGAAAACAAAAAATCAAATGAAAAAAAAAAAAAAAATGTCGATATCGCAGCCCAACTTTTCTTTCGTCTGTCTGCAACGAAAGTAATTAGGAGTCGAGGCAATTAGCACCCTCGTGGTTCGGGGGTTGGAGTTTCCGGAGTTTGACGCACCCGTTATTCGCAACCCGCCACAGCTAGTTCGGATGGTCCAACAGGGACGTCGAGTTTTCCTAGGTTAATATCGCGCTTCAGAATACGAGATAAAGACATCAATTCAGTCCTGCGATAGACGCTGACTATTCATAACGCTATATGTAATATGGTTTATCCCTGTCCTTCACGTTCTGTAAATTATACTCGGTTTGTCCGTCTCGCTTTCCACCTTTTCATTTACTAATTTTCTCTCACTTCTTTCTCCCCCCCCCTCCCTCCCTCCCAGCAAACGAACGAGAAAGAAGGAAAACACGCGGGAATAAAAACGAAAATTAAACGATCTGATAATTCCTCGGTATAAACTCGAGAGCAATGCGCGTCGCATTTTCACTACCATGTTTGCTTAACGATAATTCAGTCGTATTTGCCCAGACGAATAGTATATACATAGATTACACATATGTATAATGTATATATATATATATATATACATATACCACCCTTGGTTATACGTTTCACTTTGCAGCAGTCGAATAACGATGAATAATAATGGTAATAATAATAATAATAATAATCGTACAGTAATCATAATACAATGTAAATAATAATAATAGTTACTCGCGTTTACAGGCAAAGGATTATTTTGCTAATCGCAGGAATAGCTTATGTATCTTATTTGCACGTATCTTACACGTTTTATTTGTTAGATTTTGGATAAGCGTAGACAACGCTAAATCAATTAATGTCTAGAGATTAATAAAACGATTAAAGGAGACGGACTACAGAAATAATGCTGATATTACTGATTATACTCGCGGAGTTTGGAAATAAATCAAAGAGCAATGAGAAATACAGATTCCAGATTTTATACGTTGCACCGTCTTCGAATGTCACACTTATTAATTCTCATCAATATCAGGAATATGCAAAAAGGAGGAGAAAAAAGCTTGGATCCTTGGGTTTCAGGATTTTAAGGACATTCGGGACAACCTGGAAGTACGGAAGATGGGATAAATCGTAAGTTTATACACTGAGAAAAATTTCATTTGTTACAGAGACTAGAAAAATTGAGCATTAAATTTTCGCAACAGTTACAAGAAAATCTAGCAACAGTGATCGTAATGAGAAAGAATAGCAACGGATATCAGACTTTCCGGTAAAAGCTATAAAACTGATTTTCATTTTCTACCAAGAACTATATTTTTCGCCTGTGGTAAAAAATGAAAATAGTTAAGGACTGAACGGTATCCGGAAATAAAAATATCTCTCAGTGTAATGACAATCGATTGTAAGATCACGTCATTGCTTGAATTCGTTACTTTGAGCTCTTTATCTTGTTTCAGCAACACCGTGTTCCCGACTTTCCTGTAACTCGTTTCGTTTTTACTCTTCTTTCTTTTTACTTGATCCCGATAGACATTCTTGAAAGCTTTATGTACCTATACGTGTATATTCCTGCGTAGCGATTCTTTGATTATTGAGGAATCGAAAAGCAATTTCCTCCGTGGCAAAAGCGAAGAATTCTTTCGCCATTCGAGAAGCCGCGAATTGCACGGTGTCACGAACGGGGTTGAAAGTTATCGGAAAATAAATTCCAGTATATAGATATACGTTGTAGAGCGTAAAAATTTCGTGCGTCAGCCGAATAATATCGCAATATTACCGATTCGCAAACAGGCGAAAAATTAGTAATCGATTATATTTATTACAGGCGTAACTCCGTGGCGCGTAAAGACGAAAACGACTCTTCTTCGTCTGAAATAATTTCATCCCTACCGAATACGGGCTCCCGACTAAGGACGCGCGGTTTCACGTATAAAGAGAGAAAAGCGAGGCTTGTAATAAAGCTCGCAAGAGAGCGCAACGCTGGAGGAAATACGATCGAACAAAGTACTTTTCCCCTTTGTCTTCTACGTCATCTGTATACAATTATACATATATAATTTATATAAATATGCATATCGGGTGTCTAATGAGACAAGATCGTAAAAGCGCCACTTTACGAACTTTTGCTTTCGAAAAAGGCAAAGGAGCGTATATTTTTTTTCTTTATCGTATCTAGGCTTGAGACATGAAAATATCGTGGGAAAGGTTGAAATTTAATAACAGTTTAATTAAGATCAATAACTGCTGCTATTTTTTTTTTACTGTTTACACGTTAAAAACTTTTTGCTACTTAATCTTTTATTTTGCCATTAAAATTGCATTTTTAGCAAATACGACCTTACACCGTTAGACACGCGATATATACGCATACATATCTACGTCGAATGTTGGAATTGTGTACTTAATAAGGTATTGAGCTTGCAAAGTTGGGGCGGGAGGGGGGGGGGGGATTCTTCGCCCTTCGAACAAGTCGCTAAAGTTCGTACAGAATCTTGTTAATATAATATAGAAGAGAAGAATCAAAAAATTATTAATCCCACATTGGCAAATTTTTCTTTTTCGACATTCCATTTTTCCTTTTTTTTTTTTCTTTATCTTCTCTTTGGAACAGTACTTTGGGAGTGTGAAGAAAAAAGAAATCCATGGGATATCAATCGAGCCGACTCGTAGTTTATATTTATTTCATTCGCGCAGGGGATGAAAATGTTGGGACAAATACTAATCCGCGAAGCTTCTGCTTCCCTGTGAACTTCTTCTATCGAGCTTTTTTCCAAGTCGCGTCGTCGCTGCGGTTTCCTTCTTGCATTCCCGTTCTGCCATTTGTCTGCGTCAAAAAGCTGCTTTCCGTACGCGTCAGCTGCAAGCTGCGGGAGATACATGAGCTTAAAATCGAAAAAATTTATACACCGTCACCCCGTTGCGTTGAGTTAACTGGAATTTGTCAGGCTTCGTGCCGAGGATAAAAAAGCTCCAGTAGCTCGTGTTCGGTTCGTGATTTGATGTCGCGCCGGCCACGAATAAGGGGCTGAAAAATACTCAGGACGAAAAGGGCAATACGCCACGTAGCGAGGGGCGGTGAATAAAGAGGAAAAGCTCCGAGGAAATCACCGACGTACTTGCGCTAATCCGCGAACCTTGCCGCGCGATTCCGTAATACGTTTTCTTTTTTTTTTTTGTTTTTCATTTACTTATACGATTTTTCGTTTATTTTTCCCTCTCGACACTCGGAGATTTGAAACGAGTCAAATTTTACCCGACCATCTTTTGCGGTACTGCGAATTTCATAGAAGCGGTAAGATGACTTTCCGCCGATCGAATGCTCTCTCATTTTACCGTCTCTCGAAATTGATGCGAAGGAAGTAATGAATAAAAAAGTGTTTGAAGAAAAATGTTGAGAAAATGTTGAAATTTGTTTAATCGTTCTTGAGGGTAGATGAGTATTGATTGGAAGTAAATTGTTTCAGAAACGCGATGAAAAAGTAATAGTTTTACGAGTCTGTATAATTGCGTGAATTCAAATAAAAGCGGTGCTAACAGACGCACGAGTGGCTTTGAGAAGCGGTTGAGAAAGAAAAAAAAAAAAAAATTCGGTCCAATATCGCGGGTTGTAATAATTGAATGGATACGATTGAAAAAGCGGTGAATGAATTCGCCCTACATTCTAATAGCGGTTAGGAAGCGTGCATAAAGAAGTCGATATTGCGAGGGAGATCGCTCTCGACATTTACATGGTAAGTGCGTGAATTCAAAGGTCGTCACGATCGGAAAAAAAAGAGAAAAAAAAAAAAAAATAAAAAATCGAAGAACAAGGGAAAGAAGGAGGGTAGAGGAGGGTAAAAAAATAACAAGTAATGAAATAGTCTGAGTGTCGAGGAAGAGGAGGAGGAGAGTCGACGTGGCGGAACTCGAGGTTTGCAGCTAGGAAAAGATGTCAAATTAAGGGGGATCCTTTTAGGGGTTCGTTGGAAGAACTCCGAGTTTGACAGCCGCGTCTCGGCGGCTGAATGAGATGCTAAAACGAGATGTCGCTCCTATAACGCCGTCGTCGCGGGTTTCGTCATTTCGGAAACATTCTATCCCGTGGAAAATTCTACCGTACAACTCTTGCAGAGGTAAGCACCAAGATTCTCTCGTCTACGGCCAATCAGCCCAAGTCGAATGTAGCCGCTGAATCGGGGGTGAGAAACCCAGCTTAATGCGAAGCCGCCTCATTCCCTCGGAAAATTCGGGTCCATCCGGGAGTCGCGAACTAGAAGAGGAGGAGAAGGAGGAGGAGAGATGGGTGGGGGTAATAATATAGAAGGATCAAAAAGTCAAAGGGTCGCGATGCAGAATTTTTTAAAGAGCGAAAACTTGATTATACACACTGAGAAAAATTTCATTTTTTACAGTAATTAGATAAGTACAGTAAAACAGGTATCGTTAAAAAAAAGGTATAGTTAAATAAGGCTTTAACGTTGATTTATTGTTGCACGAGCATTAAATTTTCGCAACGGTAACCGGAACTAAAAATTTCTCGCTATGGTGAATTTAAAAATCTTGAAAGTCGAAGTATAAGGAAGTAAAGATTAAAAAGGTTAAAACGTAGAATACCAAACTCTAAAATCATCGGAATTTCTCTCGATAATATAGAATCGTGTACAGATTCTCGATTTTGCTGTTCCATATTTTGACCTTTCTATATTTTGTCTTTCTGTACTTCAGGTTACCATGTTTTCAATTTTCTGTACTTTAACTTTTCGCATTTTTAAATTCTACGACAAAAGTTTTCGCGTATATGAAAATTCTATATTCTGATCCTTCTATGAATCAGCAATTATACTTTTTCACCCCAACCCGAGAGATAAGAAAGAATGAATGCCGAAAAAAAGGTTGAGAGCATCTGAAATCTGAAAAAAAGTGAAAATTGCTTTTCACTGCGCACCTTCTAGGTACAGAAGAATAAAAGTTTCTTTTTTTGTATTTTTTGTTTTTTTTTTTTTTTCGTTTTCAGCTTCTACTGCGCAGGGTGAAGCAAAGACACTCGGTTATAAAAATTCCCGCGGTGAAGCTGGGAATCATAATTAAAATCAGCAGCATCTGATTAATGGCGGAGTTTGCAATTCCCGTAAAATTTCATTCTCGCTTGCGAGTTTGGCAGTAAAGATTAAAATTTCACCAATTTTCGTCCCTGTTAAACGAAACGACGCCGAGGAGACGACGTGACAGACTCAAAGGTTATGCCCCCAGCTAGTGTTCATTAAGCTCTCGCTATTACAAGGATTACCACCTCGACGAGCTTCGTTTTAAACGTACACGCGTGTGTGTGTGTGTGTGTGTGTGTGAGACGCGTAAATGTAACGGTGAACGTCTGACGAGGCCGAGAACGTCTCTAATTGTGGAGGATAATGCCAAACCGCATTGCCAAAAAAAAAAAAAAAAAACACGAACAAAAAATGTTCGTCAACTTTTACTGTATAAGATGCTCGAGTACGTAAAAAGAGTAAATTAATAACTTCGCCTCCTAAATCGTTTGAACAATTTCGATAGGAATAAATTTAGAGTGTTTAATTCGACGATCGTGATGGAAAAAATTTTATAATAGAATGCAAAATTAATTGTCGAGACATTCGAAGCGTCAGCGATAAGCACGCTAATTTTATTTCCTTACAGAGTGAATTGAAATTCTTTAGGATACATTACGCGGCTTGTAATGCAACAATATTTTAGATTGCATCGTGGGATAAACATAACGGGGCCATTTACTCTGAGGTAAAGGTTGATGCACACACAAGCCGTTCTCCAACACGCGATTCCCTCGTCAATAACCTCCAGGAGTTTGCGAACCTCGGTGTCCGTTCTGAACCGTCCGCATTATATCCGCGATTTTTATACAACCGAATATTCCCCCTTTTCCCATCGCCGTTGGGATTGTGAATCAGGAAATTGCACGCAAGGTGAATTTCGCGATGTGAGATCACCTGCGTTGCACAACGCGGTTGGGGAAATTAATCGCGAACGATAAAGGAGAAGGTGAATTATTCGTTTGAATAAGAAAAACCTGTTCGCAAATCGTCCGATTTTTTTTTTCTTTCTCAACTTCCCGTTTCTATGAAAAACGAAAATTAAAAGATCGATTTTCACCAAATCTCCTCGTTTTGATGATTAGAGAATCACCGCCAATCATTTTCAGAGAATCGTCGAAATTTTTTTGTTCGTGGAAATCTCGCCAACGAGTCACCGGATTTTAATGATCTTGATCTCAATCGACGCGTCTTTTCCAAACTTAGAATTAATCTGACTTTCGCTTTCATCCGTTCACTACTTTTTCAATTATTGATGTAACAAAATTCCATAAATCAAATAAAAATGATGCTATCTTGGAATGGATGAATGGATTTCAATGAAAATTACCACTGAGAAGCTTTTTGTCTCGCTAATCACGAATCTAAGGTCAGATTTGCGAGATTCAAATTTGGCGTATTCAATAAGCTGAAAAAAAACTAAAAACATTTGGATTTTGATGAAAATTATGATAATCGTCGGTTTGTTGGGTGGCTGATCACGAATCTGAAGTCAGATTGCGAAATCCAAAACAGCGATTCGATATGGTGAGTAAAAAACTAAAAATATTCCGATTTTGGTATAAATTAGGAGTTGGAGGTTTTTTGGGTCACCGATGACGAATCCAAAGTCAGATTTCCATAATTTGTAACAATGGATCCTTTATCGTTGTACAAAATCAAAAAAAAAAAAAAAAAAAATCGTCATATTTTTATGTAATACGGTATTCGAATTTTTATTTCGGAATTCGAATTGGACATCATTCTTTTATTTTTTTTTTTATGAACTCGGAATTTGCAGTGTGAAAACGGAAAATTTGAGTCAGTCTAAAGCCGCTTATTTTGCTTGTCTTTTGGAACAAAGAATTTCTTCAATCTCGCACTGAACGAACTTCTTCATTTTATATAACCGTTATTTACAGCGAATTTCGATCCATCTTTCCGTCTGAAATTTCATCGCGAACTCGTCGAGACAAAGAGAATTGAATTCGCGAAGGCAGACTGCACGTGAATCCCAGCGGGGGTCGCGAAATGGGGTGAAATAGTTTTAAAGGGGTGGGAGATGGCTCAAACTAGAAAATCCACCCCTAAACCGTATAAATCATAGCTCAACTCCGTTACCCATCTTCCTCAATAATTAATCGCTCTTTTATTTCACCGATACTCTCGCTCCAGCGAATGAAAGGGTTCGCCATCCGCCCCGGAAACGGGTCTCGTAATTTTATGGTTACTTCCGTGCAGATTTATCCGCGAGAAACTTTTCAACGTGATTATCGCGCCAAGTCAGGCGCGCCACTTTGTACATAAATTATCTTTCACGCTTTAACAACGATTGTGAAACGGCAAATTCCCGGATCAGAAATTCTCTACGTAATTATGCTTCCGACGTATGGAAATTCAAAAAACGCGGAAGACGTTATTTGCAATTTTTTTTTGCAAGAACTTAAAACGAACTGCATCCTGAATTCCGGAGAAACGTTTTCATCGATTTCGGTGGAAGTTCGGGGAAAAATCGAGTATCAGTTACACCGACGAATCGTTATGAATATTGTTTAAAAATTACCAAAAAAATGCTTTTGAATAGGTATAATCAACGGGTCAACACGAATTTTGAGTCCGGTTTATAGATCTCAAATTCTAATTTATTTTCACGTAACTTAATAAAAGAAAAATAGTATTATTAAACAAAGTTTGCCTTTGTAATACTTATTTTCTTGAACATTTATTATAAATAGCAATTACCAAACTTCAGTTTCACATTCAAATCACTTTTATTCAAAAACTTAAATGCGAAACTGAAGTTTGTTCAATTATTATTTACATCCAGAACCCAGGCTCCAAATTCGTGTTTACCGGTGTTATTTACCAACGTAAGAAAACACAAAAGCAAAATTTACAAGTAACGAATGAAGATTATGGTTATTATTCGATGTATAGAATCAAAATTCATTTATTCAAACACAAACTCAAAACTGGGAAACGATTTTTCGCTCAAAATTGGTTTACTCGCATTTTATATTCAACGAGGGGGGAAAAAGAACCAAAAAAATGTTTTAAACAAAATCGCCAACCAGCATCGTTGGAAAATTATTTTTTATTTGTCTAGCAGGCTTTGCCATGTTTCTGGAAAAAGGTTTATCTCAATCCGCTCGCCGGTCATGCAGACAATGTCGCGTTGCGAGTGTGCGTACATGACTATGAATGCGATTATCCCGCGATGCCTGCTGCAAGCTTAAAGCTCTCTTGTTCATCCAGCCATAGCTTTTAAACCCCTCTCGCCCCTCTCGAACAGTATCTAACTATATAATCCCCAAACGCGACGAGTTAGAAAAGTCGTATAAAATCGAGACAACGGTTCAATAATAAATAGCCTCGGTAAGGTTTCGCGGAGTCTGATGCGTGGGACGTGAGATCGAATATCTGTTGAATGGTTAGGGATTTGAGAGGGCGAACGATGCCGACGTCGGAGGACCGGTGAAAGCAGTTTCACACGTCAACGAAAGCGTTTTCCTTTTTCTTTTTTTTTTGTCTCGGCGCTATTTTCCGGTAATTGATTTTATCCTTTTTTTTCTGCGCTATCTTTTTTCATTTACTCCACGTTTTTGTGTTTTTTTTTTTTTTGTTTGTCGCTCCCTCCTAACGGACAAAAATCTTTTACTCAATATCGTAAAGTATCTGTCGAAAACGATAGCGCAAAATGGTTAGGCGTGCCTCGTTTTTCGTAATTCCAACAATATTCAAACCGTTTTTTCAACGATACCTGTTTTACTCACTGTTTCTAGTTACTGTGAGAAATGAAATTTTTCTCAGCGCATTACATATTTTTATCCTCGTCACCTAGTCGTGGCAAAAAATCAACCCCGCATTCACTTCTAGCTCTAGATACTGTCGCGGATTTACTTTTACCGCCTCATTAATGCCCCAGTTTTTATTACCGAGTCGTTTTTTTACACCCCACAACATTCACCTGCACATTTGCAGCGTCCGTTTTCCCTTTCGATCGTATATTAAACTCACCGTTTCTACGTCAGGTTTACGGGTGGAAATTTAAAGGGTGTGTCACAACCTTTGCTGTTACTTTCATTCTCATATGCCTCGCGGAAGATATGCAGCTTTGTTCAAACTCAATTTTCGCCGCCATTTTAAGCAGCCCTAAAATTGGCCAATTTTTTGCGAATAATAAAATTTAAGGGGGTTGAATTCGTGACTGATTTTTTAATTACTGTACAGGTTGATTTTCAGCTCAAGCGTTCAAATTTGAAAATCGTTCACCATGAAATTATTTAACCGCGCTTAATTCACTCGAAACGACATTTTTCAGTAAAAGAATTTCATTCTGATGTAATTTCATCATTTTCGCAAGAACAAATAAATAAATAATTGTATCAATTTAAAATTAAATCGAATCAATCGAGTTTTGTCACGGATTTGACTTGTATCTCACAATCAAAGCATTCAAGTTGGACATGAATGATTTGAGCTTATGCAAAAATTGCACCAAATGTGTACGAAATTTTACAAAAATCGTAATAACGGTTTTAAAATTATTGTGCAAAAAGTGTCGAAATAGGTCCGACAATTATACGAAACAATCCCCAAACTTTCGCGAAACAATAACAGCTGTTCAAAGTGATCTTAAAAGTCTCGCGTCAAAGTTTCTCCAATTCTCGACCCACCCCTTAAAAAAATCTACTTCCGATGACTGTTCCCGACGATGAAAGAAGAAAAAACCCAGCTCGAATTTGCGTTTCGGAAAATTGATGCGAGGGGACGAAAACGAGTGTATAAAAATCGAGTCTCAGATACAGGAAAGAAATTTGGAATGACTCGTAACTGGTTCTCGCTACGTTCGCTGCCGAGTTTGGCAGGGGTGTAAAAATGTGTGTAAAGGGCGCATCGCCGTGGGCGACAGTCGATAACCGTTTACCAAAATATCCGGTTAAAAGATTTAGCGGAAGCGGATGGAAGAAGGAGCCTGGCGGAAGGCTGAAGGCGGCGCAAAAATATCGCCAAAATCACAACGGGGGTCGGATTGGTTCTGGTACGTTAAGTTTAGGAGGTAGTAGAAGATTTTCAAGTATAACATATTATGCGCATTTCGCGAACCACGCGAGTCAACCGTGGAACCTGACGGGGAAATAAGGGGGAACGAAAATATGGAACCGGGAAAATTTAACGTGTGTGTATTCCTTCCTTCCTTCCTTCCTTCCTTCGAATATTGTACCTACGCTTTTCTTATCAAACTCCAGAGACTCCCCATGGATTGCGACTACGCGAAGGCGATACGCCGCCGAGCTTTAGGGCTGAAGTGTGTTTTCGTATCATTGCTTTTCGATAAAGGAGAGACTGGATATAGCTTCGCGAATAGTTTATTTTTTTTTTTTCTCACACGAGATCCTGCGAAAATCTAAAATGAAAAGAAAAACAAACAACGCGACGTCGTGTTTTTTACCCACAGTTTAAAAAAAAGTTTAATTAGGTACACATCGAATTGGAGAGGGTCTGACGTTTGTTGGACTACAACGTTTTTTGTTTTTCGTTTTTTTATTTATTTTTTGCCTTCTCGACTCGACGTAACTCAACCTTGGATTTAATCCTCGGTGTGTAATTTAGTCTCAGGGTCAATTTTCGCGAGTTATAGTTTAATTTCAACTCATTCGACTGCAAAGTGGCTAAATATAACTGAGAACAAGACGTACAAAAAAGGAAAGGAAAGAGAAGAAAACAAAAAAAAAAAAAAAACTTTGAAAGAAAATTGATAAAAAGGAAGTTTAAGGGGTTAGGTGGGTTTCAAAATTTCAAAAAATCGAATTTTTTTTTTTTTGCTTATCTTATAATTGAATATGTTGAGAATATTCCTTTAAAATTTTAAAACGATCCGAGTCATATTCTAAGAGATATAGCCTTTGGATGTTTCACTCATCAGGCTATAACCGAGCGTGACGCAGGTATATGGAGGCAGATATATCGAGGCAGCTGCTTAGCTATTGTTCGTTTATTTTTGTGATGCGAATACTAGGCTTAGGACTTTCCGGATGTAAGAAATTCTGTGGTTTGATGGATATAAGTTCCTCATTCTTGAATGCATCAACGTACAATTTTTATGTTGATAAAATACATGAGTGCGTCATAACTGTTGCCGAATCAATTTTGTTGTCTGCTGCAAATCAAGAAAAAAAATTAACGTGTGATGAAAATAATGTTGAAGATACGACAGATGTTACCGTGTCAGGTGATGGCACGTGGAAAAAACATGGGTTTGCATCATTATACGGTGTAAGTACGATTATTTACATGTTATTTGAATGTAAATCTTCAATCGCGTTTTTCTCGAAACTACATTTTTGAAATCGGTAGTCACGATTTCTCGAAAACTTATGAACCGATCTCTTTCAAATTTTGCACACTTCTTCAAAATAACATTATCTCGTACTTGAACGAAGGATTTTTTTTTTTTTCTATTCCAAGTAATTTTTCAAGGCCATGAAGGGTGCAAATTTTACTCAAAATAAGGGTTTTTTGTTTTCAACGCCGCCAAAAATGTAATTTTTGTTTTTTTTTTTTTTCCTTCGTCCAAGTACGAGTTTTAAACATCTACTAACAGAAAATTTTTGGTTTTTGCATTTCAGATGAATCTGTCATGAGTTATCCTGACTACGCCGAGAGAACTTTTTTTTGAGGGGTCATAGCAGACGACGTGTCCACGCCTTAATTTTCAATATTTTTCAATGAAAATTTCACAAACTACTTATAAAATATGTATCTTTTATGTGTTAAATTGATGGAATGAAATGTTCTGTTGATTAAGTAAAAAAAAATTCATAAAAATGTACCTATTTTGAGCTTTTGAAACCCACCTAACCCCTTAAGGTGGGTTAAATTTTCTTCTTCGCTTACAGGCTTACTTGTTTTTCTCTCTCGAACAAGTGCGCGGCCGAAAAATAAATTCTCGTAGTCGCGCGTCGGCTCGACGATAAAACTTTGCAAAAAACTAACTTCCAATTAAATACTCAACACTGTACCCAAACAATTTCTGCGTTTCTGATATTTCTTATTTGTTTAAGAAATCAATTTTCCCTTCAACTCCTTTTCTGAAAATCTATGTGTGGGGAAACCGACCAACGTCTGAAGCAGCACCTCGAATTTTGTCAAACTTTTTATACAACTGCTCACTTGTTTATGGATATTTGAAGAGATTTTGAACAGGAGCTTTTTAAAATTCTCAAAAACCTGTATCTTCTATTCGAAATATGTGATATAATAATAATAATGAAACCGATCTAGAAATGTTGTAAACGAAAATAAAAAAAAAGATTTGAAGATGTATTGGGAATTTTCAGACGGTTTGAACAATGTTTTAGTTCAACAACAAAATCGAAAGTGCCAACAAAAAATAGAAAAAAAAATTGTCACATCACCGTATTGGTCTGGAAATATTAGGAAAAGAAAATAAAATTTTCGAGAATTTCAAGAAACGTTCTTTGCAAAATAACGCTCAGTATTTATAAATAATCAACCAGTTAGATGTAAAAATCTGGAAAAATTCGCGGTACAATTTCAGAGTTGCGATAATTGCGAAAAATTTTTTGAACGAAATCAAAACAATCGTGAGGTTCATACGCTGGTTTTTTTCGCATCGAATTCCGCATAAGTTTACTTTAAAAAATTTCTTGTTTAGGTTTTGCGCATGGTATAAGGCAAGAAACACCATAACGTTATACTTTGCACACACATAACGTCGAGGCGAAACGACTCGGAGTAAAACGTAGGTGGCGCGGCTGCGGTATAACTAGCTCGTTTTACGATTGGGTAGTGAAAGTGAGTTTTAAAGCTTTCCCCGTACGCGTAACCCGTTGTTACGTACAGGGTGAGCACCCAGCCACCCTTCAGCGCCGAGTATTGCAAGCTCAAAGTATTTCATTCCAACACGTTTCCGTCATAAACGAAAGCGAATATATCCAGCTGAAACCACCCTTCTTTTTAACTTTTAATACGTACTTAACGCGAGCTTTTCTCCTGTATTTATCGGTGCAATTACCAGAGACTCAAGGATCGGAAACTTATTGATAAATTTACATTTAAATTCTCTCGCTGTGCATAAAACAGGTGCAACGATAAATTTACAAATAATTTCCTTCATTCTTTCTCTTTTGGAACGGAGTTAATTCAGAACCGAGCTTAATCGCGAATATGAAGGTTGGGTTAGGTTAGGTTAGGAAATACGAAGGTTAACACTTCGTCTATTGGTATTGAGATGATTTTTTCATCGACAATCTCTTTGCGCAGGTTAATCCTTTTTTTTTTTTATTTTGTTTCTATTCAACCGTTTTGAGAAATTCGAATCAAATTTTTGATTGATTAGAATCGCAAGTCTCGCCGTTTCAAAGATGATTGTACAGTATTTTGTCATTTGACGATTTTGATATAAAAAAAATTTGTAAAAAAGAAAGAAAATAATTTCACAATCGGTGCAATAATGCGAAAAACGATTTTGTGTGACAGAAAATACGAGGAAAATTGTGGACAGCAAAAGCAGTCGAGTTGACAAAGAAGAATATATGCTGTTATTACCGATATTTCGAGTATGATGATTTTTTTTTTTTTTTTTGCTACATTTTCTCTCTTTCTCGCAATGGGGAGAAAAGATGCTTTCCGTCGAAGATATTTTGCCATTTTGCAAGGGGATGAGGAGGCATAGATGTCGGATGCGATGTAGCGGTAACGCCACGGGTGACCCTAAGTGGTGATCTTTGAAGCGTTCCTTTATATCCCTTCGCAGATCTAGGACCCTGCCTACATAAGGCACCTAAGAGATATGCGACACAGATGGAGGGACATGACCGCAATATCTTATCCCTTGCCTGACCGCCGATACTGCGAGGGGTTACATATATAATATAACTTTTCGCAAGAAGTAGCTGGAAATTTATATTTTATTCAATCGAAAATTACCCGGACCTTACCGAGACGAAAAAGCGACCCTTCGAACAGGAAGAACGATTCCGCACAATCGGCTACGAGTCGGAGAATTATCGTCATTTTGCAAGAATATACCTTATATATATGTATGTATACGAAGAAAAAAAAAAAAAAAAAAAACATCGCCGCTTCGATGCAGAAGAATTACTGCAAATAAATGTGAAACGAAAAATTTTCAATACCTACTCATCGAGGAGACGAAACGGTTTTTTCTCTCTGAGGTTTGAGGGGCAGGAGGGAACCGGTATGCAAATAAATTCTTATTTTATCGAGCCTCCGGGCGATTCGTCGAAAGAGTGAAAGAGACAAAAGCTTAAATTCTCTTTCGATATTGTTTACCCGAAGATAACGCGTACCTTATATATACACCCATAAATTTCTTTCGGCATAAATAAACAGCCGTCGCGAGCTTTCGGCGAAACTACCCCTTTCGCTTCTGACACTTGTTACGCCTCTCGCGGCAGCTGTTTTCGCTGTGAGAATATCGCGAATGGACGTTAGAACGATCGGTCGAAAAGCGGAATTAGATTCGACCCTGCTGCAGGTTTTTTCGTTTTTTTCTTTTCTTCTTTTTCCTTCACTTTTACCGATTTTGCAACCGATATATACGAGAAACGCCGCGCAACGTTTGATCCCTTTTTTTTTTACCACCCCGAAAACTCCGGAGGGATCGACTATCTCGCGCAGACTGATTCTAATTTGACTAACAGCTTATCCGCGTCTGTCTGTCTGTCTATCTGTCTGTCTGTCTGTCTGTCGGTTCCGGAGATAAAACTTTCGACAGAAAGTGAAACCTCTCACTCGCTGAAGTAGAACCGACTCGCTTTTACTACAGCTAGCTTTTACTATCTGATCGAAACCTCGCAGGTTGCACGAATCGCATCGCAAGCTCGATACGGGTTGATGAAATTTTTGTGGTAAACTTTTAGCAATATATATTTTTACGGGAATACACGTTGCTCAAAATTACTTATTACGTTATGTGTTTCCTGTTATATCAAGTATTGGCTTTTCTCGTGCCAAGTATAAACTACGTACAGTATTATTTAATTTATTTCCAGTTAATCGGATACATATAATCGTTCCGTTTCGATATTGAAATACGTTTGTTTGTTTATTGTTTTTTCTTTTGTTTTTTGCTCTCATTGATACAAACAGTTTTAAATATTGTAAATTCAAGTTTATGTAACTTACATAATATTTCCAAATCGGAATTATTTTTCCAATTAGCCAAAGTTCTGAAACTCTGGAAAATTGGTTCTCTTTAAAGAGGTTATATAATTATTTTGGCAAAAATCTGTACAAAATAAAAAAATGCGGAAACAACTTTATTTTGAAGCGCATTAAAAATGGTTAAAAATCTGGGAAATTCGTTCAATTTCACTCTACCATTGTTCAATTTATTCAGAAGACAGTTTTCCACGAAATCACGAATACAGGTTTTCAATTTTCTCTTTTCTCACCTATGAATTCAAAACCGCCATTTGTCGAACATAATCGATATATTGATAAAATTTTGTTAAATTTGATATTTCAACCATGTAAGCACGACAAAAAAAAAGTGTATCAGTGTATTTTTAAAACAGAGTCTAATGCTGAATAAAAGGTGCTAACTGTTACAATAAAATCGACCAAATCTACCAGCTTTGAATTTCAACAGCATTGAAGTAGCCTGAAACGAGTCACTCCAATATCCAAGCTTCCGTTTACAGTCTGATATTTTGTATTTTTGTATTTTGAAAACGACCCCCGCGCTCCGATGGCCGCCAAGCTAAAAATCAATCGATGCGTCGTTTAATGGAGTCGAAAAAAATAATCAAAAACGACTCGATCGTATCGGTAAAAATGACTCGATTAATCGATTATTTCGTATTTTTTATTAAACGGTGCATACGAAACAAAAATCTCGTGGCGGAAAAGTTGTTTACCGATTTATCGTATCATTGAAAATATTTTTCAATTTCTAGTGAAAATATTAATTTATCTTTCACTTGTTATGTCAAATAAGTAGTTAGTGATTAAGACAGTGATAATAATTGATACTAATTTAATCACATAAATTGATATTGTGTCGCGTCGTTCACAGTGAATGACAAAAATCGATTATGAAAAAATAATCGATTCAATTGAAAATCGATCATTTTCGGTCATTCTCACCCCGCGGAGCTTACGAATATACAAGGCAGGTATAAAAATTTGATAAATACCCCAATCGTCCGAATAAAATGAAAAAAAAAAAATAAAAATAAATAAAATGATCAACCATCCCGGATGATCGAGGCCTCCTTGAGGGAATCGAATCGCGGATTCAGCTGATTGCATGATCGCGGAGGGGGGCGACGGCCGGCTAGTTCGGAGGGCCCCTCTCACTTCTGGAACAGACGAATCGATGCCCGGCGGGCTCTCTCCTGCAGTCGACTGCAGAGTTCAATGTCTCTCCCGGGCCGCCCGACGGCCGCCACCCCCGAACACGTCGGGACGCCACGCCACGCACCCCGCGAACCCCTTCCCTCCACCCCCGACGCTCTAATATTTACCAGGCATTTGTCGCCCGCGCTCGCGAATTAAAGGTCGTCCCGACGACTCGAATCGTTATTACTGTTTCGCGCCATTCGTTTCCCAACCCCCGTAGAGTATAATCAATATAGCAATTCCACCCACCCCCGTACCCCCCATCATCCCCTATTTTATTCCGATAGTGGGAGCCAGGAACAGCTACGAAATCACCCATCAAAGCAAATTATCACCGCATCATTTTAACCAAAGTCTTCAATGCTGATTTTATTTTTATCTTCGACCGAAATCATCCCTTGAAATTTTTCCATTTTCATCCCAAGTCGCGAAATCTACGAACGAATCGGTAAACGGTTCGAAACGATATTCGTCGACGACGATGACTGAAAATTAATCAGGTATAAATTTGTCATTTTGAATTACAATAAATTGGGGAAATGAATCTTCACCATCGGCTGAGCTTTCCTCTGTCTTAACCCCAATTTAATTTCAATGGGTGGCTGCAACCCTTGCAGAGATCTTGTGGGTAGGGGTTGTAATACAAGCCTCTGCATACATAGAGTTGTTAGGTATAAGGTAACACGGGCAGGGTGAACGGTGGGTGAACCCCTCGTTCTATTATTTCAGTATAAGTTCACCATCTTACAGATGTTACGGCTGCCTAAAGCCTCGAGTTGTACGAGATTCTAATTACAAAATTACCATGCAAACAATCACTCGAATAACTTTCACTCCGCACTTTGGCACGCGTGTAATTTTCCCTACCGGTTACGCCTGCCGGCTATGCAAGATTTTCAGCGTTAAGGAATAATTGTAAATAGATGCGAAAGTGATCGGATCTTGCAGCCGTGGAAATTCACAATAATCAAAAAATAAAAAAATTAAGAATTAAACAAACGACTTAAAATACAGACACGTACGTTTCTAACGAATACCTTTTACTCTAAATTTAAAAAACAAAAATAATATCATTTTACCGATGCGATGTTACAAACTGCAAGCTCCGTAATCTCGTATAACTTAAGCTCTGGGTTTTCCTTTTACGACTTTGGACGTGAAACTTCCAGATGATGCCTGCGCAACGTCGGGAATTCGCGCACTGCTTGTTCGGCTACAACTTTCGCGAATATCGAATAAAACAGCTCCGCGAAATGTCCGAATTAATTTTTGTCGATTCAAGGTTTTTTCAAACTTGTACACTCTTGGAAAAATTTAACTTAGCACAATGCACCGACAGGTCCACTTTACATTTGTGTTATTTGTTACATTTCTGTTATTGACTAAGAAACACATTTTTCTAATTTTAAAATTTGAATTGTCACATCAACATTTAATTTACAAAATTTGCTTTTTTCCCATTCCACTTAGTAATAGATTGAAAAATGGTTAAATCGATCCAAAAATTCTAGTTCACCTGTTTGAACATTTTTTTTTCTAACCGCGTATCTCCAGGACGATTTTCCTTCGTACAACGATTGTGAATTTTCTTTCTTTATGATCCTTCTCAAGCTCAAGGATCATTGGCGAAGACGCGGGATCGGAAAGTAAAGAGAGAAAAAAAAAAGAAAGGAAAAAAAAAACACGAATTCGGAGCAAAATGAAAATTGAGTAATTACGGGCAGCTAAATCTGGAGGCGAAGCTGAGCCGTCGTTTTAGGCGAAGTGCACCTGTGCCAACCGCCGCAAAGAAAACAACCCCAAATTTCCATCCCCTGAGGGCAACGCGAGAACGGTGAGCATCCTACTAACAGCCCTAACTTCTCTCTTATTCCTCCCTTACTCTCTCTCTCTCTCTCTTTCTCTCGTTCGCTCTTCAGCTTCCAGCTCGGCACTGCAGAGCTGTGCCGTGATTGTCTCCCGACGGCTGTAAGCCCCTGAGTAACGAGTATTGTTATTGTTTTAGTATTACTACTATTGTTGGTATTATCCTCATCATTATTACTGTTATTACTATCGTTATTTTTATCATTGCGCCAGGATTCTGGGAACTGAAATACCGCCCACCGTTTCCCAGAACGATGGTAAAAGAAGTGAACAAAAAAAAAAAAACAACAAGATAATGAAAATAAAAAAAAGGTGCGCATAAATTACGTAGAAAAGCTGAAAACCGACTCAAGTTCCGACGATATTTCAATTAAACCAAGTTTTCTTTTTTACTCCTAAAAGTGAATTTCACTGCAAATTAATGACAAATATTGATACAGTATAATTATACATAAATATCAACCGTGTGAAAATTATGGGGATGATTTCCGTACAAATGTCTTCATGTAGCGATATGAATGTATACATACATACATATATAGGTATATATGTATGTATGTATGTAAAGTATAGACCTTGAGATGACGTTACGATGGGCAGTAAAAATATAACGACTGGCCAGTAAACCGAGTCGCATCTTGGGTAATTATCTTTAATCTGCACGTCCAAAATTATTATACCGAGATATCCTAAACTATACGTATGTGTTATATTACACCCTGAACGTCTACATGTATAGGTATCAGGACGGCTAATGCAGGATAGCAAAAGTTACGAGTCCCACTCGCCCTTTATGGGTGAAGGGCATTCAAATTTTGACACACTGGGCTCTCCGAACTGTTCAGGATTGTTATTACCACTCTTCGGTATAAATTACACAGGAGGAGGATCCTCACGTCCTTGCTGATATCACTGCACTGAAATTCTATACCGCCGCGAGGAAATTTACCCGAATTACCGCTCCTAAATCTTAAAATCTGGGGTGAAAGGGTTCGCGTCTTAATATAACGAAGTAATAAAGTGATTTACATCCGAGCTCACTTTTCACTTAAAAACATCAAACTCAAACCAAAGATCCAAACAAACGATCGGCTACGAATCACAACGCATCAGAAATATATTGCGTACAATTATAATTGTTCCAGGATGATTGGTCATATTTTTTCTTTTCGAAATCATCTGAGATTCGAATCTGAACCTGTTACGTGAGAAAGAAATTCAGTTTTCGACGTATCGTGACTTGGGATAATTCACATCGTGTGTATAGATGTACATAAGGGCATATATATATATATATATAACTCGAAGAAAATCTAAAACTAATTTCTCCCCAGACGATCGTTACGCTATCGTTAGACCATTAAATGTTTTCATAGATGCACCGTTCATCGTTGGTGGTTCAGGTACGTATAATCGAACCGAGAAACTGAACGCCGCGACGCCTTGAGAATACGTAATATCGATGTTGAACGCGAGGATGTTTACCTATAAATTGTCTTCATACTTGTCATACAATATTATATCCAGTCAAGAGTGAGTATCGTAGACGTGGCTTGTTATTCGGTGATGTACACATAATTTATAGGTATACTATATACGCGTATATTACAGAATCAGGTCTAATTGATCGGCGAAACTCACGTCTTAATAGAATATCTGCGGTAATTCTGTACGCAGATCCCTGTTACCGACACTTATCGACACTTACCGACATCGCTGAGATACGAAGCTTTTTCTGGAACTTGACTGATTAACTAGTATCTAAAACGTTCTAGAAGAATGTTTTTGTCTCGGTGATGTCGGTAATTGTCGCTAATTGTCGGTAACAGGGAGCTCTGCCCACAACTTTCACAGCTATTCTACCCGTCTAATTAGGAATTAGGATCGGCGCGAAACTTTCACACGACCATTTTTTGCATCTGACAATATTAACCAACGCTCCTACAATATGTCGGAAGGGGGAATTTTTTTTTTCTCCCCCCCTCCCGCCCTTCATTAATTTAACGTGTCTGCGTATTTTCAAACTTTACAGTAGATACGTATCATGTATACATTATACGATTATAGCTGTGAGTTTTTTGTCTCCCCGATCCAACCGCAGACTGAATTTTTTTACTTTCCAGGTAAACATCAAACTCTGATATTACCGTGAAACTTTTATAAATAATATTGTATAAGCAGACAAAACACGAGAAATAAACAATTATGAGGATTGTATGATATTTTAACGGTAAGAGTTGAGAAAAGTATCGAGAAAATTATACCTGCGAACAATGAGACAGCGTTTCAGGTTCGGAAGGACAGTCTTCGTACTTCTGAGTGAGACGATGATTTCCATGACAATTTTTAACACCACTCAACCACTTCACGATCACTGATAAAAGTTCGAGAAATCTTCAACGTCCTAATTTGTAAACTGTGCGTGAAGTAATTTAGAAAAGCTTCGGTTGATCGATTATTCAACAGTAGGTCAATATTTGCTAATTTTAAGATGGATTTGATATTCGAGAGTTATTAAGAAACGATCATGATCGAATGAAGTTTGTATCAAAAAAGAAAACTGTATCCACTCTGACGAAATTTCAATTATACAATAAGAAACGTGTCTTGTCATCAATTATCGTATTAATTGAATTAATTGCTAATCAATTAAAATTGAATGAACAGATAAAAAGTGAGGAGTCTTTAAGTACATAGCTCGAATCGTGGCAGCTTATTGTGAATAATTATCAAAGCAAACCTATGAATTAACCACGTCAATTAAGTTACGAGTTGAGCGTTTCTCCATTTCGAAAGGGATCACGACCAGTCGCTAACACGTAAAAAACTCGAGGGAACACGCAATATCACTCAATTTCATGGTACATCACTCACGATCACAACCGATCGGAGCTCCGTTCAACGCGATATCCGCGATCGAACTGAAATGCGGAGAAGGATCTTACTTAGCAATGTCAGAATTGACGACGTCTTGGCATTAATCGTCGGATAATCAATAATCTCATGTTTACAAACAACAGCGAAGGCGCGCCGGGATCGATATTCTGGAACAGGTGTAGGTAGCTTAGAGAGTTATCATTCCGTGCAGAGAATGACCAAGTTCTTCGGCGTGTGGAGTAGAAAAAAAAATTACATCGCTTACAGTTTATTCATCAGTAAATTATACTAAAATGAGTATCATCACGTTGATGGTTTCGGCGTTGTTATCAATGAAAGAAAATGTGATGCAATTAAGTATTTATAAGTGTGATTACGTGGCAGTTGTGAATAACGAATTTTCTGCTTATCGCCACATTAACATCCGTTAGATTGGTTCAATTAATTTTTTCATTTCAACAAGACTATAAATAACATCAATTTATTTGTGCATCATCGTTGAGACAAGGGATCGTAATCGAAATGATTCTCTTGTTCCAGCTACAAAATTGATGTTTATTTCATAGCTGAAACTAGTAGATATATCGTTTCGTTGTGGTTGGAAATGAAAATTGTTAAACTCCCTACGGTGACTATAACCAAAAGTTTTTCTCTTCGCATGTTCCATTATTATTGAAAATGGAAATCGTCGAGCTCTCCATGGTGACCATGACTGAAAATTTCTCCCGCCGCACGTATTTCGTACGACACAGTTCGTCCGTCCCTTCCAGCAGTATAATGTAAACCAATCTAAGCCCTCTGCCCCCGAGGCGAAGATCTAGCTCCGGCGTTAACCCCGCGTTACGAGGGCAGAGGGACGACGATTTAGTCAATCGTAACACCATAACCGTAATATCTCATTTGCGGTGAAATTTATAGGCATGTCGCGAGCGTCGCGAACCGCGGATAATAAATGAGTTTACGGAAGGTCTGACGTATAATTTCGACCGGCGACGATCTTCGGCTGAAATAATCGTCACCTGTGCCCCAAGAATCGCGCGGGAAAATCAGTGTCCTTTTTACCAGATTTCGTCGGCTCTTAAAGCCATGAAAAAGCTCCGCTTTCGAAAATCCCGAGCCCCGTGGACTCTAGCGAGTGGCTTTATCCCCCGGCTGTATCATCCTGCAAATTTTTTGCTCCATCTTTTGATCCCTCCTCTCACCGCTCCTCCCCATGATTTTATCGGGCGCTTTTGCCGGAGCTTTTTTGTTCCGAGTCTCACGCCTTTCGCGCAAGGTTTCTCGAATACCCGGGAATACCGAGAAACACGGTATCGCCTTGTCGTACCGTGTGAACCGACAAAAAAAAAAGTAAATGAGCTTTCTCCCTGTGTTTCAGACCAATTTCCCCCCACGCAGAATGAAAAGCTTCGAACGAATTCAAGCTGCGCGTTGCTGCTGCCGCTGCTGCTGGCTACAGGAACAAAGACCGCCCTATTGATTTTACAATTTTTCGTCTAGCCTGCGGCAATGATGCGATCTTTTTGTATTCCTTTTCCCGTTTTTACTCTTCCTTCCTTCCTTCCTCCCTCTCTCTCTCTCTCTCGCTCTATTTTTTTATTCTTCCACGAGTCATTACTACCGCCCGAATTATGGCCTCATAACATCTTAAACGTGTAATAAAAGGCGGCCAAGTTATCGGCGGACATCGTATGCAGTAAAATGTCTTGTTAAGGGTAGTGTGGGCATAGTTGTAACGCGTCTGCCATAATAATACCTAATAAAAGTCACTAACTGCATACAAGGCGTTAACCCTTAATTGCTACTATAAAATTTGCTACTTCTTAGTCTTGGTCTTATAATTCTTATTCCAGTATCCTAACTTCCAAACGTTTCTTTCTCTGCTCCCCAGCAACGACAGGGGTAAACTACGCGCGTAATATAAATTTAAAATGTTTTCAAAATGTCGTCAATTTTGAGTTATCTTCTTCACTTCCCTTCCAATTTACGCCATTAAATTTACAACGCGTTATACACGTCTACGCAAAAAATTCAAGCTTTCGCAAGAAGACAGATGTCATCTTAATTCCGTGCAAGCTCTGGCGAATTAGATGCAGTCTATACTATTTTTTGAACAAAACTATAGCGGGTAGTTTTAACTTACCGGACGTTGCAGGTTCGACGAAAGGGAAAGCAATTGAAAGAAAAAAGGTGGTAAAAAGTTGTCACAGGAAAAAGGGAAAGCCCCGAATCTCTATTTTTACAGCCAGAATAGAAGCGATAAAGATTCCGTGCATTATAGGCATGGGGATTGGTGTTGCGAAGTATAAAGTAAACTACCCGACATCGCGACACCGGGGGCGATAGGAGTCACCTCACGACGTCATTCGGTGAATATTGATGCCGCATAAAATGTAGTAGGCAGGAGGCCCCGCTGCCCGAGCGTAAACTCGCAAAAATACACGCATACGTATAATCCGCGAGCTTGCGCGCGTCTCCCTTCCAGGCTTGTGCAGCAGACCAGGAGCACTCGATATTCGCGAGTGACTGGAATGCCGAACGCGACCCTCGCCCACATAATTCGCATCTATGATCAAAATAATTGCCGAACAAAAGGCTTGTGCAAAATTTGCCAATGAGTAAATCGATCGGGCCAGATTCGGTTGGACGGAAATATTTTTAAACCTTAAAATTCCTGAATTCAATTCAATTTTTCATCCCCCTAACCTTGAAGAAGAATTAAGCAATAAATTTTCTACCTTTTGTTACCATAAAGCTCTTGCATGCTTTCGTTTTTACTAAATAAAAATCGTGTTTTCAATTGTAAATAGAAAATCTAGCGTGCGCCAACTGTTCTCTTTGATTACGACGATTCGTACCAGATTTTATTGCAACTATTGCACAAATTTAATGTTGGTACAGGAATAAATCGCCTTAGTTAACTAAAATAATGTAATTAAAGCTGCAAAGAAACAGATTTAGTGTCACGGTAACAAGTATCGACAAACTTGAATCACATTTTTACCTGTAATTCCAACGACATGGAAAACCAGTAACTGTGAAAGAGTGAATTCTTCTCAGTGACGTATATAAAAAGTTTGGCGTAATTCTCTCCTAAAACGGGCATAATCGCGTCAAAAGCTTACCTGCAGCCGTCTCGGTGACAAAACGAGACGGGCTTCGCCAGTTTTGTCTGGTAACGTGATTTCGTGTCGTCGACCCGCGGCGCGTTGCTTCGTTAAATGAACGCGAACCTGCGCCTGACCGTCCTCACCTTCTTTTCCATCGTGTTTAACTGTCTGCCTGCCGCCTGTTCGCCTTTTTTCCGGTTCCTTTCACTTTTCCATGAATCGCAACGCGAATCTCACGTCTGACGCTATCTGTCCGCAGATTTGCGAACCTTGCCCAAGAAACCGACCTCGCGAATTGCAACGCGGAATTATCGTCGTCGGTGTTGCAGATTCGCCAACGATTTAAATTGGCAAACGAAAGAGAAACAAAGACTTTGATTCGAATTTTTATTAATCAGATTTTTTTCTTAACCTATTCTGAAAAATAATGCAGCTACTTTTTGCAAAACTTTTCCACCACTTTTATTCGATGACGAAGAGATGGCGAAATTTCATAACACATATTTCTAGCTTTTTGCAAAAAAAAAAAAAAAAAAATGAAAATGAATCCAGTGTGATAAAAGTTGGTTACTTTCGACTATAAATTTTTTCAATAGAGAAAAATTGAGAATCAATTGCAGCGTGCTATTTTGCGATAAATTGTATCGCGAAGAAGACCGAAGAGCAAAGGACGATGATCCTGAAGGGATTTTTGAAAGCGGAAAAGCAGGAATTGCCGCCTCGCGATCCGAGCCGCGAATTATCGATTTTTGCGCATTACTAAACCAGAACCGCGGGTGTCAGAGTGCGTTGGAAAATGCAGCGGATGTGAAATATTTCACGAGTGCAGCTGCAGAGCAACGAGGAGGCGAAATGTCACCCTGGAGAACGTTGAGAAGGTGTCGAGGCGGACACGCGTTGATAAATTTATCGCGACAATTTTACTCGGAAGAAAAACCGGCTTCTTCTTGTTCACTTGCTTTATCCGGTGCAGAGATGTTCGTGTCCGGGTCTGCTCTGCATTTCTCCGTTTCAATATAAATACAAGTTGCACGGAGGACTTGATTGATGCACTGATTAATTAGGAGGCCGACTTTATTCACGGCTAAATCCTAATCCATCATCGGAAAATGGACAAAAGCTTTTCAAAGGGATATTTTTCCCGGACGTCTGTCAAAAGCACTCCCCGAAAGTTTTTCGGTCACGTTAATTAGCCGTAATTAACCGCCCGCGACTTGAGCAAAGAATAATTTCTTCATCCCCTCGCTGCTGCTGCTGCAGATTCTAAACTTCCGTAAAAAAATGTGTATATATATATACATAATATAATATTGTCTTAAGAAAATTTCTAAAGCAGCGTATTTTTACAAAACCAGGCTTTATGAATTATAAATTAGGCACCGTTTTCCCTGGAGGGGTGAAAGTATCGCTTTCGAGCAATGAATAAATTGTATAAACGCTCCATTTTCAACCCCGTCGTCAAAATGTTTAACGCCAAAACCCAGAGGACTCACCCAAAGGTTCGGGTTCGAGTTACACGAACATCTGACCATATAACAACTTGACGGATAAACCTGAAAAAAGGACAGAAAAAACCTAACGGTCATCGATTAGGGGATTCAATTTACTTTACTTAGTTTTTGCTGGCAAAAGAAATAAAAGATATGGGGCTAGTTTTATTGATTCAATAATTAATTTCCATGCCATTTATGTGATTTACTGGTTTATTCATTTGTTCCTCGTATTTTTGAATCGTTCCGAATGAAATTTGGCCGTAAGAAGGGAGAAAAAGAATATAAAGTTTCATATAATCGAGTAGATTTTTTTTTTCATTCCCGTAATGTAATTGCAAAACTTACGTATGCAATTGAATTTATTGCGCAACTTTTTCGACACGTCGATAATTTTTGTTTAACACTGTTGGACAATAATTGCAAAAAAAAAAAAAAAAAATGACTAAAATACAATTCTTCCGCAAACCGTTATACCGTAAAATAAAATAAATATAACGGATGAAAAAATCCTTGAAACTTCCATATTTTCACTAAAAATTAAATGCCAGTAAAAAACAAGAATATTTTTCGCAGAAATTATTCAAACCTCTGATTACTTCGGTTAAAAATTTGTAAAATATACATGGAATAGAAATTGTACAGACAATGATTCTCGGGATATCGCGCGGTTCTGAGTTTGGTGAAAAAAAAAAAAAAAAATATTTCCGTTTAAAACTAACTCCGTAAATCGACGTCGTGGAAAAACGATGCTTGGATGGAAAAGTGAGACTTCATCGTCATATCGCTTGTTACATATACAGAGGTCAGCTATTATTACCGCATTACGGAATGTATGTCTGTTTGTTTGTTTCTTATTTTTTTATCTTTTTGTTCCTTTTTGTTTTATTTTTTTCTCCCTCTACCTCTTTTCTCTTCGTTTTTCCTATTTATTTAATACATCGCATATAATGAATCCTGTATCTCAAGATCCCATGTATTCACTGAAGCGTACGAGGCTTGCGAAAGAAACGTTGAGGCAAGTGAGTGAGTTAGCGAGCGAGCGATACGCATTATAATACGCGGTTGTTGTAGTTTCGCAGCTCATACGCGCGAACGCTCTTGAATTGCAAGGCGATTAAATTGGCGTAAGCAGAGAAAAGGAAAAAACAACGAAAAAAGAAAAAGTAAAACAATAAAAAAAAAACGAAACACACGCACACATTCTTTCTCGTTTTGCAGCAATTCCTTTCAGTTCAATGCTGATACCCGATTGAGCGATCAAATTTCCTAACAAGCTCCTATGAAGTAAGTAGATCAGATAATTTGTGAAAAATTTCCATATCATTTGGGTACCTGACGTTTTGCAATTGAATAAAAATATTATTTACATATAATTATAATATACATATTCGAAGAATAGAAATTTTCTTCCCGCCGCGCACCTTTATCTTCATCGTTAAAGGTCGCGGGGTGAATTCGTCGATGTTGGTAAATCGACTTTTAAATTAACAACGACTTACTCGTAGTGCCAGTAGGTATTATTACGTGCAGTTTTGCACGCGGCTCTTCACCAAGTATTTATTCAGCTCTGCAGTTTGTAATAACGCTGGAAAGCAGTGCGCGCAAAATATCACCGCTACTTCTTCATTCGCAACGAATGCTCAATTTGCCTCATCAGGCCTTGGATGTAGATGAAGTTTCCACATTTACTCAAGGTCGTTTATCCACTGACCGTAACTAGACATAAAATATCTAGTCGATCATGGGGATAAAACAAAGGATGAGCTTGAAAGCTCGGGATTTTTATCTCATTTTCTACACCGAGAGAAATTTTTAGTTCCGGTTACCGCTCGGTCCTAGACTATTTTCATTTTTTACCACAGTCGAAAAATATAGTTCAAACAGTTTTTTTTCAATGACACCTGTTTTACTCAATTTTTCTAGTTACTGCACAAACGAAATTTTTCTCAGTGTAGTTTTCAAAATCCAGAGAAAACAACGATTTGAAATCGATACATCTTCCAAAGATATCAACAGATTCAATTTCAAACAGGTTTTTCGTTCGTTAATTGAATTGAAGCGCAACTTTTTTAAAATTCTTGTAATTTTTTTTTTTTTTTATCTTCCACCGTTGTTCAATTAAATTTCACGAGTTGACTTTGCTCGTTCGATTTTTGCCTCATTCTCCACTTTTCAAAACATTAAATAACGTACAACTACGATTCAAAAATTAACAAACCTCCTAAATATTTCAATTAATTCAAATACAAAAAGTTTTTTCACACCTCGTTGCGGTTAAATAACAGCTATTTAATTTTTCTTTTTACCATAATTCGATAAAATGTTACGATTCGATACAGGCAAAAAAAAAAAAAAAAAAAAGAACGAATATAAAACTGCTAAAGTTAAGATGTTTCAAATAGTTCAAGTTTCGCACGATCACGTTGTGCAAACGCACGCGAATCGATACAAAACTCGTACGGTTTAATATGCCGTTATAATCATTTGCTGCATAGCTCGTAAGCTATAAACGATCAACGAACGAACGAACGAACGAAACTTGAATTCACCTCAGCTTCGCTATGACACGTGAAAAATATGCTCAACTGCCATAAAACGAGAATACATACACGTCCTTATAATAGTTACCTATGTGCTAATATTTCACCTGCTGCTGCAGCTCTTTCACAAGTTTTCACGGCTTTCCACGGTCCGTTGATCGTCAGCGGTAATTACCATGCACCGCAGAAGAGCAGACACGGATCATTTAAAAGTCTCGAAAATCGATCCGAGCGACGTATCGAGCGGCAAATTTTTCGATTCCGAGGTAAAACCGCAAATATTCTTTCGTTGTAAAATTGAAAAATAAAATTAAAATCAACATCGTCCGAGTGATTTGACTGTATATCTTCTTACGCCGAGCAAAATTTCGAATAAACTGTTCGAATATTGTTGGGATTACGAAAAACGAGCTACGCCTAACAATTTTGCGCTATCGTCGATCCTTTTTTGGTTATTGCAACGCAAAATAAGTTTGTTCGGTTTACTCTACTTTTTTATTTAAACAAGGCTTTGACGTCAGTTTATCGTTGCGCAAGCATGAAATTTTCGCAACAGTTGCAAGAAAATCTAGCAACAGCGATCGTAACGAGAAAGAATAGCAACGGATACCAGACTTTCCGGCAACACCTAGAAAACAAATTTTCGTTTACTACCTTGAACTATATTTTTCGATCGCGGTAAAAAATGAAAATAGTCAAGGCCCGAGCGGTAACCGAAACTAAAAATTTCTCTCAGTGTATCTGCAGGCATTAAACATCCTGCGCAGTTGGCCCGAAATTATTTGGCAGGACGGACAGTCGGTAGGTCGCTGATTTTCGAGAGTGTAAAGTTTACTCTGAGCTAATTTGACCCTCCCTTTGGCTCAGAGCTAGGCAGTCCAGTCGCTCAATGAAGTTTCACTTTCAGGTGCGTTGGTCGGCATGTCTACCAACACACCGACCTGAAAGGCACACAGACTGCTAACTTCACGCATCAAAACGCACGCACTGATTGTTAGCACTGGGTTATAGTATAGCTGCTAACTCCAGACTCTGATTGGAAAGGGTTGCCAGTTCCCAGCCTCTGGCCGACTACGGTCGTCTGGTCCTGCATCGGAACTGCGCAAAATTGCTACATCTACATATATTATACACATTGGAAATATTCGCAAAATATTCGCACGCCTTACAATAACATATATATATATATATATATATATAAGGGTTGAAAAATTGTTATTTTTTTGCAATGCAAACCTTTCGAATTCAAAGTTTAATCGCAATTTATTCGTTTGCAACTTATTTTCATTTTCATACGTTTTTTCTTTTTTTACTTTTGGTTTGCACATCGATCGTTCTGTACAAAAAAAAAGAAAACGAAAATAACGATTAACGGATGTGAAATTTCGCAGCACGTTCGTAAAATTATTCCAAGAATGTTTCACCCTTCACTTTGTTGTGAAATGAAACAGAAATATTTTTGAGTTTTGCGTGTGTGTTTTTTTTGTTCAATGATTTTTTTTTTTTTTCAAATCATCGAAATGAAAACAAAGAATAAATTCCATTTCACGCGAAGTATAATATTATAAATACAATATACATTACACATACCGTAATATTATGAATATATTAACGTATTTCAACATCTGTACAAATAAATACAATACACATAAAAAAAAAAAGTTGTTTGATTAATTCCGAAGGTATATAGAACTAATAAAGAAGAAAATGAAATTAACATTTGCCTAGACGGTGAGACAGGAACGTAAAGTAAACGCCTGGCTGTGGGTTTGAAATCTGCCCGCATCAGCAACACTGTATATAATATGTAGAGTTGCGGTTCGATACCCGATATCATATACTGTAGTTGTGTATATATATATATATATATATATATATATATATATGTATATATATATATGCACGTATGATATCTGAAGAATTTTTCTGCAAGCCCACATTTCATGCAGAATGGATATTATGGACAGAGTTGTGCATGAACATGCATTATACATATTACATTCTGCGGGTAGTAAATTGCGGTTTGTTATATCATGTATCATGAACAAAGAATCAATACGGAGAGAAGAAAATTCCTTATCGGTGTATAATAGTCGTGCAATATAATTATTTACCTATATGGTGCTCGAGATTCTTACGATCATTAAATAACAATTAAATTAAATGAGGCAAGTACGGACGTGGGTTGATTAAAAAACGTCAAACTTGCGATGGAAATTCTTAGATATCGAAAAAAAAAAAAAAAAAAAAACAATTTCAATTTCACTAAACAAAACGGCCCAACTTTCCGCGTTCATGCTCGTAAATTATCACACACTGTAATAAATATACGGTTGCCACAATATGTGGTTTATATTTTCGAAAGTAAACACGCGTACGTACGGTCGATTTGCCCGTTTCATTCTGGGTTGTTAAATCGAGAAAATTTATCTCTCGCAATACGTAAACGGCGAAAAAAAAAAAATAAATAAAATTAGGTGAAAAGAAAGAGAGAAGAAAAATGTACAAAATCAGTGGAGAGAAAAAAAAAAATAATAAAATAAATAAATAAATGAATAAAAAAAGTTCCGGCGACTTAGAATGGTTGCGAAAAATTGTTTTAAGGTTTAACCTGACAAATTGCTAAATATGTATTGCAGGTGTAAGACTTGCAGCTGTACATTTTGCCAAAGATTTACGATCTGAAGTGGCGGCGACGGGGGGGGAGAGAAAATTTTGAACAGTCGGTATGTAATATAATAATTGGCAAAATTGTTCACCCGTGCAATTTAAATGTGACGACAGACGTGTTGCACGATTATTATGTGCCATTGTATTATCTAGTTTTCGCGACAAGCAGAACGCGAAATAGTTGTCCGGTTGTTCGGTACTTGATACGTACCGTGGCATGAAAAATTGCGCCTTGAGAATTTCAAGTATTAGAAATTTACTCGGCGCGTGACGCGAGCGTTTCAACTTTTCACAAATTACGAGAAAAAGATGAGGAGTTAAAAGAAAACAAACAAGAAACAACAGCGAAATGAAAAAGAGATATGAAAAGTGAAAAGAATTATGGTTGTACGTTAATTAATTACGTAGGTACAATAAATTAATAAAATCGCTAAGACAAAAAAAAAAAAAAAAAAACACGCTTCAATGCAATACGACTTTAACGTACATATCACACCTCGATTTTCACCGGTTGCAGTAACGCTCCCTGTGCATTGTAAAAGAAAGAACGCACGCGAAATGAAAAAAAATAAAAAATTTTCTACCTGCTACTTTCCTTTACGATGAACAAATTATTACCACGTTCGTTTTACTCCCCGACCGATTCATATATTAGCGTTTGTGCGCTAATTAAACGAGATTATCGAGGTATTCAAAGGATCGTCTTGTGTGCGGCAAAGCGAACGAGGTGAACAGGTGAAATCGATATTTTTTTGTTTGCTATAAGGAAGAAGGCTGGCCGGTTGGTCGGTTAATAATTACCGCAATATGCTAAACGATTTCAAAACTTCACCGAGTTTCGATCCGACCAACGCAGAACCAGGAAATAATAACGAGCGGGAGTTACACTGAGAAAAATTTTTATGGCTGTAATCGTGGTGAGAAAATATTCTTGTACGAAAGAAGAGAAAAAGAAAAATCAGCGATACAAGTCGAACATTGCGTTCGTTTTAACTGTTTTTCAATTTCTTTCTTGGATAGTTGATCGATTTTTTTTGTCGATCACTGCAGCTGAAAATTTTACTCAGTGTATGAATAGTAATAAGTAAAAAAAAAAAAAGAAGAAAGCATTCAACATTTTTTCGGTCGGATGACAATTTGATACCGTGATGCTTGCAATTATATCGTAACCGCGATTGGTTTCAATTTTTTTTTTTTTTGTTATTATTATTATTATGAGCTCATCGAATCGATCTTCGGAACCTCTCGAGTTTTCATCCATTTTCCATTTATCGAGAAACATTTGTAAGACTCGTCTAGTAGAAGTTGTAGAACCCGAAGTGAGCTGAAACAGACAAATAGAAGGATGATTATAAATTAGGAATATGTAGAATAAGGTTTCTTCCGAATAAAAACTACTTTGAAGATTATTCTAAACTGTTTGAAATCGTGCGAAATATGTTTAAGCGGTGTTAGATTGTCCGAACCGACAAAAGCAGAGCATAAAAATCGCATTATAGAATTCGGGAATTAATTAATAAAATACACGAATTATAAAATCGAGTGGATAATAATTTTCCTGAGAGCACAGCCGTCTAAGCTAAAAATAATCGATGCATAGATTTATAGGGTAAGAAAATAAATAAATAATCGAACACGATTCGATTGAAACGGTAAAAATTAATCGATTCATCGATAATTACGTATTTTTTTTTTAGACACTGTGAATATGAAATCAAAATTTCGTAAATTCCAATACGCAGTCTGAATAGCGGAAATTTTTTTTCGATAGTTTATAGTTTTATTAAAAATATTCATTCATCATCAACTTGTTGTATCAAATAGGTACTTAGTGAATAAGAGAATGATAATAATTGATAGTAATTTAATGAAATAAATTGATATTGCATTGCATCCTTCGTGAGAGTAAAAAATAAAAATCTATTGCGAGGAGAAAAGAAAAATCGAATCTGTCTGATGTTGAGTTTGAAAAGTACCTAATCGATTGTACTCGATTAATCGGTGGAAAAATAACCGATTTAATCGAAAGTAGATTATCTTTGGTAATTCTTGTACAGCGACGATTCAAGATTGTGATATTTTTTTAAACCCGGATCGGCAGGTTTCACCGAAAGTGAGAAGTAAGTAGCGTCCGTTTAATCTCGGCGAGTGAGTCGTTCCCGAGATGCGTTTACGCATTTCGAAGAAACGTGAGCAGGTTTACCATAAATGTTGGCGAGTCTAACCGTGCAAAGTGTCTACGTACAACGGACGTGAGGAAAGCCGTTGTAAGACGGATAAGAAATGTTAATAAGATGCTTTCTAGGTAGTTTAACTTGATGCCTGGCTAAACAACGTCGGCAACAAAACGCAGGCTTATGTTTCACACTGAGAAACTTGCCTGCAGTGTCTCTCGGAGATGAACGGAATTTACACATCGTCTACGCGGACGACGATTCGCTATCGCAAAAACGAACCCGGGCTTCTAGGAAACCGATAATCCACTCCCATAAATTTTGGTTATCCCCGCAATGTTTCGTGATTTTTAGAGATTTTTTTCACCTAATGCGTCGAACATTTTTTTTACAAATACCGTTTTGAGCCTTTTCCACCGATTTCAAATGATTTCAACTGACTTCAAACGATTCGCAATGAATTTAAGCGGTTTCAGCTAATTTCAAGCGTCTTTCAATGATTCCACGTGATTTCTGGTCATTTTAAACGATTTCAAGTTATAACTTTCGATGAATTAAAGTCATTCTCAACGAGTTGACTCGATTTTCAATGATTCCAAGTCGCGATTTCCAAGGAATTTAAATGCTTTTCAGCGGACATTAAATGATTTTTAGTCACTTTCAATGACGTCGAATCATGCCTTTCGATGGAATCATATTGTTTTAAATGATGATTTAGATGATATCAAGGCACGACTTCCAAGAAATCGAAGTGGTCCCATTCGATTGTGTTCGAAATAATTTCTGACAATCTCAAGTACGACGGAAGATTCCTTCCACCGATTTCAAACGATATAGATTTACTCAAAAGCGACGAAACATCCTTTCTTTACCGATCTAAACCAACTTCCGACTATTTCAAGTCAAATGAAAAATCTTTTCAACAAATTACAAGTAATTTCGTACAACTTGCAGCGGGATTATGAATATCCTTTCTACCGCTTTCGAATGATTTCGGATGGTTAGAAGTGCACACGCGAAAGAAACGCACCGCGACTTGGTGAATTATGTGCAGTGTGCAGAGGCTTTCGGTGAAATGAATGCCGATAGTAATTTCATAGCCGGATGCGGTCTGTTGAAGCGGGGTATGGAATGGATGTAAGCCGTGATTAAGAAAGCAAGTGTTTAGAGTTCGAGCGGAGTGGAGTTGAGTTGAGTTTCAGCCCGGATGGATGGATGGATGGATGGATGGGATATACTTTCGAGCTCGGCAAAGCGAGCGGAGCACGCTCCAAGTGGCAAACTCTGAATCTGACAGGATATTGCGTCCAGGGGAACAAAGGGGGTCGCGTGTCACAGATTGTCGGATCCGAGGGTGCGGGTCGGAAACTGGCGTAAGCCAACAAGTCACGTGGACAAACGCCAACTGTGTTGTTTCACCGTCGACGCCGACTCTCCACGGCCCCGGGCCATATTCCCGCCTTCGTCACCTCGAAAACCGACCCGTGAGACCGGCCGGCGTTACTTTGAATTCGGTGAAAAGAAGGGGAGCTTTGTTGCGGATTGGTGTGAAACGCCGTAGAACGGCCGATGTGATGCAAGAAAGAAAATATCGAATCCTCAAATACGATTAAATCTAATCGGTAGAGTTATGGAAAGATCGAAACACCGAAAGACAAAATATACGAAGATCAAAACGATGAAAGAAAAAATTTTAAAACGCTGTACGATTTTTTCACGATTTTGAATTTCTCACGTTTTTACTTTTCTACTTCTCCGTTACTTCGATTTTACCCTTTTTTAAATTCGATGAATCGAGTTTCTGTTTTTTGCAGATATCTATATGTTTCAACCCTCACCCTGTTTGGTGAAACTGCTTTGATCGAGGGGTTGACGATATTTGAAATCCGGTAAAGAATTTTCAAATCACTGGCAGTTTGGTAGAAGTTATAATAAATCCCGGACTATGCGATTAGTTAAGATTTTTGGAAATCATATTCGAACTATTAAAATACCAGAATATCTTCAAAATCACAAATAATCTTTGATATCGCGTGAAATATCATCGAATTTCGTAAGGTATTTTCACATCACACGCGGTTCTTTCAAAAGTTCTGTAAGAAAAAATAAATAAATAAATTTCGTGCCCTGTTGGAATCGTATGAAATTTTTGAATACCCAAATAATTTTCGTTTGACAAAGCTAAATCTTCTCGAATTTGATGAATTATTTTCAAACGACATGCAGTTTCGTCGCACGTACATAAATTTCATAACATGCAATTTAAACATCATCTAGAAAGCCCGAAAATCTTGTGGAATCCTAAAAATTCTATAAACGATTATTGAAATTATTTGAAATCTGCTCAAATTACACAAAATTTGTCGAAATATTTGCGAATTGTTTCAAATTTCACTATGCAACGATTTCATTATCGAAAATCTACTAAAATTCCCCAAAAACTTCTTCACGTTACGTGAAATCGTTTAAAATTGTACGGAAAAAAATTCCAAAATCGCTTCCGGTAATCATATTAAATTTTTCTTTGTTGTTTATCCTGAAAATTGACCAAAAACTTTCAACCTTTGGACAATTTTTTATCGAACAAATCTATCATCAAATCAATGTGAATTCTCGCATAAAAAAATTCTCTTCGTTAATAACATCGCCTGAACAATTGAGTAATTTGATAAAATATAAGATCGGTCGTAAACTGCGGTTAGAATTTTATTTTCGTAATCATAAAATTTTATCCATTTCGATCGTAATTACCACTAATTTTCAATTAAACTTTCAACGATATTACTCAACGTACGTTTCACGTCCGGTGAATTTCAAAGAAATTCGTTTCCACCAGAGTTGACGAAATTATTCGAGGATTTTAATTAAGTGTCGCTCGGCCTCCTAGGGCGGGTGGACAGATGGCCTTGTCGCTTTTTAAACACAATATCAATCTCTGGGCTTGCACGCTCGGTTGCCCACCAGGGGTGGCGAAGCCTCTGATGTCCGGTCCTCGGGCTGCTCAAACTGACCGGAGAGACCTCGCCGGGCGCGAAAAGCGTGCCTCCGATTTGCGCACTGAGAGAAATCTTTAGTTCCGTTTACCGCTCGGTCCTTAACTATTTTCATTTTTTACCACAACCGACAAAATATGGTTCTAGGTACGAAATGAAAATTAGTAACGATTCAGGTCATTTTAAATCATGAACTGGAATGATTTCAAGTGGTTTCAGACGATTTCAGACGATTCTAAGTAACTTCAGATGGATTCAGGTGGTTAAGAATAATTTCAAATGTCTTTCAGCGATTCGGTGTGACTTGAAATGATTTCAAGTCTAGATATTCCATAAATTCAAATGATATCATCCGATTTCAAGTATCATCCGACAATTCACGTCATTTCAACTCACGAATCCGAATAAATTCAAGCGGTTTCAGATGATTTTACAAGGTTTCAAGTTACTTTCAATAACTCGTGCAGAATTCCTCTACGCGGAAATTAGGCGAGCAATTAAGAAAAGCCTTTGCGCTCATGCCCGGCCGGGTTTTCCCCGTGTAAAATTTTATATTCACCGACCTCAGACGAAAGGCAGTCGAAGCGCTGATTCGTTGTCGGATTTGAGGGGCGAAAATCGGGGGTCGGCCGGAAGTCGTCTCGTTTTCTTCCCGCCAAGTGTCGTTTCGCTAGAGAAGAGCGGTTTGCTCCGCTCGGGCGATTTAATCATAACGAAGGCTGCGGAACCGACCCTCTAATAGAATCACGCTCCTTGGCAGTGTGATCATCTCGGCTAACCGGTCAAGCTAGTCGCTAATCAAGGGCCGTCCGCTATCCTAGGCCAAATGTCTAGGGGGTGAAACGGAGGCGATAAGGGTCGTAATTAGCCGCTTTGAAGTGGGTTGCTTCTCGTTACCGGTGGTCGACCGGCAGGTGAGACCCGAAGACCAGGACCCGCTCATTTAAAGTCACTTAGGGGACGCGGCGGCGACGACGACGAAGCTTCGGTCAACCCTTTGCCCGGTTTACTAATTATTTTCCCCTGAGAAAGGCGGTCGGGAGTTCGAAGAGACGAATTTCCTTCTTTAACTTTCCGTTTCTCTGTTTTGAGAGAAAAATTGATGTCATTGTTATCAACCCGAAAATGAAAAGTTCACTTTTCACCAGATCTCCTCGTTTTGAAGTTTAGAGAATCACTTCCAATCATTTTCAGATGATCGTCGAAATTATTTTGTTCCGACAACATCCAGAGAACGAGTCATCGGTTTTTCATCACTTTGGTCTCAATCGATGTGACTTTTCCAAACTTAGAACTGATCGGATTTTCGCTTTCATCGGTTCACTACTTTTTCAATTATTTAGAGTAAAAAAATTCCACAAATCAAATAAAAATAATGCTATGTTGGATTGTGTGATGTTGGAGTGAATACGAAGTCAGCCTTATTTTTGCTTAGTAGTTTTTTTTTTTTTTTTGAACTCGTAGTAATATTGATAAAGAAAATGAAAGTTTTGAGAAAATTTACGTCGAGTCTTTGAACATTGACCGATATTGACTGGCTTTGATAAAACTGTGGAATCTTTAAAAACTGGCAATTGGAATCTCGCACAACTTTTTAAAACTCACCCAACTTCTTTCAATTTTGTTCCCGATTGAATTTCCAAGCTACGATGAAAACTTTTTATTTTAAAAATCCTGAAATACGGATTTCTTCAAACCAGTCAAAGAAAGACGTACTTAATATCCAAATAAAATTTGAAACCGAGATAACGAAGTCATTAGAAACGATTACGAAAATTCTAAAACCAATTTCTAACTCTCCTGGCGTTCGTAAGTTATCGTTTTATTTTATTTTTTCCGTTCCTGTTCCTGTTGCGTTCTCCTTGAGATTCCACAACTTTTGAAAACAAGACGCGCGTCGTCTGTCGAAACAGCGTCGAGTTATCGCGGCATCTGCGCTGGATTCGACGTAGAATAAACTTGGCTAAAAGAGGGTTTGGTGAGCATCTAGTCTCTCGTCCGGGGTGCCGAAGGTCGGTACGGAGAGGAAAACTTCATTTTCTGCGTCGAGTTTGGGGCGGCGTCGAATTCTCGCCCCCTGCAGGAGGGGAGGATCAAGCCCGAGGGGTAGCAATTAACACGTCATAATTAAATATGGGCCAATTTCGGAGCGTTTTAAGCTAAAAATAAGGGTCGAAACGGTTGCCGGGTCAATCCGGAGTCGGAATTTCGGACGTACCTCATTTCGCGAGGCTCGACGAATTAGGTCCGTCAGGATTATGGAAATACTCCTCTGTCCGTTAATATCTTCATCACCAACGGACAAAGAGACGCTTCGCGGGAGAAACGCGAGCCCCGAATCTCGCGTTACGGGTTTTGCATACTACTTTGTTTCCACCCTCCTGATACGCGCACCTCGAAATTAGAAACGAGGATTATATTTGTAATTTTACATAACACTCGTCATTTCCCACCTTGCGAATATTCAATTCTACACATTTCGCACAAAGTTCTTTCAAAAATTCAGGAAAATATTATTCATCTCGACGCTTTCGGGTTGAAAATTATCTAGAGAAATCAGCAAACTGATCAGAATTCTTTGTTCTTCTTATAATTTGGTTATTTCACTGTGAAAAATTTCATTTGCTCTAGTGACTAGAAAAATTCGGTGAAACAGGTATCGTTAAAAAAAACCGTTTGAATATCGTTGGAATTACGAAAAACGAGGTACGCCTAACCATTTTCCGCTATCGTCGATCCTTTTTTGGTTATTGCAACGCAAAATAAGTTTGTTCGGTTTACTCTACTTTTTTATTTAAACAAGGCTTTAACGTCAATTTATTCTTGCACAAGCATTAAATTTTCGCAACACTTACGCGAAAATATAGCAACAGTGATCGTAATGAGCAAGAATAGTAACGGATACTAGACGGTCCGGTAACAGCTATAAAACTAATTTTCATTTTCTACCTAGAACTATATTTTTCGATTACGGTGAAAAATGAAAATAGTTAAGGACTGAGCGGTAACTGGAAATAAAAATTTCTCTGAGTGTTGATAATTTTTTTATATTTATTATTATTAATGTTGTTGTTTTTGTTATTTTCTCTCTCTCTCTCTCTCTCTCTCCCTCCTCTCTCTATCAAATTCAACTCAGGAGCGTAGCTTTCGGTCAAATTGCTTTCGAGCCCGGCAAAATTTCACCGTGAATTTTTAATTAATTATTCATTTAACGAGGCGAAGGTGGACATTTTGCAATAACAATGTCCTTAACAAACAGCGCATAACAGCGCATAAACAACAATCGTCACCGCGATTGAGTCAGGCGGTATTGCGTTTTCGGAATATCAACAACGTTTATAATTTAATCCCATACAAAATTGACCAGTTATAATATGCATATACATATTATCTAGGATACTAGACAAACCAACGAGGTGACCTTCACCGAAATATGTTGGTATTCACAAATGTATTCAAAGATATTCGAGATTCCTGACCGTGAGATACGCGCGGCTCGATCGATTATTATCATAATGATGATTAACAATCACTCGCTTAATACGATGTCATTGGCGAAAATTTATCCTAAACAAGTAATTTTTCTCACTTTCGGCAAAGTCGCCGAGGCAATCGTTATAAGGTCGAAACATTTCGCGTGATTTATAGCCGTCTCGGAGATACTTCTCAAAAATTGAAAAAAAAAAAACAAAAAAAATGCGAATACTTACATCTTCGCTCACTTTTGCCAAACATATTCGCGTGCGATTCCGTCTCGACTGGATCGAGACCTGCGATCAAACTTTCGTCAGCGATCGACGAGATCGAGAATGCAGGTGTTCCGATTGAAAACGTGGCGATATGTGTAATCGGCAAGGTATTTACCGCATGCAGGATACCAATTTACGCAGACAAGAGTAAAGAGAGTAAAACACGCCACCGCAGTCTGTAACATCGACTGTACTCTGTAGATTGTCGTGACTTTAAACCGCGGATTATTTTATATACCAACTCTATAATTCCGTGGCCGTAAAAACGACGGTACACGAGTCTTGTTAACGTTACGATATTCCTGATCGTTGCATTCGATGACGTGAATAATAATCAGGTTAAATTATTTTCACAACATGTTTGCCAAAACTTGAGATCAAGCCTGATTTTATTCGATTATTATATGGATCGTAGAATCGATCGTTGGATGATCCTGCTTTCGGAGATATTAGATATTGGAATCCGATATCGATTTTCAATCATCTTAAATCCGATTCACGCATCGAACACACCTGTCGATTAATTATTGACCACACACTCGTGTAGTTCAACGATTTCTGGACTGACCGGTTATCACATCGGCTCCAAGCCTCGTGATTGAAAATTGAAAGGCAAAATTCCGAGTTTCTTCCACGACACACTTTGCCGTTAGGTGGAAGGTAAATTGTGACGTTTAGTTACGGTCAATTTGAAATTAAATCAGCAAGAATCGTTTCAGCTGTGTGAACAACTGAATTAGCTGCACCATAAAAAAAAAAAAAAAAAGAAAAGAAATCCCGAAATACTTAAAATAATATCCAGTAATTGCAAAGTAATTATGGTATAATACGTTCCGCAAAAATTGTAATAATAAGACTTGTTCCGACGTTGCGAAAGCTTCTTGCGAAATATCGCATCCGCGACAACTTTTTGATCCTGCGCATTTGAGCGGATCGTTATGTTCTCGATAACTCTTGTTTATCAATTAATTGATCATCGGCACATTTAGGAATCGGGGTGTTTTAAACATCCGGAATAAATCAAAACGCCTGGTATATGTATAAATATATACACAATAAAATGAAAATATTCTGGTAAATTTGGCTCAAAGTCGCAGTTTACAATCAGTGGGTCAAGGCGTGGGAAGCCACCGAACGTGTGTGTGTCTCTTTTACACGTGTAAGCCATGGGTACATTACGATAAATACGTGAAGCGTGCATAATTACAAAGTGGGTAAAAGTATGCGCGTATATTCCACGTGTAGACAAGATACGCAAATTAAGCGGCGGGAATTGACTTGGTGTAGTAATAATTGAAAGGCGCGTTGCAACAATTAACATATAAAAATCCCAAGAATTTCTCGCGTCTATTAATACTGTTATTACACATTATATAATAGACCGAACACGAAGCTTTGGATTGTTTTATGAATGAATACAAATATGATATGATATACGCTAACAATCCGATAAATTAAACGAATTAAATTAACGAGGCAAACGTTTTGTACGGATATAGCGACCGGTTTCCGGTTTAACTCATTCGCTTTTTCCGTAAATTATGTTATACGATCTTGATTTTCATCAAATAGGAGGTAATATCTTATGAAAAATCGATTACCGCTATTTATTTTGAATACGGAGAGAAATTTCTAGTTCCGGTTACCGCTCGGTCCTTAACTATTATCATTTTTTACCATAATCGAAAAATATAGTTCTAGGTAGAATATGAAAATTAGTTTTCTTGCTGTTACCTGAAAGTCTAGTATCCGTTATTATTCTTCCTCACTACGATCGCTGTTGCTAGAGTTTCTTGCAACTGTTGCGAAAATTTAATGCTCTCGCAACGATAAATTGACGTTAAAGCCTTGTTTAACTAAAAAAGTAGAGTAAACCTCACAAACTGATTTTGCGTTCCAACAACCAAAAAAGGATCGACGATAGCGCAAAGTTGTTAGGCGTAGCTCGTTTTTCGTGATTCCAACAATATTCGAACAGTTTTTTAAACGATACCTGTTTTACTCAATTTTTCTAGTTACCGTAAGAAATCAAACTTTCCTCAGTGTACAATTATTCTCACGTTGCGAGAAGAAAACTTTGAAAAAGTAAAAAAAAAAAGAAAGAAAGACTCATTTTCTGTAACATGTCCAAAAGATCTCAACATCGTCCAAAAATTCTGTCTTTACTCAAATAAAGACATTTTTTATTTTTTTTTTTTTGTTTTGAGACAACATTTTCATTTTTAAGCGAATGGGTGGCAATCAGGCCTTACTGACTCAGATTTTGTTATTTTTTAATTTTATTAACCTTGAGGCGGATCGCCCGGAGCGAAAAATGTGAACTTGACCCAGGCATTGCGATCCAGAGATCATTCAACTCTCATGTAACAACGTTGCGCATACGTGCAACTGTAAGTTTAACCCCGGGCAAAAATATTCGCGTTTATACGCGCGTTTCTCTGCGCGTGTGTGTGTGTAAAGCGTCGTTACCCAATTCCCGCATATCTTGATTCTTCTCACTTGTATAATATTGATACATCTACTTTATGGTTCGCGTATGGATAAACGAAGGTTACTTCACCGCGTTTGACGGGTCGTCGAGCTGAGTTCAAGGCTCGTTGTTATAATATCAGACGGTATAAGTCCATCGAATTATTAATAAAAACTTTTAATCCCGACTCGACGGTAACGTTAACTTTTTTTTACCTGAAAAACGGGACAAAAGTAGCGTATTATTCCCTATTAACTTTATTTCCCTAATCTGCGGGAAAAATGTGACACTTTTCTCCCGCGTTTCCGGGAAATATGAGTTCTCCGACTTTATTCCCTTGTCACATAATGCATTATTCGTGCGAACGAATAAGATCAATGTTTAAAAATATCTGTCTCGTCTTAAAAATTCAGATTTTCTTCAACCTGCACCCCCATAAATTTTTAGTACACCACAGAAATACTTAGGGGGTTGTGCAACGTACAATTAAACCAGTGCTTTTTTGGGAAATAGGGGAGGAATTTTGTGTTTACCTTTATAACTGGCATGCGTTTCAAGGGGTTGGTACTTATCGTATGGTATGTAAAATTTCTTTTTTTTTTCCAACTTTTTTTTCTCTCTCCCAGGGAAAATCATGCAAAACGGTGTTAAAAATTAAAAAAAAAAATACGATATTTAAATACATCGTGCATTCGTTCAATTTTTCACAACATATAAAACAGACACACAACTTGTTAAACATTTATACTAATCGTGCAAGATATACGTTCACCTTGTTTCACGTTTCGTCTTGGATGTTTTTTTTTTTTTTTCTTTTCTTGCCTTGTTCTTTTCTTTAATTGTTAAGTAAATTACCCAACTAATTGGGGTCTTCTACCTTTTCCCAGTGATTTATAACGTACAACATTACAGGTGCTATGTACACCAGACTGCAATTGTGCGACGACTTTCGCTTTGTCAGGAAAAATTAATTATACCGTCCCAAACTGATTGTAGATAAGATTAAATGTATATATATATATATATATACATACGTACAAAAAGGAGAAACAAAAACACACACAACCACAAAAGTAACCAAAAAAATTCGAACAATCATAATCGACGCACCATGCAGTAATAATTTGTGTATATATATACAATATCCCTGCCACAGGGTAAGTTTTTAACACACCCAAAATAAGAAAACAAAAAAATAAGTGAAACAACAATAAAAAGAAAAACACACACCTGAAGAGGTTATTCAATAATGATAACATAAATAGCGTTTATTTATAAATAAGTGCTTGTGAAAGTGTGACTTGTTTGTGCTTGCGAATGTCCGTGTGAGTGAGAGAGAGAGTGTTAATTAATTCGTCTATAATTTGTAAAAAATATTATACAGATAGACAGCGTCCAAGTGTTTCATGTATGTTCATGTGTGTGTGTGTATGCCGTACACATATGCATATGTACGGACGTATGTTTTTTTTATACAACGTATGTTAGGAATGCGCGGAATCGAATCTTAGCGTCGTTTCCCCGCATTCGGATCGACGCGACGCTCTGAATTTTGCCATTTTTCGTTGATTCATATTTTCCTTAATTACTCCCTGCAACCTTGGCGAAGATCTCAGTATTTCTGGTTACCTGGGGGTACAAATCCGTAGCCACTAGCACCGACGATCACGCCGCTTGTCTCATCGCTGGGTGACGGTGGACCGGCGGGAAATACGACTGGACCTAGGACCAAATTAACCCTCTTTAACACCACCCTCAACTTTTCGTTTTTCATTGTACGCAAATTTTTTACTTTTTTTTTTACCAATCATTTTTCGATTTCTCGTTCCACGTGAGTCGATTAATTAATTAAACTTAATCAGACGCCAATGCCGGATTCCGCTTTTGTTTCATTACGTATCCACAGAACTTGTTTATCGTTTAAGATATTTCGCGTGTCAAGCAAAATCGATATTTTTATTTTATAGCCCGGAAGAATTTTTCTATTGAATTTAATCATACGAGTAACGAGATTGACAAGATCTATAATCCGATTATCATTTCATCCGTGCACAGTTTTTACCGTTTATAGTAACAAAGAAGTAGGCATGATGAATTCAGGAAACGAAATATCCTGCTGAAAATTACCGTATTGTCAATGATAAGTCATTCGATCGTTAAACTTATACGGTTACAAATTTCTGGAAAAGGTGATAATAGAAGCAAAAATGTAAACGAAAAGAAACTAATTCGTATAAATGTATCTACACCGAGTTTCAGAACGTTTAATAAATTAACTATAATAATGACTATTGGCGTGCATAAAGTTGTTTTAAAATTTACTGTAGCGTATCGGGATTCTCGTACTGTATACATACAATATATATATATATATATATTCTAGCAACTGCAGTCTCGGTAATCAAGTAATTGAAACATGTTACATTTATAATTGACGTTAAATAATTACAGGCGAGTGTTACACTATTTGTGTTACATATATATAGTGTCGAGTGAGAAACTGCCGGCCATTTATTATAAATCATTTGAAATCGGTAAGATTGATATTTTCACACACGAAATGCGTAGTGCGTGCGTATAAAAGGATATATTTAAATGCATTAGCCGCGTGATCTTTGCACTCTGTTATTACGTTATAAGTTTGTATGAAAATTCCAAGACGAAGAAAAATGAATAAAGTAGGAAAAAAACAATTCACCGTACCCAAATTAAAGGTTTTTTTTTTTTTTTTTTTTTTCATACACGCGTGGAAACTTGAGGTATTTTATTCGAAATCGGTTGTCGATCGTTATAAAATTGTTGCATAACGTTGCATTATTTAATTGTATATCTGTGTATAAATCCGATATACACATTTATGACATGGTTAGATAAATATTTTACAAACGATGTAATAAAACTTTCTAAACGTTTAACGACTCTGCGATAAATTACAGTTTGAAAAAGCTAACGGCGCGAAATTTTGACAAACTTATCGTTCGGTTGATTTTTTGGAAAAATTTTTCTAATTTTCACCGTCACTGCTTTCTTTCTGGGATGTTGGAATACCGGAACAAGTCCACTCTCATCTTTTACGGTCTACCGATTAACAACCGTAACGATTTTAAGAGTTGATCGTTTATTCGATGCTTTTTCTCCGACTTTTTGCCTCAACGATTTACAAAAAGTGAAACAAACCACAGCGATTGAATGAATGAATAGACAAATATTTAACCAAAAAAACAGGACCAGGTATTCCCACGTGAATTTATCACCGAACAACGAGATTAATTCGTTGCTTCCTTGCAATTAAAAAGTCAGGATAATCTCCTCCTCCTCCTCCTCACCTCGGTTAGATCGGGGGTCCCTAAGGCCCGAACTCCTCTGAGGGTAGGATCCAATTTCGGCATATAGTTGTCTGTAATAATCCTGGGCAAAGACGCCGGCCAGGATGGCGAGGAAACAAACTGCCAAGGTGATCTGAAAAGCACAATAATTCCTGGGTTTAAATTCGCTGAGCATTGGACAAAAATTTGTTCTTGTTTTTTTTTTTTTTCACGCGTGGCTGATACGGCGAGTTTGTTTCGAGAGAGGAGAGAGAGAGAGAGAGAGAGAGAGAGAGAGAGAGAGAGAGAGAGAGAGAGAGAGAGTTTACGCGTTTGGTAAAATCCGATATTGCGTGTTTTCGAATTTTTACAACCCATCGAGGTGAGACTTGTAAAAAATTTGTTATTGCGGTTGGTAAACACGTTCGCTAAATTCCACCGACGTCTTGCTGGATTCCCTTTTTCCCATTTTCTCTATTCGCGGTAAGCAAGAACTTTACGACACGCAAAGTTGAGATGAAATTTAGGCGAGTCTTGTATATTCGAGGTTTGAACGAACTTCTGCAACTGATTCTTACACACGTGGGAATTATAGAGAAATAAGAGAAATGAAAAAGGAATAAAGAAATTCAAACCCGATGGTATCGCGACAAGTGTACGTAATACCGGGCAATATAAAACAAATAAACGAGCGGGAGATGAAGTCAAAAAAATCAAAATGTAAAAAAAAAAAAAAAAATCTTACGCCGTGAGAAACTCGCTTGGAATTTCGGAGAAATTGTTCAAACCAAGTTGCAAAGAAGACATCTTGAGTAACGATTTCGGATGTGCAGAAACATTTCGCGCTTAAGCTTGTCTGATTTTAATACGTAACGTATATGCCGTATGTTATTCAGTATTAAGTAATGAGCTATAAAATTTGAAACGTTTTTCTGTAGCCGGAATAATTATCGCAATCAAGTTGAAATATTAACGATCAGTGTTACACCGACAGGTAAATAATTTATGTACACCCGTAGCGGCATTGTGAGAAATATTATTTCAACTAATAACAGGCCCGCAACGGGAAGCGGGAAAGTTGTTTATTTGCAAAATAAGAAAGTCCCGACGGCAATATCATAATTACTCCTCGTAATCCAGTCGCTCTGTGCACGCAGTCTGCACTTTTTATGCGTTCACTTTGTCCCCTGAAACGATCCGAAAATATATCAACCGATCAATTCGCGAGTTGGATTGATATTTTGAAGATAGATCCGATCGCGGGTTAATTCGGAAAAGAAATAAACGAACCGCAGCTTTTGCACCCGGGTTGCTAATTTTTAGTTTCACTGTTCGAGCTGCGAGAAAGGGAAGAAAAGGAAGAAAACTAGGCGAGTTTTAATTTCCAGGTTTATGTTATCCCCGTTAATAGACGTGTGTTTACGGGCCACCAGACGCAACATGTGGGCCCATTATCGCGATCTTTATACTTTCACATTTCTATAAGGTGTTCCTGAACAATGGCTCGATAATTATAATGAATTTTTCGCTAAACCGATTTAACGATCTATCGATAACCGTTATTACAGCGAAACACCGCCTTCGCGGTGTAAAAATGATCTTTCTCGTTTCTTCACGGGTCGGGAAAAGAAATTCGCTATGTTTCTAGGAATAACCTGTATTTTCTAGAGGGTTGCGTATAACTCGCGACCTGATTTACGAAAAAATAACGACAATCGCAAAATTATTTCATATTGCAATCGGACATGTTCCAGGTTATTATTCGTACAAGTTAAACATTCGTCAAAAATTTTTCACTTTGGAAATTCAAGAAATAGGAATATTCCGTTCACGGGAAATAGATTCAAACATTTTTTTTACAAGAAACGAAAGAGTCTTTCAATTTCTTCGAGGGAAATAGACGCGTTGATTAGGTGTGAGCGGCACTCTTAGCTGATCGTCGGACTTCCGTGTGACCGTGCGACTTATCTGTGCAAAACAGAGCATGCAGCTTATTCCGTACCTTTCGAACCTTCACGTACGGATGTGTGCTGGTTCGTTTTACGCTGTACTACACGGGGTTTGTTCGACGTGCGATTAGACACCGTACGTAATAAGCATTGCTCTGCGATTGCACACCCGCGTTGCGAATCCACAAAGTTAGACTAACGTTGCGAAGTCGGAAAGATTAGAAATTAGAGGGATGGCAGTGTGGATTTTTTTGAACATACGAATCGATTTTAAATTACGCGGAAGGTCGAAATGCAAAGTTTCGAATCGTCCGAAATTCGACGCTCAAAGTTCCGAAAGTGCAAAGTTCCAAAAAGAGATAATGCAAAGTTCTGAAATTGGGAAAATTAATAAATTTGAAACATCGAAATTCCGAATGATCCAAGATTTTCAGTTCTATGAATTTCTGGCTTGGTGAAAATTCACCACTTTGATCTATTTTACCGACTTTTTACACGCATCCGCTGAACAAACTACGCTGTACGAGTACATTTTAATTTTTGGAATATCACTTTGTCGAACTTAATTTTTCGAAATTTTATTCGCAACTATCTGAACTTGAATTATCAGAATCTTGCATTTCGAAATTTCGAGCCTTCGGGTTACCGGCAATTCGAAACTTTGTTAATTCGTAAAAGTTTGACATCTTTACTTCAACTTTCGCCATTAAATAATTCAAAATTAAAAAACTAAAACCCCGCCCCCATGAAACCGAAATACGTGACCCTTCAATTTTCCAATCCTTCTACATTTTCAGACCCATCCAGAAATTGGAATCGTATAACCGAACGATACTCAAATTATAGACGTAGATATACGACTATTTCATTGTTAATACCACTGCTTTGTATTTTCGATTAAATACACCTAAGAAACGGATGAATCAATTAATTAAGGTGTGAGCATAATGAGGCCTGCAAACCGCACACCGACTACCGTTAATTCCACACGATAATTTATAAGGTATTAATGCAGCAGCAGGCAGCCGATACGTTCGCCCAGTGGAGCCGAGATATATTGGACATGCTTTCTAGACTCGTGCGATGTATTATGCCTCGGCATATCAGGCTGTAATGCGAAATTAATCCCAATCGCAGATCTCTTATCTAAAATTTTCAATTCGCAAGTTGAAGTTTAAGTTTCCTTTTTCCAATTTAATCGCAATTTTAAAACCAACGTTTTCCCGTTTAATTATCACAAACGTCTCGCAGCGTGACAATTAATTGTCGCGTTACACGACCGAGGGACAAGATCGTTATATTCCGCAACGAGAAATGTGCGAAGAATGTTGGATGGTAATTATTAATTAGATACGCACGATGACAAGCTAGACGCGGGAAATTCAAATTCCCGCGATATTCTGCAACCTCGAATATCGCGTGTCGAAAAATTACGACAAAGATGTCTCGATTTTGAAAGGAAAAAGTATCGCGATCGACGTCCAGCTTCCGAAAATTCGCGCTGCAGTTTTGAGATTTTGCAAACTCCCAGCTACGTTATATCTATAATCAAGAAATTCGCGATACGATATTTACGGCTGTCCTCATATTTGCGTAACCAACCTCGCCTCCTTTTCGCCGAGCATAACAGTCTCATTGTCTTCGCGTAATCCAACCGAAACAGCTTAAAATCCACGATCGGTAAAATGTGAAAGTGCGGAGTGCCGATCGAGTTTGTTCAACGAACCGACTTGCGCTTCAACGTCCGCGGTGGCTGAGGACCGATTTTTTCAACATCCCCCAAACCGGACACGATTATAAACAGAATCACCGATCGTTGAAGCATAAAAATTCACAAGACCGCGACATGAAATTCGTACGTGTGGGTAATAAATGAAAAGAACGTCTTCTTTTATACGAAGGCAAAGATTCGGGGTTATAAAATATTTTCGCAAATTTCATTTACCACCGGTTGTTACGAATACAAGCCGCTCGATACTTGCCGCGTTGCAATTGACTCGAGTTATTTCTCGCACTGTGCAGTCGTCGTGAAGTAACACCGACCGACATCCTTTTATTAGCCGCAAGACCCCGTGCCGAGCGAATTCGCAACCCGATCTCTCGAGTGTCGGAATCAGATACTGTGTTCAGCGGCAAAACGCAAGGCTAGAGAACACAGTCGGGGCTTGTCCGTAAGAATCCAGGCTCAATAGTCACGGTTGACCGAATCGAGTCGACTCGACGCGTGTACGTCGGGAGAACTCAAATCGCAGATATTGGTCAATAGGTGGAATTCAGCTGATCGTGAATGCCAGGCAGTTGCAATTAAACGGCGCCAAATCAAATCCCCCTCCTCAAAATCCTGAATGTTTGAAACGATACGGTGGAAGCGAGATTCTGTGTGAATAATGCAAAAAAGGACAATTTTTTTTCAAATAAAGAGACAGCCGAAAAACGAACGATAATTTGCGACACGCGTGTAACGACGGAGATACGTGATATCGGTGCTGCAAGTGGCGAGTGGAACTAATTTCATTCGTTTTAATCCACCGAAGAGAAATAACGAAAGTTCGAAATATACCCGGCAAAGTGTAGAATTGATTGACAGATTTCACTAATCGTGCCGTTGCGTGTATACGTGTATAAATTTATATATAAATATGTATGTACACACGAGTGTGTAAAGTACGAGACGTGTTTTAGGTGTAGCCGGTGCAGAACAACGGTTTGCACAACGTATAATGATACGCTTTATACCTACACACAATAATAATTTCCTTATCTATCAGTGCCGATCGTGCGGTGCAAGAAGCAAATACCTTTGACTCTGGACAAACCGCGAGTTTTATTGCGAGTATACGTGTAAGTATGCCCATTAAGACAACGAAGAAAAGTTCAAGGATATTATAGCTGTCAAAGCGAGACGGAAAGACGGAGACCTCCGGCTTGTGGCTACCATAATTTTTGGTAACTCGCTCTCAAAAAAAGAAAAAAAAAAAAGGACCAGAGTTCAACGAAAACCCGAAAGCTTCGTTTTAATGCTTAAGTCTTTCAGTCACGGTGGAATTATCAGTGTTCCACCTAAAAATCATCTTCAAATTATCTTTGATACTTTTCTGCAAGCTCAAAAACTCCCGGGTAACAAGATTCGGTCAGAATTATCGAATTTTGATTTTCGAAGTTTTTTTTTTCCCCCATTTTATGTCCGCCGTATCGGATCCGTCATCTTGGATTTAGAAATTATTAAATTGTGATTTCAAATTCGTGATCAGCGATCCCAAATACCCCAGAGTTACAAAATTCAGGCCAAAATATTGAGTTGAAAAATGTGCGAATGAAGAGAAACAATTTCGTTCAACAAATTCAAAAAAAAAAAATACGCTACTTGAACGACAGACGAAAATCGTCAATTCCGATTGATTTTTTAACCGATTCGAATATCGAGTACCAATTTAGTTTACTTTTCCCGGTACAAGATACACTCGATAATCGCTGATCACGACATGAAAGCGAACCCTGAACAAGCGGCCGAGCCTTTCACGGACGATTTTTATTTGTCGTAGAGACAGTTGCAGGGATTTTTTTTTTTACCTCTGTATAGTGCAAGAAGTTTCTGATGTAATTGGTCACTTGGCACGGTTCCTAACTAGTTTCATTCGCCACCGTAACCCATAAATCCGCCGTTCTAGATACAAAATGAAAATGGAGGATCTGGATAATCTTAACTGTGATCGAAGAATCGGATGATTCGTTATTCAAAATATTGCAGCAAAACATAATTTACACCAGTGAAATAAATTCAGTAATTGTGCAGTAACTTCGACAGCCGTATTGAATTTATTAGAAAAAAAGTTTTTCGCCAAATGACTCGCCAATTTTCAACTTCCGATTAAAAATAGGAATAAAACAATTTGCTGTAAAAAAAACTTGAGATTCTCTAAAATTTTGACCGTGACAATTTTTCCTCCACGATCTATATTTTCTGACTTGAATCATAAATTCAAGATGGCGACCTAAGCTCCTGTGGAATCTCATCGAATTCCGGATTTATACTGTCGATGACCTTTTCGAAAGATTAGAAAACGAAAATAGAGCTGTCAGAAAATAGAAATCTCAAACGTGTGTGTGTGTGTGTTTTTTTTTTGATTTTTTTTTTTCTTCGTCGTTAAACCGACCGGGATAAAAATCTTTCCGTTGAGGAGAAGGATCGTAATAATGAATGACCGTGTCAGTGGGCCATTTTCATTCCCCTTCCTCCGGTTGACTGTCATCCAACATCCTCCTCTTTAAGAGCCTGGAAGCGTGTTCCGCACGCCTCCGGCAAGGCCGAAGCCAACATCGTGGGTTCGACCTGTTTTGCCGAGGGCTATAATAATACGCGCGATATTGCCGTGTATTTGCCGCGCTATCTCTGCATGAATGAATCACCGTTTTACTACGATTTGCTCGGTTTGTCGTTTGCCAGCATCATCGTTATGCGAATCATTTTAATTGCCGATTCCCTTTTTTTTTTCTCTTTTTTTTTTTTTTTAACACCAATTTCAAGAACGAGACGGAGACGGAGACGAAAAGTTTTGTTTTATCTCGTTCCCGATCAACGGTCAAGGCAGTTTACTCGTTTTAAATAAAAATCAACAAACGTCTAACGTATGCGCAATCTTGATGTATTCGACTATATAATGTCAAACAGACACGGATCAATTCATTCTTTTTCAAACTTGTACCGATAAGATTACGAAAGATTGAATATACCTGATTTTCATAAATTTCCTTCTTGATTCGTGTAATTATTTACTTGTTTATTTTTATTCCATTATATATACAGTTACAAAATCGCGAATAATACTTTCGGGGTCAAATTTTAAACTTTTAAACCCACTATCGAAATATAATCTATCTTAAATATAGGTTCAACAATTGCGATTAACAGCTGGCGGCGGAATTTGCGAAAAAAATTTAACATTTGTAAAATTAGCAGCATAAATTCGATATTTACTGTTACCAGGGTAATTTACAGTGACTGTAAAACGCGACAGGTTTACGGATAATTCCGATTGAAACTTGTCAGCACCGATGACTACGTAATATAATATAGTATGAAATAATGATCGAAGTGTCTCGACGCAAAATCATCCCGTATAAATTACGTCGTTATATTTATATTCACTTTCATTGCGACAATCCTCGCCGAGCGTGCGTTTATTTTTTACGACGTCTTCGCCTGACGGGAGTTTTACTGGTCAAACAACTGTACGCAAGACAAGAAGAGAAGTTACATGATCGCTCGAAATTTCTTCACGGTTTTCGCCTCGTACACACTTGTCAGTGTATATACGTACTTATTATATACGTGAACTCGAGACACGACGCAATGACGAAACACGATGTTCTAAAATTATCATCCATGCGTACAAGTAACGCTTCCTCCGTTATTGTTAAAAAGACAAAAAAAAAAAAAAAAAAAAAAAAAAAAAAAACGTCAACCTAAACACGTCTCGTAAAAAAAATGTCGAAAATTGTATCAAATGTAAGAAACCATTTCCCGAGATTTCATTTCACTTTCAGGGGGTGTGTAAAGCCTTTCCAAATACCGTGTATTGTACGAGTATACTTACGAATTTCATGTTGTCTTGTAGTTTTCCTTTTTTTTTCTTTTTTCGTTGATTTACTGAATTTTCCTCGTTTTTCACCCGCACTGTCGTTTCGATTCGCCGGCTTAACGAGTAAACTTACTGAGGTAGCAGGTTGCGTTCTTACAACAACTGTTCGCACCGTAGGGGTAAGGCACACTGTGTAGCTTGGTATCGTGTTCTGTTCAAGGTGGGGGCCCGACTGGGACTTATATCTATCCGACGGAGGCCACGGGCCCCCCCGCCATCCGGTTATCCACGTGACGGTCAAGGTGGCCTGAGCCCCGGGGGTAAAATCGGGCGAGAAGGGTTGTCGCCGGATTCCGGAAGCGCGAAATTCGCCTTCCTCGTGCCTGTTTCTTTTTTTTTTTTTTATTTTTTCTCTCGTTTTTTTCACTACCGCAGTGAGAAGAGCCCAGTTTTTATGCCCGGAAAAATATTCCTCGTAGAATAAATTGGCGTCGTTACGATAAGTATATACATTAGCGCTCAAAAAAGTGTTTTGAGAAAGATAATAATTGAGTTAATTGCATGCAGGAACAAATTATAGAAATCGGTAGTATTATTTTTTGAAACAAATTCGATGTTCTACATAATTGTTAAAAATTAACTCTCCATTACTGGAAAATAAAGTTGAAATAAGGAAAAGTAAAAAAAACGATTCATCAAAGTGATAACGAATTTTATATTATCAAAATACTTTTGAGCGCTGCTGTGATAAAAAATTTATACTCCCCTATTGCAGCTACAGAAATCAGTTTAACGCTATAGTTGAAACTGTATTTTAATATATTGTAACAATTTTCGCTTCGGCCAATTCCCCCGATAAGCTGACTCAATAATTCAACAATTTATTTTCGCAATATTCTTCGAACTTATCTACACTCAGGCATCTAATTTGTTAATTTCGCACGAATTTATTTACTTAGACACTTTCGATTTCGCATCGGTATAGCGCCATTCGTTTCTTTCGAGCGTGTTTCTTTAGCGTATATTCCTCGCTGTATTACAGCCTTGATAACTAATTATAAACTTATATGTACCGCTTTATCGCGGGGATGAATTATTTATGGTATACACTTATTGTGGACGCAGATACGGTTCCACGGACTTTGCCGTCTTTGCTGATATGTGACTCAGGCTGTGCCAATGTCTTACCGCAGACCGTAGAATGCCCCATTTTTTTGATTATAGGTACTAAAATTGGCAAATGAATCCAGTTTTAACCCTTTCGCGAAATATTCGAACGGATAATAAGCATCGTAATTACGGGGAAGAAATATATTTGAGGAAAATTCGACGGAGTAAAAAGAAAATGTGAAATATTAAAGCTTGCAGATCAGGTTAGCTATCAATGACTAATTTCGTTTGGATTTCTAAATGATTAAATTTTTTTGAGCCACCTACTCACTGGGCAAACAAAAGAACTCGTCTTTTCCGCAAAAAAAAAAAGAACAGAAGCTTAGAATTTTTTGTTTTTCAAACCATTTCGCAAATTCAACAGAATATTATATACGAATAGTTTGAGAAGAAGCTCATCAACGAAATTGGAATTTGGTAAAATCGAAGTAAATCGTGTAAACATTAAAAAATAGCAGTTATTTCTTTCACGGATAAATAAATGTTAAAGCTTCTTTCAGGTTGTAAATTATTGTTGTTTTTTTTTCCCTTTCGCTGATACGTTGAAAAATTAATTAATCCATAAAATATTTACACGATGAGTAATCGCTCAAAGAGTTGATTCATGTGCCGCGGGGTGGTCTTTTTATAGACGCGGCCGCACAAGTTAATTAAATCTCGGAATCTCAGACGATCACGTAGATAAAATATTATTTTCTTTACTTTTTCATACTCATTTTCTTCGCTTGGCCGTTTCTTTTCCACGACAAGAACATCATCTCATCAGCGCCGATATGAATAAAAATACACCGTGACTCGTACGACGGTGAAAATAACAAACGATCTTGAAGAATAATTTTTATAATCGTAACAAAGTGTAAATGTACGGAGATTATAAAATCTAGGAATATAATTTCTGTACGTCGGTGTGTGTCTCTGAAGTTAATTACGAATCTCGGATGGTGTACTTGCGACGTGTAAAAAAGGGCCAGATATAAGGAAATTATGCAATCGTACCGCGTCACTTCCCACAAGGTATTATAAAGTTAAACGCAAGCATTATACGCGCGTTCGTTTCACTTGAATCCATGCGATGGAGTATCAACGTAATGTAATGTAATGTAATGGTAATTGCATCTAATTTTCAGGTGGAATCCGGACCTGGTTATGGTCAATGCCGGGGCAATTACAAATTAAAACCGATTACTCCTGTACGATAGAAACAATCTAAACATCTTTACGACGATGATAGCTGGCAGCATAGCTTATACCGCAGGCTGCCTTGAATGATCCTTGAAAATATTACACGGCAAAATCCATAAAATCTCACGATTTTTAAATTACACATTTCGTAAGTATCCGCAAGGAATGCGGAAACCGCATTCACCAGAGAGAAGAAGAAGAAGAAGACGAATGTCAAGAAAGAAAAAAACACAACGACGCGTTGACAGAGTTAAAAAAAATGAACAAAGTGTCCGGCCTCAAGAATGAAAAACTCAACGTCTAGACTTGCGTTTTTTTTTTATTCTTCTCCTAAGCTCATTTTTCTTTTTTCTTTTTTTTTCATTCATATATTTATTTTTTCGCTCAATGCATTACAGTTTTTTTTTTTTTTTTTTTTTACGTGAACTGTAATACAATAAATTGAATTACTACGGTACACGTATAACGTATCATCGAGTCGCAAGCTACTCTTCGTTTATTTTCAATAACGAGGAAGGTCGACTCTTTTCATTGCATATTTTGACAACGAACGCGTTTCGTGCAACAGCAAAAGTAACGGCAGCGAGGTACGAAACAAATACGAAATCGTTTAAGATTCGCGATACGAAAAGTCTGCTGCACAGAAGTGAGAAAAATAAATTAAAAAAAAAATAAAAAAAGTCAACCAATCGACGTTACAATCTCGAACAGCGATCGTCCTCGCCATATATGTACATATTATATATTTGGCTAAAATCTGAAATTGCGCAAAATTTTCGAATGTTATTGTAACGTGAAAGAAAATACACCCATAATGACACATTTTTTTTATACACGTACAGACAGGCCTTGGCCTCGACTTAGGCTTCGCCCACCGATTTACCATGTAAAACGGTAGCTTATCGGGGCGTCATCGTCACATTTCGTCGATAATGCGCGTAGTACAACATTAATCGTATAATAATAATAAGAAAAAAAAAAAACAATAATCAATAACCAACCGATTAAAGAGTTGAAAATATTATCGATCAGTTGCGTCACTCGTAGAGCATAATTTAGAATTTTGGCGAATAGTACGGAAGCGATCGATGTCGACCTGATCGGTTTTTTTTTTCTTTTTTTGGTTTTTTATTTTATTATTCTCTTCTCCAATAGCCGCGATTAATTTCACCGAACAAATGCAAGGAACAAAACTGTTTCTGCATCACTTCCGTAGCTACAATAGACGCGATTTTATCGCCGAATCCTTGACTGAAGGATTTTTTGCACGATGATAAGGATCGCCATCAGCAAGGTTCGCCTCGTGTTATTATCCTTTCGCGATTTTTTACCATCCAAATCGCTCAGGGTTTGCCTTACTGCACGATATGTCCATGGAAAGTGTTCGGAGTGAATTACCGAGAGACAATGAAACGTTTTTAAAATCACCAGGCGAAAATTATTTCAACGCGAATGAATCGCGGAAAGAAATAAAAGATAAGAAAAAGCAAAAAAAAAAAAAAAATAAGAAATACACTTAGCCTTAGCCCGATAATTAACGACGATTTTCATTAATCCTTGTGCAATATTTGTACAAATCTTATTGGTTATTATTATAATATACCTGTCCGCGATCGGTTTCCCAATATTGGCGAAAAAAACGCTTCTTTTCTCCCACACCTCGTTCCTCATTTATTTATTTATTTATTTTTTCGATTTCTTATTTCGCGTTACTCGTCAAGGATTCAAACGCTCCGAGTCTCTCACTCGAGATCTCAAGTATCACGCGGTCTCCGCTATCACTGACACTCGAAACTGCCTGTTTGCACGTGTTGCACAAAAATCGAGAGTGTTAATAGAGCTATAAATCCCGAATATCAATCACCTTCACGCAGCTCTCGAGCCGACTCGACAAAATTTTACCTGCGTAGTCTCGTGCGATCCTAACGAAACGTAAGTAAAATACGCAAAGATGATTGAACATTGACGCAAGAATTTAACCGGGCGATGAAATTATGATCGAGAGGCTTAAACGCCGTCGAAAATCGTTACTAATTAACAGGCAGGATTCGATAATCAGCGAACAGCTGGCTATACCTAAATACCTCCGGGCTCTTGGCTCGTTCAATTAATTACCTAATGATTCATGTATAATATGTATTATGACAGAATTTGAATAACTAGTCAGCCGATTTCTTCTTCTCACATCTGTTTAAATCGCGCCAGCTAAAAGTGTTCTCAACTTCCAGTCCTGAGGTAGAAAAAAAATTAATCGTACTCGGACCCTGATTTCGATGGTTTCTCTGCCGTATTTATTGCCTCTAAATTGACTCTTTCCTTGACGCCGATCACACCAGGTGACGAAAGAATCGCCGGAGCTCCTTGTCTCCGTGCGTCTGTGCGTGTAAAATGTAATACATCGAAAAAGAAACGAGTCCAATAAACTCACCCACTGATCTTGAACCAGTTAGAAGCCTGCAACAGCCGGAGTGAGTCAGTGGCAATGGCAAAGATATCGGTAATCGTCTATACTGCAATTTTTCGTTATATTACGCTTCGTAATCGTAACGATCTATCGATTGCCGGAATCCGTCCGATTCGACAAGACAATGCCTGAGACGGCTGTAATCGCGTCTGGATAATCAATTCCCACTACAATTTTCTCCCATGAAATTCCGTCGCAAGAGTTAATCTCGTTGGCAATTACCATCGGTCGGTATTACGTGATCATTGCCTACTTTGTAACTCGGCAAAGTCCGTGTACTCAATCTTTTGTCGTCGGTCGGAAGTTGGAGAACCGACGGTTTCCGGTTCTGACGTGTATTCCGTACCGTGCGACGCATTCGTACCCGAGTGTTTAATTCCTCCCCCCCCCCTTGCCTAGTTAAAGTATAGGCGTAACTACTATATGTATATTGTTACGACGTTGATTGACGTTTAGATTATACAGAAATTTTTGTATTTTATGAGACACGCGGAATACCAGCTTCCGGAATCCGAGTAACTCGCGGAGAATATGAACAACGAAGGCCAAGATGTGGGACATTAGCGTTACATTTGCATACGTATGAATTATCGGCAAGTTAATTGGAACGTTTTTCACACGGAATCACCGATCGTAAGGTCCTTCGTTCGGTAAATTTATTCTTTTAAATAGGTGTGATATTTATGTAGAGGAGAAAAAAAAAAAAAAAAATAAAACGGGAAACGGATACAAATGGAAGAGCTAGGATACACCTACGCGTTTGGCGTAATGCATTTATTATATCCGTGGCCTTTCATACTTAACGTCGCTCCAAGGTGCCGGGTAAAAAGTTGCCGCAACATTTACGACGTGTAAAACGCTAATAAGCCCATTAACGGATCGATCAGCTGTTCCAGAAAAACAATTTCCTCTTCCTCGAGCCGTAGAAAAGTAATTACGTACCCAGTTGCACGCACTTTAGAGACACACGCAACTATGTACGTTGAAAATTATCAAACGATTTCCATAAATCGTTCAACACATTCCGTCATATCAAGGGCTGACCAATGCAGCTGCTGGAAGGTTTTCACGCTCTTGATCACGGACGTAATTACGCCGATTTGCTGCATTATTCGATCTGCGATTGCCGATTTTTATTTTTTTTTTTCTTCCATACTTTTGCATTGATCTACCTGATCGATCAGCTGGCAAGATCGGCACTCCGGCATAACGGAAAAGTTTCGAATTTCCTTGGTGTTGGGAAAAATCGGTAAACGATCTAGGGTAGATCCTTGACGGACGATACTTTTGAGGAGCGGATTTTGTATAATGAATTGTTTGTACCGGGTGAGCGAGTCGCGGAGACAATTTACTCGATCGGCCAATTAGTCCGATCCAGGTTTAATGAGCGATCAACGAAGGCCGAGATCGGATCACGCGTATCGCGTTCTAGGTATAGTACACCTGATCGAGGATTATGCAGAAGGTGAAACGCGGCAATTAATATCGATCGATTCGATCAGATCGCGCCGTCGCGTCTAGCTTCTAATTGAAATTCGGAACTGTGTTGCTGTTGGGCCCAGTTTTAGACGGTGATTTTGGTCGCTGGTCTCTGCTAATCGAGATCAGCAGCCTTGCACTTAGCCTTTCTAGTCTCTTTCCGATTATACGAGGTGACTTGGCCAACTCGACAGCTCGGATTCTCCATTCAGACTGAACGCCGGACACGTACGATCGATAGCCGATCGCTGTGCACAGTCTGTCGATCCTTGGCCTTCGGACGAGATTACGAATCCGATCTCTGTAAACTCGAAATCGTTTCAGAGGAAAAAAAATTCAATTTCTCAATATTTACACTTAACAACGATTTTTTTTTTTTTATTTTTATTTGCACTATGTATTCATTTACCAATTCCGTCTAACTTCTCTAAAAATCATAATTTTTCTCAAATAGTCATCAATCTGAGTTTTTCTGATTTTCTCTCTGTTTCTTCTTTTTTCTTATTTAACGAGGGAATAGAAAATTATACCCGAATTTCAAACAATGCCACGTAATGACTTGATTGATTACAATATTCGAGGCGTATCTAACCTCGTGTGGCAATTCCTTTCTCCGTTATACGTATACTGTTAGATTCGTTAGCCGCATGTGTACTTATCTATATATATATATATATATATATATATATATATATATATATATATATATATATATATATATATACGTGTATCCGTTGAAGAAATCGAGACAATTTCGGGATTTTAGTACCGCGACAACCGGGCACAGATCCTGCCTCGTAAATCAACCGATTCTGTCTCTTACGACAATCTGTATTACCTGCACACGATGTGTGAGGTAATAATTGGTGACAGTTTTTACAGAAAAATTTCACGCGATCTATTTTCAACGATGCCGGGTGTGGATAATTTCTTTAAGAATTTTAATACGAATATTACAACTAACTAACTAACGGTGATCTTGATCGAAGTTTTTCTCATTGTATTGAAATTACAGAAACGATTTGTAAAGCTGCAAATAATCCAGACTAATGCCATTCGAATTTTAGTCTACATAAATTTCGGAAGAAAGTTTCATCAAACTTTATCGAGTATAGATTTCATGGACTTCGAAACAATTAAATTACGATATTGTCGGGCACTTGTAACTTTTTTTACCGCAAACACTGGACAGTAACAAGAAACGTTGAGAAAATTGTATGAAAAAAAAAAAATAAACAAAAAATTAATTACAATTCCAGGTTTCAACCGAAGAAATTCAATCTGTTGCAGTATAGAAACGATCATTATAATAACAGTCGGCTGGTATAAGCCGGTAGTCTATAAACGAATATAACTATAAAGGTATTACCGTTGCATAAAAATAGAAATACTTGTGTGATCATGTACAGCGTGTAATAATAATTCTTTGGCGCGTGGGCAAGACGTGAGTGAGTCGTTGAGAAATTGTTCGTATCACTTTTTTTTTTTTAGCGACAAGTTTCATTTTCATTTCCAGTCACGAGTTCGAGTTTTGTTTGTTTATTATTTGCTTCCTTTCATTTTTTCCTTCTTTTATTAATAATATTCGTTGTTGATTGTTTTTTTTTTTAACCTGTCACCAAGAGCGCTGCACTTTCGATATTCCAATCAAACTTCTTTCACCCTTTGATCCTCTGTGCCAACCGCTCGCTGTATGGCGAAAATTTAATGTAAATTTCGTATTATTTAAAGCAACTTCCCACAACTGGGTTTTTGACCTGCAGCCTCTTTCATCTCGCTCCTCTTCTCTCATTGTGTTCGCGCTTCTGAAACTTGCGAAATTAAATGAAACCGCACACAATTCGTGCGTGACAACTTATAGCTCAATTAGTTTCTGCCTTTGCACACCATGCTGCAGGAAGGATTTAACGACGTGGCATAAAACTGGCCCTGTACATACACGTGTTTGATTTATCGTCACCACGTCATGGCTGCGATAACGATTTTCACGTTTGTCGTTATTGAATAGAATCTAAAACAGCGAGTTCTCTGTAATTGCGAAATGCATTTCCGTTCGCAAAGTTGTGTCGTTAAAACGGGAGAATGCAAAAAAAGAAAAAAGAAAGGAATAGAAAAAGAAGCGTTACCTACTTGTCTTCAACATTACGTCTAATATTTTTCTACGTTCATCTAATATCGGACGCGATAAGTGTTTCTACGAATTTTAATATTCCAGGATCGCTTTCTTGCTCAATATTCAAAGTGTCTGGAGTGGTTAACTGGCGAGGGTTTCCAAGGATTGTTCAAACACGGCTCGAGTTTGTTTAAAAAAGAAAAAAAAGAAGCGAAAAAAATGCGCAGCAACCGGTTACAGTGCGTTCGAATTTTCACCATCAGGCGCGTTTCGAAACGATCATCGACGGAATAGAAACGCGGTGAAAAGTATCGAATTAAAATTAGAAAGAATCTATTGTCTCACAATGGCAGCAGCGATTTGCCAGCTGTGAGTAAATTTTTAATGAGTTTCTATCGATGTAACCCCAACAGGTAGTCGGAGACTGGAATACCTGAATAGCCTCAAACCTATAACTAGTCGTGCGGCGTGAATCGGAGCATAGAAAGCCCGGAGTTAGTACTCAGCTGGCCAAGTCCCAACCCTGTGTGTGCATACAAATATACATATTTCTACGTGAAGTATTATGTTAGAATGACATAACGTATCGTTGACTGTAATCGTTCGTGCCGCAACAGTGAAGTAGAATAATTAAACATCGATTTCGCGTTACCCGGCCGATTCCAAGCTTTATGTTATATATACATGCACGGTATATACCTGTAATAATTTTCTCCCATTTTATAGGAAAAAAGTAAACCTGCGTCGCGAAAAACTCCGAAAAACAAACCAAAGTATGTTAAAAATTCCCGCATGTAGAAGGAGGATAAAAAGGTACCTCACACACGCTCGCCACTCCACATCCTGTTTAAGGAGCAAATAATACTACAAGTATCCAACGGTAGTTGGCAAGCACGTGAGCCTGCAGTTAACAGCTGTAAATGTACGGACAAAGGCGGTAACAACACGCTTAGTTAGAATATAATGCAGTATTGTACCTGCAGTTGTGTGAACAATTTTTTTTTTTTTTTTTTTTGTTTTTACACAAACAGCGCTTCACCATTGTCCGACAACCGGTTAAACTACAAACGAGATGAATGATAATTAATCGGTAGAATAAAGTCCCGCAGGCTCGCATGTTCGCAGAACCACCGTAAGATAGACTGGGTGTTTGAATTGTTATCATTGGGGATAAAAATTTATTACCGCGACGTGTTAGGTGAACGGATAAATTGTTGGTCACAGTATAAAGTTTTACGATATGACAATCAAACGAGTAATCAATTTGTCTATTCTTTCGGTTGATCGATATAACAATAATCAGGATCACCTTCGAACCGATTAGTGATGAATAATAACGACCCGACAATTATTCATGTCTGTTAATTGCTGTTTATCAACACGTACGTATCCGGAGAGTAACTTAATTGATTATTTAACCGAATAATAATTACATATCGTGAACGATGTTGGTCGTTTTGATTGTTATTACTCGTACAGGATACATTCGCATTGCAGAAACAAATTTAGACACAGGCATGGTATTATTCTGATGCTCGACTTCCTTGTGGAATAAATTAGCATCACCATATACCCGCGTATCCTTACGCGAGTCAAAGCCGGATGTCGAAAGAACGAAAGGAACCGGACACACAGTCCAACCTAACCATTGCATTGTCGCAACCTTGTGTTGGACCAGTTTTCAGACGGTGTTCTGTCTCAGGGCCGGTCATCACCCTCGCATTATCGCTGGTTTAAATAATTACCGGAGGGCTTTAATCGGGTTACGTGTTTTGAATTTCGCGCTAACCGATCGTGGGTGATTAATCAGATTGGTAGATAATCCGGCAGAAATTAACACGATATTAATGCGGACCCTGAAGCCGGACCGATTCACGTCATCCGGTCGAAATTATCTCGGCTACACCCCGCTGTTCTGATATTCGACCGAGTCACCTTGAGGTCGATGATTCCAGGTCATCGACCAATCCACCAGGCAAGTAAAAGAAAAAAAAAAAACGAGGTTACTTTAAGGCGGTTAATTATTCCATCATCGGTGGTCTCGAATCCATTTCATTTCATCCGTGAGCTATGATAATCGTTCGGAGATGAACGATCGCGGGTTTTTCTTCTGGTGCATCGGAGTTAGTTTCTGTTTTATTATCGCGACTTGGAGAGGTGCGGGTTATATAAATGAACCATCGACGTCGTAAGATGCAATTAAACAGGCGAGTTGCAGCGTATTAACGGTATAATGTGAGTGAATTTACGGACACTTTATTATTAACACCGAACTTGATCTGCCACAGCCAGCCTAACCGATTTCTCAGTGATGCAACCCGGCTTCTTGCTGCTGAAATTATTACGCGTGTGCATGTAACGTGCCTACAAATTTCTCAACCCACATGTTCGTCGGTTTCTAGTTAGCCATGCGTTCTCCAAAACGTCGATTCAAGCTTCTGAAAAAAGATACGACTCTCAAGGCGATGGCTGTTAGCGATTAGACAGATTGTCCGTTGGTATCTTGAACCTGGGTGAGCACTTTTACCCTCGCAAGGTAGCCGCGTTTAGTCTAACCGGTCTATCCTTGGATCCGAGTATGTAATACAACGTACAACACGCCTCTCGGACTCGTGAACGAGAAGTTTTTTCCACGGAAGTAGACTCGATAGTTGGTGAACTTGAGCGGGATTGAACCTTAGACCACGTCGGTTCTTCGCGCCTTTCGCAAAAAATAAAAAAAAAAAATGGGTGATCAGGTATCCATGCACGTAGAGAAGTTGCGAAGCGTAGGATTGACGAATTGATATAAATAAAATAACGAAAACGACGCGATGAACTGGGGCGAACTTAACTCCGGTCACTTGACCGGTTTCGGCAACGCATTCCAATTTTTATGAGGAAAACAGTCGTAATTTAGCGGATCTAACGTGCTGGAAATTGATTAAACAATCGGCCCAATTTAGGACCTCATGGTCCATCGGGTACGCGGAACGCTTATGGAGAAGTCGGCTATTTCGAATTACAAACGTGTCACACTATCCATTGTGGAAGGTTGAAACACTTCTGTTTCGACTAAAGGCCTGAGATCAGGTGTGCTCAGTCACGTAGGCTTCAACCTCGAGTGTAAATTTTTTTTCCTCTCAGAAGGGACTGTGAAGCAACACACGGATCGCGTCTGTTACCTCTGACAAAATCTCTTATCGCAATTAGCAATTGGAACGGTATTAAAATCACCTCGGGATCAGGGATGCGACGATGTGAGTGTAAATAATATTCAAAATTGTCAATCTTTCCAATTTTTATAGACGAAAAAAAAAAAAAATCACCATACCCGGTTATGTCATCAAATTTAAGACTTTGAGTACCAAGTGAAATATTCTCGTAGTTTTTATTGTTTCTCTCTCGCAAGCGCCAGGCGTTGTTATGTTCTTGATCATCAGAGAGAAGTCTGTCTTTATTTGTGAGTGGCAACAGGTGATCGACAAACTCAGGCTACCAACAATCGCTACTATATTTTAATCCAAACTGCTTTACCGTCCAAGAGTCGAAGCTGTCGGTGGTCGATAAAGCAACGCGAGAGAACATTCTCTCACTTCAGAATCCAACTGGTTCTCTGGTTCGAGAGTTTTCTTGTTTAAGCCAGTTGTACAGAGGGCGAAAGTAGGCCGTTATTCCCTCGGTCCGCATCACGCGGCTTCCAGTGAAACGCTCCATCGTATCCTGCCAGGGCAGACTGGATCCAAGCTTCATCATTTGCCTGAAAATTGCAATGCGCAAAGAACAATCTACTCGTCTTTTGAAGAACAAATTTGAGTCCATTCAATGAACTTCGAAGGACCGTGCTCAGGAGCTGCTGCAACTTTAAACGGCAGTCGATCCTAATGGATCCCTTGATTGGAGCGCCTGGATACTGAGATTCATCGATTGTATCCCTATACTGACCGCATCGCTATCCCTGCTTCCCTGCTGCCGTAAATATCGCATCGATGAAGAGGCCTGCTCGGATCGTTTGGGTCGTACTGACCAGCGTTGAGGCAGAGTGCCTCATGGAACTGGAACTGTATGATGAAACTGACGAAGTACCTGGAAGCAGTTTCACATTTTTTAATGCAAGTTCCTCTTTCATTAGCTGATGAACATCATCCGCAGATCCACCTTATGTACGGCACGTTGGCAGCCACGTGATACTTAGCTCCAGGGTCGAAGTCGGTCTCGTCACGATTAACGGGAGGCTCGATGCCCTGGATTTCAGCCCTGAAAATTTGGAAGGACGGAAAACCGAATGAAATGGGAATTGGGAGCGACAAGAAGAAAGCCAAAGCTATTCAAGATCCCAAATTGAAGACACTTTTGAGAAAAGTGATTTGGAACTTATTTCCTGACGATACAACGTGCCTGAACTTCCACCAAAGGCTGTTGTACATCTCGGGCGTAACTTCATCGGTGAAAACGGTCCAACGCCACTTGTCGACGCAGTAGGCAAATGGGAGGAAAGCGATCTTCTGAAGCGCAATCAAGTACAAATAGTTTATGTCCGTCATGGGCTGATAGTCAGCGTTGTCAACGAGGCCCAGGCCGCAGGCGTGAGGCAAGGAGGAAACCGACAGCGCTATTGTGTCACCGATCGCCTCGTGAAACCCTGCGAAAAGTGGTAAATGGTAAAATTTTCAAGCTGCAGCGTTATTCATCATGTTGCAGCGGTGACCGGAAAAAGCTTCACCAGGATTGGCTCCTTCTCTGAAAACGATCGGCTGGTCTCTGTACTGGATGTAGTACTGAACGTGACCCATCTCGTGATGAACGATCACCAGATCATCGTAGGTTACTTCGGTGCACATCTTGATCCTGGATCAGGGTTCCAAGTGGTTCAGAGACTCGAGTGCGATACTCTGAATCCTATGAATCTCGTGTTTCCTTACCTGAAATCCCTTCCGTCGTACATGTCCCATGCTGACCCGTGACAAACCAGTTCAGTCTTGTTGTTGGCTGGACGTTCGATGATCGAATTCTGCCAGAACGTTTCTGGCAGTTTTGGGAAACCCAGGGACCGGAAAAAGTCCTCGGACAGCTTGAAGAACTCCATCTTCGTGAAGTTCTGCAAGGAGAAGGAAGAGACACTCGTAAATTTGATAATGTCATTTGTGATTTACGATCATACGTTGAGCTTCAGCCTGTTCGTCATGTCCGGAATAGCGTGATCAGGATACGGCATCGTTTCTTTGTTCAAATGAATCCATGACTGGGTCCACATATCGCCTGAATAAATCACATACGTTATAGGATTGCAATTGATCGAAGCTGTTAAAAAAAAAAAAAAATCTGATCAAATCGACTTCGACATTAACTTTGTGACTTGAAACAAGGTTTTGGAAAGGCTTTCAAAAGAATGAAAACTGTACAAAATACATTTCTCTGGTAAAAAGGGGATCGCAAAATGAGCTCTATTCGATTTTTACATCAACGCATGTCACAAAAAATTCGTTAACTTTGGAATTCGACTAACCAAAGACATGAGCTGGGATGTACCCGCTCTCAGGAATAACCACAGTTCCGTACTTGGCCCTAAGTCGGTTTCTGACGTAGGCGTGAAGTTGTAGATAAAAAGGTTTCACCTCTTGCCAGATGTCGAATATCGTCCTTTCAAAATTCGGATCCTCGTAGGGATAGGTCCAGTACCGAGTAACGGATGAAAAATCTGCAACAAGATTACTTGAATCTACCGAGGTACCTCCTTCAATCAATTATCACGCTTCCATTGAAGCGACTGGATAACGAGAAGCTGCCAACGCTTCAGCGAACTCGTACTGTTCAACTTGGCGATTTCTTTCATCAGTGCAACGTAGACGATGTAGTCGTTCCTCATCCTTTTACCCGTCGCATCCCGCCAGGCTTTCCAAACGTACGCAAGCTCATCGACGTCCTTACTTTCCGCCATAATTTTCACCAGGTCTGAGATTAATTAGTCGATCAATCTTCTGCTAATAGTAAAAAAGCTCAACTCACCTGGCTCTAGTCGCAGTCTCCGTTTTCCACTTCTTCGCAGCCTTTTCGACTTCGAAGAATCGTCCATTTTCACGTAAGCTTCTATCGTCGCGGTGCTGTAGATTGATTCCATTTTATTTATCACCTCGTCCAGCTGAATACCGATTCGGAAATTTTTGTGACAGGATCTGACGAACTGGCGGCCCACTCTCACCCGCACGCTGCTTATTTACCTGCTTGAACTTGTCGTCGGATAAAACGGCGCTTCCAAGCACTGACATCATTTGAAGCTGTCTTTTCATCCTTGACGTGCCGTTAAAATTCCGCCAATCGTATTTCGCAGCAGCTTTCCAAACGATTTTTTGAAACTTGGCAAGTCGGGCGGATGACTTGAGCTGAAAAAATTATTGTGAAGCTCTAAAACTGTGGTTGAAATTTGCAGTAAGGGCTCACCGCCTTGGTCCTCGTCGTCTCAGTGATGTTGCTTTCGAATTCCCACTGCGCCACAGCGTTCCTGTGATACTCGACAGCACTCAGGTTGTTCATCAGTTCTAGAAACTGAATTCACCCATAACTTATCTCGATGTCTGTTTACTTTTGGGCAGGGTACGGGCACTTACTACTCCCCTTCACACGTTATTCAAAAGGTTTGGACCAAAGCGATACGACAAGAATGGAACAAAAGTGCAGAATACATTTTTTCCCTTGCATTCTTGATTTCAAGTGATGCCTTCCGGTGCCAACTTTCAACATGAAATTACTCACGGATCGAATAACACGAATCAAAAAATTTGTACATGCATCACCGCTATACCAACAGCTAAAAATTACAATATAAAAGTAATTCATGAAATGGTTAAGAGGGGCTTGAGTAAAATTGTTATCAATCACCAGAGGTCGCCACGAAAACTGAGTTACCAGCTACTTCAGTGATAATATAAAATATTCTTTAACATCACTTTAGTGGAAATCATTATTATATTGGCTTCAGTTTGGTCCAAGCTCGATGAATAATTCATCCGTGAAATGGTAGAGTGTCCATAGCCTGCTTTTAGGTTCCACATTGGTTCTTACCACGTCTGGAGTTACAGGCCCCTTCGCCAACTGTTCTATGTCCTTTGAAACCGACTCGCTCCTGCGTATTCTGCGCTCTTCTGTACCAGAGGTGTAAGAACACGACCCTTTGGAGTTGTGACATCTGTGCTTTCGAAAACCCAATGAAGTTTGAAGAACGGAGGAGATCGCAATCGCACGGATCACCGAGATCATCCAGTGTGACATGTCGTTCAGACAGATATACAGCCTTCAAAAGTCGATGACGTTGATCAGATCTCGAAAATCTCGCAAGCATTGTTGGGTGAATCTGGCGATTTAAAGCCAAGTTAGAGGGTGTGAGAAAAATTTATTTAATTGATTATCGCATTTTTGTGGCGTAATTTGATATCCCTTATTGGTTGAAACGAGGGAATTTGATGATACCAGTGACGAATAATCGTCTCTCTTATTTTAAATCCTGTAAAGTGCGAGGTACGATTTACTGCGTTGGTACATAAAACGCAATTTCTATAGACGTAACGTACGTAACAGACTTGATTAAAGGCGAGGCTCCTTCGAGCCGAGAAATTGACGAGGATAATTCCCGAGGTGGAAGATTTACAACAACGTCACATCAACGAACGAACAGGCGAGTGCGGATTGTTTTCTCGATTTTCTTATGGTAATGAATTTGAATAGCAGGATCACGGTTGCAAGATCGATCCGTGTGATCATCGGGTAGCGGCAATAAGATCTCGATCACGGCCATGATCAACAGCCGCATAATAATCGTCATCTTTTCGCCGTATTACTACGCTGCATCTATTCAACAGGCTTCAATTATATTGCATCGCCATTAATAAACGCGCAAAAGCCGTTCCCACGATAAATCGAGCAGGTATAATAAACTGAAACAAAATAAATAAACATAAACAAAAGTTCGCGATATTCAAAGAAAAATTAACGAGGTACTTTCCGTGGGCGGCTTATTATACATACGAAATGAAATATCTAATTAAGCATCACGCGGTAGGAGTTTTACATCCTTATTCGTGAAATTATAAATTATTTCTTGTTTTGTTGCAACGCGATTCGAGCATAGAATGAAACTCCGATGTTTGTACTCTGCGGAGTCACGTAGCAGGATTTGGCCCGTGACGCGTAAAGGGGGCAACGAACAAGGCCGGTCTTTCTTTAAGAAAAATTTTCACAAAATAAGCCTTGCTTTGTTAATATCTGTGAATATGCCTCCGACACGCGTTCGCCTAATTAATGACTCGGGTTTCAGCCTATCTACGCAGTCCTAAAATATATTACAAACATCTAAGACATACCACTCGTATTATACACGTATACGGTAGAAATAGACGACGGTACTTCTTGCACCTCGTTTTATTTATCGCACGCGCTCTTGAACTCGCTATCAAATCAACGCGCCAAGCGTGAGATTGGAGTCTCCCAATTTGTCTAGAGAAAACGAGATTGGCATTGTCTTCGCCGTCTCCTGCAGGACCTCGGAAAAACTTTACTCGCGTGTACAACGCGCGAAGCTTTAAAAACGAGACTAGTTGAAACTCCTCTACTTCAACCAAGTTTAACCCAATTTTTTTGTATGGTTCCCAATCGACGTCCCGCCTGGATTCGATGAAGGAAAAATGCGCTTCGCTTCAGGGATCCGAGGAAATCGTTAAGAGAAAAATCTTTCGCATCTGGATGTTTCCAATGTATGTCTTTCGAGTCTAGTTAGTATATCGTTACGCAAAACCGCGGCGTAATGCACGTAAGAGCATTGTTACGACAACTCAAGGTCCTCCAGGGCCAGCAAGGCGAGACCGTACTGAAATCGTCGTGTGTGCCTTACACAGTCACACTAACACCTTTGACGCGTGTTCTTACAGCTGGTCACGTTCTCGTATTCGTGTATAATGTGCTCATGGTAGGTGCCATAATACCTGCCTATTTTTTATTATTTTTTTTTTAATTATAATCTCTCATAAAGTACATGCAGTTTATTGTGGGAATCTTTTTCTACGACGACGTTTATTCCTCAATTATCAGGTTTGGGCGCGGCTTTAGCGTTCGTGTTCGTTGAAATTAATCTATTCTTTTGCATATAACCCAACTCGGTTTCTTACAATCGACCGTATTTCGAACTATTCGATAATATCGATGGATTTTTAACGGGACTGAGAACAATTCTTGGTTGATAAAAACCAATATCGTGAGAATGAACTCAACCTTAGTGGAATGAAATTTATTCAAGAACTTTTTGAAGAGAATTTCTACCAAATGTGACTGAATATTGTTCAAGGAGTTTAGAAATACGCGTTAAATTCTGTAGAAATAATTTTCTCCGAAGCGTATAGTGCACATGTGCAGATTCGTTACGCGATATCCTTTTTCAGCGATGCATCGCTGCGCACATAGTCGAGAGGGTCATAGGAGCGGCAGGTGATTGTGATTCTGGACGAAAGGTAGTCAGCGAGCGGTATATAATGCATCATTTTTGACAAGTGGCTATTATATCCGAAATGTTTTTACAAAAGGTTTTTGTTTTTTTTTCCTTTACATTCTCGAAAATACGGTCCGGTTTAAATTCAATACAATTATCCCCACTCGTATAATAATTACGCCGCCATGCGTTACATAAATCGCCTCCAAGTGAACAAATCGTCCTGCATTTTAATTTTCCCTTTTTGTTTTCGGCTCGCTTTTTCCCGGCAGCTTAATCGGCACGAGGCATCCAGACAGACCGGAAGGTGAATTAGTAGGAAAATGCACAAGGTAAATGAGGCTCTTGTTCATCTACTGCTTGCAGCTGATGACTGTTTATAAATCTGCGATGTTACCTAATAACGACGAGTATGAACAAAAGTGACAAAGCAGTCACGAAAAAATAGCGTCATTGCAATTGGATATTTGGCCAACGGAAGAAGACAAACATCAATTTGACAGAAATTAATTGATAAAATGCTAAAATAAAAATCGAATTTCTTTGTTTTGGAAGTTGGATAATTCTTACAATTCCAGAGAAAATTTAATTTATCGTATACCTAGGGATTAGAATATTCTACACTGAGAAAAATTTCATTTGTTACAGTAATTAAAAAAATTTAGTAAAACAGGTGTCGTTAAAAAAACTCTTTGAATATTGTTGGAATTAAAAAAAAAACGAGCTACGCCTAACCATTTTACGTTATCGTCGATCCCTTTTTGGTTATTGAAACGCAAAATCAGTTTCTGAGGTTTACTCAACTTTTTTAGTTAAACAAGGCTTTAACGTCGATTTATCGTTGCGCAGGCATTGAATATTCGCAACAGTTGCAAGAAAATATAGTAACAGCGATCGTAATAAGAAAGAATAGTAACGGATAGTAGACTTTTTGGTAACAGCTAGAAAACTAATTTTCATTTTCTACCTAGAACGATGTTTTTCGATTGTGGTAAAAATTGAAAATAGTTAAGGACTAAGCGGTAACCGGAATAAAAAATTTCTCTCAGTGTAGTAAAATGGGCACTGACAATGGATTAAATATCTTTGGAATAACTAAAAAACAATATGGTGCAAGTAACTATTTAGTATGATAACAGCTGTCGTTACTATATCTTCCAGTAATTGCAACATCAGATTTATTACACTTATTCAGTTAAATAAGCCTCAGCATCAATTCATTGTCGCGACAACACGTGAAAATGTCGCAATAGTTGGAAAAAAAAATAAAGTACCAGTAAGTGTAATAGAAAAAAAAAATAAATAAATAAATAATAACACTGGTAGATGTTTCTAATCATAGCTACTAATATAGTTTTCATAATGCGTCGAGAAGTATATTTACTCGGTTATGGTAAAAAATGAAAATAGTTGAGGACTGTACCAGATCAAGGAATTTCTATTTAACGTATAAAGAGAATCCCGTTCAGCATTGATTTCTCGTTTTTCATCCTTGACGTCCTTCAAATCCCTCAGAGCACCTGCTACACTTCTGCAACAGCGTGAGACCCGAGACGTGCATCCACCCATTTCGAGCGCAATGTCAACAAAGTGATTACTTCTCAGGCCGCGCCCGCGAAGTGTCTTTGAAACGTGACTCTTCATACCGACTCGGTGAACCAGCCCTGTCATCTCATTCCGGGCTAGAATTAATTGCCACGGTACCAATTACAAACAATACCAAGCCCAGACCGGGGGGTCACCATAGTTGGAAAGGTCAAGATCAGAATATTCAAAATTACACTCCATTACAACTTGAAACATGCTCGTTTACCGTGTAAATTCACGAATTTATCAAAATCGCATCAATCGTTCGAACTTGAGTTCTTCGCCTTGTTCAGCTCAACGGTGTTACCACGAGACCAATATAATAGGAGGAAGCTTCGACCGTCGAATTATCAACTTACATCGCGAAAGGAAATCGGCAAAAAGTTTCTTGAAATGGGGAATTTTTAAGCGCACAACATTATTGCGCATGCATGCATGCACTCCAGTGGAGGCCTCATTGAGCCACAACGACGTTGGCTATCATCGTGGGAACGAGTGTCGCAAGTCCTTCCTTCCGTCCGTCGCTGCCTTCCCACCTTCTCGAAAGCCCCTGGAAGTCGGTATGGTTTGTCTTTTTTATGTGTTGGCCTGGGTGTCTCCCGCTGTTGACGGTGCAGCACACAAACTCGACAGACAGACGTAGAACAATATCCCCACTCCACGAATGACCTCTTGTGTTGTTAAAACTAGCTGGGATAAATGAATACATGCAGGCTTACCTCGAGTTCAGTATCATTACGAGTAAAGACCAACGTGGTCGCCATTCGACAACTCACAATTAGTTTCGACAATTTTCAATACCACTGGTATTTCGAACCTCCCAAGGCTTCGGTTTTGGTTTTAATGGATCGCGGTTCATTCGATTTGAGATTCTGATCCATTCATCCGTACAAACGTCATGGAAATACTTCGCAGGCCGGTCGTTGTTACTGTTGTTCGACAAGGAAGCACGATTTTTGTAAGTTTTCGAACCAGCGACATCTGGACATCTAGAATTGTATCAAAGTAAAAAATTACCGAAGACAGATATGGAATTGCGCCGACAATTTGAATCGGACAATTCGTGATTCAATTGTGCATTTTTAATTTCCTGGGAAGATTCTATACATTCAAATTTAACGCATCAATTATCAATTCCTGAACGATAAAAGCGAGCGAAAACTAGCTTCGTAAATAGACCGATCCACCTTCACCGCTATACATAATAAAATCAGTGTTAACCGTAGTTTGAAAATTTTCAGCAGCAACAAACAAATTGCTTACTCGACGCGAAAATATTCATTTTCCCGCTACGCACTTTCAATTTCCGCGAGCATACCTAATAACAACACGTAACACAAAAGGGCGCTTAGTCTGATTGAAAGCTGATTGGCGGGCTATTAAAAGGACAAGGTCCTTGTCCTCGGTTGTACTTTGGAAAAATCGATTAGAGCGAGTATGTGGTGAGTTAAATATGAACGAAACGCGTCGGAAAGGATCGATCAGTTTGGGTAAACTACGTAGAAAGCGTGGACGCTTGTTTTGCAGTATCTAACGATGTCCGGCACACGTGAAAACGTCGGGGAGAATCGTTTTAATTTTTTCAAAAAAACTGACCGGCTTTCCCTCAATTTTCAGTCCATTTTGACACTCGCGTTGTTCGCCCTTCTCTCCGCTGTCTCGGCACAACTCGACATCCCGCTTCGGGATGATCTGCTCCAGACGATGATTCGAGAGGCTGGAAGCGGGAATTTGGACTACAGGAACGTTCTGGCGAAGCTCGAATTCCAGGGGATTCAACAGTGCAGCAACAACGTTGCCAGTCAGTGGGCTTACGAGACTAACGTAAACGAGTTTACGCAATCACAGGCGGTGAGTGTTACGACGTCTTATCACCCTTGCGAAAGCTCCGACTTGTGTCTTAAAACGCTTTGCCGAGTGGCTTCGATCTGATGCCTCGAAAACTGGTAAAAGCGTTTCTCCACATTTCGCAAATACCCGAATTTATCAGACGATTAGCGATTACATCACCGAAAATACTTTTTCATTATGGTTTGTACCTTACTGTCCTTGACCATTTTCATTTCTTATTCCAAAATCGTTCGATATCGATTCGGATAAAAAATGTAAATCAGTTTTGTACCTCTGACCAGAAAATCAAATACGTGTAGTGTTACCGTTTCTCTTTTATCATGTATAAATCACACGTGATATATTTTCTCGTTACGTTTGCGATAATTTCATCAAACAGATTCAATATTGCGATGACCAAAAAACGTGGTATTGACGACTGTAATAATTACACGAAATTCAGCTGTTTTTACCACATATTTTCTTGTAATTCCAACAATGTTTAAACCGTTGTATTTCAACCGCAAAAAAAAAAACAATTTTACTCAACCCATTTATTGACAAATGAAATTTTTCTGTGTGCAAAAAATTTCATCCGGCTATTATATTCGCAGATTAACGAATTGATCATTTAAAAAGGCGTGCAATTGCCAACTGCAACGATCGCATGAATGATTCAACGCAGCGGCAGCGAGATAATCCATTCAGGAATTAAATATTCCGTACGCATATTTTACTCTCGTTCTTAATTGATGACAATTTCATAATCGAATGAGTCCGCTACGCTTGTGTGGGTATAATAATGTAATTTACTGTTCAACGTTGGGATCACGACTTGTTATGTACTTGTAGAAAATTCTCCAGAAAGGTTTTCAAAAGGTTATTAAAGCCGCGATTTCACGCTCAGGTAATTCTGCCCGAATCCACAACGCGGTCGGCTGACCTAGAAACTAATTCATAACCCTCATTTTTTACTTATTTATTTACTTTTTCTTTTTGTTCCGTATGTTTTCTTTTTCCTTCTCACAACCCGTATACCTATACACAACAGTGTTTGTGGCTAAATTCACGCCACGGTTACGTTACGCTACGAGACTTCAATCGGCTTGTGTTATACGGTAAACTTTTTTTCCAACTCGATCAATGAATCGAGAGTGTTTTAAGTATAGGTGAAAAAGACTGCAGAGGCTATTAACCAACTGATCAATAATTGTCTCGTGACTAAAGTCACTGAGCGTAATATAAACGGCATTAGAATGAATATCGCGCAGTTGTTGAAGCCAATTCATTAGGGTAATTAAATTAATTGTGACGTGACGGTAATATTCGTTAATTATTTTTTTTCTATATCGACGAAACACGGAAGCCAAGCACAGGGTTTTATTTTTCAATCGCAATCGCGTCAGCACCTGCATCGCTAAAAGTGTTTTAATTGACGTATGACAAGTTCTGTAAGACGTAATTGTAGAGCTCTACCTGTAATATTCTGATTCCACTCATCAGCTATTTTGATGACGAATAACGCGATTACACACCTTCAGAATTCATTTCATTGATGAATAATACTGAAAGATTATTCCTGCATTCATACTGCTGTGAATTCATCACTCTTTGATGAAAAAAATGCGATCGCAATACAGGCGTGAACAATATTTTCCGCATCTTTTCTAACATTGGAAATAAAATAGTGAACTACTTTAAAGATTCTCAGAGAATTTCAAATAAAGGTAAAATGAAATTCAACTCAAGGCGCCAAATTGTATTAAAGCTCTTCTGCAAGTCTCTGCATAAATTTGAATGTTTGTATTTTCATTGAAAAAAAAAGAAAGACGAACTCTGAGGAACAATAAAATTTTCTGCCGAAATCAAAATGTCACTACTTACAGGCATAAAAATGCAATTGAAATTCGATTCGTTAACAAACGTTTGATGAAATTAGCGGTTGATTTACCGAAATATAAAAACCGAGGTGATTAATCAAGTTGCGCAATTTTTAATCAAGCCGACATCAGTCGCACTTTCATGCCCCAAATGCAAGTAGGTATAGCGATTTAAATTTTCCATGACACGAGTAGAGACGGTGCCCTTGTCGCCTGAGAAGTGGGAAAGTCGTGAGGGGGAGTAATGCGTGAAATTTTCCCATACGATACCATTGTGCGGTAATTGTCCGTGTCTGTGGAGTTGAGTAACCCGCAAGTTTATCTCTCATAATACTTGCTACTGGGTCAACCCGAATGGAGAGACGTGCCGATGAAGAAGACGACCGTGACGATGAAAATAAGGTGGACGAACCATTGCGTGACAATGATTGCCTACCGCTCGAATGTTTATGGGAACTTTGCGAAATTAACATGTTGTACACACCAATACTCATATTATACATTTCTTAATAATGTTAGGCAGTTTTTAAAGCGACCGCTCACTCGCGCCTTCGAGTCAGGCAACCAGCCCTTCGTTACTGCGTTGCAGAATGCGGTACAATCAGGATGACGCGGTTCTTTTGATTCCTGTAATTTTATGCCGGGCTGTTCGAATGGCTGTTATTTTTATTTTATTGACGAAGTTAGAAATTAAATGTATATTTTAGGGTATAAAAATAATGTCCGTGGAATTGATTTTGTATACTATGATTGACGACGATCTTCGACGATACACCGTTCATTGGATGATCGATGCAAAAATCCTTTCACAAGTTTCAAATCACGCCTATGCATTTGGGTTTTACCGTTTTTTTTTTTTTTTCAATCTTAATTGTATTTCAGCTAGAAGCGCAGCAGCTGTATTCGGAGTTTCAAAATCAAGCATGGCAGCTGATCAGTAGGTTGAACATAAACGGTATTAGAGATCCAACGATCAGGAGACGTCTAACTTTCCTGTCTATTGTCGGTCCAGCCGCACTTCCGCCAGGTCAATTGGAAAGAGTGAGTTGAAAAAAAATACTCGTACAATAAGCATATATTAGAAGAAAAAAAAAAAAATGCGGCTCGTTTTCAGCAGTACAAACGAGCGTGATTCGTTTCTCATTTTTTGTATCCTTCCTCAGTACAATCGTGTCATAAATGACATGCTGTCGATCTACAACAGCGCAACAATTTGTGCCCATAACGATCCTTTCCGCTGCGGACTGCGACTTTATCCCGGTAAGTTACATGATTCGCCATATTAGCCATTGTAAATCCTTCAATTCGTTAATTTTTTTTTTAGCATATCTTTTGAAAAAGCAGATTCATTGTCCAAGCTTTTGTAAAGAGATTCACAAGACACTCGCGTTGGCAAAAATTCGCCAAGTCATTTCTTGCGAATGGAGTACGATTAATCATCCTCGACCTTTGAACCTGCTTCTCCAAAATTACAACCCACCGTAGTTAAATTATACACCATTTACGCAAATAATTTTCAAGCGAAATTATATTCTGAGAAAAAATGATGATACACACGTTGATGATGTTTTCGAATGCGTGAGTGATTCAGATGGCAATCTTGTTTCGAATTTTGAACGTTAAGAACCAGATTCCCACCAACGATTCGATCAAAGCGTCTTTTGAAAAATTTTTAAATATTTTCCCTCACGTCTACAGACCTTTCCCAAATAATGGCAAAGAGCAGAGATTGGGACGAGTTGCAGTACGTTTGGATCGAATGGCGAAGACGGAGTGGTAACCAAATGCGAGATCTCTACGAGCAGCTGGTAGATCTGAACAACGAAGCGGCGAGTTACAACAGTCAGTGAAAAACGCATAACGATAATGTTTTCGCGGAAAACGGAGATCGAACAAAACGCGTAATATTTCCAAATTCATTTTCCGCAGATTTTACGAACGCAGCTGAGTACTGGATGTTTCCCTACGAGAGCCCTGATCTTCAACAGGAACTCGATGCTGCCTGGAACAGCGTTCGTCCGCTCTACGAAGAGCTGCATGCCTATGTCAGAAGGAAACTGCGAGATCTTTATGGTCCGGAAAAAGTTAGCAGACAGGCGCCTTTGCCGTCTCACATACTCGGTGAGAGTGCGAATTGATCGTGAAAAGCCCGTTTTCACACCATTCGATGGGACACCAGGGATATTGGGCACCAAAAACGATCGGAAGCTGTTACGGACAGCAAGATTTATTCAACACAGCCAATTAAGAAAATTTAAACGATTCCGAAAGATTTTGGACGACGAAATATTGAATAAATTCTTACAGACTGAGAAAGTAAATTAATATTTGAACACTCGATCGGTAGCAAAATTTAATGAAGCTGAAACTAGCAGCCAAACCTTTTTGACTTTTTGGAATTAGAAAAATGCAGTTCACTTTTATCCTCGTAATTCTATAAAAGTATTGGGGGTTCAAGGTATTTCACTATATTTTGATTTTCATACTTAACCACCTTATCCGAATAAACATTAAAACATTTGGCTGCTAATTCTTGCTGCTAACTTCAGCCTCGTCAAAATTTGTCAGATGTGACAAGGTAACGCTAGCATCTCATTTACAATCGGACTGTGTCTAATTCATATCGTGTCCAATACAACTTCCGGTATTTTCATTATTTTGTTTTTGGTGTCTAATAACACTGGTGTTTTATCGAGTGGTGTCAAAACCGGATTATCTCGAATGATCTGCGAACCATGCGAAGAAAATAAAAGCAGCAATTTCAGCAAAACCGAATTGCATTGATACGCACTTGACGATGTAGGGCGAATTTTTTCGTCCAATTCGCTGTAGAAATAAGTTAGTGGTGATTTAATCGAGTCGATGTAGATTTTTCACGAGATATCTAATTCGGAAAATTTGCTTTAACCACCGCGTAATGAAGTGAGGAAGAAAACAGGAGGTATAAATTGAGCGAAAGAAGGCACGCCGTTGAAATATTTATGGGGATTCTTATCGTTAGAATCGTGTTCGCGAGTTAATGCGAATCAATCGAAACATCTGATCTCTGACCTTTGGATCCTCGAAATATAACGGCCTTTTATCCGACGATGAGGCGCAAATCCGATCAGCTATTTTATTACATCTTTAAAGCATGCCAATTTCGCCATTTACGATCACAGCTTATCGCGCAATTAACCGACACAATCAGCGATCACCAGAAGCTGATCATATATTTTACTATCGCATCGCGCTGCGAACGCTTAAGAATAATGAGATTTTTATGCCCGATGACAAATTATACGACGTTGTCCGAAGCGAGTATTTTTTTTATTTATTCTTTTTCTCTTTTTCAATTCCACCAAAAGCATTTTTTTCATCTAATTTTTGGACAGCCTAAGTGTGGCAATTTGTATCATTGCCTTTGAAGAAAAAAAGACGTTTAAATGATGATCTCACGCGTGTAACGAACCTTACGTAATCCGTTATTTGATGTACGAAGAAGAGGATTGGCTGTTGCTGCTTAAGAAAAAAAAATTAGGAATCGATTGATTTTTATGTTTTTTCTAAGCCGTTCACTTGACCGTGGCATTCGGCAGAAGATTCGAAAAACAAATAGCAAAAATGTATGAAAAAAACTTGACCATATTTCCATTTATAGGTAACATGTGGGGACAATCGTGGACAAATATTGTGGACATAACGATGCCGTATCCGGGAAAAAATCGTTTGGACGTTACGCAAGAAATGTTGAATCAGGTATGCAAACTGAACATCACATCGCCCAACTTCTGTTTTTATATGGGTCGTTCCACGCCAACTGTAACAACTTTCAACCCTCACTATTTTGATTTTGTTTTTCCCAACTCCAAAACAGTACCCCGAATTTTTTCAGATTTCTTTTTTCGAGTAAATTTGTATCACTTATCGTTTATGAAAAGCAACATATCTTATGCTGTGAATCAAAAATCTGGAAAAATTTTCAAACAAATTTTGTTTCATATCAAAATTTTCAAGCTTTAACCCAAAGCTGGCTGACGATTGCTTCTACTATTTTTTGAGCTTTTTAGCAAAAAAAAAAAAAAAAACAAACAAAACAAATGTAAAGAAGAATTAGTTTATTATGAGCGGTTGCTCAAACAGTTTCATATATAATACCAGATTGTCTCGAAAAAATCTGACATAATTTAGGGTACTGCTTTGTAATTGAGACAATCGCATAAAAGGTTTTTAATAAACTCAAAAATGGTGAGGATCTAACATTGGTACAATGGGCGTGGAATGCCCCATATACAGATATATATATATATCTGTAAATATATATATATATATATATATCTTCTTGATTTTGTTACGGCAAAATGCTTAAACTTAAAATTCGCTACTCTATATGCAATAAATTGCGGTCTCTGAATCGTAATTAACCGTACGAGTAACGAACCGCGCATGGTAGATTCCCGCCTAAATACCACGTAGAAAATTTATAGAACAGTCAACGCCTCTCCCGAATACTAATAAAAATATTTCAAACGCAGGGATACACGCCTATCGACATGTTCCGTGTTGCTGAGGAGTTTTATGTGTCCCTAAACCTGAGCGCTATGCCTCCGGAATTTTGGGCGAGCAGCTTGTTCGTCGATCCTGGAGATCGCGATCTGGTCTGTCAGGCATCGGCCTGGGATTTTTGCAATCGTCTTGATTACAGGTAGATTGAAATTGTCATTGAAAAAAAAACCGGACAGGTGCGAGTAAGACTCGCGCTCTGAGGATTCCGTACATACATAATTATTTTTTTACTATGTGACATAACTACGAATCAACTATTTTCAAACTTTTTCCTTTACTTGGGCTGTGAGACCTTGCTTCTCTCCAAATTTCATGACTCTAGGTCAACGGGATGACACCCTATAGGTTTTGACGAGTGATTTTGCGAGTATCAAAATATGTGACATAGATACTTCAAGTTTTTATTGTATTTGATATTAATTTCAACTTGATACCTCTATCCGTTCCTGAGAAAAAGAAGCGATCCTACAAGGGTCACGTTTTTAAAAATGAAAATGGAAGACGGATTAGGAAACACTGGCACAGTGTTCGTGGCTTGCGGATTCGCAATTGGCGAAGAAACTTAAATTCGCACTCACCTTCCGCGGATCGTGTTTTCAGGATCAAAATGTGCACCAGAGTGACGATGAAGGACTTGATCACCGTCCACCACGAGATGGCCCACATCCAGTATTTCCTCCGGTACAGCAAACTGCCACGAGAATTCAGGGACGGCGCGAATCCAGGTAACCGAATCGGCACAATAGTTTCTCGGTGTCAATCACGAGTCACACTCAAATTTGATATCGATTTTCCGAACGTGACACGATTCCAATCACGGCTGAGCGAAGACTGAGTTACGCAAGTTGAGCCGCTGCTCGTAACGTCCGGAAGTAAATATTTACTCGCATGTCTCTGTGCGTCGCCGGTAAGTAGAGTCGTAAATAGAGTTCAGTGTTTACGTTTAATGGTTCGAAAGTCGGTATAGATACTCGAGTTTAACAGTCGGAATGAGTTACGTCGAACACGAGGAGTGGAATACAAAGAAGAAGAAGAAGAAGAAGAAGATGACGATGAAACGAGAGTGGAAAATAAAACGCCGCGGCGCCGGACGAAACGGGTACAGGTCTCATTTTTTCGCGGGCATAATTGCACTTTCTCCAACGCTCGTCGCGATGGTAAAATGTTCCTCTGTAGCAGCGTTAATCAGGAAGCACGCGTGCGTGTAATGAGCGATAACGCTGATTATCTCGCGCCAAGTCGTCTCCATTTTTTCGCTCGATACCATATCTGGTCCGTTCCGAGAAAACGAGACCTCGGATCTCCGTGGCGTGAAAGTCCACCGAAAGTATCCAATTGGAAAAAATGTATCGTAAATCTGAATCGTGATAACTATTGTGCCTATTGTGCCTATTGCGAATCTCACATACGTACAGCAATTGAACAGCTGAAACGATTACGATTCGGTATGGATTAAATTTCACCACATCGCAATTGCTTCAGACAACGTTTACCATGCCAGTTTCTACGTATGTCATTTTCTCGTTACTTTTCGCAGGGTTTCACGAGGCCGTTGGTGAAGCTGTCGCTCTGAGCGTCGCGACGCCTCGACACTTCCAGGCCATTGGTCTGGCGCCCAGATATTCGGTGGAGCCTTCGGCGGACATAAACTACCTCTTCGCTCTCGCGATGGACAAGGTGGTACTCCTGCCGTTTAGCCTGACGATGGACAAATGGCGATGGGACCTTTTCAACCGGGTGGTGAACAGGGAGGAGTACAATTGTCACTGGCACAGACTGCGCGAACAGTACTCGGGGATTAAGCCGCCGGTCCTCAGGTCCGAGGACGACTTCGATCCAGGATCCAAGTACCACATACCGGCGAACATCCCCTACATTCGGTGAGTGATTTACGGGCTTTGAGAAATTGTTTTTCGAGAATCTCGACGAGTTAAGAGGAAGTGGATGAGATTAATGACTTGATCGCTACTTCCGGGCAATGTGATGTGTTTCAAAGGCGCGTTACGGTACGGCGGAAGTGGATCACTTCGATCGCAGTTTCACTTTCCGATTTCCGGGTCTCAGTCATAAATCGTACAAAATAATCCGTTACATACAGGGATGTAAATCAGAACGTCGTACGATGATATAAACACGCGCGCAGCTGTGCACACGGGTTTATTTTCTTCTTTGGTTTTTATTAGAAAGTGTATACAAGACAATTAAACGATACATCGTAGGATACGTTAATACAGGTACATGCATTAGACTCGTTGCTTCGGAGCTTCCGAGTTTAGGTTTATTTTTCCCCTTTCGTACACGTCGAAAAGAGTCACGATCGTAGCAATGGCCGAACGTAAAAAGGTACAAGTAGACCTCAAAAAAAAACCATGGTCCCTAGTGTCCATGGTGAGACTCCTGGTACCCGCCAAAGCTGGACTCGTAGTCACCAACGGAAGTCTGTCCGACGTCGCCACCACCGCCGTATCCCGATTCGCGACCACCATCCTCTTCCTGGACGTGAACCGGTACCGGGACCTTCACGGGGTATGGAACATGCTTGACGACGTGATAGGGAACATGCTTCGTGACGGTAACGGGAACCGGTCTGTCAACCGGTACCTTAACGGGGTACGGAACAGGCTTCTCGACCGGATAAGGAACCTTCTTCTCTACGGGATAGGGCGCAGGGACGGGAACCTTGACGGGAACGGGCACCGGCTTCTCTACCGGAACGGGAACCGGTCTCTCAACGTGTACCTTGACCGGATATGGAACCGGCTTCTCTACCGGAACGGGAACGTGCTTGTCTACGGGAACTGGGTACGGCTTATCGACGTGTACCGGATACGGTCTGTCCACGTGCACCTTCACCGGGTAAGGTACCGGCTTTTCGACCGGGAAGGGCTGCGGCACGTGTACCGGAACCTTGACCGGATACGGCACAGGCTTCTCTATGGGGTAGGGCTGCGGAACCGGGACCTTAACGTGGTAGTGGACCTTCTTCTCAACCGGATAGGGTTGTGGCACGTACACCTTGTAGGGCACTGGTCTGTCCACCGGGACGTGAACCGGGTAGTGGACTTTCTTCTCAACTGGATAGGGCTGCGGAATGTGAACCGGAACCTTTACGTACACCTTGACCGGGTAGTGTACCTGCTTCTCTACGGGGTAAGGTTGTGGAACGGGAACCTTAACGGGGTAGGGAACCTCCTTCTCGACCGGGTACGGTATCTTCCTCTCAACCGGGTACGGAATCTTCACGTTCTTCACTATCGTTATCTGCTTTATCTTCCCCCCGTCATCGCCGTAGCCACCCCCGTAACTCTGACCCGAACCCCCATGGCCGCTCAAGTCCAGCCCGTGACCCCCGCCGATTTCGCCACCCCCGAACGAACCTCCATGTCCCGCACCGCTCAGGTCGAAGCTGTGGCTTCCGCCCAACTCGGAGCCCAGATTGAAACCGTGGTTTCCAACGTCCACCAGGCCTCGCTTGTCCTGCTTCTTCTCCGAGGCTGACGCCAAGTCCTCTTTATCCTCGACCGACTTCGGCGACGCGTCCTTCTCGCAAGATCCCAAGGCCAGCAGGCCTACCAGAGACAACAGCACCTGGAATTCGGAAAGAATTACTTTGAGTTTGATCGCCATGTATCAAACTCGTATTAATTCACGTTTCGTCGACACTGGACTGTGGCTTTACCAACGCTTTCGATTTTGCGTAATTGAGCAAACACGGAGGAAGGATCGTTTGTCGAGTACAAGGCTCATTTGCCTAATGCGTTCGTTTAAGAAGACGCTAACGAGTCGCTGGTAAAGTGTTTCACTTCGATACGTAAACTCATGTCCGTACGAGCCACGGGTTTTTTCTTCTTTTACTTTTTTCGATCTCCTCAGCGCGGAAAGACAAAACCGATCCTTACTCCGCGTTCCACTCAATGTATATCAAATCCGCGGAGGATTCACGATGCGTTTTTCCATCTTACCAATAGCCGCATAGTTCCGGTATCGCTGTGACCAAAGTCCAGACTTTACTGGATGCTCGCCCTCAAGAACCACCTGACTTTATACCTACCGGCTGCTTTCCCCGGTTGAAAAGAAGAGGTACATATATTGTTGTGTGCTGCAGCGGTTGAAAGTGAAATACGTACGATGATTACACCGAGCGTATGTCTAACGTGTGTATATTACTTTTTTTATTTATTCTTCTTCCTCTTCTTCCATTTATACTTCACCTACAAACTTGCCAGCGCAACACGTGAGACTATCTCAGCTCATCTACAACCACGCTCTCCTACTCGGACGCTATTACGTTCTATATGGCTACTTGTGTGTGTTGTTCACGTTTCTCTCCGTTCCCATGTAATATCCTTCCGTAGCTCAACAAGGAACTGCACAAGCCTCGCAAGTCTGGCATGAACGATTTTCGATCCTACTTCCGATATATCAATCCCTTTCATTTTCTCTTTCACGCAAATCGATTCCCTCTTGACACCTGCTCGACTTGATTCTTCTTCTTCATTTTTACACATCTCGTAATTGTTAACAATTATTGTCAAAAAAAAAAGAGAAAAAAACTGCCCGAATTATATACCCTAATTGTTATCCTGCTCGCAGTGACTTGTGGGGAAAATTTTTCGGCTGATTCGAATTAATCTCGCGGTTGATACCTTCCACGCCCGTGAATTATGCGAACCTTGCAAGTTCATTGCTACGCGATTGGCCTCATTGCGTTATTGCGCAGTTGTATATCTACAATACCGTAGCCACGACACGATACAAGCGGTAATGAAAATTCATGAAAGTAAAAGGAGGTTTGATATCTGCGGCAGCAGTCAGAGTAAATCGTTATACATCGTTGGTTGAAATTTCCATCTACGGAATGATATTGTTTTACATAGTATTTCACATTTCCTGACGCCCTTATACTTAGCTTTGCTTTATCTTTTTCTTTTTTCCGATCTCTCTCTCTCTCTCTCTCTCTCTCTCTACTCTTCCAATTTTTGCAATTCAAATTCCAACGATCGGAGATTTGTTGAAGAGTCTTTATTGTCGAACAGAAAGCGAGTGTTACGTAAAACGAGTTCTGCTACTTCGTATTAGCAACTCGCTACTCGATTCTCTTTATACTCACTTTGTAGGTCCGTAAAACTTCGAGACACTTTTATTGCCAGCCTCAGCGGCGTGCGTGTTATTAAATATTAACTCTCTGCTATATACAGAAGCGAATAATATCTGTATTCTTTAGTACCCAAGAAAACTGGACACTCACTGAAGATAATTTTGACGCGTAAAGTAAAGTCGATGAGGATAAATATTCAAATATTTGCTCAACGTCACACTTTACGAATTCTGCGCAAACACCGGCTTATGGAAATAAGCCTTATTATACACGCGCATACGTGCTGTGTACACACTTGTAGCCTGATTTTTTATTTTTTGTTTTTGCCGACAAAACGATTCCTCCACTTCCTCTAAAATTTTACATTTCTTCTCGTCCGGGAGTTTTGCTAAGTGCCAAAGAGAAACTTTTTCGATATCGTTACTTTTTAAGATCGTAAACATCCTGTATCCTCGATGATTAATAAAATCGGTAAAAAGAAGTAAACAACACAAGGAGCAAAAGCTTCTTCACAGAAATACGAGATCCGCGTTAGAAGATAACGAATGAAAAGAATAAACAGAATTGAATGGGATGTGATTTAGAAAAAAAGAAAACAAAAAAAAAAAAAAAAAAAACTGAACTTCAATTGTTATTCCGAAAGAATGAAACTGACGATTTCTCTGATACTTAAAAGTGGGGATATTTTACTCAATATAAGGTAATTCTGTAATTATAATTATACATATCGTATGAAAATCTTCGACTTCTCCAATTACCCGAGTACGGAGTCATAATGCGTATTAAATATGGGAAAGCCGTATCATCCGTATAATGAAATCTACTTTCGATCGTTACAATTTCACTCTCTTACTTTGGGCCGCGGCCGGTGTTTATATTCCTGTTCGTTTTTTTTTTTTTTTTTTTCTTATTTCTTCCTTTTCTCAAACGTACCAAGGAAAGAAAATAAAAATACCCATAAGTAGCGACTCGAGCAACAGGACGTAACGGGCTTAAACCAGACGCGAACCGGATAAATTTAGGCATGGAATTACCTGAATGGTACTCCGGGGATATTACGCTGCATATACGTACATGTACAATGAATACCGTAATGCGTATTAACTCAGTAGCGACGTGACGTTGTCGCATCGCTCCCAAGTGTGCAATTACACGGGTAAACCATAATCGGAACTGAGAAGAGGTGAGAGAGCTTGCGTTGTGCGAAATGCTGCAACGATTCTGCACACTTTGAAAAATTTCATTTCTCGTATTTGTCCGATGGAAAACTTTTACGTTTCAATCACGTGCGATGAATCTTCCGGTTAAGGAAACTAATCTTCTTTTTGAATTTTTTATTTTTTTTCTCATGATGAATAAGTAACTATAACTGGATAAATTTTTCTCGATGTAAGCTTGAAAGATTTTAGCAAATTAAAAATCGGAACAGAAAATTCGTAAATCATTCTACAGCTAAAGACGCCTGCAATATCGCTAAGCGGCGAGAGAAACTCAATTTGCGTGTGTGCAAGAGAACCGGGTTTCGCGATTAAGTTGAGAAAAGCGAACAGGTTTCAACTTCGTCCAATTTGTCATAGCGCAGTGCGCACGTAGTTAAATATTATGCAACAGGAGTTCTCGAGCGCATGTGGCAAAAGGTACATAACGATGCAGTGCGTAAAACGCAGCTGACGATGTCCAGAAACTATTGCTCAACGGCAATTAGAACTCCGTCGAAGCTTTTCGCCTGAAACTGACCGGCTTTGAACCCTCGCCTCGGCGGAGTTCAGCATTTGACAAGACAAGCGGTTGGATTCGGGTCTCGAAAAATCGAAGATCGGCGTCGAAAGTAGTCTGAATTTCATTAATTACAGGCGTTCTGTTTCACGAGAGCATCAACAACGCGATCGGCGAGTTGCGTGGCACGTCAAATTACTTCAAACAAGACAGAAGCAATTAACGTCACGGAGCGCGAAATTCGAGACCCTTTGGTGATTCCCCGATGTGTGTGTACAAAGATCGGAGAAAGTATCGAAGAGTTTTAAATTATACGTGTTACTTATACACACGTATGGACACGATGCACGCCACATAATCGGTTCCGTGGACTGTGCAGGATGAGGATCTCTATTCCGTGGTATTCCTCACCTGCCAAACCATCAGTCACGAAATAAATTGGGCCCAATTTGTCGGCGCTATGCCAAGATCGGATCCATTTATAGACGTGTAATAACGCAATGATGACACGGCGCACAGGCGAACGATCATTTTCTAATCTCAACGCTATATCGACCGCTGATTGTTATTTTATGTATATTATACAAGTGTAACGCGCACGATCGGCTGCGTCGTCGAGTGAAATGTAACAGGAAGTGGAATCCGACCGGTGCTTGCGATTTATCGTTGCATTTTTACACGCGTGTGTTATTACTTGTTGAGTAATGCGAGTCGAACGATTCTCGATAATCGATTTTACCAAGCCACCGAGCAATTAATTTCGTAATAGTATGTTGCCAATTTATGGTTAGAGTTAATAGTTGAAAATGTGAAAAATATACGACAATTGATTTTCCGATATTCAACCGCGTGTCTAACGTAATTAACAAACTGGAATTGAAGCGAAAGTCGATTAGCTGAAATATCCGAGACATTTTTAATAAATCGTTTCATGATTTTATGTATATTATATGTAATTTACGCGACAAGTTTTACGGTAGGTATATTTGCCTGATCATTACTAGCAAATTTCCTTCCGCACCATCGATCAAACTTTCTGTCGACTTGAGGGAGAAAATAAATAGTGGAAAGAAATTTTTTATGCAGTCCCAGTTTAGTATTAGAACGTAGCAACGTAAGCCTTTCCGTGGCTTATCATATAAATTACCCGATTTCGGTTAAAGGCCGCATGTAAGTGCAGACTGAGTGAGCAACGCAGCGGAGCCGCAGAGTTCAAAAAGACACGAAGCATGCTCTGTTTTTAAACAAGTCAGTTAATTATATGTACGCTATTTTCAAATGCAGGCGAAAGTCTTTGCGACGAGCGGTTGCGAACCGTTCCTCTTTCTTCTTTGCGGCATAAAAGTTTGTGGAAAAAAATTAAAAGGGATCGACAATAATTCAGGCGATTCGAACCACGGACCAAAAGTTGAAATTCATTTCAATCCGGTATCGCATCCGGTTATTGTCTTTCAGTTTCTTTCTTCAGATTCTTTAACGAAATATGTAATATTTGCGTTTCAAAGCGCAATTTAAATCGGCTGAAGAATTACAAAAAGAAATTTTCACCGCCCATGTAATCATTGATATGTATAATTTAATTAAACCACTTTCACATTCTGCGAGCGAACATAAAGCTTCTGCCATTTACGTAGCCCCGGGGTCGCGTCATAAGTCGGGGCGGGCAAATACGAATCGCAGAATTTTAATTAGTTGCATAATTCATGACGTTCCGTTCGGAGTAATTTTTTGCACAATAATTGGAACACTTTCCAATGCAGCTGAACGAAACTACCGTTAACTGAATGTCAGGATCTGTTTCTGGATCATCAAATCGGCGAGGAGGAGCGTTGAAAACTGGTTTTGCAGTTATTGTTAAAGACGGGAAATTTTTTTTTGCTCCACCGAGCCTTTGTATCGAATCTCAATTGCCGCCTGAGGCCATTATTCAAATTCCAAACTCCACAGCAACTTTCCTCCCGGTGAAATGTTACGCAGAGTTCGCTGTTCAGAGAAATTTCTGTCACTGATATCTCGAGCAGATAAACAATTCGGCGAAAAGTGTTTCGGCCGGTAAGTTGACTTGTCAATATCGGAACGATTTGTCATCGTTTGGTCAAGCAGTGACGATTATGCGCCGTTATGACAGCACCATTGTTACACACGCAGATCGGAGATTACGATGATTCTTTTCGCCGCATTGCGTCCATCCATTTCACTGTTCTTTCCGGACACCTTGTTTCTTTTGTTCTCAATCAGAATAGAAATCTCTTGTCGAGTTAAGAGGTGGGCGCTCGATCCTCTCACGGCTAACGACCCAACGGTATTATACTTTTCAATATCCAAACAAGTGTTTTACCATCACCTTCGCCCACATTGACAATGATGCACAGCTTTGAGAGAAGGATAGAATTCAACGCGGTTTACAATCAGACGCTGTGGAAGGGGATTCCCTTTCATTCAGGAAACGAGTAGTGCCGCTTTTTCGTAGGGAAAATAGATTCTGGGCGTTGATTTGACGACATGAAATTGCTTTCGATTTCAATTGTAAGAAGAACTCAGCGAAAGGGAAAAGGAACTTCTTGTGGTTCCTATCTTCTCAGTGTCAGTTCTTATTTCGGGTTCTTCGAAGGTCTACGAATCATATTGCGTTACTTGTCAGCACAGAAGCCACGTATTTCTGTTCTGGAAAGAGTCGACTGGAAGAACGACCACGAAGTGAAATCTAGAACCTTTCAAATCTAGGTTTACGATTGTTTCGCCATTTATATGTAGCACCGGATCCTTAGACCACTTTTTGCCTGTTCATTAATGCATTTGTCTCCCAGTGGTGAACGAGCGGAAAAACGATAGAGGGCAACTAGCCGTTGGGTGAGTTCGTATAAAAATTGTCTTTTATTACACATCGGTGTATACAAAGTGTTTCGGTCTTTCCTTTTACAATATTATCATTATGTTATTAACATCAATATACACACGTGACTATTAGCAGTAGGTACAAAAATTGAAACATCATCGACTCGTTCAAGCAATATTATTACAATGTACAAAAGTTATCGCTGGAACGCTGGAGTCGAAAACCCTCTAGCTTCTTGACCACCCACTGTTCTTCTCACCGGACCATTCGGTGTTCTTGTGACTGGACCATCCATTGCTTCCTTGTACCGACAATCCGCTTCCGGAGTTGACCAGTCCGCTTCCAGAGCTGACCAATTCACCACTTCCCTGGGACGACCATCCGCTTCCAGAGTTAACCAATCCACTTCCGGAGTTGATAAGTTCGCCGCTTCCCTGGGACGACCATCCGCTTCCAGAGTTAACCAGTCCGCTTCCAGAGTTGATAAGTTCGCCAGTTCCCTGGGACGACCATCCGCTTCCAGAGCTAACCAGTCCGCTTCCAGAGTTGATCAGTTCGCCGCTTCCCTGGGACGACCATCCAGAGCCGTAACTACTTCCCGCCGAGAGAACAGGTGGAGTGAGTTCAGATTGTACGGACAAGTCACCAGAGGACAAGCTCGAGACCGATCCGGAGCTTATGCCCTGAGAAGAAAGATCCGCGGATCCGTATCCCTGCTCTACGGAGATTCCGGAAACGCCTCCGTAAGACCCTGAGTTGGTAAGACCAGAAGATGCTACGAAGTTTCCACCAGTCGCGATGCCAGAAGATTCGACGTAGCTGGCGCCGTTCGTTGATACGGAACCTCCAGCGTTCCAACCATTGGAACCAACGTTAACGGGAACTGGGACCTGGACTGGAACTGGATAGGGTTTCTCGACGGTGACTGGGTACGGCTTCTCAACGACGACGTTGTACGGTCTGTCCACCGGTACCTTGACTGGGACCGGGTACGGCTTCTCGACCGGGTAAGGAACCGGTTTCTCTACGTTATAGGGTTGCGGCACGTTGACCTTGACGTGAACGGGGTACGGCTTCTCGACCGGAACTGGGTAGGGTCTGTCGACCGGAACCTTAACTTCGACGGGGTAGGGTTTGGGAACGTCTACGGGGTATGGTCTTTTAACGAAGACCTGGTAGGGCTTGGGCACGTCAACTCTGTAGGGTCGGTCAACGTGGACCTTGATGGGTACGGGGACGTTCTTGACAACTTCGTAGGGCTGGGGCACATGGACGGGTACCTTGACCTCGTACGGTACTCTCCTCTCGACGGTGTAGGGCTGCGGCACAGGCACCCTGACCTCGACCGGCACCTTCTTCTCGACGGTGTACGGCTGCGGCACCTTGACCTGAACCGGGACCGGCACGGGTCTGTCGACCTTGACTTCGTAGGGTACGGGCTTAACGACGTGGTAGGGCTGTGGCACGTGGACTGGGACGGTCACGTAGTGTTTGACGGGGTACGGCACCTTGCGCTCGACGGTGAAGGGCGCTGGAACTGGCACCTTGATCTCGTACGGAACTCGACGGTAAACAGGGACCGGCACCTTCTTGTCAACCGTCACTGGTACGGGAATCTTCTTCTCAACCGTCAACGTCTTCACGGTGTTTATCGAGATCAACTTCTGGCCGCCGTTCCAGCCCTGGACTCCACCCAGAACTGCTCCTTCACCCGCGATTGCGCCTCCACCGTAACTTCCGCTCGACCAGCCACCTCCGTAACCCAGACCGGAATTCACACCCAGTCCACCTGCGTAGAGGCCTCCGTTAACGCCGGACAGCTGCCAGCCCCCGTTTCCGGAACCGTATTTCCATCCTCCGTTGCCACTCAAGCCCGATGATTGCCAGCCCGCGTTGCCGAGGTTCGATGAATCCCAACCACCATTTGAGCCCAGCGATTGCCAGCCACCGTTCGAATTGCCCAACGATTGCCAGCCACCGTTAGAATTGCCCAGTGATTGCCAGCCGCCGTTGGAATTGCCCAGCGATTGCCAGCCAGCGTTTGAACCCAGCGATTGCCAGCCAGCGTTTGAACCCAGCGATTGCCAGCCAGCGTTTGAACCTAGCGATTGCCAGCCATTGTTGGAATTACCCAACGACTGCCAGCCGCCGTTTGAACCCAGCGTTTGCCATCCGGATCCGGAGCCATAGCCAAGACCGAGCGTGCTACGCTTATCGTTCTTCTTGTCCGTGCTCAAGTGGGACTCGTGGACCGTCTTTGTTTCCGTTGATTTTGAACCGCTTTCGATGTCCTTTTCAACCGCCCTTTCGGCCGCCTTTTCCGCCGCTTTCTCGACTGCGAGCTCGGCTGCTCGTTCGAGATCCTCTTTATTGCTGGCTGCTGACGCGAAGGCGAACAGCGCCAGGAAAGCGACGAGACACTGCAATTCAAAGACGAATAATTAGCGGCGAAGCTTAAGTGATTGGAAGCGGAGCAATATGGGACAGGTCTTGAACGATAGTCAGCGAGAGGTGAACTAGTGATCGACTATTTGAATTCTGAGTAATTGCATTCGTAACGTCTCAAAGAGTATCAGCTGAGAGACAAACGGAAATTCTGCACTTCGGGAAATATTTTCAAAAAATATTAAAAAATCACTATCAATCTTATGGGTACTTGTACATGGAGCACAACACTAGTCCCTTGCATTATGACCTAGTAAGATACTCCTCGGACACTGTGTATCTTGTTCGAGAATGAGAGGCGGCGAATATTACTGACCAGATGTCTCATAGCTGTGCGTTCAAGAGACCAGGAGAGCCAAACGAGTACTGGATGCTGGTCGAGAGGTCTCCACCATTATTTATACTACAGACAACTTTCGCCGGTCCGCCCGCCCGGTCCCAGAGGCCTCCACACCGCGCCTCTGTATGTACCCACAATTACATTTGGATGATCGACATTGTCCAGCTTTTTGAAAGTATGGGATGAACGCTCAACGCCGCCCGTGAATACCGCATTTGCAACTAAGGCGATACCAATTCACACCTACGATTCTATTGCTTCCTTGCGCTGCTGTGATGGATTATTCCTACAAATTTTACACGTTTTGGTGACAGTTGTTGATTCAACCAGGGATTATTTGTCGTCTAATTTTGGCACTTTTTTTTTCTCTTCTTGTTTTTATTTAACCTACAAAACGTGTTCGCTGTTTTAAACTTTGTATGGAATAGCCGTAATTTATTTAGCGATAATTTTGCAAGGTCGAGAAGCCCGCATCTCTTTTCTTTTCTCATCCATCACCAAGTCGGCTCCTCCTCTTCCAGTGGTGTACGAAACACTTGTGAAATTTTGGTAATTAGTTAATTAACAGATTAATAATGTAGCTGCAACTTGCTCATCGCTCGGTCCTTGCGAAATTCTGCCGAAACAAGCGAGCGGGATAGAAAATTAGTGTTTCTAACGGAACGGTCTAGTAATGTATGCATCGGCTTCTGCCGGATAGTTTATTATTCCATTATCGGGTACAATTGAAACATGGACGCGTTTAGTCTACGGATAAAAGAAAGAAGAAGGAAAAAGAACAACGCGCGATAAAAAGAACTCTCGTACTCGCCGCAACCTTATTTTACCCACACCGCAACTGGGTAACAAAGGCAAAGGCAACTTTCCCGAAACGGGAAGGGCCCTCGTAATTGGCCACGTAATTTTTATCCCACATACTCACACATAAAAAAATTTATTCAACGTCTGACGATGGTTCAAGCTTCATTTTTAATCACCTACGTGTTTATATATAATGCGTTATACTTGTATTGAGCGACTCGCTGATCGGTTACCTTTCTGCTTCACAGGCGGGATCAACGCGCGTTACACTTTTCAACATTTTATTACAACTCTCACTCACATTTTCTGCTGCAAAAATTCATTTACGCCTGGTAGTATATTTCAATTCCAAATTGTTACTTTGAGTGAAATTTGCCCTTCAACGCCTTCGCTCCGCACCGGGGTCAAAATGACTCCCACGGCATCTTCATTGTAAATCCTAAAGGTATGAAAAACGTTGGATATAATCTGATTTGATCTCAGATAAATAACAAAATATCGTAAAAATCGCTGTTTCGTTTTTATTCCAAAAATTGTTGTGAACAATGGATCGTAAATTGATCACATTTATTTTTTTACCGTCCTCTGATTTTTTTCTCATTTCTTGTTCAATGAACAGACCGATTTGAGCATATAAGGCATTCGCTTATATGACATCGTCATTATACGAAGCGCAGTTTTCTGCGACAAAATTCTTCCGCATTCCACGATATTCCTATACTTTAGTCGATATTGTCGAAACGATTGGAATTTGAAAACAAAGTTTTTCCATCGAGGGGTGAGACAAAGGTTGAGATCGAGTCTGAGAAAAAAAGTGCAAATTTATAGCCTCTGCGTTTTTGTATGTTTATCAACGATTTTCTAGATTCCGTAATAAAAATGTGTGTAATAACGTCTGTAAGTTCGAAATTATGCAAATGTATTCATAGTATCGTCCATATATCGCGGTGCTTGGCTCTTCTCCGCGTGGGTTACAATATCAAGAAATGGCACGTCCTTGCTTCGCTGGTCCAGGAATTTTCGACCAACAGAGGGGGAAATTGTTGGGCAAAATAGACGGGAGGGTTATAATAATATCCTCACGGTATACCTACATGCAGAAATTAATCGCCGACCGATTTGAGCGAGCTATGTAATGTATGTAATAAATCGAATATCGTCACGAGTCATTTCGCAATTTCGCATCACCGTAGTTAATATGTAATATTCTCGAATCGTCGCATTGAATTTGTCACCGAGCCTGATATTAGCGCGAATTAAACTAACCGCAAAATAACCAAAAGAAAAAATTAAACATTTTGTGGTTGCACGAAATTATCAACAATCTTTTCAAAAACTCGAAAACTTTTCCTTTCTGTTCACGAGATTTTGAAAAACTAGAAATTTACTACCACTTAATTGCTGTTCTCCGTCAAAATTTATCGCTAGTCTCACATTTTATCTCAAAACTTATATTCAAGGTAAAAACTGTGCAGCGCTGATAATTCCATTTTTTATTTCAACATCTTTTACTTTTTTTACAGCATCCAATGCCGCGGTGTTACGAAGCATATTATCATGCTCGACAGAATTATCGAGTGACCGTATAATTTGGAACCAAGTGAATCGATACCGTCTAATATATTAGGCGCCAAAAATTCCTCTCCAATCAGTTTTGATTAGGGTTATGAAAGAGACAATTCTGTGCTTTCACTCGGCGTAAAAATATGGGCAAATTTTTTCTAATCACATGTATCAACTTATCGAGTTACGTAAGATCCGTACATCGCAACAATAATAATCGTATCAGTGGTGCCGACTTTCGGGTCCAAAGATTTCCCAAAATAACCTTTCGAGAAAAGTTTTTAGCTGCAGATTCAGTTTTGAAAATTTCACGTTTCATTGGCGGCAGCGACTCCGCTTCTCGGGGTTTGCTAAATTTTGTCCGAATACCGCGTGGAATTCATTCCGCAATTTTCCCGCGGCGAGTAATGCAGCTGGTTACTTCTGTAATTCCCTAATAAAATTCCTCCACAGTGGATGAAAAATTCTTGCTGATATAATCTGAAACGTAATTCAAGTCGCCAACTTGCGCTGCTAGCAGGTGTAATTGTTACGGTTTTTAACTATATACGGACGGAGGTAAAAAAAAGATGAAGTATTACATATCTCGCCAGGTTTCTCTAATTAAAACCGCTCACGATTAGCAACGTCTGCTGCAACCGATCTGCAGAACGATGTTACGTCTCTGCTGCACACGAGGACTGTTCGAATGTCCTTAGAAAATTCATTGCAGTTCGTGTGACAAAAAATTGAGTCATCGATATGACATGTGATCAAAAATTGCCATACTATAAGAGTTACAAACATTTAGAAACTTGAGCGTTGCGTTGTATTGAAAACGGAATGGATAATTTTTGTTTTTTACATTCCCCCCCTTTTCCCGAAAAATTTCGTAACGTCTGAACGATTTGGTCATCGATTAAGCCTGGCTTGTCTAAAATGTTGAAAAACCAGTCGTCCCACAAATTTATGTATATATCTATGAACTTGTCCCGAAAAATCAGTTGATAATTAAAAATTTTCGTTATTCAAATGGCCTGCACATTCATATACGTACGTTAAATAAATCTGAATTCTGAGAATCCGGTTCAACTTTTACACATTTCTATTCATAGAGTATCAAGATGACGTTATATTTTATCGAGAATAAATAACTGACGCATAATTCGGTGTTATAAAGAGTAAAATTTATGTCACAATTATTGCGTAATATTATAATATAACCGCCTGCAGCCTTGGATCATCCTTGACATTCTAGCCTGAAATTTGATCACTGCGATGTGTTTTTCTGATATGTCAACGTTCACAAATCAGTTCATCTTTTCCTTCGTACACTATTTTTGCATCTTTTATTACAGCATTGAAATAACGTTTCTCCAGACAGAATTACAGCAGCTAAAAGTGATTTCTATGCTCGCTGAAAAACTTTCTTTTCTAATGTATTGTTACAATTAATGTATTGCTCTTGAACAATTATTCCTTAGTTATTTGTTTCGGGAATATTTGTTTTTTTACGTTGTACGGCCAGACCTTCCGGCCTTTGCTTCTCCTTTCGCACTAAAGCACTGGTAAGGTATATCACGACTGGCTTTCATTAGTTTTCGCGTCAGTTTTCTGCTCGTTTATACCATTAGACTTTTTGCCACGCGAAGAAAGTACATCGAGCTAAAATTACGAGGATTTTTAACGAATTACTGATCGCGGAAATCAGAGTCTACCTGTTGACCATGGCATTCGGTTCGCACCTTCGCCTCGAAATGTAATCAATAAATTATTCGCTAATCGCAACAAAATAGCAATTCAAGAATTATTTTTGTCTACCTGTCGATCCCTGCAGAAATTCAAAAGCCATTTTGTTTCATTTCTTATTTATTTATTTTTTTTTTATTCCTCGATTATTCAACCAACGCAATTCAGACGGTATCGCATTTTGTACCTGTGGTTAACCAAAGGATAATTTTTTTTTTTTTGTTTGCTTGATTCAAGATTTGTGGTAAACATACGTTGTTATTATCCATTCGGGAATCTGTTTCTTCCCGACAATGCCGAGCAAAAATTTCTGCGACACATCGGCGATTCCTGCCTGGTTCTCATTTTTCAACCAGTTCAAACACGCAACGTGAAAGTGTAAAATGTCAGGCAGTTTTTAATTTACGGTAGCTGCAGGCTTATCTCTTGTTCGTTATTCATTATTCTGAACTCGGTTTATGCAACGTCTTTAAATTATAGTGGGAGGGACGCGCGTCAGTATCGAAGATAGTAGAATTTGATTGATGTTTGTTCCCTTTATCTTTATTGTCCCTAATTGATTTCAATTTATTACCTAATTTACGAATTATACAGACTCAACCGGATGCTTCAAACTGAATTTTAATCACTCGATTTTCTTAATATCACTCAAACGTTTTCGTTTTTGTTTCGAATAGCGCCGAAACGAGTTATTCAAGGTGACAAACAAGTGATAGATCCGCCTCGTAAGAACTTTTGTAATTCATATTAATTATTTCGAGATAAATCTTGAGAGAAATATAAAAATTTGCAAAGAGCATCCAGTTCATATTTAGAACTAAAGCATAAATCCCGGTTATAATGTCTTTCAAGACTCTTGCGCTATGACTAGAATCACTTACGTAACTTACACACGTTAATGTTTAAGGACACTTTTCTCGTCGAGCTCTTAGCGACCGCTGTGTCGTTAAAATCTCGATCTCGATCTGAAGCGTGCGTGCCACCGGAGAATGGAGGCTGCAAAGCGAGTGAAGAAAAAATAAAAAATAATAACAAAACGGAAAATTAAATGGATCCAGCTGCTGTCTGGATCAATTAATAATTCGAATTATGCGGCCGATCAATTTCATCATGCAAACACGCACATTGTCCAGTCGCGGATCACTGCAGTTACAAAATTTGCCAAAGAGTTACGTAGCGATTGTATCGCTGCAGCGTAACACCGTCCACGCGTTGTCTTCGAAGAAAGCGGAAGCAATTTTCGTCCGATCGAATTCTCCCGAGACCAAAAAGAAAAAAGAAGCAGAACGTAAAATAAAAATTTGTGAACCGGCAAGCGAGATCATCTTTCCACACCGCAAGTCTCTTCAGGCCGATTACCGTTTCTCACTTTCTAAATCAAATGAAGAACAACGACGACTAGAGACTCGGTATTCATTTTTGACAACAACTTAGTCTCGAAGCGTACAATAAAATACGGGAGCAATGTCGGATTTAATGGTCACTCGAGAATCACCTCTGATCTCTTCGTTTCAATTATGTAACTGTTATAAAGGTGGCAGATACAGTTTCATACGTGAAATACTTATGAACAGGATTTTTTATTGCTCGTTGTTGTTGTTTCGTTTTTTTTTTAATTTTTTTTTTTTTGGTCCATTAACGTTACCAACGTTCGTTACTGTGAGTGTGATTAAAGGGCGAACGGCTCATCCGTAGTCCGAAAATCGATTATGCAACCTTGCATACGTTTCGTTACAACTCATTTATGCAATGACAAGCATTGATAAACCTGTGTAAACACCTGCAAGCAAGAGAAGAAATGATATACGACTGGTTGCAGTCCGTCGTAAGTGGCCATCGACGGTTTACGTCGATTTTTGAATTTATCGTATCCGCTTGGCCGTGGGGACTGGTTACACTATCCGCAATCGTGCGTGTAAAAAATTTAAACAACAAAGAACAAAAAAAAAAAATAAACAAAAAACGACTTCACCGCAATTCGGCGACAGTGGCATCTTAAGTGGATTTCAACAGTAAATGAAAATGGTGACATAATCAACGAGCGAGTTGACATTTTGCTCCGTTTAAATCCGGGTTTAGAGTGATTCCCTGATTAAAAAACGATTGAAAAATTTATCCATCCTTATTTTGTATCTAGTTCTATTGGGTACGTGATAATCGTTATGGTTTTGGTTCCGCCTTAAAAAACCATGGCCATGCAATATATTCTTCAGTTCCAGTCGAGGCAGACTGATCGACCAGATGACATGCTCATCATTTTTAAAACCTGTCACCTTTAACGTACCTTCACAATGCATGTTCGAATAAATACAGCTCAGTTATTGATAACTTCAGAATTATTAAATTATCTGCTGTTCAATTCTTTTTCAATAATTCAATTCCTCTTAACCCTTATTCCACGGCATGATCACCGTAAATTCTATGCGAAAAGCATCTAAAATAATCTATTTGATAAATAATGAAATATCGTAAAAATCGTTAATTCACTTCACTCACTCGTATGAATAACTTTTTTCATCACGCGGTGTCTTCATATTTTTTTCCCTACATATCCGTGTGTTGAGAGTTACTCGGTTGATTTTCAGCACAAAATATTGAAAATTCAGCGAGTTACGATTTTGCAAGTAGAATGATCCATTTTTTTATTTTTTTTATTTTTTTACTTCTTCATATTCAAAGTTTTACTTTCCCAAAGATAATTAATTTGCCTTGAAATATCATAGTTAAAGAGTATCCCAAAATGATTTCCAAGTTATGTAAATCAATATTTTAGTTTCTACGCAAAGACCCCGGTGTGACACTAGTGTAATACACAGGTGTGCAGCTTAAGAATTAATCGATTTCAGCCACAGCTTTCAGACCTCTGTTCTTGCATCTTAAACTTTGGCTTTTTCACATTTTTCGTTCGGACTGCAGATTCGTTGGGCACAGAATCTTGCAGTAGAACGAACGACATGGTTGACTTTTGCGAAACCAAGGTGTTCATCATCAAGCTCCGCGGGCTTCAAAGAGTTCGAACGGTGATTAAAGGCCGCACTTATTTGTGTCTTATTCGTAATTCGGAAAGGGCAAGCGGCGGTTGAGAAGCCAGATCTTATCGAGGCTGGATCGTTTATTCGAACCTGATTCAGTGAGACGATGGTTCGTCGAAGGTCGATAGAGTCCATGTACAAGTCCATAAAATTTTATATTTCCTTAAATAACGTTGCGTAACTATGAATTTCATATTGGATGCCTGAAATTTCGAGATAATCCTCTTCGGAGGAAATAAAAATAGTTCAGCTGGCGAAAAAACCAACCGGGCGTTTTATGAATAGGGTGCCAATTAGTCGTCAGATAACAAAATCCGGGTTTAATACTGCCGTTTGATGTTCTCATCGCAGGTGCTTAATAACGTTGTTTGTCAACTCGTTGCCATCAAAGATTCGCTCGTATAAATAAAGTGGAGGAATAATTCAGGTTTTTTATAAAGCCCACACCCTTGGTTGCGTAAGAAACCTCACTCGTTAAATGCCTGTTTTGAGATATATTGCGAGATGAGTTTCTTCTCCTCACTACGAGTTTCGATAATTTATGCTTCATTTTTTGCCAACAATCTTGATGCAGTTTATTTCGAGGAATGAAGTATGACACTCTCGTTTTTTCATTTCAGTTTTACAATTATTCAATAATTCATGAAACTGTTTCATCATTCAGCGCGTGAATCTCGGCATCTCGTTCACTCGATCTCTGTTCATTCTGAATTTATTCGAAAATCAAACTGGTTGACATTTAGTGCCAAGTACTATAACGTACAAAAAGAATTAGTCAGCTATCAAGATCTTTATATGTCATATTGTTACCATCGCTATTACTCTTCTTCTTTTTCTATACTTTTAAGCTCTAAAAATAACTTTGTCGTGAATAATTCTAACTTCTCAGAAATATTACAAATAGGATCGGGAGTAATCTACAGCAACGCTTGCCATTTTAGATACATCGTTGCGCAGTGATGCAAGTATAATTTATTAACACGATAATAAAATAAATAACAACGAGGCGATCGGTCGACCCAATGTACTACTACATTGAAATGAAGATGATCAGTGCAACATTTTACGCCGAATTTAAACTCGTGATTCCAACCATGAGTCAGCCATGCCATATGCCATGCCTCGCTCCTGAATCCCCATTTCTATTCCAACAAGCAGCTCCACCCGATCACTTAACGAGCTAACGATCATTGCCTCCCAATGCCAACGCCTTTGTCCGATCACTCGACCGAATTTGCGACCCCATGATCGAGCTATCGATTATCTTGATCTCTGACCGGCGCATCCGAGGCGTTAGTAACCCAGTGAGCCATGGTCTCATCCACCAGAAGTGGCTTCTCGTCTAGTACCGAAACCGGCTGTTCAACCAGGGCCTTCACCGGATATGGAACATGCTTTTCCATGGAATAGGGAACCGGCCTTTGGACTGGAACAGGGTAGGGCTTCTGGATGTGTACCGGCACCGGTTTATCCACCTTGACTTCGACCGGGTAGCGAACGACCTTTTCGACCGGATAGGGCTGCGCGTAATGCTCCTGAACCTTTACCGGAACCGGGATGTTCTTCTCGATAGGAATAGGCTGCGGTACCGGGACCTCGACATCGTAGCGTATCTTCTTCTCTACCGGGTAAGGCTGGGGCACATAAATCTTCAGGGGAACCGGCCGGTCTACCGGCACCTTGACGGGGTACGGTATCTCCTTGACTATCGGCACCGGCTTCGGTATTTTAACGGGGACCTTGACATATACCTTTACCGGATACGGCACCTCCTTCTCAACGGCGTAAGGCTGCGCGACTGGTACTCGGACTGGGTATAATATCTTCTTTATCACTGGATAGTGGACGGTTTTTTCCACGGGATACGGCACGGCCACCTTTTTTGTGATCGTTATTACGCGGTAGTTGTCTTCGTGGACGTGCTGGCCCAGCAATCGACCCTTGAAATTACCGCGTCCGTGATCCTCTTCTACGTGTCTGGCGCTGCTGACTTCGTCTGGAAACATTAAGAGTGCGGATGATGAAGTAACGTGATTTCGGCAATGTTTCAATGTCACGAAACTGGAATGATTCGAGTCAGCATAATTTCACTGTCGGTTACATGCATTCCAAGACCGATCTCATCCCAAGAGAGCGAAAAGTTTTTGGAATCGTTAAAACTCTGCTGGTGTGAAAAGTGGAACGGCGAATGGTGGTCAGAATCTTACCTGCTCCATGGCCTATGCGATCTGTTCCAATTATTCCCCCTTTTCCGAGATCGTTCATGTCCTCTGATATGCTAAAATGTATCACCCCGTAGCCCAAACCCATTGGTGTTTGATCCGCCTTTTCGCCCCATGAATAAACCCGGAATCCCCCGGACTGAACTGCCAGCAGTATAGCGGTTACAATCCATGAAACTCCATGCTGCTAAAAGTCGATTGATGGAGGTTAAATCCAAGAATCAAGGTTTTTAAATTGAGGGGACACAGTTAACCACAAAACCGATGAAGCCGATACCTTCTTCGACATGTCGATGAGATTAATAGCAAGCTGAGGTTCTTCGCGTGAGATGAATCGCAGTTTAACTGACGGCTGCTGCAACTGAGAATGGACTTTTTATACGGGATTAGAAGAGCGAATCGAGGTGTGAATCGTTTAACTTAATGTACAATATATTTACAACTTTCCCGCTGCACTAGTAATTCTCACGAGAGTGAAATTCCTCAGACTACAACGACGTTTTTCTCCTGATGTCAGTCCGTCAGTTAAGATGCGAGTCCAAAATATATACAGTGGATCCAATACTCGAAAATTCCCGAGTAGAATCCTGGAGAATCCAGGACTTCCACCATTCCGAATTTCGGTCAATAGGCGGGTGCAAGGTAGAAATCGCTAAGCTATATCGGTCAGCTCCTTTTCCCCGTAATAGGAAGACCGTGTTTAACGGACACTTGATTTCACGATTCGCACGCGATCTCTCCTTGGTTGCAGGGCTTCACTCTCGATTTTCGATGCATCTGCTCACGGTTTACGAGCACCGGTTTAATTGCCCTGAAACGCATGTCAATTAGCGGATCTATCCCGTCCCTTGATCACTGTCTTGATGTGTTGAATTCGCTCTGAGCCAGCCACATTCAGTGATTACCGTGATTCTAATTTACCCTACTATCAAGTCAATGATAATAAGTTCTACTTATCTACTTATTTCTAACGCTGAACCCTTTTTTTTCCATACCAAAATTTAATTGTCCAGCGGAAAATAATTGGCAGATGGTTGAAAACAAATAACACGTTATCCGTAACTCGTGATGGAGAAGTCGACACGCGATTCTTGCAAGTTTCATTTCTCATTTGTCCGTTTAATTGAATTCTCATGTATCAGTCATCCCGTGAGAACCGCAATTGTTACTTGAACCATTGTTTCCTTTCGACGGTTTCATAAACGCTTATTAGCAAACAAAGAACCACACAGACACGACGTATTCTTTTATCGGACAAGCTACCCCCTTCGATTTTCAGTAGCTGACAATTGACTTTCTAGGTCGAACAGACTCATCAATCCCATTTATATTCCATGGTGTCACGTTCCATGAATTCGCGCAATATCGCAACAGTTCATTTATTTGTGAAAATTCCGTCTCGCGGAGAACAGTGAGTCCCTATTAGGCACGAGGGATTTTCACTTTCTTGAAAATATGCGTGCAGTAACCTGCAACGTTCATTTACATTAATATTTCTTTGTCCTGTACGTTTATGGAAACGAGCCTTGGACCGGTTAACTTGCATAACAATTATTCAGCATATGATGCAAATCTGAGGTTAAAAAGTAAAGTGCGACACGTTTGGCATGAAAATTGCAGATGATAATCATGGGAAGACAATTACATGCTGCACGTTCTCCACTAGCCGTAGCGGATCGTGGTTTTCAGATGGTAACTTGACGTTGGTTGCAAATTTCCAACTCTGTGTGTACGATAACTAGACTAGAAAGCAGCGCTTTTACCAACGAGTCTCTTACCGCTGAAATATCCTCTACGCAGTTCGATGCAGCTTTGACCGGATGTGGTGGCTCTGCACGCAGCAAGCAGTTGCTGCAGACCAGATGTAATACTAATTGCAGCTAATAGTGTAAACTGTCCTTCTGACTGCTCTACGTTGACTCGAATCGCATCAGAGCATCAAGAATCACATCACCGAGGGCCAACTTTTAATATTTAGGAAGAAAAAAACTGTCGAAGTAGTTTGTGGTTTACATAAAAATTCAAATTTATAGATTCGTAGCATGGATCCTGTTTCGTGGTTGCAAAAAATTGTCAAATTGAGACACCTTGGTGGTCTACGTTTTTTAGAATTGATTTCATGTTTATGGATGAGCTTGTTTACTTGTGTGGGATGTCAACGATTTTTTCTGTTGAGCCACTGGCAAAAACCATCAGCACTCAGCCGCTGGTCGAATTACCATAAATGATTAATGAATCGTGTGCCTTGCCTTAATTTGTTTTCAAGTCGCTAAATCGACTGGAACTATATTCTAGGACAGTATTAAATTAGAAGATCAGTAAGAAGCGAGATGAGCGTAAAGCAAAAACGTCTCAACACTGAATGAAGAATCTTTAGAGCTATTGATCAATTCGCGAAAGGCGGAAAGGCCGAATTCTCTAAATACACACATTCTCGTTTCCCATTGATCAAGATCGAGCGATGAAGCATGTTCCAAAGTCGAAGACGACGTCTGATTATCACTGACGGCAGTGAGTTAAGAAGAAAAATGACGAAAAAAAAGAGAACAGATGGTAAAATAAAAATACAACAAGCCCCCAACGATCACGCAATTGGTACCCGATCCGGTCTCTCACTTCTTTGGGGCAAGGCGATCATCGACTGAGTGAGAGGGGCATTGTCTGTGGAAGGAGAGATCATTTCCTGGGCCCGAGGCATCGGCCCTGTGTTCAGCGAAGGAAGAAGAAGAGGGCGGAGCGGAAGGGGGAGGGGGGTACTCTTACTTTCAGCCACAGATAGCCGCATGCGTTAATGACTGGACTTACGCAATACCGGATAAAACTGGGAGTCGTCGACGCAAGTCACGGTGCGTGTGCGGCGTCCAGTCGCCGGTCCGAAACCGTCATGACGACAGCTCGATGGATGCACACATACGTATTACTCTTTTACATATATTATAAGCCGTGGATATTGCAATACTTTGAATTAACCGGTGTAACGGAGCGTTGAAATACGTGTACGATTACTTTCCATTGCCCCGGTTGAAGAGGTCCTGTAGTCCATTCCTCGCATTACGCCTACGGAAGTGATGAGGTAACCGTAAGGCTCATTCCTGAAAACTGGATTGGAATACTACCAGCACATTTTCCGCGGAAAATGTCTGGTCTTTCCACAGCTGTTGACCATGTAGTGCGAGAAGCTTAGATCTTAAGAGAGTGTGGGATGGTAGACTAGGTACGAAGGAAAACGAGTTGTTTTCATTTTTCTATAAAAAAAAACCACTTTATTTCATTTAAGGTATAAAAATATTTCACTGTACAACATGCATATAGCAGACGATTGTTCGGGGGTCGATTAACGGGTCTTGGACTCCACCGCTGTTCTGACAATTTAACAAGCCTTGAACAATACCATAGAAAACATGACTCCGAGGTCTTGCCCAAAGTCGGCAAGACCCCGAGTTGCTGTGCATCCATCGAGTCCAAAATCTCGATCCTAGCTTTCGATCCGTTTCTGGTGGCTTGCAACTCGTCGTCAAATCAACCCCTCGTATCGTGACTCCGTCTGTCTAATGATGATGGGAAAATCCGCTGCTGTATGAGTCCTCGACGTTCAAACCGTGTCCGGAAGCGTAACCGGAAAATCCTCCCTCACCTATGCTGCTGACGACACCGCTTCCATAAGACTGGATACCCTCGTGATGAGAACCGTAGTGGACTGGTACCGCAACCGGAACCTTAACCGGGTATGGAACAGGCTTCTCAACGGGGTACGGGACGTGCTTCTCGACGTGAACGGGGTACGGTCTGTCTACCGGAACGCTGACTGGGTACGGAACCGGCTTCTCGACGGGGTACGGAACTTTCTTCACAACGGCGTAGGGCTGGGGCACCGGGACCTTGACTTCGTAGGGCACGGGCTTGGGCACATGGACGGGATACGGTCTGTCAACCGGTACCTTGACTGGGTACGGAACTGGCTTCTCAACTGGGTAGGGAACCGGCTTCTCCACCGTAACCGGGTACGGCTTCGCGACGTGGACGGGGTAGGGCCTGTCAACGTGAACTTTCACGGGGTACGGAACGAGCTTCTCTACGGGGTAGGGCTGCGGCACGTGGACTGGAACCTTGACCGGGTAGGGTACCTGCTTCTCAACGGGGTAGGGCTGTGGAACGGGAACCTTGACGGGGTAGGGTACGTGCTTCTCTACGGGGTAGGGTTGCGGCACGAGGACCTTGACGGGGTAGGGACGGTCAACCGGGACGTGTACGGGGTACGGAACCTTCTTCTCTACCGGGTAGGGATGCGGGACGTGGACCGGAACTTTGACCAGTACCTTCACCGGGTACGGAACCTGCTTCTCTACGGGGTAGGGCTGCGGGACCGGGACCTTGACTGGGTAGGGTACCTGCTTCTCGACCGGGTAAGGGACTTGCCTCTCAACCGGGTACGGCACCGCCACCTTCTTCACCACCGTCACGGTTTTCACGTTCTCATGAGCACCGTCGCTTCCGTAACCGCCTCCCAAGTAGCCTCCGTAGCCTGCGTAGCTTCCGTAGCCTCCGTGGCCTCCGTAATTGTCAAGCGAGTAGGTGTTCAAGCCTCCGAGGCTCGATCCTCCGTACGAAAGGCCACCGTGACCACCCCCGATTTCGAGGCCGCTGTATCCGCCGTAGCCGCCGTAGCTGCCGTAGCTGCCGTAGCTGCCGTAGTCACCGTAGCCACCGTAGCCGCCGGAGCCGTAACCGTAAGCATGGTTGATTCCACGCTTGTCTTGTTTCTTGGGTGATTCCGCCGATTTTGAACCTTCGGAAGCCGCAACCGTCGCCGCCGCCGATTCCTCCTTAGCGTTAGCCGCTACGGCGAGCGCTAGTAGCGCTAGTAATAGCTGGAATAGGAGAAAAAAAGTTTTATAAACAGCTGGAGAATCTCTCTCGGTTTCGACTATTCTATATACTCGAAAGCAGACAAAATTGAGAAGAAGGGCGTGATTCGTGATCGGGAAATTTTCACTTGTCGTATGTATAGCACTTGATTTTAGAGCTCCCGTATCGAATATCTCCCGATGTTATGGGTACACTTATAACGCGGTTTCCTGCTCGTTTCGTAACGACACCGCGGACTGGTTGTAAAATATATCGTGTTATCGACGTACCAGGCTCTTCATTTTTGTGTTTCACGATGTTCTGGGTGAGTCCAGGAGTGAACTGGATGCTGATTGCCGTTGGCTCCGGGCCTTATATACGCGGCACACTTTCGCCTTCGGACGGGGCCCAGCCGCCTAGGCCCTACCCCCACGTCTCTTTGTGCGACGAAGTCGGGCCCGCCGATGAGGTCCTGCCTCTCCCCCTTAACGCTCGTGTGGTTTCGTTCGAATTTTTTCTTTTTTTTTCTCCTCTCTCTCTCTATCTCTCTTCACTTTTTTTACTCTTCCTTCTGTATTTCCTCTCCTCGTCTCTCCTCTTCTTTCGCTCGATTCACTTTTTTACCCAAAGTAGCCTTAGTAAGTTTCTTTCTCGAAGAGAGTTTATACACACTAGCGGCCGGTACTTGACGGTTAATTCAAACCATAGAATCGTCGAAAATTATGTAAAGGACGTCTGGGACGAGGCAGCGAAACCTGTACATGTCACACGAGGTCTTCTTCTACTTCTCTCTCTCTCTCTATCTCTTTCTCTCTCTCTCTTTTTCTCAAGGTAGTTTGAATCTCGTTCACGAATTTCGCGTAGGTAGAAACCATTATTTCTCTCTACATGCATTTTATTTTTTTTTCTCCATCTCTTTTCCGCTTTTTTACGTATCGTATTGAAGCCTCTCTGCTCGAGTGAATCGGGATCTATTATTTTAGATCATGCCTCCGGTGTTATATTTTGATGATAAATTTCACACGCCGTAAGATACGTAATAACATTACGTACGTACATATGCACACGTACGGTTTCTTTTTCTCTTGTCTATCAACTACGTGAAAATTCAAGGCTGTAAGTAAAAGTGTCTACTTATACACTTGATATTACGTTTGCCGTGATTTCGCGTTATATATAGGAATCGGATATATTCCACGGTTGACATAAGAGGCTCACTGTCGATGTGTATGTGTGCAGATGTCGGAATCGGAGACGACTCGTTTTTCTTCTTTCGGCACGGCATTTTTTATTTTTTTCTATCTCTCTCTCTCTCTCTCTCTGTGTTTACTCTACTCCGCCACATCAAACAAGATTGGTGAGATCTAAGAGCGAAAACTACACTATTAGATTTGTTTTTCTAACCAAACCTTACACTGAAAACTTACCAAATCGGTCGTTATTTACGTCTCACTTTTTTTGCCACAGACGTTAATCCGGCAATCCGACTGTGGTGTGATTTTTGGTGTTGAATACTTGGTTATTTATTTTTTTTTTTTTTTTTATTATTTATTATTATTTTTTACTCTATTAAAGACGACCTCCGGTATTTTCTCCTTTTTCAGTGAAAAGGATTTCATTTATATTTGAGGTCCTTCAACTTTGTACAGAACGGTATCGTCCTGTTAGCGAGGGATCTGTAAGTGGAATACAAACGCTTGTGCGAAGTCGGAATAATTGAACTGCTTCGTGAGGAATTTAATTGCTGATTCGTATTTTTTATAAAATCCACATTTATTGTAGCGAGGAATTCATTAGTACGCGTAAATGTCTATAAAGGTGCAAATTTCAGACTGTGAGATGAACTTTTTAACAAATTCACGAACGTCACCCAATGATTTTGTTTGATTTATTTCAGAAATTTTGTCGCTGGTATTCTGCAGTTCCAAATTTATCGAGCTCTCTGCCAAGCCGCTGGTCAACGATCCCTTAACGATCCTCAGAAGCCACTGCATCGATGTGATTTCTACGGGAGCGGCGCCGCTGGCGGAATTTTAGGGTGAGTGAAAGCGGATTTTTTTTATCTACTTTCTATACAATTTATCAAAATGAGTAAGTGAGTAAATAAATAAATAAATGCATAAATAAGCTTGACTTGAATCGATAGGCTCAAAACTCCGAGAAGAAAACACGCGAGAATCAAGAAATTATTTTCCCCATATTTTCGATCATTGTTTTTCTCAAATGAAAAATATTAAACAAAGTTCCTCAGCGATAAGAAATATCCGAGACTCTAGCTATGTGTAACATTTACAGCAAGGGAAATATTACGCAGCAAATTTCGTCTACCGTATTTATGAAGTCAAGATTTACGCAAGGTTCTTGTTTTATGGTAATGGAGTATATTTTTCCCGACGACAAACGATGGCCGATGAAAAGATATACGAGCCCTTTGTATGATGCGAAGTTGTTGAAAATTTAACTACAATTTGAAAGTTTAAAAAATTCGGCTAATCGACAGTCATAAAACCTGGAATTAATTATTCTTATCTTCGTTGACGAAAAAAAAGAATGTCAAAAGATAGAAATAAACAAATTAATTATTCTTATCTTCGTTGACGAAAAAAGAAAATGTCAAAAGATTGAAATAAATAAGAGCACAGAGCACAGCATTCTATAATCATGAAGATTTCGATGATACGATACGTATATCGATCCAAGGATATCGAGTCGGTAAGATTGTCCCCGGCATAAATTATCAACCAGAAGCAAAGCATAAAATGTATAAGTAATCCGAATTGAAAAGTGACCGCCCAAAAAAGAGAGAGAAAAAAACAAATCATCACCACGATGATAATAACAACAAAAATAAGGAATTACAAAAATCGATACAAAATCGTTGATATCAGTTCTTGATCGGTAAAATAATCCTGAGAGAACCGACGTCGAGCCGTAAATCAATTACAAGACGAAGGTGATTAACGCGTTAGGAAATAATATAGAAGGATCTATAGATTACGTCGTGGAACACGGATTCGATCCTCGGCATTGCTCTCGTTTTCCTTCTGCACGTTATAGCTGCCGGCTGCAGGTATCGATCGTTTAGATCTCCGATCGCGATCGAACGAAGCTGTTGTGCGAGCCGCGTTGCAACGCGCCACATTCGCAAAGTCGGGAATAAACCGTGGGGGGGATTGAAAGACACGGGAAACCGAGGCGAATTAAGGACCTCGTGCATGCCCGTTACAGGTATATTATAATATGCAAAGTGTAACACACGCGGGAATTGTCTCGGCGTTTGTAACACATTACATTATATTCCCACGTTAAGAGCCGGCATTTGCGGCCGACTTGCGCCAGCGGAAAGCTTGCCGCACACCCTCCGGAATATTTTCCAACGGACAAAACGCCGAGAGTACCAAATACAGACCCAGAGCTACTCTACGTATGCAAATTAGGAATCACGCGAATGTACGTATGTACGCATATATTCATACACCGCGAAGTTAAGTAGTGCAAACAATGCAGCTGACGTAACGATTCTTGACGATGTTTTTTTTTTTTTCACCTTATGAAACGTAACGGTGTAAATTTATAGCGTGAAGCAATTTTTTCAGGCGAACGGGACGAATTTTGCATTAAAAAAAAAAATTAATAAGATCCTACCTTCCACCATCTTGGATACAAGTGTCTAATTATAGAATTAATTGATTAATTATAGGTAGAATCCTCTGTGACTATGACTTTAATCATGATTTGCGGAGCCTGCGATATCTCGGAAACGGTGAAAGCCGATTTAGGTATTTCAAATTTGGAGACGATATTCTCGGATTAATTAACCTCTTTTTCTATCAAATCTTCGTCTTTTTATGAGACATGGAATTTAAAAAAAAAGTCTTAAAACCTTCGACGAAGGATCGAATTTCGATTTTAAACAGTCGTCATTTTGTTGAGAGAAAAAAAACGAATTCAAATGAAATTTCAGATTGTGAAAAAGAGGGTAAAATATAATGCGGATGCGCTGGAACTTGAAGATCAATGCTGGCAGGAAATATAAATTTTATTTTATATTTTTCTTCTTTGCGATAAAATGCGACAACGGTTCGTTAATTTTAAGAAAAGATCCGTTTTTGCTGACAGATCAGCGTATCGAGCAATGCGACGAAATGTACTGTAAAATATTTTCGAACCCGGATATAAGACGAGATTAATGGCGTGGGCCTCGCCTGGTTTCTGCTATAATTAAGAATATAGCAAATTCTTTGGGTATACTACGATTCACAAAGAATCTTCAGGAGGCTTTGACCTTTCCAAATTCTGTCTCCTTCAACTCTCATAGGTACGTAACGTGATATTTACATTCATTCGATTTTTATTCCTCGGAATTTCGTAGCATAATTTTTCCAGAATTATACGAGCGACAACAAAATACCAGTATAATAAACTCCTTGAAAAGTAATTGTGAAAAAACGAGTAGATCGCGATGCAAATATTGCAGTTCGCCTGAATTTGTTGAAAGTCAAAACAAAGCGGGGAAAAAATTGTTTGGGTTTGTAAAAATCGTTGGTTAAATTTTTTCTGGCCAATGTTTGAGATCCGGGATCCGATCGATCGAAACCTGTGCAATAAAATTCCAAGCAATTCGACTCGCCACACAATAAATGGTGGACTATCATTCATCATTGCAAAGCAACATCTCGACTCGGGCCAATCATTGATCAACAATGGAAATGACGCTCGATTGAAATAATCAGATCCTAGGTGGTGCAATTACCGTCGATCGTTTGGCCGTGTACACGCCGATTCAAAGCAAATCACTCGCCATTATAATTCACCTTAGGTATATAGGTTCAATTTGTGCAATGGTAATAAAATTTCTCATCTAATACGTTGACGAAATCGGTATTTCATACTGCCGATTTTTCTCTGCCCGAAACCGATCTCGCCTCGTTATCAAAAGGTTGCACAGCAATTGCCGTCCTGCGATTTGAACGAAAACGTAAACTGGTGAGAAAGGCTGGAGATAATAAACGAGCGCGTATCAAACCGGCGGCAAGATCGTTACGCAAAATTGCAATTTCCGTCGTCATAAAATTCGTCTTTTTTTTTTTTTCTTTTCTCTCTTTTTCTCTTTTAGCCATAAAAGTCTCGCGGTGCTTCAACACGGTGAGAGCAATAAACAAAATGAGGCAACACCTTTCTTCGAGATCGGTATTAACAACGTTCCGATACGCCGGTAGAAATCTGTATCAAAAAGCTCCTATAAACCGAGAATTTTCTGCAGGGTGATCCTGAAAGCTCGGTCAATTCTCAGCTCGCGTGTGACGGGTTATTATAATACCTACCGATTCGGTGAACAGATCGGCGATCGGCGTTACGCAACGGCGATATGGATTACACGTTGTCCGGTTGACACTTCCTTGCGGGAACTCGAATCGCAGGAAGAAAGTGGACCGTTGCTGAAACGATCTCGCGTTCGCGATCGGCTGTCCAACACTCGACGTACGTTTTTATCGAGGAGCGTTCGAGTGTAATGAGAATAATAAAAAAAAAAAAAAATTAATTAAATAACGAATATCCTGACACAGGGAGCGGAAATTACGCCTTGAAACCGTTTCGCGAGTCCAGCTGCGGGGACCGGATGAAAGCTGTGCTTACGCTGCCGATCGCGGTTAATTGCGTCGAACCCTTCGTTACACCGGGACAGCCTAGATAATGCAACGTTTTTCAATTGTTCACACGTGCCCGTATATTACGCCCGTGTTATTTTCTCACGTAGCTTAAATCGGCACGCAGTTACGCGTGTGTACGTACCTATTTTATAAACCCACCCGTCCATAGTGTCGCATTAAAGTCGCGTTACATCAACGTCCCCCATTCCTTGCGAAACTCCCGGCCAATACGCGGGGCGCAACAGGAGAGTGCCGATTTCCCCTGCGAACCGGAAATTATAAAATTCATAAATTACCACATAGGAATTCGCTGATTCATACCTATACGTACCCGAGTTTCCCATACCGCGGGAATATTGCAGCGGGACTTGAAGCAGGCGCTTTATTGATTCTCGAAATATACCGAGTGTGAACGACAAGTAGAAAAAAAGACACGGAGACGTGTTGTTGATGAAGGTAGGAAATATGGGGACGATTTTGTTCAGCGAAGTTTTCGTTGCCGGCATTCGGCGGACGCACGAGAATCGAGAATCCATAAATACGCATAATCAGTCTTGAAAGTCTTGATGATTTCTACCTGGTAATAACTTTTACTTATATACCAGATACATGTTAGAAATTATATGCTGTATCCCGAGTTGCTCAACTTTTAGCCAAGGTATTCAAGAATGCAGTCAGTCGCCACGTTATAAATATATATAAATATATATATACATTTATGTACGGTTATTGGTCAGTCGAAAGAAAAAAATATATATTTCACTCAATATATTCCGTCGACGAAAGATCGACATTTAAAACGATAATTTATCGTACGATTCATCGTCAAATTTTGGCAAGCAAGAAAACAGCCCGATTTTTATCTCAATTCTATTTTTATACCGCTACCAGTTTCTTCTTACTTTCAATTTATCGTTTCGCGTTATTACTTATTCGTTTGAGAAATTGTTTTTTTACCATGAATTGTAATAAAACTGGCATTTGCATAGCGGGAGATGTAAAAATGGCAATTTCCAAGCTTACAAACCGGTTTTTATTGCTCAAATGCAGACTATTCTTTGCAATCGGTCATTATCGCTTCTTGGCCAATGTCCTACAGGCGCTACCTACGTAATTTTCACCGATAGACGATCTCAATTTCATATCCGTTTAACGTTTCGCACTGCAGACGTGTGACACCGTCTATTCCAACGTGTGTTTATTGATTCCTAAGTTTATAACTTGATGAATAAATCCAATTTCGTGACAGATGTCCGAAGTTATATTAAAATTCATCATTCCATTGATTTATTTATTTTAATTATTATTAAAGAGGTTCGTTGGTCAAAATTCATCGATACTTTTTATTAATTTTATTGCGGGATCGTCGCGCATTGAATATTCAACGAATTATTACAGTCTTAAACTACGAAATATGTTTCTTAAAGAATAAAATACTCGAATATACTATAATTCTATGCTTCATTTCAAATCATCTCAAAATTACTAAAAATCTAGGAAAAATATTCGACTGATTTTACCCTTCAAATTCATAAAATGTATCAATTATTTACCAACGAACCTCCTTCAGAAAAGTAAATTAAATCTTTACTCTAATCGAATGATTGTCATTTCTTCTTTCCAAATCAATCCGAAGCTCTGCAGTGGAGGATTAGTAATGAGTATAATGCGTAACGAATAAGGTAGAAATCTGTGATTCGAATAATTAGCGTTCAATATAATCACAGCGTTGAGCAACGGCGGTGAGTTTCCATCATCGCGATGCTCGCGGTGCATCGGGAACGTTTTTTTTCCCCTGTTTTATTAATTTAAATAACGGTTAAAGAACCGGTACCGTTGGTACCGAAGCGTCGTAATTTTCGTCACCGTAAACCACGTATCATTATATCGTTTGCAGAAAGCTGTGTGTGTGCCTAGTTATTAAATTATACCTGGACTTGTCCACGCGATACTGGAATGTAAATATCTTTATCATCTTGACTTCGAATACGACAACGAATCATCGTTCAATAACGCTTCTCCGACCGATCACTCGATGCCGACTTGGAAGGTGAAGGTGAAGAGACGCATCGTTGCGTCACACGTGGCTTACAAATTATGCGGTGTATCAAAAGCTTCCAGAATGAGGGATTCCAGATTTTTCATGCAAACCTATCGCACGGCTCGATCTCTCGGGTCGATGGAGAAACGACCTACCTCAACGATCGGAATCCCCTCTGCGATAAATCTCTGTTTGCGATGTCAATCTATACCGTGAACCGATTAAAATAGCCGTTACAAATGGGCGTGGTTAAGGGAAATTTAACGCCTTTGATACAAGAGGTGCTCGCGAGAGCATGCTTATATATTTTTTTATTTTTTTTATTTTCTTCAACGGCCTTGTTAATTGGAACACCAAAAAACCTCAGGCCGTGGATCTCGTAACGATTCACACGCGCGATTATGCCATAGTTATTTTCATTCTGTATGTTCATTTTTTAATATTCTTATTTTTTTTCTTTCTCCGTCTCTCTCTCTCTCTCTCTCTGGAGAGTATTTCATCCTGTCTATAATCGATTATAAGATGTAATCGAGAAATCGGCGAGATCTATCCACGATATTAACATCTACTACGATCGAGTATTTATTACAGCAATTAGTTGCTTATACATAGATGAACATTTTGATTTCTACGTTAATGCGTGTTACTATTTTGTTTTCATTTTTTTTATTTTTTTTGTCGTCCTTATACTCAGTTCATCGTAATATCGAAGAATTTTTAATCTCGGATTTAAACACTGCGTCGTAATTTAACCAAATTTACACGGATATAAAGTCCGATTTGACGTAGAGATGACTGATTAATGAGAACAAAATAAACAGTGTTCCGGTGCGATAAAACAACCAAAGTTTTGAAAACCGGTAAGAAAGGAGTTTATGAAAGTGATACGACGATTTATGCGCAGTCGCAGATAAATATCTACACGTCTGTATACCTACACGAATTTATAATCATTCCACCAGGGATATAGCTGCAGGTATTAAACGTACGAAATTTTTGCCATAAATTTAAAACGCATACGGGCGGCTTGATCGTTCGGTTCATGGAAGAACGCCTGCGGCTAGCCAAAGTCGTCATGTGGCATAACGCACCGAATATTCGGTAATTAATATCGGTGCCTCTCTGGTCATTATAGGAGATTAATGGAGAAAGGATCGTCCATTCCGTGGCAGGAGACGCTCCAAGAAGCTACGGGTGAAGTGAGACTCGACGGTGATGCTCTCAGGGAATTCTTCAGGCCCCTTGAAGATTGGCTCAGAACCGAAAACCTCAGGACTAGTGAACTCGTCGGATGGACTTACGGTGAGTCACCGATTTCGCTGAGAGTTTGATTTGATTTAAGGTAGTTGATGCGCGCGAATCTGTACTTTTCTAATTCGTTACATACGCGATAATCGCACGTCGGATATCAATAAAATTTAGCTACTCGCGAGGTACGAGAGAATTTCCTACGAATTTCCCATGAATCTCCCAAGAAAAAAATCTTAAAATCATGAGCAATAAGTTAGATGTGAATTTTTAATTTCAAGGTGTTTTGAAATTTAAAAAAAAATCAGTTAGATTTGATCCATTCTACTCCGCTTTGGCTTATTTTGTTTAACCAACTATATTCTATAATTTCATCCTAACGTTTAATTTTTTTTTCAAATGTTCGGTTGAATACTGCTATTTGTTGATACAAATTAACGTCTGTGTAATCTTGGAAAATTGAATACTGGACATGTAAGTATTGTGAAAAAATTGTATCCTGGTGAAGTTGTGGAAAATAGTCAACTGAACAAAATGAGCCAAGGTGGAAGAACGAAGTCCGTCGAATTTGATGGATTTTTCTTACTTTTACAACAATTTGAACTAAAAAAAAATAAATAAATTCATATCCAAACTATTTTTTGTAATGTTTGGATTTTTTTAGCAGATATAAAGGAAATTTTCTGAGCTTACGAATAGATAAATGTCATTGATATCCAATATGCGATTATTGCGAATGGATTTGATTAGAAAAGTTCATTCTGATGAATTAGTTAACAATTTTTCATCGCCCGCAACTGGGGAATATTTGAAAAAACGTGTAGACTCACTTTCCACGTCATTTCTCCTGCAATCTGTTTAGCTTCCATCGTCATGCGAGAATTCCAATCACGCGATCAGTATGCGAAAAACGCAGCGTTGTTTGAACCTGCCAAGCCTTCCCGTAAGCGCGGAAAGAAAAGTGGAGAAGATTTGCATAGACGCGGATGTTTGGAAGGCGGGAAAATTGGCGATCTGCATTATGTATCCGGGTCTCTTATCTTATCGTCCTGCACTTCCTGTTCTCGTTAAAAGCGTATTTCGTCACCTTTTTGCACTCCGTGCGCGGAATCGCGGACGGCAATCGCCTCCCGCGGCGGTTTCACCGCACTATTATCGCGAGGTGTAAAATAACGTCCGCCGTTCGTACTGACGACATTTAACTCTGTGATTTCAGACGGAGATTACTGCAAACGGAGCATTGAAACGGCCGGACTTCAGGTATACGGAAGCGGATTTTACAACTCTGCATTCACCGTCGAGTCGCCCACCTGCGCCTTGCTAATCACGATCATTTCAATTGCCGGTTGCTTAACGTCTTCTCTTCAAAGCGCAATCGTTCACCTATGAAAATAATTAGGATACGTGGTGCTCGTTAGCCGGAAAATTCTCGTTTTTTTCGATAGGCTTAACGCAATTGTAATCCGCCCGATTTCATCAGATTTTATCGAATGACCTCGTTGTATGGATAAATGAATCGGTTCGAGGAGCGGTTCATTTTCAAAAGAAAGCAATCCAAACCGTGGTTGGAATTGATAAGGTGTTAAAAATGAGTAGACGAACAGTAGAATCTTAGATGAGAGTTAATGACCCCCGAAATCAGTACATTGAAGACGTTAACCGTTTTCAGTAACGAGGTTGTACCCCGAACTGAGAAAAATTTCTAGTTATGTTTACTGTATAATATTTATACCGTTTTATTGTAACAATACCGATTATACTAAAGTATTTCTAGTACAAATAAACTATGACGGATGAAATATTTCTCGGTGTGACTTTAAAATTACCCGCGCAATATGGCTGATCAATATGGCGCCGAAAAGCGAACTATGATCGATGACAGTTTTAACTCAATTCACGCAACAACGAGAATACGGAAAACTCGGTGCAAGCTGTGAGGCTTTAATTGCTGGAAATGGAATGCGAACCGAGTAAAAAATCCTTCGAAAACGATACTTTAAAATTAAATACGGGAGAATTGAACCGTCAATTTTTCACCACCAGATGTCACCACAGCTGCGCAACATTCTTCGCAATTCCCATTGCGTAATTCTTTCCCTCGACAGTTGACATCGGCACGATCTTCACCGACGTTCGGTGAAAGAGAAACGGTAATTTCCGCCTGGAGCGATTCGACCGTGTTTTGCGGTGTGCGAATGCGTGTGAGGTAAGGTGTGCGGATGAAGGTGATTGGGGGGAGAGCCGAGGCAGGAAGAGGTGCGGATCGGGATCGGGACGATGCACCGAAAACTGGTCCAGCATCTCGAATCGCTTATGTAACCGTTATTACGACTTAAATCGGCGAGAATTGTTCGAGTGGAAGTTGAAACTCGCCCGTAGTGGAAGTCGGCGCGCGATTCCACACCACGAAATGTCACGGGAACAATGCTCGGGGGATATCCGCCTCTCTATATACGGACACGCGAACACATTTTTGCAATTTCTTTCCTCTCTCTCTCTCTCTCTCTCTTTTTTTTCCTTTTCCGTACTACGTTCCATGGTTTTTTTTTTTTTTTTTCTTACTTTCGTTTATTCACTTCCTTTTGTATTTCTGTTGTTGATATTGTTTATATAATTGTGGCAGTGATTTAAGACACGGCTGCTTTCTCGAAGATCGCCAACTCCTCGGCAAATCCATCGTACGTGATGGTTTTTACCTAAGGTTTTATTTACAGTCTGTTTACGGTATTATTTGCTGTACGAACGCGTCGAAAATTTATTTTACGCTTGAATTAGAATTCGGGAATAACCGTACTGTTCCCGATTTGCGGTAAACTTCGATCTTGAAATTTTATCGCTAATCATTCGTTTCGGTTACATTAAATTTTCTCACCAAATCGTGAAGCCGAAATTTAGTATCTTGTACGAAAATTCATTCCCTCGTTTTTATTGAGCTCTGAATTTAAGTGGGAGTATAAATATTCACCAGAGATATATTTTTTGCAGCCGGAAATGTTATTCCGAGGTTTCAACTTTCGTCGCGCGGAATTTACTCCTTTCGTGTAAACGAGAGCGGAATAATCACAGCTCGTGGTTGTGTAAAAAAAAAAAAAAAAAAAAAAAAAAATGAAAATCATAAATTTGAATAACTCGTGGGCGAAGAGTAAGCGGCGTTTGACCCGATGAAAGGAAAAAAACAAAAAAATTCCTTACAACCCAGCAGGAGATGACAAGATTTCGTGATCGTTGTACCTAAAATGTTATAACGCTGCGTTAACGGCGAATGGATGATGCGTGTTACTTCTCCAACGTTGTCGCAACGTACGTGTAGATATTTTATAACGTACCTGTACATAAACACGTGTAATACGTAGGTATAAGGCAGCTGGCACGTGAAATGCGAACGGTTAAATCTGTGTGTATAACAGTGTAAAAAAAAGTGAGGAGATATTATTATCGAGGCCAGTGCACATAAATTTCGCTCGTGGAATTCTTCGGCAAAGCGCGCATGCCTACAATAACTCTACCATTCTTATATATATACATATATATACATGTATAACAGAAACCGGAAGTAGTCGGTAAGGCAGTTGCCGGTTACGTCAGTACAAACCACGCCGCTTGCGCACGAGAGAAAGAAACTTACGCACTTTAAAATCGTCGTTGCAACTATTGCCGCATATTTGTCGCTAAAGGAATCGAGCCTCCGTTTTTCACCCTTTCATGTTTATCCATAAAAAAAATTCATTCAAGAGACGATAAACTAACTCACTCGCTAAATTCAAACTTGGAATTCAGAACCACATCGATGATTATGTAATAAGTTTGTTTATTTTTTATCTTTGAATTACGTAATTATTGCGCTTCGGTAGTTTTCACTAATTATTGCCGCGGTTCAACGTTGATACTGCGTAGCGTAGGTGTAGAAATTTTTATATCTTCGCGAGAAGGCGCGAAAATCTCATCACGTCGTCGTCTAAACCAGTCCACCTTTTCTATAATCACGCTTACCACTTGCGACGAAGAAGAAATTTTCTTTGCATCGTATATAATTGAGAAATACAAGCCTGAGGAAAAAAATTTTCACTAAACATTATTATTCTCATTCGGTGGATTTGTAATTATTTGTTTCTTTTTTTTTTCTTATTTACTGTACCGAATGTCTTTGACATGAAGAATTTGAAAGGGATGAAATTTCGTTTCAAATTACCGCTTTTGATCCAACCGTTTTATTTACGTTTAACGCCACTTCTTCAACTTTAAAACTTTAGCTCGCTGGTGGGATTTCAAAAGTTCCGGGTTAAACTCTGTAAGCATCGTAATTTTCTCCCTCTGATCTACGTAGGCGAAGGGCACAGAATTAGCCGACAATCTAATAAAGGGACGCGCAGCCTCTGGCCCTCATATTTTTAGCCCGTCATCTTCTCCGAAACAAGTGCATCACAAACGGTATATTACTCCTCCAATCATCTACTAGTTTTCATTTTTTAAACTCGGAAATTTGTATAGAAAATTAAAATTCTCCGAAGGTCAAAATTTCGTTCCCTTTATTTTCTTCTCTTTTTTTTTATTATTTTTAGTTTTAATACGACTTAATATCAATTTGTCTTTAGAGAATAATGTACTGAAACTTATTTATAAGCCCTTTTTATTAGATTCATACTTCAAAAAGTTCTTCTTCGCGTATCTTCTCGTGAATATTTATCAATTATAGCGTGTGTCTTATTGATTGTAATATACGAATAATGGATGTGATAGACGTTCAAAATCAGCGTCTGGTCGTCATTCGTTCGTTGACGTGTAATTATAGACGATAACTCATTTATTATTGTTCAAGTGTGCGGGAAATTGTAAACGAAGCTATATGAGTAAACAAATTTTAAAGAAAACGTCCTGATTAAGCACATGATAAATCATCGATATTTCTTAATTATCCAGATATTTCTCGCAGTTTAACTTATCACTGTATAAATATTCATAAATTAATGTTATATGATTCTCTTAACGTGTATATTAACCCATATATATATAACTTGAATCTTTTTTTCATCAATAGAATAAATGAAGTGAAATTATAAAAATAAGGAATAATAAATAATATGTCTGATTTAATGTGCATGTCAATCTTCAATACGGTACCAAACTATAGACGATCAAATCGAAATTAAACAAACGGACGCCGGTTCTAATCTCAGCATAGACAATATAAATATCTAATTGTCATGAACTGAAGGCAGAAATTTGGATCATCGGATGAAAATTGTAGAGTTCAATAAATTGAGGTTCCAGGTAATGAATGAATTAGCAAAAAGGTTCAATTGTGTGGGGGTAAAGAATAGATAAGAATATTGGTTAATCGGCAAACGAAACTTCCAGCATAATCCCAATTTGCAAATTGTCGATAAATCTCTTCGCGTCAGAGATTTGTAATTTTTCTTGACGACCACGTGATTGTAAAATTTCTTCATTTCTTTTCGTAAAATTGTTGACAACGATGGAAGGATTGCACAAGAATACGAAAAAGGTTACAAGGTACGTTTGTAAGAGTAAACAAGATTTAATCTCTCAAAATATGTCACGCATCGTTGAATTTCACAATCGTGTAGAATTTTAAAACAAGTTTTGTCGAAATGCGTATGACCGAAATTAATGTCGAATGATTCACCGCAGAGTCGTTATTCATCTTTAATGTCACTTCTGTAATATTTTCTGTTTTCATTTTACTCACACCGAATTTCGATACTAAAAATTCTACTTTTCACCCAAGGTGCAAGTGTACTAAAATACGATAAAGCATAAATAACTAGCATATGATTAATCATTCATTCGCGAAAGGCACTTGAATTCCGGTGCTTGTAAAAAAATGTCGAGAAAACTGGAACAAGTGATAAATAAGTAGGTATCTAACTATACATTTTTTGCATTTTTTTCAACCTGAGTACGATCATTGCGAACTCAATTACGCTGTATCGAACAGTTTACGATTCTTCGAACAACAATTTTCACTCAATTCAAAGACACAATTCCCTCAATATCAGGCGGATGTGATAAAAATTATTTTTCTACACGATTTCGACCCGAGTACTACGATTACGCTGTTTCACTAGTTTTTCAGTTTTCAAAACATTTTCACTTGATTCAGAGACACCATTGACCGGACGACAAAACAAGACGCGAATTACTACACCATTGGCTCTTATCCGACCCTGCGTATTATAAATAAATTGACCAAGCATTGAGTGCAATCAAGCAATTATTATCGTAGCGCATCCCGCGGCCATTGCAAACCTCGAGGAGTTACATCCTTCGGAGTTCATCGGTCCATTTGACTTACGGCAGATCGTCCGAACGACACTCGAACAACACGAACCCCTCGACAACATGCCCGATGAATTTAGAACCGGGCCTTGAGCTCGTCATCATCTTTATCCAATTCATCCTCGACCTCCGTACATCGCCACGATGATTCAACGCCAATGCAGCGCACAATGCGACCACTTTCGAATTTGCTTATCCACCATGCGATCTGAGGTGTTCCGTTCTACTCTGGGTCGTATAAATATTTATAGCCACGATCTGTCAAACCTGATCGTTTGACAATTTTACTACCAAGCAAAAGCTTTATTCGGAATAACGGACGTAGGAAAGGTTTGCGAAGTGATTTATAGCCTCGGTTCTCGAATTCTCGTGACTTGGTATTGATTCATCGGAACAAATCGACTACCGCTCTTTGTCTTTGGTAGATATATAAAGAATCGAATTTAACAGTAGGTACAAAGAATTCTTCCTGGTGTCAACTTTGACGAGATCTAATGTTGACGTTGGAGTGATGGCAGGTCGTGAAGGCACGTTTAGTGTTTCCACGTTATGTTCTCTGTGTGCCAGTCCTCCTGCTAGTACGCCAACCTGTTACAGTACGGAATACGACAGTGGCGAATAGCAATTCGATGCAACGATAGAGACGGATTAACTAATTTCCACAAGCTTCGACCAGCCAGCGAAGCTTATAACCTTGACATTTGTCGTCATTGTCGTGCATCACGGGTTACGGTGAACGTATAAACGGAGAGCCGCGACTAGGAGTGCCGGTGATTCACGTTATGCAGTTCAGCACAAGTCGCGAATAGACAATACGAGAAACCGTGTGGAAAAGACGTGCCGCAAGGTACCAACAGAGAAAGTAAAAGTGCCCGCAAGGCACATTAAGAAGGCAAGGTATAAGCCAGACGGGGTCAAAGGTCGATCAGCGAGTCGAAATCCCGTTTCGCAACTCGGATATTCTGCCGTTGGTAAGCTCTTATGGAAGACAATTGTGCTCGTGGAAGATTGGAGAGTCGTCGAGCGATGGCTGGAGAAGGAAGAGTACTCGTAGCGATCAGGATGCGGAATGGATGGTTAATTATCAATGAGTAAAATGTTCACGTAGCAGTGGCGAGAGGTCGATTGGACCCTCGACCCCGGTGTGCAAATGTGGGTTCTTGCAGAATCAGTTACCGCCGAACTGTTCAGCGAATACGTCGACGGTTGTTGGGCCTCTTCGTTCGACGACGTAACGATGCCTCGACGAGACCCGAATAGAGCGAGAGAGAGAGAGAGAGAGAGAGAGAGAGGAGAGAAATGAGGAGAGGAGAGAGACGGAGAGATCACGTCGCCCCCGCTGGATCCGTCATCACGCATTGTCGAGCTTCTCCATGGTGCCGCAGTTTAGTGCTAGAAGATTGAAGCCGGAGGGTCGGAGGGTCGGTTCATCGTCGAGTTCATTGTGCCTCGAGTGCCTTCCGACGTTTCGACCCAGCCGCATGTCGTGGTGCGTTGTTGCGTCTGTGTCGTGCTTTCCCGATGTTGTGATCCTCCGCATGGTACGGAAGCTGCGTTTTGTGCTTTAGAAAAGTTAGCCGATAAAACGAAAAATCGGACGAAATCAACCCCTCGACGTAACAAGTTGTCTGAGCTTTCGATTAAAGGTAAGTGGATACTGGTTCCTTCTCCTACTTCTTGCTGGTAAAAAACTTGGTAAAGAAACGCGTTTCGCTCTTTCTCAAAAATGTTCACCGTCATGCTGTTGTAATTTTTCTAAGTATGGTTTTGGGTATTGTGAACGTAAGAAAAAGCTCCTCGAAATATTCAAGATAACCTTTGCGGGGCAGAGTAGTATTTTTTCTTTAAAACTTTTCACGGAACTGTCAAACAACTTCATTTGCGACTGTTTTAGCTTCTGGAAACAAGCCTTAAACTCGCGTGTCTTACCGGTATAAATTATTCGACAGCGCTTCGTGTCGAGTATCGTTGCAACGAAGTTTGACTAACAAGCTTAGATAAGTGTTAGGATGATACATGTACACGTATAGACAATTCGTGATATTACAGTTATAACAACGAATTGACAAATAGTATGGTGATCAATTTCTCGTCGTTATTGAACGCTTGATAAATTGAATCTACGAAACTACGCAGTCCGTGCTGCACGTATACAAGTGTACAATATGTAACGCCTGTTATTTATCATTACAATGCGCAACGAACGGATTACCACATGAACCGACAGCTACTTACTTTTAGATAAATCTAGGCACATCTACGCTGTTTTCATTCATCATCAGCCAGTCAAAATTGACTGCAATCAGTTTGTTGTTTTGCTGTTCCGAAAATTGAATAAAGCGAAATTACGATTTTCACTTACTCTGCGACAAGAATTTAATCATAGCCGTTGAATGTAATAACAGAAATAATAATTACGATGATGATGACGATGATGGTGGTGGTGGTAAATTGTCACGTTACGCAAACTCGCGCTCTCGGTGCTTCGTCGGTGATTTCGCAGCACTTCGATTTACCAATTTGAATAAGAAAAACGAACAGAAAAGAAATTATTTATACCCCAATCGTAAGGATTCGCCATAAATGAGCGACGGATTATTAAATCAACTATAATTTTTCGGATCACGAAATTCTAGTCGTTAGTTAATTTCATTGCCAAACATTTTACATGTAATGAAATTATAGGCAGTTACTGGAAACACAAATGCACGTTTTTTGATCCGATTTTAATCTCTGGCCTTGCCCCAGTTGAAAGAATCTGATACAACGTTAACGGATGTTAAATTTCTTCATAACTCAGCTTGTTCTAGTAGCGAGAAATTTGCATTACACGCTGAAGATCTTAACGAGTGGGCAATTTGTTAAATCCGGTGTGAAGATTATTAATGCAGCTCATGCGGGTGATTTACTTGACAGGTCTGATTGTTTTTCGGTTTAAAACCTCTTTGCAATTTCAATTTTACCTTTCTCAATGTTCAAACACTTTTTCTCCCTGATTATAAATGTTAATAAGCCGATAGAAGCAGGGAATAAAAAATTGTAAAATAGGTGAAAAACAGTAAGATAAGTGGTTAGAGTGTAAACTGGAAACTAGGTGACTAAAATATGTCCGAGAATGTCAATTGAGCACATCTGTCTGATCCTGAGTAATTAAACCCAATCAAAACAAAGTCGTTATATTATAGCAACGTTCATTATACAAACATGTTGCACAACAATCGTTTGTCCTTTGCATCTTTCGGTGTATTCTCACGATCGCTTTTATTATAATAACACACAGCGTGTTAAATTGTGGAATAAAAACCGGGCAGCTTGTGCGTCTTGCGCAATATTAAAACGTATGCGTTGTACGAAGTAAAAAGAAATTGAAAAAAAAGAACTGGACGGTTGCTTTTCGTATCATCTTGTAGTTGATACCTAAACGCCTGAAGGAGGCGGGGAAAAAAAGTGGAAAGAAAACAGAAACAATTTGAACGAAATCCCATGTGCCGCTCAAGTGCCGTGCATGAATTCTCGTCCCTAGATCCAAGCGATCCTGGATCGTGGGTTAGAGATCTTGGATCGAGTGCATGTACACTTATAATCCGAGACTGTAATTACCAGATGCGGACTGTATTCAACCCATGTACTATAACAGGATAAGCTAATGCTGCTAATTACTCGGTCGTCGGGCTTTGGTAACAGCAATAATTATCGGCAGTGAAAAATATGGCAATGCTGATAAATTGAAACGAGATATTCAACTTTCCCACGTCGTTTCTGCTGCGGTAAAATCGAACGTGGGATGAAACTCGATCAACGAATTTGCCACGGTTTCTGGCCGTATAGTTGAAACGAGAGGAGTTTGGCGAGCTGAGAATAACGAGAGGAAATTCCGAGAGGCTGTTCACTTATGGAAATCGCAAACGACTCTGTACGTTGCCGTTTTTCTGCCATCGCTTGAGATTTGTTTGAATTTGCTAAAAATTTGAAAGAAAATGCGATCGATTGTCGTTCAATTTGTAAGTGGATATGTTCACTGCATAATTGAGCTACGTTTCAAAACATAGGGAAAGAGGAAAAAGAGTAAAACGTGAGAAGAAGTAATTAACGTTTTTTTTATTCTCAATTTCGATTGATGTACGACTCGTTTATAAAATCGATATTATTCACGCAAGAATTCATTTATTTATTTCGCACTTAACGTGCAACGAAACGCGTTGCGAGGTGATAAAGTGATTGCTTAATTATATGTATTCGCGATCCGTCGAATTGATCAACTCGCCTCATACCTCTCATTTTTATCCTCACATTTCTAGCGCTTATTTCTGAAAGGAGGTATTAATTAGCCGTTTTATTTCAGACTCGCGAGTAGATAGATATACACGTAATATCATTCTTACGATTTCGTTCCGCGCTATTAATAATCGTCCACGCGACTTCATCCTACAAATCTTTCTTGCATACCAGATAGGACAATTTCATTTACACATTACAACGCGATCTCGTAACCTGCATACAGCTGCAATACGACATTAGCAACGAAAATTAATCACTGTGAATTTAGTCACAGCAATCTTTCGAGGACGTTACGCAATTCTGCACTCATTATACCGACTCAAAAAATTGCATGATTATACCGTTCGCCGCTCGAACGACGCTCGTAATCCAGATTTTATCGTTCTTCCCGTATAAATGTGCCTCTCTCTACCTCTCTCTCTCTTTTTTACTTCTCTTTCTCTCTCTTGTCCATATACGCAATGGACCAAACGACAGAATTTTCACGAACTGTAGTTTTTCAAAACCAGAATACATCGAAGATATAAAAAATAACAAGAAGCAGACCAAATCTGCCTTTTGAATATTCAGTCATCCGATCGAATGTCAAAATCGACATATCATACCCCAGGATCTGCATCTTGCAGCCGGTTTTTTTTTCTACAGACCAATCTTCTGTTCGAAAATTAATTTCTGACTATACGACTCGGGTAATATTTACTTCAAAAGTAATTTTCTTGCTAATAGTAATTTTTTTATTATTCAGTTCACCACATTCAGTCGGTTCAATAAGTACCCATCATCCATCGATTCATCCCTGCACCAACGTCAAGTTAGAAAAAAAAATAAAATAAAACAGCATCAGTTACCATAATGAAAATGAACAACACGCAACAGTTACAAAATTAGATTCAATTCCGTATCCAGAAACATATTTTTCGCTTATGATAAATAATGAAACTGTAACCACAACCAGAAATTCATCTCATTGTCTGTGTATAATACTGTTCGTGACGCTACCTAAAGATCAGTGCATCTCTACCAATCGTCAGTTGATAGCAACGAAATCATATCATTGAATTTGGTTTTGTTGAACCAGAATCTGAGATGAGCTTTCCTTGAACCAAATTCCAAAGTAGGATGTTATTGCTCTCAGTGGAGGTAATAAGCTCAGGCCGCATAGCAAACCGTTCCATTCCACCTGAGACGATTTGCGATTTATTTCAGAAGGTGAATCCTTGCCGAACGGTTTCTGTTAACAGTTCTGGCGGTGTCTGATAGACGGAGATATGGCGAAGCGAAGCGGTCACACGACCCATCCGGTGTTGGCTATCTGCAGTCGTTAGCTTCGAAATCCGATACCGTACACTTAATGCACGTCGATCGCACTTCGCCCAGTGACGTGCGGAATAAAAAAGCTCGTCTCAAACCGTCGTGGCTGGAAGGATAACATCGTTATCAAGGTATGAAGTACAGTTGCCGTTATTATTTTCATTGCGATTAGTTTCCTGTTTCCTATTTGCACCCACCGACGCGATCCGATTACCGCTCGACTTCCAAGCTCATCGTCAGATTCATAATAGTCAGTCCAAAGCACCGCGTTGGCGCCTCAGCGTAGTTCGATCGCAAAAACGCCTCGCCAAGTTCAGGAAAAATCATTCAATCAATAGTTATAAGCCATCGATCAATGTTCCGATTATCCACTGCTTCAGGTGCACTTCGGTTACCTTTCCAAGATGCTCGGTTCCGGGATTCTGGACAGTCTTCGTATCGTCCTAACAGTCTTGGCAGCCTTGCCGTTGGCGAATTCCTTGTCCGGTGAACACGTCTGCAACAGGATTGAAAAGTGAGTACACTGATCAAGTTTTCACCTTCGGGTTCACCGGATCCCAGACGCTGCTTGTCGGTGATCCAGTTTTAAGGAGCTGCGCAAACTCCACTCCCCGGACCAACGAACGCGGTTCCCGGTGATTTGATCGTGTCAAAAGGAACGGCCGCAATTCGAGCCCGACTCTCGGAGAACGCTCTTTATGACTTATCCGAGAATTGTGCAATGTGCAATATCCACGAGCATGCAAAGGTATGCCTCGCTGGGTAATCTAGTTGTCGTTAGCCGCTCGAGATCATTTTCCACTCGGGCTCGTGCATGCAGGGTTTGATCGAAGCAATGCTCGTTGCCTGCGCTGTCATTACTCAATGTTAATAATAAGTCACGATTCGCTGAAGTTGTTCGTTTCAATTTAGCATTCCGCGGCAAAATTAGGTTTCAATCTTTCGGACCTGGTTGACAACAAGTGGAACAATTCCACAGCTTTCATTTGCTCGATTTCAGAGCTGTGGAATTTCATTCACTTCACGTTCATTCGTCAATTTTACGTTTCAGCTACACCCTCACTGCCAAAGAAACTTACACGGAGCCTGTCATGGTACAGACGTTCACATGGTGTCTCCAGGTTCCTCCGAGGTGTGAAAAGACGCGGATTGAAATGAGGGAACGATATCGAATCAAGGTGAGTCGATCGAACAGATCACGTAAAATAAGGATCGATCAATCTTTGTCGCTAAACCGCAGAGATTTCAATCATTTGTCGGTCGTTTTCTGCAGTTAACACCGATAATATCTTCGATTCGTTTAACATAATCACCGCGATAAAAGATCTACCATTGATGTAACGCAGCGGATGCTGAAGATTCGCATCGATCACATATTTACCCGTAAATCGGAAACTTTTACAGCGACGAGATAAAAATCATTGGATTCCGACTCCATCAAACAGACGATCAGCGAGGCTTGGCCTTGATAATCATAACTCAGGTATTACCAAACGAGAACGGATCTACACTTCGAAATTACGGCTCGCCGTTTTTGTAATAGGCTGCGCTTCTCTCTCTTTCTGCTTTAGCCGTGAACCAAATACGTTCAGATCTACACGCCAATTAGAAATTCGGGGGATTGGGATGATTGGTGAACTCCTGCTTCACAAGACCCGTTACGATACGCAAGGACTTGGAACATTTTCAGGGATCGCAAGCCGCCGTTGCATATCCGGCCGCCTTTCGTTCTAGCCAACTGTTCTGCAACTAGTTGGTCTATTTATACACGCGTACGCAGCTTGTTATTGAGTACAAAGTAACTTGGGTCTCCCTTTTACGAGGTTGTTGCACCTCGACTTCCCGTTCATTGAACAGTCCGGAAAATTGGCATTATATCAAGATTACTCGTATGGTGTACGGGATTGTCTGAAGTCTTTGCATCAAAGAGAAGTTTAACAGTAAATTCATTCCTTCTCTTGTCTTATTTAAAAATAAATAAACACTTTGCGGTACAGCGTTTCATAAGTGAGATACCTTTTTTGAATTGGTTGTTCAATATTTAAAAATTCAATTTTTGGGAAATCACTGTCATTTTTTTTTTTTTTTTGTCTTTGTTTATGCATAATTGGACTTCTAAGATATCAGTGTTGATATTTTTAGAGGGCTTATGATTATTCGACGAATACAGTGAACCCTATAAATAAACAAAGTGTTGAAAATGCCTGTTTTTACAGACCAAATGTAATTGTGGGAAGGTTAGGGAAATTGGAAAAGTGGAACTCTCTGATCTTCGGTTTTTGGGGTAGCTGAAAGCGAATCCCACGTCAGAATTTCAAAATTCGAAATGTCGAATCCAATATGGCGGACTGAAAATATAAAAATTGATCCGATTCGTTTGAAATTTGTTAATCAGGGGTTTTCAGGGTCGTTGAGAACGAATCTGACGTCAGAATTTCAAAATTCACGATCGTGGATCACCGTTTTGAATTTTCAAAACTTCACTTAGCCCATTTTTGAAATCAGTGACCTCGAGAATCCTTGCATACCCAGTTGCATGCTTCAAGTGGTTGAAGGATCATTTTGAATCATCGCGGTCATAGCGAAGTTACCTGCGCTATATGTGCTTTGTTGCGGTTCTCTCGAAATTGCAAAACCGCGAGTGCCGGTCTTATCGAAACACGGATCGACCGGACGCTCATCAAATCTCAAGGCTGACGCCGGTTTCGCAACGAATAAATCTGCGGAAAAAAAAAGAAAAATAGAAAACGTGAAAACCGGTCTAGAAGTGTCCTTGCGTCACGCCTTGAGCTAGTGTGGCGAACGCGGTGAAAACTGATGTTTGGGTTCGCGGTACGACCTGCGTTATTCCCAAGTTCATCCGAACTACACAGTGCATTGAATTTATTCTTCCGAGTGCAGCTAGGTTTTAAAATCGCTAACATAACTATCCTTTCTACACACCTTGTACTGTGCGATTTTGTTACATGATCGAATTTCAAATGCGGCTATAGAATTTCCTCGTACCCATGCACGCAACAATTATCCGCATAATGCGTTTGATGTAACTTTGAAAAAGCTTCGAAGCGTGCTTGGTTCGAGGCGGAAGAACACAGTGGAATTCGAGACGCGCCGTACAAACTCCGCGATAATTGACGGGGCAAAATTGAAGGAAATTTGTTCGGAAATTCGATTCTCAGTATCGCGTTTATGTAACGAATAATAATAATAATAGTAATAATAGTAATAATAAATCGAGAAACATTACTCGAAGTATTTTTTTGAATACGCTTACGCGCATATTAATAATCGTGGCGACTCCTTCCGCCGAGTCTGAAAATTCTTCTTCATCATCTCACGGCGCGGCGGACGATAATATCATGTCGATAAAATTCATTTGCTCGTAAAAATTACACACACTCCTACAAATCAAACGTTCTTAGGGAGTAGTTCTCGCTGAAGAAAGTTTGATCGCATGTGGCGTAAAGGTATAAAATATCCTGCACTATACGTTGCACGGTTTACGCCTCTCGCTGTGTAAACACTGAAATTTCGTAATGCAGAAACAGCCGCTGTTTGCGCCAGGACGTAACTGACAGTGTGATCGATTATCGTTCAGTGCTTGTTGTAGTTTTTAATCTGTCGGAAGACTTGACGCGACGTAAGTAAATCATTGGTTAAGTGATCGAACATTATTGTGCTGTGTCAATTTTTACAACAAGAAGATGGTATTTCATGATTTTTAGGATCGCTGATTACGAATCTGAAATGAGACTGCAAAAATTGAAGATGGCGGATCCGATATGTCGAACGGAAATTTCAAATTTTATCGAATCCGGTCAAAAAAGTCTGTGCAGAAGTTTCCGGGGTCCCTGATTGGATTCGCTGTACTGAATTTTCAAAATCTGATTTCAGATTCGTAATCAGCGAGCCCAAAAACCCTTGGACAGAGTTTTTCTACGGATTCAATCGAGTTTTATGTAAAATTTATGTAAAACGAGTATCTGTGTAGACGGGTAACTTTCTCGGAAATGAATTATTTCTTCAATTTTCACGACTTTTTTCAATCAATTTGTTTCCAACGGTAATAATTTACATTATATCGTAATAATGACTCTCGAATAACGAAAACCTATTAGTATACTATCAGAAATAGCAAAAAACCGGAAAAAAATATGTTGAAATGTTCTCTATATATACAAAAATGGATGTAAAATAGGTGGTAAAAATACTTACCACTACGCTGAGAGAAATTTTTAGTTTCGATTACCGCTCAGTCCTTAACTATTTTTATTTTTAACCAAAATCGAAAAATATAGTTCTAGGGAAAAAATGAAAATTGGTTTTCGAGCTGTTACCGGAAAGTCTAGTATCCGTTACTATTCTTTATAATTACGATCACTGTTGCTATATTTTCTTGCAACTGTTGGGAAAATTTAATACTTGTGGAAGAATAAATTGACGTTAAGGCCTTGTTTAATTAAAAAAGTAGAGCAAACCTCAGAAACTGATTTTGCGTTGCAATAACCAAAAAAGGATCGACGATAGCGCAAAATGGTCAGGCGTACCTCGTTTTTCGTAAATCCAACAATATTCAAACAGTTTTTTTAACGATACCTGTTTTACGCAATTTTTCTAGTTACTGTATCAAATGAAATTTTTCTCCAGTATGTAACTCAAACGGTTAATGATCAATATAAGAGCAGTTGAAATCACAGTTCTATGCATCATCGTTTCCCAAAAACGTAAAAATCAAGAAGACTGATCGATTACCGTAAAAAGTCGGTACTTCTTCATTAATCTGACCAACAAATTCGTTAGATTACATTCAAAAATTGATAATTTCTCGATTATTAATCTCGTCAAGAAAATTCTCACACTCAATTTCCGTCCAAGTTTTCCTCTGCGTTTCAGCTACGCGTCGCGGATCACGCGTATCCAAACTTGTGCAATTCGCTGCAGTTGTTAGCGAATAATCCCACCCAGCTCGTTGCCGCGTTAATAGGGGGCGATGATTATAATCGTCGTGCTAAATCTCGTTACGTATACGTGCAAACGGCAAACGCGTATGCGTACGCACGTATACCTGACACACCGGGCACGCATTGCGTTCACTTTCATCCCAGGATGAATTATACATACATATACATGTATATACACACGTGTGTATAAATTGTTATACGAATTGCAGAGATCGGCCGGAAAGAAGCTGTCCGAGTATCGCGTATCGGCTGCAGACCGGTGAAAGTCGAGATTGCTGGTGTAAAGTCTCGGTCTCACGGTGGAGCATTCACGGATTTTATTTTGACCATCGCCTGAACGTCGATCAAAGATCTGGTCAGCCGATGATTAAACATTTGCAACTCGCCGTAATCGCTAATCCGACGGTATAAATACTCGAGTCTTCGGGTTTAATTGGCTATTGAAATGGTTGGATGTACAGAAACGAGTAGACGAAAATCAAAGAAACGAACACGTGCACGTTAAATTCTATGAAGCCTGAAAAGAAGGAACGATCTATTCATTTACACACTGTAAATTCGCCGGGCTCCAGCGCTCCTTTATTTTATATAATAATGTTCTAACTACTAATTTCAGACTATTCCTTTGTGCCAATTAGGCATTAATTGAGCCGTCTTCTGCCTCGGAGTAAAAAGTTACGAAATTCGGGCCGGTATTACTCGCGATTTCTTTAACTCCTCCTACTTTTCCCATTCAAATGTGTGAACCGTATCGTCGAAGCGGCGAATCCCCGTATAATCGTCGATGAAAAATATCTCACTCACGTTCAAAACGTTCACTACGTACGAGTGAAAATAATTACCGCATCTAAATTTAATCATTTAATTCACCGTTATACAGCTTCTTTATTAATTTTTTTTTTGTTTCTCTTTTTTATCGTGTATAAATTTATTAACCACTTATTATATTATACAGGTGTTGATTATGCGGCTGAACTTTTCGTTTGTCGACTCTCAAGCGCCGCGGTGTTAATGCGAAGGTAATTGGCCAATTTATCGCCGAGGTTAATTTACCGGTTTCGGACTTCAACCATATTCACACTACGAGTAAGAAAAACAGGCTCATCTTCTGGCTCCGCTTATTTATCGCCTTAGCCTTACATTTCTCGATCACAGGTTCGCCCGACGATTAATTATTCGGATCAGTTTAACCCTGGCCTCGATTCTGGATTAAAGAATTCGTTCTAAAAAAAATTCAACCCAAGCGACACAATGCGGGGAAAATTTTTCAGGCATTTTCCGTGTTTCGATCGTGTCAGCGCCACCGGATTTTCATCTGGTACAGGTATGTAAATGAGCTGAATTTCGCTACTTGACGGCTCGCAAAAAAAAAAAAAAAAAAAAAAAAAAAAACAATCACTTGAACACGGATTTATATAATTTATTCTAGTAGTGCTATCAATTAGCGATATTTTCTCGCGGAGTGGGCACTAAAACTCTGCATTTGCATAACGTCAGCTGCATTAAACGCAACATGTGGGATAAAACGAGGCGTTGAATCGGCGGCCCAGGCTTGGGCAAGTATTCAGACTGGATTAGTCATCAGTTTTTACTTTTATGCGTCTACTTTATATGCTGCTGGTTTTTTTCCAACAATGAGACAGTCGTTTCAGGCCTCCTACGTTGACGTTTATACGGTCAAATCGGATGAAGGAGAATGATCGACGTGGTTTCATTCCGAAATCTGAAGTCGAGTCTATGAGCAGCACATTTGTTTTGTTTTATTTTTTCTTTATACTTTCTTCCTCCAGTTTTTCTATTCTGTTTTTTATTATTATTTTTTTTCCCCACTTTGTTGTTTCTTTCTTTACACTCTCCGAGACCGTAATTATTCGACAATGATTAATGAGATGCTTGGCGACAAGGTGACGTGTTGGAATTTTATTATGTGTAGTCCGGACTGAAAAATGATAAACAAAAATAAGACCAAGGTGTTAGAAATCGACTCGTCGAGTTGACCGAGTCAGATACTTATTGAAGAATTATCCTTGGCGATATTTAACAGGTGTTACGGGCCATTGAAATACGAATAATGATTCGCAACGAGGAAAGGAGTGATAAAATAGTGACGATAAAAATAAAAAGTGTATAATAACGCGAGCCTCGCGACTTTGCAGAACAGGTGAATGATTCAATCGGGGCACTTTATACGACTTACGTAACGGTGATACAACGCCGATAATAACAATAATGGAGCAATAAAAGTAACGATCGAACTGCTCGAACGGTGAAGAATTGCTGCGTTACAAGACAACTCTCGACACGTCCTCTCAAAAGTCACTTTTCTACATCGTTTTTATTACACAACATCATTTCCAGCGCACGTATTATACGTACAAAAGGCAATCCTCGAGCACTTTGTAATAAGTAAAAATTTTAACAATTATTATACGGTATTCAGAAATTTATACAACAACCTCTACACTTTACGTAATTCAAATAAATATATATATATACATTTATGTATAATCGCAACAGAAAAATTTATCGAAGGAGAAAATCCGAAATCTCGATCACACTTTGCACTCTCCAATTTCTTCTACAGCTTCTTACCGTTCGTTTTTGCGTTCTCGTTTTCAGACCAACGTCGAGCAAAGATCGATATCGGAATGCTGCGAGGGATACGTGATCCAGGAACTGCATGGCGAGGCTGAGGCCGAACCGAAATGCATACCATTTTGCAATTCTTGCGAAAACGGACTATGCCTGGCGCCAAATTTTTGCCAGTGCGAATCCGGCTATCAAGGCGACAGCTGCGCTCATCGTGAGTATTTAACTTGGGTGATAAAATTAATCGATTGGATTGACGGGATTACGTTTCTGTTGCGATTGCCGCTGAGATAAAAATAATCTATGCATTCGATTAATCGAGTCGAAGAAAATAATCGAGGGCGACTCGATTGAATCGGTAAAAATTAATCGATTCATCGATTGTTTCCTATTTTTTTCCTTTTTGAAACGGCGCATACGAAACAAAAATTTCGTAAATTTTAGTATGTAATCGTAATAGCGGAAAAGTTTTTTTTTGTTGATGATTTGTAGTTTCAATCAAAATATTTTTCACTTTCAGGAGAAAAAATTCATTTATCCATCACTTGTTATATCAAATAGGTACTTAGTAAGTAAGACAGTGATAATAATTGATACTTTAATGACGTGAATTGATGTTGCATTGCATCGTTCATGGAAGTAAAAAGCGAAAACCGATTGTGAGGAAAAATAATCGAGTTTGAAAAATAATTTATCATACTCTATTAATCGGAAAATAATAATCGATTATTTTTTATCATTCTCATCCTGTAGTCCAAACTTTTTCTTACCTACCTTTTGGGAGATGAAATCTTGAGTTCGAACGTGAGAAATACGATTTCACGCGAATGTCTTGACAGTTTGATCCAACGTTGCGTTGTAACAACAACGTGAAGTCAGAGCCCCAGTTTTTGGCTTTCACTCTTTGCTTAAATCTGCGATGTCCACACGAAGGAGAATATTTATATTCTGGATTAATGGCGTTAAAACACCGTCCAGCATTCACTGCCTATTTCTTCTCCTCTGACTATTGTAAGCTAAAAGAATTTGCCTCGCTTTTTTTTCTCTCATCCCACAAAAAGCTTGTTAGTTGAAAATCCTGTTAAGTCGTTTAAAATTTTTAGTATACTGCAATTGATATTTGTTTGATAAATTTTAGTTCGATGAGCCTCCCCTCCTCTCCCGAAGGACTGAATCGTCATATTATAGTTTTTTATTTTGGTTAACGGTGACAGACGACACCGATAAAAGTCCCTTACAATTGAGAACGGAGTCTGATGAGATATTCCGAGCGTTCAGAGCGACCGCCCACACGTCCAGATAATTCATGCGAGGCGTGCTGGCGTTTCTCGAACAACGCAGACCGCAGACGTGTATTGGACGTGTGTAGGTGCGTGCGTTGAATCACAAACCGGGCGTGGTGCAACTTTCATCCCGACTTCCGGACTCGACGAGCGGCCACAATTTTTCACCCAACAATTACCAGCCGTATAAGACAAGACGTAAACGAGAGTATTATAAACTGGTTTATGCCCTCCTTTTACAACCGTGCAATGCGGTTATCCGTTCAATCGCCGATCAGATTTAAACGCGAAATGCACGCATGCCGGACTCCGAGGAAATCCTTGATAGGTGAACCTCACCTTGTCGATATTCCGCACCTGTCTTGATTCGCAATGTACGGAATGTTTGATTCAGGGAACCGTGATTTTCCATAAGTTCGAAAGCTGTGAATTTCCTCGGAACTTCTTGGAAGTCACTTGGAATTTACCGAGATAAACTGCCTCACTTGCCAAATCTTGAGACAGTTTCGGAAATATTGCAAAGATAATGTTTTTTTTTAATTCTATTTCTTTCTATTCAGAATCAATGTGCCGTTGAATGTGAAGAAATCTGTAAAATTGGCGAAAAAAGCGTCAACATTTTTAAAAATTACGTAGTTGATAGAATATTGGTTTCTCTCTTTCAAGACGATTTCCGCTAACTAAAACGATTTGGCGAAATTCGAATATTACTTTTTTCGCAAAATACGACTCAAGACTAATTCATTGACCACCTTCATTCTGTCACTACGAAAATTCGTCAATTTTGCAAAAAAACTAAATTCTTTTTCGGGTCATTCACACCTTTTATTTCCAATCAATCGTACTATTTTCGAATCGAATGTTATTAAAAATCAATCACTAGGATCTACACTGTATATATACACGTACTCGTAGAATGAAAAGTTAATGAAAGACTTCGCAACGCTGAAATTAAACGATTTTCAGAATGTCCACCAGGATCTTGGGGCAAGCAGTGCATGCAACAGTGCGACTGCGCGTCGGGAGAATCCTGCAATCCAGTTAGTGGGATCTGCGAGTGTCCCGCAGGATGGCAAGGACCTGGGTGAGTCGATTTGCTATGTGTGATTGAGCAGAAGTTTCGATGAAAGTCACTTTACGAAAAGACGCCGAAGAGTCAATACCGCAAACGCGTCGTAATCCATTTTCGAACACAGTCTTCCAATCTACGTTCTTCTGTTTGTTAAACAAAGCCTCGTCACATTATTTCCAAACCTGAATGAAACATAACGAAAATGTGGCACAACGTTTTAACGAAATCAGTTAACAACTATCCACTTTATTTTCATCAACAAACTTCGGAACCTGATTGGGCAAGAATGAAGAAGCATAAGAAAGCTAAGTAAAGGAAAAGAAAACTATTAGTGTTCAATGAAAAAACTAGCTGTACAAACAAGAGAAAAATATCGAACTGAATTTGAAAGTGGGTATTTGTTTATATAATAAATAATAGAGAAGCGGCTTATTTTAATGTTGTGTGTGAATGAATGATCTTTGAAACTGTAGTTAATATTTACAGTTTTATTTATACAAATTTATATACATACTGGTTGGACTCGTTTGTTAAATCTAAAATACATATGCAGTTGACTTTAGAGGAAAGAAACTCGTCAAAATTGTAATAAAACAAAAGAGCAAACCAGACTAATGGTACATATAGAAATTGCGTGACTAAACAATTTTTATTTTTAGTTAGATCCTGAAATCTATGAAAAATAAGTTTCTCTATTCGTTTGACATTTTATTTTTTGTAATACAGAAATAAGTCCGTTACACTATCCAGATAAGTAATTATCTTTTACAACATCTTCTATTTCAAAAAAGAAGATCGTTTTCGTGCAGGAAAAATGGTGGTAACGAATGAATTTGAGTTGTGATTATTATAAAAGCAGTGCTTTCTTCTTCCACAGCTGCAAACTTGCCTGTCCCGAGGGTCGATGGGGATTACGTTGCGAGTCGGTTTGCAACTGCGTCGAAAAGTACCCGTCATGCGATCCGGAAACGGGAATTTGTCGATTTTCTAGAATCGACACACCGCAAACAGCCCTTCCGCAAAATTGGACCCAGGGAGATCTCTTCCGAGCTATTCAAGTTTCCGGCTTAATCCAGACGGAAACTTCGACGTCACCAGTTTCCGGGGACGCCAGCGAAGCTGCGAAAACGGAAACTGGCATCGCGACAAGGATTTCCAGGACTACGGAGCACGTCGAAGGTACGTTTTCGGTTTTTTGTTGTAGCTTTGACGCAAAATTGTTATAAGGAAAGTGCTTCTCTTCCAGAAAACGTTGTCGCCGTTTCCGAAGTTTCGTTTCCCTTGCCGTATTTTACCGTGGCGAGACCGGAAGACGGGCTTCGTTATGCGAACGCCGAAGATGGCGGCTCGGACTCGTCGTCGACGGTGAAAAAGGCGGCGTCACCTCATCCCGGTTACGTGAAATCCCTGCAAAAAGGTAAGCGTCAGAAACAGAACATCCATGGAGTGAAAGTGCGGTCCGTTACCCGACTCGGAAATACTCATAAACCCTAATTGTCAGTGATTTTTTTATCCACAGAACAGGAAGATACCCAATCGCCGCACGACGTCACCTTGCTGATTGTTGTCGGGTCGATTGTTTCCCTGTGTCTAACCACCCTCGCTGCCCTCGTGGTGTTCTACATGAGGTCGAAACTCTTCGAGTCCATTCCTCTCTCGATATACAGCAGCGATAAGAAGGAAGCTTCGACGCCGGAGAAGTGCGACAACGCGAAGAGCCTGAAGATAACAAACACGACGCTTCCTCGTAGGTCGATTTAAAATACGATCGTTTAGTGCAATTGAGCTTTTTTTCTAATCCAATCGTGTTCTGGAAACCCGTCTTGGTATGAAAGTCTCACTTTTCGCGAGTACCTCTCAATGTCTTCGTCTGTTTGTCGTTGTTCCTTTGTTTTGTCACGTCCGGCAGAGTCCCTGACTCCCATTTTTATCTATTAACTGTAATAGCGTACTTCACGTCTTGTCTTCTCGGGCCTGCACACATAGATGAAAATTACTTTTAGTACTTTTCTCATACCTCTTCCGAACATCTCCCGCTTTGATTCGTTCGCTAACTCAGAAGCCGACTCTTTCTAAAAATACTTCTCCAGACCCTACGTTTAACTACATTCGATTGGATTCACCGAGTAATCTTTATGTCCGCGTTCTTGAATAAATAAAATTTCCACCAATATCCTGCATGTAACCCTTTAGGTGATATCACTTTAAGCGTAACAGTTTCGAAGCAGTTAGAATTTTACTGTCGATCTTTTCAGCTCTACCGACTTTCGTCAATCCGGTATTTGCCACGAATCCTGAGACCGCTTTGATAACCTTCGACGCCTCCGAGCTGAACAAACACTACGACAACAGGACGGGAACCATCAGCATTCGTGTCTCTGGCAACATCCGAGGTGAGCCGAATTCAAATTCTCGTGTCCCATTGAAGCCTTATTTTCACATGTACCTGCAAAGTTGTTCCAAGAATGGATCTGATCATCCAATGTCACGCTTGCATTAAACTTGTCGCTTCTCTGCGAAAGACAGTTTTTGAGGGACCAACTTGATTCCTTTACTCATTTTTCTCAATTCATGGTAAATAACCTCGAGTCTGGTGGAAGGTAATGCAAATTCGACAATCTCTAATCGCTTGTTGTGAAGTTTCGACATTTTTTAAAGAAGAATTTTTGGTTTTCAGATCTCCTGGAAAGCCATTATGACAGGCCACCGACGTCGACATGTCGCCACAACGCTTTGGACCAGAACACGGAACATGTTTACGACGAGATTCCACTCACCGTTCCACTGTGCGTGCAAAAAGAGGCATAACTTGATGTATTCATGCCTAAAAACTGCCAAAAATGAAACCAAAAAACCATAAAAGATTTCGAGGAAATGTTGTGCTTTAATGTAAACTCCGAGGGAAATTTAAACAAGAGATTAACGAATAAGATAACAGTAACGCATATGTAAGAGGCTCGTAATCTTCAACTCTCTTAGCGTTATTTATAATATTATGTAAATGTTTACCGTTAGCTTGATAAGCATTATGAAATACTTGAAAGTACTTTGACATATATGTATACGAATCCGATATAACCAGTGCGGATTGTGCGTTTTCGGTTAACCCCAGAATTTCTGTGTGGCGATAATGTTATGAACATCATTATTTATTATTAACGTGACGGTGCGTCGGGTTGGGACAAATACTTTTTGCGCAAATCGCAAACACATTCGTGCACGGATTACAAAGAAGAAATCAATCGGGATGACAGATAATTTTGTTTTTGAATTAGCTGTATACGTAGTTCTGATAATCTGTTCCTCGTAATCGGGGTCAGACCTGACGATTCGAGCCAGCTGGTCAAAGACCAACGCAAAAGGTTACTTGGTAAACACGGTGATAACCTTTTGCGATAACATCGTGTTATCTGAGGCAAGTATGTGAACCGTTGCTCATTTTTTAAGGCCTCTTTCGCGGTATTTAATGAACGTATTTTTTGGTAACTAGGTTTGTATATCCATATATTATACACGTACATACAATGTACTATACAGGAACAGTGCGATGCGTATTTCATGATTTTTTTTCACATTCCCTTGACCGTTTCTCCGTTGGAACGAAAGCTGTGTGCTTTTCATCTGATTATATTGTAATTTTGAAACAGCAAAAGCTGACCGATGTATTTTGTTTAAAAAAAATTGTTACAATCGAGGTTGAATTACGATCACGTGACCCGCGGTGACTCGACGGATTGTTTTACCGTATGAAAAATCCGATCACGAAGCGAGGTCCGAGGCAAGACTCTCAAAATCGGTTGTTTGTCTGTTTGAAAATCACTGAGAGTGACCTCCGGTTGTTTATCCAATTGCGCCGCACTCGGCGTACATCGTCTCAGAGTCAGTAAGTTGTAAGCATTCCTCGAGTCAAGATGCAAAGACTGATCGTATGGAGCTTCGTCTTTCTGACGCTCGTCGCCTCAGCCCTTGCTGTTCAGGGCGTGAAAACGAGCGGAGGGCGGAAAATCGGCGGTATAAATTCTGCCAATTCGGTAGCATCGAACAACACCGGACTTTGCTACATGAGAGTTCCGTAAGTATATATATATATATGCATTTATTAAACGTAAACAGAACCGATCGTAAAACCGGGATTTTTCAAATTCGATTTTGGATATCGGAGAAACAGAAGACTGCCGACGTATTCGACGTACGAAGGCTGACAGAAGTGCCGATCCTTGGCCCAACGAAAATACGGAATCGGCTGACAATGTCGAAATCGTGATCGAAGCGTAATTTGCAATACATGTTATTTTCGAAATGGTAAATCGGTTCGTTCAGAGGAGAAATTCACTTCGGGACTATCGTGAATTTCGGTGTAGATAGTCTTTGGTTTCGCAATATTCCGATGTAACGCGACGATGAAACTTGTTTCGATGATCGTTACATCGCCGTGCACACCGATTCAGCCTATGACTAATTCATCGACGTGTCCTCGTTAGCAATGCGAAGGGAGTCTCACCGCGTAGTCACGTTTATAAATATACTCGGTAATATTTTGCTCAACTCAAACGATCGATTGATCGATCGCCGGTTAGCTGTAGATTATTAGATCTATGCTCACTTTAACACTGATTTGCAAATTTTCACTACAAATAGAACCTTATTGTGCGCATTCTTTTCAGCAGTTAAAAAACGTCCCTGCCTCACTAATTGTAAGAGTTGCTCGCCTCATATAACTATTTTGAATATAATCAAGGTTTGATGAAAGCAACGCGTCGCAAAACATTTTTTCTCAGTTCAAAATGAAAGTTAGGAAAAGTCCAGTTTTACAGACATTGTTTGCGAATCTTCCGATGAAACCTTTACTTTTTTCGAAATGTGGTAGAAACACAGTGAGAGAAATACGTTCTAAATGTGACTAAAGTTCTGTTAGTATCGAAAATCTCTCCCTTTTTACTACTTTTAATCTCAATCGCCTACAATTCCGACGCTATGATTCTTCTGGCTTGCTTCAAATTCAACGGCATGTAATTATCTAGTGATAAGTTCGTGAAATAAACGAAAATTTTCTTCCCACAGGTACAGTCATTGGGTAGCTCTTAACGGAACGAATACAACAAGTCGTCCGGTATCCCCATTGCCGAGGTATCCTTCCGCGGTAAGAGCTGAAACATGGTTGGAAACGAAATTTGACGTCCTGTTTGATTCTCATCGAAAACCGGATTCCAATATAACTAGGAGAAATAAAACATACCGAATTACTCTGATCGTTAAAATAATTCATAATTTTCTATAACATCAGATACTTGTATTTTTTCACAATTCAATGTTTACTCCAGTGTCTTGATAACCACCGCTGCAGGTCAACTCAAGATAAGAGAAGGAAAACAATTTTTAAACAATTGATCACTCAGTTACTCATTCACTCGTTTTACCTAATGAGAACAAAAACGCAGTTAGAAGTTCGGTTTATCTCTGACAAATAAATTGAAAAAGAAAAGTTAGATTCAGTCAGGATGTAATCAGACTGCTACATTCAAGTAATGACGTGTTTTTCAAACTGTTAAACAATTTTCGATACTATCAACAGCGCTTAAATTATTATCAAACGCATTTTAGTTTATCATCGGTTAATTCCTCGGCCGTACTCGTAATTCGTGACTAAACGAAAGCTCGAAAAAGCTCTAAAATCAAATTCAACTCCACCATTCATTTTTCAGCAAGGCAATCAACCCTGGGTGACACTGGTTGACTGCTGTGAGGGTTTTGTGCGAAACGGTACATCGGACAACTGCATTGCTCACTGTGATCGTGGCTGCGAGGGTGGACGATGTACGGGGCCGAACATTTGCTCCTGCGAGCCGGGCTGGGCGGCTGAAAACGGGGTGTGCAAGCCGGTATGTTCGCGGCCATGCCGTCCCCACGCCTACTGCTTTTCTCCTGAACAATGCATTTGCCAACTCGGCTACATATCCGACGGAAACGATCAGTGCATACCCGTTTGTCCCGGCGGCTGCACCAACGGGGACTGCATCGCACCAAGGACATGTCGATGTAAACCTGGTTACACCCTGACTGATCTGAACCAGTGCGTTCCCACTTGCGAGGGCGGCTGTCCTCACGGCGAATGCACCGCTCCTGGCGTTTGTACCTGCTACACAGGGTAGGTGAAGACGGTGGTTGAAGTATCTGTGCGATATGGTGATTCGTTTTTTAACTTTTTGTTTTTTCAGTATTTTTCACAAATTTTTCGAGTGGCACCTTAAAAACAAAATTGTTAAAAAATGAACCACCCTACTGTGCGAGGTCCGAAAGGTCAAAATTATATGCGAGACACAGATTCGGAAGCAGAATCCAGTAGCTCAAGTTCTAAATATCAATTACTGCTCCGCTCTATCCAGAAGAAGTCATTCGCACTCGTTGCCATATCGTTCAAGCAGTTTCTCCGACTGTTGGGTACATTATCCCTTCCATTGGAGCAAGGCTGATAACGGTTGTCCAAGTATTAAAACCACTCACGCCAACATGATTCAGTTTATTGAATCCCTCCTCCTCTGGCCCAGCACTGATATAAATATTCGTCAAAATCTGAGCTCTACCTTTGACGCCAACCTTGGTTCTCTAATTATAATCATTTCAGGTACGTGAATCCACCAGGTGAGACGGAGGCTTGTATCGCACACTGTCCCAATGGCTGCTTGAACGGTGAGTGCACGTCTCCAGGAGTTTGTACATGCAGGCCAGGGATGACTCGGGACACCAGCGGGAGATGCGTCGCTGAGTGTGAAGGTGGGTGTCCAAACGGCTACTGCGTGGGGCACAACAGGTGCGAATGCAACTCCGGATTCGTGCTCAATCCCGCGACGGGGAAGTGCTCCGGTACCTGCCAGTATCCTTGCTTGAACGGAGAGTGCACCGGAGCCAACGTCTGCACTTGTAAACAAGGCTACGTCCTCGATACTTCCGATCCGACCCGCAGCCGTTGCATCGCATCTTGTCCCGGTGGGTGTCCTAACGGTGTCTGCTCTGGACCAAACTTCTGCATCTGTAATCCTGGCTACATCAAAGACCGCAGTGTCAAGGGACGTCAACGTTGCGTGCCCCGGCATTAGGGGGCGCTCGAATATTTTCTTATAATGTATTTTATTGTTTACTCGAAATCTTGAGTAAATCCAAGAGATTCGAGCAATTTTTTGTACAACTTGAAGGCGCAGCTGTATCGTTTGCTTAATAAATTCTTTATCACTGTGCTTGGTCATTCACACTGCATATGTTTATACTCGCAGACGCTTGTCTGACGTGATGTGATAACGAGATCAGTCGCCGTGACGCTTCTGTACTGTCCGGCCCCTTATGGTCACTTCTATCCAACACTTGCGTAGTGCACTTTGGGACAATTTTGCAAGTAAGTAAAAAATATGTTGTAACCTAAACCTGAAGAGCGAACGAATTATAATGAATACACAAATTTGAAGAAGAAAACCACATTGTTTATCTATATGAAAAGAATGGTTTAAAGGAAGTAAGTGAATCATCCTGTTCAGACCATTCTATTGATACATTTTATCAACAGCATGGTTTTTACATATTTCATGCATTAAATGAAGTACTTGTGATTGTTTCTCCATGTGTCGTATGCGAGTTAATTAACTCCTAATGTATAATATTTGAAAAACTCAACTATTACAGAATATAACACATGCACATGTTATATTCCTTTACTGAAGAAAGGTTGAAGAAAATCTCAACGCCTATAAAACAGAGCAACTGATCTAACAATAAATCGCAATCTGCTTACAATAACAACGCCTACATCCGGATTCCTGAATGTATGGAACACTATGAAGCCCCCACTGTTGGTGGGAGTGATAAGGTCTTCTTTGCGCTGAGAGTGGCAGTACGAATGCGGGTGTTTTCTTACCACCTTCGAAGAGTAGACTGAGCAACATGACAGTTGGAGTAATTTTCTCAATCGCGATCGCAGTTCTTACGATATGTATCGTGCATGGTGATAAACTGAAGGGTGATAGGGACGCGATATGTATACGGACTATCAGGTAAAATTATAATGAATTAAAAACTAAATGAGGCATATGATTTTATACAAATATGATAACGAGTGTATAATGTGCAGTATCTGTTTCTCCTCAGTAAGAACGAATCCCATTACATTCCATACTTAGAGACGTACAGACAACACATACTGCGAGGCTATCGCGTCAGGGTTCGTACGAACTTCAGACAGGAGGTAAGGATACCTCAAAGTATTAGAAAAATGACGAAGCAGTTGTATCTCGAAGTTGCGTATTACTCTGAAAAAAAGGTTGCAATAATTTCCACAACTTTCAGTACCACACTACCTACTCAACGGAGGCAGCATGCTGCGAGGGTTACAGCAACGTGAACGAGGTGTGCATACCAGTGTGTTCGGGTTCGTGCGAGAACGGAAAGTGCGTAAAGCCGGAAGTGTGCGAATGTGATATGAACTATAAGCTGGATTTTTTCGGTCAGAAGTGCGACCCGGTCTGCAGATCCTCCTGCAATTTCGGAAGCTGCACAGCACCGGATGTCTGCACCTGCAACGACGGCTACAGACCAACGGACGTCTGGCACAACTGCGAACCAGTCTGCTCCTTCGAGTGCAAGAACGGCTACTGCGTCGAACCGGAGATCTGCAGTTGCCACGAAGGCTACGAGAAGAACAGTACCGCAGAGTGCCTTCCGGTATGCGAACGACCTTGCGTAAACGGTCATTGCGTTGCACCGGATTCATGTCGGTGTGACGACGGCTTCCGGAAAACTCAGAACGACGTTTTTGCCTGTGAACCAAACTGCGATCCACCCTGCGTTTTCGGCTCCTGCACCGCCACCGACGTCTGCACCTGCGACACAGGCTACGCCATAGTTCCTGGATCGAATTCCACCTGCACTCCGGTCTGCAACCAGCCCTGCGTTTTTGGGACATGCATTGCACCCGACACGTGCTCGTGTATCGATGGATACGTGCTGAGCACCCGATCCAATTACCTTTGCGAGCCGGTCTGCGAGGAGGAGTGTCATCGAGGAAGGTGCGTCGCTCCTGAGGTCTGCGAGTGCATCGATGGTCACGTTATGAAGGGGTCTAGATGCGTGCCCTCCTGTGATCCCGAGTGCGTGAATGGAATCTGCGATAGTCCCGGCATCTGCAAGTGTCTTCAGGGCTTTGTCAAGGGCAATGATGAAAACTCTACCGTCTGTCAAGCTTTCTGCGAAAAGTGCGTCAATGGATCTTGTATCGCTCCAGGAGAGTGCCAGTGCACTTTTGGCTTCATCATGGACTATAACGACCCCGGAACCTGTATCAAGGCCTGTATTCCTGAATGCGTCAACGGTTTCTGCACCGCCCAAGGATGCCAATGCCGAGATGGATGGGGAGGTCAATCCTGCGCGGAGTCTCTTATCTGCTTTGTCAGACAACCGATCGAGGACGAGGTCCTCAAAATAGACAGGTGAGAGTTGGTTATTGACAGTCCTGCATTTTCGATACTAAGCTAGTTCATACTCGAAATAAACAAAAAACTATTCCTCGAGCCAGCCAAATCGTCTATGAATACGAGACGCTCAATGCCGTTCAAAATGTCGATCAAAATTCGACGGGAACGTCTTTTGAGAGACCACCGTGCAGCGAACGGTGCATCGCTGAGGTTGAGAACAGCGTTGACAACTTTACTGATCATTTGCGGAAAGAAGTACTGTACTTTTTCCAATTTGGTGAGTCAAGTGATTATAGCCTGAAAATTTTACGGTGCATCGAATTTTGGACGTGGATGATATTTTATTTGGCACAGATTCACCGTGCAACGTTGTATCGGCCCAGACTAGTATCTCCAAGACTTACGCCAGCGTGATAGGCGGGGTGATCGGTATCATACTGTGCTCGGCGGTCGTCTACGGTCTATATTTAACGAAGTTAAAGCGGAAGCCAAAGTCACCGAGTAACCGTAAGCAAAATTGTACTTAGTTGGCGTCGTATTTTCTTCGTTGCGCGTAATCTTGTCACAACATCATTAGCTCTTTCCGCTCTGATTTCATGGCTGGTCCCAAAGAATGCGTATACGTGGAAGAAACGGAGGACGAATGCGACAGCATCTCTCAATCGTACGTGAATATCGTCAACTCTCCGTGAATCATCATCTAATAATGCAATAATTATGGATAAGTACTTTTGAAAGAAAAAATATAGCCAATTGTTGTTTAGGGAAGTGAGATGTTGTAGTAGTAACAACGTCGACGAGAAGCGCGTCACATAGGACGACAGGAGTGATATCTGCTAGGCTGTATTTAATAAATACGCGTAAACAACCATTATCCAAGTGTTATCAGAGACATATCCTTTATTACTGATTAAACAAACGTTTGCTGCGTGCTCTTTGTAGTCTGAATAATCTAGAACAGAAGCTACTGCTGTGCACTCTTTGTTCCGCAGTTAAGCGTCACAGCTTTTGTAAGTACCGAAAATTTTAAACCTCCAGAAACTACTTCTGTACTGAAAAGTGAGTATGCTTCGACAAACAACATTAACCCTAACAGGTCACTCGGGGCGAATTTTACTCAAAACATTTTTCAAACTGCTCGTAGAGTCAGTCAGATGGGGAAATGAGTACCGTGGCTCCATTCTTCATGCGAAATAAAGACTTTTTTTCGACACTTTTGGCACTTTCTTTTACTTTGCCGGTATTTTACAATATTTAAACATTCAATTTTGGTTAGGAGAACTGAGAGAGCTTTTTCCGCGATCCTTAAACAAACTTAGATATGTTTTTTTTTTAGATGTTTAGAACTCATCTTTGAAGCAAAATATCACGTTTGGGGCGAACTTCACCCACTGTGACTGGTATGCGATTTTACCGCGGTGTGACCTACTAGGTATAAAGGATGAATTTTCAAGTGTAGCGAAGCTGGTTCTTAAGTAGAGAACCGTCAGTGGAGAAGTCAATTATGACACAAACACCTACGTAAAATTCGAAGCTTTAATTAGCTGCAGTTCTTTCCGTTATTATGCATTGTATTCACCGCAGTGGAAAAACGCTGCGTCCGCTTCACTTGATATGACCGTTCAAATGCAAGTGGGAGAGATAACACCGGCTCCACAGTTAGAATTGTCGGTTTTATTTTTTCACTTTCATTCCAAACTGATTGCTGCAAACGGTAGCTTGGCAAGAGAGAATTACAATGCTGACGTTTCCAATTATCCTGTCGATCGCGATACACTTTATCGTCTTTTCAACGTCGCAATCAACCGCTTTGCGTGGAAGTCCTCAAGCTGTGTGCAAAAAGAGTGTAAGGTAAGATATATTTCACGAATTGTCAATTTCCTTCAATATTAATTAAATCCTGACCGAGCCAAATTCTGCATTATTGATAAGAAAAAAAATTAGATTACAGAGAGTTGAAGTCTCACGCACGTGGCTGACATTTCGAAGTGACGTTTTTTTTTTCTTCTTGTCTTGCTGTCTAATTTTTTTTCTCAATATAAATTACCGTGGATGAAACAAAACTGTGACGGAAAGTCGAGAAAAAGTTATTATTTAAAACAAAAACAATAACCTGCATTTGTAAGCATTATCATAAACGTACGAATAGTTTAATTTTTCAAATTTTCAATTCAGGTTCTGTGTTCCTAGTAACAATCCACGACATAGACGGAGAAAAGTTAGATTTCCAAAATTATAGAAATCGTAACGATTTTCGCTACTTGCGGTTATTTGCATTACTGTCATGATTATACTTTATCCAAGATGGTTATCATTGATGAAAAATCTCAATAAGTAAGAAAAATAGAAATTCGCTTAAAAAAATGTTTCAAATTTCAAATCCAAACAAACTTGGCTCAGTTCTAGGAAATCTCGTTACGTTCCATACCATGACTATTATCAAAATAGACGACTGGAATTTTTCCACCCACCGAGATGGCGTACCAACTGGAAAATCGAGGTAGGAATACGACGATCGCTTCTCTTTCGGCACGGTCACTCTGCGATTTTATTTCCGCCTGACATTTTCCATCGTTTTGCAGTACTACACGTCGTGGTCAATCGTAGATATATGCTGCTTTGGTTACGACAATGTGCATGGTAGCTGCATGCCACACTGTCCATTGGGATGCAAGAACGGCAACTGCGTCCAGCCCTTCATGTGCGAGTGCAACAAAGGCTACACAAAGCTTAACGATTTATCAGGATGCAGTCCGATATGCGAGAAACCCTGCATTTTCGGAAAGTGCACCGCTCCAAACACCTGCACCTGCGACGAGGGCTTCGAGTACAACGCTGAGACCATGACTTGCTTTCCAAAGTGTCCTTCCGGTTGCGAAAACGGGTGGTGCATCAAACCTAACAAATGCATCTGCCACTTCGGTTACGCGATGAGCGATGATAACAAGTGTCTTCCGACATGCAGCCACGACTGCGTAAACGGAAAGTGCATTGATGCCGAAGTCTGCGGCTGCGACGATGGCTTCGAACCGTCGCGACTGAACGCCTTCACCTGCGAGCCACGTTGCAGCAAAACTTGCATCTTTGGGAACTGCACCGCACCAGAAAAGTGCACCTGTAACGAGGGCTTCGAGCTTGGTCAAGACGGTCACACGTGCAAACCGGTCTGCGGTTTCCCCTGCAACAACGGATGGTGCGCGGCGCCTGACATCTGCAAGTGCAATCCGGGCTTCGAGAAGAACGAGGACGACGAGTGCGTTCCAGCCTGCAGAATTCCCTGCGAAACGCGTTGCGTCGCTCCCGACGTCTGCAACCCCTGCAAAGATGGCTTCCAGCTCTTCCAACGCAGCGTCAACGAGTCCGTCTGCGAGCCGGTCTGCGAGCAGGGGTGCTTCCTCGGCACCTGCGTAGCTCCCGGAGTCTGCGCATGTCGCGCAGGCTATCGCCTAGCCAATCGTACCTGCGAACCGGTCTGCGCAAGGGACTGCGAAAACGGCTTCTGCGCAGAGCCCGATGTCTGCCGATGCGATCCGGGATTCAACGAGACCCAGGACGGCCGGTGCGAGCCCGTCTGCGAGCGGCCCTGCGTCAACGGACGGTGCGTAGCACCTGACGTGTGCGAGTGTAAAGAGGGCTTCCAGCGATCCCCGGACGACATCTTCAGCTGCGAACCGCGGTGCGAGCCGCCCTGTGCTTTCGGCGTCTGTATCGGACCCGGTGTCTGCGCCTGCGGCACCGGGCTTAAGTTCGATAATGCCACTAAAGACTGTCAGCCCGTGTGCACGAAGCCCTGTGTCAACGGGATTTGCGAGAGTCCTGAGAGATGCGAATGCCTCGAGGGATATGAGAAGTCCGAAGTGGAGTCGAACGTCTGTCAGCCTGTATGTGAAAAGTGCGTTAATGGCTCCTGCGTCGCTCCAGGTCAGTGCGACTGCCAAGCTCCTTTTGTCAAGGACGAAAAGGACCCTGGAATCTGTCGACTCACCTGCCAGCCACGCTGCAGCCATGGCACGTGCGCTCGGGATGCGTCATGTCTATGCTCTTTTGGATGGGCAGGAAGTTCTTGCGACCAGCCGTCGTTGTGTGTCATCGCTGTGCAAGCTCACCGCAACTCTGTTCAAGCAACGAGGTGATAGTGCGATTCCTTATTTGTATCCTGGGCATTATATTTTTTTTTCAATTTATGTTGATCGGATGTTTTTTTATGAGATGCTCACATGATTAGAATTCTGAATTGTTAGCAAAGAAAAATCTGACTCCAAAACAGTAACATCTGCCTGATATCGCTGTTTATTATTTCTGGCAGGAAGCTCTAGCTTTAATCTTCCGATGTTGATGAACTCAGCTTTCAGAATATCATTAGAGAGAATTGTTTTCATCCGGGAGGCCCATCCATTCACATTCCATCATCACGCGTATACGTATGCACGAAATTACAAACTGCAGAAATTATAATTTAATGCATTTTTGGAATATTTTTAGCAAGCTTCCGGAATTTAATGGAACCGCGGTCACGAATGAAAGTCTTGGAAATGAGTGGGGCGCACCATCTTGTCGATCGGAATGTTCTAGCCAGCTTGTCAACATGACAATCAACTTGACGAAAGCTTCCGCGGACACGGTTTATCACTTCATATCCATAGGTAAGGCAGATCAACATGCCTTTAGTAAGATCCTCTGTTCTTTTGCTTCCGTGAACCGTTGGTCATAATTGATAAAATCATTTGCTTGTCGTGCTTTCAGACTCATCGTGCAACATTGTCACCGCTCATCGAAACTTTTCGAAAACGCACAATAGCGCAATAGGAGCTGGAATTGGAGTTTTAATAATCGCTACCGTTGTTTGTGGCGCATACGTTACGAGAAGAAAATGGAAATCGAGGCACATGATGAAAAGTAAGTTTTCCGATGCAAGGAATGATTGAATAGTTGAAAAGTTTACTCGGACAGGCACCAGGTAAAGTAGTACCAACTAATTAACTGTGTGCCAAACCTACAATTGACCTTTTCCATCGGTGGAATTTTTTTGTGTATAAACCAAGTCCTTCACCTTCTATATTACAACTGTTAAATTTATTTTTTTTCTTTCAGGTGAATCAACACAGTGTATACAGTATAATAGCTCGGAAAATATCTCGGAGGATACGTAAATTTAAACTATTTTCTCTAACGAATTATTGAAACTCATTTATTTATGCCGCGTTCTATATTTCATTGTGCGAATATATTAACGTGGAACATTTTAATTTGAAACAGCTGTAATCTGATCAGAAAAAGGCGACGCAATGTGTTTTATGATTAAGTGTAAGAATGGTAGTCTACAGTCTATACTATTCGTAAAATTATCACATCGAAGTAATTCCTTACGTGAATAAAATTGTGGCTATGGGCTTTTTTGGTGCAAAGACTTTATTATTTTTATGGTAAAAGATTCTTGTACGATAAACCAATTGTTGCTATATTGCTCCGTTTCTTAGTAGCAGGAATATATTTTTCAATTGGACCTGTGTACATTCATTTTGTTTGAAGTACACCAGTTGCGGAAATTAATTATAACTGTAATAATTATTACTCAAGTTTCCGCGAGTGACCGATCGGTGCTCATGAATCATCAAGCGCACGAAAAATTTTTAAACCACATGAGGAAAATTTATTATTCGTAATACGATTATTACGCTCATCCATTTTATCTATCCGTGTGGAGATATTGTCATAATTTAATAGCGTGGTACGCAATGAAAATGCTAATTGTAGGTCAAATGTTATAGTGGTTATAAATTTTAAAAATATTGGTTATAAAAAAACAAAAAAAAAAAAAACCACAAGAGATTAATTGTGTCAGTCTACAGCTACGACCTTACATATAAAAACTTGTTTGTCAATCATAAAACAGGCGAGATGGAATCAATTACAAACAAGTTTCTGAGGTTGTAAGAGAAAATCATAACCCGCCGTAAACTGAATGGCGAAAAAAATTACTTCGCTAATAAGGTAGTTAACCCTAATAGGTCACTTAGCGTGAATTTTACAATATTTAAACAATCAGCCTGGTTAGGAAAACTGAGAGAGCTTTTTCTGCGATTCTTAAACAGTAGCCAGATATTTTTCGTTTTGATTTTTAAAACGTTTGGGGTTAATTTCATTCAGTGTGACTGTTAGACGATTCTACGGAGGTCTGATCTACTAGGATTAAGCTTTTTACTACATTTGAGTTATTACGTCAAGAGCGACAACAGCCACGTGCACAGTTTGAAATTGTAACATTGCTTCGGTCGCCGTTACTCATCAACCGCGATAAAATGCAACGCCGCGTCTCCATTTGTTGTCGCTGACCATCGCTGGTGGAAGCGATAAGCTGCCAGCACACTCAGGAGAGCTGTCTCAGTTTTTATTTTCATTCGAAACCGACTACCGTAGCTGGTAGCTCTAGAAAGAAAATTACGAAATGGCGGTTGAAATCAACTTGAAGACAGTGATAGTGCTTACAGTGTTTTCAGCGGTAAAATCAACTATTCTAAAAGATGGCCACCTTTCAACGCCTAATGTAACTGGCAGGTAAATTGTTTTCTGAAAGTTATAAGCAAGACCTTGGAAACGCCAAAAACCGATTCTCATCCTCGTAATACGGTGTTTTTAGCGATCTAAACCAATTTTTTCGTACATTTTATTCCGCAGTATGAAAGGATTTCATGACCTTTCCCGGCGTGTGACGTATCCAGAGAAAATATGGCGTGGCGGTGAGGAAACATTTATTCATAACGGCTACAGAAGCGATCCGGAGACAAGAAGTTTGACGAAACGTTCGGAAGTCGTAAATTGCCCTGTGGACTATACGAGAGACAGCATCTACAACAATTGTATACTACCCTGTTCACAACATAACTGTATTAACGGAAAGTGCGATGGTCGCACCGAATGCAAGTGTAACGACGGATACGTCAAGTCCCGAACCAATAGCTTCATCTGCCATCAAAAGTGCAGACCCTGCCTGCCTGGGGAATGCACCAAGTCGCAACTCTGTACCTGTGACAAAGGTTACAGGTTGAGTTCGAACCAACAAACTTGCGAACCGATATGTAATGATCCACACTGCGATGGAAAAATTTGCGTCAGTCCGGATCGCTGCTACAGGAGTTCGACCTACTACAAATTTTTATTCGGTCAGTATTGCAGTAGGGAGTGTGGGTTTGGCGAATGCGTTGGTCTTAATACCTGCGAATGCTTCAACGGCTACAATAAGACGAAAGATGGTCGGTGTTCCGATCCGATTTGTAACGAGGGGTGTGGACATGGTAAATGCGTTGGTCCTAATACCTGCGAATGCTTCAAAGGCTACAATAAGACGAAAGATGGTCGGTGTTTCAATCGGATTTGTAACAAAGTGTGTGGATTTGGCAAATGCGTTGGTCCTAATACCTGCGAATGCTTCAAAGGCTACAATAAGACGAAAGATGGTCGGTGTTCCGATCCGATTTGTAACGAGTGGTGTGGACATGGCAAATGCGTTGGTCCTAATACCTGCGAATGCTTCAGCAGCTACAATAAGACGAAAGATGGTCGACACACATATCGAATCTACAAAGAGTGCAAATTTTCATCATGTACCGGTCCAGATATCTGTACTTGTCATCCGGGGGACGAAAAGCCCTTTGAGAATTCGACAACGTGCGTTCCTCGCTGTACAAGATGTCACAACGGTACTTGCGTTGGCCCTGAGATTTGCCGTTGCCATGGTGGATTTGTAAATCCCAACGGTAATAATGGAACCTGCGTCAAACGCAAGTCGAAGAGTAACCATGACGTGTGTCCTGACAGTGGATGCGATTGCTGTCCTGGCTGGAAGGGGGAACCCCGCAACGCGTCACATTGGTGTGCTATCACGAATCGTCAGAACTCTACATACACAGCAAGGTCTGCAGCTCTTTTTCCATATTTGAAACTATTTTAAACAAGTTAAAAATGTAACCAATAATTTGTAATAGAAACATAGCTAATCAAAGTGCAAGCCAGCGTATGCTCAATTATATATATCGGTAAATTTCGGTAAAGAGCAGGAATAACAGGAGTACAAAATTTTCCACTTCAATATCACTAGACTGTGTTTCTCGTATACTCTGCTAGGAAGTGCTGGAAAAATTATTATTCCTACTTTTGACACACATTGTAATATTTTATGGAGGTTTCCGGATAACGTAAAATAGACAAGTACGAAAAATTGGACCAAAACAGTTTAGGATAGTGTGAATAATTAATTATTCATTCATTTATCTTGAGCTATATATGTTTCCTACATCGATCAATTTTACAAACGAAAAAAATATTAACAAATAAATATTCGTACGCATTGCAAGCCAACAAACTTTGGTCTATAATTGAACACATTTAACAAAAATGGACAGCGCAAAGTGTTTAAAATAAAAGTATAGTTCAATGTAGAACAAGCCATAAAATAGTATAAAGGGGAATGAAAGATATAATATCGCACAATGACAGTTAAAATGTTAATGCGAGAGTCGAGCGGATCAACAATATTGTACATAGAAGGGAGATCGAATGTAAATAATTTATTATGTTTGCTATTTTGTTTATCATGGTGATTTTACGTTTGCTAATTCTACATGTCGCCATGTCATCGTGAATTTGTTATCCGTTCATCACCCGATTAGAATTTAGTTCCTTACACACACTTCGAGAAATTTAGTCTTACACAAATTCAAAATCGATTTCTCTCTTTTTTCTCTATTTTTCAATACGTCTCCTTGAGGAATTACACCATATTACAACATGCAATTAATACCTTGTATGAAAGTTACGATATTTATCATTCGAATTACATTCTTTCGCCTACGCTGAGGCATCGCAAACAAACAATAATTTATCGTGTTTGCGCAACATTCGCAGTGAGCGGAAGGATTCGATAAGAACTAACAATACAATCGATTGTCATCGAATCATGTGGGACGGACCAATTTGTAAACAGGAATGTTCCGACCAACTCGATAATACCAGTATCAACTTCACCGGTTGTTTCACGGACATGGGTCACCGTCTCATAGAGATCGGTTAGTGAGTGAATTGCTGTAAAATCCTAGCATCGTTAACTTGCTTAGGTTAAATTTGGATTAAAAGTATTTTCCGACATATGCTACTGCATGGCTTATCACTCGTAACCGAGCTGCAGAAAACTTGCATGTAAATTGTTATTTAAAAAAAAAATTTTCGGTATATTTAGACTCACTGTGCAATCGTTCCGTTGAGAAGACTTTCTTGGAAAAAAACAGAATCTTGCTGATCGGAACTGGGATAGCAATTCTATTGATCGCAGTTTTCATCTGCATTATTGTTGCAGTAAAAAGAAGAGCCGAAACAACGGACAAAATATACAGTAAGTCTGTTGCACATGAAACTAGAAAAAAAATTACTCGAATATTTGGCGAAGAATGCATTCCGAAATTTCTGATTATTACTGTTAAAATTTTAAACGATCTTTATCTATTACTTGACATGTTTTTCATCATTTTTAAAATGTAGACGTGCATAATGAAATCACATGATTTCAGGTGAACCGGCAGAATACGTATCCAACAACTATATGGTAGAAAATGACATTTATTCGCAAAGTTCGACTGTGTGATTTGAAGTTTACCAACTCATGCGTTGAAAAATATTGCATACTCTTTGTATATATTATGTTAACTGTATATCTGTAAATATTCAATTATCATTTGTATTCTAAGGCCCAAGATCGTAAGATAGTTGACACGTGAATAGATCAAGTTTGCTCACAGAATAATGACGACACGTTCAGTGATCGATTTAAATACCTACCCTGATGAATCTCATTGACTGCAAAAAATTCCATTGCCGCATATTTTGGTCAACAAGATTATACGGGAACCGGAGTCGTCAATAAAATCTGCGCTGAAAGTTAAGGTAAAATCTTGTAAGTTTCAGTCCATGTGTGGTATTTTCATACGTAGAAAATAATAACCCGTACTTGCTACGATGTCGTTCTTTGGCGAAATATTTCTTTTCGTTGCAATTAAATAATTCAATTAAATTTTTTCACTCTGTGTCTGAGAAAAATATTGAAGGACAGTTATTTCAAACCTTACTTGTGTAATGATAAGGAATTTGGTGGTTGCTTAACCGTGATATGGTCATGACGCAGAACGTAACATTCGCGTCCGATGACGATGGCTAAAGTCCGTAGTTTACCACTAACTTTTCACTTCCCTAACACGTTGGTATTAGTGTGTTGGTTACAGTAGGATTTTCCGTACGTCCAAGCTTCTCGAATCTGCCTCACGTGAACACGAGGTAAAGTTGACTGTGAAGTGCACGCAGGATTATCGATCTTCTTATTCTTAAGGTTGAAAAAAAATGTTAAACACGAACTTGGTTTCCATCGATTGGAAAGAAATCTGACATTCTACCCAGATTCTCGGAAACATAACGTACCATTTGATTCCTGCTCGTAAGCAAAGTCGTTGTACGACAATCATCACAATTTGAATTACACATTAACTAGCGGCGTACCCGTCTTGAATAAACAAACAAAAGAATACTCTTCATATATTCTTGCAATCAACACGCTGATCCATTGGTGCACCAATTTTCAGTCTTTTGTAATCTCAAATGTAGTTCTAACGTAAAACCGTAAATTACTTACGAATCCATTTTGCATACACTTAACAATTTCAGATTCCCAGTGCAACGGTACGGAAACTTATGAGCCATTTTATGCGAAACATACTAATATAACGGCAGCAGCAATCTTGGCAGGCATAACATTTCTGTTCGGGATTATCAGCACTGCTTGCATCCTCCGGAAAAAAAAAGAAACAAAAGTCGACGAGAAAGGTAAAATTGTGGCTCGTTCAATAAAATTGCTATAATCACCTCGTGACTGTGAATTATAAATCGCGCGGTTATGCGTATAACTCACTTTCCTCACTTTGAGTAATCGTGCAATGCATATTTTTGCTTCTCCTGATTCCAATCGCTCGCTCACATTCGCGTTCTGTGTCTTTTAGATGTAACGGCGCGATTTGCGACCAACGAACACAACGAGGAAAACACACTTTATATGGCCACTGGGAGTCGTAGGCGATCTCCATATCCGACGACAAAATCGTACGATATGTTTTTTCCGATCTCTAACATCGAAAATAAAGCGTGCCGATCAGCTCAACAGTTCTGAAAGTCTACACCGCGCCAATTACCGATAAAAAAATATAGATAAACGAGTAGTCAGTCGAGAAATGGAAGTTTGATCTGTAGTGATTGATGAATTAGCTACCCCTTTGGCATGGAATTTTTTTTGTCACCGTTTATCGTCAAAAGCGAACGTCACTTTGCGATCTACTTTTCCTACTTAAATACCATTTAAAATCGTTACCAGTTTCCAGCGACTCCCACATTATTCGTATTATTTTCACAATAATGGGTTCAGTAAACAACTATATTCTTTCTATATTCGTACTCTGTAATTACACATATAAAATATAATATGGTAGAATAAGATATAGCGATAGAGATATTTCACTTACGCTACGTTAATAATATCCGAATTATAATTTTCATATTGTTATACTATAAAATTGACACTTTCCACGATGTCTGTGATGTACAAGATTTTTATATACGTTTATCATGCACCAACATAATCATTTATTTTCCTCACTCACGGAGCTAGTTTTTTTAGTATTCCTAAATTTATTATTCCAACCAAATAACGTTGACAGTTAAGAAATAAATTGAACTTAACGAGTTTATACATATTATGATGAAAAATTTCTTGCGTCATCTCAAGGTTGGCTTTCCCTGTGGCACAGATGTAAATGACCGCAAGCTATAAGCGTACTTTGTTCACCGCATTTGCGATAAGCCTACTACAGTTGTCTTGTACGTTGTCGATTGAAAAACTTCGGCAGGAATCAGTTTGATAATTCTCGGTCAGTGTTTAAGGGCAACAATTTATGAAACACATAGACTGGGTTCCGAGCATTTGATTTTTGATTTCCCATACTTTATGTGATACCGAAATATGGTTCTCTTCTGCGGCGCGAGATACTTTGGTCGGAACTCAGGGACAAAGTGTTGTGAGGATCATTCCGCTCGAAGCAAGCAATGCAAGTGATTTTATGAAATTACGAAAAATTATTAATCTCAGTGATTGTCATCCGGAAACAACATTGGACTTCACACGTGTCTGCTCGGTGACGGTGGGAGAGATAAGACTCAACACATAAGGTAGTCAGTTTTCTTGCTCTGCTTCATTTGTAACTAGCTTGTGACAGTGTTGGATTCGATGAAGCAAACTGCGATGCTAATTGGAAGTATCGGATGGTCAGCGACTGCATTGGTTGTTGGATGTTTGGTGTGTTCCGGCATCATGGCAGATAGTAGAGACGAGTGCTACGAACTACACAGGTGAAATGACAGATTTATTACACAACGCGTTATGGTGCTTTTCAAGATAAAAAATTCTCCCTGCGACCGTCAGTGGCGAAGTAAACCATCTCTAGTTTCCCGTGAATGTTTTGTTTCAACTTTCTACAGAAGGAGAAATTTCCTTTATGATCTGAAAATGTCACTTCAATAAGTTCGTTGTTTGAACTTGCGTATTTTTTGCAGTTATAACGCATCGCGTTCTATTCCGTACGAAGAGAGGTACTCTGAAACATGTTGGTGGTTCTTGACGTGCATTAGGACGCGCATAAAGTACAAAAATGAGGTGAGAAAATCTTTCCGCGCAGTGACGTTGAATATTAGTCAAGTCGATTCGTCTTAAATATTCGACTCATACCTTTGCATTATACTTTTTGTCACAGACATACGAGGCGTTCAGATTGAATAAGACGAAGTGCAGAAGATACGAAGATGATAGTAGGGATTATCAGCCACGATATTCCAAAGGCTACCGAAATTGCCAAAAGCCACGTATCTGTGACTGTAATGCAATCACAACGGAATGCGTTTCTATATGTGAACCTAGGGCTAAGTCAGGTGGGTTCATTTATTACTGCGGTGAAGGGTATGAGTTCAGCGACGACAGAACCAAGTGTTTGCCAAAGTGCAGCCCTTCTTGCACGGCGAACGCATACTGCCAGCAGCCAAACAACTGCGCGTGCAAGGCTGGGTACGTGGGTAACGGCACCAGTTGTTTGCCAGTATGCAAACAAGGCTGCGCCAACGGAATTTGCGAGGATCCTTATACGTGCCGTTGCGATGCTTACTGGAGCGGATCTTCCTGTGACGAGCCACTCGCATGTGTAGTTGCCTCGATGGCCTCCGAGAGTTATTCTAACGATACGCTAGCCAGGTGAGCACGGATATCTATTTGCGGCATGGACGATTTCTCACAAACCGTAACATGAATCGATTGTTGTACTGAAAAGTGGAGAGAACTTTATACAATCTATTCCAGCAAGTCGCATCCAAGTGCAATTTGACGAGTTTCTGAAAATTTATATGAATTTTCCTTTCAGGATGACGATTCCGTAATTTAAGGATTAACCACACAGACCATCTGTTTTGTATTAGCGGAATTGTGAATATAAAATACTCATCTAATCATGTTTTCGCGACGCTTACAGCAATCTTTCATTTACAATGGACACTGATGTTGAAGTGGAATATTCTAAAATTGCACGGACAGCGCCTGCGTGCGATCAAAAGTGTCCTGAGGAACTCTGGATGCACGCTTTCGGTTCTATCACATCTCGATCAAATGTGACTTACTATTTGATCCCTACAGGTGCGTGAGTCGATAGTGATAAACATCACAAGTTGTACCGCAGCGCATTTGCGAATCATTAATCTTTATCTCATATTTCCAGGTGTAACGTGCAATAACACCGAATATAAGGAGTTATTTTTTGCAAGACACGATAAAGTAATAGTAAGAGTAATGGTTGCAGGAATAGCGTTCTTGATAGTAGGAATAATTTGCATTGTGTGGGTTCTTCGCGGAAGAGAAAAATCAAACAACAAGTCAACCGGTAAGTTGGTCAGTGTTCTGAAGACTGAATACCGTTGAAGAACAAACATGAAATTTTCGTTCTCCTTTACACCTGGTTAATCGTCACAAAATTAATTCCCCTTATTTTTCCAATTATATATCTAATTTTCGTGGATTTCAGATAATATAGTCCAATATACGAGCAACGGATACATCGAAGAAAATCCACTTTACGAAGCCACTAAGACTACTGTTGACCATTGACTTTCTATTCTATCGGAATATGGTCGAAATGGTACATATCATGTACAATGCGATAGAGTTCCTCAAACAACTTGACGATCACGGTTTCCCTAGTAGAATTTTAAACTTTGATGAAATCATCGAGTGTATTCTTCAGCCACGTAAACGGTGGTCATATACTTATTAATAAGGTAGTTCAGTTCGATTCAGTTTCACGGAGGTGAAATGGGTAAAGTGAGAAGAAAGCCCTCGATGTGAATTCGATCCTCTATAAATTCCAATGAAGAAGTATATTTTTAATCAAGTTCCGTAGTAAAATTTAACCTGGGATTATTATGTGAAATTTGCGTCATCTTGCCAATTATCTCAGTCAGGTAGAAATTCAGAATTATCCAATGAGTTCTTCAAATCGTTAGGCAATCACATCGATTAACGGTTATTTAATAAGATCTATCCAGTGATTGCTGAGTAACTAAATTTATGCGATACTTTATTATTTTTCTTCTTTGGAATAGCATTTTATATCTCTCGGTGATTATCGATGTAAGAAAGAATATCATGGTATAAAATCGACGAAAATAAAGTAAAATATAAATAATTCTTGTACCTACATAACTTTACCGTATATTTGCCACTCCATGAGATAACATCATAAGTATTAGAAAATAGACACATGCATTATTCGAAAATAATTATTCGATAATCCGAAAAATTGCTGTGGATTGTCGCATTGTTGAAATGCTTTTCCTCGTTCCAAAATACTGATTGCAGTGTATCCAAACGCAATCTGTGGAATAAACCACTTTGACGGTTAAAAGATATAGCAAACCTCACGAGTCTCTGCAACTTGTCCAACATTAAAAAATATCTCTGAAAATATCAAAATGACAGTAGCCGATCCAAGGAGGATTCTGAGTACAAATCCCTACGTTACCGGCACAGCTCCCCCGCCCCTTCCGAGATAGCCTCCCGCCTCGTGAACATTCCGTAAAAGAGTTTTTCGGGTGGGGGGAGCTGTGCCGATAATGTAGGGATTTATACTCAGAACCTCCGTTGTATTCCTACTAATGACGGATTTTTTACGAAGTGATTGTGAGGAGTGGTCATGCATCGATTGTGCTACGTTCTTGTGCAAATCGTCAAGTGATTGATTAGCGAAAATATTACTTCCAATATCACACGTTATATTTTATATTGAGCCTGATTATGGCTATGCAGTAGAATACCGTGAAGGATTCGAAGTATCTTCGACCGTCGTCACCCAATGACTAAGCAAAACATTCATACTCGCTTGCTGACGGTGGTAGGGGTAAGATTCAATCGACGACACATTTTCAATTTCTGTTCCTGCGGATCATTTACTATCAGGTCTTGAAACTCTTGGCTTCGTTAGAAGAAGAAAAAAAGCCACGATGACGGTCAAGGTTCACGGATGGATCTGGACTATTTTGGCCATGGGATATTTGGTGTGGCTCGTTTGTACAGAAGATAATCAGACAGTGTGCCATAAAGTAGTGAGGTGAGGTTTAGCGTAAGGTTATTGGTTTCTTGTCCTGTTTTCAAGAATGAAGTATTGAATTCTCTGTGTCTCTAATTGATTGATACCGTTATTTTATACCCAAGTGAGTAATTTTTCTTCCAATCTAATCGCCCCATTCACTGGTTATCACAGATTCATTTTACAGGAACTTAGAATCACATTTGATCCCCTATCAGAGCAACTACACCGAAACGTGCTGGCTGTTCCTCACATGCGCCAGATCTCGTACGAAATACATAAACGAGGTATAACAGTGAAAATAGATTAAAATTTACTCGTCATAAGTTTTAGCCCCGTTTAATTATACTTTCTGTGACAGTCATATATGACGTATCGGTTGGAAAAAAAGTACTGCGATGGATTCAGAAACGCGAGTGGTACCTGTCAGAATTTGCGTTGCAAGAAGCGCGCAAACGCGTTTACCTGCGACTGCGAAAATAATCCAGGGGAATGTTTACACACATGCAAAACTTGTTACCAACGCATCAACACGAAATCACAGTGCCATAATCTATATTATTATGACAAAAACAAAATCTCATATTCTACACCATGTCCCAAAGTTTGCGCTCAAAAATGGTGTAAAGTGACGAAAGTATGCAATTGTCCGGGTGGTTACGTGAGTAACGGTGCAGCATGTCAACCAAAGTGCAAGCAAGGCTGTCTCCACGGAATATGCCAAGCTCCTAATTATTGCAAGTGCTACTGTGGCTGGGGCGGACCTTCTTGCGAAGAAGCACAACTATGCTTAGTCGCCTCTCCAATCCCTGGATCAGATAGGTATATCGAAATTGATATTTACTTGATTTTTCTGAAAGTGCTTCGTTGCAAGACAAAGCAGCCCAGGGTCAATGCCCCGTTAGTTTGATAACTGCATCTTCTGCGAATCAATTTCTCCCGGAAGTGGTTTGTTGTTGGATAAAACATAACTACTCACAAGGAATGTATCTGAGACCGATCTCTCCGATTCAATTTCTTTTGTAATATGTTATAGTAGACTAAAAACTAAGCGACGCGTATTTTTTTCTATCTGCCATTGAACACTTTAAGGGGGTGAAACCACCCTCCAAATGTGGTTTTTTTTTCTATCGGCAAGATCACAATTTTCATTTCTCGTAATGAAAAAATTTTTTCAGTTGGATTGGTTGGAAAATATTATGTTCTTGTAGATGAAACTGCCAAATCGCTCCTTGACGTGACTCACTGTGTATGGTGGTTTCACACACTTAAAGTATTTGATGTTAGATAAAAAAAATTCGCTTCGCTTAGTTTTTACTCTACTATAACATATTACAAAAGAAATCAAATCGGGGAGATCAACTTGGGATACATTCCTTGTTAGAGGTTCCATGCGCAGATGCCTCATTCAATATTAGAATAATTAAAACATAAAGCGATAATCTCATCGTTGTTTTACAGAGACACCAGCCAGCATGCAGTACTGAGCAAACCCTGCATAGCAGATCGTTCTTATGCCAGAGAAGCATTGCCTGCGTGCCATCAAAAGTGCCCCGAGGAACTTTATAAAAAAGCTGCTTTTTACATTTCGCCTTCCAAGACCAATGGACTTACGTACTATTTGATTCCCATCTGTTAGTAAAGGAATAACGTTGAACGTTGCAGTTGTAAAGTTATTGTTACAAATTAATTCATGAAAATTACACCGATCTGTATTCTTCGTTTATATTCCTATCGCTAAATTGATATAGTTTCATACTATGAGTGACATTAATCTTATATCTTCAGATACAAACTGCAGTACCACTGAACTAGATGAGACATTTCTGGAAAAACATAACAACTTGATAGCAGGAGTAATGCTAGGAATATTAGCAAGTTTGGCAATTATATGGATCTTCTACATTGCATGTATCGTGAAGCAAAAACGGAGAACGGAAAGTATGCCAAGTGGTAAGTTCGTGCTGAAGGATTTTGCTGTGTTCTTGATCAAGAGATCACAGCAGATAAAAACTTATGTTACCCACTTGCCTTACGCTTCGTTGTAAAGGATATTTTTTATTACACAGTCGATCAAATGTGAAAATTCCATTCGTTACAGATAAAATAGTGCAATATAGCAGCAACGAATTCATGGAAGAAAACTCAATTTACGTAGCCACCACAAACGACAACTGAATTTCCTTCCCGTTAACATGGTTGTGCAAGTATTTCTCAACCGAAAATTAGGAAGTACGCCTCAATTAGGATTAATTACACACGAAATTACGTATTCATACTGCAACACGTAATCTTAGCCTCGGTCACCACGTGAGGTTTTCGTTTCATTGTAAAGTATCAAACGAACTTCAACGTGATATGAAATTGATTACTCGATTGTCCTCAATTACCTACACTTATAAATGACGATGTGAGATGAATCAAATGATTCTTTCCATTGCTGAATCTATGTAATGATTTAACATTCTCGCCTGGAATGCATATCGTCTATATTAGAATATATCGAAGAAACGAATGAAATGTAATGATAAAAAATGGATTATTAGTCATAAGATAGTAAATTTCGAGTTATTATAATGTCAGGTTCCCATTTACAAAAATAGTTTAATCTGTAAAGTGTGTAGATTTGCTACTTGCAAATAATTATTCAACCACAGAATCTGAGGTTCAAAGGAGACGATTTAGTATTGTTGAATACAATGATTGAAGTGAGGAAAATAAAATCGAACGCAGAATTTGTGTTTGAATTTGGGCTCGATTACAGAACCGTAGATTTCAGGGTTGAATAATTTAATGACGCAATTGAATTTGGCTCCACGAGTGGCGAATCGAAGTATCGAATTTTATCGAAAAGAAAAAAAGACAAAGACAAAAAGACAAAGACAAAAAGACAAAGATGCAGGCCTAGCTTACCAGCGAAGCAGTCTTTATTAAATTTGATAGAAGCAGTCCATCGCTAAAGTTTACAGAGAATCGATCTTCAAGTTCGGTTAATCTCTTATTTTCTCAAACAGTTGATCTCTGATAATCAACTCATTTTTAAACATTCTGCGTTTACTGATATCACCGTGAACAATTATTTTTGAATATATTTTTTTTTTTTTTTGATACCACTTACTCTCTAAATCTTAATTAGTTGTGAGTAGTGTGTTTTTTCTTTTTTTTTTTTTTCATTTATTTATTACATATTTAAACTCACTGTGCAATCATTACACTCCAAAGGCTTTTTCGGTGAAAAACTGATCGTGCTGAGATAGGAATTCCATTAATCGCAGTATTCATCTGCACCATTTATGCTGTGAACAGAAGAGAAAAAGAAGGGATAAAAAGTTCGTTGTTTATCAAAAATGACAAAATTCACACGCTGTAATTCAATATTTCAATTGAATTCATTGAATTTGTGTCTGAGGAAAATATTGCATTGCGAGTATGTATATTTTTAGTTATCTTGAAAAATGTTAAGAAATTCACTGGCCGGTACACCGTGATGTGGTCAACATGCGGGACGTAACATCGTCGGCCGATGATGGTGGGAGGGATAGAGCCTCGTTGACCACGGACTTCAATTTCCGCAACCAGTCTGTACTGGCAATTATTACTTGAAACTGCTCGGGTATAAAAAGGATTACAATGCTCGCCAATACTGTCAGGTGGACCACGATTGTGCTGGTTACAGTAGGGTTTTCCGTACGTCCAAGCTTCTCGAATCTGCCTTACGTGAACACGAGGTAAAGTTGACTGTGAAGTGCACGCAGGATTATCGATCTTCTTATTCTTAAGGTTGAAAAAAATGTTAAACACGAACTTGGTTTCCATCGATTGGAAAGCAATCTGACTCGACGATTTGCCTTGTTCACCACTTGTACGTACGTAATTCATTCACAGCTGTCTAGAATTACGGAAAGTCCCTTATCAAGAGTCTTACACCAAGAAATGCTGGTTGTTCTTCACCTGCGACGGATCGCGTACCGGTTACATCATTGACGTCAGAGCAGCTCTTCACTGTGAACGTGAATCTGGAAAAAACGAAACAGCCTACGTTCACGAAAGCCAAAGATCTGTCAATAAGAGCAGATGTGACAGTGGCTTGGAAGGCGAACCCTGCGATGAGCCAGATCTGTGTGTAATCGCCGAACTCGACGGAGAAGAGGTTGCCAAACGAACCAGGTCAGTATCATTACCATTTTCGAATAGGACAAGATGTGTCAAGTAGCGGCGATTCTTCTACGCTCAAGTCCTAGCTAGTAAGGTTTCCGTACGACGAGCCGTTTTTTCCTGAATGTGGTGAATGTGGCGTTTCATTCTATTTTATAACAGGAACGATACTTCCGTAACCAACTGGCAAGAGTTCCCTGCTTGCCGACAGAAATGTCTCGACGAACTACGCGGAAAAGTTGTCCATTCTACCCAGATTCTCGGAAACATAACGTACCATTTGATTCCTGCTCGTAAGCAAAGTCGTTGTACGACAAGCATCACAATTTGAATTACACATTAACTAGCGGCGTATCCGTCTTGAATAAACAAACAAAAGAATACTCTTCATATATTCTTGCAATCAACACGCTGATCCATTGGTGCACCAATTTTCAGTCTTTTGTAATCTCAAATGTAGATCTAACGTAAAACCGTAAATTACTTACGAATCCATTTTGCATACTTAACAATTTCAGATTCCCAGTGCAACGCTACGGAAACTTATGAGCCATTTTATGCGAAACATACTGACATAACGGCAGCAGTAATCTTGGCAGGCATAACATTTCTGTTCGGGATTATCAGCACTGCTTGCATCCTCCGAAGAAAAAAAGGAACAAAAGTCGACGAGAAAGGTAAAATTGTGGCCCGTTCAATAAAATTGCTATGATCAATTCGCGACTGTGAATTATAAATCGCACGATTATGCGAATAACTCACTTTCCTCGCTTTGAGTAATCATGAAATTCATATTTTTGCCTCTCCTGATTCCAATCGCCCGCTGACACTCGAGTTCTTTTAGATACACCGACGCGATTTCCGACCAACGAATACAACGAGGAAAATGCACTTTATGTGGCCACTGGGAGTCGTAGGTGATCTCTATTTCCGACGACGGAATCGTACGATATGTTTTTTCCGATCTATGACACAGAAAATGAAGCGTGCCGATTAGCTCAACAGTTCTGAAAATTTGGACCACGCCAATCACCGATAAAAAAAAATATAGCTAAACAAGTAGTCAGTAGAGAAACGGAAATTTGATCTACAACGATTGAAGAATCAGCGACTCCTTCGATATGGAATTTTTCTCTCACCTTTTATCGACAAAAGCAAATGTCTCTTTGCAACCTACTTTACTTATTACTTAATTGCGATTTAAGATCGGTGATCAATTTCGTGTAACACCCACACTAGTCGTATTATTTTATTTGTAATTGTAATGGTCAAACGTCACTTATACTACATTATTGATATTCACATTATAATTTTCACATAGTTAAACTATAAATATAAAATTTTTGAGTCATTTCAAGCCTGCCTTTTTCTGTATGACCGATGTAAACAACCGCAAGCACACATACACGACGCACTTATTTTGTAATTATTGGCCAGTGTTTGGGATCGATAATTTATGCAATACTTCGACCGCGTTGCGGGAATTCGATTCTTAATATTCGACAGAGAATTCGATCCTTCTTTGCCATTTTTTGGACAGAATCCAGGGCGAAATGTCGCGAACATCGTTCCGTCGAAGCGATTATTTCCAGTAATTTTATGAAATTGTGAAATGAATGAATTGTGAAAAATTCGTAATGTCATTGATTGTCATCCGGAAACCACATTCTGAACACGTGTCCGCTCGGTGATGGTGGCAAAGATAAGTCTCAACACACCACAAGCTAAATATTTTGTGACAAGTGCCTACAGAGGAAGAAATTCCCTTTATTATCCGAAAATGGCAATTCAACAAAGATCACTGTTTGAGCTTGTGTATTTTTTGCAGTCATGACGCATAACGTTCCATTCCATACAAAGAGACTTACTCTGAGAGATGTTGGTTGTTTTTCGTATTCTTTCGGAAGCGCACGAATGACGCGAATGAGATGAGAAACGCTTCGTAAATAGCAACGTCGGATTTTATCCACTCGATTCGTCCTAAGAATTGAACTCAAACCTTTCAATTATACTTTTTGTCATAGAAATACGAGTCGTTTAGATTGAACGAGACGTGCTGCGAAGAATACGAAAATGAAAGTGAGAATTGTTACCTGTTTTAATTGTTATAACCTGGGTCAGCTGTATCAGCCGAATAAGAGGAAAATCGTAAAACACGTAAAACGGTAAGTTGACAAACGATTCGAGAAAGCGAGACTTGTTCCTGCTGTTCGCCAGAAAAAGAACCAAAATCAATGGTAAATTTATTCACGTATTTCATACGTCGGTATGCAACGTTAATTCAAAACGGAAATTCAATTGTTCAGCTTTCAACAAAAAGAAAAAAATTCATATCACAACAAGACGTATTCATATTTCGTCTGCATCAGACAATTTCATTTCGGCTTTCAAATTGCAGATTATCCAAATCGTTCGGATGGAAATTAGTTCGTTAAATGGACAGTTAATCTCTCTCGTTGTGAATAATCTAGTGGCTGAGGAAGACGTGCTTCAGACCACAGAATCTGATGCTTGACTGTGAATTTTATGAATAAAAATCGGATTAGCGAATAATAAAATTCAACTACTAATGTAGATTAATTTCTACAAGTACTATCAGCACACGTCTAAATCTATAATTTCAACCTACGTAAATCGCAATAACCGTATTTTTGATATTCGGTCGCTGGTCAAAAAAAAAGATCAAATATAGTCGACATAAAAACTACCCTAAGACATGTTCAGTATACTAGACTGTATTGCGTTGTGATTGTATAATAGGATTTAAAAAAAACATTTTCTTTCATGAATAATAATACTTAAAACAGTTAATTTGACGATCTATGATTTAAAAAAATCACCCTCCTGTCCATCTTTTTGGGACATATTATTCTACAGAATCGTATTATCAAATCTACGGGTTGGGGGTCTAATTGTTCGATTTCGAAGAATGTTTTTATTTCACGATGACGATATGATATTTGCGATCAGACAAGGAACGTTGAAACAAATTGTTTAGGCTACGAGTAATTCAATGCCAGAAATATTTCCATTAAATGAACACAATGTTCGTCTATTTGTATCAGCTGACAATAACTAGCGACTCAAGTCGCTTCGACACGGCCATATGCGGCCATTGTTCAATCACTTAGTTAGTGAAGCAGTGGATGCGTATGTATGTTAACATTGTGACGATTTGATTAAAAGCTCTTTATATTCGTCGAACAATTCGAATTTATGCATGTAAAATACAAGAGCGAGATATTCGCGAAACGTATCAACGTTTCAAGGTGAGTAGTTTTGCTCATACGGTTGTCACATTCGTCAACTGACATTCAATCGTCGCTGGTGGGAGCGTTAAAAAGGCATAAACCGTGAACTTGAAAATTCTGTTTGCCGTTTACACTCGTCGATACAGTTGACTGCAGACAGAGTAACTGTGAAAACGAGCAGAATGACAACTAAAATCGTTTGGTGGACGATGGTTCTGTCATTTATAGGATACTTGGCGCATTCGGACTTCCAAGAAGATAACGTGTGCTACGAGACAGTGAGGTAAGGTGTGTCACAGTCCTGCTTCTATTCGATCAGACGAACGGAACCCAAAAGCATCGAGTCGCCGTATTCATTGTTACATTCACATTTACTCCACAGTTATGAGGAATTACGCGAAGTTCCCTATCAAGAGTTGTACACTGAAAGATGCTGGTTTATCTTCACTTGCGAGGGATTGCGAACCAATTACATCACTGAGGTGAAGAGCAGCTCTTAATTCTGAGCGTAAATCCAGTCTAGATTCACGATCGCTGCTTGTTTCAAACTTCCTTTAACTAAATTTTCTCTCTCAGTTCTACACTACCTTCAGGATTCAGGAGATACCCTGTCCCAACGATGAAACCAAGAATGAAACGTCTCAACGAGAGTTGAGCAGTTACAATTGCAGCTTGGCAGTTTGCGTAGACTCGCTGATATGCGACTGCGGTAACGCTCATGGGGAATGTCAGGGTCTCTGCAGTGACAACAAAGCGACATCTGGAACTTGGATCATGTGCCCGTGGGGACATAAGCACGTTGAATCGAATCAGAAATGCGTTCCTCGGTGTACCGATGAGTGTACAAATGGATGGTGCAAGCGCCCGTACAGAGACTGCACATGCTTTGACGGCTACTGGAAAAACGGTTCCGAATGTTTGCCAGTGTCCATAGCCTGCGTTCACGGAGAACAAACATCTGCCACTGAGTGCAGATGCGACTATGGATGGGACGGTGATTTCTGCGATGAACCACTTCTATGTGTAATCGCCGAATTCAACGGAAAAGAGGTTGCCAGTGGAACCAGGTAAGTCTGATTGTATAATTTCATGTTGGACCGTCTTTGGTGGGTCGAAACTTCAAGAGGATGTCACTTTAGAATTTGCAAGACATTAGCAGCCGAGAAGTGCCGAGATTACTACTAAATAGAATGTTCGTCATTCTCACTACGAGATGTTTGATAAAGCATTCTTCTAACCATTGTTTCGACACTTGCCAGTGTGATCTCAGCACCACATAGTGTCGTGACTACGAGTGAGGATTCTGAAGATGAGTGGAAATTTCCAGCGTGCGATCAAACGTGCCCTGTAGAACTCCGTATAAAAGCTGTCAATTCGTCCCAATCTCTGACGGACATCGTTTACCATTTGATTCCCATCGGTGAGTTAAGTCACAAGAATGATCGCGTACGGGATTTTTAAATTTCAAACGCTGTCTTTTTTTCCCGGTAATCCTTTGGAACCCTTCACGGATAATGAATCACATCTAATAAGATACTTCGGATATTGTGTAAACTAATCATTTATTATCAACGATTCCTGCAGACTTGCAATGTAACGAGACGGAAGCTGATGAGCTCAGCTTTTCAAACAGTACCAGCAACAAAGTGTTGGGAGTATTGATAGGAGCGTTATTGATTGACTTTATCGTCGCCATTTTGGTCATCATCGCATGTAAAACGAGGAGAAGAAAATACAAAATCAAGGGTAACTTCATCTGAACTTATTTCATACATCAGAATTCAGCATTGACTTGTAGCATGCCTCAAGTGATTCAGATTTCAGAAATATGAGAATATTTAGAGTATGTCAACCATATACGTTAAAAAATGACATCCACATCATTCAATTTGTTCTCTTTATCCGTAGATGCGTCGGTCCCAGAAACCAACGATACTGGAAAGTTGCAATTCGAGACACCGAAACCAAAATTCTTCTCTTCCCTGTCCAATGAAGTTACAAAATCTAACACACACACTAGTCCCAACTACGAATGAATTGTCGGAAGAATCCGACTATCGCTTTTGACCAAATCATCGTGTCGACTCACGGAACTTGTGATTCATCGACTTACGAGGAAGGTATCCCAGGTCGATCTCTCCGATTTCATTTCACTTGTAATATGTAATACTAGACTGAAAACTAAGCGACATGTATATTTTTTATCTGCCATTAAACATTTTAAGGCGATTAAACCACCGTCCGAAGTGAGGCATGTCAAAGGGTGACTTGGCAGTTTCACCCACAAGAATATGATATTTTTTAATCAATCCAATTGGAAAAATTTTCTCATAACGAAAAATCAAAACCCTAATTTGGTCAAAAAAAAAAAAACTACCAAATCGCCCCTTGACATGCCTTACTTTGAAGGTTGGTTTCACCCCTTAAAGTGTTTAATGGCAGTTAAAGAAAAGATACGTGCCGCCCAACTATAATTCTGATAATGCAGAGATCGGGGTAATCGTGTCGGATCAATAATACTCCGTCGAATATCTCTCCGAGCTGATAATCTGAAGACATATTTCATAACAATGTAGACTGTATTATTTTTTTTGCGTAATAAAACTTCAATTTACACATCTCTTATAAATGATGTATGCGGAATTTTTCCGAATTGGTAATGTCGCCTGTGCGCTATCACTCGCAAACCACTTTTCCTGCTCGTAAGAACCTCAGCAGAAAAAAAAAAAAATACGAGGAAAAGTTGAGGTTGAACGAATCAAGTGGTAAGGGATACTCTGGTGGAAGATTAATGTCAACCATATTCGTTCATCGTTGTCATTCGTAATTTGAATGTTGCCACTGGAACTCCAAGGAAATGAGGGACGTGACTGTTCGAGTTGTTTTTTGGCCCGTGCTGATCACAACAACATGGATCGGAATCTCTTCGGTACGTACCCATACAGTGAATGGTACAGAGGCGTGCTACATAAAAATAAGGTAAGGTTCACCGTTCCATTGATTCAATAAAAATGAAACAATCACGATCTATCCGATGTCTGATTCCAAGTGCATATCCTTCGCAGCAATACAAAAGTCCGTTTAATCCCATATGACGAAGTCTATCAGGAAACATGTTGGATCTTCTTCGGTTGCATCGCCTTTCGGACGAGCTATATTCGCCAGGTGAGTAAAGTACTCTGTGACCAGAATGAACACCGGTAAAACTAGCTCCTATAACTTTTGACCTCAATCTCAAAACCACCGTTGCATATCGTCGTTTCTCCTTTGTACAGACGTATACGGAATTTAGGCTGAAGAACGTATCATGCAGTGGCGAAACTTCGCGAAAATCAAATAAAGACGTGGATCTTCGTACTTGCGACTGCGATCAGCCGCAGGGTGAATGTGATTCGATATGCGAACACAGAGACTTGTACGACAACTTGGAGGTCAACAAGCTTCTCCGCTACTGCTCGAAAGGGTACAGCCTCAGTATTAACAGAGAAGTACGAGTATGCGAACCTGTTTGCGCCACCAGCTGCTCAAACGGATGGTGCCAAGAGCCAAACGTCTGCGCTTGCGAATATAACTTTGGTAATAATGGAATCGAATGTGTGCACGTAGAAAGATCAGCTTGCGTTCACGGATATAGAGCCTGCAAATCCCAGTCCGATGGTAAAGAAATTGAACGTGGACTAACGCAGAGACAACCTTGCGATTATGGATACGATGAATGCAAATGTCACTTAGGTTGGGTAGGAGATTTTTGCGAGACACCGAGTCATTGCTTAGTCGCCAAGTTTCCCCTTTCCGACCAGTCTCCAGAGTGAGTATAATTACGAATAATTCACGTCACAGGCGATTTTTTGTCGTACGTACGCTTCGAGTTCGCTATGATTACCAAAAGCATGCCTTGCAGCATGTAAATTACAATCTCAGTCATTCTTTGAACCGCTGTAAATGCCGCGTGTTTCCTGGAAGTGGTTTTACAGTTCACGGTATGCAAAGTAGTGTTTCGAATCATTCGGGATTTGAAAAAATCACTTTTGTCCCGTCAGGTTTGAGGCACATTTGACCGGAAGGAGTCAGAAACCCTTAAGCGAGGTTACTTGGCCTGCTGAACTCGAAAAATTGCGGATCTTACCTGCTTGCAGTCAAAAATGCCCCGAGCAACTTTACCACGAAAGTGACGCATTTTTTCATGATAATAACTTGAACGTGACTTTCTACGTAGTTCCAAACGGTAAGTTGACTGCTAACAACAAACGTTACCATTCGGTCGGAAAGACACGTTCACTGAATAATTTTATGCCAAATGACAAACAACGATTTCGGCAATCTCCATCTGCGGATGGTTCCTAAGTAAATCAGTAATTTTTTACGCTTTCAGAGGTGCGGTGCAAATCAATTAAAAGGCACGGCAACAACTTTTCTAACGAATTCAGTAACGTACTGCTGGGAACATTGCTTGGATTCACATCTTTGACAATATTATACTTCGTCGTAATTTCTGTCCGCAAAACATGGAAAGCGAAATGCGCACCTTACCACCGTAAGTGAACGCCACCAAGCTAATTTCCTTCTGCATTATATGTTTGTTCAATCGGTTTGAGGGCAATAAATCTCAAATGCAGTTCAAGTCCACTCAATTCTTTTCCTTCTGTAGGCAGCCTATCGCCTGTGTATGACGACATCGGATAACTCAAAATACGTGGTATCAAAGCGAAGCCTCTTCAACCGCAAGTCAATTTTCGAGAACTGACCTTTAACAATGAAATACAAAATCGCTACCAAAAGATAGATCGTGTAATTGTAATTAAACAAATCATCATCATCATCATCACCATCATCATCCTCACTGTTAATTCTCCGTATCCGAATCCCTGCGGCGCAAAACTTGCCAATAGTATAGATCTGAGCGCGCTACTTTTGTCACGTCTTATTTATTACTTGTAGCCAATAATAAAGTAGAAAAAAAATGTCAAGTAGATGCATATTACCCGTGATACTCCTGTCTAGCTCTAAGCAAAGTATCGCGGCGAAAAAAGAAAAGCTGCAGAGCTCAGCTATTCATTCGTTTGTGTCTGTGTAAATCAAACTAATTTTAAATTATATTTAGGCTTTCAATTTCTCCCCGTCCAATCAGTGTTAGATCTAAATAACTAACCAACACTAATTACACCTCTACGCTTTTCCATTTTTTCTGAGCCTTTTAAAAATTTTTCGTCAGCAAGCTGCTAAAAAGTGAGTGAAGATTAAACGAATCCTCGGACATCTGACAAATTTGCATCGAACCTGCAGCCAAGAAGCTACTGAAAAATCCTTCTAATAAATCAAATATAAAAACCAACGCACACTGTTGCGGACCCGATCCGATCCGTTCCGATCCGCTCCGATCGGACCGGGTCAGACCGGATTCGCACTTTCAGTGTAACGCAGTACTAATTGTAAGAACGTTAGGTGCAAAACGATATAGTTCATTCCGCTATAATTCTCACTTGTATGAGACCAAAGATTTCTTACGATTAGTATTCCTTTAAGTCTTATCGCATTGAGCAATACCGAGTGAGTAATCAACTTATATTGGCGTCAGATAGGATGGGCTTGGTCGCCGTATGAATTGCGATATTTGAAAACTCGAAACCATTCGCCAACATGACAAACCAAATTTTTTTCTGCCAGTATACAAAGTACAAATAACTAAGGCAAACATGTTTGTTCGGGTTGACCAAAATAAATATCGCACCATAGATTGTTTAGTACAAATATTAATTTAGTGCCGTTTGAGTGGTAGCCGCATTTTGAAATTCAAGCATAAACATTCATACATCTGTTAGCTATTCATCAGCTGCAGAAAAGCTTGGATTTATATCGTTTTTATGTTACCACAGGGGGCGATAAGCGACGAAGAAGGATATAAAGTAACGCCTCGCCCATTGACTTGTCATTTTGTTTGAGACCGCGGTGAAGATAGGTAGAAATGACGGACATAGTTATTATCTGGGTCATAGCGGTGTTTGCAGCGTTCTCTACAGCAAATTCAAATAATCCGCAAAGCTTCCACCCTCCGTCACGTTCAAAGAAAGAAAGGTAAGTTGCATTCTGATAAATTAGCGGCAGAGCACCCATCAAATACTGAGAACTAATTTCCCGCGGTCACAACACTATTGAAACATAATTACTCGGCAAAACATATTTTATATCTACGTAGATTTTAAATGTTGGATATGAATTTTATTAGATTTTGCTACATGCAATGGAATAGTGAAAATCGTTCATAAATAATTATGTATAGTTATGTTATGTGCCAATTTTGTTAAAATACGTAGCTGTCAACGGTTTGAAGAAACTTTAAAAATAAAAACAGTTATTACCCTTCCCTTACGAGCCCTGCCCTTACGAATTACTGTACTCGTATCCTACCGGTTGAAGTACGGCATTCCTTGAGCAGGACTTTGAATAAAATCGAATGGATACTGTTTGGTCCAAAGTGTGATTTTGTAAGATCTACGTAAAACGAATGAGATCTACTTAGATCTAATCAGCACAAAGTTCTAATGCAATACGAACTGATTTTGAAAACTAGCAAATGGATATATAATCTTTCTCAAAACGCAAGTTAGTCTCCGTATATCTCGAAAAAATTTTGTCACGGGCAATGACGTGAAATACGTGAATAGCTACGATGCCATGACGCATCGTGCAGAGTTTGAAATTTCCATACATTTCATATTGGTCAGTACATTACTCATCAGTCATGGCAATTGAACGCGACGTCCGTATTGTTTGCTGTTCTCAACCGGAAGTGGAAGAGATGAGATACCGTTCGCAGCAAGCTTTCCGAGCTTCCTTTACATTTTTATTCGAAAAAAGTTCATGTAGCTAATAGTTGCAAAAGGATCACCGTGAAATTTCCACTGTATTTTTCTACGGCAAAGTCAAGCATTCGGTAGGGCAGCTTCGTGATTAATTGTAAAAGGTGAAATTTACTTAAAAAATTAAGAATCCGTAGGTACTTGCAGTAAAGACCGAGAACTTACTTCTCATCTTAACAACTTAGCTAAAACATATTTTCAATAATTTCTTTCGTACATTTCGTTCCTCAGTATGAAAGGATTTTATAACCTTTCCCGGCGTGTGACGTATCCAGAGAAAATATGGCGTGGCGGTGAGGAAACATTTATTCATAACGGCTACAGAGGCGATCCGGAGACGAGAAGTTTGACGAAACGTTCGGAAGTCGTAAATTGCCCTGAGGGCTATACGAGAGACAGAATCTACAACAATTGTATACTATCCTGTTCACAATATAACTGTATTAACGGAAAGTGCGATGGTCGCACCGAATGCAAGTGTAACGACGGATACGTCAAGTCCCGAACCAATAGCTTCATCTGCCATCCAAAGTGCAGACCCTGCCTGCCTGGGGAATGCACCAAGTCGCAACTCTGTACCTGTGACAAAGGTTACAAGTTGAGTTCGAACCAACAAACTTGCAAACCGATATGTAATGATCCACACTGCGATCGAAAACTTTGCGTCAGTCCGGATCGCTGCTACAGGAGTTCGACCTTCGCCAAATTTTTATTCGGTCAGTTTTGCAGTAGGGAGTGTGGGTTTGGCGAATGCGTTGGTCTTAATACCTGCGAATGCTTCAACGGCTGCAATAAGACGAAAGATGGTCAATGCACTTATCCAATCTGCAAAGAAGAGTGCAAATATTCATCATGTACCGGTCCAGATATCTGTACTTGTCATCCGGGGTACGAAAAACCCTTTGAGAATTCGACAACGTGCGTTCCTCGCTGTACAAGATGTAACAACGGTATCTGCGATGGCCCTGAGATTTGCCGTTGCCATAGTGGATTTGTAAATCCCAAAAGTAATAAAGGAACCTGCGCACATAAATGCTCTCGTGGCTGGACAGGAGAATCGTGCGAGAAGCCAATCATATGCGTTATAGCGCTATACACTCCTCACGACTCCGAAAACTCGATAAGGTGGGTACAATAACAACAATAACAATAACGATAACAATAATGATAATAATAATAATTCAGATAACTTTCGAAAGGTAGAAACCGATGCAATCGATCAGAGCACAAAGTACGGCGTTAAATTTGTGCGTAACCTGATTCTGAAAGAAAAAACGGATCCCAAGATATTCACAATCAGACATATCATAAGACCGCAATTCCTCCGCGAGGCATCAAAATATAATAAAGATTCGTCACGTTTTTGCATCATTTTCAGAGAAATTCCGGAATCCAATGGCACCGACGATGAAACGACGAATTTTCAAGTTGACACAGAGCTTCCACGGTGTCACGAGAAATGCTTCAACGAACTCACGATCAGAAGCATCGCTAACTTCACCCGATCTACCGCAAACATGACTTACTATTTTGTTCCGATTGGTGAGTGAAAACGATTCGTTTGAATATTTGAATGCGAGAATCCATAAATTCAAGTCGTACATTTCCTGTTTGTCTTGTTATATTCTGAAACAATACCAAGTCTAAATTTACAGATCGCTATTGTGAATCACTGATTTTCTACTAATTTCAGCTTCCGCGTGCAATGAAATGAGACCTAGCGATACCGATTGGTCACAAAAATCAACAACCATAACAGTATTGATATTAATACCAATTATATTGTTCGCGGTGATCTTCGGCTTTGTTACTTTCGTACGCAGGAGGCGAAGAAACAGAGGATTCAATGAAGGTAAGTCCCAAAGCTTGCATATCAAATTTACTAATTTTCTTAGACGGTTCTAATTTTCGTAAGAACTATTGTTTTGTTCAATCCGTACCTGTTTACTCACTGAATTAATGTACATCTAGCTACGCCTGTGTACGATGACGCTGGGGAAGTTCATTTGTACGAGCCGTTGAAACGAAGATTCTGCTCAATCTTTCAATTATCTCGGTGATGCAATCGCATCAAATTGTCGAAAATTTGGTTTAAATATAATTAGTAGTTAAAACATCTTAATATTCTACAAACAATCGCGCATATTAAATATCAATGTTTTTTTCTGCTAAAAATTGGCGATAATATATGCATACGGATAACAATATCGTTAATAAATTTATTGACCTTGTGAATCATCTTTCGTCAGTACCTACAACATTCAAATCCGATCCTCCCGTGAAGGTGCGCCAAAGCTGCTCGTTGTATTTGTCAACTTGGCGCGAGTAGGGATGATTTTCACGCCCTCTATCAGAGAGCCAAACATTCAACGGAACGGTGTTAATTGCCGGTCTTCCAGTCTCACGACAACCACCAAACGGATCGGACGCGGTAGACAAAATCATTCCAATCCGTAATCCATAATCAGCGTGTCTGATTCCCGTACGATGGTGATAAATACCAAACGATTAATTGTTTCGCTCTCAAATTACCAAAAGTTTTCCATGCAGCGTAACAATTTTAGTAAAACCATCTCTATCTCTCTTCAATCGACAATATGGTATACGATCGTAGCTCTGTATTTAATTGCAAGAAGTTATAACGGATTACAATCCTAATCGCATCGAAAGCTACCTTCAGCCAAAAAGTGAACATTTCTATGCTCGCAACATCAATCCAACTGTCGGGTACTTTGAAACGATGGTGCTGTTCTAGTGAAAATTAAAAAACCAAGCACAAGTACAATAAGTACAATCTCGAGTTTATGTCCCAGAAAATGAAAAAAGCTCACTTTGAATTCCATAAGCTTTTCAAAGAAAGATCTTCTACCGCAGAGATATGACGAGTTACGAATTCAATTTCCCCTCGTCGCCACTAATTTCTCGTCACCATCGAATGCCGATCGAACAATTTCGTTTTACAATTCCTGTACGCATAACTTCCAGCGAAAATGCAACACGAAAGCTCAATTCTCCTCGAGCACCGTACGTCGGTCACCTCTCTGCCTTACCGACACGAGTACCTCACTCCGAAAGCTCGTGACAACGACCATCGGAAGAGCAGCTTTGCCGCGCAGCGCCAACGGAGCTTGCAGAAATCTTCAGAGCGGCGACTCGGCGTCGCTCCGAATTGGCGAAGGCTGCCGCGAGATGGTCGACGAGGGGCGGGAGAGCTTTCCTCCTCCTCGTCGTCGTCGTCGTCGGTACGCGTCGCGGCGCTGCCGTCGCTCCGGGCGCATTGGAGAGGGGGCGGGCGGACCACGAAGATGCCGATGCGCCGGTGTCCGGATCCTGGGGCTGTCTCGCGCCGCGGGGGCGATGAGTGTTATTCTCGGCGCCCTGAGACTTACCTGCTGGCTATCCTGCCTCGTTCTCCTCATCGTTCCGACCTCACCCCAACCTGGGGATGATGACCTTCGGCATTCAACGGACGATGCGGTCTACGACGAGGAGCCACCCCTCTCACCGGAGGACAGCGACGAGGATTTCATCGACGCAAACACAACAGGTAAGAAACCGATCCTCTTATCGTTCTCTGTTTGTCTCGTGTGCACGGTACTTCTCGGAGCTTCTCGGGTGTGGACATTTTCCAAACGTTCCTGTTATCCTCCCGAGCTTTTTTACCCTTCGCCTGAAAACAGACCCAGATCAACAGAACTCTTGACCGTGCATAGATTCCCCGAATAATACTGCCTGACCCAATCAACCACCCCTAAAAGCTCCGAAAAGCACGATCTCGGTTCTTCCTACTGAGGAAATCTGTTCTGAAAATTCTAATCTCCCAATTTCCTCTGACTAGAAACTTTCTCTATCTCCCTTACTCTTTCTTTCCTCTCCCTTTCTCTCTCTCTCTCTCTCTCTCTCTACGTCTTTCTCTTTTCGGGTATATTCTGAAATTGATCTGATGCTGCGCTGTACCGTTGCGTGAATTCTTAGCAACGCAACACAGCGCGTAGCAGCGTAAAAGAAGATCATCATCATCATCATCTCCGCGTTTCAGGATCTGTAATGAATCTCAGAATCGCAATTAGACTCTCAGAAAATTAAGAGAAGCGTATAATATTTTCAACCTCCAACTCTATACGGAAACCCATGAAATCTTAGATCACTGAGATTTTCAACGAGCTTGCAGCGTAAAACTGCCGCCATATTGAATGGAAAGAAATTTATACCGAAAAATTATGTGAACCCCGTGAAGTAGAAATAAAAACGAGCTGAAAAAATCGTTCTTCGGTTTTGCGTATCATTTTTTTATCATACGGTTTAAGTGAAACTTTGCGCTCTTGCGCTCGCTCTGCAGGCGCACTCACTCTGTATTGATTTTAATGGATGCTGCAAGCTCGGCGCTCTCGCGGCAAGTACTACAACGTATAACGTATGCAACGTATCGTGAATGCCAAACGTGCAATCAGCGTGTTAATTCGACCTATGCAAGCACATGATACTCATCTATGCCCTTTGTCCGTGGAGCGGAATCATTTTGAATGAATTATTTTATTCAAAAGCATACCGTTGCAGGAATAAATTACAATTTTTGCCGCCGAGCTGCGTGTTGACGGTTTTCAGATTATGCCTGCATAGCTTATTTCGATGGCTCGAATCTCACGAATCGCATAAATAAAAGCTTTCAGCCGTTCTCGCGATTTCTGAAATTCAAATCTCGAAATCAATCTTTCCCCCGGATTTAATTTAGTTCGTAGCACTTCAGGCATTAACCCAAAATTTTAATCTTATTTCGCTCACATGTGAATGATGAAAAAGTTAAACCGAATACGGCCGATTTTAGGACCTAGTTAATTACAGAAACGTCAGTATCGATCGGTGCAGCCTATAAAACCGTGCAGCGAATAATCTGCGGATCGATTTCCAGTTTATTTCCGAATGCTTTCACGAGGTTAAAATCCAAACTGCATGATCGAGGCTCTTGATTATGTAACCTCAATGCCAACCTCCTTGAATAATCAGTTATAATCAAGGTCCTGCAATTAAATTCCGTCCTAAATCCATCGATGAATTCGCACTTTTGGTCTTCAACCATTTTTAGAATTGTCTCGGTTGTTTTCGGTGCAATTTTTTATTTCTCTTCTTTCTTTTATCGCGAATTAGTCGTAGGCGGATAAAATTGTCTATTTTTTATACGTGTATTAATATTTCCTGGTTGTATTTTGTGCTGCGAAACCCAGAGACGCTGACCGGAAGTCGTCAATTATGCAAATGATTCTATTATAGCGGTAGACGAGTGTACAAAGCTTTCAAGAACTCAAGATGAAAACAAGTTGATCAAATATGCTGGAAAGCTTTTTCGATCCACTCGTGAGGGAGTGTTTCATCTTTTCTATACAAATTTGCAGCGTCTGACGTAAAATAATTAGAGATATAATTTTTGCTCAACCAATTTTTTAGTGATTTTGTATCAGAGGAAAAGTTGAGCTCATCAGGGGTTAAAAGTAAAATTTATTGGGCTTTGCTTCTGGTGAACCGGCATTGTTCGCGTCTTTTGTACGAGAAGTTCATCGATTCCTACTCATCTTCGCGCAAGCTCGCGGCTCCTCGAGAGTAGAATAAACCGCTGGTTGGATATGACAGCCACATCCTGCCAGAATTTTTTTCTTTTTTTTTTTCGTTTTCTTATTACACGTCGTTTTTCCCCCTTCTCGTGTCTCCGAGTCTGGGAGAATTTCCCAAGGCTGAAATAGTGAAATACGCCCTCGGGAAATCGATCCCGACGGTTTGTTTACTGCGTTTTCACATCCCGAATGCCTACAGCTGCAGGCGATTCTTGTCACTTGATTATCCGGCTGATTCTCAGGTCGGATAAACGCGCCCACACTCCGAACAACTCAAGAATTTTGTAAACGACAATTTGTCACGCGAAGCGAACCGGACGTGTCGGCCAATTTACGTTTACACGGCTTGTACCGCAGACGTTGATAATATCCAAATCGTTTGACCTAGACGATTGTTTAACGCCTCTTATTCCAAGCTAATCTGACGGTTGATTTTTAAGTACGCTTAATTCCAGGAAATTGCGTCAACTCGGCCGTATGTACGCTGCGGTTACCGCTTTTTCCTATCGTTAGAAATTTCTGCTCTTTGATTTGACCGTCGAGTCGTTTTCGCAACGTATTTTAATTACTTTCAGATACGGTATCTTTGATAGAAATTGTAGGTCAATGCCGGTGGCTGCGAAAATCGATTTTGCACGATGCAATTAGCTTCATATATTGACGCGAAGCGAAATTTCAAGAGGAAAGCAACGCCACCGAGCTTTTAGGGTTTGCTAATAAATTTGCCGAGCGAGAAATTGGGTTTAATATAGCGTGATTATTTCGCTCATTCGGCCGTAAGCAAAGGACAAAAACCCACGTCGACTATTCATCGATTACGTAATTGGAAATTGAGAAATTTCAGACTCTGAGGGAAAAAGCTGCTCTAAGAATATATCGGAGTCACGTTTAATCGTAATTCCCAAGTTTCGGAATGGCTGAACTTTAATTTTTAATGACGCGCAGAGCGACGAAAACCGGAAAAAAGCAGAGCAGAGAAAAATGGAAAACGTGGAGTTCTCCTTCTTGCTGCTACCGGGGCGTAGCTCAATTTAATTGCTGCGGTAAAATAGAAGAAAAAATAAAAATCACGAAACTGCCGCAATGCACGAGCTTCGAAGAGCCACTTGAAACGGGTACCGCGGTACGTACAAATATTTGTTATTCGGCATGGAAGGAATGCAGGGTATATCAATTATTGGCCAAATTCATCTTTCGAAACGCGACATATTTTTATCAGTTTTATTAAAATACATTCGTGCGTTGAATATTCATTACGCTGTTGTATTCGTAAGCAACGAAAAGCTCTTTAAAAATACACAAATAGGTACTAAAATTACGAACAAAAAGATCGTAGATAACGACGTATTGATTTCGAATCGCTTCAAAGTGATTCAAAACAATCTGTAGATTTGTTTTATCATACTTTACGATGGCTAATTTTCTTCAGAAAACTATTTTCGATGAATTCACTGAACCACCCTCGTCCAGTGATATTGGCATTGTTTAATGTTTGATATTACAGAATTTGAAACGATATAAATTACTGTAAACAAATGGTAATATCCATTGGAGTAATGAAATGGAAACGAAAAAAATTTCAGCAACCTATTGTAGAAAATAGAATTCCGAATAAAATGGTATTATTATAGATTAAAATCGAAGAAATCTAGATGCTAGATATTTTAACATCTCGGAGTAACTTTCAATAAAGTATTGATATATCGAAGCATTTGTTTACAACTCCAATATCTTTTATTTCTGTATTTTCAATAACGATTTGAGCACAATACTAAGATTAATAATCACTGCACGACTATCTCGCGAAGAAATTACTAAAAAGCGCCAAATTTTGGCAGCCCAACCTCCTTAAGTTCGGGTAATTAACGCGACTTAATAATTGGCCAACTGGTACCTAAGTCGGTATTTTATTACCAGGTCAAGGCGCACCGCCTTCACTGCCCCCGGAATCAGATAAACCCGGGCAAGAAGCCCAAGAACTTTTTCCAATGATAAGAGAGAGAGTCCGGAATCGGTGCCAGAGACCAGAGTTCACATACAAGGATCGTCTTACGCTCAAAAGTCCCGAGAGTCTTGCGCCAGAGGGAATTTTTCCCCCGGCTGATCCGCCTCTTCAAACTTGAAACTCTGAGAAAACTCTGGCACCGTTTCAAGTCGGTTAAAAGTCGCAAAATTGAGTCTCCTAAGTGACAATAGACACGGCTCGAATATGAAGAAGCGCAGAAGTCACCTTGTGCCTTGGGCTAAAATTCCTCTCCGTGCCTCGAGCCGAATTCAATGGAAAAGCAGCCGGTATCTCTCACCCTTCTTGAGATCTGTCATCGATAAGCAAAACGCGAGGATGTGCTTGAAAATTAAATTCCATTGTCCTTCGACGAGGCTGGCGCACAGCTATCGTGTTTTCGATAACACCTTAACAATGGCCGATGTGACGTCCAAGGCTTGCAGAGAAGCCGTTCTTTATCTTTCCAAAAAGTTGAGCGCAATAGCTGTGGCGTCACGAATTCATGGAGGAGCTTTTTCGGGTTCATTGGAACCTCGACTGATCCACGAAACGTCAACAATGACAAATTTCACCCGAATGGGGGCTGAAGTAATCTGGAAACCTTCTGATTTCAGAAAGAGGACTATACCTTGGCTCACCGTGCGACCTCACCTGCAATCCGGAACTTCAGCATGTATTCTGCGATCCAATTACTGCTCATTGCGAGTGCGAAAAATTCTTCCCAGTCAGGCTCGGTCCTGCGAAAGGATGTGCCAAACGTATGAGTATTTTTTTTATTTATTTTTTTTTCAAATATTTAAAAACAGCCAAAAGCTTTCGGTGGCCGGTTGCAAGTTCAATCTAAACCTCGAAGTATTATGTTCACAGCTAAGAAACTTGGTGAGCAGTGCTTTTATCGGGCCACCTGCACGTTTGCCGATCAGTACGCGACCTGCACCCAGGTTCAGCACAACGCTATTTGCGAGTGCAAAACGGGGTACCACAGAGTCGCGCTATCGCGGCCCAGCAAAAAAGTCTTCTGCGCCGAGGGTGAGTTGTTGCATTACGTGTGAAAATTAGTAAGGATTATATATCAGATATTGCGGGGTTGGATTAATATAAGATAACGTTATACTGACATCAGACGGTCTTGAATCCATATCAGACCGTGTCACATTGATATCGTATAATAGCATAGGATTTACATCATGCAATGTTGTATTGACATTGGAGAATGTTAGATTGAAATATTTAATTAGTGTCAAATTGAAATCCGAGACTGATATCAAATGATGTTATATTGGCATCACAAAGTGTTAAATTGACATCAGATGATGCTAAATTGGCATCAAACATCTGGTGTGGCGTTGACATCAGATAATGTTGTATTGGCATCGTATGATGCTAAATTGACATCAAACGGTTGGTGGGATATTGACATCAGATAATGTTGTATTGACCTCATATGATGCTAAATTGACATCAAACAGTTGGTGGGATATTTATATCAGATGATGTTGTATTGACATCTTGTGATGCTAAATTGATATCAAACAGTTGGTGTGATATTGGCATCAAATGATGTTAGATTGACGTTATATGATGCTAAATTGACATCGAACATCCAGTGTGATATTGACATCAGATTGTGTTAAATTGAACGGGCAACCGTAGATCGTGTACCTGTAACAGAAGTCTAGGTAAATTTTTTTCTTACAGTCTGGCTTGCTCTTGGCTTAATTTATAATCACACACTTGCTATTTATTTACTGATTCCCCGCGCAGATCTGGTGCTGATAACAACAGACGTACCAACGCTGCTGGGCGTCGCTTCAGGCCTAGCGATCTTCACGGCCCTAATCTGCTTTGTCCTGAAACTATTCAGCAGGGCGAGATATACGAGACCAAGACACTACGCGAACGCAAATCACGCACCACCCATGCTATTCTCAAGCGATACGGGTAAGTAAAATACCCTTCGATGTAAACCAGTTGTATTAGAGAAGATTTCAAACTGTTTTGCGTGTCGTGTCGTTTGCATATTGCGTTTGTCGACGTCGTTATACCGTATATGTATATATACAATATACATATACCGAACATTTATTTTATACATCTGTATGTATAATATGTATTTGTAATTTTTATATTAACAAACGGGGAAATATTACTCACCTTTGATATTTTTCGAATATCTTACCGCGAGTAAATGTAATATTTCATGTTACAGATATTACAACACAATTTCACCGAAGTTATTCTTTTTCTACGTTTCGTTGTCCTTTGATTATTATTATTTAATAAAACGGTTCGGATCACAAGACAGCTGTATAATTATTATACATTGACATGACATGCATCCCAGGGTCAAGATTAATGCTATTATACTTACAATTTAGACAAATCACAGTGATACACGATTTTCATGATGATTAGAGTATAAAAGAAATTTTCATCACGATTAAACGTGACTTTTTTCTAGCAATAAACACGAATCAAACAACAGATTCATATCTCCGATCAAATTATCACTTTACTCTACAACCTAGAGGAAAATTCTTATCCGAACATTTCTGCGGTAAAATGTAGCAATGTTCCAGTACATGAAGACAATTTTGAAACAATGAAAAAATAATTATAATCGACGTATAATTATATCGACTTTTGGTGTAAAGCAAAATATCCTCTTTATGGGTTGCCCTGGTCGATTTTGACATCAACTTATATATCTCTAAATATCGAAGTCCACGTGAAAAGAAAATAAAGTAACACACAACGCAGCCAAGCAATGGGGATATTCGCCTCACCGCGTGTCCCGCGTCGAGTTTTAGGCTTCGTGCAAGAAGCGGATAACAGCAGTAGGGTGGTGCATTTGAAAGTTTTTTTTTCCTAAGGTGCCACTCGAAAAATTTGTGACAAATACTGAAAAATAAGTTATCGCAAGACCTGGAGGAGGTAGGAAAATATTTAGAGGTCGCTACCAATTATTGTAATATTGTTTATTTGTTTGTATCTCTACACCCTACGGACTTACATATACATTAGTTTATTTTTGATTTGTTTTTTTTTCGTCTCGTCGTTTGTCCGAAAGATTAATAAAATCGTCTCGTAGAAATTTGTATAACAGTTTTTGCCACCGAAACAGGAGTATCGCATCACCTTGACGTCCCCGTTTCATTTCGAGTACTGATTTTTATAAACAATGATTAATCGGACCACGATGCGAAAAAAAAAAAAAGATAAACTGATTTATAAATTTATAGAAGTCCGTAAGGTGTGCACATAAAAATAAATAAAAAACATTACAATAATTCGCAGCGACATCAAAATATTTTCCCACTTCCTCCGGGTCTTGCGACAATTTGTTTTTTTTTTTTTTTTTCCTTTTTTCAGTGGTACCTTGAGAAAGAGAGAAGGAAAGGAAACAAGTAAAAAAATGAAGCACCCTAAGCGGCAGGTAGAGAAAAATCGAATACCATAATCGACTTGCAGGTATACCATTGACACTCCACGGAGGTCGGCCGTCCTCGCGATCTAGCCAACGCAGCGGAAGCGCCCTGGCCTCTGCGTTCTCCAGGAGGCCGAGCAGCGGCGGAAGTCGCGGGCCCCTGGTGCCCGCTTCGCGAGCAGGTGCGGCCCGGGCCGCCGCCATCTTGCTTATATCGTGCCACCTCCAAGCGACAACGAAAGGTGGTGGAAACGGTGGAAACAGGCATCGACGGACCCTTAGCGACGTTGCTGAGGGATCCTCGGACGGCCTCGGTAGAACCTCGTAGCTCGCTTCACACCCTCCGACTATCGACACGAAAATAAATCGGCCAGATCAGGATGCGTCGGACGGAAAAAAGCTCCCCTTCGTTACGGCGATAACCTTCTTGCAAGCCCAACGATCGCCACTCGAGGCTTCGAAGCTTCTCTCGTGATACAGAAATTATCGAAAAAGTCAGATCAGTTTCTTGAATTCGCAAGTTGCGGAGAGATCTTCGTAGCTATTTTTTAACAAGCTCAAGTGCCCCAAGCTTTTATCAATTCTTCTAGTCGTTGTACACGGAGAGAAATTAACTATTTTCATTTTTTACCACAGTCGAAAAATATCGTTCTAGGTAGAAAATGAAAATTAGTTTTCTAGCTGTTACCGGAAAGTCTGGTATCCGTTGCTATTCTTACTCATTACGATCACTGTTGCCAGATTTTCTTGCAACTGTTGCGAAAATTTAATGCTTGTGCAACGATAAATTGATGTTAAAGCCTTGTTTAACTAAAAAGGTAGAATAAACCGAACAAACCGATTTTGCATTGCAATTACCAAAAATGAATCGTTACGCGAAGCTCGTTTTTCGTAATTCCAACAATATTCAAACAGTTTATCCAACGATACTTGCTTTATTGCATTTTTCTAGTTACTAACAAATGAAATTTTTCTCAGTGTATTACAAAATTGGCAACCTACTGGTTTGGCAACCCTTTCGGTCACAGAAACCGCTATAATGGCACACTTATATTTTATTTATTTTTCATTTCTTATATTCTATATAAAATCCTGAATTCTTTTGGGATTTTCAGGTATACTGAAAAACTAAATTGCGTGACTGAAAGGGTTTAAGGGATATTCAGGAAATTTTGTCTCAACAACCAATTGTTCAATTCGTTTCAGGTTTGTTTCATACAAGAACTACATAGATCGTATGTAGCTTCAGCCTCATTTTTTTTTCGTTAGATTCAATCGTTGGAATGCATCTTTATTGACAATAACGTTATCGACAATTGCAAAATCTGCTCGACCGGTTCATTTGAAATTTGAAGAGAGTATTCTTGGATATTGCTGAACTATCATTTATCTTTGCGAAGAGTACTGAAAAGTAAAAAGAGTTGTACGTGTCCGAGTAAAAATTCAATTTCAACTTGAAAAAGTTACCATTTGTAAAAAAAAAAAGAAGAAAAATCGAATCGTGACTCTAATTATAAAACGAGTTTATTCTCTCGTCCAAAAATATGTTGTTTACCTTATTACCAATAAAAATGCTTCCGGTAATTCCTTTCTTGTGAAAAAAAGATGCAGATAAAAGTCGATCTACTAAATTACGATTAAATCATACCCGAATCAAATTGAACAATTCGTTGTCGAGTCATAAAATTTTCCACAATTCATTTGCTTCAATATCTGAAACATGGTACTGCTGAATTTTTTCCAAAGTAACGAAAGGGATTCTTTTCCACCGATCGACGCGCCGGTTCTGTTCGGTATATTATAACTTCTTGGCCGCAGATCGTCCTGCGGCCATAAAAAATACATATCCTCGATCCCGTAAACTAATCCCATCAATCCATACGATAATTCTTTTCTCTCACTCACGCTCTCTGTCACTTATAATGTGTCCTTGTTATCTGTCCACCGTGCATCATACGTGTGTGCATATTATACATGTGCCTTATAAATAACTGAAATTACACTTTCGTTGTTTGAGAAGTAAAGGACAAAAAAAAAAAAATAAATAAAAAAATAATAAGTCAAAGAAAGCAGAAAAACTTCGGAAATACAAATTGCTTGTCCCGGTTAAACACACTTTGATGTTTGTCAGCTTTTTTATCATATATCAGTAATGTGGTGCCTCGTATTCTCGATGTTTGATTCGTTAATATTCCATTCTCTATACCTTTTGCATAATATCGTCATACCTGTCATACTTCACACATGAATCGTGTACCTTATTTAATGTGCTTGCGTTGTTCCCTGTCGTTTAACGAACTCCATACATTACACACCTATTGGACCACCTCATTCGCCAACAAGAACACAACAATTGTATAATATTATACGAATTTTCGTTTAAATTGATATGCTCTAAAAAACGAATCCCTTCCTCCGAGCAATGTTTCTCATATATTTGTAATTTTTTTTTTTTTTTCTTTTTTTCATTCTCGTTTCTTTCCGCGCGTTTCTCAAATCGGATCGAATGTTTTTTTCTTTCTTTCTTTCTCTCTCATATAGTTCTATTTCTTTCTTCAACGGTAAAACATATCATATCGACACAGAGAAGCACAATTACTGTTAAGAAAAAAAATCAATTCCCCGCATTACGAATACACACACACACGTGTATACAGGAGAGAATTTGAAAATTCGTTAGAGTGCGTAACGAGAGGGCAAGATGGCAGCGGCCAATATTTTCATTAAACGCACGAAATAAAGAAAAGGAACGATAGTACGAAAAACACACACAGAAAAAACAAAAAAAAAACTAGAAATAAAAAAAATAGAGAAAATGATCGCTTGTTCCGGTAAGAAATGCAAGATACATATAGTATAGCTGAAGAAATGCGATTTCGCACTAGATAGTCTAAGCTGCACCGTATAACGCATACTTACATACACATATATAATATACTAATATTTCGCAATTTATACACATATCTGATATAACGCATAAACACACACACACTTGTAGTAATACATATATATATATATATATTAGGGTGGTCCTCATTTACAATGTCGACGAATTTATTCCGGATCACCGCACCAAATCGACTATATATACTTCAAAAACAATTCACAATTTTTTTCATATTTTAACATCAACTGTAACCCGTGCCTGTAACAAGAAGGATTTTCCAATTTAAAATACACGTATTTCGGACACGTTCTTAGTATATATTTTACTGTAAGAGTAACAATGTTCGAAAACATCCGCGAATGTGAGATTCTAGTGAGCATTAGTGCTACTATCTGAGAAAAAATTCACATCATCATACCAGGTAATATAGACAATAGCATTTCTTATAAATAAAAAAAAAAAGTCAAATTTCTAGGGTGTGCAATTCGTCGAGATTGGTTGGTACGATGATGTGAATTTTTTCTCAGATAGTAGTACTAATAGTCACTAAATCTTCGCAATTACAGATTGATTCGAACATCGTCACTCTTACAATAAAATATATGCTGAGAATGTGTCTGAAACAAGTGTATTTTAAACGGTGATATCCATCCATTTACAGGCACGGGTTAGAATTGATATAAAAATCTAAAATAATTAGGAAATTGTTGTTGAATTATTTATAGTTGATTTGGGGGGTGGTCGGAAAAAAAATCATCACAACCGTAAGTAAGGATCACCCTAATATATATATATATATATATATATATATAGTATATACATATGATAGCCTCGCATGAAAAATTAGCCACAATTCAATTAACAATTTTTAATTTATCATATAACGATATATAGTTGTATTATACGTTATTTATCATATACAACTCAACAATTTTTGCGTTCGTTAAATCAGTTGCAAGATTTCCTATCTCTTTGATGAAAAAAACAATCGTTGTTTCATATTATTTATGATACGTATGTTTTTACACTTGGGTCACCGAAACACGGCACACTTACTATCGCCAATTCGTTCAAAGAATCGCACAGAAATTGAAAATATGATTCAGACTGCGGTTTGATCGGGAATCTATCCTTTGGCAGGGCAGAAATTGTAGCTTTTTCAAAATTAATTTGACAAAAACTTATTTTCAATACCCAAATGTTTTTTAAATACAAAATAAATGAGAATTAAACTATCTTAGTGCCTGTCCGGGGTTAGACAACTCGAATTATATATTTGAGCACATTAATTGCTTTAGGCGTTGACTGCTTTACGTTTTTATCTAACACAATCAAAGCCAGCTTTGAATAAAAACCGCAATCTATATCGCATTTTGTTACTTTGACAAACCAAGCAGTATAGAATAAAAGTTTCTTACGTACGTGCATCTGTAAGATAAATTTTTTCACTTATTCGTTGCTCCTTAAAAATGAAAATTAATTAATCGATTGACTCGTATAAATACACAATAATTACAAACACACACACACACCTACACCAGTCTCACTGTTCACGATAAAATACTGGATTCATTCATCGCACGATATCCTCTCTTTATACAGCTTCAAACTTAGTACTTGCCCAATATTATTTTATTATTGGCATGAATGACGCATGCGACGATTTCTTTTTTCACAAGTCAATGTGGTTATCGATCATTTTATAATAGTTTTCCGAGGGCCGGAAACTTGTCTCCGTAATTGAACGTTGTGATGAATTTTACAGACGAGTCAAGAACGCTAGAGAAAATTTAAAATCCGGATGGATAAAATCCACCTGTCAAATTTTATTCACTTTTCCTCTCGTGTTCTATTCCTGTAAAAATCTGCAGGAGATTCGAGAAGATAAATCGGGTACATATCTCGACTCGCATTTCGCAGAGAATTTATTTCCCTGAAGAAAAATCCGCGGAGCTTTTAAACTTGGTTTATCGTTTCAAAATCTGCAAAGTGTACGATCTAGTTCTATTACAAGTCTGGCCGAATGCCAGAGGCCATTATACCTAAACCCTATTACCGAGCATCCGTTTTTACCGAATAAGGAAAATTTAAGCTCACCTTCGTTCGAGGCTGACCAAAAATAAAGGCTAACTGAATACGTTGGATCACGTGTCGTAATAAATCGTATCGAATTTGCATGAGTAATCGGTAAAGATAGAGAGCATCGTTATTGCGACTATATCCTCATAGTTTTATGGCGCTAAGCTCAGCTCCTGATCATCCATGCGCTTTAGCACTAAAGCACGCAAGCGCGCTGTGAGAAAATTTTTATTCGTTATGGTTACCAGACGATTTTAATAAAATTGGTATCGTTTCAACAACGGTTTGGATATTATTCGACTCGTAAGAAAGTTTGGTAGAATTAGTAACTATTCAATGCAATAAATTATTGTAGTCAGTATTATATTTTCTGGTTAATGAAACATTCGACTTGATTGCAGGGTCGGGTTGATGTTCCGAAATTGCCTAATCCGAATTATTTTGTGACGAAATTTGAATGAAAGAAATCAAACTTTGACGAAACAACAAAGTTTCGAATGGTTGAAAAGCCGACGCCTCAAAGTTTCGAAATGCAAGATTCCGAAAATTCAAGTTACGATTAAGCAAAGTTCCGATCGAGTAAAATTACAAATATTAAAATATACTCACGGGGCGTAGTTTGGTTCAAAAAATGGGTGTAAAAAATGAAAAAACCCGAAAATAGAATTATCAGAATTCCGAAAGTAAAAATATCGAAAATCCAAAACAAAGAGATATCAAAATGGTGAAATTTGACCAAACCAGAAATTCACAAAACTGAAAATCTTGGATCATTCAGAATTTCAATGTGTTCGGATTTCAAAATTTTCTCATTTCCGCACTTCCGGAACTTTGACATGTCGGATTTACGCCCATTCGGAACTTTGTACTTTGAGAATTTTGAACGTCAAGTTTCAAACCATTCGAAACTTTGACATTTCGTCAAAGTTTGATATCTCTACTTCAAGTTTTGTAACCAATTTCGTTTTTCCTCCTCTACCCAGAACTATAAAGTAATTCGTTGAGGTTGAAAAAAATGAAGAGACGTAGTAACCATAACTAGAATTTTCTTTCGGTGGATTAAACGTTGCACGCAGCCGTTTTCGTCTCTCTTCCTTTTCCCTTTCGACCACCACGTCGTCGAATGGAAAAAGATGAATCGACAGATCGCCTCAGCTCCGCCTGATCTCTGACCGAGAAAATCGTCTTGTTCGTCCACCAGGTTCTCGTCGACCTAGCTTAGCCTCGATTCACAGCTCGACATCCTCCGCGCGTAGCTACAGCGCCCGGAGACTTGAACGCGAGAGAAACGAGAAGGAACATCGACTCGCTCTCCAGGAACTCAGGCTGCAACGTCAACGGGAACAGCAACAGTCTGCGCCAACTCCAAGCCCCAGGACACCGCATTCAACTGACGAACTACTTCCGTCGGTGGACGAGGTTGCCGAGGTGAGGATTCGGTCGAGCTGAAAATACAGAAGGGTCAAAGAATTGTACAAGACCCGCGGTATAGAATTTTTAACGAAAGAAAAATTTTCGCTATGGATTTTAGTAACGTAGGAAGTCCGAGTACTGTGACGTAAAAAAATAGAATGGACGGAATATCGTTTTTTTCATCACTAGCTTGCTCAAAGATGGCCACCAACTGTTCTTTCAGACATCGAAACTCGAAACAAATGCAAAAGTAGTATATTCAATTGCAAGACGTGCAATTGTTCATAAATTTGACAGTTGTTGAATTTTTGTCGCTATCCCGTACCACTGAAAAATCCAAATGAACGCCAATTCGAATCACGTGAATTTCAGCAAGTGCCAACAACGTCGGGTACGTCAGGAACAACGACAACAACACCACCGTTGGCTAAAGAAGCGAATGCAATATCCACCTACAACGGGCCTTGCACATCAGCCGACAGTTTTCAAGTATAGCTGAAGAAGACTAAAAGCTGCGATAGTTACGGTTCGTGTAAATAACTGATAATTTAAATAGGACTACTATACATATATATACACACAGACACACGCACACACACACACACACACACACAGAGAGAGAATTTTTCACTATAATTCTGAGCGAATGTTTCGAGTCACTGAAAAAATATGCACTCGAAGAAAGAATAAAAGAATAATAATAATAATGAAATATATTGTAATATTTGCGGCAGAGAGAAGAAGATAAAAAAAAACAGAATACAAAAAACAAAAACGAAACGGAGCTCTTATATTTATATTCTCCGGAGAAATCAAATTCTATCAAAAAGTGTCACGCACTTCCCGATAAATACTTTAATTACATAATCTGTCATTCGTCTATGAAAGTTAAATTATCGGTTACATTAAAAATAATCCGAAGGCTCTCGATTTTCTTAACCATTTCGAATAACAGAAAGAGCAGTAATAATAATACAAGCTTGTAGTTAGATATTTAACTTAAAGAAAGGCGGACATTGAAATGATCAAAAATCAAATTAGTAAACGTGCGTTATTATGTACAAAAGAATTTCGCTATGAATGACTTGCTCGGATTTTCATCGACGATTCTTTGCAAGTCCAATCGTAGCTTCTTTCGCGCATAAAAAAAAAAAAAAACAAAAAAAACGCGAACATTATATACTATGATTAAATTTAAGTCCAATTATATTGTATAATACTCTAATGTATTTCTATATAGGTATACTTTATTATACCCGCATATTTATTATATAAAATATTATTTAGCTTTCATTTTAACCTGCAAGTTTACTTGTGCGACTAACGATTTTGGATAGAATTATACACGGTATAATAAAATTGCAAAGAAATTTTTTAACAAATATCCGTATAGTGAGATTATTCATTCGTTTGCGGTAGAAATCGCGTGGAGTGAGAGAATTTATATGGATTATGCTGGAATAAAAAAAAAAAAAAAAAAAACAAAAAAAGAAAACAAAACAAAACTATGAAAATGAAAACAAAAAAAAAAAAAAAAAAACGTTGGTGTTTAAATTATACATTCGGTGTGGAGTAATTTTTACTGAATAAAAAAAAAAAAAGAACAAAAAAAAGGAACGAAAAAAAAAAAAGAAAACCTTTTCTCCGTTTCTCGTTTGTGAATTCGGAAAACGCAGTGGCAGATACAATTTTTTTTATTTATTTCTTTGAGAACGTTATAGGATATATAAATTGCATTGTTGAAAACCCCGTTCACGTGGTGTCAAAGACTTACGTAATTATATTATAATACATACATAGTATATTTATAGCGTATTTCAAAGCCTGAGTATTTGTAATAATCAGACTTGAAGATTTTTGAGCTTACGAATATCCCCGTTCAACGTCTTCGACCTGCTATATTTAATGTTCACAGAGTTCATTTAAACGGGCGAAATTACGCGTCTAGTGATAAAGAGGAAAGACGTGCTAAATTTAAATCTTAGATCACCGTTCGAAGCACTTTCTTCCGCGAGCATGTATCATTTGTCGACAAAACTGTGCCTAGATTTTTTTAGAATAGCATTTAACCGTTCGAATAAATTTTTCCGATATTTTTTGCAAATATTTCATTTTAGCTAAAATTTATTCGTTTCAGCGGTAAAGTTTTCTGAAAATGGCAGAAATGTTGATACAAAGAATAACGATAATTTTCACAGCTCTGCGATTTTTCAACCACCAAGTAAAAAATTTATCGCATTACGGGAAAATATTCCGGAAAAATATCAGCAATCGAGAGAAATTTGAAGAAATTAAAACGGCACTGAATCTCCTCGATCGCTGGACTCGGAATGCATGAGAATATAAATAAATCGTTTTATAGTATGAGGTCGAATTATACAACAGTATTTATATGTATAATGATATGTATTGCGTAACCACAGAGTAATTACTAACCAATTATTCATAATAATATATCGTTCGAGTAACTTGTGCTGCCTTTTTCGAGAAAAAGAAAATAAAAAGAATATCAATGAAATAACCAAAGTGGGGGAAAACCAATTATTGGAAATTCGAGCAATGCCCGAATCACTTTGATATATATCGAGACGGTTGGATATATAATATATGTATATACATATACATATACATTATATATATATGGTATATCGCAATGGCCGTAAGCAATGTTCGTGACCATATCATTTCAGCTACATAAATATACATATATGCACATATTGTGTAAACAATAATATGTATATATGTGTGTATATATACGCAGTAAATACTTTATGACGTTTATCAAATAATTATTATACCTATACATGAGCTGTTATCGTTTTAACCCCTATTTTAAATGTTTATTGTATGATAAATTGTAATATAGTCGTTGGGCAAATAAAGCTCGTTTTATATTAAACCGTTGCTGAAGCGCGTTATATATGGCGACGAATGATATTCGAAACGAAAGTAAATGAGAAAAAAAAAACAAAAAAAAAAAAGCAGTATGTGTATTTCTATTATTGGTTTATGAAGTTCGTTATTTCTACGAAACAATTAGTCAAGTCCTACACTGTTTGCCAGTTTACCAAGAATCTGGTTATTTTATTATTCAGGAGTAACACTCGTCTCGAGTAATTAGCTTGATTACTGCGTTATCACGGTGTGAAAATCTTCACCCCCAAATGAAAACACGTTGAAAGCTATTGCCGTTAAAATTTCGTTTTCAATTTTGCATTGTAAAAGTAACACGAATCTACAGGAACCAGAATTCACGGTATAAAGTCATCGTTGAAAAATCGGACGATTTTCGCAACCGTACTCGGAACAAATAACAGATTGCTTGGAAAAAAAATTTAATCCTCGTAATGTGTGGGGATAAAAGATTCATGTTGCATGTGTGTAACGTAGAATTTGCAGATCGGTGAAGAGGATAAGCTTTATGGCGGTGAAGAATTGCGCATAACCGTGAAGGGAAGTCGAGGAAAAATTATCCTACCAGAAGAGCCCAGTGAAAATGCTGAGCTCTGACCGGTCTGAACACTACCCTTAAGAATGACGGAGGACATAGACGTCGTCTTCAAGGAGCCAAAAACGTTCAAACAGACGCTGAAAGCGCTGAATTTTTTCTGCTGGCTTATGGGAACCGGAGCTTGTGAAATTGGTGGTTGGAAGAAGTGCTCGATACTGATAAGGGTCTTGCACTTCACGGTATGCTCGGTGATAATAGCCTACGGGATAACAGACTTCTTCTCGTTCGGGAACATCTTCAAGAGCGAGATGTACAAGATAATGTACTACATGAACAAGGCCGTCATTTACGTCACGTCCTATTACTACGTACTTCTCGGCGTGATCCATAAGAAGAGTTGGGAGAAATTCATCGAGAGGATCGATCACCTCGACAGGAAAATACGGAGGGAAACATCCTTCGACGATCGCTCCATCAAACTCAGGCTGGGACTTGCCCTTGGGTTCACCATCCTTATGGGTCCCATTTCAGCCGTGTCTCACGTCTTGTACTACAAGCTGACCGATCCCTCGCAGATATACACCTCGGATCTGCTCGTTTATTACACGGTAGCCCAGTCGCTCATCACAAACTTTTGGTTCGACATCGTCGTCTGCACGATTCACCAGAGGTTTAAGATCGTCAATAGACTCATCAAGCAGATCGGAGACTCGTACGCTGCACCGTGGATCGTCCTCAAGATCCAACGACTGAGGGAGCTGCATCATGGTTTGTGATTTTTTGTCAATTTTTTGGGTCTTTATATTTTGAACGAAATGTTTATTGTCCAGTCAAAATAGATATGGATTAAAAATATTCGGGATTTGACTGTATTTTTGTGTATAAGTGGTTTTAGATGCTCGGGATAACTCAAATCTGAAGTCATTATTCATTATTCTGCTGCATAGCTTTTAGCGTTTTGAGAAAACAGCAAAATTTTTGATTATCTCTTAACAAGATGAATAGAAAGTATCGATTTTTGGCTCAGCAACTTCCTTCCCGAGTGCGCTTTTTTCAACTGATTTCCGCTTAGATGCTTCTGAGTATTACCAGAATAGAATGAAACAGAAAACTTGAAAGCGATAATTCTGCAGATCATTAATTTCTGCAGAAATCTGCGGACTGGTCAGCATAGTGAACAAAGTTCACGGTATGCACTTGCTTTTGAGCTCGGCAAACTCGTTCATGATGGTCTTGGCTACGCTGTTCAGGATCTACATAGGGGTTGTGGAATTGAAGTTTGAGTTTATAATGATAAACAACGTGCTTTGGATCGTATACGCGACTCAGTTTGCTCTAAATTGTTTCGCGTGCACTTTGACCTGCCGCGAGGCGATATCGACTGGAATCCTGATCCACGAAGTCGGACTTAAGAACAATCAGCTAACGAATAAACGTCTGTACAACAACACCGGAGTACATAATAACAGACGGTCATTGAGCTATCAACCGGAAGCGAAAACCTACGAAGGATCCTGCGTGCAGAATGAAATCGCTCACTTTTCTTCCCAGTTGCAACAAAATTCCGTATCTTTCAGTGCCTGCCATTTTTTCGAACTCAACAACGCGCTCCTGCAAGGCGTAAGTGTGAATCCTCAAATTTTCCCTACGATTAGTGCAGACTCATCAAAATATCAACCGTCAGTGTTTACAGTTGTCTTTTCGCTTCGCAGTTCGTCGGCGTCATCACGACGTACCTCATTATCTTGATTCAGTTTTACGTACCGGACCGAAAGACGACAAACTTCGGATCCACCACCACCCCGTCTACTACAACTGAACAATTTGATATCTATAACTCAACATCTGCGGATAGCTAGATAAAAATGAATGAAATAGAATAGGAAATTGTATTTTTCACAGAGGACCTGAAAATTAACTGAGATGTTAAGCTTGAGAGAATTTATCAGAAATTGAACATTCGCGAGGAGCGATTCAAGCTTGGTTCTGGATACAGATTCCCTTACCGACATCTTATCGACACTTCCAATGTCTGGATACAGATTCCTGTACCGACATCTTACCGACAATCCCAATTTCGGTACAGAAATCCAGAACCGAGCTTGAATTGCTTCTTTTACGCTTAGAAAGTAAGAGGAAAAACACTGTCATTTTGAAACCATTGCTATTTGAATCTTGGATTTCGTCGCAATCGACTTTCCGTTTTAAACCATGTCGGTTAATTGAACTTCAAGATATATTTCACGTGAATTTTAGTATAGCACGTGTTTGCAAATATTTTCTAGTCACAGACTCTATTCTTGATGGTGGTTTTTAAAATCTATCGTAGGTCAGATCGCGAACCGAATAGTCTATCATTAGGCGCAACCTGACTAGTCATCAAAAATTCACACAGTGGCTCATGTACGAATGTTTGTAGTGAAACTAATGCTCTCAAGATCGTACTACAGAAAAACGATACATAGTTTAATACACAATTGGTAGAGAGTGCATGAAAATTTTTTAATTATTTTCGTTTAGTGATAGCTCTTTGGATCTTACGCCCGAACATGGTTCAAATATGGAGACAAGTATTTGAAAACTAGTTTCATAAAAACTATGAATGAAATTAAAAGTACGTTATGTTCACACAATTACAAGAATAATATTAAAAATAATATTTGCATGTGAGTTTCAATTTATTTTTTACTTTTCTCAAAACTGTCATTATAAATACTATGTTCGTTGTTTATTATACATTGTATATTTATACATCAGTGACTTATAGTAATGTGTTTTGACTTTTGTACAATGATTTTTACCGGGCGGTAAACAGTGGTATATAAATTATGATGAATAAAAACGAGTAGTTCAAATTGTCAAGTGAAATTTAATTTCACTTCGTCTTTTGGTGATCGGTCTTTGAGCGCTAATATCTAGGCCTGCCATAAATTATTGTTCAAGTGCTTCCGAAGTAGGACTGATACACCATGCCCATAGATGTACTTGCGAACCACGTAAAACAACACCACCACGTCCCAAATCCAAGCAGCCCTCTGAAGACGTCAGTCGTGAAAACCTGTGAATAAAGAGGCAAGAATTGTCAAACAGTTCTCAATCGCCTCTTGCTTACGACTCACCTGTTTCAGTGAATCTAGAGCCAGATGAAACTCTTGTGCTGTTTGAACGACAGTCTTTTCGTCATCGTCGTCAAAAATTGGGGACACAATTTTCGGCGGTTGATCAGCGGGACACTCTTCGATCGGTACATCTCTGAGAAGTCCTTCCCAAGTAAAACCGCCTGGAAAAAGTTTCAATTCCAGTATCCAAGGTATGTCGGTAAGCGTTTGTAGCCCGAGAAAAGGTGAAATGGTAAAACTGGAGCTTACCAAGAGTTTTATACATGAGAGCAAGAAAGAGGCACATGATGATTGGAGCGACATACTGCAGAGCTACTACACACATGTAGTAAAATACCGCAGCGATCTAAAATAATTGCGGTATATTTTATTGCGAGTGTAATGTCACGACCCATAAGATTCGTGAAATATTGTAACACACCTTCTTCTGAAGATCGGTGTTTGTTATTCGGCCGGCTTCTTTTTTCTGGTCCTCCAGTCTCTGGCTGGCGAGATTCAAATACGATTGCAGGTACAATGGCATTAAGCATAATCTCAAAATTACCGCAATCACCACAGCCGCCAGTCTCATGCTCTCAAATGCTTGGACGCTCATTCTACGAACAGAAAAAACGATTGACTGAAATTGTTAAAATAAAATTTACGAACTTCCGGATTGATAACGAATACTCACAATGGGCCGTTCATACCGGCGAATATTCTAACAGTCAAGTAATCTCTGCTCACAGGTTTGATCCACAGTATTACCAAAATAAAGGGGGAAGCAAAACTGATGTTTAAAAGCAACTGCAATAATCTTCTCTCTTTGCAATACCTGCAACGACAAAAATACCGGCGTGTATGATGCTCAAAAATTTATCAAAAGCAATTTCAGAGTTTCTTCTAGAAGGGACATTGACGTACTTAAGTGAGTCCCAGTGCATTCTGGACATTCTTAACCCTGGAAAGGTAAACAACGATCCAAGGAGTCCGCACCAAAGGGCTAAAAAAAATTTTAAAACGATCTTGGAGGCTGGACCTCTGAAAAGAAATTCAATATTCGATGTGAGCTTTTGTTTAGTAATGCTTCACCGATATCAGGGGTAACACTAGTTGTTAACTCACGTCGACGAGAGACCTTGGTTATCCAAAAAAGCAGACGCACTTTGATTGAAGCTAACATAGGCTTTTTCGAGGTCAATTTCAAGAGTATTTTCGTCAACGATCAGAACCATCATGGCGATCAGGAGGTAGGCGAATCCCGTAACTATACAAGTGGACCTTTCCCCGACGCTCTCTTCACCTTTAAAGTACTGCACCCAAAGGGAGAGTAGAGTTTTGCTAATTGTGGTGAATAGGAAATTTGTCAGAAGGCATGCTTTAAGCATTTCTGTAAATATTGCTCATTATATTTCGGTGCCACTGAATAAAAGGATACAGTGAGAATCCGATAACCAAAGCACACCATAGCATGCTAAGATTGAACTCTTCTTTCATTGGATAGTAGTACGTGTAAACCTGATGACAAAAATTTGATGAATGAATCAATTATGTGATTATAATTATCAATTCTCAAGGCGTCTCAGTGCAGAGCATAAATTTACCTCGGTCAGAATATAAACCAAGCTCGCGTACAGTGAGAAGTCTAGCAGCCACTGAAATTCAGTATAAAATTTCAGATGTATAACATCTAGAGCCGAAACCTTGGCGCTTTCCAGGCTGATTTCCAAGTTCCTAGGAACGTGAAACACGTCAGGCGTCTTTCCATTCTCAGCATGTTTACCCTTTTTTGGTTTTTCCTTCGGCACTCCAGCAAGTATCCTGAGCTCCTGATCGGTAGGATAGAGGTATCGTATCAGACTGAAAGATTTCGCTCAGGTAAGTGATCGAACAGATGTGATTCAACGATTAAATTCTAAATAACGACCGGCGGTTGAATCGGCAATGAAAAATCAATGCGTACCCAGTGGAGCAGAGGATCCATCGAGCAAACGAGTAATGAGGTCCAAGTTTTTGTATCACGCTGACCATAACGAGAGTAATGACCAGTTGCGCGCCAAGAAGAGCCTAATGGAAAAGGTAATAATTTATGAAAAATGTAAACATCAAAATTTTACGTGTAGCCTGATCTTGCCTAACCTAGATAAATTTTCTCCTAAGCTACTTGCCATGTCGGAGGGAAGGGAGACAAAGATACGGACGACTTCTAATTCGTTTCTACCAAGAATACATCTAGGTCGCCCGAGTCAACGAGGCCAATTAACGCTTATTAAAAATAATTAACGCCTAAGACGTTCGGCCGCGCTGAACGGTGAACCCGGCTGTTCGTAGCTCCGGGTTATTCTGCACGCGACTAAGTGTTGTTACCGTCAGCGGCCGCGGTGCACGCCTCTCACTCTCGCCTCGTCTCTGAAGCGAGCTTCAAAATACTCCGGACCCTGCCCCTCGAATTAAAAATAGCAACACATCGCTCAACTTCACACAAATTGTCTCCGTTTGAGATAACTGCGGCGACTGCGGCGAACCGAAAAGTATTTTTGTACATAAACGTACTGTGAAACAAAAATTGGGATCGGGTTAAAAGGCGCTCTAGCATTTGTACGGCAGTTTAAAAAACATCCAGAAAGCGAAGAATCGTAAAATATGAAACATAGAGAATCTACTTCGTTTCGATTCGACGGAATACACGAGGGATTTAAAAAATGATCGAAGATATCTTCGTTTGTTTTCGCTCTCGATTGCCGATTGTTCCGGAAACGGAACACCCCCTGACGGGAGTCCGCGGTACTAGATCGGTACCTTAGGACGTCTCTACGGCTTCTTTCGACAGTCGGTAATCGGGAGGGCGAGGTGTGACAACTGGATCGTGAGTTGCTGGAGATTCATCCGATCGTGGTCTTGCGTCAGACAACAATCGAGGCTGTTCAAAATATTTGAAACGAAAGCTTCGTGAATGTACGCGGAGTGTGTGAAAGCGTTGCAATCAAACGTAGTTATTGAGAACGATGAAAAGCTGTAGTGATGTGAATTTACTACGTTTCTCCCATCGGTCGGTAATCGAAACTGCAAGGTATGACGGGAATGAACGACTGTCAGTTGTTTTAACAATAATCTGCTATCTCTTTTGTGCTGCCGAGTTCGCGAATAGCGTTGCCTGTGTCCTAGGGAGTTTTTAGCGTGTAGGCTAATTTCGGAATGCGCCCTAGTCTGATCGTGTTTTCTGCGTCCTACGAATATGAGTGGTCAAAAAATTGTACTCAAAGCACATACTACTGAAGACAGCCATCCAATCCATCGACATCGCGAAAAATGCAGCCCAAGTAATGTAAGATAAAAATATATTAGGGTTATTCTGTCTCTTTCACTCTGTATTTGATCGACTGATTGTGAGAGGAGATTTGTCGGCGAATCAGATGTAGAGCGTACATCAACATATACTTCCCTCTCTCACTCCTCTGCTACAATTTCCGTAATCGCAAAGCTACCTCTAGCACGATATGCTGTAAAGAGATTGCCCGAAAGTCCTCGAAGTCTCTTCTCCGAGAGTGTGAAAAGGTGCGATTCTGGTATAGCTACTAGATTCGAACGTCGTATGAAAACGCGGTTTGTTCACCGGCTCAGCTCTATGACGTCACGACAATACATATTCGGCCATTTTGATTAAAGATGGCGTCGACGCTTGCGCGCAGATCGTTGAACGCGAGGACAAAGGTTGCCGTCAGTATCAGAATCGACGGCTAGCGATGTGTTGAGTATACGTAGGTGGGTTCGTTGGTTGGGTCGGTCGGTCGGTCAGCTGTAAACCGTGCAGTAATTAAAGCTGGTGATCATGGCTTAGGCGTGCGGTGATGGGTGGAAAATAATTCCGTGGTGAAAACGGTGGTGGTTGTACAAGTTTTCAGTGAACAAACGGGAATATCGCAAGTTACTCGACGACAGCGACAGCGACAACAACAACACGACGAGTAGGCGCTGAAAGAAGGATAAGGCGGAGGGTTCGCGAGTTAATAAATGAAAAACGAGTGAAAGTGGTGGACGATAACGCGTGAATTCGTTCTCTGTGATAATAACACGAGCGATGGTTACGATGTTCAGTGAGTGCGGATACGTCCTCTTCCTGCTGCTACTCGTCCCCTACATCGAAAGCGGTGAGTACCAACCAACCTACCTTTACCTTTTTTACCCGCCTCTCTTTCGACTGACCGTGTGAATCACCGCTTATAGCGGTCAAACTTTACGCCCAGGCGAAAGGCTGCTGCTCATTGTCAGCCAGCGCCGCGTCCGACGATCCCGTGACAGGTATCCGTCATCCGAATCGCAGTTTTCCATTTTCCGTCATTTTCCCTGACAATGAGAGATAAAAGTCTCCTCCCTCTTTTGTTTACCTCCCCCCCCGTCCCCCTCCACCACCCGGCCACCCCATGTTGTCCGTTTTTTTGGTCCTTTTAGCCTTTACGTCAGACTGAATTCTCGGCGACGTTGTAGCCAAGTTCGTTAACTCTCGATTTGTCCGTCCAGTCATCGTCGCGACATTAATACGAACCTTGATTGCGATGTATGAAAGTAATGGGGAATTCTTGGTATTCTTATACTTTCAAGCTTCCCCGAATCTCGGTTATGATTCGTCAGTCAGGATGTTCGAAACAAATTATTAACAAGATGATGAAGTCGGAAACTGCAGCGACGATGTTATTATTTATTAGACTGTATATAAAAAGCCCAAAAAAGACTTTTTTTTTTTTTTTATTGACCTTGGAACTTTATGACTCGTCATCGCATTCGTATAGTGATGAGACGAGAAAGTATTTTTTGTAGAGAATTGAACGCTCTGCAAAAAAGTTTTCTTATCATGTTACGATAAGTGTACTCTTTGAAAAGTTATTTAAGGATTTATGTATACATATGCGTATACCTATATCGATAAACGTTTATGATCTACGAGATTGTTGATATTTTATTAACGTTAACGCAACGGAGCATTGAGCAAAAAAATCACAAATTTGCATCATCTTCATAATGACTCTGTACGTGTCAAGTGTTCAAAATGTAAAATGATATCCATTATCTTACGTTTGCTTAAGCTCTCCTGAAATAAACGATTTTTTCTAAAAATCCGTCATTACACGAACACTGCCGACTCCGACATCTTGAAAATCCTCTTCTCGAAACTCTAGAAAGATCTACAAAAAATCCCGCCTTATTCTTTACGAGGGCAAGGGGGGGGGGGGGGGGAAGTAAAAAAGGAAACCGACACTCTCTTCGAGATTTAAAAATGGACCCCCCCAGCTGCTGCTCTTCGCTTTGTTTTGCTCGCCACTTTTACCCCTCTCCCCTAAGTTTTCGGGCCAACCGTGTTGCCGCTACTTATATGTTAGACCTAGGAATTTAAACTCCGTTTGAACAACGGGTGTATGTATATTGTATACGTATTATGTAGATGCGTAGAAGCCGAATCGCATATGCATCATTTTACCGTGTTCGCTGCTGCTGCTGCTGCTGCTGATGCTTGCTTTTTATATACATTCTTGGATACTGTATCCATTTTATCATTCCACCTCTTACCACTTTTTTTTTTTTTTTTCATTCTTCTCATGAATTTCAACGAATATGGAGTATAGGCAGGGTGCGTTTGTAATATCGTGTATCTTATTCTCCTCAACGCGCTCTGTTTATCTATACGATCTAGAAACGAACATATTACGTCTATCCACCGTGAATCTTGTACTATAAATTACAACGCGTTGTTACGTACTTATTCGTGTACAGTAATGATGTACGCTCGTAGCAGCTGTAGAGAAAATATGGGCAAACTTTTTCACCTCATTAATTCTTCTGATGAAATATCAAAGAACATTCCGAAATCAAACAACCGAACATAGGTGAAATAATAATAACACAAGTACGTGCGTACGTACGCGTGCGTACCGTAGAAATGAATTTAAGTATAAATTAAACGTAAAGTGATTATCGATTTTACAATTTGGATCAGTATATATACACGTATAATATTGCGTAAGGGCAACGGGTAGAGAAAAGTTTGACATCAAAATTTTACGTAGATATAACTTTATGGCCAATTTAAAACGATTTTGATTGTAGGGAAAAGAAAGAAGCATAAAAGATGAAATTTTATCGACAACGAAACGACGGCTGCATAATTTTTCTATAAATGAATTTAACGATCATGTGAAAGAGGGATTTTATTTATCATTTCTAACCGAGATTCGTTTGTTTTATTTCATAATTCTTGTTTCCCGATCTAATTTTCTCTTCCGTGGACGTATTAACAACTCTCTTTTGAGAGTAATTTTTATTTATTTTATTTTTTTGGCTTCCCCGTGACGCTGTGCAGAGGCACTACGAAGAGGCTTTGAATGCGTTTAACCCGACCCTAAAACTCTCGAGAATGTATTTACACAAGCGCATGAGTTACTGAGTGAGCGAGCGAGTGAGGAGGGGAAAAGAGACGCGGGGAGGCATTAATTAACGCTACCCAAGACCGGATGATCCCCAGGATTACCATTTGAAGGGCGCAACGCTTAAAAACATAGGCAGCGTATATTGGGGAGAGGAAAACGTGGTGGTTAGAATGTTGTGTGGAATTTTATTCGCTTTCCCCAGAGACGGAGAGAGAGAGAGAGAGAGATGACAGAACGAACGAACGATAATCGAAGCGAGGAAAATATTGTAACGATCTCGGACGTTACGGAATAAAATAACACCGAATTTTTTGAGCGTAAAGAAATGATGTTGAACAGGCAAAAATGAATTAAACTGTAAAAAATGCTTTTTTTTTATTATTCACGACAAGTGTTTCTAGACAAAAGTTAGAAACAAGAAGACTGTTGTTACAATAATACCGGTAACGTACTCTTCTTTCAACCCCTGACACGCAATAAGGGTAAAATTTCCCCCAAACAAAAATTTTGTACACTTGGAGTAGACTGTAAGGATTGAACCTCTTTAACGTTCGTTTTTATTTGTTTAGTTCAACTTAATCACTCTCGTGATACAATCATTTTATGCGGAATTGTTTGAACTTTAATTAAAAAAAAAAAATAAAGTAAAGAAGATATTTCGCTAGCTTTATTAGAAGCTGAAAAATTCGAAATTAATAATTATCGTTGGGTATTTTTTACATTCGTTGCCACGAGAGGTGTGCGGTATGGATGTTTGAGCTTTGATTCGTGTTTTATCTGTGACGACTACCTACTGGTGAAACAAATTGATTGACAAAAATCGTGAAAATTGAAGGAATAATTCCTATACAGGTGCGTGTTTTACATAAATTACGAGTTTATGAGGCCGCTGATTACGAATCTGATATCATATGAAAATTTCAAATTCCATCCAATCCGGTTAAAAAAAACCTTGTCCAGGGAGTTTTCGGATCGCTGATTACGAATCTGAAATCAGATTTTGAAAATTCAGTACGTCGAATTTAATCAGCGACGCCGAAAATCCCTGCATAGAGTATTTTGACAATATTCGATAAAATTTGAAATTGTCGTCCACCGTATTCGCTCCACCATTTTGAATTTTTCAAATCTAATTTCAGATTCGTAATCAGCAACCCCATAAACCATAAACTATTACGTTTATATGAAAGTTTAGTCCTTTCGTTTACTCCCTTTTTCCTTTGTCTTCCGTGTTCTTCTTTATGTCCTTCGCTTCTCTTGACGAAAAAGCAAAGAGAAGTAGTTACATTTTTTTTATTATTTTATTTTTTTATCGTCGTGGTTCTTTTCCTGCCTAGTTCTTATCTGCCTGTCTAAATTTGATCCGTCAACGAAGGCAGTATGTTTTACTTTTGTAATCGCCTATCAGCACGTTTCACACGGTACATTATAGAATATATAGATCTACGTAACGCCGAGCTTGTAGATTAAAATCCGGAAAGGAGAATGAGAATGAAATGGAGAGAAGCGGAGGAATGGCCTTGAAAATTTTATTCCACCAACGACGGGAACGCGTGCTTGTATAACCTCGAATTGTTACACCCAACTACGACAATGACATACCGATGAATGCCCTATACGTGCAACACACGATTCGTCGTATATTTTAAACACACGCGCGCTGCGCTGCTTCGTTTCGATTACATGTACAGTGTATTATCAAATCGTAAATCTCTACGTATTAAATCCTACCGTATTGGCACAATGGAGCAAAACTGCAGCCTCAACATGTGGGTGCAATGTGTATAAAAAAAAATATATGAAAAAAAAGAAGCTCTAATTTTCGTAGCGATATATATTTTTTTTTTTTTTTTTATTCTAAAATATTGTGTAAAAAATTGAAAAATTGTTATTCCATGGTGTACGAGGGCTTGAAAACAGTACCTTCTTGTCCTTGATGCTTTTTTGAATTATACATTTCTTCTGTTAGAAACCCAGCCTTGAATATGAAATTTTTCAAATCGACCGATAGTGATCCTGTCCAAACAAAGACGGCAATTGAAAAATCCTTTTAGGAGTATCTTTCCAAACTCCAAACCTTTTATAAAAAAAAATATTCGACTCAAAGTTCCGATCCCATCGGTTTGGCTTGGTCGTTTTTATTTATTTTTTTTAATTCTATTTTATTTTTTTATTTTGTGAAATGCTCTGTATGCATCATGTACTGCGATATGTTTCGCAAATTTATTTCAATGTCGATGACTTTTAACGCGGTAAGATGAGATAAAATTGAAAAAAATAAATACATAAACAAATAAAATTGACAAAGAAAGAGGCATAAATTTATTTGCTCTATTTTATTTCCCGTTCGACGATATAGAAAAACGTGTATTACATACTTGTTGGTTTTCACAATTTTTTAACTTCCTTCTTTCTTTTTCTGTACTGTGAACCTACTTATAATCGCGATGCATAATAATTGTAGAAAGAAAAAACGAAAGAAAATTGACAATAATATTATTAAATTTTCGTTATTGTATATATGTATGATTTGATAGTTTCGACGGATCAATATTGATCGAAAACTCTAAAATTTTTGTTGTTCTAATATTTGATACTTGAATGAATAAATAAATAAATAAATAAATAAATAAATATAAATAAAAGATAGCTTCTATGATTGAATAATGTTTTTTTTTTCTTTTACGTCAGAACTCAGTGCGAGTAAAAATTGTTGAATTTTCTTTTGATGAAACTTCAATCTCGATCGCTTAAAATTTGACGTGAATATTAAACGATGTTTCTTATTCTATATTTATAGATTAATTATTTTCACATGTTGGACGTATAATTGTTACACATTTTTTAATTTTTTTTTTTACATATATAACGTACTCCTGCAAACATGTATCGCGAAGCACGCGACTGACGGCAGAGGCAATTTATTTATAAGGTCGGAGATTAAAGTCACGATGTTATCGTTGAGAAAAATCGTTATTTCGCTACTTCGGAATCGTTTGAAATTCATGAAATTATATAATACGAAAAAGTGTGTAAAGATTTTCTACAAGTTTAACATCCACAGAGTAACTCGCAATTTCCAAAATAATGTTGTATTTAACACATTCATTTTACATTTTATATTATAAAGTAATGCCAGTTTGACATATTATTATTGTTATTATTATTATTATACGCTCATGAAATCAATTTTTGTTCGCGAAACATGATCGTTATTATCACTGTATCAAATTACGATGTATATACAGGGTGTCCCAATTTAAAAGACGCATACCTTTCAATTGAACCATTAGATCGGCTCCAAACATCGTGCGTCTTTTAAATTGGGACACCCTGTATAATATATATCCCTTGTATTATACATATGCATGTGATATTTTTATCCTCACACTGTCATGAATCAATTATCAGGTCTCGTATGTATATATATATTTATTTATTTATTTTTATCACCGAACATATATATATATATGATCAATAAATTTTGAACCCGTATTAAATTCGTGATTTATAAAATCGTGCGTCCTGTCGCTACAATTTATTTCTACCGTATGCAGCTACGTATTAAATTTAAGAACTGTCACACATTACCTACACGTGGTGTAGACATGTGTGCCTAATTATCTACGTACAGGAAGAGAGGACACTAGGCATCTCATCGTATCGCCGCAGTTTAGATAAAGACTCGAATACTGGTAATATATCGGACTGTCGAGAAGCTTAAATGTTCGTAATAAAGAAGAAGAACGTTATCGGTGATGTTGAATTCTTCGAAACTGAGTAATTAGTATTATATTGTAGCGTGTATAATCTAATCGTTACGATGTCAAAAGCGACACCAACGAAACTCTCCTCGTCATACTTTTTCAATCGACGTTTTGTTAAATACACGATTACCGAACGCTGGGGACGAAATAAAAATAAAGAATGAAAATAATGTCGATAAATTTGACTTTACGAAATTATTTTGTATACCTAAACAATTTGATTTAATTTTACGGTTCACCGAGTATCAGATGCAGTTCGCAAAAGTAACGAAATAAATTTTTTTTTCTTTTTGCTTCTATCGTCGCATCGTTTTCAAATATTGTAATACCGTTGACTCGACGAACTTCGTTGAAATGAAAAGCGAGACAGAGAGCGAGAGAGAGAGAGAGAGAGAGAGAGATTTTTATTTTTCCTTCAATTTCGTGCGTCATTTTTTAGATCAGAAGCGTATAAAGTCGATCTGTTTGATAGACATTTACCTTGAAATTAATTATTCTGTAGGTTCTGCAGTGTATAATAATGATGATAAAAAAATTGAAGAGAGTTTCGTAAACCATTTATTCAAATGAAAAATTTTTATACGAGATACGCTTATATTTGTATATATATATAAACGATACAGAGAATCTTTTCGCGTGAGAAATTAAAGGCAGGGGGAAAAAAAAACAAAAAATTTCTCTTCTCGCTTCTGCGCCAGATTTCAGCAGAGAGGAAAAGAAGAGGGAGGAAGTAATTTGGAAGGGGGGAGAATATCCTCAAATCTCGCCGAGTATAAGGAGGCGTATCGCGTTTCTTCCTCCCTCTCTCCCTCTCTTTCTTTCTTTCTCTCTCTCTCTCCCCTTTCTCTCCACCTGCCGCTTATACCTTATAGTCCTCATAGTCCTTACAGTCCTTATACCTTGTATTACCAACCCGCCTAATCAGTATTCACGTGCACGTTTCTAACCCTTCTCCAAGGGCCGAGATTTGAGAACCTTAGTCACCGTCAGGGCAAATGTACGTACGTAATTACCCTACTCTTTGGTTATTATAATACATGTGCACGAAATAACGCGGAAAACCACGTATTACCATTTTGAAGTTAAGTATAACGAAACGTTTGTATTGGAACGATTCACGTTTAAGAAAAAAATTACGACGAAGAGCTGGCAACTTTGTACTGTAAATAAATCGCTACTTTGTAGCTGGGTAAAAATTTAATTGGGTCCGAGATTTATTGTTACAAACTATTGTAAAAAATAAAAAAAAAATAAATTCACCTCAATTTTGAAAAGGCAACTCCTTGAAGGTCATTTTTAATTTGACCGATAATATTGTTGATGTTTTTGCCTTCAGGTTTCGTTACGTTGACGTTAATATAACACTTCAGCCTGATAAAAATAACCATTGTCTCAGGACTTCAAGGATTGTCTGAAATTTAGTAAATCGTAATAAAACGAGATATGTTCATTTTTTTTTTGACATCGTAGTTCCTTCGGTGTCGTTATAAAATTTTGAAAATAGGTAATTCTTTATGTATGTACGTTACGAACTTCAACATCGACATAAATCGTGGCATAACTTTACACGTTGTATAATAATAATAATAATAATAACAATAATAACAATAACAATAATAATATATTTCGATGTAAATCTCAAACTTTTTATCCCATTTTCAAACTACGATGAAAATATTTGAGCTCGGAATTTTGTAGAAAAAAAAAATTCGCCATTTCAAAAAATGTCTCTTCACGTTTTCGCTCAGTTATATGATTCTTGAGATCGTGCATTCGCTAAAAAAGGAATGAACATTTAAAAAATTTGAAGTCATATTTCGGACCAAGATGAAAAAAACAAAAAACAAAAAAAAAACAAAAAACAAAGAACTCATTGTACGTTAAAGTCCGATGATTTGACTCGGAATGCCCCGTATGTTGTGTATAATAACGCGATGTTAAGCAGCGAGATGTATATTATATGTGTAAACGATAATTTTCACTTACAAGAGAGTATTGATTAATTATTTACTGAATCGGTCGCGCAAGAGTTTGTAAAAAAAAAAAAAAATAACAAAATAAAAAAAAAAACAATCAATAAATTGATAACAGTAGTGAAAATTAAATATTAGCGATTAACGGAGAATTGGATGTATAACGTTGAAACGTATGTATTATGTAATTCGATCTGTATATAGTAACGTTGTTTGACAGTTGAGAAAAATTCGTTGTCTTTTTTATCCTGTCTATATCGGTTGATTATGGCCATGATCGTTTCATGAAAAAAAAAAAAAAAAACGTGCGCATCGGAACGTCGATGACGAATAGTTCTTGTAACGCGCTTTGTATATCAGCGATTAGAAGAAGGAATTCGATATTGAACAAACGGAAGACGATGATGATGACATCGTTAAGTAAAGACTGTGAGAGTGGTTTGTAAGTTAAATTTCCGGAAAGAACAAATGCGTTTTAATATTATCTGTTTTCCTTCTTTCCTTCTTTTATCGCCAATTATCATTTTCATCTCTCTCTCTCTCTCATCTCTACACTTGTATTTATTTATTTTTTTATTTTATACAGTTTACTTTTATATTTTGACTTTGTATTTCTGAATTTTTTTCAGCTGTTTTGTACATTTATACATTTACTTTTAAGTTTTACACTTTTATTCTTGCATTCATGCATTTGAGTCAAATACTTGTAGCTATCTTTTACAGTTATGCTTTTATTGACACATTCTTAAATATTACTGGATGGTTTTATACATGTACGACCAATCATAACTGTTTTTCATTATATATATATTAAATAGCTAAGACAGCTAATAAACATCAATCAATCAATTGTAAAAAAGTAAATTTCTCTCTTACGTAAGGTTTAGTTTTTAATTTAATTAATTTTTTCCCGGCATTTATTTATATTTTCTATCGTATTTTATTATTAATTTAATTATCTTGTATATTCTAAAAACAAAAGAGTTGCTTTTTAATTACATTTCTTTTCGTTCGGATTTTATTAATATTTTCTTATCTGCTTGCTTATTAACTTGTTTATCCCGTCGATTTTCTAAAAACAAAACGAAAAAAAAAAAGAAAAAACCTTTGTCTTCTCACTTCTTTCTTTGCACTATTTCGTTTTGCAAGCATTGTATGTCTTCTAATATTCTGTCTTTGATTCTCAGAGAGGTTTACTCCAGAACTTAATTTTATCACTCTCTACTCTACTCTTTATGCGGAAGGTTAATAATTTTACCAAATTTTTCCATTTCATTTCGCTTCTCGCCTTGTCACATTTTTCGATATAAAACATGACGTGTACAGAATATCACTTTTTTCACTTTTTTCTCTCCCTTTCAGTCTCTCTCTCTCACTCTCTCTCGCTCTCTCGCTCTCTTTTTCTCCACTTCGCTCTCTTTATTGCCGAAAGCCTGACGAAATAAAATTATATTCCGTAGCAACGTATCCTCCCCCCCCCTCCCCCCTCCCCCACCCCCACCCGTCTGTTTTTTCTTCACCTTTGCGTGGGTGAATTTAAAGCCTGCAGATGAGTCTCTATACACGTATATTATTATCTGCCTGTCTGGCAAGCAGCACCTTATAAATATATCACGTGTTTGACGAAATATTGAAAAAGTTTTTGAATTTTTTTATTTTTCATAACAGGCATAGTATATTATAATGCAAGCACATTTATATGGGATATTATATGAAAACTTGAAACAAAAGCCCTGCTTTTCAAAACCTGTGGAAATTCATATAAATCTTGGGATATGTAGCAAAATTTTTAATACGTCTATTAAAAAAATGGAGATTTCATATCTTCAAAGGATGAATGAGAAAAATTAATTATGGCAAAAATGCAATCCGATAATAATAAATATTTTTTTTTTTAATTCTATTTTTCTTACTTGTCTTTAGAAGTTATGCAATTTCCACCTTCTGACAGGTATCACAAAATTTTGTTATATTTTACGAGATTTTTCTATATTTTTTTCAGATTTTAGAAAGTAGGGCTTTTTGAAAAAAGTTTTTTCAATCATATTTGAGATACGCCGGGTTGAAAAAATACTGAAACAAAAAATTGGGATCGCGTTATTCGTCATGTATTTTTCCCACAAAAAATTACGAAGCTAATTTGATACATCGTCTTAGAATCTTGATCAAAACGTAATGGAATGCCCCATACACAAATGCAACGAATTACACGCGGAGACAATATATCGACAAATAATATAACATTGAAGTTGGCAATCTAGATTGCATATAAAACGATGCATGTTAAGAATTATAAAAAATTAGACTAAATGAAAATTTAGAAAAAAAATTTCACCACCTTCGGTTATTCCGAATTTAGAAAACAGTGATTTTTGTTTCAGCATTTAGGTACGTGTGTATACCGTTAACTAACTAACTAATTAACTAACTAACTAACTTCAGCTTCATCTTATAATATACTGTATACGTACAATATTACGCCTTTACGAAAAAATACACTTCGTAAAATTATAAACTTAAAAAACAAAAAGTAAATACCGGGATTAAAAGCTCGGTAAAAGCTCTTCGCTAGTACGCGTTTATAGGGAAGTCGCTGATACCGGCATACCGATACTAAGTCAGTCACTCTCGTGGGGGGTCGAAGGGGCGTAAGGATCGAATCGGACATGGCTATGGTGGTGGTGGTGGTGGTGGTGGCTTATTCCAGTAGGGTAGCACCTAAAGCAAATTTACAATGCCCAGGCGGCTTCGCGGTGGTCGGGAGAAGAGAATAGAGAGAGAGAGATAGAGGGAAATAAAGAGAGAGAGGGACGAGAGACGAGAGACGAGCACCACGTGCATAGCAGCACAGCAGCAGCAGCAGCGACGGCATCCGATTCCATTCTTCTCGAACGACTTTGAAAAGCCAAAGGGAATCCTTTGCTTCCAGCTTCCTATCTCTCTCTCTCTCTCTCTATCTATCTATTTCTTTTTACTTTTCATCACCTTCGGTGATACAGGAAAAATATTAGTTTTCGTCGAAAAGCACTTTTTTTGTTTTTTTTTTTACATAAATTTGGCGATTCCTTACTTTTTTCGAGCCTCTTAAGATCAGAAAAATGTCCGACAACGGCTGTAGTGACAAAAATTTCATTCGTTACGATAACTAGAAAAATTGTGTAAAACAGGTATCGTTAAAAAAAACATATACATTATATACATAGAAATATTTCAATGAAAAACGTTTTTTTTTTTTTTTTTTTATCCTTTCTCTCTTTGTTTTTGTCCGCCATCGTATCCCTTTTTCGTTTTTCATTTCCCGACTGTAACTGCCAGGCCGGCATTAGAAAGATAATGTATCGTGGGGAGAACTAACCGCCTGAACGAAACGAAGAAGAGTTACCCAAGCCCTTCTTTCTTTATTACACTGACCCCTGTCCTACCGCTTGAATCGTTCAATTTGTTTTCATTCATCCCATTAAGCTCGCTAATTACTTGACAAGCGAAAACTACGTCGAACCGAATGAATATACGAGGAGTTTCGTCGTTGTCATTTTTTTTTTTTTTTTTTTTTCCGAGATCCAGTTCGGAAAAAATACATTCCTGAAAGGAAAATAAAGTATCTACGAAAAATTTTAATACCTTTTTTCTTACCCGGGTGCCTATTGATGCGATAATATCGGCAGCGACGCCCGCAAAGCTGAAAATAATCGATGCATCGATTAATCGAGTCGAAAAAAATCGTCGAACACGATCCGATTGATTCGGTAAGAATTAATCAATTCATCGATTATTTTATTGTTTTTTTGAAACCCTGCTTTTGAAACCAAAATCTCGTAAATTTCGGTACGTCGTCTTAATAGCGTAAAAGTTTTTTTTGATAGTTTATAGTTTCATTAAAAATATTTTTCAATTTCATGTGAAAATATTCATTCATCCTTCACTTGTTATACGAAGTAGATGTTTGGTAAGCGAGACGATGATAATAATTGATACTTTAATCACATAAATTGATATTGTATTGCGTAGTTCATGAGAGTGAAAAAACAAAAACCGATTTTTAGGAGAAATAATCGATTATTTTTGCTTATTCTTTATTTTTCTGTATATTGTAAGTAAGAAAAATTTCACAATGGGAAAAGATGCTACGCGTGAAATTTAGTGCGCAATACTTAGGTAATTATCTGTTATTTATCGTATACCGCGAAAATAATTAATATTATTGCATCAAAGCTTCGAGAGAAAATTTTCCCATTTTGTGTTTGTTTTTTTTTTATTTTTTTTTTTTTTTTCAAGGCTGCAGTGTAATACTAATTAGCAGCTAGGGAAAATCATATTTGGCAAACGTGATGTGTTTAATCCATATTCGTGATGAGAAAAAAAAAACACGTGTATCAAGCTTGCGGATTTTTGTTTATTAAATTCATTTCATCGTTTTACCATGTTTATTAATCGTCGTCGTCGGAAATTTATTATATATGTATAACTTTGTAACTCGCTACGTAAATATTACCGGTAAACATTATTTACAAAGAATTTCGAACTGTAAACACTGAACAATTTTACAAACAGGCAAATTTTCGGTTATACGTTTTATTTTAGATAATTTCATCATTCTAAAACACATTACACGATATTTAATGAACAGATCTCTATGTATAATAATCTCTATTTCCTTATCTTTTCATAAACGGCAACATTTGTTAATAAGAATATTTTGTACCGCGGTTCGTCGAAATAAATTCATATAATAAGAAAACTTTGATTATAAACTCTGTTGTATATAATCTATAAAATTAGATGATTTTCGCTCAGAATGTATCGCTTATATATATATCACGGATCCGCGAAACGATCGTTGCGTGTCCTTTGAATAATTAAACTTCGGTCCTTCGCTCTGTACATGATACGTTTGTAGGCACATATACAGTATTATACCTGTGTATCTATCCATATACATACATACATGTTTGTAGACCTAGAACAGCGTCTACAACCCTTTATCTCTGCCTGTGTGCGTGTGTGTGTGTATATATATATATATATATATGTATATGCATATAAATATATAATAAGCAATCATTGGTACGAGGAGTCTGTATTATAAGCGTGGTGCAGGGTTGGATGGTTTCCGATGGCAAGAAACGTTTTTGGAATCCGTCCAATAAAGAGGTATCAAATTCACCCCCAACCCCTCTACGATTTATATTATCGAAATGTTGTATCGAAATAAGTCAAGTACTTTGTTTTTTCAAAACTGAAATGAGAAATATTATTGATATTAATAATATTTAGAGATGCGTCTTCGCGATTTTCTATTTCCCGTTTAAATAACACGGGATGTTTTTTTTCTTTTTGTTTTTACATTGAAATTTTATAACCCGTCGAAGCATTAACGTATCGTCAAAGACCGCGGAACGTATTTTTGTAGGGAATTGAACGCTCCAGAAAAAAAAGTCTCTTATCATTTTATGATAAATCTAAAGTGAGAAAAATTTCATTTGTTACAGTAAGTGGAAAAATTGAGTAAAACAGGTATCGTTGAAAGAATAAAAATTTCTCTCAGTTTGCTCTTTGAAAAGTTATTCGAGATCCGTAAATAATTTTTAAACAACTTATGAAATCGATGAAATGCGATATTATTTTTCGAGTCGTATAGTTTTCGCGGTGTGGATAGGATAAGATAGGATTGAAGGTACGACGAGAGTGAATCCTCGTCAAGTAACGTCGAACCAGACCTTAATCTCGCTACGCATCCGCCGAGATTACAGAGAGATTAGCTGATCCATCATTAAGTACGATTACTTGTCCGCCCAATTAGATCGGATCAGCTTTCGCCTCGCTCTCCGCCTATTCGCCTCTGATACGTTTATACATGCATACATCCACATGTATACCCATATCTATACCTATACTCCATTTACAGTGTAATACGCTTTGCCCAATTTCTTTCTTTCATTCTTCTTCAACCTTTATGCGTACATTCGACAAGCCCCGTGCGTTATATAATAATAATAATAACGACAACAGCAAATGTGGAGCAAAGGTAAGAAGATGAAAGAAAGGAAAAAAAGAAAGAAAAAAAAAGAAGAATAAATTCCGCATCGTTAATATAATGTATAATAAAATGGGGCAGGGGGGGGTGAAATAAGAAATACTGAAGAGGAATCAGGGAGATGAAAAATTGAGTTTATAATTTTCATGATTATTATATAATACAATTTAATATAATTTATATGCATGTATATAGTATAATAAAACGTAATATGTGGCTCGGAATATTGTGGATGAAGAGAGAAGCTGCAGGATGTTGTACGAATGTTTTAAATTGAGCAAGTTTTCATCGTAATTCGCCTCCATTCTCATCCCTCCCCCTCCCCCCCAATCCAGCCAGCATGAACGGCCCGCGAAGCAGTTTTACGTAAGCATGAGAGGAATTTCCCTGGAGGGGAAAATTCATCGGAAGTCAAATCCCATCCTATCCAATCCTCCCCCTCCGCCCCCCTTCTTTATAATATTCTTTTCCTTTAGCGATCAATGGTCACCTTTTTATCGCGCATGTTATAATATATACATATATATACTGTCGCAGGTTTAGTAAAAATCTAATTATTTACGCCTTACGGTTCGTTTTTCAAACTTTTTATTTTTCTTTCTGCGTAACCTTCGAAAAGTTTGTATTTAACCTCGAAAGAAGCCTCGTGAAAGCGGAACTCGGTAGCAAAATTCTAAAAAGTGACGTATTCGGTTTAAATTTTTCAAACAGTCTAACCGAAATTTCGTTTTTTACCACAATCGAAAAATATAATTCTGGGTAGAAAATGAAAATTTGCTATTCTTTCTCATTACGATCGCTGTTGCTAGATTTTCTTGCTACTGTTGCGATAATTTAATGCTCGCGCAACGATAAATTGACGTTACAGCCTTGTTTGACTAAAAAAGTAGAGTAAACCTCAGAAACTGATTTCGCGTTGCGATTATCAAAAAAATTATCGACGATAGCGCAAAATGGTCAGGCGTACCTTGTTTTTCGTAATTCCAACGATATTCAAACAGTTTTTTCAACGATACCTGTTTTATTCAATTTTTCTTAGTTACTGTAACAGATGAATTTTTTCTCAGTCCACAAGTTGGGAAGCTGTTGTTGGTTTCATTTCGTAGATAATCAAATTTTCTTTAAAAAAAAAATACATCGTCTTTAGTTAAATCATCGTTTTTTCCGCAGTTTTGTAAAATTAATTATCGTATATCGGGGATGCAGATGTTTTTTTTTTTTATATTCATTTATTTTTTCTTCTCCCTTTAATTTTATTATTAGGATCAGCATGAGAACGGACAAAAAAAAGAAGGGGGGGGTGGGTGGTGGGGGAAGGGGATACGAAATTGCATCTTGAAGCGTATCGCGTTGAGGGCTTTTTAATATTCGCGAAGATAAATGAAGGGTCCTTCCTTTTCCCGCACTTCAGCATCTTCTTCCGCTTCTCTCCATCTCATTTTCCCCTCTCACTCCGTATTCCTTTTGTTTTCTCCTTGTCTTTGTACTCGTTTCATTCTCCTTTTTTCCGTTAGACGGAAAGATGGTCGTGCTATTAATTTTCTTTTTTTTTTTTTTTTTCTCTGCAACAGATCGGAACCTGCACTCGCCCAACATTTTCCGCATATATATTTACTGACGTAATAAAATGAAAACAAAAAAAAAAAATTATCGCGAACTAGACTTTCTTTCTTTTTTTTTGTTTTTTTTTTTTGTTTTCTTTCGTTAATTTGTTTTTTTCTCCTTCTTTCATTATCTTCGTTTTCATATCAAAACGAGCTCGATTTCTTTTACCAACTATTTTCGAGTTAAGAATTTTGGTTGTCTTTAGGTATAAAAAAAAAAAAGAAGAATGCAAACGAGTTTCTTTTTTCGCTGTAAAGAAAAAATATTTAGGTAATATTCCAAGTGTTCGCCGTAATCGTACTTTAAATACCTGTAGTTACTATATATAAGCATAATTTTCCACAGTAGCTACGTATGACAAAATGTTTAAATGAAATTTCTATCGCAGTGTATACGTGCATAAAAAAAAACTATATAATGTATATATATATATATGCATTTATGAGCACTGTATCGGTAGAGACACGTTGCTTATATTTCCGATAAGATCTCGTTCCATTGTTCTTTCTTATACGTCGCCGCCTGCATATCTACTAATATTATACACGCTGAATTATAACTATACTTCTACACACATATATATATATGTATATGTATTTGCACAACATATATACGTATATTATGTGAATACTGCAGGTGTAAAATAAACGGCGATATTTAACCAACCTCATTTCCTTTGTACAATGTGTTACCCGAATTATTGAGCAACGCGGTTTTTATTCCTAATCTCTTCTTTGCGTACATTTATGTGTACATATATATATATATATATATATATATATATATATATATATATATATATGGGATATTCCGTGCCAACTCACCGAGCTCGTGAGACCGACCAATTTAGATTTTTCTGATTATATTTTATATGACCGACCTTCCGCTAATCTTAATATATATAAATCTCGTGTCACGATGTTTGTCCTCAATGGACTCCTAAACCACTTAACCGATTATAATAAAATACGCACACCATGTGCAGTTCGATCCAACTTGAGAGATAGGATAGTTTAAATCTCAAATTATAGTCGCAATTATAATATATTGCTAATTATTTGTCTGTTATTATTTGACAGTCACAATTATCTGTTAACTCCGAATGATTCTAACAGATGTCGATACCTTTCGACTGGGTTGAGTAAGTAATCAATAGATGGCGCTGCTATGGTAAATCTACGAACGTGTCATATAAGCTACATTTTAACAGCATAACTAGCAACCCATCCCGGCTTCGCACGGGCATATAATAATATAATAAAAGAAAATACACAATGTTTACAGTGAGTTTCTAGAAAAATAACATTTATATTATTACTTAATATTATTATATGCCCGTGCGAAGCCGGGATGGGCTGCTAGTATATATATATATATATACATATTGTTGCGGGATGATAATGTATTCGGCGAATTTCTTTTATTTCCTTTTTTTTTGCAATTCATATATGCAATTGCAACGCATCGCCAGCCGTGCAAAAATATACGAAGTATATACCCAGGAATCTTAATTTCTGAATGGTATTGTAAATATTTCATGCGGAGCGTAGTTCGTGTAACGAGGTAGTTAAAAGATACAAGTAAATAAAAGGTACGGGAGAGCGAGCGTTGCGTAACTTGAAAATTAAAATGTATATTAAACAATTATGGACAAATGAAATCGTGGATTTTTTTCCGAAAACGATTACTTTGAATGTTGTCTTTATATTCTCTGCCCAGACAGTATATAATGTATATATATATATCGATGATGGGGCGCGCCAAAAAAAAAAAAAAGAGAAAAAAGAAATTGTTTCTCTTCAAACGCCCATCGAAATTTTCGTAAAGCATCTGAAATAAAATATCTCAGCCAATAGAGGTGTCGATGTTATATTTTCCATTTTTTGAATTTATTTTTCTGGCAAACGGTTTTATTTAGAAACGATCTAAATACAGATTCTAATCGGGAATTTCATGATCTACGAGAAAAAAGTGCTTGGATTGAATTTTCCCAACTCTTACCGATCAAGAGATATTCACCTGTAAAAATTGTTTCGTCAGGAAAAAAAAAAGAAAACAACAAATGAGATTTTCTTTTTGTTTTGGCACACTCTAAACGTACGCTTATGCACGCGTATGTGTAAAAGTGGAGGAAAAGAAAAATGTCTGTTTCTGGTTAATAAAAAATATGTACCTACGCACAATATTATTCAATGTTCATGCAGCTCTGTAATAATGCGTGATAACAGGTATGTTTTACGTTGTGCATAACCTGTAAAGGTGTAAACACGATGATACATGGAACCGCTGCTGGGATCGTACGATATTATAGATGCAAGCCCGATATGACACGTAGTAGGTGGGAGATAAAGATGGGTTTATAACCCCCTCTGCTCGAGTGCTACTTTACACACGTCGGGTAATTTCTATGGAATTGTATGCATGCTGCAATGCCCGCGTTTACAGCGCGGTGGTTGTACATACGTACAAACTAGAGCGAGCCGATGAAAACTAACCTATCGAATCAACGGTCTTGAGAGGAAACCTGTTTACTGAGAAAAAAAAAATTCTCCCGTTTGGAAAAAATTTTTAGCTCAATTTTTAACGGTGTTGCTGGCCGTTTGAAATTTCCCATTTTAAATAACAAGCGAAAAATTATATTTTCATCAAAAATGATATAAATTTTGAACCGTTTGAGATACAGAAAAAAAATTTCAAGGCATTTTCTTGCAGGGCATTAAATTCTCTGAAGAAAAAGACCACCGAGGAGATTTTCTAAACTCAAAAGTTGAGCAGAAATGTGCAGTTTTAGGACTCTGTGATTGGAAATATCCGTACTAAATTAAAAAACTTGAACTAAAATGAAACGAGGTGTGTGAAAGATGTTGTTTGTTAAACTAGACTCGTCAAAGGAGCAGAGTTTTAACTTATTTGCTTATTTTTTATTGCACTTTGAAACATTAACATTCTTTTTCATTTTTGATAAAACTTTGTCACAATCAGGATATTGCTGGCGATGTGATTGCACTACTTGCAAGATAAAATCGATGTTGAAGTTCAGAATTTGAAAAGTTGCGAAAATGCAAGAATTCTTTCTTTTTTTTTTTTTTCTTTTTTATTATTATCATTAATGTACCGGGGTATAAAATACATGTATACAATATGCACGATGCAAATGCTACGAGGCGGAGTCTCTTCGACATCCGGTCAGCGCATAATATATAGATAAAAGAATGCTTGCGTGCCTTGTGGGAAACACATGTGTATCCATATATATATATATATATATATATATATGTAACGCCTGCTGCGGCGGCAGAATTTCAAAGAGACACAATTATCCTGATCGGAGGGGGGATATTACAATTATATACTGTATAACAACCAACTGCTGTACATTTCGTTTCTCATGGTGAAATTTTTCTTCATACATTTTTTTTTTCATTTCTTTTCGCCAATGCTTCAATTTAAACTGTTCAAATTTAATATATTATATTCATATGTTTTATATATATGTATGTACGTATGTATGTAACAGTTTGATTTGAATTGAAATCTGAAATTGTTTTGAATTTAAATTTATTCGAAACATGGTTTGCTGCTTTGTAAATCATGTAAATTTTTTAATGTACAGAATTAATTTTTCATATCTTGCATTTTTTATGTTTTTAATACTTACTGCCAGTTTTTTCATACTTGTAATAAATGTGTCATTTCTTTTTCAATATCTCGTGTAATCCTTGGCTGTTTACATCAATTCATTTCAACGCTTGAGATTATTTATCCCGCAAGTTGTTATAATCGATCATTTCTTGGTGTGTTTCAGGTGAGTTTAAAGAAATATCGTGCACGTATATAATCGCATAATATACTTTACATTGATGAACGATGATTCCTGTTGCATCGATATCGAGTAAGTTGATAAATCAATATGCCGTGATTGAATCGTAACTTGCTGTATCATAGAAATAACTGGCTGCATTAATGTGTCAATAAGTTTGTGAATTAACTATAATTCATCTCAATTAATGAGAATTAACCGAATTATCAAAAAGTAACTGAAATAATGAGAGAAATGTTTGGAAAATTAACTGAATTATAAAACGAAAAAATTCCATTTGAATTAACAAGAAATGTTAAAGATTGATTTGAAGGTTTTTTTTTTTTTTTTTTTTTTCAACTCGCTTGAATTAGAGTGAATTATCGAGAATTGTCAGGAAAAAAATTGAGATGTATCAAGTTAATCTAAAGTGAAAGAAAAATTGATTTGAATTACACGATTTCATTCAAATTAATTCAATTCAAAAAAAAAAAAACTATTTCGACACTAAAACGTCGAGTCATTTCTTTCACGTAATGGACGTAGAAAATATTCGAATCCGCCGCATTGCGATGGCATATTATACGTATAGACGATGTAATTTCCGACTGTCTCTGGGTATCGTCCCTCACAAACTTGCTCGACGGTAATTCTCGACGCCCTGCTTGCTTCTTGTCCCTCTCTCTATTCCTTTAATCCCTCTCGTAGATATAATCGTCCTTCCTAACATGCGGCAGGCCACAGTCCTTAATCCTGTATCTTTGTTTCGGAAGCAACGAATTTAGTTTAGTTTAATCTCGGAAAGGTACACTGAGAAAAATTTCATTTGTTACAGTAACTAGAAAAATTCAGTAAATCAGGCATCGTTAAAAAAAAAAAAAAAAAAAAAAAAAAAAAAAAAAAAAAAAAAAAACGGTTTGAATATTGTCGGAATTACGAATTCTGGAAGATCTGGAAAGATGTAATTTTTTTTTCATATACAAAATTTTGACCAGCCTCTGGATACCTACGTTCAGACCGTGATCGGATCAGGGGGAAGAAAAAAAATCAAAATTACACGGGGAGGAAATGATCCTCGCGGCGGCAACTTTTCTTATTGTCACAGAAGCTGGATTATGCTCCTGGGATGAGAGAGAAGAGCTTACATAATCCGGGACCCCGAGATAAGAAGGAACGCGTTCGTACCGATCGAGTTGCCGAGACCGCGGGACGAATTTCTTCGGTGATAAATGATCTTCTAGTTCTAAAAGGGGGCTTTTTATTTTTATTCTTCTTCTTCTTCTTCTTCTTCTTCTTCTTTTTCTTCTTCTTTAGTGGCGAACAAACGGAATACATTTTGCGATTCACCTTCATTGACTTGCTTTTGCGGATACTGATTGTCGTCCCGTCAATTATTAAACACCTTCATATACGTATAGGTATATAATATATATATATATATAAGGGTGTTTTGAAAAACAAAAAGTTTTCGCCCCTTTCCATTTTTATAACTAGCTAACAATGCGGAAGACTGACGGACATATTTTTGTAGGTAATTAACGTTATAAAAAAAAAAATGTCTGTTATCATTTTATGACAAATCTACTCTTTCAAAAGTTATTAAAGATCCTTAAATAACCTTTGAACTCGGATAACTTTTAAACGAGTAAATTTTGGCAGAAGATCAAGTTTTTTTTTTTTTTTTTTTTTTTTTCTTGAAGAGCGTTCCATTGTCTACAAAAATATATAGACAAATAGATTGAGTATATTTTACCATAAAAATATCGGCAAATGTAGATATGAACAGAAAAGAGGCAGATACTTGAAAATAATAAATTGGATGGATATAAAAACAAAAGATAAATATATAATGTTTATTGTATAGTTACAAAGTTATTCGAATGAAATAGAGATCCCCCCCCCAACAAGGTTTTTTGTTCTTTTTTTTTCTTACATTCGCGCGTCGCAAACTTCGAGCTCCTGTAACAGAAAAGTGTCAAAGTTGGTGAAATATCGGAAACGAAGGTTCAAGACTAGTTATTATTATTATTATTCTCATTATTATTATTATTATTATTGTTATTGATATTATTATTATCGTCGTCGTCGTCGTTCACGTAGAAAGAATCAAGAAAAAGTAGGCAAGCCTTGCTATTTTGGCTTGCTGGTTGGTTGGCTGCTGTTGGTAGGTAATAAGGCTTATTCTTCGACTCTGATCAGGGAAACTTTTCTCATGCGCTTTTGCGAAGTGAAAAAGAGACAGGCAGAGAGTAGAGTAAGAAAAAAAAAAAAAAAATTAGAAAAAAAGAAGAAAAAAAAGAAAGAAAAAAATATCCTCGTAATCCCCGAATCGCCTACATGCATGTATGTATATATATATATATATATATATATACGTTTATATAGGTATTCATTTTTATCCTCGGTATAATCTAACTTTTCTTCCTCCTCCTCCTCCTTCTTTTTCTTCTTCTTCTTCTCTTTCTACGAATATGTATAGAGCAAGTATTTATATAAAGGTCAACTCAGACGAAGCTTATATCAATTTCTTTTTCCATTTGTTCTTTTTTTTTTTTTTTTTCTTCTTTTTGTTACCCCCTCATTCTTGTCCTTTCTTCCCGCTCGTTCGCCGCGAAATTACCGTCATATATATAAAACGGAATCGAAAAAAATCTAAAGGGGGGAAAAAACTAAACGCATTATAGAGAATATAGAGGGAAATGAAGAGAAAAAATTAGTCGCAAAACAAAAAACAAAAGAAAAATAGAAAGATAACTTTTTCATTCATTTGTCTCGCCATGTTTTTGCTGCTGGTTTTTAGAATTTTCCGAACGTTTCGTGACGTTATAATGTATAACTAAGAATTTGTGAAACTGTGCGCAATAACGAATCTTCAAATGAAGAAAGCACTTTCGGACGACGGTGCAAGCACGTTTACGGACGCTGCAGTTAGACGATTGATTTATGTTGAAAAACTTTTAAGATAAAGAAATATTTTAATACACAAGGTTGTTTCTGCTGAGAGGCAAAATTTTGGTCTCTTTCACTTTTTATTAAACGATATTTATACAATGTGTATTTTTGGACTTTTTTTTTTCGGCATCAACTGCTTGAAACGTTCTTACCTGCTTATATTTGTTTATGTGGGATATTCCACGTCAATTCGAGCAATAAATTTTCACCTCAACATATTTGATTTGCTTCAGGATTCTTTTTTGTACGTTTCTCCGGTCACTAAAATGCGTACCTCTTAATTTTTTCAGATCTTTTCTTACAGCCGTTAATTTTTTGAAATCTAACGGGAATGACAATTTTCAGTCAGGTTTGAATAACGGTGAGAAATTAACGGTTGTAGGAAAAAAACCTGAAGCAGATCAAAAATGGTGAGGAAAAATCATTCATTGGTCGAGTTGACATGGAATGCCCCATATACCTTATATATATATATAGGAAAAAAATACACCTGCATGTTGATACGTACGGGGAATAATTTGGGGTGAAAAAGTTTGAAAGTTTTCCTAACTCGGGTCTCGTTTGCCCAAAACTTTTTTAACGTCTCAGCTGCAGATGCCTGCCATAGAAATTCCGGTATATAGGATATGTGTTATACCTACGTGTGCTTATACATTACATATTTACTTGTGTAAAAACCTTTATATATGGTATAATATACGTGTACGGCCTGTGAGATATTCGTGTCAGGTATATCTACGAGAAAAGTTTTCATATCCGTCTGAAGTCAAGCCGATTATGTACATATATGATAATATATCAGGTATATATATACGTAAAAATGTAGAGAAAAAAAAAAAAATAGAATCAAATTTACAGTTGCCCATAAAAATCGTCACTGGAAATTAACGCATTTCTTTTTCTTTCTTTTCTCTCTGCCCGGTGTGTAATATTTAAAATTCATTTCGCCCCGTCGTCGTCGTGCGAGATGAAACTTTTCAAAAATAGTTGTCGATGAATTTTTTCATGCACAAAGCGAGCCGGACGGCATTAAATTTTAAAAGTTTATCTTTACGACTTTTTACCCCTGATTGTACACAGTCGTTTTTTCTTCTTCTTTTTTTTTCTCAAATTTTTCTTTATGCAGGATCGTTGACCCTTGTAATGGTCGTTCGACTTGTATACAGACGGTTTTATTTTTAGTCTGTGGAAATGAGGAAGGTACCTATACGAAAACTTTATCCAGATAAAGAACTAGAAAGGGGAAGAGAAAGAGAGAGAGCGAGAGAGAGAGAGAGAAGAAGGGTGAGGGTGGGGGGGGGGGGGGGGGGGGATGACTAAATTTCACAGGAGGGAAGGCAAAGGGCGGTGAAATTTTTGTACAAGGAGAAAAAGAGAAAAAGGAGAGAAGCGAGAAAGAGAAAAGAAGTTGAGAAAAAATGAAAATAAAGTTTAAGATGAATGTATAAAGATGTTCGGATATCGTTGTGTATATATACATATATATACATATATATAATATATATGTATACGAACAACGCCGCCTTTTTCCTCTTTCCTTTATGTCTATATCTATATATACATACACACCTACCGGTTCTTTATATTAAAACCGCAGATTCTAATGTTGAATAATTCTTTCCCCGTTATACGCGGCTGAATACCTAATTTTCCCCGTTCTTCTCAAACTCACCCCTGTTATATGTAGGTAATAATATAAAGCTACACATATAATGTATAGATTCACTGAGAAAAATTTCATTTGTTATAGCACGGTAACGGTAATTAAAATTGAAACTAAAACTGTATGATAAAATAATGAATTACCGCAGATAAGTGAAAGTTTAACGCTTAATAAAAAAAAAATATATATATATATATATATATATATATATATATATATATATCGTTAAAATAACGTCGGGTTGGTTATTATTATAGGCTGTAGGCAGAAGAACGAATTTTAGGGTCGTGTAGAACGAGGACGTGACAATCGTTTTGGGTCGTCCGGGGAAGAGAAGAACGAGGAAGAGAGAGAGGAGGAGGAGGAGGAGGAAGGATTCGCTCTACCGGCATCAAAATTGGACAACTAATGAGATTGTTGCGTACCGACAGTCCTCCTCCTGCTCCTCGTCTCGTATTGTAGAGCAATAAAATAATAACAACAATAAAATCTAAAATCAAACAAACGTACGGATACGCTCGAAGCCTTTTCTTCGGGAAATTACTTTTTCGTGCAATAATTTATCGGTATACTTTATATATTACAGAATCTGTATGTATATTTATATATGTATACTTTTCGATTCAGTTATGCATGTACCACCTATATTTGGATTTTATTAATTTCTACTGGACTGTCTTATCTTATTCTCATTTTTCCCGTGACGCCAATTTTCTTCAATACATACAATAAATAATATCGTATAAAAAGAAAAAAGAAAAAGAAGGACCGTACAAAAGAAATTAATCAAATCTGAATGTAGATAATTGAACGAAAAATTGAACGTATTGAGTAAAATTGGACTCTGCGCGAAATAAAAATCAAGAATAAAGAGAATAAAAAGCAATCTGAAAGAAATTTAATATATGGCAACAAGATGTAATCAATAATTACATATGTATACACATATATATATATTTTTTTTCTTCACATTTTCACACATTTTTCACATTTTTTTTAATGTGCAAACAAACGCGTAGCACTTGAATTATTATTTCTCTCCTGATATTTATATATTCAACCCAAAGATCGCGATCAATAACACAACGATATACGAACCGAGAATCTTGTTTCTCCTAAATTAAACTTTCATATTAAATTATAAATATTCTATGAGATTGAATTAATAATGAAAAAGTCGTCGTATACACTTCTGAAACATTAGCCAGAGACTTAAAATTACAAGTGCGGGTCTTCTTTGTTACATAAATTAATATTAAGTATGATCGATGTAAAAAATAGCAAAAGAATTTATTGGCGATTTTTCATTACGCAAACGTTACCAACTCGAGCCTGATAAATCAATTCGGGAAACTGTTAGATACGTACGCATCAATTAAATTATTATCGTAGGCAGGGAGCAGCCCAGGTTGAGTGTATAAATGAATTATTAGGTGTTCCGATCATCTCGAGGATTTCCGACGACCATTCTCAACCGACCACACAAGGGTTTCACCGGCGGTGAGGGGAGGTTAGAGAGGGGGAGGGCGAAGCTTCATTAATCACACAACTTGTCCGTCGGTTCGGCTTCTATTTATTTATACCCGCTGGAGGATAGGCAGGCGTACGCGATATTCTACATGGCCTGTCTGTAGGCACCGACCAATATCGCGAACCCCTCACCGCCGATTACATCGCATCAATCCACCCTGTGCACGTACGGCGATACGGTTCGCCGGAGATGGATCTCTTCTTCCGCTGACCGTCCGGATATACGTCAAAACAACGCACGTTGCCCGGATTTCAGCCGACACCGAATTGTCCTTTACTTATTTATTTATTTATTCGTTTATCTATTTATTTATTTATTTTTTTTGTTCATTCATTCAATCTTTTATTCAATTACTTATCTATTCAATCAATTATTTACTTATTCAAGCATTTATTCTTACATCTATTTATTCATTTATTCAATCAGTGATTCATTCATCAATCAAATATTTATTTATTCGTTCATTCGTTTATTAATTCAATTATTTATACGTTTATTCATTGTTTTATTTGTTATTGATGAGCTTGATCCAAAAAGATACATAATCTTCTTCAGTCGAAGTCGTTCAATTATTATCATTGAGTATATTAATACGTGAAAGGATTCTGCAAAAAAAAAATAATGTTAAATTTACAAAATTCGGTGGGTCAGAGAAATTTTTCGTCAATTTGAATAAACGGCGTAGTTACACTGAATAACTTACAATCAAATTAACACAATAACTAATTTTTGTTTTCATTCGTTTATTTATTTTTTTTTTTTCCCCCCTTCGATGAATACGAAATGCAAAATTTCTTTTCCCTAACAATTCGAACATGTGAGAAAAATATTTCTCCGTCGCGAGTGTTTAAATTCAGGGATGACATAAACTTGTCCGGTAAAACCTGAAGTAAAACTGAAATTTTGTCAAATATTTCGTTTCGTTTCGTTTAATTGGTGTCTACATGGAAAATGTCAGGGAATTTTTTTTATTAGTTTAGGAAATTTTAACAAGTACGTAACGCAAAGTTGTCTTTTGGTACATTTTTCGGTTAGTATGTTTTTCGACAATTATACGCGATAATTTAAATTTCTTGCAACTATCACCCCTAATAATAATAATAATTTGAAACGATGATAATAGCAACTTTTTTTTTGTTTTTTATTATTTCGTTTGCCAACGAGCTTGTCGTTCGTACTCCAAACTCGTTTCTTTGAAAATTAACGGTAAAAGTGTCGTGAAATACGATGATACGGAAAATATCCTGGGTATAAGTTCGATGTGAAAATTCGGTGAAAAATTGTGATTTTGATCAGCAGAAAAATAGGAAAAAGTCATGAGAATGTTCAACCAACGTGATATTGAGTCCCCACCCCGAATAAACGAATGTGTGTGTACTTTGTGAAATGTTTTGGCCTATCTCTCTCTCTCTCTCTCTCTTTCTCTCTCGACTTTTATTTCGTACGCTAGCGTCGGTTTTAATCATCGCAACACGATATAACGAACGAACGAACGAACGAAGTCTAACCCTCGGCTCGTCATGGCCAATGGGTACCAAACACACGGTAATGGCATCAACCCTACGGCGGTTGTTCACCGAGGGCGTCTCGCCCCTCCTCCCCCTGCCCTCTCGTTCTCTCTCTTTCTCATTGCGTCGCTGCAAAGGGAAGAGAAAGAAAGCGAGAGGCAGTGAGGGAGGGAGGGAGAGAGAATTGGCCATGGCTCTGTGGCTACGGCCGCGTGCGATCGATTTCGAGTGAACGGATAGACAGAGTCTGCCAGACACAAACCGTGAGCAGATAATGTGCTCGGAGAGACAATGAACTCGAGAACGCTGCTGATGCTGCCGCTTGTTGTGGGTATCTACCGATTGTGGTCGAAATGATCGCCTAATTGTTACGGGTTAACCTTATGCGTAGTACGACGTAAATGCGAAAATAATTTCCACTCACCGACCACATTGCGGACGGATGAATTTTTGGAGAGGTGAAAATTTTAAGCCTCCGAGCGTTCGTTGTTTTATTTTTTATTTCATTTTGTTTTATGGTTTATTTGAAAATTCTTTCCTTCACTCGTACCACGATTAAAATTGTTTCAATACAATTTCAGGTAATGTTACGTGTGTGTGTGTGAACGTTATTACTGACTCAATGAATTTCAAAACGAAAGATAAAAATATCATCGATCTTTCCGCAACGTTCTGGCAGGTTATAGGATTTTTTTTAATACCGCAAACTTTGAAGATAACTCGTTGAGCGTGATTTATTTTTGTAAAGAAGAATAGAAGAATAATAAAAATAGAAGGTACCTTTCGACAGATCGGAGCGTTTATTAATTTTATACAATTTGTTTTTACATACTCTTTGTCTCACACGATAATTTCATATTTCTTTCTTATTTTATGACACAAGTTTACTGTACTTGAATTGCTTTTTTGGTTAATTAAAAAAGTTATTCTACTCGGCGATTTGTTAGAAAAGCCGAATTTCGTTACACCGATTATTCGTTATTTAAAAATTCGTATTTCAATAATTTCGCTCTTTCAACCAGTCGACTCTTTGATCTTTTGGAATTTTAACCCCACATTCATGGCAATCATGCCACAACTGTAACAACTAACAATATCTCTTCATTAATCCCCATATGATATAGTTAATTAATCGGGATAAATCCGATTTGATGCTCCAAACGTAGGTGTACAATATCGATAAACCGAAAGGGTTTTCCTCGAGTTCGAAAGAGATCACTGTGAGGCTATCCTATGTACAGAAACAGAAGAGCCGATTATTATCAGAAATTATAGCAGCACGGTTTCAACGTACGATTCATTGTGTCAATAATGATTATGTACGCACCTATACATATACTATATTATATAGGTACCATATGCTATATAAATATATACGTATAATTATAATATAATATTATAATATATCGTCGAAAGCTCCGACGATCGGTTTTCTTATCAAATAAAATTTGAACCTCGTGTTATACATATATCGCTAATTAACTAGGAAGTTTCATTCATTGATCGGTCGAACGAAAATCGTTAGTTTCATCTTTTTTTTCATTCTTTACTTTCTTTCATTTCTTTGCTTCATCACCACTTACCGATCGTTTACATATTCCAAGAATACGTAATCTCCCTCGGCCCCTTAAGATTATTCAACTTCGCGATACAAACTCTCCTCGGGAGTTTTAGTCCCTCGAGAGAGCTTCATCCCCTCCCCCAAAGCCTCGAGAGAGGCTTCAAATCCCCCCCCCCCTACTGGTACGTGTCGAGTGTCTTCTTCGGCCCTTGCCTTGAAATACTTTTTACGCTCGTGACTATCTTATACGTTTTACCTGAAAAACCCGAAAGGATGAAATCATTCGCGAAAGTATGAAAAAAAAAAGAAAGAAATTTTTTTTTTTTTTCAAACGAGGACCAAAAATTACATCGAAATTTCATTCGTAACGAATGAGTTTCCCATCCTTTTTTTTATTATTTTTATTTTATTCATTTCGAATCAATTTTACACAACTGAAAAAACAAAAAAATCGGTCGTTTTACCCGGCGAGCATGTAAAAAAAAAAAAAAAAAAAATAATAAAAATTAGAAAAAATACACAACGAATATATTATATACACACCGAATTTATTCAATTGAATAGATGATCCTTACCGAGCAATTGAGAGGAAGTGATAGGAGATCGAATCATCCATTTACCAACTAACTCGTTATCTCTCTCGACTATAGTAATTTCGTTGAAATTCGATTCGCCGCTTTGGTTATTCGGGATGTCTATACATACACACACACACACATATATATATATGCAGGATCCGATTTTGTTCGATTCGTTTCTATATAATCCGAAATGGTGGTGCAGTAGTAGAGTATGTACGTATAAAACTTCTCCTAGACTTGGGTACGCTTATAATGAATCCAATCTTTCGATCCCTCCTCATTTTTAATTCTGATTCGTTCTTCATCTGTGACTATTAACAGTGATTTTCGGCATGTACATATATATATGTATATACATACATGTATGCAAGTTGTTACATATACGATATATGTATACAGCGTAAATGAAATCGGTAACCTCTGAAATCATTTTTCAAGTGTGTCTGCAGAAAATAGGAATGAAGGAAAGGAAGAAAGAAAAAAAAAAGAAAAAAAACGAGGTTCCTTAACGTTATTCACTCAGCGCAAATGAAATTGCATCTGTAGATGACGGTATTTTTTATTTGTTTTTTTTTTTTTTTAAATCTCTTCCTCATTTTTTTCTGTACGATTTGGGAAGAGAAAGTAAAAAAAAAAATATTAGATTTTCATTAATTCAATTTTTCTCAGTTTTCAATTCAATCGAAGTCATTTTTGCGATCCATGAGTTACGTTATATTACATATGTATGGGTGTGTGTGTGTGTAAATGTTATTATTTCGATGTTTCTTTCATGCTGTAATTAGGTGTGTGCAAAGGTTTTTTTTTTTTTCTTTATTTTCTCGAAAATTAAATTCAAGATACGACAGAATGAAAAGATAAATGATAGCTTCCGCGGTCTGTTGCTTGAGGGGGTGGGTGGAGGGGGGTTTGAAACACCGGTTGTCACACATCGCGAGAGAAAACATGCGGGACGAACGAAGAGCGAGTGCCGGTGGACGAATGGATGGACGGACTGTAGGAATGGCACGAAGGAAGTGAAAATCCGTTCGCGCGTGTATCCTGCGGAGGAATAGTCGAGGACGCTGAGGTTTCCCTAATTGCGATTCGACTGTCCCGGGTTTCTCTTAACGCCTCAGGCTTCCGCAAATTAATTGAGTATCGGTCGTCGTCGCAGCGCCGTCGACGAGACTACTACGTGGGTCTCGGGGACTCCGTAGTTTTATGCCTCTCTTCACCGGACGGGAAACCAGAGAGAGAGAGAGAGAGAGAGAGAGAGAGGGAGAGAAATGCGGTTTTCAAGGGGGTTCAGGATCGCCGGGGGTAGAAATACCGCGGTGGAGAGAAAGGATCGAGCAAAGGGGGAGAAAAGCGATGGGGGAGGAAAAAAAAATAAAAAATTGGACAACCGGAGAGTAACGGTCGATAAAACGGAGCTCGCACACAGCCAAAGCTCTCGGATGACGATTTATTACGTTTTTATGAACCCTGCAGAAGTCTCTCGCCTCTCTCTCTCTCTTACTTTCTATCTCTTTCGCTTTTTTCTTTTTTTTTTTTTTTTTTACCTTGTCATCTTCTCTCTTCTTCCGGTCTCCGATATTCTTGCGGTATATATTCGCGAACGCGGGACAAGGAAAGAGGAAAATAAAATGAAACCTATGAAGGGGGGGGGGGGGGGTGAGAAGAACCCGAGTAAAATTCGACGACGAAGAATCACTTTATTAGAAACGGATAGGAAGGGTGTGGGGGGGGGGGAGGTGTCTTGATAGATTTGAGGAAATCAATTTATCACAATAATATCGTTCAGTTTTATCGTCATATCAATTTTCCAATTATGTAATACTTTATTATTCAGTTGAATTTTATTGAAAGGGTGTGTAACAGGGTATTGAATACGTATCGTTATTATGGTGTCGATATTCACGCCTGACGAAACTCATCGCTTGGGGTAGTTTACTTCTTCGCTTGTACAATTTTCGCGAAAAAAGACTTGTTGGGGTTGCTGACTTTCCTAAGGAAAAAGTTTATCGTTTCTGGATTATTCTGTAATGCTTTGGGGCATATTAATCAATCACAAGATTTACAATGGGGTACTCATTTTACTGTAATTTGATAGTGTCTAATCAGGGTATTTTATTATTCAATATAAATACCAGTTAATTTGTTACAATAAATAAAAAAACACCCTGAGTAAAAAAATGTGAGTACAAAGGATGAACATTGAATTTTACTGGTAGTTGCTGTAACTCAAAAACTAGACCCGATCGAATCAAAATAATGAGAGTAGATGGATACTTAAAAATTATTAAGCACCTTCCTTGTTACAACATTACGTTGATCAGTATAGTGTAACACTGTATATAACCTCATTTTTGTTAATAAAAACTGTATTTTTGGGAAAAATCATATAACAATATAACTATTCGTATCTAAAATATTCTAAAATCAATTATATTATACTTGAACCTTGTTCGTCACGTAATCAGTTGAAAGTTTTCACGTTACTCTGAAAAGGTAAATTTTTTGTTAAACAATGTTGTCAAACCTCCAAACGTTGCCATCCTTCACATATGCGATGAACGTATCACTGCCACGTATTCGAATGTTGATAACAATCGGAATCTTAGACCATTCCAAATGTTAACCGTTTGTGGTTTCGATAATTAGACCTAACCGTCGGTGTCCGCACTTCGAAACACCCGGATTGCGACGTTCGCCAAAAACATATCTGCTCTAATTTCTCTCGTCATCGATATTTCACCAATCCGTCAAATCGTTGCTACGCTCGACCAAACTACGACTTGATTCGTCCAGCCACCTCTGTATCCACTGGTATACACTTCACAGCGAATATTCCGCAAGCATTCACCGCACGCTCAGTGTTTCAGGTCGAACGAAATTCGCCCCTGCATATTGCACAGCGTCGGTAACAAACACTGCAGACGTGTTCCGATTCCGCAGCACATCGAACCCTGGGGCTCAACCGACATTCGAACCATACGGTAATGTCCTAGGCTAGCTGCATTGGGTTCTGGGACGTTTCAGGGCCAGGGGCTGACGCGACTACGCTCGAACATCGTCGGGGTCCGACCCTCGTGGACATGAATATGAAATGACGTTTCTGAACTAACTATAAACCCATACCAAGCTGAACCGAAACGACGAAACAAAGTCAGGCGGGTGAAGAGAACTCGCCAACCCCGTACCAACTAAACCCATTACCCACCCACTCACCCACTTCTCTGACTCCTCGAGTACCTCCTCGCGTGTTGCACACGATCCACGATCCTCCACCACCACCAGCTGCCACGTCTGTTGTAATTAAAACGTTTATCAACGACGGGGTTGGCCGGTTCGCAAATTTCATTCCCTTCCCTCTCTCTCTCTCTCTCTCTCTCTCTTTCTCCTATATTTTACTTTGTATTGCCTGTTCACATAGACGCTTATGGAGACTACAATTGACGTTGTATTTATATACCGAAACATACACTGGCCAAGTTTGGTCAATTTTATTACCATTTTTCACACAGTTTAAGACCAAGCAATGTTCGCTTTGCTCCGGATACTTGCAGTATTATTACAAACGCTGGTAATGAGATTTTGACGTCCTGGATTTTCTTCGAAATGTACTCGTACAACGGTTTTACATTATTATCCAGCTGTACGGAAGATAAGAAGTAAAAGCACGAAGTAAAGAAAGAGAAGAAAATATATATATATATATAAAACACACTACGTGGGTAATACATGAATCATGAATAGCGGACGACTGCTTCTCGAGAAGTCGTAGGGTGTATAAAGTGTATACTAAGTATACCTGTGTAAATATGTATAATATAATACAGACAAAGCTGGAAATGATTACGGAGAGAGGAGACGGTACAAAGTACATGGTGTACATCTTCACTAGTATACATTTCCTACACAAGTTCATCTTTTTCTGCTTCTTCATCTTCTTTATAATCTCGAACCATCGTCGTTCGTCGTCCCTTTGAGCTACTGAAATGTTATAAAAGTTATGGTCGTCGCGTCTGGTACCGTAGGTAGTGCTGGAAATAGGAAAGCAGATAAGATGTAAAAGAGAGAGGGATGTACATACATCCTCGAAGGTATAAACTTGACTGGATCTACCATCGTACCGTTCAACGGAACTACGCGAGACACAGACTTTCATGAAAATCGAATCAGAGGGTTTCGAGATTAGGTATATATTCATCCTTGGAAAATGTGACACCCGAGCAAGAATTCTTCCAAGACTTTTTCCTCCCTTTCGAGAGTTCATTTTTTCTCCACAGATCCAAGGGGCCAAGGTAAGGACGAACGACTGCAGGATCATTATAACTTACTTCCTTCATTTTCTCGAGGCGCTTAAATACTCGGGTTTAATTCCCTCGTCATAAAAAATTGCCACAGTATATATACATATATATGTATATGAGGCAGGAGGAACGTAATTAAACCTCGCAGCTTAATGGCCCAATCGATGACGGTTAAATATACTCGAACAATGTTTTTCCCTCTCTATAATTTTCGTTCATTCACAATTATTGGGAAATATCGAACGGGAGAGGGAAACGAGCACAGGGGGAACCTACTTGGAATCATAAAACTGGGAGAGGATTCGGCAACGATTCAAGTCACTCGTAATTCCTCAATGAAATCCCTCTTTCATCCACACTCGACTGCTATTCACGCCCTTCCCGACGCCCGATGGTAAATTCGATTTTGACGATAACTTACCTCGGAATTCCAGAATAATCCATCATTCTTTTCTCCTTACCAACCACCAGCATATATTATATTTCTAAACCTTTCATCGCCAACTGTCTCAACGCTACAGTTTCCCTAACCTCGTTATCAGACGATGGACTGATTTACTCCCTTGGAGCCCAGGGGAATTCTCGAATACTTGTTATCGAAAGTCGGCTGATCTACCTTGAATTTAAATTATGACCGGTCCTGAGTCGTCTGACGTCACGGCGATTATCTTAATCGGATGGGCGGGCACGGTCAGCCCTTTGGCGAAACCCTCGGTAGGATCGACGAGGACGACGTCATGGCTCGCTGACACGAACACCTGCGTGACAGCCAATGCACGGTGAGTTTATTAGGCAGTGTTACCCGGCACATTGGTTGCGGGATCGTTGAAACTACGGGGGAAGGGAGCTGCGGGTGATTTACAGACTAGCATTGAATTACTGACTGGAATACCGGGTTTCTGGCGTTTACACGCGATGTGCAGTCGTCGGACTCTCGGGGGCGGCGACGTGATGTCATCCTCGAACCAAGTTGAAACCCTTTTCCTGCCGTCATTTTGTACCTTTTGCTCGTAACAAAATTGACGCTTCGATAACGGCTCGGTTATTACGGGTCATCCCACCGCTGACACCAAAATTTGTACACCCACTACCAAACGCTAGTTTTATTTTAACCCCACAGATTATTGTGCTTAGTCAAATTTTATAACAAGATAGTACTCTATGGTTTTTGGGGTAGCTAATCACGATTTTTAAATCAGATTCAATATATGCAAGATGAATCCAACGTGGTGGACGAAAATTTCAATTTTCATCGAGTATGGTCTCATCATTTTCGGAGGTTACTTGATTTAATCGGAGCGAATTAGTTGCTGCTGATGGTTCTGCAAGCCAGATAAGATAGGTGTACTGAAATATTATCATCATTGTTATGCGTATACTTATATCTGTAGTCACGATCTCGCGTGATACGAATCATGTATTATGCATGCGTGCAAGAGTTGAGGGACCTTACCTTACCTCCTCGGCCTTGCAGCTAACAACTCGCGACTCTGATCAGAACGAGTTATCATCATCTCCTCCTCTTTTTCCTCTCCTCGCACTGTGCAATATTTGAACTTCAGCACCTCTTCGACGGGTTCACTGTGTGCCTTGAAATTCTTATCACGGTGCGGTGAGTTTGCTCTTCTCTTCGATATTCAACTGTCGTACTTAAGGGAGGGGTACAACTTGCACGGTCTAAATTCATACCCATTTTCAATATTTGTTTCTTTTTTTATCGGTTAAAAATGAAAACTCTGGATCAATTTGAGCTTCAAGGCTTTATTATTTATAGTTTCAAGAACGATTTAGAATTCTTTTAATTGAAATCGATTACAAAATAGCGGCATGGCGGATGTAAGTAGCGAACGACTCCGAATCCGAGAGCTTTTGCGGTGACGCATCTCCCGACATCCCTGTCCAACTTGCAACGGATGGAAAAAAAAATTTAAAGTTAAAAACACCTTTCCGGGTTGGAGCTCGTAGCGTAGATGTTGTAAAAAAAATTTTTTTTTAAACATACCACAAAATGAAAAAAAAAAAATAAAAATCAAACCACCGCTGCCCTTAAATTCTAGGCAAATTAATGAACTACGAACGTTGTTGAGGCTTATTGAATATTCCCTAGAGCACGGGTTTTGTATTCCTGCGAATATAACCACCATGCGACGACGATCGTCATCCACTCGGGTTACATTTAGGATGCTTTGTACCTCCGCCCTTGAAATTGGCCGAAACGTAACGATGTATACCTATCCACCCCCTTTCAAAGTCTCGTCGCGAGATCCCATTCCGTCCAATCGCACGCCCATAAATCCAGTCCAGCCCTTCCCTTCGGCCGTATAATTTACAGGCGATTCTCGTCGTTGCGGGGTGGCAGCGGCAGGCAGGCATTACCTATCATGGACAGAATATTCACCGATACGTAGATCGTGACCGGCTTATACATATCGTTTTAGTTCCCACTCCCCTTGAGTTATGCACGAATTTAATCTCCCGTCATTTAACTCTGTTTCAGGTAAGTCAGAATAATCGATTCGCTTGGTACTCCTCTCTATAACTCTGCGTCATAACTAGCGAAAAGGAACGAACGAATAACTTTTACAGTCCTACTGCCAGAGAATCGAATTAACACGGTGGTGAGTAATTTTTTTCATTTGTCGAATAGTTTTGAATCAATGATCCAGTTCCGATCTTGTGCGTGGCGAACGGAGTGTAAAGTGCCTTTTGACCTGAAGTTATTCGTTGTTTTGAAACTGTTGTGATGGTAAGCTCGGTCAGAAGTGAATAAATTAATTAGCATTAATTACTAACAATGCTTTTACCCAATTAACGTGATGAAAAATAACTCGGTATCTGACTTTTTGTTCACGACGTATTAATAGTTACGGTATGATATCCAAGCGATACGTCCAGTCAGTCAGTTCTCATGGTAAAAAATTCAAGGGGTGGTTTTCAGCTGGCGTTAATTAAAATAGAAAAACTCCTCCCCTTTTTTCAACCTTGGAGCAGCTGACACTAGCTCTAAGTTTCCGAAGGGAGAAACAAGAATGTAACTTTGGGTCGTGGTGACACAGGGTTCGAAAAACTTGTGGATCTCTCCCTTGACGTTTACCTTTATTCACACTTCGACTAGAATATTATTACAACAATTTTGCCACGTGTCCGTAACTCTGGAAAAATCGGAAGAGCAACCTTTTATGGATTTAGTTAAGCACTCTCTCCTCCTTTTATCTTTTACAACACATTACTTCTCGCCTATAAAAGAGCACTTTGGAATCGACCCTTCTTGGAATCGAAGCGTCGTCGAAATAAGATTTCAACTCCACCTTTCATCTCGTGTCATATATATATATATATATATACCTGGAAATATACACACCACCGAATTCTACCAGTTTTTGGATTCCATAGTTGGAATCGCGTTGCTCGAAAATCACAGTCAGGTTGCGGTGCGTGGATAATGGACTTGAGAGGGGCTTCAGCAGTAGCAACAGCGGTTGGAGCATGCCGAATTCATGCATTTTTAAATCAGGTCATCCCCGAGTCGCGTGTTCGAGTTTTGGATTTTGCATGTGATTAACCTGAATGGCTTCTCAACAACTGGTCGTTGATTTTTACGGTTCATTGTGTCGCAATGGCGTCCAAACCACGATATTTCCTGCGCCTAAACCTCGAAGAAAAAGAAGAAGAAGAAACGCTGCTGCCGCTGACGAGGTTTGCGAAAAGTGGTTAACGATCCTTCGGACTTTCTTCTTTCCACTTCAATATCCATTCGTTCTTACGTTAGAGGCGGCCGTTTCGCCCTCAGTTTCGTCGAAAATTCTTCACGACGACGACGACGACGTCTCTGAGTGCCTTTCTTCCGTTCTCTTTTCTATTTTTCCTTCCATTCTTTCAACCTAATTAATTGTATCAAGTTAGCTAGCACTGCCTCCGGTGTTCCGGGGGCGGGTTTTACACCTCGCAGTTTATTGTTCCAGGACAAAGGCTTGGGTCACACCGCCTCCTGTTGTCCTTCCTTCCATTATTCATTGACCACATCGTGTTAAGGTTAACGTTCCCCTCGCGATCGGTTTTAATCTGTCCAATCGCTCTCCGTGGTAACCGGATCGATCGATCCTTATGCAACCGATAATCAGTCCATTTAGAATCGCCGTTTCACCTCCACTGTTTTCACTCCACGCTAGGCAAAAATTTCTGCTTTCTCTTCATTTTGTACGCTGTCTTTCTTTTCTCACCGTCAAACGTTGAGACGGTTTTTCGGTTGTATAAAAAAAGACGAGAGTCTTACGTTCGCGAACGCCGAAGGCTTCCAACTTTATTCGACCTCAGGTACGCGGCCCGAAACCCGATACTCCATTCGCCCACCCTTCCGAACGCTGACGGTACAAGGACCTTGGCATTACTCCGGAATTTTATTTTTCTCTTCGTCCTCTGCTTTCGCTTCTACCTTTTCTTGTCTTTTCTTTTTGTCGTGTTTTTTTTTTTTTCTCATTTTGAAACCTTAGCGCCCCCGCACGGAGTATCGGTAACAATTATTCAGTCAGTCATCCCCTTCCCTCCTCTTCCCTCTGTCGTTCCTTCGTTCATTCGTTCGCCCATTGCACCCTGTCTGTTCGCTCGATGCCTTTCACGGGTGAAAAAATCCTGTCCGATGAAGCGGCGGTGTGCATTGAGTGAGTCCGATCTGGATTGGCGTGTAGCTATCTTCTCCTCTCTCCATCAACCTCTCTTCTCTTACCGACCGGATAGGAAGAGAGGAAAAGGAAAAGGAAAGGGAAAAGGTACGGAACGCCTTTCTTCCGCCGTGATACTTTGATTGATCTCTATCGAATCCAATCGCTCTCACCACCCCAACGATCCTTCCCTTCCCTTCTCTTCCCTTTCCCTTCCTTACATTTCCTTCTTCCTTACCAACGACTTCAAAGCAAACCTTCCGCGCACGGTCAGTTACCCGGCTTTACCGTTCAGTGATGAGAACGGATTTTTTTTTTTTTTCATACCTTATACCTTCTTCCGTGTTATCGCTTGTTTATAGTTTACGTTGGGGTTCTCTTCTACATTAGACGAATCAATTGTCAATCGTGCATCAGGCTTGTTCGTTGTACACGTATTTGTAAATAAGTGTCGAAGACTCTCTTTGATTTTATCAAGTTTAAACAACGTTACAAATGAAAAAATTACGGAATAAAAATCTAACTAGTTTAGCTGAGGTTGATGAAATCGAACCGTCTTAAGACACCGTCTAGCTGATTATCTATGATTATTTCCATCTAAGTTTACGTCTTTCAATGTTTTTCATTACCAAATATCAAAACAGTAGTCTTCCGACGGCCAAGCTCGTCGGAACTTAATTTCGTAACAGATTTCAAATATCTGTGTTTTCCAATTCTTCCATTCTTATACCCTTTTACACGAACAATAAACGTACCGATACATCATTGTATTTGGGGTTGAATTCAAATTCGAATTCAATTAATGGATTATTTAGGGTTGAAAGGTTGAATTCAATTAATTACCTTACCTATAATCCAAACACAGTCTTTTTAAACAACGGTATTTCTTTACTAGAGATGATATTTTTACTGACCTGCTTCGGTCTTGATTCAAAAAGACGAGTCTAATTTTCGTTGCAAAAATAAACAAGTAATAAAATTAAAAAAAAAGAAAACACAAGAACACCTTCTAAGGGTATCGCGATACAGCAATACCTCCATATTTATTCGTTAGGGGAACCTGTCTGGCAGTTTCGAATATCGTGTCTTCAGGTGTATATGGGCCGGCAGATTACGACGATAAGGATTTTTCTTCCCGATCATATTTCACCATTTATCGGTACCCTGCAATCTGGTCTTTTCCACCGGCTTCTTTTCTCGGCTTATCAATTTATCACCACCAACGGGTCCATAGTGCAAGTGCCTCGGGTTTCCTTCTCGCTCTTCTTATCCGTTTTCCGATCTCCTTCCTCGACTTTTCGTCGTTGATATAACGGTGTTTATTAATTCGGTATAATAAGCCTTATTTTATTCACTCGTTAAACAAACACTTTACGTGTGTGCTGAACCAACGTCTTCTTCTCGTTCTTAATCTCTTCTTTTTCTCTTTCTTGTCCAGACGAAACCGAATTTCGTCTTTACGAATTACATATCTGAAAACCCAGGCAACGTTTCTTGTCGATTAATCCTGAAGTAAGCTTAAGGTGGTGGATTGTACCTTCGTACGTAAAAAACCGACTGTGGACTCTGGTCGCGTTCAATTTTGATCTCAGGAATTTTTTACACCCTGGCATCATCCCCGGCATCGTTTCCAACTTTATATACGACCGGGGTAGGGTATACATTTCGGGTACATTGTTCGTTGTTCTGATCTCTCTTTCTCTCCTTCTCTCTTTCTCTTTCTATCTGTGCGGAACGAGTTTTCCGCACCGCTCTCGGAATGCCACTACTCTCTTCTTCCTTCTTCTTCTTCTTCTTCACAAACTCCTGGTTATTGCCCTCGCGGGTTATCCTCGCTGCGGTGGCCACTAGCAGCATATATGTTCCTATCAGAACAAAACGCGGCATCACGGTGAGAGTAGGTTACTATAATACCCACCGAGGTTACCCGTTTCTTTTTCCCCTCTTCCTCGTCCCCAGCTTATCCTTATACCCTTTTCTTTTTGACCCCCCCCCCTCCTTTTCCGCCGCGGTTTATTTCCCCAAAGTGACGGCGACAAAAGAGTTCTTTGTATGAAAAAAAAAAATGAAAAGAAAAAGAAAAAAGGACGCGTTATCGATTATCGTGCAAGTTACGAAAAGGCTTGGTTCATTTGCCTTCTTTCTTACGGGTTGTGCGTATACCTTATGCACCCTTACGGAATCACAAAATCTCCCGACAGTTCTCCTCCTCTTTCTCCTCTTCCTTTTACTCTTTCACGGCAGAGAGGAATGAAGCACATGGCGACCGGCCATCAGCTTCACCGAATCCCAGGGTAAGGCAGTTAAGAACCCTCGGGTCTCGCCTCGATCGCATTCTGCCCTCGACTCACTATTTTGGAGACACTCCCACCCTGCCAACCGTCCCCCTCGAACTTTCGATACGCCGAATGAATTTAAAAACGCGAACTCCGTGAGATTCGGGGATTTATTTATCGGGCTACTGCCGCTTCGTGTGTATATTATTTCTCAACGATTGATACCCACGTGTGTGTGTGTGTGTGCGCTTGACTTGCTTTTCGATAGAAAGGAAGGAGCTTGGACACTTGGAGAGAAGGAAAGGGTAGAAACTGTGAGGAAATAGCTAGGAAGACGAATTCTTCGTACGATTATCTTTTTCTACACACGTAAGCTTCGATCTTTATTGTACGTGCATAATATAATTATACGATTTTCTATTATATTTTATGAGTATAAAAATTTAATAAAAAACGTTATCGTAACGATTCATCCTGATGAACAATCGTTACTTGGTGATTTTTTATATTGTTTGAAATTCAGTAAACGGTAATAAACAAAACATTGCTCATATTTTTAAATATTCGTTTCTTCAAGGCATTGTAAAAATATTTTTTTTTTTCTCGCCTATGTAACATTACGATAACGTTACCAATTTCAATCGCGTGAAGAATCGTCTTAACTCATCGTCAATTTTAATTTTCTTTTACCTTGTTATAATAATCCCGAAAGCTCGTCAAATTTTCGATCGTGAATAAAAAAAGGTTTGTTCGTATTTTCGAATTGCAAATATGTACAAAGTTTCCTCTTATCTGTAAAATCGTACGGTATATTGTTTATGTTTTGTGAAAATAAGACACTCTTCGATATCTTTCGCGCGAAAGGTGTACACAAGTACTTGAAGTATAGTGCGCAATCCTGATGCTTTTTCAGGATAGGTAATAAAATTGCGAAAAACTTCATTCGAAAGATGAAAGCTCACTTCAACTGCGGAACTGTAACTTGTTACGTCTTTTTCTTCCTCTCCCTCTCTCCCTCTCCCTCTCTCTCTCTCTCTCTCTTACTTTTGTACACGTGCTGCAGAGTGTAACCTGCGATGATGGGTGAAACCTCTCTTTTCTCTTCTGGCGTTTTAGAGCTTTTTATTACACTTTTGCCAATCCGTTTGATGCCCGGAAAGTGAAGTTCGTCGTCTCGGCTACGTGCCCGAACGATTTCGAAGGGGAAAAACGAAGTAGACAAAAAAAAAAAAAAAAGAAAAAAAAGAAAAGAAAAAGGGAACGAAAAAAAAAATATCTGAAAAGGCAAATCGATAGAACTAGCAGTTTGCTATAACTTTGCGACGAACTGCTTCAAGCGAAGCTTTTAGACCGAGCTTTTTGTTTCTAACTCTTCGTATAAGGAACAATCAACGTACGCGTCGAGAAATGTTTTTTGTCGAATAATAGAGAATTTTTTGATAGATAAAAAAATTTCAATATCTCAAATCAACTCGTATAACACAAAGCAAACATCATCCACGAGTAAATATAAACAAGAACGATACGACGAATGCTTCTGAGAGTATCGTGAACTAAGCAGCTTTTAGCACAATACGACGATCTTGGCCCTTGTCCAACTGGGTTTTCTTGCCGCGTTCTTAATTCGGTGCTTTTCTACTCTTCCGTCCGGTCGACAAATGGACGATAAAACTAAGGTATAAAAAGTGTAAAAAGAAGAAGGCGGAAATCTTAATACTCAAGTTATTAATCACACCCTACGCAACCCTTGCGACGCGAAAAACGCTCCTCATAAACTTCGTTCAAGAGCAATTACCCGACATCTTTCTCTCTCTCTCTCTCTCTCTCTCTCTCTCTCTTACCTACTTTACTCTTACGTGGCGGCTTTTCCGATCGCAATGAAAAATTCATCGGTGGTCAGAAAATCATACTTTTTTCATCGGTAATAGAAGTAATAATTACAATTACTCAGATTATAACCTCTGTAACCAATTATTTAACAATTAAATATTACTCCCCAATCGATTGTTAAGATTCGATGAACGTAACAACGAATGGCTGTTAAAATTACAACTTTTAAACATAGTGTTCAAAATGACGTCGAGTGATGCGCTAGAACACATCTAATTTCCTTACACCATGGATTTGTGTACAATTTATTGTCAACAACCGCTTATCGTCGTTCTTGATTTGACTCGTCGCTTGATAATCGGATGAAAAATTTTACCAAAATAAACCTAGTGCCTCGAGTAAATAGAATGGTAGCGCGTTCTTTCTTACAATGTTCCATGAACCTGTAGTACAGCGAGTGATCCTCGCCACGTCCCCGGCTACACAAACACCTCCATTCGTAAATCCATTCATCCGTCGAGACAGTGCGTTATGATTAACCGAGATCCAATCACCAGCCGATGATCATGAAAACCCCTCGGGATGGATAAGAGAGTGCTTGAAATCAAACGAGACCATATAACTGACAATGAGACTGCGTGCTTTGCCTCGGTGCAACGGTATTAGAGGCATTGACTGACTTTGACGCAAACACGGATTCGACATCTAACTAATTGATTAGCAACCCTCACCGCACCCTGCACAGGATTGAGTCGAGTGGCTTGGACTCCGTTCGACTCAATCCTCCGTCAATTGATCGGCCGAATTGCTTGCCGTTGGTGACGCAGAGTTAGGCGTGATGTCGTTGATTAGATTTGCCGTCTTTCGTGGAGATATTTAACCACCCGTGTCTCCTCGGGACCGTTCCTCGTCCTCCCTGGTTCCCTCCACCCTTAACTCGTTCCTAGCTTCTCACAAAACTCACTCCGAAACTTCGTGAATTCGGATGATTTCGCATGTTTCTATGAAGTATTGAATTTATGTGGTACATGGTTATGGTGTTTGGACGGTATCTCTATACATATATATGCTTTATGCATACCTATCTCTCTTTCACGTGTGCGACATCATTTCTTCCACTGTCTCTTCGACATATGTACAATATGTCTATGTAACGTGTTATACTTGTATCCGCAACCTCAATCGAAACTTCACCCACCCCTCCCATTGGATATTTGAAAACTCATTCGCGTCTCCTGCGGGAAGTCGAGGAGAAGACTTACTGCACTTTTCCCGACACTTTTGTCCAGTTTTTTTTTTTTTACTAACCACTTTCGTCTCGTTTCGTTCGTATTTTTTTTTTTTTTTTTATCGCGAAATCGCGTCACCTTTGAATCGCGAAATCGGGTCCCCTTTGAATCGAGATTTTTCTCTTCTTCGTTCGAAATCCTGATTCAAGACTCGGTAAAATACGCAAAGCTGATAAATTTTTTTTCTCTATGGGTTTTGTTATATAGCTGCTGCAAAGAGTTCACTGCAAATTTATGTCGCAGAAATATATCGGCTACTCGCAAAAGTTTGGGTGACTAATATTTTTTAACAGGCGCCCTTCTCTCTAATGCTTGTTTTTTTTTTATTTTTTACATACTCGTTTAAAAAAAAAAAAACGGATCTTACGCGTGACATATCTTGGAAGTATATAGAATGATTATACAAAGCTTTTACGGTAACGTGACGCGACGTTGCCGAACTCTGAAAAATCTAATATACGTTAGTCAGAGAAACAACGCAACCGAATTTTGACTAGCTAAGTAACGCTGTTAAAAAATTCCTCAAGGACAGTCTTTGACCATAACTGTAGAAAGCTTAATTTAGAACACGTAACATCTAGTCCAAAGTTACACGCTGTTTGGTGTAAAAAAAAAAAAAAAACAACGAAAGCTTTATTTATACACGGTGTATAAATAACTGAACGGGGATGAAAATTTGCACGACTTATCGTACAAGGAAAATTAATTACACGGAATGATTAATAAGCCGCGGAAAGAAGTGAGAAAGAATTCGGAGCTTCTCTCTTCTCCGCTTCTCAACTTTTCGACATTCGACCTTTTACCTTGAATTTCTGGGAAGATATTAGCCGAAATATTTAAACGGCACAAAAGTTCAACGCACCCCGAGTTCAACCAGCCAGCCAACAAGGCGTTCCACCGACATTCGGAATTCATTCGCACTACCCGTCGTTGGGCAAAAAAGGAGATGAGAAAAGAACTACTAAACATTCCGGATGGGGCTGGTAAAGAGGAAGAAAAATAAGAAGAAAAAGAAGATGGTGGAAAAATCGAAAAAAGTAGAAACTCCGCTCTCTCTGTCTCTCTCTCTCTCTCTCTCGTCTTCGAGTATTTTCATCTCGCTCCCTTTTCTTTGCTCTACTCGGTCCTCCGTTTCGTTAAAACCTCGAACGAGTTTCTTCTTCGACTTTGCGACCCTGCCTGACAATGAAAAGTTCATCGGACCTCAATGAAGATGTGAACAATTCAGGCACGTGCGTTTCTTCCTCTCTTTCTCACCCTCCCACCATCTTTATCTTCCTTACTTCGTTTTCTCTTGCACATTTCAACGACGACGACGACGACCTGCCGCTTTGTCTTCCGACGTTGAATTAGACGGAAACCTATGCAGACACTTCTATCTATCCTCTCAAGGATTCTCACCCAATCTCTTTATCGGGGTTCACGATCCTTGATCCTCCCTTGAAAATTGTTCCAGTCAAATTATCAGCTTAATCATTTTTAAATGGGCGACACGTCTGTAGGTGAGGTTAATTTGATGTCTGAATGTAGGGATTAAACTTGGATAACTGAGAAAAGTGGAATGTGTGGAGGATAAGTGAAAATAAATATTGTCGGAGGAACTTGAAGTTACATCGGATTAAATTCATGAGGCTAAAGTTGGCGACTTTAATGTAATCGCATGCGTATTTTTTTTTTTTGGGGGGGGGGGGGGGGGGGGTGTAAAAATCGTTATTTCGCAATTTCAAATCTTGTTGACTTCTGAGTTCATCCAGAATGTTGCAATGAAAACCGAAACGGACGAGTTTCATATTTTGGAAACTAAATTTCTTTAACCCGTTCAATTTAAAATAAAATATTAACTCAAAATTCCTTTATTTGACAGAAATTATTTGTGAAGATATAAAATATATCTTCAACCTGCAAAGTGTTAACAAAAGTTTGTATAATACGTAAATGGTGTATAGGTATGTATAAAGTAACTTAAAAATTTCATTATTCTATATGAAAATTAACTTGGATGTCTGAAAAATTCATTCAATGAAAACTTGCGAAAACGGATTGATAAAAGTATTTGCAAAAATTACGATAAGCTGAAAAAACGATCGAGGTCGTCAACATCGTTCGAAATCACTTTTGTAATCTTCGAAATTACATTGAAATAAGTAATATTAAAAGAAAAAAAAGTTATTCGTTAGTAATCATAAGGAATCATTTACGATTACGGGAATTAATATCTTAATTTCGCCTTCTCGTTTAGCGATCATAATATTCTATATACATATATTATGCATAATGTATATCTTCAATCTATATATATATATACAGTTAATAACGTTAATATAACGAAATATTGAAACTAAAAACCATTATTTTGAAAATTTATAACGGCTCAGAGTCAGTTCAATTTCCAATATCTGAATACACTTTGTTTATGTTTATTTTTAATTATTTTTTTTTTTTTTTTTTAAATAATAGATTACTCAAATTGAGACGATCCTACAATTGCGAAATAATTATTTATCCTAAAAATTGAATCGTTGCATCAACGTTACGAACCTCAATCCCTTTACAGGTAATATTTGATAACTATGTGCTTCAGGATGAAGTTTTCGCTTCCCAGACGCGAGAGATGAAACGTACGTACAAAAGTACAGAGAAAAATCCTCTTCCAGTTCCATTTACAAACGGAGTTTACTTTATGATGTACTCACTCCTCCACCCATCCATCCATCCATCCATCCTTCCTTCCTTCCTTCTTTACTTCTTCATTTCGTTTTTCATATTTTCCCCCATTTTTCCCACCGGGCTTACACATTAATATTACCTAATGCTGCACACAGTTCCGCAGTACTCGGCTCGTATCCTTTGCATCTCTTCGCCCTCCCCCCCCCCCCCCCCCCCCCCCGCCTTTTTTTTCCTCTTTCTTCTAATCCTTCCCTTTTCGCTGGCTAAAACTGGCTTTGACCCATGCGCACCGCCAATCTCTCTCTCGCTCTCTCCCCCCCTCTCTATCTCTCTCTCTCTCTCATTTTCCTCACCCTCCTCTTCCTCTTTCTCTCTTTTTTCCTAGGTTCCCTCGTTCTCTGATCTGGCGAGCGTGCACGAACCGCTTGGAAGTTTTTAATTAAACCGAATGTTTGTGGTGATGTATAATATCTTCTTCTTCTTTTTTTTTTTTTTTTTCTTCTTGGTTATGTAACTCGACTTACTCGCTTCTCTCCGCTTCTCGGTATATATCCACCCTCACTCGCAGTTCTTTTTTTTTTTTTTTTTCGGCGTTATACCATAAACCTCTTCCTTGACCCTTGTCACTTTTAATATATAACCGTATAATTATATCTGTCAATCAATTAGTATGGAATAAACAGGGTGCTCACACACTTGAAAAACCTGGACGTGTCAGGGTATTTAAAAAGGGTCAACGCAAAGCTCTGGAATTGTCACGAGGATTTTAAATTTGGTCGTGGAAAAGACTCAAAAATGTCGGTTTTACATCAAGGGAATTAGATATTATTTTCTCAAGTAAACAAGTTCAATTTTTTTCGTCAAGAAAACAAATCGGCTTAAACTGATATTTTTTCTTCAAATTCAAAATTGAATTTGAAACGAACATACGAGTTGATAAGCTGAACGATTTAGGTTTCAGTAACTCGACAGAAGCGATGAAAGTATCAAGGAAAAAACTAGGTTTTTTAGATCACGGAAAGTCTGGAAATGTCGTGGAATTTTTGTTTCTAAAGATTTATTTATGACCACCCTGAATAAATAAGAACTAAAAGAAAAAAAAAACAGAGGGTAGGGGGGAGTATTTTATGTATCAAAAAGGAAAAAAACGTACAGACTTTATTTCACTTACGAGATCACCGTTAAACAATTGTATATACAGGTGTTATCGTATCGATGATCGATGCCGCGTTTGTTTGAAAAGTGATTACAAATTTTGTCGCAATTTTTTTTTTTTTTATTTTCTTTTACTACTTCGTTCGGTTCTACCCTCCTTTATTAATTCTCTTCTTTTTCACCACTTTCTTCCTTTCTTTCTTCTATTTTCTTCTCGTTCTCTTTCATTTCAAATTAATACCACATCACTCCCATCTCGGCACTTGTATAATAGGCACATATACATATATATTATATATATATCTTAATATATATAAATCTCGTGTCACGATGTTTGTCCTCAATGGACTCCTAAACCACTTAACCGATTATAATAAAATACGCACACCATGTGCAGTTCGATCCAACTTGAGAGATAGGATAGTTTAAATCTCAAATTATAGTTGCAATTATAATATATTGCTAATTATTTGTCTGTTATTATTTGACAGTCACAATTATCTGTTAACTCCGAATGATTCTAACAGATGTCGATACCTTTCGACTGGGTTGAGTAAGTAATCAATAGATGGCGCTGCTATGGTAAATCTACGAACGTGTCATATAAGCTACATTTTAACAGCATAACTAGCAACCCATCCCGGCTTCGCACGGGCATATAATAATATAATAAAAGAAAATACACAATGTTTACAGTGAGTTTCTAGAAAAATAACATTTATATTATTACTTAATATTATTATATGCCCGTGCGAAGCCGGGATGGGCTGCTAGTGTATATATATATTCAACGTCAACTAATTAAATCGTTACACACGTATAGTACCGTTCTGCGAAAGAAGTTTTTCACGGCGGTAATAATAATAATAATATTAATAATAATAACAATAATAATATTAATAACAATAATATGGAATTGAATCTGTTTGGTGGGAAACGTTGTGCATTTAAACGGGTACAATTTTATATATATATATGTTGATACAATTTGCGATTAAGTGCAAAGCACACACAGAGTTCGTCTGCCTGCCTGCTGCCTCGTTTAAGTAACAAAAAAAAAAAAAAAAATAAAAAAAAATAAATAACGAAAAAAGAAAAGATCTGTGTTTTTAATCCCGCAAAGTAGAGATCCCGCCGTTTACGTTTTCAATTTTTTTTTCTCTTCCACCTCCGCCGCGTTGTCCGCACCACATGTATACGTATATGCGTATATACATATACACAACAATCTAATCCTGTTAATTGAATAAATTATGGTGATTAACAAACGAACATTAAATTATACCATCACCGAAGAGTGGCATGTTGTATACGTATAGAAATGGCTTGGGTGAAATGAGGAATTCCCTGTAAGATAATTAAATATCGCGTTGCGCCCCCCCCTCCCCCCCCCTTTTTTTCTTTTTTTAAATTTATTTATTTATTTATATTTTATTTTTTTTGTGTTATTTCCCCTTCTCTTCTTCTGACACGTAGTAAAAAAATATATATACCCTAGTTTTAACGAATTTTCGGAATAATCGCAACGTCAATGTTTTCTCCCAACCAAAATTATACTCCGCGACTGTATTTATTAGATGTGAAATGTGCGGTATTGTAATTAGAAAGAAAAAAAAAAAAGAAAAAACAGAAAAGATAAAAGAAAAATAATAATAAGATGAAGAAGGAGAAAAGAAAATAGAGAAGTTGAGCGGAAAAAGAGAGACATCGTCTATTAATTAACGAAGCTTTTGCGGTAGATCTCTATATACGTATATACCCGTAATATTATTATTATTATTACTATCATATATATATATATATATATATATATTTATTTATTTATTTATTCATACTTAACCGTTGGTTCTTTCAGAAGTTGTATCCTAGGTATAATAAAAGTGTTCGCTAATGAGATCCTTTTTTTTTTTTTTAATCTTGTTTTTAATTTCATTTTACGGTGACGGTGATCACAAGAATATACATGTAAATATGTATATATATATATACGTATGCAGAGGTATGTAATACCTATGATATTCAACGTAGACCAGTCTTGAGGTTTTTATACCGTAATTTTTTTCTTTTTTTTTTCGAAATTTTTATTGTTTTATTTTTTTTTTTTTTTTCTTTTCTCGCCTTCACTACGTATATACAGACAATGAAAAGACACCCATCTAGAACGGGGAATTGCGTTGGAAAGTGTCGACGAAAAGTTGACGGCGAGTTGGGGGGCGGAGGTGGGGGATGTTAATTAAAAATCTGTACGGTAGAATGTGGAATAGATGGATTTTCATAAAGATTGGAGAGAATTTTTATTTCCCCCAGCTTTTCAATCTGCGCGTAATGAAAAAAAATCACTATTTCACGGACAAAGACACACGAGCGAGAAGAAAAAGGTAACGGAAGCAAAGCATGCATGATTGCTTGATTAAATTGTATCCACGAAATATCGGTTGTATGACATGTAAAATATTACGTACCTATTATTATATATATTTTTTTCGGTCGAAAGAAAAATGCGTGGTAGGTACGTGAAGGAATAGGAAAAAAAAAAAAAAAAAAAGCAAGCGAAACGTTTTTGAAACTTTTTTCCTCTTCTTTCAAAAAGCCGAAACAAAATGTTGCACATTCGTATAAAAATTAAAATGTATCGTCGTGTTTCGCAAGAGGTAAATAACGTAGCGCTTTATATGCGGGGGGGGGGGGGGGGGGGGGGTTATAAGGTTTAATGGGTGGAAAAAAAAAAAAAAAAAGGGTACGCCCACGGTTTTTGGCGACGATCCTCAACTCTCCGCAACTTTGAACCGCACGGCATGCCGGAGGGGGTTTGTACGCGGGTATAAATGTAAGCTGTTACGCCGGTGTAACGGAATCGGGGGCTTGGACGGCGGTTATAAAGGCACAAGGTTGTACAACGTAGGTATTCACGCGGACAATATCGTCGAGAGAGTTACGTTTGCAGTATGAAATTTCGTAATTTTCGTTTTTTCTTTCTTTTTTTTTTTTTTCTCATTTCATTTTTCTCCTCTCCCTTCTCTTCCTCCTTCATTTTATTTTAATCCTTACGAATACGCTCGAAATATTTTTTAAACACCTAATCTCTCTCTCTCTCTGTGGTGATTTTTCGTTCTTTTATACCTGATCGTAATGTTATATGTGAGGTTAGGGAGTGGGGGGACAAAAATTGGAGAGATTCGAGAAGATGGAACGATTACAATATCGAATTTTTATAGATTCAAAAATCTGATTCAAAGAATATTTGAATATATGAAAGTAAAGTTTAAAAGAAGGATAAACTCGAGGATAAATTTGGAAACGTCAACCTACAGAAAATCGAAACATAAATTCTATGAATAAGACTTCACCGTCTTCGAAAATTCTATCGTCTGACCCTTGTATAATTTAATTTGTTTTTCCGCAGTTTTTTCCCCGACTCTTGTATCTATATATATAATATATACATAGGTACTTATATGTTTAAATAATCTGTTTGCGTAATGAGATGTAAAATTGTTTATACTTCTGGCTACATAACTTACGCGCACGGTCTTCGATCATTTTCATTAATTTTCTTATTCTGTTCATTTCTGTTTTTCTGTCTGTTTTCTTTCGCCTCAACCCGAAAAATACATCGTTCCGCAGGATATATATATGTACGAAATGAAAATACGAATTGGTCGTTTTTCGAAACGGTAACCGAACAATATCGAACTACAAATAATTATCAATTTTAATCGATACGTGATTAAATCGTTCCTATTTTATTGATTCGTAACTTTTGCAACACCTAATTCACATTAATAAATACGTACGTGCCGAGTTTTTTTATTTTTTTCTTTTGTACGCAAATACAACAATTATTTGACAATGTTCCGTCGTTTAATTCAACGCAGGTGTAATCGTAATCACGCGTGTATGTATGTAGGTACAACCAATCCACTTGCCTCCAGATCTCCTTTAAATTTCGCTTGCATAGTCGGTTCATCGGCAAACGCTTACGATACGTCGTGATCCGAATTCCTATACGGCAAATCTTTTTATCCACAGAACGACGACTGACTTGCATGCCTGCTTGTGTGAATATACATATATATAATATTGTTTAAAAGGGGCATTCCCTTTTGGATTTTGTTCGTGATTTTTTATATCGTCGTTCCAACTCTAAAAAGTATTACAATTTTTACCCTCCTTTGATATTCTCACAATTATGTGTGACATTTTTTAATATTACGACATAAAATTACGTAAATCACGTCGCCAAAAACCAAAAATATTCCATCCAAACTTGAAATGGACAAATAAAACGGGCATATTTTTAAACTAACTTCTCAACCAGATAGTAAATTGTTCTTATTCATTTTGATGTTTGCCCCCCCGCTAGAGCCTGGTCGAATTAACGTGGAATGCCCCATATATATGTGGTAGCTTTGCTGTTCACATTTTCGTAACAAATTTTTATTTTCTACCCAGATTACATATTTTTCCGTAAAATTTTACAATTACTTTGAGCGAAGGTTACCCATTTCACCCTAAAGTTGAAAAATCTCACTTTTGTATTAATCGTATACCTACCGTATTTAAGATCCTTACATCACCTTACTTGTTTTTTATTTTTTTTTTTATTCCCGCATTTTCTTTCATTTCATTTTTCTTCTTCATCTTCTTCTTTCAATTTTGTCCAACCGAAGTTCAAGAGTGAGACGTTTCCCTTTCCGTTTCTCGCAAGGCTTCCTACCTCCACCGACTTCCTAGATTTTGGCGCGAAGGGAGGAAATGCGAGGTAACGAGTTGAAAACGAAAACAACTTCCGCCACCGCCAAGCTTCGTTACCTCTGCAGAACCACCACCACCACCACCATCACCATCTCTAGCAAACTCTCTCCTCTTGTTCTCGACGTGTAATTTTCTGTCCGTCTGTCCGTCTCTTATTCGCACTCTTCTCTCTCTCTCTCTATCTCTATCTCCCCCTACATATACATATACATATACAGTGCACGTTGCCTTGCGAACTCAGGAATTTACTCCATTTTTCCTCTACTTTTGACAAGTAAAATAAATATAATCATCATTATACAAATGAAAATTATTGTACGCGTGTACATGTCACGAAGTGTTTTTAATTCAACCACTGCGCTGTACATCATCAATGGTTTTCTCATTTTTCATTTTGTTTTTTCATTTTTCAAATCAAAGTATGTCTATGTTTTTTAACTGTCGGTAATTTCGAGATTTTGTCCCATCGACTTTTTGGACGTCTGCATATGTTTTTTTTTTTTTTTTTTGCTTTCTTTTTGTACCCCACCCTTTTCTGAACGTTGTTGAAAATCGAACTGTGGTTCGGGATAGAATGCAAAAGACAGAAATAGAACGCGTATACATATTAAATAATATGAGAGAAATGTACAAATATATAATATATATTTATGTATATATACACATTAGGGCGGTCCTTATTTGGGGGTAGGAAAAATTTTCATCGGGACTCGCTCCGGATTTCTTGCGAATCATTAAAAAAAAATCTATATAAAGTTTTAAGCTTCTACGTCAACTGGAACACGTGCCTTTAAGCACCGAAAGTTTTAAATATAAAATACATTTAGTTTTTATAGCGAGTTATTTCGTTTTGTGTGACTTTGGTATAAATCAAAGGACCGATTTGAAACTTGGCAGACTTGTTTGCTTATAATGATAGCAACAAACCCTGAAAATTTCAACATTTTATAATTATCGTTCCTTTATTAAATATATATATATATATATATATATATATATATATATATATATATATAATAAGCCTTATAAACGTGATACTGATATGAAAAGAAATTATGATAAATATTTTAAAATTATCATAAAATTTTGAAATTGTCAGTCTTCGTATGGTTATAACATATAATAATTATCGTACATGGGATTATTGAACTAAGACGAACGAATCAATGAAATTTTCTTTCTCTTTTATGTTTCAGGTAAGCAAAGCAGATACGACAAAAAAAAAAAACATAACATTTCGAAAAAGATGTAATTTAATTCGATATCGCAGCGCTTTCAGCTCTTTAAGTAGGTATGCATCATTCGTACCGATTCTTCAGAGTGAGTAAAATAAACGAGTTGACATTGCATATTATATATTTTAAGAAACCATATATGTTATACGTAGGTATAACCGCGATGCAAAATTTCCAAACCACATCAAATTTTTATTACAATTAATTAAGTAGAAATTAGAAATTAAACATCGCACGTTACACGAAATTCTCCGGAGATTTTTATCGTCGCTCCTAAAACTTTGAGCAGAAAATAAATAAAAATAAAAATAATTAGAAATAAATAAATAAACACTGCGAATAGATTATCACTGATAACAGATAAATGTAAAAAATAAATCGAAATCAAAATACGTTATTGTAATACATAATACGTATGTATAATACAAGTTCTAAATAGCTAGTGACGCGGAACGACATTGTCTAAATCATGTCTAAGGCCGGCGGAATCACTCAGGCGGAAACGGAAGTGTGGCCCATAAAAATAAACCCTGCGAGCGTAACCGAGTGTATCTGTAAGGTATATTTGTAACGTCTGTTATTTCTGAAAAAAAAAAAAAAAAAGAGGAGGTAAATGGAGAAATAAAAATGCAAGTACAGATGAATCAATGATAAATGATCCGTAACTGTAAACAACAGTCGTAACGCTTAATCGATAATAATATTGTTATACAATGTCTCGTAAACTAGCCGGCTTCAATTTTCATCGAGCTTTTCGTTTAATAGTGATTCGTTTTTTTTTTTTTTTTTTTTTTTTCTTTTACCCACTATACGGAAAGAAGAAAGTAGTTGGCTCAAGTCCAACACGAAATATGCTTGAATCAATTGACACTAATTGTTGATTTGGTGCAGGTTAATAAGCGAATAAGACGATCCAAATTTTGATCTTAGAAAATTTATTGGTCATCGTAAAATTTTTGGAGTGATTCAAAAGATGATTTATTTGATTGTGTAACGCCTGTAGGTAAAAAAGAAACGTAACTCCTTGTTTTTAACCCTTCGAATCACGCGTTATTGTGCCGAGTCAATTGTTATAACAAATCTTTTTATTACGAATCTGAAATTAGATTTCAAAAATTGAAGATGACGGTTCCAATATGGTGGAGGAATATTTCAAATTTGATCGAATACGGTCAGAAAACAGTTATGCAAGGTTTTTGGTGTCGTTTATTGGATTCGCCATACTGAATATTCAAAATCTGAATTCAGATTCGTACTCAGTGACTCCAAAAACTCTTGGACAGAGTTTTTTTCTCCGGATTCGATCAAATTTGAAATTTTTGATCCGCCATATTTGATCCGCCATTTAAAATTTTTCAAATCTGCTCTCTATCTCTCTCTCTATCTATCTCTCTATCTCTCTTTGTAAAATTTTTCCATTTCACATTTCCTCAAAGCGATGAAATGTTCCTCTCATCGTCGTCTTCTTCTTCTTCTGTTATTCCTGCCTCGTACACAGTTTTTTTTTTTTTTTTTTTTTTACATCCTATTAGCACTTGATGTCTAGTTGTATGTACATATATATATATTTATCGTCAACGGCAAAGTCGCATACTTTTTTCTTTCCTACCTCCTCGCATATGCTAACAAATTTATTGGTTTATCGAGCTACAGTCGAAAACTTTTCTCGTGAAGAGAATAAAAAATTTAAAAGACAAACTTGTCCCCCTTTTTTTCCCCACGAACTTCAAATAAGAGCGATTGACTTTTTTTTTTTTCTCGAATGAAAAAACCATCCCAGACTTTAACAAACTTATCCGTATCATGCGGTGCACAGATCCTGCAGCTTATCATCACACATATTTATATTCAACCGATTACGCATACATATATATATATATATATATATATATATATATATATATATATATATATACCGGGACGATCTATTGAAACTTGAACATCAACCGCGCATGCGCGACTTTTATCGGCTGTTCGCGCAGGCTTGCCATCCCGAGTTTTCAGCCGTCAAACTGTTTTTGTCGGCGATGCGATTGATACGAATTTTCGAGGTTAGAATCTCAAATAATCGAGGCAGCGACTCGGAAAGGTTTGGGAAGCGTTTTGTTGTCGGGTCGGAAAGTTGATTCTTCAAAGAACGGTCGGAATTTAACGCTCACGCTCTTTGAAAATTCAAACGTACACATTTTGCGCAGGTTGGCGCGCCTGCATCGCAGTCAAGAATATCGCTGCGGGAAGATTTCGCCGACCAGTGAGATTTAATTATTTACAGCATGCGCAATTGATTTTCAAGTTTCAAGAGATTCTCCCGATATATATATATATATATATATGTATAAAAATGTTCAATTTCATCATATATACAGCTTTCGAATCTTTAATGCATCGCGTTTCGTACTCATTTTTATAATTCACACTCACTCGTTTTATCTTCTTCCTTAAAGCAGGCCTGTGTACCTAAGGTATATATGTGTGTGTAAGAAAGCGTAGAGCTTTTTTATTATTCATTAACCTCTGCGCCGTATAAGCTTCGCCTTTCCGCGCCCTTTTTTCCCCAGGCTTTTTCATCCCCTTAGCGAATGTCCGTGTATATGTGTGTGTGTGTGTGTTTATACATTTATATATATATATACACAGTAGGTTTTACCTGAATTTACTTACAGTCACATATACGCGCATACAGATCTGTACAAAGACACAATATATATATACATATATATATATATCTATAGCTGCGTTGCTCGCTCTGCAGGCTGTGCCGAATTATTATACATATTAAATTGTGGCAAATTTACAAGAGTCTATAGTTATAAATAATAAATTCAACACCGCTCGCTGGTCTATAAATTATATATGTATAATGTATGTGTATGTATACATATATGGTAGGTGTACTTATGTATACTTCCCCTGGTGGAAATCTTATCCCGCACACCCTAAGAGAGAATATATTATAAACAAGGGGATTAAATTTTCATGAAATTGTTTCACTCTCACTCGACTCGCCGACGAATTTCCGCAGCAGTTTCTTTTCGAGCGACGGCCACGATTTCCTTTTTATTAAATATATATATATATATATATATGAATGAATTGTTTCGTTTTCACTCTCGAAGAGATACGAAAATATTTATATCAAACACTAGACGCGGATAGGAAATTTTCCGTATTTACGTTCGTTTTTTTTTTTTTTTTACCTTTTTTTATTTTCTACAACGTGTACAAAATACACCCCTTGCAACTTTTATTTTTTTATCGCAAGCTTGCACCTGCAAGGCGACGCTTTTTTATTCGGAACGAGATTAAAGAAGCCGTTGAAACATGCGAGGCGATTTGCGCGCGGATATATCGTGTGTAATTTTTTTTTCTCTCTCTCTCTCTCTCTCTCTCTATCTCGTTCTATCCATCTTTTTCTTTTCGTCTCCATCCCTCGCAAAAATCAACCCTTGTCAATTAAACGAATAAACAAATAACTCGCTATAAAACACTTTATACGGATAAATTTATGCATAATATAGGTAAATAAAAATCGACGATTATTCCGTCATTCGTGATACGCAGGAAAGATGATCAGAAAAAAGTAAAAAAAAAAAAAAAAAAAATCACAGGATTATATCAATCTATTTTTTCTCGTGATTGAAATATTACCATTTGACAATATAGCTTTTGATTTTGATCAAGGAAATTATTGAAATTTTTGATATATCTAATAAATTATTATTTGTTGAAACAAATTCGGATACCAGACTTTCCGGTAAGAGCTATAAAACTAATTTTCATTTTCTACCTAGAACGATATTTTTCGATTGTGGTAAAAAATGAAAATAGTTAAGGACTGAGCGGTAATCGGAACTAAAAATTTCTCTCAGTGTAGTAATTGAGTTAACTACATGCAAGAATAAACTACAAAAATCAATAATATTATTTGTTGAAACGATTTCGATGTTCTACATAATTGTCGAAAATTAACTCTGGATTACTCGTAAATAAAGTTAAAATAAAGAAGAGTAAGTGAAACGATTGATCAAAGTAATAACGAATTTTATATTATAAAAATACTTTTGTTTCTGCTGCTGCTGCTGCACCCTGAGGGATTTTGTTGGGTATCCCGGCTACCGTTCAGGATAATAAAAGTATGTTGGTACCGCACTAAAACCTTCCCCAACATCCGCGGGGTATGGCGACATGCTTTCCAGTCGATATCGCGTCCCGTCAACCCTGAAGCAACTCTTTTTATACATATTGTAGACGACGCCCTCCGATATCCCTAGCTTGGGAATTTATAACGAAATATTATAACTCGTGAAATAATGTTCGTCTAACAATCGAGGCTCGTGGTGGTAAAAAGAAAAAAAAAACAAAATGTTGAACGAAAGAGAAGAATCGGTCAACTTTTGACGAATTGTGCAAAGAAATGTCGAGAGTTAAAAAAATAAATAAATATCATCGAACACACTCCGATTATTTTTTTACAATTTTGGAATTACTTTCAAGAAGAAGAATCGACTTTCCAATATAATCTGAATATGTTTTTCATTCGTTATAGTTTAAACGTTGAAAATGTCAACGTCAACAATTTTTACAATCTTTATAAAAAAAAAAAGGATTTGTTTTTTATCTCAATCGTTTTGATGATCAGAAAATAATTTATTTTTATCTTTTCGTTGTTAAACGTCCTCGATTCGAATAATTTTTTCTTTCTTTTTTTTTTCACTCTTCTTATTGTCAATATTTGATTTCTAATCACTTCGACGTAAAAATCGTACAAATTAGATTCATAACGCACGTGAAATATCGATACATTGCAGGATACTTGTATTATAAATTTATAACGTGATAAAAATCGAGATTAAAAATAATCTTTACAAATAATTTAATTCCAGATATATTTGAATTTGAATAATTACAACTGTACAAGAAGCTTGTAACAATTATTCGTGGAATAATACTTACGAAGGGTTAAAAAATAATTTTCTTCAATTACAAGTGAAAATTTTTACCACATAATAATTGAGATGTTAACGCGAACGTTCAGAGTGAGGTTTATTATTACGTGTATACCGTACGATTATATCACTCGAGGCAATTTGCGTTACGGAAATTCTCGGAGATCCTTGGAGTCCGGTTATCCTGCATTATACATGTACAATAACGCGATGTGCGCGGGGAGAGAGAAAAGGGGTTGGTGGGGAGGAGCTTTAGCCGAAATTCTTGCCGATCGGAATTTAGCAGGGAAGCAAAGAGATACCCCGAGGCTGTAATTCCTGCTTTTGTTGAAAAAAATTCCCGCCTAGCTGTTATTCCCTGTTTTGTCATTATTAAAATTACCGCCTTATAAATTTTTTAACAAGCTAATTTCGAGCTACCTTTATGAATAAATTATTCTACGTGAAATTATGCGATAATTCGATCAACTTCGTTTGTAAAAAAGAACGATATTAACACCCTTTCGCAGTAATAAAAGTACGACGAATTGATAAATTATTTAGCTTCACTTTTAACATTCTAATTTTATATTCAATATCTAAATGTGTTTGAAATTTTTTTCCTGTTTTCAACGTATACTCTTCTATCGATTTTTATTTTGCAAATGAAATTTCTATCCATTACACTAGAAAAATGTTACAGATACCTTTTTGATTCGGTGTCGCGCGTGTAACGAATATTTCTATTCTCTGCTCAACTTGTAATATTATATAAGATATTTCTATACTCGTATATTATATGTTTAATATTGAAGTTGTACGGTTATTGGTATATCTATAGACATTTAATCAAAGTTTGAGTTTGTTTTACGATATGTCGATTAAAAGTTTTCTATCTCTCCATCTCTCTCTCTCTCTCTCTCTCTCTTTAAATTTGACGACATCGACGAGACGGTTTTGTCTCATCTTCCGGATTATATGGGTACTTAAATATTCTACCATCCTACCACCTTCTAATCCGTATCTGCAAACTCGAATAATCCGCGATCCGCTTTTCATGTACATGCAACAAACAAGTTGATCGGTTATTTACTTAATCATTGTCATTGCCCTCTGATAACTTTTTTTTTTTTTCATATCTTATAAACTTCGCACGAATTAATCGAAGATGGAAAAGAGAACGTTGATAATTAAAATTTTACACGATTGTAGGAACAATATCAAAATCAATTCGTAGCTCTTGTTATAACTGCGGGCTAAAATTACAAAAAAATAAAAATAAAAAAAAATAAAATCATTCCGATGCTCTTGCAGAGTTCGAAATTCGATACTTTACCGATCTTTGATCTCCTCAGAATACTTCTAACTTTGTCAGACTGCTTATATTATTTCCCACCACCTTATACTCGCCGGATTAAATAAATGACGAAGAATTAAAGGGAGGAAGATCTAAGGAGGGAAAGAAAATTAGAGAGATAAGAAACGGCGCGCTTTTTGCATTAATTATAGTGCTGACTCCGTGCTCTGACAGCGGGATAGTTTAATGTTGAGAAAGATTTTAAAGACAATGGAAGATTCCAAGATGAAATGAAAAATATTTATAATATTTAATCGGCGAGTCACCTACATTGCCAATTGAACCAGAACTGTGGAAAAATTTGTTTCGTTTATTTATTATTATTGTTTTTTCTTCTCTTTTTTCAAAACTTATTACAAGTTTTGTTTTCTTCAAATTATACGGTTTGAATTATACATATATATGTATATATTCGTGGAATTACAAGAAAATTTAGCACAATCGACTAATTACTTGTACATTTTCTGCATGTTGCTGCAACGTTGAATCCGTTTGTTTAGTTAATCATATTCATTTTTTTAGTCAAATAAGGCCTCAACATCAATTCATGCGTTAGCATCAAATTATCGCAATAGTTGCTTAAAAATATAATAATAAAGTAATGATCGTTATCAAAAAGATGAGTAACGAATCAACTTTTATAAGAGTTTATGGTTACAGCTACAAAAACTGATTTCCATTCTGTACTTGGAATAAAAATTTTCAGTGAGATTAATGAAATTAAATCACGTACAAGTCAAGCGTGCCCGGTAAAAAATTGAACAATTATAAATTTTGTAACCTTCGATATAATTATTGCAAACTTGTGTTTTGATCTTTTTGCGAAACAATGATAAACAAACAAAAAACGTCGCGAAACATTTGCGATAAAATTATCGAGAAAAGGCAAATTCGTTGAAGAAGTTAGTGCACGCGAAAGCTGGCCAAGAAAGGCACGCAGCAAATACGCTAAAGCTTGCTAATTAATTTAATCAAGCGCGGAAATTTAACGGCAAGTTTCCTACCAAAGTTTCTCGATTCTGTAGAATTCGAATGATGGCCTTCTTATACATACATACTTCTACCTCACACCTATTACCTACATCCTCTCGTAGATCGGACCCTTGAAACTTCTCAACCCTTTGAAAATGATTCGTCATAGTGATAAGTATTCTTACTACCTATTTTATAACCATGTTTTTTTTTTTTTTTTTTTTTGCATGGATAGACAACTTTGAAAATATATTTCTTTGCGGTTTGTTTCGCTAGTTCCGATAGTATATTAACAGGTTTTTAATGCTCGAGAGTAATTTTACATTGTTATTTTTGGAAACAAATTGATTGAAAAAAATCGTGGAAATTGAAGGAATAATTCATTTCCGAGAAAGTTGACACTCTAAAAATATACATCTCTAAAACATTAATTGTAAGTTTTTGGGATCGCTGATTACGAATCCAAAACCGGATTTAAAATAATCAAAATGGCGGATCCAATATGCCGGATAAAAATTTCAAATTCGATCAAATTTTTCACAATCGCGTTTTTTTTTCTTTCTCTTTCCTACTTGTAATTTTACCTGTAAAGTATTCTTTCCGAAGATTATAAATTTTGCTGCTAACACTTCGAATCGAAGCTTGTTTGAATCGAAAATTTAATTTGCAGTGAACAATTCGTTGCAAACGAATTATATTTCGTTTATTAATTACACTATCTTTTTTTCCTTTTCAACATTGTTTGAACAATGAATAATATTAATCAATCGCCGTTGATCGATATGTAAAAATTGGACAGACAGTTTTGCATTATTAAATAATAACTGATTTCGTAGATAATCGATTATTCGATTAAAAATTCGGCAAATCACATTTGCTTTTTCTTCCTGTTTCTCTGTTTGTCGTACATTTCGCAAATTTTACTGGGGTCTTCTTTCTCCCTTCGTCTCTTCGCAATTTCTGCAGTCGGTTTAAAGCACCAGCGGCAGTCTCGACGAGTGTAGTTATCGAACTGCAGTTTCTGCATTCTATAGCTACAAGTGCAACTCCACAACTCGCTGTTGAACGCCGATCGCAGCGCTGCTCCGGGACGATATAAGCTGAATCTAGGATAGAGAGGAGAACGAGAGAGAGGGAGAGGAAGAGGGGAAAGGGGGGTAAATCGAGTCGGCCATATTTATTGGCTGCATGAAATAAACGAGGTGGAAAAGCGGGGCGAAGAATTGGAAATTCGTCGTTTATTATTTTTCAACCCCGCAGCTTTTTTTTTTTTTTTTTTTTCACTCATCTTTTCTTTTGTTCTCATTATTGTATCGAGTGATCGCTTCGAATTGTAATTAAAATCGTCATCATTATTTCTAGATATTGAATTTGGAGCAGAAAATTTGTTTTTCTCTTCCAACGTAACTTTTCCCATTCCTCGCATTAATTTAAACATCGTTTTTTTCTCTCTCTCTCTCTTTCTATTTTTTTTTTTCCATTTTACTGCACGAGGAGATTTTCGTGAACAAAAAGAGCCTAAAATTTTTTCGTCAAGCTTTCGAAATTTTCCCGCACCGCAGTTTCAAATGTCAATTTTTTTCAACTATATAACTTTAAATGTATATACGTGTGCATACATTTTACCTTTTTATAATTTATCCCCATGTTCTATCTGTATTGACTTCGTTTTAATTTTTTTTTTTCCCCCCCTCTTTCCGGCACATAAAAGTGCGCGGATTTCTTTTTTCGTGCTTTATTTTGTTTGTTTTATTTTTTATTTATTTTTTTTTTTTTTTTTTTTTTGTAAAAACTGATTACTCCGCCCCCAGGCCTCACTTTCGTTATACAGACGTATGAATACCTATTTCACCATATATACACCATTATAATACGGTCTCTGTCTCTGCCTCTCTCTCTCTCTCTCTCTCTCTCTTTCTCTCTGCTATTCACCGCGGTTTTTCCACAGTCGCGGCGCGGAATCGTGCGAGCTTTTGTACCCACATATATGTATATATCCGTCTGGCAGTTGAATTCTCGATTCGAAATATGGCTTGATGTACCTATACATATATACATATATACATATATACATATATACATATATATATATATATATTTCAGTATTGAACGGCATTTGATACTCAGAATATGAATAGCTACACGGTTCAAAAAGAGCCCAAAAATATAAAAATAAAAATAAACATAAATAACGACATAGGTTATAGCTGAAAATGTTAGAAATGAGGGATGAGCGATAAATTACATGAAATGAAAGAAAGGAAAGAATATTTTCCCCAATCGCCATGAAATTGAACTGCATGTATGTATAATTATGATTGGTATGATTGATATTGTTTTGGTTTTTTTTTCTCTCTCTCTTTTCCTCGTTATTATTTCATATCGTATGTCGCGTATTGTATGTTTGTGGAACGCGTGCATGGCAGGTAGAAGAATTGTGGGACCGAGTTTCATACGAGTGTATTGTTATTTATTATATATACTGTATATAATACACGTATAATGTATATGAAACGTGAATAAATGACGAGAATGATAAATATTTCCACGGTGAGGTGATACGACAAAACTCGTTAAAGCAGCTCTTGTTTACGAATATATACATATACATATATATACACATATACTATATACATATATATATATTTATGTAAATGTGTGTTATATATGTGTAGGTATATATAACAACGCGCAGTATTTCCCTGCATGGCGTGCGTTTATATTTCACCGGAAGTCAGTGTCGAACGTGACTTCCGCGGATGGATATACGTAGTATACGTAGAGAACGAAAGCACCGGGGTTTTAACATTGTGATTTGTCGTCGTCGTCGTCGTCGTCGTTGTTGTTGTTGTTGTTGTTGTTGTTGTTGTTGTTGTTGTTGTTGTCGTTGTACAAAACAAATAATTAAACAAACGAACGAACGAACACGAAATGAAGAAACTCGGTGAGTTTTTCCAATGAAAATTTCGAAAATTTACACAAGTAAGCGATGAGTGAAATTAATGTAACGTATACTCGATTTGGTAACATTTTTTTTTTTTTTTTTGTTTATTCATATCTTCAAATATTGACAGTTGTATTGTCACGTATTGTATATAGCTGCATTTGACGAGGGAAACAATTCTTTTGCCTGAATTTAATCTGAATCCAAACGGATTATATACATGCGTAGACAAGTTTTTAACCTTACGTTTCGTAATTATTTTTTTTAATTATTTAGGTAACAAAATTACGACAAATCAAATAAAAAATGATGACATCTTGAAAATGGATGAACGGATTTGAAAAAAATTTTAAAAACATTTGGATTTTGATCAAAATTGTGGTAACCGTCGGTTTGTTGGGCGGCTGATCACGAATCTGAAGTCAGATTGCAAAATCCGAAATTGCGATCCGATATGGTGGAAAAAAATCGAAAAATATTCCAATTTTGGTAGAAATTGATAGGCGGCGGTTTTTTTTTCCGAAATTTGTATAGCGGTTGAAAATAATAAAAACATATTGTCACATAATATGATATCCGAGGGCTTTAAAATCGTTAATCACGGATCTGAATTTGTAGTTTGTAATTCTAATTGAATATGATTTTTTTTTTTTCTCTATAAACTTGGAACCTGCAGCGTGGAAACGAAAAGTTCGAGGGCTGGCTGACGGCCAATCTAAAGCCGCTTGTTTGTTTTTTATTATTGAAAATAATTGGGGAGAAAGAAAAAAAGGTAACAAGAGTTTGTTTCTTTCTTTCTTTCTTTCTTTCTTTTTCCCCTCTCGTGTACCAAATCCCCGCATTTTTCGCAAGAAGTCTTCTCGCGTTTTCGGGATTACCGAAGTGTCAGTATATCTAACGCAGCGGGAATACCCGAAGGAGATATAAAGTTTATACGAGGAAGAAGAGAGGTGTGTGCGGGAAAAATGAGAAGGACAGAGAGGAGGAAACTCCGGGCAGAGAATGTCGCGGATATAGCAGTCGAGCGGAAGCTGCCGCTGTCACAATTATACGACATTTTCCTTGTCAGATTATAATAATGTAGGCCGGAAAATGTAAGAGTATTTGAAACGATTCGTGGCTTTTTTTTTTTTTTTTCCTTTTTTTTCTTTCGAAAGAGCAATTATATCGCACATCGACGAAAACAGAAATTCTCTTATACCGAATCTTTTATTCATTCTTCGTCGTTTCTTTTTTTTTTTTTCTACCATCTCTTTCTTCTTCTTCTTCTACTTACTTTCTTTGTTCCTTCTTTACACCGTCCTGTAAACGAATTTTAATCGTGAAAATTGAAACAAAAGAAAAAAAGAAAAAGTTTACTTCCGCATAATCGAGGGTTGGAAAAAAAAAAAAAAAAAAATGTAGTACACGCGATACGATCGAACAAATTACAGTTGGGGAGGGAATAATTATAAATTGAAGAAATTTTGTTTGTTTTTTTGTTTATTTTTCTATCGTTCAACAAACACACACACACGCCTTCACTGTGATCCCGGCATTAAAGCTCTGGCCACGTGCCGCCGGTGTCGTACCAACCGATTCCGGGTCGATGGGACCTCCTTTAAGTACTCGGAGATCCTGGTAAAAGCGCTCGTTTCTGTGACGTAAAATGTCCCGTCCCGCGTACAGGATACGTAATCTATCGGCTGTCAGGGTGCGTAAAGAGAAACAAAGAGACGAGGAGGGAGATGATCTACCAAAAAAACTTCCGATAACTCGGATGCAATCTCGATGGACGAAGTTCCTGCTTTCGAAGCGACTTTTTTTTTCATCGCTTCTTTTTCTTTTTTCTGTAAAACTATTCCTCGTTTTGAGGCATTTCTTTCACTTCGTCTTCGTCGATTAGTCTCGTCTTAGTGTTTTATTGCTACGGGACGACAATTTATCATCGTGCAACAAACGTAATTCGACATTGTCAGCTTGCTCTCTCTCTCTCTCTCTCTTTTTTTTTTCTCCCTCTCGGCAACGATCTTTCAATTAAGTATAACTAATATATTACAGAAATCCGTAACTCCGGAAACTAATTCAATTAAATCCGCAGAGCTGCTGGATGATTTGGACGCTGCTGCTGGTTATTATATATATATATAAATATATATATATATATATATACGCGGAAAATGTTCGTTTTACGCTCAGTTTCTTAAATTCAACTTCCACCACTCTTACATAATATATATATATATATATATATATATATATATATATATATATATATATAAATATATCTAGATATGATAAAATTTTTCGCCTTTGTATTTAACTTTTATACTCGGAATATTATATGCAGACGTATACGACGTATACTCTGCAGTACGATGAGACGTTTCGTCGCACTTTTCCACCCATTCAAGGTGACCCTTCTTGAACCTCGATCCTCGATCCTCGACCCTTGACCCCTGCGCTCAGGTCGATGCACTCGCTACCAGAGGATTGGTGTATGTAATAATAACAACAAGAACAACAACAACCGCACGAATCATGCGCCAATTACACGTCCTAAATTTTCTATACTTAGTTGAAAGTGAAAGCATTGTTATCAAGCATTGAATTAATTTTTTCAGTCGGTTTTAGTTTGCGCGGAAAAAAAAAAATAAAATAATAATAATAATAATAAAATATCGAAAAGTTTCAATGCATTTTAAACTTAAAAATTTCAATCGTTCTCCGTCACGTGTTAATATTATCCGAAAATTTTTATATTCGCATATATATATATATTGTGGCGATGCGAATGATTTTCCCCCCCTCACCATTCCTTCCTTCACCGCAAAGCAAGAATGAATTTATACACACATGTTTCATTTATCATTTGACAACGAGGGTGTACAAGGTATACAGGAGGTTGTGGATTGATACCGAATCGAATGAGATGCGACAATTGTAAGTGCGCGGAGGTAATAAGGTTAACTTACGGGAGCATCGAAACCTTCGTCGGGGTCGCGTATCTCTGCGAGCTGCTCGCCGTGTCATCGAACACGCGTAGGTGGAACCAATTGACCCAATTTCCGCCTACCGAACAGAGAGAATCAACCTCGACGTTGTTCCGCCCGTCAACTTCGCACTCTCGACTATCCGACAACACGAAACACCCGTCAAACGGAATTCTATCATTTAATTATCATTGGCACGTTTCATCTATTTACGTCGTATCATACACACGTACCTGTGTATCACACCGCAGTTTTCCGGTTCATGGGATTTTAACCCTGTTTCTCGATCCCTTTTCAAAGTATTCGACTATTTGAAATATACTATATATACATACACTTTAAATTCATTCCTGCTTTGCGGGGTAGGAAGGAATGGCGACTGGCGGCGAAGAGGGGGGGGGGGGGGTAATCATTCGCATCGCCACAATGTATTATTATTAATTTACGATTCGCGGCTCGTTTCACCTAATTGAATTTTCCTCCTGACATGTACCTATACGTATGTATGTATGCATATGTCATATATTTATATGCATGCACGCCACACACACACACACACACACATATGTATATACACACTGCAAATAACATATAGCATCTCCCTCCTCTTCGGTCCTCACCTCGCATCGTGGGGAATGTAATTATATTCTACGTGTATATTGACGTGAGTTAATCAATTTGCGTGTAAAATTGTTCCGCGATACTCGTCCAGGTCTGCTCTACTTATACACACCTATATATGTATTCACATACCTATATATACACATAGATACATATTAAAAATGTAGACAAAATTTCGAGATCGATACGCGATACGTTTTGGAAAAAAAGTCGTCATTTTACAACAATATCTCGTGACGTGGAATAATTTTTCATAATTATGCAGCATTATTGTTCTATAATTTATATGTGTTTAAAACTATATATCCTTTTCCCCTCACGCTCGAGCGAAATTTCATATTCACGCAAAGATTATAATCGCAGAGATAATATTCCGTGAAAAGTCCTGAGAAGAGTGAGAAAAAAAAAAAAAGAAAGAAAGAATTTGGATTCAAAACTTTTACCACCTTGTCTTGTTTTTTTTTCTTTTTCTTTTTTCTTTCTCCTTTTATTCCAGATCTGAAATTAAGTTGACTTACTTTACTCGGAATTTGAACGATGTCATGTCGTATAAGACGATTCAAAGAGAGAGAATCCGTGACTGAGGGAAAAGTTATTGAGAAAGAGAAAAAGAAAAAAACGTGTATATATATATATTTGAATAATTTTTTCCACTTTATTATGATACCAGTAAAGAAACAGCGATAGTAGAGGGAAGAAGAAAAATGAGACTAAGAAGTCGAATGCTTGGCCAAAATTTTTATTACGTATATTGTAAAATTCGATGCATGCGCATACGAATATTTATACACGTAGTGTATTATAGGTTGAAAAGCTCGGCTAACCTCGACTCGGATCCTCGCGGCGTCAAAGTTGACGCTTTTTCTGTTTGAACAGCTCCAGGCGACTCCGACGACCCAGAAGCTTCAATTCGATCCTAAAAAGCCGTCGTCGTTTAAGCTGAAAACGATAACCCGTAGAAAGAGTATAATCGAAAAAAAAATAAGAATACTTTCAATTTCTCACGTGCACGGTTTTCTATTCTTGAAAAATCTCGCGTCACAACGTGTATGTAAATATTCTAGAAGTCTTTCGACGCGTGCTTTATTGAAATTTTACGCAGTATGATATTGTTTTAAGGTTTTAACCCTGTTCTGTAAAAAATTCTTCATCGCGCGTGAAAAAACGCGCGGATCGGAGATGAAATATCCAACTGAATCAAAATTTGTACGATTCTTCCACTACGCATTTTGTTTACTTATTCGCCGTTTCTTCCTCTATGTAAATCACAAGTTTACGTAGGCGCGTGCCGTTAACGAAGACCAGGAGTCCTCCCCATCCCTCGGGGTAAACTGTGAAAACAGGGGATGATGCCGCTCGACGCTGCGTCCCCTGCATATCCTGAACTCCCTCGACGAGCGAATAGAAATGCCGGAAGAGAAAACGTGCAGGCAAAAAAAAAAAGAAAGAAAAGAAAGAAAAACGCCGAGAAACGACCCCCGTAAAGAGGCGCGAAGGTCGTAAGGGTGGTTCTTCTCGATTCGAATAAATATCGGAGCCGCTTTCGAAGTAAAAAGTGACAGCTGATCGTCTCCTCGTATTCTGAATAGTGGAAGTGAAACAAAGATAATGATTGTAAAAAATGTCGCGTAAAAAACTAAATGGGTTTAAAATGTGAAGCTGATTAATTTTTAATGAATAACCGATTTGTTCGAAGTAAAAAATCTGTTCATACGTTGCTACGAATTTAAAAATATCTTTTTTATTATGTAAGATTTTTTAAACTCCTAATGCTGTTATAATGCTATTAACAATTCTTTGTTCACTTTCGAAGAATCATGAGCTCACTTTATTTCAGAAATCACTTCTCTTCTACGAAAATTGTTGAAAAATAGATCTTCTTCGCACTGTCAAATTATACACACACGCGAAGCGATGACGACTAATTTTTTTTTTTTTTTTTTTCTCGTTCCAGAGTAAGAAACCAATGTGCAAAAGTGAAAAAAAAAAACAAAAAAAATCGTTGTATTAAAATTATCGAGTTAGATTTACAAATTGAACTAATAATAACGAATTCGAATTGCACTGGTTTTAAAATCCTTTTCTTTTTTTTCTTTCGTAAAACGTAGGTTTTACGCATTATATACGGAAGCAATCGCTCGTAGATATTCACTGCAATTTCGAATTCGCGGTCGGCCTCATTCGACTCTAGTCCCGGATTAATAGTCGGTCGTATAAGAGGACTGCGAAAACCGGTGAGTGGATTAACTTGCACGGAAATTCATTAAAGCATCTGCTGCAGCACGGCGTCAGCCTCGTTGCCGAGATCGAAGCGCCGGATCGCTTTACTCGGGAATATAAAACCCAGCGCCAGCTGATCCCTCGAGATAACTTTTTATGCCGGTGGAACATGAGAAAAAACAAAAAAAAAAAGGAAGAAGAACAAGTCGGTAAATAGTAAATTTCGTAACGAGTATGGATAAGGCTTTTTCTTTCTCCTTTAAAAAACCTTATCCTTGCGAGTTTCGATCCGTATTTTTTATCACGAGAGCCGAGAAATCTCGTTCAGTTAGAAAAAGTAACAAGGAAGAAAATGCGTATGTTTGTATTTAAAATATTGAAAATCGGTTCGTTTCCGGTAGAATCGTAAGTTTCAATTAAACGGGACGTGGCAATTTTTCACGCCCATCAGTTTGTTGTTGAATCCTGTAAGTTTCAGATTTTTTCAACCAGTCGTTTCCGGGATCGTATAAGCGAGAGCTTATCGGACAGACTGACATTTTTCTGAAAATCTATTTTTCGGATTCTAGAGGTTCGAAAACGTAAAGATTCTTTTTTGAATTTTAAATGAAACTAATACTTTTCTTATATCGTTTCAAAAGTCATGATGTAAAAGAACAAGTAGCCGATTATTCAGCGAAAAACCGCCGCACATTACGCAGATGTGGAATACTTAATTAAGTATGTTGCAATAATAAGGAGATTACAGAAAATGGAAGAATCTCTTCGTCACCGGGTATCTTGCGGATCCGGTAGTTGTTCGTTAGTGAAAATTCCGCGTATTCAACGTGCGGTAGAGAAGAAATAGAGCGATAAAAATCGCGGTTTTGATGTCGCCTGACAATGAGCTGCAAAGTTGACGACGCAGCCTTGATTTATCATTCGAACAGAATTTTTCTAACTGAATTAACTGAATTAACCGAAGCTTATGATTATATGTTACTTACAATTAGCGCTGTGTGATCGTTCGCAAATTAAATATTGCAACAAATCAACGTTTATTAATCATCATCAAACCTCATATTAAAAACTATTCGTAAATTAATTATTATAGCTGCAAATAATTTTACTCTCTTTAAAAGAGTTTAGAAAAATGTAATTAAAGAATTGACCTAAACTTCACGAGTAACGATTTCTTTTTTTTTTCCTGAAAAGCATAATTTAGGAATCGAGTTTTTGAAAATCGTGTATTAATTGTTTATAGTAGAAAATTGAGCAGTAAGCACTGACTTGTTACAAAGTGAAATTTCGAAATCCGTATTTGCATCGTACAGAAATGAGAAGGTATTTATTTCATTGAAATTAGAATTTTAATTGTGACCAAAGAAATCGATTCTCTTGTAACTAAACAGCATTGAATTTCAAATTTAGGGACAAGTTTTTGAAAATCTTCTCGCACTCGCTATTTTTAATGCTTGCAATTTTAGTCGAATACAGCCGCGACCCCCCGAACGATAATTTTCGAAAAATTGTTCTCGTTTTTTGTTGATTATTAAATCGCATGTCTGACAAAGAATACATTCCTCAATACGTTCCTTCTAGTTTTTACTTTTTTTCCCCTCTCAACTTTTCTCCCATTCAGTCACTGCGGAATAAAGGAATAAAGAGAAGTGAAATTATGAGACATGGTTGAAATTCCAAATTTAAAAAGTTCCGAATGATCGGATACCGAACGTAAAAATATCGAAAATCAAAAACAAAAAAAAAAACAAAAAAAAAATATCAATGTAGCAAAATTTCACCAAGCCAGAAATTTACAGGACAAAAAATCTTGGATCATTCGGAATTTCGACGTTTCAGATTTTCAACTTTACTCATTTTCGCAATTTCGATACTTTTAGCGTCGGGTTTTTCGGACCATTCGAAACTCTGACGTCTCGTCGCAAAGTTTGATTTCTTCGCTTTAACTCTCGCCGCAAAAAAAAACCAAAAAAAAAAAATTCGTAATTTCTCGCTTTCGGAACTTTTCAAATTCATCAGAATCTCAACCTCGCCTCGAAATTATTTCACGATTAACCGATTCCTGACTCGCAGAGCACCGTCATCCAGCTGTGCACGAGGATGATCGGGATTCACGCGGCCTGAAACGGGATCGGGATGATATTGTATAGGTATAGCCAACGGAAAGGGAACGGGAAAGGGCAGGGAAGGGAAGGGGAGGGGAGGGGTAGGGACTGCTGCTGCTGCTGTCTGCCATCGTTGAATTGCGGTGAGACCGCGATATCCTACACACAGACACACACACACACACACACACACTCACGATTGTATACATCCGTGTATGTATCCCTTTTATACATACCTACGTAGGTATATATAACTGTAAATCACGCACTCGCGCATTAACTCTAAATCATCGTCGTTTCGCGGGTCCGCGCGCTCACCGCCGACACTTTACATATATATATATATATATATATATACATATACATACATATATATATACATAGGAGTGTACATAACATATATAATATACCCGTACACGTACAATGCATCACTTGTATATGTAGGTATATATTTGAAACGAAATCCCCTTTCGTATCCAAATTCTCGCATCATCGAATCTCAACTCGAACCCTCCCCACGCATTTTATTTGTCTCACCCGATCCGCCTTTGTTCGTCAATTTATTATCTTAAAAATGCCGCATTTCGTTTCGTCGGGTCTTCCTTCCTTTCTCTGTCTTCGTTTTTTTTTCTTTTTTTTTCTGGATGAATTTTTTTTATTTTATTATCGTTTTTTTTACTACCGTTATCAGATTTATTCATTTCTTGTCAGGTGATGCATATCATATACATACGTACCTGCGACAATATCCTCAATTACATCGTCGATTTTCGAAACGTAATATCGAAACAAGAATTGAAAAGAAAATATGAAAAACCTGAGAAACAGTTTTTTTCGCAATACTTTTCTTAACCGTGAAAACCGAAGTGTCTGTCCGATAAACTTTCGCGATTATCTCGAAAACGGCCGAGTGAAAAACCTGAAATTTGTAGAAGTTGGCAGGTGCGTTTTAATGTTATGAAAGAAACATTACAAGAAGAAGATGTATAAATTCTTTGTTTCAAATAAATATATATATATATATATATATATACTGGAAAAAATATGAACGTTTAGTTAGAAAAAGTAATAAGAAGTATAAATATGTCGGCGATGCGTTCAAAATAGATTTATTTCCGGTAGAATCGAAAGTACAAATTAAACGGAACATGCCAATTTTTCATGCCCGATCATTTCTTTGTAAAATCTCACAAGTTTCAAATTTTCCATCCAGCAGTTTCAGAGATGATCGCGAGAGTTTGTCGGACAAATCGATATTTATCTAAAGACCTTTTTTTTCGGATTATAGTGGTTCGAAAACGTGAAGATTCGTTGAAATTAGATAAAGCGATCATCGAACGAAATCAATACTTTTCTGGTATTAAAAAGTTTAAAAACAAAAACAAAAACAAAAAAAATGGGTATACATAAAAGATCGAAATACTGTTTTCGTTTTTTTTTTGATCTCTCTCTCGCTCTCTCTCTCTCTTTTTTCTCGACGGATTCTTGACTCGACGGAAACCGTTTGTCTTTACTTAATTCGCCGCTTTTCGCGACTTCCTCAGGTCTAAGCTCCCTTCACCCTATTCTCGAGCTTTGCTTCGCGCGCACACAGACACACGAACACAAAATGCTGAAAGGGGTCGCGGGTACGACGAGAATTTGCATTTAAATCTCCCCCCGTTATCTCGCCTCGCTTCTTGATTCAACGTTTAGTGATCTCGGAAGCTGATAGGTTCGGCATACAGTCGCTTACGTATGCCTGTATCTACTCTATCCGTCCGTGGTATGGAATAATTAAATAAGCTTTGGAGAAATCAAAGATCGAGGTAAAAAAGAAAATGAAAGGAAACGAAGGAAGCGAAGGTTGGAAAAAAATATCCGATACATTATACGGTCTATAATAAAAAAAAAAAAAAGCCAAAAAAAACGAAGAATTTTTAATTTTAATTTTTAACGGTACTGTAAGAACATTGTTCATGACGACAAATAAAAATTATCCTGAAGGTTTGAGCCCTTAATATTAATATTAAGGGGTGTATCGTTACAGCTATTGATTTTTTAACAGTTACCGCATTTTCGTTACCCAAAATCCGTCAATTATCAATCTGAAAAAATTTATCAATCCATATTTTTGAAGGAAATTAAATTTCCTACAAAAAAGCTCTCCTACTAAATTGACGTAGATCGAGCCGTTTCCTTGTAATCGTGCCTTAAATGTTGATTTGTTTTTTCAAATTTTTGTTTGAATTTTTGATTTTTGTAATTACCAGACAAATCAATATTTTCATAGATCAAACCATTATTTTTATGGGAAATTTGATGCTCTACTAAAAAGGTCTCCTAACATTTTTCATGAAATTTACTCCTTCAAAAGTTATTCGACGTTGAAATTGTATTCAAAAGTAATTTCAATGATTTGTTTTTATCAAATTTTTGTTTGAATTTTTGATTTTTTCTCTATCTTAACTTTACTTTTCGGAACTTTGCTCTATCGTAACTTTGAGCCCTCGGCTTTCCGACCGTTTGAAACTTTGTTGTTTCTCCAAAGTTTCATTTCTTTACTTCAAGTTTCGCCGGTAAATGATTCGGAGTTAGACGCTTTCGGAACTCTTTAAATTCGGAACTTCAATCCCGTCCCATCGTTGACACACCATTATTAACCTCAGTCGAATCTTAACTTTTTCAAAATGTCGAATTTCGCTGTACAATATTATAATATTATACCCGCATATAATATCTCAGAATTGATTGATGCTTGGAAGCCTATTTCTTTCAGAGCTGCAGGAACTTTTTCTCGCGAGGATGCCTGCGATCATTTTTTCACGTACAGCGTATAATGCTAAGCAGGTATACCTATACGATATAAGATACCCGCTACAACGTCGCGTCGAAAATTATGATGCTTCCCAAGGAGAGGGGGAAACGAAAAAGAAAGGTTAAAAAAAAAAAAAAATTATACCGAGACCACCGCGATTAAAATATTGCCAGGACAGGACATCGGGTGGTTCTAATCTATTAACATTCTGATCCCTCGCTGAAAAAAACTTTTTGGTTAAACAAGGCTTTAACGTCAATTTATTCTTGCACAAGCATTAAATTTTCGCAACAGTTGCCAAGGAAATCTAGCAACAGCGATCGTAATGAGAAAGAATAGTAACGGATACCAGACTTTCCGGTAAAAGCTAGAAAACTAATTTTCATTTTCTACCTGGAACTATATTTTTCGATCGCGGTAAAAAATGAAAATAGTTGAGGAAATTTCTCTCAGCGCTGCTTTCGCCGTTTTTTTCTTTCCCCTTTACAAAACGAGTTGTTTAAATCGTCAACAATCGTTGCAGTCACGTCTGCAATTTCATATATTTTTTATATATATATAAAAAAAAAAAAAGAAAAAAAATGATACTATTTTTTCATGCGATTGTACAATTTTTTCTCTTTCCCTCTGATTCGAATGAATAATAATTCAATTGCGAGAAGAAAAATCATCGCGCGATGTGGAAAATTTTATTTATACGCATGTACGAGCGTTATGACCGCTGTACGGTGATTGCGGCGTGGGATGGAAAAGTAGAAATATCGACGTTTTCACTGTGATCATATAACAGGTAGGACCTGAAAAAGAAAAACGCCCGGGAGGCAAATACGTGAAAAAAAAAGTATGCGAACGTTGTTGGCGAAAAAATGTGCGGAATTTTTTTGTCATTTTTATTTATGCATATTTCAAACCATTCGCCACTCCTCGACACCCTCTCCGAATCTAACATTTATATTTCATTTTCCATGTATCTAAGATACTTTTACTGTAGAACATCTTTCTATTTCGAATTAAAAAATAGCACAAAGTATACTAGAAAAAGTTTTAAACCGAAAAAGCAAATGTATTCTTTTGAACAAGAACTGTGAAAATCGATTCGATGTTCGTGGATATGAAAAGAAAAATCCGACTCTTTCGTATACTTCGTCGTTTTTACGTTTTCTGCATGAACGGCCTGAAGAATAAGTCAACCGTTTTTTTTTTTCCGCTCGGACGTAAAATCCGAGAATAGATGCAAAGCACTGTTTCATCCCCTACGATTCATTTTAGCTACTTCTTTCTCTTCGAACACAAGGAATAAAATAATAGAAAAACAGAGAAACGATTATACGTAAGTGGGGTGAAAAAGATATAGCCGTTAGTTATGGTAAAAAATCGGAGAAAATATTCAACACATGGATAAGAAACTGGGTCTTTATATATATATAATTTCTTATCTTTATCTTCGTATTTATTTCCTTTGATATCGCAAACATTTCCCTGTACGCGAACACGTTGATCCTTTGAAGTTGCGGCTTTAAACAGCAGCGTCATGAAGAACGGCGGTGAACTTGCAAGCACATATATTATATATATGAGGAGTTCCGTTCGAACTGAACCAACGTCTTACCCTCACTATTTTTGATTTTGTTCAAAATATTTCCTACAGTTGTTCTAACTCTGAAACGGTATCCTAAATTGTTTCACATTTTTCATTCAACTGGTTAACTATTTTTAAATATTGAGAGCGATGTTAAAAACGACATTTTTTGAAAATTTCAAACAATTCTGAACAACTGTATTTTCTTTTCAAAGCGTTTCAAGACCAGGCCCGTGATGGGCCGATTTGTATTTTCTATTAACTATTTTCCTATAATACTAAAAAAAATGGTACAAAAATCGGCTCATCATCGAGCTCGGTTTTAAAATGTTTATAATAGAAAATACAGTTTCGGAAAAAAGAAATCCTTTTCAGAATCACTGTATAAAAATACTTGAAAATAATCGAGCGGTTTAATAAAAAAATCTGAAAAAAAAAAAATTCGAGACACCGGTTCGGAGTTGGGAGAATTCCAGAAAATTTTTCTCAAAACAAAAATCAGTCACGGTGAGTTTCGGACGTTGTTCGGATTTGCATGGAATCCCCCGTATACTTCCACAGCCAGCATCCACTACCCTCGATAACTTTCCAGCTTTCCGTTGGCGATATAAGGGCTGCAGGTGTAAAAATTGCAGCCTGCAACTTTCTGAGATAAAAGTGCAAAAGGTGCTTGCGCATGGCGCTCCAGTGACTCTACGCGAACTGTTTTCGTGTCGTTTTTTACCTCCGGCAAAAGTTCAGCGGCTTTACTTATTTTTTTTATTTATTTATTTATTTATTTATTGTTTTTTTTATAAATTTCTTATTCCTTTCCACGCTTCCTGCACCTGTGCACACACAGTTCGACAAAGCCGAAACACGTTTGATAAAGTATCTACGGTTACGTGATACGCGAGTCGTAAGTTGGGAAAATCTCACCAATGTATCGGAAATACGTAATCCTGATACATATTTCAAAAAAAAAAAAAAAAAAAAAAAAAAACGCGTGCAGTAAAGTTTTCGCAGGTTTTCCGCGTACTTTCGTAAAGAATGCCACAATTGGGGAAGGGAAGGAGAAGACGGACGGGGACGATCCTTGACCGGAAAGCTTAAACGTTCGTACCTTCCTCACTTCTTCCCAAACCTTGAAGCTTTCGACCTTTTTTCGCTCACGATATCGTAAATAATAAAATTCCACGCACGGTTTGCTCATGCGGAATTTAAAATTTTCTCACTATCATTATTATTATTGTTATTATTGTTGTTGTTGTTGTTTTTATTCAATCATCCGAAACTGCAGGTAAATTTTGAGCGTTCGCATATTATAAAATATTTTCAATCCGAAGTTTATTACAGATCAAACGATTTTTCGATTTCGTTTTTGCAAAAAATAATTTAACTCAGTCAATAGTCGGGATTTTAAAGTTTCTGAGTTTTAGATGTCCTGAAGTGAAAATTTGTGCGTCGAGATATTAGAAAAAAAAAAACAAAAAAAACATTTATGCACGTATTTAAAAAAAAAAAAAAAAAACTGTCGCAATACTTTTATTTGTTTTGTTTGGTTTACCGTACGTTTGTGTAAAATGAGATTGAAAGTTCAAAGAACCGCGAGAAGTTGTTCAGCGAGTAGGAAGGAAGTCTCTGCGATACTCGGCAGCGACAAAGTTGACAGTAACTTTTTGAACGACGTCGCGAGGCCAAATATGGAAGTTTATTGTGACGTTATACAATCAAGTAGTCCTAATTAAATTTACCATATAAATATATGTATATATATATACTATCTATATCGTTATATCGAAATCCGCGCAATTCTCCGTCAGTTTACCAATAATGTTCCGGTAAACGTTCAAGAACGGAAAACCGCCGGCTGAGAGAACAACGAACTTCCAAGAGAGTGAGTGACTAGTTGACGTATCTGGAACACTGTTGCCTTTTCAAAGCACGAGTTAGCCACGTAGAGGTATCACACGTTTGGAACAGACAACGGATTCCTTATCATATCGTATTCTCAGAAAATTTTCGAAAATACGCTCTGCGTTATTATTATTATTATTATTATTATTATTATTATTATTATTATTATTATTATTATTATTATCATCATCGTCATCATCGTCATGACGTTGTAACTTTGCAAGGAAATAAAAAAAGAGAAGAGGAAAAAAAATCGGATGATACAAATTACGGGGAACGGAGTTCTCCTTATCTTTGGTAAATAAAAAATAAAAAATAATAAAAAAAAAAAGAAAATTCGTTGACTCGCTGAATCGTACGGTTGAAATTATACTTGAAAAATCGAGTTGCGAACACGAGGCTTTTGCGATTTTATCACTGACTTGGCCAAGTTCGTCACAGCCTAAATTTTTTGCAGGATTTTCGAATCGATGTATCGCGTTGTCGGGTGAATAAGGGAGAAAATTTTACTTGAGAACTAATCGGTAAAGGAGGAATCGTTTCAATACATTTTATACATTAATCAGGCTAAAGTTAGCAACGTTTATTGTAATGATGCATTTTTATAAAAAAAATTTGTCATCTCACAACTTTAAAAAGGATTATCTGAAATTTGGAAAACCGTTGATAAATCATGGATATGATCACGTTTCGTAAATTTAATTTCTTGAGTTATTTTAATGGTGCAAAATAGTGATTTTTTTTTCGACGTTTCTTCGATACGGTAACGTTACTAACTTCAACCTCGTGTAAATTATAAAAAAAAAAATTCAACTATCGAATATTCAATAACGAACGTCTCCACGTACACAGTTATTACATACTGTAGGCTTTTCGACACGCACGATTAATTTTCGTTCACAAAATCGTCCTCTCCATTAACCTCGATCTTCTCGTCTATACTATACATATATGTGAACCTAAAATGAGCTTCTACACGCACACTGCAAAGTACAATGACGATATTTTGTCTGTGAACAACGTAACGGTACGTTGCTTTGGTACAAAATAGAGAGAGAGAGAGAGAGAGAGAGAGTTGAATGAAAATCCTATTGCCGAGGAAGGGGGAAAAGATACTGCCGCGAGAGCATTGGAAATTGCAATAGCCGCCAAAGCTCATTGATCAACGTTCAATTCATTCGAGTTGATGGGAACCATCCATCGATCCTTTCACCGGACTTCATACAACCGTATCGAATTATTTCCCCCCCGCGCGAGCTGTTTTGTATTACCTATATAAATTGTTACGTTCCGGTTCTTCATCCCTTCGTGCTGCAGTGGCGGTGGTTTGAAATTTGCGTCCGAAAATTTTGCCGGATGATTTTCGATCATATATCGCAAGGTTTTTTGATCTCGCGTTGACGAAATTAAAAAAAAAAAAAAAAAAAACGAAGGAATTATTCACCGACCTGTAAGACTTCCGCGAATCTCTAAAACTCTGAATCGATCTTGATTTCACTTGTATATAAACAGATGATGTGAAAATTAAACTTATCGTTGGTGTATCGTAAATCATTCCGAACGGATACCTCGATATCTCTCTCACGAAGTTCCACGCATACGGTGGAAAGACGGGAATCGATCCGAAGATGGAATGCCAGTTTTCTGGGCTTCGGAATAGCGGCTGCGATCAAATCCCGGGATCCCTGGATCGCCGAAACTCGAAAGACGAGGAGAAAAATCTTGCGACGTCCTTTCCGAATATCGTCATTTTCAAAGAGGCCATTGACTGCGGACTTGAGCGAATGATGCCGGTCACTTCAGGGTTAGACGAGAAGGAAGTGTTACACCCGAAGGGATTCACGTCCCGTGAAATTTGTTTCTGCGATGGGTTCAACCGATACCCTATAATACACACCGTAGTCCGGGTGGGCACGTGTCCGGACGGGTCAGGAACAGTAGTCGAAGCAGCGAGATCGTATCTGTATCCGCGTTGTGCGATATGGTAAAACGAGCAACGGTGAACGCCTCCGCCATAACGTCGAGCGTCGGTTTAAACGGATCGCCGTTTCCTTTTACAGTTCGAACAGAACCAAAGACCGTCTCACCGCGCCGGTGGAACGGAATTATTGCGTGGTACGTTGCTCCGAATTTTCGAACCAACGACGAAGTATAAACCAAAAGAGAAGAGACGGAAGTAGAATTTATCGACAGATTCGTGTCTTTTCCGGCACATCGATTTCCGCATCCTGCAGAATTGTCCGCTCATTCGAAATCCGGAATGGTATTGGTGGACCACCGAAAAGCTCGAGGATAATTAAGGACCCTGTTGAGAAAGAAAGGAGCGAAAAAGAAGGATCCTCGAGTATCGCGGAATTCGAAAATGCAACTCTCCTTGCAGTCCAGTTATCTATCCTCCTTAGCTTCGGACGTACTCGGGGTGTATCATTGGTTTTTCGTTTTTAGATGCTTTATTTAACGGGACTCGTTACTCTTCGTTGTTGAACCTTGCGTTTGCATTTCTCGGTCGGACCCGTCATTTGTTCCGGCGGGCTGGTCTTCCAAACGTTGCTTAAGTAATTCTCCTGCACGCGGTATTATTTTGCCGTTAATTCTTTTCCCCGAATTTTTCAAGACGCTGTCCAATCACCCCCAAAGTTGCCGAGTGCGAGAAATTACTTTCTAAATACTGCGTATAAAAGGGGATTTTTCTTATCCCTTAGGATATAAGATTTACAATGTGCCAAAAGCACGCTGTTCGGAAAAAAATCTTACCTCGTCTATAAAAAAAAAAATTGAAATCCTAACGCAAAAGAAAGTTTAAAAACTTGCGGGTTGCGTTAGAATTTTATCGACTCAGGGACGGAATGTCGGCGAGTTTAAGAGACCGTTTCTGCATAGTTGGAAAGCGTTGGTCCCCGATGGTATTTTTCAACCTAGCTCGCTGTACGGTATCCTCCCAGAATTTCCTCTTTCTTCCCTCTCTGATATATCGGTATTTTCTATATTATACCACTTTCCCCGCTATACATATATGGTACATACCTACATGGTATATATGTGTGTGTGTGTGTGTGTGTCTATATATGTATATATATATGTAGGCGTTAGAAACTCCTTGTACCCGGTTGCCGCAACATTCTTCGAGCTTGCTGCGACATCGGGTAGAGCCCGTAGGGTACAATAGCTGTGTAAGTTATACACCCGCGTCTTCCTCCCTTTCTCCTCTCCGTTCCTTTTCTCTCTTATGCTCTATCGCACACACCGGAACGAAGAGATATTTTCATTCTCTTCCGTGTAAGTCTAGACTCCCGACCGCAGTGTCGCGGTTGATATCATCGAAAATCGTGGCCAATTCGAATCGAACGAATAAATACAGATCATTGGCTGGTATTTTTTATCCATATTTACGTAGGTACTTTAGTACTGAGTTATTTCGTGAAAATTTTACGCAGACAATTCAACACAGGTAAAGTAAATTTGCCTGTATTTATACAATTCATAATAAAATTAACTAAAATTCGTCTGCAACTTGTGCAATTCATAATACGTTTTACCGAATTCATCCTGCAGTTTGACAAGCGGGAATACGTTTGTGTAAAATTCAATTTGAATTGCATAGATGCAGGCGGATTTTAAAAAAATGTATTACGAATTGCATAAATGCAGGCGGATTTTGATAAAATATATTATAAATTGCATATATGCAGGCGGATTTCGGAAAAATGTATGACGGATTGCATAGCTACAGGCGGATCTATCCTATATCAATTTACTTACGTGACACTTCGGCAAAAATAACCCAGCAATTGCACGATGAGCACGCCGTTTCATAAGCCCCCCTTTGAAGACTTGATGCTCGTATAATTCATCTCATTGGAGGAAACGACTCCGGGTAGTTTTTGGGCGACAGGTGATACATAAGCAAATATACATATAAATGAATAAATATGGTTGCGGCGATAGCAACGAGCTCGGTTCTGAGCTCGCCCGTTCTCCGCGTCACTTGGTTCGTTTGAGTCGGAAACGAAGACTAATAGCCCCCGAACCGCGCAGGTACTCGAGATTGTGTGAGACTTACTCTAGGTGCGCGGTACTGGAAAGGGGTTAATTGGCTTTTCCGCGTACATGCGGTGCGACGTGGAAGAGAAAAGCTGCACCGGCTTACCGCTCCTTCCTCTCACAGAGCTTTGCGTGCTCCGATATTCATGGATATTTATACCGGCTGTGAAGACGACGATGCCGATGCATTTTAATCTTGTTTAAGAATCCACGTGACAGAGGGTCGAGCCAAAAGTGTTGAAACGAAAACGTCCCAACGCGGTACAAGTTCAAAAAGTCTCACTCAAGCTAATCTTGTTGCTAATTTTTTTGCTGCATCACTTTTTTTGTCATATTTTAATTACGACATTTTTTTTTAAATTAAACAATTCCAAAACATCGCGAAATTCTCAGCGTTCACTTTGTTCGATAATACCTTGATAGTTTAACTATTTTTACTCTCGGCAAAGAGTTTTTATCCCTGAAACTCTACACCTGCGGGGCCTATATATAAGCTTTAATATCGTGCCGTCATTCTCCGCGCGTTCTGGTCTGAGCTCTCCGTAGTTTCCTCTCTAGAGTTTAAACTGCGTAACTGCTGCTGCACGAGAACTCGGCTCGCGAGCTATTACTGCATTCGCAGAGTATAAGCAAGCGCAGCTGAATTGCATATCGCATTTGGTACGAAGTCTCCGACTTTTAAGCTCACCTTTCGGTCACTCGCAAACTTTACTACGAATATATCATATCTACGAAAATTCGCGACCAAAAGCTTGCGTACTGTGTTACAAAGCGCAGGTCGATAAAAACACACACACACAAAAAAAATGAAAAAAACGATGGTTTGTTTAGCAACAAGTAACTTGATTGTGAATTTTTCTTCTGTTACAGCTCGACGACTGAACGAATACATACGCCACTACGAACCCCTGTCGTATTCGACCGAAGATGTTCACCGAGCTCATCTCAGGGCTAAGAGATCCGTCGCGCAGGATAATCCAGTGATATTTAAATTTCGCGCTCACGGTAGAGACTTTCATATAAGATTAAAAAGAGACATAACAACGTTTAGCAATAACTTAGTTATACTGGGACCCTCCGGCGAAGAGGAGGACCTCGACACGTCCCACATTTACCACGGTCACATACTGGGTGAGTACTTTATTCAATGCATCCCTTCGATATTGCGCAATTTCTTTACAGAAGAGCGGAAAATATACATATTTATGTATAAAGGCAAGGTTTTGTCAAAATATGAGCGTTTTACGTTGAATTTTTTTAAATTTATCAAGTATCGTGAATAAATTCTTCTGTTTTTTTTTTATTATTACTTCTTACCTCGCAAAGAAGACCCAGATTTGTGACATCAAGTCTAGAGTTCATCTCAAAGAAGCGTATCTGACGAGTTTTTCATTATTAATTCAATCTTATAAAATAGTTATAATTCAATACGAACATTCAATTTAGGAGGGTAAGATTCACGGATGATATATCGTTGTCTTATGGATCGTGATCTTTGGGTCGAATATAAATTTCAGAAAATAAATAATAATTGAAGTGCTACGACGCGTTTATTCGCGAATTCAAAAAAAAAAAAAGAATGTGAAATAAAAAGCGAAATACCAAATGAGCGCGATTTTCCACGTAACGTAGAACGCTCATCTTTTCACAGAATCTTTCTTTTAATCTAAACAAACTTTTCAGGATGTGCCAAATTGAAAAATCGTAAATTGTATTTAAAAAAAAAAATATGGAAAGGTATCGTCGAGAATGTTTTTTCGGGTTTCATTTTTTAAACCCTTCAATTTTTCCCGCAGCATTTTTCTTGTACCCCCAAATTATAACGAAAATGGATATTTCGCTCCTCTAAAGTTACACTCTAGTCTACATTTTGCATCGCTGCGTGCTGTTTCTCCATCTCCTCCTCGTTCTTCTTTGCCTTTACCAAAAAAAAAAAAAGTGAACAAAAAATAAAAACGAACGAATTTACTTTAGAACTTTAATTAGCGAGGCTTATTAAATCCCGCAGAGACACTCACCCTCTCTTTAATAATATGATGTGCCAAGGGATTAAATTAATTTTCGAGTTAAAAATAAGTCGGTTTCAGGTATAATGTAGGCAGGTACAACCAAAAGAAGAAAAGAAGAATAAGTAAGAGAAAAAAAAAATGAAATAGAATGAATTTACATGTTGTGAAATTTCAAACTTTGTTACAAATTTATGTCTTGTACAAACAATTATTATGATTATTGTAATCCCGCGATCTAATTACTCGTTTGAACGCTAATTGCGAGAGAAGAAATTTTATGGCTATGACAGGGTGGTTGAAAATTGTTTTCATTTTTTTTTTTTTTTATTTTGAATTCAAACGTGATTTTTTAATTTCCGGACATGAGATTGACGGCAGAAAGTTGGCACAACTCGACGTAATTCTCGGTATTTTTGAAATTTATGCTTTTCCACTTGCATCCGTAGAGGATCCGGTGGCTGAAAACTGAGCTTCCGTTTATCGGTCAAAACCGGATTCAAAGCCGGCTGCAACTCTGCGCAACGGTTATTCGTCGAAAAATAATAAGGATGATAATATAATAATAAGAAAAAAAAAAAAACACTAAACGCGTCCATAGTTTGAAAATTGAATAAAAATGAAAGTTTGCAAAGCTCGCCGTCGGTTTATCCATTCACACGATGCCATGGGTGAAAAGATTTCCTAACTACTGAAACGTGGTATCCAAAATTATTCAAATTATACCGAAGCTGAGAAATGTAATTTTCAATTTTCACTTAAACTTACTTGACTGAGTTTAAACATTGAATTTCGAGTCTTACGTCGGTTTTACGTATCGTTATACCGCGGCTGGGAAAAGAGAAAAGAGAAGAGGAATGAAAAATGAGGGATCGGATGTTTTACCCATGCACTACACCCTCTGATCCTCACTTATCGCTAGCGTAAACCCAGTTTAATTTCCGTCTCTCGAAAGTCCTTCCTCAACCGTTCTTAGCTGTGTTGCACGGATCGTATCGCCGCTGCAAAACCGCAAAAGCTAACCGCATTTCAACCCCGCGGCTTTGTTCCGATGGTTTATCTCCTGGATATCAGTACATAGCAGCCATTGCTTACAGAACTGTGTCTAATTTCAGACGAACGAAACGCGGAATCAAAAATTCATGTAACGAGCTGCAGGAGACGTCCCTTTTTTTTCTTTTTTTTTTTTTAATTTTGATAACGCGAATCGACCATATTTTTCAAACTTGAAGTAAATTCGAATCGTCGTTTTATTCGTATGTGGTTTTTCCGACATCAGGATCCTTCAGGATTTAACCATTCAACGCTAGGAAATGTATGAATAATACGTTAAAATTTAAACTTTGCACTTGGGAATAAAATGTACGATAATTGAACGCCGGATCTTTCATAGAGAAGGCAAATCGAACGGATGAAAAAGAAAAAGTCGCGTCGTACGAATTAAATCGAGAACGAATAGAATATGAAATGATTAAGTATGTAAAGAAACTTGTGTACAGAAATTTCGCGACTCGTTTGAAACGGCGAGTTTTCTAATTTAATACCGATTGCAAAACGACAAGGTCGTCATTTTCTTTTCGATTCAATTACTCCGCTCAATTTCATTTCAATTGCGTCGTCATTTTTCGCTTGCAAAAAGCTCCACATACATATATATGTATAACTAAAAACCGAAACAAAAGTAAAAAAAAAAAAAAAAAACAACAATCGACGTATAATATCATAAAGCTGTGAATTAAAAGAACTTTACTGACTTTTTATGTACAAAAAAAAAAACAACAAAATAATGAGGAAAAAAGTAAATAAATAAATGATACCAATCAACGTAAGTATTACGTATATAATTACGTGAATGAATTTTTGTTAACTAAATAGATCACCCGCTCTACACCGTGTTTCGTACCTTGTATACCCTTTTTGGGTGCCAACACAACGAAACACGGGTTGCGTGGCTCGTTTATTTGGGTAAAAGTGGGATGCGCAAGGTTCAAAGGAAAGTGATGGCACGCCTCTCCAGTTTTCAAACAAATACACGAGCCTGCCGTTACGGCATCAAGCTGACTAGCTACCGTCCATTAAACCATACCATAAACCCTTTTCCCTCGAAACGTAGAAGTCGGAATAAATTTGAGGCAGTCAAAACTAACGCCAGAATGCAGCGGGAACATCCCTCGACGATAATGGCACAACGCAACGTTGTACGATGCGAGGGATGATTAATTTTCAACAAAATTAATAACCCCGTACCAGAATTACGAGGGATGTACGCATATATACGTATATGTAGCGCATTATTTATCTGTATTTCAAAGACTCGGTAATAACCGTCTAGTCACTGCTCAGGTTGTTGCGTTAAGAATCAGAGAATAATATTTGCTACCCCAGGCACAAATCTTTGTTTTATATATGTGTGTGTATATACATATATACACTTTTCATTCATTCCCTGCTTCAGAGAATTCAAATTAACAAGATTCTATGAATATTTCAAGCTACTTTCGGCCGATCTCTTTATAAAACGATATTATTATCAGCCTCGTGAGCTTTTACCCATCTGGATGACAGAGAAAAACGAGACGACGTTAAAGTTGAAAACGAACTGTGACAAGGATAATTCGTATTTTCAATTTTATGTCTTAACGATTGTTTCGGCTCGTTAATTTTTGTACAATGAAATAATCGAAATAAAAAAAGCTCTGTCCAAGTATTCAAGTAATTCATTTTTACTTTTAAACTGATATATATATATATATATATATATCAGCGTGCAGCAATAATTTATAATTGAAAATTGAAAACCTGAGCACAGGTTTACCTTCTTTATTTCGCACTCTCTCTCCCTCTTTTTTTACATGTTTCTAACAAAGACGAAGGGTGAGATTTTTGCCGTTATATTTCGACAGGAGAAGCTGAGAGCCACGTGTTCGGGAGCATCAGCAACGGAGTCTTCCACGGTAAAATCGTTTCGCCTCGAGGTGGTGCGTGGTACGTTGAAAAGGCGCATCACTACTTCCCGCCACACGAAGTAAACGAGACACATCACTCGGTCATTTATCACGAGGACGACGTGATCGATCCATTCGCTGATATACGCGAAGGTAAGAAATCACCTAGTTTCTGTTACCCGTTTCCCATCAATTCCGCATGCAGTTGCATGCACTGAGAAAAAGTTCATTCGTCAGAGTAACTAGAAAATTTGAGTGAAACAGGTATCGTTAACAAAAACTGTTCGAATATTGTTGACGATAGATTTTCCGGTAACAGCTAAAAAACTAATTTCCATTTTCTATTGTGGTGAAAAATGAAAATAGTTACGGACTGAGCGGTAAACGGAAATAAAAATTTCTCTCGGTGTATTAGTCGTAAATCAATTAGCTACGATACTTTCAATGTTTAATTGTATTTTCTCGTTATTCGGAAAACTTTTTGTCATATTCATTTACAAAAAGCACACGAATATACAGCTTTTTCATTTCGCATCATGGTTACGTGAAATAGAAAACGATGGTACGATGACGAAATGAATGTGATTATAATGATAGGAACGGTAATTGTCTGCATGAAAATGACCCTCTATAACCGGCTGCAAGCTCCCTGCTTTTAGTAATAATGTGAAATAACACATACATGTTGTGTGTGTGTGTGTGTGTGTGTGTGTTGTACATACTTTGCGTGCGCGTAAAATACAGAGAGTGTGCACTTCGTGGCGGGGCGAGGAACTCCATTTGCGTGAAAGCATGTGTGTTGTGCTTTATATCTTATTATTCGTGTTTAAGGGCTGTTTCGCCTTTCAGTAGTTGAGTATAAGGGAAAAAAAATGTTCTCCGGGTTAGGTGTGTGAAATAATTTTTGACTTACTCGTCAGTGGTCGGCAAAGTCGATTACCAAAAGTTTCCGTACACCTACGATATTTCAAACTGTAATTACGTAACGTAAGCAAATTTTTCTTTCTTCATCTTTTATTTTCATTTTTAACGTTATTGTAAACTCGGGTGAAATTGCTGTACTAAAATTTCGTCAAACTTATCGTGCTCGACGTATCGTTGCTCTTTATTTAACAACGTCGATTTTGCAAAGTAACGAGTGGCTTATATAATATTGCAAGTCGTACGCAGTTATACGCATACTGTGCGACATTACGCGTACGCGAAGCTTTTCCACCTCTTTCTCTCATTCTTCTCCCAGCCTCCGTTCATTTATATACGCCATTTTGCAACGCGCGTATATAAAGTGCCGCATACCACGTGTGGTGTGCTTACATATGCATACAAGTATACCAACTATTCTCTATTTATCACGCTGTCCTCTCGTATATCTAACCGCGAAGCTTTTGTTTGCCGACCGAATACCTTCACGCTAGATTATAATGCATTTATACCTGCATGAATCTGAAGAACGGAATTAACCAGGAATTTCATCCCGTTATCGCGGTACCAGGATTTGGGGTTGTTTTTTTGTTTTTTTTTTTTTTCATTCTTTTTTCTTTTTTGTGATTCTTCCATTCGTGCATAGTTTCAGTCTTTTACTAATGTCTATCCGAATAGTATTCAAAACCAGGTCAAGTCACCGAAGAAACGAATTATGGAAGTTTTCCATTTTCCGCGGGATAAAGACACGGGACTTGTTAACGAGGTTTAAGTTAGTAACGATTTAGGAAAAATCGTTAATTCCATCTTTAGGATTGTTTGAAATTCAGCATAGTAAATCCAAATCCGAAATGTCCGTTCAATCCGATTACCCGGAGCTTCGTTTCACCCTAAGCTCGCTTCTTCGTGCCAATTAATAGCGCAGATATCTTCAGGTCGCAAACCGTACAATGACTCAGACATTTGTTCGCGTCCTTGTCCTCGATACAATTTTTGTTATTTTTTTTATTTCTTCATTCTTCTCGTCACTCCCTGTCACACGAGGGTATGAATTTAGGTTTCGTCGTTGCTTTTGTCGACCAAAGTGCGAAACTTTGAAGCCTGTTACGTATCGATCTACCCTGCATACCGTAAGCGAGTCTGTCGTCCTGTGTACCAACCTACCAATGAAGCAACCGTAAAACAACGGACCCAAACCATCAACCAACTAACCGGCGAACCAAACCGACCACCACGCCTCTTCTGCGTATGTACTTCTGCCCCTGCGGTTTCTGCGAAGTCCCAGATTCCCATTCTCTCTCTCTCCCTCACACACTTTTTCTCTCACTTTCTCATTCTCTCCTTTTGTACACCGCTGGGATTCATCTCGGCAAATAGACTGCTGCTGCTGCTGCTGAACTGTCCGTCTTACAATTAACTTGAGTTTATAGCTGGTGCAAATGGACTGACGGACTGGCCTTAGACGGTGTCCCAACTTTCTCGTCTGTCATTTAATACTTGACAGTTGAATTCTGCTTTGTTCGAATATTAACGCAATTTCAACTGTATATCAGCGCTGTTTATTTCGCATTTGTACGTCTGCGTTTGTGTGTATGTGTTATTTGAGTATTTTTATCGCAAGAGATGGATTTTTTTTCCGAGTTACTTTTACGGAGATAGTAACCCTCGATACTGCGTCTTTCATCCATCGAACGACTCGACGGAGTCTTTTTGCGGTCCACTTTCGAACAATCATTTTTATTATAGCACCGGTGCGGAAACCGAGATAAGCGATGCATTACCACCGCCATAAACGGAAAAGGCCCCGTTCAAATCACCGCGCAATCAGTTAACAGTTAATCGGGTGACAAAGTTTCTGTTTCATTCCCTGAGCAAAAAAAAAAGAAAAAAACGTACAAAACGTACACTGTACAGCATTTTGTTAGGACCGTGAGAGAAATCATTTTAGAAATAGATTTCTGTTCGATAATAATTCTTGTGATGAAAAACTTTGGAGGATTACAGGGCAAACACTTTTCTATACAGTGGGTGATTTTTATTTGTGGTAAAATCACGAGTAGAGAACTAGACGCTACGTGACTTGCGAAAAATTTTGGAAAAGACGCAACAAAGACGAAGAAGAAGAAGAAGCTAAGCTAGATTTGTCTCGAGTCTGTTTGCCGACCGCGTTTCTTGGATATTCGAGGATATTTGCCTGCGAACAATATGAGAACCTTTATACTAACCCAAAAACGAAACCGTGAACTCGCTCGGTTTCGAAACAACCCTCCGGCATACCATTGCCGAATTTTTTCCTCCTTGCGGTGGCTTTGACTTTTTCTCTTCTAAGCACGTACTTTTCAAAGGGGTACACAGCGACGGGGCTCGAGTCTTCGGGTATAACACGATAAGTATAAAAATCGCGCTGTTTGTGTTTTGGCGTAGTTTTAGGATTGCAAATTTTAGTCACGAGGTCTTCATATAGCTGACGTGACCGAATTTCCAACAAAATTATATTTCGTTGTATGTATATATATATATGTATATACGTATAGAGGTTTGTACCACCGCCTCGCTTTGAGACGAAGAAACCAATTCTCAAACTCTCGAATAACTTTTCTATACGTACATACACGTAATATAAGGTACGTTTTTTATCTCGAATTTCGATCGATCGTTTTCATCTCGTTTTACATTTACCGGAATTTTCTGCCGCGGTGCAGGAAACGAAAATCAAATAATAATATTCGTATTAATTATTCTATTATCATTCTGGTAATTTCAATTTGAAATAACTTCACGCAAGAAGTGGATAAATATTGGGAATTTATATATTCACAACAAATTATTCAATTCGATTGAAGTTTTATTTTATACAAAAGTACGTAGATCGAGTTTAGATAGTTTGAATATTTTGTTTCTCATTAGAATAAATTAATATGAAGCCTCGTCATGAACAATAACGTAAAACATTTCTCTCCGTTTGATGTTTTACGGTGCTCACGATTATTCAAATACGGTTCACCCGATTTATTTCAAATTTGAAAACAGCAATCCTATTTTTCAGATGAAAAAAAAAAAACTCTGATATAATTGAATAATTATTTGACGAGGTATTAATTCCCAATATTAGCGCACGTTTTTTTGCATACATACACAAGCTCTTGATATACTCGCACTTCGCTGTCGATATGCGAGGGTGAAAACCATCCTAAAATCCAAATATATATAGAAAGCGTCTCGCATCTGCCCACCTTTCATGGTCGCCTAAAGAATGCAGAGCCGCATCGAGTGGGAAATCGAATGAAAAGCGATATCTAGGGACGGGGTTGAATTTCCGAAATTCCACCTAATGTCGAATTTATTTTATGGCTAGACTTGAAGTGAAGAAATGAAATTTTGGAGAAACGCCAAGGTTTCGAATGGTCGGAAATTTGACGGGTCAAAGTTCCGAAATGCAAGATTCTGAAAATTCAAGTCACGATTGAGCAATGTTTGCGACAGAGTAAAATTACGAAAATTATAATATACTCGCACAGCGTAAATTTCGCAACCAATGCGTGTGAAAAATCAAAATGATCAGGATTCCAAACGTGAAAATATCGAAAATCCAAAAGAAAGCAAGATCAAAGCGATGCAATTTCATCAAGCCAGAAATTTACCGAACTGAAAATCTTCGATCATTCGAAATTTCGATGTTTCAGATTTTTTTTTAGAACTTTGACTTGTCGGAGTTACCCACTCTCGGCATTTTGTCCTTTCGTAACCCCGAGCGTCGAATTTTGGATCATTCCATACTTTGACGTTTCGTCAAAGTTTCGTTTCTTTATTTTAAATTCCGCGACCAAAAAATTTGGAATTTGACGCTTTGAGAACTTTGCAAATTCGGAATTTCACCCCAGCCCCGATATCTACAATGCATCCCGCCTGAAAAACGCGATTCCAATCGTTGGAACGTAGACGGAATCGTCATTAAAATATAGTGAAACTGTTGTCGGACAATATTTTCTTAAGACAAATTTTATTGTTAGTGAATCGATGCCCTGTATTAATTGATTGATCGATTGATTTCATCGTGTAAACCGGATAAATAAATTTATAATTTACGTTCAAATGCAGAACGGAAGGTTCTTCTTCTTCTCAAGAGATTTTCTAATTCGAATAAATAACTTTTTCACGCCGATCAAAAACGCGTCTTGATTTTCCCCGCGTTTCTACGGTTCAAACGAGCCGCCCCATTCTTATATATGTTCAAATATTTGATACCGATTTTTTACAGGACACTCGTCGGGTTGTGGCGTGACCGAAGAAAGGGTCCAATGGATGGACGCGGTTCAAAATTCTGGTGAACCGGACCCGCCGCTGTCATCCAAGAGCAAACCTGGATCAGGAAATGCTGCGAAGGTCGATTCACCTTGGGTCGACGACAACGAGGATCCCGGGCACAAATACTCGCGACAGGCAAACGTGCTTGAAAGCTCGAGGACGAGGACGAGGCGGGAGACGCGACCCAAGCAGGAGAAGAATAACACGTGTTCTCTCTTCATACAGACCGATCCCCTAATCTGGAGGCACATATCCGAGACGGTGAGCGTGAGAAATCGATCACCTTGGCAAAAATTTATTTATTTCTTTTATTTATTTTTTTTATCGATTTTCAATCAACAACCCCGGTTCTTTTTCACCTGTTGTGTATCGTGTAATTTTTATTTTTTTTTCTTCCCTCTTCCTTTTTTGTTCACAGTCGAGTGATTTTCAAATTGGAAATTACCTGGCATGATTTTTTTTTTTTTTTTTGATTACCCCTACAAATATCGCGTTCCACCCTTGGAGGAACAATCGCAATTTTGCCCAACGTTTCGCAGATTATACATCATGTATATATTTATGTATGTACACATAGACGTACGTAACACTTCCACGCGGTGGATTCAGCCATATTTATTGCGAAATGTGAATGCGAAATTTTTCGCAGACTAGACGGCTCGGCTTTTGATCGGTTTGTGTGTGTGTGTGAATTTATTTGTTAGGCGTTTTCGCAACATCGTGGATCTACACGCATGTATATTTAGATATATCGTACGAAACGCGTTGCGCGTTGTACGTGTACGTGTACCTACGTACACCTGTGCGTATATTATACGTGTATTATACATATTGTATATAGCATACTTTTTTTTTTCTACCTTTTTTGATTTTTATTCGTAGTTAGCGAGAGAAAGAGAGAGAGAGAAAGAAAAAAGAAAGCGGAACGGAAGAAGAAATATTCGCAGAGTGAATACTTTCAACCCGCTAGGCGATAAAAAAAAATAAAAAATTCAATCGCAAACGGCGGGAGCTTTTCTCCCCTTTTCTCTCTCTCTTTCTCTCTCTCTCTTTCTCATTCTCCGCCTACATTATTCACGCCTTTTCCTTCCTTTGTTATTCCCACTATTGTGTCTCGTTTTTCCTTTATCATTTTGCCTCAATTTTCAAGGTTCAGGAATTTAACGGTTTATTTGTTGGATGTGTTAGAAATTATTGAAACTACGTAGATCAAATACATTACGCGATTTTCTCTATTCATTTTTAAGTCAGTATTTTGTACATAAAATTTTTCATTCGCTTCGCGAGGAGAGTTTAACTTTCACGATGCTATCTACGCATCTCGATTTGACAACGGAATTATTGTTGTTATTTTCATTATCATTATTATTGTTTTTTTTCTTTCACAGGTGGGTCATGACGTTGAAAAAACTAAGGAGGAAATTCTTTCGCTGATATCGCAACACGTTATAGCTGTGAACTATATTTACACGGGTACAAGATTCGACGGTAGGAGCGAGCATCGAAATATCAAATTTGAAGTTCAGAGAATAAAGGTACGTTGTGTGTGTGTGTACAGATTTGCAAAGCGATAAATATCCTAGAATCAAAAATATTGCAACAAGAATTTTGGTGGTGTAGCGAAAATCGCACTGGTTTATTATCGTTGATTACACTGGGAGAAATTTTTAGTTCCGGTTACCGCTCCGTCCTTAACTATTTTCATTTTTTACCACAGTCGAAAAATATAGCTCTGGGTACAAAGTGAAAAGTAGTTTTGTATCTTTTACCGAAAAGTCTAGTATCCGTTACTATTCTTTCTCATTACGAGCACTGTTGCTAGATTTTCTTGCAACTGTTGCGAAAATTTAATGCTCGTGCAACGATAAATTGACGTTAAGGCCTCGTTGAACTAAAAAAGTAGAGTAAGCCTCACAAACTGATTTTGCGTACCTCGTTTTTCGTAATTCCAACAATATTCAAACAGTTTTTTTTTAACGATACTCGGTTTACTGAATATTTGTAGCTACTGTAACAAATGAAATTTTTTTTGGTGTAGAAAAATAAAAATAAAAAAATTAACAATCCTTTCAGATCGACGACGACAAGCCTTGTACTCATCCCCCGAATTATGGCGACACGTCGAATCCCTTTTGCATGGAAAACATAGACGTCAGTAATTTTCTCAATCTACACTCGCTTGGCAATCACGAAGCTTTCTGCCTGGCTTACGTTTTCACATACAGGTAAATTCCATAATCTTATATATAGAAATAAGTAAGAAATTACTGCAAATATTAGTCACATTAAATATTGCACACGTTCATTTTCTTTCAGAGATTTTACCGGGGGTACTCTTGGACTTGCTTGGGTTGCATCTGCGTCCGGTGCTTCGGGCGGTATTTGCGAGAAGTACAAAACTTACACGGAAACCGTCGGCGGAATGTATCAGTCGACAAAGAGATCGTTGAACACCGGTATCATCACATTTGTAAACTATGCGAGCAGAGTACCGCCGAAAGTTTCCCAGCTGACGTTGGCTCACGAAATTGGCCACAACTTTGGATCGCCGGTAATTATAACGATAGATCATATTTTTCGTACCGTAATCATTTTTGAATCTTTAATTATGCAAAAAGATGAATCGATACTTACGATCGATAATCCTGTCAAAAAATACAATTTATATACCAAATTCATCGTGCCATTCTTACCCAATTTCTGTCGAAATTTAATATCTCTGATAATGGTTTGTTTTACTTTATGCAGCACGATTTTCCACCGGAATGCAGACCCGGTGGACTACACGGAAATTTTATTATGTTCGCCTCGGCCACCAGTGGAGACAGACCGAACAACAGTAAATTTTCAAAGTGCAGTATAGGGAACATCAGCAACGTCCTGGACGCGATTGAGGATAAGAAAAAGAGGAACTGCTTCACCGGTGAGACGATTATTGCACCTTACTTATAATGTGAAAGTATTACCTTACTACAAATAAAGATACGGAGGGATGAAAAATTGAAGACCAATTAAAAGTTCTGTTGTTGTGTGTTTCGAAACAGAATATTTCACAAACTTTTCTAATCTTTTCACAGCACCTGCCGGCGCTTTCTGTGGGAACAAAATCGTCGAGGAAGGGGAAGAATGCGATTGCGGATATGACGAAGAGGAATGCAAAGACAAGTGCTGCTATCCACGCTTACCGATGTCGAAAAACCAGTGTCGTAGGACAAATTCAGCGCAGTGCAGGTACCTTGTATTTATTGCTGTAAATTTTTCAGCCTAGCCTTTTCACGAGTCAGGATATTCCTGATGATATTCAATTAACTTTTTCTCCTTCACAGTCCGAGCCAAGGACCCTGCTGTTCGAGCGAAACGTGCCAATTTATACCGCTCGCAAACAAGTCTGTGTGCAAAATTGAAACGGAATGCAGTCATGACTCGGTTTGCAACGGAACAACATCCGTGTGTCCTCCGCCAGAACCAAAAGCTAACAACACCAAGTGTAACCAGGAAACTCAGGTAACAAAAGAACATGTGATACTTATTCTAGATGTCTCAGTTTATTTTCCGATACACGTATCGATTATAATTTCGAAAAAGTGATTGTCAAGTAAATCTGTAACGTTCCCAATAGTTGTGCATCAAGGGGGAATGTATCGGATCGAGATGTCTGGAATGGAATCTTACGGAATGCTTCTTAACGAGCAACAAACCGAATATTGATAAACGCAAGCTGTGCGAGTTGGCTTGCCAGAATGGTACTGATGTTTCGACGTGTCGCAGTACCAGCGAGCTTCCTCACTTGAAAGCCCAGGGAAAAGGGGCGATCAATCTGAGGCCAGGCTCGCCTTGTGATAACTTCCAGGTAAAGATGAAACTCGTGGATCCTTATTCGTGCAAGATGATTTTTGTCGCTGAAACAAAATTTTTCCAACCCATTTTTCTTCTTCAGGGATACTGCGACGTGTTCCTTAAATGCAGAGCGGTCGACGCCGAAGGGCCACTTGCAAGATTGAAAAATCTACTGTTCAACAAGGAGACCTTACTCACGCTTTCTCAATGGGTTACGGTATGTTTGAGCAGGGAATATTCCTTGTGTTAAATCGAGATATAATCAATCGAACGACATTTCACGCTTATCGGTGACAATTCGTTTCAGGAGTACTGGTGGGCGGTACTGCTGATGGGGATAGCGTTCATAATTTTTATGGGCCTGTTCATCAAGTGCTGCGCGGTACACACTCCTTCCAGTAATCCTAAGAAACCGCCGGCAAGACGGATTAGTGAAACATTGAGAAGGCCAATGAATACTCTAAGGAGAATGGTGAGTTGAACGAAATATCACAGTATCGATTAGACATCGATGAGCTGTACAGCTGTTGAATAAGGCCTGAATATTCAGTCGTTCCCTTTTGTTTGTTGCCGCGAATCTGATTGTCACTGATTTTTTTCTCCAGCGACATCATCACGGAGGCGGTGCTGGTCCACGAAGCATTCCTCCGAGGCAAGGACAGGGAGGTCACGGACAGCGCGGTCCTTCGCATGGATACGGAGAAGGTAGAGGAGCTCAGTATTATCCTCCCAAAGGTACGTCCACATACCTCGATCCTTTACTAGAAACTATGCCATCGGTAAAATTTGACTTTCTACCTGTTTCTTGACCGAGCTCGATGCCCTTGCAACTATAAACGTCTTTCTGCCAATGATATTTTAGAGACAGTTATTTTTCACCAAATATCACACTAACGTATCGAAAATCAAATTTCACCGAACAACCTAGCTGAGATATACATATTTATTCGTGTACGACTTATTATCAACCCGCAACTACATCAGTGTTTCTCATGTTTGCATTTCCCTCACATTGATTGCGACGCGCCTCACTACCTGATAATCTTGTTCTCTGAGCTGCAGAGGTGAGCTCGGGCCTACATTATACTTTTGACAGGATTAAATCCTTGGATATCAGTTCGTTATTGTCCGACCAATTCACGTTTAAAGTCTTTGTTAAACGGTTCGTTTCAAAAGACGTGAAAACAACGGTTTTCAAAAACTCGGGCATTTTGTAGTAATTAGAATTCAACGAATCCTTATTAGCCTGGCTTTAGAATTAAAGTAATGAACAATTCGATTACTTTGAACGAAGATGAAGACAGATTACTTGACTGTTTGGGCGAATGCCAAAAGTCGGTGTTGAAAATTCTTGTGTTTGATCCTGGAAACTTATGTAGTCGCTTTTGCAATCGACGTGTAGCCTATAACTTTCTGTCTGACTGCAAACCTGTGACATATAGTTGCCTGCTTTTATTATTATTGTTATTGTACTGTGATGATGCACCGCTCTAATTAATTCCGATTTTTCTTCTCTTTGTAATTTTTGTATCCAATGAACGTCTGAAAATTATTCTCCATAGCCGCTAATGCTAATGCGAAGGAAATATTTTTGTTATTGTTTATATTTTTTCTCCTACGGCGAGTAAAAACTGCAACAATTTCCAGTAAAGTATCCCAATCATACCAAAGCCAGCTGCTTTCAAAACTATTCGAAAAGTGTAACGCATATTCTGCATGAGCTAACAAAATCCTAGTCTAGATCCTCGGATGTCTTGTGATTACTCAAATAACGATGAATTCCAAAATGCTACCCTTTACAAAGCTTACTTCCTGTATTTTCTGTCTCAAGTTACGTTCTTCCGCACTCGTGTTCTTTTTCTTTTTGTTTCCTCTTCTCTGGTTGAAACATTGTTTCTAAACTTTAAACAGGCTATCGCTCGGTTCCCACAGCTAGTGCGCCACCAGCAGGTGGTCCAACAGCCAACTTCGGCCGGTCAAATCGTCCCGAACTGTATGCCGGGGCCTATTCGGGTTCCGGAGGAGGTGGTAGGGGCACAGCCTATGAGATGAGGCTTCACAACAAGGTTTGACGACACTAGAGAGTCCCAAACCATATTTGGCGTTACTTTGTGAAAACAGTCTCATCGCAGTCCACCGTAAGAGCATCGTTTGGACTTCTTTATTGCTCGGAAAATGAGCGGCCCAAGAGAGAAAGACAGAGTGTCAAAGAGAGCTGGATACTAATTTGAATTATGTTGTTTATCATTTATCATTACTATTATTACTTATACATAATTATTAGCTCGCGTCATGAAAGTTAGAGAAATGTGAATCATCGTCTGGATGAAATTTCCTCGTCAGGAAAAGACAAATGTTACAATTTTATCAGATATTCATGACGCTTTAGAAAGATTAATCGAACCCCGTATTTGACCTAGCATCCAGTGCTCTTTTTTTATAAATTATATATAAATATACCAGTAGACTTCATCAAGTAAGTAGTAATTATGATAACCATGGTCACACTGCCCTAAGAAGAACAACAGGAACAACAAAAGAAAGAAGGAACAAGAGATAGGAAAGAAAAGTCTAGACTAAAACCAAGGTTGAAATTATCGCGATATAATTTAACTCCTAAAATATCAATTTTAAAACACTTGTTTCTCCTCGATCGTTCCCGTTATTTACAAAAACAGTTCATAATCTTCTAACTCGGCAATCTTTGCTTCCAAACAGACCTGTCGTGGATTGGATGGATGCTTTGATAGGATGTTAAGTATGACAATATTACGAAGTTGTGATTCACGGGGTGGAATTATTGAATCTCTCATTGATTTGAACTTTTCTTATATTTTAAAGTAAATCGTTATTGGTTTCCTCACCATCTATCCACTTATTGACTTATCATATTACATTTTACAAAAAAAAAAAACAAAAAAAGAAAAGAAAAAAGAAAATATATACCATTATCTTCATTTATTTAAATCAAATAGTAACAAGTCTCCTTGAAATTTTGTTACAGACGATTCAGTTGTTTTTTTCATCCAAGTAATTGTGAAAATTTTAGCTGTGATATTTATAGAATAGAAGAAAAGACGAGGAAGAAATGAAAGAAATCGTATAACCACTGCTTTATCTTCTATTGTAACTGTTTTATGACTACAGCCAAGCCATACAACAATGTTAAAAACCCATTAATAGATTCACATTTTATGATTTAGTGCTCCTTCAGACGCATATCCTTCCTATGATACATTTTAGGGTAATGAATCTGTTCGTTAGTATCTAAAACACGATATATGATATCTTGAATCATCGTGTGCACACCGCAATAAATTGGATATAAAAGTTTAACGTTAGGTCGCGAATACCTTGTGGATTTATTTCTTAACAAAATCTAATCCGAAATGAAACACTAATTGCTTAGCCGAATTTGAGTGAAACTTTGAATATGGTCTGAAAAGGAAGCAGAACTTATATTTTATTTCATAGATATAACATGTAGAAGAAGACATTTTTTAACACTTCTTATTTCATTTGCACCAGCTATCGTATAAAGGCAAACAAACTCTTGAGGCGGAAACTAAAGGGAAATCCAGCATTACCAAACCATTGCAGGTCATTCGTTTGATCTCTGTACCATTGTAATATAATAATATAATTGATATGTATTATTCTTATACTAATTTTTATTAGCCAATTGAAGCGAGTGCAACTATGAATGATGATGGTAAAACAAAAAAAAAAAAAAAAAGAAATTGAAACTGATCATTTTATAGTGATACTCATTTTACAATTATGTATTGATTATTATTAATTAGTTGGATATTACTGATTACATTATAATTTATACACATATATATTTACTATTAATGGATAATTGTAAATGATATTTAAATAGCATTTCAATTTATACATATATATTATATATTACGTTGTTTTAGTCAATCAGCACAATGTTTCCCGAAACAAAAAAAAAAAAGCATGAATTCATAAAAAAAGAGAGTGTGATCTCCGTTCCTTTTTTTTCAAATTCAATTTTATTTTCTTCTTCAGATTCAGTACTTCAACATTTTTGTTTATATTCATAATATTACAAGGTCATATTAAATATTATACATAAAAATTTATGTAGTACTAAAACAGGGATATCATTTTTAAGCAAAGGCTGATCATACTATACATACGATATTTTAATTTTAACTGTTAATCCATTGCCACTAGAACAAAAAAAAAATGAAATTTTTTAATATACCTCCGTAGTTACATATATTTTTATTTTTAACAACCACCTACATAAGCCTCCTAATTTCGAAAAATTCCTTCAAACAGATTTAATAATTTGATTGTGGACTTCAGTCCTGCATTATTTTTTCTAACTTAATTCCCTTCTCTCTCTCTCTCTATCTCTCTCTGTATCTATCTCTATCTATTCCTACAACCAATGGTTACTTTCTCATTAAGGCCTATCTTATCGTTAATGATTATTCATTTATTATCCCTAAATTATAAGAAACATGCCTTCGCCAATTCTGTTGATTCAATTAAATCTATACCTGTTTCGAATAGTTTGAACGGGTTTTAATTACGGAGTACAAGAAAAAGGCGGACAGACCAGCTGTAATAGCCGCAAAATACTATTTTTCTATAAATGGGAGTGGAACTATATCTATGGCTGGCAAAATTCTGGTAGAAATAGAACCAAAGATGTATATCGATATGTGTACGCGTACCAGGAAAAACAGCTACTCAATGGCTCTTGACCTGTTTTTATCGACCAAAACTGTCAGCGACAACGTTTCACAGTAAACCGTTATCCCTTTATCACTTTTATTTCCTTATACATAGGGTATATGTGGTTTATATTACGATTGCATGAATATCTCTACGATAATTACTAAATGAATATATTCAATAATTATAGGTACATATGTAGTAAAATTTTAATATCATTAGCAGCGTTTTTCCTGGCAATTTCTATAGGCGTCTGCTCATCAGCGGTTACATATTATACATACATGTATACATATGTGTATCTCATTTCAAATTTTCATTGACTTTTTCTCCACTGTCTATATAGCGAGAGGTATGAAAATAAAGGTTGAATTTGATAGTGAAATGTAGGGAAAAATAGCCAGCCAAATTTATGTATTCATTGTAATTCGTACATCGTTCGGTATATGAAAATGTACAATAGGCGCAATGTGATTTATAAACGGATTGTATGTGAAAAACGATAAAGTGACGAGGAAGATGATAATGACAATGGAAAAATATACTTGTGTAAATATACATATTAATATTATAAAGTATGATTATAATTATAATTATAATAATAATATTAACAATAATAATAATAATAATAATATTAGTAATAATGATAATAATAATGATGTAAAAGCAAAACGAGATTTAACGAAGAAAGAAAAAGAGGAAAGGAAGGTAAAAATGGTAAAGTGAATAATAAAATAATTGTTTTTATATAAAATCTGTACTATAGCAAAATATTATTCTGTATTTTGTAATCAAGACAGTATAAACTTAGTACTACGTACCACGAATGTGTGAGAAAACATTATATCAGGCTCGACTGTAGCTAGGGCATCATAAAATCTTAGAAATTAGCTCTGAAAATTTGCCGTAATGCAAATCTATCAGCTGGCTTCATTCTATAACGCAAATCTTGCCGAATAATGCGATATATTCACATTATACTAAATGCATTTAATACACTAGTTGAGGTCTTCAAGCTTACAATTAACTGTCGAACGTATCCGAGTCCCACGATGACTATCATACACCCATCTCTTGTCGATTGTTGCGTTAATATCTTACGTTGTACATTGTCATAGCAATGAATTTATTTTTTATCCTTAGAGCGAGTTCCTAATTTTCAACACGATCGAAAGGTTATTGCTTGAATAATGTGAATAATTAATAACATTATCTTAGTTTTTAAAGGTAGCTGACGGCCTTGTGATTAGAAGATGTAAATATCTGGTAACCATGGTGCTATTTTAATCCATTCATGACCGAGGACTCAGTTATATGTTTTATAAGTAAGCCTGTAACGAATGTCCCAAGATTTTGTAGGCCGTTTTATAAATAAAAATTGCATTATTTTTTTTTTTTTTTTTTCTACGGCAACAAACTTCTACTGAATTGAGTCATGGTAGATGGTTCTTAAAAAAGGAGATTTCGACTTGTGTTGTAACAAAAATTTGATGGATTATTGGAATGATTATCGTTTTTTTTTAAATGACACAAAACATTAGGAATCCTCAATTTCGATACTATAGTAACTCATGTGGTGATCAAGATTTATAGGATGAGGCCTGGCTGTTTTGAAAATACGAAATTGCTTGTGTGCGTGTGAAGTGTAACGGTAATTTGAAGAAAACGCAAAAAAAAAAAAAAAAATTCTTTATCCCAAACATATATATTATCTACGCTTAGGCTACATATATTTATTTCAGTCGTAACGCGATACTCTCTATCACCTGTACATAATATTAGACTCGAGAAAGAAAAGAAGAAAAAAAAAAATTGAAGAATTATATTTTTTCTAACGATCCAAAAAAAATATTGTAATATCTTATCAATATTGTCTGCAACTGGTTTTGTTTCTTTCTCACCTTGATACTCAGGTTCTTTTTTTCCTTTTTATTATGTACGGTTTGACTGATTTTTTGGAGATTACGTGAATCATGTTACTTGGATATCAAAAAGCACCAAGTGGCCTTGAATCCTTAGAATGAATTCTTCTTTTTTCTCCATTTTAAATATTATTTCAGACGCTCACGGTATACCTGCGTTCAAATGTGCATGATAACTGACCAATTGCCCGATGGTAGTTTAAAAACTCACTTCTCTTCTCCCAAAAATGTTTAGAACGTGACATGTTTTAAAAGTATGAATAACATATAATTGTGAATATCTCTTGTGTTATGTTAATGTGATTATAGATACATTGTAAAAAAATAATAAAAACGTACATTTTACATTTAACAGTATGAGAATGTGATAAACCAGAGGCATCAAGTCCTGAGAGCCCTTACCCATATATTCTGCAGTAGGAGAAACGATGAAAACATCACTGTAAGATAGTTCTGTGAACAGTTTAAAAATGACAATCGAGTTCGTGCATTCTCCAGTCCAATATTTCAAATACTTAATCAAATATTTGATGTAGAATGACAAAATAATGAAAATGACGGTGACTTTTCCTCTTGAATTGATTCGAAGGTCCCTTATTAGAGCAATTGGTCCCCGAGAAAGCCAAACACAACACTTAGAACACTGTTAAATCAACGGCTGAGGCGATACCAAAAAAAAATCGAAGATATTTTTCGTTCTTCGCATATCACACTTTATCCATTGCTCGCAGCGACTCGGGACTGTGTGCGATAGATTCATGTCGCAAAACTACGGGGACATAATCGTGTACAGTTTATTCAAGAATTAAACCAAGCATTAGCCAATGATCTGCCGAATTTCGATTTAAAAAATCCAGATGGGCAAGGCTTGCTCTTTTGCAATTTTTGAAGCGAAATCCTTTATCTCCTACAATGGATTTGAAGGACCCTTATTAGACTAATTGGACTCTCAGGAACGCGAAAGTCATGCAGGACATCAAATATTCAACACCAGAGGGAATTCGTTTTTCATTCGTATCTCTCGATCCGTGGCTTAAGGCGATGTTGGACTACGCGGAATTGGTTCCCCTTACGAAATTACGTCGATAAGGTACGTCTAACAATCTATTCTAATAATATTTAAAATGAGCTTAATTTCACCGAAAGAAAGCCGGAGCCTCGATTTTTAGCAATTTTGAGAGCTTTAAATGTTGTGTTTCAGAATCGATTCATACGACCCTTTCTGGACGAATTGGACATCGATGATTGGAGTAAAGGCATCTGCAAGACCGCAGAAACAACAGTTGGGGAAATGCTGAATGCGGTAATATCGATGTGTATGTATATCTATTTCAATCCAGGTTACATAAAATATTAACAACACAATGTGATTCATATAGTATACTGTTATTGCAGCCGTTCGCGGACCGGAACTTTTACAGTAACAACTGCAGTGAATAAAATGTATCGTATTCTGCTTAGTATGATGTATACTGCACTTCATTTTCTTCGTGTGATAGTTAGTTTCATATGTGATATTTATACGATATTCTGCGATTGATTTAAAGTGAATGTTGTACACTATCTAAGATTTTTGTAAACTGCGATACACTGATAGCTCCACACTTGTAATAGAGTTAAGGCATATTGAATAAACTTGAGCTGTAAGTTTGTGACTATGGCTTTCTGATTTCGCTTCCCCACCACTTTCAAAAACTGAAACCGAATGCATGTGTTTAAACGGTGGCTTTTGATCCGCTGCTCGCAATAAGATAGACGAGATGCAATCAATTCTCTTCGCAGTATTCAGACGACATACTGTGATGTGGGAGTAAGTCCAGCACTTTTCAGAATCGCATACCTTTCCACCCGAGGACCAAAGGGGTGAACCTCACCTTTGTTTGACCGAAGATATTTTGGTCTCATTCGATTTCAATGACCCTTTCCTGACAGATTGGACCCCCAGGAACTCGGAAAACGCAGCAGAAAGAGCGTGGAATCAACAGGAAAGAAGTTGAGGAAGAAAAATGTCGAAAATACTGGTTCTCGTTTTTTGGCTGTAACTTTTGAGGCGTTGGTCGCAGCGTATTGGGACTGCGCCCGATCGATTTCTCTCGGAAAATTACGTGGTATTAGCGCATGGAAAAATTTATTCCGGCACATTTCAAAAACGCGAAAATTTTCGCCTAAAATGCAAAGGGGTTAACCTTCCTTTTTTTTTTACCAAAAAATTTTTCGTCTCAGAATTGATTCGTATGACTCTTTCCCGACCAATCGGACCCCAAGAAACTCAGGAAACGCAGCAAAAGGAGCGTGGGATCAACGGGAGAGAAGATACGAGGAAAAAAGCACCTGCTGAAAAATGTCGAAAATACAGGTTTTCGTTTTTTGGCTGTAACTTTCGCTGCGTTGATCGCAGCGTATTGGGACTGCGCCCAATCGATTTCTCTCGCAAAATTACGTCGGAATATTGCCACAATTAATTTATTTCAGCACTTTTGAAAATCGCGGAAATTTTCGCCAAAAATACAAAGGGGTTAACCTTCCTTTTTTTTGACCAAAAAAGTTTTCGTCTCAGAATTGCTTCGTATGACTCTTTCCCGACCAATCGGACCCCAAGAAACTCAGAAAACGCGGCAAAAGGAGCGTTGGATCAACGGGAGAGAAGATACGAGGAAAAAAGCACCTGCTGAAAAATGTCGAAAATTCGGGTTTTCGTTTTTTGGCTGTAACTTTAGCTGCCTTGATCGCAGCGCATTGGGACTGCGCCCAATCGATTTCACTCGCAAAATTACGTCGGAATAGTGCCACTATTAATGTATTCCAGCACTTTTGAAAATCGCGAAAATTTTCGCCAAAAATACAAAGGGGTTAACCTTTCTTGTTTTTGACCAAAAAATTTTGCGTCTCAGAATTGATCCGTATGACTCTTTCCCGACCAATTGGACCCCAAGGAACTCAGAAAACGCAGCAAAAGGAGCGTGGGATCAACGGGAGAGAAGATACGAGGAAAAAAGCACCTGCTGAAAAATGTCAAAAATTCAGGTTTTCGTTTTCTGGCTGTAACTTTCGCTGCGTTGATCGCAGCGTATTGGGACTGCGCCCAATCGATTTATCTCGCAAAATTACGTCGGAATAGTGCCACAATTAATGTATTCCAGCACTTTTGAAAATCGCGAAAATTTTCGCCAAAAATACAAAGGGGTTAACCTTCCTTTTTTTTGACCAAAAAATTTTGCGTCTCAGAATTGATCCGTATGACTCTTTCCAGACCAATTGGACCCCAAGGAACTCAGAAAACGCAGCAAAAGAAGCGTGGGATCAACGGGAGAGAAGATACGAGGAAAAAAGCACCTGCTGAAAAATGTCGAAAATTCGGGTTTTCGTTTTTTGGCTGTAACTTTTGCTGCCTTGATCGCAGCGCATTGGGACTGCGCCCAATCGATTTCTCCCGCAAAATTACGTCGGAATAGTGCCACAATTAATGTAGTCCAGCACTTTTGAAAATCGCGAAAATTTTCGCCAAAAATACAAAGGGGTTAACCTTCCTGTTTTTTGACCAAAAAATTTTGCGTCTCAGAATTGATCCGTATGACTCTTTCCAGACCAATTGGACCCCAAGGAACTCAGAAAACGCAGCAAAAGAAGCGTGGGATCAACGGGAGAGAAGATACGAGGAAAAAAGCACCTGCTGAAAAATGTCGAAAATTCAGGTTTTCGTTTTTTGGCTGTAACTTTCGATGCGTTGATCGCAGCGTATTGGGACTGCGCCCAATCGATTTCTCTCGCAAAATTACGTCGGAATATTGCCACAATTAATTTATTTCAGCACTTTTGAAAATCGCGGAAATTTTCGCCAAAAATACAAAGGGGTTAACCTTCCTTTTTTTTGACCAAAAAAGTTTTCGTCTCAGAATTGCTTCGTATGACTCTTTCCCGACCAATCGGACCCCAAGAAACTCAGAAAACGCGGCAAAAGGAGCGTTGGATCAACGGGAGAGAAGATACGAGGAAAAAAGCACCTGCTGAAAAATGTCGAAAATTCGGGTTTTCGTTTTTTGGCTGTAACTTTAGCTGCCTTGATCGCAGCGCATTGGGACTGCGCCCAATCGATTTCACTCGCAAAATTACGTCGGAATAGTGCCACTATTAATGTATTCCAGCACTTTTGAAAATCGCGAAAATTTTCGCCAAAAATACAAAGGGGTTAACCTTTCTTGTTTTTGACCAAAAAATTTTGCGTCTCAGAATTGATCCGTATGACTCTTTCCCGACCAATTGGACCCCAAGGAACTCAGAAAACGCAGCAAAAGGAGCGTGGGATCAACGGGAGAGAAGATACGAGGAAAAAAGCACCTGCTGAAAAATGTCAAAAATTCAGGTTTTCGTTTTCTGGCTGTAACTTTCGCTGCGTTGATCGCAGCGTATTGGGACTGCGCCCAATCGATTTATCTCGCAAAATTACGTCGGAATAGTGCCACAATTAATGTATTCCAGCACTTTTGAAAATCGCGAAAATTTTCGCCAAAAATACAAAGGGGTTAACCTTCCTTTTTTTTGACCAAAAAATTTTGCGTCTCAGAATTGATCCGTATGACTCTTTCCAGACCAATTGGACCCCAAGGAACTCAGAAAACGCAGCAAAAGAAGCGTGGGATCAACGGGAGAGAAGATACGAGGAAAAAAGCACCTGCTGAAAAATGTCGAAAATTCAGGTTTTCGTTTTTTGGCTGTAACTTTCGATGCGTTGATCGCAGCGTATTGGGACTGCGCCCAATCGATTTCTCTCGCAAAATTACGTCGGAATATTGCCACAATTAATTTATTTCAGCACTTTTGAAAATCGCGGAAATTTTCGCCAAAAATACAAAGGGGTTAACCTTCCTTTTTTTTGACCAAAAAAGTTTTCGTCTCAGAATTGCTTCGTATGACTCTTTCCCGACCAATCGGACCCCAAGAAACTCAGAAAACGCGGCAAAAGGAGCGTTGGATCAACGGGAGAGAAGATACGAGGAAAAAAGCACCTGCTGAAAAATGTCGAAAATTCGGGTTTTCGTTTTTTGGCTGTAACTTTAGCTGCCTTGATCGCAGCGCATTGGGACTGCGCCCAATCGATTTCACTCGCAAAATTACGTCGGAATAGTGCCACTATTAATGTATTCCAGCACTTTTGAAAATCGCGAAAATTTTCGCCAAAAATACAAAGGGGTTAACCTTCCTTTTTTTTGACCAAAAAATTTTGCGTCTCAGAATTGATCCGTATGACTCTTTCCAGACCAATTGGACCCCAAGGAACTCAGAAAACGCAGCAAAAGAAGCGTGGGATCAACGGGAGAGAAGATACGAGGAAAAAAGCACCTGCTGGAAAATGTCGAAAATTCGGGTTTTCGTTTTTTGGCTGTAACTTTTGCTGCCTTGATCGCAGCGCATTGGGACTGCGCCCAATCGATTTCTCCCGCAAAATTACGTCGGAATATTGCCACAATTAATTTATTTCAGCACTTTTGAAAATCGCGAAAATTTTCGCCAAAAATACAAAGGGGTTAACCTTCCTTTTTTTTTGACCAAAAAATTTTTCGTCTTAGAATTGTTTCGTACGACTCTTTCCCGATCAATTGGACCCCAAGGATTTCAGAAAACGCAGCAAAAGTAGCGTGGGATCAACAGGAGAGACGATACGAGGAAAAAAGCACCTGCTGAAAAATGTCGAAAATTCAGGTTTTCGTTTTCTGGCTGTAACTTTCGCTGCGTTGATCGCAGCGTATTGGGACTAGGCCCAATCGATTTCTCTCGCAAAATTACGTCGGAATAGTGCCACAATTAGTGTATTCCAGCACTTTTAAAAATCACGAAAATTTTCGCCCAAAATACAAAGGGGTTAACCTTCCTTTTTTTTTGACCAAAAAATTTTTCGTCTCAGAATTGCTTCGTATGACTCTTTCCCGACCAATCGGACCCCAAGGAACTCAGAAAACGCAGCAAAAGGAGCGTGGGATCAACGGGAGAGGAGATACGAGGAAAAAAGCACCTGCTGAAAAATGTCGAAAATTCAGGTTTTCGTTTTCTGGCTGTAACTTTCGCTGCGTTAATCGCAGCGTATTGGGACTGCGCCCAATCGATTTCACTCGCAAAATTACGTCGGAATAGTGCCACGATTAATGTATTCCAGCACTTTTGAAAATCGCGAAAATTTTCGCCAAAAATACAAAGGGGTTAACCTTCCTTTTTTTTTGACCAAAAAATTTTTCGTCTTAGAATTGTTTCGTACGACTCTTTCCCGATCAATTGGACCCCAAGGATTTCAGAAAACGCAGCAAAAGTAGTGTGGGATCAACAGGAGAGACGATACGAGGAAAAAAGCACCTGCTGAAAAATGTCGAAAATTCAGGTTTTCGTTTTCTGGCTGTAACTTTCGCTGCGTTGATCGCAGCGTATTGGTACTGCGCCCAATCGATTTCTCTCGCAAAATTACGTCGGAATAGTGCCACAATTAATGTATCCCAGCACTTTTGAAAATCGCGAAAATTTTCGCCCAAAATACAAAGGGGTTAACCTTCCTTTTTTTTTGACCAAAAAATTTTTCGTCTCAGAATTGCTTCGTATGACTCTTTCCCGACCAATCGGACCCCAAGGAACTCAGAAAACGCAGCAAAAGGAGCGTTGGATCAACGGGAGAGAAGATACGAGGAAAAAAGCACCTGCTGGAAAATGTCGAAAATTCGGGTTTTCGTTTTTTGGCTGTAACTTTTGCTGCCTTGATCGCAGCGCATTGGGACTGCGCCCAATCGATTTCTCCCGCAAAATTACGTCGGAATATTGCCACAATTAATTTATTTCAGCACTTTTGAAAATCGCGAAAATTTTCGCCAAAAATACAAAGGGGTTAACCTTCCTTTTTTTTTGACCAAAAAATTTTTCGTCTTAGAATTGTTTCGTACGACTCTTTCCCGATCAATTGGACCCCAAGGATTTCAGAAAACGCAGCAAAAGTAGCGTGGGATCAACAGGAGAGACGATACGAGGAAAAAAGCACCTGCTGAAAAATGTCGAAAATTCAGGTTTTCGTTTTCTGGCTGTAACTTTCGCTGCGTTGATCGCAGCGTATTGGGACTAGGCCCAATCGATTTCTCTCGCAAAATTACGTCGGAATAGTGCCACAATTAATGTATTCCAGCACTTTTAAAAATCACGAAAATTTTCGCCCAAAATACAAAGGGGTTAACCTTCCTTTTTTTTTGACCAAAAAATTTTTCGTCTCAGAATTGCTTCGTATGACTCTTTCCCGACCAATCGGACCCCAAGGAACTCAGAAAACGCAGCAAAAGGAGCGTGGGATCAACGGGAGAGGAGATACGAGGAAAAAAGCACCTGCTGAAAAATGTCGAAAATTCAGGTTTTCGTTTTCTGGCTGTAACTTTCGCTGCGTTAATCGCAGCGTATTGGGACTGCGCCCAATCGATTTCACTCGCAAAATTACGTCGGAATAGTGCCACGATTAATGTATTCCAGCACTTTTGAAAATCGCGAAAATTTTCGCCAAAAATACAAAGGGGTTAACCTTCCTTTTTTTTTGACCAAAAAATTTTTCGTCTTAGAATTGTTTCGTACGACTCTTTCCCGATCAATTGGACCCCAAGGATTTCAGAAAACGCAGCAAAAGTAGCGTGGGATCAACAGGAGAGACGATACGAGGAAAAAAGCACCTGCTGAAAAATGTCGAAAATTCAGGTTTTCGTTTTCTGGCTGTAACTTTCGCTGCGTTAATCGCAGCGTATTGGGACTGCGCCCAATCGATTTCTCTCGCAAAATTACGTCGGAATAGTGCCACAGTTCATGTATTCCAGCACTTTTGAAAATCACGAAAATTTTCGCCCAAAATACAAAGGGGTTAACCTTCCTTTTTTTTTGACCAAAAAATTTTTCGTCTCAGAATTGCTTCGTATGACTCTTTCCCGACCAATCGGACCCCAAGGAACTCAGAAAACGCAGCAAAAGGAGCGTTGGATCAACGGGAGAGAAGATACGAGGAAAAAAGCACCTGCTGGAAAATGTCGAAAATTCGGGTTTTCGTTTTTTGGCTGTAACTTTTGCTGCCTTGATCGCAGCGCATTGGGACTGCGCCCAATCGATTTCTCTCGCAAAATTACGTCGGACTAGTGCCACAATTAATGTATTCCAGCACTTTTGAAAATCGCGAAAATTTTCGCCCAAAATACAAAGGGGTTAACCTTTCTTGTTTTTGACCAAAAAATTTTGCGTCTCAGAATTGATCCGTATGACTCTTTCCCGACCAATTGGACCCCAAGGAACTCAGAAAACGCAGCAAAAGGAGCGTGGGATCAACGGGAGAGAAGATACGAGGAAAAAAGCACCTGCTGAAAAATGTCGAAAATTCAGGTTTTCGTTTTCTGGCTGTAACTTTCGCTGCGTTGATCGCAGCGTATTGGGACTGCGCCCAATCGATTTCTCTCGCAAAATTACGTCGGAATAGTGCCACAATTAATGTATTCCAGCACTTTTGAGAATCGCGAAAATTTTCGCCAAAAATACAAAGGGGTTAACCTTCCTTTTTTTTTGACCAAAAAAGTTTTCGTCTCAGAATTGCTTCCCATGACTCTTTCCCGACCAATCGGACCCCAAGAAACTCAGAAAACGCAGCAAAAGGAGCGTGGGATCAACGGGAGAGAAGATACGAGGAAAAAAGCACCTGCTGAAAAATGTCGAGAATACAGGTTTTCGTTTTTTGGCTGTAACTTTCGCTGCGTTGATCGCAGCGTATTGGGACTGCGCCCAATCGATTTCTCTCGCAAAATTACGTCGGAATAGTGCCACAATTAATGTATTCCAGCACTTTTGAAAATCGCGAAAATTTTCGCCAAAAATACAAAGGGGTTAACCTTCCTTTTTTTTTGACCAAAAAAGTTTTCGTCTCAGAATTGCTTCGTATGACTCTTTCCCGACCAATCGGACCCCAAGGAACTCAGAAAACGCGGCAAAAGGAGCGTTGGATCAACGGGAGAGAAGATACGAGGAAAAAAGCACCTGCTGAAAAATGTCGAAAATTCGGGTTTTCGTTTTTTGGCTGTAACTTTAGCTGCCTTGATCGCAGCGCATTGGGACTGCGCCCAATCGATTTCACTCGCAAAATTACGTCGGAATAGTGCCACTATTAATGTATTCCAGCACTTTTGAAAATCGCGAAAATTTTCGCCAAAAATACAAAGGGGTTAACCTTTCTTGTTTTTGACCAAAAAATTTTGCGTCTCAGAATTGATCCGTATGACTCTTTCCCGACCAATTGGACCCCAAGGAACTCAGAAAACGCAGCAAAAGGAGCGTGGGATCAACGGGAGAGAAGATACGAGGAAAAAAGCACCTGCTGAAAAATGTCAAAAATTCAGGTTTTCGTTTTCTGGCTGTAACTTTCGCTGCGATGATCGCAGCGTATTGGGACTGCGCCCAATCGATTTCTCTCGCAAAATTACGTCGGAATAGTGCCACAATTAATGTATTCCAGCACTTTTGAAAATCGCGAAAATTTTCGCCAAAAATACAAAGGGGTTAACCTTCCTTTTTTTTGACCAAAAAATTTTGCGTCTCAGAATTGCTTCGTATGACTCTTTCCCGACCAATCGGACCCCAAGGAACTCAGAAAACGCGGCAAAAGGAGCGTTGGATCAACGGGAGAGAAGATACGAGGAAAAAAGCACCTGCTGAAAAATGTCGAAAATTCGGGTTTTCGTTTTTTGGCTGTAACTTTAGCTGCCTTGATCGCAGCGCATTGGGACTGCGCCCAATCGATTTCTCCCGCAAAATTACGTCGGAATATTGCCACAATTAATTTATTTCAGCACTTTTGAAAATCGCGAAAATTTTCGCCAAAAATACAAAGGGGTTAACCTTCCTTTTTTTTTGACCAAAAAATTTTTCGTCTTAGAATTGTTTCGTACGACTCTTTCCCGATCAATTGGACCCCAAGGATTTCAGAAAACGCAGCAAAAGTAGCGTGGGATCAACAGGAGAGACGATACGAGGAAAAAAGCACCTGCTGAAAAATGTCGAAAATTCAGGTTTTCGTTTTCTGGCTGTAACTTTCGCTGCGTTGATCGCAGCGTATTGGGACTAGGCCCAATCGATTTCTCTCGCAAAATTACGTCGGAATAGTGCCACAATTAGTGTATTCCAGCACTTTTAAAAATCACGAAAATTTTCGCCCAAAATACAAAGGGGTTAACCTTCCTTTTTTTTTGACCAAAAAATTTTTCGTCTCAGAATTGCTTCGTATGACTCTTTCCCGACCAATCGGACCCCAAGGAACTCAGAAAACGCAGCAAAAGGAGCGTGGGATCAACGGGAGAGGAGATACGAGGAAAAAAGCACCTGCTGAAAAATGTCGAAAATTCAGGTTTTCGTTTTCTGGCTGTAACTTTCGCTGCGTTAATCGCAGCGTATTGGGACTGCGCCCAATCGATTTCACTCGCAAAATTACGTCGGAATAGTGCCACGATTAATGTATTCCAGCACTTTTGAAAATCGCGAAAATTTTCGCCAAAAATACAAAGGGGTTAACCTTCCTTTTTTTTTGACCAAAAAATTTTTCGTCTTAGAATTGTTTCGTACGACTCTTTCCCGATCAATTGGACCCCAAGGATTTCAGAAAACGCAGCAAAAGTAGCGTGGGATCAACAGGAGAGACGATACGAGGAAAAAAGCACCTGCTGAAAAATGTCGAAAATTCAGGTTTTCGTTTTCTGGCTGTAACTTTCGCTGCGTTGATCGCAGCGTATTGGGACTGCGCCCAATCGATTTCTCTCGCAAAATTACGTCGGAATAGTGCCACAATTAATGTATTCCAGCACTTTTGAAAATCGCGAAAATTTTCGCCAAAAATACAAAGGGGTTAACCTTCCTTTTTTTTTGACCAAAAAATTTTTCGTCTTAGAATTGTTTCGTACGACTCTTTCCCGATCAATTGGACCCCAAGGATTTCAGAAAACGCAGCAAAAGTAGTGTGGGATCAACAGGAGAGACGATACGAGGAAAAAAGCACCTGCTGAAAAATGTCGAAAATTCAGGTTTTCGTTTTCTGGCTGTAACTTTCGCTGCGTTGATCGCAGCGTATTGGTACTGCGCCCAATCGATTTCTCTCGCAAAATTACGTCGGAATAGTGCCACAATTAATGTATTCCAGCACTTTTGAAAATCGCGAAAATTTTCGCCAAAAATACAAAGGGGTTAACCTTCCTTTTTTTTGACCAAAAAATTTTGCGTCTCAGAATTGCTTCGTATGACTCTTTCCCGACCAATCGGACCCCAAGGAACTCAGAAAACGCGGCAAAAGGAGCGTTGGATCAACGGGAGAGAAGATACGAGGAAAAAAGCACCTGCTGAAAAATGTCGAAAATTCGGGTTTTCGTTTTTTGGCTGTAACTTTAGCTGCCTTGATCGCAGCGCATTGGGACTGCGCCCAATCGATTTCTCCCGCAAAATTACGTCGGAATATTGCCACAATTAATTTATTTCAGCACTTTTGAAAATCGCGAAAATTTTCGCCAAAAATACAAAGGGGTTAACCTTCCTTTTTTTTTGACCAAAAAATTTTTCGTCTTAGAATTGTTTCGTACGACTCTTTCCCGATCAATTGGACCCCAAGGATTTCAGAAAACGCAGCAAAAGTAGCGTGGGATCAACAGGAGAGACGATACGAGGAAAAAAGCACCTGCTGAAAAATGTCGAAAATTCAGGTTTTCGTTTTCTGGCTGTAACTTTCGCTGCGTTGATCGCAGCGTATTGGGACTAGGCCCAATCGATTTCTCTCGCAAAATTACGTCGGAATAGTGCCACAATTAGTGTATTCCAGCACTTTTAAAAATCACGAAAATTTTCGCCCAAAATACAAAGGGGTTAACCTTCCTTTTTTTTTGACCAAAAAATTTTTCGTCTCAGAATTGCTTCGTATGACTCTTTCCCGACCAATCGGACCCCAAGGAACTCAGAAAACGCAGCAAAAGGAGCGTGGGATCAACGGGAGAGGAGATACGAGGAAAAAAGCACCTGCTGAAAAATGTCGAAAATTCAGGTTTTCGTTTTCTGGCTGTAACTTTCGCTGCGTTAATCGCAGCGTATTGGGACTGCGCCCAATCGATTTCACTCGCAAAATTACGTCGGAATAGTGCCACGATTAATGTATTCCAGCACTTTTGAAAATCGCGAAAATTTTCGCCAAAAATACAAAGGGGTTAACCTTCCTTTTTTTTTGACCAAAAAATTTTTCGTCTTAGAATTGTTTCGTACGACTCTTTCCCGATCAATTGGACCCCAAGGATTTCAGAAAACGCAGCAAAAGTAGCGTGGGATCAACAGGAGAGACGATACGAGGAAAAAAGCACCTGCTGAAAAATGTCGAAAATTCAGGTTTTCGTTTTCTGGCTGTAACTTTCGCTGCGTTGATCGCAGCGTATTGGGACTGCGCCCAATCGATTTCTCTCGCAAAATTACGTCGGAATAGTGCCACAATTAATGTATTCCAGCACTTTTGAAAATCGCGAAAATTTTCGCCAAAAATACAAAGGGGTTAACCTTCCTTTTTTTTTGACCAAAAAATTTTTCGTCTTAGAATTGTTTCGTACGACTCTTTCCCGATCAATTGGACCCCAAGGATTTCAGAAAACGCAGCAAAAGTAGTGTGGGATCAACAGGAGAGACGATACGAGGAAAAAAGCACCTGCTGAAAAATGTCGAAAATTCAGGTTTTCGTTTTCTGGCTGTAACTTTCGCTGCGTTGATCGCAGCGTATTGGTACTGCGCCCAATCGATTTCTCTCGCAAAATTACGTCGGAATAGTGCCACAATTAATGTATCCCAGCACTTTTGAAAATCGCGAAAATTTTCGCCCAAAATACAAAGGGGTTAACCTTCCTTTTTTTTTGACCAAAAAATTTTTCGTCTCAGAATTGCTTCGTATGACTCTTTCCCGACCAATCGGACCCCAAGGAACTCAGAAAACGCAGCAAAAGGAGCGTTGGATCAACGGGAGAGAAGATACGAGGAAAAAAGCACCTGCTGGAAAATGTCGAAAATTCGGGTTTTCGTTTTTTGGCTGTAACTTTTGCTGCCTTGATCGCAGCGCATTGGGACTGCGCCCAATCGATTTCTCCCGCAAAATTACGTCGGAATATTGCCACAATTAATTTATTCCAGCACTTTTAAAAATCACGAAAATTTTCGCCCAAAATACAAAGGGGTTAACCTTCCTTTTTTTTTGACCAAAAAATTTTTCGTCTCAGAATTGCTTCGTATGACTCTTTCCCGACCAATCGGACCCCAAGGAACTCAGAAAACGCAGCAAAAGGAGCGTGGGATCAACGGGAGAGGAGATACGAGGAAAAAAGCACCTGCTGAAAAATGTCGAAAATTCAGGTTTTCGTTTTCTGGCTGTAACTTTCGCTGCGTTAATCGCAGCGTATTGGGACTGCGCCCAATCGATTTCACTCGCAAAATTACGTCGGAATAGTGCCACGATTAATGTATTCCAGCACTTTTGAAAATCGCGAAAATTTTCGCCAAAAATACAAAGGGGTTAACCTTCCTTTTTTTTTGACCAAAAAATTTTTCGTCTTAGAATTGTTTCGTACGACTCTTTCCCGATCAATTGGACCCCAAGGATTTCAGAAAACGCAGCAAAAGTAGCGTGGGATCAACAGGAGAGACGATACGAGGAAAAAAGCACCTGCTGAAAAATGTCGAAAATTCAGGTTTTCGTTTTCTGGCTGTAACTTTCGCTGCGTTAATCGCAGCGTATTGGGACTGCGCCCAATCGATTTCTCTCGCAAAATTACGTCGGAATAGTGCCACAGTTAATGTATTCCAGCACTTTTGAAAATCACGAAAATTTTCGCCCAAAATACAAAGGGGTTAACCTTCCTTTTTTTTTGACCAAAAAATTTTTCGTCTCAGAATTGCTTCGTATGACTCTTTCCCGACCAATCGGACCCCAAGGAACTCAGAAAACGCAGCAAAAGGAGCGTTGGATCAACGGGAGAGAAGATACGAGGAAAAAAGCACCTGCTGGAAAATGTCGAAAATTCGGGTTTTCGTTTTTTGGCTGTAACTTTTGCTGCCTTGATCGCAGCGCATTGGGACTGCGCCCAATCGATTTCTCTCGCAAAATTACGTCGGACTAGTGCCACAATTAATGTATTCCAGCACTTTTGAAAATCGCGAAAATTTTCGCCCAAAATACAAAGGGGTTAACCTTTCTTGTTTTTGACCAAAAAATTTTGCGTCTCAGAATTGATCCGTATGACTCTTTCCCGACCAATTGGACCCCAAGGAACTCAGAAAACGCAGCAAAAGGAGCGTGGGATCAACGGGAGAGAAGATACGAGGAAAAAAGCACCTGCTGAAAAATGTCGAAAATTCAGGTTTTCGTTTTCTGGCTGTAACTTTCGCTGCGTTGATCGCAGCGTATTGGGACTGCGCCCAATCGATTTCTCTCGCAAAATTACGTCGGAATAGTGCCACAATTAATGTATTCCAGCACTTTTGAGAATCGCGAAAATTTTCGCCAAAAATACAAAGGGGTTAACCTTCCTTTTTTTTTGACCAAAAAAGTTTTCGTCTCAGAATTGCTTCCCATGACTCTTTCCCGACCAATCGGACCCCAAGAAACTTAGAAAACGCAGCAAAAGGAGCGTGGGATCAACGGGAGAGAAGATACGAGGAAAAAAGCACCTGCTGAAAAATGTCGAGAATACAGGTTTTCGTTTTTTGGCTGTAACTTTCGCTGCGTTGATCGCAGCGTATTGGGACTGCGCCCAATCGATTTCTCTCGCAAAATTACGTCGGAATAGTGCCACAATTAATGTATTCCAGCACTTTTGAAAATCGCGAAAATTTTCGCCAAAAATACAAAGGGGTTAACCTTCCTTTTTTTTTGACCAAAAAAGTTTTCGTCTCAGAATTGCTTCGTATGACTCTTTCCCGACCAATCGGACCCCAAGGAACTCAGAAAACGCGGCAAAAGGAGCGTTGGATCAACGGGAGAGAAGATACGAGGAAAAAAGCACCTGCTGAAAAATGTCGAAAATTCGGGTTTTCGTTTTTTGGCTGTAACTTTAGCTGCCTTGATCGCAGCGCATTGGGACTGCGCCCAATCGATTTCACTCGCAAAATTACGTCGGAATAGTGCCACTATTAATGTATTCCAGCACTTTTGAAAATCGCGAAAATTTTCGCCAAAAATACAAAGGGGTTAACCTTTCTTGTTTTTGACCAAAAAATTTTGCGTCTCAGAATTGATCCGTATGACTCTTTCCCGACCAATTGGACCCCAAGGAACTCAGAAAACGCAGCAAAAGGAGCGTGGGATCAACGGGAGAGAAGATACGAGGAAAAAAGCACCTGCTGAAAAATGTCAAAAATTCAGGTTTTCGTTTTCTGGCTGTAACTTTCGCTGCGTTGATCGCAGCGTATTGGGACTGCGCCCAATCGATTTCTCTCGCAAAATTACGTCGGAATAGTGCCACAATTAATGTATTCCAGCACTTTTGAAAATCGCGAAAATTTTCGCCAAAAATACAAAGGGGTTAACCTTCCTTTTTTTTGACCAAAAAATTTTGCGTCTCAGAATTGATCCGTATGACTCTTTCCAGACCAATTGGACCCCAAGGAACTCAGAAAACGCAGCAAAAGAAGCGTGGGATCAACGGGAGAGAAGATACGAGGAAAAAAGCACCTGCTGAAAAATGTCGAAAATTCGGGTTTTCGTTTTTTGGCTGTAACTTTTGCTGCCTTGATCGCAGCGCATTGGGACTGCGCCCAATCGATTTCTCTCGCAAAATTACGTCGGAATAGTGCCACAATTAATGTATTCCAGCACTTTTGAAAATCGCGAAAATTTTCGCCAAAAATACAAAGGGGTTAACCTTCCTGTTTTTTGACCAAAAAATTTTGCGTCTCAGAATTGATCCGTATGACTCTTTCCAGACCAATCGGACCCCAAGGATTTCAGAAAACGCGGCAAAAGTAGTGTGGGATCAACAGGAGAGACGATACGAGGAAAAAAGCACCTGCTGAAAAATGTCGAAAATTCAGGTTTTCGTTTTCTGGCTGTAACTTTCGCTGCGTTGATCGCAGCGTATTGGGACTGCGCCCAATCGATTTCTCCCGCAAAATTACGTCGGAATAGTGCCACAATTAATTTATTCCAGCACTTTTGAAAATCGGGAAAATTTTCGCCAAAAATACAAAGGGGTTAACCTTCCTTTTCTTTTGACCAAAAAATTTATCGTCTCAGAATTGATTCGTACGACCCTCTCCCGACCAATTGGACCCCAAGGAACTCAGAAAACGCAGCAAAAGGAGCGTGCGATCAACGGGAGAGAAGATACGAGGAAAAAAGCACCTGCTGAAAAATGTCGAAAATTCAGGTTTTCGTTTTCTGGCTGTAACTTTCGCTGCGTTGATCGCAGCGTATTGGGACTGCGCCCAATCGATTTCTCTCGCAAAATTACGTCGGAATAGTGCCATAATTAATTTATTCCAGCACTTTTGAAAATCGCGAAAATTTACGTCAAAAATACAAAGGGGTTAACCTTCCTTTTTTTTTGACCAAAAAATTTTTCGTCTTAGAATTGTTTCGTACGACTCTTTCCCGATGAATTGGACCCCAAGGATTTCAGAAAACGCAGCAAAAGTAGTGTGGGATCAACAGGAGAGACGATACGAGGAAAAAAGCACCTGCTGAAAAATGTCGAAAATTCAGGTTTTCGTTTTCTGGCTGTAACTTTCGCTGCGTTGATCGCAGCGTATTGGTACTGCGCCCAATCGATTTCTCTCGCAAAATTACGTCGGAATAGTGCCACAATTAATGTATTCCAGCACTTTTGAAAATCGCGAAAATTTTCGCCAAAAATACAAAGGGGTTAACCTTCCTTTTTTTTGACCAAAAAATTTTGCGTCTCAGAATTGATCCGTATGACTCTTTCCCGACCAATTGGACCCCAAGGAACTCAGAAAACGCAGCAAAAGGATCGTGGGATCAACGGGAGAGGAGATACGAGGAAAAAAGCACCTGCTGAAAAATGTCGAAAATTCAGGTTTTCGTTTTCTGGCTGTAACTTTCGCTGCGTTGATCGCAGCGTATTGGGACTGCGCCCAATCGATTTCTCTCGCAAAATTACGTCGGAATAGTGCCACAATTAATGTATTCCCGCACTTTTGAAAATCGCGAAAATTTTCGCCAAAAATACGAAGGGGTTAACCTTCCTTTTTTTTTGACCAAAAAAGTTTTCGTCTCAGAATTGCTTCGTATGACTCTTTCCCGACCAATCGGACCCCAAGGAACTCAGAAAACGCAGCAAAAGGAGCGTTGGATCAACGGGAGAGAAGATACGAGGAAAAAAGCACCTGCTGAAAAATGTCGAAAATTCAGGTTTTCGTTTTTTGGCTGTAACTTTCGCTGCGTTGATCGCAGCGTATTGGGACTGCGCCCAATCGATTTCTCTCGAAAAATTACGTCGGAATAGTGCCACAATTAATGTATTTCAGCACTTTTGAAAATCGCGAAAATTTTCGCCAAAAATACAAAGGGGTTAACCTTCCTTTTTTTTTGACCAAAAAATTTTTCGTCTCAGAATTGATCCGTATGACTCTTTCCCGACCAATTGGACCCCAAGGAACTCAGAAAACGCAGCAAAAGGAGCGTGGGATCAACGGGAGAGAAGATACGAGGAAAAAAGCACCTGCTGAAAATTGTCGAAAATTCAGGTTTCCGTTTTTCGGCTGTCACTTACGATGCGTTGATCGCAGCGTATTGGGACTGCGCCCAATCGATTTCTCTCGCAAAATTACGTCGGAATAGTGCCACAATTAATGTATTCCAGCACTTTTGAAAATCGCGAAAATTTTCGCCAAAAATACAAAATGTCGAAAATTCAGGTTTTCGTTTTCTGGCTGTAACTTTCGATGCGTTGGTCGCAGCGTATTAGGTCTGCGCCCAATCGATTTCTTTCGCAAAATACGTCGGAATAGTGCATGAAACAATTTATTCCAACACTTTTCAAAATCGCGAAAATTTTTCGCTAAAAATGGAAAGGGGTTTTATGGTTTGATGGTTTATTTCACCTTTTCCATGACAATATTGGAAAACATTATTGCAAAACTATAAATAAACAAAGTTTTAATTCTCAAACCTTAGCCTAATTCTATATTACTATTTAAGATCTAGGGATAAAAAATTAGAACGGAGAATATAACAGAGAAAGACGGCGAAGACAATGTCAGAAAAAAAGCGAAAAAAGAAGAAATGAAAAGAAAACAGCTTTATGCTGAGAAAGCAGCAACAATGAAACGTGGGAAACAGGAAGTGGAGAAGACTAGATGACGAGTCGCCATCAAGAGCGGGTCTCTTCTGTCCGGAAGAGATGCTGATATAGATCGCGTTTAAAAACAGCAAGCGTCGAGACAGACCTGAGTTCAGTAGGTAGAGAGTTCCAGTGTCGAGCGCCTCTGACCGTCAGGGAGTGACGAAAAGCCTCAGAATGCGGAAGGGGCAGCACAAGTTCACCTGGATTTCGCAACGTGGAGGTGGAAGCTGCAGGTGCCTGAAGCGAGAATAATACGGATAAGTATGCGGGCTGCCCCGTGCGCAAGATATTGAACACTGCAATCAGGAGGAGGTAGCCTTACTTTTTCTCCATTTTTCGACCGGCAATCTTTGGTCTCAGATTCGACTTAACTGACTCTTTCCTGACCAATTGGACCCCCAGGAACTCGGACAACGCAGCAGAAAGGGCGTGGAATCAACAGGAAAGAAGTTACGAAGGAAACAGGACCTGCTGAAAAATGTCGAAAATACAGGTTCTGGTTTTTGGGTGTAACTTTTGATGCGTTGGTCGCAGCGTATTGGGACTACGCCTAATCGATTTCTCTCGCAAAGTTACCTCGGAATAGTGCCAGAGAGAATTTATTCCAGCACTACTCAAAATCGCGAAATCTTTAGCAAAAAATTAAAAAATTACGTCATAATAGTGTCACAAAGAATATATTCTGGCACCTCCCGAAATCGTCGAAATTACTTTAAAAAATTCGCAAGGGTCAACCTGACATTCGGGTTTCTTTCAGTGCAACAATTATCATTCGATAGATCCGATTCCAACGTTATTAATTAGACTTATTGGACCCTGAAGAAGCCACCGAAGGTTATTGAGATATCGTTCATACAGCATTCGAAAAATCCGAAGAAATAATTCGTACATTCATCCTATTTTGCATTTTCGTCTCGCAGTTAGCTCAGACTTCTGTTATAAATCACGGTCATATGGACGCTTCAAGAACTCATTGTAGGGTTAATCCAAATTTGATGTGCTCTGAATGAAAACATTTAAAACCATGCTTTCCCAGCGATTCTCGGAACCACACAAGAATTATTCCGTTCAAGAATTTATTCAAACGACACTTTCCATACCAACTGGGCTCCAAATATACAAAAACAGGCATCTACAAGATCGTAGTCGAAGAAGTTGACTGCAGCTGAAGAAATAAATTGGAAATATCTACACATTTATATTTATATTCAATGGACTTCAGGTTACATAAAATATTACGAATAAAATGTCATACATATTGTGTCCTACAGAGGTGCGTTGCACCCGTATCCTGGCCGAAACTTGAACTACGCTTAAAGACTACAATCATAAGTCTATTTCATAATATTCTTCATATTTTGCCCTAAGTGTTGTATGTTGCACTACATTTCCTTCATATAAAATTTAGAATTCCTGTCTTATGATTAATCAATTTTCCACAATTCAGTTGGTCACTCATTCCCACACTATTTAAGAATTTGTTAATCTACAATACACATACACCCTAATATGTGTACTAGAAATAAGACGTATTGTATAAACTGAAATTGTTAATTACCTCTCTCAAATACCAATATAGATTACCCGTATTTCGAATGTTACTTTCGATCCGTTGCTGCCAGCGACTCTAAACTGCGGGCAATCGACTTCTCTCGCAAAATTACGTCCATATAGTGCAGGAAAGAAATAATTTCATTGTATTGTTAAATCACCTAAATAACTACCTTGATAACCTAAAGGGTCACCCAATCTTTACGAGCGATATTAAAGCAGAAAATTTTTCCTCCAAGAATTGATCCAAATGAATTTTGTTAGTGTCATTGGAACACGAAGACTTTAGTCAAGGCGTTAAAAACATAGTAGAACTAATAGAAGAGAAATTCTGTAGAAAATGAGTCGATTTTTGTTTGTAACATTCTATTTCTTCCATTATTCTCATCGACTTTATATGGAGCGTAAAAATTGTTCCTTGCAAATTTTTAATGAAATAGGGTATGGATAAATCTATTATAGTGTTTTTGCAAACCAGCAATTATTTTTCTAAAAAACTGAAATACCTAAGTGTCACGATCGTACGATTTTAGGAGCCTAAAATCTAACCTTCTAGAATCGGTATACGGAGCCTTATTTTGAGTAATCGGACTCTCAAAGAATGCAAAATAGATACGTGGAAAGTCGTAGGGTTAACAACTGAGGGGAAATGAATTTTTTACATCTTTAGAATAAATTTGCCCTATTAAATCCTTATTTAAATATATCAGGGTGATGCACAGAGTGCAATTTCAATAAAGTATTAAAAGGTGAAAATTCGTTGCGCGCAAGGCTTCTCACTTTATATTTGTAGCATAGCAGACGGATTTTTCTGCCATAATCCACTTGCAAATTCCCACAAAATGTCATAGGATTTTCTCAATAGATTCATTTCCAAAGAAAATGCATCATTTCTCAAAATCATGACAAATTTGAATAATCAAAAGTGAAGAAAAATGCATATAAAGCTTCATTTTTCAAAGAGTTGAAGTATGCAGACTCATACAAGTTAAAAGTTTTTGACGCCTAAAAATTTTGTTCAGGGCCGCAATCTATACGAGCCCATTCACTGAAGGGATAAAAATGTAAAAAGATGAAAATAAGCAAACATCGATTGCTTGGCCGTAAATTTATGCAAATTACTTTTCGCTATCATCCGAGTCATCGAAAACAAGCCACTGTCCATTAACTCATTGCTATGTTCTTGTCTATAACCAATTGCATTTTATGTACCTTAACCAGTAAAACGAACGTTAGCCTTTCGACAAGTATGGAAGTTGCGTGCTAGCGTTCCTCAAATTTGGCTCGTTCCGGACAACAACTTTCGTTTCTAACGCAACGGACTATTTCGTCGAGTCAAATAATACCAGCGTTATTAGACGCTCTAAATCAAATATTTAACAACTATTAGCGTTTTGCGTCATTTGTACCGTTGTTTTCATACTGTACTCCGATTTGCGAAAATTTATACCTATATATTTGAAATTCGTCGAGAAATTTATACAGTATAACGTACCTACGGGTAATTTAATCAATGCGGCAGGGCGCCTAAAGCTGCACATCCCACAGATCACACCGCGGTAACTTTCCTCTGATTGTCAGTTCTTCGACTTTTGCCAGTGTGGCGCTACCGTTTGGTGCAGGAGGTGGTGCCACCCGTAGAACTATTCTCGTAACTATTTTATCCGCAAGTTTCCAGGCGGGAGAACATTCGAAATTATTACTATTTTTTAAGCCATACTATCAGTCAGTACGATTTCATCCCCAGTGAAATCACGTGGCCCCAATTGCGTGCGTATCGAAGAAAAGTTGAACATGAATTTTTCTCGCGTCTGCGTGTTCTGCCTTTATACCCCCCCCCCCCCCCCCCCCCATCTGTAGATAGCTTTGTGCATTTTTCGTTACCAAATTTACATAACATTTTCTACCGCAATATGCTATCGGTAATGCTGGCTTAGTATATCATTGAACCAATTCAAAGCCAATCAGTTATTACGGTCATTGCTTTCTCTGTGATTTGCGAAAACCTCGAAGAGGGAAACCAAATATTTGGTCTGATGTCAGTTTCTATTCATACTTAAGTCCTTGTTCTGCAATTGATGAGAAATTTGACGAGAGTAGAGATGCTGCAATATTTTCTAACTTCCATAGTACACGTTACTCGCGCTTACGGTTGAGGTTCATTGTTAGTCCTCACCTACTCTTCGTGTTTTTCCATAGTTCCTCGATTTACCGAGAAGCATGTGGACACAAGAATAACACATAGCTAAATAAACTGTCGTGGAGTTTTTTAAAAATTATTTTATAAAAATCAAAAGTCCAGGCTGCTCAAGGAATCCTTTAAAATATCAAAAAGTTACACTATGTTACAGCAATTCCGTGTAAAGGTATGTATAGTGCTATCATCGATTAGTACGACACATCGTATTACGTATAACACATTCACTTTAGAAATCATATCAAGTGCTCACGTACAATTACAATCTTACAAGTTTCTAAACTATTTTTAAATAAGAGTAACTCTTATTCTAAAACTACAAAATAATAATCGTAACACCTTCGGTTGATCTAAGACTATGTATTTGAAGTTAATACAGTGGCCGTTAAAAAGGTGAAATTCATACATTATACGATATATCATCAAAAGCGGGATGAATATGCAGGAAGATATTTAATTTAGCAAAGGATTCATGCTATGTTCGTAAGGTAGGTAAAAAAAAATATCTAGCATATCTGGATCTAGATCAATTCGTCGTCTGCAGCCCTAGCCGAGGCTTCCAGGTGAAGGTAGAACTCGAGATCCTGCTTCGTTCCGCTGTAATAACAAGTTTTAATATCGACAACGTTCAAAAATACAATTGTCATTCGTACTTTCATTTTACAATCGAATTATCGTTACTTCACAGAGGAACTTACGCAGCAAAGTTCATGCTATTCCGCATAAAGCCCTCGTCCTTCTAATTCCAGGTTACACAGCAACGTTTCAAAGAAGACTCGTACTTCCCGAAGCTCACGCGTCGAAATATCCCGTCCGAAAACCGGAACCGGAACCGAGCGATAGAAGCAAACCCGCTAAGAACCGGAACCGAGAAGGAGTCGACCCTGTGTGTGCGATAGAAATTTAAAACTCCAAGCCTCGAGAGAAATGAGTGTCGTGCCGTCCGGCTCCTCGATACGCTCCGTTATATCCAATTTTCTGGAACACAAATTGAACAATCCCTTCAAGTTTACAACATTTTTTCTTAATACAAACATAAGTTTTGACAGAGGATAGCTAGTTACCTTGTTTCGTGGCTTTCGTGGCTCGTGTTTTGGGGAAAGATTTAAGTATAAATATAGAAATATATACATATGCATGTTAAATAAAGATTATGATAAACAATTGGGATGAAGAGATTATTGACCCAGTATTCCTTCAGCGCTAATTGGCACGCGCCAGATCAGCAGTCCACTACGATAAAATAAGCTCGTTCAATGACGAATCTACGGTAGGTTTGTGAACTAGGTGTAACGTAATGGTTCCAAAAGTGGTTCCAAAATCGTTTCCCGAAACCATAGAACCGACAAAACTCTGAAGAGATCAAGGCAAAAGTCGGATTATCCAGAGTACCACAGATATAATTAGAGACGAAGAATAAGAAAAAGTGTCTGGACTGCAGTAAATTGGAAGCGAAAAATCGCGCGGCGGTTGAATTTCGCATTAGGTAATATAGAGAATCGAACGCGTCAATCCGTGTTCCGAGCTTTCATTAAATTTTCAATGTACGAGCCCTGGGGGTCCGGTGATGCCGGGAGATCTGTAGCTCCCGACAGGTTAGTCGTAAGTGCAGGTAATACCGGCTCGATAACGAATGGCGGAATAAGTGAAAATAGGAGATAAGCGGAGGAGCAGAGGCGAGAAAGGCGGCGGTTGGTTGGCATGACTAGCGGCCAAAGAGGCTCCGTCGGCAAGGTTATAAGGGCGGACAAGGACGTGGCTAAAACTTCATCCCTAACCGGGGGACAGGGAGAGAGAGAAAGAGAGAGAAAGAGAGGACGGCGGTGCACAGAGAGGAGCGAAGTTGGGTCCGTAGGAAGCCAACGGAACCTCAACGCCGAGCAAGGCTGGGCTGGGTTCGTCGTAGCGCAGAGGCAGAGGCAGAAGAGACGACCGCTTGAAATCCCTCCTTCCCGCCTTTCCTGCCTGCTCGGTGCTGGGCCGTCCGCCATGCCACTACGCGAGGCGGGCGAACGTACAGGCTAGGCCGGCGCGGTCCTGTAGCCCATTTGGCATTTCCCCAGCTATAGCGTCGGTCCTGTAGCCCATCGTTGTTATCGTCCCGCAGCTGCATAAAGTCGGCTCCCCTCTCGTCGGGCGCACCCCGTCCCCTCCACGCCGCGCCCCGCCGCGGCAGTCCACAAATCTAACGGCGACGGTGGCGCGGCCAGCAGGGACGCCACGAACTCGCGCCCCCCTCTTAGCCAGCCAACCTAACCTCTGCCCGTCTCTCTGTACGTACGGCGTCCTTGTCGTCCTATCGATTCTCTGCCCTGCCCCGCTTCGTCCCCCGGTAACCTTGGTAGAGAATAACCCGCCGTTCAATTCAAGGAATTATGACGGCCCCAGCTCTCTTTCCCACTCTCTTGCCTCCACTTCGTCAGGGTCGTGGAGATATTTACGCGCGCGCGCGCGCGCGCCCGCGTGAGAGAGAGAGAGAGAGAGAGAGAGAGAGAGTGCGTGCGTGCGTGTGTGTGTGAGAGAGGAGTTAAAAGAGAGGACGAGGAGAGAGAGGCTAGACCTCGGTTCCAACCGGGGAACGCAGTCTTCTTCGACGGACGCCGTCGTGTTCTCCAAAATTTTTCCTCATGTTCCCCTCCCGCCTTCGCCCCTCGCCCAGCCACCTCCCCCACCATCGGCCGACGGACCGAGAGGTTCTTTCCAAAAATTTCCGTCCTCCACGGCGCTGAGGTTATTCTAGCTGGTACCGGAATACAACCGTGCAGCCACCGCGCCAGCCAACGCTGCGTGTTTTTTCTCCTTATCGATTACTCGTATTTAACTTGGTACGCCCATGCGTCTATACAGAAAAATAACTGCACCTACATGTGAATACACATCCACGCAATATGGCTAAGTAAGAGGACGGAGAAGAAAAAGATTGTGACGGAAAAAAAAGAAGCAACCAACAACTTCATTTCTCACGAAGATCCGTCACAAACGGATGGCAAAACTACCCGCTATATCAATTTTCCTGCGCAAGTCAACTAGAAGAGAGATCTTCTCTGATATTTTATATCTCTTTCTAGACGGTAAACACGTCCAAGTTCTACTTTCTTTCCAAAAGTAGGAGGAAACCGAAACAACAAGTTACGTAACTGATAAGGTGATGAAAAAAATCACTTTCAATCACCATCGTCACAATTTTCAGTCGTCTCTACCGTTACCCCCCCCCCCCCCCCCCCCATTTAACTTCGTTGAGCTACCAAAATCAAGACGCAAATCTACAAAATCCTTGAATATAGTGTGACGCTACTGTTCCGAGGACCTTAAGTTGATGCGACTGATTAGCGGATCGTGTCTAACATTATACGCGTATTTGCCGAGTGAAATATGACTGACGTAGGTCGTTTCGGTGCCGAAGTCTGGGTATCAATTACTCTGCTGAAGCCTCTAGCCTAAAGGAGCCTAGATCCTAGGCTCTACCGTTCCGACTTCAAGGAGAGTTGTCATTGCAGGATTTACCCGTCGCCCTCCACGTTACATCGTGTTTTCAAGATATAGCTGCGCTCTCCGACATCCCGACGACATGTCGCCGAAACACGATCTCGTGGTTGTACTGATTTAGTGAGAAAAATATGATTAACAAAAAAAAAAAAAAGAAAAAAGAAACGACACACGTTCCACTTTCTCGGACGAGCAAGATTATGACCGCAAACCGGGTGTTCCGTCGTCTGAATAGACCCTTCTTCTCACCTCGAGTCCTCACGAAGTGGTGCAGCCCCAAACGGAGGCGCAACGCCTTCGGATGACGGAAGCTCACAGTCCTCGTTGGTTCTCGATCTTCGAGTACTACCCTGTGTGCCTCTCTACCTATAACGTGCACGTGATCCGATCGCGTTTGCCAACATTCAACAAGTGAGTGATGCTGACGCACTACACACGCGGTAACATCGTGCAGCCTCTCTGGACCTCAAAGTCCTCGCCACCCCCCCCCCCCCCATCCCGTTCGACTACCCCGAACTTTACGGTGATAAGACAGCCCAGGAAAAGCCTCTACTCGATGTGCATATATATATACGGCATACATCTTGATCTTAGACGATAATGAACCATTTTCATTCCATCTTCGCAAGTAATAAAATGTTTTCTCGTACACGTATATAGATGTGTATAAGACCTTTCGTTTATTTTCTTCATTTCTCTTCCAAGTATCCTTTAAATTTCAGATTTAAGGTAAAGGTTGCAGCAACTGGAGTTTAAACATTTCTTGGATTGCTGCAGGTATTGGGGAGTTTTAAGATTCAAGGAAAACAGTACCCTGTTATCCAGGTAAATTGGGATGTCGGACTTTCGTCAAAATAGCAAAAATTTTGAATGAAGTTTTCGTGCCGTAAATGTGTACAAAATTTTAAGACCCCAAACGGTTTCTGAACCCCCGCCGATCTATTGACTGAGTATTCTTACCTGTGCCGAGCTCGAAGATCCTCTTGTATTCTCGAGTCCCTTTTGAACCTGTATTTCAAATATCTCTAGCCTTTATTTATGACCTGCGATACTTGGACCTCGGATTTTCAGTCCGGGAAAAGCGATGAGAATTTTTTCAAAAAAATTTGCACGAATCTGATACTCTCTTGTGCATAATACCAATGCGAGCAAGACGTCTCCGGCAAAAATTTCGAGAAATATTCAGGGTTCAAATTTACAATTTGGTATTGTTCAGTTTGTTTTACTCAGGGTCGGGGAGGGGGGGGGCAGAGTTCGAGCACTTCGGCTTCTCTCCGATAGCCTCGCGGAGATATTTATTAACCGTGATCAGGTCACGGCGTGGTGTCAGTATTACGGTACCTAGATCTGAAATTCGCGCATGTGCCTACGGTCTCCTGATGTCTGCCATGGCGGGAACACAATTGTACAACGAAATACCTCGTGCACACTTTTCGTGAGCATTGACGAATATGTATAATTTTTTTGATCCTGTTTCTCAGCGCCAGATCAATATCAACAGTATTAAGTTTACCTAAATAACAAGGATCTGGACAATTATGTGCACGAATTACGTGACTATTTTGCCAGGATAACAGAGAATAGGCTCGAATCAAGAAGCGGAAGTAAGGATAGAATATTATTTGTTGTTTAGAGAAACAAAATACAAAACAATATCGTTTTAATTCATGCACGTAAACAGGCAAAAAAATAAAACAGTGAAAGAGAGACAGAACATTCGGTTCTCCCTGATTTTTCACCGCCTAAGGCAGGTTGGGAAAAATTTTTTTGAAACGCAAAATTATTCGACGCGGCCTGGTCTTTCCGTAAAGTTGGTAAACGCCCCGCGAGCGAGTCGAGGGGGAGTTTTTGTCGAGCTTATTCTCGCCCGGCGCCAAGGGGGCGCTTTTTAGTGCCCTGGAGCAGCCCGCCTGGCACGGAGAAGAGAAAAGGAATTCAAAGAGTCCTTTCTTCGCTCGAAACGTTTTTTGAAAACGTACACTGACGACGAGAATCATTCAATTTAGTATAGTTACTAGAAAATACTAGTAAATTGAATATCGTTAAAATAACGGATCGATAATTGCTGCAATCGTAAAAAAAAAAAAAAATGTGTCACAAGTAACAATTTAATCTGATTATAATTGCCAATACTGATGCGCTGTCTGGTTACTGTAGCGTTCAATCTGTTTAGTTTAGTCAATTTTTTCAATCAAACAAAACGTTGACATTATTTTATTACTCCACCCACATTAAATGATCTCAACAGCTGTAATCTGATTAGTAAGATTGATCGTAATCAAAAATAATAGTAACACGTAATAGAATTTCTGATTACTCCAACTCGAAGCCTGATTTTCAGTTTATACCTACCCGGATCCATATTTTTTAATTATGGGAAAAAAATTGGAAACAGCTCAAGACTGTATATAAATAGCAAACCATAAACAGAAATTTCTTTCGGTGTAGGTAATTCACTCTCTCTCTCTCTCTCTCACAAATTACGGCTAATGATAAAGTATTCTCATTCTCATTATCATTGTCAGATATTGAGCTCAGAATTCGTGCTAATAATTACGGATATACATGTATACAGTATAATAAATAATACCCGCTACGTAGAAACGTTATTCTTACGTGATACCGTCTGATATTTCGAAAACCCACCCGTGACGTATGGAACCGAAACAACACCCCGATTGAAGTTACGACTGCAAGTATAATCCTCGCCTGAATATTGCAGAGTCGCGACTTCTTTTCGATTATATTTATATCGTTATATTGACGATAAATTGTATTTTATATTATACGAACATTGCACTTTTTTTTTTGTAACCAGCACTGATGTGTAGTCTATTTTTACAAGGATTATAATTCGCGAAACGTAAGTTTATATTCTCTCGGATAATTAATCGTGTTATTAGGTACAGTTTTCACAGAGGAATGTCAGCTGTTACTTCTTCATAGTTGTTGTATTGGAAACAAAAATTCTATCAAATAAGTGAAAATGATAACTGAAGCAAATTTTTCATACACATTATATCCGAGTTATTTATTTGTGATTAATCGTCTAAAATGCGCCAAAGCAATGGCGAGGCGACGTTCTGACGCAAATTACAATTGAGCAGCACAATGGAAATCTTAGGAGCCTCGCGTATTCGAGTGTTATATATCAGTAAACATACATAGATCCTTCGATGCATATACTGCATATAGCTATATTCTGTTCTTACATATTTTTTCAGGTAATAAATTACCGAAATTAATCAAGTGCCTATTATTTGTTTCTACATTGCAGATAGAATGCTACACCATGGAATATCCCGTGCAAAGGATGTGCCTCAGGATTTGCAAAATCTTGCAGAAGTGGAACTGACGACTATTTTCAATTCTAGCATTCGTTACCCGACGCAATTTGCAATAATTAGGTGCTCAGAGCGAGTTTAAATTTTCCGCCCAGTTTTATTTCAATTTTTGCCTCGCGCTTTTCTCTCTCTCTCTCTCTCTCTCTCTTCTCCTTTCTCCGTCGCACCCCTCTCTTCACCCCTTGTGACCCATTTCCCTCCGTCCAACCCGTACGAGGTTGGCTCACTCGTACCATTTGTTTACTTCTTGACCGTACCAATTGTGAAAGTTTCGCGAATGATTTTCCTCTGTATAAGTCTTCGGGTTGTCGTGCTGCAGCAGAAAAAAAAAAAGAAAAAACGGCTTGCATTTTTATGCATTTCCAGATATTTTTCCCTCGCGAAGTTATAACAGAGCCTGTCGATTCGCTTTGCTGCGCTTCGTCTTTCTCTCGTCGATCTACAGACAGCACTTGCAGCTCGCTAACTCACCGGTAAGAAGTTCAAGCTGGTGCAGGCGATTGACGTCACGGACCAGCTACCTACAGCCGGAAGAACCAACTGCTATCACGCCCAAGAGCACATCGTGCCGAGGATCGAGCTTCGGCCGGTGAGCGATGCTGAAGAATTAAATGGTACCGGTCTCGACGTCGCTCTGAAAAACTGCGGTGAAACTTATGAGAAAGAAAAGCCAAGGATAACGCTGCTCGCGTATCGACCAGAAGGTTGGCGTTTGACATTCGAGTGATCGGTTAATTTTGTATATAAAATATTTTGCAAAGCAGTCAGGGAGGAGACGACTTGATCTTTGGAATTTCATGCGATTTTCTTCAAGGATATTCCTCGACAAGCTGAAATTGCTATCATGCTCGTCGGATTGACGGTACGTTGTGTGGAACCGAGCATCGCTGCTGGACTAATGAGAGCACGGTTCCAGGAGAATAAGACCGAGGTAGGTAACCTGCCACCTTCTGGAGCGGTGCGCTGCTGGGTGAACGGGCGTCGGATCGATTCCCGCGCAAAAACTACCGCGCACAAGCCGACCAACCAATCGTAGAATTTTCAGAGTAAACCGAACTAATAATTCGACTATTTTCGGGTACTCGTGAATATTTTATGTATACCTGTCTGTTTGATATCTGACGACGAGCCGAGCACCACGAGCACATCGCGCGCCTTGGTTCTGCCACTGGCAAATCCGTAATTGTGGTTCAGATTATTTTATTTCCACTTGACGCATGTACTTATAATTATAAGTTACTTGGGTAGAACCATAAGTGCAGATTATGCGTAACGAAACGTTGATTATTCCCACATGCCGGCTTTTATATTCAATTTCTCTTTCTTTTATTATTCTTTTTTTTCTGTTTTATTCGACACTGCGGAGAGACTTTTTAACGATTCATGCTAATTCCTGTAGGTATACATGACGATCACGCGGGGGTTTGTATTATATAGGGTAAGGGTTGGGGATGTTGCTACATGAGCCCAGAATTAAAAAGTCTTCAGTTTCTCTCCGATCGCGCGAAACCGAAACGAGGGTTAGATTTTTCTTTCTTCAAAAACCATTCACACCGGTGACATAATCGGTTCAACTTATTCTCATTGTCAGAAGCATCCATTTGACAGATATTTAAGCTGTACCTGTTAAGGGTGCCGTTGAACGTGTATCGAAGTACAACGGTCCGGAGTTTCGCCTGCGCCTAAATTAAATGGAAATGCAATCTAAACAGTGGTCAGCACGATTATTTCCCGTGGCTATCCAATATTGTGATAGCGGTGCAATTTGATTTCTACATCATCGCATATCTCAGTGCAGCTTTACATATGTATTATACGTGGTGTATACGTATATATACATATTCTTTTTCTTTCGCGTCCACCTTCGAAAATATTCGATAGCGAAATCTTGTCTGACCTCTGGAAATTTTTCCAAATCATCGATTTGTCACGATTACGTGACTAGGCAGGGAGTTGGCACACGGATTTCGTTCGGTACTCGCCGAGTGAAGAAAGATCCTCCGGAGGAACTGTTTTGACGTTTAGAAAATTTGAGCCCATAGCCGGTGGTGGAAAACGGCCATGGTCAGACGAATCGGGATATCAATTTGCACAGCATTGCACGGGGCGACGCTTCAGTATTGATCCGAACCAAGTTTCATCGATCGAGTTGCTAGGGCGCTTACAGCGGCCCGAGTAGCTCGGGTTTAACCGGTCATTATTCGATTTTTCTCTTCGTGTATACCTTTGCGGCGGAAAGTCGTCCTCGGCATATTTCCGGATTTAAGCGACGAAGAATTAATCAACCGCAGGTGAATCGGTCTGTCGCCGAATTTTCTTTTATCCATCTTTTCGTCCCTCCAATGAAAAATTTCCATGATAATTCCCAGCTTCTCGTTCTTTCCCTCGCCCAGCTCACTCTGTTCTCGGAGATGCCCACGCCAAGTTTGACAAAGTTTTACGCAGGTTTTTGGCTCTATTACCGAGGGGTGGAAACGCGTCGGATCCCCGGTCCTACGATTAGGAAAGTTCCTTGAGACTTGGTGTAACTTTACGAGGTTGCGGTCTTGGTTGGGCAAAGAGACCGGAGTGCCAGCCAGGCGCCTCAAACACTGGCGGACTTTTTTAAAAGTGAAAAATACCGAGTGATAAAATAGCCAAGCTTGGAATTAGCGGTAGTTCAGATCGTTCGTGCTGGACTATCCGATGTTGACCGTGTGCACTTGGGGCAAAGATACAAGCCTGAATCAAAATTCGCAATGCGAACATCGAGTGCTGTTACTCCTCTAACATTATATTTGTAAGAGGTATGCCGGTACTCGAGTTGTGTGCGTAGACAGGTAGGCATCATGCAGAAAATCACGCCGTTGAGAAACTAATTGCAAGTGTAGAGTATGTCGGACGTCATCAACCGGACGTCCACTTGTTATTCATTGGTCACACGCAGGCTGTGTAGTTGACCGTTCGAGAGACGCCGACGTCTGTTCTACCCGTTCTCCGTATTCTCATTTCTGTATCCGCGTTCTTTTTCCTTCTGCCTTCTTTACCAACAGTCTGTAATTGCCGCACAGTTCCGAACCGTTTCGGATATCGATAGATTCTGGCTGTGCCGATGACGCTAGGCCGTCACGGGCGCCGAACGAAGTGACCGTAAAAGTCGAGTTCACAGGAGACTGACGGTGCTTTTCACCGGCCGCGCTTTCCCTTTCTACTTTTTATTCGACCCTGGCCGAGTGGCTGACCAAGACGAGAACTACCACTGGTGCAAGTGCCTGATCCCCGGAGTGACTTACTGTTTAGTACTGCTAGGAAAGGCGTGAGCTGATTGATGCGACGTGTGTGCAGAGAAATTCGGACTTCAGGAACCGGGACTGCGGACTACCGCTCTGCATTACATGGCCGAAAATACCCAAGGCTTACTAGAATTTCATAGGTGAACTGGAGACGACGTAGTGTCGAAACTAGCCGTTGATTGGGAATTTCAGCATCGGATGGTGTGGGATTGACACCAAATCAAATAGTACTCCAATGTATAGTATTTCCAAAGCAACAATGTCTCAAAATTGTTGCATTACGATGGTCGTTTTTCTCCCAGCGTTTGTTCCAAGCGTCCAAAACTTCGACGAGGTTATAACGTACTTACATGGTGCGACTTGGCTTCTCTGAAACCTCTGTGGAAAAATGGGATTCCTCTTCTGCGAAAGAAACCGTACGATGTCGTGCCTTCCCCGGTGCCTAGTTCGTCGTTTCGTTTTTTCAAATTGGTATATTCGGTTGCTTGTCCCAGCAGTGCGAGGAAAGTATATTAATTTTGAAAAATATCTTCCAATTCGTGTAATTAGCTCGATTTCGACTCGGTGTTTTTCCGCTCCTCGATACTCGAGTTGTTACGGCGGCTCTCGCTATATACCCCCGGCTCGTGAACATCCACTACGCCAGTGTCGAACCCAATTGGTAACCCTGTTCGTTCTCTGCAGCGGCTATATGCTTATCTCGAGGAAACCTCGCGTCTATATTACCGACGATTTCTACGAATTCTGCGCCGAGCAGCGAATATGCGTTTCAACGCAGTGACATTTGAACGTACCGGCGCCTCTTCCGTCTCTCTCGCTCCCGTCAGCCGCGTACCTATCCAGTACTTTGGACTCGGACTTTCTCCGTCTCCGTCGCTGCCCTGGCCTCCTCTCCCCCCGCCGCGATTCGCCCTGATCGTCGCTCCTCGTTCCACCCGAGGCAAAGTCCGTCTCTCTCGCTCGCCTCACTCCAGCGGCACCGGGAGAACCGGCAACGCCGGAAACCCGCGATATCAGCGATGCTGGCAACGCAGCAGTGACTCAGCACCGCTGGCGCTGGTGCCGGGGCCGCACACAGCGAGCTGAGACCATTTACTAACGAGTATTCCATGCACACACGAACGCGGGCACACAGGACGAGGCACACGGTCGCACGGGGAAACGCGGGCTTGGTAGTGGAGCAAGACTCACCGCAGCGTTTCGGAGGAGGAGATATTTTCGAATGGTGAAATCTAAATTCTCAGTTTTCAACGAGGAACGAATAACGACTAACTCGCTTCTACGCTCGTAGAGGTAAACTCTCTCATCGGGGAGTCGAAGCCATCGGAATAACGTCGCGTCTGATTCCGAACCCCCTACGCATCGCCTGGCTATTCGCAACTCCGAGCCGTTCCGAAGAAAAGCGGTTACGCGACCTGATGCTTCGCACATCGAGCACTCGGGCTCTACCTCGTTTCAGGAATTCAAACGGTCGTCGGCCTTCTTTACCGATGCAGCAGGAAGCGTAGACGTCATGTCATGTCCGGTCTTTCCGTATGTTGGTCAATGCGGGAACTACACTCTAACTATACATACCTGCATGACGCAGGGCCGAGGCATTTGCTCGAGAACCCCAGGATCTCCCGCCAATGCGTCATTGCTACATTTCGATCTGCGCATGGTGATCGAATCCACTCTACATCGCTTTTCGTACTCGGTCGATCCACGGTTCAACGTCGAATGTTGTTGATATTTTTGTAATAAACTCTCAAAGAGATGGATAAGTCAAGAACAAGAAGCTAGTGTCTCGTTTGTCCAAAACCCTGCGCCTCTATTCTCCGACTTTCATCTTCCATGCAACTTATCCCTATTGCGAACACGTTCGCAAGTATACGCCGAACTCTTAATTGGGTAAATTCCCGCCCTTCTATAAATCGCAAGGGAGATCTTAAGGCAAAGAAAAGAGGACAGAGGGCATCGCTTTTCCGGAAATTAGCATTATTTTATTATCTCCTACAACCGCAGTGTTTCGGAGAGAGCGCTTCCTTCCCTGACCATCCGTCACTGGGTAGTGATACCGAGGTCTCGTAGGTACGCGCAATGTAGACCGCACACATACATTCTTTTGACGCAATGTTTTATGGCAACAGGTAGGTGACGTACACGCCAACGATTTTACGGGGGCGAGTGCATAACCTCGATAACCCTCGAGAGGTCGAGGGAGCGACAAAGCTGTGCGGATAGTCCGACGGTTGAGGTGCATTGAACGTGGTCCAACAAACCCAGAGGAATGAAAGGACAGCGGTGCGTTTGGGACGACTTCGATGTTTAACTGACAGCGAGTAGCCACGTGTACCGCATTATCTACGCCATCCCCGCCACTCTCCTGGTCTCTTATCACGACCTAGTCACGGCGTTCTCACTTCCGGAGTCGCGTAGGTGCGGCGCCAGTGACGTCCTTGAATGACGAAACGAGTATCAGACTTACGACAGAACTTCTGAGATTTCTACTCACTCTGGATAGCTGGAAGAGGATCGATCGAACTCGAAACCGTTGCAGTCGAGGACACCCGACAGGAGAGCGTATGAGCGCAGAACAGCTCTTATCCGAGACTCTCCCCTCGGAATGCTTGACCAAAGTCCTCCGCGGTCTTTCCAGGACTTAACCGACAGATGTGCGCCTTGGAGCCCCCTGGTAGTCGATCCATGCGATCGGCGAGCGTGCCTGGTGTTGCACCTGTGTGTGAGTGTGTCTGCGCGATTGCAGTGTGAAACATTGGGTCACCTTCCCTCCATCGACAGTCGCCCGCCTGTCCTAGGGTGGAGAGAAGTCCAGACAGACCCGAGACCGGGTGCAATGCGGCGGTTGTGCCAGTCCTGCTGGTCAACCGAGCCGGCTGCTGAACGCAGCTGCTGTTCACAGTCTCCCCGGAAGACCGTCCCAAGCCTACTGGCTTCCCATCCTGTATTGATACGTAACGATCGCAGCTCGCAAGGATCGTTTCTTGCGAACGTGATGGGGTGAATAACGGAAGAACACTTGGTACTTAACGCTACAGGGTTGTATCCAAGAGTAAAATGAAGAATAAGAACGCGATGGTCAAACGCAGAAGCGTCGGACCATCGGACGTAGGGAGATTTACCGAGAGACACGAGTCAAAGCGACTAAGCCAATCACCGAGGTCGTGGGTCGATTCAATCGTCGGAACGCATTCCGATCTATCGTCTTATCGTCGTATCGATTTATCGTCATCCTCCGAATGATCGCAGGGCAGTGACCTCGGTTCTTTCACCCCATGCAACACGAAGCAGTTCTCAAATCCGCGGGGGATTGTGTCCTTCGATGCCTTACGGTGACGTACCTGTTGCTTACATTACACATATCCCGTTGTGTTGGATCACTCCAAAGCACGTGCGGTTCCAGAACTCGTGGGAGGGTGTGCGGCTCTGTTCATGCTAATGCCGACCTTCCACCTTGCTGCACCGCCAAGCGAAGGAAGATGTCTGTATTCACAATGCCCACCTCTCCTATCCCTATCTCGGTCACGAATTCCCTTTCTTCCTTATGAACCTCTCGCCCCAGGATGGTGCCAGCGTCAACTGCTCCCGCTGGTTCCTTTGCCACCTGTGCCTGGCGATTAGGTCACACGCCACCAGCTGCTCGGAGACGACTGCGGCGAGCAGGTACCGGGAGTAAATTTCACAGCACGATCAGGGCGAAGGTCACGGTGAGATTCTTGGTCTATTTATTCGGGGATTCGTCTGCCCTGGATAATGGCGAGTCGGGTGTCGTTAACAAGGCCATAAGTGTTATCCATAGGGCGAGGAGGGCGGCGGGACGGCGGGTAGCAGACGAACGATTCGTCCGGCAAGTGGCGCCGTCGTGTTCACGCCAGACTGATCCCACCCACGACCCACTACGTTTAACATAAGACCGCCGCCCGGCAACGCGCCGCTCCGTCAAAGATCGCCCATTCCCATGCTGATCCTGTATGGGTGTTTACGAGGTATGGGTAGAGGGCAGGCTCTCCGAGGGATCGGGACGAGCAACAGGTCTCCCAGAGGTTCAACGACACTGCCAGATGGAATAAAATCGTCCATACTATGGATCCTTCCTCTTTATAATCTCTACCGAGTTCACAAGGCTACTAGATTTCCCTAGATACTAGATCGAACGAAATGGCTCACCTCTGCATCGTCGTGGAATTTTTATTTTTTTCCCCCCAGTTTCATTATGTTTATACAAGTTTAAAGTAATAGTCTCCGATCCATCTTCGGTCTGCACGGGACCATAATTGAGCTATTGTAATTTTTGCGAGAGCGATTCAATCGGCGGTTTCGATCTCCTTCAGGGTGTCCTGGTCGCAAGCGGCCCTCCTCGCGAGTTTGTAACTCACCCGCGGAGCTGGGGGAGGTGGACTAAACTTGTCCGGCTCGGATGAAAACTTGAGGCCAAACACCCCAGTGACCCTGTTACCTCCCGGCACGAGCAACAGCCAGGCATTAAGGAGGAATTAACAAAGGGTAGAGATAGATATACTCACGCTACTATACACGACCCGTTTCTAGCCGGGAATCGGACGCTAGCCCACCCTTGGTTACCTAGAAGAAGCAACAGGTCCTTGAGGATGCAATCATACGCTGGCCGGTGCGCCACTTCCGGCGGCGGAGTTCCCTGTGTCAAACTAATGGGAATTCCGTATTCCGCATTGCCAGCGTTCCCCTACCGGCAAAACGGTCGCGGCTGGCGTGTTCTCTTATCCCTGGTCTTGCACACTTTGTTAACCATAGACCTACACACAGCCACTAGGCAGGGCAGTGAAATCACCGAAAGAGCTCCCGGAGCCCGGAATGATCGGTTGGACCGTCGAGAAAGTACGTATAAGAGATCAGCGAGGGAGAATCGAAACGGTATCGGTGAGACCACGGTGTCCAGTGAAAAGTTCGTAAGAAATTCAAGGACATTGAAAATAGAATATTTCTGGGACATAAGAAACAAAATTAAAGGATAGTTTCCTGGACCTTTGAAGGACAAGCAAAATTCAAGGACATTTAACGGACCACCGAACACCATGACGACGTTCGATGGATTTCCAAGCGAGAGCTAACGCGGTATCGATTGAGAAAAATTGGAATTGGAACAAACTCATAAACGTTGAAAATACCCGCGGCTCAACCTTGCTAGTAAGTCTCGTCTGACGGATACAGTACAGGCATGAGGTTGTACAGGTACGGTACAAGTGACGTTTTACCCGCACGAGTTGGGCTATCCGCGAGTGGAGGGTATTTATAGCTCTGTCACGTGTTATTCGGTGTAGTAAATTCCCGGATATAGAACGTATAAATTTTCTTCCGAACGACGTGCGCCGCGCCGGGGATCCACGTGCTGCCTCCTCCTACCTCTCGGCGTGGAGAGACGTAGGTGTGTGGATATCCATTGCACACGTGTGCCGTATGCGGGGATGGAGAGAGGTGCACACCGGCTCTATCGTGCAGGGTATTGTGTACGAGGCACATTCGCCCACGCGATATGCATGTGCCCGGGTTTACCTAGCGCGATGCTGGTTTGCCTGCCGGTACGAGGCAGTCGGTGCACGGATCTCATTGATTTCGATCGTTGATCGGCATTCGCGTTCGCGCCCGCGTTGCCCATTCATGGATATCTTATCGCTTTACAACCGCAACAACCTCCTTCCATCTCTGTCCCGGCTCCCGGACGAGGAGGGTCCCTTCCCTTCCTTCCCTTCCCTCCTCCATCCGCCGCCACCGCCGCCACCGCCGCATTCCTACACATCTCACACCTTCCAAAGTTCCAACTCATGAATGAACGCCGTAGTAGACCATTTATGCTTTCCACGGTGTGTATTGTGTTGTGTGTTTGTCGAGTTAAACGGGCTCCTGGCTCTCTGGCTGGTCAATACTTCATCCGCCGATGGAATTAGCTCTCCGGCTGCACTCGTACAACACACGACTACCCGACCTTCCTCAAGTATTAACACCTGTGCAAACACACAAACGCACCCCGTCCCTCACGGAGTGTCGGCGTTGCTCCGTAACAACTCTCCTTGTCAAACTAATCGCACCGCAATCATTGCCCCGCCACAGTTCCTTCTCCCAATTCGATATCGAAAATTCCTCAAGAACTTCGGTGGAGCTGGTGGTAAATGGATTTCTCAAACAAGGCGTTACCTCTACATACCTTTGGGGAAATCCAAGTTTTATGGAAGAGAAAAAACGAATAAATCGTCGGCAAGCTGTTGATTCAGGCTGGTGATTCCGGTCCGACTGAAACGCGGATGTCACGATCATACGGCGGTTCGTCATCGGTAGCGTATAACTCAGTGCTTACGGGAATTCCCGGAAGCTTTATTAGTCATCCGCGAAACCTGCAGCCCGTTAATGAAATGACAGAACGACCGTGTCGACGTCGTCGGTCTGTCAGTGACGTCACGACGTCGCATTCACACGACCTTTAGATCTCGGCTGAAGTTGAGCTAGCGAAATTGCTCCGCATCCACGCCACCGAGTCCATTTAACCGAGGAGCTTTCACGACGTTGCGGTCAACAACGGGACGGGGAGAAAAGGGGGGCGATGGTTAGAGCCGGGTTCTTCCTCTTCCCATTTCTCGAGTTATGAATGGAGACGGTCGAAGGACCATTGCACCGTCGACTTGCGATACGGTCGGCTCCGTTTCGGCTCGGTGCCGGTCGCTTCGTCAGAGGGAAATGGAAAGAGGAACAGCCGCGCAATCGGAGCTTCGGAGCCGTGGAGTCGAGGGAACGAAGCGGAGGCGGAGGTGGAGGTGGAAGTGGAGGGAGAAAGGGAGGCCGATGACACGTGCTGTGTTAATGGAGTGTTCTCGTTTTAGGGTTGACCGAGGTTAGTTCACGTTTGTGCGCCCGCTCGGTTGCACCGCGTTCCCGCTGCAGGTCTCCTCTCTTCCCGTCCGCGACATCGATACTCGCTCATTTCCATTATGCCACCGTACAAATCCATCCAGGTGAAGATGTCCGAGTCCGACCATCTTTGGTCTTCAAATCGTTCCTGCACAGACACGTTCTCCGTACCAAAAACGTACCTACTGTCAAATTACGGTACGCATGGTCGGTGTCAGGTTTGCCGATCGAACTGTCAGTCCGTCATCGCAACCATGCGCTTCCGACCCACGCATTGGCCATAATCCAAGACTATCGTATCACGCGTACTCGACCGTCGAATGATAACTGAATCGAATCCTGAAGACGGGACAGTACGATACGAGATTTTTCCCGACCGTCCCTGCTTCCTCTCGATCTCGTCTCTCTTTTCCGTCGTCGAAGTGCGAGGTACATGTAACTTCCATCTCTGCGAAGTTGGCTGGAAAGTGAACGTAGAGTCCGTGAGGTGAGGTGGTCGGAGGGGGTGTCAGGTATCTCCGATGCAAGCGGCATCCCCACCTTGAGGGGTTTCCGCCTTCCGCCTTCCGCCTTCCAGAGCCCATTCTCACGTGGCCGAGCCGACTCGTTCATTGACGGGCCTCGCGTCGTCCTCCTCGCACTTGCGGCAATCCGTGCAAGGAGAAGAGCGACGGGTTTGCTCTATCGCTCTTTCGCCCTGCAGTGTGGAGAGAGGCGTAGTACTACTCTCGGGACACCCCAACCCCCACCTCCACCTCCACCCCGACCCCGGTAGCGCCCCAACCCCGATCGCTCCTTTGTTTATCACCGCGAGCGGCAGCGTTGGACGGAGAACGACCGACTCTCGGCCCTCGAGCGGAACCGACGAAGAGGCTCGGATGCTGCGGAGAAAAGGCAGTAAGGTTGCGCCTAGGGGGTGCAGGGTCAAGTCGTGGCCGATGGGAGGGGGTGAGTGAGGGGGGTGAGGACGGCAATTAAGAGCGAGAGTGAGCTGAAAGATTTCAGTCATTCCTCGGCGCACTCGGGGCTCTGGGTCAAGTTCACGAAGGAGCGTTGCACCCGCTACGCCGGGGGGGGAACCGGGTACCAACCCATTGATCGGTTAATATTCAACCGACGATCCAATTTTTCGATTAAACGGGGGGCAGCCGTTTGAGGACGGGTTCACTCTTCGTCCCGATATCTCTCTTCTCTCTCTCCCTCTTTCTCCGGCCGGAAGATATTATATGCAACAGTTATCAGCACGTTCTGTAATACACACACGTATAACTTCGGTATCGCCGTACGTATAGCCGCGAATATGCATATACAGAGAGAAAGAGAGAGAGAGAGAGAGAGAAAGAGAGACCCGGCAACTTTCCGGGAGTGGGTCAAGTTCGCAGAGCTCTTATGATAACTTACGAGAACGTTTACCCCGTTTCCTCCTACCCGCAGCCTCACCGCGGCGGGCGTGTTTAACCACGTGGCGTGTCCCTCCCTCTGTAAACTTCTCTTCTCTTCTATATGCATGTTTCGTCGTACTCGTTTCATTCCAGCAGCTGTGCCCGTCGGTTACCCGCTTCTTTTTTTTTTCTTTTTGGAAACGCTCTTTTAACGTGAAAAAAGTTGCACACCGAGGTATAGAAGAAAAATAATGTATTTATACTGATTAGAAATCTGCGGAATACTTGCTTGTTGTAAAACTTGAACAAGTTGACGGTTTTTGTTTTTTTCCTTTTTTCTCACCCCGCTATACAAGCAACTCAAATTGTTAATCGCTTTATTATAACTCTGCAAGGGTAGCCGAACGTTTCGATGATAGGTATAACATAGAAGACAAACGTCGCTTGGTCAAGAAGGATCGCCGATGAAGGGAGGAAGATGGAGTAAAAGAAGCGAGAAAAAAAGAACAAGAACTTGACGTATCGCGACATACGTGACGTACGCACCTGACACAGAGTCATGCTGCACGCACGCAATACGATACGCGGCGTGGAGAATCGCGAATGTTGCAAAAAAGCGTCACCGCACGTGCCAATCGCAGGGCGTGCTAATCGCCACGCACGCGTGCGAAAGAAATAGTTAACCTTATAGATTATCCCTGAAGGTGTGACAGGGATACTCTGTCTGTAGTTCAGGAATGCGCGCATCAGGTTCGTACACCACCGCGTCATTGATACATGTATGTAAGTACGTTTAATGTCGGGTGTAAAACACATCTACACGGAAAAAGAAAGAAGATATTTAAGACAAAAGTGAGACACATTGCACAACTTGTAACTTCCGAATTAGTTACAGCCGACGGTCCTTCATTCATTCGCTCCTTATCTGTATCATCTGTTCATTATTTATCGTTTCTTTTTTATTATTTATTTATTTTTTTTTTTTTGCTGTTTTTTGCAGTTTCTTTATTGCCAGTGCGGAAGAATTACAAAATATTTAAATTTACTGTTACAGCAATTTTTTATTTTTGTCTACTGAAAATATATTGTACGTATAACGTGGGTGCGTAATGTTTTTACTGTTTAATCAAAGGGTTTCGATGCCGCGAACGGTCCTGAGCATTTGAACGGGATCTTTACCTTAGAAATTTTCTTATTCTGTCATACTTGAGGAAAGGTTATAGGTAAATGTAAAAATGGGCTGTAATTTGAAAAGTTTCGAAAGCGACAAGTTCCAAGTTTTTTGGTGGTGAATCTTCAGACTATGACGAAACATCAAAGTTTTGAATGGTCCGAAAGGGCAAAATTTCGGTATGACAAAATGCCGAAAGGGCGTAACTCCGACAAGTCAAAGTTCCGAAAGTGCGAAAATGAGAAAATTCAAAAATCTGAAACACCGAAATTCCGAATGATCCAAGATTCTCAGTGCTGCGAATTTCCGGCTTGGTGAAATTTCATCACTTTGAGCTGTCTTTGCTTCGTATTTTCTTGGTCATTCCCATTTTCGGTTTTTCTAGTTTTTCACACTCACTCGTCGAGTAAACTACGTTACGTAAGTCCATATTAATTATCAGAATTTAGCTCTATCGTAACTTGAATTAGTGAATCCTTGCATTTCGAAACTACGAGCCGTCGTCGGCTTTCCGACCATTCGAAACTTTGTTGTTTCTCCACAATGTTTTATTTCTTTCCTCCGATTTTCGCCATGAAATAATACGAAATTAGGCGTTTTTCGGAACTATTCAAATTCGAAACTTCAACCCCGCCCCCTCGTACACAATTACAATACGACGTAGGTACAGTGATATCTTAGGAAATTATTTCGATCGATCAAAAATCGCGTTATTCTCAACATCGAGTTCATCCGATCTCTGCTACGAAATCTCGTCGACAAGGCCTGGGCCGACGGTTGCGTAATTTTCATCGACAAGGCAACGTACTTTCTCAACCGGGATCCCCGCACCATTAATTTTCGGATTCTTCCCGATGCAGCAACGCATGTGTGCAAATAGGTACCAAATTCGGGTTTGACTCGCGTCGACACACCGTGTGCAATCGGGCTCTACATTGCCGTCACGTCGATTTGTCCGATCGAAATCTGGCCATCATAAACGTAGTCCCTCGATTTCTCTCCCCTCTTCCACGACTTCGCTTGGTAATTTACCGCTACTACGTCGGCGATCAGCGAGCGCCGTTCCAGCTCCGAAGAGATGAGAAAGGAGAGTGAGTGCCAGCGTATTCCGTAAGGCATGGCGTGGCATGGCATGGCATGGCATGGGATCGGTGCTCAGCGAGGGGAAGCGGAAAGATCCCAAGAAGAAACGCCTCGCCTCGCCTCGCTCTCACGACTCTTCGACGGAAAGACGAAGGGGGGCCGCGTTTAGTTGCGAGCGAGACGAACGGAGGAGACAGGAAGCGGATTCATCTGGTGGCGCCGCTCTGCCGACGAGAGGGCAAAGTCGCTTTTGCGCCTACATACGCGCCGAGTTTCACAATCCTAAGGCACGGCCGTCTGTCGGACGATCGCGATGATGACGGCGATGACGGCGATGATCGTCAGCGCATGCGCACTGCGCGCTGTATCGGTATAAATACCAGCAGCTTTGATTCGATTCGTTGAGACTTTTCAGGTGCAGGAAAAAGGACAGGATTATTAACACTCGCCGGAAAAACTGTATTTTCCATATTGTTATGAAAGGGGGGAAATCACCCGTTTCTAGCGATCTAGCAGTCATCGTCGATAAAATACATATATGTTATGAAATTAACAAGATTTACTACGTCAACCAACATAATATCGCAAAAACAGTCCCGTTTCATACTTTAAACCGTAATCACGCAATTTTCCTGATGAAAGAATTTTTCCAACACAGTCAATTTCGCTGCCTGTTAATTCGCTTCGAAAGCTCACGAACGTAATTATTAATTCCTTAACGGCTGGTTCGTCACATAATATATTCCACATGATAATTTTTGACGAATGGAGAGATCACGCAAAATCACGCTTTCAAATTTCACGTTATTTTCAGTATTTAGAATCTATGTTTTCGCGCCGATTTCATAGATCTAGGCCATTTTCGAAAAGTTCCTATTTTGCCGCTAAGGTGAGGAGTGAGCCCACGGCGATCCGGTATGGGAGGGGCGTTATGTACGGTGAACGTGTACGTGAACCTATAGTGAAGGTAAACTCTGTCTAGAAACCGTGGTGGAGTTTCACCGACATCGCACGGCTGCGAGTGCGAGAGAGATGAAGACGAAAAAGTCAAAAATAAAGAAATGAGAGAGAGAGAGAGAGAGACTGAGAGAGAGGTACGGCAATTCCTCCGGAGTGAAACGCTCGAGCGATTGAAAGAAGACGCAGCGTTGGCCACGCGCTTCCACTGCAAAGAGATTATTGGGAACGTGGGAGAGAGAGAGAGAGAGAGAGAGAGAGAGAGAGAGACCGAGGGATCGGATAAAAGTTTGTATCATCCACCGCGAGAAGTAGGCGCTTAGATGCATCGGACCATTGCAGATTTGATATAAACCAACAATCGACACCAAAAACGAGGTGACTAGTTGTAGGTACAACAATCATTTGCCAAAATGATTTCTACAATTTTCTACAAATTTTTAAGGAAATTGGGACACTTCGTACAAGTTTGTAAAGAAAAATTGTTTTCTCACAAATTTGTAAATATGCATGGTTTCTCATAGAAAACTTGTAGATTTTTGTGAAAATTTGTAGTTGTTTAGTAAAAAGATTCAGAAGATATTGTAATTTTTTTCAACGAAAATTAACAATACCTTACGAAAAACTATGCATATGTATACAATTTTGTACGAAATAATACGATATGTTTCAATTTCTGTGAGAATTTGTAGTTCCCAAATTATCCCCCTTGTTTGTCTCTTTCTCTCTCTCTCTCTCTCTCTCTCTCACACACACAGTCTCCCTCCCTTCCTCCCTTTCCATAACGCAGTTTCTTTCTCGTTTTCAAATTTCTTCCGCGGATAGTTCCGCTACTCTACGCGTCTCATCCCAAAATCGTGGGTGAAAGTATCACAAAACTCGAATATACAGTAATCTTGTCTTATATAAGGCTAAAAATTAATTTTGCAGGATGCGGAGTGACGTAACATTTGCGTAGATTGCGGAGATTGTCATATTTAATTGTGAAAAATAATTGAACAATAATACCGGTGGACGATGATTCGTCGATTCGCTTATCGATTGATCGAAGACGCGCGCCGGATCCCAAGGTATGAATCCGACCGATTGAAGCATAATCGAAGCGCGCGAAAAGCGACAACCTGACCGTAACTTGCTGTACGAATAACTCGGTAACGTAACAAGGTTGCAAGTTCATCGTTCGACGAGTGTCGCGATAAGGACGCTGATCGACATCGGACTGTTCAGAGGGAAAAGGACCGAACCCACACGTGATCCCATCATCCCCTCTACTGTCGGTAATCCCATACATACGGGAGAACGGATACCGAGAGTTCAAAGCTCTGAAAATTGTCCGACACATTTGGGTGAAAAAAAATTTTTGCACAAGAACGAAATTCTGCGAAACAACTGCGAAATTCCCAACGTCTGAGCAATAAATAAAAACGATATTGTGGTCCTGATGTTGGGCATGTGAATTTTGAATTTCGAAGAGATTTTCAGTGCGGGTTTACAATTATTTTCAAAAGCTAACTCGGATGGTCTGAAATCCTACCTATTTTTGGGAGTTTTTTTTTTCTTTTTTTGTAAAGAAAATGACAATTTGGAGCAATTTGAGTTCGAAGGATTTATTATTTATAGTTTCAAGAACATTTTACAATTTTTTCACTGATATTAATAACGAAATGTCGGCATGGCGGGTATAAGTAGCGAACGAGCAAGTTTTCAATCCGTTGGCGAAGATTTCTCGGTAAATTTTGATCCCATCGACTTGAAACATTGAGACAATCATTAAAACTTGTTTATCGATTCGAGCTCGCGGCTAGATTTTTGAATTTCAATACCAAAATTTTTTTATAGTAACATTTTCGACAATTTATTGATCGAAAAATGAAATTTTTTTGTTCATAGTCGTATGTATTTGAAAACAAATTTTTTCTTTTTATCATTTGGATTACGAGCTCGAATCCGGAGAGTTGTTTTGAAGTCAAAAAACATTTTTCGATCTGTTGCAAGTTGGACACTAATGTCAAAAGATGCGCCACCGCAAAAGCCCGCGAGTTCGGAGTCGTTCGCTACTTACACGCGCCGTGCCGCCATTTTGTTATTAAATTCATTGAAAAAATTCCAAAATATTCTTAAAACTATAGACAACAAACCCCTGAAACTCAAATTGCTCCAAGTGTTTTCATTTTCTTAAAAAAAAAAAAAAACTCCTAAAAATAGGTATGATTTCAGACCGTCCAAGCCGTATCCCCCCCCCCCCCCCCCTCGCCTCAACCGGTTCAGGAAGTCGGGGCCGCCAGGATTTGTGCATGGACTTTGTTCTGGCCGTAGCAGCGGCTCTGTATCGCTCTAGGAACGAAAGTTTTAATCTATATACACTCCGTACGACGTTCGTATTATATCTGTGCACATGTACCGTATACAACTTATACTCACAATGTAACGCTCAACGCTGCACGTGTTTATACGAGTGCAGTGTAAAATCCACACCGAGAAGCTGGGCTGACTGGTTACTTTCTAAATTTAGGCGGCCAACGGTGCCGGTGCCGAACATTTTCGGGAATTTATTTACCTTCGGTTTTTTCTTATCCTCTAGTATTTTTTTCATCATATATTCAGCAGAGATTTTCAACGCCCGTTATCACTGTGACTTCTAACTCCATCGTCAAACTCTGAATGTTACCGATCGATAAATTCCGTTTATCAACTGTGTCTGTTAAAAATTATCGAATCGTACCACACGATTTACCGCCGAATTCGATTTGAATTTCTACGACAATCTACCGCGGTCGATAAATATTTTCCACACCGCGATTGTTGCTTTTCTAATTCGTTAGTTTTTTTCATTTACGGCCATAAATAATACAGACGGATCGGCTTAAGGATCTCACAATCAAAGCGAACAGTACCCGCTTTCTGGTTTTCGATCATACGTGTGTATAAAAATTTCTCCTCTCCCGCAGCAAAAAGCAGAGAAAAAAAAAAAAGAAAAAAAAAACGACAAATAAAAGAGCGAAAGAAAAAGCGACGGTGCGAGTTGTGTTATTGAAATTTACTTCGTCATGTATCGTTCAATAAATTATACATTTCGGCGAACCCTCTCGCACGCCTCTAATTCGAGGTGCTGAAACACCATAAAATTAAAAGCTAAAGAACAACGAGGCGTTATTTCATGCGGCATCCTAGACACGAAGACGAAGGTCGTACGCTTCGCGTCGACGAATAGTTCCCGGCGACGATCGAGCAAAGTAGGTTTCAGGTCGATGAGACCTGCAACGTTAAGGCCGCGCGGCGTTGCTTACGTTTTGCGCAAAACTATATCGTGGCTCTTTATCTCTATGCCACAAAAACTTGCGACGTGTTACCCTTTGCGCCATATTTCACCAAGATGTGCAATATCGGTTCAAATCACTTCGTAATCTCCGAAATTATCACACTGAAATCAGTAATCTACACGGGCATGGGGAATTCTACGCCGATTTCTACGAAATTTTTTTACTTCACCATGAATTTTTCCCAAGTTAGTAGGAACCCTGAAAATCGTCGAAAAATATATTCACATTTTTTTTTAATCGCTCTAAAACACCCAAATTCATTTTTATGAAACAAGAGTAATAAAAAAACATATGGTTTCCGAAATGAAACATTTTCACCCAAGATTCAAAGTGGGACTGCGATTTTTTCTATCTCTCTTTTATCAGTTTTTACTATTCTCGTACCTGGTCAGAATCTGTGATACAATTTTGAAAAAAATCCTGAATGTGCTTCGGAACTGGACAAGGAATTAAAGAAATCAGTAATCAAGTCGGAGATGTATCATAATAGATTTTAAATAGATAACAGGCGTTCCTGCACCGTTCATCCGATTGCGATGAAACTTTGGTAAGTTGTTGTCAGTGTTGCCAACTCGGATTGTCGCAATCCTGCTAGAGTCTTTGTCAAATCCCGCCAATTCCCGGACCAATTTCGTTTGTTTGTAATTGGAAAACCTGAATGTGAAATAGACAAATAATTTTTTATACACTCGAGTTTTTATACGGTCTGTTTGGGGTTTGTTCATTTCAGGTTATGTCGGGATGTTGGGTTTCCTTATTTGAAATTATATTTGACTCGTTATTTGGATTCGTATCTGATTGTAGGCTTAGCTTATTTGATTTCATATTTGACTGTGGGTAGAATGTTTTTGCGTTTGTGATTGTTCCATTTTGTTCATCCGAATTTTTGCAGGAAAAAAAATGGTGTAAAAATGAATACGCTATAAAAAAAATCAAAATCACCAAATTGCCAACTAAAAAAGCCAGATTGCTTTGAAAATCCCTGAATTTGCCGCCAACCGCTAAACGGGTCAATATTCTCACCAAGGTCGGATATCATCGGTCTCGGTTCAAATATTCTCAACTGTTGGCAAGATTTTTTTTATCTGAATTCGAATTTTCATTTTATCACATTAAATTTGGATGCGGGGGAAGCTGCGACGGGCTGCTCGTATTAAAATAAAATTTTGTATTAGTTATCGGCGGTAGTCGTGAGAAATCCTTTAGGATTACAGAAACCTCTTTGTAATCTTAAGAAATTATATGAAATCTTAGAAATCGTGAGAAATCACATAATCGGAGTAAAATTTCTTTCTCAAGCAATATTTCGTAAAGACTCTGTAAAATGTAAGTAATCGTGAAATATCTAATCATAGTGTCAATTTTTGCTCCAGTGAAAAACCCCGTAATTTTCGCTCGCACGACAAACGAGCCAAACTAATACATACATGTACTAAATACGTCTACTAAAATGGTGCGGAGAAATATCGTTGATAAGACGAGTCGAGCGGGAAATGCCAGCGTTCAGCAGCGCGACGAATAATATTGTGAAGTACGAAGCGACGTTGAGCAATTCTGCGCGCAACGTCACGTGACCGATTTACGCGTATTTACAAGAAGCGGTATAATTTTTTCCTGAAACTCGGAATCTGCTCGAAGATTCTTGTAAAATGATCTTGCCATCGTCAGATCGTGCGATCTGTTCGGCCGCACCTCAATAAATATCGTGCAGAATTTTAACCTATTTATTTTAGCGCGAGACGGTGTTTTGAGGTTATGTTTTTCACTATTGCTCGATTGTAAATTCGTATGAAAATTTATCGGTCCCGGTTGACCGGATCGCTCTTGACAATAAAATAACAATGAAAAATACGTTGAAACCCAACCGATGTTTGGCGACAAAAATAGGATCTATTCTCGTGAGAAAATGAAAATGGCTCGATACCCTACACCTCAACGTCACAAGAGTTCACAAGACTGTACAACCAAGTGGATAACTCGCGTTTCTTGGAAGCGAAAGCTTCGTTTAATCTTGAATATTGTGGCGAGGGTTATCACACAGGCCTCGCAACGTCATATCGCGACCGGTGTTGAAAAAAGTCCATTATTACCGCACGCGCCTCGAAGAATCATCTTCTTCTCGCGGGTAGGTTTCGAGCCCGGATTATCTCCACGTATCATCTTAGCTGTCGAAAAATTGTCGCTAATTTTTTTTTACCACGCGGAAGGAGGAAGAAGAACTCGCTGTGATTATCGCCTCGATAATTATAGAGCGGATGAGGAAGCCCGGCATCGAGCTTCGACCTGATGTTTCGCGAGTTTCAGGGTCAAAAAAATGCTCCTAGAGACGAGTCGAGAGACACGCTACGCAAGGTTGCGTCACGCGGGTCCCGGCTATGACGTATGACGCAGTAATCGTCGAGGAAATGACCGACGCCGAATTCGTATTCACGCGAAAATTCAACTCGTCCACGTGGCTCTGGAATCGTACCTTCGAGAATGAAACGAGCACGAGACGTCGGACGCGATTTTGGTGAAGATGATATTTAACCGTGATTTTTCTCATCACGTTGACGACGTCCGGAGAGACCGAATCGCCCTTCGCTGCTTGCTCCAGGTACATATACACATACATTGCATTATGGATCTGTAGTGAGTTTAAGCAATCTGAACACTCGAGGCAATCTAACCGCGTAGGTGAGCCGGGATGTATAGGTGGGACTCTGTGTTCTAAACGAATCTGAAATTCCCGGCGTACAGAGACGGTACTGAAACTTGTGCCTCCCACGCTCTCGCCCATCCCATTTCGATATTAAAAGAACGATAAACTCGGAGGAGACTTTTTGTTTTTTTTTTTTTTTTTTTTATTTTTAAAAGGAATCAGTCCGCAGACGCATTTCGTAGTAATTTATTTCGTGGGAACACGATGTTTTGTTGTAAGTGGCGAAAATTAATGAAGTAATTGTTTCAAAATTGTAAGAAAAAAATTTAATCCGATAAAATAATCTACAAATTAAGAAATCTCGATTTTTATTTAGTTTTTTTTTTTTTTTTGACGAAATAATACTTTGAACGTGGTATTTGTAAAAATATTGAATAACCTTTGTTAGATTCAGCTAAATCGCGTTTATGCAGTGTTTCGCCAAATCTATTCGGTGGATAAAGATTAGTCAATTCCGCTATTAAATGATATGTTGCATCGTAAATCTGAAAAAAAATTTTTCTCATGTAGCAAAATACTTCCCCGTGACGCGTGAAAAATCCTTTTTCGCAAGAGAAGTAAGATGAGCAGTTATTCGGAGAGGCGACAGTTTGGTAAAATCAGTAGAATTAAATCATTCGTGGTATAATACCGTTGAATTAGCCTGTCAATTTAAAATCGCATATTTCTTTGACGTTGTTTGATGTGGCATTTAATTCGTGTAACATGGATTACAATGAAACGATAGTTTTTTCAGTCAATAATGTACAAGTACCAACCGCATTAAAGCGAACTAAACTAAGGCTTGTTGAAAACTTTTGACCTTTCAAAAAAGTAAATAAAAGGAACGAACATCACTTCATACGATCAGACATTTTGCAAAGTTAGGCAGAAATGGATCCAATCAACACTGTTTAACTCATTCACGCATACATTATTCCTTACATTCGATTCACTTGAAATTTTGCATTCACGCGCATTTGGGATCGCTGATTACGAATCCGAAATCGAAATTTGAAAATTCAAAATGGCGGATCCAATGTGGCAAATGTAAATTGAAAAAGTTATTTAACTTTGATAAAACTTTGTGTTACACGGTTTTTGGGGTCACTGATAACGAATCTAAACTCGACATTCAAAATGGTCGTTTCAATATGGCGGACAAAAAATTCAGCAGTTGTTACCAAAAAGTGGTTTAATAAATGAAAAGATGCAAGAAAAACAAGGGGTGGGACGTTGAGCGTCCCAACTTGAATCAAATGGTTAAGATTCGGCCTGTTACGCTCACTGACGGTTTTTCATCTTCTACCTCCAGCTCTGAAATTCCCAATATCGGTTGACACGCACCTGACATTCCACTTGCGTCTAATACTCCAAATTCATGTTTAAGACTCTGTGTCATAACAATCAACAAATTAGTCCGCAAAGTAGGTGTACAACACCGATCAGACCTAACTGCACCCCGAATAATCGTCTCCTTTTTCACCCCGCATCTTCAATAAATAAAAATTTCTCTCAGCGTACACGCATAGTAGGTAAACATGTCACATGCCTCGATGTTTCTACACCCCTCATACCTACACTTATAAATGCAGACAACACTCGTCAATTATTATTCAACGGTGATACGAATGTGTGATACAGGTATATACCCATACCCTTCGGAACGAGGATCGGTCGGTCGGTCGGGGGGAGGAGGTGAAAAACTTTGAATGGGACGTTCTTCGCGTACACACGCGAACACACGACAATATCACACATGCGTATTATACAGAGGAAGCGGCGTTACATTCTGAACGGATGCACACGGTGTGTGCACCCGTAATATCCTCGGGAAAATGGAATACGCGGAGGAGTAACAGCGCATAATACGCACAGTTGAATCAGTGCGGTGGCCGAGAGCTGATCATTTCTATACACTATGTAAGATGTGAAAGTTCTCGTTTCCTGCACGGATCGCGAAGAGAGTGGTGAAAAATAAAACTAAATATCAAATCAGAAGAAAAAAAAAAAAAAAATATTCAGTGACGAAACAGCGCGGGAATATCCAAGAGAAATTATATCAAACCTGTAACAAATTTATATACATATATACAGTATATGCGCGTACATATATATAATATATTAATACGATCGCGGAGTAAAGGGAATGATGAAAAACTCGGGCTTAACCACGGGCTCTTTTCCTCCTGGTTATGGCACTGCGTCAAACAGGGGTAGGAGTGAGGGGGCGAGGGTAGATCACGGCGAAACGAGGGAGGGGCGGGGATGTTTGGCGATATAATGGGAACTCCTACCCACGGGCGAGCTGCTCGGTCCGCGCATGCCCGGGGGTCGAATAGAAAAAATCGGCTGAGCCAGAGGGGCGGCGGTATCGATCGAGCTATCCGAGCTTCGAAACACCGCCCGTCGCACCGTTGCTCTCTGGGTGCCGAGCCGACGAGGATGACGTCGGCGTCAAGATCGCGAGCTTATACCTAACCGGAGTCGAGGGGGATCCAGGCGCACTGCGCCGCGCCGAACAATTGTCCTTCGGCGTAAAAATCCATCCGAACAACTTCGAAAAGCCTCGATTTCGCTCCTCCGATCAAATTTCACTTTTTTGTCATTCAAATTTGTTTTTTTTTTTTTTCTGTTTACATCGCAAAGTTTCGACGCTCGATTGACAGCATTCTGAAAACTCTGCGCGCAAGCTTCGAAATCGAATGGTTCGATGAAAACGTGAAAAGTTTTTACAACGGGGAAACAAAAAACAAAAAAAAACACATCAGTTCAGATTTTATCTTGTACAAGATCTGAGTGTATGTATGGTACGTTTAATATGTATGGATGGGGAATTTCATGCGAACATCGGACCAAAGTTAGACTCCAAACATTTTTGATTTTGTTAAAAAATTTCTTTTTCCAATTGTCCCTAGTAGCGAAATAGTACCCTGAATTTTTTCACATTTTTTATGCTGCTGCTCGATCATTTATTAATATTTTAAGTGATTTTGAAAAGGTGCTTTTTTAAAATTCTCAGAAACTGTATTTTATATTCTAAACATTTCAAGACTGTTTTTTTTTTATCACTTCTTTTCAGCACTCTCGGTTTGTAAATTCCCGAAAAATGCTGAAAAACTTTTATTTTTCTCTTAGAACATCTCTACACCGGTTTCATTATGAAGCTACTTTTGTGTATTTTTTTGGCACATTCAACTCTTTTTTTATCAACTTTACAGTGAAACTAGCTTAGAAATTTTCTGAGTAAATGATATAAGTTTTTGGAATTTTTTGGGAATTTTCAAACGGTTTAAACAATGTTTTAGTTGTTACGAAATATTAAAAGCGTTGAAAAATAATGGAAAAAAGTCGGCTTCCCGTGGACTCAGTCTAGAAATATTTGGAAAAGAAGATGCAGTTTCCGAGAATTCTTTAAGATTTTTAAAAAAGGCAATTTTCAAAATCGATCTCAATGTTTAGAAATATTTAACCAGTTGAATGAAAAATGTTAAAAAAATCAGAGCTTACCGCTTCAGATTTGGCACAATTGCGGACAAATTTTTCAAATAAAATCAGAAATCATGAGGGTCAGACGTTGGTTGGGTTCGCATGGAATTCCCCGTATACCTGTATAACATAAGTAGCGTGTACATGCGATTTATACGAATATAACATTATTATGTCGATAACAAACGGCAAATTATCGTATAACTCGGTTCCTTTCAAACGAAACTTACATAGGTAAATGTTGGTAAATAATATTTTCACAATGTGTCAGCCTTTTCGGTGCATTTCGGTAAAACGTTACTTCTACTTCTATTTTCACTGACTGAGAATAAGATCGGAAGATCGTTGAAACGAGACCCACAACCTTGCCACCCTGCAAATATCAATATCTCGGACGTTATAATTTCAGGCGGTAAACGACGAAGTCGAGAAGGATTAATAGAAAACAACAATCAAAACCAGTCAAACCGCGATCGGTTCATCATCCCGCATTAAACTTGGCCTGCAGACTGACGGAAAAGTCGTGTCGTAAGAATTTGAAACACAAGAGATCGGCAAGGACGGATCGAACAACCGCAACGAATCGTTAAACCTGATAATCCCGCGAGCGGGAAAAATGATAGAATTCCGATCAAGATCCGTCTCGATCCTCGGCGGAACAGTTCCCGACAGAGTCTCCTTGCGCACCTTGGGAGCTTGCACGGAGTACTCGATCTTTGCAAACACAAGGATTCCCTTACGCCTGCAGATTGGTACAAAGAGTTTCGATGGCTGAGCTTTTCCTGCCCCTGGGGTGGAAAAAAAAAGAAAAAATTCGGCTATACCCGAAACGCGTTCGTCGCATTCGACCGGTCTTCCACGTGTACCGAAGCCTCGTCTAACGCTCGTGACGAACGAAGAAAATCGAGTATAACGGCGGGGTGTTGACGGAGGATTACAACCCGCCAAGAAGAAGAAGAAGAAGAAGAAGAAGTGACCTCCGTTGCTTTACTCGGCAGCCCTGCAGACGCGAGTCCTTTTAATTTAGCCCCCCTACGCCGGGCCATATCCCGCGAGCCATTAGCCGTGTGCACCTCTCGGCACTGGATGTACCTCGGTGATCATAGTCGCAGGGTATTCCCCTCCGGAGTTTCTGCGCGTCGCCTCGCGTCGGCTACGTAACCCACGTTACGTCTGCCTGCAGAGGCTACGTTGGCATCGGGCTGCAGCTCTACGCTGCGTCGTGCAGAGGGCGCGGACGGAGGAGGGTGTGTGCGACGTCTCTGTGCCTACGTGTTGTACGTATCTACGTTCTACGTACGTAATACGGCCGGATTGTAGACGCGGGGTGGGGGCGGGGGTGGATGGAGGCTGTGGCGTCGCGGCGTTGGGGACGAATGGGGCGAACGCTTCTCCCTCTCCCTCTCCCTCTCTCTCTCTCTCTACCCGTCGGAGAGTGTGCGCTACTGTGCCTTTACCCAACCGAGGGGGATCGATCCGAGGGTTGCGACACATAGCCTTACCTCTCCGCTGCACAGCCCACCCAGCCTTACCCGCTCAAGACTGAACTCGAACGAACGAACGAACGAACGAACGAACGAACGCTACCGCGGGCTCAGCTCGCTATATACGCATCCAAACTACACCCACACCTTAGACCCTATACCCTGTCATACACACACGTGCGCACATATATATCTATATACATATATACGGTGTGTATCACCAAAGGGGCGTCCGCGTGTACTTTTCCCTTCGGAGCTTCCGGCGCCGCCTAAATCTCCCAAATTATACCGGGCAAAAATTTGTTCCAACCGTCAACATCGTCCCGCGGATCATTGAGAAGGCAACCCTACTCCACCCCGCCCGTTTCTTAATTCTCATATTTAAGCGAGTAACTATCTGTACCTACGCGCATCACGCGACGGGTCAACGAATTGAAAACCCCGAACAACGTCTCGTCTCTGTTGAAATCAGATAATCATATTATTCGAATTAACGTCGAAGGTTATAATTAGGTTGTAATTGATGATTCCTGCTTTGTTTTCCATCGAAATCGTTTTGTTCCGATGACGAATATTTTTTTATACTTGTAATTCCAACATACATTTCGTTACACAGAGCGTTGTGTTGGGGGCAAAAATACATATGGTATCATTTCTCAACTTGATATCAATAAACAATTTTTCAAATCGGATTGGTCGTATTTTTTTTTTTTTCACTTCTTCGCTGCGTAAGTAAGAAATTTTCTACGAGTATCAGAAACACGCTGTTACCAATGTCGATGTTTAGTATACCTGTACCTGTAATCTTTGTTTATCCCCATCTTCGGTTTCAACGTGAGATGTAATTTTTACCACAGGGTGTACCAAAAACTGTAAATGGCAGGATCTTTGCTATCTGAGAATTATTTTTAAAAAAAAGCTGCGATCGCTGTACGGTTTGAAAAATTCAAACAGTCGGTACGGATAGATGCTTGTTCGGCGAGCGAGAAGATTGTTGATGTTGCGCGAGAGAGAAAGAAAATTAGAGATGTGCAGGATGTCAGGAGGCAGGTAGGTAACTCTGAACTGGCATTACTTAATCAAGTAAAACGAGAGGCGACGTCATTCGAGGGGAACTGAGAGGGAAGCTGGTGAGCCGGTAACGGTGGACAATGACGGAACGACCTGATGCCGCTGTTGCCGATGCTGATCGCGATGCAAAGAGGCAAGAAGAAAGTTCCCTCGTCGGTATATTCGTAGCCTCCGGGGTTTTTAGCCACGGGTACGCGTCGAACAGGACTGACGATGATCCTGCGGCACGGCTGGATCATTTTCCCTTCTTCCGCGAATTTCTCGGAAAAAATGTTCGAAAATCGGAAATTTCAACGAGTTCTCTTCATTACCGCCAAACGCGAATAGGATATTAGAAATGATCGAAAACCTGATCGAGTGTCCCGATTCGATTAACCGAATTATTTACATTCCCTTGTTCGTAAACGAAGACAAATTTCAAGCTACCAAACCGAAATGATAAAAATGGATATTCCTTCGCCCGAAGATTATACCCAATTGCCGATGAAAATTTCGTAGCTTCACAGTATTGTCGACGATGCAAAACGGTTTTCATTTACTTTACCGATACCGTGAAAAGTTTTGTAATTTTGAGCGTTACGTTTGTCTCCGGTATGCTTATTTATTTATCCTCCTTCTTCCTTCTCTTTTCGATTACGCGAGATTTCCGGATTGACGTTAACTTTCATATTCAGGCTCTCGGTGCGGATCGTTCGTAAAAATGTAAGAACGAAAATATTATAATAATAACAACAACAGAGAGAGAGAGAGAGGAGCGAGGAAGAGGATGATCCCTCCCCCATTCTCGCAGGGTCTAATCAGTCATTGCCCGCGCCCCGAATCGCCTCCCTTACTATCTTCCCGTCGAAGAAGTTAGAACGCAACGAAGCAATCCGCGTCGGTCGGATCTCGGTGCGAAAGTGACGCCTCGTAAGTTTCGTGCCTGCGAACAGAGTCCGAGGGATATACGTATACGCACAGTCGTGTGTGATATCTGCACGTAAAGGTGCATACGTGTACCGCACGTATATAAAAGAAGTTCGTTCGAGGCGGCGAGGGAAGATTCAAAAATGTGCATGCGCGTTGAGTGCATTTGCAGCGGTTCTTACGGGTCCCTATCCGTACGTACATGCAGATACCTGTACACTATGACAGATCTATCAGATGCGAGAGACCGCGTGAAGATAACGGGTTCCGCGCAAGCGTTCCGAAGTTGGAGGAGGCTCTGCGTTTCTGTATCAGAGAGTAGCATTAGAACGGCAAGTAGTAATGCCGGGGTGTGTGTGTGTATATAATACCGAAAGTGTCCGGCGGCGAGGTTGCGGGAGCCGAACAGGTCCACCATCCCTTCGGACGCGGGGCGAAAACTGCCTTTTCGAGGAATAAATGCGCGGCAAAGGGGAAGGGAGGGGTTGGAGGATATAAGACGATCGGGGGCGGGAAGGAATATGGAAAAGGAAAAAATGACGCTCACGTGCTCGAACGGCAAAAATGGCCGAGTCTCTCTCTCTCTCTCTCTCTCTCTCTCCCTCATCCACCCACCCGCGCATCGGGATGGACTAAATTTTCCAACGGGTTCGCCGCGCGCACATCGACTCGCACTCACACCAGCGTAGGGATCGACGACTAGCAACGGGCGGACGTTGGCCCCCGTACCACCCCTCGAGCAACTCCACTTCCACCCCTCCACCCTCGTTTGCCGTCGCTGGGAAAGAGGGAGAGAGAGAGCCGTGCCATGCCGCACACAAATCCATACGCCACCCCGATCTCTCCCTCTTTCTCACACACACGCGCACACATGCACTCCCGGGAAACTTGACAGCTCCGCTCAGACGCTCGTGGGGAGCGGGAGAGAGATGGAGAGAGAGGGAGAGGGAGAGCTTCGCTCCGCGTTCCCCGCTGCCTCCCTTCTACGGAGCTTCGAACCCCGCTGCCGTCATCCCTACCCCTCGCAGCACCTCGGCACCGAGTATTAGCCAGCAGTGGTGGTGGTGGGCATCACCGATCCAGGGACGACGGCACCGCGGCACCGTCGCCGTCATCGTTCCTACACCTTGCGCGAAAATTACTATTTCTTTGATACGTGTACGCCAATGCCTACGTACACGCGTACATCGTCTAACGTATACGGGTACGCAGAATTGTTTTTCGCTTACAATTAGTTTGTCTTGTTTTATCAGGCAAAATTTTACCAGCTTCTCATTCTCTTTCCAACTTCGGCCCAATCATTTTTCTATACAGAGGTACATATGTAATATGTCTAGATATTCGTTCCGTTGACACCTCGCCGTCGGCGACGGAAGGAAGGTTCGGACCTACCGCAGGTGACTGAATCCGAGTCTCGGTTGTCTCGTCTCCTCGCCCTTCTCACCCTCGCTCTCTCTCTCTCTCTCTCTCTCCCTCTTCTTCTTTTTCTCTTCTATCCGTTCCGATCGTTTCGAATCTGCGATCTTTTCATCACCTATTTTCCATCCTGCTTCCTTCTCTCGCCTTCGCTCGCAAGCCCGCAGGAGGGGGCGGCGGGGGGTGTTGGAAAGGTGGGTCGCCTCGCCGCTGGTTTTGCACTCCCGCACCTATATACCTGAGTTCCCAATTTAGCCGCCCGTTCCCTCCGCGTCGCCGCCTCCGCTCGGTTCGACGTCAGAGTCTGCAGTGTGGAGAGAGGGAGGGAGGGAGAGAGAAAGAGAGAGATAGACGGAGAAGGAGAAGGAGAAGATGCGAAGTAGACGGAGAGGAATTGAGGGAATCGAACGAAGGAGGAAAACGAATGAACGAGACGAGGAAGAGAGGGGGACTCGAGAGACGAGGAGGAACGTCGGAGTGATTACCGTCCCTCCTTCTCTCCCTCTCCCTCTCCCTCTCTCTCTTGCTGTCGGACAGGCCTCGAGAGTTCATCTGGAAATATTTCACTCGAGGAATATCGCACACGCTGGTCTCTCCCTCTCTCTCTCTCTCTCAGCATCAGCAGCAGCAGCTCTGCCATGCCGCCTCACGGTGGATCGTGGAATGTCCCTAGATAGCAGAGTATACACCATACCGGAGGTTGCAAGCTTCTCCTTTTTCCCAACGTGTAGCGATGGTGGCGGCGGTGGTGGTGGTGGTGGTAGTTCCGTTACAACCAGTGCCGGAACAGCACAGCACCAGCGCTCCAGCCTCGACGTCGAAATCTCCTACGTGAGAATGAAAATGAAAACGAGAAAGATCCGTGAGCAAAAGGAAAGATATCGGAAGAAAAAAAAGAAGAGGCGAAGAAGAAACATCGACGAAAAGTATTTCTCCCCGCATGGTTAGGGACTCGTTCGTATACTTCGATACGCTGCGAGTGTACGCAAGAAATACTGCGAGACGACTCGTCGAATGAGATTGCAACAGAGAATTACACGTGTAACTAGAATAATGTCAAAGGTTGTTAATTAGACAAGAAAGAAGGGAAGAAAACACAATAAATTCCACACAATGAAAGTAGGTTGATATACGTATAAACGATATCTCGGGGGCGTCGGGTATCGGCATGCATGTATGTACGTATATACGTATAATGCAGAAGGTGGACGAGGGGACGGAGACGGCATCTATCCGGCATCATCGAGCGTAGATCGCGAGGAGAACGGAAGAGAAGTATACCGCGGTAGAAGAAGGGCAAGAACGGACGAAGAAAGGCAGATAGATCCCTCTTTGCGATCCGGCAGCGGCAGCGGCGTCGCGAAGAGTCTTGCGGTGGGCGATGCGATGCGTGGTGGAAGGAAGAACGGGGGACTTCGGGCCTCTTTTTCTCGAATCCTTCTCTTTTCCCTTCAAAGCGTCCTTTGTTCACTCCTCCGCGACGTTGTCCCCCGGGATCCCCCCTCTCGTTGTCTTCTCCTCGGCCTCCTCCTCCTTTTTCTTCTCCGTATCCTTCTCCTCCTTCTCCTTCTCCTTCTCCTTCTCGGGTCAGTGACGTAACGAGAGTATTCGAGACCTCGGGCACTGCCCGTTCATTTCGTGACGTACCTACTACTGCTATACCAATAAACGATACCGATACCCATCTACTCTTGCCCGTATCGACGATGGTCGGAGGTACACGCGTTATATACGTCGCAGATATCTTTGCCCAGTGGGTCAATCTACCCCATCCAGCCAACCCCTCTCTCGCTCTCTCTCTCTCTCTCTCTCTCTCATTCGCTCTTTTTGCGACAGTGTAACGAAAAATCGATTTCAAAGGTTATACGCATGTATAAAAAATGTACATATGCATATAAATATATATATATATATATATATATATATATATGTGTGTGTGTTGTATATGTATGCAGAGAAAGGAAAATATACGGATTATTCATTGCGTGTTTGCCTATTACTTTTTTCTATTCTCGATTCACTTCGTACCGTCGCATCAATTTCCCATCGGCTATAGAACGGATTTGTTTCCTACACGACAATACGAATACAACGAGAATACAGAGAATGAAGGTAAGAGAGTTGAGAGCAAAATGTTTGTTTTTTAACCTGCAAAACGAAAAAAGTAATAATTGATAAAAAAAAAAAAAGAGAAAAAAAAAACTCTATCGAGTAATTAAAACGTCCATAATGCACGTTACAATTGTTACATGCGTACGTGTGTGCGTATACATATACGTACATGATACGTGTACGAAACGGAATGTGTAGAACAAAAAAACATGAATGAAAAAAAAATTAAATAATAAAAAAAATAAACAAATAAATAAAAAGGAAGGAAAAGGGGGGCAGGAGGGAGGGGGGGGGGTCGGGGGGGGGGGAGACGAAAAAGAAAACAAAACAACTCGCGGGGAAACCGAACTCGTGAGGACGACGCTACGGGGCGAAATCCCGCATCCCTTCAACCCTGACGCATCGCCGTCTCTGTTTCTCCCTCTCGCTCTCTCACCTCTCTCTCCCTCTCTCACCCTCGATTTTCTCCGCGCCACCCGCCCTTCTCGTCCCGCTGAGAACGGAGCGGGAGTTTCCAACCCCCTCGTCCTCCGGGTTGCCCCCCCCCCCCTCACCCCCCTCACGGCTGACGGGGATGCTGGATGCGGGCAGCGTCTCCCCTTTGCCGGGTCGGATTGGTTCGTCCGGGGACGAATGGGGAAGCTCGATTTCTGCCCTCCCCCCCCCCCTCCCCCTCGCCCCCGTCGCCGCCCCCACCACCCTCTGGTCCCCGCCGCCATCACCCCCGCACACGTGGCTGACGTATGTCCATATCGCGTAGCGCGCGCGGCGAAAAACGTCAGGAAACTTTTAGCCGAAGGTCCGACGTACACACACCGCGGACTCGGGCCTCCGTGAAAGCACCCCCGAACATCCCGAAAGCCTCTAAGCGACTGCAACGCGGCAACGACGATCAACCACGTGGGCTCGGCCGGCTCCGCTAGGCGTCCCGACGCCTCTCTCTCTCTCTCTCTTTGAATCGCTTTCTCTCACACACACACTATTTCACTTGTCGTCCCTTCGTCCCTGCGACGTCGCGGTTACTCGCCGTTCCATCCTCCTCTTTTATGCATCTTTTGCCGCTGTCAGACAAGCTGCAACCAATGCCTATATAGATAGATAGATAAATAGATACGCATACAGACGGACGGATAGATTCATAGATAGATGGATGAATGGATGGACGAATGGATGGATAGTTTTATTACATAGGCTCTACACTGTTAAAAATTTCTTTACGGTACTTCCGACGCACATTATTGAAAGTTTTATCCGGAAACGGAAGAGTGAATTCACCATACGTTCACTGTTGATTCGATTTACAAATACAACAAATTTACCACACAGTTTGCTGAATTCAAATAGCGCTTTTTCGCGTTGTTTTTATACATTTTAGTAAAATCAAGAAAATTTTTAATGTAAATATTTAAAACAAATACACAGTAATTTACGTCGCTGAACCGAATTTGTAAATTTTCAGCCTGATTTCGGAAATTCACAACTCTTTTGTACCGTGTACGATCATTTTTAACAGTGTAGGATCAAGGCCCCCCCCCCCCCCCTCCTCGCAAGATAGAAGAGTAGAGAATATGAGTTAAACTTAGAAACTAGAGAAAAATAGAAGTAGATCAGGTTGACCATATCGTAATATAATCGTATGTATGTGTTTGAATGAAGGCGAGATCTGTCCCCGAAACGTCAAACACATCGTCGCATAGTTGTTCGATCTTACCGTACGAATGACACAAGCATCTACCGATTATGCGATTGTGAGATACAATATCTGTGTACAAAAATGCATACCGAGATTTGTCTACCGCTTGTGCGTTATAAGAGCGAAAAAACCCCCGAGCAGCCGTCGGAATGTATGAAAAGATTTGTCAACTCCCCGTGAGAGAGAGAGAGAGAGAGAGAGAGAAAAAACTAGATGTAATTTCACTGTCTAGTTCCGGTTTCACGAGGTTTTGTTTTAGGCTGAAAACAAACTTTTCGACGAGTACGTGAGAAGAAAAAAAAGTTTTAAAAAATCGACCTAATTTATAATTGTATGTACGTACATACCGATGGCCTATCTGCAGTAGCAGCGGACAGTTCGATCCGGACAAATCATTCCGACGTCTCTCGTCAGTCCCGTTTGTACATCAAGAGACTTCGTATCTACTTATAATTGTGCGAATCAACGGATAATTTCAATGCAATTTTATCCCGCGACGATATTTTTTTTTTTTTTTTTTGCGTAAAGATTTTTTTCTAATTTTAACACAACCGAATCCACGCTGCACGCATTATTACGTGTGTTATGATTATTAGTTAGAATAAAATTGTGAAAATGGAGATCGATTTCAGAGTTCCCGAATACCATTGATGATAAAAACTAGAAAATAATATGAATCCGCGATCGGCCGATCGCAAAGCGGATTTACTGGCGAACGGTATCGCGAGGCGTTTCTATGCGCGGTTCTGAATTTCGGGCGCGCCAACGCCAGTCGTCCTTGGTCTCAGCTCACGACTGTTGGTTGGCGTAGGTATACCTACAACGTATCCTTGAGTTGCGAAGGCCGCCGATGAGGATTGCAAGACCCTGAAGCCCGGCAATACGCGCGAACGGGAACCGAACGGAGAACGCGAGAGACACTTCGGCGCGGTATGAAAAAGAAGATAGAAACGGCGGGGGAAAGTGATGAAAAAAAAAACGATCACAGGACACGGAACAAGGCAAGTATTCACAACAAAAAATGGCTCTTCGAGTGAAAATGTATCGATAAAAAAGAAAAAGAAAAAGAAAATGAAGAAGAAGAAGAAGGTTAAAAAAAAAATTACACACAGGACTTGCGAAGAAGCCCGGCTCTTGGATCCCAAGCACCTCAACGAGCGGCAAACTCTCGATTCCTCGGTATCAGCGTGCAAAGTGTGTCGCTGGTGGTGACGAGCGTTAAAATGAGTCACAAGTCAGCGTAGTCAGTCTCTTCGACTCGATGCAATCGGTACCCGGTAGCAGTCAGTAAGTAAGTGTGCCACAAGTCCTGCTCGCCGGCTCGACGAGGCGGACGATTTAAATGTCGTCCTATACGCGCCAATGAGAAAGCGGCTCAAAGCACTATACGCGCCTATTTGTCCACACATTGTACATTATACACACGTACGGTTGTTTCTTTCTTTCTTTCTTTCTTATTCTCTTAAAGGAGCTTTTAAATCCGGGGTCATCCTCGTCTTAGCCACCACCACCGCCATCATCGTCATCATCGTGCTCTGCTCCCCCCCGGAAGTGGAACGCGAAGGATGATCGGCAGGACCGTCGGAGGAAGCTGAGATATACGTGTACAGGACCTACCTACTCTCCTCTCACGGACTGCACAGTAGCCCCGGTTGGGCTGCGGCCGGTACCGCTATAAACAAACCGCCAACGGAAACGCGACCATCAATGAAAGTTAACGGTTCGCGTGCCGCCGCGTTCCGTATTATACATATACACATGTATTTTTTATACACGCGTGCCTGTGTACGTACAAGCTCGGCGGGCACTCTCCTCCACCCAACTTTTGTACCGTATTTCACCCATATATGTATACATATATATATACATGTACATGTATACACTTATATATGTATATACACATACACCCACCGACCGTGATATTGTATCGCCTAGGTATTATCGTTCTGTGTAACCTGTCGCTTTGGAAGTGTGTATGTGTAACGTATACGTACAGTGTATTCCGTTTCTCTCTCTCTCTCTCTCTCTCTCTTTCCCTCTTTCCCTCTCCCTCCCGCCCTCGATATCGCTTGTTTTCACCGCTACAACCTTGGCCCTCATCCCTGCGCATCGCCGCTATAAACTGAGAGGATCGTCCCAGTTTATACACGTGATCTCTCCCCCGCGATTATTCCATCGGGAATACATACCGCGGTAGGTAGGTAGGTGGGTGGGTACGTATACTCGGATCCCTCGCCTTTATCTTGTAAGAGACGGTGAACCGCCGTTGTTGTTGCTGCTCCGTCGAGTCGACGAGGAATAACAGCGACAAAATAAAAGGAGGTACGGAACCGAAGAATTGAAAAAAAAAAAAATAAAAAATCAGAAAAACATTTCTTAATGTCGCAAGTTTCTCGAGTGTTTTTTAGTTGCGTTGAGAATTGTACATTAAGGCGTCAAAGATACGCTGTAATTCATTGATTTTTCACTTGCGGCACTTCAATTATTATTTCTTTTCTGACATTATATATCGAACCCAAAGATCACGATCCGTAATACAACGATTTATCAACCGGGTTCATCTTTTTCTTCTAAATAAAAATTTCATATTGAATTATAATTATTTTATGAGATTGAATTAATAATGAAAAAGTCGTTAGATACGATGCTCAAACATCGACAGGGGACTTAATATTAAAAGTGTGGGTTTTCTTTCCGCGTAACGTGAAACGCTGATCTTTTGACAGAATTTTTCTCTTAAACTAAACAAACTTTTTCGGGAGTGTCGTGGTCGAAAATCGCAAATTATTCATTTCCGAAACACTCTAATAAACACGTACAAGCTGATTCGCGGAAAAAAATTATTTTTTTCTTACTACTGACCTCCTGAACGTTGGTGTTTGATAGAAAAAAGATCCTCCCAAAATATGAGCTTTCTAAAGTCTAACAGGTAGCTCTTGAAAATTTTTATTTGCCGTTCATCTAACGTGAAAAGATTTTACTTTCCGTTAAAAGTTGAAATACTCGTAAACTGTTGAATATTTTTCAAAATCGTGCATTGATCCTTAAAGCTGATTCTTCAAGATTTTCAAACTTCTGTAACAAACCGTATTTGTCATCGTTACAAAACATATCACAGTCATCTGAAAACTACCGATTTTTACAGACAAAAAAAATTCGTTAGTCTTTTAATGATAATAACTGTGCTTTGTTATAGACATTTGGAAAGCTTGAAGAATCACAGCTTCAAGGATCTATGCATGAATTTGAAAAATATTAAACAATTTACGCTAAAGTGAAGTTTTGCCATGTTAATTAAGCGGAAAATCAAAATCAAACGATCGACCTTTTATACTTCAGATAGAGAGCTCATCTTTTGGGAGGATCTTTCTTTCATGAAACTCTAATATTTCAGGGGGTAAGAGAGAAAAAAATTTACCTCCCTAATATATATTCGTCCGTACGTTAAAAAGGTGAATTAGGTGCATAGATTCGCCCGGAAATGCGTTATTTCTCTTTTTGGAGTTGCAATGGAAATAATTAAATAATAATAATAGTAAAAATAAACGCAGGTGAAGGAATGCATAAGAGCGAATCGTGGCTACATGAGGCTGTACAAGAAGGCGAGAGAGAACCTTTTATCACAATGTGTGTAATCACGCATACAACTACATACATGGGTTATACGATTAGATAATACAAATCGGAACGAGTGCGTAATGTTATACGTTATACATATATACGCGGGAACTCGTCGTCGTCGACTCTTATCTTCTCTACGTGTATGAAAAAACGAATTGAAATTTTAAAAAAATGTCAAAGAAAAAAATTCACTTAATTTCGGATCGGATTTGGCAAAAGTTTACCGATCGAGAGTAAAAAAAAAGAATCGCGTTTTCGATGAGTGCGGAACGAAAATTTCCCAACGTCTTATTTATGTTTGTTTGTTTTTTTTTTTGTTGCCAATCTATTTTGACTATAATCGGCAGTGTATATTATTAAAATTATTATATCAATTAAATTTGAACATCCAATCACGGAGCGTACGGTAAAATAATCCACGCACGAGCGATAATGGAAGTAAAAATTTTTATAAAAAAAAAAAAAATTTAAACGCGTGTCCGCATGGTGGACGGAAAATTATATCGTACTCATATATCGTAACACGTACGTCTCGGCTATTAAACGGCAAGATGTAATTTCATTGTCTATTAACACGACAAACCCCCTTAATCGATTCATAATAACCTGACGGCAATATTACCGAACAGTCGATTGCGATTTTTTTGTCAATTTTCCTCAACCTGGTCTAGATTATCGTACATGCGTAGACATTGTTATAACACAAGCCTAGGAGGGAGATACGTCGTCGACTCTGAACGATACGTTTGCGACGAGCAGCGCGATGCCTCGCAGCGGACGATTATTAAAAATAGAGTACACCGCGTCTAGCTTAGGTTAGTTTACGCTAGATTAGATTCCGTTGAGAAGGGAGGTTACGCCCGAATCTAATTTCCAACAAACCTAACAACCATGAACACTGACAACGGTCGTCACAATAATACGAAGAACCGAGCGATAGGAGAAGAAGAAGAAGAAGAAGAAGAAGAAGAAGAAGAAGAAGAAGAAGAAGCAGAAGAAGAAGTAGGAAACAAAAAAAAAAAAAAAACAAAAGAAAGAAGAAAAAAATATGCGGGCGAATGATCCTCCCAGCGTCTGTGTGTGGGTGAAAGACTCGGTGCTGAAAGCATCGGCGACGCTGTGTAGTAAGTATAGCGATGATGAGAGCCTGTGGCACGGGTACGCATCACAGTCGTCGTCGTTCGGGCCTCTCGGTGTCCCGACTCTGGCGGCTGGCCGGCGCGGCGATCCCGAGGCATAGAGAGAAGCGGTCTGTGCCGTGCGGTGCCGACTGGAAGTTGGAATGCGGCCGAGCCGGGCATGGCAGCCTTGAGAGCGCCGCGTTGCTGGCCGCAGTAGTGCGACTCAACCTCACCCGTGACTCTACACAACCAAGACGATGTCTCGACACGCGCTCGCGAGCAGCGATCTCTCGACACACGGGGCCGATGCCTATAGGCACACTCAGCGAGCTGTGGTAGCTGGGCTGGGTTTTAGCCGCGGACCGAAAGAGATAGGCAACGAACGGAGAGGTACAGCATTCTAGTGATACGGCTACGCCGCTCGGTCAGACGGAGGAAAACTAACATTTGAACCGGGCTCGAGGCGAAAGCTTTGTCACGTGTCCACGTTCGTTCGCCGCTTTTGTGCCGGACGCACTGCTCTTTTACTCCTAAGAACTCTACCGATATCGAACTGCCTTGCCGACCGAGCTGAACAATCGCTAGACGAACTCCGTACGATTTATAAACACTCGATTCGGAACGACGGAATTTTAAATCTTGGACCATTCGGAAACGGTCGAGATAAATTTTTACGCGAGGAATGAAGAAGTGATGTTCCGTAAGCTGGATTCGCTGGATTGGCATGTTACCACCGAAAAGCTTTTCACGCGGCTTACGTACGCGAACGAACAGCTATAAAGCTCGGTGCTTGTACGTTCAATGAGTGCATGCGATATACGTGTAACGTCGCGGTCGAGGCGGTGCTCTCCGCAACAAGTAGTCTGCGGGTCGACGTGAGAAAGTCAAGTACCTACGTACGTACGTACTTACCTAGTATATAATATACCGTATACACAATAAGTACCTACACGCGAGTATCGATTGTAAGAACCTTGTGTCACGCGGCGCGGCAAAACCTTGCGAGGAACGTGTCGTAAGCGATACGAGGGATCCGGATCCTCCTTACTCGAATTCCGGTGGAAACAAAGACGCGTGGCCGTGACGTCATTCGTCACAAGCGAACCGCGGGCCGTTTCCCCGGCGGCGCGGGAATTCAAACTCGAAAAACGTTGTCGACGTTGCATTCTGTCCAAGTTTCCACGAACACTGTTCATTTCCATTGCACGTCGTTTCACTGTTCTTACTTTCTTTCGACGAGTATTATCAAACGCGCATACATACCTACTTAAGCATCATCTCGATGGTCGACCGAGTACGTAAAAATTGTAAGTGCACCGCTTAAAGCCTCGCTGAGGACTGGGTCGCGTTTTACGATTACAGGAGGAGAAGGAGGAGGAGGAGGAAGAGGAGGAGGAGGAGGTAATAATCTGTCCAGGAAGTCTCGAGATTTATAACACCGAGGCGTGTACACCCCGTCGCGAGAGGCTAATCTCTCGCCGAAAACACCGACCAATTGCGCAATATCATCTCTCTCAGAGTCGCCTGTGTTGCCGCGGCGTTTGTACCTGACCTGCCCTAATCTTTCCGTCATCGTTGTCCCTCTTTTGCGCTCTCTGTGTGGCATACGTCCAACCATGCTTTGCAGGCCCCTCCTACTACTGCCTCCTTATCACGTTCTATTCTCTCTTCCTCATCCGCTTCAAATTTTTAACGCCTCTACGCCTCTACGTGCAGGTGCCGCGTACGCGAAGGAGCTTTCATTCACGCTCGATTATTCTCAAACCCCTTTTTCTTACCAATTACACGTGATTTTATATCTAATTACGATGGAGCTGTCCAAAGAAACGAGGATAGACAATTCAAGTTCGGATGACACCAGGCCGACTCTTGCGGTATCAAATTTTTACCAAGCCTTGTCTGACCGAATTAAATCTATTATTGTAATCACGTCGTGAATTGAGGGAATTTTTTTGATACGGAAATATGAATTGATTGTAAACTGCAAATACAACAAGATCCACGTATTATAAGGTAATATTGAAGCAAAGTAAATATTCCGTAAAGTAAAATCGATTAAATATTTCGTCGGCATTCGGTAGTGAATTAAATTCATTCGACAAACCGTTGAATTTTCCAAATCTCCAAGTGGCTATCGAATATTCATCCTTACACGTGTAAGTGAAGAGCCAAAATTTCTTTCGTTGAAATAAAATTCAAGTTTAAAGCGCAGGGTCGTGTCGTTGCATAATATGTAGAGGCAAGTTGAAGAAATTTCTTTCTCATTCTCAGTGCATATATTCACAGATATAAATTCATCATCGATTAGAGAGAGAGAGAGTATAATAATCAGAGTGCCGCTCATTAAATACGTTCACGTCACTTAAATATGCATGTGTTATTAGCTGAAAAGTTTACTGTTGAATTGATCGAGTTCTGACCTCTCGCTGATAGGAAAGCCAAAAATATGCAATGTGAAGAGATTGCAAGTCTCTCTCTGAGGAGGTTTCGCGTATACATGCAGCGCGAGTTATTATTTCTCAATTCGATATCAATCATACACAGTGGCTCGCTTTCAACGGCGCGCACGCGTGTTGTTGTTATTCAGCGCGGGAATTTTGAATTTTCGATAGAACCAATTCACCGATACCGCATATATCAGGTGTTTTTGTTCGAAGGCGGTGCATTTCCGGATGAGTGAAACTGTGCAACGAGGAGAAAACGGAAAGAAACTCTTGGAATTTTCGTCAAATTATAACATAGCTGGATGCTTGTTATCGTTATATGTATGATGTATAGATATACGCACACGCGGAAATCGGTGCAGAGTCCTCTGAGCTCTCGTGCCGCACAGCTCGCGGAATAGATAAGAGATATAAGAGAACTTGAAGGCAATTTATCGCTGATAAAGATGCTCTTATCGTTGTCGACGCTGCTGGCTGAGTATGATAAGAATACGTCAGTTATACATAAAAAGAGGGCTTGCAGATGAAGAGAAGGAGCGCGTGACGTCTCCTTTTCGCATTAATTTATAGCATCAAATTCAAAATTCTCAACGCCCGATGTTCGATTACGTGTAAATATTTACATTGATTACCGCGATTTTTATTCGATCATACTTCCAACTCGGATTACCCCTGTGACACGCAATCAAGTCCTCATAATTGACTATAATCCCGGTACTCCTGCATTTCTCAGATCATTATCAAAATACAAAATACCTTCTACAGCCCGATCGATAGAATTAATTGAATTTGTTTTCTCTTTAACAGAATCGGCAGGTTGTAGTTTGAATTATTATTGTGATATTTATTAAGTTTTTACATCCATACTTTACGGACTTACACATATGTTAGTTTATTTTTTCTTAATTAACGGTAAACTGCGCCTAAGAATCCCGAATTTGGCTCTTCTCGTCTTTCATACGAAAGATCAATCGTCGCGGAGAAGTTTGGATAACAGTTTTCTGCTATCGAAACAGGAGTATCGCATCACTTTCATGTCCCTGATCCGTTTTCGGTACTGATTTTTATGAACAATAATTGGACCGCGATACGAAAAAAAGAAACTAATATAGATATACAAGTCCGTAAGGTGTACGCATAAAAATGAATAAAAAATATTACAACAGTTGGTAGCAGCATCTTTCAGGTTTTGCGACAGTTTTTTCATTTTTTTTCTCCAATATTTGTCACAAAGTTTTCGAGTGGTGCCTCAGAAAAAAAAAAACGATAACAAATGAACCACCCTACCGAACTGTCATTGAGCGTAGAATATACGTAGAGATGAAAAGTGAAAATTATTTCAATTTCACGTCCTTCGGGTAGGTATCCGCCGAATGCGTAACAGGCGCGTGTAACTCGATGACAATCGGCAAGTACGCGTATCGTAATTAAAATCATCAATAATCAAGGGGGGGAGGGCTTATCGATGGGCAGGGAGGTGACAAGAGCGTGGCGTGTTTACGTAAGCCGCAACTCTCGCAGAGCGCCGCGCGGACTGCAACAAATTACGAGACGACGATGTTGGCCGTTGCGTCATTCATCGAGCTGCTCTCTAGCCGACGCAGCTGGCCAGGCGCCGCGGCTTTCAAAAATTCGACGCTCCGCCGTTTTCGTAGCGCGGTGAATAAAAATCTTATAAAAATCCGGACCGGCGCCTCGCGCTCCAAAGCTTCGACTTACCTACAACTCGTAGGTGGGTATAACACCGCGTCCGAAGAACCGAGCAAATAACGAAGCCTCGAGATAGTAAAGACGGCAACTGCGCAGTCAGGAACGCCGAAGGTCGTCGTCGTTGCTGCTGCGACAAGCAGCGATACTCGCAATTGTTGGCTAAAAACATATACGTCTATGTATTGTACCGACACCGCGACGCCGAAGTCGTTACAGGTATACAGAAGAAGCGGGAAAATTTGAAAGATCTTTGTCGATGTCCGTACCGAAGAACAAATAACACGCTGTACAACGTATCGTTTTTCAATATATTCAATCGACATTTAATTTAACTCTTTGACCGCCTTTTTAGCATATTTGCTACAATGACGAAACGGCAATTTTTTTAAATATATCTTGAAATTATTCGAAAAGTAGTACGAATAATTTCATTTGACAAACTTTTTATTTAGACGTGAAAATTGAAAAATTCTGTTCTTAAATAGTGTAATTTTTGATTGGATTATTCTTTACTCTAGGGTTGCGGGTACCTCTGTATGCTACAACGTACGTTCGAGATTAGCAATTCGGAAAATTATCAACGATTTTTTTTATACCGAACGGAGCTGCGAGGCCGGTGCGGAATAACAATGGGGAAAAATATTAACGATATTTTGTTATTTTTTTTTCCCTCGAATCTTGCGCTCGCAGTTTCAAATTCTTGAAGAGAGAGAGAGAGGGAAAGAAAGAACGAAAGAAAGACAGAGATAGGATATTATATCGCAGCGCGGCTAAATCGGCAACAAGAGCGAGTCTACAGTTGAAGAAAACAAGATTGTGTCTGGCGTGGTCTGAGAGCCGGGCAATAAGCGCTGCGTCGAGTCAGCCGCTCGGTTCTAGCGACTAAAGTAAGCAAGCAAGTAAGTAACTAAGTAAGTAAGTAAGTAAGTAAGTAAGTAAAACCGAGTCAGCCTCAGCCATGGAAAAATGACGTAGTCGCACCGAGAGTCCGCGGTGAACGCTGCGGTATCTTTTAGCTGGTTGCGCGACTGCGATCGGTTCTCGTCCCCTCTTGTTCCCTCCCCCGTCGCTGTCTCACTCGCTACGTAAGTTTCACCAACGATGAGAGAAAGGTCCCTGCATAACCGACCGATCGACCGAAGTAAGGAACAAACGAATGATCGAAGCTCGCAAGCGGTCCGTACGCTCGGGTTCCGTTTACCGAAAGCCCGCAAAACCGATGAATATTTTCAAACCGTCCAGGTACAAAAACGTTTCCCGAGGAGTCTCGCGGTTCGCTACGACGTTGTTGAAAGAAACGCGAAGACGTTCGTAGAGAAGAAGAAGGTCGATCAGCTACGATATTACGTAACGCTACGAAACCACACGGTTTGTATCACCGAAAATAATACGAGTAAAGAATGAAAAAAAGGAGAGAGAAACGCACGAAATTAACTATTATTCGTTGGGGTAGGATGATGTCGAAAAAGGGAATAGAACAATAATAAAGTAATAACTACAAGAACACGGTTCCACGGTTTTTACCCGCGTATAACTTGCAACAAATTATGCGTAGGTATTTTCTTCTCCGGGTCGTTAAAGTAAGTTTTAATCCTAAAACGTGTATCGCGATTCTATCGCGTACAGTCCTTACGACCAGCCAGCGTTTATCTCTGCGATTTTCCGCAAGGTAGATATTTTAAGGACGGCCGGTTATCGGTGTAAATAATAAAAACGTACCCGATGAATTTTCTTAGATTGTCAACGGTGTGGGCAGAGAACGACGTCGCTGGTTATTAGGATACATAGCCAGGCAGGCAGGCAGGCAGGCAGGCCGGGTGTTGTGTCGTCGTAGTTGGTATGGCGGTAGGAGGAGGGAGAGAGCGTGCGCGCGCATCGTCCGTGAGAGAGGCTCGATTCTTGCGTTGCCTTCGGTGTATAGCCCTGCGTTCGTCGTGCAGGTGGGCCGAGAGATGGCGGAAACGGCCGAAGGTTCCTCCGGGGGAAAACCGAGTCTGAGCGAAGTGACGAGGAGCGGATTCGCCGCTGCGCCGCTAGCGTCGCGTCGCCTCGGCATCGAGAGACTGCTTGCTGTTGTCAGTATTCAGTAATGCTTTGCATGGCTGGCTCGCCAGTAGTCGTAGGGTCGGTGAGAGTTGTTTTTAAGTCGCTAAGAAGAAGTGATCACAGTGTGGTGTTGTTTGCCTACCGACGTCGCCGTCGTCGCCGTCGTTCTTCTTCTTCTACTACTACTAGTACTTCTCCTTCTTCTTCTCCTCCTCCCTGCTCGACTGCTAATAATTATAGTATTAATAATAATAACAACGATAACAAGAACAACAACAACAACAACAACAACAACAACACGACCACGACCATTATTGCCTATTGCCGTTGTTGTTACTACCATTATCGTCGTAGTTACTGTTGCTGTTACCGTCGGTTACCTCGTCGTCACCTTCCTAGCAATCCGATATCCTCCGCCACATTCTCCGCCTCGTCGTCCTCGTCGTTGTTATACCACCACCGCCGACGACGAGTGTGTTGCTGCTGACGTCGCCGAAATAACCGACCACCGTCGTTCAAACGAACAGCACACCGACGGAAAAGGAAAAAGAAGAAGAAGAAAACTTACTAGTTTAATAACAATAATAATAATAATAATAAAAAAAGAAATCAACAACAACAGCAAGAATACGCTGAACAAGAAACTATTCTCTTTTAGCTTCTATCGTTTGCTCCCGGTGTTGTTAACCTGTAAAAGGAACTGATGAAAATAAAACCCCGCGGTCAATCCTACTTCCCGCAACCCCAACCCTTGAATAAATCGACGCAATAATTCGTCTACGATACAAGTTATCTACGTCCATCCCACCCCCTTCCCCACCCCCCTTTGCCCCTCGAAACTACCCCCCCTGCCCCCCCGCTTGGTCGTACCCCGAAGTGAAAATTCGACGATATTACGTGAATGAATATATATACATATTTATACATGGTCAACGAACAGTCCAAGATGCTGTCAACAGTGCTAGCTAAATAATAATGTGGTGCGACGTTAACCAGGTGAGTTTCTTTCTTTTTGAGACTTTTTTTTTATCCCTAGTTTTCTCCTTTCTCAGTTTCTCTTCATTTTGAACAATTTGGGGTTCGGGTAGGGAGAAACAGAGAAAGAGAAAAAGAGTGGTGGTTTTTTTTTTTTCTTCTACCGCCGTGTCGACAGATACTTGCGTTATAATTACAATTCTGTAATCGGAAGTTGGATCGAATTCCATTTGCGGTCGTCCGATCTTTCTCCGTATGCATCCGATGTACGAGCATGTTACGCAGAATCAAGCGGATATGATATTGTAGGAGAGGGTGAGAAATTATTTTTGGTAAGTTTCTTGACCGATGAATGCAAAAACACCGGGAGTTAATGACGGTTATAATGATGATGACGAGGATGACGAGGATGACGACGACGATCGCTTGTGCGTGAAGAAATATTGATAGATAATAATTCTATGGATTTCCTCGTCCTCCTTGTCGATTATATCGTAAATTCCGCAACGAAATTTAATGAATTTCTATAATTTTGTAAAATTTCCGCGGCTCAAGCACAGCGAAAGAAACAATGGACTCTGCAATATTAGACTTTGACAATAGTCGATAAATTCGAGGAACCTAGTTGGGTGTACATCGTGACGTACACACAGCCTCGTTAATAACGTCGTTGCAAGAGAGTAAAGCCGAGATGCAATATCGCCCCAAGAAAATGACGATCATTGGGCCCCGGAGCGTAGAAACGAGTTTTCGAATATCGTTGAGAAACTTTGTACCAACGAATCAAACGAATCGACCAAAAGCGCGTTGTTCGAAAGACCGTCGTTGTAAGAAATTAACGCGGGTTCGACGACGAACTTGTTTTTTTTTTTTTTGGTTTCGTCTTGTTTCAACGTCGTTCGATCAGTTTGAAACTGGTAGTAAACGTGCGAAACGGCGGGAAAAATTTGAATCGCGGTTTTTTTCACACCGCGTATTTTTCTACACGCCTCTCGGCAAGACGTCAGATTTGACGCGTGGTAACCTCGTGTGCAGTTGTTTGAATTCGAGCAATCCCGCGTTTCCTTGGCGAGGCGAGGCGAGGCGAGGCGAGGCGAAGCGGTTGCGGGTCGTCGGGGGTGGCGGAGGGGCGGGAGGGGGGGGCGGCGGCGGACTTCTCTTCTTTACTCGGCCGCCCGTGGAGGAAACTTAACGCGCGCCGACGACTGCTAACTTCCAGCGAGCGGACTCGTAGCTGTCTGTGGTAGCTTACGATCGGTAAGCGAGAAAAGAGAAGGGAATAATAATATGCCGCGGAGTTGGTTACGACGACTAGCCATCGGGACGGCCGTCGCTATGGAAACGGGAACAACGATAAACAACGACAACAACAAGAATTCCTCATGATTTCGTTTTTACACTTTTCTGTTCCTCCCCCTCTCCCTCTATTTCTTTTCTTTCCTTTCCTTTTATTTAAAATTTATCTACAAATTTTGGTACGCTCGATACGAAGAAAGGAATGTTGTAACCTAGATGCAAAATAATTAGGCTTAAGGTACGATCGACAAGTTAGACACATTATATGTGTGCGAGACGGCTTGTTCTTTTTTTTTTTTTTTTTTCTGCTCTTAATTTATTTACAATTTATCTACAAACTTTCGTACCTACGATACGAACAATGGAACGTTGTTTAACCCAGGTGAAAAATAGTTAGGCTAAGGTCCGATCGATAAGTTAGACACATTATATGCGTATCAAACGTCCTCTCTGAATAACCAACCTTCCTGTGGCTGTTTGAAATTTGAAAGCCTATTTTTCGTCAATAAATATTCGTTGTAACGTCAACTCCTGTGGGATTTCATTCGGGCGAAACGGGCCAAGTAACCTTTTGAATATACCAAACGAAAAATTTGACCTTTATTTTTTCTTGTTGCCGTTTGTTTTATACTTAATTTTTACGATACGAATGATTTTCTCAGCAATCACCTAACGCACGGTTTCAATTTTGTTCTTGATTTGCTCTTTTGTTCTTCTCTCTCTCTCTCTCTCTCTCTCCTTTTCCGTTATCTTGGTCTCACGATTTTCCATGCTCAACACTACGTTTGATATAACGGGGGGAAGAAAAATAATTTCACGATAACCCCGTTATTTCTATCCTCCATATTGTTTTACCATAAACGTTTAGTTGCTAAAATTTTGCAATTAAAAAATCACCACATGCGGTGTATCATAAATAATATACGTTTGTCGCGAGTTTCGTTAATTCCCGCGCGTGTCCTTAAATGCGATATCCCGCAGTTTATAACAGAAATGTTGCGTTTAAATAATGCGTCGTATGATGGATTCACGCACACCGCCTTATAAGAAAGATGATAATACAACTTGGTAGAAGTTGAAGTACGCATTATTGTTTTCCCTTAACTCTCGAAGCATGCCAGCAAGTGTGTATGCGGCAAGCAAGTTCAGCGTCAACGTCAACGTCAACGTCAACGCATAACGTGTAACCGTCGTCTGCCAAGCGGACCTCTGCAAGTATGTTGAGATATACGTTGACACACACGCGCACACACACATGCATATATATGCGTACATGCGTAACGCGCAGCATTAATTTCGTCAAGTACGCATGGATGTCGTGTATGCGTTTATGTATGTGTTTACGTACGTATATAAGTTGTTCACCGAATGTGCAGCGAGACTTCTTCGTACCGACACTCGTTGTGCGTTACGTAATCGTTTAGGCACAGCGGTTCTCAGTCCTTGTGACAAATAGCGAATATCATACAGTCAAAACGACGACGACGACGATGATGATAGCGCGGCGTGAAAATACACCGAAAAAAAAAAAAATAATATACATATATACAACGAATATACAGTTGGTAAAAATCTGTTTCAAATTTCGTCATAAATATTGTATATTTATTTTACATGGTGAAAACAAGAAAAGCTGATTTCACTCAAAACTGTTGGAAAAGAGGCGACGCGTGAAGGTTTCTCGCTAAAAAAATAAAAAAAATAAAAAACGAAACTACCACGCGTGTCAACTGTATTTTTTACTACGAATATGTGTATATAGCAGATTTCAGTCTGCATACAATGGTTTTCATTGTTTCCAAGGTTTCCTATTGTTGCATTATACTAAAGTATATTTCGTCGAAAAACCTTACTCTACTCTTTTATTCTCTCCGTGCATGCTCAACGTGTCGTCGACTTTATACAGACACAAAATATGCCACATTGATAAATTTTGAAATGCAATCATTGATTCGCGTCTCATGTATACGTTTACGTAACGTACAAAATATAAAGGTAAAAAAGGTGTTGTTATACATACGGTTTATAATAAATATAAATGTGTATATATATATATCGAGAAAGTTTTTATTTTTTTCTTTCCCGTAATCTTTTTCTCTGTAATTCATTAAACGCAGAAACATCGTATTTGGCTGTTTGTTTTTTTGATATTTATTTTATTTCCACCCTCGCGACGTTGACCAAGATACCAAAAGTACGCTAAACACTCACCTCCGTTGTAACCCCCTCCTACTCCTCCTCCTTCGCCTTGTTCTCTCACCACTTCTGCAACAAGAGTAAAACAAACTATTATCACACAACGACCGGAGAATCGCTGGCTCCTCCTGCAGTGCACAGCAGCGTTAGTGAACTCAAAGGTCCCATTAACCAGAGTTATCGACACACGATCTGTCGGTAGATCTTCTTTGCCCCCTCTACCGAAATAACACCCCCTCCTCCTCCTCTTCCACCTTGTCCCGCTTTGCCCCCCCCCCCCCCCCCCCCCGACCCCGGAGTCTCTCGGCATTCCGTAGCGCTACCCTCCATTCATAAATTCGCCCGGCTTACCACGTTGTACGTTACTTTGCGCGTGTGTGTGTGTGTAATACCTATATAATATATGTAGACGTGCGTGCATACGTATATATATATATATATGTATACACATATGTACGTACATATGTCAAGTTTTGCCGTAAAACACGTGGTCTTGATTTACGCGCGAATAATAATGCGCGATGTGTGTCACGACGAACGACGACGACTACCTGCCACAACGATCACTGAATATGCATGTATATATGTATATATATATATATAAACACACATGTAACATAGCATGTACGAGGTTGTGTTGTATAGTATTTGGTGACTTGTGATTGCAATGCGTAATCGAGTTTTCGCATATTGTAATATGTTGTTTTTAAATACGCGTACAATGCCTCCGACTTGCATAACGCGTTGTAATATTGTAATAGCGAAGAATCGTACTGTCAATGCTTTTCCTTTGAATACCTTTTTTTTCTTTTTTTATATATATATATATATAATTTATTTGTGCGTCAGTTTTATTTTTTTAGAAAATTTACTCAAGTCTTTTTATTATTATTATTATTATTATCATCATCAAAGAAAACGAAAAGTGAACAAGGAAGAAGAAAATATGCAAGAACAGAAGTTTGATAATACGTGGAGATATAAAGCGTGACGTACTTTGTGTTGGCAGAGATCTTTTGTCGGCTGCCACCTGTGTTATACGTACATGCGTACGTAAATACGTACGCGCGCACACTTTGCGCAATAACTTTCATACTTGAATGAAACGACGGAAAAATAATCAATCAAAGAAATTTTAAAGATAAAAGAAGTTTATTTTTTATCAGGCCAAGTTCGGGTCGGGTTAGGTTAGGGTATTACCGTACAGATTCGGGCAAGTTCGGATAGGTTCGGGATTCTTGACACGGCAGCGGCGGCGGCGGCGATATCTTTATATAACATAGAACGATATGTATATATGTAATTGAAATAAATATATATATATAAGGAATTGAGGCACCACGTGCTGCGGCACCTTTGGCGACACGTGCCTCTGCAACCTATAGTACGCACGCCTGCTGCAGTTATAACCCAGTCTTGCTCGCTGTTGCACCGTGCACTTACCGCTACATCGAATCCAACAGCGAGCAGCTCTGTCGGTACGGACACTCACGCAAAACGAGACGCATGCTGAAAAGAGAGCCGCGACGAAGCAAAGACACACACAGAGAGAGAGAGAGAGAGAGAATACAGCAGAAGCAACAACTGACAATAATACAATATGTATATAGGTACATACGAGCAATTGATAGATGCTACTTTTTACACTTATACCTACTTGTTTACACATCTCTCCGAGGGTTTGTAATGTAAGTATATGTAATATAACGCGTATATATTTATATTGTGTATCGTTTATATTTGTTATATTTTTTTTTTTTTTTCTCTTGCATTTCAATTTGAAAATTATAGGTGTACGCGTGGTGTAAGAAATTTAGCCGAATTTGAGCTTCGAAGCGGGGCATTATCGTATTTTAACACGTTGTACGTGTTGCAGGAGTGAGGTGCCTTGGTCGATTTCGACGCTGACTTTTATATCTCGCAAAAAATATCGAAGTTCGCTTGTTAATAAGAAAACAAAAAAAAAACGCCCCGACACATTTCCACTCGACGACGAAGAAACTCTCTCTCTTTTTTTTTTTATGTTTATTTCCGCGACAATGAAAAAATGCATCGGAGTGTTTTTTCTTTTTTTTTGTCGAGAATCGCTGTACAGAATGAGGGCGTGAGGCACATTCTCACACACTTCGAAATCGACCAGGACACTTGCCTTAAAGTCTATTCAAACGATTCAAAATTTTTCGATATTTGCACGGAAGGCGCGCGTTTTACCCTACACCGCGTTCTCGTGTATGAAAAATATATATATATATTATAAAACAAAAAGAAAAACATAGAGAAAAAACAATGTATCGGAATAAAAATTTACAACATCTGCAAGCACACCTGTATCGCATACACTCGCTTATTATGCAATAATTACAAAATGTAGGTATGCAACGTGCATACATCGGGTCACAATCAGGTTGAATAACAGAATCGCACGCTGTGCTGGTTCATTCTTGTTACACTTGTCTGGCTACTCCTCCTCCTCCTCTTCTTTCTCTTTCTCTTCCTCTGCTATATATATATACATATATATATATATGTATATGTACACATGTTTATCTCTGTATCGGCTAGGTAGATATTCTCCCCTATCCCCCTCCCTCGTATCCCCTAGCTCCTCCCCCTCCTTCCCCTCCTTGTTTCTCCCTCTTGCGTCCGCGTCGGCCTCACTTTATGTTCCTCCTGCTGCTGCTGCTGTTGCACCAACGGGCCGATGCACTTTGTCGCTTCCAATGCAGTTCAGTCGGATTCGGCTCGGATACCGGCGAGGTTCAAACCTCCTCTCCCAACGAGGTGCAATTGCGAACGGTGCGACGCGACGCGGTATTGTTATTTTATTCACTGCCGTGTCAATGCTTAACGACGACGGCTCTGTCCAAACGCGATTCATGAGGCTTTCTTTTAGGATGAAAATGATTATTTAATTATTTAATTATTTTTTTGATTTTTGATTTTGATTATTTAATTATTCATTCATTCATTCATTCTCTCTCCTCTCCCCCTCTTTCTTTTACATGTAATTTGTTCTCTGCATAGTATTTATTGGCATGTAAAGTAAACAAATAGGTATAATCGACATCTGTGACGAATTGGATGGATTTTGCATTGTTTTTTTTTTTTTTTTTTTTTTTCTTTCTTTTATCGTTGTGGAAATTTTCACAGATTGCAGGACGAAAATGTCGTTGCTACACCTCTGAAATAAAATAATCACAGAATCGCAACGTCTCGGGTTGTTACGAAAGTATAACACAGGACAAATAAATATGCCTGCCACCTACGCGTATGAATATGATCGTCTTCGAAAGAGAGAAAAAAAAAGTAATTACAAGTTCTTTGTACGTCGTATACGGAGATAATTTTCTTGCAATTTAACGAGGAAAACAATTTGAATGAAAAACGTTTTTTTTTTTTTTTCTTCTCGTGTCTCTCGAACAACACGGTTATGAAACTGAAGGATAATTCGACTCGTGATTAAAAAAAGAAAAGAAGAGAAAAATGAACGTTGAAAACGTTGAGGTTATATTGTAAAGCAAAATGACAAAGTGTTTGAAGAAAAGAAAATGAAAACCGCATTGAAGTTACTTTGAAAATTCTAATATCGCACATACGTAAATATACGTATATATATATATATATATATATATATATATATATATATATAGGAGTGATTTGCAGATAGATAGATAATGTTTATTATGCCCGTGGCGATGTTGGAAAAAAACATTAGAAACACGAGTAAACGCAGTAACGAAAATTATAAAAAGAGGGGTGAAAGTAGATGCAGATGTAAAAATGAATAGAGAAATATTGTATAATAATATTATAATTGAAAATGAAACGACACAAATAAGTAAACAAACTAACAGATAGATCGATAGATAGGCGGTAGATAGAAATAGATGAATACATCAGTTAATTATTGTGTGAGCGAAGAAACGAGTGAAAGAAAAGAACGAGCAAGTGTGAAGATAAAGATAGAGAGAGAGTGAGAGAGAGAAAGAGAGAAGGGTAAGAAATCACGTGGGGTTACGGATCGCCGGGGTGCGCGAAGGTTTACATTTCAAATCGAGCATCGTCGCGTCACAGCGGCGTATTTGACGTGTCCTGGCGAACAAACACACGTGGTCGAGAGCAACCCCTGCTACCTTTCAACCCCCACCCCCACCGCCTACCTCGACACTCGCGTCGTGACGTCCACCTCCACCACCCCCAACCCCTACAATAAAACTTTATCCGTGGGCGGGGCGGGAGACGAGGGTTTGAAAGATCCGCACGTGCAACCCGCGTGTATTTTTGTCGCGTTTGAGTTGGTAACGTTGCGTCGCAACTGTTGTTAACGTGGTTTCGGTGGTAATAACGTGATAAAACAAAAATCATAATGCGATATAAGAAAATTTTAAAGTTAGGACGTGTCGCGAAGTTTCTCAACGCTACTGCAACGCGAAGTATCCGATTACTTTGGCAATTTCAGGATTGACAGAGATTCGTTGCGTCAGTGGATTCATAAAAAGCAAAACTTGATCATTTCTACCCTTACGATTAACGTTACTAAAGTTCAACCTCGTGTTTCCTCATCATATACCTACCATACGTGTATCGTGTATAAATAATATCGACACACGTTGTACGGTATACCTAATTTTTTGGTTTTTTTTTTTTTTTTTTTTCTTTTTGGCTCCAGTAAACAGTTACCTCCCTTTTTTCTTTCACCTCGTACTCGGTGATTCGCGCATAGTCAACGTTGAGAAAGAACATGTTTCTCCCGAAATCGTTTACTCGTTACACCCGCGCGTGAAACGCGTGTTCTCGCATTGCGTTTACGCGCGCGCGTTACAACTCGACTGCGACGACAAGGAGATTCGAGAGTCATCCAATCCTCGCACGGGTCGCAATCGGTTCTGAACCGTGATCTCATCGCATAGTTGACCGGGAGCGGTAGTCGGAATCCTCCCTCCCTCCTTTTCCTCATTCCCTCCGATACGTGTAGAGACTCGGTTCGTCAGTCGCGGCGGTTATTTAACTCGAGATTGTGTCGCGTGCCGAGAGATGAGAGACGAGTGGTGGTCGTTCGCTTGGGTTCCGTGTGTCTCCTATATAGTAGTCATGAAATATCTCGCCGCCTGCCTGACTGACAAATTAGTCGCCACGTGGTGGTGGTGGAGGAAAGATCACCGTCCACCGATACAACGGCTATCGGAGGGTCCTCCTCCTCCTCCACCTCCACTGAAAAACGTCCAACTTCCCTCTTCGTCACTTCGGGATTCCCGCGTTCTTAGGCAGGTGGCGCTACCGCTCATCAATCTCTCGTTTCTCTTTGCTATATCTTCTCTTTCCTCTTTTATCTCATCTTATCTTATCCTAGCTTACTCTTCTCCGGAGGATTGTTGTCGTATGCAAATTCGCTGAGAAAGGCCACTTCGTCTCTCTCTCTTTCTCTCGATAGCTATAAGCTCCCAACCACGGTTATAAATCGAACACGAAACCCACATGGGTACGCGTACACATTTCACCCTTCGAAACTGGCGCTTTTCATATTTTCAACCACGTGCTAGCAGCCTCTGCTACCCCCCCCCCCCCCCCCCTCTCTCTTTGCACGAGTCGTGGAATAATGCCCGGTGTACAGGTGGCTGCGCTTTCATCGCATTCTACATTCCAGCCTCATAGCTGGCTTCTGTTCCCAGAGAGATTATCTTCGACTCGTCTTTTCGGTCTTTACCGCGTCGCCCGCTCTCACACACACATAGACAGTAAACAGTCTTTCTGTTTAACAGCTGATGTTTAAAAGAAAAAAATAATTATTTATATGTATGTAAACGAGCTGTCGGGATACGAGTTTGCGATGTTTATGACACTTTATAGATATTTGTTTTTGGGCAAAAGTAATGATAAGAAAGGAAAAAGTAAATGGAAAAAAACAAAATACTCCCAGGGGTGAACGTGATTTAGACCTTTGGATTTTTAGAATTAATACTATGTAGAACGACGTATATATGTATCAAACTTATCATATTTCTAAAATGAAACAAAAAGATTTTGCAATTTTTCTGTTTCCTCTTGGTTTTTGTCCGTCACACAGAACCGCTTAAATACCGATATTTTGTTTATTGTACACCGTTCCGAGTTAGTTGATACATCCCAAAGCCCTTGACTACGAATAAATATATTTAGTTGTTCGTATATATAGTTTACGGTATTTTCTATTTTCTATTTATTTTTCATTTTTGTTTCGGTCTGTTTTATCTTCGTCGATAAATCGGCACAACTATGATCCAATATGATCAGGCTTAGCATAGTAACGTTAACGCAACGAAACCTGACGTTAAAAAATCAACGACGTTATTATTTAAAAACGACTATCAAAGAGCCGGCTTTTCAAAATTAAAGTAGGTATATTTTATTTCAAATAACTGTGTAACCGAATCTCGGACATTCCTTAGTCGGCGAATTAGCAATTTTTCTTAAACATGCGTCGGTGTTGCAGCAACGTTATTAATATTATATATAACCACATCCTCGTAATTGAAATACCATATCAAAGTTACGCAACAACCTGCGCAGCTGCTAACGACAATTTTACCCTCCCGTACCAACATTTCTTCCCACGTAATCCCCGTGAAAGTCAAGCTGCAGAAATGAATAAAACAAGTTATCTTTCACCTGTAATAAACGTAAATAGAAAGAATGAACGAAGATCAGTTTAGTGGGGGAAAAAAAAAAATAAATGCAGCAAACGAAACAACGTTGGAATTATTGCGGTTATAGAAATTCGGATTCCAAAAAAAAATAAGAAAAAAAATATAATAAATGAATAAATAAATGAAAAAAAAAATAAATAAATAAAAAACACCCCGACGACGATATATCCTCGCGTGAATTACGACCACTGATCCTATCGTTGCAGTTATAACATTGTACATGTGCGTATAAATAACGCGTATATATAGTTATGTACGCATAACAACATGCCGCTGCCAAGGGTCGACGGGGCGGGGGGGAGGGGGCGCAGAGAGGGGTGTACCTTAAAATATTAACCTAGCGATAATCTCCGTGTGACGGGGGATGTGGGAGGGGGTGGCATTTTTTTTTTTTTTTTTTTTTTTTCGGGGGTAGTGTGGGCAGAGCAAAGGGGCGCGAGGGGGAGGGGGAGGGGTTTCGCAAATGGAAGGCGCGTGCGCGAGCCTCCCCCTCCTCCTCATCCTCCTCTTCGCCCCTCCTCCTCTACCTCCTCCTCCTCCTCCTCCTCCTCTCGACGTAACACAGAGAGACTATAAGTTGGAAACACGCATGCATACACATATATGCATGCACGTAGAGGGTATACATAGTACGCCGGTTGTAGTACACAGCGTAGGGGTTAATTGGACGCTGGCGCCGCCGCCGCGGCGGCTCGGCGAAGTGGAGCCACCCACGTGCGCCTGTCGAACGAAACGAATAGAATCGAAACTGTATTACATGTTGTTATGTGCCTGCATACAGGGGAGGGACGGGAAAAATTAACCCCTTTAACGAAATACATGATCTTCGAAAAATTTTACGACGGATTTTTTTTTTTTTTTTCTTTTATTTAGGCGTCAAAATGAATTTTCAACGTACGGAAAATGTATGTATGTATATATATATATATATATATATATATATATATATATATATACATATAGAAGAGAAACTAGTAACGTAACGCGACGCGACTGAAATTTTTTTTGCTGCATCCCCTCGCGCGGTGACGTCACACATAATTTGTCCTCTCTACTCGGTAGCTAAAACCTGAATCTAAAATGAAACGTATTTTTTTTTTTTTTTTTTGTTCAGCTAGGATCAAGAAAAATAATGATGTTCCTTCTCTACCTGTATTTCTTATTGTCAGAGAAATGTCGCATAATAATAATAATAATAATAACAATGATAATATTAATATTAATAATAATAATCGCGTTGCGCTCCGTTATAAAGAACGAGAGAAAAAGGGCGAGAGAGAAAAAAACTCTTGGGGTGGCTCGAGGGGTGTGGGGTTGTAGGGGGGATCGGATGATACGTAACGCAACTCGTTCGTTCGCCGGCTCGTTTCATCGATCGAAAGTTTCAAGTTGGATTCAGCAAGCCTCGCGAATATATCGATTCGTTCTCGTACCCCCGTATTTCAACCCATCCCTCCACCCCTGACGCTCTGCTTAATTTTAAGCCGGTGGTGCTACACCCCAAGCTGCCTTATGCTACAACATATCGAATAGTAATAGAAACAACAACGAAAAGTCTATAATTTTCTGAAAATTTCGTAAGTCAAAAAATGTTGTACAAGGAAAGAAGGAGAAAAAACGACTTTGTTTTTATTTATTTATTTATTTATTTATTTTTTTTTTTTTCTCTATTTTGTTTTTCCCTTTATTTATGGTTACTCAAATTCATTGTACGCGGCACGCGTGCGACGGGAAAAACGGACTTATAGCTGTGACCCGAATAACGAAACTAAACTAAATACGTGTATATATAGGACCGAAGTTTTTTTTTTTTTTATCAAATTTTTTTCAACGTTTCGATAAATTAACGTTATTAACTTCACCCTCGTACCAAACTAACAATGTATAATCGTGCATAGGGGATGTAGTTATAAGGACAGTGGAGAATAAATCATCTTGTCTAGGTACGTGTAATTATTTATTGTTCGTGTTATACGACGAAAGGACAACAACAACAGCAACAATAATAATTTCCGCGTAGCACGAGCTCGATATTATTAATACATAGTCGCCGCGCGTCTCGCTCGTCCACATTACAATTACGGAGAAATTTAAAAAGTCTCAACGCTTACCAAATACCATAATACGTGAATTATTATATTAGACATGTGCGATATCCTAAGCAGACTTGCCATGTTGCGCTGAGACGAAAAAAGCTACAGCGTTTGCTCGTAGATTACTCTACATATTACGTATAATATATAGTCGAAGTCGATCCTCTCCGAAGGAAGGTACGTCACATCCTCTGAAACCAGTTTTCACAGGGACGAAAACTCTGAAACCTCCTCCGCCGTTCTCGCCGCTCGATCCTCCTTTTCTCCCACTCCCTCACGATCCAAAACCCACGAGCTCTTCTCGAAGATCTCGTTATATTATATGCGCCGTTGGATAGATCGTCGTATTAATATCATTTTCTCTATCCTGTATTCTTCTACGGTACATACCTTCGGCACGTATACATATTTATGTGTTTATTTATACGTGTAAATGGGTTTTATTTTTTTTTAATTTTTTTTTTTTTTTTTTCTATTTTCTATTCTATTCTTTTCATTAACTTTCAACCAGTTGACCAGACTAAAAATTTGGAGAAAATAAAAAAGAATAAGAGAAAATCGGGAATATACTACGTACGTATATATAAATTCTTGTGCAATAGCCAAATTCAAACTTTCGAATAATCGTTACGGAATACGACTCTTACCTAATTTACTTTTGTATTTTTTTTTTTTTTTTTATTGCTTGTAGAAGCTTATTGTTATACAATTTATTTCCTAGGCTTTTCTTTTCTTTCTTCTATTATTATTATTATTGTTGTTGTTGTTGTTGTTAATTTCCACATTCGTTTGTATTATAGAACGCATGTATTGTAGATGAGGCAAAGTTGAGATCATCGCAGAGCGTAACATATATGTATATATATATATACATATATACATATATATAAGCGATTCCGCACCCTATTTCGTACACGCCGCAAACGAACGAACGAACCCCGCGTGATCGAGGAAAGAGAGGGGCGGTTTTTCGGGCCGTACGAAACTCAACTTTTCTGAATCCCCCTTCTACCTCGCCGTCTCTCTCCGGCTCTCTCTCTCTCTCTTTCTCTCTTTTTCTCTCTCTCTCTCACTCTTTCACTCGCTCCCTGCCTACGCCGAGCGACCGAGCGCCAACGGAAAATCTATACGAGGAGAGGGGAGGCTTGTCGTTCTCTGCTATACGTAGAGGTCGTTTCATGCAATCCCGACACATAGGTATGGAAAAATGCGGAAAATCGTACGAAAACATCCGTAAAGAAAAAATGAAACAAAAATAGAGGAAAAAGAAAAAAAAAAAAAATATGAAACATTCGACCCCAAGCGTAAATTTTTACAATATCTTCTACATCGTCGAAATGTCGCGCTCCAATTTATTCTCAACCTACGGGCATCGAAGGTGTTTAAGGGGATGAACGCGGGAGAGAGAGAGAAGCGTTTATTTGCCCTGGGAGAGGTCCCCTCAGGCGGTAGATAGATATTGTACGTATAACATGGAATGTGTACGGGTATACGACAAATCGCAGTACGATCAACAACAAGATTAAAACCAAAGCTAGGAAAGATATCGAAAGAAGAGAGTTGAGAGATGAAAATAGATACAAGGAAAAAAAAATGGGCAGTAGATAAATAAAAAATTAAGAAGGGAAAGAGAGAAAAGAGAGAAAGATAGGTGGAAGGGGGGTTGATTTCACCGTGCCTTTTTCTCTCTCCGCCTTTTATCTCTCTGCCTATCCATCCATCTATCTTTTCCATTGCTTTCTCTTTCTCTCTCTCTCTCTGTCTCTCTCGAGCGGTTGATACTTCCCCGGCGCATTGTTTTCCTCAGCTGTTACAGGTACGTAGGCGATACGTATGTGTGCGAGTGTGTGTGTGCGCAGGCATACAGCTATGTGTATATGCATAGGCAAAAGCTGACAATGCGAAATAAAAGCAAAGAGGAAAGAGAGAGAGAGAGAGCGAGAGAGAAAAAATGCGCGAAGGAGCGAGAGAAAGGAGACTGAAGTGACGATAATGACGATGACGATGACGATGATGACGATGATGACGATAAGGAGGTGGTGGATACAGGAGTGACGTTACGTAGAGAACGGATATTAAGCGAGAATTACAATCTCGAGATACTGGTCGTATAGCTTGATCGATAAAGAAATATCTAATAAATATTATATGGGCCGAGTTGTTACTGACCGTGGTTAATATTATACATATATTATAATGTATTATTATACACGTAGATACAAGCCGCATGTACAGCAGCACGTGTGTCGCGAAGGGTGAATTTGTATGAAGTACTTAAGGAGGAAAAAAAATGGTAAAAAAGGAACCGACGAGAAACGGAGGAAACGAAAAAACGTTTTCATTCTCTTCCAGAGTGCAGCGACAATTATTTGCAATCTGTCATGTATTATACAGTTGTGTTTTACACGACGTGTCAGCTGAACAGAAAATAAGAAGAAAAAATTTTTTCGTTCTTTCTTTACGAGCTTACACCGTAAACCTGTATCTTGTACGCGTATATACGTATCCGTATATATATACGTATACACGTAAGAACGTTGATCTAATTTCTTCTTCAATTCAACGCGCCCCTTCATTTCAGAGTCACCAGGGGACATGGGGAAAAATAAATTGTTGCTTATGTAAACGCGTATAGGGTAGCGTGTGTGTGTGTATATGTATATATATATATATATATATATATTATATATATATGTATGTATGGACATGTATGCTTGTGCAAATGCATGTGGGTGACTTGAAAACAATACGGATAATGACCGATTATTATTATTATTATTATTATGAAGAAAATTAGGTCCGTTCCAAAAGTTGTGCAGAAATAAAAAAATGCGAATGCAAAAAAAAAAAAGAAAAGAAAAAGAAAAAACGGATGTGCGGGACTTTGATGTTTGTTATCAGCGCACGGACTTACGTACCTATGTATATACATGTATCTATATTTACACATATTAATGTAATGAGAATAATTTCATCCATTATTATACCGAAATTTCGAGACACTCCGTGCGTATAAGAAGAGCAAGTAACGTTGTGTAATATACATATGCGTATACGTATATACAGTGACGTGCGTGCGTGTATTCAAAAATGTTCAAATGCACGTGTATACGTGTATGTATATTATATAGATTATATGCACGCACGTATATATTAATATGTAGATACACACACGTACGCGTATGCATCACGTACACACATTCGTGTAAATACTCGGACGTATAGAGAGACGAATAGATGGAGAGAAGGAGTCGGACGAGGAGAGGGATATTACTCGCGTATGGGGCGTTGCCATGGCAACCCCTACTCGTTTCCACCCCGCTCTCGTATTCGCTCTCTCGCTCTCTCTCTCTCTCGGCGAAGGGAGAAAACCGGCGCGCACAAACGAGCCACAGCTACGCCAGCGATCCTCGAGTGTGTGACTTTCAGTGGATTCGTGTGCGTTGGTCGTCGATGAACGTGCGCTCCGCGATGGTGGTGGTGGTGGTGGTGGTTAGGGAAGTGGGGCGCAGGCTGCCGCTGCCGCTGCCGCTGCCGCTGCTGATGCCGCTGTTCGTTATATCGCTGGGCGGTTTGTGCGCCGGCGCACAAGTTTACCACTCTATACTCATCTATTTTATCTTTTTTTCTGCATCGCTCGTCTCTGTCTCTCTGTCTCTCTTTCTCTTTCTCTCTCTTTTTTTTTTTTTTTCCTCCTCTTTTTCTCGCTCGGACTCGACGGGGAGGAGAGAAGGGAGAAAAGCGCGAGGGTTAGGGCTAGGGCGAGAAAGAGAAAATGATTCGAGAAGGACGGGAGGCGGCGTCGTCGGTGGTGGTTGTTGGCGCGGGGCGGCGAGGTGTGGCGGCGGCGGCGGGGGAGGGGGTGAGGGGGAAAGAGAAAGGGAACGAGAGATAGAGGGAGAGAGCCGCGGCGCCGCGCCGCTAGTGCAATCAACCCATTTCTCCTTCCTTCCCTACCCATCGCCGTACCAATTCCCCTTTACTTCGTGTGTCCCCCCTTCGACAAACCCCTGGCGAAACTAAACCCACCCCCGCCGCTCCCCCCCCCCCTTCGACCCCCCCCCGTCGAGAGTAAAACAGGGACGGGGATATGTAGAGGAGGGTGTTCTCGGCCGTTGTCGGTACGAGAGGCACAAGGGAAGAGAGAAAAGAGAGAATAGGAGAGACGAGGGATGCGAGATGCGTCTCTCAACCACATCTCAGGAAACCCCCGTGCCGCGAGAGTGAGAAAGAGAGATGAAGAGAGAGAGGGAGTGAGAGGGAGGGAGAGAGGGAGATATAAATCGGCAGATGGAAAGGGAGGGAGGGGACACCGGAGTGTGTGTATGTAAAAAGGGAACAGTATTACAAGAGATTAGATGCGAGCGTCCAGTAATGAGACCTGCAACCAACCCCCTCCTTTCAACCCTCGACAAAATCAACCGATCCTACTTCCACTTCCACCTCCACCCCGCAGCGCAGCAGTTCTACGCGATTTCATATTCACGGGGCTAAAAATTGACAGAATCGTCTCGCGATGATGTATAGATTTTTCACACCTCTTGCAGGTGGATTCAAAATCGATACTATATTGTATATTTTGTATAAAGATTTTTGAAAATTTAGGTAAGATAAGAAATAACAAAAAAAAAAAAAATAAAAAGTTCCCTTCTTTTTTTTTTCAAACAAGTTTCACTCTTTGTACAGTTTAATACTGTAACAATTTGTCGAATAATATCAACTGCGAAGCGAATTTCGAAGATCTATGTGCACATATACAGCGGATGCGAGTGATTTCAACGTTGAATCGATTCATGGTACTTGAGAAGTTATTCCATCCAATCCCTGTAATATTTATAGGTATAACTAAAATAGACATCGGGGTATGAGAAATTTTAACGATTAATGAAACGAAACGATAATGCAAAGTCACCGATTAATGATCTCGTAATTATCTGTATTCTATTAAACTTGGGGTTTCCTTTATCTTTCCCTTCCTTTCCTGTACACGGAAGAAAAATAATGATATTATATAAAAATATTTTGGCGGAAAATTTTTCATCGGATCGATATTCCAAAAATTATACGTTATACATTACATGTGCGTGTGTGTATGTAACGACACGAAGTTTGCACGTTATGAAAATGATGAATAAGAAAATAAAATGAAGTTAAATTTGGGGAACTGTAACTTGAAACCGGGCGAAAACTCGATTCGCAGTACAGTATTCCCGCCTGTCGATCGATCGATCGATCGATCGATCAGTCAATCCGTCTATGCCGTGCAACGTATTGAAAGACAGATCTGAAATACCGGTGACTTGTATTTTACACGACAATGCCCGGGCAGTTAGGGTTTATCCAAGTATATCTTTAAGAGGCTGAAATTTAGTAACGTTAACGTATCGGAAGTTTGTAAAAAAAATTACTATTTTGTCGATACGCTGTACGAACACGTTTAAAAAGTTAAAGGGGTGAATATTTTCTAACAATTCGTCCGTCGTTATTTTATTTACGCATGTTTGAAATTTCGAAATATCGACACTTTCAAGTTTTGTCCCACCAGCAGCTTAAACTAATCCGAAATTAGTAAAATTACTCGCATTACAGGCTTCGTACGCTTTTTGAAAGCCGAAATTCCCTGACTTTTCCAGGTGTTCCAGCCTGAAAATGGGATATTTTTCAGTAACCTTCCAAGAAATATGCCGCTGATTAATGACAATTCTTTTGCTTATTAATACTAATACCTTCAATATTACTTAGTAATTAATTTACTGTCCGGCTACTAATTTACAAACAACAGCCAGCGATTTTCAGAATTAAAAAAAAAAAAAAAACGAAAGGAGCTTTGATATCAAGTAATGTACGTATGAGAACGAGCTTATTTCTTCAAGAAACCTAAAATTCCAGTCTTATTTTCGAAACTCCCCGAGTTCTCCCGGTTTTCCCGTTTTTCCCTTTGCGTACGAACCCTGCATTACGCAACGCAACGTTACAAACTTCAATCCGACGTATCTTTGGCTAGATATACGCAGACCTTATACCTCTGTAACAAGAAGCGGGATAGCGGAAGCGAGAAGAGAGTCTGTCTTATTCTCTGCCCTATTCCGTGTGTAGAGTGTAAAACCAGTTTGTTCTCGCTGCCGCTGCCGTTGTCGGCGATGCTGCCGAGAACCATCCACGGCAAAATGATCGTCCACGCACACCTCGGCGTCGATGGGCATGCGGCAACATCACCGAACGCCGTCGGTTGTTGGTTCTCTTCCGAGCCGGAGAACGGTTCAATGCCGATGCTGCTTTACGTGGGTTTATACCGAACCGTGCCGCATGCGGCACCGCGTAAGCTAAACTAGAAAGTTGCCACGAGGCTTGAGGCTTGGAAGCCTAGCGAGCGGCGCCGGAGTTGACGGCCGAACGAACGAACGAACGAACGAACGCGCTGAAAATTCTTTTTAAAATACGGAATACACGAGCGAGAAAGCGGCATGTTACGATTTTCAACATTTTGTTAACAATTCTGCAAGACTTACTCCGGGCGGGGATGAAAATGTTGAACGATCGAAAAATCGAAGGGCCTTGACGTCGAATTCTTAAAAAAGCGAAATAGTTAATTTTTTTCAAATTACAGATTCTCCATTTTCCTGTTCAATGTTTCGACCTTTCTAGGTATACTTCGACTTTCTATGTTCTATCAATTTTCTACACTCGGACTTTCCGCATGTTTAAATTACTACGAGTAAGATTTTTTTGCGGTTATCAAAATTCGTTGTTCCGTTCCTTTTTTTTTTGTTGTTTTTTGTTACTCCCATCCGATTTACTCTACGGTTGCTACAATATTTCAGTATTTCATGCGCATGCCGCTATTTCTATATCGTATATTATATCATATAAAAAAAAAAAAAAGAAAAAAAAACTACCAGTTTGTCTCCTTTGGGTTTATTGTGCGACGGGATTTTTTCTCATCGTTTATTTATTTATTTACTCTTCCTTGTAAATCTGTTTCTACTAAATCTTTTTTTTTTTGTCTTTCTCTTTGATTTTTATCAATCGTCGGGCCGCTAATTGTAAAGTTCAACTTCGTAAAGTTATCCTGCCTGCTTGCCCGCGCCCAGTCGCAACGCGGCAAGAAACACATCGAATAACCTGCACGGTGTACGGTTATATATTATATCTCTATACCTGCCTGTATTACAATATACATTAAGTCGCGTGCAACTGACTATATCTTATACACGCCTTGTAGTAACGAGTATTGAGTAGTAGTAGTGGTAGGAGCAGGAGGAGGAGGAGGAGGAGGAGGAGGAGGCTGCCTTTCAAAATTTTTTTAACGAGAATCATTGTCATTAGGCGAATGTGATATATATACGTATACATATATCGTACATTTATTATATACTATATTTTCCTATTCGTTTTGTTCTTCTTCTTCTTCTTCTTCTACTTCTTGTTCTTGTTCTTCTTCTTCTTCTTCTTCTTCTTCTTCTTCTTCTTCTTCTTCTTCTTCTTCTTCTTCTTCTTTCTTTCTTTAAATTTCTTAATCTATGCGTTATTTCTTTCTCCTCCTCTTTCACAACCCCAAAATATATTCAGCAGCAGCATCGGTAGAATTATTCTAGACAAACACGAGCGCCAACTATCTGTCGCAACATGAGATTAGGACCGTCGAAGTTGGTAGACATGTTGAAAAGTGTACGTTTAATACCGAAATTAAACATTTCCCAACTACGGAATTATGTCTACACGTCTGTGTATTTACCTGACTTTGAAAGAGTAGTTTAGAGTTTGAAATTTCGAACAATCTTGAAAAAAATAAACAAAAATTACACGGTGTGCCGAATTTATTACTTGTGGAAAACAAAACTTCAAACAATTCTCATCGCAAGCCGGTTTAAACGATCTATGAAATAATTAGAGACAGTTTTATCCTGTGTTTCGATAATTTAAAACCTGTAATATGTAGTACGGTCATTGGTACCAGTTCTTGCACCTTTTTTTTTTTTCTTTTTTGGTTGCGTCTGTTTGATACTGAGTTCTAAAATTACCAAAAACAAAAAGAAAAAAGAAAGAAAATTGTAGTCTCTCAACTCTCGCGATTCGTGTGTGTGTTATTTTTTTTTCTCAATCCCTGCCGTTTTAGTTCTAATTATTGAGAATAAAAGGGTCTAAACGTGTCGATAACCGGTACGCTTACCCCAAGGGAAAACAAATTGAGAAAAGGGTAACAAGTTCTTTGAAAAAATGAAAAAAAAAAAAAAAGAAAAGAAAAGAAACTGTAAAATCGGGGAATCGCGTGCGACAAAATGAAACAACCCCCGACGAATCGTAGGTGTACGCCGGGTTTTTCCACCCACTCTAGCCCGAGATCTATGCGTGGCGCAACCCCATTCCTCGAGTAGAAAGTCTCCCGAGGTGGGTTTATTCATTTCTCTCTTTCTCTCTCTCTCTCTCTCTCTCTCTCTCGTTCGCCGTTTACTCACCAGCACCGGCAGGCAGCGGTCGGCAAGGCGAACGTACGTAGAGTATAGAAGCTTTGGCTGGGAACGTGGGTATCAGCACGGAACCGTCGACAACGCATTTACACTCGCGCCGCGTTGCCGGTTCTCCTCTCCTCTCCTCTCCTCTCTTTCTCTGACCATGCCTGCCGTTGCGTTGCGGCGTTGCCGTAACACCGCGGGACCCTAACGACTGGCGGGAAATCTAGGTTTCGAAATGAAATATACGCGCGGTGACTGTGTACGTGTGTCTCGCCTTCCTACACGCGTCCGTTTCTACTATAATATGTATATATATATCCATGTGTGTGTGGGGCATACGTACATACGCGCGGGATTCTTATAACTCGTTTCGATAGAAGGTTGTAAGAAAAAACTATGCCTCGGTATCGCTACGAAATTATTAATATTATTGTTGTTGTTGTTATTATTATTATTATTAAAATTTTATTTTTCTTCTATTTTTATTACAAAGATGCGCGTAAGATCTTTATACCTGCAGCAACGGTTTTACGTACCGTATCTGTTACGTGCGACGTACATATCGGATCAATTTATAGAAAACAAAAAAGCCGAGAGGTGGCTCTGACCGTGTGTAGATGTTTTGAGTAACGAAAAGTTTCGATGTGTAAATCGTGAAATATTGAAAGGAAGGGAATGTCGGAAGGGATAGAGTTGACAGTGACAGATGCCGCAGTTTTTCGATTTCACGTAACTTTCGCATGCGACGCTAAGTACACAAATTGATCCGTGCTGTTACGTATAGGTATTAATTTTGAGATTCTTCCTCGATAAAGCTCGCGTGTATGGTAAATTTTGAAAAACAGAACGGCAATAGATGGACGGTAGATGGCGGAGGGTGGGTGGGTATAGAGACTTTGAAAACAAGCTCTCCGAAATATGCGCCCCCGGCGTCTGCGAGGTAGCGGCGTCGCCGTGCGGCACGGAAAGGCGGCCCCCGATTCTCGCCGGCACTGACGACGCCGTGAGGGGAGGAGAGAGAGAGAGAGCGAGAGGGGGGCCGGAGGGGAGGCGGCCGAGAGAGGACGCGAGGGAACGAACGAACGTACGGTTTTAGACTTCGGGCGGCGCGTCGGCGTCGAGTTAAAAATAACAGTACAGCCGTACGTCCGTCCGTTCCTTCGTTCCTTCGTTCCTTCGTACTTACGTACCTACGTTGTACCTACGCAACGTACGTACGTCCGACGAACGACGACCACTGTCACCGATCCAACCGTCCGTTCGTGCTGCTGCTGCTGCTGCTGCTGCTCGTATGTTCGGCATTCGGCCACTAGCGACGCAACAACTTACGGATGGTATAGGTATATGGTTAGTTGGTTACACGCTGCCCGGTTGGCTAGCCTTGAGAGTATCACAATATCGTCGTCGTCGTAGAATTCTCGCCGAGTCTGGTCACTTCGAAAGACTCGTCGAAAAACATTGTGTGTGTATATATATGTATATTTTTTCTCTTTGCACAACCTCTCTGTGCCGTGTGTTTCTCTTTTCAATACCCTTATCTCTGTTTGCGCGCGCGCGTGCGCGCACATACATCGCATTCTATCTCTCTCTTTATCTCCTTATGTCGAAAGTCCCCGTTTCGTGTTCGTCGATCGGTGAACATCGAAATATTTTTATTTTTGGTTTATTTTAGAAGGTACTAATCGATGTGTAATTAAAGGCAGGCGTTGGGAGGAATAATTCTTTTATGGGATTATTTTACTCTGTGGGCAACCGATGTGGTGGTTTAACAAAACTTGTACCTATGTCTGTACAATCTAACGTGAACTAGGGAATATGTTAACGTAGAATTTAGAAACGCTAAATTTACAGCTAGTCCTGACGCTAAACGTGGGTTATTATCGTCTGGCTGTACAAAGAAAAAGATGAAGATGAAGAAGAGGATGAAGTTGAAGAAGTTGAAGAAGAGTAGGAACGATGGGAGAAATTTCAGCAAACTATATAGCGGTACTGTCTTTACGTGAACGAGCGCGCCAGAGTCTCTCCCTGTCTCTTCTTAGTTTAACTATACATACTTGGCAACGCATGTGTATTTCATTCCCAGTGACATTTCTTCGCGTATATATACATATATATGTATATATACATATATACAAATAATTACGCATAAATTTTCATTGCAACGATGGAATAATTGCAAAAGCAAAAAGGGAAAAGTTTTCGTCAATTCGTATTATACGGTACAAACGACGTTTCTATAATTATTCGACGATATCTTACCAGATACCAAAACGCACGGAATCGAAACGACAGAAAAAAAAAATAAAACGGGAAATAGTTTTCGAGGGTTGCGGTTCTTCCTCGCTTGGTTAGCCCTCATCATCGTCATCATCGTCATCCTTGTCGTCTATTCGTGCGTGGATTGCGAAGAGAACGAGGCGAACGGAACTTCCCTTTGTAACCATGTCGTATCCAGGTATAATTGTGCGACGTTACCAAGCTACGTAAAGTCCGGACGTTCGCGGCGAGAAGAGAGTTTTACTGTTAGTTTCCACTCTCCGTAGTAGATATTGTCTAAGATTGTTGCGGGTCTTCGTTTCTATCCGGCAGGAGAGAGCCCTCTCGTTCAGGTCTTCGGTTCTCCCGTTGGAACGTCGTCAACGTCAACAGCATCAGAGGCGACTGTTGCTACTCCTCTCGGTTGTTCGTGCCGTTCCTTCGTAAACTCGAGACCTCCATCCGGGTGTTGGTAAAAGGTGTGGCGGCGTTGGTTCGACGCCGCGCGGTTGGTTATGTTACAAGAAACGTTGAATACTCGAAAGCTCCAGGAATATTCCTTGTCGGTAGTTTCTTCTTACTCCTTCCGCGGCGTTCGTCCCATTCCTGACCTCACTTTATCCTTACCCTTACCCTTATCCTTAGGAATGGTCTTCCGGTATCCTCGCTGTAACGTTAGACGGTGTCCAGTGGGGGGTCCTCCTGGAACTCCTTGAGGTTCAAGAAACATCCTTCAATTTATGAAATCTTCCGTCCTGGGAATACTTTGTTTACCAACGTTTACCGCGAATAATGTATTTACTTGTGTTCACTGAGTAACTGTTCATTTAAAAAAAAAAAAAATGGATTCCCGCCTCGATTCGCGTTTTTCTTTTTTCTTTTTCACTCTTCCCCTCGTTAACAGGTTGTAGTAGAAATAACGTGTATATCTCCTGCTACGTCCCACCGATTATTATATCATACGGTAGCTACCCTCTGCCCCCCTTCGCATTTGTCTGTTTTTATTTTAATTCTAATTTTCACCACGAACATCCATGGCACCCGATTCGCGGACTCTCGAGACAGTCGAGAGTTCACCGGTGTTACGGTTACGCGTCCATCCACACCATACGAAACCGGAACTCTCGACGAAATTGTGAAGGAGGTAAAAACGGATTTTCCTCCGGCGCGGTGGGCTGCCTGCTTCGCTCTCTCTCTCCCTCTCTCTCCCGCCCTCTCTCTCTCCATACCCGGTCGACCCAGGTCGCCCACACAAAGAGACGCAGGCAGGCAGGCAGCCATGCTTCAGCCGGTCGCCGCCTGGCAGCCTGGAAGCCTGGCAGGCCGGCCCCGGCGGTGCCTGAAAGACTCCAACCCTCGTAGCGGCAACCCCCGATTTCCAACAATACCCCTGCGACTGTGGGGTGGTCCCTTCGAGCCGGATTCCTATTTTCGGCCTCCTCTTTCTGGCCTGTGCAACCGGCTTCGTTCCATGAATCGACGGATGCCATGCTTTTCCCGTACCGCGAGTTAGTCATCGCATCGTCCTCGATGACGCGGATTCAACGGGTAAAAGTACCTTTTCCTCCTTCTCCTCCTTCCGCTTCTTCTTCTTCTTCTTCTTCTTCTTCTCCTTCTTCTCCTCGAATCGCTCGAGTCGCCAGCTTGGAACGGGGGTCGAAACTGTGGACCCTGGGGTACTAATTATCGCGTTTATATCGACGAGTCGAGGCACTGACCTCATTACCGTTTCTTTGTCAGAGCCGCTCTCGAGGGGCCCGGAGGTGACCACCGGACGGAGAACCACTGTCAGTTATTCAGAAACGGATGGGCCCGACGACCTAGGGCCGCGACGTCGGACCCTCGTCAAGGGAAAGGACCCGGCCCGTTTCTACCTGGTCCCCGTACCCAGGTAGGAACCCAGCGCCCGACTATTCCCGGGCCTTGCCCTACCCGCATCCCTCTAGTACCCTCAGAAAACCTTAAATTCGGATTAGAATATTTCACCGGCCAACCGATGACGCGGCGGCGGCGGCGGCGGCTGTCCCAAGACCAACGATATTTATTTATTTACTTATCTATTTATTTATACTTTCTACGTTCTTGCCCACGGTTATATACGTATGTAAATTAACGTTCGCATTTCTCAAGTATATGTACATTGAAATTTTTATTTTATTTTTTTTTTGTTTCTTTTTTGTCAAGATTTCAAACTTTTAAGCGAAGGACGCTCACATCCTTTATCGATCTTTCAACGTCTCTATGCACCCAAGACTACGCGCAGTGTTAGTTTAAAGGCTAACGGCTAACTGATATCGTTCTATCGTATGATCTTACAATCAAGATTTTTCAAGACAAAATATGTGTGTAAAGAAATGCATTTTTAATCGGGACACTGGTTTTTTATTTTTTTTTTTTATTTTTAAAACAATCATTCTCAATTTAATTATACCGTTACTCGTGCGGTCGATTTTTATTACACATTTTTTCGAATCTCAATTGTCGTCTGGACAAGGATTAGAAAACTGATCGATCTTGGGTTATCAAATTGGTAAAACAGTATCTAAAAGCGCCAAATCTCGCAATGGCTAAATATCGGTAAAATTGAAATTTCAAAAGCGACTATTTTTTTTATTTTAATTTATCCCCTCATTCTTACGCTATACGTACAGCAAGGTTTTCCCCCTCTCATCATTTAAAACGAAAAATCCCATGATTCTGCAAAACGATGTACACGATATACACTTTACTGTAATAATGTATATAACATAACAACACCTGTTGTATCGTGCATATATAAATATATGCATACAATCTATGTGTTTTTATTATTTTTTTTTTTCACAATTGTAGCATCGCAACAGCCGGGTACTTTTTTTTTTTTTATCCTCTTGTTACGAAGCTATTGATCCCCGTTACGCGTAAAAACCACGTGATGATAAATTGAAGTCGCGGTAAATATGAATTCAGCGCGCACGCGGGAAAGTCCCGCCGATGTTGTAGAAATCTGCATTCTGCCGAAGGCCTCGCGTCGACGTTTCATTGGTCAACAACGCCTTCGCGATAATATCAATGTAACAGGAAAATAAGGAACTCGAAGGTGTATATATATACGGTAAAATGAAATTCTCGCCATGGTATGTATAACGCGTGTTTAAATTTCATACAGACATGTAACGCGATTGATTTTTTTTACCGAAGCTCTATATATATATATTTTTTTTATTTTTCCTTTCTCTTACGTTACAATTTTTCATCGAATTCGAAATTGAATTTCAAAAAAATTCTATACTCAGTTAATAAAGCTGAGCCATTTAGGTTTTGGTAACTTACTAGGACCGGGGGAAAAAAAAAACTAGACCTTACATCCCCGTAAATGTCGAAATGTTGTGAAATATTTTTGAATTAAAAAATTTGCTACCACCCTTGATAAACAAAGGAATGATATTTGATCCTTGTTGAAAAATCTCCTCTATACGTCATCGAGAATTCTGCGAGAAGCAGTCGGAGTGTTTTGTTGAACCTCTGCGTGTGCGTTGCAATTACAAATCTAGCGGCAATCTTATCCGCGCAAAGAGATATCAACGGCTAATCAGCCGCGTTTTTCTATATCTAACTTAAGTCTAGTGCCTGGTGTTCGTTGACTGACCGCAGCCTCTCTGGACGCTTACAACGTTCACCTGTGATTTTTTACCATCGGTCGCTTTGCTACTCGTCTGGCAATGTTCGATTGACGTGTAAAAAATAAAAAATAAAGCTATAACCAACCGAAGAAAAAAATATTTAACGAAAAACTATATTAGCAGTCACTTGTTGCAGCTCGAAGATATCGCTATGATTTCGATCGACGATAAAAGAACATTCGAGTTTTGTTCTCTTATGTAGAAATTTTTTAAACTTTAATCAATACACCGCGCGGGTATTTTTTTTTTTTTTTTCCTCATAGTCATCGTCGTCGTGTAATAACGAACAACGTTGCGGACGAACAGAGTAGTCAAAGAGTCGTGTCTAGGATAATATTTTTGCACAGAGAATTACAATCGGTATTTTGAATAAGTATCGTCTTATTTTTAGATAAAGCGCACTGAGAAAAATTTCATTTGTTACATTAACTGGAAAAATTCCGTAAAACAGGTATCGTTGAAAAAACTGTTTGAATATGGTTTTAATTACGAAAATCGTCGATTCGTTTTTGGTTATTGCAACGCAAAATCAGTTTCTGAGGTTTACCCTACTTTTTTAGTCAAACAAGCCTTTAACGTCAATTTATCGTTGCACGAGCGTTAAATTTTCGCGAGAAAATCTAGCAACAGCGATCGTAATGAGAAAGAATAGCAACGGATACCAGACTTGAAACTAATTTTCATTTTCTCCCTAGAACAATGTTTTTCGATCGTGGCAAAAAATGAAAATAGCTTAGAACTGAGCGGTAACCGGAACTAAAAATTTCTCTCAATGCGGGGCGTGGATTCGCATAAAGTCACCGAGTTGCAGTTCGTGCATGGAAAATACCTTACACCTTTTATACCTCGTACCTTGTATACCTGTACCTATTACTCCGATGATGAGAAGGCAAAGTTGCCGGGCGAGATGATACGCGTGTATAAGTCCCTGCCGTCTATGTAGTTATCTTGGTATTCATCGATGTGCGAGCCGGCCGGTCCCCGGTACTCATCTTGTAAGAATATAAGAGGTGTGTATTTCTCCTCGATATACCACCAACGCAATGTCGCGTAGCGACGCTGAAGCCTGATGAGACGAACCGAGGATATAATACGCGGGGGAAGAAGTAGGTGGATCACGGACGAAGCTGAACCCACCGGCCAAATGTGTTAAATTTTTTTTCAAATAGAAAAATGGCGCTCGTCAGCTTTATCCTCATAATTCTGTATAAAAGTATCGGGGTCTCGAGACAATTCACAGTGTTTTCATTTTCGGACTTGGAGAACGAGGACGAGGATTTTGTACCGCAGAGTTTATAGTCTTGCTAATGTACCAACTAACCGTTCATTATCATCATCGTCATCATCGTCATCATCGTGATCTTTTTCTCTTACCGACAAACGATAACGCGAAAGACGGATAGTTACTTTATTACTTCGCGAAGAAACAAATTTGTCGAAACAGACTTTTTTTTAGTACATTATTATAACGTTTCATCTAATTCGAAATTGAATTTGAAACGAATACAGAGTTAACAAGCCGAACGATTTAGTTTTTGTCATTTTCATTTCATGGATTTCTTTACCCAAAAAATTTTTCCTCAGCCTGATTACAGAGTTGCGTTTCACTCGGTTTACCTAATCGTCGTACCGACCTACACCTACCAACCTTCAACCCTCCGTTCCATAATGGAGCAATAATCCAATTCCATGATATTCGCGTCGTCGGGATTCTTCGGTCATCTATTTATCTCCCCAACTCTTTTTATCCCCTCAGCGATCTCCCGACTAGATAATTATCCTTGTTTTCGTACGATACCGATAAAACTTAGAATCGACCATCATTTCATTCATAATACATGCAAATAAGTAAATTCGAAGTACGTCCGGAATTTAAACAATAATCCAAAAACTACCTCGTGGAGATTATTATACAATCGACTTATTTACCTTCACCTCTGGTGCAGGTTAAATTTTACGCATGAGAGACAGGGAGAGAGAGAGAGAGAGAGAGAGAGAGAGAGAGAGAGAGAAACATAAATTTGCGAGATATTTTATCCACGTTGAACAATTACTAGGTACACACATCCGCCCCTCCGTTCCTGGAGTCTTATTTATTTATTTATTTATTTATTTATTTTTTACTTTTTCTTTCCTGAAACAGCAATCGGACGCACGCGATGTTTCCTTTGTCCAAAAGATCCACGACACCGTGACCACCAAAGCCCGATCTTACTACGTACCCGCCTACACATTTAATCCTACACGCTCCCCAATTTTCTACTAATTTGACCTTTTCTCTGGTTTTTTTTTTTCTTTTTTATCTGTATTCCAGGGTACGTTCACTGCTTCGGACAGATCTATACAGATCGATCGTCGGATCTTGTATAATTTGTCGCATATATACATACATATATATATATACATATACATATATATATATATAAATAACAATAAACAAACCCGATATGCGCGCAGTCGAAAATCGATCTTGTCAAATAATCGTAGCCGGATGTTTCGAGAGAAATGATAAAAATTGTCAGATTATTACGAAATAAATGAACAGATAACGTAAGAAAAAAAAAAACCTGCAACACTCGCGTGTATGCATAATAAGTGTAACGTGACGAGGTATTCAAGAATATGACGGTACGGAAGTTTTTTTTTTTTTCTCTTATTCCTCACACGGTATATCATACAGTTTGGTACTCGTACGACGGATGAGAGGATGAGGGACCCGCATGGCCGATGCACGGTGTGTGTGTGTGTGTGTGTACGTGCGTAGTTTTATGCGAAAGCACGGTTTTTTTTTTATACGATTGGAAACCATGAGTAACACCGAGTGGCGTGGACATCCCCTATAACAGAGGGAACTATTCCGATGCATGGTGGCTTCCTTCGTCTATGATTAAGGGGAACTTCGTGGCCGACTGGCTTAGCGAGAAGTTGGATTGGCCCATGGGCGGGGGAGGTGGGGTGGGGTGGGGGGGGGGGGGTGGTGACGTCATTGCCACGACGCTTGTCAACGAGCCGACCCAGTGAGTCATGCCCGATGCTGTTGCCGCTGCTGCTGCTGCTGCTGCTGCTGCTGTTGCTATATACGTGCATGCTACATAGATGCGTACACACATAGATGCACGCATACAGATGCAAGTACGTAAGCAGTCGGCTTCGACTCTGCGTAACAAGGCGTACAGATCATCGTGTCTCTTCCACATAAAAGCTGTATCATATTTATACGCACGCACGTACACACAATTATGCTTTTCCTCGTAGACGCGATAAATTCATGATAACCGATTGCAAAATTGTATAAAACCGTGACTGTCCGTCGACGGTATGATTGGTGTGTGTGTGTGTGTGTGTGTGTAATATTGCGTGTGGGACGAATGTTGAAAATCGTGAAAACTGTTTTTTTTTTCTTTTTTCTTCAATTTTCAAATATTAAAAATTTGAACATGCCATTTCTCGGTACGAAGGAAAAAAAAAAAAAAAGAAAAAGAAAAGTAAAAACTTAAACTCGCGCGCATATCAGGTACTTGGACGTTCGTCGTACAAAACGTAGCGATAGAAGGATTTCAGGACATCACAATTCTCAAAATTTCGAAAGTAGCGCGTGGTTATTCTTTTTAGAAATATCAGCCATGTCGCTAAGGCGGTGGGAAAAATTTTTTTTTTACGCGAGCCGTGTTGTTTCTTGTTTTTTTTTTCTTTTTTTTTTCAACCAAAAAAAGTGCAAGCTCCTCGGAGAGAAGCGACTTTAAAAAAATACAAAAAAAAAAAAAAAACGGCCCATTTCTGAACCGTCCCAATGTATGTGTATAAATATTTATCCCCCCCCCCCCTCACCCTGAAACAAAAAAAAAAAAAAAAAAACATCGCCAGCATTGCGTACCAAAGTAACAATATCGTAAGAAACTAAATATCTGTGCACGTGAGTGACGCGTTGACTAATCGAGGGTTGTAAATTTCTTTGTTATTCCAGAGTTGTGCAATGATGGGTCTGCAGGCCGCAGCAGGAAAACGAAAGCTCGAGGGAAGCGTGGGTTGTACGGATTTCGATATGGATATGGGTGAGACCCCGTCAAAATTGGGACGCGTCGACGCTAGCTGGTGGGCGCTGGAGGACGGCGGCGGAAACGACGGTGGTGGTGGAGAAAGTGGTGGAGAAGGAGGAGGTGGAGGAGGCAGAGGCGGAGGAGGCGGCGGCGGCGGTGGTTACACGACGCCGTTGGGCACGCCGGGGAACCAGACGACGACGACGACAAATTCTTCCGGATCCTCCTACTACGAGTTGGATATATCGTCGCCGTGCCTCCAGGGCAACCCCTGCCAACCGTCCGGTGCGTCCCCGAGTCCGGGCCAGCTTCACCACCACCACTCCCAGCCGTACTATCGGGGCCCGGTTGTCGGAGGAGGAGGAGGAGGAGGAGGAGGAGGCGGAGGAGGAGGAGGCGGAGGAGGAGGAGGAGGAGGCGGCGGAGGTTACAACCACAATCACCACAACCACCACCACCATCACCATCCTCATCATCAGTTGTCGAGGCCCCAGCCGCAGTGGGGAACGCCGCCTCATCACTACGAACCACCGACGATAAGGCGCGAGGAGAACGGAAAGAGTTACCTCGAACTTGGGTCGAGTTACAGGGCGAACGAAAGATGCTGCGAGGGTTCGAAGAACAGCTGGTGCAGGCGGGGGAGGGCCTGTTACAGGCAGCGACGACTCACCGTTCTCAATATTTCTATGTGCAAGCTCGCAAAGTACCGACAATTTCCGGATCCCAGCCTCCACCGTTCCGTCCTAATATGCAACACTCTAAGGCATCTGGAACGCGAGATGGAAAGGGACCGCAGCCCGTCAATCGCTGAATCGCCGATACCGGCCCCAATGGCCCAGCTCCAACCCCCCGAACAGGGTAGACTGACCCCGTTTCCGCTTCCCCCGACGTCGTCCTCCTCATCCTCATCCTCCTCCTCGTCTTCGTCGTCGTCTTCGTCCACGACGTCGGTCGAGACGGACGCGGATTCCGGCATAGGCGAGAGCGAAGGTGACAGCAGGTCGATAAACTGGGGCAGCGTTTTGTCCTTGTCGAGTCAGTCGCCCCTCGATCCTCTTAACAACAACGAATTACTAGACGTCGACATCGGTCCCGATCTAGAGGACTTCATGCCGGGCTGGAAGCTCACACCGCTATCCGCCGACGATATACTCAGGAGTACGAACGGCGGTATACACCAGGATCAGATGATGATCGCGTCCGGCCAACCACCCTGCGGCACACCGACGACGACGCAGCACGAGTCCCTTATGTGCGTAGGATCATAGCCACCGATACTGACGTCGTTGAGCCATCTCATCGATTTTTATCCCCTGAGTCCCCAATTAAATAATAGCAATTCGGTCCCAAAGTCTTTGATACATTCTTAAGGAGACTTCTACTTTTCCTGTATTATATCCACACGTACATATATACATATACATATACATGTATATACACACACGCGTGCATACATACGCATATATAAAATGAATAATTAAATAGGTATAAATAAATGAATATATTATTATTATTATTATTATTATTATTATTATTATTATTAATTATTAATTACTATGTGTATACACACGCATGCACACCCGTTCGCGCAGGCAAACACACATACACACACACACACACACACACACACAGATACTAATATGCGGCTGCGTTACGGTATATAATAATATAATAATATATATATATATATATATATTTATATATTTCCTCTCTATATATGTATATGCATGTATTACATATATGTACATATGTAGACAAACGGAATATATACAGTTTGTTATTTCATGTCAATTATTCAATGAATTGAAAATTAACTATTTTCCTTTCTATCGTTCTTTCTTTCTCTCTTTCGTTTCTTGGTTTTACTTATATCACACGTATACTTATAATCGATCGCTCGTCGTCTTCTTGCGTAAATGCGTGCGTCCGCGTACGTGTGTATTTTTTTTAAACGATTTCGCGTTGTTTTTGCCTTCTTTTTTTTTTTTTTAAATTTTATCTGCAGTGATAATGACACAGAATAGTTTCATTTTATTCACGAAAGGACAGAGAAAAATACATGCAACACACACACACGCGCGCGCACGCATAATTTTTGTCATTCGTAAAACGCACCTAATATTGTAACGGTCGTCTCTTTCTCGTCGACGTTCCGTAAACCTCGTTGTTTTTACAATCCGAAATTTCGACTGTGTGTCAGTCGGTTTTTTTTTTTTTTTTTTTTTTTCGTTGCTTTCTCAAGGTATGTACCGAAATCGCGTTTTTACCGTCGCGTGTTGTTGCGTGTACTTGGTAGAAATTGATCGCGCTCCTGAAACACGGACGAAACGAAAGAAAATAAAGAAAGAAAAAAAATTAAAAAAAAGAAAAAAAAATAAAATATCATCTAACCCTTACTGCCAATTGTTATACAACGTGTATATTGTGTAATGTGTATATTTAACGTCGCGATACATACTTTCTTTTCGTCAATTTCTGCAAGAGATCGTAAATCGTCTGACCACAGGTGCCGGAGCGTCGACGTTGTTTTGACGGCTAGGTTTGAAAAAAAAAAAGAAAAAAGAAGAGAGAGAGAGAGATAGGGAAAAAAGAAAAGAAATAAATATTAAAGAGTAATTTTCTCTTCAACGGAGTACGTATAATATTTTATATATATATATATATATATTTAAGGATATGGCTGAAGCGAATGAACGGGATGGTCGCTTATTAAAATTTTCGACCATCGCGATTGTCATTGGCTGACCGTTTACCCTCTGGTGCTTTCCAGACCTTGGCCCCCGGGCCGGCAATGTGGTAGATAAGATAGAAAACGAAATAAACATACACGTTTATGCATATATACATACATTGCGTACACGAACGCATATATGTATATATATATATCTATGCACGCATACGTATGGAATTATCCCAGTCCTTAGTATCAATTTTCAAATCCCTTATACCCAAAACATCCTTATCTATTCATATATATATGTATACATATGCACGTATACTTATAGTTTAAATCGACAAGGCATTGCTGGTCTAGCTGGTTATATGTTGAAAGCCCGACAACGACTGCTGCTCATTTACGTACGTGCGTATAAACGCGCGCGCATACGCACACACACACACACACACGTGTAATTAAACAACACACGCGTGCGTGAGAAATCAATCTCGTCTTTGAATTTCTTTTCCATTCTTTTTTTTTTTTTTTTTTCTTTTATTCTGTTTTTGTCATTGCCATTGCCATTGGGAATTTTCAATAATTTCACGAGCTTCGTTTCTCACGCGATTGTTATGAAAAATGTGTCGACGCGAAAAGCGAACCGAACCAAGAATAACGAAGAAAAGATACCGAGGGGAAAAAAATTATACGTAGAATGTTGAGAAAAAAAAAAGAAACAACGAAACTGCCCTGACAAAAATTTATATCGTACGTTGCACGTGCGTGAGTGTGTGTGTGTGTGTGTTTGTGCGCGCAATAAATAACGCATTAACAGAAACCTGCGCAGGCAATAATTGAATGCAAAAAAAAAAGCATAAAATAAAAAAAAAAAAAAATTATAATAACGAAAACAAGCAAACAACTGAAACACAAAACTCAAATATGGTGCTAGGTAATTTACCCTGGTGCTGTAAAAGTTATTTCAAAATGAAAAAAAGGGGAAAAAAACTTGTGCGCATATGATGTGTGTGTGTATATATGTATATGTATACATTAATCATATACATATGCATACATTTTCGTGCACGAATCGCTATACGTATGTTTGATACTTTATTATATGTTACATATTTATTTACGATACGAATAGTTCACACGCGTTATTATAGATAGTATGAAACGTTACAGAAAAAGTGACAAAAAGAAAAAAAAATAAATAAATAAATAAAGAAAAAAAAAACACCATAAACAGAAACCAACCGTGCACTCGTGCAATGAAACGGAACTCGATCGAATACAATATTACCTCTGAATATCGTACGAAGAGAATATGTAAAGATATATAAGTATCGTGTATATGTATGTAAACTTATGTCGTAAATGTGCGTATCAAGTTTTGTACGAACTACCGATATACATTCAATCATGTCCATAGTTTTCCAAAAGTGCAGCTACATACTTGAAACTTACGAAGGTTCGGGGAGGGGGTAGTGAAAAAAAAAAAAAAAAAGAATTCATCAGATACAAGGCAAAAAGGAATGAAAGAAAAAAAAAAAAAATGGAAAAAGTAGACGAGTGACGAAGTATGGCAAACAAATTGAATACGGTAAAAAGTTAATTGATGGACTTGACTGATTACTTAGAAGCAAAAAAAAAAAAAAAAAAATTAAACAAACAAAAACGCAGGCGAATATGGAGAACGAAAGAAGTATGTGAGGAAAAAACAAAACGTAAATAAAAAAAAAAAACAAAAAAAAAAAAAATAGCAACTAATAAAATTTAAGTCTATTTAAAATGTAATTATAATTACATATGTATAAACACGCAAAACAAAAACAAAAATAAAACACCCCCCCACACACACACTCACACACACACGCACACGCACACAAAAGCTAGGTACTTCTTGTAAATAAATATACATTTCTATATAATTATTATAGGGTCTTGTTTAACGCGTGAACCGAAAAATTTAGATATCTTATAATAATAATAATAATTTCTATTATTATTATTATTAATATTATTATCATTATTATTAATAAAATTTGTTATTACTATTGATTTGTTTCGTTCGTTCGGTTGTTCCCGATCGTATGCTTGGTTCTTTTTTTTTTTTTTTTTCCCCATTTCGTTCGTTTTCTACAGCATCAAAATATCTTGCCGCATGACGTGAAAGAAACGAAAAGAAAACAAGAGAAAAACTAAAATGATGTCGACAAAGCATCTAATTTCGGTTCTCTTTTTTTTTCAACTTCCCGTTTTGTTTTCTCTCCTTCTAAAATTTTTTTCAACGATTCAAGTTGTTTTTTTTTTTTTTTATTATTATTTTTTTATTATTTTCTTCCCCCCTCCTTCTTATTTTCAACACGAAACGACGAGCAATATTACTTTTAGCAACGACGCGCGTCCCATTGTATAGAATTATATGTATAATACAATGCCACGTGCCGTACTTAAAAACACACGATATTAATATTAATTCGCTTATACACATATAATGGAAGAAAAATTAAAGAAACAAAACTGTTTTCACGAACCGGAGCACGACGATTTGTTGGGTTTTTTTTTTTCCCTTCCGATTTTTTGTGGCATTCAAAATTTGAATTGACCGCGTTCACTTGGTTCACACACACACACACACATATATACATATATTATGTGTACAACTTGTCTGTTTTTTCTTCAAATTGACGCTGAAAATTTCTGATATCTTTTTATTCCTCTCATTATCATTCGCGTATAATCTCGTATTTCTCCGAACGACAAAAAATGTCTTGCGTCTCAGGAGATTTTTTTTGGTTTTTTCTTTGAAATAATTTTTGTTCTTCCTTCGTTTTTTTTTTTTTTTTTTCTCAAGATATACGCCGCGTACGGTAAGAAAATATTAAATAATGCGTATGTGGTACTATACATAATTTTAATATAGCGTAATGAAATTATTATCGTCGAATGCCTAGCAATACTCAAGTGCGAGAAACGCAGGGGTAGAGGGATGCAGCGTTAGTGTAGAGGATGACGTTTAAAAGATTTATTGAGAAGTGGAGTGTGAGAGGAGGAAAATGGTATAAAATAAAAAGTTAAGCAAGAATGAAAAGACAAGGAATGATAAGGAGAAAAAAATTCAAACGTAATTGAAATAAAGTGATAAGAATAATAGAAATAATTAAATGAATAAACGGATGAATAAATATACAATTGAATAATTGATTGAAATTTATATAATACCAGCACAAAAAATATATATATATATACATATATATATATATATATATATATATATATATATATGTATGTATTCAGATATGCAATTCTGCTAGAGAGAATGCGCGTGTGTATTAATTATTCGTTGTGATGACGAAATGGTTGTTTTTTTTTCGATTATTTTTAACTTTGTTGCCTGGTCGGGATGAAGGACAGAGAAATAAATAAAATAACATCGCGTACGGTGAAGAAAATTTTTTGTAAGCGGACCACGCGTGCAAAAAACGCGGGAGGGAGAGAAAAACAAAAATCGAACCGAAAACGGGAAAAGAAAAATCTAACTAACCAAAAAAAAAAAAAAAAACGAAAATGAGGAAGAAAGCAAAAAAAAAAAAAAATAAAACAGCAGCGGCAGCAACAACAACAACAACAACAACAACAACCTTGTACATAATATAAATAGTATGGAAAAAAAAGTGTATTTAAGTAATGATGAAAGTAGGCATAAAATGAAATATAAATATAAGACATTACAAATATATATTAAATATTATACCTATACTATATATGTATGAGTATATTATATATACATATAATATGTATACATATATGTATGTATGTATGTATGTATGTATAATATAATATACACACATTTACCATGGTAAGTGATAAAACGGCAGCTATGGGTTCGCTTCTTTTACACCCGATTTATATGTATATATATATATATATGTATATGTATGTATAAGAACTTATCGTACATCCAAATATGCATGCGCAAGAGAGAAAAATACACACACACACGAGCGCGTGCGCGCGCGAGCGAATACATGTACATTATCATAAAGTGTCAGACAGCAACCCCTTTGATGGTATCATACAAATCCATTATTATACCTGTAATATATACCAACGTTTTAATGACGTAGCGACAAATTTTTGATATGGAATAATTATGATGATGATGATGATGATGATGATGATGATGATGATGATGATGACGATGACGATGACGATGACGATGACGATGACGCCGACGACGACGACGATAATAATGATGATGATGATGATGATGATGATGATGATGATGACGATGATGATGATGGCGATGATGATGACAATGATGATGATGACGATGATGATGATGATGATGATGATGATGATGATGATGATGATGATGATGATGATGATGATGATGATGATGATGATGATGATGATGATGATGACGATGATGATGATGATGATGATGATGACGATGGTCACGATGATGATGACGATGATAATGATAATAATGATAATAATAATGATAATAGTAATATCAGTAGTAGTAATAGTAGTGTAATGATAGTAATAATAATAATAAACGAGATAATTTTAATAATTTCATCGTGTTTTTAAAATACACCGAAAACACCGAATAATTCATTACATAAAATTCTCTTCCGTACCTATTAATAATGATACGATACTGCATACACATTAAACAGTAGGCAAAGTAGAAGAGCGGAGTTAGGGGAAAAAAAAACCGTGCCACCCATCCACCACCTCAGCCTGTGTTACCACTTCGATGGATTTTAATCAATTCCGTTGGTTATTCGGTCAAATTTGTTTAAATTTAAAAAAATTTTTTTTACCCACCATCCCCAAACACTGATATCTTGATTCAGCAACAATGAAAAGTCTTACAGAGTTAACGAAGGCACGAGAATGATCTCTCATTACACATTCGTTCTTCCCCCATGGGATATCACTATGAGAAAAACAAAGTAAGAGTAAAAGTAATTAGAAAAGAAAAAAAAGGCTTGGATTGGAAAGCGCGTGAGCTGGTGTTACTATTTACGATCAAGTTCCCTACATTATTTTATATCCAAACAAAATTTATCCGTCGTCTGCATTCAACCGGAGCGTATATATTGTATTATATACATATATATACACATACGTATAACACCGGCCTAAATCGCGTACGTTTTATAGATTTATAAAACATCAAATTTTATGTGTACGTTGTATTGTAGTTTGCAATTTTTTTTTCTTCCTTTTCTGCTCCTTCTTCGACCGATTGGAGTTAATTTTTCTCCCCGCCTCCGCCGCCATTTTTTGTTTTCATTGAAAAAAAGATTTTACTTACCTACATTTTTCACTACAAACACGTTACGCACACACACACACACACTATTTAGATAGATTATTATACATATTTAGACGCAGTATCTTTCACGCGGTTCTCTGTATATATATACATACATACATACATACATAAATACATACGTACTCATATATATATATATACGGGTGCAAGCTAGCGAGTCCGGCTGTTGCCAAAATTTAGGGCAGGAAGTATATAAGTAATGAAAAGTATTGAAAAAAACGAAAAAAAAATTAAAAAAATAAAAATATATATATATACTAAAAATATAAAAAACAACCACTGTACATTGTAAATATTAGAACAGACGACGATGGTTTACAGAATGACAAAAGTTACAATACTTTATAATTTCGGAGTCACGCTTCGTGCATTAAGTAATATTATATGAAATATATATATATATGTATATGTATATATATATATATATATACATATACATATATAAAGAAAGCTATATATATATAATGAACAATAAAAAGAAAATTGAAAAGAAAATATTTTCCGTCTCTCTGATCAATGTTCATTTTGTTTATGTATTATTTTACACCTTTGCAAAGGAAACGATTAAAAAATAACTATTACAATTTACGTACCTTGGACAGTATGTGATATAATTCGATAGGGAAAGAATTGTCTTTTTTCTTTTCTTTTTACGTAAAATTTTTACTTCGTCTAAATACGAAGATCTGCAACAATTAGTGAAATTTTTCCGACGGTTGATTATTTCATGGACGACGCGTGATTTTTTCCAGAAAATCCAGATGAACAAATAAGTGACAAACAAACAAAAAACAAAACAAACAATATGGACAACAAGAACTATCAAAACAATAAAGAGTATTATTCTACATATATATATATATGTATATATATATAACAATGAATCACATTATTTAATACGTTTTCAACCCATTTTTACCCTCTCTCACATCTTTCTTCCTACTTCTTCTCTCTTAAACGCAGCTTTAATTATTCCAGTCCAGATCTACGCTCATCGATTTAACGTGTCTATTGGTGATTCGGTAATGTAAATAGCTTTCGTAATTTTGCATTTTCTACCCTCAGTTACAAAGGTTATAAGAGTATCGATTTTTCTGGACGATATTTTTTCCTCTTATACTGCGAAGTTCCGTTCAAATACACAACGACATAAAGGCAGGCAGTCTAACCGCCGATTGCATTTATCCAAGTCTTAAACCGTAAGCTGAAAATAATTGTGCGCGCGCGTAAAGACATCTGAAATTCGTCAATAATTGTCGTGAGAATCAGATATTTTCTTATTTGTACATATTTATTAAGACCGGCTAACATTTTTAACGCAGCTGCACCCCTTACTGTACGCAACCCGTGTACCTTCGTACCCACGGATATATTCAATACCTACAATAATCAGCCTCCCTTAAAAATCTGGGAGATTATTACGCTCTGTGTATGTAACGAATCGTTCATCGACACGTCGCTAAGAGGCGCTAGCTACTGGTTTCGTAAGTGACGCCATCGCCGTCGGGTCGGGGAGACTTCGAACCATAGACGAGGGATCATTTTTGATTGTCAACGATCGCTCGGAGAGGTTAATTAACCCCCTGTCTCTACGTGATAATATCGTGAAAGGTAATTACTCAACGACAGTGGAGGACCGACCGATGCCTGACACTGCTGCGTGAAATTGGAAAAACTGTAGCTAGACGCGTAAATAATTTGGAGCTTGCGCCGATATATATACATATATATATATATATACATCGTATATTATTCCAGGCTAACAATCGATGTTCAAGCAATTGATGATATTTTCGATCGAGAAAGAGAGTGAGTCGTGGATGTGGAAATCGTAATCCTTAATGTTTTTTTTTCTACAGACTGAACGATACGGTAATATTTTCAGGTTATTTACGCGCCTGCGGACATCTGCGGAGAAATATGAACAGTCTAGTCGGTCAAGCAAACGGCGATAATAACAAACCTGTGGAATCGTCGATAAGGTCGAAACTCGAGGAAGGATTAGAACCGAATTTTATTCAAGTAGTAAATGAATCTTATATGCACAACGTACCCAAGGGATCCGAGACGCATTTCAAAGTCGTTGTTGTATCCGAAAAGTTCGCAGGCCAGCCTCTGATCAAGGTGTGTATGCATATACGTGACAAGTGAAGTTTAAGCTAGCCAAAGTACAGGGATGAAAAAATCGGCCGAAAGGTTGAAAGTCGAATTTTTGATGAATTTGGAAGTTTTCAGCTTGCAAAATCGACTGACCGTCTCTTTTTCGACTAAAGTTAGAGCCGACTTTGCCATCGCTGAACTAATGAACTATCTGTGTGACAAATTCACGTCGTTTACTCGGCGAGACGTACCGAACTGTTTATTTTTCACGTAATTCGCTTTGCAGCGGCACCGAATGGTCAACGAATTGCTTCGGAACGAACTTCAGACTTCCGTTCACGCATTGTCCATCGTGGTGAGGATTTTTTCGTCGTTTAAAACGGTTTAAATCCATTTTTCACACTGCCGAAATACAAACGCGGTGACGCGACTCGATAAACGATCGTCATTTGTCGAGGCCTCTCTTGTTTCGAGCTTCGACCAATCTTTGTCTTCGCATGGCAACCGCATGGAAATAGGGGGAAACAGGTGAACGCGCTACAATTTAAACTAAATATTATTTCTTTCGCAGGCGAAGACTCCGGAACAATGGCAAGAGAGCTCGAAATTAGTCGAGCCAAGTCCTGCCTGTCGCGGGGGCTTTGGGAAATAAATCGCAGTTTGTAAACCTCATTTGTAAATATTGAGTGATTATTAAACGCTAGGATTCTTCTTCATTCAATTGATAACTCACCTTCTTTTTCGCCGAAATTTTTGACGCTCGATTTTCGCTGTCGCGCGGCATCGAATGGACAGCCATTTACTGCGGAACAGCTTCGGTGACGGAACCAATAACACTGGTCGAGAAAAGAATAATTTTTCTGAGTTTCTATTGTGATAAATGAATTTCGATTCTATGCATCCAATAATAACCAAAACCTTTATATTTATTACTTATAAAGTTTGTTTTTGTTTTTTTCACGCTGATGCGTACCTCTTGGAAGGTTTTGGTTGATAGATAATACGAGTGCCTATTCAGAAAGAAAAAAGGAAAACGTTTTCACAAAGATGTGATGAGACTTCACCGCTATTGACGTTATCAGGGGCGGTATAATGAGAGCATGCCGAGAGATAATGTTTGGGGTTTGATACGAGAAAGTCCATACGAAAATAAAAGAAGTACGAAAAATATTTATTTTTAAACTTTGTTTATCAAGTTTTTTGCATTTTTAGTTTATTATTAATTATTATTTTCGAACAAAAGTGATTTAAATGCAAAACTGAAGTTTGATCAATTGTTATATACAATAAATGTTTGACAAAGTAGATCATTTTTTTTTTTAAATCGAAAATATGGTTCTCGTTTTTACGAAAACAAACTTTATCTAATGAAATTGTTTTTTCAATTATTAGTTGCGTAAAAGAAATCAAAATCTTACATCTCGAACACAGACTCAAAATTCGTGTTGACTGGTGCAATATCTCTGTCCAGATTAGCTGGAAATTACTTTTTACATTTCCGTAATACAAACGGGCGATCTTTGATAGACGACGATCGTCATTTGTCGCGAGTTCTTTTGTTTGTCGCGTCGACCTATCAGATCGCTTCTTCGCTGTTGCTACGAACGATCTCGAATAAACAAACAAAAGCGCAACATTTTGATATCGTTGGTGGTGATTTTCCGTTTTCGCAGGTGAATACTTCTACGCAATGAAGAAGGGGTTGAAAATGGGAGAAACTCAGCATCAAGGGTTCGGGAAAATGGATTGCAGGTAACGAGATTTAATTGGTGACTAGAGTAACGAAACACTGTTGAGATGCATGCCATTTTTTTTATTCAAAACAATCGCCTGGGCTTCGATTATGGCTTTCTTCAATGGTCGATATTATCGCAAATCTTGTGGAATAACGGAGGTCAATAATGTCCTTTCGACATTTGTTATAGTAATCATCAAACTGGTCAAATACTCCGTTGTATTTGGATTCCCATAATGCAATCCGTAACGTAATAACGGTAGCATTATCGTCTTAACATGACGCGATCAATGCTGAATAAGGTAACGCAACGAGATTGGGAAAAATAATAAGGTATCATTAATGTCACATTGAGAATGTGTCCAGTCGTAACTTCCCCTCGTTTTCGGCGAGATAAAGCATGTCTGCCATTGATTGTTCGGCGATGGCTTCCTCCGCCTTGTCGTTCATCTGCAATCGACGAAATTAAAAGTAAGTTAAGCTCGCAAAAAACGGTGAATGTAGAACCGTGCTGCTTACCCCTTTAAACGACACGTCGGTAGGTGAGTTTTTGAAGTTTGGCCCAAAGTTAACGGACACGGTAGCACTTTTGTATATTGACACCGTAGGAAAGTAGGCTCCGGCGTTAATATCGAAGAAAGCTTCGCCCTGTGATACTCCGTTTTTGTAGAACACTATCTTACTACCTGGCAAAGATTTTAAGGCCTTCAGAGCTTCGGGTACCTGATCTTTCTCCTCGTAGTACAAGTGGCTTTTGAATTTAACCAGAGGCTGTGACAGGGTAAAAAAGAAAAAGTTGACCTACTGCAGAATCGCTTTTAAACGGTGAAACACAATCTATACGAAACTGTCTTCTTACCCGGTCCTTGTAAGTGTTTGGAATGTGCGTCACGTGTGGTGAATCGGGTAAAGTGATTAGGAATCCTAGTGTGTCACCTTCGCCATAAGCCGGACTATAGTGTTTGCCTCTGCTTTCATGGAATCTCGTCCCTTTCCTGCACAAATCCAAAACAGACTTCAAACAGCAGTTCCTCAAAAATTTGCGATTCGAGCGTACCTAGATCTCCAGGAGTATCCAAATTTATCATAACCTAGCGGTGCTTGAAGATTAGCATATTCTTGTCCCCATCCAATCCTCGTTGCAGATCCATCCGGCATTTCTTCGATAGTAGCTTCCCAGTACCATGTGCCTCTACTGACACCTGATTACCACAACGCCGACCAGAAATTAAAGAAAAACGTGAAAGGTGACCATACGCAATTAAAATTTGTAACATTTTCATATCGACTCACAATGCGTTGCACGGACCATGCAATATCCCTTCTCTCCAGTCACGGCAAGACGATCTTCGGAAACTCTGAGCTGCGGTGCTCTATCGTGTAGTGCAAACAGAACAGTACTTGGACTCAGGGCTCGGTATAGCCACCCAGGAATTGGTTTTCCTGCCCAGTCGCTGCTTTCGTCGAATTCCTGTTTGAGGCGAGAGGTGCTTAGTGACTGAAATGATTGCTGACATTGCGTGTTACATATGGTGGCGAAAGAAACTGAGCAACTTTACCTGTCTAAATGGTGCATGGGGATCTGGTTCTGCTAAAATATATCTATACCCATCTTTGTTGAAAGGGTGTTCAAGGGGGTAACCGTGCGCGGGTAATTTTGGGGTTGTCATGTCTGATCCCCGCCCCTTTTTTCCTGGCCCAGTACCTGCCCCTTCTCCAGGCAATTTACGTTTTGCATTGCGGCCTCGCAATCCTCCGCTCAATGGCACTGTAGATAGTTCAAGGAATAATTATACCGGTACCAATGGTCGGTTAAGAACAATTTCACATTCGCATTATCTGCACCGATATAGTGTTACAAATTTTTATATCAAATTTTTACAACACAGTATAAGGGTCTCGTGTGTGGAATGTTTTTGATCATTTGTGACTCGTAATTACCAAGGTGATAATCGATTCAAAACGATGCGAACACCAGACTTTGCTGATTTATAGTTTTTATGAGGTTTCATTCAGATTTCATGAAATTTAACAGATTTTACTCGTATCAAAGAAGTTTAGTGAGATTTTATGCAAGTTTTGCGAACGTTTTGCTAAAACGAACTTCAATGAAAACTGCATAAATACATGAGTATAATTGAAAATTGGTTAAACCAACACACCTGTCCTTAACATTTTTATTGATCAAGATAAGCGTGATATGATAATGTGGAGATATTTGTTTCAGCGATAAGATAAGGAGACACAAGTACACAGCCACGGATACAATAGACATCCGTATTTGTTTCAATTCCTATCAGGTAGAGAGAGTGAAAATTTTTCGAATGTGCTGTAGCTACCGTTTTAACAATCGGCTAATTAATGGAATCATAGCATCGTGTGAGTTTTTAGAATTTATTCTTCTCGCGTCTCTCTCTTTATGTTCCTACTTTCTACCTCGGAAGGAAGGGTAAGACTATGCACACGGAAGAGTCAATAATTCGTATGCAGCTTTTGAAGTAGTTACCTTTCATCTTAAAAATTTGAAGCATGCCAGTGACTCGGAGACACAAAAATAAATAGCAACACTTGGATTTGCAGAATGTTGATTCACTCAAGCTGCCGTGGCTAGCGTGCAGTCCGTACAAACAAAAATATCTCTGAAGGCCGAAGTCATTTAGCGCCTCTTAGACGTTCGTTTGTATCGCCATAGTAACTCGAAACTCGCTTACCAACATGCTGTATTCCCATTTCTGTCACTTTGAGGTGGCCGCCTTTGATCATTGCTTCGTAATTTGGCTTTATTAGCGTTAGATCTGGAACCAGTAGTCCAAACATCTGGCCGTCGGTGTTGTTTTCGTCGACGGTAAAGAGGCTCCCAACATCCTTCAGCAAAGCTCGCTGAATCTGAAAGTAACCAGTCCGCATTTTGCACCAACAGGGATGGTCGCAGCTTCCGTTTGCTACTTTACCGATCACGACTTGAACTCACGGTGGCGTGCCAGGACTGTGTCACTCTCCGAGGCATCGTGGTCATGCTTTCCCAGTGGCACTCTATGAAAGGGATGATGTCCTTGTCCTTGTGAAATACGACCCTGTGCTCTCTGTCCTTTATGCTCATTTGCAAGAGATTGGCGATGGCAGTGGCGCACATTTGGGGAAATGCTGTAAACAGTGCGAAACGATGCTTGGTTTACGTTTGTTCGAGCCTGGCCGATGGAATTCTGTTAAGCCAACTGGAAGAAAGCCGCTTACGAGCTTGATTCTTTTTGAAACTTTCCAACCCTGTCGGAGAACAATTCTTGCACATGAAGACGTAGTTCATCATGAACGGAACAAGCTTTCCCAGCTGATAGCCGATGCAGGATTCGTGATACCATCTCGAGCAGCTAGCGCAGAGCAGTTCGACGATGTTGAGATTGCGCTCCTTACCACTACGACGAACATACGATTAGAGGGGAAGTTAGAGCGGGAAGAAAAAGTTGCGAAAGCATCGGGGAGATGAGGAGTAATAAAGAGTACCAGTAGCAATTTCCATTGTCTGTGCTGTTCCCCTTGTTGCCCAATTTATCGATCGAGTCATCAGCCTTCGTTGCAGTTGACTTTGGCTTTTCTTCGGTTTTCACTTTTGATTTATTATCCGACGAACTGCCGACCCCGGTTTCCAACTTCTTGGTAACGCTGCGTTATAAACGTGGAACGGGAAAAGTAATTAGCAGTGATACTAAACATTTCGTAACATGGTCGAAAAATAATAATAAGCAAAAAAGAAAAAAAAAAAAAAAAAGGTTAACCAGTTCTTAGAACGATTTCTTTTTTTCTTCATCCTTCGAATCGAGTGGTCCCAAATTCGTTTGGAAACTAGTAATATACGATACAGTGGTTTCATCAACCGCTGTGCCTACCCTTCAATTTTTTGCTCGAACGTGGTCATTTGTAAACAATACGGCTTGTAGCAAAACACGGTGCAAATCGGAGCTAAGCGAACTTTGTGTATACGATCGCGCGTTACTCGTGTTTCTGATTCGGTAGCGCCCGCTGACGCGAAACAAATTTTTCAAACTAATGTTCAATGGAAAACGAATGTAGGTAACCGATCTATATTTACTCTATTCATCGGCGGAAGAAAACATCACTGATAGACGATACGACGTCACCGGATACGATACCGACATGCTTAATCGATAATCAGTCCCGAGAAATTTAGTCAGAGGGCGCAACGTCGGTTCTAATTTTCTCATGCAAGCGTCGCTGTTGCAGCGCTAGCTTCAGAGTACTCACAGAATTCTGGGACGTCGAAGAGTTCGAATTCGAATGCGCCCGAGTCACAAACTCCGTCCCGAATTTGTGCGAATTTCTTAACACTATGGTTGTCTTTGGCAATACAATCGATCCGTGGGGCTAGCCTTGGTAAGCGATCGTAAAATAAACAGTTCAAAGTCACCCAGTGGTTGGTTTTCACGCGGTACGTCTGCGAGTGGTTGTTTTTTCAACGATAAACGAATGACGATCGCGATTTGACCATTACGTTCGTTTATCGCCGACTTACACCGAGACTGATTACGTAAATATGTTTGTTATATTCTTAGAGGAAATCATGATTTGGACGTGCTATTAATTTAAAACGTTCTATTTTCGCTTCGTAGCTGTTACATACTTGGAAAATCTTCGGTGATTTTGAATTTTATCAATTATACATTCACGTCCCGATTACCCCGGCGAAACTATCGGAAACATTTTTACGTCCAATCGTAAAATGACCGGCTGCAAGCATCGCAGATCGTGTTTAAACGTAGGAGGAAAACGTGGATGAGAAGAAGCAAAACTGAGTGTAAAAATCGATGCCGTTATTTGTCAGTTTGATTTTTTGTCTATCGGAAAAGAAATGTTGCAACAAAAGGATGAGAATGGGGGTGGTGGTGGTGGTGGATTCGAAAGCTTCGGCGACAGCTTAAATCAGGGTTGGGAAGCATGTGTATAATATGCATGCATACGCGTGACGGACGCCTGCGCCGAGGTCGGTTTGGTATAACGTCGAGAAACGTGAAACGACGCCGCGAGAGCTGGCGCCGCGACGGTCGACGTGAAAACTGCGGGGGCGGGAAGGGGCGAGAGCATTTGCGTCAGGAAAAGCTCCCTGCTTATTGGTCCCAGTCCATTGTTGCGTATTGATTGCTGCGGAGCGGTATGGTTTTCGGTCGTGAGACATTTGGTCGTCGGCGGCCGTTGCGGTGCTAAGAAGGCTGCAAGGTTAGCGGGAATTCTGTGACCCTCCCCCCCTCTTTCCCCCCGTAGTGTGTTAGTGCCGACGAAGAATGATAATATAGACGATCGTTGTGATAACCGTGCGGATAAAACAAGCGGCGACTAGGATAAGGAAGAAAAAAAAAAAAAAAAACAACACACAACAACAATAACAAAGAAAGAAAGACGGAAAGAGTAAACTTACGCCGAAATAAAGGAAAGGTGGAAAAGGGAAGCGGTTTCTGATCACCGTGTTTTCTCGCCTAGATTAAGAAGGGAAGGAAAGAAAGAAGTGTAAAAATTAATGAAAGGTGGAGGAACGGGGAAGTAAAAAAAAATTAAATAAAAAAAAAAAAATAATAACAACCCTACAGGCGGGATTAATCGCGTGTGGAGACAGGCGCCGTTCTCGGTCCGGAAGCATATTTCAATCGTGCACAAGAGAGAAGCAAACGAGAATTCGGTACGAGTATAATGAAGCGCATCAAATGCTGCGTACTGAATTCGTTGGCTTGTCAGTGCCGGTGAATGTGTCGCCAGGAGGCAGAGTTCTGCCGGTATGACGTGCGACGTGACCACGGAGTCGCCTCCGGTAGACGACTGCCTCAAGGTACGGAAATGGTGGTGCTTCCTATTATCAAGCATATTCACCTTCCTGGCGGGGCTCCTCATCGTCTTACTCTGGCGGGCCTTCGCTTTCCTCTGCTGTCGAAAGGAGCCCGAATTCGCTCCAAATGACCCAAAGCAGAAGGAGCAGAAGGCCGCCCGCCAGGGGAAGGAGTTCGAGGGCACCTTCATGACCGAGGCGAAGGACTGGGCCGGCGAACTGATATCCGGGCAGACGACGACGGGACGCATTCTCGTGAGTATAACGCATATTTTCGGGGGTGTTGTTGGATGTTGGAAAAACAACGGTCGGCGAGGAGATGAAGCTGGAGAGTAACGTTACCGTAAACGCGACGGGATGTTTGGGGGAAAAATCGTTACCACCCAACTTTGGGGAACTTATGAAATTTCGCAAACCGTGAGAAACGAAGTATACTCGTATATTTTCCCAAGCCAACTCCTTCAAACTCGTTACAAATTTATACGCGGTAATGATTTTTCCACAGTCGCGTTAACGTTACCAACTTCATTCCCACGACCATTGCTCCAATTCTTTGGGTAACCAAGAGCTGCGATTACAGAATCATGTCAACCTTCTCACTTCGTTCACGTGCGCGTTTCGATTCTACCTCCCACCCTCTCTCTACAACCATCGATTCCACTGTCAAACTTCTCCGCCTTAATCGTTGTTACCGCCGCGTATCTCTCTGTGTGTGTGTGTGTGTGTGTGTGTGGTTTTATGATCACTTCTTTCATTCCCATGTGTCAGACACGCGAGGACCGATCGATTTCATGCCGTACATTGTACGTAATCGCAACGGAATCAACCGTACTGGATATACTCTCGTATACGTTACATTCTCCGTCCCGATCATCGGTCACATCGCGATCGGTAAACAGACCTGCGTGACGCCGATGGTTATCGATTAGTGCAATTTAATTGCGGATCGAAACGAACAAAGCCAACTTTTCTCATCACAAATTGCGAGTCCGATTACTGCGGAGGGAACACCGTCAAGTGCAGCGAAATCCCGCCTATCAATGTTCGATTTGAGATGAAATAATACGTTGCTGTTGAACAATTGAACGAAAAAGATTAACGTAACGATTACAGAATCGTCAAGCAAACTCCACACAAATAATCGATCTTACCTGTTCGTTGCTCGGTAGAGATACTTAAAAAAAAAACCAACGTTACAAAATGCTCGAATTTCGATTAAACAGAATACATGTACCTCACGATCATTGAACATCCTTATAATTATTAATCATGTGTAAATATAACTTGAAGAGAATGTTTGATCCGATAGTAATTTTTACATTTAAATCGTAAAACTCCGTTCGTTACTCCGTTCGTTATTAATTGAAAACAATCACGGTCAGCAGCGTAAACGTCACGTTTGGCTCGCGTTGTAAAAATGACGTATCTAAATTTCGCTAGAAGCAAAAGATATTCATCCGTGAGATGAGACGATATCTCGGGATATTCTCTCGGTCGTTTTAAGTCGTCGTCGTCGGTCGGTTGCGAAAGCTCCGTTAGTGCGCACGGTAGGTATATACATAGGTATACATTATCCGATAACGGATCGTCCTTGGGTTTCCAACGAGGCACAAAATTGTCCTTCCACATTGTCGTCGTCGGCTGTGTTTGAGTTGTTCGGACTTATTTCGCGAAGGGAGGTCGCCGATGACGAGGATGAGGAGTAGGAGGAGCAGGGGGGGGACGGGCAGGGGGGGGGGGGAGGAGGTGGCAAGGGGGGAGGGGGAGAAACGGCGCGGGCTTGCGGGTGACCCAGTTTCACCCCACGTAGTCCGCAGACACGTTGTCGATGGGCAGGCAGGCGGGCATCTTCTTCTACGCATTGCGTACGCGACGCGCATCGCTACGAAACTAGGAGCTTTTAACCCCCCGTTCGAGACGCCGGGGGTGCCGCTGCGAAGGCCGACGTCGACTCCTCTCGAGCCCCCCGATGCCCGCTTATACACCGCAGGTCGATCCGAGAAAAGCTGCTTTTGCGACGACACGTAGTTGCATGAGGAGAAGAGAGAGAGAGAGAGAGAGGGAGAGAGGGAGAGGGAAAAAACACGTTACGTCTTACGGCTAATTTATGTATCTCTGGAAAAAGCAAAAGTTCTAGTTAATCCTTAGAAGGTGTGCACACCTTCTTTCTGCGTATGATAACACTCGCGTCACGCCGGGGTCGCTGGAAACCCGGCGTTAAAAATCGTTGAGTATAAACGGGGATATTTATTCGAATAGTTTGAAAAAATTCCGGGATATTTATTTAACAATCATATGTCGAGGAAAATTTTTTATTCTTAGGAAAATGAAATTTAGTGTGTATGAAAGAAAAGAAAAGATCCGCGAAGTAACGATATACCAGAAAATGGATCGTTATACTCGAAGCAAAAAAAAAAAAAAATCAAGGAATCGTAACGCACTGAATTTTTAATATTTTGACCTGAAAATTGACTCGTGCAAATCTCGATACACGGATAATTAAGAAATAACATATGGATATACTGCGCTATGAAAAACAGGTATTTATTTGAACGATCGAAATTGAATTCTTGGGAAAAAAAACGAGAATAAATCAACGATTTTTACGATATTCCATTACTTATCTTGCGTCAAATAAGATTATTCTCGATATATTTCGTATGGAATTTACGTTCAAGATTTTTGACCCCGGCTATATATTTGCGATAACGGTCCAATGTCATACCGTAAGTATCGTTGGAATTACAATTATTCAATATGGTCCATGTCGATCGTTCAGGATGGTTATAATATTTTCGAATTTGCTGCTGCTACGATAATAAATGATAAAACCTTTATAAACCCAAGTCTTAAAATTTTTTATCACGTTCGTCTTCACAGTGAAAACTGGGATTCGTAACGTGTAACGTTATGTTCATATTAGGAGAGAATTTTCGTTTCGATAAAACGGTGAGGTTTAATAACAACGGTTCAATTGTTATACATATGCGATGAGTTATATATTATAACGGGCAGTTTTCTTCCTCGGTCATTCTTTTTTTTTTTTTTATCATTTTTATTTTGTAATATATTATTACGTACGTATACCGTGGTTGTGTCTTTTTTAGAAAGAGAAACGACGCTACACTGCCCAGTGATATAATTCCGTCCTCGTCCATTACCACGTCATCCCTATACACCCAACGCGACGACTCAATATTACATCACGCGGTTTGGATATAAATACGATACATTATCGTATATATATATATGTACTAGCTATCCGTGTGTATTTATACGCGTTATAAAATATATGAAAGAGAGAGAAATAAAGTTAATAAAAAATTATCAATCTGTATATGTATATATATATATATATATATATATATATATACACACTGATAATTATAGTCAAAAGTCAAAGAAATTTACAATAATAGGAGAATGAGACAGGGAGGTAGAGAAAAGTGAGCTTTTAGGCACTGCGATCTTGAATTTGACCTATAAGACGAACAGGTTACTCTTCAGCGCAGGCGTGACGTTAATATATACCCTATAAATAACAAATCATTATCACTAACGTTGCAGAGAATTGGTGTTGGCAAAATTAAACGACAATCACCCGCCTGTCTCACAATCGGTATACTCATGAGAGTGAAGTTAGTAACGTTAGAGTAACTACGCTTGTTTCGGAAAAATTGCATTACTTTGCTCATACTTAAGACTATGTGAAATTTAGTAAACCGTGATAAACGAAACATACGAATATATGCATATTTCGAAAAGTTAACTCCATGAAAGTCACTCGGATATTGCACAATAATGATTTTTTCACGTGACGTTTCGGTACGTTAATGTTACTAACTTCAGCCTAGTGTACCTGTACTTCCGATTGTGTGGAAAATAAAAAAAAAAAAAAAAAATGAAGCGAGAGAATTTTATCTATCGAGAAAAGTCAAGAAATATGACGGACCGTAAGGGAAAATGTACTTTTTTTTATAAATCGTTCGTAAACTTGAACTATCCATCGTAAATACAATTAAAAATAAGCCAACTTTATGAAACGGTATTGTTCAATTTCTATTTAATCGTGTGACATAAAACGATACTATGTGTCTTTTAACCCAAATTTATGTACCGAAGATGCACAATCTCTGGAGCCTTTTGTCATAAAAGCCGCTCAGGATTGTTTACTCGGAGGGAAAGGAATTTTTGAATCAACAAAATCCCTTATTCGTTCCAAATACGATGGCTTCGATTCTGCAATTTCGATTTAGTTAGTTTGCCAGAATGATTTAGTCACGCGAATTCCTTCATTCAACAAAAGCCTTTCTTGTCGCGATCGAGTGAAACTTTTCATGTGTTTCCGAAATTGAATCGACTAAATACCATTTCAGTTTAGTCGGAGCAAAAAATTTGTTCAACGACAAATGAAATTACCCGTTTAAACGTTTGAAATCTTGTCTCAAAAAAAAAAACGTGAATCAAAACAAATTCAATTTGCTTTGACACAAAAATTTCATATCATTGAAACAAAACGATTCTGATCGCGTTGCGTTTGATCAAATTTTTAGTCATTTCAACCACACCTCTTCTTGTATGGGAATTTGACTTCAACAAAATTGTCTGTGGTTTTTTTTGCCGCCTATCTCTGCTGCATCCATACGCCTAGGTAATAACATGTATTATATTTACGTCACATCCGCTGTATTCATCGGTCACGGTTTATCGGCGATTAATTTGCGCTCGATGGGAGGTTTAGCTGCTGGTTAAGTATAGTTTCGACACGGTGTTACGCACCGATTCGATTAAGCACACACCCGGTGTGTATAAATGCGAAGGGTTACCTGCCTACAATTAATAGACACAGCTGACGATAAGCATTCCCCAGACCGAAATTGGGTGTTTGAACGAGGTTATCATCGATTGCTGCCGGTAATTGCTCGGAACGCTTTATTACGCGTTATGCATTCGTTACATCTGTTGAACGTTGATTTGCATATTGACCAACAATAAGACTACTACCACTGCTATTAATAGTTCTGTTACGAGCCGCTTACTTCTCTTTATCGCAACGATTTTTCTCGCACTACTCTCCGTGTATATAAAAACGAAGGGAATAAAAACGGAATTTAAAAAGGAAATGAAAAAAATTTCGACAATTATTATACAGATGTTTTGGCAAAATTTACAAATCGTTGTAATAAGCAGGCGGAGCAGCCCAAATGAACGTAAACAAGGTTTGACTCCGACTCCACTGAATTCGAATTAATTTCCTACTTCTATTTCACCAAATATGAATTTTCAATTTTTTTCTAATTTTTTCTAATTTTTTCCGCCTGCCGCTTAGCAATAGGTATTATGTTGGATCTCATCTTTCGTAACTCTAAAACTGTGCATTCGGGTCAAAACTTGTAGAGGGAGAAAAAAATGAGGTTTCTTTTTCTCTGAATTGTTCGAAAATAATTTTTTCAGAATTTTCCTGAAATAGTAAGTCATCGTTTTCAGCGAAGAATGAAAAAAAAATATCGATTTTTCTCAAATACCGCGTTTTCAAAAAATTTGAAACTTCCTCTGAATATTCTTTGATTAAAAAGAAAACTTTTTCACACCTGACCCAAAACGGGCCCGGTCGCCGTTTGGTATCCACGCTTCTTTTTGCACATCACTGTGCGTGTAATCGGATTGTAACATTTTCTCGTAACTTTTCTTCAATCCATTTTCCATCCGATAATATTCACATTGATGTCAAACCTTGTTCGCGTTAATTTGAACCACCCCGAGTACGTAATGTTTCTTGAAAACATCACCGCGAGGCATTCTTCAACTTCGTATCTAAACGACAATCAGCCGCTGAGAATGAAACGGCGTTCAATACACGAGACGCGACGATATTTTCGCATTGGCAGGAAAAAATAAAGAAGCAAAAATAATTTAGATGCAGAATAATTAGTGTCGTACGTGATATAAAGCTCTCGGTAACCCATCGGGCCGGCGAAGAAGAAGTACCAGCCAATTAAAAATCTGCGCCTGCCGTGCATCATCAGTAACGGATACATATATACATGTATCTATATATGTGTATATATATATATATCTCTCTACATATATGTACCTCTATCCTCTTTATTTACATGGTGCGACATCGCGACAATTTTTACTTCCTGTAGGTACACGACTTATCTGTTTTCGTTTTTTATTACCTTTTTTTTCTTTTTCATCCTTTACTTTTCTTCGCCTTAGCCGATTAATTATTAATTACGAGTATCTTTATTATTTTCTTAGTATTTACGTATGCATAAACATTTTTGAAAAGTCGTGTCTGTTTTTTTTTTTTTTATTGTTTTTAATTCCCCCCCCCCCCCCCTCTACCGCTCGGCCTTTTTCCGTAAAAGCTCCTCGAAATATTCTAGCAATACAAATGTCGCCATTATTGTTTACACACACACATATATATATATATATATATATTAGGGTGGCCCTTATTATTGGTAATAAGAAATTTATCCCTCTCACCCCTTAAATTGATACGAAATAGTACAAAATGATTTTTAAACGTGAAATCCGCGCTTAATTTTAATGTTAACCCGTGCCCAAAAGGCCCCTTCAAGGAGTTAAAATCGATTAGGAGCGATCGTCGAGGTAAAAAATTTGAAAAAAAATAAGTTTTACCTAGTTTTTCCTGCGAAAATCAATGCCGTTATCTGTGTTTCGACAGCGTTACTTTTTTGACGTGAAACAGATACGAGAAAATCGAAAAATAATCGGATCGAAAAACCACAACGCTAGATCGGCAATAATTATGTTCGGAGATGTTACATTGATTTCCACCTCATTTTTCTACAAGTTTCACCTTTTTTCACATTAAAAATTTTCCTTAAAACATTCCTCACTTCCGCTTCTTAAATTCAAATCAAACAATCTCTCATTTTGTCTACTTAAAAAGGATTATTTTATACGTATTTATTAGCGATTAATAACATGTCAAAAATTCAGCTTTTTATCTTTACATTGCTCCAATGCCCTTATCACCTTAAGAAATTCAGATAAATGTGGGGAATGCGGTAAAATTACTTTTAGATTGGTTTAAGTTGCCACGCAATGTTATTTCACTGTTTATACGCAAATTGTTAAAAAAAAAAAATCGATTTTAACTTCTTTAACCCCTTACCGTACTTTAACGAGTCTGACTCGCGATGAAGATTTTGACCCAAACATGAATGTGACGTGCCAGGCTCGTGAACGGAGAGTCGGTCCAAACATAAACATCACGAGCGAGGCTCGTGAACACAACATCGTAATGTAAAGGTCGTAATTGAATGTTAGTTTCTATCGGTACGCCACGAGAGTTGGTCGCGATTCTCATAATTGCTGTTACAGAGCAGATTAGTTATTAAAATTTAACAAACCCCTGCAAAAATGCAAAGTACAAAAGTTTTAAATGAAATCAACGATAACGAATTCAGTGATAGTGAGTGACGTGCTTGCACCAACCAGAAAGCGTCCAAGGCACATGATTATAGGTGAGAATAGTAAAGAGGAAGGTACGCGGCGTCAATCATGGATTTAACAGAAGGTAAAAAACACATCGCTAATTTGGAAGTATTCTGAAACCTGTGTCATAAAAGCGTCTGTTTTAAATAATTTATGCTATGGGGGGGGGGGTTAAAAGGCCTTTGGGGCACGGGTTAACATTAAAATTAACAGCGGATGTCACTTCTAAAAATCATTTTTTCGTATTCCAAGTCAATTTAAGGGGTGAGAGAAAAAAAAATTTCATACCAATATTAAGGTTTTCATTAAAAATGCCGTAACTATCGAACCGTTTGAATTAAAAAAAATTTCCAAGCACATTCTTGCAGGGCATTAAATTCTCCGTATTATCTCTAAATTCAAAATATATTGTATACGAACCATTTGAACAACATGGTACGGAATTGTTTTTGTGATCACGCACATTCCGTGCACTTATTCACTTTCAATATATTATCACGTATACGTATAGGTAGACATACTATAATCATGAACCTTACCGTTGACATGGAAACAACGGAAAATCGCTTTAGCCTATCGACCAGTAAGACACGCACAGGCACACATAGGCGATATTTTTCCAGAGTCCTAGGCTCTAGACATTAGAGTCTTACAGATTGTAATACACCTGCGACCCCGTAATAGCCGCGAAACGAATGTTCTAGGATTAGAAAAAGAGATGGGAAAAGAAAAGGAAGAAATTATCGGTAAATAAGAATTATTTATTTTACATGTAATACGTATTTATGTACATATATACACATGGATTCGTAAATACCCGTGTAAACCGCTTATATTGTACGTCTCGCGGTTGTTAATACGTTTAACAAGCTACGGTCTGTAAATACATTATTGTTTATATATACGGTGGGACAAAATGGGAAAGAAGAAGAAAAAAAAAAAAAAAAAAAAAATTAGACCGATTTGAAACGTGAATAAAATCCGAACGCGTCGACCGATTTTCAAAAACTTTATTTTGCTTGAAACTAGAAGAATGAATCTTTCGTGTCGCGTTTGAAAATTTGACAAATCTTTATTAGCTGCTGAGATACACGCTCTTGAAAATCGGATCTGTCGAAAAAATTGTTGGGAGACTGATAGAAATTAATGTCAAAGAATGTTCAACTTAATTTCGAGCTTAAATTACGATTCAAGGACTTATTTATTTTGGTTCAATTCGTGTAAAAAAATAAAAAAAAAAAAAATATATATATACAAACTGTACATACACCGTGCTTTTAATTTATTTCGTTGATTTTTAATACTTTAAAGTCTTCTAGCAATTAATATGATCAACGCAAAAAAGCAAATGGGGGGAGTGGAATTCTCTTACTCGGTTCAACGTGTTCACCATTTACGGTAACATTAGTGTGTTTTGTTTTATTACGGTTTACTGAATTTCAGACAATTCCAAAAGCGCGAAATAACGATTTCTTCTCGGCACGAATCGTTACGATAACGTTACTAACTTCAATACGATTGACGAAAATCTCCTTTACATAGAACCAGGCCATGTGACTTCAACCTTCACAGATCAGTGAAAAATTCCCTAAAAAATCAAAAACGTTCTAATCTGATCTAAAAAACTTTTTCGATAATGTCAGGAAAACAAAATTTTAACCTTGAAACGCGTGTTTCGACACTAGATTCACAAGAAAATCTCGAAGAGTTTCTAAAATGTTGGAAAATAATCTTTGAATCAGAATTTTGGAAGAAAATTGAATCGGACATTACATAACATTAATTTATTTTAATCTCCGAGTGACTTTTTCGAAACATGTTTTTCAACCAGCGTGTATCTCAATAACGAATCAAGATATATCAGATTTTCAAAGATTCGTTCTTCTACTTTCAAACAAAATAAAGTTTTCGAAAATCGGTCGACACGTTTGCATTTTATTCACGCTGAAAAAAACCGTCCCTTTTTTTTGGCCCACCATGTATACATGTATGGTAACAACTCTCCTCAGACCGCGCAAAAACTTGCTGAGACAAAATTTAAGCTGCGGTCTCGGCGTGAAGTAGAAGAAAAAAAAAACAAGAATTAGAAAGAAAAAGTAACACGCAAATTATCGCGTTTTTCGTTGCGGCCAAACCGCGGCTGGGAATCATAAATAGGCGTTTATAACAGCACCAAAACTCGACTCGGAGGATTCGGTATTACTCCCACAGCGAAAGTTTTAAGCTATTACGCTGTACGTGTTATCATATGTATTACATAAGCCCCGAGGAAAATTAGTTCTTGAAAATTCGGTATCCTTCAGTCTTCTTTTCCTCTTTCTCACATTTCTTTTTTTGAACGGTGCGCTGTCGGGATCACACAATCAGACTCGGTCCTTGGCTTCTATTTTATACGGGGCATTCCACCTCGATTCTACTACGATCTCTTAGATTTGGTCCGCGATTTTTTTGGATTGCTGTTCCAGCTCTAAGAAACATTCCAATTTATTTATTTTTTTTTTCTCTTCACAACTTTTCTACCCTAACTGACGATATTTTGACAATGATTTGAAGATTTTTGAAAATTATGAAAACAATTGCATTAATTCTGCGGACGGAATCAAAAATATTGTAACGAAAGTTCAAGTGGGCAGGCAAAACGGTGATTTTCTATTTATTTGTCGGAAAATTTTCAAATTTTGTTTAGTCATTTCGATCTGTATTTTTTTTTTTTATTTCGAAGATGCAGGGTACAATGTATCTTCCTTAATGCAACAACGATCTGTACATTTCATTTCAAATTAACAATTAAAAGAAAATCAAAAAAAATGAACGTCACTTTTTTTTGGTTGTTTTGTTTTTTCAATTTTGAACTTTTATTGAAATTCGCAGTTTGTTGTTGTATTCGGGAAGACATAACAAACTCTGGTAAGAAAACAAAAAACCGACATTAATAAAAAACATTTGTTAATTATTTGAATAGTTGACAAAGAATTGTAAGAATATTTTCGGTTTTGGCCACACGATTTGTGTTACAATTGTTTTCATAATTTTCAAACAATCTCGCAATCATTGTCAAAATATCGTCATGAAAGTCGATCTGGGGGCACCGAGGCGGTTGGAAAAGTTTGAAAAAGAAAAAAATTGGAATGCTCCTTAGAGTTGAAAATTTATGTTTTCGTATAAAATTTTCAATTCCGTAGACAATTAAGTGCTTTCCGGAAAGCTGGATTCTAAAGCTGTGGAGGTTTTATGGATCTAGAAACGCCATCAATGAGCAGCTAGCGTCTCCGGTGACAGTTTCTGATCAGGATCGCGAATTTGAACGCTTTTGGGGGTGACGAATTTTCGGAACGATCAGAAATAATCGATCTTATATTAAATAATTACAATCGGTTCTTGTTTTTCACTCCCACGAACGACGCAACGTCGGTGTCTTGCTTAATTTTTACTCGCGGTTATTGTTCTTCGACTCGATTAATCGACGCTACGATTATTTTTATCTCAGTGGCCATCGCGTAGCGAATAAAAATAAGAGGTCGGAGGTCATAGAATTCGGTATCAGCCGGCCGTACGTGTGTCTCTATATCTCGGGGGAACGTGTAAGATGCTGTTTGGTTTCTTCCGCACGTGAGGCCAAGAGACAGATCAATATATGAACGGCTTGTAGGTTGGCAAGAAGAGGCGCCGCGACGCTTTGCCGAGACTCTCTTGGCTCTTTCCGGCTTCTCAGCATTATCACTCCCTGCACGAAGACCGTATTATTCAATCATCCGTAGTGTTTTCCTCAATTTTATTCGGGATTTACCCGAGCCTCGAACCAGCGATTTTAAGATTTCGGGGGAAAAGCTGGGTCAAAATTTAGAGGAAATACAAATATCGTAAATCTTACATCTCACGCGCCGAATACACGGGCAGAAATTTTTTCGGGTCAACCCTTTCGGTCACAGTCGAAAATTTTCGCGTCCCAGCCTTGCGCAAGGCAAAAAACTCTCGGGTTACAAGTTTCGATAGCGAACGCTCGAATTTCGATAGTGTTTTCGATTTTACACCCGCTGTATTGAATCCGACATCTTGGATTTAGAGAATTGTCAAATTCTGACTTGAGATTCGTGATCAGCGACCCGAAAAATCCCTGGTTAACAAAATTCCGGCCAAAATATTGAGTGGAAAAAACGCGTGACCGAAATGGTTAAGGGGGTATTCTAGTGTAGAAATTTGAAAAAATCGATTTTTTTTTTTATATTTTCAAAGCTTAACCTTTCAAGAATGTGTCCTTAAAAGGACAAGTCAAAATTTCAATTATTTTCAGAGATATAGCCATTTTAGTGACACGTCTTCAATACTGGCTCGGCTGGAACGAATTTTACTCGAAACTTTAAACGCGTTTTTCTCAAAACTACATTTTTCAAAACGGTTGACATGATTTCTCAAGTTCTATTAAACCGATTTACTTGAAATTTGGTGAGAATCTTCTCAATACATGTCTCTATCGCACGAACTATTATTATAACGAAATAATAATTTTTACTATTTTTAAAAAATTCAGAAACGTCCGAAAAAATCAAAAAAAACGTATTATTTTTTCGGACAGCCGTAATTTGGCAAAAAAATTTTTTTTCGACTTTTTTTTAGTTAGTACGATAGTAGCATTTATGTAGATTAATAATCTTTTTTTTTTTTTTTTTCTAATTTTGAAAATGCTTGCAATCGTGACAACATTGGCGCGCCATTTTTTTTGTAGCCCCCACTTCAACAACTCATAGCACTTTCAATTTTGTATTTTTTGACTTGTTTTTTTTTTTTTTTGTAAACGTGAAATAATAATAAACGCCTGATAAAAAAATGGATGGTAAAAATATTTTTTGTTTTTTGTTTATAGCACTTCCAAAAACACCTCAAATCCATGCCTCTACACTAGAATACCCCCTTAAATCTACAGCAATTGTGGCAATATTTAAAAATTCGATAAAAAATGTTACAAAACTAATAGCAAGAGTTACAAACATGCTACGTATATTCAATGCAACGGATACAAAATCTACGTTACATTTTTTATTCCGTCCGTGCGATTGAGCTGCTGATTATTGTTGTAAAAAAGAATCGATCGAGCTAGGGCAAAGTAGAAATATGCATAAAATCGTCTTTTATAATTGGACAATATATTACCGTTACAAGATCATGCAACAGAGGTCAGTGAATGCTTTTCCCTCTATACTCAGGCATCCTTGACCATTTTGTCACATGTCTGTAATATTAAATCCCTGCAGCACGGTTACGTTGTAAGGCTAAACGGATTTCAGACCTGCAACGACTTCAATTATTATACCATTATTATTATTATTTTTCAGTGAGAAATTAACTTTTTCACATCTTGACAATATTTTGTTGTTTTGGACGAAGAAAAAAAAAAAAAACGAAATATCGTTATCATCGATAGTGAATATTTCACTCTACTCGTGTTACGTAAAATTGTTATTTTGCTAAAAATAAAAATTTATCTATTCAAATACCAGCTTACGCTTGTTTTTTTTTTACTTTCTTTTTTGTACGGACCAACCTGTAACAGATCCTTACGTACGACGTCCTTTGTAAGATAAAATAAATTTCCACGGCCGATAGAAGTAAAACTGAGCGTCGTTAATGATTGTCAACTGAACTGATCATTGAAATATTTGACAAGTCTGCGATAAAGAAAAAAAAGAATATTTAAAAATTTGTCGGAACGTGGAGAAATCATACGTCGAAGAAGTTGATTGGAGAGAAATCGAATCTGATTGTGTTCGTTTTTAATAAAAATTTCTAGCACAGCGTGAAATCTCTTCGGCTACGCGGCGTCGATTCGTCGTGAAAAAATCGGTATATCTATACATTGAAACGCGAGTGGCTGCACAATGGGTCGAGGAGGGCGGTGGAGGGTTGAAATATAATCGGAACGATCGGGGGACGATGCAGCATCCTTGGTGGTGGTGGTGCACAGTCTACGGATTAGCTCGCTTATAGCCGTAATCGCGCCTATTTAGCTGCCCGCTATAATTGGAATTTAACCTTTAGCAGGCGTCCAACCAGGTGACCCGACGGCCGTCGGTCGACCTAGATATCCACCTCTTCTTCCTCCCCCCCCCCTCGTTCGCGTCACCTTCATTCAATAATTCACTCCGCCATCCACTCTCGTCTCTCGAAATATCGAGGCGGTACGACTTGCCTTTGAATGCGAGTTACGTGAGGAGATTCGTGTACAGGGTGAGGAAAAAGTACGGAAGTCTCTGGAGCCGATGCGGGGTCAATTTATAAAAATTACCAAGGTCAGGAGGCAGAGAAATGCGATTTTAGACGTTGCAATTTATTAATATGAAAATTCATACACACATTGGGGTGAGATTGAACTTCGCACTCATACTTCTTACTTGTAAAAATAATAATTTATAAAGCTGCTATAACCGATCTCCGGGAGCACCGTTTAACACTGTTTAACTTTTATACCACAGATAGGAACAAATATAGTCTCTTTAACGTTGCAACGCGATAAGAACACCATGGAATACATTTTTCTGCCCAAGTTGTTTCGTTTTTTTTTTTTTTTCAAATTCTTTGTTTTCCCATTTTCTCCGACCAAACATCAATGAATCGGACAACAGCTCACTTCTTTTTTACTCTAAGAATGAGGTTTTTTTTTTTTTTTTTTTTATATTGAATTTCAAATCGATTCCGGCACCCTTTCCAATCAAGCCTAAAAATCTAAAACAAATGACACACCGTTTTTTCGTTATTATCCATCGGTACCGGGGGGTGAGAAGTATGCGTTGGAAATTAACGACCACCCTTGTGTCTATGCAACGAGAATGATATTAGCAAAGTATCGTTACAACTTGAAATTTATACTCACATTTCGACTCTCTCTCTCTCTCTCTCTCTCTCTCTCTCTCTCTCCCTCTCTCGGTCGACGGAGTCGTTAGCCCATTTGGCTAATGGCCAGTCCTCGGTTTTCGAACAAAACTCACTCGTATGACTGTTGAACTCGGGAACGGTCGTCGTTTCGATACATTTTATTGACCAGCGAGACGCGTCTCGCAGTTGGTTTGCACTTACGTGTAAATACGACGCTAAAAAAAACGGTTCTCATTCGAAGCAGATTTCAAAGAGTTTTGCCGCAGCTAGGTTATACGGAAGCGATACTTTTTTGCCTTGTCATCTCCTTGGGCGCGGGTCAAAGTACGAAATGTTCAACTTTAACCGTCAGACTTATCGTTACCGTTTTTTTACCATTCGGAAATTCTAACCGCGGACCGTCGAATTTTTCTCCAAATAATCCTCGACTTTTTACGATGCGTTCCTGACGACCGTTCTCGACGTTCAAGTCCGGAGTAGCCCGTCTATCGGCTGGATCAACGTCCCGAGGGGAATCGGCGAAACTGCTGGATAGGGTGAAGGATATACGGATAAGAATACGTGAGGAGTTAGGTACCTACACACTTAAAAAGAAGGAGGGGATGGAAGAAACATATTGTATATATATATATATATATATATTAGGGTGGTCCTTATTTGGGGTGTTGACGAATTCCGATAAGTGCGCCCCCTAGACACGTTTGAAATAAATAAAAAAAAATGTGTGCGAAAACGGAGCGCTGTAGTCCAATTAGAAGACGTGCCTGTAAGCTCGTTTTGTTTTTCATTTGAATAACATGGGATTTTCAGACTACTTCAGTCATTATGTTTTTGAGTTGTCCCCATGAACGCAAAAAATTCTTTTTTCACATAAATCTGTTGTTCATGGGTACAACTACGCGTATATTTTTCCACAAGTCGTTATCACAACCTTTACGCCCCCCATCCCCCTGATATTATACACGACGGCAAATTGATCAACGTGAGAATACCTCTTTTTAGCCGCTTGGTGCTTGACAGTATTTCACCAATTAAAAGGCAGTCTTATTTACGTCATAAGTTTGTAAAAAAAAAGTAATTGTACATGTGGGAAAAAATATGTATTTCAATTAGTGTATTTAAAAACACATCGTTTATACTTTATACTTTTTTAAAAAGTAATAATTAAAATAAAATGTTTTGATCGCCGTCTGTTTTTCTGGATCGGGAAAGATTTTACGATATTCCGAGATCCATGAACAACAGATTTATGTGAAAAAAGAATTTTTTGCGTTCATGGGGACAACTCAAAAACATAATGATTGAAGTAGTCTGAAAATCCCATGTTATTCAAATGAAAAACAAAACGAGCTTACAGGCACGTCTTCTAATTGGACTACAGCGCTCCGTTTTCGCACACATTTTTTTTTATTTATTTCAAACGTGTCTAGGGGGCGCACTTATCGGAATTCGTCAACACCCCAAATAAGGACCACCCTAATATATATATATATATCATATATATATATATATATGGGGAATTCAATGCGAGTTAAACCAAAAAAATTTCTTCCACAATTTTCCCAGGCACTGAAACAGTACCGTAAATTTTTACTGATTTTTTATTCAACTATTCAATTATTTACAAGTATTTAAAGTTATTTTGAAAAGAACCTTTCGCAAAATTCTCAAAAACTGTACATTCTTTCCAAACATTTCCAAGTCCGGGCCCGTGATAGGCTGATATTTTTCTACTTTTACTTTAGTACTTTTACTTTTCTTTCATCAACTAAAACATTATTCCTCACGTGGAATATTTTTAGATTATATTCATTGTGAAGTTGATGAAAAAAAAAGGTCAATGAGCCAAAGAATTGGACAAAATTCGCACGTTTATGAAACCGGTCTAGATATGTTCTAACACAAGTGAAAAATAGAAGTTTAGAAATTTTTTTTGGAATTTTCATACCGTTCAAACGGTGTTCAACTTGACAAAAAAAAAAAAAAAATAGTGTTGAAAAAATGAAAAACCTGGCCTATCACGCACCCGGTTTTGAAACGTTTGGAATAGAAAATACAATCTCTGAGAATGTTTTGAGAATTCAAAAACAAAGTCCCGTTCAAAATCACTTTATATATATCTACAAATAATCGAGCAGTTGAATAACAAATTTGAACAAAATTGCCAGGTTGAATCAGTGGAAGATTTCACGTTATTAAATAACCGCCAAGGATATATTGGTTTGAAAAATTCTAAGTACGAGATTTTGTCAAAGAAATGTAAATAAAATTAATGTCACTTTTGGAGACGGGTTTGATTTTCGACCAAGATCAGAAATCGTGAGGGTCAGAGGTCGGTCGGGTTCGCATGGAATTCCCCCCTTCGTACACGTGCAAAATCGTACGTCGGCGAAAAGCTCTGGCAGTCAGAGTTCAAGAGGGAAAATTCGCATCTCTGACGCGATTCGCCGGGCGTCTAGGAGTCTGGACTCTTATATGTGCATTGCCCTCTTATTCACGGCTGGGAGGAACGCGAAGATTCGTTTCTCTCTCCCTCTCTCTCTCTCTCTCTCTCTCTCTCTCTCTCTCTGTATGGAAACCGCCGCGGGTATTGTAACACGGACAATTAGGATCCCCTATAATTGTCGGGTCGGTGCTCGACGCTTCCTGCACACTGTAATTACACGGTGTCACGTGACGACGTCGTTAGTTGTAATAGAATGGATTTCATTGTCAGTTTTCGAGATGCAGATATTCGAGGTTTATTCAGTTGTATAAAATTCAGAGACCGACAGATAGATGGGTTTGATGGTTTATCTTATCCATGACAATATTGGTCAAGCTTACCGGACGTTTACAAAGAGGACATGCGTGTGTGTGTGTGAGAGAGAGAGAGAGAGAGGCATTTGTTTAACAGAATGTCCTGGAACTGTGAGAGCCTCCTAAGGACAACTTCGGTGAGATATGAAAAGAAAATACACGACAGACGTAAACGTTTGAAATAAAATGTACAACAAATTTGTGTAAAAAATATATGATCACCATCTGTGAACTTTGCGCTATCGAACTCGTGCTACTCTGCCAAAATACAAGATGGGGATCATAAGTAGAAAATAGAGGATATCAAACAATAAACGAAACAAGGTAAGAGGCATGGAGTGTGCTTCTGATATAATTGAAAGAAATTCTCGGGCTGTTTAGACAATTTTCACCGAGAGAAGTTTTTAGTTCCGGTTAACGCTCGGTCCTTGACTATTTTAATTACTGTAACAAATGAAATTTTTCTCATTGTCGCAGTTTTGACTTTTGACTGGGGGTGGGGACAACTTACGTAATATATGAAAGTAAGCGGATCGTCGGATCGTCGAGCAAAAGTTTTCACGCCGATATTTGCACACGCGTATTTTATTTTTCAACTTCTCTTTCCTTCTCTCTCGCTATTTCTCTCACTATCCGCTGTAATATCTTCGCCTCGCTCTTTATTAACGCAGACCGTTTTTCTGGAAACCCTTCGCAGTTTCTATCCGGTATCCGGTATCCTCGATCCGTCTTCGTACTTTCGACCGTCGATCCCCCGCACGGTATCCGATATCCTGGACCAGCTCGCGATCGATCATGCGGCCTTAATTGATCGCAAATATATAGCCGTTTGACGTTTCAATCGATTCTCTTACGTAGCTTCGTTTTCTTCGGTTTTTCACGCCGAAGAAAAGCAATTGGAAGAAAAAACGTGCACCCCTTATTTTAGCGATTTTGTAATCGCGTTGTCATCACGAAAACTTCCCTTTCCATTAATCAATATAATAATTTGCGATCGTGTAGTAGTCGTTACGATTATAACAATCGTAAACAATTTTAAACCTTGACGTTAATTAAATGAAATTTGAAAATTTTGCCAGTAAGATAGTCTTATTCGTTGTTCGTTAAAGACAAAAACAAAATCACTGATGATTAAGGATGATTACACATGATTCTGTTTTTTCTTTTTCTTTTCTTATTAACGTAACATATTTCCTTACTCGTGTATATATATATATATATACAGTAAAATTTTTATATTCGATACTGTAAATCTTTCGTAATCATATATGAGAAAAATGTCGCGCATTCACCGTAGTCCGCAAAATGACTTTGTCACTTTTTTTTCTTTGCGTATGTTGCCTACTTATGTATGTAACCTACTTATACATCTAATGAAGTTCAAACTGAAATAACAAACATACCCGCCGCGTTTAGAAGGAAACAGGTGTCCGACCGTCTATTCTTTCCATCCGTCACTGATGTGCTTTAACTGTATGTATAAAATATTTAGTGTATATGGTATAAGTGTATGTTGGACGTATGTGGGCTTCTGGGAGATCATAAACCTGTCGGATATCAAGAGGATAAAGAGAGAGAGATCATTCTCCGCGTGTATACGGTTCGCGGCCAGAGTGCCGAAGCAGTTCCACTGTATACGTGTGTAAAACTACCGAAAACAAACAACTCGAGATGAGAAGACTCCCTAGCGTTTTATCTACTCGCAAGCTGCCGCGCTGTTATATGTATGTAATAACATTAGGGTGTTTCGGGAAGAAATCGACGAGTATTTTGCGATTTTCCACCATGTCACGCTGGGAAGAATTTCATTTGTTACGGTATCTAGAAAAATTGAGTAAAACTGGTATCGTTAGAAAACTGTTTGAATATTGTTGGAATTAGGAAAAACGAGGTACGCCTAACCATTTTCCGCTATCGTCGATCCTTTTTTGGTTATCGCAACGCAAAATCAGTTTGTTAGGTTTACTCTACTTTTCTAGTTAAACGAGGCTTTAGCCTCAATTTATTCTTGCACAAGCGTTAAATTTTCGCAACAGTTGCAAGAAAATCTAGCAACAGCGATCGTAATGATAAAGAACAGCAACGGATACCAGACTTTCCGTTAACAGCTAGAAAACTAATTTTCATTTTCTACCCAGAACTATATTTTTCGATTGTGTTAAAACAATGAAAATAGTTAAGGACCGGAACTAAAAATTTCTCTCATTGTAGGTATCAAGAAAATCGGTGTGGTAAATTTTTCCTGGTTATACTTTCCTCGTTACGTAATACAACATATCGACTTGACGCGTCTGATATTGAAATCGACGAAACAGGGTTCTTTGGCTTTACTCTGGACGCAAAGTACCGGGGAGGCTTAGCCTAGGATCTGTATAACTGCCGCACGTTGGCAGAGAGAAAAAGAGCGAGCGAGAAAGAGAGAGAGAGAGAGAGAGAGAGAGAGAGAGAGAGAGAGAGAGAGAGGGAGGGTGTCCGTATATTATAAATAGTCGGTAAGAGCTTTTGCGGTTAGTCGTTACTAACTGTTGTCGCGAAGAGATAGATAGAGAGAGAGAGATAGAGAGAGAGAGAGAGAGAGAGAGCGAGAGAGACCCCCTCGACTGATATACATATTCACACGCTAAATAGAGAGCACTATGTTTTATTTATAGACGCGTACATAAAGGTACAGCCTCTGCATGGGTATAATAATAACGATAATAATAGTAACATTAATAATAACAATAATGATGATACGTACGTACACGTATCGCGTACGTATGCACGACGTTATACATATATATATCGTACACGTTGCCGCTGATGGCAAATTGCGACCCGACGTATTACTTGACACGCGCGCCTCGCCGTTTTTTGCCAATTTTCCACGTTACATATTGTTTAATATTTTACGCTGGTGGTACGGGTATTGCGCGTGCATGCATGCGTAAATCGGTATTGTAGAAAAACACACACAAGTACGTCATCGCGCTTTATATATATATATACACACACACACACGACTGAGTTGGTCCGGTTGACAATGGATCACGTGGAATTTTCTGTACTACATTATAATGCAAAGATGACGGTACAACAATAACAACGACAACAACAATAATAATTAATAATTATTAATTAATCCTCGCCGCTATAACATCTCGCATCAAAGTTTATTATTCTTTCACTGTTTGACTTCTTTTCTCGAGATTCGAGAAACAAAGTGCCGATTTCTGTGGTTCTTATTTTAACAAACGTCGCGCGCTCGGACAAAAAAAAAAAAAAAAAATTAACAAATTAATAAATGAATACAAATGCCAATAAGAATTATTTCAGTACGTGTCGTACAATAATGAGATTCCACATGCCGTGTTGTGTAATTATGATTTTATATTGTACGTACAATCAGATTTTAAATCTTTTTTTTGTTTTTTTTTTACGCACAATGCAAGGTGTAATATTACGTTCGATTTGTCGGTACGATTATTCGGTGTAACGTACGTTATTTATACACGGAGGTGTATACCACCTGAGTTGGAATGGAAAAAAAAACAAAAATTACCCACTCCGAGATAGATTTGACATTTCGCAGTAACTTGATCGTAATTTTTAACTTTTTACTTACCGTGCGATGCAGATATTAATATAAGTTTCCGTCACAAAATCACCTTCTCGCGCTTTGTTTAAAGAAATTATATTATAATACAGTGGTAAATAATAATAATAATAATAATGATGATAGTAATTTTTGGATTCTTTTCTCACCCCAATTTTTACATACATACATACATACATATATATATAAAATTGAAAATCAAACGAACTCAACCTGTCAAAAAGCTCATCTTTGTACAGAATGTTTGTTCTCTTTTTCCACACGAGATATAAATTTTCTTTTCATTTCAAGAGAGCCTAGTTAGTTCACTTTATAGGTCGTGCCTTATAACGGTGTCGAAAATTCAATGTATCAGATATATATTTTTGTTCACGGGGGGCGTAGACCCCGGGCGTGAGTTGAAATTTATGCGCGTATCATTTAGCACGCCCACGATCTTTCAAGGATGGCTCACTCTTTGAATATACGTATTTTATATATATATATATACACGTGTAACCACCTACTTATACCTACGCCGGGTGAAATGCTGGACAACAGAGAACGGCAACACGAGCAGCACGTGACTGTGACTTAAGCTCGACTTATCCGCCACGCGAGCTTCTGGCACTCGAGGTTTTATTTTTATATTTGGATTCACTTTTTTCTTATTTATGTTTCTCCTTTTAGCCCCGCTTTTCTATTATTTCGACTCTTTCATTTCAGTTGTCGTACTCGCCGCTTCATCGATTCAATTACACCGTTCGACGCGAATTTTCGATCTCGGTTTTTCCAGCGATGTCAAATTTTCATTTCTTCCACGCAGCTTGAAGAGAGGAACGAATAAAAAGAATTTTATCGGGCAAAGTTTGCTTTTGTCGAAATCAGAACGATGTTTCGAATCTTAAGAGAAATTACCCATCTTATGAAACATTTATTGTATACGATAATTAAACAAACTTCAGTTTTGCGCTCGGATCGCTTTTATTTAAAATTTGACGATTAATCGCAGTCGAACGGAAATATTTTCTCCTCTTCTTGAGCTTGTAATTAAATAAATAAACTTTCATTCCGTACATCGAATAATAACGTAAATTTTCAATTGTTACTTGTAAACTTTAAGTTTCTCTTTTTAACGCCGATGAATGAGTCTTGAATTTTGTAGAAAAAATCAATCTTACTATATACAGGTTTCGGTGGTGAGAAAATATCGTACGCCTGATGGTTAATTTAAACAAATAAGAATAAAAATTAAAAATAAAAATGGTATCGCCCCTGTACGCATATTTACACGGTTGCGCAACTTATACTTTGGTATATTTTTAAATTTTGTTGTGCTTGCGCAAACCGCGCGAAAATAAGAGGAGTGAGAAAAGAGGGAGAAAGAAAAGAAGAGACAAAAAAAAAAACAAGAAAAACAAAAATTAAGAAAAATTAAGTAGAAACCGATGAAAAGGAATGACAAAAATTACAACTATGTGAGAAAAATACCGAAAAAGGGGGCAAAAAAAAAAAAAAAAAATAAGAAATACTTTTCGAAATAAATGAACAACAAATATAAAGCAGTACAGATTTTTGGAAATTTTCCATGCATTTGCGTTTGTGTGTGTGCGTTGTGTTTTTTTTTTTTTTTTTTATAAATAATTCATCGTTACCAAATTCGTGAAACAAATACTTGCGGCGAAGAAATCAGCTTGCGGGGTAAGGAAGAGGAAAAAAAAATAAAAAAATCAAAAAAAAAATCAATATTACATTCATAATAACGAAGTAAAAAATGAGGCAGGGTCAGGTGAAACAGCTGACACAGATTGCAGGTATAAGAGCGGAAAATTTGGGGCAGCACGGTTATACGTAGGAATGGTAAATGGTCAGGAGCCAAGGCCTTGACTCGGTTTAGCTTACAGTTCGCGACTCGAGGTGATTTGCCACGGCTGGTGGTAAGGTTTAATACACCGAAACTCTCTGCACTGTTAGCTGAGCGATGATGAAAATCGCTTGATCCTCCTTAACTTTTTCGCGATACACGTTTAATCCAACTGCGGTGGAAGAAAATTGACGCGGTAACGAAAGAGAAGATTCTCAACACCGATGACGATTTTCCGATAATATTTTCGGATCGTGAATTATTGCTAAAAAGAATACTATAATGCGTTAGGGTGGTTTTTGATAGAGTTGTCTTTGAACTTTTACTATCCCAGGAGCTTAAAAGCTTTGTAATTGGTAAAAGAAATTTTTTAAAATTTCGGAAAATTTTAGGCTTCTATGTCAACTCTAAGACAGTCCGCTTTGCGGCTGAGCTATTTTATCTTATGGAACGTAACACGGGGAAGAGACTTTTTGTTACTCCTCGAAATTTTATGAGCCGTTGGAAAATGGACATTTTTTTAGACAATTTAACGCTCTGCATAAAAGCTCCGATGCATAAAATTCGTTAACGAAAACGTTCGTATATTAAGTTACGTTCAAAATTTAATTTTTATAAAATTATCGTTCTGTCGAGTGTAGCTAAGAATTAAACGACTGTATTCTTCGTTATTTTCGGTATACTCGTCAATGATTTAAAAAATTTCAAAGTAGCGAACAAAGTTTTTCCCAATTTTATTTCCATAAGATATTTCGATCACGAAGCGGGGATTTCGTATATTCGAATTTCACCACCCTAATACGACGTCTTTGTATACCTAAATACAAATTTCTTCTTGAACTGAAAGCCCGGAGTTATTGGAGTTTTTACGAGAACGTTAAAATTCAACTTTAACGGATGAATTTTTGTTATGTTTAATGAAGGACAAAAAAATTTCTCCTCGGATTGGAAGCAAGAAAATTTGTTTGCAATTGATAAAATTTTGCAAGTCAATTTAGTTAAATCAACCCACATCGGAGCTACGTTTGAAAAACTTTTACTTCGATATGTAAAATGTCTTTCCGTCACTTACCGAAGCTGACATAAAAAGGCTTTGTCGTTTATCCCGTACTAATGATAACTCTACAGCTTTTCGCGTACGCGTATATATAATGTACACGGTTTTTTCAGCCCCCGCCCCTAAACGCAAAAGATTGATTTCAACTTGGCGTATATCCAGGAAACTGAGTGCTGAGATTTCTATTCGTTTCTCATTGCTTGTGACATGTCGTTTTTATTTATTTAGTTGTTTCTTTTATTTTTTCCCCATCGTACTATTTTTTCTTCTTCTTCTTCTTAAATTCTTTTTCACTTCAAGAGTTGTCGCTCAAAAGATCGTGCTCGCTTACGCGTGTATAGGTACATAATATTAATGACGTGAAAATTATTTATTTCGGTGTTCACTGATCCTGCCCGTGAGCTTGAAATATACCTGACGTGTGAAAATGACGCAAGGAATTATATCCAATCGCATGTCGTAGAAGTAAAAACACCTAGTTGAAATATGTCAATACGAAAATAGAACGTATTTCGTATTATATATGGTTTTACATTATATACATATGTCTACGGCATCGAAGAGATGCGAAGATTAATCAAAATATTTTTATGCCTCATTACATCTATGTATTATACTCATATACTGCACGCTTACCGAAAATTAATAATGAGATTACAATGTGAACATAGTATTGAACATGACAAATTTTACGTAATCAATTACATAAAATGGTTCAATGTATACGAGGAAATTAACAATAATCGACGCAAGTGTCTTTATATGTATATGTATTATGGGTATAATGGAATTACAAAGAAAGAAAAAACAAATAAAAAAACGAAGAGAAATTATTAGAAAAACCGAGATTATAGGAGATGAATAATAACGGTACAGAAGCGAACTTCTCGCGTACCTATTACACAAAATTTGGTATCTGGCCAAAAGTGAAGAAGAAAAGAAAAGAAAAGAAAGAAAGAGAGGGGAAAAAAAAAATTTTAACGAACGAACGAACAAAACCGATTTGTCTTCAAATGAGTTTCGGAGTTTTGGAACTATTATAGTTTTGCGAAGGGTTGAAAGGATTGAAAGTTCCTTCGTATAATAAAACGGTGGGAGTTTTATTCGTTGATCCGCATATTCGTTAAAATAAGTGAAAAGTAAAGAGGAAATATTGTGCGAATGGGAATTGAAAAAAAATGTAGTAAGAAAATTCTGTTTCCAGGTACGTCGGATTTTGGATTTGAGGAAATTTTTGATTATATTTACTATTTCAAAGATTTTAGTAAATTCAAATGATTTCATTAGGCTTCGGTATAAGGATTGCAGCTAATTTTACACAACGAAAGAAATTTCAGGAAAACATTTTATGACTATTTCCATATTTCACTATAACGAAAAAATAAATAAATAAATAAAAATTAATACAGTTCCGAGTAAAAAATGAAAATATGTTTTTCACCTGTGATGAAAAAATGTAGTATACGTTATTAATATTGTTCGTCACGATAGTTTTCACTATATTTTCTTGTATAGCTATTGCGATGATTCGATGATGGTGCAGAAAAATAAATTGACGTTAAGGCCTCATTCGACTGATGAGTAAATGTGGAAAACCGAAGAAACATAATACGCGAATGTTTGCAATAACTGGATAACGTGTCATCGACGACGATAGTTTGGCTTAAATAGTTACATTTGCGTAAAATTTCAAGGATTTCATTGATGCAGGTATCGTGATTTCACCATAATTTGGTAGTGGTTCAAGAGTCGAAGGGGTGAACCAACCGGTCGTAGCGTCTTCGGTCGTCCTCCGCATGCATTATCATCGGTGCAATTTGGGAATCGGGGCGCTGAACGCTTTTGACGGAGGCTTATCGAAGCCGACGTCACGAGGGAATTGGGGCGAAGCGGAATCGACGATCTCTGCAGTCTTTGAGAAGGCCTTCCTGCTACTGGCAGCGTCTACGAAACGATATCGATTCTCGCCTCCGTTAGCCAATGATCAATCTCGAGGTTGCGAACGAGTGGAAATACACGTAGAAAGAAGAAGAAGAAACCGAAGGGCAACGATATAGAATTTTTTAAAAAGCGAAAACTTGACGTACAGAATTTAAAAATGGTGAAAGTCGAAGTCGAATGGAGAGGTGAAAGATTAGAAAGGTTGGAACGTAGAATGCCAAAATGTAGAGTCGTCGGAATTCCTCTCGATGATATAGGATCTTGTGCAGGTTCTCGATTTTTCTGTTCCATGTTTTTTCTCCTTTCTGTACTTTGTCTTTATGTGTTTCGACTTACCATCTATCCAATTTTCCGCACTCGAACCTTCCACATTTTTTAATTCCATATTCTGGTTCTTCTATCGAACAGCAATCCTACTTTTTGTTTTTATCCTTATCCTCTCGAGGACGACAAACATGCCCGAACTCGTAACGCTTACGATTATTAACGTATCTTGTTTATTTCTTACATACATGATGCAAGTGTAGTATAAGAAAATGATTATTCCCCTCTTGATCATAATCATCCAGACAGTTTACCAGCACATTTTTTTGGTTAATTCTTTCAGTCATAGAAGTCAATATAACGGCACCCTTTGATTTTTCGTGTTTCTTTTGTCAATTTTTTTTTTTACATACCACGCAGAGTTCTGAATTTTTTTTCGTATTTTTAGGTAAAAAAAAAATACTCGAACTTTGAAATGATTAGGATTTTTTTGTGAATTCGTAACTCTTAACAATCGTTATGAGCAATCATATGCAACGGAACCGTGTTTTCGTAAATGTAATTCGTTGGCGGAGAAATTTGATAGTAAACGTACAGGTACTAAAAACGCTTGGAATTCATTGGTTGACAAACAGAGATCTCAGAATTGCCGTTAGATTTACAAATAATCAATGCATAGGGGTAGTTTTTATCCTCCTTTGGGGTGCACATAGATAGTATTGGGGGTTGCACCTATTATCAGCCTAAAATCTTACTCTCTGAAAATAAATATTCATATAAATCTCGTTGAATTGAAATGATAATTCATCAGTCCCGTTTTCGCTCCATTTTAGGGGTTGTTTTTAGTTTCACAAAATTTTTTACGTCGGATCCCCATTCCGCGTCGCAAAGATACACAGGAAACGTGTAATCGGACTTCCGTGCCAGTGAAAAAAACAAAAAAAGAAAAATGAAAAAAACTGAATCGCATAACTGATCGGCTTTGGCGATAATTTACCGCGGCTGTGACATCAAAATTCAACCCTCGTAATATTTACCGTCAAATATTGTTCAAGTCATCGTACGTCAGTTTGACGGTCAACAGGTGAACCTTTAAACACATCCTGGGAACAACTTTTATTTCCAAATCTCTGCACTCCGTGTCTTGTACTTCTATCTAGTCAATAATAGAATCTCGTTTTTGGCAAATTGTAAATTCGGCAAGAGAGCTAGACATAGAGAGGGAGGGAGGGAGGGAGGGAAAGAAAGAGAATTAATCGGAGAGCGCTGCAAGCATCGAGAAAATGAGTCTTAGCAGGGGGGATCTTGCAGGTTTAATTCTATTTATATTTTCATGCGCTTCGTATTTATAGTATATATATAATTTTTCGTGAGACCGTAACGCGTTGGCCAGAAATAATGTATCCTTCTGCCGAATTTATATACAGTGTGTCTATACATGTATACGTGTAACTACATGTATTATATATTATATATATATATATCCGCAGTTAACGATCAGCTTCCGTGACTCAAATTCGGATTTGATCAACGCGCAGAAAACGAAATCGGATTTTTTAATCAACACGAATTGGGACGCGACGAATAATTTATATTTTACAGGTAACTTACCTGCCAATGGGAATGAGAAAGTTTGAAAATTTGAACGAGCGTTTGATCGCCGTGGATTTCGACACGCAAAAAGTGAGAATCTTTCGCGCATTGGCAATCGGACGAATGCTCGTGTTATACTTTTTTGCACATTTCGCATACCTACGCGGGACATCGGATGTGTGCAACAACGGTGAGGTCGCCACCGAGACACGTATTGATCTGACGGCGCGCACGCACCTCGCCGGTGAAGATCAAGCTCCGTTCACACCGCGAGTACCTCAAGTACACTGTGTACATAATTCGGAATCCGCGGATTCGAGTTTATGTCAGGGTGGTCCTCGAAGAGGCATTTTTTGAATTTTCACTATCGACTATCCACATAATTAACAAATAATTCCATAATTTTTTCAGACTTTTATCTTAACTATAGCCTGTGCGCCAAAGAGGGTGGATTTCTCCGCTCAAACCTTTCGGGGGCACGTCAAATCTACCCAACGGATTTAAATGAAATTTGGTAGAGAGAGGTTTTTTGGGTAACCGATGACAAATGTGAACTCAAAATTTGAAAATTCAAAGTTGCGGATCCAATACGGTGGACCAAAACCCCAAAAGTCATTCGATACTGCCATATTGGAACCGCCATTTTGAATTCTGTAATTTCGAGTTTAGATTCGTAATCGGCAGCCTCGAAAATCCCCGCGTATTGAATTTTATCGAGATCAAATGTCTTCTTGGATTACGCCCCACCATATCGGATCCGCCATTTTGAATTCTATAAACTCGAGTTCGGATTCGTAATCAGTGACCCAAGAAACCCATCTATATCAAATTTCATCTAAATCCGTTGGGTAGATTTGACGAGCTCCTGAAAGGGTTGAATGGTATCCACCCTATTTGGGGACGGGTCAGAGTTGAGATAAGAATCTGGAAAAATGAGGAAATTATTTTCGAATCATCTTGAGTCGATTCGTGGTGCGAGCCGGTAGAAATTCGAAAATAACCTCTTCGAGAACCACCCTATAAAATAATACGTTTGAAGATGTCGAGAGACCAAATCGCGGGGAAAGGAATTCGGAAAGAAGAGAAGGGGAGCGAAGTTTAAACGCAAAATTAATAGCTGTCATAATCGACTTAACGATCGAACCGTGTGGCCGGAAACGAAGCGCGTGTCGCGATGCGTATAAAAAACCTGGGACTGGTACGAACACCGGTTAATTATGAAAAACATAAAAAATCAAATAAAATTACACGTGTACTTGACACTTGATTTTTTCTGTTTCTTCTTGTTTCATTTTTTTTTTTGCTCTTTTTTTACACAGCCACGTATTCATTGAATTTTAGGTTACATACCGTACATGTGTATCTGATTAAGCTTTACGAAAAATAAAACAGACCGGTCTGAAGGATTGCAGAAATAAAGATGGACGGGGACTTATGTTAAATATCAAGATTATTTGCAAAAGAATGAACACCGATGTTAGAAATTATTGAGAGAAATTTTTGTGTTGCGGTTATTGCGAACGGTCCTTGAGTATACTGATTTTTTTTAAAGAAAATTAAATTAATTTTGTGGTACGTGTCGCTGTAGTTTTTGATTATGGTTGTTCGATAAAAGATTTCCTTCCAGTTACTTTTGGTGTAATTTAACTACGATAGTATTAACACATTGACGTTGAGGCCAATTTCGATCTACGATTGCAAAAAAATGCAGTCAACTAAACGAACAGATTTGATGTTTCAATGTCGAGAATATGCAATTTCCACGGTGATGTTTAAACCGTTGTCTTAACGATTCCCTTCGTTCTACCAGAACTTCTTACAAGTTGTTGAAACTGAATTTTTCAACTGGTTTAATGCGTTTCACGAAACATCGTTGCAAAATGTTTGTCGGTCTTTGCGGCAGGGTGACGATGAGGTCGGAATAGTCAGCCGACGTGAGGTTTCAACAGGTAGAACCGATATCGGTGTAGAGGAAGGAGGGATCAGTTTGATTGGTTGTGCAGGTCGCGTGTCCGCGGTATAACTTTGATGCATTGAAGTGCAGCTGCAGCTCCGCAGAAATCCCGAAGGTATTTCTAGCTTCGAGTCACGTATCCGAGTGCAGATGTACAAGCTAATATACATGCACGTATGACTTGTTGTACACCTATAGACGTGTGACGTACACATACTCGTCTGCAATAATGCCCGAGGTGAAAACCGCGGAGGAATCACATCGGGACTTTGGGGAAATCGCAGTGTAAGCGGTTTTAAGGCCTGTCGTATATTGCCACGTATTGAACGCGAGCTGATGTACGAACAACAAATCTGCGGGTAAAAGTCTATTTGCGTGAACCGATATTTCCAAGGTATTACAGAAGGTGGCAAGCCTGAGTCGACGTTACACCTACGAATACGTGTAGCTGTTATAAAGGCTTTGTAATTGCGAAACGCTGCGTCCGGATTGCCAAAACGATCCGCGAATTATAGAATATCACCCGGGGATACCTTCATTATAATTCTGCCGCAAGGCAAATAACCGGGCGATCCGCCGCGGGTCAAACAATATATTATTGTATTTGTAGATTTCTGTTTTACCGATAGAAAACGGTCGGGGTTATCGACAGGCTTACCTACCGAACGCGCATGCGCGAAACAATCGAACTCTATTGGTCGGCGAGTTCCTACCGCGGCGGTATATGTATATCTCCATCTGATCTGGTGGACAGGGGAGCCAACTCAATCGGAAACTGAGCACGAGATGTCAAATTATTCGCGTCTCGAGCGACGAATTGATACTCGTGTGTTGCCACCGAATGTTATTCGACAATGTGAGTTTTCCAATCACGGCAATTGCAACCGTTCGAGAACTGTTTAAGGGATCGTCTCAGTGTGACCCTCCGAAAAATCACTGATTTTCGCGAATTTTTTTTTTAATGTTCAAATAAACTAATCGGTCCGGTTTTTTTTTCATAAATAAATACGTTTATGAAGAATACAAAATGATTTTTTTTAAGTTTATTTATTGAGTGCATCATTGTTGTATAAATTGTTGTAATTTCACGTGAAAAAAAAAGGTGCTGCACGGTTTCCATGATGACGGCCGCAATTTTGATCTGAAAAAAAAATTTCAAAAAGATTATTGATCTGTAGGAAAGTCGCTATCGCGCTATGGACGGTTTTTTTTCTTTTTTCAAATTTGACAAAATGGCGGTGGTTTGAACAAAAAGTGTCGAATGTGGCCCTTTTTTCGATAGTTTTTCGTAAAACAAAATAGGAAGTTTTCAAAAAAAAAAAAAAGCTTCCATAGCGCGATAAAGAATGACGTTTAAAATGTTCTCCCGAAATTGGAACTAGATATCTTTAAAACTCTTCCTTTGAGAGTGGAAACCGTTTTGAAAAACACCATTCTGAGAAAAACGCGTTTAAAGATTGAAGTTGGAAAAGTTTATATAAATCGTTTACTTACGATCAATCGGCGATGCCAGGTCTTGATTTTTTTCTTGGGGGTTTCTCTCGTACGTCTATCCATGGTGGATGTTAAAAACGAACTGAAATACTTGGACAGTTTATTCTGCAAGGTTATAGAACCTAAGCACCTTAGTACTCGCGCAGGTAGAAAACCCGTTCCCTTTCTACAAGAAACGCTGTAGCGACCGTAATAATTTGACTTTCGATTTAAAAATTTGAGAGAATGTTTAGAACAGTGTATACTATACGATAATGCAAAAAAAAAAAAAACAATTTTTTGAAAATTTCACACTGAGACGATCCCTTAACCGGGAACAATAGAATTCGCATTAATCACATAACCTCCGTAAAAGCGACGTTTAATAATTGAACCTTGAGGTGGTCAGCCTGCGTGAAAATACGACAAAACTCGCGCATGCGCAATCGGGCACTTGATCTGCAGAGTTTCGCCGTTTCTTTTCCGTACATATAACGAATTCGACGTCGATCAGGTTGGCTATTTTTATTAATCACAAGAGGACGCGAAATGGGCTGGATTATAGACAGTAAAAAAAAAAAAAAAATATTTAGAAGTTTTGGACGTATGAATGATAATATTATACCCGCACAGCCATTTCGGTGAATCGATTCGAATCGGCGAAAGGTTGATGTAAATTTTACTTGGGGGAAAAACATTTGGCGAGGAATTATGTATAATAAGTGTATTGTATACCTTGTACAAAGATTGGCGAATAAACTAACTCGATTGATTAATGGATCGCGATCCGGTTTCAATCCTCCGCCGACGGTAATTTCCGCTGGAAACGAAGATGAAGAATATATGTATATACATATATATATGAAGCAGGCGACGAGGAAGACGAAGAAGCCCTGGATCCGTGACCTGACCTGACCTCGACCCCTGCACGGCGGCAAGTCGATCCGGCGTATAAAGAACGACGCAGTTTCGTCGCCGTCGGCTTTCATGGCGTCGCGACGTCGACGTCTCGTCGTATCGTCGTCAACGGCGTCGGCCTACCACGATCCTCCCTGTTTGCCATGGCCCGGAGATTGACATAATTCTTAATTTATTTTTCATCTTCTTCTTGTTGTTTGCAGTTCGCCCGGTCAAAAGAGAAATTTGTACATGGTTTTTTATTTTAGAACAATTGAATATCGAACTGTAAGTTAGGGTGACTTATAAATGACCGAAAGATTCTTTGGATTGTCTGGTGAATCGATCGAGACAACTGCGAAATAAAATTATTGCCAGTCACTTGTGGAACGATATGAAAAAGTCGTTGGTAATCCTGCAAAATTTGCGGTATTGTGGTGAAAGCTAAATTACCGTTTCACTTCATTCATCTTATTTATCGAGGTCTGTGCCGTATCGTTTTTTTGTTGATTTCCAACGATATCTCAAGCATTCTTGACGATTTGCAGTGATTTTGTCGTATTTCTTGTTTTCGAAGAGCAATGAAAATAAATGATAAACGGGTGATGGTAGGATAGAAAATGATTGAAAAAATTCACACCACAAGGTACAAGATATTGAAATAAAAATCACTGAAAAATCAATATCAACAAATCAAAATCGTTATAATTTGATTTCCAAATGTAGAGTCAGTTCCTCGTTAATTCGCCCACGTGAAATAAATCAACCCTCGATCGCTTCGTTATTTTTCTAGTTAATTGTTAGAAAATGGCGATAACGTTTCGACCAATCAACGTGGTATGTAATTACGAATGTAGCGTTTTACGAAAGTTGTTATTAAATATTCTCGCAGGGCGTGCACGGGGTTGTGATAGAATTTCACGCGACAAATATCCCGGTTAGCGTTTTAAATAAATACACACACACACATATATATGTACATAACTCTTGCCACCCTAGCCATACAGCGACGATGACGTGTATAATTTTGTTACGTTTATACCCTGCGCGTTATAACCGTATCATATCGCGTCACGTGTTTCGTTGCATTAAAGTGTGAAAAGAGCGGGCTTGTAAGTACGAACGCACAATTACGGAAGGAAACAAGCCGGCGTTAAAAATGTGCTAATTGGCGAACCGTTTGGGCTCAGTTCTTATCTCCGTTAATGTTTTATTCAATTATAACTAACCGCTTAGTTACCAAGCCGACGTAATAATATAATCGTTATACGGATTACACACACTATATATACATTTCATGCGAACCTAATGACGATAAGATTTCTTCAAGGTGACAGTAAATAAATTTTTGACAAATACTGAGAAAATAAAAAATGACGGACTTGTAAATAAATATATATATATATATTATTATTATTATATATATAAAAGACGATAACAGCCAACTGCGGAATTGTTAGGTACAATTTGCTGTTGATTGGGTAACGATTAATTGGTCCAGGATACAAAACAAAAATGAACTAATATATACGTAAGTCCGCAAAGCGCGCACATAAGGATAAATAAAAAATATTACAACAATTGGTAGGGACCTCTAAATATTTTCAATTTTTTTTTTTTTCTTTTTTGCAGTATTTGTCACAAATTTTTCGAGCGGCACCTTAAAAAAAAATATACGTTAAAAAATTAACTACCCCGATCTACAGTATACTCGATTTTCTTTATCACGTCGAAGCATTAAGCGTAGAACCATCGTTTTCTAATATACTAGTTATCAGTTTTAATTAACGTGAACTTTTTTTCTCTCTGCTTTCAGGTGGTCCTTGTCTTCATACTTAGTATAGCATCGCTCATAATATACTTCATCGACGCTTCCAAGTAAGTATCAAATCCGAGATTGTTCAACCCGATTCCTTGCAGTTTTTGTATTTCCCATTCGACTTGTATATTTGAAAAGAAAATTTGTATTCAATCGTTTCTTCCTTCCTGTCATCCTCTTCTCATCGCTCGTACAAAAACTTTCCAATCAAAGGTCTACATACGCGTATGTTGATTGTTGATTTCCTCAACTCACGCCGATCGACAGCGGGGTGACTAAACCTAAGACTGTTTGAATTAACGTAAAGTTTGATTCGAACTGTTGCAGCGAGAAGGTGGAACGGTGCCAGAAGTGGAGTAACAACATTACTCAGCAGATAGACTTAGCTTTCAATATATTTTTTATGGTCTACTTTTTTATACGCGTAAGTATAACAACCCAACATCAGCTTCACCTTACGTATAATAATACATTCTACCTACAACTGAGGCAATGCGATTCTACGTAGACTTTACCTCAAAATGAGTAAATAACATTTTTCATTCATTACTTTTTTGACATTTCGTTTCTTCTATCCAACGTCTACGTATACGTTATACGCGAAAGAAATAAGAAAGTCGCAAGAACCGCATGCGGCCATGATTTACCGATTACCTACCGGTAAAGTAACGAACTACAGTCGTCGAGCACTTGCCGCAGTCACCTGTGCGCGGTACTTTGAGAGCTTTAAAGTAAACTACGAGGGTGGAGGCAAGGTGCCTTCGGATCTCAACGAGGAGGGTAACGAGCGTGCAGACTCTCGAGGCAAGCCCGTGCAGCGCAACATGTTTAGCGAAATGCATTCAGCCCCGAACAGAGAGAGAGAGGGGGAGAGAGAGAGAGAGAGAGAGGGAGAGGAATCAACGTTAGCTTGTATAATTAATTTGCACAAGGTCGGGGTGGGGGGGGGGGGGGGGACGTTATTTTAATTAGAAGCAAAGTTGCTACATCTGCGATGTGGATTTTTTGTTCTCTGTTCGTTTGTTTTTTTCGAGCCAGTTTTCTTTATTTTTGTCCATATTCCTTTTCTTCGAATTAAACGAGCGATCTGAATTTTTTAGTTTATCGCCGCCAGTGACAAGCTGTGGTTCATGCTAGAGATGTACTCGTTCGTCGACTACTTTACGATACCACCGTCTTTCGTCTCGATTTATCTCGACCGGACGTGGATAGGACTGAGGTTCCTTCGAGCCCTTCGACTGATGACCGTTCCCGACATCCTACAGTACCTAAACATATTAAAGACGTCGAGCTCCATTCGTCTCGCCCAGCTCGTGTCGATTTTCATCTCCGTATGGCTAACTGCCGCCGGAATCATTCACCTGGTATTTATAAACATGATATACGTACCTATAGTATATTGCAGACGTGACGGAGAACCACGTAACATGTGTATAAAAATTGTCATTAAAGTCAATTTTTATATCCATCCTGCCTTACGGCAAATTTTTACATTCAAATTTCCCGCGCGTCGATGTTTTATTCGCCAGTGATCCCGTGACGCGCGGCGCGCGTAATATGAAATGTTTATTTTATGTAATACTGATATTATGTATTTATTGTATGTTATCGAAGCTTGAAAATTCTGGAGATCCGTTCGAGTTCACGAATCCACAGCACCTGTCTTATTGGACCTGCGTTTACTTCTTGATCGTTACTATGTCGACGGTTGGATACGGCGACGTTTTCTGCCAGACCGTTCTCGGGCGTACATTCCTAGTGTTTTTTCTACTCGTCGGTCTGGTAAGCGAATTCTTTACATTTTATACTTATATTATATACCTACATAGTGTCGTACTTTCTTCGTGATATTCGTGACTATTTTTATTTTTTGGTTTTTTTTTTCTACTCTTTACCACTCTCAATTCTAAAAATTGTTATTATTATTATTATACATACATATAACATGTATGTGTATGTTCCCTTATCGAATACGACTAACCATTATCCGTGTCGTATAGAGTGTATAATATAAAGTCACACTTGATAGGGAATTAGCGATCACTGTCTACTCTCAGGTAGCTTTTCCTTCATTCTCTTGTAGTTTTCTGGACAAAATTGGAGAGTCCGTATATCAACGAATAAAAATTGTTATCGTTATTATTATTTTAATTTTTTCTGCATAATGAGTAAAAGTAAATTTGCAAATCATATTTGTGATTCGATCATCGCCAGGAGACAGTGATCCGCTTGTAACGCAAGAAGAGTTTTAAACGATTCGAAAATTAGGGGTAAAACAAATGAAAAAAGAGAATCATTTGAGAAGGTGAAAGTTTTATCGTTGAAAGGAATATGATATATATTATTATACATCCATGTGTAATATATATATACTCGTTGCAGCAGATAATTGTCTATTTATACATAATTCTCAATTGTTTTATTCTCACCTCTTCAGAAATTTCCTTGCTCTTTGTATACTTTGCGAGTCACCGCGATTGCTCTGTATCTTCCTTCTCCTCGTCATTATTATCATCATCATCGTCATCATCGTCATCGTCATCATCATCATCATCATCATCATCATCATCATCATCTTCATCTTCTTCTTCTTCTTCTTCTTCCATTCGTTTTCACGTTCTTCCTCAAGCCAAGTGCCTTAAAAGGAAAAAAGAAAGAAAGAAAGAAAGAAAGAAAGACAAAAAGTGAAAAAAACGGACAGGAAAAATATACAGTATTATACACGCGTGCGCGCAATATTATTGCAAGTTTTATTATTACAAGAAAAATCAAGCCTCGTTAATATAATTCTAATACTCTGATCACGTTTTATTCACGCATCTTGGGCACACGCGTGTATTTCTTATCCCGTGACTTACCAATTACTGCCACGCCTAATCCACCCCCATTTTATACCTATTTAAACACGAAAATAAACACGGCCATAATTAGGATAAATCGCGAATTTTACACTGTCACGTAAGACGGCGATATTATCTGTTTGTTTTTCAATTTTCAAACGATGTTATCGATACCTCGTGTCTTCATTCACGTTTTGTATTTCAATAACATTGAAAGGCTTAATTTTTGAACGACGAATACTCAATTAATTGAGTTTGAATGGTGATGCATGCTGTATGCACGATCAACTGTATCCCGTACAACTTGTATAATAACAACAGTTATTTAACATTACCCTGGTTTTTCAATTACGTACCAGGGTGGTCCTTATATGGGGTTAAAAATAAAATTCACAACGGAGCCTGTGAAGTCGGTTCCAACTGGCGAAAAAAAAAAAATGTCCCAATTTTTTTACATATTCATTTCATTCCCCTGGTCTCCATATTTAAGCGGGAAGATGCAAATTATTCAAAAATATGCTCACTCGCTATATTTCGTGCACAATTTTCTTTCAAGGTTATTCGCAGGCTAAAAAATCCATATTCTCGAATATTCAGGGAGATTTATATTCTTTTTAGCGATAAAAAAAAAAAAAAAAAAAAACAAAATCGTTTCGTCATTCAGACATAAACAAAAAATTTAAACGAAACATTAGCATTCGTTTAGTCAGCACTGTAATGGAACAATCCATACGTCAACACTACGTGATATCACAGTCGACGACATGCCAATGTTGAGGTGATTTTTTTTTTTTTCACTTAATCTGATCATTTGTCACTTTGAAAAAACAAAAAAACACGGATTAATTTAACGTAGCACACATTTCTCACGGAATAGCCTGTTTATGATTTTTCTTTCTTCTTCACCGAAGGGAAGATGAATCTCACTGAATATTCGAGAATGTGAATTTTCTTGCCCGCGAATAAACTTGAAATAAAATGAGGTACGAAATATAGCGAACGAGAATATTTACGAATAATTTGAAACTTTCCCCTGAAATAGGGATACTAGGGGAATGAAATAAAAATTTGGCAAAACTTGGGGAATGTTTTTTTTTTTTCACCATTTCACCGTGAATTGTTTTTTTTTTTTTTTTTAACCCGTATTATACACATATAATACCTGTAATGTATAGGTATGCTTACATCGAATAGTGCGAATCGTTATCCAAAAATGAAACGTATGCGATTTTATACAGCAGATTGAAAAATGAGGATTATTGCAGCAAATATTATTATTCATCTCTCTTTGACGACGAGTGTTGTGAAAAAAAAAAAAAAAAAAACGGCATTTTTATACGTCGAGTAGATAAATTGACGGGCACGTGTATCACCCTTCAAACTCAAGCTGATTCCCCTTTCTAATTATTGTAGTATTATAGTTATCCGTAAACCTATATCATATATGTGCATTATACATATCGTTCGGTTATTGACGTTCCCCTTATACTTGTTGAAAAATAATTTGAATAATTTAGGAATCAAAGATCTATTTATGAGACCTGCAATCCCGAAAACGGTAATTTGATAATTGATCTCATTTTCGTATCGGAATGGTTGAATTTGTAAAGTGGGGGAGGAGATTTATTAGAAAAAAAATTGATGGAAATACTTGTGATTATATAAAAATTTAGAGCTAATTAAGAGCTTCCGATATACGTCGAGATTAATTGCCTAGAAAACACCCCTCGAAGAAGCAGATGTGAAAAAATTAATTTCATACGAAACCTTAGATTGTCGTGTTGAACGATCGAAGATCTTTATGATCCCCTATTTGACATTTTTCAATCCGCCATCCTTAGTCTGTAACAATGATAAAACTACCCTTCAATTTCTCGACGCGAAGACGCAAAACCATTAAAATTCTAATTTTCCAACGACACATTTAGCTCAAAAATCATAAGATTCGTATTCTGTTAAATCGTATTTAAATCGTTGAACATTTTTATACAAATAGAAATTCGCTGCGATGAATTTAAAGAGTGGATCGTGTGTTGTTAATTCTTGAATCGATCAACGTTTCACCGCAATCACGAATCCGCTGTCAAGAATTTTAAAAGCAGGTTCATTTTCGTCACGGCTGCGAATAAGAAATGTCATTCAATCGATTCTGACAATTTTTTTTTTCATTTCTGCTTCTTTGAGGGTTGAACATTTTCGTAGAGGTATTTTCTGGGCAATTAATCTCAACTTGTATTGGAAGCTTTTAATTGGCTCTAAATTTTCATATCACGAAAGCTAGTCCTCCACTTTTCAAATTTGATCATCCCGATACGGAGGTTAGATAAAAAATTGTTGTTTTTCGGGGTTGCGGGTGTAATAAATGGTTCTTTTATTTCAAATTTTTTCCAATTTTTTTCTTAAACAAGCAGGACGGTCAACTTTAAGGACGTCGTTAATTCGTCTAATTTCATCCAATCATTCAACAGGAAATGAAAAATGATCTTCTAGTTGTTGTTGTCGTTTTTTTTTCCTTTTTTTTTCTTCTTTATTCATCTCTAATTCTTCTTACCGTCCCGGTACAATTCAATTGAGTGGAAAGCAGAAGAAAGAAAGAAAGAAAGACGTACAAAAAAAAAAAGAAAAAATGTAATAAACATTTAATTCCTTTCGCCCGGTATTTCATTTGACGGGCAATCTTACTGGATGATTCTTTTGGCAGACATTGGATTATTCACGTATTTAAAATAATAAGCAATAGATAATAATGATGAATTTCTTGAAAGCTACTACATAACTATTTATGTACAACAATAATTGTACATGCATACCTTTGCCTACCTACCTACCTACATCTTTGCTTCTACAAAGACTTGCTTCGCGTTATTTCTATTCCATATAATTATATATTTCATATATTACCGTTAATATATACCTTATACCCATTTACGCGTCTGGATTTTATACAAAGTATATACTTATATTTAAAGACCTATGCCAATGTGAAAAAACGAAATAACTGCAGTTTAAGGAACAGCTTATTTTTCTGATACTCCCTCATCGGCATTTACATTATATTTTACATATATATACATATATATGTATATCCGATTGAAATTATTATTGTTATTATAATTACCTGCATTTCATACGGTTATTTATACATACATGTATACGTCAGGGCGGTTTTCTTTAAACTATTTTTTTTCTTACTTACTTACCCTTCGAAAAGTTAGTTTTTCGCCTAAAACGAAGCCTCGTGAAACCGGAACTTTGCAGTAAAATTTTAAAAGGTGCCTCATCCGGTTTGTATTTTTCAAACACTCTAACCGAAATATATCGAAAACTATACAAGCTGGGAAGCTGTTGTTGGTTTCAATTTGTAGACAATCGAATGTTCTTTAAAAAATGTCCTGCCTAGTACGTGACATTATTTGTATCAGCTTGGAACACGGGTGAAGATAAAAATTTACAATTTAATAATCATCTTCGTTCATTTATTCAATGCACTCGACTTTAAACGTTCGTATCGAATGCAAGATGAACATTTGGGTGTACGGTAGTCCCGGACCTTTTGTTTTATAGAAAATTTGATTATCTAAAAAATGAAATCACAAACAGCTTTCCCAACTTGTATAGTTTCCGAGATATTTTGGTCGGAGTGTTTGTGAAATTCAAACCGGATGAGTCAGTTTTTAGAATCTTTCTACCGAGTTCCGATTTCACGAGGCTTTGTCTGAGGCTAAAAACTATAATAAATTTTCGAAAGGTACGTAATCAAAAAAAAAAGTTCAAAAAAAAAAACCATCCCAGTACATACACATGTATATAAATATATTATATCTCGGAGTAATACGGAAATATGATATATCTGTAATAAATTCAATCCGCCCTCCGCGATGTATACGAAATATTTTCCATTCACATTGCACAATATTTACGTATAAAATATATGCATATATATATATATATGTATGTATACATACACACACACAAACACACACATAATATATTCACTTGCGAATCGAATGAAATGAAAGAAAATTGTGACAAAACAAAGTACAAGAGAAATAAAAGAAAAAAGAATCAATCGAAAAATCGATTCTTGGCATTTTTTTATTTTTTTTATTTTTACTAAACAGCAAAAAAAATATATATAACATCGATTCTACGCATCATTATCGTCATTGTGACCGGCTGGCTAAATGACTCTGCCTTAATGCCTGTACATTATATTACAATATAATATACCTCTATGCATATTCGTATCTGCCGCTCGCTCTTTTTCGCTCAATTCGTAATTCGTCGTTCGCCATTCGCCATTCGCCATATTTTGCCCCCCCCCCCCCCCCCCCCCCCCGTCCATTTTCCACTTTCCACTCCGACTTATAATCGCCGCCTGACAATGAGTTTAAAAACTGCGGATATTTATATGATGTATCTACCTTGCCTACTACTCGAAACCTACACGCCTCACTCTATCGTACATGTGAATATATTGACACATACATGTATACGGATATATATATATACATAAATACATACACACACACACACATATATATATATGATTGAGTGTGTGTTGTTACGAAGTGTTAATAAAAAGCGTATCAAATAACCGTCTATAAATCTATATCCGTATTTATATTACGTGCATATAACTCATGCGCCTGTGTACTATCTTATTCCGACTCATAATGTACGCGTAAATTGCGTTTCGGATCGGTTTGAGACTTGTTTTGAAATTAATTGGCAAGTACAAAGTATGGGTACACAAATAATTGACCGTTTAAATGCGACAAGTCGCGTATTTTATCGTACACGCACACTTTGTTACGTTATACCTAAATGGTATGCTTGCTAAAACTCCCCCCCCCCCCCCCCCCCCTCCCCACCCCATTCGTTGTAAGCAACGTGCAAACATTTCGTAAATGTAATATATTTTTTACACGCGAAGCCTGACTCGCGAATCAGATTATTGTTAATTTTTTTTAGAATTTTTTTTCACTCATATCATTTTATCTAAACTCAATTGTACGACAACATCTGATTTATACGAAAATATTACACTCCGTAGTTGAAAATTCAATTCAATCGCGCGGGTTATTCAAATTACGTGGCAGCTTTCCTTGTGCACATAATTATCTCGAATTATATCTTTGTAATTTTTCTTTTCTTTTCTTTTTTCGCGACTTTTTTTTTTTTTCCTTTTTCTTCACCCTTCTCCGTATAATTTTCACAATGGTTCACGTTATCGCGTGTTGTTTAAGGTCACATAAGCCCTACGTAAACTTGTACGCAAAAAGTGGGATACAGAAAATAACAAAACAGCATGCGAATGAATTTCCAAACGCATAAATCAATACGGTTGAATTCATGTCTTTAATATACATTATATATACATATATTTATATATATATATATATATATATATATGTATACACATTAGGGTGAGCCAAAAAAACCAACATAACGAATCTACGGTCTGAAAAGGATCTATTTGCTTAGAAAAAAATTCTAACGTTTGGAAAAATTTTTAGTTCAATTTTAAAAGGTGTCGCCGGTTATTCGAAATTTCCCATTTTAATAACACGCAAGTAAATTTGTTTTTATTAAAAATGTTGTAATTATTGAACCGTTTGAATTAAAAAATTTTTCCAAGCATATTCTTGCAGGGCATTAGATTCTCTGAGAAAAAAGCCTGGAGTTGATTTTTCAGACTCCAAATTCGTATACTTACGGGCCGTGAAAAGTCGAAGAAAAGCGGAAATATGCAGTACAGCGTTGATACAAAATTATAATCGAACTTTGAGGAAAAATGAAGAAGAAAAACAATTTATTTGGCAAGTAGTGCAATTACATCGCCAGCAATATCATGATTGTAACAAACAAAGTTTTAACGTTTAAAAGTGCAATAAAAAATAAGCAAATGATTTAAAACTCTACTCCTTTCACGAATTTAGTTTAATAAACAACATATTTCGCACACCTTGTTTCATTTTGGTCAAGTTTTTTCATTTTAGTTTTTTCCTTTTTAGAGAATTTAATGCCCTGCAAGAATATGCCTTGAGAATTTTTTTTATCTCAAACGGTTCAAAAGTTATATCGTTAGTAACAAAAAAAAAAAATATTTTGTCTGTTATTTGAATAAGAAATTTCAAACGGCCAGCGAGACCTTTTAAAATTGAGCGAAAAATTTTTCCAAACGGGAGGATTTTTTTCTCAGTAATTAGGTCCTTTCGAGACCATTGATTCGATAGGTTATTTTTTTTGGCTCACCCTGACATATATATAATAAATATATATATAATGTATATGCGTCAATAATAAGGGTTGAAAAATTATAATGGAACCTTTTTCTATCGACGCGCGGAATTTCTTGCATAATTGGTATAAATTATACCCGTTTATTATTAATGTATGGTACACGGACCTCCGTTACATAATATACTCGTCAAATTGTCTCGAATATTATAGTCTCGTGCTATATACTGCGATGCATCACGTGTATACATGTATTATCATACTTTAATACTTGTATAACTACTAATACTACTACATAATACTATACTACCACCACTACTACTGCTGCTACTACTATTACTACCACTGTTACTACGATACTCGAATATCTGTATTATACTCTTACATGTATATATACTTGCGTTAGGAGGTGTGCGTTACATGGAGTATTCCATGTCAATTCGACCAACGATTTTTCCTTACCGTTTTCGACTCGCTTCAAGATTTTTCATGCAATTTTACGATTAAAAAAAAGTACTTCTAATTATTTTCAGACTTTTCCCTACGACCGTTAATTCTACTATGATTATTCAAGTTTATCCGAGAATTGTCTATTTTTTTTTTATTCTTAAAATCTGAAAAAATTGTCAAAAACATTATTTTTCAGTACGATCATTTTGTGGGTTTTCGCGTAATAAGGCTCACGATTAAACACGGAAATTTTCGGGAGATTTTTGGCAAATTTTCGGAACGTCGAACGAACATGGAGTTTTGTTTGTTCGAGATATTTAAAGTGCTAAGAAAAATGGAAAAAAATTTATTTCATCACGGGCCGATGTCAGAATGATCGGAACGAATAATAAGATGTTCGAAAATTTTTCGTTACTTTTAAATCTTGCCAATTTTCAAATAGGTTTGAATAACCATAAAAAAAAAAAAATTATCCCTTCAAGGAGCAAAGTCTGAAAGAAATTAGAAATGCTTTTTTGAGATCGGAGAATCCTGTGAATAATCCTGAAGCGAATCAACAACGGCGAGGGAAAATCGTTGGTCGCGTTGACACGGAATGCCCCATATATGGCATAATATATTCAAAGGGCCGTGTTGGTGTCTGTGCGAGCTTGATTTTTGACTGCGCCGTCGTCGTTTTCGTCGGCCTCATATTATATACGTATATGTATACATACATGACATACATACGTTCGTATTCATGCATCAAAATAATATACATATGTATGTACGTCTGCGTATGTTATAAATGTCAGTGGCAATTGTAAATCTGTTTTGTCTGTATGTTTGTCCGTTTGTCTGTCTGCTGCCTGCAGCTTGTCCGTCTGTCTCTATCACACGTTATAACGTACATAGGTATAATATCGATCGGGCTGAAAAATGTTGTTTTTTTTCGCATACTATAAATAAATACGTATACGTGGCCCTTATTATTGGTAATAAGAAATTTATCCCTCTCACCCCTTAAATTGATACGAAATAGTACAAAATGATTTTTAAACGTGAAATCCGCGCTTAATTTTAATGTTAACCCGTGCCCAAAAGGCCCCTTCAAGGAGTTAAAATCGATTAGGAGCGATCGTCGAGGTAAAAAATTTGAAAAAAAATAAGTTTTACGTAGTTTTTCCTGCGAAAATCAATGCCGTTATCTGTGTTTCGACAGCGTTACTTTTTTGACGTGAAACAGATACGAGAAAATCGAAAAATAATCGGATCGAAAAACCACAACGCTAGATCGGCAATAATTATGTTCGGAGATGTTACATTGATTTCCACCTCATTTTTCTACAAGTTTCACCTTTTTTCACATTAAAAATTTTCCTTAAAACATTCCTCACTTCCGCTTCTTAAATTCAAATCAAACAATCTCTCATTTTGTCTACTTAAAAAGGATTATTTTATACGTATTTATTAGCGATTAATAACATGTCAAAAATTCAGCTTTTTATCTTTACATTGCTCCAATGCCCTTATCACCTTAAGAAATTCAGATAAATGTGGGGAATGCGGTAAAATTACTTTTAGATTGGTTTAAGTTGCCACGCAATGTTATTTCACTGTTTATACGCAAATTGTTAAAAAAAAAAAATCGATTTTAACTTCTTTAACCCCTTACCGTACTTTAACGAGTCTGACTCGCGATGAAGATTTTGACCCAAACATGAATGTGACGTGCCAGGCTCGTGAACGGAGAGTCGGTCCAAACATAAACATCACGAGCGAGGCTCGTGAACACAACATCGTAATGTAAAGGTCGTAATTGAATGTTAGTTTCTATCGGTACGCCACGAGAGTTGGTCGCGATTCTCATAATTGCTGTTACAGAGCAGATTAGTTATTAAAATTTAACAAACCCCTGCAAAAATGCAAAGTACAAAAGTTTTAAATGAAATCAACGATAACGAATTCAGTGATAGTGAGTGACGTGCTTGCACCAACCAGAAAGCGTCCAAGGCACATGATTATAGGTGAGAATAGTAAAGAGGAAGGTACGCGGCGTCAATCATGGATTTAACAGAAGGTAAAAAACACATCGCTAATTTGGAAGTATTCTGAAACCTGTGTCATAAAAGCGTCTGTTTTAAATAATTTATGCTATGGGGGGGGGGGTTAAAAGGCCTTTGGGGCACGGGTTAATATTAAAATTAACAGCGGACGTCACTTCTAAAAATCGTTTTTTCGTATTTCGAGTCAATTTAAGGGGTGAGAGAAAAAAAAATTTTTTTTCACCAATATTAAGCGCTATCCTAATATGTATACAGACATTTACATATACATATATATATGTATATATATTATATGCTGACCACATTATATTACAACATTACCATACCTGCATATATATGTTCAATTATTAATTTCATATTGTGCATATTCTGCAGATTTGAAAGTAAAGAACAAAAAAACTTTTGTTATTTCATCTTTCGTTCTACGTCATCCGGATTCTTCGATCCAACTTTAATTTTACGAATTACGCATAATTATAGCTCAACCACCTTCCCGTTTCAAGCCAACTTTTCTTCTTTCGTCTAATTTTTTCTATTTCATTTCCTCCCCCTTCTTACCTCTATTTTTCGCTTTGTCCATCTCAGACCGATCGATTACACGATATTTTAATTTTAAATCACAGATCGCGCGTCAAGTCAAATATATCTTTCGTATTCCACTTTGATCGCTCCTTTTTTTTTTACCTCAAATTTTTTTTTTTTTTTTTCGTATTCACCACTTCGACGAATATATAATATATATATATATATATATATATATATATATATATATATATATATATATATATATATATATATATATATATATATATGTATGTATGTATGTATGTATGCACGTGTATACTTGTATGAGGTGAAAATATTTAAAACAAAGTTTCATCCGTGAATCGCGAACAACACGTAAGCGTCCAGTAAAGGCTGCTTACTTATAACTATATGTATATGTATAATTGTATATATATATAAAAATATACATATATATATATATATATATATACACATACATAACGCGATTTATGTATCTCTGTTGTGTGTACGGCATGTGTCGTGTAAGTGCGTGTGTGTGTGTGTGTGTGCGTACGTGGTTGTATTTAACATAACGCGTTAATCGATTCGGGATAAACGATAGGTGTAATGAATTGAAATTTGAGTGGAAAGAAAAAAAAAAAAAATAAAAATAAACAAAAAACAATAATAATCAAAAAAATAAATCCACAATCGATTATTTATGCAGAATAGAAATGAGTCGGGAGGAAATATCAACGACGCAAATTATGTAACAACAGATTTTTACTGATAAATAATATTCGGGAAAACATTTTACAACCGGATAACTTTGAAATTTATTAAACAACGCGGGCAGTTTTGACACGATGTTTGTTCTTTTTTTTTTCCTTTTTTTTTTTCTTAATCTGCTTGTTACTTTTACCCTCGTTTTCCTACCTTTTCTTCGAACTTGAAGCTGCGAATAATTTTTTCTCACGTATAACAGTGTAAGGGATGTTTTTGATTTATTCGCGTTCGTAGCTGTCACTTACGGAGAATAATAATTAATGCATTTTCAGAAGAGGTTCTGTAAATCGGTTAGTTTTTTCCTTCTCGTTACCTCAGCTCGTGACGAGACTTGTCTATTTTCAATTTCGGTCACCCGAATATCTAAAAAAAAAAATAAATAAATAAATAAATAAAAAATAATCTGTAATCATGTAAATCGACCGACCAATCAAGTCTCGTTAGTATCGAGGCAAAAATGTTGAATTTAATAATATCAGGGTATAATCTGTACGCGTACATCTACAGATCGAAACTTTCCATAATTGGAAAACAGCTGTAATAATATCTTTGTATGATCGTGAATGAAAAATTTTTTTTTTTACTTCTAACAAAAATTGTCGTTTCGTTATTTGTTTATTTAATTTTTTCCAACGTTATAACTATCGCGTACAACAGGCGTAAAGTTTGCCGGATATACGAAACCACCTATACTCGAATATTTACGTCAATAATAATTATATTTCACACGTGGCATAAGTATAACAATAAAGATTATCAATTATCTTTAAACATCGATTTCTTCCCCGTAAACATCTTCACAACGGATATAATGTAAACAATCGTGCATGCTGCTGTATCATAGATTTATAGATATGATAATTGTTCGAATACTTCGTGCATGCCGCCGAAAAAAAAAAAATTAAAAAATGCAAAAAACAACGCTTAGAGAAACAAAGCTGAATCTCGAAATGTTAATTTATTGTTTAAATTTTCGCAACTTGATCGTTCATCGTTTCAGCTTGCGTCTTACAATCTGACACGCTATACGTGTTACAACGCATATTATTTCAATTATATAAATTTTTTTCAACAAAACATTTCGTACCATGGGCAGGGTTATTATTTATCAATTTTTTTCCGCCTATCTATGAAGCTTTCTGCAGCAGTTTAAGAACAAAAAAAAATAAAATAAATTATACATCTTCTTGCTTGCGACCGATGCTTCCGAGTGTTAATTCTCACTCTGCCCTTTTTCTCTCGCCACCTTGTACGACTTTTTCACTTCTACACACACACACACACACAAACACACGCTATAACGTACAATAATGATCGTAGTTATCCTTATCACTGTTATTGTTTCTGATTTCTGGTGTATAGAAAAAAAATAAAATAAATAAACAAAATGAAACAAGACAAGAACGAAAAAACAAAGAGAGAAATTAATCGCACCGACGAGTAATTATATATTATACGTAGTTTTCACCAAGTGATCGTGATTCCCTGTACAGTATTTAATATACCTGTAAATCGTCTAATTCTCATCGTTAGGTCAAAGAAATATTATTTCACGTTTAAAAATTTGTTGATATGTTTTTTTCCACCCACTCTCTCTCTCTCTCTCTCTCTCTCTATTTATATATATATATATATATATATATATTAGGGTGAGCCAAAAAAACTAACCTATCGAATCTACGGTCTTGAAAGGACCAATTAATTTGCTGAGAAAAAAATTCTCCCGTTTGGAAAAATTTTTAACTGAATTTTAAAAGGTGTCGCTGGCCGTTTGAAATTTCCCATTTAAATAACACGCAAAAAAGTTTGTTTTCATTAAAAATGCTGTAACTATCGAACCGTTTGGATTATAAAATTTGCCCAAGCATATTCTTGCATATATATATGTATATATATAATATATCATAACGATCGTTTTTTAAATCGTTGAAATTTTCATTCTCGAACTCAGGCACGTTGTGTAACATATTGACCAACTCTACACGAGATACACGTGATCTCCGATAACATACCGCACGATTTCGTTTTTCCATACACTGCGACTGCTACACACACACACACACATATATATATATATATATATATATACGATTATTATACATATACATATTATACATGAGACACATACATAAAATCAAAGACCGCTGTAATTATATAATATTACTACCAGGGCATTACTAATCACACATCGTGTATGTTATTGTACATTTAGATGCACATGCCATTATCATTAAATACACGTATGTATGTATGTAACGTAGCTTACGATTAGCCTACATTTGTATACCTTGCTAGATAGAGAGGAAAGAAAGTTTAAAAAAAAAAAGAAAAAAAAAGAATGAGAATGTTGAAACAAATAATACGTATATGTATAATATAATTAATTGTTATACCTGAAATAGTATACTCTGCATTTGTAAAATAGTTGGCGTAGTGTTTTCCAGGTTTAATTTCTCTATTTGCAGGCAATTTTTGCCAGTAGCATACCAGAGATTATAGAGCTCGTAGGCAGTAGGTCCAAGTACAGCGGCGAATACAAGCGGGAACATGGAAAGAGGTATTATAAACGCATCACTCTTTTCTTTCTTTTATTATCCCCGTGTATTATATTCTCTCTCTATCACTCTACGTGTGTGTCTCTATATATGTATATTACCTACGTTATACATATACATGTATAGGCATATAAACGTACTAATTCCTTGCAATGTGTCCACCATGTATTACGTTACATCACACTGCATTGCGTCGCGTTACGTATGTATGATGTAAATCGTTTCGCGAATTCATGACGAATGATTGAATAAGATCTATTTTGTGCGTGTAATACGGTCGGAGGATTTGATCGGTTGGTTTGAAAAAACCGTTTGACAATTCAAAGAATCAATTATTGAATTATGTGTTACATATATGCGAATGTATATCGAAGTAAAACGGGAATCGTAATTGACGTCGGATTGCCCGATATGTGATGTACGTTTTAGTATTTGTGAATAATTAATTACTTGTTTTCGTTGATTAGTTTCACGCGAGTAAAAGCAAAGATAGATAAACGATATACGGTTGTGCGATAGCGATGACGATAATAATTGATAGCCTAATCACGGTTATTGAAGAATATCGCGAACGAAATACGACGATGTTTCGATTAAATTACTTGTTTTTTTTTTTACCTCATCCTTTATGTGATATAAAATTAACAATAATTATTACGGTCGAAAACCACTGTATATTAAACGTACTGAGTTTTTCTTTTTGGTACACAAATGCATACGCAATTTTGTTCTTCTCCTGCATGTGTATTTTGTTAGCTAATATACATAAATATAATATATAATGTATTATAAGATAGCTCTTGATATATCGTATACATTATTGTATATATATATATAATTAGTTTATTGATCATCAAATTAGAATATCTGAAAAAATTCTAAAATATCCAGGGTCACGTACTGAAATGCCTAAGCAGCAAGTCGCACCAAAGACTGACGGCTGCTTCTAGTTTCTTTTCAATTTGTTTTCTTTAAAAAGCTCGGAGTAAGAGAGAAAAAAAGAAAATAAATAAATAAATAAATCGAAGCAAACGCCGGGTATAGGCTTGAAAATTTTAATATCCGATGAAAGATTTTTCAGAATTTTTTTACAGCTTTAAATAATCGCCAAAGACATGTTTATTTCAAAAATCATAAGTAAACCAGGTGTAATCAAAGAAATCTGAAAAATTCAGGTTACTCTTTCGGAGTTGGAACAATTCCACAATTTTTTTTATTCATTTTTTTCTTTAACAAAATCAATAATGGTCGATGGTCCGACGTTGGTTGAGTTGGCGTGGAACGCCCTATACATAGTCATTAGTCGTATTACATAGTCTAGTTTAAAACTTTAAAGTTGCACGCTTGCAATGGTATCGCATCCACCTAATATTGTAGGTCATACGGTATGATACATCCTCGAGTAGTATATTTTACATAGATTGTACATTTCCGCATATATTATATAATATACACAGCTGTAAAGTTAATACGCAATGCAAATATACTGCAGCAGTTTGAAGCTGCACGTGTTATTAAATATATGTATAATCATCGTCGTTAATTACTTATTTTTCTGCGTCGTTGGTGTTTTTTTTTTTTTTTTATTAATTTTTTTTTATTTCCGTTCCTCCCCCTTCACTTGCGATCAAGGGTCGCAGCTAGTTATTACATTTTATCCACGATTTGAGGTATAACGATAATTAGATTCTTGAACCATACGTATACATATATTTGCACATGCCACTTTAGTCTGCTACCATCGTTTATCACTTGCAGTTCACGTTATTGTTATTGTTATTATCCGTATCGTATACTTGATATACAAAATTATATACATGCAACACACACTTGTACATCCAGCATACGGAGAGTATTTTATAAAAGGATCTGATCGAGACGCGCGCGATTCAAATTGCTTAATTCTGATTGGTTGACATCCGTGCTCGCAGCCTGAAGTCAAACCTTCGCTGAAAAAAAGACATTCCCTTGAATCGAACGGTTGACAAGTGACAGTCAACCGTAACTGACGCTTATCTAGGTCATGTAGTACTCCCTTACCGACCCTTACCGACCGAGTAACCGTCAAACCACTCATTTTTTTTTTTACGATTTTCAGAACAGAAGTAACGTTCCGGAATTCCGTTACAAAAGAGCAATTCCACCATCGAAATTTAAACCCTTTTCGTCCGTTTATTTATTCAATATCGGAGGAAAAATGTTGAGTTTGCTCGGTCGGTAATGGTAGGAGTACTACATGATCTTAAGAGCGGCGCCGCTGCGATCCACTGCGCATCGGTTACACTGCGTATCATGCTAGTAACATATTCACAAAGTTGGCTACGCTTGTCAACTGGACAAGAGTCTTAAATATCGAGCAGGTCATTAAAAAAAAAAAAAAATAACTGTCTTAATTTTTCAAATGAATGACGTGATTGATTATTCTTCTCATATTATTATATACATAATATAGTCCATTATCATACATATGAGATCATGCAGTAGCCATTAAATTTATCAGCAATAGTGCACCAGCGTTAGTTATATTTATTATACGTATAATAAATACTTGTCGTCGCACGCAATTTGTACACACAAAATATTTCATTTCTTACCCCTGATTTTTTTCTCATACATTATTCACTATATTATGCAATTCTTTTCGGTGTTACTGTTTGTTTGTTCTTTTTTTTTTTTGATTACTCATCGTTTTCCGCAACAAACGTCAGATATTTCGCTAAAGAATAACAGAAATAAAGCTAACGAAAAACAAAAAACACATGGATCGATATAACGGCGGAGTGAGTGTAAGCTGAACTGTTGTATGTGTGTGCTTACGTTACGATATTACGTATGCTGATTTATGGACGGATTTTCGTTTTTTCCTCTCGACATAATTTTTCTGTTTTTTCTCTCTCTGTTTTTTGTACGCGTCTTGTTTTATTTGATTTTCTTTTTTTTTTTTTTTTTCTAATTCCGTTTTTGGCTCCGTAAGTTTGTGACGGATAAACGTTGTTGTTGTGCTATACGTGTGACGTGTGAAGGGAGGGAAGCAAAAGTAACCGAAAGATACTGAGGATTCGAGTAAAATAATTATGCAGGTTCAAAACTTAAAACTAACACTAAGCCCTGATATTTGGGTATGATTTTTCTTCTACGTCGATTTGGAGAAAAAAACAAAAAGGACAACGAAGCGTAAACTTTCTAATAAGATGTTAAAACCGAGAAGGTATTTAATCATTATTTACTTACTCACATATCGGGCGAGGAGCAATTGCAATATTTACAATGATTTTGTGCGATTTCAACTGATTTCAAGCAATTGCGAAGCGACTGCTTTCCAAAGTGATTTGCGGTTTGAACAAGTGAATACCATTTCGGTTGAAACAATACAGATTTTACAATTTCATATAACGTTGATCCAAATGGTGATCAAACGTTTCTTCGATATTTATAATCTTGAATTAACATCTGGACAAGTACCTGTACATGTTTACACAGTTATTATATACCTCTAATTTATTATACATCAACACTGTCAGCATGTACATCAATTTTATATTTACAGTCGTTACCATGAGAAAAAAATGACCGCCCAAATTCCATTACGTGTAGAAGAAAAAAAAAAAAAAAAAAAAAAACGTCAATCGTTCGGTGATTTGCGTCAAAAACAAAAACAAAAAACACACCCATCTACCCACACAGCTTCAGCGGTAATAACATATTAACGATCGCCTTACGTGCCGACAGATTTAAAAAAATGTCTTTACGCACATTTTTTATTCTCAAATTGGTCGCAATTTTCTACACGTCAGCTGAGCAAGCATATTAAAATAATAATCCTACACGCGTACACTTGTTTATAAAATCCATATCATATGTGTATACAGAGTGAATTCCTAACAACCGCACGATCCGTCGTCTGCTGCAACGCGATGCATCGTCATAAATTCAAAATTTTTGAGGCTACGTTCACGACGGTTGGTATCCCTGGGAAACAACATCTCTCGAATCTTGGCGCATGCGCATCACGTTGTCTCGTACGACGCGCCATGCAGTCGTTAGGAATCCACTCTGTGTATACACATATATACATAGGTATATATAGTTACATGAATATGAAATTGAGATGATACAGAGCGAATTACGCAGATTGCATGCATACCTTATATACACAATATAACACATCAATATCAATGAATTAATTTGAGGGGTTTTTTTTTTTGTCTCAAATGTAATTTTCCTTTGAACAGAATTTATTGATATTACTATTATTATTATTATTACTATTATTACTGTTGTTATCGTTGTGGTTGTTGTTGTTGTTGTTGTTGTTGTAATGCAAGTGTAACGACACGTTTCAGATCAGTGCATTTGATTATTGCGTATAAGTTAAATCTCGTCGAGTTGGATAGGACATAGATCTATGCTATATATATATATATATGTACACATCGTATTATGCGTAAAGTTAGATGATGAAAAAAAAAAAAAAAAAAAATAAAAATAATGGCAAGTAATGAAAGAAAGAAAGAAAAGAAAAAATTGGTACTGTTCTGACGGCAACGGATGATTGTGGGTGTGTAGGCGGTGTTTGCCAGCTGGATCCCAGAGATCACCGAGCTCGCCGCGAACCGGTGCAAGTACGGTGGGCAGTACAAACGCGAGCGAGGACGAAGGTGGGCGTACCATTAAATATACGTGGACACCTAGCCCTAATTTTTAACCCTCCCTCGTAGTCGAATGCATTACACACGTATATATATATATACATATATAACATGTATATATATATATATATATATACAATATAACATTACATACACGATTTGAAAGTAAAGAAAACGATTGAAAAAGTTATATAAATAATGACAAGTTGGAGTATGTCGTTTCGGGTGGTCTACAAATCTCGAGCCTGCTACCCGCGGGGCGTTTTTTTTTACATAAAAATAAAAGAGAGAAACGGTATTGGGTGAAGTAAGTAAATAAAGAAGGAAATAAATAAATAGGTAAATGAATTGAACGCTTTTATTGCACAACTGTTGTTCGACGAATAATTTCGATACAATTTTTGAGACGAGAGTGATAATTTTTACGTCGCGAAGTGACGATGGATGGTGAGAATGATAAATTTGAGGATAAGCAATTGTATGATTTTTTTGGAAAATTTTACACTCCGTGATGGTAAAATGGCGCTGCGGGTTGCCGGCTCGCGGTTTTTTTTTTTTTTTTAATCCACCTCGGTATACGGCGAAGGATGAGAAATTTGAAAGAAATAAATAAATAAACAAATAAATAAAAGAAGTAAATAAAAACCGACCGATCCCCTAACTTTTTTTTGCATTTATTTAATAATCCCCGTTAACACCGTAAATCCATATCATCATTATTATTATTATTATTATTATTATTATACATCAATATAGATCATACTGTATATATATATATATATTTGAACGTACAATATACACACTTTATTAATATCGTATAGGTATTATAATAACACGCATCCCAGAATAAATTTTTTTTATTTTTTTTTTTTTTTTTTAAACATTCGTGTAAATGATAACACACATTTTTTTTTTTCTTCTCACGTTAACTCGACACAATTGTACAAAGTTACAAACACCTCTGTATAATACAATACTTTTATAGTTACATAATTTTTTTTTTATTTATAATACAACTAACGCTGAGACTTGTGCCTGTGATTCATTGCCGCTTTTTATACTATCTATAATATACCTACGTATATGATATATGCATATACATATATATATATATATATACATACATATATATGTATATATGTATATATAGTTTTTACGTAACGATTTATACAGTATTATCGTCGATTTTTCTTTTTTCTTTTTTTCGTTCATCAATTTTTCAATCCCTTTTTTCTCTCTCAGTCGACAAATCCCTAATTTACACGCACATACAGATACCCCCCCCCCCCCCTCACTCCGCACCCTTTAAGTACTTCCCGTACCTTCAAATACAGGTACACATACAGGCACACGCGACACTACAGCTTGAAGTTTTTCAATATATTTCTATCGGAAAAAAATGTATATTGGAAGTTGGCACGATAAAAAAAATAATCAAGTAAACGGAAATGATAAAGAAACAGACGGTTTATTAGTGATCACGTATATATGCATTATACATACAAATACACATACGTGATTATAATTGGCAGAAATTTATTCCATATTAATTTGCGTACCGCGTGAAATTATAATGATAACAATAATAATAACGTATAAATATAACTCAAGAAAACTGCGTAAAAATTAGGGTTAACAAGGAAAGGAAATAAATAAATGAAGAGTGAAAAGTTTCATTAAGAAAATTGAATGTATATAATATTTGGGAAACGTGATGATCGGAAGGGGGAAATTTTTTGGTTTTTGTACTATAGGTTTGGTTAGGTCGATATAAATATTAGAGCTGCCTGCATTATTATATCATTTGTTATATTGAGATATGTGTGTGATATTTCGCATGCTGAGGTAGATCATCCGAAGGGTTGGTTTCCCAATTGCGAAGCAGCCTATATTTTCTCGCCTGTATATGTATGTGTATATACGTATACAATTTAGGGTGGTCCTTAGAAAGGTCATTTTTTTAATTTCGACCGGCTTGCCCCTCAAATCGCCTCCACGTTATTCAAAAATGATTCCTCAAGTTTTTCAGAATTTTATTTCAACTTTAATCCTTGCCTCAAATAGGGTGGATTTCCTCATCTAACTCTTTCAGGGACACATCAAATCTACCGATCGGATTTAAATGAAATTTGGTAGAGGGTGGATTTTTGAGTCGATGATTACGAATCTGAACTCAAAATTTGAAAATCCAAGGCGGTGGATCCAACATGGTGAACCAAAATCCCAAAAGTCACTTGACATTGCCACATCGGATCCACCGTTACGAATTTTGTAATTTCGAGTTCAGATTCGTAATCAGCGACCTTGAAAACCCCCGAGTACCGAGTTTTCTTGGAATCAAATGACTTTTTGGATTTCACTCCACCATATTCAAATTTTGAGTTCAGATTCGTAATCAGCGACCGAAGAAGCCCATCTATATCAAATTTCATCTAAATCCGTTCAGTAGATTTGACGAGCTCCTGAAAGGGTTGAATGGAATCCACCCTCTCTTTCGGACGAGGGTCAGAGTTGAGATAAAAATCTGAAAAAATTAGGGAGCTGCTTTTCAATTATCTGAAGCTGCTCGGAATTCAAAAATGACTTTTTCAAGGACTACTCTATTATATATACAATGTATATTTATATGCGTACAGAGCCTAAGGGATGCCGAAGAAATCAGCCCTTTGGCCTCTCCGAGAGAATTATTGTACAATTTGGATTTTGTAGCACGCCTGAAAAACACACTTTAGCCTAGTCAAACATCGATTCGATGTATATAATATTTTGCCTGCGTTTGTACATGCGATGTAAGGTATGAACGAAGAAATTATAGTTCAGGTCCAGAACCGCAGGTTTGAGGTTATACATCGTGTTGTTTTTTGTGACACTCACCGCCAAACGCCGGCACGTAGGCAACGCGAGCTGCGCAACTTCTATTTCCATACGTATATATCCGTAAATGTGTTTACGTTTGTGGTTGCATATCCGCAGGCGTTTAGCCCCGGGTTTCACAGAAAATTACACGATATGTTAGACACTCACGTAAAGTTTCAATTTCAGTTTGAATGTGGCCACGGTTGTTGAATAAAAAGCCGCGAGGCGATTTGCTTAATTTTATTTATAATTATAATTATTTTTGCCTAATTTTTAACTTGGTATTTCAAATCCCGTCCGCGGGGTAATTTCTATTTTCTGTTTTTGCCAAAAATATATGTATACAGTTATTGCTTCATCGGTTGATTTGTGGAAATCAAGAATCTTCTTAGGGGAAAACTGAAAAGATGACAAAAAAGAGAAATAAATAAATGAAAAAATGCACAATCTAACTCGAGTTTGTCGATAAGTGGACGAAAAGCTCTTGTGAAGCTTTCGCCCTAGGGTATTATTGTTATTTTTATTATTATTATTAATATGAGTATTATTATTATTAAACTTATCATCGGGTAATATTTCATTCTATTTGTTCGTTCAAATTTAGTTGAACGAATGATCGTATAAACGCAATTAGCGTGCGAAAGGAAATTTCCAGTTTGATAAAAAAATGTTTATCGTTCGTAAAATTTATTCTTGTATTGTTTTTTTCTGATTTCTTGTACCTGTTTTCGTTATTCACCGATGCTTTCAATATACGAATCACATTTCAGCGTATCCCAAATGTAACAACGTACGGAAAAGATCGAAGAAAAATTAAAAATGAAGAAGCATTTGATCTTTATCATATATTGTATTATGTGCCAGTGTATGTATATAGTAGAGAACGTTCGTGCAGAAATGAGAGAGTAAATGTGGATGTTTTTGAAATAATCGATTACTGCTTGCGGCACGATGTTTATTATTATTATTATTATTATTGTTATTGTACAAAAGTTTGCTATTATTATTGTTATTGGTATTTTATACAGGCCATTCAGGAATGAGAATGCAGCTTATGTTTTGCGTGCTCGATGGTATAATAACGACAGATTGATTTTCTATTATGTATTATCATCGTAGGTGTATAGCCTAAAAAATTCTCCCCAATCAATCGGAAAACCAGAATAGCGAATGCGGTCGGTTCGCGTTCTTTTCTCAGGTTACTATTATTTTCTCTCATGTCCTTTCAATTTCGGATCAGATAATGAATAAACGCAAACGAAATCCAGTAGAAGAGCAAACCGGTAAAAATGAATAATAATATTTATCTAAAAATACTTGCCGCATGATTTCCAGCTGAATTAATGAAGATTAGTATGCCGGTATGATTATTTTAAAAAAGTCGGAAAATTGTTTAAACCGGTTGCAGGCGTATAGTAGAACAGTCGTTTACACCGCGCATTAATTTTATGTGTACAGGGTGAATTTCTAACGACAGAATGTAACGCGCATGCGCTACGATCCGTGTGGCAGTTGTTTTGTCAGGGGGACCAACTGTCATAAGTTTACAATTGGTTGTACGTACGGTTCGTTTGAAATCGAAAAAAAAATTCCTAACAAAAAATAAATAAATAAATAGATAACGAAGGGAGAATGCAAACCTGAAACAATGGATAGCTGGAGTCAAGGAAATTGTGCTTAATGATTGCCATTGATAGGTATTACGAGGTATCTTCCTCGCATGGTAATGTAGGTGTCAAAAATCGGGAAAGGGAATGTTGGCGGGCCAAATTAATTTAACACTGACAATTATTAGTAGCAGTAACCTACGGAAGGTTTATCTGCCTTATTTCCTTAGCCGCGTGGCTTAGACTGCCTCTTAATTTCCTTGCAGCGTGCAGATTTTAATTTGAATTCGACGTAACTTTTTACTTTTTCATACAAAGCAATCAATTGTAAATTTTGTACCTTCAACGCGTGCTTGGCAAGATAAATTTGTGAAGAGTGCGGTAACGTGACGACGTTGGCGCATGCGCACTCCCCGATAACCTCATTTTACGCGCGGATCTCACGCGCCGCCTGCGACGTCATCGGGCTGAAAGAGTAGAACCTGAAGTTTGCGCGTTTAGGTTAGGTTTCACGAAGCCGGGTCTGCGACTGTGAACCTTGACTGGCCTCGATCTACTTCGTTTGAATTATTACATAACATTTTATTCGTTTGCTTCTCAAATCAAACTTTCCTTCACAGATGTTGAAAAAAATTGCCTCATAGTAAATCGTTCGCTTTCCCCACCTGGATACACAATATACCCACTATCGTCAACGAAACACAAATTTACAAGAGTAAGAAGAAAGTTGAAACATTATTCATTCAATTAAACATTTACGTACCGTAACATTTACGGATATCAATTTTCTAGGTTCTTATTGCTATAATAAAATCTACTCGCTTCTTCTGTGTTACCTTCATCTCGTAATCACTTCGTTTCTCTGCAGGTGCATTATATACATATCTATATGTATACTGTATAGTGATTTAGTTTATAAAAACATGATATTTTCCGACCGCATTACAAATAGTACGTGAAACGCTCTTCTGCTCGATTGAACGACCGTGTTTAACGATGATAAATAATAATAATAATAATAATAATAATAATAATAATAATAATAATAATGTATACCATATACGTATGAATCGTGAATTTTATTTTCCTCCAACTACCGGGGCACCTCGTAATTTGTAATTATTATACGTAACTTTGTAACGATTCATGGAAAATTTATGATCACCTAATTTTTTTTTTTTTTTTTCTTTTCTTCGTTCGAGTCAACGTATAATAATATCGTTATACACAGTATCTGACACACAGCAGTACCTACACGTACGTTTCACTTTTTCAACGTACAACTGCTCCATTACTAATCATACCTACTTAATGGTGAAAGTACAGCTGCAGGTTCGGTAATTTGTAAAATATTATCATTCTCTTCTGCTGTGTTTTTTTTTTTTTTTTTTTTTTTTATGTAACTTTTTATACATACCTACGTACGTATGTATACTTAGGCATATGTATATATATATATATATATTTAGATGACTATTGTGTACATATATGTATAATAGACGGTACGTCGATCCGGTTGTGGAACACCGTGCATCACCCGCAGTACCTTAATAATTACCCTGACGATGTTACATTATAGATTGTATAAGGAAATATACCTACCACCTACACGCTGCGACGGAAGTATTCGAATCCGATTGAAAATGTTCGGTAAATAATTGTCGGCCGATGTATGTGAAATGTGTAATAATAATCGCAGTCGTTTTATTTTATTTATTTATTTCGTTTTTTTTCATTCCGTTTCTTGTTCAACATTTTGTTACTCCTTTCGCATGATTTTGAGTTATCGCAAATTTCGGTTCGCGATTCCGTCGAAATCTCCGTCGCAGCGAGTCGATGCACGAGAGTCCCTGCAAAATTACGCACACGAATTTTATTTTACAAAAGAGAGCGGTGGTAGATAAAAATTCAAAATATGTACATATACAGATAAAACAAAAGTATCGCATCAGGCGCTTTTTGACGCGCGTCGACGTTCGACTCGTCGCGAATAAGTTCTTAAATTTTCTTCCACCCCCCCCCCCCCCCCCATGCACCCTTAAACGCTCACATTAAAATATCCCGTTGCCGCAGACGGACTGCCACAAATTAATATTAATTTCACGCCGCTGATTGTCAATGATTTCACAACGCGAATATATTTTCACACACGATAGGTTGCGGTATGTTTATTACATAACGATCACGGAATTATCATTCATTCGGCACATGTGTAAGTTGTCAAAATACCTTCAACACGCCAATTTTCATTACGATATTAGAACCGCACACGCATACACGAATACACTAATGACGATTCGAAAATTATAATTCGTTAGTTGTTGTAACGATTGGATAACTTCACCGCATGTTATCTAGGATGCTTGTTAATATTATTATTGTTATTATTAAATATAGCGTCAACGTTCGTAAAATATAATAATAGAAAATAATTATTCTCAACATTTCTTATTCGTTTGACGAATTTTTTCTATTTTTTTTTCTTTGCTTTTCTTATCGCTCACTATTTTTCAATCAGATACTTGTTTTTACGTCGTCCTTGCGGAAATTAACATGTTCTCATAAGCAACGAAAATTCTTTCCTTTCATTTTTCGTGAGGTGGGTAAGGGGGGGGGGCGATCGTTTACGTAAATATTTTATCCGTCTCTGCTACTTTTCTACATTATACGTATCACTGTAATTATTGTGTATACAGGAGTAGGTATCGTACAGTTTGGGTGTGTCAAGGGCTGATATTATAAAGAACGAGTGACATTATACGTGATACATATGCCTGTTATTTGTGTATATGCATATATACACATCCTGTTACTATATACCTGTAATGTGTATTATAAATTTATAAGAGTTTATTCAGAGACACTGACACAGCTCCGCCATGTGATATTATAGTGATATCAATTTCTTTAAATTAATAACGAATCGTTCAATTATATCGATATAATATAGGTATTATACGCCTGTAATATTGTATTGTTTCAACTCAAACCGGGGATACGTATAAATCGAAATTCGAAAGGGACAGTGTACGAATATACATGTAATATTGAACGACGAAAACGGGGATCGAAATATTGATCTGCAAAAATTCGATTTCACTTACAATTTTTTTTTTTTGCTCATCTTTTATCGTTACGCACGTTTTCATACATGACGTTTACATTATGCACGCCACACATACACAGACGTACGCATATATTGTACGTGAGAGGTCGATAACAAAAACAAAAAAAAAAAAAAATCGTAATTCCTTACACACGCGGTATATACGAAGGGTATGTAATTTTTATAACAATAATACAATTACCATCGAAAATCATTGTCGCGCGTCAAACGTTCGACGAACACATACACACACACACACACACGCGCGCGCGCGCATACAACGAGAAAGAAAACAAACAAACAAAAACAACAACCAAAACAGACTAAAAAAAGATATTATTTATATATTTATATATTGAAAAATAAAAATGAAAAACACAGAATATAGGCACGCGTAGAACGGCCTAGGTCTACCATACATATATTATGTGAACCTGGGCCTAGGTCAACTGCATAGGTGTAGGTGTGTAGGAATAGGCGTAGGTAGGTAGCCTATAAACCCACCCTGTCTTTTTTTTTTTTTTTTCTTCTTCACTTTGTGTCAACCTCATGTAGCGTATAAATATACATAAATCATTATTACATATACATTGATATATTATATCATAGCACAATAATTTCCGTGAAATTCTAAAAAGTGAAGAGGGAAACGAAAACGAAAAGATAAAAAAAAAAAAAAAGTAGGAAATTTCACGTTACCTTCGACATGTAACTGGTACGTTATATACATATTATAGAATATGTATAATAATGTATTTGGGCCGTTGCTCGCACAGAGGTTTGTATTGTATTTAAGGTAAGTGTACCAGTTATTGACACTTTTACAATTAGTAGTCAATTATAGATAATTTTATTTTTTTCAAAGATTACAAATTTACGGCACAAATTGTTAATTTATCGACGACTATAACCAATTGTTAGACTGTTGGAGATTAGAAATTTATTGTTTTTCGTTATTTTAGAACTAAGTGTCAAACAGATGCAATCAAAGAATGTCAATAATTGGGAGACTCACCTTATACACCACGTATTACGTACAATATATCGAATTGTCCAAAGCGTGAAAATCCGCTGTGCGATGCCGCGATGCCCGTTGTGTACAAAAAAAAGGAATAGTAGAAAAGAGCAACAAAAAAAAAAAATACTTCTTCATATTGTTTATATGCGTGTGTCGAGCAAAACTCCCACATGTATACCCAAGGAGAGGAAAAAGAAGAAGAAAAAAAAAAAAAAAGAACCAACTAAACCCCCGTTCGTCTTTCTCTCTATCTCTCTTTCACTCTCTCCCCCTCCGTCCATTTTTCTTTTTCTCACCCCCCACCCCCTCTCTCTCGTCACTCTGTCTGTCTGTCTCACTTCCCCCGCTCCGTTTCAATCATACTCCGAGACATTTCCCGTCCACTTTTCCCGCCCCCGGTGAATAGTAGCAAGACAATCGCAAGAGAGATGAAAAAATACGGAAGGGAGCAGAATATTGGGGGAAAAAAAACCGAACAGATAGAGTGAAGAAAGAAAAGAAAACGAGAAATCGAAAAAAAATAAAAAAATAATACAACAAAACAAAATCTAACACAGTGACAAAAAAAGTATATAAAGATACACTAGGCAAAAACTTTCAAGCTTGTACTGACGCGAGTGTTGTGTTCTGTTCTATCCATACGTGGTGTATATAGGCCATATTCGCCAGTTGTATTCCCGAGATAATTGACCTGATCGGGACGCGAAACAAGTACGGCGGCACATTGAAGAACGAGCGAGGTCGCAGGTGAGATACGCCATTATATACAAAACAAAAGTAAAAAAAAAAAAAAAAAAAACAGTCAAAGTAAAAAAAAAAAATAATAATAATAAATTAACAATCAACGAAAATCAATTAATCAAACATATATGCAATGTATAAATACATATAATAAATGTTGTATATACATATATATATATTTGGGGTTTCCATGTCAACTCGACCAATGGCTGTACCTCGCTATTTATGATTCGCTTCACGATTTTTTTTCATACGATTCTCCGATCTCGAAAAAGCTCTCTTGAATTTTTATCGGACTTTTGCCTCCAAACGGTAATTTTTTATGACTATTCAGAACCATCGTAAAAGTCGAACCTCTTTTTAACAATCTCAGAAAAACCTCTTAGAACTCATATTTTTCATTCAGATCATTTTGACATCCGTCCCGTAACTTTTATGATCATATGAATAAAACAAAAAAAAAATAAATTAAATCAAATGAAATAACGGTTGGAGGAAAAAATGTAAAAAAAAAATAGGGTGCTTTTTTGAGATCGGAGAATTGTGTGAAAGAATATTGAAGCGAAACAGAAATCGTGAGGGAAAATCAATGGTCGAGATGACGTGGAATTTCCCATATATACGTATACATATATCACGGTTAAATACGAGACAAACCGAAAGAAACGATAAAGAATTGGAAGAAAAAAAGAGGAAAAAAAAAACACCATCGTTTATGAAAAAAATTTGGTATAGAAAAAGCTGTAACTGCAATGAAAACAGACAAAAAGGAAGGTGTAATGGAATACCTCGACCCAATCTTCCATCCTTAGCACTTGTAATAATATAATAATTCCTCTTACCTTCCAGCTTTGAATAGAAATTATTTAACACACGTCGTACTATGTATTATTTATCTCGTGGCGCTCTGGATCGTAAAAATCGAGTCTTGGATAAGAAAAAGCACCCCTTTAGCTCCTTTCCTGTAACGTAAGTCTTGATGAAAGAGACGAAACGATTAGAAAAGAAAAAAATGAAAAAAAAAAGAAAAGAAAGACAAAATCCTCGCGAATTTCTTCGGAGTTAACAATAAATTGTACATACACGACGATTCTACGCTTGGTGTTTTTTTTTTTCCTCTTTTTTCTTCACCTTTCTTTCTCGCATTCTTTTATTTTTCTACTTTTCTCTCCAGCGTTACGTTGCGACCATAAAAGAAAGGGGGAAAAAATAAGAAAGAAAGAAAGATACGGCCCCCGCTGCACCATCCCATTACTGTCATCATCCACCTATATATATATATATATATATGTATATAACACGTTATCCTGCATAATTTAGCTAAAGTGGCACCTTGCAGAATTATACACACCTATAAACTTTATTCGATAACATGTTATGCGTATGTTATGTAAACCGTCCCGGCCTGCAATCTTCAATTCTACCCCAATTTAAAAACTCCAGCCCCTCTTCGTCCTTCATGTGTGTGTATAACATATTATGTGTGTATTGTTCAAGCAATATTGTAAAATATATATATACATATATATATATAGTTTACGACAAACTAGCTTGTGTCTATTTCTGTCTGTCCGTCCATCTGTCCACCTTGATATTCGAGTCCGGCCGGGCGAGGGTGCAGCCCCAAAAAGTAAAAAAAACAAATAAAAAAAAAATCATCAAATACAAAAAACTCTCTGAAATTCACCTTGACCATTGGGTACATGTCACCGTATTGCTTGTTTTGACTTCCGTAAAAAAAAAATTCGCCCCTCGTTCACCGCGTCTGGCTTACGAAAAATCCACCCACTATATTTATAATAAAACTTCCGGCAGATAAGGACCACTAATTAATTAATACGCTACGCATACGTGTATAATGTATGTCGATGTATTAACTCCTCGTGTACACATGTGGACATTAATTCCGAGACGGCTGGTTCTTCGACGGAGTCGGTAACGTCGGTAACGCAGATTCAGCCTACAGTACCACTGTCGGTCAGCCGCTGCGCGCTGAATCTGCGTTACCGACGTTCCCAACTCGATCGAAGAACCAGCCTTCTCTGAATTAGTGTCGACATGTGTACACAGTACTTATATTTTTATTATACCTACAATATTTATACGTATATAATATTTATATACCCTGTGCACACGATTAATATACATATATATATACATACAAATATATATGTACACGTTATACTCAAATGTCGATCTCACTCAATGAAACGTTGCTGCCAAGCATTCGTATTATTATAAACCCCAGTTTTATCTTTTGTTTTTTATTTTTTTTTTTTTTACACAGGCACACCGCTTATGCGTAAATAATATATGTTATACAAATTTACACACATTGAGACACAATGCGTACAATGTATACAGTGTTGTTTCGAATCAATCATGTTGGGTTTAATTTACTTTATGTCACCGTAACGCCATGTATTATACAAGGTGCAAAGAACGAGAAAAAATTATTATCCTTAACAATATTATAATACGTTACCAGCATGATGCGATATGTTGTTCTCGTTGTTGAAACATCCCTGATCTGCACCCCTAAGACACACTCCAGGAATACGTTTGGTATCCACGGGTTCAATTTTTTTTTTATTTTTCTCGACAATACTTTCGCCACACAATCATCAAAGTCCGGTTAAACTCGCGATCACGATTAATTCGGTTTATAGAAATTCGCCAATCGAGATTGAAGGATAACGGAAATCGTCTTTTTCTTTAACCATAATAATATTGATCGAAATTTTCAAGGACATATTTATTATTACAATAATAGTAATTCTGTCCCATTTTAATATACGCAGTATAAATTATGATTGGCGTTTCTTCGTTGTTCGCTCATTGATCATTTAAGACATACATATCTTTTCTTTTTTCATCTATGATCATTAGGTTTATTGTAATGGGTTATCGATTCATTGACGTGGGAATCGTCTATAAATATATAGCACCTATATATTTGTACAGTGTATGTATATGTATTATCAATTGGGTGCAATACGACCGAAAACCTTCACTCATAATCCGTTGCACGAATTTCTGATACACGTAATTTAAAATTAGTGTCATGATTCTCCCTAAATGTATTTTGTTGAATCGATTGTATGATTTTCTTTTCTCTCAGATCGAGGGCTTGCAGATTTGTTTATATTGCAAAATAGTGAATTTATTTATTTTTTTTTTTTTATGACCTACAACAAAATAATACCGCACTCGTCAGCTGTACCGTGATAATATTAAAATACACATACAATTTGACATACTATTCATATACAATGTCCTTTGTAATTGTCAATTTGCGAACTTTTCTTTGGTTATACCAACATTTTATACATACCAGGTACACCGTCGCGTCGGATGACGTTAATGACAAAGTTTATAATATAGATCGAGTCAAAGTAAATTCCCGCAGTAATCAATCCATCGCATAATTCCTTCCGCATTGACGTATACTTACACGAGACTGAAATAATACGCTAGTTTATAATAATAATATGTAATTCTCAATAACGATCATTTTCAAACTGCCACATATTTTAACGAATTTATACAGACGCATCCACACACACACACACACACACACGTGCGCGCAAACAAACGCGAAAATAACCTATTCACGATTATCCAGTCGATGCGTTATAACTTGAATTTATTATTAAATCAAGTTATCGTTATCATTGTTATTATTTATTATTTATTACTATTTGCACACCGTATCGACGGATTACGAACTCAATATACGAATTTGGAAGGTCAGGACGGATTCGAAGATACCTGCCCAGTTTTTGGAAAAAATTATATGTATAATCATTACGCGTTCAATTGCAGAAAATATAGAAGATATATACGAATTTTGGCGCGTATTAATGCTGTACGCAATATATTTACTTTATATTATGTTACAGTGATAACAGGTGTTGTATATACATCGTTTGCAATTTAATAATATAACAACAATTATCTGTCATAGCCGCCGGGAGATTCTACAATTAACGCCGAAATGACTTTGCAATTCGTATTATTACAACGGATGGCTAACATAATATAATTTCGTTATGTGTATAGTTTAATTTTCGCATGGAATTACTTGTACATGGCAAATTTTACATCCTTGTTACGTATAACACTCAGATATCGTTATCATTATTTTTACACCTTTTTTTTCTTTCCCCTGTTCTTCTTTCGTCTTTACCTTGTTTCTTTCACGCAACCGAATTATCATCGTTTCTCTTTGTTTTTGGTTCAATTTTATCATTAATTTTATGTTCATGTATGTTTGACGTGTGTATACATATTCGGAGAAAAGATTGTTTTTTTTTTTTGTTTTTTCAACTGAAAAATGTAATTTGCAGACCCATTTTGATACCCATTTGATAAATATTACGTAGCATAAATTGGTTACATTGAAACGATAAATTTTACTAGTTACAATAATTGACGAATCGTCAAAACGATTTCACAATTGTGTAAATATGATTTCCGAATCGCGACAGAATCTTTCAAATCGCTGTAGCAATTAAGCCTTTGTTTGTAGAAAGGAATATATAATTCGAGAAATTTTTTTGCTCGATTTCTCGTTACGTCTGCTGGATTTTTCACCCGAATCTCGAGGTTTGAAAAACTTTTTCTCGGTGTGTATAATACGTGCCGAACATACGCGTGTGCGCGTGTGCGTGTGTGTGTGTTTTTTTTTTGTTTAACCGTTGTTCGTCGTTTTTGTTCGTTTATTTTACAAACCAGTCAACATTATTATAGAGTATGATAAACAATATACATCATGTGGGACATTGCTGGTAGTTGAAAAATATAATATTCGTTTAGCATTCTGTAATACAGGTATGTACATGTATATGTATATATATGTATTGCATGTGTATATATATATGTGTACGTATACATACCATCGCAAACGTATATTTAGATAGACTTTGATTGCTGCTCGTTTAATTGCAAATATATTCACACGTATGATTGTTGTTGATATTATTATTGTCATTATCATTATCATTATTATTATTGTTGTTGTTATTTACGATCATCGTTATTATTTGACTTGTTGGTTCTCGTTGTTGTTGCTAATGTTATACAGATATTATAAATCGTTAAATTTTATGAATGCAATATAAGTCCGCACTCGTGAAAGTATGGTAATTGTAATATAATTGTTTATTTATGTATTTATTTAAATACGAATACATGCAAAGAATTTCTCAATTCATTCGCCACCGCGGTGAGAATTGTACAAATACGTGATCGTTGTCGCCTAACTTGTGAACAATTGAAATTGGCAAAAATGAATTGTTGGAAAAAAAAAAAAAAAAATGTTTAGAGTAGGTATTCGGTATCACATATTGAACGTGTATGAAAACGATGAAGAAAAAAAAAAACGAAGAAAAGAAACGATTCTTTCAGTTGTGCGAACTGTATAAAACCTATAACGAATGTATATGTAATACAACAAATTTATTGTGGCAGCAGACTAAAATGGTTAAAAAACACGTAATGGTAAAATAAGTATGTTACTTACACACACACATATGTATATATATATATATATATATTTAGTTTGAAGTGAAAATACCGTTTATCGTATAACGTTTGTTAATAATTAATTTTTCTTTTCCTACTTTAAATTTTCACCTTTCCATTTTCAATCCATTCAAATTACCGTTCGTTTAAACGCAGAAACGGCGTTTGATGTGATATTATAAATATCGATGTGTATAACGTGTAAAAACGAGAACAATTAATTATACATATATATATATACACACACGCAATATATTATTACGGCTCGATAGCTAGGAGTCAATGTATAAAATAACACTGTGCAATAACAGAGCCTTGCGATTAAATATAACGTATTTATAAATTACACGATAATATTATATTTATATTTATATTTATATTTGTATTATATATTTAAGGTGACGTAGCACCTGCGGCCAGTTGTTTCTGTATTGATAATTAACGATAAATCATTAGATGGAAACGACTGGATTATTAAAGTTAAATAATGTGTAAAGAATTGGTATTACGGTGGATCTAACATTTGTGTGTGTCTGTGTTGGCAGACACATTGTTGTTTGCGGTCACATCACGTACGAGTCAGTGTCCCACTTCCTCAAGGACTTTCTTCACGAGGATCGCGAGGACGTCGACGTTGAGGTTGTCTTTTTGCACAGGTATGACAGTATTTAGGGAGTCTCCTTTCATCTTCATTATCATCGTCATTGATATAAGTTTATCATTACGCATCGATACTGTTATTTATCATTATTTACACATTCTTGCTGTTGTCGATTAATTGGACATACCTACAGGTACAATATCATAACGCTTGTTTCACGTAAACGAGTATAACAATATCGCTCGTCGATCTCTCGACAGAATCACGTCACGTATAGTTTTAATCGAAAGTTCGATCAAAATTCTGCGCACCAAAAATATGTCCACGTGTTGAACGTCGTAGATATTATTCCCCCATCCCCCCCCCCCCCCCACCCTCTCGTTATTTTTTTTGTATTTTTTATTTCTATTTTTGTTCGTCGTTTTCTCTCCATTATTCATTTATCATTGGAATTTCACGCGCAATAAACGTGTCTTACATTCAGCTGACTGCGTATGAACAATATTAAACCCACACAGGTACGTATCGCATATATTCATACCAGGGTTACAAACGTATGGTCGATTATGACGATGACACGGTGTACAATATTATTATCCTAATCGGTTTGTCGAGGACGAAGAAATTTACTTCGATTTTTTTTTTTTTTTTTCACCCTCGAACAATCCCACTTTTACACCATTATCGCACATCGTCGTAGAATTAATTGACGCTTTTACCTGCTCAAAAGAATTCTTATCCTTGTACATTACATACACACGCACATATATACATATATAATATATATATAAATGCAGTGATTCATTACTAATATACTGTTGTAATACAGTTTATTATGTAATTAGGTACCTCGTACGTATAATATTATATTATATTATATATACCCGATAACAGTGAATTATTAATATTATTGTTGTTGTTGTTGTTGTTGTTATTGTTATCGTTATCATTGTTACTCTATTATTGTTACGATTATTGTTATCGTCGTCATTCGAAGAGTAACGCAAGATTTCAATGAGAGGAAAAAAAAAGAAAAAAAAAAAGGATAAAACGGCAGATTACATCCGTTATCGAGTGATCGATTCAAAGTCTCTCGGGGTTCGTAACGGGTGGGAAACAGAATAGAGGGGAAGAGGGGTGGATGTATGTACGTGTAAATTGGTAAGTATGCGAGGCGTGCAGTCCGATAAAAATTTAAACATGTATAAACGAGTAGAGAGAAAGAGATGAAAATAAATAATGAAAATAAGGTTGATGGTGTAACGACGAAAGTAAGGAAGATGTACAGGTGTGTGTGTGTGCGTGTGAAAAAGTTGAGGTATCGTAAAGGGGTTAACGCGGGTATGGTACAGGGGGTTGCCCGAGATGTAAGGAGTGGCGATATGTGCTTGCAGGAAAGAACCGGATTTGGAACTCGAGGGTCTCCTCAAGAGGCATTACACGACCGTGGAGTTTTTTCAGGGAACCATGATGAACGCGGTGGACCTGGAACGCGTCAAGGTACCCCCCGCAACCTTGCCTAACCTCCTTCCCCCGCCACCTACCCTCAAAAAAAGCCCCATTCCCACGACCAACCCCCATGTCGTCCACTTCCTTTTTTAGGAACACTTCTCACAGTATTCATCTGGGTCCGACGACTGTTGATATTATACATAATATACGCTCTTCTCGTTTCGTTATACTCATTTAATACACCTTACGTATTATTGTGTTCATCGTTACCGTTACTCGTTATTAACCTGTATTATCATTACTATCGTTGATTTTATCGTTAACGTTGTTGTTATTATTATTATTATTATTATTATTATCATTTTCATAAATTTTCACATACAGTTACTATCGTTATTATTATTTTCGAAATTGTTATACAATAATAATTATTATTATTATCATTATTGTTGTTACTACTATTATATATGCTCAATATTTTAGAGTTGATTGAAATGATCCGCGGAATCGTCTCTTGGCACACGACTGTGATACGTCTTGTGATCACGTACCGAGTGGAAAGGATGGAAATTCATCGTTAACAGATTGATAGTGATTTTCCTGTCGCGCATGCGCGAGCATTCTTGTCTTTCAATGCAGGCTGGCCAACTGCACAAGCTTCCAATTTCGAACGCTGCTTTTACAGAGTTTACGCTGAGTGATAAGAGATGCGAATTTCTTTATGTACGGATCGAGCAAGTCTCGAATAGTTTTTTTTTTTTTTTTGGTGATTCGGGAAAGATTACAGAAATTTTTCGGCATTGACTGAACGACGACTGTTTTACCGGTAATCGGTAACGAGGTAACGACCGTTATTTCAAATCGCTAATCGAGGCGCGGCGACAGTTTTACACTGCTGAGTGTACACGAGTTTCCCCCTTTCACTTTCTTATCGAGAACTCGTGACGTTTCGTTACCACAACAAAAAAAAAAAAGAAATGTGGAAAAGGAAATTTACCGGTAAGAGTGACAGCATTGATCGTAAGGACAATAACAAATAATGGAAAATTTGTCTACTTCTTACCATCCCGAGAGTGCGCTGAGAAAAAATTGTGCTACCAACACACGTGGGGGAAAAGACAAAAGTTTTACTAACCTTTGGTTACTTTGTCACCGGTAGCTCGGTTCGGGTGGTGATATTTTGAAACAGATTGTCTCGAATAAGGTTCATACACTAAAGCATCGAGTGTCTCTTATTTTCCGAGTAAGTTGGCTCACCTGGCTCACAGACGATATAATCTGGCCAACCAATGCAGTTCGATTACAGGTATTACTCATTAGCAAAAGGTTGGTCGGCCTGCTGATTACTGTTGATAATTTTCCCAAGGACCTAGGATTGTAGATACAAAAAATTCTCATTTCTGACGAATGAAATAATACGCGTCATCGAAGTGAAAGACGAATCGCATTGATTGTTTCAAGAGGCGGCCGCGCGACGTAGATAAACAACCGCCTGCAAATATCTGCATGGCATGCTGTATTGAGCTATGGGGCAGGATAAGCGTGCAGTAGCTGAGGCATACAATTAGAGAGAATTACTCATATACATATATTGCGTATATACATGTATATATATATATATATACACACATTCGTATTATCAAATTTTTATTACGATTATTATTGTACGTACAAAATTACTCCCAATCATCGTTAAATTTCAATTCTACGTACAGATTATTATATATGCTTTTACAGACGTATAACATAAATTCAGACAAAAATATATATGTATACATATATCTATGTCATCACCGTCGTGATTACTATTATTATTATTATTATTATTATTATTATTATTATTATTATTATTATTATTATTATTGTACGATCATCACGCATACATATAATAATACTGCATTATAGGTACATATATACAATATACATGCATATAATACATTATATATATATACACATTTTATATATATACATATTTTGTAAAGGCGTGCGAATTATTAGAGGTGAATGTTATCATATAAAACGTATGGTTTGTCGGGCTTGGCCGAGCAGGAAACCGCCGGACCTAGAGCTGGAGGGACTGTTCAAACGACACTTCACCACCGTCGAGTTCTTTCAGGGGACCATCATGAACCCCATTGACCTTCAACGGGTCAAGGTGAGCCAACACCCAGTTCACACTATAAAAAAGCCAGAAAAGAAAAAAAAAACGGAAATAACGAAAGAAACAAACCCACACTAACCTTTTCAATATATATATATATACCTATACCTATACCTATACATTATATTATACATATGAATATGATATATCAACGACTGCGGTCAATAATGTTTTTTACAGCCTCTGACTTTTCACGCCCCCCCCCCCCCCCCCCACCCCCGCCCCGGCCACCCTGCCTCACACCCTCGCAAAAGTGAAATGGCAAACGAGAACGAAAAAAAAAAAAAACGAAAGCCCCTGTATCGCTTCGCAGTAGTTCTCACGACGTGCTTTTGCCAGATTTTTCTCTTCCTCCTTCTTTTCGTTCTTGTCGGTTGTATTTTTGTTTTTTTTTTTTTTCTCTTTCATCTCAATCCATCACTGGGATCCCACAATTCGTGTCATCAAAAGTTGTCAGTAGTAAACGTCCGTTTCAGAATCGGGTGAAACAATTTTTTTCATTTTTAATTTTTTTTTTTTTTTTGTCGTCATCTCGTGCCGTTGATACGTTTTTCCTCCTTTTGCCTTTTTTTTTTTTATTTTTTTTTATTATTACTTCAAATCATCGCTCACCTCGCCGCGTATTTAAATGTCGGCGTGCGATTATTTTATACGATAATTGTATACGATTATACGAAGAGCGATTTGCTACGCACTGTCATGATTACTACTGGTCGTGATTGTAAATGTACATATACTTATATTATATTATACCTTATAATATATATGTATATATATATTATATATATATATATATAATACACCCCCATATAAAATCCAGAAACGATACCGCAGCAATAATGATGCTGATGTGCCAGGAAATGGTTGTTGCCTGTGTGTTCCCTTCTAAAATTTCCCCGCTACTTTTAGCACTTGTGTTTTTTTTTTTCCTTCTTTTACTACCTTTCGTTCTCTGTCTTCAGCTTTTCTTTTGCGATACTTTTTTTTTCCTTTCTTTTCTGCTTCTTCTTCTTTTTCTTCTTCATCTTCTTTTTCTCCGAGGGGTTAATCGCATGAAGGGAGATTCGACGTACGACAAGCATTTAATGCATTTTGCAATACATTCGGAGATATGTAACTTATGTGATATGATATCGCATAGAGATGTTTGGTAAACAAATTTTAAATAAAGCTTTTCAAAATTTCTGGGGACTATTACGAATATCGAAAGAATCGGTGAAATACTGGGATTTGTTTTGAAGATATTTCATTGCAAGGAAATGTGTGAAGATTTTTGAGAAAACGAGATTTTAGACGACCATTGCTTCAGCAGCTTTTTTCCCCTCTGTTTTTTATTTTCGTTTATTGCAGACAGTTTGTTGTCTCGTCTGTTCAATATTTCTTAAAATTACGGCATTACGATTATATTATCTCCTTCCAAATCCCATAATACACGTTGTTATGCATATATTTTTCACACCTACACGATACGTACGATTTTTCAATATTACAATTGTATCGTTACACGATAAACATAAATATCTCAACGGTATACAAACGTGTATGATTGATATGAACGTGATCTTACAAATCTATTTATCGAGTGAAGGGGTTATACCTAGTCAGGAGGTCGAAAAAAAGCGATTTGTCAAGGATTTTTTACGAAGAGACATTTCAATTTATTAATACGAAAATTTACATACATATTGGGGTGAGATTGAACTTAGCACTGATACTTTTTACTTGTAAAAATAATAATTTCTAAAGCTGGTATAACCGATCTCCGGGAGCACCTCTAAAAAAAAATGCAAGATCTCTCTGGTCTGGATCATCCGTAATGAAAAAAAAACAAAAAGGATTTAGTCAATCAAGAAGTATTATCTGGTCTTCAATCGAAGTAACAAGCAGGATATTAATTTTTAACAAGACGGTGGCTCCTCAAAGAAAAAAAAAAAAAAAATTCGATTTTCCATACAAATTTTTGCCTCAACTTGTTTACAAAATGGAAAATACTTAGCGGCGAGAAAAAACCTTCGATCAGGGACTGAAAAATGTATTCGTAAAGCTCGTGCGAAAATTTGATAACGATCGGTTGAACAGTTTCCGAGAAATCTTGCTCACCGACTTTGAAAACACAATTTTGAGAAAAACGCGTTCAAAGTTTCAAAAGTACTTTCAAACGCTCCGGGGCGTGCGTTTCATGGAAATGTCCGCGTAACTTCGAGAATATTCGTCGGATCGACGTGAAATTTTCTGTACCTATACTCGAATGTACGTACGTTACGAAAATTAGATTAAAAAAAAAAAAAAAAAAAAAAAAAAGAATCGACTCACGATAAATCTTGACTATACGTATAACACAACCCCTCGAAGAATTTCTTTTCAAAAAAGAATTTACAAATTTCCATCGATTATAAAGACGCGAGCACGCATGCATACCCAACATTACACGATCGGAATCCCCCATGTCCCCACCTATGATATGTATATATATATAAAACTATGTACCCACCCGTACACACATCACACGATATGTGATACCTTGTGAAAAAGCTAGGTTACCTGTGGATAGACCCATGCCTGCTGATGACCCAGGTGGGTAAGTGCCCATGTTTTTCGAAGCTAGTCATGTACTGCTGTTGAAGAAACGACCGTTTCTCTTTTATTCTTCTTCTTCTTCTTCTTATTATTATTATTACTATTCTCTTCTTTCGAAATTATTTTCAATATAATTCCATTTTATTTATACTTCTTCTTTTATCTTCTTTCTTTTCAATCGATTATTACTGTTATATAAACATCTAGCAAAAGTAGAGTATTTCATAACAGTCTATTATAGAGGATTCCCCTGCATGTGAAAAAAAAAAAAAAAATTATATATATATATATAGGATGATATCATACTTCTCAACCTCGATTATTACGATTACTGTTTTTATTTTTATTGTTATTATTCTGTTTCTATATACATACAAATTTTCCAATGCATAACAGTTTGTAGTTGTAGGTGTAATAAGTATAATTAACAGCATGCAACGTAGTATACATATATATATATATACGTACATATATATATATGTATATATGCACTTACTAAATATCATGTTATTATACATCATTGCTACGTATATAGATAAAACAAATTACTATTTTCATTATTTCGTTGCATTTTCGTTTCCATTCTTCCTCTTTTTCTTCTTCTTCTTCTTCTTCTTCTTCTTCTTCTTCTTTTTCTTCTTCTTCTTGTTACAATTTATAGCGCTAGGAAACATTCGCATTACAATACATGATATTACATTATATACTCACCTGTTAAAATAATTTCCTCATGTATTTCACGTCTTTCGTCATATGAGTCTTATTTATACACCGTATATAGTATATGCATACAATGTATACATTTTACACAAGCTATACACATTATATACGTTTACCAATGAATGTTTTCTCGTTCTCGTATCAAAATTTGATATGCAACGCGATATACAGTTCAAAATGTTAACTTTGTTGGAAAATTATAATCCTGATCTGGGTATCGGAGAGGCGTGTTTTTCAATATAAAAACTAGAAGTACGAAGGAGAAAAAATAAATGAAAAAAAAACCAAAAACCAAAAAATAAAAAAAGAACAGGAAGAAGAATTTTTAAAAAAATTTGTTCTGTTTTCTTTTTTTTCATTCTGCAACCGATACACCACAAAGTACCGTTTGTTATTCCAAAATATTTTTTCGCGACTTGATAGATGTAATAAATCAAAGCGCACAATATACATATTATACATATATCTTCGAACCCAGATGCCCTGCACCTTTCAAGCATAACCTGCAGATGTTCGAGTCTCATTATTATACGTATAATATGTTATTTATATATATATATATATATACGTATAATAATCTTGCAGTTTAGGTATACTTTTGCATATGCGGCCTGGAGCATGAGCTGATATTATATATAAATATGTTATACCTATATTTGTTGGACAGTACCCAGATAAAAAGAACTCCCTATTGGACGTAGAATTGCGTGAAGATTAGCCATCGCGGTATTTTAATTATTAATTATATAGAAAAATAAATAATTAAATAAATAAATAGATCGAAGAAATTCCGTTTATGTACCGTATGTCGTTACGTATAATAATGTGGAATACGACGTATATTTAAATACGCTTGAATAATCTTCCATCTGCTATATCTGTCTTCGTGCTCTTCTATTCTCCACCACCCTAAACCCCCCTTAACCCCCCCCCCCCCCCCCTCCATCCCTCCCCTCCAAATAATTAACCCTACAATCTAAACTATTCGTTTTTCTCTTAATTATAAATAACGCTGTGCAGTTGATGAATTTGTTATTCCAACCGAATTTAACAAGAAAACTTTACAAGATTTGCGTGTAAAGTACAATCCAAATCCATTGACAGTCTTATTATATGCGTATCGTACACTTAAATATACACAGCAATAATTATTCGTTGTTTTTCGTTTTAAACAGATTACGTAGGAATATTCTATAACGAATGAAAAATTCTTTGCACGTACCGCGCGAGTTATTTATGATTAAAAGAAGAGACTATGCATACATATGGTGAAATAATAAAATTTATATTACGTATTTTGTACTTTAGATGCAAAATCGACACAGTTATATTACGTATCGTACGTCTTCCGGTGATATTAAAATATTCTTGCTAATTTTAAGGATCAATATTCATCGAAGCTTATTGCTAGCAAATTTTTCATTCCACATATTACTCGTTGTACCGATAGAGGTTGGAAAAAAAATATAGCGCAAGACCACCACCCTTCTCTCTCTAATGACGCATGCGCAGTGCTACAATCCTCGCAACCAGCGCAGATGATTGGACTAGACTCGACGGTTTATAGGTTAGCTCTTCGACCGCGCATGCGCCAGTAGAGAGGGAAAGGTCGGAAATTTTAAAAGCCGCCTTTCGTACTCTATTCTTACTACTGCTGTGCGATTAATAATTTTTTCGACGAATCGGTTAATCGACGATTTGGATTCATATACCGTATGACCTGCAGAATTATGATGAGGGTAAGTTTGATTGATCAATTCATCGAAAAACTCGATTATTCGATGTATCGCAGAGCACAAATCCTTATTAATCCTAACCTCCGCTAACGTCGATAAGTTATCGGCAGAGTTTGAGATATATTTAATATCACCGACGAGGCGGGAACGTTGAATATATCGTAGGATCAATCTTCGATACGATATAGATATAAATCGTTGATTCGAATAGAATGTTGAAAACTTGAGTGGATTGAAATGTAACCGAGCGATGGGTGGACGTTTTTTAGGTTCACGAGGCGGACGCTTGTCTGGTACTTGCTAACAAGTACTGCCAGGATCCGGACGCCGAAGACGCGGCAAACATAATGCGCGTCATCTCTATCAAGAATTATTCCGACGACATACGCGTCATTATTCAGCTAATGCAATACCACAACAAGGTGAGAGGAACTCCACTTCATTCATATCCATTACACCCTGACCTCACCTCGGTTGGAAATCCACACCTCATAGTTCATACATCGACCAATCCATGATTATTTTTAACATAATGTACGTATACCTGTGCATACACATACACATGATGCGTTTTTCACATGTATATGTGTACGCGTATGTATATTGTTTATCGAACCGGATAAAAGTGAACGAATTAGGAACGCTTTTTATACCGCGTTGCAATGAGGCTTATGGTCTGTATCGATGTCCATATCAGGTTGGTCCTTAATTGGGGGGTCGGAAAAATTTTCATTGGGACGCCCTCCGGATCTGTTCGTAGTCATTAAGAAAAAATCTGTGTAAAGGTTGAAGTCTTTGAGCACCAAATATTTGAAATATAAAATACGTGACGTTTTTATAACCAGTTATTTCGATTTATATGAATTTGGTATAAATGAAAGTACCGATTTTAAACTTGGCGGAGTTTTTGCTTATAATGATAGTAAAAAACCCTAAAAATGTAAAAATTTTATAATCATTGTTCCCTCAAATATAAGCCTAATAAGAGTGATGCTATTAAGCTTATATAAAAAAAAAAGAAATATATTATAAAATTGACATCAAATTTTGAAATTTTCAGGGTTTCTTCCTATCATTATAAGCAACAATGCCGCCAAGTTTCAAATCAGTCCCTTGATTTATGCCCAAATCATAGAAAACGAAACAACTTGTTATATAAACGACGTATAACATTATTTTAGATAAAAAAAATTTTTGTAAAGTTTTCAGCCTTTAAGCTGAAAAAAAAATTTTTTTTTTAATAATTTCGAATATATCTGGCTGGCGTCCCGATGAAAATTTTTTCAATCACCAAATAAGGACCACCCTATTATACTCCATACATAAAACTGGACGTCGAAATTCATCGATCTGCAGGATATTCTTTGCCGCATATAATCGATCAATTTTGACGATTTTTTTTCTTTCATCTTTTCATCTTCTTATTTCCTTCGAAAGAAAAAAAAAAGAACAAGGGATTCGACCGCCTAAATTTTTCCCATTCTCTTCGTTATTGATTGGTTTAAAAAAAAAAAAACCTAATTTTTGGTAACGTCCCCCTTCTCTCTCTCTCTCTCTCTCTTTCTCGTCACGTGCCTGTTGCTCATCTCTGAAATGAATGCTATGGTGGAAATTGTTGTAGGCCTATTTACTCAACATTCCATCATGGGATTGGAAGCAGGGTGACGACGTTATCTGCCTGGCCGAACTGAAGTTGGGTTTCATTGCTCAATCCTGCCTAGCACCAGGTTTCAGCACTATGATGGCCAACCTCTTCGCCATGCGCTCCTTTAAGACGGTCAGTATTCCTGTTCCTTCTCTTTTTTCTATCTCGCAAACAGCGCGACTGATCGTTGCTCATATTATACATCATTATAATACGGTTGTATACATTATGCATAACGTTGTATAACAATTAGATTTTTCGGGGTTTTAAAAATTCATTTTTCATTCGCTTCTTTTTTTTTTCCCGTACCAATTTTCTTATTTCATATTTCCGGCATTTATCGAATTTTTGTTTTTTTACTCCACAACTCGCGGTGTTTTATCATTATTATATTAAGACTGTGTTTTCTTAGTTCATATTTGTTTCTATATGTTCTTCATGACATGAGTTTTTTCTCTCGATGTGAGATGATCGCAAACTGTTTACAGTGATGGAACAAGTCATATATGGTATATGTTATATTAGGGTGATCCTTATTTAGGGTGACGACGAATTTTTTCCGGCCCGCTTCTCGAATCGACTCCAAATAATTCAAAAACAATTCCCTGTTTTTTTGCAAATTCTCATATCGACTCTAACCCTTTCCCGTAAGATGGTTTTTTCCCCTCTTAAGAAAAAAAAAAAAAAACACGCGCCTCGGCCATATTCTCAGTATATATATTTTATTGCAAGAGTAATGATTTTCAAAAAAAAAAAAAATCTGTAACTGCAACATTTTATCGGGCATTAGTTATACTATTTGTGAAAAAATTCAGATCATCGTACCAGGCAATCTAGACGAATTGCACATCCTCTAAATCTGACTTTTTCTTTATTTAGAGGCTAAATGGTATGATGCAAATTTTTTCCCACATAGTAGCACTAATCCCCGCTAAAATCTTGCAGTTACAGAATGTGAAAAAAAATTCTCACCCTTGCAATAAAATATACATTGAAAACGGGATCCGCCCTCTTACGGTAAGGGGTTAGAGCTGAGATAAAGATCTGAAAAAATTAGGATATTGTTTTTGAATTATCCGAAGTCGATTTGTGGAGCGGTTCGAAAGAGATATTTGTCAACACCTTAAATATGGATCACCTTCGTATATATATACATACATATATATATGTATGTATGGATATGCCTTCGCGAAAAAGAAGAAACGCGTTCCTTTAATCAATGTTTCTCGAACCAATCATTTCCTCTCACGCATTTCTCATCAATCATTCCAATTGATCGTGTCATATACGTGACGTAAAAAAAAAAAAAATAAAAAAAAAGAAAAAAAGGACATAGAATGACGGAACACGATGAAAATATCATGTCGTCACTTATCGTAGTCACGGATCATCGTACAATCACATGCATATTCATCGTACACAAATAGAAGAAAAGAAATAATGATAGAAAAAAAAAAACAAAAAAAGTAAAACTTGACAAGAATTTCACAGTGGTTTGGTCGTTATGAATATTTGCTTTTCTTCGTAAAATTAAAATCATTGAAATTTGTTTTCAACTGTTGAAAAATGTTAGAACCGGTATACATCACTGTAAACCTGTTTATTATGTACATGAAAATGTACACATGTAATTTAGAAATGGTTGGTTGATTGGAACCAGTCGCCTGATATGCAGGCATGGCAGAATGACTACCTTCGCGGAACGGGAATGGAGATGTACACCGAGACACTGAGCCCAACCTTCATTGGAATGCCATTTGCCAAGGCCACTGAGTAAGTCAGAGTCAGTCTCAACGACCACGAAACACGTCAAACGAGCCGAACTAACGATCACTGACGAAAAATCACGAGGGGGAAAAAAACGTGTGAATAAAGACGAAGAACGAAACTAACGGCTGGGCCGGGAATGAAATTCCGAATTTGAAAAGCTCCGAAAGCTCCGAATTTCGAATTTTTTGCTACCGAAACTTGAAGTGAAGAAAACAAACTTTTACCGTACCTGCGTCAAGGTTTCCAGGGGTCCAAAAATCGACGCTCAAAGTCTCAAAAGTGCGAAAATGAGAAAATTTGAAAATCTGAAACATCGAAATTCCGAATGATCCAAGATTTTCAGTTCTATGAATTACTGGCTTGGTGAGATTTCATCACTTTGATCTTTCTCTGCTTAGGATTTTCGATATTTGTGCCTTCGAAATCCTGATCCTTCTGATTTTTTACTACGCTGCGCGAGTATATTTCAATTTTCCAAATTTTACTTCATCGAAAATTTATTTTTCGGAAATTGAATTTTCGGAATCTTGCATTTCGGAACTTTGAGCGATCGGCTTTCCGAACATTCGAAACCTTGTCGTTTCTTCACTTCAAGTTTCGCCAGAAAATAATTCAGAACTTTTCAAATTCGGAACTTGAATCCCGCCCCTAACGGCTTAAACTCTGATGCAAGAGAGAATTGCTTGCTTGCTTCCTTTCTAACGACCGAATTTTTTCGAATCTGTACTATAACTGTGTAAATATACCGACAGAAATTTCTATTTTGAGTGGTTACTCATACCTACGAAATAGTCCTATATAACGGTTTTCATTTTATTTATTCATATATTGTTTTACATTAAAATTAATTCTGTTGCCGCGTAACCGGAAAATTTGTTTTACGTCTTGACGTTTTTTCTTCTTTATTTTTTTATTAAAATCACTCTCACCGCATCTTTTTGTAATTATTCCGCAAATTTTATACGCGGTGCAAAACAATGAGGTTCAATTTAACTGAAAAAAAAAAATATGTATATCAATATTTGCGATAGCCAAAAAATGTATTATCGACAATTATACGTACATATAATTTTTCGATAAATCGTAACCACTAATTGTGTACAAATTTTTTCTTCTTCAATTCCGGCAATAATCAAACCGTTATATTACAACGACATCGAATTTACCAGAACTTTCGGGTAACTGTGAAAAATGAAATTTTTGTCAGTTTGTGCTACCAAATATCCGATCAATTTTTCAATAAACGAACAAAGGCCGTGATGTTTTTTTTTCCCCATTCTCTTGACTTTGTGGTTGGTAAAATAAAAGTAAAAAAATAAAAAAAAAAAAACCAAAAACAGATACGTTAGCGGATTTCACGTGACCGGTCTCTCGTATCAGGAATGAAAAAAAAAACAAAAAACGAAATAAAACGACTATTGATGATAACACGTGTAACAAAGGGATGAAGCTTCGCCTCGCCTATGTCTCTCACTACGCCTCCACTCTGCTGTGTATATATATATATATACATATGCACATATGCAAAAATATATATATATATATATGTATACGATATATATTCGTACTAAGTTCTATATACATATATATATATGTATATATACATATGTGTTTATGAATGTTTCTAGACGTGTTTTTGAAAACAAAAAAACGGCCAGGAATGACAGGAAAAAAAAAAAAAACGGAAACAATATGTACTGTGTATATGTGCTACACCGTAATCGATGTGAAAATCACCTCTTGTTTGCTTTAATCAGTACAAATCGATCGTTGTCAGAGCGAGAAAAAAAAAGATGAAAAAAAAAAAAAAAAACAAGCTAACAAATAAATCACGGTAAAGAATTGACATTGCTTGCTCGTTAATTTCGCCAGTTAATTCTATAGTCGAAAGAAAAGTCGACTAACGATCATGTTACACCCTTTTGTTCCCGTTGAAAGTGTAATATTGAGCGTTAAAAATTTTGATTGTCGTGCAAAATTCTCGAATTCGAGTTGCGGTGTTGTTTCATCAGAACCGTGAATTATTTGTTAATTTTACGTTGATTTAAAAAAAAAAAAATGTTCTTTTCTCTCACCACCACCACCTTCGCTCTTTTATTTTACAGTGTATTTATACACACACACACACACACACACATATATATATATATATATATATATATATATATAAATATATCGAGGTACGTCACACGTCATTACGTATATATATATATATATACATATATATATATATGGTATTATATGAAAGATCACAAAATTCAAATCAGCGCATCAGTACCATCTTTAATATAGTTATCATTTACGCAGTTGTCGGTTTTTTTTTATTTATTTATTTTTTTTCATTTTTATTTCTCTCTCTTTTTTTTTTCTTCAACAAAAATTGCGAACCGTTCGTTAGGTGAAAACCACATGTATATGTTTACATAAATTTACAACCACAGGGTACATACAGCGATACTATGCAGGCGATGTATAAACGAATACAGGATTACCTTAAGCATATAGTAATGTATAATTATGTTAATAATTACCTTTCGATGCAGACAATTCGTGATGGATATTTAATCGACGGCGGGTAAAAAGAATAGAGGGTAAAAAAGAAAGAAAGCGAAAGAAAAAAACGAACAACGAGTCGAAACCATTATTAATTGTACGTATAAAATTTCACGATAGGTGTGTATATTTATATACGTACGAGATAATAATAATAATAATACAATACGATGGAGGATTTTTTTTTTTATTTTCTCTCGATTTTGATATATTTTTTCGTTTTTATTCTTCTCTTGGTGTGTGGCTGGATAATTTTTGAATGGATAAGTAGAGGTGAGGAGGATGTGTGACGGTAAAAAAAAAAAAAAAAAAAAAAAGAAATGACAAGCCTCTCGTGGCGGGATTTTTGAAAATGGAGGTGTTGACGTCGAGCTGGTTGGTTGGTGTTTCAGTCGCCGGATACTCAAGCGTGGCAGAACGATTACCTGCAAGGCACGGGCTGCGAGATGTACACGGAAACCCTCTCCCCGTCCTTTACCGGGATGACTTTTCCCCAAGCCAGCGAGTAAGTTGACTCGCTGACACCACGGCTGCCACACATGCAAACTATCCTAATTTTTTATTTTGTTGCCATACGTATTGTTATATGCGCTTACACACGTACGCATATATATAAACGATGAAAATCGTACGAGGTACACTTTTTTTTACTTTCTCTCTCTCGTTTTACTTTTTTTCGTTTTCACATTTTGAATTCAAATTTTGATCGTTTTTTTCTTCCCTTTTCACTATCTTGCTTTTTTTCTTGTACAGAACTTTCGGGCATCGATTATTACCCGTATCAGTAGACGATGGATTTTAAAAATTTTTACGCATCCTTTTTCTCGATCCTAAAAACGTACGTTTTTATTTTCGTATCACGTATATTTAGATTGTTAGATCCTTGCATTTTTTTTTTCTTTTATTAGGTTATACTTTCTTCAAACTAAAAGAGTCGCTTCGCTGTTTTAGTTGATCTTTTTTTTTGTTACCAATCGTTTTGCATCGACTTTAAAACCTGTTTGATATACAATACGATACATGTATATACGTGTGACTATATAATTATTCAAATTTGAATTTTGCAACCAAATTAAAGTGTTATTTGTTACTTGTCAGTAATTTGGATTTTCTTCAATTTTCGCTCTCGATATTTTTGACCACACATCACAAATATCGTGTGCTACACATTTTTATGCCCATTTTTCTCTACATAAATAATTGCATATAACGGCTCTGTGTGTGCTCGTGTAGAAATATCCTATATAATTGATCATACCCATATGACAATAATTATTACAAACTGTTATAGACCTTATGAAAGAAAAAAAGAATACACCCAATCCGTTGAAAGTTTTTACTCGCATGCCCGCTGCTCTTAGGTGTATGTACATACATAATACGTTGTCGTCTATATACATATACTGTGCGTAGATTGATAATTTTTATTTTATTTTTTTTGTTTTTTTTACAAATACCACACCGCGTATATAGACATTTTTACGAATTAAAAGAGGAAAAAAGGAAAAGTAAAGGAAAATTAAACGGCGATATTATCATGACCAGCGGCAGACCAACGATAATGATCAGAGCTGAAAAACTCCGCGACGACGCGACGGTGGAAATAAAAGTGTCGTTAAAAGAAAGAAAAAAAAAAAACTGAAAAAAAAAAAAATTGAACAAAGTTGAAATGAAATGTGCTGATTAATAAGTTTTTTGCACGCGCGTTCGCGTTTCTAATAAACAAGTATATAAAATATAACTCCCGGCCGCTCCGATGCGACGAATAATAATAATTATTGCGAGCGGAAAATATAAACTAACAAAGTTTCGAATAAGATAAGATAATATATATATATATATATATATATATATATACAAAAATAATAATTGAAAAATAAAAGCGGTTAAATGAAATTTTTATCATAAAATATATCCACGAGTATGAATAAAATACGATTTATATCAAACGATCACCGGTACATTTACAGAAATACCTACCTGATAACAAGTTGGCGAACATATGCAGCACAGTTTTTTTTTTTTTTTTTTGCCGAACACGCTACAGACTTGTAAAATTTTACTTCGCTCATCGATTATTTATATTTGTTTATTTAATTATTGAATATTTTTTTTTTTCCTTCCTACTTCAATCAAAAATCGCACTTTTATAATTGAAACTTGCATCACCGTATGCGACACAACAGTTTGCGTGTGTGGGAGTGCCTTTCACGATTATAGATCAGTGAACCCCGCTGTATAATGTCTAGATAGAATTGTAACCCTTTGGGGTTAGTTGAAACTGACGAGAAAAATGTAAGATAAAAAAAAAAAAAAAAAAAAACAAAGGAAACACAGCACGCAATGAAAATTAAAAGATAATATTAAAAAAAAAAAAAGAAAAAAGAATGACGAAACTGCAACCTTTTTTACGCGACCCGTGTGCGCTGAATGCTATCATTATTATTATTATTATTAATACTATTATTATTATTATAATCACTATTGTTATCACTATTGTTATTATATTACATCGTTAGAATTTTGGTAGATGAGAATGAGGTACCGTTAGAATATATAAATAGTGTAGGCGTTGGCTTGGAACACGTTTGTTATACCCAAATATACATATTATAATACGTGCATTGGGAATTGCTAACGACAGAATGTAACGCGCATGCGCAACAATCCGAGAGGCAGTTGTTTTTTCAGGGGGACCAACCGTCGGTAATTTAGACGAGACGGTTCGCAGCGATGTATTTGAAACCGAAAATTCTTGACCAGCTGTCGGTGTCGAGGACAACTGTCAGGGACAGTTGTGAACATTTTTTCGGGTTACTCTCACGCCGGTTGGTAACCCTGGCAAACGAACCGCTATCGGATCTTTCGCGCATGCGCGTTAAATTATGGCAAACGACGGAGAGTTCCGTCGTTGGAAATTCACACTGCGCAATAGACGTTCGCATTTTCGTTCTTTTTTTTTTTTTTATGATTAATGGACGATAGATCGTTTTTTTTTTTTTTTTCTTACTTTTATTTATTTTTGGCCTTCTTTTTTTAACCTTTCGTCTCACCTTTTTACATATATTATATTGTTATGCTCATGCTGTAGTTGCCCACGAGGTCAATACGCGTTTTACCCGTACCATCCAACTGTTTTTGCATTTTCACGCTTTTCGTGACTTCGGCATTTTGCTGCGCATGACCGTTTCTCCGATATCCCCCCCACCTCCCGCATTTGCAAATCGTGACTTATTGTTTACGGGCACGCTTTTTGTATGTAATATAATATGGACAATAAATCGTGGATATATTTATAATAATAGAGTAAACTCGGACCGGGGTTTGGATATTAGAAAATAAGGATAGTCAAGTGCTAGTAAAATTTCTCCTCCAAGCGTTATTAAATTCACTAAGATATGTAATGATGGAACAAAGTTTGTTGCGTAACTACAAATTTCACGTTACATCCGATTGACTAGGATTTAAATTTTTTGATTTTTTAATTAGTCAAAAAAAAAGCCAGCTTCTAGATTTCTGATTACGAATCCGAAGTCGGAATTCGGTAATTCAAAATGATAATTGATTTGAACGAGGCTTCGTATCCGAGGGTTTTTGAAAACGCTGATTACGGAATTATTAATTACACGTTCGTTGAAAAAAAACTAGCTTACCGATACATATACATATGGTATATATCCACGAATTATGGGACATCCTGCATTATTTCATACGGGGCATTCCACGTCAAATTACCGGAGGAATCGGAGGTTTTTTTTTTCTTTCCTTGTACCTTTTTTTCTTTCATACCTCTCAATGTAAATGGATCACGGAATCATCAAAATATCGTGAATCTGCGATCCGTTTACATCAAGGGATAAGAAGAGAGAGAGAGAGAGAGAGAGAGAGAGAGAGAGAGAGAGAAAAAAAAAACAGTTCCACCAGTATAAATTTCACCAGTTGCTAAAGAAAATCTGAAAAAATTCCCGACACCTTTTTGTATTGGTAAGACGATCATAATAAAAAATGATCAAAATTGAAGGGGGTGTTAATTTTACGTGGAATGCTCCATATGTATATTTGCATGACAAGGAACTGGCGAAAAGTTTAACGCGGTTTGTAGTGATTTTTCAAAAATCCAAAATCCTGTAAGCCTTTTACTTAATCCAAGTTATATGCATTAATCTGATTTTTGTATACAGAAGTTATATTTTCTTTTCCCAACTTATTTCGATTCCGCAATCCGAGCTTGGCTAAACTTTTGCCGTATCCTGATGAAAAACTATTTTTAAACCACGGTTTCATCTTTATTCCAGAAATCGTACGAACATAATAATGTTGCTTAATTTTATTTACTCCGTCATTTCCCTATTACGGACAAATCTTTCGTAAAAATATCGCCCGGACCATCTATTTTTTCATCAGGATAAATCCTTCCATCCCTTATTCGTACAATAATTGCATTGCTGTCGTTGTGCGTGTAATATAAATCCATTTTTTAACAAATAATTTTTTTTCAACAATACAACAATCCCTTAATACATCGATCCATTTACACATACATGTAATAATAAATTCCAACACCTTTGGTGTTCAATATTCAGGATAAATATTCCTTTTCTTCTGTATTTGCTTACCAATACTGTTATTATTATTATTATTATTGTTATTATTGTTAACATAATAAAATAAATCGAAGAAAAATCATAAAAGCTGAACCGTGTACGGAAAGGAGAGACAACAGTCTCGGTTTGGAAGGATCCAAGCGTTTGGCGCGGGGGAAAATATTTCCAAACTATCGTGTGGGGAAAAAAGTAAAAGTAAGGAGAAGGAAAGGGCAAGAAAAAAAAAAAGCAAATTCACTCCTGAATATTGACCCAACGGGATGTTGCACAGGCAAGTATCGTACGTTATTCAACGATATTTCTCCCAGGTTGTGCTTCACGAAATTGAAGCTATTGCTGCTGGCAATCGAGATAAAGGGGGACGCCGGGAACGATAGCAAGATTTCGATCAATCCGCGTGGGGCAAAGATCGCGGCGAACACTCAGGGATTTTTTATTGCTCAATCAGCCGACGAGGTGAAGCGGTGAGTTTCGACGTTGCGGTATTTTTGACATTATTGTTGTTTTTGTTGTTACATGCACAGTAAAACGGGTAGCGGGAATGATGTTTAATCAACAATGATGACGTTTAATCGACAATATATACAATTGGATTTTATTTTCAGAGCGTGGTTTTACTGCAAGGCTTGCCACGACGACATCAAAGACGAGACTTTGATCAAGAAATGCAAATGCAAAAACTGTAAGTTTATTCTATTCACAATTAACGTTAACATCGTGAAAAAATATAACATTATCCTACGTATACGTATAAATGTCTATAACGCCTATAATATATTCGTTTCTCCGTGACGATGTGTTATGATATACGTAAAACCGCGTTGTGAAACTTTGCCGCATTGTTTGTTACACATGTAGCGAAAATCTCCGGTGAGATAATGATCTTTTGATTGGCTAGAGAAATTTTTTCAATCTTATGGCGGAAGAACAAGAGAAGCAGTTAAGAATCAGACGAATTAAAAAGAAAAAAAAGTAAAAAAGCAAATGAAAAAGAAACGAACTCATGGCAAATAACGTTGCGTAAACTCGTTTGCGTATAAATTTGATAGATTTGATTGTAATAATTGGTTTCAGAAAATTTAACGGTGCCTGAAAAGTAAAATAAACTAAAGGGGAGACAAAAAAAAAAAAAGAAATAAAATCATCACTCAAATCGTCGACTTAACACAGCTGAGATAATTTGATCTCCATTTGTTTATTAACTTTTCTATACGGTGCTTTGAAAATTTGAAATTTTTTTTGTTTTTTTGTTCCAATCATTCGTCTTTACCACGTGAATTAATAAACCTGTTACAAAACCACCGAAATTGATTTTTGCAAATCAAGGAAAGAAATGTTTAATTTTTTGAAATTAAACATTTTCACGCAAGATTCAGAAAGGAGGGACGATTTTTTTTTCTTCCACGTTTTGTAAGACGTTGCTTTCAGTTTTTTTTTTTTTTTTACATTCTTACCACAACACGTACTGTACCTTGCATTTGTTTTCTAAAATTTTATCACCAGAGTATAAACAGGTAAGGAAAATAGAAAAACAGACAGAAACAATTTCGACAACGACCTGTTTCTTATTTATATTTGATTTTTTTTTTTTTTTTTTTGACACGGTTCACACAAATCAATTCGGGTGTTGTCAATATCGGTTTAAAAATTCGCAGGGCAAAGACGAGGTATAGAAAAAAACAAAAAAAAAAGAAAGAATCTGACATTTGTCACGCGGAAGGTTTTCGACGGTCGTAGTAACGTGAAAAATCATTGGGAAAATGAAAATATGTCACGGTCAAAACCGTTTACCTGGTCGACCTAGGTATCTACACGACATACGTATATACAGGTACACGGGATGCATACCTGAATATATGTGTAATACCTATGTATACATATACGTGTAGGTGTGAGTAATCTGTCAAACAAACGACAGCCTTCAGAGTCGACGTCAAAAAATCGTACGGTATGAGTAACTGTAACGTGTTTGAAAGAAAAAACAAACGAATGAAAACGGAATAAAAAAAAAAAAAAAAAAAAACAACAACAAAACAAATAAATATAATAACGACACGCACTCGATGCGTAAGAGATTTTTTTTTCAACGATTCAAAAACTGCAAAAAGGTGTAATAGACTTGTTTTTGACGATTTTGACGAAAAAAAAAAAAAAAAAATAAAGAGAAAAAAACAAGATGAAAAACATGACGAAATGGTGACATGATGAAAAAAAAAAAAAAAAAAAAATCACACACGACATGTTTGATACAATGCTCTTTGTGATATATTATTATCTAGTGGGGCAACAGCAGCGCTCCTGGGGCCGTGACCTAGGTAACGTCTCTTGGTCTCTACTCGCTCGCTTAATATATATATATATATATATATACACGTATATATACTGTATATATAATATAAATTTCTTTTTTTTTTTTTCCTTATTCTTTCTTTTCATTACTTACCTCTTCTAATTATCCACATTCTATAAATATATAACAACGATAAGTATACATATATATAATAATAATAATAATATAACAAACATCTATATCTTCTCTCTGTCTGTCTCTCTATCTCTATTCTCTTCTATCTCTTTCTATACTTTTCCACTCCACTTGCTTATATGATACATTTAATCTTCTATTGTTATCCATTCCTCCCTCTCCCCGCCCTCCCCTCCCTCTGTACACATATACATGCATACATCGTATATGTGTATCGATACCGCGAATCTATTTTTCATCCGTCATATATATATGCAATCGTGCGTAATTCTTTTTTTTTTTTTTTTTTTTTTTTTTTGTAATCGTTTCTCTTTGAACACTTTTTTTTCACACCGCGGTCTCTCCTCTCACGATCAGTCAATCTACGGAGAGATAGTGGAAGAGAAAAAAAAAAAAAAACAAATTCTAGTTCATTCTTTTCGTTCCATTACGTTCACGTATTATTATACGCGAATTAATATATCGCTGATACGACAATTAGATACACAATATTGAAACGTGACTGAGATGAAAAGTGTAAGCGTTAATCGCAATCGATCGGTAATTCATTAATTATTATTGCATTTTTTTATTAATTTTAAAAAACAATACCTTCTGTACATATATATAAAATTGAGCCAAAAATTATTTCCAATCGGGAGAATTTTTTTCTCACTAAACAGGTCCCTTTAAGACCCTAGATTCGATAGGTTAGTTTCTTTGGCTCACCCCAATATACATGAAGATGTATATTGCAACGCTGGTTGCGCGATATTCCATTCAATCGTCATTACATTATTTATTATATTATATTACATTGTAAATTTTTCAAAAAATTAAAAATTCACTTGATAACAATAAAGCGGAATATCGAAATGGCAAAATACTGTCGTTCGGTCAGCAACGGTCAATTTCCGCCCGACTGGCGAACGATATGTATATACTTGTATGTATGTATGTATATATATGTATACATATATTATTAACAATAAGATACTAGCTTGCACTTTGTTATGTGCCCTCCGTCCGCCTTGCCTGCATGACAATAGCTCTCTCGGGTTAACATACATAATTATAGTTAAAAATGGAAATGATTGTTATATTTAAAATTTGTTTTATAAAAGGAGAAAAGCAGTTCGAAGCTGCAGTTATTAACGGCTGTACACCTGTAACCTGAAATCCATATATTTTTATTGCCTGCCATTTATACCTATAGCGTGACAGCTGTCATTGATGAAAAATGCAAAAAACAAAAACAAACAAACAAAGACAAAAACTAAAACAAAACAATCCCTTTTCCACATTACTCGTTGTAACAATAATGTTTCAGCGTTAGGTTCGTGATAGATTTTTTTTTTTTCTAAACCTTTTTTTTTTTTCTTCATATCTTATGGTTTTTTTTTTCTTTTTTTTTCTACTTTCATCGTCATCTCTTCATCCTTTCGATGTAAAGTTTTATACCTTGTTCATCGGTGTATTACACGTGCGGACAGAGGAGTACGAAGAGGATCTATCCCGAATCGTTGCGCGTACCCAAAATGCTCTATGTAACCTGGTTATTTAAACACGGTTACACGGCGTTGCGGATTTCGGCGCGTGTAAATGATAATTCCGCGGATAATTCATTAAGCATTGCAGCTGAGGTGAGGAAACAAGGAAACGGAGAAAAAAAAAAATCACCCATCCGAAAACCCGGAATATACACGAACCATATTCCTACACATATACATATATTTATACAATGTATTTGTTTTCATTCTTTTTTTTTTTTTTTTTTCTTTATTATTTCTCATTCGCGGGTTCCAAAGCCCGGTTCAAACCGTAATTCATTATCCACAGAGATTATATCCCTGATTTTTGTTATCGCGGTAAATTATAATTGACCAACTTTCACCGTCTACGATTTTGGGTATAACATTAACGTCCCAATTTTAATCGCACACTAATTTCAACCTAAACCCTGGGCAAACGAAGGAAACGTTTGAACGCGGCAAACTTCACATCGAGTTCCTTTTACCACTTGTAAGGCTAATAGCGTTAGTAATCTTAACGGCAACTAATAATACTAATTGACAAACGTTAGAGCTGCTATAAAATATTATATATATGTGTATATAGACGCGTAGAGTATCATTGGAACGTTTTCCCAGCTGATGTTGTACCTAATAATACACGTACGTACACAACTTGTACGTGTTGCGATTAATTGTACACACCTACTTCACCGTACACGTATATACTATGAATATATGATACGTACAGTTACAGTATATAATATACCTGGTTCATAGATTAATAGATTGATTAAACATTACGCCACGTATCTATGATCTCAGGTTGTGTCTCTGCGCTTGTGTTTCCGTCGACTCACACATTCCGTGTTCACTACAAGGGTGGTTAGTTTTTCAACTTTTTATTTTAACCTGCCACTAGAGAAATTTGTTACTAATACTCGGATAAAAAAAAAAAAAAAAACAAAAAAAAATGTCGTAAAACCCGGAGGAGATAGGAAAATATATATAATAATAATAATTTTTCATTTATTTTCATGTCCACACCTCACGGACTTTTTTTTTTCTACAGTACTTGTCACAATTTTTCGATCGGCACGTTGAGAAAAAAGAAAAGTTAAAAAAATGAAACAACCCTACTTCAGACAGTTGATGATACATACATGAATTTCAAGTGTAATTAATGCAACATTTATCGTTCCGTCTCACCCAAGACTTCCGTGAATTATATTCATCCCTCACCTGTCCGAAAGTAATCGGGACAAAGTACCTACTTTTTGAAAAATAGTTATCCGACATAACGTCCGAACGTTGATCTTGACCTGCGCAACAATATCGCATATCAGACTTTTTATATCACCCACCCTTCGTCAGGTTGAGACTGAACAAACCGGCTTTTTCCAGATGTGGGGATGATGATGATGCAGACTGGCATGGTGAAGGGGGGCTCTGCCTACCGCAGTTACCTTGACGGTACGCTTCTTTTCAACACCCCTTATCCAAATACACCCCGTAATCACCCGATTCCCGTTCGTCCCATTGTCAAAACGTTTTACTCGATTACCGTCGAAAGCTGTCTGGTGTTTTTATCGTTGCGCGTAAACTCTGTTGACAATTGGACAAAATTTTTTTTTTCACACCCATCCCATTTCTGCGATTACGTAACATCGACGTAATATTACGTCGCTGTCACTCCAACTATCTCCCAGCGCATTATTCGTTCGCCAATACCGTACCCTTATTTATAACATTACAATTCGCGTGCAGGCTTGTTAATTATTAACGGTGCATTTAAAGAAGTGGATGAATTTTCGGAATTTATATTGTCAAGTTCGATCTCGGCTTTATTTTTATTCAATATCGTGTATTATATATGTATTAAGAAAAAAACAAAATAATAATAAGAATAATATGCAAAAGAAGCTTGATACACGTGCCTTTTTTCGCCAAAATTTAGAACGAAACCGAAATCAATATGGAACAATTGCTTTTCCGAGTCGTAAATTGCGAAAATTCACCCAATTTTTCATCCCTCTATTCGTACGTATAATTATAAACCATTTACTTGGATAATTCGTCTTTTCGATAAACCGTAGGACTATCGCCCGGCTTACTATATCCGTTAAAATACTTTTTACACTACGAGCTTAACTAAACACTGTGTATAAATGGAGCTTGTGTAATTACTTGACTGTTGCATTAAGTGTGCGCTTCGTTATTCAACCTGTATACGTATAATAATACAATAACTCGCGTCAATTATTGCCATGCATATTACAGAAAAAAAAAAATGTTGTTATTTTGTTTCGTGTTTTTGTTTCTCATACGTCAAGCTGCTATTGTTTATTGTTAAAGAACTGGCGCGTGGCACACACACACACACACATATATATATGTTATATAAAATGCATCACAGCTGTTAATGTCGTGGAAAGGGCCGTGTATTTTTTACCTGTGTATGTGATATGCAGTGAAAAGCTTTCGTTATACAATGTTTTTTTTTTTTTTTTTTTCTTTTTCCTTCCTCTCTCAAACATTCTTTCACACAATCCGACAGGAATGTCAACAATTCAACGCCTCACGCAATTTCGCACACGAATTTATGATCAGTTTGACGAATTTTATCGTTAAAATAAATTGTTACGAATACGTCCGCAATGGAGCAAGAATGAATATACAACGATGATTCGTTCGATGCCCAGGGTTTAAAATTTACAACGTCACCCATCACACTGCATCTCTCATAATAATAATAATAATTATTGTTGCTACTGTTATTGTTATTGTAATTATCGTTATTATCGTTATTATTATTGCTATCGTTATTATTATTATTATTATAATTATCATTATTATTATTATTATTATTATTGTTACTACTACTACTACACCCGCAAAAACAGAAACAGAATCACATATTTTCCACTAATTGTTACCGAGCGCAGATGTGAAACTTTTAATTAGGATGTAAGAAATTCGCCAAGTAATTAAGCGATTAGGGTGAAAAACAGTTTGCAGAAGGTTTAGATTACGTTTCGTTTGGAAAATCAGGGCGATGGCAAGCTGTATACGGATTTGTAAATATAGTCGAGAGGTTTGATGGAGGGCGGTTATAGGTTGCGGATGTGTGATAATAATAAACGATACAGGAGAGCGAGGAGCAAAGTGGAAAAAAGAGAAAAGAGGAGTGATTGATTGGATTGATTGATTGATTGATTGATTGATTGGTCGAATCGCGTTGTTAAAAACAGATCACGGTATGTATATATGTATATGATACATGCGCGTACGTTTAAAACTGTCGAAAAGATGCTGCAGATTTGAAAAAAAAAAGCAAAGAGCATAAGAGCAAAGACCAAAGACCCTGCCTATATACCCATAATATGTTCTATTATATATACGTATGCAAACATATACGGCGTTATTTGGAAGAGGCACGATGATGCGTATGTAAGAAACGAAGTGGAGAGAGAGAAAAAAAAGAGACCAAGCGGGGATGACAAAAAAAAAAAAAAAAACAATCGACCGACAAAATTAGTAACGATCGAAATGTGATTGAAATGGGAGAACGGAAACGGAAAATGAAAAAAATGAAAATGACGTCGTTTGAGGGAGAGCGAGAGAGAGAGAGAGAAAAAAGGGAAATTTAAAAAAAAAAAAAAAAAAATCCAACCACGCCCCCGAATCTACGCTGAAATTAATTTGTTGATGTGAAGACTAACAGCTCTGGTTCTCTTCTCCATTCGGGCAGTGGCCACATTCCGGAAGGGCGTGAGGGCTGTTCAGATGGTCGGACGAGCAAGTACGTATCACTGAGAGTAGAATTGTGTCTCGTGTGTTCCCGGTGTATTATTATTATTATCATTATTATTATCATTGTTATTATTGTTATTGTTATAATCATTATTACTGTCATTCCTGTCATTACTGTTATCGTCATTGTCGTCGTTGTCACTACTCGTTAAGATCCGTTACGTAGATCCCTTCGTTGTAGGGAAGAATCGGTGCACATCGGATGATTTAAAACGATCCGTTTGAGAAATTTTATCGTACGTATTCGTGGCTTGATTAGATCGGAGATCGTTTGTTCTTCGGAGAGTCGAGATGTTTTTAACAGTTTTTAAACGTACGATTGAAATGCCGATTTTACATTAGTATATGGTTTTAATTAGGACACCGGATTAATATGTAATTATAAATATTTTATGTTTATATTATTTTCATTGGTTATTTGGTATTCTTTGTATGAGGTTTAGTTTTCGTAGACAGAAAATGCAAGTCTGTATTGTATGAAGATGTTTTGTAATTTTTAATGCATAATTATCCGGGCCCTACTTATAATATGCTCTGTTTATAATACCGGAAACTTGATTATATCGTGAAATTTTTTGTTTAATTAATAGATTTCTTACGATTTGTTTGTATCGATTAGAGACTGTAATTTCTGTCATTGAGTATTCCTACATTTACCGACCCAGCGAAGTCAAAAATTTTTTTTTTTTTTTTTCCCGTATTGAACAAACAAATTAACGGAAAGGTTTCGAAATTCGCTTCTTCGTAGCAGAATCAAAAAAATAAACAAAGGCTTGGAACGTCTCACTCGACATGTACGACGAATGAAAAAGTTACCTTGACTGCACGGGAAAAAGATTCAAAACGCCTGTAATATCAAACGCGAAGACTTTGCATTACGTGTTAACAAATTCAGATAAACAACATCGTTTAATTATTTTTAACTGTTTAATTGTTTAACGTATCTGTTGTTGTTTGGATCAAGGATCTCACAATCACGCTCATCTTCATTTTCGTTGTATATTTTATCATACGATACAGTCGTAGGTATATCGGTATTGTATCCTAACGAAAAATAAACTGTAATAACAATGTATTTTCTAGCCCCGTTTGTTTTCAGGACAAAATAAAAAAAAAAAAAGAAAAAAAAACGGTTATGCCTGCAATGACGAGAATTGAAGGCATAATTAACTATATCTGCGTATTAACAAAAATCATCGTACTATCGAAATATTCTTGCGATTGCAAAAATTTAACACAACTCTGGTAGGTTGATTTTTATAAACGTGCAGGGAGGCTTACTCACGAAATTTTATACATGTGTAGAGTATGGATGGACAAACGGTATCTCTCTAAAAAAAAAACAATAAGCATTACTGTAACAACGTCGGTAATATAACATAGATTAGTCAATAACGAAAGATGAAGAAAGAATGATAAAATTAAAAGAAAAATTGGCCCCAGCGTAGTAATAACATTTTTAATTAAATATATTATAGTGTTTGCGCCGTATTGATGTGGTGTTTTATCGTTTATTTTTTTTAAATTATTTGTTCATCCTCAAGGTTCTTTCGACACGTATTTTACGATGTGTATTTTTTGGTTTTCTCGCTGTTGTCGTTTGATTTTTATATCTTATTTTCTGTTTTCCTTTTTTTTTTTTTTTCCGGTCGTTCACTTCACTTTTCCTCGTCGTTTTTACGTTAAAAACTCCTGCAACTAACTTGGTTCACGTTATTACATACATACATATGTATATATATATATATAACTGTTGTTTGAATGTAGTTAACAATTTGTTTATTGTATCAAGGTTTGTGAGTGTATTTTTCGTTAGATGGTTTTCCTTAATCGTTGTCGACAAAACGTGAGGGTTAAAAAAAGACGAAGGTAAAACTTAGAAACGACCCAAGGAAATCGATTTCAATATTTACTGTTCATCAATTCCGGAAGCGTATTATGTTAGTTTATTTTTTTTTCTCTTTTCTTGTCCTTTTTTTTCTAAATGTCATATAGTCTTTTCTATTAGCATATCAATTACATAAATATTATACGTACGTGTATATTTTTCTTATGCATCGGTGTCTTATTACGCATTACATGTATATATATATATATATTTTTTTTTCTTTCATTTCGTTAAAAAACTTTGTACATTGTACGTGCGTGTTATTCAGGTCAGGTAAAATTATCGTTGTCGCAAGCCTGATGGAGTTTTAGTTGTCAATGCTTCAGATCAAAGTGAAAATCGGAAAAGTTGGTTAGTTGCGTGCGTATGCGGTGTATGGGAATAAGAAAAAAGACAAAAAAAAAAAAAAAAAAGAAGAAAAAAGACACCACCATCAATCGTATCCAACATATTTCTATATATACATATGTTAAAAATTTGCCCGATGATGAAAAAAAATCAATACTTACCAGTTGCGTATAAATTTTCGTACTGTTCTTACCGTAATACAATTGATGGAAGATTTTTCTCTCCTACCGCATATTATGTCAGATACATATAATAATGTAACCGTTTAAACGATGATTGTATCATTTCGTTAGAACAAAATAGCAAAAAATCAAACACGCGAAACTTCGTACACACATACATTAATTATATACATACATATACATCGTTGATTTACATTCATATCCCTCCCCCCCCCTTATTATTTATTATCATCGTTATTATCACACGTAAGCTCGATTAAATCATACACGTATCGGATATTATTATTTATGTATTCATATACGTATACGTATTAAAAATACGTACATACGTATATATGTATACATGTATATATCTTATAAACGTCGAAATCGTGTGTATTTATTATACGCATATATACTAACTGTCTGTATGTCTATCTATCTCTGCCTGTTACCTTCCGTCCTCTACTACGTAGGCGAGGACTTCTCGTATGCAAGTAAGTTTGAAGAGGCAAACGCAACCTCTTTACCTTTCACTTTACCTTATACGTATTATAATCGTTATCACTCGTTGTGCGTTTCTTTTTTATTATACGTTTATTCGTTGTTCATAAGTTTTTTTTTCTCTCTCGTTTTTTTTTTTTTTTTGTTTTTCTTTACTTTGATTTTTTTCTAGTTTCGTTCCGTTCAAACAACAACTGTATAACCACCCAACCATTACTACACTTAAATACTTATCGTTACATGTGTGAAAGTAACATTATTCAAATGCGATATACCTGCGTCATTAAATGCTGCAGGATGAAATTTTTTATCCGACACATCTTGTACGTTTTCTGATGTTCGTATGCGGTGTAGGATTTTCCATGTTATAAACAGTCATCAATTACAGTACAACGCTGTCACTGCCCCATTGAGTTATACCCGAGTTTAGTATTCACTTGTACCAACGTCTGTGATAGTTGAAGAAAGAAATCGCCCCCCGCCCCACTTGAGTAAAATAAAAAAAAAAAAAACTGAAACACACGAATAAAAACAATTTTGCACATTTACCGGGGGAAAACTTGCAATGTTTGTTAATTTGTACGAAATCATACCGATGAATATACACTCATCGTCGGCCAAATCGAAGAACGATGTGCTCAATTTTTTATTTTTTTTCCAATTCTTAAAAATTTTTACCCGCCATCATCATTCGTCGCAATCATCTTCATCGTCGTATTTTTGCGTTGCAAATAGGATGAGAAAAAAAATTGAAATAAACAACAACAACAACGACAACGATATGTTGCACAACAGTATCCTGGTAAATGCGCAGAACTGTGTATTATATAGCGAGATTATGCCGTGTAAAATTATATTCCTTTCTCCCGCAATCCCGCACCATTAAATAAAAAAAAAAAAAAAAAAAGAAAAATAAAAAAAAAATTCCTGGCAGTGAGTAACTATGTATATATACATATATATCGCCTATGTACCTTATATATACCTTATATAACATTTAATAGTTGTACTAATTTTCTTACACTCTGCCTAACTTTTTCTGTCTTTCTCTCTTACTTTCCCCATCTCTATCTATCTATCTATCTATCTATTTATCTATCCATCTATTCCTCTCATTTTTTCTTACTTCTTCTCTCTCTCTCTCTCTTCTCTTTTCTTTGTATTGCAATATTGTTTGATGCTGCCATGAAAGAAAAAAAAAAAAAAAATTTGACCGCTATTTTCCTACATACCTGCTAATGCGTCTACCTCGCTATATATACCTTATACCTGATTTGTATATACATATATAAATTATATATACCTACTCTGATATATTACACGTTTGATTCACGGATAATTTTCTATAACGCACTTAAATACGATTTTCACCGCTTATATTTGTATTCTCATTAATACGTATGTATAGCTGCGCACAAATTATATATATATATATATATATTATATATATATATATATATATATATATATATATATATATATATATATATATATATTAGGGTGGTCCTTATTTGGGGTGTTAACGAATTCCGACAAGTGCGCCCCCTAGACACGTTTGAAATAAATAAAAAAAAATGTGTGCAAAACCCCAGCGCTGTAGTCCCATGAGAACACGTGCCTGTAAGCTCGTTTTGTTTCCCATTTAGATAACATGGCATTTTTAGACCAATTCAGTCACTATTTTTTCCAGTCATCCCTAAGTATGTTAAAAATTATTTATCCACATAAATCTATTGTTAATAGGCATGACTACGCGCACATTCTTTTTATATTATATTATATTATACACAATTGAAACTGAATGACCATAGTTTGAATGCAACTCTAATCAACTCATATCAAATTTATAATGAAATACGATACATGTGAGGTTTTGTAAAAGAATGTGCGCGTAGTCATGCCTATTAACAATAGATTTATGTGGATAAATAATTTTTAACATACTTAGGGATGACTAGAAAAAATAGTGACTGAATTGGTCTAAAAATGCCATGTTATCTAAATGGGAAACAAAACGAGCTTACAGGCACTGTTCTCATGGGACTACAGCGCTGGGGTTTTGCACACATTTTTTTTTATTTATTTCAAACGTGTCTAGGGGGCGCACTTGTCGGAATTCGTCAACACCCCAAATAAGGACCACCCTAATATATATATATATATATATATTTTCTCCGTACGTCGCATGAATCTATCGTAGTAGACATTATTTTCAGTATTATATGGTATACGCACAATGTACAAATGTATTAGGTATGCGCACGCTATTTTCTTACCGTAGTACACATACCATGAATAATGAGTTTGAATTAACATGTAGCTGCAATTTTGTGTGCAAAATGCGTTTTTACTCTTCATTCCGTATAGATAGAGCATGCTCGATGTAGTTTACAATATTTCTAAACATACTCTGTATTCTTTTGTAGAATATCGAGAAACGAAAGTAGAGGATAAAGAATTTTCAATTTTGCATTTCTATTTTTCATAATCTATGCTTCAATATAACGATATCGTAGATTTATCTATAATATTTTAATATTTACGATAGTTAAGAATTTGCACGATGCATTTTAATTTTTATATACATATGATTATTGTTCACCTACCTATACATAGTATACATATATTATGTATATGTACAATTACCTTGAAAAATTGTAGGAGAAGAAAATCGAAAAACGGCCAAAAAAAAAAAAAACAGTCTTCGCACGGCACGAGTATAGCATAAATCACGATTTCACGATCGCGCAGGAAATATATCCGATGAAATTCTAATTCCATATTTTTTCTCGTGTTTTGCGATTATTGTTTTTTTTTTTTGTCTTCTACACAAGCAGCTCGGGTTATAACGTACAAATGAATGATTAAATGAATAATAAAATTGCAAATAAATTTTTGAGCTCGTTTAATATTCGATTCTGACTCTTGCGCTCAACAATCTCGTTATTGTACGAGTTGGTTAGTTTTGGTGCGATATAAAAATTAGGATGAAAGAAAGAAAGAAAAAACAATAAATCTGCAAGAATAATTTTTCTCGTCTGGTCGTTCCGTTTTTAAAATTAAAATTATTGGAAATTAGAAGGAGAATATGTTAAATCAATTTTATAACTGCTGCTTGTGTGGGAAATTTTGGCAGATGATGAAATGAAAAACTTGTGAAAAATTTATCAAAATCAATATTATATTAGCTTTTTTTTCTTTTTCTTTTTTCCATATCTGAGGGTGATTTACAATTCCGGTAAACTAGTGTATAAGTAGTGGATAAATAGGATAGGGTAGCTAATATGTGTAGTGGTTTGTTACAGACGACCACCATCCTCCCCCCACATTCACTCCGCCAGAACTACCCAAGATGGTTCACGTGCGAGGTACAGTCACACCTCTCTCTCATTTGTACCTGTCGCAGCAGCTTGAAAATTAAGCTCCCGCAACCCGCTTTCCCACCATTCGTACCGCGTATAAACATATATGAATAAATATATACCTATATATATATATTTATAATTATAAAATTAATTACAACAAAGACAGCTCGTATATTCACCGCAATATTTTTTTATATCCTTATATCTTATACCAAAGCGGTTATTATAATTATGGAACAATCTGCACACGTGCATGCAGCAAGCTTTCACTACAATTTCACAACTTTTCAGTTTTTAAATTCATTTATTTTTTTGGAGGGTGGGGGGGAGATTTTTCGCCGGTTGAAGCTCAACGGAATTTGTTCAATTCTCCTCTACGGGACGACGATGATAGTTTACATCGAAAGGGAGAGAATGGTCCGTATCGGTTTCGAATTCAAGGGAAAGAAATAAAAAAATTTAAAAAAAAATGAAATATAAAAAAAAGGAACGGAAAAAGGAAAATAATCTAATAGGTTGTAAAAAGTGAATTTGTTACTGTAATCGTTTATGTTTGTTACATTGAAATACGTTTTATTAACTCGCATGTTATTTTAATTTGACCGCAGACAAAATATGACGTTTCAACGTAATATCTGTGATCGTATACAACGTTTTTATCTAAATACGTAGTGTTGTGTTTTATGTAATAATTGATCGTTTGCATGCAAAGCGCTTGATTGACTTGAGGAAGGGAGAAAGTAAATAATGAAATTTGAAACGAAGAAAAAGCAACAAAAAAAATCGACAAAAAAAAAAAAAATCAAAAAATACCGAATATAAATAAAGAAATCGAATGGATGCACAAGTAGATTATTATACAGTAAAATTGTAGTTCTGTAGTAAACTGTAAGAATTATTATTTTGGGGCCAGGTCAAAGGGGTATGTATATACACTCCTCGGAACAGGGTGAAAAAATATTTAATTTTCTCATTTGTCATTTTTATACACCGCCAAATTCGCTTCAGTGAAGTTTTTTATTCCATCACGATGTGGCCTTAATCGCGAGGTGTATATGCAAACCCTTCTTGACAGACATACGGTTTTTTTTTTTGTTTTTTTTTTCACTCAATTTCAACGAAGATAATAGTTTTACATAGGTATATATCATATAAATGTAATTAAAAAATCAGAAATCGCGTACATTGTATGCACATTTGAATAATTTAATCAGCACTACCCCGGATCGCGTTTGAAACTCACAATCATAGAATTTTGGCACATGCAATAACGGCGATTAGTTGGAAAGTTCGTTTTTCGATGGAAGTATAATCCTGAAAACAATGTTAAAAAATTAATAAACGCACTGTGGCTTGCACTTGTATGATTAGCTGGTAAAATCATCGGTATCGAGTCGCTGTATAATTATCGATTTCTTCGTTGTAGGTGAGATAAGCCGAGAACGAGACGATCTAAACGGTGAGTTGAAAGTTGTTACGATTTTCGATTGATTGAATAAAATTACAAAAAAAAAAAAAAAAAAATAAGAAAAAAAGAAAATACGGGGATTAAATTCGTCCTTTTTTATTCCAGCGATGAGAAATCATCGAAATTCGGTCGGCATGACGCTGATGAACTCGACGAAGCAAGTGAACAAGGTGAAACCGAACGTGAACAGAACGCCGAACGATAGTTTGTCCAGTCCTAACCAGTCGTACAACAACCAGAGGTAAGTACGAGCATCCCGTGAGTAAATTTTTTCTTTTTTACTTCTACTCTTCATTTTTATCACTCGTCACTTGATTATACATGTAACGCGCGGTAAATTTTTCATCCTGCAGTAGAAGCAGTCAAGCCATTCATCGGTCGATATTACCTGAGAATATTTAAATACCAGGCAATTGTTTAACATTGAATTATTGGCTCACCTCGTTTGAAAATCAGGCGATGGTATTTTCATAGGTGAAATATATTATACTCTCAATACCCACCATTCTTGTTTTCTAATAGACGAAAGTCTATCGATTGAAATTTTACAGTACGGATACGTGAAAATGATTATGATTGAAAATAAATTGCATAAAATTTTATTTAAAGAAGAGAACATTAAATACGTACAGTTTTTTCAAACTGCTATATATTGCTTGGTAGCAATATCTTGTTATATAATATTACACGAATATTACACATTGAAAATATATTTCACTCACTCTCTCATATTTCTGTTACAATTATACACGCATATCGATGTATAATGATTCTGTATACCGAGAGAAATTTCCAGACGTCATTACTCTACAGATATTAGAAACTATTTTTATTCTGTACTATAGTCGAAAAATATAGTTCCGGGTGCAAAGTGATAACGAGTTTTGTAGCTGTAACCAGAAAATCTAGCGTTTGTGATTATTCTTTTTGATTATTATTACCGAAAATAGAGAGATTCAAAGTTGCGATAACCAGAAAATTTAGTATCGATAACTTTAATCTAACACTAAATAGTTACTTGTACAACATTGCTACGTGATTCCAACGAATATTTGAACCGTTACTGAAACGATAACCATATTAGCAATATTTTCTAGTAACTATAACAAATGAAATTTTTCCCAGTGTACAGTATACAGAGTGATTATTTATCGACGAAATGGTCCGTCGTCTGCTACATAGTTGAATGCGCATGCGCTAAAATTTGAGAGCAGCTGTTTGGCAGGGCTACCAACGGTCATAAATTCGAACGACGGATAACCTGAAAAATTTTGTCAGCTGTCGGCGTTGAACGACTCGATGTCGATGACGACTGTGAAAATTTTTGAGGTTACGTCGACGACGGTTGGTCACCCTGACAAACAATCGCTCTCGAATTGTTGCGCGTGCGCATTAAATCGTAGCAGACGACGCGGCATTCTATCGATAGATAATCATTCTGTACATCTACATCTACTACATGCGTAACATAGACATACCTCCTCGCTGCAGGCTTATAGTAATGAATTTCTCGATTTTCGACGAGTGCATCTGTACGATGAATAATCTTAATTAATAACTTTTTGCACCAAAAAACAGCCAAACTGACTGAACTGCAATTTTACACAATAAACCCTGTTAAACCAAGTTAAAAAAAAAAGCATGCAATTATACTTAAATTGCAAATACATTTTTCATAATTATCATTATCATCACTGTTGTCATAATTACACATGCGTTTATTATTTTCAAGCTCACTAATGGTATACCTATACGTTCAGCTTTGTTGCAATCCTGAATTCATTATACGCTTGTTTATGTTCATCTCGTTCTCAAATTACTGCGATTTTCATTAAGAAGAAAAAAAAAAAAAACACCTGCACTTCAGACGTAAAGAGCAACGGTTACGTAAAAAAAAATTAAATTCTTTTCATCCCTTCTCCCCCCGCCCCGTCATTCATATCCACACGATTCATTCCTGTATACTATCTGAATATGTAAATTGAATAATCGGAGGATGTTATGTCACGCAGAGATTGAGCTGTCGTAACTATACATGTACATATATTAGGAGGGACCAACGTGAAATCACACCTTCTGATTCCAGATCGCAAGAGGAATCTGCATACTCTGGTTACCATCTCGCCTACGAAGTCAAAAAACTCATGTACGCTTATGCTGTTAACACTGTTGTTGGTTTATTTTTAATTTTTTTAAAAAACTTATTTCTTATTATTGTTATTATTGTCATTATTGTATATACGTTGTATACGTTGTAGGTGGAGAGAAAAAAAAAAATTCGTCTGTGTTTTTGTGATACGTTGGTACATCTAACCACTTTAACGATTAATACGTTGCATTACGTACTGCTTGCACACTCTATTTTATGCCAATGTATACAGTAGCTAAACAGCCCGCGTTTCTTGATTCGTACGTATGTACGTATGATAACAATATCTTGCATGCCTTTGCCGCTTTTGTAAACTTTCCTAAAACTCTACCCTTACGCCACAAGTGTGCTATATGGAAAAAGATATCGTAGAGTCGAATATCGGGTAAACTGATTGGCGATGAAAAGTATATAAATAATAGAAGGTGTATAAAACGAACGATGAGAAAATTTCCTGCATGCGTTAAAATTTTTTCGTATTGTGAACGGGTAGCCCTAATTTAAATTTTTTCACATATCGCGAAGATCGGATTTTTAACGAAGACGAGAATTCACGCGTATGGATTTCGGAATTACGTTCCGACGGTACGAAGAACGAGCATAATTATGTGTTTTTTTTTCTCTACCTTTTTTGTACTTTGTTACGCACTTTTACCGCGTGACGAGTCTCTTCCGCTAGATCGAATGTCGAGTATAATGATATCTATCACAAGGAGAGCACCGACGGATCGGTAAAACATTTCCGGCGCATTCGTTTCAGGCCGACGAGCCGGGGCTCGGGCGGTAACAACGTGAACAACAACGGGGGTCTCCAGGTCGGGATAGCCGACGACCAGGCGAAGGACTTCGACTTTGAGAAGACGGAGATGAAGTACGACTCGACCGGAATGTTCCACTGGAGCCCGGCGCGAAACCTCGAAGACTGTATCCTGGACCGGAACCAGGCGGCGATGACGGTGCTGAACGGGCACGTAGTCGTCTGCCTCTTCGCCGATCCGGACTCGCCCCTGATCGGACTGAGAAACCTAGTAATGCCACTGAGAGCTTCCAATTTTCACTACCACGAGCTTAAACATGTAGTTATAGTCGGTGCCGTTGACTATATACGGCGGGAGTGGAAGATGCTGCAGAATCTCCCCAAGATATCGGTTCTGAACGTGAGTGAAACGACACTCGCGAGCCTCGGGCCTCCCCGAGGGGTTGATCGCTCGTGAAATCTGGTGTACACTTTTACAGAAATCTTGTGGAATCCCTTGAAATCTTTGAAATCTCCTGAAATCTTTAGGAATCGTTGTAATTTTCCCTTCTAAAAAATCCTTTGATATCCCATGAAGTCTCTGGTAATCTTTTGAAATCCTCTGAAATCCCTGAAATCTTTTGAAATCTTTCGAGATGCCTGAAATTTTTTGAAATCCGCTGAAATCATCGGTAAATCTTTCGAGATCCCTGAAATCTTTTAAAGTTCTTTGAAATCCTTGAAATCCCATGAAATCTCTTGAAATCCTTTGAAATCCCCGAAATATTTTGAAATTCTTGAAATCCTTCAAAATTCCACCAACTTTGTTGTAACCTTTTGAAATCCTCTGAAATCGTCTGTCGTTTTTTGAAATTTTTTGAAATCTTTGAAAATCCTTTAAAATCTTTTGAATTCCCTGAAAAATTTTCAAATATTTGTAATCTTGAAACGAGGCGTCCATCAAATCGATGTGTAATCAACCCCTCGGTCCTCCCTCTACGCTTCGTCGTCACCTCGTGTCCTTCCTTGTTGTTTCAGGGTTCGCCGCTCAGCAGAGCGGATCTCAGGGCCGTGAATGTCAACCTTTGCGACATGTGCTGCATTCTGTCGGCTAAAGTGCCTAGCAACGATGACCCCACCCTCGCCGACAAGGAGGCCATCCTCGCGTCCCTCAACATCAAGGCCATGACCTTCGACGACACTATCGGCGTACTGAGTCAAGGTTCGTCCTGCAATTCTGGGCGGGCTTCCTTGACAATCAGCAGAGCCCTGTTCCACGTGTCTTGAGCAGGGGGTCACGTGACGGTTTTAAATATTTACATGAGAATCCGATCCCTTTTTTCCATCCAACATCGGGTAGATTTAACATTTTTCACGCTACATGATCATTTTGATGCTAGCAAGTGCGTTCCGATCAATTAGGACCGATCAGTTACTGCATGAATTCATAATCGAATAGTTTGCAAAATGTAACCTCCAACGACGCCCGCCTCGCGACGAAATTAATTGATAAAAAATTTGTACATTTTTTATTCAACCGTAACCGACCAGATCGCATTTTCTGACAACGGCACGATCATTTTGCGATAATTTCCAAACAAATTCTTACTGTCGATAAAAAATTGTCCCGATACTTGTAAATGGTCACGTGACACCGTGCTCAAGATCGATTGGAAAATATGATCGTTTTTATCCGACGTTACGTCAAGTGTGCTCCGAACTCAATCGCGCTGTTCAAATATCGTTCGATTGTTCCAGTTGGCAGTCCGATAGTTCTACAAAGAAGAGGATCCGTCTACGGCGCCAACGTGCCGATGATCACCGGTAAGCTGAGAAACTCTGAACGTTTAAACGCAATTTCTATACCGTATCCGGATCACTCAAATTCGACCGTCATTCCGTGTCCGTTATATTTAAGAATTGGTGAACGACAGCAACGTCCAGTTTCTCGACCAGGACGACGACGACGATCCGGACACTGAACTTTACCTGACGCAGCCCTTCGCCTGCGGCACAGCCTTCGCAGTCAGCGTTTTGGATTCCCTCATGTCAACGGTTAGTTTCCCTCGACATATTGTTATTTTTCACTGAAAAAAACGAACGCCTGGTGCTCAAATCGAGAATCATTTCAGACGTACTTCAATCAGAACGCGTTGACGTTGATTCGATCCCTCATCACCGGAGGGGCGACTCCCGAGTTGGAACTGATCCTTGCCGAAGGTGCTGGGCTCAGAGGAGGATACAGGTCGAGCTTTATTACTTTCAGAGCCATTGTTGCCCATCTACTTTTTCAATACTTGCACTGTACACCTGCAAGTGATTTTTCTCGGTTATAACATACTAGATACTTACAAGGAAGTTATCCCAAGTCGAAAAATGAAACTTTCTCAATTAAAAACAAACAACTGCCAAATCACCCCTTGACATACTTTACTTTGGAGGGTGGTTTCACTCCCTTAGAGCGTCCAGTGGCAGATAAAAAAAAAAAAAAAAAAAAAAAATACCTTTTGCTTAATTTTTAGTCTACTGTAACATATTGCCAGAGAAATAAAATCGGAGAGATCGACCTTGGACACCTTCCTTGTTAGAAAATTCAGTCGGAGATGAGATATTTTTACTCTGGCAACTTCGGATTGTCGTTTCGAGGAGTTCCGAAAACCATTTCGAAATGGAGCCGAAATGAACCGCTGTAAATCCGTTAGTAAATTAGATTCCACCCGACGGATATAAGTCGTAAAATTGAAAGATTCGCTTCAGATTTGGACAAAGTATTCCTTCAGATCTTTTATACTCTTTGCCACGATCCCGGTGTATTGAAAAAGTAAAATTTCTCCCGTCTCTTCTGTTATTACTTACACTCATTTCCCACTGACCCTCTTCTTCAGCACGGCGGACAGTCTTTCGAATCGGGACCGGTGCAGGGTGGGTCAAATATCTTTGTACGACGGGCCGTTGGCTCAGTACGGCGAAGGTGGCAAGTACGGCGACCTCTTTGTCGCGGCATTAAAATCGTATGGAATGCTGTGCATTGGTCTGTACAGGTACAGGTACCGGACTTTTTTTATCTCGATGGTATTTATTGGATTTTCTATTTCTTATATACAATATATCACAATATATATATATATATTGTCTAATATACGTTACGTCTTTTATGTATGTCACACATACTGCTGCGTATACATATAGACAATTATCCATTTTTTTTGTCAACATTATACTATATATTGTATTGTACAATTTGTTTCCTCATATCTTTTTATATATATATATATATACATGTATATAAAACATACATGTATATATACATATATTGTGAGTATATATATATATATGCATAATGCGCACAAATTTTGTATTTTGCATTTGTTTTTGTTTGCATCTCGCTACGCAGCACCGATATACACGCGTGTGCAGAGTTTTGCGTAAAAGTAAGAAAATGCAAAAGCCTACGAAAAAAAAAAAACAGAAACGAAAAAAACCGAACAAACAATGTTTGTAAGTTTTGCTCATCCAAAAAATATCATTTTTGAATTTTTGATCGCCAATTTATTTAGTCTTTAGTCTGTCGTATTGATTGTGTTTTTTTTCATTCTTTTGAAACAGTTTTTTGTTGTTTTTTTTTTTTTTTTACACATATTTTTTATTTTTTTTTAGTTAGCTGCTACTGGATCCATTTTTTTTTTTTTTTTTTGTTTTATTCGTACTGTTAATTATTCAGCTTGTCGAATTGTAACGCAAACTACCACTCCTCGGTATCCGCTATTCTTAACACTTTTCCATATGTTTCCTCACCGCGCGTTTAGGTTTCGCGACACGAGTTCATCCTGCGACGCATCTTCGAAACGATACGTCATCACCAATCCACCTGACGACTTTACTCTGTTACCAACAGATCAGGTAAACACATTACATGTTATACATATATTACATAAAATGCACAGTAAGTCTGGTTAACAAGAAAAGGAAAAGAAAATCACTAGCGGGGTTACAAAAAGTAAAATGTCAAGTTAAATCTAGTCGAATTTTCTATCAGTTCTTTTATCAAATCTTTTTTATAAAAAGCATACAAAAAAAAAAAAAAAAAAACGAAGCATACTCAACTAAGTGTATCAGTATACCAATAGATATGTGAAAATGATATAGAATTCCGATTGTTGAATATTTTGTTTTTCTATATACTTTGAACCTTTACACATTTTGTGATTACTCTGTGATAAAATTTCGGGTTTTTCAAAATTCTATATCACCACCCTCAACTTACATCGTGTCGACATATTTCACTTTTACATCCGCCAAACGAAAAAAATTCCGTGCGATATCGCTTGAGCGTCGATCAAATCCTCTGGTTGAGGTGGTAAAAATTCAAATACAATTTTCGCGCAGGTATTCGTTCTAATGCAGTTCGACCCGGGTCTGGAGTACAGACCGAGCAGAGGAGCCCGAGGGAAAGATGACGCCTCCTGACTGTTGCTGTGTAGCGCCCTCACCGACGGACCTTACTCCTACATCTAAATGAAACTGGTTGAAATCGCGTCGAAATCTTCCCCGTTATTTCATATATATACATATATACATATATACATATATACATATGTACATATATATATATTTATATATTTAGATTTGTCTTAAGTTTTCACCACGCTTTAGGGTGTTTCTCATGCATCGATGATGATTGAAAAACTTGGTAAAGAAAAAAAGCGTTTAATTAGAGGAAAAAAAAAAGAACACACACACACCTACATCAAAAAACGAAAAAGATAATTTTATTTATTTATTAATTTATTTTTTCGTTCTCATTCCTTTGAAACGTTATAAAAGCGGAGCTGGTTTTCTCGCGCAAAAAATACCTACATCTATTACCGTATGTACCTACTTTCTCAAAATTTTCTCTTGTCACGCAAAAGAAGTGTTTTTCTTTTCACGTCATCCCCCCCCCCCCTTTCCGCCGTTAGCGTAGACAGAAATCAACGTTGAACGGTTTTTTATTTTCTATCGTCATCGCTAAGTACTCGCGTTTTTCTCCCTGTCATTTTCATTTTTCTACTTGTTATTATTTACGGAGAAATGAAGGGGAAGAATAATTGGCAAAGTATTTCCGGTCCGAGGGCTGCTACACGCTGCGAAGTGTCTCGCAAAGATATCGAGATTCTAAGGACAGCTGTACAGTAATAATAATGATATTATTAATATTGATAATACTAAATAATAATAATAATAGCAGTTATAATAATGGGTGAATAATGTGACAATGAGTTGACTGGACAGTGTATGAAAAACAAAAAGAGAACCGATAAGAGCAAGAAATATAGAGGAGGGGAAGAATAAAAGTAATAATGATAATAATAATAATGATTTATGATTTAAAAAAAAAAATTTAAAAAAAAAAAAAAAAAACGAACAAAGAGAGAAATTATCTAGTTTAAATTACCCTAACGAAGGTGGTGATGCTATGAGGAATTGTTTCTTAAGTAGAACGCTACAACCTGCAACCGCGTGTCTGCACTGATAATACCCGGTGGCGGTAGAAAAAAAAAAAAAAAGAGATAAAAATGGAACAATGAGAAAGAAAACGAAGAAGCAAAGCAACGTGATAAAAAATTAAAGAAAAGGAAGGAAAGAAAGACAATTTGAAAGTTAGGTATTGAATAGTGTATAGAATGATTATAATACTTTAATTATTATGTAGATAAAACATAAAATTATCGGCAATTTACGGGCAGATCTGAGACCTTGCTAAAATTATTACAACAGATTATACAGGTATATATACAATATATGTTGATGAATTGCAACTATTTTATTTCGACAAGCTACGTAATGATGTGTACGTACGTATACATGTATATTTGCAGTACGCATGCACAATTGTCGAGACTGAAAATTAATGTAAAAATGTTGTTTATATTTTTTCAAATCAACTTTCGGTTGTATTTTTGGTTTTTTTTTTTTCTGTCTTTTGTTGCGTTCTTCTTTCGTTCCGTTCTTAATCGCCGATTATCGGTAATCCCTTCTCTCGTGATTCGGAGATCGAGTGAATTGCCGTAATAATTATGAAATAACAGCGTGCAGTGAAACGAGTTTATATAATATGAGTTATTGCAGCGAAAACAGAAAATTTCAAGATACTACGTGTGGAGTATTACACACGCATACACAGTCCGCAGCGGCGTATGCAATAACCGTGGGTAAATAAATGATAAGTAGGAGAGAAAAAGAAGAATACAAAGAATTTGAATGGGAAAATAAAGAAGAATAAAATAAAATTCAAATATATATATATATGTATATATATATACGATGTGCCACAAGCATTGCGAAGTTATATAATTACACACACACATGCATTATATTATATTACATGTTTAATAAGAAGTGAACTCAAGTGCGGGACTAAATGCAATCTTACCTCGTGTGTCTTGTTTACGACTAAAACTAAATAAATGAAGAAAATTAAATAAAATAAAAACTTATGAACAAATGAAAACAAAACAAAAAAAAAAAAAAACTATCAGAAATTGAAGAACTTTGTACAGGAGATGTGAAAAACAAATTATACGATATTATTATTATTATTATATATATATATATATAAAGAAAACGAAAAAAAAAAAAAAACCCCTTTTCCACACAATTTTTAGTAAATCGATATGTAATATTGTAACTAGTCATCACCCGCAGAAAAGAGAGAGGAAAACGGAAGGAAAAAGAAAAAAAAAAGAACAAAACAAAACCCTCATCGACGACATACTTCTCTTTTATAATAATATATTGTACATTATACGCGTATGTATATTTTTTTTTTCCTCGTCAATATCGCGAACGGTTCGACTATACGTACGTATTACAAATACGTGTACACAATATGTAACACACAAGTAAATAACAAATTACACATGTAAATGCGTATGCGTGCGTTTGTTTAAATGTATATACACGTATAGCGAATGCGTACGTATACATCTGCCAAACTTATAAATATATACCTAATTGTAAAACGTATTAGGCGCTCGGCGAAGTTCAAAAAGCTCGCTTGTTTATCGCAAACGGCGCCCGAAATGAATGACGGAATCAACGATAGAAAGATTGCGTGTGCGAGCGCGAGCGTGCGTGTGCGTGTGCGTGTGAGTATATGAAAAAAATTTAACCCTCCGTTGCGTTGCTGTTCTAAAAAAAAACAAAAAAAAAAAAAAAAAAAAACAAGTTGAAAAAATAACTCGACGATGCGAAGAGGAGGAAAGAAAGATGAGTTGCGAATACGAATGAACAAGGAGGAAGAGAAGACGAGGGGGAGCGAAAAAAAAAACAAAAAAAAAAGGAAAAAAAAAATAAACGATTTAAACAATTAATTAAATGAAATCCATTTCGATTAAAAGACAACTAGCTGTGGTAGATGCTGCCGTGTTCGTATATTATGTATAACGTGTATTAACGTGTATTACTGCGCTGTTGCTGCTGCCGCTGTCGTTGCTGAATGCTACCGCTGCTGCCGCCGCAATTATAATATTCACGTGCACTGTTCACTGCCACTGCAGTTCATATTATCATTATGTATGTATGTATGTACAACTTCACATAACGATATGGTTTCATTAAGACAAGGGAAAAATAAGCGATGCCATACTTTGCGAGATATGTACGACGTTAATTATTATTAATGTGATACCTGGTTAAATATATCCGTGCAATGGACAGAGCGGAGCGCTTGTCTTTTTTTTCTTCTTATTCTTATTCTATTTCTTTTTATTCAGCACATGTATTACGTTAGTAGAATTTTTCAACAATTCTTTATTCGTGTATAAACGCAGGTCGCGAAACGTTGTTTCACCTTTTTTCCACAAGTGATACGTCGTGATGAATATGTAAAAAAAAAAATTAGAGTAAACACGTGATCCAAATAAATTGTCCATTTTATAGATGATAGCTACATATATATATATATATATACATATATATATATATGTATATATATATATATATATCGTTTTTTCCCTATCTTAATCGAATTATATCACCTCATACGCATTAGTGTTACGTACACAAATCGTTAACATTGAATTTCCAATGACATGTGGTTCTAGTATTTTACAAATGAACAATTTTGTATCTTACAACCAGCCAAAACAAGTCACGTCTAACCGTGAAACGTGTCGGGCATTGATTTTCAGGCACTATAAATTGACCTTATACTTGATACGTTCGCTTCTCACTTCGTTATTTGGTTTTATTGCCAATTGCATAAATAGCTCACCCGTGGTATGGAAAGTATAAGATGTCGTTTGAAATAAATTAAAAAAGAAAAAAAAAACAAGCAAACAACTTTTCACGTATTCACACTAATGCGAAGAGATCCTTGTTGATTCCACCTATGCTTTAATATAATCTCTTGAGAATTATTCAATGGAGGATGAGGTCGCCATTGCAGATATTAATAATCCGATTCAATTGATACACGGGAAAAGGAAAGTGAAGTTTTATTGGCTTGTTGTGAGGTACATAATTTATTCGCGCACTCTCTTAATAATATTAATATTCATAAGAACACTAAGAATAATGAATAATGATTAATAATAATAACGATAACGATAATAATAATAACATTAAATAATGTCATACTAATGATAATTATATTTCATGCACCGATTCAAATCAAGTTCATCGCATCTTTGTTCACATTCTCGTGTATTATGAGCTCGTGGTGCATTTTGCCTGTATGTATGACGTATGTATCTAAAAACAAACAAACAAAACCGGAAAAGAAAAAAAAAAAAAAAACAAATGATTTGGATATAAATAATTATGTTCACTGTATTAAATAATGTATAAAAAAGAAAAAAACTAAAAAAAAAAAACGAAGATGAAAAAAAATGCGAAAAAAAAGAATTATAATTAAGGCACGCGGCGTGCTTGCCACCTTCAATGCCTCATTGACCTCATCTAATGCTTTTTTATCTGTACATTTACAATTTGTGTACCAATGAGGAACGTTGTTTAATCATGTTGTTGATGTTATTGTTAAAGAATGAGATTCAATATTGTACATAAATATATATTCATTATAATTGATGATATAAATAATTATATACATAAAACGAAAGAAAAAGAAACAAAAAAAAAGTGAAAGAAAAAGAAAAAAAAAGAAAAAACTCGCGTTCTCGCTCATTTTCAACCCGCCTGAATTTAACAACCAGCTTTTCTTATCACCGTTAAGTAATCACACGTATATGTATATATGATTTTAATCGCGGGTATTTAATTTTATTAAGAAAAAACAAAAACAGGTATATAGTAATAATATTGTGTATAATATTTACATCGCTTCAAAATTAACAATATTTACAATTATGTCTTACGAATTTAATTTTACTTTGTATTCAAGTAACTTATACATATATCACTTTACGAATATCCAGTGCTCACCAACTCCGTAATGTTTTAACTACAATGACTACAAAAAGAGTTGTATTGACTTTTATGGGGGAGAGTATTATACTTCATCCGAATGTTCTAATTATTTATTACCAGGACGATAAAGGTCTATTGTTAGGTCCGTAGGTAACATTATCATTATCCCCGAAACTTTCACCTCTTAGATGTACGTTATTTTTTTATATCAATGCATCGTATGTACATACATCGGGTATTACTTATACTATCACAGCTCCGTCGTGGGGACGTTTCTGTTCTGCTGCAGAAACATCGGCATTCGATTATCCGACCTCGCCTCAAATTGATTCATTACCGGGTTGACACTTTCCTGAAACGGAGAATGATGGAAAATTGGTAAAGTTAGAAACGCATCGAAAGTCACAGCGAGTTCTCCGAACGAATCAATTAATTACCCGCGGTCCCTCGGACCATGCGTTTTCCCCTAAAAATCCGTTGTTGGAGTATGAGAAATTCGGATGATTCTCAATCCCGATCAAGTCCGAATCGTTGCTGTACTGGCTGTGATTAGAAAATGAATAAAAAATTAGTTTCACGTTCGGTGTTCAGTTCGATCAATTATTCCGGTAATATTATATCCTACCTGATCCTGTCCTCGGGCATTTTTTCCTGAGTATTCCACATGGGATTCGAACCTTCTAAAGCAAACTTATTCGTCATTGGAACAGCTCCGATCTTGTTCAATCCCGAACTCTGCGAGCCGAAGTTAGTAACAGCCAGTTTGTCGAGCCGGTCGGTCAGCCTGAAATTGGGATAAATTTATAACACGATGAAGAGGGATCACCTGTCGTTTACAAGTCGTTTCTTTACTAACTGTTTCGTCTTGATGATGTAGGCCGTGAGAAGAGCTATGCAGCATACGAATAGAAGGACGCAGAGGACTATGAGGACTGATTGAATGATGTACTCGACGGTGTCAGTGGTGCTGGAGCTGCTGGAAGGCACGTCGATCAGGATCAGCGATCTGGTGAGTAGGGTGACCTTCAGGTTGGTGATGGTTTGGAGATCATTCGACGCGCTGAAAAGGCAAGAATCCTAGGTTTCTGAAACTCATTCCATCCGCTCCGGTATGCATAGTATATAAATCACGGATACTCACAGGATGATAACGTCGCTCGTGACCGGTAGATTGGTGTCCTCGTTTATAAAGTGGGTGGTAACGACTGTTTCGTTGTCCAGACTAGTGACCTCGTCATCGTCAAGAGCCTTCGTCACGTAGTCGATGTTGCATATGTATCCGAACGCGTCAGTGAACGACGATATCACCTAAAACGAGATGTTTCAACGAATGAGAATAATACTGTGAACCGGATGCACGAAGATAACAAACTTACGAAGGCCGTTTCCTCGGTCAGTTCGGTAACCGTGTTTTGGAAGGTGAATTCGACTCGGTTGCTCTCCGCGATCACGTAAACCTTGATATTTGCGGTATCGGTATTATTGACTGGAACAGTAATAACAATATCGATTGAGAAGAATGACGCACTTCGCTTCCGTGTTTGTTCAACGATGGTCGACGAATACCTGCGTCATGAACAGTGACAGTAAAGTCGAAGTACCCAGCCATGGTGGATAACGGAACAAACTGGAGCGTCAGTTCGCCGGTTTCACTGTCTAGAATGAATGGATCGGTGATGGAGGAAATCGAGTCATCTGAATAACTCATGGAATCGTCGTCCATGTAGTAGGTCAGCGTTTCGTTCAGATCGGGATCGGTGGCCTGATCGAAAAATCGAAGTGAGAATCAATCCCGAAAAATGTAAAAATCAATTCCTCATCACCTACCACGACGGTAAGAATCACTTTGTCGACCTCGTCTTCCGGTGAAACACCACCGTAATAAGCGCTGCTTTCAAAAGTGGGAGGATTGTCGTTCACATCGACCACCTAAAATGTACAAAGAAGAAAAAAAAAAAAAAAAAAACGAGAAGACAAATTGAATAACATCTTCGTGGATCAGATTAAAATTCGGATCCCTTAAGACTCACTATCACGGTGATGTTTAACGTGGCAGCCTCACGTGGACTTTCGGGAACTCCTTCGCTGCTTGTTGTCGCAACGACAAACAGTGAAAGAGTTTCCTGTTCTTCCCTATCCAACGCGGTGGTCAAGGTCATGTTCCTTGTTTCCGAATCCAAGTTGAAATACGACATGTCACCGTCTGTAAATCGGAAGGAAATATTGTCGTGAGAGTGTTTGGCGGTCTCACTTCGGTATTGACACTGAATCGTCACCTTCGCTAGTGAAGTAGTAGTAGATGGTGACCAAGTCTTCCTCGTCCGCATCGATGTTTACCATATCCGTAGCTTCCGGTATAGTGACCGAAGTTCCCACGCCAGTAGTATTCTCTTTGAACCAGACGGTCCAATCGTTTTCAGAAAACTCGGGGCCTTCCGTTGAAATGAAGATTACCGTGTTGGTTTGTGTCGTTGTGCGATTCGGAGTTCCACCATCAGTGACAGATATCTCGATCTATAAATCGGTAAGACGCGACGCACAAAATTACTCATCATATCTTGATAGTGCAGGCATCATTTTATCTTGGCATACCTCGTAAGTGTAATTATCCTCGAGATCGGTTGGTACCGTTAAAAGCTGAAGCTGAGCGGTATAAGTGCCAGTTGATACAAGAGTGAAGTATTCAATGGCAGTGTCTGTAACGTGATTTAAAATTTATGCATATGGTAGTACGTTTATCGCCAGCGTAAGAAAAATTGAAAAATAATCGTTACCCGAGCCGGTGAGAGCAAAGGTGACGGTACCACTGAGACCACTATCTTCATCAGTGGCCGTGAAGTCACTCAGATAACTGAGGTCGTATGAATACAGTTGTGAATTTGCCGTTTGAGTCTGGTATTGTGAAAAGGAAAAGTCGTTACTTATTTATATTACTATGAAACTGTAGTGTTTCAACAGCAGTCGAATACGTACCCGGCTGAGTCGAATGCTTTTGTTGGCAGTGGGGTAAGTTATAACTGGGTCGTTGTAGTTGTAGTCCTCGACGTAAATGTTGTACGTTCTGGTATCGTTTTGCGAGGAAGGATCAGTTCCTAAATCCTCGGCCTGTAACCGGAAATTATTATTTTAACCAGTTATTACCGACTGCGGGTGATCTATCCAATCGAAATGCATTGAAGGGTGCAAATTTATTCTATTATCTTTCAACCTACGTATAATTCAACAGCCCAGGTACCATAGTAGCCTTTTAAACTGCAGTTCGCATATATCAACGCAGTTGTCTGATTTTGAGTCTCAACTATGAACGGTACGGCGCAATCATCGTCCAACACTGTGGAATTATCTTCAGGCGTGACACTGAGTATCTCATAAAATACTCTCGTATTATCCGTATTTGGTTCGTCGTAATCCTCGGCTACTACGGTCAGAACGAGAGTGCCCTAAAAGCGTTTACAATACTGCGTTAAAGTATAATTCTGTGAAAGTAATCGAAAATTTATACTACCGTGTGATATGAAAAATAGACTTACAGCCTCGGTACTTTCTGAAACGGTTGCCGCGGGATCAGACAAGTCAGGAAGTTCCGGGATTTGATCATTGATATCCGTAAGGATAACGTTGACGCTTGTCGTTATTGAGTTAGAATTCCCTAAATTGCAGTTAATTAAATGTCAAAAAACTATGACGAAATAACTGGAAAATAGGAGTCACATATAGGCTGTTCTGTACGCACATGTCACGTCCTCGTCCAAGTAGTTATCTCTGAGAACCAAATAGACCGTGAAATTCGAGGTTCCAAAGTCGCGATCGAGTTCGTATCCATCAGACAATGACACCTCTAGGAGGCCGGTGTATTTCCCCATACTGAAGTACTGCAATAGGGAACTGTAATCACTGTTGATCAGGTAGGATACATTGTTGTATGGAGCTGTAACAATTCCCGAACGAGGAATAATTATCAAGTGTCCATTCTCGAAGCATTCCACATTTAATGCACGAGAATTTTAAACTCACATGTTCTGTCGTCATCTCCGGCAAAAACAGTCATTATCTCAGTTTCACTCTCCGATTTTTCCCTCAAATATACCGTGCTATTGTACTCGTCAGTGTTCAAATAAGGTGTCTCATCGTTCAAATCTGTCACGTATATTTCGATCTGAAACCGTATTACAAAAGCATTAGAGAAATTAAATACTGCGATAGTCGAGTACCGATTAAATCGTCACCAACTCACGTCCAGAGAAGTGTTGTAAAGGCTGTCGGATGCGTAAACAGTAAAGTACAAATATTCGTAGGTCTCGGCATCGATGGCACCATCCGTATCTACCCTTATCACTCCAGTGGTAGAATTTATCCAGACAAGATCTTCAGCGGTATCGTTCGCCGGCCTGTGGTGGTAAGTTATAAAATCAGTTAATCGATTTCCTTTTGACATTCGCGTAAACGTTGAAACATCGTCGTGTCACCTGAAGCTTTTTTCGAAGACCCCACTCGTGGGAGTGGTAAGACTTACACGATATAATACGTAACAGTGTTGTATCCAGAGCCATCAGCATCCGTTGCATAAACGTTACCAATCAGCGTATTAGTCACCTGGTTCTCAGTAACACTCATCGCGGTATAATCGTCAAATATCGGAGCGTTATCGTTTATATCGAGGATGCGGAGGGTTAGCAACGCTACGAAGGTTAGAGTCTTGTTAATCAGGAATCCGACTACAAAGAGGGGAGCGGAGATGCAAAACTCGTAGATGATCGGCTTACCAGTGGTGTAATTGTCGTTATGGACCGTCGTCTCGTCGGTGACGATAATCGTGAGGTACATGACGTCAAACTGTTCGTAGTCTAGTCTACCGGCCACCACCAACGTCGCTTCGGCATACAGGGTGCTGTTTTCTGGATAAGAGGTCTCAATTTCCAATGTCCTATAAATTTTATGCCGTAAAAATTCCCGCTACAATTAATTCATTATTTACAATATACTAAAACACGCACCCCGTGTAAACGTCTTCGTCAACGATAACGCCACTCTTATAGGCGTACGAGCTGTCCCAGTCAATACTGAAGACGAGATAGGCGTCAGTGTCGACATCCGTCGCGGTGATCGTTGTGTTCACCTCTTCCCCGGTATCCCCTTCCTCGTATATTGTCGGGTTGGTCCTTGGCTGATTGTGGAAAAGAATTAATTATTGCGAAATTGATGGATTGAAGCTGGTAACAAGCACCACAGACCACGTACCATGGTAAGCGTTGGCGGTACGTCGTTCACGTCAATTACATTTATCGTAAGGGTGGCATAAGCAACGTGACTCCCAAGGTCGGTCGCTGTGACCTGGACAATAACTATGGGGATAGTTTCGTAATCCAAAGCTGCCTCCTGGGCTGTTGTGATGTTCCCTGTTACCGCGTCGATGGTCAAGGTCCGCTGGGATACAATCGCGTGTCTGTTTCATCGTGGAATTTACAAAATTTCGTCATGAGATTTGTCCGAGCTTAACCAGTTGTTGATTAAAATTGTTAATACGTAATCATTCGGATACTAACGTAACGTTATCGTCGACGTCACGATCGGTCGCAAGCATACTGGCTATGTAGTAACCCATTTCGACGTCTTCGGCAACTTCTACCGACATTTCGGAATCTTCAAATATCGGGTATTCGTCGTTCCAATTTATCAGCTCGATAGTTACGTTTCTTACACCAATGTGAGAAGTGTTTGCCACTTCCGTAGCGACGATCTGTTAAAATTTGTCCGTGTATAGGCTATTTTCTTTATTAATAAATAACAGGAAATTAGCTGCGTCCTACCTGAAGAGTCATGCTCCTCCAGTCTTCATCCTCGTAATCTAACGCGGATGAATTTGACACAGATATGGTGAAAACACCGGATTGGTACCCACTCGTTGGTATGATCAAAAATGCCGAACTCCATCCAACCTCTGACTCATCTGTCAGCGCTACGGTGAACTGAGCGTTTTCAGCCTGTACAAAAAGCTCGCTGATAGATGGAAACGTCGCAGGAAAATAGTTTGTAAGGAACATAGTAATTCTTAATAATAATAATAATAATAATAATATCATAGTTGCGAGTACAGTCGTTTGAAATCAACGAATGACATGTTGAATTTGAAACTGGTACCGTTGATTTGAAGCAAAACTTACGAGATCTGGGTCTGTGATTGTGATGGACTCGTTGAATGAAAGGGTCATATAAGTTTCCTCTAGGATTGATATGGATAGTTCGTCGGGTGCAATTTCGGGCGTATGATCGTTTATATCCTCGACGATGATGATGATCGTGGAATTGACCGACGAGGACTCGTCCAGAGTTTCGTAGGCTACTATGGTAAACCTGAATACTTCAGTCGCCAAAGTATCCCGGTCAATTGGATTTATCGTGATCTCTCCACTCGTCGAATTCACCACAAAGTACTCTTCTTGTCCTGGGATAAAGAGTATCTAACGTTTTGCCCGTCTTGGGAATAATTTCGGAACGTGGAATTTTATGGAACAAACTTACCGTCGGCTGTGGTGATCGAATAGCTTATATCCGCATTGATTCCGATGTCACCGTCAATGGCTGACACTTCAAAATACTGTGGAAAATGATGTCTTTATAAAAACCCCGCGAGATTAATTCAAATCTAGATATCACCGTTTTACTCACATTCGTCGATTTCTCATAAATATTTGCCGCAGAGAATATGTTCGTCCATGTCGGTGCTTCATCCGGCATATCAATAACTTGCACGATGTAAGAAGCACTGCCCTGGTTTCCTGCCCCGTCCTGTTAAACATATTAATCATTGATCGAAGCCGATAATGATAGTGGAGAAAAATTGAAACGTGAACAAATAACACGGCTGCAACCGCAATGTAAAAGTAAAAATAGACTATGATCAATTAATCGATTAAAACTAGAGCTTCAGGTTTCAAATACCCGTCCATTGTTAGACGCATCGGTAAATTAATATCAACAGCAGAACGTAGCGTGATTCGACGGTCTAGCGGATAAGAGCTGATCGAGTTTCAGATCAATAAAAACACGCGAATAAACTAAGAAAATAATCACAGGAAGAAGGTGTTTCCACATTGAAATATTTTCTTCTACAATTTGAAACAGCATCCCGAGATAGTGATCGAAGTAAAAAATATAAACGATAGATAATCACCTCTGCGACGATAACCAGCAGGTACATGGTGATAGTTTCATAGTCAAGTTCTTCGTCAACTTGCAAGTAAGCATTTATCTGCATGGTTGTCGATGCGATTGCTTCGGTCACCATACTGAACATACCTGTACCACTTGTTGGCTGCAACAAACGTCAATATCGAGAGTTGCGTTAGAGATTCGAAAAATGCAACAAACCGAGGTACTTAATTAAGAACGAAAGCTCACAGTCGCGGTTATCGCAAAGGTGACTTCGTCTATCCACCCATCGGCATCCGTGACCAGAAACGAGCAGTTAGTTGTACCGCTCCAGTTCTCCTGTAAAATATCGGGTGAAAATTATTTCTAATCACGCGTTGGGCCTCAAATGACGTCACTGATATCGACGCGTCTGTATCGGCGATCACCTCGTCGTAAATTTTGCATTTTGAAACGTTACCTCGACGGAGCAGCTCGTGCCGTCGGCTTGTATAACGGGAGCGTTATCATCGATGTTCTGAATGTTGAGAGCGATCTTGTGGCTTTCCTCGCCAGCGACAACGTAGAACCTGTAGTTTTGCATCGCCTCTGTTTCGTAGTCCTGGGCCTCGGTGATTACTAGCTGCCACACACCCTCGGTGTCCTGTTCGAAGACGGCTCCTAGGAGCAGGTTACTCTTGCTGTTCTCGAATCTCCCCAAGGTCGGTGTGTCCGTTCCTGCGAAAGACCATCGAAATCAACCTTGCGTGATTCGGTAACATTACCAAACAAGTTTGGATCCATCGAGGGAAGGGTCGTAACCTGTATAAGCGAGCTGTGCGATCGTTACATTGTAGCTGACTTCTTCGTCCAGCAGAATGTTCGTCTGAGACTGAGTCGAACTGTAACCTGAGAAGGTAACCGCATCGTCGATGGGGTCTGGACTTACGAAAGGTGGAGTGCTCCAGTCAGCTGTGGACACGAGAATATTACGAAGATTACCGATCGGGTTTTGTGTTGGATTTTTACGTCACTCAATGCGACGTTACAATCAAGTGAGAAAGAAGAAGACTCACACGCCGTAGTTGTTCCAATGCAGAATGCGAGGCTTATGAGCAGACCGAGACACACTTCGGCCGCCATGGTCTTTTGGTACTGATCTTTGGAAGAACTTTGTATCGCGCATATGTCGTCACCTCACTTGAAAAAAAATCAAGTGATGGAAGTTCGCAAACTCAGTTTTTAGCGAGTATTACGTACCTGTAAGTTTACGGTACAGTTTAGTTTCTTATCAAAAAATTATCTGCACATCCGACGCACTGCTGTTCGCAGTGTAATCTGCTAAAAATTCCTTATCTCGCGAATGATTGATGAAACAAAAAAGAAGAAGAAAAAAAAGAATAGAATACGAAGAGAAACAAGAATAAAAACTATAAATCTAATTCTACTGAATGCATTTGACAGCATGTCGCAATAAGTTGACTGATTCCATATTTCATCTGTCATAAGTCACCGTTTTGTTGCAATATTTTATTATTTACTCCGTTATAACGGCACTGTTGACCGTTATCTGTGCACTTGTAGAATGCACTTAGAAACTCCTCACCTTCTAATCAACGTATCCAAATTTTGCAGAGGAAATAACCCATACACCAAATACTTTGGCAGTTTAAATATGACTAGCAATATTATCGCTCATGTTCACTAGGTGCCAAAGATAACGTATACGTATAACAAAGCAGCGATAATGGGTTCGCTGATTATTGATATGGATGATATCATTCCAAGGCGAGGGGAATATTATTTTGGACTTTATCTATAGTATCTAAATGGCACCGCGAAAAGTAGGAATGCCGCCAATATCTTGCGGTTCCGGTCGCGATTCGCGAGATTAGCGCGTATTCACCCGAAAGTATCGCGACGAACAAATTCTAAGGCATTCTGGGCATCTTGTTTTCGTTGAAAGAAAATTACAAATTTAGCGACCGTCTCGAAAAATCCCGACTAGTCTCAGAAATGGATGAAATTATGAGACACCTATATATATATACATATGTATCGGTAGGATGTATTTGCAGATTGTCGGAACACGAGTCCCTGAATGGACTGTGATCTCTGATATGGGAAGGAATGGAAAAATTAAGTGGATCGTTAGAGGAAAATCTTCCGAGCTAATTAGTACGATTACGTATATTACGCGTATATTTTATTCGTCAATGATAGTGATGATGTTATAAAGTATATTAATTAACGTATCTATGAGCTCGTGTGTAAAGAACATTGTTCACAGAAATACGCCGTCCTGGACTTTGTGTTGTCATTAAAACGTCTGGAGGTGATAACTTCCGTCTTTCGCGTTTTTTTTTCAAACGGCCCCGTTAGTCCGTCATGGTGCGTATATTTTTCCATCTGCTTATAACGAGATTGATTCTGCTCACGACTCTTCCCCGATTCACCGACCGATTACAAGAGTCCGAAGTTAGATAAGAAAGTCCAAAACAAAGGGCGCAATCGGTTAATCGTTTCGGAATTACCAGCCCAACGACCATGTTTACAAATGCTTTTCACAGTCGAGTTTGCAAACGACAGTGAGGGAGCGTTTCAAGTATAGAGATAGGGTGTTTTTTTGCATCGGGCAAATCACCCACTCAAATCCGCTCCGCAATTCGTGATATCCGTTTAAACAAAACCACCTAGAGCCCAACCGGCAGAGATAATCGACGAACAGTAAACGGACATGCAGATGTAATACGCACAGTATGTGCCTGCTGCAGATAGCAGAGTACAACAATTTTCAGGATCTTTTAACCTCTCGTTGATTGCTGGTTGTAATCGACGAACGAGTTATCGACACAAAGAGGAGAAGACGTTGCCTTCCCAAGTTCAACGAGAATCTCGCATGCCTGCACAAGTGGCTGGAGCCTTCGGGCGTCATCGTCGCGCGTACATCTAGAGCGCTGGACCATTTAATCGGCAACGGTCAGAGGTCAAACCAAAGAGATATCTGCTGCTCGACGTCCCCTCGTTCTGCAGTTGCACGCAAGTCTCTCGTCCGTGCGACACGATCAACCCTCGGAGAAGCCTCAGCGGTATTTTCTAGATTCCAGAGTTCTGAGCTGCAGGTAAGGATCGTTCGTTTTTCGCCAACTATTCGATCGTCGTGGAATCAAATTTTTCTATCGTGTCGCAGGATGACCCGGCCAAATGTGAGGAGGAGACACTCCGAAATATCGCAGTTGGAGTCGGTCATTAAAATATCGAGCCTACCGATCGTCGAAAGCGGTATAAACATAGCCGGAAACGTTTACCACAGGATCAAGGTACAGGATCCTGCCTAATATTTTCTACTCAACTTCTAGCGTCTGTATTATTAATGAGTTCACAGTTTCCCGTATTACGTTTTCGTTTTATATGATACAGTTAGCGTTAAAATATTCCTACAAGCTATATTTAATCCGTGACGCATTTTTGAACTTTGACCAGTTGCACAAGTCGTAAATATCCCTCTTTGAAATATATGTTGTATACCAGTATCGCCGACTGCCAAGTACGAACACAACACGCCGCAGTAAAAATTCTAACTGCGACAATTTCATATCACGGGGTATTTTGTCAAGTCATAGGCAAGACGGATTACTGCGTCTCTGTATCAACGATACCCTCCCCTTTCACAAAACACATTCATATATGCAATTCTCGCTCCACAGCGTTCGAATTCTCTCGTGAACTGGAGCCTCGATACTGCCGAGCAATCTCTAGCTGCGGCAACGGCTTCGGCGAAACCGGCTCTCCTTGTGCTCAATGGACCGATATCAACGATTGATCAGTTTCTCTGCAAAGGGATAGACATCGTCGAGCAGAGAGTGCCGGCGTTGAATCTACCGCCACAGCTCGTAAGATAAAACAAAATGAATAAAGAGAGGCATAGCTCATGATCGATTCCAACTCATTATTCGCGGTCCTTTGTACAATATGTCTCAGCCAGCGATGAATACCGAATAACAATCGAGATAACAATATTCGTATACGCGTGGTGCAAAAGACTTTGCCACGTTGGTGCTCACGATACTTCACGTAGTCAAAGTCTGGTTTGCAACTTTTTTTTTCTCGTAGCGGAGTACGAAAAAGAGAACTATTAATAGTAGGACGTAGAAGGTCTTTTTCATTTTTTTTTTGCACTGTCGCAGAAAATATTACACTGGTCGACAAACATTTACCTTTTGTATGTAACGTGAAAACGTTTCAGAGTGTTATGTTAGAAACAAGGTTCAGTATAACAGAATTGATATTAGAATGTTGTAGATACGAATAGTTTTATTGTGATACGATTTTTTTAATTTTTACAAAAATACAGTTCTTATGTACGTAAATGAGATTATTCATATCGTTACGGTACATTGGTTAACAGAATTTTGTAACAAGGAAGGTGCTTTCACTGTAACTAAGTAATTGGAATTTGAAAATAAGAAAACACCTTGAATCAAACAAAAAGGTAGGTCAACACGATAAACATTCAATTTTACCGTTAGTATCTGTAACACAAAAACTATACCCGATCGAATGAAAATAAATATGATTATATAACGAGGGTATATATATATATGTATTTGAAAATTAGCGAGCACCTTCGGTGTTACACAATTTTGTTGACCAATGTTACCTTACGTACGGTAATGGGGCGAAGGAGTCGCGTGAACCATACTATTGTTAAATAAAATTCTGAAATTCCAAGCAGATGTACGTCAATACAAAACAATTCGTGAGCAAACGATTGGTCAAACCAATGCTGATGCGGGCTGGAAGCGTTAAGCAGATGGGCAGTAACGCAGCTAATCGTGCTGCGGATAGGCTGGACGGCGCCCTGACTGTCGCCGAGGAGTACGTCGATCGCTACTTGCCCCCTGACCCCTCGGACAAGACGGCAGACGGTAAGGATGCCACCAGCAGCACAGTCGTAGGGCTACGTGATCGCGGAAATTCTGTTCAACGCGACATTTTACGATTGCTTGAAGGCACTTCGGACCGCAACGACCCAACCGAGGGGGTCAGCAAGACGGCAAGGACGATACATCACGGGGCCCGTTTCTCAAGGAAGCTGCAGCGTCGGCTGACGCGTCGCACCCTCGCCGAGGCTCGCGCCCTTAAGGAGCAAGGAACGGAGTGCATTCACGTCCTTCTATACGTCGCGGAGTTGGTGAGTTACCACGATTTAGGAAGCATCGGCAGGGGTGGGGTGCAAAAATGCGACGGGACGGTATCCCGAAAGACAAACTACCGGCGGAAAAAAATTTAGAAAGACCGAGAATACGAAAATATTAAACGTAAATATGTATAGATTAATTTATACCGACATTTTTCTTTCGAGAATGACCGAGATTACGAAGGGTAAAATATTGAATTGCGAAAATACCGAAGAGTCGAAACGTCGACTTTTCAAACGTCAGACTCGTGCCTTTGTCGGAAATCTACGAATCCGAATTTATAAATAACCGTTGATCAAAGACTCGAAATGTCGAAATCCCGAAACCCCCTAAAGACAGAATGGCCGAAATGCCGGAAGGTTGGACGACGTTAGAAACACGTATGTTCTTTGCAACGCCACAAGCATTCGATGGTCGGTGTATGGTGAAATCTAACATAAGTCTACGTAACTGTGACAAACGTATCGCGGCCTTTCGGCTTTCTGGCCCTTCTGCATTTTGCGGATCGTAATTTTACCCCTTCTCAACTCTGATTTTCCCCAACTAATTTTATCGGTTTTGCGGTTGTTCAAAGTATCAACCGTTCTCAATTTTTAATTTTGGAACTTTCATTTTTCTGTATCTCCACATACTGTGATTTGGTCATTAGGAATGACGACTGTTCAGAAAATACTTTTTTCTTTGATAACAGAGCGTTCGGTTAAATGAATTTTCGGGGAAACAGTTATTCTGCTGGGTGATTTATCGAAAATCCCAACTTCGGTACGCTGATCATTCGTTGTTTTAAAATCTGTAATTCGAAAATTTCGGCTTTTCGACCAGTCGACTTTTTGGTCTTTCGGGATTTTCACCCCCAACTGTTGGCGGTAGTGACCGACGGAGAAAAGAACAACACGTAACATGCTTACTGAAAAATTGCAGGTCGCAACTGACCCAATATTGGCGCTTCAGAAGGCCCGGGAATTGTGGAAGTCGCTCAGTCTTCCTGAACCCGAAAATCAGGCCCGTCCTGCGACCCTGGAACAGCTTCTGGTTCTTTTGACCAGGGAATCAGCTCGCCGTGTCGTTCATCTCGTTAACGGAACAGCGACAATTGCGTCGAGAGCGCCTCGACGAATCGCTCGAATCTTAGTCAGGACTTCGCATCAGCTTCTAGATGCCGTTGAAGCCACGGTCAAGGTGAAATACCATAACTAAGCATCGTGTAGGTCTATTTTCGGATTATTCCATAGTTTAACCGGCCATGATACAATTTGTTAGTAATTTCCAGTGCAAATAAAAAAAAGAAAAATAAACGAAAATAACAATCGAAAGGAAAGAAGAAGGAACAACTGGTTAATAGTAAACCGTGACGTTGAAAACGCTTAGAATTAAAAATATTTCGGGGAAATTTGCGGAGCGGATTACTGTGCGTGCATGTCTGTATGATTAATTTCCGTTTGTTCTGTCTGTGTCAATGAAGCTTGCTAGAAAATTTACTTCCGATTAAAAAGCTGTGTTTTTTATTATCATAAACCCTCCGAGGGGCTCAGATCTCACTGGTCTCGGAATGTTGAGTGTGAAGTGAGTCACTCAGCTAATTGCAGGTGAAAAAACACGGCTAATATCGGCTTGACGATAATCAGCCATTGAGCCTTCAGTGAAAGGTTTGACTTATACACATATTATCACACAGAGTCGTAAATTCGAAGCTACCTTATCAATCGTATTTTCGTAGAGTACGATAAAGCCGTTGGTATATTTTCGAACTGATTGTGGACGTTCATTTATTGTTATTCAGATGTTACCGATTACCAACAACCGCAGCAACCCTCTCCCTCAGATTTCTGCCATCCGTGCCGCCATCTTCAGGCTTCTACAATTTTACGGTTCTACGACTAACATTGCACTGGTAAGTAAGATTGCTGCAAACGACTCGCGGTCTAAATGATTCTACTCTCGATCGTATAATTCGAAAGTCAGAGATTCGTGTACAGATTTTTATAATCCTGTTTCATTCTGCTAATTTCTTTTCTTTGTTCGACAGGAACAGTTCGCAGCATTTTTGGCTGGACGTCCGAATTCTGGAAAGGTGGTGAACGCTCAAAACCGGCAGCAAAATCACAACAATCACGTTATCGTTACCACCGACGTTTTGGCCAACGGTGTCGAGTAGTATCGTGACCTGCAGATTCATCCTTGTCGAAAATTTTCTTTATTCAAAAATTTGACGCCAAGGATTTCGGAGAGACACTTGTCCTCTCTGAAATCCTCCGGTTTATTTCGAAGTGCTGTTACTATCTTGGCTTTTTATGTTGCTGCGCTGATTTGTTCATAATACTCAAGGATAGTTTTGAAGGACGAAATTGCAGGATTTTTAATTTAGTTTCACAGAAAATTTTTCACACAGCTATAGATCACTGAGGGTTCACACTCCTTCTTTTTATAATCGGTTTCTCCTTTGACTCACGATTATATAATCTGTCGATGGATGTGACTGTGGATACTTCGAGCGGTGGAAGTTCTGCTACACGAGCTTCCACTCACTTGAATCTTATCAACTACGCGTATGAATAGCTCGTAGATACGTAGCAGATACTAATATAGGGGGGGTAAAAAGTAGATAACGAACCCTAAGTAAAATATCCCGAGAGCATATTCTAATCAATAAATGCAAGACGTCAAAACGTCGTTTTTAAAACTGCAACACGTTCTGGTTTTTTTACTTTTCTTCATTCTTTTTACTTTATTGTCGGAAACTGTGAATTAAATATATTGTTTAGATGCGGAAAAAATTAGTGTGCACACAATGGATGGGCATATTGAAATCGCTGGGGACTGAGAATAAATACTTGCACGAAATTTACTTTTTATTTGGTACATTCTATTTTGTTTTTTTGACGAATTGGGACAGACGGATTTATACATTTGTATCGTTACGATAAGAATTTGCCTGACTCATCCTTCGGTTCGAATTGTCGAGCTAAAACGACGGTTGCAATACATTGTCATGCCTGTAATCCTGTACGTATTTATCCAGGCGTCAGACTTTGTCCATTAGATAGCGAGATCCATTTACACCAATACCATTTTCAGTTTGCCTGATATGAATACACATTCAACCGCATCCGGCGTATCCTGACAGTGAAATGCGATGCTGACTGTAAAACTCGATCCGGGCAGAACGCCTTTCTATCACGTTCGTGCATTGAATCAAAAACCAATTCCCCAACGTTCCGAATAAGCGGTTCATTTACGCGTGATAATATCCTAATAACTGACAAATCGAATTCCTTGCTTCATTTTGTTTACAGATAAATTTCACTGGTATAACTGCACTCCGTACCTTCCAAACTCCAGATGCAAGAACATGTAACAAACACGACAATTTCTAAAAAGATCATTTAGAATCTCGCTTCTAATACCAGACCTTTGTAACCATCTAAGAAGGCCGAGATGTCGTCTAATACGTAATAAATCTCTGAGTATTGATAAGGGCTGAAAGGTCCACGGTTTATCGGAATTCACGGCTGATAACAAGGCTCGCCTCCAAACCGAGGAGTCGGAGACCCGACTCTTTTCGGTTTTGTAAGACTCGTAGTCCGGGTTTAAATAGCCCAGACAGAATAATCGTGTCTAGGTTTCCGCTATCGCATACGAGTGTTGCGCAGCAATGAAATTATTTCCAACACAGATTCGCCGCTGGCTAATTCAACTTCGGCGACGTCTTGTGGTGGAGGACGATAACACCGGTCACGTATTGTCCCCGAGTCTTTCCCGACGAGTCGAACTTTGTACCTGTTAACTGTTGAGCGACCGCAACGCTGGAAAGGATCGCCCCGGTCTGTTCTCTGATTAGCTCATTCAAATTCTATCCGTTGTCGCGCATGCTCGTTCCATCTTATAAACGTACAGAGTGCCGAGCCCCTCGTATTCTCCGTGCTGTCGTGATACTGTTCACGTGTTCCTCGTTAAAGCGTATCGCATTACGTAAGTACCGCTACGTGGTTCGTACCGCCTTAATTCGATATTAATATAATCACTGATATTGCATGGATGTGAGTATGCAGTTTACGTGATTTAACGTACTGGATAAGGGTCTTTATCAGGCTAGAAATTTGTCGTTTTATTTTATTTTTATTTATTTTTTTATTTCAACTCGCCAACAACTTTCCTTCCTTCAAATCAGAGTTTACAGGTCCGCTGTATCGTTATTACACCAGTTTATTTCTCCGTTTATTTATTTGCCGCGCAGAAATGTTAGAGATGAATTGAAAAAAATGAGCAATTCAATTTCTCACAAAATCGCAATGATCCTTCGAAGCAGATTCACGAACACCTCGGATTTTATACTTTAACGAATACGTTCGTTATAAATTTGTACGAGAGTCGTAAACGAAAGTGTTATTGATACGAGACGAGGATTATCCGAAAGTCAGACTTTGTTTTTCTCCGTAAATTCTGTGATCGGCGTGTACGCGCAATCACACGTATTAAAATACGTGACGTATAAGTCGTATATTGTAAATATTTTCGAAAATATTATGTGCCATGGCAGAGGGTGTATACAGATACTGACCCGACACCGTAACACTAATGTTCTCAATCGCATGTGTGATGTGACATCTTGGCAAGTCTCAGGTTAACGGATAAAATAAATTATCTGATTAGCACTTTTACGATGGCGTCCGAGACGGTTCAGCTACCTCAAATGGAATTGTTCAACCGAGTTTTGGGGCTGCCAATGGTCGAGTTTGCGCTGACCAAGTCGGCGTCGACGTACTCTCGAGTTAAGGATTCTAACCAGCTGTTGTATTGGGCACTATCGAGTGCCGAGGCGTCGCTGTGCAACGCGACGACCCAGGCGGTGCCGATTGCAGCACCGATCGCGAAAAGGCTTGAGAATTCGATTCACCTGGTTGACCAGACGCTGTGCAAAGGACTTGACAAGATCGAAGAGAAGGTTCCAATTGTAAAGGAGAAGCCCGAACTGGTAAATACGAAAAACTCGAGTCTACCTTTATTCTTTACAAATAATTATACCGAGACATTTCGACTTTTCTAGATCCTCGAATCCGCTGTCGGACTCGCGAAGAGGACCGTCCAGCCAGCAGTCTCTGGGATTTCATACGTCAACGACGTCTTGTCGGCCCAAGCGGTGAGCCTGAAGACCTTAAGCTGGAACAAGGCGAACGACATTCTTGGGACTCAGATTGGGACAGTGGCGCTTCAGGGATTTGATAGCACCGCTGCGGTTGCCGACAAGTTGATCGACCATTATTTTCCGGCTTCCGGAGAGGAGGAGGATACAGGTGATTTTGCACGTCTGCATAGTTACTCGCAATTTGAAGATCGGACGTTCGGGTCATAGATTGGGGTGGAGTTTGAATTTCGAACTAGAAAAGCTCCGAAACCACCGAATTCCAAGTATTTTCATGGCGAAACTTAACGTAAAGAAATCAAGCTTTGACGAAAGATCAATTTTCGAAATTTTGCTCTATCGGAACTTTACTTTTCGAAACTCTGCGTATTTTGGAGAAAAGAAACACTTCCATAGAAGTTTCAACACGATTCATGAACCAAAGGTCTCATACTCTCCGTGTCAGTAATAACTTTTCGTTTCTTCGACGGTCCAATATTGTTTCGATTATATTTATTTAACGTCTTTTTTTCTGTATCTCCCCGTATGATTTCAGTTCCGGTTTCGTTGGAAGAGGATAAATTACTGCATACTGTACAGACTGTCGGGCGTCTATCCAACAAGGCTGCTCGTCGGGTTTACTTGAGTATCAGCCAGCGCCTCAAAACTCTAGGCACCGACGATTTGAGGGAGTACGTGAGTCAGATTGTCACTATTCTGCATCTGACTCAGTACCTCCACGCCATTAATGACAAAGTCCAGGCGATGACGGGACCAAAAGAGGGAGAGAAGAAGACTGCATCTCGGAAATCCTTATAATTGATATTTATTTTTAAATTTCATTTACATTTATTTTTCCTTGGCCAATGATTACAATTTGAATGAAATTTCTTAGAGCGATGTTTTCTGTTCATGTAATATTTTCACATCGACTAATGTAGAATATGAATGTGACATTTGTCTCGTTGTTACTGTTACTCTACGATTATATTTCATACATTACATTTCACATGAATTGCTGTTGTTGTTATTCCGTTTGATCATAGTCTTAAGATGGGGTGATCAAATTTGTAAAACCGAGTACTTTGTTCCTTTGTAATTACAATAATCAAAAGTTAACGATTTATTTCACTAGGAGAATATTGTTTTGAAAGTACATTTTGCAATCCTCAAGTAACAATCAGTGAATAATTATTAAATATAGAGGGCAGCGGATCAATGGTAAAAGAAAAAGTCTCCTAGCCCCAATCATACCGGGGCTGAACAGATTTGACTTTTACAAAATTTTCTAACGGTTTCGAACTGCGCTAATATCAATTTTTACACTCGGTTTGTCAGCGTGATATTTCGGGAAAAAGAGTTGAACGAGAAATGTGTGAAAGACTTTCTTGTGAATGTGACTTGTGTGATTGAAAAGCTGCATGAATATGGTGATCATGCGTTGGTATTGTGACTCTGGATTACATGAATGTGTAAATCGCTTAGTGTAGGTAAAGAAATGAATGAAAATCTCTCATTTGACATTATCTTCATTTACCTTGAAACTAAGCTTCCACTTATGGTGAAGCCTCCAATTTACATACAGCCTGATAGGCATCTCTAGGCAGAGGGCCTGATAATGGGCTATAGAACTTGAAATTTAAACTTCCGCATTGTGGAAATACTTTATAACAGTGAGAGTGATAAGCATTTTTGTGCCGACTCTTGCGCTTGGGTGTATTTTTGATACCAGATGCAGATTTGTGCTCGAAATTGTGGAAACTTTGAATTCTACCACGATTGAGCGTTTGAAAGTGCGTTTATAGTAAGCTGAAGCGAAAGAAATTGAGGGGATTCATAGCACATGTTTATGGGGGACGCTATAGCAGGCACATACAATACGTTGTGGCGCTGATCATACAGGAACAGATCGGTGCTCACCTCTGACGGTCAGAGGCGCTCGACACTGGAACTCTCTACCTACCAAACTCAGGTCTGTCTCGACGCTTGCTGTTTTTGGACGCGATCTATGTCAGCATCTCTTCCGGACGGAAGAGACCCGCTCTTGATGGCGACTCGCCGTCTAGTCTTCACCACTTCCTTTTTCGCACGTTTCTTTGTTGCTGATTTCTTAGCTTTATTCTGCTTTCTAGTCTTTTCTTTTCTTTTTCGCTTTTTTTCTGACATTCTCTTCGCCGTCTTTCTCTGTTCTATTCTCTGTTCTAATTTTTTTATCCCCAGATCTTGAATAGTGATATAGAACTATATAGGCTAAGGTTGAGAATTTAGGACTTTGTTTATTTTTAATGTTGCGATAATGTTTTCCAATATTGCCATTGGAAAGATGAAAAATAAACCATTGAACCATTGAACCCCTTTGCATTTTTGGCGAAAATTCTCGCGATTTCAAAATGTGCTGAAATGAATTCGTTCATGCACTATTCCGACGTAATTTTGCGAGAGAAATCGATTGGGCGCAGTCCCAATACGCTGCGAGCAACGGATAAGAAGTTAGAGCCGAAAAACGAGAACCTGAGTTTTCGACATTTTTCAGCTGGTGCATTTTTCCTCGTATCTTCTCTCCCGTTGATCCCACGCTCCTTTTGCTGCGTTTACTGAGTTCCTTGGGGTCCAATTGGTCGGGAAAGGGTCATACGAATCAATTCTGAGACTGAAAATTTTTTGGTCAAAAAAAAAGGAAGGTTAACCCCTTTGTATTTTTGGCCAAAATTTTCGCGATTTTCAAAACTGCTGGAATAAATTAATTGTGGCACTATTCAGACGTAATTTTGCAAGAAAAATCGATTGGGCGCAGTCCCATTACGCTGCAATCAACGCATCAAAAGTTACAGCCTAAAAACGAAAACTTGAATTTTCGACATTTTTCAGCAGGTGCTTTTTTCCTCGTATCTTCTCTCCCGTTGATCCCACGCCTCTTTTGCTGCGTTTTCTGAGTTCCTTGTGGTCCAATTGGTCGAAAAAGAGTCATACGAATCAATTCTAAGACTAAAAATTTTTTGGTCAAAAAAAAAGGAAGGTTAACCCCTTGGTATTTTTGGCGAAAATTTTCGTGATTTTCAAGAGTGCTGAAATAAATTAATTGTAACACTATTCCGACGTAATTTTGCGAGAGAAATCGATTGGGCGCAGTCCCATTACGCTGCGATCAACGCATCGAAAGTTACAGCCCAAAAACGAAAACCTGAATTTTCGACACTTTTTAGCAGGTGCTTTTTTCCTCGTATCTTCTCTCCCGTTGATCCCACGCCTCTTTTGCTGCGTTTTTTGAGTTCCTTGGGGTCCAATTGGTCGGAAAAGAGTCATACGAATCAATTCTAAGACTAAAAATTTTTTGGTCAAAAAAAAAGGAAGGTTAACCCCTTAGTATTTTTGGCGAAAATTTTCGCGATATTCAAAAGTGCTGAAATAAATTAATTGTGGCACTATTCCCAAGTAATTTTGCAAGAGAAATCGATTGGGCGCAGTTCCAATACGCTGCGATCAACGCATCGAAAGTTACAGCCTAAAAACGAAAACCTGAAGTTTCGACATTTTTCAGCAGGTGCTTTTTATCTCGTATCTTCTCTCCCGTTGATTCCACGCTTCTTCAGCTGCGTTTTCTGAGTTCCTTGGGGTCCAATTGGTCGGAAAAGAGTCATACGAATCAATTCTAAGACTAAAAATTTTTGGGTAAAAAAAAAGGAAGGGTAACCCCTTAGTATTTTTGGCGAAAATTTTCGCGATTTTCAAAAGTGCTGGAATGAATTAATTGTTGCACTATTCCGAAGTAATTTTGCAAGAGAAATCGATTGGGTGCAGTTCCAATACGCTGCGATCAACGCATCGAAAGTTACAGCCTAAAAACGAAAACCTGAAGTTTCGACATTTTTCAGCAGGTGCTTTTTATCTCGTATCTTCTCTCCCGTTGATTCCACGCTTCTTTAGCTGCGTTTTCTGAGTTCCTTGGGGTCCAATTGGTCGGAAAAGAGTCATACGAATCAATTCTAAGACTAAAAATTTTTTGGTCAAAAAAAAAGGAAGGTTGACCCCTTAGTATTTTTGGCGAAAATTTTCGCGATTTTCAAAAGTGCTGGAATGAATTAATTGTGGCACTATTCCGAAGTAATTTTGCAAGAGAAATCGATTGGGTGCAGTTCCAATACGCTGCGATCAACGCATCGAAAGTTACAGCCTAAAAACGAAAACCTGAAGTTTCGACATTTTTCAGCAGGTGCTTTTTATCTCGTATCTTCTCTCCCGTTGATTCCACGCTTCTTTAGCTGCGTTTTCTGAGTTCCTTGGGGTCCAATTGGTCGGAAAAGAGTCATACGAATCAATTCTAAGACTAAAAATTTTTGGGTCAAAAAAAAAGGAAGGTTAACCCCTTTGTATTTCTGGCGAAAATTTTCGCGATTTTCAATAGTGCTGGAATAAGATAATTGTGGCACTATTCCGACGTAATTTTGCAAGAGAAATTGATTGGGCGCAGTTCCAATACGCTGCGATCAACGCATCGAAAGTTACAGCCTAAAAACGGAAACCTGAATTTTCGACACTTTTCAGCAGGTGCTTTTTTCCTCGTATCTTCTCTCCCGTTGATCCCACGCCTCTTTTGCTGCGTTTTCTGAGTTCCGTGGGGTCCAATTGGTCGGAAAAGAGTCATACGAATCAATTCTAAGACTAAAAATTTTTTGGTCAAAAAAAAAGGAAGGTTAACCCCTTTGTATTTTTGGCGAAAATTTTCGCGATTTTCAAAAGTGCTGGAATGAATTAATTGTGGCACTATTCCGACGTAATTTTGCAAGAGAAATCGATTGGGAGCAGTTCCAATACGCTGCGATCAACGCATCGAAAGTTACAGCCTAAAAACGAAAACCTGAATTTTCGACACTTTTCAGCAGGTGCTTTTTTCCTCGTATCTTCTCTCCCGTTGATCCCACGCCTCTTTTGCTGCGTTTTCTGAGTTCCGTGGGGTCCAATTGGTCGGAAAAGAGTCATACGAATCAATTCTAAGACTAAAAATTTTTTGGTCAAAAAAAAAGGAAGGTTGACCCCTTAGTATTTTTGGCGAAAATTTTCGTGATTTTCAAAAGTGCTGGAATAAATTAATTGTGGCACTATTCCGACGTAATTTTGCGAGGGAAATCGATTGGGCGCAGTCCCATTACGCTGCGATCAACGCATCGAAAGTTACAGCCTAAAAACGAAAACCTGAAGTTTCGACATTTTTCAGCAGGTGCTTTTTATCTCGTATCTTCTCTTCCGTTGATTCCACGCTTCTTCAGCTGCGTTTTCTGAGTTCCTTGGGGTCCAATTGGTCGGAAAAGAGTCATGCGAATCAATTCTAAGACTAAAAATTTTTGGGTCAAAAAAAAAGGAAGGTTAACCCCTTTGTATTTTTGGCGAAAATTTTCGCGATTTTCAAAAGTGCTGGAATGATTTAATTGTGGCACTATTCCGAAGTAATTTTGCAAGAGAAATCGATTGGGCGCAGTTCCAATACGCTGCGATCAACGCATCGAAAGTTACAGCCTAAAAACGAAAACCTGAAGTTTCGACATTTTTCAGCAGGTGCTTTTTATCTCGTATCTTCTCTCCCGTTGATTCCACGCTTCTTTAGCTGCGTTTTCTGAGTTCCTTGGGGTCCAATTGGTCGGAAAAGAGTCATACGAATCAATTCTAAGACTAAAAATTTTTTGGTCAAAAAAAAAGGAAGGTTAACCCCTTTGTATTTTTGGCGAAAATTTTCGCGATTTTCAAAAGTGCTGGAATGAATTAATTGTGGCACTATTCCGACGTAATTTTGCAAGAGAAATCGATTGGGCGCAGTTCCAATACGCTGCGATCAACGCATCGAAAGTTACAGCCTAAAAACGAAAACCTGAATTTTCGACACTTTTCAGCAGGTGCTTTTTTCCTCGTATCTTCTCTCCCGTTGATCCCACGCCTCTTTTGCTGCGTTTTCTGAGTTCCGTGGGGTCCAATTGGTCGGAAAAGAGTCATACGAATCAATTCTAAGACTAAAAATTTTTTGGTCAAAAAAAAAGGAAGGTTGACCCCTTAGTATTTTTGGCGAAAATTTTCGTGATTTTCAAAAGTGCTGAAATAAATTAATTGTGGCACTATTCCGACGTAATTTTGCGAGGGAAATCGATTGGGCGCAGTCCCATTACGCTGCGATCAACGCATCGAAAGTTACAGCCTAAAAACGAAAACCTGAAGTTTCGACATTTTTCAGCAGGTGCTTTTTATCTCGTATCTTCTCTTCCGTTGATTCCACGCTTCTTCAGCTGCGTTTTCTGAGTTCCTTGGGGTCCAATTGGTCGAGAAAGAGTCATGCGAATCAATTCTAAGACTAAAAATTTTTGGGTCAAAAAAAAAAGGAAGGTTAACCCCTTTGTATTTTTGGCGAAAATTTTCGCGATTTTCAAAAGTGCTGGAATGATTTAATTGTGGCACTATTCCGAAGTAATTTTGCAAGAGAAATCGATTGGGCGCAGTTCCAATACGCTGCGATCAACGCATCGAAAGTTACAGCCTAAAAACGAAAACCTGAAGTTTCGACATTTTTCAGCAGGTGCTTTTTATCTCGTATCTTCTCTCCCGTTGATTCCACGCTTCTTTAGCTGCGTTTTCTGAGTTCCTTGGGGTCCAATTGGTCGGAAAAGAGTCATACGAATCAATTCTAAGACTAAAAATTTTTGGGTCAAAAAAAAAGGAAGGTTAACCCCTTTGTATTTCTGGCGAAAATTTTCGCGATTTTCAATAGTGCTGGAATAAGATAATTGTGGCACTATTCCGACGTAATTTTGCAAGAGAAATTGATTGGGCGCAGTTCCAATACGCTGCGATCAACGCATCGAAAGTTACAGCCTAAAAACGAAAACCTGAATTTTCGACACTTTTCAGCAGGTGCTTTTTTCCTCGTATCTTCTCTCCCGTTGATCCCACGCCTCTTTTGCTGCGTTTTCAGAGTTCCGTGGGGTCCAATTGGTCGGAAAAGAGTCATACGAATCAATTCTAAGACTAAAAATTTTTTGGTCAAAAAAAAAGGAAGGTTGACCCCTTAGTATTTTTGGCGAAAATTTTCGTGATTTTCAAAAGTGCTGAAATAAATTAATTGTGGCACTATTCCGACGTAATTTTGCGAGGGAAATCGATTGGGCGCAGTCCCATTACGCTGCGATCAACGCATCGAAAGTTACAGCCTAAAAACGAAAACCTGAAGTTTCGACATTTTTCAGCAGGTGCTTTTTATCTCGTATCTTCTCTTCCGTTGATTCCACGCTTCTTCAGCTGCGTTTTCTGAGTTCCTTGGGGTCCAATTGGTCGGAAAAGAGTCATACGAATCAATTCTAAGACTAAAAATTTTTGGGTCAAAAAAAAAGGAAGGTTAACCCCTTTGTATTTTTGGCGAAAATTTTCGCGATTTTCAAAAGTGCTGGAATGAATTAATTGTGGCACTATTCCGAAGTAATTTTGCAAGAGAAATCGATTGGGCGCAGTTCCAATACGCTGCGATCAACGCATCGAAAGTTACAGCCTAAAAACGAAAACCTGAAGTTTCGACATTTTTCAGCAGGTGCTTTTTATCTCGTATCTTCTCTCCCGTTGATTCCACGCTTCTTTAGCTGCGTTTTCTGAGTTCCTTGGGGTCCAATTGGTCGGAAAAGAGTCATACGAATCAATTCTAAGACTAAAAATTTTTGGGTCAAAAAAAAAGGAAGGTCAACCCCTTAGTATTTTTGGCGAAAATTTTCGCGATTTTCAAAAGTGCTGGAATGAATTAATTGTAGCACTATTCCGACGTAATTTTGCAAGAGAAATCGATTGGGCGCAGTTCCAATACGCTGCGATCAACGCATCGAAAGTTACAGCCTAAAAACGGAAACCTGAATTTTCGACACTTTTCAGCAGGTGCTTTTTTCCTCGTATCTTCTCTCCCGTTGATCCCACGCCTCTTTTGCTGCGTTTTCTGAGTTCCGTGGGGTCCAATTGGTCGGAAAAGAGTCATACGAATCAATTCTAAGACTAAAAATTTTTTGGTCAAAAAAAAAGGAAGGTTAACCCCTTTGTATTTTTGGCGAAAATTTTCGCGATTTTCAAAAGTGCTGGAATGAATTAATTGTAGCACTATTCCGACGTAATTTTGCAAGAGAAATCGATTGGGCGCAGTTCCAATACGCTGCGATCAACGCATCGAAAGTTACAGCCTAAAAACGAAAACCTGAATTTTCGACACTTTTCAGCAGGTGCTTTTTTCCTCGTATCTTCTCTCCCGTTGATCCCACGCCTCTTTTGCTGCGTTTTCTGAGTTCCGTGGGGTCCAATTGGTCGGAAAAGAGTCATACGAATCAATTCTAAGACTAAAAATTTTTTAGTCAAAAAAAAAGGAAGGTTGACCCCTTAGTATTTTTGGCGAAAATTTTCGTGATTTTCAAAAGTGCTGAAATAAATTAATTGTGGCACTATTCCGACGTAATTTTGCGAGGGAAATCGATTGGGCGCAGTCCCATTACGCTGCGATCAACGCATCGAAAGTTACAGCCTAAAAACGAAAACCTGAAGTTTCGACATTTTTCAGCAGGTGCTTTTTATCTCGTATCTTCTCTTCCGTTGATTCCACGCTTCTTCAGCTGCGTTTTCTGAGTTCCTTGGGGTCCAATTGGTCGGAAAAGAGTCATACGAATCAATTCTAAGACTAAAAATTTTTGGGTCAAAAAAAAAGGAAGGTTAACCCCTTTGTATTTTTGGCGAAAATTTTCGCGATTTTCAAAAGTGCTGGAATGAATTAATTGTGGCACTATTCCGAAGTAATTTTGCAAGAGAAATCGATTGGGCGCAGTTCCAATACGCTGCGATCAACGCATCGAAAGTTACAGCCTAAAAACGAAAACCTGAAGTTTCGACATTTTTCAGCAGGTGCTTTTTATCTCGTATCTTCTCTCCCGTTGATTCCACGCTTCTTTAGCTGCGTTTTCTGAGTTCCTTGGGGTCCAATTGGTCGGAAAAGAGTCATACGAATCAATTCTAAGACTAAAAATTTTTGGGTCAAAAAAAAAGGAAGGTTAACCCCTTTGTATTTTTGGCGGAAATTTTCGCGATTTTCAAAAGTGCTGGAATGAATTAATTGTGGCACTATTCCGAAGTAATTTTGCAAGAGAAATCGATTGGGCGCAGTTCCAATACGCTGCGATCAACGCATCGAAAGTTACAGCCTAAAAACGAAAACCTGAAGTTTCGACATTTTTCAGCAGGTGCTTTTTATCTCGTATCTTCTCACCCGTTGATTCCACGCTTCTTTAGCTGCGTTTTCTGAGTTCCTTGGGGTCCAATTGGTCGGAAAAGAGTCATACGAATCAATTCTAAGACTAAAAATTTTTGGGTCAAAAAAAAAGGAAGGTTAACCCCTTTGTATTTCTGGCGAAAATTTTCGCGATTTTCAATAGTGCTGGAATAAGATAATTGTGGCACTATTCCGACGTAATTTTGCAAGAGAAATCGATTGGGCGCAGTTCCAATACGCTGCGATCAACGCATCGAAAGTTACAGCCTAAAAACGAAAACCTGAATTTTCGACACTTTTCAGCAGGTGCTTTTTTCCTCGTATCTTCTCTCCCGTTGATCCCACGCTTCTTGAGCTGCGTTTTCTGAGTTCCTTGGAGTCCAATTGGTCGGAAAAGAGTCATACGAATCAATTCTAAGACTAAAAATTTTTGGTTCAAAAAAAAAGGAAGGTTAACCCCTTTGTATTTTTGGCGAAAATTTTCGCGATTTTCAAAAGTGCTGAAATAAATTAATTGTGGCACTATTCCGACGTAATTTTGCGAGGGAAATCGATTGGGCGCAGTCCCATTACGCTGCGATCAACGCATCGAAAGTTACAGCCTAAAAACGAAAACCTGAAGTTTCGACATTTTTCAGCAGGTGCTTTTTATCTCGTATCTTCTCTTCCGTTGATTCCACGCTTCTTCGGCTGCGTTTTCTGAGTTCCTTGGGGTCCAATTGGTCGGAAAAGAGTCATACGAATCAATTCTAAGACTAAAAATTTTTGGGTCAAAAAAAAAGGAAGGTTAACCCCTTTGTACTTTTGGCGAAAATTTTCGCGATTTTCAAAAGTGCTGGAATGAATTAATTGTGGCACCATTCCGAAGTAATTTTGCAAGAGAAATCGATTGGGCGCAGTTCCAATACGCTGCGATCAACGCATCGAAAGTTACAGCCTAAAAACGAAAACCTGAAGTTTCGACATTATTCAGCAGGTGCTTTTTATCTCGTATCTTCTCTCCCGTTGATTCCACGCTTCTTTAGCTGCGTGTTCTGAGTTCCTTGGGGTCCAATTGGTCGGAAAAGAGTCATACGAATCAATTCTAAGACTAAAAATTTTTGGGTCAAAAAAAAAGGAAGGTTAACCCCTTTGTATTTTTGGCGAAAATTTTCGCGATTTTCAAAAGTGCTGGAATGAATTAATTGTGGCACTATTCCGAAGTAATTTTGCAAGAGAAATCGATTGGGCGCAGTTCCAATACGCTGCGATCAACGCATCGAAAGTTACAGCCTAAAAACGAAAACCTGAAGTTTCGACATTTTTCAGCAGGTGCTTTTTATCTCGTATCTTCTCACCCGTTGATTCCACGCTTCTTTAGCTGCGTTTTCTGAGTTCCTTGGGGTCCAATTGGTCGGAAAAGAGTCATACGAATCAATTCTAAGACTAAAAATTTTTGGGTCAAAAAAAAAGGAAGGTTAACCCCTTTGTATTTCTGGCGAAAATTTTCGCGATTTTCAATAGTGCTGGAATAAGATAATTGTGGCACTATTCCGACGTAATTTTGCAAGAGAAATCGATTGGGCGCAGTTCCAATACGCTGCGATCAACGCATCGAAAGTTACAGCCTAAAAACGAAAACCTGAATTTTCGACACTTTTCAGCAGGTGCTTTTTTCCTCGTATCTTCTCTCCCGTTGATCCCACGCTTCTTGAGCTGCGTTTTCTGAGTTCCTTGGGGTCCAATTGGTCGGAAAAGAGTCATACGAATCAATTCTAAGACTAAAAATTTTTGGTTCAAAAAAAAAGGAAGGTCAACCCCTTAGTATTTTTGGCGAAAATTTTCGCGATTTTCAAAAGTGCTGGAATGAATTAATTGTGGCACTATTCCGACGTAATTTTGCAAGAGAAATCGATTGGGCGCAGTTCCAATACGCTGCGATCAACGCATCGAAAGTTACAGCCTAAAAACGAAAACCTGAAGTTTCGACATTTTTCAGCAGGTGCTTTTTATCTCGTATCTTCTCTCCCGTTGATTCCACGCTTCTTCAGCTGCGTTTTCTGAGTTCCTTGGGGTCCAATTGGTCGGAAAAGACCCATACGAATCAATTCTAAGACTAAAAATTTTTGGGTCAAAAAAAAAGGAAGGTCAACCCCTTAGTATTTTTGGCGAAAATTTTCGCGATTTTCAAAAGTGCTGGAATGAATTAATTGTGGCACTATTCCGAAGTAATTTTGCAAGAGAAATCGATTGGGCGCAGTTCCAATACGCTGCGATCAACGCATCGAAAGTTACAGCCTAAAAACGAAAACCTGAAGTTTCGACATTTTTCAGCAGGTGCTTTTTATCTCGTATCTTCTCTCCCGTTGATTCCACGCTTCTTTAGCTGCGTTTTCTGAGTTCCTTGGGGTCCAATTGGTCGGAAAAGAGTCATACGAATCAATTCTAAGACTAAAAATTTTTGGGTCAAAAAAAAAGGAAGGTTAACCCCTTTGTATTTCTGGCGAAAATTTTCGCGATTTTCAATAGTGCTGGAATAAGATAATTGTGGCACTATTCCGACGTAATTTTGCAAGAGAAATTGATTGGGCGCAGTTCCAATACGCTGCGATCAACGCATCGAAAGTTACAGCCTAAAAACGGAAACCTGAATTTTCGACACTTTTCAGCAGGTGCTTTTTTCCTCGTATCTTCTCTCCCGTTGATCCCACGCCTCTTTTGCTGCGTTTTCTGAGTTCCGTGGGGTCCAATTGGTCGGAAAAGAGTCATACGAATCAATTCTAAGACTAAAAATTTTTTGGTCAAAAAAAAAGGAAGGTTAACCCCTTTGTATTTTTGGCGAAAATTTTCGCGATTTTCAAAAGTGCTGGAATGAATTAATTGTGGCACTATTCCGACGTAATTTTGCAAGAGAAATCGATTGGGCGCAGTTCCAATACGCTGCGATCAACGCATCGAAAGTTACAGCCTAAAAACGAAAACCTGAATTTTCGACACTTTTCAGCAGGTGCTTTTTTCCTCGTATCTTCTCTCCCGTTGATCCCACGCCTCTTTTGCTGCGTTTTCTGAGTTCCGTGGGGTCCAATTGGTCGGAAAAGAGTCATACGAATCAATTCTAAGACTAAAAATTTTTTGGTCAAAAAAAAAGGAAGGTTGACCCCTTAGTATTTTTGGCGAAAATTTTCGTGATTTTCAAAAGTGCTGAAATAAATTAATTGTGGCACTATTCCGACGTAATTTTGCGAGGGAAATCGATTGGGCGCAGTCCCATTACGCTGCGATCAACGCATCGAAAGTTACGGCCTAAAAACGAAAACCTGAAGTTTCGACATTTTTCAGCAGGTGCTTTTTATCTCGTATCTTCTCTTCCGTTGATTCCACGCTTCTTCAGCTGCGTTTTCTGAGTTCCTTGGGGTCCAATTGGTCGGAAAAGAGTCATACGAATCAATTCTAAGACTAAAAATTTTTGGGTCAAAAAAAAAGGAAGGTTAACCCCTTTGTATTTTTGGCGAAAATTTTCGCGATTTTCAAAAGTGCTGGAATGAATTAATTGTGGCACTATTTCGAAGTAATTTTGCAAGAGAAATCGATTGGGCGCAGTTCCAATACGCTGCGATCAACGCATCGAAAGTTACAGCCTAAAAACGAAAACCTGAAGTTTCGACATTTTTCAGCAGGTGCTTTTTATCTCGTATCTTCTCTCCCGTTGATTCCACGCTTCTTTAGCTGCGTTTTCTGAGTTACTTGGGGTCCAATTGGTCGGAAAAGAGTCATACGAATCAATTCTAAGACTAAAAATTTTTGGGTCAAAAAAAAAGGAAGGTTAACCCCTTTGTATTTTTGGCGAAAATTTTCGCGATTTCCAAAAGTGCTGGAATGAATTAATTGTGGCACTATTCCGACGTAATTTTGCAAGAGAAATCGATTGGGCGCAGTTCCAATACGCTGCGATCAACGCATCGAAAGTTACAGCCTAAAAACGAAAACCTGAAGTTTCGACATTTTTCAGCAGGTGCTTTTTATCTCGTATCTTCTCTCCCGTTGATTCCACGCTTCTTTAGCTGCGTTTTCTGAGTTCCTTGGGGTCCAATTGGTCGGAAAAGAGTCATACGAATCAATTCTAAGACTAAAAATTTTTGGGTCAAAAAAAAAGGAAGGTTAACCCCTTTGTATTTCTGGCGAAAATTTTCGCGATTTTCAATAGTGCTGGAATAAGATAATTGTGGCACTATTCCGACGTAATTTTGCAAGAGAAATCGATTGGGCGCAGTTCCAATACGCTGCGATCAACGCATCGAAAGTTACAGCCTAAAAACGGAAACCTGAATTTTCGACACTTTTCAGCAGGTGCTTTTTTCCTCGTATCTTCTCTCCCGTTGATCCCACGCCTCTTTTGCTGCGTTTTCTGAGTTCCGTGGGGTCCAATTGGTCGGAAAAGAGTCATACGAATCAATTCTAAGACTAAAAATTTTTTGGTCTAAAAAAAAGGAAGGTTAACCCCTTTGTATTTTTGGCGAAAATTTTCGCGATTTTCAAAAGTGCTGGAATGAATTAATTGTGGCACTATTCCGACGTAATTTTGCAAGAGAAATCGATTGGGCGCAGTTCCAATACGCTGCGATCAACGCATCGAAAGTTACAGCCTAAAAACGAAAACCTGAAGTTTCGACATTTTTCAGCAGGTGCTTTTTATCTCGTATCTTCTCTTCCGTTGATTCCACGCTTCTTCAGCTGCGTTTTCTGAGTTCCTTGGGGTCCAATTGGTCGGAAAAGAGTCATACGAATCAATTCTAAGACTAAAAATTTTTGGGTCAAAAAAAAAGGAAGGTTAACCCCTTTGTATTTTTGGCGAAAATTTTCGCGATTTTCAAAAGTGCTGGAATGAATTAATTGTGGCACTATTCCGAAGTAATTTTGCAAGAGAAATCGATTGGGCGCAGTTCCAATACGCTGCGATCAACGCATCGAAAGTTACAGCCTAAAAACGAAAACCTGAAGTTTCGACATTTTTCAGCAGGTGCTTTTTATCTCGTATCTTCTCTCCCGTTGATTCCACGCTTCTTTAGCTGCGTTTTCTGAGTTCCTTGGGGTCCAATTGGTCGGAAAAGACCCATACGAATCAATTCTAAGACTAAAAATTTTTGGGTCAAAAAAAAAGGAAGGTCAACCCCTTAGTATTTTTGGCGAAAATTTTCGCGATTTTCAAAAGTGCTGGAATGAATTAATTGTGGCACTATTCCGACGTAATTTTGCAAGAGAAATCGATCGGGCGCAGTTCCAATGCGCTGCGATCAACGCATCGAAAGTTACAGCCTAAAAACGAAAACCTGAAGTTTCGACATTTTTCAGCAGGTGCTTTTTATCTCGTATCTTCTCTTCCGTTGATTCCACGCTTCTTCAGCTGCGTTTTCTGAGTTCCTTGGGGTCCAATTGGTCGGAAAAGAGTCATACGAATCAATTCTAAGACTAAAAATTTTTGGGTCAAAAAAAAAGGAAGGTTAACCCCTTTGTATTTTTGGCGAAAATTTTTGCGATTTTCAAAAGTGCTGGAATGATTTAATTGTGGCACTATTCCGAAGTAATTTTGCAAGAGAAATCGATTGGGCGCAGTTCCAATACGCTGCGATCAACGCATCGAAAGTTACAGCCTAAAAACGAAAACCTGAAGTTTCGACATTTTTCAGCAGGTGCTTTTTATCTTGTATCTTCTCTCCCGTTGATTCCACGCTTCTTTAGCTGCGTTTTCTGAGTTCCTTGGGGTCCAATTGGTCGGAAAAGAGTCATACGAATCAATTCTAAGACTAAAAATTTTTGGGTCAAAAAAAAAGGAAGGTTAACCCCTTTGTATTTCTGGCGAAAATTTTCGCGATTTTCAATAGTGCTGGAATAAGATAATTGTGGCACTATTCCGACGTAATTTTGCAAGAGAAATTGATTGGGCGCAGTTCCAATACGCTGCGATCAACGCATCGAAAGTTACAGCCTAAAAACGGAAACCTGAATTTTCGACACTTTTCAGCAGGTGCTTTTTTCCTCGTATCTTCTCTCCCGTTGATCCCACGCTTCTTTTGCTGCGTTTTCTGAGTTCCTTGGGGTCCAATTGGTCGGAAAAGAGTCATACGAATCAATTCTAAGACTAAAAATTCTTTGGTCAAAAAAAAAAGGAAGGTTAACCCCTTTGAATTTTTGGCGAAAATTTTCGCGATCTCCAAAAGTGCTGGAATAAATTAATTGTGGAACTATTCCGACGTAATTTTGCAAGAGAAATCGATTGGGCGCAGTTCCAATACGCTGCGATCAACGCATCGAAAGTTACAGCCTAAAAACGAAAACCTGAATTTTCGACACTTTTCAGCAGGTGCTATTTTCCTCGTATCTTCTCTCCCGTTGATCCCAGGCTTCTTTAGCTGCGTTTTCTGAGTTCCTTGGGGTCCAATTGGTCGGAAAAGAGTCATACGAATCAATTCTAAGACTAAAAATTTTTGGGTCAAAAAAAAAGGAAGGTTAACCCCTTAGTATTTTTGGCGACAATTTTCGCGATTTTCAAAAGTGCTGGAATGAATTAATTGTGGCACTATTCCGACGTAATTTTGCAAGAGAAATCGATTGGGCGCAGTTCCAATGCGCTGCGATCAACGCATCGAAAGTTACAGCCTAAAAACGAAAACCTGAAGTTTCGACATTTTTCAGCAGGTGCTTTTTATCTCGTATCTTCTCTTCCGTTGATTCCACGCTTCTTCAGCTGCGTTTTCTGAGTTCCTTGGGGTCCAATTGGTCGGAAAAGAGTCATACGAATCAATTCTAAGACTAAAAATTTTTGGGTCAAAAAAAAAGGAAGGTTAACCCCTTTGTATTTTTGGCGAAAATTTTCGCGATTTTCAAAAGTGCTGGAATGAATTAATTGTGGCACTATTCCGACGTAATTTTGCAAGAGAAATCGATTGGGCGCAGTTCCAATACGCTGCGATCAACGCATCGAAAGTTACAGCCTAAAAACGAAAACCTGAATTTTCGACATTTTTCAGCAGGTGCTTTTTTCCTCGTATCTTCTCTCCCGTTGATCCCACGCTTCTTTTGCTGCGTTTTCTGAGTTCCTTGGGGTCCAATTGGTCGGAAAAGAGTCATACGAATCAATTCTAAGACTAAAAATTCTTTGGTCAAAAAAAAAAGGAAGGTTAACCCCTTTTGAATTTTTGGCGAAAATTTTCGTGATTTTCAAAAGTGCTGAAATAAATTAATTGTGGCACTATTTCGACGTAATTCTGCGAGAGAAATCGATAGGGCGCAGTCTCATTACGCTGCGATCAACGCATCGAAAGTTACAGCCTAAAAACGAAAACCTGAACTTTCGACACTTTTCAGCAGGTGCATTTTTCCTCGTATCTTCTCTCCCGTCGATCCCACGCTCCTTTTGCTGCGTTTTCTGAGTTCCTTGGGGTCCAATTGGTCGGAAAAGAGTCATACGAATCAATTCTAAGACTAAAAATTTTTTGGTCAAAAAAAAAAGGAAGGTTAACCCCTTTGAATTTTTGGCGAAAATTCTCGCGATTGTCAAAAGTGCTGGAATAAATTAATTGTGGCACTATTCCGACGTAATTTTGCGGGAGAAAACGATTGAGCACAGTCCCAATACGCTGCGATCAACGCATCGAAAGTTACAGCCAATAAACGAAAACCTGAATTTTCGACATTTTTCAGCAGGTGCTTTTTTCCTCGTATCTTCTCTCCCGTTGATCCCACGCTTCTTTCGCTGCGTTTTCTGAGTTCCTTGGGGTCCAATTGGTCGGGAAAGGGTCATACGAATCAATTCTGAGACGAAAAATTTTTTGGTCCAAAAAAAAGGAAGGTTTGTTTTTTTGGCGAAAATTCTCGCGATTTTGAAAAGTGCTGGAATAAATTCTTTAATGCACTATTCCGACGTAATTTCGCGAGAGAAAACGATTGAGTGCAGTCCCAATACGCTGCGAGCAACGGATCAGAAGGTAGAGCCGAAAAACGAGAACCTGAGTCTTCGACATTTTTCAGCTGGTGCACTTTCGATCGTAACTTCTGTGCTGTTGATCCCAGGCCACTTTTGCTGTGTTTTCTGAGTTCCTGGGGGTCCAATTAGTCAAGAAAGGGTCAGAGAAATCGAATCTGAGACCTAAAGTTTTTGTTTATCAGCAGAAGTTGGAAGGTGTACTTTTGTCAGTATTTTTCTCATGGTACTCTTAAGCCACAATCAATCATCACACGTACCTTGGAGTTATTAAGCACGTTGTAAAATGACATTCATGATAAACAGGTTTAGCCCTTGTGCTGTTTCATGAAATTTACGAACGATTCTGGTTAGGTGTTTTATTGACCATTTACAAGATTCACATAGAAATCAAATCACTTGACAATTACATTCGATTCATTAGTATCTACATCAATAATTCACTCTCACAATTCGTCATTCTCTGGATGCTGTGGTTTTTCTATACGTATCGACAGGCGGAATTCTCACCATCACTTGAACGTTCTGCAATCAAAAATATCGCAAATTTGCTGTCAGTCGATAAACAACGTACCTAAAACTCATCATAGAGATTCTAAATTATTCAGGAAAGTTTATATAGTTTCTATTCTTAAGCAATTTTCGATTGTGTCCTGAAAAGAATGCGTGAAAAATTTTTATCTTTCGAAAAGCTATGTATCAAGAAGCAAATTATCATTTTCCAAACATCCCACACTGCTTCCGATGTTATTTATTTCCATGTACTCGTACCAAATTTGAGAAATGTCCGAAGTTGCTTATATTTGTTTTATGCCCATTAAAAATTTAATACACTGCAAGTACCTTAGCCTGCTTCTCCGGTACCAATAAGTTGACTCTCCGCATTCGAAATTGTTCCATTCGCCTTCATGAGCACCACCATGCGCTGCTGTTAGCCTCGTATTTTGTACATTGCCGCGCTGTACGATTTGCCGTCGAGGTAGAAGTGTCATGTATCTCGAAAAATATTAAAAATAATCGTGTAATGTACAATTTGAAGTTGACAAATATTCCGACGTATCCGAAATATGTATACGTCTTAGGTTTTTATTAAGAGTATGCAAGCCTGTTAGTATTGCTTTATTAAGACACAGCGTCAAATTACTAATGGCATGCACAAATATCACGCTGTGATATTACGCAAAATTCTACTCTCTCGGAGGCTCGCGGTAACACCTACCTACTTTAAAATATACTACATCCAACCCGTACCCTGTGTTGGAATTCCGCTGTCTATGACCTCCGAGTAATTGCTGACTTGTTTGAAATCTGATCGCTATAGTTTCGCTCTTTGAATTTCCCCGGTTAGTTACTGCATTTGGTGCTGGACAGCGCGAGCTGACTGGAGCTTGAAATTTAATCACAGAACAAAAGGTTGAATAAATATTTTAAGCGTTTGAAAACATTTAATCATATCATATGCATAAAGTATTAGTTTCATGTCTGTGAACTAGAATCACTTAGTGCTTCGAAATACATTTAAGTTGGTTCAAATAAACGTCTTCGATGTTCAACATTGTTGCCTATCAACAGTAATATACGCGTCCTAAGTTCACGGTGAATTTCACTCCAGCGGAAAAATGACAAAAAAACACGCCGGATATATGGTACCATCGGAAGAATTGGCCGAAATTCCAATCGGTAATTGTGAACCGACATGCCTGGGTTCCGGTCTCAACAAAAATGGTGAGTATTTATACATACGCGTATATCGATTAGCAGAGTGTTAGTACTGTAAAAAATTCCTAGGCAAAGGCACTGGTCAATATCCAAGAAAACTGACGGACGCTGAAGATAACTTGAAGATTCCAATTCGGAATCAACTTTCCACTATTTTCCGCACCCTATTGATCGTTATGCTTCTCGCCTTCATTGGATTCCTCATTCATGTGACTGTTACACCATGTATGTGAGACGCTATTTTTATTTGTAATAAATTAAGCTACGAATTATCCGATTAGTTGCGCATAGGCCGATCAGAAGATCGACAAACTTTTCCACTGTTCGACACATTGGTAGACAGCATGCAAGGAAAAAAGTGATGCGACGAAAGTTCATTTTCCTTATAATCTTCCAGATAAAAGTTACACCGAGGTAGAACTTACGAAAGTAATAGAGCTGGAGACTCCTGAAAATGAAATGACAACGGTGGACGATTCCGAGAACATCTTCGTTCAAATATCACCCTTTAGCGTAGAGGACGAAATTTCTGACGATATGGTCAGTACCCTCTACAAAGAGGCTTATGGAAATATTCCCGACCACCAGTCATCACGTTTGAAGCGTCAAGTCGAAGCTGAAACCATCGAAAGTTGCAGAGAAAGACATGAGAAATGTAAGCTTCTCTTGGGTGAGCTGAAAAAGGTGACAAAAGATGTCTCGCACCAAATGCACGAGATTCGGAAGTTGATATCGCAGATCAACTCGATCCATAAACAAGAAGTACTCACTATGGACAGTACAAATATTACCGCGTTGGACTTTGTAACGTGTCTGAAATGCGAGAAGCTGGAATCCCAAACCACAAACGTTAATTCCATCCCCGAAAATTCACAAAACAATAACGAGCCCAGTTCATTTTCATTGATTACCAATTCAACAAGTCCACCGTCGAATGAACCTTCAACGATTCCTGGTCATAAGAATGCTGCCGAGTACTCAAATCATTCTCGATTGAACGATAAGATACAGCAGGCCAAAGTAGTCCAAGACTCAAACACGGTACCGGAAAACGTCCAAGTCCACAGCGCCGAAAATGATTTCTTCTTCACGCACAGCCAATCAAATCGAACCTCAGGCTCGAAATTTCAATGGCCAGATAAACTTACGATAGATCCGCAAGTAGTCAATCCAGGTAGGAGCGGTTTAATCGTTCCCGAACGTATCTCAACAACAACGGAGGATAATTCAGCGGTCTTGCCAACGTCAACCGCGAAGAATGACAATAATCCATCGCTCACTACCTCAAATTTTGACAGACGTATGACGCTGCATGAGCTGAAGTCGAACTACGAACCAAATGCAAACGTCATTCCGACGGCTGAGACGACGAAGACCAGCCAACAGGTAACCTACACCCCGAATGTGAGCTGGATGCCGTATCCTCTTTGCGTCTACGGGTCACCGAACCCTCCAATTCAGTCGGTAAGACAAACCTCATCTGGAGCAATTACGTTCCCAGTATCCTCGGCTTCACAAGTTGATCAAATTCATTACGGTCAAAACGTGGCCATCACGCCTGCAGTGACAGCATACGGAAAAACTTCATCTTTCCACTTCAACTCTGTTCAGCCTGTAATCCAGCCCCTTCAAAATCCCGGCTTCCAGTATGTCCCGGTGCAGTATCAGCCCACCTCGGTACCGGTTTTGCCGCAGCGATACGGACCCACGGGATCCGGAGTTCAGTATTACCCCGTTGCTTCCGGTGCTCAACAGACCACGGCCACAGGCCCAGCTCGACCGTTCTATTGCACTTACGTTCCTACTCCATCATTTCAATTCCCGACGGTCCCAGGAGTGTCAGAGTTCCAAAGGTCCGTGCCCGAAACAGCAGTCCCAGAAATTGACCTCGTCAGTCAAGTTCAGTTCGAAGATGAACGGCCAAGGTCAAGAGGTAATAGCTCTTCTTACTTGCCAATTCGTCTTCTGACCACCGCCAAACGTCTTAATGTAAATCTCTACTGTGTGAATAGATCACATAGCTGGATGTCCTCCGAATACGCAAGCATGTAGCGATCTCAGTAAGTGTATTCCAAAATCGGGCTGGTGTGATGGTTCGGTAGATTGCATTGATGCCAGTGATGAGACTCGGTGTTCCTGCAGAGACCGGGTCGACAGAGAGCGACTCTGTGACGGCTACTTCGACTGCCCTCTCGGCGAAGATGAGCTCGGATGCTTTGGTAAGGGATCCAATGATCGAAGCGTTGTATTCTTTCAAAAATAATGGCACTGTAATCATCTGTTTATGTTTTTCCAGGATGCGACATCCATTCTTTTAGTTGCGATGACGCGGAGAGGCGTCAACGCTGGGGTAATTGCTTGCCACTCGTTCAGCGCTGCGATGGCTTCCCACAGTGCTCTAACGGGAAAGATGAACTGCACTGCAACATCATAACTCACTTCATCGAAGAACGCAATGTGAGTTCCACAATTTCCGATGGATTCCTTTCCCATTGTACAAATGATACGTTCAATCTAAAACCATGTGTCTCGTTTAGATGTTCGCAGTTGGTTACACAACCGGATACCTTCACAGGAACTGGAAAGGCATATGGTATCCGGCTTGCACCCCGTCAACAATATGGGCCAACGATGCTTGTCGAGCTGAAATCGGTGATGATAATTATAGGTACTTATTGCTATCATTTACGCTTTATTATCTTTGAACAAAAATTCTAATTTATGTCCTTCATATTTCCGCAGAGATTTTCCATACGTCGAACAAATTAAGCTTCGACAGAATTACGCCGGTCCGTATGTTGTTCAATTATCTTCCAACGAAATTCAAATAGCACACAACTGTTCGAACAAAGCAGTCTTCGTCAGATGTCCTGAAATACCGTGTGGTACTAAAGTATCATCACAGACAGTTAATCCGTTTTTCAGTTTACTGCATTCTGTGCAATTTCCAAAGTCCAACCCATCGAATCAAGATTTTCGCAGTGAATTAGAAGGTCAAGAACTCGATGATTCAAAACAGCAAGAGTTAGTGAACGGCAGCAGGATAGATCCACTTGAAAATCACTCGGCATCGAGCCCTGATCGAAACGCCACCAGCGTAGCAAGTGACGATGATATTATCGTCAGTGAATCGAGAGTAGTTGGCGGTCATCCGAGTGAACCTCAAGCTTGGCCATCACTAGCGGCCGTAAATAGAGACGGCAGCTTTCATTGTGGTGGCGTAATTCTGGACGAGATATGGGTCCTAACAGCGGCCCATTGCATTGATGGGTGAGCCTAATGTCACTTGTATTTCAAAAGTACACAAAGAGTCGCGATTCTTTAGCGACACTGAATTCGATTGATGATTTTTCGAACAATTATTCAGCTTCGAAGGGCACTACTACGACATACAAGCTGGAATGCTGAGGCGGTTTTCCTTCTCACCGATGGAGCAATCCCGTAAAGTTAGCCACGTTGTGATGTACCCGACTTATGACAGAACGGTCATGAAGAACGACTTAGCCCTCCTACGTCTGGAAGCACCTCTGCACTTTAACCGTTGGGTCAGACCGGCTTGTCTCCCAGAAATCACGACAGCTGGAGCGCACTGGAGAACAGGACCAACCCCGGACGCAACCTGCGTTACCGCAGGCTGGGGATCACTAGTTGAGCACGGACCTGATCGTGAGGAATAAATCTTATTAGTATAAAAAATTAGGCAGTAATCGAACACGGAAGAACTTTATAATTTTCAACGCATTCTGTTATTTATTCCAGCCGATCATCTTCGGGAAGTCGAATTACCAATTTTGCGGAACTGCAAATACCCGGCCGATCAGAACGAGGCGGAAATCTGTGCAGGATTACCATCAGGCGGGCGGGATACGTGCCAAGGTGACAGTGGCGGTCCACTCATGTGCAGGTATGTCAGTTCTTGTCGCTTTAGCACTGAAACCGTGGTGTTAATTTGATACTGTGATTTAACCAGGAATCCGAATTCACCGTCTCAATGGTACGTAGCGGGAATTGTGAGTCACGGAGAAGGTTGCGCACGTCCAAACGAGCCTGGTGCATACACAAAAGTGAGCCGATTTGTTGAGTGGATAAACAGGACCCGCTGTAAGCATTGAAACGACTGATAGACATATGAATTTCTAGTAAACGGTTGGCTTATCGTTTCTTCTTGCAGTTCAACGCGAAATACCGAAGTACAAACCGCTTGCACGGTGTCCTGGATACTACTGTCACAGTGGATCGCGGAAGTGTTATTCGGCGAAAAGACGCTGCGACAAAATCGTCGACTGCATGGATGCTGAAGATGAGTTCAACTGCCATATGTTCCCAGATTTTTCGATACATCGGAATACTGATTCCAGTGACTTTGATTTTGTCGCGGCTACTCGGGAAGATCTTTCCACACAGACGGAAATAAATCAGGAAGAAACTGTTGATGCGGAGATGACTACTGCAGCTTTGACTACAGGTAGACTTATCGATATTCGATAGAAACTTGGAGTTTGACCATATTTCCTCTGCTTGTCACTGGCAGTTCAATTGACGATTTTATTTTTAGAACCATCAACTACCCCTCAGAGTGTTATAATATCAACGACAACTATCGAGCCATCAACAATACAGCCTATAAAACAGATTGTTACAGAAGATGACATTCCGGAACAGAAGGTTATAGATCAGGACATTATCAAACAGAACGTTACACAAAAGAATATTACAGAAAAAAATGAGGAATATATTACTACTACTCAGCTAACCGACGAAATCATGACGACCGTTCCCGCAGAACTGATCACTACTACTATTTCACCGCCAACAAACCGTCATCATTTCAGCTGTAGGATGTAAGTTTTTGTTTCCAGTCTGATCATGATGTAAGAAGGGTGGGGCATGAATACTTTGAAGAAACAATTATTTTTCAGAGTAATACAAACTATCAATTTGATAAAGCGGTGCGACAGGATAGTCGATTGTCAGGATGGTACAGACGAGGATGACTGCACCTGTAGAGATTATCTTAGTAGAATTTATCCGACGTCAATTTGCGATGGCCACATAGACTGCTTCGACGGTACTGACGAAGAAAATTGCGGTTAGTTTGCAATTTAGTGTCGGTAAATTTTTAATAGCGATGTTAAAAAGTGGTGACTCCCGGAGTGCATTTGTTACGTAACGTTGAATGTTTACAGATCTATGTTCACCGAAAGAATTTCATTGCAAAAGAAGCGGTGAGTGCGTACCGATGGATAAGAAATGCGATCGAATAGCAGATTGCGCATTCAACGAGGACGAGCTGAACTGCTGTGAGTGAATTGTCGATAGATAATGATCCTTTGATGCGAAAATCTTTAATACAGAATTTTCTTCTGCAGTCGCTTTGAGCAACGGGAAGTACGTGATAACCGATATCGACGGACTGCCGCATCACAAACGAGAAGGTATATTGACGTTGTATCAAGATCGTGAATGGGTGCCATTCTGCATCGATACGATAACAGAAAAACCAGCCGCACTTGCGAAACAAATGTGTTCCTACTTCGGGTTCGGGTGAGTCGATTCGTGGAATGGGTGAGGAAGCGTGAGTTGCATTGATCCGATTTTCAGCGCCTGCGAGTCTTTCAACGAAACACGGATGCAGAACGCGCCACTGGAGGTCAAAGCGTCGACGGCGATGAACTTGGTACCCTACGAGTACAGCACTCCCTACATTTTGTCCATGGAGGAACCCCAATGCACGGTTCTTTACCTGCGATGCCTGCCGACGATACATTCGATATCAATGACCTACCGACTGAAAGGCATCGACGGCCAGGAGGAGGACACTTATCTATGGCCATGGCACGCTGCCGTTTTTGCCGATGGCCGGTACCAGTGCTCGGCTGTTCTGCTTGAGCCAAGTTGGCTTCTGACAAGTCGCTACTGCGCCATGGACATGGAGTAAGCAATATTCGCAATGAATTGAATGATGAAAGAGATCGAGAGACTGTTAGTTACGTTAACTGTAATCGCAAATCCATTTATATCGATGACTGACAATGAGTACTGATTATCGATTCAACGCCACCGTACAATCCATACGTCTGTCGATAAGTATACATATGCGTGAGTTCATTTACAGTTAAACTGATCGATCACTTCGAACCATAAGAGAATATTTTTCGAACGAATACGTAACATGAATTATTCAGTAAATACATACCGCGATGGGCAGGCTGGTCGCTTCACTCGATGTGCAAGCCGGACGGAAGCTACTTATGAGGGTAACAATATGCCAGACCCAAAGACTAATCAGATATCTCGGTTATTGTACTCAAACGCTTAGGACTGATCAATGTTCGTTGCACATTTTTATTTATTCTACTTGAGCTCGACCATGTTCCTGAAAAAGGAGAGTAAAATTTTAATCTGACTCACAGCTTGCAGCAAAATTACACCACGGCACTTATGGGTGTGTCACGCTCGTACCTGCAGGTCGATGGACCACATCAGCAGAGGAGTATAGTCGACGAGATAAGAAGCGTCAAGAATTCGGATGCGATCTTGATGCACCTTAAGCAGCCTGTTAATATGACTCGGCATGTGCAGCCGATGTATCTTCAAAAACGGTCGGTCAATATTGTATGCCGTAAGCTCAGAACTTGCGTTGGATTTACCGAACTTCCTTTATCATCTCTTATCAATTTTCAGAACTCACCCAGCTGCAGAATCCGATACTTGTGTAACGGTGGGTGTAGACAAGGATGAAGGAACGAGGAGCATTTTTCTAAGGGCGGTCCTTAACAACTGTCCCGCAAATCGTCGCTGTTACGAGAATGCCAACCCTATAAAATGCAAGGTGATATCATAATTATCACTACGAAAGCAACGTGGTCTATAGATCGGTGTAAGAATGACGTACCTTTGTGTCATGATCACTGACCATCGACAACCGAACTGTTTCAGAACGTAACATCAATGGCGTGGAGCGGGACGGTGGTTTGTCATGGATGCAGTGGATGGTACCCGGCTGCTGTTTATCACGTGAAAGAGGGACCATGCAGCTTTGAAACGAAGCAGAGCCTGTCCAGCATAGACTATATCAACACAAATTTGATCACCGGGATGCGTGAGTAATCAACTAGCATTTGTCCCTGTGAACCAATGTTAGTCGGTGATCTATAGTCAAAGATGTAATCCGTTCCACAGAAGAAATTCCGCAGTTAAATATGTCTGAGCCGAATTGCGATGGGTTCAGATGTCTGTTGGGAGAGTGCATAGGATGGCCGAAAGTCTGTGACGGTGTTCCAAACTGCAGGGATGGGGCTGACGAGGATCCAAAGTATTGTCAAGAGATGAGGGACCATTGCGCGAACGGAGTCGACGATACGATCGGATGCCGTAAGTTTCAATTTCCTGCTTATCATCATCACGATTCAACGAGTCTTCATCTTCACTTTCTCAGACTGCACGCAGACCGAACTTCGTTGTGAGAACGGCCAGTGCGTACCGAAGTCAATGTTTTGCGACGGAAAGAGTGACTGCGCTGACGGGACTGACGAGCCGGAAACTGGATGCAGCTGTGCTGCCTACCTCAAACTGACTGCGCCGAAACTGATTTGCGACGGAAGACGCCACTGCTTTGACAAATCCGATGAAAATCCTCAGCTCTGCTACTGCAAGGACGCCAGCTTCAAGTGCGACGGAAGGTCAGCAGAGTCTTGATGAGGCTTTTCTCCACTTCTGCATCGCATTCCTCATCGTATCATGTCTATTATGTTTTTTCGCAGAGGTGAGGAGTGCGTGTCACAAGATTTCGTCTGTGACGGTGATCAGGACTGTTCTTCAGGGGAGGACGAGAAGGAATGTCAGGCTTTGCGAGCTGTGCCGTCATACTCGTGAGTTCATTTCGTCCACGACAGGCTCGCTACTCTCTGGCAACCGGTCGACTATAATGCTCGATGAATCATTTCAGACCCGGTTACGGTGAGGTTGTTCAAAGGTCGTACGGCATCTGGCACTCGCAGTGTTTCCCTGCCGGTTCTGTGGCCGAAAATGAGGGAATCGATCTTTGCACGGAGTTGGGCTACGAGTTTGCGAAAAATGTCACCGAGAGCGACGCCAGCGACTCGAGAAACTTGCCGCTAGTTCCTGTCCTCGATAAATTTTACATGGTACGGTTGAATATGAAGGCTTGGATCATCATGCGAGATGACAAGGCCCTCGTCAGTTTACATCCACCTGAACAGACATGCTACCGTCACTACGTAACGTGCGCATGAGCGTTTGATCTTTTCTTTCCTTCGTTGCCTAGCTAGGTCTATCAACTAAAGTAAAATTTCAAAAGTAACAAGCCTCGGGGTGTTCACGTATCGTCAAAGCTGATATCATTGTTTGTTACATTATGTAACGTTACGCAACTCGCAACTTCGGGACTTATCTAATGCTTCTATTGAAATACACGTACTAACACCTCGAGCTCGCACGTTGATATATTAGTATTCTAAAATTGTTTTCGCCTGAGACGATTCTGCAAAAATTGCTTCACGTGTTTCTTTCTTTCGTCAAACTACTTGAATAGTCGAGCATTTTTGACAACTCAATTCAATAACGATATACGTTTACGTAGTTTCTTAAGCGTACTATTAGGAATTGTTTCCGTTGCGATAACAAGGTCACGTGTTATAGACAGGTACAAACGGCATCTGTTACTTCTTAAAGTACGCATACGACATATTTATTTATTTAAATTATCTATGTATTTATTCTCCTGAGTTTCAACACATGAGTTATTCCTCGTGTTGGCGCTCGACGAGCGACCTGCAGATCAAGTTCGTCGACATTCTTAAACGCGATAAGGTATTTTCGTACTCACCGGTATAGTACCGAAGAAAAATATTAATATATTAGTAAGCTATAAGTGTATTTGTAGTATTCTATTATTTATATATATGTATTTAAAAAATTGTTTATTCATAATATGGGGCATCTAAACAAGATAATAAAAATAAAAATGACATGTATATGCCAATCCACGTAGACAAGAATTCATACGGGTAATAAAATTTTCGAATCTGTTTACAAATCGCATACAAAATCGAGCCACGAAAATTAGTAAATAATAATCGATCGCCACGCATTAGTCACCTGAGAATGTGAACGGATCCCGGAGCGAGCTGTTGGAATTGTTAGACTGTGAGTATTATAAGCTACACACAGCAGAGTGGTTCACCTTCGGCAGTGAAGTGACCCCATTTACGCTCTGCCTCAACGTTCCAAGACTTCGATAGCCGTTTCGATATCTCGTCTCGAATTTACCTCAACTCGTTTCCTCCCACTTTTCTTGCTCTTCCCCCTTCGCTGATGGTTTTTGGTCCGGAGTATACTACGGTAAATCTGTGAAATTCGCCAGGTGCACCTGAGCATTAGACGTGGATCAACACGGCCACTTCGCCAGACAAGAGCTTCGCACATACCTTGCACTCATACATACACCTCCAATGTGATAATTTAGTACCCAACTGAGTACCGTTGCAGGTCCCCCGAGTTTTCAGCTTTTAGTCGAGCTTCGGGCACTCGGACGCGAAGGAGGCGAGAGAACGATAACGAGAGCAACGATGTAGTAGCCTCACGACAAGACGAAGAGAGAAGGAGGGAGAGAGAAAGCTGGGTACAAGGAGGAATGCGGGGCCTTATTACGTGTCCGGTTGATCGTTTGTTCCTTCGTGCATATGGGGTTGATCTTTCCATTCCATTTCCAGGCACCGCGGTTTTCTGGAAACCGACAAATTCGGCATAACGATTTGATTCAGGGTAGAATTAGAAACTTCCGAATCCAGTATTGGTCTCACTGCAGTCGTTGTTCAGACGAAGCTTGCAAAGTGGAGAACGGGAAATGATGGTTGGGCGCAATTGCAACGTTGATTGTGAAAAATCGGCAAAAGTGGCAGAGAGACTGCGGATGAATAAATCAAAATCCGTACGGTATGTGTGCATTAAACTTGTCCATAGGTTTATAAGCGTGCTGAGGAATGTGCGAAGAGCCTTTAACTGCGGGGCCACGTTGGCAGTCCCGTTATACTTGGCAGCTTCCTGCCGGCCTCCACCACCGTCAAGAGTCCACTTCTGCATACATAACGCGAGCTATCGATATCGAACGCGTCATACACGAATCACGTGTCCCCTCCAGTCGTAGGAAAACCGTATTCAGAGTCATGACTATTCCAGGTGGATATTACGCAATTACAAATTTCCGGGACAAAGCGGTGAAGATACCGCAAAGAATCGGATAGCGAAATGCGGAAGGATGTCGCATCGCATGATATCACTACGGATAGTTGTAACGCCCGTTGCGTAACGAGGAAGATTTACAATGGGCAATTGGTGTTTAGATTCCCGTTCAATATTCGTTGTCTCAAGATTCCGCGGGAAAATGGTTACTTTTGTTCGACTGCTAAATCGAGATGACGGTAGTGCAATTTGTTCCACAGTTAACCGAGTGTTCGCTAATTTCGTACAAAAGACCATAACGAAACTGTAGGATTAACTGTAAAATTATAGTCGACTCGCTAATCACGGTGCATGGTGAAATCGACTGAAGAGTCAGCAAGTGGTTATTAGCCAAAAGCGTTTGTCGAAAAATACACAGCAGCCACGTCGAGCAGGTCTTACGATTAGTCAACCCACCTGATCAGCATCTGACACGGAACGTGAGAATACGCTTGTTAGATAATCGCGGGAAGAGATTAGTGAAGGAATGTGTGACGCGCGGTATTTCGAATGACAACGAAGCAGGGAGAGTCGAGGAGATTGTACCGCTGATCGAATATGCAAATTGGGTAAAACTGCTGCCCATTTAGGCGCGTGCAGCATGGGGTTACTTTGAATAGATATTTATATGGTTCATGGTGCGCGAGCATGTGAAGCAGTTTGCACTGCACATATCAAACAACCATCGAGAGATTGTATTGTGCGAGAGATGTACACCAGGGTAATTGGTTTTTAACTTTTTTTTTAAGGTGCCACCCGAAAAACTTGTAACAAGTATTGAAAAAAAAATTGTCTTAAGACCTGGAGGAGGTAGGAAAATATTTAGAGGATGCTACCAATTATTGTAATATTTTTTATTCATTTTTACGTGTATACTTTACGGACACATATATATATATTAATTTATTTTTCGCGTATCATGGTCCAATTAATCATTATTCAAAAAAATTAGTACTGAAAACGAAATAGGGACATTAAGGTGATGCGATACTCCTATTTCGGTATCAAAAACTGTTATAAAAATTTCTCCAAGACGATTAATTTTTCGTATAAAAGACGATAACGGCCAACTGCGGAATTGTTAGGCGCGGTTTGCTGTTGATTGGTGAACGATTGATTGGACCGCAATAAAAAAAAAAAACTAATATATATGTAAGTCCGTAACGTGTGCCTATAAAAAGAAATAAAAAATATTACTTATAATTGGAAGCGATCTTTAAATATATTCCTACCTCCTACAGGTTTTACGACAATGTTTTTTTTTTTTCGGTATTTGTAACACATTTCTCGACTGGCACCTTGAAAAAAAAAGAAGTAAAACACTAACCACCCTAACGTACACTTTGCACGAGTACAGACGTAAGATTCGAAAGGAAACGAACGTGTCGTTGAACCGTTAACCGATTATGGAAACGTGCGACTATAATGGGTAAGGAAAAACGGAGACGTGCCAGTACCGCATCACGAATGTAAACCGTGTCCAATGGAGGCGGCATTGCTTAGATTGCCTAAGCTGATCAGTTTACTTCAGTCTGACGTTGACTGACCAGATTCGTTCCGAGCTTAGGCTAGGGTAAGATTGAGTTGGTTTTACGCGTCCTTTTATGTAGACTCGGTGATTACGATGATGCTTTGTTTTTGTACAATATTTGTGATCAATCGACACACGATAGATTTTCACACGATTATTTCTAACAGTGAATAATCGTCACAAACAGCAATCATTGACTGCAGCTCAATTGCACTACCAATTATTTACATTTACCTGCACGTTTTGATTGAACGGTGCGACGCTTCGATGCGGTTTGTAGGTTTTCGGTAACGGTAACCAGGCAGTTTGCCGTAAATAGATGGGGCCTAGATTATCTAATAGGTTCTGGAGTGGCTCTTGATCGTCTGCTTCTAGCAAGAATAATTGGCACGTTGTGCGTGTATGGTCATAATTTTGTCGAACCTACTGACCCGAAATTACACCATAAATACAACAGGCAAACATAGGATCGTCGAAAAGAAAGGCACTTACGGAGAGAATATCTGCACGGTTTTGAGATACGCGTTCGGGTTACAAATCTTATCCAAAGGCAGTTTTACTTTACGTACGCCTATTGCTATATATGTGTAGAATATTCTAAATAGTAGAGCCAAAAGAGCCGCATGCGGTTTTTAACCCTGAAATCTAGGTGGACAGCGTACGTTCAGTCACGTGCTATGAAACGTAAAACGAACTGCAAAACCTGTAGAAAGCAGTCTGCTGCAGACTTTACGCGGAAAATGCACGAGCCGTATGAAGCCCGTCGTGTATAAATGCGTGCTAAACTGTAAAGTAGTTCCGGTGACACCAATTTCATCAGTGATTAATCATTGAAATACGGAAATGAAAATACGAAACTGACTAATCTTCGATTTTGGATATATCAATGCGTACCTGCGTTCGCAAATTAATTTAAACTATTTCTTCGGATAATCTTCATCTCAGTAAATCGCACAAACGTAATACCATTTTTTTTTTTTTATTCTACTTTTCCATTTTCTTTCATCGAAATTTTTTTTTCACGGTTACAAGGCGACTGGAACATTATGTAGGACGTTAAAAAGTAGCACGAAGAATAGATTTTCAGCGTTTCGTTGTATTTCTTCAACGTTCTCCCCTTTCGAATTTCTACGAGAAACGAAGAGGGAAAATAAGAAAAAGTAAATTAATTATCCAAAGCAGGTGAAAATCGTATATCGAATTCGATTGGCGAACGATGAACGCACACAAAAGTGAGATCCACATGCCCACATGTCACGTTGCGATCAACGGCTTCTTTCCAGGTCGACGCCTCATGAACGCTTTCTGTCTAATCGCAAGTCGCGGAGGTTAATCGTTGCCAGCTATTCGTATTCTCGATTAGCTCTTGTCTTTTAGGGTCAGTGTTAAACATATTTCTGTACGACACTACTGCACAAGGTACACTTAAAATTTTATTCTTCTTCTTCGTCTTCACGGTTTATCGTTCTTATTCAATCTTTTGAGTAAAAAAATTACGTCCAACTCTTCGCAAATGATCTAAGAATTTACAGTCAACCAGGAAACGCTTCGGATCAGCGTTTAGATCCGTGCGCTAATTGTAAAAGGTAACTTGGCGTCGGCCTCGACGTCAAGGTCGGACGGCCATTACCAGTTATTTCTGCAGGCCCGACGTCGAAGACGTCAAAGAAATCTTCAATCGATATATATATATATACATATATACATCTGAGTATAGGTATACACTAGACGTAATCCAGCTACATCGGCGAAGAGCGAAGCGATGCACCGTAACGAGTACTTATAAACAGTCCGTAACTTTGACTTGAATGAATTCCGTCACCGCGTCTCTGTATTCTGGTTCAACGAATGTGTTTTTTCGATTTTAGTGCATTTAGGATTACACGGGATCCATGAACTGCAAGTTCAGCTAGGATCCAGCATCGGAGACCCGGAAATTAATCTCACAAAACGACTATACACGTAACATTATACTATAGTCGCATACAAAGAAACCTTCGAGCCGAATCAAAGCAGTTAACCGTGTCGAAAAATTAATCGATTTTTATATACACGATATTTTATAGTTGTAAATACATATAAGGACACAGGTATAATGGAATAGCTTGCTGATAACGGTTCTGATGAAAAACGTATTTTAGAATTCAGTACTTTTGTAAAAGAGGTCAGTAAAAAATGCTCCGATTAACGGCACAGTTAAGAAAAGAATGTAAAGGAAAAGTGTTGGAAAATGGCGACATTATTTGTAAATATAAATTATCTTTGTATTTGTAAAATGAAATAAACCTTTATGTTTTCTTTCTTTCTTTTCTGCTCGTTCGGTGTTTCTACTACGGTTAATCAGAAGAATTATGTCAAACTAACGAAACGTGTATTTTAAGCAAATCGAAATTCTTTTGTATCATTATCTATGACCTAATGGAAAGCAATAAACTTTACTATACTATAATAAAATAACGGTGCGTGACAAATGAATGGTTATAACGCGTAGCGAAAAATTACAGTCAAATTTTTGTAAGATGAATTAAATCCAACAAAAATGGGACAAACGAGACTCCGAAGAATCAATGGATGCAAAGAACAAACCGATTATCGAATTGCGATCCGATTTCCGCTCTTGGCCCACGGCGATGAAAAAGATGGGATAGTAAAAGATGAAAATACCGACGTACAATTTGAAGGCAAGGAAGGCATCGGTATGAAGTGTCTATTTGCGAACGACGATCCTAGAGGCGATGAGTCTTTCTCTCTATTCGAGATCTCATTGCCAGATGGTCACGGATGTCGAGGAAGAACCGGACATGCTTTCTTTTCCCCATTTTACGATTCAACGTACACGCATAAAGGCATGCGAAATTTTCTGTCTCCCTTGAATGGGGACTTCGTACTTTGTACGCGTACACTGGGAAAAATTTTATTTGTTATAGTAACTAGAAAAATTGAGTAAAACAGGTATCGTTAAAAAAAACTGTTTGAATATTGTTGGGATTACGAAAAACGAGCTACGCCTAACCATTTTGCGCTATGGTCGATCATTTTTTGGTTAGTGCAACGCAAAATCAGTTTCTGAGGTTTACTATACTTTTTTAGCTAAACAAGGCTTTAACGTCAATTTATCGTTGCGCGAGCATTAAATTTTCGCAACAGTTGCCAAGAAAATATAGCAACAGCGATTGTAATGAGAAAGAATACTAACGGATACTAGACTTTCCGGTAACAGCTAGAAAACTAATTTTCGTTTTCTACCTAGAACTATATTTCTCGATTGTGGTAAAAAATGAAAATAGTTAAGGACTGAGCGGTAACCGGAACTAAAAATTTCTCTCATTGTATTGAAGAATCTTTAAAAATACGTAATATCCGCATATAAACAAGGATGTAACGTTGATTCAATTCCTTCTCGGTTTTAGGCAAATTATATCAGAGGGATAGAAAAAGAAACCGCGTTACAAGCGTAAAATTATATTTTCTCAGCACTCATTGTCAGGTGCAAGCCCGTACATGGGAATGATTAGACACTGCAATTAAGTGCTGCTGTATTATATAACAACGCGTGAGGAGGAGTGCAGTGTTAATTGCACACTTGAGATCTGGAAATTGAGATAAACGATGCAAACAAGGAACTGCACTTTTAAAGTGTACCTATGCGTGTACAAAACTATACTTGTATAACGATTCGCAGTTGCGTTTTATCGTTGAAATAATTTATTTTGCTATAAATCTCCTTTTTACACGAAGCTTCAGTAATTTCCGAGATTCGACGACATATTATACATATATGCAGGTAATTAAAACCAAATTAACGATGCATGTTTTTAAATTTTGGCTATCCAGAAATTTAAATTTTGTCATCAATATTATCGCATATCTATATTGTTTTGATACACAAATTATCTGTTATGAGATTTTAATTTTGTTTTTAAAAAAATTCCCTCCTCGCTGAGAGAGACTTGGAGAAATATGTTTATTCCTTGTATCTCGACGAATTCCAAGCACTGCACGAGAGATTAAATTGTCTTCATTGCATGTATGAAATGATTTTTTTTCAGGTATTTGGCCAGAGAGGCTTTTGCCGAAAATAGCCCGTCTATCGTCACCTGCCAGTCAGTCCCACGGCCCTATATCTTGTTACGCACCTTACTGCAACGTCCACTATACAGGATGCAGTTTCACCTGCGACAAGGAACGCGTAAAAGGTACCTGCTCTCCCTACCTGCACCTTAACTCCGGTGCTGCCGGGTCGTTTGTTTAAGCCGTAGCATTATATTACCGAAACATTTTCTACCTGCAGTTTACGAAAGGTGAATCACCACCTCGTCGGGTTTATTTGCATTTTACCAGGCGTCAAAGACCAGCAAACCTTTATCAACCGTAAATCACTTCGATATGTATCGGCTTATAACGGTTATGATCGGAGATCGTGGGGACAATAACAGCTGTGAAAAAAAATAATCTCTGTGAAGCGATAATTATTTTCTTGGTAATTTTTTTTTCTTCCTTTTTTTTATAATAAATCCTTATATTTACAGCATTCAGAGGTTTTAACGATAAAGAAAAAAAAAGAACTCGTTTCATATCACGATGGGGTTGCAATTTATCTGGAAACTGTAATTTTTCATATCTAATTGGTTGACCAACGATGTAATATCGTTACAAGATTATCGTACGTTAAGAATTTATTAAATTATTGTGTTCTCGAGTTATTAAGGATATCTTTAATAACATAATAATAGAAAATACTGGAGTTATAAATGAAATTATAGATGTTGTCGACGTTTCATTTCAAATCGTTTCAAAATTGTTAAAACATAACAAATAATTCGTATGATTTTACTCTTCGACGTGAGATTTTGAAAATAAAAATAAAAAAAGGTATCGGTCTTCGGCAGATGAAAGAACGTAAATACCTGGATGGGTGTCAACAAAACTTGCAAAGCGCCAACATTTCAAAATAAGGATCAAAATAACGAAAGGTGAATTGATCGAAAATCGAGATTATTTTATTTTCACATGCTTGAAATCTCGATGTGTTCACCCTTTCCAAGTTTTAACCCCCACCAAAATACCCACCGTCTACGATTAACTTCGACGAAGCAGAGAGGGGGAAAAAAAAAAGGGAACCCCACGAACGCCAGGCGCATGGTACGTTTGCCAGGCGGTGAAGTCCGAGTGCTCGACGTAGCTTACTCGGGCATCGGTATCTCCAGGATGAATGCCGAGGTGAAGGTAGGTTACACCTATACAGCACAACGCAGATGCAGCTGAGTTCGAAGCTCGCCTCTGGTAGGTATACCAGAGAGAAGAATCGTTCCTGTACGTGCAGAGTGACAAAGAGGAATGGTGCCCAATACCAACAAGCTCACCTGCGTCCATATAGGTAGCACAGTTCTTGCGGGGCCCAAAGAAGAAGAGTGGGGCCCTCTTGCTTTGCAGGCAGGCCAACCAGCCGAGCGACTCAGGTAGCGCCGTTCACTTGGACGGAACCATCATCGCGGTCCCCGTTCCTTAGTCTCGAGATGGTTGCCCGCGGGTAAAGTTCTCTCCATTATATTGGCCGCAGTGTGGTGACCCGGACTCGAATATTATTCGCCAAAATTCTCGTCCGTGATACGGGAAAAACATCCCCCCCTCGGTTATTGCAAGTGACGTGGTCAGGGGTGGAGAGTGCAGAGGACCTTCTTCTTCCGACAGCGTTCACCGTTTCGTTCTTTATTTTCAACTGATTTACACGACGGAGTGCCGCAGCCGATCCGCGGTTCTACCGAACGCACGTTTTGAGATACCAGAGTATTAAATTTGAATGCAATATATTGTACAGTGGTGGGTGAAATCGATCCTTCGGTTTTGCTGCAACGCGCTGCAGGTACAACAGGCTGAGTGTTAATGTGCTCAAATAAAGGACCGTAACCCAGGATCTAGACTAGCGCCAAAGAAACGTGAGTTCGGTATCTGTGTTACTTATAGCTTTCCATTCGTTTCATCATAAAGTAAGAATATTTTTCTTGTATGTGTTACGGGCGACAAATATTTATCGGTGTCCGTATGACACGAATTTTCGCAACGTGTTTGGCGAGCATTTTATCTCAGGGGAATTTCGCAACTTTTAATTTTCTTTTAGCTTTTATTCTTCTTATTATTTGTCGCCGAGGCCGACGAAATTTTTGGACCGCTGTCAGCCTGGCTTCGAACGGTAAAATTGCATCAAATGTTTGCGAACCGGTCCGGTGCCGATTTCTGTTGCCTAACTCGCTTTAGATATGTATGTTTATGCTAGAGAAAGAGAGAGAAACGATCGGTTGCGTTTAATGAATCCCCGAAGGTCCACAGAGCTTGCAGTTAATTACAGTAATCGACTCACCGGTTCGTTATTCGACACCAATTTTTATGTACGATGCTTGGATCCTGGCAGGTACATTAAACAAGTGCTGTCCATCATCCGACTGAATCATCGTACTTATTTGGAATTGAAAAGGAAAATTTCACTGGAGATGACTGTGCCTACAGGATACTGTACCGTGACCATTTTACAACATTTATCGAAACTTTTAAAGCCGCAAATATTATGAAGACAGTTAATGATCCGCTTTAACACGGTCGAGTAAAAGTAATTGAATCAGCCGCGTCTATTCGACTCGTGTTGAACAACAAATTAGTTAGACAAAATCTAGCTATCAAATGGTACTGTACGAAAATCTGTTGCTGAAAAGACTTGGCGAATGAACGCCAAGTTGCCCAACCGACGTTCCGAAGAGACTGAAAATCATCTCATTGTCAGAACCGATCATAAACCTGTAAACCCAAACCCTAGCTGGTCGGAAATTGTCGACTATACTGAAGTTTCTAGAAGATTTCCAAATTTCAAAAAGCGGTACAGGTACCGAGAAATTCTTTCCAGCAATGAGGAACCTCTGCGACAGGTATTGGGATCCCAGGAAATCCCGCAAGTTTGTTATTGCAAAGGATTGATCGGCAAGCCGCAAAATCGAAGAGAAGATCCGAACGAAGAGTCAACTTTCGTGCCCAGGGTATACATCGGTGCGCAACCCTTTGTTCAGCTTCTGAGGATAATCATATGCACCGGAATTCCAAGGTCTGACTGTACGTGTTGGCGGCTACGGTTGTTGTACCGGGTAAATGTCAAGGCTGCGTACGTTCTCGGTTGACAATTGCCGCACAAGGCGTGGAAACCATCTGAGGTCAGCGAGTCGATTGAACATAGATATATATTTTGGACGAAGAGATTCCGTGCATCTAGTTGGTCTCATTTAACCATAGAAATAGGAAGAGACCTTCTTCCAAAGATAAGTGAAGAAGAAGTTGATCTCCAAGGATTCCAAACAAGACTTTTCTCATCCACCATGCATCGATGGTGATTTTCGTAAAGGCTTAGACAAGCCAAACTGTTTCACCGATTTTGGATTTCACATGGACGACAGTGGCTCCGAGTTAACGCTGAACGGTATCTTGCTCATTAGCGCCGCGCGTCGATCGAGTGAGTGGGTTAATTTGGCGGCTTGAGTTAATTTCGGTGACTCCACAGTAGTTAGGCCTGTAAGGTACGCCTCTGCGCTGCGGCACAGTTAAGGAGACCAAAGACTAAATATTAATAAGCGCATATACACTAACGGTATTGCTCGGCGGCAATTAGTGTTACATTACATTGCACGTTGAGGAACGGCACAATCGAGGCATGAGCATATGCGAATAACACACCAAGCCATTACCAACACGTAAGCACAAGTTACAGTTAAACAAACCCATGGGCAATTAAAAGACCATATTAACTTCGCGACGGTGAAATGAGCTCGCCAACTTGGTCGTTCCATCGAATGATACTTTCACAGCCTTGTTACGATTCTGCAATTTGATATCGAGTTAAAACAACCTCACTCTTTGACACATTAGGAACCCATTGTACAAACGTCTGCAGGGTTCCTTTTTCAGAAGACACAAGTCAGGCAGTTCTTTGAGACTATTCGACTCAGAGGATTAATAGACCTTGGACACGGTTTTGGCCATGTGTTAATAAGTGACGGCCGAACATTCTTCGCCCGTGAGATCGAACCGCGGCACTTTTGTAACACCATTGCATACATAGAGATTAGTTTGATCCGAAACTCGACATTGGCATAACGTGTCGGGTAAAGACGTGTGGGCGTCTCGTTACAGCGAGGTAACTAGCCATTGGAATTGAAAAGAATATTCACAGAAATCACTCCGGAAACCGGCCTCGAAGGATTCTTACATGTGAAACGATGTCACGGTCGAACTGCACCTTTATGAATGACGGAAAGGGTGCCAAGATTTCGGTGATGAGAGTTTAAACTCCGATTTCGACTAGTCGGAACTTTTTTCAACTTCCAGACACGCGATTACGATGTTCGTTGGACGTTTGCCCTGTGTAATCATGCACACACGAACATGTACCTAAATATGTGCCTACTCACTATATATTCACAGCCACTTACTTCGTCAGTGACAAAAAGTAAGTAGACTTCCAGGTCGTTTATGGTTAACGCAAGTAGTTTCCTACCGGCTGCCCGTCACACAGTCATGTGTTTTAAGTCACTGCCAGTAATGCTTATAAACCGTGTCACCGTCAGTCGTGACGAATTGCGTTAAGGCGTGGGTATAACGTGTAATCCGTCGATCTTATGTATTACACGCGTGAAGAAAGTTGGGTATTTGAAGAAGATGCGGTAAAACGAGCCTCTCGATCAGGGTACGGCGACCCTTCTACCGAGCAAACCTGCACTCCGAGTTTCATGTTTGTCGTTTCTTATTTCCCTCTTTTCTCCACGTTAACACCGCTCATGAATTCCATTTCCAGACTGAATCATCATATCAAAAGACCTAACGACGAGAGTATCTCGTTAGTGTTGACAAACGGTGAAAAGTGGATCATCGTCGCTGTGTGGAACAGGTTGCAGGTCCGTTTTACCGCTATACATGTTACAATCCGCTCGACGAAACTCCTCAAAAATAATTCGGCGCAGGTCGTGTTGTACGTAGTACCGTTTTTACATACCTCCGGATTCGAGGAGCCATTCAAATGTTGGGTAGTGGAGCGATATTGTGCCGGCGTAAAAAGTGTTCAACCAAAAAGTGAATTATAGGATGAATCAGTCGGCACGATCTTGTACCTTGACGTTACCGTGAAACGACTCGGTCTGCGGACGAGCGGCAACAAAACCGAAATACTTTTTGATGGCACACTTTCAAAGTCAAACATAACGGCTATCAAGTGCACGAAGCACGGTATTTCTTAAGATGAAAAAAAAAAAAAAAAAAACATGGACATCGAGGATATTCATTCGTTGCTCGAGGATGAATGTCCTTCGACCATGCGATTACATGATCCTTCTTTCTCGTCGTGCGGGCTGTTGGAACTTACTTGATAGAACAGCCTGCCCGGTGGACTGCGGATACCTACCTCTCTATATAGTCAAAGGCTGTCCAAGGGCTTCGGGCGAGACCATCTAAGGAGCCGGAAGCTCGTGGAAGCAGACAATGCCGACCCGATCGTTTGAGTCGCATGGGGATAGTCGTCTCGCTTGACACTTTACCCGCACATTCACCTTGCCTTGGGACTCTATGCTGGAAGTCATGAGTCTCGAGACGAGAACAGGATGCAGTGTGAACAGCAATGGGCTTCCACCCTCTGCGGTCCGTGGTGAAAAATGGACCTTCGTCGTAATGATCAGCTTGGAAATTATGAATTCTGATAACGATATTTCGCTATTTGCGTGTAATAGCAAACGACAACGTGAAGTCTATCGGATGAATAAATACTTTCTTATCTAGAATCGGTCATTTCACCGTGTTTCATCAGCATAAATGTACGTTTATGTGCCTTGTTGGTTGATAAAAGATAAAAATATTTCATATTACGTTTATCATAAATGTTTAGTTTCAGCTTTTGTCAATTCTATTACCAGTACGAAATATAAATAGCTCTGTATTCCTGGTTACTAATAAATATAATGCAATCTTGTATACCCTTGTACATTTTCAATTCTTTCCGTAGTTACACCGTGTGTAAGGTCTGTAGATTTTGTTATTCATCGATGGTACAATTACACTTCGGCCGTGAGTATCTGTTTCCATAGTTCTTTCCATCACGTACATGTATAGAATTTGCTTAGAATTGTAAAACGCGGGAATATTACTCATCCGATGAGTGGGAATGAACTACTTTTCATATATATATTCGCTACTTACCGCCATCCGCAGGTGCTGGGATCATTGACATTGATCATTGCGCGCCGAAATCGCAGAGAGGATTGAGCAAGTGTAATTCACATCTTGATTGTCCGATGCTACAGATGGAAGAATTCGTAGCTCATCTGCATGCAAAAATATATTATTTCTATTTATCACACAAAGGAATTTCATTCATTCATTCATTCATTCATTCATTAATGCGTGACCCCGCAAAGTTGAGTAACACGTTATACGTACCATGATTATATATACGCTCATGCAGATAAAATAATTATACATCCAATCGCACGTAGGTTCCTAAGGCGTAATATCCTGGCATTACGGGTCATTGGCATTTAATTCCACCTCTTGCAACGTAATATCAGGTTGAAAATATGCGAAGCGTTTTCATTTTTATAAACTATTGGAGTATTTTTTGACGGTTCATCAAAGTATCGGAACAAAGAACCCCCAACAAACATAAAAAAAAATAAATAAAATAAATAAAATACAAGTCTAGAAAAGCGCGCTTGTGCTAATAATTTTGTCAGAATCTTCGAAAACATCTCATTATACTCGAAAGTAAAATACTGGAAGTACAAGTCTCTTACTACTTCGGCATGCATCTCAGATTCGAATTCGTCAAACACTTGCGTGGGTATACATCATACCTTAACGTACCGTGTAAAGGAATTAGCTTTCTCCCGTTGGAAACAAGCCCGCTTATATGCACAACCTACTACCATACATAACCATAGTATTTAATTATTGTAGGTACGGTGGGAAGGTATGCGAGTTGCGTTGCAGAATAGGTTCATTTCGTATCACGTACATACGTGATACAGGAACCGAGCTCGCCTTCCGAGATACGCGATTCTACCCGTATTTGGAGACAATTTAAAAAGACTAATCAACGACCGGTTGCATCACGGTTTGCTTATTCAAATCTTCACTGTCGTTATTTAAAAAAAAAAAATTCTTTTTTTTGGTTTTTAAAACGTGATTGTTCAATGCACACAGCATCCGTGTTTCCAAGCGACCTCCATTCGCACCAATAATTACCATCTGTCTGAATGGTGCAGTTGAGGTGGAAAGATTGACATCGGTTAGTTTATTCTTGGCGTTAGCATCCGCGTTGGTGTTTCACTACTCTCAAGGAAGAATCACCGTTGCTTGTCCCACTGGCCATTTGACAGTTATTACTTATGACTTGAATGACTTATAAATACACGTTTGCCTATCGCTTGACTGCGTGAATCTCTTAATTGTCAAATTATATTAAATGCCGCGAGGATATGAATATACATGTTTGTATCATGGTTTCAAGTTTAGGAAAACCTCGATTCGGGTTACATCCACCATCTCTTTTTTCTTTGGGTTAGTTCCGTAGAGCTTTCGGATTGATTTCCATACCTCCATTTTCACAATTCGGTTTTTTATTTTCTTCTCATTTTCCACTTCAATTAGCACTGCGTTGTTTAAATACTTTCTAGTCTTGACCTACACCGCACGCGCAGATGTTGATACACACGAATTCAGAAACGAAATGAAACGCCTCGCCCAAACTAGCCGTCTAACCAACGCCACCGATTATTGCCCATACTGATCATGTACAACGATTTCTATTTAATAAGGAATCACGATATTCAGGTTATGATTTTAGAATTTTTATATTCGTTCTCAATTCTAAGATCGTATGTATTCGCTTACTCTTCAGAAAAGAAGAGACACACGCATGTTATGGTACGTAATACGGACAGTACGCCGTAAGTCGTAATAAAAACTAGATTTTCTTTTGGCCACAATAAAGAATGTAGGCATAAAAATTAATAACTTAAATTTAGATGTTAACCGAGATAAATTCTAATCGGATTGATATGATTATTTATTTATCAACAATAATAAATAAATGTATTTTGAATCAAGTATTTTTTTCCATAAAATAGATCTGGCAACAGCGCATCTAATAGCTGTGCATTGTTTTTGTCAGTGCTCAGTTGAATTTCATTAGCAAATTTACAAAATGAGTAAGGAAACAAGTCAATTTCACAACGGACGATTTGGAGAGACAACAAAGTATAAAATGGAACCAAAGTTTTTTCATCCGACGTTCCCACATTTCCACAAATCACATTCTCTAACGTCCGACCAGGCTTAATAAGCTTAAAAACTGTTACCAAATTGATGATTATCAGAAACAAAAACTGTGGACCTTAAAAATCAAATAATTCCTTGGTAGGATAAGATCTTGCAAATACAGACGATAGAATTTTAATCGATGAAAGCCCGCTCGTGACCAATGAAAAGCAAATACGTATTTCTTGAATCTCGTTAATTATACAGCACGGGTATATTCATACCCTTAATGAAATAAATAATTATCGAGGACGCGTGCCTCGCCGCGTTATAATAAGAATACAGGCGCATCATGTCCACCACTTGTTCGTTACCCCGTAACTATTTCAAGACTCGTGTTATATTCTCCTCGCTCCAGTTCGCCCCTTAACGAAGATCAGCCTAGCAGCAGCAGCAGTAGCAACAGCAGGAGTAGCAGTAGCAATTAACCGCACCTGTCCATGGTAACGAATCGAAGGTAATAAGTTATTCGCACGCGTAGAATAAGGACGTCGAGCAAGTAGTTTCTGCGTGCTTAGATTGTTTGAATTTGAATTTTTTTTTGTGACCATGCATCGAGTCCCGAATGACATATTCCGGAGAAAAAAGCTAGGACCGGTTACTCCTCGAGGCTTTGAAGACTCCCTGCTAAACCGGCAGGCTCGAGGATCCAAGAGTGAATATTATTCGAGCCCAAGCGAAGCGATAGCCAAGCCCCGTTACTCCTCTACATAACAGCCTCGGAAAACAAGAATCGGAGAACCTTTTCCCCGTTTTAATTGTCGGCTAGATGCAACCAATCGCAGGTACTAGAACAGTTTTACAGTTGCACCGATTTTTATTCTACATTTAGGTACGTATACTGCTTTTTTACTTTTGCCAAACCCCAGGGACTGTGCAAGCTCTGATTTTAGGGTCCAAATACCGAATTTGAAAAGTTCCGGAAGCGAATAATTTCGAATTTTTTGACGGCGAAACTCGAAGTAATGAAATCAAACTTGGACAAAACCATCAAAGTTCCGAATGTGCGAAAATGAGAAAATTTCAAAATCTGAAACACCGAAATTTTGATTGATGGAAAATTTTCAGTTCTTCAAATTTCACCACTTTGATCTTTCTTCGTTTACGTTCGGAATCCTGGTACCATTCTGATTTTAGATTGTGAGTAAACTACACTGTGTGAGGATATATTAGATTTTGAAATTTTAATCCATCGGAACTTGAATTTTCGGAATCTTGGAATTCGGAACTTTCTTTGTTGTTTCTCCAAAGTTTGATTTCTCTACTTCAAGTTTCGCTACGAAACAATTCGGAATTCCGCGCTTTCGGAACTTTTCAAAATCGGAACTTCAGCACCACCCCTGATTTTATGCCTTCGCGTTTAGACATATTTTACCTTACAATACCTCCTGTCAGTCCAATCCCGGTTCTGGGGCACGTAACGACTACGTGCTAGCTGTTTATAAACGGAATTGCCGGCAACTTCCTGCTTTGATTAGATCTAACGGACCTGCCTGCGTGCCTGCATGAAGGCACGGCATTTACGGCAATTCGCTATCAGTCTGACCGACCTGCATGGTCTTTGTATCAGGCATAATGGTACCTGATCATTTTTTCACTTCATTTCGTCACCGCGCAGTCATCGCCATTTCGATCGGGCATTTAAATACAGTCCCTCGATACGAGACATTCATTTGGTAAAATTTTTCATAGACGAATTTCGCCACAAATGTTAATGTTGAGAAAAAAAAGTAAATAAAAATCCTTTAAATAATACAGAGAGATTAATTAGTCGAAAGGCGTTTTAAAACGTAATTATAACGAGCGACGAAACTGCAGGAAGATAATATCGTCGAACAGCCGTGAGATCGTTCTTACTTTTCGTATCACACTGTAAACGTGTTCATACATATATATATGGTTAAAACTTCTCGGTGTTACACGTACCTAGAGCGATTGGGCACGATTAGCTTTGAGACAAGGAGTCTGTGTTAATTGTGAATCCCATCAGGCACCGGTTATTATTATACGTATATGTATATATGCATTCGTACACGGTACGCGGTACGACGATTCTGAATCGCAAGTGTAAAAAAGAAATTCTCCTTTGAAAAACAATGGCGTTACATAAAGGAAAACCGATTGTACTCCGGGGATACGGGTGTAAGAGAACTGTGCGGGATGCACGAAAAGAAGAACTTTCGCGAGTAGGTATTCGCAGTGTGTGTAATGTGTTATACTCGTATACAGCATTGTCGCGATTGCGTCGCGAGTTTAGACAATCCCACGCTCTGCGAAGTAGGTATCAACCACCATGTGTTAAATTAACATTCGCCTTTCAATCTCTTGCGTAACGATGATCCAAACGAAACGAGCAGTCCTTTTTGCTCTTTTCATAAACGTCTCGTCATTAAATGTCACTCGATAGCCGAATTGTCCATATTTATCTTCATCACTCTCGGTTAACCACGTCGAATTCCATTTTACCATCAGCTTAAGACATTCGCAAGGCTTGTTTTGTTCCGTGTGTCATTCGTAAGCATATTTCTGGCAGTCAAACGTCATTGGATTATTAACGATATTGATTTATCAGAGAATTTAACCATTTCACAGAGTTATCGTAGTCAATGAATTTCAAATAACGTAATCAGTTCTCTTCTTCTGGTCCGATTGCCGAAATTTCAATCGAAGAAATTGACAAGATTTGAAAACCTTGGGACTGTCTGATTGGATCGTACGAACGAAGACGAATCAGGATCGAAGAGTCGAAACCAGAGATTGAATTTATCTGCCGAATCCTGCACCTACGTGTTTTAAGGATGAGTGGACATAGCCGAGGTCAAGGAACTGATAAGGTGGAAGCAAAGAGGCCGAGCTGCAGGCGAGCAGCCAACCGTGTGGAATATATTGGAGGCTGGAGGCCGAAGGCGCGCCTGTAGAAAGTTTTCTGATCTCGGATTCCGACGTTGCGAGCTGCTGACGGTGTTGAACAAATACTCGATGCCTCGAGAGTTCTGCATTCTGTGAGAGGCACGGGATGTATGCGAGGGGCAAATTGGCGAACCGCGAATTATAGCGTGATGGTGCCGTTTCACCGAGAACGCGATTTTCCATCAGACGCGTGGCGGAAGTTACGGGGAAACGGCGAGAAATCGGTATTTGAAAACTGAGAAATCGACAGAGACAGAGAGAGAGGTTAAATTGTTACGGATCCAAAAGTTCCAAATTTGAAGAGTCCCGAAAGCGCCTAATTCCGAATTAGTCGGTGGCGAAACTTGAAGCGAAGAAACCAAACTTTGAAGAAACAACAAAGTTTTGAATGGTCGAAAAACCGACGGATCAAAGTTCCGAAATGAAAGATTCTGAAAATTCAAGTTACGATTGAGCAAAGTTCTGAAAACTAAAGTTTCGATAGAGTAAAATTCCGAAAATTAAAATATACTAATATACACAGCGTAGTTTACTCAGCAAGTGGGAGTAAAAAATGAGAAAAACAAAAATCAGAATGTACAGGATTCCAAACGTAAAGATATCGAAAATCCAAATCAAAGAAAGCTGTTTCGGATCTTTCAATTTTCTCAATCTCGAATTTTCGGAACTTCGACTTGTCGGAGTTACGCCCTTTCGGAGCTCTGAGCGTTGTGTTTCAAACCATTCGAAACTTAGATGTATCGTCGGAGTTTCATTTCCTTACGTTAAGTTTCATCGCCAAAAAATTCGGAATTAACTGTTTTCTTAATTTTTCGAATTCTGAATTTCAACCCCGCTTCTTCCTCTCGTCACTTGGCGCGTGCGAAAATGCGATTTTCCGTAAGTTTCTCGATGAAATGGGTTCCGAAATGCCGACCAGCGATCGATTTCGAACACGCCCGAGGCTGGCAATGAGCGTGGCACAATGTCTTGCCAATCGCAATCCCCGATTCTTGTTATAAAACTCTGACACACTCGCCTCGAATGAAAAAGAGAGAGCGGAATAAGGGAAGGAAAAAACGTACAAGTGCCACATGATGCGGGTCGGTTCAAAGCTGGTGCTGCTGTAACGTAACCGTGATACGATATAGGCGAGAGAAGAGATAATCAAGCTCTAAATCGAGTACAGTAATTAAGAATTACGTGTTCCGTCGGCGCTGTTGCGCCTTGTATGTATAACGTGTAGCTATGCGAATAATACACAAAGGTTGAAAAAAGGAAATGACAGTATAAGCTCATTAAGCGGAGACGTGTAGACAGCTGGTGAAGAAATTTTCTCCCGAGTTACGTGTTACGTTGTATCTATATTGTTACGTTGCGTTTTTAATCCGCCTACAATCGCTTCGACGATCATTGCAACTCTTCGTAACAATTAATTATATTCACTTGACGAATTGATCTAGCCACTCGACAATGTCGACGTTATTTTAATTCCTGCCCTTTTTTTTTCATCTGTTGCAGAAATATGCTGATTAGAGAATTGGCGACCATCTGGTTCGCCATCCTCTTATCATCCTCACTGAACTTCCGGCCGTCCGATGCCCAGGTATGACATACATGTACATATAAATTATTTACACATGAACAAATATCCGAGAATTTGTAACTCGGTCACTTTTTACAGTTTATTTCACTATGCTATAAAATTATAAACAGCCAGCCGATAGGTACGATATTTTCTGAATTGACGGTCACGATTTACATCGAACCGAAAACTGTGCAGTAAAATCGATTCCGTACGGTTATAAAAGTACAAGACTCGAGATTCATTTCCTGCTACCGTAACTAACTCCGCGGTTTAAAACTCTCCCGTCAATATATCCAGAGCACATATACCAATCACAATTATTATACACAGGCGATTGACGGAGTGAATAATTTCGCCAACAGCGGTGATTACGATGTGAGTAAAAAATTTGAAAAAAAAAGGATGGGTGATTTCAAAAGTGAAAACTTTCCTGCGCGTAAGAAAACACCTGTGTAAATTTTCCCGCGCGTTTGCCAAAGAGTAAGACTAACACGAGTCGGAATATTACGCAAGTCGCTGGTTTGAAACCGCGAGAAATGAACTGACATTATAAGACACAGCTGCAGAGGCTGCGGCTAGGCGATTACGCACACGCAAATTCCTGAAGTTTGCATTATTTATTTACAAACCATGCAGCAGCGCATTTATTATCGAGCCGACATTCTTTGGCCCCGATTGAATATCGCTGATTACAAAGCGCAATTGGCCACAGTGACCGGCTCTTATACCCCGTTACTAACTGTACAAAGCTCTGTAGGTACCCGGTCAACTCGTAGGATTCACTTTGCTTTGCTTTACATTTGAGCCGTAGGTTTGAATAACCGCTACGCAACGCGTTCGCCGTTGTTGCAGCCGCAAATAAACTCGTAAGTCAAAAACCGTGTTACAACTGTAAATCTGTTCACCTATTCGCTTCCATTTACAATACGAACGTCATCCTTGACCCCCTTCGACGAATCGTCTGTCACAATCGCTAAATTTCGATTCGTTTCTCGGGGTTCGTACACTTTTTGGAATATGAAATTACCTCACTTTTCAAGGCATTCCGACCTGAAAGTTGGATTTTTCCAGCAATCTTTCAAGAAATATACAACTGATTAATGATAATTTTTTTTTTTTTTACACGTCAATACCAATACCTTTAATATTATCTAGTGAATATTCTGACTAGCAATTTGCAAATAACAACCTGCGATTTTCCGCAAGAAGAAAAAAAAACGAAAAAGAAAATTGGTATCAAGTAATATGCATAGAATGTATGAAGTTGTGGCAATTTGTTTTTCTTCTCAAGATCGATAATACTTTTTATAAGAACGAGTTCATTTCTTCGACAGACTCAAAATTTCACTCTTATTTTCGAAATTCCCTGAGTTTTCTCGATTTTCGAGGTTTGCCTTGTTCCCAGATTCAATTATTATTCAATCTTACTTTTTATTCAAATTTCCAACTCGAAAATCGTTATTAAGTTGATTTTATGAACTCCACGCACCTGATTCGAAGTGCAATTATCAACATATTTATATCGACTACCGAAATATTAAGCAAAAAACAACGATACAAACGTTATTTCATCTTACGTACGCACGTTCGTCGGTTAATGATCGTTGTATTTATCACACTCGCATTGTTTCGTTTGTTGTCGATTGTGAGACAAAGTGTGAGGCGCGATTCCGCGGCTGTTGTACCGGATCTGTGAGTGTAGATACACAGAGTGAAAGTAAACCCGTCTGCAATACCTGCTCTTATGACCGTTCGTTCGTTCCTTGTCCCTTTACTGCCGACCGGCTTCAACCGCGGTTGCATGCAGCATGAATATTTGCCGCGAGATAAGCGGTCCAGCGGTTGTAAAAGAATATCGAAACATTTCACAAGACGCGTGGACACGATTGAATATCTTTATAATCTCTGTCGCGGAGAATATTTTCAGACAAAAATTAATCTCTTCCATATAGGAATCGGACAAGAGTTATTTTTTCGATTTTATTGACTGGATTAATCGATGCATGGATCATTCTTAGCTCAGTGACCATCGCTAATCGACAAGTTTTTCGAATAATTCTAACTCGACGTATCACCGTTAAATTTTTACTGAGAAACTTTGTTTTTCTGCAGAATACGTAAATCACCGCAACTCCTTCAAACGAGTATAGATACAAAATTGGTGAATAAAAATACGTTTGAATCGCTTTCGCCAACGGATTAACAGGCGTACCGATAATTACGGTGACTATGGGTTTCGGATTTCCCGATTAAATTCATCCCTGGAAGCCGCATCGAGCGAGTATCGTCGTAACAGTAAAATGTTTATGTTGTACACTTTCGAAGACCAAGAATGTAATAATTTTATCGTTTACCTTAAGCGTAAAAAATTGCGGTGAAAAACAAACGCAAAACCGCGTCTGTAAAAGGCGATATAAAAATACCTTGCAAGCATATCCGGCACATCTTCTCCAAAAATAAAATTGATTAGCCCCAATAAAATCTCGCACGTGAAATCTTTGTGCAGTTTCTCTCACATGCCGATGTGACTTAATTCTTCGCCATTTTTCCTCCTTTATTCATCGATTATAATTTCCCTGCATTTCTGGCGTGAAACTCGATAATAACTAAATATCTTCGTTCTTGATTTCAGGCTTCGGCGTCGAACATATTCACGTGTCCAAATGGTACGTATAAAAAAACCGTCCGATCTCCAAGGGCATAGTGAAAAAAGAAAATTATCATAAAATGGGAAAACTATTATATGTATAGCGTAGATAAAAACGGGAAGGTTATGCACAAGGGTCACGGAAGAATTTACCTGCAGGAAATTGCAGGGGGATAAAAAGGTTAGATGATAAAAAGCTGAAGATGAGAAGGGAAACAAGGGATACAATGGGGGATTTTGTTCGTCGGTTCAACCGAGCAGACGGCGCCAAAGTGGCGGTAGTACAAGGTCGCAAACCGGATAAGAGAAGATCCACAAGGCGTGTAGCAGCATCCCGACTCTTTTTTCCTACCGCAGGTTCCTTCGATCGACTCCGAAGAAGGAGAACTCGTAAAAGTCGCGAATAAGCGTTTGCCAAGCCCTAAATTACGCGGGTTAAAATATATGATGTTAAAATTTAGATGACCTTCGCATTGACCTGAAGGGTGACCCTTAAACAACCTTCAAGGATCCTGTGTCCCGTTCTTTGCATTTTAGATCGACAATTAGAGTGACGAGAATATCGCCGTCTGACAGAATTATTTATACTCGCAATAATCTGCACGGAGAAAATGTGGTATTTCCTTTTTTTTTATCGCGTTTCTAGTTACATACAAATTTATATTATCGTGTTATAAGTTTGTGTATATATATATTTATGTAAATATATATTTATGCAATAAGGTGAAATGAAAATGAAAGAGGAACTAGACTAAGAAATATACGAATAGCAAATTTTACGACTGCTATAAATGAGGTTCTGCGCAATGTAGATCGTATTTTGACGAGAAATCTTCAACCGTGGTTTGGAATTTTAAACGTTTATTGATGCCATCTTAAATGAAACCGCTAATTGTCATTATGTACGTATAATTTATAACGGTTATTCAATTAGTTTTTCGCGATAAGTGAATCGTAATTACACGCATCGCATCATTCCTTGCGCCGTTATATGTATAGGTGTCGGATATATGTATAATACATATAGTATATACATATATGTATATGTATATATAAGGCACAAATGTGTAAAGTGGGACAGTGGCGCTGAATGTTCATGGGTTGTAAGTTATTCGGTAACGGGATCGAAGTGAAGCAACGCGGGTTTTATACCCAGGATTCCGTCTCACGACACGCCCTCTTCTTTTTCTTCTTCTTCTTCTTCTTCTTCTTCTTCTTCTTTTTCGCCCTCCTTGCAGATTTTATACATATCCAGTTACTTATTTCTCGTCTACGCTTGACGCACGTTCGGTTATCGCGGTTTATATACAAGGTAATTATTCCTGAGTGCATCCGCGACGCAGTTATACCTGTATTAAACTGATTCGATTTTTATTTTTCTTTTGTTGCACCTTTAAATGACGATCCTTGAGGATTTTCATTTGGATATCCAATTATTACAATTACAAAACTACCGACCTTAATGTAATCTCAATGTTTTGACGTTTTTAAGATTTTCATATTAATACATATGTAAATTACGGTAGTTTTTGATTCCATTTTCTTTTTTTTTCTTCCTTTTCTTACGCACCCTTCAAAATGTTAGTTCTTAGCCTCGAAAGAAGCCTCGTTTAACCGGAACTCGGTAGAAAAATAACTCGGTGGCGATGGGGACGTAAAAATGGGATTGACAATGAATAAATCTTTATTGTGTATGTAAAACACATCAGATTTTTAAAAATGAAAAATCATGCATTCTGCACCATGTCAAACGATTATTCTTAATTATATTCTGAACCCTACCGGGTCTCGTGATTAATTGGAATAATTTAACGATGCGTTCAAGATCCGTCGGACAACTTGTATAAACTTTTCCATAATTTTCGAAACCACGCATGTTTTTTTTGTGCGCATATGAAATCAACAGACAGTATAATGTCCGGAAATCATAAGCGCGCGTCACCAGCAATCGATTCAAACTATTTATCAATATGTATAATATTCTCTTAGTAGGTATATGCATAAACTATACATCGTAAAACGTGAATCATACGGATCGATAAATTTAACCTTTGGGAACGATGTATCCTGGTCGAGAACCCGCATAGATATACATGTATACAATATTTATCATAAATGTAAATTGGCATGCGAAAAAGAATTGCCAGAATCACTCCTGCAACGCGAAACTTCAAGGTCAAAATAGACGCTACAACTACGGAATGTAAAAGATTAAAAAAAAAAAAAAAAACACGTAATAAAATAAGAAATTACAGCATCAATAAAAATACTTGGAAATATTCGTACAGACTTCTTCTCGGGACTGCGAAGAATTGCAATTTGACGACACAAGGACGCAAATGCATTTTTTTTTTTATTGCCATCGTTTTTTTCTTTGCTCTTTCTTGATGGTTGTATTTTTTCCCCCTCAGATCATAGTTCTCGCTGCAATTTAGCAATCGCTTCAATATTACTGACAATCACTCGGTTGCGTCATCGGTGCAATTCGATCATCCGCATCATCAGCGTTTCTCAAGATGCTCGATGACAAATTACTTAGCTCGTTTTATTTTGCTATTGGATAATAGCCGGTCTGCGAATACTCGCAAACTATGAAAACATGGTCGTTGAGAAATACTAAGGAAGACGTGCGCCGCGAGAAGAAGACACTTTTAAAACCGGGAGGACGAGACTGCATTCCACAACGATGAACACGCGCTCAGTTTACCGAACGAACGGTCCGAACCAACGATCGCAGAATTTTGTCTCGATTCGCATGGTCGAAAATACTCAGCATTGTTATTTTTTTATTATTATTATTATGATTATTATTATTGTTGTTGTTGTAGTCATTATTATTATCATCATCATCATCAATCCGACAGTCGAATAGTGAAAGATTGCAAAGAGGAAAGAAAGGAAAGAGAACAAGAAACGCGCGTAATTCATTCTTTGCGGACGAATGAATGTAATGTACAGTTAACTATGATTTGTCATTATTACTGTGGCCGGTGACACGTAAGCGTGAAAATATATATTCAAATAAACTCAACTCGCGAATCGATGCGTAACGTTATTCCTATAATCGAGGTGACGGATTAACCACCAGAAGTGAAAGTCGTACCTACATCATCTCCTATTCCAGCGGCACTTCGAGCTGCTTCCTCGACCTTTTCGACGATTAGGTAATTGTGAAAATCTATGCTCAACTGTGAAAAGGCACATCATCGCGTCTGTGAGAACCTAGGGAATGATTTTCACACGTTCCAGTCGTTCAATTGCAGGTTCATCGACACCGACGACAGTCGATCGGCAATTTCGTTGAATAACTGACAATTAATTTACAATCGATTAACAATCGATTCATGCCAAATCGGAGGCTGTATAATCCCGTACGACATTTCCGCTGGATCGGTCCTTTCCCAACGTTCCAAGTCTACGTACCGGTTGTCGTGTAGCAAATGCGGGCTGGTTATTTCCGGAGAACTTCGGAGGAATGAAATGGCTCGATAGTGGCGCCACCATAACTGTACCGTTAATCCAACCGCGTCACGCGATCGATGCCGATTCTTGGATGAAAGGACTTTTGAAATTGTCACCGGGATAACAAAAGTACGAGAATCTCTGAATCCGGATGATGAAAGAAGATTGATTTTTTCGTCTTTTTTTTTTTTTTTATCAATAAACTGCTGAAAAATAATTCCTTTCCGCAACTTCAAACATCGTTTGTAATCCGTATCGGTAAAAATCGGCATTTAAATCGACTCGCTGTGCGCGGAACGTACGCGATAAAAAAAAAAAAAAAAACAAAAAAAAAACCCTCGGCATCGAATCTTCTCGCTTACCTACCTGAATATAACAATTACGGCGTGGGACAGGTTGAAGGCACGGTTCAATAACGCCGGAGTCGAGGTATAAGGTATGTGTCTCAATGGGGCGCGCAGCATACCTTCGTTGCCGGGGTCCCTGACACGGATAATTTTCTCAGAAGCCTCCTGCACATCTCTGATCTCCTTCGTTCACTCTTTATATGTACACGCGCCTCTGACTTTCGGTCGCCACGGCACACTGTCACCGCATTTCCCCGGACGAAATACGAACAAGAAATTCGTTCCTGCAGCTCCGGCGACTCGCCCTGCGGCAAGTATAACTTTGAAAAAAGAATCGAGGTCGTCCGCCAGCTCGTAACCACTATTTTAAATCCGATTTGGGGAGGAAAATGATATTATAGGTACTCGTTTCTGTGGATTCGAAGATGAGGGCGCCGTCTGGCGGCGAAAACGCGCAAGTAACCGCGTCGTATTTAGAGATAAAAGTTGTTTTTCGTCCCGATTTTTACTCCGAATCAACTCAACGCAACGAAACAAAGCTCTGATAAGATGCACAGAGTTTTACGTGCATCGATATTCGCGTGAATCGGTGAAAACCGCGAACCGGTTAACCTGTAAATCGGTGCCATATTGGACGGTGTTGATCATAACAACGACGATAAAGTATTTCGACGCTAAATTTGGACGGATAACATATTTCATCGGGATTTACAGTTATCCACGTCCATCGACGATTATATTTCAAGCCTATATTTGCCCTGTCACCAATCGCAACCGGTACGCGTACCTACACCGATAGAAAAGGCCTACGTGATCCTTGTGTTTAATTATTTCCTTGACCGTGATATCGTTAAAAGTCTCCTCAGCGTCACTTCGACTCCGCGTTGGAATTGTAGTCTATTGAATTTGTTCAGGGTGTGACCGAGCCTCGCGCTATAAGGCCGCTCGTTATATATCCGCCGCTCAACGACTGGGCAGGGGGCTTCTCGCTCTAAATTTTTTCCGTCGCAGAACCGTCCGGAGTTTTTAGAACATCCAAAGCCCCGCGGTTGGTCTTATAACGAGAGCCGAGAGCGGAGTTGCCTTCGTACCTGCGCCTAAATCCTTTGTACTTTCCTTTTCAGGATGGGAGCTGAGGGGTATTCACTGCTACAAATTCTTCAACATCAGGCATTCTTGGGAAAAATCAGCCGAGCTATGCAGGAGGTAAGATTTACGGAAAAGGTTTTAGTCCCTGATGCTATAAGGGTGCTGCTCACATATGCTAAGATAAATTTTCCGTTATTTCTATTGGGCCTAAAGACCACCTTCAGCGGTGGGTCTCCTTTTTATCTACCGATCGCCCCAGGCCGCAGGTTATAACCCATCTGAAGGAGCCATACGCAAAATGACAAGGCACCTTCACTTCATTATTTTATTTTTGTTTTCATATTTTATTAACACGAATAAACATTTTTGAAATCCGTACAAGTTCTCACGATATTTCGCAATTGACAATGGAAAGAAATAAAGCGAATGAGTTTGTCTTCTGCGATTGGATTAATTATTTGCGAATGTTTCACGGTAAGGATGTTCATTTCTGCACATACGCAGCACGCTTCTATTTCCCAATTCATTGCCGAGGAGGCAATCGCATGGCGGATGTAACGTAATCTTGACAATCGTGATTGCAGTATGCTGGAATTATATAGGTGAACATGTACTTGGACTATACGGTTCTTGCCAGACAAGAATACGTTGACCTCGATAGTGCCGATCGAGTCTCGTCAGCGTTTCTTTTATAATCGGCTCAACTGCGGTTAAAAAAGTGGGATTCTATTCTGCTCAGATTGCAGGCTGAATCGCGTTTTCTATACATCTGTGTACATTTTTAGGCATTTCTATGTACGACTTTGTTTAGTCGAGAACACGTGCAAACGAATTTTCTGTATTAGCAATATTTACAACGATTTGGACATTTTTCTTCTACTTCTTTTTACAATTCCGCAACGAATTTCAAGACTACGTTTCGTCGCATGAATACCGTACGTGTGTAATCGCTGTAAACGCATGCTTGTACGAATTGTGTTAAGTAGATACGCATGTGACTCGAAAGAAACGAAACTCGTAGCGAAGACGAGGCAAGGAGGTCATTCCTCCCAGAAAACAGGCATGTCGACGACGTCCAGGCGTCCATCTACAATCCCTTCTTTTCTGATATCTTCCACATGCTACATACATACACACACACGGGCAAACAAGTTACATGAGTTGTATATATTCATACATACATCGCGTTTATTACAATCTGTACGAATATCTAATATATGTATATGTATGAACGCGTGTGACAACTTAAAGAAGATTTTTTTCCCCGTCATGCTCAGATAAAATACCGTAGATTGTATATATTTACTGCAGAAAAAAAGGAAGACGAGAAAAAACGAACGGATGATATAAAAAATTCAGTATTCCACGGAATTTTCGGTTGTTTTGAACCTGGTTCAGGACCGGTTTCTGGTTTATTTCTTTCTACTTGTTTTTCTCGTTATAATGTTAAAATGTTATACGAAAAAATTATGATCGTTCGACAATTTTACGTGCGTATTTCATTTTTTCAAGTCCAAATCCAAAGTTTCAGGTCCATCAAAGCCTGTATCTAGATTGAAAACAAAAAAAAAAAAAAAATTTCTCGCATAGTTTTACTCTTTCCAAAACATGGTTACTTAGAAAAATTTACTTCTTCAGTAATGGCCAAAAAAAAAATTCTCCTCAACCGAATACTAATGCGTGAGATGGAGAATATTAATTTGCGCAAACTAGACGAATGTTTGCCAGAATTTCTGTTAGGTTAAAAATCCAAGAACGTAGTCTTGGAAGGTGATGAGATTCGAATTGAGGTAGTAAATAAGAGGAAAGAATTTTTTTACTTCAACCTTTTATCAAAACAAGGCATAAGGACTGCCGGTGTTAAACCGTTAGAAATAATTTCCGAGCTATATAGAGTTGTGCTAGGCATGACCATGGTAACGCTTCATTTAACATCCAAGGCACAGCGTTCTGCACGACGGGGATTTTCGTGTTGGGAATAGTACAACACAGTACGTAACACGTAGGGGGCTCGTTATAGCGTAAAACAAAAAGCAACATAAGAAAAAAAAAACATGCAGATGTATTAAAAATGATCCATTATCCGATTAAAGTAATTTAGACATTAAACTGTCTCAGTTCGAAGACGAGGCGTGCTGCAAGACTAATAGGAAAAAACGTCTTGTAATGACGGAAGTAGTTTGAGCTTGCAGGTACGCACGCGATCGCGTTTTACCCTGATTGGATGGATAAACAAGGGATTAAAAAAGTAGAATAAAAATTGCCACTCCTTCTGATCCCTCGATATTCGCAGGTACGGCAGCGAAATGATGGTCGTCGAGTCCTACGCGGAGAACAACATGACCGCTGGTATGGTCGGTCGCAATTTGAACAACTTCTGGCTCGGTCTCGCCTCTCTTGACGATCTCAGAACCAACACCCTGGAATCGGCCGCTGGAATGCTCGTCTCTCAATATGCTGGTCCGTACAACGTTCTATCCATCTTATATACTTATGTCTACTCGGGCAAGCCCACCCACTCGCAATTATGCTGCGATATAATCTAAGGGGGCGTTGCTTACACGGAACAGTCACGGGGGAGGCAATCAGACTTACAACATGTACCGGAGAGCATAATGCTGCATGGATTGAATGCTGGAGAGCCAGCACACGGACATTTTTCAGCTTCGACTACTTCAATATCATTGCTGTAAAACTTTGACCGAAGTTGTTAACTAGAAATTATCCTCGAAGTTACGCAGTTCTTTATTACGTGGACCATTGACCCAAATTCATGCTTATCAAAATCTCATGAGTCGTCTTAGTTAAAAATTTGCAATTTCAAGGTCGAATTCGTAGCCAGCAATTGGAAAACAATTAACAACGTACCGTGAAAATCGATAGGAAAAGATTTCCAAACAATTATTTCAAGGCACCAAGATTTTCTCATCCTTGTTCACATTTGACTCGCATCGTCACTGAGCCCAATTTTCAGAAAATCATACCTTTCAAACTGTGTTCAGGTTTCTGGGCTCTAAAGCAGCCAAATCCACAGTCCGGGGAATGCGTTGACGTTTCGATCTCCGACGAGCAGCAATCCTGGGCGTTGACCACGTGCGAGTCCTTGTTGCCATTTATGTGCCGAGCTCGAGCTTGTCCTGCAGGTAATTGAGCCAGAGAAAACCAGTGCCACAGGATTCTCTATTCAATTGTGTCACTCGGTGCACTCTGAAACATAAAATTATTTCAGGGTCTTTCCACTGCTCGAATGGAAAGTGCATAAACTCGGCTTTCAAGTGCGACAAACAAGACGACTGCGGTGATCTGTCCGATGAACTTGACTGCCCGGCAAATTGTCAGTTCTACATGGCCAGCAGCGGAGACGTCGTCGAGAGTCCGAATTATCCGCAGAAATACGCGCCACTCAGCAACTGCAAATGGACTTTGGAAGGACCTCAAGGTCACAACATTCTTCTGCAGGTAAAAAATCAGCTGCATAAAAGGATGTCTGAATTTTTCCGGTTCACGTTCATCGACTGAGAAGTTCTTGACGATTGATCTATTTTCAGTTCCAAGAGTTTGAGACCGAGAAGAGTTTCGACATCGTTCAAATTTTAGTCGGTGGAAGAACCGAAGACAAGTCTGTAAACCTAGCAACCTTGTCTGGAAAGGAAGACCTAAGCAGCAAGCTGTTTGTATCGGCATCGAATTTTATGATCATTAAGTTCAGCACTGACGGATCAGTAGAAAGAAAAGGATTCCGCGCGTCATGGAAAACCGAGCCTCAAACATGCGGCGGTACTCTGAGGGCCACTCCTCAAGGACAACAACTCACTTCACCGGGCTACCCCCAAAACTACCCTGGAGGATTAGAGTGTCTCTACATCATTCAGGCCCAGCCTGGAAGGATCATATCTTTGGAGGTACGCATTGTATACGCTGAAAATAAGCTTTCCGTTAAAATTCCTGCATTTAACGACTTCTGTCTATTTAATACACCTAATAAGATCGAAGACCTGGACTTGGAAATGAATCGGGATTACATGCTGATCAGAGATGGAGACTCGCCCAAGAGTCGATCAGTGGCAAGGCTGTCAGGTGACATTGACAACAACCCACGCGTAATTATGTCAACGGGAAATCAGCTTTACCTTTACTTCAAAACCAGTCTTGGAGACTCCAAACGTGGTTTCAACATTCGGTACACCCAGGGATGCAAAGCGACAATAGTAGCAAGGAATGGCACCGTCGAATCGCCGTCTTACGGTCTCAGCAATTACCCCAACAATCAGGAGTGCCTTTACAAAGTGAGGAACGTAGACGGTCGACCACTGTCGTTAAAGTTTGATAGCTTCGATATCCACAAGACGGACGTGGTCCAGGTAATATTTTAAAAGAAAATTCCGAGTTTCAAGATTCAGCAAGGATGAGTCACGTTGTTTTTTTTTTATCTTGCCCAGGTTTACGATGGGTCGAACACAAATGGCCTGCGACTTCACTCGGGAAACGGTTTCACTTCGAGCACCAGACCAAGGATCACACTGACCGCTGAAAGTGGAGAGATGCTGATTAGATTCGTTTCCGACGCTCTGCATAGCGGTCTCGGATGGCAGGCTACTTTCTCCGCAGGTTTGTGCCCCACACCATTTGATTTGCAAAGAACCCGGCAGGATGGATTCTTCTTTCAACGCTCACATGACGTTCTTCGTTCCAGACTGCCCGCCACTTCAGCCAGGCGAAGGAGCACTGGCGTCGAATCGAGACACAGCCTTCGAAACGGTAGTGACATTCTCGTGCCCGTTGGGTCAGGAATTTGCAACTGGAAAGTCGAAAATTTCCACCGAATGTCTGCCAGGCGGCAATTGGTCTATAACGTATATTCCAAAGTGCCAGGAGGTCTACTGCGGACCCGTTCCTCAGATCGACAATGGATTTTCCATCGGTTCGACTAACGTTACGTACAGAGGTCTCGCCACTTACCAATGCTACGCCGGCTTCGCATTCCCTACCGGCAGACCTGTGGAGAAGATTTCATGTCTGGCTGATGGTCGATGGGAAAACAAACCCTCTTGCTTGGGTGATTAATAATTTTCATTCCTCTGCCGAATAAAATCGATTTTGTGTTACTTATGAACAATTTTCTCATTCTTTGACTTACTCAGCTTCTCAATGCGCTCCGCTGCCGGAAGCTCCACATGCGAATATGACGATATTGAACGGAGGCGGGCGCAGTTACGGTACAATTGTGAGATTTGAGTGCGAACCAGGTTATATTAGAACCGGACATCCTGTAATCCTCTGCATGAGTAATGGCACCTGGTCTGACGATGTTCCAATATGTTCCCGTAAGTGATGACAATGATTGTTCAATGTACTCTTCGTCAAGTTGCTAATTTCTTCATACATCAAGGTTCTCGACTTTTGTTTCTAGGTGCACAGTGCCCAATATTACCCGTTGTCAACAATGGCTTCATTGTTGACATGTCGAAGGAATATTTCTTCACTGACGAAGCTCGTGTTCAGTGTAACAGAGGATACAAGCTGACCGGTAACAACATAATCGACTGCGGTCCCAACCAGAAGTTCAACAATGTTCCAACTTGTGAAGGTGAGTAGCCTGCGGTTACACAAAAAATTATGGAATTAATACATGACCACCTTACTTCTGATCAATTAGACATCAACGAGTGTGCTTCGAGTCAGTGCGATCTGGCCTCTACCGAGTGTGTCAATACTCCCGGAGCATTTAGCTGCAAGTGTAAGAGTGGTTTTGCGGCAACAATGGATTGCCGACCGGTTGGCGATCTGGGATTAATAAACGGCGGTATTCCTGACGATTCTATAACGGTTTCAAGCTCGGAGAACGGATACTCAAAGAACGTGAGACACTTTGCCTTAAGTCAATACCGCATTCCACATTTCTTGTCACGACAACCAAGCACTATTCCCATTATTTTCAATACAGGGTGTCCGTTTGAACAACGGAGGCGGTTGGTGCGGGAACAGCGTCGAGCCTGGAGCGAACTGGGTAATGATAGACATGAAGGCACCGACGATAATTCGCGGCTTCCGGACTCAGAGCGTGGTCAGAACTGACGGAAACATTGCATTTACGTCCGCGGTGAGAATTCAGTACACCGATGATTTGACGGACACCTTCAAGGACTACACGAATCCGGACGGAACAGCCGTTGAGTTTAGAATTCTGGAGCCGACTTTATCGGTTCTGAATTTGCCGGTTCCAATCGAAGCGAAGTACATCAGGTTCCGCATACAGAGCTACGTAGGCGCTCCGTGTGTGAAACTGGAAGTTATGGGCTGCACTCGGCTCGAATGTAGTGACATCAACGAGTGTGCAGTCGACAACGGTGGGTGCGATCAGAAGTGCATAAACACACCAGGCGGTTTCTCGTGCGGTTGTAACACTGGCTTTGAGCTGTACAAAGCGAATGGAACCGCTGGTTTTTACGTTGAAAAATCTGAAGACGGTCTGCGTGACGGTGACATTTATCAAAAGAATAAAACCTGCGTTCCTGTTATGTGCGCGCCACTGCCTCCCCCAGAGAATGGAAAAATCTTGTCCACCAAGGTAAGATGATTGACAGTGATGAGGTAAAACAGGACAATACCCGAGAGTAGCTGGCTCAAACCACATTCTCTTTTACAGTCACAATACCACTTCGAAGATGTCATCAGATTCCAATGCAACTTTGGATATGTTCTGTCAGGTTCGACTGCAGTGGTTTGTACCTCAACTGGTATGTGGAATGGTACTACACCTGAATGTCAATGTGAGTATTAAATGAATTCCATAACTATTAATCTTGGTTAATTAAATTCAGATAATCTCAACTTATCTTTTTCTTGCAACTCCACAGATGCGAAGTGTGTATCTCTGCCGGATGATAAGAACGAAGGTCTTACGGTGATTCGTTCGAACGAAGCGAGCGTGTTGGTACCGTTCAAGGAGAACGTTACTTTGACTTGCAGTAACAACGGTCGCTTATTGAGAAACACAGCAACTTCTGGCTTCCGTCAATGCGTCTATGACCCCAAGCCAGGTTTACCAGACTACTGGCTTTCCGGTCTTCAGCCGGCATGTCCTCGTGTTGATTGTGGTAGACCTCAGCCGACACCTGGTGCCGAGTACGGAAAATACTTGGATACTAAATACCAATCATCATTCTTCTTCGGATGCCAAAATACATTCAAGCTAGCTGGTCAGACCAACCGAAACGACAACGTGGTACGTTGTCAAGCTAACGGCGTCTGGGATTTTGGCAACCTGCGTTGTGAGGGTCCAGTTTGCGAAGACCCTGGAAGACCTAGCGACGGTATACAGATATCTCGCAGCTATGAGCAAGGTTCTGAAGTTCAATTCGGCTGCAACAGACCAGGATATATCCTGATAAACCCACGACCTATAGCTTGCGTAAGAGAGCCGGAATGCAAGGTGGTAAAGCCTCTGGGTTTGGCGTCTGGCCGCATACCTGACTCCGCGATAAATGCAACTTCAGAGAGGCCAAATTACGAGGCGAAAAACGTGAGGCTTAATTCGGTGACAGGATGGTGTGGCAAGGAGCAACCATTTACCTACGTCAGCGTTGATCTCGGCCAAATATACAGAGTCAAGGCCATCCTCGTGAAGGGTGTCGTTACTAATGATATAGTCGGACGACCAACGGAAATTCGTTTCTTCTACAAGCAGGCGGAAAGCGAGAACTACGTTGTGTATTTCCCGAATTTCAATCTGACTATGCGCGATCCAGGAAATTATGGAGAACTGGCCATGATCACACTGCCCAAGTACGTTCAGGCGCGTTTTGTCATCCTCGGAATAGTCAGTTATATGGACAACGCATGTCTCAAATTTGAACTGATGGGCTGTGAGGAACCTGCCGTCGAACCACTCCTTGGATATGACTATGGATATTCTCCGTGCGTCGATAACGAGCCCCCAGTGTTCCAGAACTGCCCTCAGCAGCCTATAATGGTCCAAAAGGGATCCGACGGTGGTTTATTACCGGTAAACTTCACGGAGCCAACGGCAGTCGACAACAGCGGTAGCATTGCTCGCCTTGAAGTAAAGCCACAGAATTTTAAAACACCAATTCAAGTTTTCAACGACATGGTAGTCAAGTACGTAGCATTTGATTACGACGGCAACGTAGCAATCTGTGAAGTGAACATTACGGTACCTGGTAAGTGTAGCATTGGCTCTGATTGCGATAGTAGATTAGTATAGAAATTCTCATCGCACGATTGATCATTTCAGATGTAACGCCACCCAAGCTGAGTTGTCCACAGAGTTACGTGATTGAGCTTGTCGAGAGGCAAGAAAGCTACACCGTAAACTTCAACGAAACTCGTAGGCGTATCAATTCTTCGGACGCTTCTGGACCAGTGAAAATAACTTTTGTGCCGGATCGTGCCATCATACCAATTGGCGGTTTTGAGAATGTCACTGTCTTCGCTACAGACTCTTCTGGAAATAGAGCTTCTTGCCATTTCCAAGTTTCGGTACAAGCCACACCATGCGTTGATTGGGAATTGAAACCACCAGCCAACGGTGCACTCAATTGTCTACCTGGCGACAAAGGACTCCAATGTATCGCCACTTGCAAACAAGGTTTCAGGTTTACTGACGGTGAACCCGCGAAGACTTACAGCTGTGATGCGAAAACTCGCTGGTCACCTTCTTCCCTCGTTCCCGATTGCGTCTCAGAAAGTGAGTTGATAAATATTTCTACATTTTCAAGTCACATACGAGATCAAACGTTGAATTTTATCGTCAACTTCACTTTTTATAGACACACAGCAGGCCGATTATCACGTCGTTGCTTCAATCACGTACCGCGCCAATGGGGCTGTCACCAGAACATGCCTTCCACAGTATCAGGACCTAATGGCTCAGTATTACGTTAATTTGAACACCCTTTTGACGCAGAGATGTTCCGCGGTTAATGTCAACATGAATGTGACGTTCATTAAATCCATGCCAACTCTTATCGAAGAAAACGTTCTGAAGGTACGGACTTGATCCAAAATTGATGTAGTATTTAGCACTAAATCAGTGGCGGTTAATTGCCATGACGAGAGAATTAATTTTCACAACAATTTCCAGATGGACTTCATAGTGGCAATCGTTCCCGCAGTTCGTCAACCCCGATTGTACGACTTTTGCGGTTCAACCCTGAACTTGATCTTTGATTTATCAGTACCTTACGCGAGCGAAGTGATAGGTCCGCTATTGAACGTGTCATCCATAGGAAACCAATGTCCACCATTAAGGGCGCTAAAATCTTCAGTAAGCAGAGGATTCACATGCAGTGTTGGCGAAGTGTTGAACATGGACACAAATGACGTACCTCGCTGCCGTAAGTGCGATGTCAGATAGTTTCTTCTACATACAAACATGATCAAACTATTTACTTTATTTACTATTTTCATGATTTTTTAGTCCACTGTCCAGCCGGTACGTTTGCCGGGGAGAAGCAAAAGCAGTGTACATATTGCTCCAAGGGTTACTACCAGAACAGCGACCGCCAGGGTTCCTGTCTGCGTTGTCCATTCGGCACATACACTAAGGAAGAAGGGTCCAAGAGTATTGATGATTGCATCCCGGTTTGTGGGTACGGAACATATTCCCCGACGGGTCTGGTGCCGTGTCTTGAATGTCCGCGAAACAGCTACACTGGTGAACCCCCGATTGGAGGATACAAGGACTGTCAGCCCTGTCCAGCGAGCAGCTTCACGTACCAGCCGGCAGCGACAGGCATAGATAGATGCCGTCCAAAATGCTCACCAGGAATGTATTCAGACACTGGATTGGCGCCATGCGCTCAGTGCCCAAAGGACTTTTACCAGCCACAACACGGGGCCACAACATGTCTCGAATGCCCGACAAACATGTACACGGAGAGAAGTGGCGCCCTGGGTCGCGAGGAGTGTAAGCCGGCTCAGTGCACCCCAACTGCTTGCCAGCATGGAGGACTTTGCGTACCGATGGGTCACGGTATCCAATGTTTCTGTCCGGCTGGATTCTCAGGTCGCCGTTGTGAGATCGACATAAACGAGTGCGCTTCTGAACCGTGCTACAATGGCGCCAGCTGCATCGATCTTCCTCAGGGCTATAGGTGCCAGTGCGCTAACGGATACTCGGGTATAAATTGTCAGGAGGAAAAGTCCGACTGTCGTAATGACACCTGTCCCGAGAGAGCAATGTGCAAGGACGAGCCTGGCATAAATAACTACACCTGCCTGTGTCGGTCTGGTTACACCGGCGTCGATTGCGATATTACGGTAAATAAAACTTCTCGCACTAACGAGCGCAGGATCTTATGATTTGTATTTTGGTAGCAGTAGCTTAAATTTTTCTACCTTTACAGATAAATCCTTGCACGGCTAATGGAAATCCCTGCAACAACGGGGCAACTTGTGTGGCTCTTCAGCAGGGCAGATTCAAGTGCGACTGTCTGCCTGGATGGGAAGGACAAAGTTGTGAAATAAATACCAACGACTGCGCCGAGAAGCCTTGTCTCCTTGGAGCAAACTGCACCGACCTGGTTGCTGACTTTATGTGTGACTGCCCGCCAGGATTCACGGGTAAACGTTGCCACGAGAAGATAGATTTGTGCTCAGGAAATCCCTGCCTGAACGGTATCTGCATAGACAAGTTATTCAGACACGAGTGCATCTGTCATCCAGGATGGACTGGTCCAGCCTGCGAAACAAACATAAATGAATGCGCTAGTAAACCGTGTCGTAACAACGGTCAGTGCATCGATAACATAGATGCTTATACCTGCACTTGCGAGCCTGGCTACACAGGTAAACAGTGCCAGCACACGATCGACGATTGCGCATCTGAACCTTGTCAGAACGGTGCAACTTGCGTTGATCAGTTAGATGGATTTGTATGCAAATGCAGGCCAGGTTTTGTTGGCCTGCAATGCGAAGCAGAGATCGACGAGTGTCTCAGCGACCCTTGCAACCCAGTTGGTACCGATCGTTGCGTTGATCTGGACAACAAATTCATTTGTCAATGTCGCGAGGGTTTCACTGGAGCCACCTGCGAAGTCAATATCGATGATTGTGCGTCTTATCCGTGCTTGAACGGCGCCTCGTGCAGGGACGATGTAGGTGGTTACAAGTGCAGCTGCCTCGACGGATGGGCCGGTGCCAACTGCGAGTTTGACATTGGCACTTGCCAAAATCATCCCTGTCAAAACGATGCCAACTGTATAGATTTATTCCAAGACTATTTCTGCGTGTAAGTAGAAAACATTGTAGACAAGATGGGCTTGTTTCGTCTCTTGCGTCTTACCCTGCGTCATTTTCTTCGCAACAGATGCCCGTCCGGAACAGATGGAAAGCAATGTGAGACAGCACCTGAGCGCTGCATCGGTAATCCCTGTATGCATAATGGTCGTTGCCAGGACTTTGGGTCTGGACTAAATTGCTCATGCCCCGAGGACTACACCGGTATCGGGTGCCAGTATGAATACGATGCCTGCCAAGCTGGCGCATGTCAGAATGGCGCTACCTGTATAGACATTGGCCCGAGTTTCACCTGTATTTGTCCTCCGGGATACACAGGTACAGTTCTCACCCTGGCATGTTGAAAAATTAGAGTACGATGTTGAGAGGAATTTTCACCACCATATCACATCATTTTTCAGGTAAAAATTGCGCCGAGGATATAGTCGATTGCAAAGAGAACTCCTGCCCGCCGTCAGCAACATGCATCGACTTGACTGGAAAGTTCTATTGCCAGTGTCCGTTTAACCTGACCGGTGATGATTGTAGAAAAAGTAACCACCCATTTTTATGATTACAAAGCGAGTGATTTTCGCCGTTCTAAAACAGAACAATGAAATTTATTTTGTGAAATATTTTACAGCTATACAGGTTGACTACGACCTCTACTTCACGGACCCAACCAGGAGCAGCGCCTCGCAAGTCATACCATTCTTTACGGGGGCCAAGAAGAGCATAACCATCGCAATGTGGGTGCAATTTACGCAGAAGGATGAAGCTGGTATTTTCTTCACATTATACAGTGTCAGGTAAATTGATTTCAACCACTTACCTAAAAGACTCGCAACTGGTGGGACCCAGATCATCACTGTCTTAATTTCTACTTCAGCTCTCCACACGTTCCAATGAATCGTCGACCAATGGTCCAGGCGCACAGTAACGGTGTCCAGGTGTCACTGTTCCCAGATCTCCAGGATGTATACCTTTCATTCAAAGAGTACGCAACGATAAATGACGGACAGTGGCATCACGTTGCGATTGTATGGAACGGCGATAACGGTGGTGAACTTATCTTGATCACAGAAGGATTGATCGCAAGTAAAACAGAAGGCTATGCAAGCGGCAGAGTTCTTCCACCTTAGTAAGTAGTGAACAATACTAGTGGTATTCACCTTGAAACACATGCAGTCCATTAATTTTTGTACTTGAACAATTGTTCTCCCCTGCAGCGGTTGGACGGTGCTTGGAAAACCCTTGACCGAAAACACCAAAGGTTACACGGAATCCGGCTTCCAGGGTCACTTGACCAAGGTGCAGGTCTGGGGCCGCGCTCTTCACGTTACGAACGAAATCCAGAAACAGGTACGCGACTGTCGCACAGAGCCCGTCCTGTACCAGGATCTAATCCTGACGTGGGCTGGATACGACGAGATCGTCGGCGGCGTAGAAAGGGTGGTTCCGTCTCACTGCGGACAGAGAGTGTGTCCGAACGGATACAGCGGTAACAAATGCAAGCAGCTTGAGGTGGACAAGGTTCCTCCAAAGGTTGAACATTGCCCTGGTGACCTGTGGGTTATCGCCAAGAACGGATCGGCGATAGTCACATGGGATGAGCCGCACTTCAGCGACAATGTTGGAGTTACAAAGATCCAGGAGAAGAGTGGTCACAGATCAGGTCAAACCCTCCTCTGGGGAACCTATGAGATTAGTTACATTGCTTACGACCAGGCAGCAAACTCCGCCACGTGTAATTTCAAGGTCTACGTTTTGTGTGAGTGTTACAAGACATCGTTTGCGAATATTTTTCATCCAGTGTGAGGTAACAAGTATACTTAACCAAATTATTGCTCTGTGATTTCCAGCTGAATTTTGCCCAGAGTTAGATGACCCTGTAGGCGGAAGCCAACAGTGCAAAGATTGGGGATCTGGTGGTCAGTTCAAGGTATGCGAAATATTCTGTAACGCTGGCCTTAGGTTCTCGCAGGAAGTTCCTTCCTTCTATACTTGCGGAGCCGAAGGATTTTGGCGACCAACGAATAACCCAACACTGCCGCTGATCTATCCAGCGTGTACAAGTGAGTAAAATTTGATTATTTACTGGTAATGTTACTATTTTGCTTGCGCACTAAACGCGTTAATAACTTCTTTTTTATCTCTGCATTAGGTGCCACTCCGGCTCAACGAGTATTCAAGATAAAGATGAACTTCCCTACCTCTGTTCTCTGCAACGAAGCTGGTCAAGGTGTTCTCAAGCAGAAGGTCCGGAACGCCGTAAACTCCTTAAACAGGGATTGGAACTTCTGTTCTTACGCTTTCGAAGGTATTGATATTGCCCCGTTTATCTGTAATAATAAGATATTGCGATTAGTATTACACAATTACATAAAAATATGAACATTTTTCAGGAACTCGAGAGTGCAAGAATTTGAGCATCGATGTTCAATGCGATCACCGAGTACGCAGCACCAGGGATGCGAACGATGACGATGGCGGCACTTACATCATTTCAGCTGCCGTACCTGCTGAAACGTGAGTATTCAGAAATTTATAAACATTATAAAGACAAATTTAAATATCTCTGCAATACCTTACAGTTGATTATGTCACATTTTGATTGAAACTTTCTCTAATTATTTATTTTAATGATTACCTTGTTACTTATACTGTTGGACATTCGTACCCTTTTTGTCTATCGCTATAGCTATATTCTTCACGCAAAATATCGTAGTCTTCTACAGTGGTTTTAAACCTATACTGTATTGTAATGAAAAAACAAGCATGACCAAATTACTCATTTTATAATGTAGAACGAGACAAGCGCGCCAAGGAAGCGATACATACGAAGTGGAGATTTCGTTCCCAGCAATAAAGTAAGAATTTCTCGCAAATCTCAGCACAGCCACCAAACATTCAACTTCATGCATTACGTCCATAACAATAATATTATTTTACAATTGAACACTCTTAATGCCAATAATAATTTCTAATATCCGCCCATTTTTAATACCCACAGTCATTCGTCATATTCGATTAAAATTTCGGCAATGGGTAGCATATTATATATATATAGCGTTAAAATGCATGTTTTACGTTAACTTTCAGGTACCGGTGGGATGCATGAGCAGCAACTAATTATTACTAGAATAATACATTGATATGTTATTTAACTCCTGACCCTACAACTGACTTTACTTAATTGATGTCTGCAATAGCAATCGATACAATATACAGATGCGATACCATATGCCATTTATTCGCGGATGACATTTTAATTTCAGTATTAGAATTTTAGAACCATGTTATAGAACAGAGTATGTTATGCATCTGTATATTATTTGATATAATCCGAATATTTAAAAAATGCATTTCCGCGTTTTCACGGACGATGCCATCACTGTAAATACTTGTAAATATATTGCAACAACAAACCGCTGAGATGTTCAGTGATGCATTGATCGCAAAAAAAAAGTTGTCCAACACCTTTTGAACCATTCCAGCGATCCAGTGCAAAACACGAATTCGAACGAACGAGCGAACGTCCAAAATCTCCTGGAAAAATTGATATTGGAGGAAGATCAGTTCGATGTTCACGACATCCTTCCTAACACTGTGCCTGATCCAGCATCTTTGATACTTGAATCCGACTACGCCTGTCCGATCGGACAAGTAGTAATGGCACCTGACTGTGGTGAGTACCTGCTCGATCTTCCGTTCCCCTTTCCCAGGATAGATAATAAAAAGATAACACGTACTTTGGGCTTTTCCAGTACCATGTGCTGTTGGAACCTTCTACGACGAGACGACGAAGTCCTGCAAGCACTGTCCAATCGGAACGTACCAAAGTGAAGCAGGCCAACTGCGGTGCAGTTCATGCCCAGTGATCGCTGGAAGATCCAGTGTGACGATTGGACCCGGGGCTCGAAGTGCGGCCGACTGCAAGGAGCGATGTCCAGCCGGAAAGTACTACGACGATGGCGATGGTCTCTGTCGCAACTGCGGTCACGGGTTCTTCCAACCGAACGAGGGAAGCTTCTCCTGCCAGCTCTGCGGACTTGGCAAGACAACGCGAACCGCCGTTGCCGTGTCCAGAGAAGAGTGCCGCGACGAGTGCGGATCCGGTCAGCAGTTGGCCGTCGAAGGAAAATGCGAACCATGTCCTCGGGGAACCTACAGAATGCAAGGAGTCCAAGCTGCCTGCCAGGCTTGCCCCCTCGGAAGGACGACTCCCAGCATGGGATCGGCGACCATCGAGGAGTGCTCGCTGCCGGTCTGCATCCCCGGAACGTATCTGAACGGAACCCTGAACGAGTGCATTCAGTGCAAGAAGGCCACTTACCAGTCGGAGACGCAGCAGACTTCCTGCATCCCATGTCCACCGAATACCAGCACCAAGGGTCCGGGTGCTGTAAGTAGTACTATATGTTAAGAGATGATGATGCGATGATGGGATAGTTTTTGGGTATGTGTATATCAAGTTGACAAATTGATTGATTACGTTATGTCTACTTTTTAGACGAGCAAGGACGAGTGTACCAACCCTTGCGAAATAAACGGCGAAGAGATGCACTGCGATGCGAATGCCTACTGTCTCCTGATGTCGGAAACCAGCGACTTCAAGTGCGAGTGCAAGCCTGGGTACAACGGTACCGGTGAAGAGTGTACCGATGTCTGTAAGGGATACTGCGACAACGAGGGAACCTGCGTCAAGGACAGCAGAGGCCAGCCATCGTGCAGATGTATCGGAAGCTTCACTGGTAAACATTGCACGGAGAAGTCGGAATTCTTCTACATCGCCGGAGGAATCGCCGGTGGAGTTATACTGATCATCATCGTCGTACTCCTAGTATGGATGATCTGCGTAAGGTGAGAGACTAGAGTGAAATCAATCGACATGGGAATTGTATTATACCGGTTGGCGGAATTCAACATACCTCAAAATTGTCTTTTCGGTAACGTTTCTCCTTGCAGGTCGTCACGCAAGAAGGAACCAAAGAAGATGCTGACGCCTGCAACGGACCAGAATGGTTCTCAAGTGAACTTCTACTACGGTGCACCGACTCCGTACGCCGAATCAATCGCTCCTTCTCATCACAGCACTTATGCTCATTATTACGACGATGAAGAAGATGGCTGGGAGATGCCGAATTTCTACAACGAAACTTACATGAAGGGTATGACGATTGACTTATTGGTGATATATATTCATAATAGATCAACATGAAATCAACTTACCTCCCCCCCCCCCTTTTTTTTTGTACGTCAAATTTTCAGAGAGTCTGCACAACGGTGGTAAAATGAACAGTCTTGCAAGATCCAACGCAAGTATATATGGTACCAAGGATGATTTGTACGACAGACTGAAAAGACATGCCTACCCGGGAAAGAAAGGTACATAATAATATGGTTTAAACAAGTTCATGTTAAAATTTAAGTATACAGCAAGAATCTAAAATTCAAATGTTGAGCAATGCAGGTATATGATTTATGAATTATATTCATATACGTGCAATAAGAAACTGTTCTACTAATATGGAGTTTCTCTTACAGACAAAAGCGACAGTGACAGTGAAGGCCAGTGACTTTGAACGTTAAATGCTATGTAAGTTTTTTTTTTTTTTTTTTAAATTATAAGTTGTGTAAAAACAATTATGACGCAACTAGGTGAAAAACATGCTCAACAACGAACAATTATTGTAAAAGTATATCCGTTCAACATCATGTAGATTCTTTTACATATATTATACGTACATTTTCATTAGGACGATAAATTGTATTTATTTTTTACGAGGATCATTGTATTCGCTAGAAGTTTATCAAATTTTTCGCTTCTTTTATATTGTATATTTTTTCTTTGCCCTCTATTTTATATAAAAAAAAAAAACATTCATTTATCGCGACAATGAATAGGATCATGCATTGTATAGGCTTCAAGAAATAATATGGAAGCATAAGATGAAAAGATATGTTTAAATTCGGATAAATGAGATACCTCATATTTTCGTTTTACAAATTTGATCAGTAAACTATGAGTGAATACAATTAAAGTCCCGGAGTAATGATTGCACGCGACAATCATTACTTTGGCACGTCTTTTTAATTTCTATTGGTATTTTCATTATCATTTTTTTTTTTAATTTATTTTTTTTTCTTCTCTTGGCGAATACGTATCTATTATAATAATAGATATGTTTGTAATAGATTAGGCCATTGATTTTATTTCTTCTATCTTTTACCAATTTGATAAATTCATAACGGGAAAACTAGGAAAGTAGAAATCTTGGAATTTCAAGATTGAATAAACCGAGAACTGAACATATCCATTACGCGAAGGGTTTTTTTTCATTTAAAACTCATGTACATCAGAAACATGGTTACCGAAATTTGTAACTTCATGTTTGCACAAACCGCATATTTTTTATCTATATATTTTTTATGTAAATATGAGGTCTGGACGAAAAAAATCATACTATATACTAAATACCATATTATTAACACGAACAAAAACTACACTTATAGATGTAATTTTTGTATTCAAAGAATACGAGTTATTGTGGCAATACACGTTTTTTTTTTTCACTTTTTTTTTCCTCAATCTTACCGACGGCTAATTTTAATATTACGTGCGAATGCGAGAGATATGTGTACAATATTAATACGTAAGTGGATTTATATTTTGTTATTATAAAATATGCATTTGTTTGTACAATACTTATATTATATGTATGTGTGACTTTAAACATATATAAACATATTATGTATGTATATAATATATATACACATATTATATATATATACACACATAAATATAAGAATTTAAACATCTACACGCCCATTTCTTTCGTTGAAAACCATGAAAAATTTGATATTCCTACCCCGCTATTATTTTTAAATAGCTATCGACAATATATATATATATATTACAGTACGCGAATATTTGTATTACATACCGAATCAAAAGAATTCACCGATAATCGATATACGTTGGAGAAACGGTTGAGACTGGCACGACAATAGTTGGTAGTCAAATCGCATTGAGTCATTGATAGGATACATATTACTGTTTCTAATATTCTCCAACATTACATCCGGCTCGACTTTGTTTCTCTTTGAGAATTTGGGCTTATCGTAAGAAGTTTGCGTATTGTTTTCCTCTTCCGCCATCGATGGATACTCTCCATTTACGCCGGCGGGTGCTTCGAAAATGTCTATCGTATCGCTGTCGTCAGCTCTGTATATGGTGTTTGGCGGAGCGACGACTTCGATTTTGGGCAATTCAGATCTGGATATATTTTGGCTATAATTTTTCGCCTCGGGTAAGACCTCGTTGTCCGCTTCCTCAGCTTCGATTTCTTCAGTCTTTATCGAAGGCGGCTCTTCCGGGTCAAGTTTGATCTGCGAGAGCTTGATCACTTCGACGGGATCGTTTTCGGCATCCCGCGATCCTTTCTCGGGCTCTATTCTCCCCTCATTATTGGCCACGACGAACTTCTTCAGCATCGATTTCTTGCTAGGAAAAATACCCTCGATCTTTTTGCAGCAGTGAAGAGATCCGGGATCGATCGGATGCGCCTCCGTGTTGAAGACGTAGCCACCGGCGTCAATTACGCATTGACCAGATTTGGTCTTGATGACGGTACCTCGTTGTCCGTCATTGTGGATGAAATTATCAGGGTCGAAAAGCAGGTAAAGATACTTTGTCGTCTCGGCAAGAAAGAACGACTCCATTCTGTCCGCCTTTCTGTGATCCCTGACGTCGTTTATGGTGGCGTATCCGCAGCTCGTTTTAGCGCTGTGCTGTAAACTCCTGAGAATATCCACCCCGACCTCGATTAAGTACGGATCTTTCGTCGCCCTGTAGAGGTACATCACGGACTCGATCAGCTCCGGCCTCAGAGGATAGCCCTCGCGATTTGCCCCAGCGTCGGCCTGCGGTATGTTGTAAAACTCTGGCGTGAATCCAAACTGCTTCCACACCTGATGGTAGTTGTGGAGAGATTTCATGGCGCTGCTTATGTCGCCAAAGAAGCTCAAAACGCCGGGCCAGTAGGCCTCTAGGGATTGAAAAACAGGCAGAGTGACCTGGCCCTTTGACATTGAGACCCATAAGTGCCAGTCCTCCTTTTTCATGTACTTCTCAATCGCCGCTTTGTGGTCGTTGAACATTGCGACGAGTAACGGATCCTGAAAGAGCAGCGCGCCTTTCGCCAAATACTCAAAGTATGAGTCGATTCCAGCCCCAATTCCCGAGTCCTGAGCCGTCCAATGCCCCGTCAACACGTCTATGTGGTTTCCGAGGAGCCCGATCTTTGATCTGCAAAGAAAAGAGAGTTTTCCTTGAAACAATCTTGAAACGATTTAAACTATAGCATTTGGGATGCGGTGAGAGACTTATGGGTTTACACGTATATTGGACTGAAATTCATTTTTCCGTTGCTTAACTTCCCATAACAAATAAATAACCCATGAATTAAAAAAATACAGACCTGTGATGATGCAGGGCCTTCATAGCGTTGAGGGCGACCTCCTCGTAAAGAGGATTCCCAGTCAGTCTCGATAGCGTTCCAAACTCAAGGATGAAGGTGCCGATACCGGCGGTGCAGGTGATGCTAGTTTCTCCGTCGGGAACACCGTGCTTCAGGTTTACAGTGCCATATGGCATTCCAGTTGGGGTATCAAAGGCAGGAATAATACGCTTCGCCACGTCTTCGGCAAGACGAAGCAGCGGACCCTTGCACGGCCATTCGTCGTCGAGGTCGAGTCCAGCCTTGTGAGAGAGAAGGTGAGCGCTGAGAAGACCGCCGACGACCCTGATGTTCGTCTCGAATACGGAGACGTTTATGTTCTCCTCGAAGTCCGAGCGAGAGCTCAAAATATCTACGACCCTCTTGAACTCCGTGTAGTTTCCCATAACGACCAGCGTGTCGAGCGCGTCTATCAGCGTCAGTGAGTAGCTGCCCCACGTGTCGAATCCGTCGCAGCTAAGCGAGCGAAGCTCGTCGTAAGGATAAGCGTACGTCAAGTAGCTCGAGTACGCGTGATTAAACATGGTCCGCACCTCCTCGCGGAGTGTCAGAAGGTCCGCTCGGGCATAGTTCCTCACTGCTTGACCCGTCCCAATGATAAATAAAGGGATGATCAGCAGCTGCGATGCGATGCGATGCATTTTCCATATGTTTCTAACCTCACAGTTTCCTCTTGTTGGAGGTTAGTTTTCAATCTTTTTCACCGTCTTAAATCGGTAATAATGAAACAGTTTTCTGGGTGAAAGACGGACCGTACTTCTCTTATCGTGCATTGTTTAGACCGCACACAGAGATGGATTTTTTCCCAGTTATTATCGCATTTTCGGTACGATCAGCTGCATTCTGACAGTCGCCTCACTGACAGACACCGCAGCACAGTTTTCATCTAGCAGACAGAAATAGCAGACGACATTTCGCCAGGCGGACCGAAACTTGGCGATTAGTTCTGGTTCTTGCCGATAAGTAGCAGCACTAATCGGGCATTTAAAATTCTCCCGAAAACGCTTTGGCAATTTTCGAATTTCTGCCACGCTGTTATTCGCGTTTTTCACGAGACATGTGAACGAGATTTAAGATTTAGGAAACTTTGTACCTGTTGAATGCACTAAACGAGCTGTATAAGGTAAATTTCAAGCAAAATATTATTTAAATTCAATCCGCGAAATAAAGATGCGTCTGAAAACAGACTACCTTACATTCGCATTTGCATATTTGTAGGTTTTTCGAAATGAGCGCGGTGCGTAATTCAATTTATTGCAAAGAATTCACTCTCTTCTAAAAGTGAATTCTTTTTAAAACATTCTTACAAAAAAACTTCGTAAAAATTTGATCACAAATTAAACTCATCGTTAGTAACGTTCTAATTAATTTTCGTACAATTTATTCGGGTATATTTTACTTTGACATAATTCTGCTCATCTCTTTGCAGATCAGCTGAGGAGTGGCTGAATAAAAAGTTTGACAACCAACCTTCAAAATAATTTATTAAAAATGTTGAGTACTTGATATTTTTTTGGAATCGTCAGTAATATATGGCATAATATTATGTAGTAACTATGCGTATAGTGTGAGCATGTGTGTTGGCTAGTGGCTGTTACGCGTATGAACATATACGTCTAATGATAATAATTGATTATTATCGGTCTTGTTATCATTACAGTTATAAGATCATTGCGGTTACTATTATTGTTATTATTATCATTATCATTATTATTCATTTCAAATACACATTATCATTTTACAATCGTCGCCGCGTATAGTGACTGTTACGCGCTATAATAACAATTACTATTATCATTAAACTAAAGTAATCATTCAATCATAGTTGCAAATATTATTGGCGTGTGTGCGCTTCTGTATAATATATTATATAATTATAGTAACTTCTACATTATCATAGGTGTACGTCTGTCTGTCTGTCTGTCGCTATAAGTTTTTTTTTTTTTTTTTTTTTTTATTGTCAGTATCTCCTGACCTCTCACATCGCGGGCCGCGATCCAGGTAAAGATTTTCATTATTCATCACGATGTGCTCCGTGCGCGAAAATTTTCTATGAAAGCAATATCTCAAGTGTCTACTTTTGCCATGGAAGTTAAAGGAAATACGCGAAAGGAGCCCGGCTGTTACGACAGTATTGGTCGACGAATATTTAATTGAAGGGATGCTGCTTTTTTATTTGCAAATAATAATAATAATTACTACACCTACTATTTCAGTGATCGAAGGACTAAATGATTGATTGCTATATTTGTTAAGAACTATTATAATGATCAGCATGTATATATTTTATATATATATATATAACTATATAAGTAACTTTTTTTAAACTCGCACATACCGTTTAATATAGAATTGATTTTAAAACTTATCATGTATTATATGTCACCTTATTGATTTACAATATTCAACAATTCTGACCGCCTCTGACTCGTACAATTGTACATGGAAAACGTGTAATAATCACCTAATAAAAGACTATTCATATGACCTCGTGATCCATATCTTTAAAAATTCAATTTCTCTCCTAGTTTTTTTCTTTTTTTTTTCTTTTTTCACTTCTTACCTTTTTTTCTAGCATCAAAACCTTAACGCGTCGATAGATATGGTTTATATATATATGTGTGTGTATATATATACATATATATATATATTATATATATATATATTAGGGTGGGCCAAAAAAATCTACTATTTTCTTTTTTTCACTTTATACTCCGAAAACTTGGTTGGTAAAGACCTCAAAAACATTCTCTCCAAGTATGAGCTCTTAATTTTAATAGGAAGGTCTTCCGCCTCGCAGTTTTCTATTTTTTTCTTATGGTGAGGAAGAAAAATACATATCTAATACAATTTTTTTGTATACCTCACTGTTCAGAAGTTATTGAAGGTTAAAGTTTGATCATTTTGAAAATTTGTACAAATTTTCCCGAAACTTATGAATTAAATTGGAATTGTTTGAATTATCAACAAAAAACTGTTGAAAATAGTGTGCATTGAAGTCTGACGGTGAATATCTTCTGAACGGTTAATTTAATCGACTAATCATAAGAGACCATAATTGTAGAGCAGTAAATTTCCGACACAACCATGAGTTGCGCGTATTATAATGACTTTTTGTTGAAGAGTTATAAAATTCATAAAGAAAAAAAGACACGTACCTTAAAATGATCAAACTTTAACCTTCAATAACTTCTGAACAGTGAGGTATACAAAAAAATTGTATCAGATATGTATTTTTCTTCCTCACCATAAGAAAAAAAATAGAAAACTGCGAGGCGGAGGACCTTCCTATTAATATTGAGAGCTCATACTTGGAGAGAATGTTTCTGAGGTCTCTACCAACCAAGTTTTCGGAGTATTAAGTGAAAAAAAAAAATAGTCGATTTTTTTGGCCCACCCTGATATATATACATCATACATTTTATTACTTATATGATCGTTACATTCGCTAGTTTTCTACGTATATCAACATATTGTTGAGTTATATCATTTTTCGCTATGTTTGAAGTTCTCACAAATGAATTTAATTACATATTTACAGTCAAGATAATTAACCGCACTTAACGTTCCACATACTTGTTATGTGTGAAGAGTCGATAACTAAAATTCAGAACGCTAGTGTCTTAGCGTAAATATCCGAAATATTTATTTAATAATATAATGCTTGTCGCAATCCTTTACCTCTCTTCCTTGCTCCTTCATTTTTTTATTTTTATTTTTTTTTTTTGCAAATTTTTTTTATCAGTACAATTTTATACGAAGTTAGTTGAAAAAACTTACGCTGAGATTGGCAGTATATCGGAAAGCATCGATAAAATTTTGTCTCGATTTGCGTATCATACATATTACACGTATATTCACATCCTGAACAACAATGATTAATGCGGTTCGTCTTTACAGTGAATTTTTTTGTATTTTATTTTATTTAATTTTTTTTTCTCAAATTCCTCTAAAAGTCAATTCGCTAACACGTTTTTCGAAGAATAATTATATTAATTCAATCTATAACCCGTACGGTATATAATAAGACGCGGGTGAATTTTTCTATTTTCATTAGATTATTATAATCATCATAAATTTTCACAAAATTTCATCGAGTAGCGCACTGCGCGAATTGTGCATAATTTATTATTACGATTTTTTACAGCTCATCTACTTTTTTCAACGATATATTTGATATAATATTGCTGCGTTATGTACCTACATGGAATCAGGTGGAACACATATTAAATATATCTATGCGTAATACAACGTGTCAGTCGTTGAAAAAGGAAAGAAATATATACATATAAGTAGAAAATCCTGTTTTCGTCACACGGCGAATTATACCACAGGCATCGAATACGATAATTGCGTAAGAATTATCATATCAGAAAACGAATAAGGGAATATGGGACAACGATGGGATGTAACTTCGTATATTTTCATTTATTGTTATAAAAAAATATCTATTACGTATTGTCTCATATTCTCTTCTATGTATAACGACCGACTCACCGTTAATAAAATGCGTCGTTGCGCGCGTAGGTAATTTTTATATAAATGAAAAATTGAATACAGTTATTTGTATCTGGGATTTTGTTTTCTCTTAGCTTCGTAGACGAATCATTGAATTTAGGAGCTAAGAAAGCAACTAAGAAGTTTAAAAAATTAATACCATCTATTGATATAAAATGCGACGTGAAAATTTCTATCTGGGATTGCCAATTGACGAAAAATGAGAAATTAAATCCAGAAATTACGACAGTCTTGAAAATAATTCGCGACGTAATGATATCTGCTATTACAGTACGGGTTTAAAAATCTCGTCAACAATCTTATAAATTTAATCACGCTACACACAATTCGAATAGAAACCTCACTCGGGTATATTAACGATTGTCTTCCTTTTATATAAAAAACACGGGATAACTACGACGTATAATTGTGATAATAATTGTCGTAATATAATTTATGATAATGTTTCTTCTATCTTTCAAATCATTATTATTTATTACTATTGTTATTGTGTACGCAATGTGTGACCGATGTCGAATAATGGCGGTGTGCTTCCGGCTAGCTGTTCGAAATGCTTTAATCTTCAACGAACCGTTCTTCAAATTTATGTAAATTATCATACGTATATTATTGTAATATCTTTACTATCTTATCATGTAGTAGTTATTACGCAGCTCTCAACAACTTTCCTTCCACATGCAAAACCTTTACACAGCAGTTTATTTGCGGTATTTTATTTATTTTTTTTATATAACAAATAAAAAAAAAAAAAAATCACCGTTTAATGATGAATTTTTGCCACGAATCGATGGCAAAAAAATTTTCTATTAATTACGCTGAGAGTGAAGATTCAGTATTGCAGTTTTTGATAAATTTTTCTTCCCATTATTCACTGTCGAATGGTATTACATGCAACTATTTTCAATCGAGCAAGATCATTGCAAGTGAAAGCGCGTGAATAATAATAACGTATTGTTATTATCGTTACAAATTTTAGATTAAATGAAATATTTACAGGTATCTGTATAGAATGAGTAATAGGTATACGTATAGATACATGAACAGGATGTAATTATAAGATGAGTTAAGGAGACGCGGTTGCAGCACCGGCATGTGCATCTAATATCATTCTCACGCCATACATTTTCACACCTCGGCGTCAACAACGTAAATCGAAGCTCTGCTCCGAGGGAAAACAGTATTATATATCACATAATTTCAGGCTACTTACACTACTATATAGGTAATTATTTATATGTATATATCTATACCGATTTCCTTCGATATTTCACCTAATAATCTGCATCGTTATATTCATTATATAATTGCATCAAATTTTTGGTTTTTTTTTTGTCGTTTTTTTTTTTCTTCTTTCTAGAACGATACGTATGCATGGATATTGTATACAATATACATATACATATATGCTATTCCGTGGGTGTGCTTTTTTTTTTTTTTTTATTCATATGTATATACACATAGTATCGCGACTTGGTCATATAGTGTATTACCTATAAATTAATTCAATAATCGCTTCATATATATATATATCGATCAGCAATCGTTGCTATTCATCCCACTGGTTTACTTATACAGATTTATATTTATACACGTGTATAAATATTTTATATGTACCTATATCGGAAACAACGTTTCTATAATTATAATGTACAATGAAATTTACAGTTTTATAACGAGATCCCCCAGTGCTAGATTCTTCCCTTTATTACACGTTGCATTCTTATTTATTAATTCAATCACCGTGAAGTTGATCCTTTCCGTATATGATTATTGTATATATGCCGAAAAATCGCGATGTTCAGAATAACCGAAACGAAGAAACTTAGTGAAAGAGAAAATGCGGAAAAATAATTAAAAAAAAAAAAAAAATGCCTCTAGATCGATCGCGGATTTGTATTATTTTCTCCTTCTTCGATATTCTTCGATCTTGTCTTTCTCTCGGGCAAAATAAAAAAAAATCTACCTCGATTTGATCAGGATTGCGAAATTCTTCGCTATAATATTACGTGTATTTCCTATTGAAACTTCACGTCATACACTAATTAATCGTAAAAAATACAGAAGGTTAAAATACCGCGTGGCCAAGATTAATTGCCTTGCATGCAGATGTAATTAAGTGGAACGAACTAACAATTTTTCATCCTATTACATCTGCTGTTCATTTTTCCGAATAAAAATCTCCACCAATTTTTAAATTTCCATCCTATCCGATTTTCGTTTATTCGTATCTGTATGTGTGTGTGCGTGTGTGTGTGTGTGTGAATGTGTGTGTGTGTGTGTGTACATAGTACGCTACAAGTACGCTTAAGATAATAGTTCGTTGAATAAACGCAGTTCTGTACGCTGTCGGTGAGGGGTTCGCATTGGAACCGGCGCGAGAATGATCAACGAATGATCATAATGACATTTGTCATCGTGATCGTCATTAATCCGAAGGAACAAATAACTGCATCGGTATACAGAATGATTTCCTAACGACCGCACGGTCCGTCGTGTGCTAAAATTCAATGCGCAGGCGCTACATTTAGCAAGCCAGAGTTTGCCAGGGTGACCAACCGCGACATAAACGTAACCCTAAAAATGTCGACACCTGTTCATGTTGAGCACAACTGCATGCCGGTGAAAATAGTAAGAATTTTGAGGTTAGATTTACGACGGTTGGTCATCCTGGCAAACAATAGCTCCCGGATTGTAGCGCATGCGCGTTAAATTTTAGGAGACGACGGACGATGCAGCCGTTAGAAATTCGCTCTGTACAATGGTACAGAGTTGTTAAAAACTCCGACCGAATGGTCATCGAGCGAATGATGTCCCGCAGTTTGGTCCCAAGGATGACGAATTTCGCGCAAAATCCGGGGCGAACCTTGCTATAATCAATAGTAACGATACCGCACGCGGTCGTCAGACGGTCGTTACACGGTCAACCTCAACGTAGCGTACGGAACTGTCGCTTTGTCAGCAAATCACTTCCTTCCCGTCGATTATCGCCGTTTCCGATGATATGCTCTTAAGCCGATGCTGGGATATCGAGCGGTTCCTCTTCTGACGACATATCCGCCACGTCACGAACACCAGAACACCGATTATCGAGACCAACGACAAGAGGCCCAGACCAAGGTGCAACGGCGGCAGACGCAGTAGCATCGAACAGTGCGTCAAGGCTTCGTCGTAGCCTGACGGACAGTGCGACACGCCGTCGCACCAAAGCGACGCGTTTATGCAGGCATCCAATTCCGGACACCTTTGTTCGCAGTCCCGAGGCCTCTGAAGACCGGCCGCAGGTGTCGTCACGCTCGGTCTGAGGGGGGAAAAAACGATGATGCCGCATACTCGATTTGGGCGTAGGCTCGCAAGGAACATCAGTTTGGTGACCAATTCCGATTTCGTCGCACTACTCGTGTATGTTGCGGAACATTGAAAACTAAGAAAACTAAGGAACTCGCATTTTGTTTATTTTATTTATTTTTTTTTTTTTCTATGGCCGAAAAAACGGAATAATCCTTTGTTTCACGGTGCTACGTTGTAACGTCATTTATGGATAGAATTCATTTTCTATTCACAAATGCACTTGCGAACAGAGGGTCTGCCACATTTGTTCCGCCATTTTGGAAACGAATATTTCCAGCTTCGGATTCGTAATCACTGACCACGAAAACCACCGGGAAATTAATAAAAATGAATTACCTCTTTTCAAAAATACGTGCAACAAGAGTTGCGAAACTCCCTAGGAAACAAGCGAAACATGAATAATAGTTTTTCGAAAATATATGAAGCGAAAGGTTCCGGCATATATCCAAAACCGGTTTTTTGAGTACGCAAATAACGGTTCGGTAGCTGAAGCTTGTTCTGAGACAGAAATATATGGAAATTCATTTTCCAGACGTGTTTCGGGATAGAAACAAAACAGTTAAACATGCCGGATGTATTTTTAAATATGGTAAAGGATTGAAATGGATTTAAAACGGAAGGAGATAATTTTTCAACATCTGCAATCCAGCAAAGATTAAGAAAAAAAAAAACATCCAAAGCATAGCGTTCACCTTCCATCCCCTGAGCTTGGACCTGACAAATGAAAAAAAGCCATTCTCACCTTCTGGACAATTCGAGCCAAGTGACGGTGTAGGAGTCTATTTCATCCCCGATAAACTCTACGGCGATGCTTCTGGCCGGATCCGATCCTGGCGCAAGGATCATGGCGTTGCTACCGACGGCCCAGCCGTCGCTGAAGACCTCGACAACGTGATGCCGAAAGTCCGGCGGAGGCTTAGGGCAAACAGCAACGTGAATTTCGCCACCGGTGTGAACGACGACTCTGTTTCTGGTTGCGCAGTTGGTCTCGTTTGTCACAATAGTCCCGGGCATTTTTACATAGAGGTACCGATCAGGACCAGGATCAATCAGCCACGGATGGTTAACGCAGTTTTTCTGCAAGGGTCGAAAGACGGTCGGCGTTCGAGTTACGGAAGTGCGGTTACACGTTGTGAAATGGTTATGTTTATGCGGTGAAACGGTTATTGTAAAATTTATATAATTGACGCAGCTCACCTCCTCGTCTTCGTTCAGTGGTGACCAGAACTTAATTTCCCCGCTTGGTCCTTTGACCCGCTGATTTCTCAGGCACGGGACAGCCTTGACGAAATCCCAAACCCCCTCGAAGTGAAGATTGTTGTAATCGTCGAGGGCGTCCATGCTGCGCACGGTAAAATGGACCTCCACGACGCTCGACGTCGATTCGATGTTTATTGGTAGAGAACGGTTCGAACAAAGACAGTCGCGTTGAATGGGAGGGGCGCTCGCCCAGTTGAAGTCGTAAACCTGACAAAGAAACAGGGAACGTCCTTTCACTCGATATTCGGATGCAAAACGAGTCGAATCCATTGCAAGGCTTCGTTTCGTTTCACTGACCCGTGTGTAAACTACTCGAGTGCTAATTCTGATGTTAGTAGTAATGATGGTTACAGCGGAAACAGTAGGATTAGTGAGAATAGTAGGTCAAGTGAAAGTAATGGTAACAGTGGGAATAGTAGGAATGGTAAGAGTAGTGGGTATAGTGTGAATAGTAGGGATAGTAGGAATGGTGGGACTAGTTCAAATAGTGAGATTAGTAAGAATAGATTGTAGTGATCAGAGTGAGAATAAGCTGAAAACAGTGGAATTGGTGGAAACGATAAGGAGCAAAGTAGGAATAATAAGAATATTGGGAATAGTCGGAATAGTGAAAATAGTGGCAACGATGGGGATAGTGGGCATATTGGAAATAGTAGGAACAGTGGAAATACTCGGGAAAATCGTAATAGTGGGCATAGTGGAAATGTTAGGGTAGTAAGGGTAGTGGGATTAGTGGGAATAGCAAGGATAGTGAAAATAGTGGGAATAGTTGGAACAAACTGAAATACTGGAAATAGCAAGAATAGTGGAAATACCAAGAATAACGGGTATATTTGGAATAGTGTGAATAGTCAGAGTACACTGATATTTGTAAGAATATTTCATGGAATTTTAATAAAACGAATTTCAATGTATTTCATCGGTGACTAAAACTCTTTTTTTTATTTCGCCGGACACAGTCCCAACTATTTTACGAGTAGATAATTCCCTCGCAAGTACTGCGAGGATCTGGAAGGCAAGCGAACCGGATAAACGATAATTAATTGCCCCAAAGTTGAACCCACTGATCCAAATGTTACCGTACAACTCAAAGAGCTATTTCTCCGCCCCGAATTCAACCCTCTGAGATCCGAGCGTCGGATGCTCGGCTAAACGACCCGACGAACCGAAACGCGAACGGAGAAGCCTTCTTACCTTGGATAAATTATACACCCAAGGTGCGAGCACATCTGTCACTGTCGATTTAACGACGAATAATATTTTTTTATGTTATATTCCCATTGCTCGTATCCCCCGTACAGGTTTGTTGCGAAATTCACAGTACAGATGATCGACGATTTTTTACGTGGGTTTTGTTTGTTGTCTGTTTTTATTTTATTTTTTTTTTATCCTCAATCTTCTGCGAAACAAGAACAGTCGTTTCTTCGCACTTAAGTTGTAACAATTAACGCACACTTTTCTCCTCGCTGTATTTTTGAGCAATTTTCTTAGATTTTAAAACGATCGAGAACCCGTTATATTACAAATAATTAATCGATCGAAAGAAATCGTACTCGACGGAAGACATAAGTTTTAATCCGATCAATTGAATAAATTATCTAAGGACTGTTTATGGTCGAGTAGAATTATTTAATCGGATCGGAAAATAATCTTTTTTTTTTTTTGTTTTTCATCGGGTGCAGTAGAATTAGGTAGTCAAAATTGTCGGAAAAGAGTAAAAATTCGACCTAATTCTGCCGATCAAAACGTAAGTTCCTTTTCTCGTGAGATGATAATACAAAAGAACGAAAATAAAAAGTAATCCTGAACACAATTCGACGTAAGAGGATTTCTCGTCGCAGTTTCAGAGGAATGACAAAAACCCAGAAACAATCATAAGCTGATTTATAATACTGCAAGAATACTCGCTAATATACATATACCTGTCAATATTTATGGGAAAAAGTGGTTAAATGTAGAAAATAAAGAAAGAAATTGAACGATTCGTCGACGTCTTTACGTCACGATACAAACTTATCCAGACTCTTATACTCAATAAAATTCTTTCTAATTCCCTCTGTAATAAATTTGAACATATAAAATTCCCTGTACGGGTATAATAATAACCGAGCCACGCAGAGTTTCTTCCTAACTGATAATCGGATTACCGTTAAGGGTCTCTGAGTTTCGGGTTTTGTCGACCGAAAAGAGCGCATGAGAAGCGCGCTCTACGTGGTATGTACCTACATATGTAATATACAACATATATACGTGAGTGAATAAAATATGTAATCGGTTGGGGAAGGGGGGGGGGGGGGGGGTGAAGTGAAACGGAGCACGTATACTCGTATACACACACACTGATACACCGAGGAAAATACAGGTTATAGATTACGCAGAGGGAGGAAAGTACCTTGAGGGAAAAGCTGTTGGATCCCACGCAGAGCAGCCGATTAAAGTCCGTGCTTGAAACGCTGCGGCACGATCGGTTACCGTTCACCAGTTTGTTAAACCTCAGTTTCACCACCTCGTCATGTTCGCCCTCGAAACGGTAGACGCAACTGCAACATCGAGACGGATGAAAAGTGTTTTTCCGACTCCGTATAATCCCCCGGTTTTAGCATCGGGATCAGAGTGCCTAAATTCCTGATGTGACAAGGGATCAAGGGGAGTAAAAAGGTGATGCATATATGTATATAATAGCGCAAGTTTAAGCGAAACTTGAATTATACACTTTGCACAACTTCCTTCAACTATACATTGTACACGAATGTATGTATATTGTGTAGGTAAACATACAATGGTATAAATATATGCGTACGCACGCAACTAATGCAGACCGAAACTCTTCCCTCCAAATATATATCGTGAAACGAAATTTATCCACAAGTGTAAGTGTATACATTGTATAATTATAATACGCAAAAAATGGGGACGAGGATTCGGTAGACGTACAATTTTTCACATTTTCTTTCACTTTTCTCGTAGGCGAACCTTTCGCAGCCTCCTTATTCAAATCTTATTCCGACTGCAGGGAAGTAAACGAAATAAATTTTTTTTTCTCCCAAGAATTCTTTCCGTATACGGTGCAACATTTTTTTTCTTTCGCATTTCTTTTTTTCTAGGTATAAAAAAAAAAGTACCTCCAAAAAGCATCGATATGTATGAATATTTCTCCCACAATGTGCACGGAAACGAAAAGAATTCAACTCGACAAAAAAAAAAAAAAAAAAATGGGGGAAAATAAAAGTAAAAAGAAAACTATATCAGAACCCACCTTAAATTCTTCGATCCTCCTCTGCCGTACAGAAATATGTCACGTGGTGCCTGAAATTTTTTGTCGGCATATTGATCGCGATTACGGCTGTAAAACACCCTCGAACAAGGTCCCTTTCCGTAGGTATCTCCGTCCTGATGCAGATCGACGAACTCGTACAAGGCGCGAAAATTCACTGGCCTGAAAAGCAAGCCTTGATTTAACGTTGCTCACGGGTATCTGGATGTTTGGGATTACGAATCGCGTAAAAGGCACGATCGTGTCGGTTCCCGATTTTCCAACATAAAAAAATAAAAAAAGGACTTGCCTGAGAGCCGTCGACTCGATCATCCGCATTTCTATGGTCAGCGTGCTTCCGGAGGAGATAAAACTCTCACCGAGTGAACAGGGTCGACTTGTGTTTTGGAAAATAGCGTGGTCGCAAGTCCGCGGCACTCTGTCTTTGCAGTATCGAGCCAAGAGCGAGGTGTTTCCAGCTGGACGAGCGGCAACTGCTTGAATGGGATCACCGGTCCTCTCGAAGCTGCGTTGACGTTCTTTTTCGCTGTGTGAACAGTAGAAAAATACACTCTCGACTTTGAAGAGGGTAAAAGAACAAAAGGAAAAAAAAAGAAGACAGGGGACAAAAAATTTTGGTAACGGAACAGAAGAGAAGAGAACACACAGCTGGGTTATTGACTGCATTTTACTACGCTGACCGTGTGTAGAGGGGGTGAGGTGCGCCGAAAAGCGATTCTAAAACTGTCACATTTATACTCTATCGAATCACTAGCATTGTTATTTTAGGCAAATAAATCATTAGCAGTGGATGCGAGTGAAGTAAGCGGTGAATATGGCTAGCTGATTATAAGTGTAGGTAGGCATAATATTTAATGTTTGTTATTATATGGAAGGAACTCAACTGGTTTCTGCTGCTTAGACTAGAGGAAAACAGAGAAAAAGAAAAGACAAAGATTAGTCTCGGAGTGAAAGTAATCGTCTCCCTTGGCTATTCATTCTACGCATTTTTTAGAGACACATATTTTGGTACAAACAAAGAAGCGCTGATACGAAAACTACCCGCAATTTTAGGATTCGAATTTCTTCGACGCATCGCTCTTAGGCGTGACCTGCACGATGCAACGCTCGCTGAATAATAAACCGCGTGCTTCCCCCACTCTCATCACTCTGCGGACTCGCAGAGGAAACGAGAAGCGACTCGGAGTGGGGAAAACGCGTCGCTCATTCGTCGCTGAGCGTTGCATCGTGCAGGTCACGCTGTAGTGCGAACAAAATAATCAGAATCCGTCTAGGAATTCATGAATTGAAACGAAAATAAAATTGGAAAAAATTTCAGTTTCTTTTCAGAACACTAAACTTTGAGTCAACATGTTAATTGAAAGATTATAAATAATAAAACCGATATGGCACGTGACGATCAAGAGCGTAGTGGGATTTTGTGAAAGGCAATTGAAGAGTAAAAAATGTTGCATTTTCCACATCTTTGAGTAAAATTTAAAACTCTTGACAATTGCTTTCTACATTAACAAAGCTTTTATTTGTCCGGAAAATATTTGAACATCTGCGCACTAATTCTGGCGTTCCTACGAATCAGAATATTAATGCCGTTGGTTGGCTGAAAATTCATACTATCCATTGATTTTATTACCATATTCATCGACAAATTATATTCGTAAGCTGCGAAATCTCTTCATAAATACGAAAATACTGAAATCATAAAGAACAGCTGTAAATCACTTCACTAAATTCGTTAGATTTCACTCTACTGTAGATAATTTTATTCATAAAACTATTTCTACAAATTCACTGAGACACTTCCTTTCCAATCATGCTAATCGATATCAATTATAACCATCAAATGGCAACGTCCGATTGACTACTGCACAAAAAAAAAGAAAAAAAAAAGAACCTTTCGTTAACTTACAGAAAATAATCGTCTGATTAGAACGAGCTATCGTAATTTGAAATCGAATTAACGATTTCGGAACGATTTCAAACGAAGCTTTCGTATGCAAACAACAATTCGATTATTTTTTAATTTCGTAGTTTTAAAGTCAACTTCGCAATTTACGAATACAACAAGTTTCAAAGTTCTCCGCCAATCAACATCACACTCGACGAACGGATACCGGGAATTGTTTCAACGCTGAAAACTCACCACAATATGTCGTTGCACTCCGTCATGGGTCGCATCTGTCCGTCCCAAATCATAAGGGTGGTAGCGCACTCCTCTTCCGACACCGTTGGGTTGATCGTACTGCCGACGTGAAATTTGAGCACCGAAAGCCATACCCTGAACTGCGGCTCTGGGATCCGGGGCGCCGGCTTTCTCCAGACGGTCCCAGGACGCTGTTCGGGAAACTTTGGCAGCGGTCTCGGAGGCGTTGGACTCGGCTGAGCCGGTCCCATTCCCTGGAGATGGTAGAGGCAGGTGCTGTTCCGAGGAAGCGTGTGTCTCGGGGATGCCAAAAGACCACCGCCGTTACCTTGGAGCCAAAATTCGCACCTCTTGTTCCTCGAGTAAGTCGGTGAATTGATGTCGACGAACTTCACCTGCGTGAGAAATAAAAGAGGGGGGTGGTGGGGGGGGTTTGAAGTTCCGAAATTTAAAAGTGCGGAACTTTGACTTGTCGGGTTTCAAACCATCCGAAACTTTGATTTTTCGTCAAAGTTTTGATATCTTTACCCGCTTCAAGTTTTACCATCAAAAAATTAAAATTCAAAATTTCAACTTCGCTCCAAAAGAGGAAATAATTGATGCATAAAAATAGCTAGCCAAGATGCGGTTCTTCTTCACTTTCCTATCCACTCGATTCTTAGATTTCGGAGCCCGCAGGGCATCGCAAACACATCGGGCCGAGTGTGAATTCCGATACTATGCAAGATTTGTTTAAAATTGGTTTTCACTCATCGACTTCCTATAGCTTGGGCTCCTTTGAACGACGGGAAGAGTTCAACTCCCCTCTCGGAAATCGAGCACATAGTTCAAATACCGAAAATCGCTGTGCTACATCGCACCAGGGGCTAATTCAATCGATTTTATCTCTCGCCAGGTTTGCGGAGAGAAGGGTAGGAAAATAATAATAACAATGATAATAACAGCGGAAAAAAAAACAAGAACGAAATTATTACACCGGGTGGTGAAAATATCCCGAATTTTAATTCAGATTTTTGTTCTTCACAAGAGTTGTTTGATTAAAATTTTATTCACCCCAGAGGCTCCGGTATATTCTCGATATTCGTTCGAACTTTTGATGGAAAGGGATTACACTTTTCAGTTTTTCGTTTGACTGAAAGAAAAAAAAAAAACAAAAAAAAAAACAACAGAACACAACACTCGGTTTTTGTTAGACAATAGAACTTTTCACGCGACTATTAACGTAACGTATACTAGACTTTCCGGTAACAACTATAAAACTAATTTTCATTTTCTACCTAGAACAATATTTTTCGATTGTGTTAAATAATGAAAATAGTTGAGGACTGAGCGGTAATCGGAACTGAAAATTTCTCTCGGTATACGACTCAACGCCAATAAATATTCATCGCTAGGAGAGCTTCGTCAATGATGTACATGTATGAAACGGAGCGAGACTTATGTACCTGGACTTCGAGCTGAAACCCGTGGAGTGAGTGCACGGGCGTCGGGTGTAGGAAGGTACCAAAAGGCGAGGTGGTGAATTCGACGAGGAGTTCAGGCCCGCTGCTTATCGCCTCCGGTACCGGTTCTCCACCCCCGCAAAATTTCAGTATAACCGGATCCCGCGTTGTGTAGCCGTCATAGACGGTCACGTAATCCTGCAAAGTGTGCACGGAAAAAATATTAAAAAAACTCTATCGGACCTCGAAGTCGTGGAGGAAATATTTTTTTCCTACCACGTTTCGGCTTAGCTGTCTTCGTATATTATTATTATTATTTAGGTACATCGTACCTAACTTTCACTATAATATGATTCTTCTTGATGCAAAATAAAGAGATTTTGTATTCGTCAAAGAGCAAAATAAAAGTGCGATTACGTATTTCGTTATTTTATTGTTTATAAAAATATTTTCGAAAAATCATCGAGCTGATGTAAAGGTATAATGTCGGCACGTAGGTACACAGTTTTGTGGAAATTACGAAATATTTTCTGTCACACGTTAGCGCGAATCGTTAAAATGGGATGAGAAATAAAGATAGAGAAAGAGAGAAAGATAATTTAATTTAAAGAAGAACGGAAAGGAAAAAATGTAAAATAAAATTGCCCGCTGACTCGACGCGTGTCTAGAATATCTTTGACGTTATTCTCTCAGGCCCGACGCGAAATATATTCACATGGAAGATAACGTGATGATTTTATTTTATTTTTCATTTTTAATTTTTTATTTTTTTTCTTCCATTTTTTCTTCCTCCGAATTAGCATACACTTTTCAGAGTTGAATCCAATCGACACGCAGCATCTCATCTTGAGATCTACGCGCCCTCAGAACCGTTGAAAAGGAATTTTGAAACACGCTGTTATATTGACAGGAATTTTGTAAGCATACTATATTTCGTCCGAGTCGGCTAGAAAATTTAAAATTTTTAAGTAAAAATGAATATTTTCCACAACAACGTGTATAATGAATATTAAAATATTGTAATAGAACTGCAATTTTTTTTTTTTTTTTTTTTTTATAAAACTGTATTAATTCATTTAATTTTGTCTATTTTGAGACAGAACGACGGTTTTCTCGTGATGTTTCTTTTCAGAGGGACTGGATTTTTTCCTTCGCATAATTTTTCTCCCCACCGTTTCGGAGCCATTGTAGTTATCTCGCACCTGAACGACGTCGCAGTCCTGCCAAAGTCGTAATTCCCGAGGCGGAGGTTCGGCCTGAGTCGCAGGTCTGGCCCTGACAGCGACGAGCTGTCCTCTCGACTGCCGAACGGAAATGAGAGCGTGCTTTCCCGGCGGCACCTCGTGCTGACGGACCTGCGATGCACCAGAACCATTAAATCCTGTATACAATAATATACAGATATACGGGCAAAGTGGATTTTCAGAGGCCGAGGGTGTACCTACGGTGTAACAATATGGCGCTCAGGAACAAACGCCAACGGCATTCAAAGTACAAAGCTGTACCTACGATTTATCCCAGAGCTTGCGGGAGCGAGTCGAAACCTCCGGGCTATCCGGAAGCTAGATCGATAGTTTTAATATACCTCGAAACTTTATTCATCAGAGCCTGCGAACTTGGCACGAAAGGAACGATGGAAACTGGGGAGGGGAAAATAAAAGATTTCCTGCAAAACGATGATTGCTCCATATATCAGGTTAAATTAGGTTAGGTTAAATCGACTCGGGTCAGGTTATATTGTAACGGTAATTGATCCATACACTCGATTAGGTAGGGTTAGGATTTTATAGGTTAGGTGGGGTTATATCATAACGGTAATTGATCTTTACACTAGATTAGGTGAGGTTAGGATTTTATAGGTTAGGTTGGGTTATATCATAACGGTAATTGATCTATACACTAGATTAGGTTAGGTTAGGATTTTATATATTAGGTTAGGTTATATTATAACGGTAATTGATTTATATACTAGATTAGGTCAGGTTAGGATTTTGTAGGTTAGGTTACGTTAGGTTAGGACTTTATAGAATCCCGAGAGGGAAAGAAAATATCAACAGCTAAATATCGACTTGTCAGAATGAAAATTTTGAACACGGATGGTGAATTTTCGAAAAATAGCATACATTCTCATAAAAAAAAAGAAAATCGATTATCACGCAACGTTTGTAAAAATCGTATCGTGTATTCGTAAATTGCGACTTATATATGAAAGAAGTATATAAAATCTATCGCACAAAAATTCTGTATCATTGGATCGAAAAAATAAAAATTTCTCCGGGATTATTTCCGCACGCTATATGGTATAGATTCCAATATTTAAAACGCGTCTAATCATTTTCTTCATTTGAGAAAAGTGGTACCTAGCGAAAAATAGAACCATTGGGCTACGTATAGTACTAATTTTGCATGTCGTTTTTCACCGACAGAGGAATCCAGCTCAGAGATGAGAATCGTAGCAGCCTTATCTAAAAATCGACCACGAATCATAACAAGCACAGCCGAGTTTCAATTTGACTTCGGTTTGCGTCGGGATCAGGAAACGGTCCTTAGGGTCAGCCGCAATTAAGGAAAACCCGCAGACGTCCCTTCGGCAAAGGAATGGCAGGGTTAAAGCCCTGGTCAAAACGCGTAAAGGAAGACAACGTTTCCCTGCAGGGAGTATTGGGGGGAATTATCTCAAGCACGAAGACGTGATGGTTGAGAGGTGAGGATTGAGCGAACTCACCGCGTAGTAACAGGTCAAATTGCGAGGATACAATCCGGGGAAGTTTGGCGATTGGAGTCTGCACTTCTTCCTGTCGCAGTCGCTGAATATACGCGAACAGTAAGTACCGGATATCAAATCCCCGAGGTACTGCTCGGACGATGTTGACCTAGTCGGCTGCAGCGTGTGGACCGGAAGTTCACCAGTCTGACCGGAAACCGTCATCGAAGAATTCTCCAAATCGGTAACCGTCTGATAAACCGTCGGGACCGGCGACGTTGTCAACTGCGTCATTCCTGCCAAAGCGTAAGAAATTCATCGGTTTTTCACCCCCCCCCCCCCCCCATTAAACTGAACATAAAGCTTATATTTTCATCCATAGACGACCAGGAATATAAATAACATAACGGGTGTATGCAATGAAATTAGAACTCACCTACGAACGGATTTCCGTACCGCACAACGGCGTCCGACTTCCTAATCATCTTGTACTCCATCCTGAAGTCGAAGTTATACCCGGTCTGGTCGTTGCTTAACCTCAAGAGACGTAGAGTCAGAGAAACGCTCGACGTTTCGCTGTAGTAAATGGCCGGTCCCCAAGAGGTTCCGCACCATAAACCTCCGACGTCTGGCCGCTGGGCCTCAGCGATCTGAAGGGAACCGTCGGGGCAACCCTCGGCCGTAAAAGAAACGAAACGGCCGAGAGTGAAGCTGTCGAATGTCAGCTGAAAGAAATTTTAATCTTACCGTCGTTTCTCGCATTCGTTCCCGACCGAATTCATGTTTTTTTTTCTTTTTTTTTTCTCACTCTTTTACCTTCCCGGAATATATTTAATTACAATATAATCGATTCGTTAACCGTATTAAATAAATGCATAAATAATGTAACGCAGGAATTTCCCTTCTTTCCGTACGACGACTGTTCAGTTTTGCGATTTTTTTTTTCTTTTCCACTCCTTTTATTTTACTCCTCTACTTTTTTCTATTCCTTTATTTTTCCCCTTTTCCATTCGTCATACATTTTATAACGTATATATATACCGACATGCCCGTAACGGTGATGACGCGACGGATTAACTTCTCAACCGTTTCTGACGTGAAAAACAACGTTCAAGTATTTTATGCGTTTTAACAGAGGCTGAAGACTACTGCTCCTACATCTGCATACCTATATACGTAATATAGCAGATCGAGAGAAGCGCGCAGTTTTTTATAATAAGGCCGACTCGTGAAATCATTTTTTTTTTTTTTCCTCTATTTCCTACCTTTCTGCGTCCGTGTTGCAGATATATTCCATTTATCTAAAAATAATGAGACACGGTAAAGGATTATCAACGTTCGTTAATCTCATTATTGTACAAATGTCGATGCTTCGAATGGGAGGGAATGTTTTTTATTCGTTCCCTTCCTCGATTTTTCTATCATAGAGGTAAACCGCTGAGGCGAGTGATTCTGATTTTGGTTCGAAAAAAAAAAAAAAAAAAAAATAAAAAAAACCTGTGCTGGAACGCTTCCAACTCTCAACTACCGGTATTTTATTTTACTTTTGTTAGGTTACAGTGTGCGTGTGTGTGTGTGTGTGTATGCGTATATTTTGGTTCTTTTTTTTTCTAGTTTTGTACGAATCTTTTTTTCCCCCTCGATTTTATTTCCCTTGTTTCGAGCCCCCAAAGCGACCTGGATTTACGTCAATTCCAGGATATCTGTTTGCAGAGTTTCGCTATCTACAACAGTTCGGTTTGATCGCGGTGGATCCAATCGTGCAAAAAACAAACAGAAAACAAATAAGGAAAAAAAAAAAAAAACACGGAGGAAAAACAGGCTTATGGTATATTCCGTAGATCATATTGTAACGATTTAAATAAGCCCGTCTGAAATTAAAACCAAAACTCACGATCAGTTGGAACTGATTCTCAGTGTCCATCACGAGGTCTATGTACGTGACTTATAAGTGACTTTTGTATTTTCTTAAAATTTGACTTCGATAATAATTATAGTATTTATTTCACACAAGAAATTTTAGCAAAGATATTTGTCAAATAATTAGGAAATCAGTGTGAAGTTATGCATGAAAGCTTCTGCGATATCTTCAAGAATGAAAGAAAGATCTTTACTACTGTTGATCAAAAGTTAAGTTAACATTGACGAAACCATTTGAAATACTGAAGAGAAAACTTCAACGGAGCACAATCAAAATGGGAGAGAGAGAGATTAGACAAAAATAACTAAATAAAGAACAGAGTGAAAGTTTTAACGAATAAAGAGATAATTTAAATTTGCAATATTAAAATTATACACTCTTTGTATAAAAATAATTTATGTATAGAATGAGCGAATGTTTATACAATTTTATGTATGTAGCATAGCTTATTGCTTCAATTTCAATAAAATATAATATACAATAAAATTCTTTACAGATTTCTATCATTTTATACCCGATTTTTTATACCGTCTCATATAATAAAAAAAAAAAATATATAAATTATAATATAACTCAAATTATTAAATTCACTATCATATTGTTACACAGCTTCGAAAATCACACGTAACAGAATAATTATAATTATAAATAGTTATAAACGGATCGGACGAAATAAAAAAATCGGCAAAAAAAATTTCCTGCCGGTGTTTAAGCGCCGTTGGCTACATACTTTGCCGAATAATGCTTAAAAGGCTGTCCTGGACCGAGTTTTGCGAAAATATAGAAAAAGAAAACCAAAGCAAATCGTCAAAGTGTAAAGTTTTAAAATTCACCTGCACAATGTCGCCGAGATCGCCTCCGGGCGCGTTAAACGCGAGTTTGCATATGTAGGGCACCTTGTCTTCCTTCGGCCGGTGAAGTTCCAGTTCATAAGTTTTACCCACGTTACCGTAGTAAGTTTTGTTGCAGGCTGAAAACAGAAATCGATAAATATAACGTCTCGTGCTCACCGACTTGAAAACTTGTTTATCCCCCGTTCCGCAGTCCAGGTTAGTAAGATAAAAGTTCTTTTTTTCCCGAGCGTTTTTCGCCCAAGCTTTACAAACTCATTCCCGATTCAAAGGTTTTTTTTTTTTTTTTAATCAAAAATTTATCATCGTATTATATATATATATAATTCCAGTTTTCATTTTCTCTCTCCCTCTCTGTTTTTTTATTTTTTTTTTTTTTTTTTTTGAGCAGAATTTTACGACACAACAATCGATATTTCTACATAAACTTGATAAGAAAATCTTTACTGCGTAATTGATCGTCTGTCATCGTTATGTAACGAGAATGAAAATTGGTTTGATCCTTAAAACAGTAATTTCAACGCGATGAAAATTCTCTCTAAATCATTCTCTTGGTATATATAAAATTTGTAATTTTTTTTTGCAAATTATGCTACACCACCGTGTCACTAAATTCATTTAGTACAACGACTTAATAAATTTCAAACAACCGCATAATTAACTAACGAAATTACGGACAGAATTACCTAGAAAAATATACCGAAACCGTTTCAACAACGTTGCTAAATTTAACGACGCTAATATAATCAGTACAATTGTCTGTAAAATCGTCGAGTAGATACGACCGATCAGTATGTGTAAAAAAATTTCTACCATCCACTCAAACTTCCACGATATCGCAAATTCATATACCTACTATGCGTACCTATAACCAATGTATAATGTAAAATTTGCAACATGAATTCCGCATTGCAAAAAATTCCCAGACGGTTTCGCATAATGCGGGAATTTCAAGTGCGTTATACATACGTCTGCGTATAAAATACTGCGAGTGCTTTCTGCCCGACGAAGCCTTTCATGTGGGTGGTACTGCATCATATCCAACCCCCGTTTCAGTTCAGAAGTGGAAACGTGCATATCAAACGTTCTCGGAAAGCGCGACGCTGTACACTGTTTTCAACAAGCTCCGATCGCGTTGAATGCAATTCACGCTCTCTTCCCTCATTTTTCATGCTGTTTCTTCTTCTTCATTTATTTATTTATTTTTTTTTTTTTTAACTCTTTCCATCTCTGACGTACACGGATAATACGAAGTACAAATTTGAGCAGAAACGTCGGGTATCTTTTAATTTCATCTTGTTTCTATTTTACGTTTTAATTATTGTTATCATTATTATTATTATTATTATTATTTTTACTCTTGTCTACAGGAGTTATGTGAAGATAAAAAAGGTTTATAAAGGAGAGAGAGAGAGAGAGATAAAAAATTTATGCCTAGACGACCGTCATTCTCAGTTGTTAAAATATGTACATGGCGTCATGTGCAAGTTTGTATAACTTTACGTAACCAACGGAATGATTTTTGTTTCTTTTCTTTCTTTTTTTGTTTTTTTTGGCGCGTTTCACTCGAGCTTGACGATGATTATTTTTCAACCACGCCGTGCGTAATGATCATTACTACGTGCGGCACGCGTGTACATCTTGTTAAATTCATCTCTTTGAAAAATATGCATTCTCGATTCTGCAAACAACTGCGAATAAAATTATACACACAGCGCGTCTGGATATGAAGTCGAGATTCATTTTTCTACGTTTTGAAAATTCGTTGAATGTGTTTTTATTTTTTTTTTTTTTTCATTAAAATAAAACATTTCAAACGAATAATAAAGAAACGATTTCAAAATGTTGCAAATATTTCTGAGATTTGGAAAACTGTTTAGGTTTCGGGGAAGCCGTGGTTTTCTTATTTATTTATTTAGTTTTTTTTTTGGTTTTTCTTTTTTATCGAGGGACAGGTCGGATTGTGGATATACTTTATTCACGTTAAGCAATCAGCCGAACTCCGGAGGCATCAAAAGCAGCAACACAACACGCCCTGCGATAGAATTATTCAACGAGTTGCTTCAGCCAGTTAAGTTAAGGAGCCATTAAAGCCGAACACGCGTTTCTCAGGGGCTCTCAGGACGATTGAGGAGAAAAACGTGCTGCCAATTTCAATGCGAGATTAAACCACGCGCGTTGCTTCGGATTTGCAAATAAATAATTTCCGTACGATATGTGCATTTTTTATAATAAATATCTTGTTATGCCTATAAAAACTAATAAACTATACACAAGGAATTCCTTGCGAAGTTGAGCAACGTCTGAAATTCGCCATTTTTGATTTTAGTCAAAATATTTTCTGCAATTGTTTCAATTTTCAAACAGTATCCTGTCATTTTTTAGAATTTTTCTTCGGCTGATTAATTTATAAATATTGGGAGTGATTTTGAAAAGAACCGTTATTAAAATTATGGGGAGTTTTTTATTTTTTTTTTTTTGGTTTTCAACACTTATAATTCTCTTGATCAACTAAAACATTGTTTGAACAGTCTGAAAATTTTCAAGACTTCTATTTATTACTTAGAATATTTTTAGACCGATTTCATTATGAAGTTCATAAAAAAAATTGAATGTGACAAAAAAATAAACAAAAATTGCTACGTAATGGAATCGATCTAGAAATGTTCTAAGTGATGAATCGAAATTTTGAAATTTTGCTGGGAATTTTCAGACAGTTGCAACAATTTTTTAACTGACAAAAAAAAAAAAAAAAAAAAAAAAATAAATAAATAAATAAATAAATAAATCGAAAGTGCTGAAAATACAGTTTGTGAGAATTTTTGAGAATTTTAAAAAAGGTCCTTTTTAAAATCATTACAAAAATTTATAAGTAATCGAGGAGTTGAAAAAAAAAAATCTGGAAAATTCAGGGCACTGTTTCAAAGTTGGGACAACTGTAGAAAAAAATTAAAACAAAATCAGAAATAAGGGTGAGACGTTATTTCGGTTCGCATAGAATTTTCCATATATTATTACAGAATTCGTCACATTATAGATGCAAATCGCGCAAAGATCAAAATTGCTATTAGTAAGAAAAAAAAAAAAAAAAAAACACGCGAAGCTTATAATGTATCATCGCATAAACGAAATTCTCACAAGACTTGGCCGATTTTCAAATCGAATACCCTCGATTTTTGCACCAAAGATTCGTTTTTTTTATTTATTTATTTATTTTTTTAAATCATTTCTTTTCTCTCCTATTCATCTGTTCTTGTTTTACTCCATTACGTGTATGTAACTTACACGCATATTCAACATCGGATTCGCCTGCAAGCTGCCTCGCATATACATGTGTAACTTACATTATACACAGATTAGAGTTTTATCATATCTCCATATGTTTCGAAATAATTAGACCGCAGACTGCGCTCGTTCCGCTCTGCTCGCCTTCCGGAAATAAGCACGAAAAAGACAGAAAGGAAGGAAAAAAGAGTCGGAGCTTTGTCAGTTTTTTTTTATTCTTCTTTTTCTCTTTGTTTCTTTGCTTTTTGGCTTCATTTTTTCAGCGCCAGGTCATTTGAAGATTTTTAAGCCTTATTGTTAATATACATCATTTTCGTTTATTTTTTCTCGTCTCTTGTTCTTTCAGTCCTCTCCTTCTAACGATATATTACACGGTATGATTACACACGCTAAATTTTTCCACTCGTTTCGTACATGCGATATATTTGTTCATTAATTTAATCTCTCTGGAATGCTGTGTATAATTTAATTCAATTTTCATCTCAGAGTGACGGATTTCACCAAATTCACAGCGCAGCTGACGCGTCTTTAAACATTACCTTTTTTTTCAAATATTATATTCCTCCTTTAAACGTATCTTTTTGAACACTAAGAAAAAAAATTATTCGATAGAAATGAACATGATTGTGTGTATAATTCATTTCCAAACACGTGATTCTTTCTCTCTTGTTTTTTATTATCAACTTTCTTACTCAAGGTTTCAAAAGTTTTCATCTGACACTAAGTACAAAATACATTTCACCTTAAATGGCATGTTATAAGGTAGAACGTTAAAATTCGTATTACAGACACGTGTAATTAGTTACGAAATAGGTCGAAAAAAAAAAAAAAAAAAGAAAGAAAGAAAGAAAAAACTTTTCGAATCAAAAAATACTCCCGATGACCAGCACTCGACGAAATTTCACCTCAGAAAAAAAGAAAAAAGAAAATAATAACGTACCGTTCTAGGGTTAAATTGGCTGAGCTCGGACAGCCAGCTTTCACGGTACGGAGAAGTTTAGTTTAGGAAATTTTTATCGGCCTGTCAGAAACACTGTAAAAACTGTATAAAATGTGCAGGAAAATAGCGTGTGGTCAACGTGTACGGAATGCCTGCTAAGAACGCGGATATTCGCCAGGTTGCCCCTCCTGCATAATATTTTCGTCGCTTCTTCTCCCCGGAAATTTGAAATACCTTTTGCCTTTAGCTTAGTGTGTATATGCGTTACGCGGACACCAGGGTGACCAACCGTCATAAATTTAGACAACAGTTCGCCGCGATTTACGCAACCTCAAAAATCCTAACAGCTGTCTGTACTGGGCACAACTCCCAGCGACAACTGTGAAAACTTTTGAGGTTAAGTTCATGACGGTTGGTCACCCTGATCCAAACAAATGCTCTCGGATTTCGGCGCATGCGCGCTACATTGTTGATGTACGACAGACTATTCGGCCGTTGGATAATCGCAGATATATAGGGACCCGTTGTAATGGGGAAATGTGTAAATATTGAATAAAATATTGAAATCTGAGTGAGAAAATGTTTTTCATGTATTTTAATTGAATAATAATCAGTAAACCCGTTAGACGTCCCTATTAAATATCAACTAAAGAGTTCCAGGAGCATCTTATTTAAGACACAAACTGATCGGCTGGCAGCTGTAAAGACGAAAAAAAATTTTACTAACAATTATCCATCATAAATTCGATAAAAAGAAAAAAAAAACGATTAAAAATTAAATGTGCCCGATCTTCCACTCAACCGACAATGCTCATCTTTCGCGAGAACTTTTGTTTCTACCTAAACTAACTATTTCAGGGAAAATTTTTTTATTTTGAAACACACTAATATATGTGTATACACACACAGACGTAGACATTCACGTGCATAGATACATAAACGTGCGCATGACGCGAGTTTGACCCAAATGCAGGTCAGTTGGCGAAAAGCCAGCACGCTGTGTCTACTCGAAATCCATCGTCAACGGTCTTATTTTTCTCACGGACGGTGCTGCAGATCCATGTATGTATTTATGTACATATATACATACACACGTCCCATGTGTCTCTACATACACGTATATATGTATATATTTGTGTGTTTATTTATGCAGTTTTTTTCAATTTTGCATGCGAACGACGCGTGGAGGGTGAATTGTATTCGAACCGTCTACCTACGTATCTATAATATAATATTATATACCGGGCTTTATATTTCGCGAAAACGTCACCGAAAGGTACGTGGAGTAAGGTGCGCAAAAATGACTTAACCTTTCGTCTAACTTGTTTACAGTCCGAAACATAATGCGATATCGATTCCGTACGAATTTTATGACAACGGATTTCCACTTTCTCACGTCAGCTGCATGACCGGTCATTGCCGTATGATACGTATAGAATTGAACTCGCATTTTGTTTCGTATCGAAAAACAAGTTAGCCGTAAGGCTTGCTTAAGTCATTTCCGCATTTTACTGTAAATGAAAAATTCAACCCGGGGAAGATATTTGTCCGCATTTCGACAAAGGACGGATCAGTTATAAATTATCACATTAAAATAACCGTAATGTGTCGAATGCCGTCCGGTCTCGATGATAAATTCAGAATGAATAATGGCGAAATCCTGGGGTGAGGAGAGACGGACAGACAGAGAGAGAGAGAACAGAATTTATCGTAACTCCAGACACGTGTCGATCTCCCAAGGAATACGCAACGAGTACACGGAAGGAATACATATAAAAAAAAAAAAGAAATTAATGTAATACAGAAAAAATAGACAAATGTATTATAGATGTAAAGTAACTAGGTAGACAAAGAGAAGAGAAAGAGAGAAAGAGAGAGAGAAGATGACGTCCAAGATCCTTCGGTAGCTTTGCTACAGGAGCACGTTCAATCCGTAATTGCGGTCCCTTTACCCTCTTCCCTTTCCTTAGCCTTAACCTGCACCCTATCTCCTACACCCCTTTGAAAACCCACCCTCAACAGTCTCGATGCGTCCTAGAATTTTGCACAACCGACGTTTAACGAAACTACCCCGTATTACCTGCACATAGGTAAATGTCCTCACGTGTTTTGGGATTAAAATTCAGTTCGGATTTCGTGCTCCAATTCGCGGCCATTATTTAACCGAGCAGCCGTTATCGAGCTGACTCCACCGTCTCTCTCCCGTCCCATATTCCCTCTCCTCATCTCGCTTCACCGCGGAAAAATCATCCCCCCCTCCCCAACCACCCGCTTACTGGCCCGTCACTGCAATCGGCACCTTTATTATACATGTGTGTGTGTGTATATATATATATATATATCTAGGATATGTACAGCACAACAATAACTACTGCAGTACTGTCGATAACCTCGACAAAGTTAGCTAGTTGAACAACAATAATAATAACAATAATAATAACGATGATAATAATAATAGATTTACCATTGGCCAAATTTTTACATTATACACAGTATTCGTTGTGAATTTGTGAAATCGTGTAATTCCAACGTTTATAGCGAATTTGAATCGCGAACAACGTTTTAACAAGTCGTCATTTACTGCACGGATTAAATAACATTGTAATATTTCATTGCGATACGGGATGCTTGGTATACGGAATTGATTTTCCCATCTACATTATACGTATATAATTTACAGAAGCGTTATCGTGACGATAAATCTACTCATTAAATTTATTACCAACACATACGATATTGTAAGAATCGAGTCTATTTTAACCGTAGTCTGCAAAACTGGTTATGAAAAGGAAATTGAACCAAGCGGTTGATAATTATGTAAGAAGTTCTTCACCCGTGTAGAAGCTTTTCAAGCTCGTGCACGAGCTTTAATTAAGCGTTACGTTATTACACGTTCTTACACGTGTTTTTTTTTTTTTTGTTGAAATTTGTTATTCACGTAATTCGAAAAGTTATATACCGGACCGATCGAATCGGACGTTCGGTCGGTTTCGATCGTTTTTGCATTATTCGATTACACCTCTAGTTTCGTTTTTGGAATATTCAAGCGGCAGGGAATAGAGAGTTCAGCCGGCCACCTTAATCGGATAATCTCGGTAGCTGCGTGTAATCTCTCTTCTGTCGTCGAACTGTGCGGATAATATACACATATAAGGACGCATAGACCAATTTACAGACTCAGGCTCGGTTGTGTGATTGCGGTAATATGCAAAATAGGCAATTAAAAGATTAGGGATATGATTTCATATTCATGGAAAGTCGTAGGTAGTTACTAAACCTGCCTGTGACAGCTCTACGTACATATATATATATATATATATATATATATATATATATATATATATATATATATATATATATATATATATATATATATATATATATATATATATATAGGCATGCGTGTGTCATACTTATGCGGATAAATGACAGTGATATCGATATAACAATACGACTGCGTGAGTTGGAAATTTATTTGCCGGAATACTTGGTGTCGGTGAAACCATCTCCCTGATCACTCTGGCTTAATTTAAGTACACCCAACTCATCAGCCCTTACTCAATTTCCTCCTAATTTCTCTCCACCTCGGTATCGTTTTCTTCTTTTCCCTCTCTCTCACTCTCTCCCTTCTTACAAGGGTGGTATCGCGTGTCGATCACTCCGATTTGATTTCTTTCGTAATAAGTTATAAGAGACTAAAGACTAAGCGACACGTATTTTCTTTTATCTGCCATTAAACATTTTGAGGGGGTGAAACAACCCTCCGAAGTAAGGAATGTCAAGGAGTGATTTGCCAGTTTTTATTTACTTATTTATTTGTTTTTTTTTTTTTTTTTTTCAATTAAGAAAATTACATTTTTCATATCTCGTTACGAGAAAACTTTTCCAGTTGGGTTGGTTAAAGAATGTTATGTTCTTGTGGGTGAAATTACTTGCTTTACTTCGGAGGGTGGTTTCACCCCCTGAAAGTGTTCAATGGCAGATTAAAAAAAAAAAAAAAAAAAAAAAAAGCAATACGTCTTGCTTAGTTTTTACTCTACTATGACATATTACAAAGGAAATAAAATCGACGAGATCGATCTTGGATACCTTTCTTTCCGTCCTTTGTTAGACGACGACATTGATATCACACATGTGTTTAATCTTTGTTCGTTTTCTTTTGTTTTTACTAAAAATTTTAATTTTATATATACTTTTCCTTTGTTCAAAATTTAAACAAATTAGGAAACATGTAATCCGTGCAACGGACATTGATATTCCATGGGAAGGGCGAGCGATTCTTGAGGGACTGATAACACTCAATTTCACCCCGATAACCTCGAAACATAAATCCTAAATTTTCACAGGACCCTGATTTATTTATTCAGTAATTTGTTGTTTATGATTTTTTCCTCTCAGCCTCCCTGTGCATTCTTTGTTTCCTTCTCGCCAGAAATACCACCCTTTTCATTCCGGTCACGTAATCGTTCCACCGTTTCGATATCCCTGCATCGATATTATCATCTGTGTGTTTACACTAGCGGTGCTACGGTTTTTCGTTTTTTGTGCGAAGAGATAAAGGAAAAACGGGAAAAAGAGACGTAAAACGCTGAGAGCAAAGAAAGAGGAAGGGGGAAAAGAAAAAAAATGGGTGAGGGCTCGGAATAAGCGTCAAGGAAGGAAAACTGACGGTTGATAGATCGTTATAAAAGTTATAAAAGAAAGAGGAGGAGGGGAACAAACAGAAAAACAAAATACAACAACAATGCGATCTCGCAACTCTTTTCAGCAATCCGACTCGTAGTCGGATCGTAGATAGATCCCTATCTGATGCATTAATGCACTCCCGATATTCATATTTCTTTCCACGACATAAAAAATGAAACTCCTCCATCTTCGGTAATAATAAATAAAAACAAAAGTAATAGTAAATAATGACGATGATTATGGTGGTAGTAATAACAATAACAATAATAATAATGACGATGATGAGAATGATTTAAATTGCCACCAATTTACCGTGACGACAAATTCTTTTTCGGCAGGTTCGTTAGATAATAAAAATACGATTAAATTCGTTAGTAGAAAGAGAGAGAAAAAAATAAATAAATAAATAAAAGGAAGATAAATCAATAACACGACTATACGATCGGGAAATTTGGCATAAAAATGATTCGCAACGCCTGACGATGACGATTTGCAAGCCTCTCTGAGACGTTGCACGGTGAGAGGGTGGGATGGGGATGAGAGGGAAAGAAGGTGGCATTACCAAACGATCCGTGCAATCTCTGGTCGCCAGGTCGACAATTTCCGGGACAAGCAAGAGCAAACTTAACCGGAGTGACTCCGTACAATCGAAGAGAATGGGAAGAGAGAGAGAGAGAGAGAGAGAGAGAGAAGGAGAGAGGAGAGGAAACTGCAGTGGAAGGACATCGAAGCCGGCAGCTGTTCTCTGCCAGGAAACTACCGAACTTCATACACCTATATAACATATGTATCCTTGCAGCATACATACATGTGTGTATATATATATATATATATATATATATATATATATATATATATATATATATATATATATATATATATATATATATATATATATATATATATATATATATATATATATATATATATATATATATATATGTATGTATATACAACGTAGATCCTACTACGGAAGCGATACCTTCGAATTAACGAGTTAATTAACCAGACGGAGTCCCGAATAATGGTTTTGCTCGGCGACAATCGAGGCAGCCGAGGATATACCGGATGTGATAAAATCTCAACGAGGAACATAAAGCGTCGTACACAGCTTGTCTTGTAACCACCTATACTCGTATATAAAGGAAAGCTCGCGAAAAGCTTTCGGTCATCCGCCGAATTCAGATGCGGCAGATGAGATCAGTCATTTTTTCACCCTTGTTTTTGTTTTTCCTGTACAGTTGCATTTTTTTTTTTTTTTTTCAAATTTTGTACGACGATATTTCAAACTGCGATACGTGCGTAAAGAAGGAGGATTTTTTTTTACTCTACGAAATACGACGATCAATGTATAATGTTATTTTCGATCGGGGAGAAGAAAGGAAAAAGAGAAAAAAAGTTTAAAATTTTTTTTATGTTTGTTACTATTCGAAAGGATTTCAAAACATGTTAATTAATTTCACGCCTCGGTTTTTTTTTTTTTTTTCCTTTTCCAAGGAAACTTTTCACTCCCATTTATAGGTACGTGGGATCCTATAATTCCAGTGAGCAGACTTTTTGTCGATTTTGTTTTCTACTCCGTGGAATGGAAAAAGTTCGACTGACTAGGTCAAAACGGAGCTTTTATTGTTCCGCATCGAGGCTGAAGCACAAGCGTGAACAATGTTGACAAAGTATCGGAGAACCGGATTGAAAATTGCAGTTGATCAGGGGTTAGAATCGATGGTAAAACTGCAGTGTATTATAGAGATTATTGTGAAAAGAATGCAGGACGGATTGACTCGTCGTATCGACTGGTTAGTAGGCCAAAAATACGCGCGCAGTTTGATTGCGATTTTTCCGTTTTTCATTTTTTTCTTTTGTCCGACTGTCGAAACTGCTTATCAGATTCTACGCGCGATGATCGAATGGATGAATTATAGAAGAGGCGAGGAAAAAAGAGGAAGGGAAATCAAGCGTGGAAGGTGTGAAAATCTCCGGCTCCGGATTTTCCCTCGTGATTGATAGAAACGTTAATCCCCGGGGAACTTGAAGCATGTAACGAACTTTTCCGAGTTCCCCGTCTTTAATCCCCTGCATGCAGGAACTTCAAAGCATTAATCTCAATCAATTCACGATTTAGCCATGACCTAAAATAATTCTCACACAGAGCAGTTCATCGATTCTCTCGGCGTTCAATAAATAATCAAATACTTTAAGCGTATCCTGTCCGTTTCAAGTTGGCCGGGTAGATTGAATATCATGAATTAATCAGGAGGCTACACAAAGAGGAAGAAAAAATTAACGAATAACGGGGTAGACCGACGTGCATAATTAATAAAAATGACAACGTTAATAATACAAAATATACTGGCACAAAATTTTCACGTATTCGTATGTAAAATTGATTTTCTTTACGTTTACCAGAATATAACTTACGAGAAACGTTAAATATATATTTATCTTTCTGTTTTTTTTTTTTTTTTGTTTTTTTCTTTCGCTAAGGCAATACAAATTTTAATTAAACTCTCTGTGTCAACATCACCGACGGATAGAATATTTGTTCCGTTATACTTAATTTCCGTCTAGCATTTATTGTGTAAAGAAAGTAAACATTTTTATTATTATGTGGAGGGTAACAAGCCGGAAAATCAGTTTCTTGAATCAGAAAAGAAAAGACTCTGTCGATTTGTCCGAAAAAATGAAAACATCTGAAACTTACAGGATTTTATAATTAAACGATGATCATGAAAAATTTCCATGTCCGGTTTAATTCGAACTTCCGGTTCTACCGGAAATAAATCGACCTTCAATGTTTTACCGACAAACGTATACTTTTTTCTTCATATTACTTTTTTCCAAACGACCGATTGTCTTATTCCCAGTTCAAGTATTTGTTTTTAGAAAAATTTATACATTCGCCTGCCAAGTCCTATCAGTTTCAGATTTTTCACTCGACCGTTTTCGAGATAATCGCGGAAGGTTGTTCCGAGTTAATTAGATCGACGGTCCAATTTGCCACGGGTGAAAGTTACACAGTTTACACACAAATCGCAGTAACGTCAGTAAAAAAAAAAAAAACAAGCGATAAATGCAACGGTAATTGTTTTTTTGTTTTTTTTTTTTTCATGCGGATAAAAATTGTAATAAAATAAAAGAAAAAGACAGATAAACATTTCTCTTTCTCCGATGCTTCCAAATTTCTACCCCTCGCGTATAACTTATACCCAGCGTTCGTTAAGGTCCGAAAACGGTTCCCGGATTTCGTTCCAACGTTGTGTAACGCGTTGTAATCCACACACACACACACACACACACACGTGCACGCGCAAAGATATTCGCGAAGGTAAATGCATTAAACATGCGGCATAAATCAGGGCGAGCAAAGCTTCGCAGTAGAACAAACCGTAACGGTTGGACGCGCAGTAGTCCGACTCAGCGTTGGATCCGCCAAACCGAATCAGCATCGCCGTTGGCCGGTTTGCACGCAAGGTTCGAATGTAGAAGAAATTCGAGGTGTAGAATTGAAAATAAAACGTTGTGAAAAATCGTCGATAGTTCGTTTCTTTAAATTCTCCAATCGCGATTACATTCCGAAGGATGAATGTTTAATTTTTTTTTTTTTTTTTAGAATTTAAATCTATTCTAGTTCAACGTTACGACCTATTTGTTCGATTCGACCGCATGTTTATGCTCGGTGATCGAAAACAAAGTTTTTAATACACACTAATCCCATTCGCTTGTTCAAATCCAAGCAATGTTTGGTTGTATCTAATATAAAATAAGGTTAATTATTAAAATTTACGAATGTGTTGCCGGTTGATTCGGGTCAGGATATATTGTTGGACGAACAATTGGGACGGCAAAATTGTTTGAGCAAAAACATGATGATGAGTGTCAATGAAAAAAGGTGAACTAGTTAAATAAGGCGAAAATTTGTTGAAACGCAGAATTTTAACTGGAAGAGAATCTTGTTATTATACAACGACAACAACGTCACAGGGATCGGTTTATTCTTTGAAAAATTTTTAACCAAAAATTTGTACTCCTTGTGAAATTCTGATGCGTACAATAGCTGATTTAATTTGCGAATGAATTATTCGCCGAATCGTCAGAGCTAGAATTTTTACAGCAATAAAGTATTTCTTGCCAAAGGAAAAACTTTATTGTCGTTTCTAAATTGCAACGATATAGCGAATATTGGAATATTTTTAAGGAATTCGGTTACAACGAAGAAATAAAAGGAACAATGTTAAATAGAACCGGACGAAGCGTGAAAATTTTTAGCTAAACAATTGATAACATTTGACTTCTCCGACGTTGTTAATAATAATTAAGAAAAAAAAATGGCGCTCACAGCTGGAATTTAGTGTTCAAACTTTTTTCTCTCACCATTAACACAGGGTCCTTTAGAATTTCATTCAATCCGATAATTTCCAGTATCGATTTAATAAACTTTGTTAGTTGTCTTGTTTCTGCTTCAAGTTCGAATATGTTTGTACTCTGTGCATTACTTACGTGAGCACTGTCGAACCTCGTCAGAACTATCTCCGCAATCATCCAGCCCGTTGCAGACTCTGTTTAGAGGCACGCACTTCCCGTTACCGCAGTTAAACTCGGTCTGTTGACAGGACGAAACGGCGGTGACGAGAGCGTAAACAGCGGAGAAGAGTCGCCACATCTCTGCAACAAGAGATAGAAACGGATTCGCTCGTTTAAACGACCGTCAAAAACAGGCGGAAGAAGAAGAGGATGACGAATGTGAAAAAAAAAGTGCCAAAACTCGCGGGAATTATTTTCCCCCAACTACGGTACTAAGACCAAATACCCCAGGAATAATAACGCGAACAAAAATAACCAACACGAAAATATCACGTTAGAAATTCAATTTAGTTCAATTTTTAGGCAATTTCTTCTCTACGATTATTTCTGCCTTGGATTGTTTTTTTATGGGTTATGTATTTTTATTTGGGTTAATTTTGTCTTAGATTATTTTTCATCGGCTCGTCTACGATAGATTATATTCGTACGAGTTATTTGTACACAAGATATTTTTGTAAGCATCTTTCGTGCTTTCGAGGGTTATTAAAACGCGAACCGAGCTTACGTAGAGTCATTACGACGTAACGTGCAAAGCGTAAAGCTTAATGACTAATAATAATGATAAAAGCTCGTAGGTGAAAGAAAACGACGAGGAGCCGCCTCGACGAGTATGGAAAGCATCTTTACGAGGATATTTACGAACCGCCGTCAGCGTATAATAACCGTCCTCAAACCGCTCTTGTTGACGTCGATGTCTCAACTGACGCGAGTCTAGTTTCGCCCCGCTCGCCGCGCCGACACGATGAGTAGGTATTATTATTCCCTTGTGTTGAAAACTTCTTAACCTTAACTGTCACCCCCACTTCACCCCAGGGAACGAAAAATGGCTCCGTCGAATTAAAATACGCGTATTGTACTGTATCCGGTAACGAGACGCCTTTTTCAACAATTTTCACACTCCTACCCCCCTTATTTTTTCATTCAGTCTCTCATTTCTTGCGTATTTTCTCAACCACTCGATACGCTTCCTACTATCCCCTTATTGTACGAGTAAAAAAATCATTCCTGCATATACTCGTGTACAAACAGTTGTCTTCTTTTTTTTTATTTCCTCAGCGTAAAAAAAGATTCAAGAGAAACGAAAAAAAAAAAAATAAATAAATAAGTAAAAATTCTTCTTTCACGATTTTTTACACGTACGAATGTGATTGTATTTATACGACAGCAAAACGACGGTAAATTTTCAGGTATAGATTATAATTATAACAAGTTTCACCAAAAATTAAATCAAAAAACATTTTCGTAAAATATGAAAAATGAAATAAAAAAAAAAAAATCACATTCAATCAGAGATTATCAAGTTTGTCTTTTGCTTTCGATTAAGCTTCGCAATTTTTGAGGCACCACTTTTCTCCGTTCGTTTCGAGAGTAAAAAAAAAAAATAAAAGGGATCGTGAATTAGAGTAAAGAATCTGCGGACAAAATTAACAGGGGTTAAAAATTCTGTAAAAATTTCACTCGAACGGTTTTCAGACGAGTCCACACGAACGAACCGTAATAAGCGAGGAAAAAAAGCTCACTCCCTGTGTCCACGTGATATATGTACAATACATAAGGCGAGGGGGGGGGGGGGGGAGGGGGAGGAAAATGCGGAAAGCGTTAAATATCGGATATCCGGTGAGTTTGAAAGCGAGTTTAAAAATTAAAAGGAAGGCAGGACAAATGAAGAGAGACAGAGAGACGCACAAAACAGAGAAAACATCGCGAAGCTGGTTAGAAAAACGTTCGATAACCGATCTCTCGATTCTTCGGACAAACTTTCGACTCGTGGTAAAGAAAAACCCGGGTTTCGGAGACGCTCAGCGCCTTTCCGGCGTCGTTTAAATTTACATATCTCAACATCTCTCGGCTCCCTCGCGGGTTTTCCCAGCTATCTCTGGATGTTCACGGATTACCGTCGAGTGCCGCGCAACCGACGACGTTGAATTCTGTATCGCTAAAATGTAATCCGCGGTGTCGATGATAAATTAACAACATCGGTATTAAAATAATACAAAAAAAAAAAAAAAAATATGTTGTCGAGCTTCTATTTCTCCTTGCGGCAAAAATTCCCAAACAGGATCTTCCGAGCTTTAAAGCTCAGCCGCGAGCCGTTCAACTATCCGTGTAAACGATTCGCAGAATCCGGAGTGTGTCGCTGAAATCAGAACGGGATAATTTTAACCCGAAAAAGCTCGTCGAGCCTCCCGGGATTCCCTCCAAAGTGGATGAAAATTAAAAGCTCTTTCGGTCGTAGGCGCAGCTGCGGGTTAGAAAATCGCCGCCTCCGTCATCCAACGTCGAGAAAAGACGGCACTCGCCTCTCTCTCTCTACAATTTCTTGAATAAGCGAGATGGGAGAAATTTCGCGGATGAAATTACCTCTCGGAGCTTGCGAGCTCCGCTAAATTCAACCACTTTTTCGAGCTTACGGCTTGCAGCGCCGTCATCCTGCAAGTTACGATTCCGAGTATTATGGGTGGGAATTTCTTTTATTTTCTGTTTTTTTTTTTTTTTCTTTTTGGATATTACATTGCGTATGCAACAGCAGCCGCGACTGAATTTAAATTCTTACTCAAATATAGAGGTTAAGAGTTGCGCCGCTGATGCACCACCGCGTTTTGAATCTGAAATTCACTCCGTTTCTGCCCCACGGATCCGTGAAAATTCAATCGAATCGGAATATATTCTTTGATAAAAATTCTATATCTGCCGCCTCCTCGAAACTGCAAAGCTTTATATTTCTTACCGCGGGTTGTATTATTTCACCGACGCGATGATACTTCGAGCTTTAAATTATACATGGATATTTATACACCGTAAAACTTTCGGCCACGAGATACTTGTAAGGAATTTCGCATTATTGCGCGAGTAAATTAAATTCAAAACTCGTTCTGACGCACTCGAAGAATCGGTCCTTCTCTTCCTACCGTCATCGTCACCAAGTTTTCCCAACTTTCGAACAAGCTTGCGAAATTTCCACAACTTCTATACACGCATTAATACAACAGTATGACAAAACCAATGTTACGCAATTCCGTTCTTTTTTCTTTTTCTTGCTGTCTTCTGATTTTTCCAAGTTACAGCTTCGAATTACTTCAGCCTTTTTTTTCTTTTTTTTTTTTTTTATAAAACGAGGTGATCATAATCAAATTCATAAAAAATCGAACAAATCGGATTTTTTCTTCTTTGTCAACCTGCCGAGTTTCTTGTTTTCCTTTTTTTCAGCCAAATACGAAATAATGTAAATTCGTACATTTTTGAAACGAAATTAAAATAAGACAAAAATAAATTTGTAATTTGGTAATTTGAAAAAGAACATTTAAGGAGCTTGAAGAAAATGTAGCAATAAAGAGGAAAAAGTTGAGGAGAATTTTCGCGCGATTTGAAGTAATAAATTTTTCCTATTTTTCTATTTTTTTTTTTTTTTGTTCTCAGGAAAAGGGAGAAGCGAAATTATTTTCTCATATAATAAAGTAGAGCGAGAATTTATTTCGGATGAAAACTGCGAAAGAACGTTCGCTCGAGATATTGGCGGCTGATAAAAAGTATATCATTCAATTTCCCCTCAGGATGATCCAGCCAGCCAGGGAGCGAGCTTTCAGAGGTGGGTAAAATGGAAGTGTGAATTTTCTGCGTACATCGCGGATTCGGAAGGGCGTTATGCCGTCTGCATTTACCAAAGAATTTTCACGATATTTCCACGGCAATACAACCGCCTCGCTGGTTATTCAAGTTCAGTCGCCATTACGAGCCGAGCTTCGCTGAAGAAAAGCTTGCTGTTTTGCCAGACAGACCCGGAGTGCAATCCTCACGCTTTTCTCACCATTAGTGATTCCGCACTCGCGCCCCGCGTTATTTCGCGTTATTGTTGAAAAGTGAAACAGCTGGGAAATGTAAAAACAGCAAAAAACCAACCGCAGAAACTCCTGAATATTCAGATTATAATTCGTACGATTAAAGAAACCCGAAATGAAATTTCGTTCGTTTTTTACGTGGTATAATTGAATATAATTCAATCTCACAATTTTCCTTATCGATAATTAATAACTGAGCAAGATTTCACAGAGAATCGGTACAACGAAGAAAAATGAGGTAAAACGTAACGAGTTCGTTAGGGAAAGTAATTACGCTGTACTATTTGAAACTGGAACATCTTTGATACATAAAAAAAAAAAAATGCGGCTGTCGACCGCAGGTTTCAAATTTACAGAGAAAAAAAAAAGGATAATATCCTTTCGAATTTTGTTATTAAAGGAATTGAAAAAGTAGCGAACCTATCAAAGCCAAAATCTAATCAGTTCTAAGTTTGGAAAAGTCACATCGATTGTGAAAAATTGATCATTGTTTCACAAGCTGAGCTTTATTCCCACTCTCTCTCTCTCTCTCTCTCTCGACGCATTTTCCTCCTCAAGGCTGAAAGAGGTTTCGCACAGAAAGTGGCAATCCTGTTTTAGAGCGATCGACCCTGGTCCATTCCGGTGTTCCGGGTGCGAGCTTTTATGGCCACAGGGTCTTTCCAGGTTTCGAGTACGAGGAACTGGCGTTAGAATCCGTCGGTCGAAGGTGGAGCAGTTTGTTTTCGACCAACACGCACTTGCGCACTTTCCCGAACAGCACTTCGCGAAACGGTCGTGTCGGCTGCTCGCGGAACCGCGAAATTTTTCACAAAGAATAACCGAAACACGATAAATAAAATCTAGGCTGTCAGAGCTAAGTTTTCTTCGTTATTTGTCCCATTCGTTTCCACGTCATATAATGATACATGTTTTGTATAATCAACGAAAAAATGATTAGAGCTTATATTTTTTCTCGTTCAAATCGTCCAAAAAATCACAGCTTATATATGAAAAAGTGAAAGCAACAAATTTTTAACGTCACTTGTGTCAAAATACGTGACAACAAAAACACTGAAATTCAATTGCTGCCTGTAACGTTCGGAGTTGTTGTATATTTTTAACGAAAAAAAAAAAAAAAAAAAAAACTACGTTGTAATTATTTAAGGGAGCTTTCCAGTGTGACAGCCCGAAAAATCGCTGTTTTTCGCGATTTTTTTTTTTAAAGAAAAAATAATCTAATCGGTCTGGTTTTTTTTTTGTATATTAATTGGGTATTGAAGAATACAAAATAATTTTTTAAAGATCGATTTATTTATTAATTAATATCTATAAAAATGATGAAACAATTGTTGCAGAAAATGCACTTGGATGTGGTGTCCACGTTGGGGGTCACAATTTTGATCTGAAACAAAAAACACAAAAAGATTATTGATCGGTATATAATTGGCTTTCGTGCTATGGAAGCTTTTTTCGTTTTTTTTTTTTTTGCAAAAATGGCGCCGGTTTGAACAAAAAGTATCGATTTTAGCATTTTTTTTGGCAGTTTTTTTTACAAAAAAATAGGAAGATGTCAAAAAAAAAAAAAAAGCTTCCATAGCACGATAAACAATGACGTTAAGAATATTGTGTAAAAAATTCAACTCGATAGCTTTAAAACTCTGCCCTCCAAGTTGGACACCGTTTTGAAAAATGCTGTTTCGAGAAAAACGCGTTCAAAGTTTCAAGTGAGGAAATTTTAGGTAAATCGTTTACTTACGGTCAATCAGCGATGCCAGGTCCATACAATATCCCTTCTGCTTCTTCGAAAAGATCGTGCTCAATGGATTGTTCAGTCCGACGAGCTGTCCTCGACTCTTTGCTATCCAGGGACGCCCGGCGGTTTGCTTGGATGATGCGCGCATTCTTGTACTTAGCGGCGAAATCTGCGGCGTTCGGCCCTATCGTGCATCCCATCGTCTTCAAAATTTTTAAAATTGGGTCGTAACCTTCATTGAAGGTGCACACAGCACACTGCGTAGCGATTTCTACTATCTGCTTGCCGCAGAATACGTGCTTTGGGGCTGGTTGTCACACGCAGTGATTGATTGATTTTCAAGAATTTAGCACGCCATCCGCTTTTTTTTTGAAAATTGAGTGCGACAAAAAAATAAGTCACGCGACTAATTTACGGCTAATTAACGGCAAATTATGCAATAGTCCGAATTCACATTTTCGACAATTGGCGAGCCAAGTTCATGTACGTGCAGGTAGGAACGAGACAATAGAAATAACAGTCGCACGGGCAGACGGCCGACGCGGCAGCTGTAGCGCTCCGTTGCCTTCTTCCAAAAAATGCTGTACAGTAACCGAAATAATCTGAATTTCGGCATGAAAATTTCAGGGAATATTCGGAAGAGTGTATACTATTCGATAAAGCCAAAAAAAAAAAATCGATTTTTTGAAAATTTCACACTGGAAAGCTCCCTTAAGTCAATTACACTGCAGAAAAGAAAAATGATCAATATTCGAAATGAAAACTTAGGTACAGAGGCTAATTAATTTTTTGCGATAAGTGAGAAAATTACATCATTCGCTGTTTTTTTTTTTTTTTTTTTATTTCGCACAGCTTTACGTCGATCCTTTCATTTTTCACACGATATTTTCTCTCTGCACAAACACTTCGCTACTATTGGTATTACTGCTGATACACAGCAAGCAGCTGAGAAATGCATCCAGTCGAGCGGACAGTGTCTTCCGATATGGAAAAAGTGGAGATTGAAAGGCGCCCTTATTCGTCAAGGGAGAAAGTCGAGCCTTCTTTTTTTTTCTCTCTCTCTTTTGTTCGGTTTTTTTTTCTACCCGTGCCCGAAACCGAGGCCTGGCACCCGTCGAAAATCACGAATCGACGCAGTTTTTCAGTTTGTGAAAAATATTTCTGCAGTAGAGTGACTTTAATCTTTAAGCGCGATCTGCGTTGACTCGGAAGTAAATATTGAATATCCTTTTTTCGGTAATCAAGATAAAATTTCCGCTGTAAATTTGTACGCGAACGCGAATCAAACTGCAGACAACAAATTGTCGAAAGCTGTGAGGATGCTTTGCTTTCGAGAAAGGGTTGATATTTCAACATTTTAAGTTGATGGAAAAAAAAAAATAAAAATTAACATAATCGCTCCTTAATGGAACCGGTTTAAAAATGTTCCAAGTGAAAAAAAAAGAAATTCCGAAAATTTTTGAGAATTTTCAGATTGTTTTAACGATTTTATTTTTTTTTTCTTTTTTTGCCGATCAAAGGAAACAAAAGTGCTAAAAGAGGAATGCAAAAAAATCGGCTCGTCACGGGCCTGGTCTTGAAATATTTGAAAAAGAAAATACAGTTTTTAAGAATGTTTTGAGAATTAAAAAAAAAAATTGCTCTTCATTCAGAATCACTCTCAATATTTGTAAGAACAGTTCAATAAATAATGTGAACAAATTCATGGTAATGTTTCAGAGTTGAGATAATTGCCAACAAAATTTTCAACAAAATCATAAATGATGAGAGTCAGAGGTTGGGATGAGTTCGTATGGAATTCCCCATATGCACACATATGTACCTGTGTATGCGCGTATCCATAAATATGGAGATGATACATGCTTATAATAAAGAGGTTGAAATATGAGCACCCTAGTGATTCAGCTGTCCTGCGGGAACGACGAGACCCTCTTATTTTATCATTTTTTATATTTTTCCTCGTTTTTCTTTTATTTTTCTCTCTCTTCTCTTTCGCTGCCCCGTTTTTGCTACGGGACAAGATCCTAAAAACATGAGGGTCTGGTGAAAAAAAAAAAAAACAGTCTTTCTCTACTAGGAAAGCCTTTTTGGCACTCGCGAGCTTCCCCCTTTTTTTTTTTTGAATTTTTCCCTTAGTTTTTTTTTTGTTTTTTAGCGATCGATGTTCTTTTTCGCATCCCTCAGACGTGATTCGGGGTGACTAATAATTTTTTGTTCACGAAACGGCGGCTGCTTGAGCTTGTTTGTCAAAATTTAGAATACAGCCAAATGTATTTTTTTGTAAATATTTTATTCGTTCGAGAACCGAATCTTAATCTACGGTAATTATTCGTGTAAGATCCGTGAAATTTTTATGGAAAATATTGTGTATCATTAATACAAAGAAAATTCTAGCCGCAGGGGATTGGAAAATTTCGGAAGCTTTCACAATTTTCGATTAGAAAATATCCAAATATCACCAGAGGATTTTATTTATTTATTTATTTTTTTTTTAATCGTTTACGATATCGGTTCGTTCCTATGCTAAATTTTCGTATGCAGCGAAACCTGTTAAATTTCAGAACTTTTAACGCGAAGTGTAAGAGGTACGAGAAAGAAGGAAAAAAAAAAATTTTGTAAACCAAAGCCAACTCGTTCAATTAGCCATAATTACAACACGCATAGGTATACCTTAAAATACTTGAGCTTCGGAGAAGCGAGCTGAAGGACTTTATTATTCATGACGAAAAGTGGGAAAGAGCTTTTTGAATTTACCTTATATATATATATATATATAGCTACTTCGTTCAACGATTGCGGAAATTCAATTACCGTTTTAAGCGTTAGGTAAACGCCGGTAGGAGGAGAAAGCGAGAGAGAGAGAGAGAGAGAGAGAGAGAGAGAGAAGGGAGGGGGAGGAATAGAAGGTAAAGTGAAGAAGGAAGGGAAAAAATGGTCAGCCGCAAAGGGCTGAGCATTAATACGCATCGCACGGTTGGCGAAGAGGAATTTAAGCAGCTTTGCAAGCACGCCCTTTTTCAAACCGTTGCGTCCAGGGATATTTTCGCAGATCATCCCGTCGGCGCTTATCTACACAAAAATTTACGTTCGTGCATAGACACACACACGCGGAAACGACTGCGCTAAAAATTTGCATAATAGCAAAACCGGGGTGGGGTTGAAATTCCGAACTTGAAAAGATCCGAAAACGCCAAATTCCGAATTTTTTCGTGGCGAAACTTGGGGTAAAGAAATCAAATTTTGAAGAGAAAGTTCAGTTCAGACCTGTGAAGTTTTGGTTTGGAGAAATTTCACCACTTTGATGTTTCTTTGTTTTGGATTTTCGATATTTTACGTTTGTAATCCTGGTCATTTTCACTTTCGGAATTTCTCATATTTTACACCCACTCGTCGAGTAAACCACGCTGTGTGAGTATATTTAAATTTTCCGAATTTTATTCCGTCGAAACTTTATTTTTCCAAATTTTTCTCCATCGGAACTTGAATTTTCGGAATCTTAGTTTTCGGTACTTTGAGCAGTCGGGTCTCCGACCGTTCGAAACTTTGTTGTTTCTCCAAAGTTTGATTTCTTTACTTAAAGTTTCGCCACGAAATAATTCGGAATTAAGCGCTTTCGGAACTTTTCAAATTCGGAACTTCAACCACGCCTCTCAGGGTCTCTTACACATTCCAAGCCAAAATATTACATATTTGATATAGTATTTTACACATATATATATACTGAGTTACAGGAAGCGGCGAGCATTGTAAAAGACGTCCCGGAAAAGTTATCTCTTGGGACTGTGAAAAAATTCTTACTCCGCAAATCTTTATATATATTTCTTTCCTCGAAGTTTGGATAAAATCTTCTGCAGGACAAACTTTTTTAGGTGTATAATATTTACATACGCGTATAAAATAAATATTATAAACACATGTATTGAATTTATTACACGTTGCGCGGTGTATTTATTCTCCGTTGTTTTCTCTTCTATTATTTGTTATACATATATTTATTTATTTATTCTCTGTATTTATCGTTACTTCGTCATAATTTCGGGTTCAAGTTCTCGGCATCGTATAAAACGCAAAGAGAAAATAATAATTGCACGGCAAACTAATAAGAAAGTGAATATCGTTAAGAAGAGATGGAAGTTCGTTGTATTCAAATTATTCTTGCAAAATTTAACTGCTATAGTGTATGGAGTTATAAATGGATAAAAATGTGCAATTTTTTCCCTACTCATTGTCATTCTGAATAACGTTTAATGAGTTTTATTATTCTTTAACCCAGCGACTCAACTATTATAACTTAAATCGAGCCGACGATTACTTTTTTAAACATTTAAAACGGAAGCAACGATTCCGCTTGAGCACAGTCGCATTTAATCGAAATAACATCTCTCTCTCTCTCGCTCTCTCTTTCTCTCTCCTCTCTCTCTTTGTCCAACAGGAGAGGCACTTTGGAGTTGTTTAACAGTTGGCTAGATCCTCGACTTGTAAGGTGCGCTGCATAATGGGCAGAAGGTACGGTAGGTAGGTAAACAGACACGCAATTTGGAGCCCATTTTAGGTAATTACAATGTGAAAATATATGTATACGGTGGAACGAAGATACCTTGGATGCGGAAACTGAAAAATGACAGTGAAAGAAATCCGAACGAATAACAAAAGAATTTAAGATTAATAATAGGCAGAGGCATATTGCAAAACTGAGAGAAATTTTTAGTTCCGGTTACCGCTCAGTCCGTAACTATTTTCGTTTTTTACCACAAATGGAAAATATAGTTCCAGGTAGAAAATGAAAATTAGTTTTCTAACCGTTACCGGAAAGTCTATTATCCGTTACTATTCTTTCTCATTACGATCACTGTCGCTATATTTTCTTGCAACTGTTGCGAAAATTTAATTCTCGAGCAAGAACAAATTTCCGTTAAAGCCTTGTTTAACTAAAAAAGTAGAGTAAGCCTCACAAACTGATTTCGCGTTGCAATAACCAAAAAAGGATCGACGATATCGCAAAATGGTTAGGCGTAGCTCGTTTTTCGTAATTCCAACAATATTCAAACAGTTTTTTTAACGATACCTGTTTTACCCAATTTTTCTATTTACTGTAACGAATGAAATTTTTCTCAGTGCATGCGATTCGACGTGAAAAGTGAAAAATAAAATGGGAAAGAAAATAAACTAACAAAAATAAAAATAAAAATAAATATAAAAAATCAATAGCACAAGTAGAAATTTTGAGAAGAGAAGTGGGAAAAATTCTTTTTCATTACCACCGTTCGTCCCGCATCTTCGATAACTTATTCCCGCAAGTAGTAGACTGACGTAGTTTACAGTATAATAATTTTTAACGAACGTCTATTAATCCTAAGACGCGGAGAATTAGGGGATCAGTTTGGCGCCTGGGGCGCGAAGCTCCGCGTTACGTACAACCATTTCTCTCTCTCTCTCTCTCTCTCTCGCACTCTCTCGTTCTCTCTATATCTCGCAGAAAGGGGGCCACGTCGCCCATTCGGGACTTCATATACCGGCAACCCTCGGCATCGTATCTCTTCTTTGGATCTGAATATCCGTCGAATCTCCTCCCTCGCCCTCCTCCTTCATCCCCTTACGATACCCGCTTAAAGCTGATCATTCGGTATCGCGTCTACGAAGTAGAGCAGAATTCAAGCTCAAAATTGCGAAGTTCAAACTTCGAACTTACAAGCTATTAATGCGAAATTATGAATAATCGTATTAATCGTGATCGTTATATACGCGAATTTAAGAGGAGAATCAAAAAATGCTGCAAGTATTTAAAACCGACGAATTATTAAAACCAGAGAAAAACGGTTTCTTTCTTTTTTTTTAATAAAAAATTAATAAAGTCTTTTTTAATTCTCCTCGTCAATTGCTCGTCGAAATAAATTCACCCGATGCTCATTCTACAAATTAACGTAAACAGTATAGGTATAATAATGTTATTTGTATTAATTTTTGAATGTATCGTTTAGTTTTGATTAAAAAAATTGGAATAATGTTGTCTCATTTCATCGAATTAATGAATCAGGGAAGAACTATAATTAACCGTTAAACACATTGAATAATAAAAAAAAATTCATAAACTATACAAGGGATACCTTATCCTTTCTCTAATCATTCTAATATCCGGTAACTGGTAAATTTTCATCGCGATGGGAAAAATTTTCCAGAGTTTGACGCAAGCAACTATCGTGAAGAAATGAATATAAGAAATAGAGAAGCGCACAAAGTCGAATGAAAAATTCAGAAACGAAGGGCTTGAATTTTGCGTTACGGAATCGTCCGATGAGTTTCAAACTTTTACCACCCAAGAGACTAAAAGCGACCAGCGCATGTAAACCTCGTTTACTTTTCGAATACGACGAGAAGGGAGGGAGGGAAGAGAAGCTCGGAGGCATTGGAGCTTCGGGTTAATTCAGGCGAAACGTGTCCGCACACCCCAAAAGACAAGGCCTCTAAAACTTTGGCCCTTCGCCTACCGGGAGGGTTGAATACTGGGTAACTTGGCAAAGTGTACCTAGGTCCCTAAACTATTATACCTAGCCTGCATAGAGAAGCGATCCGACTAAACGGAGCGACGTGCCGAAGTCGAGAATTAGAGGCTTCGACGTTATATTTAAGCTGCTCAATTATTTCACCGAGCCGAAATTTTTATAAAGCACAATTTTTACAGCTAACCGTTCAGTTAAAGTTCTCTTAATCATTTTCATTTCGTACCAAAACCTGTGAAATATTGTGAAAAAAAAAACGGTCCCTGTTACATGATACAATTTCACCCAGACCTTGTATTGACTGAAAAAAAAATCTGCCAATAATTGTAAACAATATTCACACGATGAATCAGTCCGCCATTAATTCTGATCGGGGAAAAAAAATTCCCTTATTGTACGAAATTTCATAAAATTAATCGCATTACAGTTATTACTTAATCTGCGAATATAGGGTCTGTAAATATACGTACCGATAAGTAAACAATAGCTCAACGCGTTTCGCCCAAAATTATCAAATAGAATGTTACAAACGCTCGCGGCAGGTATTCTCTCTCTCTCTCTCTCTCTCTCTCTCTCTCTCTCAATCTCTCTCTCTCTCTCCCGCTCTCTAAAGCTCGGGTTACTGCTACCTGGGGTGAATTTTCCCAGTTCATTTGAGCTTTACACACGATGGCAGATTATTCACAGCCACGTTTGCTCTTCGTGCTTACGCGTATTACGTATACACGTGTGTGTAGGTGCGGGGATCGTTATTAGGTATAATTATACCTACCCACATCATCGTCATGCATACGCGACGTTTGTTGGCTGACGCGTAGCCGATTGTATAGAGCGATAATTAATCATGGCGCAATGGGAATTTGGTACAAAATATCGCTGAGAGAAACATTCTACAAGTTTTCGTCAAAATTTACATGCCGATTTTGCATCCACTACATATTTTACGTACGTGTATGGACGTCGCGTGTACGGGGCATTCCGTGTCAATTGAACGAATGATTTTCCCCTGACCATTTTTGATTTGATTTAGGATTTTTCCTTCAAAGAGCACTTCTTACATGTTTCAGATGTTTTTTTCCCTGCAACGGTTATTTTTTTTTTTTTTTTTTACGATTATTCCAACTTGTATAAAAATTGGATTTTTTTCTTTTAAATCTTGAAAAATTCTTGGAAATCTTTTTTTTCTTTTTTTTCTTTTCCTCATCATCTTTGTTTCAATTCCTTTCTCGTTATCTGTGTTTATCGATACGCGCGTGTTTTTACACGCTAACTTGCTCGAAATAATAACACAGTCGTGTACAAGTGTGTGTGATTGAGAAATCGTCGGATAAAATGGAAGACGGGGGTGTGAAAATAGAGGCAAGTTAAATATGCGAAAAGAGAGACTGGAATCACGGCGCGATTGTGAAATAGTCGAAACTTGTGGATTTTTTATGCAAAATGATCGGGAACCAGTTGCAAGAGAATATATACATATATATATTTATATCGTTTTCCCATTTGATAGGTAATTAATGCCCGATTTCGGTATCGCATCTGCACTGCAGCAAATCTCTGTATAATCATGTATAATTTATGTATAAAAACGAAAAGTTGAAGGTAATCTCCCGATAAACGAGGTTAGGGAATATTGGTTAAGAATTTTATCGGTTAATAAAGACTGTGAAAAATGAGAAGAAAAGGAAGAGGAAAATAAAAAATGACGAAGAAAAAGACGGAGAGGAAGAGGGAGTGGGAGGGAGAAGAAAAAAATTCTCGATATAATGATAACAATACGCAGTTTAACTTAGTTTTCACCGTGCGAGAGTTTGGAATTTAATCTCCCTTGGGTGCACCTTGAAAATTTTCCCCCCTGAACTCTGTGCAATCTTGTTACATCCGTTTCGTAATACAGCTAATTTCTGTCGAATTTTACAAATATACATATATATATACATGTATATAATTGTGTTTAATAAACCCTGACAAATCATGCATTTATAACAGCAGACTTTTCCTTTCCAATTTGCAACTTTTCCTCCAAACAAAAAAAATAAGAAAACCCGTCCAGCCAAAGAGTAATAATGTTTACTCTGTCCGACGGTATTGGTAACATTTTCCTTTATTCTTTCCTGTCTGTCATTCTTTCACCTGTTTTTTTTATGTACGTGTGCCAATTTTCTCGAGAGAAAATAAAAAAAAAAACATTAAATCCTGGGATCGCCGAGATCTTTACAAATTGAGTTGGACAGGTGGTGAAAAGATATATCATACGTATATGTACACACCTGTATTTTCGGTCGCGCTGTCGTCATATTTTTTCTCAATGAAATTCAATCATCTCCACTGAGATGAAGCCACGGAAAAGGAATAAGAGAAAGAAAAAAACCTAAACAATCACACGCGTCTTATTTCGCTGGAAACTTGACGTATTCTCGTTTTGTTTTTATTTTTATTTTATTTTTTTCCTTTCCCGCCTTGTCGCGAATATTTCTATCGATGATTCCTGATCACGATCGATAAACCGAAACTATTATTTTCACTTGAAAGCCAATTGTAATGAAAAATGAATAATCAAAAAATTAACATCAAATATAGATATATCAATAGATTATATATATATATATATATTAATATACAGTGATACAGTTCTTTTTTGATTTCCTTTTTCTCAGATCATTATTATTATCACTGTTGTTGCTGCTGCTGTTGTTATGATTATTATGATTTTCTTTTGGCTCCAGATGCGGGATAAAATCCCCGTATAACCCGGGTAACAGTTCGTCGTTGTCTCCGGGAATTCTGCGCATCTGCAGCCACGGACGGGAGTATAATATAAATCTATACACGTATAAGTACACGAGGCGAAACGATCACGGTATAAAGATCTTGGGTAATTTATCCACGAATAAGATTTATATTGCTTTGAAAATGGCGCATCCCGAATTTCGAAGTAGAAAATAAGGGAGAAGAAGCCAGGTATTCGATGTACCTCAGGGGGGGAGGAGGGTTTTTCGATCGACAAATAAGCGTGTCTCTTTGTCACGCTCCGATCCCTTTCAATAAAATACCTGTAGCTACACACACAGACACGCACACGCAATATATTGTCGAACGAGAACGATTTCTTTCATAGCTTAGCTTTCGCTAGGTTGGTAAGACGGAGAAACAGAAAAGAAAGCAGAAACAGCGGAGTAGCTCCGAGAAGCGTTTGCTAATCTTCCCGGGATTTAAAAAAAAATTTTTTTTGTACCAAAACATCGTTATTTCCAACGGAATGAAAAATATGGAAGAAAGAAAATCAATACTCAATTATCATCCCGTTGAGGGGAAGTACAGGTGTAGTCGGCTCCCTGCCAGCTGTCCCGAATGACAATAGAACAATTATTACCCATTAAGGTTATGAAAACCTAGTAAATTACTAATTAGGGCGAATGAACAAGTATTAATTTAAAATGGATCTCTCCGTGGATCGTAATAATTAGCTTCCAATCGACTAATGCTGATCCCTGCGTTGTTTGGTACGTCATTTTTGTTAACTAAAAAAAAAAAAAAAAAAATTGTTTCCTTCACTTTCAGCTCGAGTCGACATCTTCATTCGTAATTTATACGACTTCGTCGTGCCGGTACGTCACGCAGCTAACGATTCGGCAGATTACTATCCTGCAAGGACGTCTGGGACAGCCGGGAAATACGAGCCACGAGTAATTCAAGCGTTATTTCTGTGACACGTCCCACAGGGATCCCTAATTATAGGCAAATCAAGATACAAATCCACTCTGAGCCGCTCCGAGTTCTCGGAGCATCGAAGCTGCTCGGAGTGGACTTGTACTACGATTTGCCCATCATTAGGAGTATAAGAACCCCTAGTTACAGGCAAATCGGTATACGAATCCACTCCGAGCAACTCCGAGCTTTGCCGGGACGGTGTCGGCCGCGTGCTGACAAAAGAGCATCGGAGTTGCTCGGAGTGGACTTGCACCCTGATTTGCCTATAATTAGGGGTATGAAGTGACTCAAAGTGGACTGGTACTTTGATTTGCCTATCATTAGGGGTCCCCGGTATATTTTTTGTATAGAAATAAAATGACGAAGTAATTAATTAATTTCATCCTTGTCGGGATGTTCGCGACAGTTGGGAAATTTTCGACACGCGTTTGTCCAGCGTATCACGAAATGATATAACGACCATGATTTTTCTCTCCGGGAGGTTAGAGAAAAGCTGGGAAATCCGTGAAACGGGTAATTCAGCTTTCGTACTGTTACGCACGATGAAATATTTGTTTTAGGCAAGTGATAAGGCAATTTATAATGGCTTATTGGAAAGTTCGGGACTGTCGGGAAAATTCGGAGAAAACTGTAGGAGCGCATTGCTGGCTGAGTTGTTATCATTATTATTATTATTTTTTTTCTGAATACGATCAAATGATTTTTATTCACATGTATTTGATTGCAGGTACGTCTGGAAAATATGGTAAACACGATCTAATTCAAGCTGGTATATTTCGATATTTTTCTGTAAAACTGCGTCTAACGAAACATACTAAAACTGCACAGCAATTATATCGACTGAAAGCAGAGTGGATGAATTTTCATTACTTCCCGGGTGAACGAAGCTGGAAAAAAGCCTAGAAATCGAACAGCACGCCTTTCATTTCGGCGGTATTTGATTCGCCATGCGTAGTTCGCTGTTTACATATGAATGTGTGTCTGCGTGTGTGTGTTATATACACCAAGGTGAAATCACTCCCGTGAAACAGAGGTTGAACGGGGGCTTGAATTCAACGTCGAGTGTGCGTATGCCTGCAACAACGCTATCTGAACTCCTATTCGAGAGTCGTGAAACGTTGATATTCACCGGAAAGGAGTAACAGTCTGTATAATTGGGAAACGAACGCGCGGCTGCGGAAACGTTGTGCGGTTTAAGCGGGCAGGCCGCGATTTCACTTCGGAGGTATATGGAAGCAGATAACCGAGTTAAAACGGTGACAAGCCGCCTCGCGATTTAGTCCCAATTCGATCGGCGAATTCCCTTCCTGCAATACGACTGTTATACAGCTGTGCTGAATAAATTAACCGCCGCCAAGTCAAGCGGTATTAATTCGTGTTGCCGAATTTCACGGCGTTAATTATCCACCCATGCCGCTGCAGCCGGCTCGTTATACACATTTTAACGTATGTAACAAAATATATGAAATTGTCAGAATAAATGTGAGAATTATGTAGATCGAGCAGAAACGAAAAATTTGCATCTTGTACTTCGACCAGCTTTCTGCATTCTCAATTTTTCATAATTCGTAATTCTTTTGCAAAATAAGATTTGACCGTTTTTCAATATTCTATACCGTGAGACTTTGATTACATGCGAAAACATACGGGGTACGTATGGTTAAATGCAAAATCTGACAATTGCAGAAAAACTTTTAAACAAAATCAAAAATGGTGAGGATCACACGTTGGTCGGGTTCTCATGGAATTTCCCATACATAATAATACAATCCAAAAAATTCTCCGCATTGATTCGAGTCTATATAATTACTCCGTAAATTACAAAAACTTTTTTTTTCTACCTTTTACTCCCGATTGTGAGTCAAATTTTGACGAACTGAAAATTTCACTCGGGAACATCAAGCCAGGCAAGAATAAACCGAGAAAAAAATTGTCGCTTACGTAACGGATTAATAATAATAATAATAATAACAACAACAATAAAAATACCGTTGCAATTATTTTCCGACGATAAATCGTGACGTGGCTTATTTTTCCCGAGTCTTGAACCTAACGTAGCGTGGATTTGGCACTTTAACGGGAACCGAGAAGGCCTCTGAGGTTTGCCGGGTCGAACGAGTGGGCATCAATAGCTAATAAGCTTCTCACAAAGCCAAAAAGGCAAAAGAGGTGAAAAGGTGCAGGTGTCGAAAAGTTGTGGGCCCTCGTTTAATCTGCACATGCGTGCTGCTAACTGTGAGAAAAAAAAAAATTTTGTCGTTCCTTTTTTTCTCTTTTTATCATTTTTCTTTTAAATTTTTCTTCCCCTCTTTCATCGGCGACACTTTATTTTCTTGCTTTTGTGCGCAATTTTTTTTGTTGTCGATACCATGTATTTTATACATAGATATATAATAAAGTATACGTATTAATAGAAGTGCGAGTCGACTGTTTTATATATATATTCATACACTGTGTGATCGATAAGGTAAAATGAAGCGAGTTTTTTCTCCAACTGATATATATATATATACCTATGTAGAGAAATTTTAAATTCATAAAACGAATAAATGAGTAAATGAATATCAATTTTAACGTCTTCAAATCGAAAAATGTGCTTTATCGGATTTTGGAGTACACGTGTAACATGTCACCGATTACATTTGCGGAATTGTTAATCCAGTCTGATAATTCTTTATCGACGTTTGACTTGTGTGAGAAATGGATGAAAAATAAAAAAAAAAAAAAAAAATAAAAAAAAAACAAATGAAAAAAAAAGGTAGAGGAGAAAAATTAACTGAGAAAAGAGATGAAGGATGTAATTGTTAATCAATGTAATCCCGAGAAGTTCGGTTTCCGGGTTCCGACGCACGGAGGCGAGGAAAATTCGTTTTAAAATAACACCGGGGGAGACAAAATTGAATGAGACAATGCCGGGGGTGAGGGGCGGGGCACCGGGATATTGATCACGGCCCTGCGGCGAAAGAACGAACGAATGAACCTACGTCGCGGTAATTTGTGGAACAAGAAGGAAGGGAAGAAATATTCGGACCCAAGTACAATGAATGTGAAAATAGGAGAAAAATTGACAAATAAAAATCGGGGCGGGGTTGCAATTCCGAATTTGTTCGTGGCGAAAGTTGAAGTAGAGAAATCAAACTTTATGAAACCCGATGCTCGAAGTTCCGAAAGAAGATGAGAAAATTTGAAAAAACCTGAAACATCGAGATTCCGAATTTTTGAGTTGGAGAAATTTCACCACATTGATATTTCTTTGTTTTGGATTTTTTGTATTTTTACGTTCTGAATCCTGAATCTGAATCGCCACCAAATAATTCCGGATTCGGTGCTTTTGGGACTTTTCAAATTCGGAACTTCAACCCCACCCCCAAAAACCACCATAGTAAACGTATATATATATATATATATATATATATATATATAAAATTCAACGTGTCAATATCACATCGATTTTTAATGGATCACATAATCGAAACGATACGCGTTCGCATCTCGAGTTCATGATCCTGTTACATGTACGATAGATTTATAAATAAGTACACGGGACTTGAAATTCTTTCAACCTGGACCAAAACTTTTCTCAGTATATATTCTGGTATATATAATATAAGTATGTATGTATGTATTTATGTATGTACGTATGTATGCACGTGCTTATGTACCTGCAACTGCAAGAGGAGCCTCTGGCATTTCTGGCCTCTGCTCGAGGTATTTCTCCGCTATTTCTCTGCAATATGTATATACATATATATATATATGTATGTATATGTAGCGTATAATATCTTCTGTCCATCCCATTTCCATGTATATCTCACTGCAGATGCCCGGATTATTATTAAGGATGAACGAGCTTCACAGTCTAAACCGGAAAATAAAAGAAGGATCAGAAATCGTTCAATCAACTCGGACAACGTTAACCCCTTGAGTCATGGTGATAAGTATTCTTACTACCTATTTTATATCCTTCCTTCTTTTTTTTTGTATATTTAGAGAACTTTTGAAACGTATTTCTTTGCGGTTTTTTAGTATTTCTGATAGCACACTAATGGGTTTTCAATACTGGAAGAGTAATTATTGCGATATAATGTAAACTGTTACTGTTAGTAGCAAATTGATTGGAAAAAATTGTGATAATTGAAGGAATAATTCACTTCGGATAAAGTTGCCCCTCTACGTCTCTAAATTATATTCGCTGACTACGAGTCTGGAATCGAATTTCAAAAATTCAAGGTGACGAATCCAGTATTTGAAATTCGATCGAATCCGGAGAAAGAAAACTTTGCTAAGGGATTTTTCGATCGGCTGATTACGAATCTGAAATTATATTTTGAAAATTCGGTACAGGGAGTCAAATCGGCTACCCAAAAAGATCCCGCACAGAATTTTTTGACCACATTCGATCGAATTTGAAATTTTCAACTACCACATTGAATCCACCATCTTCAATATTTTCGAAATCTGATTTCGGATTCGTAATCAGCGATTCCAAAAACATGGAATACCATCTTGGTATAAAATTTGACTCGGCGCAATAACGTGTGACACAAAGGGTTAAAGAACTTGAAAATAACGCAAAATGTATGAGAATAAATTACATAATTGCGTAATTGCTTTAATATTCGCGTTTTATTAACATCTATTGGTTTTTAACGATTATCATATAGAAAAAGGATAAATTTTGGTGAGCAGCTTCTGTCTCTCTTTTCTTTTTTCCCTACATTAATATCCTTAAATTTTTGTTCTTCGTTAATTATTACAAGGGTGCAGATTTGTCATCAGGCAAAATATACAATCAGACAAGCTCCCTTTGTTCGTCTACTATGTTTTTTCCCCGGCGTGTTTTACTTTTGTCCCTATAAAATAAAAACAAACGGGCCAGTCCGGAGAGAATGAGACGACACAGGGAATAAAAGGGATAAGAGAACGCGGCGGCATCTCATCGCGAAAAAGAAAATGGCACATCGTGTCAAGCTGCAAGAGGATCGGATGAGAGGCATTTACTCTGTACGAGTACACATTTATACACACACACATATGTATATATGTATATATATATATATATATACATGTATACATGTATAATGTGGATGCAGAGGCGCGGATGCTTTGAAACGTGACCTTAACTCATGAAAGCGAAAAGTTATACAGGCCGGGGATGAAGGAGGGTAATAATTTCATTAAAACTTACACCCTGCAGCCACGCACAGCTTATACACGTAATGTTTCTCTCCCCCGTCGCTCGCAAATAAAGTACAAGGAAAGAAACGGAGAGAAGGAAGAAGAAGGAAAACATGGAAATTGTTTCCTCTCGTCGAAAATTTAATTTAATTACAAATACTTTCACGCCCGCCTTTGTATAATATATATATATATATATATATATATATATATATATAATATATATTGTGTATAAATTATATAAGATGTTGAGGAGAAAATTTTAATACTCGTATTACAATTTTTTAAAAAACAAACGTACACGCAAATGAGTTTAAAATATTTTCCCAACCTGTAATATAATATAATATGCACACAATTAATATACTAGTTTGTCACGCCTGTATGTTAGGTTTTATTTACGCGAGTTGGATTGAATTTGTTATGTAAATAATTATGCGGTATATCATAATTACGATGTGACAAGTTTAGGTTCTCTTTTTCCAATTTTTTTTTTTCTTTTAACTCCTATTTTGGACTGTTTGAACGTATTAATATTATTATTCCTCGTAGCAGGTGTGCTAGGAAAATTATTATACCTGTCGGATTGGCCCTCTTTCTACAATCATTTAAAATCATATCGAAGATAAAAGCAAAATTACGATAATTACGTATTTAAAAAACGAGAAAAAAAAAAAAAAAAAAAAAGCGTTTTTTCGAAACCTTGAAACTAAGAAAACAGTTTAGAACGTGAAAATTAAAAGTAAATTGAATGTGACAAGATTTTGGAATCGTTACCAACGATAAAGGAAATTCACACTCGTGAATTTCAGGCAAAATATCGTATACCGACTGTGTCAACACATCGCCGGGATTCATTTAATTATAACAATTACCGCGCTGATGAGAGTCTGCCGAGATGCATGAGGGAGCGAAAATGTCGGCTAGAAATTGAAATCGTGACGACTGAAGATCTGAGAGAAAGAGAGAGAGAGAGAGAGAGAGAGTGAGAGAGAGAAAAAGCCGCAAGACGAATATCACACCCGCTAGGCTGGATGAGGGATGAAGAATTTACACTAACCTTCCCACCTCTACCAACACAACTCGTGCAAAGCAAACTATCAACGTTATTAGATTTCCTGCGGCGCCTTGAATCGATAATTTTGTAATTACGTAGGTATTCCCGGGAAAGGGGGAGGGGGGGGGGGATACAGTCACCCGGGGAAAACGTTATTCTACGGAAACCCCGGAAGTCGAGTTCCCGATACGCGAAAATCAATCCCAATGCAAATATTATATTGTCGTTGTGAACGAAGTAAGTTGTGTCAATATCGTCATTATTTCTCCTCAGACTTGACTGAGAAAAATTGAGTAAAACAGGTATCGTTAAAAAAAACTATGCGAATTACGAAAAACGAGGTACGCCTAACAATTTTGCGCCATCGTCGATCCTTTTTTGCTTATTGCAAATAATATACCTAGACGTCGATGAGTCCGTGATAATGGTATTTGTTAACAACTTTCCAATTCGTCGAGGTAGATTAAAGTGGGATATTTAATTTATTAACGAAGTTTCGGTCGGACTCACACTCACCAATCATCGTCGCACTGGAAAACAATTTGCAAAAATAATTTTCTTTTTTTGGATTCTATTTTTAAATATTTATACTAACGTTTGGAAAACCGAATAAATTATTTTTAAATTCGATATCGCGTAAGTCGCAAATTTCAAATCGACTACGTCTGACACGATTATAAAATTGTCACAAAGCGAATATAAATATATCTTCTTTCGTTTTTTTTCTTTGTAACAAATTAACAGGAAGTTGGTACAACGGAGTTAAGTTTAAAAGAACGACACAGCGATTAAAATTGATAAATATCGTTCACTTGGAAAAATTTTACTAATTTCAGGCTGAGGTGGTGAATTTTGTCAGAAATTATCGCATACAACTAGGAAATTTATCAACGTAGAATGACGTCACGTTAACATATCGTACATACTCGTTCGTATTATAAAAATCGCGGAGAAATTCTCATCAATTAAATTAAATACGTAACGGAGTATATTTAGCCTCGTTTATTAATTATATTCACGATCGTCGTTACGAGATCATTGAAGCGACGAGAAGAAAAATAATTATCTGACATAATTATACCCATGACCAAAGGATTATCAATTTTTTTCCTCCACGCCTTACGTTGTACAATTCAATTTTTTACTCCATCCTATGATAATTATCAATGGCTGATCACCTTGTCCCGGTTAATTGAATCCCATCGTCCCCTGTCGTTAAGGACTTACCGGCTATTGTTCCGTCTTGCATTAACGTCGATATATACAAGGTAAGTGTATCAATTACTGATCTTTTTTGGTTTGTATCTTTTTTTTTTTATCCATGGTTCTAAAAATACAAAAAAACAAATTTGTCGTGTGTAAAACCTTTGGAAATTGATATTGATCGTTGAGAAATTCCGAATTTGCGGCGTCAGTTTAGAATTTTGATTGAAAAAAAAAAAAAAAAAACATTAAAGGGTCAATAATTGGATTTAAACGTATAAGATGCATCAAGTATCTAACCTACATGACGGATGTATCTCTCATGCACTAACGATTAGCTGCGGGCGTACACAGCGCGGAACGGAAAATTCTAGTAGCTATAAAGTGGAAAGTAAGTTTATCTCTCATATATATGTTACATGTGCGTGGGTGTGTATATATATATATAATATATATATAATATATGTATACACGTATATTCCTCCGGGGCTTCGCGAATCTTTGGTATTCTCGCGAACTCCCGTCGGCTCTTTATCGACTACTCGGTTCCTTATATAATGTACATATGTATTTTATGTACACCGATGTACGTATATTTATGTTTATACATACGTGCAGAATCGAAATAACGCATTCAAGCATGACTGTGTACCTATCGTACATGCGAAACGTGCAACTTACACGTGCGTACTTGCAAATATGAGATATATATATATATATATATATATATGTACGGATACATTTTTGGCTGAAGATATGGAATAAAAAAAAAAAAAAAAAATTTGATTTTATTAAAAATATTGGAATCTTCGACGCGATATTTGTGCGCTCGGTTTCGAATAAATCCATCATTTTTTTGTTTTTTTTTTTTTGTTGCACGCGCGAGATAAACATGAAGAGTAAAAATAAAAAAAAATAAAATAAAATAGAAAAAAAACGCGTCGATTGCAGAAGCGATTAAGTATTTGAACGCAGAACCGCGTGATAAACGATATTATTATATAGAACAGCCGCCCGACGATTAAAATGCGGAACGCACGTACAATATAGACAATAGAGAGAGTAACCGAGGAAGGAATTAAGGTACAATGTTATTATTAAGATGAAAGAATGAAGGTGAGGAGGGGGGGGGGGGGGGGGAGGAAACGGTCGTAAATTAATTGGTTAAAAGGTGGCGGCTCATGGCGGCCGGGAATTGTGTTTCAAAATTACCGGAAAATCGTCGAGGGGCTTAAGGGGCAGTTTTGTTCTCTGCCGTAAACTAATATCAGCAAAAATAATTCAACCCTTTATACCTGTGTCAAATCTACGGTAGCGCTCAAAATTATTTTCGCAGAGATAATAATTGAGTTAATTAAAGGCGATGATAAACTACAAAAATCAATAATATTATTTGTCGAAACAAATTCGATGTTCTACATAATTGTTGAGAGTTACCTCTCGATTACTCGAAAATAAGGTTAAAATAAAGAAAAGTAAGAAAAACGATTCATCGATAAAGGTCATTTTTCAAATGATAGAATCGGTGCGATTTTTTTCGGATTTAAAAAAAAATGGCCCTCCGGGAAATGGTTTTTGGATTTTTTTTAAATATGTTTCCGCTGCTCGGTTTTTTTTTAAGCTCGAATCGACCCGTGTGTATTTGGCAGAAAAATAAGCAGCCAGTAACGTAAAAAGGAAATAAATTTTTCTATTCAAAGCCGTGACGGAATGAAGAATAAAAAAAAAAAAAAGGGGAAAAATTAATTAAAAAGCTAGACTTACAAATGTTTGAAACTTTTCGTTAGGTATTTAATCGCTACGTCGCATCTATTATTCAAATATTGGAAAAGCCACTCTGCATCGGATATAAAACGCAGAGAATTAAGTTGGCTCAACTCCACGTTATCCAATTGTCAGTATATTATATATATATATATATGTATACATGTATACGTGAAATTCAATACAGCTTTTATACATTACAAACCTATTTCCCTGCTTTTCAAACATTTTCATCTAAAAGCTTTCCGCATAATTAACACACCCGCGTTTCTATTTCAGTATTCGTATTATCGTGGTAAAAATCCTTGGTGATGAAAAAAAAAAAAAAAAAAAAAAAAAAAAAAAAAAAAAAAAAAAATGTGGTGGTCGACCGTTTACCGAATTGGCACGGAATGCCCCATCATACACGTATATAATTTAAATAAAAACAAGCGTACATGCGTTATGTATAAATATACGTGAATCGTACAACAATGGCATTAAATCGAGGATCATATATCGTGTGTGTATATAAATTTATACCTATACATTCAATTATAATATGTACGAGTACGGAATAATATATTCGCAATATTGCGAACCGCAACGCAACTAGAATTTTGATTACTGTACCGTAGGTCGTTCATCGTTGTAACAATATTGCAAAATTCGCAGTGAATCTTTCGCTGGTCGATAGATTGATAAACGAAAAAAAAAACAAAAAAAAAAAAAAAAAAAACTTCGAGGAATAAGAAAAAAATTTTCACCGACACTTTAATATCCTGACCATTTATCACCGTGGTGATAACCAGCTGCAGCGCGTGACGTCTGCAGTTTGCAAAATATTTTCGACCCACTCGTTTATAATTCACGTGAGCAAAAAAAAAAAAAATGGACAAAAAAGTAACCAAAAATCACCGTTTTTATTTTTTTTTTTTTTTTATTTATACTTCTTTAATTTTTTATTATTCTAAATTCGAATTTCTGCCAGAATGATCGAGTTTCAATATTCGTACGAAAAGGAACTGCGGTGAAATTCTTTCTCGGTGAGAAGAAAAAAAAATTGACAAAATGAAGTGAATCAAAACTCGTCGGTGATTTGATTAAAAAAAAAAAAAAAAAAAACAATAAAAAAACTTAAAAATGCAGCTGTTTGGCAGAAAAGCTTAAAAGAGTGAAAACCTAGTCAAGAGTGTATATAATTGTGATAAACTGCAGAGAGATCCTACGGATATTATACATAGGTATAGATATATTGAATAGGTAAACACAAGGGGAGAAATTCATTCTCTGCACACACACATATATATATATATATCCTGTTGTTTGTCTACCGCAAAAACCGCGCACCTACAAACTTTCAGGGATGAAAGGAGGCAAAGATGGTTACATACATATGCGTATATATATATATATATATGTATATATACAGGGTGTCCCTAAATTGAGGGACACGGACCAGCCAGCGTGATACCTGACTGAAATGCAACCGAGAATTTCTTTACCGGAAGGTCGTCCGACGCATAGTTTTTGAATTATAAGCGATAGCGTTAAGCCAATCAGAGTGCACCATTTCGTCTGGATTTGCCGCCACGGAAATTGCTGTTTTGTTCGTCTGGGTGAATTATTATTATTCGGTTACAAAGTAAATATCGGCACCTCCCCTCACTCGCGGTTGTACCCCTTCTCGAGCGCTGACCTCGGTATTGTTGCCGCGGCACACGCTGCCGGCCGCACACCCTCGGACGCACACTCGTGTGTGTGAAAATAAGCGAATGCCCAGCTACACAATACTACGAAACACACATCTACGAGTGAAAATAAAAATAAATCTCCAAATAAATCAGCGGATTTAAGATTTAATGTTATAAAACACTTCCAATCATCGATGTATGCATAAAACTAGAGATTTTAGATGATTGATATGCCGTTAGGGTTCATAATTAGTCATTCAATCAATCTGAATTATGCTTTCCGAACATTTTCTGTGTCTTTGCAACATAACTTTTCCACTTGTTTGAAATTCATCATTGACATACGATTCTTCAATAATGCGAGGAAACAACAACTCGCTGAATTGACGTGTCAATAGGTTTGTAAATCAATTACAATTCACCTGAGTTTACACAAAATAACTGAATAAATGAGAATTCACTGAATCACTAAAAATGATAACTGAAATCATGAGAATTATTTGAGATATAACTGAATTAGGAAGAGTTGTAATAAGTCAAGTTACTTTGAATAACTTTAGATTCGTGCCAAAATTTTATGTTTAGAGAGAAAAATAATTAAATTCAAATAAAAAAGTAATTTTGAATCAAAAAAGAAGAAAAGTTCCAAATACCTGAATTCAAATGAAGCAATTTGAATTTAATAAATCTATCCGAATTTGAGAAAAAATAATAATTATTATTTGGACCAGAAAAATGAAGTCGAATTACATGAATAAATTCAATTAATTCAACTCAAAAAAATATGGTGTCATTCAAATTCCAAGTTATTTCCTCGTCGATTCAATGTGGGTCTGGAGTGGCAAGTAACGTTCAAATTGTTGAGATCAATGCTAGTGATGGCCACTTATCTGAGAATAATCGATGTATCGATTAATCGATTTCAACAAAATAATCGGATACGGCTCGATTGAATTCGTAAAAATTAATCGATTTGGTAAATTTCTCCGTTTAGTCTTAATATCAGAAGAGATATTTTGATAATTCATAGTCTTATTCAAAATATTTTGGTCCAAATAATAATTATTATTTTTTCTCAAATTCAGATAGATTTATTAAATTCAAATTGCTTCATTTGAATTCAGGTATTTGGAACTTTTCTTCTTTTTTGATTCAAAATTACTTTTTTATTTGAATTTAATTATTTTTCTCTCTAAACATAAAATTTTGGCACGAATCTAAAGTTATTCAAAGTAACTTGACTTATTACAACTCTTCCTAATTCAGTTATATCTCAAATAATTCTCATGATTTCAGTTATCATTTTTAGTGATTCAGTGAATTCTCATTTATTCAGTTATTTTGTGTAAACTCAGGTGAATTGTAATTGATTTACAAACCTATTGACACGTCAATTCAGCGAGTTGTTGTTTCCTCGCATTATTGAAGAATCGTATGTCAATGATGAATTTCAAACAAGTGGAAAAGTTATGTTGCAAAGACACAGAAAATGTTCGGAAAGCATAATTCAGATTGATTGAATGACTAATTATGAACCCTAACGGCATATCAATCATCTAAAATCTCTAGTTTTATGCATACATCGATGATTGGAAGTGTTTTATAACATTAAATCTTAAATCCGCTGATTTATTTGGAGATTTATTTTTATTTTCACTCGTAGATGTGTGTTTCGTAGTATTGTGTAGCTGGGCATTCGCTTATTTTCACACACACGAGTGTGCGTCCGTGGGTGTGCGGCCGGCAGCGTGTGCCGCGGCAACAATACCGAGGTCAGCGCTCGAGAAGGGGTACAACAGCGAGTGAGGGGAGGTGCCGATATTTACTTTGTAACCGAATAATAATAATTCACCCAGACGAACAAAACAGCAATTTCCGTGGCGGCAAATCCAGACGAAATGGTGCACTCTGATTGGCTTAACGCTATCGCTTATAATTCAAAAACTATGCGTCGGACGACCTTCCGGTAAAGAAATTCTCGGTTGCATTTCAGTCAGGTATCACGCTGGCTGGTCCGTGTCCCTCAATTTAGGGACACCCTGTATACATATAGGACGCGTATATGGATCGACCCTCCACCCCCTAAAAATTTCGATCTCCCCAAACTGCAGTCGTGCGGCAATTTATAGACTCTGCAGATCAAAGTGCAAACTTCAGTCGGAAAATCTCATTCCTCGCGTTCATTTTCCGCATATTATACGATATCGCATATGTGAAAATTAAGTTTAAACGCGTTTAGACGAGAATTTTGACAGCATTTCCGGGTATGTGAGAAAATTGATAAACATTGTGAAGAGAATCAGGATCATCATTTCGTATCGTAGAACGTGACGAGTGTTTATCGTGATTGAGTAATAAATTTAGAAATCAAAAGTTGTGTGATTAATGTTTAACAATTTTTATTTTTTTTTTTCTTTTTTTTTTTGTTTACCTCCTTCTTTTTATTCAATGATTAGCCTGCCTCAATTACAATATTGTCGCGAGTTTTAATTTCGGATAAAATACGTCGAGACACAAGAGGTTAACATACACTGAGAAGAATTTCATTTTTTACAGTAACTAGAAAAATTGAGTAAAACAGGTATCGTTAAAAAAAAACTGCTCGAATATTGTTGCAATTACGAAAAACGAGGCACGCCTAAACATTTTGCGCTATTTTCGATCCTTTTTTGGTTATTGTAACGCAAAATCAGTTTCTTCGGTTTCCTCTACTTTTTTTTAGTTAAAGAAGGCTTTAACGTCAATTTATCGTTGCACGAGCGTTAAACTTTCGCAACGGTTGCCAAGAAAATCTAGCAACAGCGATCGTAACGAGAAAGAACAGCAACGGATACCAGACTTTCCGGTAACAACTGTAAAACTAATTTTCATTTTCTACTTTGAAGAACATTTTTCGATTTTGATAAGAAATGAAAACAAGGATAGCAGGGACTTTTCGTCAGTCGACACGCAACGTACGCGACGGTATTCCTTACTTGTTGTATACAAAAATATTACTTCCGTCATAGTTCGCCGTGGCTGTAGAGGTCCCGCAACGTACGTACGTACGTGACCGAAAGTTCGGCCAATTTGAGAAAATCCCCGTATAAGGCATGGAAAATCCTTGGAGATATATTGCGGCACAACGTACCGTAACGCACAAGGCTGCATGATCCGGTCGAATAACAAGATTCCTTCACCGTGCTTGGGATATTCCCGTGTCAAACTACACCCCGCGGGATCGGCGTTGCTTTCCAAGAATAAATTGCTTGTTATCTCGGAAACACACCGAACAATTTCCATCGATATTCCCACCGTGCGGATCTCGGCGTCTGTTCTATTATTATTATTGTTGTTATTATTGTTATTGTTGTTTTTGTTGTTGTTGTTGTGTTCGTTGTTATTGTTGCCATTATTGCTATCGTTGTTCTCGTGTATAAGCAACGAGCAAACTTGCTTCGCTGGTAACTTAATAAAACTCAACAACATGCAATATGAGATTTACAGAATTTCCAAAATTCCGGGTTAATAACAATGCCGGAGCTTCTGAACACACTCGATTAATAGGATTTTTCAAAATCGTACCGCGTTTGAATGAATACTCCGAACGATTTGATTTGTCAAGAAGTGAAATCCGTCATTTGATTGTTACAATTGTCGTTTTTTTTTTTTTTTCTCTTTTTTAAGAATCACTTTCAGCGCGACGGGTAAACAAAATCGAATAAACATTCAAATAAAAGAAAAAATAAATAAATTTTTTTGAAAAATTGCTAGTAAAATGATTGAAAAAAATTTAATTAAAGGTATAAAATTTGTAAAGAAAACCAACGTGAAATTTAAACTCACGTTCTAATTCCTCGCGATTTATCGTATTGTATATTGTATAATAATTATATTATACGAAGAAGCGAGTGAAATTTTTTATGAAAATTATATATTATGTACATCTGATAATTTAAACGGATTGAAATGTCGCAGCAATAATCGGTCGCAAATCGAGATGCGACGGTATAACTCGTTAATTTCGGAAACATGGTTCCTGCATTATTGAACGCGGAAGAACCGCGAGCCTGAGTAACGCGTTTCCACCGAAAATCTCCTACCCTTCCCTTCTTCGTCCTCCCCCTCTCCTCGAGAGAGAACAATGTGAAAACCGTTTCGCGACATATTCAACATTTCGCTCGGTGTGTCTTTTTCATTGGCAAAAATTGTCCGTGCGCGCTGCGAGAAAGAAAAACGAAAGAAAAAAATAAAAAAACAAAACAAATAAAAATCATGTCCCAGATGCTGCATAATACAAGTGAGATTTGTTCGTCTCGCTTGGGGATTGAAAACTTTCTCGATTCTTAGGGATTTATGGAACACGTGTATAGATAAATAATAAAGAAGAGTCTGATGGGGAAAGTTGGAGGATAAAAACTGCAAAATAACTTTTCAACGTTTTTTTTTTATCTTTTCTTTTGTCACATACGGGGCATTCCGCGACATATCGATCAGGATATTGAATACACGTAAATAGTCGAAAAACACAATTCTATTTGTTGCCGAATTGTTAGTTGTTGTTTGTTTTTTTTTTTCTGCTTTTTTTTCCCCCATCGAGTCTCGAGCATTCTTGGCGACGATGATTATTGTCCTTTTTTTTTTTTGTTTTTTTATTCGTCTACCTTTAACTCGCGGAACATGTTTGACGGATCCACAGGTTATTATTATACGCAGGTAAGAAGACTAATTAATCACCGCGAACCCTTGGAGACCATGGATTGTACACGGAATCCGAGTGCGGTAAATACGGGGATGAAAAGGGCGGAGGTTGGTGGACGAAGGGCGAAGGGCGAAGGGACGGTATTAATTCGTTAGGTGGACAGACGGCGGGCAACCGGCCAAAATATAAGGCCCGCTGAACAATCAATCTCAACGAGCAGCCGGTCGGTCGTTTCACGTACCTTACATGCAACGAGAGGATGGAAAATTTCGAGGGCGATGAAAGGCCCGACGTTGAGTAAAGGACGAAAGAAATAAAGAGAGGAAAGAAAGAAATAAAGAGAGGAAAGAAAGATACCTCGCTCTGCGTTTACGTTTCATTAAAATACAACGAAAATAATCTCGTAAATTATATTTGTATACCCACATCGTACGGCGTGAAAGAAAAGTCATTCTGTTCCAAGCCTCGTGAGAGTTTTCATTTGTGCAGAAAAAACTGCGTAAGATTTATTTTTTAGTAAATTTTTTATTTCGACGATCGCTCCCAATCGATTTTAACTACTTGAAGGGGCCTTTGGGGCACGGGTTGATGTTAAAATTAAGAGCGTATTTCACGTTTAACAATCATTTTTTAGTATTTCGAATCAATTTAAGGGGTGAGAGGAAGAAATTTCTTATTACCAATAACAAGGGCCACCCTAAATTGTATACGACAAAACGGACACGTAACGAAAAGCTCAGAGAGATGAACGCGCGTATATCTGGGGAAGTAATTGTCTCGCCTCTATCGCCAAGGTACACGGCTTTTGTGTCGTGAGAATAGAGAGAAAGAGAGAGAGAGAGAGAGAGAGAGAGAGAGAAAGGTAAAAGGGCCGAAGGGCTAAGGGAGGAGAGGGGGAAGAAGAAGGCACGTCTCGAAGCTGCAAGTGCGGCACGACGACACGCTGAACCAAGTATAATGGGATCCTTAATTGACGTTTCAATCATTCACAGGAGTCCGTCTCGGCCGTATTTTAGTGGAAAAGAAACCCAGGAATCCGGAGGGAGTAAAAGGTGGGTGGAAAAAGAAGAAGATTGCCAGACGTGGAGAGATGAAGAAAACGAAGAAATGTATTGCCTGCGGTGAAAATTGGCGAAACCGATTTCATCGGCTTTGATACATATACAATATACATATATATATATATACCTTTAATGCCGTAATCCTCCGATTACTTTTTCTTTTCTTTTTTTTTTTTTTTTATACTAGCATATTTTGACCGTAATTATTCAGACGGAAAGAATTGGAATTTGAAAAAAAAAAGAAAATACAATTCGAAAAAAGAAACAAGCCGCGGGAAAACAGTTTTTCATCGCCGTGAAAAGTGAAAGAATCCGCCGACTGAAAAATCTGACAATGAGACCATCTCGGAACTTGTCAGGCGAATGAAATATATTGAAACAAAAATTGGAACAAAGAAAGAAAAACACCGTCGTTCGTTTATAAAAATTGATGTAAGGAGGAAGAAGTATACGCTTATCGGGGAAAACATTGAAAATTGATTTGTTACCGATAGAATCGTGAGTTCAAGTTAAATGAGACCTTGCAAATTTTTCACACCCATCATTTGATTGTGAAATCCCGTAAGTTTCAAATTTTTTCATGTGTTGAAATTGGTGGTAAAAAAAAAAAAAAAAAATGATTTTCTACCGAAACCAATACGTACGTTTTTTTTTACATCGCCAAAAGTGATATGAAATGAAAAAAGTAAGAATTTGAGTGGCTCTGCAGTGTCAAAATTTTCAAATAATTTTACAACGCGTCAAGAAAAACTGTGTCATTGTTTTTCGAAAATTTCCTAACAATTTTCGACAAAATACTTGGTTCTTTTTTTTTTTTCTTTTGTTACTGCGCCCGTTTCGTTTCGTCAGCTCAACGGAAGTTACATGTGAACAGCTGCTCTCTCTCTCTCTCTCTCTTTTTCCTTCGGTCAAGTTGTCTTTTCCCCTTTGCTGCAAGCATCACTGTTCGGGAGCTTTTCGCTCGAACTCTTTTCCTTCAATTTGTGCGACTGTTTTCACAGCCGATATCGATTCTCAGGGGCTGAGTTATATCGACTCTCTTCCAACCTCCCCCATTTTTCCTATACATATATATATATATATATCGCATGGTACCGAGAAGTCGGTAAGCATTGAGGGAGGGAGGGAGGGGGAGAGGTCAGCTGCACATCCCCCAGTTAAGTTTCCAACTCGATATATTTATTTTCCCTGCCTTTTCTCTGATCTTAGTTTTTTTTACCTTTTTCTCCTTTCGTGTTCACGTTCTGTGTTTTTTTTTCTTCTTCTTCTTCTTTTCCTCTCTCTTTTATTTGTTTAATTTTTTTTTACTTCTTCTTCTTCTTCTTTTTCTTCAACCCCGATAATACCTGCCGTCTACAGGGGTAAAAATTCTCCCCGTCTTTTTTCCCTGACCCGGGAGAACACGTGACCTTATAAGCCGCCTGACCTAATCATCACGCTCTTTGAAAACCAATTCCTACCTTCTTCCCCCTCCCCCCCCCCCCCACCGTTTCTCCGCCTGACCGTTTTTCCCCCCTCCGCCGTAATTCTTCGATATCGGCAAAATCACCACGCGAAACTCGCTTCCTCGTAACATGTAAAAAAAAAAAAAAAAAAACAATTTTTCTACTCCCACTTTCGTACAGCTGTCCGTGACTGCGAGGATCGTTTTTTTTTTTTTTTTTTTTTTCAAATTTTAACCAAGCTTTTTACTCGAAACAAATAAAAAAACGATTCCGCAATTGCACGTCCGTTAAAACATGACGCAGATGAAATTTTCCGAATCGGAATAAAAATCAGATCTCCACAACATTATTGCCGATTGATTCGATCATTTATCAATAAAGTACATGCGCGTATATTTCTTTTTTCCCTTCTCTTCCCCAATCAACCTGCCAAAAATCATTTCAACGAATAAAAATCATTTTAATTGGACGTTGCATGGGCGAAAAGGTCAATAAAAGTTTCTGGGTCACGAAGCTGCGGTCGTGGTTCCCTCGTCGCATGAGATGAGGATCCTCCCCCCCCTTCTTCATACCTTCCGTTGCCCGATGACGCGGAGTTGTGCCATATATACATATATATACACATATTATATACAACGTATATACATATGTATGCATGTATGTACCTGCTGCAGAGAATGACCCAGATTGTCTGTACCGCTCGTCGACGTCACATCCGGGTGACTCGGGCGATAAACAAGAGCGTATTAGAAGAGAGGTGGTTGACAAGCCTTCTGAAGTTCATGGACGGTATAATAAGTTGTAGAGTCAGCTTTAAAACATTTCAAATAAAATCGTTTCGCCGATGTGATGTAGCAATTTTTTGCTGTAATATAATACCTAGATGTGGACAGTAGGGTGATCCTTCGAAGGGTGGTTTAACGATTTTAAACCATTCACCCCCTCAGATCTGTTCCAAATGAATCAAAAGAGAGAAAAAGAAAGAAAAAAAAAAAAAAAAAAAGAACAAATCTGTGTCAAATTTCAGCCTCCCATCAACTGAAAAAGGGTCGCCTGGAAGCACGGATTTATTACCATTTGAATAACGTGAGATTTTTGTCATACGTTCGGTCGTTATTTCTTTTTTTTTTTTTTTTTTCGTAAAATCAATAATTCTCTGAATCCAACGTATACTGTTTCGGCTATTTGTGATAAACTTCGTGCTACTGCGGATCGATGAACTTGGTGACATATTTTTTTTTTTTTTTACATTCCTTTCTTTTATTCAACGAATATATTCAAAATTGAGCAAAATTCGACCAGCCCAAAAACGGAAGTGATTGCAGCAATTCAAATTGGCTAATAAAGTTCGATATATTTTCCGTTGAAAAAAAAAAAAAAAAAAAAAAAACAAATTTGACACCGAGTTCATCGTTTGACACAGTCTTTGATTTTTTCTTCGATTCATTTGGTACCAATCTGAGGGGCGAATGGGTATAAATCGAAAAATCATCCTTTCAAGGACCAACCCTAACGTACAGGATGACATTATGGAATAACGTATTACACGCGTCACGTAAACGAATTGGACCGAATAACTTCGGCTGGACGAATTTGTTGGGGTAGTTCACGGGTTTGCTCTCGGAACGTTTTTGTATATAGATTCGGAACGTGGGAAGAAAAAAAAAAGGGGGCGGGAGGGGAGAGGGCCGATAATTGAGTAAGAGAGCGGGAAGAAAGCAACTGTCGGATGAAATTGACTCAGAGAATACTGTTCTCTTCTTTTGCCTGTCTCCATATTTATTTAGTTTCTCTCTCTCTCTCTCTCTCTCTCTCTCTCTCTCTCTCTCTCTCTCTCTCTCTCTCTCTCTCTCTCTCTCTCTCTCTCTTTCTCTCTTTCTTTGCTCTTTTTTTCACGCCTAACTCGCAGGACTTTATTAATTGTTTGTATCCTCGGTTCGGTTGAAACGATCGACATCCACTTCTAGATCGGCAGGAATAATTCTGAATTAGATTATAAAAAATTCTACAAACGTGAAAAATACGAAACGTAGTTTTTTGGTGGTTTGTTTTTTTTTCTGTAATTTTTAAATTCTGAACCAAAAAGGGCAGCCCCTAACAAAAAATAAGACAGTAAAGAAAATCGAGCTTTCCTTGCGAAAACTTTCGTATACTTATTCGAGCGTCGGGTTTCGGACCATTCGAAACTTTGATGTTTCGTCAGAGTTTGATTTCTTCACGTCAATTTTCGCCATCCAAAAATTCGGAATTCCGCGCTTTCGGAACTTTTCAAATTCGGAATTTTAACCACGTCCCTTACAGAGCACAGAAATTCAGACGCAAAGGCTGGGCATAAATCTGCCAGCTCTGAGAGAGTGGGAGAAAAAGCAGCGTTGTTAGAATATTATTCAGTATATATATACATATATATATATGTGTGTGTGTGTGTATGTGCATTTGTATTTACACGGTATATAGCGTTATGACCTAAGGAATGGCTTATAACAATCTGGGCCGAACAGCTAACTGTAAATGGGGCAGCAGCTGGAATATAACCGTGTGACCTGCAGCTGGATGAAGCGATATCAAAGTTCAAAACGCACCCTTTACACGTATGCGGTATTTCCGATTCCTGTACTGGCTTTTGTGAAAATCATTTTTTAAATAGATCGTGTTTTTTTTTTCTTTTTCTTTTTACGTATTTGATTTAATTTTTCCTTTTTTTCTTTCAAACCCAACCGATTTTGATAGCGTCGATATTTATTCGAATTTACTTTATCGATATTGTTATTGTTAGACAATGGTAGTTGCGCGTTAATTATCCTTGCCGTGTTTAGAATTATTTATCGTCAAAGAACATTTGGTTATATTTTGTTCATTAATCGGTAAGAATGTAATTTACAATGATCATAATAACGAACAATAAGAATATAAGTGATAATTTGGTGATTCGATAGAGGAACAATTAATTATCGGTAACGTGCGTTCGTCTCAGGTCGCAAAAAATTACCAAAAATTCTGCGTCCTTGCGTCAAATGATTCGGAACTGAAGACAGAAGTTTTGGTAATTTTTTACAAATTTTCTCTCTGCTAACAAATAACCGAGACAAAAAAATCGAAATCAAATATCATACAGGATATTCAATGGTCGAGTTGACAAGTAATGCCCTGTATATATAGACTCAGATGTACGATCTTTTTGGCGTTAATTACTTTGTACGGCAGGAGAAGAGCGAAAGAAAAAAAAAACAAAATTCCACCTTCAAAATTTCCCCAGTTTTCAAAGTTCGACGAGACTTTTCATAATATTATAATTTATATGCATCTGTATATAATATATATATATACATATATGTACATACCTACGTACATACATACACACATATGTATATATATATATATACTAGCAGCCCATCCCGGCTTCGCACGGGCATATAATAATATTAAGTAATAATATAAATGTTATTTTTCTAGAAACTCACTGTAAACATTGTGTATTTTCTTTTATTATATTATTATGTACCCGTGCGAAGCCGGGATGGGTTGCTAGTTATGCTGTTAAAATGTAGCTTATATGACACGTTCGTAGATTTACCATAGCAGCGCCATCTATTGATTACTTACTCAACCCAGTCGAAAGGTATCGACATCTGTTAGAATCATTCGGAGTTAACAGATAATTGTGACTGTTAAATAATAACAGACAAATAATTAGCAATATATTATAATTGCGACTATAATTTGAGATTTAAACTATCCTATCTCTCAAGTTGGATCGAACTGCACATGGTGTGCGTATTTTATTATAATCGGTTAAGTGGTTTAGGAGTCCATTGAGGACAAACATCGTGACACGAGATTTATATATATTAAGATATATTTTATACGATCACTAATCATCCAAGCAATAAATCTTTTCGTATACGTTGCAGCGGAGTTTCCGCATAATCAGTCATTCGATTTTCTTTCATATTCCTCTTACGTTTTTTTTCTTTTTTTTTTTTCACCCCTCTCAGCTTTCACCACACTATTCATATTCAACGTCACGTCGTCGCTTCGAATTCAATGTAATAATGTTTACATAACGCAGGCTGCGGTGTAATTGGTATAACCATCCGCGAATCCCGGAACAAATTTATACCGCGAGACCCGAAAAGCCCGGCGAGACCCTAACCTTGTCAACCTTAAACGACAAGGTAACTCTATAGACAAGTGTGTGTGTGTGTGTGTGTGTGTGTGTGTGTGTGTGTGTGTGTGTGTGTGTGTGTGTGTGTGTGTGTGTGTGTGTGTGTGTGTGTGTGTGTGTATATATATATATATATATATATATATATATATATATATATATATATATATATATGTATATATGTATGAAATTATTTGGAAGGGAGAAAAGAAGGTTGCGCAGGACGAAACCTTCGAAATCAATATTATTCACCGCGAACTGGTTTCAACTATAGATAACGTGAGAGACATCACGTACCCGTCACAGCATCGGTTTTCAGCTCGCATCGAAAGCTTTGGAGGAGCTTTTACACAACGCGAACATATTTTACGCGTGTTTTCGGTACAGAAAGTAGCCGTTTCTACGACGGGTAGAGTGATTCTACGAATGCGCATGCGCGGAATGCGGAAAAGACGACTTTTATGGCCTAAGGGTGTTGAAAGTGGTCTTTTCCCTACTCTGCGCATGCGCCGTAGCGAAGAAATCTTCCATCACGCGATCCTAACCTCAATTTCGTGCTTCGCGAAAACCGCGTAACATACTCGCGTTGTATACAAAGAATCGTGCGCAACAAGAAGGCGACGGTCTTTTCGCATCGCGTGTTTGCGATGTTCGTCTTCGGCTCCTTTGCCTCGGCGAGTTTTCCTCCTTGTTACACAATATACTATTTTTAACGAGTAAATACAGGCAGTTTATTACCGACGAAAATTTTGCAATCAGTTCGAATATCCCTCTTTTATCCTTGCAGGAAAGTGTATGCAGTAAAAGTCTCGCGGTTTAATCGTAATCAGGCAGTCAGAAAAATCGAAGCATAACAATCCTAGTCCTAGTTCAATCTAATCCATATTGCAAACGTACGTTCGATCCGAAAAGACCGAGTTTGTCTTATTTTTAGACAATACACTATTTCACAACCGCCTTCTAAATAAGTCGAATAAAGAATGAGATAAAATGATACGATATTTAAAATACAAAAAAGATTGACTTTCCGCATGTTTTTTTTTTTTTTGGCTTGTGTTTGTTTTAAAACTCATACGTGTGTAATGTATATATATATATATATATATATATATAAGAAATAGATAGATAAGTAAATGAATGGATAGATAGACAGATGGATAGGTATACGTGTAAGTAGTGGTATACTTATGTGTAGGTATGTATGTACCTAGTATATAAAAGGCTGAATGGGGTGGTAAACAACTTCGGACCGGCTCTGATCGAGTCTGGGGTGTAAATTTAGGAGGTGAAATGGTTTCAAGTTGAAAATCGAATGCGCCCTCACCCGGGTCAGATGTATAGTTTGCGGAGGGTAGTTTTACGCTGCAATACCCGAAAGAGTAAATACGTGAGTATGCGAATGTTGAATAAAAAATAAAATCACGTCACGTGTTACATATTTCTAACTAACAGAAATATAGAGAGTTTTTTTTTATGGTATTTTGACGGAATTATTATACAATAATATTAAATTGCGATTTTTGACACGAAAAATTTGTGCATAAATTGAATTATGAATATTCAAAATCACGCACACTGCGTGTATCATATTCGTCGGTAAATTCTTCTTTTTTTCTCGCTCTCTCTCTTTCTCTCTCTCCCTTTATCTCGTAATCCTTTCACCCATTATACCCGTACGTATAACACATGATACTTTGAAAATTTATTTATGCTTGGTAGATATAATAGATTGAAAGTTGACGTTTTTTATTAAGAATTTCACTACAATTTATTGCAGTAGTGAATCGGAAAGAACAGACAAAAATGGTGAAAAGAATAGAGAAAAATCAAGTTGGGTAAAATTGAAGGAAAACGATAATCGTTTGTACATTTTTGTATGAAGAAAAAAATAAAAATAAGACGTAAGAAAATTTCGCAGAAAAAAATATTGTCACACAATACAACGAAACATTATACATATATATTATTGTACATGTACCGAGATTTAAACGTATAACAAAGGGTAAAAAGAAAAACAAAAAAACAAAAAAAAAAAAGAGTCTTCTCGCGTCTCGAAAATCCGGCATCCTGAGAAACGGTTGAGAGAACCTGAAGTAAATGGTGGAAAAAACGGGGATGGAAGAAGAATCCGAAGAAAGGGATGTAAAAAAAATCACACAGAAAGAGGGAATAAAAAAATGTCGTGCAAGAGTTTCGAAGCGAAGAAAGAAAAGGTAAAACGCCGTGTAAAAGATCGAGACGTAAGAGAACGAGGAGACGAAAGAAATGAAAAGAAAAAAGAAGAAAAGCTGCGCTGTCGGCAATGACGAAAGATCCCCGCTGCAGCATGTATGGCGCGATATCGAAAGATAAAGAGCTTAGATGAAAAAGAAGAAGATGAAGAAGAAGAAGAAGAATAAGAAGAGGGTAAAAGCCACGCGGTCCAGAAAGCGCGGGTATTCCGACTGTCACTTTTTTCACCCGATCTTTTCCTCCCTCCCTCCCTCTCGCCCGCCCTTTTCTCTCTCTCTCTCTCTCTCTCGCTCTCTCCCCCGTATTCTCTCTCCTTTACGCTCTCGCTCTGGTGGATCAATACAACCACCACTAAAGCACCGCATTCACTATAGCCGTCGGGTGCTGCCTGGCCGTTCGCATGTTAGCCTCTTCTTCTCGACTATCTCTGCGTGTCGTTGCCTGTGGCTGCTGCTGCCACTGAGATGAGATGAGATGAGATGAGATGAGATGAGACGAGAGAGAGAGAAGGATAGCTGCGCCACATATATACATATACATATATATATATGTACGTACATATGTGGTATATACATGTATAATACGGGCCTGTTTGCCGTGCACACGCGGCGTCTGACTTAATCCCGGGTCACACTCCTTCGTTTAAGTGGTACGAATTAAATTACAACCCGTTGGTCGTGCCGTTTTCCGCAACGCGTTCTCGTCCCGGGTCCCGGGTCCCGAATCCAGATTCCTCTCCCCGCTCGGCGGGAAAGATGAAAAAATAATGAAAGATGGTAAGGGAAGGGGGGAGGGTGGGTCAAACCGCCTCGTCGGCACTCTGTTGCAACTTTTTCGGAAACAAAAGTGCGATGATCAATCGTCTTTATCGAGACTTGTCTGCGAAACTTCGTGTTTCACTGTAGAATATTATACATATATATACATATAGGATATACACACTGATACTCGTATTGGAATTTTTTGAAATTTAACCGAAAGACCGTAAAAATTTGTAAAAAATGAATAAAAATAAATCTTGAATGTGTAGAAAAAGGTTTAAGATTCTTTGAAATTAGAAGGAGAAATGATTTTCGACGCAAAAACGAAATACTATTTTTTATATCGCCGATCGGGTGATGAGAGGTATAAGAAAATTAAAAATACAGCAACATTCTTCGTTTAAAAGAGTTTTTACTCAAGGTTTTTGGTTGAAACGAAATGATATATGTAAACGCGATGTGAAAATGTTTATCGAACTAAATGACGAGCCTTGGAAAATAATTGCCCGATTGATTGATCGTAATTTTCTCTGCTGAGTAAATATTTCTTGTAAATATTTTTTTATTCCACTTTTCTTCGTTTCAAACACGTTACGCGTATTTTGACGCAAAGGACAGTTCTTAATAAAAAGAAACAACCCTCTTCAATTTCTTGACTTTTTGAGTGGACTGGCAGAGAAACCTGTTACTTGGTGATGTATATAAAGTATGTAATATATAATATAAAGAATAAAGTACGTACCGATGTAAAAAGTATACATATATATATATATATACTTATATATATATATGCTACTCGAGTGAAAAATCTTCAATTCTAAACCTACCCCGAATAATTTGACTTTTCGACGGTCATTTTCCACGAGAGTTACCTTTTGCGATCTCAATATAAAAAAGCATTTATAAACTCCCTCCAGTTGCATTATGTATATACATATATTATATACATATATATTATTCCACAAAAGTGGCGTGGCAAAATTTTTCGTCCTACCGAACGCGAGGCGAATAAATTTATACATATTGTTACAGTAACCGTTACTAAAACTGTCGACAATTAGCAATGCAGCGAACGTTTTTCTGAACAATGCGATTCTCGTTAATACACCTACCAATAATTATTATACTTGGACTGGATGCGAGAAATGAAAAAATAAAATAATATAAAAAACAATTTAGAACAATTGAAATGAAAACAAAAACAGAGTGTCGAGAAAGAATTTCGGTGTCGAAAGTTGAAATTTGTAAATCAGCACGCTTATACTTTTAGGTGTGAAAAAAGAAAAAGAAAATTCCAGCCAACTTTCGGAATAGCTGGAGAAACTGTGAGAGCTTGAAAATCTTGAAAGAAAAAACAAAAAAAAAAAAAAAAAAAAGAACAAGAGGAAGATGAAGAAAGAAAAACCAGTTTATGATCCATATAGCGTATAAAAATTACTTAGCCAACTATAAATACCGGTACCACTTTAACTCGGGAGCGAGCTTGAAAACCATTAAAAAGCGCAACGATTCGCAGACTGTTCTACGGCTGTTTACTCACGGTTTTATAAAGAGAAGTAGGTACAACCTACTCGAGGATTATTTCTGCAACGTTATGAAAAAAGTTTAAAAGTGCATTTCGCTGCAGTTGCGGGTCACCGAATCACGGTAAAAACACACACACACACACACACACACACACACACACACACACACACACACACCTGTCGACAAATTTCTCTCAGCATTTTGTTGATAAAATAAAGAGATTTAACGTTAATTTTGCCTTATACGTTTAACACGCGTTTAAAGATGCGATTTCAAAGTAAGCGTGTGAAAATAACGTCGTATAAATAAAATGTCAAATTTATTTTCCTCCATGCAATCATTCACTGTAGTCGAATTGAGCGAAAGAGAAATAAAGTCATTGTCGAAAAAGTAAAAAATTAAATACAAATTCAGGACGAGGTAAATGCGTACTGTTAATACGCAACGTTTGAAACGTTTACACATTTTACATACGGAAGAAAAAGTGAGCAACAAAGAGACTAACGGAAAGAACGAGAGAGAGAGAGAGAGAGAGAATAGCGTTTATTAAAAATAGGAACCCACCTAATAACAACAAAAGTGTATAATAAACGTGAAACTTTCGATGACGAATAGAAGAAAAGGGAACAAGAAAGAAGATAAGAAGACACATTTGAAGATAAAGAGGTAGGCAAGAGAGAGATTGGGAGGATCCGGTGTATTATTATTAATAATAATAATAATAGTAATAATATTAATAATGATGATGATAATAATAACAGGGACGATAACTTTTGACGATTTAGGTCATAACTTGTGAATAGTGATCGCGCAGAAGCCCGCAGCAAGGTACTAACGTATGAAAGGAGAGGCGGGAAGAGAATAAAAAAGAGAGGATCGAAGGAGAGAAAAGACAAGAGCGTCAGCGTCCTGATTCTGCAGATATCGCGGTTGCTGCAGCCATATTACACAGAATGGGGAGAAATTTAAGTGACGGAGTGAGGAACGTTGCGTTACGCGTCGTTTTTCATTCGAAGAAGAAGAAGAAGAATTGAAATTTATACTTCTGATTTTATAAAAATGGTTATAATCTAGATTGATTTTTTGGAAGGAATACGAAATTGGAAAATTCATTCTAAGCTTGAGACTATTTTACATAAATTTTTTGTATGAAAAAAGATAATTTGAAAATATTTTTGATAGTTCCGAAAGTATAATAATTGGTTTTCAATACTCGAGAGTAATTATTGCGATGTGATGTAAATTTTTATTATTGGAAATAAATTGATTGAAAAAAATCGTGACAATAGAAGGAATAATTCGTTTCCGATAAACTTACGTTTTACATAAATTGTGAGTTTTTGGGGTGACTGATTAGGAGTCTGAAATCGGGCTTGAAAAATTCAAAATGCCGGACGAAAATTTCAAGTACGATCGAACCCGGAGAAAAAACTCTGTCCAGGAGTTTTTGGAGTCGCTGATTACGAGTCAAGGACAATTTAGCCAAGATTCACGATAGGGGAATAAAATTTTACCGTAAAACAGGCAAAGCATGTTACAATAAACGTAAGACGAATACGCGAAGCTGCGAGACGTATTATAGGTTAGGTTTTCCTTCAGCTCGATAAATCGCGATCTCACCCTGTTACTTCGAGGGTGGATCGTCGTTCTCGATGGCCGGAAATAGCCAGGGGCAGTTTCCCTTTTTATTAAACACAGGGAAATAACTACGGATCGATCGTTCCGAGTCGAGTGTATAGCTATACAATAACGTAAAGTGTACGGTGAGTAAAAACCGAGAAGATGGTTTCTTTTCTCAGACGATCTCTGAAGACCTGTGGACTATAAGCTTGAAAACGTGAGAATAGGATTTAAAAAAAAAAGCAGCAAAGCTTAATGATTTTCTTCAAATTTTCAAAATTTCTTTTTCATCAGCTGATTGACTCCGTTGTTCGAAATTTACAGTCAGATTTATTATTCAGTTTCGACTATATAATTGACGATAATATAACATCGCTGAAGGTTTTTTCACCCTTGTTTCGAAACTTTTTATCCACACCCTCGATGCTGGATCTTTCGGCCTCTTTTATCGAAATTTTCACACACACACACACACATTGACAGACACAGAGCCGACCAGAGTTAGGTGAAGTAATAATAACAACTGGAACAAACACGAAGCAGTTTTGCGGTAAGAAGAGTCTCTTCGGAATGTAAGGGGTCGGAATTAAACGGCCGCAAATTCGTTCCGGTTAATCAAGAAACGACGAGAGAGCAACGACCGAAATTTTTGAGGTGGCCGCAACTTTTGCCACCCTGCAGCTTTCTGCTTTGCAGGACTTTATAGTGCAATTGTGTTTCAAGTATTTGCCAGCGAATAAAGGACGCGATGCCCGGAGGGGTGGAAAACCTCTTCGTTCGTTCTCTTGAGGAGAGAAGCTTTTAGCCGGTTAGTTGGTGACACTTTTTTTTTCTTCCCACAAAGTTGGCAAGGGCTTCAAGTTCCGAAATTGAAAAGTCCCGGAAGCGCCGTATTCCGATTTTTTTTTTTTTTTTTTTTGCCGACAAAACTTGAAGCAAAGAAATCATTCTTTGACGAAACATCAAAGTTTCGAATGTTCCGAAACCCGACGTTCAAAGTTCCGAAAGTGCAAAAATGAGAGAATTCAAAATATCTGAAACACTGAAATTTCGAATGATCCAAAATTTTCAGTTCCATGAATTTCTGGATTCGTGAAAGTTCACAACTTTGATCTTTCTTTGTTTTTGATTTTTCTCATTTTTTACACCCACTAGTCGAGTAAACTACGCTGTCTGAGTATATTTTAATTTTCGGAATTTTACTCTATCGAAACTTTACTTTTCGGAACTTGGCCCCGTCGTAACTTGAATTTCGGAACTTTGAGCCGCCGGCTTTCCGACAATTCGAAACTTTGTGTGATTTCCTTACTTAAACTATCGCCGCCAAATAATTCGAAATTAGTCGCCTTTGATTTAGGTGAAATAAAAACATCTGCATCCAAATTCTGAAAACTGATTGAAAATTTGGTGGAAAAAGATGTCAGAAATGGATGGGTTGTACTGAAATTTAAAAGGCTAATGACCGTACGTAATTAACGCGCAAATCAATCAACTCCGATGTATAATCCCTTGGGGCCGATGATTTGAACATCAGGTGTAGGAAAAGCGAAATTGAAGAAACGATATTCGTTGGCAGGCTTGAAACGAGCAAGAAATCAGGGAAAATAAATAATGAGAAACCCGAAACTCCAGCCGGGAATTACACCGTCGACAGGTAGAGGTAATCAAGCTCTTCGCACGGGGTTTGGGGGAAAGATTCACCCCCAAGGACTAGCAATGAAACCTCGTTAATCCACCGCTCACGTAGCTCAAACACAACTGGTTAACTCTGCCAAGGTACTCGGATATACGTACGTATATATTCGCCATTCGCCTTTAGGTGGATACCTACAACCGCAACCTTTGCTATAAAGCTCTAGCCTAAGCTGTTGGTTTGAAAAAAGGGACGGGGTTGAAGTTCCTAAATTGAAAAGTCCCGAAAGCGGCAAATTCCGAATTATTTCGTGGCGAAAATTGAAGTAAAGAAAACAAACTTTTGAGAAACCACAAAGTTTCGAATGGTCGGAAAACGGACGGATCAAAATTCAAGTCACGATAGAGCAAAAATTCCGGAAATTAAAATATACTCGCACAGCGTAGTTTACTGAACAAGTGGATGTGAAAATATCGAAAAACCAAAACAAAAAAAAACAAAACAAAAGATCAAAATGATGAAATTTCACCAAGCTAGAAATTTACGGAACCGAAAATTTTTGATCATTCAGAATTTTGATGTTTCAGATTTTTCGAATTTCTCCTTTTATTTCGGATATCGGAACATTAGAAACTTAAATTTGATGTTTCTTCAAAGTTCGATTTTTTTACTTCAACTTTCGCGGACAAAAAACACGGAATTTGGTGCTCTCGGAACTTTTCAAATTCGGAATGTCAACCCCACCCCGTTTGAAGTTGGTAGCGTCGACGCAACGAAACATCTATTAAATACAAAAGTCAAGTTATCGTTGTTTTATAACTTTTCTTACCAACAGTAAAAAACTAAAAACTGGTTTAATTTACCAAATACGGCGAAAGAATAACGTTTCATTGATTCAAATAAATTTGGTTTCATTTGGTAAAAGAAATTGTTTATTGTTTTGACAACGCTTTTCGTAAAATTAGATCAAACGACGTTTCGTTGAATCGAAAAAATATTCCAATCGCCATATTTGGTGAATTCAAGAAATTTAGAAATTAAAAAAAAATATCACCAGGCGTTGAAATACCTGAAACTTTGCGAATAATCTCCCCCATTTCTCTCTCTCTCTCTCTACATGTTTGGGTAACATTGCTGCCCTTGCCCAGCTTATAAGCCCCCAGAGATTTGCGACACGCGTAGATACAGCAGGTAAAGTGGGCAAATTTCGCTCATCGTTGAGCCACTCGATCAGGTTACAGATTTGCAAAATCAAAATCGTGTAATCCACAACAACTCTTTCATTATAAATGCGATTTAATCGCGTTTGTCGACAAATTAATTTATCAGTACACATTTAACGAGACTTTTGTTTCTCAGTTCTTTATTGCTCGTAGGTGAAAAGAATTGATATTTTCGTTTCGTTTTTTTTTCCTTTTTTTTTTTTTTTTTGAAACACAAATGAATTTTCTGCATATGCGAAATCGACTGAAAATAAGGATCGATTTTAAGTTTAAAATTTTTAAAGCGGTACAAAATTAAGTACTCAAGTTTTTCAAAATGTCGAATCGAGTCGAACTCGAAATCTGTTCCTTTTCTTTGTTCTTGTCCGTCTTTTTTGTTTCTCGAGAGATTTTAAATTTCGAAAAACTTTCAACGCGCCGAACCGACAAATATCTTCGTTACGCGGAGCGTTTGACGAGTACTTTTTGTTTTTCATTTTCTTCGTCCGTAAACTTAAAAAATCAACTCACGCGCTGGCAGAATTTTTTTTACAATCAATAGTAATAAAAGAAAAAACGTTTTGTCCGAGTTTGATGCAACAGACGCGCGAGTTTATATTGTAGAGGATACCCAATTAAACTCTCGCGGGTTGAATGGCGGACGTGAAATTGCTCGGTCAAATTCTCTAGTTCGGTTTATTACCGCGGTCTAAAGGGAAGAACGTTCGGACAAAGAGAGGAAAAGAGTTCAGAATTTCCTCCGACGGGATACCGAGAATATTCCTTCTCGGTCAAACTGCCGCTGTAAAACCGCAACTGCGGGTACACGGCGGTTCGAGCAATAACCAAAATCGAATTTTACCTATCGACAAAGTTCGCCGGACTGAAAACCCGACGAGGAATAGCGTTTTTTTTTTTTTTCTTTTTTTTTTCACAGACTTTATCCTTCTATTCTTTTACGCTTCGCCGCATTAATTTGGCAAAATTTCGAAACAGTAGTTGCGACAATTTAAAAAAAAAATGTCTCTCCCACGATTCGTTTCCTCTTTTCTGCTGGTCGAATCGCTTTTTTTTTTTTTTTACTTTTTCTTGTGTTAGCGAAAGAAATTCTGTGCTTTAGTTTTTGTCATAAATCGGAAGGAAAAAAAAAAACAAAACAAAACAACACCTATCGTCCCAAGCTGGAAATTTTTTTTATCCGAATTAAGATGCAAGCCGTTCAAATGAATTCGACAAAAATAATTTACGTGCACAAGTACGGAGGAAAATTGAAAAATGTGTGCGTGTAATTTTTTTTTTTTTCCCCTTTCTTCTTCTTTCAAAAACATTGTTCTCTTCAGAAAGTATCGCGTATACAACGTGCCAAGGCCAGAATTTTCCATGGAAAAAAAATATCCCTCTCAGAGCCGTCATCAATAAATTAAAAATAAAAATAGAAAATAAAATTAGCTGGAAAATTAGAATTTTTTTTCTCTCTCTCTCTCTCTTTCTCGAAGGGCACGGATTGCACGCAGCCACGTTCACACCGATTATACACATATATCTTTCGAGTGCTCGGATTCTTCGCGCAAGGTCCGACGACGCAAAGAGTGCACTTGAATGCCTCGGTTGGATATTTAGCTGAGCATACTCGAGCCGACACCAACTCGGCGGTCACGAAACTTTCGCAAGCTCTGCGGTTAAAACACCGCGGCATATGAATTATGAACAATTCGTTCACACTTGTCGGTTTACACGGTGAATTATTTCTTTTACCTTCTTTTCGTTACATTTTCCTTAATTCATATGCCATGAATTACAGACAATATTATCGGTAGAAAAATATTTCTAATCGTGTGTACAAAAAGTTTTCGAACATTGGTAAATTATCGGATAAATGTCTGAGAAAGAAAAGAAGAAAAGGGAAAAATTCTACAACGTCGAGAAAAAAATCGCACGGATGAGGTTAGGGTGGGATAAAAAATCAAAAAATAAAAAATTTCGTCCGAAAGGGTGAAAAAAAAGGGATTCCTTATCTGCGTTATATACGTATATATGTAGTCGGGGTATATATATATACATATATATGTTATCATACATACAGGTCGGTAATGGCCGCATCATTGAATAAGAAGGCGCTTATGCAGCGCGATTTTGTCTGCAGTGTTAGGTAAAGAAATGTAGAACCTCTATATATATATATATATATGTATTGCATATATCTCTATAATATAATACGTTAAGGAAGGATAACAGGCACGGGTATTTATATCGAACGGCAAGATTGCAGAATTTGCTCGTATTACTACGAAGCTGTTAAGAAAAATGCACAAAGAGCGAGGGAATGCCGTCCATTTTGATTGTTTTTCCAAAAAAAAAAAAAAAGGAAAAAAACCAAAAAACTATCAACACAATTCCCAAAAAATAATTCATAAACCTTCTTCCTTCTAATTTCTCAAAATGTTTTTTTTTTTTTTCTCGTTCAGGTATATTTTGCAACGTATGTACGAATAATAATAACAATAATAATTGTAATAATAACAATAACGACGGTATCAAGACTTCTTGACTTTTATACCATCTTTGCTCGTTTATTTTTATAATCGCGTGCGGTTTTGTTTTTTTTTTTTTTTTCTTTTATTCTGCTCTCTTCAATTCTCTCTCCTCTTCGTCGCGTTCGTTTCAACTTTTTGCAAAGTAGTTACAGGTTTACCCGCGTCTAGAAAATCGCGTGTCGGAATCGCGTGACGAGAGTTCTCCTGCGGCAGTAGTCGCGGGTATGACGCGAACCTTGACAAAAAAAAAAAAAAAAAAAAAGAGAGAGAAAAAGAAAAAGAAAAAAAAACAACGCGGTAAATACGTTTTGTACGTACGTGTAAATTCGCTGCGGTGAAAAGTAATAAGCGGAAGAGTGAAAAAAATAAATAAAATAAAGTAAACGAAAAATAAGCTGCTGGTTTGAATTTTTTACGACAAAAATTGATCCCACTTCATATTTTTAACGCGGCTTGATCAATCTTCAGTACGCATACATATACGTGCGTGTGTGTGTATGTATGGGTGATTCGCGCGAAGGTCGAGTCACGTAGAAAAAGACATGTTTACGTATATATATACGGTATATAATACATATGTGACAATGACATCTAGAATTATATACAAACTTAGGTGGTCCTGAAAATGGACACCGCGATGATTTCCCAGCGGGAAAATTTCTCGCAGACACAGTCAGCCTTTTGAACGGATTTCTTTGCAAAAAGGTTTACGTGTATACAGACGTATAGGGGGCATTCCGTGTGAAATTTTCAACCAATGTGCCTCACTCTTTTCGATTTTCATAATTTTTTACTGATATGATGATGCAACCGAGCCAAAAGGGAATCGGAATTTCTTTTCACATTTTTTCTCAAGCCGGAAAATGAAATATCGAAAAATTGAAAAATCAATTTCGAAAACGCCATTTTTTTTTAATCTGAAAAAATTCACACGTGATTCTGCAGACCATTTTATATGTATAAAAATATATCCACGTACGTGAAAGATAAAAAAAAAAAGAAAACGAATTCCAACATGCAACAAACTAAAAACTTGTGAAAGAAATTAGTAAATATTGAGATCCCATTATCGTGCAGTGCTTAAATATCATATTTTAAATCACAAAATCAGTAAGAATTTATAAAAATGGCGTTTTTCGAATTGGTTTTTAAATTGTTTCAAATTTCACTAGTGGCTAAAAAAAGTCTGACAAAATTCCGAGACCCTTTTGAATCGGTAGCCAACATCGTACTAAAAAATGTTCAAACTCGAAAAGAGTTGAGGTACACAGGTTACAAATTTGACTTGGAATGCCCTATACATACGTATATATGTATGTATGTGTATAAGCTCGCCTCGAAGTCTGCACTTTTATTTATAGATACAGCTATAGCTTTTATGCGGATGACTCCGGCTGCATAATTTTAAACTTTTCCTACGCTGCAGACAAGAAAATTTTTACCCTGGACAACGACTCGGTTCGACTGTTGTGATTATTATATATTATACAAGCGAACGGATCGATATTACGCTATTTGGTATTTGTTCGGAGTTTTCAGAGTTCGCCGATATTCGATCATGCGAATAAACAGTCTTTTTTATCGAGCAGAGGAAAACCGGGCAATTGATACAACAACTACGACGACGTGAAAGAAGTTTTTGCTTACTCACGACGTGAATGGAAAAGAAAAAAATAAGATACCGATAAAATTCGAGTTCTTTTTTTTATACCGCGAGATAAAAAAAAAATAAAAATCCGCAATCACTGCTGAGATTGAAATATTTCAAAGGCACCGATGCGCGGTTGAAACGAATAGAGCTGGAGGAAAAATGGAAGGAAACTAAACGATTTTCGAAATGAGAAAAAGGAGTAGCAAAAAAAAAAAGAAAGAAAAAAAAATGCAAAAAAAAAGTCCACAAGGCTCGGACGCTTTGGGAATTAAGAAATACCACCGTGGCTCCTGTATCCTCGATCCTTTGCGACGTCGTTCATCCGCGAGCATCCAATTTCTGTTTTCATCTAGTCGTGTGGTTTTACCGCGTCTAAGGACGAGATTACACTCGTCAAACACTGTGTGTATGCATGTGTATGTACGTCTATAGATCAGGATGGTCGTTAATTTTCAACGTATAATTCTCACCCACTGAGAAAAATTTCATTTGTTACGGTAACTAGAAAAAATTGTTCGATTCATTGATATTTCGGTCGGAAAACAGGGAAACATAGATTTCGACAGAAAAATGTATTTGATGGTGTTCTTGGCACGTTGAAACTTCGAACAGACTGATTTTGTTTTATATAAAATTCCCATCTATGGTATAAACGTTAAAACATATGACACGTCATTGATAGGTTTGTAAATAATCGCGGCAAAGAGAATAAAAAATAAAAAAAAATAAAAATGTGGCGCGGTCGTTTGTAAAACGATTTTTATTTGTCTAGTTGATTTCGACGCTCTTTCCAACTTCGAGACAAGAGAAAATGTTTTTTCTTTTTTTTTTTTTTCAATCTTAGAGTAAGCAAAAAGTCAGATTGATTAAACCATAGTTCTATTCTTTCTTATTCGATAATTGCGACATTTTTCAAAACAATTTCGGCACCGTTTTTACACTCTCTTTTCGACATTATACATTTCGATTTCAGGAGTTTAGAAGAATGTGTTGAAAATTAACGACCACCCGATATATGTATAAAATGCATGGACGATTGAAAACTACACGAATCACTGAAACTGATTAAAAATACGATTGCGAAGTGAAAAAAAAGAAAAGAAAAAAAAAAAAAACACGTTCGTGAAAAATGAATGGAAAAAAAAAACGAAAAAAAGATTCTCTGCGACTTGAGAAACGATCTGACCGTGAATATCAATTCGTTGTGTAATTTTACGGTATTATGGGATGCGGATTCCGTTTATTATAAAAGGACGAGGCATTTGAAACTCGACTAATTGTAAGTGTGGCGAGATTGCGGATGCAGGCGCGTCCCTTGATGCACGGCTCCTCTTTGTCTTGGGATCCCAGATAGAATCTCCATCCAAAACCTGGATCTACATCTCTGCGCGTCTCGGTGATGATGCGATGCTGAAATTCAACCGACGGCAGACTTCGTTTCATCTCGCCGTAAGCACTCCTGGATAATTGCAAAAGCGCGCGCGAGGAAGAGAGAGAGAGACAGAGAGACAGAGAGAGAGAGAGAGAGAGAGAGAAGCACCCTTTTCGGTGGGGGGGGGGGGGGGTAAATATTTTTAGAAACACACGACGACGGAATTTGACTCGCGATATCGAATTTTCAAAAAAACACGCGGTAATCTATTTCGTAGAATTTCAAAATGCGAATTATTCAGCCGGAATGGGTGCATAAAAAAGTAAAAATTTACAAGTCTAAACTAAAGAAATTAAAAACGTCTCTCAGTGGAAGGTAAAATTTATATGAAGAGAGTTAAAATATATACCGAATAATCGTAATTCTGTATTTTGTTTTGTTGTTTCTTTTTTATTTTTATTTTTTATTTTTTTTTTTTACGCCATTTGACTTTTCTACGATTCAAATTCATTCGCTTTAAAATTTTACGATAAAACCGCAATTTTTTATATTTTATTTAATTATAAATTCGCAATTGCAATAACTGTCGTAATTCATTCCATATGCGAAATGAAAATTTATCTTCCAACGAACATATAGGGTCGCAAATTTTCGCACGTTGTTATATAACGTTATTAATTATCCTTGGATTAAGTTCGTTGAATCTCCTGCGGTATGAAAAGATCCTCGAAATTCAGTATCAGGATGATCACGACGATGTTATTTCACCGTAATTCGTATCTTGCATTTTACATTTGCGTCAGAAGTTGATATAATACGCTGAAAATCGGGAGAATTTAAGCTTTTAATTATTCAGTATACGCATATATAAAGAGTGGAAAAGCTTCCCGGAGTAATCCGTAATGAACCTACATCGTACATATATATGTACGTAATACATACTCGCTCTAATCTTCGTTTCAAAGAGAGCTGACATCGAGTTCTAAAATCACCGCCTCAAACTCGTAAGCACGTTTAATTAAATTCAGGCTCGCAAGATCGAGCGAAACGACACGATGTAAAATAAAAGTGGAAAAACCTTTTTCAACGCCAACTTCACGAGTTAAATATTTTTTAATTACAGCTGATCCACTTTTTACCCCTTTTTTTGGAAATTTTTTAATCTAAATCAGACGCAACGAAACAGAAGAATAAAAAAAGAAGGAATTTTCCATAAAAAAAATAAACATAAAACAAAGAATTTCGTCGGGCGGGAAAGTAAGAGAACGTGTAAGAGCAAGGAAAAGCAAGGAATATAGATGAAAGTCAACGAAGAAGACGAAGGGAGGGATCGAGATTTATATGCATTATATCGAAGTGCGCGATATTCCCCAAAGAGCGTGCGGTCAAGAAATTTCCGCAACGCTTCGACGTCTCGAGAAAGGTGGAGAAGAAGAAAAAGGAGATGAAGAAAGAGAAGAAGAAGAAGTGGGAGGAGGATGAGGACGAGGTCCTTCGGCGAGACGCGAGGATTACAGAAATCCCCGGAGGACGAGGCGGACAGAGACAAAGATGGAGAGACAAGACGATCGTATAAGAAGGTCGGTGAATACAGGAGTCATGAATTTTCCCTTGGAATTTCGTTACAAGCATGGATAAAGAGAGCTGCAGGCATCGAGGCGTACGAAAATTACGACCTCGGATAAATTACAAACGGGACGAATGAATTCAAGTTCTACATAGCGCGGCGAACATTGAGAATAAAAAAAAACAATAAACAAATAAATAATTATCAAATTGTTGTCGGAATATTATAGCTACATTTTTTATCACAATTTACGCTCGGATAATATTAGAAACGATGAAAGTTTCTACTGCTACAAATTTTTACAGAAATTTAAACATTTCGCATTGTTTCGTTTCAAATTTTCAAATTGTAAGCTTGCGTGGTTTCTCGTAAGAGAGAGAAAATAAATAAATAAACAAATAAGTAAAACTTGCAGATTTTCGTGAAAGATTTTTATCTTTTCGGTAAAAACAAAAAAAAAGAAAAAAAAAAATCCACGAGATTCGGCAATTTTTAACGAAAAGAATTATTTCTAAGAGGATGTTCGAAAATCGTAAAAAATTGTAGTATTTTGGAAAGAAAATTGCGAATTTCTATGAAAAATTAGAAAAATCTATTGTTATCTGTAAAAGATGATTACAATTTCCGACACGTAGGAAATAGTTTTTTTCTTTTTTGTCGTAGAAGATCTTGATATTACGTTAAAAAAAAAAAAAAAAACCTGCCAGCTTCTACAAACATAGATGAAAATTAACGTAATTTTGTACGAAAAATAATCACAATTTCGGACACAGAGAACATGAATTGTTTTTCTCGTATTGTGTTTAGAATTTCGTTGAAAGTATAACTTTTTACGAAATCCGCCAATTTATGAAAAACCGCCGGATGTCGCATCTCTCTCACGCGGAAAAAAAAAACTTATGGCAGACACGTTAAGTACGCGGCAGAATTTGGATCTAAATTCGAAGACCGATCTTGATCTCCGTAAAATTGACTTATCATAATCTACGAAATACGATGATTTTTAACATCTCCGAATAAAAATATGTTTATAAGAAAATTAATTGGCGAAAAAAAAAAAAAAAATTCGTCGTTTATCGTAAAAAAAATTGATAAAAATCGGTCAGACGATACGAAAAATGATACTAGAATCTTCTGATTAAAAAAAAAATATATATGTGTATTATAAAAAATCGATTTTTATGGTAGATATAAATTCGTTTAGGGTTCCAAATTCGAACTGTGTATTTCTTTGCCTTTTCAAAAGAAAAAAAAAAAAGGGAAAAACGACAATCATTACAAATCATTGATTTACATTTTACAAGGCGATTTTTTATTTAATTTTTTTTCCTTCCCATTCGTTCGTACCGCAATCTCGTTGTATACTTAACGACGAGCTTGCGAACAGCGAAGTAAAATATATATAAGGTAATACACCTAATGTTGCAACGCGGAGTTTTCTTTCCTCTAATTCCCCACAGCTCCTGAGTTATATTACCTCGTATTTTTGCCAAGTCGGTAGTTTTCGCGCACCGAGGCAAGATTCAGGGATCAGTCAAAATTTATGTCGCAAACTTCTCCGAGTTATTTTTTCGTCCTCCAACTCCTCCTTCTTCCTTCAAACCGAATAAACGTGTTCAAAGAGGAGGCATGAAAAAAAAAAAGCTCTCATTCCCTTAAAAGTTTTCGAAAATTTTCTTTACCCCTGCGGTAAAAAATCAGCCGATTGAACGAACGTAAAATATTCGTTCCCGTCGCTTAAAGTTACATGAGAGAAAAAAGAAAAAAAAAACCGTCAAGGGACAATAATCCGGTAATTGGGGGATGAAATTTCTTGAAAACTTTAAAATATGAAAGCTTGTCGATATCTTCAGAAGCTCCGACGCTGCTTCGTTGAAATAGCTTCGGGTTTTGCACGGCGGTTGGTTATTAAAAATGCCTGAATGAAAAGTCTCGTTTTATCCGTCTATACCTACATTATATAAAATAATCGAAGATAAACACGAATATAATAGATTTTATGTACGCACCTATATAATAATAAATTTTAATTAATCAATTAGTCGCTACTTTGATGTCGTCCTACATTTATGACATGAATTTTCTTTGCCTTATTGTTTTAATATAATACCGATAATTATTACACGTATAAATGTCACCGTGCAGAAATGATTACAGTAAAAATTTTTACATGGAAATATATTGCAAGATTGTCTTACGATAATTCAGATGGATAAGAAGCTTGTTTTTTTATCCGTAGCTGGTTTCAAATCCACAAGATCGAAAGCCTCGAACCCCATTTTTCCTAAGTTCTGAATTCAATTTCTAAGATTCAAATCACGAACCTCGATACACTCGGTATTTTTCTTTCAGCCACGGTTACAGTTTTTGTAAATTTTAAAAAAGCTCCTTTACAAAATCACTTTAAATACTTGCAAACAATTCATGAGTTCGATAAAAAAAAATCTTTAAAAATTCAGAACAAGTACTTTATCAGAGTTAGTAAAATCGCAGAAACAAAAATGTTTATCACACGTCGGCCGGGTGTCGCACAGAATCATATTTTCGAATCTTTGTCAAGTTTCATGCAATTAAAATACACGTCAAGTCTGCAGAGTCACACGCGTGTCTGGCATAGAACCGCAAGGGAGCTACGATCAAAGCAGATGATCGTAAATTAGCCCTCGGTAGCAAAGTGCACGGTTTATCTATCCGAGTGGTGTTGAGATCCCGAGGGATGAAGCCTCGCCGTTCTACCGGCGTACAGGGACGTCGTATACAACGACACGTACGTGTACATAATACATATGCGTCTGCATGCGTGTATGTAAGCCGAGAAAAATTTTTATTTGTTACAGTAATTTAACTAGAAAAATTGAGTAAAACAGGTATCGTTTAAAAAACTATTCGAATATTGTTGGAATTAGTTAAAAAAAAGGGGTTTCATTTTTATCGCGCATTTCCAACCCATCGCGATGAAAACGGTGCAGCAACCTCAACTGCATTATTATCCGTAGTATACTATTATATATAGATATACATAGTGTCGTATGCAAGGCTTAAAAGCGCGAAGCGTCGGAAGGCGTATTAATTGAAGGACCATATAAGCTGAAGGAGCGGTGCACACGAGGTGCATAAACAGTGTGCAGCCGCTGCAGAAATGCCCCGTAATAATGCAATCTATAATACTCAAGATCCGCTGCGCAGCCTCTTTTTTCATCCCTTATTTTTTCTCATTCTTCTTCCTCTTTTTATCGAGGGATAACCCTCAAGCTCGACACGCGTTTTATTTGATCTTGCATTCTACTCGCATTTTCTTACTTCCTAATCATTTGTAACGCATATTTACCTAAGAGATAAAGAAAAGTAATCGGCTAATAGAAAATTTCGTTTTACTGGGAAATGAATTTCATATTCCAGGTATCAACTATATTATAATGTTCGTGGATTTTAGGAACGCAAGGCCGAGAATTTGTATAATTAAATATCGCGGAAGATAGCGGGAATAGTTGCGAGTGAGCAGTTTTAGTTCGCAAAATGAGAAACATAAAAAATAAAAAAAAAAAAAGATTGTACGATGATCGGGATAAAGTTTATAAGATAAGCTTGCACTGGCAAAAATTTGGTTAGTTTGCGATTTCCGTATATAGGAGGTAGAGTATCCAAGCGACATTTAAAATATGCCCGAAATATGTAAAGAGGGAAATGATAATAACAGCGTGAATTTTGAATAAAATTAATTGCTCTGTTATCCATTAGACGACTTCGAACAGAGTCTGTAGATTTGTCTAGTTGTAAACGCGATTTTTACCTAAACAGTTTTTCCACGATGAGCAATGAATGATTTAAACGTAATAAAAGTAACGAAAGAAATGAAAAGGGAAGAAAATAAGAAAAAAACAAAAGCAGAGAGAATCTAGAGAAGCTGTAACTGAACAACATTTCCGAAAGATTTTTTTCGTCAATCATTTTTACCGCAGATAATAACAATCAGGAATTTCCCGAATGACGAAAAACGAGACGCGGAGGCTGCACAAAAGTTTAACCAAAAGAGGGTAAAACGGGGTTGATTAGAGGCGAGACTCTCGAGTGCTGCAGGATTTGCTCAAGAACTTGTCACACCCGAGAACCTTCATTTGCCGAAAATGATGCCGCGAGATCCGAGGAGGGTTGTTACGTACGTACGTAGGGATACGTAACACAACACAGGAAGCGACGAGAATCGCGGAAACGAGTTTATGTTGAACCGAAGGACGGCGAGGAGGGGGAGGAATAACGAAGAGAATTGCGGCGAGGAGTATAATCTGGCGGAAAGAGAAAGATTCGAGAGGTAGGAAGGGAGGGAGGGGGAATAAAACGCACGAAAAGCCTGCAAGCTCGCCTCCCTAAACTTTTTTCATCCCCCACTCGCCCCTGATTCGAGAATTTTTGGGATCAAAGCGACGAAACACGAAACGGGGTTGCGGCCGGTTGAAATAAAGAAAGAGAGTCAATAACCAGAAGGAGGGGAAGAAAAAAAGAAAAGCTTATTGGTGCGTAACGCGATGAGGATTTAGGTGAATCCTTTCGGGTTGACTGAAGGAAAGTTAAACAGGTTGTGTAATATAGATGAAGATAAAAAAAATTTTTCTTTGCTCACGGATTGAAATTTGAATATTGATTATTCCACTTTCAACTGGCAAGAGTTATAAATAACGATGAATAGGGATTGTTTTCATTTTTCGGAAACATCGTGCATTTTTTTTTTTTTAATCAATTGTTACGGTTTGTTTAAGATTATGTCTTTGCGAGAGGAAATTCTCCTACAATTATCAAAAATGATCTTGTTAATACATAAAAGTCTATAATTTTGCTGAATTAGTGTTATGGTGTTAATTTAAAGCTGATGTTTAACCCGTTTTTTTTTTGTCACACGTTATTATGCTGAGTCAACTTTTATAAAGAGATAGTATTTCATAGTTTTTGTGATTTCACTGATTACGAATCTGAAGTCTAGTTGAAAAAGTTCAAAATAGCTGATCCAATATGGCGGACGAAAATTTCAAATTTGATAGAATACGGTCAAAAAATTCTATGCAAGCGTTTTCAGGGTCGCCGATTGGATTCGACATACTGAATTTTCGAAATCTGATTTCAGATTCGTAATCAGCGACCCCAAAAACCCCTGGACGGAGTTTTTTCTCCGGATTTGATCGAATTTGAAATTTTTGTCCGTCATATTAGATCCGCCATCTTGAATTTTTCAAATACGATTTCAGATTCGTAATCAGCCTCTCATATACTTTGAATACCGGGTTCCACATTAATCGTCACACGCATGCATGATTATTTATTGGCATTACGTCCGTTTTACGTTAATCGTCTTTCGTCAGGCTGGATAAAAAATCATCCAATCAAACCGAAGCGCAATATTCTAGTACGCATAAATTATCGTATCAAATAATTTCTCGCGTTCCATTTTTTCAGAGTAACAACTCAAAGGTTGGGATATAATTTTCTAGCGTCGGTTCTCGGCACTGTTAAAAGGATGATATAATTTCTGCCTGATTAATTAACGAATGACTTCTTCTTATTAGAAGAATTACAAAACTCGAAAGGGAAATCAACTCACACACCTAATTGACGAATCTGTTCTTCAGGCATAAAAACAGTCTTATTCATCGTCAAACAATTTTTTTCACTGTTCTACCGTGAACCAAATTTCTTGAGATAAGAAAACACGTGATAAAGAGATTTATAGCGAGTGTCCTGGATGTGTACACGTGTAGACACGTATAATACGAACATATTATACCGGGACAATCTCTTGAAACTTGAAAATCGTCCGCGCATGCGCCAAATAGTTCAATCTCATTGGTCGGCGAAATCTTACCGCAGCGATATTCTTGTCCGCGATGCAGGCGTGCCAACCTAAGCAAAACGTGTACGTTTGAATTTTCAAAGATCGTAAGCGTTAAATTCCGATCGTTCTTTGAAGAATCGACTTTCCGACCCGACAACAAAACGCTTCCCAAACCTTTCCGAGTCGCTGCCTCAATTATTTGAGATTCTAACCTCGAAAATTCGTGTCAACCACATCGCAGGCAGAAACAGTTTGGCAGCCGAAAACTCGGGATGGCAAGCCTGCGCGAAGAGGCGATAAAACTCGCGCATGCGCGGTTGATTTTCAAGTATCAAGAGATTGTCTGGGTATATATTTGTACGATACTTACGCGCGTTTGGCAAACAAGACCGTGACACTCTGGTCGGGTAAACAAAAGGCGAGAAAATTAAAGCCTTCGAGTAAAGGGCGTGAGAGAGAATAGCAGTCGTGTGTGTACGTACGACACGCAACATACGTCGCATATATGCGTAACAACAAACCCGAAGGGAGTCTAACCGAGAGCGAAAGATCAAACGGAAATGTTTGCATCTGCGGTGGGAAGGAAAGAGGAGACGGAAATCGTCACGGAATTATGTGTACGCGTATATCTGTGTAGGTGTATCATACGCGTTTTGGGTAACAATTAAAACCCTCCTCCCCCACCCCTGTAAATCAAGAAGCCCTTGCGCTTTCAACATTTCGACACCCACGCAAATGTTCTGGTTCTACGTTTGTTCTCGATATTCGCGTTATTAGGCTGCTCGGGTTTCCTTAATGGGAGAAATTTTGCGTGTAACAATTGTGGGGTGATTGGAGGAGAATTTTTGCGGGTTTTCTGCTTTTGTCGTTTACGTGGGAAGATACCGACGGTGGAAAGGAGTGCAGAAATAAAAGAGAGGAATTCGAAGAGATGAAAGGGAAGAGAAGTTGAAATAAAATTATTCGATCTCTCAATGTTATAAGAGTTACAAATTTTTGCGGATTTTGGATTGGAATAAAGGCTCGTGATTGTTGTAAATGGCTGGAAACTTACGCGGGTGATATTTGTAGTCGAAAATTGTTGTACGATAGAAAAAGTTGAATACAGATGATTCTATGTGAGTATTCAGTTGATGAACATCGAGCTTAATTTGCAGATTCGCAATTCAATAAAATCGTGAAATTTAACAATTCATTTCGGGCGGGGTTCAAATTTCGGATTTGAAATGTCCCGAAAGCGCGAAATTCCGAAATTTTTGTTGGTGACAATCAAAGTAAAGAAATCAAACTTTGAGGAAATATGAAAGTTTTCAATGGTCCGAAACCCGACGCTCAAAGTTTCGAAAGTACAAAAGTTGGAAAATTAAAAAATCTGAATTTTGCTCTATCGTTACTTGAATTTTCGGAACTTTGAGCCGCCGGCTTTCCGACCAATCGAAACTTTGTTGTTTCTCCAAAGTTTGATTTCTTTATTTCAACTTTCGCCAGCAAATAATTCGGGATTAAGCGCTTTCGAAACTTTTCAAATTCGGAACTTCAACCCCGTCCCCTTAATTTATTTTTCCGCTTATAATTCCATCTTTTTTTTTATTCAGACAAGAAACCGAATCCGTTTACTTTCACTGCCGACTTCGTGCATTAATTGAGATGGCAAATAATTTGCCTGCAGATACAGCCATGTATACAATATTGCAGAGTGATGGGAATGCCAATAATTGCTGCAATGATCAAGGACTCACCGCCAACGGTGGAAAATGGAGAGAGCGTTCGTTACATTATTAAATTACACACAATTTTTTTAATATCCGGAACAGTGAGCAAACCTGTTAACGACTCGCGGTTATAGTTTAACATGGTCAACGATTAAAAAAACTTGCGAGTATTTCTCTCTGAATTTTGCGACTGCTTGTTAACGCCGTTGAAAGAAGTACGAGCGCGTATATTTTTACCTTTAAATAATGTATAACAGAAAAGCCATCGAATTGGGATCGACTATACATTTCGCGCGTTGGAAAAATTTTTTAGGCTGAATTTTCCAACAAGAATCATAACAGCAATGTTTTTTTCTCTTTTCTCTATTTTTTTCTAACAATTTCTACAGTAACTTTTTTAATCGTCAAGGAAATTTTAGTCGGCCAAAAACCGACATAATTTTACTATTATTAAATGAGTATTTATCAGATTATTGAGATACAGTAAGCTGTAAAGTTCAAAATTCACTGTAAAACTTTTTTTTTCCGTTACGTTGACGTGGTTAACCATTCAATTTCTCAACATTTCAACGATATATAATAATTTTTTAAACAATCTAAAATAAAGCATCGATGTATTGTATATTTATATACTTTAAGCTTTTGTTTATAAATTACAGTATTCTCTAATTTTGTACTTTCGAAGCTTGCTAACGTAACAATCCGACAAATATACTCAAAGTACGATTTTATCATAACAAAATTAACAAATATATCGATTCTTATCCGATCGATTTCCTCAACTTTGCAATATTACATTGTAGTGTAAAAATTTTCACCCTGAAATCAGGTTAAACAATCCGCAAAAAATTTTTCTCCGCGATACTTATCATTGCAATGAAAAGGGAAGAGTGAAAAAATCTGAAATCGATCAGACTTGGCAGCAAAATGAAAAGGTTAATTAGAATTAAACTTTTACCACAAATTATAATTCTCTGCAATGCTTAAACTCTACATATTATTATTATTATTATTATTATGCCTACAAGAATCACAACTTCTACATGGTTGAATTTTTTTACATTGTTCGTTAAATTTTTTTTATTATTATTTTGGGTTGGGAATAGAACGAATATTTTATCTGGAAATACGATCATACAACTGTGAAGCTTATTGACATCCCCTATCGAATATCCGATAATCCGATTGAAACCTCCAGCCGAGAAACCGGATCGCTTTTCTGATCGGCGTCTGGTTCTACATTAACACCAAACGGCTAATAAATTCATAGCGAAATTGCAGCCTCGCCGACTAATCGATGAATTTTTTATCCGCCGATTTAAACGTTTTATATTATATTTAAGCCGGATTTTCGACGGACGATCTTTGCCCGTAAGAATTACACCATAAACACATTATTGTTTACCAACCTACCGGCCGATATTTTTACCTATAAAACAAATGCGTAGAAGAGTAAGCGCCGAGAGTTTTACTCCGCAATATTTAATATAATACGTATAATAAAGATAAATGAATTCCGGATAAATAATCGTTGATTATTCAAAAGGGTTTACCGAGTCTCGACGGGGGTAAAAAAGTCCTGAAATTATCGCCCCGAGGGATGCATCCGAAGGACTCCCCGGGAGCCACTTTGCTAAATATTTGCATATTCCCCGAGTTCCATGGCTTTGTGCAACATACATATTACATGTGTATATTATATATATACGTACATTAAGCGTGTATAATTCACATTACAGTGAAAAAAAACCAACAAAAAACACGGTGACATACAAAAAATATAAAACAAAAAGCAAAGAAGACAATAATAATTTGTCCACATAATTCGATGTTGGGATGAAAATGATTGAAATTATTAATTCTGTACACTGAGGGAAATTTTTAGTTACGGTTACCGCTCGGTCCTCGACTATTTTCATTTTTTACCACAATCGACAAAATATACTTCTAGGTAGAAAATGAAAAGTAATTTTTCTCAGTGTACGAGGTTTAACGGTTGAAACATAGTAAAATAATCAATTGCAGTAATTGGTCGTTCACTCACCGTTCATTTTCCACGCCGCCGTTGATTTCACAAGTTTTCCAAGGAAAAAAAAATCCTCCACCTCCTCAAATTCGAACAAAGAGATCCGTCCGTGTTACAGATGGGGAAAATAACTTATCACCACTGAAATCACCAAACGCGTATATTTAGGTACAATTTATACACATGACATACGAAGAGATATATTTAGAAACACGACGAGAAATTTTTGTAATACCGACACTTCGATTAACTATTATTATTATTATTATTATTATTATTATTAACAAACTCGCAGAATTTTTTCAAACTCGGAATACGGATCAATCTACAGATTTTCACATCAGCTGACAATGAGTCGGTTGAAATTGCACTTGATATTTTTATTGAATTTTTTTTTTTTTTTTTTCTTCTTCCTCTCTCTCTTCTTTCCAACTTTTTCCCCTCTTTTATTTTCACGACTCAAAGTGACAACTAGAAAAATTCCGGTCGCAATTAGTTCCTCGATTCGTGCTGCTCCGCGTGACGACGAACCGATATTAAAAGTCAAGTGGCTTATTCATCGGATCCTCAAGATTCGGTTTTCTTCGTCTCGAAAGCGTCAAGTTAGGTATAGCTGAATTTCAATTCGGTTATCAACATCAAACCGTGAGTTTTGTAACGTCTAGAAATTTTTATAATTGAACCGAATTTATTTATTGCCAAGAATTTTTCACACATTCTTTTTTTTTTGTTTTTTTCAAATCGTTTTTATATCCGAATATCCGCGGTAATTCCTTCGCACTTCCTGACACGCGTAACGCAAATTGTAATGAAATAAAGTAATTGGGTTACGTTGAATTTTGAGAAACGGAACGAGGCGAAGAAGAAAAAAAAAAGAAAAAGAAAAAAATAAAACAGGAATGAGAAATAAAGAGGACGAAAATTACGTTTCAAATTTTTTCAACTCATTCCTTTAATTTGATCGTTTGAATCGATGATTTTCTTTTTTTTTTCTTTTCAATCTCCGGGTTAAATTCACAAGTCGCGGCGTGATTGAAAACCGTGTGTAAAGAATTTGAAATATTTCGTCAGGTACTCGGTATCTCGTCAACGGTGTTTTGCGAATAGTGTGAAAATTGTGGAAAAAGAGAAAAGTGGGGGAACAAAAAAAAAAAAAATCAGGGAAAGAGGCAAAGAGATGAGAAAAGAAAGTGAAGCTCTTCAGACCCTCGTTGACTCGCCGCGACGCGACGGTATTCATTGTACGAGAAAACGTGCGAAAAAGCCAAGGGGTAGAAGAAGTCAAAACTCTGCACGGACGATATACACGCATACATGTACGATGATGCATACGAATGCCTCACCATATATATATATATATATGTATATATACACACGTGCACGCACAAGTAGCACGAAAAGGTTGGTAAACGCTGAAGAGTCGTCAGTGGGTTTCATTCTGCCCGGGGATGAAAAAAGCGAAATTTGCTCACTCGAGACGCGAGCGTGGTAAGAAGGAAGAAGTGGACGAGAGAAAAATAAATAAAAATAACGAAAAAAAAAAAGAAACAGAACATTAACCTAACGAACGAGTTTATACCGCAAAACTTTCGATATCGTCGAGGAATACGAATGAAAGAAAAACAATATTGCAGCTGTTAAAAGTTTTTCAAGACACCGTGAACCGTGTGCGTAGATTTTACACGTGCATACGTGCATGGTACGAGTTAAAATTATAATTTTAACCGAATATCTTAGCGCAGTAGTGTCGACTGCGTGTGTGTGTGTGTGCGTGAAAGTTGGAGAAAAATAAAAAAAAAATTAATGATGAGTCATGACCGAAGGAATGAAAAAAAAAAAAAAAAACAAGATGAAAAGTCGAAAAGGTGCGGGAGAAGAAAAGAAAAATGAAAAAAAAACAAAAACGACACAGAGACGGTAAAATCCGCGCACGTGAAAGGTACGGCGAAGATTAACAAAGCGGGACGGACGTTGTCCGACGTTTGGTAAACTAATGAAACGAAAAATCTTCCTCCAATAACGTATGTTCAAATAAATTACGTGATTATTGTTATACCGTTTTCGGGACGGTCGACGAAACGGGAAAGACGCTGTTACGACCTGCAGGAAAGAAGAAGAAGAAGAAGAAGAAGAAGAAGAAGAAGAAGAAGAAGAAGAAGAATTTTGTCCGGACCAAGCGAGTCGTCCCCCCCCCCCCCCCCCCGACTCTTTCTCTTTTTCCCTCTCGCCCTCTCTCTCCCTTTCCGCCCGACGTCACTCTCTCTCTCTCTCTCTCTCCCTCTCTCTCCCTTCCACTTCCCCCCCCCCGCCCTTGGCCGTATTTTCCTCCGTTCGCCGCCCTCGCAGTTTACCCTGCGTGGGAAAAGTGACCCAGTTTTAAGGGGGTCTCAGGGGGTTGAGAGACTCGCGCGTCGGTCGGCGTTTAGCTTCAAACCGAACACGAACGCGGCGCGGGACGAACTGAGCTCCGAGCTATTCCGCCAGAGCCGCCAACCCCTCCTCTCCCCACCACGACACCCTTCCGCCACCGTCATCCCCCACCACTTCATATCGATCACTGCGCAGTCCGCTCGTCCGGCAGCATCCCCCTCAACGAGAAGGGCAAAGCTCCGTTCAACCCCGACCCGTCTTCTTCTTCTTCTTCTTCTTCTTCTACTCCTCCTGCGCCCGTCGACGCCGGTGGATAAACCTAGCCGGATGATCCGCGGACGTCGTCGATCGGCGAATCGGTTTTTTACGCGACGCCGTTCTTTTTTTTTTTTTTTTTTTCGTTCTACAAAGGAAATTGAATCCGATTTTCAAAATTGTATGACCTAAACTTGACAATCGAGAGCGAGTATGTATAGGGGGGGGGGGGGGGGGGGAGTATCGCGAGTATTTTAACCGACAACCGACGTCTGACGCTCACCGTTTTTGATTTTGTTGAAAAATTTTTTACGCAAATTGGTCCAAACTCTGAAAAAGTTACCCCATTTTTTTTTTTTTTTTTTTTTATTCTTTTCTCTCGATTTTCTTATTCAAACCGGTCAGTTATTCGTTGCGAATATTGAGAGCGATTTTGGTGAGGATCCGATTCTGAAATTCTCAACGTTTGCTCGGAAACTGTACTTTCTTTTGCAAAAACGTTTCGATGACCGGGTTCGCGATGGGTCGATTTTTTTTATGATTTTTTTTTTTTTTTTTCTTTTTGTTTTCTATACGTTCCCGTATCAAAAAATTGTCGAAGACTTCTGGCTTTCGATCGGAACATCCCTGCAGACCGGTTTCGTTGCGAAGATGATGGGAAAAAAAAAAAAAAAATTTAACTCAAGTCGTCCCGTTTAACGGACTCGGTTTTGAAATGTTTCGAATAGAAAATACGGTCGCTGAGAATTTTTTTCACTGTTTTTGAAGAAAGATCCTTTTCAAAATCACTCTCAATATTTATAAATAATTTACCAGTTGAATAACAGTATGTATATTATACAAGTACACAAACTTCTACATATATAAATGTGTCATGTTCACCGATGTTTATAATGGAAGAAAAAACAAAAAAAAAACATTCGCAGAAGAGTATTTCTGGACCGATGAAGAATGACACCGACATGGATTGTCTTGTTCTCGTTTATTGTTTAGCTCTTTTTTTTTTTTTTTCTTTTTGTTTCCTTATTCGTTCCGATATTCGTTTTTCCCCAGTATATTTTCTACCCACACGTATTAAATTACAATATTACATAGAATACTCGGCGCGTGTCTCGTATCACGTCATTACACCTACACGTAATATAATATGTCTATATATATGTGTGTGTGTATATATATGTATATATTGCAGAAAACAATTCGCCGTGGCGATTTTCGCAGGGTTGAGAAAACGCGAGTGTACAAAAAGAAAGAACAATGTCGGACATCGGGCAAAAGCAACGATCAATTTTTTTTCTTTTCTCCCCCCCCCCCCCCCCCCCCCCTCACGCCGGGCTCTTTTCTTCCATCTCTTACATCTCTTATCTATTACATGCGATAGATTGCGAAATTTTTTTGCTCGCTCAGCGTTTGACTGCGACAGCTTTATATCGTAACAAAGTCATTGTACACGTGGCGAAAAGAGTGGCTCGTTACGAGGGTGCAGAGAGATAAGGGTAAATTTCGCAGGTATTTACGTTTCTCCCACCGTACCGAAGTAAAGCAAGAAAAAAGGAAGAAGTAGAAAAAAAAAAAAAGAAAAGAAAAAAGAACGCCTCTCGAATTGGGTGCAAGAATTGCGGTGAATTGCTTTTTTTCGTTCTTTCTTCTATTTCTCTATTTTCTTTTTTTTATTTTTTTCTTTAGTTAGAAAAAATTTATTACCCCTGCCCTGCTTAACTCTCGTTTCATTCATCTCCGGTACTTCTCTCGCCTGTATAACCGATTTCCTTTCTGGCTCCGCGGGACGGACGCTGTAATAAATCCTTACCGGGGAGCTTTTTCAAATGCTCCATTACCTCCCCCTCCCCCCCCCCTCCCCCCTTAGGGTCTTAGCCATCCTCCCATACCTATTAACAAGGTACCTCTACGCGAGAAGATAGCAGAAACGGGGGGTGGGGGGAGAAAAAAAAGACGGGGCAAAGGAAGAAAGAAAAGGTCGAGTCTGGTGAAAGAAAAAAGAAAGAGGAAAAAATTGGTAAAGCAGGAGAAAAGAGAAAAGAAGAGGAAAAAAAAAAAAATCAAACAAATCGATGAAATCTATATTGGATGGAAAAAAAACCGCGATTCTATTTTGTCGGTGGTTTTTTTTTTTTTTTTTCTTTTCCTAGGCAACGGGGGAAAAAGGCGAAAACCTTTGTTACGTACGACAAATTTATAACGAACGTATTTAATTTACGAGCGTGCGTAACGTATAATCAATGATACGTTGATGTAGTTTGTTGATGAAAATTTAATTTTTGCATATCGAAACAATTTTAGGATATTATACTTCTTTATTTGCGAACGTAAAAAATGGATGCGGAATATAATTACGCTAATCGATTTTTCGACGAGATTCGTGAATTTTTGAACGAAGGTACAAATAAAAATATATAAATGAAAAAATAATTCAATCATTCTAAAAGCATGTTTATGAATATTTTCTGTTTATTAATCTACGTTACGAATAATTCGTTCGATTATTTCAATTCTCCTTTCCAATTGTTTGGGGCAAAAATTCATTACCGTGAAAAATCAGTGCGCATTGATTCTAATATTTATTAAACAAGATCAACGTTTTCTACGAAGGATTCTATCGCGTTACCTGTAGCCAATTAGAATTTGAACTTTCAACGCGTTTGGATGTCGGAGGACAATTGTATCGTTGAGTGAAAAATTCCATCAGGTTCGTCAGATAGAATGAGGAAAAATAATTGACACGTATTTTTCTTTTCTCAATTCAACGTTCATTAACAAATATAATAGCGAGTTGAATTAGCGCGACGTCACGATGTTCACATTGTATTACAACCATATCGACGCGCGATGTGACGTCACGTGTCAATGATCAAACCGCTATATCTTTGTTAACGAAAATTGTATTGAAAAACGAAAAATAAAATACGTATGAATTATTTTTCGACTTTTTATCCGACGAACCTAATGGAATTTTTTATCAAACGACCTAAACAATGAAAAATTTTGACATTTTTCATCAAACAGTAGCATCAACGCTGATTGATTTTTTGCAAATAGTTAATCCCACGATTGAAATATACCTGTGCTAAAGGTTTGAGTAAAAATGTGTATACATTTAAAACGACAAGCTTTTAATTTACGGTTTGGATGGAGTACCTGTACTTTTTTCACAAGGTCTACGATCCTGTTATTTGTAAAAAATAAAAAAATAAAAAATAAAATATCGTCAGCGTCCCGGTAAAATTTCAAAATAGCAAGAAATAAGAATATGCCTTCACGAATACAATTACCAAAACATTATTTTGTATCGATTGGCGAATAAGAGTCACCGCTGCACGAATGCCGCGACACGACGACGCAAAGCAAACAACAAGATTAAACACGTCGACTGAGCAAGTAAGGCGAACAAATCTCTCCAGTGTGAGATACGTGAAGAGGAACGGATGGGGGAGGGGGGGATCGGTGTTCGGAGACGCGAATAAGGGTGAAAAGTTAAAAGAGAGGCGGGACGCTGGACAGTGAGAATAATGATGATGATGACGACGATGACGAAGAAGAAGAAGAAGAAGATGAAGAAGAATAAAGGTGCAGGGACTGTGGACGAGTCGCAAAGAGGAGGTGAGGGGGGGGGGGGAGGGGTTGCGGGCTACCCTTATATAATTACGCTCGAGTGGCGAGAGAAAACGCGCTTTGTTTACGTAACCCGAGAAAAATTGAAAGCTAATATTATCGCACCGTATATATATATATATATATGTATATTGTATATATGTGTCATTCCGCCTATAAAATACGTATATTCGATGTGCGGTACCCGGCGAGTCGAAAAAGGACGAAGACACGATCCCTCGTTTATTTCCCAAAAAAAAAAAAAAAAAAATACTTACGATCAGAGAAAAAATTTCGTCGCTAATTATACAGTTTATACGCCATTAGCTCGATTGAGATTGGATAAGAAAATGTTGTACGAGTGGTTTTTTTTTTGGATGTTTTACACTGAGAAAATTTTCATTTGTTACAGTAACTGGAGAAATTGATTAAAACAGGTATCGTTAAAAAAAACTGTTGGAATTACGAAAAATGAGGTATGCCTAACCATTTTGCGCTATTGTCGATAGTTTTTTGGTAAACGCAACGCAAAATCAGTTTGTGAGATTTTCTTTACCTTTTTAGTCAAACAAGGCTTTAACGTCAATTTATCGTTGCGCGAGCATTAAATTTTCGCAACAGTTGCAAGAAAATATAACGAAATGATATATTGTGTAACAAGGGGGTAAAAGACCGTCGCTTCTTTGATCCGCACGGTTCTTTATATATAACGCGAGTATGTTGCGCGGTTTTTCACGAAACATGAAATTCAGGTTAGGATCGCGCGACGGAAGATTTTTTTTCGCTACGGCGCATGCGCGGAGTGCGGAAAAGTCCACTTTCAACACTCCGGAGTTAAAAGTGGTATTTTCCGCACTCCGCGCACGCGCGTTCGCAGAAGACGATACGCTCGCGTTTTGTAAATACGATTTTTATCGTACACGAGGTTGACAGTCACTGGGAAAACAGTTAAATGCAAGACGGATAATACCGGGGACTTTTAGCCACCCTCGTTGAGTATTTGATATCGACGCTTGGCCATGCTGACCTTTTCTGGATGGAACAGAAGCCGTTGCGGTGCAGTTAATTACGAATAGAGGTAGAAGCTTCGTCACGCAAGCTCGGACAGCTAGTCAAATTAATGTGAATCACTGTTTTCTGCTTTCACCGCGCGCCCGTTACGAGACGGAAAAGAAAATGAATCGACCAAAGTTAATCGTCAGCTCTGACCAAGAGAGAATAAAAAGAGAATAATAAAACACCGTTTATTCTGGAACGGAATATTCTTTTCGGAAATAAAACCGTTCCTTTAAAGCTCGGGAGCACGGAATTCTCGAACAATCGTTTCGTCGTTACAAGCGCGTACAGAAACCGTGCGATCAATGCTAAGCGTAACGATAAAATAATTGCTATACAATATTTAACAAAGGGACAAATAGAACGAGACAGACGCGTGTGTCAGTTTTCTAATTTACGTAATACACGCGGTAGCGTCGGTGAGGGTTTAAGATTGCGAAACAGGGGAACAAACGGAAAATTTAGGGACGAAAGCGCGTTTCGAGGTCAAGAGGATCAGATTGCACGGCAAGGCGTGCAACCACTTCTCAAAATAAGGGTTCGAGGTGTATATTTTTAAGAGATACTCCGATACGCGTGATATACTGATTTGATAATTTTGATTTCAAAGGGTAAAATAATTTTTGCAAAACGAAAGAAACGTTTCAGATGCGTAACTGCCGAGTTGGTTGATTCGATAAAAATCAGATTGATTCGAGTAATTAATTAGTTGCGACGTTTTCTATTTTCTATTTTCTTTTTTCTTTATATAGATTTCAGCCAATTTTAATATTATGTTATACTTTGAACTCGCAAACTCGATAGTACTTCGTTGTTCCTTAATTGCGAGCAAAAAAATAAATAAATAAATTATAAAACGAAACTTAAGGATTACCTTAGAAAATAGTTGAAGAGTTCAAGATAAGATTTGTTTAAAATTTTTTTTAATCGGTCGAAATTTGTATAAAAATGATCCATCCTTTTGCTTCACGCGAAAAAAAAGTAAATAAATTTCTCCGCGCATGTTTGTTTGTTTGTTTATTTATTTATTTTGTTTTTTGTTCTTATTATCATATACTTACCGTACATTGGATTATTTAAAATGATACGAGTGATTATAAACAAGTAATGAAAATCGTTACAATATTCGATGAATCCTACAGTCGTTTGTAAAAGAGACAGTTAAATTAGCCAACAAGAAGATAAGTTCCGGGAATAAATTACGACACGAATTGAATTTTCTGTAATATTACGAAGCACTGAATTTTCAGCTCCGTGATTTTATTTATTTATTATTTTAATTTTTCTCAACGAAGGAAAAATCGAAAAAAAAAAAAACATTCTCGTTAAATCTTTTCGCTAATTTATTTATTTATATATTTTTTTTATTTCTCTCATACCGCAAATATCTGCCTAGAAATATAATAAAATTTTCAAACAATATGATAAATAAAAACAGGATTAAATAAAATAAACCGTGAAAGAAATAATTGTTACACTCTCATCGGCACATTTTTCTCTTCTTAATATTTTTCTATTTTTTTTTTTTTTTTATTTCTCTCTCGTTCTCTCTCTGTCTCTCTCTCTTTCTGCTTTCTCATTTTTTAATTCATAATCCATTTTATAAATAGGTTGAAATACATTGCATTTGGTATTTTTAAAAGCTAACTCTGTATTTACAATGATAAATGTTGTTACGATAGAAGATAATTATCTATATATATATATATATATATATATATATATCCTATGGATATTAGATTTATTTAGAGAGTAAACTCGATTAGCGTGTATAATTATTATACTTTAAAGCTATTACTACTAGATTATTTTATACATGTACTTAAAAATCAGTTTACCTGGTCTGTATCTATACATGTTTACTTGAAAAACGATCCGATTCAAAAGTATTCTCTGATATTTATCGTCCGATCTTTCGCCTTCTATACGGACAAAGCCTAACGGAAAGTAAGGGGGGGGGGGGGGGGGGGGGGTAAATAAATGAAAATTTATGAAAAAAAAAAACAACAAAAAAAACAAAAAAAAACCGAACATTATCCCGATAGTATTAATAATTAGATTGAACGTAAAACGTATATAATATCTCTCTATAATAAATAAATGTTCTATGTTCTATGTTCTCTCATCATTTTCAAAATACTTTCTTTTTTTTTTCTTATTCGCAACTAATACACACGTTCTTAAATTTCGGTGCGCGAGCTTCTCCCGTTATATTTTTTTTTTCGTTTTTCGTTTTTCGTTTTTTTTTTTTTTTTTTTTTTTTTTTCCCTTTTGTGACCAAAATTCATTCACTCGCCGAGAAAATTTCATCGTATATCGCATTAGTCGAAATTTTTAGTTGAGCACTGTCATTTTTCTTTTTCATTGCAATATTCTGTACAAATATAGACATGTGTTTCTCATATTTCATATTTTTCTTTTGTTTTTTCTATTACACTTCGCCAGCGCGAACGCTATATTTCAAATTACCGGATATAATATGGAAAACCGATGAGCTTTCGTTTTTTTAACGATCACATAAACCTAGGAACTCGAAGTAACGATTTTCGTTCGATTGAAAAATAACAATAATAATAAATTTCTGAATAATAATAATAATAATAATGATAATGATGACAACGTGGAAAAAGACAAAAAAGAAACCCAATCGTCGCGATTCAAATGAAAGGTAAATTGACTTGATCATTAGCGTTTACAAGGCGCGAGATTAAAATCGAGGGAGTGAAAAAAAGAGTGAAAAAAAAAATTGAATATTTTTTTTTTTTTTTTTTTTTTTTTCATCCAAACGTCGCCTCGAATTTTGTTGAATTCAATCATTTCGGTTGGGAGTTTTTAATCGTTAAATTTTCGACCATAGATTAAATATATTAACAAACATATAACGGTGAATTTGTGATTTGATAGAGAGTTTAACAACGCGTACTCGATACTTTATGGAAATATGGCATATTCAAGTTGTCATAAATTAAACGATCGGCCATCGTCGTTACAATCATCGATGCTTTGCAATATTCGGACCTAAATTTTTAACATTTGCTGAATTCAATTTCTCCTCTTAAATACACGTAACCCATAAAATAGCCAATAAGTCATAAGAAGAAGTTACACCGACTACTAACATTAAATAATAATAATAATAATGATTTGTTTTGTATGTATAATATATGATAGGTATGATAAATACAATGCCCAAATCATTGTTATATCGAACCTAAAGTCTACTTAATACTAATTCGAAGATGTGGAACAGGATCACCGTCAAAATTCGTAAGCGATTGATAGTTTCTGTACAAAGTTTACAATAATTTCATCAATTGTCACTGCTAAATGGTAAGTTACTTTTTGTTCGTTTCAAAATTTGACTCGATGTTTCGCAACGTTTTAAAATTGAAACAATAATTCTCACTCGAGGTTATAAAAAAAATTTTCACACGCTTGTGCGCAAGGAAATATCACATCTCTCATTCGATCTTGACGGTACCGTTCGTTAGCTTATATTAGATAAAAAATACAACGTCAACGTTAAATAAATCTAATTGTATACACTTGTATTCAAGATTTAATATTTAATTGCATTGTGCTCGGTTGCATTGCGACCAAAGCTAGTTATTTACCATTCCTAGTCTTTCCATTTATTTTAATCTAGATATTATCGTCGTTACAATACGTATAAAGACCGAAATGCGTTCACCTTATGCCAATTCGACTAAGGCGAGAATAGATTTAAGGAAAAGGAAGAAAGAGAACAAATAAAGAAAGAAAAGAAAAGAAAAGAAAAGAAAAAAACAAATACTCATTGACTAATTTCTTCCGATAACAGCGATTAGCCTAAATGTCACAGTTCATTTCAGCGTCTTTAGTCGCCCGCCCTCCCCTCCCATCCAAAATTACTTCTTTCTATGAATTTTTTTAAGTGGTTAAAAACTTTCGATTCAACCATATTATACTCCACGCGTCGTTCCATTATCTAGTAAATGAAAATGAATGGTAAAAAAAAATAAAATAAAAAACAAATCCTCCCGTTCTACTTCGGTATTAATCTAATTATCTATGATATTGAAATCAAAATGAGAGCGAATGAAACATAGCATCGATAGGGCCTTTATAATATAACAATGCTTGAGCCGCGTGTCTTCGGAAGCTTAATATGCTATTTCTTTTTTTTTTTTTGTTAAATTGAATTGTTTATTTATTATTTTCGTCGCCAACTGGAAGGATATCAAATCGGTGAAACCGTGATTTTGAATATTACGTGAAAAATCCAATCGTAAACCACAAATGTACCACGAGTGTAAGAAAATTTGATAAAAATCATCGCATTCGCTTGGGACAGAGAAATTTTAGGTAGACACCGAAAACAATTCGCCAACTTGTGATATCTGACAGCGATTGAAAAAAATAAAATAAATAAGATACATGAATTATCGAAGTACCTAAAAATCAATATGATATGGAAATTGAATTTTCAATACAACGCTTGCGATTGGTGATATAAACGTGAATTTGAATTCTTCCCTGAGAAAAAAAAAAAAAAAAAAAAAAAAAAAAAAAGAGAGAGAAAAAGAAAGGAAAACAAACAATATTAAATTTAAAATAATACAGAACTAGTTTTTTGTTTCTTTGCGAATAATTACTTATTCTTGATGAGATCATAACTTCTCGTGTACAATCTATTTGTCTTATTTGTGTTTTTTTTTTTTTCTCTACATTTCAAGTAATAATTCACCAACGATCCGAGGAGGGATAAAAATGGAAAAAAGAAGTGAAAAGTAAGGTGAGGGAGAAGGGATTAAAAAAAAAAAAAAAAAAAAAAAAAAAAAAAAACCACCTCTCTTCCAAATATTTCGAATTATAGCGTTATTAGATAACGTCTCGCACAAATAATGTACACGCATTAAATGTTGAACAAAATTGCAACCACGATTCAATTACGCAGTCTCCTCCCGTGATAGAAAAACGTGCGAATGATTATAATCTGGCCTGAGCAGGATGAAACCATAATCCATCTCAACAAACGATTTTTACCTTGACACACGTATTTCTAAAATTTCTAAATTTTAATATACCTAATTATACCACACGACTTTGTAATGGGTATCGAATTACTTAATCACTAGACATACTATATATATATACATATAGTATACGTATATAGTATATCGCTAGAGAATGGATGCCATTATTATTATCGTTATTATTATGGTTGTTATTATTATTGTTATCATTATCATCATTATCATCATCATCATTATCATTATTATTGTTATTGTTATTATTGTTATTATACTAGAGACAAATAAATATTACCTAATTGAAGAATATGAAACGATACTTTATAGATTGATGATGATGATTATAATAATAATAACAACAACAATAATAATATACAATTATGAGGAAAGAAAAAAAAAATTAAAAAAAATGCATGTACATATATACATGTGTGTGTGTGAGAGAATGTGTTACGCTGTTACAGTTTTACAATATTACAGTTTTAAACGCCTAGTTGACACATTCTTGATTGTACAAATCTTTCGAGTTGCATATGTATTATTGCAGTAATGATAGTAATAGTAATAGTAGCAAAAAAGAAAAAAAAAAGAAAAAAAGAAAACATTAAAAAAAAAAAAAAAAACATGATACGCTATTACGAATCATTGTTCTATTCAATTCATCTATCGTGTAATATTATACACCTAAATATGTATATACTTGAAGCTATTATCATCTCATCTCCGCGTATTACATTCAAACTAGCAATTTTCGTACGTACCTACGTACCGTGCTACATCACTTTTCTTTTCTTTTCTTTTTTTTTTTTTTATTTATTTTAAAAAAGAAGACAAGACTTCTCGCTGCTGAGTAATTTTCTAATCTTGTCGCGGTCGGGAGAAGAAAGAAGGAAAACAAAAACAAGAAAAAAAAAAAAAAAAAAAAAAAAACAACAACAACAAAACAACAAAACGACAAAACAACAAAACAATGCCGTACATAATTAATTCCGCCATGTGTTTATCAAACGTGAACTCTCTGTATAGTGGACATTCTGTGAAAATATTTCTTGACATACGCGACGGAAATGGAATTTGAGAAAAGAGATTGATAAACGAGGAAAAAAAAAAAAATAAAAATAAATAAATAAATAAAAAAACAATAAAAGATACTTTCCTAGCACAGAATGATTAAAATTTTACCGACTAAAGTAATCGTAGCAGTAATTGCAGCAATAATAATTATTATAATAACTATACTTGGGTGACCAAACTTTGATCAATGTGTGTAATTCAAATACATGCGTAACCGCTTTACTGTAATGGAATTGTACATATTGCTTTGGGTATCACATTGCCACTATCGGTTACAAATCATGACACCTGTTTTTATTCCGGGTCTAATCGGTTAATATCAAAATTGATTAGGAAGAAATAAAAAAAAATAAAATTTAAATAAAATATAAAAAAAAAAAACAAACAAACATATAGAAAAACAAAACAGGAGTTTTTGAAAATTGTTTTCATTTTTGCTCCGTCGTGAATTATAGCTATGTGAAGTAAAAGTGAAATATACGTTTATATGTGTAGAATAAATTTTCGGACACGTAACAGGAGAAAAAAGAAAAAAGAGAAAAATAATAATAGTGAAAGCGATAGCAATAACAATAATAATAATAATAATAATAGTAGTAGAAGTAGAAGTAACGATAATAACTGAAATTTTTTTTTTTTTTTTGCTTCTAAGAAGACAAGAGACCTAAAAACTCATCGATTTATTATTTCCTCGTAATTTTTGTCTATACTATATTTAGACTATATTGTATGTATACGTAAATTTTATGTACATATACATATGTGTATACATGTATACTTCATCTATACATTAAACGTAAAAGCGAGCTTTGAAAACTGTTAATCCAGGATAGAAAAACGTTTGGATCTAGTCACCTGAAATAAAATTCAATTCTCATTGAACCTCACTGCCCTAGGAGCAATTCACTAATATTCGAAATAATGCATTTCTTTGTGATCCTACCTCTTTCTTCTTTTTACCGTTTCCAATCTCTCGCCAAATATAACAGCAAGGCAACATAAATAAAAATTTATGACTACGTAGAGTGGATATGTAATCTCGTGTCTAGTTATAGCTATTCGTTTAGGGTGTTTCGATAAGCAAAAATTAAGTCAATCGCAAACATTTTAGTCATTTCTCAGATGAGAAACTGAACACGTGTGGGCGATAGTACGGGATAATCAACGTTCGTCTCAAATTCATTGTGTCTACCCGATTGGCGTTGCGCACATTTGTCAAGTGTCGTTCAATTTCCTTTTCTATACCCTTTATCCAAAAGCGCATCTAGTATTCGCATGTCTAGGCAAATTAGCCTTTTTTCACAAGACAAATTTCACGATGAAAGAAAACAAACTTTGCACAATCGCAAAATACGGTATAAAAATAACGACATGTTTGAGAGATAAGATTTCGTGTTTCTTTTTTTTCCAATTGTCTGTTTGTTGGTTTGTTTCTTTTTTAGCGTAAAGATACACGGTTTGCGCAGCGCATAAATAATATACATAATTAGGATTATTTAAGGTTTGTGAATTATTTACATTTAAATATGAAACGACGTTGCGAGAAATAGACTATTTTTTGCAACAACTCGGAGATACTGAGTTTCCCCTCAGGAACTTAGAATAATGATTATGTTACAATGTACGATGTGATACACGTATGTATAAGATAAATATACAAGATTTCTTGTTGGTTTGTTTGCTTGTTTCATTTTTTCCTTATCACTTATCAATCTTACGATTTGACAAGTGAGTGAATATAATTCTTAAAATCTAAACGTTGACGGAATAAAACTACCGTCGTTAACGTTTCTCATTTTCCCTTAGTACATAGATCTAGTAACGCCGTTTTATTTATTTACTTTTTTTTTTTGCTTTTTCTTCTCTTTGTTTTATATGTAAATCTGAGTGTATGAGATCTTCTTGTGAATAAAATATTGTCCGTAATATTTCATTGCATTTCTACGTAATAGCTTAAAAATTAGGAAGGGGAAAGAAGAAGAAAAAAAAAAAAAAAAAACGAAACGAAAATGAGACAGTCTTACCTAGTATAACGAAATGAGAAAAGATTCATGCCGTTTTGTTGTTCTTGGCCATATTGTGGGAAGCCCAGTTCAACGAAGTTTTCCAAGAATTGCACAACGCCTCGTCAAATTTACTACGAAAATGCATCTGTGCTTCGTTCTCTGACATTTCTAAAACCTGGAATAATAAAATGAGATTTACAATCGCTATACATTGAAAGCATTGAAAACCTACCACAAGGTATATCTACGTGTATATATAACTTAGGGTGGCCCTTGTATGGAGTCGAAAATAATACTCCTTAATTTTTACAGATTTTCATATCATTTCCCTAGTCTCCCTGTTTAAGCGGGAAGTTTCAAACTATTCATAAAATATGCTTTTTCGCTATATTTTTTACTGAATATTATTTCAAGGTTATTCATATATATATATATATATATATATATATGTGTACATATTGGGAATTTTTTATACGTACTAGGGTGTCTCTCAGATAATTAAGATCCTTTTCCGACGAGAGCTCAGGAAGACCGGTAGAGATCATCATAGCAAAGAGTGATAAAATAAGTCCACCGTGTCTCCTTAAAACGAGGAAAGCTTGCTCGCAGTATCTTTGAAATCGTTGAAATTCCACCACCGCCTGACCTTTCTTTTGCTGACCTTTGTTTATAACGTGTACAAAGTCATGCGTCAATACAAAAGGGACCCTCTCCCTTCTGAAGCCAAATTTTTCTTTAAAGTGACCCAATATGTGACCGAAATCAATGTGAAATAACTGCCCCGTCTTTTTCACCATAATGTTGTCCGAATGACGGTCAGCTATACCTAACACATATGTAGCGACACAATATCCCGCACAACTCAGCGTAAACTCTTCAACGGCTTTATTCAACGCAGCTTCGGTTTGGTTGTGATCCTTTAGCCAAGCGAGCAGCGAACCTCTCCTGCATCATTGTCAATAACATACGCAAATCAATTAACCGCGTACCATCACAGCAGGCAATATAGATACTTTCAATGCAACATCAACTTTCAATCAAAGAGGACCTATACTATGACATTGGAAAATTCCCTAGGGACTGTATTACTCATGCGACACTCACGTTTTCACATCATGAAATTAAAGGTACCCTTCTACCATTATTTGCATTGCTGTATCACCTTTTTTTTCCTACTAGAAAAAGCACTCCCTGTTATCAGACTTAAACAGGAATACCGTTTTATGTACAATCGACTGGATATTCTGCTTTGCGGATAAGGTGAGTGGCCGGAAATTAGGTGAATCGATATGAAAACGGCATAAAACATGAGGGTATACCTGAAAGCCGATGTCGCCGAAAACATTCCTTTCTCTTTTTGGATATTGGCTATAGTTTCAGCGTTAAGAACAACTTCGATCATTCCGACTCTGTGCTCCGTAGATATGCAGCCGTAGGGACTCATGCGCAGGTCTAAACCCTCGTTCTTCCAGAGCTTATCCATTATTCGCAGCATTTGAAGCGTCAACATATCTTGTCTAAGATCGTCACCGTGTTTTAGTATCAAGTATATATCGTCTCCGTACGGATCTGCGTTTTCAAAGACCAACCAAAGGGGTCGCATCTTACTGTCCATTACCCTGCATTTCTCCATTCTGTCACGAGTAGGATATCGAATTAATTTCAAATCTTCGTCTGTTGTATAGGTTTAACCTTAACGACACAGGAGTGATTACTCACTTTACATATTTCCATCTGTAACTTGGATCGAGGGGATTTAGTATATTAGAAACCGCTTCTCGGCAGTGAGGCTCTTGGAGAAATTCTTGCAGCGCGGCTTTGCGGTCTTTTCTCTGCCTCACGAGGTCTGAGGTCGTTCTCAATTTGTCTAAACATTCCATTTGCTTGGTAAGGGCACGCATATGTTCCTGACTTCCTCTACAGTAAGCTTCCAAGATTAACCCAAAACGCACGGACACCGAACCCACCTGCATTTCGGATCTGTAAAAGCGAATCATGCGTGAACTCGATATTTATCAGCAAAATTCAGATAAGTTTTATCGATATTTCGCAAATTCGCTTTCAAGAAAACTCACCTCAAATGCCAGAACAGGTAGTGTCCTATGCGCTGATTATTTAGCGCTCTTCTGAGCAAAAATTCTGTTAGTTCACACGATAGATAATTTTCGTGCTTCAGAGCTTGGACAAGTTGTAATAAATACAGGCTCAAATCTTCGTCGCTAACATCCATCAGGCACCGTACAGCGAAGCTCCGTACAGTCTGATCGGCGTACGCATAGTCCAGTAACTCTAAAGCTTTCTCCACGGGCAGCTTAGGCCACTGCTGAACCAGCGCCGTCACCTCTGCCACCTCCCTGGAATTGTGCAATCGTATTTTCATTAGTTTTCATTACTAATTGAGCAAAAACTCTCTTCAAGCATACCTGTGATCATTCCACTCGACGCAATGTAACAGCTCTGTTAATAGTGTAGGTATTTTCATTAGGCAGTGATACCGCAGCGCCCACATTGTTTTTCTCTCCTGCTCGTGCAGTTCATGCATCGGATCGCTATCGGCAAGCGTTCTCAACTGTTCCAATTGCTGAAACTTGTTGCTATCTAAATCCTGATAAAGTTCCTCTTCGTCTTCAGTTTCCCGCAAGCTGTTAGCATATTCCACAATTTTCTCCAGGGTTGGATAAAGCACTGAATTTTCATTACCGTAACTGAAAAAAAACCGAAATGTGATGAGCATATTTATCAAAAATAGAATTAAGCAAAGTATATTATCACTTCGACGAAGTTCCGTGATTGAATGAAAATTTTAATTGTCAAAAACTTGCTTCGGAAAGGTGAGCATAAGTGCCGCGGCGTGATCTATATGCGGATTGGAAACAACGGTTCCGAGGGGGTGAAGCAGATCTTCATTCTGCATGTCTTCGGCGTACGTCCACGTGTAGAGCGTCATAGCGCCGGTTTTGAGCTGAGATTTAAAGTCGTATATCGTCGTGTTCGCCCAACACAATGGATTTATATAATATTCTTGTTTAGAGTCCTTGACGAGCCTCCGGCTCTTCAGCCCTCGCGCAGTCTTGCTTATCTCGTAAAGAACAAAACAAAGTCTCGACATCCTAGGTATGTCTCTGACTTTGATGTCGAATTTCAGAGTTTCTTCCCATTCACAGCTTCCCTCGTTTCTCACAATATTTTCACCGGTTTTCTGACTTTCACAGAGGGATTTACCGCCGTGAAAAAGACCCGCTTGTACGCCGATCTGTGGAAAATTATGAAATGTCGATATCGCTCATTAGTTGTAGAGAAAAAAAAAACAAACTGTGCATATTAGTCAACGAATACGGAAATTACCTCTACAGTATTGTGTACAGAGTCGCAATTCAGGCGAGATATGCCATTTACGTTGAACGTAAACTGATCCTCCAGTTTCCAGGCAGATATATGCTTGCCTTTTTTGCGCAATGTGAGCGTGGAAAAAGACGGCCTGGTACGTTTAAGACTATCAATTTCTGGCAATTCACAAATACTATAGTGATTGATGGACAGATTAATAACGCTCAATGTAACTAGAGTCGGCGTTATATCTCGAGCCAGACAATCCTGAATATAGAAGAATTGTATAAGCGGATGATCTCCGATCAGGTACTCTTCCTGACCGCAAACTTTGAGTATAAAATCCCCAGGCCTTTCGCCCCGCGAATTTAAAATGTTAGCCTTTTTATTCAATATTTGCGTCAGTAGTTGGTGCGGTGTGATGTTGTGCGGTATTTGAAACGTGAATGTAGTCTGAAATAAAACATGGTAATGTAAAAAAATTTATTTAATTTCTTTTCTTCATACATCTTCAGGTCAACGTCAATTTTACAGAAAGTGTGTTAAGGCTACACTATGCTCTGCTTTGAATAACTAAAGGATCACTTTCATAAAAATCCACTTTTCAATTGTTTTTGTCCATCAATTGCTTGCTAAAAGTAAAACTGTAAGCCCTCGAGTTAATAAATTAAATGGAAAACAAATAGGTTTAATCCAATTTGAGAATTGAACCCAAGTGAACTTCTTTATCGACTGAATCAGAGAGGTAAGTGAAGACGAAAGGCGAGGCTAGCAGCTTGCAGGCTGGTAAACAAACCTCGATTTGAAATTCAATCCAGTGTCAGTTGGGGCTTCAGTGTAATATAAAATTTCTAACAACCGAGGTTTCGGCGAAAGTTGAAGAAACGCAGGTTGAAATTATGAGTTGAAAAATTGTCTCTCTACACTCGTTAATTTTTCATTCCGTAGCTTTATTTTATTATAAGTTTGAAATTCGTAAATCAAGCGATACACCTAACCTAAAAAAATGCTCGACGGCGGGGATGATAGCTCGTTAAAAACGAATCAGAAAAAAACTAACGAAGAATTAAAATACGAGATGAGCGAATTGAATAAGCTGTTAAACGCGGAAACAGAATACAACGAAAAGTACCAGCAGGAGATGCACGAGATGCGACAAAAGTTGGGAGCCGCTCTCGCCATGCAAAAAGATCTTTTCGAAAGCAACGAATTATTGGAGGAAAATCTCACCCGGCACAAGTTGGATGCGGAAATGAAGACAAATCAACTTTTAGAAAAGTAAGAACATATGAATTTAAGACCTGATTCTCGTTTGTCAATAGGAAAGAAAGAAAGCACATATGCAAGAAGAATTGAATAATGTTTACCGTTCTATTTTTATTTTCCTTTTTGTTCTTTTTTTTTTGTTGTTGTTGCTCAAAACGCTCAATGATTATTCCAGATTTGCTAACGAGAAAAAGGATTACCAAGAACAACTCTCAGAGCTTGAGGCAAGCCTGGCTGGTGAAAAAAAAAAGAATCAAGAGTTGAAAGAAAGAATTGCCGCTAAGGAAAAACTACTCTTCGTTACTGCACGATCCGAAAGTTTAGACAAAGGTGAGGAATTACTAACAACGAAGCAAACGATCGCTAGTCTCAACGAGGAATTAGATAAGAAAGAAAAAGTTCAGGAAGAGTTGTTATTTATACAACAGCAGCTTGAGGAAACTATCGTGAACCTTAAAAAAGACTACAATGAAGTTGCGGAAATATTGGAGGTACCTGCGGTTAAAAAAAAGTATTTCATACTTTTAGTCAAATTATCATAACATGATTTAGTATGATTAAAATATTTCAGACATTGCGCTAAATTTTTTTTTCAACGTGACGGGTCTCTAATATCGATTTGATTCTACTGCCTGTTTTGCATTGAATCTTGTACTATCAACATTTTCACCCTGTAATGCAATCCCGATTTTTTTCTACAGTTGAAAAAAGCAGATATAAAATCACTGAATGAGATTTTGGAAACTACCAAGGATGAACTTGTTATATGTCGGTCTGAGTTGGAGTCATTGAAAGCTGTTCCCGCGAGTGATTCTGTCAAGGGTATTTTTTTTTATCTTCTGTACTAAGATTTGTGCAGATTTCTCAACTCTTGATATAACTCTTTCGTTTGTTTACATCTGATTTCTTTTCATAGGGAATTCGCTGTTTGCCGAAGTAGAAGATAATCGGAGAGAATTGATAAAAGACTTGACATCAATGAAGGAAAAATACATGGAAATGAAAGAAACTTACAGAGCAAAGGAGAATGAAATTAGTGCACTCAAAGCTGAGAGAGCGACGTTACTTAAAAGATGGAAAGATGACGATGCAGAGATGATAAATCATAACGCTAGTTTGATAGAAACGTACAAAGCGCGTATTTTGGAGTTGGAGAATAAGTTGAAAGATGAAGCAAAAAAATTGAAAGTTACAGACGGCAACAAAGAGCCAGCTAACAATAATTTCAGGTGAACGACCATTCGCATTTTATCTGTGATACTAAATACTGCAATTATTGTTTGCCTAATGTATTTGAATATTTCTTTATAGCTACCTACAATCTCTGCTGGCAACAAAGAAGAAAGAGATTGAAGAACTGCAAAGTCACCTGGATGAAAGTTCAACGCAGAAGATTATACAAGAAGAAATTAAATGCCATCTTTCAAAGCAGCTCATACAGTGGAGACGCAAAGCCATGTCGTTTCAGGTGATCATTCATTTATTTATTTATTTATTTATTTTATAAAACTTCAGGAGCATATGATTATAGCTCGAAATTAACAGCGATTGAATTTTTCACAGGCACAGGCATTGACTGCGCAAAATCAAATCAAATGTGAGGACTGTTTGAGACTGAACTTAAAAGATTTTGGGGATGCTAATATCTGTGGAGGAATTGAGCATCTAGATGGAGAATCAATGGAAAATATCGCGTCTAATTTAGGCGAGGCGTGTCACGTCGATGATACTTTGGAAAAACTACTCCAAGTTCCGAGACTTTCGACGGATGAATGGAAAAGTTCAACAGCTTCTGTGAGCGGGCTCAATAATGATTTGGAAATATTGCAAGAGTTTAATACACTCGGGGAATCCAAGGAAGCAATTCGTTCAAGAAAAAGTATTGAAACCTGTCGGGTATCACTGTCTCCAAAAAAAAGCATTGGTTCACAAGAGTCGAATAAAGAGAACACCGCCGATACTTCAAACGCGATTGACGTAACTCTAAAATCAGGACTTGTCAAACCGTTAAAGAAAACTACGTGTCCCAAGAATCAAGAGAAGACGACAAAGAGTTTGAGATTTACATCCGATACAGTCGATGTGCAAAAGCCTAAACTAATCAGGCAAAAAGTCGAGAAGAAATGTCCAGTTGTTTTTATCAGTACTCAACCAAAAAAATGATTTCTTACCTAATTTTGATAGAATGATTTTTATACACTATTATTCAAATAAAATAAATATCATGTAATTATAAACCCTTACCTCTGTGTTCTCAAACTTAGTGACCAGCACAATATTACCATCCTTGAGTCGAGATTCAATATTCTTAGGTATAATATGCAGAGGTGCTAATCGCGGAGGAAATTGATAGCAGACTTTTTCCTCCCAAGATTTCTTCTGTCTACTTTGAACTATTTCGTCTCCCAGGAGTCTCATTTTCCATCGAAAGTCATTCACCTCTGAATTTTTTAGCGCGACAAATTCGTGCAGCCCTTGAATGAAAAAATCACAAGTTAGGAGCAATTTAAAAATTTCCAACTCAGACGCTGATCTCGTATCTCATGATAATTATTCCCTTTTCCTACTAAAACGTTTACCATCTTTCCTTGGTACTTGACCAAGAATAGAAAAACAGATATTGTTTATGTAGTTAAGAGCCGTTTTGCTTCTAAATTGTTTCAATTAATTTATCCTGCATGACAGATGTTTAATCAGTACAGTTCATTGAATCTTCGTACGGAGTTTCGTCACGTATTTATTTACGCAAACTCATGCAAAGTACAGAAAGAAAAGTCTTGTCTCTCCGATTGGAAAAATTGAAACGAAAATTGTGCAAAATGTAATTCGATCTGAACTCTGGCATGTAGACTTGTCAATGATTCAATTAATACCATTAGATGAAAACAATGAGAAACGTAGGATGTAAAATGTGAGTTTAAGTAGCGACATTTATATCCACAGATGATTGAATTAGTATTTACCTTTGCCGATGAGGTGACTTATTTGATTATCCAATATTTTGTCCCCTTTCTCTCCCTCGCGTTCGATAACCTTAAATACCGCGCAGAAAGGTTTGATATCACAGAGTCGTCTGTTTTCATCGCGCAATTCCTCAGCCTCGGCCATAGAATTGATGCACGAGAATACATAGGAATTGGCATCGCGCAGTGTTCCATGTAGCGGGTACTTGCTCGCCTCGTCCCAGAGATCCTGGATAAATAAATATTGAAAGAACAAGAAGACGAATGTAAGAAAGTAAATCGACGAGCCCGAACAACCGGGGTTTACAAACCTCCTTGATCTCCGCGAGGGTGGCATTCCGATTCGTCTCGAGGGGTATGACGACCCCATTTGGCATCAAGCACGTGAGCTCGACAACCTCGGTAGGTGGCTTGAACCAGTAGTTGTAGGTGTAAACGCTGGGTACCTGAACCATGGTGTTTCCGTGGGTGCGAGGTCGGGGCCTGAAACCGAGGATAATAAGGTATTCGAGGTCTCTGGGGGGTCTTAATCACATCTCGCGATTTAGAGCCGACACGTTAGGGCCGTGACACAGTTCCATCCTTTCCATTGTAGTATCGTGAAAGCAGGACGACCGACGACGAACAACAAGCGGCTAGTGTCACTGCTACATTTTTCCTTTCCACGGTTCTCGGTAACACCGGGATAATAAATAATTCTCGACGGCCTTCGATCCCCCCTTCGTGTCTCGACACCCTGTCTGAGGATCGGTCGGAGATTTCGGAGCTGAGGGATCCCGACGGCAAAAAGAAATCGCTCGAGACAACAACGGACCAGAAATGCAAATAACTATCACTGCACGCAATAACAACACTATCGGCCATTATTCATTTTGCTCTCTCTCTCTCTCTCTCTCTCTGTATCTCACTCTCTCGCTCGAGACTCTTGCGCCTACTCTCTCGACTGACGGACTATACGGGGGTAACTTCACACGGTTACCACTTTACCAGTTGCGTCTGGGTTGTTCGTTCCATGTTCGTGACTGACGCAGAGCCATGCTGCATGTTCAACATTTTCTCCACGGTTTCAGGCTTATTTCTCGCAGTTATCGACTCGCCCCGAGAGAGCCTCGAGCGATCCAATCTATTATCCTTGTGAACTTTAATCTATCGCGTCATCGTCTCGTCAATCTATTCGAAAATAAAACATCGGAATGTAACGTCGCGGATGAAAAGTTGCGTGACAAATTATTATCCATGACTGCATCAATATATCACGGAGTAGCAGGCACGCGTGTGGGTATACAACATGTATTCATACTACTCCGTGGAATACATGTTGCACACATTCACGTAAACGCATGTCTTTTCATCCCCACCTTAGGCAACTTCAGACGAGTCTTTTCACTCCTGTGTTGTTGGTAACATCGGCTGCTAGGTGTACGAGTAACCGGCGCAGTTCACGCTGGTAACAAGTAACAAACGAACAACGCCGAATGTGTTTTCCGAGCCGCGACGCCCCGTTGCAACGTCATGTGATATCCTAACCAACATTCCGCAACAGCAGCAGCAGCGGCGTGATCACCGTTAATCTATCCGCGTTACACCCTGCCTGAACACCTACCAGCGGCGATTGATCCTGGAAAATGCGATAACATGTCGGGCGTATTCGAACACTCGATAAAAGTACCGAGGCTTTACAAAACCGTTGCTAAAATTGTACAAACTGTTAGGGAGGACGGTGCCAGCCTCAAACAGTTAGTTTATCTCAAACAGCATCCCGTAAGTACTTAATTACTGCTGGGGTCGCCTCGTGTTTTTCAAATATGAACGAATACATGCATTTGTTTTGTCCGCTCTTCTTTTTTTTTTCGTTCTATCTCTCCTTCCTTTCTTTGTCGCGCCCGACGATAACTACGTTAACGAACATTAACAGTTTGTCAGAATTTCTACCAATTAATGCCCATTTTTAAAAGAATGGGCGTACGATAAGAAAAATTACATTAACAAGTGGGTGATAAATTAAAAAAAAAAAAAAAAACAGTAAAAATAAAGAAAAAATTATTTCAATACTGAAATTCCAGTTGACAACTTCAGAGAAGTCATATTTTATCAATTTATATGGATTGCGCTTATTGTCGGTTTCTTTTCTTATTGCTACAATGATTTTTTTGTACAGATTTTCCTTTCTCAGAGATTAAAAGCTGAACAATTTTTACTCATTAAATACCAGTATTTTAACAATTATGCATTCTTTGCATCAGAGAAATCAGAGGACCGAGTGATTGTTTTAAAACATCAGTAACCATGATTTTTCCAGTAAAATTATTTGTCTCACTTAATTTTGCATACATTAAACGAAATTTCTTTAATCGGATGAAGTTTATTTCACGTCGGTTTATGATACATATGAATTTTTGATCCGACTTTTTCCTTGTGGTCAAGAAACACTTCTGACCAGACCGTACGTCTGATAAATACTACGGAAGTAATTTTATTTTTTTTCACAAACCTTGGTAACGAATCGCTGAAACCAGATGCAAGAATAATTTTTCCTCAAAGAAAAGCATTTTATTTATTTATTCATGCTCGACCAACGCAATTACAACGCTTTTTCCTCATTTCTTATCTTTGCTAACATCCTGATCATGCGGTCTAAATGGGATATTGGTATGACACACAGAATATTAAGGCGTTGTATGCTCTCGCGCTCACGAGTCTCCAGCACGCTTCTCAACTGGATCAGCTTATTCGTCGAACAAAGATACTGGTAAACGAGCCCCGACTTGACCCATGGCTAGCCAGAGTTTTGATCACTGAATTATTGTGGGGAAAAAAGCACTTGAGCTCAGAATGCAAGCCAGTGTTAACGGTTCTTGCCTATGAGAAATCATTGAAGGATGAGCTAAAGAATACAGAGTCATTTGTAAACCCTGAGAATAAGCTAAAAGGTAAACAGAATTTTCAATCTCTAATTGTTAACCGGTTGCATGTTGTTTTTGCAGAACATTTGCCGCATTGAGAGTGGCTGCGTGAAGAGACAGAGACTTAGCACCTTTTCCCGGTAACGAAACGGTTTAAAATCCAACGTGCAGCACTGCCGGTTTCATGGTTCTAATCATCCGTAACAACAGAATACAATCGAGAAGACATTCTAAGATAAAGCAGTTCTGGTCCTGCTTCGTTAATGATTATAATAGGCAAAACTCTAATAGCTTTGAAGTTGTGCAAAAGTCATCGGACGTCGGCGATAATATGTACGAAGAGAGGAGAGAGAATGTGCGTCAACTCAGAGTCCTGGGATTGTTGTTCCTCTACAGCACCGCCATGTTCACTTTGCCGTTTGCCGCATTTTTTGGATCTCGGCATATCCTGAACACCGAATTTCACACCGACAAATTCACTACCAATTGCATATCTGCTTTAGCCGCTGTAGTTACAGTTAATTTAATCATAGCCAGTTACGCATATCGGGCACTTTTCGAACCTGAGCCTGCGACGGGAGAAACCATTTCTGATAGTCGAAGCGAAGTCGACAATCGACCTATGTCCAAATCCGACCTCAATTTGAAAGAAGACTGAAGGATTTTGTAATACTGATGATATTATTACACAATATCTTTCTTATTTTCCTATTCTTAGCATTCTTAGGGTTTTTTTTTTTTTTTTTTTATTGTTTTTCCTATCTCAACGATAATTGTTTTCCCAATCCGGATTATCCTTTATAATTCTAAACCCATTGACCCACTGCTATAAATAGTATCTGATCTATTCACATACCTCTTTACATTTTTAAATTTAGAGCAATGAATTCTAGCCGATGTACAGAATATATTCAGGTCCAACTGTATTTTTGTCAAAATAAACAGTGTCTAATATAAGTGAGAATAACCCGTGAATTTCATTTCAACAATCTTCTATCCGGGCACAATCACGTTTGAACTGTAAGACTCTTTATGGAAGATGATTAATCATTCAGATTTCTGTGAACATGATTGTGCCCAAAATTTTCCTCCCGCACATTGTTCATTGTCGAGAAATCGATGAATAAAATTGAAACGATTACAAGAGGCAAAAAATCTACCATTCACCCGAATCTCACATTCCAATGCAATTTGTGTCAGTCGCTGATAATTTTGAGAATGAAAAGGAAACGATTGCTCAATACGAATGCATACCAGTTAATCGGAGCATTGAGTACTGAATTTTGATTTTCAGTTGAAAAGCCAAGATATGTCAGAGTCAATACATTGTCGATATCCGTGGAGGAGGCGCTCGAGTCTTTCAAAGAAGAAGGATGGCGTCAATTGCACAGGAGCAAAGATTATGTCGAGTTTATCGAGTCTGTGTCAAAGCTGAGCGGTGCGGCATTCATCCAAGACATACACGTCCCGGAATTGTTGATATTTCCGGCAAAAACGCAATTCTACAACCACGCCGGCTACATTAGCGGGTCAATAATCTTACAGGACAAGGTGAGAAAATTTTGACAATTGCAAAGTTTACTCTGTAACCGAGTATAGATTATTTTCATCTTTACAGGCAAGCTGCTTGCCAGCCTATCTACTCGATGCTCGGCCAGGATCTACTGTACTTGACATGTGCGCTGCGCCAGGAATGAAGACAACGCATTTAGCTGCGATGCTCAATAATAAAGGGTACATGCCAGCTAGATAATGCTTCAAATTTGTTTCACCAAAGTTTTCGAGCAAGTTGCTTCTCTCTAACTACAGGATCCTCTAATTCCAGAAAGATCTACGCGGTGGAAATCGACAAACGAAGGTATCAGACGCTCTGTGAAATAGTCGCATCGACAAACTCTCATTGCGTAGAAACCATCAATGCCGATGTAATGACGCTGGACGCCCGACAATGCCACGATGTTGAATATATTTTGGTAGATCCAAGCTGTTCTGGTTCAGGTAACTTGCGTTTTGAACTTGTTATTGAACCGATTACAATCAGAAATTTGTTAATTTTCCAACGACACGCAACAGCTTGAATGAAACGTTACCCTTGTTCATTTTTCTAGGAATGCTCGACAGGCTGGACGTCGACTCCAATACCGAAAAATGCGCACCCGGAAGATTAAAGAATCTACAGTCGTTTCAGGTGATAATACTTCGTCATGCTCTCCTAAATTTTCCCAAGGCAAAGCGGATTGTTTATTCAACTTGTTCTCTCTATCCCGAAGAGAATGAACAGGTCATCGACGACGTTATATCCCAGGTTGGCGATGCGTACAAACTAGTATCAGCGAAAACACTTATGAATGAGAACTGGCTGAATTACAGTTCGACAGATTATAATTGTAAGGATAATTGCTTGTATGCTAGACCCGAGACTGACTTGAGTAACGGTTTCTTCGTGGCTGTTTTTGAGAGGAACTTCGACGCTCCGTTACCAGATATTAAACGCAAAAAGAATAAACTTGGAGCTGATACAATCAAAGGACAAAACGGTGTGGAGTCAAGTGAAATTCAATCTAACAAGAAAGATAAGAAAAAGAAGCAGAAGCACTCCAATGAACATGCGTCGAGTAATGAAAACGGTGGCGCAACTGTTACGCTGGGAAGTGAAGAAATCACTGTCGATTACGGAACAGTTATTCAAGGAGGAACAGACGTGGTACGAAAGAAGAAAAAAAAGCGAGCAAAAGACTTTGACGTAGCAAAGAACGCAGGCGCAGAAGAAAATTCTCAGAATGATTGCGACAAAGTTAACAAAACTGAAGAAAAGATATCAAAACGCAAACACAAACACAGCGGTAGCGTGGAAACAATTGTAGAAAATTGCGACGAGGTGTCAACGAAGAAAAAGAAATGTAAGAAATCGCGAACGGAAGACAAAGAAATTGACTCGGATGCACTTCGAGGAGATGAAGAAAGCGTTAAAAAGAAGGCAAAAAAATCAAAGAAACAACGCGATCGTGTAGAAACTGAAGACGATGCGGAAAATCAATCGAAACACAAGGTATCCAACGATCAAGTTGACAAAACTGCCGAGAGCGCAGACTCAGCGTCTCGCAAAAAACGTAAAAAGAGAAAAGTTTGAATTGTTGCAGAAATACTGTACCTAAATATTTCTCTAACAATGACACAGCCTGCAATTTCCTTACTATATCTTCCTCGGTAAAAACATTTTGGCAATGGAATGGAAAAAAAATTGAGAAACTCATAAAAACAAATAAAACAAAAAAAAACAATAACAAGAAAATCTCTGGTCACAGTTTTTGCGCAAATGAAGATGAACAAGAATTAAACACCATGTAATAGGACACAGTAGAAATGATTTTGAGCAAATCGAACAAACCGAGCCAAGGTTTTTGGCACTTTGAGAAAAGGTTTCACAATTAGAACGTTCAAAATCCTTAAACTCGGATTAAAACGGGTGGTTTTGATCCTACTCTGCTATTATCGGATTCATTTTGTTCGCTAGAAAGATCTCCAGAGTTCGTCTATCACAATATCTAAAGCATCGCAGTATAACAGTTGTAAAATTACCTTGGCGGCGCGTACATCTCGCTAATATCGAACAGCTTCCACATGGAACTGCGTGTAAAATTGTACGACAAATCGTCGCGGCTTCTCGACTTGTTTAAAAGCGTACAGCGATCCATCGAAAATGGCGTAGGACAACCGATCACCACATTAAGCAAAGTTCGATTCGAACCGTGTTTTACTTTATTTCGCGTTTGTTATGTGAAAATAGCGCAGAAACAACGGATCACCACATTAAGGAAATTCCAATTCCCAGCGTGTTTGACTTTGTTTTGCGTTTGTTACGTTAAAATGATGTAGGACAGTCGATCACCAAATTAAGCAAAGTTCAATTCGCACCGTGTTTTGTTTTATTTCGCGTTAGTTGTGTGAAAATGGCGTAAGACAAGCAATCACCAAACTAATCAAAGTTCAAGTCGCAGTGTGTTTTGTTTTATATCGCGTTTTCCCACCGTCCGTATCTCTCTTTCTGTCACTTAAGTTTCCTTATGTTATGATCCATCCGTTGTTTACACTGCAAAGCAGCGATGACGCGATGACCAAACACGCAGAACGTGCTTTATTGGAGATTCAATCTTTTGTAATATCTCAATGGCTGTACGTTTTTGCTGCTGGAGTTCGCGGACACGTGCTGAGCAGCATCCGCCTCGTTATCCTTAGCTTCCGGACCGTAGAGTACGTATTTTTCACTTCTGTCAGATGCGAGGAATACTTTCGTGAGCAGCGATTTTATTTCGGCGCATTTACTCATCCTCGTGATTCAGATATTGCACAAATAACATCGACAAAAGCGCTTCACTTTCCACGCTTAATTTAAACAAATGAACCGAACAATAAGTTACTGTAAACACGGTTAATACTATATAAGTTATGAAAATTGTGTCGCCCGAATTTATTATCGCCGTTTCAAACTCGTCGGCCGATCCTTTCTGCTTTCCTCGTATGTATCACTCCGATGATTGACAAACGACTCTGGTGCATAATTTTTCGATGCGTTCTCCTCAGCCGCGTAAACGCCTACCGACGTCTTTTACTCGGCGGGTATTTCCTTTCTCGACCACACTCGTCCGGTTTACAATCAAGACTGTTCAATTCTGCCGCAAACTCTGTTTAATAAATATAAATTGATCTTCTTTATCGTTCGATTCTTTCGTTTGAAAAACATCAATACACGTATAAAAAAATAAATAAACAGAATTTATAGTATCGATGAATGTTTATAATATTTCATCTCACCTCGAGAATTGCTTGGTTCTCAAAGTTGGCGCTGCTTTTAACTTTTTGAACTGCAGTTTAGCGCGCCGGAACGTGAGAATGATAAAAAATAATCGTTTATCGATTATCGATTAAATCGATTATATTTCCCCGATTAATCGAGTACAATCGATTATTTTTCCTCATAATCGGCTTTTCTTTTTTACTCCCATGAACCAACCCGTACAATATCAATTTATATAAATTATAATTATTTACAAATTAATTTTTTCATACCGGAACCTCGACCGAATTTGTGTGACTTTATTTTTTTTTTACCCTAGAACCTCGATCCGTGCCACTCTGGCGATTTTTTGGCGATATTGTCACACATATTGGAAGACTGTAATTTTATCAGCAAAAAAAAAGGGTCCTTTATGAATAAAAAAAAATAATTTCTTCCTTTTTTGGTAAAAAATCAGCTTTACCGGAACGTAAAAATTTTTTCAAAAATTCCTCTCGAAAGCTAACAAAAAACTACAACTTTTATGTAGAGTCATTTTTTTTATAAAAAAAAATAAAAAAAAAAGTCTAAAAATAATAATGAATAATCAGACGATTTTGCACAGTACATTCAATTTATTTGTATTTCGTGAGAAAAAAAAAAACAATCAAGTGACACGCGGGACTTGAACCCGGGACCGCCAGAGTCGGAGCCGTCTACCTTGCCCACTGTGCTGGGCCCATTTGCTCCGAAACGACGTTACTTTACTGTTATAATACATACGAGTCAAATTTCGAACGATTTTTCTCGAAAACTATGAGCCGTTGAAAAAAATCGCTGTACTCAGGTACTCAGGGTAGGTCACTGTACAACATATCTGAGACCCATCAAAATCCGTAAGTGACAACCTGTAAGGTCCCCTTTTTTAGTGGCCTTCGCTAGCCGGAAGGCTTGGGAGTTTTTGTCGAAAATACGTCTGGCGTTTCACCGCTGGAACGTTTTATGTGCTACATTTTATCACTCTTCACGCATACTTAGTTTCACAACAAGGTTCACTCATTCGTATCAGACTAAGATAAGATTTCTCGACTTTTCACGGGAGTTCCCCGATGACCAACAAGGCAATTTCATACCGAATGGGGATTCACGGAACCTTGTTTACCTCTTTCACACACAGAAGCCACTGTAACGGTCCCTTTATTTTTCGTCATTCTCTTTATATTTCATTCAAAATCCTTCTTTTTTTTTGCATTTTGAGGTAAAAAAATACTTAAACTTTGGAATTATTAGGATTTTTTGTGACTTCATCATTGCTTATAATTGTTATAATTGTTATATAAATGAACGTATGCAAAAAAAAAAAGTATCTTCATGAATGTAATTCGTTGGCGGAGAAACTTGATAATAAACGTATACTAAAAACGCTTGGAATTAATTGGTTCTCAAACGGAGATCTCAGAATGACCGTTAGATTTACAAAATTCAATGCATAAGGGTAGTTTTCACCCTCCTTAGGGGTGTACGTAGATAGTGTTGGGGGTTGCACATATTCTCGGCCTAAAATCATACTCTCTCAAAATAAATATTCATACAAATCTCAATCAAGAACACTGTCTAAAACAATTTTGACAATTCACCCTTAAATTTTCGGCATTAGATTCACATTCAGCGTCGAAAAACACATGGGAAATATACAATTACACACCCGTTACAAAAAAAAAAAAAAAAGAAAAGAAAATCTCAATTGCGTGATTAAAAGGGTTAAATCAAAAATTGATGTGAAAATGGTGCCGAACGACGTTTAGAATATTGTAAGATAAATTTGTCGCATCAATTGATATCGTCGAAACGTACCGCCGAGAGTTGGAAATTTGCAAAAAATTTCCCTACGATTAATCCCACTTCTAAAATCGTAAGGATTTCAGAAAATAAAATCTACCGAATAAAACTATTTCACAAATAAATTTCTAAGAATATAACAAGCCTGCTACAACTGTTCTTAGTTCATCGATCACCGGAAGGCGAAGCTTTCGAGTTTATATCGACGAAAGAAGAAGAATTGAAAAAAAAAAAAAAGAAAAAAAAATAAACATTGTACTTAAAAATTACAAAGGTGACGTGTCGTCATTAATTAATTATTTGATCTTCACGCCACAATTTAATCTCTTCGGGATATAAGAAAAATAATAATAGCAGTGATAAAAATTGCTGCTGGTTTCTCGGTTTCAGTCCGTTCCTATATCGTCGTTATCTCTTCCGGTCTTTTGTTCCCGATAGGGGAATGAAGGGACTGACATTATCGCTTCAGTTCTCTGAGACGACGGACCGGACGGTCCAAGTTTTCGGTTGCAAAAAAAAATTAAAATCACTCCCGCCCGTACAGTGTGTCGGAAATTTGAAAACGAACCGAGTGATACTAGTTGCATAAATTTTGCGCAACTTTCTTACGTAACTTTGTTCAAAACTTTATCTAATTCGTGGATAAAAAATATTCGCACGCATTCGTTCGAGGAGACATTCAACGATCGTTGGAACGAAAACGACATTTTGTCCTCGATGTCAAGCGAAATGAAAGCTGACGGCGATCCGGAAACGATTCGAGTCGATGTGCCGAACGGCTGCTTCGAAAATCCAACCTCCGTGATCGATGAAGAAAATCGAGCGATCGAAACGCATCTGGTGAACATATTATCCGGATCGAATTCAAATTCGGAAAATTGCAACGATCTTTCCAACCGCAACGAAACGGACAATTTTATACCCAATGATACCGATTCGACGGATTCGGTAATTAGCACACCGAGTGGAAACTCGTGGATGTCGAAGTTTTCGATGTCTTGGACAGGTCAGTTGATTACTTCGGACCGTTGAAAATGAAGAAGTTTTTCTTTTGCCGTCACGGAAACTTCGTTCAGTTTTTTATTTCAATTCCAAACGATTTGCGTGAATTATTGTTCGCCCATTGTGGGAAGAAAAAAAAATGTTTAATCACTTGATACTGAAGATATCTGGTATTTTTATTTATTTATTTATTTATTTTTCCTCTTAACCATTCGGCATGATAATAAGAATATGAATCTGTTAAATCTGATTTATGTACACGGAATAATCGCTGATATTATCAAGCGTCGGGTAATTCGTTATTTTTTTCTTCCTCAACAAGTACGTGCGGAATAATGTACGAAAATCTATTGAAATTTCAATAAAAAAGAAAACAGAACTTGACAAAGTACGTACAGATTTATGGTATTGTGGTTTATTTTTTAGTCGTCTACGTCTTGCTAATCGCTTTCTTGGCTGTCGGTGCCGTGATTTTCTCCTGTCACGTTGCTCATCTCGACAAGAAACAACTGCGACACATACTTAAACCATCCGATTGAATCCAGTAAAAAGTGATTGATATTGTAAAAAAATATTTTTTCATATATCCACTATTTATTCACACAATTCGTCAACAAGACGAATTTTTTGCTCTTTACGATTTACACATTTTCATTATATAATATACGTATATAATTAATCAACGAATCGATTTCAATTATTTAATTTTCTATAATAAGTGATCAATTGCATCAATTAATTATTACCGATCTTTGATTTAGTTTTTTAAAATTTATTTTACACGTATTTATATTGTATCCTACGGTAAAATAACGTATATTAAGGAAAATTCAAATACGTATATATGTATATATATATACACATATATTATATATCGTTAAAATTGTTAATAATTATACGATTATACGAGGAGATGATAATAAATTAATACGCGTGTAGCTTGTAACGCAACGAACAAACTAAAGCTATTTATAAAATCGTGGTTTTATATTTTATCTTAACATTAATGCGGAATTTTCCCTTGGATTATTCGTTCAATTATTAAACAAACGCGGAAAAATTACGGAAATATTTTTTTCTCTTACCCTTGCGGTAAAACTGTAAAATCACGCTCAGAATTTTCTTGTGTAAAATAATAATTTCCATTGACACAAATGGACGAGAAAGACACAAGTCTTTGTTTCAACCGCGCCTTCGACGATCGAAATTTAAACAAGCTTTTATCGTCCGCCGTGAACCAGCGTGTGTTAAAAAGCCAGAAAAGAGGCTGAGAAATCGAAGTATAAAGACTTGGAAATATTGTGTATATTTTTGAAACCTCAACCTTTAAGCAAATCTGTGCAACGCCTTCTTATTGAAGCCATTTTAGTATCGTAACGTTGACCGAAACGGCTTAAAATGGAAGAACGCTCGTTTTCTGAGATAATGATGTGATAAGAAACACGCGAGTTGGTGAACCAATTTTTCTAAATTTCATCGCAGGTACAATTGCCTGAAGAACAAGCGGCTTCAGGACGCTTATAGCAAATCTGACGGTACAAATTTTCATTCGAATCCATTCCATTCTCAAGATATCGTCATTTTTATTTGATTTTTTATAATTCCGTTATTTAAATAATTGAAAAAACACCGAACCGATAAATGCCGACATCTAGTCAGTTCTAAGTTTGCAAAAGCCGCGTTGATTCACCCGAAAATCATTGAAATCCTGTAATTCGATTTCGAGCTGTTATCGGACAAAAAAATTGATTAAATACAAAGCATCAACATCTTCTACGAAGCATTCGTACCTAAACAAACGGTCTATCGACTTGTAATAAAATCCCGTCCACCAGCAGCGACCTTGTAACGACATTCTAGATTAACCGATTCAACGCATCATTTATCATACGCGTTTTGCACGCCGGGAATTTACATCAGGGTTGAATCAGCCTGGATGAAAAGTTGGTAAAAGGGATAGAAAAAAACAAAAACCGTTTCGAAAGAATTTCCAAAAATTCTGTTCGCGCTAACGAAGCTGCCGATTGCCACGAGTCGAAGAACGCTTTGACTCCCCGATGAATAAAAATTAAATGTGAGAAAAGAGAAGAGCCGTTCAATCGTGCCGCCGAAAAGAATTCCTGCCGGAGTGATTCGACCGCTGATCGAAGAGGATAATTAAATAAGGCTGTGACAGTTTATTTTCGAAAAAAGTTGATTCTCTCAAAAAGTGTAAAGAAGGTTCGAAAGTTGATGTTTTGTGAGAACAAAATTTTTCCTTTTTCCTCAAGAAATAAAAAATAAAAAAATGCCATTCGCAGCCTTTTTCAATTCTCCTCCTAAATTCTTCTATCCTTGTAAAATCGAAAATTAAACTTTGAACAAATTTTCAGACCAAACTTTTGGCAATGCGCAACGCGTACTTTGATTGAATTTTCAACTGGATAAAATTGTGACTATTGTCACGTGATCAACAGTGGTTTTGTTATCCTTGATAATTGAGTGGTCTTAAAAAAATTTAATGTCAACGACCCTTGGAGTAAGCTTAGCTTTTCGAAATTGGCTCCGGTTATTTATTTTATCGACACTTTCGTACACGTTTTAAAAATGCAATATTAAGATTAACATCTAAAGTGAGTCAAAAAAAAAAAAAAAATAAATAAATACTACAGAGCGACACAAAAAAAAGAATTTTAATTTTTTATTCGTATCCCTAATCTTTTCTGTAAACTTTGATGTTTGAGGACGTAGAATTTGCGAATAAAATTATGATTATAATCAGAAACCACAATCTTTCCCCTTACAATACTACGCGATAACATAAAAACTAGAATCAATCAAATACAATCATAATTTTATTCGTAAATCGTACGTTCTAAAACGATAAAAAAAAAAAAAAAAAAAATTTATGAAAAAATGATGGCAACAAGAGAAATTCTTTTTTTTTTTGTCGAGCCTTGTTGTACGAACAACGATAATTAGGCCGGACCGCGTATAAGCGAACGGTATCTGTAATAATGCATATAACATTCGCGTTATGACGAAGTTGGAAAAAAGTTGTGTAAAATATGTAATACAGGTATATTTATAATGTATTCGAGGGTGAGTCACGTGAGATTCGAACGAGCAAGCCGCAGCCTAAATAGCAAGGTGAAGGGCGGAGGACTGGAATTTGGGTCAGCCCGTTCATAAGCTCGCCTTCTACGTTACTTTCAATTCTAATCGCCTCGCGACGATCAGTTGTGTAGAAATATATATATATATATGTATATACATGTTTTCAGATGCCGTCAGGGGTGGTTACGTATATACGTATTATACATGCATCTATTAATCCTCGGTCAGGGTATTTATATTCACAGGTCTGATTTTCAAACCGAGGAAGCTCGATCAGCGACGATTATTTCGTCATTTTTTCACCTCAAAACCATGCAGCTAAGGGTGGGGGTAAAAGACTAAAAGGGACGGTCGATAGAAGTAACAAAGTATCGAATTTTCAATGACGCGACAATCTGATTCGAGTAATTGGAGAAAGTCGAAACGCAAAAACAGAAAATGTGCGAATCTTGAAATGTAGAATCTGTATTGTTATCGAAACGAATTCTGATGTCTCTAGATTTCGGAATTTTGTATTCTAAACTTTCTATTTTTACTTCTTTGATTCTCCATACTTTGACTTTCAACATTTTTTAATTTTACAAATTAAATTATCGCATCTTCGAAAACTCGATTTTGTGGGAGTTTCGTTTCTTCATCCCTCTATATTTTCACCCCCTCATCCGCCTTGAAATTTTCGATCTACCCAAAGTGAAAAATTCTATGTTTTTCGATTTACAAATGACAATTTTTGTCAGAGCATCGATACCTTCAAGTTTTTCGTTCTTTCGATATTCAAATATTTTCTTTTCTTTTCACGCATATCATATAATTGGTACAGAGCTTGTACAGAGCTTGAGAATACAACAATTTGATAAACGCACGATGTGCGAAAAATCTGTCAAAATATAAAATCGATTGAAAATCGTACGTATAATAATAGAATTTTGAGCAAGCGGTCTCATCGAAGAAAAGAACAAATTTTTATTTATTTATTTATTTTGTTTTTTCTGTATTTTATCACAAACCCCTGCGATACATCATTCATCTTTGAGGAGTGGTTGGATATTTCGTAACGGAGCTCGCGTAGTGATTTATAATTTCGATCTATGACGTCGGGTCCAATTACCTCACGGATTTATGGCCATAAGTTGTGATTGCGGGACGTGTATTTAAATATACGAGGGTTGAAAATCAGCAGCCAGTTTTTCATTTCCATTTACGAGGCGAACGGCTTCGATGCGGTTCCGCAAATATTTCGGGCCTTTTGTAATTCAGCTGTATTCCATAAATATTCATGCCATGTGTGAAATAACGGCAAAACATCGGCGTAACTGGGACAATCCGGATTCTTCACACCGACGCCTCTCAACGTCCTGGAAACGTTTTTTCGAAACTTAGTAAAAATCAAACTCAAGGTGAACTTTTCCAATCTCTCATCTTCTCTCTTTCTCTTCAAGCTCAACTCGCCCTTCTTCAAAACAACGAAGGATCGAATTGCTTTTTAGCGTGTGATCCTCACAGGCGAGGAGAAACGCGAGTCGGCAACTCCATTTTTTTTTTTTATATGAGCACCAAAAACTCGGAAATAGAATCGAAAAGCGCCGACTCACGGTTCTAAATTTAAAAAAAAAAAAAAAAATACCCAAATTTGGGACATGTTTTTTCTTTTGTTCAAAGTGTATCGAGACACTCGTAATCGAAAGACCAAATTTTGAAACCGTTGATCACATTTAAAAAAAAAAAAAAAAAAATGGGAAAACACAAACTTGAGGCACTTCAGTTTCTCCCTAAGAGTCTTAGAATATTCGATTTTTTTTCATCAAACAATTTGCAGTTTGCACTTCGACAAATATAATATAAAAGTAAAGTGTCGTTTTTAATTTTTCACATAAGATCGAATAAATGTAACAATTTCAAAATCACGTTGGTCAGATTTTTATTAAACTCAAACTGCATATTTCATTTCAATTTACGTGCGGTGAAATAATTGTTATTAAAATTACATAAAACGATAAGTTCACATTTTCCTCATAATTTCATTGTGCCAAATGACGGTTGCGAGTATAGAACAAAAAAAAAAAAATACAAATAAACGAACAAACAAACAAATCTTCGTCACTATTATCTAGTTTAATTCAATTTTCCCTGCATTTCCTTGCCAGCAGATTGTTGCGTCTCGTTAAGCTTCGTACTTTATCCAACTATTTCCATTTAGTTTCTTTCTTCTTCTTCTTTTTTTTTTTTTTTTTTTTATTCAAGATTAACATGAAACGAGGTGTATCACAGGTGCGGAGTATATTTTTTTCGCCAAGTGGGTCGACGGGCGTCGTTGGTTGCTTAATAATACGTTAAATCTCGGTTGAAAATCTCGGATAAATATAATACGTACTTCTTTTGTTTTTCTTTTATTTTTTTTTTTTTTCTTCTTATTCTTTTTCATGGAAAAATAAAAAAAGAAAAAGTATTTATTACCCCGGGACATGCACTTTGGATCACGGGGGTGTGTAATTGTCCGAATGACTACGGGGCGTTCCTTGTTTTTCTTCCTTTCACTCTTTCATTTCATTTCTTTTTATATTCTTTTTATTTTCTTTTGCTCCTCGATTTTTCATCGTTTTTGTTTTTAAAACCCGGAACAACACTCTCCGTTATATCCAGACGATTTTTATCCTCACTCTGCGTTCCCGTTTTTTTTTTTTTTTTTCTTTTTTCCCTCCCTCACTTTACGCGGATATCGTACCGAATAAAAATATCGTATCTCGGTAAAATCAGAATTCATACACCGCACGTTATTGTTTCAAAGTATAACCAGGCGATGACCACGGTTGCATCGCCGTTGTTATTATTGTTATTATTGTTTTTATTATTTATCAAAATTTTGCCAGTCGAAGAAATCCCCCCCCCACCCCCCCGATATTGTGAAGTCAATTAATTTTTTGATTTTATACGTTTTTGTTTTCGAGCGTTGAATAAATATTTTCTTATCCTTTTCTTGCACGTTCTTGTCGAGGTGAAATCAGATATGGATACGGATCCGTTTTGTATTCTTCCTTTACCGATCTCGAAAAATTTTGTAAATCTTGCACCGTCAATATTCGCCCGGTTTTTTTTTTTTTCATCAACGGTGATTTATCGAGGGATCCGTAAAGCGCGGTTTATTACCGATGTAATAAATCTTGGTTTATATTATATTATACCTCGAGAAGGAGTAAAACTCGGCTATAATAATGGTCGGTGTATCGAAAGTGGAACGCGCGTGACGAAAAGTTTGCCGGGGGTGTGACATTTTCCCCGGACCACTTTGGAGCGGCTCGAATCAGTCACTCGGAGACTGAAGTGACGAGGAAATATATTTACTAATAACAATTCAGAGTTAAAAACGAACTGGAATGAAACGTAAACGATCCAAATTTTCTAAACGGCTGTTGAGAACTTTACGGAAGGAAATCGATTTCGGGATTCGAAAATTTTTCAAACTCATAAAAAAAAAGGGTCTCTTTGAATGGTTTTTGATTTTTTATCGCGGACAAACGTTTGTATCCGATAAATTGTACGGGTTATCCGTATTGTATGAATTTATATTTTTCATAATTGTCAATTTATTATGTTTAAAACGACAATAATATGTGGAGGGAGAAAATTTTCAGACAACAAGAAAATAAAGGAGAATTTCATCCTATTAAATTTAATGTCAGGATATTTATTAAAGAGTAAAGTTTCGATGGAGTAAATTCCAAAAATTACAATATACGTTTTGTCCTTTCGGAATTTTAAACGTTCGGAACTTCGAACGTCGGTTTTCGGATCATTGGAACCTTTGATGTTTCGTCAAAGTTTGATTTCTGTAATTTCACCACCAAAAAATTCGAAATTAAGCGCTTTCGGAACTTTTTAAATTTGGAATTTCAACCCAGCCCGATAAAGTGACTTGTTGGATTTTTTTCGGCCTGAGGTATACGATAAATTAAACGTCAACTGTGACATAAATTGTAATTCCAGCAGAATCGTATAAGCCTCTTTTTTTTGCAACGCTCGTTATTCGCGGTCGAGTTTGCAATAACAGTCAACATTTGTACGTCTTGTATGTATTCATAGCTATACACACAATATTAGCATTCTCTCTAAAGCGTCGCGTTTTCTTCGCAACGCTATAATTCCGATGCGTTTTGAGATACGTCAATCACGTCGTTTCAATTTATTACATATATTACACACACAATCATCGGCCTGTTTATTTATAATAATCTGAGCTAAGGATCAACGCCACAATTAGAATTAGAAATCGAATCTATAACCTCGATTAATAATTACACTGAGAAAAATTTCGTTTGTTACAGTAACTAGAAAAATTCAGTAAAACTGTTATTGTTAAAAAAAAAACTGTTTCAATATTGTTGGACTTACGAAAAACGAGGTACGAAAAAAGAAGGTAAAATTTTACCGCGGAGCTTATAAGCTTCTGCATGAGAATCGTAAAAATACGATATAGGCAGATCTAATTTTTAATTCGCCAACTTCAAAGGCTAACGTTTTATAACGCACAAGTTAGAAATTATACCTGCTGCAGCCTTGACAACAATAAACGCAGTAACAATAAACCCTAAATACCGAAAGTTCGTTTCGTTAAAGGATAAAATGAGGTCGAAATCTCCGACAATCAGATACGCACGCCGTTTAAACGCCCAGCGAGTTTTGTTTCCTTTTACTCTATTTATCGTCAGAGCCTGCAGCGTTGCGTTAAAACAGCCGGAGCCATTCGAAAGTTGTCGAAAACGTTCCGAAATCACGCCAACCTCTGTTCGTTTCGCATCCGTTTCTCGTACAAGAAAGCGACCCTATTACTCTCCCCTTGCAGAATTCCTTTTTCTCAGCGTTATGCTCGCCTCGCTCTCCCCGTGCAAAAAATCCAACTGAAAAAAAAAACAAAACTTCAAAGGGTCAAATTAGCGGTACTTGAATGCTCGCTAATTTTCAGTCGCGTGTAGAGAAAAAAAAAGTAAAAAAAAAACAACCGCGACAAACAAAATCGAACAAAAAATATAAAGAAAACGAGAATAATCAAAACCGCGATAAATGAAAATTAAAAAGCAATAGGGTATTTTTTCCGCACCGATCGTCGCGAGACGCGGAAGGAATGTATGAAACAATTGTAAACACGGCAGCGATGAAAATCTGGAAAAATCTGATGCTTGCGAGAAATTGAATTTCCCATAACCGCCTATTGTTCAATTTTCACCGAATCACGCCTCTCTCGCTCTCGCGCCGCTTTCATATTTTCCACACACTACATCCACCGCGTACAATTCACCCTGGCATCCGTAGGCCGGCTGACAGGCCGTCCCGTTTCTACTCGGTGAGTTTAAGTAGTTCGGCCCGAGATTGGTCAGCCGTCGTTTTGGCCGGCTGGTAAAAGCTCTACAATACGATGGAAAAAACGGCCGTGTCGCCCTCCGTACACGCGAACCTTTAAGAATATTTAACCCGCTTCACGCACGCATACACATTACGTACTTTATACGTACCTACATACCTATATATATTAGACTGGGCCAAAACAATTGACTATTTTTTTTTTTTGAAAAATATATTGAGAATATCATTCAGTACGGCAAAAAAAAAATTTCATGAAATTTTAAGCCCTCAATATTAACTTTAAGAGGTCTATCATCGCTATTTTTGATTTTTAGTAATAATTTGATGTTTTACGTCAGAACTGTCGAAATATTGAAGTGAAAAAATTTATGTTCACTTATCCCTTTATAAAATCAAATTCCCTACAAAAAAGGTCTGATTATAGATTTTTGTCAGACAAGCCGTTTCCGAGTAATTAAGCTTAATAAATTGATATAATTTCTCTATTAATTCTCGATTGATTCTCGAGAAATTATATCAATTTATTAAGCTTAATTACTCGGAAACGGCTTGTCTGACAAAAATCTATAATCAGACCTTTTTTGTAGGGAATTTAATTTTATAAAGGGATAAGTGAACATAAATTTTTTCACTTCAATATTTCGACAGTTCTGACGTAAAACATCAAATTATTACTGATTAAGAATCAATCGAGAATTAATAGAGAAATTATATCAATTTATTAAGCTTAATTACTCGGAAACGGCTTGTCTGACAAAAATCTATAATCAGACCTTTTTTGTAGGGAATTTAATTTTATAAAGGGATAAGTGAACATAAATTTTTTCACTTCAATATTTCGACAGTTCTGACGTAAAACATCAAATTATTACTAAAAATCAAAAATAGCGATGATAGACCTCTTAAAGTTAATATTGAGGGCTTAAAATTTCATGAAATTTTTTTTTTGCCGTACTGAATGATATTCTCAATATATTTTTCAAAAAAAAAAAAATAGTCAATTGTTTTGGCCCAGTCTAATATATATATATATATAATGGACTCGAATGTAATTTCATTAATCGCATTAATAACATGAACAACAATTCTATTGTTATTGTTTTACCAATTTTATTGTATGTACTGTCGAAACAAGTATTTTGTTGTCGTTGCCTTTGTTGTTGTTGTTGTATCACGAGGAACAAGGCCAGATGTGTAATAAATCATACATTGTACATACATCCAGCCGAATCTTGCTCTAGATTATTCTTCAACACGTATAATGCTGACCCGAATCAGCGGAAGTGTAGTTCCTGTATTATAGATTGAACCGTTCGTTGTGCTTATAAACACATTGTGCCCTTATAATACGCTAGTAGATTTTAAGATTGAAATATTTTTAGTCCACTTGTCTCGTTGGAGAAAAACTGTGGATAGCAGTTGCGCACTTGTGTGTCTTTAAACATTTCAAGTGTTTAAATTTTACCGCCGAAGTACTTGATTTTTATTTATCGTAATCAGATTCTTCAATCGCCGTCCCTGATCGTATGGTTATTTCAAAATAAAAGCTCGACTTTTTCGTTTGGAATGGAAACAATGTGTGTTTAAGAATAAAATTTGTTTCGCGAAAACTGAGGTACGTGTGCATGTAATGTTTGTTCAAGAGATATCTTTTTTAATCAATTTTAACATCGACGCGATACGGATTTGTATTATGGATCATTGATGGCAACGGATTTATAATAATAATAATAATAATAATAATAATAATAATAATAATAATAATAATAATAATAATAATGGTGAACAGCAGAAAAGTAACGAATAATAATCGAAGAAACTTGAGTCGGTATTTTAACTGCGAGAACGATGACAAGTAATTGTAATAAATGAAAGAAAACAAACGAATCGATCAGTTAATAATTTATACAAGTAAGTAGAAAAATAAAATGCCGATAAACACATGACGTATAAAATGAGTATACAGCAAAATACAAATTAAAAACAAAAGATTTCAATGAAAAATCTCGAAAATATGGGATAACGACCTTTTCGTAAATTTTTATACTTTAGTTTTCCAATCTCTGCAGTGGGCGAGAATTTTTGTATAAAATCACTTTGAGGGCGAATCGTGCCGCCTGTCAAACACGCTGCAGCTTTAAGTATAGAGAATGTAATTTACGACGTAGGTGTAACCTTCTTGAAAACGCGTGACGATGGGGCGGATCGTTAAAGAAATTCGATGCGATTTCCCTGCCCGGCAGAGGAAACGCGTGTATTATATATATTGCGGTGTAAGTCTGATTTGATCGCTATAGCTTCATTGGAACCAGAAATCGAAATAAATCGCGATGAAAATGCTCCGGGACGTTGAGAAATCAGTGGAAATTAATCCGTGAGAAAATACTGGGAAAAAATATAGAAGCTGTGAAAAACGATAGAACGTCGAGAAATTAAAATGATTTCCCGTTTATTGCAAGACGGAAAACGATTTCCATGATTACCAGGACGATTTCCTAAACGCTGCTGCGTCGTAATATGATTGTACAAATGATTCGCAATGATTTTAGTTACGCAGATCGATCGATTGTTTCTTCGATTCGCAATCTAATATCGTTAAATGATTACGTGAAATTGAACGAACGGTAATTTTCGAGGAGCTGTAATTCACTTCTTATGATCCCCAAGCACTTTATAAAAAACGATCTCTGAGAAATCGATGAATCATCCGCAATTAACCCTGGTATAAGTCACGTAGAATTTCACCTGAAATCCCTTAAAACCGCTGAAATTCGTTTGAATCAATCACGATTGAAATTTCCTCGAAATGACTCGAAACTGATATGATCAAAACGAAATCATCGAAACACTTTCGTCACTCGTCGTTTTTTTTTTACCTCGTCGACGAATTGAATTTGAAAAATAAAACAAGTCGAATCTCGACTCATTAGTCGATGGTCCATAAATGACGTCATCAATCTCGAGGGTTTTTGACCCCCTCCCACCCTCCCGCCCCTTTGTCATTTTCTGTTAAATTTAATATACCTCCCCCCTTCCTCCTATCATCATTTAATTCTGTAATACAATTTCTCAGCTACGAAATTTATTAAAAGTGGCATAAAGAAACGGAAGTACGCATATTCATTGCAGAAACTTTATCCTATGCTTGAAACGTTTATGTAGAATACTTGCGTAATTTTTATTTGTTCACGTACATTTTACAAATTTCATTTTCTGCATATGACGTCATAGTTTCTGCCCCTCCCGCCCCCCCCCCCCCACCTCCAAACCGACGACGTAATTTACGCAAGCCCCCGTCGTTGCTTGCCGAGAGCCAAAATTACGCACTACGAGATTCAGCCGATGACACCGAGGCTTTTTGTCAGCCATACCGAGGCCGGAAATCATCCAATAAGAAGGGTGGGGGTTGTCCGCATTCGTAGTCGGGCCAATCGTAAATACGCGCGAGAAGTTTTTGACCAATCGTATCGTCCCGTAGGGAGCTTGCGTCGATAACAGCGCGAGAGCAACAAGTTTGAGGAGAGAGAAGGACGAAGAGAAAGAGGTACGGAGAGAGAGAGAGAGAGAGAGAGTGGGAGAGAGGGAGAGAGGGAGAGAGGGACGAGGAGAGGGGGAGAGGGAGGCTTCGGGCACACACATCGGTTCACTGACACGTCGCCGAGGGTTGAAAAGTCGAGGGAACGACACTCGACGTCGAGACGGCATCGGCGAAGGACGCGATTCGCATGAATATGCAAAAAACCGCCTTTACATAAATCGTAACGTTGTTGTTATAATAATAGTAATAATAATAATAATAATAAAAACAACAACGGTTTGCGTTGAAATGAAGAAACCGTGATACGGTGTGTCGAATTCTCAAGACTGTAACGTTGTTGACTGATTCCGGAAAAAGATCGTTGAAAATAATATTATCGCGTCATTGTTTTGTTCCATTTTGTTGCTACTTTTTTTTAATACCTGAGACGCGGTATCGTTTATTTATTTATTTATTTTTTTTTTTTATATTCCTCCCTCGTAGTTACAGTGCTTCGAGACGGGAAGAGATCTTCCTGGGCGCGAGAATTTTTTCCACAAGGACTTTTAGTATAATCGGTGAGTAATTGGCGAACGTTTTAAATTAGGTAAATATATACAGTATATATATATATATACATATATGTAGGAAAAAAAGATTATTTTAGTGAGGATTTTTTATGATACGTCGAATATCGCGTCTCAAGCTATCCGCAGAGGCGGAAGTCCGAGTTTTGTGAACCGGTTGTGATATTTGGGTAGTTGAATTTTTGAGGAAATTGGAAAATCGTGCGTGAAAACGGGCAATTCGAAGACGCATTTTTGATATTCAAGGCATTTTCATTGATCTCTCGGTTTGTTGCGTCGAGTGCGAAGTTTTACACAAAATTTTTTTTTTGTTTTCCGCTCACGATCATTTGTGTACGACGAATGTTTGTCGCGGAGAGGATCGTCCGGCCAGCTTGAACGTACACACCGAATGATAATAAATCGAGTCAGCCGCAGTGTAAGCCGCAGTTGTAAACCACGTCGCATAGAAAATATATCGTAAAGTTCTACAACATCGAACCGATCGATTCCGAATTAAATTCCTCTTCTGTAGTACGTTTAAGGATTTTCAGAATCGGACACGCGACAAAACCACGTGGAATTATTCCAGCAGATTGACAATATATACATACCATATATGTATGTATAGTATGTATACATGTATGTATAATTTTCGACGATCGTTAGATTCGACTACGCATAATATCAACGAAAGATTGTTTCCTACACCCTTTCGTACGAACTTTCGATGCATCGAAAACTTGAATCAAAATTGTTGTAACATAAAACACGCACCGTGTGCAAAAGACGAATCTCCAACTATTGTAAAAAGTCTAGTCGAAAAAACGAGGAAACGGAAAAGTTAGAGAATTAAATTGTAACATTTTGTTATTTTGATCAAATAAATTAGAAATCGTGTATTTTAATTGAAATATAGTTCAACATTATTTCTTAATACAAATTTGCGTAATAGTTTGTCCGATTTCAATAAAACAACAGTTTAAAAACAGAGCTTTTTTCGTACACATGTTTTGTTTTTTTTTTTTTTTTTGGTTCTTGTTTTGATTTCGCTATATCGATTGGACATCGTTTTGACTGAATAAAACTTCTCGGTTTGAAGCTGATGAAACGTTTTCAAGAAACTTATCGGCAATGTTTCGAAACTCTGCAGTGAGTGATTAACGATTATGCAATGGAAATAAAAAATAAGAAAGAGTATCAATAAAACCGGAGAAGCATCTTCATAACTTACTTTAACTTTTTATCATCAAGTTACGAATTAAAAAAGGTGATTTTTTTTCAATATCTCCAAAAAAAATTCGAACCTAGTTTAAAATTCTTTCAACATCAGCTGTAGTAGGAGTTGCAATGATTTTCAGTATTGTGAAAGCTATGATATACGGTTACTGGTAAAAATGAGCGAGGAAACATATTTAAAAAAAAAAAAAAAATTACGTGGAATTCGAATTGTCTAATGTTAGAAGATGTTGAAATTTAAGTAAGACGTCAGAACGTGTAACCGAAACATTATTTAGGAAGAAAATTGGACAACGTAAAATTTTTAAACTACCAATTTAAAGTACAAGTTGAATTTTCAAAATAAATGTTGAACGTGATAAACAAGCCCAAAAACAGTTTTTTCGTCGGTCTGCCCGACAAACTTCCGCTATCTGAAACTGATAGTAGTTGGCATGCACGTGAAAAAGTTTGGAAAGAAAAATAAGAAGAAAAAAATGTTTCTAAAAAACAAAAAATTTGTACGTTTTTTTTTAAATAAGCGTACAAACTGGGAAAAACATAATAAAGTTTATTTAGAAAAAATAATAAGAAGGAAAAAGCATATGCTTATCAGCTAAGAATTTAGCATCGATTCATTTCCGGCAGAACCGGAAGTTCAAATTAAACGAGACATTTGAATTTTTCATGCCCATCATTTGATTGTAAAATCTTGTGAGTTTTACATTTTTGTCATCCAATCGTCTCGGAGATCATGGCAAAAGTTTGTCGGACAGACCGACAGAACGATATTTTTTTTAAAACGTGTTTTTCGGATTTTAGAGGTTAGAAAACGTGAAAATACCTTGAAATCAAATATCAGACGTGATTTACCACCGAAACGAATAATTTTCTTACATAACCAAAGGCGATGAAAAGTAAATACTGCGCAAAAGAATAAATAAATAAATAAATAAAACGTACACTGTTAAAAATGATTGTGAATTTTCTGTACTAAAGAGTTTTCAAATTACGAAATCAGTTTGCAAATTTACCGATTCGGTGTAGCGATATAAATTACAATGTACCCATTTTCCCTAAATTCACGATAAAGATGTTTGATTTCACTAAAAACTTATAAAAAACAGACACACACACATACAAATAAGTAATTCGAATTTACTAAATTGTCCAGTAAATTTATTGCATTTGCGAATTGAAAAAACAGCGAACGTACGACGAATAAAACTTAACCCATGGAGTGTAGGAAGTTCCATACAGAAATTTTTAGCAATGATACACTGAGAACAATTTCATTTGTTACAGTAACTAGAAAAATTGAGTAAAACAGGTATCGTTAAAAAACCTGTTTGAATATTGTTGGAACTACGAAAAACGAGGTACGCCTAACCATTTTGCGCTATCGTCGATCCTTTTTGTTTATTGCGACGCAAGATCAGTTTGTTCGGTTTACTCTACTTTTTTAGTTAAACAAGGCTTTAACGTCAATTTATTCTCGCACGAGCGTTAAATTTTCGCAATAATTACAACAAAATACAGCGACAATGATCGTAATGAGAAAGAATAGCAACGGATACCAGACTTTCCGGTATCGGGTAGAAAACTAATCTTCATTTTTTACCCAGAACAATAAAAAAATGAAAATAGCCAAGGGTAAAATAAAGATTACAAGTAACGTGTTTCACCCCAAAGGTGGCGAGGATAGAGATGATAGCAGCGCAGGCGGTTTCGCGGGCTGGATCGCGGCTGGGTCAGTACGAGGAAGGCGGCGGCGGTCAGGGGGCGGCATCGTCGGGGGCGGGGGGCGGCGGTATACCGTCGGAGGATCAGGGGGCAGCACGTAACGACGACTCGCCCCAGCCGTTGGTTCCTATGGCCTCCGGCATGCCGGGACGCGGCGCTGCCGACACCGACGAGGGCGACGGCGACAGCGACGAGGAGGGGGCGAACCTCGGGGGCGGTGGGAGCGGGGGTGGGGATGCCCCCGGAGGCATGGGTGGATACTGGCGGCAGCAAAGCAGACCTTCTAGTCCTCGCATGCCGCCCCCGGAGCAGCCGGAGAACAGGCCTAAGAGCCGACAGGATCCGGCGCCGCCGAGGTACAACAACCTCGGATATTGGAGGGCGAGACGCGTCACGTTCTACAAGAATGGGGACCCCTACTTTCCCGGCGTTGAGTTCAGGTCAGTGCTCCTTGATTCGACTATGCTCGTCGTTACTCTCGATTCGATCCCGAAATCCAAATCCCATCGAAAGCTCTCCGCTTTGTACCGTCAAAACTATTTCTCTCTCTCTTTGCTCCGGCAAATTTTGGTTCAGAGGTGAAATATATCAGACTCGATCACTTTGACGTTGTAGGGAAATTTTTACACCGCGAGTAACACGATCCGCGAAACCCAAATATTATCGAAAGCTCTCGGCTTTACTGTACAAAGTATTTCTTTTTTCGTTGTCTCTCTCTCTCTCTTGCAAATTTTGGTGCCGGGTTAAAATGTGTCAGGCTCGATCACTGTCACATTGCAGGCAATATTGACGCTGTGATTAATCCGATCACGAAATCCAAACCCAATCGAAAGCTCTCGGCTTTGCTGTGAAAAGAATTTCTTTCTTCTTCTCTTCTTTCTCTTTATCTTACAAATTTTGGTAAAGGGTTGAAATGTGTCAAACTCGATCACTTTTACGGTACAGAGGAAAAAATCATTACACGAGTCTGAAGTTAGTAACGTTAACGTAACGAAACATTTGGAGAAGGGGGGAGGGGGGGTTATTCTTAAATTTTACAGTGATTTCGAAGAAGTAGCTAAGCTTTCAAAATATGAATGCTTTTTGCCTTGTTACAATTTACTGAATTTCAGACATTCCTTGCAATTGTTAAATAACGATTTTCCAATACGTCAATCATCACGATAACGTTAATAACTTCAGCTTCATATCGTTAATATTTCATGCAATGACGTATTATTAGTCTGTGGTAGAAGTCGAGGATAAAAGTTTTCGCGAAATTGTAAGAATTCAGATCAGTCTTCTATAATAACAAATCGTTATTGTTACTCCTGTCTGTCTACATCGTACCCAGAGAATATTCATGCTCGGAAGCTTTTATCCTGACAGTGAAAAGAACAAGGAAGAAAAAAAGAAAACGTTATGCACATGCTGCTAAAATTTAACTACGAATGACAATTATTTTTATGTCCTCGATTTGTAAGGCCAGTATCAGATGTAAATAAGAACCGAAGTTTTCACATTATTGGTATATTAATTACTGGTAAATGATCTGCACAATCGCAGCTGAAATACGTCGCGGTATGTTTGAATTTTTTTACACTTGCAAAGTGTCTAAATTTTGCGTACACTTGTCGCGATATTTATTTCCAATGTCGCGTTCTTTGACTTTGTGGGATAAACTTGATATTTGAAACGCATTTCTTCTTTATCCTAAAAAATATCTTAATCTACTGTTTTCATCAAGTATACACGGTGTGTTGTATAGTTGTTACATTATCGTAGTTGAAGTTGTTGCAAACATTCTTGCAGCATCAGTTTCTCCTCTCTGGTGATAAATTTGAAGTTTCTTGGTTCAGACGATGCATCGCAGCGTTAGTGGATACGTAATTTTGTGGAAAAAAAACGAACGCGGCACGGCAATTCCCGACTTACCTAGAATTCCGACGATTCAAACCTTCCAAAGCCACGTTGCTGCAATATTTCTGCACCATTGCGTGCTGTGTGCTCAGTTCGCGGATATTCCGATATATCAAGTTGACCCAATTTGTTTCCCAAATGCGAATGTGACGTGCGAAACGGCGTTGGGATAGTTAAATCACACATGCATGATATTTCCGTTTTACTTTGCGATCTCGTTACTTTCACACTTTGAAATTCGATCAGATTCCTGACTCTCGGTTACTTTTTGCTCACGTTTTACTTTCCTATCAGCTTGGAATTCCCTTATTAACTTCTTCCAGTCACGCGGTTTACACTTCGTAAACATACTCAATCGAACCGCTGGTGTCTCGGTGAGAAATTTCAAGCTTCAAATATCACGTGTAAAGTTGTAAAAGTTGTCTAAAGCACAGCTGTTACACATTTAATGATTCGCACTTGTGTTCGAGCCTGTAGAATATATGCCGCTGATTGCGAGTCTTGACCTAGTAATTCATTTGTTTACCACACGGAATCGAAAAAAAAACTTACACAAAACTGATCTTCGATCGTCTTAAATTTCCGCTAATCAAATTTTGCTGTACTTTTGATCCTGCGATTCTCATTCGTTGCGAGCTTCTGTTTTTTTTTTTTTTTTCTTTTTTTCTTTTATACTAGTTTTACTTCTATTTTTCGTCGATGCCGCGCAATTACGACCGATCCTTCGTGTGTGCGAGGGTGAGGCTACACGGTGACCCAGATTACGCCACGTGCTTACTCGAGTCGAGCTTTCTTTTCTTTGATCAACACCCGCGGCTTGATAACAGTCGACAGACATTATAAAGCTTCTATCGTACCGTTCGCTGTTGTTTTTCGTGCGTATGAAAAGAAGAAAAACCGATCAAAGCTTTCGTCGTTTTTGAAAAAGCTTTCCATTTTCAAGAAAAAATATCCTATCCTCGTGACAGATTTGAGACTATTCATAAATCTCAATGTCGATTACATTCTCAATCTGTTCTTTGAATTCGAGCCTGCGATACAAGGAAAAGTCTATCGCTATATCGAATTAAGGAGAAAACAGAAATAAATATAAAAGCACCTTTACAGTATGTTACACAACGCGAGCATATTTTATGCATTTTTTCAGACACGCGTGTTTTCCGTACACGAAGTACCCGTTTCTATGACGGCATGACGAGTGATTCTACGAATGCGCATGCGCGGAGTACGGAAAAGACGACTTTTATGTCCTAGGAGTGTTGAAAGTGGTCTTTCCCGTAATCCGCGCATGCGCCGTAGCGAAGAAATCTTCCATCACGCGATCCTAACCTCAATTTCGTGCTTCGTGAAAACCGCGTAACATACTCGCGTTGTATACAAAGAATCGTACGCAACAAGAAGGCGACGGTCTTTTCGCATCGCGTGTTTGCGATGTTCGTCTTCGGCTCCTTTGCCTCGGCGAGTTTTCCTCCTTGTTACACAATATACTATTTTTAACAAGTAAATACAGGCAGTTTATTACCGACGAAAATTTTGCAATCAGTTGGAATATCCCTCTTTTATCCTTGCAGGAAAGTGTATGCAGTAAAGGTCTCGCGGTTTAATCGGAATCAGGCAATCAGAATAATCGAATCATAACAATCCCAGTCCTAGTTCAGTCTGAACCCTCCATCAGAATCCCTACCTCAAAGAAAAGTCTTCCGACGGTATAAATGTATAATTTCGCAATCCCTAATTACGCCTTGGGTGGGATAAATGACTAACTCATTGAGTCATACGTTTTTCAACTCAATATTTTGCCCTGCGTATTGTTAGTCGGGGGTTTTTGGGATCGCTGATCACTACTCTGAACTCAATATTTGATAATTTCTGAATCCAAGATGGCGGATTCAAGATTCTAAATCCAATATGGCGTATCTAAAATCGAAAAAACTATCAAAATATGACCAATATAGCCGAAACTTGTTACTCGGAAGTTTTTTTCTCACTGTGACTGAATCAGGTTCGAAAAAAATATCTGAGAACTCGCAAGCTCGAATGGCACGTTGTAAAAAATTCGAAGGACCTTGAAGGTGCGTAGCAAGGGCCGTGAAGTGTAAATCATGTGTAAAACGCTCTGAGTATTCGTAGTAATCATCCGACCGCTTGAGGTGAGCTCGGCTCGGTTGAAAGCTCACCATTGCCAGCGTCAGCGGCGTTGTAATATCGAAAGCTGCGAAGCCCGAATTTCCCGCAATTTAACACCATATTTTTCCAGGTTCAAACCCGGCCGTGATATCGGATCCCTCGAGGCACTCCTGGACCGTCTTTCCCTTCGCCTCGACCTTCCCAGGGGCGCCAGACACATTTTCTCCATGGACGGGGACCGCAAGGTGACCCTCGACGAGCTGGAGGACGGAGCTTCGTACGTCGTCTCAAGCTACAAAACCTTCAAGGTGAGTGGGTTGGTAAAAAAGTTTAAACTGAGAGCGGTGAAGTGGGAATTTCAACAGCTGGAGGTGAAACTGTAAACAATTGTGAGAAATAACGAGGCGAGCGGATTCGATATCATGGAAATCGTCGTAATTCGCTTTAAAGCTGACCAAGCGATTTTCCATGATCTTACACCAGTCCTGAGAACGAGTGCTTTTTAGCGATTTTCAGTAATTGTGTCGGATCCACAGCCCAATGAATATCATCTAAAAAGCTGCAAGGAAATCAATCGATGTAAATGATGCGCGAAGCTGAAAAACGCACCCGGCGAAGCTAGGATATTCGAGGGTGAAAGCTCGAGCTTTCTTTCCAGCCTTGTTTTACTCGGCGTTTGGCCTAGGATGAGGAAAAAATATTTGAGCTACTTGTAGACTTGGTGTTTATACATGTAATATGTATAGATGTGTGTTGGCGACTTGCGTGCGAGCCATTGCCCTGCTTACCGTTTTGATCTGGGCCAGATACAAACGGTGACTGAGGTCTTATGCGCCTACGCAGCTTTCTTATGATACGCCTAAATCGCTTTATCGCTTGTACAACTTCCGCCGGCTCGTGTTTATCACGAAACGCTTATACGTGTGTGAATTGTGTCGGAAAATAATTGTTATTCCTGCAAATTCGCAGTTCTTGGCTGCTCCTGTTGTGTATATATAACCAATATTGACTATCACAAATTAAACATGTCAGACGTGGGTGTGTATATTGGGAAGGTCCTTGATAGGGTTGATTTTGAATTTTTATAAACGCTTTCAAAGTGATAGAACAAAAAAAAAAAAATCACCGTCAATTTAAGCTCTGTATATAATATCATGGGAAAAACTTTCATTGCTCTTTGAAATTTTTCAAGTCGTCGACGAATATACAGATAATAATGGAGAATATAATGTAACATATTTTGTTACACAGTTGGTTATTTCGTACCTACATTTGACAGAATGATAATTTTACACGAATTAAACCTTGAACGTTAATTAAAATATGCACGCTTTCATTTACGAAAAAGTGTTCAAATCTCTACAAAAAATATGTATTCGTCAACGACTTGTAAAATTTCAAAGAGCAAAAAAAAGTTTGTCCCATTTGTCATTTCTATAAGATAATTCGATCACAAAGCTACCTTGAAGATGATATAGGAAGCACAAATTTTCAGGGGATATTTTTTTTATCAATTTGAAAGCGTTCAAGTCCTTGACAGAATAAAAATTAAAATACAACCCTTATTATGAATATTCATCCTGGGGGTTTCAGAGGCACAATCGTGACTTATGTCGTGTCACATTTTGATTTTTAATCATGACGCATTTATCATGGCAAAAAATTTCCGCGCAGTCTACTCGAATTGTCGAAAGCTCGAATTTTAAAACCACATTATTCATCGATTATTCATCTATATCTGGGTAATATCGCTGCAGGACGATGATGAGGATGAACTCTTGATCCGGTATGCTGATTACGTAATTGTTTGGCTCAAGTTAACGCTCGTTAATATTCCACCCTCGTATAATTACCAATCAATACTGATTATACCTATACACCCTGCATCGTTATGTCGGAACGAAACAAGGTGCGGCTTGAATATCGCAAAGATTACTTAAAACGGAGACACCTTAATGTTGGATACGATTTTACCAATCGCACATACTTTTCTTAACGCAATCCAGAGATCTCACTTTCATTTAAATTCACATCTGTATTATAGATTACAGATGAAAAAGAAGTAATTTTTCGCCACTTTACAATATACGTGAACATGATACGCGCGGTGCAAAAGGTGCCTAAATTTTTCGTCCTTTTCAGAACTTAGAAAACGTGGCGAATAAAAAGCCTTAAAAAAAAAATTCCATTTATTTGAAACATTTTACGATCGTTTCGGTAAAAATGACAATCGTATTTTAGATCTAAAAATAAGAAAAACTCACTTTCCGATCAAATTTTTCCCGAACATCAACGCAAATCAACGCGAAATTTTTGATTTATTATATTACTCGTGTCTTTCAGCCGCATCGCGTCCGCCATTTACTGTTTACTCGGGAGCACGTGGCACGCAGTGTCGAGGGTTGGGGGGGTTGGAGGTTCAGGCTCTCAGCTATAAACGGGGTGGAGAATCGGCGATGGGCGTGCGCGAGAAACGCTATAAACCGCAGTCGCAAACTATTTGCCGTGAAAGCTCCCCCGTTTCCATGGATATAACACAGGCTGATCCTGCTGCAGATGCGCAGAGTTCAAATTATCGCACAGTTATTATGTATGCGTATAAATCCGGCCCTTGGATCATTGCGGCGAATGAAATTCAAGGAACGGTATTTTTCCCCTCCTCGAATAGAAATTTAACCCTCCAACTGTATACATTCAATTTTTATCACCTTTGGCAAAACGAGAAAAGTATTGGTTTCGATCTCGGTCGATCTTGGTCGAAATAAATCGACTCTCAATGATTTACCAACAAACATATAACACCTTTCTTTTCAAATAAAGCATTGGATACAGTTGATATATTTATTTAAAAAAGAAATTATACATTTTCTTCTAATTTTTCTTTCAATACTTTTTCATCTGCCTCGCCAAGTCCTGTCAGTTTCAAATTTTTCACTCGTTCTTTTCAAGATTGACAAATTAACAGACTCTCTCCTTTTCATGGTGATGAAAAGTATCCCAACGAACGGTTTTTCTGACTCGTCTTTCACCATTTGAATCGAATTCTCCGCTTGAATTTAGGAATATATTCCGAGTCAGAATTCGTCATGTGAAACTAGATATGCAGATAATAGTCTAAAAGAAAATAATAACAATAACGATAAGCAAGTTTGACGAAAATGAAAGTAAGGTTGGGCGAATTTGTTGCCAATACAAAATTTCGGATCCTCATTTCGTGCGTAATTTATCGTATGTAAAAGCCTCCCCTTAATATCACCGAGTCTGGTTTGCGAAGGGCTATAATCCTTACCCTTAGCCCTTAAGGTCTGCAAAGTTCTCAAGGATGGCTCACCGTCTGCGTGCTTTTGAGGGGCTAGACTCGCGTGCCCGAGACGCCGGCAAGGGCAAGTGAATCACGGCTGACCGCGGGAAGTTATGTAAGGAAAAGAAAAGGGACAGAAGGGTGCGGAGCGGGAAACCACACACAGCTGTATCTCATTATAACTCGCTGGCCATGCCAGACCGGCTACCTTGAGGATCAATAAGCCACGTGGGGTGGTCGATCTCTCGCTAACGGTAGCAGAGACTCGGCTTGGGGGGGCTTAGCCTGTGTCGAAATCTAGGGGGAAGAATTCGTCATTGACATTTTACTATTCACTCACTTATTCGTTTATTCGTTGAATTATTTCGTTACTAGCGCAAAAAGAAATCGAAAATCGAATACAGATAACACAATACACAGCGGATTGTCATAAGTCGTTAAAAACGATAGAAAATAAGAGGTCGCGTGTAAATGTTTACTAAGATCAAATTAGAGACAGATAGAAAAATAGGATTATACGCGACGCTGATTGAATGTGAATTTTTCTCACGTAACTAATATGTTCCAAGAACGCGGGAATTGATTGGCTGTAGTTGGTGAAATTCTTGAAAACGTATCTAAATTTTGTGCATCTACTTGGTGTTCGAATGTTTGTTGTCAGTATTGGAAGTGAAAAACGGAACGTTTATTGAACAACGATTGAAAACTGTCTTCGGGTCAAAAAATATTGATCGACTGTTTTCTAAGGGCGTGGAACAAGTTTTTGTATGATTGAAAACATATTTCCAAATTTCTAACGAGTCTTCAAAGTATACAAACATTCTTCACTATTTTATTGAATATGATTTCTTATTTTTTAAAGTTCTCAACATTTTTAATTTTAGAACAAGCGATATCATTGCAACTGATCAGCGATATAAGCAAATTAATTAAAGCCTGATAGCGATGATTGAAAAATGAATGATAAGATTCGGTTTAAATTCTTAAAAAATGGCGTCAATTTGAAGGAAAAAGTTTTATTTGTTACGAAAAATCTGGCACACATCGGTCATAAAATGCTCAAGTTTCATTAAATCGAAAATATCCTACACACTTCATCAGAAAATATCATTATAAAGCTGCAGTAAAAATTTAGAGTCGATCGATTAAAAATCGAAGTCGCTAGTTGGTCAACCGCCTTGAAAAAACATAATTTCATTTCATCAGCCACTCCACCGCCATTTTGTTTTAAAATAGCTAAAAACAAGAAAACAAAATCCCTGTACCCCAAGACTTATACATTATCAAGTATGAAAAATAGAATCGAAAAATATTACGTCATTCTTGTTAAATGAATTATTATATATAAAATGACCCTTGATTTCGCTTACACAAAGTAGTATTACCCCGTAACGCTCCGCCAGCCACCTGCTGCGTAAACGCAGTAGAAAATCCCGCGTGCGTCGGGCGAGGCGGCTAGTAGAAGAAGCCGGCGATGGTCCGGCCGTCAGTAGTGAAAGACGCCCGTGAGCCTTGAACAGCGTCCCGCCAGACGGCGAGTAGATAAAGCGGTGCATGACCGGACGGTCTGACCGAGCGACGGCTCGACTACTGCAGCATTTCACCGCGCGGCTGCGGCTCGCGTGTCGCCCGACTTTAATCGGCCGGCTTCCCTGAGGCCCGAGGATATTTTCTTTTCTTTTACTTTTTAAGCCGCAGTATCTGTAGACGACGAAGTGAACGATGTATCTGCGAAGATCTTGGATCGTGTAGAGTTTGGTCACATAACATGTGATGCACAATTTTTGGGAAATTACGTGTGAACCCAACCAGCATTTTGTTTCACGATCAAAATTTTTTCGGCCACTCTCCCAACTCTGAAACAGTAACTTGAATTTTTTCATATTTTTTATTCGGCTAATAATTATTTATAAATATTGAGAGTGATTTTGAAAAAGACCTGTATTTGCCTTTCCATACGTTTCAAAACCGCGCACATGACGGGGCGATTTTTTTTTTCTATGTTTTTCTGGCACTTTTAATTTTTTGATAGGTGAAAACATTGTTTACACAGTTTGTAAAATTCATAAAAGATTCTCAAAACTTGTATTTCTTACTGGAACACTTCTAGACTGATTTCAGTCTATGAAGATGATGAACAAAGTAGAATGTGTCAAATAATAGACAAGAATCGCTCTATAATGGAAGCGGTCTGGAAATGTTTGGAAAAGAAAATACAGTTTTTAGAGAATTTTTAGACAATGTATATAACTTCGAATAATGAATATTATGAAGAAAATCAGAGCTTTGAAAAAAAGGGGCAGGGTTGAAATTCCGAATTTGAAAAATTCCGAAAGCGTCTAAGTTCGATTTTTTTGGTGGCGAAACTTAAAGTTAATATATCAAACTTTGACTAAGCGTCAAAGTTTCGAATAGTCCAGAAAACCCAACGCTCAAAGTTCCGAAAGTGCAAAATGCTGAAATGAGAAAATTTCAAATTCTGAAACATCGAAATTCCGAACCATCGAAGATTTTTAATTCCGTGAGTTTCTGGCTTGGTGAAATTTGACCTCTTCGATCTTTTTTTTGTTTTGGATTTTCGATATTTTTACGTTCGGAATCCTGGTCATTCTAATTTTGACATCCACTCGTTGAGTAAACTACGCTGCGTGAGTATACATTAATTTTCGCAATTTTACTCTATCGAAACTTTATTTTTCAGATCTTTGCTCCATCGTAACTTGAATTTTGGGAATCTGCATTTCGAAACTTTGCGCCGTCGGCCTTCCGACAATTCGAAACTTTGTAGTTTCTTCAAAGTTTTATTTCTTCACTTCAAGTTTCGCCACGAAAAACTAGAATCACAACTTTCGATCAATCCTAGCGTCTTCTTTTCGAAGATCTCTGGCCCGAAGCTTTTGCACCGGAAACGTAACGACAATGCGGCAAGATTGTCGCGGCGAGGTTTGCCAGACGTAATAAAATGTGGATCGCGTGATGGGGAAGAAGGGCGTTATGGGATGTATTTGGGACGGCCTACGGCGAGATGTAGGCCGCGACTTGTGCAAAAATAGCAATGGTCGAGAACTCGTCGCTCCTCCTACCTCAAACAGTTCCAACTTTATACTAATCAGCGACAGCGAAACTGCACGCAGGGTTTTCCCTTACCCTTATTCTCGGCGGTTTTACCCCCGATTTCTCGTTGCGTATTATGATGTATAAGGTACTCGATCGTAATCTCCGAAATAGATTAAACCGTGTACGAAAATTATGTGTTACAAACAAAGTAAAATATGCAAATCGGAGTTTGAATAACACGGTGGAGATTTTCGCGGTACGAAGTACTGATAAAACTGAAATTTTCCTCACAACAGATTCGTGAGAAAAAATTGGTTTCTAAAACTTGAAAGATGGGGAATTTATTTTTTTTTCTTAATATACCGAGAAAACTGCTTTGCATGCACAGTTTTGGATGAAATTTTTTAAAAATTCGTAACTTATTTGAGAATTTTTGAAAGAATCTTGATAAAAATTGAAATTGTGAAAAAAAAACTAAACATTGCTGCTTACGTTTATCCTTCCACTTTCCCTTCTCAAGTCTTCGCACGAAACGAACGAAAGCAAAATATTCTTAAGGTAAAAATCGTTGATTATGGAAGGGAAAAAATACGTGACCGAAAAAATTGAGGAAACGGGTTTACAAACGAGCCGTTGAAGTATCGCGGTTGATGTCGTTAAGGTGGTCAGGAACCTCGGTTGTGTTAATGTTGAGGATATATAAATTCAAATGAAATGCGAGAACGATTAAGCGTTTCTGGAACGGGATGAAACGCGATAGGAAAAGAACCGTGACCAGGCTCTGCATTGTGGAGTTTTTTTTTTTTTTTTCTTTTTTTTTCAAATCGAATCATTTGCATCCCGAGTTATAATACATGTATCCTTGTAAGGTAACATACTTAGATACGTGAGATTTGTGCCAGAGTGAGGGAAGCATGCGATATGCGTGTGCGCGACGAAACCCTGAAGGAAAATAAAACATAACGTGAGTAAAAAAGGTGGAGAAGAAAAGTGGAGGATCGGCGGAACGAAAGTGGCGTAAAAAGAGGGGCGAATCGGCTTCGGGAAATTTGCATAGAAATACGAACAGCACTTTTATACCTAATTAGTGTAAAAAGAGAAATGAAAAGGAGAAATTAAATGCGTCGTTTTCATGCTGCGCGAAAAATATGCAGCTATGAAACGATTTTAATAAGCTCACGTCAAAAGTAATTTTTCTATTCGTTTCTTTTTTTTTTTACCTTGAATCTAAGGAGAGAACGAAATTTACTGAAATTATTTACTCGCTTTGGTAAAAAGAAGCAAAAGTTTGTTGTAAATTTTTTCAAACATTGACGGAAATCGCATTATTAGAATTAAAATCAAAGAACAAGATTGGTTTTGGATTATTTTGATGTTTAGTCATCGATTTATCGGTGACGAATTAGTTGTTGTATTATTTAATTCATAATTTCGATACATTTTTGATCAGATATTATATTGTTCTCGAAGCGAAGTCCGTGAGGGAAAAAAAAATTTGGGGTAGCGTAAAAAAAAAAAACATAAATAACAAACAGGAACATTTTTTCCCGCGTACGAATTTTAATCACCGGCATAATAATGTTACATGAAATTAACCCACATACCGAGTCTCGAGTCGTAAACGAGACATTAATTGCGTCGGTATAACAAGGAGAGCGATGCATCAGCGTGAAACAGTTTCTCGTACTGTAATTAATTTTTCATACCCGGACAGCGCCGCGGCTTGATAAGTGATTCGTAAAGCAGCGCGACACTTTTCACCCCTTGGTTTAGCAATTAAAAGCTCGGACCTCGATATAAAGACCGTCAAATAAGGGTGGAGGGCGGAGTTTTGACTATGAGCGGACACGCGTTGCATAATATGCCAGGCATTAGCATTTATTGTAATAATTGTTATTGCTATCTTTATTATTATCATCATTACGAGTGCCGCGTTGAACGTTTGATTTTTGAGGGGAGCGTTTCTTCCATTTGAGCTCAACGCTCGGCGGATCCTAAAGTCATCGTACTTTTCGTTCCTCTTTTTCAACTTCTCGTTTCGCTGTTTCCAGAGATAGAAGTAAGTTATTGTAATCACCCCGAGAATGAGACGTTGAGTTTTCGCCAGATCTCCACGTTCTGAAGATTTGGAAATCACCTTTGATCACTTTCAGGCGAACGTCTGTGTGATCAATTTTTTTGGTGCGACGATATCTTGACAACGAGTTACAGGATTTCAATGATTTTGGTCTCAATCGATGCGGCCTTTCTAAACTTAGAACTGAATAGATTTTGGATTTGATCGGTTCGGTACTTTTTCAATTATTCCGATAACAAAATTATAAAAATCAAATAAAAATGACGATGTCTGGTGAATGGATGAATGGATTTGAATGGAAATTGATACTGTTAGGTTTTTTGGGTCGATTATCACGAATCTAACCTGAAAGTTCGAGGGCTGGCTAAAAGATGGCCCCTTTAAACCGGCTTGTTCCATTGCTGTTTACAACCTGTAAACCTGTAAGGACGATGAAAACGTCGACAAATTTAGGGAAAAAGAAACAGACACGAATAGTTCAGAAACTTGGAATAGAAATTTTGTCTCAGGCGAAATCGAGACGCTTCTTAAGATGATCGATCGGTCGAAAAAGCAATTGGATCGAGTTATTAGACAGCTTACAAGCTCTGCCCTGATTCCAATGAAAAATCAATGAAATCGCGGGAGCTTTGTCAGGGTGTGAAGAGTTCCCTCTTAGTGTTTGCTCGTTACCAGCTCGGTTGACAATGAGCAAACTGGGTGGTGCTCAAGGTCGGTGTGCTTTTGCATTATTCAAACTAGAACTTGCCCCACGTGACGAGCGTATGATCGAACAGGGAAGGAATTAAATCCGAGGATTATTCGATTTCGAAGCTTCATTTAGACGCTGCTGTAAAGAAAAGCGATTATATAAAGTTGAATATTTTCAGACAGCAGAAGTTTGCGAAGAGGAAACGAGTTTGCGGAATGAAAAGTTCAAACAGTTTTCCAAGTCCATGGAGAATTCGTTTTATTTCACGACAAATATTGATGATTTAAGAAAAAGAGTGTGTGCCAATAATAATGTATGAAATTATTTAACAATCTGCAGCCTTGATTTTTGTCCTTAATACTATGTACGGGGAATTCCATGCGAAACTAACCAGCTTCTGACCCTCGGTATTTCTGATTTTGTTGAAAACTTTTTCTGCAATAGTCGTAATTCTGAAACAGTATCCTGAATTTTTTCAGATTTTTCGTTCAACTGCTAAGTTATTTAAAAATATTGAAAGTGATTTAAGAAAAGGACGTTTTTTTTTAATTTACAAAAACCGTACTTTCTATTTAAAACATTTCAAGACCAGGCTGACTTCTTTGCCTTTTTTATCAGCACCGTCAATTTTTTTTAAAACTTTTATTTTTCACTTAGAACATTTCAAGACCCGCCCTTTGTCAATTTTTTTTTGACAAATTCAACTTTTTTTATCATCTTCGTAATGAAACCGGTCGGGTTTAAAAAAGTTGTAATTGAAAAATAAAAATTTCCACAATTTGTTTGGGAATTTCGAAACCGTTTAAACAATGTTTTAGTTGCTCGGAAAGATTAAGTGTGTTAAAAAAATTGGAGAGAAAAATCAATTCGTCGCGGGCCCGGTCTTGAAACGTTTGGATAAGAAAATACAGTTTTTGAGAATTTAAAAAAAGTTCCTTTTCAAAATCACTCTCGATATTTATCAATAGTTCACCAGATAAATAAAACAAACTAAAAAAATTCTAAAGTATTGTTTTAGAGTTGGAACAATTGCAGAAATATTTTTGAATAAAATCAAAAATTTCCCACACGTGTAATAAGAATAATAATAATATGATATAATATTTTGTTTAATACAAGCACGTAGCTCTCTCTCTCTCTCTCTCTCTCTCTCTTTCTCTTTTTGTTCCTGATTAAAATTCGTCTTGCGCATATCTTACGAAGCACGTTACGTATTTTTCATCATCATCAAATTCGTAATTTATAACCGTGGAGCGGCTGAGGTATAAAAAGAAATGAAAAATACTTGATGATAAAAAGAAAGTAAAAAAAAAAAAAAAAACGATAAGAAAAAACCACATTCCCCACCAAACGGATCAAAATCTAAGTAGATGTAAAAAATAGATCGAGGTTAAACCAGCGACGCGTGTGAGTTTCGATAGGAAGTAAAAATGCGTGAGAAGTAATTCGGATCGGAGCGTGCACACGAATCGCTTCAGGAAATACCGTCGTTCGTATCACGGCCTATATTTGTTTATGTTTCGCAGAGGAGTGAGAAGGAGAATGAAAAAAAAAAGTGAGAAAATGAATAGGTACCGCAATACGCGGCGTTGCGATAAAAGTCGAGGCCATCTTTTGCCTGTTATCGCCTGTTCTTATACTCCGCGAAACTTTCGCAATTCCCCTCCACCTACCACCCCTCTTACAAAAGGCTGCAAGCACCTCGTTTCGGACTTTAATTTCGAGAGCTTTTTTCTTACGTCGGGCATGCAACACCGACTCCCGTATCGTTTTCCTCGGCTTTTTTCGTCACGGGTAATAAATATTACAAAATTTTGATAATGCAAATATAAGAAATGTAAAAAAAATTATTACCATCAAAAACGCAATTGCCGCACTGAGAAAAATTTCATTTGTTACAGTGACTGGAAAAATTCTGTGAAACAGGCGTCGTTAAGAAACTGTTCGAATATTGTTGGAATTACGATCACGTATTTTTCGACTACTTTTAATGAGAAGAATCTGATTTGTTACGTAGGTTTATAGTCACTGAGAAATTTTAGTAAAATCGATGTCATTCTCGTTACTACGGTTCGAATATTTTTTCAATCGGTTGGATCTGGAAACCTCGCGTTAGTTAGTAAATCGCAACGATCAGTAGCGGCAACGGCCGGGATGCAAATTCGAGGTGCACGACCGAATGCAATGCTGCGATACGGTGAAAGGCCAAGGGTTGAGCACCAGGAGTGACCCTAGCGTTAATGGCGGGCTTAGCAAGCTCCGAGATTTACCCAGCGACGGTAATACTGGCGTCGCGACGCCTGCGCGAATTTATTCAAGGATCCTGACTCGAGGCTCCCGAACGGGGAGCGGGTGAAGTTCCGATTTTGAAAAGTTCGGAAATTGCTTAGTTTCGAATTATTTGGTGGCGAAACTTGAAGTAAAAACATCGAACTTTGGAGAAACGACAAAGTTTCGGATGATCGGAAAGCCGACGGTTCAAACTTGTGAAAATTTGATTTCTTCGCTTGTAACTTTTGCCACGAAAAAATTTGGAATTTGGCGTTTTCGTAACTATTCAAATTCGGAATTTCGACGGGAATCAGCCTTCATTCTTGAGCCTCTGTAACGATACAGAATGAATTTTCAAAATCTCGATTCTTGCCACACATTCTATATCCTGATATATGAAATTTGATTCGCTCTCAAGTTGTAGCTGAAAATTTGAAATATTTACCCCGAGTTATGAAGATTCTGGTTAAGAAGGCTTTGACCGAATAAATTATTTACAAAATAACAAACAGAAAAAGCGATCACAAAATAACGTGCATATATTTTTTTTTCCATCACCGCGAAAATTCTAAAATTTATATATATATATATATATATATATATATATATATATATATATATATATTACTGATTCCGAATACGAATAAAAAAATCATGAATTTCCACACCGTTTCTCTTCTTTTGAATTTTTCTCAAAACTATATTCTCCAATCAAACCGGTATTGCTCTCATCTCAAAATCTATTCGTCCGATTAACTTGAAATTTGGCTAGATCCAGAAACAATTTCGAATTTGCGAAAAATTAGAAAAGTCGCAAAATTATCAACTTGGGGTGGCCGGGGGGATTATTCTTCCATGTTGGCACGTCACGTACAAACTGACAATGAGACACGTAAATACGTCGAGTGTCGGGACTCGTGACTAGACGCCATCAGCAGTGTTGCAACGCTACGCATAATATTGCGAAGCCACATTATCATAAGTATCGCCTCTCGTTATTACACGCTTCGTCTGTTTGCCTTGATTTCGACGATTCTCATTTCGACTCTATTACTTCCGGAATTTCGCTTATTCTCCCAGAGTTTGTTTGTTTCGTCGAATATCATCAAGAAATATGATACTACCAAAAATAATCTATTTTTGATTAGAACAATTGTTTTTTCCTGATTAATAGAATATAACCGATTATTTTTCAAACTCGATTAATCGATCGACTCGGTTTTTTTTTTTTTTTTTTTTTTTTCAACTCTCACGAACGACGCAATAAAATATCAATTAATATCAATTATCATTACTGTCTTACTTTGTAAATATCTATTTCATATAACAAGTGAAGGATAAATGAATATTTTCACCTAAAGTTGAAATATATTTAGAATGAAGCTTTGGATTATCAAAAAAAACTTTTCCGATACTAAGACTACGTTCTGGAATTTACGAAATTTTGTTTCCGAATGCACCGTTTCAAAAAAAAAAAAAAAAATACGAAATGATCGTTTAGATGATTCATTTTTACCGATTCAATCGAGTCGTGTTCGATTATCTTTTTGTACTCTATTAATCGATGCATCGATTATGTTTAGCTTAGTGGCAGTCGTACATGGAATATCTATCGAATTATCATATCGGTGTGCAACTGTTGAGATCTTTTCAAAAATACGAAAATAGAAAATACTGAAATTACGAACTAGATCTTTTACAATCGTTAAAAATCTATTAAATTCATTCGATTTCACTGCACGACTACTCGTATCTATTCATTCGGATGCACTATTTTCCACAAACCTACCGAAACAGATTTTCTTCTTTCCCAGCAGTCGATTCTACATTATCGTTATTTGTTGACCTCGATCAATATCGTCACAGTATTGAAAAATGAAATATTCATCGATGTCCGAATAATTAAAAAGTAAAGTAAAGTGTTTCTGAAACTGTTTATTTTTAATTCCACCGCAAACATCTTCAACAATTATTCTATTTCAAAAGTAATCTTAAAACCAGCGATCAACGATTACACGAATTCGATAAACGTTCGTAAATCATACACGACGATCTCATATCGCGTAAAATCGTTGAAAACAATCGATTTTTAATCAACAAATAATTAACCTTCGAAAGTCCGTTTCTCTTTGGCTCTTGGAATAATCTCGAATACCTTGCAGAGTATCCGAAACCTGAACCTCGAGAAAAAGAAAAAGAACCAACAAACCTAATCGTTCGTTCCGAAACGCTACAACGAGTTTAGGGGATGGGGTTCGAACGGCGTAACGCTTTCCTTCGGCGGTTTGGCGATCGGCGAAGGGGTCGAAGGGGGTGGGGGGGGTTGACCTTCACCCTGTGTTAATTCATACGGCCATTATCATATGCGGGTTCCGAACCCCGTTAGCGGGAAGGAAGGCAACAGGGGAGAAGAAGAGGCGAAGGCGAAGCCGAGGAGGAGAACCGTGATCCGCTTGGCAGCTAATCGAATCCCCTCAGCGCAGAGCTGGCAGTGCAGTTTTAATGGAAAATTGCCATCCATTATATCAGCGAGATACTTTATACCCACGTATAAAGTACCCTTGCTCTACAAACACGAGGAATTATTATATATACATGCAATTATAAATATACGACAACTTGAACAAATGATCTCAGGTCAGCTAATTTTCCGTAAAATTTTGTGTAATTTACTTAAACTTTTGCGGATGCTTCATACCTTGAATCTAAATCTTGATGTATTTTTTAGCGTATAAGTTTGCGAGTTTTTATTCTCTTTTCATTTCTTTCGTTATATATATATTCCAATTCTATGGATACACTGAGTGAAATTTTTAGTTCCGGTTACCGTTCATTCCTTAACTATTTTCATTATTTAACACAATCGAAAAATATTGTTCTAGGTAGAAAATGAAAATTAGTTTTCCAGCTGTTACCGGAAAGTCTAGTATCCGTTACTATTCTTTCTCATTACGCTCGCTGTTGCTACATTTTCTTGCAACCGTTGCGAAAATTTAACGCTCGTGCAACGATAAATTGACGTTAAAGCCTTGTTTGACTAAAAAAGTATAGTAAGCCTCAGAAACTGATTTCGCGTTGCATTTACCAAAAAAGAATCGACGATATTAAAAAAGAAAATAACGGAGACACAAAATTTGTATCCAGTTTTCGTGCTTTATTTTTGTTTTTGTACCGTGTATAACAAATACCTGCATCATGCGCATGTGTATAATCGCGATGTTCGATTACACGTACGTATGTGTGCGTGTGTGTGTTTGTCGGGGGTGGTTATACAGAGTATCTCTGTATACGTGTATTGTAGCGGGGATTTGTCGACTGCAACCTTGGAAGTCGCCAGCCAGCTGCGTGTTTAAGATTCATAACTTTACCGCCTTGAGAAACGATTCTGATATTATTCGATTTCAGTTTTAAATCACTCAGAAATTGCCTTTTCAAAATAATTGCTGCACCCGCGCAACGGATTCGTGATATTTTATGACGTACCTGCAAGGATCTTTCCTTTGATTAAACAACGATATTTTCAAAACCGAAAGTTACAATCGATGTCCATTTTTCGTTCCTTCGGCAAATTTTTTTTTTTTTCGTTTTCTCTTATTCTTCTCTCTATCTGTCTTTTCTTCTTTTTTTTTTTCTGTCACCGTATTAAACCAGACGTAATTTTTCCCCGGTCATGAAATTCTTAGCTGCAATCTTAACGCACGAAACTTGAAGAATAATACAACATAATAAATATAGTATTTTTATTTTATGTTTCGCGTAAAGCGATCTTTGAGAATCGGTGTTGACTTTTTTTTTTTTTTTTGACATCGAACATCAGTCTGAAACGAAAGAAGAACAATGAAGAAAATAAATGAAGTAACGCGATCGGTTCCTGTTTTTTCTTAGATTAAACATTGCCGTTTATTTTTTCATCCGATTACTACGTTCATCATCGGGTTCGTCGGGCAAAAGGATTGGCACAGACCGTTCCCCTAAAACTCTAAGCCCGGATCATATAACCGCTGTCCATTACCAAGATTTAACCAGCACTTTGCGCTTGTTAGTAAAACGCCGAGCCGTTGGCGCCGGAAGTAATATGAGAAATCGGTGAATTTACGATCCCGTTATAGCCTGCCACTTTCTGATGTATCAAAATTTATAACCCGTCATCCGATAATTGACGTTGAAACGGCGATTTAACACCGCGATTCGTGATAAATTTGAGAAACGGGTAACGCGAACTTTCCAATCCGCAAGAAGCGCAAGAAGATGGGTATAAAAGGGTATAAAAAATAAGAGGTACGTAAGAAAGACAGAAAAATGTATTACACGGTTTGGTCGTTTGTCGAGGAAATATCTTTTCGCACAATTCGTCGACGCGCGAATTGACTTTCGGAGTTGTCGAAAGGGCAAAAAAAAATAAATAAAAATAAAGATTGCGACAAAAGCGAAAAAAAAATGAAACGAAATGAAATTTTTAAACGAGAGTCCTATTAGAGAGAGGAAGGGAGGCTCGGAGACAAAGAGAGCTGTTTTTTGATTAGCATGCATTACGCGAATGGTGGGAGGGGGGAGGGGGGGGGGGAGGTTCGGCCTTGGCGGGGGTTGGCGGGGGTTGGCGGGGTGGAACATCCGCATCTCTGGGGGTTCGAGTCCGGTTCGCAGTCCTTCAGTACAACACGAACCTCGAACACCGTAGCACGTGCAGAGTCCACGTATCGTTTTTCTACCCACATAACATATGAACATATATACGTATACATATAATATATATATATGCGTGTGTAATTCGGTTTCGGGCCAACGCGGTGTTCTTATGGTGTGAATTACAAACGATTCGTCGGAAGCTGTATTATTTGTTGTAAAAAAAAATCCCCCCGCCCCCTCCGACCCCTTTCGGCTTTTTTTTCCTTTTTCTCGATTCTCTCTCGATCAATTATTCATCGTTTCAGTGATTTTATTTACCGTTTTCTTTCTCACGTTTTATCGCGACGTGATCGTCGGTGCTTCGAACGATTGAACTTTTTGTCGTATAATATTATACATCTTTATACGTGTAGATATATTATCGCTATAAAATTATATACAAAATCCCAGTATTTCCCTAGCGCGGGTTAATTGTTATACACGATATACATATATATATATACGTATACACAATGTGTTTATACGCGTAAGGATACAGGCATAGGTGTATATATATATATACAATATACATATACCACAGTCAGGTATAATTCTCAGTATATCAAACGCATCGCTGATTTTCTGCACCCCTTTCAAACGCAGACGCTGGCTTGTGCAGTTTTTATACACACTCTCTATTTTCCACTTTCTTTCTCTCTCTCTTCATATTTCACACACACACAGTTTTTTTCTCCGGCTGTATCTCTCTCTCTCTCTCTCTCTCTCTCTCTCTCTCTCTCTCTCTCTCTATCTCTCTCTATCTATCTATCTATCCATCTATCTATCTTTTTCTCTCCTTCTCTCTGCCCATCACTTTCTGACTGCGATTACACCGATCCGCCTGAAAATCCGATTTCAAACCCTGTGCAAACGATTTACTCACTATCTCGAAGCTACGTGTTTTCTCACCTCGTTCATCATTGATCCATCAAGTTCCTCGTTCTCTCCGGGAGAGCCGCGGCAAGTGTTGGGATTAAGTCTGACAGACGTGGATCATCCGAGCCGCAGCTCGTCCTCCTGCTCGTCCTCCAACTCGGCCTATTACTCGTCTTCGTCCTCTTATTCTACGTATTACGAGGAGGAAGAAAGTCTCGAGAGTTTCCTGGTGTTGATGAGCGTCTCCTTCGAAGTGGTATCGCAAACCGTTGATATGTTGCAGGTCGTCTAACCGCGCCACAACTAAATATAAAAACTTATACCTGTGTATTATTGTTATTATTATTGTTGTTGTTGTTGTTGTAGTTTTTTTTTTTTTTTTTTTTCATCATTACTCACGAACGAGAAAATTGTTTTCGTTTCCTTAATTGTTTTTTTTTTTTTCGTGGCTTACCTCACGCTTTCTCGTTCTCCTGCAGCCGGCGAGCTACGGCAAGAAGAGTAACACGTGGTACGCGACGCCCGGCGGGGGCGGGGGTGGAGGGGCGGCGACGGCTGGAAGAGGCGGAGGAACCGGATGGAGCCGACCTCCGGCGGTCGGAAGCCTCAGCCGCAAGGCGTCCATCAGCGACGAGGCACCCCCGCCAGGGGGTGGAAAACCCTCCTCGGGCCGAGTCATAAGGATCGTCAATAACCTCGATCACACCGTCCAGGTAGGTGCTTGAAACTAGCCGGCGCCGGCGTCTTCTCGACCTTTGTATCCCGTGTTGTCGAGTAAGCGACTCGGTGGGTCGGGTTGCCTATCACCGAGGAGAAGAAATATCGGTAATACATACCTACCCAGTTATCGGTAGGCAGCGCGTTTAAAGTCATAGCGAGTGAGTCGGAAGTACCCGTTTTGCCAAGTTGTGTGAATTTGGACAAGCAGTTGCTTCGTTCATTGTAAAATATACTGAAACGATCGGTAAAAGCGCGTTTCGGAGTTGCGTTAAAGTGATTTCGAATCGGCAGATCTGCTTTACCGATATTTCTTACCCTAACTGATAGGCAACTCGACATACTGAAGTGCTTACTTGTAAACACCGGGCGTATCCGAATAATAGAAACGCACCGATTCTAACCTTTTTTGCACCGTTTGAATCGAAACGCTTTAAAAGTAAGAGAAAAATCGAATTTTTTTCCAACTGATCAGCACTTGCAAATTCGAGTAACACAGACAGGCTGTGATGCATTGCGATCAAGAATTTGAGAAAATAGTTTTTGGGGATATTATAATATCACCTTACGTTCGTCTTAATTCGAGCTATTTTTCAACTAGCTATTCTTTTCTTTATAATTCGTTCATCCCTTGAAACTCTGTGTATGTATATATATATATGTAACTATTCCATCAAAATATCGCAGTGTCGAGTACTGCTGAATTTGAGGACCTCGCAACCCTTCGAAGAGGTCCTAGAGGATTTGGGTCAGGTACTCAAAATGAACGGGGCCAAACGGATGTTCACCGTCACGGGTTTGGAGGTGAGTTGTTTTTCTTTCTCTCTCTCTCTCTCTCTCTCTGTACCGACATAATTATTCGTGCAAAACGGCTTAAGAGGAGTGAGGGTGGTAAGGAGGGAGAAATTATTTCCCTTTCACGCAATTTCTCGATCCCCCCCCCCCCCCCCCCCTGATCTAATTTCTTTACCCTAGCACGGCGCCGCGTGCAGATTGCGGTTAAGGTTATACTACAAGTTTTAAAAACACGCCACCCAATTTCTTCGCACGGTTAATTCCACAACGATATTATAATATCCTAAGATACCTATCATATCGCAGGGCTGATTTTCTTTTCTTTGTTTCTTTTACAGTTTTTTTTTCTCTTTCTTTCTTTTTATCGCTTAGTTACAAGGCTGATCGTGATGCTAGTTGGGCATAATTTCTGCGGCTGTGTAATTGCTTTTTTTTTATTTTTTTTTTTTATCAGTCCATCTTTTTACACACCGAGTGATTTTCAGGTGTAATATACCTAACGTATAGGTATAACGAATCGATATTAACTACTTTCATGGATAGAATGTCTCGTGTGACGCTGATGGGTTATTGTTTATTCGTGCTAATAAAAAACAAACCCGATTGCCTCCACTCCCTCCTCATTCCTACTCTGTATAAACTGACTATAAACAATGTGCCTTATTGCACAAATATACGTGAATTCGGATTAACTACTCGAAATAATGTAGGTATAGTAATAAAAAAAACACTGTGTTAAATTCTCATTATTATCTACAATAAAATGACGTATATCCATTCAATTTTATAATTCAGAAAAATTTTACGTTATACGTATAACGTCATACAACGCAGATGTGAAACGAAACTTGTTAAAAAATTCAAAAATTCGTCATCTTTCAATATAAAATATCGAAATTTTATAAAAAATGATACGTACATCGGAAGGCAAAAAAAAAAAATAAATAAATAAACTGGAGTCAAATGAAATAAGAATCAATCGTGATGATTTTTACTTCAATTTTCAACACCTTTTCGTCTCGATGTTTAATATTTTTTTTCAAAACATTTTCACCGCAGGTGCGAAGCTTCTCTCAGTTGCGAAACGAATTCGCCGACGTCGACACGTTTTACCTCGGCGGTGGGACGGGTGTTCAGTCAGTCGCAATCGCAGCTTCTCCAGCTCGAAGATCGAGGTCTCGGGGCCCTCCTACGGTCGTCGAAGACTTGAGCCGTCAGCGACGGGCCCGAAGCAAAAGCAGGCCGCGGGCCCTTTACGCGCCGGAAGCGGAAGTCGTCCGAGTGAACGGTGAGAAACCGAAAAGCGAAGACGGTGAAAGGATAAAAGGTTTCGAACAGAGTGACCAACAAAATAAAACTAACAGAAAACGGAGAAATTTACACTTTTTTCTCAAAAATTGGAAAAGGAAAAGAAATTTTTTTTCCAACTATCGTATTGCATTGGAATGAATTTTTTACGGTCGATTGCGTCGAGGAAATACGTTTGTTTGTTTTTGCTTTTTTTCTTTCGGTTCTAGTGTTCGACAAAAAAAATTGTTTAATTTTCATCAAATAACGAGTAACGTTTCTTGTTTCGGGCAGATTACAGCGTGGTCGAAGTGCTCAGGGAAGAGCCTACGAGGGTTACAATCAGGGGGTTGCGCCGGTCGTTTTATCCCCCGTCGCTTCTTCCGCCCGTCGACAACTCGCCGCCGGAAAAAAAGCTCCAGCTCGAATGGGTATACGGTTACAGAGGCACCGATACGCGGAAAAATCTCTGGGTATTACCGAGTGGCGAACTTCTCTACTACGTTGCCGCCGTCGCCGTTCTTTACGACAGGGAGGAAAACGCTCAGAGGCATTACGTCGGGCACACGGAAGACATCACTTGCATGGAGGTGCGTATCGATGAGGGGCGAAGAAGATTAATCGAACAATGTCAATTTGGTGCCAGAGAAATCACCCGATTCGAGAAAAGCATAGCTTGTTTTATTTCACACGAGGAAACCGCGTTCAGAGTTTATTTAACCACGATAAGTCATCGTTTTTATCGATAAAAATCAAAAGAAATATGTTTCATTTATTTGTTTGGATGTTTGAAGCTAAACCGAAATAAAATTTGAGTATATACCTGTATCAGGGTGTTCCAAAAGGAAAAAGTCCGAAAGTTCGATACACGTTTGGTGAAAAAAAATTAATTTTTGGTTTGGCACACCGTCATATACATATGCATATATATATATATACTCTTTTTGTATCGAATCGATTGTTGCAATCGAGGGTTAATCATTCGTTGTTCAGATTCATCCTAGTCGTGAGCTTGTGGCGTCGGGTCAGAAGGCTGGGAGACACAGGAAAGCTCAACCCCACGTCAGAATTTGGTCAACGGATACTCTTCTCACCCTCTACATTTTCGGGATGTCAGAATTTCAGCTGGGAGTTGCCGCTCTTGCCTTTTCGCAGCTGGTGAGACAAGCCAAAAAATGACAATCCGACAAGTTTTCCAAATTTTCACCATCCCGAATCACATATCTATTGCAGAATTTGTTTTAACGCAATAAAAAACAAAAAAAAAAAAACGAAAAAGAAAATAAACCAAAGTTTCTTATTTCGATCGTTATTCAATCAGAGGCAAAAAATTCCTTCTTCAGAGTTTTAAAAATTGCTAACCTTGCGTACAAAAATGTGGTTTGGAAAAACGAATTTCCGAGTTTCTATCGGTTCAAAAATTGCAAGCAAGCAAAGTTTACGAATAATTCCCGTTTTTTTTTTTTTTTTTTTTTTTTTTTTTGTTGCACTTATTGCACAAGAATATTTCCCCAACCAAATCGATCGCAATATTCAATTCCAGAACGGTGGAAGCTACGTGTTGGCCGTCGACTCGGGGAGAGAGGCTATCCTGTCGGTTTGGCAATGGCAGTGGGGTCACTTGCTGGGAAAAGTTGCAGTCAGTATCGTTGTTTCAAAATTTTTCAACAAATTTCCCAGAAATTTCGCTGCACCGAAAGTTTATGGCATATAACGAATCGGCAAGGATTTAATGTCGTTACGATCATTGCAGACTCTTCAGGAGGATCTCACCGGAGCCGCGTTTCATCCTCTCGACGATAATCTACTGATAACACACGGCCGAGGTCATTTGACATTCTGGAATCGTCGTAAGGACGGATTTTTCGAAAGAACGGACATCATAAAACCGGTAATCGTTAATTTACCATTGATGTATACCAACTTATTGTAAATTGAATCCTTATCTTTGAAAAACGCTTGTTATAGAATTGCCGATTTTTTTTTTCGAAATCGTTTTGCTTATACAATTAAAAAAAAATAAAAATATATTGTCGTGATTTCCCGAAATAACAGATTCGATTAAATTTTGTAAAAATTGAAGTAACAATCTTATAGCCTTGATTTCTTTTTTATCAATTGTTCCGAAATCAACCATTGAAAAAACAAAATTCCTCCGAGTCGCCTCAAAAAAAAAAAAATGTGCACAAGAACGCATTTCAAAGAACTGCACGTTCGGAGATAATTATCGGCCTCCCGCATTTGAAGAAAAAAAATTCCCTAGAAATGATAATATGAATAATTATCCATTTCATTTGCTTGTTATTTTGTTTTTTTCTTTTTTTTTTAATTTCGATCCAGCCTTCACGGACGCACGTGACGAGCATCCAGTTTGAACAGGACGGCGACGTCGTGACGGCAGACAGCGACGGTTTCATAACGATCTATTCGGTCGACGCCGACGGTGCATATTTCGTAAGAATGGAGTTCGAGGCCCACAACAAGGGTATCAGCTCCCTGGTTATGCTCTCCGAAGGTACCCTTTTATCCGGGGGTGAAAAGGACCGAAAAATCGCGGCTTGGGACTCGCTCCAAAACTACAAGCGCATAACCGACACGAAGGTGAAACGAAAGATAATCGAATCTTTGAACAGATATTCAACGCGATCTCGATTTTCAACCCCTAAATTGTAAAATTCAAGATCGCAGCTTGACTCGAAGTGAACATCGCAAAAAGCTCCAACAAAATTAGATTTTTTATATCTGTAATATTGTACGGAAAAATCCCAAGTTCTAGTCCCGACAAAAAATTACCCAACTTTAAAATCATCCCCCTAATTTTTTAGTTGCCCGAGGCTGCGGGCGGCGTGCGAAGTATTTATCCCCAACGTCCGGGGCGGAATGACGGAAATATATACGTCGGGACCACTAGGAACAACATTCTCGAAGGATCGTTGCAACGCAGGTTCAATCAGGTGGTTTTCGGTCACGGTAGGCAACTTTGGGGACTCGCCGTTCACCCCGATGACGAGGTTTTCGCAACCGCCGGACACGACAAGAACATCGCTTTGTGGCGACGACACAAACTCCTCTGGACGACGCAGGTGCGATCTTCTTCTTATTTTTTGTCCTCCTTCTGGAAGCGCTTCTAATAAAAGAGCGATTTTTTTTACAATTTTCCACAAAATCATATTTCATCCAAAAAGTTATACCAGCTCTCCACAAGGAAAAGAATTTTCTTCAATAGACCGTTTGATTGTCAAAATTTGGCGCAAAAATTAGTACAACCCGTTATCGGATTTCAAAAAAGAATACAAAAAAATTCTCCATATTTCGGCTTGAGGGCACACTTCTGTACAAAAAAAAAAAACAGAAATGCTGGAACTTTCCGGTTAACCCGCATTCAGACGACCTGTGCTTTTTTTTTCAAGAACACAAATTTCGAGATTCCTCTGAAACCGTTTTTCTCCGAAAGTCTCTCTTAAAGTTATCCGATTTACTTGTCAAAATAAAAGGCAATTCTTATTACAATATATATATATCATTGTTATACGTTTCAAGCATTTCCGCGTAATTTTATATTCTGAAGGAAAATACCGCCGGTTATTTACAGACTATTTTTAAGACCTGAGTTCCTTCAAGCGACAATGCATAATAATAATAATAATAATAATAATAATAATAATAATAATAAGTTTAGAAATTGGTGAATTTTTATAGAGAATTGTAAAAGAAATTTGCCATATACTTCCATGATCTGCAGAGTAATTCAGAAAAACCTTGGAATAAATTGTATGAGAAGGGTAACCGCACCGCAGACATTGTTTAAAAAAAAAAAAAGAAAAGAAAATCAACTGATCCACGAATTTACGAGGGTATATTTCAGGTCGGTTTCGAGTGCATCAGCATCGCTTTTCACCCGTTCGGTGTTGCTTTGGCGGCGGGTTCGTCGGAGGGTCATCTTCTCGTTTTGGCCGCAGACACGGGAGCGGCTGTGGCGACGTTGCGAGTATGCGGATCGCCGCTTTCCTGCATCGGCTACAACCCGAGTAAGACGATTTGCGACCCTTGAACTCTACCGAGTTCTACCGAAAAGCTGGAGGGGGTGAAAATACCCCCCTCCCCCCCTTCCCCCCCCTCCTAATCCACCGTTGGCCAATAGTTATGGATGTTATTTATTGTTGATGTTGTTGTTATTATTACTACAGCCGGTGAAATTATCGCCTTGGGATCCCAGAACGGCAGCGTATATCTCTTCAGGGTTTCGAGGGACGGTTTTTCGTATAAAAAAAGCAACAAGATCAGGGGAGCTCAGCCCCTCGTTCAACTCGACTGGAGCTCGGACAGCAGATTTCTTCAGACTGTCACGCAGGATTACGATCTCGTGTTTTGTGAGTGACTTGTGGTATAAGAAAAACTCAGATGGAAAAAAAAGCTCCGATATACACCACACTAGAGTGTTTCGGAAGAAAATAATTTACGATTTTCCACCGTGACACACCCTCATAAGTTTGTTTAGGTTATAAAAGAAAGATTCTGTGAAGAGATGAGCGGTTAACTTTGTGTGGAAGTTAGCGCTCGTTTGATCTTTCACATTTTTTTTTGAAGAAACACGTTGTAGCACTTGAATTATTATTTCTTTCCTGATATTTATGTTCAACCCAAAGATCACGATGCATAACACAGGAATATATCAACCGGGCATATTATTCTTCTAAATTAAAATTCCATATTAAATTGTAACTATTTTATGATATTGAATTAATAATGAAAAAACGGAGACTTAATATCACAAGTCTGGGTCTTTTTTGTGGCATAAATTAATACTATGATTGAAGTAAGTGACAGAAAAAAAATTTTATCCACTATAATGAATAAATTTAAAATAATGTGTAATAGTGCAGGAATATCAACTAAGCGCAATGATCGAGCTCTTAACAGGAATTTCTCTTTCAACCTAAACAAATTTTTTAGGGGGTACCATGTTGAAAAAACGTAAATTATTTTTTTTCGAAACACCCTAATACAAACACATAAACGCACACGTATCATTGATAGTAATTTCAGAACGTTAGTTAAAATGATTTGAAATTCGTAAGGATTTTATTGTTCTTTCATCACATACAATGAAGTTTCATTGGAGATGCCTCACCTACCTGATATCTAGATTTATAAACTGCATCGAATCAAAATGACTGTTGATTTGATTGTTGTTTTCTTTTTCTTCTTCTGTTTTATTTCAACGTAATCGCCCCAGGGGACGTGAAGGCCTTGTCGTCGGAAAAGAGTCCACTGGTAATGAAGGATGTCAAATGGTACACTTACAACTGCATGGTCGGCTACATGGTTTCTGGCAAGTATATAACGTACAATAACGATAACCAAATTTTATTTTCTACTCACCTCGTTCCATAGAACTGCGCGATTAATCAGTTAAGTAAAAAAAAAAAAATAAAACCATCGATGCGGAAATGTAAAATTCATAAGGGTATAACCAGAGTAGAGGAATGAAAAAGTGAGTAAATTTTGGGAATTTATCTCTCAACAACAATTTGTCGATTAGATTGGATTTTGTTTCATTCAAAAGTACGTAGATCGGGCTATATTCAGAATTTTTGTTTCGCAATTAAATTTTGGGAAAAATTGTTATTAACAATAACGTCGACCATTTAGCTCGAGGTCATTTTTTGGTTTGCTCGTGATATCTCAAAAATGTTAAGAACCGGTTTGATAAACTTGAAATTTGGCAACAGTATTCTTGAATAGACAACTTTTTTTATCATGATCCGGATTTTTTTTTCTCCTTCGCTTCGCAAAGCGACGATCATTCAAAGTTGAAATTCAATTTATCGTGAGAAAGATTAGAATAACTATTGAAGTGCTGAAATACGCTTCACTTGGCTAAGACATAAACCTTTTTTTTTTTTTTAGAAGAGTGGGGAGGATATCCCTGCTCTAATTGACTTAGACTATATCCTAATCTAATTAAGGCGGGTAATTAAGCTGTATTCTTACCGGTCATCGGATCATTTCGTTGGCCAAACTTGCCGATAATTTGCCCTACCTTACCGACAATTTGCTCTGCCTTGCCGACAATTTGCCCTACTTTACCATACTTTCGATCCTTATCGAGAAAAATAAAGCCAAGCAAAGTAACGGTGACGGAATCTATATTCAGAACTCTCGTAGCTATTCCACACTCGTAACGAGTTGTCCTTCGACGGATTCGTAGGTATGTGGAACAATCGTTACTACCCTTTGAACACCGTCTTGTCGACCTCGAGTCGTTCGGCAGCCCACGACATGCTCGTTTCCGGGGACGCCGAGGGTTATCTGAGGCTTTTCCGGTATCCTTGCACCAGTTCGAAGGCCGAGTACATCGAGGAAAAGGTTTACAGCTCGCAGGTTGCCTGCGCCCGTTTTCTCTACAACGATCAAAACGTTGTGACAGTCGGCGGTACAGACGCTGCTCTAATGCTGTGGGAACTGGTCGACGAATAGTTATTTTTTCAAATTTCCATCGTACCTATAGTATGAATTACCGTTATCGTCGTTACTACTGTAAAAGAATTCAAGCAGGGTAGATTCATCAAATATTTCAAAAATCAAATTGGACGAACAATTATATGTTTTTATATTTATTATCTCGGTAAATTTTTCAGAAAAAATGGACATCTGAGTTTAGATATTTTTTTATCGAAAATTACGAACTTTGTTAACTTTGTCTCGTTGCTTTGTTTTTTTTTTTTTTCCAAGGGGGTGGTGGAGGTAGAGAAACTAATGAAAGCTGCCTTTGAGATTTGATGAATAAATAATAAATATACACACATGTAATAATATATAGACCAAGTATTTGAAGAACGAATCAGTCTTAGACTAGCAACAGGTAGGTACCTACATACATAACAATAGTAATGGTAATGATACGTAATTCTAGTTGTAATTGACTATTGATAAAAAAAAAGTTTGCTAGTTGATTACAGGGGTGCAGGCGCTCCGTCGTAGTTTGTTATTCTATCTTAATTCCTATAATCGTACAACCGATTTCGATGACGGTTGTAAGTATTTTCAATAAATACATACATTATTGTATGTATATATTTAAATCTTTGAGACGTAATTATATAATACATGATAATATAATTGAACTAATTTCAATCGGACTCGTATAATAACATATAATGCATACTAACATAGTAAAATATTATGTATTATAATTCTTCTCGATTATATTATACGTATAACCAATATTATATAACGTATACATAATCCCCTTTAATAACAAATGTAGAAAGTATACGACACATCGTTAAATATTGAAAAAAAAAAGATAATGAAAATGTTGCCGGACAACGTGGAAAAATTTTTTTTTCTGTCGTCCTCTTTTCTCTCTTTATAATGAAAAGAGGAACAGAGTCATATAATAACGCAATATTTAATAATTCATTCAATGAACATCAGGAATTATTCAAGATGATGACGATAATGATGATGATGATGATGATAATGCAATAATTTTTTAAATCTTAGTATTATAACACATGTACACGTATACGTATTATACATAGAATATGATTAATTTTTCAAACAGTTCTTTCACGGTTCTCAAAAATTCACGTATTCTAGTCACGTGTGTACGCAATACACATGCACATACGGTATAATTCTTAGATAATTGTTAGCCCAAGGTGATCACTGCCAAAAATTCACTTTCAAGCGTATAACATATGCATATACATATTTACAGTGTATGTCGTGTATGTAAATCTTGTTGCTTCGTGATCAAAATCCACCTATTATACATTTCAAGGCTATGATGCGACTGCGATTTTAATGGACTTCATTATAATTTCGTCATAAATTGATTTGATTTTATAGCCGAATTTGCATATCGTACAACAGTCAGTAAAAAACAAAAAACATTCCCGTAACAACGAAAGGTAAAGAAAACGACGACGGCCAGCATTGAGAATCTTTAACAACGTTCAACAACAATGATTCACGGAATATTATTAATACACATACTTATACCTATATGCATTTTTTTTTTTTTTTTGACATCAACGTACTATCGAATGGAGAAGAAAGAAAACTTTGCCGGTGAAAAGGATGTACGATAAAATTATTAATATATGCTGCACCGCAGAGACCTGCTGTGTCATAGATTTAATTCTGAAACACCCACCATATGATTCGTAGATCTAAAATTAGACACGTTATACATATACGGAGTATAAACGAGCGGTATGAAATTACGCGCGGTATAATATAATTTATAACATACGAAAAACCAGCTAAGCTGCACTTGGCATGCTATTTGTATAACCACGTATAATAATTATAGCCGAAATTGTCTTGTATCTTCGCAATAAATGACATTTCAGTTTCTAGAACTTTTTTTTTTTATATCATACTATCCTTTTTTATTTTTCATACAACTATCGTAGTTCGGTGGAATATCGGTGAGAATAATTAAAAAATACAAATGAATTAAAACGAGCCTAGGAAATAATTTAAAATGAATAGTTTATTATTTCATCATTTTATACAATCAATGCGTAATTATAGATTGCTGCAGGTCGTAGGATTTTCTTAATTTTCTATATTCAATATACACCTATTATTTTTACTTTTGAAACGAGAAAAAATAATAATAATAATAATAATAATAATAACAATAGGCAAAACTCTCATAATAATATCGTATTTAGGTACTGTTACAGTGTCAACGTTATAATCTAATTGTGCATCACGATTATAAATACGCTATCCCAATTCATAATTGTTTTCGTTTGACATTAAATTTCATTTACAAATGTAAATATAATTAATACACGAATAATTATTCTTCCTTTGCGTTATTTTATTTATTTATTTATTTTTTTCAACGATCAATTATTATCGCTGGGATAGCGTAGCTACGTATTATTATACATATACTTATAAAATTTACATTTATTTATCATGTCCTGTTTAATTAACGGCTGCATGTATTTAACACGCGGTGAGAATATCTGATTACATGTATCATTTATTCGCCTTCAATGAAAAGATCAAAAGAATTTAGAAATTAGCATTTCACACTCTTATCGTTCAAGACGAATTCATGCTCTGCAATCGGTAAAATTGACATTCCTCACCTTTGATTTTTACTTTTTGACTCCTTCTTTGATTTGTAAATTTTTTTTCTATTTTTTCTAAAATTGATGCGCAACAAATGACTGACGTTCAATAATAATAATACTACTTTTTTTCCACTAATTACTCGCGTCAAATTTATTGAATTGAAAAGAGCTCTTCGCATGGTGTTCAATTTTTAATTTAAAAATAAATAACAACTATGAAATAATATTTAATAACGAGGCCTCAAAGTTCAACTAAATTACAATTTAATTCTAAAGCGTATATATGCCTATATTTATACGTTCGTTATTAAATTTCCTTCTTTTTCATCTTCTTCGGTGATATTTTCAATTCATGAATTTCATAATCCAGAATAATATTACAAATCTTCAATTTACAAATTACTCTTCTATACATAGTACTAATTTATTTATTCATTTATTTGCTGTTTGACAGTAGCTTTTTTACAGCGTAACATTATACCTGTATACATAACACATCGATAGATGCACCCACGTGTGGGTAGATACATTTTTTTGTAAAAGAAGAATGAATGTCGTATCGAGAATTCGATTGCATAATTGAAAAACTTGACAATTAATCGCACGAACGAGAACAGACAGATTACAAAATCGATCGAAATCAGGAGCGTCAAATTATGTAGTCTTACAGATTGTATTTGATAAAAAAAAACGGGCATCAAAATTCAGCGTGTAATTTAAAAGCTGTAGACAATTTTTCTTTTTCCTATTTTTTTTCTTTCTTTCTTTTTTTTTCCTTTTTTTTTCTTTTGTTGTTAACCTTAGTTCGAATTTTTTTTTTTTTTTTGTTTTTTTTTTATTAACGAGAATATCATTTCATTTAAAGAATTTTGAGTAAAGCCAAAAAGTCAGTCTTCGAATGAGTAACCTAATTGATTGATATTTAATATATCGCAGCCCTGTATAGTTCATCTTAGAGGGTTTAATTAGGCACGGGCTTTGATGGTATTTGAATTTTATTTTGGCTCGATTGCTTAAACACAGGCACAGCCAGCACGCCTCTATAACTTAAATATGAATCACATACATTAATAATACTACCGCTTAAAGTGATCGGATAACTCTGTGCCGAACTTTTCATATAATTTTAACACTTCAAGCGCTGCAGGAAAGAACTTTTGTGGACTAGCAGAATACAAAGGATCAACGAGACAGTTTTTAATCAAAAGAAAAAAAATAAAAAGAGAAAAGATGAAAAAATAACGAAAAAGTCTTTTTGAAATTTATTCGCATATCGATTCGTGTGTCACTGATATATTTATTTCGATCTTTATGATTTTTAATAAACACGTAAACTTTAAATTCTCTTTCCTGCTGCTTTTCACACATATTTTTACAACAGATTTTAATATAAATATATATATATAGGTGTATACTGCTAATTGATCTATAACGGGCATTCCACATAAATGCTGTAAATTGAAGCGCTCAATTTATACCCATTTACTGTACTTATAAGAACCGGAAGTTGCGAAGTGTTTTTTCTTTTACACGTTTCACGCGTTAAAAAATAAATAAAATATAACGAAAAAAAAACAACGTTTTTGGTGATTTTTTTTCCCCTCACGACTTCGTGCAGAAGAAGACTGCGGACGTGTAACGTGAGGGGAGAATTTTCTTTATTTTATAATTTTTTTTTCAAGGAAAATAGTCGTAGTGGAAATGTGAGTCAAGTCAAGTGTAAAACTCCACGCATATAGGTATTTATGTATGGTACGTATTGTACGATCTTGGCATGGGGTCTCGGTATTTCCGCGTCTCTTCAATCGCGGGGGAGTAGAATATATTTAAGTGACTTGTAAACTGACGAAAATGTACATGCGTATAGTATGCGGAGAACGGCATAATATGTCAGCATTCATACGTTGTGTTGAAATTAATTATGCGCATATGGAAATGATTTCGGACACGTGAAAAATGTTTTATTTAAGAAAATTTCGTTCAACTATTGATAATTAATTTTATCGTGGATACATATACGTTATGTGTGTATGTATTTGTCTTGTTTTGAGTTTCAAATGTTCCTGCATTATAAATTTTCAATACTTATTTATCATCGTTATCATTATTATAATTATTATCTTTATTACATGTTAATAGGTGAGAAGTTAAAGCTCCGTTATTTAAATCCAAGGGATGGAACGAGAGAGACAAGGAAATAAGAAATAAAAAATTATCAATAATAAAACGGGGGAAAAAACAAAAAGAAAAGAAGCCTTGTAGATTTCTACGTGATAATAATAAACTTGTCGGTGTCGGTAAACTGCGTATACATAAATCGTAAAGGTGTGATTTTATATTCAGCGATAACTAACTATATCTACCAATTGAGAAATTAGAATTTAACTATTATCACGATAGCGTTGAAATTTTCTAGCATTACAAGTATATACCATGAGCTAATACAAATTTTTGATAAAACTATCTTAATAATTATCTAAAATATACATATATGCGCGTGTGTGTGTGTGTGTTATATTATAATATTATATATATACGTATTTACATAGCGAGAATGTTAAGTAAGTAATTTAACGCGTATGTTATTATTATAATATAAACAGAGGTCGACAATCAAATGGTAAAACAACAGCGACGTTTCATTTGGCTTTGAAGTACGTACCTATTCGCCAACAATACGTAAACGGGTAATCAGGTACAGCGCATGCACACCAGGCTTATTAGCACCACCATTTACAACCTGAATAACTATTCAAGTTCGATCGTACGATTTCAACTTACGTCTTATCGGATTTAACTTTCCGCGTTCGCACTCGCCTAGTCGCTGGCTGTGTCTGTTCTTCGGACTTCTCTCTCACATAGCTCTTTTTTTTTACATCTATAGATAGATATTTCTCATTTCTATTAATTCCCTTCTCTTTTGCTCGTCACTTTACTCGTTTCATCTATTCTCCAGTCTCTTTCGTCTACTTTCTCATAGCTATTGCTCTACCTTAGATTTACGTACATATTTATACAATCGATCTCTGTTTCTTCTCGCATGTTGTTAACGATCGCAGAATTGTTTTACGCTCATCATGGTTTGGTTCGTCACTCTTGACAGTGTTTTGCATCGTCTGTTATCGATATTATTACCTATTGCTTTACCGCACTTTGCCGCATTTATACTTCCGCTCAAATTCATATACTTCTTTTTATTTTTCACCTCCTCGTCTCCTTCGTCTTCTTCTTCTTCTTGTCCGTCGAGCCCAAGAAAAGTACGTTATCCTCCATCTCGTTGATCAGAAATACATTTTTTAGAACGCTATGTAGCTAGGCTATGGCATTCGCGATTGTCGTCACTGGTATTTGTCAATATCTTTATTTTTCTTGTGGTTTCGAGTTGAATTTTGGCAACAAAGTATCAATTGTCCGCTTCAATCGTGTCCATCATTTATCACAAGTAGGTACCTTTTTTTTTTTTTTTATTCCTTCTCTACTCTCAAATATCACCCTCTCGTTCTGCGGTCGAACTTTTATCCGCTTTAGTTGATACTCGGTTAATTTACTCGTAGTGATTATCATCGACAGTTCTTCAAATTTCTTATCATCTGCCTTTTGACTGCTGCTTGTTATCGTTACCGATGTCTGTTTTCTCACCTCTGCCACCGACTGCCGCACTTGCAGCAGCACTAGCAGCAGCGCTCTCCGCATTCTCTATATCCATATCAATGTAACACATCGTCTTAGGCTCTATCGGCTGACTATCGTTTGTGTGGCACGGGGTATCGTAGCAGGGTGTGGCGCTGGGCGCGTAAACATTTTCTAACTGCTCATATTGGCTGAGTGACTCCGTGCTGATTTGACTCATCTCCGACATGTTCCCTCCCTCCTTCTTAGAATCCTTTGGAAATAAATCCCTTTCAAAATCTCTGCGTTCACTTTGCGCCATCGAGCTTGGTGTCGGTTCACCTGCGGTCTCGGGAGTCAGGGGTGCCTTTGTAAAAAGCTGAATCGGCCGCTGGAAGCCCTTGGAAGGATGTGGCGGTATGGAAACTACCTCGCATTTACTGAAACCGACCTCCGGTGACAGCAAATACTGTGTAAACTTGTGCGGTAAGAACTCGATGCTGTGATAATTCTTGTATATCCGTTCCTGAAAGCATAACCAGAAGTATATGATCAGTTTTCTTAATAACGAAAAAACTGCGCCGTCCAGATACAACGATCACGATTACTTACAGTGAGATTCTTCTTCTTTCCATAGCTGCCCCAACTCTGCGGCTCGAGTACAAGTACACCGCCGGGTCTCAGCTGGGCGTGCATTCTTTTGAAAGCTCTCTGCAGCCCCAAGTCGCCGAAATTTAAGTGCAGCCACTTTGTTATCGACAGGCATAATATAGCATCGAACTGCGGCTGTTCCGAAGCCAGCAGCGCGTCGTCTTCCAATATATAGTTACCCTGAAAAATGGTAGAGAAAAAATCGTTACAGGACGCTTTTTTGGAATGACAGCGAGTTTTTGCAGATGTAAATGAAATCGCTGCTTACCTGTACAAACGTGACATTGTATGGGAAGCCTTTTTGACTTTTGTTCTTTGTAAAACCAGGTATATCGATAAGTCCGTAGCTGATTGGCATCGATAGGGGATAAAAGCTCGCGTCGCAGTCTTTTCCTTTCCCTCCGTCTTCATGAGTCGCCGGTGATCTGACACAGTTCACATAATGCTTGACATTCTTCCTCGCTATGTTAATCAGCTTCCTGTCGATGTCTATTCCAGTCACGCTACGTGCGGCAAAATCACGGGCGATCGACAATGTAATGTGTCCAATGTTGCATCCTATGTCCAGCACGTCCTTCCCGTAGAATAACTCTTTTCTTCTGGCGAACACGCCGAGTCTTCCATCTTCTTCGGCATGGGCATTTCGATATCCGTAATACCTAGAAATAAAATTAATTTACCAAATGAGTCCTTGATTCTTTAATCATTTTGTAATAAACTCAAAAAAGTAGATATTTGAAAAATGTTTAATACTAAGAGAATTATAACTTTACTTAATTAAACAAATACCTGTTATAGTTGCCGTATTGATACTGCGCATCCTTGGCTCTAAAGTTGGGCAATTTTTGTGCCTTTTTCTTTTTGTCCTGACTAGCACGATGCTGCGGTCTCGGTTTCCAAGCCCCAGGTTGTGGGATAACAGGACTGACAATTTTATCCTTAACGTCCACCTTACGCAGTCGTTTGTCTTTCAGATCGTCCAGCCCCTTGAGGCGTAACTTGTTCTTATCTTTCTGAGGACTAGTAGTTTCTGGTTTAGTTTCCACTACTGGAGGATTACTAGGCGGAGAACTCAGAGGTGCAGGGGCAAGCTTAATTTCGACCTTCTCTTCAACGCCAGCAGGCACAGGTTCGGCATTTTCTACCGATTCCTTTTCGCTGTTCTTTGCTTCCGAAGCTGGTTCAATAGCGTCGTCCCTTCCAGAGCTGGACGATGCGCGTTTGCGTTTTCTGTTTCGTCTCTTGGAGCCCTTTTTTGTGGGGGAAATTAGATGTTTCTCGTACTCATCATCGTCATTACAATTGTTCAGATTCAGAGGGTCGCATATGTTAGGCGGAATGATAACTTCGATGGCGCCTTTCCTATGTTTCGGCGTCGGCAAAGGACTCGACTTCGGAGTAACTGCATTCATCGCTCTGTTTATCTCCTCGTCTTGCATGCTGTTCAGATTCAACGGATCGCAGATGTTACCGCCGAGCAAAAACTTTGTCGGCGGAATAATACCTCCGTCTTTCTTACGCCGTTTATGAGGTGGGAAAAATTTACCATTCCCTGTAAAACTCTGCGAACGTTTTCTGCTGAACTTAAAATGACGACTTTCCTCGTGCTTGTGCTTCTTGTAAACCAGGTTGACAGATTTTTTACCCTTCTCGTTCTCCTTCCTTTCTTTCACACTCCCCATCCTCATTTGACGATCGAGTTGAGCTGATGACATTTCGCTAATTCTGATTCACTGAACTGAAATAAAAAAATTAAATATAAAATTTGTTTGAAATTGTATTTGCGCCTGATGCTGAATACTAGAATCAGAACAAAAGGCACGAATGCACTAGGCAAGCAGTCGACTCGTATAGATATAAATGTGGCATGGATAAAATAATGTGTGAAATTGAACAACATGACGTTCTTATTTTAATTAATTAGTAAAATATAAGGTTTTAAGTACGACTGGTGTTAATTGTTTAATATCAGTTAAAATGACAAAGAGATTGGGTCTTAGGGATGGGAGGATACGGCGGGTGAATTGATGCATGAAAATTCGAGGAAAATTCGGAATGACAGGTATGTGAGGTGGAAATATATCCAGTCGAATAATTAAACGTTAGCCAAACGTATTGCGCGTAAATTTATCATTCCCGCAACGGCGCATGCGCAATGGGTAGTTTACGTGCCCCGATAATGGTTCAGCTCCCGTGAAGTCTGCAATTTAATATAATGTTTTGACAATTTTGTGGCAAATAGCCCGTTAAACATTACCTCTCAACTGCTCGCGGCTATTTTCTTCCTCGATTCGGTCCACTTTCGACAGTCATTAAGCACACAAATACGCTCTATTCTTCGCTGCAGCGACCCGCCCGTTTTACGACGCCTGCCATACAACCATCAACGATGGCGAATGCCTCCTTTGCTCACTCTGTTCAATCTCCATTTTCCATGTGGGCTGCTGCCTGCCGAGCCGAACTGACTTCGGTTAACTTCGGGCGACATCGCGCAACACGAAAAAAAAGGAGAGGTATTTCGCGGTTTCCCGCCCAGCGTTGAAGCGGCTTGCCCATTGGCCCTTGCCGCTGTATACGGTGATCTGATTGGCCGGATATTTGTAATCTTCCGCGGCTGCTGTTCAATTGTTTTTCAAACAGATATTCACTTCGGATTTTGTTCTGCGAACTCACTTGCGAGTCATCCGATCTTTTGGCACTCGTTACCTTAATTCCGTTTCGTTCTTATCATTTCCAACTCAGGCCTGTTCTCACCTTACAATCTGCTTGCTTAAGGTAAGTCCTGACCATTTCCGTATACGTGATGAGAAGTAATTAAAGAACTGGTAGCTTGCGTTAATTTCTGAATTGTTGTGCCGTTGTCTCGAAAGAGGAACGTGGAAAAAAAAAAATGTCTGAAAAAAATTGTTGGTACCACGGGCTCGTATTTATTACAATACCGATTATCATTTTCTTTTTACTCAGTGGTGATTGACGATTCAGTAATAATTGGCATTTCCCATTTGTCTGAGTCTCAGATATTAATCATTGGCAAGGCCAATGCGTGATTTACTCGTGATAAAAGGGACGATGTGAAGAGAGCCGCGATAATGACGGTTTAAAATTTTTAATCGTCACTCGCGAGATTTTTTTGTTTCGTTACGTTTGCATACCAGCTTCACATTTCGGAGATTTTGGATAACGAAGTAAGTATACAGATATGAATCTATCTTCGGATGAATTATGTATATCTCCATGACATTATGCGTTGAAGAGCTTATTGTACGCCCAATGTGAAAAAGTACAAAATAAAATGGCGGAAAGGAAGAAGAAGGCAGCGAGAGCGTTGATATTCAATTCCGAACCAGCGAAGAACGGAGTCGAAATGATAGGAAGTGATCGTAAAATACAGGGTAAAATAATTTCGAAAGAATTGAAATTTTTCGATACGGTTACCAGCGTCTTTCACGACTTCACCGAGGTCGAGAAAAAAAGTATCAAGGTGAGAAACGCAGTCACATTGTGATTATCATTCTTTAATTCGTTTGCGCAGATAATAATTTGTAACCAATGCGCAATATTATTTCAGGTATCAAGTACTAATCAACAACGATTCGACATCAAGGTGAACAACCAGCGGACGAACCCTGCAGCCAGGGTTTTGGTCTACGAGGATTGCGAGGACGACGAGGATGTGAATGAAAATGGTCGAGCCACGCCACCGAATATACAGGAAAGATGCGCCTCGACGCCAGGAGCACCGATCAAGTCTCGCAAGGAATTCGACAAGAAGGTGTTGAGGCCAAAGAAGCTTGTTTACTACAGCGACAGGGAGAACGAGGAGAATTACTACCTCGTTACGCCGAAGAAGTCGGTTCAAAACCAGGACAAATATACGCGGGGAAAATTAATAGACGTTGCCGTGATGCCAAGAAAAATTCTCAACATCCCTACAGACGAAGCAAACCTTTCCACAGTGATTCGGCAGAGCTTCGCTGCTGGAATGGGTCAGGGATATAGAAAGAAGAACCGTAACAAAGCAGGAAACGTAGTGAAGAACGATTTGACGTATGATAAGGAAAACAAAGCGGATCTAGCGGCGGAAAATGATCAGGAAACTAGAAAAGACCTATGCTGGAGCTATTCCTTCAAGAATTATGATCGAAACGGCACGTGCCAAGGTAATCGGGAAGAATTGACCAATCCGTCGAAGCCGGGAGAATTCACTCACTTCAGAATATAGTTAATTTATTCGTACATAGTCCGTGATCTATTGTTTATTGTTAAATAATATAGTATAATATAATTGATAACTAGTGTATATCGGCTGCACTCCCTATTATGTATAATATACAATTGATATGCTAAAAATCTCAGAATTGCGTCACATTTTATTCAACTAACTCTTCGTGCAGTGCGATTCTTTGACTCCTTATTTTCATTCATCTGTACTTTATTCGGCTCGGTTATATGGATATATTTTCAATTGAAATGGGTTTTCTGATTTTATCGAATAGGTCTGCGATTTTCGAACCATATAAGCCATGGAGGACGATCACAATACCGTGATACCCAACTTACATGGTCTCTGGATCGAATGCTGCGAACCAACTTGCAAAAAGTGGCGTTACGTAGCGAACATCGATGACCCGCTTGAAGTACCTGAAGAATGGTATTGCTCCATGAATTCCGGTACGTCTGAAATATAAATATTATTTATCATATGACGGTGGCGAATGTTCAATATCCCGACACCTGCCGATAGCAGATACCACAATTATTGATCAAGTTTTGAAATATACGCTCACTGTTGTTTTTATTTTTACTATTCGACAGATAAATCAAGAAACAAATGTTCGGCACCGGAGTGCACGGAACTCCCGAAGGACGAAATGTTCATCGAGAGTAAATTCAAGGCAGGGAGTATCGTGTGGGCCAAAGTAATCGGGCATCCATGGAGTCCGGCGATGATCGACTTCTCTCCCGAATTTAAGCGATTTTATTGGTTCGACAATCCCAATTCGATCGTACCGGTGAGACAATATCTCGTTACGCTTTCACTTTGATTTGCGCGTTCACTATGTTCTGTATGACGTAAATTTCATTTGCGAATTTCCAGAGCCAGTATTACGTGACATTTTTCGGCAAAACTATAGTGAACCGCGCCTGGATTAAAAGCAATTTCTTCAAACCATTTGTAGGAAATGAGAATCCCTCGTTTGCCCTGAAGGTATATATGAAAATCTTGTATCTAAATTCTACTCCCACTGCCACCGTACTGTAATAATATAATCCTCGTGGTCTTCTTATACGAAACGTGAATTTCTCTTATTCCTATTTGCTTTGGACTTGTGTAGGCTAAGCTCCGTGGGAAAAATTTGACCGTTTCACAACGCAAAAAGATTGTCGAAGGATGTGCCATTGCGGAGGAGGCAATGCATCTAACAATTTTGCAGAGATTGAAAAAATACAGTTACAACTCTTGGAGATTGGCCAAGCAGCTGTCTAAATTATTTAAGAATACGGAGAATAGCACCAATTCAATTCAACCTGCTCCTCATGCAGATTCTGGTAGCTCTGAAAACGGTGAGAAAATACATTATTATCATTCTTTTTTCATTCATATCTGATAATGGAAAAGGCCTTAACTATATACCACGATCTGTTAAATATAAATTATAGATGCCGGGCTGAGCGGTATCGAAAAGAATACCCTGATCGTCATAAACGACAGACCGAGAAGATCCCTGAAGCAACCAAAAAAAAAGGAACAGGAAAAATATTCAACAAAGACATCATTTAAACGTGAGAAAACACCCGTAGTAACGACAGCAGAAAATGAGAATACAGAACTCAATGACAGCGGGATAAATAATGCTACCGAAATTTCAAGTAGTTCGAACTGTGATTCGTTGAACGACACTTGTAGCGTTAATTCGAGCCTTCTCCAAGACTCCTTGACGTTTAAAGGTGAGGGAACATTTCTGGCTCCCTTGAACAGACATGCGATTGACACGAGGAAAGAGCAGAAAAACCAAGGTGTAGCAGAAAAATATTCGGTTCTCTCTGACAAGAAACATCTGAACGTATCGGATATTCGCAAAGGGGTGAACAAGCCATTCCAAAAGCTCGTTGTGAATTCCAACGTTGCTCAAACGAAAAACAAAGAACCGTCTTCGATTGACAAAGTCATCGAAGAGGGCGAGGCAACGATGGTCAAATCGCCTGAAGTGATAGAGTGCTCACCTCAGCGTCCGCCCAGTAGTCTTTCCCTGAGGTTGAGATCCCTCAACGAGGACAGAAAGAATCGGTGCAGCCTGCAAGGATCGATGTCCGAGAAGTTGATTAGGAATGACAAAGAAAACGAACTTCCGGGATCTCGATATCTTAAAGCACTCTCCGAATTCACAACGAGAGACGAATCGGCTCATGAAAGTTGGACTCAGTCTGGCCGAAAAACCGGAGACCAGACTTCCGCTATCCGCAAACCGCCGGCATGGTTCTTTGATGATAAGAAGAGGGAGGAAGAGCAGGAGAAAAGCTTTGAGAAAGTGATTTCTCGAATGTCTATCGACGGTGATATCGACAGGATTCGTACCGAGGCAAGACAGAGCTTGCTCAGTGAGACGTCAGGAGAATCGGGTCCGACTGTAAGTCGACAGAATGAGAGGTTGGAAAAAAGACCGCAGCACATTCAGGTGAGAATTTTATTCTGTACCAGTACATATTCTATTTGTATCCGATTTATATTATATTTTTTTTCTCGCTTATTGTTTTGCAGTACATCGAGCTGCTCACTAGTGATGAGGATTTTTAACTCGTTTAATTGCGGCGCGTCAAGTGTGACGTAAGTTTTTTTTTGTCTTCTCATTTCACTGCAACTCTTATAAGGTATTAGGCCACATGATCAGTATCGCAACAGGCAGTTCATTTTACAAATTAATTTATCGTACATAAATGTTGTCGGTTTAACTTGAATACCAACTAAATATCGTAATTCGTACCGTGGTGTAATGCGATCTAATATAATAGTAGAAGACGATTAAACAAAAAACGAATAAATCACATCGATACATAATGTGAGGGTAAGAAATATAAATCTATTTCTTCTTTATCGATGTGCGGAAACGGGGCACTGCCGTTGAAGATTTGTTGATAGTAAGTTTTTTAACGAGAACTGAGAACACAAGATTTTACTTACCGACTGGAGCTTAAAGTAGTCGCGTGTGTTGCCGACAAAAAGATTTTCCGGTGTTTCTACTGATTCAGAGATCAGTCGCTAGTGCCGCGCTGCCGCTCCAAAATCATTTCAATTAAACTTGATAATACGAAAATAACGCAAAAACGCGTACGCGAGTTGGCCTAAGTCGTACCTACAGATATATTTGCCGTGTGATTTAATAATTTTCATTCCATGTTAAAAACGATATCTCATTACTTGCGTTGAATCTGATTCTATAAATACACTCACACCCAGAATGGTTGTTTTATGTAATTAACGCAAATACTGTACAAATACGCAGTTTAGTTTTATTTCATTCGCCATATCCCTTCAGCGTGCATCATACTTATATTTAGAAATCACGACGAATGGATTTTTATCCATCGCTATATGTATGCGTATATTTTTGCAATATGTACTTTTCAAGCGAAATATTTTTTTCCTCGCATAGCTATCAATTCGCTACTGGATTAGGTTATCTAGAATTTGCGATTTTAATCACTCATTAGTTTAACGCTGTCTTAATGAAATTCTGCACCCTCTTGTTACACAGAGTTCTTTCAAAGAATCTAGGCGAAGGATTTCATTCAAGCAAATCAAGACCGTATCAGTTAATTAGAACATATTACATACTACAGCAGTATGTTTTAGTATGGCGAAATGCGATGCTGACATGTAAAATTTCCTCGTTATATCGTCAATTTATTTCTCGTCGTCGTTTACATAGAGTCAACATATTTCATTATACAATACATTCCGAATCCTTACATGCATATATAATACTCAACATCCGTTTTTCACTATTACGGAAGCTTAGAAATATACGCATATACGAAGTTGCGATGTAATTGCGTTGGAAAACCAAGTAAATTACGTCACGTAGAATATATCTACGCCCCGAAATTTGTAACGTGAAAATATCGTAACTCCGAGGTATTATACAGAGAAGCCGTTCGAGTTCCGGGAGTTTTCCGTAGTTCTGTCTGGAACTTTCAATCATTTATTTTTGTTTCTCTCATTCCTCTTGCTTCACAAATACGGCCACTAAGGATTCCTCAGCAAAAAAATGTTCAGGATCCAATGCGCACCCGTCACTCGTGTCCATCAGAGTCGGACACATGCGGGGTTATCTAAGGGCGTTGGGTCAAAGATAAGCGCGAAGCGACGCGGCTACTCTCCGGAGGAAAGAAGATACCACACGGTTCGTCGATTATAATACAAGCAGTATAACACAGAGGAGTTCTTTGTGTCTGAATTTCGATACTCGTATTCCACATCCACTGCACATTGGACTGAATTGCGTAATCCGGCATTTTCCACATCTCGTTTCCTCCATCCCAATTCTCCCTTGGCGTTTATTTATTTCATTTTTCTTTTTTCTTCTATCTTTTTTTCTCTTTTACACGTATCGTTGTGGCAAGTATTGCACATGCAAGCTTGCCGGTATATAATCCTTCCTAAAAGAGATGCGGACGTTAAACTGCACGGCTCGTATTTCTATTTGGGTGAATCAGAGACCCGGTTAACGTCCCGTAGTTTCCAGTGACACTGCCGACGCGACGCCGACGCAACGCGTCCCGAGATTATAATAGATCTTCTCCCGTGCATGGCGTCGTCGTCATCGTCGTCCTCAACCCCTCGGCGATGACGAGGTTTTCTTCTCTTGTATTAAACTGAAAAACATGTTTTCAAGTTGAAAAGAAAGGAATAAACAATGGCAAACACTCGGACTCGTTATTCGATTGTATTCGTGATATTTGTGCGCAATTTCTTCTTACGATATAATGTAACGAACCGGAATTCTCCGCCAAATTAATTCGTACGCGTCAATTTTGTTTTGATATATTATTTCGTTTGCACTATTCGAACGGTTCGAAGAGTAAATTAAGCGTTGGGCGCCTGCCGGCGAGCAACCCGCTCAACGTTGCTGAAACTGCATTGTAACGTTGATAAGGAGCGGTAATCAATCTGACTATGTGTTTGCATGAATAATCCTTGATTTTCGCAATGGTATATGCATAACGATCTTTTTTTCGTTGTAGATAATTTTTGCTTCAAATCTTTGAGGTATAAACTCGGAGATTTGCTTATTAAATACACAATTAACGTATAATACGTCCGGTTAATGCCTCCATAATTTACCACTAGCGATAACAACAGTTGACGGCAGCTAGACGCGCGAGTATTTTTAATGCTTCAGGGTAATATAGGCGTAATAATACGTTCAGTATACATAATGTCGTTCCTTTACGACTTGCCTAAGCAAGTAAAGTCCTGGGTTAACGGCAATCGGCGGTAGCCGCTGCTAAGCTGCATGTTTAAGAAAACTATAACGTCGCGCGATTACAGCTTTATACACTAACCGAGAAACTTGTGAGTTAACGCGCGCACCGAGCTGTTTCCAGCTTATCGATAATAATAAGACAGTAAATCACTCAGCGGTCGGAGCACGGATAATCGTACATTCAAGTTCGAAGGTGCAACCCGTGTCGCAGATTATTATATTTATACATCTTCGTCGACTTTTCAGTACCCGTTCAATTATCAAATCCGAAATTCATCACGTCGACAAAATTCCAGATATTCATAAGCCAACCTCCTTAACTTGTGAACATTGAAATTGAAATTTCATTATTTTCTGATTATAGTTAATAATAATCCTATTTTTGTGAAATAATATTCTGCACAAGAACCGTTACCGATTTTTGGGTCAAAATTAACTCAAGTATCATTGAAAAAATTTCGCATGATCCGATCTTACAACGCATTCGGTTTTCCAACATTGCAATGAAAATATTCAATAAACATGAAACACCTGACATACAACACATACCGGGAGAATCGATGCAAATGTTTCACGTAAAACTTAACTTGGTACACATCCGCCTGCATTTATGCAATTCAGGTTAAATTTCACCCGTTTGCCAAATACCGATCATCAAAAATGTGCTTCGAATTGCCTAAATGCAGGCGTATTTATCCGAAAACTAAATTTCCCCTCAGACATTTCGACGGATTCTTCCTACAACATAATTCCTAGTCGTGACAGAACAATCAGACAGGAGTGTGAGGGCGATTTGCGTTTAGTAAATCGACCGAAATGTAAATACGCATATATACATAGACGCGTAACACCGCGCAGCGTGTAAAGTTCTCTGGGGTCACAGGGTCGCAGCGACGTCAGCGGATGTGTCGACCCCGGGCAACGTTCGAACGGCGGCGTCGGCTTGATGCAGTCATCGAAGTAGCCGTCCCGTTACGTTTTTCGAACCGAGAGATGTGGAGCTTCTTCCATTCCGTCAGCTTCTCGACCTCTCGACAAATCGTCGAGCTTTTTCTCTCTCCTCCCCCCTTTGTCGCCCTCGCGTTGCTGCAGCGATGACCCGTAGCAGCCTCCGATTCCCCTCTCATCCTTCATCGGCGTGTCGATAAGGCCATATTTAGCGCGTTATCTCTCCCTCGACACTGTTGCTAACCGAGTTGCGTCGTCGTTGGGTAAGCAATTGAAATTACAAATAAAATCGTAATATTCTCATTCTACGGTCACAATATTATGTAATCGTTAGTCTTTCAGTTTTCGGCTTGTTGAAAAGAAAATTTTTCAACCGTCGCAGTACACACCGAGTCTGTCGGAACCTGTTCTCAAGTTTTAATTTTACCGCTATTTTGCCCGATTTTTTTATTTTTCATCCCCCTTTCCCCCTCCCCAAACTATAAATAACTTAAAAAATAACACAATTTTTGTCTCGCGAAATTTCTTTTTTTCGTACAAAAAATCTAAACAATACGCGTGTACTCAAAGGGTTAAATTTTTTATCTCATCTTTATAATCTCCTTTTCGTCTCGTCCAATCTGACGATTCCGCGTAATTCATTTTTGGTGTTTTTGAAATTGGCACCGAATGATCGTCTTCAAGGGCAATCGAGCATCATCAGCTAGGTTCCAATTCGGGGGGATGAGGGTTGTTGGGCTGAGGGAGTGGCGCAAGCGGCTCGACGGGGGTTCGTTTAATCAACTCTCCTGATCGTCGACGGCGACGTCGGGACGTCGCCCCCTAGTTTTTCCTCGCCATATGTTATATGTATACACTTGTCCGTATTCGCGGTTCTGGGTACGTTATATATCATACGGCTGTGTATGTACACAGGGCCGCAATGTACGGGGGATGTTTAATTTTGGAACGATGATTCCTGCATTGTGTCGTCGCGTCCTGCGTTTCATTTTACCGTCTACCTTATTAGCTATAGGTGTAGGACTATTAGGTATCTGGACTGAGAAAAATTTCATTTTTATTTTTACTTTTTTAGTCGTTAGAAAATATATCGTTGGAGTCACAAGAAGTAATTTCGTTCAAGTAATTATATATACGTAGGTCGGTATAGTCGTCAACATCTATGCAGACATATTTTCTGGCTATTGCAGTGTTGATGTTGAATTGATTTTCTATAAAAAAAAACTCTGTTTTTCATTTATCATAGGAAATTAGTACCGTTGAGGAATCTTGTCACGCTTAACAGTAAGATATAAATAGAACTTTTTCTTTGCTATGTACTGAAACGATTTTGCTTAATATGTACTCCGAGATGCAATTTTTGTGAAAAAATTAAAGATAAAAACCTTTTACCAGCACGAGGCGACAATTTTGTTCTTCTTATTTTGTATACTGCAAAAATTTTGATAACCAACTTTTATTTCGTCTTGACATAAAGTACGATAATTATTATTGATGTAGAGTTGTTATTTTAATTTCTTTTTACGAATTATTTTCTTCTTTTATCACAATCCGCTGTGTGCAAATTTTGTTCGATACAACGTTTTTTAGGAAAAAAAATAAAAAAATTTCCGCATTATTCTTCCTTCGTCGTTGAATACGGCAGAAGAAAAGATCGTACGTATCGATAACTTGGATATTATATACGACGGCCTTGTTTCGGGATTTGTCAAATCGCGTGCGACAGCTGCGGGCTGCGTCACTCAATTCCGTGGCGCACCCCTTTGATTCGAGTCCTGAATTTCGTCGGGCGTTATCGTTCCTCGACGAGAGAAGGACCTGAAATGGAGATAAAATAAAAAAAAATACACACACCCACACGCCCACAAAGAAGAGAGAAAAAAAAAGAAATAATTAAAAAATTCGCATATACCGGTGTATAAAAAAGCTGGTAGCGAACTTAGCAGATTGCATCAGTCCGCGGTTTAGCATAACGAAATTTAAAATCGTGGAAGAAAAAGAAGATAGCGGATTCGATAAGAAGCAGAAACTTGAAAGTATTTAGTTTGGTGCGTGCGTGTGTGCTTTTTTTTTTTCTCTACACATCGTCTAGCTGCATTTTCATCGTTATAATATAAAGACGGAAATTTTTCCTCCGCAACTACGCGTTATTATACACATATAATTATACTTGAGTAAAGTTAGGAAAAATTTTGTTTTACAATTTCCACGTGATATTTATCACGCAGGCATGAATTACGCCGACGTGAATATTTACGGTTAACAATAATCTATATCTCTAACGCATATATACATAATATTACAGATTGTTACATTGATATACATGTATAACAGTTCTGTAAAGATTTGGAATACCTAATATATGGGCAGGCTGAATAGTTCTGAAAGTAAATCGCGTTCGGACGATAACGAGTAAATATTTTTGTAAATTTTTCCAAACCACCGGATAAGAACAATCGGTGATTAGATTAAGGAAAGTGAAAAACTCCGAGAACGCGAACCGTCAACAATAATTATATACTTGTTAGACGTTGCCACGTCGTATGTAATATAAACAGATGTAACCTGCAGCCGCGTGTAAATCAGTGGAAAAATGCGGTGAACTTGGACGCACACAACTCAAATATACACTCTAGACCCGGAATTGCGGTGTGGTAATAAGCCCTCGAAATTCAACCTAATAGACTTTTAATGTTATCTCGTACGGCTCTGCGGCAGTATTTATCCTCTACGTTACATCTACGTACGTACGTAAGTACACGTATGTTGTGTACCTGATAATACGTGCAGAGGAATTTCCTAAACGAATTTACCTACGCGATGCGTTTCGCTGATTCAGCAGCGCGTTGTTACAAGTCTCCGCATTCTGTACGGTGCTTGATCATCCTTCATTTAGTTCAGTATAAATACATACCTGATACTAATTACTGTACCAGTTAAGAATGACCGAAAATAATCGATATTTTTTTTATTACTCACGTGAACGACGCAATAGAATATCAATTTATGCGATTATAGTATCAATTATTATCGTTGTCTATGATTAGTTAAAGATAAATGAATATTCTTACATGAAACTTTGAATAGTTTTAATGAAACTATAATTTATAAAAAACACATTTCCAAATTTTTGTTTCAAATGTACCGTTTCAAAAAAATACTCAATAATCGATTAATCGTGCTCGTGTTCACGGTCATGTCCGCGTATTATTTTGGACTCGATTAACCGACGCATCGATTATTTTTAGCTCAGCGGGCATTACTAAATTATACGCCTTGTACTCACGATCATTACGAAATTTGGAATTTGGTGAAGAACAAGGCGCAGATGGAAATTTGAGGACGGTTTGACAATCCCTTCGCGATTTTCGGTGATTTTTATTCGCACGCCGTGTATCGAGGACCGCGGATAAAGAAGCAGGAAGAAGAGGCTGTGTCGGTGAGTCAGCCGGAAAGAACAATGGGGAATCACACTTCGACGGACAGTCCGAAGGAAGCCTCGACGGCGGGGAACGTCGGGACGCGAAGTCACTGACCAGGACCGGGACGACCACCCTGCACAGCCTGCAGAGGCGCCGGTTTTATAAATATTTCGTTACTGGCCTCGCCGGTTCTTTTCGAACGCCCTTTCATTCCGCCCGGAAACGACGGCGTGGCGTCCTAAATCTGAATTTCGCAAGTCTGGAAGTTTTACGGAACCGAAAAGTCTGCGTCGTAGGTAAATCGAGGGGGAAGAAATTGGGAATGGAAAGTTGGAATCAGGCTGCGCGATAGAAGGAATATATATCGAATTTTTAAACAGTGGAAAGAATTTTTTTCACCAATAGGTAAAGAATTTTCGTGTATCGCAACGGGTGAAGAAAAGTAGTATAAAATACGAACATTAGCCAAGATTGTATGCGAAATGGACGTAATAACGTTATAGCAAGCTTAGACATTTATCTAAGAATGGTGAAAATTTTGAATCTTAACCGTTCACGAAACGGATTTTCTCGTCTTGAATAATTCCGTATTAATTACGCGATCCTTTTTCAGTGTGTGGGCATTATACTTTTGACCCTCGCCGCAGAAGAGGAGTCTATTTCGACGGGTGAAAATAGTAAAAAAACGGGAAGAAAATGAGAGAACAAAGTCTGGAGACGGGTGAAAAAGAGCGGCGCGGAACGTGAGAAGGCGCTAACGGAGACGTGCGGCACATAAGCGGCAAGTAGGTGTAGTAACCCTGCGCAATGCGTAAAAGTGAAGTAGCAGCAGAAGCAAAACGCGGTGACGTGTCGAGGCTCCGCGCAATGCGCGTAACGCGCCTATCGCGCGCTTCGCTCGCCGTTCTTGGAACACACTTTGTCTTGGCACGAGTCGAGCGGCGCCAAGAGGATGGCTACGCGTCGTTGAGTATTACGCTTATTTCTCATTACATACAGCGTCACCCTTTTCGGCTACAATTTATTTATTCTCGCGCGAACCGCGCAGTCCTACGATTTATCGAGTTGGACCTCCGGCAGCAGATTTTACGTAATTCATGATCGATCGACTTTCGTACCAACTGGAAAAGTGCAGGAATCGAGGAATTCTTGTAGTTACATACTTCGTGATCGTTCCTCTTTTCGTGCGGTCTGGAAAAGTTTTCAGGAGCCAATGAATTCTTGTATTCGTATACTTCGTGATCTATTGTCTTTTCATGAAATCTGGAACAATTCGCAGGTGTCGAGGTATTCTTATAGTTGCATACTTCGTGACCGATTGTCTCTTATGCGAACTGTAAATTTTCAGGAATTCTTGTAGTCGCATACTTCGTGACCGATTGTCTTTCAGCGATCACGAAAAGTTGAGGAATTCTCAATAAGTACCTACTCCGTAATCGGTCGCCTTGTCACACGATCTGAAAAACTCGAGAAACCGAAAAATTGTTACGCGTACATATTTCATGATCGATTATTTTTCGCGGATAGAGAAATATGAAGTAATTCCACGATTTTCCACACTTCATTGTCGATTTGCTTTATTATATCCAACACATTTCGTATATAAAATACAGTTCTTCGTTTCGGATTCTCCGTCGCTAGTTATACTTTCTACTTCGACTCGTTTTTTTTCTCAATTACATCCCCGATAATTGTACATAAATCAGCAACTCGTAATAATCGTTTGCGGTGTTGCGTAGCTGCGTTACAACAATTATTCCGCAGGTGGTTTCCGGACGCTGCGGCGGTGCCGCGTTTGTATATTATAATTTATTATTAAAACAGCGAGTTAAATTTCAACCACATTCAACGGAGAATAATGTACAATACGTATGTGCAGACATTAACAAATACCAAGTTGTTTTGCATTCCCGCGCCCACGTGATCATCGGATAACTCGCACGTGAAAATGTCAGCGTTTAGGAGCCTGGCATGTCCGCGACATAAGCCAAGGTGAGGAGATGACACGGTTTTGGCATCGATTAACGCGCCGCACAGAAATTGGCACGGCAGAGAAATTTCCTTGCCAAAATATGTGCAGTGTCTCGGGACTGAAGGTTCGAGACGTGTGACAAAGTTGCGTCGCCGGAACGCAATTCATTTTTATTTATTCACTCGTGTATTTCTATTCCGACAATAGACATTTCCGGGCGACTTTTTCTCGACTCGGGCAAAGGATCGTCGAACTTGTTTTGTTTTTTTTTTTTTACAGAAATAAATTTAAAAAAACTTTAAAAATGCATCCAAATCAGAATTACGCAGATATCTTATAAAACCTGTGCAATGTAAAACTCGCCGTTACGTTAGCAGTATCGTACACGAATAAAATATGAATTATGGTTTAAACACGATAATTGTTCGGTGGTTATGAGATTCGAGTGCGCGGGGAGAGCGAATAAAGTTGTGTAATTGGTAGAGATAAATTCGAAAAACAACGAATCGAGCTGTTGGTAATAATAACTCGTCATGTGCTAACCGCGCGATGGCTATCTTCTTCGATAGTGACCGGTCTGATTTAAAAAAAAAAAAAAGAAACAACGGCGAAGAAAAAAAGAAACGAGATCGCCACGGTCACTGTGCGGTCGCTACTTTTGATTAAATGTGATTAGGCGGGGACTGAAAACTCGAAAAACAAGACCAACTTAATCTATTTCCTTGGTGTTTGATCGATATTTAATAGTGTAAGCAATTTGACTTGGAATTTAATTCTACCGATTTTCATTGCCTACTCTACTGTTCTTAATTAGCCGAAATGCCACAACTGACAACGAGTGAATCGATAGATAGAATTGAAAGTATAAGTGTGAACAGGACACGGTGGATTCGTATGGCAGGGAAAAATGAGAAAGGTAGCGGAAGGAGAGAGTAAAAAAAATATGTAAGAATCGAAATCTATCGAGATCATCAACGAACGTTCGCGCGTGATCATTAATCTTGATCTGTACGGATCTTCGAGTAAAGTCGATTACATACCGAATGGTTGAATACCAGTGTACATCATGTATAACGTGTATAACGTAACAGCGTCAACTATCGTTATACATATGTACGAATTCCGTATGTAGCCGGTTCATATATGTACAAAATAACGCCGAAGGCGATAAGCGATCCCATTTAGTCAACGAATTAACGATCTAAAGTTGAAAGGTCGCGTAGCTATAGATAAGATTAAGACTTGAGTTAAAAATGCATCGTTACGTGAATACGTAAGATATAGTTTGTACACGCAAGTGTTGCCGTTACAAGAATCTAACGATGCATGACAAGCACCGTGAGCTCCACAAGAACCCACAAAACTGTTTCCCTTCTGGAAAGAACACGGGATAAATTGAGTATGTGGTCGTTTGAGATAAAAAATGAGACGGGAGTAAAAAGTACAGCGAAGGAAAGTTACAAATTTCCTATCTCGATACCGAGAGAAACACATTGTAAATTCTAACCGTACAATACACCACGAATCGTCGATATTAATCCGAGTCGAGTGAAATACTACATTTTCGAAAAATCTTCGTCAACTTTGTTCATACAAGCGAAATAGCTTGAAATCAATTTATCAAATCAAGTTATGACGCTTAAAATATTAATACACGCTGAAAAATCGTGACGCCAATTGAAGTTCTAGTTATACATTGTTCTCGGTCTAAACGTGGCAACGACCGCTATCTAGTCCACCGGAGAAAAAGCAAAACAAAATAAAAATCAACAAACAAACGGTCAAAATCGTGTTACTCGTTGAATAAATAATTACGAAACAAACTTGAATCTACACTAGTTGTAACATAACTACTTTTCTCTGACAGCGGTAGTTTCTCAAAATCATAATTACCGTAATGACAGATTTTATGCTAAAAAATATGAAATTGAAATTCTTTGATGAAAATTCCAGATTTTCCAAATTTTTCCTACAAATTGAAAAAACCTGTTAAACTAGCCACTGCGCCTGATTACCGGCAACCAGAGGGACGGCAGTCCGCGACGCCTGATCATTGGCAACCGAAATCACCGTCGCGGTCAGACCTTGCCTAATTTCAGGCGTCCCTCTAGAACCAGCGGTCCGAGCTCTGGTTGGCGCCTTCTCCCCACCATTTCGTACATCCCCCCCCCCCCCCCGCCGTCCCGCTCCACCGGGAGCCGCCGCGCAGCTCTGAGCGCCACGTTGACCGCCAACAGTTTCGCCCACCTCCTCGTCTCACGCCGTAGGCGAAAAGGTTCAGTTCGTGTCGATCGCTGACGGCATGCGGTTGGCAGTTATTCGGTGCGGAACGATCCGAAGTACAACGCGAAGTAAGATGAAAGTGCGTTTAATTAAAATTGCCTGATACACGAAATCGACGGCTAATTGTAAAACTAGCCGCGCGAAGTTGGCGTTTTTTGATCAGTGCTTTAACGGCCGCTTTCCGATCGAACGCCTAACGGCTGGCTGACCCGTCTTCGAAATCATTCGCCGCGCACTTCACGCCGGTCCGCGGAGGCTACGTGATCGAAATTTCACGTCCGGATAACAAAATTACCCCGAATTCGTTTCCGTTCTCGAATATGTCGATCGTTTCACCGGTTTTTTCATCCATCTCAAGATCGCAGACTGTTTTGTTTTTCAGTAAAGTGCCGAGATATGACACGTATCGTTGTTTGTCGGGAATAATTATGATCCGTTGAACGGGTTCAATATTTTGCGTTGTGATGAGAGAGAGAGAGACACAGAGAGAGCAAAAAAAATCGTAAACATCCGAAGATCGCGCGAGTATAATCCTGCTTTATTTACGCTCACCAGTGAACACATAAATACATTAAACCCATAAAACCGTGTTCGATTTGAATACCTTTTCTAAATAACGAGACTAATAGAATAAAGTAATTGCATAAATAGCCTCGCGCGCTTCTTCGTCAATAATTCCTTCCTGAAACCAGCTATATATTGGTTATGACTCGACGATGCTGAAAGGTCATTTAGGTGCACGAAGAGAAGAAGAAGAAGAAGAAACCTCTCGGATCGAGATGAAGGTGCTGCCGTAGAAACCGGAAGTTGAGTAAAACGGAAAATGTGAGTGTATAGAATTTCACCGAGCCTGTCGGTTTTCTTTTTTCTCACAATTAACTAATCTCCTCTATTTACACCGTAACCAATTACACCCGTCCCTTAATCGGGCAGAGAATGCTACGATCGTTGATATACTACGCGATTGAAGTTGGTAACTTTATCGTAACGAGACATCGTGAACAACAAAATCGCTATTTTCATATTTTTACAATGGCTTCGAAGGAAGGATGATTTGAAAATGTGATTACGCACGTTTTGCTTTTATTACGGCTTACCGAAAAGTAACGCAATTTTCGTGGCATGAGTCGTTGCGGTAACATTGCCAACTTCAGCATGGTGATATATATATATATATATATACATACTGTAACTACACGAGTACTTATCTACAATATTATACCTTACACATACATATATATATATATATATAAATATCTGCAGAGCAGATCGATATCGGGTGATCAAGTTTTTGCGGTTTATACCTCTGGCCAATAATAAACGGGAAATCGAATTATAAATGTCAACAGACGTTTCTTATTGTTAAACCGTCGTATAGGGGGGGGGGGGGGGGGGAGAATATCAATATAATCTAGCGTCCAATTATCGTCAAGCGACGTTCGTTTGTTCGACGCGCGCGATAAATCAAACATAATTACGTAAGTAGATCGTTGTTTCTCGGTCACATCGTTTGTCAATGATGATTCTCCATGTGTGCGTGTGCTGTGCGGATTTTAGAAAGTACATTATACATAACTGTCTAATCAGGCCTTAGGAATCGATGCAGGGAGAAGTAAGAAATCGCGAGGTATAGAAAAAGTGGAAATAAAAAATTGAAAGAGCACGAAGATCGGACGGAGCGTAATGAATGAAACACTTTATTACCTGCACAAATGTATGTAAATGTATGTATTATATATATAGCGTATAGATTATACATACCTGTTTATAATCATGTAAACGAACGCGATTAGACACGTTGATCGATTTACGTACGTATTTACACGCATACACGCATACGGAACGTGATGACGACGATGATGACTGGCTAAATTCAATTTCCTGCAACGCGTAACGCCGTTTCGCCTTTCTTTTCCGATGTCATTCGATATCTTCCAATCGATTCTTATATACCCGTGTATAATATTCCATCTTTATTCTATAATACAGTCTTAACTTTCAATTTGAATCGCGTCGTCGATGCGGCTAATTGGGAATCTTTGAAAATAATTCTCTCGAGAACCTTATAAAATTCATATAAAAAAAATAAAAAAAAACATCATCTTCCCAGCTTCATTTCTCTTGTAAAAGAAGCAGTAAAATTTACCCGCTGTCGTCACGTTTCAATGGTACATATAACAATATCTTACATGTACATATAGTAAAAGCTTGACGAGTCACGTTACAACGTTTATTTTAAAACAAAGTCTAAAATAAAAAGAACATTCATTTACCACTCATTTAATTCTTTCTCCTCCTTCATTGATTCTCTACTCGGTACTCGGATATTATTTATTCTACTTTCTCTCCGTTGCTCTTCTCACCGTGATATTTCTCTTCATTTCTTTCTCTCTCTCTCTCTCTCTCTTTCTTTCTCTCTTTCTCTCTCACGTCGAACAAAAGCCGACCTTTCGTCGCGCATACAAGAACACACGCATAGCCTCCTCCGCGAGTTGCGGTCATTCTATTATCACATTTGGCCATCGAGTCGCAGAGGGACTAATTAAATTATCCCCGCGTCCAACGTCGCGAGTTATACGCACACGAACGTATTACTGTATAGCAGTCGAAAGGAACCCCTTATTGTCTTTCAATGGGCAGTCGCAGGTATTTCCTTTTTTCCCTTTTTCCCTGCGACGCAATTTTTTTTTTTTTACAACAATCGAACCGATCGATTCGATTAAAAGAAAAATGAAGCATAATTTACAGGGTAAGAGAAGTTGAGAAAGAAGCAAAAACAAAACGTCGAACTTTTCGCCAGCATTTATTCGCTACCTTGTTGCACACGTTTTCTATTCATTCAGCTCATTAATTGTTATCGCGAGATCATTAGTTTTTTTTTATTTTTTTTTTTCTTCACGTCGCTCTTTTAGACCCGCAAAATTTTTACGTTCCTTTTTTTTTATTTTTTTTTTTTTTATTTCCCGTTGTTTCACAACCGCAACGTCACCAATTTTCTCTCATTTCTCGCCGTCGCCTAATTAATAATCATGCTCTTTGTACGATCGCTGCAAAATATCTATTACAGTATACTTATCGTACCCATAATAATATACTGTCGATCATTCGGAGTTTATTTAACACGCGACACGATGTCTGTTTGCAATGTAATTAATTCACGTATATTGCAGCGTTATGCTAAAAATGGGCACATGTGTGTATCTTACACATGCACGCGCGTGTACGCGTGTGTGGCAACGTCGTTATGACGACTCGAGGAGACCGGGTATATTATTTTCACGTGCTGCTGCAGGTTGATTAATGTGGCGCCATGCGAGGACAGAGAAATTATACACACGCGTAACGGCATGTGTGTGCGCACGTACGTACGTTTATTAAGTTTCTTCGTCGTTTCGAAAGTCCCAGCGATTTAACTAATTAGTGTGTTAATTTAATGTCGCACCGTTATACACGCACGCACGCACACACACATATATATATACACACACGCGTGTATATACCGAGGCGTTTTATTGTATATGTATTTGAAATATTCCGGGAGCTCTTTGGAATCGTGCATATATATATATGCCTATATTATGAACACTGATAATTATTGTGGTAGCTATACAGTGAGGTTGTTCAATAATTATATATATATATATATTTTTTTATATCATGAAAAGTTTTCTTCCTTTCTTATGCGTATATTTATTATTACGCGTACGTATGTTATAATTTTGACACCTGTAGATGCGAGGAATTTTGAAGTCGACCAAAATGGTTGTATTATCGTGTTACGTCGATGAAGTAGCTGGAAGACAGAATGATGGGGAAAAAATGGAAATTTTGAAGAAGAAGAAGAAGAAGACAAAAAAAGGAGGAAATTTAATAAATAAAACGTCGCGACCTGTCGCCATCGCGGTTTTTTATATTTACTTATTACATCGCTACTACAAACGCGATATAAAGCAAAATTTTTGAACACGGTAAAAGAAATCTTCTTCACATTTGCACAGAAATTACGCGTGTGAACTTGGCAGCTTGTAATATAACCGCAGTGATTCTTACGGCATTCAATACAGTTCTACGGTACCTGATATTTTGTTAAAAAAAAAAGAAGCAGCTCGTATTCACGATTACGACAATAGTTGAGACCATTGCAGTCCCGTAAATCAATGTATAAATATTCGTAAACAATTTTGAAACAATAAATCTAGATAATCGTGAGATGGTGATGCAAAAATGCGCGTTCTGCACTTTACGGAGATTTTATATGACAATTTAAATAATAGTTCTCCTCACTGAGAGAAATTTTTAGTTCCGGTTAACGCTCAGTCTTTAACTATTTTCATTTTTTACCACAATCGAAAAATATAGTTCTGGGTAGAAAATGAAAATTCGTTTTCCAGCTGTTACCGGAAAGTCTAGTATGCGTTGCTATTCTTTCTCATTACGATCGCTGTTGCTAGATTTTCTTGCAACTGTTGCGATAATTTAACGCTTGTGCAACGATAAATTGGCGTTAAAGCCTTGTTTAATTAAAAAAGTATAGTAAACCTCAGAAACTGATTTTTCGTTGCAATAACCAAAAAAGGATCGACGATGGCGCAAAATGGTTAGGCGTACCTCGTTTTTCGTAGTTCCAACAATATTCGAACAGTTTTTTTAACGATACCTGTTTTGCTGAAATTTGCTAGTTACTATAACAAATGAAATTTTTGTCAGTGCTGCAGAAAGGGTGAGAAGAGTTTCGAACTTCAGCCTTTTCTAGATAGTTTTAAAAAAGAAAAGTAAAAATTTTCAAGTTTGTGAATAGATTGTGCGGTAAAGCAACGGATGACCGTGAAATGCAGTCCTATATATAATAATACGTGATATAATTCTGGTATTCCTTCGTGAGTTTGAAATCGAGTTCTGGTCTCTCGTAATGTTTGAATAATTATTAACAATTTTTTTTTTATCAACATCCCAAGTGGTATACCACTCCGGTAATGACACACCTTGTTTTTACTTAAATCATGGTCCTCGCCAACAGAGAGAGAGAGAGAGAGAGAGATTGTCAATTTTATTTTAATTTTTTTTTACTTTTACCTTGCGTTCTGCTTTCTACTGTAGAACTATATTATTTATTGTTACTTTTACGTAGGCGTTCGAAAATCGTGATTGGCGAACTATTTATAAAATTATCTAATACGCCGATTTCAAATACTTCCATTTTTCGTTCCAGTTATATACAATGTAATTATCGTTGCATTATCTCGTTTCTAATTATGTCCTAAATAATCTCATGCACATATATATATTAACATCAGGGGAAAAATCATTATTTCGCAATTTAAAATTACTCTGAAAAAGGTGACGTTTTTCAAATGAGAGCAGGCTTTGTTTATCATGCTTTACAAGATATATAGCTGATCTTAAAAGATGCCAAGCAACGATTTTTTTTCTAAACATGCATGTTTACGGCAACGTTACTAACTTCATTCTCATATATATACATGTGTGCGTGTGTGTGTGTATTTATTTCCATTCCGCAGTTTAAATCGATATTAACGATCACTCTCAGGTTATTATAATGTAGAATTCGAAATATTTAAATCACATTTTGTACGCAAGTACCTAAACATAAACTCTTTTACATCTTCTTCATAATGGCAAAGTTATAGTGGATTTTATATTATACACCGATTCCGAATTGTCCAACTTGATCTCCTCTTTAGCAGAATTCTTTTTTTCCGTTTCTTTTCTTCGTCTGTAGATTTCTCGTCGTCGCGTGGTAATTTTTCGTTTCTCTTTCACGTCCGTACATAATATTTCCTTAACAATTTTTATATATGTATATACACACACATATCTCTGAACATCGACGTTAGTTTTCTCTTATAATTCCTGCAAGCGAGAAGGCAGCAGAAGAAGAAGAAGAAGAAGAAGAAAAAGAAGAAGAAAAAGAAATGAGAGGATAGAAAAATGTGCTTTTATATAATCACCGCGCCGGGCTGAATCTCCTCTTCCTCCTCCTCTCTTCCTCCTCTATCGCGGTATTAATACCGGGCAATAAATAAGAAGGAACGTCGCGCATCGCGGAGAGGAGAGGAGAGGAGAGGAGAGGAGAGGAGAGGAAATGGGTGGGTACTAACCGGGATTCCGAAACGTTGGCACGCCGGTCTCTCCTCTCCTTCTCTCCTCCTCTCATTCTCTCCTCCTCTCCTTCTCTCCTCCTCTCATTCTCTCTGCCCGTATGCCGCTGCACACGTACCATAAGTTTCTACCTTATAACCCCACCGGCATATATCTTCTCTCTTAAGTATTCAAATAGTTGCTTATGTATACCTATAATGCCGTAGTTTACATGCAGGTGTCGTCATGTATGAGAGAAAGTGAGAGAGAGAAGGCGCATAAAAATCCTCCACGCTTACAAAATATCGTGTGTGTGTGTGTGTGTATATATATATATATATATATATATATATATATATAAATAAATAAATAAATAAATAATAAAGGGACCGCGTTCGTTTATAATAATTGCAGCGATAAAATAAAATAATGTGGCATGGAATTAAACAGCAGCAGCAGCAGAAGTTTGGATTACGAAGTCGTTTCGTGCGGTGCAGTTCGGAGATAAAATGGATAAAGGGGATGCAGGACTGTCTGTTCACATCTTACCGGGCAGCATTAGATTAAGGATTGATTTTCTAATACTGTCAGGTAAAGATGTCGTCAGAAATCCGATTTCAACGCTGTCGTCTCGATAATTAATTATATCATCGATTACGTTGCAATACACCTGCCTTAAATATGCAGTATAACATTTCACGGTGAACACACGTAAGTGCAACGAGAAAATATATCGCCGACGATGATGATGATGATGATGATGATGATGATGATTTATGAAAACTCGTTTCTCTACCGCGTAAAGAGAAATGCTAAAAGCCTGTGGATGTATGGAATTTCTCTTTTGAAATAACGAAAGATTTTGGATGAAACGTGCGTAAAGAATTTGTGATAACATTTAACCGAATCATTGATATCCGTAAACAGAAAATATATGTGCAAACACATGTATTCACGAATCGAAAATGGACGCAATTTATTTTTAGCGACGTGTCGCCAGTTATTTGGAGTGAAAAACAGGCGAACAAATCATTGTAAATTTTTGTGGGTGTATCATATTTATAGATCTGTATGTATAAAAATCCGTGCTGATATAAAATGTGATGTTTATCGTCGTTGGAAGAAGAATCTATGATACTTGTATATGCGTCGTTGATTCTACTGAAATAATTAATTAAAATCGCGGTTTATTACATTCGAAAAACAGGGCGACAAATATTCGATTGTCTAATTGATTGTAAAAAAAATAAGGAGGAGAGGGGGTGAAACATAAAAAACAACAACAACAACAACAAAAATAATAATAATAATAATAATAATAATAATAATAATAAACACTACGCAGAATTGTTTTTACACAATTGTTATAATATATATCCGATCGAAGAATTGCTGGGAAAATAAAAAATTGCAACGGTGAAAATGCTCAACTTTTTTTCTTTTTTTTTCTTTCTTTCTTTATCGTTGATTTTTATCATTGACGTTTTTTATCGATCAGCCGAACGCAGGCAACTAATTGATACGTGTCACATACCAATAAAGTTGTTGTTTCATATTTTTCTTCATCTCTTGGTATATTTTATAATGTTTGAAATTTCGTACCGATCGGATTACCGTTTCCCTTAATTTCTATCAACATTATATACAACGTATGTTATAAATGCTGTTTTGATCAGCGATCCGAGTGACGTATGAAAAAGACCGCTTTTTAATTTTCTCAACTTTATTTTTTCGGTCTTTAGCTTTGGGATCGTTTTGTTATAATTATTATACACAGCCTACACGGTAAAAGGAAGACCTTATACTTTGACTTTGTTAAATCTCAATTTGAACGATGAATATAAATATCTAGAAAAGATAATTAATCTCGACGCTCGTATAATAAGACGAGATCTCAGCTGCCGTATTACGCCCAAAGGAATGTGAATTATATTATACTTATCTCGCGTGAAGCGTCGCGTTGGTCTTACCTAACGGCTAACATCTAAGACGATGCTTTTTGTTTGTTTTTTTTTTTTTTTTATATATTTTTTTGTAGAAACGAGACGGAAACTCTCTACATAGAATATTTAGTTCAACTAAAGGAGTGCATAAAAATTAATAACATATAATATGTCGAGTCTGCGTTTGTAACGAGTTTCGTAAGTTTTGTGCTTTACAGTTATTACCTGCACTGAGAAAAATTTTATTTGTTACAGTAACTAGAAAAATTGAGTAAAACAGGTATGGTTAAAAAAACTTTTCGAATTACGCAAAAACGAGGTACGCTTAAACATTTTGATCTTTCGCCGATCCTTTTTTGGTTATTGCAACGCAAAATCAGTTTAGGAGGTTTACTCTACTTTTTTAGTTAAACAAGGCTTTAGCGTCGATTTATCGTTGCACGAGCGTTAAATTTTTGCAACAGTCGCGAGAAAATATAGTAACAATAATCGTAATGAGAAAGAATAGCAACGGATACCAGACTTTCCGGTAACAGCTGGAAAACTAATTTTCATTTTTTACCTACAACTATAATTTTCGATTGTGATAAATAATGAAAATAGTTGAGGATCGAGCGGTAAATGGAATTAAAAATTTCCATCTGTGTACACGCGTTATATTATTATGTAGTGAAGAATTGATAAGTAAGAAGGCAGCTTTATTGTATACAACATGACATACCTGTACGTTTATTATGTAATTGAAGAAAGCGGCATTAGCGATAAGTAGGTGTATAAAATTGTTATTATTATCGTCATAAAAACACCTCGTTATCAGTCTCAAGCATTGTGAAATTATACCGAACAATCACGGAGTCTTGACGATAGAATTAAAAGATTTTTTTCCTGCTAGTCATTTATCACCACGAAACGTGCGGTAAATAATTCGAAAATCGCTGGGTCGTTTGTGTTTTGTTATTTACCGGGAAAACCGGGAAAACTCGGGGAATTTCTAAAATGAGACGGGAATTTTGAATTTCTTGATGAAATAAATTCCTTCTTATACCTACCGTAATTGATACGAAACCTCCTTTCGTTTTTTTTTCTTACCGAAAATCGCTGGCTGTTGTTTGTAAATTAATAGTCGGACGGTAAATTAATTACAAGGTAATATTTAATATATTAGTATTAATGTGCAAAAAAATTGTCATTAATCAGCGGCATATGTCTTGGAAGGTTGCTGAAAACCTGGAATAGTCGGCTTCCAAAAAGCGTACGAATCCTGTTAAAATACGGAATAATCTTGACTCTGTGTATAACTATAGTTGTAATAAATATCCGTCGAGTCTAATTCGATTATTGAAATAATATTAATAACAACAACAACAATAATAATAATAAGAACGAAAGAAAACGAAGGGGAGAAAAATAAGAATAGAAAATTGGTCAATTAGCCGCTTATTCAATCGTCGTCGGCCGTGCAGCGACCGTCAAATCGAGCCAATAATAGAATTATAATACGCGCTGCCACCTTACCGCTATATATACATGTCTTTATATATATATATATATAGAGACGCATTGAACATATATATCCGTGTACGTATATAGATTACAGAACACCGCGTTGGTGATCCAGTGACGAAACATGATCAGCGTTTTCACAATCAGTTCCGCGCCGTCGATTCCGATCTTGTATCGATCCTATCCGATCGATCCGAAGCAGGGATTGATTGAGAAAAATTGTCTCGGAATTTTTTTTTTTTTTTTTTTTTTTTTTTTAATTTCTACAAAAATTTTTTTACCACGCGTTACCTCTTCTTATTAATAACGCTATTCTTTGAGACCACGAGTCCATCCGTCGAATCAGAGCCAATGCTGTTGTTACAATTACGGTAAATTATGATCCAGTTTTTCGTCAGTTTGTACGTTGACTCAATTTTTGTCATTTTGTAAGAGGGAGAATTTTTTTTTTTTTTTTCCCCCCGTATAATTTGAATAAAATTGGTTGAGAAAAGAGAAAGAAAAAAAATGAAAAAAAAAAAAACGAACGGACGAAACGAGACAAAAAAATGGGGAAAAAATTGAAAACCGCGAAAACCGCGAATTTTTTTATTTGACAGAACAGTGCTTCGATTAGAAAAGAAAAGAATGTGGCGTTATTAATTTGAAAACCGTGAAGAAGATATTTTTAAAAACAAAAGGATGAAAAAAAAAAAAAAAATCACACAACAAGAAATTGAAAACACGAAAGTTGACTGACTGCCGCTTGCTTCGCGCTAGGTCTGAGGAGGATATCTGCCACGCCGACAACAAACAGACGGCAGCTGCCTCTTCCTACTTTTCCTCTTTTTCCTCTTTTTCCTCCTCCTTCATCTTTTCTTTCTTTTCTTTCTTTTCCTTATTTTCCTCCACCGTTAACGAACGAACGAACGAACGAACGTGGAGAGCAAGGGAACGAACAGAAACGAAGCGCTCTGTTTAATTTAAAACTTTTTCTACCGTTAGCTGTATATGTGTGTATACATATATATACATATATGTATATATATATTTATACATGCGTATTTTATACATTTAGTGTATGTATATACCTTGCACTACCACACGTACTTAACATTCGTCGCCCGGACGACGACGACGATGACGAGGATCGCTACCGACTATCTGCTAGCGTCGCGATCAAGATGGCTGACAACACGCACATATGCATACATTCATATATGTACATGTGTATTATACATATATATATATATATATGTATGCCGCGACGTCTGGACCGAATATCTCTTCTCACTTCTTTCTGCTCGAATGCGATTAGATGTATGTATTATAATGTTGTATTGTATATTGTGTACACATGGTGCAGATAATTTTTGAAATACGCTGTGCACGATTGTGATGTGATTTTTTTTTTCTTTTTTTTTTCTTTTTTTTTACGAATATAGCGTAATTTGTCGTCGCAGAATTATGGTAATGCTAGTTTCACGCTTTGATTAATATTTTGTATGTATAATTAATTGCATGTAATTATACGATTATGAAAATTATAATGTTTTTCTGTCTGTCTTGTACTGATGTGAGAGAGATTTTTAGTACCGGTTACCGCTCGGACCTTGACTATTTTCATTTTTTACCACAATCGACAAAATATTGTTTCAGGTGGAAAATGAAAATTAGTTTTCTAGCTGTTACCGGAAAGTCTAGAATCCGTTATTCTTTCTCAATACGATTATTGTTACTAGATTTTCTTGCAACTGTTGCGAAAATTTAACGCTTGTGCGAGAATAAATTGACGTTAAAGCCTTGTTTAATTAAAAAAGTAGAGTAAACCTCGGAAACTGATTTTGCGTTGCAATTACCAAAAAAGGATCGACGATGGCGCAAAATTGTTAGGCGTAGCTCGTTTTTCCAAATTTCAACAATATTGAAATAGTTTTTTTTAACGATGCCTGTTTTACTCAATTTTTCTAGTTACTGTAAGAAATTAAATTTTTGTCAGTTCGAGCACGGAGTTGAAATTCCGAATTTAAAAAGTTACGAGTTTAATGCTGGCGAAACTTGGAATAAAACAAATACGTACTTCCACTTTTTATCCTACGACGATTCTGTATTTCCGCTTATCCTACATCTGGAATTTTACCATTTGATATTTTGAATTTTATATAAATATATATATATACACCTATTTCCATGCTTTCTATATTCTTAAACTTCATCATTCATTCATACATTAATTACAGTTCTTCATCCATTCGTAGAAATGTAAATCTAACGCCAAATCTTTTAAACTCTGGTGTTTTTCGCCAACGAATTTTTATCATTTTTTCCTCCTCTTCCGTCTCACATTGAGAAAAGGAAAAAAAAAAGATACAAAAATTAACGAGTGAATAAATAAATAAATGTATACACATTTGTTTATACCTGCCATGCGTAAATGTACGATAATGTAATAATACGTGATGCGTGTAAGGTACGAATGTAACGCAGTAAAAATTCTCAAGTTCAAGTTGCAGGTTTGTCGATGTATAATTTATGTACAAAAATAGATCTAGTTTGAAATTTTCTATTGTTTGTTCGGTTTCAACCGCCAGCGACAGCTGCTAAAGAACTTGCGACGCAGATGATACCAACACCTTATTATTTTAAACATTAATACCTGCCATACCTGTTTTCTGCAAATGTCGATTGCTGTTTCTAAAAATACAAGTTTTATTAACCCTACAAATCGCGTAATATTACGCGTATAGTCGAGTTCGTTGTCTAATGCACGTTAATTAATTGTAAATTGTGGTTTTTTTTTTTTTCTCACGTCATGTCAAATTTTCATTTCTTCCGCGTGAGTAATAAAAGAAAACTTAGTTTTATAAGATGAAGTTTGTTTTCGTAGGAACTAGAACGATATATTGTACATTTACTGTAAATAACAATTAAACAAACTTCACTTTTATTACCAAAAATAATAATTAATCACGGGTGAAGAATTAAAAAAAAATTCTCTCCAGTTTATACTTAAATGAATAAATTTTGATTCTACACATCGAATGATAATCAAAATCTTCATTCGTTACTCACAAAGTTTGCTTTTACTTATATAGTTTATTTTTTTTTTACATTGATAAATACGAAAGCAAACTTTACAAGTAACAAATGAATATTTTGGTTATTTTCCGATGTATAGAATGAAAATTTTATTATTTAAATATCTCGGAAAAATTTTGTACTCCGATTTCTGTCGTCGCAAAATTTTACAAAAATAAAATCATAGCTCGTATATTTACACACACACACACACACGCAAATATACGAAATAGAAAAATTAATTCGGAAAGCTTTGAAATTTTTTTCCACTCGTAAGAATTAATCTCGTTTCTTCCTCAACGTTACACTTTTTATCTCCATGCACCAAGATTTTAATTGACTCCGTCTCTTATATTATACTCCGTCATAATGGTGCGGGTATAAACGACCGAGGTCCACTACAGTCGAGATCCGGAGTACGTGCGACGTGTACGTACTTCCGGAGTCGAGCTGGCTGCTCTGGTAGGACAATTAATTGACGTGAGAATAGCCTCGGAACGTCGGAATCATTCGTCCGGTGCATCGCGTTATAATACCCACGACGCAGGCCTGCGAGATATAATTTTTAAGTTGACCTTAAAGTAATAATGCTTCGTTTTTTTATTTTTTTCATTTCATTTTATTTATTTATTTTTTTTTTTCGACCGTACGTCGAGATTTAGTTTTTGTCGAAAGATACGAATGTTTACACAGATTTTCTGAACAAATTTTTAGTTATTCAAATGAAATATAATTAGTTTTAAACAATACTGAAAAGAGATTAAATAAATCAAAGAGACTTCTGTTCAAGCTTTTGTTTTCACCCTTTTACTTACGTAGCACTGAATATTGTTAAAATCACCGTAAATAAAAACTAGTGATTGTGGATAGATATTTAAATGTAAACACTGGAAATTGTGGGGGGGGGGGGGGTGAGAAAAATTGTAGCAAACGTTTATCAATGGTTCTTTCTTCTCGTCGACGACGTTTAGTTTAGAATTAGTTATAGCAAGCAAAAAATTTTTTTTGTTTTTTTTTTTATTTTCACCACGTACACTTTTCCAATTTATACCAGATTTCATTGAATCAAATTTCAACCATCTCGCAGAGATAAACGATCGCTTACAAAAATTCTCTCCGTAATAATAAAAGTAGGTAAAAAGAAACTTTGTCAAATTTTATTCCCTCGCACTGTTCTGAAGTAATGTTAATTATAAAATTTCTACAGGATCGTAGAGAACAAAAGAAAAAAATGAAAAAATTAACGGTAATATTCGACCAAGCTTATTATTATTACGGAAAGTGCATTTTTAATATCTCGGTGAATATCAATTTCGATATTACGTGGGATGTAAATACTTGTTTTTTTATTTCATCACTCCGCAATAATCATAATACTAATAACAACAACAACAACAACAACAACAACGACAGTAACGATGATCAATTTTTTTTTTTTAATTCTTCACATTCATTAATTTTTCTATATCTCGTTTATTTTTATATTAATGAATTTTTGCGCACTCTCTTTTCAAGTGCTTTGACGCTGATCGCCAACTATCTCGCACTGGCGGTCTAATTAAGACTAAATTACTACATCATCATCACGAACGCATTTTAATTCACTCGCAGTCTCTGACCAACTAATTGCAACTTTTTACATAATTCGTCCTGCAAATTTTTGCTCTCGACTATGTAACGTTCGTTTACGTTTATGTATCAACGTGCGATTTTTTTTTTACAGCCTTTGTTTTTCTTAGATCCAAAATCCGCGATCATTTGCATTTTTTTTTTTTTTTTATATAATTTTCACCATCGAATCCCGCTTTGGGGTTTGATTTTCTTTTCGCTTGACAAAAAAAAAAAAAAAAATCGTCCGTCAGAAATTTTCTCTCCTAGCTGATATTCCGATATTCGGAGAGAAAACCAATCGACTGTAGAAATTTCGTTGACAGTAATTAACACATGCAAATACGCAAAATAGAGGCACAGGTAGAGAGAGAGAGAGAGAGAGAGAGAGAGAGGAAATAGAAACTAGTGAAAGCGGGTGTATATTATGCATGGTGTATTTATAATTCATATATACGTATAAATTCATACGATATTATATAACGTAGACGTAGAATTTGAATTCTTATACGTATATCTGCTAAACAGGCACAAGTTGGGCGGGAATACATTAAATGTCAAATATTGACGTAGCTGCGTTTTACCGCAGTTATTATACCTATAGGCTTTAATATATACACACATATATATATATATATATGTGTACGTATACTGGTTTGAAAAATTTTTCAATAACGATTGCGAAATTCATTCGATCTCTCTGCGCTCGGCAGCAGCAGCAACAGCAGTTTGTTCTTCGATTGCAAAATATACCCTATAACGTACGTACCCAGACGTATAAAGTATTATAAAGAATTTTGCTGCCGTCGAAGATCCTCAATCGTCCCGAATAATTTACTATAAAAAATAATTTACACAATACAACGCGGTGCGGTTATTTAGAAAATTTCGTCACTCGCGTAATTGTTTTCAAATTTTATTATCACTGAATAGCTTGTGAATGGATAGATGCACGGTCTGCGATTTACGTTGAAACGCGGAGATCAAACGGTGAAGATGATGATGATGGTGATTATGGTTATGACGATAATGATGACGATTATTCATTACGAAGTAACCGAACCTGACGTCTGCAGATGCAGTTGTGAAAGTAACAACTTTCGCGAATTATAGGCACACATGAGTATATATGTATATGTATATATATATACAGAAAGAGAGAGAGAGAGAGAGAGAGAGAGAGAGAGAGAGAGAGAGAGAGAGAGAGAGAGAGAGAGAGAGAGAGAGAGAGAGAGAGAGAGAGAGAGAGAGAGAGAGAGAGAGAGAGAGAGAGAGAGAGAGAGAGAGAGAGAGAGAGAGAAGATCGTAACTATACACAAGTGGTTGAATTGCTTTTCACCGCTATAAGACAGATATAAGAAAAATTGAAAAAAATGTCTTGAAAAAAAAAAAAAAGTGAAAAGTCAACCGAGCGCGATCTTTCACATAATTTAAAATGCTTGTCTTTAAGACACAATCTTTCCTTTAACCCTTAAAGAAACTTTTTAAGGGTTGACACGGTGGAAAATCGCAATTTATTTCTTTTCCGAAACGCCATAATATACACGTGTATGTATGTAAAACAAAAAAAACGGTGAATTTGAAGAGAGAAGATAAGAGAAGGATAAGCACAAAGAAAAACGATTTTAGCTGCAATTCTTTTTGCTAATATTTTACACACGTACGCGTATAATGTACTCATAATACGCTTAGCGCTCTGCTTGCACGTGTTTGAGAAGGAATAAGAGAGAGAGAGAGAGAGAGACAGAGAGGGGGAGAGAGGGATGGAATCCAGAAAGAGAAAGATGCGTGTTTGAGAGGGTGGCGTATGCGCTCAGTTTTTCTTATTCCATTCCCGCTGCCCGATCCTCTCTCTCCCTTTTTCCCTACTTCTTTCGCTCTATTCCCTAGGGAAACATGTGGAAGCCACATGCTTGCAAGCTCCGGGGGTCTGCCCACCCCCCGCTGCTAAGAAACCAGCATATTCTTCCTTCGTCCTGTTACAATATCCTTGACGGGCGTTTTGTACTGAAATTCAAATTTTATGCCGACGGAATTGGCTAGTCGAGTTTCAACACTGTTGTCGGTATTTTTTTACTTTCTTGCGGTTTACGCGTTTCAGATATATTGCGAAAATTGGGAAATTACGATTTTAATGAAATTTTAATCATTGCGATAATCCTACTCATTTCACCCTCGTCGTTTGTTTCATATTACACGGTTTACTAAATTTGAGACAATTTTTAAGTAGCGACATAATACTTTTTTCTTCCTGAACACGAATCGCTCCAATAACGTTACGTTGCGTAAATTGAACATGAATGAAATCGCGAGGTTGAATAATACCTGAAATTGAGTCTCGTCGATGTTTTATACAGCGTATTATTTATCGAACAAAGTACATTTTTTTTTTCTATCTTTTAGAACGATGTGTCGAAGAATATCAATTATTCGTTAACACGAACGAAACTTTGCTGCCTTTCAGGCTTTCCAAAACTCGTTTCAGTTTATCGGATGATGTAGGACAGGAAATCGATCGTAATCGTGAACGCAGATAATTGAGAAATCTGTATACATTCAAATGTGAAAATTGTAATTTGTTATTCTTAGTTCGTTGATTAGTTTTCAAATTCATTCGGAATATGAGAAGCGCCGCCGTCGTACAGACCGAAAAAAAAAACAAAGCAAAGTTAACTCCTGCGAAAGAAAGAAAACGAATTTTTTGACGAATAATAATTTTTGTACGAACAAATTCAAATAAAAACTTTAATATTTTCCGTATTTACACGACGATTTTCAGAAATTCTATATTACATAATTATACAAACACAATCGAATGTGCAAAAGTTCAAGCATAATTATTTTATATTCATTGAAATCGATTTAAATTTCGTATAGAAAACTGTTCTTGATTGTTGATTAACTTTGTGAAGAGAGAGAGAGAGAGAAAAAGACGAAAAAAATTCATCGACTCCGTTTCTAATTCATTATTTTTATATATTATATTTTTATATATTAATTGTGCAGCGCACGTCCGTGCGTGAAGAAAAAATAAATGCAAATGAATAAATAAATAAAAAACACTCGACGTATCTCGCGGATCGATCGAAATAAGCTCGAATCGTGTGCCTGGCATTTTTCTCTCGGGTAATTTACTCGTCGAGTCTCCTTTCCCGACGTCGTACACAGATTATACACGTGTGCTTTTACAATACGCGTGTATTTAGCCGTGGGTGTGTATAATGTGGGACCTCCTCCGCCTCCTTCGCGTCGAGACGTCGACGTCGCGACATTTTACGAGTCGCGGAAGAGGAAAGCAACCGTGGACGCAGCCAGCCGGGCAGACCAGGAATCGTTGCTATTTTTACACGGTCTTATTGTTGAATCGGCAATCCTCCGCAGCCTCTGTGGTTATTTTTAATATCAAAAAATGTCTGTAAAAGTTGTGCAAGACGTTGGGGGGGGACATAAATTGTTGCAAAAACCAGAAAAAAAAGGATTTCTTGTTATCGTTCTCTTAAAAAAATTGAAGAAACAAATGCAGCAAGAAAAAATAATAGATCGAAGTTCGCAACGTTAACGTAACGATTTATTTTTAGGAAAAGTCATTGTTTCGCAATTGTTAGGATCGTCTGAAAAATTGAGTAATCTATTTTTAAATAGCAAAACATAGAACAATGATTCAAGTTTGATTATTTCCTTACGTTAACGTTGCCGACTTCAATTTGGTCAAAAAAAAATAAAAAATTCCTCGGAAAACAATCGCCTTGACATGTATAAAAAACGGCACTCGTGGATTTCTTTTCAATTATCCGTATTTAATTCGCAGATAATATGATGTACAAATTATACGGTACGTAACAAGTATATAGAATTAATCTAGATATGAAAATAATAATTAATATAGAGATTTGGGGTTATATCATAACCGTGAGAAACGCTAATTGCATAAAAAAAAAAAAAAAAAAATTCTATATTATTCGAGAGCCTGATTTGGCAAACAATTATCATTGGCGCAAATTCGATGAATTTTTTATTTTTACGCCCTGTCGAGTAAGGTGGTCGTAACGTAAGTTTAAAAAATTTATTAATTGGATACGTATTACATGTATGTACGTACATACATGATCATATTAATACATGTATATATATTCTCGTCAGAGATCTTTTATAATGCCAGAAGTCACGCGTCTGCTAGCTTCTTATTTATATATATATATATATATATATATATATATATGTATGCGCACATTATAGGCAAGAAATACATAGTGTCTCTTTGAAATACAGTTTACCGAAGCTAAGCAATGTCAGAAAATAAATAATTATCGTCCCGCGACGAACGCCATCTTTTTCACCGTGTATTCATTGTGTGATATGCGATGTGTGCAGCCATCAATTTTACACACATTTGAATCACGATCTGCATAATCGACGAATTAATGAGAATCCACGAAACTCGTCGCTGTACATCACGTGAGATGATCGCGAAATTTCACAGCGCGATTATTATACGTAGGTTGGTTATAAGCCGAAACTCCTGTGTAAGAAATAATTGGGGGGAAAAAGAAAATAAACAAATAAATGAAAAAGAAGAAACAAAAACGCCGATACGCAGGGACCGGAATTCAAATTTACGTTGGTAGTTAATCTCACGCCTCGAATTCGCCACCATTAAATGCCAGATTAAATCGAGACGAATTTCGGGAAACTTTGACCGTTTCACCTCAAACTTTACAGTTGTTTCTGCTTTTTATCTTTTTCCTTTTTTTTTTTTCTTTTTTTCTTTCATCTAGATATCCGTGACATTAAATAATTCCGGATAGGATTTTTAGTCTTGTGTAATGTTGTCGATTTTGAAGAGAATAATAACGAAAGGATAAAGAAGAGAAGAAAAAAAGAAAAATTTATAAAGGTGATGAATGAAAAAAAAAAAAAAAAAAATCTCGGGGAAAATTGTCTAGAATTTAGACTTTGGATGGATATTAAATTTATGTGCATACCGTGGCGAGGATTTCAACTGAGGAATTCGTATTTAACGAAGTGCCCGGAAAGACTCGAAATAGAAGAGAGAGAGAGAGAGAGAAGGAGAGTAATTAGTAGTTTCTAATATGAGAAAAGGATCGAGGTCTTCCTCGGTCCGACGCCGGGCAGAGAAGGTGCCGGCTTCGTACAATGTTGCCCTAAGTATTTTATATACAGTCTGTGGAGTTGTTTGACCAGCTGCTCAACGATTCCTCTCAAATATATATCCTCTCCTCTCCTCTCCTCTCCTCCTTCCGACGTTATAAAGAACCCCGTCCACAGTCCGCAGGACGGCATGTGCTGCAGCTATTAAGAGAGCCGAATCGAATAATACCGAATATTCTCCTTCGAAATTCATTCCGATAATTAAAACTATTTATACCTGGAAGTATTTATTGCCTAACCTTAGAAATGAAAAAGTATATTGATAATATTAGACGAAATGTAACGGGAAGTATTACATCGAATTATTAACAATGCCGTGATAACTTGGGCTGCAATAATTACTTTTGCAATTTTTACTTGGGCAAAAAATTTGTTAAAAAAACACGATACGAATTACAATTTTCGTTCGCAATTCAAAGAAAAAAAATACCAATTTTAATTGTAATTTGTAATTGGGCAAGAAAACGATACTGTTAATTTTGTAATTTTCACCTGGATGAACGAAATGATATTAATTGTTTTTCAATTCGCAATTGAGTGAAAAAAACGATACTAAATACAAATTCAAATATTTTGTCTTCTTCTATTTACAAATTAAGATTGTAGTTGATACCTTTATTTTTACCTAATTACAAATTGAAGAAGTAATTAGAATCGTTTATTTCGCCCAATTAGAAATTACAAAAGTAAGCAGAATCGTTTTTTTCTAACTACAATTGTAATTTGTAATCAGAAGAAGAACTTCGCTGAGTTACAAATCACTTCAGAAACTTTCTAATTTTATTTTTACTTTAATAATTTTACTAATTTTATAAACCACAAAATCCTTTATTAATTTGTAATCAGACTGTGATTAATTACAGAAAATATTCAGTGGTGCTCAACACCGGCCATAAGACAAGAATCGAGGCTTTCAATATTCCGGTTAATTTTCCAATACAAGAAAAAGTCGGTATTTTTACCGAATTTCCATCGACATTCCTTTATCGTGCACTGTTTGAACATAAAAAGATACGTCGATGATGAACCGAAATGACAAAGGCAGCAGGATTTGTCCAACTTGTCGCGCTGATCGAGAACTTTGCGTCATAAAGTACAACCTAACTAACAATAAGTAAGTAAGTAAGCAAGTAAGTAACCGAGTGAGTGAAAACCGAATGACACTTGTATTTGATTAACAGATGTCGCAGCATCTGCGGCTTATCGTTATGCGGCATGTTTCTAATCGCGAAATAAGACCGAGCCTGGTTTCGTGTGCACCGTTTCAAAAATAAAAAAAAAATAAAAAATCAAAAAAAAAAGACGAAATAATCGATCAATGTTTTTGGGCTCGATTAATCGACGCATGGATTATTATTAGTGGCAATTGCTAGCATCAAGGTACCTCGTATCTATAATTCGATTCCTGTCCTCGTGATCCTGAATCTTTTCTCGAATCATAAATACGTACAACTTGTCGCTCACTTTTTCCACGTATCTTTCGGTTTTTTTTTTTTTATTTTTTTACCCCTTTTGTCTTTTCAAAGCGTGTCTTTTTACACTTTGGAGCTGCCGCTGCTGCGCTACAGTCGCGATCGAGGAGGAGGCGAAACGTTGGCTGGACCGAATAGCGCGCCGTCTAAATATAGATGACACTTGTTTCGAGTAAATCAAGTCGGCCAAAGTCGAAGAGAGGAAAAAATTCAGTCGAATGAAGAAAGTAAAGGAGGATAAAGGACGCGTTGAACGGGAATGAAATCGCGTTTTACGCCTTTTTTCGACCAAGGATTTTGTACGGATAGAGAAAGAAAGGAACACAAAATGTGAAAGAAAAAAATGAAAAAGAAAGAAGGAAGGAAGGAAGGAAGAAGAGAACGAGACAGTTTTTAAAAGAATACGGTATTATGTATTTAACAACTGTACGCGAAGTGAAACATTTTTTCTTTTTTTTCTCTTTCGAATTGTTTCTGATGACGATAAGCTACTTTTGTCCAATTCGAACAGCGTCTCGCGTTATCGCGTTATCGTAAAAATTGATCAAACATTTGAAATTCTCTTTGATGCTTGTACGCTTATAAAATCAATCGCCAATTTCAACGATCGGCAATTGTTTGAACGGACGAATAAGGAGAGAGTGAGAGAAAAAGGAAGAAAAGAAAACGTAGCCAACGGTCTAAAAGGTTCGAATGTGTCAGACGACGAACGAATCGATCAAACAAGTGTTTGGTCACAATATTCTGCGTCCTTGGAGCCACGTGTCACGTGGAGAGAAAGGAAGAAAGAAAGAAAGCCAGGAAAAATGTATAAGGAAACGAAGCCAGAGAGAGAGAATGAGGAGATGTGGTGAAAATAATTGTTCCTCGACGAAGATCAATCACAATTCTAAGCAAAGCAGTTGCATATTTGTACGGATCAAATCAAGAAATATGAACCGGATAGTTGGAACAAAGTTATTGTGTCCGGTGAAAAATCCGTAACAAATTCAAGTAAATTTCCAAAACGTTTCCAGGGTGCAAAAAAAATTGAAGGATAGTTTCCGAGACTTTTGAAGGACGAGAAAAATTTTAGGACATTTTCAGGACCAAATGAACACCATGAATTCAAAAAACAGACTGTCCAGTCCATGGATGAAATTGAGATGTTGAACGGCTTGGGGGAGGATCGGTTTTTCGCTCTAAAAAATTAGATCGTACTTTTATATCACCGTGACGAATTTTCTACCGTTATTTTCATATCTCCCATGCATTATTTTACCCAAGCCAGCGTGATACCTCACCAGCTTTTTCTCGTGTCCTAAGAATAATCGGAATACCTATAAGCGGCTCGTCGTCCACGCCAGTCGCATTCTTGACTTGACTCTCAACCAAGTCCTGCAGTGTAATATACACACGTAGTTTATCCGAAGGCAAAGTGCACGCGTGTATTCGTAAGGGAATTTTTACGTGTGAAACTTTGGTTTGAACCTCGGTGGCGACGCCGACTAGAGTCACTCGCTCACTTTTACACTTAACCGTTATGCCTCGTGCATGCATGTTCTTTATGTACTTACACACATACGTAGATATTACGCCTCGCACGGATCGTGCCTAACTTTTGGCCAACTGTTAAAAAATAGGAAAATATAAACGGGATGGATGGAAAAGACAAGTGGATAACAGCGTTCTTCGGTTACGCAAATAGCGTCGAGTCTGTGACGTTCGTACCTGAAATTGTAATGTCGTATCTACCGAATATTGCATTCGATTTAGGAAAATATCTGCTGGACGTATTGTAACGGGACAATATATTGAAACTCGAAAATCGTCCGCGCATGCGCCAAATAGTTCAATCTCATTGGTCGGCGAAATCTTCCCGCAGCGATATTCTTGTCCGCGATGCAGGCGTGCCAACCTAAGCAAAATGTGTACGTTTGAATTTTCAAAGAGCGTAAGCGTTAAATTCCGATCGTTCTTTGAAGAATCGACTTTCCGACCCGACAACAAAACGCTTCCCAAACCTTTCCGAGTCGCTGCCTCGATTATTTGAGATTCTAACTTCGAAAATTCGTATCTACCACATCGCCGGCAGAAACAGTTTGGCAGCCGAAAACTCGGGATGGCAAGCCTGCGCGAAGAGCCGATAAAACTCGCGCATGCGCGGTTGATTTTCAAGTTTCAAGAGATTGAATGTATATGAAGCATGGTATTTTACATACTCGGTAATAGGTGAAGATATTGAATTCCGGAACTGCTGAACAGTCAAATAGTCGACTTTTCGAATGTCGTATTCGTGTTTTTTTCGAAAATTTACGAAATCCCGAAACCCCAACTAAGCAGAATTGAAAAAATTCATCTAACAGCTGGCATTACGTTTGTGAAGTGACACGAGAGCGCGGACGTGAGTTTGGAAGACGATTTAACGCAAGAACGTCTCGAAGAAATTGAACACACGGGAAAAAAGATTTACCGTTTAAGTGTAATTAAAAATATATTCCCTGTTCCTTCGTCCACTTTTTTTTTTCTTTGATGACACATAGACGATTGTCTTATACAACGAAATAATCTCAAATAAAAGAAGCATCGAGTTGACGAATTTCACAAATTCCAAATTTTCCGGAGCCTCGGTATTTCGTCCTTTCGGTATTCTGGCCCTTCCGCATTTTGCGAATCGAGATTTCACCTTTTCTGAACCTTGATGTTCGACAAATAATTTCTTTGATTTTCCACCCGTTCAAAGTATCAGTCGCTCTCTATTTCGAATTACGCAACTTTCGTATCTCTATATCTTCACAATCTGCGCTTTTTTCCAAACGGACTGTGCTCAAAACACTTTTTCACTGTTAAATGAGCTTTCGCGACGATAATTATTCTACCGACAATCCAAATTTCGGCAAACTCGTCATTCCTTATTTTAAAATTCGACTTGTTGGTCTTTCGGGGTTTTGACCCCAACCGACTCGCAGGATGGCGAGCTGTTAGTCCTGCGGGGCCTCGAGGGAGCGGTTGCCATGCGAGGACTCGCTCGTGTCGAGGACCTATCGTGCAGGACACGAGGCGAGCGACCGCGCCCTGTACTAGACTGTTGGTAATTGATTGAGGCCGCACCCTGTAGGGTGTTAGCTCGCGTTCACGAGCGAGCCTCGAGGGCAAAAGCCCGTATAAAATGTTGGGAAACACCCTTAGCCGGTATATTTTACCACAGTGTTATAGACTGATCGGTTCTTTGCTGCTGCCGACGTTCGTCACACCGCCAAAAACTAACCTGGAAACTGACGACGAGACGAAATTTTAACCCGACAATATTTTTCTAAAAATCTCCCAATGACGAGCTTTTTTTTTTATTGAATTTACTCTCAGTAATAACAACGTACCCACTTTTACACTGTTGAAACAGAAAAAAATTAATAAATTAGCGGTATGGACTGGTATGGAATATTTTTTTTTACGTCAATCCAACACCATTCACAAAAAAATTTTCTACAGTACCTAAGTAAAGTGTACCAGTTATTGAGACTGTATCAATTGTCGACCTTTTTTGGTTGCATCTGTTTGATCCTTAGTTCTAAAATGACCGGAAAACTAAATTTGCAGTGTCTAAATCTCGAGCAATTGGTTTTATTAATCGCGAAATTCGCGGCTCTTGCCTTGAATTTATAATATTCGAAAATAAAAAGGTTCAATATAATTGGGTACGAACGTGTCGATAACCGGTAGACCTTACCTCAGTTCACACCGGCAACTATTGGTCAATTTTTGACATCGCCAATTTTTCACACTCTACGTATAAAACGCAGAGGTATGTACGCGTAAAAATACCCATACAGATACCCGGCCTGTCTGTACGGTTATGGATATTATATCAGTGCGATTTATAACGCCACAGCTATGCCATTGGCTGTAAAAGCTGCGCACTCGCACCTCGTGAAGAGAGGATTGGAGTGTAGGTGTGTGGCTTTATCTGCACACTGCACAAGCCACCCTTTTCTCTCTCTCCCTCTCTCTCTCTACACCTTTCTTCCTTTTTCTCTCTCTCCTCTACCTCCACCTGTACAGCTTCAGCTCTAACTTGCGCACCTCGGGTCGGGTTGGTTGGACAGTCACGCTACATGGTGTGATAGCGCAGCATTAAACAACCCCCTGGCCAGCGGCATGGCACCCCGGGCGAGCTGAGTCAAGGTACTGCCTTCGAGATCTCAGATAGAGGCCATCCGATGCCCGTAACTAAATATAACGAGTCTGCTGGCCGAAGGTATATATGATGACTCCTTGATTAGTTACCCTTCGAAGAGCGAGGCTTGTCCGAATTTCTAGAGACGCTGTTCGATTATGTTTGCGATATTTCCCAGGTACGCTTGACTGATAATGAAACTCTTCGCACTTTACGCTCCTCTCTTGAGAGCGAAATTCAATCACTTTGTCCGGAAGTCTGTTGAATGAGCGAAAAGAAAATTGTTTGTTTTTTTTTTACACTCGATGCCTTGTACCGAAAGAAACTTCCATGCGAACACAACCAACGTCCGATCCTCGTCATTTTTGGATTTTTTTCAACATTTTTTCAGCAATTCTCTCAGCTCTGAAACAGTACCCTGAATTTTTTTTTGTTTTTTTTTTTTTGAGCTTCTTTATTCGACAGGTTTATTATTTGTAAACTGTGTTACTGATTTTGAAAAGGACCTTTCTTAAAATTCTCAAAAACTAGATTTTCTATTCAAAACATTTTAAGACCTGTTTCGAGATAGGCCGATTTTTCTTTCCATTCTATTTTCAGAGCTTGTAATTTTTTTGACAAACTGAAACATTGTTTAAACGGTTTGATAATTCTCAAAAAATTCTTACGACTTCTATTTTTACTTAAAACATTACTACACCTGTTTCATTATGAAGTTGATGAAAAAAAAGTTAAACGTACAAAAAAAAAAAAAAATAAAATAAAATCGGTCCACGATGGTACCGGTCGAGAAATGTGCTAAGGGAAGAATAGAAGTTTTAGGAATTTTTACGGGAATTTTGAGACTGTTCAAAGAGAATTTAAAAAAATGTCCATTTCAAAGTCAATTTCAATATTTATAAATAATTGAGCAATCGAATAAAAAATGTGAGTTGGGACAATTGCAGAAAATCTTTTAAACAAAATTAGAAATGTTTAGGGTCAGACGTTGGTCGTGTTCGCATGGAATTCCCCCATACATAGTTTTTTGTGCGTGTTTCGTAAATATATAATACGGCTATACCGTATAGAAACGGGAAGTTGAAGTTAGTAACGTCAACGTAACGGAGCATTGAGCAAAAAATCACTAATTAGCAACTTGAGAATAACTCTGAAGGTGTCAAGTTTTTAGAACGTTAGATTTGCATGATCTTCTTTTTTGCTTCAGACCCTCGTGAAATTAAAAAATACCGTTTTTCCCTGCAAATCGGATTGAAGAAATATGTTCTTACAATATATCGCAAGAATCAGGGAACTTGGAAGACTTAAATTTATTTCTATAACGTTTTCATCTATGCTACACGTAACAGTGACGAAAACAGGTGTTGAAAATAGTACTTGACATGTTTTCGATCCTCAATTTTTACGATATACACATTTTCTCGTCCCAACGTAGGAAAAATAAAAATTTTGCACAAAATTAGCGTAGGTACCGTAAAAACACTTTGAATTTAAACGCATCGGCAATGTTACGTATTTGTTGTCTATAATTCATGAACTTTGAGTGATACGTACATGCGTGCATACATCCCTAGATCATGACTTGCAACAATATTATCTGGAACAATATACAGTAACGCAGGTATATACATATTATACATATTTATATACGTACGTATACATACGCGCGACAAGTTCCGTGTGCCAACGGAAGATTGACCTTTGACCCGAGACTTTGCTCCTCGGCCGTGGACAGACTGCATCAAAGATTGGATGAAACGGTGAAGAAACATGACCTGCGCAGGCTAGAAGAATACCTCCCAGATTATCTAATTTTCTTTTCAAATGTACAACACAATATTCAGATCGTAAATGGTATAGATTACTCAATATAATTTATGTAAAAACGGCAGAAAAGAGGGTCTGACGGATAATTATCCGCTCGTTGGACGGTCGAGGCTACGAGATCACGATAAAATGATTTTACAGTCGCTGCCACCGATGTCGATGATACTTGAAGTGCGGACGCGGTTGCAGCTCGATAGTCTGCCGCACGTGGTGCGGTGTAAAATGGAGATTTATACACTGTTATATATTATACGACCGGCAGGCAATCGTCTTCGGGCGGAAAAGAATAACAACGCTACCGGAAATCTCCATACGACTTAAGGCTGACCCTTGGGGCGCCCCTGACTTGACTTCAATAAATTATATGGTCGAAACAAATGGCCGGGACCGAGTACCAGCGGCACTTTTGAAACGATTATTCCGTTCCTTTTCAACTCGCAATCATGTATCGGGTGGTAAGATTGCGTGGTATCGATGATCGATCATCTTACAACTAGTCCTAATCACCTACCTTGACTTCCTTCGACGATGGAAGAAGTGCGGACCTTGCGAATGACTCGATTGAAGGAGTCTTCGGAAATCAGTCACGGTTCAAATCAAAGACACGGAATTGTTCTCCAGGTAGTCGATATGCGAGGGGGTCAAGTTTGGGAGAGGCTGAAGTTGGTAACGTCAGGAGAAAAATGGTGAGTGTACAATTTCCGAATGACTTTCAAGGAGTTGGCTTTTCAGACGATCGTAAAGATGCGAAGTAACGATTTTTTGTAAACATGCATCGCTGGAGTAACGTTAACAACTTCACATTCGTAAGTCAGATTGGAAGCTGATCGGAAAAAGATGACGCGAGTGTTTCTCCGAAGATCCGACTTCTCTCGCTGCGGACACAAATCGAGGATAAGACCGACAACGTCCACTTCCCATGTCGCCGATGAATTCAAGAGAAACGTGTAAATCGCGTCCTTGGATAGTCGAGTCGTCGGATTTACGACGTCCGGATGCAGCATTCCACACACACACACATATATATATATATATATATATATATATATATATATGTATATCGCATAACCGATAACCAATCGTATGAGATACGATAACATCCACGTCTGTAATCGATGCGACAGTGTGCCAGACGCATGAAGAAGAAGAAGAAGAAGAAGAAGAAGAAGAAGAAGAAAAGTGGGTAAGTTTCCGAGTCCGGATACTCCGAGAAGAAGAGACACGTAACGTGGTCGTCGAAGCAGATCCTGAACTAACCATTCCGCAGGAGATAGCGAACGATCAGGCAGAGATAAAGGAAATGACCCAAGCCAAGGGAGAGAGAGATGAGCATACCTGCACGCACTGCACATGGACAAGAGGCGCACTGCGGTTGTTTGTCAGAGTCTTTTAACAGATTAGATACGTCCCATGCCTATTTAAATACATGTTAGGTTGGTATGCGGTTTGCGGATCACCCGTCAGGCTCTCTTATCTTGCGTATACACTTACCTACCTACCTACCTACCTACCTACCTACCTACCTTACGTATCCAACCATCCGCTCCAATGACGTCTGACTGACCGTGCGCCTACCGCATACTCGCTGCGGGCTTCGGACTAACGAACCTGAGAATGAGATGTGAAATCGAACGAGATCCTCCGGCCACCTTCGTTTTTGCAACCGTGTTACACCTACCGGCTTTTGCGGACAGTTGACAGCACACGGCGCACTTGCGTCGAGCCATTTTTTTTCCCTCTTTTCTTTTTTTCTTTTTTATTTATTTTTTTTATTTGCAGGGTTTCTACCGGGCCGGTCACACATCCGTAAAATCTGGAGAACCTGGAAACGTCGGGGTATTCAAAACGGGTCGTGGAAAAAACTAGAAATATCAGTTTTATGTCATAGTTGTTAGAAGTGATTTTTTGAGGCAACAAGTTTACTTTTATTCAATTCGTTTCTTTTTTTTTATGCCTTTTTTTTTTTTTGTTTCAATTATTATTGTTTCGGAATTGAAATTTATACCCACCTTCTCTCACATTCGTATTTTATTTTGTTTTTTACTTTCTTACCCTGAACGCAAATTTCACCGCGCTAAAGTTGTGAAGTTGTAAATTGATTTTCGATATTAAATAACCGTACTGATATAAAAAAAAGAAAAAAATCTAGCATATAATTCGTTCGATTTCGCTCCGAGATTATTGATTCTGTTTCATCATAAAAACAATTCTTATACATATCTACCGTAAAATGTATTTAAAAAAAAAAAACACTCTATTGATGTCGATGAAAAAATAACTACATCAAATTTCGCCGAATACGGATGAAGCGGGTATGGTTTTTTTTTAAGAAATTTTCTTTTTCTTAATATCGAAAAAAATGTACAAAGTTCTTCACCATTTTCAATCGATTTGAAAAGAAAAATTGATGTCGAAAATTTGAATACTTTTTAATCTTCGTTATAAAAAAAAAACAAATCCTTGTAACTCATAAATACCTTAATAGATTCAATAGTCTAGTGCAGTATATCCGGAATGAATTTTCTTCTCTTATTCCATTGCAAATCAGGAACTGAATAATAGTAAAATTTTCATGAGAATCCCGATTGATATCGAGAAAGATTTTATTACGGGAAAGAAGATTCTTTACTCTTTTCTCTTTCTTTTTTCTTTTCTTTTTTTTTCACACATCTGAAATTAATTTTTTTCCGCATCATGTACTCGCACTGTACATATCTATGTGTATACATATGTAACATCATATTATCACACGTTACGTGTTACGTATTCCGTTATGTGACATCAGACATAGGGTACGTCTGAGAAAAAAAGAAAAGGAAAGAAAAAAAAAAATAAACCACCGCATTACAATATATGTATGTCACAAAAATACATCGGAATGAATGTGTTGTTCATTGTATATACGGTATATTTATCCGACCTATCTCGATCTCGGTGATCGATAGATCTCGTCTGGATCCTGTCCCTCACATGTGAAGAGATACCCACAGCCTTACGTCTGATCGAATTTGTCACTCGAGTGCTTCCAGGAGTCATGCACGCGCTTTACTCCCATACCCACGCATCTCGATCGGCGTCCCCGATTCTGTACGAAAATCTCCATCGTCATTTTATTCCGCTTATTGGTTATGCACTGAAAACTGCATACGTCACTGCATAGGATGAAAAATCCATTTTTTGTACACACGTTATGCGTGGGAAATTTTTACCCGATGATGTGAGAAAAAATCACTAATAATTGTTGGGCCATTATTACGGTTGATATTGTTTTTTTTTTTTTTTTTTTTGTTTGTAATCGTGTTTTAAATTTCCGTGTTTATTAATAGAGATAATCGTGATATATTTATAATACTTATGAAAATTGCGTAGTTTGAGTGAACGAAAAATGGGGCGATACTATTCATCGTCATAAAAAAAAAAAGAAAAAAAAAAACGGAAGAATCTGTCGGTCCGTCCGACAAACTTGCGCGCGATGATCTTGAAAATTCTCAAACCGATCATACTTCGCAGCGAAGTGAAAAGCTTTTTGTAGAAAAATTAGAAAAAAATAATTTTAAAGAAGTAAAAAAAGAATTATCTCTCAACGATGATACAATTATTATTTTACATGTGTTGCGGTTAAACGCACGCTGATGCATGAATGAGTCGACTCATTGTCAGTGCACAAGATTCTCAGCGATGTCATACACATGTACGTATAACGGACTGACGGACAAAAAGAGGGTATAAAGAAATTGGAAGAAAGAGCTGCAGTATTAAGCCTCATCTGCAACTCTCGAGAGAAGCCGTCGCGTTACTTGCACCAGAGTTTAACACACGGCACACACTCCCAACTTTTTGCCCGAGGACCGAGGCTCTCGTCTTTCATCGAATCGGCCTGCTCGGAGTCTTTTCGAGATGCACGCAGACACAGAAGTCGTTTTTTAGGCCTCGGTTCCGAGCTGCAGGCAAAAAATGTTCATTTTTTTGTAATTAATTTTTTTCATCATTTTGCCGAACGGAGGCGGGGTCGAAGTTTCGAATTTGAAAAGTTTTGTAATTCGGAATTTCAACCCCCCTCCCCCTTCTTACCGAATACATATCATACTTTTCGGCTTTTTGGAACAGACGGTGATCTTCCGCATGGTTCGTCGGTGTTTTAAACGCCTAAACCGGCACTGGGCAGCGGTTAACCAATGGGAAGCGCCATAGGGGAAGGTCCGATTCATGCAAGTCAAAATAAAAATAAATTAACATTCCATGGAGATAAAAATCAGGTTTAACCATAGCCATGGCGGCTGCTGCTCACTCGAGGAATTCTCTCGTCGACTTTGCCTTCTCAAACTTGGATACGACCGACTCGACTCGACTCGATTTCACGATATACGTATTCGAACGCGTACAGACCGAGTCCCGACGTGTAAGATGTCGTCTAATTAGCATTGCATTTATGGAAAATCAACCTCCACCAATATCAACCATATGTAGGGTATACATACACACACACATATATATATATATATATTTATACCCACCTTTACTTACATATTGTAAAGCAGCTATACACAGTGTCCGTAAACTCGGGTTCTGTTGCCTCAAGATTTATTACAGATGCGATCAGATTTATCGCCGGATGTATATTTTGCTTTTTGAATTTTCAGGTTTGTATGGTTTGTTTTTTTTTTCAATTTTTTATTGTCCACTTCTTAGGTTTATTCACCGCATCTGTAATGTTCTCAGATCCGTTCGTCTCGTTATCCGTTTGACACCGGAAAAATTAGTCCAGTATTAAAATTAGTTTATACATATAGGTAATATAAATTTTATTTTCCATATCGATTCGTATACGAATAAATATCCGTTTTTACTTCACGCAAAGACGTTTTCATTGTCGTACAGTCAATAATTTCACAATGTATAATCAATGAAAATCGGAAGAAATTGTTTACCCCTTTGTAGAAGTAACGAGAAGTTTTTTTTTTTTATTTGTGCAAAGTACTTTTCCTCTTTTTCTCTTAAAAAAAAAAAAAAAAATAAAAAATTGATGCAGTGCAGCTGAGAAATTATTACAATTGTAATACACTCGAGGGGATTCATATTTCTCTCTCATTTGTCAATATACAATTTGTGACATCTGTAAGGTTAATAGGAATAGTGGTGTTATACGTATCGATTTGATATACGATGTGTAATAAATTGAAACCGAAGTGACCGCGAAGGGCTGACAATTGAATAATGTATCGCGTGCGTTATTATTCTTGAAGTATTTTATAATTCACGATGCACGTCTGCAGTAAACCGAGCTGCAGCAGCTGCAGCATGCGGTTCGAAATATGTATAGGATGGAAATTGTTTCACCATATAGAATAAGCATTTCATACGTTTTTTTTTTTATCTATTTTTAATAACTTACCTTTGTTCTCATTTTTTTCCCCCCCACCTTATGTGACTCGTTGAAATTCGTTTGCATATTTACAGTCGAGAGGTCGGAAGAAGTACGTTTAACATCCCCAATAATAATAATAATTGAACAAAGTTGTTGAAAGTTTAAACGAACCGTGTACAAAAGTGCGTTTTTTTCTGATCGTTTCTTTTTATTCTAAATGTTTTCAATCCCGGAGATCCTTCTCGATTTCTTTCTCTATTGCACTTTTCCTTACTTGTCAAACACGTAACTTCAGAGAGTCCAGAAACAGCGCCATCTTTGTTCAATCGAGTAAATATAGCGTTTTGTAATTTTCGTCAGTCGGTCCTCGGACTAGTGTAATAACTAAACACATGCGTACCGTATACATATATAACAGCGTACACGTACGTGACTAACGTACATACCTGTACCAATCCGTGTAAAACAAAAATAGGATGGAGATGAGAGAGGAAACAATAATATTCCTGCGAAACGCGTTTCGTCGGATTTCTGTAATCCGGGTTAAAAATTAACGTACAATATTTTATTTAAGGTGTTTCAATAGTTGTGGATAAAAGTTCCTACCCTTCATGATAATAATAATAATAATAGTAATAATAATATCATCGCGAAACGTTGCTTAGATTATTGGGAATGGATCAATGAATAATTGGATATAATTATTGGTAAATTTTAAGCGGTTTCTTGTGTTGAAATTTTGTAAAAAAAAGAAGCCTGTCGTATACTTTTCATCTCGTTTGACGATCTCGTGGTCGGACGATCGTGCATTGCAAAGGATAGTGCACGCACGCGTTGGCGAATGTTACGACGATACAGCCTCGAAAGCCCGATTGAACAGAGTGTCGGTCTTTATCCAATCAGTTCAATGCCTGCCCGCGTTCTCTTCAATTTAGCGATTATTTATAATCTGCCACGGAGCCAATTTTACCCGCGAGTCACTGTCACCTCCTAGTCCTAGAGAGCCAGAAGTATTCCTCTCGAGAAACTGATTCTCGTTAAAAAAGACACTTTTTTTTAACGATCCGATCATTCTTTCCCGCTCCTTGCATGTTGCGTAATTTTTTGCTTCTTTTTTTCTTGCGATGATAAACGAGTCTTAGAATCTGCCTAATTTTTGCCGATTCGTAATACGAATAGATCATTTTGCGGTTGGATTTTTCACTACAGATCGGATCAAGAAAAATTTACATGTAACGCCGAGGCGCTGGAAAAGTGAGAGATCTCTTAACGTTTTTACATTTCGGCGCTGCAGACATTGTATGCATGTATGGGGACGGACGACTGCGAACCGGTTTCAAGTTGTTACTTTGCTCGCGATTGGTATCCCTATACCCAGAGTTCACCGACCTTTCGACCGAATTCTTCCGATTCTGCACCTCCGAAGTTCCGAACTCCCGGATCGGCTGGTTAACGCGTTTCCGGTATGACTGGAACACTCTTTTATTCCATACCCAACACATTCCTCGAACCTCGATTGCAATTCATGCCCGATTTGCGGACAGATTTCTTGATACCGATTTACGATTATTTCTAGATTGTTGGTTGTATCTGAATTTAAATTTTTCGGTACGGTTTGAGGTCTACAAATAGATCGGTATGACTAAAAAGCTCCCTTATTCCATCCCCAGCACATTCTTCGAGCCTCGTCCAATTCACGCCCGATTTTCGCTCACATTTCTTGATAACGATTAACGATTATTTCTAGATCGTTAGTCGTATCTGAACTTAAATTTATCGGCATGTTTTTTAAGTCTGTACATCGATCGAAGATCGGTATAATAATCGAAATCGGTAAATTTTAGATACCGATTTTCACCGCTAATTCTCTTTACCTAATCGTCGTGCATGAAAATGGAGACAAATATGATCGCGATAATCGGGCGACTCGAATCGTAGATCGAGATCGGATGGAAGAGGGGAAAAAGTATAGCATTACGCGCGTGTGAGGATCGGTTCCGAAGTGTGTGCAGGGTGGCGATGTCGGATGGATATAAGGCGGGGAGGTGTTACCTCGGTTCTTGGGTTGCCGATCGGCGTTATGATACGCCGGTATGATTATCGTCGTCCATACATGTGTACAACGCGGGTGAGTATTCGGATGGGATGGAGGTTCGCCAGGGATCGGGGAGAGGCGAATGCATGATGAGAGGAGAGGAGAGGAGAGTGTCTTGAGTACGAGAGACGGCCAACCGAGAGTCGAAGGGCTGACCAACCGGTCTCGCGATCGCGGTCCATGGCTGGTTTACTCAGTCAACGAACTCTCCAGCTTCACGTGACACTGACCCCACACCCAGGGTAAACGTCCCCATACACCATCCTCACTCGAGGATTATTAATTTGGCGCCATATCGTGCTCGACTGATGAAAAGTTTTTCAAAAAAAGCTCACCGATTTCCGCAGAACCGATCAGTTTTTAATTTCCCACTTCGAGCCTTCGATCGTTGGCTGCAAATAGTCATGTGTAGAAGATTCAGCCTCCGCTGCAGGATTGAAAATAACTTTCAATTTTCCACCACAGTTCTTGATACCGATTAACGATTATTTCTAGATCGTTAGGTATATCTGAACTCAAGTTTGTCAGTATATTTCCGTGTCTGTAAATCGATCGAAAATAGGTATATAAATCGAAATCGGCAACCTTCAGATACCGATTAAGGTAAAAAAAAAAAAAAAAACAAGTTTTAGAAAAACTTCTGAAATTTCGTGTGCAGGTAGAAAAAAAAATTTACTACTAACCGATTTCTCGATTTCTCTTCTTTCTTAATTTCTTTTTCCCAATACTTTTGTTCGTTCTCTGATCTTGACCTCATCAAAGCCATGTGATGATGACGACGGTATTGAAAATTATTGCGCACAAATCGTCATGCAACAAGTGCAATATTTTAATAATCGTTATGTAAGGAGGTTACAAAATTGAATCTGACACGGTATAGCAAAAACTTGAAGCAACTTAATACGGCGTGCAGATTAATCGTAACAAGCGAGTCACGACGATGAGAACGACGACGACGTCGACGACGACGATGATGATGATGATGATGACGATGATGATTTTTCTTACTCTTCCTCTTTTTCCTCTCCTCTCCTGCCTCTGGGTGAGAATCGAGTCGAGTTTAATATCCACCTGCGAAGATCGAAGGGCGGCAACGCGTTTACGCCGCGGACGAGCAACTTCGCTCTAAACAAGTTTGCGCGTATTTTTCATTTTGCAATACGCCGCGTACGTAACGCAGAAATCTATGCACCTTCAACGCGAATAGGTATAACGTAATATTTGCGGCTCGGCGATGCCGCGAGGAGGTTGGAAAACTCGATAAATTATGTTAATTAAAATTATAAATAACCGGTAATTATATAACTGAACGGCGTCGCATATCCGTCTCATGTGAAACCTCAGCGAATTTAGCCTCGGGCTTAGCGCCATTATCACGATCAGCATTAGGTATCCTCATTACATTTAATTTTGATTTTAACGGGAATATCTCGATATCTGTTATTGGTCCAAAGTTGGTACTTTGAGTTTTCGAATTCACCGTTCTTTGGCGGTTTATGCAGCAAGAAATTTAACGGAATTACCTAATTACTAACCAAGCTGTACGTTTTCATAGACCGAATTTGACACTCGTAATCCTGTAACGGTGTTTTTTTTTTTTTTTTTTGTTTTTTTTTTCTTCCTATTTTTGGAGTTAATTGTTTTTTCTTGTGGGCTTATTTTCGGAATTCCTGTCCTTGTTAAGATAGTGAATGTTAGAAATCGGTTATACTCGGCGTTATTTGAGGCATCGTCAATTAAGATCAAGTTCATCAAGATTTCTGCATATCTGCGTACAAGAAATTATATATTATATTATACTCGATGGATATTTTTTTGCAAGATATTTTTATTCAGGTGAAAATCACGTACGTGTAATAATAATAATAATAATAATAGTATGTTATAAGCAGTTATTACAGAGTTTTAAATGGGCTTAAAATTGGCAATGTTTCAGCTCTCGAATATCATTTACGGGTGTATAGGTATATACGTACACGCATATTATGATAACAACAATGCTTTCCACTCGCAATTTGAAGAATTTTCCATACAAATTCGACATACGACGAGATGTACACAAGGACTGACGTTTCACGTCGAAAAAAAATCGCATAAAAATGAATAAAACAGTGAAGAAAAAATGGCGTACGACGGATTAAATTTGGGGGCAACTTTTACATCGTAATTACGTACGTATGTATGATTATTTTTTATGTCCTTATATTGTTGTATTTTTTTTTTTTTTTTTGAGCAAAAAAAAAATTGAAAGCAAAAACTACCCCAACATACGCAGTGAAAATAAAAACAACTCGGATTTTCCCGTTACATTTTCTTGAACACCTGTAAAATTTTCCGTTCGATAGAAAATCTCACGGCCCGATCGCTGCAGAGGGTTGATGAATATTGGAAAGGGCGGGAATTAATGATATCCAGTCGAAGCGATACGCATCGAGGGTCGTCAAAGGTAAGAGGTCGAAGGTGAAGTCGGTTCGGGTCGCCCAAGGGCCTCGGTAAAATGCAAATGAAGTTATACCGGCGCATTATTCCTGGCCCGGCTACGCCTGGTCGATACTTATTCGCCACATACGGAACAGGTTCGCGAGCCTTTCGAGCCCTCAGCCTTTGGGCCGAAGGCCAAGGAACGGAAGGGAAGGGAACGGAACGGTCAGCGATGGCCAAAGTGGGACGCACGCAACCCGTCGTCCAGCTCTTATCAGGGCAGCGACTCGCCCCCCCCCCCCCCCCCCCTAGATTTCTCACTAATCACCGTCCCGACGTTTATTTTTTTTATTTATATCATCCCCCCCCCCGTTTTTGTATACCGAGAGTTACCGGTGGTTATTGCTTTTTTTTCCTTTGTATCACTATAACGCGAAGAAATCTCTGAGATATATATTTTTTCGCTAATTTCCAACTTCCCGTTTCACCGTTTTCATGGCAATCACCCCGAAACTGAAAAGTTGAGTTTTCACTAGATCTCAACGTTTTGAAGTTTGGAGAATCATATCCAATCGTTTTCAGACGGACGTCTCTGTCTGTGTGTATGCGCGTGTATGTTTGTGATAAATTTTTTTTGACCGACGATAACTTGTTTGACATAATTGTTATCTGAATCGACGCGGTTTTTTTAAACTTAAAACCGATTAGATTTTGACTTTGATCTGTTCGGTACTTTTTTAATTATTTAAATATCAAAATTTCAAAAAAATCGATGAATGGATTTGAATGAAAATTTGTACCGCGATGTTTTTTTGGTCGATAATCACGAATCTAAGGTCAGATTTGATCCAAGGACTTTGAAATCGTTAGCCACGAATCTGAATATATAGTTCGAAATTCGAATTGGATATTTTTTTTTTTTTCTTTTTCTCTGTCTACTTGAAATTCGCAGTGCGAGAACGGAAAGTTCTAGGACTTGCTCATGGCCAGTCAAAAGCCGCTGGTTTTATATGTAATACAAATGTTGTAGGTATGTTAAATATCGTTCACACCGTTATATCTGGCAGATTGTTTGAAAATAATTCGATGGTTTTTCGTAGTTTTGTAATAAGAAATATGTTAAAAATAATAAATAAAGAAAGTGTTTGACACAACTTGCCGAATTGCATCCATATCGTTGGCGATCAAAAAATAGCAATAACGCAGAATTTACTGTCGAGAAGAAAGAAAATCTGTTTCAGTGAGTTTGTGGAAAATGTGCGTCTTCGGGATAAAATCCCGATCGATATCGATAAGTTTTTGTTTACAATTTCAGTACTCTTTGTTTTCGTATTTTTTAAAGATATCAAATTTACGTAGCTTACGAACAAAGTAATTTGATAAATTCTCGATGCGGGATTATCCGCAGGTGATAAAATTGTGAAGAAAAAAAGTAAATAAACTTATTTTCTGACCAATCTTCTTAAATCCGGCTTTAAGAAGACGGCAATTATTTTCCAGAGCTTCTGAAATTGAACATATCGAAGCGTGGGCATTAAACTAGCCGATATAAACGTGCGTTCTTTTTTTTTTTTTTTTTACTTATCCCGAAAGCAGGGTGAAGGCTCGATTTAATTCGGAGTCTGACAGCGCGTTGCATATACATATAAGGAGTGATTGATTATATTCCGTGCACACATGTTAATAAAAACACGATTGTGAAACCATCGGAGTAATGGGTCCCTGTGTATACATATATTATGTAAAATTGTAACCGTATACAACGCGATTACATGGGATTGGCTGTCAACATTGTGAAGTGTACGATAGGTTGCACCCATGTTATAGAATCTGCCCGATTCCCTCGCCGATCGCCGTTCTGTAAACAATAAATCCATTAAAGTATTAACGGTAAACCGAGGTATTCCATTATCTGGTAGTTGAAGGCGGGCGGCTTTGACCAGCCGAAAAAAATGTCCCATTATCGAAAAACCATCGTTATTCTGGCACTGAATCCAATACCGGTACCCATTTATCTCGTCTAGCCTCTCTAGAAGATCTGATTCGAAAGTGAGAATAATTTTCGACCATGCGACTTGTGCAATTATTCCTATAACATACGATTTTCGAAATTTTAACGTCTTTGAGCCAGTTGTAAAAAATGTTTTTGCAGTGACAAAGTACAAGTGTCTTGAAAAAGAGCAAAATGTGTATACAAAAAGCACTTTTCCGAACCGCCCTGATATATTCAATAATAATAAAAATAATAATAATAATTTGCACTTTGAGTGAGACGAAAAAGTATCTAAGATAAAAATCAACATTACGCATCCGGGTTTTTATTATGTGCACAAAATGCAGTAAATTTCGGATTACAGTTGGGTTGGTATTTGTGTATGTTGTTTTATTGTTTTCTAAGCCCTTCTTTTTTGCCGGTAAAATGTTCAATTAATTTAATTAACATCCGCGGTTCAGCGAATAACTTAATTCCGTACATTGTATCGACTTTTTGCAGCTGTTACCAACCACGCGATATAACCTACACGCGTGATATAGGTATACATGTGCAGATACGTACGAGGCCGATGTTTCTCGTGTATTACATGCATACAGACAATTTTACTTTCCCGCTGCAGGCCTAAGGCTCAGAATGCTAACCAACAAGCTGCCATCCCAATTTCACTCTTCGCATAATGAAGGGTATCAACTTGTACCGACATGAATGAATATTATTATGAAATAAATAAATATATATATATATATAATGTATATGCTGACGTGTTTCTACGCTTCAGTTATGAAATTTCTGCAGGTCAATCGACAATGATACAATATATTATACACATATATATATATATACCTAATGTATAACGTTGATAACGAAATGAAATTTGAAAGTAAAGAAAATTGAGCGAAGGGTGTAAGGATTGTGAGAAATTATAAAATGCTACAGTGAATTCTTAGAGACGTGTCGATATATAAAAATAGTAATAATAATAATTGATGTTAGTATTATTATATTCTGCGGTTTGTGGGTTCGCTGATTACGAATCCGAAATCAGATTTCGAAAATTCAAGATGGCTGATTCGATACATTGAACGAAAATTCGAACTTTGATTGTATCCGGTCAAAAAACTTTATGCAGGGGTTTTCGGGCTCGTTGATTGGATTGGCCGTACGATATTTTCAAAATCTGATCTCAGATTCGTAATCAGCGACCTCAAAAACTCCTGGACAGCGTTTTTTCTACGGATTCGATCGAGTTGGAAATTTTGAATCTTTCAAATTCGATATCAGATTCGTAATCACCGACCTCGGACTTGTAATTTATTGAAATAATAATAAAAATTCATAAAAATAAGAATAATCCTTGCTGCAGGTTAATACCTACATGATATTGAAAAGTTTCGACTCGCGTTGCAGCCGGTATAAAGTATAAACCATAAAATATTCGGGGTAACGCGCGCGGCGTTTCCTCCGTAGGTTTTTTCAACCAAAGGAAGCAAAGGTTAATCAGGCACCGACTGTCATTGTGAGTATGCAGAATAGCGTAAGAGTCGCGAGGGCACCTTGTAAATATTCATTTTTTAACGCGGAAACGCGATGATCCGATGGCCCAGCTGGTGACTCGGCTATAGTTGATCATGCCGGTATTTTTACGGGGTAAGGTAGAGAAAAATTTTCAGCGTCAAAAATCGCCAGTATTTACCCTAACTTTGCCGATGTTCTAAAACATTTGAACAATCAATTTTAGTCTGGAAAGCTGAGAGAGCTTTCTCTGCTACCCTTAAACAATGCCTACAGAAATTTTTTATTCATTATATTTTGATTTTGATTTTTTTCAAATCTTTCATCAGGTTCCTTCGGAGGGATTATTAATCCAAGATCGAGGGGATTGGCAAAAACGCGACGTCGAAAAAAAAAAAAAAGAAAAGAAAAAAAAAGACGTCTCACCACGATAGCTATAGTTATTATTCTAGGGATAAAATGGTTTCAACCGCGAATTAAAAATGGCGTTGCGAAAATTCCTCAGGTCCGCCCTCGTTGCCGGGGGTAACGGGTTTTGCGACGGCTCGTTCGAGCGGTAGGGAAAGGAAAGGAAAGGGGAATTGGGGGCGCAATGCGCCACTCGCGATTTCTCCCGCCATAATGCACATCCGCAATAATCCGCCGCCTGCACGCGAACCCTCGAATTGTGCACGCCTTGTACATACGGTATACCAACACGCAATTCCGCAAGGTGCATACAAGTAATGCAGCTCATGGCCGAAGGGGCGACTCGAACCCTGCTATTTTTTGCCCTTTCATTTTAATTCCTCTTTCCCTTCACTCTGTTATACATATGTACCTACTTCCTTTTCGCTTTTGCCATGCGAAACATAGCGTACAACACGTGTCTAAATATATATAATATATATAAAATTATACATATATGTATACACATGTGTGTGTGTGCGAGCGAGTAAGGCTGCAGGCAGCCCTTTTTGCCCGTGCAGTTGAAATTGCACCGCGTTGGCTAGTCGCTCGTTGCAACGGATCCGGACGGACGCGTTTCCTATCCGTTCCGTTTGTCGTTTGCAAAATAAAAAAAAAAAAAAATTTGCTCCAACTATTTTTATAAATTGTTTTGTTTTTGATTTTTTTTTTCTCTCTCCCTCTCTCTTTTTTTTTTATAATCTTCTCATCGCACACTCGGTATCCTCAGTTTCACTTACGTTAGATCACGTTGTTGTTTAACGATATACTGTAAGCATATATTTGTCAACAAAGAGGAGGGATCCCGCAACTACATATATCCGGAATCGGAGAGGAGATGATATTTTACATAAATATCGATTCGGAAGACAAATATAATGCGCGTATTATATAAGTATTATAATAATATGATTTGAATGAGTTACGCTCTAATCACGTAAGTTGAAATTTTTTCTACTTATTTTATTTATTTATTATCTACTTTTTTTTTGTAGAATTTCACACTTGTTCAGCAATCATTAATTTATGATCGTGAATACATATGTATATTTTTTTTTTAATTTGTCATTGGCGGAAGACTTTTTGTACCGCGTTTGTTCGACAGGTTTGTTGCTGATTGTATTTTGCTATATGCGGAATTATGGTGAATTTTTTTTTTTATCTTGCGTTACCGGATCTTAACACTTTGTTGCGAATTGATTTTATTATGTTAATATAAGAAATTCTGCTAATTATAATTTCACACAAACAACAAACTTGCACGGTTTAAATTCGTTGGATTTCGTCTTCCAAAAGAAGAAAAAAAAACCAAAGTAAAAGAAAAAAAAAATATTGAGCTTAAGTTTATCCTCTTTTCTTCATTGGCTTTTTCTTCCTCTACTTCGACGAAATTAACGCTCGTTTTTCGTAGCTTGTCGAATGCGTCAGGTCCTTTTCTAGTAAGTAAAGTAGTAGACAAGCATTCAAAGTTGAACAACAATGTCGAAAAAAAATACGAACTAACATCAGAGCTAGGTAAAAAGGTTCGGATAATTCAACCTCTACACATGTGTCGTATATTATAAAAGTATAAATTGCGTTTTCGTTTAAAGAAATGATAAATAAACGAATGAAAAATTTCTTCACCGTTACGGTGAAATGAATGAGAACTTAATTCATTCAATTCAGTTTATATATTCACTGTTCACGCTACGAGACTTGACTTCTGACGGCTTTTTGACCCGTCGCGTCGGTAACTATACAATATTCTATTTGCACGGGAATTCGAGTACCGGAGGATGTTCAATTTGTTATAAGAAACACCATTTCTTACCCTTTTGTAATCACCTCTGTTGGGCACCCGGTTAATTCTTTTCTTCTTATATTCTTCTCATTTATCAAACACTCAGGGACACTTGCGATATATATATTTTTTTCTCTGTATCTATTTTCTTTCATCTCGATCGTCGTTCTTTACCTTTATTCACTCTTCTGTGAGAACGTGTCAAAAGCAAGCTGTAGCTGCTTTTGTATACGTGTATTATTATCACTGTTATTATATACTTTTTACTTTCTTTCAGTCTTTTTTATCCTCTCGTTTACTTAAACGACAATTTTTATTTTCTCTTCCCTCTGCAGGCCGCAAAAAGAAAGTCGTAATCTCAGATATTACGGAAAATTGAAGTGAAAAATTGTACCAGGCGCTGTACAAGGCCAGATAAATATTGTCAATAAATTAACAATAAGACTTCAATTGACACGGAATTTAAGGTATACAAAAATTTTACTGATGATATTAATTTTCATTGCATTCGTTTTTTTTCTATAATTACATGAAAGAAATCAGAAAAAGTTTTGACAGGATATTAATTTCTATCGTTCTTATTTTTTTTTCTTTTCATTTCTACGGTCAAAAGTTTCGACGATTATGTTTCACACGTATGTGTAAAAGTAGCCTCATTTATGCAGAAGTAATTTGCGTATAAAATTTTAACCATGCATATATATCGCTTATGAGAAACTTTCCGGAGTTTCTTTATTTCACGAACCATGTTATGATGTATTTTAATTAAGACTGGTATTACGCAGCCTGATTACGGTCTTAAACAAGATAAGAAGATCTACGTTCAGTTATACATACACCGAATACGGTGAGTTAATTACTATTTTATAACATACGATACGGTGATAATTTTCAAAACTTGTGATATCGTTGAACCAAGTGTTCGATCAATGATGAAATAAAATTGACGAGAAGAGAAGAAACAGAAAAAAAAAATGTATAACCGTTTGAAAGTCCGTTGTAAGAAATAAAACCGATATAAATTATACGATTAGAAGTCGAAACGATTGTCGGATAGAGTTGGAAAAAGTTGAAAAATAAAAGTAGGAAATGTATATAAATCAGTAACGAACTTGATGATACTAGGAAAATAAAAAATCATTAGCCCTAAATCATCGAAATGTTAATTAATTATCTGCGCAATATAGTTTCAATTACCTACACTTGTACGTATATTCGTGTCACGAGAGAATTTTATGGCCGATGGCATTTTTAATTGTTTGTTTTATACGTGTAAATGCCACGAGATAAATATATTCTGGTCGATGGCACATTTTATTTCTTTATTTGTTTCTTACTCTGTTTCGTACAATATCTAGAACCGTGCCACGAGTAACGATGCAATTGGTCGATGGCAATGCGTTGAGCGATTGAGTTTCTGCATGTTAGAAAATGGCTAAAAAGAATTTAAAAAAACACTGATTCCAACCCTCTGCCGACACGATTTTCACGATACCGTAAAGAAAAAAAAAAAAAAGAAAAGAACAATAATTAAACACTAGTAATAAAATTAGAAATATGAACTACAATTTCTACAGTAGTTTCTTATACGTATTTAAATATTCAGTCACCGATTTTTTTGACTCGTGGCTAATTATTATGTAACGAAGAACGAACGCTTTATCCTCTATTTTCTTTACGTCACATGAGTGGCGACACTCGAATTAATAATGTGTGCCAATCAAAGGAAGCCGGTATTTCTCATAAACGATAACTCTTCACTCCAGTAGATGGAGTTATTTTTAACGTTTTGCGAAAAGTATACGTAATCGCGTATTCGTATATTGTGCATACAAATAGGGTATTTATTTTATTTCATTTTGTTTCCTCTTATTTTATTTCATTTTTTCCATCAGAATTTCGAGATAAGGTTGGGTCAAGTCTGCAAGCTATGCTGCTTGTAATACATTTAATATGTGTAACGTAATACGTAAGAAATATGCTGTAATACCACGAGATTGATATCCGCGAGTCGATGGCGCAATTTCTTCACTCCTATTCGTTGGAAATAATAATCTTTCAAGATTTCTTGCTCTCGTCATGATTTAATATGCTTTAGGAAAAAAAAAATCCTCAGATGTAGGTTACGTGAATAATTCATAATTAGTTCTTACGAATTACGAGGAGCATGCAATTTCTGTTATGTGGTATTTAGCCAGTTGATAAATTTTTATTCTCAAACTAACGAAATTTCTTCTTTCTTCTTTCTCGATTTCATGCACCAATCATACCGTCGACGAGTTGATCGATACGATTCTTGATGGAGACGATAGAAATTATGGTAAGCCTTAAATAAATATTAAGCCGAGTCCAAATCGTGGCAGTAGACATATAATTCCGATTCTACGTACAGATTCCGATACCGACATCTTACCGACATTTTTAGCCGCTTTACAGGTCAGACAAACCCTTTTTTCAAACGCACATTATCCTCGCACTGTTCAACTTTATCGATCATCGGTAAAATGTCGGTATCGGAATCTGTACGTAGAATCGGCATTAACATATCTACTACTCGTGGATTTATCCTTTGGATAACGATTGCAATGATCCACCGACGTGTAGAAATTGCGATACTGTAATAAATGAGATCGATTTTCAAATGAAATATGTTGAAATGAAAGTTTTTCGAGACGCAGAACGAGATGAGAGATTTTGCGCTATTTACGAGTATCCGTGATGCCGCATGCGCGAGCTTCTAGATCCCCTGTAATCTCCGTAAGTTGGCAAGGGTTATCGGGTGATACGAAAGGGCGACGCGGGTCTTTGGAAGCCAGCGAGTAAACAGCCTATCTCATTATTATAACCACTCGGATAACAACTCTTATTTTATACGTATATTATATAGTTTATGTAAGCTGTCATCTCTCGGACCAATTAAAAATTTTTGATCTATACGTGTAATTATAACGTGTTTATGCGTACGATTATACGTGAGACTAGATGTGGATCGCATGGATATTAATTCGAATTTATGTACTCGGAGCCAATTATTATTGAGACGCACGGCTGTTATTCTTTCTCTAGGCGTTTCAATCTTGAATCTTATCCCTTGCTTCAACTTTCATTGTGAATAATAACGAAACTCACCGATTATTATTCAATGAAGATGATGAGGTGCTGTAGAGAAAAAATCAAGGCAAAACTCAAAATAGAGCTAGAGAGAAAAAGAGAGAGAATTAAGGATAGAAATGGCATTGAATAAATTCCGTAAAATATATAAATTGAAGAAGATTAATTGGAAAGATAATTTTAATTACAGTGGTTACAGTGGCTTAATATGTTTTTTTTTTTTTTGTACTCCAACTCAAAAATACAGTTTTAGATACAGGGTGAAAATTAATCACCAGTATGTACACCTAACTATATTTCCTCCAAATTCGAACAATATTTAAGCCGTTATTGTTACGATGCCCGTTTTAGTGGAATTTTAAAAATAATGATCAGTCGCCATCCTACAGATGGTCGATAAATCATTGAATTCAAAATTCATTACGCAGTATTGATCGAAAATGACTCAACTATGAAGACAAATTTAATCGCGTTAAAAGAACGCCCTGTATATATACAGAATAATTATCTAACAGCTGATTGGTCCGCCGTCTGTTACAATGTAATGCGCATGCGCCAAGATCCAAGAGCAGTTGTTTGCCAGGGTGACCAACCATCGTGAACATGACCTCAAAAATTTTGAATTTAACGGTTTGCGTATGCGCAATACGTTGTAGCAGACGACGTACTCTGCATACAATACCTCGTTCATAGGTTACAATTAACCCATTCGCTTTATTGCACACTATAGTCTACGATCTCGATTTTCGTTACTTACAATTTTCGCGAGAAATACCGCACGCATCAAACAGGGGTAAACTTGTCTAACAAATCAAGTGCGACTATTTATATCGCAGAATTGTTCTCGCAATGGGAGAAAAGCGCAGATTTCGAAAAAGAAAAACTCAATTTATAAAACATGCCCAAAACATCTCAATATCGTGCAAAAAGTATTTCTTTACTCAAACAAAGGAATCCCGAGTCAGTATTTTCGTATCAAATTGAACGGTTTAGCAACAAGTTTATCACACAATCATCGAACCATACAGATATACGTACAACTTATTCGACGTTTTACGCAAGGAACTTTTCGCTGAAGGTAAAAAAGGTAACGATTTTTTAACAAGACAAATTTTTTTTTTTTTAAACCAACAGCTTTTCGAAGAGCGTGAAAAGCCGAGGGGGAACGCGACGCCGGGGATAAAACAGCGGCGGTAATTCCGGATGAAGCCGGTGCGGAGCACCTGCCAGATCATCCGGACATTTCGACGGGTGGTTGCAGCTTGGATGCAGCCGGCGCAACGACTCTCTTCTCTCCGAGGAGATGCTGGTGCAGCTGAGCAGCTAAGATGTGACGTCACGGTGGCCGCCCGGTCTCGGGACTAATATGGCAAACCGGTCAACCGGTCTGACGATCCCCGGTTTCGAACCAGCTCCTCCTTCACCGTCTGCCGGATAACTGTTCAAAAAGATCGGAACCATCGCGCGGCATCGCCTGCTTGCTCTTTAACGTCAATTTTATTTTTACTTTTACGTAATAATTGCTCGATTTCGGGTTTGTTGCTAGACATCGCATCCTGAGTCGTGAAATGTTACACGATCGAAGGATGCCTACGACATTTTTTATCTTAACAATTATCTTTTTCTTCTTTCAACAAAAAATTTCCTCGATCATTTTTCGTTACATGGTTTTCGAGTCTTACTAGTTCAACCGTTGTTACAGTATAATTAATTACTAGTGCGGTATTGTTCAGCCGGAATTGGAATTACCACTTTTCTCAGACTCATTTTTTTTTTTTTTTTTTTGAATATAATTGAAACACCTTTGGCTGGCAATTGTTCATTAATATTACATTTTGTATTTCTTCTCGTAGGAGGTAGAATGTATAATGAGCTCCGTTTTTTTTTGCATAGTCTCAAGAACTGTAATAAAATTTGAAGCCAGATATCTTGAGTCTGAAAATTCGATTATCAATATTTCGGAAAATAATCACAATACGTGACTGGGAAAATGTTTACACATTGTACATATAATATTTTCACTATTTTTTATTCAAAATTGATTCAGACCGTTTCCATTCACGGATAACACTGTTGTAATAATTTATTTATAAATAACCTAGAACCTCAAGTTACAAGTACGAGGGAATAAAATGTTAATAAATTTGAAGAAAAACCGAAGCAATCGGTTATTTTCAATTCTTTCGTTGTCCATCTTTGTTAAGCCGATGAATAATTTCTTCTCCCGCAGAGTTAATCATTGGCTCATGCTCTGCCAAGTTGGCAATAAGGATACGGAGGCCAGGATAACGTCTCGTTGGGACGTTGATCCCTGCGGAGAAAAAACATATTGTACACACGTGGGTACACACGTATAGCTATAAAGAGGTGTGCCTAAGGTAGTTGCATTTTCATTCACGCTGCGTCTCGGACGACGGGTTGAATAATTTTTTTTTTTTTTTTTACTTCACATGTTTGTTTTTTTCAAATTCATCTTTTCTTTACATAAGTGAAAAGAACTAAGGCACGAGAGAAAAGCGCGATGAAGAAGAAGGGGCTTGCAAATTTCAACGTACGACAATCCCAATCATGCTGATAAACGGCACCGTATCGAAATATTGCGCAGTATTCGCGGATAAAACGGAATTTCGTTTCTCGAGTTATAGAAACTTGAATCTCCCCTATTTTTATGGAACGAAAATTGCCGAACGGAATATACTGAAATCTGATATCGAAAATGCATTATTATTATCCAAGATGTAATTTATCGATTGAAAAAACATTTCATTGTTCTAGAAGTAAACTTAATTATATAATTTTTTTTTTTCTATCATCCCTGGTACAGGGTAACGGGTTATATTCAGCTTCAACTCCATGATGCGAATTTCCGCCATCTTCCGGGATCCGGAGGGTTGGTCCATAGGGATGCTGTGCGATCCTCCCCGCCTTCTCTTTGATTGGAGAGCTGCGAGGGGATCAGAATATGGAGTCCCTGCTTCATCCTTCTCAATTCCAGTACAGTCACTGTATACGGCACATGCGTACGGGAAATTGTAAGGACGAAATGGAGAGAAAAAAAAATGGCGAGATTCGGTCGAAGTGAAATTTCGATGCAATTTTGGAAAATTCTCTGCCACGTTGGAACGAAAAAAAAAAAATTCACAGCGGCAACTGTTCAGAGAATTCTGGAAAACCTGGAATTGTCATGGTACAAAAAATGGTCGCAAATTCTGGAATAGTCAGAAAAATGTCAGAGATTTTTGCGGAAAGTTAGAAAATCGTATACTATATATTTTTCTCGTATAAACATGTCCCACAATTTTTTTCTTTTTTTTTCTTCAAGTTTTAGGTACATTAAATCGGATACAAATTTTTTACCATCGCCGGAAGGTTGTCTTCAAACTTTGAATATTCCTAAATATTACCTTACTTCGTACTTTTTTTTTCAATTTTCTATTACCAATTCATCCGAATTGGTGAGGGAAAATAACAAGATTTTTTTTGTGGAAACCTTGGAAAAGTCACGGAATTTCGTGGTGGAGATTTAGTGGCTACCGTGAAAAACCATTGTATACCTGCATCCCCGATGTTTCTTATCTTTTACCCATGAATCCGAAGGCAGTTATTTAGTCGTCGAATTTCCCCAGGCACGAATGTGTATATGTGTGTATAACACACACGATATCACGCGATCTCATTTAGACCATCGGGAAACCACACAACGCCTACATAAACGTTCAAATTATTGGATGGTTATATCAGGGGCGTAATAAATGTGGTGTTGCAATAGTTTCGCTCTTTTATTCTCTTCCGTGCAAGTTGCGAGCCGACTATTAAGGATTATAATTATGTGTTTCAATCGTCCGACTGAAGAGTTAGGAAAAGAGATGAAAATCTGTTTGGAAAATCTCCAGTAGTGTGATTTAAAAATCACAGTTTCGCATTACAACTGTATAATACGGTGTAACGGATGTAAGATATTTTCAATGACTTTTGAAAGAATTTTTGAAGATCTGAGTCTGGAAATATTGGAACGGGGTTAAACGGAAAGTCTTAGTTTAATCGTTTTGAACTTTCTAATTGCATAAAACATTTTCACAAACTGTGAGTTTCTCGTCTTATGCTATTCGAATTTCTTCACATTTGTGTAGTACTGGTTGAAAAGTCGTTAATTAATTTCTATGCATTCATAATAACACATTATTAATCTTTGACTCAAGCGCTTTAAGCACGAGAATCGTTTCGATTGTTTCTTATCTTTTCTTTTTTCAAACCTTCGAATCTATTTGAAATACTTTAAGAAATGACGATACGATCGTGCCGTCGTTAGAAAGTGGATTTCGCTCATCTATGACCAAACGAATATCGCACAGAGTTTTAATCTACATATTTCTCCGCGAGGTGGGGTTTGAGGTTATGTGTTTCAAACAACTCGATTACCGCCGTATGCGTCAATTTATCGTTCCCAGCTGACCAGAGTCCACTTCCTATCCCCTGAACGACCACATGCCAAGATATTTAGAATCTAAACCGATCTTTTACGAGAAAATTAACGATTCCAGAGGGAAATTGAGATAGGAATTGTGGTTTTAGGCGGCAAACATTGAACAGGAAAGAGGCGATAAGGATTGGACGATACGCCACTGCAATTGGAAGAAACGAGGGAGTCGTTTCGACTCGTTAACGAATCGAATAAGGAGCGTCGACGTCGGTTGCGACTAGACGAGGACGAGGCTGTCGCAGGGCGCGGCTTCGCTTCCTTCGGACCGTTTCAGGATCAATACCTCAGCCACCGTTCCAAGGCTCCGCGAGTCTCGCCCCGAATCAGCTCCGAACCTACAGCCGGCTAATACCATTCGTTAGAGGAGTTGTAACCCCTTTAGAAAAAAAAAAATAAAATAAAAATGTTATCGCCGTTTCTGATCCGTATTGCCGGTTCGTTTCCGATTCGTAATGCCCGTTTACGCCTCGGGGAAACCCTCCAGTGACTTTGTCACAGTTAGCGATAGCCACTTGGCTAAGAATAATCGATGCAAAAAAAAAAAAAAAATAATCGAACATGACTTGATAGAATCGGTAAAAATCAATCGATTAATCGGTCATTTCGTATTTTTGTGAAACGGTGAATTTGAAACCAAAACAGTTTTTTCATCACTTGCAGTTTCGTTTAAAATTTTTTTTCAATTTCGATTGTGAGGAAAAATGATCGAGTCGGTCGATTAATCGAGTTTGAAAAATTATCGAATATACTCGATTGATTGGGAAAAATAATCGATTTAATTGAAATCCGATTATTTTTAGTCATTATTAACCGTCACCCGAGTATCTAAAGCTCGCTGAAATCGGCTTAAAAGTTCGGTTTACCGACTTCGGACTGTAGTGAGATACAATTCGGAGAACGCATTGCTTAGGACGTTGGTAATTATCAGGTCGTTAGTCAGACAGGAAACCAATTACCTATTATCCAGTCGACTAAACCACTGGTGAAAATAATATCTACGTCGAACTAATGAGAAAAATTGCAGGTCGTAGAAAAATCTGGAAAATAGCAGAAAATCTGAAATAAAAGCGTCAAAGATTGGAAAGAATCGTGAAAAATTATAAAAATCTACGACTTTCTACGAAGTATCATAAAAATGACATATTGGGCAGTAGATTGAATTTTTTTTGGTTCTTCCGTTGAATTTGGTAGACAACTACCAGAATTAACGGAAAATTGTTAATATCTACGACAACATTCCATTGGCAAACCTGGTGAAAATAATTTCCATGCAGCTTTAATTGATCGTTTTTCCAATTACTCGATCAATCGACGGTTTAGATTTATCCTTCTTTCGATTAATAGATCAATCGAAGTTGCATCATAATAATTCTGCGGGTCAATCGGTACGTGGATCGAAACTGTCGATTCATCGACTAATTGGAAAAACTCAATTCATCGATTAATCGATCGAATCTCACAATACTAGTCAAACGAAAATACAGTTCAGTCCCTTTTTCGTAAAACGAAAATTCCATTCTCTGCAGTCGTGAAATTTTTTAAATACCGCGCAATGATTCCATGATTATTAATTAATTACAGGTTTATTCGATCCGTTGCGTCTGTGATAATCTTACTAGAATTCATTCAATCTCGAAACAATTATTTGATTCGATTTCGGTATTTGAAAAGGAAAAACATTGGTGTGTATCCTCAAAAAAAAAAAAATTGAAAATCTACTTTTGGTCATACAAATACAGCTCCACGAGTGATGTATCAAATGACTCTACGAACGTCTACGTACGACACGAGTATTGCAACAATTTTTGTATCGTTGTTTCATTGTACAAGATTAGAAACGCCAACTGTAAAACCACGTAGAAAAACACACAGACGGACATTATTACGTCCATATACATGACATTATAGGCATACTTCGTATGTTTTCAGACGTACGTTGAGGTGTGCAGTGTGTCGACGGAGCGTCTGTGCTATGCGAGATAAGAACGCGTGCGCGTGTTTCCGTCGCCGGAAGCGCAATCTCAAATAATATAATGAATACGTACAAGCTACGCCCCTGAATATTTTCCACCAGCTCTCTCGGGAGGCGTAGAATTAAAGAGGGAAGTTACATGAAAGGGCTTTAAGTGCGATTTGAGAATAAAACAAAAATAAACGAAAAAAAAAACAACAAACAAATAGATGAAAATAAATAAATAAAAAGTTGGAAAACATTGTCTCTGGCACTCGCGTATTTTCTAATGAATTTCCATTCCTACGCTTGAATACATCCCTATGATTAATAGACGCCGTTTAATTATCAGCTAATTAGTCAACCCTCCGGTAATGCGTTCTCTGCATTTATAGGTATAACGTAACTACCTGCGAAGATTAATTGGTATCTGGTTGTGTGGCATGACATCGTCGCGTTAACGTTGTGTATTTTTTTTTTTTTTTTGTTTTTTACTTCTATTCTTTTCCCTCTTTTTGTGTGGACACGTAAACTCTTTTCGTTATCTCTCATTTTCCAAATCGAGCAATAAAATATTGGGAACGAACGGTCAATGTGTAGTTACGTGAAAAAGAAAGAACGAAAAAAAAAGGAAACAAAAAAAGTGAAATCCAGTGATTATTATTTTACAACATATCGAGAACACGTTAATTTACTATACCTGTACTACGTACGAAAATGCTGAATATTTTTCATCGATTTCCCACCGAGTTATATTTGCACCTGCACGACACGCGCGTATTAATAGCCGCAGGTGATTTCTTTCTTCGTTTTACAAAGTCGAGTACGTTCAGTTTTATAAAATTAACGTCTTCGGTGATAAAAAATTCATGCAAGTATTTTCATTATAATTCCTTGGGATATAAATACGCGATCGAGGTAGAAATTTTGTGTTTCAATATTAAGAATATAAAAATATATTAATGAAAATTTAATACACCTACGTCAAAGATTTTCCACCTAACAGATGATTCGATTCGATTCGATATTCTATAATTGATCAGCGTATAGGTACATACGCGACGATCTGAAACGCAAACGGTACGAATAAATCGGCCGACACCGATTCAACGTGAAAAGATTGACGAAGAAAGAAAAAGAAAATAATAATGAATAACACGTTGAAATATCTCGTTTTTTACGTATACAAAAGTCGTACTTTGTAGCCTACGCTGCCTCCGCACTTTGCCCGATGCAGCCAGCGTGTTCGTCAACAGCCGACAGTGTGCAGTTGGCTATTTTTATTTCAAACAGAGTCCGCGATGGAAAAGCGAGACTCTCTCTATAAACGGGAGACGATTCATTGATCCGAACAAAGATAATCGTGTGATACGTGATACACGACACGCATCAGCGATACGTGTCCACTGCGTATGACAGAAAACCAGTCGAACGACGTGATAATTCGTTTATCAATAATGCAATTTCATTTCGCAAAAACGCTGCCCCGACGACACTGGAACATGGATAATAATTGCATGTGCGTGAAAAATACGACGATTACAGTGGCAACCGATGATCGCTCGATCTCGATCACAAGTTTAAACCTTCTCTATCATCCTTCTCTCAGAATTCCGTTCCAGCATCGATCGGGTGTGATTATATTCGCGTCGAAGTTAATTTGCATCTTGATTACTAGCTTGTTCGGAGGACGGAGAGTTGCGTATATATATATATATATATATATATATATATATATATATATATAAATATATACAGGTATATAATACAGCTACCGAGTAATAAAATTCTCGCAAGCTGGTTCGAGGAAATAAAATAAAAGATCGTATCTTCTTCTTCTTCTTCTTCTTCTTCTTCGTCTTCTTTTTCTTTTTCTACTTCTTCTTCTCTCCTTTCTCCTCGACGAATTCGTTCGTGTGGTGAGAACCATAAGCAGGTGTATGTATATGCAACATATACGAAAGTTGCATGTAAGTATAGATTTGGCAACGCTGCGGGGCGCATATTTCACTGTCAGAGTGTTTACAATAAAATTAACTCCTACTCGCAAAGAATAAATGGAATATGCGTTTAGCATGACAAAAAGGCTGCCGATGGAAGCCTTGAGAATGCCGAGCCTCCAGTTTAATGTACATTCGTGCATATTATACCTACACAACACACAATGTTATAATCCTGTACGTATCGGTGTGTGTGTGTGTGTGTGTGTGTGCGGATTCGAACGGTCGTCACACTTGCGAAAGTAAAAAGTTTACGGAGATTTCTCAATTGGAGAAAAAAACACGCGAATTGACCAACGAACAACGAGGCGAAATTGATTTTTTAGCAAATTCTGAAACGCGTTCCTCGTCTAAATTAATTTATTATAACACACACGACTACGTTTTTGTCACAATTATGCATAACTGTACAACAATAATGTAGAATATGTATGCGCACGTTGTGCCTGCAATTTCACAACGTTTGATTAATTGCTCTTAGCTTTTATACACGAATACGTACATTATATCTTATATATATACATATATATAAGCCGTATATATGATATTCGCATTCCCGTTATTCCCTCCGTCGGACGAATTTATCGCATGCGGTGCGCGATGTGCGAAAAAAGCTGAAACAAGAACGAGAATTACTAAAGAGAGAGCAAAAAAATAAAAATTAAAAATGGATAAACCGCGTTAGTATCGTATCGAAGAAGTTTATTATTACTGCTTGTGGAACGCTGACAATGTGATTTGTTTTTTATTTTGCAATATCGGTATACGGCTACGAGATTGTGTATATTCAATATATTAACAGTTTTAGGCACGGATAATATTTCTGTATTTTGCGCGTAATATTTGTTGATGAATATTTATGCCGCCGTTTTTTTATTTTTATGTTTTCTCATTCGGACTTGCAAAGTATCAGCTTCTTTGTACTTGTACAACGCATGTAATTGCAATTGTATTTGTGATTCACCATCTCGATTATATGCGTTTCGCATACACGATTAATCGCTTTGTTTTTAATACAGCTGCATTCGCAAACTTCCGCATGTTGTTTATCGCATGAGATGTAAAAAGAGAGAGAGAGAGAGAGAGAGAGAGCGAGTGAGAGAGAGAGAGAAATGGAATAGTTTGCCGTTGACTGTGTGCAGAAAGCGAAGTCGTCGATGTGCAACATTGTAGCATATGCCATGTACTATAATTGAACGAGGAAGAATTTATCTCAACCAATCTGTATAATTGGATGCTTGCATTTATCCAATTTAACAGTGATTCTCGGTAAATTGAAGAACACGGTTTGTTAAGGCCGTTGAATTTTCCATTCGAAAATTGATCCGTTGACACGGAGTTTGGGAAGAAAATTTGATTCAACGAAGAGTAGGAATAAATAATTATCGCAGTATAGTAATATTGTACTCGTTTGAATTCTAATTTGAATTGCTCAATTTTCACTAAACGTTGTTATGAATATGTTGCAAGGTTCAACGATTCGCGTAAAGACTCGAATCACGTTCTTTTAGTCTCACCGGACAATGTCCAACGCGTTATATAACTCGAATATCGCAGGTTTAATTTAAAAAGAATGTTAGTTCGTTATTCATTGTTAAGGAGCAGCACCAGTCAAGCTGAAATTTGAATTAACAGTTTCAGCGCCATTGCTCGACACCTCGATTAATGCAATCCGAGAATAAAGTCGGTAAGGTAGATCCCGGCATATCGAGAGGAGCAGAAAAGAAACGGAAGAAAATGTCAATACATGCGACATGATCAACCCAAACCAGCCCCGGAACAATGTCTCGCCAAAAAATAATCGATAGAAATGATATTTTAAACGGTGAAGGTTGATTGGTAGATATAATGATAGCGAGGTAGTTGAATTATGCCAAGAAAGGAGAACACGTAAGTTGTATTTACTATTCGCCTAACCTCAAAACACTTTGGCATCAATTCTTCGGCTGGATAATTACGAACTTTATGCAAGTTGGAAACTTTCGTTAAAAATTCGCCCACCACAAATTTTCAACGGTATCATTCACTCGATTCACAAACGGTAATTGAGCATTATTGGTGTCATTTTTTTTCATACGCATCATCGGCAAAATCAGCAAGGCGAGAACATGGGAGAGGGACAGGAGAGAGCGTATGAACACTTACTTCAAAACACTTGGCGATCTTTTGCCGCCTCATCAGGATGGCAGGAAACGGAACAAAGTCGATATTCTAACTCACGCGGCAAAATATATAAAAGAACTTCATGGGCGGATGGAGGAATTGTTTCACGCTCATGCCTCGGACGTACACAGTGAGTCGACGGTTATAGCTTTGGGTCTTCTCATCTCTTTAATTTGTTCTTGTTTACTTTCTCGTAGAAGAGGAGCTCGTGCGTCTGAAAAAACTTGTCACTCAACTATTTTCACGCACCCAACTGCTTTCCACGTTGCTGAAAGAGGCTGGGATATCTATTCCAGCTGAGCCGGCCATCGAAAAGGTATCGGCGTTCAAATGGGTGAACAGAATTGGTGCCGAGGACATTGAGAAACTTTTTCCAAGGGTAGAAGAAAGTGAGTAATCTTTTACTACATTTGTCGTGAATTTCAGAATGAAAATTGAAGATATTTTTGATCTCTGTTTGTCGTTTTTCTTACAGAAAAACGCTCCAAGAAAAAGAAAGAAAAAATTGCCAGAAACAAAGTGCCTTCTAAACGGAAATCTATCGTTTCATCCCAGTCAAAGTCGAAAATTGCATCAAACGATAATGCGGCATCAAAAAATACTGATCATAAAATTGAGGATCAAGAGAATCGTTTGAATACCTCTAACAAGGATAGTAAACGGGCCGATGATGAGGTGGACAGTGACGCTCCAGATGGGGGACCAAAAACGAACGTTCCTGCCACCACCAGTTCAAGTGAGTAGGTATGACGATGATGAGAGAATTACGGGAGTTGATTCTACATATCAATGTCCAATCACCTGATATATTATCGCTTGGTCAGACTGTGATTCACGGGACGGATGTAAAGGCGGATTATAAAAAAAAAATGAATTTTTAAGATTATTAAAAAGAACATTACATTGAATAATTTTCAGACTTGCCCAATCATTCTTTTTTACTCTATTCGTCTCTCATTAGGTCAGAGTACAGAGGCTAATAATACTCCTCCGAAGCGTCGTAACAATAATTCTGGTAAGTATAGTTTGTTTAAATCATGCTTTCATATTAGGGACAAAATTTTGTATATGGTGTAGCAGTAGTTTTTATCTGTTACAGGAGCAAAAAAAGTAGGTTCACACAAAACGGTGAAAAGAAAAACCAAGACGAACCAGCAGAACAAAATTATCAATCAACCTGTAGCGAACATAACTTCTGGAACGCTCATACTGTCTCGCGGAAAAATAATGCCGGTTGTAACACCCATAACTCCACTGGCATCAAACATAATTGTCAACGGTCAATCGCAATCGACGAATCCGATTATTTTGAGCAATGCGCAACCAAATCAAATGATCGTTATGCAACATCTACCAAATCCTGCTCATAATTCAGTCATTCCTGTGTGTAATCAGACTCTTATCAATGCCGTTCAAAAAGTTACGTTGAATCCTGTTCCCAGCATTCAAACCAACATCATCGTTAGTTCCCAAGATTGGGTTTCGAACGTTAAGAGCATAATTCATGCAACGAAAATCAGTGGAAGAAAAAGCATTTTACCCAAGGGCAAAGAAATTACGAAAACAACGATGACTTATAAGGTTCCTATTCCAGCCGTTCACAAAGAGAAATCAGACAGATCTAAGGATGTCGTAAATCGGAAAGATGCAGAAGCGAAAACGAAGATCAAAAATGCTGCCAAGGGTGCTAAAAACCAGCAAAGTTCTAGTAAATCCGTTAACGTTGAGGAAACTTCGAAGGCGAATACGAAAAATCACAATTCTACTAACACCAACAAAGAATTGTCTGGATCAATTCCGTTGAAACGTATTTTGAATACGAAATCTACGAACCAAGATGAGCCTGATAGTAAGAAATTAAAAAGCGTAGATGGTTCCGACGATATGAGCCAAGACGAAAATAACATGCAAACTAAGAATTCACAAGTGAACAACTCAGTTTCTACTTGTGAATCTATTGAGAGTCTTCAACATGTTGTACAAAAAATAGGCACTGAAATGACCGATGGACTTGCAAAAGATGACACGCCTACATTTGAAATCCACACTAATAAATCTAATTTAAATACAAATAGCGAATCACCGAATAATTCTAGTAAACATGAATATCTCCCATTGTCTTCCACCAATGAAAATTCCAGTACTTTAGAAACAGCTGAACCCAGCGTTTTATCAGCCTGCTCAAATTCAGGCTCGTTAACCGCTTTGAAAGAAGCTGATAGTGCAATCATAAAATCAACAGATTCATTGAATGCTGCAAGCTTAGGAGAAGCGCAAATTTCAACCCGGAATTGCCCGATGCCCAGTTTGAACGATGTTATAGCGGCGACCAGATTCTCTGAAGGAATGACGGTATCTACAGATTCTTCTGCGACGAGGAATGAAAAGCTCGAAGTATCGCCAACAAATGTAGGGGCGTCTGGATCCGCTGTCGCGATATCATCAACTGGATGCGAAGGGAGTGAAAGGAAAGGAGCTGAAAAAGAAGAAACAGTTTCTGAAAATGTGAAGTCTGTCTGCAATCTTGGTACCAGATTCGATAGTCTACTTCAAGCGAATGTTAAGAGACCAGATATGGTTGAAAGCATCCCGACTCTAGAAGCTAGCAAAATTATATTGAATCTTGATACCAACACTACGACGACCTTGAAACCAGAAGCAAATTCAATTCCCAAGTCCATCAACGCAGCTCTGTTAAACGAGGACGACAACTTGCAAGCAAATAAAATTGGTAGTTTTGCTAAAGACGAGGGACTAAAATCCCTGTCATACAGTGCTGACAATAGTTTCATTCCAATCAGTAGAACGGAAGCGCTGCACTCGGACTTGTCTAACGACATATTCGCGTCATTGCAAGTTCCATCAAGTTCTCATCATCCAGAATCTATATCTCCAACTGCGGCATTTCTGATGGCTTTTCCTCTCGTTTCGAGTCTAAACGGAAAGACTGAAGTGCTGGAAGAAGAAATGAAAGAAGACTTTAAAGATCGTAGTCAGACACCACCGATGCTTTTGCAAATCGGTGCCATGGAGCCTAATAGCTTCAAGCTCAAGACGAGTGCGGCTATTGTGTTGAAAGAAGGCGCAACTAATGCACAACATGAAGTCATAGAGGGTGAGAAGAAAATTGTGAGTTCGCATGTCGTATCTCAGCAGGCAACAAGCACCATGCAAAAGTCGATGACTGAGAATAACAAGGAGGTGGGGAATTCGTCAAAAATTACTAATGAACAACCTGATGTTAAAGAGAGTCAGAATCTTGGCGGAAATTTGGAGACGCATGATAAGAGAACGCCTCAATCGATGGAAGTTGAGCTGCCAAAGTCAATGCCGAAAATTATACGCACCGAGAATGTTAAGGAGCAGTATAAAATCGTCCAGACATCGATACCGTTATCTTTAACAACTCCTGTCGAGATGAATAACACCTTTGCATATACATCCCCGACTTCAACGACAGTTTCCTACAGTGCTGCATCGGCGATAACAACTTGCGCACCTGCTCAAATTCAATCTTCCCCTGTCGTTCACCATAATAGATCTGTGACAAAGAATACACAAAATATCATTGTACCTGTTGTAGCTAGCGCTAGTTCTGTGTCGGATTCTTCGACTAATTTGGCCGAAGGAATTAATTCGAGATTTCAAGTGCCTGCGGAATCTCATACCTCGATTCCTGTTTCTCGGTCAAAATACGATTTACGTCCGCAATATACGGCGACGCAAAATTTCATACCAAATTATACCAATCTGAGTAGGAATATGGAACTACCCCAATATACTCCGCCAACGTTTACCAGTTCCGTTCATAAAACACCCCAGAATTCGCTGGGTAATGTGTGCGGAATTACAAATGTTTCGCAAACGTTGACGCAGTGTCACGTTATGCCTAAAAATCATACGTCCTCTCAAAATCTGCACATAAATTACCCTGTTCATAACAAAGAATCGCATGTTGCTACGAGCACAGATCAAACTCAAAACTTGAGCGACTCTCTACGATCGAAACAACAAAATCAAGATCACAGACACGAGACCTATCACACAAAAAAAGTTGAGACAGAAAACTTTGGACAAAATTTTTCATTCACCAAAGATAACAACGTGGTCAATCCGCAAAATCAAACAGTTCAGGGTAATTCGAATGCAGTGATGTTCCAAGATAAACACTCAACTACTCAGACTTACATGCCTTACAGTAAGGATTCGAAGAAAATTACTGGCAGCATGGTTCCGACTGTGTCTAGTGGGAAACTAATTTTGGAAAATACGGTTCATTACCCACAAAATTCTATGGTTGTAGCGTCGAACTACGAGCAAAGCACTGTTACGGATAATAATATGAAATCAACGACAACGGTTGCGCACAATTCATCAAACTTTAGTATATTGTCATGGACAACGTTTTCTCCTGCCGGAGGGAATAATAATACAATGCATTATGAACAGGGTCAAGTACCAGCTGATACTACAGAGAATAAAACGATATGCGAAAATTTTGGCTACGTTCCACTGCATAAGGAGAATGTTGGCTTTACTAACATGCTGCCTGAGTTTTCAAATGACGCTGGATTGAACGTGAACAAATTGGGAAACAAGCCGATGGTTCAGGCGCAAAAACAGCCATTCATCGATCAACCAAAGTCTCAGAACATTCAAACAACATTGGCTCTGCAGAAGCAGAATCAAAATCCGTCTGCGGATTACAAATTTAGTAACGAGAATAAAACAAAAGCTAAGTACACGATCGAAAATAATTCTATGCAGTCCATTTATGCTAACATGGAACAACAGGCGAAACATCAAACGATACCTAACAAACAGGAGAAGTCAAACTATCCGATGCCTAGTTATAATCCGCAAGTATTATTTAATGTTCCAGACACCATGCCTCAAGTGAAGTACTCTACCGAAAACTACACTGGGGCCAACTTTAAGTACACAGAAAAACCCCAGCAGAATCAAAAATATCAGCCAGCTGGTCAGAGCCATGCTGTTCCTGCCCCATTGGAACAAACAAATTCAATTTACAAGCAGAGTCAGAATGGTAATAAGTCGAAAGCACAGCAAATCCGGCCTCCAGTTAATTGGATGATGACACCAGAAATAAAACACAACACCAATATATCGGATATAATTTTGCCACCAATAGGAAAAGAGCTTGAATATTGTCAGAACAATTTGTTTGCCCAAAATACGAGCTACAATCAAGGTGCTACCAATCAGTTTTACAACAACTACGACGTAACTCACAGCTTTCCTAACATACCCGTCTTGCAAAACGAACCAAGGAAGGTTGACACTTTTTATTCGGAAGATCAACCCTTCTCATGGTCACCTAATAAAAATACGCACGTTCCAGAGCAGACCCAGACCGTTAAACCTATCGATCAGCATATCGTACCATCTACGCTGCCAACTTTGGTAGGTGATTTAGCGTTGGGTACAAATATACCTGAGAAGCAAAATTTCCTTTTTGGGCAGATGCCAGCCAGGCTTCCAACCGAACACAATAAAGATCTGCTGAAAGAGAAGGAGTCGAATGCTACTCGTGAATTCCATACTATATTGAATCCTCAAAACGGGCAGCAGGTGCCACAGGGAACCTTTTTGTCCGTGAGTCAGCTGGTAGAGCACGAGAAGGCTGAGAAATCTCAGCAAGCTAGAAAACATCAAAGAAAGAGCACGAGTCCTCGCGGTAACGGTAAACGCCAATTGGACATTAGAAAGCAAGGACCGAGCGATCAACTGCATCACGAAGATCCAAAATCTAGCGTTCAAACTTTCTCCGAGCAAAATTATCAGCAAAAGTATCATCAGAACGATGCTCACTGGAGGAATCGAAATTGCAAGAGTAATTATACAGCTGAGGCATTAATCGGGACCAACACGAACGTGCAGGACGATAATCAGCAGGATAAACACGCGTCTATAAAGTTCACTCCGAACTATGCTCAAAATAAATTCTCAGGCGCATTACCCACTGACACTATGATGCCGATTAATTACTTCTCAAATGCCGATGATGGCAGTAATTATGGTCAAACTAATCAGAACTTCAACTCGTATGCTTATTCTTCGAACGCAAACATTTATCCAACAACTAATTTCATAACTAGTATATCAAATACGCCGTCTAGCTACATGATGCCTCTGCACGAGAATTCGGACTACTTGGAACCAAATTCATTCCTACTGCCAAATGCCTCCGCTTCTAACACCCTAAAGTCCCAGCACTATACAAGCAAGCATCAGAACTGCGATAAACGGTCGTATTCTACTCCCAAAAGAAGCAAACGAAAACCGGAAATAACACAGAATATAGAGTTTCCAATGCCTGGAATTAATTCACCGCTGGAGGATTATCACCCCTCATTCTTGTCGCACGCTAACTTGTACCAAAATCCACCCCAAGCAAATATATACCCAAAAGCTGTGAATACTAATTTGCCTGGATTGCCAATGCCTGGGAACCAGAACGCTATTGGCTCTGGTGAATTACCAATGAATTCGAATACCGCAAGAGGAACCACCTCCAACAGTCCCATGGTTATGGCACATCCGTCTGGCACTAGCCTTACCAATTTCAACTTGAGCACAATCTTTCCCGAGATCAATGACAAGGTATGCAATCAATAGAGAGATTCCTCATTCACTTGCTTATTTATATTTGCTCAGTTTCACTCGTTCAGCGTTACATTTTCCCTGTTTTTTAGGTTCAGGTTGCAGGGTATAAACCGCCAAATAGTATGCTGCCTGGTTTAACGCAGCCAACTGGCCACACGTCAAATTATACTCAAAGATCAAACTACTCTAATTCGCTGGGCCATGTTCCCCAGGTATAAGATTACCTTTTGAGACATATCTCTTGGCTCTTCCTTTACCCTCTTGGTTCTAATACCGACTCTTTTATTTCCAGGTTTCTGAATCAGCTCAGTTCCCCAACAACATGACACCCTCGTCGAGTGTGCACTACAAAAATTGATACGTAATTAATTGATTGTGCGTATGGAACTTGGGAATGTGAATACGCGGACTAATTTTTAACAGAAGCAATAATCCTGTTACTTTTGTACAAATGTATATATCTATATATTATATAAACTTAGAATATAAGAACAATAATTTGGAAAAGAAGAGTTAAAGCGGAACCCCGAACGGTGTTAAACAACAACGAAAATACGTCTATTATTTTATACCAATAACAAAAATACTCCTGAGGCTTAAAACGTGTTTTCAAATTCAAAATTAAATTCTCCTGTTCCATAAATCGACGTTTGAATTCACCAACGGAAATCCATTTTCAAATTGCGCGCGTCTCGCAAACGGACGATTCTACTCCACTGTTAGTATGTGTTATTCGTATATCTAAAAGCACGTGAGCTTAACAGACGACGCGAAGTCACGTGATATTTTCAGCCGGCAGCTGGGTGTTATCATTACATTACCTAGCGCGCTTGAGGCCGGTAAAAATACAGCAGAAATAGAAACTAGTTAAGGTGTTTTTCAAACCGGGTAAAGAGTGTAAACAGTCCTAAATGAAGACACACCCTAACCACTGAGTTCCACCACCATCCATACTTCGTTAAAAATAAAAAGAACCTAATCAAGGAAAGAAAATAAGGTAAAGCCAAGTCATGGATGGCATTGGTCTGTATCACACATTTCTACAGATCCACCGACCCCAGCTACAATCTTCAGGAGTACCGGAAGTATTCTGGGAAATATTGTTCAAGAAGCTGAAAGGCCAGGTCTTCGACTCTGGGATGATATTTCAGCTGGCGAGAATCGACTACGAGGAAATTGAGCGACCTCCGACAGAGCCGGTCTGGAAGTTGTTCGTGTCCTCGGAGAGCACCGTTTCGGCTAATAATCCGGAGAACATTTACCTGATCGATCATGCGTGGACTTATAGTACCGACTCAGCCAGACAGAATCTGCTTCAAGTTCCTGGTTTGCTGGATCGAATGTGTACTCTGATGGGCCTGGATGCAGACGAGTCTGTCAATAACGAAGAAAAGACGGAATACGTCCTGCGTGAGATGTGGCGATACAATCAAACCTATGCTCTGCGAGACGCAGCCAGTGTCGAAGACCGCATGCCCGTTTGGTACATCATGGACGAGGTTGGATCTGCCATCAACCATTCTGATCAACCCAATTTTCGCACTGTTCCATTTCTCCACGTTCCAGAAGGTGTTACTTACACGCTTTTATATCCGCTTAGGGATGTGGAACCGGATGAAGAGGTCACCAGAGATTTCGTCGAGGGACAGACTAACGATTCGATCACTAAACGTGCCCTGCTTCTACCGTGGCGGAAGGACGATAGCTTCGTTGACGAGGATTTCACTCATATAGAACCTGGCGATGATTATTTCCTCGAAGGACATGTCAGGGAGACTCTGGCGGAGGTCAATACTGCGCCTCAGCTAAACCCAGGAGAAAGAATCAGGGTCTATTCACAGTACAATCTTGTCAAAGAGTTTCTGACCAATCCTTTGTTCGAGATAGTGGACAGTGAGCAAGACGCCAATGTTTTATGGCTCACTTCTCACTTCAAAGAGTACAACGAGCTTAGCACCGATGCTCCTAATGTATTTGTTAACCAATTTCCGTTCGAAAATGTTATTACTATCAAGGACCTGCTGTGCGTTGTCTGCAGAAGACAGGCAGACGCCAAGAAGTGCGACTTTGATACACTTGAAACTTATCCGATATGGTTGCCGACTACTTATAACTTGAGAACTGAATTAGTCAAGTTCGTTTCTTACTTCGAAAGGAGACAAGCCAAGGGACTGGACAATCACTGGATCTGTAAGCCTTGGAATTTGGCCAGGGGTCTGGACACTCATATAACGAATAACTTGTATCAGATATTGCGGCTTCCCAGCACCGGTCCAAAAATAGCCCAAAAGTATATATCGGATCCAGTTTTATACTCCCGACCTGAAATAGGAAGAGTTAAATTCGACGTCAGATACGTAGTATTATTGAAGTACGTCCAACCATTGACCGTGTACGTTTATTCAAATTTTTTCCTCAGATTTGCGAACAAAGAATTCGCCCTCAATAATTTTGATCAGTACGAGCAGCACTTCACAGTAATGAACTACGTCAACGACAATACGTCTCTGCATCATGTAAAGTGTGCTGATTTTATTCACGAATGGAAAAAACAGTATCCCAAATTTTCTTGGCGAAACGACGTGGAGAAAAAGATCCTCTCAATGTTGAAAAAGGTCTTTCAGGCTGCGGTTGCGGAAAAACCGCCTCGCGGAATTGCCCACAATTTGCAAAGTAGGGCACTTTACGCTGCTGACATAATGTTGGAATGGAGGGACAAAGAGATCAACCCAGTATTATTAGAAGTTAATTTTACGCCAGATTGTAAAAGGGCTTGCGATTATTATCCAAATTTCTACAACGATATATTCAAACTTCTATTCTTGGACGTTGAAAACCCGACTGTTTTCCACAAGCTGTAAACCTGATTATCGTATCGCTTATTTTCATTACCAATATTCGATACCTTCAGTGTTCAAATGTACTGAATATTTAATATCGTTACTATTTTTCCAGTCATTAATTTACTTTGTATATAATTGCCTTGCGACATTTTTGTCATAATTAATTGTCAGTTTTGGATTAATTGAAAAATGTTGTAAGAATGACTTTTTAACACTTTAATTCATTTCGTGCCTAACGATCAAACGTGTATTCATATTTTGTACACGAGTATAACAACTGTACCTACGTTAATAAATCGTATGGATATGGAAGACGTGTAGTTTAACTCCTGTATCAAAATATGCTACTTTATCCTGCAATTAATAATTTTAATATGCACTAACGTATCCCTGTGTAAACCACAATCCGGCAGGAAGGGATACAGAGATAAAAATACGACGCTTTCAACAGTAGCAGTCTGCTCAATTTCACTATCATTTTAAATTTATCACTCTTGTCAGTATCAGTTATCCGGAGAAATATCAAGATATGTCTGCAGAGATACGAGCGACTCGTTCATTCGGTCGGATCAAAGGATCGACAGCTGGATCACAGCATCGCGTTTCATTTCGCTCTCATATCTTCTTGATCAATCATGATTACGTAATATCTACTTTTACAGTGCCTAGAGTTCTTTTTTCAAAAAATCTCAATCACATCTTAATATTCTTGATTCTTTAAAGCTTTTATTCACACGGAGCACCCGGCCGGAGGGTTTTAAGCGCAACAAAAAAGCATAAATCAGGGAACCCTTCTGTACGCGGTGCACTTGCCCTCGGTAATCCGAAGGACAAAAGGACCGAAGAATAAAGCACCTCTCCCTAAAGACTAAAAATAACTAAGCACTTCAAAGGACCGCGGGTAAGCTCTATGCTGTCTAATGTAACGGGGCCCAATTAGAAGCACGGAGTTGAGCTGCTCACTGTGATTTCAGGGTGGCCAGCGTTTATCCAGCATCATTATGACTCGTGTTAATGTTCACGTGTACGGACAGCCGCTCCTATTCTTATCAATTATTATCATTTCAAGCCCATGCTCCGTGTGCCGATTACTTTCCACGTAGCGTTACATCTTGATTACTTAATTGAAATTCATTAGAATTAACTAAGCTTGCCTGGCGAATGTGATTTATACAATTTTCTACGTATTGGGTAAGGGAAATTGGGTCATTTCGTAAAATTGTAAATACGCATATTTGCTAGTGAAAATTTGTATTTTTTCAGTAAATAATCTACAAGCTACTAGAATTTTTAACAAAAATTGACAATTCTTTGCAAAAAACTACGCATGTAAAACTACAATTTTGGATGAAGTAATACGAAATGTTCCAATTTTCGTGAAAATTCTTTGCTGAAAAATTGCGATTCATCTAGTTCTGTAATCTACAACTATAATATATCATGAATTACTAAAAGCGAGCTTGCAGAAGCTTTGGATCTTCATCGATGCAACTTATTCACGATCATTGAAACCGAAAAATTGCACTTTTCAGCAGTCTGATTATAATCAAACATTGGTTTTGTGTTCTCTCAGCACCTCTAAGAACTATAAATTGTTCAAACTACACGGTCCTAGGAAATATTTCTGACCAGATTTCGATCAGAGAGCCGCAGGTAAATGCGTGAGTTCAGCGTCGGTCTAATTAGTTGTAACTTTTTTACCACGTCTTTGCATAAGCTTAATTCCTGCAAACTGAGTGACTGGCGGTTCTTGCATCCATTCTACCGGTCCGGGTGGTGCAGCATCAGCGTCTGCATCTCGCCTGAAAGCCAAGCCTGGGTTGGTTCTGGTCTGGAGACGGGTTGTGAGTATTTTCATCGCCTTAGTGCCGCACGTGCACCCGGTCGACGCAGACGTAATTTTCTGGTCCCAGTGTCGTTTCGCTGCTTTCTTTATGCTGGTATCGCGCTACGTGTCTTTCTCCGAACTGTTTTTTCCCCTCCCGATGAAATTAAAGTGACATGACTACTCGTGGTGTAATTGCTTCCATCGGGCTTCCCGCCTCTGAGACGAAGTCTCAGATTCTTCAGGGCTCATCGGTCCAACTTCAAGGTTGATCGCTAGCCCTCGATCACCATGGCGAACATCAAGGTCGCCGTTCGGATCCGGCCCATCTCCGAGAGGTAGGTTCTGTTCCTTTTTCCGAGTTTATTAGTTAAAGCGTTAGATTTTTTATTGGTTCGTACCAGCGGAGCTTATGGCTTATTTTCGGTCAATTTGCGCAAGGTTGACGGACTGTATAACCCCGAAGGAACGCCGCGGATCAGTTCCTATATATAGGCAACGGCTGCTATGTGGTAAATGCGCCTGGCGCCGAGAGCCGCGTTGAGGTCGTGGAAGAAGTACGGGGACCGGAAGTACCTCCGGTAGAAAAGAAAGAGTTTTTCCAGCCGTGGAACGGGAGTTAGTCGAGTAGCGGGGAACCCCCGCATGTTTTTCTTCAGTACTCTTTAGAGGTTTTCGTTTATTACATTAATTGACTCTCCTAGCTGCGATAGAATTCGTATTTTCGAATTGAAATTATCATACCTGTTAAAGGTAATGGAAACAAATTTTAGAATGAATAGAAACGACATCATCTACTGATCTGAATATCTTTCGAAGGTTTAGAATTGAAATAAATTCAAATAGCCATGAAGAATATTGGGCACAGTTGGAGTTTTTCTTCCATATCATTTAACTTAATCGTTAGTCGCGATTTGAAATCTTAAAAATTTTACGCAAAAATTGCAATACATCCATAAGAATACTAAATGCGATTATAATCGTTGAATATATTGTTGAACTGTTTTTTGCGAGTTATTAACAGTTGCATGATAATTAACGTGCGTAGTAATTTGGAGAGAGAGAGAGAGAGAGATTTAGACTAACTACAATTGACAATTAGTGTAAAGCGATAGAAATGTTGTTTTCCTTAGTTTTACCAGTAATTACTTTCCAGGTAACAATAAGACGCGCTATTTCTTGTTTGAAAGGATTATATACTTTGTAATCGAATAAATTCTCTCCTTGTGTAGAAAGTCTCAGGGGTTGGAGGCAAACTTACTGGGGGAGAAAAAGTCACGCTTCTTAGCGTGGCGCAATGTCTTGTACACAGCGAGTACCTTAAGGGACCAGGGCATATAGCGAAGCCGCGATGACACACGACTCGACAGCTTAACGACTCCAACACGAACGACAAGCGACATCCGTTCTAGAAAAACAGCCCTAGTCCCTAAGAGTTCAGCGACGCGACTGTCACCGTGACACCGACTAGACACAAACGACCAAGTCCAAATATACAAATCTCCACAGCGCCCGTAACCTATAGTCAAAGCCCTGTAATATACATGGGTAAGTATATATCCAGCACACGCTGATCGTGGCGCTTAAGGCTCTCATTCAACTTTATTCCACTCATTAATGTCCCGAATTGTATAATTTAGGGAACTTTAAGTGCCTGATCATAGGCAACACATTTACAACCACGTGAGTTACACTTTGCACGCCAAATTTTTAGCTTTTCGAATTTTCATCGGAGGCAAAGAATTGCCATCTACTCTTGCCATCATTTTCTTGATTTTGTAATCATGCTCGTTGAAAGGCAAATACTGCAAGCTGTACTGTTCTTAAAAAAAAATTGCAGGCGCAGGTGCAAAGTGCGAAAGCGGCCATCTTGATTATGCGACTGTGTTCGAAGTGAATATTTTGTAAATACAGTTTCGTAACCGTAATATTTATATTCTTGGCTGATCGTTGCAATTTTATGTGAAACATTGGAATCTGAGGCATCGACAATGCGCGGAATAATACCGTTCATAACAAGGAATGCTCAATTTCGTAATTATTCGTGATTGGAAATAATCGTTCTAGCTGCATCAATTAATCTAATTAAAGAAAAAGTCTTCGTCCATTGACTCTCACGATAAGACGTAATCTTACAGTCTACAGAAAATAAAAACAACGAAATGTAATTGTTATTCGAATTATACTTCCAAAATTGTGTTAAACGTATGACCGAAGATATAAAGTTGAGTACACCATGCGAATTACTTCCACAGTCGTAAACCTTGGCTTTGTCGTGAATAAAACGAAAAGTCAGAAAGTGTCGTGTACTCGAAATAACTGTACCGCTGGCGCTTCTAACCTCGGGGTTCAAAGTGAGGCAGTTTATAATGGTGTTATGGTAAGCAGGCTTTACTGGTTGAGAAAATCTTAATTTCACGTGACGAAACAATATCTGACTGTTATAATCACGGAACGACTAACCCGCTGTGGTAGACAAAGATACTAAATTTATGGAGCTGGAGTTTTTCCGAAACGTATTATTCGTAATGAAGACAACAGCCTGAAGTAACCGCGTCGGCTGATGTACAATTCTTGTATATAAATGGTTGAACATGCGTAATGTGGGAATGCAGCAAGATTGGATTAGGAAGAAATGTATGAATAAAGATAAGGCTGAACACTCGCTCAGTGATTTACGTAAAATGAATTTTAGGGTAAGGTGATTGCGAGATGTGAAAGTACATTTGAAGGTACAAGGAAATGGTATGCAATGCGAATTGCGGAACCGGAGGCACAGAATGGAACTCTCGCCTCACTGCAGTCAACAAAACAGAAGAAACGACCAACAGGAATTAAATACGTACCAGATTTTTGTGGATCTGGGAGAGGAGAATCAAAACTTTGGCTACGAGTGAACAGTTTTAGATTATTTAATAGTCCTTAATTCCAATACAACTGTTCAAATGTCAGTGTACAGTAATTTCATAAGTTAAAAGATAGTATTTAACTAGAAAACGATTAGCAGTGCGGAGAGATAATTCAACAGTACATGGCATATCTGACAATTGTACCACATAGGAAAGTGCAATATACGTTGACTCAAATAAAACATCCGACATTTTAAATAAGGTAGATATTATTGTAGTTTGTGAGTATAGATTCAGTTCCGACCTGCAAACAGGTGCAATGCAGCTCTGCAGAATGCGATATGTATAGCATTGACTCCTGTACTATTTTATGTAACGACATCTAAAATCAATAAATGAATAAAAAAATTATTGAATATCTCTGAATTTCTTTCGCGATTGTTCAACTGATGATCGTGCAATCTACTACATGTCGTTCTTGTAATCCTCCGTCTCCGAAGAGCCTAAAGGGCTGAACCAGCAGACACTCAGGTTTCAAACCCTTCAAAATTTGAACACGAATTTTGACGATTTTGACTGCACCTGGTATGAAGTCTTGGTTAAATACGCAGTTTGGTGGGTTTTCTGAGTTCCTGGGGGTGCGATAAGTCAAATTATTAGCATGCTAATCGAATCTGAGACGAAAAATCTCCGGTAAAAAATTTGGCAAAAAAGTAAGGCTAACCCCTTTGCATTTTTGGCGAAAATTTTCGCGATTTTCGAAAGTGCTGGAATAAATTCTTTCGTGCACTATTCCGACGTAATTTTGCTGGAAAAAACGATTGAGCGCAGCCCCAATACGCTGCGAGCAACGTATCAAGAGTTAGAGCCAGAAAACGAGAACCTGAGTTTTCGACATTTTTCAGCCGGTGCTTTTTCCATCGTAACTTCATCGCTGTTGATCCCAGGCTACTTTTGCTGCGTTTTCTGAGTTCCTTGGAGTCCAATTGGTCGGGAAAGAGTCATACGAATCAATTCTGAGACAAAAAATTTTTTGGTCAAAAAAAAAGGAAGGTTAACCCCTTTGTATTTTCGGCGAAAATTTTCGCGATTCTCAAAAGTGCTGGAATCAATTAATTGTGGGACTATTCCGACGTAATTTTGCGAGAGAAATCGATTGGGCGCAGTCCCAATACGCTGCGATCAACGCATCGAAAGTTACAGCCAAAAAACGAAAACCTGAAATTTCGACATTTTTCAGCAGGTGCTTTTTTCCTCGTATCTTCTCTCCCGTTGATCCCACGCTCCTTTTGCTGCGTTTTCTGAGTTCCTTGGGGTCCAATTGGTCGGGAAAAAGTCACACGAATCAATTCTGAGACGAAAAATTTTTTGGTCAAAAAAAAAGGAAGGTTAACCCCTTTGTATTTTTGGCGAAAATTTTCGCGATTTTTCAAAGTGCTGAAATAAATTAATTGTGGCAATATTCCGACGTAATTTTGCGAGAGAAATCGATTGGGCGCAGTCCCAATACGCTGCGATCAACGCGTCGAAAGTTACAGCCCAAAAACGAAAACCTGAAATTTCGACATTTTTCAGCAGGTGCTTTTTTCTTCGTATCTTCTCTCCCGTTGATCCCACGCTCCTTTTGCTGCGTTTTCTGAGTTCTTTGGGGTCCAATTGGTCGGGAAAAAGTCATACGAATCAATTCTGAGACGAAAAATTTTTTGGTCAAAAAAAAAAGGAAGGTTAACCCCTTTGTATTTTTGGCGAAAATTTTCGCGATTCTCAAAAGTGCTGGAATCAATTAATTGTGGCACTATTCCGACGTAATTTTGCGAGAGAAATCGATTGGGCGCAGTCCCAATACGCTGCGAGCAACGTATGAAGAGTTAGAGCCGAAAAACGAGAACCTGAGTTTACGACATTTTTCAGCTGGTGCTTTTTCCATCGTAACTTCATCGCTGTTGATCCCAGGCTACTTTTGCTGCGTTTTCTGAGTTCCTTGGGGTCCAATTGGTCGGGAAAGAGTCATGCAAATCAATTCTGAGACGAAAAGATTTCTGGTCAAAAAAAAAAGAAGGCTAACCCCTTTGCATTTTTGGCGAAAATTTTCGCGATTTTGAAAAGTGCTGGAATAAATTCTTTCGTGCACTATTCCGACGTAATTTTGCGAGAGAAATCGATTGGGCGCAGTCCCAATACGCTGCGATCAACGCATCGAAAGTTACAGCCAAAAAACGAAAACCTGAAATTTCGACATTTTTCAGCAGGTGCTTTTTTCCTCTTATCTTCTCTCCCGTTGATCCCACGCTCCTTTTGCTGCGTTTTCTGAGTTCTTTGGGGTCCAATTGGTCGGGAAAAAGTCATACGAATCAATTCTGAGACGAAAAATTTTTTGGTCAAAAAAAAAAGGAAGGTGAACCCCTTTGTATTTTTGGCGAAAATTTCGCGATTTTCAAAAGTGCTGGAATAAATTAATTGTGGCACTATTCCGACGTAATTTTGCGAGAGAAATCGATTGGGCGCAGTCCCAATACGCTGCGATCAACGCATCGAAAGTTACAGCCAAAAAACGAAAACCTGAAATTTCGACATTTTCCAGCAGGTGCTTTCTTCCTCGTATCTTCTCTCCCGTTGATCCCGCGCTCCTTTTGCTGCGTTTTCTAGGTTCCTTGGGGTCCAATTGGTCGGGAAAGAGTCATACGAATCAATTCTGAGACGAGAAGATTTCTGGTCAAAAAAAAAAGAAGGCTAACCCCTTTGCATTTTTGGCGAAAATTTTCGCGATTTTGAAAAGTGCTGGAATAAATTCTTTCGTGCACTATTCCGACGTAATTTTGCGAGAGAAATCGATTGGGCGCAGTCCCAATACGCTGCGATCAACGCATCGAAAGTTACAGCCAAAAAACGAAAACCTGAAATTTCGACATTTTTCAGCAGGTGCTTCTTTCCTCGTATCTTCTCTCCCGTTGATCCCACGCTCCTTTTGCTGCGTTTTCTGAGTTCCTTGGGGTCCAATACGTCGGGAAAAAGTCATACGAATCTATTCTGAGACGAAAAGTTTTTTGGTCAAAAAAAAAAGGAAGGTTAACCCCTTTGCATTTTTGGCGAAAATTTTCGCGATTTTTAAAAGTGCTGGAATAAATTAATTGTGGCACTATTCCGACGTAATTTTGCGAGAGAAATCGATTGGGCGCAGTCCCAATACGCTGCGATCAACGCATCGAAAGTTACAGCCAAAAAACGAAAACCTGAAATTTCGACATTTTTCAGCAGGTGCTTTTTTCCTCGGATCTTCTCTCCCGTTGATTCCACGCTCCTTTTGCTGCGTTTTCTGAGTTCCTTGGGGTCCAATTGGTCGGGAAAGAGTCATACGAATCAATTCTGAGACGAAAAATTTTTTGGTCAAAAAAAAATGGAAGGTTAACCCCTTTGTATTTTTGGCGAAAATTTTCGCGATTCTCAAAAGTGCTGGAATCAATTAATTGTGGCACTATTCCGACGTAATTTTGCGAGAGAAATCGATTGGGCGCAGTCCCAATACGCTGCGAGCAACGTATGAAGAGTTAGAGCCGAAAAACGAGAACCTGAGTTTACGACATTTTTCAGCTGGTGCTTTTTCCATCGTAACTTCATCGCTGTTGATCCCAGGCTACTTTTGCTGCGTTTTCTGAGTTCCTTGGGGTCCAATTGGTCGGGAAAGAGTCATGCGAATCAATTCTGAGACGAAAAGTTTTTTGGTCAAAAAAAAAAGAAGGCTAACCCCTTTGCATTTTTGGCGAAAATTTTCGCGATTTTGAAAAGTGCTGGAATAAATTTTTTCCTGCACTATTCCGACGTAATTTTGCGAGAGAAATCGATTGGGCGCAGTCCCAATACGCTGCGATCAACGCATCGAGAGTTACAGCCAAAAAACGAAAACCTGAAATTTCGACATTTTTCAGCAGGTGCTTTTTTCCTCTTATCTTCTCTCCCGTTGATCCCACGCTCCTTTTGCTGCGTTTTCTGAGTTCTTTGGGGTCCAATTGGTCGGGAAAAAGTCATACGAATCAATTCTGAGACGAAAAATTTTTTGGTCAAAAAAAAAAGGAAGGTTAACCCCTTTGTATTTTTGGCGAAAATTTTCGCGATTTTCAAAAGTGCTGGAATAAATTAATTGTGGCACTATTCCGACGTAATTTTGCGAGAGAAATCGATTGGGCGCAGTCCCAATACGCTGCGATCAACGCATCGAAAGTTACAGCCAAAAAACGAAAACCTGAAATTTCGACATTTTTCAGCAGGTGCTTTCTTCCTCGTATCTTCTCTCCCGTTGATCCCGCGCTCCTTTTGCTGCGTTTTCTAAGTTCCTTGGGGTCCAATTGGTCGGAAAAGAGTCATACGAATCAATTCTGAGACGAAAAGTTTTCTGGTCAAAAAAAAAAGAAGGCTAACCCCTTTGCATTTTTGGCGAAAATTTTCGCGATTTTGAAAAGTGCTGGAATAAATTCTTTCGTGCACTATTCCGACGTAATTTTGCGAGAAAAATCGATTGGGCGCAGTCCCAATACGCTGCGATCAACGCATCGAAAGTTACAGCCAAAAAACGAAAACCTGAAATTTCGACATTTTTCAGCAGGTGCTTCTTTCCTCGTATCTTCTCTCCCGTTAATCCCACGCTCCTTTTGCTGCGTTTTCTGAGTTCCTTGGGGTCCAATACGTCGGGAAAAAGTCATACGAATCTATTCTGAGACGAAAAGTTTTTTGGTCAAAAAAAAAAGGAAGGTTAACCCCTTTACATTTTTGGCGAAAATTTTCGCGATTTTTAAAAGTGCTGGAATAAATTAATTGTGGCACTATTCCGACGTAATTTTGCGAGAGAAATCGATTGGGCGCAGTCCCAATACGCTGCGATCAACGCATCGGAAGTTACAGCCAAAAAACGAAAACCTGAAATTTCGACATTTTTCAGCAGGTGCTTTTTTCCTCGTATCTTCTCTCCCGTTGATCCCACGCTCCTTTTGCTGCGTTTTCTGAGTTCCTTGGGGTCCAATTGGTCGGGAAAAAGTCACACGAATCAATTCTGAGACGAAAAATTTTTTGGTCAAAAAAAAAGGAAGGTTAACCCCTTTGTATTTTAGGCAAAAATTTTCGCGATTCTTAAAAGTGCTGGAATCAATCAATTGTGGCACTATTCCGACGTAATTTTGCGAGAGAAATCGATTGGGCGCAGTCCCAATACGCTGCGAGCAACGTCTGAAGAGTTAAAGCCGAAAAACGAGAACCTGAGTTTACGACATTTTTCAGCTGGTGCTTTTTTCATCGTAACTTCATCGCTGTTGATCCCAGGCTACTTTTGCTGCGTTTTCTGAGTTCCTTGGGGTCCAATTGGTCGGAAAAGAGTCATACGAATCAATTCTGAGACGAAAAGTTTTCTGGTCAAAAAAAAAGAAGGCTAACCCCTTTGCATTTTTGGCGAAAATTTTCGCGATTTTGAAAAGTGCCGGAATAAATTCTTTCGTGCACTATTCCACCGTAATTTTGCGAGAGAAATCGATTGGGCGCAGTCCCAATACGCTGCGATCAACGCATCGAAAGTTACAGCCAAAAAACGAAAACCTGAAATTTCGGCGAAAATTTTCGCGATTTTGAAAAGTGCTGGAATAAATTTTTTCCTGCACTATTCCGACGTAATTTTGCGAGAGAAATCGATTGGGCGCAGTCCCAATACGCTGCGATCAACGCATCGAAAGTTACAGCCAAAAAACGAAAACCTGAAATTTCGACATTTTTCAGCAGGTGCTTTTTTCCTCGTATCTTCTCTCCCGTTGATCCCACGCTCCTTTTGCTGCGTTTTCTGAGTTCCTTGGGGTCCAATTGGTCGGGAAAAAGTCACACGAATCAATTCTGAGACGAAAAAAAAAGGAAGGTTAACCCCTTTGTATTTTTGGCGAAAATTTTCGCGATTTTCAAAAGTGCTGGAATAAATTAATTGTGGCACTATTCCGACGTAATTTTGCGAGAGAAATCGATTGGGCGCAGTCCCAATACGCTGCGATCAACGCATCGAAAGTGACAGCCAAAAAACGAAAACCCGAAATTTCGACATTTTTCAGCTGGTGCTTTTTTCCTCGTATCTTCTCTCCCGTTGATCCCACGCTCCTTTTGCTGCGTTTTCTGAGTTCCTTGGGGTCCGATTGGTCGGGAAAAAGTCATACGAATCAATTCTGAGACGAAAAGTTTTTTGGTCAAAAAAAAAAGAAGGCTAACCCCTTTGCATTTTTGGCGAAAATTTTCGCGATTTTTAAAAGTGCTGGAATAAATTAATTGTGGCACTATTCCGACGTAATTTTGCGAGAGAAATCGATTGGGCGCAGTCCCAATACGCTGCGATCAACGCATCGAAAGTTACAGCCAAAAAACGAAAACCTGAAATTTCGACATTTTTCAGCAGGTGCTTTTTTCCTCGGATCTTCTCTCCCGTTGATTCCACGCTCCTTTTGCTGCGTTTTCTGAGTTCCTAGGGGTCCAATTGGTCGGGAAAGAGTCATACGAATCAATTCTGAGACGAAAAGTTTTTTGGTCAAAAAAAAAAAAAGGCTAACCCCTTTGCATTTTTGGCGAAAATTTTCGCGATTTTGAAAAGTGCTGGAATAAATTCTTTCGTGCACTATTCCGACGTGATTTCGCGAGAGAAATCGATTGGGCGCAGTCCCAATACGCTGCGATCAACGCATCGAAAGTTACAGCCAAAAAACGAAAACCTGAAATTTCGACATTTTTCAGCAGGTGCTTTTTTCCTCGTATCTTCTCTCCCGTTGATCCCACGCTCCTTTTGCTGCGTTTTCTGAGTTCCTTGGGGTCCAATTGGTCGGGAAAAAGTCACACGAATCAATTCTGAGACGAAAAATTTTTTGGTCAAAAAAAAAGGAAGGTTAACCCCTTTGTATTTTAGGCAAAAATTTTCGCGATTCTTAAAAGTGCTGGAATCAATCAATTGTGGCACTATTCCGACGTAATTTTGCGAGAGAAATCGATTGGGCGCAGTCCCAATACGCTGCGAGCAACGTCTGAAGAGTTAGAGCCGAAAAACGAGAACCTGAGTTTACGACATTTTTCAGCTGGTGCTTTTTTCATCGTAACTTCATCGCTGTTGATCCCAGGCTACTTTTGCTGCGTTTTCTGAGTTCCTTGGGGTCCAATTGGTCGGAAAAGAGTCATACGAATCAATTCTGAGACGAAAAGTTTTCTGGTCAAAAAAAAAGAAGGCTAACCCCTTTGCATTTTTGGCGAAAATTTTCGCGATTTTGAAAAGTGCCGGAATAAATTCTTTCGTGCACTATTCCACCGTAATTTTGCGAGAGAAATCGATTGGGCGCAGTCCCAATACGCTGCGATCAACGCATCGAAAGTTACAGCCAAAAAACGAAAACCTGAAATTTCGACATTTTTCAGCAGGTGCTTTTTTCCTCGTATCTTCTCTCCCGTTGATCCCACGCTCCTTTTGCTGCGTTTTCTGAGTTCCTTGGGGTCCAATTGGTCGGGAAAAAGTCACACGAATCAATTCTGAGACGAAAAATTTTTTGGTCAAAAAAAAAGGAAGGTTAACCCCTTTGTATTTTTGGCGAAAATTTTCGCGATTTTTCAAAGTGCTGAAATAAATTAATTGTGGCAACATTCCGACGTAATTTTGCGAGAGAAATCGATTGGGCGCAGTCCCAATACGCTGCGATCAACGCATCGAAAGTTACAGCCAAAAAACGAAAACCTGAAATTTCGACATTTTTCAGCAGGTGCTTCTTTCCTCGTATCTTCTCTCCCGTTGATCCCACGCTCCTTTTGCTGCGTTTTCTGAGTTCCTTGGGGTCCAATACGTCGGGAAAAAGTCATACGAATCTATTCTGAGACGAAAAGTTTTTTGGTCAAAAAAAAAAGGAAGGTTAACCCTTTTGTATTTTTGGCGAAAATTTTCGCGATTTTTAAAAGTGCTGGAATTAATTAATTGTGGCACTATTCCGACGTAATTTTGCGAGAGAAATCGATTGGGCGCAGTCCCAATACGCTGCGATCAACGCATCGAAAGTGACAGCCAAAAAACGAAAACCCGAAATTTCGACATTTTTCAGCTGGTGCTTTTTTCCTCGTATCTTCTCTCCCGTTGATCCCACGCTCCTTTTGCTGCGTTTTTTGAGTTCCTTGGGGTCCAATCGGTCGGGAAAAAGTCATACGAATCAATTCTGAGACGAAAAGTTTTTTGGTCAAAAAAAAAAGAAGGCTAACCCCTTTGCATTTTTGGCGAAAATTTTCGCGATTTTGAAAAGTGCTGGAATAAATTCTTTCGTGCACTATTCCGACGTAATTTTGCGAGAGAAATCGATTGGGCGCAGTCCCAATACGCTGCGATCAACGCATCGAAAGTTACAGCCAAAAAACGAAAACCTGAAATTTCGACATTTTTCAGCAGGTGCTTTTTTCCTCGTATCTTCCCTCCCGTTGATCCCACGCTCCTTTTGCTGCGTTTTCTGAGTTCCTTGGGGTCCAATTGGTCGGGAAAAAGTCACACGAATCAATTCTGAGACGAAAAATTTTTTGGTCAAAAAAAAAGGAAGGTTAACCCCATTGTATTTTTGGCAAAAATTTTCGCGATTCATAAAAGTGCTGGAATCAATCAATTGTGGCACTATTCCGACGTAATTTTGCGAGAGAAATCGATTGGGCGCAGTCCCAATACGCTGCGAGCAACGTATGAAGAGTTAGAGCCGAAAAACGAGAACCTGAGTTTACGACATTTTTCAGCTGGTGCTTTTTCCATCGTAACTTCATCGCTGTTGATCCCAGGCTACTTTTGCTGCGTTTTCTGAGTTCCTTGGAGTCCAATTGGTCGGGAAAGAGTCATACGAATCAATTCTGAGACGAAAAGTTTTTTGGTCAAAAAAAAAAGAAGGCTAACCCCTTTGCATTTTTGGCGAAAATTTTCGCGATTTTGAAAAGTGCCGGAATAAATTCTTTCGTGCACTATTCCACCGTAATTTTGCGAGAGCAATCGATTGGGCGCAGTCCCAATACGCTGCGATCAACGCATCGAAAGTTACAGCCAAAAAACGAAAACCTGAAATTTCGACATTTTTCAGCAGGTGCTTTTTTCTTCGTATCTTCTCTCCCGTTGATCCCACGCTCCTTTTGCTGCGTTTTCTGAGTTCTTTGGGGTCCAATTGGTCGGGAAAAAGTCACACGAATCAATTCGGAGACGAAAAATTTTTTGGTCAAAAAAAAAAGGAAGGTTAACCCCTTTGTATTTTTGGCGAAAATTTTCGCGATTCTTAAAAGTGCTGGAATCAATCAATTGTGGCACTATTCCGACGTAATTTCGCGAGAGAAATCGATTGGGCGCAGTCCCAATACGCTGCGAGCAACGTATGAAGAGTTAGAGCCGAAAAACGAGAACCTGAGTTTTCGACATTTTTCAGCTGGTGCTTTTTCCATCGTAACTTCATCGCTGTTGATCCCAGGCTACTTTTGCTGCGTTTTCTGAGTTCCTGGGGGTCCAATTGGTCGGGAAAGAGTCATACGAATCAATTCTGAGACAAAAAATTTTTTGGTCAAAAAAAAAGAAAGGTTAACCCCTTTGTATTTTTGGCGAAAATTTTCGCGATTCTCAAAAGTGCTGGAATCAATCAATTGTGGCACTATTCCGACGTAATTTTGCGAGAGAAATCAATTGGGCGCAATCTCAATACGCTGCGATCAACGCATCGAAAGTTACAGCCAAAAAACGAAAACCTGAAATTTCGACATTTTTCAGCAGGTGCTTTTTTCTTCGTATCTTCTCTCCCGTTGATCCCACGCTCCTTTTGCTGCGTTTTCTGAGTTCTTTGGGGTCCAATTGGTCGGGAAAAAGTCATACGAATCAATTCTGAGACGAAAAATTTTTTGGTCAAAAAAAAAAGGAAGGTTAACCCCTTTGTATTTTTGGCGAAAATTTTCGCGATTTCTAAAAGTGCTGGAATAAATTAATTGTGGCACTATTCCGACGTAATTTTGCGAGAGAAATCGATTGGGCGCAGTCCCAATACGCTGCGATCAACGCATCGAAAGTTACAGCCAAAAAACGAAAACCCGAAATTTCGACATTTTTCAGATGGTGCTTTTTTTCTCGTATCTTCTCTCCCGTTGATCCCACGCTCCTTTTGCTGCGTTTTCTGAGTTCCTTGGGGTCCAATTGGTCGGGAAAGAGTCATACGAATCAATTCTGAGACGAAAAGTTTTTTGGTCAAAAAAAAAAGAAGGCTAACCCTTTTTTTTTTTTTTTTTTTTTTTTTTGATAACGCTGGTAAAAATGCCTTATGCACACCCTGGAGCTTCGCGCAAGAAGCTTCATGGTAGTGTGGGACTCGCACCCACTAAAAAACCAGCGGCCACTCTGGTACGAGTAGGGGGGACTCCCCGGAACCGCGCGAGGCATAACCTCAGGGATCCCCCCGGCACCTTCGCGGTTACGCGCGGACCTTACTTCAACGCCTATCCGGGAGTTGCGCCTCCCGGCTCCCCCCCGCTGAATCCTACGCTCAGTGTCCTCTTGCGAAGGACGACCCTGCCCGCTGGTGGGGCATCTTCTGTAGCCGCTACGACGAGAGCTCCGCTTAACGGAGCTGTCAAGCGAATGGAGACCCCCACTCGGTGCTCGATGTTCGCGATAACGAGCGCCCTGCCCTTGCGGATCCGGGGGAAGATGGATCCGGCACGACCGTCACATCCGCCGTCCCCGGGCCGGGGGACGAAGAGAGAGAGGCAGAAGAAGAAGAAGAAGAAGAGGGGGCAAGGCCGGAACGACCCTAACGTCACCCTACCGCCTAGCGTCTCACCTATCCTGGCACCAGATTCCAAGTTGCCCTGCACCCCTCCTCTCCCCTCCACCCCCGAACCACGACCCCGACCCAAAGGACCGGGCTGAGGTCGACCGGTGTCCCGTCCCGCAAATCCGTTTGGACCCCTGCCCGTGTAGGTCCGAGCCTACGTCATGCCCACGCTTACACGCGAACCACCCCCATTTCTCCCGCTCAAGCGGGTCGCGCGGTGCACGCTGCGCCGCGTTCGCTGTCGTAACCGCTCCCGCTGTTCCTTGGCCGTCATGACCCGCTCCGCGAAGCTAGCCACCGCCACCCATCCCTCTTTCGACCCTACCATAGCCCTGATCAGGCCAGGCGGTGTCAGATCCTCCCCTACGGCGCGCTTTAGGGCATTCCTCTCGTCTCTCCACGCGGGGCACGCCTCCACCGTGTGGCTCACCGTGTCTTCCTCCAGCCGGCAGTACCAGCAGGTCGGCCTCTCCGTCTTCCCTATTCTATATAAGAAATCCGCGAAGTACCCGTGGCCTGTCAAGACTTGGGTCACACGGAAAGTCATGCTCCCGTGTGCCCTGTCGAACCATCCCGTCCAGTTCGCTAGGATAGCTAACCTCAACCTCTCGCTGGGGAGCCCCGCACTTCCGAGGTCCACCCTCCATTGCTCGCGGGCTACGCGCAGTTCCTCCTCCCTAATCACTCTGACCATGCTCTGGGACCACGTCCTGGTCGACCGCAGTTCACGCACTCTATCGAATGTGCGCTTGTACGCATCAGCCACTAGATATAGTGGCGGGGTCCTGGCCAGCATCGAAACGGCCACGAAGGAGGCCGTGCGATATGCCGCAACTACTCTTGCGCATATCCTTCTCTGGCACCTCGTAATTACTCGCTGGATGTACTTTGAGGACCTCGCCACATCCCCCCACACCGGAGCGCCGTACATTATTACCGCGAATAGAGTTTGCGCATAAAGCCTACGCCTAGATTCGGATGGCCCCCTCAGGTTTGGCATCAGCCTCGCTAGTGTCCTCGTGACACCCCCTAGCCTAGTCTCCATGGACGCGAAGTGCGCTTTGAACGTCAGGCCGGGATCCAGTGGCACCCCCAGGTACTTCATGGACCCCGACAGTAGCACCCTCTCCGCGCCAACTCTAACGTCTGGGGTGTTTGGTGTTTCCCCCCTTTTCACGCGCCAGAATAGAACAGCTTCCGTCTTGCTCGCCGCCACCGTGAGGCCTAGGCCCGAAATTCGCCGGACTACCCTGGCTACCATCGCATTTGCCAGTGCTACCGCTGTGGATGGATCCCCAGCGGAACTCAAAATCAGCGTGTCATCCGCGTAGCAGACAGTAACACAGTCTGCAACCCCCTCCCCCCGCAGAACCTCGTCGAAAGTCAAGTTCCATAGCAGGGGGCCGAGGACCGAGCCCTGTGGGACCCCGGCCGTCACTGCCAGACTTCTCAGCTCCCCATCTCCGTTTGTGTATTCCACGTGCCTGTCCCACAGGTAGGAATCCAGGACCCGTCGAAGATACTCCGGAACCGCTTTGTCTTTAAGTGCGTCCCTTATGGACGGCCATGGCAAACTATTGAATGCGTTGGCGATGTCGAGAGACACAGCCACCGCGTAGCCCCCCTTCTCCGTGGCGTTTTCCACGAATCGTCGCACCCTTAGCAAAGCATCGTTCGTGGATCGCCCTTCCCGAAACCCGTACTGGTCCTCGGACAAGCGCGCCCGAGGATTCCCCTCCAGGCTAACCCCTTTGCATTTTTGGCGAAAATTTTCGCGATTTTGAAAAGTGCTGGAATAAATTCTTTCGTGCACTATTCCGACGTAATTTTGCGAGAGAAATCGATTGGGCGCAGTCCCAATACGCTGCGATCAACGCATCGAAAGTTACAGCCAAAAAACGAAAACCTGAAATTTCGACATTTTTCAGCAGGTGCTTTTTTCCTCGTATCTTTTCTCCCGTTGATCCCACGCTCCTTTTGCTGCGTTTTCTGAGTTTCTTGGGGTCCAATTGGTCGGGAAAAAGTCACACGAATCAATTCTGAGACGAAAAATTTTTTGGTCAAAAAAAAAGGAAGGTTAACCCCTTTGTATTTTTGGCAAAAATTTTCGCGATTCATGAAAGTGCTGGAATCAATCAATTGTGGCACTATTCCGACGTAATTTTGCGAGAGAAATCGATTGGGCGCAGTCCCAATACGCTGCGAGCAACGTATGAAGAGTTAGAGCCGAAAAACGAGAACCTGAGTTTACGACATTTTTCAGCTGGTGCTTTTTCCATCGTAACTTCATCGCTGTTGATCCCAGGCTACTTTTGCTGCGTTTTCTGAGTTCCTTGGGGTCCAATTGGTCGGAAAAGAGTCATACGAATCAATTCTGAAACGAAAAGTTTTTTGGTCAAAAAAAAAAGAAGGCTAACCCCTTTGCATTTTTGGCGAAAATTTTCGCGATTTTGAAAAGTGCTGGAATAAATTCTTTCGTGCACTATTCCGACGTAATTTTGCGAGAGAAATCGATTGGGCGCTGTCCCAATACGCTGCGATCAACGCATCGAAAGTTACAGCCAAAAAACGAAAACCCGAAATTTCGACATTTTTCAGCTGGTGCTTTTTTCCTCGTATCTTCTTTCCCGTTGATCCCACGCTCCTTTTGCTGCGTTTTCTGAGTTCCTTGGGGTCCAATTGGTCGGGAAAGAGTCATACGAATCAATTCTGAGACGAAAAGTTTTTTGGTCAAAAAAAAAAGGAAGGTTAACCCCTTTGCATTTTTGGCGAAAATTTTCGCGATTTTGAAAAGTGCTGGAATAAATTCTTTCGTGCACTATTCCGACGTAATTTTGCGAGAGAAATCGATTGGGCGCAGTCTCAATACGCTGCGATCAACGCATCGAAAGTTACAGCCAAAAAACGAAAACCTGAAATTTCGACATTTTTCAGCAGGTGCTTTTTTCCTCGTATCTTCCCTCCCGTTGATCCCACGCTCCTTTTGCTGCGTTTTCTGAGTTCCTTGGGGTCCAATTGGTCGGGAAAAAGTCACACGAATCAATTCTGAGACGAAAAATTTTTTGGTCAAAAAAAAAGGAAGGTTAACCCCTTTGTATTTTTGGCAAAAATTTTCGCGATTCATAAAAGTGCTGGAATCAATCAATTGTGGCACTATTCCGACGTAATTTTGCGAGAGAAATCGATTGGGCGCAGTCCCAATACGCTGCGAGCAACGTATGAAGAGTTAGAGCCGAAAAACGAGAACCTGAGTTTACGACATTTTTCAGCTGGTGCTTTTTTCCTCGTATCTTCTTTCCCGTTGATCCCACGCTCCTTTTGCTGCGTTTTCTGAGTTCCTTGGGGTCCAATTGGTCGGGAAAGAGTCATACGAATCAATTCTGAGACGAAAAGTTTTTTGGTCAAAAAAAAAGAAGGCTAACCCCTTTGCATTTTTGGCGAAAATTTTCGCGATTTTGAAAAGTGCTGGAATAAATTCTTTCGTGCACTATTCCGACGTAATTTTGCGAGAGAAATCGATTGGGCGCAGTCCCAATACGCTGCGATCAACGCATCGAAAGTTACAGCCAAAAAACGGAAACCTGAAATTTCGACATTTTTCAGCTGGTGCTTGTTTCCTCGTATCTTCTTTCCCGTTGATCCCACGCTCCTTTTGCTGCGTTTTCTGAGTTCCTTGGGGTCCAATTGGTCGGGAAAGAGTCATACGAATCAATTCTGAGACGAAAAGTTTTTTGGTCGAAAAAAAAAAGAAGGCTAACCCCTTTGCATTTTTGGCGAAAATTTTCGCGATTTTGAAAAGTGCTGGAATAAATTCTTTCGTGCACTATTCCGACGTAATTTTGCGAGAGAAATCGATTGGGCGCAGTCCCAATACGCTGCGATCAACGCATCGAAAGTTACAGCCAAAAAACGAAAACCTGAAATTTCGACATTTTTCAGCAGGTGCTTTTTTCCTCGTATCTTCTCTCCCGTTGATCCCACGCTCCTTTTGCTGCGTTTTCTGAGTTCCTTGGGGTCCAATTGGTCGGGAAAGAGTCATACGAATCAATTCTGAGACAAAAAATTTTTTGGTCAAAAAAAAAGAAAGGTTAACCCCTTTGTATTTTTGGCGAAAATTTTCGCGATTCTCAAAAGTGCTGGAATCAATCAATTGTGGCACTATTCCGACGTAATTTTGCGAGAGAAATCAATTGGGCGCAATCTCAATACGCTGCGATCAACGCATCGAAAGTTACAGCCAAAAAACGAAAACCTGAAATTTCGACATTTTTCAGCAGGTGCTTTTTTCTTCGTATCTTCTCTCCCGTTGATCCCACGCTCCTTTTGCTGCGTTTTCTGAGTTCCTTGGGGTCCAATTGGTCGGGAAAAAGTCATACGAATCAATTCTGAGACGAAAAATTTTTTGGTCAAAAAAAAAAGGAAGGTTAACCCCTTTGTATTTTTGGCAAAAGGTTTCGCGATTCATAAAAGTGCTGGAATCAATCAATTGTGGCACTATTCCGACGTAATTTTGCGAGAGAAATCGATTGGGCGCAGTCCCAATACGCTGCGAGCAACGTATGAAGAGTTAGAGCCGAAAAACGAGAACCTGAGTTTACGACATTTTTCAGCTGGTGCTTTTTTCCTCGTATCTTCTTTCCCGTTGATCCCACGCTCCTTTTGCTGCGTTTTCTGAGTTCCTTGGGGTCCAATTGGTCGGGAAAGAGTCATACGAATCAATTCTGAGACGAAAAGTTTTTTGGTCAAAAAAAAAAGAAGGCTAACCCCTTTGCATTTTTGGCGAAAATTTTCGCGATTTTGAAAAGTGCTGGAATAAATTCTTTCGTGCACTATTCCGACGTAATTTTGCGAGAGAAATCGATTGGGCGCAGTCCCAATACGCTGCGATCAACGCATCGAAAGTTACAGCCAAAAAACGAAAACCTGAAATTTCGACATTTTTCAGCAGGTGCTTTTTTCCTCGTATCTTCTCTCCCGTTGATCCCACGCTCCTTTTGCTGCGTTTTCTGAGTTCCTTGGGATCCAATTGGTCGGGAAAAAGTCACACGAATCAATTCGGAGACGAAAAATTTTTTGGTCAAAAAAAAGGAAGGTTAACCCCTTTGTATTTTTGGCGAAAATTTTCGCGATTCTTAAAAGTGCTGGAATCAATCAATTGTGGCACTATTCCGACGTAATTTCGCGAGAGAAATCGATTGGGCGCAGTCCCAATACGCTGCGAGCAACGTATGAAGAGTTAGAGCCGAAAAACGAGAACCTGAGTTTTCGACATTTTTCAGCTGGTGCTTTTTTCTTCGTATCTTCTCTCCCGTTGATCCCACGCTCCTTTTGCTGCGTTTTCTGAGTTCCTTGGGGTCCAATTGGTCGGGAAAGAGTCATACGAATCAATTCTGAGACGAAAAGTTTTTTGGTCAAAAAAAAAAGAAGGCTAACCCCTTTGCATTTTTGGCGAAAATTTTCGCGATTTTGAAAAGTGCTGGAATAAATTCTTTCGTGCACTATTCCGACGTAATTTTGCGAGAGAAATCAATTGGGCGCAATCTCAATACGCTGCGATCAACGCATCGAAAGTTACAGCCAAAAAACGAAAACCTGAAATTTCGACATTTTTCAGCAGGTGCTTTTTTCTTCGTATCTTTTCTCCCGTTGATCCCACGCTCCTTTTGCTGCGTTTTCTGAGTTCTTTGGGGTCCAATTGGTCGGGAAAAAGTCATACGAATCAATTCTGAGACGAAAAATTTTTTGGTCAAAAAAAAAAGGAAGGTTAACCCCTTTGTATTTTTGGCGAAAATTTTCGCGATTTCTAAAAGTGCTGGAATAAATTAATTGTGGCACTATTCCGACGTAATTTTGCGAGAGAAATCGATTGGGCGCAGTCCCAATACGCTGCGATCAACGCATCGAAAGTTACAGCCAAAAAACGAAAACCCGAAATTTCGACATTTTTCAGATGGTGCTTTTTTTCTCGTATCTTCTCTCCCGTTGATCCCACGCTCCTTTTGCTGCGTTTTCTGAGTTCCTTGGGGTCCAATTGGTCGGGAAAGAGTCATACGAATCAATTCTGAGACGAAAAGTTTTTTGGTCAAAAAAAAAAGAAGGCTAACCCTTTTTTTTTTTTTTTTTTTTTTTTTTGATAACGCTGGTAAAAATGCCTTATGCACACCCTGGAGCTTCGCGCAAGAAGCTTCATGGTAGTGTGGGACTCGCACCCACTAAAAAACCAGCGGCCACTCTGGTACGAGTAGGGGGGACTCCCCGGAACCGCGCGAGGCATAACCTCAGGGATCCCCCCGGCACCTTCGCGGTTACGCGCGGACCTTACTTCAACGCCTATCCGGGAGTTGCGCCTCCCGGCTCCCCCCCGCTGAATCCTACGCTCAGTGTCCTCTTGCGAAGGACGACCCTGCCCGCTGGTGGGGCATCTTCTGTAGCCGCTACGACGAGAGCTCCGCTTAACGGAGCTGTCAAGCGAATGGAGACCCCCACTCGGTGCTCGATGTTCGCGATAACGAGCGCCCTGCCCTTGCGGATCCGGGGGAAGATGGATCCGGCACGACCGTCACATCCGCCGTCCCCGGGCCGGGGGACGAAGAGAGAGAGGCAGAAGAAGAAGAAGAAGAAGAGGGGGCAAGGCCGGAACGACCCTAACGTCACCCTACCGCCTAGCGTCTCACCTATCCTGGCACCAGATTCCAAGTTGCCCTGCACCCCTCCTCTCCCCTCCACCCCCGAACCACGACCCCGACCCAAAGGACCGGGCTGAGGTCGACCGGTGTCCCGTCCCGCAAATCCGTTTGGACCCCTGCCCGTGTAGGTCCGAGCCTACGTCATGCCCACGCTTACACGCGAACCACCCCCATTTCTCCCGCTCAAGCGGGTCGCGCGGTGCACGCTGCGCCGCGTTCGCTGTCGTAACCGCTCCCGCTGTTCCTTGGCCGTCATGACCCGCTCCGCGAAGCTAGCCACCGCCACCCATCCCTCTTTCGACCCTACCATAGCCCTGATCAGGCCAGGCGGTGTCAGATCCTCCCCTACGGCGCGCTTTAGGGCATTCCTCTCGTCTCTCCACGCGGGGCACGCCTCCACCGTGTGGCTCACCGTGTCTTCCTCCAGCCGGCAGTACCAGCAGGTCGGCCTCTCCGTCTTCCCTATTCTATATAAGAAATCCGCGAAGTACCCGTGGCCTGTCAAGACTTGGGTCACACGGAAAGTCATGCTCCCGTGTGCCCTGTCGAACCATCCCGTCCAGTTCGCTAGGATAGCTAACCTCAACCTCTCGCTGGGGAGCCCCGCACTTCCGAGGTCCACCCTCCATTGCTCGCGGGCTACGCGCAGTTCCTCCTCCCTAATCACTCTGACCATGCTCTGGGACCACGTCCTGGTCGACCGCAGTTCACGCACTCTATCGAATGTGCGCTTGTACGCATCAGCCACTAGATATAGTGGCGGGGTCCTGGCCAGCATCGAAACGGCCACGAAGGAGGCCGTGCGATATGCCGCAACTACTCTTGCGCATATCCTTCTCTGGCACCTCGTAATTACTCGCTGGATGTACTTTGAGGACCTCGCCACATCCCCCCACACCGGAGCGCCGTACATTATTACCGCGAATAGAGTTTGCGCATAAAGCCTACGCCTAGATTCGGATGGCCCCCTCAGGTTTGGCATCAGCCTCGCTAGTGTCCTCGTGACACCCCCTAGCCTAGTCTCCATGGACGCGAAGTGCGCTTTGAACGTCAGGCCGGGATCCAGTGGCACCCCCAGGTACTTCATGGACCCCGACAGTAGCACCCTCTCCGCGCCAACTCTAACGTCTGGGGTGTTTGGTGTTTCCCCCCTTTTCACGCGCCAGAATAGAACAGCTTCCGTCTTGCTCGCCGCCACCGTGAGGCCTAGGCCCGAAATTCGCCGGACTACCCTGGCTACCATCGCATTTGCCAGTGCTACCGCTGTGGATGGATCCCCAGCGGAACTCAAAATCAGCGTGTCATCCGCGTAGCAGACAGTAACACAGTCTGCAACCCCCTCCCCCCGCAGAACCTCGTCGAAAGTCAAGTTCCATAGCAGGGGGCCGAGGACCGAGCCCTGTGGGACCCCGGCCGTCACTGCCAGACTTCTCAGCTCCCCATCTCCGTTTGTGTATTCCACGTGCCTGTCCCACAGGTAGGAATCCAGGACCCGTCGAAGATACTCCGGAACCGCTTTGTCTTTAAGTGCGTCCCTTATGGACGGCCATGGCAAACTATTGAATGCGTTGGCGATGTCGAGAGACACAGCCACCGCGTAGCCCCCCTTCTCCGTGGCGTTTTCCACGAATCGTCGCACCCTTAGCAAAGCATCGTTCGTGGATCGCCCTTCCCGAAACCCGTACTGGTCCTCGGACAAGCGCGCCCGAGGATTCCCCTCCAGGCTAACCCCTTTGCATTTTTGGCGAAAATTTTCGCGATTTTGAAAAGTGCTGGAATAAATTCTTTCGTGCACTATTCCGACGTAATTTTGCGAGAGAAATCGATTGGGCGCTGTCCCAATACGCTGCGATCAACGCATCGAAAGTTACAGCCAAAAAACGAAAACCCGAAATTTCGACATTTTTCAGCTGGTGCTTTTTTCCTCGTATCTTCTTTCCCGTTGATCCCACGCTCCTTTTGCTGCGTTTTCTGAGTTCCTTGGGGTCCAATTGGTCGGGAAAGAGTCATACGAATCAATTCTGAGACGAAAAGTTTTTTGGTCAAAAAAAAAAGGAAGGTTAACCCCTTTGCATTTTTGGCGAAAATTTTCGCGATTTTGAAAAGTGCTGGAATAAATTCTTTCGTGCACTATTCCGACGTAATTTTGCGAGAGAAATCGATTGGGCGCAGTCTCAATACGCTGCGATCAACGCATCGAAAGTTACAGCCAAAAAACGAAAACCTGAAATTTCGACATTTTTCAGCAGGTGCTTTTTTCCTCGTATCTTCCCTCCCGTTGATCCCACGCTCCTTTTGCTGCGTTTTCTGAGTTCCTTGGGGTCCAATTGGTCGGGAAAAAGTCACACGAATCAATTCTGAGACGAAAAATTTTTTGGTCAAAAAAAAAGGAAGGTTAACCCCTTTGTATTTTTGGCAAAAATTTTCGCGATTCATAAAAGTGCTGGAATCAATCAATTGTGGCACTATTCCGACGTAATTTTGCGAGAGAAATCGATTGGGCGCAGTCCCAATACGCTGCGAGCAACGTATGAAGAGTTAGAGCCGAAAAACGAGAACCTGAGTTTACGACATTTTTCAGCTGGTGCTTTTTTCCTCGTATCTTCTTTCCCGTTGATCCCACGCTCCTTTTGCTGCGTTTTCTGAGTTCCTTGGGGTCCAATTGGTCGGGAAAGAGTCATACGAATCAATTCTGAGACGAAAAGTTTTTTGGTCAAAAAAAAAGAAGGCTAACCCCTTTGCATTTTTGGCGAAAATTTTCGCGATTTTGAAAAGTGCTGGAATAAATTCTTTCGTGCACTATTCCGACGTAATTTTGCGAGAGAAATCGATTGGGCGCAGTCCCAATACGCTGCGATCAACGCATCGAAAGTTACAGCCAAAAAACGGAAACCTGAAATTTCGACATTTTTCAGCTGGTGCTATTTTCCTCGTATCTTCTTTCCCGTTGATCCCACGCTCCTTTTGCTGCGTTTTCTGAGTTCCTTGGGGTCCAATTGGTCGGGAAAGAGTCATACGAATCAATTCTGAGACGAAAAGTTTTTTGGTCGAAAAAAAAAAGAAGGCTAACCCCTTTGCATTTTTGGCGAAAATTTTCGCGATTTTGAAAAGTGCTGGAATAAATTCTTTCGTGCACTATTCCGACGTAATTTTGCGAGAGAAATCGATTGGGCGCAGTCTCAATACGCTGCGATCAACGCATCGAAAGTTACAGCCAAAAAACGAAAACCTGAAATTTCGACATTTTTCAGCAGGTGCTTTTTTCCTCGTATCTTCCCTCCCGTTGATCCCACGCTCCTTTTGCTGCGTTTTCTGAGTTCCTTGGGGTCCAATTGGTCGGGAAAAAGTCACACGAATCAATTCTGAGACGAAAAATTTTTTGGTCAAAAAAAAAGGAAGGTTAACCCCTTTGTATTTTTGGCTAAAATTTTCGCGATTCATAAAAGTGCTGGAATCAATCAATTGTGGCACTATTCCGACGTAATTTTGCGAGAGAAATCGATTGGGCGCAGTCCCAATACGCTGCGAGCAACGTATGTAGAGTTAGAGCCGAAAAACGAGAACCTGAGTTTACGACATTTTTCAGCTGGTGCTTTTTTCCTCGTATCTTCTTTCCCGTTGATCCCACGCTCCTTTTGCTGCGTTTTCTGAGTTCCTTGGGGTCCAATTGGTCGGGAAAGAGTCATACGAATCAATTCTGAGACGAAAAGTTTTTTGGTCAAAAAAAAAAGAAGGCTAACCCCTTTGCATTTTTGGCGAAAATTTTCGCGATTTTGAAAAGTGCTGGAATAAATTCTTTCGTGCACTATTCCGACGTAATTTTGCGAGAGAAATCGATTGGGCGCAGTCCCAATACGCTGCGATCAACGCATCGAAAGTTACAGCCAAAAAACGAAAACCTGAAATTTCGACATTTTTCAGCAGGTGCTTTTTTCCTCGTATCTTCTCTCCCGTTGATCCCAAGCTCCTTTTGCTGCGTTTTCTGAGTTCCTTGGGATCCAATTGGTCGGGAAAAAGTCACACGAATCAATTCGGAGACGAAAAATTTTTTGGTCAAAAAAAAGGAAGGTTAACCCCTTTGTATTTTTGGCGAAAATTTTCGCGATTCTTAAAAGTGCTGGAATCAATCAATTGTGGCACTATTCCGACGTAATTTCGCGAGAGAAATCGATTGGGCGCAGTCCCAATACGCTGGGAGCAACGTATGAAGAGTTAGAGCCGAAAAACGAGAACCTGAGTTTTCGACATTTTTCAGCTGGTGCTTTTTCCATCGTAACTTCATCGCTGTTGATCCCAGGCTACTTTTGCTGCGTTTTCTGAGTTCCTTGGGGTCCAATTGGTCGGGAAAGAGTCATACGAATCAATTCTGAGACAAAAAATTTTTTGGTCAAAAAAAAAGAAAGGTTAACCCCTTTGTATTTTTGGCGAAAATTTTCGCGATTCTCAAAAGTGCTGGAATCAATCAATTGTGGCACTATTCCGGCGTAATTTTGCGAGAGAAATCAATTGGGCGCAATCTCAATACGCTGCGATCAACGCATCGAAAGTTACAGCCAAAAAACGAAAACCTGAAATTTCGACATTTTTCAGCAGGTGCTTTTTTCTTCGTATCTTCTCTCCCGTTGATCCCACGCTCCTTTTGCTGCGTTTTCTGAGTTCTTTGGGGTCCAATTGGTCGGGAAAAAGTCATACGAATCAATTCTGAGACGAAAAATTTTTTGGTCAAAAAAAAAAGGAAGGTTAACCCCTTTGTATTTTTGGCAAAAGGTTTCGCGATTCATAAAAGTGCTGGAATCAATCAATTGTGGCACTATTCCGACGTAATTTTGCGAGAGAAATCGATTGGGCGCAGTCCCAATACGCTGCGAGCAACGTATGAAGAGTTAGAGCCGAAAAACGAGAACCTGAGTTTACGACATTTTTCAGCTGGTGCTTTTTTCCTCGTATCTTCTTTCCCGTTGATCCCACGCTCCTTTTGCTGCGTTTTCTGAGTTCCTTGGGGTCCAATTGGTCGGAAAAGAGTCATACGAATCAATTCTGAGACGAAAAGTTTTTTGGTCAAAAAAAAAAGAAGGCTAACCCCTTTGCATTTTTGGCGAAAATTTTCGCGATTTTGAAAAGTGCTGGAATAAATTCTTTCGTGCACTATTCCGACGTAATTTTGCGAGAGAAATCGATTGGGCGCAGTCCCAATACGCTGCGATCAACGCATCGAAAGTTACAGCCAAAAAACGAAAACCTGAAATTTCGACATTTTTCAGCAGGTGCTTTTTTCCTCGTATCTTCTCTCCCGTTGATCCCACGCTCCTTTTGCTGCGTTTTCTGAGTTCCTTGGGATCCAATTGGTCGGGAAAAAGTCACACGAATCAATTCGGAGACGAAAAATTTTTTGGTCAAAAAAAAGGAAGGTTAACCCCTTTGTATTTTTGGCGAAAATTTTCGCGATTCTTAAAAGTGCTGGAATCAATCAATTGTGGCACTATTCCGACGTAATTTCGCGAGAGAAATCGATTGGGCGCAGTCCCAATACGCTGCGATCAACGCATCGAAAGTTACAGCCAAAAAACGAAAACCTGAAATTTCGACATTTTTCAGCAGGTGCTTTTTTCTTCGTATCTTCTCTCCCGTTGATCCCACGCTCCTTTTGCTGCGTTTTCTGAGTTCTTTGGGGTCCAATTGGTCGGGAAAAAGTCATACGAATCAATTCTGAGACGAAAAGTTTTTTGGTCAAAAAAAAAAGAAGGCTAACCCCTTTGCATTTTTGGCGAAAATTTTCGCGATTTTGAAAAGTGCTGGAATAAATTCTTTCGTGCACTATTCCGACGTAATTTTGCGAGAGAAATCGATTGGGCGCAGTCCCAATACGCTGCGATCAACGCATCGAAAGTTACAGCCAAAAAACGAAAACCTGAAATTTCGACATTTTTCAGCAGGTGCTTTTTTCCTCGTATCTTTTCTCCCGTTGATCCCACGCTCCTTTTGCTGCGTTTTCTGAGTTCCTTGGGGTCCAATTGGTCGGGAAAAAGTCACACGAATCAATTCTGAGACGAAAAATTTTTTGGTCAAAAAAAAAGGAAGGTTAACCCCTTTGTATTTTTGGCAAAAATTTTCGCGATTCATAAAAGTGCTGGAATCAATCAATTGTGGCACTATTCCGACGTAATTTTGCGAGAGAAATCGATTGGGCGCAGTCCCAATACGCTGCGAGCAACGTATGAAGAGTTAGAGCCGAAAAACGAGAACCTGAGTTTACGACATTTTTCAGCTGGTGCTTTTTTCCTCGTATCTTCTTTCCCGTTGATCCCACGCTCCTTTTGCTGCGTTTTCTGAGTTCCTTGGGGTCCAATTGGTCGGGAAGGAGTCATACGAATCAATTCTGAGACGAAAAGTTTTTTGGTCAAAAAAAAAAGAAGGCTAACCCCTTTGCATTTTTGGCGAAAATTTTCGCGATTTTGAAAAGTGCTGGAATAAATTCTTTCGTGCACTATTCCGACGTAATTTTGCGAGGGAAATCGATTGGGCGCAGTCCCAATACGCTGCGATCAACGCATCGAAAGTTACAGCCAAAAAACGGAAACCTGAAATTTCGACATTTTTCAGCTGGTGCTTTTTTCCTCGTATCTTCTTTCCCGTTGATCCCACGCTCCTTTTGCTGCGTTTTCTGAGTTCCTTGGGGTCCAATTGGTCGGGAAAGAGTCATACGAATCAATTCTGAGACGAAAAGTTTTTTGGTCAAAAAAAAAAGAAGGCTAACCCCTTTGCATTTTTGGCGAAAATTTTCGCGATTTTGAAAAGTGCTGGAATAAATTCTTTCGTGCACTATTCCGACGTAATTTTGCGAGAGAAATCGATTGGGCGCAGTCCCAATACGCTGCGATCAACGCATCGAAAGTTACAGCCAAAAAACGAAAACCTGAAATTTCGATAACTTTCAGCAGGTGCTTTTTTCCTCGTATCTTCTCTCCCGTTGATCCCACGCTCCTTTTGCTGCGTTTTCTGAGTTCCTTGGGATCCAATTGGTCGGGAAAAAGTCACACGAATCAATTCGGAGACGAAAAATTTTTTGGTCAAAAAAAAGGAAGGTTAACCCCTTTGTATTTTTGGCGAAAATTTTCGCGATTCTTAAAAGTGCTGGAATCAATCGATTGTGACACTATTCCGACGTAATTTCGCGAGAGAAATCGATTGGGCGCAGTCCCAATACGCTGCGAGCAACGTATGAAGAGTTAGAGCCGAAAAACGAGAACCTGAGTTTTCGACATTTTTCAGCTGGTGCTTTTTCCATCGTAACTTCATCGCTGTTGATCCCAGGCTACTTTTGCTGCGTTTTCTGAGTTCCTTGGGGTCCAATTGGTCGGGAAAGAGTCATACGAATCAATTCTGAGACAAAAAATTTTTTGGTCAAAAAAAAAAAAAGGTTAACCCCTTTGTATTTTTGGCGAAAATTTTCGCGATTCTCAAAAGTGCTGGAATCAATCAATTGTGGCACTATTCCGACGTAATTTTGCGAGAGAAATCGATTGGGCGCAGTCCCAATACGCTGCGATCAACGCATCGAAAGTTACAGCCAAAAAACGAAAACCTGAAATTTCGATAACTTTCAGCAGGTGCTTTTTTCCTCGTATCTTCTCTCCCGTTGATCCCACGCTCCTTTTGCTGCGTTTTCTGAGTTCCTTGGGATCCAATTGGTCGGGAAAAAGTCACACGAATCAATTCGGAGACGAAAAATTTTTTGGTCAAAAAAAAAAGGAAGGTTAACCCCTTTGTATTTTTGGCGAAAATTTTCGCGATTCTTAAAAGTGCTGGAATCAATCGATTGTGACACTATTCCGACGTAATTTCGCGAGAGAAATCGATTGGGCGCAGTCCCAATACGCTGCGAGCAACGTATGAAGAGTTAGAGCCGAAAAACGAGAACCTGAGTTTTCGACATTTTTCAGCTGGTGCTTTTTCCATCGTAACTTCATCGCTGTTGATCCCAGGCTACTTTTGCTGCGTTTTCTGAGTTCCTTGGGGTCCAATTGGTCGGGAAAGAGTCATACGAATCAATTCTGAGACAAAAAATTTTTTGGTCAAAAAAAAAAAAAGGTTAACCCCTTTGTATTTTTGGCGAAAATTTTCGCGATTCTCAAAAGTGCTGGAATCAATCAATTGTGGCACTATTCCGACGTAATTTTGCGAGAGAAATCAATTGGGCGCAATCTCAATACGCTGCGATCAACGCATCGAAAGTTACAGCCAAAAAACGAAAACCTGAAATTTCGACATTTTTCAGCAGGTGCTTTTTTCTTCGTATCTTCTCTCCCGTTGATCCCACGCTCCTTTTGCTGCGTTTTCTGAGTTCTTTGGGGTCCAATTGGTCAGGAAAAAGTCATACGAATGAATTCTGAGACGAAAAATTTTTTGGTCAAAAAAAAAAGGAAGGTTAACCCCTTTGTATTTTTGGCGAAAATTTTTGCGATTTCTAAAAGTGCTGGAATAAATTAATTGTGGCACTATTCCGACGTAATTTTGCGAGAGAAATCGATTGGGCGCAGTCCCAATACGCTGCGATCAACGCATCGAAAGTTACAGCCAAAAAACGAAAACCTGAAATTTCGACATTTTTCAGCAGGTGCTTTTTTCCTCGTATCTTTTCTCCCGTTGATCCCACGCTCCTTTTGCTGCGTTTTCTGAGTTCCTTGGGGTCCAATTGGTCGGGAAAGAGTCATACGAATCAATTCTGAGACGAAAAGTTTTTTGGTCAAAAAAAAAAGGAAGGTTAACCCCTTTGCATTTTTGGCGAAAATTTTCGCGATTTTGAAAAGTGCTGGAATAAATTCTTTCGTGCACTATTCCGACGTAATTTTGCGAGAGAAATCGATTGGGCGCAGTCTCAATACGCTGCGATCAACGCATCGAAAGTTACAGCCAAAAAACGAAAACCTGAAATTTCGACATTTTTCAGCAGGTGCTTTTTTCCTCGTATCTTCCCTCCCGTTGATCCCACGCTCCTTTTGCTGCGTTTTCTGAGTTCCTTGGGGTCCAATTGGTCGGGAAAAAGTCACACGAATCAATTCTGAGACGAAAAATTTTTTGGTCAAAAAAAAAGGAAGGTTAACCCCTTTGTATTTTTGGCTAAAATTTTCGCGATTCATAAAAGTGCTGGAATCAATCAATTGTGGCACTATTCCGACGTAATTTTGCGAGAGAAATCGATTGGGCGCAGTCCCAATACGCTGCGAGCAACGTATGTAGAGTTAGAGCCGAAAAACGAGAACCTGAGTTTACGACATTTTTCAGCTGGTGCTTTTTTCCTCGTATCTTCTTTCCCGTTGATCCCACGCTCCTTTTGCTGCGTTTTCTGAGTTCCTTGGGGTCCAATTGGTCGGGAAAAAGTCATACGAATCAATTCTGAGACGAAAAATTTTTTGGTCAAAAAAAAAAGGAAGGTTAACCCCTTTGTATTTTTGGCGAAAATTTTCGCGATTCTCAAAAGTGCTGGAATCAATCAATTGTGGCACTATTCCGACGTAATTTTGCGAGAGAAATCAATTGGGCGCAATCTCAATACGCTGCGATCAACGCATCGAAAGTTACAGCCAAAAAACGAAAACCTGAAATTTCGACATTTTTCAGCAGGTGCTTTTTTCTTCGTATCTTCTCTCCCGTTGATCCCACGCTCCTTTTGCTGCGTTTTCTGAGTTCTTTGGGGTCCAATTGGTCGGGAAAAAGTCATACGAATCAATTCTGAGACGAAAAATTTTTTGGTCAAAAAAAAAAGGAAGGTTAACCCCTTTGTATTTTTGGCAAAAGGTTTCGCGATTCATAAAAGTGCTGGAATCAATCAATTGTGGCACTATTCCGACGTAATTTTGCGAGAGAAATCGATTGGGCGCAGTCCCAATACGCTGCGAGCAACGTATGAAGAGTTAGAGCCGAAAAACGAGAACCTGAGTTTACGACATTTTTCAGCTGGTGCTTTTTTCCTCGTATCTTCTTTCCCGTTGATCCCACGCTCCTTTTGCTGCGTTTTCTGAGTTCCTTGGGGTCCAATTGGTCGGAAAAGAGTCATACGAATCAATTCTGAGACGAAAAGTTTTTTGGTCAAAAAAAAAAGAAGGCTAACCCCTTTGCATTTTTGGCGAAAATTTTCGCGATTTTGAAAAGTGCTGGAATAAATTCTTTCGTGCACTATTCCGACGTAATTTTGCGAGAGAAATCGATTGGGCGCAGTCCCAATACGCTGCGATCAACGCATCGAAAGTTACAGCCAAAAAACGAAAACCTGAAATTTCGACATTTTTCAGCAGGTGCTTTTTTCCTCGTATCTTCTCTCCCGTTGATCCCACGCTACTTTTGCTGCGTTTTCTGAGTTCCTTGGGATCCAATTGGTCGGGAAAAAGTCACACGAATCAATTCGGAGACGAAAAATTTTTTGGTCAAAAAAAAGGAAGGTTAACCCCTTTGTATTTTTGGCGAAAATTTTCGCGATTCTTAAAAGTGCTGGAATCAATCAATTGTGGCACTATTCCGACGTAATTTCGCGAGAGAAATTGATTGGGCGCAGTCCCAATACGCTGCGAGCAACGTATGAAGAGTTAGAGCCGAAAAACGAGAACCTGAGTTTTCGACATTTTTCAGCTGGTGCTTTTTTCTTCGTATCTTCTCTCCCGTTGATCCCACGCTCCTTTTGCTGCGTTTTCTGAGTTCCTTGGGGTCCAATTGGTCGGGAAAGAGTCATACGAATCAATTCTGAGACAAAAAATTTTTTGGTCAAAAAAAAAGAAAGGTTAACCCCTTTGTATTTTTGGCGAAAATTTTCGCGATTCTCAAAAGTGCTGGAATCAATCAATTGTGGCACTATTCCGACGTAATTTTGCGAGAGAAATCAATTGGGCGCAATCTCAATACGCTGCGATCAACGCATCGAAAGTTACAGCCAAAAAACGAAAACCTGAAATTTCGACATTTTTCAGCAGGTGCTTTTTTCTTCGTATCTTCTCTCCCGTTGATCCCACGCTCCTTTTGCTGCGTTTTCTGAGTTCTTTGGGGTCCAATTGGTCGGGAAAAAGTCATACGAATCAATTCTGAGACGAAAAGTTTTTTGGTCAAAAAAAAAAGAAGGCTAACCCCTTTGCATTTTTGGCGAAAATTTTCGCGATTTTGAAAAGTGCTGGAATAAATTCTTTCGTGCACTATTCCGACGTAATTTTGCGAGAGAAATCGATTGGGCGCAGTCCCAATACGCTGCGATCAACGCATCGAAAGTTACAGCCAAAAAACGAAAACCTGAAATTTCGACATTTTTCAGCAGGTGCTTTTTTCCTCGTATCTTTTCTCCCGTTGATCCCACGCTCCTTTTGCTGCGTTTTCTGAGTTCCTTGGGGTCCAATTGGTCGGGAAAAAGTCACACGAATCAATTCTGAGACGAAAAATTTTTTGGTCAAAAAAAAAGGAAGGTTAACCCCTTTGTATTTTTGGCAAAAATTTTCGCGATTCATAAAAGTGCTGGAATCAATCAATTGTGGCACTATTCCGACGTAATTTTGCGAGAGAAATCGATTGGGCGCAGTCCCAATACGCTGCGAGCAACGTATGAAGAGTTAGAGCCGAAAAACGAGAACCTGAGTTTACGACATTTTTCAGCTGGTGCTTTTTTCCTCGTATCTTCTTTCCCGTTGATCCCACGCTCCTTTTGCTGCGTTTTCTGAGTTCCTTGGGGTCCAATTGGTCGGGAAGGAGTCATACGAATCAATTCTGAGACGAAAAGTTTTTTGGTCAAAAAAAAAAGAAGGCTAACCCCTTTGCATTTTTGGCGAAAATTTTCGCGATTTTGAAAAGTGCTGGAATAAATTCTTTCGTGCACTATTCCGACGTAATTTTGCGAGGGAAATCGATTGGGCGCAGTCCCAATACGCTGCGATCAACGCATCGAAAGTTACAGCCAAAAAACGGAAACCTGAAATTTCGACATTTTTCAGCTGGTGCTTTTTTCCTCGTATCTTCTTTCCCGTTGATCCCACGCTCCTTTTGCTGCGTTTTCTGAGTTCCTTGGGGTCCAATTGGTCGGGAAAGAGTCATACGAATCAATTCTGAGACGAAAAGTTTTTTGGTCAAAAAAAAAAGAAGGCTAACCCCTTTGCATTTTTGGCGAAAATTTTCGCGATTTTGAAAAGTGCTGGAATAAATTCTTTCGTGCACTATTCCGACGTAATTTTGCGAGAGAAATCGATTGGGCGCAGTCCCAATACGCTGCGATCAACGCATCGAAAGTTACAGCCAAAAAACGAAAACCTGAAATTTCGATAACTTTCAGCAGGTGCTTTTTTCCTCGTATCTTCTCTCCCGTTGATCCCACGCTCCTTTTGCTGCGTTTTCTGAGTTCCTTGGGATCCAATTGGTCGGGAAAAAGTCACACGAATCAATTCGGAGACGAAAAATTTTTTGGTCAAAAAAAAGGAAGGTTAACCCCTTTGTATTTTTGGCGAAAATTTTCGCGATTCTTAAAAGTGCTGGAATCAATCGATTGTGACACTATTCCGACGTAATTTCGCGAGAGAAATCGATTGGGCGCAGTCCCAATACGCTGCGAGCAACGTATGAAGAGTTAGAGCCGAAAAACGAGAACCTGAGTTTTCGACATTTTTCAGCTGGTGCTTTTTCCATCGTAACTTCATCGCTGTTGATCCCAGGCTACTTTTGCTGCGTTTTCTGAGTTCCTTGGGGTCCAATTGGTCGGGAAAGAGTCATACGAATCAATTCTGAGACAAAAAATTTTTTGGTCAAAAAAAAAAAAAGGTTAACCCCTTTGTATTTTTGGCGAAAATTTTCGCGATTCTCAAAAGTGCTGGAATCAATCAATTGTGGCACTATTCCGACGTAATTTTGCGAGAGAAATCAATTGGGCGCAATCTCAATACGCTGCGATCAACGCATCGAAAGTTACAGCCAAAAAACGAAAACCTGAAATTTCGACATTTTTCAGCAGGTGCTTTTTTCTTCGTATCTTCTCTCCCGTTGATCCCACGCTCCTTTTGCTGCGTTTTCTGAGTTCTTTGGGGTCCAATTGGTCAGGAAAAAGTCATACGAATGAATTCTGAGACGAAAAATTTTTTGGTCAAAAAAAAAAGGAAGGTTAACCCCTTTGTATTTTTGGCGAAAATTTTTGCGATTTCTAAAAGTGCTGGAATAAATTAATTGTGGCACTATTCCGACGTAATTTTGCGAGAGAAATCGATTGGGCGCAGTCCCAATACGCTGCGATCAACGCATCGAAAGTTACAGCCAAAAAACGAAAACCTGAAATTTCGACATTTTTCAGCAGGTGCTTTTTTCCTCGTATCTTTTCTCCCGTTGATCCCACGCTCCTTTTGCTGCGTTTTCTGAGTTCCTTGGGGTCCAATTGGTCGGGAAAAAGTCACACGAATCAATTCTGAGACGAAAAATTTTTTGGTCAAAAAAAAAGGAAGGTTAACCCCTCTGTATTTTTGGCAAAAATTTTCGCGATTCATAAAAGTGCTGGAATCAATCAATTGTGGCACTATTCCGACGTAATTTTGCGAGAGAAATCGATTGGGCGCAGTCCCAATACGCTGCGAGCAACGTATGAAGAGTTAGAGCCGAAAAACGAGAACCTGAGTTTACGACATTTTTCAGCCGGCGCTTTTTTCCTCGTATCTTCTTTCCCGTTGATCCCACGCTCCTTTTGCTGCGTTTTCTGAGTTCCTTGGGGTCCAATTGGTCGGGAAAGAGTCATACGAATCAATTCTGAGACGAAAAGTTTTTTGGTCAAAAAAAAAAGAAGGCTAACCCCTTTGCATTTTTGGCGAAAATTTTCGCGATTTTGAAAAGTGCTGGAATAAATTCTTTCGTGCACTATTCCGACGTAATTTTGCGAGAGAAATCGATTGGGCGCAGTCCCAATACGCTGCGATCAACGCATCGAAAGTTACAGCCAAAAAACGGAAACCTGAAATTTCGACATTTTTCAGCTGGTGCTTTTTTCCTCGTATCTTCTTTCCCGTTGATCCCACGCTCCTTTTGCTGCGTTTTCTGAGTTCCTTGGGGTCCAATTGGTCGGAAAGAGTCATACGAATCAATTCTGAGACGAAAAGTTTTTTGGTCAAAAAAAAAAGAAGGCTAACCCCTTTGCATTTTTGGCGAAAATTTTCGCGATTTTGAAAAGTGCTGGAATAAATTCTTTCGTGCACTATTCCGACGTAATTTTGCGAGAGAAATCGATTGGGCGCAGTCCCAATACGCTGCGATCAACGCATCGAAAGTTACAGCCAAAAAACGAAAACCTGAAATTTCGACATTTTTCAGCAGGTGCTTTTTTCCTCGTATCTTTTCTCCCGTTGATCCCACGCTCCTTTTGCTGCGTTTTCTGAGTTCCTTGGGGTCCAATTGGTCGGGAAAAAGTCACACGAATCAATTCTGAGACGAAAAATTTTTTGGTCAAAAAAAAAGGAAGGTTAACCCCTTTGTATTCTTGGCAAAAATTTTCGCGATTCATGAAAGTGCTGGAATCAATCAATTGTGGCTCTATTCCGACGTAATTTTGCGAGATAAATCGATTGGGCGCAGTCCCAATACGCTGCGAGCAACGTATGAAGAGTTAGAGCCGAAAAACGAGAACCTGAGTTTACGACATTTTTCAGCTGGTGCTTTTTCCATCGTAACTTCATCGCTGTTGATCCCAGGCTACTTTTGCTGCGTTTTCTGAGTTCCTTGGGGTCCAATTGGTCGGAAAAGAGTCATACGAATCAATTCTGAAACGAAAAGTTTTTTGGTCAAAAAAAAAAGAAGGCTAACCCCTTTGCATTTTTGGCGAAAATTTTCGCGATTTTGAAAAGTGCTGGAATAAATTCTTTCGTGCACTATTCCGACGTAATTTTGCGAGAGAAATCGATTGGGCGCAGTCCCAATACGCTGCGATCAACGCATCGAAAGTTACAGCCAAAAAACGAAAACCTGAAATTTCGACATTTTTCAGCAGGTGCTTTTTTCCTCGTATCTTCCCTCCCGTTGATCCCACGCTCCTTTTGCTGCGTTTTCTGAGTTCCTTGGGGTCCAATTGGTCGGGAAAGAGTCATACGAATCAATTCTGAGACGAAAAGTTTTTTGGTCAAAAAAAAAAGAAGGCTAACCCCTTTGCATTTTTGGCGAAAATTTTCGCGATTTTGAAAAGTGCTGGAATAAATTCTTTCGTGCACTATTCCGACGTAATTTTGCGAGAGAAATCGATTGGGCGCAGTCCCAATACGCTGCGATCAACGCATCGAAAGTTACAGCCAAAAAACGAAAACCTGAAATTTCGACATTTTTCAGCAGGTGCTTTTTTCTTCGTATCTTCTCTCCCGTTGATCCCACGCTCCTTTTGCTGCGTTTTCTGAGTTCCTTGGGGTCCAATTGGTCGGGAAAGAGTCATACGAATCAATTCTGAGACGAAAAGTTTTTTGGTCAAAAAAAAAAGAAGGCTAACCCCTTTGCATTTTTGGCGAAAATTTTCGCGATTTTGAAAAGTGCTGGAATAAATTCTTTCGTGCACTATTCCGACGTAATTTTGCGAGAGAAATCGATTGGGCGCAGTCCCAATACGCTGCGATCAACGCATCGAAAGTTACAGCCAAAAAACGAAAACCTGAAATTTCGACATTTTTCAGCAGGTGCTTTTTTCTTCGTATCTTCTCTTCCGTTGATCCCACGCTCCTTTTGCTGCGTTTTCTGAGTTCTTTGGGGTCCAATTGGTCGGGAAAAAGTCATACGAATCAATTCTGAGACGAAAAATTTTTTGGTCAAAAAAAAAAGGAAGGTTAACCCCTTTGTATTTTTGGCGAAAATTTTCGCGATTCTTAAAAGTGCTGGAATCAATCAATTGTGGCACTATTCCGACGTAATTTCGCGAGAGAAATCGATTGGGCGCAGTCCCAATACGCTGCGAGCAACGTATGAAGAGTTAGAGCCGAAAAACGAGAACCTGAGTTTTCGACATTTTTCAGCTGGTGCTTTTTCCATCGTAACTTCATCGCTGTTGATCCCAGGCTACTTTTGCTGCGTTTTCTGAGTTCCTTGGAGTCCAATTGGTCGGGAAAGAGTCATACGAATCAATTCTGAGACGAAAAGTTTTTTGGTCAAAAAAAAAAGAAGGCTAACCCCTTTGCATTTTTGGCGAAAATTTTCGCGATTTTGAAAAGTGCTGGAATAAATTCTTTCGTGCACTATTCCGACGTAATTTTGCGAGAGAAATCGATTGGGCGCAGTCCTAATACGCTGCGATCAACGCATCGAAAGTTACAGCCAAAAAACGAAAACCTGAAATTTCGACATTTTTCAGCAGGTGCTTTCTTCCTCGTATCTTCTCTCCCGTTGATCCCACGCTCCTTTTGCTGCGTTTACTAAGTTCCTTGGGGTCCAATTGGTCGGGAAAAAGTCACACGAATCAATTCTGAGACGAAAAATTTTTTGGTCAAAAAAAAAGTAAGGTTAACCCCTTTGTATTTTTGGCAAAAATTTTCGCGATTCTTAAAAGTGCTGGAATCAATCAATTGTGGCACTATTCCGACGTAATTTCGCGAGAGAAATCGATTGGGCGCAGTCCCAATATGCTGCGAGCAACGTATGAAGAGTTAGAGCCGAAAAACGAGAACCTGAGTTTTCGACATTTTTCAGCTGGTGCTTTTTCCATCGTAACTTCATCGCTGTTGATTCCACGCTCCTTTTGCTGCCTTTTCTGAGTTCCTTGGGGTCCAACTGGTCGGGAAAGAGTCATACGAATCAGATCTGAGACGAAAAATTTTTTGGTCAGAAAAAAAAGAAGGCTAACCCCTTTGCATTTTTGGCGAAAATTTTCGCGATTTTGAAAAGTGCTGGAATAAATTCTCTCGTGCACTATTCCGACGTAATTTTGCGAGAGAAATCGATTGTGCGCAGTCCCAATACGCTGCGATCAACGCATCGAAAGTTACAGCCAAAAAACGAAAACCTGAAATTTCGACATTTTTCAGCAGGTGCTTTTTTCTTCGTATCTTCTCTCCCGTTGATCCCACGCTCCTTTTGCTGCGTTTTCTGAGTTCCTTGGGGTCCAATTGGCCGGGAAAGAGACATACGAATCAATTCTGAGACGAAAAGTTTTTTGGTCAAAAAAAAAAGAAGGCTAACCCCTTTGCATTTTTGGCGAAAATTTTCGCGATTTTGAAAAGTGCTGGAATAAATTCTTTCGTGCACTATTCCGACGTAATTTTGCGAGAGAAATCGATTGGGCGCAGTCCCAATACGCTGCGATCAACGCATCGAAAGTTACAGCCAAAAAACAAAAACCTGAAATTTCGACATTTTTCAGCAGGTGCTTTTTTCTTCGTATCTTCTCTCCCGTTGATCCCACGCTCCTTTTGCTGCGTTTTCTGAGTTCTTTGGGGTCCAATTGGTCAGGAAAAAGTCATACGAATCAATTCTGAGACGAAAAATTTTTTGGTCAAAAAAAAAAGGAAGGTTAACCCCTTTGTATTTTTGGCGAAAATTTTTGCGATTTCTAAAAGTGCTGGAATAAATTAATTGTGGCACTATTCCGACGTAATTTTGCGAGAGAAATCGATTGGGCGCAGTCCCAATACGCTGCGATCAACGCGTCGAAAGTTACAGCCAAAAAACGAAAACCTGAAATTTCGACATTTTTCAGCAGGTGCTTTTTTCCTCGTATCTTTTCTCCCGTTGATCCCACGCTCCTTTTGCTGCGTTTTCTGAGTTCCTTGGGGTCCAATTGGTCGGGAAAAAGTCACACGAATCAATTCTGAGACGAAAAATTTTTTGGTCAAAAAAAAAGGAAGGTTAACCCCTCTGTATTTTTGGCAAAAATTTTCGCGATTCATAAAAGTGCTGGAATCAATCAATTGTGGCACTATTCCGACGTAATTTTGCGAGAGAAATCGATTGGGCGCAGTCCCAATACGCTGCGAGCAACGTATGAAGAGTTAGAGCCGAAAAACGAGAACCTGAGTTTACGACATTTTTCAGCCGGCGCTTTTTTCCTCGTATCTTCTTTCCCGTTGATCCCACGCTCCTTTTGCTGCGTTTTCTGAGTTCCTTGGGGTCCAATTGGTCGGGAAAGAGTCATACGAATCAATTCTGAGACGAAAAGTTTTTTGGTCAAAAAAAAAAGAAGGCTAACCCCTTTGCATTTTTGGCGAAAATTTTCGCGATTTTGAAAAGTGCTGGAATAAATTCTTTCGTGCACTATTCCGACGTAATTTTGCGAGAGAAATCGATTGGGCGCAGTCCCAATACGCTGGGAGCAACGTATGAAGAGTTAGAGCCGAAAAACGAGAACCTGAGTTTTCGACATTTTTCAGCTGGTGCTTTTTCCATCGTAACTTCATCGCTGTTGATCCCAGGCTACTTTTGCTGCGTTTTCTGAGTTCCTTGGGGTCCAATTGGTCGGGAAAGAGTCATACGAATCAATTCTGAGACAAAAAATTTTTTGGTCAAAAAAAAAGAAAGGTTAACCCCTTTGTATTTTTGGCGAAAATTTTCGCGATTCTCAAAAGTGCTGGAATCAATCAATTGTGGCACTATTCCGACGTAATTTTGCGAGAGAAATCAATTGGGCGCAATCTCAATACGCTGCGATCAACGCATCGAAAGTTACAGCCAAAAAACGAAAACCTGAAATTTCGACATTTTTCAGCAGGTGCTTTTTTCTTCGTATCTTCTCTCCCGTTGATCCCACGCTCCTTTTGCTGCGTTTTCTGAGTTCTTTGGGGTCCAATTGGTCGGGAAAAAGTCATACGAATCAATTCTGAGACGAAAAATTTTTTGGTCAAAAAAAAAAGGAAGGTTAACCCCTTTGTATTTTTGGCAAAAGGTTTCGCGATTCATAAAAGTGCTGGAATCAATCAATTGTGGCACTATTCCGACGTAATTTTGCGAGAGAAATCGATTGGGCGCAGTCCCAATACGCTGCGAGCAACGTATGAAGAGTTAGAGCCGAAAAACGAGAACCTGAGTTTACGACATTTTTCAGCTGGTGCTTTTTTCCTCGTATCTTCTTTCCCGTTGATCCCACGCTCCTTTTGCTGCGTTTTCTGAGTTCCTTGGGGTCCAATTGGTCGGAAAAGAGTCATACGAATCAATTCTGAGACGAAAAGTTTTTTGGTCAAAAAAAAAAGAAGGCTAACCCCTTTGCATTTTTGGCGAAAATTTTCGCGATTTTGAAAAGTGCTGGAATAAATTCTTTCGTGCACTATTCCGACGTAATTTTGCGAGAGAAATCGATTGGGCGCAGTCCCAATACGCTGCGATCAACGCATCGAAAGTTACAGCCAAAAAACGAAAACCTGAAATTTCGACATTTTTCAGCAGGTGCTTTTTTCCTCGTATCTTCTCTCCCGTTGATCCCACGCTACTTTTGCTGCGTTTTCTGAGTTCCTTGGGATCCAATTGGTCGGGAAAAAGTCACACGAATCAATTCGGAGACGAAAAATTTTTTGGTCAAAAAAAAGGAAGGTTAACCCCTTTGTATTTTTGGCGAAAATTTTCGCGATTCTTAAAAGTGCTGGAATCAATCAATTGTGGCACTATTCCGACGTAATTTCGCGAGAGAAATTGATTGGGCGCAGTCCCAATACGCTGCGAGCAACGTATGAAGAGTTAGAGCCGAAAAACGAGAACCTGAGTTTTCGACATTTTTCAGCTGGTGCTTTTTTCTTCGTATCTTCTCTCCCGTTGATCCCACGCTCCTTTTGCTGCGTTTTCTGAGTTCCTTGGGGTCCAATTGGTCGGGAAAGAGTCATACGAATCAATTCTGAGACAAAAAATTTTTTGGTCAAAAAAAAAGAAAGGTTAACCCCTTTGTATTTTTGGCGAAAATTTTCGCGATTCTCAAAAGTGCTGGAATCAATCAATTGTGGCACTATTCCGACGTAATTTTGCGAGAGAAATCAATTGGGCGCAATCTCAATACGCTGCGATCAACGCATCGAAAGTTACAGCCAAAAAACGAAAACCTGAAATTTCGACATTTTTCAGCAGGTGCTTTTTTCTTCGTATCTTCTCTCCCGTTGATCCCACGCTCCTTTTGCTGCGTTTTCTGAGTTCTTTGGGGTCCAATTGGTCGGGAAAAAGTCATACGAATCAATTCTGAGACGAAAAGTTTTTTGGTCAAAAAAAAAAGAAGGCTAACCCCTTTGCATTTTTGGCGAAAATTTTCGCGATTTTGAAAAGTGCTGGAATAAATTCTTTCGTGCACTATTCCGACGTAATTTTGCGAGAGAAATCGATTGGGCGCAGTCCCAATACGCTGCGATCAACGCATCGAAAGTTACAGCCAAAAAACGAAAACCTGAAATTTCGACATTTTTCAGCAGGTGCTTTTTTCCTCGTATCTTTTCTCCCGTTGATCCCACGCTCCTTTTGCTGCGTTTTCTGAGTTCCTTGGGGTCCAATTGGTCGGGAAAAAGTCACACGAATCAATTCTGAGACGAAAAATTTTTTGGTCAAAAAAAAAGGAAGGTTAACCCCTTTGTATTCTTGGCAAAAATTTTCGCGATTCATGAAAGTGCTGGAATCAATCAATTGTGGCTCTATTCCGACGTAATTTTGCGAGATAAATCGATTGGGCGCAGTCCCAATACGCTGCGAGCAACGTATGAAGAGTTAGAGCCGAAAAACGAGAACCTGAGTTTACGACATTTTTCAGCTGGTGCTTTTTCCATCGTAACTTCATCGCTGTTGATCCCAGGCTACTTTTGCTGCGTTTTCTGAGTTCCTTGGGGTCCAATTGGTCGGAAAAGAGTCATACGAATCAATTCTGAAACGAAAAGTTTTTTGGTCAAAAAAAAAAGAAGGCTAACCCCTTTGCATTTTTGGCGAAAATTTTCGCGATTTTGAAAAGTGCTGGAATAAATTCTTTCGTGCACTATTCCGACGTAATTTTGCGAGAGAAATCGATTGGGCGCAGTCCCAATACGCTGCGATCAACGCATCGAAAGTTACAGCCAAAAAACGAAAACCTGAAATTTCGACATTTTTCAGCAGGTGCTTTTTTCCTCGTATCTTCCCTCCCGTTGATCCCACGCTCCTTTTGCTGCGTTTTCTGAGTTCCTTGGGGTCCAATTGGTCGGGAAAGAGTCATACGAATCAATTCTGAGACGAAAAGTTTTTTGGTCAAAAAAAAAAGAAGGCTAACCCCTTTGCATTTTTGGCGAAAATTTTCGCGATTTTGAAAAGTGCTGGAATAAATTCTTTCGTGCACTATTCCGACGTAATTTTGCGAGAGAAATCGATTGGGCGCAGTCCCAATACGCTGCGATCAACGCATCGAAAGTTACAGCCAAAAAACGAAAACCTGAAATTTCGACATTTTTCAGCAGGTGCTTTTTTCTTCGTATCTTCTCTCCCGTTGATCCCACGCTCCTTTTGCTGCGTTTTCTGAGTTCCTTGGGGTCCAATTGGTCGGGAAAGAGTCATACGAATCAATTCTGAGACGAAAAGTTTTTTGGTCAAAAAAAAAAGAAGGCTAACCCCTTTGCATTTTTGGCGAAAATTTTCGCGATTTTGAAAAGTGCTGGAATAAATTCTTTCGTGCACTATTCCGACGTAATTTTGCGAGAGAAATCGATTGGGCGCAGTCCCAATACGCTGCGATCAACGCATCGAAAGTTACAGCCAAAAAACGAAAACCTGAAATTTCGACATTTTTCAGCAGGTGCTTTTTTCTTCGTATCTTCTCTTCCGTTGATCCCACGCTCCTTTTGCTGCGTTTTCTGAGTTCTTTGGGGTCCAATTGGTCGGGAAAAAGTCATACGAATCAATTCTGAGACGAAAAATTTTTTGGTCAAAAAAAAAAGGAAGGTTAACCCCTTTGTATTTTTGGCGAAAATTTTCGCGATTCTTAAAAGTGCTGGAATCAATCAATTGTGGCACTATTCCGACGTAATTTCGCGAGAGAAATCGATTGGGCGCAGTCCCAATACGCTGCGAGCAACGTATGAAGAGTTAGAGCCGAAAAACGAGAACCTGAGTTTTCGACATTTTTCAGCTGGTGCTTTTTCCATCGTAACTTCATCGCTGTTGATCCCAGGCTACTTTTGCTGCGTTTTCTGAGTTCCTTGGAGTCCAATTGGTCGGGAAAGAGTCATACGAATCAATTCTGAGACGAAAAGTTTTTTGGTCAAAAAAAAAAGAAGGCTAACCCCTTTGCATTTTTGGCGAAAATTTTCGCGATTTTGAAAAGTGCTGGAATAAATTCTTTCGTGCACTATTCCGACGTAATTTTGCGAGAGAAATCGATTGGGCGCAGTCCTAATACGCTGCGATCAACGCATCGAAAGTTACAGCCAAAAAACGAAAACCTGAAATTTCGACATTTTTCAGCAGGTGCTTTCTTCCTCGTATCTTCTCTCCCGTTGATCCCACGCTCCTTTTGCTGCGTTTACTAAGTTCCTTGGGGTCCAATTGGTCGGGAAAAAGTCACACGAATCAATTCTGAGACGAAAAATTTTTTGGTCAAAAAAAAAGTAAGGTTAACCCCTTTGTATTTTTGGCAAAAATTTTCGCGATTCTTAAAAGTGCTGGAATCAATCAATTGTGGCACTATTCCGACGTAATTTCGCGAGAGAAATCGATTGGGCGCAGTCCCAATATGCTGCGAGCAACGTATGAAGAGTTAGAGCCGAAAAACGAGAACCTGAGTTTTCGACATTTTTCAGCTGGTGCTTTTTCCATCGTAACTTCATCGCTGTTGATTCCACGCTCCTTTTGCTGCCTTTTCTGAGTTCCTTGGGGTCCAACTGGTCGGGAAAGAGTCATACGAATCAGATCTGAGACGAAAAATTTTTTGGTCAGAAAAAAAAGAAGGCTAACCCCTTTGCATTTTTGGCGAAAATTTTCGCGATTTTGAAAAGTGCTGGAATAAATTCTCTCGTGCACTATTCCGACGTAATTTTGCGAGAGAAATCGATTGTGCGCAGTCCCAATACGCTGCGATCAACGCATCGAAAGTTACAGCCAAAAAACGAAAACCTGAAATTTCGACATTTTTCAGCAGGTGCTTTTTTCTTCGTATCTTCTCTCCCGTTGATCCCACGCTCCTTTTGCTGCGTTTTCTGAGTTCCTTGGGGTCCAATTGGCCGGGAAAGAGACATACGAATCAATTCTGAGACGAAAAGTTTTTTGGTCAAAAAAAAAAGAAGGCTAACCCCTTTGCATTTTTGGCGAAAATTTTCGCGATTTTGAAAAGTGCTGGAATAAATTCTTTCGTGCACTATTCCGACGTAATTTTGCGAGAGAAATCGATTGGGCGCAGTCCCAATACGCTGCGATCAACGCATCGAAAGTTACAGCCAAAAAACAAAAACCTGAAATTTCGACATTTTTCAGCAGGTGCTTTTTTCTTCGTATCTTCTCTCCCGTTGATCCCACGCTCCTTTTGCTGCGTTTTCTGAGTTCTTTGGGGTCCAATTGGTCAGGAAAAAGTCATACGAATCAATTCTGAGACGAAAAATTTTTTGGTCAAAAAAAAAAGGAAGGTTAACCCCTTTGTATTTTTGGCGAAAATTTTTGCGATTTCTAAAAGTGCTGGAATAAATTAATTGTGGCACTATTCCGACGTAATTTTGCGAGAGAAATCGATTGGGCGCAGTCCCAATACGCTGCGATCAACGCGTCGAAAGTTACAGCCAAAAAACGAAAACCTGAAATTTCGACATTTTTCAGCAGGTGCTTTTTTCCTCGTATCTTTTCTCCCGTTGATCCCACGCTCCTTTTGCTGCGTTTTCTGAGTTCCTTGGGGTCCAATTGGTCGGGAAAAAGTCACACGAATCAATTCTGAGACGAAAAATTTTTTGGTCAAAAAAAAAGGAAGGTTAACCCCTCTGTATTTTTGGCAAAAATTTTCGCGATTCATAAAAGTGCTGGAATCAATCAATTGTGGCACTATTCCGACGTAATTTTGCGAGAGAAATCGATTGGGCGCAGTCCCAATACGCTGCGAGCAACGTATGAAGAGTTAGAGCCGAAAAACGAGAACCTGAGTTTACGACATTTTTCAGCCGGCGCTTTTTTCCTCGTATCTTCTTTCCCGTTGATCCCACGCTCCTTTTGCTGCGTTTTCTGAGTTCCTTGGGGTCCAATTGGTCGGGAAAGAGTCATACGAATCAATTCTGAGACGAAAAGTTTTTTGGTCAAAAAAAAAAGAAGGCTAACCCCTTTGCATTTTTGGCGAAAATTTTCGCGATTTTGAAAAGTGCTGGAATAAATTCTTTCGTGCACTATTCCGACGTAATTTTGCGAGAGAAATCGATTGGGCGCAGTCCCAATACGCTGCGATCAACGCATCGAAAGTTACAGCCAAAAAACGGAAACCTGAAATTTCGACATTTTTCAGCTGGTGCTTTTTTCCTCGTATCTTCTTTCCCGTTGATCCCACGCTCCTTTTGCTGCGTTTTCTGAGTTCCTTGGGGTCCAATTGGTCGGAAAGAGTCATACGAATCAATTCTGAGACGAAAAGTTTTTTGGTCAAAAAAAAAAGAAGGCTAACCCCTTTGCATTTTTGGCGAAAATTTTCGCGATTTTGAAAAGTGCTGGAATAAATTCTTTCGTGCACTATTCCGACGTAATTTTGCGAGAGAAATCGATTGGGCGCAGTCCCAATACGCTGCGATCAACGCATCGAAAGTTACAGCCAAAAAACGAAAACCTGAAATTTCGACATTTTTCAGCAGGTGCTTTTTTCCTCGTATCTTCTCTCCCGTTGATCCCACGCTCCTTTTGCTGCGTTTTCTGAGTTCCTTGGGATCCAATTGGTCGGGAAAAAGTCACACGAATCAATTCGGAGACGAAAAATTTTTTGGTCAAAAAAAAGGAAGGTTAACCCCTTTGTATTTTTGGCGAAAATTTTCGCGATTCTTAAAAGTGCTGGAATCAATCAATTGTGACACTATTCCGACGTAATTTCGCGAGAGAAATCGATTGGGCGCAGTCCCAATACGCTGCGAGCAACGTATGAAGAGTTAGAGCCGAAAAACGAGAACCTGAGTTTTCGACATTTTTCAGCTGGTGCTTTTTCCATCGTAACTTCATCGCTGTTGATCCCAGGCTACTTTTGCTGCGTTTTCTGAGTTCCTTGGGGTCCAATTGGTCGGGAAAGAGTCATACGAATCAATTCTGAGACAAAAAATTTTTTGGTCAAAAAAAAAGAAAGGTTAACCCCTTTGTATTTTTGGCGAAAATTTTCGCGATTCTCAAAAGTGCTGGAATCAATCAATTGTGGCACTATTCCGACGTAATTTTGCGCGAGAAATCAATTGGGCGCAATCTCAATACGCTGCGATCAACGCATCGAAAGTTACAGCCAAAAAACGAAAACCTGAAATTTCGACATTTTTCAGCAGGTGCTTTTTTCTTCGTATCTTCTCTCCCGTTGATCCCACGCTCCTTTTGCTGCGTTTTCTGAGTTCTTTGGGGTCCAATTGGTCGGGAAAAAGTCATACGAATCAATTCTGAGACGAAAAATTTTTTGGTCAAAAAAAAAAGGAAGGTTAACCCCTTTGTATTTTTGGCGAAAATTTTCGCGATTTCTAAAAGTGCTGGAATAAATTAATTGTGGCACTATTCCGACGTAATTTTGCGAGAGAAATCGATTGGGCGCAGTCCCAATACGCTGCGATCAACGCATCGAAAGTTACAGCCAAAAAACGAAAACCCGAAATTTCGACATTTTTCAGATGGTGCTTTTTTCCTCGTATCTTCTCTCCCGTTGATCCCACGCTCCTTTTGCTGCGTTTTCTGAGTTCCTTGGGGTCCAATTGGTCGGGAAAGAGTCATACGAATCAATTCTGAGACGAAAAGTTTTTTGGTCAAAAAAAAAAGAAGGCTAACCCCTTTGCATTTTTGGCGAAAATTTTCGCGATTTTGAAAAGTGCTGGAATAAATTCTTTCGTGCACTATTCCGACGTAATTTTGCGAGAGAAATCGATTGGGCGCAGTCCCAATACGCTGCGATCAACGCATCGAAAGTTACAGCCAAAAAACGAAAACCTGAAATTTCGACATTTTTCAGCAGGTGCTTTTTTCCTCGTATCTTTTCTCCCGTTGATCCCACGCTCCTTTTGCTGCGTTTTCTGAGTTCCTTGGGGTCCAATTGGTCGGGAAAAAGTCACACGAATCAATTCTGAGACGAAAAATTTTTTGGTCAAAAAAAAAGGAAGGTTAACCCCTTTGTATTCTTGGCAAAAATTTTCGCGATTCATGAAAGTGCTGGAATCAATCAATTGTGGCTCTATTCCGACGTAATTTTGCGAGATAAATCGATTGGGCGCAGTCCCAATACGCTGCGAGCAACGTATGAAGAGTTAGAGCCGAAAAACGAGAACCTGAGTTTACGACATTTTTCAGCTGGTGCTTTTTCCATCGTAACTTCATCGCTGTTGATCCCAGGCTACTTTTGCTGCGTTTTCTGAGTTCCTTGGGGTCCAATTGGTCGGAAAAGAGTCATACGAATCAATTCTGAAACGAAAAGTTTTTTGGTCAAAAAAAAAAGAAGGCTAACCCCTTTGCATTTTTGGCGAAAATTTTCGCGATTTTGAAAAGTGCTGGAATAAATTCTTTCGTGCACTATTCCGACGTAATTTTGCGAGAGAAATCGATTGGGCGCAGTCCCAATACGCTGCGATCAACGCATCGAAAGTTACAGCCAAAAAACGAAAACCTGAAATTTCGACATTTTTCAGCAGGTGCTTTTTTCCTCGTATCTTCCCTCCCGTTGATCCCACGCTCCTTTTGCTGCGTTTTCTGAGTTCCTTGGGGTCCAATTGGTCGGGAAAGAGTCATACGAATCAATTCTGAGACGAAAAGTTTTTTGGTCAAAAAAAAAAGAAGGCTAACCCCTTTGCATTTTTGGCGAAAATTTTCGCGATTTTGAAAAGTGCTGGAATAAATTCTTTCGTGCACTATTCCGACGTAATTTTGCGAGAGAAATCGATTGGGCGCAGTCCCAATACGCTGCGATCAACGCATCGAAAGTTACAGCCAAAAAACGAAAACCTGAAATTTCGACATTTTTCAGCAGGTGCTTTTTTCTTCGTATCTTCTCTCCCGTTGATCCCACGCTCCTTTTGCTGCGTTTTCTGAGTTCCTTGGGGTCCAATTGGTCGGGAAAGAGTCATACGAATCAATTCTGAGACGAAAAGTTTTTTGGTCAAAAAAAAAAGAAGGCTAACCCCTTTGCATTTTTGGCGAAAATTTTCGCGATTTTGAAAAGTGCTGGAATAAATTCTTTCGTGCACTATTCCGACGTAATTTTGCGAGAGAAATCGATTGGGCGCAGTCCCAATACGCTGCGATCAACGCATCGAAAGTTACAGCCAAAAAACGAAAACCTGAAATTTCGACATTTTTCAGCAGGTGCTTTTTTCTTCGTATCTTCTCTTCCGTTGATCCCACGCTCCTTTTGCTGCGTTTTCTGAGTTCTTTGGGGTCCAATTGGTCGGGAAAAAGTCATACGAATCAATTCTGAGACGAAAAATTTTTTGGTCAAAAAAAAAAGGAAGGTTAACCCCTTTGTATTTTTGGCGAAAATTTTCGCGATTCTTAAAAGTGCTGGAATCAATCAATTGTGGCACTATTCCGACGTAATTTCGCGAGAGAAATCGATTGGGCGCAGTCCCAATACGCTGCGAGCAACGTATGAAGAGTTAGAGCCGAAAAACGAGAACCTGAGTTTTCGACATTTTTCAGCTGGTGCTTTTTCCATCGTAACTTCATCGCTGTTGATCCCAGGCTACTTTTGCTGCGTTTTCTGAGTTCCTTGGAGTCCAATTGGTCGGGAAAGAGTCATACGAATCAATTCTGAGACGAAAAGTTTTTTGGTCAAAAAAAAAAGAAGGCTAACCCCTTTGCATTTTTGGCGAAAATTTTCGCGATTTTGAAAAGTGCTGGAATAAATTCTTTCGTGCACTATTCCGACGTAATTTTGCGAGAGAAATCGATTGGGCGCAGTCCTAATACGCTGCGATCAACGCATCGAAAGTTACAGCCAAAAAACGAAAACCTGAAATTTCGACATTTTTCAGCAGGTGCTTTCTTCCTCGTATCTTCTCTCCCGTTGATCCCACGCTCCTTTTGCTGCGTTTACTAAGTTCCTTGGGGTCCAATTGGTCGGGAAAAAGTCACACGAATCAATTCTGAGACGAAAAATTTTTTGGTCAAAAAAAAAGTAAGGTTAACCCCTTTGTATTTTTGGCAAAAATTTTCGCGATTCTTAAAAGTGCTGGAATCAATCAATTGTGGCACTATTCCGACGTAATTTCGCGAGAGAAATCGATTGGGCGCAGTCCCAATATGCTGCGAGCAACGTATGAAGAGTTAGAGCCGAAAAACGAGAACCTGAGTTTTCGACATTTTTCAGCTGGTGCTTTTTCCATCGTAACTTCATCGCTGTTGATTCCACGCTCCTTTTGCTGCCTTTTCTGAGTTCCTTGGGGTCCAACTGGTCGGGAAAGAGTCATACGAATCAGATCTGAGACGAAAAATTTTTTGGTCAGAAAAAAAAGAAGGCTAACCCCTTTGCATTTTTGGCGAAAATTTTCGCGATTTTGAAAAGTGCTGGAATAAATTCTCTCGTGCACTATTCCGACGTAATTTTGCGAGAGAAATCGATTGTGCGCAGTCCCAATACGCTGCGATCAACGCATCGAAAGTTACAGTCAAAAAACGAAAACGTGAAATTTCGACATTTTTCAGCAGGTGCTTTTTTCCTCGTATCTTCTCTCCCGTTGATCCCACGCTCCTTTTGCTGCGTTTTCTGAGTTCCTTGGGGTCCAATTGGCCGGGAAAGAGACATACGAATCAATTCTGAGACGAAAAATTTTTTGGTCAAAAAAAAGGAAGGTTAACCCCTTTGTATTTTTGAAAAGTGCTGGAATAAATTCTGTCGTGCACTATTCCGACGTAATTTTGCCGGAAAAAACGATTTAGCGCAGTCCCAATACGCTGCGAGCAACGTATCAAGAGTTAGAGCCGAAAAACGAGAACCTGAGTTTTCGACATTCTTCAGCTGGTGCTTTTTCCATCGTAACTTCATCGCTGTTGATCCCAGGCTACTTTTGCTGCGTTTTCTGAGTTCCTGGGGGTCCAATTAGTCAGAAAAGGGTAATACAAATCGAATCTGAGACCAAAAATTCCCGGTCAAAAATTCGGCAAAAAAGTAAGGCTAACCCCTTTGCATTTCTGTCGAAAATTTTCGCGATTTTGAAAAGTGCTGGAATAAATTCTTCCGTGCACTATTTTGACGTGATTTCGCGAGAGAAATCGATTGGGCGCAGTCCCAATAGGCTGCGATCAACGTATGAAGAGTTACAGCCAAAAAACTGAACGTATCCTCATGTAATCAATATGCAAGTCAACCTTGTTCAATATTGTGTGACTAATATTCAGTAGAATCGTGAAGCATAAAGTCATATTTCCACTCGACTCCTAATCGATAACATTTTGCTACATATACCGATCGTGCATAGTCTGTAGTCGTCCTATCCCACATCTGCAGACTTTAAGCTCAATCTCAAATTAATCTGAAGGTATCTTTACAGCCGCAAAATACACGACGTTCTGAATATCTCATTTAATCGACGAGGCTTCAGTGATTGATATATGTGTTTTCCCTATTGATTCCCAGAAAAATGAGTTTCCGAGCCTTGGAATCCGAAAAAAGGAACTACGTCCGCCAACTCCTTTATCGTTCTTGCAACAAAAATTTATTACATCTTGCATGCTCCAGGCTAAGTTCAATCGTCTGACGTATATATGTCATACCAACGTAATTGCGGAGGACGAAACAATTCAAAATAGTCCTCGTCCGCCTAGTTACTATTTCTGTCATAACGATACAATATCCAAATAATCTTATGCACATCGTACTGTAAATCGGTGCCATCATTCCAAACTCAAGTCTGATTTATGTAAGCAAATATCTCGGGTGACGTTCAAACGAGTTTGCAGCGTAAATCTGGAATTCGACATTGTCTGATTCTGTTGTACAATCGCGGTCGAGGAGACGTATAAATTTGACACATTCCTCCATATTCAACAACCTTTCTCACAATTTTCTATTCAAATGTGTATTTTTCGTCACAGTATACAATTCAAACGCCTCATCGCGAATAAACTTATGTAATTTTATAATACAAGCGCCTTATCGCAGGCAACGAAATGTAAATTTTTTCGCCTTATCACTGGCAACTGGTCTAACTGCTTCCAATCTACATACGCAGGCGCCTTAACGTGCGCCTAGCAAGGAAATTTAATTTCAGGCAATATTAGCCATTTCTACTTTCTACGTAGCATACATAGTATTTGGTAAAGCTAGGAAGATCGAAAATTGGAAAACTTTTGTCGTATTCTCCCAGCTCTTCACCAGTTGATGATATTTTCGACGTTGTTTCGCAAATTCCTGAGGATCTCATAAGTAGAAAAAGACATACAAACCCTAATCTGAGAGTCAATGTTTGTCATAAATTATCTGTAATTGAGTAAAAATTGGCATTTTCATAAGAAAAAACTACTAATATATTATTTGCAGATGATTCCGTAATTATGCTTTATTAAAATTGGAGATAGGATGAATAAATTGCAGACGGTCATGAGGTATATCTTTTTATTGAGTTTAACCATTTACATTCCATAAACATATTTCGAAAGACTTTGTATTAGAATGTTTCTAATCAGTGATATTTTCGAAAATCAAGACTTCGAACAATTCATCTTCCATTATTTTACTTTCGCATGTTTGAAATATCGATATATCGGTCATTCCAAATATTGATCCATCCAAGTTTTGGCGCCCACCCTAAAGAACATTCTCACTTGTGATTACACTCAACACTCTCTTCTTTATCCCACGACACTGACTCTATTCGCTATCGCAATTACTTCTCACAATAAATTATACCTCTTTAGAAACTTGTTCACAAATCGAGATTGCCACAGATTCCATGGTACTCAAGTAGCACGGAATTTCGATGATTTCTCGGATCCAAAGGTGAAATCTCGACCTTCTTTCCCACCGGGATTCCCGTTCCTACCTGCAACATAAAGCCTATCATAAAAAAAAATCCGCTCCATTATCTCTATATTCCGAAATCTTAAAAAGTGTGCATTCTCCAATCCATAGGGAGATGAGCCTAACCGGATCAGAGATAGTGGTTCACACCGACGGGAACGAGGTATCACTGACGAACCTGAAAGTCTCGGCGAGCAAGGCTGGCGACAGTCGAAAGCGGACGAGACGCTACGGTTTTGACTACTGTTTCAACTCCGCCACCCTGGACTCCGAAGGACACGCGACCCAGGAGAAGGTCTACGAGAGCCTCGGCACTTCGGCTCTGGACGCGCTATTTTCCGGGTTCAACGCCTGTCTTGTCGCCTACGGACAAAGCGCGTCTGGCAAAACGTACACAATGATGGGTCCCAAGGTGAGCGAATTTGGTGGATCGCTATCAGGGAGGGGGGGGCACGTGGAAAAGGAAAAGTCAATCAGATCAGTAGTTTTCAAGTTATCGTGCACGCCAAATCATCGTCCCAAATTAATCAATCCATAATTACTGTGATAACCTATCTCTGATACAAAAGAAAATTTGATTTTCTTCGCTTAAACTTGCAAATAAGATAACCCTAAAAATTTGGAAATGGTCGATTGAATGGTTCCGTTAAAAAAAAATTCCTAAAAATCACCTTCATTTTAGCGAATCACACAGGTCTCCCCCCTTATAAAATGATGGTCATACCGTCGCCCAGTTTGCACAAGCTGCAAAAGCGTTGTATGATTTACCCGTTTAATTCGAAATGTGATAAAAAGGATAATTGGTACGATCAGCGGATCGATGGAGCGCGGAGTAAACGACGCGGTCGGTTGATTAAAAGTTGAATTAGCTGGCTCGCACGCCGAGCGTAGGGCGCTGATGGAAAAATGCATAAATAACGGCTTGTCGAATTATTTTCAACAGAACGACCCTGGTCTCACGCCCAGGCTCTGTGAGGGCCTTTTTTTCCGGATATTCGAGGAGCAGCAGAAGGGAAATTACTACGATACCGCGGTCAGGTGAGTCGGCTGTACAACTTTTTAGAACTTTTTCCTCCGTCATTACGACGATTCGGAAGGGTTCCAGGTCGTCAATCAACCTGCACCGTCGGCTCCCCTATTTTTAAACTAGTTTTAAGCTCGTGAGTTTCTCCGACTCGTAGATTCAGAGAGAACTCGGAGATATTGAGGAGAAACTTTTCAGTTCAGGCTTACCGTTCAATTTCTGCAAATTTGATTACCGTCAAAGAGACATGAATCACGAGGGTTTACTTTTCTTGGCTTTACGTTATACACAGATCTTGTAATTAATGTGGCTGAAAGGTAGTCGAATGAGATAAAATTAAAAAATTAGGGAGGTTGTTGCAGAAAGTTAACTAGGAAAAATAAGCGGGCAAACACCGCTACGCTGAGAGTGGAATTTCGCTATCTAGAGAATTAATAAACCAGTATTAAAATTAATATAAATTTTCATCGTACGGAAAAGTTTGTTCTCTATGGAGGCTAACTTTACTCCAGAGCAACGAAATTCGAGAAACTCAGTGTGTAACGTGTAACACCTATCGCGTGAAAATCAGGATTCGTTGAAACGTGTTCCCGATATTATCTCGCTTACCGGATTAATGGTACAATTAATCCGAATATACCACTTTGCAGAAAAGTTGAACGCAAAATTTGTCATTTACGATGCAGTGTGGATGCACGTGTGTAGGTGCAACTCTAACCACGCAGCTCGAACGTGTCGAACTTTGGTACACCCGTCAAACTTTCGCAATAATACAGGGACTCGGGAGAGCAAAGCGAGTGGAAATCGGTTGCAACGTGCTCTTGATGTTATCTCGTTCCGAGAAATTTACTGCATTAATAAGTGAAGAAATGCATTCCAGGCTCCCAAACTTTCAGTTCAAGTTGTCGACTCGGTTGTTACAAAACGTCAGTCACGATTCCGTATCGACAATATTGCAAAAAAAAACTTTTTTTTTTCTTCTCTTTATGTGTAATTATAATAGATTCGATGCTCTTGATTCGAAATATAATTTTAAAAAATATATACCACGTATACTTGTCATTTAATGTTTTTTTGTTTTTTTAAATAAAACGTTATCTTTACTTGTAAATTATAACTAGACATTAATCATAGCAACAATATTTATAGAAAAAAAGTTACAAAGTTGAAAAGTTTAGGCATCAAAATCGTCAGAAAATCCATCTACTAGGATAACTCTAGTTGTTTTGTAGTTTTCTTCTTTTTCATATCATAGATTGGAGTTTAGCTGCGAATCGACCAACAAAAATCTGGAAGCATTCCTTCTGACCATTTTCCGCTTTATCATTTCTTTATGTCCAATATATCCTGGATTTAGTAATTAAATAGATTGAAGTAGTGTAAATACAAAAACAAAACAAATTCAGAATTTTTATCAATAAAAGAAGAAGAAAAAATCATATCGTGTAATATATACGTGACAGAAAAAAATGGAGAGCAGATGTAGATTCGGTATATTGAAACCTTCGTACGTGTGATATAATTTGGTTTTATTTTTTGAAAGAGGATTCCGTTCCAGACCTGTGTTATCACACTGAAAAATACGTGCTCCCTCGCTCATTAAAATTTCCAACTCGTGATAATGAAGCGTGCAAAAATGAGCGAAGTTCAGACACGTGTGCAGCACACGCAAATCCCGTCTGCTGCGTAAATTACGACGCGGAATATCGGAGATTCCCGATAATAAAGCTCGACGCTTTCAGGGCTCACGCTACGTTCCTCTGCAACTTCTCGGGTTACCTGCAGTTGCGAACGATGCGAAACAGCCTTCGTCGCGTAATAGACGTGCAGCTCTGTAATTCCAACCTCGTTTTGCCGCTTCCCAGCTTTACGCTTTCGGTCAAGGTCCCCCGTCGAGCTGTCACGATTGCAATTAATTCGTCCTATTATCGTCAGTGTTACTCAAAAGCTCAGGACGCTTCCAACGATTGTGTTCAAGTTCACGTAAAGCGGCTGAGGGAACAAATATAGAAAGATGAAAAAAATCAGAGGGCCACGATATCGAATTTTTAAAAAAGCGAAAACCTTATATATAGAATTTAAAGATGTTGAAAGTCGAAGTGTGGAGAAGTAAAAGATTATGAGAGTCAGAACATACAATGATAATATAGAATCGAATGCAGATTCTCGATTTTCATGTTCCACGATTCGACCTTTCTATACTTTGCCATTCTGTATTTCTACTGACTATGGTTTCTATTTTCTGTACTTGATCCTTTCTCATTTTTATATTCTACGATTGAAATTTTCGCGTCTATCTAAATTTGATATTCTGGTTCTCCTATGAGTCTGTAAATCTAGTTTTTTTACCCCTACCCAGTAGAGCGTATCGGAATCCCCCCCCTCCTCCGATCAATTTTATTGCACGGGTACTTGCACTTATCGAAATCAATAAATGAAAATTCAGCTAATGTATCCAAGGCGAAATGATAATAGTTTTGCAAAAACGTTTACCCATATTCCGAAGAAGACTCCAATTTTTTTTTCTCTTCAATCACTCTGAAAATTCACCATTCTGTACGTAATTCCGACAATTTTTGCAGAGAATTTTGCGACCGTGCATGCGAGTACAGATATAGAGAGATATTCTAACGAGAGTTAGATCCGATTCGGCGGAGTTTTGTGCCTGGATATTGGTGATTTTCCTTAAAGACCACATAATGCGAGCAATGATCCTCGGGCTGTAAAGATACCGGGGCGAGGCGTGAACTCGGTGAAAGGAGCGGCAAGGTGGCGGGGAATTGGAGACCGAGAATGTTTCTAAAGGCTTAGTACCTCGCGGCTCGCAATCCTAGACGGACGCATACCCTTATTGGGGGTGAGGTGGCTGTACAAGTAATAAAATATCCGCGAAAAAACGGTGCCTCGTTTATTTCACAGGTGAATATTAGTCCGAAGCGAAATTATTTCACACGTAATTGTGCACCCCCAATTCTAAATTAATTTGTTGTCAATTTGAATATCACGGATTTTTAGTTCGGTTGAAACGCACCTTGAAAATTTTTGTTTCATGGATTTTTTTGATACGAATATATTTTATTTGAATATAAATATATAATTTTGGTACTTTACGCATGGCCTTGGCCCAAAAAAAATATTACTACAGTTAAATTGATTTTCGTTTTGATGAAAAAAAAAAAAAAGTTTTCAATATAACTTTGTATTCAAACTTATTTTCTGGATGCATGTGCGGAACAACGGTTCGTGGAGGAATGTAACTCTAATAATAATTGGAATTCTGAGAATGATTGCACTGCAAATAGTATCTACCGCAAAATTGCGGTACCATTGAACAGTGAATATACATACCTGGCCAATAGTTGAGGTGGGGTTGATTTGTCTCGGTGCAGTAGAGGAGGTTCGATATCGTTCCACCAATTTCCCCCTCGCCGATGACGAGGGTGCGCATTTGGACGAGAATTTATAAATGCTAATGGATAGTGTTAATCAGGCTTTTATCACAGTCTATTAATACCGAATGAACGAATATCGTACCGCACTCCCTCACGTCATGGCTTTGGATTTGGGAAAGGGATGCGTGCGGCGGACATTCATTCGACCGTACACTGCAGAAATCGGAGCCAGCGACGCGTGCGGCACTCTGATGGATTGTAATATATTTATCCGGGCAATATTGTGGATGGATGGAATGAAATAGTATTATTAAACATTTGGTTGAACGGCCGGATACTGCGGACGTGTACCGGCCTATACACAATGCGAAATACCGCGCTCCATTCGAAATATCGACAAACAATCCCGACGGCAACGATAGACGGTCAAACAAAGGGGGTTTCGAACCGCGGACTGCCGGGTATGTCAAATTGCATTACACCAATCGGATCGCCGGGAGCGCGAGAGATATGAAGCTGTAATCTCAATGACGCGACATTTCAGTTTTAAATCATCGATTCCGAACGGATCGACTGACAACCGCAGAAATAACGCCGTCCGATAAATTCATGTTTGCAATCCGCTCCCGCGGCTCCCTTATATAACGTACACTTGGCTTCAGTGATTCTGAGACGGGTCATTTTTGGACCCGTTAGTTACGTTGGCAATGGAGCATCCGATCGCAGCGCCACTGCCATCTTTTATAAACGTAACGCAACCCATGACTGTCAAATCTAACCTAAAATTACAAAATTCTACGGTGATGATCTTTGTGAACACAACATAACTCGTGACTGTCGAATCTAACCCCAAAAACACAAAATTCGACGGTCATGGGTTATGTTATGTTTACACAGATTGGGCCTGTTTCGCGACAGACCGATGGTGGCGCTGTTAGCTGATTCTGCATTGCCAACATAACCGACTGGTCGAAAAAATTAGCCGTTTCATAACCACTGACGCCAAATGTACGTATAGGACTTACATATTGCGGTATTCGGTTTTCACTCCTCGGAATCCTGATTCGAAAGCAAGTACCACTGTCTAACACAAACTAGAACCATGGTTCTTTGTGGCATAAATGATTTGTATGCATGTTGAATTTTTATATCGTGAAAGTGATACCTGGTATTTTTTTGAGCTTTTCTAATGACCCAGTGAACAGCATCTCATTCCGCAGTGAAAACCACCTGTGCATATGCAACGCGGTTGTTGGGGCGAAGCGTGTTTCAGCTGGCAGGAAGTTTGAATATAAACGAATGAGGCTGCGTGAGGTATATATAATAACGCTTCTGTGTACCGAGGATTCGTTAACTATGTGAAAATGAGCCGGTAGCAGGAAATCCGAGATTTGTGGATAAATAATAACGCCTTGAAATTAGGTTTGCAAAATTTTGCAACCTCATTTATAATCCGTGGGGCGATTGCAAACATACAATTCTAGAGTGAATTTAATCCGTTTTGTAATTCGGTGTAATTCAGCAATTACAGAGAATCGGCCGGTGGATTGATCGATCGAAACTGTGCATTAGGGTAAAATTAAACCTATAGCAGCTCTATCGATCAATCAACCATAAGTAATGCGGCCGGGTTCATAGTCAAGATCGCATTTCATCAATGGTTCAAAACGACGTTCAATACACTGAGCAGAAATTTTATTTACCGTTAACAAAACCTAACAAAATAAATGTTTTGTTATTATAGTCAAATTTTAATTCAGCTAAATAATGATCGATAGAAATTTGTTAATAGTTAAAAAAAATCATCATTTGGCTCGACTAAAGTTTCATATTAATAACGAAACATTTATTTGGTTAATTGAAAGTAAATGAACTCGTTTCTCAACGTATTCACTCGCCTCACGTTAAGCGTATAAGCGCAATGCCTTGATGCAAAAATTGTAGGTACATAGTCTGCTGAATTCTGAACATCATCATCGAGTATCCTCTTGATGCTCTTCAACCAGCGGGCCGTGCAATCAGAAGGTGTAAGACCTCAGGGTAGTCGGTCAGAATTAGTTGGGGTGGGTCAGTTAACCCGGCGGGCTAGAGGGCTATGTATAGAAGTTTCCGTACCGAGTTTAACTTCGGTCGAGAGTTTGTTTCTCTTTTATTTTCTTGTTTTTCTTCTTTTTTTTCCGCCCCCCTTCCCCCCCTCGTCTTTTGCGCCGTGCCGTGCATGCGCCTCGGCGGCATTGGCAAGTAGTTTTATAATCCCTGGTACGATGCAGTTTCTGCCTCCCGTGTTGAAAAATCTCCATCCAGCTCCCACCGCCGTGGGATCGATTCTTATTCCCGAGACCGGCGTAATACCCGACAGACACGAAGCCCCGGGGTGTCAGTCGTCTGCGCGTTATGCCTCACCTGGGAGCCGGCGAATAAGGGTGAAGACCCACCACCCTCCGAGTTGAAGCCGGGCTTTCGACTTCCCGATTTTCAAGCATCGATATCGTTGAACAGAGACGGTCGAAAGCCACTTGAAAAGTTTCACCGATCAGCTTTTCAGAGAGCGTCCCCCCCCCCCCCCCACCCCCCCTCTTCCCTCTACTCTTTCACAAAATACATGATCGTTAATACTTGGTAGGGATTTATATATACGTTAGGGTGATCCTTATTTAGAGTGTTATCAAATTTTTGCCGTCCCACCCCCCGAATCAACTTCAAATAATTTAGAAATAATTACTCAATGTTTTTAGATTCTTACCTCAACTCTAAGATGGTTCGCATTGTTGATTTAGGGGGTGGGGCGGCAAAAATTCATCAACAACATAAATAAGGACCACCCTAAATATACACATAGTTATGTTACTCGATGTGAAAAAGTTACCTGGGAGCTGAATGTATGATTTCTCGTTTGTTTACTCACTGTCAGCTAGGTATTTTGGAAGTATTAACTGATTCTCGAATGAAACCGTTCAAGAATCAATTTCAGGGTTGGTCTCGTATACCTATACAAAGAATCCAAAGGGATGAATATTGATACTAGTGTACAAAGCATATTGCTGAGCGATTGAACAATGTGAACTTGTTCATCAAGGAACCGATCATTTGTGTATCAGAAGGTCAGAGCCCTGGGCGTATTTTTTTCTGGCCTGAAAAATCGAGTCTCTTCGTGAAATATTTACTACTCCAAATTGTGTCTGGTCTGAAATTTTCACACTGTCGGGAATGGGAGCTGGTGACCTTGGCTACCACGTTATCCAATTTTCTGGCAAAGTGGCGCATTACACGCGTAGAGTTGCTGGTGGAAATATATGGAAAGTGTAAGTCGCAGGTACGCGGTGCATCACGCGAGCGTTCTAAAGCACGTCGTCGTAAGCGCCGGCTTAGAATCCTGTGAAATGTTAGGAACCCGGGTCGAGCTACGTTAACGCGTTGTATCAGGGCCGCGTGGGAAAGTACCACGTGGCACGAAGCTGATCTCCAGAGTTCTCCTCCCCTGACTCCGACCCTTGGTGCATCAAATCTCATTTTCACCAGGTTCTCAGTCGCGTGAATCGATGCGAGTGCGTTCTTTTGATTCGCGTGATTACCGCTCGATTTGCAGGAGCAAATATAATCGTTAATTGTCGTTCCGATTAACCCTTCGTTGACACCCCGGGTCATTTTGATCTGGGCGAATTTTTCATTGAATGCTCACTTTTCCATAATTGAAGATTTGCAATAATTTTTTTAAACAATTACTTTTATATATTTAAAACTTCAATTTCTGCAGATGTATTAAGGAATGTTTGGAATATATATCTGAATTTTTAAATTCATATTCGACTAAAGGGTTGTTAATGGCAGGTAGATGAAACACCATCCGGGTTAAATTGACCTGGGGTGTCAAAATCTTGGCCAGAAGTAAATGTGTTAAAGAAGGGTTAAACTTGCGAATGGCGATCGATTGATGGAAGAAAGTACTGCCGAAGGAATACACTCATCGTAGCAATTTCTCGGATGCTTCCTCGTGGTTACCGGGAGTCAAAGAGTTTCTGACTGTCATTCATCGATTCAGATGCTGAAACTGTTTTTTGCGGTTGTGCCTCCTCGACGATGCACGTATCTGGTATTCTATAATTAATCTATTCCTGGGGCCAAAACATTTTATAACCGTGAATCGACTGGAAACAATGCAACCGTTCCTCGAACGTTGGCTTGTAATTTGGGAGTCGAGGACGCGACATTTATTATTAATTTCTCATCACTAGACGCAAGACGTGCGAAGATACTGTAGATTATTTAGCTCGATAAGGTGATTAAAGTCACAGTAGGTGGTTAATAATTACTTGTATAACCTTCCGCCTGCAGCTATCTCGAGATCTACAACGAGAGGGTGAGGGATCTGTTGAAACCATCAACGAACTCCAGTGGGCTCAGAGTTCGCGAACACCCTAGGCTGGGACCCTACGTTCAAGGTAACAATAGTCCATACTTTCCACGATTTGTTTCCCCTCGTCGCGGTGAGTGCTTTTGCGGCTGAAGCAGCCTGTACACTTTAAAATATGGTGGCGATGAGATAAAATACTGCAGAACAATTTAAGTGGTCAATTCGGAAATTCGTCATAAGGTATTAGTGTTAGATTGACGAAGTAGTTGGAACAGGGTGAAGGATGCGGGTGGTTTTCGCAGGACTAACTCGTCAGACGGTGTCAACGCTGGGTTCGTTGATGTCGTGGGTAGAGGAGGGCACAAGAGCGAGAAAGACTGCGTCAACGACACAGAACGCGACGAGCAGCAGGAGCCACGCGTTACTGACGGTGTCTTTGACGTCTAGGTCCGAGAATAGCAACTCTACTGCGGGAACCAGCAGTGGCCTAGAAAAGAAGCAGCACAGCGGTCGAGGGGCTCGACTTCACTTGGTGGATCTGGCCGGTAGTGAGAGGGCCGGAACTAGTAATTACGGTCTCCATCGGCTCAAGGCTAGTCTATAAACTAGTATAAAGGCGTCCAATTGCCCCGTTTACCCGTCCAAGCGCGAGTAAATTTCCACGAAAATAAAAGAGATCTGCATTTCAGGAGGGTGCGAATATCAACAAGAGTCTCGTGGCCTTGGGGAATGTGATATCAGCACTCGCGGAGAGGGGCGCCACCAGAAGTGGTCCTGGACGGAGGTTCATACCCTACAGGGACTCCGCGCTTACCTGGCTCCTCAAGGATGCTCTCGGTGGCAATGCTACGACCATCATGCTCGCCAGTAAGTCCTTTCGGACTTCGTTGTATCGGGTTCCAGATCGATTAAGTGATTAACCGTTACCTGGGATAAATTAAACAGCTCAAATTCAATCAGATTTCCGCTTCGCCAACTGCATGTGTATTCATGCTCCAATGTCTACAGGATTGTAATTCGTTTGACGAATCGTTTTACAGATTAGCTTACACTCGGTGATTGAATAAATTCCGATAGAGCGTGGTAAAAGAGTTGAGAAAATCGTATGGAAATCGGTAAATACTATAATTTTGTAGAAAACTTTTAGTTACCATTTCTGTAATACTCTAGAATTAAACGGATAAATTAGGTGTGATGAAACCGTAGGAACCTATAGAGCAGACTGTCTACCATTTCATCCGGAAAAAAAATACTAAGATTCCTTTAGTACAATGCACTAAAAGAACATTAGATGGTACATGTATAGAATACACCTAGTATGCACAAAAAGTGAGTCAACTCGAGTGATACCGTACATTAGTTGTAGCTATTGTTGATCAAGTAGTTCCGACATTCTCGACTTCACTACAGAGAAAATACTTTACTGAGAATAAGAACCACAGAAGCTCTTGACTACTCAGTATAAAACCATAATCAAGTATTAATGCATGAGAACTACGCACTATAAAAATTAAACGCAAATTATTTAAATGGAAACTTTCAAGAAGCGACTATCAGGCATGCAGAGAAACGTCACTTGATCTTATGACTGTGAAACAAACGAATAGTAAGATATATTCCAATCTAACTCATGGCGCGTCTCTATCTGTATGATGAGTAAAAGAAGGTTAGTTATACATGATACCTGAGATTTAACGATGTGTTGATTTGCTTTACAGCGATATCACCGGCCAGCGGAAGTTACAACGAGACAGCCCACACCCTACGCTTTGCCCACAGAGCACAGAGCGTGGTCAATCGTCCGGTGGTCAACGAGGATCCGGTGGCCAGGGTGATCAGAGAGCTTAGAGCCGAGATCTCGAGGCTAACGTCGTTGCTATCCGAAAAGGTGAGTCTTGTTTCGCTGTTACCTCTTCCTTGCAAGAGCCGCGTCTGAAATTATCCAAGTGAAGAGAAGGTGATACTCATTTTTGGAAATTTCAGAATACATAATTTGCTTGCAAAATAATACTACACGCGATCCAAGGATCGATAATGCTATGGAATACAAGTTTAAGTTACCCAGATTATGCTTACCAATTATTATCGTCTTCTGAAATGCAGGAGATCGGAGGGGAATCCGGCACTTCCTGCTGTTGCAAGCAGAAACTTGAAGCGGAACCGCTATTGGAGGATGCAGCGGGAGAAGAGACGTCCAAAGAGAAACCGGCCACTAGGAGCGAACCAAACGAAGTTGTTCACAGGACCTCTTCGCGGTTCGGTTCGGGGTTGACTCTGCATCGTAAATACAGCTCGGAGGAAAGCTTATCATCCAAACGTGCTCAGGACAAGTCAAGTTCTCCACCGTGTAGATTTGGCTCGTTGAAATCCTTGAACAGTTCGGAAGAGGTGATCGATCCTCAAAAGGATCAGGACCGCACGAGGATCTCGACCGTAAGTTACGATCGGGTGGATGCTTTGGCTCTGGTTGACATTCCCACTCTCGTCGCGGTTCTAATAAAGCCTGAGGATGACCAGAGTGGACCAGTACAGATAGAGGAAATCACAGGTGAAAACATCCTTGAAAGTTCGGTGGACGTCGACGCAGCTGACCTCGAAGAACTGGCATCGCGTTCCATCGAACACCTGGCCGAGAGAGTGGACGACTCCCTTCCAAGCTTCCTTGCGAAGGGAAACGAGGTGGGGTTGAAAAATTTTGTATTAGAAGAGGGATACGTCAAGCAGCCGAATGCTACGGATCCAACAGAAGACAAGAAGTCTGGGGGTTTGAACGTCTCGAAGAAGTTTGGCTCCTCGGAGAGTTTCGCTTCCTCTGGAAAGGGTGCGGCGAAGATTGGACTGGGTCAGAGGTCGTACACCAACCTGCAGTTGGACAAAGGCAAGTCCCAGGTGGGCGTTGTGAGCCTTGCAGGGAAGGTCAAGCGTACGTGGAGTCCTCGGGGCTCGATCACGCCAGGCTCACCAAAAAAGTTGGACTTGGACAAGGACGGTCAGAGACAGAGGTCGTCGAAGGAGGCGGGCCAGCAGAAGACTTGGAACAGCCTACCACGTAAGCAGGAGTGTGACAGTCCTAAGCGGAGGGTTAGCAAGGACGATTCCGTAGTGGCACCGGCCTTGAAGACGGCGAGAAAGGGTTCGGTTGGAAGTGAGGTGTCCTGCAGGACCTCGACGCCGATCCAGAGGACAAACAGGAGGGCGAAGATCGTTGCCGCAGTCACGGAGAGATTATATTCGGCGAAAAAATCATCTGAAGATACCCTGGCTGGTGGTCAAGGCGCGGAGTTCAAGTCACCGGAGAGCGCTGAAGTGAAATTGGCCAACGCGACGCGGATGAAGCTCCAGGAGATATCGCGGAAAATGTTGGCCAAACGGAGGAAGACCTGCGCTGACACCCAGACCGACGTTGCTTCGACAGTTCGTGTTAAGGACACTGCATCTATCACGGATGATCCCAAGGTGGAGACCAAGGATGTGGCAGTCGTCACTGACCTGAGTGAAGACTGCCAACAACCTGGAACTGAATATTTGCCAGTCTTTCCCGTCACCAGAGTCAAAGAGATGGCCACCTTGACTGAGAGGTTCGCCAAAACAGTGCGTTGCAAAGACGCTGGAGTGGTGACCGAGGAGTGTGACCTTGACGCAATGTCTGACTATGAGACTCTGGAAACGTGCGCCTCACGGAACCCAAGCTACGCGGAAAACTCGACCAATACAACACTGCAGTTTTCGCAGACTACATCTTGTACCGCGTCGCAAACTTGTCCCGAAGATCTTTTACACTGCTCGAAAAAGTCCGCTCATTGTCACAAAGGATGCGACAGTTGTCACGGTCTGCAAGAATGCTGTCACCAGGTCCCTTCAAATCCAGTTCCCTGCGGCGTGGAGCGCAGCGTGATTTGTATCACCTTACCGGATATGCTGAGCATCACTATAGAGTCACCGAATTCAATCGACTCTAAAATCGCAGTTACGGAAGCGAATGCTTCTTCGACGGCCGAGGAAAGGGTTTCAGCGAGGGTCAGAGACGAAGAAACACAGACCAAGGGTCAGAGCAAGTCTCCGCGCGTGGCAGCCGAGGATCTAAAAATGAGCCACATTCTGCCTGCTGAATCGTCACCGACTGTCGCGACGCGGTCGGCGTCTTGCCAGAGCGATGGAAGGACTTTCAGGATCGAGAATATCTTCGAAGATCCGAAGAGCTGCGTCAAGGTGAATGACCATGGCGTGGCAGCTGAACTGATGCCGGATTTGACCGAGCACGTTACTCCGAAGACATCGCTGAAGCTGACGAATTCCGTCGGAACATCTTTCGGTCCCGAAACAAGCGAGAGGAGCACCGAAATCGAGGGTGTCAATTTCTTCGACGCGAGAATTGCTCGGCAGTCGAGGCGAGACACTTGTTGGCGAAAGCTCAGGGCTGAAGACCTCAAGTTCTTTGATACCACGTCGAGGAGGCCACCTTTACATTCTGTCTTGACACCGGTCAGTGACGCCAAGTACAATTTCCTCAAACCCAGCGCAAAGCTCGAAGCTGAAGAGCTGAAGTCGCCACTCCTAGTCGCTAAAATGATTGCGAATAGCGGTATCGACGTCGATTCAAGCTTCTCTGACGATAGTCTAGACCCGGAAGAAACGAGCGGAAAGGGGACGTTGAGAATGGACGAAACTCTCTGCCCTCCGGACGTTGTAGCCCATACGAAAAAGGAGCCGTACGAGTCTCGTATCGAGGAAGACTTCGCTGAAGAGGTGATCGAGTTACCAAGGTCAATGGTATCGGTGGGCAACACGTCTCGGGTTCACGATTACGAGGCCCTTGTCTTGGGCAGAAACTGCTTCATCCCGATTGTCGAAGACTCGGGTGACACGAGTCGGATCGAGACTCCGGAGAGCGAAGAGGGTTGCAGAGGTAACCTGAAGAAGAGGGTCTCGTTTTCGAACTCGAAACCGTCCGGTCGGCCCCGTGGGAGTGACATACGCAGGCCGAAACCGATAATAAAGAACGCACTTTCGTCGGACAGTGATGGCCTGACGGACAAGAAACCGAATGCCTCGACGCCGCAGGACTGCAGCGCGAGCGAGGCCAGCTTCAGAGACGACATATCCTCGATTTCCGAAAGTTCGGAGACGGTCAGGTCCGCGCCACTCTATAACTCGGACGAAGAATCCGACGCTTTGCAGGCGAAGAGCCTTGACTTGGATATGAAGAGGGTCAGGTTCACGCCACTGGTGTTCGGCGAGCGTGGGGAGTCCGGGACCAGCGATTCGGATGGGTGCGAAAACGCGATGCTTAGTGACGAGGAGAGTCCCTGCTGCGACGCGCGGATGGAAGTGTTCGCTTCGTACCTCGACGAGGCCACCGCCTTCGTCCACAACATGAACACCATGAATGAGTTTTTCGGTGCGAGCATGACGTTACACGACGATCGAGACGAGGACTTTATCGAGTACCAGGGCCGGCGGGTCAGTCTAAAGGACGACACGGACGAGTACCTGAAGCAGGAGGAATTCGACGTCCCGATAGATTCGTACAGAAACTGTCTAAGGGGTATTGAGAAACTGGAAAACTGTATAGAAAACGCGGTCCAGCACGACAAGTTCCTATTCGGCAAGTGTGGCCTCAGTTTGGAGTCTGCCGCTACTAGCTTCAATCTAGTAGACCCAGGCCAGGCTCCGTTCCACCATCCGGAAAACCTCAGCTCCAGCTTCGAAGAGCTTGCCTGTGTCACCGACGAAGAGACGCCCGCTTCCAGTCCGAAAAAGCTCTCGAGTGACGTCGAGACCAGGATATTTCAGCAGCTGATGGAGGCGACGAGTCCCCGTCGCCTCGCCAGGTCGGCGAAGCCCTACTTTCGGCGATCCACGCGGGTCTCCGATCTCAGGGTGAAGAGTCCGAGGCCACGAAGAAGGCACCACGACCCAGAGGAACCGAAGGTCCTGCGGCGGCCCGGCGACCTTGAGGTTCCAAGGTGTTTTCTCACGGTTCCAGAAGCAGGGAGAGACTCTTCCGGTAGGGAATATCGTAGCGATGGTGGGACCAGCTCGAGCGATCCACTTGGTGCTAGTTCTGAATCCATCGACACCGTGGCCAGCGTTAGGAACGGGTTCAGGTACCCGGGAAGCCCGAGAGCGAAGCTGATGCAGCTGGTCAGTGAACGCCGACAGATTGTTCATCGTAGCAGAAGCGAGGCACCGAGTCCACGCTAAGATGCTTCCAGATCATTCCCTGCAAAGGCACAGAAAATGAGCCGGGGTTGTGAATTACGTTGTTTATTCGACGAAGAAAAGATTTGAGTGTGGCTCGCTCAAAACACGTTTCCTGCACAATCTGCGTTCCGGCGATATGCGAGAATTTGTACAGAATAATGAGATTATCTGTTGCTGAGTTCAAATACTGCTCGATGTATAATGTATCTGCTATTCACAAATTTGTGCCTTACTTTTAGATTATCATATTATCTTATGTTTGTGTGTTTCTGACGAATAAAAATTATCTCTGTATGCTGCAATTTTGTCGAAAACTTTCAAATGTAATGATATTATATTTTAGGTTTCCTCAGATTATGAATTTATAGTACGCTATATTTGTACGAAATCAGTGTCACTCAATTTATCGGAGACATTTTGTTTCTTAGAGATATTTACGATAATATCACAGTGGGGTCAGTAGTTCAATTTTTAACCACAAATTCAAACACTTCAAGACAACGATCATACACGGTTGTTGTGTAAGGTCCAGAGAAGTTATCTTGCTATAAAATGTGATAAATTCTATTTTTACCAAGCAATCTGTTTAAGATTAAATTAACAAACATGAACACAGTCAAGTTTGAGTCTTCAATGTAGCGCAACTCCGATTGTTACTACCGACCATATTTTGTTTAAGGAAATTCACCGAGTATTATGATTCACACAATGATGCAGCAATGATTATAGTCAAATTCGATCCAGAATGTGCATTCTGGCAATGAAATTTATTTACCCTCTTGAAAACCAGTAAATCTTTACGGTATTACAGATTTGTCGCTGTAAAATGTCAGCACGAAGAAATTAGTAGGTGAATATTCGATGATCAAGTAAGAGCCACTTGAGCTTACATTTAAGATAGATTTAAGATCTACACATTTGGATGGGGTCAAAGCTGGGTCACCTATACATGTGCGATGACCGAATTTCAACTAATCATTACAGCGAGACTTACAGAATAGTGCAATGTGGTTTCTTTCCAGTTTTTTCTGGCTAGATATCAGAGAGCGAGGTCATTGATTCGTAGTCGTTGGTTGGATTGCGTTTTTTTATTGAGTCACTGACTGACGTCCGGCGAGAGTGACTGTTTCAATTTTACTCTGACCACAGTATAAGAATGGAGCACAGAAAAATTTGGCGCCAGGCTAATGTGGTAAGTGGACTTGACCCTTATAATCAGACGATTTCTAACGGTTTGCAAACAGCGTTTAGTGTAATGGGAATTTTCCGTGCTTGCTTATTATTCCACAAATAATTCTTCTCAGCGAATTTATCTCCATCCACGTGTTTGCAGTTGCTTACATATTCACGATCAATAGTTATCATAATTACTGGCAATCTCGTCTCCGTTCGATCAAGTCGCGACTTTTCACTGTAGTTGAAAAAAACACGCGTTGAGCCCGAGAATTTTATGGCGGATTTTCGAAAAAAATGCTGCCACAGTAAACCGTGTTGCGAAATAATGGTTGATAAGGTCAAAGTCGATGCGGCGGTGGTGAGGCGTGTCGAGGCTATGTATACGTATATATATAATGAAAATGTTCCGTCCGAGAAACAGCCGACGACGATAAGTGACCGCCACGTGACACAGCACGTGCTGTTGCCGAGTGAAGCAAGTAACCCGCCCCCATTCGTAAGTGCAGCAGTAGTAAAGTTTCTCGACAAGAGGAGACTCGAGCTTAAGGTCACAAGGTTCGCGATTATATTCGTCGGAGGCAATTTTCCATAAAACACGTATCCCGCGCAGTATCTCGTCTGAAGTTCAGGTTATTAGTTGTTCAATAACGTAATTAAAGTTTACCTACGAAGATTGAAAACAAGGTGCGAGATGAGGGATTTGAATAAGCTTCCAAGTCAGCCTCTTAACTTGTTTGCTTCAAATGGAGTTAACAAGAGTTACTCGAGCACTAGCAACATTTCCGTCTCCTCGATTTCTACGGTAAGTTATCTAATTCCCTTATAATCTTCATCAAACTCTACTGCAGGGCGAGGGTGTTACACGGGATAATTTAGGATTGAATTTTATGTTCAAGTTCCGTACCTTGTGAAAAATTGAAGTAAATAATTTCATCCATCACGCACTCGTTTTGAACAATGCACTTTAATCGGTTGTCACATCTTCGAACGCGAATTAACATTACCAATAATGGGTTTTCGATTTATCGGTTTCACGAAAGTTTAACACAGTTAAAAAGTATAACACTGAGATTCATATTTCACAAAGTATTGTAAACAAAAAAAAAATGAAATTACATTGAATAATAACAACAGTCCTGTGACAGTTTCAATGACTAACGTTCAGGCATTCGATACTTTTTGTGGTTCACATCCATATTCCAAGGTTGACAACATTAACCGATTCTGCGAATTTATCATAGCAACATTTATCACAGAGTTGATCTTGAAGACCAACAACGTGAATCGTAGACTTTAAGGGGGGAAACCGGTTTATGAGGTCGAAATTTTGCTGTTTTTCATGATTTTTTTTAACCAGAAAGGAATAATCACAAAATGTTTAAACTTGGAGGATATTTTATTTATGTTTTCAAGTACACTTTGAAATTTTTTCAAATGATTTCCGCCGGAAATAGTGGAGTTACCGCGTGCAGTCCATGGGCGATTGCCATCCGAGCATTTGGCTTGCGTACATCCCTGACGTCGCAATTTTTATCTTTTTTTTTTTCATTAAAAACATATTTTCTAAGAATATGAACCTAATTTTGATCAAACAAATTGAAAATTGCATGTTTTTGAGGTGTTTGAACACAATGTCATGTTTTTATACTATATTTTTTCATCTTTCTTGCACAAAAACATATATTTTTAATAACAATATAATCCCCGAATTAGGTTCATATCACGTGGAATTGAATAAAGAATATCTACACCAAATTTCAGAACGATTGATCAATAACTTTTTGAGCTAGAATGTACGCAAGTCGAAAAAAAGTCGTTTCGAGAAAAACGCGTTTGAAATAAAATGTGGCGAAAACGAGAAATTCAAGGCAATAATTAATTATAAAAAATGCTCACCGGTTAATCAGCTATTCCAGCGTCATATAGCAATCCCTCTTCTTGCTCATATGCGTCATTCTATTATTCAATAGTACAGCGGTATTGAGGCAGGTAGCTGGAAAAGAAGGGCCTGGGCGACCGCTCCGTTATAATTACCGAGCGCTTCTTCACAGAACCGACGGGCGGTCACTTAAGTGCTCATTGCATTCGAACTAATGGGAATTTTGCTTTGAAATTTTGACCACATATTCTTGAATAGTTATACTAACGATTCGTGCAATAAAAAAAAGACGATTTTTCGATCGGTCTAAACTGGGTTCCCCCCTTAAGCAAAGAGAGACTCGTGTAAGTACCGATTAACGGTTTTTTGACTCAGCACGAACCTTTGACCCAATATACGCGCGTTATCAGTAATGAGCGTTGAGTCATTGAGTCAATATGTGCGGTGACAAAAGACTATCGACGTTCCATATTCTATCATAATAGGGAGATATGGCACAGCAGGAGTATTTACGTAAAATCAAGGAACTGAAGAATTACTAACTGAATATTGCTTGGACTTATCGCAGTAGATCAATGGTTTTACGCCCGCATATACGTACAACGATTTGATTTTACAGGGAGATGAGTCAGTCTTTGACCCTTACTGCGTCGAGGGAAATCCGCAAAAAATCACCTTCGAAGACGTGACCTCAGCCGCGTTCAAAATCAAGTCGGGGATAATCAACACACCATGTGCGGTATGTGAATATCACTGTATATCGAGCAATCGGAAGTCTTCGATTCGCTTCCAATTGCACAAACATCATTTTTCATGACACTCACCCGAAACCTCCGTCGAACAGAGATCCCGGCTCTCGGACTCCATGGGCATGGAGCTGTACCTGAAGAAGGACTTCCTGCAAACCACGGGAAGCTTCAAGGAGCGAGGCGCTCGCTACGCTTTGCTGATGCTCTCCGACGAGCAGAAACGTAACGGAGTGATATCGGCCTCCCTGGGCAACCATGCCTTGGCACTTTGCTACCATGGGGCAAAACTTGGAATACCGGTGACAGTCGTGATGCCGGCTGTGGCGCCGATCATGAAAATCGCGGCGTGCAAACAGCACGGCGCAACGGTCGTCGTCCAGGGTTCGGACATGGGTGAGGCCAAGCAGAACGCCATGCAGATCGGCAAGGAAAAGGGCCTCGTCTACATCAACGGGTAGGAACCATATTCCCGACTCAGTTTGGCGTCTATGTCCACTGTTACAAGTGTGATATGCGGTCTTTCCCTCCTCCAGCTACGACCATCCGCACATCATGGCCGGTCAAGGAACATTGGGATTGGAGGTCGTGGAGCAGGTTCCAGATATCGATGCCGTTGTCGTTCCCGTCGGAGGAGGAGGTCTCATCGCCGGTGTTGCACTGGCGATAAAAACCCTGCATCCGCATGTGAAAGTTATAGTAAGAATTGGAAGAATCAGAAGCATTAATTCCAACGTATCCTAAAATACAGTATAACAGAGTAGTTCCTTATTTGACATTTTTTTTTTTTTATAATGAGCCACTCGAAATATATGTGATAAATACTAAAAGAAACTGGTGGAAGTAGGAAAATATTGTGACTTCTAAATATTTTCATACTTTCTCTGGGTTTTACGGCAAATTTTTCGGGTGACACGTTAAAAAGAGAAAAAAAGTTAAAAAGTAATGAAACTGTATAATTCTTTCTCTCCAAAAGGCCTCTCAGAACCGCTTATTCACTTTTCACCGATTTTTCCCAGGGCGTCGAGTCCCACAGGTGCGCAAGTTTCACGGCAGCCCGGACAGCCGGTCGTCCAACTTACACACCGATCGAATCGACTCTAGCCGATGGTCTGGCCGTTCCTATGGTTGGCTACAACGCCTTCGTTACTGCCGATCCGCTGATTGACAAGCTAGTCGTCGTCAAGGAGGAGTGGATCGCCATAGCGATCTTGAAGTTGGTCGAAAATGAGAAGTGCATAGTCGAGGGTGCCGGAGCTACGGGATTGGCCGCCATTCTCGCAGGACAGCTCGACGAACTGAAAGGAAAAAGGTGAGGTGACACCATTTGAGTTCGCAACTAAAGATTCCAACATCTCTCAAGCAGCTCATTAGGAAAGTAACGGCTCAGTTCCTCCAACGAAGAGCTGAACGATGTTCCGATCGCCATCGTTTCAAATGCCACACCAACTTAGTAGTTTCCTAACTCATAAAACAATTTTGTACAATTTTACGAGCTCTTGGAATGTGATTTCTGGTAGTTCGAATGCATAATGTTCCTCACAGTACCTGTAAGACCGTTTTTCCTGGGACCCCGGTTTTCCCGTTTTCTGATACTCGATCCCGCAGGAAGATGGTAGGTATACGGCAAGGAGTAGCGATCCTTGAGAAACAACGAAGTATGGGGGTGGTGGTTCTTCGTCAGTCGTTCCATCCAGAGTTCGCGCGTCATTCCGTCGTCGTTTCCGGGCGTCGTTACGTAACGACCCGAAACGAAGTATAATCGTAAAAGTTAATTAACCGTTAAACGGGCCATCCCTTAGCCCGCACCTCTTCGAGGGCGTTGCTGCCTCACCTACATCGGTTAAAATCTGTTTTAGAGTGGTCCTCCCCCTCTGCGGTGGCAACATAGATACGACGATCCTGGGTAGGTGCCTGGAGCGTGGACTTGCCGCCGAGGGTCGCCTCCTCAAGTTTACAGTGACGGTGTCCGACCGTCCAGGAGGGATCTCCGAGCTCTGCAAGATGGTCGCCGACATCGGGGTGTCCATAAAAGACATCATGCACGAGCGGGCCTGGATCATGTCGGACATATTCAGCGTCGAGGTCAAGGTCGTATGCGAGACCAGGGACGCCCATCACGCCCGACAGCTACAGGAAATGCTCTACAACAACTACAGGAGGGTTGTTTTTGGCAACAGTTCCGAATTTTCAAACGGTGACGATCAATCCTTCACAGGATGCTAGATTGTAAACCATTTATGACGCTACCGCATGAGATTAAATGCGTTCAATCCGCGTTCAAACCGAAATCAAGATAAACCGTCGATAGTTTTTGAATCGCCTTGGACTGAAACGACATTGAGGAGGTGTATTATCGAAAAATGACTTGGCGTTGCGGCTGAATTATTTCTCTCGACGTTGACTCCAGATGATATGTTCAACGCTTACTTTAACTAAATGTGGATAAAAGAGGGCAACTCGTTCAGTTGTGTGAACATTGTAATGTGTAACTTTTATTTATTCCTATTTCTGATCTTGTGGTTATGGGCCAAACGTTTCTGTATATATTATACACTTATCTATAGTTCGCATAGCTGTAACGAAAGATAAAATTGTTAATCAATAATTCTGGGTATTATACATGGGGTATCTGGGTAAAAGTTTTGTTAATAAAAAATGTTTGATTAGTATTGCGGTTTTATACTTAAAAATTGATAGCCTATACTCCCTGAGAATGTGAAAAGGGGGTTTCTTTCTGTGGTAAAAAACCTCGGCAGGGGGTCTAAGTTTAATCCTAGATCCAAGAAAATAGTGGCTAGAGAAAATCTCTCCGATAAAAATCCCCGCAGGATAAAATCACCTATGACAGAAAAAACAAAAAAAAATAAAAAAATAAAAAAACAGATTAAATTAAATTGACGAGGAAAATATAAAATTCTGCAGTGAGAATTTTTTCAATGGGGGATTTTTTCAGGGGAGATTTTTAAAGAGGATACTGTGGGTGGTGAGCAAGAAAATTAATGCTGGCTATCATCCAACCTTGGATCGTTTAATAAGTCGAAGACGATGATCGGGGTCCCCGAGTAAGGTGGGGGAGAATTGGCTGAGTCGTAATAAATGTCATGGCGACTTTTGGTCGGGACATTGAATTAAACGAGTTTCAGCTACCGGTTACATTTCCTGAGGGGCAACCTGCGGAGCGGGGAAACCAGAACCTTGGTGATTTCGGTCACGTCGAGCCTTCTGGGTGCTGCGCAGCCAGCGCTCGTCACTCCGACTTGGAACAACCCGCACATCCTCTGACACGCTACATTTAACGTCGAACGAACTTCGTATCATAATTGGATGTATTAAATCCTGATGCCCGTGACAAGCTGGGATTAGTGCTTGCTCGATTGTGCCCCGACACCGCTGCCGACAAACTCGTCGCGTATCTCGCCAGCTTAATTCGTCGTTATACCAAACCCCAGCATAGCGGAACAACTGGCAGTCAAGCTCTGAATTTTTTACTTCCTACATTAACAAGGATCCCAGGTCAATCCCTCTGAATCGTTTTTTTTTTTTTTCTTTTGTAACATCTTATGGTAGACTAAAAACTGAGCGACCAAGAATAAATCAGGACATCAAAAGTCTGAAGAAAAAAGCTGAGGGTGTGCAAATAATTTGAAATCACAAATCGAATAGTGATACTTTTTTTAGCAATATCTTATGAATACGTAATTTAATTCGGTTGTTCACAAAAATGAACATCGATCGAATCACCGCGTTCATCAAACTCTCACTGTCGGCCCAGGGAGCAAAAGCAGCGACTATTTTCTAGGTTGAGCTAGGACTTAAGGGGGGAACCCAGTTTAGACCGATCGAAAAATCGTCTTTTTTTTATTGCACGAATCGTTAGTATAACTATTCAAGAATATGTGGTCAAAATTTCAAAGCAAAATTCCCATTAGTTCGAATGCAATGAGCACTTAAGTGACCGCCCGTCGGTTCTGTGAAGAAGCGCACGGTAATTATAACGGAGCGGTCGCCCAGACCCTTCTTTTCCAGCTACCTGCCTCAATACCGCTGTACTATTGAATAATAGAATGACGCATATGAGCAAGAAGAGGGATTGCTATATGACGCTAGAATAGCTGATTAACCGGTGAGCATTTTTTATAATTAATTATTGCCTTGAATTTCTCGTTTTCGCTACATTTTATTTCAAACGCGTTTTTCTCGAAACGACTTTTTTTCGACTTGCGTACATTCTAGCTCAAAAAGTTATTGATCAATCGTTCTGAAATTTGGTGTAGATATTCTTTATTCAATTCCACGTGATATGAACCTAATTCGGGGATTATATTGTTATTAAAAATATATGTTTTTATGCAAGAAAGATGAAAAAATATAGTATAAAAACATGACATTGTGTTCAAACACCTCAAAAACATGCAATTTTCAATTTGTTTGATCAAAATTAGGTTCATATTCTTAGAAAATATGTTTTTAATGAAAAAAAAAATCCTGACGATTACAGATAAAAATTGCGACGTCAGGGATGTACGCAAGCCAAATGCTCGGATGGCAATCGCCCATGGACTGCACGCGGTAACTCCACTATTTCCGGCGGAAATCATTTGAAAAAATTTCAAAGTGTACTTGAAAACATAAATAAAATATCCTCCAAGTTTAAACATTTTGTGATTATTCCTTTCTGGTTAAAAAAAATCATGAAAAACAGCAAAATTTCGACCTCAGAAACCGGTTTCCCCCCTTAATTGCGCAAAATTTTCTCCAGCTGATTTCAATTAATTATTTATAATAGTAGGAAAGAATCCAAAGTAAATGAAAATATCAAAAATAGTAATTAAGCTACTTCCACGTAAAAGCTGCCCCGAGAGTTGCATAAAGCTTATTGCAACTGCAGACGTCGTTGTTGTCGTCGCTCAATAAGTATAGCGAAAAAGCTCCGCGCAGCATTAAGTTGGTGCTTAAATTCCACCCCCCGCCTTAACAGTTTTCCAAGCTGAAGATGTAAATCACCGGGATAATAAACCGGCGTTATACGATCCGATCAGCGTTGTCGCCTCGGTGTAATTAGGGCAGTAAAACCGTTCGAGCTTTACGGCGGAATTTTATGCAACAATCCAATCATGCGTCTACGTGCAGAGCGCCAGGATCGCCGTTCCATCCCTGCAACGTATAGTATAAATACACGAGAGTTCAGCGCTAACGGTCTGCAGTTTAGGTAAAAAAAAAAGGGGGGAGGTGAACCCGAGATCGATGAAGAAAAAAAAAAATTTAATAAATAAATAAATAAAACTGATAATGAAAACAGGCATTGTGTATCCGTTTCGAAACAACAAAAAAAAAATTAAACAAACACTCAAGCCATGCAACGAGGTTCTCTCCTCTCACGCGGATTGCCAGCGAAGCTGGGCCATGAATTTACAGCGTTTAATATCAGCGAAATGAAGCACGACTTGCTCTGGGGGTGCGGCTGCCGCCATTTTGCGGCATCGATAAATCGCTTTTATTGCCGGCGAGCAGAGAGCGTAGGCTGCTGGTAGGTTTTCGGGTTCGTCTGGAAGCTCGTCGGGTTAAATCCAGCTCCTGCGGAGAAGAGCCGTATAGCATGTATTGCAAAAAAAAGGGACGAAACAAGTTTTTCGGCAAATTAAATCCCCGCGTATATGTTAATGTAAGCTTTAATATGAATATCGTCGGTTGCAAATCGTCGATCGATGCGGAAATGGCACGTAAAATGATATAAACAAAAAAAGAAGGAGAGGAAACCCGCGCGATAACGTTCCGCGAGTTTCTCATCCACCCCTGCAACCCCCCGTCGAAAGCTCCGTACATCGCAAGCTCGATTAAAGATTTACCGGAGCAACAAGTATCGCCGATCGGAGCGATACTTTATTATCCGTTCACGTCACGATTTCCAGACGCAGTTACACGTCACGGCAGCCAGTCGGATAGAGACGAGAACGAAATCTCCTTGGGGGGCTCCTCAGTCTCCCGGCTACTTCACCCACTGTCTAACCCTTCCGAATGAACGATTGCTTGCCAGTTTCTTATTCGCCTCGGACGAGAGACTCTAATTTATACCGATTCAGGGGAAAATATTTATCACCGAGAATTCGATCGAACGATTCCCTGGTGAAAATTTCTCTTCTCCTATTATTCTTCTTCTTCTTTTTCTTCCACTACTCAAATGGTCTACAGATTTTCGAACGAACCGGAACACTTCGATGTCAACTATTTTAGCCGTGCTCTTGTGCATTTCGCTGGGCCAATTTATTGGAGTATAACGAAGTTTATAGAGAGTTACAGCATCGGTCCAAGCACCGAATAAATGGGTGTCCTAAATTGAAACAGCGTCTATTTTGTCTCGTTTCGGTGCAGAAAAGAGACTGCCGCTCATTCTGACCTATCGGACGTCGCGCAGGGTTGAAATTCCGAATTTGAAAAGTTCCGAAAACGCCTAATTCCAAATTATTTGGTGGCGAAACTTGAAGTGAAGAAATCAAACTTTGAAGAAACAACAAAGTTTCGAATGGCTGGAAAGCCGATACGACGGGTCAAAGTTCCGAAATGCAAGATTCCGAAAAGTAAAGTTCCGATACAGAATAATTCTGAAAAATAAAGTTTCGATAGAACAAGATTCCGAAAATTAAAATATACTCACACAACATAGTTTACTCAAGGAGCGGGTGTAAAAGATGAGAAAAACCGAAAGTTAGAATGACCAGGATTCCGAACGTAAAATGTCTAAAATCCAAAACACAGTAAGATCAAAGCTGTGAAATTCCACTAAGCCAGAAATTCACAGAACTGAAAATCTTCGATCATTCGGAATTTCGATATTAAACTTTGACTTGTCGGTGTTACGCTCTTTCGGCCTTTTGTCCTTTCGGAATTTCGCCCTTTCAGAACTTTGATGGTTCGTCAAAATTAGACTTTTTTACTTCAAGTTTTACCACCAAGAAATTCGGAATTTGGCGATTTTGGAACTGTTCAAATTCGGAATTTCAACCTCGCCCCTTGGAGGAGACGTGAGACGGGGGGTGTAGCTAAAAAGCTGTATAACTGCCGACCCGCAAGCTGTTTATAAATTTGAAACGTCGTCGGAGGGATGGTGAAAAGGGGGTCGGAGGGTGAGGACAGGAGTCTGAATTAATGACAGAAAAACGCAGCGGGAAAAGCCTAAGCCATAAAGACGTACGCGTTGCGCGGTGTTTTGCCGCATAGCATCAGCGACGAGGCGGAAAAGTTCGGTTAAGATATCCAGGGCGGCATGTCGTCAGTTTCTTGTTATAACATTTTGTAGAGAAAAAGCTGCAGCTAAGCGAGTGTAAGGTAGATGTATATATGTATACACGGTTAAAGTACGAATGGCTTCTGCATGGGGAAGGAGGAAGGGAAGAGGGATGCCTAACGGAAGTAACGGAAGAAGGGGATAAATCCGCGGGAGACGTTTTATGAAGACAATAAAGTCAAGAGAAGCAAGCAACCAAGCAACCAACCAGCCAACCGTCCGACCGAGGCTGGGGTCGATTTTAAGCCGTTGTAAATTGTTTTAGGAGAACGACGACGACGCGAAGGAGTGGGAAACGAAAGGTAAAGGAATTAGCGATATAAAGACGGAAGACGTATAAATGCCGGGGAAGAAAAATAACCAAAGAACGAACCTTCCCCGACAGCCCGAAGCTTCTTCTTCTTCTTCTTCTTCTTTCTGCGGCCGAAGCAATTTTACGCCAACTTTTATTTCCAACCTACTTCCGCTCTTTCTATATACAAACGCGAGTCCCGGGCACGTGGGCGCCTTAAGCCCTCCGTCAAATATGCAGGAATGTATTTTTTATTTATTTATTTTTTTTATTTAATTTTTTCGATTCATTCTTCTTCCTCTTCTCCCTTCTTCCATTCAATGCCAATGTCAAATACGCCTGATATACGTTGCTCGTAAAGTCGTAACGGCGGGTGAACGCGGTTACTTCCGGTCACCGGTCGGCTAAAAACGTGCACAACAAACCGTGAAAAGAGATGCAAATTGGGATCAGCGTTTATTATAAAATGAAAAGGAAAAATACCAGAAAACACGATTATACATTCTTTTTCTAATTGATGTAGATATGTTGTTTTTTTTTTCGTCTCCGCGCGGATTTCTCGGTTCAATTTCCGGCGTCAACGAGACCGGAAATGGTCGATATATAACGAACCCCTGGCGATCCACATGAATCGTACAACGTCGGTGTAAGATCATCGGGGAGATGAAGAATGATGCATCGAGAAAAATTTATAGCTGTGGTTCTTTTCGTTTATCCTCGTTCGTAAAATTATATTTTTTGCAATCGTGGTTATAGATACGATTTTAATGCCTTATGTGACTTAAGCCCGTGGCAAACGAAACGAAAGAATTCAATGTCCCGACAACTTATTTCATTTAAATGGTCGTTATTATAAAATTTTTGAGTGCAAATCTAAAAAAAAAAAAAACGAAAAAACCTAAATTTTTCTCAATGCGTTAAAGACTGGAATTAATCAAGAGCAAATTCGTCAGATCACGAATCCCAGTCTCGACGATGATTTTTGGCTAATTATGTGTATTCACTAAACGGTTTCAATTGGAATTAATCGTGGCAAAAGGTGGCTGCGTTTCTTCTCTGGCTTGGCTTTCGCTCTTGGGTTCAGATTTTCCCCCGTCTGCGTTCCGCGCCGCTTTATCCTTTTCCTCGAGCCTTTTCAGCTCCACGGCTTCTTCCAGCATCCCCAAAGAGGTGGTCAGCTGATCCTCCGATCGCTTGATGGCCTGAGCCTCCTTCCCCACCTGGTGAAGCTGGGCCAACGGATCAAACCCAGATTCTTCTGGCAGCGTTTTCAGATCTTCGGGTTTCCTCTTCTCGACGGAGTTTCCGAAAGTCGTGTCGCCGCGTCCTGGTTGCGAAACTGACAGGCTATCCTCGAAGTTGTTCCGATCGTCTTCCTGACCTGAAAATTCATTAACCGTAAGATAAATCCCAGGTCCCTCAGGATTTTTGAGGTCAGGTTGACCCTAGGCCGTAACGGATTCGCTCACCCTTTTTCACAACTGGGTTACATTCGGCAGTTCCGTCCGGGCATTCTTCGGTTATAACTTGACCCTGGGGAAAAGTGATGTGGATGATCGGTTAATCGATGATAATTATGAAAGAGATGGGGCAGGGTTGAAGTTCTGAATTAGAAAAGTTCCGAAAGCGCCCAATTCCAAATTATTTGGTGGAGAAACTTAAAGTCCAGAAGTCAATCTTGAAAAAAATTCGGAATTTGGCGCTCTCGGAATTTCAACCCCGCCCCGAAAGAGATTACGATTGATCGATTTCCAAGTTCCTCTGAGGAATGACGACAAGTCGGAAGTAAATGTGTCATGATTGTACGGTAATCACTTTTGCTGTAAAGCTTTTCGGTGAATTACACTTTCGGCAAGGTTTAAATTACCTCCGGTGTTTCGCAGTCTTCGCACTCATCCGCGTAATCGGAGTCCTCGCCGAGGTTCCAGGACCCCGTTTGCGAAGGATACAGCATCGATGTTGGCTGTTCGTAAATTGGCCCTGAGACCGGGGCATAAATTGGCATCGGTGCCGGTGCGTAGACTGGATAATACTGAGCAGCTCCAACAACCGGATAGTACGTCGGGGTCGGAGGGTAAAAACCGGTGGCTGGATACACTGGGTAAGTTGGTACGTAGGGAGCGGGATGATAGCTGACGCAGTTTTCTGTGAAAAGCGAAAAATCAAACTTAAGGGCAAGAAGTGCAGAATTAAAAGAGGCAATTGGGACGTACGACGGGATAAGGGTTCAAAAAGTGAAACTGACAAGGCTGAACAGGACAAACATGGATAAAAAGATCCCTGTGAACAAAAAAAAGTCAAATTTTGCGTAATGAATTTCATTCATAAAACACCTAATTACTGTGTTATCACTATCAGCGAAATTAGATAGTTCCTTCGATTATGATGAGAAATACATTTTTCTACAAATTATTGTCCAAAGACAGAATTTTAATCAAGCTTCTATTAAGTTGGTGAAAAAAATACGTTTTGTAAAATCCTTATAAATAACTGATGATAAACTTGTTATTCAGCAGGACATATCCAAAATTAAACTCCAACCACTTGTGAAGTATTCAGTTCACGGATAAAATGAGCCTTTTTGTATAATTATGAGGACATAGGTATATAACTATGAATATTTCCGCAAAGAAAGAGAATAAAATAGCGTCATTTCTCTGATGCTAGTTGATATAACGAGGTGATGCAGTTAAGTTCAATATTGTAATCTTCTTATTATATATATATATTATTTACAAATATATTATTGTAACTCGTAGATTGACTTCGGTAAAAATGTTGAATTTCTAATTCCAGTGTAATTTTCGTCCAAGATTTTTTTGACCTACAAAATGATCCTTATGCTCTGTCTCCGGTAGTTTTGAAAAAATTACGAATTACACACTCACCAGTAGCATTCCTGACGCACTCCGGCCGCACCTGACTATGAACGACTTGTTTACCATAGCAATGCGATCCGCAAGTCCGATGCTTCTTCTGTCCGCAGACGACGTATGGAGGCTGCCAAATGGTGCGACACGTCTTAGGCCGCACGACGACACAGCAGTGTGACTTGGTTTCGGTTGCAGAATTTCCAGTGGTACCCTGAAGCCTAGAGTTCATCGTGAGGTCATAATTAACGTTAATCTTTGTTGAAGCACTGTCCGTAAGACCATCACTCATACAATATCACAATACATTCTACGTAGACGCTGACTTTGCGATCGATGAATTGAGCATTGTCATTTGCTGGATGATTAGTACTTGACATACTACAGACTCAATACATGAGCTAACTAAAATGACAATGACTAGAACCTTAGGTGTTAACGAACATTGACATTGACATCGACCCTGACTTTGCGATCGATGAATTGAGCATTGTCATTTGCTGGATGATTAGTACTTGATATACTCCAGACTCGATAGTTGAGCTGGCCAAAATGACAACGACTAGAACCTTAGGTGTCAATGACTTGGTGAACGTGATGAATACACTCACTGTGATGGGTTGGAGTTGAAGCCAGGAACGGTTTTGTCGGGCTCACTTCGCTCCCGATGATAATTATCACCGTTCTTCGAAAGTTGGGAAGGCACGTTAATGACGTTCGTGTTGTTTACGTAATTGCTGATGTCGATACTGGTGGTCAAGTTGTGCGCCAACATCGGTTCGTCGAATTCCCTGTCCCTGTCCCTCTCCCGCTCCTCGTTACCAGACAGTATAAGCGTCGTCGCCTTTTCGGTGATCTCGATCAGCCTGTCGTTCTGCTCCTTAACGGACCTCAGTTGATCTCTAATTTCCGCGATCTCCTTGCGGAGAGCAGTCACGTCAGCGTTCTCCGGTTGTACATTTGGAACCTCTGCACTGTCATTCAAAAGTTCGTGATTCTGTCCCACGGGTCTGTTATTAGTTGCAGGCTGATTCCCGTCGTTTTCCGCGCCTTCTTTGACCTGACTAGGAGTACCGATCTGGACAATCTGAGGAGGAGCACAGCCGATTCCGTAGCAGGTTTCACCGATCTGGATGCACCCGTTTCCTTGGCACTTGTGCCCGAAGAAGACGCAGCCAAATCCTGAGCAGGTTGGCTGTCCGTTTTGCGCGCATCCTGTTCCCGGACAGTTTGACTGCTGTTGCTGATTAGTCGGCATGCAACTGCTCCCATAACACGTCTGATAACCTCCGCACAAAGTCGGACCGCACTGTCGTTTTTTCCGCTTTGTCTCCTGCAGAAGGCACTCTATGTAAGCTCGATAGTCCGGCTGCGGTTCGCACTTCTTTCTGATCTCATTATCGATCTTTAATCTCCCCTCGTTAACTTTCATAGCGTTCTCCACCGCTGGTAACGTCTTCGCGGATACTGAGGTAAGGTTTAAGGCATGATCATCCATCTTAGAGGACCCTGACACTCTAGAGATCAGGACCACCAGGACCAGCAGCAACTTCTGTGAAGCATGAATCTCGTTAAGTGTTCTCCTGTTTTAGAAAGTTCGCGACTTCATATGTTATGAAGTGATGTCAAATTATCCTTATAACATTCCGGCAGAAACTTGCAAACTTATTACGGATAAATTTCTGTACGTAGCCTGAGCTTGACGAAATATCCGATTCAAACCTACAACCGAACTATTCCCGTTCGAACAATGAGCGATAAATAATTCGTTTCAGCTCACGTAGTTTCTCGGGTTATCTATGAACAGGTACAACGAACCTTACGTAATATTCATGCGATAATTGGGCAGTTTGTACTAGCCTGACAAGCATCACGTAATTCCGAAACGAACCTGGACAACTGTTGAATTATTTGCCGGATCGAAACTTTCCGCTGACTGATTTTACATAGTCAGACGAAAAAAAAAAAAAAAAAAAAATTCACCCGAAACCGTTCAACAAGCAGTTATAAAAATTTCTTCGAATTTAGATTGTCCGGATAAATTGGACGATTTCTATTCGTCTGCGCAGACTTTTGTCGGAGGATTTTTCGCGAAATTTTTTTATCCAACACCTACCTGCATCCTGGCAAATATTCCGCGCCTTTAATCTCTCTGGGCCGCTTGACACTCTCGGTGAAAACTACAATCAGTACTGGCAACTACCGAACCGGCCCCTCCCAATTCTCGATTAGATACCAGAACCGGGTTAAGGACGGTATCTTCGGTGATAATGAACGCGTCAAGACACTCTGGGAATCCACATTTTCATCGGATCAGTCAGGATCTTTGATTCCGGCAGAGAGTGAGCCGGAGTTTCGATCGTAGGATTTCTTTTTCAACCCTTGATCGTCACTCCGCACTTGGACGATACGATCCAGTTTAAAGATTGACGAATTGGTTTATTGAGACACTGAAAAAGCAGCGAGCGTGGCTCGATAATTCAGAAAACGTCGGATCTTTGAAAATTTATCACGGATCTATGACGGTCAAACGTGACTTCCATGCCACTTTAAACTCCCGGCAAGTTCGTACATGGAATTTTTATCACCCTCGGCGAGATGCGATTCAAAATTATTGCTTCCGCTCACAGCGATCGGAATTGGTAGTCGGGAAGCGGGATTGAGCCGAATACCTATCTCGTCATACGAGAATGAATAAATAAATTAATGAATAAACAAACAACTTCGAAAAGTGAATTCGATGAAATGACAGATTTCAAAATGATCCCTTTAAGGTTCAAAGTGGCAGATACAAGACGAATAATTAACTGCTATTATTAAAAATATTTGAATCCTGAAATAATTTGAAATATATTAACGAACTCTGAAGAAAGTTTTCACTGAATAATTTCATTTGAAAAACTTTTTACTTGGGCATAAAAATAGAAAAACTCTTTTTAAAAAGTGTAATTTTTCAAACATTTTGATTGAGACGTAAGATTTTTTTCAACGGGAAAGAGGCTTGGTCGTTAAAGGTTTAAAATTAATAATATAATATCCAAGAATATCGACACGCCTTTGAGTAAGTGATACGGAAATATCAATCGCCGTTGTTTTGCTACGACTTGAAACTTACATTATATGTACTCAACGGAGTTCTGGTATTTGAAACTGGGGCAAAAATAAATGCTGAAATGGCAAATGGAAGTTATCGAGGAGCAGAGTATCGGAAATATCAAGACGTATGATATCCTTGCAAAAACTGCAGCAACTCGCTCGCTTCGCGAGTATAAATTAATCTCTGAATAGAGCGCATTTGTCCAATAATAAAAATTACGTTGAAACGTTGAAACTCTGCAACAACCGCACAGCTAAATTACCTTTCGCTAAAAAAGTACAAACATATCGCTAGTGTGTATCACCGGGTAAACAGGAATTGAAATTTCCGTGGGGGAATTTGAAAAATAAAACAGTAAAACCTTTTACGCCTCAGTTCCTCGACTCTATTCAACTAAAAAAATGGATCTAAATACGAGCAAATTAACTCTCTTTTCGTTACAGCTGCGCTGAAAGTATCGGAACGATGAAACAACGAATCAGGGGCGAGTATCGAGTCTTACGCAACGGTAGTAACATTATTGTACGTTATTATAATCCGATGGAGCGAGTTCCGAGAGAAATGTACATCGTACACAAACCTACCTCGGGATTATTAGTTGCGAATCAACGAGCGAACGAAACTGGAAAAGTTTCCCGCTCCGCGTGTAGCGTTGTAAATATACTAGAATGCACGGTGTGGCGGTGTGTCGTTGTGAGCGCCGCGGGAATAAAATAGTAAACTCTTTGGACTGTGTAGTAAGTTTTCGAGATTACGTTCAAGCTGGGAAACCCGCCACCAACCATTCGCTAAATTTATTTCCCAAAAGTTTCCTCGTTAAAAACATACTTCGCGCAAAACAATGCCGCAACCATCCGCTCGGCTGCGATTTTCCACCGCGAAAACTACGGCAAATCATTTTTCCCCCCTCTTCTCTCTCTCGCTCTATCTCTCTCTCTAGCCTCTTTCGCTCCTTAAATTCCGTCTCTGAACTTGTCTCAATCCAACCGACGTCTTTTTTCTCACTTGGAGAAAATTTGCCTCGATTTTATCTAATTTTCATAGTGAAAAATTGGAATCACTCTAGTGTCACGAATTTGAAAAAAATATTTTTTGGCAACACGGATTATCGAAAGGTGTGAAGAAGATAGAGAAATAAAGGCCATAGTATGCACAGTTGAAATTCACGCCCTGAATTTACTATAACTACTAAGCGCGCATTGTTTCTAATTGTAAGCCCGAGGAGTTGAAACCGTCGAGTTTCATGAGAGAACGCGATATAAATTTGGTACCCGTAAATGCATTGACGTCGAGTAAACGGATTCTAACAGTTTCTCACTTACTTGGTGAAAATTTTCACCCGATGACGAGATGGACGCGAAGGAGAAAGAATCGATTGAATTTGGCATCGATTTTAATCAGCGAATTTTTCAAGCGAGACGATATAAACGAAAAACAGATTTAAAAAAAAAAAAAAAAAAAAAAAAATAAAAACCGATGAAAATCTTCTTTAGAAGGAACGAAATTTGAAAGGATTGATAAATTTCTACGTTGTTTACAAAGTTCGACGATCAGGAGACTAGACTGGATAAATTGAGATATAGGAAAGCGGTAGGGTGATTAGATTTTTCCATTATCGTAAATATCTTCAACTGCCAATTTGCATTTACATGCGATATTATTTATTATTCGACCGTTGGCACGGATAGACGCTGCCTGCATTCCTTGGTTAGCTGCGTATCGAACGGTGCTCGAGCTTTCCTTCTCGAAGTGGATTGCCGCCCGTCTTATATCGTGTAGCTATGTTTGCGTAACCTAGAAAAGGAAGCTTGCGGAAAGTGCAGTTCGATCCGGATTCCGGCGGCCTTTATTCCTTCGGCGATAATAAAATTCTCCCACGACACGCCGGTTGAAAACTATTATTTCAAAGGCGTTTCGCGTATTCTCGCCTCTGATCTACAGGTGTTTTCATCCCCCCCCCCCCTCTTTGCGTATTTCGTCCGGTTGGAAAAAAAGCCTGAAAATAAATTGCGAAACTTCCGTCTGCAGACTCTATTGGCCGGTTAGCAATTTGCGCCGGAAGGAAAATCCGGTCACGGCTGAATTTCTAAAATTACGCAAAAACTCGGCGCATGTTAAATTCATTTCACCGGGAGGAAATTATGTAAGCCGTCCGGGGATGATAACCACCACGACCCGCGACCTCGTAAAACTAGGAGATTACCCAAGTTCGGTAGTTTCGCCGAAACTGTAAACGCGAATGTTATATCCTTATATATATATACACCCATATACGTATTATATATATGCAGCTACAAGGTAAAAAAAGAAATTCCACACAAGTACATACGAGAGAAAAGAGGCTGGGAAATTTCTTAAAAAATTACTCACATCACGTTACGACGCTCCGGTTACACCGCTTATGGGGCACATTCCATGACGTCTCGATCGAGATTCTACGTCGATGTCTCGGATCGGCTTTTTAATATTTCATATGAAAGTAGACGGCGAAAAACGCGATTGCAATTTTTTTCAGAATTTTTCGACTCAGCGTATCTGAAGTGTAATATAAAAAATTACAAAAAAAAACCTACTTTCTAAAATCTGTAGATATTTAAAAAAAAAATCTTACAAAATATAACAGCTTCATAAGTTCGAAAAATAAATTGAAGGGAAAAAAAAATTATTATTGTATTGTATTTTTGACATAAGAGTGAACGAAAAAACTATAAATTATAATACGGGCTGAAAAATATTTATTCTATATATATAGGAAACCTCCATCTTCTAATGGGTGTCAAAAAATTTCGTTTCATTTTATAAGATTTTTTTTGAATTTTTTCCAATCTTAGAAAGTGGGCTTTTTTCCAAGTTTTTAAATCATACTTCTGTTACGCGGGTGAGAAAAATTCTGAAAAAAATTTGCGTTTTTCGTCATGTGCTTCCATACAAAAAATTATAAAGTCAATCTGAGACAACGACGTAGAATCTGGATCGAGGTGTCATGGAATGCCCCATATATATATATATATATACACATAAAACGCTGACGACGTATAAATTTCTTTTCTCCTTCCTACTCACGCAACATATTTCCTCCGCAGAAAGTTACGCCGCGACGTACGTTCTTTGCCAAGAGTTTTCTTGATATTCATTTTTTTTAAACACCATTTTATTATTATTATTATTATTATTTGTTTTGTATCAAAGAGATTTTCCTCCATTCGCGTTTTAGCGCGAGATATGCTTTTTTTTATTATTACCTTCTCTTTCTTTTTAGTTTATTTTCTTGCTTTCCTCTCATCTTTCTCTTTCTTGTTTCTTTCTGTCTAATTTCTCTCGTTCCGTTTTCCTCGTATTTAAGAAATACCAGATACGCAATCTTCTACCTGCGTAACTTCGTTTTTATAAGATTAGGAAAAGTTTTAATCACACCGCGTGTATATCTGTATGTGTATAGGTGTACATAGAACCCGGAACTTGTACGGGGAATTCCATGCAAAACCATCCAGCGTCTGACCCTCACCATTTTTTGATTTTGTTGAAAATTTTTTCCGCAACTTTCCTAAGTCTGAAACATTATCCCGAATATTTCCAGATTTTTTATTCAACTAGTTAATTATTTAGAAATATTGAAAGCGATTTCGAAAAGGACTTTTTTCAAAATTCTCAAAAACTCTCATCTTCTTTTCAAATATGTCAAGATCAGGCGCACGATGGACCAAATTCTTGTTTCTATATTTTTTTTTAGCACGTTTAAACAATGCCTTCGTTGATCAAACAAATTAGTGCGATAAAAAAAAAAATAAAAAAAAAAATAAACATAGAAAAATAGATCGGTTCATCATGGGCCAGCTCTTGAAATGTTCGGAAATGAAAGTACAGTTTTTGAGAATTTTCTGACAATTATAAAAAGGGTCCTTTTACAAAATCACTCTCAATATACATAAATAATTAACGAGTGAAATAAAAAAAAGCGATAAAACTCATGTTTCTGTTTCAGAGCTGGGAGAATTGCAGAAAAAAATTTTCAACGAAATCAAAAATTGTGAGGGTCAGACGCAGGTTGGGTTCGGATGGAATTCCCCATACATACATAGAGGGCTCGTGCGGCTTTTTCAAGGAAAAAATGGGATCGTGCGTGAGTCGTTTGCTCCACCTGGTTCTGTCCGACACGCTTAAGGCACATCCGCTTGTGTATATATACGCATACACCTCGACGTGACAACGGAATGCTAACGTTCGCATTAATACAAACACCCTTGTAATTAGCGCCAGCTTGTAGCCCACCCCGTTCATATTACGTCGCTCGTTCATTGTCCGTTTCGCTGTTTTACTTTCTTTTTTTTTTTTCTCACCACCTTCCCTCTCCTTCTTTTGTACGTCCGGCATTTTTTTTTTTTCTCACTTATCCCCGCCAACGACAGGGAACAATTTTCTTTTTTCCCTCCGAATGATGTATATATATAATACATAGAACATATACATATAAGTGAGGATCGCTTTTGGTTTCTTTTTTTTTTTTTTTCTAATTCTCATTCGCATTTCATCGGCTGTATTAATTTTCATTTTTTCAATTCGAAAAAGCTCAGGTTTGACAGGTTTCGAATTTATTCGCGCAACGTGGAGTTTTACTTTTCGTATATTGATTTGTGAAGAATGAATGGTTTTCACGATCGTGTCAAACTGTATCTCGTTACACGGTTGAAAACCTATTTTCGCAAGTATATTGCAAAATTTTTACGATCTCGTGATTATTGTTCGTTGTGACGAAACGATGCGAGAGAAAAAAAAAAGTACAACGCCAAGGTAAAGAAAGAAAGAAAGAAAGAAAGAAAGGAAGAAAGAAAAGAAACGAATACTCAGAACTATACATTTTGGTTGCGGAATATGCGGATTGCGGGATAATCCGTGGACTGGGATATGTCGTCACTCCGGATGAATACCTTTTCGAGAGATTTACTCTCGCGTACGAGGAAACGAGGGAGGAGCGAGCATAGAGGAAAAGGAATAAGAATACAGAGAAAGATAGTGAAGGAAGAAACGAGAGAAGAACAAGAGAAGAAGAAAAAATAAAAAATGATAATAAAGAAAAAATAAATATAAAGTAAAAAAATCCACCCCGAGAAGAAAAGATGAAAAGTGGAACCAAGAAGCGAGCCAGGAACGTGACGCACTTTCTGCCACGGGTGAAGAGTGAACTGCGAGGTGGTGGTGGTGGTGGTGCTTGGTGGTGGTCGGGGTGACATGCGTGGAGGGTAGTTTCGTATACATGAGGGCGTAGTGAACACAAGATATCACCCACCCGTCCTGCATCCTCCAGCCTAGCCGAGACTTTGACTAAGGATTGCAGCGTGGAGGGGTGAAAAAAAAAAGAAGAAAAAAAAAAACGAAAAACAAAAAAAAACCAAAAAAAAAAAAAGGAAAGAAAATTCCCTCTCCCGAATAAGAAGGAAAAAAGGAAAGAGAAAAATCCAAGGAAATACACACGCCCGCCGGTTGTGTTGAAAATTTTCTCACGTACTTCCGAACCGGCGACGGTGGGTACCTACAACCCGAAAGTGGGAACTGGATCTTTGCAGCGCATCGAAACACCCGCTTCTGGTTTAACGAGGTTTTAGCCCCTTTGCGAAAAAGAAAAGAAAGAAAATAAGAATAGGAATAAGGAAAAAGAGAAATTACATGGTGAAAAATGGTCGCTGTTAAAATTGCTCGTATTCTTTTTTTTTTACCGTGCGGATTATTGTATAGTATAATTTTTTTACTCGATTCCGGAAGTCAACATTCTAGAAGGGTTTAAAAAAAATTTTTTTTTTTTTTACATAGATCACAACTTATTTTACAAGGCGATACACGGTGGAGATTTCAACGAATACTTTACTTTTTTAGAATACAATTCTGACAAAAATTCGTGAGTTATCCCGACCAACCAACGCGAGGATACGTGTTTTTCCGAAAACCAGTTCTCAACGGCTGAATTTTCAAAAACTTTGGATCAACGTTTCATAAAATACCGTTTAAATATTGTTGTTTCATATGCCGAAAGCTTTCATAAAACGATTCTTTTATGATATGAAAAACAAAATTTGAGAATATGGTTTTTTTTTTATTGAGACCGACGCGTCGATGAGAAACCATCACCACATGCTATAAGTCAGCGTGCATATTACCGGCTTTGAATGGATTGCGGTTCACCGATTGCACGGTATATATACATAAGCCATAATTGTTCCGGCGGCCCCGGAGAAGCATGGCTGGAGGGCCTACGGCAGGTCGGTCTGGCAAAGTGATCGATGCGCGAAAAGGGAGTTGGATGGATCCGGGGAACAATGCGCAAAATACGTTAATGCACCGGGACGAGAAGGCGCAGGCCATCAACCTGCAGAGGCATAAACCGACGGGGATGATCGATGCGATGGAAAATTGAGGCTCGCATGGCTCTCGCGCTCCGGATTCCAGACTCCGATCTGGATGGTGGACCTTTTTACGTTGTCGATACCACGAGTTTGACCAACCGTCCGGGAAATTTGACGCTAATGAACCTACGCGGTGTGAAGGCTGCGAAAATTGACTACAGACTTGGAGCAATCCTTGGTTTCCGATTAGCCGCGAGTCTGATCTCGCCGGATTTCTATTGAACGATCTAAGCTCGCCTGCGGCGTGAAGTCGGCCGGAAGTTGGGTCGATTCGGGACTACACTGACAATGAGAGAACTTTTTAGTTCCGGTTACCGCTCCTTAACTATTTTCATTTTTTACCACAAATGAAATATATGGTTCTGGGTATAAAGTGAAAAGTAGTTTTGTATCTGTTACCAGAAAGTCTAGTATCCGTTACTGTTCTTTCTCATTACGATCACTGTTGCTATCTTCTCGCAACTGTTGCGAAAATTTAATGCACGCGCAAGAATAAATTGACGTTAAAGCCTTGTTTAACTAACAAAGTAGAGTAAACCTCACAAACTGATTTTGCGTTGCAATAACCAAAAAAGGATCGACGATAGCGCAAAATGGTTAGGCTTAGCTCGTTTTTCGTAATCCCAACAATATTCAAACAGTTCTTTTTAACGACATAACAAATGAAATTTTTCTCATTGTACGGGATCCCGGTATCGCCGCACAAATAAGGGGCTGCGATATATTGATTCACGAGTGTACACAACGATTTTTCTCGCCCGAAACTCTCGACCCCTAGACGTCATACCAGCGGGCTCCATAGATCTCTAGTATCGCGAGAGGCGGGAACTGTAACTCAGCGAGTCAAAATTATTAGTTTAATCGACGGGATTGACGACGGGACGAATCGAAACAGACATAAACGCATTCGTCAATCTGTAGATCCTGGCGCAAAGTTCGTCGACTGAACGATGGTGATAAAAGTGACGAAGAAAGGATGAAGAAGACCTACCCGCAAGTTTGTCAAATCCGTCGCAATTTATACAGGTTGTAGTTGATCGGGGTATGGTTGAAGTTCCAAATTTGAAAAGTTCCGAAAGGGCTCCGAAAGTTGAAGTTAAAGAAATGAAACTTTGACGAAAGATCAAAGTTTCAAATTATAACTTGAATTTACGAAATCTTGGTTTTCTTTTTTGACGTGTGTTTTTTGATGTTTCGTCAAAGTTTTATTGCTGTACTTCAAATTTCGCCACCAAAAAATCCAGAATTTTGCTCTTTCGGAACATTTCACGCCTGCTCCAATTGATCGGATCCCAAGATCGCCTGCATCTGGTCCATCAAAGTAGTATCAAAGTCAACCACTCGAGATTCGGAAGGGTGATTTAGAGGATTGAGACGTCATGTTGAAACTCGTGTCAAATTACCCCGAGTGCTCTTCGAGTCACGGACGAACGGATGTTGGCCGAGGCTTGCATCACGTTAAGGAATAAGAAGAAGAAGAAGAAGAAGAGGTTTCGGCGACAGGAACTTAACCACTGCTAAGTACCCTGTTCCAGTGGTGCACAAAGCCCGATCCAGGAATAAAAACGGGGACTTTGAAGGGACCTTCGGCGTTACCGGATGCCGGTGTCACCGCATCGCCAATGCGTCATCTTCATCCTGGGCCCCGCAGCCGTTAATATTAATTCCGTGTTTTGCCACTGATGTATTTTCGTTGACGTTGAAATATACCGACTCGAATCCCTCCCCCGGTATTAATTGCGGCAGCTCGACGCGACGCACTAAATCCCTTCAAGCTTCAGGTTCGTTAGCTCATTACTTTTTCCACATAATACACATCGGGCCAGATTAGTCGTGCACTTTCCTGTCGCCACCAAAGTTATCTCGTTCCGGTTACCAGTGCCCTGAATTTCCTTTTCACTGCGACAAAGTCTCGCGATCGTCCACGAACGGTGTTGCAAGAAAACATAACGCTGGTCATCCATTGTTTGCAGACCTTGTAAACAGACATCGGCACGACACGACACTCCTCGATCGAAAGATAGATATCGATTTATTACCACCTAGAAAACTGTTTACACATTTGTATTATCATTTCCGCCGATGTAGCAGAGAAATTTATTAAAAACGAGTCGATATTTTATCTGTAATAGATGACGGAAGTTCGGTAAAAAAAAAAAAATTAATTGCAAAATGAAGAAACAAACGATAAACAAACACCTTGACGAATTTCATTCCGGGAACAAACGTCATACGTTTGCGGCACAATGGAAGTTAACAAAGCTAGTCGAGGTGTTTGCCATTTGAAAAACGTTGAAGGGCAGGATGTGCGAAGTTGTATTGAATACTGCAGGCAAAAGTTGGTGAATGTGTTGTGGGTATCGGCTTGAAACGATCGTCGGTTTGCACGAAGAGCGGATTGTTTGATGAGTGCTTATCGCGAGTTAATAACAGTTCCCACATCCGGTCAGGAAGGTATACAGGTACACAGGAACATATAGACATAATAGAAAATAGGATAGATAAATAGAATCGCGGTTCGACATCAACGCTCAGTCGTTACCCAGCTCTCGTTTTTGCAAGACAATTTTTATCCGTGCTACAATTGTTGCGCTTTGGACCTTTTCACACACGCCTGACTTCATCGATCTACTGTGTAGTTCGTTTATCATACCTTTCTTGTTCCGACACCTGAGGCGTCATGAAATTGTCCCTGATCGTGGTTTGCCTGGCCGCGTGTTTCCTACTTGAGGTAAGACGCGTGAAAAGAAACTAAAAACGTTTGAATTTTGATGAAGATTGGTACTCGTCGGTTTGTTGGATGGCTGATCGCCGATCTGAAGTCGGTAGAAAAAAAAATCTAAAAATATTCCGATTGTTGTAGAAATTAGTAAGCGAAGGTTTTTCGAGTCACCGATATCGAATCCAAGGTCAGATTTCTAAAATTTGTAACGGTGTTCAAATAGTATGCCAGAGCTTTAAAATCGTTGACCACGAATCTTGATTTGTAATTCAAAATTCGAATCGAATATTAATCTTTTTTTTTTCTCTATAAACGTGAAACCTACAGTGTGAGAACGGGAAGTTCGAAGGCTGGCTCATGTTAAGTCAAAAGCCGCTTGTTTCAAAGCTGGAAGGTCATTCCAGCTGCGCAATCGGTTTTCAAAAGACAAAAAAATCCAGTGGTAGACTAATTTTTTATTTTTACGCGCGTCTTCAGGTCTCGGCAAAACCAGCACCGCAGTCTATGGACCAGATGCGAGAGATATACGACACGTTTAAAGAGAAAGTTCAAGGTGCGATTGATCAGATGCAGGAGAAGGCGACTCGCGTTATCGAAACGGCCAAGGAAACGATGCAGAACACTTTCAACTCCGCTCAGCAGTCTGCTCAGAGCAAACTCACCGAATTTAGCGAGAATGTAACAGTGCCACAGTCCGTAAAGGCTTAAGTTGTGCAAAGATATAGCGGTATTTGTATAAAATACTGTAAAAAAAAACACAAAAAACAACTGATCAAATAAACAAATGAATAAATAAATAACAGTAGCAAGGATTTTGTAGCTGTTCATCCCCCCCTCCCCCACTGTGTCGAATTTCTATAAAATACTATTAACATTACTGTGAACTGTGCACGAAACATTGGAATGAAGTGATTGAATTATTGAAGTAATAATAATAATAACAATAATAAAAAGAGTATAAAAAAGAAATGCAGAGGTAAAAACTTTCGAGAGTCGAACCCCGGCCCTGAAAAAATATACCCATGCGATTACGGTCAACCCTTGGCAATACTTCATGTATTTACTGCATGTATATATACGCAGAGGCGAGGGAAAGTAAAAGATGTACGAGGTCCGCGGTATTAGAAGGTCGGACAGGTGGTCAGTTATTTATGGGCCGGGTTTTAGATAAGAAATAAAAAATTGTAAAAAGGTAAGTAAACAGCACAGCGAAGGAAAATCGAATAAAACGATGAAAAAGCATAAATCGATGGGTTTGGGTTGGCGAGCATATTTTAAGCCCGGTCGGTATATGGAACGGGGTTCGCAAACTAGTTTATACGTAGGTACGTTATATACTTCGCTGCATACGGCGCGATACGAGGGGCTCTTTTCCGGAGGGGTGAAAAGGGGGTGAGTTGGCCGTGGTGGCGGTAACTTAGTCCTATGATTGACGGTTTCCGGTTCCGGTTTTCCCCAGACTGATATATCGCGACGTGCAGGAAGCTCGTGGGGTCCGGAGCTTTTTCCAAGGCTTGCGAAAACCGCTGCCGTTCGTCGTTTCGAATCAAACATCTGCAAAGACGACCATCGGTTCTTATTATAATTTACATTAAGCTATGATTCATTTGTCTGTGTCTGCGCAATGCATTATACGTATAGCTAGGGTGGACCTCAAAAAAGTCATTATTGGATTTTGACCAGCTCACCCCCAAAATCGGCTTCATAAAGTTTGAAAATAATTTCCACATTTTTTCAGATTTTTATCTCAACTCTTAACTTAACCTCCAAAGAGGGTGGATTCCATTCAACCTTTTCAGGAGAACATCAAATCTGTCGAACGAATTTGGATGAAATTTGGTATTGTTGGTTTTCTTGGGTCGCTGATTACGAATCTGAACTCGAAATTACAAAATTCAAAATGGTGGATTCAATACAGCAATATCAAGTCACTTTTGGGTTTTTGGGCCACCATATTGGATCCGTCGTTTTGAATTTTTAAATTTCAAGTCCCGATTCGTAATCAGTGACCAAAAAAAACCCTGTACCAAATTTCATGCAAATCCATTGGGTAGGTTTAATGTGCCTCTGAAGGGGTTGAATGGAATCCATCCCCTTTGGGGCACGGATTAGAATCAGGATAAGAAAAAAGAGGGAATTATTTTTGAATAATTTGAAGCCGATTTGCGGGGCACGCCGGTCGAAATTCAAAAATGACCTATTTATGGACCACCCTTAATTGTATACCTATAATTTGCGAAAACGGAATCGTTGCGCGACGCGTCTTGTGCGAAATGGGAAAGTTTCTCACCTTTTCGCGTCGTCATCGATCCCTCGGGGTTCGAGCTTAGAAGGCAACCGCACGACGACAACGTGTGCCGACGTTGAGGCAAGAGAGGGCTTCGCGACGCGTGCATTTTTAACGAGAAAGCACCCATTACTCCCTGCTGCCGCTTCTCCTGCTGCACCGTCTGCAGGGTGCAACGCTCGCCGAGACTCGGGCGGGGGTGAAAAGCTCGTTCGTTGTGCACGAGTCGGGCACTTGAGTCGTCTGAACTTGTACCTTGCACCTGCGAGCGGTTAATATCATTATTATTCAAATCATTAACTGGCGCGGATATTATCTTTTATAGTTTGATTGCCCCGTGCAGTGAGATTTCGATTTTTTCTTTCCTTTTTATTTTTTTTTTTGTTCAAGCTCATTTCTTTCGTCAGACATGAAAGATCAAAGCTCCACTCGCGGGAAAAAAACGAAGCTTACTTCGAGTAGTGATGGATAATAATGGAATGGATTAGAATTAGTGAAGAGTGGAATAGAGGGTGGGAAATTAGCAAAATTTTGTTTTACTAACTTTGTTCGAAGCTTTTCTTCACTTCCGTTTGTTTGCGTGAGTAGAAATGTGAACGGCATTTTTCAAATCAAAAGTTTCACGGAAGTTTCTACTTATTTTCAGGTTGCTTTAGGTCAAATCAAATCTTCAAACTCAAATTATTCTATTTATAAGTGTTTTCAATTCCTTAAAAAAAAAATCCTAAAAATAGGTATGATTTTAAATCGTCCAAACTGTACCTCCACCCCCCTTAACCACTTTAATTACATGAATATCGTTTATCTCTGTACGCGATCTTAAGGGACAAACGCGTGTAATTTTTGCGTGAAAGAGAAAGAAAATTTACACAATTATCTACTGAATTAAAACGTAGGTACCTTTGTTCGAGAGGGATTGGCAAACGGCAAAAGGGAACTCTGAAGAATCGATTGAGCGCAAGCACACAAAAGTTCGAGAGTCGAGCCTGGAACAATGGTTGAGCACGAAGCGGCAACTCCTCGGTATTTACGGGAATAAGACGGGGGGCAGTAAACGTGGGAGCTTAATTCTTCCTGGGACGCGTTAACGACGTGGAAAGGACGTATAATACGCGTGTTGTGTGTGGGTGAGGTACCTGTGCAGGGTCGAAAGGCGGACGGCGTTTCAAACGAGGGGCTATACTATCGAGAGAAATGGGGCGCATCTATAATTCATGTAATCAATCGGTCGAACGGACGAATGAACGAACGAACGAACGAATGGTAGCTTCGTTTTACGATCGGCATCGCGCCGCGCACGAGAACGAACCGGAACACTATCCCTACCTTCAATATTAAGGATGAACCGGACCCACAGTCCGGATAAAAAGTTGGGCAGAGAGAAAAAGCGTCAAAAAAATTACCGGAAATCTTGTTCGCGACAATGACGTTGAGCACCAATCAATCAGCGTCCCTGTTACGCGATAGAAATGAATCTGAACAAATTTGGATAACGCAAGCTAAGATATAGAAAATTTGACGTAAGGGTTGTTGTTGGAAATATGTTGGATATAATGTACCGTGGAACGGAAAAATATCGTTTCCATACGTAATTTATGGAAACTCCCTTAGGTGATTGATCGCCGTGGTGTGAGGAACAAACCTCAACTCGTAATCAGCGAAAGCTGTATGATCGAGGTTTCGCAGACTTGACTTGCGGCGTGGAAAACGCATCGCCGAATAATTCACGGAATGCAACCGGGTGGTTAGCCGTTTAGCCGGCGAAGCTGATGTTGGGTATACAACGTTATGCTGTACCGGCCTACCAAAATGGTGCATTGCAGTGCTGGCCGGTTAAACGGATAATCAATATACAACGACATCAACTCGACTTTGAATTCACAACAATTTCCGTACCTCTGTAAGTGTGTAGGTATTCCTCGGCGATCCGCCTCTCGATATTTCATAATTCACTCCGCGAACGATGGCGGCATCGGGACGTTACACAGGATGGATGGAAAAATTTTACCCCAAGAGAGAAGCTGCCGTAAAATTTGGACTACAATTCACTGAGACTTGTTATATTAGAGTAAAAATTCACCCCTTGAAATACCATCAGTTTTCTTTCTTATTTTTTTTTTTTTATGTTTCTCATCAATCCGTTCATACCTCTTCCACAAGCTCTTCTTACACACATCCCCGGATTCTTATCACATTTGGAATTCAAGGAACTTAAAAACTCCGCAGCAGCCACGCGTCGCATGAGCTGAAATTGGGCGGGAATGAATTAAGAGACGCGGATACTGAATGAAGTAATTGGCAAGACCCCTAGAGGAGCTTTTGGTTAGAAGGACGGATGAATGGTCTTTCGATTCTCATTTCGCGTCTCTCTGCAGCAGTTCGGCCGCGGGCGATCGAACGTGCGGCAAATTTTGGTGCTAGTCGCCGGTTAATGGAGCCACTAATGTGATTATACACGGAGCGCCGATCTCTGGAAGATTTTCTCCCCCCCTCCCTCCCCCCCCTACCTCACTCTTTCTTTTTCCATCCCTCTCACAAGGAGATGCTATTTTTCAGCTCCCTCAATTCCTGCCCCTCGTCAACGGTCGTGCCTCCTTTGTCTCGACGTGTTCGACCTCCGATATATATGTACACCCTACGGCCACGCCACTCAATGTGATTAGCACAGCTCCTTTGAAACGTGCCCGGCGCCAACGGACATCCAAATTCATCTTCTAGATCCCATTGAGTCGGTGGATTGATTCTTCCTCAGGCCGTATTCTCAATACAACCTCCTGCGACTCAAGCCAACGTTGTGATCGGAATCTAGACTTGGACTTCTCACGTAAAACGACAGAGTTGTGTTATTCAGTCAATCCAATTGTGGTATTACCAAATTTGAACGTTTAGTATAATCGCTGGTGAAAAAACCATGTCTGATTCACGAGGGCGAGAGGAGAAAAGGAGGTGGAGGAGGAGTAGGAGGAGGAGGAGGAGGAGGAGGAGGATTGAACAGCGCGTAAGGGTGAATAGCACATTCTGGTATCAACGAGGAGGCAAAGACCCCTCTGTTGAAGGGGCTAATCGAGGGATGTCGGGGCGTGATTGTGTTGCAAATTCGGCGCTTTGCATCCGGCGAGGCTCTGGAGAGGGGTTTGAAATCGAGTGAGATCCGTTCAACGCTTCAAGTAATTCCGGCAAAGTGGGTACAGGTACGTAAGAGTCGAGAGGCGCAGGTGCCTGAACTGCACACATATCCGGCCCGGTTTTTCCGCGGTCGGAGAGTAGGTACGCGAAAAGAAATTCCCGAGTTGAGGAGAGCTGTTACAGGAGGAGGGTAAAGCGTGCGATATCCGGGGATAATTTGATGAGCGGTGATGATAACTCGAGGCGTATTAATCCCGGGAGGCCTTGCAGTCCTGCGCTTGCAGCGCTGGTTCATCCTCCTCCTCGAACCCGGGACGTCGGCTCTCATCATCGTAAACTTTATGCCACGTGCCGGTCGCTGCAGCCACGCCGACCCAAACAGAGCCGTATTACCTACCCTGCCGGTATTACTTCCCCGCTTCCAGCTAGGAATTCATGAAGACATTTTACATCTACTTTTATGGTCCATCAGAAGTTGACGGTTCTGCCTGATGCATGCGCCCCGGAAGCAGCTCGGTTCGGAAACCGGGCACGTCTTGATTTTACAAGGTTTAGGCTTAAAATGAAGTCAACCAATTTCCGGACACTGATAAAGAGGGAGTATTTGGAGCCGATTCTTGACTACATGGCAACCCACGCGTTCACAGATGTCTGCTGGGTTGTCAATTGATAGTCAATAATGTAGAAGTTGACTTGATTTTACAGGATTTGGGCCTGAAATGAGACCAAACAATTCCTAGACACTGATGAAGAGGACGTATTTGGAGACAATTCTTGACCATAGCTTAGCAGTTGAGTGTAAATTGACTTGTAGTTATCAACGAATAGTTAAGCGGAACTTTAAAATTTCAATAATTACTATATTTTATGAAACCCTATTACATTCACTATGTCGAGTTCCGTATGACATCTAATTTTGTTCTGATGTTGTCTTGACATTGACGTTTCCGAGGAAACTTGTCGATGTACGGTTGACTCAGCTCCGATTTTTGGCTGAGGTTCACAGTCATTATCGCGTCTGATTGTTAGGCGAACAGTGATCGTTTTACCGACCTTCCGCCACCTCTAAGTGCAAATTTTTCTCACCTACTGAAATTATGTGAGCTTCAATTGGTCAAACGACAATCTAAATTTGAACGAGTGTATTACTTGGAAAACAATTCTCCAAAACGAATTCCCATTGGTCACGCGTCGCGAATGGTCAAACTTTTTCCCGGGAATCCCAGGCCGGCTTATCGGCTACGTAAAAAGTGTATCACTAGACCGGATAGTTCGTACAGATTCGTAGCATCGTGCCGAGACGGGTTCCCATCAGTAGATGCAATAAAAAAAAGTCTCTGATTTGTTTCCACCCGTAACCGGCTGCAGGGGATGAGCAACGAGAAAAAGGGCGACGAAGTGAGAGTTTCGAATGGCCCGAGGGATAATGGGAAACTGGGCTTTGGGGAGGAGTTGAAACGGAGGGAGAGGAAATTAGAGGTTGTTGTAACAGCGTCCTCTGCCTACGGCCGACTTTCGTCGGGTTCCTGGTCAGCCCTTAAACACACGTTAACACCCCGCTGCACAGAACTAAAAACAATCAGTCTTTTCGGGTAAGAATTACATGGTGATCTGAAAGACAAATAAAAAGATTATTCGGCGTGTTTGAATTGAAAAACACATTTTTTTTTCTTATAGAAAATAAACACAATTACAGCACTTTGAGTTTGAGGGCTTTATTATTTATAGCTTCATGAATGTTTTATAATTAAAACATAAAGCCGTCAAACTCAAAGCGCTCTAATTGTTTTCATTTTCTATAAAAAAAAAAAAAACTCCTAAAAATAAGTACGATGTTGAACCGTCCAAGCTCTATCCCGCCCTTAACGAAACGGGAATCGTACTCGGTATATAGCGTTCAGGGTGACACTCGGTGGCGCCGCGGCGGCGCTCGGCGAACATCCGCATTATAAATCTGTGCCTGCAGGATTAGCTTTCGCATAGCCTGCCGGAATTTACCGCAAAAACAGGAGGATTAAATCAAGAGGCTTGAGGGGGCGCGGATTACTTCTGGTATAACATATTGTTGGTATTACGAGAGAGAGAGACGGAGAAACGGAGGGAGTCGCTGTTTCCGGTCTAGCTGTAGGTAGGGAGAATCGGGACTCGAGGAAGACGCCGAGGACCTGCATTATCTAGTCGAGGTGTCGTGAGGCGGTAAGACTAGACGCGCGGAAACGGAAAGGAGAAGGTATACTCTCTGTACCGAGGCGCCGCGTCCTGTTTACCACGTTTAATTCATCCCCACGGTGAAAGGGATGCGACGACACGGTATTACTCTCAGGTCTCACCGGGTGGTGGTTAAGACAAGGGTGGGCAAGTGGCGCGGGAAACGCTTTATCCGTCGATGCGCCCCTTCTCCGCTTCGCCGCACCGTCAACACCCTAGGCCGAAACGTCAGCGTATTCTGGGAACCGGGACGTGCCCTGACAACTCCTCCAGGGAGGCCGTGAAATGAACCGAAGGGAGTCGCCTTTGACTAGGCAAATGAGCACTTGAACAAGGGATGAAACCTCTTTCGCACCGAATGCTGCGATTTAGCGACGCTGACAATCTCGTCTGCACTTAATTCTACTTGTTTCGACCACTTTGAGGATGCATCGGGTCTATGATTCGATTCAAACCATTTTCGTATCGAAGAGACTGAGGCTAATCAGGTTCAATTGGGTCAATGGTATTTCCCATATCATTAATGTGAAAACAAAAAGATGATTAAAAAATCAATTTACGGATTTTAGGAACATTTTGATGACGTTTTTCTTCTTGCTCAATATCATTCGTCCAGTTTTCGTTAATCAGAGATCGTTTCGTTTGCAATTGAACTGTCTAAAAATTACCTAAACATTGAATGTTTATTGAACTCTTCAATGTATCTATAAATATAATGTATATAAAACAAATGTAGGTGGTTACATTACACGATAAACTGATGCTCTGTCTTTGTCTTATCAGGTGATTTGTGCGGATTTGACTTACGAATAAATTGAGGTATCATTCATTGTAATTGGACGAGCTATAAGAATTTGGCATTATAAAACAGGTGCTTGACGATATAATCTGTCGATAGATTATCATTCACTCAACTGTATCGATCCATATTAGTGTTTATCGTTTCTTTTTTTTTTTATACCAACCGAATGGTTCTTTGATAAAACTTATCGAAATTCAGATCAGTTGTTGATTTCGGATCACTGATTCTCAATCCTTCAATTCTGAATGTTATTTTTTTACTAGACTGAACATCTGTGACATCTTTAACTGTATCTATTGGTTTGGAATTGCAGATCAAGAAAATGCCTGACATCTTAATTTGAGATTCTGTTCGATCAGACAATTTTTCGTAATGGAATGAACTCTGATGAGTTTCATTGGCGAGACTGATTGAGGTATATATTGTTCAAAAATAGACTTTTCCACACGAAGATCGATCAGCGATGTTGTTCGTCTGTTTTTCCCACAGGGATAGAGTGGCAAATTACCTTCGGCACATTATATCTATCATCATCATCGTGACGAGGGCTATTAGTCCCAATCCATCGAGTCGTTTGCTCCTGAAATATGGCTGTAGTGTAGCGTTGATGGGTGAATCAGCAGGTCAAAAACTAGCCACACGCGATGCAAAGTGTTAGCAGAATGGAAGCCAAACGAGTGAAAATAAAAAAATAGAATAACAACAGCAACGCTCAATCGGCAACATCGCTGTGATTATAAATAATTTGTGATTCCGGTTTCGCGGCGCTGGGCCGATTTTCATGAAACAAGAAAATACGAAATTGTTATGGAAGTTTTCCTTCTATCGGTCGGGAGTTTAGCCGACGGAGATAAAACGAATGTGATGTACCGTCTATTAAAACTGCGTACAGTTGTCAGTCACTCTGGTCCCCCTTCTGATACGTATTGTTCGATTAAATTGACGGAAAACTCTCGGCCGATATGACGTCTGGCTTCGGGATTGATGCTGATGAAATTTGTTCCCATTTCTGGCTTGCAGTGCGTCGGATTTTAGACTGTAAAATCCAGATTCTACGCTCCGCAGCTCCGCACCGAGATGGCAGACTCGACGGCAGAGAACTTATAGAGCCCGGAGATAAGGAGAAAAATCGTATTTCCGGATAGACGTATTCTTGCTGTTGTCAGTGCCCGATATTAATGCACTGCTGTGTGTTTCAAATTTTTCTCTCCACGATTCGCGGATCCCGGCATATTTTCCGAAGTTAAAGATTGGAGAAGAGAAGGGAAATTCGGATGCTTATAAATTCATCGGTGTAACAGCTGAGGTGTTGAAGATTATTCCTGTCAATAAAAACAAGCAAAGAGATAAATATTACGGAGATTAAACTGTAAAGATTGAAAACGAAACTCATGAATGACAAACTTCGTCCCGTTTCGGAACTATTTTGTTCAATTTTCCTTTCAACTCTGAGATTAATTATCCGATGATTGGGTAATGAGATACGCGAGACTTAGAATGGAAGTAGGGTAAATACTGGTTTGTTATACTCTGCAACAGCCGACGCAGTGCCAATCTCGTAATAATTTGCATAATCTCATCCCGTAACCCGGTATAATTTTGAGCTTGGCTTAATGAAATCTTATCCGATCAGTAATTATTGTTCGAAACATACATATATAATATATATATATATATATATATATATATATATATACACATATATATGTGTGCACACGCTATACTGTCAGTTATACACATATATGGGCGTGTAGGCGTGTACCGACACACAGGCGGCGATAGGCTGACAGAAACAACGAGGTAACTGCGTTATCCCAACGGACGACGATGTTACCGCCGGCAGCAGCATGCAATTACGTCGGCTCGAGTGAAAATGACGACCCAGGGGTTCCCCCGGCTGGCCTCATAACGCCGGAAGAGTTGCGGCCCACCGGCGTTAATGCCTTTCGCGATCAAAAGCTTCCCCTACCGAATCCACGCTGCAACATTAAGTATTTTTCGACGTTTTTTCGCTCACCCGAAATGCAAGCATTGATCGCTCGCCGAATCAGTTTCACTAAAATGATACTTCGATTATTATGCTCAGAGTCTCATATTCAACGTGTATGTGAAAAGAATCTTGGAAATTTGGATTTTCAGAAAAAAAACATAATTTTTTGTGTCAACGTTTCGAACCGCAGTTTGTATTCTCCTCGGGACATTGTTTACTGCGTCATTTACACGAAACACTATTTTACAATAGCGCTCAAGTGAGACGGATAGTAACCAGAAAGAAAGTCAACTTACTTTGTACAAATTTCAACTCGCCTACCAGTGAAGATTCCATTTTGTATTGATTCATAGATCATTTCTACGTATCTCGTATTTAATTTCGATATTTCACTTATTTTCAGTCTTCCCGCGGCACATCCCATGCAGATCAGTGTTGCGATTTCCAAGGTGTCTGTCTGCTGTCTGATTGATCAGTTTCGATCTGTCGTTGTACTTTGGAAAACTGTCGATCGCGTATCTTTATCACGGATGAATTATCACGTCTGATCGATCAGCCGGCGATAACGCGAAACCGAACTACCAGTCCGTCGTCGGTTGGAATCTGGCCACCGGTGGCCGATTCGAAGCCGATAATCCGATGCAATCTTCGACCAGGATATCGAATTTCACGTTGCACTCGAACTGAAACGGCGCTGTGACGATCTAACGGTGGATTTCAACGGGATCAGTAAATTGACATACCTATGTTAATGATTCCGGAAGTTTCGATGCATCGATCATCTGGCGAAACAGCTTTGTAACCCCTCTCTTTTCCATCATCGGGCGTCGTACCATTGTTAAAAATTTCTTTATGGAACTTCTTACACTGTATCAAATTTAATACACGATTTAGTAAATTCAAATTACTTCTTTGTGTTTTTCTTATAAATTTGAGTAAAAGAAACATTTTTATCGTGAATTTAAGGCAAGTATACGGTAATTTACATCACGAAACTAAATTCGCAAATTTACAAACTGATTTTGTAATTTGACAACGCTATTATACAGTAAATGTTTAGTAAATTCACAATGATTTTTGACAGACGAGGCCGGGTGACAACGAGGGTTGCTTCTGTTATCGACGTATGGTAATCCGCGAAGCGAAGTGACGTTATCGATTGTCAGTATCGGCGCCGATCAATCGCTGGACCACCAGCGCGGTGCCAGGATCTTCGGACGACTTTATCTCGTACTGGATCAGGACGCGCAGCTGCAGTCACCGCTCTGTAGTTCTCTGGTTTAGCGGGCTTTCACCGTAAAATTATACGGGGTTCGACGCGGATGAGAACCCGCGCTTTCGAGACACGCCAGGGACGGTCTGATGGACGGGCCTTGGTTAGTCGGACCGTCTCTCGGGCAAGGGTATCATTAGGCCAGGCCCCGGCTGTAATGACTTAATACCGCGCGACTGCACGAGGTGTATCTTAAACTCGAAATTAGAAGCGCCGGGTCGGTCCAACCGGCCGCAGGCGATCGACGATTCAAAGGCGGTTCTCGTTCGTCGGGGCTCGTTAGTCCTCGTCGACGTCTTTTCCCTGCTTGTAGGAGGCGTCCGCGTGCCTGGCGTGTATGGATTTTTTAATTACTCAATACAGCCGATCGCCGATCGCGTCGGTTGATCTAATAATTGACGATTTATTGCCGGGTCGATCTTGATCAGCCAGCACCTCGAATGTACAATTTTCCTCATCTGAAACTACTTGCTATGAATTTTAGTCCCCGGCACAAGCCTGCCTTTATTATATCGTCGTCCTGCAGCTCTTCACAGACGCTTGATCTATCGACTAATTACCATCAACCGCAGCCCTCGATCAAGCAGGTGTTTCACCCCACACCTCTGCCCACTGGCACTAGTAATCACGATCCAGTTCATTTCCATTTTTGGCTCTCATCTGTTTTTTTCTCACTACGGGGTATAATTACTCACTCTCGACCATTCCGGCCGCGTGATGCACACACGAGCTTTCACCGAAGCTCCGCACCAAGTCTGTACAAGATTCGATGGGCCGAAGTTTTCCCGGAAAATTTCCTGCTCACAGCTGCAGCGACTCAGCCTCGAACTTCTCGTCGGTATGATTCGTGCTTTTCAATTCCTCTAGCATGCAGCTGAAGACAAGAACGGGCTGATGATGAGTTCATCAAGACGTCTGGGAGCCGGGCTGCGATTAAAGTAATTGCTCCATATAATACACACACCGCCGGTTCTGTCCACCGCACACTATTCGTCGCGAGTTTGAGCTTGAGCATGAGGAGGTGCAGGTAGTGGCTGGAAGCTGGTTCAGAGACTTGTGTAACCCGTGAAACACGTCGTTTATGCGGAAACTGCAGTAATCACTGTCACCATCTGCCACGTGTGTGTATGCACACCGTTCGAGACGTGGCGGGATGAGGGAGCTCTTTAATTACAACGCCGTCAGGCTTTTCCAACCCCGAACGTAGAGCTAGAGAGTGGCGTCATCCAAGTTTCCCCAAAGTTACCACATGAAGACTCGACTGCTCCGTAGAATTACACCGAGTCGTCGTCAAAGGCGGAATCAATCCCGAGAATACGAACCACCGGTCCACTTGCGCACACTGGCAGACCGAAATGACCGGTTGTCTGAAGAAAGAATGAAAGAAAGAAAAATAACGAAGTAAAGAAAAGGAGATTATAACGCGACAAGGATCGTTGCTTTCCATCAACACTGCACGAAGCAATTGTCTCTCCGTGGAATAAGTCAATTAGGTCGTTGGCAGCTGCGCCGCATTTTCTAACTCGAGTTAGTCGCTTCGCTTTCTTCGTTTTTTGCCTCGTGGTCCTGCCACTCCATCCGCCTCTGGAGCTCTCGGTAATGGACCCGGCTTATTCCTATCCGCATTAATGTTACCAGCTGTAACGAACATCCAGTATTATACCTTCGAAGATCAGTAGACACATCTCATACGTGAGTATCAGATTGTTGACTTTCTTTGACAAATTGATAAAAGATTCAACATGCCGTTGCGAAAGATTGTCTCAGAACATCTCATGTGGCCTCAGGTGCTCGACGACCGCGATACCGGCTTTGCGTCTTCCGTGAATTTGCCTGACACCGTGAAGTGGATAGGATAGGCATCCATGGTGAACCTACGTCACGGGATAGAGCGGTATAAAACATCGTGGAATTTGCCCTTGGTGTTTTAGGATCGGAAGAAGATGAGGGAGTACGATGTAAAGGTGGTCGTTAGGCTCGACAAACGAGTCCTCGAGTGTAGTTCGGAGAGGTGTAGGTATTCTATTACATCGAAGGTTACGACACCTCCGATATCCCTTTTCTTCTCTCCCTCATCTTCTTTCACTTCTTTTTATGCCAGAGTGATAATAGGCGTAGGATTCGCCTGGAGGATTGGCCATTTGGTGAAATCGAGACTAGCTAGCTGAGTTCTAAGCGTTAGTGGGATCGGCGATTCGTTTGACAAAAAATTGAAAGAGATGTAGTATAATCTCTGGCGCAAATTACACTCATTAGCACTTTCTTTAATGCAGCTCAGAGAGCTCCGAGCTCCAAGAAACCTCGAGTTGCACTCGAGTGTTTGAATTTTAATATATCTCTTACGTAGACACGGTACGGCTCGCAGCAGTGTCTCGCTTCTTTTACTTTATCCATCCACCTCCCCGCAACCAACCACGACGGAATAGAATTTCCAGTTCCTTTTGACGAAAACCTTTTTGCACCGCGGGCGAGTTGCGTAATGTATTTAAACGACGAGGGACCGAGTCTTGGAATTCTGATAATAACATCAGCCCTCCTCCATGGCGTCGTTAGCGCCAACCTTGCAGCGCGTACTTATAATTACTTATCCCACGCTTTGACGCAATTACCAGCGTCGAATACACCGCTCTTTCCCTTACCGTCCCGATCATCCGCGTACCGCGTCTAGTTACATCACAGTTGGTAGAAATTTACAGTTCACGGTTTACATCTCGCCTCTAACTCCCTTTCAAAACCGCAATTCGAGACACTGAGAACACTCAACTCTGTGCAACAAAGACTGACTCTCTCTATCTTTCTCTCCTTCTCGATGCAGTTGAGGTACATCAATTCCGGATTGTATCCTTTGGGGAGTTGTTACACAAATCCGTTCTCCGCGAGTCAAACGATCTGGAACGGAACTCTGTTTTGTGAAATAAAAAAAAAATCATCAGACAACCCCCAAAACAATCTTAATAAACAGTAGTATAACAACGAGAAGGAACAGAACCATAGTCCTGGACTTATATGGCAGCTCGTTAGGTGTTATTGAGCCAATCTAACACTCCGGATCGAAAGGACGAGTCGGTTGTTGGCCGAAGCATTTGTCAGACTGCTAACAGGGTCTGCAGAAGGTTGTTCGACTTTCGCGATCTTCGATTCCACGCCACTCCATACGTACCTGCATCGTTGGTTCTTGGCCTTGTTTATCACACCTCTAGGTCTTTTAGTTTCGGTACTGATCTTACCTTCTATTGGCGGAGTTGTTAAAAGGTCCGTCCGTTTAGGAATTTCCTGTCCAAAAGAACTCGGAGATTAAATATTTAATTTAATAGTCACTTTGGATTGTCAGTGTTGATCTCAAAGCGGTTCAAACCCAAGACCGCGACATTGTTCCACCAATTTACAGACCTAGATACCCAAATACAGATTTTGATCAGTCGATACAGCGAATATGGGAAGTAATTGGCGTATCTAAATTCCAAATATACAAGCTTGCGGTTTTGCCAGCAAATTGCCTGGCCTTAATTGCATGGCAAAATTTTCGCTTCTCCGAAATTCAGGTCCAGGATTTCGACCAGCGGTTGATCAGTGTGCGGTCTGACTGGTGTTCAACAAGTCTCATAGAGACGTCTTGGCGATAATTACTTTATTACTCACGGCCAATTTACAGAATGGAAAAAGGGACCGACAAAGACAAGGAAGGAAAAGAGAGAAAGGAAGCCGGCCACCCTAGAGCGTATTTTTTATCGTTCTGACCAAATTAGCCGTGTCGTTTGCCTGCCTCAAGACTGTATGGCAAAGGATGAACCACGGCTGCCGGCGAGGTGGCTTATCTTCATTTTTTTTTTTTTCAAAGCAAAAACTGAAAGGGAAAGAAAAAAAATGTACACCAAATTTTTTTCCCTCACTTTTTGTTACCCCTCCGAGGCTTATACTCTCGTGCTCATCGGACGAATGATAATTCGGTAAAGGGACAAAGGACTCACATTGTACGGTGGCCGCGTGGTCCAAAGAACCGACACGAGATCGGTGAATGTGAGGGCGAGGAAAGGGAGGAAAGTTAAAAAAAAAAAGAACGATCCAAAAGTGAGGAGCGGAAGGCGGCACAATTTTGTTGCTTCATTTTTTTTAGCAGGTGAAGCCATCAATTTTCTTGATCTTATAATACTGTCATAATTATAATACACACACAGGCATACCTCAATCGCTATATAACCGCAAGGTGCCGGATTTTCGAACCGGTTGAACAAAACGGTCGGTAAAGTCTTTTTAAAGTCTTTGGAGAAAGGTGGTGGTGGTAATTTCTGTCATGATGAGCAGAAAAAAAAATCCGGAAGGTACTGAAAAACCTCGATAAAGAAAGCTAGGCCTTTTCATGATGTCTCGAAATTCCACAGGCGAACTAAGGTCACCTTTCGTCACACGAGATCTTTCAACACACGCCTTACACACACTTTGCTTCGTGGTATTTAAGGAGAAGGGGGAAGGGTGCGGGTTATTAAACAAGGGAGAAATCGAGCAGAAAATAGGAAATAATGTGACAGGACTGGAGTTCCCGGAGGTAGGGGAAATTTGAAACTAGCGAAGTGGCAAAAAGGACAAAGCAGTGAAAAGGAACGAATTCGGGGGAGGGGGAGAAGGAGAGGTGGAAAAACGTGTTCTTCAGAAAATTTACGCAACTCTTTTGGAGTTCCGAAATGATCAAGTTCTGCAACCTTCTTGTGAGAAAAAACGGACCACGGTTCTAAACTCGGGATTTCTGAATGGTTTGAAAAACTCCAGTGGGAACTTTAAGTATACAGATTAGGGCGTTGACGAATTTTTGGCCCTCCCTCCCCTCCTTTTAAACCTACGTCAAATAATTCAAAAACAATTGCCTAATTTTTTTAGATTTTTACCTCAACTCTAAGAAAATCCGCATTGCGATCAAAGTATCTTATGGAAATAACGTAGGGAAAACTTTTTTTCTCAATATATGTTTTATTGTAAAAGTAATAACGTTCCAGAAGACCTGTAACTGCAAGGTTTTAGTGTTAGTATCTGAAAAAAAATTCACATCGTCATACTAGGCTAAATAAATAAAAGTCAGATTTCGAGGGTGTCCAGATTGACTGATGTGATGTGAATTTTTTCCAAATAATAGCACTAAAAGCCACTAAAACCTTGCAGTTACAGATGTTTTGGAACATTATTACTTTTAGAGTAAAATATATATTGAGAAATAAAGTTTTTCCCGTGTTGTTTCCATAAAAAATTTCGAACACAAAGCGGACTATCTTAGAGCTGAGGTAATAATCTGAAAAAATGAGGCAATTTGAGTTGATTTAGGGGTGGGGCGGTAAAAATTCGTCAACACCCTAAATGAGGACCACCCTAATACGCATAGTAAAATAAATTACATCCTCCAAACCAGAGGCAGATTTCCGGACTGCAATTCATCGGGCAGTTGATAGCTTCTTGTTTCCAGAGCATGGCTGTCCGAAACGGAATATCGTTAAAAAATCTCTGGTTAACAAGGGGGGAGAACGTTAGTCGAGTTTCTGTTGTCAGAAAGCCTGACCACTTACACCCCTTAGATTTTTATCAGGTTTCGGGCCGTTCTATTGTCTCTGGTTATTTTTGAGAGCCACGTAGCAACCGTCCGAGAGATGGAACCGCGATTGTGATGATGTACGAGGCTTATTACAACACGGCCGTGTCGGGCCCGAAAAGACTGCAGTCCCAGCGGTTTGAACCAAACCTGGGAGTTCTGACGGGAGCAGGTGCTGCCCAAGAAAGGGGAACAAGGAGGGGCGGTCCTCTGATAGAGTCATTACAAGGCAGGTGAGTTTGGGCCCGTTCCCTCCCGGCATCCCGCGGGCCTTGCGGAGCGATCATTTTCACCGCATACCGCACGCCTGGCCCGCGCCTCAAATGAACGGGTTCGAATAAATACAAGCGCGGGCTGGAAGCGAGAGACGGTAAGCTTTGCTTTGTAAGTGAAATGAAATCTGTACCATTAAACCCGTTCCTTTTGAAACGCGTGGTGTGTTTTTGCACCGAGTACCGCTCACTTTTCTTTTTTCTTTTTCTCTCTTCTTTTTCTCCCTTTCATTCCTTTTCTCAGATATCTTCTTTTTTCCACGAATGTAATCCGAGGACGAGACGGGCGCGGATTTAGCTCCTGAAAATAAACCGAAATTCATCTCCCTTGGCGGAACGGGCGAGGACTCCTCGCAATTCATTAATAATTTTAATATCAGCCACTGCGAAGCTGCAGCAGCAGTCGAGAAAACCGGGCGAACCGGCGACCCTTGAGCTCCGGTTCTTCTGTCTCAACTTAATCAACTCTTTGTTTGAGATTCAGCCGTGATTATCTTCCCCTCATTAATTTCACCAACTTTCGCCTCGCCTCGACTCTCTTCTGCCCCACAACTCGACTCCTTCTCCACCCTCCGCGTCTTCGACTTTGGAGTAGAAACTTGCCGACTGTTTCGACGATTTCTATAGGGAAATTGCACCGGCGACTACCGTCCTCCAACTCTACGGGTAAAAAGAGCTGTTTTTTCCAATTCCCTGCCATTTATCCGAGAGCAGCAGCCTGCAGTTGACTGGGATCACGGGTAAACTGTTGCATATACGTATAAGACCCGGAGCTGTCGACTCGAGCAATTTATCAGCACCGTGCGGCTCGAATTCATCATCCGATGCGAACTGGCTCACTCGGAGAAGAAGTGGGGATGAATAAAAAACGAAGGTTAAAATACACATTGTGTTATTCTGCCTCTTCGGATTGTGCAAACTGTAAGCGAATCTCGAAATTGCCGTAGCTACGCGGAGTATAATGAAGAGTGCGGATGTGCAGGGGATAATTTTAATCCGCTGGAATATCGGAGCGTGAAACGTAGTCGAGAGCAATGGAAAGAACGAAAGTCACGAGTGGGCTGCTCGGCGCTCGATCGAATAACGTTGTTTGAAAGAAATAATTAGGTTCCGTGCGTTGAGTCTTGTAGTGGTGCTTTCCGCGTCGCTTGGATTGGCTTCGTTTCATTCCCGGTTTTGCCGCAATTAGCCTCATCCGTGCAGGGTAGTCGGGGCTTGAAAATCGGCGTATACATACCGAGACCGGGACGATCTCGTAAATAAAACGACAGAAATAGATAGTCGAGCGAGGAGGAGAAGGGGCGATAAACAGGGCCGAGGGCATGAGGGCGACGGATTCCGAGGTCGAGCGGGTCTGTCAGGGGCAATTATCATATCTGGTGAGTTCAAAGGGAGCGAGGAGCCGGGCGCTATGAGAATAAAACTAGAGAACGGGGGGAGTGATAAACGCTGATGCTGCAGGACTCTGCAATCGCCTTCGCAGCGAGCTTTCCGTATTTGAGCTGGCATTAGATCAAAGAATCCGGGCTACTCCGGACGCGCCTCTGCGAACATCAAATGAACGAATTTTTCAATTGTTCAACTCGAGAAAGCAGCCGGACTATGAACGATGAAGCATTTTTTATGCTGGCAGGTCGACTGGAAACCTTGATTCCTTCTACCATTACCGGCCTTATCTTATCGCGGCAGGGCGTCGACACTCTGCTCCGAGAATCGGGAAATCCAAATCGAGCCAAGACAGAGGAGCGGAATGCTGTTCCTATCTGCAACACGTCGTGCTTTCACCTTCAATTTACAACCAACTCTGCATTCATGTTGAGAAGAAAGTTTTCAATCTGTACAACCGAAGACCGGAAACTTCGTATAATTTGTATGCTCGAAAAGTCATTTTAATTCAGGTGTCATCGACTGGTCATAGCGTTTTTGGTCAAAGAATCTACTAGTTTGTTTTTTGTTTTTGTTTTTTCACAACAGTCAAAGTTGGCTCAGACTCAATATCCTTTTGAAGCGACCCTGTTCTAAGCCCAAGTGTAAAAGTATTGAGGTTCGGATCTCTGTGAGCCAGAAGCGAGAGGACCATCGCTGCGTGAAATGGAACTTCTAGCGCAGGTGTCAAAGGAGCGGGAGTGCTGTCAGTCACTCGGGGTATCAGAGGGGAAAAAAGAGAAAAAAAAGATACCTGCATGGATTACGGGCCGTGAGGTGATGCGGATAGCGAATTTTTCCTTCCATCCATAAAATAAAGCCAGCGGGGTTGCAGGGGAGGTGGCACGTGGTTGAGAGCCTGAGAGTATTCGAGAGTTTTGACAACCTGCCACAGCCCATCGAAGATCCTTCACACCCCCTTTTCACACAAGTCCTGGTATGCTGCAGGATCCTTTCGCCTCCCAGAGACCGGAGTTCAGGCCAAAACTCAGCTGGGTAGGCGGCAACGCCTTCCAAAGTGGCGCAAAGTGCTTTAGAAACAATGATTGTCAGGGACAAGCTTTTTGGCGGAGTGCGGGGTGCTGGATATGGATCAACCAGGCCACGGAGCGGCGAATCTTCGCATCTTACGGCCGAATCAATACGGCCGCGGTGCATCCGTGGGCTCGTTTTGGGATCCTCTTCCTCGTCGCCGGGAACGAGGGTTCGACTCGCGTACCTTGCATCCCGGGAAACGTACGAGGTGGAAAATCTTTCAGACGATTAACCAAAAAGGACCTAGACACTCCGCTGACGGAGTGTCTACCATCGCACCGGATGAACACCGTCGGCGACACCGTCGGCTGAGCTCCAAGGGCTTTGGGATTCTCCGGAGGAAATTGAAAAATCCAGTGAAAAGCCCGATCGGGCTCACCGCGCTGCCCCGGGCGGTGGTGGTGTTGGTGTCTGCGCGGCGTGGCTCGCCCGGAGTATTTAATTTAACTTTTTCCTCGCCGCGGCCCCGCCGAATTCTCCATCTTTTTTATCTCTCAACTCGCTTCAGCCACATTTCCAATTTCCCCAAACCATCACCGAGACCAGGGTAGGTTCTCTTTGCCGGCTGTCCCGCATCACGATCGGCTAAGTTCCGCTCGAGGAAGACGACCCGGACAGAGGAACTGAGAATTCGAGACTCGATCCGTTATCGATATCCCTTTTCCGTGGAATGGACTCCATTCCACCCTTAAAAGATGTTCCAGATATGACGTTGGGCTCCAGACGGAGTTCGCGATTCTTTCAGCAACGTGTTTCTCTGGCTTGCATCGCGTGCTTCGAATCTGCGCGGCAATGACAATGAAGAACCAATTTCACCTTCCGAGTACCGCGACACTGTTCCTTTCAGAGATGCCCATCAGACGCCCGATTCTCCGTTTTTACGACTGCACTCGATCCGCTCGTTCTCAGAAACCTCGCGGGGATCAAGACATTTCCTAGTTCTACCTGCCCGTACTGATCCGCCCTTCAATTACTTCTACCTGATACTTGTTCGAAGCTTCGATACTGTCCGTCCGACTACCACGACGGCCAACTCGATACACGGTGAAGCGGCCTCTAAGTATGATTACAGGGCCCACGGCTCCGGACCGAACACTCCGCAGTGACTATCATCTCTCCTAGCTCTTGTACTTAGACTACACCTACGTGTTACGAGTGGATACCTTGTTCAGTCGTCTGCTGCTCCTGCTCCACTCATTGCGACCCGAAATCCAGTGCGCTGAATCAATAACTTCACCGCAATCCCGCCGGCCAGGAAGATCGTTGTGTTATACTGACGTCTTCACATCGTTACAGGAACCGATCGTGTCTGCTCAGCATTGCTCTGAAAAAAAAACAGAAAACTATTTCAGTTCCATGTAGGAAAAGTCCACAGCAAAAGAACTTGCTGATGCTGAAATCGTATGTGTAGATAAAACCACATAATTGCGAGTTATACTGACATTTCGAACGGTACAATAAATTAAGCTTCATAGCAATCGAGTTGCTTTGTTAAAATTCGTTCTTCTGGGCGGAAGTTGAATTTTTTCAATTTACGTCTGCTCGTTTATGTTAGAATGATTCTGACCACTACTTTCTGAACGAGTGACTACCCAAGTACCAAAATGCTCTTGGGCCGTTTCACAGGCTCTGCAGGAGTGGATTGATAGTGGAAACAACATTCCCTTCAATATTATTTACTCCTGATGGAGCTCCGAGCTCTGATTCAGCGGAAGAGTGGTTCTACCGTCGGAGCGTTGATACTTTGAAAAGATATGGGTTGTATATCGAATGGGAGGAGAAGGTACACTGCAAGAGGCACAACCGCGGTGTTTCCAGCTCATCGAAGATTCATGCCTCGGTATTCGTTCGAATATGTAATCCTACCCACACAACGAAATATAACCAGCATTTTTCCCTGTAACCTGTCCGCCGAGTAATTACATACAACCAACGCCAGGCGGGCGAACATATGTAAAACAAACATATCCAGCAACGGTTTAAGTACGGGTTTCCGTCTCGAAGACCCAGCTCAGCTTCGTCTCCCTTTCTCTCTATCTCTTTTTCGCCTCTGTGACCTGCAGCCGTCTCTGAGTTAATGAAGATCGCCTATCGGCTTTTTCTCATGCCCGCGAGTTTGGAGGTTCGATTTTTTATCGTCAAACGCCTCTTGTCACCCCTTTGAGCCAGGCTAGGTGCGTGAGCGGCTCACAAGGAAGATATCCCGGGTCGATCTCTGCAATTTGATTTTTTTTGCCATATGTTATAGTAGACTAAAAACTAAGTGACACGTATTTTTTTTCATCTGATATTAAACACTTCAAGGGATTAAACCACCCTCCAAAGTCAGGCCTGTCAAAGAGCGATTTGCCAGTTTCACCAACAAAAACATTATATTTATTAACTAGTCCAATTGAAAAAGTTTTCTCATAACGATATAAAAAATGTACTTAATTTCAGTTAAAAAAATAACTGCCCCAATCGCCCCTTGATATACCTTACTGTGGAAGGTGGTTTCACCTCCCTAAAAGTGTTGATTTGCAGATAAAAAAAATACGTGTCGCTCAGTCTTCTATAACATATTATAAAAGAAATCAAATCGAAGAGATCGGCCGTTGCGTATTAATATATATACATATACATATATATACACATAAGAAATTGGCCGAGGTATTTGGCCGGGCTCTTAATCAATGGGAATTCAAGATGCATCGCAGTCCATATCTCATTGCCGCACAGGTTTTATCCAGGTTCGAAGAATCCCGGGCTTGCTCGACGTGTCGAGATTTTGAAAATGACGTATCGGGGTCGCCCAAAGCCGGGACGAGATCAAGATGATAGATGGAGTCTCCGTACGTAGCCCTGCAACTGTGTGAAGCCATGTGCTCCCGGATCCCAAGCTCACCCCGTTGGGTATACCTCGTATAAAGTATACGCGGCTATACGCAGGAGCTCCAAATCTGTCCCCCCACTCAGAGGTCCTTCCCATTTTCAAGATGCAGAAAACCAGGGGCCGTGAAACGAACAACTTGGTCATAAAAATCCACCGAACTAGAGACCAGTTGATGGTTGGGGTTATGGACAGAACCGTGCAGTACTTCAACGTCTTGGTTTAAAAAAAACATATTGCATATGAACCTCAAGCTGATGGTAGACCGTAAACATTTTCATGGTCCATTTTGGTCCAGAATGCCGATTTGGTTCAGAAAACTGTTCCGTTATCTACGGCTCTGCGAACTAGCTGCTCTATCCGGTAACCCTAACTAGTCGGAATGAGCCTGATAGTAACCGCGAGTCTGCATACCGGGAAACCGAGCCGGGGGCTTCTGCTCGACTTTACGTGATCCACATCCTGGGCGGCGTGGCAAACATGCCCACGGTTACATGCTTATTGTATATATTTAGATGAAAGCTTGAAGGGAGAGAGCCACGCATCGGAAACTGGCTGACGGAATCAAACGACGCGTCAGTTTAATGTTACCCTAGTGGTAATGCAAGCGGTTACATTTGCCGTTTGACAGGATGCAATGGATGGTTTTTACTCGAGTAAGAGACTACGAGCAAATTGAGCCACCACCCCTGTCTCCAGTCGCGGAGTAAAACGGTTTTCAACTCTGTTTGAACTGCATGCTTTAGATAAGTAGCCGAAGAAAAAGTAGGACGGTGGCAAAGAAATGATATTATAATAGTATGAACAAAAAACAAAATACATTGAATCTACCAGCAAGCTACCAGATATATTTTTCACATCTGGTTTGAAGTATTATTATTATTATTATTTTTGTTATTTCTCGTTCTCATTCTGCTTCTCCATTGAAACCCCAGATTTTTTAAGAATTTCAGTGAAATGTGCAGCAATTGTTTCAAAGATGTATAATAATTTCTTTGCAAAGAAGTGAGAAGATCCACGTGCCTTGCGTGCATATAACCCCAAGTACTGCAATAATTCGTCAATAAATCGCAATTCGTATCTCGGCAGGAAAGATCGGATTCCCGAAAACGTTGGAGTTTACATATAAATAGTTCCCTCGTGCAATATAGGACTGGCATAAAGCCACGTTGCGTTATGCATCGATATACCAGGTACGTTTATCCGCTGGAGGAGACATAACCGTTGCCACAAATCAATATAACCGCAAACATGGTATGTATTTACGAAGGTGCAGTGCATATTCACTGCTCATTCCGAAGCCCGAATGAGAGAAGGACTGAAACGGACAGAGAGAGAGAGAGAGAGAGAGAGACAGAGAAAGAGAGAGAGAGAAAATAATGAGGATTGAATTCTAAAATTGCAGCCTTTCAAAATTCATGAGTACGATTTATACGTATTGTATTCAACGGCGTTCCTCAAATGATGGGGAGGGGGGAGGGAAGGGCAAGGGCGTGCCGGGCTTTCACCGTCGTACCAGATTAATTACACGCTGTTACGTCAGCCGGTGTTTGTCTCGTGTAAATAAACACACGCCTCGACGCACCTATCGCCGGCTACAAGGTGGAGGACCCCGGTCTCCCAGTCCCGAGGCCGAGATTACCATTCAATAGAAACGGATCCAAAGGACTCCTCGGGGCCGTTATACGGCAAATGACATACCATATTACATCCAGAGCCTCGGACCGGCTTTTCAAGCACGACGTCGAGGGAAAATACGTTGCGTTATTTCTGTCAGGTTCCGTTTGTCAGTGAACGCTTCAGCTGTGACAGTAAAATTCCGGACGATGAAAAATTCGTGGAACGCAGCTCATCGGCACCTCATTCATGTCCATGATCTGGCACCGCGATGAAAGAAGTATTACAGGGCCCGTATCATCATTCAAGTATGAATAACCTCGTGACAATAATTAGCTGGCCTCTACCGTGGAGAACGTACAGAGCGCACCAATGTCCCGGCACAAATGACCCGGAGGGTCAGTAGATTATCATGGAAAGCAAACGAGGGGGCGTGTATCGGGTTTTCATTGAACAAGCGCCTCCGGAACGTATCTCTTCGGTTAAAAGTGGTTCGGACGTAGATTCGATCGGCGGTCCATCGGGGTGTCGGCCTACTGCTGGACGTGTGGTGCCTCTTACGAGCGCGTAGACGGCTAACAGGGTTTATCCGGAGCACTGATCAGTCGTTAGCACGTCGACGGCGATGCAGTTGCTCGTGCCATGGACCAGGAGTCGAGTGTCAAAAGGGTCGCCGGTACAGAGCGGTCAGAGACTTGTGGCGAGATAGCAGAGCAGCCTACAGTGGACGAAGCTCATGCCATGCAGCTGCAGTTCGCTATAGGGACTTATATTCAAATGGCGGAGACTAGCGGGGTGGAATGAAAAGAGGTAGATTTTAACGTTCGGCTGCACCCTCAGACCGAGATGTTTTTCAAACGAGACATGCCGGTTGTGTGATGTATAGTGATGATGTGGCGGCCATTAGAGAACACCCTCGTTCGAACCAACGCAGAAGCTCCTTTCTCTACCTCCTTACCGGCAGACATGCAACTCAGCGCTTTGCACTCTTGCAAGAAGTGTTGAACCGAGAAATATATCGAGGATTCCGGGTGGAAATAGGAGAACGGCGAAAAACTCCAATGCGAACTGAACGATTACTCCTCTTACGAACTAAACGAGCTGCTCGGCTTTCCTCGAGAGGTGAAGATGTTACAAGAATACCATAGAACTTTACCGCCTTGCTTAGAATCTACAGAGGTCATGCAGAATTTGTTGTTATTCTGTTCCGTCGAATGGCTGTCCAAGCGGATGCTGCAGCTATAATGGTCTGAAAAAAAAAAACGATCAGTTTTTGAATATTAATCCCCCCTCGCGTCGACTCTCTCCATCTCTCTCTCTCTCTCTCTCTTATTCTCCCTGGAATGTAACTCTTGAAAATCCTTGCCAACGCGACGATAGAGAGATACAACACGTGGGAAATACACCAAGTAGGACGACCACGAATACGTAAATCATCCACGCTTTTGAAATTTCACTTTCCATAACAAGTGGAAACCCTTAGCGTTATCAGAAGCCAAAATCTTGTCCCGAAATTTGGCGTTATCTAAGATCATGGACATCGCTTTGACATATTCATCGTTCGTCGCATCATATATTCCTTGAACTGTCCAGAGCATGGAAAATAAAATGTGGAATAAAAAGTATGGCAGTGGAATAGCGAAAGTCAATACTGGAAGGCAATCGCCGCTTTGTGAAAAGGGTGAAAATCTTGGCTTCGTGTATAACGGGGATGTATAGGTATATCCGGGAAGCAAGAGTGACGGAATGTTTGGCGAGCACTCGTTCTCCAGAGCTGCATTATCCAACCGTTGAATTTTGGATGCAGAAAAGTTTAGAGAGGAGGTGACGGGGGTCATCATAGCTCGCGCAATAGTCGGGTAGTTCGACTGGAAGAGCCAATCGTATACCGTGAGTAAGAAGAGAGGCGGGAGCGGAGGTTCTTTCGCCGGTCGAATGACGGGGCTGAATATTTATCAAGCGCACGTCCCTCGCTCCTTTTTGTGCTCAGACTCTCTTCTGCACGGGCATAGACGACGCCGTCGACGTCGACGTCAACGCGGTATCGCGCACCTAGCATAAAACATCCCATTATCTATCGTGAAAGCCTCTTCCCGTCTCTTCTCCCGGGACGCCATAACAGTAGCCCTTCTTCGCTGAATGAAACTATACAAACTACGGGTACGAGACGAGGCGAAATGGGGTGAGATACACGAGCCCATTCTTTTCCGGTTGCTTCCTGCGCCTGAGTTACCTTCCAGTCAGTCTCCTACTATACCCTGAGTCGAGGAAAAGGGAGAGGTGTGAAGAAGATGGGAGAGATTGATTAAACGGTTCGAGACTTTGGCGTTTTCCTTTTACCGCTCAACACCCACCCGCCAACGCTGCCACTGACTCGTCTCCAGCCCTTCCACCATTTTCACCCCTCCTCCTTTACTCCCTAAAGTCGGTGGTCTTGTAATCACTGTTGTCACAGGTGGGCTGCATCGGACCTCCCGTTAAGCGACCTTTAATTACGGAAGCTCATATAGTCGCCAGCTTCTCATGTCCTGCTGCTTAATGGCCTCAGCATGGCACTTTGGTCGGTGTCTTTCCCCAAATCGAGCAGAAAACGGGCGTCGTTTCGTCCTCGGAGATCATAATTGAATTGCTCGTTCACGGCTTGACTGCTGTTTCCTTCCTCTTTGAACCCTTTCGTGTTCAACATTATTCTAAGTAGAGTGAGACGTCAATTTTTTAACTCAACTCCGTGACTACAGTTTTTCGAAAACGCTAAGTCGACAGGGCTTCACCTTTGAGTCAGCTTTCGGATGACCTTGACCTCAGGTTTCACGTCGAACCACAACGCGAGATCAAGGATTAGCTTCTATTTATCAAGGAAAGCGTCGGGTTAATCCAGACCGAACCCAGCAGCCGGAGGTTTCCGATCCAATGATCTGGGCGGGTTCGGCCCTGGGGAAAACGGCAACACTTAGGCGCAATTTCAACGTATCGAATGATACCGGAAGCACAAGGATGGTTAATCAGCGATAATTGCCATGCGTTTCAACGGCAAATTCTTCCAACAGCTTGCCAGATTAAACGCAATCGAATAGTGACACCCAATTTAGATGACGTATCAGAGGAAACGTCGATTTTATTTCCTCGATGCTAATAAGTGAATCGCCCTAACGACGAATTTTGTTCAAAACTCCGTCGCACGTGAGTATCGGATAGTAATCCAGTTAACCGGCTTAGGGAGTTGGCTAATTGTCGGCGGATCGTAATCCGGGACTCTATCAGAGGCAGACAAGCATCATACCTCTCCTAGTATCAGCGCTGGAATCCGAGCATCGATATCTTCTCTGAATCGGATTTTCATCTTTTGGTAGGTACCAATTGGACCTATGGAGAGTTTCGTGGATCGCGCAGATGAGCTTGCGGATGAAGTCCTGCGGGCAAAATGCATAAGCGGACCGGCAAGCCGGGGCAGAATTAAGACGCGGCGGCTGATGGAAACCCGGCCAGCATCCCGGATTCCGCGGTCGCAATCAAATATTCAACGAAGACTGAGCTGCAAAGTGGTAGAATCCCCGTTCACCACCCCGCGGGAATCGAGCATAGAGCCTAAGTCCAAAGAGGCCTGCAGGCGTCCCTTCCGCGCTTCGTCAGAGCCGATTCCACGGATGGCTTATGAGCTGCAGGCTAAGGTTGAGCCGTGGAGTGATGAAATATAGAGAGGAGTCCTCGTATTCGAAAGGCGCAAGTTTAGTTTCGTTTTTCCCCTCTGCTTTGACCCGAAAAAAATAATCGCACTCCACTCGATGTATTAGTAGCTATGCCACTTCACAACGCTTTCCCCATGAGAAATTCATCGAAGTAATCGGTTTTGCTCGACGTTGGACTCTGCGTAGGTGTTCAGGTGCTACTATAAACTGAAGTCGGCTCCCAATGTCTTTCCAATTTCAATGACATCGTTATTGACTCCGATAGATTCTGAGCGCTATCGTCGTCTAGTTCCTTGGATTATACCGAGCTGGGTTGAATTGTCTTTTGCTACTTCGACTTCGAAACGTCTTCACCATTTCTGGAACTTTTTAACACGAGAATTCAATGTCCAAGCTGCTGCCACCATTTCTCACCTTCTTCAATCTTTCCCGAATTCTTTTATGACCAGTACATTTCACTGCCAAATCGCCTCTTGACATGCCTTACTTTGGAAGATGGTTGATCCTCCGCAAAGTATTCAAGAGTACGTGATTAAAAAAAAAAAAAATATGTGTCGCTTAGTTTTTACTCTACTATAACATATTATAAAAGAAACGAAATTGAAGAGATCAACCTGGGATACCTTCTTCGTCAGAAACGGATATCGCTTCGATCACACTTGGCATGGACAATTTGAGATCCGTTTACTTTTCCGCATACTATCCAGCCTCGGTTTGCGGAACGATGATGAAGCCTCGCGCGGTATGGCGCCCTGAGAATTCGGATCGATGAAGCGAGAGCGCAGACCACGTACACCGACGTTCCACAACGCGTCATTCTCGGAGATTACAATTCGATCTATGCGCGCCGTGACGGCACATACCTAGATAAATGCCGTGTAGTGTTAACTCGATGAGATTACCGAGGCCGGCTCTTATCATCCGGTTCGTGGCAAAACTCCAGCTGGTGAGTTTTCCAAAAGTAACGAGCCTCGAGTTGAGGTTGAGAAAAACGCTGTTGTTACGTCCTCCAGACCTTATATTCCATTCCGACACTCAATTATAGTCACTTTACACCCTGCATCCTCTCCTTCGTTCTCTCAAGGTTTTTTTTATTTATTTTCATATCTTTGACAAGGTTTTCGGCGGTTTTCCGTGTCCATCGTGCGAATCTGGGTGTTTCTACTGTGACTGCCAAACTACTGCTTTCTCGTCCTTCCTCTCTTACTCTTGTAAGTTCGAAAACATCCTAGCTTTCTCACGAGTCAGTTCTCATTCTATCTCTGCATCCCTGTCCAAGCCGACTCCTTTGCATCAACCACTGTCATAATTCAATTATTTGATCTTTAACAATAAGCCAACTATACCACTTAAATCGTGTACCTCCTTTAAAACCGATTCCTTTCTTCTATTATCATTTCCTGCAATGGGAGTAGTAGCACGTAAGTTCATTATCGACGTGTACGAACCCTAAAACAGTCAAACAATGCCTTGGCTAAGCGTAGAATGGGTTCAGGTAGTCGCTCATCGAAAACTACGCGCTCTACCCAGTAACACTGCATTGCCGGAGAATGGAAAAGATTTGTTTGTTTCACATTAGATTTTTATGATTTCATGATACTGTACGAGACTGTCGAGGTTCTTCACGATCGAGGCATTGGGTTTGGACGATTTGACGACATTGCCGCATCACCACCGGTAATATTGGACGACCGGTTGAGACTGCAGAGCTGAATTTCCCCAGAGCCAGACAATGAGAAAACGCGTCATAGCTCTGGGGGTTAAGCTCGCGTTGACATCTGGCGTTTCGTATAATAGAAAACGACGAGCTGCTCGCGAGAATCCGGAATGAAAATTAGCGTAAAAATTATTCGTCACAGATAGCTGCCGGCCATGGATTCATTCACCCGGAGTTTTTGGGACCATTGTGAACCGTTGGCCGGGGGCTGTTTCGCCCTGCGGGTTACCTAGCCGACGGTTCTTCCATCGTCGTAGAATCGCGTCACGGTTAAGAAGACGCAGCAATGCGGTACTAATTTTTGTCGGGTGGACGGAACAGGGAGAAAAAAAGGGGGAAAAAGAAAAACGTAGACGAAGAAAAGGGAGAAGGAACTGTATTTGTACGATTCGCATGGACGGTTTCCATGCATTGTGGGCGCTCCGAGCAGGTATTGCGAGGTAAAATGTCACCACCACTTCGGTGAGATAAAGAGAGGGTAGGTATGTACCTACGCGTCATGGAAAAAGCGAGAAAGAGATAGAGGGAGAGGGAGCTGCGCACCGGGCTGTCTGAGAATAAGAAGAGGAGCTCAGCCGAAGAGATAGATATCGCGTAATAAAATTGGAAAGAATTAATCCAATTCGAAAGACGGCGAGCCGGCCTTGAGGGAGGCTGCTGCACAAAGGTCAAAGGCGGGTAATTCAATATGATTCAACAAACAGTTTAATGGGGATTACGCTGGGTGAAACCGGGCGGAAGAACCGCTTCGGGCACCCTTGTAAATATAACCAGGCAACTCGAACGCCAACGACGACGACGTCGACGACGAAGATGCGAAACGAGGATCAGGTACGCGGGCATTCGAACCTATCAGAGACTCGAACCCTTGGTTTCGACCTCCAGAGATGAACGAACGTGGAGGGGGGGAGGAGGGCGCGTATTCGATTATGTAAATCTGAAACCTTGGCTATTCATTAAACTTCAGTTAATACGATCCTGAAAACGGCTCTAATTCCATCTCCAAGATTTATTCCTACAGCGACGGGTATGAGCGAACTCTCCAGCAAATTTCAGTCGGAAATCTTATCCTTCCAGGTTCGACGAACTTTAGGGTGCCGACACCCGGCCAAGAACGAAAGCCTGGTCGATTTTTTAATCAAGTTTACCTGGATGTTACGCAAACAAATCATTATGCGACGCAAACTTCGATTTACTACTCGAGTACTTAGAAATACTTGATGTTTTGAAATATTGATACGTCAATGTCTACTGTTTGAACGTTAAAAACAACATTTTACATTATTAATTCGTGAACCGTCAACCCAATCTGACTAAAAAAAAAAAAAGAAAAAACACTGTACTTTTCAGAAAACACGTCGTTTCCACTCAAGTATGTTAATTTCTAGATAATAAAATTAGTACGGAAAATATCGTTTCTTTACTGCACTTTGGGAAAAATTTGAAGAAACTATGTCGTTATTTTGTACCTAACTTAATGTCGGTTGAAAATGAAAAGCATTTTAACTCTCACCCTGAACTGATTCGTTTGTGAAATAAACCTATGCGTTGTTACCTATGTACTACATAATTACGTGAAATGTGAATTTTGTCATGTTTAAACAGTAAACATTAACGATGAATCACTTAAGACCGCGAGAATTTACAGTATTCGAAAAGAAAGAAACCGATACTTGTCCCCTCAATAAATTTATCCATCAGTCACAAGCTCTGCGCTCATTTTTATTGGCGCTAAATTTTGAGTCACGGTTTCGAAATGGGGGAAAAAAAAACTCCTTTAGATGACAACAAAGGTTCGGAGATAACGGTTGTTCGACTCGTTGGGAGTCGGCCAGAATCGACGGAGGCTCGATTCGGGCTGAATTTGAATTCAAACTCGGTTCTGCACGTGCCAGGGTATCCCTTTCGTTTTTTAATTACGCCCCTTGCCCTTGGAGCAATAAATATGGGAGGAAGAGGGTTTCGGGTTTTAAGGGGTTCTCGCAGTGTTCGTACCGAATTCAAAGCTGACGGAGGGGCAACGGCTGATTACATTACCCGTTGTGCTCTTTTTTTAATTTCCCTGAATTATTCCCACCCGATTCCCCGATTCGCGGATAAATTTCGCAGGGTGAAATTTTTCCGCTGGTGTAGAGAAGAAAGAAAAAAACGAAGAAAAAAAAAAAAAAAATGCACGAGAAGAGAAAGATCGATCCTGCCTCGGTCCAAGGATCCGCAGCTTATAGATATAGAGACGCAAGCACGCGCCGCTGTCCGGATCCGCGACGTGTCGAGAAACCGGATGCGGAAAGAGTATTCATAAATCTAGTAACATCAATCTGGCGAAGAATAGAGAGGAGTAGGATAAGAAAAAAAAAAAAAAAATTGCAGCCGAGAAGGGGAAAAGGAAGAGAATAAAGCACGCCACGGGAAGCCGCAGAAACTCTGAAAGAACCGGGTGATTCAGGGTTGCGTGAAGCCTGTGCAAGTAGCTTATACAGCTAGCCGCGAGCTTTGGCATGACAAAATAGAAAACTAGCACTGCGTGGCTACTACGACTACGACCAAGAACTCGGTTATTTATTTAGTTTACCTCTTCCCTTTTTCTTATTCTTCTTCCCCCCCTCCCCGCCCCGCCACCTCACCGTTGTTTCTTACCGCCAGCTTTTCTTCGCCGAGGAGACAATCTCCAGCAACTCGAGTTAATCAAGAAAAATAAGCAGTACTTTCGAGTTCCGGCGAAGCAAATGCGAAAGTGCGGAAAGACACTGTCGTTGGTTTCGGCAGAAGGCAAATGCAAAGGCAAAGGCAAAGGCAACGTCTATGGCCGAGGCAAAGGAGGGAAGAGTCTTATTAAGGAGAGATAATATTCCGTATAATAAGTTAGTGCTTTGCGGCCGCCGGGGTAGCTAGCAAGCGTAGTAGTCGAGGCGGCGTTATCTTTCCTCTTTCCTGTATTGGTATTTACACTCGCTGTGGGAATACCGCAAGTATTAAAGGCGGGCGAATGAGTATATACATGTACACACATACGTAACACACGGACACGTATATACAGGGACGCATACGATGTATGTACATATACAGTTTGGCATCTTCGCAGCGAATGAACTTCGCTCGCAATGTATGAAATAGCTACTCCAGTTTCGCTCGTTTCTTAGAGACTGAAATCTCCGACTCGTTTCTCTTTTTTCACCACTTTCTAAACATTCTGGAACCCTCAAGTTACCTGCGCCCTCTTACCTGCTGTAAGATCAATCGCGGAGCTGCGATGGAATAGGATACTTTACTGAATTAGCCGGATTTTAACGAGCAGAAATACGTCGAGAGAATGTGCAAAACTGCAGCGTTTATCAATTTTATTTCAACCCGTTCAACAGTGTCGTACGATATTTTATGAACGTGCAAATTGAAAAGCAAAAATATGTTAACTTTACATGAAACATGATTAAAATAATAAAATCCAACGGTTGTAAGGAGTTACTTTCAGCAGAAGATTCATACAGAATCAAAATGTAATCCAAGTGGAATGGCAAAGAGTAAGAATTCCGTGTTATTATCAACAAGATAATAATATAAAATTAACATTTTATAAATGTCAGGTCTCACGTTGCAACAGTTATTACGTTTAGGATTTCAATATTTCAGGTTCGTTGAATCAACATTATTTTTGTTGTTGTATCAATTGTAAAACCTGTTAGCAACATGTCAAAAAATGAACACATTTTTCCAGTAAACGCGCAACATTAACCGGTATTACGGTTGAATTGGGAGAAATATTTTTGGAGACATTTTGGGACAAGTAAAACATGTTTCCAACCGTGCGGATGTTGTTCGGAACGCTGAAATTTTCACGGTGTGGTTAGAAATAGAAGAAACTACGTGTAGGAAACACTTTCGAGCTGAACGACGAATTACGTTTCGTAAAATGTATATATTGTACAAAGAAGAGATTTAAGAAACGGGAGAAATGAAAAATAAAGGAGCCAAAATGATAGAAGAAGGGAAAAAAAATATATAAATGAAAATAAAGTAGCGAGGCATTTGTATTCGTCTACGATCACGGAAGACGTTCGAATGGGTATATACCGGTAAAGATTGAGAGGAGTTGGAAAGCCCGCGGCGATGAGGAGGAAGCCCAGGAGCAGGAACGAGTGTGTCGTGTAAAGGGGAGAAGAGCCAGGGGTCGGTGTGCGGATCGGATCCACTCGACCGTGACAGGAGTGACACGAAGCGACGTCTCTTTAAGAGTACAAAGGAGGTCGAGGGAGGCAGCAGCATCAGCTAGCCGGAGGGATCCCATTCCCGAGTTCCCGAGTTCCCGAGTTCCCCGTGTGTCCCGCAAGCCGAGATCGGATCGAAAAATAGGAGCGTAAACAGTTGTGACATATGCCGGTTTATGTAAACAGGGATTAGCGACTCGAGCATTAGAGGTATACACAGACGCAGCGAATGCGAAACGTTGCACACGCAACCGTTGACAAGAGGGACAAAAAGTAAGCAGAGGGACACAAAAAATGATGAAGAGAAAAGAAAGCCAAAAAGAAAAAAAAAGGAAAAAGTAGAGAGGAGAAAAACGCAAACAGGGATTTGCGAAAATCTAACCGCTGCGCCTGCAACTCCGCATGACTGGGACACTGAGCTGGACCCCGCATTGTTCACCGATCCCGGCGATATCGGGCCCAGCGATCTGGAATGGTTTCACGGTCCGTGCTGATCCCCCTTCTTCGGGATCGGTCTCCGCAGAACCAAGAGTGACAGAGACTCGGATTCCCCGGCTTGTCTACGAGCCAACTCGCCGGCTTGGACGGTATCTCACGACGTTTTTTTAAATCCAATTTCAACGACCACACCTTCCGCCGACTCTTCAATACAGACTTAATGTACCCACCAGTTCATGACTGAGCGTATAATGTCCCGGTGCGAGTTCAATTTCCGACGGTGTTAATCTACGATACTAATTTCTTCCGACCAGATTACTTTCTGGACCACAACACTGGCTATGGGAGGTCTCACTCGTCATTTCACTTCGTTGAGTCCTTCGACTTACTTTCTTTACTCTTCCGCACCACGTCCTGGAACTTGAGCGTTCGATCATTCGTGTCAGGAATTGCTTCTTCGGAACCGGTAATAACCTTGGGGCCTTGCTTCTGTTACCCGAGAAAGAAATATCTCAGTCATCATTGTCCGTTTCTGATGTTCCTCATGCGTCCGAAGCACTTCCACTTCCAAGAAAAGTGCCCCAAATGTACCTCAACAATATTCCTCATTCTCTGATACGTTGTAGTACATGATAAAACATCATACATGTGTTTTAATCATCTGCCAACTCGGCCGTTTCAGGGTTGAAAACTACCCCTTAAGTAGATTTCTTGTAATATCTCGATGAGGACGTAAAATTTTTTCATCAAACTGAATTCGACCCCGATCATTCGCTATCAACAGACGATAATGAATCCTGTCTTTCTATTGTCACAAGCTTACTGGCATCCGGTGAAGAGAATGCCGAAGATACATTCACAATCGCTGAATGTCGGGGCAAATTTTTCAAACATACACACCTAAAACGACCCAGAGTTGTTGATGCGGCTCTAATCGGTAGGCTTTAGACCTGATGGCGACGATACCATCTATGCACTGGTAGCCACCTCGGGGCGACTAGACTCTCCACAGGAGGTCCAATCCAGTCCCGGTATTATGGCTGGCTTGGCGAACGTCCAGTTACGACACCTCGCCAGGTAGTCGATCCGTCACGACTCCCGCAGCCGATTGTCCTCGGGCACCGTGCCTTCGCCTCGGATCGCCAACGCCAAACCCATCCCATGAATAATCAGGGCCAGCAGTCATTGTCCACCCCTGGGAAAAGAGCTCCGTCGACACTTGGAAGCTTTCGAAAATACTCGAGGTTAGCACAGCGAGGAGTCTCAAATTCCTAGACACAATGCGGTGAAAATATGCACAGGAGGAAGGGTTGTTTTTGAATTGTTTTTTTTTTTTTTAAACTGCCACTCGTAAAATTTGTATCAAATACTAGAAAAAAAAAAATACTTATCGCGAAACTTGGAAAACGTAGTAAAATATCTAGAGGTTTATGAGCAATGATTAAGTGGACCACGATACAAAAAAATAAATATAAACTAATATACATACAAGTTCGAAAAGTGTATACATAAAAATGAATAAAAAATATAAAAATAATTGATAGCGACCTCTAAATATTCTCCTACCTCCTCCAGGTTTTAAGGCAATTTATTTTTGTCAGCATTCGACACAAATTTTCGAGTGTGACGTTGAAAAAAAAAAAGAAAAAAACAGTTTAAAAAATGAACCACCCTAATGCACAGTCTTACGCTATTTATATCATATAAATTTGTCGACCACTCGAGTATGTCAATCAGAGTTTAAATTCGGCCCGATATAACCTGACTACTCGGGGGCGCAAAGAGCCGTCAGATGCAGATAACACCGGAAATGAAATTCGGTTTACGTATCGAGTGCAGGTCGAGATAGCCGGCGAAATTATAATCCCGAATCGAGCCTCCGGCCTGTAGGTTGTTCCTGCAGGTATACCGACCGGCTTTGTTTTGTTATTCCAAGGCAAACATTAACCCGTTCTATTTAGCTAATCGTAATAGATCGTGCGGTCGACTGGACCGGACATTGGCCCCCTGTACGAATTAATTAACCTTACACGTATACACGTATGTTTGTTGCATGGGGGGCTGATCGTGAGCAACAACGAGACCCTTGTCCTAACACGGAAAGGCAATTCGTAGCGACGAAGAACAAATCTAAATTAACACCCACCTAAAACTGTGGGCCGGGTGAAACACCGGGCATAAATATTTTTCGGATCGTTATTTACCGGGGAGAAACCTGCGCAGCCGAAGAAAACAACCCAGAGAATAGAGAGAGAGAGAGAACTAAAAAAGTAAAAAACAGAGTTATACGCAGAGCCGTTACTATTGGCCGGATTCCAAAAATCCATCCGATGAAATTGACTATAGTTTTACCTCTTCGTTTCTGCGGACAGTCTTCCATAGGTTGGAATTTTTGCGAAAGCTCGGAAAAAAAAAAAAGGAAAAATAAAGAACGAACGAAGATAAAGAAACACGCGAGAGCCCCCGAAGTGAGTAGAGGGTGTTTTACCCTCGCATGAATGTAAAGGCTGTAGGTCAGCCCTCGGTTTAGCATATTTGAATATTGATAGACGCCTCACATCCCCGTGCACTTGGACCCAAAATCGCCCTCGAGTTTCGGCTTACCTCCGAACCGCGGCCACCTCAGGAATCAATCTTCGATGAGCCGAAGACCCTGCGTAAAAGCTGGTCAGCGACTCGTTTCGGTTTTCAGCAATATTGCCGGTCACCCTGCATTATTATTGGCGAAATTACATCGGTTGACAAAAATTCACGTTTTGTGTGAAACGTGAAAACTTTTCACCGATTATGGTAGGAACGACGTTCAGTGTGATGGAATTGATATTCGAATATTTTACATACGAGCAGTTTTATTCTAATTTGATTTGTTTAGTTTCTTTAAAAATACTGTTTTTATTAACAACAATTACGTTATACGTAATGTTACAGTTATCTGGTCAACTAAATTTTCTAACAAGGAAGGTGCTTACTAATTTTTAAATATCTATAATCTACCTTCATTCTAGAAGTATATTTTTTTTTGATTCGATCAGGTTTAGTTTTTGTGTTACAGATTTTTGTGTTACGGTAAAATTTAATGTCTACCGTTTCGACTTATCTTCCTTGATTCAGGGTGTTTTGTCATTTATTGTAACCAATCAACTGGTATTTGCAGTAAATAAAATACCCTGAATCAAAAAAGGTAAATCAAAACGATAAGCATTCAATTTTACTTGTAGCAGCTGTGACACAAAAAATAGACCTGACCCAATCAAAATAAATATAGTTTTATAACGAGGATAGATTATATGTATTTAAAAATAAGTAAGCACCATCCTTATTGCAAAACTGTCGTTACTGTTGTTGTTGTTGTTGTTGTTATATATTCGTAAACAGTAATCTGGACCGGTGATTGCAGCGCGGAAAATATAGCGTAATTAATCCAATTATCGTCGATAATCGATCCTCGCACTGACCCGCCTAATCGTTAATACCGAAATAATTATATTTAATCCCTGATTATCGTTCATCTATGCAGATGTACAAACGGCGTAGACGGATCACTGATCGTTATAATATTGCACGTGTGAAAATTTGATAAAGCAACGATCGTTTACTTGGCGGGTAAACATCGAATACCGGTGTTCAAAGTGTGGGAAAAATCAGTCACTGCAATCGGCATGAAATTAATTTTCACTCCACTGTGAATTATTGATAGTTTGGGCAAATATTTCGACAAATTTTCATCGCACGATATCAATTCGCACTTTTGTCGCGTCTGGGGAATTGATTTCGCGAAAGTTTGCTCAGCGAATGGAGAACCGCGGGAATGGTGAATTAAAGAGAGAGAGGGAGGGAGAGAGAGCGTGAGAGTGTCGTAGAATGGAATCGGCTGTATGTACCGGAGTGTTGCTCTGTCACGAGTAAAATCTACAACACAACTCTCTATACAGTCTCGCCCCGTGTTATAGATTAAAGATCGATAGTCACGGCACAATGGAAGAATATAGACGCGCACCCCCCGTGCCGATGTGATGCAGTCTGCACCCCCTGTAGCAGTGACATGTCCCACCTTCACCCTCCCGCCCTTCGACTCCCGAATTTATGCCTCCGCATACCGGGTGATCGCTATAAATCAGCCACGGGCCGCACCGATTTTTTAAATTTCAGTTCTACGCGTTGCAGCGATGCCCATTGAGCTGAAAATAATAAATGCATCGATTAATTGAGTTGACGCAAATAATCGAACATGACTTGATTGAATCGGTGAAAAATTAATCGATCAATCCATTATTTCGTATTTTCTGAAACGGTGTGTTTGAAACGAAAATTTCGTAAATTTTAGTACACAGTCCTAATGGCGGAATAGATTTTTGATAATTTCGAGTTTCTTTCAAAATATTTTTCAATTTCGGGTGACAATATTCATTCGCCTTTCACTTATTAAATCGAATAGGTGTATCAGTATGCAAGACATCGTTCGTATTGCATCGTTCATGGGAGTAAAAAAACAAAAACGATTTTGAAAAAAAGTCGATTATACTCGATTAATCGGAAAAAGATTATCGATTTAATAATTCTTAATGCATTGCTGGAGAGACAGTGATTCGCTTGAAAATCAAACAAATGATTGCTCCAATGCATCTGCATTGATATTGAGTACTTTTTATTCGTTTTCACCTTGTCGTGTTGATTTTGGGTCAGTGACCAATTTTTCCTCTGTTTTTTGGTGATTTTCAACCGTTCTTTGGAATTTGTATCAATTTTAGGATCGTAGAACTATGAGAAATCATTAAAATTCACTTGGTTTAATCGAAATTAATGAAAGCACACGACAAACTACAAGCCAATGTACAATGTTAACGAATTACAACAATTTCGCGTACAATTAATTCTTGATACGTAATTCGATTGCGATTCGCAATAATTTACAATCATATTATATAGGTATCTCGATTGAATCCTCATTATTTCAAAGAATATTCCAGTCATCGATGTATCTATAATTCACAATCCGATTTCCAACAGTTGAATTAATAACTATACCTTGATTTAGTGTGTTCGGCAGTAGTTTTCTTTTTATTTTTTGTTTACATATTTATCAATTCGCCGCGCATAATTCCTACGAATTTAAATCTAATAAAATCAAACTTCTTTCTTTCTGTGGCAAATCAACGACATTTCTCTAATACCTATAGATATAAAAAATTTACATTCAAACGGAATTGATTTGCTTCGCGGAAAGCGAAATGAAATTTTTTTTTTTTTTTAATGTATTTCTTTTTTTCTTTTTTTTTTTTTTCTCTTACACCGCGAGGATGAGCGATTCGTGCGGGCGTATAAAAATCTAGACGGTGAATCGGTAATTTTGGTTTGCCGAGCGTGATCACCCGGTAGAATCGTACGTGAGGTGGAGTTTGTATGAGCCAGGGATGCGGAGTAAGGTAGGTTTAGCTGCCCCTCCCACTTCGGCGGGGGTTTATTCTATTATACCTCGACACAATCGGTAAATTATTACAATTACTGCTTTATATACGTTATACAGGCGCGTACGTACACACATATATACAGAGCCGTAGAATCCTGAAACACAGCTGCCGAGTCAGCTGACAAATTTCACCAATTCCCGGGGCGTTCTCCATTTATGCTCGTTTATTTCCAACGCAAACAATCTCGTATTTTCGGACTTGTTAACTATGTGTCAAATTTACTTTTTCACTAGGGTGCGAAACTGAAAGTGAAAAAAATTTTTTTTAAATTTTACAGGCAAATGGACGAGCTCGAAAAACGCCGCGACCCAAAAATAGAATAAGGAAAAAAAATTAATGTGGTTCTCATTCCTTTCGTGGAAAAATAAAATATTCACAGATGTGAAGAGATAAATAGAGTTTCTGTTTAAACCTTACAGACGCATATTCGGTATTCTCGATAAAAAAAAAAAAAAAAGAAAAAGAGAGGATAACCAAAAAAAAAATAATAATTTCAAGAATAATATACGAATTCCGCAAATCCGCAGGAGTTTTAACGGCAGCGAAGCGAACGATGGGACTGTAATCGCATTGAAGGTACGTCAATGGGTCCTTTATGTCGGCGGTACGGTACTTTATAAATCGCAGTTAATCCCGCGGGCGTGAAGAAAATTTCAAACATGTCAAACGTATATATGTGTCGGTAAGCTTGAATGAAACGAAATAATATCGGTGTATTAGATTTTTACAAATTTTCTATCTTTACACCGTTTTCCCACTCTTTTCTTTACAATTTCTCAATTTTTTTTTTTTTTTTTCTTCTCTTTTCTCTCCTTCCTCCTCACCTCCTCGGAGAGGAGATATTTTTGTCGCGCCTGTAAATATCATCCCGTCGCTTCGCGAACAAACTCCCTTCTCGACAATGGATGTGTCCTAAACGCTCCTCTTTCACCGGTGGTGTGTAAATTCGCCAGAGCCACAACCAAAGAGCTGTGTGATGGATTAGCCGACCTTAAACGACGTCTCCCCTGATGCATCCCCCGGGATCCCCGTTTCTTCGATTTTGAATATAATTTTCACTTGTAAAATCGTTGATTGAACGCTTTAGGATCCCATTGTAAGGGAGGAAATATGACGGCTGAAACGGACGCCCCCCTTACAGTTGCTGTCTTCCTTTCTTCACTCCTCCCCCTCCCATCTCTCTGTCACACCCCTCGCGCTAATCGCTACTCTCCTGCACACCCATTGTCGAGACACTCTCGTAATTCAATCGGTTCTGCCCTTTATTCTACCGATATTGAAAATCCGTTCTTGTAAAATTTCAGATGTGAAAGAATAAATGGATTGATTTGAAATAAAAAAAAAAAATCTATCGTACCGCAAATTAAATCGATGAAAGTTGAAGGATTTTAAAACTAGAAAAAGCTTATCTCGGTTATAATTCCGTAGTAGTGAAAAATATGCAAGTGAAGCTGGATGAAACTTTCGTAGAAAGTATTATACGTGTCTGTAGACTTTGTAGAATATACAGATCGTGTAAAAAGCAGTCGCCTGACGTTGAAAGCGATCGAGAGCATACGTGTATATACGTCGACGGTAAGTTGCAGGGGTAAATGGAGCGTGTCTGACAATATGGAAAATAAGGAAAACTATCGGTAGGTATGTGGAACTGTCGCCTTTTCGCGAGACGCGCGAATGCAGGTGGCGGGTGTCGGAGGAAAGCGCCGCGAGAATTGAGAGGGGGGATATGGAAGTAGCTTCTCCTGCGCACGGCGAGTGGCGAAAGTCCGTTTTACCCGTTTTGGAAAAGTTGAGGGAACTGTATATGCGAAGAAGGGAACGGGGACGAAGAGCGGGGGATAAAATAGAAGAGGTGAGTATCCGGGGAGAGGCGAAGAAAGGAGGGCCGCTGAAAGGAGTCTCTTTATATTCACGAATCAATCCCCGGCATCTACGATATATACCCCCGCTTTGGAACCGAGGGTGGAAGGTGGAGAAGGTGGAAGGTGGAAGTGGAAGGAACTCGAGGGCGCGTGGCAAACTTAACTGTTGCTTCCCCGAAACGAGAGAAACGCGCCGCGGAGGGCTGCCCGCCGATTTTGTCGCAGTCGAAGAATGGGGTGAAATTTAGTGTCGTCCTATACCGGAGCTTTCTCCGAGGCTTCATCCTCTCCTTCGAGTCCCGCTTCCTATTTCTATTCACCCGCTGCTACCCTCCCCCCTCCACCATTCTTATTTTTCTCACTCGAGACACGCTTTTTCCCCTCCCCCGCCCCCCCCCCCTCCCCACTCCGGAGATCGAAGAAGGGGAGGGTTAAGTGTTTGATTCCTCGTGTACTTACGCTTCTCACACCCTCGCACCACCACCCCTCCCAACCGAGTCAACGTTATTTATTTAACCCCCGACTACCCTCTCGTCCTCGTCGTTTACCAGCTACTTACTTTTAGCAAGGAGATTGGAGGAAGCCCCCGCTTTGTGCTTTTTCAAATTTAAAAACATGCCGCTCAATCCTATCTCAAATTACTCTTTACAATATTCGCACGTGGATATTTTTATTTCGCAATCGGATACATTTTTTTATTTTTTATTTTCTTAATGACAATATCATTAATTTTGATACTGCTTTACACACAAATTGATATTACGCAAAAACCGTTATCATAATCCCTTTACTTTTTACTCTCTCACTGAGAAATTCATATTGTCAACATAAATTTGTAATACAATTTGAATTATTATTATCATTATTATTATTAAGAAAATTGTACGTGTACAATAAATTCGATATAATCGTCTCGATTCTTAATTCAAAAACTCGAATCTAGAGACTCAATAATTTTCAAAAACATTTGCAATTGTCCGTTTTGAAAACGTCAAAAGTTCGCAACGATTAATTTATCAGAAGAGAAATGACGAGGATGGAAAAAAAATAGAAGCAAAGAGAGAAAAACGATTAGCTCCGATAATCGTCGGCCACTTTTTGACCGCACAATGAGGTATAGTATAACACGGGGGAAAAAAAAAAAGGAACAGGAGAAAAGAATAAAATCCCGAGGGCTAATAGCCGACAAGCCGAAATCCAAACGGTACGAGGCGTTGAGTAAACAGGACGATAAACCACCGCGCTGTACGGTAATGCCCATAATCCAAGGGTCGCCGGACCCATTGTTACCACTTTAGGGTTAGACATAACTCCAGGCTGCCTCCGGGAACAAGCATCTCTCCCGTTTCCCTATTACAACGATACACAATCGAAGGTAATCCCCAAACACCCGAAATATCCCTGCGCACCGTTTTACTCACTTCCCGGCTATTGAGCCGACTGATTTTCACATCCTGATAACAATATGTGACATAAGTAATTCGACGCCAGCGGATCGATGTGTTATTGTTATAATAAATGGGTGAATTGCATCAGCACTTGGGAAACTGTATAATAAGTCGGATTTAATTGTTATCTCGTGTAATATTTTCAACTTCCAGTTTCTCTGTTTTCAGAGAAAAAAAGAAAGTTGTTGCAATCGTTCCGAAAATGAAAAGTTGAGTTGAGCACGAGTTGCCGGATTTCAATGATTTCGGTCTCAATCGACGTCGCTTTTTCAAACTTAGAAATACTCAAATTTTGGCTTTGATCGGTTCGGTACTTTTTAAAATATTTAAACAACAAAATTCCAAAAGATCAAATAAAAATGATGACATTTTGAGAACGGATGAACGAATTTGAATTAAAATTCGTGCCGTGATGGATTTTTGGATCGTTAATCACGAATCTAAGATCAAGTTTGCAAAATTTAAATTTCGTGTATTCAACAAGCTGAGAAAAAAATTAAAAACATTTGGATGTTGATGAAAATTGATACTAGACGGTTTCTTGGGTGGCTGATCACGAATCTGAAGTCAGATTGCGAGATCCAAAATGGCGATCCAATATGGTGGAAAAAAAAATCTAAAAACATTCCAATTTCTGTGGAAATTGGTAGGCGGAGATTTTTCGGGTCATCGATAACGAATCCAAGCTCAGACTTCCACGATTTCAAAATAAAAAAAAAAATCGTCATATTTTCATGCAATATGGTATCCGAGGGCTTTAAATCGTTGATCACGAATCTGAATTTGTAGTTCGAAATTCGAATTGAATATAATTTTTTCTTCCTCTACAAACTTGAAACCTTCAATGTAAAAACGGGAAGTTCGAAAGCCGGCTCACGGCCAGTCTAAAGCCACTTGTGTTCTTCTTGTTCACGTAGAACGTGGATCGTGTCATAAGAAAATCGCGTCTCATATTAACGGTACAAAACATAGCAAATCACGCATTGTAATTGAATTTAATAACATTTCGCATATATGCGTGCAGTCTGCGCGCAATTGAAACAACATCGGTTAAAACGTCAGCTCAATCACTTGCCCCATATTCAGCAAATTTCCCAGTGTTGACAGGGTGTGGAAAAATTCTCCAACCGCGATGCGAAAGCGCGCGTCTGTGTGTGCGCGTGTGTGCCGTGTCAAGTTTTTAATTTCATAAAATGCAAATTAGTCGCCTGGCTCCGCGCGTTATTAATTTCGAAATAGCACGTATGCAGGTACGTACGTTGGTCGCATATAGGCGTGTTTTACCATGTTCGCATATGAAACGACCTAGACGTATATACGGACGGGGTGTAATTCCCATACATACATTACACCCGTCCCTCGTAAACTCGCTAAAGCTGCAACGCGTACTCGTCCCATGACTTTTACATTCACTCCCGTTCCTATAACGTGTAAAAATATTATAATAACAATATAAAAATTGGAACCTTGGAGAAAACGTGTGGGAATATAAGGTCTTCCCGATACGTGTTACACGCCTCACCGTTACTTGTGAGAGAAAAAAAGTCGTCGAATCAATTAGATGTGCGCTCATCGGTGGCGAAATGAATATTTGTTTCCATTAATTCGAGATTTGTTAGCTTGACAAATTGACATTCGGTTGAACTATTCAAAAAGAAACGTGAATTGCAACAAATGAATATTCATTTCACCGTAGTTGCTTCAACGACTTTGTTCTCTCGGTGTACTTACGTCTGTGACATAAACAATTTTCTCAACATCACCTCTGGAGTAGTGAAATAACGCAGGTACCCATACAACAATTACTCGTATTACCGTGATGCAGCGTTGCGTCGGTTTACGAAGCACTTGTATACACTTGAGCGCAGCAGCAACACGTTAAACGTGAGTTGGGGGGGGATATAAAGAGGGAGGAAAGTGGGTAGAAAACACGTTTGTGTGCGCGAGGCGAACGCCCGGAAAAGCCAGGTTTTTATTGCTAGTCTAGTTTTTATTATTCGAGTAAATGCGCCATATGCCAGCCTTCTGCCAGCAGCAGCCGAATGCAGAGAAAGAGAGAGACTAAGAGGAGAGGAGAGGGTGAAGGGTGAAGGGGTTCGTTCGTTCTTTCCCGACGACGCCGAGGAACTCGGGAAAAACCGAAACTCCGTAGAGCGCGTACTGGAGTGCACATACTGCGTATGTATTGTAGAGACATGGGTATATAGAGGTGGTTGCGAAAATAAATACGGTCTGCGAATGTGTGTTTTGCACTGTATAACGGAGCGCAGGGAGTATGGAGTGCACACATATGCCGAACGCGGTGAAAACGTCGAGACTGTCGGACGGAAAAGACGACAGTGTATGCCACCACCTGTCGTATAATTTCCCAGATTTACGACGCTGCGTAAATTGCGTAAATTGCATGGTTACGCTCCAGCGATGCTGCAGGCGCTCAGCTTCGCGAACGACACGCGCCATTTGGCTTTTTGTCCTCCTACGGTTCCTGCAGCCATTCTGCTGCACCGCCCTGTGACGAAAATAATATTTCATATTCTTTAGACGACTGAGCGCTTGCTTATGCGTATATGCCCGAGCTGAAAACCGTGATGAAAAACGATATCGCGAACCAGGCGATCGGTATCGGTGGTTAAGAATCATTGGATAACCGGGGATAACTGATAGTTTTAAAAGGCCGATATTCTTCCCAGTGATTTGGCTTCAAAGTTGATTTTCTTCCCGTCTCAAGAAGCCCCGGTTTTAGTAGCCAAGTGAACAGAATCTATATGTGATTTCTTTTCGGCGGCGATTAGGTTACTAATTGTTTCGAAAACATTGCTAGTTCAATTAAGCCCCCGATAAAGCCCAGGGTTTAATATTTAAATTTCAATTTATCAATTTGTTTGAGTTCTGAGAGAAAAGTGATTCCGAGATGTGGAAGCCACGACAAAACCCACTTGGGGCCTTATCTACGTAAACCGAGGTTTTTCATACCAAATCCCTAGTGAAATCTTGACAATGAATTCTTCAATTTTTGCGATTCGCCTGAAATCTGATAAAAAACAAGTTGCAAAACGTGGAAGCCTTGGTAAATTCCGTCTTAGGACCGATCTGCGTGAAACCAAGATTTCCATACTAAGCCCCTAGTAATATCTCGATAATGGATTTTTAAACGCGGCGATTCACTTGAAACCAAATGAAAATAAATCTCAAAATATGGAAGCCCCGGTAAATCCCGTTTTAGGCCTGATACGCGCGAAACTCAACCTTCACTCGGCCCCCATTAAGATCTTGATAATTGCCCATTCTAAACTACCGTTTTATTTAAAACCTGATGATAATAAGTCTGAAAACGTGAAATCCCACCAAAAATGGAACGTGAAGATATCTCCGTTAAAAATTTCTTCCTAGAGTTGGATAAATAATCCGAGCAATGCATTCGCCGCGGAAAAGGCATTAGTTTATTACGTCAACTCGGGCTGTTTCTGCGTAGCTATGCGGTAAAGGAATTTGGTATGTAGAGCCAGCGAGATGTGAACTCAACTCAGAAACGACCCCGTGCCGTTCAGGGTCGACTGGGGTCGTGGTAACACCTTGCAGTGATGCCTCCGATACACCATAAATTATTATATTCATATTACATCGCGGCTGTACGCGTCCCTGCGCTACTGCCACCCTACATCGTACGTTTCGTTTTACTTTTAGATTTATACCAACCAGCGACTCTCAATGTCGATATAAATGCAACCTCTGCAGGCTGCCGCTCATGTTTACGACCCTTCGCTTCAGACCAGGGTAGGTACTTCTTAATGCGTCTCGACGATAGTATATGTATACATATGTTCTTGCCGATTTCTCGTCGAGAACATAAGCTTACGCGAAAATATTACTTCAATTTGAAAATCCATTTTTTTTTATTTATTTATTTATTTTTTTTTTGAATTTTCCCCGATTAATACGCCGTGTTTTTCGAAACGATGCCGGGCATTAAACTTCTTTCAACCTTTCGCAAGTATTTCATCGATCAAAAGAACACGTACCCAAGCGGAATTCTATTTCCCTTTTTTATGGAAAATAACGAATTTTTGAAAAAAATGAATAAAAACTTTATGAAAAAAACCACCCAGCCAGAAGTGAGATAAAAATTTAAACTCAGAGGCCAATCTGATTACAGCGGTGTCTAAATCGATTAAAGTAGCGTAGTATTTTTGATTCAACGTCCTGTTGTTCGAAAAAACCGAAAGTTGGCAGACTTTGTAAATATTGTGGTCAATAATAAATAGCGTTGTTGTAACTTTTGTTAAACTTTGAATGTGACTTTTGTTTACGCAATAAATTATTTCGTTCTGACGTTAAATTTGCGATTTGAAAAAAATTTTAAAAAAACAACAAGCAACCAAGAAAGTGCCCTGAACCTAAAAAATGTCCACGTAACTACTCAACGAGACGAATCTCGCAACGGCGCAAAAATATCGGTAACAAATACGTCAAGGTCAGCCGATTCACGAGTGGGGCTTTTTGGTGCTTGTCACCTTTCTACGTACACACATAGACGTACATACATCGACCGTTGGTGATGGGCAAAAAAAAGCAGGGGTAAGAAAATGATTAAATATCGAGTATATAGAGTGGCGGCTGATATTCCGTAGGCAATTTCCACACGTCGGTGTAACCCGCTCGTATATTACCTTCTCGGGGAACGCGTGCCGGGCACAAAAGGACCAGGGATACACAATGGACATCGGGCCTGTAGGACACCAACGGACCCTGTAGGAGTCTTGAGCTGGCTGAAGTGGGGCGATTTGGGGCAGGAAGGTACCTACCTACGTCGCAGATGTGACTGCCAACCCTCTCCCTCCTTCCCCACCGTCACCGTCTCGTCGGAGAACGAACGAGCCGGCATCCCAACCCACGTCATCTTGACATCAATGCCCAGGGTGCAGGTTTCTCTCTCTCTCTCGCTCTCTCTGCCGCTGCCCCGTTACAAGACTCGCGCGCGATATTATATGGACGAGGGAAATCTTCCTTTCTCGAGGCCAGTTTCCACCCTCTCCTTACGTACCCTGTGCAACTCCTTCAGCCAATATCCGTCCGAGTTTGTGTGCGCGGATGTCGGTGTGCCGAGAGCCGCCGAACCCCCAGCGCATAAGGTATATTCATACTTTTCACGTCTCTACGGAGAGGCGAACATTCCTCTATAAAGCTTCTTCGAGCCACTGCTATGCCGCGTGCTGCACTGCCAACCATTTTTACTTCCTTCATTTCTATCCCAGTTCTTTTTCTCCATTTTTTAAAGCATTCTCGTTTTTCTTTTTCCTCTTCATACTCGAATTCGGTTATGGATGGTTTCATTCATGTCGTATTATAATTTGATCTTGATGCGCTCTCGAACCTCCTCACAGACTCGAGTGTTATTCATTTTTAACCATTTGCAAGTGTCAACTATATAAAATGGTGTCAAGTTACACGAATTTTTGACGTTACTACTTGAGGTCCCGTAACAAACACCTCGGCCATATATTATAAAAGTATTTTAAGGCCTTCGCGGTCCTTCGAAAACACGAAGTCAGTTGTCCCCACGCTTGACGTGCGAATGGCTGAGTCGAAGGTTCCGTCTGTAGACCAAAATCGAGATAGTAGAATTGGGGGTTCTTATAAGAAGGTGTGACTGACGGGTATCGACAGAGCTTTCGGAAGTGGATCCGTTCAATCATTTCAAGAGCTCGATTCCCGATAGGAATCAGACGTATAAACGTAATTACTTTCGGTATATCAATATACGGGAGTGGTCGGAGTGAGAGGTGCGAAATACTTTCCGGGGTAGCAGCATTGGATAAGGATCGGAACGACCGCGCGAAGTGATACAAGGTATACGAGTAGTCTTCCCCTTTGATGGAAGGATATAAAGGGTATAAAAGGATATATCCTCCGACTTCCTCAGAGCCGCGGTGTGCGTCTCGTCGACCAAAGAAAAGTCATTCAGCCAAAGAGGGGAAATTAGGACACTCTCTTCCAAAAAATGCGAACCGGTTCACATTTTGTCCAAGTCCCTCGGGTCGAGCACGCGTCCGGAGATTTGTTCACGAGATAGGTGTACCTACCGATTTCTCTGAAAGAGCTGCGAGTCTTTACTCCTCACGGAATTAAGGCCACCATGGAAGTGGATCGCTATCTAACCGCCCTGGATCCCAGGCTCACCTTACGCTCTCCGGTTCGCCGTTCGCCTGAGAGGTGAGGAAGGATCCCTTTGTCATTACCGACATCCACTCGCACTGCTCGCATAGTTTGCATAGTTCGTTGCTCTTTCGGGGCACCGTTTACGCGCGGAAACCACGCGCACGCGTTCTCGGTAACCGGAGATACCACCTTGTACAACATTCGGCCCACCCCGCCGCCTCATTAGGCGCCCGAAGCGACTCGCCACTTAAGAGCTACCCTCGGTGCTGACGGTGGCACTGTAGGAAGAGGCGAGGAGTCATCGGTAGCTTTTTTGGACTCATTAAGTCTGGCAGCCTCCGTTCCGGAGTGGTCAAGCTTTCGGCACCGACGCCCCATGGACGCGTGAACTGGAAGGTGAGGATGGAAGGAGGCGAGAGACGGAGGTGGAAAGCTCGTTAGGGTAAAAGGCGCGATTTGTTTTCCAACGTCGCGCCGCCGTTCCTGAACTAGAAAAACAAATGTCTTCCTTCGGGAATTTTTCGTTAGGATTGGTATTTACTGTCGCCAAGAGCTGATACCGAGGCAGAGGGAGCGCTGAGATATCTATGCTTTTAGTGTTTATTTTTACTCAAAACACCGGCTTACACACGCTCCGTCAGCCCCGACATTATCAATCACCCCGTACAGCCGGCTTCTCACTTACGTGATTATCCATCCTCGAAAACCCGGAGCTGGCAACGGACTTTTCTTTTACCTCGTCTTGATGCTGCACGTTCCTGCAGTTTGTTCACACAGGTAAACGTGCCCTTTTCGAGCCCACGGTGGACGTACACTCTCGGATAATTCACCGGCGAGATAAGGGATGGAATGTTGCCGATAAGTCTCATGCACGTTTTCGAAACAACCCGTGGATAACGTTCCTACTCGAAATTCGTAGAAAATTTTCACCCCCTGTCCGCATTTTTGAGATTAAAAAGAGAGGAGAGAGAGAGAGAGACTACGTGGAGTGGATGAAACACTTCTGGACTGCTGAGGCTAAAATGCATACTGCTACGGCTCCTATCTACTCTCCTCTATGTTTCATTCTCCTTCAATAATTCCCACATGGTATTCTGAGGTAATTTTTTTTTTCCACCAGAGTATTTTTACCCCCGCCAAGCTCAGGAGCGACATCCCTGAGGTTTTCGAGGCGTTCCTGCATCTCCTCCGCAACATCTGCCGGAGGTGGAGCCCATCTCCGATCTCTGAGCGCGAATTGGTGTCAAAGAAGTGGCTCTAAGGTCGTAGCTTTTATTAAACCCCTGGATTATAACGTCACCGTCATCCTCTGACGATTTATTGACGTTAGCCGAGACGGCGGACCGCCGGGCGTGGCCAACGGGCCATTTATCGCCAAGTCCCTTCCACACCTATTTCTTGTCCAAGATCAGCTCTTTCGAGGAAAGGTGTGTTGCCCATGACGACCGAATTGACCGGAGCAGTTATGATTAATCCGTCACGTGTCCAGGTGGTCGTACTTGATGATTAGAAAGGAAGAAGGAGAAAGAAACTCCGCGAAATCCTCGGCCGAAGAAAAACAACAGGGGGAAGATCAGCAGCGTTCACTCAACACGTGGTCGTTGAAACCATCCTCGGAAACTGGATACCGGAGTCCTTCTCATCCCTGCGGAGACTTCAGCCCGTGTCCCTCGGGACGCACGGAACGAAGCGCCTACCGAGAGAGCAGGTGGTAACCACCGGCGGGAGATCATGGCTTCGGGTCATGCCTCCAGGAAGCGAACCACGCCAGGACTGTTTCATCCGGGGATCCAGTAGTGTCCCGTACGTCCCAACTTCCTGGAGCATCATGTGGTCTCCCGTAATAACAACTGGCTCCCCTCAGGAAGCCGGAAAAATCTCTGCCGACCATGGGTTCCTTTTTTCTCGCGAGTCCCGTTTTTCCTCTCCCTTATCGTTGTTCGACAAAGAGACTACAAACCAAAGTTATTGTACTTTACAACGAAGGGAAGCCTGAGGCGCGCGATTCGCTGTTCACATATTTACTATTTGTCTTGGTAACTTCCAACACTGTGCATATACTTTACCCACCCCTCCATATAACGCGCGACAAATCCCGCTCGGTTCCTGTCCCGGTTAGTCATCCCGTAATTTACTAGATGTTAATGAGACGCGGTGTGTCGCCGGATTCCTTCATTGGTTTGCACACCTCGCTCACACTGCAAACTGAAAACATTCGACATGAAGATCATCCTCTGCAGACGCACGTCCTCATCAGCAGGAGTGATTACTCTCACGCGACACGGATTATATTTGAGGCGATGATGAATGGACTGAATGCCCGTTTTCTCCACGATGCCTTTGCTTCTTTATTCTCTCTTTGCAATTTTGCTTTGCGGTACATTTATGCTGGTAACGAGTCGCCGCGGCTCAATAGCCTCGCAGCAAAAGGCGCGACCAAAAGCAGCCGTTGATTACTCCTGAGGGATTGATGCCGCCGCCTCCTTCTTGCGGGGACCAGTATTTGCGGTACCTTGGATATACGCTGCTTCCAGTCCCGGGTGATAGTGCGGAATTCCTTTGATAATTCTCACCGGAATTGAGGCGTCCGAAGCCACCCAGGGTTCACTTTTCCTCATTTCTCTGTACTGCGTTCCGCTCCGATGAATGCGGAACCCGCTGCGGAACGAAGCTTGCCGTATATAAGAACTTTTGATAGGCTTCTCCCACGTGTAAATGCGAAAAAGGAGGAAATCCGACAAGCTTTCATTTCTCACGTTATCCGATACCGTAGAAAGCTGCTCCAATTTTGAAAATTGAACACGGTTTTCCGACTAATGTTGAAAGATTTTGAACCACCCTCCAGTTTTCACCTCCGAATCGAAGACTCGTAGACTTCTCGATGATGAAGAAAACGGTTTTCATCGGTTATAATCACTGACTGAATTATCCGCGGACTGAATTGAATCGTAAACTACGGCAAGTCTCAAGACCGGTGCATATAATTTATTGGGAAGTCGACTGGGACGAGAATCTCGGTGTAGAAGGAGAGAGGAAAAAAGAGGGATGAGTCGGAGGCTGGAGCGGAGAAGCAAGACGTCAAAAAGAAAAAGAAATACGACTGAAACCAAACAACAAGAGAAATAGAATACCAAGAGTAAGACGAGACCTCGCTCTCCAGGAAACGCTAATAGCCGTTAAGTTCTTGGCTAAGCTGGTGAACACGTGGAAAGGATCATCGCTGTGCAGGAAAACGAAAAGAGATTTCGACCGCCACGTGCGGCGAAGCGAGACCAGGACCGACCGGGCGTGACCACGTGGTTAAACTCGGTTCAGGGTTTCGTGACTCGGTACGACTCGGGCTACTTTTCTTTGCCCAAACGAAATTCGATTCCCAGCATCTTCACGTGTCCCGATCAACGCGATTGCCCGACGATATAATCCACCATCCTGGAAACATTGTTGAGCGATCATTGTGATAGAATCTTGAAAACATGTAGTACCAACAAAACTTCTATCGGATTGTAAATGTGGACGTAATGATTTTTGACGTGTCATTTTGGCACGACAAGTCATCGGCATCGTCTGTTGGACGTAAAGCTTCTTCGTTTAATCGACACGTGAAAAATTCTCTGCATCTGCTCTTTCGATCCTTCGTGGTCAGACTTGTTTGTCGTCCCACAAGAGCTACATGGTTCCTGGGTTGAAAAAGTATCCAGTCTTAGCAAGGAAGGGTTAAACAAGAGGGTGAAATATTCAAAGTGGCACCTTATATTTCAGCGTACCAAGGAAGGAACCTGTTAAGGTAAGAAGGTAGGTAAATAACTGCGGAGTTTGTACGCAGGGTTGTATAATACCGATGCAGAGTAAAGCGTCTAATTGTTTTCTCAAGCAGTGGCTGCCTGTATACCTACATGTTTATGTATATGTATGCATACATATACATGAGCACCGCATACCTTCTTCTTAACTTGTACATACACAAGTGCCTAATAGCTAAGCTCGCGTTTTCTCGTACCGAGTTCCTAACTGGTTGGGCAAACGGGAGGGTGGCTTCGGGGAGTTATATACAAGAAGACGGGTACAATATGGGCTACCTTTGGCGGGTTCGCCTTCTTATTTGGACGACCAAACGAGTTGAGAATTCTGAAATAGTTTCGGCACATCTTGGCGGGCCCCGTTAGCACCATATCTGCGCCCGAAGGACGAGGGGCGCTCGAAATTAGTCGAGGAGCTGTACGCTTAGCTCGAAAATTTACGCCCCGACTAAGAAAAGCTAATAAGCGTTAATTTAATAAAATAGCACCGGTTGCCCGTCCCTCCCTCTCAACCCTTTCGCCGAACCCCCCCCCCCCCTCCCCGTATTCCGGCAGCAAGTATTCAACAACCTTCACCTCTTCTCACCTCCTTCTACTTTTAGTACTGCGAACAGATCACGCGTTTATACTATCTCGGAGCAAGGATAAGGACGCGCTTTAATTACTTTCCTTTAATTTACATCCATCCTTAAACTCCCGGTCCAGTCGTCGAGGGTATGTAAGATACAACGTCCGATTTACAATAGACTAAATTGACTGTTTGTTGTTGAGTGTAAAAATCACTAATTCCATTTAACCAGTTGAAATTCATCTGTTCATTTATTACAATTCACCATGTTTTATAATAATAAGCTTTATAAGGCGTTTACTAAACGCCGTTAAATTCCTGCTTCAAATTCTGTTCCCTTATTTTGATTTTTATTTTTTATTCTTACTGATCGAAAGTGCAGCTGATCGTTTCAATTCAGGCCAGAATGTGATACAAATCTTGGGGTAATAAAAAAATACTCAAACACACTCTGGCCGAACGTTTGATTTACGAATGAACATGATAATCGTTATTCTTTGAGACGAATTTCGGTCCGACGCGCGACGGGATGCTAGGTACATAACTTCACAGCTCGGGTGTTTATCGCCGGTTGTAAATATTACGTAAAAGGGTTGTAAATATGTCCCGAATGGAACGAACGGCGTTCAGCCCTCTGCAAGTCCGTGGATTCCATCTGACCGTGAAGGACGTGTCCGGTAATCGCCGGAGGTTCGTGACACGGAGTCGTAAATCATTCCAAAAAACGGTAGCCACTGTAATTGGAGGCTCAAAAACGGCCTTGCAACAGGACAAAGATGACGGTGATCGCCTTTGCCCTACAGATGGCGAAAGACTTGAAGCTTAGGGATACGTTTTCATTCGTATATGTTTTTTTTTTTCAACAGATCATTTCGAAAGCTTGCGAAATTTTTTGCGCACAGCAGTGATTTTTTTCTCACTAAATCAGTTTTCTCATCTTCATTCGGTAGAAAAAACCGACCTTGGTTCATTCTGATTTCGAAGAAGGGAAAGAATGAGTAAAATCACCTGTAGCGTCTAGACTTACATTTTTTTACACGTATATTTTTTTTGTATACATACATAAATACGTACATTCGTGTATGATAAACACGCAAAGCGAAGAGTCTATTAGCCGGAGAGATGGTATAACACCGAGGTAAAGCGCAAGAGTGCCTCTCTCAAATTCCATGAATCATTACGCTCGTTTGCTCCTTCTTTTTTTTTTCTTGTATCTAGTGCTTCGAACGATGCTTGTAACTCGATACGTGAACTCCCATCCCAGTCGTTTCCAACTTACTTTTTCATTCCCGGCTTTTTGAGGTTCAAACTTTGTCGCGAAAATGAAAAAACCAAAGAGCGACACTCGGTTTCGGGTTGTTGAAACACGGCCGGAGGATTAGCCGGATGACCTGCTCGGTTGGAGGAAGTTGGTATTGTAACGTATTAATCAACATCAGCCCCTCGTCCCGATATTTAATGCCCGAGATATTGCCGGTGGCGGCAGAAGCGTTTCGTCAGTCACGGCGGGCGGAAAACCGGGAGAGCCGGTGAATTTATTCCCTGCACCCGCGGCACAGAAGCGTGACTAAAAATTGCAATATATTCTCGCACGCTGCAACCAAGCGGTGCACGCGAATGGCGACGTCGCTCCATCCGCGCAAAACGCGTTCGTTATACATAACGCGTATACGTTGTATGTATATATATATATATATATATGCAAAGAACGTACATTACTGTACACACACGCACACACACGAGCGCATATGTATAAATCACACAAGGTATAGGTATTTTTTACTCGTTTTCGTTGAAATGAATAATTCTGTGCAAGTGATATTGAAATATGATAAAAATTACGCAATTTTCTTAAACAAGTGATGTATTTTATTCAGGCTTCCTGTGGATTGAGTTACTATTAATTTCTTTTTCTTCGAACTTAGCATCGTTTTCTTCGTTTTAATCTTGAAGCAAAAAAAAAAAAAATCGAATTTTACGACAACGGATTTTCGCTCAGTTTGATTTTTTTACCACAAGAAACCATCGTTGAGGATAAATAAATATTCATCGTTCTCATTTCATTTTGGAACCGTGACATAAAAATGTGTTTTCAGGTACCTGATTTTACAAAAAAATGTTTCATAGATTTTAAAAATGTCCGTCTTGATATGTCAAGGATATATTTCCTCACTTTACGAGACCGTGACATTTTCACAAAGCCGATCACCCGTCGGATTGACGCGGAATGCCCCATATGTATATTTAATCCCGGGTCCCGCAGCCACACACGCAAGCCTGGCCGCGTTTAATATATCGTATCTCTTAAGGGTTGAGCGGGGATTCGAGCTTGCGGGGTTACGGCTAAGACCGCAGTCCCGTTTATCATGCTTTTTACTAATAACCAAAGCTCGCTCTGCGATTCTCGGAAACCTACGCGTACGTCATGTGGGTTTTAATTCAAGACACATCGCTCTACTTAACAGAATTACTATGCACACGTACATACGTATCCGTACGTAAATTTGTACATGAGAAAAAAGCTTCGAAACTGTTGAAGAGGATGAAAAAAAAAAAAAAATTCGTCGGAGGGATGAAGCTTCGGTTTCGTTATGCGATCTGAATTCGAATGTAAACTTGGGATTGAAGCCTTTTTTTCTTCTTCTTCTTCTTCCCTCCTTTTATATACTCCTCCCGTTATACGAATCTTGAAATAAATTTATTCTGCGCAATTTAATTTCCTCCTAATTTGTCGTATTTTTGGTTAAATGCTTCACATTTTAAGGTGATTCATCACCCGTGAAATAGCTTCACTCTTATACATATATATACATATTAATTTGGTCGTTTCAACAGAAAAATTCAATCCAAGAATACGTCTCTTAATTAAGAGTCGGCATTTTTTGTTGGCCGAGAAAAATTAATTAAACCATGTAGTAGACTAATTTGAACGAAACATTTATTACGGAAAAAAAAAAAAAAAAGTTTACCGAGCGTAATCATAAAACGTCTGTGAAATATTTACAAAAACATTCGAAAAAACAGTGCGTGTGTACTTTAATGGGAGAAGAAAAAAAAAAACTTTTTCGACCGTGGCACAATGAGTTTTTTTTTAATCGTACCCACTTGCTCACCGATAATTGTAAGCTCGTGAAAATTTGACAAGAGCTTGTTGCTTTCTTTGCTCTTCTTTTTTTTTTTGTTTTTTTTTTTTTTTGAGAAGGTACGTAACCTAGTTAAGCACACAAAAGCTCCCCGAATAATCGTACGCGCAGTTTCAATTCCCCGAACGTTTCGCGGGGGGTGTGAAAATTCATTTTCCAGTCATCGAGGTGTCGGGAATTCCTTGCGAAAGAGATCGCAGCTTATCTCGAGAAAATATTTCGGGTCGGGGGTGCGTTTTTTTTTTTTTTTTTTTTTTTTTTTTGCGGCCGGTATTCGACCGCGGCTTAGAAGGTGATTTTTTACCGCGGCACGTCGAGAGGTAACTTATGGACGGGTTGAGATTCTTAAAGAACTCGTGTTCCCCCTCCTGAGGGTCCTCGGTTCTCGGTACGGCGTTGAGGAGATGAAGGAAGAAGGAAGAAGGAAGAAGGAAGAAACGGCGCGGGATGCGGGAGAGCTTTTATAATTTCACCCCTAATTTATTTTATAGCCGAGCTAATAAAAAACCAACTACCCCGATATATATCCTCGGCTTCTCCTCTTCTTCCTCTTCCTCTGACTCGTCGTCTTACTCCTTACCGGTCTCGGATGTGCAGGGAGCAGAGGCCTCCCGAGGGATGAAAAGTGAGCCCCGCTTTACGCTTCCACAATAGCGAACACGTGTTTCACTGCGCCGAGAATATTTTCACCCCACCGAGACGCGGACAGTCACCATTCTTGTCGGGATACGATTAATTTAACGCTCCGCGAGGCGAGTGCATCTTGGCGATAAAATTGCCGCGGGGTAAAAAGATTTTCGGATTAATCTTTCCTGGGGATGAGAAGAAAAAAAAATCACGGCTCGCTATTTCTGCGTCATTTCGCATCCCGCTCAATTACACCGCGTGCAATTATTCCATTTCCATTTTATTTTTTGCCAATTCTTGCACGACGATTCAATTTATTATTTATTTATTTTTTTTTCTTCATTTGTAACGAATAATCGATAACATTTTCTTCACTTTCGTAAAAAAAAAATTGTAAATTTTATTGGACAATTGCATGCGGAAGAGAAATCTGTTGGAGAATATCGAACGATGATAATAGGATTGTATGCGGACCAAAGGAACGCAACAATAGAGAAAATCTACTTTCAACGAATAAACGAAGACCGGACTGTCAATCGATTTGAGCACAGTCGAGGTCCTTGAAAGGTGGATATAAGATATGAATTCCATTCGTGTCCATTATACTCTATATCTTTTGGGACATTATTTACATAGCCGGGACGTTAAACGTGTTATACCTGTAAGCACGGGTAAATACAGACGTTAATCCAAGGAGGGATAAAACGAGGCGATGACACTTGCATTGTGCGTCACGTAGAGAGTCTGTCAAAACTGCCCTCGTCAAAGCAGCTTGACGTCGAATCTCCATTGATAAAAGTGTAGGGTGGAACCGTTTGGCAGCGGTCAGAAAGATCCTTAGAACCCCCCTCCCCACCAAAAAATAAAATCCTAAGGGAAAAAGTAAAACTGTATTAATATATCCGTCGCAAATTTTTTTCCCCCAAGAGAAAACTAACTGGAAATAGAATTTTTATAAGTTTCGAAAAATTTTGTTATCGACTCATTTATGTGATAATTCAGTTTCCGTAATCTTGCCAAACCGAACAACGACAATTTTCGTCGGCTGGTAGAAGTCTTTGATCGTTTTTCCATCCTTCGAATGTTGAAATTGTTGAAAGTGATGCGAAGAATTTTGTATCTTCGTAAAACGTGGAGGACCTTCCTCATCCTACTTTCTATTATTAATTTTCTCATTTTAAATATCTTTTTAAATTTTTTCTGTCGTCGACGTTCTATTTTCGCGAACAAAACTTTTTCACCGGCAGCGCGAAGAAACGAACAATAATTCCTCGAAGTAATTTCTAGTGAATGGATATTTGATGGGGTAAACATCCCCGTCCTTCTTTATTATCACCGGAGAATTTTTTCCAGCCAACTCTCGCACTGCCGAATAATTTCTCAGCTCTCGCCTCGTTTCGTACCTCGTTTCGTATAATCAGTTATTCTCTTCTCACTTCAAAGAGATCTCGTTAATTTTTTGTATAAATATTCGAGCATTGTAAAGAACTGACTAAAATAATGTTCAATTTGTCAAAGAGATTTCTCACTTCGAAAAATTTCTTAGCCTCTTTAAGTATAATTCCACGACCATTCGCGAATCGTCTACGTTGCAAGCTCTTTATTAAATAATTGCCAAGTGAAATCGGCTTAAACCGCAAACTCGGTGATTGGGAAAAATTGTCCCTCGATTTTTCTCTCTTATAGTTATACTTTTCTTGTTTCTTGCTTTATTTTCTTCCTTCTTTTTCGGCACGATCCTCATCAGTCTCCACATTTAATAACCCGTCGTAAATGGGCTTAACTGTATCGAAATAAATCAACAGCCGGATTAAGTCAAGCTCGGTCCACCTGCACTTAGGTATTGTTATAAAATATCTAAACCTATTAATCGACGGTACGTTAAGAGTAATAATAATCACTTGAGGGTCATGAATTAAAAATTGATATTCCTACAAATTCGTTATTTCAAATTTCATGCATCGATTTCTTAGCATTGAATTTATTCAAATTCTACAACTACTTCGAAATTATTGTTATTAATCTATTCATTCGTACAGTGAATTTCGAACACATCAAACAGATCTACAATTTATACGAACCGTTAGGTAATACAAAACGGCAGGCAATCGAACTGTTCCGAAATCGATCATCGGTGTGACAAATTTTTACAGGTGAGGGTAAAAATGTGGAAAAATCGAAGAACAGAAAAAGTCGGAACACTGAATTTCTAGAGGTGTAAATTTGTTTTACAGATTTTCGAAATCATATTGTAACGAGTTAAAATACAGAAAAGCGAGCGAAAATCTATAAGAATTGCGAAAATTACATATTCTGGCTTTTCATACACTTTGGACAATCTACGAGGTTTAAATTTCAAAATTTATACAGCCTTTCAAATAATGCAAATCGAAATAATTTTGACCATTCTAAATTTACGATCTTTAAATAATTATCCTGCGTCAAGTTTTGCAAAATTAATTTCCAATTTCATTCAAGGATCAAAAAAAAAAAAATCCGTTTTCCCGATTATCCGGCCGATAATTACTATCAAAAAATCAGCGGTTTCGCGAAAGACAAGGCGTGGTATTTGTCGATCGGGGCGGTTGATCCGTGCGTCAGAAAACGGCTTCGTCTGGGTTCGTTTAATGGCTCGTTTATCCGTCACCCGTCATCCGAGAGCGCCTAATCCCAGCATCCGTCGGTTGGAGGACGAGTCGAGCCTAGGCTTCAATTTCTGCCGCGCGTGTACAGGGCGCGTACTTAATTACGTAAAACGTTATTGCAAAGTACACGGTTTAATTAAAACGGCTCCGATCGGCCGGGGCTAACGCAAGGGAAACGACGCGATCTGAGCGTTTGAGGTGGAACTTTAAGTTTCGGGACGCGGGGGAACGCGTCTATTTTAATTAAACCTGCAAGGGGACACCGCTTAGTTCTGATCGCGAAAACGACCCCCTCGATTATTATTTCCAACTGACGACGAGCGGCGAACGACGTTGCGGATTATTTCCACTTACACGTATAATAATACAAATTAGGCGTGCCGCCGCGGCGAAGCGATTTTCTCTTTCAATTAGCAAGATTTTTCTCTCTTTAATTCTTAATCGCCTTACCTCGATGTATAAGAAACTAGAATACATGCAAGATTTTTAAAAGCAAACGAATGGGTACGAAAAATTTCAATTTCCCATTTAATTTCGACTTACGTTCCTATCGGAAATAAATCAATTTTCAATGTTTTACCGACAAAATTTATATACTTCTTCCTTTCCTGTCACTTTTTTCTACATACCTAAACGATTATGATTTTCCTAGTTTATATACTTATTTATTAAAAAAAATGAATAAATATATTGTTTTTCAGAAAATTCTTTTTCTAATTTTCAGTCCGATACGTTTTATATTCGCTGTTCGATCAGTTTCTGGTTTTTCACTTATTGCCCGTTTTCCAAATAATCGCGGAAGTTTAACATACAGACCAGAAAAACGGTTCCTCTGGCCTGTTTCTATCATTTTATAATTCAATATGATCAACGTTATTTTTAATTAATCGTTATTATTTTATTCGACACATTGTTTGATTTTTTAATTTTTTTTTTTTCAACCAATTGTAGCTGCGTTTATATCGCAACAGGCAAGCAATCGTTGGTTTTATTTTTACTTCACATTAAAATACACGTATTTACCTTGAATATTCCTGAAGGTGTGTTAAATTTTTAGGTAAAAACAAAAAAATAACTAACAATAAAACTGTGTAAGAAAATTCATTTATGACTATATGATAACGTGACGCGCAAAAATCCGTCTAAAACTAATTGTAAGATTGAATTGCGCCTTCGTTTTGTTATTTTATTTATTTATTTTTTTCGTTTCCTTCGTGTCTTTAATGGTTACAAGTTCGTACGTTTTATTAGTGAATAAAAGTATACGAAAATACCTCGCAGAGAAAGTATATATATAAGAGATGGGGAAAATGGAAGAAGCCGAGGGGAATCCTATCAGAGGAAAAGGATCCGCTGTCTTTTCAAATTTGCAGTGAGTTGTCGGGGCAGGTTACGAGGAACAAGTAACACCGCCTGACGTATATCAGACGTGTGTCAGGTGAGAGAGGCGTGTATAGAGAAAAAGAGAGAGAGAAAGGAGAGGAGAGGAGAGAGTCCGCGTTCCAGTGTCTTGCCTTTCCCTTTCATCTCGAAATATCCTGAATTTTTTCAACTTTGCAGGATGGTGTAAATAGCTTCGAATTGAAAATATTCGGTATACGAGTGAATTTTTGTACAGAGGCGTTTTCGTACCCCCGGTAACTGAAATCTGAAGTCGGTAGAAAACGGCAAAATTTGACGGTTTTATTTTTTTTCGTTTTTCTCAGAAACTGTTGTCGACGGATGAAACATGACTTGATCATCGTGTAGAGCGGAAAATTCTGCATCGAATTGTGTCATCGCATGTCGGAATCGGAGTCGCATTAACAAATTAAGAAAAAAGAAATTTTACTCATCGATGGAATCTAGGGAATTTTGGTAAAATAACTTCATTTTTTTTTTTTTTTAATTTGTTAACGTGACTTCGTTTCCTACATACGAGGATAAAATTCGATGCAAAATTTACCGCCTCTGCACGACGGTCAAGTAATTTTTCATCTATCGATACAAGTTTTTGAGCAAAGGGGAAAAAAACGTCGAATTCCGCATCAGACTCGAGTTACCGAAGGTCGAAAAAAAACCCTGTGCAGAAAAATTCAGCCAAATCCGGAATATTTTTAATTCGGATCTAAAGCTAAAGGAGTAAGGTGGAGAACAAGCGGAATTGCCGAAAGGTAAGCGAAGGGAAAAGGGAGAAACCGAGTTTTCGAAAACGCGACGACGCAGCGACAGCGATACTGCGGCCATTCTACGTTTGATTGCGTTGGAACGTGGCCGGAATGCAGAAAGGACTGGTGGACCAGCCGGATGCTGTTCCGTGAGTGCATTTCGCGAAATTCCCAGGGGAGAGGAAAAACGGGAGAGCCGGAAGGGAAGTCGGAAGGCTGGCTTCTCGTTTCTCGAGTCCGTCACGTCGTATCAAAATTCGAATTTCTCCGTGGATATGACGGCTCTTGAATCCGGTATTCCGATAATATGCATATGGCTGAAATATAATTCGATTTGAGAAAATTTCCCACTCTACGATTCTTCTTCTTCTTCTTCTTCTTTTTTTCTGATGCCGGATTCACGCTTCAACTTCGCGAAAGAAAAGTTAGCAGACAAAATACTGCGAAATTTGAAATTCGATGGTTAGTTTTCAGGGCGATTATCCTCGTAATCTTTCTTCTCTCATCGCAATTAGCGAGAAAATTGTTGGTCAAAAAATTGACTTGATTACGTTTTAGAATTGTTTGAAAAATTTCGGATACAATAACCGAACGAAATAGGGGGAATGAAACCAACCGTTGTGAATTTTTTTTCTTTTTTTTCTTTCTAAGCGAAACAAATAAGATTTAACTTTTATCCAAGATATAATTTTTCTGTGCGCACAAAATGCGGGCAAATTAATATTTCAATAAAAATTTCGTCGCTCGGACCGAAACGTAAACAAATTTGTTTAAACTTTTAACCTTCGTGTATAAAAAAAAAAAAAAAAATACCCCGTTGAATAACGTCATTCAGCTTGAATAATGACCCCAAAAAAAATAAGAATAGAAAAATGTAAAAAATAATCCCTTCGTCGATCGGGTAGGTATAAAAATTTATATTTCTACTCATGTCGCAGAAGTAAAAGCGATATTACAACTGAAAAAAATACCGCAAAATGAACGAATTCACTTGTAGCTATCAATTTACGTCGTTGCCGAGGAGTGAAGTAGCCAATTAACCGAACGTCCATCACTTGCGGCAAATAAGGATCAAAGGATTTCATAGCGACGACAGAATCGCCGGACGCAAGGCGAAGGATATGATACTGATAAGGGAGTCGGGACAGATCGCGAAGGGTCGCAAACGGGGTTAACCGAGATTCTTTTCCCCATCCATCGGTGTTCAGATTTCCGTCGTGGGGTTGAAATTCCGAATTTGAAAAGTTGAAAGTTGAATCAAGGAAACTTCAAAGATTTTCAGTTCCGTGAATTTCTCCCTATTCGATATTTTTACGTTCGGAATCCTGGTCATTCTGATTTTCGGTTTTTCTAAATTTTTTACACCCACTCGTCGAGTAAACTACGCTGTATGAGTATATTTCAATTATCGGAATTTTAATCTATCGAAACTTTGTTTTTCGGAATTTTCCTCCATCGTAACTTGAATTTTCGAAATCCTGCATTTCGAAACTTTGTCGTTTCTCCAAAGTTTGATTCCTTCACTTCAACTTTCGCCAGGAAATAATTGGAAATTAGGCGCTTTCGGAACTTTTCAAATTCGCAACTTCAACCCCGCCCTGGATATTCCAAATTTTCCGAATCACTCTTCTCCATATTTTTTTATTATTCGTACGTCAATTAATATGTAATTCGTTCCCGTCCGTTTCTCTCCCTCGTCTCAACATCCTGCTGCAAGACGGATCATATTGCGTCAGGAATGGGGTATAAAAAACTTACGAGCCGCAATCTAAAACTTATGGGGCGGGACGTGATGGCAAAATGGACCCTCTCTCTCTCTCTCTCTCTCTCTCTCTACGTGTTTGCGGGATGGAAACGCGTCTCCCGTTTTCGAGGAGAGCCAAACTTCTGCCCGCGGTTATTAGCCTCAGAAATCACTGCATGAGTCGCTCGTAGCCCGAGGGGCGAATCGCGAATGCAGCATCGCCGTCCCTCGTCCTTCGCTCACTTGTGAGAATTGCCTGTTCCTGCGGGACAGGAAGAATTATCCTGCCTTTTCTAATGATTGAGATTTTTACAGATTATCCCGGACCATTTCGATTTAATTTTTTTGATTTTTCGCTTGTCTTAATTTGTTCGGTTCAATTCACCGATTTTCACGAATCTTTGGAAAGGTATCGGTGCGAGCGGAGTAGAAAAATAATTTATATTCAATTTCCTTTACCTTTCAACAAACTTTTTCTCGTAATGATCATTCGCTAAGTCGATACCTGCTCGATTTTTGTTCCATCAATCGTACGCTTAATATTTATTCATTTATTTTATCTTCTTTTCATCAAAAGTCGCGTATACTGGAAGTTTCGTTTCCAAATATGAAAAAAAAAAAGAAAAAGAAAAATCAGCAAACCACCTTGACAAAATCATCGCGGAAAAGCCGTGAAGTGAGACTCGAATTTGAATTAAATGTCAAAAAGGAATCAGGCGTACCACCGAAAAGTGTAAAAAAAAAAAACCACGTAAAGAATAAACATAATTTACAAAGTCGGATTACAAACGAAAAAAAAAAGCCTGTCTCTGGTTTCCCGCAAGTTGATGTTATTCTTAATACATATATATATATATATTTTTTTTAACTTTCTCGTTTTCCATTTTTTTCTTACAATCTAACCGCGGCGGAAATCCGTCGGAGGTTCGCTAAACTCGTTATCGTATATGTAAGGAATTTTATCGACGAGCAGCTCGAGAAAGTCGGGCGTGTACCCGGAAACTGGATCGCAAAGCATCGATCGACAAACTGACAAATTCGCTCTGGGATCGAGAAAGCGCGGCGCCGGCTCCTCTTGGCTTCGCAGCTAAGAGCTCTCATTTATAATTACACCCTCGAATCGAACGAGCCATCCTTCCGGGGTATAAGGAACTCTCCCCGTACCTGCCTGCCAGTGTCACGGCCATTAAATTTCGCCTCTGCATTTACTTCCGCTAATGAAACCTCACATTCGTTACCCGTAGAGAAACTACCTCACGGGGCTAAGTTAGCGGTGAATCTGTTTCGAAATTAGGGTGAAAACAGCGGAGGTTATACGTCCCGCTTTTATCCGACGTCTTTCCGTTTAAAACGATCGTAATATATCATACGTATATACATATATATGGGGCATTCCACGTCCAATGAACGGGTCATCGATCTGACCTCCTGGGATTCTTTTTCCGACCAATGGATTTTTTTTTCCTTCCTTAAATAATTATTTTTTTTCGAATTATGCTTGTTTTTCTTGTTTCAATCTTGAAACAAAAGGAAAATCGCGTTTTACCAGAACGGAGATTCTTTTTATGTTATTTTTTACTACAAGAAACTGTTGTTAAGAATAAATTCCGTGACATGTTTTTTTTTTCTTTCTCGCGATAAACAAAAACTCGAAAAAAATATGCCTCCAAGTTTCCTAGAATATTTCCACACTCCATGAGGTTGTCGCACTTTTACAAAATGGCGGTAAAATTCCTAAAAATTACCGGTATTATTTTTTACCGAAACAAACCAAAAAAAAATCCACGTGAATTTAAGTTTTTGATATTTCTTGAGCAGATCTAAAAAAAAAAAAAAAAAGAGGAAAGAAACGTGTGGAAACAAATTTGACGAAAATAATATTAGTAACGTTGCTGTAACGATGCATATTTTTGAATAAACCGTTTCTCAGCACTGTTCTTTAAGATCGTCAAAGATCTGGTGAAAAAACGATGTACAAAAGATAGTCAAATGTTCGTGTATAGGTACTGAAAAGCCAACACTTTGAAAGTCATTCGTAAATTGCACGGTAATAATTTCTCTCCTCACGTTTCGTTACGTTGAAGTTATGTTGTAACTTCAGCCTCTTTAAATTTGTCTTTTTTCCCATAACAAAAGGATATAATCTCGACGTTTCCTATACGTACGAAATTCTCCAATTATCCTTTTATCGCAAAGAAAAACAAAAAAAAAAAAAATAATAAAACACAATTATCATCACTGCACGAACGTTGAAATAATCGTTTTCTAACTTTGAACAGTGGATTCCAATTCCGTCCTCCGGACTCGGAGGGAAAGGAGAAGCGAGAAATTACAGATTGATCGTCAGACAGTTTGTACAGTATAATAGTAATAATAACGATGATAATAATAATAACGACCATGATACCTTCGAGGATGATTAATATATTTCAATTAAAATCCATTCAGCGAAGAGCTCACCGTGACCGAGAATAGCGAATATCTAAAATAGGAGATCTCGGGGATGCAAAAAACAAAAAAAAAAAAAATCCAAGGTAAAATCTATTTCGATCGATATTTTTAGTTTTGGTTTTGTTTTTTTTTTTTTTTCCCCCTCTTTTCCATCCAGCGCAAACACCGGACGAACGGCGAACGAATGAACACGGCCAGGCGTCGCGTCGATCTTCTCCCGGTGATATTTTCACCGCGTGATAAACGCCTCTGGAATCTCTCGCGAAATTGGCGGCTTTGGCGCCTCTTCTAACTCCGGGGGCTGAAAGGGGCGAATAGTAGCTGCAGCGGCTGCAGGTTCCAGGGGGTGGGGGCGGGGGGGTTTAACGGCGCGCCAAGTACAGGGTGTAGAGTTTTGTCGAGAGTACAAAGGGCTGCCCGACCTCCTCTGCAGGGGTGCATGTGCCAAACCTACCTCCGCCAGGGTTGGAAATTTTTACACCTCGTTTTATCACTTCGCGACGGGTGAAAGGACAACGTGCTTCGAAAAGGTGGGGGGCGGGGTCTGAAAGGATCAAGAGTTCAAATTTTATCACCTATTTTTCCTTCTTCGCGTTTTTTTTTTTGTTTTTTTAATTTTAATTTTTTATTTTTATTTTTTTTTTCAGGTATCCACTCGAAGCTGATAACGCGGGGTCAATTCGAATTTTGAGTGTCGGTTCTAGATGTGAAATTTTGTATGTATTCTACTTGAGTGATAGAAAAAAATCGTTTCATCGGATAAAGATTATTTTTGTAGAAACCAGAACGATATTTCGGATTTAAAATTCTTCTATAACAGTCATTTAAATGCGAAACCTACTTTAAACTTTATTTAAGGCGAAATCAAAATTTGGCATCCAGAATCCAGATTCGATATTCGTGTTGATCGGTGTTATTTATCAACGTAAAAAGGAGAAAAGCAAACTTAATAAATAACAAATGGAGATTTCGGTTATTATTCGAAGACCTGGAATCAAAATTTTATTCATTTAAATATAAACTCAGAAAAAAGGGAGAAAAAAAAACAACTTTTCTCTGCCGACTTGTGTAACGTGCGATTTTTCTACTATCCGCTGTTTCGTACCTATTGAAAATTAAACACAGTATTCAAAGAATAGTCGAAAAAGTCACAGGAACCATCCCGAAAATGAAAGATTGAATTTTCACCAGATATCCAAGTTTTCGAACTTTGTGATTATTTAATATCTAGCGTTACCGCTGTTTACTTGTGTATCTAATTCTCGTCAAACATTGCCACGGGCATAACAAACATCATCTACTCGTCCATCTGTCTATAAATCTCTATTTTAAAGTATACTCACTGTTTCACATTATTATTAATTAGTTGTTTGAGACACTAATGTCTCCTGATGTCTTGCATTTATCCACGCTTTCATCTTCCCCGTTCACTAGCTTTACTCAATTATTAAGATACTACTTTTTTGTATAATCTGCTCTCTCTCTCTCTCTCTTTATACTTGTGGGTTTCCACCCTAGTATAATAATAACCGTTCTATTCTATTCTATTCCATTTTATCCTATACTACACTATTCCATTCTCTCGTTCTCTCTTATACAGATAGTTGCCAGGCCATGAACGACGAGGACGACGATCACCAACCACCACCACCCCCGTAGGCAATGTCCGAAGCCACAACGCAGCATTATCGAACGGCTTTTGTTCTCCTCCGACGACGCGTTTCACCCTTTCGTTTTTTCACCACTACCACCAGTACATGCTCCAGCCGATCTTTTTAGCATCGTACAACGCCGTTTTTTTTTTCGTTTCACATTTTTTTTTTTTTCCTCTCTCTCGTTACTTTTATTTTCTTACTTTCGTTGCCGCTCCGTGTTTTTTTTTTTTTCCATCATCTTGTTTTAATTTTACGCCACGCATCGCCGCGCGACGTCATATCGGCTTTGTCGACTGTGTGAGGAAAAAACGACAAAAAAACGTCCGATGCACCCTTCGGTCTACATGTACACAGATATTAATACCGTACAACTTGCAAACCCTTTGATCGATCAGACACTTCCGACGTCGCGGGGCAACACGCCCGATTAAATACATCCTCTGTCAATTTCTTAATCCAGTGCTTATTTCAAGCTTAGGTTAATAATACTTACAGGCTGTATCGTTTACACCTGATCAACGCCGAGTGGCCGATCGATCGAAAGATTATGGAAACAAAACCATTCAAGACTATACTCGTACGATCGGAACTGCATGTATGCGTGTGTCACTTCCAAGTTATTTACAAAAAAAAGAAAAGAGAAAAGAGAAAAATAACAATAATTCTCAAATCAATGAGTAAGATGCAAATTTACAAAATATATGAAAATCTGTGATACACGACAAAAGAAATTTTGTTCATTGTATTGCTTCTTTTTCCGATTCAAAGAAAGAAATGTTATTTCATTCGTCAAACGAGCGATCGAAAAAAAAACATGTAACTTTGGTTATCGAGCGAGATCCACATTTATTCGGATCAACGTAACAAATTTTTTTTCGCCACGTTAGATCGCTATATATTTAGTAAATGTGACGATGTTTTTTTTCTATTTTTGTTGTTATAGCGTGCAAAAAAAAAAAAAAAAGAACAACGTCCTTTGCCATACATATTTGATAATTTTGACAAATCCTCTCTCGGCGTTTAGCGACGAATGACGAATTTGTAGTTCTTGCTGCGCGGGTAGTGGGAGAGGTTGTGCTTTTGGAAAGCTCGCGTGAATAACGAGCTTTCACCGTACGCGATACAGCAGCGGCAGCGTGTTACAGCGTTGAAGAAAACCGTCCCCTCGAGAATTTTCAAAAAGTTTCTTCAAGCGGACGGTTTCGGAATACCGGCAAGTCTTCAGCTTGCGAAGCTGCAGCTTTAAGCACAGATATACGCGCGCGTGTATATATATATATATACATATACGTATACGTGCATACCTATTACCTACGTTATATTATACGTTACACGAGTACACGCGGGGGAAACGTGTCGACATTTTCGCGTGCGTGCACGCGGCGTGTCTCTAGCCTTAAACCGTGTCGGAAACGCAACGCCGCAACACTTGTTCCTCGGTATACGTATACAAAACCCCGTTACAAGTTTCCGACAGGCTCCCCTCGTTTCTATGGCTAGATCCTCAAACTTTACCCCGGGGTTCCCGGAAAGCTACACTGTATACGTGCGGATCCGAGAAGATGGAGGAAAACCCGGCTCTCTCCAAGTAAGTAACGCACCCGCAGCCAACGGTGAAATACTATTTTTCAGCAGTTTTTTTTCTTTCATTTTTTTTTGTCGAGTATTCACTCAAGCTTTAGTATCGAAATTCGATTAATTGCCGCACTGAGAGAAATTTTTAGTTCCGGTTAACGCTCAGTTCTTAACTATTTTCGTATTTTGCAACAACCGTTGCGAAAATTTAATGCTCGTGCGACGATAAACTGACGTTAAATCCTTGTTTAGCAAAAAAAAAAAAAAAAAAAAGTAGAGAAAACCTCGGGAAACTGATTTTGCGTTGCAATTACCAAAAAAGAATCGACGATAGCGCAAAATGTTTAGGCGTACCTCGTTTTTCGTAATTCCAACAATATTCGAACAGTTTTTTTTAACGATACCTGTTTTGCTTAATTTTTCCAGTTACTGTAACAAATGAAATTTTTCTCAGTACGTGATCCGTGGTCGAAACTCCCTAAAATTGGTGAAACAAAAAAAAAAAAGACTCCGAACTCGATTGAAAATTTTTTTTAAGTTGTAAACACCATTTCGGATTCGACTTCTTAACCCAAATGTTGAGGAAAAATTTCATTTATAGACCAAAAAAAAATGTTACGTTTGAAATTCCATAATTTAGCGACAAGCTCGAATCGATAAACAAGTTTTAAAGATCGTATCACAATTTCAAATCAATCGGTCAAAAATTGACCGAGGAATCTGTGCCACCGGATTGAAAACGTGCTCGTTCGCTACTTACATGCGCCATGCCGGCATTTTGTTATTAATTTCAATGAAAAAATTCGAAAATCTTCTTGAAACTGTAAATAACAAATCCCTCAAACTCAAACTGCTTCAAGTGTTTGTTTTCTTAAAAAAAAAAAAGAACTCCAAAAAATAGGTACGATTTTAGACGATTCTTCCAATCAATATTTCAGAAAATGCAATTTAACAAGAACTTTTTTGGCACAAGCACCGATTCTCGGGAAAGGGGGGGGGTGAATTTTTAGATCCGGTGTGTAAAAGCACCGCAGCTTCTTATAATCCCATTAACATCATTATCCCTCGGATCTTTCCATTTACAACGCGTTAACGATCACAATGAATGATCTGAGTCGAGTAGAGTCGACGGAGCGTCTTCGGTTTTGCTCACGTTTAGAAATAAAAAAAAAAAACAAAAGAATCAAGGGTCCCAGGGCCCCGAGGGTACGGTAAATTAAGCAATTTGCCTCTGTGAGGCAGTTGCGGTGTCGCCGTTCGAGCGTCGCTAACGTTTTCCACGATTTTCATTCACATCGGCGCCCTTCTCATCGGGGCCGCACATCCCGCATCATCCAAGGGACCGCTGGGCCTTAAGGGGCCCAACAACGCGCCGCGGGGTGTTTTTCGTACCTGCGTATTATTGAAATATTGAACCCCCCCCTTTCAACTTCAAATCTGGAGGAGCTGTCCCTGGGCCTTTGCGGCTTCTCATCCTCGGATTCGAATGGGACTCCCCCCCCCACCAAGCATCCATCCATAATGGGACCGCCGTTTCTATGCCCGTTTTACCGAGGTTTCCGAATGCCGTTCTACCGGATTTCGTCAATACAAGTTCGGAGATACACGTTCCCGATTCCTCCGCATCATCCCTCGACTCCATAGACCGTCGGGATTTTTACCCTCTGCGGTTATGCTCGGTAGGTCAACGCACAATGCATCGAATCTACCGTTTGTTATTTTGATACAGATTGTCAGGTATCCTTTTTCCTTTTTATTTTTTTTCGTTTTTTTTTTTTTTGTCGTGTTGCCGATATCTAATACCTTGCTTGTAAACCAGTAGCGGAGCGTATTTCCGTTCGACGCGTCGCAAAGTGTTTTATTCGTTTGTTTATTTCATATTTTTTTTTATTTCTGTTTATTCACCGCAAAGCAGAACTGTAATTGAAATATTCACGTAGAAACGTCTTGTTATCATTATCACATATCACGTAAAGATGCTAACGTAAAGGTGATAACATTTTCGAGCGAGTTCAATATTTTCTATTTCGTGGAAACGGTACGTTTGTTGAAAAAAAAAAAATTTCGACTATTTTTGGGTCTTTTATTGGCTTCTTCTTGTTATATTTTCATATCTTGCTTGTATAATTTATACTTTGTAAATATATTGTTCAATTTCCAGGAAGCCCCCCCCCCCCCTTCTCGCTGCAATATTTTCTAACCTCGAAATTTTTCCAAAGAACAAATCGCTTGTGATCCCAAAGTTGGAAGAACAAAAAAAAAAAAAAAAAATTATACCAATTCAGCGTTTGTCGAAGGGGAATTGGTGATGAAATATCTGTTTGAAAATAATCAAGACCGTGATTGAGTTTAGGTTGCGTAGTAACCTCGTACTTTTGCCGGTGATTGATCAAAGTTATCCCACGTAACCGAGTTTCCCCAAGACCCGAATTATACACGCATAGTAATAATATATAAATTAAAATCTCCAGACATCCGCAGAGTTATAAACGTATAACTGCGTGTTTGTGTGTTTAAGGTGTTGGTACAAAGGGTGTACGTAATACGTGTAATAACTTTGCGAAGGAGATATAATTTATCCCGACGATTATCCCGCGCAACCGCGGCCTGGTTATTATTTATAATTGTGTTAAGAGGCTGTAGAGAGGAAGGCTGAGCATTGCTCCCAACAATTGGGGATTATAGTAACCCAAAAATTACCAGGACTGTAGAACCTTTGCCTCTCCTAATTCTCTCCTCTCTGTTCGGAAGCATCGTCGAGGCAAAAATTCATTGGCGTGTATTTCATCCTCTGCAATCCGGTTATATACCATTTTGTAAAGTTAAATCGTATTTAAAAGCTATCCGTCCATCTTTTTACCTGATCCTCGGGATCCCTTCCCCGCCATTCCAAGTGAACTAAACCATTTTCCCATCCTTTTCTATCGCTCTAAAATTCCCGCGATTCACGAGACTTCGACTTTTTTCTGACCCACATTTAGAATGTGGTAGAAAGCTTTTTCTCTCACGATAAGAACGTACTTGGGAAAAAAAAAAAAACGGATGTCTATTTGCGCAATACGCGGACCGGAAGTTGAGTTACGCGTTAAAGCTTCGCTTTCTCATCTTCATTCGGTTACCGATCGAGCGATTCAAAGTATCAAAGGACCGGTGGTCGAGCGGCTCTTTGATGTCCCCTGTTTGCGGGGGATGACCGCACGTCCGATGCTTCGTTCGAAAAACATTCTTCGACCCTCCTGAAATTCCTAGAGCGGTTTTCGGTTAAGACGCGTCGGTCGTACCGTTTCCCGTCACCGCGTTAACCGAAATATTTTCGTCATTCGGGTATGTGAAAAGAAGAAAAGTCATTTTCGACGCTGCAGGTTGGCTTTGACATCCCGCTCATGGGGCTCGACACTGTAACGCGGCACTTTGAGGTGACGACAGGAGGACGACACCTGGTCCACGCTGACAATAAACCGATGTTTAGAGCTCGCATCACCTTCAGCCGCACAATTATGGCCTTTCGGGTCGCTGCTTCGCCTCCGAATCTGCGGTATCAAAGTCCAGAACTACCCACCGTGTCATGTTTTCGACTCCCTTTTGCCGGGACGAGGTTGAAGTTGCGAATTTGAAAAGTTCCGAAAGCGAAGAATTCCGAATTATTTTGCTGGCGAAAGTTGAAGGAAGGAAAATCAAACTTTCGTTGAATGAATCGTCCGGAATCCGTTACGCCCAAAGTTCCGAAAGTGCAAAAAGGAAGAAGATTCGAAAATCTGAAACCTCGAAATTCCAAAATTTTTCGGAACTTTACTTTGCGAAACTTTTTTCAATCTTGACTTGAATTTTCGGAATCTTGCGTTTCGAAACTTTGTCGTTTCCTCAAAGTTTCATTTCTCTGCTTAAAATTTCGCCAACAAATAATTGGGAATCAGGCGCTTTTGGATATTTTCAAATTCGGAACCCCCCCTAGTTTTGCTTTCATTCAGTCTTATTCCCAATTTTAGACATTTTCTTGCAACCGTCGTCGAGTCGCTCGTCCGAAATGGCTTCTCTGTAAGGACCATGGATCAACTTTACGGACCGCGTCTTAAAAGGCGATATTTTTACGCTGGCCTGACTCCGTCTGCCTTCGTTATGACAGAGGTCTCGAATCTCGATGATTGGAACAGCTTTTCACTATCCACCGGACAACGAGTAGGTAATTCTTACTCACGGTCCGTTATTATTTGGGATTGAAGGAGACGAAGGAGACGAAGAAGAAAAGGAAGAATAAGCAGCTCTGAATAAAGCCAACCTCCTTTGACATTTTACAATATTTCGAAACGCTTTGAAAAGATATTCATATAATTGTAGAAATTCGTATCTACGGTACAAAATTACATTCTCCATTTTCCGTTCGCATCAAATCAGGAATAATTCTGTAATAATTAATCAAATAATCCATAGTTGATGAATTTCAACCAGACGTAGTCGTTTAACCATAGAACGGTAACCGACCGTAATCTAATGTTTCGAAACTTGGCTACAAAGTCTTTTGGCTCACGTGATTCTTTGTCAAAAACACGAAAAAAATTCAACCCTGTAAGACTCTTAACGAAACGACGTGCCCGAGAGATGAAATTTCCAAGATTGGTGCGTTTGTTCATCCCCACAGTTTGACGGTATAGGTAAAAAAATTAAAATAAAAAAATAACCTTACCTTTCCAGGTTTGAAAATCGTGAGAAAATTTGTCCCAAAACGATAATTGAAGGCGATTCAACTTTGAAAGGATGCTCGGAGCGAGTTTTCTATCATCTTGAACACGTGCGACGAACTCGGGTTCGGTTTGCCTGCATAATATTCATCACATCCTGTCCGGCAAAGAAGGAACTAATTGGCGTAACGGGAGGCGGAGGATCAGCGCGTGACAAGGAGAGATAGAGAGATAAAGAGAGAGAGAGAGAGAGAGGATGCAAATTTACAAATTTACTAATGGTCGTCTCTGTGCCGCTGCAGCATCATCGTTAGAAGAGTTACTCTGGCGTAATAGAATCGTTGAATGCAGAACAGACAATGGGACGGTACCCAGGCTCTGTGGCTGTACCTTCTCTTCTCTTTCTCTTCCCTCTTCGTCCCTTCTCTTCTTTCCTCTCGCAAGCTCTGAGCGGTTGTTGGCACTGGATAATGTATACCTACCCGCATAATAACTCTGACCCAGTCACGCGGAGCGTTATAATTGCGAGGAGACGGTAACATCCCCCTTTACAATTTTTAGGCCTTGGTTGAAGTTGCGATTTTGAAAAGTTCCGAAAGCGCCTAATTCCCAATTATTTGGCGGCGCAGCTCCGAGTGAAGAAATCAAACTTTGAAGAAACAAGCAAAGTTTCGAATGGTCGGAAAGCCGACGGGTCAAAGTTCCGAAATTCAAGATTCCCAAAAAAATTCAAGTCACGATACAGCAAAGTTTTTCGAAAAGTAAAGTTCCGATGGAGAAAAATTCCGATAATTAAAATATACTCGCACAGCGGGGTTTGATCAACGAGTGGGTGTAAAAAATCAAAAAAAAAAAAAGAAAGATCAAAGCGGTGAAATTTCACCAAACCAGAAATTCACGGAACTGAAAATCTTGGATAATTCGGAACTTGGACGTTTCGGATGTTTAAATTTTCCAATTTTCGCACTTTCGGAACTTTTAACGTGTTGGAGTTACGCTCTTTCGGAATTTTGTCCATTCGAAACTTTGACTTCTTTACTTTCCCTTTCGCCACTAAAGAAATTCGAAACTTTTCAAATTCGGAACTTCAACACCCCACCCTTTCAAAATGTCGATAAAAAACCTTTATCGAATCGTCAAATATTTCTGACAAAAAACTGAAAGAAATAAGGAAAAAAAAAAAAAACAAAACAAAAGGAAAACAGCGACGAAGATAAATCGTCGTCTTGAACTGAGTTTCGCTCTAATGTCCAAAAAGTACAAGTCTGCAACTCGGTGAATGGAATCCCGAATCTTGTACCTCGGAAAAGCGAAAGCCGCCTTGGTATTATAGAGAGACTCGACTCGGCACGGCGGCGGCGGCGGCGGCTCGTTGGACCCGAAGTAATTATTTTCACGGAGCTTTTCACCGGGCTTATATTACCGTCTGTCTACCCGACGCAGAGAAACCAACCCCTTTTTCCCACAACCCCCCCCCCCCCCCCCCCGCACACCCCAGTTTTCCGTTTTCGCGCTCCTCGGTAATTATATAATATACATAAACGTGGATGTGCGTCGTAGAGTTGGGTACTTTTTTTTTTTTTTTTCTTATTTATTTGTTTTTTTTTATTACATCGTATCTCGAATTATATTCTTCGTTTCAGCGACTTGTTTGATTCTACGCGCTAAGCTCGGAAATGTGTTTAGTTTTTCGAAGAAGTGAACATTTTTTTCACCACGAGTATAGTTTGGGTTTAACAAGTACCCCATTTAGTTGGTTGAAAAAAAAAAAAGCGACGAAAAAATTTAATCAAACTATCCAACACGCAAGATAAAAGTATTTTATTCCCGTCTGAAGGAATGATTGTTTGATTGTTGTAACTGAAAAAATTACATTTCCATTGTAATTTATTCCTTGTATAAATTAGTCGTACAACCATATTGATAAAAATAATAAAAAGATTGTCTCCCGAATATATTCTCGCGTTGCAGATTTTATTCCACACGCGAATATGAATTTATAAACACATACCTGCAAACACGCAGGTGTTTTCGATAGTTTTTACAGTTTTTCATTTTACGTAACATCCTTGTTTATTCCGATCCTAAAAGCGCAATATAACGTTCGGAAGTGTCGGGTTACGACGAGCTTTTTCCGCTGGCATTGAATCGCGTTATTATCGGATCCCTCGGGCAACGGTGTTATAGAAAATTCAGAATAACTACCCATCGACCAGTTTCAAGTGTTAACCTACGTCGAGGTACGAATACGGAATTGGTAGAAATTTAACGAGAGGTTAAGAAAAAACTACGGGGATTGGAGAAAAGAAAACGAAAAAAAATAAATAAATAAATAAATAAAAATCAAACACACAATTCGTTAAAGACAGGCGCGGGGTTGAACAAAGTGTTTATTGGCTAATTGCCGCGGATGTTATTATCGGCGATGCTTTCAGCTAAGTAGATGATAAAAATTGAGACTGACTGGGGGACGTTAAAGGGGCAATTGCAGCCCCCTTAATACGCCGATATACATACATCGCACCGTTATTACACCGCCGTTTCCGTCCGAGCCCCGAGGATACGGACTCCGCTCCACGTAACGCAACGTAACGTAACGTAGCGCGTTACGTACCGCGCAACGTAGTCGACCAGTGCAGCTGTGCCGTTATAGAACAGGTAGACACGGAACAGCGAGAACGTCGTTATCCGGAAACCATCCCTCCTCCACCGTTTCACCCCCTCGAAGCACCCATTACACTAAACTTCGGACGCCCAACGCGGATACCGATTTCAGTTTTACGCCGCGATCCCGGAACCGGACCAAGATGTTTGAATATTCACTCCGACTTACAAACGGTGTTTCAATTTTCGAAATTCATGTTTCGGCTATTTCTTTTTTTCTTTTTTTTTTTTAATTTTAATTTTATCTTCCTATCCCTTTACGTTCAATTTACACCTATAGGTATGTACGGATTCTATGCAAACCTGATCAACGTCCGACTTTCGCCGTTGAAACAAAATGCGTTAGAAAAAAAAAAAATTCCCCACGCACTTGGCCGTTATGTACATATACATCTAGTCGCTACATATATACGATCGGGTTAAAAGTTGAGTCAAAATGCTCGCGAGACAAGTGTGAGACCCTTTGTGAGAATTCACGATTAGGTGACCAACAAAATATACCCACCAATGAACGGTTTGGTAGAACGGGGGAGTTTGTTCGCCGTTTGTTTGTCGCCGTTTGAGGCCGGATCGTTTTTGGTCTATCGCCACGCAGTTTAGTCACAAGCGTTCGACCGAATGTCCCGGCAATCATGGACATCATTCGTCGTCGACCGCTCTCCGGATCAGGCGTCACAATAAAGAAAACCCCTGGAAGCCATTGTGTGGCTTTAGAGCGGCCACGACGATGCTCCTCGGACTCCTTCGGCATTCGGCAATATATATATACATATATATAAATAAATAAAATAAAGAATAAGAAGAAGAGAAGAGAAAAAGAGAGAGAGAGAGACGTGGAAGGGAGTACAAGTACAGAATGAAATAGAAAGAATCTAAGAAATTCAACAATGGATGCCGACCCAGCGCCGCCGTTGCACAGGTCGCATTGTTGGCATTTAACGCGGCTCGCTCGCTCGTCTATTTACTGCTGAGAAAACTATCCCTCCTACTCTATCGCCTCTTATACTATTTCTACTATTCCTTGATCCTCCCGCCGACATGTTTGCCAGCCATTCGCGTACACGTACCATAATAAAAATAACAACGACAACAACAGCAACAATAATAACGATAATTATCGCGATATAGCTACGTTATATCTTCTCTGTTCCCGTTCCATCCACGCCGAGGTGCCGAGGTATCGTTACAAATATTTTCAATGTTCACTGATTATACCCACCAGCGCGTTGATTGGACGGTTGAGAGTCTTTTTTTTTTTTTTTTTTACTCTTTTAATGTTCTTTTTCACATTATTTACCGTAGGAATTCAATTGTTGTTTAAGGATAATTTGAAAAATAATTTTAAAACGTTAATTGATTCGTACCGGATGGTTTGCGGGCCCACTAATTTAGCCACGTATCCACGCATTGTTGTACATTATATACAGGTATAGGAATATTCGAATCGTCCGGTAATTTAATTACGAACTGGAACGCAACGCGTTACAATTATGCATGGATATTCGTTGCAAGAGTATCAATTAAATAATTTTTCAATTATTACGTTGTATACTTTCCTTCGGTCAATGATTTACGTAATCATTGTATACAGCGTAAACATCCGTATTAATTGATACTCGGGAGATAAAAATCACAGTATGAGTCATCTGTTGTAGCAGGGTATAATAATAATTTTCGTAATAAAATAATAATTCCTTACGCCCAATTTACAATTTTCATAATCTGTTATACAAACATTCCAACCTGCGACATTGTAACGTGGCGAATGTAAAGTCTCAGTGACGAATTGATAACAAAAATAAAAAAAAAATATCCACGACAATAATCACATGAATTCCGAAGGGTAAAATCAACACGTGACATTTTTTTTTTTGGATTAAATATACTTCGTAAAATGCAGAATATACTCGTAGAAACAGTGAAAACCATTGCGTGCAGACTAAAATCTGCTGCGTTTATAGTTGAAAAAAAAAAAAAAAATGTAGTCGACATGGGTATTTTTTTTTTTTTTTTTTTTCTTACGAAAATCCTTGACGCGTCCTTCGTTACCTACAGTTCCGAGTTGAATCAGCTCTTTTCCTTTTCTGTATAATGTAACATCGAAAATATCGCACCGTATACGTTGCGTCTGACTAATACGGTCCAAAGTCACTTCCGGGTTAACCAGGTCGCATATTTATACACATTGTGCACGTACTCATACCTATACCGTATACATGCATCTAGTAAGTGGGTGAAACGGCAGCGAAGCTACGCGAAAGCTTTCGAGTAAGCGAAGGTGTTTGCCAAGGGGCGTTTAACCCCGATTAGCTTTTGGCATTCGGAGGTAAGTCGAGCCGTTATACATATCTGGCTAATGACTACGACAACGACCGTGACGAGGTCGGAGACAGGATTCGGATATCGGATCCTTTGGTCCTGTCTCTGTTCGAAAACTTCTGCTGTCTACGAGTGCTTAATTCGTGAGGGTCCCGTTATAAGATGTCTCGTTTTCAGGCGGTTTCGTATGAATTTCGAATTCGCAAGCCCGTCTTGTCCAATCAAACTTGATCGCTGATTACACCGTGCAATACTGGAAAGCTCACCGATATTTTTAATAGTTATTCTCATTGGTTGTACACGTAGCAAGGAAAAAGAAAATAATTTTTATCTTCAGGATATCACGTCTCGAAACGTGCCCAAAATATGGATAAATAAAATTTTACTTTACTCAATCTTTGCAACGATTGTTTGAGGGCAGTGATAAAAATATACCTGATTCTGGTGTGTAAAAAAGTTATTGAAATGCTTGGATTACTCTTCCAACGTGTTTAGTTACTTTGGTGGTCGATTTACTTCTAAAAGTGAAAAGTCAAACCAATTTTCAATCTGCTTGAGAAGTATTATCAAGCTCGTTTTAACCATGAAACCTGACCCGATGTGACAATTTTACTTATAAACCTCAATTGATTTTAAGGTAACGAATCATAATCAAATACTGTAAACCCAGTGAAAAAAAAAAGAAAAAATTATTCAACTTGTTGCACAGTCTTATTATTACTCCAAGTCTCAATCCCTGGGGTCTTGACAGTGAAATTTTCGAGACTCTTCGAAGAGTCACGAAATTATTTGTGCTTTAATCAGAGAGTCGGAAGCACAGCCATTAAGTTCTTGGTTGGGCTACTGGATGATGGATGAATGTGGAATGCAGGAAGCAGCCTATCGCTGGTATACCTACTAGAAATTCTGAACTAAATATTTCATCGTTAATCGAGGGTCGGTAAAGGGTAGTACAAGAATAAGCAGAGCACCTTGGCTGAAGGATCGATTTTAAGGGGTGTAGGGGGGGGATTACAGCTTGGACGTTCTAAAATCGTATCTATGTTTAGGATATTTTTTAAAGAATCACAAAACACTTCGAGCAATTTGAGTTTCAGGACTCTATTATTTATAGTTTCAAGAACATTTCACAATTCTGATCATTGAAATTAATAACAAAATAGCGGCGTGGCGTATATAAATAGCGAAGGACTCCTAACTCGAGGTGTTTTGCGTTGGTGCATCTTCTGACATTACTGTCCAAATTGTAATGAATGAAAAAACTTTGACGAGTTAAAAACACCTTTTCGGGATTGATCTTGTAGCCCAAATGTAAAAAGAATCAAAAACATCCTTACATATATACGATTACGAACAAAATATTTCATTCTTCGACCATAAAAATTGTTAAAAAAAATTTGTATAAGAAAATTTTGGGATTGAAATTCAAAAATCTAGCGACAAGCTGATATCGATGAACAACTTTTGAAGATTATATCAAATTTTCAAATCGATCGGACGAAAATTGACCGAGGAATCTGCACCACCGGATTAAAAACATGTTCGTTCGCTACTTATATGCGCCATACCGCCATTTTGTTATTAATTATTGTAAAAAAAAATCAAAAATCTACTTGAAACTGTAAATAATGAAGCCCACAAACTAAAATTGCTCCGAGTGTTTTTATTGTCTTCAAATAAGAAAAAAAAAAAAAAAAATTCAAAAACAGGTGTGTTTTTATACCGTCCAAGCTGTAAAGATAGCGTTTCAATTTCAGCTTTTTTGCACCTCTTCCGATTCGTTTCAATTGCTCCAGGGTTCCACTCCTTACACAACGTATCGAAAGAAAACCGTTCGCTGCCGGTTCACACCCTCGGTAAAACTCTTGACCGAACCGACGTAAACAAGGACTCTTCACTTTTTTTTTTTTTTTTTTTTTTCCACCGCACTTTGAGAGCGAATAATAAAGGGTGTGTCGGAGCGAACAGGGAGAGGATGTGAAAAAAACACCGTCAGACCCTTGTGTGGATTTGAGGTATAAGCGAAAATTACGTGATGAATCGATGCTGCCGCCTAATTACGCCACGTCACTCCATCAATCATACAATGCCTGGCCATGCTGCCACTACTGCTTCCGGTAATGGTCCTGATGATGCTGATGCTGATGTTGATGCCGATGCCGATGCTCGAATTTCAGCCTAAACACGAGCGAGCGGAACTTCGGTCTGCACTCAGGGGAGAGAAGAGCTGCAGGGTAACGGAATGACGGGATGCTTGGATGCATTTTTTTGTCATAAATTTTTTCCAACCAACTTCGATAATGATCCAAAGATAGCCGAGTGGTAACAAGGTGGATGAAATCTCTAGCGGTTCAATTATCGGCGACATCGTGGCTCGCACGCCTAGACGGAGCTTTTATTTCCCCTGCTCAACCCTCTCTCTCTCTCTCTCTCTCTCTCTTCATTTATGATCGTCTTTCCGCTGAAAGTAGGTAGAGACGTAGGCTGCACGGGTACTTAACCGAGGATAGAAAGAGCCGCCGTTGCAAGAGTCTGATGAAATTACGGTGGGTAATTAAGCTTTTAATAAAACCAAGTGCAGGGAGCGAGGAGGGCGAAAAGGTAGCCCGAAAGCACTTATCGACACTGTGTTCAACGGAGAGGCCAAGGCACCGGTTATTATAAGGTGAAAAAGGGTAGAAGAAGATAAAATTCATTCGATTTTCATTCAGCTACTCGTCGATGTCGAAGCGGACTTCAGGCTGCGGGATAATTCCCCCCCATAACCGTAGCTCCGGAATAGAAATCATAACTATACGCGGAGAGCCCCGGCACTCGACGTCGAACATTATACACGGAGTTAAATAGGACGTGGAGAGGAAGCTCACTTTGTTCAATATTCTGAAAGTGGGGTATAGATAGCGAGCGCCTCGCCGATATCTTTCATCAGCACGGAACCATCCCCGTTCGAATTTCCAGGGGGTGGGAAACGTGGAATGAATACCGTCGGTGCATCATCCCCGATCGCATTTGTACGCGTTACGGGCCAGGGCCCAGTTTCGATTATTGGTAATCGATCAGCCGATATTATCGTTCGTTTAATTGAGTGATAGGATCGAAGGATGCGCAGTGTTACGAAACCAGGATCCGATTGATAAGAGTCCTTTCAACCGTCGGCCAAATCACTTGACGGGACACCCTGCCTTGGTTTATATACCCAGTCGGGATTTGTCAAAAATAGATTTTTTCATTTTTTCCATTTTTCAACCTCACTTTCGTAACGTACATACATTCAAGCATATGCAAAGAAAATTTCACATCGATCCGACATACATTCTCGAAGTTACGCTCAAATTTTCAAAGACGCCCCGGAGCGTTTGAAAGTGCTTTTGAAACTTTGAACGCGTTTTTATCAAAACTATGTTTTCAAAGTCGGTGAGCAAAATTTCTCAGAAACGGCTGAACCGATCAGTCTCAAATTTTAGCACAAGCTTTACGAATATATTTTTCAGTCCTGGATCGAAGATTTCATCTCACCGATAAATATTTTCCATTTTATAAACAAATTGAGGCGATAATTTTGATGGAAAATCGAATTTTTTGTTTGAGAAGTCACCATTTTGTTAAAAATTTACATTTTGTTCATTCCTTCGATCGAAGACCAGATAATACCTTATATTAACCAAATCTTTTTCGTTTTTTTGATTCGGATAATCCAGTCCAGAGATATCTCGCTCGCCGCAAGACGCCTTTTATTTAGAGTTGCTCTCAAAGATCGGCTATAAAAGCTTCAAAACTAATTATTTTTTACAAATAAAAAATATCAGAACGAAGTTCAAGTTACCCCAATATGTACACGAATTTTTATATAAATAAATTGAAATTTCTCTTCATGAAAAACCTTTGAAGAATCGCTTCTTGCGGCCTCCCGATTGAGTTACAACCTCTTAAAACGGTTCGCGAAAAAAAAAAAATAAAATAAACCACCTGAGGAGTAACAAAGCTCTGGAGTCTGCTACGCGGAGTCGAGTCCGTCATTCCAACCTGAGAACCCCGAGTCCTGACATTCAACGCAGGAAGTTACAGCGGCACAAAAGAGAAAACGAAGGAAGGAGCAAAATATCTCCGTACCACACTGAAAGTTATACCGGTCTTATTAGCTCGGTGAAATATTAACTTGTCCGTGTCTACAAATTAACTCTCCCGCGCCCGGCGCGTTTGCATAAAATTAGCCCGTCGAGGCCTATAGCAGAAGCAGAAGCAGAAGCTGCAGCAGCAGCAGCAGCAGCCGCAGCGGTAATCGCAGAGACTGCGGTGAAACGACTTGAGACTACCCCAGTTGACTCTAGTTTTGAGAAAACGAGGGTCAAACCGAGGACCAAAGACCCCATTCCTCACCAAGGAGGTTTTTGAACCTGGGCCAATTCGCTATCCCTGGTAAATGTAGCCACTAATTACTAAGCCACTCTGAAATTCCGGTAATCGTTCACCACCTGACCTCCGAATAAGGGGTTATAACCCAGTCAGGATTTTGCAAAAACCACCTTTTTTTTTTTTTTTTTGAAAAGCTGCTGTTTCGTTAGAAATTAATATTTTGCTTATTTCTTCGATCAAAGATCAGATAATACCATGTATTAACTAAATCTTTTTTTATTTTAGAGGTGCTCCCGGAGATCGGCTATAGCACCTTTAAAAATCATTATTTTTACAAATAAATAATATCAGAATGAATTTCAATCTTACCCCAATATGTATACATATAAATTTTGATACTAATAAATTGAAATGTCTCTTCGTGAAAAATCGCTTCTGTTGGGCCTCCCGTTGTTGTCGTCCCACATTTCTCAAGAGTAAATATTTCGTCTGCTACTCCGACTTGGGTAAACGTCCAAGTTCGTTCGTAGTACAAAGTAGGCACGAGAAAGGTTAGTCAGCAAGTGCGGAGTATGTCGAACAATATGAGGTTGTAGTTTGGTTCGAGGTCCTTATCAAGTTCGATAAGTTCCAAGTTTTCAGGGTGGTCGAGAGCGCGCTTTGCCGTTGTCGCGAGTTCTTGTTCCCGAATCGATCACTCGACTAAAACGCGAAGTGACTCTATGCGAGTTCGTTTAACCACCAGGATCGAGTGGTCTTTCTGTAAGTTTACGAGTGTCACGTTTAACACAGAGCGAGACATTGAGACACGTTGTAGTAGGTACGTTGCCTTGGCGGTATTTGAAACACTCAAGGAGTAAAACTTGACGCGTCAAAGACAAGCAGCTGTGCTTTGTTCCCTTTACCGCTTTTCAAGTGGGCGACCCCACTTCGACCCACCGCATCTCCGGACTACTGTGCCCGAAACTATAATACGCCTGTGTGGTAACCTGCAGCGGCGTAATAAAATCTCAAAGACAATCCCGACTACACGGTTTACACCGGGTACCACTCACTCAACGTCAAAATCAACCGCCGCTCCATACGCCTCGGCTATCATCGTCCGAGTAGTAGTCCACGTACCCTCGACCCAAGCCAACGATGCACCGTGCCAAGAATGGGTGCACAAGTACAGCCCTTCACACAATTTTCACCCGTTCTCACGCCCGATGAAAATCACTCACGTTACCTACGCTTGAGAATTTTCCTCTAGCTTCGAATACGAGGTCTTGGTAATTGGAGCAAACATGATAATGACCCACTGTCAGGAAATGATGTGATATTGAAGGTTATTCAAACACGTCTTTGTTCGTTTTAACAAATACGAGGTCCGCCAATTCATACATCGATATTTCGACAGTGCAAGTTTAACTTTCAGAATGGGATAACCACGCGGTTGAAGCATATTAAATACATCGCACTCTAAGCAGAATAAGAATTTCTATCGACACTTGAATACCGACGTTGAGGTCGAGATATTTGAAAAGGCTGCAAGTGAAGCTAGTGGAATTGGTAAATTTTTGCCATCAGCTATACAGCTGGCGCGGTATCAGAGGATCGTGGTGGTATACGATGAGACGACGAGAAATGGGACGGTCGAAATGCATGTAGTAATAACATAGCTCCAACGATTTGGTCATTCGGTCCTTTCCGCGGACCCCGACCTAGCTCAACATCGGCGAGCTGATCCTCGTCGGAGAACCGTCCATGACGAAAAGGGGGGAAATGTCTGTGGATCGAACACGAGGAGTCTATTAGACGTGGTGATCATCCGCTATTGTCCGTCTGTAAATAGAATATCAATGGCAGGTTAGCAAGCAGAACCCGCCCAGAGCGAAGCGACTCTCCCGAGTTGTGGTTGGGTTCGGGATGTCCGAGTCCGGTCTCCAGAGCAATCGGCTGTGTGTTCAGGTGTCGCTAACGAGACGGCGTCGAGCGTTCGATAGAGCAGTCCACACTCAAAGCTAATATAATTATCGCGTTAGCTGAGTTTCGGGGGTGTAAATACTGCAGGTACGACTCAACTGTGGTTGCTCACAATCAGGACCACCATCGGAACAATCAGCTTCGTGTTTGAATCCGGGAATCAGGCTGTTCTGGACGGTTGCAGGCGCGTTGTGAACGTCAAGAAATTCTTCGCTGTTTCAACAATTCCGCTAAATGTACGTCGCGTTATGTATTTGTCACAAATGTCCGAGTAGCACCTTGTAAGAAAAAAGTAGAAAAAAAAATAAACCACCCTAATGTCGCGTACGTTCATTTATGGGCAATCACCAAGGCTTGATGTAAAATTTTACAGCTAGTCCGAGGTTGTCTTTTATGTCCCGGCATACGGATACACATTGAGCCATACGTGGTGCAGCAGAAACGTGAGAGGGAATCTGATTGCACGTTCGTTCGTTCGTTCGTTCGTTTCCACTCTCCACTTGGTGAATGGGAAAACTGGGAATGAGCAGGGGGTGCAATTGCAGTGAAATATAGAAAGCTGCTACCTGTGGCGGACGTTACACCCCTGACCCGAATCGCTTCGAGCACAGAGGTTTTTGTTGTTGTTGTTGTTGTTGTTGTCACCGTTAACCATTTCGCCCAGGCACCGCTTTTGCTGCACCTCGCGCGGTCCAGGTTCGCAATTTTCCCAGCTAACACTCGACGCCGACTAGCTAAGCCGTTTCGTCGCTGCATCCCGTGCTTCACGGTTGTAATAGTCTGGCCACCGCTGGCGCGCTTCCACCTCGTGCATTGCAGCGGGGTTGTTTGGCTCCTCGACAAAACTAGAAACTAAGAGAGAGAGAGAGAGAGGATTGCATGCAGGCCATCGTATGAGCGGGCAAAATCCAGCACTCGGGATTCGGTATCACCGACCGAAAACCCGTCGCTAAAGCCGGCTTGCGCAGTGGGCGAAAGCCACTGAACCGTAAGCTCCGATAACCACGTGCCCGACTAAATGTTCGAATTTTAAATGAGCCGGGACGATATTCTCATAGCCCTGAGAGACCAGCTTGGTATGCGGAGTGCTCGTGTGCACTGCAAAGCATGAACTGAGACGCTGATAATTTGTCAAGTGACGCATTGGTCGTCGCGTCGGTGTAAGCTCTCACCTATACATACAAACATCGAGAGTTGATGGTTATTTGTGAGTCGACGCTGGACCATGATCAGGTGCAGCTGGTTACCAAAACGATCGTTGGAAATGATGGTTGTGGTACACCGGGATAATACTCTGATAAAAGTTTATGGACCGATTGATGGATATCAATATCCGAGATTCGAAGTCCTCTTCAATAATACCCTGTTGAATAATTTGTCAATGTGACAGAGGAGCGCGAATTACACGTCGGTAGGAAATCCCTTTGGGGAAGATATATTTGACTACCAAGAGATCTACATCCACCTACATTCCGCGGTCTTTGGGTCTCTCTTACGTCACTAAATACGTTCAGGTATGAAAACGAATCTGTCAATTGGATGAGAAGCATCGATGCGAGGATGATCAAAGTGACGGGCTTAAGCTTATAAAGTCAGGTATAAGTAACACAACATCGTTAATATTTCCTTGGGACTGTAGAGCAAAGTTAATTTCTCTTCTACGTGCGTGATACCTTTTCAAAGTAAATTTGCACGAAGACTGCGAATGTCAAAACTGGAAACGTTGACAAGACGTCCAAGGAAGGTACCGAGGTTGAAGCAAACAACGCTTCCGTAAATCCAACCCTGCAGTGTTTCTTGCCGCCTGAGCCAAATTGAAATAAACTTACCAGCTATCCAGAATCCGCTGTAGGTGCAGCTGCAAGTTGCAGCTACAAGGACCGAGAAATAATAATTTGCAGTACCGTGCTTGGTTACGAGGAGTTACAAGTTTGCCAGTAAATGTCGACCTCGTAACTCCTGCGTGTAGAATGGACACCCGGCTTATTCGCTTCTCCCAACAATCATCGGAGATCCCAAAACTGCAATCACGATTGGATAACGGATAGGCGGAGACCAATCGCCGATAGCAAATTTATCACTGACAAGGATGCGGGATTTTTTTTCTCTTAATTAGAATATACGCAGGGTGTGTGAAAAGTAACGAGTAGGCAGCGAAGAATGAAGGAAAATAACGTCTAACAAGCTCGGAGAATTTTTCACCAGTGGTTGAAATAAACGTGTTCTTTTGAAGCACCAGTTTCTTTCATGTTTCTAGTTACTCGCTAAATTCGCAAGGTGAATAGAAGCTCTACCGTTTCCTCTTTTTCTACGACCAAAACTCCGGATATCAAAGATACGGTTTTAATTGAAAATACGGAAATGCGGATCACCCGGTAGATCGTGAGTGAAGTGATATAAAGCGGGTCGTCACGTGGTGGATAGAAGAGGATGGCCTATACCCTAGGAGATTTCTATTGCTCGAAGGATTATTGGCTTTTATCAGAGGTTGGCGCTCGCCAAGAACGAAGAAACCAAGGAACGGAGAGCGAAGAGATCCATCCCTCTCCTTCTTTCTCTCCGTCTCTCTCTCTCTCTCTCTCTTTCTCTCTCTCTCTCTCACTCTCTCTCTCTCTCTCATTGTATTTGCGTCCCATTTGGCAAAGGCTTTCAATTGAGCCCGTGCATTTCAGACCTATACTCATTCACTGTATCCCAGCTTATTGTCTCCACTTCGGAGCCTCTCCCTGACCTGGTTTCTCCACCCATCCACCCACCCCAAAGATTCCGGGATCGGAACCAAGCCGAAACCCATAGACGACGACCTACCGACCGAACCTCGAGACCCGTCTCAATACGGAAGTCGAAAACGAGACTCGGGGATATTCCCGGCATCGTATCATTCCCCGTTACTCTCGCTTCCGTAACAAAACTTTCAATGATCGTACCTATCCGTCGTACTATCTTCCGCGATTAGGGTTTCCTATGGCCATTGTTTCTTGCTCAACTTCTCCCGCCCGACAAACTCATCTCTAACAATCTTCTCACACGTGCAAGTGCAAACGTCCTTTATTCGATGTATCCTGTCTGTCTGAGCTTAGAAAATCATCGACACATACGTAGAAGAATAAGGAATTATACCATAATAAACGTGTCTCGTCACTCGGAATGTCGTAGAATTTTTACATTCCCATACAATTTGTGTCACGCGAAACGAAAAGTCTATAATCATTTATTTATTTATTATTTTGAACACAAGCACGGCCCACTTACAGGATAGCCAAGAAATCTATCGACCAAACAAACTTCGTAGTCAAAGATGGTGTCATATTAATCATGATTACTTATAATTAGTTACCAAAAACGAGCGGCGAGCAAAAATGCGCATTGTCAGATAATACAACTGATACAATCATACGTACGGTATCTTTTCTTACTTTTTCATTGAGATGCGAAGGAAAGACAAATTATAACTGAATACTTGAACATCGTCGGAAGATACGAAGATAAATAAAAAATTGTTGAACTTGCGAAAGGAATTTTTTTTTTTTTTTTACCGTAGGTATACGTTGGAGCAAATTATCTCTAAAAACGGAAAGCCAGAGACATCCTCTTAACCGGAATTTATGTTCCTCGCATTTTAGGGGAGTGTGGCATTGTTATTTCCATTTTTATTCATTTGTATTATTTTTATTTCTTTTTTTCTACCATTTTTCCCGTCACCCGGAAAAGTATATAGGTATATATATATATATATAATTCACCGGCTTTCAACTCTCGAGATATTTCAATTTGGTCATCCCATGCGTTTTCGCATCGTGTACGAGGCCTACGACTGGCCGTGTCCGTTTACGTGTGTATAACAGCGTATAGGTGAATAACATGTTGCGTGTATCAGGAACAGATACGAACGTCGGTAGGTATTTAAGGGAACGGGAAAAAAGAATACCGGACAAGGGTAGAAAAATTTGAGTATTCACGTAGAAAGAAAGATAAAACTCGGTTGTACAATATATGCACAGTTTCGATATCCGCAAAAATTCACACACACACACACACACATCTCGCCTGTATGCGTACAGACATCGGAATAATGCCTGCACAGGCCCTATTATGCGAAGCATGTGCGGCCATACGTGCCATACGGAGGGAGAGCTTTTCCCTCCCTCCCTCCCTCCCTCCCTCCCGCCCCCCGACAATTTTCTCTCCTGTCACATATGCCCCCTGCTCGCGCTCCTCGTAACCCTCGGATAGGTAATATGTGTCCTGTAGAAAGTAAGGAAGGACGAAAGGAAGGAAGGATGGAAGAAAGGAAAGATGGAAGGAAAAAAGTACCGTCACCCGGACCGACCGGAATATACGAGCCGGGCTATTTCGACGAGATGCCTGGAGGTCCCTCGTCAAAAACAATAAAAAGAGGATGAAAAAAAAAAAGAAAACTCAGGAAGAAAAGAGAAGGGTGAGAGGAGAAGGCGTTTAAAATTTTCACAAAATAATTTCACTCAGCTACTCGCGTGTATAATAATTTCTGGCACTTCTTCCAAAGGTACACCTTGTAACGTATAAAGGGAGTTTTTAAATCTGACGAGAATTTTGACGAAAAGTGTGGACGCGAGAGATAGATGTTCCGGCTAATCTGTCAACCCCTCATTGATTCTGGTTGATTGGACCTGGGGGAAGGGGGGTAGAAGTTGCAAGAAGAGCGAGCTGAGGGAGGACGGCTGGTTTGAAAAGCGAGGAGTGTTCGGGAGGCTCAGGAATCAATTACCGCCTCATGGTGGTGGGAGGAGGGAAGGAAAGAGGGGAGAATATCTCTTCTACCTCGTAAAGAGAATCCCAAGCCGCCGCCACCACCCCCCGGGGGTTGAAGTCCGGATCGAAACCCGGCCGGCGCAGATTTGGCGATAAACATATATCGCGGCTGGCCAGAGGATCGGAATTAGTTGAGCGGAGGCCGTGGGCCAGGAAATTGACCTCGGAAGTCAAAACGACGAGGCGTTTCGGATATGCCCGATAGTTCGAGAAAAAAAAAAAAAAAAAAATAACAAAAAACCACCCGTAAGAACGAGGGGCTTATACGCGGCCTCTTCCAAAAGTTCTATATGCTTGGCCAAACGGAAAAGTCTTCAGGCAAATGAATAAAGTCCAAAGGATCGGGTTATATTGGCCAAGTTTGGACGCTGAGGATGTTGTACCTATCCTCGTATCCTGGGAATTCACGAGCCTCTGAACAGCGCCTGTTGAACACGTAAACCATACTTCGCCCATTTTATACTTTAGCTGATGGGAGTGCATGTATAGCGTGGTCTAAGTGCTTTTAAACGGCTGCTTTCGAACCGCGAAAATTAATATCGTTTTATCGTCAAGTGAAGATAACGTTGAGAGAGGTGAGTATACGATGAATATTCGAAATCGCCGTTAAGTAGCGCCCGTTTCAGAATTCTCGAAGGAAACTTATCCTCCTCCTCTCGATGAAATACCTTTTTTATTTTTTATTCAGAAATTTAATCATTAATCACTATCGTCACTAAAATACGTCGTCGTGTTATAATTTCTTATCCGGAGAAGAATGATCTGTATTTTTTGAGACCTTGGATTGAGGGACTGTTCACTTGTTGAGATCGTCCGCAAGCTAATTTTGATTACAATCGGTTACAAGTTGCATCAAATCGCTTGAACTCGTTCAGAGTTACGTAGAAACCACTTTCAAATAGTTCTAAACTTGTTGTGATCAGTTTGAAACAGTTTGTAATCATCTTCAACCGTGTGAAATCGTTCGCAACTCCTCAAAATAAATTTGACACCATTTGGAAAGATTTTACGAACCGGTTGGAATCGCTTCAAACTCCATGAACCTAATTCGAAACAGTTTGAAATAATCACGATACACCGTTTGAAACTGCTTGAAACCATGCGACCACGTATAAATTATCCGCCTCCGCGGAATTAATCTGAAACCGTTCGCAATAATCACTAAACCGTAATTTAAATACCTTAAAACCACTCTTGACCGGTTCGAAATCGTTTGTGACTTGATCTGTAAGTGCAAACGGCCTTGAATATTTTCAATGAGGGTCGAGTGTGACAGAGTTGATAAATCCCCTCCATATCTTCCCCTAGCAAGCTAGCTATTTAATCGCAGGATAAAAGCGAATTCGAAAATCTCCAAGGTGCAGAGAGGCATCGTGATACTGCAGTGATGGTTGCGGATTAAGGGGTGTGAGCGTAGACTTTTCCGGACCGCCTTTGCGGGCAATGACCAAAAAATTGGGCGTCGTGCGGATCGCACATACCAACCTATATAATAAATGGTATGGCTTCAAAGTCCATTTATTCGGCATTTTATCATCGTAGACCGGCGTGTTGTGCGGCAGAAAGGGAGGAACGGTTCCTCGGGGATGACGGTGCCCTCGTCCCGAGAGGCATGCGCGTATACATACATACATACATACGTATATACCCGGCTATATACTGGGGTAGGAATCATTCGGGCAAGAAATTAAATATTACCCGCACCATACAGAGCGGGAGATGAATGAAGTCGAGGGTGAGAAGGAGCGTCGCGGCGTCGGTTGGTGCGCCGTGCGGCCTTCGCGACGTACGTCGGGAATCCGGATTTCGGGCCGCTCCTGCAGCCGCCGTTTCGAGGGGGCGAAACCTGATGGTCCCGTCACTTGGTCCCATGGGAATCTGTGACAAATAACGTCCCGATGGACAAAAGGCCTAACAACCTAAGCCATACCCGGACTCAATTCCCAACCCTCAAGTCTGGAATACTTTCTCCCGTATTCGGTATTACGTATTTCTACATTTTTCTCATCACGCGTAGTTGTCAATCGTTGTTTCATGTAAAAAAAAAAAAAAAAAAAAAAAAGGAAAGCTCAAACTTCGAGGTTGTATACTTGTTTTCCATATCGACATATACCTGAGCCTTTGACCTAAGAGTCGGCAAACTATTTTCAACTCATTCAAGCCCGTCTGAAGGTTGTCTGGGCAGGTGAATTTCAGAGTGACTTTTCCGAAGCTCGATTCATGAAGACCCTTGTCTGGTCTATTCGTCGCGAAGCGAACGGAGACGCTGGGACGTCTGCAGCGCTCAGGAACGCCGGCGGATATTAGACTTGGCAAGGGAGGTACTAAACCTACTTTAAGGGAAACACGTAGGTGGTGCGGGTATGTAATGGTAATACGTATAAGACACGGAGCGCTGCACAAGCAACGGTACGTACGTATGGATTTCCGCGACGCTGTCTGCCGCTCAACGTCGAGATTCTCTGCGGAGACGTTGTCGTATTCCGGGTAGGTAGGTAGGTACATCAGGGAACTCAAACTTCGAAGCGAGAACTAGAAACTACAAATCCAGTCAGAACTTACCGGAACAACAACTGCAGCCTGGCAAGTGCGAATGATTAGACTAATGCCAACTTCCAGTTTGGCTTTGGATTAGATCCCCGCGAAGCATCCGACTACGCATTTCAATGATAAAACGATCGCTAAATTGTAACCGTTTTCTTCGCTACGTCGACAAAATACTCAACTCTCAAATCAGGTATAGCTTATATTCCAAACCATGGATATCAATTGACGGTCTCAAAATTTTCACCCTCAACAATAATGTCATTCATCTAATGGACAGTGAATGATCGATCGTCGAATTGATATGCAGTGTGGTTTTGGCTGCGGGAAGCGATCACTTGTTCGATAACCGAGTGTTGACAAATTTCCAAAACCAAGCATAGTCGATTCCTGATCACACCGGTTATTTATTTATTCCTCTCTCCTTTTGAGGAAGTAGCAGAGAGCCTGATAAATAACGACCATCGAGAAAATCGGTCAAATTTGGTTTCGGCGTATAAAATTATCGTCGGTGGTTATGTCGCGACCCTAAATCGAGGCAGTTCTGCCACGCGGCATTAACGTAGGGTGATTAATATCCACCGAGACCCCAGTAATCCTCGAAATTTTAATATCCCTATCCCCAACACAGCAGTCGGCCGAGCTTATAACACGCGACAAATATATCCGCGATGCTATATCAAACAAGTACCTAATACCGTTGCAGAGGGAATGAAACCGGCACGCGACGTTACATTTGGAAGGCACAGAGCGTGATCGGCAATGTGCGAATACCAGTGAAATTGAGGACAAAGACATCGCTCGCTCCCTCTAACCGGAGAAAAGTTTGACACGTGTTGCGAAATACAGATTAAACGCTTCGCCCGCACATTACTCACGATAATTGCGGTATATTAGACCAAGGGATCAATTTCTCATTCACCCAACGTTCTCGCGATCTGTACATCTAGGTGCACGTCAAAAACCTTGGCGTGGTTCAATTTCCACCCGACAAACATACGAAATCATGTACCGCATGTACAAAGAAGAAGGTATATAAAAAGAACAGAATTGTTGGCTCAATTGGCAAAGATTTTAAGTATGTCATAATACATAGTACGAATAGATGAAGTTAATCACAGCTTCCATCCTATCTTCAAGAATCTACCGTGCAGTTTTTAGAGTGATTTGTTTGGTTTCAAGTCCCCTTGAAGATTTACAATTCGTGAATATCACAAAATCCATAGATGTTAAAAAATGTCGACACCTATCTTCCGAAGCCTGTATCTCGGAAACTCCTAATTTTTGGAACTTGTGTCCATGAGAAATTAGATCGAGAAGATATGTATGATAACATACTGAAAATCCAGACAATTTCCACAACGATTCTGCGGGATCCTTTGTAACCACCTCACAAGCCTCACTTTCCGTATGCAGCGCTATGCAAACACGTTGGGTACACACGTATGTATAGAATAACGGCGAAGAGGACGAAAAGGTCTGTGTTAAATGGGCTTTTTATGTGTCGTCGACCGCGGGTAGATAGCGTCGAGGTAAAAAATAGATCCGAGCTTGTAGTGGTGCGAGTATAGGTGTCGTCGAGAATGGAGGTGCTGGTGGTGGCTGGCAGTAGTTGGTTGCACAAGAGTCATAACGCGACATCTGTTCGGAACGAGTGAGGCGGGGCCCGACGAAAGGAAGGAAGGAAGGAAGGAAGGAAGGAAGGACTGGAGGATGAGCTAGGGGCAGGTTTTTGGTGCCTTGCTAGAACGCGTCCTGGGAGTGGTTCAGGGGCTGCAAGAAGACTCGGTCCCGGTGCCCAGGTACTACATCGGCCATCGCGGAGGGGCAAAAAACTTGATTTACACCCCGGTTACACCGACGAAGAAGACGTTACAATATTTCTTGTCCCTGCACGGCCATCGCCGTGTTCGGTATTGAAATTGCCGTGTCGGCTAGAATCGTTCGCCACCTTTAACGATCAGCGGACGACGAAAACCGAGAGAAGAAAATTATTAGCCGTATATATAGACTGAAATTAGAAATTTCTTGGTGTGCTTTCTTTGTACTGGTCGATAAAGCACATCGTTCATATCATGAACCTTAGGTAAGAAGGGAGCACAGAGCGTCTCTCCAACTTTCCGAAGGTTAGCCCTGATGGTGGTGAACGTAAAATCTTGGCGAATGTCTGACAGCATAAGATCTCGCGATAAAGAACATCGTGGTTTACGTTAATCGCCCCGTTTCGCGATATCAATATTTCAGTGAGGGTGATTATAATAAAGATAATAAAGACGCGAGCATCATCATCATCATCATCATCGTACTTGCAGCCAAGACGTTATAACAGGCGGTATAAGGATTTATCGGCCAGGCGGAAAGACCGCGTGATGAGGATATCCGGCACGACAACGAATGTTGGGGATGAACGATCCGTCCGCCAGTTTCACCGCGGATGATCGTTCCTCGCAAACGTAAAACAAATCATTACATGCCACAGATGGCGTCATAACGCTCATCCGAAATGAGATTGCTCAGTTTTCGAAGGGGTTTCAAATTGCCTCGCGTCTCAGCTTCGCCGTCGAGTCAATTATTTTTTTTTTAAATCCTTTCACATATTCCGAGTTCCTACAATAGACCAATTCCGTTAGTGGAACATTCAAGATCTAAACTGCTGGTTCTGGATCCAGATCTCGTTACCGACATTTTAACGACATCCAATCCAAGACACAAACATTACTCTAGAACATTCGCGTAAGTTGTCGGTAACGGAATCTACTCATTCGTTTCAACCTGACAGTTTCATGATTTCGAATAGTTATCTGACAATGAGTATCGTATCTTACTCTTCAAGATCTTTCAAGAGTTTTCAACAAAGCTCAGATCGATCGAGATTTTCAGGTACACGAAAACGTGAGTATGAATTTGGACGAACTAATCAATGGTTCTGCTTCAACTGCAATGGGGTTTTCGTAACCTACGTGAAATAGAGATCCAGGGAAAGAGAGACGGGACCGGAACCGACGAATGTCGCGTGACCATGGGGCGAACGGAAAAGCGGAATGCCAACTGTCGCAGAGAAGCTTGCGGGTAATCGGGAGGCTAAACTTTGACGATAAATCACGAAATGGATCGGAGAGCGGGGATGAAGGAGAGATGAAAACGAGGGGTGGGCGGTGGGTGGTGGGGGGCAAAAGACAGCGGCGGGAGGACGGAATATAATGGATATTAATGTCAGCCCTATGCTGATTTCGTTGGCTCGAACGCGTTCATTCCTTGAGGATATTCCAATCCCTTGAAGGTTCGGGTCTGCGGGCGGAGGGTGAGAAGTCTCTTAGAATTATTGCCTCGGATCTTCCGCGAAGACTTTTCCTCCCGTTTTCTTCCTCTTTCTTCACGCTTATCAGTCAACGAGGATCTTCTCCATTCTCTCCTCTCCGCGTCGCTATTATTCTCATTCGGTTCTTCTTATTCCCGTTCGCCAAGGGGTAAAGACCCGTCAGTTATTTTAGTCTCAACGTCCGTTATAGGTCGCGCATCAACTCTGCTATTATATCCAAATTCCGGAAAGTATTATTCTCACACAATTCTGTTACGCCATCGCTAGACAAAAGGAAATTTAGACAGAAATCTGACGTTTATAGCCTTTTATTTAGTATTGTTTGAGGCAAGGAAATTTCAATGAAAATCGTTTTCACTGTTGGGTATACGGTGTCCATAGATACACAGAATTTAACCGCAAGCTCGAAAGCTTCGAACATTAGATTGATTGTGAAATTTGACGAACCGAGTTCCCCGAACTGAATTATACACATTGCTGTTTGCGTCTCGTTCAATTTTTATCACATCTGAAATGAGCTTTTCGAAAATACCAAAACGAATCCATGAACAGGGAAATTGACAAGTCGAAGCATGAGACGATTTACACGAAAGCTTCCCAATCCAAGTGTAATATAATTAGATTTTTTGAGAGAAACCTCTAAGCGTGTATTTTTTTTTTTTTTTTTTGCACATGTTAAAAATTCATAAGAAAACCAAAAGATTAAAATAAATAAGAAATCCTACACGACGTATAACACAAACGTAATGAAACAAAACCGGACAAATATCGATGCGAATAAGCAGCTTTCACACGTTGCCCTGAATTTTCGCTCAATTTCCGCGAAAGAAAAAAAAAACCGCGATAAAACCGCTGAACAGGAGCAGGGATAATTTCTCGGTAAAGTGGTTTAAACGGACAAGAGTTAGGACTTAGGGGTTCGGTTGTGCGGGGGTTTGTGGCGAACGAGGGATGAAAAGGGGGGGCTGAAACGGGGAAAGCTCTTGGGTCTGGCGGAGCCTGGGCCGAAACATTTTCGTAGTGAATTTCGCGCGATACAATAGCGAGTTGTAACACGATGTCGCGGCCGAGCAAAGTGCCCGGGGCTCCGCCGGCTCCATTTGTGTCGGTGAAAATAGCGAAATAACCGCTCCTCAGCCGGCGCCCCTCGGCCGGGGGGCACCAGGGGCGTAACGCTGCGACCACGCCGCAACTAATGCGAGTACGGCGTCAAGTCCCACACACCGTGACACGACTACGTCTCCCGCAGACGCGGACAAGGGTCAGCCGAGTTTCCGGAGTGAATACACGTCGTCCAGACGCCGAGCGCTTGCACTCTTCAGGCTCGACTCTTTTCCCCATCGGCTACTTTCTGCAGCTTTTCACTCGAGAGGAAAAAATAAAATATATGGCTTATAGCGGACGGTTGAAACGAGAAACCGCGGCGTCGTAGTCGTCGAGAACACCTCGGGTGAATCGGTAAAAACACTTCTGGTTAATTACCTGGACGAGAAAAATTCTCTCCAACGGTGCACGATTTCTTTTTTCTTTTCGTTTTTCCAATTCTTGCACGGCATTCGTTCGCCGGCGAGTATCAAGAGTTTTTCGAACGAAAAACTTTTAAAATCAAACTGATGTTATAAACAAAAATTGGAGTTTGACGTTATTGTGAAAAAGAAAAAGAGCTTCATCGTTTATCATTTCAGGTGAACTATAACGTATTTTTGAGGGACTAACTTATCTTTTTTTTGCCTTTTTTGACTAAAAACACAAGAAATTTTAACTTAGTTTTGTCGATAAACGATTCTTTGCAAAACTGCTGTAATAAATTTTTTCCCTGCCTTATGAATTAATTGAAAATGCATTTGCGTTTTGGAATATCAATGTAAATTGATTTTCGTCAAATTTAAGAATAAAAATGAGCCTCAATCGGAAGAAACGAAGGAAAATAATAAGAATTTGTTACATTTAAAAAACTTGTTTTTATTTTTTTTTTTTCTTCTTCTTTACGTCAAGGAAAGATTTTTCGAATAATACTGAAAGTCAATCAAGTCCAATTTTCCAATTTTTTTTTCCCATCAGTACCTAAATTAAGTTCTAAATACTGAGAATCTATAGAACTGAAATTTATAAATTCTAATTTGAGAAACAAAAATCGTCAAGCTCGGGTGTCAGGGAAAAAAATTTTAACATCACGGGAAGAAAGGGAAGCAGCAGAGGTCTCCCAAAGACGAAATATCAAAATTATTTGAAAGGCAATGCAAGTGCACCCCGAGTCACGAACTCGTCAATGGTTTTTCAAGCTCGCAATCTCCCCGCTCAAATCACCAAATTCCTAATACCTTCGCCCTCTCACCGACGCAATACTTTCCTCGTGTTAAAATACTGCGCCTGCTAAATTTATTCAGCCGAGTTAAGAAGCAGAAAGCCCCCTGGGTTAAACACCGAATTCGGAGAACTCGGCTTTAATTACACTCGCCAAGAAGGTGGAAAAAAACACAAGCACGCTTATTCAAACAGAAAATCTACTGCGTATCGGAGTCGAATTAATTAATCGACCTGGCGAAAACCGCAAAACGAAAGCACTGCCAGTCTATAAACAGTGTATAAGGATGGGCAAAACCACCGTTTCCGGTTGCTTGATGATCTTGGGATCGATTAAATTTAATCGAGTTACGACGACGCCCTTTAACCCTTTCAGTCACGCAATTCATTTTTCCTTTTTCTCTTTCTTTTTGTTGGCACGGATGTGCAATTATACATTTTCTATTTAATTTTCGACGCTGAATGTGACTTTGATGTAAAAAATTTAATAAAACTAAAAACCACCCCTAAAATGGCGTGAAAAACCGAGGTGAATTGTCAACATTGTTTTAGACAGTGTTTTTGAATGAGATTTATATGAATATTTATTTTGAGACAGTACGATTTTAGGCCGAGAATAGGTGCAACCCCCGATACTATCTGTATGCACCCCTAAAGAGGGTGAAAACTACCCCTATGCATTGAATTTTTTAAATTTAATGGCCATTCTGAGATCTCTGTTTGTAGACCAATGAATTCCAAGCGTTTTTAGTACACGTTTATTACCAAATTTCTCGGCCAACGATTTACATTCGCGGAAACACTTATTCTTTTGCTTATATTTACTTATAAAAATTACAAACAATTACGGATTCACAAATAATCGCAATCGTACCAAAGTTTAAGTATCATTTTGCCTGAAAATGCAAAAAAAAAAAAGAAAAAAACCTCAGGACTTTGCATGATATATACAAAAATGACCAAAAAAAAATAAAAAATAAAAAAAAGGTAGTGACTGCAGTGGCTTCTGTGACTGAAAGGGTTAATGCTTAAAATTCGCTATCAATGCAACTACCATAAATGTAAAAAAACCGATTAAACAAAATTATATATTTACTCGTCGTTTTCGATCGTTGCAAAAAAAAAAAAAAAAAAAAAGACCAATTTCACACTACCATTGTATACTCTCCGAGGAGAGACACAAATCGACGTGGAGAAACGTCGACGGACAGGACCGTGAAGAGGGAATAAATTTGTTTTTGGTGACAGCGGTGGGATAAGACCAAGACACGCGTGAAAATAAAATCGTGAAAAAATTGCTCGAAAAGTTTGGACCTTTCGGGTGCTTCGGAAGGTTGACAAGGTGGTCTAAGGCTGAATCCCGTGGGCCGCAAGCGTCTTAAAGAGCTCTTTGCGTTCCCTGAGGAGTTGGATCTTCGTGGGCGCGGTATGTTTATGGTTTATAGGTGCGGCCTGCTGCTCGGCGGACCTGCAGTCAGCACGGTCAGCTGAAAACGTACAGCTGCTGTTACTCGCGTGACGTTTTTAAGGGCCCCGTTTCTCGGTACAATATTCATTTTTTACGCAGATTATATTTCGAGAACTGGTGACTGGATTTTCGTGGTTTTCGTATCGATCGAACCGATTTTTCCCGACTTTATCCTGGCTAGATTTTCAACGAATTTGTGTCAACTGTTCCCGATTCATTTGCGAAAACGTAGATTTTCTTATTAAAAAATAACGTGAAAAAAATTGATTCGCCAACTTATACCAAGAGACTCGGTCAATCAACTGAGCTCTATTTAATTGCCTATAACTGGTCAGATTAATAACATCGAGGCAAATCGTTCGAACTGTGTATGAGTTTTACTGTAAAATAAGAATCTTCGTATGAAAGAATAACTGTCCGTCATTATCTCTCAAATTACGAGATTAACGATAAGATTTAGGTTAGTAAACACACTCATACACAAACCCTTTCAGTAACACATTTTTCAAATCAATATTTTGGCCTGAATTGTGTTACTCGGAGATTTTTGATGTCGCTGATCACGAATCTGAAATCAGTATTTCATCATTTCTAAATCCAAGATGGCGGATCCAATACGGCAAATGAAAAATCGCAAAAAAACTATCAAATCAATTTTTTTCAATTTCAACAATCGTACGAAGTAACAAAGATCACTCGAAGTTTTAAATAAACTTTAACGAGCCTAGAAAATTTTTGAGTTGGGATGCCGAGGATTCATCCGTGACATAGAGGGTGTTTAAAAAAAACACCCAACACTCGGCACAGAAACGATCTAAAAATCTATCGGCGAGCCAGCGACATCGAGAGCCAATGTAGAAAAGTATTTTTCTTGTCCCGAAAAGAGTTTCGCGATGTTCGAGTAACTACCGGAGAGAAAGAGAGAGATAGAGTAAGAGAAAAAGAAGCTCTTATCGAGAACGTGCGAAATCCGCAAGTATATACGTCGTCTACCTGAAGCGGCTGCGCGGTTTGTCCGCGAAACGGGTCGGGGAAAATCGTGGATAGTCGTCGCGACGTAGGCGACGGAGGGTTGGAAGCGAGGCGAGGTTTCACCCTCAGTTGAGCCGTGAAGTCCTCGCGACTAGCTTCAACCCCGCCGCTTTTCTACCCCGGCGATAGTGAAATGGTCAAGATTTATTCTCCCTCTCGAGGTTTTCCCGGTCTCGCCGTTTGAACCCCGCTCAATCTTAGGTCGGAAAAGTCGAAGGACGATTCAACGCGGAGGGTTGGTTTATAATTGGCATCGTTAAAGCGGAAATTTACCTAACGCGCGCGAACACACACACACACACACACACACACGCATACACGCGGTTTTTCAACGCAGTTCAAAGATCTCTGTGCAGCTATGCGCTGCCTTCACCCTTCTTTCCCCCTCTAATTAAATTATTTTTTTCCATCAGACGCGTTACACGCTCGCCAGTTGCGCGATTGTTAATTAGACTCAATTAATTATTATAATTAACGCCTGCGACTCTCAACCCCAGTGTCGTCCGTGTATGGTTGGTCATTGTGTCTACCTGCATACCTGCGCTCACGTATTTAATTCACACGTAATACGACACACTTTTTGCATTACACCTGTACCCGGGAGTATGAAACTCTTATGCCTGAAACGTTGTACGTAATAATCACGAAACTACACCGGAATAATACGGTAGTGCTCAATCTCCGGACCAATTAGCGAGTCGACACTACATACTTAACACCACTTTACGCCAAGCCAATTATAATACCTTGGTTCGCTGTGAGAACAATCATGCCGAAGTAATGTTTCCTTTTTTTTTTCTTCCTCTTCTACTTCTTCTTTTTTTATTTCCATGAAAATACAGTAACAATAATTACAACGTTGAGAAGTACAAATATATTGTTCATTAATTTCGAAATTATCAGGATGATAATTATGCCGATGAATGAAACTTCCGACTGATGCTCGTGAACACGTGTGAAAAAAAAAAACAAAAATCAAACGAACAGAAAAATAACACGAGAAATAAACTACCGAGGAAAATAATCCCGTTCGACTTTCTATCGGTGATAAAAAAAAAAAAAAATTAAACTTCTCGTGAGATATTCACAGGTATTCCATTCGATAATAAAAAACAGCGGTAAAACAACTGTAAGGAAAAACATACATATATATAGTCAGTGATCATCGTCGGTGGAATCGACAAAAATTGCCACGTCCAAAGGATCGACAGGAGGATCAGTAATGTCCGCCAACTGCACGTGACACGTGGAGACCTTTCCAAGCCTTTGGTGAGTCCGCAATTTTTCATAATACGTACAAACTGTTTTCACCGTTAAAAATTCGTCTTTCGTATAACGAATAAAACAGCGATTAGTAAAGGTATGTTTTTTTTTTTTTTTCAGTTATCTATTCATTCAAAAAACATCTCGTCGCTCGGATTTATTTTCTCCCACTCATCATTTAGAAAAGTTTGAACGAAGTTGTTCGCGTTGTTCCTTTTTTTTTTTTTTTTATTTATTTTTTTTTATCCTCCATATTTATACAAATGAAAAATTAACGCGCACAATACACGGGTGTTATATTTTCCGCGATGTAAATCGATCAGTAGACCGCGTGCGTGCCTCTTGAATTTTATACGCAGAATGAAGCGGGGTTAAAAGAAAGAATAAATAAATAAAACAAAAAATTGAAAGGTGACAGGTGATATTATTATACCTGTACCCGTAAGGAGGGTGGAAAATTGAAAAGTTAAGAAAATTGCTTACAAGAAGAAGTTGGACGATTCGTACTTCGAGACTTCTCAAGTTTTGCGACAATTTCTTTTTTGCTTCGTTTTTTTTCTGTTTTTTTTTTCTTATTTTATTCAATTTTCAGCCTCGAAATTGTTTTCAGGTAAAAATTGCAACAAGGATAATTATAATTAGACTTTCACAATCCTACGAGCAGAGAGAATGAGAAAAAACCGAAAAGTTGACGACAGATCAACTCTCTGTCCGACTATTTGATTATACATCGGAATATCACTTTATACATACAGAAAAGCGTGTTAACGCAGATCGAAACTGTTTTCGGTGACAGTCCCTAACCCAACTCCCATGTGGCAAAGCCGTACCCGCGGGGTATAAACTCATTACGAAACCCGGAACGGCGAGATTTCACCGGAAGTACCGATTCGAACCACCCTGAGTGCGTTATGATATTTGATCACAATGAAAATTCCCCACTCTCAATTAGTGAAATCCTCCAACGTTTTTGTTCCCCGAGATATGGAAATCAATCAAACTTTGCACCAACCACTAGAAGTGAAGGAAAAAAGAAAAAAATTGGAAGGTAAATTTTTTGTTTTCTTTTTCTATTCAAAAAGTCATGAATATTTACCCACCCATTATTCTGTAACAAAGGTTCGTTATTTACTATTTAGATGAAAACAAAGTCCGCAGGCTATGAATTGATTGTAAAATTTCAACAGTTATATTATACAATAGCTCGCACGGATTTTCACGTTGAACCTAAATTTGCTCACAAATTTTCTCATCCGGCGAAACAAAAAAACAATTTGGGTATGCTTTTTGAATCTAGACGTAGTTAATTGTAAAAACAATATTCCGCATTATTTCACCCTCGTAAATAGTACGACTAACGATAAATTTCAAGTTGAATATATTTCTTAGTAATAATTATTACAAACAAGTATATTCAACGTGAAATTTATATACATATATACCTATAGGTATATTCATATTACACACTATTCGTATACGTGGTTCCTAAGGTATGACGTACAGTATTGTATTAAACATTTACCCACTCCGTACATAATTGATAGTGGCAAAAAGTGGGGTTGAAGGTGGATGGGGGTGGGCTCTTCGTTTGCTCGGAAGTTAATTAAGGGAAATGCCGGTGGTGTTTGCTAATAATTCACATCACAGTGAGTCTAATTGGTTCCGGCGTATGAGATCAATTTTAACCCAGTTATACAATTATACATATCCTATGCGTATATACGCCATTGTATACGTATATATATTATCACGTATTTGATTCAGTACCGAAGCATAAGATAAGAATTGTATAATTTTCCGTCGTGATGAAAGAACAAATAAATATTATATACGTATAAAATAAAAAATATCAAACAAAATTGCAATTATTTAACATCGAACAATATAATAAATTTTCCGCGCTCGTCGAGCTTCCCTCGAGCTATAGGTAGATAAATTTATTATATTTTCCATGTACAATCTATGTACCATATAAATAAGAATAAATATCCAATCAGAGGTGTGTATCCATGGGGACGACGGGGGTAAATTGGCGACTATATTACGTCAGCATCAGCGTCGAGAATCAGGGTGATAAGATTTAATTAGTAATTAACCCGGCTCGCTCGAAGGGTCGGGCCTCTTTTAAATAATCCCTGGCGGCAGGTATACGTAGGTATAACTATTACATCGTAACGGTGTTACATAATAATCGGATATTTCCAACTAGGGGTGAAACGGCGACGAAGTAACGAAGCCGATTTATGTTACTACTCACGCCTTTTAAATCTCCGGTTAATCGATTTTTCCCTCGATTCACGGTGACCCAGGTATACATATATATATATATAAAATACATACGTACATCTACAAGGTGGTAACTCACACCCGGCACCGTCTCGATTTCGCCGACGGCGAGTGTGTATATATATATATATGGATGTAGAAGGGTGAAAAGTGGAATAAAAGACGAATCGACGAGCCAGCAGATTATACCGGCTAGAACTAATCAGCAGTTATTCTCACCTCGTTATATAAAGTATATTATATGTATTAGCCTTTAAAATCCCCCAGCGTTGCACAATCTCCGTTTGCTTGTTATAACGGACGAATGAAGAACACGACGAAGTCGAAAATTAATTTCCCTGCAGTTGAAAATCGGTGAAAGGATGATTCTTCGATCGCCTTGATTAAGGTTACGTAACAACCGTACACTTACCGACCGAGCATCGTTTTTCTACGAAATTATTTCAATTTTTTTTTTTTTTACGAAAAAAGTCTCACGATGGCTCGTTTTATGATCCCCAAACTTTCCAAAATTGCGGTAATTATCTCAACTAAGCGCTTTGTTAGCCTCTGAAATGTGGGATGTGTGTAGAACGGTGTAACAAGTGTAAAAAAAACCACACTCTTTTTTGCCAATGTGCGGGATATGAATAACTTTCTTGAATTCCGCTACGAAATAGCGATGCATCGTCGAAACACGAACCTTTTTCGTTCGTTTGTTTATCAAATATATGGAAAAAAAAAATGGCGAGTTTACTCGGTCGGTAATGGTATGACTGTTACATAACCTCACCGCAGAATCGTCTATCCAAATACATGTGTGTTTGAAGTAAGGCAGTTCTGTAACGAACTAAAATCGGTGTTTTGCCAGGCGTCTGAAGATCGGCACGAAGCCAGGACCGGGTTAATCCATTAGATTCAAGTGGAATTTAGAGGTTTTTCGACATGGGGGGGAGGTCAATTTATGCGATTGACGACCGAGTCTCGTTCAGAAATAGGCGGCTTGGATTGCACGAAAGAACGAAGCGTTTCGTGTCCACATTTTCACCCGGATAAATGTTTCACCGACGATTACGAGGACAAGTTGCAAGGCGCGACAGACCGAGTCTCTGGATGTATTATTATAAGCTGTCGAGTTCCGACCGCTTATTAACGATCTCTTAGATCTCGGGTCTTCCAGACTGCCCTCCGGTCGTCCGAAGTTGCCCGAAACTTGATCCGCTCCCGTGGACTATAAAATCGTGAAACGCTTCTTCCGCAACTTCCTGCACATGTGCGGGCAGACTCGGTTGATAAGGTAGGAATTATATTGCCCCTGTTAACCTGTTATATTCGACCGCTTTATATCGGCGGTGAAATAACTCCGGGTCGTTAGCGCAGAGCCGTGATATATCAACTATAAATGACCGACTCTACTGCGGTTATACACGCGGGATTCAGCAGCAAGCCGGTCATCATAACGCCGGACAAATCGGACGCACCGTTTTGGACCACTGTTAATAAAGGGCGTCCTGTTTTAAACAAGCGGCTTTTGACTGGCCACGAGCCAGCCCTCGAACCGTAGGTTCCGAGTTTGTGGAAAGAAAAAAAGAATAATATCGAATTCGAATTTCGAACTACTAATTCAAATTCGTGATCAACGATTTCAAAGTCCTCGGATACCGTATTACATGAAAATATAACCATTTTATTTTTATTTTTAAAAACTACAACAACGGATCTAACGTAAAAAATTTGAAAAGTCTGAGCTTGGATTCGTTATCGGTGATCCAAAAACCCTCCGCCTACCAATTTCTACAAAAATCTGAATATTTAAAAATTTTTTTTCCACCATATTGAATCGCCATTTTGGATTTCGCAATCTGACTTCCGATTCGTGATTAGCGACCCAAAAAACGTGCGTCTGCCAAATCAGATGCATTAGTCCAAAACTGTCTTCCCGTCCGAAGGACGCTCAGCTCAAAATAAGAGGTATCGACGAGAGGCCCGAATTACAAGGGAACGCGTCTTGAACATATATTAAAACACATAGGCTGGCTAGACGAGAAGAGGGGATGAAGGGGAAGGGAAAAAAAACCCTAGGCAATCAAACACCGATCAGGCCCGTAATGACCGACTGACTCGAGCAACAGCAGCAGCAACAAGCAGCGGCATCAACATCAGAAACAGCTGCGACTGACATCCCCCCCCCCCCCTCTTTTGTACAAAGCCTGCGTCGCGACGTCGGCGTCGCCTGCAATCAACCCCCGCGAACTATTATAATTACAGCCTATATATACACATTTCCAAGAGTGAAATTTGCATGATTGAGCCTCGAAGGCGCGGCCCGTGCGCAAGGCGCGTGCCTGTATCTATATACGGGGCATTCCGCGTCAAATTTCAAACCCATGTACCTCTGACACTCTTCGATTTTAATAACTTTTTGATACGATGTGATTTTTTTTTCTTAGATTTTTTTGGCCACCGGTGAGATTTCAAAAAAAAAAAAAAAGAAAAAACTCGGAAAACGCAATTTTTTTAAAATCTGACAAAAAATTCACACTGATCTTATGATTTGAAATGTGATTCTTGTTTTAGCACGGCACGATAATTTTAGCACGGATTTCAATATTTACCAAGTTTTATTCTTTTTCTCCCAAATTTTTAGTTGTTTTCACGACGGTATTGGAGTTGGTTTGTTTTTTTTTTTTTTTTTCTATTCCGCAATCTAAATACCTTACGGAATTATGAAAATAACGTGATTCAGCAATATGTTTAGATCGAAGCGTATAAAAAATAAAAAAAAAGCAGAAACAACATATGAATACATACAAGAAAAAAAACTAAAAACTTGCTGAGATCTCATTATCGTGTCATGGTTAAAAATCGTAAAATCGGTGTGGATTTTTTTCAGATTTTAAAACACGGTGTTCTCGTAACTGGTTTTTCGATTTCTTCTTAAATTTCACCGGTGGCCAGAAAGAAAATCTGAAAAAGAATTCTGCGACCATTTTTAACCTATTGCAACGTCGTAGCAAAAAATTCGTACACGGGTTGCAAATTTGTCACGGAATGCCCCATATATACGTTTGTATACGCCTGTATATCGTGAATATGCGTATAGGTATACGAATGTACAAACGGCTCCCCCCCCCCCGCATATTATTATATAGTAAGGAAGGGGCGAAATATCCCTCGAAATAGTCGTCGAGATTACTGAAGGAATTAATAAGTTTAATTTCGAAACGAAGAGGGCTCGGTACGGGGGCTTAGAATTGACTAATTTTGAATAATTAGGGGAGAAAAGTCTCCTGCCCCCCCTTGAGCAAACAACGTCGCTTACGCCTTCGCGTTCCTTCGATTTATAACCTCGAGTTATCGCTTCTTTGTCAAAACAATGCAGTAAATAACAAACAGCGAGTGGATGAAAAATTTAATTATACGAGACGACTGTTTGAGCTTCTTTTTTCTTATTTTTTAATCGCATACGCACCTACACATGCATATTTACAGACAGTGAGGTGAAAATTTCCATCAAAGAATATTAAAGAAAAAGAAAGAACAAAAAAAAAAAAAAGATATTCGCAAATGGATTTTCTACACTAGAATCAAATTTGATTAACAGATTGAAACGTTATTCGGTATTTTCTTTTTTTTTTTGTTTTTCAGCAATCACTCAAATTGCCGTACTTTGTATTTGTATATTTTGTACATTGTACGAATGAAAAATCGATTGGGAAAAATTGTCGAATGAATATATTTCATCTTTTAGAAAATTGTTTCCGTAACGTTTTATAAAGTAATGGTGAATAAAGACGACGCACGATGAAGAAACCAATTTGCGTACAACGATAAAAAATAATATTGAAAACAACTGATGATATGTTTCTGTTTATCAGAAGAATGTATTTTACAACGTATAGTTCAGAATAAAAGATTAATAAATATCTTTGTACAATAGTTATTAATCGATTACCTGATCAGGATATGATTAATCCGTGTTCCGTCCTTGTATCCTCGATATTATTTAAAACCGAAAACATTCTCACAATTTGATCGATCAACAATAGCTTGTAAATGTAATTACTTCATTAATTTTTCATCATTTCTCTTCTTATTTTATTTATATATATTTTTTTTTTTCTTAAAATTTTTCCATCCCATTTCTTCGATCTAAACTAGATCGTGAATAGAAGAAAAAAAAAAAAAAGAATACAACCCCACGAGTATATTTTCAACCGGATAACAACAATCGACCTTCAATGTATCAAAGCGTAGAGCTTACAGTAGTTACATAAAAACGATTCAACGATAAAAATCAGTAATATCTGTAAATATGAAGAGCCTATACGTATAGAATGCGTATATATATATACGTATGGGCCATTACGCGTAATATCAACGCAGGAGGACAGAGAATAGATGGCTGAGCGTAAGATAAGGATGTCGAATTTTCTAGGATACATTTCCTCGCGTGAGAAAAATGTCTCGACGTTAATAATCGTGATCTTGAGGCTTGTGTCCGAGTAAGAATATCTCTCTGTAAAATCAAATTGAAAATCAATGAGAGATCTCGGGGAACGGGCGATAGAGAGAGAGTGAGAGTGAGAGAGAGAGAGAGAGAGGCACGAAGATACGACCAAGGGAGGTCCATCGGCCCACGTTATGGTGTTACGTGTACATTTATGACGTCCTGATAGCGAGCAGCATAACCATAATTAGGAACATTGTACTTCGGGCGTCTGTCGCTCGGCGGGGTTTCCAGCCTCTCTCTCTCTCTCTCTCTCTCTCTCTCTCTCTCTCTCTCTCTCTCTCACTCTCTCTTTTTTCTATTCTCCTCTCACCCTCTCTCACCCTCCCTCCCTCCCTCCCACCCGACAGCGTTGCCCGTTTTCTATAACCAAGCGACGAAATGAAACTGATATGTATGTAAATCACCCCCCACCCCCACCATATCGCTATGCCGCGCTACCGTCTGCCACCCCCGCCTCTTTGTAAATAAATTTACCTCTCGAGTGGGCGGAGGAGTGCACGTAACCAACCACGGGACGTCACGCACTTCGTTCTAACAACGGGAATATCGCTTTAGGTTCTAACGGTTATCCGCGCTGCGGGTGGTGGGGATTGTTTTTTTAAATTTTTTTATTTGTTTTATATTCTTTTTTTTTTATTTTCAATGCACCAAAAAATTGTGGCGTTCAAATTAACCCGACGAGCCGATCGATACGCGCAGAAATAAAGGAGTACGAGAATGACGTTTGGTAAATTTGTTTGTTTGTTTTTTTTTCCAATCGCACGTAAAAACGAGAAAAAAAAAAAAAACCGGGAAAGCCAAGTGAAAACGGTTTTTCACTTGACTATACGTAACAGTCGATAGCTGCGTATTCGATTAAGAAATCTTTACCAATAGTTTTACCGTTCGTATTTAACGGGATTCGACATTTGTTTATCCCGAAACGAATTGTAAATTGCACGTATTCGTTTATGGGAGGATAAATTTTTGTGCGAGAGGGTTGAGAATTACTCCAATAAGTACGGTAAGGAAATTAATCGAAGCTTGTTTCTAATAGGACTGTTTCCGACAAGTTTAATCCCCGTTTAGGATTGAATAATTTCAACAAATTTTGGAAAAATATATACGAAGCGTAAAGATATTTTTTCAAATATACTACAGAAGATAATCTTTCGTTTCGGAAAATAAAGTTCTCTTGAATATATCTGCGTTATAAATTATATTGCTGCGAAAGTTCTAATGAATTTATCGACATTAGTTGTATTAAATTTGAATGAATGTCAACGAATTTCTAGTTTGATAATAAAAAATATGAAACTCGTGTTGAAATTTCGATTCAACGGAAATTTGTCAGCGTAATAATTTTTTTTTTTGTCTTCTTCTTTTCAGCTTTTATTTAAGGTCTGATTCCGTCTTTCCCTTTAATGTGCCAAAAATACTTTGAACTCATCTGCGATTCGTGTTTACTGATAAGATAAATGTACCAATTAAAAATTAAAAACTCTAAAATTACGAAAAAATAAATTTTCCGCGTTCAACCCTTTTCAGCAATTGGTTTTATTCGTCGATAAATTCTCAACATGCGCCGTGAATTTATAATTTTGAAAAATAAAAGGGTTAATAATTTGGATCAATAAGTGGTACGCTTTACCTTAAATCGATGCAAAGTCGATGGAAACAACATGACGAAACGGGGATTCGAATGTGATTCAACGCGCACTCAAGGCGATGAGAGACGCTGCTCGTTTGAAAAAAATAAGCCGAGCTGCGATACGAAGTTCATAGGTCGAAAAGTCCGGAATATCAACTCGACGAAAACGTTCAACGACTTCGTCACCGGGAAGGAATTTCGATGCTGTTCCCGATACGCTCAAGTTTATCGTGAACATTGTATGCCTATTACGAGGTAGTACTCTAGACCAGCATAGACAAAAAAATGTTCTCCTTTTTCCTCTCTTGTAAATTTTCCAGTCAACAAAAACTCCGCAATGCGTTTCTGGCAAAAATGATTTCTGCGTTTTTTTTTTAGGAAAATTGAGTTATTTAGAACAAAAAAAAAAAAAAAAAATTGTTCTCGTAGAAAATTCTAAATATGCACGGTTTCACGTAAAAACGTGTAGTTGTTGGTGAAAATATTTATCTTTACGATAACAGAATCTTTGCAAGACGCTATAATTTTTAACGGGAATTAAGAATTCTTTGCGAAAAATTATAAATGTTTAAAGTTTGTATTTTTACAATGAAAATCTCTACAAGATGCTATCATTTGTGACGAGAATTAACAATTCGTTCACAATTTTGTACGAAGTAATACGAAATATTGCAATTTAGACTTAAAATAAAAAAAAAAAAAAAACTGCACAAACCGAAAGCATCGTCGACACTCATCGCGGTGTAATTTGTTTAACCCCCCTCCACGTAAATCGACTCGATCAAGATTTCTCGGTGTTCGTACTTTGAAAGCATGCAAGCTCGCTGATCTCGAAAACTTCTCGAGCTTATCAGAGGAATGTTTCGAGCATTTATTCGTACCAACAGCGTCATCAATCATCCTCGAACGGCGCGTGTAAGCCTCGAATTTTTCGTCAATTCGTATACGTCATAGATTTCCATGCGTACGATATGTATTTATAAACAGATTCGTTTCGTCTTTGTACTGAGAGAAATTTTTATTTACGGTTACCGCTCAGGCCTTGACTATTTTCTACCACAATCGAAAAATATAGTTATAGGTACGAAATGAAAATTAGTTTTAGGGAAGTCTAGTTATCCGTTACTATTCTTTCTCATTACGATCACCGTTGCTATATTTTCTCGCAAATGTCGCAAAAATTTAACGCTTGCGCGAGAATAAATTGACGTTAAAGCCTTGTTTAACTAAAAAAGTAGAATAAACCTCACAAGCTGATTTTGCGTTGCAATAACCAAAAAAGGATCGACGATAGCGCAAAATGGCTGGGCGTAGCTCGTTTTTCGTAATTTCAACGATATTCGAACAGTTTTTTTTAACGATACCTGTTTTACTCAATTTTTCTATCTGCTGGAACAAATGAAATTTTTTCTCATTGTGTAATTTTTGCCTCGTTCACGTCTCACGGCGATATTCGTATCAATTGACCGTATTTTCTTCCACTTCTTATTTTCTTAGGCTATTTCTTTATCGTCTTCCATTTCAACGATGTCTGGCCTGACTTAGATATCGGAAGACAAATTCTCAGACACGTTGTTGTGTACTTAATCTTATCGGAACAGAAAATAGAGTGACGGTAAAAAAAAAAAAAAAAAATAGAAAAAAAGTACAGCCATCTCTTCTTTATCATCGTGCAAACATACAGCGTGGCAGCTACGAAGACGCGTTCCAAACAATTTGAATATATATATATATATATATATATATATATATATAAAGATTGATACGCGCTGTTTTGCAGGTGAATAACGCGGTAAAGAAAATAACGCTGAGATAAGTAAGACTGAAAAATTGTCAGAGATATAGAAAAGCGAGAATAGTGAAATCGGATTTCTTCGTTTCTCAAAAGCTTGTTTCTTTTCGTTTTTTTTTTTTTTTTTTTTTTTCTCTTTTTTCTTTTACCACCCATGCCTATGGCAGTGTAAGGTATATAAAGATGAGCGGTGAAGATTAGAGCGTCGAGAGCTTTTGCCATTAAAGTATGAAAGCCAGGGGAATAAAGGTCGCGCATATACTGAATACTGATTGCTGAGGATGAAGAAGAAGAAGAAGAAGAAGAAGAAGAAGAAGATGAAGAAGAAGAGGAGGAACAAGTAGAAGAAGAGGAAGAGGAGAAAGGAGAAGGAAAAGGCGCAAGAAACGAGCCGCGGTGCTTTTGTGCCAGATATACGGCCTAATCTTTTTTTTCCCCGCAGAATCGAGACGGCCGCTGATGCTTCTGCACAATGGAATTGCGGGGCTGAAAATAATGACGCGTGTGTGTCACGCATGCGAAAATCCGCAGGGTGGCGGAATATTTCAGAGTTATATGCTTTCAAAGAGCTCGTCGTTAATTAGACATCTGAAAATCAGACCGTTGATCAATGGAAATGGAATGACTGATGTATATCTTTCAGTGGTCAGTGACAATGAAATCGTTCAGCGGATCATGCAATCGCTTTAAATCGCAATTATACGAGGAAATGGAAATGGACGTGACTGGCTTTGGAAATCGTGGAAATAGTTGCAACTCTGATTGGTGTAAAAGCCTAACGGCTTCGATTCTTCAACATTGCATCGACTTCGTCTATCTTATCGTGATTTTCATTAATTTCCAATCGTTACTAACGTCAGCATTCTGAGTTATTTTCTTTGTTTCCATACCACGTGAAGTTAACCTAATAAGCTCAGAAATCATTGAAAATCGGTGAAAATAAATGTTGATGAACTCGAATCATTTACTGGATTTCTTAATTAAATCGTCGCTCGGATTTCCTCCTGTTCTGATTACCACGAAGCGAAAAAAAAAAGACTTTAACTGCGATCGTAAGCCCAATTAATATACTTCCATTCCTTGGCCAATAAAAATATCTTCAAACATATCCACATGTTTAAAAATTGATAAGCTGTAACATTGCCTAAATTATATTTGAAACAAAAAACGCAGCTACCCTACTAAAAACTATCACCCGTCAAATTCGAAAACAGTTACGAATAAAATTCACGTGTAATTTGCTACACGATAAATTTTTGAAATAATTTAACCCCTGTTTCATACAATTGACAATTATTTGATACGCGATCGTTCTGGAAAAAAAAGAAATAAAAACGAAAAAGAAAATCAATACTTCACACCAAAGTGAAAAAAAAAAAACTTTTATAAAAGTTAAACCTACAGCGGACGAGGAACCATTTTGTCGTTAATAATTCACACGGTATGTATTCTACGTATATAAAATCATGCGAGAATTTATACGTATAATAGAAAACGACGTATCAACGTACAAGAAAACATAAGTGGCGGATATAAAACTGATAACTCCTACTCACAGTCGAGTTGTCAAGAGACGAGGCGACGCGATCTGATCCCGAGGCTTCGTAAACAGGTCTATACTTTTATCGCCTCTACAGCCAGCTATTTCGTCAAGTGATATTGTCGAGCTGGAAAAAAAACGATTTATATTATTTTTTTTTCTTCTTCTTCTTCTTTGTCCCTCTTTTCCCTTTCATCTTTTCTTTTTTCTTAATATTTTCCTTTACCCGTCCCTCTTTTCTTTTTTTTTTTTTTCTAAATCTTTTACTTTCTCTCTGTCAAGATATTCGTCTACGAGAAGAAAGAAGAAGAAAGTTGAAAACAGAATAGAAGTTCTCCTTTTTTTTTTCCCCCCACTGATTGTACAAAAAAAAAACGTACAAAAAACCAATCCTCGCCTAGGGCACAAGCTTTTCTGCACTCGGTATAAAAACAAATTTTCATCGAAATCGTTTGTCGGGACGGAGCGGGGGGTTTCAAACGTTGTAAAAGAGAGAAAAAAAATTGTTATGCAAATATATTTTTTTCTTTTTTTTCTCTCTTATTCTTTCTACGTTCAAATCGTTCGATACACGTATGCACCCATTGAAAAAACAAGCGGCACTTCCTGGCGAACTTAGGCCCGTTAGCCAAACAAAGCAATCCAAGTGGCGAGTCGTTTCGTATACTCGAAAGCGCGACATGCTGACCTCTTTTATACCTTCTCTCTCTTTTTATTTATTTAAAAAAAAAAATTTCCACTCCAGGGGATGCGAACTACCCCTGCAGTTGCATGTGCACATGTATATATATATATGAGTTGTGTTTTTTTTTTTCTCTCACTTTTCGTCCCTTGTTCCCATTCCTTTTATCGTTATACTCTTTCCTCTCTCTCTCTCTCTCTCTCTCTTTCGGCTTCACTTCGCTTTCCTTCTACTTTTTATTTATTCCGCAGGAGGGTACAAACAGCTTGAATAAATACGGCTGATTGGATCTGTCGTATATATACGCGCATCTGGCTACTACTAAATGGTTCTTCAAAAAGTTTCGCGCTGCTATGCCCCTATGGATACATATATATATATATATGTGTGTGTGTGTGTGTGTGTGTCCGTGTACGAATAGAAATGGTACATAAAACTCACAAGTCCCTCTATCGAATCGACGACTGTGACATATCCTCCGCGGTGGTGTGCTCTCAAGTCCGCAAAAACACCCTTCGTCGAAATTCAACCACCCCTACAAGGTTGTGGGTTCAATTATTATGGACTAGACTCGACATATATACATACATATATACATGTGCACATGTGTATATTTATATTTAGTTATACAAAACTCTGGGGTGGAGAATTCGAATTGAGCGATGCGGTGAAGCTTGCTTTATATTTTCGGTGAGCTGTTATTTCGCCTTGTGTATATAGATATTCGCAATTGTTCTTTTTCTCCTTTTTCATTATTTTTTATTCATTTTTTTTTTTTAAATTTTATATTTTATATTCCATAGTTCGCCTCGCCTTTATATAAGAAACCCTGCAGAAAGAATATATATATATTTACTCTCGGTAAGTCTGTATAGTTTTATTATTCCTGTTACGAGGTAGAGATTTAGGGTGAAATCACCGAACCCGAAAATTCTCCGCACGCTAATTTTCATTTAAATTGAGGAAGGACATTTTTTATACGTCTCACGTTTTTTGATCGCTACGTGGGATTGTCCGCGGTTATATACTTCGTCGTCTGTGCAATCAAACGTAATATACGTATAATGTGGCATTTGAACCGTTCAAAGGTAAAATGAAATAACGAAAAACATACGACGTGAGAAAAAAAAATTTTGGGAACAGCAATTTTGTTAACAGGAAAAAAAAAGCGCTTTTATCACAAATTTGTAAAAAAGAAAGAAAGAAAGTAAGAAACGTAATAGTTTACACAATTTTAACGAAATCTAACATCATTGCATCATTTTCGAGTTTGTTTCTTTTCTTTTCTCATCATTATACCTGTCATCATCGTTCATCGTTCATTCGCAATCGGAATGAGCACCGATGAATGAAATCACACTCGTGAACGATGGTGTTCGAAAAAAAAATAAGAAAAATGAAAAAAAAAAAAAAAAAACAATCATCCTCTCTTCAACTAACACGTCTCATCACAAGATTCGATCATCTCGTCGTTTTCTTACCAGGAATAATTCAACTCTCGCTAATTTACAATGTTTCAACTGTAATGCCCGATAATTCACACAATTATTATTGTTATTATTAATATTATTACCACTATCATTACTATTATTATTGTACTTTCCGTCCAAGTATCCGATATAGTTATTTTCTCTTTTTTTTTCTATTTTCTTTTTTTCTATCTCTCGACGCGGTCTTCATCCCCAGCCGTATTTTTCGTCACTACACTCCCCCCCCATCCTTTAACGCGGACAATTCCGAAGAACGTTGGACGATGACGCGCAATAACATTAGATTATACACCCCATCTCGATCTCGAAACTACCCTCGAGTCGCCGCGTCGTTTCCTCGTGTCTGTGTGTGCGTGTGTGTGCGCGTGTGCGTACATACGCAGTATTTCCTGCCTCCCTTATTTCGCAACAACGGAAAACAATCTTTGCCGGAAAACACCGCGTCGAATAATTTATGGGCGTTGGTGGGAGGGAGGGAGGGATGGTCGGGGCGGGGTGAACTGTGACGCTACGGAATGAGAGAGTGAGACTCGGAGTGAGAAAACGCGTTCACTTCTCCGCCTTGGGCAAAACCACCCCCCTAGTTATCTGTCACTGTTACCTCCCCCGTCTCGTATCGTCCCGCGAACGGGGGTCCAGGATACCAGGCGTTACAAGCCAACCCCCGAAAAACCTCACATCGGGCAGTTGTACAAGCTTTTATTTTGCCTCGTTATTCGTGGTTTTTTTTCCCTTCATTTCAAAATTTTTAAATTCAAAATTTTCCGCCAACAAAGATAAATTCGTCGCTCCGTTTTTCGTTTTTTTTTCCCCCTCCGTTTCGACGTCAAATTATCTCTTCTACGAACCGATTGCTTTTGAATCAACGTGTAAAAGAATATCGCAGCGAGTGAATCTTCCGTTCCGCGGACGAGTTACACGCTTACTCTCTCCGTCGCGCAGGGTTATTTACCAGCATCGAAACGGTTGACTCAGAAACAAGGATCGCGATGCATTCCGTCGTCCCTTGAGACCTCTGCGATTGGAGGGAGGGAGAGAAGACGGAAGAAGAACTCGCGAAGGGCTGCCGCGGATATATCGGGAAGGAAACTAATCAACGGAAGAATGGCCGATGCCGAGAATTCAAGGGAGTCGACCAACTAAGGCCCTAATTCCTTCAGCCACCTACCCCGGTACGTTAAACTCGAAAAGAAGAGAATAGAAAGAGAGGGAAAAAGAACAAAATCGAAAAAACATACGTACAACGCTTTTTCGATACAACGGAAAGGCAAAGATCGAATCTTGTGTCTCGTTATCGACTGTTCGAGGGGATGGTAAAAAGATTTATTATTATTATTATTATTATTATTTTTATTTTTTTTACCGAAGAAAGAAACGACAACAGAATGGATTAAACGTGTAGATAATCGAGATTCGCGTTCTTGCCTTGAGAGAATTTATACCTAGATGCGGGGGTGTGTTTAAATTTTACTCCTCTGAGAATTAGAAGAAGAAGAAGAAGAAGAAGAAGAAGAAGAAGAAGAAGAGAGAGTGAGGGAAAAAAAAGAAACAGCAGAAGAAGATTGGAAAGGGAATATTTATTCAAATCCCTGAACGAATATTACTGTTTTTTTTTTTTTTTTTTACGTACGCAGAAGATTTCAAGCATAACGTGACTAAGAATAAGAAATGGTAATGTATACGGTGTTTTTTGAAATTTTTCAAAATTCAACTTAGCCCACCCCCCCTTTTCCATGTCGTTCAAGAATAAACAAATGAATATCTCCTTTAAGGCTCAGATCTGTATCTCAAATCTAAACCCTTGTTGCAAGAGCGGTGAAGTTTGCCATTTAAAATGGTACGCATATTTTTCACTTCATTTTTTCTACATATTTAGTCGCGGGGAAAAGTTTTTGCAAAAAAAATAACAAATCTGTTACCGTTAGCGTCGATTCTAATACTCGATAAAAAAAAAAAAAAATTCATATCAAGCATCGTCTAGAGTGCATTCCGCGTAATTTGTGACAGCGATTATAATTTGACTTGTAATTTCGATATCGGTGTACAATTGACGTAAAATTTTTCATTGACGATGCTGATATTTTCATCAAAATCCTATCACCAACAGCTCATTGATTTCTCACACTTGTACGAATATTTTTTCTTCAAATACTCAGTCCCACGACGAAACATTGCATCTGTACTGATTCAGAATTTAGACAGAGACCTGGAAATCGATTATATAAAATTTCACTTCTCACATTTCCCATCATCCAAGCATTCTGATTGGTTTGCAAATTTTATTCAACCAATCGGAAGCTCGTGTGGTGAAAAATGTTAAAAATGAAATTACATGATCGATAAAATTTCCAAAAAATCTCCAAAACAAGGACCACTCCAAATTGTTCACAGCTTAGGATCGTTTAAACGACTCGACTCATTCTCTCTCTCTCTCTCTCTCTCTCTCTCTCTCTCTCTCTCTCTCTCTCTCTCTCTCTCTGTCTCCAACATTACCAAACACACGCAAACAAACACATAGACTGCATCACGTTCCGTGTCCTAACAGACGCTTTCAGCTTTGCGAGCGTTCAAACGTATCAGCTTCTGTTTGTTAAACGTAAGTCAGCCTGTCAGCAACCACGTGTAACTACAGGGGACGGGCTCTACACTCTACTCTCTACCCAACAAGAGGGAAATTTCTAACTTGTGAATACAATTTGTACACACCCTGCACGAAGCGCAAATGCGGGGATTGGACGGCTCGGAATGACGTTGAAAAAGTAGACGGAATAAAATTTAAACCAAATGAAAACAAATTCTTTACATTAAACACGTTTCCGCTCTCTCTAACCTCAGTTAATTATTTATCTGTGTATTTGTTTACTTCCTTCTTGTTGTTTCTTGTTTGTTTGTTTGTTCTTTTTTTTTTATTTTTCTTTTCATTTTTCAACGAAAATCTTATCTTCGCGGAGAATTCGAAACTTTACTATTTGTAAAAAAGATGGAAAAAAAAAAAAAACCTAAATACGTTAATATTCATTTCCTTTTACAAAACTTGACAGCGATAATACGTGTACAACGATATTATTCAACAATTGTGTTCTGAATAATATACGCGACGATTGCCAAAAATTCTGGGCATATAAATATGAATATTTGAAAACTAGTTAGTTTCAACGAAATCCAGATACACGGACATTAGCTTAAAATATATTAATAAAAAAAAAAAAGCAAAATGAATGTTCTTCAATTTCCTACGATTCCAAATTCTCGTATGCCATACTTTTACAACAACAGCAACAACAACAACAACAATAATAATAATATTCGTGAAAGTTGCGGTAGACGGAACTTGAATTGGTCGCGAATATTTGAATTATTCAAATAATCACGACTTTCCCAGCGGGTGCAATATTTCTAACGCCCTGCGGTAAACAACTCTGTGTAAAAATTTGAATTCGTTTCGCATATATATATATATATATATATATATGATAAATCACTCGAACGCGAAATTTCTTTGGCTCGTGCCAAAAGGGCGGAATGGGGGGCGAGAAGGAGAAGGTATCACCTCGTAAACGGTTTCCCGGCTTTCTCGTCGACCTTCGATATATCAAGTTGACATTAAACAACAAAGTTCGGGTAACTGCCGTTAAATGCTCGTACAACCCCTGAGTTATGACCAAGTCGAGTATTATTATTTGTTTATCAATACTAACTCAGGGTAGGGGTTGATTTATCGACGGTGAAGATAACCGCACCCCTTAAACTACACCGCTCGTCCACCTGAGGTTTCTCTACCTACCACCTTCATCCACCCACACATACGTACATACATACATATATGTATATATACGTACATGGTATAATATTATACGCAGGCGATGTAAGATAATTATCTCGAACTCCAAGAATTCCGTTGAAAATTAATCACTCGTCGTCGAGTGCCTCCTTTGATGTTGAGCGAATATCACAGCTGTATCAGAGTCACGCGTAATTAAGAAATAAGAAATAATACGTTACGTAACAAGGGAATAATTGATTTTTATCCCTGTATTGATCACAGGACTTTATTCCCGACTCAACTCTGGCCGCATTATTGACTTAAAAGTGTTTTCCTTTTACATGTTACAGTGTGATCTATCAGTCTGAAAATTATCATATTATCGAAAGTTTTTTCCCCACAGATGAGGTTAAAAAAAAAAAAAAAAAAGTTAATATGAACTTGAATATGCCACTTTCGTTCCGCTTTTCGGGTCAAAAAATTTAACATTATGGTCCAGTAGGGAATAAAGTAACTAAATTTCCTCAACATCTTTGTATTAATTTTTTTTTTTTTTCTTTTTTCTCTTCCCACAACGGCCGTGTCAATCGCAGCTACAATCCGAATCATTTTCAACGATAGTTCGCATCCCTGATGTGAGAAACATCCAGGGTGAGATCGAGAAGCGAGACCTGCATGGGGGACGTCAAGTCCTACGTGACAGAGCTACTTCCGGCCGGTTGAATTCCTTAACACGGTAATGCGCGCCCTTAAGAGGTGAAACACGAGGGTCGTTCAAGGGCCCAGGGGCGGTCACACCTCCGCTTCACCCCCGTCCCTTGTCCGTCCCTTAATTCGTGTGAGAACTCGCAACTGCCTCTTGAACGGCGCTCGTCTTCTCTCTCTGTTTTTTTTTTTGTTTCTTTTTTTTTTGTCTCTCTTTCTCTCTCTATACGTATGTATCCCTTGTACGTCGAGTGCCCCGTACTTTTTTTTTTTTTGTGTCCCCCATGTATAAACCGACAACCCCGATGCCCAAGCAGCTCTCGACGCGAAACTGAAGAACCTCGTCGCGTTGAAAATGTAAGAGCGTAAGAAGGTAGAAAATGAAGTGTCTGGACTAATGTATCGAATTTACTAAAAACCCCCAAAATCCTTGTTTTTTTTTTTTTTTTTTTTTCTTGTCTAATATTATTGAATTTCTTTTGTACAATCTCAAATTGTTGTACACAAAAATCGAAAGCAAAATCGGGGGAAAAAAAAAAACATTAGAGTGGTATTCAATGGAGAGAATTTTTACCTGCTACGTTTTATTACGTTCCGAAGAAAAGAATTTTTGAAACCAGTTGATAAATATTTCTTTGCAAGAGGAACGAAATGACGAAAAAAAAAATAATTAAAATTAAAACCGTACGGTCCAGTTGATGGCATAAAAAATTTTCATTACCATAAGGAGAAATTAATCGCAATAATAAGATTTTATTTTCGTTCAACGTCGGTAAAAAAAATTAAACGATTGTTCAAGAAATTGAAGGAAAAAAAAAAAACAATATCCCAACATCTGTAACTTCGATTTTACATATTTTGATTTTATCAGTTACGTTTCAAATTTCCGCCATTTGAAATTCTAATCGGTCCTTCCTATTTTCCAATGTTTCTACATTTTTCCTCCCCGCATTACGCAGAAATCAGGTTCACTGTTTACATTCCCGAGATGATTATGTACGATTATTAAGCAAATTGCCGAATTCTGCTCACTCCGCAACGTGTAATAAAAAAAAAAAATTTCGTTTTAAAATTATAGAAAAAATGAAAAATTCCTCATTTGACGATAGTAAACAACGCCTCCCAGCTTTTCACTCTGGTGAAATTAAGCGAAGTTTGTTTCGCCGAATTTTCAAGCCATTCGTTTTACCAAGCATCACTGAAACTCGGTGATAATAATCGATGTTTGTCAAAGATCGCGATCCACTCAACCAACCTAATTTTCTCACCCTATATTTCACTCTACGGATATCGAAATTCACGAGTCTGTAATAAACAAATCGCAATGTGAAAAATAATTTCTCGCTCAATTAAAGAAAAATATTTCTCAGAAATATTCAGACTTGTGCAAGTTGTTCTTTTTTTTTTTTTTTTTTTTTTTTTTTCGCTTTTTGAGAAACTTTTTCATTTCCAACAGAATTGTGGATTTGCGAATAAAGAAACATTGCGGAAAATATTACGGGTAAAGATTCGCAGAATAATCTTTCGCCACATACAGAATAATCGTAACACATATAATTTTCTATCAATTAGCATTTCTCGTTTGCAAAAAAATTACAATACTAATCACAAACGGTTGAAAAAAAATATTTGCCAGAAATTTATCGCAACTTTATCCTCGCCACATGTATTTCTATCACTTTTGCGAATTTATTTGAAAATACATTTTTCTAGTTTACAAATGACAGATGAAAAGAGGAAAAAAAGTGTGAGAAAAAAAAAAAATTTGCCATCAATTTCGAATCAACAATAAATGAATAAACAACCGAGAAGCGAAAGTTTGGAAAAAGCGACTAATCGAAGTCTGGCATCTTATACGATTTAAAGCTGACGCGAATCGTTGACGATCGAATTTCGCGTGGGTATATAAATTGGGATGAAGATGGCGAGTGAGCCGCGAAAAGGGGAGGGAGAAGTAAAAAATCGAGGGTGAAAAACGAACGAGCTCTTGAATGACCAGTGAATTTATACGAGCCTGGCAAAGCTGAGGGGAGAAAGCTGATGCAGGATGAGAATGAATGGACGGAAATAATGGAAAACACCCTATGCATGTACATGGGGAATTCCATGTGAAATCAACCAACGTCTCAATTTTGCAATTTCTGATTTTGTTAAAAAAAAAAAAAAAAATGCCTGTAATTGTTTCGACTCTGAAACAGTACTCCGAATTTTTTCGAATAGCTGCTCAATTGGTTATAAATATTTAAAGTAATTTTGTAATCGACCTTTTTTTAAAACTCTCAAAAACTGTATTTTCTATTCCAAATATTTCAACGACTGTTTCACGATGGGACGATTTTTTTTCCATTTTATTTCAGCACTTTCAATTTTTATTTTTTATTTTCTCGTCGACTGAAACATTGTTTAAACGATTTGAAAACTCCCGAAAGATTCTCCATACTTCGATTTTCACTTCTAGAACATTTCAAGACTGTTTCCATTACGAAACGATCTCTGTCCATTTCTTTGGCACATTCAACTTTTTTTTTTTTTTTATCAACCTTACAATGAAAACTGGCATAAAAATATTCCAAGTTAAAAAATAAAAGTTTTGAGAATTTTTCGGTAATTGTCAGACCATTTAAACAACGTATTAACATCGATAAAAAAATTAAAAATGCTGTAACGAAGAATAGGAAAAAAATCTGCTCGTCATTTTTTAATACAATATACAGTTTACAATAATTTGTTGAAAATTGGAAAAAAGCTCCTCTTCAAAATCACTTCAAACATTTACAAATCCTCAAATAATCGTATGATAAATCTGAAAAAATTCAAGGTTCTGTTTCAAGGTTGAAAGAATTGCAGAAAAAATTTTCAAAAAAAAAAAAAAATAAATAAAAAATGGCGAGGGTGAAAAGTTCTGACCGGTTTCGCGTGGAATTCTTCGTACATACATATACATTATCGTGTTTGGATTCAGTTTGTGCAAACAATTACCAAACCTCGACGAAGAAGTGTGTTCTGTTAAATCTCTAAACGGCGGCAGCACGTTAAAAACGAGGGTGTAACAAAATCCAAGGGTATAGATATATTACAGAAACAACACTGCAGGTCGACGAAAACAATTTTCAAGCAATATTTACACCCGCTAATACACCCGAATTATATATGTATATATATATGCATGTACATATACACATATACACGTTTTCGCGTACGCCGCGAACGCGAATCGGTGTTAATCAGCTTTCCGCACGAAACGAATAACAAACCTCCTACCGTGCGCAAAGTTCTTCGCGCTGAAATAACTCTTCGCCAGTATTAGCGAGTGAATTTACTCCAGAGCCGCAAGCTTTCAATCGTAGAGAAACAAAAATAACTATTCCTCCTCCGACGAATATTATCGTTCAAAAGCCAGAACTGTAAACGGATTGAAGAAGATTTTCATTTTTGTTCGTTCAGCAAATTTACGCTACTTGGTTAATTATTTTCATTAATTTTATCGTTACCGTTTCCGGTTTGGTTTTTTTTTTTTTGTTTTTTTTTTTTCTCTCTTCTTTTTGTTACATTATAAAAATTTACTTCGTACGATATGTTACTTTCAGAACCTTTCTCCTCGCGTCGAAGTTGCAAAATTTTCTACACCGCAGGGATTCGAAGTATTTGATTATACAAAAATCCGATGAGCCGCATGCCTTAGGATTGTGAAATTAATAAAAGCCGGGGGTTGTGAATTTACTCGAAATTGCCCGATCGGTGGTAAATTTTCATCGAGGTGAAATTCTTCCCCACCAACCCTTACAAACCATTACATCGTCCAAGATTGTATATGTACATAAAAAAAAAAAAGTCGAAATTTTTCCTACATTTGATGATGAAATTTTTACCCACACGAGTTATAATTAAACTTACACGCGAAGTTTTGATCATTTCTATTGACAGTATAATTATAATCACACAACGTAGACTATCGGTTCATAATTTGACTAAACATCGAGCAAAGCGAAACGTATTGAATTCGCAATATTGAACATCGCGAATGGCAAATAATGAAGGAAAAAAGATAAGAGAAAAAAAAATTATACACATTTCCCATGAAACCAATTAAAAATTAATTAATTGGTAAAATCACAGATACGTATATACATAAATAATTATCATACCGTTATTATTACATAATATATATTTGTATAACAGGAGTGAAGGAAATGATATTTTATATCCCACATATTGCATAACGGAATATTTCTCCGATGGTAATAAAAAGCATGTAAATGCCATATCCAGAGACACCGAGATACCCAATTTATTCCACTTTCAGCTAGATTTTAATTGCGAACACTTCCACCGCCGACTGCATTTGACAAAGATATTTTCCCCACCTTTTCCCATCGTAACCGAGTCAATTCCGTTCCATCATTTTTACGCTAATTAGTTTGCGTACGATTTAATAATTGTCGTAGCTAAAGGCAGCGGCGCGGCGACTTCTTCGTTACTTTTCAAGTGAGGTGAAAAATTAAAGAAAATAAATAAAAATGATAGAAATTCGCAAAAAATGAAATAAAAAAAAAACAAATAAATAAATAAATAAAACGGGGAAATTATATACGAGTTTGAATTAAGCGATATCGGTAACGAGTGAAAAAGATTGTAAAAGAAAAAAAATTAAGCGGCAGAATGAAGAGAAGAAAAAAATCATTAACAAGGAACGCGGATAACGAAGGAAAAATTTCAACGGAATTTCAAGGAGCTGTTTGATGAAAATTGTTATAATAATAATAATAATATAACAGCTGATATTGCGGTTAGTCATGCGATTATTTGCATACAACAGATAACTACCTGTAATTTTGTAGGTCTGTATGATCGTGAAGAAAATACGAGTTGTTCTGAGGCGGTGAAATTTCGCGTTTAGGGTTGAAAAATTCTTGATCGCTTGTTGGTCACGGATTTCTCCGGAAGCATTCGTCAACGTCGCTTCATCCTGATTTGCTTTTATTTATACACACAAAATATCGATTTTTCACCCCAAAGTCGTCTCGTATATTCTACAGTATATATTATACCAATATCCCACATATATATGTGTGTGTGTGTGTGTGTATATATATATGTATTGTTGTATAAGGGTGGGTTATACTTTTCACCCTCTGAACCGACGATGCAGGGGGAATTGCCAATACTCACGAAAGCGTTTCTTCTTCTTCTTCTTCTTCTTCTCCTCAATACATCGTCATGAGAATTCGATTCGCGAAATCCGTACTCTTACCGTTCAATTCGACAAAAATTTTCTCTCTCTCTCTCTCTCTCTCTCTTTCTCTGTTCATCGCGTCGTATTTTTATCGAGTTTTTCTATTTTTTGTTTCTTCTTCTACCTCCAAATCATTCACACCCTTCTACGCAAGTTATATATATTCAATCAATATCAAGTGAATTCAATCATACAGATCGAATCACATATTAATTATCTGATAAAGATATTCTGTATTATAATTATCTACAGTAACAATTCGAATTTCGAACTATAAATTCAGATTCGTGATTAACGATTTTAAAGTCCTCGGATACCGGTGTTACATTGAAATGCGCCGATTTTTTTTTTTTGTTTTCATCTACCGTTACAAATTTTGGAAGTCTGACTTCAGATTCGTGATCGGCCACCCAATAAGCCGACGACTATCAATTTTCAGTTTTTATTCAGCTTATCGAATAGGCCAAATTTAAATTTTACAAATCTCACCTTAGATTCGTGATTAGCGATGCAAAAAAGCTCACGGTACCAATTTTCATTTAAATCCATTCATCCATTCTCAAGATATCGTCATTTCTGTTTGATTTTTTTGGAATTTTTTATTCAAATAATAGAAATCAGTTCTAATTCTAATTTTGGAAAAGTCGCGTCGATCGAAACGAAAATCATTGAATCACAGACGTCCATCTGAAAATGATCGAAGTTGATATCTCTAAACTTCAAAGCATGAAAATTTAGTATAAACTCAACTAAAACAAGAGAAACGGGAAGTTAAAAAATGATCAAGGAAATTGATCGATTTCATCCGTATTAATGAAACAATAATTATATTAACCGTGAAAACTTAGTTTAATTGACAAAATAATTGACATATTGCCGAAAATTGTTTGCAAAAATTTATCACCACAGTTTATACAAATCATACACATACATCCAAGTTTTGTATGAGATTAAACTCGTGCTCGTCAAGGTCTTACTTTAACGAATGGGGAAAAAAACGAGACTTGAGATGAAATATGTGTAATTCTATAAATACGTCGAGCCTGCGCATTCGCTGTGTATATTACGTGCTAACACGTACGCGTGTTAACAGGATTTGAGAAATGCTGCACAGGATGAACATCGGCGTATTCTAGCTTAACGGCGCTAGATTTACTATTCAAACCAAAATACACCGTACGTACCTACGCGTGTATATATATATATACATAGTATATAGTATACACATTTTCAAATGCATTTGACACACGTGCGCGTGTGACTTTTACTCTCAAAGTTTAAGGGTAAACTCCTCAATCCTCCTTCGCTCGCTGTTTCTACGCTTCGTGTCACGCGAAGCAAAAGGAGAAAGTTGAAAAAAAAAAAAAAACGGTGGGGGACAAAAAAGAAACCAAAAGTTTTACACATCGCCACACTGACAGGAACACGCGCCTCGATTTTTACTCAATCGGTCGACGGAAGTTTTTCTCCGTGTTTGAATTCTTTTCTTTTCTTTTTTGATTTTTTTTTTTTTTTTTTTTTCATTCCTTCCTTCTCCTCGACGTCCAACTTTTTTCGCTCATTTCTTTTGAGACTAAAAAAGTCGGTATTCGCTCTCGAGTCAATATATATATATATATATATATATATATATATATATATGTATGTATTTTTTTTGTTCGTTTCATTACAAAGGTATGGAATATCAATTTATCCAATTTCCATAAGGTGGAAATATATAGTTTCGTTCAACGTAGTTGAAATTTTTTTTCCGAATTATATCCTTTGAAGTCATATAAATTTTATGGCTATACAGGATTCATTACACGTATTGTGGATAAATTTTTTTTTTTTTTTTATGTAAATAACTGTAAAAAAAACATACAAGTTGTACACTGTGCGAATAAATGTTACGATAAATACTCGTACAGCGTACAGATTATTATCTTTCAATTAAGTGTGAACTTTTTCTCGCACACGTTAAAGAATAAGTAACATGCATAGGTAATAGGCACACCATAATTTTTTCGCAAGTTTTGCCGTTGGACTGACAAATTCGTTGTTACACGAACTTTTAACCGTTATAAACGAGCAGATAATCTCGTCGGCAACGTATCGTTAAGAAACGGTGAGAAACTTGTTCAACCCTTTCGTGCGTACATTTTTCCTTACACGGGAACATTCGCAAAATGGTGAATCCAATGTGGCTGACAAACAAAAGTAGCGAGAAGAAAAATTTTGAAAAAATTCTGTTTCATGGTAGAAAATTAACAGAGACTTCTTTTTGCAATAAATAGATAAATAAATTTTAAATGTTTCTTTTTTCTTTTACACTTGGAAATATTGTACAGGGAACATTTAGAATCAACAAACTCAACGGATATTACCATAAAAGTATTTTAACAAGTAAAAAACTGCAAAAGTTTAAATCTATATTAATATACAGACTGATAATATTTTTGAAAAATTTTGAGCGATGGTTAAGGATTCGCGATTATTTAGTCTGGTTAGTGAAATTGTTGAATTTAATTTAATTGTAGCAGAGCTACGCGTATGTATAAATATTGCAAAGCAACGTCTAGATTGAGATGCGAGCAAGCTACGACAAGTTGAAAAAAGAATACGGACAAAAAAATAAGTAATAGCCGTAGAGGCGAGAAGAGATTAGATCGTTGACAATAACTGTGCACGTTCTCCGCCAAGTTAAACAAAGGAAGAGAAACAAAAAGAAAATAAAAATTAAAAAAATGCCTGAGGGACGTAGCGCGAAAACTACGTCAAGTGCAAAATAAGTGTCAAGTCGTAGAGAAGCTGGAAGTATCAGAGTAAACGGAAAGATAGAGAGAGAGAGAGAGAGAAATTCCGAGTGCAAAGAATAGCAGAGCTTGCCTTCCGCTTCTTCTGCAAACTCCAGACTAAGCGATCAATTTTATTTTCCACCGGAAAAATGTGATATCAAATGCACGCAACGTAACGATAACGGTTCGATTATCGTTAAAATTCCTTCGACCGTTTACCGAAATTGTTAGTGCAATATGACCAACTGCATTTGTTTGATTGACTAAATTTTTTCATTCGTTAAATTTAAATTATCACAGTCTAGTTTCAAAGAAATATTGTACCAGTAACAACGATGAAAAATAATAATAATTAGATATGCTAGATTTTCCGATCAAAGCCGCACGATTAATTTTCGTACTTGATCGTAGCGTAGTGAAGATATTTAAAAAAAAAATTTTGGAAACACCGACAAAACTGAAAATAAATTTCTGCAAACGCAGACCAAGATTTTTTTCTTACTTCTGGTTTTCCTTGTTTCGTACAATTTTTCCCCCTATCCGAGGGTGGTTTTCACCCCCGTTTTACCCCCCCTGCCCCCGTATTTTTTGACGGTAAAAAGTCGAGGGAGTCCTTTACGGTTTCGCCGCAGGCGTTTGGTCTCCTCCTCGCCTCGGTTTGAACGTAGCCGGCATTTTAAAATCGGTGAAAAGAAACCCGCTGCACAGCGTATAGCGGCAAGTTTCGGAGTTTCGGATTCAGCCTGTAAAGGCGAGCGAGTGTATGTACAAGTGTGCATAACGTAAAATCGCGGTGTTATTCCGGTCACGCGGTCCAAGATGTGGAAAAAGGGATCCGTACGAATCCGCGCGATCCTCGACGCGAGATAAGGTGAAAACGAAAAATGAAGATATCTTTGGATAAATAAATGAAGAAATGAATTATATACGCGAGAGTTGCGTGCAGTGAATTCGCCTTATTTCCACGCAATATCCTCAAATTCAACCCGTGAAATATTTAACGCGGCTTCCAGAGAAGAAAAAAATGCAATATTTTCGAAAAATATTTACTCGCAACCTAATTCCTACCGTATTTAACCCTAAAATTTTTATTTCCGATTACCGCTCGGTCCTTGACTATTTTCATTTTTTACCACGATCGTTACACGAAAATTAGTTTTCCAGCTGTTACCGGAAAGTCTATTATTTAAAGCCTTGTTTAACTAAAAAAGTAGAGCAAACCTCACAAACTGATTTCGCATTGCAATCGTCAAAAAAGGATCGACAATGGCCCAAAATGGTTACGCGTACCTCGTTTTTGGTAATTCCAACAGTTTTTTTTTTTAACAAATGAAATTTTTCTCAGCGTAGTGGTGTAAATATTCTTACCACCTATTTTGTAACCATTTTTTGTATACTTAGAGAACTTTGAAAACATATTTTTTTTAACGTTTTTTTCCTTCTCCTGACGGTATTCTCGATAGGTTTTCAACAATCGAGAGTAATTATTGCGGTAGGATGTAAATTATTGTTCTTAGAAACAAACTGATTGAAAGAATCGTGAAAATTGGAGGAATAATTCGTTACCGAGAAAGTTACCCCTCTATACGTAGGTACGCACGTTTTACATAAATTACAAGTTTTTTAAGGTCGCCGATTACGAATCTGAAATCGAATTTAAAAAATTCAAGATGGCGGACTCGATACGACCGACGAAAACTTCAAACTCGATCGAATCCGGAGAAAAAACTCTGTCCCGAAGTTTTTGGGTTCGCTGATAACGAATCTGAAATCATATTTTCAAAACACAGTATATCGAATCGAATCATCGTCCCCAAAAAACTCTCGCACAGAGTTTTTTGACCATGTACGATCGAATTAAAAATTTTCGTCCACCATATTTGATCCGCCATCTTAAATTTTCAAAATCCGACTCCAAATCGTGCAACAATACTATCTTGTGTAATAAAATTGTCTCGACTCGTCACACTTTTCGATTTCAAATCAATTGTAACACAATGTCTGTAAAGCAGTACCTATTTTCCATAATTCACCCGATTCCCGTTATGGAAAATATTCAAAAAATCAACGAATCCAAATGTTTTTCAGTTTCCTCCGCGAGAATAATAGCGCGGCGATCCCGACTGACGTTAAAGCGGGTGGATAAAAAAAAGGGGGATGCTAAGTGCGCCCCGCACGCAGTCACTCTCTTTTCGACAACAGGGTGTTTAGGAGGCGGCGGTGTTCAGCCCTGGGCTCAAATTGGATTCCCGTTTCTTCAAATCGAGGGCGCAACGCTTTTCTATACTCCCAGAGCTTTTCACCCTATATACACACGTATATACATTATATATATATCTGTACATATACTTACGATGTATACGTATATTTACTTGTTCTTGCAAAAAATCGGGGCCAAAATATCGCGTTTCTTCAATTTTTATATAATATTTTTCAAAATATACTTCATCCAATTCCGCGAGGCTTTTACTCTCAAATCTTTACGACGACGGCTAATTTCGATCGACATCCTGTTCGACCGTAGTTTGACGATTGTACGATTGTACGATTATAAAATTATACAAACTCACAAATTGAGAAAATTTACAGCCCGTTGACGAATCGTTTTCTACTTACACACGATATTTATTTACTTGACATTTACAATACAACAAGTTGTTGTTTTTTGGGGGTTGAAATTACTCTCGTAGCTTCAAAGTCGAATTTTTTTTGCCTCTTACTACATTTTTACGATCGGCAATTACGTTCGCATTTAATTCGAACCGATTTATTACGTCGATTGTTACAATTTTAATACTCTAAATGTACCTACTCGCAACAAGGTAAAAATTGATTTTAGATCTGAATAGAGAATCAGCGAAACACACATATTATGAAAATCGATTTTTAATCGGCAAGTCAAGCGATTCCAAAATTTTGAAAAAATTGAAACCATCGCGTACAAGACACGCTACATAATTATATCAATTTTTATCAACCTTCTTCCGAGTGAAGAAAAAAATTCATAGATGCGTTCGGAACTAATTAATACCCAAAAAATTCTAAGAACAAAAAAATTGCAACAAAGTTGAAACAGCGTGTTAAGAAAAAATTGAACTAAATGAAAACGGAGAGTATGAAAAGTGAACTCAGGGACTAGGGATGGTACGAAATAAGAGAGAGAGAGAGAAATATTTCGGGGCGAGGATGGTAAAATTCAGGCGATTCGGGTTGAGGAAAATTGAGTCTGCCACGTGACGTCAATCCCGCAATGCACTCTTTGAAAGCCTATAAATGCCGGGGTGTATCTTAATGCGATCTGCCCTCCTGACCCTTCGAGCTTTTAGCCACCCCTGCATGCGAGTGTGAGGCACGCCTTCCGCGTGTCGGACCCTCTTACAACCCTGGCATACACGCGTGTCAGAACCTCGGAGAGTCGGAAGGGGATTGCAAAACGAAGCTACGAGAGTTTCCCGTTACTCAAATGGACTTTACTGCAGCTGAACGAGCCGAGAGACCGAAAACGAATTTTCGGCGAATGAAATCTCGAGAAACCTGAGCTCGAACTTGCCCGCTTGTCACAATTTTTGCCAAAATTAACGCTTCCGTTGATATAAAACTGCACCGAGAGAATCTCTCGAGACTTGAAAATCAACTGCGCATGCGCGATTGATTTTAAAATTTTTAGAGATTGTCCCCGGTACAAGCATTAGAAAAATTGTCTGATTTATTTTCACTTCGATGAGAATTTAGGCGTTACATATTTTTTTAAAACAAACTTTCAGCTTTCGTCCGTTTGTCATACGTGCTCGTATATTTCGTGGTTGGAAAAAATCGCAACAAATATCAGGCTGTAAGTATTTTATTCAAACGATTCAGTGTCTTGCGCGAAGAAAAACAGAACAATCAAAAGAAAGAAAAGAAAATTCAAGGCAATTAATTATTCGAGATTTCGAACGATGTTAATCCTATTTTCAAAACTTCAATTTTACCCAAAGATTTTTTTAAGAAACGGTGTATCGTATAAAAATTACATCTGTCAAATAACTACGATTGTTGCTACGATTTAACAAATTAAGTAACTTAATGATCTTCGTAACTGTGTTTCACCGTTCTAAATTACAAAATTTACGTTACCGTTGTTTATTCACATCAATAAGAAAAAAAAAAAAAAAAAAAATCAAGGCAAACAAAATTATTTACACCAAATTTCTTTCCCTCCCCTCTCTCTCTGTTTTGCTCTTTCATTCTTCGCCAACGCGTCGATACGGAACATCAGAGTTTCAGGTGTGAAACTAAATCCAAATAATTGAAAATACAGAGTGGTGCAATGGGGTTGCAGGTTTAAAGCGAGCCTGCAGATCAGGATTCGGATGTATTATATGGCGAGGTAAATGGCCACGCGGGTTTATCGTTTCATTTTATTTCATCACGGGTATGTAAATACATATATACATACATGTGTGTGTGTGTGTGTCAAAATCCAAATCCATCACACACACATATATATATATATATATATATATATATATATATATATATATATATATATATATATATATATATATATGTATGTGTATATATATATATATATATATATATATATATATATATATATATATATGTATGTGTATATATATATATATATATATATATATATATATATATATATATATATATATATAACAGAGGTTTGAGAAAGAGAACGATATGCGTGCAACGGTTGAGTGGTTTTCGTTGAAAGTTTCTCGAGAACCTGAAAAAGAGAGAGAGAGGGGGGGGGGGGGGGAGTGGAGCGAGTGAGAGACGAATAAGGAGGATCCGATATCTTATCCAAGTGTCTCTATCCGCCGCCAAAACCTCCCTCCGATTTCTATGGTAGGTGATAAAAATCAAGTGAAAAAAACCGAGGAAGGAGAGAAAGAAAAAGAAGAAGAAAATACGGGTGTAAAAGTGAAACTGGCCGTATTCTAATATTTTGTACAACGACACTGTAAATTCGAGCTGCTCAAAAATCGCATTTTGTGTTCGGAATTGAAAGAAGAAGAAAAAAAAAAAAAAAACAAACAAACAAGCCGGAAAAAACAATTTTTTCGCAAATCAGATACTTTCCATCGCCGTGAAAATTTAAAAAAAAGGAGTCTTTCGTTTGTTCTGTCCGGCAAACTTCGGTCGAGCGAAAGGTATGAAACTAATAGAACTTGGTAGCGAGAAAATTAAAGACCGCGTAGTACTTTTTCTTCTCGAGATTCCAAAAACGACAGCAGATATACAGAGTGATTCAATCGAAACTCCGAGAATGGGAGGAGCTTAGCCGACAAACTTTCAGCCAATCTAGCGAATTTTCAGTAGGTACACACAAATATACGCCTATGACTCAACACGAACCTAATTGTCAGCATTTCGTTCCGTCGTCTTTCCTTTACTCGTGGTATCTCAGCTATAATTTTTCAGGGGTTATGATTTATAAATTAAGCTCCTCCCATTCTCGGAGTTTCAATTAATTAACTCCGTGCATTCCGAACGGAATTTCGGAACTTCTTGTGCGTTCTTTTTTCTTTTTTCTTTTTTTTCGAATTTTTCCTTTATTCTCTTCTCCTTTTTCTCGTCATCGCGAAGAAGCGTCGGGCAACGACCCCCCCCCCCCAAGGCACCGTGGGCCCCGGTTTCTAGTGGCGGCCGCGGTTCTCTCGGCTGCAGATGCGAAAGAGCGAGCCGAAGAGCGTCGTTGAGTCGAGACTCGACCTACTTCTGGAAAAGCTTCTCTTCAGAGTAATATATATATATATATATATATTCGCGTTGGTGAAGAACGAGCGAAGAGCAAGCGAAGTTGGAATATTCCTAACTACCCTCTACGGCGACTGTTGGAAATCTCGGTGCTGGCAGCGAAGATGAAAAAGCTCAGCAGAAACGCGAAAAAGAGCGAAAAAGCGACACATCGGCATTTTGCACACCCACTTGCGCTTTTGCATGCGACTTCATTTTTTTCTCGTTTCTTTTTTTTTTCCAAACGCGAGAAGAAACTCGCGAGCGGGGGTGGAAAAAAAAAATTTATCAACAAATTGTCACACGTACCTGATGATAATTATTTACTTAATAATTAATAATAAATATAAATGAAAATAATTAATACTTGTATCATTATGTAGTAAAATAGTACAAGATATTTTCTCACTATTCCCTTCCATGTTATCTTCACCGATATTTTTAAACTACTTTTAAATTTACGTTCGGATGAAAGGGTTCAGATTTTTTTTTTTTAGGAAATTGAAACAATTGACAAAATTTTACACTTCCTTGGATTTTAACCTCCGACTATGTGGAATTTTTAGGGTTGAAGGTGAAAGTACGTTACAGCCGAAATATCAGGGTAAAATAAACTGATAAGAATATCAAATTTTCAAAAACGGGTAAACTCCGTTTCTACACAAAAATACAGCAAAGTCAAAACGTGTAAAGGTATACACAGAAAACCAAAATATGAAAGAATCGTCTATTTTCTAATCATTCTATATTTTCAACCACCATCAGACTTTACACTCCCGATTCTTTGTTTCTACTATTGTTTCAATTATGATTACAATAATAATTACCATCATTTCGCATCTTCCAACAAATCAAAGATATAATAAATTTAATTCCTTATACATTCAAAGTCTCGAAAGCCGTTATTTAATTTATTGTAACAATAATTGAATCAAGACTACACTTTAACTATTCTACGTCTCGTTGCTTCAAACAAATATCTCAACTTCACCGTACGTTCTCCTTCAACGTTTCCCAATTTATTCAATAATCAATCCACCAATACAGAAAAACAAAGTAAATCAAATTTAACGTTATACTTCTTGTCGAGGTAAGACAAAAAAAGTTTACAGTGTGAATAAAATCAGTCTATCATGCCTCAAGTTTTCACCGTATCCCCAATCTTTTTGTTTTTTTTAACTTCTCGTTCGACCTGTCATTAAAAAAAAAAAAACACCATCACCTCAAGTTTTTGCAATATTTCGATTTTGTTTTTTTTCTAAATTACTTTTCCAGTTTCTCGTTCGCGTTACGTTTCGACGTCCCGCGGAAGTGGAAAAAAAAAAAAAAAAAAAAGAAAAATAGCAACCAATAAAAAAACACGAGGCTTATCACCCCCGCACAGATTCGGGGGCGACCTTTGGTTGGCATTTGGGGTTCTGACCCCCGGAGTTCGTTCGTTCGGCCGGCGTTAGCGGCCGCACCGTGACATTATCTTTGTATATTCAGCGACGATGGGGGGAGGGGTTGAAAGGGGGGTATTCGCACCCCCGACAATACGGCACGAGAGTAATCCAGGGCGGACTTTCTGCTCCCGAGTTGTTAACCCTCTCGAACTAGGCGTCATTGCATCGCCGTCGGCGTCGCAGACGCGGCACGCGGCCCTCGATGTTGGGGGTTGGGGGTTGGGGGTGGGGGTTAGATACGGACTGCGCGGATGACGATTACAGGGGATAATCGTGTCTCCGGCTTAAGGCTCTCAAAACGCTCGTTCCACGTCTCGCTCTCCATAAGTTGTTTATTCGAGGGCCGGAAATCGTTTTTTAAAAGGGGTTATTTTTGTGGGTATAATTTAGGGTGGCCCTTGATATTGGTGGGACCAAAATGTTTTCTTCTTTCACCCCTTAAATTGACGCGAAATACCGAAAGATTATTTTTAAACGTGAAAAAATTTCTCTGGGTAAGAAATATGGCGAGAAAAACGAGAGTTTGGCAAAATATCGACTTTTTTTCGAATTCTGAAACTGAATAAATGGGTGAAAAAAATTTCTATCATAATTTCGGTAGCATTATATACAGCGACAACTTTCTTCCGGATCCCCAAAAACTAGTCAAACTTTTTTTTTTTTCTCTTTTTGGTGCGTCCATAATCGATCGAAAACTGCAAGACTCGATCGAAGATTAATTATACACAGCAAATAACCGCAGACGAGTTGCATAATTACTATCCAGTAAATTTTCCCAGTTCCAAAATCCGTACGGATAGTTTCTCCGATCTCGTTGAATATGACACATATGTTTTTGCGCCAATTTTTTTTTCGCCAATCAACTCCGATCAAATAATCCGAGACACGCGGATTGTCGACAGCGTGAATATATTTCAATAAAAAGCATGAGTTTGTTATTATCATTTGCGAACAACCGTATTAATTTCGCACAAGTTGTTTGTTGTTTCCGCCAGAAACGTAGAGTCGTATAAAAACTTTCATCCTGCAGGTGACTTGTGGATAATCCTTTTCGCAAACAAACCGAGCTGTGCGATATTCATTGAAATCGGATAGGAAGCGTAGATTCTTTTCGTTAACAAAAAGTGAAAAATATTATACCGCTTCGTTTTGTTTCTACTTCTTCATTTTCGTTCGTTTCTTTCCCTCTGTTTCACGATTTTAGAGTAACGTACGTTTGGTCTGATCTGAATCAGCTTGAACAGCTTCATTCGAATTTGTTCAACGGTTTATTTCATAAAAATTCTTTCGTTCGGACGTTTTGCCGATTAGACTCCCGGTTTCATCCTTAACGTCACGCTCGCTTTGAGTGGCTCCAAGCTTTGACCGAATTTCATCGATAAGCTTCCAGTTCGACTGCATCGGATTTTGCCGTATTTATTCAACCGAGATGTATAGCTGGAATGGTATTCGGAAGAAAAAGAAGTAGAAAAGTGAAAAGTTCATCGCGTTTGAAACACGTTTCAACCCTTTGAGCGATGTCGCGACTATTTTTTATTTCTCTTCTTCTTCTTTTTTTTTTCGGAATCCATTCCGGTGATTTATTTCTAATTTCATTGAATCACGGTACTCAAAGTCAGAACGATTTTTATAATACAAAACCAAAACGTCGAGCTCGGAATTCCAAGAAACCATAAATTCGTTTCAGGTTTAAGTTGTGCGATACTGAAAATAGAAAAGTTTCGTAATATTAATCGGGTGAAAAAATGTTTTTCAACTTATCCAAATTCCAAAAACTAAAGTTTCGATAGAGCAAAATTCCCAAAATTAAAACATGCTCGCAGAGCGTAGTTTACTCAACGAGTGGATGTAAAAAATCGGGAAAACCGAAAATCAGAATGACCAGGATTCCGAACGTAAAAATATCGAAAATCTAAAACAAAAAAAAAAAAAAACGATGAAAACTATGAAATTTCACCAAGCCAGAAATTCACAGAACCGAAAATCTTGGATCATTCGAAATTTCGATGTTTCGAATTTGTAAATTTCCACATTTTAGCAATTTCATAACTTTGACCATCGGTTTTCGGACCATTCGAAACTTTTGACGTATCCTCAAAGTTTTATAACCATACTTCAAGTTTGGCCGTAAAAAAATTCGGAATTCAACGCTTTCGTAAATTTTCAAATTCGAAATTTCAACCCTACCCCGAAAACGTTAATAAAATTCGCCAATTATTCCGTTGAAAATTTTCTTTCATCACCCTTCCGCGTTTCGTTCAAATCCATCACCGGACATCGGTATTGAGTATCGTCCTGCCAATTTCACCGCGTGTTTCAATCCTTAAACCTACACAATATCAACCTCGACGACGGATCTTTCCTGGCATGCAGCATCGGCGCGACCTTTACGTTTTCAAAATGGTCCGGGCGCCCCTGAACGTTTGCCGATGAAAATAGATGGGGGGGTAGATATATGAATTAATAGCGTTGTTATATACACGCGACGCTATCTCTCTTCCCCTGTATATTCATTTATCTATTCATGGGAGTTACGAACCCTTCCCGCAGCTGCCGGTGCCGGATTTGACGTTATCTGTGTTTCAAAATCCACCCCTCCCACTCTCGTGACGCAACGAAAAGAAACGTACGGATAAGAAGTAAAAAAAAAAAAAAAAAAAAACGTACGAACAGCTGATCTGAAAAAAAAACGGCAAACGTTACGTAACTCGCGCCTAATTTTCAACAATTTAAAACAACGTATCGTCGTTAAACTACAAGCCTCGAGTTATCACGCGTCTTCCTCATCCGTAGAATCTCCACGTCCCTGTTGTCTCTCACACACAAACACACACACACACGCACACGTTTAAATAAACTTTCTGCCTAGTTATTACAGGTACCCAACACCGAGACGCGGCATCTCCGTAGCAAGCGGCAGTTCCTAATTCTGTTAAGGAGCGTCAGAGAACGCGGTAAAATGGTTTCAGACGTGGCGCGCCCGGAGGCTCGAAAGCTCCGAGCTTTCTCCCTTCCCTTCCACCCCTTCCCCTATTCCACCTTTGTTTCATAGATATTCGGTAGAGAGAGAGAGAGACAGAGAGAGAGAGAGAGAGAGAGTGAGAGAGACGACATTAAGTGAAGCTCCAAAAACACGTACGCGAGGGAACGGTCAAGTTACAAGGACGCGGCACACGCGGTGCTTGGTTTGACTTTGGGAGTGACGGGGGTGGTGGGAGAGGATGGGGGGGGGGACGAAAGTGCGGGCCCTCGACGATTTATTACCGGGGGAAAACAATGCCCGCGGAAGCTAGGCGAGGGTCGTCTGCAACCGGACAAAGCTACGGCTACACCGCTGCCTAACCAACCCCCAACCACCCCCAACCACCCCTTGACGCCGTCAAAAACCCCGAGCAAGGCCGACCAACTTCGCACTCTCACCGGCTCCTGAAGCCCCCGGAACCGTAGACGACCAACAGGAAAGGGAGAAAAGCAGGCAAACCCTTCCGACCGAGTCTTGCTGGGTGGTTGAAGGGTGACGGTGAGGGGGAGGGGGGGGGGCAAAATACGGTGCTTTGATGTGAGAAAATTCGATGATAAGGATACCTTCGTGTGTATGTGTGTATAGAAGTCAATTTTGAAAGTTTCACGTTCAGGTGTGCTCAAATTGTTGAATGCCATTGTGCCAGTAGTGATTATATGAATGAAAAGGATACGAGAAATAAAAATAGATGGATAGATGGATAGATCGGTATATTTTGTGACTAGAAACGCTTTGGGGCAAAGGAAAAATGACAAAAAATTATACGGGGCAACTTGACGAGAGAATACGATTAAAGGTAATACATTCGTACACACATATACATATACATATATGTATTACGTGTATTATACATACATACAAACGTGTATAACATTCACACTTTATTACACGTCTCAACCAGGGAGTGTGTAAGGTGTAATTATTTTACGGAAGAACAAGTGTCACCCGGTTCCCCCCCCCCTTGTCCGAACCATTTGCCGAGGAAAACTACGTCGGCTGTATATTGTGATACACGTATGCATAATGATATTGTACGTGTATACATTAATGGAAAAATGAACGAACGGAATGAAAAAGCAAAAGTTTGCAAAATTCATTTTTTACAGTAACAAATCAACGAAGAGTAGTCATTTTTCATCCATTCGTCCACGTTTAACGAGATGTCGAGTGTTTTCAAGTTGGCGAGAAAAATTTCTCCTATCAACGATACAAGTATTTTTTCTTATATTTGTTTATATACCGTGAATTTTTAACGTCACTTTTGTGTAAACACTTTTTGTACAGTCAAAACTTTTAATTAATGACAAAATTTTAACCGTCTGTGTAATACGATAATTATCAATGCTTTGATTTGATACAATTCAATTATACTTGTCATTAAAAATATGATGAAAAATGAAAAATGAAATTTGTAAAATTATTTCGCAAGAAAACTTTTGACGAACTTAACAAGATTCATTCTCATTCGTCGTCGAATCAACGATTCGATTATTATTCTTTATTATTAAAATCATAATATGTAAAACTACCTTGCTAAACATAAATAATATTGCACGATCAGAGTCTATGTAACGTAATATAATAAATTCATTCAAAAACCGTTGAACCAATATTTCGATAAAACCCGCTATCGTGCAGACAAAAATGTTTGAATGTACAAAAATTCACCGCTAGATTGAATAGAATTTTTTTCCCATCACCGTTTTTTCGATACGACGCGGCAGAAGAAAAAAACAAAAAAATAAACAAACAAACAAACAAAATATACCAACAACGTGAAAGAAAAAAGTTTAACATGGCAGGAACACGTTTAGTTTATCTGTATCTTGTATTAATTTTTTCTATCACAGCTATTACCGTTATTTCTCTCAATTTTCCTTCACCCTGCAAACCCTCTTCTACCCCTTTCATTATTCCTCTTCATTCTTTTCTTCTCCCACTTATTTTCCCACCGTTCAACAATTCATTCGAGTATATTTTTCCCCGATCCTCGATCAGCACCCTCCGGCACGTCTATGGTTTTTTCTTTTTTTTTAATTTTTTATACTTTTACCGTATCGCGTCGTCTCGAAATCGCCTGTTAATAAAATATTCAAAATCGTATGTCAACAAACAGCAGGAGTCGTTTACGGTATGGCAAACGCGATCAAACAGCTGACTGAATCTAGCTTCGCGTAACGTGTTACGAGGGATGATTTGGCTCGATTCTATTTACTTTTTTTTTTCTCCCTTTTTATCTAACGAAGAAAACAGCGCGCACTGTTAAATAATAATTGATTCGTACGAATTTTGCGTAATACGTGCAACGTTCAGGGAAATGATTAAAGTTGGAGTCATTTTCAACGAATTTTGAATGTGGAAAGTTTCATTTCGGTTGTTTTTTTGTTTTTTCTATATTACGAAATATAAAATTATCGGTTATTACAGCTCTGCTCGGGAATTTGAATTTTTGTGAACGACGGTAAATAACCGTAAAAAAGTTATCGTTACGTTGCGAGATAATATACGAGATCAGGAAAAACAAAAAAAAAAAAAAACAAAACAAAAAACACACAGATTCATCCGCCCCTGAATAAAAAAATTCAATTTCCTACAAACGTGAAGTCAATGTTATTATAACAACTCCCAATCATCTCGCTTCTGCTCTTTTGTTTCAAAATTACTTCTCATCTAAGCTGTATTTGAATCGTTACGGGATGATACGACAATATATAACCACGACATCGGGCGTCGTTAAGGGGTTTATATTGAATAGGGTGCGGGAAAAATTGGTCGAAAATTTGCAAATCACCTTCAGAGACGCACACGTGAAATGATGCGAAAGGTCGAAAGTGTTATTACACACAGGTGATAAAAAGGGACAAAAGTAGGCGTCCGATAAATGTTACCGCTGCGTTATATTACTATAAACAGAAACAATTTTCAAACCCGTTTACAAATTGGCGAGACGGGCGCCGTAACGCCGCGTTGTTCTTACGGAGAAAATAAACCTAATGAAAATAAATGAACGAGGGTGCGAAACTACGTATAAATGCGTATACATACATATATTTACGTATGCGTTGAGGGTTCAGGGTATACATTAACCGACACCGTTTCAACCCCCGAATTTTTCAAAATTTGTATACATATACAGGGCACAATATTTCTTAATTCGTACGAATTTTTTAAAAAGTATCAATTTTTCCCAACCCGGCAATCAGTGGTTTTTTTTTTTCTTCTCCTTCTTTTTTCTTTTCATCGTTTTTGTACGAATATCTTTTTTTTATTATTTATAAAGGATGAAATTGAGGATGAAAATTCAAAGATTTAATTCGGGACCGTGTATCGTATTCTAGTACAGTTGGACATTCGATGCGCAAAATTGTCGTAATCTTTATCTTAGGTTTCATTGTTATTACTATGATAATTATCGGTGTCACATTTTGTCATATTGATATAGCACACGATTTACAAAGTGATTGAAACACTCACCGATCTCGTTTCGTGCTGACAATTTGAAGCATCGTATTGTGTAAAACGAAGACCTGTAAAAAAGAAAACAATATTAATTACTTTCGATAAAGAGAAATACTTTTCCTTTTTTATATATATATATGTACATACATGTACAACATTCAGCGGTAAGTTAAATTTAACGTAGAAAATCATTCGATCGAAATAAAATCCTGACTCTCCGACTTGTCGATATGTCGATGACAAAAAAACTGTCTGCCAATTTATGTATGCATGCGAGCATTGAATAAAAAAAAAAGAAAGAAAGAAAAACGGTGTAGAAGAAGAACAAGGTGGGATAAAATAAGCGTAAAATTTTGAGGGACGCGAGGATGAAGTAGAAGAAAGAAGAAAAAAGGAATGTTTCTTCGGTCGAGAGGATACGCGCCATTACTCGATCCCAGGTCCTGGTGACAGCCGATAATTGGACGTGTCCTTTGGTTCCTCGGAGCGCCTGTTTTCGTTGCTCCTCGGCTTCTGGTTTTCCTCGACGTCGGTTCGTCGAACCTTCGATCATTGACAGATCGAGCGTATAAGAAAGGTTACGGGGATGGAGGGAGGGAGGGAGGGAGGGAGGGATCCTGAAAAAAGGACTGGGAAGGATAGAAAGAAATAAAGAAAGAGAGAGAAGGAGAAAGAAAGAAAAGGACGAAACGCTTCCTGCGAAGCAACGGCCAATACAGGTTCGACTTTCAGCCTTTTGCAGGACGAGGATTAGAGATTAACTCTTGAGAGCGGTGTATAGAAAATCGGTACGAAAAGGTAACGAGAATTTTCGCTTTCCCTTTTTATTTTCTTATTTCCTTCGTCTTTCTTGTCGTTCCGCGCTAATCCGCGGCAGCCATTGGAAGATTGAAGTCCAGGTTCTGAAACGGGATGATAAGGGATGGGGCTTCCCGACTCCCCCCAAAGATTCTCTCTCTCTCTCTCTCGCCATGCACCGCATTGTGACAAAGATTTTCCAATTAATGGAAGGTCCGTGAAGCCTGCGTGCTGCAATATATATATATTAGGATGTTTCAGAAATATATAATTTCCCATTTTTCACCGCGGCACGATCTGAAAAGTTTTTTTAGGTTTAAAAAAAAATGTCTAAAAGTAAAAAATAAACAGAGCGCGATCTTTCGCGTAACGTAAAACGATCATTTTTTGGCAGAAGCTTTATTACACGGGAGGTTTCAAACAATTGAAACATCAATTTTTCATTTTCTTATCCCTAAAAAAACCCGAGTTTTGATAGAAAAAAATATCCTCGGAAAGAGGAAGCTCTGTAGCTTAAGCGAAAGCTATCGCTCATCGAAGGTTTCTAATTATAACAGCCAATTAACGTCCATAACGGACTTTTTGAAAGAAAAAATAATTTCAATCCATGAAGATTGTATTTCGAATTAAGAACCAAAAAAATAAAAAATTTCACCAGATTCCATTTGCTTGTGACGATTTATAAACAATTTTTAATCGCAAGGTTATTCTTACGAATAAAATTAGATTTTTTTTTTATATATTTAACGTAGAAAATCGTAGAATTTGGTTCAATGAAATTTTGTTTTTATTAATTACAAATACAATCCCCATGGTCCCATATTATTCCTTTCAAAAATGTTCTCCGCATAGACGTTAATTGGCTGTTATAATTAAAAACTTCCAATGACCGGCAGCTTCCACTCAAGTTTCTTTTTCTTTTTTCTACCAATATATACATACAGTCTTCCCTTAGTGCAAATCAAGTCCGGTTGTTGTCGTCACCGAATCGACGATGTATAATCGATCGGAATCGCGTTTGTTTTCATTTTAGAATCAACGCGGAACAAAACCTGTTAACTTTTAATCATTGTCCGGCCAATATATATAACTATACATACACCTACATATATATATATACGTAAAGCTGCATCGAGGTGATTGATTTTGCTAAACAGGAGAGAAGCTGACGATGAGATAGCAAAAGTGAGAAAGAGATAGAGCGATAGACGAGAGACGGGATGACGCCCGTTTAAAACGTAGCTGTGCAAACATCACCGACGCTGATTGCTTCATTCTGCCTAGCGAAGCCGACTGTCGTTTTGTCCTATATAACCGCACAGCGTTTTTGCCGTTTTCTCTTCTTTTTTTGGTTTTTTAACTGCAAACCGTACACGGAGAGAAATGCAACAGCTTTTCTTTTTCATTTCCCTTTTTGTTTCCTTTTTTTTTTTTTTTTTTTTTTTTTTTTTTTTTTTTTTTTTTTTTAGTTTGTTGGTTTTTTCCCCTCTTTTCCTTCGTCGTTTCGTTGTTTTCCTCAATCGGCGAACGAGTAAATTATTTTGGCGACGCTTTCGTTGCCGAGGAGAGGAGAGAAGAGAAGAAAGCAAAGAAATGATAAAGGCGGAAAAAATAAAAAAAATTTTAAAAAACGGCCCGATTTATCGTTTTGCACAATTAAAATTTCCTATAATTCGAAGAAATTTCTTCGCTTTTTCTTTTTTTTTTTTCTTATCGGACGGGTTCAGAAACGAATAAATAATAATTTTATCAATTTAATTCGGATTGTTCAAACAGCAGCTTTTCAAAGACAGTTTCTCTTTCTTTTCTTTTCTTTTTACTTTTGTAACCTTCGTTCGCGGTTTTTAATATCCTAAATATCAATCTTTTAACGATTCTGATTATAAATGAGAACGTTTTTAAACAGCGATGCGTAAATAAATTTTCGCGCGACATCTATCGCGTAATGCTGTCAAATTTAAATAAAAATTTGATCAATTACATATCATAACCCAATTCAATTCATAAATTCAATTGAATTTTATGCAAAACTGAGATTGCAACGCAAATGAAATGGGTTTTAGAGAAAAAATAAAGTGACCAGTGAGATAAAAGTGTAATATATCCTTAATACGTGTTTCCAGTTTAACGTCTGAATCAAGATAGTTTGTACAATAATACAGATTGCCACAGCAATCTAATTCACTTGATTGATAACATTTGAAGGCTTTCACACGTGTTTCATCTACGACAACTATTAATCCAAAATAATGAGCATAAGCGTGATTCCACCCTTTGTAACGATATAAATACGATCATCAACGAGTAATTAACCAACATTCAAACTCTGGCGGTATTAATTGAATTACACAAACAATAATTGAACCAGGCAAAATCGTATTCCGATGAATTCAATGACATAATACCTTGAGTGAAGAGCCATCGAGAATGACGAATGTGCGTCACGCAATCGCCAATGAAGGGCGACGTCAATACCATCGTAGGAAAATTAGCCACTCGCGTTCCGTTTTTTCGTCAAATCTGCATCATCGTTTGCCAGAAATCGTCCGACGCTCTTATCGTTACATCGTTGGATGATCCAGCTGCGTAAATTCCACGAGAGTCCCCCAGGACTGCCGGCTCCTGTATTATCCTGAAGAAGCATCCTAAAGTGCCGTCATTCAAATTGTCATTGAAAAAGAAATTCATTCAATTTATACACAATGACACGAAAGAAGGTGATTCGATTCAATCAAATAACAATCTCCTCTTCTTTACAATCCTGGACGAAAAATTGCAACTGCTCGGAACTTCCAAGCAACGATCATTTGGGCGTTCCTAATGACCAGCAATTTCAATTCACCCCCATAAATAATTCACCGTGACTTGTTATTTCCGCAGAATTGTTTCAGCGCCAGGTCAAAGCGTTTGAAGTTGCTAAATCAGTGATAGTATGTATAAAGGGTCGGTTCTGCGTAGAGATCCCGATGCCGACATCTTACCGACATTCTTGGCCAGTTCACAGCTGAGACAAGAACCCTGTTTTCCGATAATCGATACGATGGTAACGTAGAGCGCAAAGCGAAAGATACTTTTTCGATGATCGATAAAGTCGACCAGAGTGGTTTGTGTCTTAGCTTTGAAGCGGCCAAGAATGTCGGTAAGATATCGGTATCGGGATCTGTAGTCAAAAACAGCCATATATCTCTACTAAATACCCATAAGCCAAGTGAAAAATACGATTGCGAACCGCGACAGTTCGCTGTAAAGAAGAAAAAGGCGAAATGTACCGAGGCACGGACTATTCTCGCAGTATATCAGACCGGCTGACTCTCTCCTCTTGATCCTCGGAGTCCTCTAGCTCCCCCATTGACCAGATGAGGTATCGTCGAAGGTTGGAGAAGCGAGCGTAGAAGAGGTCCAATGGTATAAAAATGTCAGGTTGGAAAATGTATGAAATAAGAACTGGTAAGTAAGAATAAGTTGGAGGTACGGAACCAGGTCTCTGACCAATGTCGAACTGCTGCAGAGGAAACAGGAAAGGTCGGTGGTTCCGTGGCAGCAGAATAACTGGAGTCGTAGATCAGACTTATCCAAGAGTGTTATTCGTCTTTCCCCGCAAGGGAACCCCAGAAATATACTCACGTCTGTTGCTGTTTCTGCTGCTGCACCGGGTTGGTAGAAAGATCTTTACGATCTCGTGTCGGCCGCCAATTTAAGAACCTTAAGAACCACCGCTGCTAATGCTGATGCTGATGCTGATGCTGATCCTGCTGATACCGATGCTCGTGCTGTACCAGCTGACCTCGTCTCAACCCCAAAAATCGTCCACCCCATTCGCGTTTTCTTCACTCTTCACTCCTCGCCCGTTGAGTAGCCCGGCTGTACGATTGTTCGGGGATGAATTACCACCCCATGGATGGAATTCCTCGGCAAGACCGGCAAGGATCACTAATGCCCCAACTCCATTACCCTCGAGACTCATTACCTTCGAAATTACGCTTATCGCTTACCTCCGAGCTTCTCTCTGTGATCCCGAATTCGACCCGTCATCCTCCTTGGATCCTTTTCCCGGACCTAGCCTCGATCGTTCCTTTGTTTTCAGGTCAACATCGGGGATGAAAAATTTGTCTGGAAAAATCATCAAGTTTCCAAATAATCGTCGGTGTTGGTTCAGAGAAAAATATCGAGCAGGTTAGCAGAGTTGACGTAAAGAAACGTTGAAAAGAAGACACTATTCCGAGACTTTGGAATCAAAAAAATATAGCTGAGCTTGCGCGCGACGTGTGTCTGAAAATTCCCACATGACTAAAAAGAAAAAAGAACGATCGAGGTGAAAAATGTCATCGACGTGAATTGTTTTCTCTCAAAGTATAGTGTCTGATGAATATCTTGAATCGAGGAAAGAGGATGAAAGAGTCTTTTTCACGGTGAAAAATCTCCAAGAAAATTTGCGGAGCGGAATTGTAAGAAAGAGAAGAGTCAGAGGCCCGTGGTGCTGGATGCCCCTTTGGTTTTGAGGATACGCGGGGTATTCGAAACACGCAGCGAATGATTCCCAGGGTGCGTTATAGTCTTGCGGACGCCACGGTTCATCGCGTCTCAGTCGACGCGTTCCAGCTCTGAGAATATATGTCCCGCGAGATCAGAGGCCCCCATTCGTCGTCTCGCTAAAATTAAGCATCCCGCGACCCGAGCGTGCCTGGCACTGCGACAGATTTGTGTTCATCGAGCTGGAGTAGAAGAGAAGAGAAGAGAAGAGATGAGAAGAGAGAAAAAGCTACCAGACCTCGAAAAGCTCGGATACTTTTCCCCGCCAAAAAGCCAACTAGTATATATTTTCTCATATAATTGCAACGAAGAATGAATGTATCTTAAGGAAAACATCTTTTGACACCAATTTTTCATCTTTGTTCTAGCTGTCAAATTTTGATTTCTTCCACGTAACTAAGAAAAGGAAAAAAAAACAGTTTTATAAGACAAAGTTTGTTTTCAAATTAAAATTTCATATCTGGAACTCGGACCCAAAATTCGTGTTTACCGATGTTATTTATCAACGTAAAGAAGACAAATGCAAAGTTTATAAATAACAAATTAAGAACTTAAAAAAACTGTTTTTTTTTTTTTTTTTTGTTTTTGTTTTAGTTTTGTTCTTTTTGTCTACGAATGTAATAAATATAGCGTTTCGCATCAAAAAATAGTTGAACGATTAAAGATCGTCTGGATTATGCAATGACTTTGATGTCATGATTCTTGAAAATCCAAACAGAATTTGTAAAGAACGGATGAATATTTCTTTGACGGATATTCTGAGGATTTGTTTTACGACATCATTGCTCAATTCGACCGTCGCGTCATTTAAAAGTCTACGTTTTATTAAAAATTAAATTAACCTTGTTTCGGTCTTTATACGTAATCCTTGACAAGTATGCAGGCATGAATAGTCAATCGTAACGATACATATACCTAAGAATCACTCTGATCTTTTTTCCTTTGGATACATTAAGTGTAAAATTGGTCCGATTATTTTCAAACGAATTTTACGTCACAGGTCTTCTAATTACATCGTTGGTCTATACTTAATTATTTTTGGCAATATTTCACAATTATCCGAAGAAGTTTTTGTCCGTAGAGAAAATCGAAATTCAATTCACAATGATTATTCTTAAGCTATTCTGACCACTTGAAGGAAGAAGACGAAAAAAAGTTGAATGAATTAGAAATTTCGATACAATTTGAAACAAAAAATAATCACGATAGATTTTTGGCTGAATCCAAGCTTAGTAAATATGTAAGCAAACAAACAGACGGTGATAAATTGAATTCCATCTTGATTTAACGCGAAAGAGCAACAAGCTAAAAAAAAAAAAAAAAAGAACCTCGTCGTTTGCGAAAATTTTTCAAATCACGAAAACAGCGAATAAAAATCTCAAATTAAACGTGCGTTCGCAGCGTAACTTTGAATACTCAGAGAGCGTATTATAATACGGTAACTAGGTTGAAAATAACACGCAAAGAAAAGTGAAAAGGGTGAAGAAGAATCGAAGAGATAGAGAGAAAGAAATGGATATCAAGACTCACGCGGTAAAGTTACATATTTTTATTGTATCGGCCGGTTGTCTCTCGGGCAGAATTGTGAAACGAAGAGTAAATGCGAAGACGACGATGCGACGACGTTGCCGAAGGGAGAAGAACCTGGCGAAGCGAGGGTTTCTAAACAGTATCAATCTTTCGCGACGCGACTCGCTTTGATCTCCGGGAATAACCTTTAGGGCTTGAGCGATTAAATTTAAACGCGTGCGGCGCGCGGTATAATGTATGCAAAAAGCTCGGAGAGAAAGAGAGAGAGAGAGCGAGAGAGAAACTTGGGGGGGTTAAGGGGTTAGTAATGAGGGGGGGAGGGGTTCAGACACGTGGTTTTACCGCGACACGAGTCTAGAGGATGATTAAAGCGAACGGTTACATGTACCATACATATATGTATATATGGGGAATTCCATGCGAACCCGACAAACATCTGACCCTCGCAATTTCTGATTTTGTTTAAAAAAAAAAAAATTCCGCAATATTGTCCCGACTCTGAAACAGTGCTCTGAATTTTTGTCAAATTTTTCATTCAACTGCTCAATTATTTACAAGTATGTAAACTTATTTTGAAAAGGATATTTTTTCAAATTCTCAAAAACTGTTGTCTTTTCCAAATATTTCATGACCGGGTTCACGATGGGCCGATTTCTTTTCAACTTTTTTATCAACACTTTCCATTCTATGCATTTTATTTTATTTTTTTATTTTTTTTTTTTTTTGTGGTCAACTTTTGTTCGACATTGTTTGAACGGTCTGAAAATATCTGAACAATTCTCAAAACTTTTATTTCTCACTTCGAACATTTTTAAACCGGTTACATTGTAGAGCGATGCTTGTCTATTTCTTTGTTTTTAACAAATGTTCTGAGTTAAAAATAGAAGTTTTGAGAATTTTTCAGATATTTTCGGACAGTTTAAGCAAAGCAACGTTTTGATTGATCAAAAAAATTAGAGGTGCGCAAAAACAAAAAATAAAACAAAAGTTGGCCCTTCGTTAAAAAATTTAAGAACGTATACTTTTCAACATCACTCTCAATATTTGTAATCGATTAAATAAGTGAATAAGAAAAACTGAAAAAAATCAGTGTACCTACCATTACAGAGTTGGGACAATTGCAAAAAAAAATTTTTCAATAAAATCAAAAGTTGTGTGCGTCGGATTCGCATGGAATTCCTCAAATACGTATAAGGTAGTCATATTACTACGTAGTTATAGACTTATAGCAAAAAAAAACGAAAAGAACACAAGTAATTATTAATTTTTTTTTTTTTTTTTTTTTTTTCCCCTCGACACGCGTCGCTTTTCGCCCTTCTCTTCATCCTCTGTGCTCCCCTACCTGCAGTACTCTCTACATTTATTACTCCCCACCCTCTCTCCGCGGCTCGCATTTCCCAGGAGGTGGATACATTTTTTTCTTTTATATTGTTATTATTATTATTTTTTTTTTTTTTGTTTCTCGTTTTTCTTTTCTCGGACATTTCCTTTGCCATTTTCACTTCGTCCCTTTTTCACCCGAGCCGCTGTATTCATTTAGTATGTATGCATGTATCGTAGCTATTTCTTCTTTGCGTTTCTTTTGCTTTGGTCGCTTTTCTTTCTGTCTACCTTTTTTTACGTCACGTTTTTTGTTTTTTTTTTTTCCTTTTCTTTTACTTTGCGACCCGCGCGCTCTCGTATTCCCTATCTCCAGTAATTCACTTGACTTTTATGATTTTGGGACACATACACGCTTTCGCTGCAGCTTTCATCTCTCTCTCTCTCTCTCTCTCTCTCTCTCTCGCACCCCCGAGGCGACATCGGGCGTGAAAAAAGGTGCGTAAAGTGTCCGCGCGAAACTCGCAACCCCGGTCATTTCAATTTTGTTTTTTTACTCTTCGCTTTCACCTTTCTTCTTTTTATATTTTTTTTTTTTTTTCGACGCGCCTCGTCGCCCCTTCGCGAACTCTCGGGTGAGCAACCCTTTGAATTATGCAGCCGCGAGAGAGAGTCAGCGTGACGCGATTGCATCACCGTCAAACTTGTTCCGTATATGTTACATTATATTTACAATCCTGTTATAATATGCAAATTTCAAGACGAATTAAGTTATGCATATTTATCGTATAATGCTTATAAACAGTTGGCGATATGAACGTGAGCTTAAAAGCAATTTCGTACGTAAAAAATAGACGAGAGTGGTGATTTCAAAGTCAGTTATTTTAATCAAAGGAGTTTAGAAAACTTGGTGAAATCGGCTGAGTTGTGTTGATCGAAAATTGTGTTATTTTGTATAATAATAAAAATTCAATTCATTCGGTTTGAAGAAGCTGAAATTTATTTAAAAGTTTGTTTGGAGAATTTTTTTAATCGGTTTAATAAACTTCACGAAGGAGCTGAAAGAGATATTATCGACACTCGAAGACGACTCGGTAACAAAGGTGAGAAAAAAAAAAAAAAAAACGAAAGAAAGAACAACTGCAACAACTAAATACTCGTTTTCTTTGCGGTAGAAGAAAAGAAAAATTCACTACAATTTGAAGAAGACGATTAGTGCAAAACAGAATAAGAAGAAAAAATGTATTCAAGCTCCAAAGTATGAGATACAAGAACATCCCCGAAAAACGAAAAACAAAGTGTGTTTCACCCCTTCGAATCATCATCAGCATCTATTTGCAGCAGCACGGGGTATATAATAACAGGAATTGATGGGGCGGGGTTGAAATTTCGAGTTCTGAATTTTTTGTGTGGCAAAAGTTGAAGTAAAGAAATCAAAATGGTCCGAAAGCCCACGCTCAAAGTTCCGAAAGTGCAAAAATGAGAAAATTGAAAAATGAAATTTTACCACTTTGATCCTTCTTTGTTTTGGACTTTCGATATTTTCACGTTCGGGAATCCGATTAAACTACGACGTGCGAGTATATTTCAACTATCGAAATTTTACACTCACGAAACTTTATATTTCGGAATATTTCTCTATCGAAACCCTTATACTTTTCTAAACTATGCTCAAAATCGTAACTTGAATTATCTAAATCTCGAATTTCCGAACTATCAACCCTGGTTGTTTCTTCAAAGTTTCAATCGTTCGGCTCAATTTTCGCCCGCCAAATAATACTCGTAATTTAAGGGGGTATTCTAGTGTAGAGGCATGAATTTGAGGTGTTTTTTGAAGTGCTATAAACAAAAAACAAAAAATATTTTTACCATCCATTTTTTTATCAGGCGTTTATTATTATTTCACGATTACAAAAAAAAAAAAAAAACAAGTCAAAAAATACAAAATTGAAAGTGCTATGAGTTGTTGAAGTGGGGGGTACAAAAAAAATGGCGCGCCAATGTTGTCACGATTGCAAGCATTTTCAAAATCAGAAAAAAAAAAAAAAAGATTATTAATCTACATAAATGCAGCCATCGTACTAACTAAAAAAAAGTCGAAAAAAAATTTTTTTTTGCCAAATTACGGCTGTCCGAAAAAATAATACGTTTTTTTTTGACTTTTTTGGACGTTTCTGAATTTTTTAAAAATAGTAAAAATTATTATTTCGTTATAATAATAGTTCGTGCGATAGAGACATGTATTGAGAAGATTCTCACCAAATTTCAAGTAAATCGGTTCAACAGAACTTCAGAAATCATGTCAACCGTTTTGAAAAATGTAGTTTTGAGAAAAACGCGTTTAAAGTTTCGAGTAAAATTCGTTCCAGCCGAGCCAGTATTGAAGACGTGTCACTAAAATAGCTATATCTCTGAAAATAATTGAAATTTTGACTTGTCCTTTTAAGGACACATTCTTGAAAGGTTAAGCTTTGAAAATGTAAAAAAAAAAAAATCGATTTTTTCAAATTTCTACACTAGAATACCCCCTTAACGCGCTTCCGGAAGTTCAACCCCGTCCCAATTTCATCACGCCTCCGCACACACGGATCGCAATCAGGGTTTGTCTTAACAACCGTGCATTGTCCGCGCGTCCCCCTCAAAATTCTATCGGGGTTCGACGTATCCTCCCCAAAATTTCCCCCCTCCCGCAATTATCTCTCCTTGCATTTTAAGGGACGCCTCGCGTCGCGTTGTCCCAGATACGACGAAGCGAGACGAACCCTTGCATTATGGGCATTATAGCCGAAGCTCGCCTCGCGTATCCAGTTTCATTAAGCGCATTTCGAGGACCCCGTGAAGGGTTGACGCGGCGCGGCGTAACCGAAATAATCCGAAACGCAGGAGACGCTGCGAACCTACCCGCGGTAATTGTACCTTATTCGCGTGGGCTCCGAGTTTGTTACCCTGGAAACACACCCCCGACCTGCATTCACCCTCTGCAGCTGCAGCGGCTGACGGATTCAGAATCGCCGACTCTCGGACGCACCGACGCTAATGGATTTGACAAGATTGAATTATAGGAAACAGCGAACGGCTGCCTGTGCCGCGTTCCGTGACAATTTCAACCCTCGAAATTTCTCGAGTCTTTTTTTTTTCATAGTCGTCGGTCGATCGGTGGAAAGAAATGCGAAGTAGTAACGGCGGTTAGAAAAATACGAAGTGACGGTACCAATTTCGAAAACGGTTTTTTCCAATTAATCCTCATCATTTTTTTAACCAGTCGACGATTCCGATATTATTATATAATTTTACAATTTTTTTTTGCCAAGTTTTTCAGAATCGGTTGATCGGATCCAACGAAGTGTAAAATTATTCAACGAGAAAAAAACAAAAATAGGAAACCTTTTCAGAACGGCTACGACGAATTAATCGTCATATCGACAAATCCAACCCCTGATAAACTTCACTATGTAGGAATAAGAAGTATCGAATATCGTTTTCCAAACTCCGAAAAAATCTATCAATTAGTTGTTTGGATGATGGGAATTTTTTTTTTTTTTTTTTTTTTTACCACTTGTAGCTGAAACTTAGCCATTTTCAGAACCGTAAAATCATCTAATCTATAGTTAATATCTTGTACGGGAAGAAAAAAAGAACCATTAGATACATTCTATTAAGTGATCGTTTATATTAGCTACTCTCTTCACAAATCATTTACAAAAATTACTTTTCCTTAACTTTCCTTTCTTCTTGTACAAGGTTTGAAACAATCATCATAGCCACATGAATAACTGTCGTTATATCATAAAAACAAAAGAAAACTAATAAAAGAATAAAACGAAAACGTACCGAAAAGAATTCGCGAGTATAAATCGATCGTTATATAATTGGGACAGAATGACCTATACATAACCGTGTATCGTATCGCGTATCAAGGCACATATTGAAAGGCAGTCGGAAAGTAATGGACCGGACATCTAAATGGCCACGAGAGGTTCTGCAGGCGACAATAATCACCGTATGTACAAAATTCGTCCAATTTATCACGGACAGCCGCAGTGCTTTGCCGTGCAGCGACACGGTGTGTGCTAATGAAAGTTGTAGTCGAAGAGGAGAGAGAGAGAGAGAGAAAGAGAGAAAGAGAGAAAAAGCTAGAGAGAGAGAGAGAGAGAGAGAGAGAGAGAGAGTTGCTAGCTAACTCGTCTGGAAATATAGTGGGATTAAATCTGCAGGGTCTCCGGTAATGTGTCAGGGACCCGGAATATAACTGAGATGAATCACCGACTGCGTCCAGGTCGCCATTCTTACTGCGCTTTGTTTCGCACTAATCTCCCATACGAGGAGGATAATAAAATTAAGCAACTTTAATAGAATTTTACACAACGCGAGCATGTTTAACACGTTTTCCGTACTCAGAAGTACCCGTTTCTATGACGGTAGAGTGATTCTGCGAATGCGCATGCGCCAAGTACGGCAAATACCACTTCCCAGGCCTAGGAGTGTTGAAAGTCGTCTTTTCCGCACTGCGCGCATGCGCTGTCGCAACAAATCTTCCATTACGCGATTACTAACCTCAATTTCGTGCTTCGTGAAAAAACGCGTCACATACTCGCGTCGGATGTAAAGAATCGAGCGCAACGAGGAGGCGACGGTCTTTTTGCTTCGCGTGTTTGTAATATTCGACTTTGATTTCACCTACGACTCGGTTTTGCAAGCTTACGCTCGGCCCGAAATGACCGATTTTGCATCTTTGTCTAATATAATGAGATTTATTTTTTCTCTCTTTATTTATGGCTAAACAAATGGAAAGAAAAAAAAAGAAAGAAAACATCTGACAAGTCATAGAAGAGATTCGACTTTGTTTTTATTACATTTAAAACTTCTGGCATCAACACTTTGGTTTCTGAAAATCAATTGTCGCTAGCTATTTTCGTTTGTTGCACTGATTTTTCGATTTTTCATGTCGTATTCTCATGGAAGAATAATCGTGAGAAACAAATTTATCCAGGTCAGAAAAATAATCCTTATAATAATAATCGAATCTGGAAGAATTACTTACTACATTTAACGTTAACAAATATCACTGCGTATCTTATTCATTTATTGCTGTAAACAAAAACAAAAGAGGAAGACAAAAATTTAATAAAATCTCGTCCTTAATTTTTCTCACGCAAAATGGTAAAAGCAAAAAGGTATAATCGTCATTTATATTTACGAATTTCATTTAATCGGATTCAAGTACATAAATTATCTTACGTATATATATATATCAAGTTTGCATTTCCTTCGAAAAGCGAAAATAGTTGTCAAAACAGTCGAAAAACATCTCCGATATGAAATTTATCGAACAACCTATAAATATATAAAAAGTCGGTAAATAATACCCCTGATTTTTACCAATTTTGTTTTTCTCTTTTTTTTCTTCTTCTCTTCTATTAACGGACAAACGGCACCCGGTTGGGCAACCTTTACGGTATAATATAAAAACGTGGGCGAGTTTTTTGGGGTTGTTGGGAATTTTACCGATGGTCAGGGAATTTCGCGATATATATATATATATCCAATGGTCGTATTTCGTTCGTTCTGATTAGCCCGCGAAGCAGCGAGTCTCGCCTCATCGGTAAAAATTTTTCCCGCGTATAGAAACTCAGAGATATCGATATTTTCTTTCCACCCACTGCCATTTGTCTCTTTTCTTCGCCCTTGTCGTTTTCTCCATCTTTTTCTCGCACACGCTCCCGCGATACTCGTCCCTGAAACCGCGGCGGGCAAAAGTACCGTACCGTTTACGTATATTGCATAACAAACACGGGTCCGAAGAGATGCGTCCGAATTCGACCGAGGTGTGCCGAAAAAAAAAAAAAATTGGGTTGAGGAAGGAGGGTGGGGGGAGAAAAAAAAAACAGGGCCGTAAGTCGAAAAACGGCAAATCACTCCCGGAGGCGCTTTTCGCCGACTATCGATGTCCTAGGTTGGTATATTCTCCTATCTCGAGGGCTGCGAAGGGCGGAGGGATAGTTTAGAGCTTGCAAGCCCGCGGCGAATCTCTCCGTGTATTATCTCATGTATGTATATAAATATACAAAGGACGCACACACACACACGTGCTGCAAAGGATGCGTACTACTTTCTGGCAGGCTCCATTGTGGAATTAAATATAACCCCTAAAAAATTCGACCCGATAGCTATCCGCGGGGGATGATGAAGAAAAAAAAAAAAAAAAGGGGGGGGTAAAAATTGAAACGAATCCTCGCGGTGGAAAAGGTGAAGAAAAACGAGTTGCAAAGAAGAAGAAGAAGAAGAAGAAGAAGAAGAAGAAGAAGAAGAAGAAGAAATAGATAACACGGACAGAAAGGAAAATCGGCATATAAATTCGTATGATATACATTCATGAGCGCGGAACTAAAAAAAAAAAAAAAATAAGAAGAGTGAGACAAGTCTCGGAGGTTGAAATGTATCGTAAATCGAAGAGTGAATTTTCAGAATATTATTCAGAACTGTTTATTTTTTAATCTTAAAAAAACAAAGAAATAAAGATAGAAAACGACAATTTCCAAATTTATTCCAGTTCCTAACAAGTGGCCTTTGGACTGGCCGTTAGACGGTCATCGAACATTCCGTTCCCACACCGCAGGTTCCAAATTTATAGAGAAAAAAAGAATTACATCAAATTCGAATTCAGATTCGTGATTGACGATTTTAAAGCCCTTGGATTCCATATTGCAAGAAAATTCTTTATCTATGACACAAAAAACCTCTGCCTACCAATTTCTACCAAAATCGGTATATTTTTAGATTTTTTTTCCACCACATTGGATCGCCATTTTGAATTTCGCAATCTGACTTCAGATTCGTGATTATCGACTCGAAAACCTCACGAAACCAATATTCATTCAAATCCGTTCACCCATTCTCATCATTTCTACTTGATTGTTTGGAATATTGTTATTTAAATGAACCGATCAAAGGCAAAGTCCATTCAGTTCTAAGTTTGAAAAAGCCGCGTTGATTGAGATGAAAAAAAATTGATCGCATACGTACGTAGATACGAAAACATGCAAAAGCACAGACTTCCGTCTGAAAACGATCGAAGGTGGTTCTCTAAAATTCAAAACGCGGATAACTAGTGAAATGTAAACATTAAATTTTCGGGCCAAATACGAAACAACTCGTATTTTTCTCCTGAAACGGAAAAACGCGAATTTGAAAAAAAAAAAAAAACAAACCATTTTTTTCCGAACCATTTTCATCGCAATTTATTCGTTGAAATTTTCCTCCCCTACAAGGGAAGAACAGAAAGCGCGGCGTATAGAAACGGAGCATACATGTAGCGGTATAATTCGACTAGGAGTGAACCCGTAGATGCGGAAATGCGGGCGCGTTAACTTCCGGACTCATGGGATGAGGGTTGCTGTATTACAGGATACGGAGAGAGAGGGAGAGAGAGAGAGATGCCGCGCCGCGGTTTCACGAGGAACTCGCTAATCCCTGCATGGAAACATTTCAAGTCTGACGAAGCCCCTCCAGGAAGGGGGTCGGGTTCGGTCTTAACGCGAGACTCGGCGATGGAACACCTAAGACACTTATTTCTTACGCCCCTGCCTGCAATTCCTCTATCTTATTATGCTAATTCAACCCGGTGTCAGCCTCCGGCTCTGCGCATGATATGAAAGGCTCGCGTCTCGAGGCGACGGCAAACTTTCATAATTGTTCGATCAAAATTATTATCACCCTAAGGTTTACTCGCGCAATTTTGACACGGCTATTCGAAATATTGCGGTATAAGAATTTCAAATTTTAACCGTGCGAATAAACAATCAAAAAAAAGGATCGACGATAGCGCGAAATGATTACGCGTACCTCGTTTTTCCCAATTCCAGCAATATTCAAACAGTTTTTTTTAACGATACCTGTTTTACTCAAGTTTTCTAGTCGCTGTAAGAAATCAAAATTTTCTCAGTGCGCTAATTACAAATAAAACATTACAAAAGTTGTTATTAATCAAATGACAGTGAAATGCATAGTGAAAATATTACCACTTACAGTCTAGCTGTTCAACGGTTAAAAGTATCAAACTAACAAACATTAATTTTTAGCTGCAACTCAGCATCGATAAGAAATCGATTTTTCGTTCTTATCCGATGTGTCAAAATTTCCCGTATAAACGAAGCGGATAATTAGTAAAAAGCGACATCTGCGACCTACGAAGACCGAACCAGATTGCATCTGAGTGAAACTTTTTCCCTCTGCGATTTTCTTCTTTCCAAGAAAATTAAGGGACAGAGAAGTCGGTTCCAATAATACACTCGTATAATTCAGCAGTTTGAAAAGAAATTTTTGTTCGATCAAAAAACTCGTCTCGCGTGTCTGGAGGAGAATTTTTTTTTTTCTTCTTTCTTTCTCTCACGTATACATTATACATAGAGCGGTTATACAACGGAATAATCCGGACGTATTTGGAACGGATCGAAACGTGAAATTATTCTCACGAGTTATCGTTCGAACGCGGCATCGAGTTTCATTCGAAAACGCCTCCGGGGATGACACGGAAAACTCTAGTTTCATCGAAAAACACGAGACTCGCCAATCGGCCGTATCGTCTGTGCGTAGATACACTTGTTTCGGTTTTTCCCGTCGAGTTTTTCCACATATTTTATTTTTTTTTCCCCCACTTTGTTCGCTCTATTTTTCCACCTTTGTTGTACGATGCGATCGTTATTCCTACACCGCAACGTTCGTCGTGGATGGACTGAAAAACTTCCGTTATTATGATTTGAACAAAGCGCGAACGGTATTACAAGATGTATTATATTCTCTGGCAATCAGTCTTCGAGCAGGATGTTATATCGGTCTTCGTAATCGGTGGTAATTAGTCAAAAAACTCGTTGTTTTAACTCTCTTCGAACAATGTCAATCTTTGATGAAGAATGTTGGCAGTAATTTCAATGTAAAATTGAAATATTACAGTTCGAAAGAAACGAATCATGGTTTATTGTCAGGTAAAATAAATGCGAATAGTCGTTACCTTTCACCGGTAAACGATGAAAATATTATGCAAGATACAATTTTGTCGATCGGTTAAAAATTCTGTCGGGAAAAAAAAAAAAAAAATAATACCAATGGATTTGTTTCATCGCAGGGGTAAAAAATTGTTTCGGTATTCTTTCGTCGAATCGTAAGAAATTCCGCGTCGAATTTGCGTAGAAAAAAAATGTCATATTAGAATTTCGTGCACTGTGTAAAAAAAAAAAAAGAAAAGCAACGAATGTGTCTCGCCTATAATTGAATGAAAACAATAATTCGGCCTGCGAATTAAATTCACGTTACATTAGTATTCGATCGTAGAACGAAATTATATATGAAATGCAACGCGAAGAAAACGAAATAAAAAAAAAAAAAAATACTCCTCGATCAGAGTTCGTCAGCTGGTTTCTAGAAATCATACTCATCAGATTATGAACCTATTTTTCAATTTTTACTCCCTTCACGTCCACCGCTCATTTCCCCCCCCCCCCCCCCCCCCCCCTTTGCAAATGAAAAAACGAAAAGAATCGGGCACAAAAAGAGGCGGGGGTCAATTTCAATCCAGTTGAGTTACTCACCATTTCTTGCCTTGTGGAATCGCCGAGACGTCCGTCGGCGGATTCTGCTTGCTCGGTGAATCAAACACTCGTCCGGTTGTAATTCAAACGCTAATAAAGCCGCGTAGCGTATATACTTCGAAACAACCGGTCGTGATCACTGCACCGCAAATATAACAACGATAACAACGCGAGGAACATCACTCGCGAACTTTCTTTGCCCGGACGATTTGCGAGAATACATCCGAGTGTTAAACAAACAAGATGGCGGCCGGAAGTTTCCAATTCGATCGAATGCGGAGAAAAAACTTTGAACAGGTGTTTTCGGGGTCGGTGATTACGAATCTGAAGTCAGATCTCGCAAATTTAATACGATGAATCTAATCAGCGACCCCGAGAACCCCTGCGTAAAGTTTATTGACCATATTCGATGAGATCGAAACTTGCATCGACCAAATGGATCCGCGGTCTTCAATTTTTTCAATCTGTTTTCAGACACGCCATCAGCGACACCTGCACGGAACCATGACGTACTACATTTTCATAAAATTTTACTCAGGGCAATAACGTGTCACTCAAAGGGTTAAACCGATCGAAAAATGGTTGAAAATCTCCCACCGTGTTTCGGGAGTCGTTTAAAGCGAATGTAAATTACTTGATAAATCGTCTATCAGCAACAAGAACTCACCCATCGAAATGCCTCGATACCACCGTCGCCGAATCGGAACCGTTCGTTTGTTTTTCAAGCGTATAAAATCTCGGACGAACCACAAGATAAGAACATAAAGTGAAAAGTGTAAGATTTTTTTTCTAACGACAATGATTCGCGTCACTCGAATCCACCGCAAAACCACAAAATTCTAACGAACGCTGCGGTCGTTTATTCGCACGAGAATTCTCGTCGTTTCGACGAAATTCTTGGCTTTTCGACAGACTCACACGCCAGGTACGCGTCCGTACCACGTCGCAATTAAACTGGCAGTCGTAATTTCGTCGCGTGTGCTCCCCCCTCCCTCCCACCCCCCCTCTTCATCTCCCCCCCCAACAACTGCCCATCAGCCGTTTGTTTACGTTTACTAAACTCGCTCGAACAGGTCTCGACGCGCCTTCTTCACAGTCGACGATTCTGGAGACGATAATAATGTTCACGACGCGTGAGAATCGCGATCGGGTAACCGAAGGGGATGATTGAAAACGGACGTACCAACCTAAGTGTAGTTGTTTTTTTTTTCTTGTCAGGTGTTCACTTCGTTCGTGTACGCACTGGTGAGAAAAACAATTGATTGTACAGATAGATTTTGCGTACCTACCTTCGGTTGATGTGACTCGCGAAATGTGTGACTCGGTACGAAGACGGTAATAATATTGTAATGATAATAATTGGGTAATTTAATTCGTAAAATCGAGGAGTGTTAACAACGCAGTGAAATCGGGTTCGTATTATTTTGACGAGCAATCTCTTTTTTTACGTCGAATGGAAATGTTTTACTCTAGTCGTGTAGAATAAAATCATATTCCTTAGAGTCAAAGAATCGTCGCGTATACAATTGGGCGCAGAATATTTTCCTCGGGATCAATGTGTTTGCTTGTGTACGTGTGTGTGGAATTCTGGCTTTCGTCAAAGTTCAGCTGGCGATGAAAATAAATCGATCAGACATCACGGCGTCAAGGTAAGAGACGATTTTGTATTCGTTATTTTAATACGGAGAAAATAGTGACAATATTTATCCATTATCATTGAGGCTAAAGTTTTATCGGTTTTCCGAATTATTCGATGATGAAAAAAAACCTATAAACTCGTTCTCGGTATAATTATACGAATAGCAACTTTCTATTATTATAAGAAAAATATTCGATGCAGGTAAAGAAAATCGGAATCGACTGTTGTAACATTGATACATGTTTGTTTTTATTTTTGTTCTCATGAGTTTGCATATTAGGGTGACCCGCTTTTTGAAATTTATCGTAATTTTGCAACGACGCTCCACAAATTGGTTCTAAATAAATGGCTAAATTGAGATTTCTTGCGCCAGGGTTTAATTTTAATCTGATTTCCCTCTCGCGCAATCAAAGTACCTACACATCGAAAGAACCAACTTTGAATTTTTTGACAATTCATCCAATAAATTGATTCCAACAATGTTTTGATTTTTCGCGGCTACGTAGCTTAAAACCTGGACGACATGTGAAAAGAATTCGTAAATTATTCATAACTGAAAACTGCCCCAATCGAATGGACTAGAATTTATACGCAGCGTGCCTTCTTCAATGCAAAATGTTGTCCAAAAACTTCATAGTGGGCGGTGCAGTGATTCGGAAGATATAATAATAATAATAATAATAACAATAATAATCTTTATTCACGGGAAAACACTTTTATATAAAATATAGTAGTGTATATATATATGACACTATTAACCGTTCGATGAATTAATTAACAATGTAAGCTACAGCTTTAATAAGTAAATAATAGAAACATGCGAAAATTGGATAGAAGAAATCAGACAATATTGCTCCTGTTCGTATCTGAGTACATTGCAAATGAAGGCCTTGAAGGCCTCAGATATATCAAGAATTATTCACACGGTGGCGAGAATTCGGTTCAAATTTCGCGGTCGCAGCAAGATATTCGCTCACCCTGCGCGTGGCGCTTCTGCGCACTCGAGTGCGATCTTCAACTGTTGCGCGTGTTGTTTGTAACCTCGGTTGGCGACTTTTTCTCGAGAAGTTTACTTCGGAATATGATTTATCACGATTCCGGACACGATAAGTGAGTTTCCTACCGCCGGACAACATTTTCAAGCATATTCATTCAAGGTAAGAATTCAACGATGCGTTGCGTATCGTAATTGGATGAGAAATTTCGCAGTTTCATGTGAACCATTACTCGCAATGGTTTGAACTACTTTTCCGCCCACCACGAAACTTGTAGACAATATTTGGTACAGAAAAAGACATGCTGTGTAAAATTTGAGCCAATTCGATTAGGGCGCTATTTTGTTTCATAAGATATTCGAATATTTGTCATGAAAACTGTACTTTAACGGGTTACGAAAAATTGAACAAAATTATATTTAAAATTTTCATACAAAGATGCGAAACTCTTGTACAGGAACTTTTTCCACCCAAGTTAACTTGAAAAAATGAGATATCGTCGAAAGCTAATTTTTCTACTATCTGTGGTAAAAAAAATGCTTGGTAAAAAAAATCTGAAAAAATACAGATTTCATGCTTTAAATACGAACTTCGAGTGAGTAATTTGACGCGTATAAGAATTTATTGGAAATTTGAAATAATTTTTACCCAACGACTGAATATTGCGTATATTTTATAAGGTACGATCACCACAGCAGAATTTCATTTCTTTATCGATATAGTAAAACACGAGCCGTCGTTAAGTGATATATGATTAACGCATCTAGTCCACGGTAAAAACCTCCTTTCACAATGTAAATAAGGTATTATTTCGATGAAATTTTTTTTTATTTTTTATTTTTTCGAATGAATCAAAATTGCCATGAATATAACAGATTGAAAACTGTAACATTGTGACGTCACCCATGTCAACATATATCTATATATGTTAAAATCAGTGAAATTCAATCACCTGTAACATGAAAAATTATCATTTTTAACGAAAAACAAAAAATACGTCCTCATTATTTTGGCTCGCGCTGCATTACGCACCCCCTAAAAATGGAAAAAAAATTTTCATCGGAAACCCCAATTCTTTCCCCTCGGTGTATCTCCGGGTACGTACGCGTCTATCCGCTCGTGCATCCTCGTCCTCCTTTATCCACGTACCTATAACTTTGCGGCGGGTCCTCAGACTCGACCGGCATACTAAGAACCCGAGACCCAACCTCCGGCCCTCCTTTGACTCTGGGGATTCATTACGGCAACTGGTGCACTTCGGGGCTGTTCCACCCCCGTGCTTATTACAGTTTTCGGTATTAATTTGCACCCCTTCTCGCCCGTCCGTTCCGCAAACTTTGGGCTCACCTTGACGTGAGCGTTGAACGCTGCACGCGAATATCACGAGTCAAGGTTGGAATCAACGCCAATTTACTATCCGCAAGCCGCTTATCTTTTGGTGCTGATCAGACTTACGCGAGTATTCTCAATGCTCGCATCTCATTGACAAGAATAATATATGAACGAATTGAATTTGCGGATAATTAAATTTCTACGATAATATTTTTATTTCAGACTTCAATGAATCGCAAATAATCGATAACTTCTGGAAAGAGACGAAAATTGACGAATTTCAGTGATTTTTGGAATCGATTCTCGCCGACAGCGGGGGCAAAAAAATTGTCTAAAATCATGTCTTTCTTTAGGAGTTGTGTTTTTTTTTTTTTTTTTTTTTTTTTTAAAGGAAATTAAAACACTTGGAGCAATTTGAGTTTCGAGAAGATTTTGCAATTTTTTCATTGATATTAATAACAAAATGGCGGCATGGCGCATACAATTAACGAACAACGACGTTTCTAATCCTGTAGCGTAGATTCCTGGGTCAGTTTTTATCCGATCGACTTGAAACTTTGACACGATCTTTAAAACTTGTTTATCGATTCGAGCTCGTGGCTCTAGATTTTTGAATTTAAATCCCAAATTTTTTTTTATAAAATTCTTTCGAACGATTATTTTTTTTTTTCTTTTTTCGTAATCAAATATATTTGCAAATTATTTTCTTTCAACATTTGGGCTACGAGCTCGAACTCGAAAGGGCGTTCTTAACTATACATATATATGCAATTTTTTCAATCAACTTCAATAAAAAAAATTATAATGCCCTCAAACTCAAATTGCTCCAAGTGTTTTCATTTTCTTGAAACAAAAAAAAAAAAAAAAAATAGGCGTGATCTTTGACCGTCCAAGCTGAACCCCCACCCCTCCTTTAAGCCGTCCACGAAGATCGAGCTTAGCTGTTTTCTATTAGCTGGGTAATAGCCGTTCGGCACACGCCCTCGTATTCTCGATTCTAATTTAGCCAGGGCTTTCGTTTGTACAGCACGGTTTAAACGAGATCGTATTTTACGGAGGTTTGAGGGTTGGCAGGCGGGACGCAGTTCATCGGGGTTAAACAAAAGGGGGTAGGTATAATGATAATAGTAATAGTAATAACAATAATAACAAGAAGAAGAAGAAGAAGAAGAAGAAGGCGGAGAAAAAGGAGCCGAAGGGAACTCGAACGGGGTTTGTTCTGTCACTGTCTCGCGTAGAAATAAGGGAGGAAAAAATAGGAAGGGGCGGAGACGGGGTTAAAATTTGCTCCCTTAAAATCTCGCGTTACTTTACAACCCCGGGTCGTAGCGGCAGCCGGTTTAGAAGGCAAGGGCCGAAGGAGTATTTACAAGACCGGCAACCTAATCAACCAGCGAATTGATGGGTTTAATTAAGGCTTGCTGCAGGCGCACCCCGTGCTTCCTATCTCTGCAAATATACTTTTCGTGCCTACACCTTGAGTTGTATGGATTTCAACCCCTTGCGGAATCCGTAATTCAGGCAACGCGGAGTCGCTGCTGCGTTGATGTATATATATATAATATATTAGGGGGTGCAAAAAAAGAAGATGGAAATGAAATGTCTTTTTTCAAACGCGCGACTAAATTTCTGCAGACCATCTCAAATAAAATATCACAGCCATATGTGAACTCTTAATATTGACAGTTAGAGCTGACTGTTTTATTTTTTTCTATTTTCCATTCAAACAACGCGTTGAAAGAATTGGAAAATATTTTGAATTTTCTTTACTCGTAAACGGCTTGACTTATGAAATATCCTAATGCAGATTCTTGTAGGAAATTTCACGCTTTTTAAAAAAGGACTGACTTAAAATTTTCCTAACTCTAACCGATTGAGAGATATTCGCCTGTAAACGTTGAGTCATCCTGAATATCTCTTAATCGGTTAAAAAAAATCTGTTTCAGTACTTTTTTACAGAGCGTGAAGTTTCCGAAAAGAATCTGTATTCAGATTGTTTATAAGTCGGCCGTTTGCGAAAAAAGAATAATTTTTAAATTTTCAGATTTTTTTTTTTCAATTGTTATTTAAATGCAAAATGAGGAAAAATAAAATAGGCAAATGTAAGTATCAATATTCATAGCTCATATTTGGCTGAGATATTCGCCGTCAAAATTTATATGCGCGTTTGAAAAAAAAAATTTCTTTCAATACACCCTAATATATATTTAAAAACGATTAGATTTCGGCTTTGATCGATTCACGAAAACGGTAACGATGAAATCTTGAGTACGGTTCAACCGATTCAAATTAAATCCGGTACCACGAGATTTTTTGCCCAAATTTTTGAATCCAGATTCAATTTTGCAAAATTGAAATTTTATTGAAAAAGTAAACAACTGAAATCATTTGCACTTCGATGAAAATTGATAATCCAAGATTCGGCTTCGAAAGTTCAAACCAAGACAACGACATCATCGACATTATTATTGTTGTTGTTATTTAAGTTCGAAACTCGTTTGAAAGCGGGAAGTTGAAACCGGCTTCCTTGTTTTTACCTTCATCTTATTCCTGAATTTCTTTTCCCCAATTCCCGCCTGCATTACAAGCCCAGAAATGACTTTCGTCCGTCACACCCGCCTCTATTAATATTCCCTTTTTTTTTTTTTTTTACCCACTTTTACAAACGAATATGAACGAATCTATCGAGGCACGATATAAAAAGGAAAAAACGAGTGAAAAAAACTTGGATCTCGACGGAACCGAACCGAACCGAACCGAGCTGAGCTGAGCTGAGCACGCGAGTGGGATATATTAGCGGAACTCATATCCTGAGTCCTGGATCCTGGCTGGAGTCGGGTCGCCGTGGTCGCCGGATATGAACCACCGCCACGCTCTGCCGTTATACCGTGTCCATCGAACCGAACACCCGCCTCTCTGAGCCCACCTCCGGTTCGCCTCTTTCTCCTCCTCCCCCACCCCCGAACTCCATGATATAACGAACATGTCCTTTTACCTCCGCGCAGGCAGGTATATTAATACCAAAGTGTCTTAAGGTAGCTGTGCAGTAATTTTGAATATTTTTTATTCACGCGAGTTTTGATCATACAATTTTTTGAATCATTTTAAACAATCCTGCAAAGTTTGAAAATGATTTACCGTACAGTTACTGATTTTTTTCATTTCAAAGTTGAGCTATTTTATGTTGCCTGGATAGGGACTGGGATGAAAACCGATAGTTTCGAGTCGGTTGTTTTGGAATAAAATGTTTAGGACGGGAGAAAAATACTGAATAAGGCAAAATGGATATTTAGTAACGAAGTATAAAATTTTTGCGAATCTCGTCCGTCATTTAATAACCAAAAACATAATCTAGGGGAAAAAAAACAATCCTCTTGTAATTTCGGTTAGGTTTTGCGTCAGGCAACGTCGCAACTATGCGCACATTACGCGCGGTGTTCGAATTATTTATTTTCCGCCGTTTGAACACGATATTGCTGAAACACTGTATTTTTATTATTTTTTCGCGAATCTCCCCTTAAATCCTAACTGACCCGACATTTCGATTCGCAAAAATAAAGGTTACATCGAGGTGAACACCGAAGGTTCGAGCAGACCGAGACGCAAGAAAATCACGCGGCGTTGCCAAATTTATCTTCTAATCATCTGAAAAATACACTGCTCACTTCCTATCGGTCGAATAGCGTTGGTATCGCTACCCAACTATTCTTTCAATTGATTTTCAAGAGTTTTCCACCCCCTAAGAATTGCGACGTTTTATTTTAATGTCCTTTTTTTTCATTTCTCTTATTACTATTATTATTTGTCGTTGTTGATGGTCTTGTTGTTGCTGCTAAATTTAGAAGGCTACGTATAATAACTCGATCAAAATTCTGGGATACCCTTCAACCGTCGTGTTTCAAGGGAAATTAATTGTCTTTAGTGAAGTGAAATTTTGAAACATTTATATATAACAACAATATGCTGGAAAATGGATGATTCTACCAAACAAAGATACTCAACTCACTGAATTTTTAATATTTTTAGTTGAGAATCGACTGAGTGACTCTCAAAATACGGATACTTGAGAAAAAAAAATACGGTGATACCGCGTGATGAAGAAAAGGATTTATTTGAACGAGTGAAGTTGAAATATTGGTAGAATAATGGATTAATGATTATCACAATATTTCATCATTCATCTTGGATTGAATCAGATTATTTTACATGTTTTTCATTTTTGATTAGAAATTTATAATTCACTGCTAAATATTCTATACACGCACATATTTGTATTTACGCGTTATTTCGTTTTTTTTCGCTTTGCGTTTTGTTCCCAAATTAACAGAAAATTAAATGAAATTTGATGAGATATTCTTTTTCACTCGCAAACGAAATTCTCATTTTTCTTTTTTATCCTTGTTCGGACAACACATTAAACGTGTATCTCACATACGCGTAATAGCTATTCGCAAGGGGAGATTTAGGGTTAATATATTCACTGAAGAAAGGGTCGTGTATGACCACGAGTTAAAACCTTCGAGATTACACACGTGGTTATATGCCTGCGTAGTTTTCTTTCTTTTTTTTTTTTTTTTTTTTTTATTCCACATTATGTGCAAACGACGAAAAAACCCGAAACGCAATCAGAGATGTTTTGCCTCCCCGTTTGCGCGAATAACGGAAAAAAGCAAAAATAAAACTCAACTTTACGTTACCCGTCAAAGAAACGAAATCAACGACGAATGATGAGGGGGGAGAAAAAAAAATAATTAAAAGAAAATGAAAATAAAAAAAAATTCAAAGCGAGATGAAATGATGTTCTCAAACGCGGTTATTATACCCGCGTGGTTTGGATAAATTCAAACAATACACGGCGGACAATCTTTTCGGATAAAATAACGTTGCCCAACTTTTTACCATTCAACGTGATCAAACTGACGTATTATACGCGTGTATCGTATGGAAACGAATAAATATACTCGGACGTTTGTGAAAAAAAAAAAAAAAAAAAAAAAAAACTTTGAAAACGCGCCATTTGTAACCCATTCACACCGTTCGCGATGTACGTACCTTGATAATATTATCAGTTCTCTGTCAACTTGTTCGCCAACTCAATCGCGGTAAATGGCATGGAGTAAAAAAACAAAAAAACAAACGGACGTGAAAAAAAAAATAAAAAAAAAAAAAAAATCAACACACCGTACGATAAACCAGCGGGAATTTACCTCCTTCAAAGCGATTCATAACCGGATTAAACGACGACACGGATAAAAATACAACGCGTTATAGTTAGTCGGTGGTACCTATTACACGTACGCATTGTATATGTTTGAGAATGATATGTATATATATTTTTTTTTTTTTCACAAGTGAAAAACGCCGCGAGGCACATTCCGTTCCGAAACGTTTTACGGACGTGATTTTACCCTTTTTTTTTCTCCTTTCCTCTTTACTCTGTAAACAAATTTACTCGGAGCTGTTACACGCGTAACGATAGAAACTCGCAGGTTTAATTTGGGAAAAAATTATCTCGCCACCGGGTATATGTCGGCCAGATGTTTCCGTCCGTGACCCCGTGTATTATCTATCCGTTCGTGTTCGTTGATTGGTAAGAGAGAAATAAGGGGGGGGGGCGGAAAGGAGACGGTGGAGGGGGAGAGAAACGCTAATAAAAGGGCGGTAATAAAATCGTAGCGTGACTCGAGAGTCGGACTTTCGTAAAGAACAATTCGTTTTCTGCAGGGGATACGCGCTGCAGACTTGGCCCAATTCCGAAATTTTATTGCCTCGAGAGGAAACCGTTGGACACGCACTTAAAATCCGACTCGAATTCCCGTACTTCCAGTTTTCAACCCCCTCCCCCCCCTCCATTTACCCCTAATTTTTTAGTCTCAAGGCTTTCGATCATGGCGTGGCAGATTTTTTTTTTTTTTTTTTCTCGAACGAGCCGTTTTTGCCCATCTTTGTTGAATTATTATTCTTCGCCTCGTGAACATTGTTTTCGATCCTAATTCGACGAGCCTTTTTTTGCTGGCAGCGACGAGGAAGGGAGAGAAAAAAATCAAAATACAAAAACGTCAAAAAGTAGGAGCTTTTTTCTTGGAACAACATGTGGGCAAATCCCCTCGGGCAATGTAAAGCCAAACCACGTTTCTCCTGCGAGGGATGACGGAACGATCGGGATCCTGGGCGTCTGGCTAATCCCGTGGGAGTTTCGGGCTTGCTCGGAGGGCTCGCAAAATTTGCATACTTATGACTGTTTATAATGTATAATTGACGGAGTGCCGTCGGTCTAATGCTGCTGCTGCTGCTGCTGCTGCATGTGCTTCGCGAACTCGCGGTTGTTGGGCCTCAGAGCTTTCAAATAATCAGATTATCGGCTTTGCATATCTGCCTCTTGCTCCCGCGCTACCGATTAACTCCACCCTCATTTTACCCTCTCTTTCTCTCTCTCTGTCTCTGTCTATCTGTTAATCTATCTATCTATCTATCTATTTATCTCTCTTGAGGAGAGACGTCACTGTCGGAATTATAAGAGTTTACGCCCGGACATTTATCCCGACTAAACTAACTCGCTGATGGTTAAGCTCCTGCCGTTCGAAGATCCGCAAGCTTTGCGGTTTGTCACAAATAATTGCAAATTTTATCCATTTTTTGCAAACAAATGTTTAGAAAAAATTTTCACATCGCTCATTCGATGTAGATAAATTTTCGTTCGATAGATCGAAAGTCGAAACAAAGTTGAAGTGTATTTTGGATTCGAATGTCGAAAGCTTCTGAAAAAGAGAATTTTTTTTACTACTCCACAATCCACACGTTATTAATTCAATCACTGAAAGTGATCGCATTGGGCAATTTTACTGATTTATTTATTTTTCATTTTTTTTTTTTTTCGTTCATTTGACATTCAGCGGGCAGAGTTTTAGCCTTAGTTATATTTCCGTCTGATCAAACTGTAGCGACGAATAATTCCAGCGAACGAATAACGCATCGTGCACAAAGCATCGGGCATCGAGCATCAAAAATCCCATGCGTTGGGTATCGATGTGTGTGGACACAGTTTATGGATACGTACGTTTTGCAGAAGCTAGTAGCGATATCGAGCGATAAACCTGCGGAAGGACACCTGCAGCATGTTTTTCGAATTTTGTTACACACGCCAGAGGTTTGAAATCCGACAACTCGTTCAGAGTATCGGCGTTTGTACGAGACGATTCTGGGATGAGAGGGTGCAACTTGCCTAAAAATCTCTCTCTCTCTCTTGATACAGATACAAACGGCCGAAATAAATGGTGATACGTAAAACGAGAGAATGTTCAGAAGCCCGGAACAATCGTTTGTCCATTTTCAGGTATAAATAACGCGTCGTTAAGCTCGTGATGAAATGAGAATAAAAATTTTCACTCCTCTCCACCCGATACTGAACAGGGGTGGAAACACGTCACTCCGCATTAGGTATCATTTCATTCGGCGAACCGAAAACTCAGAGATACGAAACGAACGGACGACCGTCGCCACAACAGGCTGAATTTCAAATCCCCGATTATCGTCGTCCGCATGTTTTCAGGCAACCCCTAGATTTCGAAATTTCAAAAACTTCCAAACTGTTGCACGTACGTGAAAAAAATACTTTTTACTTGGCTCTCACAAAAAAATTCGAGGGCTGAACTGGAAAGCCTTTCGATCGATCGACTGATTAAGGACTTCTAAGCGCAATGACGAGGGTCGAGAATGGCGGCGTGCCGGTCTCAAAGTGAAGTGAACTTATGCGTATGCATGATCTCCTGTTTTGGGTACACGAAACAGCGGCTCAACGGCAAGGTCGAAAGCGTGGTGCAACTGCCGAAATTTCCATGAACAAACAATATTGCTGAGGACAGGAGCAATCGCCTCCTTCGGGTCCTTCGAGAACACGTCTGGTAATTAGACGCCCGTCAAATCCGGTCGACCGGGTCGCAGGACATCGCAGAGAATGCTCTGAAACCCCTCGATCATCCCCCGTGTCTCCTTTGATCTTGGAAGCTCGCAGTCCGCTTGGATCATCCGAAATCTTCTATCTCACCGTTCGCCATTCCGCCAGTGTCTCGCATCGTGCGATTTACTTCTCGATACGTAACGTTTCACTCGTTAATAACGATTCAAGGAGATTTCTGAACAAAGATTTCTATTACCGACAGTTACCGACACTTACCGACATTTCGCCGAGACTCGAACCCATTTTTTACCTTACCGACGTTTTTTCATCAGCCCATTGGAAGATGATACTTCAAACGTTACAGTATCCACTTGTCTTTAGGACCGATGACGCGTTGTTCTAGCGACGTAACTCGATTCAAAAGGAAACGCGTAACCCTTTCCGGAGTTCAGTCAACGCTATCAGACACGATGTTCGGATGCGCTAAACTGAGGGTAAAATCGTTGAGGGAATTAAGCCCTTCGCTCATGTAACCTGATCGAGATACGTGTACCTATAAAGCATCGGGCAAGTCGTTGGCTGTAATCCGAGTTCCGGGGTTGGAGAGTTGAACCTGCAGGACTCTCGAGCGTGCATGAACCGCCCGAAAGGCGACGGAAGGACCGAGGGCGGTTTAATGTCGACGGAATGAGCGAGGAGGGATTCTCACCCCTGTTCCTCGGTCTCTTCCCTGCTGCCGGGTGAATAACAAAGTGGCTATCTTTCCCCGTAACAAAAGCACAAATGACACGAGGGACGAGCCGCGTCGCGCTGATTTTAATGTTTAATGGTCTCGTGCCTCAGATAACGGATTAGCTACTCGTCCGACCGACGAAAGACGGGCATGAAGTGAACTCGCTTTGTGAATATGACGGTGACGTTCCTCGCGGTGAGGGAAAATTGAAGAAACTGTTTCTGGCGAGTTTTAACGACTTTTACCGGTACACGGTTCAATTTCCGAACAACATACACCGGAAGGTAAACGTGTACTGCGCTTCAACACGATCAGCGATCTGCAATTTCACGATGGACCGTAAATATCGATTTCCATAGCAGTAGCTTCCGTCACTTTTGCCACTGAGTATACAAATACCCAGAACCTTCTTCGTTAATTCATCTCGCAGTATCGTTTTCTCGGTATTAGCTGCTTTGTACACCCGCTTCGAAAGTGCGGCAAAGGCGACTTGAGCGGATCGAAGGAGCTTCCGGTTATCCGTATAACCTCGATGCCTGCAGGGTTCATGAGAGGAAAATGGTTTACGGTATGGCAAATGTGATATCGATCATCGAGAGAGTGGAGGTCCCGTCCTCTGCTCAGGGCGGAGCGACGCTGCGGTTTGCGGGTAAATTTTCATAAACTATCGGTGGCAAATGTGTTTAGATTGTATATACAACGCGAACACACCCTGAGGCGGAACTACGCCGCGGTCGCGTATCTACTACCACCAACCGATACCGAAGCTGTAATCGGTGTGTATGCGCAACGCTCATGTTACCGGATGCTCCTTCCCTGCCCTGTCCTGTACCTGTCATATCCTAAAAGACATGCTTCTGGGCATAGTTCAACCCTTTCCGTCACGCGATTCAATTTTTTATTTTTTTTTTGTCGACACGGAGTTGCAATTATTCGTTGCCTTTTGTATTTTTCGACGCTGGATGCAAATCCGATGTCACAAAATTTAATAAAACTACAAATGACCCCTGAAATTGGGTGAAAACGGGGTGAATTGTAAACATTGTTTTAGACAAGTGTTCTCGAATGACGTTTGTATGAATATTTATTTTTTGAAAGAAGAATTTTTGGTCGAGAATAGGTGCAACCCGCGATACTATTTATGCGAACCCCTAAGAAGGGTGAAAACTACCCCTATACGCATGGAATTTTGTAAATCCAACGGCCATTCTGAGATCTCTGTTTGCAAACCAACGAATTAAAAGCGTATTATCAAATATCTCCGTTAAGCTTGATTACATCCACGAGAATACGTATCTTTTTTTATCTAGCATATGTTTACTCATAACAATTACAAACAATTATCGATTCACAATAAATCCTAATTCTGCCAAAGTCCAAGTATTTATGTACGCGAAAATGCAAAAAAATCAGGATTTTGCATGAAATGTGAACAAAAAAAAGAAAAAAAAAACAAGGGTACCACTGATGCGGTTTCTGTAACTGAAAGGGTCAAGTGTCGCAAAGTTCAGGAGAGGTGAGAAAGCTCATCTATGCACAAGTATTCGAAAGGTACAATTACCCCATGCCATTTCAGCCTTTTCGTGCTCTCCAAAAGGATTAATTCAGACCGGATCTTTGACTTGATCCGACGTTCAACCGACGATAATTTTTTCACAAACAATTCCGATCCGACGGTCAATCTTCGATCGTTGACCTGTTGAGCTTTCGTTGTCAGATCACTGTAAGACGCAATCGAGCAAGCTGCGGGACTGAAATAACGGAGTCGAGACGACGTGCATCGGGGATCTGATCCTGATATCCGTCGGCGCTCCCGTCTCTAAATATATATCACATACACATATATATACATATATATATAACCTGCCTACGGAACTTTTAAAAGTTATTTAAATTAAATAGAGTGGCGCAGGCTATTTGGCCGAGGAGGAGGAAGCGCCAGATAAGGGATGATTGCGTCGGCGCCTCCGGCGCTCTCTCGGAGAGCGACGGACCCTGATAGCGACAACACCCCCCCCCTCCAACCCCGGATAAAATATACACGTTTTATTCGGGAATTAAAACCTGTTCCCTTGTCCTTTATTTTACTTTACTCCCGCTCTTATCTTCACCCCCCCCCCCCCCTCCTCCCGCCCCCTTTTTCCTGCAGTCTCTATTCATCTTCTCCTTTCTTTCTTTCTCGCCACCTCTCGCACCGAACCCTCGAGGTTAAAGTAAAATTTACCGTGAAACCAGCGGTCCATTTGTTCACGCTTATACGAAATCCGTGGATATAATGTAATCTTGATTTTTTTTTTCCCTGCGAGAAAATCGAATTGTCTTTAGACAAAAAAATTTCGATAATAAATCGTAAGCTGCTGTTTAGCTTATGTCTTACGATATTTACGCAGTAAACGGCTTTTACCCACGTAATCTCTTTACAATTCTTCTCATCTCGTACCGTTCTTGTCTTGTTAATTGTCTTAATTACCGACCTGCAACGTCGACGATGTTCTTGGAGAAAAAAAATGTACCCCGAAACCTCCCGCGGACGTCGGTCCCTTTGTGTTTCCCGGAGCGAAGTCCGCCTTGTGAGAGAAAAAGAAAAAGAGAGAGAGGAAGAAAAAAAAAGAACGAAATAACAAGAATGAAAATAAGAAGAAGAAGCTGCGACGGAGATCACGGAGAATGGAAGAACGCAGCACTCTTCACAGTCTGAGAGTCGACATCTCGAGTCAGGCAAAGCTGTCGTACATATGTATGTGTATATGTGTATACATACATATACACACACACACACACATGTGTATACACACGCACGTATGCATGCCGTAAAGTAATAAAGTCTGGCAGTAAAATTAAGCAAATAGGAAAACAGCCTCCCTCCCATCTCGACAGGATTCCCTGTTTACCTCGAACCGCGTGCATTCAAAACCTCCGGCGTACCTCTCGAGACGTGATGTGTGCAGTTGCGGTACGATTTAAAATTGCACAATGTGTTGGCGGATATCGTCAAGATTCCCAGAGATGAAAATTCCCGACGGAACTTCGGAGTTACCGTTATTGTCACACCTCAATTTCGTCCCGATATTTGTTCAATTATTTCTACTTCCCTCGCTAAATTGTAAGAGAAATTTTTAGTTCCGGTTACCGCTAAGTCCTTAACTATTTTCATTTTTTACCATGATCGAAAAATATAGTTCCGGGTAGAAAATGAAAATTAGATTTTCTTGCAACTTTGATAATATTTAACGTGACAGTTCTAGTTTTTCAAATCTCTTTGTAAAGAAAAAGGAGAACAAAGAGAAAGGAAAAAGAAATCGTTAACAAATGTAACGACAGCGTTATTTCTGCGATAACGTCTTGCGCTCGTGTTGGACGTACAAATTCATGCTAGTGTCAACTTCACCCGATGAAAATTAATTTACATTAAATATTTCTTCCGAAACTAAATCTTTTATTTTATTCATTTTTTTTTCATTGTATCTAATTGTTAAATTAATCGTCGAACTTTATTCAAGGCGTTCGTAAGCTGGGATCCTTTTAATTCAGACCCTGTGCAACTGATATCTGAAAGGTGTTAAGAGGACCGAAAACGCGATAAAATAATCACGCGAAAGTAACGAGCTGGAATTTCTCGAGGATCCGACGTGTCGGGGAGCGTCGGGTAATGCAAGCCTCCTACTGAGGACAATTATTAATAAAGCTCGTGATTTATTCAATTTATATTTTTAATTATTACCAACGTAAGGTTTACTTATCTGGTTATCAGAAAATCGTTGAAAATCTCATTAAGCTAAATAATCTTTGGTTGAAGAACTCGTTAGAGCAAAATACAATGAAACTAGACAGAATATAAATTTGACGTTACGTACGATTTGTACCGTAAAAACTATCGAGCACATAATTAACACTTAATTAAAATCAGAGGTTTAGGGGATGAGACAAATGTAGTAACTCTTTCTGCACAAAGTTACGATCTGGGAAAAAGCAATAAATAAAACGTAAGAAACGGGTTAAAAATTTGTAAATTCTACGGGGTTGATATGACGCTAATCGCACTTAATCGTCGTCAAATCATCATATATATATATATTTCATTTCTCACATTTTTACAGCTTAAAAATCTGTGATAATTTCTACGTTTTACTCGGATCGGAACGTTAATATTTATCTGTCGCACGGCGAGTACAAGGAATGAAAAATCAATGAAAAAAACATGATTTTTCAACCATAATTATAAATTGTTTATAACCGCGCGTTAGTTATTCCCACCGACGCACCCCTTTCTTCGTTGGTCCGCAAAACGGCGGAGGGTGGAAAGGGGGAAATATCACTTAGGGTGCGCGTGTCAGGGCGTACAAGAGGCCGCCATATTGGGGACATCAAACCCGTACGTGCTCGACATACAGTCAAACCAAAAGCAGCGGAGCCTGAGAGGCACCGGGATATTGTTTACGTGCTGTTCCCGAAACCCAGAAGGCCGCGTCCCCCCCCTTTTCCGCCGAGGAATTTCATCCCCCGAAAGAAGAAGAGAGAGAGAGAAAAAAAAAAAAGAAAAGCCGTCGACCACCGCCGGATGCTTCTTGTCTCCGCGATATTTCGAGAGGAACGGCTGCCGATTACCCGAATCCTTGTTGTGTTATTTATTGTAACAACTTTTGATTTTTGTGTATAAATTTCGCATGTTTCAATTACGATCGACAACGTGATTGAAAATCCATTCAGTTTCGCGAAATATTGCAATTTGTCGAGTATAAAACGATTAGCGCAGTTACTTAACGTTCACGGAGAGAAATTTTCATTTCCGGTTACCGCTCGGTCCTTGACTGTTTTCACTTTTTACCAGAATCGAAAAATATCGTTCTTTTATAATTCTCTAAATTTACTCCGTAAGAGTGATAAATTCATTGTAAAATTGACTGATTTTTAATGAATACGAAATGAAAGAAAAATTCTCTGCAAGTTGGAGAATTTATTTTGCGACAAATGCGTCAGTTGTTTTTTTTATATTCGTACTTTTATCCGTTACCGATCACCTCGATTATTTACTTCCGGTCTAGGGGGTGAGTTTTTACAGCCCCTTGAGAACTCGATAGCGTAACGCGCGTTAAAATTCAGACCGATTTCGTCGTCGTTGTCGCGGAGAATTTTATCACGGCGAGGTTCCTTAATTCCGCGACTGTTTATAAATAATTTCCGGGCTGCTTGAAAGAAAAAAAAAAAAAGGGGGGGGTATATAAAGTAAGTTTCAACGTTCTTCTTTCTGTATTTGCGGCGGGGCTGGTAAAAGCTGCGGAAACTTTTCCCCGCTCCCTTTTCATCCCTCGGTGAAAACTTCGCGGTACGAATGAATGAATTACTCCTGCATACCGGCTTGCGGGGAAAACTCTCGTCCTTTGTAATCGGAAGCAGTAGTCAGAATCCTTGAGTCTAGTCGGGAGATATTTTCCTGAAAAAGCTGGATGTAGATATCCGTCTACGATTTTCACCGCCGATTATACGATATACGCACTTACGATTTACAGACTATTTCGTGTAAAGAACATAAAAAAAAAAAAATAAATAAAACTGTCTTCATTCGCCGTTATTCACTTTGCATCTGTTGTAATACATCCTCCTGATAAACTAATTTATTTATTATATTTTTTTCTCTCGTTCTCTCTCGTTTTGAATTCCAATCAGCATAGCGTACCTACGGATAAGAATATGGAACGAACATAGCGGGAAGCTGCAGAGTCACGTACAGGTATAAGGTACGCTGCTTGGTAAAAATTCCTCGGAAGGTTGATAATCCTCGAGGAAGGGTGAGGGAGGAAGAAAATCGGTGATAACTCGTTTGCGGGGCTCCCGAGGCGACGGAAGGAAGGCGGCTTTCCGCGTGGCCGCAGACACGGTTTGCCGAAGGCAGGGGGGGATAGCAAACGATAGGAGCTGAAAGAGCGAGAGAGTGAGAGAGAGAAAGAGAAACAGAGAGAGAGAGAGAGAGAGGAGAGACTGAGGAACGTGAACGATAAATAAAAAGGGGCGAAGGAAAGAGAGAGAGGAAAAGGGGGGCGGAGAGATGATCCCGCGGGTAGTCCTGCAGGAGGTCTGCAGGGAAAAAGAAGGAGGCCTCGTAAAACCGGGGGCATGTGATTTCCCCCAGGAGGAAAAACGCCGCCGGTTCGCGTAGCTTCGCCTCGCAGTTTCTCGCTTCATGCTGCACGATGCTTACCTTTTGTCCCAAGCCTCTGTTGGTAGGTGTAATACAGACTAGGCTCGAAACGTGATAATCGCCTCGCCTGCAGAAACCGTTTCTGACATTGTGTATATATAATGTGTCGAGGGTGAATTTGTAACGACAAAATATGCCGTCGTTTGTTATAGTTTATTGCGCGTGAGGTGAAAATTTGAAATCACTTTGTTTGACACCTTGTTTTAACATTGATGGGTGAAAAGAAGCTTAGCTCCTGCACAACCGTCAGAGCTATTTTGATTCGAATATAAAAAAAAAAAAAACTTTTCTTAATCGAAGGAAAAAAAAAATTCACAAAAACGAAGTTTCCGAAGAAAATTCGTTCTCGTCCGTTTTTCTTTGAAAATGATGACGTAAAATTGTCAAAAAATTGGGACAAAACTATTTTCAACCAATTTACAAAAAGCACGGCGTTGTTTGTTTTTTTTTTTTACCACATGTACGAGTTATCGAGTTGTAAAAGACAAAACTTAAAATATCTACTCCCAAGGGGCGAATGAAATTTTTTTTTTTTTTCATATTACAGAGTGTATATTTGTTGAAGTTCGAAGAGTTAAAAAAATCGGTAAGCAATTCGGTGAGCGTAGTCAAACCTTGTTCATCTTTGTTCGGACTAACCCATGAACATAGTTGAAAATGCTCGTTGTATGCAAAATAAAAATAATAACAATAATAAACAGTCATTAGTTCGCAGCAAATTATCAAAACGAGCATCACGTACTTAATCTTGTGAAAATTTTTTACCCATGTTTCCCATTTTTCGTTTTTTTTTTTTTTTGTTTCTTGTGACTCGCTTATACATAATTATCATTATCACTGTCTCGATGGCGAGTTTTTCCTCCCTTTTGTTTATTATTGCCTCGTATAAATAGGCACTTTTTCTTACTCGTCTTGACTGATACATAATTGCTTGGGTGTGTGTGTGCGTGCGTGCCTGCTTCACTCTCTGCTCATCGTAAGGCGGTGTAATATTTTTTACCCGACAGTCGACACGACGGAGAATATAATTATAATACGCGTGACAATCTGTTTCATCCGTTTTTCGACGAATGTTTTGCTGTACGAAGATAATGAAAGGAGGCTTTCACCAAGGAGGAGAATTAATTATACCTGTGTACCTACCTACAGAAGTGAATATTGTAGACCTTGTCACTTCCGGTTTCTGGGCCCACTTGTTCACCTTTTACCCTCCCCTCAATTTTTCCTAAGCATTATATCATAAAGTTCAGCCAACGTAAAGTTCCTGGCTTCCCAACGCGAAATTTGCATATCGGAATTTGCCACCGGATTTTGAAAGCTCTTTTACCCTCTGTGCCGGTGCTTTTTTTATTCTATACACACCGCGTCCTGGCATAATCATTCTTCTCGATTTCTAGTAGCTTCTGCTTTCCCTTTACAGGTATAACAATGGCTCGTTGTAAATCGTCGATTTTTTCCCGAGCTTCCGGCTTGCGAGACGCTGCGTACGTGAGAAGAAGCACACAGTTTATACCTTATACTTCCGATGAGAAAAGACGCAGTGCCAAAGTAATTTGAACACCCGAGATGATATAATGACTCCGCGTTCTGCATATAAAACGTTTGACTAGTGATTCAAGGAGAGTTCTGGATACAGATTCCTACTACCGACACTTATCGACGTCTTATCCAGACGCGAATTCTCCTCCGCGATAACGTCACAGCGATCGATCCCTGCTGTACCGACCCGAGGATCAAAATCGCGGAGAACGGTTTGCGTCTGGGTAGGACGTCGGTAAGTGTCGGTAACAGGAATCTGGACCGAGAAATCTCTTTGTATTACTGCTAAGGTGTTTTTTACGTTAGTTGAAAAATGGAAAAAATATTGATATTGAACGAAAGGTTGGCTGGGTATAAAAGGATACGGGAATTGAGACTGGGAGGTGATATTTTGAAAAATTTCGAATGATAAAAAAAAAAATTGGAGCATTTCAAATGCGATTCTGAATTATACATCTTTCTCATGCAGAAATGCAACGGTCGATTGTATTTCGCTGCTGCGCTATCCGGGATTTCCATAGATTTGCATCCTCGCACCCACGTAACCCTCTACTTCGTACGTCTCCCTCCCTTTCCCTCACTCTCTCGCTCTCTTCCCTTGATAATTCTCGTTTGACAGTGTCGCGCCGGTTTTGAAATATGCGAACCCGCGATTCGGTCAGTGGATCAATAACCGCTATTGCTAGCCGTGGAAAAGCTGGTGAATGTATACGATTGTTTGAAAAATATTAAATTTGAAACACAAATATTCGTACAAGTCACTTCAACTAACCGATTATCAATTTCCAAGTGACAAATTTTTTGAAGGTACTATATATATATATATTGTAGTTTCATGCAGTTACTTGTGAGACGCGATGTCGTTGAAGGAACGCCTCACGTTTTATCGGGAGTTGAGGGTGTTTCGTGTTTTTTCGATGCCGTCTTGTATGATTCACCATTCCGTTGGTACGTCAGAAAAGCCAGCCGGCGTCGCGACGCCCAGCAATTCTTCACAGCGCAAGGCTGATTCGAAACTAAATTGCATTCGGTGCCTGTTCTCTTCTCTCTCTCTCTCTCTCTCTCTCTCTCTCTCCCTCTCTCTCTTTCTACTCTCTACACCAATTCTAGAATATGCATATGTACATGTATGTACGTAAACTCGCTTGGCGGTTATTCTCTTTCAATTTTATTCTTTTATACTTATCGCTCTGTCTCGCATTTCCATCGCTTCTTTCTCGTTTTACGTACGGCAGCGAACGAATGTTCCTTTTATTCGTCACATGTTACCACGCTTACTGAATGTGATTTTTGAACAAGCATACGTCACAAAGAATAAAATAACTAACAAATGAATTAAAGATATAAAATAAAAGAAAATTCACGAGATATAACAAAGCGGAACGCGAATGAAAATCTGTACACATGGATAGGAAAAATTTTTCACGTCCCGGAGAGACGAAATCGTAACAATGAGAATTCACTGCGGATTTGCTACAGAAACAACGCCCCCTCCCGAAACTCACTCGTTGCATTTCCGGTTCCGTCGAACTTCCGCCACACACGCACGGTTCGAAAAAGTGGGATAACACGCAATGGAAGAAAAAAAAAAAAAAGACAACGAGTTTGAAAATGAAAGTAAATAAAAACACAATCAATTCGTCAAAATTTTCTAACCAGAACAATATTTTGTCGATTGTGGTAAAAAATGAAAATAGTCAAGGACCGAGCGATAACCGGAACTAAAAATTTCTCTCAGTGCGGGCCAATTCAAGCTTCCTGGCGAAAGCGATACGGTCAAGTTTTCAAAGGGGGTGAATACGAGGAATGGGGGGGGGGGGGAGGTGGCAGCCTCTTTTCCAACAGTCTTGACAGCTAATAACAGAGAAGGGGGGGGGAGGGGGGGGGGGGAAGGCGAAAACTTGTCGGCAAGTTAAACTGAATTCGAAATTGAGTATGTCTGCGAGATGTTACAGTTTACAAAGCTCGATCAGTTTCACGTTCAGACTTCAATTACGTACGAATCGCTAGAGATTTTTCATACGGTTTTCCGACTGATACGTCGCCTTGCACGGCTTCGAGGGCAGTTTTTTCCTTCCTTGTATATTCGTTTATCTAAAAATAATTTATCCTTGATCAGTCGTTACGTCAGTAGGTTTTATACTCGTATTATTAAATCGTGTGAAGTAGAAAAAAAAAAAAAAAAGAAAATAAATGAAATAAAAATAAAACTTAACCAACAATTCTTAAACTGATTAACTCCGAGGCGAGAATACATTTACCTGTACATGCCTATAATTCAAGTTCATGCAACAATTACGTTATATATATATATATATATATATATATATATATATATATATATATATATATATATATATATATATGTATACACATATATAATAATATATACATACATATAGGTAGATATAAAGTTTGCGGACGGTTTACTCGACGCAAACACAACTCGAGAGCGCGACTCGAGGAACTGGGGGGGGGGGGGTCTCCTGCGGGATTATTGGGGCGGTATCATTGCCCTAGGGAATTTAACCCCCGCGCGGTGGTGCAGCCGCGAAGGTAAAATGAATAAAGAAAAGAAAAAAAAAAAAAAAAAAAAATGGGTAAAAAAAAAAGAAAAAAGAAGAAAAGCAGCTTTCGTCAACGCGTTTTTTCCTCTACCTTCGACAAAAGGTTTTACACTGGCATAAGTATTTATTGTACGTGTGTACACACATACCAACTTGAAAGCGTTAAACTTTTCAATTTTATACAGCCCAGCCTTCCTCCCACCGTTTATACATCAGCCGTGTACACTATTGCATTAATGTCGTACAGTTAATACAGCTGAGAAAGTTTTTATACCCCGGGAAAAACAAACTTCGCAAGCTCGCGGAAAATCCTTCGGGCTAAATCGCGGTGCTGATATTTGATTTGAGGGTTAAGGTATGTTTAATTTACTTTGCGGAAATTTAATCATAACATCTTTCTTATTAAATATCGCAACGGCATGCCTGTGGATATAAATTATTATTCACCAATAAGAGTATCCGACGATCTCCGATATTATTATTATATAACTGTATTAAGTCACGCTTGATTAACTTCTTTGCCATGATATCCGCGTCAATTTTTTACTCTTCGCTTTTTCTTACACGCGTGTAATAAATCTGCAGTTGGGTTACTTCTCGTTGCGCAAAAATAATTCCTCAATTCGAATTGCGTAATATCGATGCTCTGATCATGCTCCGTAGGTTTTGCAAACAATAATAATTCATCGCGCGTAAGCTTTTTCCGGACACGAGAAAAGCTCGTCCTTTACTAATAAGACAAAAAAAATACAGATATCATAGTTGTGATATAAATTTTTGGAAACTCTACATTTTCGTTTGCTTGGATGACATTTTTGAGGAACAAAAAACGATAGTTTATAATTCATACTCGGACGTTGTTCGCTTGATATTTTATATATTATATTTTATATATATGTATATATATATATATATATGTGTATACATGTAGTAAAAAAGCAAAGTCGAATCGTATCGACAGGTGAAATGCAGTACCGGTGGTGAAATTCGGGGCAACATTGGCGGTTATATTTTGGAGGGGGGATGATGGGGTGGTACGGGGTTCCCATTTGGGAAGCGAAGTGTGGAGCAATAGCAGCAGCAGCAGCAGCTGCACAGTGCCGGTCGAAATTTACGTTTCTAACTCCATTTAGCCGAGCGTGTTGGCCGACTGGACAAACAGAGTTTGTTTGATTATCCGGAAGCTAAACGCATTAGCTGATAAAACAGAGAGAGAGAGAGAGAGAGGGAGAGAAATTTGGCGAACGGTATTCGCGAATCGCTTGTTGTTACGGAACAACAATTACACGCAACAATTGCAACAATATTGAAGAGGAATCGAAAGGGTCGTGAATATCGGAGGTAACGATAGATCTATCGATCGATGGATCGTCCCTTCTGTCGAAACTACGCCGACGGAGAATCGGATTGCCGGATGAGCTTCGGTTCGTATTGAAAATCATCCCCCTTACGGAGCACCGCCTCCGGAATGCGGAATCTTCGTTTCCGCGTGAATTAGTCAGGAATCGGTTTACGGATACGTCGACACTTTCGTTTCTTTTTGTGTTCGATAAGTTATCGATAAGCGAAACGCGCCGCGATATTGGATATTGGCATTTACGCGGCAGCTGCAACGGAAATTAATGCATATAAATGGTATGTTGTTTCGTATATGTGTACGTACGAAGTTGAGATTTTTACATTATCACGGGAAACCGAGTTTTCCGGTCAATGAATTTACCGCGAATCCACTTCCGAGATGGGGAAAATATTCTTCCCGAGTACGAAGAAGTTTATACAGTAAAAGCTGCTTAAGGTTTATTGGAAAAATATATATATAGACATGTATATGTATATATTAATCTTGTTCGATATTGGGTATCATATTAATTTCAATCTGTCGGAAGTGAATCTCTGTATCCTTGTTAAATAATTAAAGGAGATTATTACAGGAGGTAATTACAGGAGCGGAAGGGTATTAAGAAAAGCTGTGAGTCCCATTTTGTTTTTCTTCAAAAAAAAAAAAAAAAAAAAAAAAAACAATTCCTTAAACGAATTCGAGTGATAATATAACCATGCGTCAGAAAAAAAAAAAAAAAACCACCTTTCCTCAGTTTTTTTTTATTTTTGAAAATCTTTCGTTACAGGAACTTCCGGCCTTTTCCGATTTTCCTCTAGATGCAAATAATTGCGATTGCGATGTGAGGAGAAAAAAATAAAACACAAACACGAGAAATGAAACACCATGAGATCTTTTTTAATTCGATATCTTATACCTCGGGTTTCTTCGTGCGAATTATGGGGTTGACTTTATTACACAATATACTGTTTCGGTAAAAAGTCAGCCGAGTCATTTGATTGACACAAATTTTTATCGCACGCAATCTTTGAAGTTGCACGTAAAAGTCTCGATACATTTTTCTTTCTTGAGTATGTGTTGGTTTTTTTTTTTTTATTTTTTTTTTTTCGAACGAAATTTCTCCGTTCAAATCTCATCGCACAAATAATTTATTTCAAATTTTCGACTGATTGGTTTAAATTATTTCAACACAACGACAATCGCCGACGAAATTTGTTGATTCATTTAATCTACCCTATGGTGACGAAATTGAAATCAGTTATTTTCTTTTTTGCCACTCTCGTCATTCCGCAAACGCGTTACGAACTTCAGGTTTCAAAAGTTTCGAATTCACGAATCGGACGCGAGCTGAAGAAAAATATTTCATATCCCAGGTAGATAATCGGTGAGAATATCAGGGTTCGTACGTATACGTATACAGGTATAATACCTTCGTCGGGGAATAACCGCGTGGCTAACCAGGCTTACGTTCGGCTTAATCCATTGATCCGTTAATCCAGGGTAACAAGATTAGCCGCTGATTGGTATTTAGTGGCAGCACACAGCGCCGCGTTGCGGATCGAGTCTGCATCAGCCCTTAATTCAAGGGTTGCGATGCGATAGTTCGCGAATCGCGGAATTTCCGCGACTCTCGAGCAGCTCTCTCTCTCTCTCTCTCTCTAACTCTCTCTGCACTTCGCGAACAATCCACCGTGTGCTACCGGAATTTCGACCTCTCGATGAGACTGGCCTCTCTCGATGAGGGATGACGCCCTGCGAGCTTCAGTTCAACCCCGTCCTTCCAACACCCCTGAGACTCGGAGAGACTTGCTCTCTGTAATTCCGGTTTTCGATGCACCGTGTATCAGAAAATCGCGGACAAGCTGCAGAGATTTGCTTCATCGCTAACGGCTTTTGTACATCGGGCTTATCTTATACGCGGCACCGTTCCAGGGTTCGTACAACAGACAGAGAAAACCTGGAAAACTGGGACAACTCGCGGAATTTGTTACAGCGTTGAAAAGTCACGCTGAGTAAAATTTCATTTTTTACGGTAATTAGAAAAATTGAGTAAAACAGGCATCGTTAAAAAACAAAAAAAAGAAAATCTAGCAACAGCGATCGTAATGATAAAGAATTGTAACTGATGCCAGACTTTCCTAAAACTAATTTTCATTTTCTACCTAGAACTATATTCTTCGGTTGTGGTAAAAAATGAGCATAGTCAAGAACCGAGCGGTAACCGGAAATAAAAAATAAAAAATTTCTCTCACAATCAGTGCACCCATAATACATCGGTGCGTTAGCGTAGGCACGGCAGCAACACCTCGCAAAGTCGGTTAGCCAACTGCCATTTGCCCGCAACTATATTATGTGTATATTGTCCATTGCACGATGCATGTATGGGGAGGGGGGAGGGGGGGGTTTAGGATGTCCCATACGTATGTCATATCCTCTACGCGTGCCATATGCAGTCGCACATGCCGCTCTTGATCTCCTCCCTCCAGATCGCATTATGAAAACTGGCCGCAGACTGCGGTCGGACAATTATCGTCACTGCTTTGACATCGATTTTAGTACCGCTTGCCTGTATGAGCCAGTGATTTTCCAGCCTGTATTAGTATCGTTGAAAATTTGGCGCTAAGGTGACTTGAGAAAGAAGAATTTCGGGGCAGGGTTTGAGTTCCGAAAACGCATAATTCCATAATCAATTTGTTGCACAAATTTTATCTTGGTGTAAAAAGGTGTAAAATTGTAGCAGTAATGATCTATCTCACAGAGTTTTACGATACAGCAAAAAACGGAATGTAGAAAAGTCAGAAAGTTGAATAATAAAGTTGGGTAAAAAACCGTAATTCAAATACCAAAACGTCCGAATTCTGACGATTCTATAACGTTTCGGCCTTTCAGTATTTTGTTTATTCTGTCATTTTTGTACGGCGGTATTGAATTTCAAAATTTTTACCCCTACATATGAATTTCAAAATTCTGTAAAAAAAAAAAAAAAAAAAAAATTTCAATACTTCGACAGACGCCCTTCTCGTATTAAAGGTAGTTGGGGAGAAATTTCGGAAATGTTTAATTCACACGAGTTTTAATTATATCATTTTTTGAATCATTTTAAACAATCCTGTAAACTTTGAAAATGATTTACCGTATAGTTACTGATTTTTTTCATTTCAAAGTTGAGCTATTTTATGTTGCCTGGATAGGGACTGGGATAAAAACCGATAGTTTCGAGTCGGTTGTTTTGGAATGAAATGTTTAGGACGGGAGAAAAATATTGAATAAGGCAAAATGGATATTTCGTAACGATGTATAAAATTTTTGCGAATTTCGTCCGTCATTTGATAACCAAAAACATAATATAAGGGAAAAAAAACAATCCTCTTGTAATTTCGGTTAGGTTTTGCGTCAGGCAACGTCGCAACTATGCGCACATTACGCGCGGTGTTCGAATTATTTATTTTCCACCGTTTAGACACGATATTGCTGAAACACTGTATTTTTATTATTTTTTCGCGAATCTCCCCTCAAATCCTAACTGACCCGACATTTCGATTCGCTAAAATAAAGGTTACATCGAGGTGAACACCGAAGGTTCGAGCAGACCGAGACGCAAGAAAATCACGCGGCGTTGCCAAATTCATTTTCCGATCATCTGAAAAATACACTGCTCACTTCCTATCGGTCGAATAGCGTTGGCATCGCTGTCCAACTACCTCGATTGAAAAGCGAACCACGAGCTGCAGCAGGTAGAATGTTGCATTGTCACGACGCGAAACCGAGCCGAGGGTGGTAAATAAGTTCTCCGGAGGTTTTGGCCTCGGGCGAAAAAAAAGGGGTGAAAATTTTCGCCGTGAAATCTGCACGAAGAGGGGAGAAAAGTTCACGCGTTATTTATCACCTCGAGTTTTGATGTACCGCTTTTTTTCGAAGGTAAAGGCGGGGGCGGGGGGTTGAAACGGGCCCAAAAAGGGGGCCGCCGAACTTTAAATTATTAAAACACAATGCGGAAGAGCGTCGGTGGGACGCGGAAAAACCCCGTCGACGGATTTATCGCCTCGCCGAGACGCGGTTCGCTGATAGGAATCTCCCCTGCGGCCATTCCCACACCGTCACACCGCCTTTATATACCTACGGTTTTACCCTCACGCCGACACGTTTTCACGCCGGTTTTCATGCCTCTGTAGCTCTACCCGTTAGTCACTTCCGCTTTGCCAGATGCCTTCTTTCACTACTTCCTATACGCCCGTGTAATGATACAACTTATCCAACGACTCGATGGGATTTTATACACCCACGTGGGGTGATAAATGCTCCGTATTTATTTTTCTACTCGTAGTTTATTTATTTATTTATTTATTTATTTATTTTTTTTTATTTCAATCGGATGTATCAAGCGTTGTTTATTTATAAATACGCATCTTTGTGCGTTTTTCTTTACTTTACCTTTATCGTCACTCATTTCTCAGCTGGAAAAAAATATCTACTTTGTAACATTAGATTCTTAGATATCGAAGAGAAAATCTTTTTCGATTTTCTTAGATCCAGAAACTGTGTTTACGGGATAATTTAGATCGTTCACATCCGAATGAAGTATCGCGAAATATTGATCATCCAGGAAATACGAAGTTCGGTACAAATTGATCTCAGTCGTTGAACCGTGAGAGAAAAATTTTAATTACAATTTTCATCGTTTGGTAGAAGGAGAGAAATAGAAAAAAAAAATTGTCAGGATTTGAAAAACAACTGAACAAAAATTCGTATAACCGTACAATAAAATAATTCAACAGATGCTGATCTTAGAATACAATCGATATCGAAGGATTTACTTGCTCGTTTCTGGTGTCGTTGACCGATTCTCTTTGTTTTAGTTTTCAATCTCGTCGATTTTCAATATACAAATATAAATGTGTATGTACAAATTTATTTTTTTTTTTTTCGTACAATCATAAAACTCCAGAATTTATACTGAAACGAATTGCAGAAGTGTAAGAGAAATGTCCAAATTTCCGTGCGATGTGCATAACTGCAAGGATATATGAATATATATACATATATATACGCAACGCTTTAGAGGGCAGATTTCCCGCGAGATGTGGAAAGCAGAATGAGAAAAAGGAATTACAGAAAAAGTAGGAAATAGTGCCCGCAAAACTGCAACGCCAGGATCTTGGGCTATTAATTTATATGGGATTAACCCGGTTATCTTATAGTTATAGCCATACTCTGCACAGCTGCCACCTACTGCAGTTAGCCGGGGGATTTTAAGGGTGAAAGATAGCGCCTACGGGGTTCGGAAACCGTGTAAGGCTTTGGCCGGAAGAAGAGACTGCGTAGGCTGATCAGGGTGGCAATTATCGCGATTCTCCGCCCTCCTCCCCCCCCCCCCCCCCCCCCCCGTATCGGCTGGAACGAGATATAAAAGCGCCGACTTGTAAAGGGAACGAAACTTTGAGAAAAAAAAAGCTCCGTTGCATCACGGCGTCATTTTTACTCTGCGGATGTAGGAAAGTATCAAAAGCTTTAGGGTGTTTAGGGTGGTCCTTGATAGGGTTGTGTTTGAATTTTTGTGCTCCCGAAAGCTTTGAAATGTTTTCTAATTGGTAAAAAAAAATTTAAGCTCTTTATTTCAATTCTAAAGATGGACCGTTTTTTGTCGTCGAAGCATGGAAATAACGTGGGAAAGACTTTCCTTGCTCTTTGAAATATTATGATTCATTGACGAATGTATCGAAAATGATGGAGGATGCATATTTTTCCTAGAGAATTGAAAGCTCTACAAAAAGCCTCGATGCATAAAATTCGTAATTGAAAGTGTTCGTACGTTAATTAACGTTCAAAGTTTAATTTGTATAAAATTATCGATCCGTCAAGTACATAGCTACGAAATAAACGACTGTCTCAGAGCTGATGTAGAAAGCTCAAATTTTTAGGGGAATTTTTTTATTTTTTTTTATCAACAAAAATTCAAACACAACCCTATCGAGGACCACCTTAACGAGCATATTGTATAATTTATGTCTTCCCGGAAGGTGAGACAAACGAAGTTGCAGCGTTTTTCAGTCGAGTTCATCTGTTTGGACAAGATCCCTAATCTACGTGTCGGTCCGTCGACACCTCCGCAATTTTTCAATCCTCTAAACCTCGAGTCTTCGGGTACGTTTTCATACGCCGTTCCGCTCTTCGAATTTCATTATCTTTTTCTATTTTTTTTTCCATCTTTCTCTTCTTTTTCTTTTTTTCTTTTTTTTCTCATCTTTCCAACCCTCGATTCGAATCTTCGAGAATAATCTCGTAGGCGTAATTAATCTCGAACTTGTGATTTGTCCAATTTTACAAAGCACTTTGTCAAAGAAAAATTAATGTAATTCTTAAATCCCGACGAATCCTAACAAATGATTGTTCACTTTTAAACGAGATGGAGAAAAGAAAAAAAAAAATTATTTCCCACGCGTCGTTCGATCTGACCAACAATTGACTCGCAATTGTAGAGCTTTAAACATTTCAATCACACAAGCCGCTGTACTGATACCCGTATCTTTTTACTCCATGCAAATATCCTAGTTTTCCATGTAAAAAAAAAAAGAAAAGAAAAAACAAAATTTATAGTTTCGGTGTCGTAAAAAATTGTCGACGAAAAAAAAAAAATCGAATCGAGAGGAGAGAAATTTTAAGAGGTATAATCGAGAGAACTTCCGGGAGTCCTGGACCACCCAGCCGGAACGCGATAACGAAAAATGAAAACATTTCACTTCTGGTTCCCGGATATCTCTCTTTTTCTCTCTCTCTCTTTCTCTTTCTCTACAAGGTACATTGACAGGTTCTCACCGAGGCGTTTTAGAGCAAGTTCTAAATATAATATCGTCCCGGGTTGACAGCGACGCGTCGTTTTGCCCCGAGGCAAGGGTCGAGTCGCTTCGCTGGTCTGGGGCAAGAGGAAACGACACTGACGTCTGCCTGTCGCGGCTAATGTGTTGTCACAAGCTGACTCGCTAGCGAGCGAGCGAGCTAGCGCGAATCGCTTTGCCAGCCGACGCGCAGCTGCCGCCGCGCAGATCAGCGGTGACGGGTTCAATTAACGTTCCGTAAACCAGATACCGCTCGACGATCGGAGCTTTCTTCGGTCTTCTCTGGATACTTCGGGCGTGTCAGGGACCGTACAGAGATATCGTTATCAAATTTTACCCTTCAGTGGAGGGCATCCGAGGCAAGCGTTAGCTGAAATTAGGGAAATTTTACGAAGCTTGCCAAAAGCCTGCAACAACACGCCGCGTTTGCTTGAGAACAATAAAAAAAAAATTTCCTTTGAAACTTTTTGAAAAATCGTTGAAAAACAGTTTTGGGCAAAACAGGGAAACTTTACCAATCGTTATCGTTGAGGGTGGGATGCAAAAATTTGCTAAAAACGTGGAACCTAATAATTGAATAGCCCACGTATTTCACCCCCTTTATTTGAATCAATTTCAAGTACGATGATCCTGCAGACAGAGTATTTTTTTTTTTAATTTTCTCAGCTACCAGTGTAATTAGAAAGAAACAATCTTTTTATTTTACCACGTCGTAATCGGAGTTGTGTTTTTTTTTTTTTTTTTCACTTGTTACTCCCTGATTTAAATCGATCACGGAATCGCGAAAGTAATGCAATTCTGTAACGTATTTAGATCGAGGGATGGTAGAGGGGGGAAAAAAAAGGAAGTATAAAAAAAAAAAAAAAGAAAACCGTATCGAATTCGCGGCTGACCAGAAATGCGATCGAAGGAAATCCGCGGTGGATCTTGTAATACCAGGCATTCATCCGACGCGTCTAAAAAGGCGCAGGGAGAGAATCCGTCGGACTCCTGGAGTAGAAATTCCGTCGAGGATTGTTGCCCGGCGGTTGGACGACCACTTCGAGGAGAAGAAGAGCCGGCGAGTTTCTCTCAGCGGTCAAAGGAAACTCGCGGATGTGAAAAGCCATGGTAAGAATGGACCGGCGGAGGGCGGAGATGAAGGGAGAGGAAGGGAGAGGAAGGGGGAGGGGGGGGGGGGATCTTTTATCTATGATTGGCCCCGTTATTTCCGGTCCATCTCGCCGGGAGCGCCGGAGCTTCTGTCAGTTCCGCAAAAGCTCGGGAAATTGCAAAGCCTTTGGAAAAATGAGAGCGTCGAGTGATTGGCGAATTTGCTCTCGCTGTGTGCGCCTTTTTTTCCTCTCTCTCTCTCTCTTTTTCTCTCGCTCTGGGTATTCCTCTCTGTATTTATTTCTCAGAAGTTACGGCGAAAATCATTCAAACTCGAAGTTGTAATTCTTCGAGTCCGTTGTAAGTAAAATTGACTTCCAATTCCGGGGCGGAAATTCCGAATTTGAAAAGTTCCGAAAAATAAGCAAGTTCGAAAATAAGAAAATTAAAAAATCTGAAACATAGAAATTTCGAATGATCGAAGATTTTCAGTTACGTGAATTTCTGGTTTGATGAAATTTCACCACTCTGATTTTTCTTTGCTTTGGAATTTCGATATTTTTACGCTTAGGATTTTGGTCGTTGTGATAATCGGCTTTTCTGATTCTTTACACCCACTCCTCGAGTAAATTACGCTGTGTGAGTATATTTTAATTATCGGAATTTTACTATATCGAAACTTTATTTTACAGAATTTTTCTCTATCGGAACTTGAATTTTTGGAATCTTTCATTTCGGAACTTTGATCCGTCCGATTCCCGGCCATTCGAAACTTCGTTGTTTCTTCGAAGTTTGAATTCTTCACTTCAAGTTTCGCAATCAAATGATTCGAAATTTGGCGCTTTCGGCACTTTTTAAATTCAGAACTTCAACCACGTCCCTCGATTCCCGGCAATTCGAATCAGCTTCGTGCAAAACGGCATATTTTTCGTTAATCTGAATCCAAACATTCGTACTCACGTATACGTATATCCCATAATATGCGGTATACGTATAACGTGTAACTGCTGCAGCGAATTGCCGCAGCCTCGGAATGAGAACCGATTATCTTATCCCACGATTTTAAAACTGCGACTCAGCGGTCTCACCGCGAATATTTAGAGTACCGCTCGTTACCACGATTTATGCGGATTCCGGAACTGCGGTTGTTTTTTAATACCTAATTGCAGCCGTTTCCTAGCGTTAAATGGATTGAAAAATTTCACGCCTCGGTGAAAACTGAGGCGAGGAAAAAAATACGTCGATTAAATTACGGGAAATCAGAGATCAGGAGTTAAAACAACTACCTGTTTATTTTCAGGTAATTTTCAGCCGTAGTTAATTACCAAGAATCCGGCCTAGAAATAACGCGGCGTGCAAAACGAACAACGATTCGTCAAAAACTGCCAGCCGACTAATTGATCCGCTGATTAATCTTCAATCTTAATTCGTAACTACGGTACCCAATTTTATCGGTCTTCGAATCCCCGGAAATTGGAATATTTTCAATTTTCAATTGCTCTTCTCACAATCAGTTCAATTAATGAAAACCGAATGTGAGAAACGGGAAAGAATCGGTGAATTAATTTCGCTGTTCGCTTCGAGGCGATTGGAAATCGGCTGGTCGGTGTCCCATTGTTTTCACTCGAGATTCAGACGAGATCCGTTCAAGTCTGCACAATGGGCACAAATACAGCCGCCGAAATGATTTTGACGAAATTGAAACCCGCAATCAGGAAGGAAACACGCGGTCCTAATTCAACAAGCTTTATATACCTATATCTACAGGCTAGAAAAAAATCCTCCTTTGAAGAAATGAAAAAAACGAAAGTAACGAACAAAATGAACGGTTCGTCGTTCCAATATCGGACCCACGTGGAGTCCTCAAAATCGTTCCCCGAAAAACCGGAAATTGACTGAATTCGTCTATGATTGTTATGTTATATTGTTGCCGATAGTTTTTATACGCACTGAGAAAAATTTCATTTGTTACAGTAAGTAGCAAAATTGAGTGAAACAGGTATCGTTAAAAAAACTGTTTGAATATTGTTGGAATTACGAAAAACGAGCCAAGCCTAACCATTTTGCGCTATCGTCGGATCTTTTTTTGGTAATTGCAACGCAAAATCAGTTTCCGAGGTTTACTCAACTTTTTTAGCTAAACAAGTCTTTAACGTCAATTTATCGTTGCGCGAGCGTTAAATTTTCGCAACAATTGCAAGAAAATCTAGCAACAGTGATCGTAATGAGAAAGAACAGTGACTAATTAATAAAACTAATCTTCATTTTCTGCCTAGAACTATATTTTTCGATATTGTGGTAAAAAATGAAATGAAAATAGTTAAGAACCGAGCGGTAACCGGAACTAAAAATTTCTCTCAGTGTGATGTGAGATAAAAAAAAAAAAGAAAAAAGAAAAGAAACAACTCGAGGAGTTACGCAAAGTTGTTGCTGGATTAAAAACAGCTCGAGGTACGGAGATCAAAGATTAATATTTTAGCTCTCAAGATTTACGATTTTCATACGGATTATCAAAAAGACTCGAGTCGGGATCTTCGTAACGATAAATTAACGTTTTTGCCAAAACTGCCGGATGTATGTTTGATGCGCGTGTGTGTGCGTGTGCAGAGGCGGGTTCAATTATATGTATATATGCAAATTGTTACAAACCGGGATGCCGGGAGATTCCATGTAAATTTTTGCGAAATCAATACCCAGCCGACCGCCCAGGAACTCGTTATATTTAAATGCCGGGGTTCGAACTCGATGACCAACGGCTCGGTTCGTCCGCATAGCTGTGCGTACAGGTATTCACCCTTCTTCCCCATATAACGCGAAATTCATTTAAATTACCCTCAACAGTACCGTCAAGTCCAGCGTTTGTTTTCGAAACGGCAATGTGCGATATAAAAAAACGGAAACTCGCAGGGCGAATTTTTTTCAACAATGATTTCGCGGTGCGCTAAATTGTTTAATATGTCATCGAACCGATCCGCATTCTGTTTTGCGTAATAAATTATGTTTTGCGGGATATAAACGACCGTCCAATTCCTTTAACCTCAAGTACGAAATTCATTATGCTCGATCTAAATTTGTACAAATTATAATGTTCTTCGCTTACTGTTTGTCGCGAGCTTTGTTTTTTTTTTTTTTTTTGATAAGCTATATACATTCGGAGCGAAAATTGGGCGCCGAAAGAGTTCGGTTTTGTCGTTTATTCCGAAACTTTGACACGCGAGACTTGAAATGGCGAAGAAGGAAAGTGGTATTCGTCAAACATTCGGAGTTATTATTGTGAGAATTGAAATAACGTCAACTGTAATATGTCGAAATTCCGAAATCCATGTTGAATAATCGTAACTCTCGAAATAGAAAAACAAAAACAGCATTATGCCGAAACTTTGATACACGAAACTTGGAAAGAATGAGACGAAGATGAAGGAAAAGAAAAAAAGGTGATATTCGTCAGACATTCGGAGTCATTATTATGCGAATTAAAATTACGTCAACTGTAATACACTGAACTTGTGAAATCGATATTGAGTAATTATAACTCGATCGAAACCGTGAAAACAAAACAAAACAAAAAAAAAAAAAAAAAATAAAAAATCCAATTTCGCCGATCAATCAAACTTCTCGGGGTTTGTAAAAATTGACTCTTCCCGTACAACTCTGTCGGGCAAAAGTATCGAATTCCAGATGTCATGCGATACAATTATCCTGAAAGGTCGAGAGGCGAAGCGACGGTAAATAGAAAAGGGTCGCGTTGATGCGACATATCGTGGCTAATTTCATTGATAGGGGGCATCGGGCCGATTAGGAGACTAACGAAGCTTGAACGCAGAGAGGAGAAGAGTAGCGAATAGAAGAGGCAAGGGAAAGGGAAAGGGAGGCCCTTTGGCTCTCAATTACCCTCGTGTGTCGCTCCACTCGGGAAATGGACGAACGTTAGCCGCCTAAACCCGAGTCCTCGGCCAATCCCGCTTTAGCCGCACCGGAAACTTGCCATCCAGGATCATCCGGCTGCTCACCCTGCAGCTCGTACTCCTGCACGGAAACTCTACGAGAGAGACTTGGAAGGACTCGCCTTGATTTTTCGGAAACACTTTGTAGCTCTCTTTGGTGGGTGGGAATTTCATACTCCCGCGGCGATTTTCCCGAAGGAAATTTCACTCGTCTTGTGGGATTTTCTATATGTATACAGCTACGGTGTTGAATTTGAAATGAAAGTTTATCGGCGGCCGGAATTATTTCGAATCGGGTGTGCTTTTAGGTTTTGAAATAATAATAATAAGCATTCTTTTTGTACCAAGGTTTTACTACCGAAGGTTCATGCCCGTTATGAATCCGACCTTGCGGTAATTCGTCGTGAAATTCGACTCTTTAAAATGATAGATTCAATATTAGCGATTTAAAAGTCAAGTTAAATAACGGACGAGGCTTTTGTCGATATGGACATTATTTTTGTTTTTTTTTTTTTTAAATTTACATCGGCGATTCGAAAGAAAGAGAAAAAATTGACGAAATACTGCGATGCAATAATTGCCACGATTTCAATTTTTTAAGAAATTTAATCCCCCCCCTTCCCCCGAGGTCTTGTAACTATCATCGTTACTTGCAAAATAGGAATTACCGGAATGCAGTTCAACCCAGTTTTACACGATTAGTGACTGTAATTTTGCGTAGGTATAATAATAATAAACACGATACGGCAGCTGAAGCTGAAGTTATCGCAAGCTCAAGCTCAAACTCAAACTCTTGAAAGCTCAAATTTGAAATCTTGCAAGCTTAATCTCGAGATTTCACAAGCCTAAGCTCAAGATCCTGAAAGCTCAAATTCAATATCTCGCAAGGTTAATCTCGAGATCTGACGAGCCGAAGCTCGGGGTCTTGGAAGCTCAAATTTAAGATCACGCGAACTTAATCTAGAGATTTCACAAGCCTAAGCTCAAGATCCTGAAAGCTCAAATTTAATATCTCGCAAGGTTAATCTCGAGATCTGACGAGCCGAAGCTCGGGGTCTTGGAAGCTCAAATTTAAGATCACGCGAACTTAATCTCGAGATTTCACAAGCCTAAGCTCAAGATCCTGAAAGCTCAAATTTAATATCTCGCAAGGTTAATCTCGAGATCTGACGAGCCGAAGCTCGGGGTCTTGGAAGCTCAGATTTAAGATCACGCGAACTTAATCTCGAGATGTCACGGGCGCAAGCGCAATATATCGAAAGCTCGCATTTAAGATCTTTCAAACTTAATCTCCAGATCTGACAATCCGAAGCTCAATATATTGAAAGCTAATATTTAATATCTTGCAAACTTGATCTCGAGACACGGCAAGCACAAGCTCAAGGTATTTCAGGCCAACGCTGCGAAAGTTGAGCGCAGAGAAGGGGTTGAAATTAGCCACCGTTTGTCGCCGGCAACCAAAGTGCGGATTAAGGATACCTGGCCGGGGTTGATCGGTGTGGAAAACACTTCCGGAACCGCATCGTCGTCACTCGAGTGAACCGAGCTTCCGCCACCGTGCGCCGAGCTGTGCTGCCGATCCGTATCGCGTCGGTTCGTTGAAAAACAGGAAGCTTGATTCTCACAGGTCGATGCAGCCTGTTTCATCTTACGCAATTACCTACGTGTAGAAAACGGGTTCCCTGCGCACAAGAGCCGGCCGCAATTTCCACCACGTGAAACCGGTTTCCCGTCCTTTAATAATACGATTGGAAGAAAAAAAAAAAAAAAAACCAAACAAGTTTTTAAAAAATTAATAAAAAAAGAAACGAAACGACGGTACGGTATATAATGAATAAAATTTATTAGCAGCGTGTATTGCCGAGGTAAATATATTTAAATAAATTACAGAAGCCGGAAAAAGTCGGAGCTTGCAGGTTAATTTTTTTATTTATTTATTTATTTATTTAATTTTTTTTTTTTTTTTTCCAACCGTTGTTATACTTCGAAGAATTAGACAGCAGAGTATAAATTTTTTTCCAACTCGTCCTTTAAACCTTGTCCTGTAAATACGACGCATCGTGTTCTAAGAAAATTATTAATCTCGCATGTTACCGAGTGATTAATTATTACCGTGCGTACAGGATGGTAGGAAAAAAGCACAAGAGCTTACAGATCTCTTATCCGAACTGTCGTAATAACCACAACGTGGTCCCAAGTTATTTTCTACAAAGCGTCTATTGGAACATTGAACATTTAACGAGCTTAATCCTGACCGCAAAAAGCGAACCCCAAACGAGGATGAAAAACAAAATCCTTGTGAAATAAAAATCTGTTCGTTAGTGGTGGCAGAATTTTTCGGGGATTGAGGGAGTTTCGGAAGGGACGAGATGGTCCCTAGATATGCGTTAAGGGTTTAATTGAATTCCACGGAGTCGCGGCAAGAACCTCGAGCCACGCGCATCGTTTACGCAAATTACAGTAGTAACCGTTTCTGCAGGCTGATGGTTTTACCCGAGAGGCCTCGCGTTTATATTAAATCCCGCCTGTCCGGGACTTTTTCGGACTTCGATATTATACCGGACCGAAGAACGAGGCGTTCGCCAATTTTCGCCTATCATAAACGGAAAAAACCCCTCAATTTTTTTTTTTTTTTCTTTCACCGTCTCGCGAAAAGCGATCGGTGAAAATGAACGTCAGGGATGAAAAAATCGCAGATTCGGGGAAATGTAAATCAATAACTGGCAGGGATCGATGAAAATTTGTTTATACACGGTAAGCGACCGACGTTATATTCAATTCTAGTATTTCCAAAGTTTGACATTTCACATTTAATTATATAACCATACACGCCTCTTTGGTACGGTTATTATTATTATAATTATTATTGTTGTTATTTTTTTTTTTTTTTTTTTTGTTTTTTTTATCGTTAATTTGATTTTTAAAACCTGTAGCCACGATTTTAGCGGAAATGTAAAAAATTTTCAACACCGTTAATCAACGACGAATGAACGACAATCGAAACGAAGTGCGAGGACTATTGCGACGACGATAGGTAAAGTAATAACTCGATTGAAAATCGAAGGTTGGAAATTACAAGGCGCATCGAAAAACTCGATCAGACTAAATATTCCTCAGCGACCTGAGTATAATATAATAAAAATGAAACATTCCTCGGTATGCGATTGTACCGATCTTTCAAAAATTTTTTTCCTTGCTTCATTCCAACTAACGCAAAAATCGTACCGTCGGCGAATTGTTGCTACCGATTCGATACGGCGGTATCAAAGTGTACAATTTTCTACTTCAAAGAGATAGTGTATTGTCGGGATGGAAAAAAAACATTTCAAAAAAAAAAAAAAAAAACAGCAAATATACGCGACGAAAACGATCGTTCGTTCAAGCGAACGTTTCCCTGTTCGAAACGAGTGTGTGAAAAAAGGCAAAAGGATGCGAAAGTGGAAAAATAGAAACTTGAAAAAAAAAAAAAACGAAGAATTTGCAAAGTCCGCCATTCCCCGCAAAAGCAAGGGACCCGCAGCAGGAATAACACCTTGCGTTTATTGCGGCAATAAAAGTTGAAAACACGCCCCCTTCATTCGCGGCAAACGGCGCGAGGAAATTAGGAAGGGAAATGCGTGTCGGCATATATATATATACACATATATATTTTTGCGAGTGTGTTTGCGCGTGCGACGAATTTTTCTCATTAGCTGCGGTTACCAGGCGACACTTCTTTCCCCCCCCCTCCCCTTCTCGCCGCTTCTTACCGCCCCCGGGCAAGATGTTATGGATTTATTAATCCCTGGCAGGTCGGGTCGAAATTCGGGAACCCTTATTTGAAGGTACGTCAGTCAGTCACTCTTCGACTCGGCTTTCGTATCGGAAATTCACTGTCCCATGTCAGAGAGGCGCGAGAGGTTATTAAATATACAATATGAGAAATTGCGTTCTTTTCATCATCGACGAGGTATATATATATATATATATATATATATATATATATAATATTTTATACGTAATATAAATTGATATTATATTATTATGCATTATGTATGTATGTATATGTAACTTGTATTGGATGTCATTTATTGGATATTGTTATTTTACGAACTAGTCGAATAATCGAATACCGATCGGTTGAGAACAGCGTGGAAAAAATTTATGTTCAACCGGAATTAGACGTACAGTTTTTTTTTTTTTTTTTCTTTTACTTTATTTTTTTTTTTTTTTTAATCAACCTCTGACCGGAATTTTGATAACCTCGAAAGTTTGAAAACGTTTATCAATTTTTTACTACCTTGCGATCGAAAAATTATTGTTTCGACGTTTTGTTTTTTTTTTTTTTTTGGTTTTTATCCGCGTTTGAAATCCCGGTGAAATTGCAGTAGCTGTGATTGCGGAATGATTTTTTTTCCTTCTACTTCTTCTTCTCCTTACCCTTTTTTTTTTTTTTTTTTTTCTACCTCTCTTATTTCGGAAAAAGGAAAACCCGATACGCGCATCCCGAGGATTCGCGAGAAATACGTGTTTTTTCCGTTCGCGGGGCGAGTGGAATCGGGTTTTACTCGCTCGCCGCAAACAACCGACGATTGAAACGGAACCCGAATTAAAGTAACGAGGGAAATTCCGCCTGCTGCGCCTCTCCGTTTCTCCAAAGCGACGCCGTGTACCGTAAGGAGGGTGGAAAGGGAGGAACGATCGAGGAGGGGTCAAACCGAGGGGGCGGCGATAAGGGGGGGGAGGAGAGGAGAGGAGAGACTCGGCCGGCTGGCTTCTTCTTCGACGCTAATTGATTCAATTGAATCGAGATAATCAATCGAATCGGCGGCGTCGCTTCGTCCTCTTCGTTCCTCTGAAGCCTTGAACGTTTCCGTGGGGGGAGGAACGAAAAAAAACAAAGACTAAAAAAATAAGCGATTCGAGAAAGAGAGCGACAAAAAGAAAAAAAGACAAAAAAAAAAAAAAAATACTAAACTATAAACCGAACCCTTCGTAAAGTCTGAAGAGAAAATTTGCTATACTGGATTTTTTTTCTTCTTCTTCTTCTTCTTCTTGTTTTTAGGAATATGAAACAAATACAGAATCAATCGAAATTTTATACCGATACGTGTTTATTTTATCATTGATCAGATTCTTTATTTCGATCAGACGAGTAAATGAATAAATGTTGGTAGGTACTCTTTATTTTTCTTTTTTTTTTCTTCGTCGTTTTTGGCTCGAAATAACTTTTCCAGCTTGGATTGGAAAATCCGCAGTGATTCCTGGTCGAGTTATCGAAATATATAACGGGGAAACTTACTTGATTTGGGAAAGTGTGGTGAAAATTTGGAAGGTTAAATTGTAACGCTTGAATTCCGGGGTTGAAAATGGAAATAAAAAGAATAAAATCGATACGGTTAAGTGGGGTGAGCAATAATATTATGTACACCTGCGTACTCGTGATAAAATTTAATTGGACGACGTCCTTTGTGCGAAATGAGGATTGAATATTGTTCGAGTGGGTTCGTTTTTCACTTTTCCTTGAAAGGAGATAAATGAATAATGAAAATAAAAAAAATAACAAAAAAAAGGAAGAGGAAATCGTAAACGACGATACGATTAATCAGAGAATAAAATAATAATTAAGATCGTTAATACGTTCAATTCAGTACCGATCAGGTACCTGCAACAAGATCGACTAAATATCGCGTCTCTAACCGCGAACGGAAGTTCCGGCGCTTTTCTATTAATCGATCAATCGAGTTGAAAAAAATAATCGAACACGACAAGATTGAATAGGTGAAAATTAATCGGTTGATCGATTGTGTCGCTGTTCGTTTGTTTTTCAAACGACGCGTTTGATACGTAAATTTCAGTCCGTATATACGTAGACTATAGTCTTAACAGCGGAATAGTTTTTTTTTTTTTTTTTATGATAATTATTTATAGTTTCAGGTAAACATGTTCATTCATCTTTCACTTATTACATAAAATAAGTGTACTTGGTTAGTAAGAAAATGGTGATAATTGATACTTTAATCGCGTAACTTGATATCGTGTCGCGTAATTCAAGGGAATGAAAAAACGAACACCGATTCTGAGGAAAAATAATCGAGCTTAAAAAATGATCGATTATTTTTGGTCATTCTTACGGCGCCGCAGACGGTGGATTTCCGTATGGGTTATATCCTGAGGGGGAGGAAAGAGAGGCGTGAGTCTGGAAGTCGGGGAGAAGCTGGGAAGGGAAAGGAAGGGAATCCCTGTCGCCGGCAGACTCGCCGCTCTCCATCCCCGTCCTCCTTCGGGCTGAGAAGGAGTTGAGATACAAGTCCGATAAGTGAGATGCGCTTAGGCGGAGCGAAGGGGGGATTATCCAAAGTCCTTTCTAAAATCCCGCGGGAATCCCTCGCCGTCGAAGACGGACGCCGAACTCCCGTCCTCTCCTCCTCCTCCTCCTCCTTCGAGGTTTCCACACCTTATACCAAACCGAGCGACTCTCCTGTTACACACGTATATTTCCCGATATCATTTCAATTCGCGGACAAAAGCTTGTTTGCGAGTATTCGAATATCGGAGCTTTGAAAATTCTGACGTCATTTGAAATTGTTCGAGACTCGATGAGTGTTTATTTATTTATTTATCTTTTCCACCCTTCTCGGACACCAGCGATTTATTTATGAATTTTCATTTATACATTTTTATATATTCTATACAAATTAGAAAAAGAAAAGAAAGAGAAACTGAAATAAACCAGATGTGAGAAGTTTGACTTGTAAGCGTATCAATTCACCAGAATACTTGAGAGGTTGTCACAAATGCTCGAATCGATGCCAGAATTGTACGTATAATGTGTATATATATATATATATATACAGGGTGTTTTCGAAAAGTTGCAAGCTCGCTGATGGGGTAGAAAGTGAAGTGGCTGAGGGGTAAAGGCGAGGCGAGGCAAAACCTGAGCGAGAAGAGGAAGCGTAGCGTAGAATCGGGGGTGGGATAGGTAGGCAAGCAGTGCTGAGACAGCGAGTTGCCTGGCTAAGGGATGCGGGGTGCGGTGTGGATGGAAATCTTGGAGTAGGTAAAGGAATTGATTCAACACCCTGGAATATAGCCTAATAAGAGCAGCAGCGCCCTCGTCCGATCACTCCGCGACTACTTACGCCGGTCGAGCTGAGGGGATGATTCTTCGGGTACGAGGACGAGGAGAATTGCGAACCGAGAAAAACGAAAAAGAAAACCGGAGGAAAGCTCGGAAAAAAAAAAAACCACCCTCATTTTACTCTCGTCGAAGAAATTTCTCGACACTTTCGAGATATAGTGGTAATAGGTATCCTTGTCACCTGTTTTTGAAAACGCATTTGTTTTTTTTTTTTTCATGCTATTTCAGATAGTATACCAACAGGTTTTCAATACTCCGGAGTAATTATCGCGATACGATGTTAATTATTATTGTTAGAAACGAATTGATTCGAATAATCGTGAAAGTTGTAGAAATAATTCATCACCGAGAAACTTAACCCTCGACGCGTGTACGTATTTTATGTAAATTATGAGTTTTTTGGATCGCTGATTACGAATCCGAAATCAGATTTTGAAAACTCAGTATGTCGAATTCAATCAACTACCCCGAAAACCCCTGCATAGAGTTTTTTGTCCGTATTCGGTCAAATTTGAAATTTTCGTCCGCCACATTGGATCGACCATCTTGAATTTGAAAAATCTGATTTCGGCACAACTGTGCGTGACTCAAAGGGTTAAAAAACCTGAATCCCGACGAGTTGAAAGAATATCGATTAACTCGGAACATTTTATTTATTTCTTTTTTTTTTTTTCTTTCCTTCTCTCTCCGACAATTAGCCCGTGCAAATAATATACCGTACAGAGAGTGTTTGCAAATCTCGGTGTAAACGAATAAATTGAATAAATAAAACGCGAAGATGAGGGAAAAAGGTAAAAACACAAAAAAAAAAAATCAGCCGAGACAATTTCTCTCGACCGAGAGAATCGAAAGACGCCGTGTAAATTTTTTTTATTTTATTCCTTTCACCGCGGATCGTTGGTTCGGTTTATTAATTGGCTCTAACGACCAAATATTGACGGTTCGCTTCGTTCACTTCATATCACACGCGTTGCGTACCTACTCGTATGAGGGGTTTTATCATTGAACAACTCTCTCGCTCCTCTCCTCGTTACAACTTTACACTGCAGGGTGAAAGCGAATGGTCAAACAGTCGTTAGCCCCGCAAGTCCCAGCCCGAATCCGCAAAGCCAACTTTGCATGATCCGAACCCCTCGACGAGCACGTGATGAAGGCCACACGCACCCCCCGTGACTGGGAATCGCTCGTTCATCCGGCCGGGTGAAGGTGAACGAGTGAAGATGGTAAAAGAGAAGTGGAAGTACCGTAAGCGAGAAAGAAAATTGTCGATTTCTTTTTCCCCTCTTGATCCTATTTTATTTTTTTATTTTTTTTTTCTCCTTGGGGGGGGGGGGGGGGGGGGATGGAAAGGGAAATTTTGTCAACGAATCGCACGCAGAGACGTTGGGACAAAAATGTTGATCGAAAACGAAATATTTATACGCGAGTCGTCGCAATAATTCGCATTGAGTACGCAGTGGAGAAATGGTTTAAATAAATTGAGAACTGCATCGCGGGGCCGAAAATAGTTTCGCACGTAGTACGTGCGTGTACGAGAAATGCAAATATTTATTCCGAGAGACTTGTCACGAAGCACGCTGAGCAAATTTCATCGTTCAGGAATTACAGCGTCGAGGAATATATATTTTTATTTTATTTTCTCTCTCTCTCTCGCTCTCGTCGCGTTCTTATAATTATGTTCACGCTATTTCGGGGCGGTGAATTGAAAAAATTCCAGTGAGAATTGAAGTGTTGCTAAGATTTTTCTTTGTTCCTGTTTTCGTACCTTTCGGCAATTAAATGATAATTGAGCGGCCACAGCCGGCTTAGTTTGCTTTTATTTGACAGAGGGTGCACTGGGTATACATGCCTTCAGTCCGGCTCATTAGACGGGCGATTCGATCCGAACTTTGTCTGGCATTTTGGAAAGTTCATCGAGAAAAGCAGAGAGGCGTAACGGTTTTCAGGGCTCCTGGCGAGAAGTAACGTAAATTGGCCTCGGGTCGTTTGACGTTGAACGCAAAAATACTCGCAGCGGGCCCATTAAGTCTGAAGGGGATGGCCGACGACGAGAATGCGGCCTCTCTCTCTCTCTTTCATGCATGTGTGTATACATTGATATATATGTACAAATACCGACTGTCGCGTGTTTGGCAATCGTCCGTGAAAGTCCGCCAACCCAGAAAGGCCGGGAAGCTTGATTTAAATTAATTGTCACACTGCGTGGAGAGAAAATAATTTCATTCCACCCCTGTGCAATTTTTGATAATTCGAGCTGGCTGATTAGAATCTATAAAAAGAAATACCGCTGTGAAAAGGAAAATGTGGAATTAGGATAAGGAAGAAGATGAATAAAAAAAATATTGAGCCGACGGATATAATCTAATTTTACAGAAAACTGCAAGAAAAAAAAAACAAAAAAAAAAAAAATTAAATCTGAGAGATAGACCTGGGATACGTTCTTCCTTGCAAGTGCGATGACTGAGAGCTTTTCGCCTCACATCACGCGACCACTAATTATTGTGATTTCGGTTCAGCTCTCGCGGTTAAGTACCGACGGGGGGAAAGTTTATTCGCGAGAAAAGCGGCCAACTACCCCGGAAAACTTTCCCATCTTCTAACCGCCACTTCAGACAGGTTAAACTCAGGAGTATCTAACCAACCGCGATGATCGAATGCTCGAGTCCAACTAGTCGACTCTGCGACAAACGATCGGCAAACGTCTACTCCAAATTCTTACACCCTTGCGGAAGTTTCGTAATCCGGAGGAATTTCCTCGAACGGCAAACATCGAATATGAACTTGTAATACTCGTAGTCGAGAAAAACAATTTGAAAAGAATCTTCGAAAAGTTTACAAGGATTTTCCAACGAGCTTACGACAGCTTGTACCGTGTAATTTTTAGATCGATATTTTTCCAAAAAACTGTTTCTCGGATTTCAGATATTCGTAAACGCAAAGATTCGTTGAAATTGGGAAAAAAATTGATTTTACAGACCGAAAGCAATATTTTTCTCTTACGTCCACGAACGTTGATGTAAAAGTGAAAACTTTTGAGATTTTCGCGACGTCTGAAAATTCTGCGATCCCTTGAAACGGAAGAAGAAACTGGTCGTGTTTCGCGATACGTCAAAAACTGTTCTACTTCTAACGGAAACTTTGATTCATCCGAACTGACGGAAACTGTAAGAAGCTTTTGCAATTTCCTGTTGATATTTCGAACTTCGGACTTCGAATATCGTCATCGTTCGTCCGATTTCATAACGTACGAGAAAATTGAATGAAAATTTATCGACTTTGCTCGTACAACGTGGACGTCTCGGTGTAATTTTGAAAAATATTTCAAGCGTCTGTAAAGCGAAGAGCAGGAGATTTATTATTTAATTTTAATATCCGCGGAGGTTTGCCGCTGCAGAGCGAACAAAAGTAATTTCGATAAGATACGGAGCGGGGTTGTGAGAGGCGTTTTTCAAGAGTCTGTGTTTATCTGTCGCAGCTCACGCACAGCCTACGCATCCCATACAAAAGATAAGCCACGATCTCGTCGCCACGGAGACGGTACTTTACACGCTAAATTCAAGCCGGTGTTTGCAGTATTTTTGAAACCGATCGCTGGTGTTGCCGATTTTTTCTTCCGTCTCGAAGAATTTTTTCCATATTTTTTTTTTCTTTTTTCTTTTTTTTTCATCATTTTCGCACGCAAAGTGCGAGAAAAACGTGAAAAACGAAGATGAGAATTCGTAAAGTCTCTTTACATTTCTTATACTTATCGAACTGAGAAAAATTTCATTTCTTACGGTAACTAGTAAAACAGGTATCGTTAAACAAAAACTGTTCGAATATTGTTGGAAATACGAAAAACGAGGTACGCCAAACCATTTTGCGATATCGTCGATCCTTTTTTGGTTATTGCAACGCAAAATCAGTTTCTGAGTTTGTAAACCAGGCTTTAAGGACAATTTATCGTATCACGAGCGTTAAATTTTCGCAACAGTTGCCAAGAAAATATAGGGACAGTGATCGTAATGAGAAAGAACAGTAACGGATACCAGACTTTCCGGTAACGGCTAGAAAACTAATTTTTATTTTCTACCCAGAGCTATATTTTTCGATTGTGGTAAAAAATGGAAATAGTTGAGGACTGATCGTTAACTGCAAAAAAAAAAAAAATTCTCTCAGTGCGGACTTGAGAGATTCATTGATCCTTTTTGAAAAAAAAACAGTGATAGAGTCAGCTTTTTTTAATTCTCCTCTTGGAATAATCCCAACCGCATCAGAAATCCGGCGGTGGAAATAACGCAAGATCGATATCAAGGAGCATCGGATCGGAAAGCAAAGCGACGCTTTTTGCTCCTTTGTGAGAAAGAGGGCAAATTGGAAAATAGTAAAATTAGGTATGTGGGTCCCGGTTATTCGGTGAATCCGGGAATCCCGCAGTAGCCATTTACGATTTATGCGCAAGCCTAGGGAGGGAGGGAGGGATGATTCCGATCGTTTCAGAAGGTGAAATTTCGCGTCCGAAAGTTTACGTCCGTCGTAAAAAAAAAAGCAGATTCGCGATCAAGTTCTACCTTCTCCTCCCCCTCCTCCCCCCTGATTCCGCTATTTTCCGGAAGCCCCCGCGAGTATATCCACATTTATTCTACGCAAAATTGAAAAGTCAGCTGGATGGAAGAGCATCGTATACGTTATTTCGATTCGACGGTCTAAAACGACTGTCTTACTTGATTGTTATGCCGTTGTCTGTGAGAGAAGGACGAGCGATAATCAAAGTCCGAAAATAAAACCTTTTTACGAAATACGGTGTTGATTTTTTTTTTTTTTTTTTTATCTTTTTTGGACCCGATTAATCGATGCACGAATTGTTTTTAGCTTAGCGATCATCGCTAATTTCAAACATTCCTAAACGTGTCCGACTAATGTTTCTTATTTTACAAATCATGTGCTAAGAAAAACGTTTTAAAACAATTATTCTAACACACTTCTGAATCGAATTAAACTGTATTAAAAATCGTCAAATCTTTGGCGCGATAATAATAACGATTTACGGAATGATTGTTACATCGTGCTTTTTATGCAAGGAATGATTACAGAGATCCGACACGAAACGATTATATTATTCTTCTAACCGATACATTTTACCTTATACAATACCCGCGTTGTGATCCAGGAACGATCCGTTAGTATAATTACGAGGCACGTAGATTCGCGTTGTGTATCAGGCTTAGAGATTTCGCAGCCCGAGTTTGCCTCTGCTGTGCGAGTGGTGAAATTACGGTGCGTATAATGTATACTTGATTACCAAGAGCATGTGAAAGGTACACGCAATAAACACCGGAGCTCCAGCATCCGCTCGAGGTTACCCAAGAATCAGAGTTCCGGAGTCTCGAGAATCCAGATTTTTGATTCGTTCTATTTTAATTTGTTGTTATATATTTCTTTTTTTTTTTTCTTTATCAAAAATCAGAGGCAGGCACACAAAATTTAAACGATTATTTAACTTTGTTCGAGCAAAAAATTGCACAGGTTTGTTTTATACTGTTTCTTGTATATTTTTACTCACTGAAATCGGGAGAAAATACTGAAGAAATTCCATCACGTAAAGTTTTTTTCTTGAACTCGTGTTCGTAGGTTCATTTAGCGTGAAACTCTCGTTTAACTCGAAATCTGGTATACTATTCTTGATTCTAAAAATTCTAAAAATAATGAAATGGTGGTTTTTTTCATTATTGTTAATGCAAACACCTTGTACGTTCCAAAAAATACCGTACGTAGTGGAGGAAAATGGAAGTAATTATTGGTATCAGGACACTCGAAAACATAATATTTACCAAAAACATCCCATCCAGCCGAAATAATACATTTTTCAGCAGCAACTGTGTGATTTTTTCGGTTTCAGGTACGAGCCTCGTTCAAACACCGACATTTATACGAACACCCACAATCGAAGATACAAAAAACATAGAGGGGGAGGAATTGCAACATATGGCGACTCGACGCGTGACGTATGAATACAATAGTCGGGTTATACGACGTATAGAATTATATCGCGACACCTTATAGCCGCGTCAGGTGGAGGCTCCGCAAGGGTGGTTACGGCTAGCCGGGATCCCTTTATACAGGCAGGGGTTGATGTTCTACGCCATATGCAGGCATTGTGAAATCGAGGCGAGCTGCACCGCGCGGATGATCAGCACTCATTGTCAGACGCTAATCAAATCGAGAGACCCGATCGCGCTCTGACTCACTCTTCGAATCAACCCCCACATTGATTCACCCTCCGGTTTCACATTCAAATAGCGTTTCGGATCTTCCTAACATTTTTCGATCACTATTTTCACCAAAACTAGAATCGTCTCGAGGTTCTTTGCCCGCTTGGCGTCAAAAATGCAAAGATCGGCGAGACTCGAGGTTGGTACGTTCGCTTTTCTTTTTTTTTTTTTCTCTTATTTTTCTTCTACATCTTCATTGAAAAATATGAATTTTGAAAATAGCGCAGATTCGAAGAACGTGTACAAAAAAAAAAAAAAAAAAAAACGTGCCGTTTTGTAGCATATTACGATACGTATCGTGTCAAATTTTCACACTTTGTGTTCAGTAATTAAATTTTGCAAAATTTTTTCACAACAGGCGAGTATCGCCGTGCACGCCTATAATGCACGGATTTCAAACCGTATGCGGTACGTGATCCGGAAAAAAAAAATAAATAAATAAAATATGCAAACGTGGTCAGATCAGGGAGGATAGAAATCCGCCTCGGAGATTTTCTGCACCACGTATTGTTTATACTTGTGTGAGAATGCAACTCCGAAGATTCTCATGGGACGTTGGATATGCAGTTTCGCGGTATTATATCTCGGGTAAAAGTCGTATACGAGATGGAATATGTATTTCCCGTTGCGGATAAGAGACGCCGGTAACATTGCGTCGCGACGTCGTTTCGAAAGGGATGAAATAACGACACGACACGGTGATAATAATAAAAAAAAAAAAAAATCTATAACGCGTATCGGATTCTTTGCAGGATAAACGCGCGATTTGCAGAAAATTTTCTCACGGTCATTTCTTTTATTTTTATTTATTTATTTATTTATTTATTTATTAATTTTTTTTTTTACTCCACTCACCCCCATCCAGCTGTTATCGCGATGATTCAATTGCTCGAAGTCGATTACATTGTATTCTTCGTGTATAGCTTGCGGGGAGCTTACGGGGTAAAATGAAACGAGTACCGAGTACGAGATTAAGAGAGACGACGAAAGTCGAGAGTAAGGAATGAGGATCGAGATCGCGGATCCTTTGTGGGCTGAAATTACGCGATAAGAAATTCGAGAGGGAAATGATAACGTGAAGGAGGATGAGGGTGAGGGTGAGGGTGAGGGTGATACGCGAGATGCCTATGTCGCAATAATAACAGCGATGGTAATAATAACAATCCAACAATGATATTCATACGCGGCGGCAGATTGACTTTACTCTCAAATGGTTCCGTATGCGCGGGATGGAAGATGAGGAATGGGAAATGAGGAATGAGGAATGAGGGATGAGGGAAGAGAAGAGATGAGCTCGTTAGAATTATTGCTACCGAACTGAGTCGTCCTCCTCCACCTTGTGTACAGTCGGCTTTACCATCTTCCGTTTGTCCTTCCTTCCTTCCTTCCTTCCTTCCTTCTTTCCTTCCTTCCTTCCAAGGCTTCTTTGCCAAAATGGATTGCACGATTCTTTCCCAAGATTCGATTCCTCGAAACATGAGCGTCTCACCGAGCACATTACTTGGCCTCGACTCTCGTTGCAGAGAAGACAAACTTGGAGTGAAGGGGGAAAAAAAGAAAAATTCTCAAGCAAAATAATAATAATAATAATAATAATAATAAGAAGAAGAAGAAGAATAATATGAAATATAACACCATCGTTTCGCGAACGTGAACGACGAATTTCAACGATCTGTCACGATTGCTGCATCTACTGCTTTAGAAGAAAGAATAAAAGAGAGAGAGATTGGAATAAATAAATGAAAAATTCTGGTGCTGCTCCATCTGAGAATTTGTAACGGGTGGAAATTATACGGCGATCAGGGAATAAAGTGAATGTAAATTATACGCGTGCTGGTATAGCGTCGATTGTTGGTTGTAAGGAGTATATAGCGGACTCGTATAGAGTTTCAGGAACTCCTCGGATCGGTAACGGTAGACTTTTTCAACACGTATAGGTAATACCGGTTGTTAACGACACGCGAACCCTTTCTGGGAATCCTTTTCTAACGTAGCACGAATCGAATATTCACCACGTTTTTATGTTACGTGCAGGCTTTGTATATACGTACAACTGTACTTGTCTTAATTACTGTGCGGGTGGTGCCTGAATGGCTGGCCGAAGGCTGGAGGACTGGAATCCATCGTGTCGCCGTCACGAACTGCGTGAGAGCACCGCGAGAAATTTTCAGAATAACGCTACCTAAGTCCGGTTATTTTTCATCAGCGGAAAAGAACGTACGTAGACTTTTTAGGCGCAAATATTGACGTTCGAAGGGTGAAAACCGACCATAAAATTTATAGAAAGAAAATCAGGAGTGTGTCTGTTGATAGTGAATTGTGTACGGATTGGTTTTATCCGGAAATTTTAGCTCACCATTGATTAGGTCTGAAAGAAATTAATTTTTGACAGCGAAGATTACACAGGTCGATAAAAATATGTTTTTACATTCGACTGCACGGGATGTTTTTGGTAAATATTATGTTTTCGCTTGTGCTGAATAGAAAAATTACTTCCATTTCCCTCCATTACGTATAGTATTTTTATAAAGTACAAGGTGTTTGCATTAAAAAAATGCGTAACAATAATGAAAAGAACCATCATTTCATTACAATCAACTAAACGATATTTCTTATAAAATTACAAACAAACAATTTCTTTATGAAATGTACTTAACATTCAGTGTTCGTTCTTTTTGCCTTTGAAATCTTTTCTTCTTCTCTTTGATACTTCTCCGAACACGCTTCCGCTTTCCATTTTCTCTTTCCCTGTTTCTATTTATTCTCGAGTCTAACTCTGATACATATTAAATGGAAGTAAGAAATCGCTTTTGCGTAGGATTTTTAGAATCAAGAATAGTATACCAGATTTCGAGTTAAACGAGTTTCACTCTAAATAAAAACTACGAAAACGAGTGCGAGAAAAATCCTGACGTGGTGGAACTTTTTAAGTTTTTTGTCTCGGTTGCAGTGAGTGAAAATCTGTAAGAAATATTATAATAAAAACCTGTGCAGTTTATTGGTTGCCGACCTGTATTATTAGGACTAGTTTTTACCACTTAAACGGCCAAACTAGCATGCAAAATAAAATACGAGTTCAGTGTTTTTAATATACTAAAACATATCGCAGGTTGATAAGAAAATCAATAATATACATCTCTGAAAAATTTTATCCACCTGATCCTTGAAGCTCCTATTTTCCGTACGCATCCAATTAAACTTTTTAACTTAATATGTAGCCAGACATCCGAAAGCTTGTCGCAGTTTTCCCACGAGGCGTTTCATTGGATAAGCTTTTATAACGAACGAAAGCTCAGTTCTGACGGTGAAATAATTCACGTTGGTTGATGTTAGGAGTTTCCGACGTTGTAGCGAAACACCTGCAGGAAGAACGGAATACGCGTGCGTTTAGCCGCAGGGGTTTACCGTCGTGTAAGAAACATGAGTAGGTTGGATAGGTTTGAAAAGACCTCCTTTTCTCTCCATTTTCGAATACGTCGGCTCCGCGATCCTTAGACGTGAGTGCAACACGTACTTCTTCATCTTCTTCTTCGATAATATGTGTTTCTTCCCGATAAAATACCAGCGTCGCTCATCCCCGTGTTCTCCACTTACGCTTGGAGCTGCGAGGTATCGTTTGTAGAAAAAAAACAGAGCTGCGAGGGCCAATCAACGAGATCCATCGCGATTTCGCGGCGATATGGGAATGTGTATTCCTAGATAGACCATTCGATATTTTCGCCTACCTGTTACAATTACCTAATCTGTAAATATACACCGAGCAATCTCGCCGCTCGGCTGTGCAGGTACGAACCTGAAAACATGACGTCGATGCAGCTATTCTCCGACCCCGTTTGATCACGATAAGGTAATTCGACGGGACAGGAAATGGCTCGAAATCCCTCCGGGTACAATTTGATGTCCGCAGAAACCAGCACGGAAAACTTACTAATTCGCACGCAACTTGGCGTGCAGCCTGAGGCGGCGGGATCAGCTCTAGGCCAGTGGCAACATTTCACGAAGCGGGCTTCCACGATTGCTTGTAATTTCTTATTCCGCATTGACAAAGTGGAGAAAATCACCGATCGATCCGGCAAAAACCCGAAAGAATCAAAGCCCAGCAAGTGTCTCACAATCACAGTCCAGGATCACAGGAGTCACGGTAACGTGACACGGTGTCCAGTGGTCCTGGAAACGTCCTCCAATTTTTCTTGTCCTTCAAAAGTCCTGGAAATATTCTACTTTTAATGTCCTTGAATAACCTTAAAATGTCCATAATGTGTTCCGTACTTTTTACTGGAAACCACGCGTGACAATCGAGAAAGATTCAGTGTAGTTACCTTTGATTCCCCGTTCAGGATTTCCAACAACTGGTTTCGCGGCTATCTGGACCAGACACAAAGGGGGCAGACGGTACGTGGAGGGGGGCAGAAGTAGTTAATGAGTCGCCTTCGGGTCCCCCTTCAGGTTGCGGACTGCGGAGTCCCTCTGGACTCCGATCTGCGGGATAGTACGATGGGAGGAGGGAGCGAGAAGAGGTAAGACGAGGAGACCGGGGATCCGAACTCTGCTTCCGAGGCAGAGAGGCTTATATATCTGCCGGAACTAATTGTCCCATAATTCACTCCTGCCGACGTATAACTGTGGGCTGTACTTGCTTCCTCGCTGCCCTCTCTTTCTTCCTAAGGGATATCCAGCTCATCCTATCCCCCCCCCCCCCCCCCCCCCTCACCGCGTGCACTGTCCTTATCTCATTCCACCTTTGCCACTGAACTTGTGGACCACTTTCACCCGCCAACGACCAGCAGGAAACACCTTCGATTTACTGAGTGACAGTAGAGTGGGAATCACCGGGTATCACCTATGATCGAGGTGATTCCCAGAACACTGATCTATGATCAGTCCGTAATGAGAACGAGTTTGGTAATCTTTGCGATCATATTCGTCCACGAGTTTCAATTTCACGAATGAGCCGTACCGTGTGCACGGTATGAGACGCGAAATCTGGACTCAAACACTGTGCGGCAAGTGTGGACAACGATTTTTCATCCGAGAACCAGACAACCAACTACGTACTTAATTTAGCGACACGGTATATTGCGTCTGTGATTGTCGCACCGGTTTCGCATGCGAATTTTTTTGCCTCGTCGTTCGCAGACCCGGGATGAGAGTCTCGCGGCGAGATGGATAGAGAGATCCGAAGATCGAGTTGGAGAGGGACCGGGAGTCTTGATTAACGAGGGAAGTAATGAGATAAATAAGGGTACTACATCTGGGAGCCGAATGTCGGTTGGAAGAATGAGTTCTTCGCGGTATATGTTATACCAGGGACCGGCAGCATCGTGGAACTATGTGTAGAGGCATCTTCGCGTACAGCATGACGAGCATCGGCGGTGCGTGGATGTGTCTCTCGTTCGTTTTGTACGGTACCAGGAGGAGGAACTGTGCGAGACCGTTCCAGATCGCTCAAGCTTGCCCCCGCAACGGAGAAAAAGTCCGGTAGAAAAAAACACGGCTGCATGAGGCCACTGCGGCGTGACTCGAGTCGAGAGTCTGGCAATTAGTAGGATTAATGGATTCCGAACTGCGGCTTGCAGTTAAACGCAGGCCGGACGACCGCGCCGCGTCCTGTAACCCGGCTATTGTCGCGATTAGGCAAGCCTTGTACCCCAGACGTACTACTCGCTTCCATAAATCAAACCAACCTGCCGCATCTTCGCTCGCCTCATTCGCTTACCCCGACACTACAACCGCCACGCATATCCACTCAATTCTCTGCCCCTCCGGGGCTCCGTTCTTAATTATTTACAGGCTTAATAACATAGCCGGTAATTTTTGGCCCCGAAAAACAGAAGCCCACTACGACGTATCCAAAATAGCTAGCAGAGGAGATCCCAATTTCCACAGTAGTAGAGACACCGTGACTCTACTCGGCTTCCCAATTATTGCTGGAACCAGCTTCGGATGAGTTTAAATGAGCTGCAGGGGATCCGGAAATATCGGTGAGAATTCGAAGCTGATAACTTAAATTAGTTTCTCACAGAGCCGAAAGCCGAGTTGTCGATTTACCGATGCACCGATGGTCACGTAACCGCAAACGGATTGAGAAACCGAATCGGGGACTGCATTATGCGGTGAATAGCCGCGAGCTGCTGATCGAAGATGGAAATTTGGAATGGTCACGCGTGTCCGAGGACTAGTTTAACCAGGATCGAGAGTATCGAATGGGCCGAAAGCGTTGTGGCACTCCACTCCGTAAATCTAGATCTCCGGACAGTTACGAGTTCTCCGATATAAACGATCGCGTTTAGTGGTACCGGCGGTGGCTGCTGCCGCTAGATCAGTGGGCGTGGGCGTATGGCCGAGGAGATGAAATCGTACGATATTACAGAAGAAGAAAAACGACGGAAGGAAAGAAGAGAGAGAGAGAGAGAGAGAGAGAGAAGAGAGGGATGAACGGAGAGTAACAAACCAGACCAGCTGTCGCGGCGCCGTCAGAGAGCCATCCGAGTATCGTAAACGAAACGTGGAAGAAGAATATCGCTCCTCGGACCCGCGATCAGAACGGTGTTTGATCTTCCCCTTTCCTCTCATTCGCCTCTCACTCTCTTCTTCTCTCTCCGCCCCTTATTTCTGCTTGGCAAATTCTCGGCGTGTTAGACGTCAGAATTGGAAAGAAGACGTCGTGTGCCCGACGTCGTCAACCAGCCGGCGGCGTTCGGTCCTTCTCTGCACCATCAGCGCCAGAAGACGACGGTTTAATAATATCGCAGGACGCTTTCGTGTGCCTCGTGAAGAGGGGAAAGAAGAAGGGGAGGGAGGTGAAGCTCGTCGCGACACGGAGAGATACATGCAGCGTCGTGGTCGGGGAAGGGGAGAGGCGACGTCGACGTCGACGTCGGAGTTGACTCGGCTTGGTGACAGTGTTGGCTAAATATACACCGTTCGCTCTCTCCTCTAACCCCTTCTTTCTGTCTTCCTCGCACTCTCTCTATCTCTTTCTCTCTCTCTCTCTCTCTTTATTCTCTCTTTCCGTCCTCCGCACCGCCCACACGTAGAGCGTGGACATCGAGACAGCCACCCAGTTCCCGGCTAACTTCATGTTCAGTGGATTTACTCGCGAATTGCTGGAGTGCACAAGACCTTCTTCGAGGCGTACCAACAGTGTCGTCTTCTCTCCGTTACTCTCCTCGGCAGGCTGCATCCACCCACTTCACCCGAGCACGACATGAACCACGTTTGTAACTACATCTAGCCGACACCCTGTCCCTGTCGAGTCGTGTTTGTCGGGACTACGCGGCGCGACCTGCTTATCCACTTACCTCTGAATCATCCCGGAAATCTATCCAAGCCCGTGACCATCGAGGTTGGACTAAAAGGTTTTTACAGAGATTTTCGTTACCGCTATCTCGATTCAGCTTCTCACGTACTGTAGTGATAACTTGTCGGATTGACGTTAAATTTGATCGTTGGAGAACAGATCGATACTGGCAATCGGTAGAGATCCAAAGTGAATGCAAACGTGATGAAGAATAATAGAATTTTAAGAAAGGAAAATAGTGTTCATTAAATTCCAAGGCAAAAACACAGTGAAGACGATGATTACACAAAGTTCATACTTGTAGGCTGTGAAACGATCAGTCAAAGAACGAAGGAGTGTCTGTCCGAAGTCTAGACTCTTCAGCGAACTGATGATTAAGTTAACAAAGTTTGACAGCCGGAGAGTGAATAGAGCCCCTGTAGAGGAGGTGTCCGTGAAACAACGAGCTGACGGAAGGGCATAAAATTGGAAAGCAGAGTGGCGGTGGATGCAGACTTTACACCCCCCGCAGTCTCGCATGATTTAGGGGTGAGTATTCCAGGCGCATGCAGGCGTCGCGACGCTGCTAGCCTCCAGCAAACAGCGTACAGCAAGCGCGACGGAAATTCAGAACGCGGTTTTTAAAAGAATAGCCAGTGATTTATGCGACGACGACGAAGCACGTTAGCGCCGTTAGAGCCAAGAAACGGGTTATGGAAACGTCACTGTCTCTCCTCAGCCAACACCGTCATCCTGCGGCTTCAACGCGGATGAAAAATCTCTGTGCAATGCAGGGAGAAACTCTCAAGCTATACATCATTTTGGTGAAGAAGCTCCGCACGACCAGCTATGCGCGTTGGATATGAACGGAACTGCAACGACTTGAGAGAAACACCTGAGTTGTCTAGACGGGGCAAAAAGTTTTAACGATTTTGACAAATTGTCCATTCCCCTTTTTGCATATCTTTCTGCATTTTGGTAGTGGGTGAAAGACGGAGATGGCTGAGACGCTTGAATAACAGACGTGGATCATTACTGGAAGCTTGAGGTAGTTGCAGAGTTTGTACTTACTCACTTTAAAGATCCATCGAGAACGGGTAATATTTTCGGCACTCCTTAACTTTCGGCGTCAAAATTTCAGGAGCTTTGCTGACGATGGTCCTGGAGTGCAAAAGTTTGGTCGACAAGTGGTCCTGCAGCCCCGTTGATTCCCCTCTGTAGAAAACGTGGGAGGCAACTTTCTCACGAGTTGGTATTTAAAACACTCGAAATACTTAATAAGAAAGTTACTCGGTAGGAGTTTTCCTCACCGGCTGAAGTGGGAGCCTCGGTTAAGGAAAGAGGACTTTAAGTTTCACGAGGTATTGAGACGCGGGCGTAAGTTTAAAGTTCATTCCACCGCAGTAAAGAGGCTTCGTGGTTCCGAGGTATTTCACCCTTCGTTTTCACTCGACTGACTGCCGCTGCGTCTTCTTCCTACGTAAGTAATAATAATGCCGCCTTTTTTTATCCCTTACTGAAGCATTCGCCCAGTGCTCACGATTCCGCTAATCGCTAACGCTTCCCGAACGCTTCGACGATCAGTCAACTCGGTCAACTTTTCCCGGCAGCGCAGCTTCCAGACTCTCTTTACCCCTCGCTTTCTTGCTCTCCGACGTCTCCTTCCCCCACCCCCAATCACAGACTCGGAAACTCCTCCGGATTGTCTTTAAACATCTTATCGCGCTTCGCCGAGTTTCAAAAGGTCTTGAAACTTGCTGGTACATACTTCGTGTATACACATTGAAAGACCAGCACACGGACCCCTGCGAAGAGAGATGTCTTTACTCTTATTAGACCTGAATTTCTATGGAAATTTCATCCGGCGTGGAAAAAGCTTCTGTCCTACTCACCATCACTCTATAATATAATATTTTTGTTATTATTATTACCATTATTATTATTATCATCATCATCATCACCGACGTTATAATTTTGACCATCTCTTTAAATTCCATCTCTTCGTACCGAGGAACCTCGTATTAGCGGAGTGGATAGTATGTCAAGAGAGGTGAAAAGATATAGAAATAAAGGAAAGAGAAGGAAAACGTGCTTCTTTGCTTCGTCAAAAGATCGGGAAGTAAGGAAAATTATCAAACGGGCAATCGACTCTCGAAGCAGAATTTCTTTTTCTCGTTTCGTTGTATTCTTGGAGCTTCGTAGTCTCGGTACAGTAAAATGAACCGATAACCGCGTTACTGGTCTCTAAAAGAGCCGTCATTCCAGGTATTTCAGAATCTGCGTTTACCTTCAATGAAGTAGTTGCAATCACGTGGCGATCGTCTAGAGACGCATTTCGTGCTCGTCTCAGTGCCGCATCTATATATAAGCAATGCGCCAGTTAAGCCGACAATTCACGGTTGAACGATCTTTGAAAGACGGTCGGCATGTTCTCGAGTATAATTCGACCCAGGTGTCGAACATTACGGTATCATCATCGCTACGTACCTACGAACACACCCAGGTCAGTTAGTAATTATTATAATATCCACAGTGGTCATTGTAGGTATACAACGTCACTGGCATTATCAACATGTTATTACCAGCATCATTGTTATTGCGTAAATACTCACTTCCAACATTCTAGCAGCTCGTAGGCACGCATTCGGGCGCGGCCGGGAATCTCACGAAAGTGTTTTTTCTCGACCCTGACCCAAGTGAATCGAAATCGCAACACGACCGTTGTCGAGGCTTCGCGTACCGTTGGACAATCTAAACTCTGGGCACTGAGGTCGACGGTTCACGACCTTAGAGAACCTGGAAACCCGAACTGACGACGCGCAGCGTACCGATTTCAGTTAGAGGCAAGAAATGGACGACGGTATAAATTTTTACCTAGTTTATGCAAAAGCAAATTTTACGCTGCTCCGTGCAACGCAATCTTGGAGCACGCCGTTACGAAATTCCCTGTGAGAAGGGATGGAGTCTGCATCAATAAGACGCCTTGGTCTGTTCAGTTCAGTTCCCTGGACATGCCGGCGCCCAAAGGATCAGCTTAAAGCACACAGAGTAGCTGGTGTACCATCCAGCGGCGGTGGCGAGTACCGGCTACTCCCTGCGGTGTGTGTCCAGGACTAACGCTGGAGCGGCTTAATACACTGAGCAGGATACACACTCGGCGTGGTCTCTACCACACGCGACGATCTACACACCGAAATGCATCAAACATGACTCGTCAATAGCCCAGGGCTACCGTTGTATTGCTCCTGGATCCACAACCGGTCGTTGCCACTACCGGTCTCATCGCTCCCACTGCACGGGTCCTCGTCTTCGCGACTACGGGGGGCTGCCGCCAGATCTAGCCTTTTGTTCGCCAACCTCACTTCACCTCGTAACCATGTCGTCGCTCTCTGGGTGGTGAAAATATTGTACTTTTCTTCAATCTCACTTCGAAGAGGACGAGAAAGAAGAAGAAGAAAAATTGTAGTGAAATGAAAATTAGTCTCATAGTCTTGAGTCTGTCCATTCTCGAAGCAAGAAGAATGTAAGTCTAGTGATAGGCGTCACTTCAGTCGATTCAAGCCAGGTGTACAGTTTGAAGGATTCTCGAGCAACACGAATTTGTCGGATATCACGCATTCTGTTCAAGTCAAGTGAACTCGTCCAATGATTTGGTTGAAGTTTGAAATCCTTTCCAATCAGGCATCGACCCAAACATGTCTGGAATCGTATATGGCATACTGGATTCATCGAAGTGACAAAAAGTCCTTTGACTCGGTGAAGTGTTTAAGAGTCTTATGAATCCGTTTGATCGAAGGACGCCTGGTCGGACTTGAATCGTTGAATCATGGTTGTCCCGAGCACCTCTCGTACAACGCTTCGACAACGGTCACCCGGTACACAGAGATGGCAATTGTGGATAGAAGACAATGGCAGAGATAGGGCGTGAGCAGAGCCTCCGTAGCCAGCTATACTAGGGATAACGTGCGTGCGGGCGTATAATGGAGAATGGCCGACTATACGAGAGATATTCCATTACTCAATAGCGCCGCCGCTTTCACCCGACAAGCACACACGGAGAAGGCTCCGCATGCCATACTCCATAAAGACATTAGCCCGCGAACCCGGTAATTATATGACGACAGCTCGCGTGCCTCGACTGACGGATGGAACGGGGGATATATCGAGGTTTGTCCCCGCACTTCCCAATTCCGCACTCTGTACTTCCAGCAGGCTCATCATCCCGTTACACGCACGTCGTTTACACGTCGCTAATTCTCTTCCAAAGGTATTGGAAGTTGGATTTGGTGGATCGCGAAAATGCACGCCACAGGTGGGCGGAAATGTACTCTAATAATTTTCGATACCCAGCTCCTTGATCATCAGCTGCACCGATCAACTTTCTAACGTAGGATATGCGCTAGAGCAGCCAAGCGAATGTCCGCCAATTGACCATCGGCAAAATTTACCTGACTGTGCAGCCTGTGGAACTCTCGCTTTCGCGGAACCGGAAACTGGGGCTTACCGTTAACTGCTTCATGTACAGCCGCTCTGTTCCCGCTAGCCAAATGGCGCACGGATACTGCGGAGGGGTCGGATTTCACTGCGCGAAACATAGAACCCTAATTGATCCATTATGCTGCGGCCAAAGTCTGGAGTCTTGGTTATTGGGAACTTTGGGAAAACAACTCGATTCGTTATCGTTGCAGCTGATGTCCTGAAACTACTTTTCTTTCCTTGACCTCTCAATCTGCCTTACGAGCCGTTGTTTTTTTTTTTCTTTCTCCAATGTATGGTATTCGACAATGAATGTATAATACCTACGTCAGTTTGAAAGTTGAGCCTCTTTTGCATGAGAAATGAATTGAATAAAAATACGATGCGGCAGCTGCGCGGTGTCGTTGGGTTGTACGAAAAGCATGTGGAGAGGAAATGTAAATGATGATCTGATAAGAGTGAGTAAATTCATTACGGTATATTCTCTCTCCATGCGTGGACCAGCGAATGCGGGACGACGTTGTATATTACCTTGGATCGTGGATGTTTGAAACTTGGCAAAGTTTCAGAACCGTATACCTACGCCTGTTGAAATCCATGCCGGGGTGAAATTTACAGACACGTCAAAATTTTGGCTCGACTGGCAGTCCGAGTACGTATAAAGCCCCGCCGAATTGATACGGAAATGCCCATAAACGAGGATGCCGTTGCAATAGCGAGGCGATATACGGCACCGGGTAACGGCATCGCGACATAAACAGTATAAATAAGGAAATTTATATGCTCAGCCTGCACTACGGGAACCTATATCATGTCGCAACTAGTGCCTCGCTGTAACGTCCCTGCGTTTATTCCTACACCGGAGATCCTAAGCTCAGGGTTCGAAGAACGCGCCTTCTTCGTCTCGTTAACTTCGCACCCTCCATGTCCAGAATCAACCGCAGGGGTCCAAAAGCCGAGACCTGCGAGCGAAGCATTCAAAAATAATACTTACCAAAAACACCTGTCTTATCTCCGATGGCGCTGTTGAATCGTATCTAACCGTTTCTAAGCCGCAGATCAAGGTTTCAAGACCCGATTCCGAAGGCTTGCAGAGTGGGTACTGGAGACACCTGAGACAGTAAACAGCCATCGCTCTGAATTCTATAAGCGACAAAACCACCCCTCTGCTATTGTTTACCAGAGTTTACCGAGGAGTTGGGGTCCGAAAAGCGAGAGTTAATGTCACCGGCTCTGACAATGAGTCATCCTGCAGTATAGAAACACCACGACGTGTAGGTATATTCACCTCTGAAAGTGACGGATGTACAGCATTGTTTCCAATCTCAGCCGGGACGACGTGGAGTGAGCACAGAGATTCTCTTCAAACAGATCAACTGTTCTGTGTACATACACTTGTAAGATGACAAGCGAGACGCCACGTCGCCACCTTGATACGAACACATCCAATCCAGATCAGTGATTCGAAGTTGTATAGGTACCCGATATTCGAGTGGTTCGTTAAAAAATTCTGACCAAGACATATCCGGACTTTGAGTAATACCGAAATTTTTGTCATGACCACACGATGACCCCTGAGTGACCTTCGTTTACGCAGGGTTGGCTGTGACGGAATTGCTGGAATCCTGTGCATCCCTTTGGAGGAATAGAGCCTTCAAGGGCTGGACGGTGGTCCCGCAGAGTCCGTTCGTCGAGTATCCTCGTTTTCCCTTGATTAGACGCGTTACATGTGTGACAAGGCAATCTGTTAAAGGCCCAAGCTCTTTTAAAGCACAGTTTGGTTGAGTGAATATTACACCCGGGAACGGGGCGGACGATTAACAGGAAGTGGGTGGCAGGTACGTGGGTGCAAAGTACTGACGCAGAGAGAAGTTCCAATATCGGATAGTACCGTGAAAGTTTCAGCCTGTCGAAACTGCCACCAACGACGTTAAGGCACTAACTTTGTAAACACCGAAGAACCTGTCACGGTATCGATCTTCGAGTTTCGTCAACTTGTAATTTCGCCCCACGGCCTCATCCTCCGCCGGCACTCTCGATGTTTCACGTCTTTGCTGCTCAACTCGCGCGCGTGGCTTTGGACACATTTGGAACAGTTTAGGTACCCTTATTCGAGCAATGTTTCACGCGACTGTCGACGCAGCGTTCCGATTCTCAGGTTTGATACCCGCCTCTGAAAATTCAGTCGTTCCATAACAAGGACCGGCGGCCATGAGGCCCAAACGGGCCCTTTTCATCTAATTGCAAATGCAGGGTGTCGAGTGGAGTGGGAAGAGGCGGCAGGCGGAGGGACGGAGTCGTGTGGCGAGGGCCTCATCACTGCTTAGTCTACTCTGACGATGAGCTTGAGCCGTGCGGCGGGTCCGAGCATTGTTTGGGGCTCCAGGAACCCGAGAACCCAGAATCAGGAGGATTCAAGCTGAGAGTATAATGAGGAGGAGGCAGCAGGTAATGAAGACCGCTCAATCTCCTGACCATATGGTCCTCGATGCATCTCGATCCTCGTCGTCAGTCCTCGGTTTTAAGTGCCTAGACTTGGTTCGTTCGAATCCCTCGACAACCATTGGCGCCTTGGTTATTATTTTTACCATTTTTCAATGTTTTGTAGCAAAATTTTTCCAACCCATCCTTAGAACGGTTGACTTTCGTTTCGTACTACCTAAATTTCGTGTATAAGTATCAACAGGCAAAGAACGAATTTATTTATCGAGCACGAAATGGATTCAATGGAAGTTGTGTACTTTTCAGGATCTGTTGGGTAATTATAAAGCGTTCCTTAGACTTTTCAAGTCTAATGATCGTATGTATTCGTTCACAAAATAGTTGATACGTAAATAAACGAAACGAAAATATTAATCATTACTGTATATTTTTTAATTCTTTTTTGTCTAATCTTGGCATTAGATATCGTGCACGTTTTACGATAGTGGATTACAGATTGTTTAGATTTCCATCATTTTCGATGGATAAAACATAAAAGAGCAGAATAACAGAGTTGCAGATTCGGGTGAAATTGCAACACAACGATCCAAAGTAAACTTCCTGTAGGTAGGCATTTCAGTATAACAGATCGACTAATGATTATGTCAATTAATCTATCCGAATGATTCAACTCGATCGTTATCTTGGCGTTCGGTATTCAAAAGCCGATATCCAGTCGCGTATAATGGTTGGTATGACGTTGAAACATTTCACCTCACGGTTTCACGATCATTTCCAAATTAACGGGTTTCTATCACATTTGTAAAATTTTCGATGCTGGGGGAATTTCAGGATATTTCCGAGGCCCGACGACTCAATCACTACCCTCCCCCCCACGACCCAAATAAAGAAAAGGCGAATCGCAACAAATTCCGCGAGTGTGACATGCGGCCGGTTAATAACGAGTGCCTTTCCACGAGGGTTCGGTCTGACGAAGGCCCTGGAGGTACCTGAAGGGCCAGGCCCGCCAATTATCTCCGCGTCTCACCCAACTGGCGCGAACGAACGAGTGTGGAACGCGGGCCAGAGGGGTGAGTCTGGAGCACCGGGAGATAATTTAGATATCAGACTGTCTCGCCCCGGGGTTCGCGTGCCAACTGACGCGCCCTGCGCCCTTCGCTCTTCACCTCTTGTTTAAAAAATTCCCGAAACAAAAACAGAATGAAAAAAAAGAAGGGAGAAAACAAGGTCGTGGACGAGGGGGAGGAAAACGGGAGCGGCTTTGTTTTCGGGCCTTCTGAGAAGTGGTCCCGGGACCAGAAACATGCCCAAGATCATCGCTGCTGGTTCTTCCTTCTCCTCCTGTTATTCTTCTTCTTCTTATTCTTCTTCTTCTCCTTCTTCTTTTTTCGAGGATCACAAAACGTTGAGCGTCGCAAGGCAACCTCCCGCGGCGGCACTCATCGGGGCCCAGAAGTCCCGGGTAATTTTGGGACCGAGAGGTGAATTTATTGCGCGTCGAACGATCCTCGGGGGTCTAATTGGTAACAGCGTGAACAACCCGGGATCCAGGCGGCAGGTACCCCCGGGATGAAGGGTACACGTGTACGTCTTATCCTTACCGAAAGTCAGGACGAAGCTAGATCCTTACGGCGGCCTTATACGGCCCGGTTTTATTGCCCGACGCTACTCGGGATTGCAATATGTAGGCGGGTTGCTCTCCGGCCGTGTTCTTCCTCTTCCTCTTCTTCGTCTCATTCTTCATTTTATACTCCTCTCATCATCTACCTCGTAATCACTCTCGGGACTTTGACGGTCATTATCGTCGTCCTTACACAGCTTACACCTCTCTCGCCTTACTTAAAATCCCGAACAACCCTTCCCATATTTATTACGCTGAGACCTCTTCGCGAGCGGCTCGTTTAGCCAGGTGATCTAATTTTCGCCCACTTTGTAATACATCGTTGTTTGTTTTTTTTTTTTTATATACCTATTTTCAGAATTTTATCATGGAACTGATTTTCACACATGCCAGTCCGAAGGATATAAAAATTCCTGGATAAAAAAAAGAAAAAGCAAGCTAATCAGCTCCAGAAGCAAAATTTTAAAAGAAGAACGTTCGGGTTGTGTAATAATGTTGAAAATAAATAAAAACTGGAACATCTGTGTGAATCGTAGAAAACTTTGAGAACATATCGTATTTGCGAACAGTGATTCATTTTTTATTTGAGCAGATTCTTTTTATCTCGAAATTATATTCCGAGGGGAGTTTTCAGTGAAGTTTCATCAATTCCGAGCGAAGGGGTGAAGCTAAGGGGTTTAAACCGAAGTGTAATATACATATTATATGTATACAGATGTGCAAAAATGTTTGGTTGCTTCCGTAATTTCTCTCGGCAATTATATTAGTCATTTATTTTCATTCTTATTCCAATCAGAACAATTGAAAATCATGGTCCTTTGAAATGTGTCAATTGAGAAGACAACTTTGGCCTTATTACACGGGGGAGTGAAAATTCTTCGAACAACGGAGAATTATTTTCAACAACGCGTGTATTTATGGGTGTTTCATATCTCTGCGTGTATTCGTGTGTGTGCGTGCGTGTTTGTGTATGTGCACGAAACGTGAAAGTTTCAGTGAAACGAAATCCGCATCCACGGCTCGTAAATACAGCTTAATTAAGCCGTTATTTAATTAAAAAGTTATCAGCCGGACTTGAAATCATCCCCGTACATGTCGAGAGAAATTCAGGGGTTATACGTATGATTTTATCAAACCCGGAGTGCCACGCCGACTACGACATAGGTATGATATCGTTTTGGGAGGACGAATTCAAAGCAGATTTAGGTACATCAACCCTCAACGCACCCTCCTCACGGATTTGCCATACGGTACACGGGCTTGATAAGATTAACCTTAAAGGGTTATACGCAGTTTGGAGGCCGAAAAAAGCAATTTTTCAAGGATCTTTCAGGGAGAAACGTTTCAACTTGTTAATACAAAAATTTATATACGTATTGGGGTAAGATTGAACTTCGTTCTGATATTTTTTATGTGTAAAAATAATGATTTTTAAAGCTTCCCTATAAAGGCATCATCCGAAATGAATAAAAACAAAAATGAATTAGTTAACACAAGATATCATCTGGTCTTTGTTAATGTTAATTCTTAACCAATCGGTGGCTTGTCGATAAAAAAAATCGATTTGCCATGAAAATATTCGCCTTAATACGTTCATAAAATGGAAAATATTCGATCAAGGGGTGAAAAATATATTCACAAAGCTCGTGTAAAAATTTAAGATCGATCGGTTCAGCCGTTTCCGCGAAATTTTCCTCGCCGACTTTGAAAATATACAAGTTTTGAGAAAAACACGTTCAAAGTTTCAAAAGCACTCTGAAACGCTGCAGAGCTTTTCTTACAAACGTGCGCGCAACTTGGAGAATATTGATCGGATCGACGTGAAATATTCTGTGTAATTGAAAAAAAAAAAAATATGTCGTCAAGAATCGATACGGAATAAAGCTCGAACGCCGATGAGAAGGTATTTTTTTTTTTTTTATTCCTTGCGTCATTAAAAAATTTTCCGGTCAAAAGCACGAAACAATTCTTCGTCACGTGCTCGACGATTCCCCAACTTTTTCTCGTCTACGTGTTTTTTTCATGCGTGTCTCTCGGCGGCGTCGGTTCGTAACATCTTCGAGAGTGGCTTAGAACTTTAGGAGGCCTGAAACGCTCTCTGAGTCACTCTATATGCAGCGGTGTATATGGGTCGTTAAGACTTGGAGCGGTGCGGCGACGGGCCGTAATCTTATCTTGAATTATCTCTGAACCTTGTTCCGCGGGCCCTGTTGACGCTTGACAAACTGTAGGACGCACGCAAACCGTGATGCAGCAACGTACGTGCGGAACAACGTCGCAACACGGGCACGCGTGCGCTTTTAGACCTTAAGGTTGACATCCCCGGGCTTGATAAGCGATGAAACGAAACCTCTGGGAGCAAAATTCTACTCGAGCCGAGGATTATCGCCGATGCAATAAAACTGACGTCTACAGCATTCCGTCAATTTTACAAGTTATTTTTCTTCTCTCTTTTTCTTCTGCCTTTTCATTATTGCGATACATACATTTACACGTTTATGTATTATATTGATCCTTGATAGGGTTGTTTTTGATTTTTATGCTTGCCCAGAGGCTCGAACGATTTCGAGTTGATCGAAAGAGATATTCCCTAAAAATTTTAGCTTTCTGTATCGACTGTGACGCGGTCCGCTTTGCGATCGATGTATGTCTTGTGGAAATAACGTGGGAAAAACTTTTCTCTCTCGTTGAAATTTTACAAGTCGTTTGACGAATATACCGACAATAGTGGAAAATACGATGTGATATGCTTGATGATAGAGTTGTTTGTTTCGTAGCTATATACTTGACGGATCGATAATTTTATACAAATTAAACTTTGAACGTTAATTAACATACGAACACTTTCGTTTACAAATTTTATGCATCAGGGCTTTTCTTAGATCTTTCAATTCTCTAAAGAAATATGTATTTTTCATCATATTCGATACAGTCGTCAACGATTTATTAAAATTTCAAAGAGCAAAGAAAGTTTTTCCCATCTTATTTCCACACTTTGATCACAAAACGGTCTATCTCAGAGTTGAAATACGGCGCTTGAATTTTGAAGAAATTTGTTTCTTTTTTTTTTTTTTTTTTATCAACTCGAAAACGTTTTAAAGTCTGAAAATTCAAAAATATTACACATGTATCGAGGAAACGTGCGACGCATGTATGATTACGAAAGAAAATTTTGACACCGCGAAGAACTTGATGAAAAAAGATCTGAGAATTCGCGTCGACGAACACACACCGAGGTTCAATTTCTACCGGGCGAGAGCCACGCAAGAGCTTAACGAGCTTAACTCTGTCCCGCAGCCTCGTATTTTCTCCCCAACCCGATCTTCTCGATACGTGTGGTTGCGGGGCACACACCGAACCACGGAAACGAACCAATTACGGGAACAGAGAGAAGAAGGGAGGGGGGACTCGCTGCAGGCCGATCGACTTGCACCGAGCTTTTTCAGGAAATATATAACAATGGGAAATCGAAAGGTGCGGGTGATCAAGAGACGGGAGAAGCGGATCGATCGTCTTCTTCTTATTCTTCCTCCTTCTCCATTCACTCGATCCTCGTCATCAACTCTAAGACCGCGCTATTTTATTATGCAAATGCGATAAATTATTGTTGCAATAATGTCAGCCGCAATGTTTTTTGGTTCTTCAATCGATGCAGCACAAGGAAATGAGTAAAATTGATGGAATGAAATTTGTAAAGGATTTGGTATATTTACAGGTGAATTCAAAATTCGGATACTAGAAAAACACTGCACATTGCTTAAAAAATTTTCGGGGAATGTTTTTTTGTTCGTTGTCACGTGAAATGAATTCCTTGATTTTTCTGAATAGACACGAATTTTTTAAAAATAGATTGTTTATAAAATTCGTTGATAACTTTTGGGAATTATTATTATTATTCAAACTTTATATTCTTATCGGATTCATTTTAGTCGGTTATTTACAGATTTTTATCTTATCACAAAGTATTCAATATCGTCGACGAGACTCACTTTTGTTAAAAAATGTATACATCCTTGAACCGAATAATCTGTAAACTTTAATCCCGTAGAGAAAATTTAGAAAGAAAAAATAAAGAAAACTACAAAAAACGAGAATTTCTATACGCATATTCAGCGCGTGAAAAATCTATTTCCGTGAAAACGACTCTAAAGCCTTGCGGTAAAATCCGTCGGAATTATCCCCAGTCGATGGTAAGAAAAAGGAGCCAAAAAAAAAAGAACCTATCGTTTTAAGGGTCGCAAATCCATCCTTGTTTTACTCGAGAGTATTTTCCACGTGTCGTTTATTACGAATAGGATAAGCGGCCCGAAGTGTTTGCGGATTTTCGAGTAAGTTTGTCTTTCCCAGAGCGACTGCAGTTCAGAGATGAAGTGTCCACAGGTTTTAAAGCGTTCGTTCAGCCCACGTTCCGGGCGTTTAACGATGTTTGGTGATAGTTGACGGACTCGTAGAGTTTCCGAGTGATTCTTCACGTGGATATAGAGAATCCAGAGACCAGTGGCTGAAAAACCTGGCGCGTTGACCCCTCGTGTCGACTCTCCAACACGCGACCAAGAGACATCCAAATTTAATTAAGTACCGATATTTACTTAACGGATCTCCACCTCCGTTACCTTTTTCCCTTCCGTCGACGAGCACAGGTAAATCCATTGTGTTCGAAAAAACTCTGCCGCACCTCTCTCGACGTTCATGCTTGACGCGACCACTCGAGAACTTCTCTCTTCTCTCCTAGGCTTTGGATAATGGCGGTACCGGAACGAGGGGGGAGGAAAAATGTCGAGAACCATCGACGAGAGTGATAATCTCCGATGGTTCCTGTATGGCGGAGGGACGAATGGTCGGAAACTTTGTCCAGTTTTTTATTCCACGTGTAAACGGCAACGTTGGCAGAAAAAATTTTAGTACAACTGTTGGAGGATTTATTTTTAGTTTTTTATTATTTTTTTTTTTTCATCCGAATTTCGCGTACGATATTTTAATCCGTATCGACTCGAACACGTTTATTAGAGACGATCGTTAATACGAATTGATTTTTGTTTCGGTACGAAAATACGTCGCAGTTTTACGGAGATTTTATCCAAATCGTTACGGATGTGAATTTTTTTTTGAATGATTGATCGAAATATACGTTCGGCATTAAATCTAGCGGGGAAGAAAATTAGAGAACGACGAATTCGACCGTGTTTTGAATCGGAAATAACAATCGGTTGCGTGAAAATATTCGTTGTTAAAAAAAAAAAAAAAAAAATAGTTTCGGAAAATTTATGTACCGAGTAAAAAACTAATCAATTTCGAACAGTGTTGGACAATTCGTTCCAACGAAGGCTGATTTGTTTGGAAAATTGGTCTGAAATTTATAGATTGCGAACGAAAATGTGAAACTGTGAATCAAAATAACGACTCGAATGACTTTGATATTTTTTTTACGCAACAAGGAATTACTGAAATCGTTGAAAATTATTCCGAATCTCTGGATTTTACGTGAAGAAATCGTGAAAAACGTTTCAAGTCTTGCTGCGAAAACTAAACGATTTCAATTCGTTAAAATTCCATGGATTTTCAGCTCTACGTACCTTCGTCGATTTTCAGTTTACCCCATGTGATTTTCATTAATTTTCATGAAAAAATCATTTGTACGAAAATCATGATCGAACGAACGAAAATCACAAGAAAAGTCGACGGTATTCGCTCTAAATAAAATTCAATGAATCGTCGCAATTCGTTCGATTTCCATTGAAATTAACCAATGACCGATATATTTTAAACCCAAAAAATTACCCTCGTTTCCCGAGTTTCTTCTACGCAATTACAAAACGTGTATCGTTCGAAAAGGGGTGCGAACTCGCAACTACCAAAATATTCCAAAGCTCTTCCACAATTCCCGTTCATATTAAACTCCTTTCATTTTTAACGTTTCCTAAAAAAAAAAATAAAAATATCCCTCTAAATTCCCTCCTCATTCCCCTGCTATACATCATATTTCCACGCAGACCATGAATTGGAAGCTGAAACTCGCTACCGGGAGTCGGTCAGCCTCCTCCTCCTCCTCCTCCTCCTCCTCCTCCTCAGTCGGCCGACAAACGGGTCGCGTGCTCTTCTGGACCGAAGAGAGGCGCCGTGATCTCAGGGCCTCTGGATGGAGGGCACTTCCCGAGGCTGCTCTTTCCCCCCTCACCCCCCCCACCCACCATCCCCCTCCCAGCCCCGCCATCCTCCTCCTCCTTCTCCTCCTCCCCGCCATCGGGGACAAATTCGAGTCTCCCCCTCCCCCCTCCCCCCCCCACCAACGCCACTCACGCGATAAGTTTCCAGCCTCCTCAGGATCCCGACTACCCTCCCCCCCCCCCACCTCTACGCCGCCGTCGCTTTCCTATCCCACGGGAGATTTTCCTTGCCGGGCGGAAGGGGTGGGGAGGAGGGAGAGAGGCGTGCGTGCCGCACCGACAAACGACGCCACCGCCGCCCCTCCGACGCCGAATGGAAAAAGAGGTGGCGGCGTTGGGGAGGGGCAGGGGGGGGAGGGGGAGGGAGGGAGAGAACACCGACCGGCTGCCCGACGCTGGGGAAAGAGAAATTGAACCGCAGCGCAGGCAGCAGAGGGAAGGACTTGCGAGCCGAAGCTTCGGAGCAACAGTCTGCTCCGCGATCCCGAGGTGCGAGGAACGAAATTCCGGAGCCTCGGCGACGTGTGCGAGTTTATTCGAAAACGGGAGCTTTTTGAATAATTGAGAAGATTGCTGTTTTGTTTTTTTTTTTTTTTTTTTGGTTTTTTTTTTTTCGTTGTCCAACGTTGCGAATTCTTTAACTCGAAAAGTTTCGTCGAGAGAGTTGATTGGAGCTTTTTGTTTCGGAGTGGTTGTATCAACGTGTAATATCAGTTGTTGAAATTTATCTTTTTTTTTTTTTTTTTATGCTTGACCGAGATCGGGGAAAGGATATTCGTTGTAACAATTTGTGGAGTAAAAGTTATCGTTCGTTGAAACGAAATGATAATTTGAAACGAAATGATAATTTGAAAGGTGAGTCAGTGCGATGTAATTGATGAGAATCGAGGTGATTATGCGACGGATGAGGGAAAACGCAGCGTGTGGATGCGGTGAAATGATTACCTCGATGTGTTGCAATTGTTCCAAGTGTTTCGGACGTGTGCGGTATTTGTTGAATTTATCGTGATTGTGGAATCGTTTTTTTTAACGTCGAAATGCAGTTTCGTGGAAGTTAGAAGAAGAGGGGGATAGATAAAACGGTAAAAATACGCAAGATTAAACCAACGCCTACGACAGTGCGGAGTAATATTCTTGAATCACATTTTCCGTTTCTTTTTTTTCTTTTTTTTTATTTTCCTTCGCAATTTCAACGATGAAACCTGTCGGATTGTGAATAAATCTCAACCTGCTGAAAAGTGATTTTCCGTGCAACGTGTTAGATATAATAAGAATAATAATAGTGATACACAATGAATAGCCGAAGGTGATTATTAGCTGTGTGTATTTATGGTACAAAAAAAAAAAAAGAAAGTGGAATAATGCTGAAATAATTATTATAATTAAAAATGCAGCCATCGTAGCGGATTTATTTCACCATCTCTAAGACGCTGCGTATAAAAAGGTGAATTTCAAAGATACGAGTTCGATAATTGTATTCGTCCAGATTTTTTTACACGAATCTATTTTTATGTCCTTTTTGTTTTTTAATTGAAGATTTTTTATTTTCATCCATTAACCGATTCAGGGATCGGACACCAAAAAACTTGCGACTTAAACTGTACGCGCTAAAATCTACGTAGGAGAAATTGAAAATCAACGCGATGCAACCTTTTAAATATAACGTACGTTGGAATGACTAAAGTTGCAGCTGATGGAATTCTTGCCAACGATTTATAAGATTCGTGTAATAATGACCAGTTTCTTTTTCTCCTCTCCGTGTCTACGAGAAAATTTATCATTTCAACCGCTGCTCACTTAATTGGAACTATTTTTTTTTTTTATATTTCATGATCACTCGACGAAATTTGTGCAATTAAAACAGAAACTATTGTACAAAAGTTGTTGTAATCGAATCACGATATTCGTTAATTTGTTTATTTTTAATTTATTCATTAAAAGAAAAAAATTAACATCGATATCCTTCGAATCGGAATAAATCAAGTCAAAATGTTTTTCGAACATTTGTTTGTTTATGAATATCAAATAATTCGAATTCACCATACAAGAGTCGCCATACATACATATAAAGGAATTTCAATACGTTGCGTTAAAAATAATGCGGCAATTTAAAAATGATTTTCAAGGAGATGGCTTTTCAAAATTAAAGCACGCAATTTTGCTTACAACGATTTTTCTCGAAACACGCATCGTTCCGGTAACGTTACCTACAACTTAATTTCATCGTCCCGATTTTTCGCTCGATCTAAAAAGCCGCCAACTTCCTTCCGGCGCAGGCTTTGAATCGACGATCAGACGCGTCCGCACACCGTATCAGAGTTTATCTTTTCTGGCAAGGCAGCTGCAGCGACGAAACTCGACGTCTTATTTCATCGGGCACGATCAGCCTTTCCACGGCTATGAAACACCGCACGATGCGATTAAGGAAATCGTGAAACTCGAGCGAAGCTCGAAAGTCGGTCTCCTCGAGTCGCGACGCCGTTTTTCCCGGTTTCTTGTAAACTGGTATAAATTATGGAGAATGTCCGGAATGATTGGGCAACGCTGCAGTGCAACAAGGAATTACCGTTAGAACGGAATTATAAATTCTCAGATCAAGTTTTCCTCGTCTTCGAGTTAGTTGCGTAAAAGCTAGGAATTTGGACGAAACATTGAGGAACTTCGCTCGGTGTAAAAAAGCTTTATCTTCGCACAAGGCGATCGGTTTTTAATTTTTAAATTACGAGACTTAAAGACTCGGGATTTGCGAGAAAAATTATTCCGAGACTTCGGGATCGAGTAATCGAAGTGTTGAAAAGATTGAAACTCAGAATATTTCTAAATACAAAAACTTGAAGGGGATTGAATAAATATCATTTTTTTTTTACAAAAAAAAAAAAAAACATTAAATATGATAAGCTTAATAAATGTATAATGTAAAAATTCAGAATTTCAGCCGTTCAAAATTTTGCGCTATAGGAGAATTTTTTAACGTAGACAGAGAGAAAATGAAGAAAGTTTAGCTTTTCGCTCTCGATTTATTTAATATGTACCGATCTTTATCCACCAATTGAGCGTTTTATTTATACCTACGTTTAGAAATTATACGATAATAACACACGTTGAATTCGGTATAACAATGCCGGGATCTTCGGGCAATAAACGTTGCCGTTTATGATGCGATTCCCTAAACTTTGTCGTAATGCTTTATTATATCGATAATCCGGCTGTATTTCTCCCACCCATATGTATTCTTTATCGTTTAAACGTGCCGTTGAACCGGCGCCTGAGAATCCGCGTGCAAATCGTTACGTTTACATTGCAAAAAAGAAAAAAAAAAAAGAAAAAAAAAACAAAGAAAAAGAAAAAGATTCTCAGTTTTTATCCCATTTTTCGAAAACCACGTTCTCAGATCAATCCGATCGTTCGAGGTTCGAGAACCAAATATCAATATCAGCAATCAGCGACGATAAACGACTTGCGGATCTATGCTCGAAGCTTTGATCGGTGAAGCTTGATTGCAGGCAAAAAAAAAAAAAAAAACTTCAAAATATCCCAACAACCAATCAATTACACATAAATACGGATTATTTAGCTATAATTTCACTATTTCATAATCATCGTTGAATGAAATTGAATCGAATGATATTACCGACGGCTCGAGTTTTCATTCAAGCCCGATCGATCCGAAATTCAGGTTTCACGTAAAGCCCGCAACTATTTCAGTAATCGAGGACAATCGGTATCGTCGCGCCTTTTTTCGCTTCCCCCAAATACGTACGTATTACATGCATTCATATGCATATAATTAAACATGTGCATACGTATTCACATGTGTGGCAATATGTATATGTATAGGGTACAGGTATATAACCCGGAGACAAATCGGTACTCATTTTTCCCTGTTTCCCTGGTTCCTCTCTTTTATTTTATTTGTTTATTTATTTTTTCTTTTTTTTCCCCTCACCTCCGCCTCTTCCCTCGTGCTTTATTCTGTCGTCGCGTACGGGTATGTAGGAGCTTGCGCAAGCACGGTCAAGAAGAAACCGAAACAGAGATGTCCGTCGAGAAGATCCGGTGGTGAAAAAATAAGAAACCGAAACGGGACAAAGAATCGTGACGAAACATTTATTTTTTTCTCCACCTTCCTCTTGTAGTCGGTACAAAAACTGACCAAAAGTTGTGCTTTCTTTTCTTTTCGTTTCGACTTTTCTTTTTTTTTCCTCATTTTTTTTTTTTCTTTTTCGGTGCATAACAAGAGTTCCTTTCACACGACGTTGCTGTAGAAAGAAGAAAACGATCGTTATCCAGCTTCTGCCGATGTTGCTGTTCAGTTTTGGAACGAATATTAATTCTTTCCCTGAGAGAATCTAATTTCCGGTGTTGAATTTAATCTGATAAATTGTTTAACGAGCTGATGAGTGGATTATAATAACCGTTAAAGCGATGATATTTTTTGACGAAGTGACGATTTTCATCTTATTGTGTGTGTGTGTGTGTATGTATATATCGCACAACAGTTAAAGTGCAAATCTACAGTCGAATCGCAAGCCCCTTTTTTTCCGCGTGCCTACTGCGACGCCGTCTTTCGTAATTTTCAGGAAAACTACATTAACGAAATACTGCAAAGATTACATGGATTGCAAAGTGATTACGAGGATTACAAAGATTCCAGAGGCAGCAAAGATTGTAAGGATTAACCAAAGACTGCAAACATTGCACGAAGATTACCCGAGTTGCAAAGAGGTTGCAACAATTATAAAAAGGATACGGAAATTTCAAAGATACCAGATACGGCAAATATTACAAAAATTACCAAAAGACTGCAAAGATTGCACGAAAATTGATTACCCCGATTGCAAAGAAATTACAAGAATTACAAAGATTCCAGAAACAGCAATGATTACAATGACTAACAAAATCGGCAAAAATTACACGATAATATCGTACGGATTGCAAAGTGATCAGAAAATGTACAAAGATTCCAGCGACGGCAAGGATTACAAAAATTACCGAAAGACTGCGAGGATTACACAAATATTACACAGATTGCAAAGTGATTGCCTACGATTACAATGGATTACGTGCGATTACAAACGATTACAAGAAATTACTTGGCTTAGGTGGACCAAATGGAAGAAAAAAGAAAAGAAGAAAAATCGACAGTAAAGGAATAAAATTTGACGTATATCTGACATAATGCGAAGCTACGATTAATTTTCTACTTTGGCGAACGAAAGTGGATGATAAATAATAAGATAAAAAAAAAAAAAAAAGCAACCATCGAGAAGAAAAAAAAGGTTTCTTGCAACGCGCAACGAGATTTTCGGAAGAAAAATCATCTCGCGCGACGCGTGGGTAAAAAGATTCGCTTTTCTGTTCTACACGCACACACACACACACACATATATATATATATATATATATATATATATATATATCGGCCGGCTCGGACGCAACGTCGCCAAGGGGCAGGGGATCACCCTCGTGGGATTTTATGGGGAAAACGTGCGCGGACGAAAAAGTATACACGTGTGTATGTATTACATAACCAAACATACCTAACTTCGCGGGCTTTTTGCTGCCGGTGATTCGGAAGTCTGACGGGAGAACTTTTAATAGGTTTGTCGTCTTCCCATGGTGTCCCGTAAGAACAGAAAAAAAAAAATGAAAGGAAGAAAAAAACGAACACCCCGTTCACAACAAATTCCACGTTTACGGGATATTCGAAAAGATTTGGGAAAAATTACAAATACACGAATGCGGAGCGAAGAGTACGTGGTGTGCCTACTTTAGTTGTACTGAAAAACCTGTTGGTAGGGAAAAATGAAGAACGTAAATCGAGGAGGGAATTGAATTTTTAAAAACAGTTGCTCGGTGAACATGTACAAATATATGAATCGCAGCAAACCTTAAAAATAGAATATTAACAGGACACGAGAAACGATTCAAGGATGTTTCCGGAACTTTTTAAGGGCAAGAGAAATTCAAGGATATTCAGGATCACTGGAGACCACGTTTCCTCTCCTCTCCTCTCCTCGGCTTATATATCATATCATCAGCCTCGGAATCCGCTAATGATTGAGGATTATAATATTCCGCATGAATTCATTAATTTTTCGGTCAAGCACTCTTTTTTTTTTCTCCTTCTTTACCTTATACAGCTGTAATACGATTTCATCACGTTTTTACTTGTATAAAAAAAAAAGCTCTTTTCCTTGTTTCTTTTTTTTTTTTCTCTCTCTCTCTCTCGCCTCGTTTGCGACGCTGCTTACGTTGTACTCGCGATTCACACGCACGGAATATCTACACAAACTTGAGTTGATAAAGAAAAATGTCCGTGGAGTTTTTAACTAAGCTTGAAATTTCATTGCGGCCGTATTCCTACCCGCTTTCACCGCGGCTCGATAAATGCCGTCCTGGCTGCTCGGCGGTAATTTCTTAGAGATATTCACCAGCGGACTTCGTTTCTGCATTGTATATATATATATATGTATGTATGTATGTATAAAGTATAGGCGCAAATACCTTCAACCCAGTGCGTCGTAAAAGCTTTCGTTTCAAGCAAATGAAATAAAAAATGAATAAAAAATGAAAATAGTTAAGAACCGATCGGTAACCGGAACAACAAATTTCTCTCAGTGTCACAGTTTTTTTTCTTCTTTCTCATTATTCGTCACAAATTTTGTCAAGTTAAAAAAAAAAAAAAAACGAATCATCCCACCGTACGTATTTACAAGTCGAGTCGAGCGACGGTTTCGAAATTCTGAAAAAAGACGGCCGCCGCAAAAATGTTGATAATTAAATTACGTTCCGGCTCCGACCGCGTCCCGGGAAACGCGGAAAACTGCAGGCGGCGAACGTGCGCGTTTTTCAGACATCCGCGCCGCGGGCGAATCAGGAAACAGAAGCTGCTCTCGGAACGCTTTCCTTTCCGTATGTACGTACATAAACGCTGCAACGTCGACGTGCTCGTGTGCTTGCAAGCACACACACGCCCGCGTGTTGCGTCGAATTTCCCCGCAAACGGAACGGCGACGTGCCCTTTAAATTCCCACGTGGGACACGCCGAAATTACGTATGCTTATTACCACGCATATTAGGCAAATTTCCAACCCGCACGGTCCGCAGAGCGACTAGCTATAAGCTTTTCCCGTAAAGCACCGCGGTTTCTAATTTATCCTGATTAAATTTTACCTACGGTAGTCACGTGATGTTTTTTAATAGCGTGAGAAAAAAAAATTTTTGAGGAGGATGTTTCTCTTTTTTTGTTGGAAATAGTTTAACAAAAATTTCACGCATATACGCTTGTCGATATCGTTTTTATCGGCTGTTATTATTATTTTTGTTATTAATGTCTCGGAAAATTTTGAAATCGTTTCAAACACATTCGGAAGTCACTGTAATAATTCATCCCGGCGGGCAGCTACGTCTAATAAACTTTCTTTGATACCGTATCCGCCACTGCTGAGCTGTAGCTTTATACAACGGAAATGGAGCTTTTACGTCCAGGCACCGGGGTAATGATTTTTATTTCCTTCCACTCTTCATGAAAGCTCTTAGCAAAGCCAGAGTCTCGGATCCCGGATTTTCAGCCTCTCGTCTCAACTTCATATCTCCGCCAACAGATGCGTCGAAAAATCCTGAGAACTCGTTTTTCACTAGTCGCGAACGAAATTCAATTTACGTACGGGTGTAAGTTTATTTTTTTTTTTTTTTTTTTAATTGTTTTTTATAGCTTTAATTTTTTGAGCTTCGATTTTTATTTCGCAACTTTGCCGCGGCCGACGCGAATATTATCGAAAGATAAATTATAATTTTTCTTTTCTATTCTCTCGCAAACGTAGCTGTCCCTAAAGTTTCCTCACCTTCGTCCCGTGTAATTCCGCCCAGCCAAGCAGCGGCAGCAGCATCAACAACAGCAACAGCAACAGCAACTCGAAACCCGTCGACCGATTTACGAGCGGTTCCATAAACCAGACCTTGCAACTTTGAACCGACCCAAACGCTGCGCAGCTCTCCGCCACGGTAGTTGGAACAAGTTTGTAACACTAAATCTAGGGGGCGTAAAATTTAACTTGGGCCTTCGGAGGAGCTGACTAATTTCACCTCGGACCTCGGGAAACCCGAACGCAGCCGGGAAATTATTTAAAAACCCGTTGAAATGCGTTTTTTGTTTTTTTTGAATAAATTTTGTGTTTACGGAAGCGACATCGACTCGGCGAAATTTTTGACACTGCAAAGGATTGCCAACGTGTCTTACAATTATCGGACGAGACTGTATTACAAATTTAAATATTAAATATAATATATGAAATTCTCAAAAGATCCGTTTCGTTGATTTTATTTTTCTTTTTTTTTTTTTACTTTTGTTTTTACTTTACTCTCTTTTTTTCTTAGGTTATTATATTCATTAACGCTCGTGAAATTTCTCTGCCTACGTGCATGTATGCGTGTTTAATACGCTTGCGTAAAGTGTAATTTATTACATCAACATTTTTCATATCCCTTGTAGATAAATTTTTATATCCACGTACGTTTGTGTATAATATTATATACACACCACCTGCCGTTTGCTTCTTCAACGATTTCATATTTAAAGTTTCTTTATATTTTCTCATTCCGCGAATCACTTTTTCCTAAAAATCGAATAAAATAAAAGAAAAAATAAAAAAAAAAAAAGAAAACATTTTTCAATCATTTTTGCATTTAATTCGTAAACTGTGTAAAGTTTCCACGTAATGTCGACGGGTACCAAAGAAACGTCATTCATAAATTTTGACCGTCAAAACAGTCGGAAAAAATTTGAAAATCCCGACGAAAAAGAGAAGAAAAAAAAAACTAGAACTTGAAACGATCTAAAATTTTTTTACGTTTTTTGAAATAGGTACCTTCTTACAATCACCTCGTTGAGTCGAAGATTCATTGGAAAATAATGTCCTGTCTATAACTGTATCGAACTACGAGCGATATATATTTTTTTTTTTATGAGCTAATAAAAAATGGCCCCCAAAATTTACAATGTCATACCGAGTTTTCGTACTCGACACCCGGTAATTGTAATAACGTTGAAAGAGACGCGCCCGACGCCATTTTTGATTATGGCACCCTGCAGAGGGGCCGTTTGAACATCATCACGAGCTACATCCAAGGTGTAGTCGAATCGAGGCGAGAGTTGGCCGAAACGCGAGAGCCAATTAATTTGCGGTGGTTACCAACGCGGTCAAGACAGGCGTGACCGATTCGTTATAAGACGGTAATTAACCGCGTGTACACGGCTAGAATTTGTATTAGCATATACCACGCCCCCGAAGTTTGTCACGAGGCCAACGAGAGCCTCTCGAAATTCAAATCGCGATTTTACTATCACTCTGTCGATTTGTAAACACGCGTTCCGTTGTTGAAACGCGTCGATCCCGGCAGAAGTTGACGTTTTTTGACTATCGAGAGTGGGGAGAAAACATGCGAATTATATGTAATTCGAATTTTTAACCAGAAATTCAGATTCGTCATTGGATGATTTTAAATCGATATGAGAGCTTGGATTCGTTATCGGTGACAAAAAAAAACCTCCGCCTACCCAATTTCTACGATAATCGGAATGTTTTTAGATTTTCTTTCAAACATTTCGGATAGCCATTTTGGATTTTGCAAACTGACTTCAGATTCGTAATTTTCATCGAAATTTTCATCGAAATCCAAATGTTTTTAGTTTTTTTTTTTTTTTTTCATCCTATCGAACAAATTTTGCAAATCTGACCTTAGACTCGTGAATAGCGAACCAAAAAAACCTCACGGTACCAATTTTTATTCGAATCCGTTTATCCATTTTCAAAATATTATCATTTTTATTTGATTTTTTTTTTTTAATTCTGTCATCCGATCCGAAACGTGAAGTTAAAAATTATTTATCAATTACTGTAAGAGAATATTAGCATTCTTTTTTTTCAAATCACTTTTACGTTCGATCTGTAACGAAAATATTTTCGAATTAGTCTACCAAGTTTTGTTTAATTTCCCAAAATACAGAAAAACCATCACTTTTTCACGTGCTACAAGAAGAGTAATCTTTTCTTTTTCTAATTCAGGGATTTGACTGATTTGAGAAAATAATTTTAGCATCCAACTACTCGAGTGAATTAATCCGTTTCAAAGATATTATTGTTTCATATGAAATTGAACATTTCTCTAACCGTACAGCGATGTAAAATTTTCCGTTACCGGATTTTAAAAAATTGGATTGATTTCCAAAACGTTTCATCTCTTCGCATCATCGTTGTTATTATTATTATTATTATTATTATTAATATTAATATTATTATTGTTCCTAGTTAACCAACGTACGTACATCGTCAATGTCGAACCGTATCGCACGGTGAGAAAGAAGTGAAAAGTTAAAGTTAAAAACGAATGAAGAAAAAAAAAAAAAAAAAAAAAAAACACCACGCACAAAAGTATACCGAGGTAGATCATTTTCCACAAAAATTTCAGTCCGTTGCGATACTCTGTCGGATCTGTCAGTCCGAAATGAAATCCAGTGGAAGGATTTTCGGACTATCCCCGGCTGAAAACTAGAAAAAAAGGGATGGAGAAGGGGGGGGGGGGGGGAGGGAGGGGGGATGAAAATACAAACGGAGAAAAATAGAAAGTTGAATTCGACGCGAAGCGGTAGCGGCAACAGGATCGCATTTCACGGAAAATATGTCCGACGGAATTATTATAAATGAATAAAATGCAAGTTACAGTTTAAATGATGCAAACTCCTGCAGCGGCTCGAATTTCAACAACTCACGCAGCGTACGTCGGATATTACGTTTCCTCGTGAAAATTCGACGATATGATTGTGCGACTGACAAATGCAAAAGGAAAAGAAAAAATTAAAATTAAAAAGATTGTAGTTGGGAAGTTTGGAAAAAAATCAGTTTTCAAATCCTGGAACAAATTTAAAAAATATTAGTGCGATGTGTTTATTTTTTTCTTTCACCCTGTCGTGAATATTATGTATATTCTATGGGTATACCTATAAATGAACGTAATTACACAGATCTGCAACGATAAAACTGTACAGTTTTTTTTTATATACTATATATATTTTTATTCACTGAAACCGGGAAAAATAATCAAAAAATTTCAATCACGTTAGGTTTTTTCTTGAATCTGTGTTCGTAGTTTTATTTAGCGTGAAACTCTCGTTCAACTCGAAATCTGGTATACTATTCTTGATTCTAAAAATTCTGGGCAAAAGCGATTTCTTACTTTCATTCAATACGTATCAGAGTCAGACTCGAGAATAAATAGAAACAGGGAAAGAGAAAATGGAAAGCGGAAGCGTGTTCGGAGAAGTATCGAAGAGAAGAAGAAAAGATTTCAAAGGTGAAAAGAACGAACACTGAACGTTGAGTAAATTTTATAAACAAATTGTTTGTTTGTAATTTTATAAGAAATATCGTTTAGTCGATTGTAATGAAATGTTTGTTTTTTTCATTATTGTTAATGAGGGAAATGGAAGTAATTGTTGGATTCAGCACAATACTGACCAAAAATATCCCATGGAATCGATGTGAAATATTTCTTTGCATATCTCGTTGCGAATCATACGTTCCGTAACCTAGTCAGTAAACAATTAATCCCACTCGTATCTCGATTCGGTGAATATCCGATGTTAAATTCCTCGTTTTCTCGAATCGTGTTTCAGTACGCCGACGAGGAGTATGGAGGAGCTTGAGACGCTGGAAGGTACGGATTGCCCCGAGTGTCCAGGACCTCCACCTGAATTCCGGCTTCCACCACCGCCTCGGCCACCATTTCTAACCGAGGGAACATTTTGCTCCGAGGCGCCACTCGCCGAAATCGAGGATTGCGTCGCGATTCCGGTGAGTGACGATATCGCAATTCGATCGACGAAGAAATAATCAACGAAATTGTAAATCGTGCAGCGAGCACCGATATCCAAAACTTGGCTCGAATCCCGTCGTGATCAAAAATAAAATAAAAAAAAAAAAAGAACGAAAGAAAAATTAAATCCGGCCCGTTTTTTTTTTTTTTTTTTTCCAACTTTTCGTCAAACTTGTACTATTTTATTATGTTGAGACATTATATGATAGAGTAAATGAGTTATAGAAATTCATTTTTTTTTTTTTTTTTTAACACTTTGCGGAATGACTTTTTTTCAAAGCGTTCGAGAGGCTTTCAAAGAGATTAGAAAAAATTTTTTCAGGGTTTCTTCTCAAAGTGTTAAACTGCATTGCATACAAAATTTGATAGACGCGAAAGTTTGGAAGTATCGTTGGCAAAAATTGATGTTTAGCAAACTAACGATTTCCTAAAATGCTCGCTTTTGACACGTAGGGTTTAAATACGATAATTTTTGCCGCGTGTTTGTCTCAGAGGAAAAAAAGTCAAGGAGCTGCGAGTATACCGTGAAATAAATAAGAAAGCGTTATTACGTAAGAGCGAAGAGGAAAATTGTAAAAGCGTATTATAGTTACCTGTATGCATGCATCATATCTATAACCGAAGAAAAGGGATGCTGCGAAGCAGGTTCAGAACTCCGTAACTTTAAGCGGATCAAAGGATAACCAAGCATGAAGAGTTCTTTCCATCCTAGAACGTAAAAATGTCAAAAATTCTCTTTGATAATACTTCGAGTAGAAAGAAAAAAAAAAAAAAACGACAAATCGCGACAAGAATAAGAATAAGAAGAAGAACAATAACAGAAGTGTTTAGTCTGGTGATAATGATAACAATCTCAGGCTCACCGAGGATGTAGAGAAATAGGATATCTCCGAGAACTTGTGGGGGGGGGGGGGGGGGGCGGAGGAGGAGAGGAGAGAAGAAGAAGAAAAAAAAAAAATCAACAGGGAAAAATCGCTGGAGCAAAACGCCAACGGTTTGCACAAAAAGAATCCTCTAACCCCCGTGTTCCCGACTATGAGGTCGTAAAACGTACACAAGGCGAGGTGAAATAAGGCAGAACCACTCGAGGATGAACGGCATTTTACGCCGTCACCCGGTGAAAAAAAGCTCCGCCGATGATCGCGGGGCAGGGGAGGGGGGAGGAAAGATAAAAAAAAAAAAAAATTAGACGAGAAGAATTAAGGGAATCGTTGAGCTTGCTTCGGTGCAAAGTGGATTCCGTGAACGGCGACTCGCTAATTCCTTTCGATCAGAAGGATGGCGCAATTAACTCGATGGAATAATAAATTTTGCGTGTTGAGAGATAGGAAGGAAAAAAGAAAAAAAAAGAAAAAGAAAATCCTCGCCTCGCTAATCGTAGCCAGATGCAAATTGTAATAATAAACGGCAAAAATCGCACGATGGACGCGGTGTTCATTTCTTTTTTCTTTCCTCTATTCTGTTTTTCAGTGATTTACAATTCATTTGTTTACCTTGTTGCTTGTTACTTTTTGTTTATTTATTCGTTTTTCTTGACGGAAGGAAGGAAGACGGAAGAAGAGAATGCGAAACGAAGCGGAGTCGGGAATTTTTAATGTTTTCTTTTTTCGATCGTTGCGATCTTGATGTTAAATTTTACCGTAACGAAAAAACGAGAACTCGTGGATCGATTTTGATTCGATGTTATTACGATGCAATACCGATCTACACGTATGCTGAAACCGTAAATTTTTAACAAATATCGGCAAGGTTTTTAAATCGTGAGTATAAATCGGTAGTATAAATGTATACATGTATGAAAGAGAGAAGGAAGATGTAAGACGATTTATAAAAAATTAAAAAAAAAAAAAAAAGTAAAGCAAGACAAAAGCTACGGTGTATAAAATAATAACGACGCAACTTGCGATGTAATTTGAATTCGTTCTCTCGCTCCTTCCGCTTTTGTTGCCGCGAAGCTGCAAGTTCGAGTCCAATAATAATAATAATAATAATAATAATAATTAGTCGAGCGAGTTGCAGAACGAAACGAGAGCAGCGCCGGCTTTGAATAAAAAAAACACAATTCATCCACAAAAGGCGACTTACACACTTATTATATTGTTCGGAGGGTTTTGCGCTGGGTTGAAAAACGAGAGTGGTAAAAGAAAGGGTTGTGCTTGCGGAAGCGTTGACACCGAGTTTCCGGTTTTCCTCTCATTTTAACCCCCTTTTTTTTTTTTTTTTTTTTTTTTTTTTTATATCCCTCTCTTTTTCACTCTCTCGGTTGATTATTATTATCGTTATCATTATTGTAAATATTTATGGTAGGAAGAGAAATTTCTCTCTGGAAAAATTCGAGCTACTGGCATTTCTTTAAACCGTATACTACCCGGTAGCTCTTTGACAAAAGCGACGCAGTTTCTTTCGTATCATTTCTTTCCAACCCCCCCCCCCCCCATGCCTCGGTTTTTTACTCTACACGATACGAGCTTCCAGTCCGCTATGTAAATATATACGTACGTAACAGGGAGTAAAAACTATACTTTTTACTATTAATAGATCGGAAACACGTGTGGGCCCGTTCAGCCGCAACTATAATACCGAGGTCCCGTTATCGCTTGACGATTTTACATCGTTAACGGTAATTGGAGGAAGCGATTCTACGTTGCGAGCTTTTCGTCCGATCATCGCCGCGTCTTGGGTTTTTTTTTTTTTTTTCTATAAGAAAAATAGTCGAGATGATTTTTCAAAATCGAACTACGCATTATGGGATATTTGTTTAATTAACGTAAAAATAACACTTTTTTTTTTCTTAAATTTTTGCTCTCGTAGCTGATGTTGAAAAATATTGTTAAATTTTTCTTAGAAATAATTCAATCATTATTCGAAACTCGTTCGTAAACTTACGAATATCAGATGCGATAATCGTTGTTTTTGGCTCTGAGGGTTGAACGTTTTTACTGGTGAAACAGAAAATATTCGGATGCAATTACAGGGTTGAGTGGAGGAGTAAAAAATTTCTTTTAGCTTTTATATATTGACGGGAAAATAAAGAAAAGTATATTTTAATATCGTATGGCCGCCAGAGGGGATAGGAGAATTGATATCTGAGAAGAAGAGGAAGAGGAAGAGGGGGGGAGGGGGAAATAAAAGGGAATGGAATGGAAAGGAAGGATGATAAGAGGGAAAGAGAAAGAAAAAAGGTATAAAATTTGGGGTTTGGTATTCCTCGTATCTCTTTGATCCATGTTTCACATATTCTAATATCTAACGGCAAAGCTGGATGTGCGTGTATTATCGTATAGTAGACGGATATTACGCTCCTTTTTCGGAACAGGGCCGTTTTAACCTGAGCGTATAAAATATTGATATCGCGTCCTTACTGCTGTAAAGATAAAACCTGAGGAGAAAAAAAAATAGGAGGGACGCGCGTATCGGAAAAAGTCAAAATAATATACACGGGTCCGCGGGCTTCTCGTTGTTTCAAAGTAATAACGAACTAAATAATCGCGTCCGAAATTCAAAGTATATTTCGCACAGTGAAAACGGAAAAATGAACGTTCGTCTTAATTCGAAGATCGAAATTTGAAATCTATACGTCAAATTCCTTCTATCAAATATCAGAAATTGAGCTTTTTATCTCTACATTGCTCTAATAACCGTATCACGTTAAGAAATTTAGCCAAAGGTAAAATTACTTTTAGATTAGTTTGAGTTGCCGCACAATGTTATTTCAGTGTTCGTATGCAAATTGATAAAAAAAAAAAAAAAAAAAAAAACGATCTCAACTTCTTTAAAGGTCTTCTGGGGCACGGGTTAATATTAAAATTAAGAGCGGATTTCACTTTGAAGAATCATTTTTTAGTATTCCGAATCAATTTAAGGGGTGAGATAAATAACAATTTTTTCTTACCAATATTAAGGGGCGACTCGGACAACTTGAACATTTTGTTATTAATTGTAATGAGAAAATCGTAAAATGTTCTTGAAACGATAAATAATAAAACCCTCAAACTCAAATTGCTCCGAGTGTTTAAATTTTCTTTAAAAAAAGAAAAACCAAATTGCTAAAAATCGGTATGATTTTAGACCAAGAAAGCTGCACTCCCGTCTTAAGGGGTCGATATTGTTATTCTTGTTCCGTTGAATATTACAATTTTGTTGCATTTTTCTTTTGTCAGATTTCTCTTTTGTCTTCAGATATTCAACTTCTATGTATAGGCTGCTTCTTTAAGATCTTCTGCTTCTTTTTCTTCATCTTCGTCCCAGCGTTCTTTCCTTATTCTCCTCTCTCTCTCTCTGTAAAATTTTAATTTAAATTTTAGCACCGCAAAAGCAGACACGGGGAGGTACGGAGTTTGGGGGAAGTTTTGCGAACCCTCGAGTTTCCTGCAGAGTCGTTGAGGGTGTATTATAATAACGCTATGCTTGTGCGCGCGGGTCGGTGGTTGAGCGCAAGTGTCACGAACAGAGGTTGTAGAGCACGAAAAGCAGGTGACTAACCCCACGGCTGCAGGTTACCGACGAGGAGGACGAGGAGGACGAGAGCCGGAGGCACCAAACGGCACTCCCGACGCCTCTGATACGTTTTTGCGCAAAAGCGATTCGGGGGTGGCTTTATTGCGCCTGGGAATCCGGGCTTTGTTTCCGACTACCTACGAAAGACCCACGGGACGTTGGGGAAGGGCACGCGAAACGAGTCTAAAACGCCGGGCTAACGGGGAGGAAGCGAGGAAAGAGAAAAGGAGAGAGAGAGAGAGAGAGAGAGAGAGGTTAAAAAACGAAAACACAGGTATCGAAAATTACCGAGAAAAAGACGAGAATTTTCTCTAACCTTCGAGGCTGCGTTGCAGGCTTGTACCCAACCGGAGTAACGATCAAAAACTTATGGGGCATTCCGCGTCAATTCGGTAAAAGTTTCACCGTGACCTTTATTTTTTTTATTTTTTTGTTTTTTTTCATCCACCAAGGATTTTTCCTACCTTATTAAGAAACGCGAAAATTTTCAAACTTTCGTTTCAATCGCTCGTCTGTGCTCCGTGATTTTTTAAACCCCCTTTGGAAAAACACCCCAAATTGATTTTTGTGAGACAAGAAACGAGGGAAAAAAAAAAACATTTAATTTTATGAAATGAAATATTTTCACCCAAGATTCGGAATGGGGTCTGTTTTTTTTTTTTTTTTCGTTTTCATTCCATTTTCAAGACTGTTTCTCCAATTCTCAAACACACTCGCGATTTGTTTCAAAATTTTATAGCAGAAAACACGAGTGAAAACAGAAACAATGATTTGATAAAATAACGAAAATAAAAATAAATAAAGAAATAAATAGAATAAAACCAAGTTCCACTCGGTTCACAAAATTCACAATTTGCACCATTAAAATTTTTACAATTCTGAAATCCAGAATTACAGTTACATATATATATATATATATGTATATATATGCATTTAGACATCTGTGCAAACGTATTATTATCGTTCCTATACATGTATACATATAAATTATTTGCTTACGCGTGTGGATTGAATCCTGGAGAAAATCGCGTATTATTTAATTCACAACCCAACCGCCTGTAAACGCAGAATGCATTTTGAGCCGGTTTACAGCAAGCATATAGAAAATCGGAAATAAATCATAAAGCGGGATGTCGATGCCGCAGGTCGGTCTCGATTTTTCGGTTATCGCTTTGCATAAATTAATTAATCCGGCTAATCCCAGATCTCGCATTTTCACGAAGCTCTCGTTCCCCGATTTTTACCTTAAATTACGTTTCCTCTTTTCGCCGTTCTTAGTCCCGTTTAGCCGTTTTTTTTTTTTTTTTTTGTTTTATTGATCAGTCCTAAAAAACAGGAAATCGGGATGCAGTCCAAGGTTCAAATTTCAAATTTCAATCGCGTTTCTCTCTCTCTCTCTCTCTCTCTCTCTCTCTCTCTCTCTCTCTCTTTTTCCACTGTTCATGCAATCATTACACGTGTGATTGTGTATCGGAAATATTTGAAAGCTCTAATACAGAACATGTTTTCATCGAAATTTGAGCTTTCAGACTAATTGACCCTGCTTTTGACCTCTTTTCGCCCCTCTCTCTCTCTCTCTCTCTCTCTCTCTCTCTCTATCTTTATACATACACGTATGTATATACATATGGAGAATAGGTATCGTAATTCGTGGGTGAGAGTTTCTCCGCAGTGGCACCGCGGGTTTATAATTAGACACGGTCGCGTGTATACACGAAACGTGTAACTGTATATTGTATACACATACCCAGGGACGAACCGAGAGACAACAAGAATCTCTCTATAGAGGAAACTACAACTAGGCGTTAGTTCGCTGGCTCCTCCGTAGCTTGGGAAACTCGGATGTTTGTATACTTTAAAGTAAAACCGTTGCGGGCCAGAGTTCAATCCCGGAGAAGGGAAACGAGTTGCCCCAATTCTAATCGCTCAAACGGCGAAGCTTGCGATTAGCTACTCAAATTACGAGATCCGCCGACACGCTTTTCTTTATTCCTCATTTACGCCTGGTCGAATATTTACTTTTACAACGTACCTAATCGCTGCTATGTATTTTCATTACCAATTAACTGTGCTGGAAAATAAAATTTAAAAAAAAAAAAAAAAAAAACAATAAAAAACCAACTAATCACGGTATTTACTTTGTTGAATGTATATATACATATATATATATATATATGTAAGTTGGTGTTCTGAATAAAATTGTAAGCTTGTAAATTCGTGTGTCAGAATTGAATCGAACGAATCTGATGAATTTTTATACGATTTAAAACTATGCATCGATTCGTCCAAGCTTTTCTTCGTAATTTCATTACATATATATAATATGTGTATACATATACTTCTATTTTTAGTAAATATTATAGACTCAGCGCCGAACCTCGTCAAAGTTTTTTTTCCAACGCTTTCCGCATCGCTCGGAAATCTGTCGCGAAAAAAAAGCTCCGTCTGTTTTTTATTTTTTTTTTTTTTTCTTCACATCCGGGTTTTGGTTGTAGCTAACCTTCGATTACGGATCGGTTTCGTTTTCCTTTTTATCAACGCTGCAACAGCCCCTTGAGGCGAGGAGTTACCGATCGCTCGCAAGACTTATTCTAAACGCGAAAGGTTTCAACGGGAGATCCTTTGAACTTTTGAGGAACGTCAAAGGATACGTGGAGCAGAGACGGGAGTCGTCCTCCTCCTCGTCCTTCTCGTTTCCCGTTTAAGGATCCGCTCGATCGGATCTCGATCTAGATGTCTAACCCGGCGTCAAATTTTCCGTAGGCTTGTACAGAGAAGACTTTGAACGAGATCCTGGCATCCCTCCTCCTCCTCCTCCTCCTCCTCGGTAAAGGACCCTGAATTATGTAACCCTCCCGGCTCACTTCCTACCGGATATATCGGCCCGATTCTTTGACGTTTTCAACTCCCGTTGAATCTTTCCACCCCGGCTATATCTTCACCCGAATCACGCGCGTGTCCGAATTTCTCCCTCGTATTCTTTTTTGCACTCGGCAATTTATGCGCCCGATCAGTTCTTTCTTTCTTTCAATCAGGATTACACCCTTGTTTAATTATCATCGTTAATCCCAGTTATACGTGTCGACTACCAAATTTTTCTCAAATGCTTCTTGCGGTGAAAATGTTACGACACAAGTAGACTTTTTTTTTTTTACATCTCGCATCGAGACGTTGAAAATTCTTGAATACAACTTTCATCCGTATGTAAAAATTTAATTCAGCGTTTTCACAGGTGTCTTGTCCCATTTCGAATTGTCTCAAAAATATCGTTACGTCTCCAAAAATATTGATCCTATCGATAGATACTTGTTGTGTTCTCCGTGGGTCGATTCGTTCGTTTATTTTTCAGAAAAGCTGAATCAGTGATTCGCCGTTTTCGGTTTTTCAACCCGGTTTTTTTCGTTTCTCCGTTAAAAATAGTCTGTACTTCCTTTCCGTGAGACGTCGGTGTATGTTAATATTCCAACGAAGCGTTGGTACACGTTTCGCTTTAGTATTACATTACAACTACCGTACAAACTTATAACCGTATAATCCGAATGTTATACAAGGTACGAGATACACGGTGTAATATAACTTTGGAGCGTGATTCGTACAAGTTTTGAAAGTACGAGAGATGATTCGAAATTCAAAAATTCATGTAATCGTATTACAAAGTACGGAAACTACCCCGGAGGGAAAGGGTTACACGTCTCCTTATTTTTTTTTTTTTTCAAAATTTCCATTTCAACATATCGATCACCATGAAAACTCTGCAAGAAAGAACTTGACGTAAGAAAACGCGAATAATTTCTGGCAAAAAAATAAGCAAACGCAATTTTGTACTTCCATTTTAATTCCCGTTCCTTTGTTTTCTAAAACAAAAAAAAAAAACACCTCGGTACGGGCGCATATTTGTCGTACGTAATAAGTGAGACGAGGGGGGTGAAAGTGAAATTCCTCGTTCCTATCGGGGATTCCCGAAAATTGCCGGTAGCTAATTTGAGAAGGAAATGAGAGGCCTAACTCGTGAGGTAGCTTGCAAAGAAGGAAAAGCCCACGGCTCCTGGCTGCAAGGCTCGGGACAGATTCTGCGGTTTTACCTTAATCCCTCGTGAACAATATTCTCGGCTTCAGCGTTCGTTAGTAATTTCTCTCCTCCGGTAACTCGATGGGGGGACAAACATTCCCTGCTGCAAGTTCGGAGTAGGTGAGCGTAACCTCGTTGTTCCTCATTAGAACCCTACCCATCTCGATGTAATACCCACCTTGTGTGTAATGCGAAAAAGCAGCCTCGGATAGAAAAAGAAGAAAAGAAAAAAAAAACGGAAAAAAGAAAAAAAAATTTTTAATCGGTCATCGATAGATCTTTGTGATTAATGGATCGCACGAAAATACGTTTTTTTTTTTCCTTCTTCTCGAGTTTATTTTCTTAAATAAGTAAATCTTGTTCCTGTACACCGAATGATGACCAAAATTTTGATACGTTGCTCACAAAGTTTGCTTATCTTTCAACGCGGAAAAAAAAGAAAAAAGGAGCAATAAATGAAGGTTTCGGTTATTAGTCGATGTGTGGAATCAAAATTTATTTATTGAAATAGAAAGTCAAGAAAAAAATATATATATATATATATTTAGTTTGACCTGTGTAATTAATTGAGGAATAATAATTACTTATTAACGTTAAGTTTTATTAAATAGTAACTCAGTAATTACCTAATTAATTATTGCTCACAAGGTTTGCTTGTTCATGTGAACGTAAAAAAGGACAAGTACAAAAATTTACAAGCGGTAAATCAAGATTGTGATTATTATTCGATGCATAGAAACAAAATTTATTTATTCAAATACATAACCAGCAAGAAAAAAATAAATAAAATGTATCAAACGAATTTTTCTACGATTTATCGATCAATCGCACAATTCTAGACCTATACATACGTATACGTATAGTCTATTCGGAATGACGACGATGAAAATCTGCATGCGAGTATAAAACTCATCCCCCTTTTTTTCAACGAGAGAAGAAAAAAAAAAAAATAAATAAATAAATCAAAAAAAAAAAATAAAAAACAGAAACAAATCGCCGGCACAACGCGTGTCGCGTGCCTTGCCTCCTGATAACTATGAAACCCTTTTCGCGATTTCGCATGCCGTTCAGGGGCGTTCTAAAAGGGAGGGGTTTTTACGGGGCACGATTGGGAAAGGGCTGAGCAAGTTCCGCTCGGTGATCCTGTTTACAATGCGGAATCGAAACGTAGGCACGTGTAGCGCGGTAACCTATGCAAATTTTTGGACAATCGTGTAATTACGGAGTGCCGCGGCATTTCGAGAACATGCAAAATTCGTATAAACGGATATGCGTAGGTACACGCTTTACAAGTCACGTACGTAAATGTGCGTAAACTCGATGGCTAAATCGACGAGACAATTTTCAATTTCGTTCGTCGACATTGTTGCATCGAAATCCAGTTTATGCTGATAAAACTGCCGGACGAATTGCTAACGAAATTCTGCCCTGTTTATCGTTGAGAATGATTTTGAATTTTTTTACACATTTGCGGTAGGAAAAATAATCGACAATTTGCGAAATGAAGATTGAACATTTTTTTTTTCTTAAATTCGGTTCAACGACGTTGGTTGATGTGTAATTTTTTGATTGGATTTACATGGAAAATATTTGATTTTAGTAAAATTTATACGAAAAATACGGACAAAAAAATGAGTCATTTGAATTTTGATAAATTGTTGGGTAGTGAATTTATTGTTTTGTTTGTAAATTTTTAACAGTGTACATTTTACTAAAGTTATGATGCAAGTCTTACCCACCGAATGTTAATTACACAGCAACTGCGATTGAATTTTGTCTGATGAATATATATAATATTAAATTGTAAATAATTAAATAAATTGACAATTGCGATATGATCGTTTACTCGAAAAATAGTTTTATTTATTGCATGTATGTAAAGTTGAAAAGTAATGTTATTTTTTAATAATCAGTTATCAACAATTGCTGATATTATCTTTTAGAATTGTTTGATTCTGCGCCAAAACAAGTTGTAAATATTTTGTTTATTTTGCTGTGGTTGTTTTTTTTCTTTTTTTTTTCTTCTCTCTCTCTCACGTCTTTCCTTTCGGTAGTCGCGTTTTTCTCGCAAAATAATTCTCACTATTCGCGCATCCGAATGATCGATTTCCTAACCGAGGAGCTCGAAATACGCGGCATTGTAATTATCGAACATCGGAACATCCTCGAGTATAAATTCGTGATTTTCTTGGGCGAGCCGGCTCGGGTTAATTGGATCGTTTAATTGGCATCGGGTTATGTCTGAGAGGCCTGCAGGGTTACGCGGCATAAGGTATTGAATCTCTACGCTCCTTGTTATTTCGTTTAGCTGTATTAGCGATCGTTCGAAAACCGACCGACCCACCCACCGCTCTCTCATTCTTTCTCTCGTCCGCGCTTTCGAAAATAAGACGGAAGAGAAAATGCAGAGGATGAAATAAGACGAGGAGAGGCAACGAGGCCGATCAATACGACAACCCGCGGCCTTATGACACGAATCGAGGCGAAGACGAGAGTCTCTCTCTCTCTCTCTCTCTCTCTTTTTATTTCGTTCTTTCTTTCTTTCTTTCTTTCTTTCTTTCTTTCGTTCTCCCGGAGTTTGACGAGGTGAGTTGGAATATGAAAGGAGGGGGAGGGGAAGGAGGAAAGAAATGGAAAGAGAGACGAGAGTATAAAAGAAAGCTGAGAATAAAAGCTCGGTGATACGATTCGCCCGGTGGCTTTCCAATTTTTTGAAAGAAAAAGCGGGATGGACGATGAAGAGGAAGAGGAAGAGGAATAAGGAGAAAGGAAGATGGAGAGATAGAAAGAGGGAGAGTGGGATTCTCTTAGTTTGGCACGGGATGGGGTCTCCGCGCTGAATCCATTAGCGGACGCCATTAATATCTCCGTAATGATGAGTGATGAGCAACGCTGGCTCGCTAAGAAGGCGAAGGAGAAGGAGAAGAGATGAGAGAAAGGCAAGAGCGCACACACGCCTAGAGCTTGCGGGCACTTTCTCTCTCTCTCTCTCTCATTCTCTCTGACAAATGCTGCTTTTCTTGGCAAACTACCAAACAACAACCGATCCGCACCGTATACACGCCGAATCACGACCCCTCTACGGATCTCTTTGACGTGAGTGGTGGGGGATGGGGGGGGGTCAAAAGCCGGCACCCCAAAACTCGATCCCTCGTCATCCTCGTTTACCGTAGGATCGAAAGATTCGGTCGAGTCGAGAAAGTCGAAAAAAGTTACCGAGATTTTTCCAAACTGTTTAGAGTAATCTTTAGAGCCAGTGAAAATTTTGCAACGTCGCGAATATTGATGGTCGGGTTAAAAACTCGTCGAAATTACCAAAATACATGTAACGCGATCTATACAAAGATGTGTGACATTTTTTTCTATCCGATGTTTCAATTTTTTTTTTTTTTTTTGTAAACGGAAAAATATACGAAACGTGTCTGCTGCGCGACGACAAAACGGAACAGAACAAAACAAAAAAAAAGGACAATTTTGTATCTAAAAAATTTTTTTTTTACCATAGAAACTTGAAACACCGCGAGTAAAATATTTTCAGCAATCATTCGACGGGGGATTAATCGATGAAATCGAATCTCGTTGTGGAATTTTAAAGCCGTGCTTTTACGGGCGAAGGAGGGATCTTATTAATCGCATTATTAATTAAATATTACCGCCAAAGCAAATAAACAACCTTACCGATCGAGCCCTGCACTTGCCTATGTACGTGTATACGTATATATATGTATATGTATATGGATATATTTTCGTATAGATTCCTATGTATTATACTATACGTAGTGTAGTATATAAACCGGTGTCTGTATAATATAACTCCACGGCGTCGAAAGCGCGTGGTAAAGATTACCCCGCCACCATAGCACTCGGCTTACATAAATTTCCATATACTTTCGACGGAGTTTCCTCTCCGCGAAGAGCCTTGAACTAAAACTTGGCGCTTCAACCTCGCTGAAATTCCCCTACCTTTTTACCCCCTGCCCTTTATATCTCTCTTTCTCTTTCCCTTTCTCTCCCTTGTTCCGCTGTGAATTTCACTATTTTTTTTTTTTTTTTTTTCTTTTGTATTTTCGCTGGTTATACTTTTTCTTTGTTTTTTAAATTCGCAAGAATTTGACGGATAATCATGGGGAAATTTCGAATTTTCATTCGTCGCAAAATTTGAACGAATAGATTGTGGCGGACGATTTTTTTTTTAATCGAATAAACGAGAGATGTTATTCAATTGATATTGATTTCGAGTGATTTTTCCGGGATATTTACAGTACGTCAACTGATTATTATTTGTTTACAATCTTACTCCTGATTTACGATAAATTCTTAGCGTTCCAAGCGATTTTCATTAATTTTCAGATGAAATAGAATCACGGGAAATCGTAGAAAAATTACTAAAACTCTTCTAGATCGTTGGAAAATCATTGAAAATTAGCAAACTCTGTAAGATAAATATCGATAGAATATTGATGAATTGAAACCGTTTGGCGTTTGCGGTAAGACTTGTAACGATTTTCATTATTCGATTTTAGGTGACTTCCAATTACTGAATTAATTTTTATCGATTCCTCGTTTGTGTCTCGGTTGTACCAATTTTCATTGAAATCCATTCAACCGTTCTCAAGATATCACGATTTTTATTTGATTTTTTGGAACTTTGTTATTTAAATTATTGAAAAAATACCGAACCGATCGAATCCAAAATCAAATCAGTTCCAAGTTTGGAAAAGCCGCTTCGATTGAGACGAAGAAAAAAAAAAAATTGTATACCTAATAACAACCCGACTGTTCGTTCTCGGAATGATCACAACAACTTCCTATTTTCTCTGAAATCAGAGAAACGTGCGAAGTTAGAAAAGAAAGAAATCCATTTAAAAACAGGCAAGCCTTTTTCTCGCTCGTGATTCCCTCCGAACAACGAGTAAATAATTAATCGTCATGGTCATGATCGCACTCTAAGAGTATCGTTGTTCTGCTTACAGATGATAGATGCCTCCTACCACACAAATCCGTCGCTCCAAAGCACGGCGCTGATAATCACGAGCGCCGTCATCCTGCTGCTAATGGCCGCAATAATTTCCGTGGTATTTTGGAAGTGAGTAAATGAACAAATACGTTATACATTACGTGCACGCGCACTGCGATACATCATGCAGATCTATACACGATGTACCGGGAAACTTGAACTCTTGAAACTTTAAAACGAACCGCGCATGCGCGAGTTTTATCGGCCGTTCGCGAAACTATTTCTGCCGGCGATGCGGTTCGTACGAATTTTCGAGGTTAGAATCACAAACAATCGAGGCAGTGACTCGGAGAGGTTTGGGAAGCGTTCTCTTGTCGAGTCGGTAAGTTGATTCATCGAGGAACGGCCGGAGTCCAATGCTTTCGCTCTTTGAAGATTGAAAAGTACAGATTTTTCGCAGGTTGGCCCGCCTGCGCGGAAGATTTCGCCGACCAATGACATCGAACTATTCGGCGCATGCGCGGTTCGTTTTCAACTCTCAACAGATCGTCCCGGGGTACGTACGTGTAATCGATACGATACGGCGGCGATGATCGGGATAATCTCTTTATTCGCCGCCCCTGAACCCTGGAGACGTCGCGAGGCGAGGCGTCGTCCCGAGAAATGGGAAATCATTGGTATTCGAGTAGCTCTTAAATTAGCCAAAAATAGTCCGGCGGCATCGGGGGGTTGTTTTAGTGCCTCCGCGTGCCGCTGACAGTAATGTTTTTCCCTTTAGAAACAGCTCGACGAGGATTCTCAGACCCCTTAACTACCCGTAACTACCCGCCCATACGTGACTCTGCGGGAGCAGAAACGAACCCCGGTGTTCGGGATAGAATTTATCTACCAGCTATTAGATTTACGAAGAATTACCCACCGCGCTCTTGCAAGCTTCGATAATTTACCCGAAATCTCGTCCGTAAACTTTACGCCGTTAAATCCGGGTCGCCCTTTGTCACCCTATCGTTGTTTCTTATTTCTTTCATTTTTTTCATTTTTTATTTTATTTACGTCTATTTACAACTATACTCGCGCAGGTCAATTATCAGGACGATATACTCGAGTTTAAATTCCTCGTGTGCAGTCCCGGGATGAAAAAAGTGTGACTGACTGTGAGAGACAGAAACGTGCAGGGACTTGTGTCGTCCTCTCCCGTCACGATCCTGTCTCTATTTTTGACGTTTACATTCACGTTAACACGTCGTGTTTTCCATCCAACGCAGAAACGTGAACCCGTAGATATATGATATAACACAGACTCTCTAACCTCGGGGCAATTTAAAGGGGAAGAAACGACGAGCTGTGGAAATAAGTACAGTTTTATTTTAGCGATACTTTTTCGTCGCCGCGACGAGGGAGGAGAAAAATTTGAAACTGACGCGAATTGGCAGACAGATGAGAGAAAAGTTTTGAAGAAAAATCGGAGAAAAAAAAATTAAATTTTTGAATGACAATAAATTTATTTCCGGTAGAAACGGAAGTTGAAATTGAACGGGACGTTGAAATTTTTCGAGCACATCATCTCGTTGTAAAATCCCGTAAGTTTCAAATTCTTTTATCGAACCGTTTTCGAGATCGTCGCTAAAGTTTGTCGGGACATGCGAAATTTTCGAAGTCGTCGATTGTCAGTTTTTCACGAATATACACAAAATTTGTTCGACCGCGTTCGATATATTTTTTATTTTATTTTTTTCTTTCTTCCTTCCTTTTTCTATACTCGAATGTTCACGCTCCGGTAATCCTTTAATACCGTAATTCGATCCCCTCGACCCGTCCGGTTGTCCATGAGGATTGAAGAATTCTTGCGGTCGCATACACACCTAAGTTTAGTTCACCTTCGGACGACTGAACCAACAACCACCTTAGATTCGGGTGTATCGGTTGACCGATGCCGGGCAAAACTAAACCGAGGTTTGATCTTTCCTTGTGAATTCGGTACGCTAAATATCAAATAAGAAAATTGAAGGATTTTCACAAAAATATTCAGCCCCTTTAACTCCCTTCGTTTTTATTTTTTTCTCGAGAGATTATACAAATTATACAAACAAGACGGTCACCCTTATTTCTAACTTCGGACAATCACGCTCGATATTTTTGCCATAAATGTGAAAAAATCTGCTGTACGATATTATCCACGCGAAACCGAAGTAAGAAAATAAAAAGAAATAAAAATTTAAACAAGAATTATCTTGCAACAATTAATCCGGCAAATTTCTTTGAATCGTTTTTTTTTTTCATCTTTCGACAAATTTCTAAACCAAAAACTTGAGGCAATGTCGCATTTGCATACGTATACTTACGTATCTAAAAGACGAACCTGCGGACGGTTTTCTTGTTTCTTTCTACTTTCATTTCATTCCAAGCATCAGGAACGGACCAAATAACGTATCGCTGTAAAGTCGAGAGGCGTCTCCCTCGAATCCTAACATATTCGAAAAACGGTTAGAGGTTGAAGCGTATCGCATAATATTATTCTCATCCGTAGGGCCCGGCATTTTTACCGCCTCACACTTCAGACGATACTTTGGTGATCGAGGCGATCGCCATCTTCGTACACGTTATGCGATATAAATATTGCATCTCCGCTTCCCCTTCGGCCCGCCTGAAGAAGTTCGCTCGACGGTTTTTATTTCTTCGTTTTTTGTTATTTTTCTGCGAAAAGTAAATTTGCCACAAATAAGAACAAGTTTTTTTTTTTTTTTTTTTTTTTTCAGCCCTTCAGTCCGACTGTTTTAGATACTCGCGAATCTCAGACTTCTGTTAAGCCATTGCAATATTTAAAATAAATTTTACTACCCCGATTGATTTTATAACCATGATCGACGATTTTTTATACTTTCGTTATAACGATCGAACGTTGTCGCGTAATTTTGTGATAATTTTCAATTACGTGGAATAAATTTGTTGAAAGTTTTGGCACAGATATTTTCTCCCTTAAGGGCGAGGGGCTGGAAGTCAGGGAGAATGAGAAAAGAAACGAACCCATTCGTCAAATCAATCTTCGAGAATATTCAAACAGACCTGGAAGTGATGCGGAGCATAGCGCTGATTTGCATGCTATAATTGTTCGACGAGATTGCAGATTATAACCCAGGTGCAGCTGACGTTATATATATACTGTGAACCAACTATATTCGTGTAATCTTGAACGTTCCCGTGTATAACCACGAGTGCAGACAAACCCTGGCACCGACGGACCTTTCCATAACGATCGTTCAAATATTAGTTCCGAATTCCGATCAGCCGACGAAATTCGGGATGTTGAAATTCCTCGTTGAATATATTCACAAGATTTATGTTATACGTACGTACGGAAAATCGAATAAACTCTGTTAATTCGTTCCCGTTCTATGATTTCCAGACACGAATCGGCTCTAAGTGTAATCGCAGGAAAAAAAATCGGTGTATTTGAAAAATAATTTGCGAATTTCCATCGCGACCAATTCTGAAAAGTGTTTTTTTTTTTTTTTCTGTGAGGTTGAAAGAAAGATTCTTTCCAAATTTTGTAAAAAAGTGAAGAATCGAACGAAAACCGTCTTGGACATAACGCAAGAACGCTCTTCTTTCGAGAGAATCTTTTTTTTTCAATCCACAAAAATTTCAAATTTAGAAAGTGTCTTTAACTCAGGATTATTACGTTTCAATCATCTTTCGTTATTTCAGAAAAGTATTCGTTTCGGTTCAAAAATCAATTTTTCGTGCTTCAACCAAATCTCTGTAATTCGAAAGACAGATTTTTAGATAAATGTCGGTCCAGATGTTTTTCCCGATTATTATTTTTTGTTTTTTATCATCGCATCGAATCGCAGGTCAGAAATAGGTTTATATATATATATATTATTATTATTTTATTGCCGACGCTTTTGGAGAAAGAAATCAGTGACGAGATCCGCGCAATCCGCGTTTCGAAACAACGGACTGTTCTCGGGGTGGAGAAGGGCAAACACGAGCTTGCAGGCGTTTCTTCGAGGCTTCGCTAACGAGATAAAGCGCGGAAAGAGAAAGAAGAAGAAGAAGAAGAAAACTCGGTCGAGTGTGTATGCCGGGTTTATACGGACTTTGGCACTTTGTTGTACATACAGCAGGAAATTCCCTCCCAACTTGAACTGCGCTCCGTTTTCGCCGACACCGTGCTTTTCCGTATACGTGCAGTTTAGGAAATAACGAAACTCGAAATCCTGCTGCAGCAGCGTCGTGAATTATTTAAGCGAGTAGATACGTTTATGTGCGAGCAAAAGTCGGTCAATTTTTCTAATTCACATATCAACGATCAATTATTCTATCGTTGAATGGTCTGTTTCGTTTGCAATTTTTATTTATACATTATCGCCGTAATAAATTAATAACAGGCATCGTTATCGACAAACGTGTAAAGTCGACCGTTTGAAATTTTGAAGCAATATAATTCTGGGATAGTTTAAATTGAAACTTGATGTTGCGTGGAAATATCACATTTTTGTTTTTTGTTTCTTGTTAAATGACAACTGATAACGATTTTGAATGAAAACGAACCCCAATCGAATCGAAAAATCGATCGTCGAGGTGTAACGAATTCTCAAAATCAGTCTAGTTTCAATTTTCTCGACTATACGGTCGGGAACGCACCATATACGAACGCGATTGACACGACCTAATGCACTTCGTCGGGTATCTTATACATGTCACTGATACTATAGTTATCATCCTCCGCCCCCGCATCGCGGAATCTTCAGGAACCCACGTAACTTCCGGTTCCCCATTATCTCATATTATACACCATAAGTGTGTCTTTATGTTTACGAATTCAAGTCCCGTATCGTTATCATTTTTTAACCAAGAATTATATACGAAGAATGCAACGCTTTCGTTGTACGCAGTTTATATTGTCACAAGTACCTACCTAATTTGTATCCTTATATGTATTTATATGGTGTTTTCAATTTTCTCTACTCTGCTATTAGGTTGGACGTTTTTTATTATTTTTTTTTTTTTTTCTCGTTAGAGGAAATAACGCTTGACATTATGAAATTAGACACAGTTTTGGCGAGTAGTAGTTGAATTATTTTATACTTCCTATATTTGAAAGCTAGAATTAAAATCCGGTTCAATATAATTCATAAAAGTGAAAAATTCTATGAAAATTTGAAAATCGATGTTTTAAATTCAATAACTCGAGCCATTCTAAATCAAAGAACCATCGATTTTAAATTAAACAACATTCTGAAAATTCTGAAAGTAAAAATTGCCGTCATACGGCCGTAAAGAAATCGATGAAAATTTCGCATCGATCGATGAACCGCGACAAAATGTTCCTTGCGTATGAAATATCGAGAGCATTGCAGTCTGCGTTGAATGAAAAGAGAGCAAAAAAAAAAATAAAAAACAAGATAAGATTCAAAAAAAAAAAAAAAAAAAAAAAACGCATAAAAACAAAAAGAAATCCGCGGTTAAGCGACGAGTGATTCGAATGTCAGGTCAGCTTGTGAAAATCGAATTGCTACTTGTTTGGGTAGCGCGAACGTGACGACGACGTTGATTTCCGAGGGCCGGCTAACTTGCCAGTAAATTCCGTGCAGGAAGTCCTGCCCCAGGAGGAGAGGATGGCAGAGCCGCGAGTCCTCGTCCCGTCTTCTCGGTGTGAATTCCGAATGAATGGGTTCCCCATGCCTGACGGTCTGTCACCACCAATCATAACCCATTCATGCTGCCCCGGGTTAAATTACCCATAGAGAGCCCGACGTTGCTCGAAAAACAAACGAACGACGACCTTAGTCCCTCTCCTCGCACACACGCCTCCTCCTCCACCCCCACGAATCTCACCCTCCAAACCCCCCCTTTATGCTGCCAGGCTGTAATTCTGTTGGCACAGAGACTCCCCGATACTTCTGTGTAATCAGCGATCGCCTTTGAAGCGATATTAGAAGCTACGAAGACTCTCTCTCGGGGATTCGCGGGATTTCAAAGTGATGCCGGAAATTTTGCCGGAAAACGTTTTCAACCCCTCCGGGGCTAACAATGAGTGTATATTTACCGCTGCAATTCTGGCGATAAAAAAAAAAAAATAAAAAAATAAAAAGAAAAAAAAATTTCTTATCTCGATAGAAGGGGGGGAGGAATACCCGTTTCGTCGTTCAATTACAGTTGGAAATAATTAAAGGGTTGATTGATATTTATTGATGATAAAGTATTGTTATTTCGAAAGTAAATCACATTCGTAGATTAATGAAGAATTATTGAAACAGAAATCGGAGATAGGATTCAGATTTCATAAATCTCAGGCAGATAAATAACAAAATATTAATTCACATTAAATACAGAAGAAATTTGATTTTATTATCTTTTAATTTATCAGAGACCTGAATTCCGTAGCAACAAATATCCGAAAATTCTCTAATTATACCTGCGTTACTTTGATTGTATAAGCGGGAGTTTACACAAAAGCTCCTAAGATTGTCGTTGAATCGTTAAAAGTATTGAAATTTGCACTCCATGTTGACGAATAAGAAATTTGAATTAAGCACGAGGAAGCAATTCCAAACCCCCTTGAGATTATTCTCTGATATCCGATTAAATTGTAAGAAAACCGTAAAAGAAAATATAGAATCCAGCCGAGGTGTCTAAGATTGTAGGAGGGTCGGATTTGTGAAAAATTTTCAAAAACGCGCTATCCATTTTTCTTATCCTTGGTCTCAAAGTTAGAATCACTTCGATTTCACTTCTCAGGTGTAAATCATCGTCGATATTTAGTCTACGATTTATGCTCTTGAAGAAACAATTCTTTCTGACGGTATACGATACAGATCTTGGATCATTTGTCAGGCGTTCCGTTTTGTTTTCATATTCTCTTTCGTTTTTTCTCTCCACTTTCCCGAGATGTTTATCCCGCGACACGGGAAAAGACACGAGTCGAAATTAGGGCGGGAAGCCGCAGGCTCCTCGTGGTTGGGGAAAATTCTAAAAGTGGATTTCCAAGTTAAAAGTGGTTTAGCATACAAATTTATTCCGGAACTTTGGTCATTTAAATATCTATGGTGTTTCAATCAAGAGGTGGTGGCTGATACGTGTATATATATATATATAAATATATATGCGTATAGCTTTTCTGACCCAGTTTCAGGCGAATACTTGCAGCCAATATTCCACGCAGCCGGGAATTTATCAAGGTCAAAATTTTCTTCGCTTCATCCCTACCGACGATCCCATTAAAAACTCCATACAACTTTTTGAAAAAGATGATACCGAAACACCCGCAGCCTCTCCGCCCTGTTTTCTTCTTCTTCTTCTTCTGCTTTGATCGACGTCGTAATATATTTCGGTAGGTACTCGTAATGATATTTGCTCGTTAGAGCTTTTCCGCCCTCATTTCCCGCTAACAACCCGCCTGCAACTCAAATATTCGGCTATCTCTGCTTAGCGGTATCCTGAAGTAAGAAAGAAAGGAAGAAAATAAATTAATTAATTAACAAGTACGAGTGTTTTTTTGTTTTTTTTTTTTTGGTTTTTTTTTTTTTTTTTTATATACCACTCTTCGATATGCCGGTTCATCATTTAAAGGCGATACGATTTTTTCCTGAACTTGATTCCGCGGAATTGCGATTCCGGACAATTTTCTTTCTTTTTCTTGCTTTTTTTTTTTTTTTTATGGCTTCCCTTTTTTTTCCCCCCGTTACCCCGTCTCGGGAAGACAGACTTTGCGTGTTTATTTCGAAACAAATGTCTCGTATTTATCGAACTCGAAGGGCGAACCACGCCTTCAGCGAATATTGCACCTAGTCGATTTCTCGCGTATTTTTCCAAGCGTGATTCAATGTAATTCGGTTTAAATATTCCAAGACGCGCGGTGTTTTCTCGCCTCGCAAAATATCGCCGCCAGTTCTTCTCGGTGAAACGAATTCGAGAATTGAATACCGTTATCGTGGCGGTTACGAAACCGAACGTTAAACCGCTGAGAAAGAAAAAAATTCATATCTCAGAGTTACCCAGAATATTGTCATCTTTGCGATTCAATGGTTTTTCATATTGTTGAAATTGTATGAAGAAAAAGTGAAGGCAAAAGAAAAAAGAAAGAAATAAAAATATAATTCCAACACTCATTTTCATTTTCTTTGACAGAAAGTAATTTTATTTCTTGATTATTGTAAAAAATGACAACAATTAAGGGGTTTGCGGTAACCGGCCAATTAGAAATTATTTCTCTCCTCTGTGTGGTGGGAAAAATTGGGCAACGTTTAACCTCTTCCCCCCCCCCGGGATATATTTGAAAGACACGGAAATTTGAAATAACGGTGCGATTCGAGCCTCGCTGGGAAATTAGGAGGACTTTGGAAATAAGGGATGAAGATTCGCCCATCCGGGCCGGTTAATTAGCAAGGGTTAAAGGCTCAGTTGCAAAATTAGCTATTCACCGTTCACCCAACGGAATCCCTGAGATACAAATTTTGCCAACTTGCCTCTCAAGGGTTGAGAAAGAAATCTTAAAAAAAAAAAAAAAAAAAACCAATCCTGAAGGGGGGTGAAAAATTGGGGGATGCTTCGTTGACCGAGCGACCGAGTGACTGACTGATTGTGAGTCCCGAAGACCGTGAAACGGAGCTTGCCGAGTTTCTGCAGATGCAAACTAATTCGTGAGCTGGCGAGGAGAGGATTAACCTAACGCAAAGCAAACATTATCGAATCCCGGTTAAAACCTAAACTCGCAAAGTGATAAGCGAACTCTTCGAGGGGTTCGGTTTGCCGAAAATTACTTCCAATCAATTCTGTTGGAATCTTAATCCGAAAACTATTTTCTTTTTTTTTTTTTTTTGTCTCTTTTAGACTCAGTGAAACAAGTCGTGTCAAAGTTCAATTTCACCCACACGTTTGCACCGATATTAATTATGATCAACAAATGGCAACACCGAATTGAATTGTTTATTGTAAATTATAAAAAATGATAGTTTAACTTTGTAATTTCGTTATTTTGTCGTTTTAAATTTAGACTTTTGGAAAAAATGAAAATGGTGAGAAAAAAAATGGCAAATAAAATTTAAAAAAATAAATAATAAATAAAACAAGCATCGGGCGACTTTTCTCTACGGTTCTCGGTCTCATTTTCGAGTGACGTGGAGACGACTCGACTTGTCAGGGACAGTCCGGATTAACGTCCGCTCAAATTCAGGGGGTCTTACGGTCACGGGTTATGGGATTATGCGGGGTATTACCCGCTCGCTTCGTACCCCCGGATGCACGGGGTTGGTTGTATAACTGTATTTTGGAGAAATGAGCTGAGCTGCCTGGAGAGGTGAAATCCGCCAGTTATTACTTGACACACAATTCCTGCTATTGCCCACGCATTATCTCCTCCCGCCAGGCCATTCTCATCCCTTACCAATTCGCGCCCACCGCTTTTGTCCTCGTTTCGAGGATCCGAGTCGGCCTCAAAATCGCGAGGAATATCCTTTCGGGACGTACAGGAGTCGCTTTAAACATCGGGTTCAAGTTTGCCATCCCTTTTCGAAAAAACAAAAAGAAGATAAATAAAAAACAAATCCTCGTTTCGAAACTTCGGTAAACCGTGATACGGTACAGTTGACAATCGAGAGATTCAAATTTTGTAAACTAACAATAATTTCTGTTACAAAGTTTCGTTAGGTTAACGTTATCGAATTCTTTCCAATTTTTCGTCGTGTAAAAATGAATCCCGTCAGTTTTCAAACGTTTCGAATTCGCGGAGCTTTCTCGAGGTCTCGCATTCGTGCGTGATCGCGTTCTCGTTTTCTCGTTTTCTCATTTTTTCGTCCGCCCCCGTTTCATCTACGTCGTTTCAGATGACCGCTCTGACCCGTCGAATGAAATTGGCAACGGATGAAAGGCGCTCATGCAGTCATTTAACAGCGTACTAAAACTAGCCTGCAGTATTTGCAGAATAGCCCTTGGCAATTCATTATACCTTTAGAGATAACGCGAAACTCTTCTCTCGAGGCACGCGCACCGGCTATTACCCTCTGAACAAGCAATCAAAATTGCGAATGTGGTCGACCGACGAGTAATATTCTCCGAGGAGTTTACACGCTCGATACAGAGCAGTTTCCGCAGGTTGGATGTATAAACTTACACATCCATCATCTGTATTACAGTTGTTCCGGAATTAGGTATTCGGCTTGATGAGAATTTTTTGCTTATCGCGGTAGGTTTTGGAAAAAAAAAAAAAAAAAAAGAAAAAAATAACGAAATGTTTATTTAGAAAAAGTACATGTTTGGTGGTGAAACGTTGAAAATCGATTTCTTTTGGTGGAACCGGAAGTTGACATTAAACGGGACATGGTCATTTTTCATGCCCGTTATTTGGTTGTAAAATTTTTTAAATTTCAAATTGTTTCATCGATCCGTTTTCGAGATCATCGCTTTTTGAAATCTTAAAAATTCGTTGAAGTTAGAATAAGTGATTTTCTAACGAAATCAATACTTGTCTGATATTCGCCAAAGTTGATGAAAAATAAATGGATAACGACCAATTTTCAACTCGATGTATTTTGCAAAATGTTTGAGTGTCGGAGAGTCGGTCAATTTTTCTGTTATATGTAACACATACTCGTACACACTTCTTCTGAGGTTATAAAAATCACAGCTAATATATAACCAGAAACCTACAGGACACAATTTCACACTTCAACCCCGGGTTCTTGATCTGGTGATTGAACGATCTCTTCACGATCCGTTAACTCTCTCGGTAAGAGTAAGTACGAAGAGAGCTCCGACTGAAAAACGATCTTTAGTATAATTGAAATTTATGACCCTTGTGAAATATTAACTTGGGATGAGAATTACGCGGCTCTTAACCGCCGGATAAAATACCCTCTATACATATATGTCTGTAATACTCATCGCTCTACGTGATTTATAACTATTCGCTATATTATAAGGATACGTTATACGTCTACGCGTGTTGGTTTTTACTATTCTGATAATATGTGCGAAAATGTTTAATCGGCTCTGATGATTGCAAAAGCATTAATTCTTACCCAGCGTACATGGTGCCATCAAAAAAAAAAAAAAAAAAAGAGTACCAATGATAAATACCAGATAGATTAATGCAATGTTTAGTTATAATTCTATCACCTACTTAGGGAGTTTTAACCACAGGATATCACGCGATCGATTCAAGAGAACCCATCGACGAGAATCGATATAATTTTCTTTCAAAACTTGGTAACGATTTGAAATTTTGCCTGAAAATATTGCACCAATTTTCAATCATCTATTTATTTCAAAATTATACATTGCAAACAATTCACTTCCTAACACGTCCGAACGATCTCGACGCGACGAAGTAAAAAAAAAAAAAAAAAATCCAAATCAGGCCCAACATTTTACAAAAGAGTCTCGTTAAATCGGTCACCTGTGATCCTGCGACAAAACCACTTCGCATCATGTCCGTACGGCGTCTAAACGGTGTATTTCACCCCTCTGTTTCAGGCATAAACGAAAAGTCCAGAACCTTCTGCCGTGCAAGAGCGCAGGAGGAGTCGCGGCGGCTTCGTCGGGGGCGTCGGGGGTCAGGGGTCGAGGCGTGGGGGTCCTTGGGGACGGTCAGCAGCACGCGGGGGGTGGTTCGGTGCTGTACGAGGACCTGCCGGACGCGGTATCGTCGGGGGTCCGAAGCCACTTTGGCAGTCTCCACCAGCAACAGCAGCAACAGCAGCAGCAGCAGCATCAGCAACGCCTTCAGCAACAGCAGCAACAGCAGCAACAGCAACAGCAGCACCAATCGGGGAACCACGCGCCGCACCTTCAGGCCCCGGGCCATCATCATCTCCAGCAGCTGATGCCGGGTCACCGGGCGAGCCAGCCAACGATCGAGGTACGCGAAACCCGCGATAGGGGGGCGCAGATCGCGCGAGCACCGGCTCCGCATCACCTCGACTATCTCGACTACCGGGACCCCCGAGCGATACTCCGCGTCGCCGACAAGCCCTCGAGAGCGGTGCTGGGTGGTTACCGAACGCCGCGGGCCCTTCTCGCCAAGTCCCAAGGCGTCCCCCTAGCGATGGCAGCGGCGCCCCCCCACCCCCACACCCACAACCGCACCCTCCACACACCCGAGAGTCTCCGACGACTCTCGAGCGGCCCGATAACCCCCACCCACCGACCGAGACTCCGGACCCCGACCCACCGTCCGCCACCGACCCCCCCACGGGGCCCAGCGGGCGGCGGCAGGCGCCCCTCGGTCGACTCGGAGGGTTACGCGTTCGTCGACTTTATCGACTCATCTCGCCGCAGCCCGGTCGGTAAGCGGCTACTCTCCGGCTCGCGGTCCGACTCCGTCGACTCGGAGGGTTACTCCTATATCGACGACGGCCACCTACGGGCCCCGGATTCGGCCGTCGGGCCCCCAAGGAGGGTCCTTCTCCCGGGCGATCGGGCCACCGACGAGGAGGTCTGCCCCCTCTGCACCGTGCAGAGGATCCACGGCCTTCTCGCCCGCCCAGCCGACGCCTATAACCTCCGGTCCTCGTGACCCCAGCCTTCATCACCACCCTCTGGTGCACGGACGGCATCGCCGGATACCAAACGCGCCGTTACCTACCCCTGAGTTCTGCTTTCGCGTGTGTCGGGTCAGTGTTTTTCAACCTGCTCGAGGGGTCGCGTTCGCAGACCGGGTAAAAAGTAAAGAGCAAGGCTTGTAGAGGTCTTGGCCTGCAATAAAAATGCACCGTTTTCGGCGAGGGGATTGTGTCTGTTTATTTTTTAATAAATTGTCGAATCGTGATAGCATCTTTTATACCTAAACAGTCAAGTCATTTTCTAATTGTAGCCTATATTGCTTCTCTTTTTGATTGAAATTTAAATACGTCGTTTATCAAATCGCCAACACAGTTTTATCGTGGACCTCGGGGTTCGCCAATTTTTTTTTTCGTTTGTTTGCAAATTCAACAAGGTTGAAAAACACAATGCGATAAACGGACCGTTTCGAAGAACGTTTCGATACTCCGGGGTACGTTCGACGCGACTATCCTTTCGTAATATCCCGATTCCGGTTGATGGACCTCATCCTGTAAATTTTCACAACCGAGGACCGTTTTTATCGACCGTAAATTCTTGCTCTCTCTCTTTCTTTCTTTCTCTCTCTCTCTCTCTCTCTCTCTTTCTCTATCTCTCCCTTATCACTCTAAAAAATAAATCTCGATCTCGATAATTTCTCTGATCGTATCAACTTCCGAATGTAAATATTAACTTTAAAATATACGATACAACTGATTGTATTTAAGTTGAATTTATGTAGAACAGTTTAGGTATGTATAATAAGGCAGTAATAAGTGCGGTATAGTCAGGCAGACTAGTCAGTATTTATTATTATTGTTGTTGTTGTTATTATTACTATTATTATTATTATCATTATTATCATTATTATTCCACCGCTCGCAGCCGTGTACCTCCACATCCGTATACATACAATTTACCAGCGCAATCAGGCGGGCAACTAAGAGACGCATGTTGTATGGCAAGTACAATTTACGCATACAAAGTGAACGCGTATATAGGTACGTAATACATTATATACAATGTGTAATAATGATTGTTACAATACTTTGATATAAACGCAGAAACAAGTAAACGTTATATTACTATTATATAATCACACGCGTAAATATTTAATGTACATAGTAGATATTAATTATTGCTAAAGGATACGCAACCGTTTCAACTGAACGTTCGCCCGATTGCAAAATCAACTGATAGAATGAACCAATTCCGCTCTGCGGTTGTAACAGAGGAACTAGAAAAAAAAAATTAAAAGAGTAAGCTAGAACGACGAAAAGATCGGTCGAATCGAGAACAAGGAACGTTAATTGCTTAGAAAGTGCGAAAAAATATTGTACTGGACAGGACAAGAAAAAAAAAACAAAACAAACAACATGCGTGTTAAATTGTTCGTATAAAAAAGTATCCACGTAACATGTACATAACTATAAATTCTATGGCGTACTCACACATCTATACATATTGGTGTATGTATATAACGTTTAACCCGGAAACAAATCACACAGGCATTATTCATTTGCTTTTTCTTTTTTTGTAATTTTTGTAAAATAGATTTGTTGTTATTATCTTTATTATTATTGTTATTATTATTGTCATCATCATCATCATCGATATTATTATTATCATTATTATTATTATTATTTTCGATGTTATTACGAGTACAATTATTATTTCTATTACGTATTATTATTATCCGTATATTTGTGATTATTCTTATTATTATCATTACCATTATTATTATTATTATTATTATTATTATTATTATTATCATTATTATTATTTATTATTTATTATTATTTAGACGCAGATTAGCGACGTACCGTGTAACATTTTGTAAATAATAGAGAGAATATCTGGAGATACATAAAATAGTGAATTTATGTATGTGTATTGAAAGCACAATGCAAGAAAAAAAAATACAGAGAACAAATAACAAAAAACAAATAAATATATATATATATATATATATATATATATTATATATATTATATATATATATATACATATACACATATATACATATATATGAAAGAAAATTGATAAAATAAAATTACTTTGATGAAAAATTTGAATAGGAGTGGTTATTAATCCCGGTCTTATTACCGTCCCGTTATTCCTTCTTTGACCCCCTTTACCCGCGATACTGATTTCACTATTTCCTCACCTGTACGAGTTTTCCGCTCTTGGAGGATTTTGAATTTTAACGATAAGTTGAAGAAAAAAAAATCGGTAACGCTGACGAGTATTCTCGATTTTGGTATCAGTATTATATATACTTACATATTATATGCAGACGGAAAAAATTCCCAATCATAAAACGCGTCTTCAACCGATTTTCATACGGTTTGTATGCAGAGATTTTTACTCGTGCGATCTGTAAATCGTGGAGACGGTATAACCACTTCTGGGTTCAAAGTTTTCCAGGGTAAAAGACGCAAGTGCTTCTGTGTGTTATTTAATAACGTTATAGACTTGTGTACGATGGTTAAGAGAGCAAAGCCGAAATTGAAATATTGAATCAAGCTTCGGAAGAAAAATTTCTTTTTTTAAGTACGTATACTAGTACGAAAAATAACTAACTCTATTCTTGTCGTTAAATAATATTACGGTATATAGAGTTTACGGAAGTGAAATTATTTCGAAATTAAATTTCGACGACGAGTCGTCTTTTCGATAAGTGAAAAAAATACTTTTGCATGGTGGAAAGGAAAGCAAAGTTGCGGAGAAAGGAATATTTGTACACATCCTGGAACAGAGAGGCGAGAACTGGATGATACGTGTAACAGATACGGAGTATCCAGACACTCTCTAAAGTAGAAAAATATACTCCGTACATTGTGTTCGCGGTTTCACCTCTGACCCATACCTCAGACTTCCGTCCGAAGGATACGTCCTCTCGGAAAGAGATCCCTCTAATCTCGCAATTTCGCAAATGGATGTTGCGATGCGGAGCAGTTACACTTTCGTTGCTGATACAAACTGAGATAAGACAGACGGCCAGCCGGCAAGCCTGCAACGGAGAGGGATCCGGGCTAAGAAACGACGTCTGGAAAAACGTGCTATATTATTCCAAGTATTCGAAAGCCCCGGGTTTTAACGCCGTTTATTTAGTCTGCTCGGTAATGATTCACGCCCGACTTAGACTACGATTCAGCCACGCAACGCCATCCCCGGCATCATTAACGGCTATTCTTCGCCGCCGGGATGCTTGACGTCGAGTCCTCTTTCCAATTTTAAGGTACCAACCTACACCGCGATAACAAAGATCATCTACTCCGAACCCGCGGTATCGGAGTATGTGACGCATTGGTACCCGAAGCACGGAAATTATACTTGGAAGGACGAATGAAATTTCAGACGGTGAAAAAGGGGAACCGTGACCACGACACTAGGATGGTTCACTTTTGAACTCTGTAACTCGAGAAATTTGCGTCACGAAGCGAAAATTAATTAAAAAAAAGGGAATGTTCAAAAATGGAAGCACCCCAACGAACACCAGTTCTCCAAAACTCATCCACTATTTCAGTCCGCATGGTCTCGTTCGTTCATAATCCGAATCCTTCTCTCGCGAGTTTCAGATGTGTACCTAGTCCGGGTTGAATTCGGCGCGAAATCGAAGACAATGCGACTACCGATCCGTATAATTCTCTCAATTTATCAGAGCAAACTATGGCCGTCGGGACACCGGAATTGATCAGTTTTCCAAACACGGGAAAACCCCTTTCGCACTGCGATAATGATGGCTGTGTAGGTAGGTAGAGAGGTACCTACGGCTTCGGGAGTTCCGAAACCCCGGTTACATTATGAGCCATTATACAAAGGCCGATTGTCTAGGCGGGCATTATTTAACGACAATCACATGCGAACTAGTCGGTGCTCGGTGCAAGGGTCGTCGTTCCGTTTCGAAACTCGGTACACAATCTCTGTTCCGGAGACACGGTGGCCGCTCGGTCCGAACCGAGAAACCGCCACGGCGTTGTTTCATTGTATAAGTGTGACAATTGTCATTCCGGGACTTAATTCTCCCCCCTCTTAATTTTCCCGGTGCGACGATTCCAGAGATGATTAAACTGCCATGTGTTACGCGTTTGCGTTATGGTACAATAATATGGGGGGGGGGGGGGGGGGGGGTAGAAGTCAAAAAAACTAACGTCTCGATGATTTTTTTTATTTTTTTGATTTTTTTGGCTCGCTGTAAAATTTATTTAATAATTTACTAATTTTTGTTTCAAGCATAGAAGAGGAAGTTGCAAAGCCGTACGGAAAATTTTGTTGCTCATTTTTTTTATGGTAAATCTTGCTGGTATGCCCCCCTCCCCCCCGACCGAAGTTATCCCTATTTATTGATGATCTGGCTGGCACGATATATCAACTTTCGTGCATTTGAAAGAAACAAGAACAAAAAACACAAGAGATTATCAAAAAGTACACTTGTCGCTATCGACTGAATCAGAATTATGCAAATTCGATAAAAAGAGAGAGAGAGAGAAAAAAAAACGATATTGTGGACTTTTGAAATTTTCGAACTCATTTTTTCAAATTAAATTGTTGAAACAATGGATTTAATATCGTTGAATAATTTTGATGGTTCTTCGGACGATAGCAACAAATGTACGTTTTGATAACCTCTTGGTTGTTATTTTTTTTTTTTCACGATGTTTGAAAGTGCACGTATCGTGTCAGCCGGATTAAAACAGAGATAACTTTATGCGGCCATACCGGCGAGGTTTACCATCAAAACGGAAAAAAAAAAATTTCCTTATTACTTCGTAACTTCCTCTTTTAAGTGTAAGCAATTTAAAATTTTTAAATATACTTGAATATGGAAAAAAGAAATGATTAAAAAAAAAAGGCATTGATATGCGAGACTTGTAATATCCCCGTAATGCGGGGGAGGCTGAGGTGCTCCGACTCTGAATAGGAATCCTCCGACTTTATTCCGCCTTCTCGGTCGGGGAATCCAGCCAATTCTTCTCGCTCAGCCTGAACGCGAGATATGTGCGTGGGTTAAATGCTTTACGACGTGTCTCGTTAACGGAAAACCAATTTACCCCGGCGAGGCTCGATTGCCTCGATTGGAGAAAAAAAATTAATGCGATTCAGGCGCGATTAAATCGAATCAGAGTTCTGATTCGATATCCGAAAACGTTAGCTGGACCCTTTTTTTTTTCTCTCCGCTGATCTTTTATGGCCATTTCGAGGATACTTGGAAAACCTTGAGTATTTACACCGTCGGTTAGGTAGAGTCAAATATACATTATCGAACGTCTTTTAAACGAGCGCATTTCCGGCCGTTTTCATGCAGCATGGTTTTAACGTCGAAGAAGAGCTTCACCGGCATTCGTCCCGCCATAAGTAAAGCTGTGTTGGTGTAAAAACAGCCACTCCATATTCTAATTCAACGATGTATCTCCGTTTCTCTCTCTCTCTCTCTCTCTCTCTCTCTCTCTCTTTCTCTTTCTCTTTCTCTCTCTTTCTGTCTCCGACTCCCTTTGTATCTGCTATTCCCTAATTTCCGCTCCCCTCCAGCTCGGCCGTATATATAAATTAAATACGGTCCCGCGTTCATTTGCCGCGAGCTCGCGGTAAACAGTCGTGAAAAGTTTAATTCCAATTCTCGAGGTTAGCGAGGCTTAAGCTGGTGCGTCGTTGAGTAATTAACTCTGCGAAGTCGCGTCTTTTGTTCTCTTTGTACGTGTATTATGTTCGAACCGGAATGGAGAGACGGCGAAATCTTTCTGCCTGGGAAGAAAATAAAACAAAAATAAATAGAGTGGAAGGAAGAACAGCCTACCGTATCTGGCGGAAAAAGTCCGCGCCACTGTCGGAAAACGATGAAACATAACACATATCTCCGTGTCTTGCGAAAAATAATCGAGCGAGAACCGCAAACCGGCGAGTAAAATGTTTCACCGAAGTTTTGAAACTCGCGGTTGAATCCTTGGCCGGAAAACCGAGAACGTTGAATTTCGCGGGAAATTCAAATTATCACACGGCAGACACGCCGCGAAGGGATCAAACTATTTGGAAACTCTGTAAACCGCGCCTGCGAGGAAGTTATTACACGTGTTACAATAAAACGGGGAAGTTTTATAGCCTGTGTTATACGAGGCGCGCGAAACATGTGCAGCACACATCGTTCGCTGCAACGTCGAGTACGCAATGTAGTCCGCACGTGTATGTATATATATATATTCGATCGGTTAACCGTCAAATGATATTTCCTTAATTAGATACGGGATAATTGGCCACGAGGAAAGCGGATCTCTCTCGGCGAGTTTATACATTTGGCCAATATTTCTGCCCCGCAGATGCTGGACGTCCAAGATGGCGGTAGAGGCGTCTTCGTCTGCAGCAGCCCGTCGGGATCCGACCTCTACAAGAACTCCCAGGACTCGTACAACCCCGTCTACGAGGAACTGGCAAACGGTGAGCCCGGAACCCCCAAAATCACATCCGGTTACGTTACCGTCCCATGTAGGACCGGATCGCCGGAATCCGGAACGACGGAACGGAAACGGAACGGAACAGACGAAAAAGTCACTAGAATGCGCGTTCCGCTAATTTCATTCTATCGTATTTTTACGAAATGGTGGATCCGTTTGGTATCCGCATATTATAGCATTCTGTTCACGGCATCTGCAGAGGCAGTTATAGAAATGCAGAAATATGAATCTGTTCCGCTCCGTCGATCCATACAATTTTGATACATGGGACCGCAGGGTTTTTCAAGACCCGGAACGGACTCTAAAATCCACTAGATTTCGTCCGCGTTCCGTTCCCTGATTCCAAATTCCGACGATCCGGCCCTACATAGGACTACACCATTACTCTTATATATCCCACCGAGTCTACGACCCTTTCATTTGACACAAAGCTCCTTCTAGATGAGAGTCGATTCTGACCTCGCCGATCGTCGGCGAGTTTCTCCGGCTACCTGGAGTCCGTAAGGTGCCTCATCTCCAGGTACTCCAAACGGCGTGCGGTGCTTTCCTTTCCCATGCTTTTGCCAATTCGATAAAATAAATGCAATGTCTTCTCGACTAACACAATTCGACCCGTTTGAGAGTGAAGATGTTTCGTCGCAACTAACCGAAGAACGGCTATGACTGTCCGAAGTTTTTCGAGTTGGTACTGCGTAAGAGTCCGATCGAGACATGCTTTTTCGCAGGTGACATCCACCCGGATACCGATGACGAGAACGAGCCGAGTGCGAGGACCAGGTTAACGAATCATCGGCGCGTTCACGCCAGCTCGAAGGCTGCTAGCGAGGACGAATTTGCCGAGGACGAATTGTCCGTCGGGGAACCATCCGAGGCCAGAATGCTGACCACTGGCGCTCCAGCCTGGGGCACGTGCCCTGCAGCTCCGAAACCCCCCAAAGGCAGAAGAGGCAGGAGTCCGAGGAGCCTTGACAGGCGCAGAAAGGACAAGGCTCAGGACGTCGGCGAATTTCATGAGGGAATGCTCCTCGATGCGCTCTTACAGCTCTATCCGAGCGTCGCGGGTGAGTCTCACTACTTGGTCGGATACAATGAATTGGGATTGAAATTCACAGGTACAGAGATAGATGACAGGATAAACTTACATGTAGATAGATGATTATCTGACTAGATAGATAGAAACGTATCCAAAGACGTCAAAAACGTCTTTCATAAGTTATGGAGCTGGAACTTTATCAGACCTCTACGACCCGACGTCTGCACGACGCTTATCCCAAAAACCATGTTGACTGGGTAGTTGGAAATGGAACAGTTGAATTGTCGACAGTTCGTTTTTTCTGGTAATCGAAGAAATAATAAAAAATCAAGAGACGTTAAACGAGTTTCAACGAAGCGTTGATTATGTGGAGTGCACGCTGATTGAGGAAAACAATTAGCAATACCGGCGGGAAATTTTGCATCGGTCTTAATCACGTTTTTATCCAAGTTTTCATTCTTATTGAATCTCCATCTTATACGTTATACATACATAATATACATAGGTATGCGTCGGTTTTCCTATTAAAGCTTTTTAATCAGTCTTTATCGATCTTTAACGCGATTCACTTCCGTTTCGAGTTCTTCCATCTCTCGTTTTTTCATCTTTTTCACAACACTCCACGATCAATATTCCTGAATATCGTCGATAAAAATTAAAACTAGCAAAAATTCAATCGCTCTGAAAGATATATTGGCGAAAAACTCGATTCTCACTACGCAATAAAATTCTCTATGAAATTTTTACACAAGCTCGAAGTAACACTGAAACAATGCAATACGCGATAAATTATAATCACCGCAATTGTTGGAACATTTTCAATATTCGTTCTCTAAAAATTTTCTAAAAGTATTATTTACTTTTTTGTATTTTTTTGTAAGGTTAATCAAGACACAAAGCGTGGAGGAGCCCCTCTCAAAATGAAACAATTACTATTCATCAAAAGAAGTGGTGAACGAGTCACGGAGCTTTCGTCTTAATCGCAAATCTATCCCCAATGATTTTCCAATTTTATCATAATTGGTTTTTTTTTTTTATAACGAACCCCCTCGTTCCCTCAGGAGTCGCTGGTTCGAGGCCGTCGAACGGCCAGCGCCAGCAGCAGTCCGTCCCATCGGTGGCGCACCGGCTGCCGTACTTCGTGCCGCAGCTTCCGGCGGCCCAGGTTTTGAAGGTCGAGGAAAATCCGTACGAAACGGTCCCCGTCCTGGGCCCGTTACACCGGTACACGACGCTGGGTCGGAGTGGGGGCCGGCAGCAGGACAGGGGGGTGAAGTGCCCTCGGTACAGCTCCGAGTACTACGGCCTGCAGAACCAGGAGGTACTGCCGGGGGCCGGGGGCCCGGTATACACGCAGGTGGGGGGCGGATACTCGGACTACTCTCAGCCGACGGACAGGCTCTACCTCGAGGAGAAGTACGCTCAGCCGGTGTACTACACCCCTAGGGAACCGGACCACGTCTCCTCCGGTCGGCTTTACCAGGGTCAGCCGGACAGCAGCTTCGGCAGTGACAGCGGCTACAGTCATCACACCTCCGGGACGACGGGGACGACGGGAACCCGCGGGAGCAGCTCCCGGGTGAATCACAGGAAGGACAAACAGCACAGGAACTCCCATCACTCGATCGACTACGTTGTTTCGTAAGGAACGTTTCGCCTGCGAAGTGACGAGGGTCCCGCTTTCCGGAAATGGCATTGTTATCTCATATCGTTTGTTGTTGCAAACTCGGATTACCGGTATCCGAAGTGGCGCACCTGCGTGAAAAAAAGCCACTCCAACTGGCTCGTATTTAATGATAAATGTCGATTTTTACACGATATTTTACACGGTATCAACTGTTTTTGATGAAATTATAGTCTCGCAGCTCGCACGAGGTATTCTAATGCACGACGTCGGTGATATTAGACTGAAACGATCAGCTGACCGCTCGGCGCGACGCCATATTTCTCGTATTTTAAATCCCAATACAAGGAGTCCGTGAGTAAAGAAGATTCTAGAAAACGGTTGCGTATTTCTACCCCAATTTATCTGCACTTCGTTCGACTCGAAATATTTGAGTGAAAAATAAACACACACACGTAAAGACACTCTGTAGTCACGCGACGATTGACCAGAACTAGTATAATTGCATGTATAATTCGTAATGTAAGATAAGATGTACAGGTAGATACGGAGTTGGAATACGCGAGCCTGTGCGCAATGAGGTTGTAATAATTATGCAACATTATATCGACGAGTGAGGATAATTTTAAGTGCATTGTATAAATCAAAGAACGTAAAATCCAAAGACGGGTTTAGCAACGCCCCATCCATACCTTTGTAATGTAAATATATTTTTTTCCTCGTAGAAAATTAGCATAGCGCTGTACCATATCGTTGTCGGTAACCAATACATTATACATAAACGAATAAAATATAGGATAAACATACAACGCGCAGACACAAACAAGAGAGAAATCATGAAATTTAATATATTATATATTTAAATATGTATAAGAAATAAATATAGTTTGTACTAATTTTTCAACATAATTCACACCAGTATACATATACACATTGTATAATGCAAAGTATTTCTAACGACGAGCAGAGACACGCTGCGTATAATTTCAGAAGTGAACCATAGCGGCGGTACGTGTATCGGGTAATTCCACAAGCTAAATTCAGCGTGTTTAGTGAAGTCTTTGAGAGTAAAATCACGTTTGGACGATTCTTGCCATTATTTACTGTGACGTGAAATAGCTTTTGGTAGATAATGCGTATTAGAACTGATCGCACAGCTGAAATAAAATCGCAGGCGTACCAGTTGCAGCCATGTTGATTTCGCGTTCACGGCTGCGTCGAATGTTTCACAAACTTTGTTACAACTGACGATGAGCGGGTATAATTACCTAGAGTCACGAACATGGTTCACTCTGTTATCAATTTACCGTTACACGTCGACCTAGGTTTTAATGATCATTTAAAATGTCGTATAGCGACGAGGCGGAGATCTCAAATGATATGTGATCCTGTAATATCCCCGATAGCAAACTCGAATACATATACCTTAAATAACTATACTTAATATACATATAGATCGATTACCTCGAAACGTATAATTATATATTGAACTCTATTGTAAATAAATTTTTCTACGTGCCCATGCAGCTACTGTGGTAGTAATGCACTCCATACCCAAGTCAGGTAATTCAAATACCTATATTATATACGGTGGTTCGCTAATTCGCCGTTGTAAATAAAATTAGTTATGCATATTGTACGATCTGCGTAGAGTTATGACACAATTATTCATACACTTGCATAATTTTAGGCTTTCTCTTGTTGCTGTTTTTTATTAGCATGTTTGTTTGAAACGCAATTATTTTTACAAGGTGATAAATAACATTCAATTTATTTTTTATTTATTTACCATGATCCGGTATCTCATACCGTTTAATTTCAGTACGCGGATTTCTTACAGGCCGCGGCTCTGATGTGTGTACTTACATACGTACGTTATTTACCTAATAGTTAAAATGAATCTATTTACTGTTTTATGACATCAAGAATTCTACACGTGAGAATAATTATATCCGCGGTCACAGTCTTGAGATTCCTCCGGGATTTCAAGGATTTCATTAATACGTTATTCGATTACTGTTTAACCGCGTTCGACTTGCAAACTTTACATACCTACTTGTAAATGACGATTACAAAAAGATAATTGGAGACAATGTTTCTGCGTATTTTATCATCAAAACACGTCAGACAAAAACGAATGTTTCGCATTTGTATTATACAATTATCGTTGTACTTAAATACTTCGAAAGGTAGCGAAAAAAAAACGCTTTTTTTGTAAATCTTGCGTCCATGTTGAATAATTTCTATTTATTACAATATAATTATGTAGATAAACTTATTTATACGCGTGTTCGTGTCCATGCAATGGTACCTACGCCCCTTATTCTTCAACGAATGAACTAATTTCGAAATGATAATCCCGAATTAGAAAAATAAAACTCATTGTCGATAGATTTTAAAAAAAACAAAAACGAGAACACGACAAAATCACGCAATAATTTATATTCCTCTTGCGTCTTCGGTTCCTATAAATTCCGTGCATCATATACGTATGAAAATATAATAGAATTTGTTTAACCTGCTCATAAGGCTTCGATTCCGCAGATCAATATGCCTATATATTTAGCAATTCCAAATTGCCGATCCGTACAGGCTAACACACGTCATTATATGCTAATAATTAATTGTACATACATGACGCAAAATTTTTTTAATCTGCCAATAATCAAACACGCATCTGTTTAATATTTGAACACGCGCAAACCGTGAATAGCATAATGAGGCTGATTTTGTTTTCTATCGTAGTCAGAATAATTAGTAATATTATCGTTATTATTATCCTGCTCATTACGTCTATTATTTATATTAACTATTAGCTATTATTATTATTATTATTATTATTATTATTATTATTTATTACTCGTGAGAGACTAATAAACGTTATACGAAAATTGTTTTTATTTCTTTTGAAATTTGAGGGTAAAAATATAATCCCGCATTTATACAATGAGCCCTAGACTTAGATAGAGAACAATAAATAAAATAAATCTCATAAAATTATCATTATCATTATTTTAATTTTAATTATCATTATTATTATTATTATTATCATTATTATTATTATATAGTATATACACTAGAGTACCTTGAGAACCTGCGGCAGTACCGTAATTAGCACTCTTGAAAGTTACGTAATTAGCTTCGCACACACGGCCGCTCCTATATGCCCAATAATCATATCGCGATAGTTGTACGAAATTAGGAGAAGGGAAGAAAATAAATGAGAAAAAAATAAATAAACAAATAAATAAATTGAAATAACGAAAAGGAAGATAAGCGAAAATAAGGTCCCGACGACGATTCTCATGAAATTATTAATGTATACACATCTATAATATATAATTGTTACAGGTATAATACGTATGTATAGAGAAATTCTGACTATTAATAATTAATTAATAACGAAGAGCTCAATATATATATATATATATATATATATATATATATATATATATATATATATATATATATATATATAAATATACACATAATGTATAGCGTATACACGTCACGGTATACTCTATTAGGTATTCAACAACAATAACAACAATAATAATAATAATAATAATAATAATAATAATAATAATAATAATAATTATAATAATGACAATTAATTAAGAAACAACGGTGCGATGGAAGAGATTTTGCGTAAAACCCAGCTCGCCGAACAGGGTAACTAGTTCTAACATCTGTCTCTTAAATATATGTTATAATCATATAAACTATCACATAATGATGATAATGATGATGATGATGATGATGATAATAATAAGAACAATATACTTTTCACCGCATCAACTATTCGTATATAATTGTTATATGCAAACGCTATAGGCATACACATTATTATATACGTAACGGCGCCGTTTTAAAATCCCGTGCCACATACAGCGTTACATTACTGTATATAACGTATGTGTATGAAGTTGCGATTTAAAATCACAAATATCACTTAAAATAACAATTAGATAACTCTATCACGACTTCGTACTAATAAACAATTTACTACTCAATTACTATATTGTGTCCCTTATCTTAACTATAATGTCCTTCTATTTCTTACAATGTGACAGTATTGTTTGTTAATTTATTTCGCTCCGTAGTAGGAGAAAAAAATAAAATAAAAAATACAAAAATAAAGTAAACAAATAAACAAAGTATTTCCCCGATTTCTGTTATAATCGCGGAGACAATCAAATGAATGTTATTATACTATTTTGTTATATAAAATCGTTACTCCGGACACACCCTTGGAATTTCTATATTAGCAACGCTGCGTTGATGTATACAATTTTCATATTATCCACGGACAGCGATTAGTATGTAGAGACCATTCATTACTGTGGTTCAATTAAAACGTTGAATGAGTTGGGAATATCGTGGTTGCCATGGTTCTTTCCGACGTCGAACAAATTTTGTTGACGTTCAAAGAATCACGCCGGATTTAAACAAATTTACCGAATGTTGGGGGAAAAAAAATTGTAAATAAGAAAGAATCGAGAAAGAAAGAAAAACAGACAACCCGGCGAAGAGAAAAGAAAGAAGAGGAGTGTGTGTGTAAAAAATTTGTAAAAAAATCTCATTATCACGGCGTATACATTGTGCGGTTCTGAGGTTCCCAGCCTTCATCGCCGCGTTGCAGAGAAATGTCCGACGAAGCCATCCATCATAGCTAATACCGCGAAGCTCTTTCATCCTGCACAGGTTCAACTCACCTCGTAACTCGGAGCGAAACTAATTACCTAGCCGCAAAATATAACCAGAAATTAAACCCGGAAGCCCCTTTCTCCGCTCCCACTTCTCCGCTTCTTGGTCCGTCGACTGGGTAGATATAGAAGCGATAAATAGATTTGCACGCGTCGTTTGTAGATAATGAATAAACAGAGCAGCTGACGAATTTGAGAAGAAATTTCACAACGAGCAGAAATTATTATAGAAAGGCAAGTGTCGACTTTTTTTTTGCATCTAAAACACCTGCCTAATACTTATAAGGCACGCTCGCAATTTTGCTGAAGATATTTCAAATATTTCTTCATATTCTCCCACCCCTATTTTCCCATTTCGCCCAACACAAGTACAGCCGGTATAACGTGGTGCGAAAATTCTTCATCGCCGTTCGTACCAAGCGAGGAATCCGTCGACGATGATCGATAATCGTCGAGAATTAATTCCCGCAATTTTTTTCCCCCTACAACGCGACGTGATGTGTTTTATCGTTTGTTGTATGTACATTGAAGTTGTTAAGAATAAGGAAAGAAAAAAGAAACAAACTTAAAAGTATAAAATAACGCAAACACCTTGTAGGTGCAATGATTTCGCATTGACACGGTTGACGAGTAATTAATTACACCTATTATACGAATAATACAGCTGTAATTGATGCGGTTAAATTTCGAGAAACAAAGGGGTTGGGATTTCTGTACGCGATTTTCACGTCACGTACAGCATGTGCAGTCATTACGACTATAAAAGTGTTTTGAAACGGGGTAAATTGCGCCGGGTCGGTAATTGTGATTGATTGTCTGAGTCGTTTAGTTTCTCGTTGAAGATTGCAAAACGCGAAGTTCCCCTTGCACGTGACGCGTACTCGTTAATTACGTGTAACGAAGTGTCTCGCCTCTGGCATTATAATACCTTACATGGGGGAAACTTTTACACGGTTGACTATTCGTTGTTATTAGTTATATTCAAGTTTTACCCCAAGCGCGAAGAATTTTCCTTACAATTATAACAGAGGCTGGGGTGTTCTAGAATTGTAATTAACAACGTGTAACAGTTATGAATGAAATTCTCCCGTAACTCGCTGATTCGGAAAACTTATAATGAAATGTTACGATGAACACACTGGCCAACGATGTATAATCGTCGTCTTGTTGGCTCTGGTATTATAAGCTGCCGGGAACAGTCTGGCAGTATCAATTTTCTGGGATTCTGTAAGCTTTAACATAGCTTACGTAGTTTCCTGAAAATCCATCCGTTTGCCACGGTCTAGTTATAATAGCACCAGGCTTGCCGAGGGTAAACTTTAGTCGAGTTTCAACCCCGCAGCAACAAACATAACACGGATCAATATGATGGCGAGAATAAACCACGATAAATAAAGATCGATTATAGCTCCAAAATAGCCCAGTTGATGCGTATAAAAAAAAAGAACAGCTAAAATTATGATTTTTTGTCTACGATCGATATTTTACGACTTAAACCATCAATTCAAGACGACGGTCAAAACTGTTGCGCAATCTGGTAGATATTCTGGATTTAGATTACACAAATAGCGGTATCGTAAAGTAGCAATTTCAAATGTACATTCCGACTGGAATTAAACTCTAAAACGCATAACGAGGGCGGTTTCCTTTTCCCATAATCACCGGCTTTTTTTACACTCCCTCGGTATAATGTAAAGAAGACGTCGCCTTGTTGGGCGGCCAGACTGACCTCGCCGTTTACTCAGTTTTGTATTTTTAACACGGCATGTAATTTCGTCTAGAAAGCAGCGCTCTATCGCGCTCCACCGAAGCTGAGGGGTACACGCGGTAATTGCAACGATTAATAACGTTCGGGTATACGGCGCTATGATTTACGAGGGCGTAATGAACCGGGTGCCGCTCCGGGAGTCGAGGGACGACGGCATCGCGCTGATGCTAGGCTTCTTATTAACAGGCAACACAACGTTTAACTACCGAGTATAAAATATTTGATACTCCCCTAGTCAGCTTGCGCTGGAATCAACCCTCCTACTTATCACGCGGTATGTATAATTTAAACCCAAATTTCACTTGTTTCTCATTGCTTTTTTTCGTTAGTTATTAGTTTTTGTTAGTTTTATGTATAAATTTAGATGGATGAAGCGTCTCGTGGCTCACTTTTCCACGACTAATCAAGCTGCATCGGCATAAGGCCCATTTTTACCCGTGTAACGTTTACAGTTGTCGCGTCTTATATCCGCTAGTTTCATGGGTTACCCCTTAGCATTTTGTAGATGTATGTAAAACGATGCAGGTGTTTCCGTTGCGCTGTGAGACTTGTCGAACGAGCATTATTCTATAATTATAATAATTAATTCAAACGAGAAACAAAATATTCGTATTGATTGCCGCCCGATTTAGTAGCGCTCTCTGATACGAAATAGGTCTTTGTAACTAATTTTCGAGGTGCCCACGGCTGGTAAATACATGTCGGCAACCGACTAGTACTCTGCCGTATTTAGCATCACGAAAGCAGTGGATAATGCAGAGTTATTTATCATACCAAAGTGCCACTTTTGTGGTCGAATATAAACAATTCGAAAACACTGACAACTGATATTACCGCAGTAACAAGGAATCATTTTTACAAACTTTGTCAATTTCGCAACAAAGATTCATACCGTTGATAAGATAAGGTGCTTCTGACGCCATTTTATTCCGAAAATCAACCCGAAAATTAGCTGCGCTTTATAAAAATCACAAATCGTTATTATATAATCTACATATCCATATACCGGTATCTGAAAGTGGATGCGCAACGTAAGAAGGCCTAATTATAGGGAATCCAGGGTAACATGCACTCTGAACGGAGCTCCGAGTTTCAAATTTTCGGATTGTTTGGATTGAAACCGCCAGCATGCGGCTAGCTTCACCCCGGTGAAACTCGGAGCTGCTTCAGAGTGGTTCTCATGGTACGAATCGACGAAATATCCCGGTATACGTGTAAGTGGTGTACATTTTGTTAATTTCAATTCTATGTTCATATATCATAAAAGGGTATGCAATTTTTTTTCTCAGTTTTCATTCACTTGTACGTATATTCAATGCGACAGAAGTCAGGGAATTCAAATTTACGCCTAACGCTGCGCGCCACGGCAGTTCAGTTAACATCCACCACGCGGCGCGCAGTACGCACAGCGTTTCCAACCGTTCGAGACTTGCTCCCGAGCACCGCGCGGCTTCTGTCGCTTCCGAGCAACCGGAGAGAAGGTACGCGTGACGAGAGTTCTACGAATTTACAATAGTGCAATAGTGCAATATATAATTCGACAAGCTTAAAGTGATTTTTTGTTTTAAAATTGCTTCAAAAATTGTAAAAAAAAATATCTAGGTATTATGGATCGCAGAAAATGCTATCTCAGTTTCTGTGACTGTTGTGTGATTGTTTAAATAGTGTAAAACGTCGGCAAATTTAAATAAAGTTCCTAAAGTGACGAAAAAAAGCCTTTATTTCGCATGAAGAATGTCTCTACGAGGTGTTTAAAAAGTTCTTGGGATGAAATTCACCCAGAGTGACCGACTAGGATTAACACAGCCTGCAAACATCGAAGGTGAGTTTTGTGTCTTGAATTTTCATTCTTTTATGCAACTTGAGCTTCTGGCCATTTCTTGAGACGATAGGCTAGAAGCACCGTATTGAATTTTGATATTGAATCCATAGAGCTTATCACATTAGTGCATTATGACGTGAAACTGGTGCGATTGGTTTAACTGACGCGTAAATTTATACTTTGCCCTGTTGTAGAGGTGCACTGGTAGATGGTAAGCATGTTTTGCAATAAATTTTAAGCACATAAAGTGCCCAAATTAATAATCGCGCCGCAACAAAATCAATTGTTAATGCTTGTGACTTGTTCTGTTTCGACCACTCCAGTTGCACTTCGAGCGTGGGCTCTCTCAGATAAAGGGGAATCCCCTTTGCTCTCAGAATTGTTTCTGCTGCGCAAAAAATGTTCATTATTTTTTACTTCCTAGAGGAACGTTTTTTACTCCTTGGACAAATCCGTAACGTGAACTTCGAGAATTTTTATTCTGAATGTTTATTAGTAAACGAAAGACAATTTGCATACAATACGGCGCTTTGTGACATCTAATTTCTGATAAAAATTGATAAATCTCAGTGTTGAAACTCGCGCGCGAAACTTCTTCGGTCAAAATCGCTGCCTGCGTCAATTAGTTATTCATATCTAATCCGATTAGAATTTCGTTGAACAATTTCGAAGATTATAATCTAATTACGATCTAGTAAAAAGCGGGTAATTAAAAATAGCTGAAGATTGACCTGCCATCGGTATAATTTTGAAAACGTGATAGGACGTGCGATGTGTTGCAGAGTTCCGCAGAGGTGATACGTGTGAGTAAATTACATCATAACGTGGCTCGAATTTGCAATGATCGTGATTTTATGTCACATTTTGAATACGTAAATAAGAGCAGAACACCGACCGTGTTAGGCATTAGTAACTGTTCTAATTGCTTTTGCATTTCGTATTCCATTAAGCACCTCAGTCCTCAGGTTCTACTTTGTACTCGACACGGACGAGTTACAGGAATAATGTATCTAATAATTAGTTAATCATGAATGAACGGCGCAGATAACCATTGTATTATTCACAAGACGGGTTTCCGCCTTAAACACGAAGAGTATAATTCAAACTGTGTGTAAGTTTGCACGGTATTTCCGAAATGCGTTTGCGACTCTGGAAAATCTGTGCAGAAAAGGAAGGAAATAACTTTTTTGGGAGAAAAATGTAGCGGATGCAACATATCGACGTGGTAAATTTTATTTAACATCTTGCTATTACACAAAAGCTGAACAAGGTAAATTGCGCGTTCGGACTAACAAAAATAGTTCAATTACGACAAAGTTCAGCAATTCAGCACCAATCACCTATTGCATACGAAAAAAAAATAATATATTTGTTGACCTGTAATTAGTCACATTTAACAACATTTTGTAACAAGTGGAGAGGGGTTTGTCTGTTTGTGGTCAATAAATTCAGATGTAGGCACAGTTAAAGCTTTGGGATTAGCTTATGAAAATTAAATGTACATTATTGTATGCCCACATCGAGAGATTATGTAAAACCGCGTACTGACTGACAATTATTTCAATCGAGGTTTCAATACGTTCATCGCCGGTCTCAAAGATCGAAACATTATTCTTAAAAACAAGTTTTTATAATACCGTTGAAATCGCGGAAATCCGTGTATAAGTATTTTCCCTTCAAGTACCCGTTTTTTCAGTAAAAAATTATGTTATTACACGTATCGAAATTACGTTTATTTAAGCGAGCGTATCGAATATTAATCGGTACAATAATTAAACCGTCAATATCACGCGCAAGGAAAAAACAAATTAAGACCCGCATAATTGTTCGAACAATTCTCACATACATTCATATAAATAAAGTTAAATTGATTAAAAGTTAGTCTCCATTATCGCGATGTAATATAATTGCAGATATAATATATTTATTATGACTTGACGTATCTGAAATCAAGCAAAATATGTTGGTGGGACAACAAGATCCTGTAAAACGGCTAGTTGCTCTTCCGTGAAGCGTTGTTGGTGTCCGTTCTCACCTGACCATCCATCGTAATGCGTTCGCTTAAAGTCGCCCAATGTTTTTCGAATTGTTGCCTGGAATTAGAAAACAGAGTATAAATAGCATCTTGTCTTCTATCGCAGAAAAACGACAATAGGAAGAAAGATTACTTAAAGTCACAAATTGAAATTCCTTCATGTACTCCGCATGCCGAGGATAAAGTATAAAAAATACTCACGGGAATGGGTTGAGGGTCGTTTAGATGAGGTCCAAGCTCTTCAAATATCGAGGGTAAGAAAGGTGGTACGTCATAGGGATGAGCATTGATGAATGCGCACAGTCCCAAAACACCAGCGTGACGAACGCGGATAGAAGCGGCTTCCGCGGATCTATCGTGGTTCGTGGTTGCATCATTTGACTGTTGTTTCTTCTTCTGCCTTAACTTTGTCTTGGCTTTGATCTTAAGGTCTTTCTGCAAAATTCGATCGAAATGAGATTCCCTGAATCAATGAACAATTCATTTTGTGCGGAAATAATAGTAATACTTACCAAAAGAATCTCTTGGTCTGGAATGAATGTACAATGCAGAAGCCCGCCAAGTACCTGACCAGCTTTTTCACGTACTTCAAGACGTTCGTCTTCTAGCAGGCAAAGAACGAGCCTGCGCACTTGGCCGACCCACAATGGGTTGCTAAGTAGAATACTCATATTGTGGAATATTAAAACTTGTAAAAACTCTAGACATGTCGCTCTGGTCCACCACGAGGTACTTGCCGATATTTTATCAACTGTATCGAGAGCTGTTGGAATGTGTTGGGGCAGTGTAAATGCCTGAGCTAAGACAGCCAGCGTGCTAGTACAGGTTCTGCTCAATTCTTCGTCAACTTCGCTGTTTTCTAGCTGACAGACTATTGGAAAGAGTTGATAATGGGCTGGCAGCGCGCCGTACTGAGATCGAACTATGCTGCCGATTAGCCATTTACATAGAGTCTTCAACAATCTAGCCGCTCCCTCGCGTTCCTCGTTTTTCGGATCCTTGGACAATTCGTTCAGATTGACTTGATTTACCAGCGAAGACAATTCGGTAGGCTCTGCTCTCTTGATACTTGGGGTAGCAGGATCTTGAGCCAACATTTGTAGTCTTGGCATTACTTTGTCCATAAATTCTTGTACGAGAATAGGTGAATTTGTTCTTTGACAAGCATCCGGAAACATGAGATCTGAGTCAAAAATTGTAGCTAACAGAGATCCTAGACGTTCCCGAACGTTTTGGAAAGGATTTGCTAGTAATCTGTCCTCCAAACGAACGAGCAGGCGATTCTGTAACTCTGAAACTCGCCAGGACTGCTGGCTCAGTGCCCCTTGCAAAGCGTACAACCTTCCGCACTCAACGAATGATGCCTCAGATTCACCCAGTGGCGGTTCTTCCATGAGACACTCTAACAGCCAGTGTTGCCTATTAGGATCTCTACTCTCCTGCGCAGTGGCAAAGCAGATTCCCCAATCGGTGACAGTTTCAACGGTCAAATTACTGAGCGCCGTTCTGACAATAGGCAGTAAGTCTTCCCACATTTTTTTTGTCATTGGGAATGTCCAGTGCTTCGCGCCTCGTATAAGACCTGCAACTATCTCTGCGGCACATCGCTGGCTGCTCTCTTGTTTCTCCGCTACCAACCTTTTCAGGTGAGGTAGAAAGTGCTTAAGATGCACATCCCCATGGTTTCTGAACAAGCCTTTGAAAAGGACAAAACGGTAACCGTCGAACTTGTCTTTCCCCTTTCTTTCTTCCAAACTAAAATATCCTATGAGTTTTGAGATATTTGACGGATCGTTGAAGAAAATGTCTATCTCCTTTTCCTCGTCAGTTAATACTCTTATATTTGGGTCTAACGATGGCTGCTGAGAAGATGGAGCGTAGACTTTAACCTCTTTTGGCCATGTGTAATATCCTACCCATGCACGGTGCATGAACCTCTGCTCTTCCCACTGCTCAGAGGTCAGAGGACGGGTTTCGTAATTGTACTGAAGCCAAGCATTGTCAGGCCTTTTCCCAGGGCTCAATTTTTGACACTCACCTTGATTCTCGAACCTGGAGCGATCTATCGTTACCTAAAAATCATCATTTTTATTTACTTATTTCGATTATACTTGGTAAAAACTGTTAATTTTGTTGCCAAAAAATTAATCACTTCAAAATACCTTTGGATGTTTTCTCTTCTGTTGTTTGAAAATGAAAAGCATGGCTTTGATGGCTATTTTTCTCTCCTCCAAAGACTCGTGTATCAATGAGCTGAGAAAGAAGCGCACTATTTTCGCAGGATATATCTGATCGGGATGAACCAAGTCCCTTATAAGACTGATCGCCATCAGCCTGTGCCTCCAATGGAGACTTTGTTCGATAATAGCTTTAAGTAATTTGTCCAACAGACTATTGTAATATTCTACATTTATTTTTCCTAAATTCTTTAAGCTCTCCACTCCCTTTTCGATTTCAATTTCGGTCGGCTGTAGTAAACTGGGTTTAGGATAGTTATCCCATAATAATTTTGCTGCCTCGATACATCTTGATGGTATTTCAATTTCTATAGAAATTGTTGGAAAAAGCTTGCGTACCGTGTCCGCTAACTTTTCTTTCAAACGAATTACAGACAATTTTTCAGAAGGTTTAGATAAGACCAACGCTGGCCAAAGTGTATTCAATAATATCCAATTTCGTTTTGTGATTATCGGAGCTTGCTTTGGACCTAACAAAATGTATAAGACCCCCTAGAAGAAAAACATGTATTTCGTTAGAAAAAGATGTTTAGGAAAGTTGAACGATTATTCGTAAGTCCGGAGAGTGCCTTACTTTGAATGCTTCATGATGTTCTTCGCTGTCTTTGCCCAATATTTTCACTATCTCGGGAACAATCAACTCATATGAGCACGGAAAATATTGCAAGGCGGTAAATAGTCGGCTCTGCGCCCTTGATCGGACTTCTCCATACCTGCTGGTTCCCAATATGAATAGTTCCAACATAATGGACTTGTGCGTTTCTGTGAGACAGACCACGCTTTCCAATATACGAATTTCGTGCTGCATCGCCGCACGTTGCACCATCAATGTTCTCATGTGCCTTTGCTTCCCTTTCAGTTTATCCTCTATTACTTTTTTACCAATCATGAAATTCTTTCGCCTCACTTCGTGATCTTCGCCTATTCGCATTCTCCCCAACAGCAGAGAACCCCAGATCTAAAAAAGTTTAGAGTAAACTGTCCTTTAGCAACAGTCCAGAGTCAGTTTTTCATCAGTTTCAGAATTTTACTTCCATAATTACCTCAATCACAACGAATAAACTTTTTATATCATCTTCACCATCCCTCAATATATTGGATTGCAAATCGCGCATGATATTCACTATATGCCGCCTGACGTTACTTCCATCTGGCATCAACAGTTCCCCTTGAATTCCGAGTTCTGGTGTAAAAGAAGTCCACTCTAAGGCTGATTCCACCGGTTCAATGTGAGGTTCGGACCAAACTGGCAAAAATGCCTCACAGCCGATGAGAATAGCACTCATTATATTGAGATTTGTCAAAAGCTCCTCTCTGCAATTTTATTTCCACAATTATTCTTTGCTCACATTACAAAACTGTCGATACAAATATGGATTAGGAATGTTTTGGCTTACCTGGTTAATGTGTTTTTATCTCCAGTAAAACGCTTTATCTTCTCCAGAACAGGCGGTAGATACTTTGAAAAAATTTTTTTAATTGCTGCCACTTCATCTACTCCAGGTACATACCATTTGACATTGAGATCTTTGTTATCTACCGCCTGTCCCCAGTCCTTAATTGACATATATTCAGGATCATTGTAATCCCCAACAGACGACTTAAAATCAACAGGTGTAACCGTCGACAAAGACAGAAGAAGTATCTTCAAAAGTCGAGAAGCGGTCTGATTTCCTTCCCTGGATTTCAAGTATAACGTCTTGTCAAGAACTTCGATCAGTACGTCGATGTAAGGTAGTAGATAGTTTCCCCTCGTATCAAGAGTTTCGGCAAGTAGTTGCATACTGTACAAAAGCTGATTATCTAAATTTTCCTCCTTGGCAATATCGTCGCTTTGTCCGACTGCATCCAATATGTTCCTAACCAGAGGTGGAAGAAGTACCCGCAGCGTTTGCTGTCCATTACCACGAGAAAATGAGCGGCAAAGAACGGCTGCCAGTCGGCCGGCAACCTGAGTTTCTAAAATACGTTCGGTAGCAAGGGAACGAAGTTTTCGTAAGGCACAATCGAAAATAGCATCGCTAGTTTGGCCAAGAAGACCAGTACAGCCGCCAGCTAAGGCATTTTCAAACAATGATTCAAGCTTGCTCTTTCCATCCCCGCCATGACTCTCAAGCCTCACAAATTCTAGAGAGCTCGAATCTATCAGGCTGAAGACTTTGTCTAAAAACTGAAGAACAAAATCTTCAAAACGCGATGTTGACTCGCAGATCAATCTATCCTCTTCACTGATAGGATCTGGCACTCTTGACGAATCCACTATCGGAATTATCCCGGCGAATACAGATATCAATCGAAATGTGAGAAATGATTTTCTCGCGTCGTTAGGATCTATACCAGGCAGAGTTGAGAACAGGAGAGGTAAAACTTGGGATGGCCCCTCTCCATATTCGTAACCTGTGGACAAAAAATAAAGTGGAAGTTGTTAACATCAGAAATTTTCGAACTTTTCGATCGTATCAGAAGAGTATGGCTATTTACCTGTGTTGTAATTTCTCAGGCCTTGAACTAGCGGCCGAGCTACTGCCACAACACAGTTCATGGATGCCGTTAATTTGTGTGGTTCCGTGAGTGAATCCAGTACAGAGTACAACCGCTCTAGGACATCTGGAATGATTAACTTAGGCCGCATGGTAGCCAAATATTGTAGAGCCTGACCGGCGTCAATACCACCCATTTTTCCAAACATTGCTGTCATAGCAAGCGGTTTTATACTCAAAACAAATCGATCAACATCTTCGTCGGTAAGCTTGAATGATTCAGGTACAGGTTCTTCCCATGTCTGCTTGCCATAGCGTTCCCTGAACAGATCATTTTCATCATTAAAATCATTGTTATGACACAGTATTTCATAATGCTGCCAAGATATTCAAAATGTGCAGTGCTCTTACCTGTGGAGGCGTAAGATGAAATGCAGAGGAAGTTTACTGAGCAATTCCCGCAACTTCGAGTGCCATTGGCCATAATTAGCGGGGTGAATATAGCTCTCTATTGTTTTCAAAAACTTAGTTAAATAGTCTTGCGCGCATGATCTGTGACCCTGAAGAAACAATCAGTGATTTCGTCAGTTTCAATCAATAAAAATGTATAGTTAAATTTTTTATGCTCATTGATTGTATTGAACACAGAAATTAAAAATGTATGTAAAGTAGAGAGACTAACCAGCACTGAGACGATCCATATAGCGATGGACGATGTATCCATTTTGTGATGTTTACTGCTTTGCATGTGCTTGTATGTGACTGGCAAGTTCAAGTAGCGAATAAATCTTGTAAACATGAGGGGAACGTATGGCTCCCAATCAATGTATCCGATATTGCTAGTAGCAAGCCTGGACATAAGCCACATTATTTCGTATTCCCAGGTTGGCGCATTGTGACAAACTTCCCACAGGCTCATGAACTCTTCAAACCACAACTGATGCCCTATCGAGTGATACTTTGGCGGTAACTTCAGTGGCAAAAACCATTCCAAGGTTTCCATCGTCGTTGCCATCATAGAAGAATCGAGAGGATAGAGGCACGGTCTAAGTTTGTCCAGTATTTCTTGGGTCGCTGTCACAGGGAAGTAGACTTTGGCCGCATGAACCAGAACATCAAGGGTTGATTCGATGGATGAAAAATATCGGTACATCCCAAGGGCCGTTTCTCCTGTAGCCATGATGCGATATGTCAAGTCATAAAGCGGTTTCCACGGCAGCTCCAACTCCTCTGGAGAGATTAATTCCTTCTTTCTAAACGAGTCAGAATTGAACAAAAGTTCTGTTACCTAAACTGAGCCAATAACATACGTTACAACATGACATGATTATGTTTGGCGACTTTGCTATCGGCTTGGCTATTGGCTCTGGCTCTGATGCTTTTGCGGAGTTGGCACAGATTGTTTCAACAGTTTACCGTTATAGCAGGTAGCATATTGTCTTTTTTTTTCAATTAGCCTATACAAGGCTATATAGCTACAAAGTTTTCAATTTGGTGTAAGTCAGAATGACTGTTACTTGTCGCGCAAATTATCGTATAATTTCCAACTACTGACATTTTTTGCAGGACAGAAATAAAAAAATTATACGATTCGACGATAATAGACCAAAAATTATGAACTGTCCTTCGTCATAACGATAATTTAGGCATACTTCAGCAATATTATCAGCGTTGCTCCAAATTCAGCAACCTTATGAGGCTCCAAGTTAGGGATGGTTATCAACTCGTACATCAGTTTTACTAGGAGAATATGATCTTCCTTGGAAAACTTCATCCCATAGATCTTGATGTACCTTAATAAGAGAAGCAGTTTAATCAAATTGGACTCAAATTCATTATCGGGTAAACATTAGCCTGCGTCAGGGAGATGCGAGGTACATTAAATTGTCTTACTTGCATAATCTCGCGGTCCAGAGGCTACAGCCAAATCGAACCTCTCGCAACAATATCGCTCGCCCAAGATTGGCTTTGATCTCTGAAAACCGAGTTTGGGCTTCGGCATCGATGATATTAGCATAAGGTAAAAGTTTGTTGCAAAATATCTCTTTCTGAGGTTGAAACCCCAAACTTCCAGTGGACGAGTCGATGGTTAACTCGTCCCCAAAATCATTGTCCATTGTGTCCTCGTCCATTGTTCAAGGTATGTATATTATTGTTGTTTTTCCTTTCCCTCTTTTTGTTGACTTCTTCTTATGTTCGCGTTTTTTATACTACGCGTGATAGTTGATCAACAAATATACTTATCCTCGTTGAACGACTGTAAGGCACTAACAACGGCTACGCGGAATCACGCGTCATTCCGTCAGTATGTAACAACTTGCTTATTTCCTACTCCTCATTTTACCCGAGTCATCTTTTGTATAGCAGAAAGCTTATTCAGCCGCTTTGCTGACTAGCATTATTAGGTGAACTGAGACACTGCTTGACTCCCCACCGAGCCCGCCACGTGTATTCATTAACACGAACAAGGAAACTTATAGAGAGGGGGATCAGAGCAGAATGGTTCACATATTTTTCCTGGAGCGAAAAATAATTCTATCTGTCAAAACGATAAACACCCTAACTATACCTGTTCAAATATTCCATTTTTTCGTACAATGGCGACAATTTTCAATTTTGTTAACGAAAACAAACTCAATTTCTGTCACTTCACCTGTACTTAAATGACAGTGGCAAATGGGCAAATAATAACAGATGACAGTTAGACGACTCATGATGAAAAAACATAATATTGACCTATCATGTGTCTAACTCCATCTAACTCTTTTCTCAATTGGCTTTGCGCATGACGTTTATGAATGAGTTTGTGCACGGTGTAAGAATACTAAGAATATAACGTGGTTTGTGGATGTGTTGCATTCAACATGGATCCGAGTTGAATAACAGCTGATATCTCATACACAGAATGCGGCTTATTGTCTTTAATTATTTGCAATGAGAAGTGACGAGCGATTTTTAACTATCGTGCTGTTATTAGTTTCGTTACGATTCCACTCTTTTTCAGTTATTATTTACTCCAATGTACGGTCTCGTTGGTAATACGAACATACATGTGACTGATTCTAACCTCTCGAGTTCGGTCACTAATATTAAAGTGTTTCGTATTTTACATCGAGGTAACTCTTGATCGTCATTATAGATGATATAAATTATGAATAAAAATGCGAGACTCATATTTCGACTTTGTGTCACTGTCGGTAACCTCAGAAACTCTGCGTCAAGTGCAGCACGGGCACTGTACACCCAAAATTCGTCGCTTTGTCTCGCTTCGGATTTAAAAGGTACTTACAACTGTATGATTTCTAACATTCCTCAAAAATTTCTGTGACCAGGAGACGAAAGTTAAACCTTCTGATTTCAGATCACAGGTATACCTTGCCGGTGATTAAAAATGAGGATAACGACGTTATTCTCCAGGCTTTATCGATGGCACGAACAAAGGCCGAGTTATTAGAAATAATCAAGACGTATAGCTCGTCGTTAAAGTTTGAGCATTCACTGAAAGCTTTCAAGATATTCGATACTATCCACAGACAGAACGCCATGGTAGATACTTCGCTAATACCAAAGATGGACATCCATGAGCTCTGCAAGGTTCTATCGAATGATGTAAAATCGTTGAGTGGAGACGATGCTGTACTCGTGTTAAGAGTTTTACGATATTTCAACGTTCCATCGAGCAGTTTTATCTCACAGTCTCTAACCGAGCACATCAAAAAATTTTTACATACCATATCTTTTCAACGCCTTATCGAATTTGATACTCAGTTGGGTAATTTTGAAAGCAGTCCTTTATCAGAAGCGCTCAAGATCGCAGTGCCAATAATTTTGGAAACTAGACTAAAAAATAAAATGCTAAATACGAACGATATGCATGATTTAACAGTTGCGTTAAATTTCATGCACAAAAACTCCATTACCGATCGTAAAATAATGCAATTTATCATAGATTCGATATGCAAGCAAGGACAAAACATGACTGTATCACAAGCGACGGAAATATTCAAAACTTTATCCAATTTGAAATATTTACCACATAATTATCAAGAAGTAGTGCAAAACGTGCAGCAAGTTTTTACAGATAACATGAAACAACTTTCGTACTTCAAAATTGTAAATATATTGAACAGGATGTATAAGGCTATAGTTATTAGGCCAAATATGAAATTTTATAATGAAGAACTTCTAGACGCTTGTGGAAATGCAGCGATTGCTAGAAATATGGAATTTTCAAAAGGTGTTAAGATATTGAATCAATTGTGCTATTTAGGCCACATGCACGTACCATTGATGGATTATCTCATAGCTGAATATTTTCAAAACCCAGGGGTTTTGCTTAAATGTAGCAAAAAAATTGTCATGTGTTTTGTGATATCCCTGGCTTCTTTCAACTATAAACCGATGTTTTGGAAAAGTATGCAACCAACCATATTGGAGATCGTACACAAAGATCAAGTTAAATCAACAAAACTTCTAGAATTTGCCGTCAACTTAGCAGTGTTTGATTGCTTTGAACCAAATATGATAGATAAACTGTTCAGTGAAAATTTCCTTGAATCTGAACTCTCGAGAAACAAATATAGGACGCACTGGAATGTATTGTTATTGTATCAAAGTGTTCAGACCCTTTGTTTAATCCCAGTTAAGAAGTCTCCACCTAGACGTATCCTCGAAGATGCAATAAAAGCCAACGAAGCCACGAACAAAAATTCTTCTCTATTACCAGCTTTAGAGAAAGCCATGGGTGGCTCGCAGTATGTTATATGTAACTTGAAGACCAAACTTGGGCATTATATTGGTAAGACAGCAATTGTCATTTTAACACATTTATAAACCCAAAAACGTTCCAATTCAGTCAATTCTCATTTCAGATCATATCGTTATAATGAGAAAAGGTGGATACGCTGTTGCGCTGAATTTACCGCCTGAAGAAACGAATGAATGCAAGCCCATAACGTACATAGAAGAACTTTCACTGCCTTCTGAAAGCCAAGTGTAAGAATTTAATTTTTTTTTTTTTTTGTACTCAAATGCTCAGAAACAGTAACCATTTTGAAAGTGATCTTACACATTTGTGAAAGTCATGTGAAACTAAGTAAAATTAATCATCATTTACTGTAAATGATTAATACATAAATTGATGATTTCAGCGTTATAGTGAAAGCATTGCCTGCCAGGGCGTACACAAATAATTCTCAATGCCTGAAAGGCTCTTGGACATTGCTATTGAGAACTTTAGAAAAACAAACTGGACACGCGGTTATTTCGATAAATTTAGCGATATGGAATGACCTCAAGGAGCACGAAAAAATTCCACATCTCATGCAAGCTATTCGCCTAAAGTGTGACTATCTATCGGAGGCTGCAAATGTATCATAAGTAGTGTAAAGATTAATTAAATTGTTAACTGTTGTATGAGAAGAAAAGAAAACAGCAATAGTAATAAACCTGCGATATAATTACCAGAAATTTAACGTCTTTCTGGAATTCAGCCTTCTTGTCCTCTACAACAATAACTATTCAACGCGTAGAGATCAGTTTGTTTAAATCATCGCTATCGATCCAGCGATGAGTGATCCAGCGCATCCAGCGGATTCAGCGTGAGATAAACTAAGTCACTAAATTAGCGTCAGTGCTGCCAACGTTGTCGGGTAATTTCGTAACTTGACCAAAACCACTCATTAAAACAGCTGATTTTCCGCACACACAATGCGGCTTATTTTTTTCATGTATTTCTGGTGATAAGTAAGAGGAAATTGTTGGACTACGTGCCGTTATTGCTTGCTTTGCGTCGTTACTATTAATTAATTAACATTTAATTTTATAAACAGTTACGTTAGTACCGAAATTATATATCAAGCGAATTCTAACCTATAAATTTTCATCAGCACCAAACGCCGCGGCTTTTATACGGATGTAAGTGTTGATAATCGTAATCGACGGTACAAATCATGAACAAAATTGCAAGGCTGATATTTCGGGTTTGTGTAACTGCCGGTAATCTTAGAATCTCGTTACCAAATACAACCAGGTTTTTTTACACCCCACATACTTCGTTCTCTTACGCTTCATACTCAAAAGGTACAGTTTGATTGTTCACTCTGTTGTTGATCAATACCGGCTTCTGGGGAATAAAATTTATTACTTACATTATCAGATTACAGATCAAACCGCGAGCCGTCGATTAGAGGCAGCGAAAGCGATGTGGTTTTACAGGCCTTAGCCACGGTGCGAACAAAGGATGAAATATTTGAAATTGTTACCACATATCGTCCGCTGTTGAAGATTGAACACTCGTTGGCAGCTTTCAAGATATTGGATACTATGCACAGGCAGAAGAGCAATGCTGATTTGACAATTGTAGAGAAGGCGGAATTTCTTGAGCTTTGTAAAGTTCTGTTAAACGATATCAATTCCCTGGACGGAAACAAAGCTGTGTACATTTTGAAGACCCTTACGTACCTTGGCGTTTCAAATACCAGTTTGATATCTCAATCTCTTCTTCAAGTAATCAGACAATCCCTGAACGATCTGTCCTTTCATCGTCTGTTGGAACTTGAATACCAATTGGAACATTTCAAGAGCAGTCCGTTGTCAGATGCTCTTAAAATTGCGGTGCCAGCATTATGTGAAATTCAACTGCAGAATAATATGTTAGATAAAGAGAATATTGGCGCGTTGATGTCCGCGCTTGTATTCTTACGCAATAAATCTGGTCATCATGAACTGATAGCAAATGTTGTAGATTCGATACGGAAAATAGGACAGGACATGAAGGTTTCATACGCAAGTAAAATATTCAAATATATGTGCGATCTGCAGTATCTTCCACCTGGATACGAAGAAGTAGTTCGAAATGTACAACAAATTCTCATACGTTACATGAACTTTGTTTCTATTCATGATATCGAACTTATTCTTGGCAAAATGTATAAACAGATGGTATTCTTTGAGAATAAGACTTTTTATAATGAGGAGCTTGTAGACGCTTGTGCAAGAGCTTGCATTGCCAGAAATATTGAATTTGAAAAAGGAGTTACCATACTGAAAGTATTGTCCAATATAGGCCACACACAAATACGATTAATCGATTATGTCGCTGCTGAATGCTATCAAAACCCTGTTGTTTTGAGTAAATGTAGCGAAATTAACATCCGAGTTTTGGTTATAGCCCTGGCTACCGCCGATTACAAACCAATCTTCTGGGAGACTATGCAAGAGATCATATCAAAGATTGTCGACAAGGATCAGTTTATATCATCGGCCTTACTTTTGGATTTTGCCGTTAGTATGGCGGTACTCGATTGCTATAATCCACGAGTAATAAAAGAAATATTCAGCGAAAATTTTCTGTCGACAGAAATGTTGAAAAATGAAACGCAGACTAGTTGGAATTTATTACTATTATATCAAAGTATACAGACACTCTGTTCTACCCCAGTCGGAAAATCTCCACCTGAACGTCTACTTGAAACTGCCATATGTTACAATACAGCATCTGTCAAAAATTCCTCTCTGTTACCTGCTTTAGAACAAGCTATGGGTGGTTCGCAATTTGTTACATCTAACCTGAGGACTAGGCTCGGGCATTATATTGGTAAGAGCATAATCCTTCTCTCTAGAAAATATTCCAAAGCTATGAATATATTAAGAAATTTAATTTTCGTTTCAGATCACGTTATAATGGTGAAAGATGGACACCCACTTGCGTTGAATTTTCTACAAGAGGCACAAGAATACAAACTTGTAACGCACATAGAAGAAATTGTACCTCCTGCTGAAAGCCAAGTGTAAGAATAGGAATTTTATATATTTATGAATGCTTAAAAAGTGTTCATTAACTTCAGCAATAACAAAGATGTATTCCCCTACTCGCGAAATTATTCGAGAATTAAATTATGTTATTGTAATTTCAGGATCATGGTGATCAATTTGCCTGACCATGCATACGCCATTAATTCTCGTCGCCTAAAAGGACCTTGGTCATTGATGCTCAAAACTTTGGAGAAACATACAGGACACGCGGTTATTCCCATAAGTTCACTAATGTGGAATGATCTCATGGATTACGAGAAAATTCCCTATCTTATGCAAGCTATTCGCCTAAAGTGCGACAAAGTGTCGACATCAACAAACGTGTGATAAGTAGCATGAGTTTCTATTAACATTCAATTTTATTAAATAACAGAATCAAAATGAACTGACGCTATTACCGGATGTAGGTTTCGAAAACTCTGAACTGTGTTTAGAAACGTAAATAAGATACTCCAGTTGGTTCTGCTCGTAAAGAAAGATTTTATTTTACTTTTGCTACGTCTAAATTGTTTACACCAAAATGAGTTTTCATCTTAGTTATAGAGAATGTAAATAAAAGTATTTATTGATAACAAATATTGTTGCATAATTTCTGCCAAATGAAATATCTTCATGGTACTGTATCTAAAAGCAAAAATGGGAAAATGAGGTACATAATCGCACAGATGTAAGGTTTGAAAGGAAGGAATATTATGCTTGAAGGAATATACAACGAACGAAAATAATCTGTTCCAATGAAGAAGTAAGATGTTGATGTATAACAGTTTATTATATCAAAATATATAATATATCAACAGGAATATAATCGTCATTCTATTGCTACTCGATAAGTTTGTCGATTGATAAAAATAGCATATTGTAAATGGTTAAAAGCGTAAAACATACGTACAAGCCAAGTGTCAAAATCTGCATCATTATAAAAAAAAAAAAAGAATTGGACTCCTATCTGGCTTTACGAATAATGAGATAATTTAGAAGCGAGTTGAATGCAGTTATTTTTTTTTTTTTTTCATGCGATAATAAAAAAAATTTAGTTTCTTTGAAAATATTTATCAAATATAATCATTATTGCGGAGAATATAATAGTCTTGCAATATCTCAAATGGTCAAAGTCTAAAGTTTATTTCGTAACGGATTGATCAACCGTACAGTTGAAGAGTATCGAATGAGTGAATGCATAAATAAAAATCATAAATAAATACGATAGGAAATAAATTGGCCGCTTTTGTAGAAGCAGATTAAAAGCTGCCTATTGATACAAGGAAAAATACATTTCGGAGCACCGTATTCCTAGCACCATTTTTCTGCCCTTTGAAGAAAATCTGAGCAACGAGTAAAACAGGACATAAATCATCATTGATTGAGTCCGAATAATTTCAAACCATTGAAAGCAGTGGCTAGGGCAACTTCCTCCGGCGACTTGCGCATGAATGCGGCAACCATTTCAACTATCGCAGGCAAGGCACATGGCTCGTTACGTTGAAATGTGCAGTACCGATGAAGGAAGGTCATGGAGCGCTCAGTCAAGGCGTCTTTAACGTGAGATGGTAGTTTGCTGGCCCTTGTATTTGGGTACATAAAAGGAGCATCCGTTTCAACAAGGATTCTGTCCAGAGGAGCTTGTCCTCCTTCCAAAAGCTGCCTGACGCCGCTGTCCGATTTGTCCTTACAGAGATAGCCGGTGATGCCGAGGTAAAATCCTTGGTCCAGGTAGAGCTGGGCCTCTTCCGCCGTACCAGTGAAACAGTGAACAAGAACAGGGGGTAACCGGTTCAAGTAATGGCTTAGAACTTCCAGTACATCGCTTTGGGCGCTTCGTTCATGAATTATCAATGGTTTGTTGAGCTGGCAGGCAAGTTCGATTTGCTTGTGAAATACGTTGCGCTGCGTTTCAGGGTCGGAGAAGTCGCGGTTGTAGTCCAGGCCGCATTCCCCGATTGCGACGCACTCCGGATTACTCGCGATACTCTCGAGCTCTTGCAACGTCTCGTCATCCTCCCAGGACTTGGCGTCGTGAGGATGAACTCCTGCCGTTGAGTACAAGGTGCCTGGGTATATTCTCGTCAATCTCAGCGCCTCCTTGCTCGACCTGATGCTCGCTCCAGTGACCATGATCTTCTTGACACCGGAATCCTTTGCCCGCTGTATAACGCTGTCTAAGTCACGACTGTACTTTTTATTTGTTAGATTAGCGCCAACGTCAACCAGTATGTAATTCTCGTAGCATTGTGTCATCGCCGCTGAGGAAGCCTTTGGCGACTCCGTGCAGGATCCACTGGCATTTTCGGCCATGCTATTTTACTTATGTGTATATATTTTTTTTTACGTGCAAATTAAGGAATTAACAATAATTGGACCGATTTAAATTTTCAATTCACTACGGTTATTATGATTATTGTTATTACCGGAACACGTTAGCTTGCATTTGATATATTGACGAACCGATAATCACAGCTGTAAAGTCAAGTTTTTTACTACAATATTTTTGTTACGAACAAAGATCAGACCACAATGAGGTAATCTCTAATTCCCAGACACGTTGCTTAATGCTTTCTCTACCGTGTATCATTTGTAACCAGTGTGTGGACTGCACACGATCATATGCCCCTCTACGTGCGTGTGTGTGATCAACCCCTTCGCTTGTCTTTCATTGGCTCAAAGCCGGTACCCAATGAACCATTCACTCGCGACCGAAATCGCTCGCAGTTTTGATTGGTCCGAAAGCTTCGTTCGAACCTCCTCGACCAATCGTATGCAGTGTTTCTACTTTGCCGTTGACTGCCTTTGCTGCGGATGAAGCTTAACGAATTGGACTGATTTGTGACGCACAGGCGCCGCTCGAGTGCTATTTTTATCTCTAGATAAATCCCCTTGACAAGGGTCACGATTGACGTTCATTAAACCACGCTTCAGATGTCTAATTCTTCGATTAATTTTCCCAAGAGGTCGCGTACCTTTTCCGTTGTACCGGAATAACATAAGGATTAAGTTCACAGAATTTTCGAGCGAGAATAAATGAATAGCTGTCCCCCTTCCTGTACATATTATTGGTATTAGTTCAAATTTCCTTACACGAAATACATCAATCGAAAAATTTTAAGATTGATTGATCGGCGACAAATGCTGTTTAAGAAAAAATATCAAGGAAAAATGACATTCGTAGTGAAATGTATATCGTGCGGGCAACTGTTGCCCCTTGCTGGTTACCATGGCAACAGAATACTAACGTATACACGTACCGTATGGACACAGAAAGCCTGAGGCAATTCTTGAGCGATGAGTAACGACGAGCAATTGAAAATTATAGTAGTGGGACCTATCGGAGTGAGTTTTTCAAACAAAATCTGTACAGCACGTGTTTATAATTTTGCAGTACAATTATTTGAAATTTTGCTTTAGCCTTCATATTATGTACGTAGATATTTTTAGTAGTCAGAAAAATTGTTGTAATTTCAATATTTATGGTTCATATATTTTGCAGAGCGGCAAGACTACGATATCAAATTTTCTTGCGGATGCAACAGAAATTCCATCAGAACACAGGCCTACCAAAGGTGTTCGAATACTTGAATTTGAAATACAAAGCATCAATGTCGGGAATAAATTTGTCAAAGCTGAAATAGAATTGTGGGATTGCAGTGGCGATCACAGGTAAATTAATCAATATCGCTGTGATTCAACGTCTACGTCAATGACTTTGCATCTCTTTTAGATTCGAGACCTGTTGGCCAGCTGTAAGAGACAAAAGTCATGGTGTGATTTTTGTACACAACGGTAAATCACAGGACTATGTTCGTGAGCTAGAACAATTGTACGATTATTTCGTTAATCAAACTGGGCTTGGTCCAACAAATTGTGTCATCTTTCATCACGATCAAGATAATATCAGTGTCGAAATTCCTAAAAAGATGTGTAAGAAATGACATAGTGATTTTATTTTTCTTCTCATGTGAACTATGTATTAATTATAACTTGCTGTTTTATTACAGCGCCCAAGTTGTCTAGAATATCGCAAGTAAGCTGTAATACTGAAGAAGGTGCCAATAAATTGAAAGTTGATTTTCAATCGTTTTTGGGAACTCTGATCAGCAAGTTGCAAGAGCACACAGATCAGGAAGAGATGAGTCTTATGCGGGATAATATATTGTTTGCTGCTTGAAGAAAAATTTAAACTCAACTTAGTATTACTACTTGAATAGTTGAAAGTGACTTACTAAATTGAATGTAGAGGTAAGCGAATTATGAAACATCTGATTGTGGTAAGTTGTATTTGGCATTAACATGTGATTTACAGTCAACAGTAATTAATAGTATAATGAATTACTTTTTAATACATTATCTTTGTCAATGAGCGGTAAAAATGAGTGTTTTCAAACGGAAACAACGTGAGTAAAAGAAAAAGCAGGATTCACCACAATGATAATATTCTATACTTGAACGTCGCAAGAATAAGGTGTCCTTAAGCTATTAATTATTATACATTGTACGTAATATTATACTACTCGATAAAATACATTTCTAATTTCAATACTTTTGTTCTGTATTAAAATTTAAGGTTACGAAATAAAAGTAAAGTATTTGCTAATAAAATAGCAAATAAACAGAATAAAATTTGATCAATTGAACAGATGATTCGGAATTAACAAAAATACCTTTGTACTACTCACGATTTCAACAATCTATGGTCTTGAATAAACGCAGAGTTGTTCTACAATCTACATAAACGTCAATATCAAGCGAAAGAAAAATAGAGTAAGTGTAAAATGGAAAATCGAATCACCTCAACAAGACGTTTGTAAAAGAATTCAACACATCATGTCTTCTGTATGATCCATCTTTGTTTCTTCGGGATATGTTAAACCGTAAAGCGCGGACAAGGCAGTTTTAGCTGCCATTTTTTTGGCATCCTTTTTATTCTTGGCTGTAAAAAGAAATAGATTTGTTATCACCATCAAAAATAAACAAATCGCATCAAAATAGCAAAATACTCGGGAAATCAGTAATTACGAAATTTCTTACCAGAACCAGGATACTCATTTCCATCGATTTCCACAGCTAAAGTAAACATTGTGTTTGGTGGGTTTCCGGTACGATTAATTTCCACATATGTCAACCCAGGCTTCATTTGATTGAGCAACATGACAGGATGAATGTTGATCGCATTTATTGGTAAATCTTTTTCAACCGGAGCCTTTGGCTCCTTCTTACCACGCCCAGTAGAAACACCTGGTCTTGGTACTGGGACTACAGTGCCCTGATTTTGCCACTCCAAAAACAGCTTGTAGAGAGCAAAACTAGCCAAAGAACTCCAGGGCACTTCGTCTTGTTCTTCAGTAGCCGTTTCCGGAGGGCAAATTGCCATTTCATTGCCTTCCTCTTTGATAGGTGGAATCTGTTGGGCTGATTCTGGTTGTATCGATTGCCCATCCGATTCAGCGTCAATTCGTGCTTTACTTGTGGCTGTTGTCATTTTCTCAAGGAGCAAACACTTCAACGCATTCTCAGCAGCATTCTGTCGCGCAAGTGGCTTAGACAATCCTTGGCCAACGTAAGTCTTCCCGTCAATCTGTAAGTATAGTTTCGTCATTTTATTACTAAATTTTGGACAACAAAACGAATTGCGATTATTTGCGTGCAGGCATCCAATATTCCGATGATAACTGGATAATATATCAGTGGATGTTTCTTTCAGTGACAAATGCCGATTTCTACATGCAAACTTACTTCGGCGTGCACAACGAATAGTGAGTTTGGCATGGCTGCTTGTGACTCCGGAAAGGTGAATTGTACTCCAGTCTTCATCTCATTCAATACCATGATCGCATTTTTAGGCTGTAGAGCCTTCCTCAGTCGTTGATTCATCCTAAGCCGCTTCAGCTTCTTATTTACCTTATCTTAATGAACATGTTTCAAGTGAGTATATCAAATTATGTGTAAATTCGATGAAAGTCTCAGTAAAATAACAATCAATCAGTCCTAATGTTCACACGAGTTGTTCAACTGCTACAACTCGACAACTAAAACTTTGGAGTATGCAGCTAACTGTACAACTTTCAAATTTGCGCAGTGAATTTTCATCATTAATTGTCAATTCATAACTCTTACACCAATAACAGAAAACTGATTTATCCAGCATTTAGATATTGTATAATGTGAACTGAACGAAAAAAGAAATTCAATCTCATACTCACAGCCAGATACCCTTCCACGTTTCCATTTCGGTTGTTCCGGACTGTCGACATCCATACTCTCTTTCGTATCCTCAGTCTTAGTCTCATTATTATTAGCAGTTGGTGGCGTTGTTGGCTGAGCTACTGGCGTTGGTGCAGCAGGTACACTGCTAGCGGCAACAGGAGCACTAGTAACTGCTGGTGGAGTAGATGACGGTTGCTTGAGGATTGGCTTCAGACGCGGAGTTTGCGGAGTGGTAGGCTGCTGCTGCTGCTGCTGCTGCTGCTGAGGTGGTGTCTGAGTAATTGGCTGTGCCTTTGGAGGCTGAGAGCCCTGCGTTGTTCTGGCCGACTGTTGCTGCTGCTGTTGTTGCTGCTGTTGTTGTTGTTGATGTACTGGATTTGCAGCTTTAAACTGCGGCGAGTTTTGCACTGGATTATTCTTGTAAGGTCCTTGCTGATTCTGTCCCGACATTTGAGACGGTTGAAAATTCCCTTGTTGCGAATACTGTAAATCATAGGGTGGGTCTCGCCACTACACAAGGAACCTCTGCGGTTGTGCTACCCCACCAGGGCCCGACATCGCACACGTATTCAAACGCAATCTGACGCTACCCCTATAGCTTACACCTGCCGATATTCCTTTAAACAGTGCTAGACGTTTCTCAATTCATAACTAAACCATGACCAGCTATTGGAAAACAACATCAATCTAATTCATCAAGAGATACACAAATTTTTGCACCTTCTTATGAAATAAATCATCTCTGACAATCTTTACACAATTAAAAATAACATTTGTTCTTGCCCAACTAAGAATGAAGAATTTCATAATATCAGATAAGCAAATAGTTTGTAAAGTAAACTCAAATCTAGTACAATGTAAAACCATGTCCTCATTCTGTGCTTATGATTTTAGCTCTTGTCGGCAGTATCACCTAATGGAATAGAACAAATGCAAGAAAATCGTGTATCGCCAAGGTGTTCAGAACATGAGTTTAGAACGAATCATTAAGGAACTGGCTCAGGATGCATTATGCTATGAGGGCAACTGGCGAGCCTGCCCCTGGCGGGGCGCACCTCCTCGGTATTGTTGTATAGCTACTAGGGCCTGCTTTGCAGGAGAGGGGAAGATGGGAACCACTAATTAGTACATGCAAATAAAGGCGGACTTCTGCACTTTTATCATAATTGGAAACTGGAACACAGGGATAATATTAAAATACTAGCCTACTTCTTTGATCGTCAAACATCCTGAATCGACTTCGCAAGTTTTGCAGTGATGATGATTTATATTTAATTAAATCAGGGCTGGCAATAAGATAACTTTCAGAGAATTAAGAAAAAAAAAAAAAAACACTATTTGATTTGGAACCGTGATCAATAGTGGCCAGAAAAAATTTCAGTTCAATCATGTACTAAAAAGTTTAGAACTAAAATGAAAAATTCAATTCCTAAACTTCTGTTAGAAATGATTAAAAAAGCTGAAGAATAAATAGCACAGTTTATAAATTGATTAAATTGAGGTCCAAAGATCTCATCAAACTGTTTCGAAATAGTGTCTTCTGCCACCAAGAGTGGCATTAAATTGCTAAAAATTGATGACTATGATGCAAAGAAGTAGATATAGCAAGCATTTACAATACCAAAGAGATTGAATAACAGGTATACGTATATCTATGCAATTCTTACTACCAATTTAGTTTTGGCTTTAAAATGAGATCTGTTTCTTCACTCTATGAAAATTCTACAACCTCGTTATTAGCATGGGTAGGTAACAAATGCGTAGGTAATTCCATACTGAAGTTGCAGGTAGTGGAATATGATTCTAGAAAAAAATACTTTCCAAGATTTTTGCAAAAGATTTCAAATATTCCAGGTATTCAATTACAGCTTGTCCAATCAGTCTTTCAACCTGTGTTCCTGTACAAACTTAAAACAAACCAAATAAAAGAGAAGTAGATAAGGAAAAAAAACAAGCCTACACCGTGAAATTTTGAACTTTACATTGTCAAATAATAAATAATATTGAATTGAATCTACGATACTTTAAAGTGCATAATTTATCATACATCTATACTAATGTTCTCAAGGTATAATAAATATTGGTCGAAATACCTTGACATTTACGCATTTTAAATCTTTGCTTATAAATCACAATGTGATCGATGGTTTATTTTATTAGAAATTAGTTGAAGACTTGAGAAATGCACAACTCTGCGTATGTAGTACTAAGTGATGATGAATACGAACAATAATAATTGAATTTTCAAGAGAAAAGATCTGCGATGTTAAAAAATTTAGAATATTGTATGTACATATATAATACAAACTTTGTCTATTCAATTGTTCAATTTGTGGTCCACGAGTTATAAAACATACTTGTCCAAATGATACTTCACGCAATTTGATGAGCGTTTTAATCACAGAAAATTTACAAATAGTGAAGTAAAAATTATTTTCATTGGTTTGGATTATCAGTATGGAAAAATGATTACCGTTGAATTCTGGTATCCTGGTCCAGAATTTATGTTTCCCGACTGTCCCCTTGCTGGAATTTGAAAAGTTCCTAGCATTATTCAGGGTTACTTTTCTCTTTCGAATAATTGATTGCTTTGCAGCAAGTAATTACAAACGAATAAAAATCAATAACCACATAGGTACTGGATGGTATGTACAATAAATCAAAGGCTATTGTTGTCGGTTCTGTTTCAAGTCGTAACTGTTATATAATCGGATCTGTACTCCGAGTTTGTATTTGAGTGACTAATTCGATAGAGAAGTTTGAGCGTCGTCTCGAGCCCCGGCATTTACTCAAAAAGCGTCATCCATTTTGTAGTATGCCGCTCAGATTCGGTAAAAATGAATTAACATAAATTGATTTACCATTTGGGTAATTTCCCTGACTATTTCTGCTCCTGGTGTACATTGCGGTATCAATGTTCAAAGATTATTATTTAGTCGTAAACTATCCACAATAACTTGTCAAAAGACACAAATAACGTTACATCTAATTCCGATCACACAGATAATGGCGTTTTGTCGCAACCACAGCGTCAGTGACTGCAGTGACTATGGAGATTGTACAAGGAGCATGAACTCAAATGGGTGAATTGACCAACCTTGTCACACTAATCGTAAACGTTAGCTTCATGTTTTGTACCACTGGCGTCACTAGTGTTCCTGTAGCACCGAAATGTCATTAGTTGTAGAGATGCCCAAGATTGACTAATCGACGATCTTGCAATGTGATTCATCTACCTCGCTCACCGTTATGGTACTTATCGTATATTAGCTGCTTCTTATTTTGGGAAACGATTTGTATACATGGAGTTCGTGCTCCTTGCACAGTCTCCGTGGCAGTGACTGCAAATGGTTGTAGAATGGCTATGATTGCCGATCAACAGAGAAGGGAAGTCGGGTAGTTGGATTTTGTCCAAATCATGTATAGTTAGATATCCGAAAGCACGTTCAGGAGCTCTTTCAACAATTACCGACGGTAATCTTCCAGTTTCAACAATATTTATTCAATGATAAGGTTTCGTTGATGCATGTATCTCTAAATATTGAAGTCCACGTGTCTCAAACGCAAAAAAGGATATGAATTTTACGAATTTACAGTGCCATTTATTTATTTCTGCGTCAAATGAAAACTTATTTGAGTGTTTCTCTGTTACTCGAATTTTACACCTGTGCCATTTCTTTACACATATTTATGCACGTCGAAATCGACCAAGAGACCCCCTTAAAGATCACGCGAGGGGTCGATTGTCGCAGATGGCTATGTCGACCAATCAGCTGATTCGATAAAGATCGACGCGCGATGCGCAAAGGTGTACTACTGCTAAGGGGGCGCAAAGGTTAGGAAAGCGAGGTCTGCTGAGCTAAGTGGAGTGAAGCAGCAAACGAGCAAGATGCTGCCGTTGGAATGTAAAATGTGTTGACCTCGCGTGGATAGAGAAACGGAGTTTAAAGCGTATTATGGCATCCGTGTTATCCGGAAAAGGATACATGGATGCGGGGAACAATCAGAAGGGCCTTCGTAAGTATTTCCATCATATCTATGTTTTACGATCGACGGCTGATCCTATGCTGACGGAGATAGTACATGCGTGCGCTTTGGTGGGGGACACAAAATTCGTTGATTACGCTGATTGCTACGCTATTTCACGCACACGTTCAAACAATAACAAATTCGCGTGATCCTATCCACTCATTTTCAACCAACATAAAACGTGCTCGTTTAGCAAAAACCCCAGCTGACGCTGTGTTTATCTGCCAAGAGTTGTGCATAATTTTCACTGACGTGTTTATTTATCAGTTATGCGTTGCTATGAGATAGACCCTTGTTACACAACCAGTTGTATAAATTTATGCCGGCGTCATTATTGTCATTGTCTATCAATTGTGCTGGTTTTATCACACGCGCCTCTTTAATTCAACTGGAAATCTTGCTGAAAATAAATTGAATTTTCCAGCAGCCCCCGGGGCTGTTGGCAGCCCGGCGGTGGACAAGGGAAAAGAATGGCAAATGGAGCTGCTGATGGAGAAGCTTCGTTCAAAGGCTGCTTCTTTTAAATCCTTTGTCGAAATTGCTAAGAATCTGCGGATGGCCATGCTGGTAGGTTTAATTGAGCTCGATATTAACTGTTTAAGAAGGAGCCTTAGTCTCTAAAGATTAATTTAAATATGTCTAACATATTTATAGGATAAACGATTCGCCCTTGACAGTGTTGAAAAAAATCAACTGCAAAAATGCCTCGATACTTTGCAACATTCCATAAAGGTCACGTCTTTGCAGTCCATGGTAGAACGACTAGAAAGTCTGACAAGGCAGTTAGGGTAAGTGGTTCTCCAAATCTTTCATATCATACCTTCAGATATGTTTAATCCGTGCGAAATGTACCCAATGTGCAGCTATTCAGACATTTTATACTCATCGTATCTTGAATGTTTTATTGCAGACTTAAATTCATGTTGGGGACTTCTGGTACACAACTGTTTATATCATCGGATATGTTTTATCTAGAAGTTCTTTTGGAATCAACTGGTGCTGTCAAAGATGTCAAAATTCATCATGAAGGGAAAAACGAGCAGCAGGTACGAATTTGTTTGAGTAATTAAAAATTTTATGACACATCTTAATGGAAAAGAGTTATCTGAACTAGATCTAATGCTAACAAGAGTAATAAAAAGAAATATAATTTGACAGAGTTGCAAAGAGTTGGTCACCTGTTTGTCCCGAGGAGATTTTGTTGACTTTACGGCTCAACTGGAAGGATTGGCCTCTATCTATCAGCTGAATGCTGAAAAAAAGGTCAAATGCAAAGCTTTCAGTGCTTTGCAGTCCCTCGAAGCAGACTTGGCTACCATAGCCCACCTGCAAAACTTTATGAGGGAATATTTCAATATTGTACACAAAAGCCCAGTTGGTTAGTATTTATTTTATTATTTACCAATTCTTATACTAGATTAAATAACCTGTTTGTTAATTCAGGAATTTTGGAGAAGAGAAAAGGAGGCCACGCGATGAAACTAACTTATTTTGTTTCACCATACGACCTAATTGACCGGGTAAATTGGAGCTATGATATCCTCAACTATGAAGCTATTATCTCCCGAAATATTGGCCATTCTGTCACAGTGTGTATGGAAGGTTCAACAGCTCATAAGCTACCGACCTCCTGTATCATTACTGTTAATCGAGCACTGTCTGGAAAAAGGTTAGACTATTTTAGAGATATAGTTTTCATGCCAATAGCGATTACATCACTGTCTCGGCTAATACCTAGTTCAACAAATTTTCCACGTGCGTTGAATTTAACTTGACACTTGATTTTCTTCCTCATTCTGTAGCACCCCGTCATACGCTGCATTAACTGGAGTAAACTCTTCAATGTTACCTGCTTGTTTCACTTTGAAATTGGCAAAAAAGATGCCATTGTGCCTGGAATTAGTTCACAGAATACAAAAAATCACGGAACTAGAATGTGGTGATATTTCATCCCCGCATCCATTATTAAGTCTGGTAGTACAACACGCAAGCGACGGTCGACTGGATTGTCATAATAACAAAGGCCTTTTTGTGGTAAGTTCCAAATTACCCGTAATCGAATAGATTTTTTGTGAAATCGTAAAACTTTTGCAAAACTCGTCATTACTCGTGAATATTATCCATTTTACATGTTATGCCGTGTTCATCCAGTATTTTATTAACAGACATTGCCGGATCAGCAGCATTGCTACTTCATGACAGAAAACCGGAATATGGAAGGGGTGCTGGTCAGCAGCATCCCGTTTACGCATCCTGCCCACGTTCCCCAGATCCTGGTGTACCTCAGGCAGCAGGCACTTTTCAATTCGTTACTTGCAAGCTGCGTTAGACCCATGGCACGGCAAGACCCTGAACACACGGTGATGTTTGAGGTCAGTGCTTTGTCTTGGCAACATCTTTCGGTCAGCCTTGAGCACCCCTTTGAAGAAACAATGGCGACAGCAGAACTCGATCTGTCGGACATATCAAGCTTAAAATGTAAATTATACGGAGTTAGCATGAGCAACAGTGAGTCGTCGTCAGAACTGGCTGGTAAAGTGTTGCAGAAATGCCTTAGCATCCCCGTAACAATGAGAACGTTGATAAAGACTTGGGAGGGTAGGAATCCTGCTAATTCTAACGCAATGAATAGCAATGGCGGTAATTATAATGTTAATCTCGGTCCTGGCAGAGACCAGAATGGACACAATGGTACGGGTATGCCAGATTTCAACAGTGGAGATGTAAAGATCAAACAAGAACCGGGATTGAACGGTAGCGGAGGTATCGGTAGGCAACAATCGTCGCAGCAGTCTTTTTTAGAAGCCGGAACGGAGAATAGTATCGGTTTTCCGTCTTTTTCCGGCCATTCCGATACAACCACTGCTATGTTGAATCCTCTGCAACTTGGGGCGCTTCTTGGTCAAGCTAAAAACTCTGCAGGTTTGATTAATCCGTTAGTAGAGCGACCTTCTAAGAAAGCGAGAAAAAGAAAAACAGCTGACGGGCTATGGAGAAGTCCGAAGAGGAAAGGTGAGGAGATGAGTGAAATCCTCTTGGAAAGTTCTAGTTCTGATTCGACACCTTTAGGCACACCTACTAGTAGAGATAATCCAAACGAGCTTAGAACTCCGACACCAACTTCGGCTGCTAGTCTTGCAAGTGGTCTTGATTTGTGTAATCTAGACCATGCTGATATTTTAGGAACTGATAAAAGCTCAGATTACGACATGGAGAATGAAAGTGAAATCGTTGAAGTTCACGACTTGCAAGATGTTGAGGAACTATTGAAGCGAGAGAGAAAGTCTAAGAAACGCGAAGACAAGAAGAGCCCTAATATATTTGAGGACAATAAAAATTTGGTTCCACCGTCAGTTAGTATAACGCCTATTTCCAGCAGCGGAATTGCACAATCATCAAATTATAATTCTGTATTGACAGGAATGGGGCTAGAAAGGCGACCCGGCATTGAGATTATACCTATAGCTTCGTCTCCGCAAACTAGCCTTCCTAGCTCGATCACCATCACACCAATTGCCGGTCCGGCTTCAAAAAACTTGACAGATGAGCGTAGGGACAGGAAGAGTTCAAAAAATAAGACAGAGGACAAAAATAAACTAGAGAAGAAGAGAAAACGGAAGAGAGAAGACAGTCCTATGGGACCTCCGGACAAGCTACCGTTGAAGCCAGATCCTCTGTCAAAACCTGTTTCGGTGAGTATTAAACCTACCGAATCTCCTCCAAATCTGACAACAAGACCTTCGTCACCTGCAGCTACGCTCAGAAAATTTAGTCCGTCTCCTACGCATACTAGTCCGTTAGCTCTTGTTGGAAAGTCGAGCCCTACCCTAAAGCAACCTGTTAACAAACCAATACAAAGTCCCAAACATTCACCTGTTTACAATAGCCCTAAACATACGACGATACCGGCGAGTGTCAGCCCAAAACATGGTACTTCATCGCCAAAACACGGGAGCTCAGCCAGTGCCGGAAAACCCAGCATGTCAGCTTTAAAATCTGCAGCTAATTCACCATCGAGCAAGAATAGCGACGGTATGCCAAAAGTAAAATCTTCTAATAAAGATTCGAATAGAGATAAAGAGAGGAAAACATCCTCTCTGACTTTTAGTGGGTCCGGACACCAGAGTCCAAAACTGAAATCATCTAGCGCAAAGTTAAAACAATTGGATTTAAATCCAAACGCTGAGACTCCTCCGTCTTTGCCAAGCAGTGGAGGCAGCACGCCTCCGTCAGGTGGTTCGGATATTGGAAAATCAGCTACTGCTCAACAACAAGCAAGGAATAGAAAAGGCTCACTTAGTGCCGTTATTGACAAACTTAAGAATGCCCAACATTGTACAGAAGATGGTAACGGCGGGTCTAAGGGTAGTCAAAAGGACCGAGTTAGTTCTAATAAAGTTGGTGAGGGTAAAAGCGGTAGCAAGACACCTGTGGATACTAAAAATCCAGCTGAATACATGGTAAAACATAGTTCTGAAATGAAAATCACGATCAATAAAAAAGGAACAAAAGACTCTAAGTCTAGTCCTAATCTCAAATCTTCATCAGGATCTTCATCCGGCTCCGGCAACGGGTCACCAAAGACTCACACTGGTCTTAAACCAGGAGTGAATTCGGGCCCTGCGTCTAAGAAACCACAGCAACAAGTCCCCCTGAAATTGCCGGGCAGTTCAGGATCTGGGAACAGCGGCAATAAAGCAAATCTTGCCAGTCAAAAAGTGCCTTCTGTTCAAAAATCCGCTTCTGGATCTAACTCGGGATCGGGTGGTTTACTAGCAAAGGGTGTTTCAGCAAAGTCGTCTGGTTCCCCCAAAATGAATAGCTCAGGTGCAACGGATCTGAGTCGCAACAGGGACAAACCAAGGCCACCAAAATCTGGGGAGAAGAATATATTTGGTTCTAAAGGTTCAGACATTAGAAAAACTTCAAGCCCATCTGCGTTGCGGGAAGAGAGCGAGAGCGAAAGAGCCTTTAAACTATTGGCAGCACATGCATCGATGTCAAATCTACCTAATCTACCGCCTCAGCTTGTTGTCGAGGGACTGATGAAACAACTGGATACTAAATTTCAAATACCAAAATTGTCCGCGCGTGCTAACACAGACGTGGATAAGAAACCAGCAGACAAACTCACGTCATCAGATACTAGTAATAATAGAACTGACGTAAGCAAACTGTTAGATAGTAAACCAGATTCTACGAAAACCCAAGCTGTTTCTCTGTCAAATGCAAAGCCGACGGATGATAGAAGAGAGGTTCAATCAAAGCCAGACAACTTGTGCACAGCTTTAATGCCTGCTAATATTGGAAACAGCAGTCCAAGCTTGATTATGCCGCCGCCCACCGTCAGTCCTCATGATTCTGACGTACCGACTAACTTGTCTATGCAGCCAGCAGACACGGAATCCAGAGAGATTAAAGATATCGCTAACAGACCGTCGCAGTTTCTTAACTGCGCTCCATTGAATCCTGCCAGCAAAGATGACGCTGTATCAAAAACTGATCCCATATCGACACAAAAATCTTATCCTCTAACAAACAGCGGTACTGAGAGTCTCAATTTGAGCACGAAACCGGCTGATGCCGCGTTGAATAAGTACAAAGAGGAGAAAAAGCCGGGGAGCATTTCAATTGATACCACCATAAAACCGCCACCGTCCTCTCAAGAGGCTGCTGAAATGCTGCTGGACTTTTCTACACCTAAAGAAGTACCGAAATTGACTACTGTCCCTGAAAGAGCTATGGCGCAAGCTGCACCTGTACGAAGGAACACACCGCCACCTCCACCTCCCACCTTTCCGCCAAGTCCATCAGTCAGTGTTCATATTGTAAAAAGTCCCGCTCCTTCTCCGAGAGTTATACCGCCTTCTCCTCACTCCGCCTCTCCCTGTATAACCGACGACGAATTAATGGACGAAGCACTTGTCGGTATAGGCAAATGAAGGTTACTTAAAATTTAGCTACTTAATTATTACTCATGGTTATTCTGGTCCAGATTAAAAAAGATATAACCAATATAGGGCAGGTCCTCTTTCACAGTTAGAATTCTCGAGTACTGATCGTTTAATTGTTAATCTATTTCTTGAAATAAATTTACAGATTTTATTTTATTTTTTTACCAAAAAATGATTCTCTTCAATTTTTAAATAATCTGTGACCAAAGTGCACTTCCATAGGTATTGACGTAAAAGCTCCCTTTACATTGAAGTTTTCTAATTCGGACAAGGAATTTTCTCATTATTCTCATAGAAAATAATTTTTGAAATCTTTCTGTGCGGCAAATAAGTCATGAAGTACTAATATTGAAAGCAACTACGATTGTCTTAAGCCCATCGATAAAATTTTATCATCAAATGGTGAAAGTCTCTGCTTGCCATGTAAATTTACCATCGATACTAACAGATTTTCAAATAGTATTTGGATCAGCTATTACCAGATACTACTGGACAGAAAAATGGAAGCCAATCATTTATTTTAGCTGAAAAATTTTAACAAAGCTTTTCATTTGTAGCTAAGATATATATGTATGTATGTATGTATATTATACACACATACACACGCACACACACACACACACACACACAAACACACATATAAATCAAGAATCGATATTCGATATTAGCCTTAAGTAATCAAGTGCTGCCATAATGGTAATTATGAATTAACGAAGTGAAATAAAATGAAATAATAATTGTTATTTCAAGCGAAACACTATGTGAGAAAAAGATGATGAATAATTCTAAGTAATTGTAATGTGAGAGTAATTTAATGACTGGTACAAACGTAATATTTGCACAGGTACATATTGACATGAGAAGTAAAGTGGTCAGGTGTATGTAATGTAAACCAGATTTTTATTGGTTGAACCACAATCTACTCATCATTATATAATACGAAGATATAATAATGTTGAATTGTATAGTATCATTGAAGAAAAAAAGACAATTTTCCGTTATAGCAATAAAAACCACGAGATGAAGGATATTTTATTAAATAAGAAGGTAAGAAAATAAGAAGATAGAATTATAACTTATGTTTACAATATTATTATTTATTTTCTATTAAATGCACCATTCATGTCATAACAATAATAAAAATAACAATTAGTCATGCATAACGCATGATTTGTAAATACGGAGACATTGAAATTCATTACCATCTGTAGTATCATATGTATGTTGATTAATTTATTGGAACTACTTTATCTAGTTAGCTTATCTTGCTTTATCTGCAGACTTGTTATTTTCATTTTTTATTTACTTCAATTTAGGATTCATTTAAAATATGCCTTTAATGTTAATCAAGTGAACAATAATTCTCATCTCTTGGTTTTTGTCCTTTGATGGTTGAGAATGCAAAACGAAATACAAACAAACTAACGAAATGAAAAATTACAACTTACACAGTATATAAATCGTAAATTAAATTGTATAGAGAAGAGGTTCTATTGTATCAATAATGAGTATAAGAAATGTATGTATAAGACTTGATAATAAATGTTGTTGTTAAGCCTTATTTCTGGTAAAAAAAAAGATAAGAAAAAAGAAACACTCGTTGCATTGAGATAATTTTGAATGAAAAATGTAATCAAGTGGAGTATAACTAAATTGGATGAGAATAAGTAGGTATATAATACATATGATGATTACAGTGTTACATTTTGATAGATTTATTTGTAAAATACAATAGCTTTTGTACCTTACAATTTGTTATGTTAATTTTTTTGTAGAAATCTATACTTACAAACCTATACATATAATTACTAACTACATCGGCTTTAAAAAAAAATACTACGGAAAAATGAAACAGCGAGAGAGTGAAGGAGAGAGAGAGAGAGAGAGATATGCCAATTATGATTATTGCAAATATATGTCCAGTAACATAGCCATTCATATACACTGTAAATTTGTTCTATCAGATGTGCTACTCCCGTTCTGTATATCTATACATTGCTTCATGCAGCTTGGGTATAACAGTCTTTACAATTTCGTGAAGCGTACAACTAAAACCAATTGATATATATTAAAAAAAAAAGAAGAGATCAAATGCAATTATAGATAAATCCATTAAGAACTATCAATTACGACGTAGTTATTGTTTCTGGAGAAAATTTCACTTTCTAGAACTTATATTATAGATATAATTGTATTATATCTAAAGCGATAGCAGCAGCATTTTTCTCAGATTCTGATCAGCTATAACCATACTTCATATTTGAATATTTCTATTAAACATCTCAACGCTCAGAAAATTAAGAATTAGATAAACGGTGACAAGTCCAACTTCTCGGTATAAATAAATCCAAAAACTCGTCTTTGTAAGGTGGACAATTAATCCTAGCGTAATATTCCATTGAATATAAACTCAGTATCATTCCGGTGCCCATGCACAACGTTAGCCACATAAAAACGTTACCCCCTGCTTGTTCGTTTTTTCGGGTCAGAAAGACTAATATTAAACCGATACCACCGAACATTACTAACAGCACCGGGTAAAAGAATCTGAACGCAAATGCTAATATGTATTCGTGGAAAATTGCAGATACTGAAAAAACCATAAATGTTGAAAGCATCTTGTTTCGCGGAGCAATTATTTCATAAATATCTTTGTATATGTATGTGTACAGCCAGTCGTGCACTACAACATTCCAAGTACGGTAATACGCGTCGTACGACGTTGAGTTCCACCAGTCCTGTTTGGGCAAAGAGGTAGTGTGATATTAAAATAGCGAAATTGAAAGGAGACTTGAACATGCAAGTGCAATGCGCATTAGCAAGTGAAGTAGGTAGTCAAAATAAATTTTTGAATTTATATGTGATGCAATAACTCGGTGGATTACAAATTTTTCGCGCGAAGCAGCTCAGTGAGCTTAAAATTTAGCCACGTTAATAAAAACAGGTTTTTCAAACATTTGCTAATCTAATTACGCGTTCAAACTCTGGCACAATGAAACAAACATGGCCGCCGTCGACGCGCCGGACGCGTCACTTGCGATTAAATTTCGACTATATGATCGTTTTTAGTTCACAACAGTAATCGCGGGCTAATTCATGTGAAATGAAACGATGGCAAGAGTGATTTCATCGTAATTTCACCCTTAATGATACTCCGGAATACCAAAGAATCAGCTCGTCAAATGTACTCCCAAATCATATATGACGCGTACCTTGTAGAACATTCTGTCTGCAAATCGCAGCAGTTCTGCAGAGGCGTTCATCCAGGAATGAAGTAAGCAATAAAAACCGCAAAGAAAGGCCAATGTTCCTGGCATCATCGTTCCAAACACGCTAAGCACTAACGCTCGCGGCTCGAGTGGACTGGCGCCGAATTGCCTAAAAACTGGTATCAAAAGACGTTCGAATATAAATGCCATGTAGAACACGACCAATATGACTTCCGTGTAACTCCAAACCACGACTCGCCATCGAATTACTTTCGTTCTGAAAATGAGAAATACGAAATTAGGGCTGACGGTAGTTGCTGTAAAGAATCTAAATTAATTATTTAGAGCATGATCATTTACCGTGGATAATCGTCCCGATATATCAACGTCGGACAAAATAAGTAGTACAAAAACTTTGTAAATCCGGGACAGGTTGATGCGATTGTCTGTTCCGTGTGTGGTTTGTAGTTTAAAGTACGGGGTGCCGCACTTCTCACAAACGCGTGCGTTTTCATAACTAAACGAACCTGGAAATTTGTATACTCGTGAAATTATCATCAACTTCTTTGTGTGCAATGTGTGTTGTTTTTATTAGTCCAACTTGCCACTCGAATATTTTTACCTGTAGCAATCAGTGCACCGAGATGCGGTTACTATGATTGATTCGTGGAATTAATTATACGTTTGAAATGGATTCTGTTGTAATCGCAAAGACAGAGTGTTCAGTTGAATGTGCGGTGGCATATAAAGAATATTGAATTGATAATGGAGTAACGGGTTAAATATGCGATAGGACTTTTTATGAAAGAAAATATTGGTAACTACACCTGTTCCATTAGTACAGCAACACTAGATGCTGGAGGCAGATCTTCTGTAAGCAATGAGTTTGCTGGGAATATGATAAATAAAATTTGATAGACGATTAAAGCGATCAACCAGCTATAATCCCAAATCTTTAATTGAATAGCTGTAAGAAGAGAAAGAAAGATAAAAAAAAAAAGAACACGCACAGAATTAGAATTTTCGTTAGGTTGAGTTAATAATTGTTTATACAAAATTCAAAGTGAACATAAATTTGAAAATAAATAGGTATTTCGTGCAATGAAGCGTAAATATGTAATGTGTACATACATACATTTTGGCGCAATGTGAATCCGTTGATGAGCCCAGACACTGAAAGCGACGTAAACTCCAAACGTCGAAGCCAGCATGCCGGACCATATCCATAGTACTTTATTAAATTTGCCAAAAGCCATCATTATCGTGGATATGCCAAAATTAGTTCTGTAAACAAAAAGAAAACTACAAACCGCCTTGTTATTTATCCTCATTGCGTCGGTCGCTTTGTAATATATATTTGAACTTCAAATGATATTATTTGAAGAACAAAAAATTCATCAACAATTACACGTATGTACTAGAAATGATCGAAATTTTTTTATACACTGATCCATAATCGTGGGATCCTGTAGTAACAGGTTCCATTGTATACTTGGTGTACTTACGAACCGGTATCCACGATGTCATAGACTGCAGTGTTTATGAAGAGAATAATTAGAATAACTATAAATATGTGATAAATTGTTTTTATATGTTTGATTTTAAATAAGTCTGTGAGTAAAGAATTCCTCATTAAAAATTTCTTCTCCGGTAGGGATCCATCCTTTAACGATTTTCTGCAAACAAAGGTAGTAACAGTGCATACATTGACCACTGTAAATATATTATGTATATAAATACATATAGTGCGGCAAAAAAATAATAATCTATTGATATATGGTTGGTATAGTAGGTAACTTGATACAGCTAATGTAATAGTTTGAACTTTAATATCTCCAACTCACTGCCTGTTACTATATTTTGTTGTTTCCTGAAATAAATCGTCCGTCTGTTTTCCAGGCTGCATTTCCTCCAATTGCTGCAAAACTCCGGACATTATCAGTTTGATTTGATTGCCGACTTGTTCCATAACATCACTTTCCATTTGCTGTAAGTAAAATAATATACTTTTCATACTTTTATATCGCACGTAGATATATCGTTATTACATGCACGCATTGTGATCTCGCGGTCAAAACTCGTTCCACATTTTTGCATTTATCACATCTGATATATATATGTAACTCTTCTCGATAAATTCAAAAATGTGGAACGAGTTTTCACCGCGAGATCACAGTGCGAGCATGTATCTAACATATATTATGTATATATACGTAAGCCTGTGTCAATAAGCCATGATCTTTAGTAGTTTATTATGTGCCTTTTTTCATTTCTTTCTCTTCTAGCCGTAATAACATCTCGATTCTTATAAATATACTATAGGTGGCGAAATGTATGTATGTACGTGCGATAGAAGAAGCATCGCGCAATTATAGTGTTGTGCAAAGTCCGACATTGCGATACACAATAGTGCGGTTTGCAGAGAAAAGAAATAATTAAATAATAAGAAAATACAACAGTAATGATCGTCATTCATGCGGGTCGCTTGCGTTGATCCCGCGGATGTCGTAAAGAGTCATCCGCCATAATGATTTGTTTTGATTTCCAATCAGCTATAGGCGTTAGATTCTCTGATACAAAACAAAGAACTATGCCTTGTGATCGTACATACTCAGCTCTTATAGCTGACGTAAATATCCATGAGTAAGAACTTCGTGTTGATCAATTATTCAGGGTCAGTGAAAATCCCTCAGATATATCATCAATACTTGCAATATTCGCAATGCGAATTGCTCATCCTTAAATCTCTGCAATTATATCTAGTTCCTACATTCTTGGCTATACGTAATAAAAACTTTGCATAATTCTGTAAAATATATGAAATTATACAAATGATAAACGAATCACGCACCTGCATCAGATCCCGTATCTTTTGAACCGATATGCTTCGCAGAATATCGTCACCGACTGCCGTCGTTTCATTGGCTGCAGAAGATTTCCGGTCCTCGTTGGCTGTCGAGGAACAAATCAAATCAGTATAAATTCTAATACCAGTACATGTAAATATCTCTCAGTGGACGATGAGCAGTATAATAAACGAAAAAAAAAAGAAAAAAAAATTATCTCAAACACTCGACGTACAATCAAACTAATTGTATGAACTGTTTGCGCCGCAATTACGGTGTGATATAACTCTCATAAACAAAGTAAGTACGCGGCACTGATCATTGTTGAACAGGGAGATAATAAAAAAAAAATAAAAAAAATTGCTAAATTACTCACGATCAAATTTTTGCAGGGCTTCTTTCGACCGTGTGATAACAGCGTTCCGACGAATGTAAGGAAGGTCTGCACGACGATCTTCGGGCAGTTTATCATTCGCAACAACTGTAGGCTTCACTATACTTTCTTCCATGTCGTGAAGAGAGCCGTTGGCGCAATCCATTATCATAGATCCACTATACTAATCATAAATATCACTCGGACATAGTGATCGTGCGTCTGATGGTGGCCGCAAGTAGATGTCTGAACAGATACGGATAAGCTGTCGCGATATGTTGGTGCCGATGACCACGGGTTTGATTAAAAGTTATAAATCGGGGCCCAACGGGACCATCGTCGGCACGCTGCTGGCTAACTTATAGCCGGTCTTCGCTGTGACGAGCGCGCTTCGTTGATCGCAGTTCAACTGCTGATTCTGAGGTTTGTCGATTGGGTGATCCTCGCTCTTGGATCCCCCGCGCTCTGGCTACTAACGCTTATCTCGAGAACGAAATTACTACGTGCTGGAGTACGGGGTGACAACGACCGTCTGGATGGTTAAATGGGCGTGATGTACAAGAGGAGAGGAAGAGGAGGATCTATGATCATTTGCCAGTTACAATTCGCGGCTTGACGAGTCGCGCGGAGCGCGATCCAATTTTTACGATAGATCTGAAGCATGGGATTATTGTTATTATGCTTTTTGTCGACGCGGATTGTGCGAATCAATTTCGCAGTTCTGTTGCTGTAATGAAACCCAAGTTTCGTCAGAAAACGATTACTGCAAATTCTCACTGCGTCTTTATTACTCGCGTTGCATTACAACCAAAGTCCCCTCGATGCATACGCACAATTTTCTGATTGAAAAATTTTCCGTCTCATTTACATGTCGCAACAATTATGTACGAAGACTAATTACGTTCGTGATTTCCCTCTGTTACAGGTATGTCTGACGTTTTTCTCACGTTACGGGTGGCATAAGGCGGTGAATCAGAATGGAGATAAAGATAGTAGAAATATTGTTGAGCATCGTCTAACACGCGGATATGTGCACGTAGATTGACTTCATAATTGTATATATGTGTGTGTGTGTGTGTGTGTGTGTGATATGAACGAAAGTTCCTTCGAATATGAAGATAACTTATCTCCTGAAAAAAACCCTATGTGTAGATATAATAATATATTGTATCCACTATGAATGAAACTCTTTCATCCTAGGCAATATACGTTTTCTTTACGTACATAAATTCCGCATTTACCAAAAAAGAAGTCATTATACGGTTAAATACGTTCAACAGAAAATTTATTCGTTGAACATGAAGCTTAGTCTGGCTCGTAGAATTAAATGTTTCACAATTATCGCACCTGATGCATTTTTTCGAACATATTCTATTTTTATATAATTTCACCTTCAATTAACCAAATTGTACTTGTAATGTTCACTTTTGAAGAACGTCGAGTTTGGAGTTTTGACGGAGAACCTTACGTGCAGGTACTGAATCTCAAGAGTACGTATTTGTAGGTAATGTGCATACATGCTATCGCTGTACAAGCTATGGAATCTATGGAATTGTTATCAACACTATTGTGATGATAATCAGCTGTTTATGACAATGTATGCGACTTTCCGAATGCCACTAAACTGGGAGTAAACATATGATAATTGCAACACGTCACGGTCGCTGAGAAGCGACCCCAATTGTAAGATAACTTGGCAATAACTAATGAGATGATAATGAACAGATTTCATACATTTTATCACAGACATTTCACTTTTATTCGGTGATCCTGTCCAAAAATGCATCAATACGTATATTCAACTAAAACTGCATAAACTTTACATACACAAACATATATGTATTTATACAGATGAACCATATATCTTCAAACATTAATAAAAAAATATACTTATAATATTTATACATATACCCGAATGAAAATACTCTCACAGACATTCTTCAGAAATATTTTAGGAAGCGAGGAAAATAATTGATTGAACATGTAACACAATCTGATTAAAGTGCAGTCCAATTGGGAACTACGAAATCCTAAATACCAAGTATCTGCTACAATAAATCGATTTTAATTGTTTAAGTTTAATTTAGCATGTTGACGACTGCGCCTGTCAACGCAACCAAACACACATGGATGGACGAAAAGCTTGGGCTGCCTAATTGCGGATAAAAGGCGCATAGCCAGGTATAAAGACTAGGGTACCCCTAGTAAAAAATTGTTCGTGATCCGTTTTCGGCGAGTAATTGACTGATACCCCTGGGTAAATTTTTGTGACCAGTTTCAACGGGCAAGCAGGCACAGGTGGGACTGGGAGTGTATTAGGGTTCTGCTCTATCGACTCTACTTAACGAGCTCCCACTGACATTCGTAAGCAGCCAAAGTAGTGTCGGTACGAAAGCTTGAGATTGAGTCGGTACAAAGCGAGTGCGTTAGAATACTTGTCGACTGCAACTTAGAAATGTCGATCAGCTCGATCATCCGCGTGAGAAAAAGCGTAACCGCGTCCACTGCCAATCACCTTCAACTACCTCCGAGCACCACGAACCACTGTCAACCACCTCCGACCACCTTTGTCCTCCTTGACCACCACGGCCCACTCCGCCTCCATCATCGCCACCCCCTCGTCGTCGTCGTGTCGTTCTCGGCCACCTCCGATCGCGGCTAGCCACCACAAACACCTCCCACCATCTCCGTCCGACTCCTAGCATCCCCTGCCGCCGTTGGCCAGCTCCTACCGCCAACAACCACGTCCTGCAATCTCCTGCCAGTTCTGACCACCTCCTACCATTTCTAAACACCTCCTAACTCCCCCTGCCATCTCTGACCATCGCCGACCACCTTCTACCATCCCCTACCACCTTCTACCAGCACCTACCACCTCCTACCATTTCCGAACACCTCCAAACACCTCCGACCACCACTGACCACATTCGTCCTCCTCATCCACCTCCTCCATCCCCCATCGACGTCCTCGTTGTCCTCGTCCTCCTCGTGCTCCTTGACCTCCTCCGACCGCCGCCAACCACCTCCAAACACCTCCTACGCTGACTGAAGAATATAGAGACAGTTGCCCTAATGGGCTTTGGTATAACAACCGGAAATCGTAGTGCGCTTGCACTCCCTAAGATGTTACAACTGTAGAGTTGAGAATTTATTGCAGAACATCAGAGGATTACAGATTTCGACATGATGCTGGCTGCATTCACCTTCCGAGTAACACAATCTTCGCAATGGTAAGCCCAAGCTACTACTCAGCCTGTGTGTACTTACTCGAATCGGCAGGAAGGATAAAGTGCGTATTCCTCGTATGAAATGTGAAATCTAAAATCATTATACGTCATACCATATCATCATACATCATACATCATCATAAGTAGAATTAAAGTTCGAAACCAAAGTTTGGATGTTTGGATGTTCAGAAAGTGACGTTACCCAAAATTTTTTTTTCTGTTGACGTCATCGTTCAGCTTGAAAATCTGCTAGTCGAATTCCTCAGTCTGGAAACAACCGCGCAGTAGAGCGGACGGATAAGTATCGCGCTCCGCAGATTTCGAGTACCGGGTTCTCTACCTCCTGGATCCTGCGCTCCGGCTCCGCTTCCTGATGCAACTCGACTTCAGGGACAAGGGCTCCGTAGTTTCTGCGGTCCGGGTACACTAGCTGGTGAAACTCAACTTCCAGAACAGGCGCTCCGTGGTTTCTGCGCTCTGGGTCCGCTACCTGGTAAAACTCGACTTCCAAGACAAGCGCTCCGTGGTTCGTGCGCTCCAGGTACGCTGCCTGGTGAGACTCGAATTCCAGGACAAGCGCTCCGTAGTTCTGGCTGTCCAAGTTCTTGATATGGTGACTTTTGACCAAGCGCTCCGTGGTTCCTGCGCTCCAAGTACGCACCTAGTGAAAATTGACTTCCAGGATAAGCGCGCCGTGGTTTCTGCGCTCAAGTTTCGCTACCTGGTGTAGCTCGACTTCCAGGACAAGCGCACGGAGGTTCCTGTTTCATGTTTACAATAAATTATTTATATTCATTTTTCGCGCAAGCCCAAATTCAGTAGCTGTCAGTGCGCTAATAATATTTCGACTATTTATTATCATTTCCTCATAATCTTCTTGGTAAAATGTGTCGATACAAAAATTATGCTAATCCTTACAGAAAATTTTTGATGTGTTCTAATACTGAAAATATTTATTAGTATTCAAGGCATAACCCGAGGTCGTTAGCGGTGGTCGTTAGGGGTGGTTGGCAGTGGTTGGAGGTGTTCGAAGGTGGTTGGGGTAGTTGCGGGTGATCAAGGTGGACGAGGAGAAGGACTAGGAGGAGGAGGACGAGAATGACGAGGAGAACAAGGTAGAAGAGGAGGGCGAGGATTTGTGCTCGGTGAGTAAAACATTTTTATAATATTTAATGGCAATTGCAAATATATTGTATTCAAAATTTTTCAAACTTGTCATGATTACAATAAATTATTTCAATTCGATTTTCGCGCAAGCACAAATTCAGTAGCTATAATTGCTCTAATAAAATTTGATTTGTTATTAATTATTTGATCAATTATATTGATCCTTACACAATATTTTTGATGTGTCCTTATACTGATTATATTTATTACTATTCCAGGTGTAACAAGAGGTAGTTAGCGTTGGTCGCTGGAGGTGGTTGTCGTTGGTTGGAGGTGGTCGTAGGTGGAGGAGGAGGACAAGGATTTGTGGTCAGTGAGTTTAACATTGTTATGATATTTAATGACAATTGTCATGATATTTTATTTAAAATTTTTCAAACTTGTCACGATTACAATAAATTATTTCAATTTGATTTTCGCGCAAGCACATATTCAGTAGCTATGAATGCGCTAATAAAATGTATTGAATTATTAATTAATATATTAATTATAATGTTGATCCTTACACTATGTTTTTGATGTGTTCTTATACTAACAATATTCATTACTATTCAAGGTATAACACGTGGTGGTTAGCGGGGGTCGCTGGAGGTGGTTGGCGCTGGTTGGAGGTGGTCGGAGGTGGTTGGCGGTCATGGTACGTGGCTGGATGAGTAGAAAAAGCGAAGGAGAAGGAACGGGTGGGAGTAGGAGTGAGTGTGAGAGTAGGAGTAGGGGTAGAAGTGTTAGGAGTTGAAGTTTTTTCGTTTTTTCTTTTTCTGACATTTTCTTCGCCGTCTTTCTCTGTTCTAATTTTTTATCCCTAGATCCTAAATAGTAATATAGAACTAGGCTAAGATTTAGGAATTAGGACTTTGATTATTTTCAATGTTGCTATGATGTTTTTCAATATTGCCATGGAAAAGATAAAAAATAAACCATTGAACCATTACCCCTTTGTATTTCTTGCCAAAAATTTGGCGATTTTAAAAAGTGCCGGAATAAATTCCTTCATGCACTATTCCGACGTAGTTTTGCGAGAGGAATCGATTGGGCGCAGTCCCAATGTGCTGCGAGCAACGAATCAGAAGATACAGCCAAAAAACCAGAACCGGTGTTTTTGATATTTTTCAGCTGGTGCTCTTTCCTTCGTACTTTCTCTGCCGTTGGTCCTGCGCTCTTTTTGCTACGTTTTCTGAGTTCCTGCGGGTCCAATTAGTCAGCAAATAGCCATAAAAAGCGAATCGGAGACTAGAAGTTTTTCGCTCAAAAAAACAGTAAGGCCCCTTTGTATATTTGGCGAAAAATTGGGCGATTTTGAAGAGTGCCACAATAAATTCTTTCATGCACTATTCCGACGTAGTTTTGCGAGGGGAATCGATTGGGCGCAGTCCCGATACGCTGCAAGCAACGTATGAAGAGTTAAAGCCGAAAAACGAGAACCTGAGTTTTTGACATTTCTCAGCTGGTGCTTTTTCCATCCTAACTTCTTTGCTGTTGATCCCAGGCTACTTTCGCTGCGTTTTCTGGGTTCCTGGGGTTCCGATTAGTCAGAAAAGAGTCATACTAATCGAATCTGAGACGAAAAATTTTTTGGTCTCAAAAAAAGGAAGGTTAACCCCTTTGTTATTTTGGCGAAAATTTTCGCGATTTTCAAAAGTGCTGAAATGAATTAATTCATGCACTATTCCGACGTAATTTTGCGAGAGAAATCGATTGGGCGCAGTCCCGATACGCTGCGAGCAACGTACGAAGAGTTAAAGCCGAAGAACGAGAACCTGAGTTTCAGACATTTTTCAGCTGGTGCTTTTTCCATCCTAACTTCTTTGCTGTTGATCCCAGGCTACTTTCGCTGCGTTTTCTGGGTTCCTGGGGTTCCAATTAGTCAGAAAAGGGTCATACTAATCGAATCTGAGACGAAAAATTTTTTGGTCAAAAAAAAAGGAAGGCTAACCCCTTTGCATTTTTGTCGAAAATTTTCGCGATTTTGAAAAGTGCTGGAATAAATTGTTTCATGCACTATTCCGATGTGATTTTGCAAGAGAAATCGATTGGGCGCAGTCCCGATACGCTGCGAGCAACGTACGAAGAGTTAAAGCCGAAGAACGAGAATCTGAGTTTTTGACATTTATCAGCTGGTGCTTTTTCCATCGTAACTTCTTTGCTGTTGATCCCAGGCTACTTTCGCTGCGTTTTCTGGGTCCCTGGGGTTCCAATTAGTCAGAAAAGGGTCATACTAATCGAATCTGAGACCAAAAATTGTTGGCCGAAAAATGTGAAAAAAGTAAGGCTAACCCCTTTGCATTTTTGGCGAAAATTTTCGCGATTTTGAAAAATGCTGGAATAATTTGTTTCATGCACTATTCCAATGTGATTTTGCAAGAGAAATCGATTGGGCGCAGTCCCGATACGCTGCGAGCAACGTACGGAGAGTTAAAGCCGAAAAACGAGAACCTGAGTTTTTGACATTTCTCAGCTGGTGCTTTTTCCGTCGTAACTTCTTTGCTGTTGATCCCAGGCTACTTTCGCTGCGTTTTCTGGGTTCCTGGGGTTCCAATTAGTCAGAAAAGGGTCATACTAATCGAATCTGAGACGAAAAATTTTTTGGTCAAAAAAAAAGGAAGGCTAACCCCTTTGCATTTTTGTCGAAAATTTTCGCGATTTTGAAAAGTGCTGGAATAAATTGTTTCATGCACTATTCCGATGTGATTTTGCATGAGAAATCGATTGGGCGCAGTCCCGATACGCTGCGAGCAACGTACGAAGAGTTAAAGCCGAAAAACGAGAACCTGAGTTTGTAGACATTTTTCAGCTGGTGCTTTTTCCATCGTAACTTCTTTGCTGTTGATCCCAGGCTACTTCCGCTGCGTCTTCTGGGTTCCTGGGGTTCCAATTAGTCAGAAAATGGTCACACTAATCAAATCTGAGACCAAAAATTTTTGGCCGAAAAATGAGAAAAAAGTAAGGCTAACCCCTTTGCATTTTAGGCGAAAATTTTCGCGATTTTGAAAAGTGCTGGAATAATTTGTTTCATGCACTATTCCGATGTGATTTTGCAAGAGAAATCGATTGGGCGCAGTCCCGATACGCTGCGAGCAACGTACGAAGAGTTAAAGCCGAAAAACGAGAACCTGAGTTGTAGACATTTTTCAGCTGGTGCTTTTTCCATCCTAACTTCTTTGCTGTTGATCCCAGGCTACTTTCGCTGCGTTTTCTGGGTTCCTGGGGTTCCAATTAGTCAGAAAAGGGTCATACTAATTGAATCTGAGACGAAAAATTTTTTGGTCAAAAAAAAAGGAAGGCTAACCCCTTTGCATTTTTGTCGAAAATTCTCGCGATTTTGAAAAGTGCTGGAATAAATTGTTTCATGCACTATTCCGATGTGATTTTGCAAGAGAAATCGATTGGGCGCAGTCCCGATACGCTGCGAGCAACGTACGAAGAGTTAAAGCCGAAAAACGAGAACCTGAGTTTCAGACATTTTTCAGCTGGTGCTTTTTCCATCGTAACTTCGTTGCTGTTGATCCCAGGCTACTTTCGCTGCGTTTTCTGGGTTCCTGGGGTTCCAATTAGTCAGAAAAGGGTCATACTAATCGAATCTGAGACCAAAAATTTTTGGCCGAAAAATGTGAAAAAAGTAAGGCTAACCCCTTTGCATTTTTGGCGAAAATTTTCGCGATTTTGAAAAGTGCTGGAATAATTTGTTTCATGCACTATTCCGATGTGATTTTGCAAGAGAAATCGATTGGGCGCAGTCCCGATACGCTGCGAGCAACGTACGGAGAGTTAAAGCCGAAAAACGAGAACCTGAGTTTTTGACATTTCTCAGCTGGTGCTTTTTCCGTCGTAACTTCTTTGCTGTTGATCCCAGGCTACTTTCGCTGCGTTTTCTGGGTTCCTGGGGTTCCAATTAGTCAGAAAAGGGTCATACTAATCGAATCTGAGACGAAAAATTTTTTGGTCAAAAAAAAAGGAAGGCTAACCCCTTTGCATTTTTGTCGAAAATTTTCGCGATTTTGAAAAGTGCTGGAATAAATTGTTTCATGCACTATTCCGATGTGATTTTGCAAGAGAAATCGATTGGGCGCAGTCCCGATACGCTGCGAGCAACGTACGAAGAGTTAAAGCCGAAGAACGAGAATCTGAGTTTTTGACATTTATCAGCTGGTGCTTTTTCCATCGTAACTTCTTTGCTGTTGATCCCAGGCTACTTTCGCTGCGTTTTCTGGGTTCCTGGGGTTCCAATTAGTCAGAAAAGGGTCATACTAATCGAATCTGAGACCAAAAATTTTTGGCCGAAAAATGTGAAAAAAGTAAGGCTAACCCCTTTGCATTTTTGGCGAAAATTTTCGCGATTTTGAAAAATGCTGGAATAATTTGTTTCATGCACTATTCCAATGTGATTTTGCAAGAGAAATCGATTGGGCGCAGTCCCGATACGCTGCGAGCAACGTACGGAGAGTTAAAGCCGAAAAACGAGAACCTGAGTTTTTGACATTTCTCAGCTGGTGCTTTTTCCGTCGTAACTTCTTTGCTGTTGATCCCAGGCTACTTTCGCTGCGTTTTCTGGGTTCCTGGGGTTCCAATTAGTCAGAAAAGGGTCATACTAATCGAATCTGAGACGAAAAATTTTTTGGTCAAAAAAAAAGGAAGGCTAACCCCTTTGCATTTTTGTCGAAAATTCTCGCGATTTTGAAAAGTGCTGGAATAAATTGTTTCATGCACTATTCCGATGTGATTTTGCAAGAGAAATCGATTGGGCGCAGTCCCGATACGCTGCGAGCAACGTACGAAGAGTTAAAGCCGAAAAACGAGAACCTGAGTTTCAGACATTTTTCAGCTGGTGCTTTTTCCATCGTAACTTCGTTGCTGTTGATCCCAGGCTACTTTCGCTGCGTTTTCTGGGTTCCTGGGGTTCCAATTAGTCAGAAAAGGGTCATACTAATCGAATCTGAGACCAAAAATTTTTGGCCGAAAAATGTGAAAAAAGTAAGGCTAACCCCTTTGCATTTTTGGCGAAAATTTTCGCGATTTTGAAAAGTGCTGGAATAATTTGTTTCATGCACTATTCCGATGTGATTTTGCAAGAGAAATCGATTGGGCGCAGTCCCGATACGCTGCGAGCAACGTACGGAGAGTTAAAGCCGAAAAACGAGAACCTGAGTTTTTGACATTTCTCAGCTGGTGCTTTTTCCGTCGTAACTTCTTTGCTGTTGATCCCAGGCTACTTTCGCTGCGTTTTCTGGGTTCCTGGGGTTCCAATTAGTCAGAAAAGGGTCATACTAATCGAATCTGAGACGAAAAATTTTTTGGTCAAAAAAAAAGGAAGGCTAACCCCTTTGCATTTTTGTCGAAAATTTTCGCGATTTTGAAAAGTGCTGGAATAAATTGTTTCATGCACTATTCCGATGTGATTTTGCAAGAGAAATCGATTGGGCGCAGTCCCGATACGCTGCGAGCAACGTTCGAAGAGTTAAAGCCGAAGAACGAGAATCTGAGTTTTTGACATTTATCAGCTGGTGCTTTTTCCATCGTAACTTCTTTGCTGTTGATCCCAGGCTACTTTCGCTGCGTTTTCTGGGTTCCTGGGGTTCCAATTAGTCAGAAAAGGGTCATACTAATCGAATCTGAGACCAAAAATTTTTGGCCGAAAAATGTGAAAAAAGTAAGGCTAACCCCTTTGCATTTTTGGCGAAAATTTTCGCGATTTTGAAAAATGCTGGAATAATTTGTTTCATGCACTATTCCAATGTGATTTTGCAAGAGAAATCGATTGGGCGCAGTCCCGATACGCTGCGAGCAACGTACGGAGAGTTAAAGCCGAAAAACGAGAACCTGAGTTTTTGACATTTCTCAGCTGGTGCTTTTTCCGTCGTAACTTCTTTGCTGTTGATCCCAGGCTACTTTCGCTGCGTTTTCTGGGTTCCTGGGGTTCCAATTATTCAGAAAAGGGTCATACTAATCGAATCTGAGACGAAAAATTTTTTGGTCAAAAAAAAAGGAAGGCTAACCCCTTTGCATTTTCGTCGAAAATTTTCGCGATTTTGAAAAGTGCTGGAATAAATTGTTTCATGCACTATTCCGATGTGATTTTGCAAGAGAAATCGATTGGGCGCAGTCCCGATACGCTGCGAGCAACGTACGAAGAGTTAAAGCCGAAGAACGAGAATCTGAGTTTTTGACATTTATCAGCTGGTGCTTTTTCCATCGTAACTTCTTTGCTGTTGATCCCAGGCTACTTTCGCTGCGTTTTCTGGGTTCCTGGGGTTCCAATTAGTCAGAAAAGGGTCATACTAATCGAATCTGAGACCAAAAATTTTTGGCCGAAAAATGTGAAAAAAGTAAGGCTAACCCCTTTGCATTTTTGGCGAAAATTTTCGCGATTTTGAAAAATGCTGGAATAATTTGTTTCATGCACTATTCCAATGTGATTTTGCAAGAGAAATCGATTGGGCGCAGTCCCGATACGCTGCGAGCAACGTACGGAGAGTTAAAGCCGAAAAACGAGAACCTGAGTTTTTGACATTTCTCAGCTGGTGCTTTTTCCGTCGTAACTTCTTTGCTGTTGATCCCAGGCTACTTTCGCTGCGTTTTCTGGGTTCCTGGGGTTCCAATTAGTCAGAAAAGGGTCATACTAATCGAATCTGAGACGAAAAATTTTTTGGTCAAAAAAAAAGGAAGGCTAACCCCTTTGCATTTTCGTCGAAAATTTTCGCGATTTTGAAAAGTGCTGGAATAAATTGTTTCATGCACTATTCCGATGTGATTTTGCAAGAGAAATCGATTGGGCGCAGTCCCGATACGCTGCGAGCAACGTACGAAGAGTTAAAGCCGAAGAACGAGAATCTGAGTTTTTGACATTTCTCAGCTGGTGCTTTTTCCGTCGTAACTTCTTTGCTGTTGATCCCAGGCTACTTTCGCTGTGTTTTCTGGGTTCCTGGGGTTCCAATTAGTCAGAAAAGGGTCACACTAATCGAATCTGAGACCAAAAATTTTTGGCCGAAAAATGAGAAAAAAGTAAGGCTAACCCCTTTGCATTTTAGGTGAAAATTTTCGCGATTTTGAAAAGTGCTGGAATAAATTGTTTCATGCACTATTCCGATGTGATTTTGCAAGAGAAATCGATTGGGCGCAGTCCCGATACGCTGCGAGCAACGTACGAAGAGTTAAAGCCGAAAAACGAGAACCTGAGTTTTAGACATTTTTCAGCTGGTGCTTTTTCCGTCGTAACTTCTTTGCTGTTGATCCCAGGCTACTTTCGCTGCGTTTTCTGGGTTCCTGGGGTTCCAATTAGTCAGAAAAGGGTCATACTAATCGAATCTGAGACGAAAAATTTTTTGGTAAAAAAAAAAGGAAGGCTAACCCCTTTGCATTTTTGTCGAAAATTTTCGCGATTTTGAAAAGTGCTGGAATAAATTGTTTCATGCACTATTCCGATCTGATTTTGCAAGAGAAATCGATTGGGCGCAGTCCCGATACGCTGCGAGCAACGTACGAAGAGTTAAAGCCGAAGAACGAGAATCTGAGTTTTTGACATTTATCAGCTGGTGCTTTTTCCATCGTAACTTCTTTGCTGTTGATCCCAGGCTACTTTCGCTGCGTTTTCTGGGTTCCTGGGGTTCCAATTAGTCAGAAAAGGGTCATACTAATCGAATCTGAGACCAAAAATTTTTGGCCGAAAAATGTGAAAAAAGTAAGGCTAACCCCTTTGCATTTTAGGCGAAAATTTTCGCGATTTTGAAAAGTGCTGGAATAAATTGTTTCATGCACTATTCCGATGTGATTTCGCAAGAGAAATCGATTGGGCGCAGTCCCGATACGCTGCGAGCAACGTACGAAGAGTTAAAGCCGAAAAACGAGAACCTGAGTTGTAGACATTTTTCAGCTGGTGCTTTTTCCATCGTAACTTCTTTGCTGTTGATCCCAGGCTACTTTCGCTGCATTTTCTGGGTTCCTGGGGTTCCAATTAGTCAGAAGAGGGTGACACTAATCGAATCTGAGACCAAAAATTTTTGGCCGAAAAATGAGAAAAAAGTAAGGCTAACCCCTTTGCATTTTTGGCGAAAATTTTCGCGATTTTGAAAAGTGCTGGAATAAATTGTTTCATGCACTATTCCGATGTGATTTTGCATGAGAAATCGATTGGGCGCAGTCCCGATACGCTGCGAGCAACGTACGAAGAGTTAAAGCCGAAAAACGAGAACCTGAGTTTTTGACATTTTTCAGCTGGTGCTTTTTCCATCGTAACTTCTTTGCTGTTGATCCCAGGCTACTTTCGCTGCGTTTTCTGGGTTCCTGGGGTTCCAATTAGTCAGAAAAGGGTCATACTAATCGAATCTGAGACCAAAAATTTTTTGATCAAAAAAAAAGGAAGGCTAACCCCTTTGCATTTTTGGCGAAAATTTTCGCGATTTCGAAAAGTGCTGGAACAAATTCTTTCATGCACTATTCCGACGTAGTTTTGCGAGGGGAATCGATTGGGCGCAGTCCCGATACGCTGCGAGCAACGTACGAAGAGTTAAAGCCGAAAAACGAGAACCTGAGTTTTTGACATTTTTCAGCTGGTGCTTCTTCCATCGTAACTTCTTTGCTGTTGATCCCAGGCTACTTTCGCTGCATTTACTGGGTTCCTGGGGTTCCAATTAGTCAGAAAAGGGTCATACTAATCGAATCTGAGACGAAAAATTTTGTGGTCAAATAAAAAGGAAGGTTAACCCCTTTGTTATTTTGGCGAAAATTTTCGCGATTTTCAAAAGTGCCGGAATGAATTCTTTCATGCACTATTCCGACGTAGTTTTGCGAGGGGAATCGATTGGGCGCAGTCCCGATACGCTGCGAGCAACGTACGAAGAGTTAAAGCCGAAAAACGAGAACCTGAGTTTTTGACATTTTTCAGCTGGTGCTTCTTCCATCGTAACTTCTTTGCTGTTGATCCCAGGCTACTTTCGCTGCGTTTTCTGGGTTCCTGGGGTTCCAATTAGTCAGAAAAGGGTCATACTAATCGAATCTGAGACGAAAAATTTTGTGGTCAAATAAAAAGGAAGGTTAACCCCTTTGTTATTTTGGCGAAAATTTTCGCGATTTTCAAAAGTGCCGGAATGAATTCTTTCATGCACTATTCCGGCGTAGTTTTGCGAGGGGAATCGATTGGGCGCAGTCCCAATGCGCTGCGAGCAACGGATCAGAAGTTACAGCCTAAAAACTACGAATTTTTACCGTCACATCTCTGCGGTGGTGGTTGGTGGTCGTAGTACGTGGCTGGATTAGTAGGAGAAGTTATGTAGGAGTGTTGGGAGTTGGAGTAGGAGCAGCAGTAGAAGTGAAAGTAGAAGTCAGAGTAGAATCAGGAGTAGTAGGAGTTGGACTAGCAGTAGGAGTAGAAGCAGGAGTAGGAGCGGGAGTGGGAGTGGGATGAGTGAAAGTAGGAGCGGAGCGATGGGGTGGGGTTGGGTATGGTATGGTAGGGTGTAGGGTAGGGTAGGGTAGCGTGTAGGGTAGGGCTCCACCACTCCGCCACCTCACCACCCCGACACCCCGACATCACACCAACTCAACACCCCAGACTACCTTACCACCTTCAATCACCTGTGACAAGCTTCTAGTCCATCTTGACCTTCTCGTCCTCCTCCTCCTTGTCCTCCTTCTCGTCCTCGACCACCTCCGTTTACTTCCTACCACCTCCAGCAACCATTGATAATCACCTCGGGTTATACCTCGAACAGTAATACATAGTTTCATCGTAAGAACACTTTAAAAATATTGTGTACGGATTGATATAATTAATTAACTAATCAATCGATAACATGATAATTTTTATTAGCACATTTATAGCTACTGAATTTGTGCTTGCGCGAAAAATGAATTTAAATAATTTGTTGTAAACATGAAAAGTTCGAAAAATTTCAAATAAAATATAATTGCAATTGCCAGGAAATATTATAAAAATGTTTTACTCACCGAGCACAAATCCTCGTCCTCCTCCTCCACCTTGTTCTTCTCGTCTTCCTCTCCTTCCTCCGCCTAGTCCGTCTCCTCGTCCACCTTGATCACCCTCAACTACCCCAACCACCTTCGAACACCTCCAACCACCGCCAACCACCTCTAACAACCACCGCTAACGACCTCGAGTTATGCCTCGAATACTAATAAATATTTTCAGCATTAGAACACGTCAAAAATATTTTGCAAGGGTAAGTATAATTTTTGCATCGACACATTTTACCAAGAAGATTATGAGAAAATGATAATAAATAGTCGAAATATCATTAGCGCACTGACAGCTACTGAATTTGGACTTACGCGATAAATGAATTTAAATAATCTATTGTAAACATGAAACAGGAACCCCGGAGCGCTTGTCCTGGAAGTCGAGCTACACCAGCTAACGAAACTTGAACGCAGAAACCACGGAGCGGTTATCCTGGAAGTCAATTTTCACCAGGTGCGTACTTGGAGCGCAGGAACCACGGAGCGCTTGGTCAAAAGTCACCATATCAAGAACTTGGACAGCCAGAACTACGGAGCGCTTTTCCTAGATGTCAAGATCCACCAGGTGGAGGACCTGAATAGCCAGAACTACGGAAAATTAGTCCCAACGGTCGAAAGTCACTAGGTCAAGGACCTGGACAGCCAGAACTACGGAGCGCTTGTCCTGGAAGTCAAGTTGCATCAGGAAACGGACCCGGAGCGCAGGATCCAGGAAGTAGAGAACCCGGTAGTTGAAATCTGCGGAGCGCGATCCTTATCCGTCCGCTGTGCTGTTGCTTTCAGACTGAGGAATTCGGCTAGCAGATTTTCAAGCGGATCGATGATGTCAAGAGAAAAAAACTTTTGGGTGACGTCACTTTCTGAACATCCGACATCCAAACTTTGGTTTCGAACTTTAATACAATGCATGATGATGTATGATGTATGATGATATGATATGATATGATGTATAATGATGTTAGTTTTCACATTTCACACAAGAAATACGCACTTATCCTTCCTGCCGATTCCAGACTCAAGCGGCTAGGCCCTTCGAAGGTCAGCCGTTGACTAAAGATATATTCGTCAGTTAATGGGTCAGCGAATAACGCTGCCGTACTGCAACAGTTGGATAATAAAAAATTTCGCTCGTACCTTTCAAATGTGTATTCAAATACACTTGAAGTTTCATGAAGCTTCGTTGTTTCTCTCCCTATCACCTTATTAGATCTTTAAATCACTACACTGCGTTAAATACTCTCTCAGATACCGAGCATCCATTTCATCTCGATCAAAATTACTCAACGTAGATACTTCACTTGCGCCTAGCTAAATCAGCGTTTCGATTCCATGCCTTCGAAAATTCAAGATCAAGAGAGCAAATGAAAAGTTGTTGGAATAATTATGAATACTAATGTTATGGAATACATCGAGCGCGTGTCGAATAGAATCCCATTTCGAAATGAATAATTCTTCTCTTTTCATATTATAGCCGTATTATTGTAGATAATCTAGTTTGTCTCCTGGAAAATTATAAAATTTACAGTATACATCACGTATTAGTCCTAAATGCATCATATAATATCAATATCGTACATGGACCGCATATACAAATATACTTTTTGGTCTCCGCATCATTATTGCATCTGATCTATCATTATTTATAATCTATGTATACATTCTTATCTCGGGTAAATATACTTCAATTAAATCACTGTTTTGCTACGAATTTTGGAAGAAGTTTGTTCTCATTATTAATTTCTTGTATCACCGACAAGTCGGTAAGTACACAGAGGATACGTACTGGCTTGGGCTTACCGTTGCGAAGACTGTGTTGCTCGGAAGGTGAATGCAGCCAGCATCGTGTCGAAATCGGTAACTCTCTTATGTTCTGCAATAAGTTGTCAACTCTACCGTTGGAACATCTCAGGGGGCGTAAGCGCACGACGATTTTCGGTTGTCACACGAAAGCCCATTAGGGCAACTGTCTTTATATTCTTCAGTCAACGCTTCTGTCAGCGTAATTACGCTAAATAGAGAATGTTAACGACGAATTAAGACCATTATCTCTGTGAAGTGCCGTTTTACACACCAAAATCCATAAGAATGACTATCCCTGTATTTTTCAGTCACTGGCCTAGGTTTACAATTAATGCAGGGCACTGCCATTACCGACGCTACTGATGTGGAACTAACACCGACGGTGATCCAGGACACTTCAGTTTTTTTTTTTACCATACCACGGAGACGCGGCAGTCATCTGCGCAAACTACGAGCGTCGAATACATCGCATTTTCCGGTCAAAGTCGTGCAAGAGGTAATGGTGAAGGTTGAGATTCCTGTTACCGCCAGGCTACGAGAAGGTTGAAAGATTAGCGTTGTTTGAGTAATCAGTTTAAATTTTAGCCGAAGATCGAAAGGTGAGTACTGACTAAACATTGCAATTCAGGTATTTCCCTCACAGTCGGGCATCAGTTCTTTCAAAGTCTATATTTAATTTAGTTAAAAATGTTTATTTCCATAATGTACAGAATATCTCTCGTCCGCCACACGTGAGAGGTTAATCAAGCCGCAAATCTATAGTACCGGGTTTCTTTAATGCGAGATCCGCGTAAAAAAATCGTTCAACGATCAATGAGACACAGATCCATTTCTTCTTTCATCGAATACGAACTTTGAGACAATATTTTCAGTCATTTTGATACTCGAAATCGATAACGCCGGCCGTTAAGGTGATTCGTGGCACCACCATTTTTATGTATTTCTTTCCATTTCCCGGGAAATTTTACCAGTCTAATTCCCGTCAATTTAATTAATCGAGTTCAAACTGCGTTTCAGGAAAGGCATTCATACACTTTGAGCGTCCATAAATATGTCCATCGTCAAAATATTATTACAATAGGATTAAAACTGTTTAATTTTTTTACTTAAATTGATTCCCATTTATGTTAATGTTCGCAGTGAAATCCCAGAAGGAATTATCGATTGTGTTGCAATTTTTGAGCCAAAAGAATAGACTTACAATGACTAAGGCAAAGTCGATGACGCCGAAAAGTCAGGCCTCAACACCAAAGGATGATTTGAAAGGGGTGAAAAACACATCTATTGGTAAGAACAAGACGCCAAAATTTAAGAAAACACCAACTGGCAAGGTCGCTTTGATAAACGGCACAACCAAAGGCAAAGGCAATCAAAACACAGAGAACAACACACCGAAAGGAAAGGTGAACACACCATTAAACACCCCTAAGCCCAAAGGTAACAGTAAGCCTAATACTCCGAATAACGATCAGGCTTCACCTGGGAATAAGAAAAAAATTCCTGTGGGAAAATCGCCGGCTCGGAAATTTCCTAGATATCAATGGAAAAGTGTTGTGTATGGCTCAGATGAGGAGGAAGACTCTGATACTTATTATGAGGATATCAACGAAGGTGTTGAAGTAAACGAGGATGTTAGTGATGAGGAGGCTGACAGTAACTCCGAGGGGGATGAAGTATCTAATGAAGATGTTGGCATCATCGATATATTGGGCAACAGTCTAGCTGAAGATTCGGATGATGATGATTCGGATTTTGACGACAATGGTGATGAGGAAAAAGGGGAGGAGAAGGAGGACGAGGAGGAGGAGGAGGAGGAAGAGGAAGAAGAAGAAGAGGAGGAGGAGGTTGTCAACAAAGGAGTCAAACAGTTTAAGGGACTTAAGCCAAGCGTTGAGCAAAGCGACGATGCGGAAGAGGAAGAAGAGGAAGACTCTAGTAGTGAAGGTGATACAGATGATTCCGTCAGTGATTCTGGACCTGGATTGAAAGCCTTGTTGGGACAAAGCCTAGCTGATGATGATGACGACGAAGATTTCACTGATAATGACGAGGAGGAGGATGACGACGAGGATATTAGCGATGAAGAGGAGGATGAAGATCATACTTCACCAATCAAAAAACAGAAAGTAGTAGCTGAGGAGGACGATGACGAGGATGAAGAAGAGGACAGCGATGATGATGAAGAAGATGAGGATAGCGATGATGCTGAAGACGACACGGAAACTTCTAAGCTTTCCATGCTAGAAAATGATTCTGAAAATGATGATGAGGAGGAAGATGACGACGATGAAGATTTGGCAGATGGTAAATCTGCAGATGACTCGGGTAAAGAACTCACGCCACAAGAAGTTGATGCCAGAAATAAACGGTCGATATACGTCGGAAACCTTCCCAAAGATGTGGTAAAAGAACAGTTGATAAAACTGTTCAAAAAGTTTGGAACTATTGAGGTAATCAGAATAAGAGGAGGCATTGGAAAGGATAGTAAAACCTCAAAGAAGCTATCTGTTATTAAAAGAGACCAACTCCATCCAGTTGTATCCTCGTTGCATGCATACATCAGATACCATGCTGATGATGCAGCAAAGAAAGCTCTTTCAATGAATGGACACAAGTTTAATGAATACTTCTTGAGGGTTGATTTGGTTGGAGGCAACGGTCCTAAACCTGACCAAAAAAAGGCTGTCTTCCTGGGCAATTTGCCTTTCAGTGAGTATAATTTAAACAAAAAATGCATAGAATATATGAAGAGATTTACTGTCACTTTATTTTTTTTGTAACTCATTTTATTCATTTCAATATCATATTTTTTATTGTAGAAATTGATGACAACTCTATTTGGTCCCACTTTGCGGATTGTGGTAAAATTGTATCTGTACGAATTGTCAGAGATAAGAAAACCAAAATAGGCAAGGGCTTTGGATACATCAATTTCGAAAATGCTGACTCAGTCGCCCTAGCACTCAAGCTTAATGGCACTACTCTTGTCAATCGAGTCATTAGGGTGAATGTATGCACAGATAAATCTTCGTCTGACAAGAAACAGGGACCGTTAAGTCAGAAAAGGTCTCATTCCAAACAGAATCAAGGTAGTGCACCAAAAAGGCACAAAGGCAACTCTGACCCAATTGCAGTAGCTGTGAGTATTCTATATATCAGACAGTCATTAATGCGAATATTTCATGTTCTATTCATCATGAAATTGTGTCAATTAACATCCACTCGTATTGTTTATTGTCATAACAATATACGTATGTTGACCATAGTATACAATCTGTAATGTTGCTAAATCATGTATTTTTGCTGTAGACGCACAATAGTCAGAATGCTCAACAGAGGAAAGAGGCAAAACAGAAGCGTTCACAAGGTGAACAACAGAGGCAAAAAGGGAGTGAGCAGCCAGGCAGCAAATCGGGTGGTGGTTTTCAAGGGCAGAAAGCTGATAAGAAAAAAAAACAAAAATTCAACAAGTTTGACAAAAAAAAAAAACAAATAGCAGCTAAATTCGCTGCTAAGCCGAAATAAGTTTCCACCGATTAGATATAGACAGGAATTTCATCATTTTAATTCAGTTTATTTTTACTTTCACGCCTCCATGTTACAATATATAAGAATTGCACACATAATGTAATTAGCGTGTGCATCAATTTCGAAAACATTGTTTACTCAGTGATTACGGTGCATCCTGTGTTATTAATGTCCTTGTGTAATTTTGTATGTGTGAGTGTGACACGTAAACTGTATATATAATGTGCTGACGAGAAAGTGTGCTTTCACATTCTGTAACAACCATTTTTTTAATAACAATAATGTAACATGCTCCTTGTACTGATTTTGAATCTGTAACTTTTTTTCTTCCTTGTCAACGCAAATATCCGATTGTCCAAAATTTTCTCGATCCTGAAAAGTGCTAGAATCAATTATTTGGTGCACCAGGTTGCACCATATAATTTTTTTAGAGGAATCGATTGATGAGAATCTTCGCGATTTTGAATAGTGCTCGAATCGATCCTGCGACGTAACATATCGACCTAATCTTTTGTGAGAATGCCATCTTGAAATTTCGAGAGGTAATACCGATCATACCATAATACCGATGTTGAACCGTGCCGTGCTGAAAAGTCGCGACGTGCACAAATGTTACAATTGTAATACGCGATAAATTATTCAATTGTTTTGTACGAATTCGCATGCTGTATAACGATCACGCGAACATAATTATCTTCCATTGATAGGTGAAATCTTATTCGAGACAATCATTAATTGCTGCAAAGTTAAGTTAGGTTAGAAATCTTATGCCCGGTGTAGTGCCCTATTTACAGCAGCCTTAATTGTGTTCAAGCATCCACAAATAGTAAATGCCTACAAGCCTTGATCTAAGAGTTATCCTCACAGAAAACAACTAAGGTAGTATCATCTTATTCTAAATTCCAGTGTCTGACAATGAACCCAAGAAATTCTAAAATATTCTTCGTACACACAAAAATAATATAACCTCTTAATTGAATACGTGTGTAATTTTGTACACATGTTTTATCCCGCGAAAGTATTTATACTTAAAAGACAAGTCAAGCTTTTGACAAATTTAGTGTTTTATTTCAATATCCTTTACCATCACAATGAATTCAATATTCATACGTGAATAAACCTACAATTTAAAGTGCATAGATGTGTTATAGCCCTTAAATGAGCTTTACATGTTTAAAATGGAAACTCTGGGTGTTTTTCAATACCCTTAAAAAACCCGAAGTCGCAAACCCGGGCCGATGCTCCCTGATCCAATGCGTTTAGTTCGTTCATATCTTCAGGCGCAAGTGCCCAATCAAATAAATCAATATTTTTTCTGAGCCTGTCTGGGTTGGTACTCTTTGGAATAGCAGCTATTCCTCTCTGAAGTGTGTATCTAAGCAAAATCTGAGCCGGTGTCTTTTTTCTTCGTTCCCCTATTTTTACAACTACCGGGTTCGATAACAGATCAGGCAGAGAATCTACCTTGCCCATTAGTTTGACCAATCCTTTCGATCCCAGCGGGGAATATGCCGTCACTGTGATTCCATTTTTTTTGCAGAAATCAACCTACGAAAATAATTATGATATATAGTTCAATGCAGGTACCCTCGAGCATTAGTTTCAACTAGAATCTTACCAATTCTTTTTGTTGGAAGTAAACATGCAGTTCTATCTGCAAGTTAGAGATTGGTAATTTTGATGCTGACATTACTTTCGTTATCTGCTTTATATTGAAATTTGAAAGACCGATTGCTTTTGCGCGACCAGCCTCAACTTGTTTCTCCATTTCTAACCATATTTTCAAATGATCTGTGCTTTTGTCAAGTTTAATTTCGCCATTCTTGTCTACTGGATGTAAATCTTCGTTTACTTCCTCCATACTAAACGGTGTGTGTATCAAGTAAAGATCCAAGTAGTCCAATTGCAAATCTTTCAGAGATCTTTTAATCCATTTCTCTACTCCTGAAGGTCGATTTCCGACCGGGGGAACCTTTAAGTGTTTAAACATTGGCTTACGGTACAAGTTTTTGATTACAGAACACAAGGTCGAGATTTTGGTTTCTTGTTGATACAACTCTGTGTACAATTTCTATTTACATGTAAATAATAGTTGTTTTTACCTTGGATACAACAAACAGTTCTTCCCTCTTCAGTTTTCCAGAGCTAAGCCACTTGTGAAGTACCTTACCAATTACATGTTCATTTTCATATACTGGTGCTGTATCTATGTGCCTATAGCCTGCTTCCAAAGCTGTATTTAGTGCAGCCTCTAGCTCAGCATCTGTCGCCTGTACGATTATTCAAAATTTTATTCAAAATCCGTGCTAAATAAAATAAATATTCTTTGTATGTGCAGTCCTTCTTTGCTGTATCCAATCATAATCGACTCAAAATGTATAACATGTGACGCTTGTAATTATTCACATTTATGTAGGTAGATATTATACAAGATCTAACACATAAATAATTTATGGGAGCTACTATACATACTTGCCAAGTTCCAAATCCCAAAGCTGGCATAACTTGCCCAGTTGGCAATGTTAAGGTCATCTTAGAGGCCATGGCTGTGTAACGTGTTACTTGCTCGATCGTATATTTGGGACTAATTGATGTACAGTTATCTGTGGTCCTCGAGGCAGTAGAGAAATATTTTTCAAGTTCCCCACCATTACTACCATTCAAAATGGCCGCACATAACGGATTTTTTTTATCTGAGGGCCTTGAGGGCCTCGATATTACTCCTAGAACCAACTTTCACCTATCCACATTCTTCTTCTGGTGTTCACTCATCCGGCAAGGATATTTCTAATGATCATTGTTATGCACATCAGAAATGTGTAGCTGAGTTCAGGGTCATGAAAATGTTACATGAACAAACTATCCATCAGTCTCTAAGGCAGCCAAAAGATGTGTTACGACAGATTACGCTCAAAGCGATCTATGCCCTGGCAAATTTAGTAATTAACTCCAGAAACTGTGACGCCTATCTCTTAAAAAAAAAACGTTATATCAAATGCGTTTATGTCGTTGGTCAGATACAGATTCTAATAGCATGATCTCTTAGCATGATCGAGGGAACGTGTTTTACTTGTGTGTACATTAATTCTTATCACAATTCATATACACTTATTAACCATTTGAAGGTCTTTCAAGTAAGCAATTATAAGATATTTGTCGTATATCATTACAGGCAGACCTGCATGTGTATGTAGATCGGCGTTTAAATTTTTCATGATTCCGGTATGTATACTTGCATAAAATGTGGGGCAGAAGTGGATGAATTGTATCGAAGGTACAGTCCAAGTGTCCTGAAGGTTTCAAAATGTGTAAGTGTTTTCATCTTCCTTTTTCCCATTGGAAAACTACCTAATGATGTCTAATTAATTATCTGATATCCAATTGTTCAATCATTTCTTATTTCAGGAGAAATGTGGCAGTATAGCAGATAAATACATAGAGTATGATCCAGTAATTGTTCTGATTGACCTAGTTTTATTGAACAAGTCCGCATACAGACATTTACTGTATAATAGTGGTTTCAAGTCCTATTGGAAACTAATAGTTTTCCTCGTCCTTGGAGAGTCATTTAGAATCTGGTCTTCGGGCGGCTCTAAGGAGCCATTAGCAACTGTTTTGCCACTGCACAGAGATGACAAGGATGCATATGAAGGAGAAAGAAGCTTTTATATATTGTTGTTACATACAACACTCTCACTTGGTGCATTTTTCTGCGCAGTAATCGGCGTTACTGAATTACGGTGGTTAATTTCAGGGAACAGACCTATCAAATATAGTGCTCTTGATTTAGGAAAGGCTTTGACTGTGGGGGGTTGCGCGAAACTAATTGGATTGCTCGATATGGTCTGGGGACACATTTCTCCAGATCCTCACTATGCTCTGATACATGGATACACTGTACTATGTCTCCTAACGGCTTATTCAGGTGATTTGAGAGAAAATACGTTTCATTATTATGTGTTATCAAAAACACGTTGCAAGTGTTCTTCTTCTTGAGGTATTTAGTTCTTTATTCACTACAGGATATGATTGATAACATCACATAATAATATGATACAATAAAATAATTAGAGACTTATTGCAGTGGTTTGCGAAAGTGGGAGAAGCGGATCATTGGTTGGGCTGGCTGGTGGGATACTAGCGTACGGATATGTTACTGCCAATATTACATGGATACATCGAGCTTTTACCAATACTGCCAACTCTACGGCGATAAATGCCATGGTCCAATAAACGTGAGCTAAAATCCTTACTAAACGTCTTTAACTGGAAGTATGCTCCAGCCCAATACCAGCCTGTCAAAACCACACGAAAATAAATTGCAGATACCTCCATCCTCTGCCCAAGCAACGGAACAAACCATTCGCCTGTGACCCTAGTGAAATAAATGACACCGATTAAAAGACAGTGCAACCCAACGATCTATACCAATTATTAACCATAAGAAACCTCCATTGGAAAATTGACAAGTGACGTAATATGATATGTACGTATTATGAAATATTTCATCGCCATATACCTGTCTGCTCGTTCTTGGAAGCCTGGCCAGCCTTTGCCCACTGAGGTCAAAGAGTCTGATCTGTCTGTTGTCATGCGGTATAGCTACTACACCACTGCTCGAAACGGCCAATCTATTAGCAGCACTGTCTGCGCGGATTGTTGCTAATGGGCTACGAATATTACGCAGCTCCCAGACCTTAACACTCCGGTCGTCCGAGCTTGATACTATCTTATCTTCTCTGGTAAATACTGCAGATGTTACTGTTCTGTGGGAAAATATCCAACAAAAATAATGAAAGTTCATCAAAAAGGAAACAAAGTATATAATTAAGTATATTCCAGAAATGAGCAACCAGAAATTGAAATTGATGTATAAAAAACGTACTCCGTATGCCCCTGGAAGACCGACACTGAATGTATTGGTTCCCTGAAGTCCCATAGTCGAAAAGTGCTGTCTTTGCTGGACGTAACGCACAGCCTATGAACATGATGGGTTGAAACATGAGTCAGCTCCTGGTCATGCCCACACAGAGTATGAATGACTTCGCCTGTTTCCGTATCATACAGGTTAGCAGTTCTATCCCAAGATGCTGTGACTAGCTGCTCTGCCCCTGGTAGCCAATCTGCGGCTATGACAACACCTGAGTGACCCAATAGTTCCCTGACAGGTGTCCTCAGAGTGGGCAGTTCTTCCTGTTCATCTATAGACCCAACGCCTGTTGTCGTCCTGTCTGAAACCATGCCTGCAATTTCCTCCGAAGAGGGCAGCTTTTTTGCTTGGTCCCAATTTACCGCAGCTTGCCAAACATGTGCAGAGCAATCTCCACTTGCAGTTAATGCCAGGTCTCTGCTCGGATGAAATCTAACGGAGTTAACCGATCCGTTATGACCTGTATATTGCAAGAGACAACGACCACTGTCGATGGCCCAGACACGAGCCGTATGATCCGTGGAAGCTGTTGCTATTATTGGCTGACCTAATCGTCCCACCGTTACTTCCCAGATCCCGTCTCTGTGCCCCACGTATTCCCTCTGCATGGTACAAGACATGGTGGGATTCTTAAAGCTGGAAACAATCTTGCTGGTTTGAGCCTTCAGCTTGTGCGAAGTCTTCACCTTCTGGGCAGAGCCACCACCCATCGCTGCAACGCATACCGTGATGTTAACATATACTAAGTCGAGTGATTAACAGGCCGCAATATTTTTTTTCAATCTTAATGGGATGCTTACATTTTTGTTTGGAAAGATTTTTTGTGTCCGGATAATCCGTTAGATCCCCAGGAGGTAAACTGCGCTCTCCGGAACCATAACATTCTCTTTCTAATCTTTCATTTAATGCATCTACCTTCTCTTGAACTGAAATTTCAAATTTAATGATATAAGTACTTTTTTCACAACAATCCGCAGTGCTGTAATCAGTGTCGCGTAACCGGAATAGATCAAGATCTACTTACGGCCAACATTTTCTGTGTATAACATCTCGAACTCTTTTTCTATTTGCTGAAACGCCTCGTGTAATCTCGAGCGTAAAAACTGCGGGACACCTCCATCATCAGGATCGGAACGAAAGCTGACATAATGCAGGGCTGTTGGCTGCAGAGGAGTTGAGCCGGCTTGACTCTGCTGAGATTGCAGTTCTGTATCTGTGCTACTTTGTACACGAGGAATTGAAATTCTCTTCGTTTTACCACTGGACTTCCCTCCCGATGCGGTAGATGGATCGCTGGGCATATTTCACTCGCGGGTGTAAACTATTTAATCTCACTATCAGTAAGTCACATTTACAAATGCAGGAATGGTCATTTCATAATTAAATAACTAGAATTTTTTTTTTGTTTTCAATAAAAATCGTACTAGTTGTAGTTGTACAGTGGTTGAGTTTGAATGTCAAAAATCCATCCGAAAATTAGTGAAGAGAAGGAGATCAAGTTACGCAAAGCTCGCGAAGTGATTGAAGCTGGATGAGAAGTTATCACAAATTCCAACTCCCTTCGTCGTTGTTGATTTTCACCATTTTAGCACAACGTCACATTGTTTCACGAATAAATCTATGAAAATTTCGCGACACTGCGCAAAGCATTTGTAGACTAGCCCACAGCTAACATGTCAGGGGGAAGCTCATTGACTAAAGCAGTAGAGACTGCTGAAAACGACGCTGATATGAATTGCGATACAGAAGTTTCCTACCATGACCGACCAATGTAGTTTACAATCCCGGTTGTAGCTATAATCACCACTGCATTGATTACAGACGCATCTTTTTTCGTCTTGTTTTGAAGCCTCGTTTGATAACAATTCAAGACTAGACGTAATACCGTATTCAAATCGCCTCGGGATTTACATGTGAAAGCATTCCTGTCAGATAAAGCACGCGTCGTATCATAATTCGATGACCCTTGTTACTTCACGAATTGCGACCCTCGCCGCAGTATCCAAGTAGACGATATTCCACTAGTCGTAGGTTAGGTTAAATTTAACAAGCTTGTTTGATCAGTCTGTGCCACGGTCTGTGCTAACAATATGGCAATCATAAACACCGGTAAGAGAACCGAATGAATCAATTTTACTATATATTATTAGATATAAAATATTCGGGTAGCAGTGAATGTAATGCGGGTTAGAAAGACTTTGGCCGTCTTTGGAACGGGGCTGGTGTTGGCAGGATGTGTTATGCTTTATCTCATGATGGATTTGGCGCTGTATCCAAATGATCGTGGATCTAAGCTTCCACTTAAAGATGTAAGTTATCGAGCAATACCATATGGGCAAATTTATTTTCATTTCACGGAGGTTTGTTTTTGATTTGTGTTTCCGCAGAGCCAGTGGCTGCATTTTGAAGATCGACTGTCGAAGCTGGAAAAAGATTTTATTCAACATCATGAAGCCATGAATGCTATTCAGATCGCTGCTCAAACTAGAGATGTGGTGAATTCAAATAATTATGTGAACAATCTAGTCAGATCAACACCGAAACCGTTTCATATGGATCACCTGATCAACACCAAAAAGAAGCAGTGCAGCTTTTTGCCAGAGCAAGTACCACAAGTCGACGTTCAAATGTTGGAAATATATAAGAAACTAGAGTTTGACAACCCCAACGGCGGTGTTTGGAAACAAGGCTGGGCAATAGACTATGATGAGAAACAGTGGCATCCGACAAGAAAGTTGAAGGTGTTCGTTGTGCCTCATTCCCACAACGATCCTGGCTGGTTGAAGACGTTTGAGAAATACTATCAGACTGAAACTCGAGACATACTTAATAATTTGGTTTCAAAGCTTGCTGAGGATAAAAGACGCAAATTCATATGGGCCGAGGTATCGTTCCTCCAACTTTGGTGGGACGAACAGAACAAGGAGACTCAGGATATGTTCAGACAGTTGGTTCATGACGGGCAGTTGGAAATTGTTGCTGGCGGTTGGGTCATGCCCGATGAATCCAGCGCCCATTGGTTGGCTCAGCTAACCCAGTTGACCGAAGGTCACCAATGGTTGAAAAATAATTTAGACTTTGTTCCCAAATCAAGTTGGTCGATCGATCCATTTGGTCTGTCGCCTACTATGCCTTACTTATTGAAGGGCTCAGGAATGGACAATCTATTAATTCAAAGGGTACACTACTCTGTTAAAAAACGATTAGCCAGAGATAAACTACTGGAATTTCGATGGAGGCAACTCTGGGACAACGACGGATCTTCTGAGATGTTTACACATATGATGCCGTTCTATAGCTATGATGTACCGCATACTTGTGGTCCTGATCCAAAAGTTTGCTGCCAATTTGATTTCAAGCGACTTCCAAGTTACGGTCTTACCTGCCCTTGGAAAGTACCACCCCAAGTTATTAGCAGTAATAATGTTGCAGAGAGATCCATGCTCTTGTTGGATCAATATCGTAAGAAGGCGCAGCTGTATAAAACTAATGCGTTACTGATACCATTGGGTGATGATTTTCGGTACAATCATCGCACCGAATGGGATGCCCAGTACAACAATTACCAGAGACTCTTTGACTACATGAACTCACATTCAGAACTCAATGTTAAAATCCAGTTTGGAACACTTAGTGATTATTTTGACGCTGTTCGGGACGAACAGATAATAGAGAACTTCCCAACCTTGTCTGGAGACTTCTTTACATATTCGGATAGGGATGACCACTACTGGAGTGGTTACTATACTTCAAGGTAATTAGTTTACCAAACTAGTACTAAAACATTACTGGTTCAAAGTAATATTATTTTCATCCAGGCAAATACAAAAAACATGTACAGCGTTGGTCAGAACTAGTAAATAGATTCAGAAGCAACGACAAGCATTGTAAAATGATCATATTTTCAGGCCATTCCATAAGAGATTAGATCGTGTACTACTAGGCTCACTGCGGAGTTCAGAGATCCTTGCTGCGATAGGTTGGGTTCGCGGCGGTGATCAATTAGCAGAGAAAAGTCTCTTTGACAGACTGCAACGCGCTAGAAGATCACACTCTCTGTTCCAGCACCATGATGGCATAGCAGGAACATCTAGAGACCACGTAGTCATTGATTATGCTGAAAAAATGATAACTGCCTTGAAAGACAGTGAGCATGTTTTGCAGCACTCAGTTATGCATCTATTAAAAAGTCAGCAGGATTTTGCTATTGATCCTAAAATTGCATACTTCACTCTGGATGAAGCCAGGTACAGTATTTCAATACCGTGTCATCTATATTTAGCATTAAATTTTCATACTTTTCCAAGTTTCAAAGAAAAGCTTATCTATTCGATTACAATTATATTATAATAATCATTTTTTTTCAAACCCAAATGTTCTCCTAAAGATTGGATTACACAAATCCTGGAAATAAACGTGTGCTCACTTTCGAAGCAGAAACATTATCACGGAGGGTGATATTGTATAATCCACTACCAAGGCAAAGGACTAAAATTCAGACACTGCTTGTATCGACGCCGTATGTAAAAGTGACTGATAGAATCGGTCATCCAGTTCTGTGTCAAATATCTCCAATTTGGGTAGAAGTAGGAAGTTTATCTTCTGCAAAATTCGAACTTTCTTTTGAAGTTACTGTACCTGGTCTGGGCCTTAGCACATACTTAATTCATGTTCTTCCCAGTACGTCTTTAGCGCCGTAAGTGAACCAATCGTAAAATTATTTCGTCAAAATATTATTACTGCTATTTGGACAAAAAAATACATCAATGAACAATCAAAGTTATTGGTTTCATTTTCTATTTCAGACGAGTTCACATCGCTAATGTTACCTTATACAATGCTCCAGCCCCACCGTCAGCTGTCCCAGGATTTGCTCATCTCCAAGCTATTCCACAGAAACGGGAATTATCTATTCAGCAGAGGTCAGAAGTTGTGGCATCATTTACCGAGTCAGGACTTTTGAAAGCAATGCGCGTCGGCAATAATACAGTTCCGATCCATCTTGAGTTTGTAAAATATGGGACGAAGCCCTTTGGAGACAGAAGTGGGGCATATCTTTTCTTGCCCAACAAACCGGACCCTGATGTGATTCCTGTACCACATGATACGGTTGTTCATGTCGTGGAAGGACCTTTGCTATCAAGGGTTTATCTACAATTACCTCACCTCTTTCATACCTGTACATTATTCAATTCACCTGACAGCGATGGACTTGGTCTACACATACACAACGAAGTAGACATTTCAGATACACAAAACTTTGAAATTGCTATGAGACTGAACACAGGCATTGTATCCAGGGACCAATTCTTCACAGACTTGAACGGCCTTAATGTAATTATTGCTCTACCAGTTTCAGTTTACGCATTTCAGAGATATTGATGCGCAGAAATTTCTATTCGTAGGCACGTTTTTTTTTTTTTTTTTATTATTATTATAACTTAATTTAGCATTCTAATACTAATATTTCGCACATCGTGTGTCAGTTTGTTTTATAAGTCTTATACACATTAGAATCTGACATATGTTGAAATCCTGAATTCAAATATGAACTATTTCACAGATGGTGAGACGCCAGAGATTTCCTAAGCTACCAACACAGGGAAATTATTATCCACTGCCTACAGCTGTGTATATTGAAGATGAACGAATGAGACTGACAGTAGCTACAGCACAGCCGCTGGGTGTTGCTTCAATGGGAACAGGTCAGATTGAGGTAAAGTAAAAGTGATCTATACAATTTTTTTTAAAAAAATGCTGATTTAATTATAGTCATGAGGTCTCTATGGCTAGTAAAGTTTAATTAAACACAATCGGATCAAATAAGATCGTGAATGGCAGACTCAGAATCATATTTAAAAAATTTTTATTTTTATTCGTTCATATAAATCTAGTCGTATGTTACAGAGTGACCTGCATCTTATTATGTGGTTATAGATTCATCTATATTGTAATATCATATTACAGATTATGCAAGATCGACGACTCATGCAAGATGACAATCGAGGCTTAAGCCAGCCGGTAACGGACAATCTCTTGACGAATCATATATTCAATCTGGTCTTGGAAAAACGAACTGCCATGCCTTGTTCTGGAGGATCACCAGCCTCAAACCATCCGGCAGGTTTACTGTCACTGGGTGCTTACCTAGCTACTCAAGGATTGCTACATCCGATTATGGCTTTTCATCCTTCAGATTCGATATCAACCGAACTACATCCAGAGTTGTCGCCATTACGTTTTGATTTTCCTGCCGATATAGACATAGCCAGTTTGAGAGTTTTCCCAGTTCCCGAAGGGGCTGGCAAAGGTATGGGACTGGTCCTGCATAGGCAAGCGTTGGATCTCTGCTGGGGTGATAAGTCTTTCGTACATCGGACTAAAGTATCAGACGATGGAGAAGTTGATTTAAGAAAGTTCCTCGGAGACATGGGAGATTGGACAATAAGTGAAGCTCCGCTGACCTTCACTAGTGTTGGACCATCTTTGAAATCCCCAATAATTAATTTGTGTCCACACGAAATACTGCCGATCTTATTTCATCGGGCACAATCTTAGTTTTCATGCATTGTTATTTGATGGAATGAGTTTCGTCTGCCTTAGGGTTGACGATGCCCAAATTTTGTTTGCTAAGAATGATGTAATGTACCTTTTCTGTGGTATAAGGGTTCGTACTGTCAAGCCGGTACCTGAAATGACGATGGGTCTTATGTTATGCAATACTCTTGTGATGATCAAAGTTTGTTCAACTAAAACATAGTTTTTAAAGTTTGAATAATAATAATAATACAATTTGAATACCCAAGTGAATGAGAAAACGATATTGCTGCGGGATTGTGTTTGAAGACAGTCATAACAACTTTTTGCATTTGGGTTTGAAAGGCCATTGATTCCAATGCTTGCATCATAAAACGGCCTAATCCTCTGCGCCTGGATGATGGCTCAAGCTGTATTTCATAACTACACAGAGCAGAAAAAATGAAAGATTACAGTTCAAAATAAAATAGTATTAAATATACAGTCAGGAACAAAAAGTAAGATATGTAGACTACGCAGGTGTCAGAGTTTAAATGATGAATAACATTTGACAAGTGAATGCAATTCGATGTCAATGTATCACTAGACTAGAGGCTTTAGTATGAATTCATCATTTACAACTTTTCCTTCACCGTGGATATTCTATTGCGATTACTTACAAATTTAACAATTACATCTATTAATTTACCAGTACAGAACTTCTACACCATAGTCTATATCAAATCTGAAGTGCGAAAAACCGATTGGTATGTTGTCAGCAGATGCCACTAAATACCAAGCAGCTGGTTCTAGTAATTCAGTCTGTTTAGCCACGAGATCCCAACCCCACGCGGACTGCTCGTACATTTGCTTCATGTTGCGTTCCATGAGATCGAGAATCCAAGATACAGTCTGTTTTGACAAATCTGTAACCCTCTGACATGTGACCTCAATTAAAACTCCGTCTTTGGATTTGTATTTGTGAAAACATTCTAGAGTGGCAAGAGGATCTATTAGAGCATTTGCTTTTTCTACAAGCTGTTTGGCAGTTTTCTCTTTTTCTGCCTGAAGTTGGCGCCTAGTCTTATGTGCTCTTCTCTGAAAAACAACAAAAATTTATCATTTCTCAAGAGTAACGAAGACGTGAATTCAATACGCACCTTCATGTTGACAGCTTTGGAAGAGAGATCGATCATTTGTGTCTCAAATTAAATTTCGTAATCAAATACGTGGTGCTGCATTTGTGGTATTTATCATTTTTGTGAAATAGTAACAAATACAATTCCAGAAGTATCTATCTAGCAGCTTTTTAAAAATCAGCAAACATTAGTGAAACAAGTGACACTAACTCTGGTATATCTTGGTTTGAGGCTACTGGTATAAGTGGAACCTGGATTAAAAATGCAACAATTCAGAAAAGTGGTACGGTACTCGGTAAATCAATCTATGAATTTTCACATTTAGACCCAACAGTTGGAAAAGTACGAATGATCCTTTGGCATGCGAATAAATCTGAAATAAAGTAATACACTTTCATCTCTGTTAATGTCTCGGTTCTTCTTACTTTGTTGAGACCTACTGACTATAAGTTAAAATGCTGTTGTTACTATACTAGTTTTGGAATACACTGTGATGTGCCAGAGCATTAATTTTAGAATCGAGTAACCATATTATTTCAGTTTATAGTTTACAACGTCATAGACACAGTTCATCGTGACCTCATGCCAAATCAAACGTCTGCACACCAGCAAGGGGACCCTCTAACATGCTAATAATGGATTTTGATGGGACTCGGGTATTTTGTAGAGGTATTTGCCCCAAGTACCAGGCTGACGGGAATTTATGCACCAAGGTTTAATTTCCGAGAAAATCGATGGTAAAGTTTCACGCAAGGTATATACTATTTTTTTTCTTGTTCATGTATGCAATATTACTAAATATCAATAACAAACATTGCATTAGAAGTTGCGGGCAAAAGATTGCTATACAATGTATGGTAGTAATTTCAGTTATTTTATATTATATATATATGTAACAATCGTAGCTAGTATTTATTTTGTGATTATTTTTTGATAGCGCACTGTCTGATCCATGATGTTTTTTGAATCACTGAATCCAAGTCGAGCTAGCAGTGAAATGGAAGGAATCCGATAAAAATGGAAGCGCAGCTTTCATCGCCCACAGTTGTAAAAATTGTGTTGTCACCTAATAAGAATAAAATTAATTAATCGTAGCATATCAGACATGTGTGATTCCGTTATTTGAATAATAAGAATACTCTACACTATTCTTTAATGTATTATTTGGTTTTTATCAAATTATTTACTTGTTCAGAGTTTTCTCGTGCTCTCAGAAATCGTTCATATGCTTTACTGTCAATAGTTTTCCATTTGTCAAAGTGGGTTCCTCCTCTTTTTACATTATCTCTCTATCAATAAATTTGTAACATTTGTTTCAAATGAGGGCATGCTCCTCTTTTTTTAAACTTTGCTGACAATGGAACGTAATCTTTAGGCTCTGGTGCAAATTCTTCAGGAATGTATTCCTCTTCATCTCCCGCTACATTCTCACACTACAAGATACATTACTGTATACCTTAAGAAGATCGCACAAAATGAAAACTCGTACTCATAGAAACTCAACTTACCTTAGAATATTCTTGTAATTCGTCTAACTCATCAATGCCGATCAGGTCCTCTCGTTGATGATGATTTTTTTGTCTTCTCTCTTCTGTGTTCAATATATTCTCGAATTCTGACGAATTTGGTTGTAATGGTTCTTCTTTTATCATTAGAGCAGCAGCTTCCTCTATCTTACACTTTTTTATTTTTAAATTTAACCAATATGGCTTCTCGTATTATTTGCATTATTTCATGTACACTCTGCTAAAGACAGGCTGCAAATGATTGGCGATCTAAAATTCCGTTGGGGTTTTCCCGAAGTTTCCGTGCCACCGACGTGAAAGGGAAGAGTCAGTAACAATAAACGCAGGTAGCGAAAAATGCCGAAATAACTGGTATTTTGATTAAGGGCTGAATAGTTGGTAATAAAAGCTCGTTTTAAAACTGTACAAAATCTTACCAAGAATCGTACGTTGTATAGAAATTTTTTGCCCAGCAACTTTCTAATGCAATGTTTATTATTGATATTTAGTAAGATTGGATATGTGAACGATAAATAAAATAGTAAAAACACCGGGTGAAACATTACCCTCGATTTTTTTGGAAACCATGCCTTGGTGCATAAATTCCCGTCAGCCTTGTAAATAGGACAAATACATCTATAACATACCTGAGTCCCATTAAAATCCATTATTAGCATGTTTGAGGGTCCCCTTGGAAGTGCGCTCGTTGAACAGTACGTAATTCGTTCGAGAGAAAAGTTTCTTTGAAACAATTTTTTCAACTGTATTAGCAGACAATCAACAGAACGGTTCCTTCAAAACAACACAATTATCAATCATCAGAGAGAGACCATATCGCTCACAAATAACTTATAAGATGTAGCTGATAGCGCTTTTTAGCCGGTCTCCTAATCAAGCTCCACTAAAGAACGCCGCCATTATTTTGACCTGACGGCAAAATGCCGCGGTAGTGATACGCAGTCGGCTGTCTGCGACAAAAATCGCTGATTGTGAGTATAGAGTTCAGTGATACCGACGCAACGGAGAAATGACGCGCGTCAATGCTTTTCATGAGCAATTATGCCGTCCATGAAAATTCAGCCAGAGAGTGCTTAGTTTTCAACATATCTTTAGTCAACGTTGTGTGCGTCGTCTAGAAAGAATATTTTATCCACGTTTAACGATGGCCTCCCGTAAATATTTTCAAATTTGAAACGGCTCTGATCGTCAAACACGTCCATCTGTCGATTCAAGGTTATGGTGAAAGTCATTTGTGTCTTTATTCAATTTAACCGACGTTTTGTGCGCTTCCAATAAGATTTTCGGATTATGGAGTTCAGGGGGAATTCCAATAACGGTACGGAGACGAATTTAATTGACGTTACGATTTTCGGCAGCCCGCCACCCCAAGCCTCGTCCACTGTTGAAAGACGGCCCAAGTACGTTATGAATGATTTTTCTTTTCTTTTTAATTTCCAAGTACCAAACGTAACTAGTAAAAGTGTTGTAGGGTGGAGCAAAGAATCTTACGGACCCCATGCATCGTTTAGGCTTCCAAAATTTTTATTCAAATGCTTCCAATGCCTATTTTTTGTTCCTATTTTCTCTCATGTGCGTTTCTCTCTGTCATCCCGAACTGGAAATATTCCTGATACTTGTCTCACATGTTCAATTGATTTGCAGCTTAACAACTTGGGGAGTACGCCAAGCAGCACAGGATGATAACAAAATCAAGTACTCTATTCTGAACAATACTGACGCAAAACAAAGTACCATAAACTCATCACTGGGAATCCTCGATAACATATCATCCTGTAAGTTTCTTGGTTTTTTTTTTTTTTTTTGCAATCAGTACCATGTAAAATGGATGGAGGTTATTTCATTCCCAAAGTGAAAACAATGATTGATTCTCGTTTACTAATAAAGATTGGTACAGCAAAGTTTATATTGCTTAAAGAATATGTAATATCACAGTGCTCGATGATAGCGGCGTTATGGAAGAAAAAAAGAATTCCAGCATTTCCAATACAATAGAAATTGAACGACAACTCGCTCGAAAGTTACTCCAACGATGTAGTGCACCGAGAGAAGCCACTTTAACATCAGGTAAATATTATATCGTATAGCATCATTTATTCCAACAGAGATTTACAGAACTGATAAAACTAATTTATGTGCAGACTGGGACAAAGAAAATGATGGGAATATTCAAAACCTAACAAAAGATAATACTCCCTCCACTTTAATGGACTCAGGGCAACAGAGTTTACTTAATAACAGTGATACACTTGAAGAAAAGCCAGAAGCTAATCAGGTACGGGGATCTGAAGCGATTTTGTGGGTAGAGTTTTCAATCCAATCTTTTATCTTGACCTGAAATTTGTTTAGATAATTTTCAAGCCAAATGAAATATCCGCACGTTCCTCAGTGCTGAATAATAGTTTCGATAAGAGCATTGGATCATCTACCTCACCAAAGAGCAGAGATGAAATTAGTTTTGATACATCCGCTGCTGCGGAACTTATTGCTCAGTTTGGAGATGAAGATTTCCAATCTGGCTCGAGAGTTGAAAGTCGAATGGCAGCAGATGAATTGTCATGGAATCAAAACTATCCTTACGCTATGCCGACGAATATTTTAAACAGCGGTGAAAAGGAAAGATTAGAGTTATCTTGTTTTTCGGGAGTCGTTGGAAATTTTGATTTGTCTTCAACGTGAGTTTTAAGCGTTTTTTAGTAGAGCTCAATATTAATTTTTTCATCACCTTTTTATGTTAATGATTAGTTTTATTTTTATCTATTAGGATTATATTTTGGTTTTGAACATTTTATTTTTAGATCTTCTACTGGCCGGAGAGTTTCAGTTGGTGAATTTTTTCAGCGTAAATGTGGTACTATTGGGCAACTCCAGGAAACTGATTCGGTATCAAGACCCAGCTTTGGTGAAACAATTAAGAGTCCAATAAAGCATCGACCTCTAGTGCCATTAGTGGAGAAAACTGCAATGACAGCAGGTAAAGATTCAGAGAGTCATTCAGCGTTTGGAATTTATATTCATCATTAAATCACACGCGATTGCCAATACTAAATGGTAGCAACGTGTCACCAGGGTCTTGATCTCAGTCTCAACCATTAATACTCTCATCTATTGCAAATTACAGATTCAAGTCTGAGAGAAGTGAATAAGGAAGCTATGGAATCTGTGAATTGTACAAACCAACACAGTTTGATGAGTTTGAGTAGTATTGCACAAGCGCTTTCTGATGTTGAGAATGGTTCTCCACGCCGTTTGGTGGACGCACTTATTGAAGCCAAAAGAAGAAAAAATCTTCCTCCGTCTCAGCTACTCAATGAGTCAACAAGCAAAAACAGGGATACTTTTACTTGCCCCCCTCACAGTTTACCATTCAATTCATCGGCAATGTCTGTAAATGAAAAACCTGAAAGAGACACAAAAATGAAAGGGCCTAAGTTCCTATTAGATTCTCCTAAATTGTCACTGGATAGTAAAACTGCACAAGAATCTCTGACACACAAATCAAAATTAACTAGGATGTCTCTGAATGTGGGATTAGGTGCGATAGAAAGTCACAACATAAGTGAAACTTACAATTTTGCGGAAAAGTGCACTGGCGGCCGGAAAAAAACGAGTAGTGCAAAATTGGAGAAGACTTTCGATGAACCGAAAGACACGAATAAGTCTTGCGTTTACCATTCTAATGCCACTCGTAATTTGTTATCTTGCTTGGATGACTCAATAGATGCTCACAAGCCTAATCTAAATTGTCAAAATTCCAAGCAAAACCCAGATATATCTGGAAAACACTTGTATGACGATCAGGATTTTTCTCAGACTCCCAAGAAAGGACAAGATAAGCTTCACAATTCAATGACATTTCAAAAAATTACATTGGCGCCACTACGGAGTTCTGCGGGTTTCTTGAAAGGCATTAAGAGTGAAAATAATAAGACAGCAACCCCAGAATTGATTTCAAGTTTTAACAGGTCCTTTGAAAAAACTTTGCGCACTGCAAAGACGTCATCTCTTGAATGTAATGCAGATCCGGAATCCAGTTACAACATTTCTCAGTATAATCAGATTGAAAAAACAAAATCACAGGGTGAGATTGGAGTGATTTTACTTGTGTCAGTTATTACAGAAGTTTGAACATTGTTGCATAGTGCACTTATCTTTGCAGGGGATGATGTAACAGCCAAGAATACCAATGAATTATGCAGCTGCATTGTTGGCGTACCAAAAGAAGCGGAAATTGAATTATCGAATGGTACTGACCGATGGATGACCTGTACTCTAAAATTACATCAAATACCAGGAAGCAAGGAAAACATAGTATTGAAAATTCCGCAAGATACTGTATTGGTAGCACCCAACGATGCAAAGCTTGTCAAGGTTTGGACAATTCACACAGCGATAATTTCTAGATTATGAAATGCTAATGCTAATGTCTTTGTTTAGAATTTGTATCTACACGTAGATATCTATCTTCTAGATTGGTGTGACCGTTCGTCAAATGAGGGAACCTGTGATAGTGGTGATCAACATAGCTGTATCGGATGTGGTTACACGATCCAAGAAAGTAATCAAACATGTCATGTGTTTTGTACCCGAGGAACCTCAGGTGCGTCAGGCGATACTTCTGCTTCCACTTAGTTATACATGCAGCAGATTTCCTTTCATAATTACATCTTTCCACAGATTGATCTCGTGATTCATAATGGAGAAAATAAAATTGATTTTCAAATCGTAGCTGAAAAATGCAGCAAGACATTCCCCGTCACATTAGAAAATAAAAACAATGCCGAACTTCCCATAAGATTAATTATTGCCAAGGTGAGCTATTAAGTGCACATCAATCAACTGCGGAACAGTATTTAAAGTTATCACATTACCAAGTTAAACTGCGTATTTATTATTTCTTGAAATTTTCAGCATCCTGACCAACCACAAGTATTCAGTATTGATTGTTCTGCTGATGAAACTGCGTGTAGTCTCGACGGAAATGAGATCAAGTATAACTTGACTCTTAAACCTCACCAACAATCCACTGTCAACATTCAGTTCAATGGAATTCCTTTATCCTCATTCAATGGTAAGAATAAATCATCAACGCTGTAGCAGCAGTCTAATCCATTTCAAATTCCGTTCATTTCAAGCTTGTACTTTATTCTCAGAAAGACATATGCGTAGAAGTAGGATTTCAGATTCATTTTCATTTGTTACAGTACAAAAGGATCTCTGTCATGCAACAGGAAAGCTTTTCGTTCAGCTTCGTACAGATGATAGCAAGGGCTTAATGTTGAGAGAAATATCACTGACTGGTTCTATTGGTGTATCTAAAATAGACTTGGTTGATATGCAATTACCTATAGTTGTTCCAAAAAGAGATAGCAAATCAATAGGTCTTGTGAACTCAGGAGTCTTTGCAGTCACGTTATCCGCCTCACTTGTTGAAAATGACAAGTCGACCAGTTGTGCAGGTGATTTTTCGATCAAACCAAACACCCTGTGCCTTCAAGCTGGTGAAAAGGGCGTTATCCTCGTTACTCATAAATCCCGGATGATCGACTCCAGCGAAAGGTAATAATTTAATCGATATAATGAATTAACATTTTCTATCGAACATATACCTAACTTACTTCATACGCAGCAGACAAGTGTTCGTCAAAGTAATCGCAGGTGGCAACGAATATTACTATCCAGTAACGGGGGATAGTAGCCACCTTCGTGAGCAACTATCTCCAAACAACATGCAGCGCTGTACGACACCACTATCTCAAGAAAGAAAATCGAAATCTCCTACATCGCCACAAAGTTCAGAATCTAACCGGTAGTAGATATGATCAATAAAGAGTAATATTATTACAGATTGAGACGTGTGATGTTCATGTTGTACAATTTTTCGTGTCATTCTCTATCCATAGCTCTGGTAATTGTGGACGGCATTCACCCTACAGCGCGGGGTCAACCTCAACCGTCTCAGGGGATGTAATTCCACTTCAGTCGACGCATGCAGCACTGGTATGGAGCAGTATTAAAACCGGAAAGTCGGATATCAAGGAGTTTACAGTTTTGAACAAGAGTGATAATAAACTCAGACTTCAAGTCAGTATTGTTGATAACAACAAAAGTTTCAAAGTAAGTATCCCACCTGCATAAGGTACAGAGATTGAGGTTCGCACAGGATATACTGTGTCTTCCCATGGAGAAACACAAGTTTTAATCACAAAAATTGTAATTTTCACTCCAGTTTCTCAAGGATCGTCACACAGTTGGGACAAATATGGTATTAGCTTTGCAGCGCATGACAAGCAAAGTAATATCTGTTCAATTTAGCCCAAGTAATCCCGGAGCATGTGCTGGAAAAATAATATTCTCCCATTACAGTAGTGGAAAAGAACAGGAAGAATCTTCACAACGAAAAACAGTCTGTATATCTGCATTTTATTGTTAAAATTCAATGGGACCAATTATTGCTCAACGCGATATAATTTCAGATATTTTTGTATGGCTACGGTGGTGTTGGGAAAGTTGAAATTTCAGAAGCATTTAAAGACACCGGCGGGCTGATGTGGCTTTCCCTTGGTTATATGAATACAGTTGGGAATTTAAGTGCAAAAATCAAACTGCAAAATACGGGAAATTTATGTTCGTATGCCGTTATCAAGCTGATACCAAAAGGTCAGTTTCAGAGGTCGTGTATCTTTAAATTCCGATTAAATATAATACCCCTTTCTTTATTCTACCATACTATTTCAGCTTTGTACCCGGAAATGATATCCAGCTGGCACGTGACTCCTTCGGAGTTGTTACTAGGGCCTGGCGAGGTTCAGTGGATAAAATTAGAGTTTCATCCAAGACGAGAAGACCTCGCTTTAATACGGCGTGCAGACATATCTCAAATAATTGGAACGCTGTCTATTACACACGGAGATGAACCAACAAGATGGCGTATTCGAAGGTAAATGACCCAACCCAATTGACTCTAAAAGTTTTGTTCAAGTTCGATGTTTCGGGGCTGACTGATTTAATATTAGTATATTATTTAAATCAATTTGCTTCTAGTAGTTACGTACACTACATATACAATAGGCAAGTGAAGTTGTATGTAATCCACCTCTGCAAAGCTGGCTACCAATTTTTTCATTGAAACTCGAACTCACTATGGCGGTATTACTTGTTGCAGGCTGTATAAAAAATTGAAAGAATCCGGTAAATTCAGAGGACAAGATGACGATATATTTAAAAATATTGTTTATCCATTGTGCAGAGTATTCCCAGGAGAGGCATTGATACAAGATTTGAGCCTCATCAAAGACACAGTTGTAAGGAATTTTTGCCTTATACCTATTAGAAGATCCGAACATCTATTATGTATGCCAATATATACCTATATTTCAATTTATTTTGGATTTTCAAATGATAAATCTGTTTTGCCGTGTAAGAGAGGGGGGGGTTAGCACTCGGTATTCAAAAAATGTCTCCTTTCTGACATTGTCTAAAACATTCCAGCAACATCTTGGTGATCTCTGTCGTGGTGTCTATCAGCATCAAGTGATGTTGACGATGGAAGTTAACGCGGATGACACGTTGACAGTGTTGAACGACAACGCTGATGACACACAGACGTTTAATTCTATCTGCAGTGATAGCAGTAGTGTATTCACTGCTGGATGCAATAGTTACATGCTATCAGAGTGAGGAAATATTAATATTTGCAGCAGCAGCTTTTATTTTGAAGATCATATGTAATCGGATGATTACGATACATCACCTAAAATATTTCAGGACAATAGTAGATGGAAATGGGAGAGAAATTTCTGAAAATGATTTTACAGTGACACCGGGAGTTGTAAACTTGACACCACCCTTCAGAACTGAAGCAACCGTAACGATTTCCAGCTTGTGTAGCGTCGCGCAGCCATTTGAAACAGTTTTGTCCCACAGTGAAGGTGTAAGCATTGTACCCACGGAAGGTATGATTCCAGCCAGGAGAAGTTTCCAATTAAAAGTGCAATGCAGTAAGCAAATAAAGAAAAACACAGAAGCCGTACTTCAGATATTTATGGAAAATCATAAACAATCGGTTTTAATTATGATATCGTCCAGCAATTGAAAGTATCCAATTTTAGTATTAACACCATTATTTGCGCACGTACTTAAAATAATTTTCGACTGAATTTTTTTACTATACATATATTATACATTCCTGTACGGTCGTAACATATTAACGACTAGTGGTGAATATGTCATAGCTAATATTGATGTAACCAGTAAATTGTGCATGAAAACTTTCAAGAGAGGAAAAGGAATTTATTTGATACTTATTAGGGTTAGCGTAGTAATGGGGTTTCTTTATTTTATAATCAACCATACATGATCATCATCTATAAAATATGTTTGGTACATGAAACAACCAAGTTTCGATTTTCAATTTTATCATCTCAGTTCCCTAGTTCGGATGTAATCTCAAAGTTGACTTTACAACCCATTCCTAACATTTGAATTATTCTGCTCATGTTATAGACGTCATCTATTCCTGAATGTAGGTGACCCGTATGCGGTAAATCAAGGTGCCTGAGCATGTTCACTAAGCTTTTCGGATAATGTCCCGTCGCAGTATAAAATGATGTTTTCAAATTGATCCATTTATGAAAATAATCTGGGATGACCGTTTGAGTGATGGCGGATTGCTCGGGTAGCATTACCCCCAAGTCCCAATTACCACAAGTTACAAATGCACCATTACAGGTACCCTTCAAAAAATTTCCTTGATCCAACCATTCTTGAAACTTTAAAAATATTTCGGTGAAGTGTTGACGATCATCCACCATTTCTTGTATAATACCGGTTAAATCTGTGCAGTGGGAAGTCAGTACAGGATGGATCTGAGGTTTGATATACTCGTGAAATACATCTTTGACTTCCCAAGTTTTAGTACACAGTGCCAGGCATGGCAGTTCTATTATCTCTTGAGGCCTCAACTTCACATCTTTTTTGCATGTTGCCTCGAAATCGAGAACAAGCAAGTATTTAAAACTTTGTGTCACATTTTTTCTCTTATTTATTTTGAATGCTGGGTGAAATTGCAGAAAACGTTGCGCCATCATATGTATACATGTATCGGTTCTGTGCCTGACCTCGACGTAACCTCAAAATTTTATCAATATACAGTTGAAGCTTACGAGCAGGAGTATCAGCAAAAATTCATTAAATAAATGGTATCAAAGTTTGACAATAATTCAGAGAATCGACTCTATTCATTATATTGTTTTTAAAATTTCTTCACAATAACAACAGAGATAGTTACGGTTTCTCCCTTATCGTACTTCAGTGTCGCACTACAGTCTCAACACACCTCGGAAATTCGAGGTATAGTAACATTCATACCTTGCTACTATATCCAATCATGGATCAACCTTCATTATCGAATTAATTAAATTTTAATTATATTATAAATGATTTTGCATTGTGCGGTAATAATACTGTGCTTAAATATGCATTAATAAAAATTTAAATCTGCCGGGCAAACAAAACACGATCGGTGTGACATTGGCTGCAGTTACAGTCGTTTGTTTAATTCCAGTACGTGTCGGTCGACTCGGCTTCGTGATTTGCACTGGACTAATTTACATTTTTATCGTATATAATATGCACAAATTACGTTCATTCGTTATTAATATATCAGTTTCAATAAATCTCGATAATGAACGATAAAACGACGGCCTCCGTGTTGAGAGCACTTGCGGATAACAAGTTGAAAAATGCAATCTATCAGTCTCACACACGATTCCCAAGTTTCGTCTTTGTCGCGGTCAAATTCGTATGAAAATTCTTCTACAATTACATTATGAAGGTGAAATTTCATACGGTAGCACGACTGTTCAACTCATGCGCGAATATTTTTCTGTAAATGAGACAGTTGTGATATTTGTCAGTGTTTTAGATAATCTCTACAATTCGAAGAAAAATTCAACGAAACAAGAGAAGATCGTCACGTTCGAGATCTGATTTTTCCAAGACTGTTTTTGTCAGGATCAGGTAACGCTGCAGCATAAAGAACCACCTCGTCAGGTATGTGCGGTGAAACAATATTATATTAGAGCACAGTAAATTGTGCTCTAGTGCTTTCGAAGGAATATAAAATTTGATTAGCGATTTCCGAGGAAATATAAAGTATTATTCAGTGATTGTCGGTTTGCATTTACTTCAATTATTTATGATTTTTGCGTATAGAAATTGTCAGTTACGTACGTAAGCTTACATAGATATACATCGATACAAATCAAATAGGATTCGTTAAATTTAGATGCGATCGTGTAAATGCCGGTATTGCAAAATACCTATTGACCGGCTGGTTCTGTGGACGTTGGTAAATAGCGATTAAATTTTCTTGACGCCAGTCGTGGACTAACTCCGAAATCTACTGGATGCAATCGTAGGGCTCGTCGAATAGAAATTACAGTTCGAATCTTAGTTCACTTCGGTATTATGGCTTTAATTCTGGCGGCGAATGGGTAGCAGATGCATCCATAGACAAGTTTTTGAGGTTTGAAAGCACGGTTGAAAGTTGGAATAAACAAAACAACAGAAAGAAGAACCTTGTATTTGTAAATTAATCAGCGGTCGTTATGACGCAGGAAACACCAGCAGTTGCTAATCTTCCATGGTAATTCTTAAGCCAGCCTAACTTTTTCAAACTTATAAAGCGTGAAAATTTATACATGCGATTAAGGTGATTTAATGCTTTTGACAGGGTCGAAAAGTATCGGCCAACAAAATTAGAAGAACTTATATCGCATGAGGAGATAATAAAAACAAGTAGGTGGAAATTTTTAAGATATTCATAACGCGTACTGTTATTATCACAGTTATTTTATGAGTATTTTATAGATTTATTGTTGGATTGGATTATTGGATACTTGATTTTGTTTCAGTCAACAAATTTATCAAAGAGGACCAGTTACCTCATCTTTTGTTTTATGGACCACCAGGAACAGGGAAAACTAGTACCATACTAGCATCAGCTAAACAGCTCTATACTCCGGCTCAATTTACTTCGATGGTCGGTATAAGAGCAAAAAAATTTTCCAAGCGATTTTCAATTGACACCATTTGACAGACCGTATCTGATTTCTTGAAAATTATTTGGCTATATATTTTTACATTATTATCAGGTATTGGAACTGAACGCTTCTGACGACAGAGGAATCGGTATAGTTAGAGGACAAATTCTGAACTTTGCCAGCACACGAACAATTTTCAAACACGGATTTAAATTAATTATTCTTGATGAAGCGGATGCCATGACAAACGACGCTCAAAATGCTCTTCGCAGAAGTAAGACGAGTTAAAATTACTCCTTCACCTGATGCTAATTTCATCGATAGACTCAACATAATTCCGTATTCTTACAGTCATTGAAAAGTATACAGAGAATGTGCGATTTTGCGTGATCTGTAACTATCTAAGCAAGATTATTCCAGCAGTGCAATCGCGTTGCACTAAATTTAGATTTGGTCCTCTGGCACCCGAACAAATAATGCCTCGTCTTGAGTACGTGATTGATAAGGAAAAGTAAGACATATTTTTCTGTATGGAATTCTTTTTTGTATTCTTCTACATTGCCATGTATCCTCGAGTCGTAGGAATCATAGTTTACCACATTTTTACAAATTCAAATATCGTGTTACCGAAAGCCTAACAGTGGAAGAAGACGGAAAAAAGGCGTTGATGACGTTAAGCGGAGGAGACATGAGGAAAGTCTTGAACGTACTCCAAAGTACATGGCTTGCCTATGGATCGGTAACTGAGGAAACGGTTTACTCTTGCGTCGGACATCCTCTTCCCAAGGACATAACGAGCATCGCCAATTGGCTACTGAATGAAAACTACGTACTCGCCTATTGCAGTATCCTTTCGCTGCCGCGATGTAAACGAAAAGTGGCAGAAGTTGATAATCGTTGATGCTTTTGATAGTTATAGTAACTGGTCGGTACCTTAACAAATTTCACAGAAATCCAGGACTTGAAAATCAAGAAAGGATTAGCTTTGCAAGATATTTTAACAGAGCTTCATTCCTTTGTGAATAAAAGTGAGTTGAAAAGGCAAATCTCGATAACTTCTCAAGTTATCGTATTCGAATATTTACGTGCTAATTTAGCGCATCGTGAACGTGTTTATAATTGCTACAAGCATGTTTATTACTTTTCAGTCGAGTTTCCCGATGGTATACTCATCAATTTGGTGGTGAAAATGGCTGATATAGAGCGAAGAGTCGCGACTGGATGCACTGAGGCTGTGCAATTGAATGCTCTTGTTGCAGCATTTCAATGTGCTCGAGAAATACAGTGTTAATTTAGGCGATACCGAACGAAGGTGCATTCGTTATTTCAAATATTGTGTCATATACTCGTTAAAAAATTAGGAAATATACATATATATGAATTTTGATACAAAGAAACGAGAAATATTGGTCATCGCTGCAATTTGACAAAGAAATCGTCATTAGTTTTCGAAAAACTTGAGTGTTACCGGAGTAATCGATGATTTTTGCTAAATGAAATTGTTTTTTGGCCTGTTTTACACACTTTGAATCTGTACTAGATTTCGTCAGTTAATGTCAATTTAATCTATGTGAAATTCCGATGAAATATCCAGTAGCAAGTCTCTCTACCTCCACTCCTACACGGAGAAGATGAGAGCATTTGGAACGGAAAGTACAGACAAGCGTAATTAGTAAATAGACAGTCGTCCTACTTTCCTGAAGCTTTTCCCGAGTCTTTGGTTCGGGACCGTCCGCCGGGTTCCGCTAACGGGCTTAAACCGTGTTCACCATATCTATTTGCGTGTAACGTACTACGTGAAAATTATCCAGCGAGTGTAGAATTTTCCGAAAGAATCGAGCGGCAGAGAACCTATTTTTAGCTCGGGTAGGCCGCAATGAGTTACGTTCGGTGTAAAGATTTTTCCGCAATGCCGTAATGAGGGGAAGTAGAAAAAAAAAATGGGAATGAAAATCTCTCGCGCACACTGCACGACCCTTCGGGTATAATAATTATGAATTCACGAGTAGTTTTGTGCGCGCGTACGCGTGTGCAGTTGCAGCAACGGTAGAAAAAGAAGGAAAGTAAGAAAAGTAATGAAATGAAAAAAAAAATAAAATAAGATAAACAGAAATAAATATATTACCGTGCAACTTTTAAAAAGTAGGGCAAACGCAAGCGAACCGACTCGAAACTCGCTAATGTTCCCATTAGTCCGACGTGTTTACCACAAACTTGCGAGCGGCCCGCGCATTCGTGAGTCATTCAAACTGCATGTCGCACCTCGGCACGAAGCGATCATTGACGAAACAGGATTGATCCGAGTAGAAAATACGTAGGTGATTTAAATCGTGAGAAAAAAAATTACCGCCTCTAACGTCGATGTAAATTACAAGAAACATCAGTTGCATCGAGTTGAGTAAGCCGTCAATAATCAAGAATACACGATCGAGTCAACGCGTAAGTTATATGGACGACCGATATTCGTTAGAGAGAAAAAAACCATATACATTCACACGCTCCGATACGAATTAGAGAAATTATGTTAAACTTGACACGATTTTCAGATATGCATGTATGTACATACATACTCCTTGCCGTTTTTTTTTTTTTTTTTTTTCCCACTAGTATATAAACGTCCGGGGTGAGAAGAAATAATAATTTTCAAATTAGTAACGTTGTGTTAACGAAATATTGGGGAAAAACTTACTTTTCTTTTTCAAATTTCCGTAACGACTCAAAAAACTATACGATTCGAAAATACGAATATATCTTGTTGTATTACAGTTTACTAAATTTCAGACAATTATAGAGTTACGAAACAATGGTTTTCTTTCTCGTTATTATAAATTGTTCCATTATAACGTTATATATATATATATATATATATATATATATATGGTATAAAACTTCAAGGTGATAAGAAATAGTCCTACAAAATTTCTTCCCATTTCAAATCTCTCTCTCTCTCTCTCTCTCTCTCTCTCTCTCTCTCTCTTTCTCTTTCTTTTTCTCTCACTGGACTGGAAGATCGCCAATTGGACTTGAAAAATCACGGAAGGAATTAGCCAGTCGCGGAAATCACTCAACGAGTGAAAACTGTAAAGAAAGAAAAATTCAAGGACGAAAAGGAAAGGTGATCAACCCTGACCTCGCGTCGAACGCCGCGCCGCTCTGTTCCTCCGTGTGATGCGAATGACGCGAGTGACGGATGACACACTTTCGGGGTTTCCAGCCCTCCCCCCCACCTTTTCGAAAAAGGGTGGGACCTTTCTTCTCTCTCCCGGCGGCCTCAAATCTCACCACCCCCCCCCCCCCCCCTCCCTACACACACACCCCCCACTCTCTTCCGACGTCGCGGCTTCTTGATTCACCTACGATTGGTGGGAGTTGTTTCGCGTCGTCGCAACAGCGGCCTGCGGGAGAGCTTTTCCTCAACAACGAAAGAAACTAGCATAGTCGGCACTCTGTCGCGAGAGTCCCGCTCCGCCGCATCTAATTTGGTAGCGTGACGGTTCAAAGGGAAGAAAGTCGACGCGACCGACGTCGTCTTTATTTGATAGTTTTTGTTGTTGTTGTTGTTGTTTTTGATTATTTATTTTTCTCTCCTTCACACACTTTGGTGAAATCGCTGCTTCGTTATTACACTAGCGTTAATTAACGCGTTACGATAACACGATAAGTTTTCTCATATAATTTACACGCGCGTACATATCATTTCTCGTTAATATATACCGGCGCACGTTACGTGTATGTTCAATAGTCCTTTGCTTGATTGTTATTGTTGCAGTTTTACGCGTAGATACACGTTTGGACAATCTTCGATATATATATATATATATATACATACATATATATATTATTTTTTTTTTTCTTCTTCACTTCGTCTTTAAAATTCTCTACGTATACATACATACTGTTGTTGCTGTGAGGAGGTTCGCAACAAGAACGAAAGGAGGGCGTCCCTTTGAGAGACGAGCTCCGTTACTCTCGCCGTGGTTCTCAACGCTGTCGTTATACTCGTGTGAAGAGTCTCGCCTAGTTTCAGGTAAACCGAACAAGAACAAAAAATTAAAAATAAAAATAGTCATAATTGAAATAAAAAAAAAACAAAAAAAAAACTAACAAATTTAACTACAACAATATCACTCTTTTTGTATGATTTTTAATATCGATCAAGATCCAAGATTCTTCATATAGAAATTCCAGTGAATCGGTTTCATTTATGTACTTTTATCGGTAGACCGATATACTTGACAGAACCAGTTCTGCACCGGTTAATTCACGTCGATTTCTGTATGCCGAATTTTGAATGTGTCGTCTTGCGACCGCGTTTTCACCTGTACCTCTTAATCCGATCCCCGGTATCTTATATTTTCATACAGGTACACACCTACATTTGTGTACAAGCAACCGGTACCCCGTTTTAAGTGCGGTGTCATCCGTTCGTTGAATATCAATTCCAAGGGTATACACGTATCGTTAATGCCATGCATATGCGTTCAATCGTTTTATGGGCTCGACGTGTCTCCGTTAAGAAAATCAAGTTTAAGCTACGGGAGAGTTAAAAGGCTGTTTTTACTCGTAGTCTGGCAAAGCTGCCAGATGACGATAATAAAAACAATAATAATAATAACAACAATAATAATATACGACCGTAACAAACGAGGTCCTTGTTTATTCGCAAATATAAAGCTTTTAACTTGACATTTCTGCAGGAACGTGAAATGTATGCTCGTACGGATCTCGCGGAATTTTTTCTTTTTAAATCGAATTGTTATCATTGTTTATCGAAAACTCCTTTTCTTCTTCTTTTTCTTTCGTTTCGGGTTTTTGTCAAAACCTGATCGGATTCCCCAGCCGTTGATGTGTTTATAATGGTGTGTCATCAGCTTCTTTCTCATCCTGTTATATACGTACATGATATAGGTATAGGTATATGATATTTTCGTGGGGTGAAGAGATTTCCATTCTTTACCCGTGCAGGGATGAAACTCTAATCGATTTTGTCAGTCAAAATGGGGAACACTTTAAATAATAAACGCGCGCGTCAAACGCTCCTTACCGCGAACTATTTTAGCATACCGTATACCAACGTTAATGAGCCGTGAGCGTCGATCAAAACCCGTGAAAAACTCGCCGACGTCGTGGGTGTTTCTTTTTTTATTTTTATTTTTCTATTTTTTTATTACAAGCATCCAGCGATTTTTACCGTGCGCCTATTTATGTAAATAAATAATCTCATACGGTCACTTCGTCATCTCTTCATCGCGGTTCGATATTTAAACTTGTACATAAAGAGTATTTATCGTTTTCGAAACGTTCTTGAAGTTTCTTTTTTTTTTTGTTCGAAAAAACTTGCGTTTTATCTGAGTGAATTATGAACTGTAGATATACGATGTGACGTATTTATGTTTTTATAAGCATGCAAGAATCAACTGGATATCGTTTCGCAGAAATATATGTGTACTTACCTATTGTTAATTACCCTAATAACATGAGAGAAAAATGCATTATTGCGTAATCTTAGGACGACTCTCAAAGAATTGACTTTTCAAATCGTGATTATGTTCGGTTATTTATGATTTACTAAATCTTTGGAGATCCTAAAATTGCGAGGTAACAATTTTTTCGAAACATTCGTCGCTGCAGTAACGTAACTAACTTCAACCTCGTTAAGAGATAACACCATTGTAACAGCTGAAAAATTAAGAGGCCAAACTTTGATGATTTATTTTGGGAGTATGAAAAAGACGTAGGATTTCTTTTCAATGGTTTTATTTAACACATATTCCAGTATGAAAGAAACATTTTTTTATTATCATTTTGATGGAAAATGGCGGATTCTTTTCTTTCGGTTTCTTTGGAAAAAAAATTTTTCACTCTGGTACCAACTGGGTATTGTTTTTATGATCTTAAAATATTGTTCAAGCAAGAAAAAAATCGTTTTTTCCAAAATCCTACACCGGTGTTACCCCTTAATTCTCACCATATGTCGCAAAAATCGACTCGCGTGTTTTCCGTACGTTATAAATGAATTATATGTATAATAAATGTAATATAACGTATAATTACATTTAGAGAAAGTGTTGCCTGCTAGTGTTATGATTATCCACAAAATAGCGTGTAATCGCGCATCGCTTGTGTAACTCAAATTAAGGTCTCTTGTTTGTTTATACTTTTAACACTGAAGCAAGTTTGCTGGAATTGATAGAAAAATTAATTCATGCAGTAGGCGTGAGTCTGTCGGTGGTGATACATTCTCGAACACCGTATAACATCGTAACTCATTGAACTATATGGGTGAACATTAACATCATATTATACCCACCTGCTCTCACGTATATCGAACGTCGTGTAAGCAATTCGACTCGGTCGTTAAGTACAAATTAGTTTTCCGTAAGCTCCGATACGTTGAAATATTTATTTCCCTAAGCGGCGTTTCAAAGTTCACAACTTCTCTGTACAAACGTGTTTTTACACACATGGTCACAAGACACGAGTGTGTAGATACATAACGATAATTGGACAATGCACAACTGATTTTTATCTCGCAATATTTTTTTTTTCACGTGAATCTGTTGCAATTACCGTGAAATTAACTTGAAAACGTTAAAGTAACGAAACATTATGAAAAAAAAAACAAAACTGCTGTTGTAAAATTTTTAAAACGAGTTTCAGAGAGTCGACTTTTAAAAATGCGAACAGGTTTTCTTTCCTTATTATATTTACTAACTGAGTTTTCGAAAATCCTAAAAGTCGAAATAAACATTTTTTCTGAACATGCATAGTTAAAGCAACGTTACTAGCGCCAATCTCATTTTTATTACTTTATAAATGATCTTTATAGAGTTCATGACCAACGATCAAAGGTTTATTGGCCTGAGAAACGTTAACAGTACACAGTGCACTATTTATTCCGATAATTTTCTTTTATACCTTTTCAGTATGGAACGTCTTTGGGTTTCGGTGTTGCTGGTTTTTTGCACAACGTGGGGATGGCACGGAGTTTTTGCGGAGGATTCGGCTGCTGATACGCAAGAGGAATTTGCCCGGCACTACAATTCTCGATACTCGGTTTTCGACGAACCGTACAACGTCGAATTCAAGTATCACAACTACGAGCAGATGAGCCGATTTCTGAGGGCCACTTCTCTACGGTATCAAAATCTGACCGCTCTCTATTCCATAGGGAAATCAGTGAAAGGTATTTCTATGCGGTCTCTCTTCATGTTTAACGTACTACTCCTGGACGTTTATTCGTTTACTTAGAATCGTTTTGTGTGCAATCTTTCAGGCAGAGATCTTTGGGTGATCGTAGTTTCGTCTTCTCCGTACGAGCACGTAATTGGTAACCCGGATGTCAAATACGTCGCCAATATTCACGGAAATGAGGCCGTTGGTCGAGAACTCATGCTGCATCTTGTCCACGTACGTTCAGTCATTCTGATTTTAATACGCCTGTTAGAAATTTTATAGAAAGATTGATTCAGAATTTGACCTTTCATATTTACATAAATTGAGTTGATATATCGTCAGTATTCGAAAGTGAGAAAACTAAGTGACTTCGTTTCTTTATTTTGCTATAATAAATGTCACGTGCGTGGGTGTATAATAGCCGAATAAAATTTACTACAGTCAGTTGAGCACGAACCACAAAGGCAAGGATTTACGACAGAGAACATTTCGGTCAAGGGTTTTGCATAAAGATGTCAAATTCAGCGAACAACAACAACAACAATTTAATAACGTCGATAATATTTTCTCTAAATTTATTTTCATCCTTTGCGACCGGTTTAGCTCCTGGTAACCAAATACGGAACCGATCCCTACATCACCTGGCTCTTGGACAAGACGCGAATTCACATATTGCCCTCCATGAACCCTGACGGTTTCGAGGTGTCGAAGGAAGGAACGTGCGAAGGTGGTCAAGGAAGGTGAGTGATCGTAAAATTCTTCGTACATTCCCCTTTCGATGATGCGGGGAAGAAACTGCCGCGCCTGCATAAGCTTGCGATCATTCTCATTTTATTTTGTTCTTTTCATCTCTTAACCAGGTACAACGCTCGTGGGTTTGATCTGAACCGAAACTTCCCAGATTACTTTAAACAGAACAATAAGTGGAGTCAGCCAGAAACTGAAGCCGTTAAGGATTGGGTCTCAAAGATACAGTTCGTACTTTCTGGAAGTCTTCATGGCGGTGCTTTGGTCGCCAGTTATCCCTTTGACAACACCCCAAACTCGAGTAAGATTATACATTTTAAACAACATTCATTCTTTCGGAATAATTACATTATGTTACGCGTTACGCAATCGCGGGATGTTTAAACTTTTTTTGTCTTTTTTTTTTCCTTTTTACAAACAGTGGTTACACTACTGTGACTATTATTATCCGAGTTAGAAAGTGTATGTATGAATATTAAGTTTCGTTTGACAATGAACAGATTATCACTGCGTCGCGCTATGTGTATGTTATTGTTATTATTTTTATCTTTTTCATCAGTATTACGTATTCACTATATGCGGGTGGACTGAATGAGAACGTTATCCGTTGCGTGTGCATGATTCCATTTTACACAAAATGTCCCAGTAAATGCATCCGGTCAGTGCGAGGACCGTAACGGGTCATACAGATTTTATGATAATCTTGATGATTGTTTTGACACCTCGACAACGCAGTTGCGAACTGTGGGAAATGATTTCGCAATTAAACATTTCCAAGGAATTAGAAATTTCTCCGTAGTATTCGTATATATCCTATACATATATCTTTTATTCAGCGAGTCAACTGCAACCGCACAAACTTTGCGTGTGTATTTCTATAATACACTAAATTTGACCTGAAAAATACTTTTACATCTCCACCTGATATTTGGCTAGAATATTTATTGTTTGCGTGTGGGTTTCACGCAACCAGGAATTTGTCGTTCGGCCCCGTTATGCGCAGGTATGCTAATTGTAAATATCGTAATAATCAAATCCTTAAATACGTATAGGTATTTTCATTACTCCGAATCGCATATCAAGATCCTCATCTTAGATATCCGTTCGCGAATGTATCCATTATATAGATGTGGGTACTGTATACGTTTTATATTTATAACAGTAATCAGCTTCCCGATTGATTATATTATAAATGGCTCTCGAGAAGGTCAGTGGGCCGTTTATACATATATACTGCAATGTCCAGACATTGGCAACTGTGATTTCAATTTTTTCAACAAGTCCATTACAGTGTTCCAGAGCTACAGTTCGACGCCTAGCATATCCCCGGACGACGACGTCTTCCGTCACTTATCCCTGACGTATTCCCGAAGTCACGGTACGATGCATCGTGGCGCTGCCTGTTCGCCGAACCAGCCGGGATTTAAAAACGGCATTACGAACGGTGCCGAGTGGTATCCGCTAACCGGCGGTATGCAGGACTTCAACTACGTATGGAACGGGTGCATGGAGATCACCCTCGAGTTGTCATGCTGCAAGTATCCACCGGCCGAGGATCTCCCCCGTTACTGGGCCGAGAATCGCGAAGTAAGCGTCTCTGTCCGTCCATCCGTCGGCTGTTGGCCGTTTTAGTATTTCCCTTTCTCTTTTTTATGACATATTATACATGTGTGCATTTCTCTTGGTTTTTTTTTTCTTTTACTTTTCCCCACGTATGTAGGCGCTCATCAAGTTTCTAGCCGAAGTCCATCGCGGTGTTCAAGGTTTCGTTATCGACGAGAATGGCAATCCCGTGGAACGAGCCTCTCTCAAAGTGAAATCGCGGGATGTCGGTTTTGTCACAACTAAATACGGGGAATTCTGGAGAGTTCTTCTTCCGGGAATCTACAAACTCGAGGCATGCTCATTTGCCACTTATCTGTTATTATACACGATTAAAATATTACAATTTTTTCCTGCTATACTATTATGTAACACCATCAACGTTTCGAGGTATATGTATAATCATTCTCCGTAATCGCTTCAGGTCTACGCCGACGGTTACCTGCCTCGAGAGGTTGAGTTCATGGTAATCGAGCAACATCCCACACTCCTCAATGTGACTCTTCGCGCTACCAAGGTAATTTAGAAATTAGCAACGAATTCGTTCGGGCGACGATTGTCTTCGTGCAACGATGGTTGCGGCCCGCAAGGCGGGCGGAATTAACCGTTAAGGTTACCGTTAAGTGTCTCGCGTATTGACCGATTAGCCCACCTTCAAGCAATATTGAAAACTTTGCTGGCTTACGGACCGGAACGATACCTCCTTGATGCAAATGACCAGCAAATCTTCCCCACGTACATACGTTACCATTTCCTCTTGTTGACTCTGACCTGTGAATTCGAAACTTGTACCGCTACTACACATACCTACCTTTAATAACGCCCGTTACATACCAGTAACGTAACATACTTACACATACCTATGTTTGGATTCACACCCGCCTAACGTTGAACGGGTATCAGAGCAACTGGATTTCCGTATTTTTATGTCAACCGAATATTATTCTGGGTGTTGAGTTGTTGAAACGATCGAAGGTGCTAAATATTGGTAAGGGTTGAATGGGAAGAGATGGTCGTGTCTCGTTTCAGAGATGGGAGTATAATAGTCAGCCCGATCGAGCGAATCAGGAAGTACCTCGGGACGTGCCCGTCGTATCTCCTTCGATCTTCGCGGACTTCGTAAACGCTACTACTTCTTACACTGTTTCGTCAAATCCAACTGCACAACCTATCCGAGATGTTAAGGAAAACATTCCGAAACAGGGTGACGAAACCGTTCCCGAAGCAGCTGCCGTGCCCACCGCAACGGCCGCCGACTTCGTATTTCCCTCCTCCTAATATAACACTAATCGTCTTGATAACAATGACCCCCTAACTTCGGCTAATATCACAAATTATGTAAGTATTTTTCTCTTACATCGCGATCGAAAGCGAAAATTAATGAAACGGCGTACAAGCTTCCGTTGCTTCTTTTATAATGTGCAATCTATCACCTCATCATCTCACGTTCGGGTATTGTTGTTATCTCATTTCTTTCTAAAGCTGTTATGTGCCTCTTTCAATAACCATTAAATTGGAGCCATCAATTTTAATTAGAATCGTAGATTCAGAATAATTTCATCGACTGGAGGATATCATCTTTATATATACGAGCATGATCCTCCTTGACGACGCGTTGACTCGTGTTCCAGGTTCAATCAATTATACCCAATTTCAGCAAAATCGAAAAATTACTCCTTCCGTCAAATCCCACCGTGCGTCAAGATACACGAGAAGAAACCCGTTGGGAAATCACCAAGTGAAAAAGATGTACGATGATAATAAGAGCCGCACGGTTTCGAATTACTATTTCCGAGCTTACCATTAGCTGACATACTATACTTACACACATATATTATATACCTATACGTATAGGTATATATCACGCGACCAATGATAGCACTTTATATCACTACCCATATACTTATGCACAGTCGCGTTGCGTTACCAGGGAAGTTTATACTAATGAAAAATCATTACTACATTGTTCATTTGTTCTGCCGCACACATGTCTTTCCATGCCATCCAAGTCAGATGCGACGTTCAATACCTGGACTCGTCTTCTCTCATCCATAATTCATTAACCCACAGCTTCTGCATGCATGTAACGTGTCTTTTTTCTGTACACTGCGTTTAATGTCACTGAAACTGATATACGTATTGAATGTTGTGTTGAAAGAAGAAGAAGAAGGAGACAAAACATCGAAAAATCATCAATATTATTCCAATTATTATTTCAACAATTGTTTGTTTAACTACAATTCGTGCGCAGGTGCTGACGTTCTATCATCGAATAATTGGTTATCGATGGAAATGAAGAAACTTACAACCCGTATTTTGAATTGTTCTTTTTCACAGAGGCAAGACCACATTGGCGGTAACCAAGGGACGGTGGGTGTATACGCAGGACGACCATCTGAAACTCACCGGGAGCAGAGACCATCGCCTTATTACACTCAGGGCTATTACAGGCCGAATTCAGGGGCAAACACGGCAGCCGGTGACAATGGGAACGGGATTTTTTCTTCCATCAGTAGCGGCTTCAACTCGATTGTTACGAATCTTTTCGGCTAGTTCGAGTAGCATCGAACTGTTTCTAAATTCAGACAATTAGCTACACTATTATTTTTTAACATCGCCACTGACGATCGCGTATATGATGATATATTTACATATACGTGGATTTATGAATTTATTACCTACGCGTAACGCAATTATGTATGAGGTACGTTACACGCGTTACGTATGCATATTGTAAGGATTACTTACCCGTAGGTTGTGTCACTTAATTAAATATAGGGGGACCAATCGATCGAACCTCCATGGATTCGATTCATAACGTGAATTTTTCATTTGTAATCGTAAATCACACTTAACCTTAAGCTGGCACCTTTATCTGGTGTAACATTGCTGGCACCTTGGGGTCATGCATCGAAGTAATTTCATATTTTCAGTTAAATTTTTTTTTGGTATTCACTTGAGTGTCTTTTACAAGATAAAAAGATCGCATGGATAATTTTTAAATTTAAGGTAGTAAAATTTTTTTTAAAAGGCAATCTCAATTATAAACCCTTGAGTCACGAACGACCCCTAGGTGCCAGCTAAAAGTTATTAGTACCCGGTGAAAACTGCACCGTTCACTTGCGTACACCGGAAGAAAACCGTGTGGTGCTAATTCGTGAAGTCGTCACTGTACTACGTTTGTAGAAGTTAATTTCATCATGCGCTAGAGTAATTGCATTGGGAAAATCTTCTTCGTTGTTGTTTTTCCTTTTTGTCAATTAACTGATATACTCATGTGGTTCACCGTTCGTTACAATACTGCCTATAGTTATTTATTGTTATTTATTTTCTTTTACTAACAATTATTCAAATCACGAAACTGCAGATGGTGATATATATATATATAATTTTTCAACGCGTTTCTCAGTCTTAACTTTCATTTAGGTATGATATATTACTCGATATATATTTTCGTTACGGAAAATTCATGCTGCAAATACGTTTGCCATGAGCGCATGTGTTGATAAAAATCAATGCCTTCAGAGGATTCTTTCGTTATAATTATATCTTTAAGCTTCTGATTTATTTTCACCGGGCCAATTATCTTTCCAATATCAGCAGGTCACGCGGTCATCGGCATTAAAGAAATTCTTACGCATAGGTGGAAAATGATAGTCAGATGAATAATTAAAACGATTGCAGTATTCCGTAACTGTGCTTCAGCTTCGTGTACGCCAAGAGACTAAAAAAGAATAAACAATAGAAACAACTATATCATTACCGAACTAATAGCAACACACAGTTGTCACGTCAGCGATGACAGTGATGGGTAAAATATTGAGTAAATAGCGATTCCCTAAATAGATCCGAGAGCGCACAAGATTGATAAAAAAAAATAAAATAAAAAATCGACCTAAAGAGGAAAGATATACCGGAGTACCTGTCGACACTTTCTCTCACATTCCATTTAAGAAAATATTACATATATATAAATATATGTGTGTATGCATTCGAAACAAAATCTATACACAGCTACCTATATAGTATTGGATAAAAAGTCAGTGATTATACTGGCGTTCATTCATATAACACGATATACAGAAGACGGAAAATCTGTGACTAAATTTAGTATGAAAATAATCGTTGTTTAATATTTGAAACAAAAAGTGAAAATAAATTTAAAAAAAAAAAAAAAAACAAATTAAATGTGAAAGTATTTTTGTAATACGCTATCGGTGCAGATTACGCGCAAAGTATAATATAGGTTATAAAATTTTAATTTTTAATGATCTATAATATAATATATTGAATTGTTCATTCGTTACGTGAAAATATAATACGCAATTAAACCACAGTATACGTATAATATATCCGTACATAATATTATATTTATTGTTAAGTACAAGAATTATCACAATAAAATATTATTAATTATAACAATAAATGAATATATCTCAAAACAATTCCTCAGTCGTTCTTAGGGTCTATTGTACAAATTAAACGCGTACTTAGCCGCGACTATAATTATCTACTACATTACATTTTTAGAGAAAAACGGTCGGATACGTTATAATCGTCCATATTATGTCTAACACGTTTCAAAAATTTATTTGTAACCGTATAATATAATACTTCCGTTGACATTATCACTCGAAGATTTGCATGTTTTTTTTTTTTTCTTTTTATCTTACGTATTTTGAGAATGAACCTTTACTACAGTGCAGTGACTTGCACTGTATATCTGCGCACCACTGTGCTGCATGAGATATAATACTTGAACATTGTGCGTTCAGTTCAGTATTAATTATACAAATAATCATCCATACAATAATTTAATCCAACTATAACGTTACTTGAGTTCTGCAGAATATTTTCAGAGCTCAAATAATGATAGTTTTTTGCACATAATATCGCAAATGAAGTTTGAAAATTCTTCTTATATTATCTTATTCGAAGAAATTAAATTTGTTACACAATTTTACTAATTAAACTAACATACGCATACGTACGCACAACTTTATAGTAGGTACGTTTCTACATAATGTACACACATATTGTACAGGTCTATTCAATTATTATTATTATCATTATAATCGTACATGCCAGCTTACTCTGGGACGACTCTACACGTCGATGATGCTATTTCGCTTCTTATCAGCATCCGCGACGTCCAAGTCGTTACCGAGACTCCCTACGCGGCTGCGCATACCAATTCCACCCCCTTGCCCAGTTGCTTTAAGTTTTTCCTGCATCTGGGCGAGAATGTCTTGCATACGGCGGATCTATAATTTAGGATCAAAGAAAGGTTTGAAACATCCCAACGGTTGATATTAAATCACGCGTAGAGCGTAACCGGAATCCGTGATTCTCACCTCTTCGTCTTTTTGCAACAGCAGCCTATCCGTGTCGGATATACTGTGCTCAAAGTGCGGTCCGGAGTCCCGTTTAAGTTTGCTTTAGAAAATTATCAAACAGTTATTAAATCGCCGGTCAAAGAGCCGATATACTGTCGATATTATATTGTAATTAGGGCCCGGATAAATATGTATTCAAAATTACAAAGTATATACGTATAATATACATGAATAACTAAAATATTGAAAAAAAATATGGAAAATAGAATTACTCCATTTTCTGCATCCAAACATCAAACTTTATGCAGAAAACCAAATAAGGAATGAAAATAATTTAAATAAAAAATATTTATTTACATATTAAATCGGGTCCTGATTATAACATACCTCCGTTCGCGTATCGCTTGCTGTGAAATTTGCGATATACACTGGGCGCGAAAGTTCTCGTAGTGTACGTCCTGCGTTACGTCTTTCAAGTCCTGCATGTGTGTTGATATCAGCATCGTTCGTAGCTTCACAAAGTCGCTGTGTTTCGGATTTTCGACTGCAATATAAAGCGACGACAATCGTTAATTTTCATTCAATCTTAGCTTATGTCTGCAGTATATATGTCCTGAAAATTGATACCTTCAACCACACCCCAGGGATACTGTCGACCGCGTACTTTTCTCCCGGCAACCTCGAGGACCGTTGAACTTCCGATAACGGCAAAGGGGGTGCAGGCCTTCAGCTCTTTGTCCTGCTGCTTGAAATCCTCGTCCTCGTCGCTGTCGCAGTCCGGGAATTGGTATATCTTCGATCGAAATAACAGAGGTGTGTAAGAATTAACACGCGGGAATTACAGTGCAAGGTATATATTACGATGTACGTAATGTATCACCTGGATATCGTGTTCGTCTATGTCGGCCAAAATTCTCTCCTTAAGTTTCTTAACTTCGTGGGCTGTTAGGGTGTCCGCTTTAGCGATAATCGGTACTATATTCACCTTCCGATGCAATCGTCGCATCACTTCCAAGTCCATTTGCCTTAAACTGTGGAAACAAAAAATATTATATAAACCGCGATCTTTTCTGCTCAGAAAGACTTGTTCGCGTTTTTTTAATGCAACTGCATTATGTAACCCGAAATGCGATTTCTGCTGGAATCATTTATTCTCGATCAGGCTGAAGTTTGTAGCGTTATGCTATTGATGCATATTTAGCAAAAAGTCGTTAGTTTGCAAGTTTAGGATTACCTGAAATTTAACAAACCGTTAATACAGCATCAACATACTCAGATTTTGTAAATTCAATTGCTTCACTTATTATTCTAAAGGTGCGAAATAGCAATGTTTTCTGATACGTTAACGTTACTAACTTCAGCCTCGTCATCCTCGCGCAACTTACCGTGAAAAATTAAAAAAAAAACAAATAAAAAAATAACCCACCCGTGGCCATACGGCGGTATGAAGTACAGGCAGCAATGCACTCTGTTGTCTTGGATATTTTTTCGATTTAATCCGCTTTCGTCGGTGAAATACTGACGGAATTGTTCGTCTATGTAAGCTGAGCAGGCCTTCCACGTGTCATCGCAATTTACAGAATCGCCAAATCCTAGCGAAAGAATCGAGCGAATGAAAATTAATTGCATAGTTGAACGAGGCAGCGTTAAATCCCTAGTGAAATCGTTTAAAAAATTGAAAACACGAAATCATTTATTTATTTATTTCGATTCGTATAAAATTTACCTGGCGTGTCAACAATCGTTAGTCGAAGTCTCACTCCGCGTTCTTCGATATCCATAGTTTTTTTTTCAACCGTTGTAGTTTTCTCAACACGTTCTGTAATTATTTACACTTTCGTAATATGCATATTATATACTACGTTTGATGATGAAATACGCACGTGTGCGAAATGCGCGCGCGAATTATAAGCATGTTATACCTAAGGCGTCGGGAATTCGACGATCTTTGTATAGATCCCCAAGGAATAGACTGTTTATCAGTGTTGATTTACCCAGGCCAGTCTCGCCCACAACCATTAACGTAAATTCGAATCCTCTTTTCACAGACTTTCGGTGAACTTGTTCCGGTAGAGTAGCAAATCCAATATAGTCCCTGTCTTGCTGAATAAAGTTCAATAATTTTCTTTAACATTTTAAATACATTCAACAATCATTGTATGAGACGTGCAGGTTGGGAGGGATTAACGCGAGATTATGCCGCAATATCTGTGACACATGATTGCAATCTCGCGGCGAAGATAATTATATTACGCAATAGAGTTTTCCTATTATTTCAATTACGCGTAAATAAAACGCGATTTTAAAAATATAACGGATGAAATTTTAGTACTGTTTCACTTACCGCCAGACATAACGCAGACCGCCTTATGTTACACAGGTGCAACAACAATAGGGACAACAATAACACCGCGACAATCAACCACCGTTTTCAATTAGATATTCGTTTACCGATACGATTGCATTGGCGTTATATATGCGCTTTACAACTGATACGCAACAGCCTAGCGCAGTGATATTTCTGCAGGCCTTTTGCTGACAATAAAGAGGAAGCGGGATATGCCTGCCGGCAGGGCAAACTTGCGAGGGGTGAATGCTTTGAACTGCGTCAGCGCACAACACCCTCGCAATCACGCAACAACCAGCTCTCGATCAATATATCCAGTTCTAATTTGCCTCCTCGCCGTCACCGGCGCCAATACCCGGACGCTATAAACACTCGATAATTGTATTTTTCCTGATCTACTATTGAGCGTATGCCCCTTTCCCCCATCTGGGTATATAACGGTTGGAAAAACCATACTAAAAAATTTCAGGTACATTTGTTTTTAGGTATTGCATACCTGTAAGGTTATTCATAAAAGTACTGCATTCAAGGAGGTTGAAGTTAGTTACGTTCTCGTAACGATACATTGGGAAAAAATCACTATTTTTTCATTTTTATAAAGATATTGAAGGGACTTATAAGATTGAAAAATATGATTAAGTTTTGTTTTATTATACGGTTACTGAATTTCGAACAGTTTTCAAATCGCGAAATAACTGTTTTTCCTCGTTGTCGGTACGAATCGTTACGGTAACGTTAGTAACTTCAACGTGATTGCATTTACGCCTGAATACTTTATTCTTCACAACTCAAACTTATAGAAATAGACGATTTTGCCCGCCTGCTGAACATGAAAAAAACACGTCATTTTTCGCAATGAATGACGTGCGCGTTTGGAAATGCCGAATCATTTCTCCACTAGCGGGCAAAAACAGTTTTTATTCACTAGTGAAATACTACTTCGCTACTAGTCGACAAATGGTTCGCTATTTCCAAACGCGCATGTCATTCGTTGAGAATAGCGTCATCTGTTCATTTTCAGCAGGCGGCCAAAGTTGCCTAATTGTACATTTTTATTGTAAAGAATATCGTGTGCAACGACGATTCTTAGTTCGTAATTCGTATTATATCCGCACTCGACTTCGGCTGGTACGGCTAACTTCACACTTCCTTACGATCAGAATCGTCATTTTTGCCCACTCGTTGCACAATATACTATTCCCGTCTTCATATCGACTGACTGTAATTTCGATTCGACAAAACAGGATATATTTAGTTGATGACACCAGATACACCAGATCATGGATAAAAATACCTATTTAACCAGTGATTTATTTCACTAATGGTGAAAAAATAGCAGCAGTAAAATAATAAATTCAAATTTTTATTGACATGAAATACAGCTGATAAAGGTTTTTCTTTTTGTTTTTTCTACACTTGTTTTAGAATACTGTAAATTCTTCTTGTGACATTGTACAAGCCCATTCACGTAATCGAGGAAATATTTTGGTAACAGTCGTGGTCTGCAAGTTGCTGTTGGAATGAAAGAAAAAGAAAAAAAAAGACTAACAGTGAAATAATACTTAATTTATATTAACACCGTAACACACAGAAACGCGATTATAGGTATAACATTGCGTAGGCTAATATTGTATATTTTGATTTTTAAATTAAATTAAAAGGAACGATCAATTTGCGTTATTGTTATTGTAAACGACAAAAATACTTATCCTGAATAACATTCACAAGAAAGGACATTATTGCGAAACTATGTTCAATTCTAGTACGAACAAGGAATACCGGCAAGATCGACGTCACGAAGATTGTATTTATACCGGTAGCGAATTTACATCCGCATGGCCTTACAATTGCATAAAACAATCAACACCTCGCTATTCTAACTATACATTGCACTACATTTTGACTACAATAAAATCCGTGTGTTAATTTACGTGAAAAGTATACATCTCACAGATTATTTTGATTGCTTGGATACTTGGAAATTAATCAATTTTTTGACAGGGAAAAAATTGAACTTTTTACAAATATCAAATTGTGCATTGCGTGTTGTATACGAACACCCGAACGGTTCCCGGTTCGTCGATAGTAAATACAATAATATACTCGTTATTTTTAGAATGTAAATGATCGAGGTGTGGCGATTGCTGGCTACAAATCTTGATACATTTTGTAAGAGGTTTCGTTCGGGCTATGACCAGGAGAACCATGAACGATTTACTGCTTCCTTTGCAGTTTCTTGGTTAGGCGATGACGGAACAGAGGTTGAAGGTGTAGTAGGTGTGGTGGGCGACACAGGTTCAGTAGGCTTGACGTTGACTTTATTGTTGGTTTCCGTTTGCATGTTCGACTCGTATTGCCGTACGTCTTCCAGTGTCATTCCGTACCAATCGTCTATCCACGCAAAGGCTTGTCGATGTCCAAGTAAAAGAATATCCCTTATACACTGTGAAATATTTTTGAAAATCAGTTATTTGCACAGCTGAGTGTTGGGATTGACTGTGCAGCCTTTGGCTAGAATTCTAATCGACAATCGGAGGGAAGTAATTTCTCACTCTGTGAATAAACTCTTCGACTCGTGTCCGCATTCCCCAGACATCGAACGAAGCCTGAACCAATTTATACGAGCACATTATAGGCTGCGTAACATCTCTCCATCCTTCAACGAGTGGACCTCGTCCAGTTACTTTCGATTTAAAGTATTTTGGATCCTGAGTAGAAAATGAAGAGTTGCATTCAGTCTAATGCGAATAACGTATGACAGACGCTAAAAGTGCAGGAAACATACCTCCTCCTCTTTGTAGTGCTTGGCAGCTATTTCATCATATGCGATGTCTATATAATCAACTTCCCGATGAATAAGTTCCACAGGAGTTAAATCTAAGCACTACCCATTGACTAGATATTAGAATCAATGATTGAAACGGTGACATATATATCATTCAATATTACAAGTGAATAACTCACGTTTTCATTTGAGCCATTGTTGTTTTCGTATCTAGTATTGATAGATATGTGAAATGTGGGTATGAACGAACACTGAAATACAAATACACCCGTTGTACAATGCATAATGGAATTTTAATGAAACTTAATGCATAATACTCACTGTGTAAACTGTGAAGATCACCATTGCCCCATGTAACAAAATATTACATATTATTTTATTTGCAGGGAATGGAAAAGTGTTCCAAAACAAATAGGGTATGGTTTATATGTTCTAAGGTACTTGGGAGTGATTCGTTGCAGATTTGAATTGAATCACCTTTAATTTCCAACAAAAGTTGAAACATCTCACCCGTAATTGTGAAAGGATAGTAGTTCCAAGCTTTTTCAGTAATGTAAAATATCTTCGGTACAAATGATTGGATCCAATACGGTAGTTTACTGAAATGAAGGAGGAGAACAATAACGGTTGAAATAACATAAAGGCATGGAAGATTGAAAACGATATAGAAAACTGCTTCATTATCCATGGATCAAGAATATATTACTTTGAAAGATGAATCCTCTTCTCAGTAAATTGACCTGTTCCATGAGTGGCATGTTCGCACGGCGACGTCTCAATAACTTCGACACCTTCATCGGAATCAGATTGCTCGTGACTGTGTCGCGCAATCATATACAATTGTCCGATTTGATACTAAAATGATAAACGATGAGAGAAATTTTGGAATTTTATTTTCTCCAACATTACTTGGCAAATACTGTAACTAGGTCCTTGTTACGTGAACCGATATTTGAATTCTCACTCGCGAAGGAATGATTGCCGATGCATCATATTTGGATAAATATATTCGATTGATTGTGCGATTATTCATCCAAATTAAATATAATAATATACGCAAATCAACATGTTTATATAGAATTGCCTATAATCGTTGTAACAGTGATTTTATTCATAATTGATTCGTGCATAATTGAAAAAAGAATTTAAAATTATAATCTCATTACCTCCTCCGTGGTAAACGGCATGCATATCCGATATTCCTTGGTCAACACCATTCTAATCACGACAAGTTATAAGTTATATTTAATCTGACAAGATTAGAAGTTAATCCTCCAATGTGAAATTAATATTTTTCAGTTATAAAATCGTAATGTAAATTGGGAAAATTTATAGCGAGATACAATTTTCGAAACTATGTATACCGCAAGTACAACATACGTGGTCTGCTTTGATGGGACAAACCGTAGACGACGAAACACCATAAGATAAACAAACGCGAATAAGACGAAAATGCAGCCTACTTCAAGCCGCGCTTATCCCATCTGAAAAGAATCGATACATCGTTACAGCTGATATCTGATATGCAGCTCACTTCGCGTTGCCACACACTGCACACGTAATGTATGTACGTACATACGTGTATATTTATATTACGTGTACCAAATTGAAGTGACTGACAAGTTTTTCTGTGATGTGGACAATGATTACGTTATGATAACGCGAAAGGATGAACGACATGCAACTGTAAAATAGGAAAGAGAATAGCCTGTCAGAGGGTAGAAATATAACCGTCGTTAAATGGCTTATCAAACGTTTAGGCAGGAATACCTGCAAATGCCCGTGGTGACACGAGCTTATACGACTGCTTGTGTCATCACGACTCTAGCCGTGGTATACATACGTATTTTATTATCTTCGTACAAAATTTTCCGTCAGAGTTCATTCGATTCTCGATATTATTCAGATTCCATGTTACCCCCGTGATTACTGCACTTTTCAGTATTGACAAAACGTTCGTCATTACTGCGAGGTTAAATTTGTGTCAAATTAAATTTTTATTCTTTTTCTTACAGCAATTGGACCTCGTCTCTCCATTCCAATTATACTTCAATCCGATTTTAATACTGAAACAATATCAGGTAATTTTTTTCAATCAGTTTCTACGTTAGAAAATATAAATATCGTTCCACGGTGAGTTAATATCTCTGTCTTGTTAATTATACCTTTGCAGTTATGGCGACTGATCACAACTTTCCTATTCTTCGGGACGGTTGGATTCAATTTCTTCTTCAATATGATATTTACGTATCGCTATTGTCGGATGCTGGAAGAAGTCTCGTTCCGCGGTAGAACCGCCGACTTTGTTATGATGTTCATATTTGGTGGCATCTGCATGATTGTATCCTTGTCTATGAACTTTTCGTCTCCGTTTTATTTTATTATTGTATCATTCGCATTGCTCTAGTTGAGTATTATTCCTCAAATTCTTACAGATATTCGCATTTTTCGTTAATTTATTGTTCCTTGGCCAAGCACTCACCATCATGTTGGTGTACATATGGTCAAGACGGAATCCTTTTGTCAGAATGAACTTTTTTGGACTCCTCAACTTTCAAGTACGCTTGCAGATAATTAAATTGGAAAAATAGAAGGAATATCGATTTTGATGTAACAGACGCATTGTAATTTTTTCCGTTCTACATAGGCGCCATACTTGCCTTGGGTGCTCTTAGGATTCTCCGTTCTATTAGGCAATGCAATTTGGGTTGATTTGATCGGAATGGCAGTAGGACACATGTACTACTTTGCTGAAGATGTATTTCCACGACAAAATGGTGGTTTTCGCATACTCAAGACCCCGCAGATATTGTAAGTTATTCAGATTTACCTACTGTCTTCAAATTAAGGCTCTCACCAAAGGTTAGGTCATACTTCTTATAATAAATTTCTGTGTTCAGAAAAACTCTGTTCGATGCACATACGGAGGATCCAAATTACACACCGTTACCTGAGGATAGGCCGGGCGGTTTTAACTGGGGTCAAGGTGCTAACGTGCAATGATTCGCAGACAAATTCGCCGAATTAACACCACATTATTATCATCACCCGAGCGTTTCAAGTAAATCCTTCAGTTATTTTTTTGACGTATATAACAGTTACTTTAATTTGACATAATGCTGCATATTTTTTGAAGATATTTAATTGTAGTTTAAGTGCTGGGTATCTATGGCATATCCACTCGAAACAGTTGCAATTGTTATGCATGCATCAAACTGTAATGATTTGAGGGGATTTTGCTGAATATTTACAATTTTTAAACCAAGAAACCCGTGCTTATGCAATATCTCATTCAGCATTGACATTTTCTAAAGCTATTCAAAAATTGAGTAATAACAGAAAACTACTTGAATGAGTTCCTGCCGTCACTTTTCTAGAATCACTAGATCAATCGGAAGGAAAATCTTATATTCCGATTATCAAGTGAATTTTACGTACAAGTAACATAGGTTGTTATGGTAAAAGGTATGATTGAATGATCGAACGATGCTCTGCTACCATAGTGAGATGACATTAAAGGCATTAGAAAACAAGTTTTCGCAATTTATCATACATGCAATTCTCAAATTATATAATTAGATGTTGGTAGTAAACTTGAATGGTCGTTTGAAAACATGGCAAGCGTTGGTTTGCATCTCAATTGTCTATGTAAGTTTCGTCGTAATATATTTATATTTGTGTAAAATGTCTTACTATCTGTGATTTAGCTATAAAAATAAAGTATCAATTAAAATTCTCCAGGTGAAATGAACTCAGAAGTTTCTGCATCGGATAATGTCAGAAAATTTCTAAGGCTTTTAATATTGATAGTTGTGAACTCGTGCGCATAATGTCTAACTAGAAGTAGAATCTTTCCGATTAACTATTGGGGCTCAGCTACAAATGTAAGCAGTATATTTTATTAAATAACAACGGTCCATGACTATGATTTCTTAAAATCAAACATACGGTGCAGAAAATTATACATCCAATTCTCACACTCTTAAAACCATTTCCCAAAGATCAGCTTTAATATTCGTACAATCAATAGTACCTTTTCAAAATATTTAAGTATTATCGTGTAAGCGTTTAATTTATTGATACCTCTAAACATATTGTTTTTGCCGTCAAACGTTTTCGAATGTACAGTTAACCGAAGTCTATTATCATGTTTTCAAGTGTGCTATTCCTTGAATACATGAAATAATTCAACAATTTGTCAGACTTTCGGAATGAGCTATTTAAATAACGCTTTTGTCTACTATTCATTTACGTTGGTAGAACGTTCATTGTACAGTAAACGTTAGCCATGTGTCTGAAATGAATTCATCAGAGTGAATCATGATTTGAAAAATCATTTATTTAGATTTAAATAGTAATGGGTTATAATATTGGGATAGAATGATGTGCAACTTAATACATATATGCAATGACATGGACTATAATACAATGATCGGGGCTCTATTATACACATTTTTTAGTTATATCGCCACTGTTGCTAGAAGCACCGTGATATCATCTGGTTTACCACCTGTAACAAACAATGATATTTTGTTTTTCATTTTCTCTGAAGTGAAAATATTGCATGAAAATTTCGCAAGACCAAAGTACGTGTTGAAATTGGTTCAAGAGTAAGCGGTGGCTGCATTTCATGCCCAGTACTAACCTATAGCATCTATTCCATTTTCTCTAGCATTTTGGGCAAATGGTGACATAAAAGCCCCGTCGAACGCAAGACTGCGGGCCATCCAGGCTATTGAATTGGCAACACCCTGCAATTTCGTAGGATCACGCTCTCCTTGGACTTTGCGCATCTCGGTGACTAACAACTGGTCAGGTACATTGTCGAAAACTCCGTCAGTTGCTAAAAGAATAACATCCCCATCTTCCACGCCAAAGCTGGAAGTGTCCGCAGCTTCGGGCCTATAAAAATATTACTAAACTTGTAAAATATTGTCGGGTTCAAACTTCTAGCAGGGAATCGGCATATCATACACGCATATAATTGTTTGTATTCAAAGTTTAGATCCCAAAATTATAATCCAATTGTAAATAACGTGAAGTTTGTTAAAAAGAGAAAGAAAAAAAAAAAAAGAAGAATAAACATATAATAGAGAATAAATGCACCCTATTTATAATTATTCAAAGTGTAATTATTATGTCAACTGTATTTGGGATTCGAAATGGCAATTAATGAAAAACTAACTAGTTGTTACTGCAAGTAAAAATTAATTGTCTCTCACCTGTCGCTAAGTACCAACCCACTGTGGCCAGGAGGTGGTGACGACAATTGAAATGGAGTGTTGAAGTAGTGCTGCTGTTCCGATGAACGATGCACTACTTCTCCCCTCCTGACAACCACAAATCCGCTGTCTCCTATATTAGCTGCATAAATGCTGCTGGTCTCTTTATTTAATACTATGACGCACGCGGTGCTGCTGCCTAAATTTAATATGTTTAAAAGAAGATGCATCAGTGTCTAAATTTGAAGTCCAAAGTTGGACAATTTCTATTGCGTATATTTTTTAAATATTCCTTACCGGGTATGGGCTGTTTGTTTTCCAATAACTCATAGTAGCTACGCGCCAGTAAACCTGCAGGTTCTGACGGGGTAAACCTGCCCATTGTGACTAGCCTTTCACAGGTTCTCATTAGAAAATTTGAAAACTCTCCAGGATCAATTCCGTAGTGTCTCCATCCACCTACGCCGTCGGCGACACCTAGTATAATCGAATAATTAAATGGAAACTCAGAATTATCAATTGAAAGTCCTACGTCGGATTTTTATTTGTACGATACTGAGCTACAATTTCTTGTTGGTTGAAAATAAAAAAAGTTATTGCGGGAATATAAGTAGCAATTCAGACAAGTTGGTGAAAAAATGGTTCACCGAAATATAGTGCATATCTAATTTGATCGTGTTTGTGTAATATTATAGCTATGTAACGAGACAAGTGTATATCTATACATAATGCTCTGGTCACAGGATCGCATCTGTGAATCGGTCACGTGCCACGCGCAAACGTTTGATGTTTCTTTTCAACAGAAACTAAAAATAAACTGACTTGTGAATGCGAGTCAATTTTGGCAGCATGCATTTAAGGTAGAGGGAAGGACGGGTAATATTTATAAGTTTTGAACGGTTGCCACAGTGTCACATGCTTGAAGTTTCATTGTTGTCACACTTTTTTACTTTCCAAATACAGTATATGCATTATATTCTTAGACAAAACAATATTTTTTTCAATCCTAGGTTGCATTCAATGAGCGAGATTCAACTCGAGCAGTTGCTATTATTATTACTATTATTGTTGTTATTGAGTAATTTTGTAAAAATTTGATATTTACTGTGAAATTATTATTTATGCGCTGAATATGAGTCAAAGTTTATCAGCATTGCTTGTTCACATTAAATGGACTTTGGAATGGCAAATCTTTCTACACTTCTGAAATCTTCTACTTTCCCTCTAAAATATTTGCATCATTTTCAAACAACTTTGAAAACCTTAGCTGTCGATCGCCATTGTGAAAACAGGTTGAATTCCCGATCAATTAAATTGCAGAGGCTAAAGTATTTCGTCTAATCGTGTAGAGCATGGGCATGGATGCTGTTGAAAGTCATCACTGTTGTGCAATAGGTCAAAATAATGTTTGCATACATTTTGAGCTGTAAAATTAGATAATGTTTGAAAAATAGGTGCTTGTAGTTAGCGGACGAATCGCTATACGGAAAGCGTATCCGATGATCGGTCCTACAACTTTTTATTAGTGGGTAGAAATCGACAACAATTCGCTTCGCAGATCAGCTGACAAGACCGATCTAAATACATATAGATAGTGAATTTCATTGACAGGTTGTGATATGCGTGATAATTAGGTTAATTCGTATCGCTTACCCAGCACTTCGACAGTTTTGAATTTAGCGTTGAACCAAGCATCGTCCCCGAATTGTCCCTTACGTATTCTGCCGCGAGCAAAGTCTTTCGGAAATCCACATACCGCGGAGACGAAGGATGCCTCACGTCGTTTATTTGCGCAAGGGTCGGTGCATGCCGTATAATTTGATATTCCGTTCCATAACGCTCGAGACAGCAGCCTCCCAGTCCAATAAATGGACTGCATTATACAATTGAATTAAAACTTTGACACACGCATGTCTTCAGGTTCCAAAGATTAACGTTGCATAAGAAATCGAAATTAATTAATATCTCATGTTAGATATCGTTGGTTATATTTTCTCGCTAGATACCGCGGTCGAGCGTAAATAATGCTGCAATCGTCACTTGCAAATTTCTCGGACAAACAACCTCCCCGATGTTACCGTTTACTCCTACAACGTCTCCTTTCCGTCGCAAATCCCCAGCAAAGACAGACCCAACCACCACCACCCCCGCTAATTTCCCTTCGCGATTCTCTCTCTGTCTTGATCACCGACAAAACATTATACGAGATCGAAATCGCTACTAGAAAATCCAGACTTAACCTTGACAAGAAATTTTCAACAAAGGGCACACACGTGATGACAATGAATTGACAATGAACCTAGATCCTCGTCAACCGCTGCGTTTCCGACACGTTCCTCGTGATTACCGTCTAACTATTCGGCTAACTATCCTCTTTTGGGGCGACGTACGCGCGAGGTCTCGTGTCGAGGAACATACGCGTTTTGTATAACCGTTGCGTAAACGTAAAATTATTCCAATTGATTTATTCCAGCGGAAAAACACGCCGTTTCTTCGATACATTGCGGCAGAATGGTAATGGTTAGTGGATTATTGCGAGGATCTGCAACCAATTCATCGAAACAATTGTATAAGTATTTAATGCGAGAATGCCGCAAGCTTCCTCGGGGTGCGCAGGAATATTATAAACACTCAGTCAAACAAGTTAGTATAAATTTTCCGCACTTGTTTTCTTATCATTTACCCAATATAAAAAAACTCCTATAACTATCAGGTATAACCTGAAATTGGAACTCAATATCAACAGGCTTTTTATTTACAGAGCTTCAAGCAACACGCAAATGAACCAGACGCTGAACGGGTCAAAGAAATCATAGAGAAAGCTTACGCAGACTCAAAATGGATTATGAACAAGGTAGAATTGACTGTAGCTGCCATTACAGACATTGCTGTATTTTATTAGATTTCACTTACCTCTTTAAGAGTGTTATCATTTTTATTTTTCAGTATACCAAGGATTCTGGACAAGCCTAAAGTGACGTTGAAAACTAATTTCATCCATCCACTTTGCCCCTTGTTTATAATAGCGAGCCAACAATCTTGATAGGAGTAGAAAGATGAATTGTGAATCAGTAGTTTCTCACGGCAATGTTGATACCTGCGAGTTCTGGAAGGCAGCAAAAATATGGCTCGACAATGCTCATGTCGTGAATCGCAGAATATTGACAGCCAAAAAATTACTTTTTCTCCAGTTAAATGCCGACATTGAATCTATGTGTTCATCTGAATGGTTCGAGAAACTGGCGAGTGTTGCACAACTGTACAAGAATTGTCCAGCCCCTAGCAAAACAGATCATTCACTAGCATTGGAGTTGGAGGCATCGTGCAGTGAATTCTTGAGTGATGGACTTGATGATCCCTTAAACAATGGATCGTATGTATGCCTTCAAAAATTACTTCCTCGTAACCCAGAGAAATTTTCCCATACACTAAATTTGGCAATCATTGACAAAGCAAATGGAAGAATCACCTTTTTTTCTCATTCCATTGAGGAGTCTAAGCAATCTTTGGGACCCAAATGGTCCTACAGGTTAGAACACGATGCAGTACTTTGTAAACTTTCACTGTATGTTGATGGGAATGAAAACGTCTGCAAAGATTCAAGCTTTAAGTGGCTGAAGGACCAATTTTTTCCACGTTTTGTCAAGTGGGCAAACTCCGATAGCCCTGGTAGTAGTCTGATATCAGGCTCCTTGAATTTAATTTCTGCTGAGAAATATGCAATTTTGTACAACAAGTTAAAATTAAAATATGGCACTGCAATGGTTAAAATCTGGCCCGAAAATACTGATTCTGCAAAGTTTGTCTACGAAGATGTCGCCATCGCAACTTATCTTTTGCTCATATGGGAGATGGAAAGAACGAGGAGAAATGTTCAGGAGAAGCAATCGTTTGTTGATCTTGGTTGCGGCAATGGTTTGTTGGTACATATATTGGCCAGCGAAGGGCATCCAGGGCTCGGTATCGACCTACGAAAGAGGGGAATTTGGGATTTATATCCTAAAAGTACTCGCTTGGAGGTATATTGACATTTATTTGCACAAAACTTGAGTCAGAGCCTAACAAAGTATTTTTCAGGTACGCACAATAGTACCTTCGGCATCAAGTCTTTTTCCTGAAACCGATTGGCTGATAGGAAATCATTCAGATGAATTGACTCCATGGATACCTGTCATAGCTGCACGGAGTTCTCATCAGTGTCAATTCTTTCTTCTACCTTGCTGTGCCTACGAGTTTAATGGACGAAAATACCAGCGAGATAACGCAGCTAAGAGTCAATACTTCGAATACATGAATTATATAAAAAATGTTTGTGAGGAATGTGGTTTCAAAACTGACATGGATAAACTAAGAATTCCATCCACAAAGAGAATTTGTCTAATTGGTAGGGACAGGATATATACTAAGGATAGAACAGATGTACAAGAAGCTGCTATTCGGGAATTAATCGATGCCAGGTCAAACGGTAGAAAAGATAACATAACGGATTCTTCTGATCCATCTGATCAAAATTTGTGGTCAGCAGGTTTTAAGCCTAGAGAAAATGTAGAACGAGTAAGAAATTGCACTAAGATTAACAAAGGAATAATTTCTGACATAGTTAACTTAGTAGCGGAACGACTGTTGTGCAAAGTTCGGATGATAGATATACAATCGTCAAACGAAAAATGGAATGCTGGGGGTCAGATAGAATTAAGCGAAGTTGCGCAACTGTTGTCTCAAGAAGCGTTGAAAGAAATGAAGAGTGAATGCGGAGGCGTACAAACGTTATTGAAAAATAATAGTGATATATTTCAAGTGATACAGGGAAAGGTTCAGTTTCGAGTACCTGGAACATGTACAGATGTAACGCGGAAAAAAAATAAGCGAAACAATTCTAAATTTGCAAAGAAGACAAAGCCTTGTTGGTTTCACTTGAATCACCCTAATGGATGCCCGCTTAATGAGGAGATATGTTATTACAAACACTGACTGGAAATAAACAGAACCAATGTATGTGTTTTCTTACTTATTAACATGAAAAATATCACAAGTAAATTAGGTATTATATGCTGGTGAGTTGATGTACCGACTTTTCAATATCCCGATTCCTGGCAACAGTTTTAGATTTTACCGAATTTTTCAGTCGATTCAAAATTTTAGAAGTCACGAGAATCCATATCTGCTCTGCAATTTTTAGATCCATGAAAAACAATAACGGTATGAAGAAAGGTAAAAAACTTGACTGACCTGTGAAGATATTTATTTATTATCTTGACAGTGTTTTTTCAATTTTATACAAGTACACACTTAAAGGTGTTTATATGATGCCGATTTTGTTAGCAACATCAAGAGCATCGTAGTCACGAGCCAATCGAACGTACGCCTTCTTCTTGCCATCTGGCCTGATTAAAGTGTTCACTTTGGCTACGTCAATGTCGTAGAGTTTCTTGACAGACGCCTTGATGTGATATTTATTGGCGCGCGTGTGGACAATGAAGACCAAGGTATTGTTGTCCTCAATTTTCTTCATCGCAGCCTCAGTCGTTAACGGAAACTTGATAATGTTGAAAGCATCCATGCTGAAAATGAATACATCATTGAATACCATGCTTAATTTGTAAATTGACCGATCTCTTACAATAACATTGCTCAGAATTGTGTTTTTTTTTTTCTATTTCATGAATATCAAAGAGATTCCCACACGAAAAATCATCATCAAAAGGCTGAGACAAATTGCTGGAGAAAAAGTAAAGCACTTACCGGTTTCTGTTGGGCACAGATTTGCGTGGATACTTGGGATTTCTCGGCGGCCTGAATGTTTTTGGCCGATGAAAGTGCACCGATGTGCGAATCTTTCGAACACGGGAACCGTGTACACCCTTCAAGATCTAAGAAGAGAAAAAATTAAGATCAATGATACTGCATAACGAACTGAAACACTATTATAAAAGTTAAGTAAGCGTTTAATCAGTTCTGTGTATAAAATTTTGTTTTCATGCATTCTCAAAGAGATTCCCACACATGAATCATCACGTATTATAATCATAAACAAAGTTTAGACTATGCTGATAGACATCATCATCGATGAAACGGAACGATTCGTTCACACATTCTAATTCCACATATCTTACCTTCTTTTGGGCCTTAAGAGCCTTCTGCACTGGCTTGGAAGGAGCCTTCCCACCTTTGGGAGTCTTTTTTGAAGCATTCTTCTTCGGCTTCGCGATAGCTGGCTTGGATGCTGCGGGTTTAGCAACAGGCTTAGCAGCAGCTTTGGCAGGAGGCTTAGCACTCGCTGGCTTCTTCGCAGCAGGTTTGGCTGCTGGCTTAGTAACCTTTGATGTCGAAGCAGCCGCAGCTGGCTTCTTTTCCGTCTTCTTCTCTGCCTTCTTCTCGGCAGGCTTGCCTGGAAAATTTGCAAATATATTAGATATACCTTGTTTTCAGGATATAATATCGGACGATTTGAGTTCGTATAATGTTGGCAAGGAGATGGTGGATATTGTCTCTAATGTGATCAGTAAATGACGTATGATTTGAGGGTTAGGAAGTACCGCCTCATGACGCCTAAGCACGATAGTCTGTGATCTTGATTTTTGGGTCGAACTGATATTGAACAAGAGTCGCGTTGACCGGATTTTTCTTTTAACTAAACTACGTAAACAACACCTCAAGAATTACCATGTGGCTGGAAACGAACGACCGCGTGGAGGAATATTTGTCAGTATATCTTTCGCGTTCGATTTTATCGTATTTAAACATCTACCGATGCGCATTTGTATCTGAGAAAAAATTCTTTTCAAAACCGTCGCATAGTCCATTCGCAACGCATACGTTATTAACCATAAATAAGGTAAATTCTTACTTGGTTTTTCCGTGGGCTTCGGTTTCGGAGCCATTTTGATGAAAAGAACAAGAACACCGAACGGAAGAGACGGCGCTGATTGTCGCTTTCTAAACTCTCTGAAATGCTTCGACTGCAAGAGTTGTTGACTGGTTGAAATGCACTACTGACGTAAAAAATTGTGATAACTTGATAAATTACGTTTTATGTCCAGGGTTGATTAGGAAATTTATTTATTACGCCAATTTATTCTCACTACTTTCACATTTGAACAGGTGCGATGCATTTGATGTGGAATTTTCGCGCGCTACTTGGCTAGTCAAAAACATTCGCCAATCAGATGTTACACAATACAAAGGATGAGCATCAATGGCTGGTTAATCAATTATCAATTTTGATCAATTAGTATTGTTCGGACGTAAATTACTTTGGATTTTTATGTACTAATGATCAACGTCATGGCAGCAGTGACAAGAATATCTAAATTGCATACGATTCAAGCCACAGCCAATCATACTGCTACATTGATTTTTTTTCACGGTTCAGGTAATAATTATCTCAAAGCCGGAATACGATCCAAATTGTCTAACCTCAAATCTGATTAAGCTGAATCATTACCTGCGTACCGCGAATTGCTTTCCTAATATTGTACTCTATCGATCCACTTACAACTAGGGCTGAAATATTTTCATGAGATTCCTAGCTATGCTTAGTATTACTTGTTATTTTACAGCATGAATGTATTTCCTTCCAGGAGATACGGGAAACAATGTGAAGGATTGGATAAAGCTTTTAAATAAAGAGGAACTCAAATTTCCTCATATTAAGATCGTCTATCCTACTGCACCACTTCAGCCGTACACCCCCAATAACGGAGAGGTGATAGCTTGATCTAGATCAACGACACTTCTTTTCAAAGCATCGTTTAACACTACTTCCGTTTTCAGCCAAGCAATGTTTGGTTCGATCGTTCGGCAATATCAAAGTCTGCCCCGGAACTACAGGCTTCGATCGATTCTATGTGCTCCGAAGTGTCGGGAATAGTGGAGAAAGAAATTGCTTGCGGAATACCCGTAAACAGAATAGTTCTCGGTGGCTTTTCAATGGGAGGAGCTTTGTCGCTACATATGGCTTACAGGCACAGGACATCGGTTGCTGGGTGCTGTGCCATGTCATCTTTTTTAAATGACAACTCTTTAGTTTATGAAGTATGAAAGTAATTACTGCGAGAATAAGTTACTCAGTTATTTATAATCTCTGGTATATCCTACGCTCTTTTACTGTCGCCAAATCGTTCAATAACTTCAATTTAATCTTTTACAGGCTTTGAAGACTGCCACTACTGGAAACACTCCGCCGGTTTTACAATTTCATGGTGTACGTGACGATTTAGTTCCTATTGAATGGGGCGAGGAAACATTCAAACTTCTTACAGAGTTAGGTGTAAAGGGGGAATTTGTACCATTAAAAAATGCGTATCATGAACTAACCAAACTTGAAGTTCAGAAGTTCAAAGAATGGTTGCTCAATGTTATTCCAGAAGAATCCTCCTAAAAATCTCATTATTTTACAAATAAACCTGAATCCGTCGACATAGTGGAAGAGAGTTTAAAGTAAGGTAAAAAAAATACTATAACTAGATGCAAATGTTAACAGAGAACTCAAAGTTTAATTCCCATCCGAAAATATTTTAATTTCGTCAATTACAGTTCATTTTATCTGTTTCAGACTCAAGGATCGTGATATTTTACATCAATACAAGGAAAAGCATTAACTTTCTTGCACCTCGCAATCTTATAGATAGGAAAAAATATAAACTTGCACCTTGAAGAGTATCACAATTTTTATAAATATTCGTCAAGTCCTTTCGTTTTCATTACTCATTTTGGTTTATGCATTTATGCATTTATACGATTGTACATAGAATTTTCTGTGAAATATTCTAGGAGGAGCAACAGCTGTGTACATAGTAGCTATAAATGATAGACAAAATAGGATTAAATCGGGTTTTCCAAACACAATACCAACCGTGTACAGCAATATATTACATGTCGTTTCAATAATCTGTCGTATTTTTCAATATCTTTAAACTGCGAAACAGTTGGCAAACTGTAGAAATGAGAATTTCAGTGTGAGTAAAGATATTACGAAAATCGCTCACGTTCACGTTATAAATTTATCGCGCCTCAGAGCGGCTGCTCGTTTAAATACAGCCAGTTGGTTTTCAACATTAAAATCACGTAGAGTATTCAACAGAGCTGTTCAAACTTGGCTTTGGTATAATATGGCATCTTGAATCAATCTGTTGCGCAATTTGTACAATGATAAATTTGACAAATCATCGGTGTATGTAATTACAAAACAATCCGCATCGCGAAAATGAAAATGACCGCATAACGACTGTTCTGATTACCAACACGGATAGGTGATATTAAAAAATACGTCGAAGTTGCATAAGAAAAAAAGAAGCCAATTGTTACCGAATGATAAACAAGTTATTTATTTATTTATTCAATTAAATTACTAATTAACTATACCCTCAACACGATGATTAATCGGGAGTTTGGCGCTCCTTTCTACATCGTCGAGGACAACAAAGGAAATCGACCCCTGCGCGAAGTGGTAAATAGGGATGGAAAATTACGGAGGGGGACGACGCCGGCGTCGAGACGTCTCGTCGACGAAACGAAGAGGAGAAACGACATCGGTTCATCGCCGAGGAAAAAGGAAAGGGACGGCGATCGACCAACGACGCCACCGCGAAACTACCACCATTCCAAAATACCGCGACGACGACGCAGTTGGACGTAGTCGCGACTCCAAACGGCTTGGTTCGTCAGTCGGTAGTCGGTGGTGGCTGCGGCCTGTGGTAGCTCTGGATTCCGGTCTTTGATTTCCGATCCCTTGGATCCCTCGTAAGAAAACATCCCCCATCAGCTCGGGAACCGAGCCTAAGACGCGGCTGTTTCCGGGTTGCGTCATGTAACAGGATCCCTTCCTCCGGGGAATTAGCCCTGATACCATGAAGGGGAAGCCTCCACCCCTAGAGGAGTAATATTCGAGTGTTTGTAGAGATAATCGAAGAGGTGAGTGATTTATATTCCTCATTTTCTCACTCCGCATGCTATTGCGCATTATTCGGCAAATTTTACTACCCATCAGACTCGAGGGTTTAGTTTTAACCCGAGGTGTTGTAAGCGTTGAAATTCAATTTTCTTTCATCGTAAACGTGTTAAAATATCATAATTTTTCCTTGTTCTCTTATTATCAGACATGTATGGATGTATAATGTTATACGTGATGAAAGTACTGCGCATGGACTTCGTTTAGCTGACATCTTAGATATTCCATATCGTCGTAACTCGTGTAAAAAGTTGCAGGACAGCTGATTGTCAAAAGGGTGCGAAGGGAAGAAATTGTGCTTTAATCATTTTTCAGACAATCTGCCTAATTTCAACGCCTTCTGTAAATCAAAGTACAACTGAAATTATGAGCGCGTTAAAACTAACACATAATCTTCGATCGCAAACTCGCCAGCTGTGTTTTCTGCATATATATATATATATATATATATGTATGTATATATATATTCTCTGCATATGTTTGTTTCTTATCTGTGAGCCTTTTTTACAGTGTGGTGTTATATATGTATAAACTATATGCAGGACATAGAGTTCGACGTAGTGTTATCAGTCATTAGGTCATAACACGAATTTTAAAAATTTTTTTTTATTTAAATCTGGATTACGAATTAGCTTGAAAAAGAGACAAAGAAAGGAAGAAAGATAGTTAGAATTTCAAAGTGTAGTGAATCGCGAGTGATAATCGTGAGGGTGAAAGGTCTGTTAAAGCAAAGGGATCATATTGACATTACTGGTACGATAAATTCTGATTACTAACAACATTTACAATTCTTACACGCATAGATTTTTCATTTCTCTCCGAAGAATATGATACGCGCCTGTTTGTATTATCGATTTATATGATTAAAGTGCGAATAACAATTTTCTACGGGTGAATTGCTAATTAACCCAGCTATGTATAATATGTGCATTCATTATTAATACTGATTTCTGCCTAGTTTGTGTTTTATGTTATTTTGCCTCGCTATAGATCGTAATATATTTATGATTCTGATCACGGACAAAAGTTCGGATGAATTATTACCTTTCTAACGCCCGGAAAATCTTAATGAATCAATAATAGAAACGCAGCAGCAACAGAATCACAATATGCGTCTGAATATCGATTGATCATTATGAAACCGTGTTAGGAACGACAGCTGTCGATTGTAATATTGTAAACAAACCGTATAACCCCACCAAGTCCGTATAATTTATTAACTAATCTATTATCGTGACTAAGTATGTGTTGACCTGAATTAGGAATTTCATAACTCTGAAAGTCTCAGTTCCCGCACCCTGAAGCGAAATATTCTGATTAATAGATAATAATAAATGTCACATAGTATATCACGAATAGGTATGTATATTAATTTTAAATTATTAACGGCATTCTAACCGTTCAGCGTTAACTCATGATATGTTTAGTTGTCAGGTTGATTTTTTCTTACAATTGTCACTTGAAACGACAACGAGACGATATAATCAATATTCTGCGGAACAATACCAGCGTTCACGAACGATAACGCGGTCGGTTTAAATTTCCACCATATTGAAGTTAGCTTTGACTGAAGAATATCTTTCAGTCAACGAAGTTGGTAACGTTATCGCGACGATTCATGCCGAAGAAAAACCGTTATTTCGCGATTTTGAAATTCAGTAAACCGTAATAAAACAAAACTCGCTCATATTTCAAAATCTTAATTCCATAAAAATTATTGTAAAATTAAGAAAATAGTGATTTATAACCCAATGTTTTGTTAGGATAACGTTGCTAACTTCAATCTCGTAAATTTCTAACAAATGTTGCTCCACTATAATTCCTTTTACGAATGATGATGAAGTTGGCGCATCGTTATCGTAACGATGCATATTTAGAAAAAATCTTTACTTGGAACATTTAGGAATCACATAGGAAATTTAGTAAACCATGAAAAAGAAAACGCGATTTATTCCCTGATATTTTGTTACATTAACGTTACTAACTTCAGCCTCATTTTTACGAAGCGTCCGTCGACTCTTCGCAGACTACAGATTATGCGGAATTTCTACATTAGTAGAATTAATTGGTAACCACCCACGCCATAATTCTCGCCCATTCTTGTCTTATGCGTAAAATAATTATTGTACTTATGTATCTACGTATGTACAACATAGCGTAATGAGACTTGCGATGTCCAGCAATTGCAAACATTTTAAGAAAGCCGATCAGATAATCGACTCACGTATCACAGTCGTCGACATCGGACACAATAGTCACTTTCACTCGTAATGTAATCTCTCCCTGCAGGCGTATAGTGAACGATCTAATGAAAAGCGAAGGAATCAAAATTAGCCCGAAGATTCGATCATGTTGAAGTTAGTAACGTTACCGGGTAACGATTCGCGCCGAGGAAAAATCATTATTTTCGAACTGTTTGAAATTCAGTAAACCGTAATATAACAAAACATACTCATGTTCTGCGATCGTAGTTCCTTCAATATATTCGTAAAGATGAGAAAATATTAGTCATTTTTTCCCAATTATTCATTATGATAACGTTACCAATAACTTCAACCTGCGTAAGATTCACTTATCGTTAGGCGTAGAATTACACGAAACGTGTATAGATATAGATTGAAACAAACGCACAATGCCCTACATTTGAATTTCACGTAACACGCGGTCCAAAGATAATGTTAATATTGTACTAATGCAGCTATTCCGAATTCTCGTCAGTATGTATACACGGTACAATGAATTTCATCATGGGGGCTGAATCAATGCCATAAGTAAATTTCATTAACCCCTCGTGTGTTCATAGGGATAGGTATATACATGGGTCTCATTGTTGGTTGGATTAGGTTCGTACACCATCGATGTGTTTTCGGCTTGTTCACACGTCAGACAATATTCGGAGCTAGTGACGAGCAGTCTATTTTTATCCTCCATTTCAATTTTCGTATTCCAGGTTCCGTGTTATTCGATCAAATTTTCGAAACGTACCACGATTCCGCTTTGCGAAAATAAGTGCGCAAGTTTAGTTTATCAGCAACACTGGCACATAGCCATTTGGCGCTTTTGATACTTGTTCATTGTACCCACGTGTGTCTATACGGTGCTACATTTGAACCGCATTGCGGTTTGAGATCAGGGGTCAAGGTGAAATTCGATCACGCCGTTACGAGAATTTTGCTTTAAACAAAAAAAAAAAACAACTACGGACGTCCGTATGTGGAACATAATTATTACACATGTGCGATGGTATTTCAGCGGTCTGCAGGAGGGTGCCAATAATTGTCAGACGTCACGTGATCAGTCCAAAGAGGTTACGGTAAACAAATGACGTTCGAAAGTGTCCTTCGCGACCACGAACACATTGAACCAATCGCATTTTGTTATTTTAAATTTAATGCGTTACGAAATGTGAATAATCCTCATTGAATTCTGGTGCATGAAACTGACATCAAATACGTGACAATTTATACTGCAGTATCGAAGTGCATACCCGGAGGTTTCATTGAGAGTTAACGATGCAAATGACGTTTCGCCGGCAAACGGATGAATTGTAACTTCGGTTGCCTATTTTCCGGCGAAGCATCGTCCGCATCGTTAACTCTCAAGGAATCCTCCCGGTGTTTACTTCAGAACGAGGAAACGAACAGAAAGCTAAAATGTCTCTTTCGAATTTCAGGTGAGATGAGCAGCAGCAGCGGTGGCGGAGGATTCGGCGTCGGCGTCGGAGTTGCGGGAGGTCCGGGTCTCGCCGCCGCTCAGCAGGGTCAGGGCGTCGCGGCGTTGTTGGTCATGCTGGCCGTTCTTTGCTTCATATTTGCCTACTGCTGTTGGGGCGCTCCGTTTTGCAGGTCTTTGTGCAAAAAGCACTGCTGCTGTCGCCTCGAGGATCCGGAACCGGATCCACGGTTTGGTAGCACGGATCAAGCCATGGTCGCCACGCCGACGATCATCCTCCTTCCACACGGTAGAATGCTGGTCGTTGATGGGACTGTTTTTACGCAGTTCCAAGCCGACACCACGGGTAATTTATATTTTATAAGCTTGCGGAGGCAAAAATAGAACGAAGTAAATATTTTTTCCAACGGTCTTTCGAAGGCTTGGATCTCGTTGAGCTCGGGGAGAGCGTTATTCGAGCTCAGCGGAATCCCAGGAGTTTGAACCGGCACCAACTCAGGAGCAGCCAGGGCAGTGTAATGGAGATGGATGCCGAAACGCCGAGCAAGGAGAGCCTCGGTTCTTTGGGAGGCTGCTTCGCTCCGCCTACCTACGAGAGTATATACGGAAAGGACGAAGGAGATATGCCACCGTCCTACTCGGACATACTCTTGCATAGGTGGGATGGTGTATACGTGGTTAGATTAATTTTTCTCGTATCAACTGGAGGAAGTCGTTTTTTAAACGTATTATGCAATATTTCAGGTTCGGGAACCTCCCCTACGAGTTGGACGTGCAAGAGTTTGCTCAGGACGGGAAAGAAGAAATCGAAATGCAGACGCTGGAAACGCGGCCGCGTGTTATTGAGAACCCAGCGAACGTGCAGGGGAATAATTTTTATTACGGTGGTATTGGCAGTTTTTCCACGCCGAATTTTCCACAGCAAAATGTTACTAGAAATCCAACTTTGACGGATAATCCACTGGACGAGTATTACGCCGACGTTAATTTGGACGCCTATACAATATCCACTGGCATGATCGGGTCTCACGGTTACGACCGCGAGGTCGAAGGTAATTACGTACTTCGTAACGAAGGTAGCAACGAAAGTTTTCGTAACATTGTTCACAACGAAACTGAGATACAAATTAGTGATCGTCAGTTAGACGTTAGCAGCTTAAGTTATGTTAACGAAAACTTGGGCAACAACTCTGCCGGAGTCGCGGAATCATCGAGAAATCGTTACTCTTCGCCGAGTAGCGATGCGAGATACGACCATAGACCGGTTTTTTCGGAACCTGGTTCCTCCGACGAGGGAGAGCCTGCAGGAGACTTTGGTACACTACCTGATATTCGAGAGAGCAGAGTGTGAGCGAAGAAGAAAAAAAAAGATGAACAATCGATATTATTGCATTGAATTTAATATTTATTATGAGATTATATAACCCATATTGATTATCATATTACCGAAAGAGAGCGCAAAAACATCCAAAATGCCCGTTGCATTTCATCGTACAAGGGCGAGAGTGGACTTGATGAACGCCGAAAGTTTGTTCGGAGGTACAAGGTACCTGATATTTTTCTTTCGTAGACTGAATCGATTGTACTTTTCTCCTTTTATCTTACTTTCCGCACACATCATCGCTGGAAACCGCACATTACGTATGGATTTGAACAGCATTTGTTGATTGTGTGCAAACTGCAATACTGCAAACATCATAGCTGTTCTGTATACCGAATTGCATACTCGTTAGGCTGTGTCGTGCTTTGTTTCTGGGTCAGGCACATGAATCCATATAATCACATAGGTATGTATGCATGAATACAGTAGAGTATAAATTGCGAACATATTGTGAACGCAGAGGTGGTCGATAGTACTCGCAGAATAACTTCATTTCCATGAGAGAGTGATGGTAGCTACAACAATATTGTGAAATATACAAAAATATATTTTGGTATTTCATTAAGCGACAGTCCATAACATAATATATAGGTATACGCATTTGGATACACTTAGAAATAATAGGTACACACATAAATTCATCCACATAATGATATTTGTAGATACTCAGGAGTTGTTCCTGGTTGACCATCATTCAATTAATAGGAAACAGCTTCGTAGAATGAAAACCGTGTGCATTTCGAAATCCGAGAGTTAAAATCTGTACAGTTATTGCTCTTCGTTTTAGCTGATGAGAGAAGAATGATACATGCATGAATGTAATTATACATTTACAAGCATCTGTATGATCAGTTTTGCGCGATTGATGATGAATGACTCGAGGTCTGAAAAGATTGTCGTATAGGCATTTCTGTTTGGAAAATGTATCATGCTCGTGTTTCACTTCGGTGAAGATGTGGCTGAACTTATTGATCCTATTCCACGAATCAAATAATCTTTCGGTCGAACAGTTGATTAGTCGGGGCTGAATGGTTGATTTTACGTCATTTCAAGTTTCGAAGTCATGAAAGTATGAGAATGGGCAACTCGTGCAATCGAATGGTCTGTTACCAGAAAAGTAAATATACCCGATTCAAGCGTAATCTGAGAAATGTAACGATTTTAATGTTCATCATGATGTTACAATTATTAAGACGAGAATAAAATAATTATGTATATTAAATATTTAATATCTAGCTGTACTATATTATACATACACACAATAAAATCAAACTGCAAACGTTTGTACAAATAGTGATAGTATACCTTGTATAGAATTGGTGTACATTTCTTTTCAATATTGAGTGGTCTTTTTTTTTGTAAATATATTTTCATCTTTGTAAATACTCGAATTACTGGTTGACGAAGGAAATTCTATTTCATCATTGTACACTGTTCCTGCGACGTCAAGATTTTGATTAGTATTATTTATTAGAATTTGATACGAGCCTTGGTGTTCTTCAGTAACTGTTCACAATTTAGGAGACTTAATCATCGCTGTCCATTTCTTCGGGGGCGGACGAATCTGCTTCGTCGTGCTCTGCATTTTTGTCCCAATCTTTCAACTTCGCTCCCATCATGAAATCATCCCTCAGCACATTCCAAGTTTTGTCCTCATCACCCTTTAACAAACGTGAAAAGAAATATCTTAGAATTCGGTACACAGGCGATTTGGCTGACGTAATTCAGACAAATACATCGACATTTGAAAACAGGTTACCTTTTCCATTTGCATGTCGTTTTGGTTTTCAGTTTTAACTGGACCGTCAACGGAGATGCTCTTAGTTCCACCCATAAGAACATCTAAGAATGCCCGTTTGTCAATATTTTTCAAAACCATTTCACGTTTCCTTTCCAGTGGTCCGGCTTCTTCCAAACGTTTCTCGATATCCTTTTGCTGTTGGCGTACAGCGTTGAATAATTGTACTACACCTCTGAAACAGACAGTAAAACTTTGTAGCGCTACTTTCAAGTAGAACATAAAGTTGTTCAACCGCTAAAAAACCTACTTTGTCGCTATTTTCTGTAATGTTTTTTCTCGGTCCCTATCAAGGGGCGTAGGTTTTACCCTAATTCCAAGATCTACCTCTCTTCTTTTCCTCATACCATGTTCCGCCTCTTTTTCTCTCTTATCTTGGCTTGTCTTCAATTTTTTTGATGGTTCTTCTGTAACAGTCTCCTCATTTCCATCGACTTCAAAACCAGGGCTGACTATTTTTGATTTCGGTACTACGTCGCACAATTTTTTCGCCTTTGACAAAACTATGCTTGTCTTGCGCTTGGGCTTTTTTGTTCGTAATATCTTCTTCATCGCGTCTGCCCACCCGGGGTTTCCTTTGGATTTGTCATCATCGCTATTAGAATTTGGTGCGGTCGAATCATCCTCTTCTTCCGCAGAGCCTGATTCCACCTCATCACTCCCCGATGCATCTTCTATGTCACCTTCATCCGCACTCTCGACCATATTTTCCTCAGTTTCCCGACCCGAGTCAACATCCCCATCATCCGACGACTCAGCCCTGTCGTTAGCGAATTGTATTTCAACTAGAATAAACAGAAAATTGCTATTAGGCCAGACGTTTAGAAAGATAAAATGTTGTACTCCAACCATTTCATTGAGTTTGATGTATAATTCGAAGCAGTTTGCATTGTGTACATAAAATATTTATAACCTAAAAACATGCTTGTTTTTATTGATACGATTTGAGCGAACGGTTGACGATAAGAACCTTACCTTTTGGTTTTTTAGGCGACCTATTCATTCTTTCGACCGTTTCTAACGCTATCATCGTTTTAATGATGTAGACCTAATTCTCAAATTTAATCGTACGCCACTCACGCGCGCACCGACGCCTGTCTTAACCTCAGTCTGTTTTAACCACGTGAAGTTGACAATCGCTATCGACCATTTTCGATATGTGCTCAAAATGTGTATTTCGCGTAGTTCGAATGAAATTTATGACGAGTGATGTTACGAAGATGTATCCAGTAAAATGACGGTTGTACACTATGTTTGTTTCACTATTTGATGATCGGATGTATTTTTCCTGATTTTCAGATTGGGTATATTAAGGCAAGGCATATGTTTTACGTAAATAACAAATAATTTCATCTCAATAATGTTAATAATAAAGTGCGGTGTATTAGGTTATTTTTAAAAAAAATTATTTTCACCTCAATATGCTGCTCAATGCACTATAAATGATATATTATTTCAAATATTTGCAAGAATCTTACAAGGGACAATTAATGCTCGCTGTAAAGTTTTCTTGTGCTCTTCGAGAGGTGAAAGGATTTCTCTACAATGTTTGTACAAATTTTTAAACGGTTCTACAAGTTTTCATTATTATGAATTGTTAAATGGAAAAACTGAAGCCAGGTGCCAGTTGAAAGTTGCACTGGTTTGGTTCTTAAATCAGCTTCTTCCCCGTGTCCTAATTTCTGGCCACCAATGGTTACAGGAATATTAATATTCAATTAATGGAACTCTTCGATTGTCACAAAAGTTGATTAGCACAGTTAATTTCGTTTATATTAATTGACCAGCACAATATTATTTACAATATTTTATACATGCTAATAAAAAACTAAAAAGGCAAGTAAAATGGCTTGTACATAGGACTGGTCTTTATAATTGAAAAATTAAAATTAGAGTAACAAGTGACGAGAATAAAATAAGAAATGGAACACAAAAACAATCGTATCGATAATTAGTGATGGGAATTTTATCCTCAAACTGTATTTTGTAAATTCCGTAGATTCAAATAGAAAAATTTTATTCTTGTGTTATTGTGTGGAATTAACCTTCCATTGGCCAACATGGACGATATCATCCACCCTGACTTTCACACCAACCAGTGTCTAGAAAATTTTTCATTGTTTAACCATTTCTGCTAATTAACAAAATGAAAATTTCGTAATGCAAACTATTAGAATATCAATTAGGCTTCAGAAACTCATGACCTGAATCTTTTGTAAATTTTTGAAAAGCCCTAAGTGGGGGAAAAAAGAGCCCAGGATAAAATCGTTCATGTTAACCGGCAACGTCAGTAAAAAATCACATGGCCGGTGGAGCGTTATTAAATAATACTCTAGTCGAAATTGTAAATTTAAAGTTGCAATTTTTTTATATACTGAATCCAAAATTTCAACCAGATTCTACATTCACTTCGGCCACCATTTCGAATTTATGGTTCAAAGTAAAATTTGCAGTATCAGTTGTTTATGTTATGTCATGTTTTTTTTTCTTTTCGTAAAATCATTTACGCAGAGCACGATTGTCCAGATTTTAAATGAAAACTTCTAGTTCGGTATTACAGCCGTTAGGGTCGTCGCGAGCGGTTCTGAAACCGCGGTAAACAAAAGACAGCCACGCTCGATTCAAAGCGACCAACGAAAATTCTTCCGTGCGAAGATCAGAACAGTTGACAAGCGGCGGTCGTGAGGTACGGATCTGTTCGTCGGAGCGTCGTAATTTCTCTTCGGGCGGTTATATTCGTACCCAAATACGTATTCACGTACTTATAAACGTATATCGAAGTCGATCTGTATGCCTGGAATGTTTGTGAGTGATTAATTCGACGCATTTTAACGCTTAATAGAAGTGCGTGAGACTCGTACGTGTGGTTTAAGTAGTTTCTACGAATTGTGCAGTGCATGGTGGTTGTCGTGTTCGTATATCTTATTCGAAACTTTTTTTACCTATTTACGATGTATATCGATTCATTTTGCGTACCGCGAGTGAAAACAATTGATGTAATATCTTCGTAAATAATTTACATCTAGACGTACGGCAATAATTCTAAAAACTGAAATTCGGGAGATGGTTTTAATAGTTTTTTTTTTTTCTTCTTTCTTTTGTTTCTAGAATTCCGATCCCTGTAAGTTGAATTAATGTTACTTTCTTGTGCTAAAGAAATCTGTTGCGTGCATTATTCGTGGATATAGTTTTTCACACGCAGGCGAGATTAGCGTAAGTTTACTGAAGGGTTATTTTTTTTTTTTTTTGTTTGTTATTTGTGAACGCGAAAAAATATTTTGATCATTATTCGCGAGTGTGACTTTTCGTACTGAATAACTTGAATATTTGAAATCTTCATTCCCGCTGTTGAATAATTCATTGTGAAAAAAAATCAAGTTCAACGACAGGGACTTTGGAATAAGAGCAGATCTACGTACGTGGATGGATTCAGAAAAAACAGATCGTTCGCAGAGTCGGTGAGTTTCATGACTTAATTTTTAAATGAACACATGCTGTAATAATGACAAAAAAAGAAACGACAAAGTACAACGATTATGTGTGAAAATTTGGGGGTTGTAATGATATTATAAACAATAATTAAAAGCACAGAACGGCAAAAAAAACCCTGCTCATTTATTGACTTCGATTCCTGTGGTTTACATGGTTTTTGTTTGACTAGCAGCCACCGGTGATCGTAAATATAAATTGTTTCCACGAATGAATCGCTTAAATGTTAGCTTTGTGAATTAAAAAGATAAAAGTTTGTATCTTAATATCCTAAGCACATAGTTGAATAAACCACACGATACTAATTGCTGTGGACAAACGTTATAAGATATTCAAATCGCCGATTATGAAAGGAGTCTTAATTTCTACTCGACAATCGTTTCTTAGCTTAACTTAATTGGTAAAACATACCGCGATTTGTTAGGATACCAACTAACACGAATATTTTATGCTCCTCTTAAAATGGATTCAACATCGAATCTGTTTCTAGAATCAATATTGTTTTTCAGTACATTCTTCGTCTCTTCCTTCTGGTGACCTGCTAAAAAATTAATTTTTCTTAAAAATTCAATTGCACACCTAGTCAAAATTCACGAACACCTAATTTATTAATCGGTGAATACAATTTAACCCAAATTGTCCGGCTATCTTCAACTTGTTGTACGTACCACAGGCGTTGCCTCCTCCTCGCTGCTTGACGGTCCATGACGTTGTGTTGTTCTCCTGGTTTGCTTTTCATTTGATAGTGACTTATCGTGTAATCTTCTGTTGCTCCTCCTATCATGTGTCTGAAAATGAATATGATATTTCTCCCATAAGATTGGTTCCCACTTTGCATGTAAATTTTGCATCATCTGATTTGGACTGTCGATTACAGCAGTTAAGGTTTAATTATTTGGAAGATGAAATCTGATAGATGATGATGACGATGATGATAAACTAATGCGTTGTCGTTACCCATGAGTGGTGACTGGTTGGCCGCTGGTTCTCTGTTATTTCCGATAGAATTCCTGTATTGCTTGAAGCATTTCTGTTTCTATGTTCATTCTCAAATTGTGACCAGTCTTTTGAGACTTTCGGTGTTCTGTTCAAGTTCTTAGCAGTGGCTTGTGATAACGTTGGTTCAGAGAGCGTTGTTTTGTTCTGTGTTGAAGATAAAATCATTCGTAAAGTGTTTCTATATTATCGAAAAGCTAACGATATGCCGATTGAACTTACAGGTGAGATCAATAACTTTTTCGAAATATTAGAATTTGCCGATGACAAGGTTGTGTCAGGCATACCTGGACTGTAGACTAATTTCTGATCTCTTAGGAAAACTCTTTCACCTTGATAACAAAAGAAATAGTTAAAATTAAAACAAGTTGAGAGTCAATTTTAACGTTTACACAGATTATTCTGAATAATTTTCCGAGTTTGGTTTAAAAATTTTCTACCAAAAACATACCGTTCCAATAATCTAGGCGTGGTAGTATACGACGGCCCCGAGAACTCATTCGCAAGCTAAAATTCTCCGAATCACTTTCAGGCAGTTCATCGTTCCCACGACCGCTGTCTGCAATAAAATTAGACGGAAATAAGTCTGTACGCTTACAATGTATGAAGGGTGTAAAAAATTAGCTCATTTTAGAGTCGGAACATCAGTATGTTGATATAGATAGCTTCCAATTATTGTATTTCAATCTCTAGTATACAAAAGTCAGGTAACGATTACGGCATATTTACCCACTTTACGACGCTTGCGTAAGGATGCTATTCTCTCCGATCTAGAGGGTGTTCCATTGTTATTTGCACTAGCGTTATGCTGATCCAGGTTTATTTTAGTTAACCGAACAGTGCAAGAGTCACCGATTTGTTGGGGTGTCACATTTGGATCGCTCGTATCGAGTGACTTTTCAGGACCTTTGGGTAATCCATTACCGGATTGAACGTGATCATTGCGTTCATTGTTCACGAGTTCGAAATTTTCAATAGGCGTTTCTTTACGATGATCGTGTTTGCTCGAGTCGTGTGTTCTATCTATATTAACTGCAGTAGTCTTTTGACAAGGCCCAATACAAGAATCAATAATCGAAATATCGGAATCAACCTCACCAGATATACCTTTACTTTTATTGACTATTTTTTCATTCGGTACAGCCGAACGTTTTGGTCCTAAGACTCTTCTAAAAGCTTTGTTACCTGGATATGAATTATTAACCAAACCAGTTCTTTCATTATTTTGACCCGCCAAATCCGTATCAGAATCCGTAGTGTCAAAGATTAATTTCTCATTGTAACGACTTTTTTTACTTGATTTCCCTGGACTTTCAATTCTAGACATCGTCGGTGTCCCCAGACATGGCGCTGCCCAATTATCTTTGCGTTTCTGGTGATTACCATCATGTTTCGGAGTCGGTGCCTTGGTCAGAGTAGAATCGCTTAGGTTGTTACGCGAGACGCTTTTTTGCGTAATTGAAGAAATTTGGCTTTTCAGTGATTCCGGTGATTTGCAATTGGTACTTTTATTATTTCTCAACCTGGCCAATTCCTGGCACATAAATGTGTTGTTTTTTGGTGGTAACTCTGGTTCAGATTCGCTGGAGCTAGCCAAAGACAAGGAACTGCAACGGGATATCGTCGCCGCTGTTTGTTTTGTATTTTGAAAATTGGAATTGCTTCTATCTCTCGAGACGTTTACCTTTTCTACGTTGCTCTCATTTACAGAAATACCTTTATCGGATGTAGTTTGGTTATTGTCTGTGCATGACATTGTAAACAACTCATTGATGCAATTGATAGCTTCGATAACTTTTTGAATATATTCAATGGAACAATTTTTATTCATCAGATTATCGACTATGACATCAATTTTCCATTTTGGAATCATGTTGGCAGATTTTTGTAAGACAGGTTCCTCTTTGGACAATATATTTGTACTTGTCGGTTGATTATTACTTTTCAAAAGGTCGACCAGAGTTTGGCTTGTTTGGTCCACGCAATTTTTACCACTGGTTTGCAATGCCTCTGTCATTTTAGCTCGAACACTAGAACTCTCAATTGCCGCTGACCGAACGAATCCGATATCCACATCTATTTCACTTATTCCAGATTCTGGAGCAGTTTCTATCCGTGGTCTGTTCGTTGTTTTTTTTGTGGCAAGCTCGTTAGATGGGACGGTCGATGAGGAAGCTTTAAGTATTGTTTCAGTCTTTGTTGAATTTAAGACTGGTAAATCTGTGATATCGCTTAGTAGATCATCGTCACTATCAGCTATCGGTCTTGGCCATCTAAATCGTTGGCTGCAGTCTGACGCGACATAGCTCTGCCATATTTGTCGGACATTCTCCCAGTCCGTGGGAAAACCGTTGAAAAATTTACCACGAATGTACTCCGGGAGTTCTGTTGAAGGGAAAGAAAGGAAATTTTTTTTAACTTGTGGGTCAATCGCAACATACAGTACGCGATAACGAATACATATATTATTTTGATTAAAATTATTACTAATTAATGACACGTTAAAGATTCCGTCAAAGTTGCTCACCCTCCTTTAAATCGTGTATGTTTCCCAACAGATGATACTTGTGATGCATTACAGAGAGCACTGTCGTTGCATTCAGTCTCTTTTTCACAGCTTTGCTCCGCACGTGTTCTCCGCTGCGTTTAAAATCATATTGTATCAGTCACCCTATTCAAATGGTTTAGAATCATTTAATATCACTTAAGGAAGTTCAACTTGTTTCTCGAGTATCGACGAGTGTTAAAAAAAAATAATCTCGCAATTAATCTGTCTGAATAACGCAGGCCGTCTAGAGAATCGATAAAAAAAAAAAAACAAATATTCTCATACCTTTCCATTTTTCCTTTGATGCATATTTGCCCGTGATCGTTCAATCTGACGATCCAATTCGTGAACACTCTACCATTTCGTTTGGAAGTTTCGTTACTTCTAGTTCCCTCTTTCGGAGATCCACCATTTACCGTCGTGTCATGTTCGGTAAAAGGCGTGTCGCGTCGAATAGAGTTGTCAGAGTTACGGGGACCGCACGAAGCTTTACCGTCGTAGTTGGGTACCGGCGATGTACCCGTAGCGCGATTGAGAGCCTCGTTCGAATTGTGATGGTATTTATTCTGCTTTGCGACTTCCAAAGATTGTTTTTTACGAACATCAACAGCCAGGGATGGAGGTGGCATCATGGCTCTGTCGTTATTCATCTTTTGACTATCCAGACTCTGTTCAATTACCGACGAGGTACCGGGATCGACCGGTCCTTGTGTGTTTAGATTCTTTGACGGAACTTTTCTGAAGTTAATACTCGAAGTTATGACGCTTCCCGTTCTCGACGAGTTGTGCGACGGACTGCAGTAGCTAACGTCGGACAAAGCGCTGTCTCCTTGAATGCTCGATATTACTGACATCGACGATTGAGGAGACGATAATAGTCGCAGCGAGCTGTTGAGTCCTTTGATTTGGTTAAGTTTTAAACGACGCTGTAACTTTTTCAGCCGCTCGTCATCCTGCAAAGCCTTGAACGATTTTTCCTGAAAATTTCACACAATCAGCCGTTTAGGTTTAGATTTTACACGATTGTCACGAAGTTAAACGCAGATGCCGGTGGGTCTGAATTTTAGGTTAGAATCTTACCCGCGTCCAAAGCTCAATCTATTTGCCCATTGAATCAGAATTCAATTCGTATTTACTCACATTTGCAATTAAATCTATCGTAACTGCGCCGGTTATCGACTTAATGACTTCGAAATCGACGAGGTTTGAACTCGTGAATTTATTTAATTGTTACACGGGTTTACTTCAATTAGTAAATAACGACTTTTACCTGCTCTGCCATTTCCAATCACCATTCGTATAATTTGTATCGAAGCTTTTCTCCCTTATTTATGTACACTTGAAGTAGCTCCTTCTCAACCCTTAGCACCACGAATCTCGATCATCGTATAAATACAAATATACAAACATGTACCAACCGTGTAAACTATTCGTACAACTACGATCTTTATTTGGAAAAATTTTAATGCGGGGGAAAAAGCTGGGCTGCGCCGTAATTCAGGCAATATGACATACGCTTCCCCCCTTTTACGACAGAATGATCGATGAAAAATTTAAAGCGCGAACTGTACAATAATTAACAAAAGATTTACAGTGCGACATTGATGGGAAATTTAACAATCAACGTTTTTGTTGGAAAATGACTTCTTGCGATTTCGACGAATCTCTACGAATTCGAAGAACAGGTTTTCTTCTAGAAAAATGTTGGTCCGTCGATCCGTCCGACTAATTCTAGCGATGATCTCGGAAACGGTTCGATGAAAGATTTTTAAAATTACAGAATTTCACGATCAAATAACGGTCATTAAAAATTGTCATGTGCCGTTTAATTTCAACTTTCAGTTATACCGGAAATAAATGAATTTTTCAATGTCTTACCGACAAACGTATACTTTTTCTTCCTTATTAATTTTTTTTTTTTTTTTTTTGTAAATAAACGATTGCGGTTTTTCCCATTTAAAATATTTATAAATCTTTATGTCTTACAAAACTTTTTCATTTTACTGCCAATTCCGATCAGTCTCAGAGATATTTCACTCGACCGTTTTCGAGATCATTGCGTAAATTTGTCGCTACAGACCGACAGATTCTCATCCGTTTTTCCGGCTTGTCTTTTTTTTTTCTTTTTATACTGCCTGCTACTCACTGGGTCGTTGTCAATTAATTATAATAATGCGTAAAGTGTTATAATAGAGTTTTATTTATTCATACGGTCGAACGCCGTGTTACGATAAATCTAATAATACAGTTTTATTTATTTATTATTTATTTATTTATTTATTTATTTCTTAAATATGTACGTGAAGGCGAAATAAGATTATATATCTCAAGTTCTGATCGTCCTGAATTATCGGCTTGCTTATATATTAGTAACACAGTATATCATCCTGTAATGTATATAATATAATATAGTAGGTATACGTATACAGATTTCTACCAGAGTATTTAATTTTATTTTTCTTTCCTTTTGTTTTTTTTATTTTTTTTATTCTCTTAGTACGAGCTGAACAATTTCAATTTCACCATAAGTTTTACAATATATATATGTATATTATAAAGAATTATTACTGCTTTTATTATTATTATTATTATTATTATTATTATTATTATTATTATTATTATCATTGTTATTATTATTTATTTATTTATTAACGTTATTTTTTTTCTTTTTAAAAGGGTAGCCAAGTTCATTATGACATCACTTACGGGTTTTTTTTTTTAATTATTATTACTTCTTTTTTTTTAAAGGGTATATCTATTATATGATTATACAATGTAAATAAACACCAAACAAATATTTATACGTAGGAAGACATTTAGTTTAATAGCGTGATAAAAGTAATGTGAACAGTTCAACAGGGGTGAGTGAAGGGTGGTAAGAGAGCGCAATTAAATATAACGGGTTTGGCTAGTGTAATTCTTTCACTGCATTTTGCTTGTTTTTTTTTTTTTTTTTTTTTTTTTTTTGACTTTCTTCTTCTTCACTATACTCACACGAAGTGAAATTGTATGTGCAGAGTCGTGGGTCGTTGATATTATGCGATCGAGTAGATTCGGGCAGAGAGAGCATCAGTTAATAGTTGAATTGTAACGAAATTATGAAAGTATGTTCAAAGAAAGTTGAAATTTGAAAGATATAATTATTCGTACGCGTGAACCTCGAAACTATATTTAAAACACACAATTATATGTAATACTTGCTATAGATTTTTCATATTATGTATACACATTGTATAGACAATTATATTATACATATAATTATGCATACAATATGTATATGTACATATTTATTTATAGTAATATAATACGCATAATAGTAACATTATATTTGATCCAAACAATGTCGAGTTAATTAACTTAATACTTATTTATTTATCTTTTCATTTGTTCAATTTTTTTTTTCTTTCTTATAATCCCTCTTTACAATCACAAGAGTAACTAGTTAGTTATATATATAATATATATATATATATAACAAACATCGGTTTCATTCGCACTTGTATTTAAATATTATATTTTGAAAAATAGAAGTTACGATTTCGAGAGTTTCAATCAAGTTTTTTTTTTCTCTTTTCTTTTCTTTTCTTTTTTTTTCTATTAATCTAAACAATTTAAATATTATATGTAAAAACATTAAGTTTCATACGCATGTATATTTATTAGGAATTTGAGAATGTGTCTATAAGGAGTTATACGTTATCCGTCCTCCGTACAGGCTCTAATAGAATGTTATTTTATTTTGTTTATTTATTTATTTTTTTTTTGTCGTTTTCTCCGCTTTCTTTTTCTTCCAATTATTATACTGTTTTTCTTTACTTTTTTTTTTTTTTTTTTTTTTGCCTGTCGTCACTACTAGGTTCAATAAATATCATACGCATATCGTACTCGTTCATATAACAGACCGATAGTAAATTTTTTTTTTTTTTTTTTATGGTATTATTATATGTATAACAAGGTTAGCGTGGGAATTGAGCTCGTATTTTTTAACAGAGTGAGTCGAAAACTTGGATTATACGAATAGATCATGTATGCAGGGGTCGCATATTTATTTACGTATGTATTTACATACGAGGTTTAATTTAACGAAAATTTTTATTATTTTTTTTTTTTTTAATCAAAAACGAGTTCCCTACGCATACGGGCATTCATGTAGATTATTACGTACGTGAATCGTGTGTAGAAAGAATCGGGTACATATATATATATATATGTATATAAAGATTTTGTCAAGACGTCGGTTTAAAGCACGATAATTTTATCGTATCGTGCATAGAGTATATTGTTATGAAGTAGGTGCCTACAATGAAAGTTGTAAGAGGTGGTATTACATGTATTGTAAGATCACGTACACGCAATAACAGCATTTGCCAAAACAAGAAGACTTGGAAGACTTGAGACTTTTGAGATGTGTGTTATATAAGAATAGAGATTTTGAATGAGAATATAATATACGGTTCTTTTTTTGTTTTTGTTTTTTTTTTTGTTTTTTTTTTGTTTTTTTGCGGTGCACGTTTTTGACAATACGGGTGTATTTATTTTATCTTAATCAATGAAAACCGATTATAAGTCGTTATATACGGTGTAATTAACCCTTTGAGTCACATATTATTGTGCTGAGTCAACTTTTATAACCAGATAGTATATTTGTACGGTCTTCGGGACCGCCATATTGGATCGGCCACGTTGAATTTTTTAAATACCATTTCGGATTCTTAATCAGCGATCCCAAAAACTCACAATTTCTGTAAAGCATTTATACGTGTGGATGTGTAACTTACCCCGGAAATGAATCATTCCTTCAATTTTCACGATTTTTTTTTTCAATCAATTCGTTTCCAACAACAATAATTTACATTAAATCGCAATTATTAATCACGAGTATTGAAAACCTGTTGGTACACCATCGGAAATAGCAAATAAAAAAGCGAAAAAAAAAGTGGTGAGAATACTTGTCACTGTGACTCAAAGGGTTAGCCAGTGTTTTATACATTACGTAATTAATACCTTCAACGCGGGTAGAGATTTTTTTTTTCCATTTTGTTTTTTTTTTTTAATTTTTTCATATTTTTATTTAATTTTTTTTTTTTTTGTTTTTCGCAGCTAATCGCAAAGTTGTAACGTGACGATATAATCTACGTTAATTCGAAAATACGTCACCGGTGTGACCGGTTTTGGCAAACGGGGTAAAATTCAGGGTGCGTTTGTTCGGTGTGTCATTGTGAGTATTATTTATACATCTATTCGTGGATCATTGGATCATTGCCGCACTCACGAAGGGATGGATGTATTGTATTGCCACTGAACCGATTGACTCTTAATTAATTACATACGTAATGTCCCTTTAATCCTATTGTATTATACGTATACACATACGTATATACACACACACACACACATATATATATATATGTGTGTAGGTATATATTCATATCTGCATAAACATTGTACACAATTATATATTAACGGTACATGATATGTTCAAGGTAAACACAAGCTATGTTTGGTGGTAGAATACTTGATTTTTTTTTTGTTTTTTAATTTTTGTTTTGTTTTGTTTTTTTTTTCACAGGGGAGTTTGGGGCAAGTTATGGGCGATATTATTAAAACGAGACTATCATTTAAGTAATATTTATAGTGCGATATATCATAGAATTAGGATACTTTCAAATGATTCTTATTTTATTCACAATTCGTACGCCAATTTTGAGTGTAACGCGAAAGAATGTACGTTGAAATTTGTTAATGGTGAAACGGTTAATTTGTGATTTTTTTTTTTTTTTTACTCCATTACCAAGTTCCGCAAGCTTCTTTATAAAGGGGTGGAAATTTAAAGGAGGGGGTCTAAAATCATACCTATTTTTATGAGTCTTTTCTTTTTTCTTTTTTTTTTTTTTAAAGAAAGTGGAAAGCACTTGGGGCAATTTGAGTTTGAGGCCTTTATTATTTGTAGTTTGAGGAAAGTTTAAAAATTTTTTCACCGAATTTAATTAGAAAATGATTGAATAGCGCAATGTGAGTGAACGAGCACGTTTTCCAAATCGGTGGCGCAGATTCCTCGGTCAATTTTTATCCGATCGACTTGAAATTTTCACACCATCTTTAAAAACATGTCGATCGATTCGAGCTCGTGGCTAGATTTTCGAATTTCAATCCCAGAATATTTTTTACACAAATTTGTTTTCGACAATCTTTCGGTCGAAAAATGGAATTTTTTTGTTATTCGTTATCGTATGTATTTGAAGAAAAAAAATTTGTCCTACATTCGGGCCACGAGATCGAACCCGAAAAGGTGTTTTTGACGCAAGAAAATTTTTCCATCTCCTACAAGTTGGACGGTGATGTCAGGAGATGAGCCAACGCAAACGCCCTCGAGTTATTTTGTTATTAATTTCGGTGAAAAAATTCAAAAATTTTCTTGAAACCCTGAATAATAAAGCCCTTAAACTCAAACCCCCCACCACCTCCCTCAAGGCGAGAAAAATTTAGGTCGCTATTGATTACCCCGTTTCGCATCCGCAAATTTGACGGTTTTTTTTTTTTTTTTTTTTTCACGAATTCAAATTTTTCTCAAGTAGATGTCGACAAAGATGATCGATGACGATGATGTAGATTTATTTTACGGGGCTGTGACGATTGATCCTTGGAACGCATCGTCCGTAAATTTAATGAACATGTTGCCACACTTGTTCCATTCTCCCCCCTTTTACACTTATAACAATGTTTCAATATTGTTTTATTAATTCTATTATTGATTTGCTCGCGCGGTTTAGGAAAAATCAGTCACGATACAAACTGATTTTAATTATACACGATAATATACGAGATCAGGAATTAATACATACCTCTGACGTGTAATGCACAATGCATTTTATGTTACGTTATGTAATGTTTGTGAAAAGACTATACACTATATATGCATACAGTATAATGTAGTAGATATAATATCATTTTCTTTGTATATCGTATAGTATATATATATACATGTTTAATATATGTATATATTATGTTCTGAAATAACTTTGTTCCTTCAAATTCTCATAGGTATAGCAGAATTATACAAGTTCAGAGATGAATAATTCAATAGGAAGAAAAACGTATTAATTTATACTTTCTATCACTGCTCCTTCTACCTATACTGTATATGTATAATATACATTATAATAGTGAAATTCATAATAATATAATATACGGTGAATAGATTCAACTGTTTTTGTTGGAGTTTTTTTTTTTTTTTTTTGTTTTCCTTCGTATTGGTTTTTTTTTTCTTTTTCTTTTGTTTTTGCTTCGTCATTCTCGTTATATTAAACAACTACTGCTGTCTGCACCGGATAATAATAATAAATATTAAATATATTATTTTCTTCACTAATACGCTTATTTTATTACCTATTAATTGCTAATAAACTTCTACCACGCGAACTACATACCTACCATAAGTGTATACGTATAATATTAATAACAACAACAAGAACAATAATAATAATGATAATGATAATGGTAATGATAATTATAATAATAATAATAACAACAATAATAAGAACAACACGATACAAGTGCGCGTAAAGAAAACGGTCATCTATACATACAATAATTCATTTTTAACGAATCGATCAAACAATTTGTAACATCAACGATGGTCAATAGAGAAGATCGCAATATATATATACATATATGTGTGTAGTTTTAATTCAAAGATAAAAGAGAAGAAAAATAAAAATGAAAGAAACGGAAGAATCAAAAAGAAAAAAAGAAAAAGAAAAAAAAAGCATGAAAGAAAAATGGGGGGTGACGAACTCGTACAGTAATATCTTTGTATACGTATACCCATACCAATGACGGTTCAATACGCAATTCTGGAAGGCAATGGTATATATAGGTATATATATATATATAATATATATATATATATAATAACCCGTATGGTATAATAACTATACTGATGAGGTAAATGCATACGTATAGTAGGCATGTGTACATACAACAATCTAAATCGGAGACGTCTCTCCGTTTTGGTGTTGCTAATATAACGATCAATAATATAATAGTGGCAAATAATTGTAATAGTAACGACAACAACAACAACAACAACAATAATAATAATAATAATAATAATAATAATAATAGTAATAATAAGAACAACGATAGTGGTAATGAGAATATAACCCAATGCACGAGACTCGCGTAAATGCGTGTTATTGTTATACGTATTATGCACTATAGTAGACTTGTATATATTATGTATAATAAGTGTTGTTGTACATGTAGGTATAGGTATTTTACAATTGGAATTAAATTGGCAATCGACGATCGACGGTTCGTACTATACGAACCTGTTGTTGGCAGACACAACGCAAAGACTGCACTTCGTTGCGTCCATAGAGTTGTATTTTATGTGTGTGTGTGTGTATACACACACACACACACACGCATACGTGTATATATATAGGTGTAGGTATTTGGATACAGAATCGAATAAGAGGATGATTAAATGTGCTGAACGAACTCGGGATTTAGGAAAGAGAAGCCCATGAATTCTGTTTGATCCAAGTTCATCATGAACAATTTGTCGGTCGGCGTGAGGTCCGTTTTTTCCGATGTAAATTGCTTGTCGAAGTTGCTCACGTCCTTCCTGTGTTTCTGATAAAGCAGACGAAACGAGTGATGAGTTTATGCGAACAACGACACGCGTGCAGCGTGTGTGTTAGCAATTGGGTACGGTTGTTACCGACAAACGAGGCTGGAGTTTGAAACGTTAATTTATCGAAATGTTGAAGCGAAAGTTACCATTTTTGCATCTTTACAATACCTGGATATGTTGAATTTACAAAATGTGAATTTGTCGATGATGTGTTATTAACGGTTTAATAAATTTAAAGTACAAAAAGTCCGAAATCGCGTCGTTAGAACAACGTTGCAAACTTGTGCTTACTATTTTTGGTTTGAACGGTGGTTGAACCTCTCGATTTTCGATTCTGTCCCAGTCTATGCGGCGGAAGAAAGCGTGATTTCGCACGTCCTCTTCACCCCGTAATCCGCAACCCAATCTCTTGTTAGGATTCTTCGTGAGAAACTGAAAAAGGAAGGCCGTGTCGCGTAATAAATAATATTATCCAATGTAAAAGAATTTTCGATGCCGCATCCCCCCCAAATCAACTTCCAATAATTGAAAAACAATCGCCTAATTTTTTTTTTTCAAATTTTTACCTCAACTCCAAGATAATCCCGGCATTGTAATCAAAGTTTCTTACGGAAAGTCACGTCGGAAAAAAACTTTTCTTTCTCGGTATATATTTTATTGTAGCAGTAACGATGTTAAAAAAAAATAAAATATGCAACTGCGAGGTTTTAGCGGGCATCAGTGCTAGTATCTTTTTTTTTCAGATTATATTTTTCTTCAAATTCGTATCAAATTCGAAACGAATATATTAGAGTTAGTAAGCCGAACGATTCAGGTTTTCGGTAACTTGCTAGAACTGGGGAAAAAATGTTAGGTTTTAGGTTCTGTAAAAACTTGGAAATGTTGTGGAATTTTTTTTTTTTCTTGTTTTTCTTTTTCTTTTCCAAAAATTTTCGGCCACCTCGAAAATGCGAACGACACGCGTAACGTATCGTCTCATCGCGCGATTTTTGTTAAAACATCCATCTCACCCCTTTGCATGCCTCTTTCGCCTCCTTCGAAAGACTCTTTGGGTAGCTGACGTTGTGATCGGTTATCGCGGCGAATAATTCCTCCTCGTCTTCGCCGTCGAACGGAGGCTGTCCAACAAGCATCTCGTACAAAAGAACGCCGTACGCCCACCAATCCACGGATTTTCCATACGGTTGATAGAGTATGATCTGTACGTACGTGCGGGTAAAAAATTCATACGTTGCATCAGAAATTATAAAAACCATCGCGCGACATATCTTGGTTGTCGGTAAGTCGTTTAAAAAAAGTATAGTCAACACCCTGGTGAAAATAGTTTATACGCTTGACTACGAATTTTTATTTTACGATTAAGTATCCCTGGTGAAAATGATGTTTACAATTTTTTTTTTGCCAAATTTTTAGAGAAATTTGGACATTTCATAGAATTCTTTGCTTTCAAGAAAATTGTTTTCGTACAAAATTGTAAATATGCATAGTAGATTTTCATGAAAATTTGTATTGTTATCAGCAAAAAAAAAAAATGTACAAGATACTAGAATTTTTTTTATAAGAAAATTATAGAAGATTGTATATTTTTTATAATTTTTCGTAAAAATTTGTAATTTTCTGTGCAAAATATTACGATTATCGACCATTTTTCACAACGTTGTAAGCTTTTTTACGATTTTCGAATATCTCCTACAACTGTTTCAACGAACTGCTCCACTTGGTTGCAATTTTGCGTATAAATTACATCCACCGGGGTATGCGGTTCAAGGCTTCTAACCTCCGGCGCAATGTAGTCGGGTGTACCACAAAAAGTCTTGGTCGTCTTGTCCCCGGTTATTCCCTCCTTGCACATACCAAAGTCGGCAATTTTAATGTGACCGTCCTGGTCCAGCAGAACGTTGTCAAGTTTCAGATCTCTGTAAACGATTCCTCTCGCGTGGAGGTAAAACAGACCAATCGCGATCTCGGACGCGTAGAATCTGTGGATAATTTGTTTCGACGATCATTCGGGATAAATTTTAACTAACAAAACAGTTAACGCAGTTGTAGGTACACTGTAAAAAATTGGCGGTGTTAAAATTGACCGATAGTTGTTCCCGGTGTGGACAACTATTCAACACCTTTATTCAACTGTTTAACAATGTTAGATTGACGGGAAAACAATATTCTACAAAAGTCCACACCGCATTTTTTTTTTTTTTACAGTGTACCGCGACTATCGGGTTGCTTACACGGCCACTGGTTCTTTGAACTTTCCACACTGCTGAATTTGAAACATGAGATCACCACCGTTCACGTATTCCATGACGAAGTATAATCGGTCCTGTTATATTTCAAAAAGTTTGAATACTTATTGTGTCCGTTACATCTAAGCACATAACAATGGGTGGTGCAATATTGGGCGTATTTATAACAAACCGAACCATCGTCTGAAAGCACGAGTGAAGCTGAACGAGAAACGGTGGTTTGCTGGATAGTGCCAGGACTCGCTTCTCGACCATTGTACACTCAACGTCGTCGTCCTGAATGATGATGTCCTTTTTCAATATCTTTATGGCGTACAGCTCGTCGGTCCCTTTTCTTTCCGCCAGCATTACCTGTAATATGTTAGAAGAGATACGGAAACGGCGATGAATCGTCGTTATTTAATCATTCGATAGTCGAAAGGTTTTGGATTACTTATTCTTCGCGTCTTACCTTTCCAAAACTACCTTTGCCAAGGACCATAAGGAAGTTGAAATCTGTCGCTCGTATCACGTCGCTCTTTCCCATGTTGTGAGGCACATCCTTGTCCTGTGTCATTGGTGTCTTTTTGGTGACGGATGTCTTCTGAAAGCAACGCGAGAGGCGATTTTAAACACTGTAAAATTACACGTTTCTCCATTATTTTTTTTTCTTTTTTTTTTTTTTATAACGCGCGAATTAATTAGGGGAAAATTGATCCAACCCGCATTTTGGTCTTCAGCTCGGCAAGGTCAACGCCTTCCTCCGGTACCGGGACGTTGTAAAATTCGCCCTCCTCCTGGGTCAGTAGTTTGAACCATCCGGAGGCGGGTGCCTTGATGATCTCCGATATTCCGAAGGATAGAGAGCCCATAAAATCGTTGCGTGAAGTACGATCCCAATCCCATATTTCTAATAGAAGTCTACGGTCCTTGTCTTCCGGTCTTAGCTCACTGTAATATCATCTGACTGTGAAAATTTTGATCAAACTTGATCATCTCCATACTTATAAATGGGTTAGAAAAAAGCAGTGAGTAGAGTATTGTGGAGATTTCTCCCTACAGATCCCGATATCGACATTTGACCGACATTTTACCCGCTTCACAGCTCAGACACAAACCCTTTTTTATCGATCGTCGGTAAGATGTCGGTATCGGGATCTGTACGGAGAACTCTCTGTATAACTATACCGGGGTGGTTGAGAAAAAAAAATAGATGAATAAAAAATTCTCTGCATCGCGCGTACAAGTTTTGAACATTAACATCGTGTCGTTTGAACAAGATAAAACACCGCCGAGCACTGATGCGTGAGGTTTCTTCCGGCGGTGCCGTGGGTGAAACCTTGATAAACAATAGCATATAACAACCTCTAAAATCATCGCGGTTGATTAATTCCATTGTCTTTAATATAGCCGGATGACTGCCTCTGACAATGAGCCAAAGTGAAATGCCCGATAATATGCCGACTAGTGCGGAACGACGAGAGGTGAAAATTAGAAAATTATCGGAACTGGGTCAAGTGCCAATATCTGTATAGACGTGTTAATAAATCCGCACATGCATGTGTTTTGCATGTACATACGTACGTGACTCGGTGTTCGCGCACATCTCAGGCACAAACGGGTGTTTCCTATGTGGTAAAGTGTGTACGTGTTAACACATTCACCCACCGGGGTAATTGGATCAGAGAAGACAGTCAACATAATGGCTGTATAACATATGACCTGTATAATAGCTCTACTGTACAGCCTAGATAATCTGATAATGCATTTATTCCGGAGGCATCGTTGTTATGCTTTACGTTTGGGTAAGATGCGGGCAAAATTGGCCCCTTGTACTAGGAAATATTGGAGTGAATAAAAAATTTCGATCACGTTTGTCCCTTGAGCTTTGATTCGAGTAGGTATATCGATTCGAAAGAGAAGGTTGACCATCAAAATGGTTATACGATCGATATTTAGATGGGAGAAGACTACGTAATCCGTTTTATTTCATACTTGGTCAATGGCAGAGAAGTTATTATTTGAAGATCAATTATCGTTAAGATTATATCTGAAACACTTGTCACTCTTTTTATTCACTGATTCGACGTTATAATACCTCGAAGTTCGTTTCAATCCGATTCGGTGCTAAGGCGAAGATGAAGATGAGAATAAAAATTGAAACCGCAAACGACGAACAAGAGTTTTAAAAAAAAAGTTACTTATAGATGTACGTATATTTTAAATTTATAAGCTACTCACAAAGTTAGCGTTTCGTTCCATTCAGGATTCAGCGAAGATTTGATTGTCTTAGTTTTCTTCTTTACGTTGTCTGAGTCGGGAATTAGTTTCAATTTCACGTAAGGATCCGACAGCCCGTTTGGATCCATCGGGATTAGGTTTCTCCCCTGTTTTACTGTGAATAAACAAAACCAACGAACAAGTTGAACAAATAACTGCGCAATATTACGTTTACATCAATGTTATCCAAGACTTCTCCATCTTTTTAAATTTCGGTCTTGGTGAGAGAGAGAGGGAGAGAGAGGGAGAGAGAGAGAGCTGAGCCGAATTCGTAGGCTCGTTGAGAAGTAAATTTCAAAGGAAACCAACAAAATATCATAAGTACCGTGTAATTCGTCAGACGGTAATTGAATAGGTATAAATAAGCAGATGTACATTGGGTGTATACATATAAGTATAACGTAAATATGTACTATGTTACGTTTGTAAATTCATTTTTCGTAGATATTATTCAAATATTTGACCAAGAATAATACGCAGAGATATTCGACGTTGAAACGAATTTTCATTTCAAAAATCATTTTTGCAATGCAAGATGGCGGATCCAATACGGCAGCCGTAAATTTTAAATTTGATCGAATCTGGTCAAAAAAAATTCTGTCCAGGGGTTTTCGGGGTCGCTGATTGGATTCGCCGTACTGAATTTTCAAAATCCGATTTCGCATTTGTAATTAGCGACCCCAAAAACCCCTGGACAGAGTTTTACCTCCGGATCCGATCGAGTTTAAAATTTTCGTCCGCCATATTGAATCGGCCGTCTTGAATTATCAAAATCCGATTTCAAATTCGTAATCAGCGATCCCAAGAATTTATAATCTATTTAAAACGTGCACACGCGTAGAGGGGTAACTTTTTCGGAAATGTGAAACATTCCTTCAATTTTCACGATTTTTTTCAATCAATTTGTTTCTAACAACAATTCACATTATGTCGCATTAATTACTCTCAAGAATTGTGAGTAATTGTGAAATGTTCTCATAGTTATCTGAATATACTCAAAGGGTTAAAGCGAAGTACTGCGTAATAATACAAGATTAAAAAAAGAAAAGAAAAGAAAAAGAAAGTGAAAAAACGCGGGATAGGCAGACACGCGATCGATCCACGGAATGAAATGCTTGCGGTTCTTTCATAATACGCGTATAGTTGGGTATACGGTGATATATTCCATATTTCATTATATTCGTCCTACAAAACCTAAATTAAGGCTAACCGTTCGACGTCAAAGGAAGGACCTCGTGACTCGACTCGACTCGACTTGGCATCGTTAGAAATAATCCACCATGCATAAAAAACAAAGCAATCCCGGGTTCATTATATTACTCTGTGTGCACGTTGACAAATTTTTACCAAACATTTTAGGGTGAGCTCGTCTCGAGTCTCTTGTCATATTAATAATATACCGATTAAATATCTCCCCTCAACGAGACTCCCGCGGATCGTCGGACTTGTATTTAATTATGTAACCTGTTGTTGTAAGTATGTACGACGAGAGGAAGAGATTGAAAAAGTTCACCCTCCGCGTAACGTGTGTAAAAAAAATAAATAAAAATTATATTTCTCGTTAAGAACACGCTTGGTAGTTTTTTTTTTTTTTTTTTTTTTACTCAATTTTTTTATTTTCGCAATACCAACCTTCGACGGTGAGTTTGTTGCCGATACAGGTGATGTGGAGCTGAATTCTACCTCGACGCTCGGTGTGATCGCAACCGCAGAGATTCGGTACGCTCTCCTCGCATCGTTTGTGAACGTTCATGTCACATGCTGCGTATATTTATATAGAATAAGAGAGAAAAGAAGAGACAATATTTTAATGCGTCGAACGAGTTTCTGCGACAATTGGTTGTTTTTTTTTGTTTTTATATCTTTAGAAGTAAACGTACATACGAAGAAATTCTTCTCGTTATGCGGATCGAAAGTTTTCGATCAAAAATCAATGATTCGTGTCGCATTCGGCGAATAGATCATATGGATTGAGAATAAAGAAATTTCGAAAAGTTGAGAAAGATGGACGAGAGGAAAAACACAAAAAAAAAAAAAAAAAAAGTCACGTCGTTGCGGAGAAAGTCTTTCGGAAGAGAGAAATTTGGGGGGGGGGGTCTAATAATAGGGATAATATTCTTGTTTTTTTTTTTATAATTTTGAGAAATCAAGATCTGAAAATGACTTACAGGGAAAATTAAGCTTGGTAAACAAAGGAGACTATACATGTAACTACAGTAATTATCTGTCATTTCGTGGCGGGATATGAAACACAATTATCGTTAAAAATGTTTACTTGACCTTTGACAGTTGGAAATACAGTGTCCGAGGTATAACTACATATATTATGTATAATATTTTACGTGAGGTATAAAGAATGAGGTATGGAAAAAAAAAGACGAAGAGGAGGTCTGATATTTTACATGGATTTAAATTCCGCACCATGACTGGCGTGTAAATTTGTGACGTATAGTAATTACGAATTCTATGGAGCACGAATTTAGCACAAATACGCGTTAAAATAATATTCCGAGTAATCGAAAGAGATTTTTAGCGCATAATGGTCGGTATTTCAATCGGCAATTTAAAAATCCTATTCTCTTTTTTCGGCAGCTGCAGTGGCGTGGGAAATGATCAGTTTTTAGAATAGCGGTATCATATTTATACACAGACGGAAAGGAGTATTCGAATTAAGTGATATTCGTTTCATTCAATTAAATGTTACAGTCAAATGTGGGGCGAACGGCGTACTTAATTATTGATTCAAGAAAATTATTTTGTCGTATTAAATACTTGCGACGATTTGATATAGAATTCAAATCGAGCCTTTGGTTTTGAAAAATTGTAGAAAATTAAACAACTAGAAATATATATATACCGAATTACACTGCAGCCGCATCCGGAAAACGAATGAAAAGAGCAGCTCCGATCCTCTTGCAAAAACAAATATACGACATCCGGTCAACCGGTTGTTTTCTACTATTACACAATTATATGCAGATATTCCTCGGAACTTTTTCACCACTGGCCAAAAAGTTACAGCGATACGACACATGTACAGGGTGTTGAAATTTAATAAACGCGTTAAGTTTTCAGCCGACCTAATTGTTTGATGGAAAAATGCGTCCTACGACGGAAACGTGAGGAAATTTTTGATGACGCTGCGGAGGATGGATCGGTAGTTTTTTTTTTTTTTTTTTGTTTTTTTTCTTTCTGAAACGGAATCATATTTTTGTTTCAACGGGAATATTTTTTATTCGAAAATGTTCAGCTTTCTCGGGAAATTTTTTTTTTTTTTTTTTTTTGATACAAAGGTAAAAGTTCCCGATATACAACAAATAATCATATTCTGTAAAACACGGGGAGGTGAATTCGTATGGATTGCTTGTTGAATCGCTCTTCATCATGTTTCCAACCTCTTCGTGTCTTGCAGAGTTTGATTTTTCGTTGTATCTTACGGACTATTCGTTTTACAAAGAAGAAAACTTTCCGACAAGGTTGTACATTTTCAAATGAGTAACAATTTAGTTGGAACAAAAATGTGTGATTTCGTTTAAAAAATAAAATAAAAAAAAATGGTCCGTCCTCCACAATATCACCAGTTATGACTCTGGACCGCTTGAAAGAAAGTTCTTTACGTGTCCCTCTCTGAAACCGTAAAGCTTTTGTACGACACATTTTCGAATCGAAAAATTTTTCGTCGAATGAAAAACGTAATCCGTCTTTTTTAAATTGGTACACCCTGTACATTGCAATATAGATATATTGTAGATATATCTGGGAACCGAGCTGGGAACTAATTACCTGCAAAAAGGTCCAACGTGTAAATATATTACTATTGTATTATATTATAATACCTGCAATACGCGTATACGTATAATTATATATCATGCGAAAGAATAATTGTCAACTTGAATAAATAGAAGAAGAGTGAAAAAGGTTGGTTTTTTTTTTTTTCATTTCTTTTTCTTTCTATGGTTGCACAATGTAAGAACCGAGCTTACGAATGAAGAATAAAAAAAAGAAACATTACTCTACCTCAAACGCATGCTTCTCTATATTAATACGTAATAATTATGAATTATATGTTTATTTAATTTCACTTCGTTTTCATTTTTATTTTCGATTTTTAGAGAGAATCAACGGACAGTCAAATTTTATAATAATATACATACATACGTGTACGATAGTGGTAGGTATAATGTTGGATGTATAGTTGAAAGTTGTTTACAAGAAAGTTTTGAAAAGTGTAAAGTAATGCAAAATCAGTACAATACAGGGAAAGGGATAATTTGTATATTTTTAATCACGATCTCGTATTTATGAAGGGGGAGGTTTACAGCTCGGACGGTCTGATATCATTACGATTTTTAAGTTTTTTTTTTTTTTTGTTTTTTCAAAGTAAATTAAAACGCTTGGAGAAATTTGAGTTTTGGGACTTTATTATTTATAGTTTCCAGAATATTTTAGAATTGTTTCATTAAAATTAATAACAAAATGGTGGCATAAAGAGAAGTAGGTATGATTTTACACCGTCCAAGATGTTCTTCCCACACCTTTAATTTTTAGTTCTAGTACTATTTCGTACGTTTCAGCAGAATGTTAATCATTCTTTGGCCAATCGTAAATCGCGAATTAATTATTATTACTCTCAACACGATATTATTATTTTTATAGATCTTGGGTCTGGATTCTATGAAACTCATTTGATTGCCCAACGAACCGCGCTAACGTTTCCGAAATGTGCCCATAAATGAACAGTTGCCTTTGGTCTCGATTCATTAATAACAGTGAAAGCTCGCCGGACGGTTCGGGTCAAAGTGCACGTCACACGTGTTCACACATATTGCCGTTTTTATTGTACACGAGCCGTTTGAGCTGTTTGCTCGAATTTGGAAATGAATCGTTTTCTTTCTTTCCTTTTTTTTTTTTTTTTTTTTTTTACCAATACGTGTATATTATTCTCAATTTCACTTGCGCTCGAGTGACGAATTTTTCGAATTCTTATACACGCATAAATCTAACGTGTCAGGGATTATTTTTTCGATCCTGATGGATTATCGTCAAATATATCGGTTGTTGTGAAAACTTGGAATTATAGAAATTCTCTCTCAGCGCGACTAAATACCGGAGAACTGCGGTTGCACTTGTCGTTATTGATTATGCGTAATATGCGGTATATGTAATGCGTATAATATGCAAAACTGGGGCATGCACTATATATTATATATATATATCTCTTAACGAATCAATCGAGACTCGTGATGAACGAGTTGAGTCGAAGAGGTGACATTTCGTATGCAAGAGGTATTCTTATTAACCCTTTGAGTCGTAGTGGTACGCGTATTTTTTTATTGTTTCTTTTTTTTTTTTTTTGCCATATCTAATAGTATACCAATAGATTTTCGATACTCGAGAGTAATTATTGCGATGTAACGTAAATTATCGTTGTTGGAAACAAATTGAGTCAAAAACAATCGTGAAAATTGAAGGAATAATTCATCTCCGAGAAAGTTACCCTTCCACACGTATCACACGATTTACATAAATTATGAATTGAATCTGAAATCGGAATTTGAAAATTCATTATGGCGAATCCAATCAGCGACCCCAAAAACCGTATTGTAAAAATCTTTTTGTAAAATTTGAATAAGAACAATAATGTGCGACTCAAAGGGTGAATGGGAATACGGTGATTAATATGACATTTAAATACGGGGCGTTTAAAGTTTGCTGCAAGTCGTAGGTACGTACAATAACGCATGTACGTATATACGTATGTATATAAATGTCGTAGGGAAAGTTGGCGGGTTGGAACTACGATTCATTAATATATAATCTCGTGTTACACAAATAATGTACGAATCGTTACGCAATCACAAGGCCTGTGCGATACTAAGAAATTCGAAATACCGATATCGTCCAAACGACCTACAAGTTCTAACGTTTATCATACCTACACCTATAATAACGTGTAATAATAATAATAATAATAATGATGATGATGATGATGATGATGATAATAATAATAATAATAATTTCAGGCGTATCTGGAAAACATGGCAGCTTTGTGTATATATATATATAAATACACCGTATATTTCACAATCAAAAACCAAGAGAAGTTTAATGGAAGGGATTTAGAGAAAGAAAAGAAGAACTAACAATGAATAAATAATTGAAAAAAAGAAAAGGACAAAGTAACAACAATATCCAAACGCGTTCTACGTAGGCGAAACAATTCATACCTGAGCTATTTGAGTAATTAAATATAGTCGTAATTTTTCAAAACCATAATGCAATCTATACGCATGACTGATAAAATTTACGCAAGTATGACGTACGTACGCACGTGCGTGCTGTTGCACGTTTATAATATCGTTAACCATAGCACAAAAACATAAATAGCGGGTATACAACAATAACGAAAGCAACGATGCATGTGTGTGTATATGATGCGTGTATAACGAATATATGAATAAATAATTAAGCCGTCCGTACCTATGAAAAATGATGAGTCGAACGTAATTTCATAACCGTTTGATATTTATGTAGATTTGTGCGTACGTATTTAGCCTGGCATATTATCTTCGAAAACTTATTCGAACAGCAAACTGTACGTACACGGTGTTTGACTCTTTGAATAACTGATGAATTTCGGTAAACGCGGTGGTAACAATTATATTACAGACTGCTTTTATTCAACTTAATTCTATCCTAAGTTGGAAGTGCGACTCGGGACGTGATAAAATGGGTTTTGTTATAGAGTGTGGATGCAATGAGAAGGGGTGCGTTTTGAACCTTACTTCAGGGTTACAGTCAAGTCTCTCGGATTTGATTTCTTTTTTAATATTTTATTGTAGACTGAAAACTGTGACGACACATTCAATTAAACTCTTTTTAAGGGGGTGGAACCACCCTCAAAAGTAAGGCGATACGTCGAGAAGTTATTTGGCAGTTTCACCTGAAAAAATATTGAAAAATGTAATTATCTCGGTTGGAAAAATGAAAACAAAAAAAAAAAAAGAAATGTGTAGCTTACTTTTCAGTCTACTGTAACATATTACAAAAAAAAATGAAATCTGGGATTATGTAATACCTTCCTTGCGTCAATCAAGACCATCTTAATTTGTGAGAGAAAGTTTCATTCACGGATAGGAACGTTTTCTGTGGATTTAAACTTTTCCGTGGTACGGATGGAATGGAATGGAAACGAAAGGTTGAAGTTGGTAACGTTGACGTAACCCAACATCGTGTAAGAAACAATCAGGTTTCGTACAATTTTAGAAAGACTTTCAAGGAGTTTCGACTTTTGCAAATTATGAAAACGATTGAATTTGAGAAAATCCTGAGGTTCCAAGTAACCATTTTATTCAACCATGCATCCAATCATATCAAAGTAACGATACCAACTTCAACCTTCGCATGGAAATCAGCGTTGGCTTATTGAAAAACTAAAAATAAGATGATCCCCAGTTTCGCTCCGAACTGCATTACGTTATGCAACTTGATTTGTAATCGGTGTAATTATACCACCTGTAACGTTGTTTGACGATCTGCGGGTTCTTGTACCACGAAGCATCGAATACACAAGTCCTTAACTATTTTCATTTCTTACCACAATCAAAAAATGCATTTTTACGTACAAAATGAAAATTAGTTTTCTATCCTTTACCACAAAGTCTAGTATCCGTTACTGGTCTTTCTCATTTCGATCGCTGTTGCTAGATTTTCTTGGCAACTGTTGCGAAAATTTAACGCTCGCGCAACGATAAATTAACGTTAAAGCCTCGTTTGACTAAAAAAAGTAGAGTACTCAATTTTTCTAACTACTGCAAACAAATGAAACTTTTCTCAGCGTAAGGTTGTCTAATGGTATACATTAGGGCTGGCAATCGTTATCATCATCATCATCATTATACGTATCCACGAGTGCAGTGTATTATGTGTTGTGTGTATAGATGAGATTGGTCAGCTGTGACTACCTGAGCATTTGAGTCCCTGATGCGTGATGCCGTGCAGCATCGAACCACAATGGTCGCAGAAGGTCGGCGTCAGGTAGGTGAACACCTCCCATTTGTGATGCGCGGTCACGGCCTGAGAACACAAACACGGGACCCAGGCCCGGTTTTTCATACCGTTGAATATCACACATGGAATATCATCACATGCCTACCACCACCCATCATCATCATCCCCACAAATTCTAAATTTCCTCCTCCTTCACCACCTCCACCTCCACCATCACCTTGTCATTCTCGCCTCATCGGACCATCACTGCTACCCGCATTTTTCATATCTACATTGGAACTTGTCAGTCAGCGGTTTCTACCGCCTCCCATTCGCTCTTTTCACCCTTGACTGTGGTATCGACCCTCACCAAGCGCCCTTTCGACGACTCTGCTTATATCGTTAAGATTACAGAGACCGAATCCGCACCGTGTATAACCAAGCACACAATTAACAGCCTAGTCTGAGGCTGGCCAAGATTGCAAGTTGCCGTCGGTATTTTTACTACCACGTAACGCTTAACGTGTATAAAAGTTTCTACTATTCTTCTTTGGACAATATCAAGTAAGTGTACCAGTTATCGAACCTCTACCAATTGTTCACCGTTCTTCGGTTACAAAATTTACGAAACGAAACAAACTTCTAGTGTCTTAACTCTCTGCAACCAATTGGTTTTTAATCGTCGAGTAAATTACAATATTTTTTCCACAAATTGTCATTGTAAAATATCATTGGGTATAAACGTTTCGATAACTCATGGCACACTTACCTTGGGTAGGCATGTTTCTCTGAAACGTGCTGTAAAAATTTTACAATCATTTCGTGTTTTATATCATTCCTCAAGTTTTTTTTCTTTTTTTCTTTCCGTTAAATACTATTTGTAAATTCTACACACTGTACCACTGACAATGAGGCGAAGTATGCTTGAATATGATATTACGTGCGGTATATGCGATAATGTTTGAAATTACATGTATACGAGATATTGGTTTACCGCCGTTTGTAACGGTTCTCCGAAATTATGATCCTGTTAAATAAACAATGAAACATTGTGACCATTTATCACGCATCAATCTCTCCCATCAAACCAGTCGATTCAAAGATGACGATAACAGCTTTAATGTTATAACGTTACACCGGCAAAATATCACACCATATGTATATGTTTTACTTTTCGTCTCGTAATTTTTTCGATTACGTCGGTACATCCTATAGGTTCAAATTGTTGAGCCTTGCTGGACTCTGAATTCTTTATTCCCTACGCCTTTATATTATATTTCCCAACAGTTTAATATTCTTAATGTTAATCGGTGCCTTTCTCAATTCGTATTGCGTTAATGTATATTCGAATCGGTCGCTCATCTCGTCCTCTGTAATAATATTTCGTTGTGTTCATTTTTACTTTCGATTCTGCAGCTGTCAGAACTAATTTTTCTTTTTATCTTATTCTTTTTTAAGCATAGGGTTATTACAAAAATTATATAAAATTAAAGAAACTAACATTGGAAGTAATTTTTGTCGAAAAATAGACGCGGAACTGAAGACAGTTATTATTATTATTTATTTTTTTGTCAATAGTAGGTATAACAGTGAGTAATAGTAGCAGTAGTTGTTGCAGTTGTATAAGAATTAAGGTACACCGTAAAAGAATTGGAGAATTGAATAAATTATCTGTAAAAGGGTGCAGAAGGAGTGAGAGGAGTTGAGTGAGAAGATCAGTATATATATACATAACTATGCGAGCCATATAAAAATATTCGACATCAAATATATATATAATACATATGATATATATAATATATATATATATATATATATATACGTATACATATATGTATGAAAAATGCACATTCGATATTTATCGCATTTTTTATATGTAAAATGTTTATATTATAAAATCGTTATTTGCATCCTTCAACAAACAAGCAATTCAGTATACTTATTTACAAATAGTCTTTAATTTTTATTTAATTGTGTTTACGTACACTAATTATTATTTCTCATTTTATCTCGATTACGTAATAAAATGCAACAATAACACGTTTTTTTTTTTTTTTTTTTTTTTTTTTTATATATATATATACATTTATATGACGAATCTAAATTGTAACATTTATATTGCGTGATCGTACGAGACGAGTCTCCTCAGAGTAGTTATAAGCTGCATTATCATCACCACTGACACATCATCCAGCTAATAAATCCATTATATCCATATAAATAAATAAATAATAACATTGTACGATGCACAGCTTCCAATGCAGACAACACGGAATAACAGAATAATAATAATAATAATAATAATAATGTGTGAACGAGAAGAGTTTTTGTGAAACTAACAGTATAAGCATAAAGTTGTCTGTAGGTGTATGTGTGTGTGTGTGTATGTGTGTATGGGCGGGCGTGTTTATAAATAATTATGTAATCAGTCACTCGAATTCATCTGTCGTACTACCGATCTCTGTTATTCGTGTGTGTTTTTTTTTTTTTTTTTTCTTTACGTTTCTTTTCTTTTAAATTCTAAACATCGCAGCGTTTCGATTAGGTATATATTTCATCCACTATCCATCTGAGACAGGGAAGTATCTTCTGTAAACAATTGTGCAGAGATCAAAAGATCGGATCTGAGCTTCGATCAGCACCTAATCTGACTCATTCCAACTGCTTTTTTTTTTTATTCCAACCGAATGTCAATTCGCGAGGAATTATATATTACAGAGACTCGCACGATATTCTCGTTGAAGACATTTGTAGGTAATTTTTTTTTTTTTTTTTCTCAGTAATTGCAATCAATAGGTTCACAGTGGCTGAGTGATTTTTTTTTTTTCTTGTTTTTTTTTTTCGATATCAAAACTGTAACTGGTTAACTCAAATGATGCAGGAGAACTTAAACGAACGATACGTTGATCGTAAACGTATAAAATTTCCATGGACGGAAAGATTGTTTCAGTTTTGATTCGAGAAGAAGAAGAAGAAGAAAAAAAATCCACTGGGAACCCATTAATTAATATTACTCTACAGTGATATTTATCAATGCGTCAAACTTTCGGCCAACTTGTTTTCAATCCGAAACGAAATGCGAGTTTCGATTTTATAACGAAATATGTGAAAAATTGAGTGGCGATTTTTTGGATCATTTTTAGAGTTCCATATCTGACAATGTGATAGAAAAAACGTAACCCTTATATAGGATCAATTTCTTGTACGTCCGTCCGTCAAGACTCTTTTTTTTTTCATGAACGGGTAGAGGTAACAAGTTGAAATTAATATCAAATACCAAGGTGCGGTACGTACAATTGTACACCCTTGGAGGTGTGAAAAATTCAAGCTTCCAAGTCAACGCGATCAAAAGATACGACCATTTATGTCACAGATTTTTATACTCGCAAAGTCACAAATCGAAACTTACGTGGTATTTTCCCGTTGACCTAAAATCATTAAATTTAGAGAGAAGCAAACTCTCAGGGCACAAGTAATGGAAAAAGTTCGAAAGCAGTTCACTTGTACTTGTATCGTATGAAAAAAAAAAAAGAAAAAAAAACTGCATGTTTGTCGGTTCTCATTCAGAATCTCCTTTTCCAAAATTCCCCCAAAAAAAATCTTTCCTCCTAAAATCCCTCTTTCCCAATATTATAATACATTTATTAATATTCGTGCAATCGTTTATACATCAATTTTTCTTATTTATCCGGGAAAATTTAATCCGGTGGATTTTTTTTACCGATGATATTTCTTCAGCTGGTATTTTTTCCTCGTGATTTTATACGGGGATATTTCGTCAGAGGAGGGGGATTCCGAACTGTCATTCGCTTATCCGTTTTTTTTCTATCTTTTTGTTTTGTTCACAACTCGCATTTTGTTTCGGACTGAAAACAGGTAGCCAGAGAAGTTGGCAGGCATGCATGAATATCACTGTACGTACACTTGGAGACAATGAATCTGAGACGGCTTATTTTTTACACTAGACAGTCACGTTGGCAACGCTGAGAAACCTGCAGCGCCACAGTCGGCCGAGCGCGAAACTAACTCAATCTCAATAAACCAGACATAACAAATGACCGTCGAATCTAACCTCAGAATACCGCGGGGATAATGACTTGTTAGATCGACACGTATTCTAAGGTTAGATTCGACGGTCGTGGGTTACGTTAAGTTTATTGAGATTGATTTAGTTTCTAGCTCGGCCGACGGTGGCGCTGCAGGTTTCTCAGTGTCGCCAACATAACTGTCTAGTGTTAAAAATTAGCCGTCTCAGATTCATTGTCGCCCAAGTGTACGTATGGTTTGGTAACACAACAGATGAATCTCGAATTGAGATAGATAGAGATGGATAGAGATATAGAGAGATAGAGAGAGACAGAGAGAGGTGTTACGGGTATATGAGCGATACCTTGGCACTTCATGCCCTGGTGAATGATGCCATAGAGGAGGCTACCGCAGTGGTCACAGAAGGTTGGCCCGCTGTAGGAGTGCTGCTTGAACTGATGTTTCGTCCGGGTGTCCTGCGTGTCACGTCCATTACACCATATTACACTATCGCATCATGATCACCCGCGATCAACACCAACCCCCATGCGTCAAAATCATACACCCTGTCTCACATTTACCTCTTAACACCCCGAGTTCATCCCCCCCCCCCCTACGATTCTTACTGCGCTTTATTGTTAGTAGGTTGTTGTAATTGTTGAATCTGTATTTCAACCTACCACCAAGGGTTACTTATAAATTATTACTGATTATTCATCTAACGATGGGATTTTTTTTCTGAAAATTTTATCCGTGTAATCCAAATTCGCGGATTCTGATCATCGAACTCTGTTAGTGACGAGAATAATGAAACACACTGGGTCGATTTCATGTAACACTGTACCACGTCACCGCAATATATCGTTTTATAGTATCACCGTTTCGTTTCTATGATTACTAAAAAAAAATTTTTTTTGTTACAGACGAGAAGGCGGATTGTAAAAATTGCAACAGGACGACACATCCACACGTCATTCCGGAATCACCTGAATGTGAGTGTAATCTACGTTTATGAATGAATTTATGGATGTGTGATACACAAGGGCGGTCTTTATATGCAGGGTCTCCATGTTTAAACGGGAAGTTTCAGATTATTCATAAATATGCTCATTCGCTATATATTGTACTGAAGTTTGTTTCATGGTTTCTCGCAGGCAAAAAAAAAAAAAAAAATCAATATTCTAGAATATTCAGTGAGTTTCTTCTTTCTTTCAGTGAAAAATGAAAAAATCACCAATGATGTGTTCCATGAAAAACGTGTGCTCCGTTAATTAGTTTTTTTTATTTTCCAAGATAACAAATGTAAAAAAATAACCTCAACATTGGCGCGTCATCGACTGTGATATTAAGTATAGTGGTGACATTTGGTTTATTCCGTAAAAGTGCTGACTGAATGAATGCTAGTGTTTTGTTTAATTTTTTTTTTTTGAATTTTTTTTTTTTTCGCCGAAAAGAAGACGAATCTCACCGAATATTCGAGATCATGGATTTTTTCGCCTACGAATTACTTTAAAATAAAATTCAGTACAAAATATAGCGAATGAGCATATTTTTGAATGATTAGAAATTTCTAGTTTAAACTGGGAGACTAGGGGAATGAAGTAAGAATCTGAAAAAATTAGGGCATTCTTTTTTCCACGATTTGAAACATTTTTAACAGGCTCCATCATGAATATACAGTTAGAAGTTTTCACTCTGTATTTATAAAGTTGATAACGCATGTACGTAGGCCATCATCACACGTGGATATCCATATATATATATATATATATAGGTATAATAAGTTAATTACATAATTGCACACAACAGAATGCGGAATTATTTCTCAAGCAACGGTTATATACGACGTAATTTATGATAGCAGAAAATTTGAAGCGACAGCCATGCGATACCTGCAGTATAAGTTGTACGTATAATATATTTATTTATCCTACATGTATGTAATAATTATACGTGATCGGTGTAAACCTTAACGAATTTGTTTTTTAACGACGAATGTAAGACTACATCCTCATACGTCATTTCCTGCGATTTGATTATGATTTATGAGCAGCAGTTTCGTTGCAAGAGAATTTTTTAACATCCACCCATTTTTTCATCACACGTATTGCTGGAATATAAATTATAAATGTAGGTACGCGCTCGTAAATCGAGCAACGGTAAGAATTTTTCCAAACACCTTGACTAATCATTATTCGTAACGTCTCGATGACTTGCAATAATTGAATTCCATACCTTGTTACTTACACTTGACAAAAAAATAACAAAAAAAAAGTCACTAGGTACTTATGTAATATGGATGAAATGAAAGTTGGTTGTTATAAAATTCCACCCCGAAGACACCGGTCGAGTTTTCTTAACGAATGGCTCCTTTGTGTACGCGGTATAATGGCTGCTGCAACCTCCTTGAATATAATCACTTCCGCATCCTCCCCCCTTCTTACCGACTGCTGGTAAAGCAGTTTTAAGCTCATAATCACTTCGGCTAATTGCCATATCCTCGTTATACGTATAATGGGACTCATGGTCAGCAGGCGACAGATTCAATGTTCTTGTTCAAAATTTATATACTCGGATCATTATTTTTTTATACAACAACATGATATTAATCACAAATCAATGTCAATTGACGTTTATTATTATTAACAATTGAAGGTCTGTACCTATAATGTGTATACAGGTATTAATCCTGTTTTGTCGTTATTTTTCCGTTCATTTCGTTTATTTTTTATCCTCATCCCTAATTGTCCAAACAGTGTTTTTAGTTCAAAGTTATCGTCATCAGATATTATTATTATTGCTTCTCATTAGTACCAATAATACTTATTTTATATTGCGATAACTGTCATGTGCGAAATAAAAAAAAATAAAAATCAGAGGTTTATCATAACGGTTTGGTTTGTACGAGTTTATCTGAACTCTAAACGTGTACCTACGTGATAATTATATATATATATATATATACGAGGTATTATCATTTCAGGATAATCTCGTAATTATTTTCTCTTTATCTTCTACCCTTTCAAAGCGTTAAACGTATGTTATAATATATAATTTGTTACGTGCACTATGTACAGTATTTCTTCAATTGCATTGGTTTGATTAATTATTAATTAGATTTACAACAAAGCATAATACATAAAATTCCGCGACGCGTATGATACAATTGTTATTCCTGAAGTATAAACTTACTAATTATTTATATTTACCCCCCTCCCCCCCGCCGTTCGCATTGATTTTCTTTCTACTTACAAACATGAACACCTATCATACGCAATATGATGATGTTTCGTTTTTTTTAAAAAGAAAGAAAAAAAAAATAAAATAAAATAAAATGGTGTAAATCGAATCGTACGAAATATCTGATACTTACGTCCGAATCGGCGCCCTTATCAGCTCCTGGACACGTGAATGTGACGTATTCGTGACATCGTTTGTGAACGACGAAACTGCATACTGTAATAAACAATATTCACAGACTGCAGACCATTATCACTGGTTACAGTCAATTGTAAACGCGCTTTTCACCGAAACAGTTGTTGAAGCCGCATTATTTTAAGTCGTTCTTTGAACACATTACGATTCGCTTACCTTGACACTGGTAACCCTGCTTTCCGAATCCCCTGTAACAAAAAGAACGAATATATATGTATGTAACAAATAAACGGAGTATAAATTTTGACGCGACTGTTGCTTTAACAAAAAAAAAAAAAAAAAACAAAGCAACGGAAACGGAAAGAAAACAAGAATGAAAGAGTCATACGATTGATATAAACGTACAGTTATGCAATTCTCGCAATTAAAATCGTTCATTTTTTCGAACCGTCAATTTCACGTAATTAATTCCTAAAAAAAAAAAAAAAAAAAAGTATCGCATCAATTTATTTTCCACTAGTACCAGTACGTCGGTTTTTATTCCCGCGCATGTGTTTCAATTGCACTTGCCGCGGTATGATGGAAAACGTGATGGGGTTTTAACTCTCCGAGGAGTTGGTGGGGTACACGAGTTACGTGATCAATTATATACAAGAACACCCTTCGACTTAGCTATGTGTATACCTATGTAAGCGCGCATACATACTTGCCTATATTCAAGAGAATAGTAGTCAAACTACCTTCGGTATATTGTAAAAATTTATTTACAATAACAATATTACACGTCGGTCGTTAAGATCCGATGACTATTGGACGAGAAAATATGTCGTTGAAAATATGTATAAGCAATAGCAATTGCTTTAAAATTTGAATTTTGTAAAGACAGTTTTTTTGTAAGAAAACAAAAAAAAAAAAAAAATTTCATCTTGTCGTTCTGCAACGTAAGATCGCTTGATATGAGAATGAAATGTATCAATTGGTGTACGTTGCATTATAAGTACATGCTTCGATATACGTACGTATGTAATAGGATACGTGCAATTTCAATGCAAAACGAAATTAAAGAGGGAGGAGAGAGGGAGATAGATAGATAGATATCGGTTTTTATTATGCTTGGCCCAGTCAGGGCCTTGACGCAAGTACGGAGTAATACAGTTAGACATTAGTGGATAACCAAAAGGTACAACGCAGAGAAAGGAATTTGTAAACAAGATGCGAATACCACGCACTGTACGATAGAAGTAAAAGTAAAAAAAAAAAAATTAAAGATAACATCGAAAAAGAATAAGTTACTAACGATAAGTAAAAATTCAGGAGAGTATAGCAGTTTCACAGAACAATTAGGATAGAGAGAGAGAGAGAGAGAGACAGAGAGAGATTTGATTAATTTTTATTTATTCCTTGGTTATATACCTTGAGGCAATGGCATCCAACATGTAAGCAACATAAGTTTGAATTATTGTGAAGAAAACGGATCAATATCAATCGAGTACTTATGGTTAATGATAATAATAATAATAACAACAACAACAACAACAATAATAGAGAGAGAAAGCGGGAAAGCGGGTAACTGGTGAGCTTTGGGCAGTCGTGTGATTTAATCGGGTTTTCCCCAGAACGGCGCGGCGGTTTTCGGAAAAGAGAAAAACCCCAGAGGAGGCGCAGAGCGAGTGAAAGAGAGGTAGGTAAGAGAGAGAGAGTGAGAGAGAGAGGGGGGGCGGTGAATCCCCGAAGAGAGTCGGCTGGGCTGCTGCTGGGGTGGTTCTCGCTTGCTTGCTCGCTCGCTTGCGCGGAATCTTCAACCGAGCATGAACAACCGCCAACCCTGGTCTATGACGTCACGCGCGCGCAATACGCTTCTCTCTCTCTCTCTCTCTCTCTCTCCCTCTTTCGACGGGATTCGCCCTTGCTCCTGGCTACAATAAGCGTACCACCAGCTTCCAATTTTGATTACACGGGCAATCCAACCGAACGAATCAGGCACACGTCTGTTATGAGCGGATGGCGATTCTCGATTCTGAGGTCCGCAATTTGTTCGATCTTACGGGCTTACGACAACGCGGTTGGATTACACGCAGCGAATTTATAATGCGTAACGAGGCATGTGTGTTATGTGTAAGACATGTTCTTTGAAGGTGAAGGAAATGTTCACAGTTTCATGCTTGCGGTGTCGAATTAAATTTTTATTCACGTTGTATTCTTGGAATTTCGTTGAAGAGTACAACTTTTTACGAGTTGGATGAATTCTCATGAAAGAGTGCGAATTTCTACGAAAAATTGCGACGAACGGCAATTTTTAAATTCAATTTCAGATCGGTAAGATTACGAATGTGCAGGAGAAAGTATGAAATACTATTTTTGGACCGCCGCTAGATGTCGCGTCTCTCTCTCGCAAGAAAAACTAATCGTAGACAAGTCGAGTATACTTATCAGAATTTTGGGTCTACGTTTGAAGACTGATACTCTCATCTTTTGAGTATGATTTAGACGGATTTAGAGAATCTGTCGTATATTTTTGAACTCACCTTGTCTCAATATTTTTTCTAAACTAGGAATTCTACGATTATTCGACAACAAATCATATCCATTTCAATATTTGATGCAGGAAAAACAATCGCGGAAATGCAAGCTTATTGTATAACAGTTATCTTATAAAATACAACGATAATTTAAGAAAAATTCTGTGACGTGTAAAACTACGAGAGTGTCATAAATTTCTCTGCTCAATCGTAAAATAAAATTCCGTATCCAGCGGGCAAAATTATTTCCACCAGAGATACGATCGACGTATAAACGTTTGTTTCTCCCGTATCACTTGCGCATAAAATTTGATCAGAGAAGAAAACTCGTTTCAGTTTTGATTTCAACAAAGTAGCGAGAGCCACTGGGAATCTATAAACGAACGTTATCGTGACCGTAAATTCCATCGATAAATCTGCAAGAGATCTGTAAAAAAAATAAGAGAGAGAGACGGAAAAAGATGACTTTTCCGGGATGTGTTCAGTGAGATAAAGACAAGGCTGAAGGTCAAATCCCGGGGAACCTTTATCGCGGATGCAAGGATGTAAGGAAGGAAGAGAAGAATTTTCCAGACCCTCTGCAATCCGTGAGACCGTTATACCTCCACCTACCGGGTGATTGAATTCATACGGGGGAAAGTGACCCTAGCCCCCATGGATTCCAACGTCCGCCGCACATACCTCGTACATGGTTCAACACAACGTGCCATCGCATACTCGCAGTCCTCCGACATAGTACGACACCTGCTTCGGATTTCAAGCATCGCGTACGTGCATGGATGTACGGATGTATGGATTTAGGTACACGTACGAAAGAGGTACGGGAGGTAATAGAGGTTGGTATGTACCTACGGACATAGGTGGAACAGGGGGAAACCCGCCGCGGAATCGATTGCGGCTTTATACGAGGGCAACTCAGGCGAACCGTCGGGCAGGCCGCCACGTTTTCAACCGTGCCCATCCGACCCACACGACTCTTACAACTCCATGTATGTGTGTGCGATACGCGTCCGTCTATACGTGTGTTTAAAGTTGATACGTAGGAAGCCGCCCACCCCGTTTACCGTGTTTTGCCGCTGGTGTTGCTTCTGCTTCCAGCTTCCGTCGCTTCTCTATCCGTTTATACGTACGTACGCGTAAGGCGTAATCCGTATCGCACGGTCCGCAGGTGCGCCGGAATTGGATGTATTTACACCGGGCTGCGACTTCCATCTCGATGCCTGGTATACATTGTACGAGTATCCAGTGCATGTTGGATAGTACGTACAACTGTATATATTTATGTATACTTAATGTTTATGCTTAGGTAGGTGTATCCACATTGACCAGGAGCCTTTCAATTTTGCACACGGTTAAACCAGCGGCACGCGCTCTAACGCTTTGCCAGAACCTATTTGAGATGAGGAAAAGTCTAATGCCGTCTGCCCGGTTGGCCGTATGTTTGGACATACTGGTAATGGATACCGTCTGCAGGATCAAATCGTGGTAGGGAGATAAATGGATAGATATTCGGATAGATGTGCATGGATATTCATTGCAGAAAGAGGGAATCGTAACCTTGAACACGTGTAGCGATATGAGTCATTTTCGCCAATTATAGCGAGTGTACCAAACGATAAGCGAAACAGAGATCGCTTGTTGCTATAGTCGATAGAAACGAACCTCCGGAACTGATTCGAGTAACGCAACCACTGACAAATCAACGATTCAAAATAAAAAAAAAAAAACAGTTTCGTACATATATTGAGCACGTATTATTGTAGCGTTAATTTAATCGTTGACAAACGTTTCTTCGTACCGCTCGCAGTCGAAAGTATCCATCTGTTTCTCATCCACTTGATACATACAACCAACACGTATACTTGATAAGATTTTCAAAATTCTACCGCAAACGATAGAATTTTTCACCTCTGGTATCCGCAATTCAGCTTCAATCGAATACCGGACAGCCGACCTTTTCTGACCTTCGGATAAGATTCTGTAATATCCAATATCTTTTTCACTCTTATTATTCTCCTTTTATTCGCGTTTTACGAGAGCGTCGCGACGACGATGGAAGGGGTTGGTGGGGTAGGAGGAGGGGTAATTTAACGGCTCGGTTATCGTTTTAGGCAGACGTCTCGTGCCCCGTCTTCTTTATATATAACTATAATAAATCTCAGCATATATCATAGTAAAAGTATATACATATATATGTGTGTGTTTTTTTTTGTATAATAATTTTACGGCATGGATACCTGTCCAACACCTGTGCAAAGATTACGGTCATTTTCTTCACCGGCGTTCAAATTCGATCAAAAACGATGAGAAACAACGGTAAGATAAATTATTGCAGTCTGGAACGTCTCGATCTCTCGGCTCGATGTTCTATTACGCCTACATGCATAAGTTGCGATGAGATATCAGTCATCTGTAAGGCCCGGATTAGCAAAGTACACCCATGCCTCGCGGTAAGTAATGACCGCATATTTTTATACGCCATTTCGCTAAAACGGCCCTTTTGCAATTTACGGCCCGCGATGCGCGGTTATAAGGCGAAGGATTATTTTTGAATTTTGTTTTTTTTTTTTTCTACGAATTTTTACAGGAAATGAATAGAACGAAGCGATTTGTGAATTACAAACTGCATTGTTTCATAAAGAATTGAAACAGATTCAATTGAATTTTTAGAGGTTTGTGTAAAAATAATTTATCCGTGTATCGTAATACGACTCTTCGCTTTTTGTTTGGCGCCATAAAATACAGTTTCCGTATTCCGTATATAATTTTTTTTTTTTTTTCTTGTCCATATTTTTTTTTTTCCAAGTCTACATTATATCGTACATATTTCGTAATTTTAAACAGATATTTATCCGGGCCTTCCGTTAATCCGTATTAAATAATGTATACCATACATTTTTATTTTTTTTTTTTTTTTTTTAACACGAGAATTCCATCCTCCGTTTACGTATCGGGGAGACGCAGAATTAAATTATTCAAAGTATGTACATAATTCGCGATTTCTCTGCAGCAGCGTGAGGTTTTGAATTTTTTTGTTAGAAATTTTTTCCGCCACACCGAATAATGTCCGGCAGCGTTGTCGTCGGTATATTTTATACGACGTGCCACACAGGTTGTGAAAAATAAGATTTCGCTTACGTTGGGGTATGTGGTAGGTACCACACCACACAAGCGGAAAGGAAGCCGTTCTCGCGTATCCTCGTAATATGCAGAGGCAAAGGCCGAGAGTTTTTTTTTTTTTTTCTTATTATCCGGGAAAAACGGCAGCGGGGAGAAAAGTGGGGGGTAGAGGAGAGGAGGAAGAGGAAGAGGAGGGTGGTCTATGTATCGCTGAAGAGACGAGAGCAGACCGAGTGGCGGCGTGGCGACGACCGGGGTGCAGAACGAACGAGGCGAGGGAAACTAATCTCCGATTAGCCTACATTGCTGGCTGAAAGCTTATGTGCCTACCGGAGAAAGAGACGGATAGATAGATAGATAGATATACGGACAGATGGATAGATAGACGGAAGGAGAGAGAGAGAGAGAGAGAGACGTGCTCGACAAAACGTCGCCGACACTTTCCTCATCCTCCTCCTACTTTCTCATCCATCTCTTCATCCCTTAGTGTCCATTTCATGCATGCATGCTGGGGCGGTGATAACGGAAAGCGCAGCACGTTTTCTAACAATTAAACTACGGTTTGGAAAGTAAAATATAACGTGTCGAATTTAAGGGTCGTCGTTTAACGTGAAGAGTGGTGGTTTTTTTTTTTTTTTTGTTTCTTTCCAAGATAAACCGTTTAAATCAAATTTCACATAATTTTCACATCGTATTTATTGACGTTGAAACAAAACTTTGTGAATTTTTTGGAGACGTGATATATTGAATATAACCTAATTTGTACCGTCCGATAGGAACGTATGGAAAAAAAAAAAAAAAAAAAAAGTGCAGACACGACATCTCAAAATGCACTTTTAGACCGATCCTGCGCAAATTTTTACAGCATCTTTGTTATACCTGTACTTATTGCCTGAAACAGAATAATCGTTTTTCTCAAACAACTCGGCCATTTTCAATTGTAGCGGAAAATCGTAAAGACGAAACTTGTAGGAAATTCAATTTTTTACGACTTTGGTCTGTACATTTTTTTTTTTCTTTATATTAGTTCCTTTAGTTAGTTTCGAATTAAACCTGAAAAAAGCGGCGAAATAAAACTATCGCGTTGTGTCATTTGTTTTTAAATTTAGGAAATAACGGTGAATAAATTGACGGTTCTATTTTTCTTTCCCATTGGCGTACGATCTTGAATATTGACTGTTGGAAAACAAAAAAAAGACAAAGACCAAAATTGTATAAAATCAAATTCCCCGCAAGTTTCTTTATGTTCATTTATGCCTTGAAGTAAAAAATAAATGAGATAATGAGATACTTTTATTTGACCGACTTTTTCAGGTTTAATTCGAAACTATCGATCTTAGAAAAAAAAAAAAATGTCGACATCAAAGTCGTAGAAAATTTAATTTCCCACATGTTTTGTCTTTTCAATGTTTCGTTACGATTGAAAATGAGCCGAGTTGTTCAAGAAAAGTTCATTTTTCATAAAATCCAAAATTACGGGTACATGCAACGATGGGATTTGGTCGCCATTTTGAATTTAGAATGCCAACTATGAGAACAATAAAAAGAAAGTACACGACAATGACTGGACTAGTAAGAAATGAAAATAGTTAAGGACTCTATTATACCCATAGTGCCAAAACCATAACTAGACATTTTTCTCGGTGTACGTTATTTTATACTCCAGCATATAACGAAGGGTCACGCGAGCCGGTGGACCGACTAAAAATAGCTCACTCACACTCTCTCTCTCTCTCTCTCTCTCTCTTTCTCTCTGATATTTATGGAGTAATTTAAACTCGCGCTTTCAGCAATCGTTTCATTCATTTATCCGACCTCCGAAATATTCGAGTCTTTTTACAGCTATAAATATAGGAGAAATTACTCGAGTAGTCGCGTACCAAGAATTTAAGGTAGTCTGCTTGAGTGATTTATTCCTATAATAAACACGTCACTTAAAGCATATTGTCTTATCTCGCACGCATCTAACGTGTATAATCATTCTAGACAATTAACTTCGCGGCTACTCAAACGTTAATTGTAAGATCGCGACCAATACACGCGCACACATGCCATATATATATATATATATGGGGCATTCCACGTCACCTCGATTTTTCACACAATTTTTTCAGTCACGAAAAAGTGCTTCTTAATTTTATCAGATTTTTTTTCCTACAACCGTCAACTCTTCACGATTGTTCAAATCTGTATAAAAATTGTCACTGTTTCAAAATCACAAAAAATGAGCAGAAAATTCTGCTTCCTTGCGGGAAAATATTCAGAATTGAATGCAGAATTTTTGGTAATTTTTTTGAGACTTTGAAAGAGTGCCAATTTTTTTAGATGGATTTGAATAATTTTAATGTTGATTTCGTCGCTGTTGCACGAAATCTGAGTAACCATAAAAAATTAACGGTAGTAGAAATAGGTCTGAAAACAATGAAGAAATGATTTTTTGTGACCGGAGTACGGTATGAAAAATTCTGAAGCTAATCAAAAATGGTGAGGGATAATCATTGGTAGAGTTGACATGGAATGCCCCATATATATATATATATATATATATATATATATATATATATATATATATATATATATATATATATATATATATGCACATATAAAATGCGGTTACATGTTCTCGAATAATTGAACGTTCGTTCTGTTTTAATTGACCTTCTTTGTATATTTAGAGCCGTGCGAAATTCTCGCGGTTTAAAATTTTCTCAATTCATAAAATAGTTTGAACTATTTCATGTTTATAGATACAGTACGCAATGTGAAAACATAATTATTGTAAGCGTAAGAAAATTATATATTTCATTCTTAATTTAAATATTTTTCCATAACAGCACCGTTTCATTTTCATTATACACAATTAATTCTCTTCCGCACAATGGGCTTGAAATTAAATTCAAACTGAATGTTGTAAATTTTATATTACATTTTGAAACTCGACGTACGGGATTCCCTACTATTTTCATTTCGATATATTATTTATGCTGCAGTTATAAAAAAATTTAATCATTTTCATTCCTCTCTCGCATTTCTTATATATTGTACTACTATATCTAAATAAGGAGAAAAACCCGAAATTTTCAAACAGTAATAACAAAAGTTGAATCTTGCTCGAGGTACGACGAGAATTTCATTTTATTGTTTCATTTTAAATATCTCTGGGCGTATGCGTGTGTATATCGGGCATTCCACGTGAAATTAGCAACCCATGTACCTCATCCTATTCGATTTTAATAATTTTTTGTTAGCATGATGGTTATCGCAAAAAGGTGTTGGAATTTTTTTTTTTTTTTTAGATTTTTTTTTAACTACCGGTGAAGTTTGAAAAAAATCGATAAACCAATTCTGAAAACGCCATTTTTCAAAATCTTGAAAAAAATTCACATAAATTCTACGATTTGAAACGTGATCTGAATATTTACTTCTTTTTTTTCGCATGTTTTTAGTTTTACCATGTCGCAATCCAAGTTTTTTATTTCTAGATCTAAAAATAGATCGCCGAATCGTGAAAACAATGCGATGCCGCAATATATTTAGATCGAGGCATATTAGGGGGAAGAAAAGAAAAAAACAAAACAACAAAACAATTCCGGCATCGAAAAATTATAAACTTGCAAAACAAATAGAGTAAATATTGAGCTCCCATTATCGTGTGGTGCTTAAAAATCATATTTTGAATCATAGAATCAGTGTGAATTTTTCAAAATTTTTAAAAACGGCGTTCTTTCGTAACCGGGTTTGCGATTTTCTATACAAATTCGAATCTAACAAAAATCTGTAAAAAAAAATCCGTGAAAACCTTTTTGGATCGGTAAGAACATAGTACGAAAAAATGATCAAGAATCAAAGGAGGTCAGGTTCATGGGCTGTAGCATTTTGACACGGAATGCCCCATACACACACACACACGTGTATTCGCTTGTGTGGATAAAATATTCCGCTGAAAAGTTCGCTGCGAAACACGGTTCACCTGAAAAAACACAGCTTCGGAGGGGTTAAAAATGAGTAGGGTTGGAAAAAAGTAGGCGAAAAAAGAGAAGAAAAGGAGAGAGAGAGAGAGAGAAAAAAAAATAAATAAAAAAAAATGAGGGACGGGGAGAACGAAAAAGAGGAAAAAGAATTAAGAAGAAGAGGTAAAAACTGTTTCTCCCGCGTCACAGTTTCCGCTTTAATTCCTATTGATCTTTCCTCTCACAAGCTCTCTCCTCCGGTGTGCCGAGTTATACGCTGCGTGGATATATCGACGCGCGCTGGTTTTCCTTCCCTCTCTCACTCGGTAGGTACGCGATATTACGGGAGAGAAACGGGAACGGTCGCTATTCCCGTAGGCGAATACGGGAAGAGCGGAAGAGCCCTCCTCTCATAATTCATACCTATTAGCCACGTGTACGTTGCGTTAACTAACTGAACCGTAATGCAGAATATTTTGACGACAAAGGTCGCAGGGTTTTGGCCGCGTAGTATCGAGTCTGTCCCACAATCGGCCATCCATCCATCCATCCATCCAGCGTGTCGGAGGTTCGGCTGGACTCTGGTACTACTGCATATATAATCGATGTTGCAAATTGTGTCAAGTAGACGCAAGGTGAGGTTAGGATCGCGTAATCGAAGATTTGTTCGCGACGGCGCATGCGCGGAGTAAGGAAAAGACCGCTTTCAACACTCCTAGAACTTAAAAGCGGTTTTTTCAGCTCTCCGCGCTTTCGCATTCGCAGACTGTGACTCTACAGTCACAGAAAAGCGTACCTTGTGCACGGAAAACACGCGTAAAACATGCCAGCGTTGTATAAATGGTACACTGATCCGTACTTTTTATCACGAGAGCCAAGAAATTGTGACTCGAGTCCCGATTTTCAGGTTAGAATGCCGAAAATCACTAGACACGGCTAATTCAACTCTCTTTCGCGTTACTCTTACACCCCATGTTCAATTTCCAAAACTACTTACAACGATCGACGTATTTTCTTCTCGAATTTCATCGTATCTATCATCTCGTTACGCATTTACGATATCCGCAGTTCCATAAAATAGATTACAATTAAGACGGCGTTGCTTTAGCAAAAGCACGAAATTAAAAATATCGCGCGAATCAGATCGAACCTTGATTGTTTATTAGCGTAATTCCGGTGACTTGTTCAACCACTATTTCTCGCGTTTTTGGCGGACAATTTTTCATTTGAAAACACATGTGAGATGTTGACTTGTCCTTATCTTTACCCCCCGTAAGACCATCCGTACGATATAAATAGCCGATGACTAATTCGTGACACAGGGCAAATAATTCCTGCCGCCTTCTTCGTGTCCTGGTGATAATTAGGTCAATTGATCACTAGCTATTACGCTCGTTTTCTAACCGCTTGGTAAGTCTACTGTTTTTCTTGATTCCTGTAGAGTAAGCTTATACTGCACGCGACCCTGACTCTACAGGGTTCGTACGCTTTATGGAATCTCAAATTCCCTAACTTTTCCCCAAGTATTCTAGCCTGAGAATACAATTTTTTCAACCAACCTTTCAAGAAATATGTCGCTGATTAATGGCAAATTTTTTATATTTTTTTTTTTTTTTTTTTGGTTGTTACAAACGACAGTTCTCGTTCGATATTCGTTATTTACCCACCGCGCTTCCAGTTCGAAAAGTCCGTCACGTAGCATGCGATCAGGCCTTGGTAATTATGCCATGCCTACGTGCTGTGAGACGAAATTTAGACTGACGGGTGGACGGATGGATGGTTGTGAGGGGGAATAGGGGGGGGGGGGGGGAGATTGAAAGCCTTCTATAAAATTAAATTACACGCGGTAGTGAAGGGACAGCGGTCACGGATGCAGGGTCAAGTATCTTACTTAATTATGGATTGGATTGTACACAAGGGATTCGACGTTAGTAATTCTTCGTTAGAATCGTATTTTTTCCATAAAGTGTACATATCTATATATGTACAGGGTGTTGAAAAAAGGTGGATACACCTGGATAGCACGAAAACGAAGTAACTTCGGTATCGGACGTAAAATTTCCCGCTGAATCCAAATTTGAATGAAAAAACTGGGGTTTCCGTTTGAAATTTCAAAGTTGGGCCTCATAAGGCCCCCCTGGGCCCATCCGGCCCAAAAACTGATATGACCATCGGATTCCCAGGGAAAAATTATTCGGGAATCTATCGTCAGTTTATCTCTAACAATAAGTTAGTTCGTTTTCGTGCTATCCAGGTATATCCACCTTTTTTCAACACCCTGTATATATATATATGCGTTACACGCATAGATAACCTAATACTGGAATTACAAGGAAAAATTCGGATATCAACGTTTCGTGTGAAAAAATAAAAACGCTTAGAAATTATCTCGTGTACTAGATCAAATTGATTTTGGTAATAGCGGTATTGGACGAATTAACAAATTACTTCGGTGAATTTGATAGGAAATTATCTTCCGTATTAAAATGGGATTGAACGATTGTACAAATTTACTGTGTATATATGTTACTTTCAACAATTTCGACTAATTGTACGATAAATATCATAATCAACGTGCAGCGAGCTACAATCCCTGGAAAAACCTGAAAAATCTGGAATTGTCGGGAGATTTTTAATTCGGTCGTGAAAAAAACTAAAAATATCAGTTTCCTGTCATGGGAATTAGAAATGATTTTTTCCGGTAGGACAAGTATACTTTTTTTCATCGAGAAAACAAATTTGTCTTTGACCGTCTTGTGTTTTTTTTTTTTTTTTGTGTACATTGTATTTTCGAATTCGAAATGAATACAGAGTTAATAACCCGAACGATTCAGGTCTTGGTAACTTACTAGAACTGAGGAAAAAAATGTTGAGGAAAACTAGACTTTGGGTGCTGGGAAAAAACGTGGAAATGATTTAGAATTTTTTGTCGGAAAAATTTTTTCCCACTCCGTCGAAGTATTTTTTTTTTATAAAAATCATGGATCACGAGTAGAGACGCGGATGGATCATACGAAACGACTAACCATCTATCCCTGCATCCATGGTTTTGATGAAATTTTTTTATTTTTTTTAATATTTTTTCACTTTTTTTCTTTCGTCTCTCAACGTCGAGTTATGAAAAAAAACAACGAGATTTAAACATAATATACCACCAGATGAGGCGACGTGCTTGGTCTACCTTCCTGCCTGCCTGCCTGCCTGCCTGCCTGCAGAGAATTTTCTTCCGTACGAAAAAGCATGACCAGTGTTCCAGAATATCACCCACTACGGAAACTCTCTTCTCTTATACACACATTATACCTATACTGCGGCATAGATTGTTTTTTTTTTGTTTTTTTTTTTTTTTTTACTCCCATCAGCCCCACTTTTCGAACCATTAATTATTGTAAAAAAATCTCTCGTATTTGTTCGGTGTTTTTTTTTTCCCTTCGTACATGAAAATAGACGATTCATTTCAAAAGGAATTGGTAATCTTTTTGACAAATATATATATATATATATATATATGTATATAAAATGTATATAATTAACCAATCAGCCGCTTCGATTCTTCGAGAAATTTTGACGGTTGCAGGTGTGTGAAAAAAAATTTCAAAAAAAAAAAATTAGATGGAATTTAAAACACCGAAAATTGACTTACGGTGAGTAACTCTCGAGACACGCGGATATTTTTGAAAAAAATATGGAGAAAGTGCGCGATGAAAGAAAAAAAAAAAAAAAAAAAAACACGTATTCATTTCAGCGAGTGAAATTGAATAGCTAGGAAAAGAATGAATCAACGATTTTTACTTTATTTTCATTATTTATCTGGGATCAAATTAGATTAGTTTTTATGTTTTTCATCACACGCATTTTACGGTGCAACGGTTAAGGGTTATAAATTGCCCATGGAATGAAAATCTTGCACGAATTTGTTGTTCGATTTTTTTTTTTTTTTTGTCGAGTGGGTGTAAAAACTTGGAAGGTTCAACATTTCTGATAAACGATATCTTGATGCTTGCAAGTCTCACTGATCGCCAGTCATTCCGATCAGTGAAACTTTCGGAAATCAAGATTTCGAGCAAATTTCACTTTTCGCATGTGTTCGAAATTTCGCATTTATCATCCATTCCAAATATATCGGATCCTTCCAAGTTTTCTTTGTTTTACTTTGTTATCGACAAACTGCAGTTTTTCTTTACAATATAAACCTCGATTTCACACATCCGTGAGGGCTGTAAGATGTAGAAAATTGATAAAAAGTGATCCTATAAAACTGCAGAATAACCCGATTGAAATGGTCCGCCCTTGTATCTTGTATAAGAGCGAGGCAAATTGATTGAAAGAAACATTTTATCATCCATTTTATATATATATATATATATCCTACATTACGTACAACTTACCTTATACCTACTCACGATCCTATGTACAAAACCTCTTTCACGCTTTTCCGCACATAGCTATAACTACATACGTATATACGGGGCATTCCGTATCACTCTCGAATCGGGCCCGAGATTTTTTATATCATTGTCGTTCTCACCATGAAAGGTACTGTGGTTGTTTGAACAATTCCTCTCGAAAGCTAACAAAAAACTACAACTTTTACGTAGAGTAATTTTTTTTCAGTTACTTCAAGTTTCCGAGATATATTCGTTTGAAAAAAAAAAAAAAAAACGGCCATTTCTCAAATAATGAATTAAATATCCTGAAAAAATTCACATAGAGTACCTTTCAGCAGTACTTTGATACAACCAATTATGGGGTAGATCTGAGATGGTCGAAAAAAAAACTTGGCCGAGTTGACGGAGAATCCCACGTATACCTACCTATTTTTTTCTACGGTCAAATCGGCGCTGAATTTATTAGTTTTCTTTACGTTTCCTCAGTTCGAAAACTAACCAAACAACGTTTCCACATATTATAACCGACGATTATAATTTACGATACCTTAGTTATTATTTTTCAACCGCCGCTACAGCGCGTCGTAAAAATCGTGACGCAGCTCGTGGAGGAGGTTGTAACAAAGCGATCTCTGGCGGTTCGCCAAAACATCTTTCTTCCGATTAATATATCTGTACGTTCACAACCACGTACGATCCTTGTCTTACAAAGGTGCATGACTGTTGAGCGTTGTTTTCCTTATAAAGCGGCTCAATCGAGAGATCGACGTCATTTACCATTATTATTATTATTATTATTATTATTATTTGTTTCTTTTTTTTATTTTTTTTTATCCGCTTTTTAAATTTTTCGTTTCTCTGTTTTCAGAGAAAAAAAAGGAAGTTATTGTAATCGCCGTGAAAATGAATTGTTGAGTTTTCACTAGATCTTGATGTTTTGAAGTTTGGATAATCACCTCCAATCATTTTCAGACGGTCGTCTAAAGAATTTTTTCATCCGACGATATCTCGATAACGAGTTACCGGATTTTAATGATTTTGATCTCAATCGACGGGACTTTCCCAGACTTGGAAACGATTAGATTTTGGCTCTGAGCGGTTCGGTGCTTTTTCAATTATTTAGATAACAAAATTAAAAAAACGTGAAATAAAAGTTATGGATATCTTGAGAACGGATGAATGGATTTGAATGAAAATCGGTATCGTGAGGTTTTTTGGCTCGCTAATCGCGAACTTAAGTTGAGATTCCCAAAATTCAAACTCGGGATTTTCAGCAAGCTGAGAAAAAGATTGAAAATATTTGAATTTCGATGAAAACTGGTCATCGTCGGTTTGTCGGGTGGCTGATCACAAGTCTGAAGTCAGATTTCGAAATCCAAAATGGCGATTCAATACGGCGGTGAAAATAATCTAAATATATTCCGATTTTGATAGAAATTGGTAGACGGAGGTACAATGAGAAAAATTTCATTTGCTAGAGTAATTTTCATTTTCTATCTAAAACTATGTTTTTCGATTGTGGTAAAAAATTGCGGTTACCGGAACTAAAAATTTCTCTCACAATCAGTGTATATATATGTATATACAATATACATGAGTACGAGTAAACATATCGCACTATTCGTCAGCGCATCTTTTATCACCGAAGTCGGCATGTTTCCGAAGATAATCATTTACAATATACATACATGTGTGTGTGTGTGTGTGTCATTATATTGCCTCCTTGACAGCAAACCGCATCACATACCTACATCATACAATCGGCGTGACTAATTGACCGCATTTATCTGTTTCTTACGATTGATATTATCACCGTCGTATTATATCACCGTGAAAGAATCTGACGGACAATTAAACTCCAGTCGGTACCACATTTTTGTACAATGTGCAAAGAGACTGTTTTCTACATTCCGTATGTATAGAATCGAGAAGGAACTCGAGAGAGAATGATGGGTAATTAAGATATATGGTTAGAAGGACAAAAGAATTCTCACCGCATTATACGTAAAACCTGTAATTGTAGTAGAATATTTGTACGGTTATTGTTGTTTTTATTCATTTTTAATTTTCTTTTTTAATTTTTGTACATTATTCGATTCTCTGTATAATACGGCTTCGGATAACGACGTGTAAGGAGGATTTTTAAACAGGTGATTTAATAATAATGATTCACGCGTAGTATATTACAACGTGTGTTATTACACGATAATAATAACAATGAGCAACAACAAGCAACAATTCACCCGTATTCGGCAAATATACCATTCGCGTTTTGTACCGGATTAGCCTTGCTAATTCTTTCTGAATTCAATCGAATTGAATTTATCGGCATGCAGCAACGGCACCAGCAGCATGTCGGATATGCCTTCAACGTAGGTATAAACGCGTACTTACTTCGTCTATTACAGCATAGACGAACAGACAAACTTACACGGTAAAGTTGCGTCCGTGTATAAATTGTGAAATACCCGACGTCGTCGGTCGCATAATGCATTTGCTATATTATTATACATATATGGTATTATAGGTATATTGTAAGGGTAGAGAGGTGTAATTTATTTATTGTCAGACTCGCGGGTCGCGGGATATAATTGCATTTAACTCGTTGTGTGAGTAATTGAAACCCGATTTAACAAGTATACCTGAATAAGTATTTTATTTTCAGGTTGAAAATAAATAAATACAAAATATAAAACAATAGCGGCTTTAGACTGGCCGTGAGTTTCAAGTTCCGTAGAGAAAAAAATCCAATTCAAATTTCGAACTACAAATTTGGATTCGTGATTAATGATATAATGGCTAATTTTCCAAGTCTGAATCCATTTTTTCGTCTACTGATTTCTATCAATATCGGAATATTTTTACAATTTTTTCACCGCCATATTGAATCGCCATTTTGGATTTCGAAATTTGACTTCGTATTCGTTATCAGCCACCCAACAACAAAACCGACGAGTACCAATTTTCATCGAAATTCAAATGTCTTTCAATCTTCTCTCTCAGCTTGCTGAAAACAACGAGTTTGAATTTTGGAAAAATAAATTGTTCGCATAAGTAAATCCACACAAACACAGACGTCCGTCTGAAAATGATTGGAAATTATTATCCAAACTTCAAAACGCGGAGATCCAGTGAAAACTCAACTTTTCTCATTTTCCGGGTGATTGCAATACATATATATATATGTATGTATGTATGTATGTATGTACGTATGTATCGTCAACATTAGGATGGAGCAGAAACGCGGTTTCGCCGAAACTCGTAAAGCATTCTTTCCGACCTGTTTACCGAAATAAATCTCCACTTCCCACTTCCTTTGACTAATAACACGTATAACGCTATAGTTGTTCCTGTCAATTAGGGCTCGGTCATGCATCGCATCATGAATATTTTAGGTCAAAAGTTTAAAATTTTTACCCAACTCCGTAATCGGCGTTGAGAATTATCGGTTAGTGGAAGAAAAATAAAATGAAATAAACTAGAATATTCATTGATGCGAAAATCTTATACACATAATTTTTCAAGTGTGGACAATCCGAGCATAGAAAATTGTAAATTAATATATAAAGTCGAATTACGGAATGACGAAATATACAGGGTGTGCCAAAATTCACGCGACAAGTAATTTTGATAGAAAATTTCAGGCGAATTCTAATCACAGAAATTAGAGATGCAGGAAAAATTCGACAAAAGATTTTATACGCGTAACTCTGTACTGTGTTTTCTATCAAAATTACTTGATGCGTGAATTTTGGGACACCCTGTATGACGATGAAAACACAGAACGAAAAAATCGGGAATTTTTATACAGATTCCTGTGTTATCGAAAGGATCTTTAACGATTCTACACTTTCGCATTGAATATGTTCGGAACTTTCTATTCTTATACATTTCCATACTTCGACTTTCAACGTTATTAAATTCTGTAAGTCAAATTTTCGCTCCTTGTAAAATCCCATATCACGCCTCTGTATTTCTTTGATCTACCTACATTTTTATTCCTCGATCGAATTATTTAACCGTTGCGGTATAAAAATTAAATTCATCTCAGTATTGATTTTCAATGCGAAAAGGAAAAGAAGTCGAAACCATTCCTGCAAAGATTGTAAATTTCATCCTACATTATTCTATTATATAATACTGCACGATCTTAATTTATACAAATTTTAAATATTTTACACAGCAGGTAAAATTTTACAATATTTATACCTATACATGTATAGTGCGTGCATACGTAATGGTACGCGCGACTGTGTGTGTAACTATAAAGATACACAACAGTTTTAATTTTTTAGTAACAATAATAACAATATTTGCAACGCGTCAAGCATCCCCGCAAACAGCGTTAAGAAGATAAAAACGTTTACTTCGCAAATACAGTATTACGTACATACCTATACGCACATATGTATGTATATATATATATATGTATAGGATGTAACACGTATCTAGGTGTAAAAGTTATATTTACACTTGATGATGGTAAAACGAAACCAACGCTTGATAGATTTAATTAATTGCTGGCTTGCCGCTCGTTTGTGTATTTACATTATACATACATACACACATACGTATACATATATGTATATACCTAAACCTTACACTGAATTTTCGGATACGTCGTTGGTTACTTTTTTATAGGCAACATATACGAATTCAGTTGCGAGGTACTCGTGTGTACATAAAACCGTCTTAACAAAACCGATTACTGAATAATCCAATTGTGGAGTTACACAACGACTGTGACAGATACATGTCGTATACACACACGCGTATATAGAGTCAAATAAAAAATCCTCAGTGTTAAACTGACCGCAATGAATACACGATAGATATTTACTTTGTACATTTGTTATTAATTAATTCTATAACTATATAATGCGTGTAACGCGCTTATTTTTATGTCTTATTGTCGAAGAAGAAATTCAATATCCAATTGTGAAAACATATTGTTTAGCATTGGCGATATAGAAGGAGAGGTAAAAAAAAAAAAAGAGGATGAGGAGGAGGAAGAGGAGGGAAAGAAGAATATTAACCAATTATTATACGTGTAATTTGTTTTCTTTCAAAGTGTGTAAGTATACCTTAAAACACGTTTACGTTTACGATGATGTGTGGAAAGAATTTTACACAACTTGTAATTATAACATTCAGTGTTTACTGTTATATATATTTGTGTTCAAGCGAACGCAATTAGCTACAAAACTATGCAGTGATCGTCGCCCACGCTGTTATAAACCAATTTTTTTTTTTTTTTTAAATAATACACACGCATATTTATACACACATCTCTGTGATATAACCGTGAGTATCACAGTTGAAAACTGTTCGGCAACGCAACTTTCGCTCTCTTGTCGTGTGTTTGTTGCCATGATCGTACACGTGTACGTTATACGTTACCTCTGTCCTATAATATCCTACAGTGCGTGCGCAATCGCCGACATATGTATACATATACGTACGCGTATAGACGTATAGACGTGGAGGAGCTACTTCTTCGATTATATACACCCGGCTAGTTTATATGTACATAAATATATGTATATATGTGGATTAATATATGACTCTGAATGAGCGACATCAGGTCGCGATGGGAAATTCGAACGACGTAACGTTTACGTATATATGGGGCATTCCGCGAGGTATCGATCAAGATTTACAATATTTTGTACGAAAGTAATTAACCGACGAAAAACGCGATCGCGATATTATTTTTTGTCAGAATTTCTTCGAGCCAGCGTGTATCTGAGGTATGATTTAAATGATTAGAAAAAAATATACATATATGTATTACAAGATGGAGATTTCGTAACTTCAAGTGACGAGTGAGAAAAATGATTGAACAAAGTAACAAACAAATCGTTGTTATTCGATTGCATTTTTAACGTAAGAATTAACATAAAAGCTCGTCGTAATACGGAGCGAAAATTATTTATTCAGAGGGATATTAATTGAGCTTTTTTCTGTTCATTCTTATGGCAAAAACCCAATCCAATAATATTAGTTTACTTTTTAAAGCATCTTTTCTTATAAATCTCTTGAAGTTACGAAAACTCCATCTTGTAATAGGTATAATCAAATTTTGTTATATTTTGCAAGGTTTTTCTAAATTTTTTCAGATTTCAGAGAGTGGGGGTTTTTTTTTCAAGGTTTTAAATAAATCATACCTCAGATACGCTGGGTGAAAAAATTCTGAAACAAATGATGTTTGCGTTTTTTGTCACGTACTTCCGTACAAAACATTATACGAAGTAGAATTTTGATCGACATGCCATGGAATGCCCCATATATATATATATATATATATATATATATATATATATATATATTTCGTATTTATCAGGAACGAACATTAATGAATCGTTGACTATTCTCTTCCTTCTTCCGTTGTTGTTGTTGCTGTTTTAGTTGTTTCTCTCTCCTCTGTTTCTATTCGTCTGTTTATTCAAGGTATTGAGAGATCGAGAAAAAGCAAGTGAAGGTAGCGAAGATTTTTAATAAAAACTCCGTTGACTTATTGTCCAATCAACTCGTAACACATCTTACAATGATTGCACCGCGGATATATAAAAATATGTAATATAAAAGTATGAATTGTAAAACTGTAAAAGCTCTCCACTGAAGATTGTAACTTGCGTAGCTGCATATGTAATTAATTGCACGCGCAAGAAAACCGCAAATTTCCGTTCGCTACGCTGCTTGCGTATGGTTTTCGTTTAAAAGATAAATAAATAAATAAATAAATAAAAAAAAAATAAAATGAAACGGATATCGAACGCACAATCCGCGCGAATTTCTTGTGACTATAAAAACTGCAACGGGGCTGAAATTATTATGTAAACGTTAACTTAACGAAATATACGATGAAAAATCATTATTGCACAATTTTGGAATATGTATAAGTTTTCATTTATTGTTGTTTAGGAAATTTCGGACATTAACGGTGAGAAGAAAGTGAGCAGATCTTACTTAACAAAACAGCAGGAAAATAGGGACACCTCGGGGTTTTACCTACAAAAAAAAAAAAAAAAATATCAGTCACGGTTTTTTTTTTCTTTCTTTTTTTTCGGCAGATTAACGATCACAAAGTAACATGACCAGTCATTTACAAAATCACAACTATAGAAAAAAGTAGCGCGTCTTTTTTTTTTTTTTTGACCTTCCATAACCATATTTTTTTTTTCTTCAATAGAAAATAATATAACATTCGCAGCGGATATATATAATATTATAATAGTAGAAACAAAGCGTAAGAGTTTAAAAATTTTATCATCATTTTATAACATACATGTATATATGTGAACAGTAATTATAAAATTTTATAAGCAACAACTCTGCCAACTTTCAAATCGGTCTCTTAATTTATACCAAAGTTAACGGCATGTGTTCCAGTTTACGTAGAGGCTTGAAACTTTACACAAATTACCCGATTCGAATGATTTGGAACAGATCTGGAGAGCGTTCCAATAAAAAAAAAAGTCCGACCCCCAAATAAGTAACTCCTCAATATATACAATTATATATATATATATATATATATACATAGAAAACAGGATTGAAACGATGATCTTGTATACGATTATAATATGCATAGATATAGTTAACTTGTTGCACGTCCGACAGAGAGAGGAGGAGAGATTAGGCGAAAACTCTTTCGACACTGGATGATCGGTGTATGCGTATAAGCCGGGACATTAATGACAACAGTAAACATGATTTATCTCCTCGGCTTCGGTGTATGTCGGGCAATTTAGTAATCGTAGTTGAGGATTCGCCGTGCAGAGAATGAGAGAGATCCGGTCAAGGCCGTAGCTTTTAGCAGACCGCGCGAACTTGCGAATACAGAGAGCCTGTATACCTGCGTATCTTCGTTGACTCTAAGCGCGAGTCGTAACAATGGTGATATATTTTTATGTTTGTCAACGATAGCACGATCGCATTCTCTTAAACATGCACGTTCGACTTACCAAATAAAATCCTTGCAGTGGCTGCAGAACGTCGGCTGCTTGAAGAAGCGGGGCATAAAGCTGTGGTCCTTTACCATGTAAACATTCTTCTTCTTCAACGCGCCCTTTCTGCCTCTGAGCTTTTTCGCAAAGGCCGTACTCGAGTCGTTCGGCCCTAGGGAATTTTCGCACATGCTTCCGTCCTCGTCCGCCATCCTCGGAGACAGGAGTTAAAACCACCGTCTCTATATCTGTCTCTCTTTAATCCCCCTTATTACGGTCTGTCGGATTCCTCTTTGTCTCTCTCTCTCTCTCTCTCTCTCTCTCTCTCTCTCTTCTCTTCGCTGTCGCCGTTTCTTATATCGCTTTGCAATCAAGTTTTCCCGCACTTTTCTCGCTCTCTCTTTCTCTCTTTTTTTTTTCTCGTTCGTTAACCGCGAACGATAATTTTTTCATGCACGATATTCGGTCAATTCTTTAGAAAAATCAACGACGAGTCCTCCGTCTACCGTCTTTCGCGTTACACCCGACGAACTATAAAATTCAAGTGAAACGTGCCGCGCTTTGCGTTACTTTTTTTGTTTTTTTTTTTGTCATACGCGCGGTTTGCGAACTATTATTATTATTCTTATTTTTGTTTTTATTGTTACCGGTTCGGGGATCAAGTATATACGGAATAATTAACGTTAGATGCAACGGCGGTGATTGACTCTCGCGCAAAGGAGAAAAGTGAGTGCGAGAGTGAGAGAGAGAGAGAGGAGAAAAAAAGAAGAAGAAGAAGAAGAAGAAAAAAACTGTAGGACGAAACACACTCGGGCACACGTATGTATTTATTGTTACGTATACGCCTATGTTATATTACGATGAATTCACACAGATTGTCGAAACAACGGGACATGTACACCACCGACGATTAAAATTCGCTCCCCCCCCCGCCGGTGTATAAAACCGCACTATGCCGTTTTACTCCGTACACTCGACGTCCGCGCTGTTTAGCCTCTGTCTCTGGATTAGCTGTCACCGCTCGCCGCCACCCGATAATTTTAGAATCTCGCGCAGTCGTTCGGCAACTACCGTATACCTGCGCAGAGACGTTCGAAACGCGTTGCGCACTGGAATATCGACATTCATATCCGCGCTGGTTGTACTTGCTTACAGCCGCCGCCGCCGCCGCCGGCTTCAACGCAGCCACAACGACGAGCGCCGCCCTCGTACGGCGATACGTTCCCCTACATGCACGTATCGCCTACCTTCCGACGACCTGCGACCCGGGACTTCCCCCCTCCCCAACCCGACACCTCTCACACTCACCCGAAAACACTTACGCCTGGGGTTTTATGCGACGACGGCCAACTTTGCGTACCTAACGAAAATGTTCGTTTGTCGAGTTGTGGAGTGGCGTATTTTTTTTTTTTTTTTTTTTTATATAATATTTTAAATTTTACGTATAATTTATTATCAAGCGACTTGACTTTAAAAATTTCATAAAACATACGTATGCGAGAAATCGTGTAATTTAATTACGAAAGCGCGAACTGTCAGATTTAATGGAGGAAAAAATTTATAGTTTATCTAGTATAAATGATGATTCGTGCCTTTCGTAATATTTTATTATCTGATTTCTTACCTATGTTTTTGTTTGAATTTACAAAGTAAATCGTGTGATATGTTACACGTCGAATTCTTTCCAAACATTACACATTGTATACGTATATGTATGATTTGACATATGAACAGTTTCAGTTGGGTGGGAATTACGCCTCGAGATCAAAGCCTCCTGTTTCGCTGTTGATTTCTTTTTTTCCCTGCTTCTTATTACCAATATTATTATTATTATTGTTATTATTATTATTATTATTACTACACCGCACTGCGCGAGGGAGAAAAGAGTCCACGTCCTTTCATCTTTGCGTACTTCCCGAATCTCGGAATTTCCCCTCGACGCACTATTTTTTTCAAATGTGTAAAACGAGCTTAATTCCACCGGTTTCGCGTTGGATTACAAGTAGCTGTTCAATCATGAAAATTTAACCGTTATAGATGTTAATTGTAATATTGTTTTAGGCTGATTCCGGTTAAATTAACGTAATTGTTTAGATTTCTTCGACAATGTCGAATTATCAGGATCAAGTCCTTTTGCAGGTTATTGAATTTATTTTTTGCTTTCTCATTGTATTTTTTATTTTTTTCTTGCTTCCATGACACGCGTACATGTTGTCAGTTCTCAATTTTTTAAACGCACACGAGATATATGTACGTACATGCATACGTATAATACATATTTCATGAGAAGAGACAAAAAGTATGGGCGGAATATGAAAGTACACATTCTACAGTTAATACGGTATATGTTTGTTTTCACCCGAAATACTACATCGCGTGGAATACAGAAAATAGTATATCGTGTGAGAAGGAAACAAACTCGGTCTTTTCGGACCGAGCGTAATTTTGCAACATTAGTCGTAGGTGAAGTCTAGGAGAAATATTTCAAAGTCGCGAGGCGAAAAAACCGTTGTCTTCTTGTTGCACGCGATTTTTTTATATAACGCGAACACGTCACGCATTTTTTCACGAAGCACGACATTTAGGTTAGAGTCGCGTAATGTCAGATTTGTTCGCGACGGCGCATGCGCGGAGTACGGAAAAGACGACTTTCAACACTCCTAGGATTTAAAAGTGGTATTTTCCGTACTCCGCGCATGCGCGTTCGCAGACTGATTACAGTAACAGAAAAGCGTACTTTGTGTACGGAAAATATAGATGAAAAAATATTCAATACACACAATTTTTGGGCATATGTGCGTTTCTTCTCACAAGATCCCATTTTCGTTTGAATGGGTATACACGCGTGTTATCCTAAAGATTTCAACTTTTAGTCAACTACTGCGTAGTAATGACTTTTTTTTCAGAAAGTTTACCCGTCCCACTACATTATAAACAAGATACTCAGAGGAAAAGATCGATACGAATTCGTAACGAACCATTAGTTCTTCGAAACGTCTAATCAACGGTTGCCGTAACGCAAATTATATTCTGCTGATCTTGTCACAGTATTCAATACAGGATAATTGCGTCTCGCGAGAACAGGTTTTGCGTGTTTTTTTTCTTCGTCAGCCGAAAACACGCCAAGTCAACTTCTACGTACATTTATAGTTCGAAGAAAAAGATGAAGAATTTGTTTTTCTCGATAAAAAAAAAGTTGTATAAAAATCGTGCATACGTTACATATTAATATGAATACACACGCGCGTGTATTTTGAAGTATGGATTGGTCGACAGGATTCGATGAAGCCCACCGAAGGCCAACAACCACATTTACTGTCTAAATATCAATATCTTATTATAATACCTCTGTCCCGTATTGGCAATTTTTCATTGCTAAATTTCACTTTACAGCGTCGCCTGATTTTATTTTTCATTTTATTTTTCGCAATTCGGTTAATATATTCTGGACAACCTTTTTCTGAATTTACCCGTTTCCCTGTAGAAATTGTTTATTCTTGCTTTTTATATTATCATTGTTTTCTCTCTCTTTAATTTCAAGAATAATTCAAACCTCGTAGAATATAGATTGTATGCATATAGTATAGAAACGAGATATGCGTCAGAAACGTTATAATTCCGTCACTTTATTTTCGATCTGTCGTTGAATTTCATCATCGCATTAAATTTACTGACGCACGAGGCGACGCGTGACGAAAACCAAACTAGACGTTTGTTACTTTCTCAAGTGAACAAAGTCTTGAAATTATAACAATGATTATATTTGTCGTTAATACTTTGTTTGATAACCTATATTGCACAAGCTGTATCTGTACCGAATGTTTATCAGTTCGTTTTATTTATTTATCTATCTTTTTTCTTCATTCGTCGTCGTCTTTCGTTCAAGTCTTATTCACCGTACGATCAGCTTATACGCTGATTAGTTTAGTTGCCCAAACCTCATCGAATTTGCTGATTATCTATAAGACATACCTTATAATCTTAGACCGGTTGTGATTTATTTTGGTTTCCAATCAAACTCTATAAAATACCTTAAATGTTCATCGTTTATCGCACCAAGTTTAGAGAAACAAAAGTGTTTTATAATTTTTTAACACAGAATATAAAACATGGATTAATAATGGGAATAATAACAAACTCCATGGTCATACACATGTTATTTATTCAACCATGGTTCATTCTCATGATTACATGAGGAAATTCTGTCTGATTCGCAGTTGGAAAATTTAATTCATCGTTAATCTATTGTAAAATAATTCGTACCGCGTTAAAATCATGTTATCAAGGTGTGCAACCGTCAAAAAAAAAAGAGCAAGGGCGTTTTATCGTACGATCTCCTCAATCATGCAACAACGCTTTGAACACCGTGCGCGACATATAACCGACTCGTTGAATTTATTCATTTTCACTCAGCTTTTTTATCCAGCTCCGCGTGATCCGCATTCAGCGATGAATCTTACTTTCAGAGTGATGTTAATTCGACGGCACACGTTTCAATGGCGGTTATACACTTGGAAAGGTTGCGCTCGGCCAGGTGGAAATTCCTTAATGCATGTACGTCGCGGGCTATTAGAGCGTAGATACGCCTGGGCCTTTGTCTCTTTTTGATACGTCCCGACGTTTACGTGTCGTGTATGTAAAATTTTTCATTCGATACTTTTTTTTTTTTTTTTTTTTTGTGTAAAACTTCGGTGCAGGTATACGAAGAACACGCTGTGTTCGACAAAATCTAATCATTTTAAAACATATCTCATCCCCCAAGTAAGCAGCCCGTTATCGTATAAAATAATTCATGCAGCAGACGAAAGCTTTTTGCGAGAATCTCAGAGTTGTTCGAGAAAGAATAATATCTCAATTTTCTACGTCTGTATAACAAATTGTACACGGCATTTGGGAGGGAGAAAACGATGAAAAAAAAATATGAAACAAGTAAAACATAAAGCTGAAGGAAATTTTACTTTTGCTTCTTCTTATACTTTATTCATTGGACCACTCGCCCAGATAATGGGATGCATATTTTATATGCAATTTATTCCAGGGATCTTGGATTCGGCGGCAAATTGCGCAACAATTTGATTTGCTGGCGCATGCGTTGGATCGATAATCGACCGGTAAAAGCGGAACCCGACATTATCCACTTTTGACTCAATCTATGTCACTTCGCTAGTCAATGCCAATCTCTTCGGTCCACCCAGTGTTGCCAAAACTAAAGAAATTTCTTTAAATCTAATGAAATTGGGTATTTGCATAATTTTTATATTTCTTAACTTTTGATGTTTTTCGATTCTATAAATTTTTTTAGAATTTTTGAAAAAAAAATATTTTGTTTTTGTTTATAAATATTTAAATAATTTAATAAATAAAAGTGGTCCTAAATCACATAAAAGTCACGTGACATAAAACGGAATGTGATTGGTTTGACGTCATTGTGCTGCTACTGGCGCGTTTATTTGAGTCCTCAAAGAGTAATGTACAATATTTTCTAGCGCTAAAAAAATTTTAAGTAAGTTTTTTAAACTTTAAGTTTGATACATTGTATAATTAATGTCAGACTTCGGTGAAAATAATTAAAATAGAAATCAATTTTTGTGTGGTGTTTTTTTTTTTTAACTCACACGGATAATTGTGTGGAGGTTATGATCACGTCAATGTTATTATACTAAGAATGTTAAGCAAGCATTAGTTTGAGTATTTTCACAAAATGGTACTATACACCAACAAAAATCGTTTTTTAATAACATATTAAATAATTTAATAACTTTAGTTTATAATAAACAGCACTATCAGACGTTCTTTTCATCAATCACAACACAGAGCAACAGCTGATTACACGTACGGCGTGCTTACAGGAGAACTTGGCGCTAAAAATTTCAAAAAAATTCAGCATTGTGACGTCACATACGCGAGATGGAGCTACTTATTCATTTAAATATTGCCTTTTTTTATTTATTAAATTATTTAAATACTTATAAACAAAAACAAAATATTTTTTTTTCAAAAATTCTAAAAAAATTTATAGAATCGAAAAACATCAAAAGTTAAGAAATATAAAAACCATGCAAATACCCAATTAGAGTCCGTTCAAACGGTTCAGAGAAAAAAGAAAAGTTGTTTTCTTATTATAAACTATTGTCGCTTAGGCCAGATTCTGAGGAAAGAAGCGAAATATCTAAATATGACTAAACATCAACAAATTGTGAGGTTCCTAAGAAAATATGCACCAATTAGATAGCGTCTACAATTTTCAAACGCACTTATTTGACATATCAACGGTCCTAAATATTAAAAATAAAAACATATTATTTAAATGAAAGTCCCGAATATCTTTATACTTACAATTCAGATTGTAGGATATAAATTTTTGGGTTACTTCGCTCGTTAATTATTATTATATATTTATAGGAAAATTGTCCGTCTTGAAAATGAGAAACATGACGGATTATTGTGACGTTATTAAGACGTCTGAAGAATTATTGTAGTGCCATTTAAAATAAGAAATCTAAAGAATTATTTTGGCGCCTTTTAAAGAAATATTCGTCCGATAGGTTGGCAACTCTGGATCTACCAAGTTCTTTTCCGATTTCGGGTAGTCTATGCTTGATTTACCGAATTGTAAATTATTCACGTGGGTCAGTGTGATTTTGAGTGAGCGCAGATTGTGTCGCCGTTAGTTGTAAATTCGTCGATGCGAAGACAAGCAGCTTAAAGCTGAGGGTAGCCAATCATGGGTATACTCGAAAAAATATCAGAAATCGAGAAAGAGATCGCTCGGACGCAAAAAAATAAGGGTTTGTTTCGGATTTGAGGTTATGTATCTGCCAGCCGCAACGCCGTGACCGGCTCGGAGTCTGGGGATTTTGCATTTTTTCTAATTTTCTCAACCGTCGTTTAAAGGTCGATATTTGTTTTTACAGCGACGGAGTATCATCTCGGCCTATTGAAGGCAAAGTTAGCCAAGTATCGCTCCCAGTTATTAGAGCCGTCAAAGAAATCCGAAAAGGGGGAAGGGTTCGATGTACTGAAATCAGGAGATGCGCGGGTCGCCCTGATCGGTTTTCCCTCTGTGGGTAAATCCACTTTACTCAGCACCCTTACTCACACCGAATCCGAGGCTGCGTCCTACGAATTCACAACGCTTACGTGCATACCAGGTGTAATCGAATACAAGGGAGCAAACATACAACTTTTAGATTTGCCCGGTATCATCGAAGGTGCCGCTCAGGTATTAACTAGAAAAATAAACACCGGCGATGTTTTCGCGTACATCGAGTTTTCTAATTCTTGGTAATTTTCCCAGGGAAAAGGAAGAGGGAGACAAGTCATAGCCGTCGCGAGAACGGCAGATTTGGTATTGATGATGTTAGATGCGACGAAACAAGATGTACAACGACAATTATTAGAGAAAGAATTGGAGTCTGTTGGTATTAGACTGAACAAACAGAAACCCAATATATATTTTAAAATAAAGAAGGGTGGGGGGCTCTCGTTCAACTCGACTTGCCCACTGACTAAAGTTGACGAGAAGTTGGTCCAAATGATCTTACATGAGTATAAAATATTCAACGCCGAGGTATTGTTTCGCGAAGACTGCACTGCCGATGAGCTCATCGATGTTATCAATGCAAACAGAGTGTACCTACCCTGCCTGTACGTATACAATAAGATTGATCAAATATCTATAGAAGAAGTTGATAGAATCGCGAGGCAAAGCAACAGCGTCGTAGTTAGGTGAGTCAAGCATAGGATACTATCAGTTTTTAGAAAGCGTTCGCGCGCAATTCCACCAACAAAACTTCTAAGCTAAAATACTCTTACGACAGTTGCAACATGAAATTGAATTTGGACTACTTGCTGGAAGTTCTGTGGGAATATTTGTCACTTATCAGGGTTTACACTAAGAAACCTGGTCAACCACCAGACTTTGATGATGGATTGATTTTACGAAAGGGAGTCACGGTCGAACATGTCTGTCACAGCATTCACCGGACTCTCGCTGAACAATTCAAATATGCTCTTGTTTGGGTAAGATTACCGGATGTAAAGTATGTTTAAAAATGACGAGATATTTGCCACCTCTAAACTTCGATGAACATTCTCTTTGCAGGGCACGAGCACAAAATACTCACCCCAAAGGGTAGGATTGCAACATGTGATGCATGACGAAGATGTGATACAAGTGCTCAAAAAATAAATCGATGCAAATACTTTGGTTCGACTAATATACCATAGTATAATATACTAATGATGATGGTGAACGATATCATCAGCTTCGCAAAGCCTAATGTATATTTTATATATTCTAAAAATAAGCAATCCACAAAATGGATGAAATAACGTCACTTTTTGGGGTATAAATATCCAAGCTATAAAAAATTATACGACACATTATTTCAATGTCAATTCTTTCTTCCTCAAGTATCCACGAATTTAGTTGACTTATTACACCGTTTTTAATAAAATTGTACTGTTAATGGATTGATAAGAAACATTCTCGTCTTTTAACGTTGTTCGAATGAAAATACTTGCTTCATTATTTGGAAAAAAAAATGGCATCCCCACACCCATTATGCCAGTCTCCGTATTATTTATGAACTTATCCGACCACAGCGAAACTTTTTTTTGTCCACTGCTGGTCTTGCCGTTTGTCCTTTGCACCAAAGTTACCGACCCCAATCAAATTTCTTCAGATCTAATGAACTTTGATGTCCGCCAAAGCAAAAAGAAAAAGAATTCTTTACAAGAATTGTGGTAATTTATATCGAAATCTAAAGAAACTTTATCTCTTTTAAAGAATTTTTCTTCCTGATTCCAAATTCCTACATTTTTAATTTCCTATTCCAATTTTTTGTAATTGTTTGGAATTTGTTGTAATATCGGTATTGAACTTAAGAAAACAAGACGGGTGAGTCGATATATAACTGAATAAAACTCGAGATATGCTTCGGTGATTTGGAGTTTCAATTTGAGTCACTTCGGGTTCATCTGTGCTATTTTTCCAAATTTTCGCTTATCGTTTCAATTTTTCCGAATTTTGTTATTAGATTGACCAGTTCTGTTAGTTATATACACATTTCAAATGAAAATTAATACAAATCGTTCCCGCGCTTAGAGCATATACTACTAGAGGTACAGCTATCCAAGATGATGTCACAGAAATGTAACATGACGCCCATGAATGCGACAACTGATTTCACGTAAATAGATTACTTGAAGTTACTTATTTATTTCCATATATTCTGTTTACTGATAGTGCCAGTATGTGCAGTCAAAAGTTGCAAAAATAATAACATAAACACTAAGGATAAAATATAAAATTTTTACCATTCCCAACGGAGGATAATTACGTTCATGTTAATTACGTTTGAATTTGGCGCTTATAAAGTTCGAAAAATCATGCATGTATGTATACCAACCAAAGAAATCTAAAGAAATTTCGACCTCCGTCCAACGCCCCGTCCACTCCATGGATTTTCGGTCGGATTTCGCTTCGGCGGTTGGCAACGCCGATTTGAACCGTCGATTTTATCGTAAGAGTTGCGATTGCGAGTCAGTGTGAGTATCGCAGCACCGTAGAGTGGATATACAAGAAGTGATACTGCTTCGTCGGATAACAACAGCGGAATTCTTCGTGCGGTGATTCTTTCGCTGCACCACTTTGGTTTCATAATATAACGATTATCCACAGCGTCAACGAGCGTCACTCGTACCTATAAACGGACAAACGCACGACACTAATTCAAGGTTAGCTTTTGCACAATAATAATGTACCCAAAGGCAGTTATTTGTATTGTAGGTTAGCTGCCAATGAATGTTTAAGCTTAATTGTACATGCCCGTAATTAGCATGAATTTGACATTGCGATCCTTACAATTCTGTCACATTTACTTCCATTTGTCTTGATATTTTGCATTTTCATCAATGCGCCAAACTGACCCCGCAGCTGTAATTCTGATTTGTTTGACAGCAACGTCAATGCTTCGTTGAATTTTTCACTTCATCGTACATTTGGAATTGATTTCTTTACGAGAAAAATTCCCATTTATTGTATTTAATTATTGACATAAGAAACCTCAGCTGAAAAGAATACCAAAAATTATCGTAAAAAAGACCAATTATGATGAACCGACAGACATCGGAGAAAGAGACCTGACATTTATAATAATATAGATATTATTATGTGCCTTATAATCCCTATAATCCTATTTATCCCTGTATGATTAACTTTGTGATTTTACTTACAGGTGTAACTTTACTTTACTGGTTAAATAAACATCAAATATCAAATTTGGTAAAAGTGTCGATAATATTTTAACCAGAGAACTGTTAATAATCACAGTGTTGTTTTGTTTCAGATGTCGGGCAGCAAGTGCCGCAATTGCGGATCTACGGATATAGAAACCGATCCAGCACGCGGAGACGCAGTTTGTACACAATGTGGTTCTGTCCTCGAGGATCAGCTGATAGTCAGCGAAACAGCTTTCGAGGAAACTGCGACTGGGAATATTATGCTTGCCCAGTTTGTAGCCAGCGACAGTGCCGGCGGTGCAACAAGTTTTGGTGCAGGTATGCCTAAATATTATGCCTACTTTCGTGGTTACTTGAATCAGGCGAATACACTCGTCCGAGATTCAGCTATGCATATCACTGAGCTGTTAATCAATATTACGAGTGTATAACTAAGAAGATACGTACCTGTGATCTTGTGAAATTAGTGACAAATTTTAAGTAATTCTGTCATCTCGTTATAAACACTCACAGTTTAACGCAATTCTATCGCCAATTGTAGCCTACCATGTGAGCGGTAAAGAATCTCGGGAAGTCACTATACAAAATGCGAGGAAAGGCATAACAAATCTCTGTACTCAGCTAAGGTGAGAATATTTTTGTGCAAATAAGTATCTAATCGATACATTCATATACTTTGAATGAATCTGTGACGACTTTATCCAATACCTAGGTTAAATCAACACTGCGTCGACACTGCTGTAAATTTTTATAAAATGGCATTGAGTCGTCATTTAACCAGGGGTCGGAAACAGGAACACAATCATGCAGCTTGCGTTTACATTACATGTCGCACCGAGGGAACAGCACGTATCCTTTTCAGAACAAACCTATCATAAGTATGATCCGTGCAGAATAGTTGCGTAAACTCATTCGAAATGTTGAGAATATCTAAATATTTGATACTCGTGAATTTTATTATGATTAAAAATTATTTCTAGAAACTTTTCTGCTATATGAAAAAATCTTTTTCCTTAATAACAGATTTAGATATGTTAATTGATATTAGCGATGTACTACAAATTTGCGTTTACGAATTGGGACGGACATATTTGAGATTCACTCAGGCGTTATGCATCAACATTCCTTCAATGGGTAAGTTTGATCTTATCTCATTATAGTTTATTTTTATATTCGATGATTATCATGTGTTGGATGGAAATGGGAAAAAATATAGGAATAACGATACATCGGGTTTAATATTTTATGTGTTTATAGTATGAAATAACAATTTACATATTAGAAATGATAAATTTCTATACACGTGAAATGGCAGAAGCAGATCTAACAATATAACTCATTATTCCAACAATATTTGAATAGTATAAGAAAGTGCCTGCAGCCTAGGTGCTGATACGTATAAAACGTAACTATATATTCTTCTCATACAGAGATCTACGGGGTTTAATTTTTTCTTTTTTCTCCTCTCTTCTATTAATAGGCTAGTAGTTTATAATATCTCATACATGTCAAATTCTATGAAGATTTCGCACTTGTTGCGTAAGAAATTTTACAACCTTCGATACAACGTGTTCAAAGTGAATAGTTTTTACATCTTATTCGAGACAAGATATCATAGCCTGGTGCAATCTTAAGCTGACTATCACAATGAATGTTAGTGGTTGTACTTCAAGTATATAGTTATACAAGTAAGTGCTGACTATTTTCCGACTTTGGCTTAGGTGCCGAATTTAATAAAAATTGTATTAAAATTGTCACCACTGAATCATCGATATATATATACATATGTATAGATATGTGTGTATATATACATATAGTATATATATATATGTGTGTGTATGTATATACATATAGTATATATATACATATACAAACTTATTCAGAATAAAGTTATAAAACACTAAATCAGGAGCATAGTTTTTGTCATGACTTGTGCGTTGCTTAAAAGGTGAAGAAAAATTGAAATTTTCTCTGTTCTCTTCTATTTCACATTTGAAATTACAAGTTGATAATATTATTTGATACAGTTGCCGTGAATAAAGAATTCGATAAAATAACATTTTTTTTCTCCAGTATTTAATATTTTAAATTTAACAATGAAATCGTGAGAATGATATTTCCTAACAAGCTACACTATTTTACACTTTATAAAAGTGACGAAAACTAAATCTGGGATAATATTATCTTAGCGGTGGTCTATCTCCATGTGTAATTATAATTTTACTCATAATTGTTATTTTCACTGCAATAAGTAAAGTGAGAATAACTTTTATACATAATAAATATGGGATGTAATATCAATGTCCGATATTCAACAGCTCCCCTCAGCGCAGTGTCAATAGGAAATGGGAGCGGTAAAACCATTAGTGAGAAACATTATTGATAGTTATTGCAACGGGTAATTACACCATTGTCTCTGGGATAAAGTTGCGTCAATCATCCGTAGGGGGTCCATAAAATATAAGTTCAGGAATTTGACCTCCCTGAACTCCAGTCCCATTTGTACTTTCTGAGCTGCATTGGAATTGAAAATTAACACTGCCAATGGTTGCTTCCGACATCCCTTCTTGACCAAAGTAGCTCAGTTCACCACCGTCCAATATTGCGCTTGCGGTATAAAAACACTCAGGTTCTATTTGAATAGGATTTTCGAAGTACACGTGAAAAGTATTGCTCGAACCGTCGGAAAAGAATTTCGTATTATTTTCTGATAACACACGGCCCAATCTTTTCAATTCTATTTTAACGTTATAGTCAGCCGCTCCTGATGAACTTCCGTATAAACCAAAACCAACAACAAAAATTCGCTTATCGACGCTAAACTGAATCGAATCGCATCTCCCTCTGTAGCGCCATTGATTAGATCTGTATGCACACGACTGAAACCTGTGGCAGACCTGAAAAGAGATAATAATTGGTGTTTTGATAGCGTTTACATTCGTCAGGCATATAAGAAGGATAAGAGCGAATATTTGTTAGTGATAGAACTCGGGGTGTATCGATTTTAGCAGCGAGAGAATTTTATTCAATTTTTTATCGCTTTAAAGATGTGAAAATTCGAAAGTTTCTTATAATTTTAAAATGATTTATTTAATCGAAAACCACAGCGCTCTTAATCTCTGAAATGATATCGATTATTTTCAGCAAAGGTCGGTTTGAACATTCTATCGTTTTCTTGATAGTATCTTTATACATGTATTGGGGTGCGAGTAGATTCGAAGGAAAATATTAATAGCGATAATGATAGCGTGCATAGCAGGCAAACAAAAATTCAGACTTCTCTGTAACGTCCAACTTCAATTTATGATTTTTAGAGATGTTAGTGGCAGTTGGGGGCAAATAATTATTAAAGTTAATATATTGCTTCTAGGTAATATCAATTGTCTACAACCAATGAAAAATTGTTAGTCTGCAGCATTGAAGACATTTGACAAGTTTAGTATCAATCATAGAAAAAAAAATGTACTTCATATCGTTCCAACTTTGTTCTCAAATTCATAAAAGGGCCAATTGAGTGGCGTTAGGTAAAGTTTGGTGGTAAGTGAAATACAGAAATTGAAAACGGAAGAATATCAAGTTAAAAAAAAAAAAAACAGGTACGCTTGAAATTCTCTGACAAGTAGTAACAGCTACCAGCAAATTATATGATCTGCGAACACTAATAGAGAATATAGTATTGATAAAAAATCATGAAATAGATTAGGGACAAAAACCAAAAACGTTGTGATTCACCTGAGTCTTCAGCCCTTGTCGAGGTTTGATTGGGTAACAAAGTTGTGGCTTGCTACTTGCAGTGAAATGGAGAAAAATGTCTATTGTTTCCTGTGGGTTTAGAATCCCAGTTTGTGCTACGCCATTAGCAAACTCCTCTAAGCTCATAGCCGGGAGTCTTATTAAATTTAAGGCAGGTCCTAGAAGAAAGAAATAAAAGTTTTACATCCGTAGCTAAAGGTCTTTGCAAGGTGGGGAAAAAAAAAAAAAAAAAAAAAAGAAACAACAATTATTTGCTCATAACACATAGTATTGATGTGCGATGGAACGTTTCAGAAAAGTTTCATGCAATTCGTGAGCCAAGTAATGGCCGAAAACACGATCAATCATTATCACTTTGACAATAATATATTTGTGGTGCTTAAAATTATTGTAATCACCGTTCCGTCATACTGTAGATGTACGTACATTTGATGAGAGGCTGAAAAAAAAATAGGAATAAAACTCACCTAACAACCGTCTCTGATTGGCGGGTGTAGCCTCTAGTTCACGGCGAGCGCATTCGGCGGAGGCCCATCTGAGAGCTGCATCCCATAGGTGGGTCTCCTTGCAGTTTAGGGTCTCTCGAGAGAGGACAGACTCGAGGGTGTGGATGTCTATATCCACAAACCCGTCCGACCTCAGGGCCATTTCTGCCTGCAGGCAAATTATTGTTGGAATGTCTCAAAAATTGCATGTTGTGTCATTCGAATCATATATTTTGTTTCGTCAATACTAGGAGCATTTGGTATTTTAATGACTTTACTGAAAAATATTGCATTGTGAAAATTAGCTGATAACAACAATACCGAAGTAGTAAAATACCAAAATATCAATGGTTGGAATAAATTTTGATCGTAAAAATTATTCGTGCACAGTTCGTGCACGCTTCTCGAGATTTCGGTTTTCCCTATTAGAATTAAAGTTTCGTATGAGTCTTAAATTTCTTTGCTAAGATTACAAAATCGGTACAAGAAATGAAAGTAAATATCGCAGAATTAAACCGATGAGACATAGTTAATTATTGGGCCGATGAACGCAAATGATACAGAACTTAGAAGTCTTCGGTAAAAAAAAAAATAAAAATCAAGATTTTCACCATAACAGATTCAGCCAGATAAAATCGAAAAATACAAGATTCGATTCTTGTTGCTCAGGTGACTGTCGTGCCGCGATTCTCTGTTGCACACGAATACGAGATACAATATACATATATAATAAGTGGCAATTAACTTGTCAATATTCATTTATTCTCATTTGTCATATCAAGGCAGTGATATTCAATATGTATATATATTGAATATTTAACTACAGTATACAATATAACAGTAAGCTTTGTTGCATATTGGTCGGTTCTCTCTTGCATACTGATATAAGTCGATACAAGTACGAAAAGGGACATTATAATCTTTGGTTATGTCGTTGTGTGCATCTGATGACGGCTATGGCAATACATATTAGCAATGTAACGAATAACCAACACTGTGCTTTTTGTCCGCGCAAAATTCTTCTCTAATTCAATAACAATTCATTGGATATGTATAACTATGTCTATATACTTTGCCAGTATCGACAGTATTATTTACCTTTGAGCAACAAATTTACACTTAACGTACCACAATTTCTTAATCAACACTGATTCAGTTCAATTTTATTCAATCTACGTATAAGCTGCGTATGCCTATTAGCTATTTGAACTGGCCAACTTTTATGGTGTCAACTATAACTTGAAAAACGGGTTGATAGAGTCTCCAGAAGGGTGTTCATATACACCAGCCAATCGGCATTGTGGTAACAATAATGATATAACCCAATTCAGTACAGTGAAATTGAGTTTAAAATCTTCAACTTGACGCTTAGAGATTTTTATAAAACGATCACACTGTCGGCATTAGCAATATATGAAATGTGATCGTCGAAAAGAAAAAAAAACTTTGCAACATTCTATGTGGAAGTAGTTGAACAAATTTTTTTATGTATGTCTAGAATAGTCGTCGCAATCATTATTGCAGCACGCATCCAGATTGATATTATTTTCGTTACTTTCATAATCGTCGGCATAGATGTCTTGATAAGTTACATTCTCTGTGACTTCAATGCCTAATCTGTTATCTGGAAAATATGGTTCACTTCTAGTTCGGCTGAGCGAAAATATTGGATGATGATAGTTTAATTTCGTTTCAGGAGGTGAACAATCACTTTCTGAAAGACAAAGCGAGTATGGAACGATTTGAAACCTATTACTTTGGTAAAATCCATTACTGGAATTCAGCTTATAATTCTTATAAACATTCTGACTCTGTAAATCAACGAAACGACTTCTGGGAAAAATATTATCACCGTCGCTGAAACTAAAAGTTCGATAAACACATCGGTTGTCTGAACTCGTTTTATCGTCCGCAGAGCTATTGGTGTCGCTTTCGCTTAAGCGGAGAGATCCCAGAACCCGCTGATTCTCACTTACTTGAGCGTCAATAACTTCCCAGCAGCGTTGCATAAGGTCTGGCTCTTCGAATAGTCGCGACTGGCTCAACAGAAGGCAGGCATTCTTGGCGGTTAAACTGGTTTCTAAATAATTGACACACGCTCGTGCCAGGTGGGGGACAATGTACTTCTTTGCTACATACAAAGTAGCCAGGACTGTGTCTGCCTCCAGTTGAATCTCGTCGCAGTACATGTACCTTGAAAAATATTTATCCCCATTGCATTTCAAAATTTCTCGTTATTGCACGACTCGGTATTTTCCTTATCAGAAGCATCAAAACAGTTTGATGTTATTCTGACAAGATATATGCTCATTTAGTTATCGAGTTGTTTATTATTCATTGTGCTTACTTCAGTAGAGTGAGAAACGCTGCAGGTTCCACATCAGGTACTTCGATATCTTTTTTATTTTCTGCCAAACCTCCGTAAAACATGGCATAGAATACGGAACTTCCCGTGGCTAATACATATTTGTGGGCTGGTATGGGTTGAGTGTGTCCTGAAACAGTCGTCAGGTCACAATACACCATCTTTCCTTACTTTTTGCGACCCTTAATTTTCAAAATTACTCTGAATCAGCTATCCGTGCCAATGAGATGAAACTGTATATTTACCCGGACTTCCAACAATGAACTGTACATCTGCCATAAGATGGTTGTTGAACATGGCAGCATTGCGTTCACGCACGCTTGACTTTGTCGCTTGCCAATTCGGATCTTGGGTACAGTCTTCCGGTGATGGAAGATTTAGTTGCGTTATTTGGGAAGAAAGAGAGGATAAAGGCGAAGCTGGGGTGCTCGCTGGCTGCGTGATAGCACCTTCGCGCTGCAATATCACCGAAGACGATAGAGGGCTGACTGACGGCGGAGAGCCTGACACATTGTTTGGCGACTCGGCTGAAACACAATATAGGAAAAAGTAGACGTAATTGTGCCGATGCTATACCTCGATCATTAGTTCGGAATTCTCAGTGTAACTTGTTGCTAACAAATTTAGTTGGTAATTTCGGCGCAACATTATTCGACATTGAATTACTCATACTTCTAATATTTACTTGGTATTTCCCTGATTCCAAACAGTCCTTTGTAATACATGTCAGTGGATACGGATCGTTGTACTCAAGTAGTGATTTGCAACCAAGTGCCAAATTTATTGTAGCGAGGAGTGAAAAGGTGAAAGTTAGAGAAACAAAAACAGAACGAAAGAAAACTTGTGAGGTGTAATCCTGTAATTTTACGAGTCAGTGAATTGTACAAAGGCAAACTGTGGGTCATGGACAGGTCGGAGTTCCATATTCAATGGTAATCAATTCTAAACCTAGTACAGTAGCAGTTTGTCACGTCATATTTCGCTCATTAATTATGTAAACGTGGACTGCTCGATGAAGCGATAGGTATTTAGATGGTTAAATAACCAACTCTGAAGGCGTAGAGTTTTTTTTGCTCTTCTGTCACAAGTTCCTGGAAGCGATCGAGCGAACCGATGGAACGAACAACGCATATACACTGTACACAACCAGTTGTGCTAGATTAAGGTTATAATACATGGTACAGTAGAAATTTAGAATTATATCCCGTGTAAAGAAGGAAATTAATACCCGAAAAGTGAACTATACAAACAGCGGTAGTATGCGAGATCTATCTGAAACGACATGCACAAACAGAGAGTTGAAAACAGGAAGTAATGCAAAATGATGATTGACGGAGTTTATATCGAAAAAAAATAAATAAATAAATAAACAAACACTGCCTACTCCCTTCGATTACGAACGTAGTGGAAGGAAATTTTATAATTACCGTCAGTATACATTATTTTGTATACGTTCTTGCCGATATCTTTTTTTTTTTTTTCTATTTTTATATTTATTTATTACTTTAGTATGTCCAGCAGTTGCTGTATTCGTACGTTTTTGAAAACGACATCGTGTTGCGAAAGAAATGAGAAATCTGCTGGTCGTTATACACTCGAATCGACAGAAGAGAGTCGGTCGGTCGTACGGGGGAATTAGAAAACACTGAAATCGCCGTCGGTCGCCGCCATCAGTACCGCTTCACACACCAACGCGTTTCGTGACATCATTAACCAGACGAAAGGGGCATGCGTGTGTTTGTGCGTGCGTCACGCATTAGGGAACCGCTGCTGAACGATTCTTTGCGGGAGCCGTGAATAATACGGAGCATAAATGTAACGTCACGTCAGTACCCCTAACCGGCAATGCTATTAAGTTGTATCGGTCGGTAAAAGAGAAACTGAGGTTTCGAATCGACTCGGCTGAAGCAGTAACGTTAATGTACCAAAACGTTGAGAGAAAAATTACTATTCTGCACCTTTAGAATACCCCCTGAAGAAATTGAAATTTACAAAATCTAGGTTTGTTTATGCTGTATTAACAGTTTACCAAATCTAAAGTAATCCTAATGTTGCAACATGTAACGACTTTTGCCAAAGATGCATCATTAGAATAACGTTTCAAATTTGAGAGTGATTAAGATCGCTGTGGTTCAGCCGGTACCGAGGCAACCCTCCTTGCATCGGTGTTTTGCGGTCCGACGCAATACGGAGCTTGCACAAATATGTGTGCGTAAGCGTAAGTTATTACGCATCGCGTTTGGCGTGAACCAGAACGGAATCAGTTGATTCCGATATTTTTGATTACGTTTAAACAAATTCGTAAACTGTGAAAAAATCGTTACTTGCTAGAATTCTGTGATCAACACGACCGTCATTTACTACTTGCTTATTTTACACCAGTTAGAGGTATGTGATGTATGTGCGGCACTCACCGTTCACCCAGGCATTTGTTTGTGTTACGGATATGTTATCCTGGAAACGTTTCACCGGTTTTGGAGCAATTTTTGAATATAAATTAGACATCGCCATTTTGTCGAAACTTCTTTAAATAATCTGTACAGTATCCTTGTACTTTAGTCTTTCGTATTTATCTGTATTATCATATACCCCAATGAAACATTCAACGTGAAAACGGTTTGTACAAACTCGAGGGCTATTCTAGACTGTTGAACTGGCGACAAACCAACTAGACAACCCGTCCTGCCGCAGGCGCCAACGGTCGATATAATACACCTATAATTCAAAGTGCGCAACTCCGTTTTTCGATCTCCGCCAGTTCGCTACTCGGAACCTCTCCCTTTGTATGTACCTTATAGTACCATCACACACATGCGCACATCAGTCTCGTCGTATAGTTTATCTTCGCATCGAAAATGCGCAGAATTCCACTCTTAAGATGCTCGTGCATAAAGTGCAAATGTACTTCTTTTTTTAAAAAAAAAAGTCGATATCAATTTTTTTACAAATATTCATACAAATGCAGTTTCCTCACGTTCACCTGTTGGTTCAAAACCAACGAAGACAAAACAGAAATAATAAAAACACAAGAAAAAAGTGCAAATGAAAATTATGCCTCACATCATAACCGTGAAATCTACACCTCAATCGACCCCATTTGCAATTACTGTAGTACAGTATAGTATACGCAATAATTGTCAGTGGCGGATAAACCACGTGCAGCGTTCTCTTTGGCTCACGCCACATTGTAATACCTCTGCACACATAATATCGTTTCATTCGTTTTTCACCTCAGTGCGTTATACCTATATATGCGCATTACAGGTATGTCCCAAGCGGTTACGTAACGTGTAATCATGTTCTGTCTGCAGACGTGCCACGGGCGCACGTGGAGTGCTCGACAGAGAAAGGTTAAATACGAGAATACCGGTCGTGCGTGGATGCGCTTTGTATGCGTATCACAAGAATTACCAAAAATAATCGATTACTATTTCCCGATCAATCGAGTATAATCGATTATTTTTCAAACTCGATTAATCGACCGACTCGATTGTTTTTGTCTTTCACTCCCATGAACGACGCAGTACAGTATCGATTTATGTCATTTTTACCGATCGAATGGAAACGTGTTCGATAACTTTGTTGGACTCGATTAATCGATGAATCGATTATTTTTAGCTCAATGTCCAAATTGACCGCGTCTCGTGATATAGATGCTCGGTTACCTTGGTCCCAGGGTTTCATTGTACTTGTCAGACATTAAATCGGTTCGAAAGCGTTCTGTAATAATTATAGCGTCTACAATTTGTTGTTGCACGATCTCTTAAGGTGTATAAAATACTGTACATATACCTTGACAGAGAATTTGTTGCTTCTTCAAAAGCGCCTGTGTACCATGATCTATGATTGTTACACGTAAGCATAGGATGAAATTTTATGAGACTAAAGTTAGTAACGTTACTTTAACGATGCGTGTGCAGTTCGAACTTTAGAATGTCCTCAAATTCAGCTAATAAATAATAACAAAGAAAACCGGTTCACATTTCGAAAGATCAACTCCGTAAAAGTCGTCCTAAAATTGTATAACAACTGTTTTTTTCCATGACGTTTCGTTACGTTAACGTTAATAACTCCAGCCTTCTTAAATTTTTCAACTTTTACCTCCGCGTCTATTTAGGCCCCTTCTACGAAGACTTCCGTAGTTTTGGCTGACCATGGGTATCCTGTCTTCGGCACCGACTATCGCGTGATTTTCTTCAATCGTTGCCGACTCCAGTTGGAATCTTCTTTCATCCGGGGACCCGGATGTTTCCTCCTCTTCGAGGATCAGAGCCGCCAAATTTGCTATTCCTCTGTGGAGGCCGTTCTGCTCGCATCCAGGAACTATTCCCAGTCCGATACGCGAACTGATCTCACTCACGACGTCGCGCACCAACATTTTCATATCAAGTAGCCTCCGTTCGCCCTCTCGCCTGCTTTTTCTTCCTTTTTACTCAATTATTCACGTTCTTACTTTTATCATCCAGCCACCTCAGGGTGATTTTTCTTTCTTTCTTGTCGCATCATTCGCAGAAAATCGTAGAATCGCAGTTTCCTACGCTACCGATCGGCAAGGGATCGTTTTCACGTTTCATTGTTACTCTCGCTTGCGATAATGCAACAGTTGTTTGACGATTTTATTCGCTTCTCAATTGTCTAACGGTTAAACGAAAACTCACCTCTTTCATTATTATCACAAGTTTCCGATCTCTTCACCGAGCACAGTCTTTATCTATAATCAAGTATAAAATACAATTGCAGTCATCTCGTCGTGTATGAAATTTGACATTACTATATCAGAATATAGGTATAATTATAAAATTTTTTTCTTCCATTGCTTAACAATGTTACCAGCTGTAGGTACGTATGTATGTAACTGTATACACATTCACGTGTACAAGGTATGCAGTTTAGTGTTGCAACACCGTGACGGCACAGCCACCTTTCCCTAACGTTGCCGGCGGCCCTCCCTCCCCACTTGAACCTCGCGACACCTTGGTTTGCGATTTTGTTGTCTGATTTGATTCGTTTTTCGCAAACTTGGACTTGCATTTAATTTAAGAAGCTTACTGCGCTGTCGGTAAATGGGTTTTCTTCACGATATATTGTACGTTTTTATTCTTTCATAGGCAATCCTTATCCCTGTATACGAATCAGGGTTTCAAATAATACGCGACATTAAACACTGCTATATCCTTTCTCCAATCGAACGTTATATTTATTGTTAGTAATTTTATCAGTTCGTGGAACTCTATAACAGCTGAAACATTTTATTCTCATCTTTTGACAAGTAATTATAAATCGATTTTGTCTCCTTTCTAATTAAGTTAATGGGGATTCCTTAATATTGTGGAAAAACCTACAACGAACAAACACATTTGAAAATTCACGTCGCCTTTCAAATGTAACACGGCTATAATACCCGCTCGTACCTTTTCATCATTCCCATAGTGTTCGGCGAACGTCGAGTGACGACGGTGATAATAATATTGTTTTTGGCCTCGGCAATGCGCGTCTCTCAGTTTCTGATCGTGAATAAATTGCGCAACATTGTTTCGCGGAATCTTCGCTTTCCCCCCCCTCCTCGTAGTACGACGCTGAAGTTAGTAACGTTATTGCAATGATTTATTTTTCGGAAAAATCGTTACTTCACAATTCCACGGGTGTCCGAAATGCTGTAAAACATAATAAGATAAAACTTATTCACATTCTCAAAAACTTAGCTACTTCAAAGTCACTATAAATATGCAAAGTATTAATTTTTCTCCCCCAATGTTTCGTTCCGTTAACGTTACTAACTTCAGCCTCATCTCGGAGTCACGTTTTGCGTATTGGAGGATGACTTTTCTCTCATTCTTTGTTTCAATTCTTTTCTTCCATCGTTTGTTCTTATTTTACTTCATCGTGATGGCAATGAGGATGATTGTTATTATCCTCATGTTATTGACGTCGAATTCATGAAAACAATCATACGGTCTATAATAATGCGCGGTAAAATGAGTATAATTATTATACCTATATACGGTTGTTTTTCACGAATATCAGTATATAACGAAGTATCCATGAAAAAAGATTCGTCTACTGATAATATTTAAACAGCTTCGTCAAGTTTTTACTCAACAGATAAGAAGCGAACTTTATTCATAAATCGCATCGGTATGAAGGATAATTGAATTTCAAGGCGATCGGCCAGCCTAACTTGTACGTCACTCCGTCGGTCAAGGTTTTCCGTTGAATCATGGTGTTGAAAGCAGTATTTTGATTAGATTTCGCGTATGGAAAAAAGAAAAAAAAAATTCCAACCAATATTCCTTCGATATGTTATTGCTAAAAATTCAACTGTCGTATTTCATCTGTATTACGCGATATATAGGGCATTTTGGGTTTAAAACTGAAAACAACGTATTGAAATTTTGAAAAATAATTTAGTGTGTTTGGACCGGTTGAGACGAAAAATGTAAAAAAAAAAAATTCCGCAAGACTGTTGTTGCTAGGTAAAAATTCTCAATAAAATCAAAAATACACGAACGTCGTTTACTGTACGTTTCATAAGAAACTAATCGATATAGTTGATCCACGTTGCGAAATTCATTTAAAATAAAATCAGGCGGCATTTTATAATTCGTTGAAACTCAATTTGATTCTAAGCTTTCTAAGTTTTCAGGTTTTATTTATTTATTTTTTTTTGTTTCTTTTTTTTTTTTGCGTCTCGTCGGCATCAACTCAAAGAATTTCCATCAACACGACTATAACACACAAAATACGATGCAATGTTGTATACGCTTATAAAAAAAAAATATTACACTGGCGTATTTATGCGCAAAGCATAACATCGTTACAGTATGAATGATCAAAGGTTCGCTGCTGAAGATTCCATTCGACAAAATAATAGGCTGACCCTCTCTAACCCAACTCACGATTGCTTACATATATATTATATGTATAACGCAGAAAGATAAAGAAACCGAGGCACATTGTTAACGAGTGCATATAAGTGTAATCTACGTGCAATGTGCTTTCGCCTTTACATCGTACATCATTGATATCATATTATAGCAAGTACACCTATCGCATCATATTCTCGTTTAACAGTCAGAGTTATTATACCATATATTATCATTTCTGATACAGTCGCACAATCTGTACCATTATATAATACTTATCGCATCATAATAAATCAGACACAAAACCTGTCCAATCGGTTTTTGTTACTTCAATAGTTTGAATTATAAAAAATTCCTATTCTCCATTATCGCATGGTGAAAATTTTAAACGACGATGTAAAAAAACATAATAAAATATATATACACACACACACACACACACACACGTATCACGTTCACTGAGCACCAGAAAAAAATAAATATATAAATAAATAAAGAAAAGCAAATAAAACAGTAACAATTACTTTGTTTGCACTTTCGTTGTTAGAAAATAAAAACTCTAGGTAAACTTATCCGCAGTTTAAATAATGTTTCGCATACTGTTGGCCCCGTAAACTTCATGTATCCGTGTAATTTATTCCTTGCTACGAAATCACCGCGAGTTGACACTAGTTTGCCCACACCGCCGCGTTCTTTGGCTCCGGCAACACTTTTACACGTCTTTACACTATGCCGCTACCAACCGCTGCCCTGATACCCCCAAGCCTTTACCGAGGTCTTCGGGATTTTCTCCCCACCTTCCACTAGTTTTTTCTGCCTTTTCATCTCCTCCCTCCTTCTCTCGCCATCTCTCTCTCTCTCTCTATCTATCTCTCTATTTATCTATCTCTCTCCTTTTTCATCTTTCTCTTTATTTGCCACCCTTCCCTCGACTACTTGCCCCCTCTTTGCCCCCTCCCGACCCCCTCCCCAATCGTTGTACTCGCTAATCACTTATGGTCACGTGTCTCAACAGTGACAACATTATTGTAAACAATGTCGTATTCTGTCGTTTTTTTGCCGCGGAAAATCCGACGTCTGCCGAGCGTAATAAATACCTATACTTATATGTATATACATATACTCGTTCAACCGATGATGAAATGTGAGAGGAGAGATTTCGACTGGCAATGCGTAAAATTGTAATAGGTACCATTATAGCTTATATCTCGTGAGGTATAATAACATTTAATGGAAATTCATTTTCTTGTATATTACAAAAAGTTTGGCTCTCTCCTGTGTATATATTATATATATATATATATATATGTATTAAATTCAATAAACCTTGCTCGGTTTGTCCTTTGTTGCTAAACGGAAGATATAAACGTATAAGACAAAATTTACTTTCACATCGATTGGTCGACAACTTATAAATATGTACCTCTTATATATAAAAGTTTGTCGGGGGGGGGGGGGGGGGGGGATATTTACGTTGCCTAATTATCATTGAAAGTCATCGTACATGCATAGGTATGCATTTATTATTGGTTGCCAAATGAATTCATCCGATCTATAATAACAGTGCAAGGTGAAGAAAATTAACGTTTATATTTGTCTTATTATCGGAAAATTTTATTGAGGATAAAAAATGCAAATGAGTTTTCTAGCTGTAATGAAAAAAAAACTGCCATGCTTCGTTATTCTTTTTAATTATGGTCACTCGTACGATATATTTTTTTAACTATGTATTTCGATAATTTGATGCTACTGCGATGAGAACTCGACGTTAATCAAGACATTATTCGGGTGAAAAAAAATTTAGTCAATCGAACAACCGTATTTAACATGTTGGAATTTTTATAAAATATTTTTAACACGTTTTTTGGTAATGGTAATAATATTTTAAATCGTTATTCGTAACGATACCGATTTTACGAGGATATTGTAGTAAGTGTAACAAATGAAATTTATTTATGCAATAATATTGCACTCTGCGCAGGAATGTAAATTAAGATTTCCACACTTTAAATATCTGTGCCTATAATAGCCGGTGTATTAGCATGCTTATAGTTGGCAAAAGATAAGAGTTTATAATAAACTTTCGTCCGAGATCTGTTAGTGCCATAGCGAAAGTCCGCGCCTTCACTTTCAGTAATTCACTGTGTTCTACTTACGTTGTAGTATAGAATGACCAAGAACGCGTTAAAATTTGAAATTCATCCACTCGCCCACACGAATCAAAACCCACGAAATCGAAGCGTTCGATCTTTCCTATCTGTTACTTCCATCATCCGCCTGTCCTGAGAATGGATTTATGTTTTATTATTATTTATGGATTATTAATTTGTGATTATATGTAGAAGGCGACAGAGCTCCGCAGTAATCGAATGTTTGCCAATGAGATATGAAGGAAATTGCGTACTAAACAATTTATCACTTACAAGTTTATTTGCAGCCTTATCATCTTCATGCATTTTATGTACATCATATATTCGAACGTCCTTATATTTTAGATCCTTGCCTCTACATCATGCGGTTTGCAAATAAACTTGAGTTTGGCGAAAAAAGTCACGAGGTTTCGATGACGGCACTCAGAGTCGTGCAAAGGATGAAAAGAGATAGTATTCACAGCGGTCGGAGACCTTCCGGTTTATGCGGCGCCGGTAAGTTCAAGGGACTTCCTCATCTTCCTAAATTATACCTGTGTGGGACTGTGTGCATGATGCACACCTTTGCATCATCACTGCTTACATTACGTTAAATTGCATGGTACAGTGCTTAGCCATGTATATTTAGTACCAAGTCAGGCTCAGACTTCCGGCAGCCTTCAGAATATTTCAGACCTTTGATACGTGTTCAGTAATCGTGGGGGAACAAAGTTCGGGGTCATCGAGTTTTCTCGTTTTACTGTTTGATCATATTTTGCGGTTTATTTATTCCACTTTGGTTTGTTCACAAGTCAACTAAGAATTTTTTCATCTTTTAAAACTTTTTTTTTTTATTAATCCTTGAATTACAGCACTGCTTATGGCTGCACGACTCCACGAGTTCAATAGATCCCCGGGTGACATTATAAAAATTGTCAAAGTACACGAGTCGACGTTACGAAAAAGGTAAATTTTATACAACCCACGTACGTTTAACCGCCTGTAATATTGTAGGTATAATTCTTATGTTTATTACTGCAGGCTGATAGAATTCGGAGATACTCCATCCAGTGCTTTGACACTTGAAGAATTCATGACGGTCGACCTGGAGGAAGAACAGGATCCACCCGCCTTCAAAGCGGCTAGGAAAAAGGACCGGGAACGTCTACAGAAGGTATCGTCACCTTAAATTTACACATCGGATTAATATATGATTCCAGTTGTCGATCTGAAAAATTCCTTTGCACTTCGTTCCATCTTTCTCGCATTCACTTCTTGACATGAATACTTCGTGTATACGTCGATTTTCATGATATCCAGAATTTTTTCAAAACGTTCTTTACTCCAATGATCACTATTATTATCATAATCGTTACTATTATCGTTGACGATTTATTCTGTTGATATTTCATCTAGTTGGAAAAAATGTCCAACGAGTTCAACGAGCTCCAATCCGAAATTGACAAGCAGCTGGAGGAACAGAAATCTGGGAAAGCAAGACGAAAGAAAGATGGTAATGTGATAGATATGTTTCAGCTTTATACCCCTTTATTTTTATTTCTAATCGTACTCTTATCCTGTATTTTTCCGACTACTTTCCGTTCTCAACATTAATAACAATATGAATCATTGTAATATGGTAACAGTTGCAATTCACTGTTTAAATTGCATGTTAAAACTTAACCTCCGGTATTTTTATTCTTCAGCGTCAAATCCAGAAGAACTAGACGCTGACAGGTTTATAAGAGAGAGCAATTTGAACATTATACAGGACTGCTTGACTGGGATGGTCGAGAGTTCCGGAAACGCTGCTGAAGATCACGACGATCCTCCACCCATCGTCGATTCCGGTGCAGTTCCTCGTTCTTCGGAGTATTTGGCCATGGGCTTGGGTAAGATTGCTTGCCTTGATTCAAAACAGGTTTGAAATAATTATGCAAAATCAAGCATATCCGGATGCAGTTCCGGGTATATATTAATTACGATTATTGGTAATTCGCACCATTTCCGGTCAACAGATTATATATTGTTAAAAAAAAATTCTTAGGCCCAGACATTGCTTCCATGGGATTAGCATCTTCGTTGGACGACAGAAGCAACGCCCCGAAAGAAAAGGACGTCTCGATTTACGAAAACGTGAGTTCGAGGTATCGTATAACACAATTTCTGAATCCTTACGAGTAATGGCTCTTATACGATTCGTGGATTTACCGATTCAGGGTTCACTGGAAATTGACATGTCAGGCATCGACGATGACGAATTGGATAGCTACATTATGTCTGAAAAAGAGTCGCGATATAAAGGGACATTGTGGAATAAGGTGAACGCGGAGTACCTTGAACAGCAAAAAGGTAATAAAGAAACGGATTATCAGAAAATCAAGTCTGGGGTATACCTACTTACATATTTGTGCTCAGTTGCAATCCCCAAATTTTGGACAATGCTCACTATACGATTACCGTATACCTGTTCGAAGAGAATGCGAGAGACCAACGAACTTAGAGTTGAATGGCTACTGAAGTTTAATCGGTAATTTGTATGATAGAAAAGGAAGAGAAGCGTCAGAAGGAGAAGGAGGAAGGGAAACCGGAAAAAAAGCGCAGACGAACAGCTCCGCGTAAGCAGAAGAATCAGGGACCAGCAAATAGTGCGGGTAAATTTATGCCACACACTGCAGTGCTTTTAATCGACTCATATTTGTCAATTACTTCATGCGTCTAAACTGTGTTTTACAGGTGAAGCAATCGAAAAAATGCTACAAGAAAAGCGGATATCTTCAAAGATAAACTACGAGGTACTTAAGAGCTTGAGCACCGTGATACCGGCACAGACGACTGGCGAGCAGTGCAACGATTCAGAGATTTTACCTGTACCCGCTTCGCCCTCGGCTCAAGATTCTTGTCAAACTTTCAGTCCTAGTCGGGCGTACGTAATTTTCGATACTCATCCTTTTGCCGACCGCACAATTCCTTATGCAAATGTTACTCTATTATTACCACCCATTCTAACAATGACCATTATTCTATATAAATTTGCAATATTATACATATCGTATTTATAGAAACAAAACACCGAGTGTTAAGGTCGAAGAATCGGTCGGAATACAACCGCGAAAGTTTCAAGGTCCAAAAGTCAACGCAAAACGTGCGCGGAAAATGGTCCAGGTTGGGCTTCCGCTTACCGATACGGAAATTGTCACTCAGGATGAGCCGTCAAAGGTTGAGGTAGCCTTGCCCTCGACACCAGTCGGGCCTGAACTCACCTCAGATGCTGGTAATTCTCTTTATTCCGATCTGCGTGCCATTGTTGCATAAATATAAAATTCAATATGGTAGCAATTGATGTGTGTTACATGACACTAACAAATTAGCAATACTTTGATTAATTTGGAATATTTTATCTATCCAGTCGGGGAAAATGAGGATTACGTGGACGAGGAAGCCGACGTAGATGCCGAGGCGGATGAGTTGTCTGTCGGCCAGATGCTGGGTCGGTATACCGGTGATGACGATTACGGATACGGCTACGAAGATGAGGATTATTGAATTTTTTTCAGAGTGCGGACACGTAAGACTTTTGATACATATAAAATATGTAATCACGGTACGTGACAGCGTCACGTGAATTTACAGAATAACTTTTTGACTTCGTTATCAGATACTTTTACTTATGGACATTTTTAGAGTTCGCACGTCTGATGAGCTACGTCAGGCCGAGGATGGATGAATCTTGACGCAAAATGAACGTGAGCTCTCGGCAAATAATCTCACGCCTTACATGCGCTACATTGGGTTAATCGACATTAGTGTATCGTTAACAGCGTCGGGCCTGATTATCTGAAGTTGAGACTAATGAATTTTTCCAATGCTCATTGCTGTAGTGGGCTGGTAAAATTCAATGTTGTACAGACCGTTCGAAAGGTGGAGAACAACATCACAACGCGTGACAACCACGTCAAATTCCCAGTCGGTGAATAATTGTAATTTGTGGACATTTACTCGGTTTCTTGATACGTCTAGATGGTGAAGAATTATGCATTTATTCGGTCAACTTTCGTTATGTAAGTTGAATTCATACCTATCATCTCAACGAATTCAAAGCGAATTCAAAACGGGAGGTACGGTATTTAACGATGGAAATCGGACTGATTTTCGTGATATTCACAGTTATTTCGACAAGTATTTCAATGTTTTCAGCAAATATGTGCTAGCCAACAGTGTATGGAAAACGGTGGCACATGAATGGTAAATGAATGAGAAAATAAAGAGTAATGTACCATTGTTCATATTTTACACTCTTCTTCTCCAACTCGTACATGACTATTTCGACATCCTTGAATAATCTGATCCATTTTCAGGCTGCTCTTTTATATCATTTAAGGCAAAACTAATATTTCTACTCGCGTCGTAAGGCGTCGTGGTATTTTATGACAAAACGTTCCTGAGCGTAGGTTTCAATGCTACCGGGACGCATCATTCTCAAATTCGTAATGGCACGTTCAGGTGCAAGATCTTGAAATTTAACCAAGTAACAGGCAGCCATCAGACCTGTTCGACCTCGACCGTGATAACAATGCACACAGACTACCTGCAACTTGTAATTCGGTCTTAGTGGAAACCCTACTTATCAAAGAAAAGATATCACATTCTCAAGCCGCGAGTACGTCCTGCTCATTCGAAGGATCATCGACTACGACAAGATTAATCATCTCAAAGCTGCAAGAGCTTAACATTAAAAGTTGCGAAGCATTATTAGTGCATTCTATAAGCACTGTGAGATCAGAAGGATACTTTCGGAACTTATACTCACGCCGCCGTCGACCTCAGCTCTTCGGCAAATATCCATAAATCTATCAACTTCCGCCAAGGTGGGCGCTTCGAATTCTTCTATTGGAATTTCCGTCCAATTCATGCCAATCGGAATAGCTTCAAACGGGGGTCTCCTTTCACGGCTTAAAGTAACCAAATGCGTGATGCCTTTATCCGCCAGGAACTGTATATTCTCTTGAGTTTGGGGCCATCCTGTACAAGCAAGTTTACCTGGACACGTGCAGGCAGCATGATATCATATGTTGTTTCGAATGGGAGTGCGGAAGTTGAACGATGTCTTACTCACCCGGTACAACCCAGGAGAAATTGAACGGGGCGTGAGAAACGTCGTCTCTACTCATTCAAAGTCTGTACGCTAATATTTCATCCGTATTATGTATGTACATACAACGCAAGGAAAACATTGATTTGGTCGATGATACATTTCATCACATTTCGTTGGAATTTTTCTACAAACGGTAACGACTGTATTGAATAATCCTCCGACGGACGCGTTTGCATATCTATTCAGTACGCAGTGATGCGTACGGACTGAACGCGAGGCTGATCGCTCACATCGAAATTCTAGAATAGGTTCCCGCAGGTTCGCAGAGCTAAAAATATATGGTGCTACTAGAAGTCCGCATAACTTATGTTGGTGTCATACATGTATATGCATTCGACTCCAATGCGTAGATTAGAGCTTTAAAATAGGATTTGCTGCCTTGCGGCAAAGTGGCTACGATAATTCATTAATTTTATCCATCCATTGATGTCTGTACATTTTCAGGTAATGAGCCAGACCATGGGCACTGTTTTCAACCGATTTCGGAAGGTTGTGAGAAAAAAGCACGGTAAAAAGTGCAGGCGCACGTCGGACTAATAGAGTTTTGCATATCTGTAATGCCTAAAATATTTCAACAGCAAGTTGAAAGGTCACTGGAACAGCTGTGGACGATAAGCTACATTTGATAACTTCGTGTACACAGTTATTCTTCTCTGGATCCGATAATTAACGGTAATCGATTGATTCAGCCTCAAAGGATTACCATCCACAACGCAGTTACGGTAGTCCAGTCTCTCGATTGGATTTGGTCGAGTTCCAAAGAATGCGTCTGTTGTGTGTGGTACATTAACATTTTTTTGGAGTGACGAAGTACCGTGTTGAAAGGAAAAATGCCCGATAGTACGTTATCGCATACATGATATACGTACATATACATGCATGTTTAGTAGCAGTAAGAGCAACTACGACACAGTAACAAAGTATGAATGTGAGAACACATAGCGATAACTCGATATTTAATATAAATAGATGGAATTCCATATAACTAAGCGTGAGTCGAGACTGTTCCGGTGCTGTGGTAAGGAACTGCTTCCATTGCGTGTTAACACCGACTGTGAAATAAATTTCCTACTCTACAGAGAAATTGTGGACAATATTGCGTTGAATATATTTGTACCTATAATTTTTCTAACTCTGGACAACGATTCGTCAGTATAACAATTACAAAACATTTTTCATTTAATTTTTACACTGTTAAATAAATATATACATGTCACGTGTTACCAAGAATAAGGAAAAGGAATATAAAGTTGTGGTCAGGAAACTACGTCTTGGTATATATTTTCGATAACACACCATGTGGCGTGTAAAGATACATACGCCATTGAGTGACGCCCAGGAGAGATGTACACTCGGACGGAGCATAGTTAATTAATTCGTTAGTGAGGGTACAACAGTAGATGATAATTATAGTGTCACGATCCACCGAGTCAAGATCAATCTGTACTTGATGGTCAGCATGGTAACATACACGCCAGTAATGTTAAGGTATGCTACGTATAGTATTAATAATAAATAACTAAAGTGACACACGTAATGTCCGAATCTAATATTTTGTAGTGTATAAAATTTCTTCATTTTATCGGAGCGCATAGCGAAATAGCAATTTAAGTGACCTTTATATCAGCATTCGAGAAGTTTCAGATTAATTTTTTTTTTTTCATTTCACATAATTTCGATGTACACAGCATTTTAATGAAAACGGCTGATGACGTCGTGTGTGTAATCATAAATCCTGTAAAATATTAAGGATGTTCCGATCCATTTCATCGCTTGCAATGTTAGTGTGTAATAATCTGGTTTGTCTATGGCACTTCAGCTGTGTCCTCCACCATCTTATTCTGTTGTTGATGTGGACCATCGCAGTTACATCCATTGGAGAAAACAAAACGCCCGTGAAATTGAATTTGTCCAAATTCGATTACGAACGATTAGGTCTGCCTATTCCAAAACTACATTTGGTATCGGAATCAGCCCTACGTCATGAAAACCGCACCGAGGAAGCTTGTATCTTTCAAGATGACGATCAGATTACCGTCCTTCCCATTTCCACTTGCAACATAACAGAAATGTATTTATACGCACAATTGCCGCATTTATGTGACTTATATATTTATACGGCTCATAGTTGAAATAAAAAGTGTCTATTTTCGATTCGTCATTTTCTACTTTGGCTTTCAGAATCCTGAAAAATCACGTAATAGAAGTGTTGAGAAAGGACAATTTGACTAACTACATCAGCGGTCTGAAGCAAATGTAAGTACGGGCGATATATAAACAGGAGATGTTATTTTACTAACGTGACTAATGATCATTATTTCAGACGCTTAGAAAGCGTACATCGCTTCCATCGGTTTGAACCTGGAGTTTTCCGGAACGCCGATGAGTTACACACGATGCAAGTATATTTCCGAGCTTTTTGATATTGAAATAATCTATAAATGCTATGTATACGGGTGACTGAATAGAAAAAAATGCATTTGGAGTGGAATATTTATTTAAATAGCATGTATGTTGAGTTCGATTTAAAGTAAAACATTCATTTCTTCGCTCGTATTGTTACAGATATGTCTCAGATGCCCCAAACCTGATTACGATCGACGACAAGGTATTCCAGGAAAAACTTCCTAATTTGACGATGATGTAAATATACGTTTACAATTTCAATTATTTATCAAATATAACTGTATGTCTGATACCAATATTCGTTTACATGTAATGGGTCCAACGTTTTTTGATCCTATAGAACAATTACGCGTAGTGGTTTGCGCACTCTGCCGTATCTTGGGACCTTGACAAACAGTATATTAAGTTCTGTGTAAGTATGTATGGTATCGTACATTTGTTCATAGAAACTTGACACTTTTTCATTCCAAGGCTCATTTGTACTGTACGTGTGTAAAAATTTGATTGGCACATTTTAGGAATTTCGCGCACAACGCTATACAAGTCATTAACGCGACCCGGTGCACAAATGTTGGAATTAATCTATTGTAAGTAATTTTGTATTGCCCTAGATTAAGCTAAACCGAATTTAGGTATGTAATTGTATTCTGAGATTGGTTTGAATAAGGTAAAAACCGAGTTCACCGATTCTGTTGCAGGATACTCGAATACAACGAAATCTCTTCTGTGGAAAATAAGGCTTTCCAAGGATCTCGAATAAAAACTTTGTAAGTATTCATTCTTAAGAAAAAACCCGTAAAGAATCATGATATTATCGAAAGGCGATATTATCTTACTCACCTTTTAATTACGCGCTTGATGCCGACAAATCCGATGTACTTGCTCGCACAAACTATATCATCAATTATTTTTGGTACTCATTGAAGGCGTCTCAAGGGAAATAGAGCGTTGAAAAATATTGCCGAGGATGCGTTCGTCGGACTCGAAGGTTTAAAAGAATTGTAAGTAGATGATCATATATTACTGTTGTACGTACAAGAATCCAATAGGGTTAAAAAGTTGAAAATAAATTGTCAGGGATTTGTCAGAGACATCAATAAACGCGCTGCCGACCAACGGCCTGGAAAACATCCAATCCCTAACGATTGAACATACGAAAAACCTCGAGACCTTTCCCTCGGTAATCACGTTTACAAGCATTACTACGGCGAAACTGACCTATCCTTATCACTGCTGCGCTTTTTCGTATCCCGAACTGCAGGATCCGGGCGTGTATAAAAAATACCAGGTAAGTCAGTTATTGGTACGGAAAATATCGTATAAAAATGCGATCTTCAGGTACTCTCGAGGGTATTGTCGGAAAGTATACTCTTGCAAGAGCGTCATATTTACTTATACAGGAGGACATGGAAGAACATAATAAAAAATGCCAGGAGGCATCGCCGAGCCATGAAAACTCGGACACTCGTTCTCGTCGATCTTCAAATTTCAACCCGTCCGAAAATGAAAACTGGAAACCACCCTACGCCACACCTACTTCTACTTCAATCACCAGCGATTGCCCAAAGTTCCAAGAGTTTTCCAGAAACGTTGAATGCAGTCCGAAGCCCGATGCGTTTAACCCGTGTGAAGACATTATGGGCAACTGGGTACTTAGAGTAGCGGTAATCATCACTCGATGCATTGTTATAGGCTAATTTGCTTAAACTGCACTCTATACCGAACCATCATTTTCTTCTCACCTGTGTAGATATGGCTTGTGGCGATCCTAGCTATTGTTGGAAACTTTGCTGTCCTGGTTGTCTTGATAGCAAAAATTCAGATGACCGTGCCAAAGTTCCTCATGTGCAATCTCTCTTTCGCCGATCTCTGTATGGGGTTATATTTAATCCTCATCGCCGACAGCGATGCGCGCAGCATTGGTGCGTATTTTAATTACGCAATCGACTGGCAAAAAGGTAAGAGTCTATTCATATTCTTATATGTAAAACTGCCGAATTATAAGTTTATTAGAATATTATGCATGTATATATTTGTAATTGACGTAATTATTTGGAAATTAGAAACATTTTTACATCGCTTGTAGGCTGCCATGTATTATTATCGTATTAAGGATATGTAATATTCGTCAACATAAAACGCGTTTCATTTTCTTCTGATTTAGTAATCATCAAATGCGAAAAGTTTGTTCATTTTACCATTTCACAATGGATCTGAAATATATAAAATCGAAATTTATTTATCTGCACAGGTACTAACAAATAAAAATGTACTTTTGCTGACCTGTGTTATCAAAGACTAGGAACCTACGTACGTGATACCCTGATTTCGAATACAGTTGCACCGCATACCAAAAGGCATCTAATTTTTCAATTATGATATTTCCCCCTGCAGGACTAGGCTGTCAAATCGCTGGGTTCCTGGCTGTATTTTCTACGGAATTAAGTATATTCACATTGACAGTAATAACAATGGAGAGGTGGTACACGATTAACTTCGCGATACTGAACCGGCGACTCAGATTGAGGACTTGCGTGAAAATCATGGCCGCCGGCTGGTCTTACGCTTGTATTATGGCACTCCTTCCCATCTTCGGAGTTTCCAGATACTCAACAACAAGGTAAGCTATTCCAGCTGAAACCTGCATAAATTTCTCATCATGTCAATTATATTTATAATTCATTTTCACAGCATATGCCTGCCCCTCGAGCACATGAACACGATCGATCTCTTGTATCTTATAATACTGTTCGCCTTCACTGTTATTGCCTTCGTAATGATCGTAGCTTGTTACGGTTTGATGTACTCGTCAATAAGGGTTGGCCGACGTACCTCGGTGACGTCGATGGATCATTCGGATGCGACCATTGCCAGAAGGATGGCCATTCTAATATTCGCCGACTTTGCCTGCTGGGCACCGATAGCCTTCTTTAGTTTTACCACGCTTATTTCCCGCGAACCAGTAATCGCGCCGATTTATATAAAGATCCTCGTCGTATTTTTTTATCCGTTCAACAGTTGCGTAAATCCTTACCTTTACGCCTTCCTCACGCATCAGTATCGACGTGACTTTTTCGCACTTCTTACACAGTGCGGTATGTGCAAAAGCAGGGCGGCGCAGTACAATTTTGCAGCGTTCGGATTGCCGTTGACGAATCGTCGAGGCAATCCCAATACAAGGGACAATAGCGCACCGAACGATACGCAAAAAAATTCTAGCAACAGCTCGACGATGCAAAATGGTAATCATATTATACCTAACAAAGTCGAAAAGTAAAAACCGTTGGTAATTGTCGATATACGGCACAAGTCGTTTGTCTCAGCTTACTGCAAGATCTTAGAATTATTTGATTGAATACCTAGTTAATTATGTGTAACGCAAATGCGATGCCTGAGTATATTTATTTATTATTCGTGCTCCTCCCACCTTCTCCAATTTCTATCTGTTTTCGTTGATATACCAATATTTAACGATAATGGATTACTACAGCTATGTATATTGTATGTAAATTAAAAAACACATGTTTTCGTTGTATACATTTTCGTTCACGGTTTTTTTCTTTTGTATGCGCACCAGACAGAACGGAGAATAGTAAATCCTCCTGTGAACAGGCAACAAATGTTAGGCTTAAAAAGTAACGTGAAATGCCTACACACAGGCGGATTTACCGCATGTTGATTACCTTGGTCTATGGATTACCTACGCGGTGCATCCGCATACGCGAACCGACCCGTTACACCAGTATTTTTGCAGAGAAATAAGAATGAAAAATCTACATAACTATTTTTACAGCACTGTTCAAATGTATATCGGCCTCTATGAAAGCAAAATCTTACGACTAACGATAAAATAAAAGGCTGCTCGCCGATACTGTGGGACAGTAGGACGAAAAAGTCGCAAAGAGGAAACAGGAATAGAGGATTCTAGTTCACCGCGCGGTTCAGAAGAGGACACTATGATTGGCAACGCGACAACTGTTACATTGCATTACGCTATCAGGATTAAAGTCGTTGGCCTCTAATAAGATTCACTAAACTTTAGAGAGGCTGATTATAAAAGACCTAACTCTGGCGTGAAGCTTATAATCCATGTAACTCTACGGACCTCGATGATAAAACAGTTAACTCCTGTGTACATACAAGCATAGAAGATAATTTCTATCAATCAGGAACCGCAAAGTTATTTGGATTATAATCGTCACGCCAAGGTTAGGTCTTTTATAATCAACCTCTGTAAAGTTAAGTCAATTTCTATTAGAGACCATCGAAACGATCCTGATCATTAATTATAATCCTCAGTTGAATGACGGACGTTCTGCGAACGCTCGCAACGCAACGCTCGTCGACATTTCGTGTCTAAAAACTCGTTAGTTCGTGGCTGATGAGGTCAGCTGGTAAACTTTGCGCGCGCACATGTGGCAGGGCAAAAGGAGGGGGGGTTTAGGGCGGTTGGGGCGATGGGGGGGGGGGGGGGGGAGGGAGACGGCAGCGAGACGAGTTTCGAGCGTCCCGATCACGGAGCGTCCCGAGTTTGTCCGAGAAGATATTGCTATCGCGTAGAACGGTACTACAGCACCAGTCGCCATGCCCCGTGATTGTTAATCCCCGATGAAAACACTAGCTCGTGTTGTGTTACACACGGGCACAGAACGGACCTCACGTCCATAAGAGTGTACGATTCTTGAAGAGTGTCACAAAGTGACGGTGATCCAGTAACAAGTGAAGGTACATAGATTGAACGTTTTCAACGAGTTTACCGACAGACTGACTATTACCCGTGTCCCGCTCCCCGTTTCGTGCGCCGAGTCGAGCCGTCGTCGGTGGCTGGACTTGAAATTCTGAAATCATGGATCAGGACAGTTTGAGGGCGTCCGAAGAGTCCAACGCCGCCCATTTTATCCAGTGAAAACAACCTTCGATTACAGTTTGACAACTCGAGTGGATCACACTCGTCGTCCTCGATCCGAGTTTTTTTTTTTCTGTGTAATCGCATTGTTTTCATTTCTCTCTTCCCTTCCCCGCCGTTCATCCACCCTGCTCGTTCTCGCTCTCTCCTCTCGCTCTCTCTCTCTCTTCCCCCCTTTCTCACTCTCTCCCACGTACGCAACCACACACACAGTAACCCATTCTCTTTCACTCTCCCTATCCTATCTTTGTCCTTTTGTTTCCCTCAAGAACTCGTGCAAGTTTTCTTCAAACGTAAACGTTATCAAAGTGGCCCCCGTTACGTGTGCCGAACGAGGCAGCAAAATTGGCTCAAACGCGGAACCTGCGATGGTGATAAGGTAACGAAAATATATTAATACTTTTCATTAATCACTTTCTACTTTGCATGCACGTCATGCACGACGTGCGTATACTTACATTGACTTCAATCACAGTTTTTATATTGAAATTTCCTGAGGCCGTGTCTGTGTTGCGCGTATCGGTCTCGATTGCGCCTAACTTGTTTCGACACGTCTTTTCACCCTTCAAACGTCAAACTATCCACTCATCGACTTTTCGCACACCGCTGCTGTAATTACAGAACAAAAAACATAACCTAACATAAACTCAAACAGAGTTCAACACTAAAGTCATTACATACGTCATTCGTCCGGTTCCTGAATCATCGAACGTGTCGATTCATTGAATGTGAAAAAATAAATGGGGTATGTTGGTAAAAAGAAATTAATTTTCAAGAGCATTCGTTTGTTCTTTATACACTGTTCTTGTTAAATATTTTCCCGAAGCTTTGAGGTCTTGTTTATTCCGTATAGCTTTCCACATGCATTTTGCAGACGGGAGCAAGCACAGCATCAATATTGACACAAGTACATCAGCGTAGCCATGATCAATTTATATTTTTACGCTACCCGACATTCCTAAAATCTTGAATACATCGAAGGAAATTTTTGTCACAAAGCTGCAAACGCGAAATGTATAATAATGTACACCGCCTCCAGGTTGGTTTTTATTGTTCATTTTTTGCGATAAAGACTCAATGGCGTTGGTTGGATTTAATGTGAAGAAAAATCGTTCGACTGAGAAGTAACTGCGGTACTGTTCATTTTTTGTTCCATCAAACTATCGAGGGGGAAACTAAACGGAGTATAAATTGATGATTGTTGTGCAGCTGAAGTTAGTAACGTTAATATAACGATTCAAGTTTCGAAGTATTTTAGAAATATATCTGAATTGCGGTAAACCATAATAAGAATAAATATGTTATTACTTCAAAAACTTGACAGCTTTGAAAGTGACTGTAAAATTTCAAAATAGTGATTTTTCACAAGGCTGAAGTTAGTAACGTTAACGTAACAGAACATCAGGGAAAAAAATCATTATCGCGCAATTGCCGAATGACTTTCAAAGACCAGACTTTTCGAAATATATGAGTATGTTTGGTTTATCACGGATGACTAAATTTTAAATAATCCTAAATTTGCGAAGTAACGAGATTTTTCTCCTAAACATGATAAACTGCAGGAACTTTTAGTTCTTTGCTCGTAATTAATTGCGTACTCATTTGCGATTATGCCTTGAACCCGAATTACTGTAGGACAATGAAGGTCGGGGTCTGTTTGCCCAACAACAAGAAGTATGCTCTGACTCGACCTTTTATCTATATAATGTTAGATTTGTAAATATTTGAATGTTTCCGAGCGAGTTGTTCTCAAGGGCGAACGAGCGTTTTCATGCTCTGTGCACGTACGATTTTACTTGCAGAACCGATCGTCTGAAACAAACCGCAAGTTCGGCGTAAATCAGTCGATTATCATTAGCACAAGTCCTGAGTTCAGAAGGTGAACTTTGCATGGAGCTGAAGTTAGTAAACGTTATTGTAATCATTTACATTTCGAAAAAATCGTTATTTCAGTACGAATCATATTCATATTTCGAAAACTTTACTGCTTCAAAGTCAATATAAACTTGCAAAATAGTGATCCCCCCCCCGCCCACTCTTTAACATTTCGTTAGGGTAACGTTAGAAACTTCAACCTCGTGATTTTGTTTTTCGATATACAGAGCCGTGAAACGCTGCAGTACCGAATAGGCCTAAATATAATTCTTCCCTTTTCATGCACAGCTGACAGAAGTGTATACGTATGAAAAGGGTTGCGTTTAGTTTTGTATCGTGTGGATTGGCAATCCACTTTTGACGAGCTTCGCGCTGCTTGTCAGCGAGGGTTTTCGGTAATTGAACCTGATCGGCATACCGTTACGCATATAGGTATGCATACTAGGATGGTCCTCATTTAGAATGTTGACGAATCTATTCCGGATCATCCCACCAAATCAACTATAAATAATTCAAAAACAATGCACAATTTTTTTCAGATTTTTATATCAACTGTAACCCGTGTCTGTAAGAGGAAGGATTTCCCAATTTAAAATAGACGTGTTTCGGACACATTCTTAGTATATATTTTACTGTAAGAGTAATAATGTTCGAAAAAATCCATGAATGTGAGGCACTAATGAGCATTATTGATACTATCTGAGAAAAAATTCACATCATACCAGGTAATATAGACAATTGCGTTTCGTATAAATAAAAAGAAAAAGCCAAATTTCTAGGGTGTGCAATTCGTCGAGATTGGTTGGTATGATGATGTGAATTTTTTCTCAGACAGTAGCAACAATACTCACTAAATCTTCGTAATTGCAGATTGATTCGAACATCGTGACTCTTAGAATAAATTATATGCTGAGAATGTATCTGAAACAGGTGTATTTTAAATGGTGATATCCATCCATTTACAGGCACGGGTTAGAATTGATATAAAAATCTGAAAGCATTAGGAAATTGTTTTTGAATTATTTATAGTTGATTTGGGGGGTGGTCTAAAAAAAATCATCATCACCCTAAATAAGGATCACCCTAATGTATACTCACGTGTTTTTCAATCGAAAACGATCACACTGTACATTGGTGTAGAAAGAATATTGTAACCTATTCGTTGAACGTATTACACACATATCCAGTACCAGGAAACCGTATAAAAATTAAAGCAACCCGACAAGTACTTTGAAAGTGTCGTGTGGCTGTGGGTTATTTCTACAATTATTCCTTCTTCGCAGGATCGAGGATCGGGAATTTCTCCTCGCGTGATACGTTAATAACAAAACTTCTCCGAAACGAACATTAACGATAAGAATTAATCTTTGCTTCTCGTTGTAACTGCAGTCGGAGGGAGTAGCTTCTTTACCGCGTTTACTTCGGCTCTTAAACGTCGTACAAACATTACACATTTTGCAGCGTAATACTTTATATACTCACAATCGGGAAAAAGAATTTGGACATTGCACTTGAATATTTTCGGAGCAAAATACTCATACGTATGTATCATTGTTCAAATCATCTTTTTTTGTACGATGTGACAAAAATTTACGAAAATTATAACCGATCTGAGTTAATTCCTCTTGCCGTGAGAAAACCGTCTCGGAGTTTGAAATCTTAAGTCCACTTATCCGTGCACCCGCTGATCCGTCCGTCCGTACGTTCATCTATCTCGGTTTGCCCGGCAATGGGCGGAAATGCGGGTCATCGGTTACCCCGGCTAATTATAGTGGTCGTTCTGCAGTCGCAGACGCGTCTCATCTCATCGTCAGATCCGATATAAGTACACCTTATATGATAATACGAATAACGCGCTGCGCAGGGCTTTGTCTCTATTTAAATATATTTTTATAGAACGCGAGCATGATTTACGCGGTTTTTCGTATAGGAAAGTACCCGTTTTTATGACGCTTGAGTAATTCTGCGAATGCGCATGCGCGGAGTACTGAAAAAATCACTTTTAAATCCTGGGAGTGTTGAAAGTGATATTTTCCGCACTCCGCGCATGCGCCGTCGCGAACAAATCTGACATCACGCGACCCTAACCTCAATTTCGTACTTCGTGAAAAAACGCGTAACATCTCGCGTGATATAGAGAATCGTGTGCAACAAGGAGGCGACTGTCTTTTTGCCTCGCGTATTTGCAACATTTGTCTTCGGCTCACTTACGACTCATATTGAAAACTTTCGCTTGGCCCGAAAGAACCAAGTTTGCTTCCTCGTTACACAATATACTATTTTTCCTTTATATTTCACGGCTATCTGCGCAATGATGGATCAACTTCATTTATTATCAGCGCCTTCCATTCTTATTTTCCCTCCACTCAAGTTGATGCGAACGAGAATTTTGACGACGTTGAAGTTAGTAACGTTATCGTAATGAAACATCGGCGAATAAATCACTAATTTCTTTATTTGACACTTGTTAATTTTGTTTGATTATGGTTACGATTTTTTCCTCAGATTGAATCTTTACGATAACATTACTAACTTCAGTATGATAAATTTTTACATGCTCGTGCAATATGGAAATATTTTCTTTCACGCACAACAAGGTACTTTTCACCGTTGATCCGACTCTCGTCATTCACGAACAATATACAATGGTACGCAGTGTTATATTTTAGGTTCTTCTTAAATGTATACCTATATTTTTACCCTCGCCCTCGTTCTGCGTCAACAGGTGTTTTTCGCGGCTGTGTTTCGGCAACGCACGTGGCTCACGCCGTCGACCGTAAATCCTTGGAGAGACCGTAGAAATTCACGAGGCCGAAGTTAGTAGCGTTAACGTAACGAAATATACGAGTAGGTATGTTTTGCTTATCATGGTTTATTAAATTTCATACAATCATAAATATCCGAGATAACGATTTTTCCTAAACATGCATCGTTACTGTAACCTTACTAACTTCATCCTCATTGAAATTCGTCGGATTGAAGTCAGTAACGTTATCGTAACGATTCATGCTGAGGAAAAACGGGGAGAACCGTCATTTCGCAACTTTGGAATTATCTGAAATTCGGTAAATCGTAATAAAACAAAACGCACATGCATATTTCGAAATATTAGTTCCTTGAAAATTATTGTAACATTAAGAACTTATACTGATTTTTTCCTCGGTATTTCGTTACGATAACGTTACTGATTTCAAGCTCGTTAAATTATCGTTCACCTCACGATCGTCAATTATGGTAACTATATAGGTATACAATTTACATCAGTCACTAATCTCGGAGAATGTCAAATTGTTTTGGACATTAGTATAGGAAATGGAAGACGTAACTTGGAAGACCATTTTAAAATAGCTATTCGTGTTATGTTATGATGATGTACAATACGAGTCCTTCGCGCGTATAATACGTTCAAGTGGCTCGAGTAAATTTTCTTTTCTCCCCTGCGGCTTCACATGCGATTAGAATTCCATTACGGCTTACTGACCCGAAGGGTGTAAACGGATTTATACGGCATTTCTTCGGCGCAAAAATCCTTGGCTGCACTTGTTATTATTATACAGTTTGCACGGTTCGCGGAAGGCTAACACGCGTCCGTGTCGTTTTTTCTTTCCTTGTATAATATAGTGACGTATATAGGCCAGGAAGCATTGCGTCATCGTGTAGCGATGTGCACAATGTGATATTATACGTATGCGTACTATACTTGTATGCACTGGACGACGAAGAGCAGGGCTGAATGTGTAATTGCACGAATCCAACTAACCGTACACGTTTTGCAATCTCGATCGTACGTGGGTATCATATTTACACGAATTGTGTTTCAGATCGGATGGCGGAAGCAGCGAAAGCCCGCTTCTCGTTGAAGAGGGCGAAGCAGTTGGCCAACCGCACAGTCCGCACCTGAAACACAGTCATCCCCATGTCGGCCACGCTCACCAACCCCATCATCATCCGCACCCTCAGTCCCATCCTCACCCTCATCCCCATCCACATTCTCATGCCCACGGCCACGGTCACCACGGGCAGCATCATCACGACAAAGCCAAGCCACCCGTAAAGTACGGAGAACTCGTCATTCTTGGGTAAGTTGGAATTACAAGGTATTATCGGCAACCCCTAAAAAGTTTGCTCGGGTTAAAAGAACGATTCTGGGAAAAGATGACCTTTCTAAGCTATGTTAAAAAAAAAAAAAAAATAGCAAAATTAGCAGTAAAACGTTCTAATGTTCATTCGAATAATGTACCCAATAAAATCAGAAAATCCAAGTTTTGTGAAATACCTTGAACCGCAAATACTTTTACAGAATTGTGAAGATGAAACTGTACTGCCCTTTTCTATTTCCAAAAATTTTAACATGTTTGGTTGCTAACTCTGGCTACCAGCTTCAGCTTCATATACATATACATATACAATAAATAATGCGAAGAGGAAATTATACCTATATTTAAAATGGGCCTGAAATTAGTAACATTGACGCAAAGAAATACTGTAACAAAAATCGCTGTATTTTAATTTTATAATGACTTTGAACGACTCAGAGTTTCCAAATTATGCTGCATAAGTTTTTCTTTACGAGCGATAATGAAATATAGATAATGGTAGTCTTCGAAATAACAATTTTTCTTAAACACGCATCGTTTTACATTGACGTTGCAAACTTGAACCCCGTTATTTAAAAAATACGATACATTGACACTACCGGATGATGAATTTCAGACGAAAATTTTTACTGATCGCATTATATATACATAACGTGACGAGAATTCATCACAAATAGGTTTTCCTTGTCGTGTAGTACATAGTTATCGAAAAACAATGTATATAGCATACGGTTTAGCTATTCGAGCGTTCTTTATGTCAGGAATGCAACGGCAACAAACGGTAGGCGAAGTCGGTGGATCTATAATCTCAGGTTGGCTAGGCGCCAAGTCGCAGTGCGGTAACTCAGTGCCCTGAAACTTACACCTTATGTATACATGCACATGTACATACATAGATATATATATATATATATATATATATATATATATATATATATATATATACACACGCGTATACGGGTTCGCTGTATATAGTTTCGAACAATCGTCTGTATAGGCCACTTGGGTTTCAGGCTGCACTGCAGCCGCTTATCGCCCCGTTGAAATGTCCCGGAGGATATTTCCGTTGAAAGTAAAATAACCGATAAACAAGAGCTCACCGTCAGGCTTGCGAGGTATTCCGAATTTTTAGATAACTTTCGGATTTTACCTCCTCCCCATCGAAATTATCTATCGCTTATCCTCCAAAGCGAAAATTTTGTAGTAATCAAACCCGAGGTGAAAATTGTTGAATTTAACGTAGGCTAAAACATACACGTGCCGCACACTGCTAACGGAAAAATCCAAGCGCATCACGGTGATTGTTGTGTATGCGGATGCGCGTGTGCATCATTGTAAATTGTATGAAATTGTTAAACGCAGATACAATGGATTTCTTCCACCTGGTGATCGTGGCCGTAGACGCAGCAAATTTGTTCTGGTCAAAAGGCAGACGGCGAGTGGTGTTAAGCGGAGCAAACACTACGTTGTTAAAACACCGCACAGTTCAAAGGCCATACTCGACACAACCCAGCATTCGATATCGTACACGCTGACCAGGACACAGGCCGTCATTGTTGAGTATAACGAGGACGAGGATACGGATATGTTTCAGGTGAGAGTTTGTTCAACAATTTTAGCTATAGGTATTATAATCGTAACGTGAAATGCACGCAAACCACTTTATTATACAAGAAATAGGTGTACAGCGGTACTGTAACTACATAACTTATTCTCCTCTAACACTACAGATAGGCAGGTCCTCCGAGACGCCGATAGACTTCGTAGTAATGGACACTTGTCCAGGTGGTGCAGAGGGCGGATCGGCCCCGAGCAGCGAGGGTCGCGTAGCCCAGAGCACAATCAGCAGGTTCGCTTGTAGAATTCTTGCCGATCGGACGGACCCGCGAACCGCGAGGATATACGCCGCTGGATTCGACAGTTCGAGAAATATATTTCTAGGGGTAGGTTCACACCCGAACCAGTTGGAGCATTAATGTGTCCGTAATTAGGCTCCTTCTCCGGCTCCCCCCCTCCAACCCGCCCTCCCCCAACCTTAATAACTGGTCTACGGTTTTCTCCATTCGTTGCACACCCCAGGAGAAGGCGACAAAGTGGCAGGAGAATCGTGAGATAGACGGACTAACGACAAACGGTGTATTGATCATGCATCCGAGAGGTCAGTTTTGCGGCGGCGAGGCCGAGTGCGGACTTTGGCGGGAGGTCAGTGTAGGCGGTGGGGTTTTTTCACTTCGTGAGAGCCGGAGTGCCCAGCAAAAGGGTTCCGTCGTCGAGGATGAGAACAACGAGCTTCAGGACGGTACACTTATTGACTTGTGCGGGGCTACGTTGCTCTGGAGATCAGCCGAGGGACTCGCCAAATCGCCGGTTGGTATCGTATTATGATGATATTACCGCTTTGCAGCGATACCAGTATCGTAGTAGGTATTACTGTATGTGCCTGAAATCGACCAATTCCTCCCGAACCTTCGAATAGACAAAGCACGACTTGGAAGAGTTGGTCGATGCGATAAACGCGGGACGACCGCAATGCCCGGTAGGACTGAACACCCTCGTGATACCTCGCAAGGCTGCGACGGATTCGGCACAGCAGCATCAACCGTACGTCTATTTGAAGTGCGGTCACGTGCAGGGACACCATGACTGGGGTCAGGAAAAAGACAAGGTGACGCGAAGGTGCCCCATGTGCCTCGTCGCAGGTCCCATTGTTAAACTCTGCATGGGCATAGAGCCGGCATTTTACGTCGACAGCGGACCACCGACTTATGCCTTCAGCCCCTGCGGTCACATGGCTACTGAGAAGACTGTCAAGTGAGTTTTCACATGTTTGTTTCTTCACTTGAACGGGCATCAATCCAGTATGTATCAATGGCAATGATATTTCAATACGCACCACTTCGCAATGTTATTCTGATATCCAATATCGCTACTGTTATTGTGCTGTCTACAATGTTATTATTAATATCATGATCGTCATCATCATATCGCGTCGATAATAAGTCAATCGACATTGTACGTATCAGGAATTATTAATTCGATCTGACGACATGTATATATACAATTTGTGGTGTATCATCGAAGCTTTAAATGAACAAAGACCGTTTCTTAGGTACTGGGCACACGTCGCGATACCGCACGGGACAAACGGATTCGACGCGGTATGCCCGTTTTGCGCGGTACCCTTGGAAGGAACACCCGGGTATGTCAAGCTCATCTTCCAAGACAATGTGGATTAAATTCTGTCGTTGGATATGAATCTTTAAACGTTGTTTTTCATCATTCGAAACGATAAATCGACGAGATCACAACTCGCACTGTTATTGGAATTCCTACATTGCTCTCGATCATCGATGTTGCATATGAATTTGAAGACTGCAGTTACAATTTTTATTTAACGTCGATCTTTTCTGGCACGAAGAATGGAAGAATGTGATGCAAATAGTCTCGGGTGCAGATTAGTTTTACTGTTCACGCGTATGCAGTCCCATTACTTTCAAGTTTGATGGACTCTTACGGATTTTCATAGCGTACAAAGTGACTTTTTCGTCCCCGAATACAGTGGGAGTACCTATATACTTGCTCTTACGCGGAATCTGCATAAGCAGCTTTTTATTATGGGAAAATCAGGCAGCTCAATACTGGAAAAGAAACCCACGTATTTGGGCTGCAAATAACAATTAAATATGTACTCTCACTTGCTCTCAGGTCCAAAAAGTTGTCTTTATCTTCCAGTTTAATGTTCATATGAGTGTTAAAATAAAACATTAACGGCCTTAAGTATGCGCGGTATAAAAAAATTACAGGAAAAGTTCTTACGGATCATTTTCATAAGTATTACGAATCAGGTAACTGTTTATGTTTGTTTCCTGTCAGCCCTTCCACTAGGCATATCGCTTCAAAGCTATATTACCTAAATTATTGTATTTTGGTGATCTGACATATCCAAACATTCATCCGAGAATTCTTGTTTATTATAACGTAATCAGATGCAAGGCTGAAATCAATTGGCTTCAAGTATCAATTCTGTCGGGAACTGGACTGTCAAGGACGTAAAAATTTTTCGATAAATTTATACGATCGACATGTGTTTAGTTTTCCGTTTATTTTATTTTATTTTTTTATTTTTTCCATAAAGGTTTTTTTTACATGAATTGTGCAGCGTGTTGTAATATCAATTGAACATTCTCTAAGATAGTTGAAATTTGGGTCGAGATGATGAAAATATTGCGTGTTGAAAATATTGAAAACTTGAGTCATGTCCACGAGTATGTTTGCAAATATTGGCCGCGTATCAAGATGGTAATTGTATTTAAAACTACGGTGAAAAGAGGGAGGTAAGGAACGCGAGTGCGTGGTAATGACAGGAATAATGAAAGTATTCGGAAATGAGTGAATCGTATGCCATAGAGGTATACATATTACGTGAAATACGGTAAACGTTAGGATACGACGATAAATTATCGATTTAATTGATGCGGCCGAAGAAATATTTAAGCGTGATAAATTGTATAGTAGAACAACAAGACTGTTTATCCGTCTCTGCCATACGGTGGTGAATTTTTCGAAAATTCTATAACTGACCAAAATGCTGAAAAATCGCAAGATTTACGGAGATATTCGAATATCCGTGTGGCAGGGGCCCAAAAACCCTGTAATAAGCGAATGGGGCTAATGTCCAGTTCCATAATTAAGATAACATAAATATATTCAAATTATCTGCTTGAAGAAAAGTGAACAAAAAAATTAAATCACATGAATAAATTGGTAAGTAAATAAGGGGAAAAAAGGAAAGAAATAACAAAAATATTTTTTTATACAAATCGTGTAGGAAACTTAATTTCTCACGTAGATTCAATCTCAATTAGAAATATGCTTTGGCTAGCATTTATGAAAATGGACACTAGCATTAATTATTTAGCCAAGTTGTATAGTTATATTTAAAAGTAATATGTATATTTATTCCACGGAGCAAGACTAATGGCGAGTGCTGCCGTCAAATCCACATAAACAACAAAAGCCCTGTTCAAGATCGTGAATTTTATTCAACAGTTGAACAGTTTTTCATAAATAACGACGGGCTTTATCAAAGAAAATTTTATGTGAACTGAAAGATCTTTATTAGATCAAATTTGTTAATAATTGGGGGAATGTCATTCATTATTAATTTATCTTGATGAGTTCTCTATTCCTGATGGCAGCACGGATTGGGGTTCATACGTTTTATCCAAAATGTTGGAAATAATAGAAAGAAGAAAAAAAAAAAGAATACAAACCGCCGTCAGTATATGTTTTTGATACGTTTCTTAGTTGAACTTAGTTATTAGAGCATAGGGATATATTATCGCTTGCGTCGTGTAATACCCGCGACTCTAGTTACTGCTGAGGTTTCGTAAACAAGAATACCAGCGTTTTTACTATTACCTTACGTTATTTTTTAATGATGGATATCGGCGTACAATATGATAAGTGAATACCTGTATAAGATAGAATAATTGGCTGGTGTATCATATTGAAATTTTTATTATAAATTACAAACATGTTCGGACTCCAATTGCAGTCCGCTTGCCTACCGCATAGGCACAGAGAAGAAATTATTTTTCAATATCAAAATCACTTCGAACTGAAACCATTTTTCTGCCACAATGACGTCATAAATTTACGGGTACTTCTAAGTTGGTACGGAAGTAATTTCTTTAACATCCTACTTGTGAATATTTGGATTTGCTAATTTCGTGCAAATAAGATATCAATGTTTGGTACAAAATTATAACGGGTAACGAAAATTCTATTATTGTTTGCCGAGTATAGTTGAATCTCTTTTTGTTGTAATAATGCGTTTCTAAATCATAAAATAAAACAACATATATTCAGTCCAGACTTGCTTTCGCGGTAACATGCGGATATTTGCGTATTAAATATTTATACATATAAAAATAAGTGTGTACATGCACGTAAAGGTAACAACAGAATACCACGCAACATCCAAACTTTATAACTATTATACATATTACATACCTATAGTAAATTATATTATTAAGAATATTTATATGATTGTAGATTTAATTTAAGTACTTTAATAAAGTACTTTCTTCGTCTATTCAACGGTAATTACAACAATTATTAATAACAAATCGTACGGAAACCAAAGAGTGGCATTGCGATTGTCCATAATTGTATATTGATACAGAATGATTATAATACATGTAACTTACCACATTGTACGGCATATTACATTCGAGTCGGGTGTAAAATAAGGAGCATTTATTCGCGATTTTGAATAAATATGCTGCTACAATTATGTTAAACTTCTTAAGGCGAGATATTTCCTAAAACGTTGCATGACCGTTTTCTCAACTTCCCCTGGATCGTGCTGTGAAAAGAAAATTGATATTTTTTTATAGTGTAACTTACATGGTATACACACAAAAAAAATATTCTCAATGTAAAGAGAATATAGGATATTCTCTTTATACACAGTAACTCTGAAACATGCGTATCGTCAGTACAAATTTGTACAGGATTATTATGAATTTGTAATATTTGGGTAGACACCTGTAAAACATGAACGCCCCTCTGCGTCAGCACAGCCAGCTCTTTCATTCCATCTCCGGTGAGGTCGAGGTAGGCCATCGAATGTACAAGTGCGTCGAATAATCTTCTTTCTTTGAATTCCCACGCGTCATCGACAAGCGTATAAACCAATATTTCTTGATTATATGTTCCAAGTAGAATTTCATTTTTGCCATCCATATTTATGTCAGCGATACAAGAGCACAGTACACAATCCGATGAGTCGCTACCAGCTAATTTAACATCCTTTTCCATATCATTGTATAAAATGTCCCTGTTGTTATGATACTATTAGAATTTTCATCAGGACTTGACGAAGTGCCTAATTACAAATGTCACTTACATGAAGACAACTGAGGCATGAACTGTATTAACGACGAGAACGTTTAGAGCTGGTTCCTCATGTCGCTCGTCAGTATCAGTTTCTGTAATACGACTTGTTATTGCAAGCACATACTAATTACGTCAGGTTATGCATTAATGTGTCAAGAGAAAAGAGAAATGTTTACCATCTCCTCCCAGAAATTTAGGTTTAGGTACAACATTTTCATTGCAAAAAATACGGACACTTGATACAGGTTTGTCATATCTCAGTGTCCAGTTTTTAATGATGTTTATATTTTCTACATCAACCAAACTGACTTTTACCAAACCACATTCACAACCCACAGCTGTTACTCTTCTGCAACAACAGTTTACCAGTGTACTTTTTATACAACTTGATGCAAGTCCTTGGGGAAATTGTAATTGCATAAACGAATGAATGTGAAACAATACCAGGGAGAAAGGTAGCGATTGTTATTAAAAATCTTTTAGAAGTGGTGGCTGTCAATACCTTGTTTGGTTATTGTAATAATATATGTCGATCCATGTTGCTATAGCTTCTAAATTTTCTAATTCAGGAAAATGTTTTTCAAGAGAGGATTCAGCGTAATCGTGACTTCCCTCGTCTTCTCTAATCATGTGGATATTGTAGTCACTCCCTGACAATAACCAGACCACCTGCAAGTATGAAAAAATTTGTCACATTTCAAAATGAATTTATTTTTACTCTCAAGGAAATTTACCTCTCGTACAGAATGTCTGCCACTGGGCATAGTCGTGTGATACAGATGATACGGGGTGTAAGACAGTTCAACCATGAGACAATTCTGTGCCACAGTTTCTATGGTGCTATTCTCATCGCATTCTCCATCACCCTCGCCTTCCGTGTAAATATTTAAATATCTCTCAACCGTAGCGTCATTACTAGTCTTCATTATTGTAATTCCAATTACAAACTCGTCTCCTTTTTCAGATTTGTTGTAAGCGTCTATGGAGATAATCTCTGCCCCATCTGTTGAAATACAAATCAATTAGAGAAGAAGCATGCTCAATGTACACTTGACGTTGATGAGCCAATCTCGGTTTCACTAGGCTAGAAACAACAATCATCATATACAAACTGGGAATGTAGGTGAAGAGTAGTTCTTTGACCAAAGGTCTCAAGTGACGATATTTCGGTGTTCGGTTATACTCGCAAGAGTAAATTTTCCTTTTCAAAGATGCGACTAATATTTTATCCGAACCAATAGCCGAACATAACTTTGTCATGGAATAAATATTCCCTTGCGATGTTAAAGGAAACCAATGCGCGTCCGTCAAATTGTCCATGGTTTTATTTGTAATTGTACAATCGTGAATTTACAGCAAAAACCAGAGTTCATCCCCCCTTGGCCTCTGCTCGACCGCACATCCGATGTTCACGTCTTTCCATTTCTACAGATTCTCACATTGACATGTCATCTCATTGTGTGACATGTGTCACTCGGTCACCGTTGGATCCACTGGATCCTTAGGATTCTTATGGTGCGTTCCGATATTAGCTCCCAGTGCTGCCAATTATTTTTTATCTCTTTTGCGCAACCAAGTTCGTGACTAGCTCTGTCTTTGTACTAGAGAGTTTTTAGCACTGGTGAAGGTAGTGAAGTAGCTACGTACAGCTACGTAGTCGACGTACACCCGTATTCATAGTCCTTCCTTGAGGAACAAGGATTCCTTGTTCCTCATTTCACGTTTCATAGACCTTCCTCGACAGAATAAGGAGCCTTATTGGCCTCCTTCTTTCAAGGCAGGTCTCGAGCTGCCTTGAGGAAACCTTCGGCATTGCGATTGGCTGTTTCGTTTCATGTAGCCAGCGCTTCCGCTTGCGCTTGACGTCTATGCACTTATGACCCGTATGACGCGGACCACAGCCAGTCTACAGGTTAACTTCTTTGAGGTTATACACTCTCATCACCGACGCAACTTGACAATGAGAGCTAAGCGGTTCAAGTTAGATTTAAATATAGTCGAGAGGCGCTTCGATCAGCAGTTTGACCACCACAAGCAATCACATATCCCTAAACATGTCTTCCTCCTGGAAGGGAGAGCCAAGTTGTGGCTATGAAACGAGGACGCCTCTGTGATTCAAGGAAGCCTTCATCAAGGCGTCCTTTATTCTTGAGATAAGGGAGGGACAACGAATACGGGTGGTAGTCTATTATGAATTCAGCATGAATTCACCAATGTTGGCATCTCGAGGTATTGTATGCTAAGGTTTCTCTCTGCATGCTAGAACCAGATTTTTTTAGCATATATGTTGGCTGTACTGGAGTCGTGAGAATGATAATCGACTTCCGACCAGACGAACATGGCTACCTGTGCCAATGAATAATGATGTACTAGCGCGCTGTAGCTTTGTAAACAAGTAAAGAATATTGCTTGACATTGTATAGTTTCAAAGTGATTTTCTCACGAGGTTGTTACGACAGCGAAATTGTTTTACAACATTTCGTTCGACTTGTCGAACGGCTTACAGATAAACGGCATACCGTAGGTTCTTTTGTCAAACTGTTGCAACCAACCTCTAACGCGTCAATGGATATCAGCGACACGGAGGAAATCGCGCGGCACCCGAGGTCCATCGTGCACTTGGACATCGATTGCTTCTACGCTCAGGTAGAAATGTTACGGCATCCCGAATTGGATGGAAAACCTCTGGGGGTACAACAGAAGAATATTGTCGTCACCAGCAATTACTTGGCGCGGAAATTTGGCGTTGGGAAGTGCATGTCAGTGCAGGAAGCGTTGCGTCTTTGCCCCGGACTCTCTCTTATTCGAGGTGAAGACCTGTCCGAGTATCGCCGAATATCGACAAAGATATCGGAAATATTGCATCAGTTTACCCCTTTGGTCGAGAGGTTAGGTATGGACGAGAGCTTTGTGGACGTATCTGCAATGGTAGAACGATATGAGAATGATAAACGAGACACCGATTGCCGAATGAAGGACGGAAATTCCTGTGATGACGACTACGACGATTGTGAAGATAAGCCGGAACAAGTTGTTGGCAACATTTTTGGCATGTCCGAAGAAGAATGTCCTTGTGGCTGTCACGCTCGCCTTGCTGCTGCCTCCAGAATTGCAGCTGATATGAGAGCTCGTATATATAAAGAATTGCATTTAACTTGTAGTGCGGGTATTGGTACCAACAAGCTGGTGGCCAAGCTGGCTGGCTCGCTGCATAAACCCAATCAGCAAACTGTGGTATATCCGTGCTCTGGGCCGGCTCTCCTTACTAAGATTGGACCTGTCTCAAAAATACCAGGAGTAGGTTTCAAAACTGACCAGCTACTGGCAATGAACAATATTAGAACAGTAGAGGATGTGCGTCGATTGTCACTGGAGGATTTAGAATTGAAGATTGGCAGTGACTTAGCCAGAAAGCTGAAGGATAGCGCCGAAGGTATCGACGACAGTGCTGTGAAACCATCTGGAAAACCTCAGTCGATAGGAATAGAGGATGGTTTCAAACATGTGTCATTGGTAGTAGAGGTTGAATCGCGCCTTGGAGCCCTACTTAGACGACTTACAGACTTGGCAACTGAAGATGGGAGAATACCGGTGGCAATGAAAGTAACTGTGAGAAAACACGATTTGAATAAACCAAGTACAGGTAAGAGGGAGACAAGGCAGTGTGCTCTGCCTCAAACTCTTCTACCATCCACAAAGGGGGGCATATATGACCATGGAAAAATGCTAATCCTAGCCATGAAGCTGTTTCATCGAGCAGTCGATGTCTCCAAACCATTTCATTTGACACTACTGGGAGTGGCATTTACAAAGTTTGAGGAACGCGTCTCTGGAAGAAGCAGTATCACCTCATTCTTACGAAAACAAGTTGCGGTGCAGTCAGTACTTGACATTAGTTCCGAGGAAGGAATTTCGGAACTAGATTTTCCATCTGCCGGAAGCAATGACACTTCTACAATTCCTGATGTCGCCATTAGTACAGTTGCAATTGCGACCACAGCTACTGCTACGACAACTGTTGTGAGCGATGTTCTTCTCGCAGTAGACAGCAGAGATTCGGGAGACGAAATGACCAAGTGCTGTTCAACTCCAAGTCCAGATCGTATGATTACGCCGCCGTTGAATTTACACAGTCCATCCATGTCGTCTAGCAGTGCTGAAGCTACCTCGGGAGGTAACTCTCACAATTACCTTCCTAATCACCGCCCTCATCGTCATCATCATCATCGTCACCTTCCTCGTCATCACCATCATCATCATCATCGTCGTCAATCCCCGGAAGAAGAGGACTCTTCAGGAGAGGTAGAGCCATCTCCTAAAAAAACCAAACTTGAGGTTTGGTTAAGAGGCCGCAGAGAGTCACCGAGCAATGAAATGGCAAGTCTGAGACTCAGCCCATCTTCGCCTATGTCGTCAATATCACCACCACCAGGAACAGATCCAGCTGTCTTCAAATCACTCCCCATTGACTTGCAAACAGAAATCAGCCAGTCGTGGTCAACTTCTAGCAAACCAAAACCGAACGATATACTCAAATATTTTATAGCAAACAAGTGACAGAGTAACACGAGCTAGTATACAACGAAAAATGTTCGATCAACTCGAATCTGAGGATGACCTAATTAAAATTGAAATGAAAATAAATAAAAAATAATTTCTGACCAAGATGTCAATTTGAGCTTAACAGATTTAATTTGCTCTGTGACTGAATAAACACACAGTCACTGGTTGAAAGTTACTTGTGATATAATTCTGTAGAATTGGTAAATCGCTATAGATTGTTCAGCTGATTCTTTTCCTAAAGACATGTCTAAGATTGACTGTCACTGTCTCATTTTATGATTTATTACTCAATGTCAATAGTTTCTAGAGCAATTTTCCTTTTTCTTCCAAGGTAATAATTGAAAGCCAATATCGCACGATCGTTGGGCAAACAATGTACATTGTATATACCTGCACTATTTTGAACAAAACTAGTTTTTAAATGAAAGTGAGTTTTTATTTTTATAAGATTACATACTGTTATCACAATACAATATTATTATATGCATTAAAAATTATTATACTGTAAGTTGTAATTGATATGTATGTACATAAACAACTGCAGATATTTGAAGGCTGTCCACTGTATTAGCAAACGTGGGTCGTTAATAAATTTATTGTTGAATACAGAAACATTTTCCTGTTGTAATGAAAACAGTACCCAAGTCTTCGAGTGTCACTGGTTTTGTAAATGAGTTCACTGAATAATAGGGCTGGTCTAGTGTGAGAACTCATCGATCGACTCATTCGATTATAGCAACAAGTCACTTCAGAGACGATTGAATCGTTGCATCATTGTAAGCTCTCCAGAGATGAAGAACCTAACTGCGTATGTACTTTCATTGTACTTGATACATTTATGAAAAATAGAAATTGCTGTAATTTTTTAATACTATATACATAACAGTTGTTATTTGTTTGGTTCTTGACTTTTCATTGAACTCCACATGTGTACCAGTTGTAGGTGGTCTATAAATATTATATAAGTATCTACTTTAATATTCTTTCAAATATCACTGATTTCAAAAGTTGCCGGACGACAGGGGTAGTTAAGAAAATTGTCACAGATAGAGGATGCGCCACTAACCAAATGAAGTTGGGTCCCGTAAACGAAGTTTGAAAAAAAAAACAAAAATCGGAAACTGCCGGGCTCGCTGGCCGGGCTATTACTATGCAAGCATTGGTGAATGACACGAAGCGTTTGACAAGTACTTCCATGTTCAAGTTGACAGAAAAATGTTCGGCAATACTTTGAGGTACGGCTAATTGGGTTTCAGATACAGATACAAAATTTTGTCTAATTAAGATCCGATTGCGAAATGTTGATCGACACTGTGATACATAACCTTTACGATATCTTTACAAAACGCAAACGTAAACATTCGTAGAGAAGACATAGAATTTTCACCCTTTGACAAATCATTTATTTAGTAACAAATAAACATACTTTTTCTTGCTAAAGGTTTGATTGACAACAGTGCTAAGTTTACTCAGCATTGATTGTATTTAATGCATTTATTTTGATAAGCAGGGCTCCGGAGCTGTTGAAAAATAAGGGCATAACATTCGAGGCATGGAAGAAGTGGGACAAAACTGCAGAGACGTTACCGCACAAGGGCCAAAAGCAGTATGAACCGAATAACTCTTGGCTACAGAATAAACAGATAGAAAAGGGACTTAAGGATCGCAAGGACTTACTTGGAATAGAGAGGGTAGAACGTAGTTCTCAGCTTGCCACAGCCGAGTGGTTACCACTAGAATCAAGGGCTCGTGTCACCAAAAAGTCTGGTCAGGAGTGGACTAATTTTGGTCTTGAAGAGAATCTTGAACTGTATCTGATCCCAGAGGAGGCATTGCTTCTCCTTGAGCTGGTATTGAACTAATTCTAAATATCATTCTCCATTTGACTAAAACAAACGGACACTATCCCATGTGGAGAAAATGTGTGAACATGGCTACCGATAGCTAAGGTTGCAAGTGATTATTTATTCCTTGATTTTTAGATTTAGAGATCGCTATATTGAACACATTAGAAAAATGATTAAATATTCGATCAGCAAATTTCACAACATGAAGCAAGCCAGCATTTAATCGCAACCTCTTACATGTACCAGATTTTTGTGACGAATTTAATTTAACATTTTTATACAGGCATGTCTAGAAACATAGATAATCTTCTTCAAGTAACAGTCTGCCGAAGACCGTGCATTTACCTTGTTTTGGCCATAGCCAACATAATTCTTAATACACTTTACTGTTAAAGCTGTGTTTCAATGATTACAGAATCGTCTGGAACTAACATGGGAGGGTGTTGCGCTCTCTGTCCAGCAAGCATATGTAGTTCTTTTGGAATCTAATCCATCAAAGTGTAACATAGATGAGTATAGAGTATACAGTCACTTGGTACGTCAAGGTTACCGGTTACAAAGATTTCGTTACGAAGATGATTCAGTCCTATCTGATATGAATAATCCTTCTCGGCGATGGGCGAAATTAAAAAGGAAAAAACAGATTCATGACCCTCGGGGCGGTTTTGGAATGACAAGAGCTCGCATGAGTGTAGCTGATTCTGATGAATCAATCAAAAATGATTCAACCGAGACTATACAGGATTGTAACCCAGTCGAGAGAGGTCAGGATATGGTGGATAATACAAACGACAAGCACAATATCTGCAGTCTTAGAACGGAAAAATCAGACGAATATCCGACTTCAAGCCAACCTGGCAATAATATAAAAAGCAGGTCGGAAATAAACATGTCTAACAGTTCAGAAACTTGCACTCGTGAGAATAGTGAAGGTACCAATAAAGTTGAGAAAATAATAGCACCGCTCGGGACTAATGTGGAAACTGCATTTCTGCCAGAAACTGAAAAATATACTTTGGATGGTGCCAAGACAAGTACGAAAAAGTTACCGAGTGAGTTATATGACAAAGGAGTTGAAAATCTACCGGGTCCTAGCAATGTGGAGGCTAATAAAAGAGCCGATAACCAGGGACATCACACCAAGTTGAAAATCATTTCTGATGAGACTATTTTAGGTGATATCAAAATATTATCGAAATGGCCAGGTTCACGAATACAAAGAAATGTAAAATGGATGCCAAAACGAAACACTAGTGGAGCTCTGCTCCCAGTGACCGAAAGAAAATCCAGTGGCTGCACTATTAACGATATCAACATGGATGGTGTATCACCGCTGGAAAGTCTACATTCAAGGCTTGGTGGAGTACCAAAATCTTCTCGATCAGACAAGGACCTTGAAAACGTAGAAAGACCAAAGAAAGTCATGCATGAGGTAAGAAATCAGAATACAAATAATAATATTAACTTCTACTGAATACTTTGTGTGGATAAATTGTAATTTTTTCGTTTTGATTGATTACTGTCGACTAAAGCTCAAACACAGCAAAAAATGGAGTTTGCTCGTGAACAACTGGTCAATTACCAGAACTTTTGACTACATGTTGTACATAAACTTTGATCTACAGGTGATTGAAGTTTCTGATGATGAGATCGAAGAGGTACCACAGAAGATGTCAAGAATGGAAATGCTAAATCTCTTTCCAAATGTCATGTGTGAAGCATCATTACTTAAACCGATCCCTAGAAAGTATTTACCCTGTAATGTCAGACCTCAACTATCAGCAGTTCGAAGGCGATCAAAGTACTATGTCCGTTCAAAAAGCAAGAATGACGACTCACATGAAAATAACTATAATACATTACCAGAGGTCCGATCGCGATTGGCAAATGATATGCCTGGATCAATTTCTTGTAGTAATACAATTTCTCGCAATGAATCTGCTCAGGTTAATTTCAATGGAATTTCAGTAAATTGCAGAAATGAAGTTTCATGGCAAGGTTTGTCCTTCTCCAAAGAATTATATGAAAGTCGAATGATGTACCAACGATGTTACAATCAAGGAGCATACTCGCGAAGTTTACCTAATTACGCAGTGTTCAGAGAACCGGAACACGTCTCTGTACATTTGCGTACTTATACAGACATTGCTATAGCGCAATATATTTCGGGAAGGTCACCATTTCTTAGACGCGGCTTTTCTCATCGTCAAAATATTTGGTCCAATATGAGTTATTCTCATGCCGGACAAAATTTTTTAAATCTCACACCTCGAATCCTTTGTGACAGAGTGTCTGCTTACAATGGCTTTAGCCACTTTGGGAATTCAGTACCTCAAAGACCAACTTATAGTCATAAAAGAGGGTGCGATGTATTTAGGTATTCGAGTCGGAAACATTATCCAAACCGGGCAGCAGAAATGGGTAGGCCATCTTTTAAAATTGTTCCCGGCGCTTTATCATGGGCCGAAACTAAAGCAAAATGGTTAGAAGAAAAGACGATAACAATTGATGATGAAGAGTGTGTAAATAATAAGGATTCATCAAGCGACGAAAGTGAAGTAAAAGTGGTGGCACAGCTGGTGAAGCCATTAGTAGGTCCGCAGAATACGACCAGTCTGACGAGAGTTTACCAAAGCCTGCAAATTATAAAAAATATTACGAATAGCAATGCTGTACGTCCAAGAAAGCTAGAACACGTTAACTACAAAATCTCTTATAATTTGTACTCAACTGGTCAGCACTACAAAAAAGCAAGTCCTGGTACACCTATGTATAGGGTAGTTGTGTTCAGGTAAGAAATAAAACTTGTAATTTGTTTTATTTTTGGTTCTCCGTGTACCTATATGCATTGTGTTGTACTTAATTTTCTGTTTCAGACCTGAGTTGACTCCGTTCATTGAATTGGCAGAGATAATACGTCTTCAGCAAGATGCCAAAGAGTCGCCCATAGTTTTCGCTTGTGCGTCGCAAACGTCAGTCACGTTTGCTGAGCTGGAGACTATAAAGATACCTGATATTACGGATATCTGATTTCTCAAAGGCATTCCCTTTCATCAGCACGGGATTTTGTTCGGTGCATGTGCTAATAATTCGATTATGTTCTTCAAGTTTTACATGGATGTATCTTGTATCTGGAATTATGTCTGATCGTATATAGCGTAAATTTTCGACGAGAACTTCGACTTTCGTTCGTTTGTAATGCGAAATTCGTGGAAACCAGCAGTAAAAAAAAAAAACTTTCTATATTGGAGAAAAACACTTGACAACGTTATCAACAATTTTTTGAATGAATCACGACCAGCAAGATGTATCAGGGCATATGGGTATATGCGACGAAAATTGACTTCTGATTGCAAAGAGAAATTTTTCTTGCTTCCGGAAGAATGAAAAAATTAGTACAGGTTCACTTTTTAATTCCAAAATTTGAGAGAAGTTTTTTCCTGTGGTTTCGACAAAACTTAATTTATTCATGAGAGCAATGTCAAAATCGAATTAATGAGTTCCCCTTCATAATTTGAATGCAATGTATTTGTGTCTTAGGATACACTGTCAATGAGATCAATTCAATGGTGAACAATACATCGGATGAGTTTCCAAGAGAGTTGGATGTAGTTTTGTTTGCAATAGACGTATACCCAGGAACTCAAAAATCGCCGCTGACATGGGATCAACTATTGTGAAATAAAGATCAATGTGTGAGAAATTAAACATTTATGTTTTGGAATATTTGTGAAAAAAAAAGGAAAGGTACACAAAATCTAGGTGGGTGTAATAACTAAATGACGACCTAACGACCTGCTTTCTATTGAGCTTATTTCTGTGCCATAATGAATACATGCATGTGACTTCATGCATGCGTAATCATTTTATTGATAGAAATGGTTACACGGAAGCATTTTGTGTATAAAATGTATATTTATGGTCCACCTTCATACCTCACTAGCATGTTGATTTTATAAAATTTGAGATTTGAAAATTCAGTGGTCAGGTGACGAATGTATAACGGCATGACGCGCGTGTGAGATATACAGTTTCTAGGCCGGATCATTTTTTCATCCCAGAATCGATTTGCTGGACCGTTTTTAAACTATTTGGGCTCCACGGGATTCATATGGAAAATTTTATACATCGTGGGACGGACACCTGAAAAAATGTAAAGAAATTCATCTTATTTTTGGGTATAACTCTTCATCCACTGCTCGCGGCGATTCTAGATTCCGCGTAATTGATTCCTCTTGCAAAGCTACGTCGATATAGTGCATCAAAGAATAATTTCCAGCAAGTTTCGAAGTCGTCAAATTATTAACAAAAAATACAGAGAGATTAGCCTTACTTTGTTGTGCATATATAATTTTCGGTCTCAGAATAGATTTGTATAGCCTTTTCTTGAAAAATCAGACCCCCAGGAACGCAGAAAACGTATCTAAAGTAGCGTGGTTCATCAAGGAATCAATTCCGGCATTATTCAATATCGCCAAAATTTTCTGTAAGAATACGGAGGGGTTAGTATTAGTATTTATGAATATCCACAACAATACTAGTTAGCCGTAATTATTTGTCTAAAAGTGTTCAGTCGAAGAATCAATTTGTATGACCCTTTCTAGAATAATTCGACCCTCAGGAGTGCGAAAAGGTGATCTCCAACAGCAAACGATGAATAATACAGGAAATATAAAAGAAATTCGGTAAATATTGAGTTTTTATTCATTTTTATACTGGTCACATGAAATACGGACAGTATAACAATATAATACGTCATGTATTGCATAGTGGCAAAAGTGATGAAAGAAATTCGGTAAATATTGAGTTTTTATTCATTTTAATACTGGTCACATGAAATACGGACAGTATAACAATATAATACGTCATATATTGCATAGTGGCAAAGGTGTGGCACATGTATGCAGACAAGAACTTGAGATGTATGTTGGAACTATGATAGAAACTATCTGATTAGTTAATATTCTGCTTCAGACGATGTATACTGCATACCTATTACCTCATATAATAATTGTTTTTCTTATGTGATGTTCTTTCATATTTTTGTATTGTTCTTTGACTTCTAATTTGAATCTATTTGTCAACTCGTGGAATTACTGGACACTGACACCCAAACACTTGTACTAGAATTAAGGCATATTCAATAAACTGATGTTTTGGGTAATGTATTTTGACTTCTTCGGCCCCACCTTTCCGTAATCCCGTTAAAAAATTCCATATATTTCAGCCGTAACTGTTGATCTGTTGATCTTGATGTGAAGCTTACTGTGCTGCGATTCGTAAGAACTAATCGAATTCTCTGAAAGACAAAATGAATAAATTCTGCAGCAGTATTTCAGTTCACGCAGCAGATCTAGCATAGAACCAACATCGGAGAGATTACATCGACAAAACCAGAAGCAGGGAAACAACTGAGAAAAATTTTAGTTTTTCGGCTCTAACTTTGAATCCGTTGCTCGCAGCGTATTCGGACTGCGCCGAATCGATTTATTTCGCAAAATTACGTCGGAATAGTGCACGAAAGAATTTATTCCAGCACTATTCAAGATCGCTAAAATTTTCGCCAAAAATGCAAGGGGCTAGCCTTACTTTTTTGCCAAATTTTTGACCGGAAATTTTTCGGCTCAGATTCGATTTGTATGACCCTGTCCTGACTAATTGGACCCCCAGGAACTCAGATGTCGCAGCAAGAATAGCGTGGGATCAACAGCAGCAAAATTACGATGGTAAAAGCTACTGCTGAAAAATGTCGAAAATTCAGGTTTTCGTTTTTTGGCTGTAACTTTTGATGCGTTCATCGCAGCGTATTGGGACTGCGCCCAATCGATTTCTCTCGCAAAATTACGTCGGAATAGTGCCACAATTAATTTATTCCAGCACATTTGAAAATCGCGTAAATTTTCGCCAAAAATACAAAGGGGTTAACCTTCCTTTTTTTTTGACCAAAAAATTTTTCGTCTCAGAATTGATTCGGATCACTCGTTCCCGACCAATTGGACCCCAAGGAACTCAGAAAACGCAGCAAAAGCAGCGTGGGATCAACAGGAGAGAAGATACGAGGAAAAAAGCACCTGCTGAAAAATGTCGAAAATTCAGGTTTTCGTTTTTTGGCTGTAACTTTTGATGCGTTGATCGCAGCGTATTGGGACTGCGCCCAATCGATTTCTCTCGCAAAATTACGTCGGAATAGTGCCACAATTAATTTATTCCAACATTTTTGAAAATCGCGAAAATTTTCGCCAAAAATACAAAGGGGTTAACATTCCTTTTTTTTTGGCCGAAAAATTTTTCGTCTCAGAATTGATTCGTATCACTCTTTCCTGACCAATTGGACCCCAAGAAACTCAGAAAACGCAGCAAAAGAAGCGTGGGATCAACGGGAAAGAAGATACGAGGAAAAAAGCACCTGCTGAAAAATGTCGAAAATTCAGGTTTTCGTTTTTTGGCTGTAACCTTTGATGCGTTGGTCGCAGCGTAGTGAGACTGCGCCCAATCGATTTCTCTCGCAAAATTACGTCGGAATAGTGCCACATTTAATTTATTCCAGTACTTTTGAAAATCGCAAAAATTTTCGCCACTAATGCATAGGGGTTAACCTTCCTTTTTTTTTGACCAAAAAATTTTTCGTCTCAGAATTGATTCGTATCACTCGTTCCCGACCAATTGGACCCCAGGGAACTCAGAAAACGCAGCAAAAGCAGCGTGGGATCAACAGGAGAGAAGATACGAGGAAAAAGACACCTGCTGAAAAATGTCGAAAATTCAGGTTTTCGTTTTTTGGCTGTAACTTTTGATGCGTTGATCGCAGCGTATTGGGACTGCGCCCAATCGATTTCTCTCGCAAAATTACGTCGGAATAGTGCCACAATTAATTTATTCCAGCATTTTTGAAAATCGCGAAAATTTTCGCCAAAAATACAAAGGGGTTAACCTTCCTTTTTTTTTGACCAAAAAATTTTTCGTCTCAGAATTGATTCGTATCACTCGTTCCCGACCAATTGGACCCCAGGGAACTCAGAAAACGCAGCAAAAGCAGCGTGGGATCAACAGGAGAGAAGATACGAGGAAAAAGACACCTGCTGAAAAATGTCGAAAATTAAGGTTTTGGTTTTTTGGCTGTAACTTTTGATGCATTGATTGCAGCGTATTGGGACTGCGCCCAATCGGTTTCTCTCGCAAAACTACGTCGGAAAAGTGCCACAATTAATCTATTCCAGCACATTTGAAAATCGCGTGAATTTTCGCTAAAAATACAAAGGGGTTAACCTTCCTTTTTTTTTGGCCGGAAAATTTTTCGTCACAGAATTGATTCGTATCACTCTTTCCCGACCAATTGGACCCCAGGGAACTCAGTAAACGCAGCAAAAGCAGCGTGGGATCAACAGGAGAGAAGATACGAGGAAAAAGACACCTGCAGAAAAATGTCGAAAATTAAGGTTTTGGTTTTTTGGCTGTAACTTTTGATGCGTTGATCGCAGCGTATTGGGACTGTGCCCAATCGATTTCTCTCGCAAAATTACGTCGAAATAGTGCCACAATTAATTTATTCCAGCACTTTTGAAAATCGCGAAAATTTTCGCCAAAAATACAAAGGGGTTAACCTTCCTTTTTTTTTGACCAAAAAATTTTTCGTCTCAGAATTGATTCGTATGACTCTTTCCCGACCAATTGGGCCCCAAGAAACTCAGAAAACGCAGCAAAAGAAGCGTGGGATCAACGGGAAAGAAGATACGAGAAAAAAAGCACCTGCTGAAAAATGTCGAAAATTCAGGTTTTCGTTTTTTGGCTGTAACCTTTGATGCGTTGGTCGCAGCGTAGTGAGACTGCGCCCAATCGATTTCTCTCGCAAAATTACGTCGGAATAGTGCCACAATTAATTTATTCCAGTACTTTTGAAAATCGCGAAAATTTTCGCCACAAATGCATAGGGGTTAACCTTCCTTTTTTTTTGACCAAAAAATTTTTCGTCTCAGAATTGATTCGTATCACTCGTTCCCGACCAATTGGACCCCAGGGAACTCAGAAAACGCAGCAAAAGCAGCGTGGGATCAACAGGAGAGAAGATACGAGGAAAAAAGCACCTGCTGAAAAATGTCGAAAATTCAGGTTTTCGTTTTTTGGCTGTAACTTTTGATGCGTTGATCGCAGCGTATTGGGACTGCGCCCAATCGATTTCTCTCGCAAAATAACGTCGGAATAGTGCCACAATTAATTTATTCCAGCATTTTTGAAAATCGCGAAAATTTTCGCCAAAAATACAAAGGGGTTAACCTTCCTATTTTTTTGGCCGAAAAATTTTTCGTCTCAGAATTGATTCGTATCACTCTTTCCCGACCAATTGGACCCCAAGAAACCCAGAAAACGCAGCAAAAGAAGCGTGGGATCAACGGGAAAGAAGATACGAGAAAAAAAGCACCTGCTGAAAAATGTCGAAAATTCAGGTTTTCGTTTTTTGGCTGTAACTTTTGATGCGTTGGTCGCAGCGTATTGGGACTGCGCCCAATCGATTTCTCTCGCAAAACTACGTCGGAATAGTGCCACAATCAATTTATTCCAGCACTTTTGAAAATCGCGAAAATTTTCGCCAAAAATACAAAGGGGTTAACCTTCCTTTTTTTTTGACCATAAAATTTTTCGTCTCAGAATTGATTCGTATCACTCGTTACCGACCAATTGGACCCCAAGGAACTCAGAAAACGCAGCAAAAGCAGCGTGGGATCAACAGGAGAGAAGATACGAGGAAAAAAGCACCTGCTGAAAAATGTCGAAAATTCAGGTTTTCGTTTTTTGGCTGTAACTTTTGATGCGTTGATCGCAGCGTATTGGGACTGCGCACAATCGATTTCTCTCGCAAAATAACGTCGGAATAGTGCCACAATTAATTTATTCCAGCATTTTTGAAAATCGCGAAAATTTTCGCCAAAAATACAAAGGGGTTAACCTTCCTTTTTTTTTGGCCGAAAAATTTTTCGTCTCAGAATTGATTCGTATCACTCTTTCCCGACCAATCGGACCCCAAGAAACTCAGAAAACGCAGCTAAAGAAGCGTGGAATCAACGGGAAAGAAGATACGAGGAAAAAAGCACCTGCTGAAAAATGTCGAAAATTCAGGTTTTCGTTTTTTGGCTGTAACTTTTGATGCGTTGATCGCAGCGTATTGGGACTGCGCCCAATCGATTTCACTCGCAAAATTACGTCGGAATAGTGCCACAATTAATTTATTCCAGCATTTTTGAAAATCGCGAAAATTTTCGCCAAAAATACAAAGGGGTTAACCTTCCTTTTTTTTTGACCAAAAAATTTTTCGTCTCAGAATTGATTCGTATCACTCGTTCCCGACCAATTGGACCCCAGGGAACTCAGAAAACGCAGCAAAAGCAGCGTGGGATCAACAGGAGAGAAGATACGAGGAAAAAGACACCTGCTGAAAAATGTCGAAAATTAAGGTTTTGGTTTTTTGGCTGTAACTTTTGATGCATTGATTGCAGCGTATTGGGACTGCGCCCAATCGATTTCTCTCGCAAAATTACGTCGGAATAGTGCCACAATTAATTTATTCCAGCACTTTTGAAAATCGCGAAAATTTTCGCCAAAAATACAAAGGGGTTAACCTTCCTTTTTTTTTGACCAAAAAATTTTTCGTCTCAGAATTTATTCGTATCACTCGTTCCCGACCAATGGGACCCCAAGAAACCCAGAAAACGCAGCAAAAGAAGCGTGGGATCAACGGGAAAGAAGATACGAGAAAAAAAGCACCTGCTGAAAAATGTCGAAAATTCAGGTTTTCGTTTTTTGGCTGTAACTTTTGATGCGTTGGTCGCAGCGTATTGGGACTGCGCCCAATCGATTTCTCTCGCAAAACTACGTCGGAATAGTGCCACAATCAATTTATTCCAGCACTTTTGAAAATCGCGAAAATTTTCGCCAAAAATACAAAGGGGTTAACCTTCCTTTTTTTTTGACCATAAAATTTTTCGTCTCAGAATTGATTCGTATCACTCGTTCCCGACCAATTGGACCCCAAGGAACTCAGAAAACGCAGCAAAAGCAGCGTGGGATCAACAGGAGAGAAGATACGAGGAAAAACGCACCTGCTGAAAAATGTCGAAAATTCAGGTTTTCGTTTTTTGGCTGTAACTTTTGATGCGTTGATCGCAGCGTATTGGGACTGCGCCCAATCGATTTCTCTCGCAAAATAACATCGGAATAGTGCCACAATTAATTTATTCCAGCATTTTTGAAAATCGTGAAAATTTTCGCCAAAAATACAAAGGGGTTAACCTTCCTTTTTTTTTGACCAAAAAATTTTTCGTCTCAGAATTTATTCGTATCACTCGTTCCCGACCAATTGGACCCCAAGGAACTCAGAAAACGCAGCAAAAGCAGCGTGGGATCAACAGGAGAGAAGATACGAGGAAAAAAGCACCTGCTGAAAAATGTCGAAAATTCAGGTTTCCGTTTTTTGGCTGTAACTTTTGATGCGTTGATCGCAGCGTATTGGGACTGCGCCCAATCGATTTCTCTCGCAAAATTACGTCGGAATAGTGCCACAATTAATTCATTCCAGCACTTTTGAAAATCGCGAAAATTTTTGCCAAAAATACAAAGGGGTTAACCTTCCTTTTTTTTTGACCAAAAAATTTTTCGTCTCAGAATTGATTCGTATCACTCGTTCCCGACCAATCGGACCCCAAGGAACTCAGAAAACGCAGCAAAAGCAGCGTGGGATCAACAGGAGAGAAGATACGAGGAAAAAAGCACCTGCTGAAAAATGTCGAAAATTCAGGTTTCCGTTTTTTGGCTGTAACTTTTGATGCGTTGATCGCAGCGTATTGGGACCGCGCCCAATCGATTTCTCTCGCAAAATTACGTCGGAATAGTGCCACAATTAATTCATTCCAGCACTTTTGAAAATCGCGAAAATTTTTGCCAAAAATACAAAGGGGTTAACCTTCCTTTTTTTTTGACCGAAAAATTTTTCGTCTCAGAATTGATTCGTATCACTCGTTCCCGACCAATCGGACCCCAAGGAACTCAGAAAACGCAGCAAAAGCAGCGTGGGATCAACAGGAGAGAAGATACGAGGAAAAAAGCACCTGCTGAAAAATGTCGAAAATTCAGGTTTCCGTTTTTTGGCTGTAACTTTTGATGCGTTGATCGCAGCGTATTGGGACTGCGCCCAATCGATTTCTCTCGCAAAATAACGTCGGAATAGTGCCACAATTAATTTATTCCAGCATTTTTGAAAATCGCGAAAATTTTCGCCAAAAATACAAAGGGGTTAACCTTCCTATTTTTTTGGCCGAAAAATTTTTCGTCTCAGAATTGATTCGTATCACTCTTTCCCGACCAATTGGACCCCAAGAAACCCAGAAAACGCAGCAAAAGAAGCGTGGGATCAACGGGAAAGAAGATACGAGAAAAAAAGCACCTGCTGAAAAATGTCGAAAATTCAGGTTTTCGTTTTTTGGCTGTAACTTTTGATGCGTTGGTCGCAGCGTATTGGGACTGCGCCCAATCGATTTCTCTCGCAAAACTACGTCGGAATAGTGCCACAATCAATTTATTCCAGCACTTTTGAAAATCGCGAAAATTTTCGCCAAAAATACAAAGGGGTTAACCTTCCTTTTTTTTTGACCATAAAATTTTTCGTCTCAGAATTGATTCGTATCACTCGTTCCCGACCAATTGGACCCCAAGGAACTCAGAAAACGCAGCAAAAGCAGCGTGGGATCAACAGGAGAGAAGATACGAGGAAAAAAGCACCTGCTGAAAAATGTCGAAAATTCAGGTTTTCGTTTTTTGGCTGTAACTTTTGATGCGTTGATCGCAGCGTATTGGGACTGCGCACAATCGATTTCTCTCGCAAAATAACGTCGGAATAGTGCCACAATTAATTTATTCCAGCATTTTTGAAAATCGCGAAAATTTTCGCCAAAAATACAAAGGGGTTAACCTTCCTTTTTTTTTGGCCGAAAAATTTTTCGTCTCAGAATTGATTCGTATCACTCGTTCCCGACCAATTGGACCCCAAGGAACTCAGAAAACGCAGCAAAAGCAGCGTGGGATCAACAGGAGAGAAGATACGAGGAAAAAAGCACCTGCTGAAAAATGTCGAAAATTCAGGTTTTCGTTTTTTGGCTGTAACTTTTGATGCGTTGATCGCAGCGTATTGGGACTGCGCCCAATCGATTTCTCTCGCAAAATAACGTCGGAATAGTGCCACAATTAATTTATTCCAGCATTTTTGAAAATCGCGAAAATTTTCGCCAAAAATACAAAGGGGTTAACCTTCCTTTTTTTTTGGTCGAAAAATTTTTCGTCTCAGAATTGATTCGTATCACTCTTTCCCGACCAATCGGACCCCAAGAAACTCAGAAAACGCAGCTAAAGAAGCGTGGAATCAACGGGAAAGAAGATACGAGGAAAAAAGCACCTGCTGAAAAATGTCGAAAATTCAGGTTTTCGTTTTTTGGCTGTAACTTTTGATGCGTTGATCGCAGCGTATTGGGACTGCGCCCAATCGATTTCTCTCGCAAAATTACGTCGGAATAGTGCCACAATTAATTTATTCCAGCACTTTTGAAAATCGCGAAAATTTTCGCCAAAAATACAAAGGGGTTAACCTTCCTTTTTTTTTGACCAAAAAATTTTTCGTCTCAGAATTTATTCGTATCACTCGTTCCCGACCAATTGGACCCCAAGGAACTCAGAAAACGCAGCAAAAGCAGCGTGGGATCAACAGGAGAGAAGATACGAGGAAAAAAGCACCTGCTGAAAAATGTCGAAAATTCAGGTTTCCGTTTTTTGGCTGTAACTTTTGATGCGTTGATCGCAGCGTAGTGAGACTGCGCCCAATCGATTTCTCTCGCAAAATTACGTCGGAATAGTGCCACAATTAATTTATTCCAGTACTTTTGAAAATCGCGAAAATTTTCGCCACAAATGCATAGGGGTTAACCTTCCTTTTTTTTTGACCAAAAAATTTTTCGTCTCAGAATTGATTCGTATCACTCGTTCCCGACCAATTGGACCCCAGGGAACTCAGAAAACGCAGCAAAAGCAGCGTGGGATCAACAGGAGAGAAGATACGAGGAAAAAAGCACCTGCTGAAAAATGTCGAAAATTCAGGTTTTCGTTTTTTGGCTGTAACTTTTGATGCGTTGATCGCAGCGTATTGGGACTGCGCCCAATCGATTTCTCTCGCAAAATAACGTCGGAATAGTGCCACAATTAATTTATTCCAGCATTTTTGAAAATCGCGAAAATTTTCGCCAAAAATACAAAGGGGTTAACCTTCCTATTTTTTTGGCCGAAAAATTTTTCGTCTCAGAATTGATTCGTATCACTCTTTCCCGACCAATTGGACCCCAAGAAACCCAGAAAACGCAGCAAAAGAAGCGTGGGATCAACGGGAAAGAAGATACGAGAAAAAAAGCACCTGCTGAAAAATGTCGAAAATTCAGGTTTTCGTTTTTTGGCTGTAACTTTTGATGCGTTGGTCGCAGCGTATTGGGACTGCGCCCAATCGATTTCTCTCGCAAAATTACGTCGGAATAGTGCCACAATTAATTTATTCCAGCACTTTTGAAAATCGCGAAAATTTTCGCCAAAAATACAAAGGGGTTAACCTTCCTTTTTTTTTGGCCGAAAAATTTTTCGTCTCAGAATTGATTCGTATCACTCTTTCCCGACCAATTGGACCCCAAGGAACTCAGAAAACGCAGCAAAAGCAGCGTGGGATCAACAGGAGAGAAGATACGAGGAAAAAAGCACCTGCTGAAAAATGTCGAAAATTCAGGTTTCCGTTTTTTGGCTGTAACTTTTGATGCGTTGATCGCAGCGTATTGGGACTGCGCCCAATCGATTTCTCTCGCAAAATTACGTCGGAATAGTGCCACAATTAATTCATTCCAGCACTTTTGAAAATCGCGAAAATTTCTGCCAAAAATACAAAGGGGTTAACCTTCCTTTTTTTTTGACCAAAAAATTTTTCGTCTCAGAATTGATTCGTATCACTCGTTCCCGACCAATCGGACCCCAAGGAACTCAGAAAACGCAGCAAAAGCAGCGTGGGATCAACAGGAGAGAAGATACGAGGAAAAAAGCACCTGCTGAAAAATGTCGAAAATTCAGGTTTCCGTTTTTTGGCTGTAACTTTTGATGCGTTGATCGCAGCGTATTGGGACCGCGCCCAATCGATTTCTCTCGCAAAATTACGTCGGAATAGTGCCACAATTAATTCATTCCAGCACTTTTGAAAATCGCGAAAATTTTCGCCAAAAATACAAAGGGGTTAACCTTCCTTTTTTTTTGACCAAAAAAGTTTTCGTCTCAGAATTGATTCGTATGACTCGTTCCCGACCAATTGGACCCCAAGGAACTCAGAAAACGCAGCAAAAGCAGCGTGGGATCAACAGGAGAGAAGATACGAGAAAAAAAGCACCTGCTGAAAAATGTCGAAAATTCAGGTTTTGGTTTTTTGGCTGTAACTTTTGATGCGTTGATCGCAGCGTATTGGGACTGCGCCCAATCGATTTCTCTCGCAAAATTACGTCGGAATAGCGCATCAAAGAATTTATTCCAGCACTTTTCAAATTCGCGAAAATTTTCGCCAAAAATGCAAAGGGGTTAGCCTTACTTTTCTACCAAATTTTCGACCGAAAGTTTTTGCCTCATTATTGTTTCGAACAAAAATTTTCTCCTATTTTCTTGTATGTGTATGACCCTGGTATGTCAAGTGACCTTTGGTGATAGAACATCCAACTTCCCGTATTACAGTAGATGTAGTCCTGCTCAACCATTGATTCCAGTGTATGCGACAATTATCATTTAATAAATCAATTAAGTAAATTAAATTTTATTGAAACAGGTGTATAGGGGTACAATTTTTATGGAAAGGGGTTGTTACATAAAAATCCTGCAGAGACTTGTATGAGTCTTTACGCAGGCCTAGCGTTCTTATAAATAATCCTAGTAATACTATTACTAGATAAATAATACTACATATTTTTTCCGAGTTCATAAAGCTTATTCCAGTATTTATAACCGCGTGGAGATGAAAAACCTCGAAGATCGCTTCACAAGTGGATACAATCCTTCAACGCGAGTTTGAAGTCTTTAAATCAGACATGTTAACATCAATATATAATTAATATATACAATGAACAAAGGGAAGAAATTTCAGTTCAAAAAAATTAATTATATTCTTTGCACTTACACTCAAGTCTTTTTCCTATTCTTTTTCGAAAATAATTTCACACACGAGTGCCTAATATGAGATTTACGTTTCTGTTTAAAATGAAACGGATATTGGCCGCGTTCGTTTCTGTCACTTTTTAAGGACCGAGCGATCTCCGGCCCGAATGTGTAATCCGTGCTGGACGTCTATCTGGAGCAGGACGTGATTGGGTCTCACAATTAGAGAAGGCTGCGCACGAACTCACCTTATTTTCATTCATGACATCAACTACTACTATCAGCAAATGGTAACGTAAATGGACATCGGTGACAGGGAAGAGCAGGGGGGAAGTAAATAATATAAACTACCGTTGCATTCATTTAGACAGAGTTTTGATTGTACAGATCTGTTAGACGTTTAAACGACGTAAAAGATCTTTTACTGAATGATCAGTAACAATTATACAAATAATAAAAATCAGCATAACTGAGCATAGCTAAAATGTTGTAGTCTATGAAAATAAAAAACACAGTTACATCTGACTGTTTATAACTATAAATCTGCATAAGTACCAACTTGAACATATCGACATTTCAAAAAGTATTTCCTGTTTGTTTTTAATCAGTCAGGTTCATTATGATGCACGTCGTTTAATGGAAATCTTTCCACGGCTGAGTTGGTATATGTATATTCTGACTTTGGCATTGTCAGATACCTTCTTTACCCAGATCTGTAAGATAACAATTACACATGAACTATTGTTTAAAGCTCTTTCTTAATTAGTGCTAAAGTAAATGAAATTTACTCACAGCTTCGGTTCCAATCGCTGATATATTACCAGCGAATCGGGGTAAGTCCTTGCCTTCAACATAAACAGGTTGACCGCGGTGAAACCTGCAAATCAAATTAAAAATATGAAGTCATTTACAAAATATAAATTCTTTGTTGCTTTGATTTTGAAAGAAAATCATGATGCATAAATATTTGTGTGGACTCTAACCATCTTCTTTCATAGAGTAATTTTCCATCTTCAATCCTTGTCTCTACTAGAGGAGTATCAGGAGATGGATTGGCATGCTGAGCTGGAAGATTGACTACATTGCAGGCAGTCAGGACTGCTGAAAAATTAAAAAAGCATTACTAAAAGTTATTAAAAATAAAATCGAAAAATCAGTACCTGGTTTTCGTACAGTAGATAGTATTTTACAACGGCTGATCGCTTTTAAGTCATTCTCAATCTCCTTTTCATCAAGTAAGTAATTCAACTGCGCCGGAGGTGGCTTTCTACGTTTCTCTACTTTCTCAGGTACTGGGTCATTGGGTCGACGGCGCAGTTTTCTGGTCATAGGGGGTTTCACCTGAGTACAACCGAATCAAACTAGTTACGGATGATCACTTAGTTTTACATCATCAATTTGTCAAAAAGTAAGAAGACTGGATAAAGCCTATTACCTCCATAGAATCACCAGTGAGTTCCATTGTGTGCCGATCAGATTCAATCATTTTACGCTTCTCTTCCATATCGGTTAATAAATTTTCCTTGAGGTCGATTTTTTTCTCTTCAAACTCTTTGGCTGCTGCTTTTTTCTCAAGTATGTAATCTCTTTCTACCCACTCAGTGAGGTAATCCCGGTAAATTCCATTCAACCGTAACCTGAATTTAATAGTAGAAAATTAGTACTCTGAGGAATAATTTTTCCACATCTAACAACATATTTTAACGTATTTCAGGAATACTTCACCTTTCCTTGTACTGCACCTCCAGGCGTTTGAGCTTACGATTGTATTCCGGATGTGTTCCATCCTTCAATTGTTGAAGCTGTTTTTTTAGACTAGCTAATTTATCTTGATACATTCTACGGAGAAAAGAACGTTTATTTCAGAAGCGATTATTTAAGAGTTGTAATTAAGAATATTGTCAAAATTGGTTACTGCTTACTGTTCTTTTATTTCGGTGTACTTTTCTGACTTTCCCATATCGGGCTCACTAGCCTCTTCCGTATCTGAAAATTAAAACAAATCAAAGTTATTATTAATGAAGTTTAAATAAATGCATATACAAATTGTAAGATGTCTTTATCAACAAAGCCCAAAAATTCTGACCTTCGTCACTCTCATCCTGGTCCTCCAAATCACGATCTTCTTCCATGTACTCATCGTTGTCGTCCTCGACATCATAATCGTCCTGACCATAAGGTGTTGAAAATGGAGAACCTTGAAACGACATGTAAACAATACTGTAAGACTCCGCGCCGAATAAATCACGATGATGTCTTAATTTACGAGCTAGTTATCGACACAAATCCTCTCTCTGGTTAAGCTTGTCAAGTAAGAGGTTATGTTATGTATGCACACATGCACACGAGAGGATGTCAATTGCTTCATCCGATAAACACGCACACGTGTCCGTTGCAGAACGCCACTTGTGATTCGTTATTCATTGAGACGTATTCAAATTCCGACCAGGCGTTTGCTAATCCTACTGTTTGCTTCTTTTTTTCATTTCTCTTCGCATCGGACGCCCGATATACGTAGGTTACCGAAATTTTATGGATTCTGATAGATTACTTATCCTACAATGAAATGGAATCATTTTCGAAGAAATCAGATCCAGTTGGAATTATTCCTAACGATTTGAGTGGAGTTTCTTATGGGAATTGTGATTCTGAAGCTTACAGAACATCAGTGAGATCGCTGGATTGTCATGTGGCCCATTTGAATTCGTTAAAAAAAAAGATAAGATCAATTACATTGTGGATTGTTAAACTAAATGATGATGACCAGGTTGTCGTTGAAGGAAATTTGGAGTGGTATGTTCTCCTTAAAACCTTATGTAGCAAATACGTACCTGATACAGATACTTGTTATACATAGTTTGAATAAGATAAACTTCTACAATGAGCTATTAATGCATGCTGAATAAATTTCAATCCATCTTACATTTAACATTTATTGACAGTGGTACCAGAGTTCGAACTAAACCAATAGCAAATAGAGTCACCTCGTCAAGGATTTTATCAAAATTCAAACATGCCTATCATCTAATTGGAAATATGGCTGATTTACAACATGGTACGCATATAAATCTCAGTCACATTCACGCAAGAGCTATGCTGTTATTACATGAGAAGTAATATCATAAATGTCAGATTTTTATTGTATCATGTATAAAAAATATTTTCCATCAACCATCTTATACTTGTCTTTAGCTGATCCATAAATATTTCCAACTATTATCTGCAGAACTTCCAGTATTCGTTCGCCGTAAATTTCAACAAGGTTTCCCAGAAGATTGGGAAGCTATTATCGACATTTGGAAACGCTTCATTATTACCTCTGGATGCGACGAAGCAACACGATTATTGTGTATCCCTGAAGGTCTCTTTGTCAATGAAAGGCTTAAGTTGACTGTTAATGGTTCCAATGAGAATTCTCGTTTCGTTAAAGACATTGAAAAAGTTACAATGGTGAATGAGACGACGTACCCTATGATTAAAAATGGTACTGATGAAAGTATTGGTGAATATCATCAGAATGAAAAACTGGTTGATTCACTTGCTGAAACAAAGACCTGCGAATCAATTTTGGATCATGAGGTGTCTGACAAAATATCCAAAACACCAAATGATATGAAGCAGCTCACAGCATGGACACCACTCCTGCAACTTGGCGACAATGCAGGATGCTACTTGGCCTTTAAGGGAACCTTGCTGAGGTGAGCCACACAATACTAAAAATCAGCATTAAAACGATACATTATAAGAATAAATAAATATTTGCAAGACTTAATTGTATATCAAACAAGTCTGAATAAGGCTGTGAATTGTTTTATTACATACCTTGAACATTTGTGAAATTCTGCACAAAAGAATAATTGATCCATTTTTTCCAGTTCAATGGGTCATGCTGTGAATAGGAATCACGTAACAGGTATTGTACATCGAAGAATTTCTCCAAGGATCATTGAAACCATTAATCACGAATTTTATGAATTGATGGGCGATCTCAACAACACTAAACGTAGTATGTATGAATGCAATAATGTGTATTCTGAGGACAGTAGAGTCAAGTATTTTTCATTTTATGTTTCACACTCATAGGCGTGTACCTAATTCATCACTACACTTTTTAAATTCTGAAGATATTGGAGAGTTTTGATTCACATTGCAGCTAGCTAAACATGTATATCAATTATTTGGGGATAATGGTACTGAACTTTCACTCGGCAGGTATTCCTAAGGAGTTAATTTTGTGGTGTCGCAATGGATGTCCAAAGCAAATAAATTTGTTTTGTGAAAACTGGAGATTATTGAAAAATGATGAAACAGAATCTTATAAACATTTAGTCAGCGGCAAGTGTTCCCTGTATTTCAAATATTTTTCCGCATATTGAAATGAAATATATTTTCAATATGTCAAAACAATTGTTATTCAATGTCCCAAATGTTTTACCTACATATTCTAACTTGAAGTTTTTCTGATGAATCATTAGTTTATCAGTACTTAAAACAGAAATATCATTCTTAATTTTGTGTAGATGGAAAACTAAAAGACGAAGACAATGATGTTTTGACTACAAACAATCATAAGAAATCAGGCAATTACAGCAAAAAGGTTCATTCGTTGTCACCTGTGCAAACAGCAAAAAACCGGGTTAAAAAAAAAAGAATCTTGACAGAGTTGAATAACAGCGACGCCAATGATGCAATCACTAACAATATGGTATATATAACTAATCATAGAGCATGCTAGATTTCTTGAGACGACTTGTAAGAAGGTGATAAGTAAATATCAAATTTAGACTCCATCACTGAGACATAATAAGAAACAATAACCATGGAATTTAGTTAAAATTCATAGAATATGTCGGAACTGTTTGAAATATAAATTAATCCATATAAATTCCAGACTCCTAATAGAAAAGAAGCCAGCAGAATGCCTACTAGCGATTTGCAAGTCAACAGTTTGTCCAAAATAAGACGAAAACTTTCAACTCACGTCTTCGAAAACTCAAGGGAGGATACGAAAATTGCAGATATTACCCTGGTACTGTTATTTATCTATTGTGCCGCAGTATTTAATAACGAAAAATTAAATACCTTAAGGTACATTATTTTGTTATACTCTAAACACCCGTTTTTACTTCCACAGGGTGTAAATTTGAAGAAATTGGAAGAAATCCGTCCAACTATTAAGTAAGCTTCCACTTTGAGCCTGTAATAATTCGTCACACCTCTAAAACGACTATCCGATTATTAATTCAAAGAATGTTCAATTTTACAGACACGATATAAAGCATCAGCGACCGCCATTGAGTCGAGAACCAGTTATATCGTACGTGTATCATGATAGTTTTAAAGTCAACGACAACGATTTGTCTGATGGTGTGTAAAATATGGTATCAAATCATTTTATTAATTTTATTTATCTACGAATGCAATTAACTACGGAAATAATTATAACACTTATTCCATTGGCATGTCAAGGAATAATATGGTAGCAAATATAGGACGACTTTCAATCTAAAACAACAGATATATTTCACTGTTGTTAAGAGCACGCACACTACTAGGCAAGTCTTTGTATACATATAATAAGCCAGTTCGTTTAATTTTAATTTTTTTTTTTTAAATTAAAGGACACCAAAGTCCATTACGTGTACCAATACACCCATGTTACGTGCTCCCACATAATATTAACTTATTTATATTACTATTATTATTCATACCATTATTACTGTTATCATTATTGTTATTTTCATTATTACTACTTATAATTATTTACTTTTATATAAACGGGTGTATTACATACATGTGTACACAATTTGAGTATACATACGTAGCCAAAATAAAGAGTTACACCAGGCAATATGTATTTTTTTTATTTTTATTTTTTCTAATTTTAATACGAAACCATAATAAGTGGTTAAGCTAAATTAATTTTCATCGTACAATGGAGTACCGTCTCCGCTAAGAGACATACTCCTGGGACTCGAATTCGTATGTGGGGTTCCTCTCGGTGATTTATACGACGGTGTACGTGCCGTTGGTGGCCTGTTGCGGGGTGTAGCTCGACCTGATCCATCGTCGTATCCCCGCGGAGTTTTTCTCGAGTCCTCATATCTAGGAGTGCTGTTCCCACTAAACAATGTAAATATCTATTATAGAATCTTGGTGATCGATCAATTAAGTAAACGTATTTTTAGTTAACGTTTCGACCCGGATATGGGCCCTCCTCAGAACGATTTATTTATTTAACTGTCAAGAGCAACAGAAAATTTTTTTTTTTTTAAATAATAATACTAGAAGTACAATCAGACATTAAATATTGTAGATGTAATACTCTTAGGGCTATTATATATTATTGGTTAGTAAGAACATTTTGATTAATTGAAAAAAGAATGGCTTTAAGTGTTATTTACCTTTTTTTTATAAGTAAGTGGACTAAGATGTAGTCGAATTCACAATTTACAATTAGTGGAGACAATGTTCTTTGAGTGACGGTAGTCAATGTCAATCTTCTAGTTATTTTACATGTAGGAGTTAATAGTTGGAAGTCATTAATTAAAAAGATTAAAGAACTATGTTTCTTCACAGTCAGTATGTCATTGTGTTAATAGGTTTTTAAAGAAGGTCTTTTTAGCAGTAAAATTAATTTGCAAGTGTCCAAGAAATGGAGGTAGGCCCTTTATGACTATGTTCCACATGTCTAACCAAAAATTATTGTTGGTTGAACTGATTGGGTCAACAGGTGAATAACGACTGATGGGAGAAACAAATATGATCCAGAGTGAAGGTGAACCTAATATAAACAATTATACAAAAAAACAAAAAATATTTTGTGAAAAAAATTATGTAGAAAAACTGTGTTATGGGGACAAAAATTTTTTTGTATCTAGTTAAGGTTAAACAATATTTGTTGTGTGGGCGGAGATTAGAGGTTTGTAAATATTACTTAAATGTTCAACATCTTGTCTAAGATTAACGGAATTGGTGTGACCTACAATGTTGCACATTTCTAGTAATAGTCTTTTATAATAATTGTGTTCTTCACAAAGGATGTTTGTATTGTCGTAGTTCAAAGTATGTTGTTTATTGATACTACGTTTTGTTAGAGCCGTGTGACGTTCGTCAATCTCATGTACATTGCGTTTCATCAATGATTTCATCAATTGATATTCATCAATGTAAATATCACCTGAGCATGGAATTTATCTGGATAACATCTCTATCCAGAGCATTGATTGTATTATGTTGGAATTCTAGTGGAATTACGATATCCCCTACAAAGTGTCTATGAGACTCGTTATACATATTTGTTAAATATTGGGAAACAATACAGTAAGTAACAACGAGTTGTCACATTTTCGAGAAATCAAAATCGAGGAGGTACATCTTTCGGGATACATACGAGATCCTGGGAGTGATCTGTTTCAGTTTAGCCCATGCCTCGGCAGCTTTTTTCCAATCCATCGGGTCTCCGGCTAGTGTGGGCATTTGCGGTGTTGGACGATGTGAAGGTGTTGTTCTATGGTGAGCAGATGTCACTGTGGTTGGCCCAGGATGAACAAACTGGCCTTGGTGATGATTTGGCGTTTGCTGGCCGTACCTAGGCGTTGGCTGACCGTGGTGAGGTGTATGATGGGGAGTCTGATACGGGGTCATGAATGGTGTTTGTCCCGATGGGGTGTAAGGAGTATTGGGATAGGTATGCATGCCTCCGTACGGTCCTGCGCTTGCTGCGCCAGGAGTATGCGGTGGATAATGATGTGGAGTTTGATTTGCAACTTGTGACAGAGAGTGAAGCATGTGATGCGGTAGATTTTGGGCTACTCTCTGTATTGCCTCCTGATTCATACCTAGTAAGAGTATTAAAGAGATTAGCAATTAAGTTACGGTGTGGTTTAATGGCAATGGTTTCAAATTAAGCATTGCTTACTTGACATATTCACACCTGGAGTATTATGGTATGGGGTTCTAGATGTCATCGCACCTCGAGGTGTGCTTGGAGTTCCTTGACCAGGGACAGGGTCTCGGAAATGTTCCTTGAACCAACGGAACAAGGAGTTGACATTGTCGAACATTTGTCCCCGGAACCTGAATCCCTCTGGTGTAACAGTTACATATTCGTGTCGGCAGCGAACGCGAGGTAAATAAGACAGTACAAATTTTCCAGGGTAATTCTGCAAGTGGATAACAAATGAGAATATCAATTGTGAGCTTCAATTTAATCAACCTAGATGTATTTATGTTTAAATTACCTTTGCGGCGGATATGAAATAATGAATCTTTCCAGGGTTCTTTTTCTTCTCATCTTTCAATAACTCTTCTGCTTTGTCCTTCAAGCCACCTTCGGTATCCTTATAATATTTAAAGTACAACAAATCTCTAGCATGAGCTGCCATCGGATTAACATGTCTGGCAATGATTTCGTCCAAATCTTCAAACTCTTCGTTACCGATCCATAAACTTTGGCCAAGCGAGAAGGTATTCTCTTTGCCTTCTTCTCGAACATCGATATGTTGACAGATTTTGTCAGTCACTTTCCACGTTACTGTGAGGTGATCTGCACCTTTGCTACTTGGTCGGACTATCGCTTCACCCTGATCCATATTTTGCATGAATTTCTCAGCTTCGGCAAAACTGATATTATGAAATGCTGGATGTACAATGACGCGTTTTATATAAGTCTGTCGTTGTTTTGCTTTTTTTGCATCTTCTTCTACCTGTTGATCCTTTTGTTCTGCTTCCATATCATAAAACGGATCTCTTTGCGGTCTGTAAATGAACAAATAGATAATCGATCGTTAGTTTTCAAATTTCAAGTTGAAATTGATCCAGAGTGCAAACTTTACCATCTTAATGCTTATGAATTTAACAAAAATTATCAACACAAATCTCTCACCTCCATTCATGATTTTTATCAGCAAGATCACTGCTTTTACTGGTACATTCTACACTGAATCTGTCGACCTCAATCTTGATTATACGGCAATGAATGATTTGACCAATTCTGACTCTTTCCTCGGGATTCGCTACATGTTTATCAGACAGATTCTTGATGTGAATATATCCTGATATATTATTTTCCAAGCGCAACCTGACACCGGTAGCTTTTCCTGGGCAGGCTCCAGCATCAAAGTGATTCCATACTTCCGACAACTCAGGGAAATCATTCTTTAGACAGAATGGACACTGCCAAAGACCTGTCTCATCATTTCGTACCGGATTTGCTTGATCTAGTTGTTCACCTTGAGGTTTCCTGTGAGTTATGCCACATACGGTGGCTTCAACCATTTTGCCGATATAGAACGTTTCCGGTGTCTCCTTGGTCAATACATCGAACAATTTTTCAGCACTGAGAGATTGATATGGCACTCTAAGGTCTTTGTATCTGCTATTTAATTCCGCCCTGATGTCATACAGTGTTATGCATTTGTTACCAAAACCTTGTCTTTCTAATTCTTCGGCAAATGCGTCAAGATCAAGATCCTTCAATCTTTCCGGCGATTCTAAGATTTCCTCCAATGCCCCTGCTGGATTTGCATCTTCATCATCGTACTCTAGTGCGTCTACTGCCATTTTTCTGGCCCATTCATATGTCTCTGGATGAACACGCGAGCCGTCAAGCACTTCCACATATGCTTCAGTACTAAATAAGACAGAGAAGAATTAATAATAATAACAGAATAGACTGAAATTGGGAATGATTCACTGTGATCTTGTGAGAAAGAGAAGAAAAGAAAGAGCATGTTTAGGAATGATAACTTGGAATATCTTCGCTCACCTGTCTCCCAAACTATTTGTGTCTATCTTGATAAAACCGGCGCAATTAATGAAAACCTTAGGGCCCATATGACAAGCTGTGACCAATTGCGTTCTATTCTCTAATCGTTGATTAGTTTGCTTTAGCATTTTAATTAAGGCCTGTCCTTTTCGAGGTCCCAAGCCGCAGACAAATTGTACCAAGTTGCCAGCATAAGCTTGTTGGACTGCTTTGTTCACATCCACACCAACCTCATTTACTCGATTAACGAATTCTAAATATAGGTTTTCTAAAAGGTCTTCCTTAGGGAGTTGATCCTGCAAGAGAGACACGCGATTTCATACTTTAGAGTTACTGATTCAAGGCAACGATGTTTATAAAGTATTTATCATCGATATTTGTGGGATTTATTCTCACTCTGTGCCAAGGGAAACACAATATTTAAGGTAGGAACATGGCTCGGCTCTCACATAAGCTTGTTGATATAAAATGTGACCATGTGTCTTGAGTTTGACTTACTTGTAAAGGATGGTACTTGAGACACAAGATTTCTTCATCCGCTGTGCATAGCTGTGAAAATTCCACTAATGGATCTTGCATACGCCGTGCCATTGAAATAGCTTCTCTAAGTAATTCTGGATAATCCCTGAATTCTGACTGTAATAATAAATGTACAACATGAATGCAGACATCCGTTTTTAGTCTGTATCATCTAGAGAATAACACATTATTTATACCGGTAATTACAACTAATCTCAATTTCTGAGATGAAATCAGATATTTGAATGAAAACTAACCACTCCTTTGTTACTGTTTGAGTAGATCTGGGCGAGCTCGTTGTCACATACTTCTATTTGAATGCTAGGAAATTGTTCTTCTTCCACCAGGTTACTTATACACTCTTTGATATCAGCAACGACCATTGTTGCCTCCCTGGATGTACCACTCACAACAACAACGTGCGGTTTCTTTGTTGCAATAAAATTACGAATTGCCAGCAAATCAGCTTCCTGAGAAAAAAATATGATTTACAATTCTTGTCAGGTTTGTAAATTTCGCAAAACCATTCACCCCGATGAAGATATCGGAATTACAAATCATTGTCAACATCCTGAAAACGAAACTCAGATTCAGTCAATTTTAGAGGTGCGCGAAATTACCTTCATAGCTTTTTCATCCTCTCTGAAACTGTTTTTCTTTTTCATTAAATGTGGCAGCCGCAGATAATCTGTACACTCGCCGTCAGGTGCAACAAGACATGTGAATGCTGCTTTGGAGTAATCGGGCACATAAGATACAGCCATCACACGTAACCCCTTGCTCGTATCCCACTCTTCATCTTCTTCCTCAGGGAAATCACAGCTATACGGAGCCACTTTGAGCCAGTTATACATCTTTCGGCAGCACGCTCGCATCACGCATTCTTTAGCTTCTGTAATTAGATTCGCCTTCAACTCCTTCTTTAATTCGGGAATGACCATTTTCGTTAAAGCCATCTCCACGCTCCCTACTCTCAATGCATTCCAGTCTTGAACATTCTTACTAAATTCATCCTGTGAATAAAAAAAAGTGATATTAACCAACAAAGGAGACAATTAACAGATGTGATACATTCTCCTTCTGCGATTATAAAGGGTTAACAATATGAAATGAAATGAAACATCAATTATTAATTGATGATGAATAAAAAATTTATTTCTTACCCTGTAATAAAGTTGCTTCATTTCGTCTACATAATTGTTACTAGTATTGCCCTCAATCGAATCACTGAGTGAAATGGTGACGAGTTTATCTTCTTCGGCAATACTTAGTTTGAGGAATTGATCGCCAACAAGATCTCTTACAGGTTTGTCTTTCAGATACTTCATTCTGCAATGACACAAAGAATTCAATAGAAATCACTGCAAATGACTTTCAATCAACAAGAGTTGTATCCCAGATGGTGCAAAACATTTTTCTGACGTAACTAACAGAGTAGTTAGGAACTTTCTAAAAGATTGTTACAAAATGTTACGAAATGTTACGAAATGTTACATTTTTATCAGTGGTAAAGGGTTGCAAATACTGAAACTTACGTATATATGGGATGGTTTTCATCAATCTCTTTTATCCCTTTTTTGGTAGGTGTGACAGACAGTTTTGCTCTCTCCATATACATTTCTCTAACGCATTTGCGAACAAGAGGTTCCCTTGCAAGCTGAATGGCAACCATCAGTTGTGTGGCCTTCAAGGCTTCTTCCGGAGTCTTAAACTTCTTACCACAGAAGTCATTGGCAACTACAGAAGGTTCCGTTGGTTCCTGATCAACTTCATGACGTTGGTAATTGTCACGAAGATTCTCTGCATAATGCTCTGGAGACAAACCGAACTTCTTGGCAAGACCGTCCAGACCAGCCTTTCTACAAATAGTGTAAGGCCCAGTTCTGACAGCTTGTTTCAGCGTCTCGTCAGGTTCCTCTTCTTCGTCAGCTTCAACATCGTCTTCTGGAGGTGGATCCTCCCCATTTTCTTCAGCATCAGCTATCTGCTGTCTTCTTTTAGCCGCTCTTGCTGCAGCTCGTGCTTCTCTTTCCTTCTTGCGCACGGCCTCTTGCATAGGTGGAATCTCATGGCTGTAATACAACATGAAGTGATGATGAACGTCGTTCAATTCTTCGCTGGTTTGAACATTTCGCAATCTCTCGATATCGTCATCCTTTATCAGTCGCAGTCCCTCTGGCAGAGGAGCCTCAGCGTTTTTCATGATTTCATCCAGTTGATAATTTCTCATTTTTTCAAACAGTTGTAACAAGTTTTCTTTTCTTTGCCGAAGCTGACACCATTTCACGTCAAATTTGTATACTTTCCATAGATCGTTTATGTTTAGTTCAGGTAAAACGTATTCCTTTCGATAAAATGATATAAACGGAACTTCGAAGTGTTGATTACGCATAAAGTCCAAGGCTTTTTTGATCTTTCCTACTGTCTGTGGTCCCTTACGTGCCCTTTCCTTAGCCTCAGCATTTAAATGAGAATCTTGAACGGAGACCGACGGACGACAGAATGCCTGTTTATATATCCACTCTGCTTCCAAATCCAGTTCATCTGATCCCTCTGGGACTGCGACAACAGGTACTGAACGTAGTTGCATTCGCTCAGGTATATCAGTATTACGAATCTAGGAAAATTCATCACATATTTATTCACTTGACCCACAAAAAGGCTTCCAAAAAAAAAAATTTCGTTTGTATAAAAGTTGTCCCACCTCATTGTCCATGTCAGTAAAATGTCCTCGCTTGAGCTCGCTGGGCTCATATATTTCAAAAATACTTTTCCGTGTTGTTTTCTTTTTGGGTTGTTTTTTTGGACGACGCGGTCGTTCCCCATCACCATCTTCATCAACATATTCATCTTCCTCATCCTCTTCTTCTTCCTCTTCGTAATCCTCTTCCCCATACTTTCCAAACTCATCATAGTCAAAGTCAACCCCAAAAATATCTTGAGCTTCTTGTAACGCGCTAATTTAGAAAAGAAATCAAGTGAAAAGTTGATTTGTAAAAAATCTATACAAAATTAGGCACAATATGAAAACTTACGCATCTGAAAATATTGGTTTCTTCTTTCTTCGCCTTTCAGCAATAGGTCTTCCATCATCGTCGACAATAAAATCATCACCCTCAGAATAATCTCCATCGGAACCCTCCTCGTCAAAAGTCTCTGGTTCAGGCCTGTGGCTACGTTCGCTTCTTCTTTCATCCTCCTGACATATCACCATTCAATTTATTGGTTATGGATAGTGAGAAGATGATGGATATTTAAAATAATTTGCGGCATAAAATGTAGAAGACTTTTAGCTCCAATGGAACAACACTGTTCCTTGCTAGGATGTTGTAATATTTTTGATAGAAATCCTTCTTGCCAAAAGAAAAGAAACTTACATCACCAGATCCTTCGAATAATTCATTTGCGATAGCATCCCGTTCTTCTACCGCTTCGTGCTCCTGCTCTTCCTCCGACTCCTCATCTTGTATTCGACGTAGACGTTTAAATCGTTTCTGGTCAAGTGAATAATTTATTTTCCAGTACCCCAGATGGGAATAAAGAAACACTTAAGTGCCTCATTAATGCAGTTAGAAAAAAATCGAAGGAAACAAGAAAGTAAAAATAAAAAAAAAACAACAAAAAACGCTATGCATACCCTTTCCACTTTGACTCCCAAGTTTTCCTCAATAAGATCATAGTCCTCATCTTCCAGTCGATCGTCAAAGTCTTCATCATCACTCTTTTTACGCTTTTTAGAACCACCGGAACCATCACTGTCCTCTCCTTCGCTCTCTTCGATAGGATTATCATCAATAAGATCCTCCAGTTCTCCTTGGAAACGGTCCTCATCATCTGAATATATCAGATTACAATATTATGAACCAAAAAGCAAAGTGTTAAACACGCATCTACATGCTGTAGCAATTGAGGTTTTCCCAAGAGCAGACCAACGAGCATTGAACATAAGGTACAAGAAGCTACCCATGACAAACTATTGCTAACACTTACCTTCATCATCTTCATCACTCTCCTCGACAGCTTTAATTTTCTTTAGTTTTTTCTTTTCATTGTGATCTAACTCCTCTTCCTCCTGTACAATAACCAAAACAACAATAGGGTAAAAAATGTAAGATCAAGAAAAGAGCTAATTTAACGCACTGCAAGTATTGAATTGTGGATTGCTAAGCTAGATATTACGCATTTTATACTGACCTCACTTTCTTCCGCCTCCGAGTCGATGAAGTCTGCCATTTTTTTTTGGGGTTAACTTTTCTCGGAAATGTAAATGCTATTTGCGATTAGGCAGTTGGAAAGTTACAGGTTTAAGAGTCGACGGTGTCTTAATAATGAATCTTGACTCGATTAACTGAATGATTATAATTCCAGGTATGCTACGAATATCGAGCCTAGTAGAACCACAGGCATTGCTCTGGATTCGCACAGTCCTCAACGTATGTCATTGCCGTCAAATAACCACTGGAGGGATTACTATTCGTCCTGGTTTACAGTCAGCGGCTTAAAATGACCCCGTATTAGCTAGAGGGCTAGAAACCCAATGCATCCGACATCATACCCGGATACTCAAAATCCATTAAACGTATCAAATTCCACGTAATGTTGGTTTAACTTATAACAAGTCGCAGTAAATGTCCGATATTTCCGTCCGGCCGTACGAGCAATCCTACAGCTCCGTATCGCACCACAAACAATACTGAACGCTCCTCACCACAGAGATTGGAACCCCGCTTGATAGGCTCGAAACCTCTGTTTACTCCATCTGTCGGTGAATATTTGAACAAATTCAACTCACAGCACAGACTGTTGGAAGCGGTCACCGATCGAAAAGAAAGAAACCAGATTAAAGCTCATTCTGATTTATTTTTTACTCGTGAAAGCGGAGATAATCGCTCTGTAGACCGATCAGAGTGCAGGTTTAAGGGAGCTTTCCAGTGTGAAATTTTCAAAAAAACGATTTTTTTCTTTTGCTTTATCGAATAGTATACACTCTTCCGAATATTCCCTGAAATTTTCATGCCGAAATTCAGATTATTTCGGTTACTGTACAGCATTTCTTGGAAGAAGGCAACGGAGCGCTACAGCTGCCCGTGCGACCGTTATTTCTATTGTCTCGTTCTTACCTGCACGTACATGAACTTGGCTCGCCAATTGTCGAAAATGTGAATTCGGACTATTGCATAATTTGCCGTTAATTAACCGTAAATTAGTCGCGCGACTTATTTTTTTGTCGCACTCAATTTTAAAAAAACAAGCGGATGGCGTGCTAAATTCTTGAAAATCAATCAATCACTGTGTGTGGCAACTAGCCCCAAAGCACGTATTCTGCGGCAAGCAGATAGTAGAAATCGCTACGCAGTGTGCTGTGTGCACCTTCAATGAAGGTTACGACCCAATTTTAAAAATTTTGGAGACGATGGGATGCACGATAGGGCCGAGCGCCGCAGATTTCGCCGCTAAGTACAAGAATGCGCGCATCACCCAAGCAAACCGCCGGGCGTCCCTGGATAGCAAAGAGGCGAGGACAGCTCGTCGGACTGAACAATCCATTGAGCACGATCTTTTCGAAGAAGCAGAAGGGATATTGTATGGACCTGGCATCGCTAATTGACCGTAAGTAAACGATTTACCTAAAATTTCCTCACTTGAAACTTTGAACGCGTTTTTCTCAAAACAGCATTTTTCAAAACGGTGTCCAACTTGGAGGGCAGCCTCCATAGCACAAAAGCCAATTATATACCGATCAATAATCTTTTTGTGTTTTTTGTTTTAGATCAAAATTGTGACCCCCAACGTGGACACCACATCCAAGTGCATTTTCTGCAGCAATTGTTTCATCATTTTTATAGATATTAATTAATGAATAAATCGATCTTTAAAAAATTGCTTTGTATTCTTCAATACCCAATTAATATACAAAAAAAAAACCAGACCGATTAGATTATTTTTTCTTTAAAAAAAAAATCGCGAAAAACAGCGATTTTTCGGGCTGTCACACTGGAAAGCTCCCTTAAACGGAAAATTTTCTTTTTATGCGTGAAAAATAAATGAGACACAGGCCGTAGGGGTGGGCAACTGACGCACCGAGCAGGTATGCTGACGCACTTATAATCCTTACAGCAACCCTATTATGAGGGAACAACGCCGAAGGTCGAGCAGTACCTGCGTTATCAGCCCAATCCCAAGGAACAATAGTCCCTGAATTTGTGTACACAGAGAAATATAAAATCCTACGTGTAATGACTCCTGCATTCACGAATATAAAATTGTTCGAAACAATCAACAGCATTCCAATGCTCAAACGAAAGAATAGAGGACCTTCATTTGACCCAGATAACAATTGCTTAACGGATTCCTCGAATTTGTCGGACCGACCGGATAGCGAGGCGCACCGGGACGCGAAAAGTTGTCCACCCCTAGTTTAAAGCAATAAAATTTGTCATCTAACCGTGAATGAGTAAGAGCCGATTTTCCGACGAGTCTTATTAAATAGTAGCAACGTCAAGTAAAAAATTTTTGCATCAAGTATTATTAATTATTATTAACATAAAATCCTTCATAACATTACATAATAATCGTAGAATCAAATATCGTTGACTGATGATATACCTATATCAGTCAATGCAAATGTTTCTAATTTTCATTTCAGACAACTATTGGAACACCGTGGACCAATCATTTTCTCTGGAATATCTTTGCGTGTCGAATTCAGAGCTGAAATGTAATGGCATGTATTGAAAATGATGTCATATGTCGCCACAAATCGTTTTGACCAACGTACTCACAGACAATGTCGGAGCCCGCGGTGGATACCATTCGAACACTCTGCAATTCCTGCAGAAGCAGGGCATTAAACGATAAGGCAGCTATACGCAAAAAAAGCTCGTAAACACCGTCACCAGTTCTAGCTGAGACGGCCCAAAATTCTGCGTGCAATGTCCGCGCCACCGCAAATGCGCGTCTTTCAATCACTTCGTAAACAGGGTTTGACTGTCCACATATGATAAATACATTCGTCATAGTCAATACATGAATCTCAAATGCAGGATTGTACGTTAAACGAGCCAACCTTTGAGCCCAAAACTACTTTCATAATGCGACAATTTATAAATCGGTAAGAATTAAACGTATGAAGAAATCCTGAAAAACTTTGTTACAGATCCAGTCACTGTTGGATGAACAATGACAAAAAATACGTCAAATCAAAAATACTTGGGGTCGAAGGTTGGCGCATTTAATGTGGAATACCTCAAATATATAGCATTATGCATTTGTACATAGGGGTAAGAGTTTATGATTTATTTTTATAGCGTGTTAATTACCAATAGATCTCTTTTGGTGCCAACCAAGAAAATTTGGCTCGTATCGTTGTTACATCGCTGTGCTTCGTCGAGCCACTGTCGGCAATGGGACAACGACATCAAGCTTCCCAAATCGAAGACAACCACGATTACTGAAAAGATTAGATAAACTTATATGATATACATAAATGGAAAAAAATACCTATTCTTCGTCATTATAAATACATATTTACAAACCATTCGCGCTTCTGTAATATGATGCCGCGATGCACTTGAACCTTTCCTGACCTGCTGTATCCCATCTAAAGACGAATTCATTTACTAATAGCAAATAAGTATGCAAGTGGAAATACACTATGGGGTATAAGAAACAAAAGAATTTTTGATAATGCTAACATTTGTAAATTGTACGGAACCCCCAAGACGTCGAAACGTTCTACTTCAAAGTCCACGCCAATGGTTGCTTTGTAATTATTGTCGAAGAGTTTGTGACAGAATCTGTAAGAAATCGGTGCGGTAATAAATGAATAATTAAATTCATCGTTATAAAATTATAATTAGAAAAAACCTCGTAGCGTTATAGTACATACCTATTAACCAAAGAGGTCTTGCCGACAGCCACATCTCCGAGGACGATAACTTTTGATATCTTCGGTATCAATAACGGGCGTTCAGCTGTACATGTCTTACGGACCCGAGTATCGAAATCTCTTTCCATGTATGGAGTTGCGTCTGATGAGAATGGTGGCTGCCACTTAGATACCTGTGTACGTAGATATAGTTTGTATTTTTTGCGTTCAAAATCTCTTAAGGTGTACTTATGTGCATATAAAAAAAAAAAAATTAACGACATATATTAGCGTAAATATAGAGTTATATATAATATAATATTTATTTATTTACTCGTTTAATATATATGTATAAAATATTAAATCTACGACTTGATACTGGGATTTAATCTATAGGCCTATACTATATCACTGGTACAAATAATAAACGCTTTATTTACATATATTACCTGTCTTTCTTCGTGAGCAGTCTCCTTTATCATTTTATAAACTGCAGAGCGTGTTTGCATCATTGCAAATTTTGAGATTTAAGCAAGAGCCGTTACGATGCTCTAGTCGTGCATGATACTAGAACAATAATGATAACAAAACTACCTAATTAATACTTTATTCGTACGGGATGACGACGCTAATAGATGTCTTACACGCTTTGATATACCGGGGGCCCCCATGTACCAAACATTGGTTGCTGTGGCAGGTGCAACGTTATAATACGCATACATACGAGTATGGTGTGTAATATCAGCACAATACACCATTATGGCATTGCAGGAAGCGGAAGCGATATGATAAATTTCACACAAAACCACGTTTACAAGATTTCAAACAAAAATGCGGTAAGTCCTTCTGAAAATATTTTTATTATAATTTGTAGTCATTCAAAAATTTTCGGAAATTTAAAAAAGATCCCGCCTCTCAAGCTCTGGATAGGCAACATGCATCACGTCGATGTTTTAAGGGTTGCCGGTTTTCGTGACTGATTGGCACTGATACAGGTACAAATACACTATGGGCATTTGCAATTGACTATATTATATTTACATCGTTACCACTATCATTTATGCAAGGTAAAAAAATATTCCTACATGTTTGACATTTTAATCGAATAGCTTACTTCTACCATTTTTATCAGATTCCTTCCTTGATTTCTTCGAGGCAAGCCGCGTCATGTTGAATGCCGGTTTCCGTTTTCGTGACTGAAAAATTAACCATTATAACGATATTCCGAATTGAAGACAATGATTTTTAAACGCCCTGATATCCGACGAATTCAAAATATCAGAGATTCACTTATAAGCTCAGAACGAGGTGCTCAGAACGAATGCGTGTATGCTGAAATTATATAATTGTGAAAGTACGCATTTTAAATGGTTGTCACCTTTGCAGCTGCAGTGTTATTATTTTCTTGGGAGTATGACTCCGTATCGTCTTCAGCCGAGACTTCGACGGCGGGACTGAGATGAGCGAATACAAAATTTCTTGGATTCTTTGTTCTAATGGTGGTTTGGTCATTATTCTGCTTAGTTATTAAAGAAAGCCTAGCCAAGGATTCTTCTCCCCTGGCTAAGAACGAGCCTCGATGAATGGCGGTCTAGAAAAAATGAAAGAATACAGAACGATGTTAAACTCGGATATCTTACCTACTATCAGTAGGAACATCATTGTACTCACTTGTATTGCAGACGTTTTTGTTCCAGAACCTGGCTTGGCAAATAAATCTGCAACAGTATTACGCGGAACGGGTAAATCCGTTTTTTCACCATCAATTGATGTATTTTTGTTCAAAGTCTTGTTACATTTGTTTCTCTTTAAGGCTCTCAGGCCAAGTTCGAATAACTGATTATCATCCATTTCCTCTTCCAATTTCTCAGCTGCATTTATCTACAATTCAGAGATAACTTGATATTGGAAAATCTTTATTGATATTGAATAAGTTCAGTGGAAATGTGATAAATTTTTGTAATTTTATACCTTATGCTCTTTTAAGAATTGCTCACGTTCCAGTCTCTGTTTGCGCCATTCTAATTCACTTTCTACTTCAGTAGGATCTTCTAAAGCATCATCTTTTTCATCTATATTCTGCAACGTTTTTTCATTATCATCTTCCAATTTATCTAAATGAAAGATGTCAATCGTACATGTTAATATGATGTGTTTAATATACCTTCAGAATGGTTTTTTTTTATTGGGTTACAAAGATTCCGTATCACAGAATTGAACAGAACAGAATAACTCTAAAATAGCTTACCGATATTTTTCCACTTAAATTTTCGCTGGCGACTGGCACCATCCGAATGCAGTTCACCGTCTTCTAACAAAATTTCCTGCAACAGTCTAACTTCTCTCTGGTCTTCATCCAATACTTGTTTCATATGCATCTTTTCCAATTGTTTTTTAACTTGATCTTGGTCAATGTCTTCTAAATCTCCCTCTTCCATATCAAGTTTATCCAAATCTTTTTCATCTTCATCGGAAGATCCCCATTCACTCTCAGATAGTTCTGCCTCCCCATCAAGGAAACCAGCTGCAGTTTTTTTTATATCCTTCTTTTGTACTATTATCTCATTTTCTTCAGAATCATAGTCAACTAAATTTTCGTCATCATCTTGTTTTTCATTGAAATTTAACGCAATTTCGCAGTCATCTTCCTCCTCATCATCGGATAGTTTCAATGTTTTTACTTTTTTCCTTGATTTTCTTAACTTGCTATTTTTTAATTGCAAATTAACAGTGTCATCCTCGTCATCGGATGAAAATACTATCTTAAGTTGATTCGAATATGAACGAGGTTGCTGTAACGTTTTCTTTGCACTATAACTTAAAAATTTCATATCACTTGTTTCATTTTCCTTTTCGATCACCTGTTCCTCAGTTTGCAAAGCTTCAAGTTTTTCAATATTGACAGGTTGAGTTGCAAAGGTCCCTGAGCATAAATCCAGTAATTCTGCATCAGATACGCTTGTTTTTCTTGACGTATGAATCAGTTTATCCAATTCATTGTTATCACTTGGGTTGAAAAATGGACCAGAGCATAAACTCATTAATTCGGTTTCGTTTGGTGATCCCTTGTTATCGACGAACAATTTTTTTTGCAACTTCTCGCGTTTCTCCGGACTGTAGGTATGATAATGTTTTTCTTCTACTGGGGTATCTCCCACACCTAAAGGCTCCATTGATTGCGAAGAATTATGGACCGATCTAAAATCTATACTAGTCAATTCTGAGCCTGTGTTCAAAGCTGTCAATTGCGTTATCGGTGAAATCATACTAAGTGAATTATTTGTCATTGACGGTGTTGCACAGGACTGACTTCTTTCATCTGATCGTTGATACACGGGTAAATCACCCTCTGTACTACTCATTGAATCATCTTGGCTATTGTTGTCAGTTGCAAATATATCAACATCTGTTTTCGTTCTCCTGATACTATTTTTTTCCTCTTTATTTAGACCAGTTCCAGTACCCTCTGCTTCAGAATCATTCGAATCATCATCTTCGAAAGCTTTCATTATGCGTTTTAATCTGCTAAACTTATTGCTTTGACTATTGCTTTGACTATCTTCGTTTTCACTCTCCTCATCTTCTTCACATATATCTTCATTATCATTAATACTTTTATTGCTGTCCGTGTCCTCAGTATTATCCACTTCGCTGAACTCTTCTTCTTGGTTTTCTTCTAATTCTTCTCCACTAACTTCAGCCTCCCCATCCAAAAAAGAACTCTTGTAAGTTTTTCTATCTGTGATGGGTACATCATCTTCCTCAGGTTCACTTATTTCAGTATCGCTCAGGTCATCATCTTTGTTAGGATCATCTGCCATTTCACAATCAGACAACTCATCGTCGTAAACGTTATCGTTCTTTGAGTTTTCAATTTCTAATTCTTTTTGTTTCCATTCATTGGTGCGTTGTACCGCCATCTGATGTTGCAACTCTTTCTTCAAGCGTACGAATTTTGTGCCAGGTTTGCTCAACTCCGAAACATCGTTTTTCTCATTACTTGGTGCATTATATGGCAGAACTTCATTTATAACTTTCAGACCGCTTGCGGTCTCTTCTGTGTGCATTACAGTAACTTCTGAACTAGAATTGGGCGTTTTTTTAATGGAGTGTTTTATAAATCTTTTCCTCAATTCTTCAAGACCAGCTTTCGGAGACGACAGTTCAACCATCATACCTGGCGATCCTTGAAGTTTCGGAGTTAATTTCATTATGCTAGGTAGAATTAGAGTTTTCATTACTCTGGGTTTTTCGATGTCAAATTCTGGTACTGGTAATCCATAAACATGACCTGTTGGTTCATCTTCACCTTCGCGATCTTCTTTACTGCACTGCGACTTGCTTCCAATTGATGATAACTGAAAAGACTCTACTGAACTCAAGTGAAGTTTATTAGATTTAGTTTTGTTATTCTCTGCCAAAATTTTATTAGCGTGACGTATCTCAAATTCTGTTTTCCTTTTGTCGTTTAATTCAAAAACCTCGTTATTATTTATGAACGGCGTGTCTATTATAGATTCAAATTTATTTTCAACAACGTCCGTAACTTTATTGCTTTGCAGATCTGTCATATCATCCGCCAGTTCATAAGGATCTTCCGACATTTTAAGTTCAAAATTTTCCTCATCTTCGGTTGGTTCGTTTGTCCTGGTGGTTTGATTATTCACAAGTTGATCAGCCTTTTGACTCTCTACCAGTGGATCTGACTCAATTAAATTTGTTAATTGCTTACTGCAATCCTCGAAATTTTCCTGAACTTTGTCAGCGGTATTAATATCCTCCTGACTTTCCTTGGTTGTTATAATATCAGCATCTGTTGGCTCTTCACATTCTAATTCAAATAATTTTCTTGGTATGCTAACACTGTTTAGACCATGTTTAAATTCTTTACGTCGTTGATTAGGGTGTGTAATTACACTTGTCGTTTCTTCAAAATCATCATCTTCAATAGGCGAGGGACAATCAACGACCTTCGATTCATTCTCAGAACTAAACAATTTCCTTGGCACACCAATGTTCTTGTCTCCTTGTTTAAGAATTTCTTTTTTATTCTGGCAATTTTGGAGGTCATTAGTTGTGACTTTCTGAGTGTCTTTGATAGGAATCGTTTTCACATCACTATTAACAATCTTTGCTTGTAGCTGAGTGTTGGTGGCAGCGGAACCAGGGTCTTCGCTATCCGACTCTGACGATGATTTGTAAAAGAGTTTTGCTTCTTTCTCCTTCTCCTCCAAAACTTTCCTGCCGACAAATATTATCCCAATTCAATTTATGTCCGAACACAGCATGCATAGCTCATTAAATATTTCCGTTCCAAGAATAAGAAAGAACTTAGATTCTCACCCCACAAGCTCGCCAGACATTCTAACTTTAGCTGCAGCAGCCAGTGTTGCAGGTAGTTTTGGCAAACTTTTTTTTCTGTTCAAAAATTCTTGTAGCGTGCGTTGTCTGGGTCTATGATAAGGTAGATAAACCTGGCTTTCTCTTAGCATTCTCTGCGTTTCACTATGTATCTCACGCATCGCTTCTTCCTTCGCTGCTCTAATCGATCCCTAAAATTGTACGTACCAAATTATTGGTCTAATTATTAGCAACATAATTACTTAATCAGAACAGGAAAATTACATATAGTTATAGAAATTTTACATACACTTCGTTTCTTCTCCGACTTTCCTTTTTTGCTTGTAAGATTAGTCGATGTCGTGGAATGGTCATTTTCATTTAATGATGCTTCAAATTCACGCCTGGTTGGAATATCATCTTCAGAATCCGTATCAATTAGTGCGCTAATTTTACCTGGTTTCTGTTGACAGTTGATTAAAAATGTTTTGAGACATTTCACAAGAATTTTCAAAAAACATAGGCAGTAACAGATTACTACTATTATTGTAGCACTATGTGATACATTATTTTTCACTTATAAACGATCTCTATCGATGTCCTTGAAAAAATGCCGACCACTAGACTATGTAACTGATCAGTTTTCCAGACATAATAAAAGAACGAAGAATCTAATACTTACCAAAATATTTTTATTATTTTTAATTTTATCAGCCACATTGGTAATGCTTGGAGGTTCTCTATCATCACCGACATTCTCGTCTTCTGAATCACTTGTTATAACTCTTTTCAGTTTATTACCATTTGCACTTTTTTGACCACCAATTGTTTGGGAAAAGTCATCGGAATTAATAGTTTGCTGAGAAGAGTTCTGGATCTTACTGGCTACCTTTTTTATAAACAGTGAATTGAAATCTTCATCTTCAGAATCACTGTCTAGTATATGTGAAAGCCTAGTTGGATTCCCAGGCTTGTCTTTATTTCCGACATTTTCATTGCTCTGTGATATCGTTTTGGAAAAATTTGTAGTAACGTCTACCTCTTCTTTCGATTTTTTGGGTATATCGCTACTTTTTTGTTCGCCGTCACATACATCTTCTGACCTCTTAGTATCTCCACAGCCCATATGTTCAACATCCGACACTTCACACTTTTCTAAACCTGTTGTTTCCTTGCGACCAGCAACACTTCCGTCAACCATTTTCAGTTCTGCAGAAGCAGTATCACCTTCATCTCCTTCGCTGTCGGAAAGTAAGAGTTTACTTCTACCTTTCCGCTGTACAACATCATCTCCTGAGCTAGAGTCATCATCACCCATTGATTGAAAATCACTATGAACGTTTACTGGTGTTTCTGTAGTCGTCATTCTATTGCTGTAACATTATTATAACAGATTTTATATAAAATTTTTGGTAAACAGCTTCAAAGTCCAACAGTAAATACTTTTAACATTTAGAAAATTCGTTTCCAGATTTATTACGAAACTTCATGTGGGAAAATATAAGTATTAACTTACTCCAGCTACGTATCGATATTTAACAGCCTATTTTTCATAATTCACCAAATATTCGTTGTAATTTGTTTCAGACGTTTAGAGCCCTGAATTTGCGGTCATCGTTCGCTCATCACGGCAACGATTACGGTTATAATATTTCGCGCCAAAATAATAGCAGACATCGACATGGGAGAAAATCACAGAGAATGCAGTGGAGGTAGATTGATCAACCCAACAGAATATTGTCATGCGGTGTGGAGAGTGAACTACTGTCAGTTTTAAATATTTTCCGGTTTCCGGTCGATTTGCAACGAGTATTGAAATACTGGAAGAATCGATAACAAATCCTGGAATGGAAGCCAGTCACAAATATCTTATTTACCTTCATAATAATCAATCGCCGCAAATTTTTGCAACGTCCAGAAAATATCTCTGGTGTTTCAGGTGAGCTGAATTAATACAGTATTAGTCTAATAAGCCTTTGCACTTCTCTAACAGACGTCATATTTGTTAATAATCGAATGTATAATGCAATTATGTTTAACGGAGTAAAATTAACCTCGATCATTCCAATAAGAAGGTGAAAGAGAATCCCCTGTTTTCCTCACAAATTTGTAATATTTCAAAGATATCTGTACCGTTCAACTTCGATTTATTACCGTAGTTACAGATGATCAATGTTGGAAGGATGGTATTGCCGGTCCATCGCAAACAACAACGCAGATGCAGAGGATGACGACGAAGACAGTCCAGAGGAAGAGGCTCCGAATTACAAGGCACAGTACAGAAGCCTAAAACGTAAACTGAAGTTTCTCATTTACGTAAGTGAATGATTGGCTACTGATATCCAAAATATAAATTTAATATCATGATTGACTAATTGATTGGTTTATTACTAGGAAAATGAATGTTTTCAAGAAGCTCTGAGATCGACGCAAAGGAAATTACTAAAAGTGAACAGAGACAAGAGTTTTTTACTCGATCGATTACTACAGTATGAAAAAGTTGACGCTTCTTTTACCGAAAGTGATGAAACTGAATCATCCGATGACGAAGTCTCTAGACTTGATACTTCCAAAAGGTGTCCTGAAATTTTCCATCCTTACTTGTCACTTATGGCAGTTGAACAAAAAAAATTATTTGTGATTGAATTTCAGAAAAAAAATTGAGGCCAACGTTAACAACCATTCGGTTCATCATCAATCAGCACCCATGAAACCTCTCAGTACTAGTAAAAAGAAGAAACCAGTTCCCAAACCACCCAAGGCACAGAATACACCTGCAGTAAGTATTTTTCTTCTTTCAAAGGTGTCTATTTTTCGTCACTCAATGTGAGTCTCTTAGGTCCACTGAAATAATAAAATAATTAATAACAGTATTAAAAGAAAACCTATATGTGTACATTTTTATTGATGGATCATAAGCAGTATTCTTGTTAAAATTCAAAATTTTTTCTTCCATGTGAAGGTGCATTCATCCAATAATATGCTACCCATATCTTTGATGTCCGACGGTCATATGACACCAGAAGAAGTAGAACGGCACTTAGAATCACGCCAGACATACCTCGAACTTGTTCCAGAAAAGGCACCGCCCACAGTACCCACAGAAATGTTCAGCAATGATCCTTCACTGGACAGGTGAAACTTGTTTTACTTTATACCAGAATATATACATCCACACGACACTACTTCATTTAATAAATGCTAATCCCTTGCATAAATGATCTTAATTTAATAACATGAAGTATAATTAGATGACATTTTCTTGATGGTTAGTTATATTTATTTTAATTAATATGTGAGTTAATAATTATAAAATATATAAGAATTTTTATAGATTAAATATTATTATTAGTTAACTTGACTTGTGTAAAATTAAAACTTTTAAAAAAAAATTTCCTTGTATTAAAAATCTCTTCTAAAATACTTTTATCTTGACCGAACTTGAATTTAAGGCTGTAGTTACAATTAAGTCCTTCCAATTCGATGCAGAGTAGTAATTACTGGTAGTTGTATCGTTTTTCAGTGAGTCCAATGAAGTCGGAGAACTGGAGACATCGCCAAGCAATATGGGTGAAGATTGCCTCAGTGTGGACATGACAGCTGAGTGATCTACAGTCACTTATAGTTTACTAATAAATTATAAATTGCACATTCAATTCATACAGTTATCCTTATTTTATTCGAATAATTTAATTGTATCCATTATAATATAAATGAAATGAATCTTTTTACATAAGAACGGAACTTGTTATTCGTACTTATTGAATGATTTTCTCACATCTTTCAATAATTTCCTCCAGATAATTTCCGGCAACAGCCATAGAGAAGTATCAAAGCAATTAAAGAAACGACTCCGTGCTGAATGAAATGTTAAACGAATTTTACGATGATAAATGACTTAGTCCGGCGCGTTTTGCCATAAACAAAGGAGAGAAAAAGTGGAAAACGGAAAACTTAGCTGACTGTTCCCATTGCAGCTGGGTTTGTTGAATTTGATTGAATTGCTATCTACAACATTGTATTTTTCATACAATAATAACTACAACAGCAATACAGGGAAACCTTGGGTAATCATTGTAAGGCGCATATTCTTGCACATTGAAATTCAAGTCAGTAGATCACTTTATATCAAATTATTTTTTTAATACATCGGTATACGTTTATACAAGAGTAATCCAACGGCGTCGTTACAGTGACGTTAATTTCAAACAAATACTTTGACTTTATACACGCATAACTGTTTACGCAACTATCATGACAGAAAAATGAAGAAAATTTTTACTTGATAGGAAAATATAAAAAATATGATACTCACGATGATTGTGAAAATAATAGCAACAGTAGCATCATTAATAGTAACAATAACGATTGCTGTAATCCTTCCATTAACTGTGATTAACGTCAATTATGTATCTTGTATTTAACAACTTGTACACAATATCGAGACCAGTATTGGTATGCTTAAAGTCGACAAAATAGTAGGTAATTCGGATTCTTATAGCTCTGTACATGATGAATCAGAAATACATTGAATCATACAAAGAATCACAGGGACAATGAAGTTATAACTATTATATAAGTTTAACGTTTATATTACAAATTGTTTCCTGCCCCGCAAGATGAGTTTCCTATCTGCTAGTCACATAAACTGTCGGTCAAACTATGAAACTAAACCAAATTCCGGAGACGCAATTATTAATTAATGGTTTGGCATTTTCTTTGTCAAGAAGAATCTCTGGCAAAACAAATTGTTCAAGATTTGAACGGACATGTTGCTAAATTAATATAAGGGTCGTAACAAATAGAAAAAAATTAAAAAGTCTTGTATTTATTATTTGTGTATAAATATTTTTAAATATGTATATTAAAAACTTACTACACATTTCACGATTATTTTACACATATGAATTTGTTATTCTAATTTTTATCATGACTTGAGTTGATTAAGTAACTTTGTTAATGGACAGGTAGAGGTGTTATTTGAAGGGTTTTCAGAATTGTGATCGCTAAGGTTCATTTCGCCATGATAACCACAACGTGATAAACACCTAAATAAAAATATCCATCTTTTGTGTGGTTCTTACTTTCAAGCCACGATAACACTGTATAAAAGTGTAAACCGGTCTCAACAAATACTAAAAATAGATTAATTCGAATCAATAGCAACAAATACTAATAAGAGCAGATGCTTTGCAGAATTGGAAACTGGATTACGAAAACTCTAGTCGTCTTCTGCCGTCTTAAAGTTACTTGAAATGACATTCGCTATCAACGTTCGCTTTACACTACAATAGTTGGACGAGTTTTGTGTGATTACTGCAATACGAAAGAAAGTTTTTTCTTCTTTGCGCATAAAGTATTCGAATTTTACGTAGTACGATAAGTCTCGAGCCAACAACGGTACGAAGTTGTTACTTTTGTTGTATTGTATGATAGGTATTGTTCCGAATATAAGTCGAGGTTTTTTTTGTTGATAACATGACCCCCAAAAAAACGACCTCAATTCATATGCGGGGTCTACTTATATTCGGAATTTTTGGAAAATTTCCTTTACAAACTGAAATTGTTTTTTAAAAACAGTTCAATCATAAAATTAGACCAATGAAATTCACGCTGCGAAATTTTAATCCACCTAAGTTCCATTGATAAATATGCCTACTTAAAAAAAAATTGCAATTTATAAATTAATATGTAAATATAATCTTGTGATATCAATTTTGTCATAAAAGGTGACTTATGTTCAGTACCTAAAAAAAAGGCCTGAAATGGAAACTGAGGACTAGGGGTCTTACTCAAATCTTGCACTTATGTCCAGGATCGACGTATCTTCGGAACAATACGTTATGTAATATGCTGCTGTTACAAGACATAGGGTGTAACGAAAATTTTGAAGAGACGTTCCCTATTTCCAATATTTAACAGTATCCGCGAATAGCATGAATATACAGCCAGATTTTCTGGAACTACTCTAGGTTTCTGTCAATATTTGTCTTGTGTAGATCTCCAATCCTCGAGGATATGATCGTTGTGAATTCAATAAAATCATGAACCGTGATGTGAATATCCTGGATGACTTTAGGGGAAATACGATATGAAAGCTGTACCGTAGTACCACATCGCGTAAATCATTACATACCAACTGGGACACAGATTGATAGATAATTCAAACAGATATTTCATAACCCGTATAAGTCCCCGTGTATTTCGAGTCAACGAAACGTAATATGGCTAGTGGTTTGTTACTGGCCTCCACCCAACCGTACGATGGAATGGAGATTGAAGCTGTGGGTTATACTGATATTTCATAGTTCATATCGTAAACACTTGCACGATCAGGCGTAGGGGTCGTAGGCCTCTGAGATCTTGAATCACTAGGCGCAGCTACCATTTCCATAGAATCCGTCATTTCCAGAGCCCTTACGAACGACATTGGCCTGCGACGTCCGTCGCCCGATGTCGGAGTTGTCGGCGTGGCCATAGTTTTTCTCTTCACTTGAGGAGACTGGTGGGGCTGATGAGGTGGGAAGACTGGAACACCGCCACGCATTGCAGGGTGATAAACTGCTCTAGGAGCATTGGTATATGGTTGCTGTGTAGGACTAGTGGGATTTGAACGATAGTAATCGTAAGGTGGGGGAGGTCGTTGGGAGGGAGATTGATGAACCGGAATACCAGCTGGAACTGGATAGCTGCCTGGCGAGGTATCCTTCCACATGTAAACACCTCGCTGCGGAGAGCTGGCTAATTCTCGGATATTGTCAACAGTATTTGTTGTCCTGGCATAAGGGAGATCATTTCCCTGGCGTACTAATTCACCTTCAGAAAGAAAACGTCTTTGGGGACTGTAGTTTGTTGCTGCCCCTGTGCCATTGTTACCCTGGGGGCCATGGAGGGTTTGTTGTATGTCGTAGTATGTAGGAGCTTCGGTTACACCGATGAAATCTGGTCGGCGTACCTGCGTCGGTGTTCCAGGATTGGATCTGTAACATAGACATTCCATTCACCTATTTAGCGTTACCATGTATGTAACATAGCAATGTACAGTGAACCAACGGGTATGCGAGTGCTGAGCATTGCAGCCACACAAATACGGCTCTGGCGAGACATACAGGAGCAGCGCGTCATTCCTGTTCAAAAAATTTAAGGCAACTAGTGAAGTAAATGAAAATACATAGCAATACCTAAGTGTGTACAAGAAAGCAGAATTTTTAAACTACAGTAGGTCCTCATAGGATCAAGTTCGTGTTTACCTGCCATAGGTCGCAACATGTCGCCAGAACAGCTCCTTGGAGTTACCACCCCCTGCGGTGGGACACAAACTTATCTATATGTATACCATATACCTGTACCTTTCGTACATGCAGACTAACGCACTAGAATATTTTCGTTTCTCATAGTACGCCGTTATAATACCGTCTGTATAACTTCAAAATTCAACCTGTATGATGTGATAGCTACGCGTGCACTGGTCGTGAAAAATTTGTATTTTTGTTTGCCATTTGAAGAACGAAAAATTTCAATTTAAAAACGTAAAAATTCCATAGATCGTAATATAGGTGATTCAATGAAGACATAATCCTTTCGACAAGAAACTTTTAAGCTACTGCACGAAAGAAAAACGAATTGTTTCAGAAACTGAATATCATCGTCGGTTCATTTTTCAATTGGTTCCATCATTGCACGAAGCAAAGCGTGAAACAGCTATCACGATCGCCGTAGATAATTATTTGTATACACAAAAAGCTGTGAAAAGACGTATGTGTAGACACAAAGATAGTTTTAGTTAAAGAAATTTTTCTTGCACATTCAAGATGGAACTGTGTGAATAACAACTGTGAAATAAACAGAAATTAAGTAGCAATAAACATATTGCCATTACTTGTATTAGGCATTTTGTTCTTGAAGGAAAATAACATTCGTGTGGTAAATATATTCATGTATGTCGATAAAAACATACCTGCGAATGGGGCTGGAAATAGCAAGCGGTGTGGGTACCCCGATAGCTTTGATGCGTTGTTGCATGGTAGGACTAGCCCCAACTTGTCCTTGACCACGTTGAGGTCCTTGGGCTGGAGAACCGCCACCTGCCTCTGGTGACAGAGGATCAGGAGTATGACTCCGGGATCCATCCATGCCTCTGGAATACCAAATGAGTTTTCAATTACCATCGAAGGTTTTGTTCAACGAAATATACCGACAACATGGAGGAACATAAGAAAACTTTGTATCACACGGGCGGTGTCATTATTCACATCATAACTTATTTCGCATGAATTCAAACGTAGAATCAGTAGGACAAATATCAAACCTTGGCCTTGGGTGTGGACTGCCTCTAGGGTAATGCATTGGATGACGATGTTGCGACGATGGCGGGTGCCTTGGAGAATCGCTACCTTCTACAGGTGGTAGAAAGAAGTTGCTTTTAGACCCATGTCGCTGTAATGGTGGTGTTGGTTCACAATCAGCTGATTGCGAAGCTGTCGGCTCCATATCTGTGTCCGACCCATCTCGACCAGGAGACAACTGCAGTTGGAAAATAATGTTGCATCACTGATTTACTAGAATTAGTCAGAACCAGTATTTGTGCGTAATCTAATATCTTCTAGAAAACGAACTAAAGACTGCTGTGAGTATCATAAAATTTTCACCGACTATGCAAACGAATTGAATATTAACTTAAAAAATGATAAATTGGAGAAATGTAATAAGCTAAATTTTAAAGATGAATAGAATTCTTCATTCCATTAGAAAATCAGCATGCTTGAACAGTCATATTTGTGCACTAAATTTCATAATAGACCCTTGAATAATGAAACATGCTAAATTTCTGACTCATTTGATGATCCTTTAGGTATAGGGTTGTTTTAGACTGAACAGGACTTCAGTCATAATAGAAACCGATAAGTTCGAAATACGAACAAATACAGGTCGTGATTACCCTAATGAGAATTAAAATTTGTTTGGAAGGAGACAAGGAGGTACTTTACGTGAAAATACGCATTGTGGTTAAACATGGTTGTATGATGGAAAGGTGGATTGATACGGGAGGTGAACGGGAGTCTAGCATATGTGCCTTGGTCTGTTTCTATCATAGTCCTCAGATGTTGGAGTTTCCTGTGAAGTAGTACTCAGGCTCTAAAGAATAATAATTATGCAATAAGTGGTAGTCAGTATTTCAGTAATCACATAAGTAAATCGATTGTGAATTATTGCTATGAAAGACTCTAGCAGTACAATTTGCAATGTAGAATATAAGTTAAAGATAAAAATTGATTTATTTTTACAGGTAAGCAAAGATACCTATTTTAGAAGTAGAGGCTCTACATGATAATCTTTAGAAAATCCGAATGAAAAATTCTTCCATCAAAATTCATCCCCGACGAAATTAAGTGTATCATATAATTAACTACTATCCATCTAGAGCACACGAGCAACGTCAAATATTAGACTAAGGCTGAAGGTCGAAGAGAGATAAGTAAAAAAAAAAAGCAGATCATGCTGATAAAAGTGTGTTTCTTCACGCAATGAAGTTTTCCTACCCTTTTTTCCAGTGTTCAATTATTAGCATATCAGATACTGATAAGAATACATTAAGTAACGAGCAGAGAAGGCAAAATATGATGCGATAAAATATGTAGGTACGTTGAAATTCTACATCAATTAACAATTTATTTTGATTCATGCATTCAGCTTTAATACCTTGAATTGTTTACTTTCAGATAACCAGTATCAAAGGATGATTACGACTACAGCAGATTTATACTTGACCGCCACTACTGATACTGTACTCGAGTTTTAATCGTAAAAAGCAATAATCAATCTATGCACGAGGCTATAACACTATTATAATATAAGTACAGAAAGACGATTACCGCAGTTGCGAACCGATTACATGATACCAATCTGAGACCTTTCGTAGAATTTTAGAACAGCGCATTAATTAGGTGAAAATTTACAAACCAGACTGATTATTGAATCATTGATGAAGCATCCAATGTTTACTGAATAACACTGAGAAAATACGATCTTTAAAACATTGAGATACTGCGCGTAATGACAGCATAGGATTAAGAGAAAAAAGGACTAATGCATCAAGAACCAATCAAGTAAGACCCTCGTGCAGAGATTGAAATTAAATGGTGTTGCACTAGCTCTTACCTTATTGTAAGCATTTGAACTGGCATTTCTAACACCGTTGCTGCTATCCATGTAGGTTTTTACCTGGTTTTCGCTATCTATAGTAGATATCTCTGAGGTGCACGCTCCGCGCCTTTTCCCTGAATATTTTTCAGGTTTTATTAAACTGAAATCATAAAGTAAGACATTGAATATATTTTGCACAGACGTTGGGATTGTTTACTATCGGGATTGTATACCACATTGGAATTTTGGAATTTATATTTCAATTTTTGGTGCTGGAAAAGTGTAATGCATGATCTACAGTGGATCTCTATTCTCTATCTTACTCTCTCTCTTACCTTGGATATTGTGGACCAAATTGCGTATAACAACAATTATGTAAAAACCCTCGAGAAAATGGATTGTAACCTCCTTTAAACTTTCCAGTCACTTGCTCGTTTGTTGTGCGACCTCTGGACACAAGTACTATGTGAAATCCAGTTAATCCAAATATGGGAATGAAAAGTAGTGTTACCACACCCATTAATACCATACTGTTGTGTAAAGGTAAAGGATAATACGAGCGAGATTGTAGATTCTCATATTTCTAAAATACACACGTGTTTAAATCTACATCTACATAATTAGTTTAAACAAAACAAGTCAAATATAAATTCTGATTAGAAAAAGGATACGCAACGATCGTGTCTACTTCACCTAGCTTTTCTTTCTTCTCGAGAACAAAGTACAGACAAAGTCCGAATATACTGAGCATATGAAAGCTGAGCGACATTAGAAAAAAGAAAAAGAACCTGTAGTTTCTTCGACCAATGCAATTATTTACCCATGGACAGTGATGATCAAATGTCTGTAATAAATGAATATTTTTCACTGAAATTAGTGAGTTTTCTTTGGCTTTGCTGAAATTTTACAGAAATGTGAAAATCGGTATTTACCTCTATGCAATGATTGCAAACACTGCAGTGCGAACACCGCGGGGGTCTATAGAATTTGCAAGTGACACACCATTTCATGCGCACGGTTATTCCATTTATTTCAACATTTTTGTAAAGTGGAGCTCGAAAATCATCTTCTCTGTCTTCGTCTGGAGGTGCTGAAGTTTAAAATTCATGTACAGCTGTTATAAATGAACTATTGTTGAAAGTGCAGCGATGAGATTGTCGTTGATGTCAATGAATCGCATATCTACAATATGTCCTCCGTGTTTCGCACATACCTTTTGGTATAACACCAGGGTCCATGAAGGTAGCCAGTGTAAAGTTTGCCAAAACAAAGAATGTAATGACTCCTTGGAGCGCGGGTACCCATATATAATTGGATATGTAATACCGGCATCTGAAAATATTGTTCAACTGTTACATAGCTGGGGTTACATTACGATGAAAGACTGATAACGAGATTTCTCTTATCAATTAAGCAGATATGCATATACGAGTGATTGTAAATCGAAGAAAGATGTGAGATAAATATTTTCTCAACATAAGATCTTATCAGCTAATTATGTGACACATAATGAATGTATATTTATGAGTAAAGTCATGTGGTTAGTACGGTGAAAGTGAAAATATAAAAATCATAGGAGTTGATGACGACACGATGACTCAATTACTGAGAAAATGTAGAAAGCTGTTAATCAAGACTGCAGGATAAATTCTTTCATCACCTCCTAGGTTAGCTGAGCTGAATTTAAAAGAAATGAAGTGGAGGAAGTTTCAACATTTCTGGTATACCTTAAAGTCGATATCCAGGTAGAATTTAACATTGAAAGACGACTTACGGGAAGTAGAAGAAGAGTGTGGTAGTGCTAAGTAGAAGCGTCCACGCGAACGTTGCTGGCAGGTATCTTGTTTTCACATCGCATTTCGGCATTCTGTAGGCTCCTTTTCGAGATCCACAAACGATCAACAATTCCAAATTATTAATGGGGAAGATTTCTGCTACAAGAAAACATGGCCGCATATACCGATACAAGTTAATTGCGATCCGAACAAACTTGCAGCCCGAACTTCCATCGTCACTATTTCCTATTATGATGGCTGAAACCTTGTCGTTCACATCCTCTACCACTTGTGTTATTTTAATAAAAACATTCCTAATATAATTAATATTCAATCGCTCCCCCGTACACGATCCATGGAGGTAAAAGGCATGAACACACACACCGCTCTGGTGACATATGCCGTAGGTGGCCGCGGGGACGTAAATTTGTGTGAAACGAAACCGAATGAAGTAACTTGACAATCGTTGGCTCTGACGTGTTAGGACTGCCAACCTGGTTTAGATTCCGTAATGAATTTTGTCGGCACAGCGATAGATTAGATTCCTGTATTACCATCGATAGACAGCTCGTTCTTCAGTCAACGCCTCTTTGCGTAAATCTAGATTCATGTTTGCGTAATTGTAAACCAGGTCCTCATCTAACGCAACGCAAAGTGTGTTACGACATTAATTGGAATTATAATATTGATATCGCACACATTTTTTTAAAAATACGGATAAAAATGGTCGAGAACGTTGTCATTTTAAACAATGAGGACTTCGATTCTAATGGTAAGAAAAACCGATTTGAATTTTAAACAAAGCACACAATTTTTGAAACGTTCTAACTTCTCGCCGAACGTTTTGTAAGCGTTGCAAAAAGCGGTTCGTCCAGATTTTAAAATACGCAATTATTCTATCGATCATTTTCCGACCACGTTTCTTTAACTTGATAAAGATAAACATGTTGAGCAAAAATTAAGAACAATCTTTTTCATCTTTGATGATTTTTCCCCTAATCTACAAAGAATCCGTAGTAATCACAGTTAACCGTTGCTCTCAACTTTCAGATAAATTTGTATGGGACAGATCTATGACTTTAGCTTTGATTCAGGAGTACAAACGATTTCAACAGAATTTCAAGGATCCAAGCTTAAAGAAAAAATTGATATGGAAGAACATGGCTGCTTGCCTTCATGCCCGAGGCTACACCAATGTTACGGATGACGCGTGTGACAAGAAATGGCGAAATTTGAAAAAGACTTTTAAGGACATATATACAGGCCAGCGTCGCAAAAATAATGGAAAATGGGCATATTATGATGTATTAGAAGACGTGTTGGGGAAAGACCCAAAGATATTAAATGCTTTGATCGAGCATACTGTAGTTGATAATTCACCAGCAATACCTAAACACCCCGTTGTCCACAAGTACAAAACTGCAGGTCTGTGGTGATACCTTCGTTCCGTAATATTGATTACTGAGAAGTATAAATTATGACACTTGAAGATTTGAATGAGGTTCCAATAACTTCAACATAAATTAAAAAATTTTCAGATGGCCAAAATGTACATGTTAAAGTTGTAGACGTAGGAGAAATCACCCACTTGCTAGATGGGCAAGAAGCATGTGAATTAACAGATGCAGTTGAGGATACAGAAGATGAGAATAGCTCGGTAGAGATTGTTTGTGGAGAATACAGTGGGGATCAGCAGATAGGAATAGAAGTTGATCAAAATCAGCAACAGCCACCACTCTGGTTTGCTTATTTTTTGACAGAGTACAGAGAACGTGAGCAGAGGCATTTAAAATTGCTGCAAAGCATGCACGAGGATATTCTTGCTATGGAAAACAAAAAGGTCACACTGCTGGAAAAACTACTTGATAAGTTCAATTCTTCCACTAATCAGAATGCGCAAAGTAATAATTCACATATCCCAAATGTAAATATTATGTGCGAAGATGGTAGCAATTTATAATTTGATATTCTGTAATAGAAAGTAAGATATGTAAAAACTTTTAGTTATTTAAGATTAAAAACGATTGTACAGTAAGAACATATTAAAGTGTGTATGTAAGCTCCACAGTGACTATAGGTCGTAATTTCGGACGTTTTGTGCAATATAGGTAACTTAGATGAACATTCAATTTTTAGCAATCACTTTGAGGAGCAAAACTATTCACATTTGAATATACCGCACTGTCAATGACTATGTCAATGTGATAAATATGTAGGATGTATATACATACCGTATTGTTCCAAATATAAGACAACCCCTGATTCTGAGAGTATTTCACGGTGTTTTTCTTAGTTACCCGCATATAAGACGTTTACGCATATAAGACGAGGACGATTTTGGCCGATGCTGTTAACGACAAAAAAATTCGGGTTATATTCAGAATAATACGGTATATTTAAAATTTATTTTTCAATTTTTTATGTTTTGAAAAATCTACAAACAGTTCGAATATATATAATATGTAGAATTTGTATTGCACTTTTAATGCAATCATCCAGTTTGATTGCCAGCTGCTTTTGCTTTGGAGAACCTTTCTAAGTAAATTACAAGTTCGCAATGTTTAGTATATGGGAACATGTCAACCGGCACAGCTTTAATTGGAATCAACGGCTCACCCTGATATTGCTTTGATGTTGGTCGTGCTAGATCTATTAGATTTTTAATCGCAGCTTTTGGATCGCATGAAATGTATACTAATTTATGCAGTCTTTTTGCCTTTCGTAAAGTTATCAAGGCTCGTTGATCTAGAAATATTGAAATCAGAGGTTAAATTAATTTGTTTTTAAAATGAAAGTTTAATGGAAAAATAGAACTGCAAATATACTCACGGAGACCAGCTCGTGGTGGATCAACTATGGCAATGAGATTATGTTTAGTTGCACGTTGAATAACCGGTGACAAAATATCTTCCGCTTTGCCAACGAAAAATTCACAATTTGTTATGCCATTTGTCAAAGTATTTTGTTTAGCGTCTTTTATTGCATCATCTATCATTTCCAAACCCAAGACTTCACCGCAGTACTGTAAATTTTATTCTGTATATGAAAATAAACCTGTAATTTTTACTATACATATAATAGAAATAAACAACTTGTTTTAAAATTTAAATTAATTATTATTGATTATACGAAATACGAAACGAAATTTATGCCAAATGAGGCAAAAGTGAAGCATAAAGATTGCACTGGCAAGTACGAACTTTTGAAAATGAAATGCCAATAGTTCCTGTGCCACAACAAACGTCTAGAACCGTAGTATCCAATGTTGGCTGGGCGAGATCAATGGCTGCTTTATACAGTACCTCGGCCCCCAAGGTATTGATTTGGAAAAAAGCTCTTGGAGATACTCTAAACTTCATGCCTAGTAGTTCTTCTTCTATGTATTCTGTTCCGCTCAAATGATCTAAGATGATACCGCCTTCACCACCCACATCTCTGTGACAGAAAGCAAGCTATAATTGCATGAAACGTGGATTTGGTACCAAATGTTGTACGAAAAATGCAGCAATAACTGCTCTTTTGAGGCATCGAGCGTAAATAATTGACAAACCTTCTTGTAATTGTTTGGAAATAAAGTGAAGTGACATTTGCTTTGGCACCTTCATCGCTGTTAAAAAATTCCCGAATTTCGGCTTTCAGTTGGATTAATTGACCTTGGTTTAGATCTTGAGGATGTATCGTTACAATCAGCATTAATTGGTCTGATCGTGAAGTTCGTGCAGTAACTTGTCTCCAGTAGCCACTGTGATTTACTGGATCAAATACATCCAATTTTGATTTTCTAACAAATCCCTCAAATACCTATTACATTGACAGAAAACCTAATGTATCATACATCTACCTTATGTTATTTAGCTGAGAAATTTACTTTACGATCTTTTAATATTAATTTGAAAATTAGGTTGCCCCTACATGGTTGTTTGTGGCTTACTTTAACAGCATCAATCATTCGTTGAGGAATGTGTTTAAGATCTTCAACAGGACCGACTGCGGTGCATCCTGCTGCGTAACTGGATAATCTGAATCCGATTGTAACAGTGCCACTCATTTCACTTTTTCCTATTAATTCAGTAAATCCAGATAAAAGATTTCTATGATTTTCTGTACAGTGATGCAACTTTCTAGAATCTTTGATGCTTGTGCAGAACTTGATGGATATTGATGCTTCTTACCAATTGTAAACTCACACTTGTTCCTGTAACCATCTATCATATCTGCTCTAAGTATCGGTTGTACGTCGCACAATAATCCTTGGTGTAATCCCTTTTGCGACTCAATCCAATCAGTGAGATCACTGTTTTCCTTACTCATCTGTTGCCCCAATTTTTTCAGCACGGACTTTATCTCATTCTCTTTTAACTTCAGCTATAAAATACGATTTCCCCTTGTTACTTTAAATTCCACTTTTAGAACATAATATCCTTCAAAACTTATATATTATATTGCTAAGTAATGTGTTAGATACATAGCACTCGTTAATGCAAAATACTTATTAAAATATGGAATAATACAGGTAACTTAGCAGGTCTTCAGGAATAAATGTTCAAATTATGTACACGTGCTCACCTGATCGTCATAAGGCATATCCCACAAAGGTGTAGTACTCATTTTAATTCTCTCAGCTGGTGGAATTGCGTCGGCGTCATCATCCTTTTTTTTCTTCTTGCTTGAATCTTCCTCTCTTTCCATTTTCCGTTTGACAAATGGATCTGGAGCAGGTTTCGCTGACTGCAAATAAGACAAAAAAATTGAATTACGATTTATAGCCTGCTAGACAGACCGGCAAGAGGTTGACGTTTTTACCTGGGCTGTGAGCTTGGAGTTTTTCCAAGATAGTCCATTTATGGCAGCGATGGCTTTTTTACGGTCCTCCTCGTTGCGAAAACAGACGTACACCCAACCACTGCCTCGCTTCGGTGGCTTCACTTTACTTAAACGTAACTCCAGCCTTTCAGTTAAGAGCCTCTTGAATTCGCTAATACCGTAATACTTCGGGAGACCGCGTACTTCTATCTTAAATTTTTCCGAAGTAAAGTCAGCTCTGTCCAAATATGCGTAAGGATTTTTCTGGTCTTCGACATGTTTCACAGCGACCGTTGATTCACGTGTATTTTCGTTGCTCATATTTACGCCTGTTCTAACCAACAATTTCAATTTATAAAATTAAAATATGATCACAATTTTTAAACTTTTATGCTCTGTTATTGACTTAACCTACCACAGGTTATGTTAGCTTGAGCTATGTGAGCTTACTTTCCGTGTCCTACCACCGAACTGCAGCGTCAAACCAAGACCGTGGTTGGGTGATACCAAGGGCTGCTGTTTCGACCAGATCATGAAGACTACCAGATGCTGCAGGAGCTTCATACGCCATTTTGAATTTATGGGAGAATTTGTTCTTGTCAAACAAGTCGGTTATTTTCAACTTTTCACTAAAAACCGTAATAATTAAACTTACAGAAAATATAATTCTCTACAGTTTTGGTTTCTACCATTTTTCTCCTAGAGTACGTATTTTCTTACTTCCGCCCAAGGTAGAGAGGGGTGTAAAAGAAGTCACATTTCGAGTCACGCATTATTGTTTTTTTGCAATCTATTGTGGGTTTGGATCCATAATCACTGTTCTATTTGGACTTCAATGTAAAATATTAGTAACGAATAAGTACAATGTAGTGGGATACATACATTTAGTATGCTATTACGGTAAAGTTTATGGCTTATGTTATGCATTTTTATTGTACAATCGCTACAGGCGTGACGTACAGTAATGTATACCTAGCTTTCAACATAGTAATCGTTAAATGTGAAATGAATGATGAATCGATGTTGATCGGTTCATGAGTCGAGGATGGTATGAAGTTATACCAACTACTAAGAGCAGTTTCATCTTCTATCTTCGTTCAAAGTCTTTTATCCCTTTGTTCGAGTTTATATTCAAGTGTTCAATACTCATTAGTATTTCATACTTCTAACAATCACGAGGCATGAAGTAATAAAATTTTTCAATCACAATCATTGCGATGCGTCGCAGCAGTGATGCGCTTTAACATCATTTGTATACCGAATTGGTGTATGCGTAATTCATGAATTATAAATATATTTCGTATCGAATTCATGATGCTTCAAATATGTTGTTTATTGTTCAGTCATCAAATAGTGCACGATGGACTGCGCCAAGACTAGGCTGCACATAACTTGAACTCGCACTCCGTCTTGTTCTGTAAATTAAAATGACAGCCTCAAGTGAACAAAGATTGGGATTGTTAAGGGCCGAACAGGAAGATATCAAAAATAATTATCATTACAATTTAGTTATTTCAAGTATATGATTTTGCTTACTCAGGCAATGGCCTAACTGCTGGACCAGTTGGATTATTTTTTGGTCGTGGATTAACTAATAAACATTTCATAGGATGTCCATCCAGTTGCCGATTGTGATAAGTTTCCACCGCTTTCGTTGCATCTTTTAATGTCTTGTAAATCACCTCAGCTGTGCCTGGGCGCACTAACCTGGACACCAACAATTCTCCGACGTCCTCGAACAGTTCCTTAGTAACAAGAATTTAGCATCTAATGTACATAACTACAGGCGCATTGTACAATAAATATTTGGCTTCCACGTCGTAATTACCACCAAAATAGACGTGATTATTTTAGGTTTACCTTTATATCCTCCTGAGTTACATTGGCCTGGAGATTTGATACAACGATTCGATAACCAGTCGTTACTGACGTCGAATTTGAGCTAGACTTTGGACGAGATAAAATACCCATGGTTCGAGGTTTATTTGGTAATGAATCCAGTCGCGATTTAACACCAACGTCTCTACGACCCCTGATGTCCAGGTATCTGTCATTTATAGTATCTTCGGTCAATATGGTTCTGCAAATATACAAGGACGATTTATGCAGCAGTAATTAAACAGCAAGAGATGAATTAAAACTTTAGTCCAATGAAGCAGTGACGACATACCTTGCTTTTGATCCAAAACTCCAATCGCTCTTTGAAGTAACCATTGGTTTACCCTGAAAGCAGCCAACAATTGTAATATTTAAAACCTCTGCTTTTCCAGAAAATTACGAAATTTATTGAATTTTTATTCCCTCATGAGCTAAATGCTTACGAAATCTAAAGATTTATATTTCTTGTGAAAATGTCACAGAAAATTGTTCAGCCAAACGAAGGAAATCCACAAAGTCTACGTTTGTAAGCAATAGACTTTTGTAATTACCAATGAAGTACGAGCCACAATTTTAAAGTCACGTGGTCTCTGAACCTCAACTGGCCTAGAAGAACCCATCCTTCCAAGACTACTACCAGGCAGCTTCACCCAAGTGTATTCATTGGTCGGGGATAAGTTGAATGAAGGTGGTGGTGGAGGTGGCACAGGCACATATTCATTGTTGACAGTCCGCCTTAGAGGTGTTGAATCCATCATGTAATCTAAGAATGGATGAGATTGAATCATCTGTATTGAGTAAAGGCAGTCAAAATGCATGTGTCATAACACACATTTAAAATTGATTATCAATGTTACTGATACATATTGAAATATTTAGTTAAATTTCATCCACAAGTGTCGTAAGAATTCATATTTTGTCATAACACAATCTAAATCCAAAATCATTATGTAATGCTGGATAGAAAATCTTTGAGAATATACAAATTATATTGCTAGAGAGAATTAAATGTTTCGGAATGTTCAGAGACGTAAAATCAGAAAATAGTCTGAAAAAAAAGACATTCTAAAAGCAAATATCAGTGCAAGAAATTGAAAAAATATCTGAATACAAATAAAATTATAGATTATGTCAAGGAGGTATTCAATGTGCAATCGAATTGAGGGTATAATATATAAGTCTTCCTAGAGTAGAAAATAGATAAAAAGAAAATGAGCACCATCATTGAAGTTCATTTCCATATCATCAGCGTATGAAGTTTCGACCATGGGCGGTGCCCTGTACTCCATAGCTCTAGAACCTGGCGCCAAATAATTTGTAGCCGGAATCGGGTGCATCGTTTTATTATGAAGCTTATTGGTCGTCAATGTAATTCGACCATTGAGGCCCGTTTGACGAGAAATTCCACTGAGAGGTAAATCGACAGTTTTCAAATGAGTGGCACGTAATTTGTCCAACTTCAACCTGGCATCAGACTGCTTGGCTATTTGAGCTAGTTTATCTCGAGCATCAGTGAGTTTCTCACGATTCTTTTGGATGATTTTGAATCTAGCATCCGCAATGACCGGCCCTCCTCGACCTCTCGAAGATACGTTAGTTCGTAGAGTACCTCGGTTGATGCCTCTTCTCGACCTGTAATATTGGTGAGATATCATAAGCTTGCTGTAATTAATGAGCATCAGATATGATTGTGGCTCGATAGATGTTTTTGAAGGTTATAAGATTCATGGTGAAGTAAGGCTTAAGTAACGAGCTTTACTCACAGAAAAAATTTTGAGATTTCAATAAGAAAATGATAAATTCTCAACTCACCCGCGGCCTTTCATTGCTGAAATTTTGGATTTCTTGATTATGTCATCTAAACTAAGCACATTATCGGCCATGCTTCGACAAACTGTACCCTGGTAACTACAAAAACAATCGAACGATGAACCCTAACTTACACCCCTGATGAATCTATGGGGGAACGCCGTTTTGGATCTGTTTGATGTATCGCAGTAGCTATTGGTGGCCATTGGCTTACGAGTAAGTGACGCGACCACGACGCGAACCTTAGCACGTGTTCCGAAACACACAACGAATTGCCGTGTAGTAGAGTTACCACTTCAGTGCGATTTTATGATACGGCAGGTGATACTGTACAATGCTCTAACAATAAGTAATTAGTTGCAGTCATACATTACTTATGCATTTACCGTTGCGGCACCTCGACAATTAGTTAAAAAAAACCTATTCCATGTCAAAGGGTGTTACTAAATCAGGGGGGCTCACTCTCTCTAAATATCCTTGGTTTGTGGTTGCAGAAATATTTGTTGTCACAGCGACCTGTAGACCACTTTAGGTTAATAACTTTTTTTATGCAATGTGGAAGGATACAGTAATAAGTGCATCAGATAGAATATTTCCAGGTCTCGCTTATCACAATCGGATAAAAGAATTTCATGACATCGGTAATAAACCTTGCGATCTATTCGACGATGTCGGAATGGTCAGCGTCGTTGATGTTCGTATTCTACGTTACTTTTGCCATTTTACAGGAAACGTGATTAAGTCCAGTTTACCGCTACAAATGGCACTGTATTTCAATACTTGGCTATTTCCGTTTTGGTTTTTCATCAGTTTGAATCTTCTCGATCAAAAAGTAACTACTCTTAACGAATAGCAGCAATATTGCTGATATTTTAACCCCGTTAAAGCCCGGTAAACCCATCACCGGTTAAATATTGATTACCCATAGTTGACTCGTTATCAAGAATGTACGTATTGATATTTTAATCTAATACTTTAAGCTTAACTAAACTTGTGATTTTTTTTCAGTACCATAAACTATCGGACATTTACAAATTTATAACTGTTGGCGTTTTCGTAATTGTTGCCGTTTCGGAATGCATACGACTGTACCTAGGATACCTCGGAAATTTGGCAGAGAAGGTTTAGGCGTTGTATTTGCGTGAACTTGAAAAAACTTCAATGAAAGTTATGGAGAAAATTACCATATTTGCGTGATTTCAGATTCCCGAGTTGGCTTGCTTTTGGCTGATTTCAACACTGATACAATTTCCTCTACAAATGTTTACTCTTGTTGATGGTAGAATGCTGCCAGGTAGAGGAGAACATGTAGTAAACAGCGTTATGTTAGTTTTCCTCCTCACTGAAATAATTACTGGAACAATTGCATTAAGAAATTCGGCCAATCATCATGCAAAAAGATTTTACCTCGCACAACTGTACGAAATTGATGAAAAACTAGAGTAAGACCGATGAAATATCTTTGAACTGTAATGCTTGTATATATGAAATATTAAACTATTCATCACTTAATTATTTCATAACTCAATTATACAATCATTAACCTCGTATAAAACAAACATACATACATATCTTTCATCTGTACATAGGTATAAAGTAATAAATTTATGACCAACAATCACTCATTACCTAGTTTCATTTGGCACCTATCAGAATTGTGTAAATACACGATTTAATCTGCGGAGCAGCAGCCAGTCACCTATTGGTCACGTTTGCAGTGAATCCAACTGTTGTTGAACACATTTTAAGTATTCGTTGTAAAAATATGTTTGTACTAAAATGTAAAAACTGCACATGGAAAAACTTGTAGATCAAGTTTCAAGACCACGTATCATCAGTTTGCTTCTGAGCCTATATTCAAGGCTCGTGATTAAGTTCCGAAATAGATAAATCTTGAAAAGTATTGTCAAATATCTTGATAATAATATGTTATCTACCAAACATGGTTAAATCAAGCTTGGCGTTCATAAAGAAAAAATTAAAGTATTTTTCAAGCTCGCCATGAAATTTACTGAAGTAACTGTTGGTTATACTTTTGCACCATTTTCTAGGTTGTGCTCGATGTAAAAGGTGAGCAGATTTTGCAAATTTTCTTTCAAAATGACCAAAAACACGTCTAGCTCTTGTATTATCAAGTCATCTTTATTCCTTTGCTCATTAGCAAGGGCGTGCAGTAGTTGGGATCGTGTCGGTACCGTCCTTGATAACAGCTACAAAACAAATTGTCAGTTATTAATGGTGCAGCAGAAAGTTAATTAATACCACCAAAATTAATGCTCATACATACTCCAAACAGCTGCTGTGCCATCCATCCGTGATATGGTTCCAGGGCTTCTTTGTAAGCTTTTTTCAGAAGTGCAACCAGATCATCGCTAGCTTTTCCAGTTTTGTGATCCTCAATAATCTTTTCAAAGAACACCTGGATCATGTGGAGGCCTCTGTGATGTAGTAAGGATACAAACTTTAGAGAAGAAGCCTGCATGTATTACTTGATACCTGAAATTCTGTAGAATTAATTAATTTGCTACCTTCGCAGCCAGAGGAGAGCATCTGTGGCGATTATAGTTTTCCCTGAAATTTTTTCCAACAAGATCATGTCATGCAACGTCGAGTGTTTCTCTTTGTCAGCCACATACTTTGTGTTCAATTTCTACAAAGATTTCCATTGAATTCAGTGATAATTGGATGTAAGTAAAATATATTCAACGCTTCAACTGCGAAAATCGAGTAAGGGTTCAACTCACGTCAATGTTTCCCTGCATGTCATATTTGACCGGTGCAAAGAGCTTTCCAAATTTATCTGAAATGAGTAAAAAAGGGTTCTCAGTATAACCGCGGTGAGTAGGTACTCACCCGCTGCACAGCTAATCGTAATGACACGTGCATTCGCACCAATGCCGCCTCGGTGTTTGAATCTAGGTTATGTTCGCGGCGTGATATCTGTGCGAGACGAGACGCGTGTGTTGTGTGATACTTAACTTACCGACGATTCGCACAACACCTTGCGCAGCAGCTAAGAACTCCGCGGTGTTTATTTTCCCGTCGATAACGGGAGGGAATTTAATGAAATTATCGTCGGCTGTGGCGTCAGTGGTGCGTTGTTGAGTCCCGGAGGTCGATGAAGCCATGTTTTTGTGTTACCTCGTCCTATATGAATAGAAATTTATAAACATATATTATATATTTTCAACATTACAAGAGATTCTGTTGTAGCCGTCCACCAAATGCCTTAATCGTATGCGGCGACCGGCTTACATCATCCATTCGCGCGTCTCCGTAATGCATGCAAGATATACAGCCGCGCATCGTGCGAAGCATTATTGCCACATATTCATCTGCGGCAGCTGTTTAAATACCGTATTCAAACAGCCCAACACGATCACTATTATTATAATTATTATTAGAGCTTATTACGGTAAAATGTTGAAAATAAATCGGTATTGCCGTTTTCATGTTTAAAGTTCCGCCTTAAATTCAAGATTACCTCTGCGATTGATTGACTTAGAGATGAAAAAATTCGAAAGATATCAACTTTCCGTAAAGTTTTTTCATCTCGGCCAATAAGTTACCGTGGATTTCAGTTTTAATTCACCGTTGAAAATGACCCGTATCACATGTTTGGCGTGCTTAGCAATTCACAGGCTTTCAAATATTCGATATTCCCGCGTTCGCAAATTAGATGAAAATCGTTCCGCTTTATCAAGGTTCGTATTTCCTCTCGCTTATCAATTTATACGTATACTAGACGTAGATTAAGGTTTTGCGTAATTATGCTACATGGCAGATATAAATTTAAAATCAAGCGAAGCTTAATGATTAGACCAATCAATAGAGCAGAAAATGAGTGATTCTGTGACACAAATACTATTAGGATACCGACTGTGCTATCACACAAAATACAGTACTTAGTTCTGTTATGTTTTCCATTTACAACTATCATTTATCAATTTTTTTTTAAATATTTAAAAGCAAAAAATCAGTTTTTTCGATTTTCGTTTGTAACTTCAAAACTAACAAAGCAATCTTGATGCTTTGCCTAGACGAATTATCGAGAATCAAAAGACGAAGAAAATGAGCGCTGAAACGACTTGATCGGATTATTATTAACGGGGAAAAACCGGAAAAATTAATGTTTCTTTCAAAAATTAATGACACCACCATTTTTTAAGTCTGATTTCAATTTTTCAAACAGATTTTGATAGTGGAAATATAGTACTATATAACGTATATTCTCGTTAAAATACTGCAAAACAGGTGAAAAATACTTGTAAACATTACTAAAAACGGACGAACGAGTGGAAACGGTGGGACAAGTGGTGCTAGAACGGCAGACGCGGGGAAGCGGGGATCAAGATTACCTCGTTAGTTTTGAATTTACAAGTAAAAAACAAGAAACAAACAATTTTTTGCTTGTAAATGTTAACCACTGACATGTGTTCACTAAATGGAGAATATTTTTTTATACAAAAAATTAAACACTAAACATTGTTACAATAACGACTTACAATTAAGTAGCAGACCGTTCACAAAACTGTATATACTAAACGGATGCTGACAGTGGACTAAAAGTGTTGTCAACGAATTGTCACAGTAGATTTTGAGATCTGGTTAGTAGCAACAAGTGACCGGGTTGTATTCTTATCTTATCTAAGGCACGACTATAGCCAATGAGTAAACATGCTGTGTTGTATGTACTTTAGGTAGACGGCTTGCATTAGTGCTCGGTTCGACCGGACACGGATAACGAATCTACGAAAAATTTATATAATAACTACAACAACAATAATAATAATGATATAAGCAAAAGATATCGTATCTGCGATTTTATAATGCACTTTTTTTTACAAAATATAACACACAGAAATTTAATCAAGGAACATTTGAGGCCGTTTTTTTCACAGGTTAACCTGTAATATAATTAACGATCTTATAATTTCTTTTATTATGTTTATAGGTACGTATAATATAATATCATATACCTATGTACTGTGTGTATGCCATAATATGTGCTACAATATTGTCATCAAAGTTACATGGTAATAATTGTAAATTATCATTGTTATCATTATCATAGGACTACTTTACCATATAACAAAATAATTTTGTACACGCACGAGGCTCATATACAAGTACAATATATTAATTCGTTATTAGTATCATCATCATGCTCGTCGATTTCTTTTCTATAGCTTACAACTACAGAGTGCTTATACTATAAGACTACAATATACGTAAGGTATAAATAATAATTGGCTGCATTAGTGTACGTAGGTGTAGTTAGATTATTGCTAATAATAATACGTCGCTAATCGAAAGCCGTTATTGTATTACGCTCACGGGAGTCGAGAGATTAGTAATATTTCGTTAGTTAAAATGACTATATGTTTCATTCAAAATACTGTTTATCCAGTTACTGTTTATAGTATACCTCTGCGAGCCTGTTTTGAATGAGTTTATGAGATTTAATTCGGTGTAGTATTATGTTCTATTACATCTTTAGGGTATTTTTATTTTTTTGAAATAAAAATTCGTTTTTCCATCAACGCCGAGATTGTTATAATTCTTAATAATATAACCGCGAAATTTCGGAAAATTGGGAATGTTTGATTAACACTAGGACTTAAGTACCAGGAGGCACACTACATTAGCATGGCATTTAGTTAAAAATATTTTCATCTTAGAATCCCGTTACTTAGTCATGTTGATTTGGTATATCAGTATAATATAATATCATTTTACATATATCTGTATATACTCACTATAGGTATAATCACGATTCGAGATTATAAGACGCTGCAGGATGCGTTTATACGTATGCGTATTAAAATATTATATATATTTTGATATATATATACGAGAGAATATTGGTAATAGATAGCTAACTATGTAAATTTAATTCAACCATGTGGATATATTATAATACCTATACAATATTACGTGAGTATTATATAATGTTTTTATCGGTATCGTGAACTTTTTCCTGTACTAAAATTTCTGGTCGTGTATCCAAAGAGTGAATAAATACGTATGAGTATAGATATATTGACAAACGGATGAGTTAGATTTTTTCAATTTCCCGATATAATGTTAGATAAAAAAGAAAAAGCTACATTTAAAGTAGTGACTGTACGGTAAGACTACTTTTCACAGACGATTCCGTCTTCCGATTCGCCTAATCAAATCTTTAATACACTTGAAGATGAAAAACCGCGTAGTTATCGCATGATCGATTTCATATATGACCTTTGTTCCTTACTTCGATTAATACTGACTACACAACATACCTTTCTACTTCGGTTTAGTGATTAATACATGTATGAAGAAGTACATTTCAGCTGTGTTAAGTATCTAGCCGTGAGGCGATAAATTTCCGTAGTAATATTAGGTATGTAGATATTACGCGAGTGTGGAAAGATGAAGTGACCGCAAAGCTGTTATCGCCTATTATTCTTAAAATTATATATTATTCCAAATTATTTTCAAGACTAGCAACGTGTAGTGGAAGGCGCGGGCTGTGGATTATAATCTAAAAGGCCGTGGGCATTGGGTACTTCAGGATGTTACCGGCTGAGTCTTCAGCGACGAGAGTCAGCGGGACGAGGCAATGCGGTGGGGGTGGCGGAACCAGGGCTTCAATTGGGGGGCGGGGGCCCGGAAACTGTCGAGAGCCGACGACCATCTCGCCCGCGGATTCCCTGAGCTCCATCATTCGGACGCCGCATCTCGACCGCACCACATTTCTATTTCATGATATGAAAAATCCGCGAAATAATAAACTACCTAGAGTTCAAATTGCACCGGAAATATCCACGATGCATTTGACCTGAAGTTGATTCGGATACGATAGCTTTTTTCATACGAATGTTATATATTCGAGTAGAGATAAAAATGTCCAAAAATGAGAAAAATACTAGGGTCAGAATATCGATCATTTAAAGTTGTGAACTTTATAAATTTTGAAATTCTGTAAGACGGACATTCCCGTCTTCGAGTATTCGATCCTATGTGATACCTTTCAATTTTCCGACCTCTACATTTTTACCCCCTTTACATCAGACGAATAATTCGACTCACCTCTTAGCGTCGTATCTGATCTCCATTCCCTTGTTCGGTAAATTGTCAACTTCCTCATTGAACCAGCGATGATAGGCTAGGAGAGTGGCGCACGAGGGTCCCCAAAATGTTCTGTCGGGTTGCGGGGATGGTTCGGACGCTGTGAGACTCCGTGACAGGGATCTGTTCAGCTCGGGACTGGCGGGGGCCGATAGCCTTCCTGGTGTAGCATTTGGTCGGGGACTGAGGGAAGGCGATGGCCTCGACGTCTCGGATAAAAGTCGACCCCTGCGAGGGCTGCCGCCGCCGAATGCACCTTGAACGGTGACGGTGACGCTGAGGGGTCGGCTGAGGGCAACGGTCGTATGCTGGGGGTCGCGTCTGATGGGGTTGCGGTTTAAGTCGATACCAGCGCGCCCGACGAATACTCTGTCGACGTAGTCGAACCCACGCCCCATGATGCCCTCACGTGTGTGCCCGAGGTCAAAAGTGTGCCCGAGCTCGTGGAGCACCGACCCCAGGGTGGTGGCGAGGCAGCCAGCGTGGGTGCCGCGGTAGTTGCTGTCGTCCATGAACTGCTCGGTATCGACAATCGTCTCATCGAGAAACCGCGGGAGCAGCTGACCCAGACACGTGGGCCAGGTGTGGAGGCAGGCCGATCCGAAGAGTGCGAGACCGCCGCCTCCAAGGGCCGCGTGACCTTCGGTGCGGGCCAGCGTGTCCTCGTGTGTCCTGGGACTCGGGGCACCGCGGTAGCGGGTGCAGGAAAGAAAGGCGAGGTACTTACGATCCTTGGATGCCAGAGGGCCGGTCATCAGCTCCCTCGCAACAAGCTCCCAGAGGTGACGCTGCGTCATTGCGCGCGCCCTGTCCACGTGGAGCATGCTGTGCATCACGAGGCACTCGGCGCCGTCGAGGTCTCGCTCGAGCTGGAAGGTCTTCCGGCCGTGTCCGGCCTCCCGAAGCTTCTCGGCGGTAAGGGTCTGCAGCAAACGGGCCCCGAGACCGATCCTCGTTGCAGCGCTTTCGACCGAGCAGTCCTCGCCTCGGGGCCCCTGGAACCGGCCGCTGTGACCGGCGCATATAACGTAAACTGGCGTAACTCTCATCCGCGTCGTACGTGGCTCGTGTCGTAGTCCCAACCGACGCTTGAATCCCCCGGCCTCGAGCTCCAGGGTGTTTTCTCCCCTGGTGAGCTCCGCTATCGCCCGGAACTCACCACCGATCACAGGCCACTCCAAAACACCGCTCCTCGCATTTCGCACCGTGATCCGGCCGCATCCCATAGGCGCTCGACCTCGAACCAGGGCCAAACTGTAACTCACGGTCTCACCGTCCGTCAAGTTTGTCACGGTTATACCCTCCGTGTTTCGGTTCGCCAAAGCGCTTCGATCGTTGTCCGGCAGTCCCGTGTCGGCGAGCACCTGTAACAAATTCAGCTTTAGTTTACCGGCAGTTCGAATGAAGTACCAGTAGTTCTGGTGATTCCCCGATATTTTTTTCCAGATTCACTGTTTGGAGAAGGTGTGAGCAATTCGAACCGGAAGTGAGGCCCGCAGCGCGCTCAGAAACGTGTTTGCTGCACATGACAATGCAGGATAACAGACCTGTAACTGATAATTTTCATTTTTCCTAAGCTAAAGGGTCCCAAGTTCCCAATTTTTCTCTCTCAACAAGTGTCCAAAAAGAGATTGAGCTTTTTGTAATTAATGGCGTTAAATGAAACCGCTAGCTTGATGATAAATACTATATGTTCTTAAACGGTGTATGGTTCATATTCTCGATGAAAGTAGGAAACTCTTTTTGTGAAATTAGTGAGCCGTCAGCTGCTGCGATCTCGCGGTCATCCCGAGAACCGCGTGCGTAAGTTCGGTGAGTCACGTAAGCTGTGATCACCGCATTGAAGTCGCATTGACCACATTGTCAAGTGCGCCGTGCGTGCTTCCGCTCAATGTTCATTGGTGGTGTGAGTCTAGCAAGGTGGCAAGGCACATGAGACACCGCAAAAGAAGAGGACGAGGCGTAATACGAGAGTGGGAATCAGGACGAATAAGGATTCGTCAAAACTCTATGAAGAAATAGCTCTTGCACGGGTGTGACAGATGAAAACCTGACGTTCGGCATCACTTTACAGCCCGAACTTATATTCCGTCCGATCAATTGCACGAAGGTCTAAACCAACAACGTAAATGGGGAATATCAGCCCTACATATAGCTCTGCCGCAAGCCTAATTCGATAGGCGAGCATTTAACGCATATGTCTATAGTATAAAAACGAAAGAGTCGACAAGAAACCCGGAAGGTGATCATAGTAAGGCAACGAAACGCAACCCAGAATGAAGAACACGACGCAGGAATGCACGATTATCACACACCGTCGGTGATTGTGGAGTCGTTCAATTTCTGTCACCTTGCAAAAAAAGGAAGTAAATAAAAATTTCGCGTCGGCCTTCGGCGTTTAAAAAGCGATGCGATAAGCTGACGCGGAAACGATGTCCCGCGGCGGCGACACCCGGGGTTACGTTAAAACGGCCTTTAAGGTTTCGACTTACCATTTTGCTCGCGTCGATTGCAAGCCAGTTGCGAATAGCGGCTAGCCGGCCCCAGACATGCGGCGGAACTGTGGCGCCGAGACGGACGGCGGAATACGCCGGTACTACGGCGCCACTGCGTCGCGCACCCGCACTGCCGCTCCGCACCCTTGCGCTAAGGGAGGCAGGGTCGAAGCCGCCCCCGGGTTCCGCAGGGAGGCTGCCGCCCGCGCTACTTTGACCTTTAAAACTAAATGTGAACAGGAAGCTCACTTTGACACTTACAAGGAAGGTATCACTGCAGGTCGATCTCTCGGACTCGATTTCTTCTGTGATATGTTAGAGTAGACCAAAGACTAGACGAGACGTATTTTGTTTTTTTACGATCTGTCATTAAACATTTTAAGGGGGTGAAACCGCCCTCCAAAGTAAGGCATGTCGAGGGGCAATTTGGCAGTATTTTTGACTCGTTAGGAGAAAACTTTTCCAGTTGGATTTGTTAACAAATATTATGTTCTTGTGGGTGAAGCTAGCAAATCACCCGCTGACACGCCTTACTTTGGAGGGTGGTTTCACCCCCTTAAAGTGTTGATTGGCAGATAAAAAAAAAAAAATACGTGGCGCTTAGTGTTTAGTCTACTACAACATATTACAAGAGAAATAAAATCAGCGAGATCGACTTTCTTGTTAGCTATGGTACACATTGCTGGTGGGTGAGGTCCTTAAACGAGCCGAAGCGTATTGAGCTTCTTAACAATCTATACGTCCAAAAGGTTACGGACTCTTCCGGAGCTGCCTCCGCTCATCGATGGCGTCTTCCGCCTTTCAACTTTCATTGTCACTCCGTACCGAGAGTCCCGAGAGTACGACGTGTGTCTGTAGGATGCGATTTGGCTAGTCAAGTTCGTCTCCTTTTTCATGACTTTTTGATTCTTCGAGAACATGAACCTGTTTTAGTTTTTTCTTTCAAACTTGCATAAATTTCGTATTGCGAGTTTCGGTAATTCTTGACATTCTTACAAGGACAATTTTGTAATGCTTTTATTATTTAGTATGTGAATTTTTTACCATCCGACAATTTGATGCTGCGTTTCCTGCTGCCGAGTGAAAACATTTTCACGTCAAACACGCAGCTCCGTCGAATAAAATCGACTTCTCGAAATGATCAGAAGAATTTTGAATACGTTAGTGAAGTTCCGACGTTAGCCGCATTCCGGAGTACGGACTTGTTTTTCGCTTGAAAGGAAAGAAAAGATATTGAAAAAGATAAAGTTACCTCATTCATCTTTCGGAAGTCGAATTTCTGGAAGAACTGTTTTGAACTATCGACCAATTTCGTTTCCACTCATTCCAAGAAAATTACCAGTTTTATCGTCGAACAACAACCTTCTACCGATATTGTACACTTCCATTTTGGTCTCTTCGCGGCTCTTCTTGTTCAGCTGTGTAAGAAGAAAACACTTTTTACCTAGGCAGATTGTACCGCTCAGGGGTCGATAGCCGATGAAAGTAGTGCATAGCCAGTGAGCGAACGGAGAAGAAGAGTGCCTCCGGGCTCTAAGTAGGACAAGGGAGTGTGACAGCGTGCATTGGTCAATTACCTACCTGTTCTGTACGCCTGAACGAGTCGCAGCCAGGTTCGTTGCCTCCAATTAGGTACCCGTAGGTACGACGTAGAGCCTTTCCCCTTCTTCAAGGTACGTCGCCCTTCAAGTTGGTCACGAGGTCAAAGTCCCTTGAGCACAGCGTTCTATTATTCTCGAAGCCGGAGCAGCGACGAGACTGCGTCCTGAGCGACATTTAGCGCTGCCTCTTTGCTCCTACAATATCCGAATACAGCACAATTTGATCAACGATCTGGCAAAGTCGTCGTTATGCAAAACATTTTCCTTCATCTTTAATCTTGACTCGCCAATTGCACCGTGCTAACTGACAAATGATGATTAACGCCAACACGTATCAGACTTCCAAAAACGAGATGGACATGTGTTTTTTTCTTCCTCAATTTTTTATTTTCAAAACCGGAGTTCAAATGTTTTAAACGAGCCGATGATCGCGAACTTGTTTGCTCGTGATTTATGCGAACGCACGGAGAGAAGAGAGAACTTATCCTACGGATAATGGCGTCGCAGAATCATCGTATGTATGGATATTACGCGTTCACTGACACTAAATGATGGACACGCGTGGTTGGTTGGTTGGTCGCTCGATCGCGCTCGAGTACGGAATCTCATAGGTGTGCTCGCACATTGTAAAACGTCTCAAGAGCTGGTTACGTGGTCGAAGTAGCAGTAGATTAGTTCCTCGGACGGACTGGGAGGACTTGCCTCAAGGCCACGGAGGATAAGGATGGCGCAAACAACTACGCAGTTCCTCTTGGCCTTCCAGTCGCGGCGAGTGTCATGAACCTTATCCTCAAGTCTTTTATATTCGTGAAAGATTCTCGTCGGACGAATCTGCACTGGCGTCGTAGTTGCTGGCACGTGCCGGAATAAGGTTCGCCAAAGTTTTTTCATCCGTAAAAAGCTGATCCGCAGTGATGTCTAGATGCATAAGTTTCCGTCACGACCAGTCGATTTGTAGTCACCGATGGATGTGTCATAGTCCTGATTCACCCTTGTCACGCGGATGTTCCGAAACTGTGTTCACATGAAAGCCTCGCATTCGACGTTTCGATTTTTATTCCAACTGTAACGACAGGCGCGTGCTCGGCCAAAATTGGGTCGAAGGGGAAACTGGATTGCGCCATTTCTATGAGTCACCTTTCCTGCCACGCGAGGCTCGTCCTGAGGTCGTCCCTCAAGGTCACCGTGCCATCGCAAAACGTTGCTCGGACTCGATCCATCCGCGTGTGTTACACCTTCTGTCATCCCAAAAATACAGCTATACATCTTCCTCCTGATCGGCATTAGGGTGGCCAAGACGTTGTTGCTGGGTGTTCGGAACGCTGGCTAGGAGCAATCAAGAATAATGTAGCGACGGTATTGACCGTATCCTCGAAAAACTGAGGCCTCGTTGAGCGATAGAAAGCGGGCGGAACCAGTGCTCTAATAAATTGTGAGAACGGCGAGAGGTTGCGTTCACCGTCAACTATCGTCTCAAGTTATTAAAAAAGTAGTCAAGCCCGATGGAGGACCCAGCAGGAAACGTGATCAGCACCTTGTTGATACACAGTCAAAAATTCCGGGTATAATACGTAGAAGGAAATCGTTTAAATCCGGAAGTCTGACGTGATTAGCCCGGAAGCAATTGACCCATTCCATTCCATCCATCCCGCATACCTGTAGCTCTGCAGTTTGCAGCGTTACGTAGGTTATCGATTCCCTGCAACGCAGAGACGACGTTTGCCGCAGCTTTTCGGGCGTTGGTCCAAATTCTTGTGACAACTACGGGGCACTGTTCAGGGCACATGGCGTAAGAAAATCCAGCTCGAAGAAGACGCATTGGAGGAGGTTGGTACGTGCGGTCCAGGCGATGCTGTATATAATCCTGGATGGTTGTTAATTGTTCGTCAGAGCACGAGACGACTAAATAAATGGCTAGGTATTTACCAGGAATTATAACTGCCGGCGCCTGCTGGTCATCGTCCTGTACCTCAACCGCAAGGCAAGCTTATTGCGTCATCCATTGATTACGCCGGTCGTTGTCCTTACCTAGAACCCGTGCTTCCTCGTATACTATAACACTACGTCTCATACCTGTACGCAGCAGCATCAGCGGCAGCAGCAGAGCTCGGCCAGTTTCACTTTCTGCAAAGGAATCGTCGGCAATTAAAGAAGAAGCAGAAGAAGGTGGAGGAAAAAAAAAAATAAATAATCATCGAACGATGCCTCTTCTCATCCACGTGGCTTTCACCCAGGTATAAGTAGGTATCTGGACGAATAGCGTTAGAACGATCCGATAGATGTTCTACAAAATTTCAAGTCTCGTGTAGATGAATTCATAGACGTATCGCAAACACCGACGTACACTCTCTCCTCGTATCAAGATAACACATGCGTCGTCCGATCTCTGGCGCCACGTTGGTGTCCAGAGACCGGCGCGTCAACATTACCAAATAAATTGATCTAGCGTCTGATTATTCAGGAAGCAACGAATATCTGTATTAATTAACGAAGAACGTTTATTCGTCGACGAATCAGCTGCCGGGTCAATAGCCAAGGCATGCCGAGTGTTTTTTTTTTTTTTTTGTTTTTTTCTTTCGAATAAACGAGAAAAGGAAAAAAAATCGTTGAACAAAAAAAGTCTCGAACCAGTTTAGTCGCGAACTGAAAGAATTTATACACTAATGACTCGGGTCCGAAGTAAGAATGTGTATGGAATCGGCTAACAATAATTTAAAAACCGGAGAAACACGGTCCGCGTGGTACAAACTTCACATATACGTGATGTAATGCTGGTATGTGATAAACGATCGAGGCGAAATCTAAGCTGGGGGAAAAAAAGAACGTCTTATACTTTTTTTCAAGAGTGTGATTAATTGTCCTAAACCCCGAAGTAGACTCTTGGCTAGACTGTCACCTTATAATCATTACACACATAACGTACCTTGCTAACGGCGAGAGAATAATTCACACGATATATTACATTCCACATTCGGTACTAGGAATGAGAAATATGAGGTAAATCTTAGCAGGGATATATAGAGACGAATGTGACTTTATTATTGGTCCGACGGGTTTTGGCTCTAGAATAATCCGACAGCGAGCTACGAGTTCGAGGTCCAAAGTGTGGATAAAACTGTGTGTTTTTTCGAATCCAAGTTTGATAGGATAATCAACACTGGATACGCGCATGAAACCTCGAAGTTTCCGCACGTCCACCGCTTCCTATTTTAGCCGCTGTGGTGCTTAGGGTTTTCGGCAAATGTCTTGGGACCCGCAAACATCAAGAGATAGAATAAAAAGAGGCATTCGGCCGCGTTGGTTCTGTTTACGTCCAGTTGTCGAGAGGATAAAAGAACTAGAAGAAGAAGAAGAGGTCGAAGACGAACGAGAAAAAGAGAATAAAAGACACAATTGTTTACTGGCGAAGCCCTCTGCAAATGCCGACCCATCGCAGTTGACGCGAAACTGGCTTGATAACTCTGTCACAATCAGCGTAGTCCCACTGCCTGGAATAAGTTTGTCCGACACTGTAACCTACCTACCTACCTACCTACCTCATCCTGTACAGATAATAAAAAGAAGAGTAGAAAGAATTGGTGTAAACAAGAACGCAGTTCGGCCGTGGCCTCGCAACTTCTACAGCAAGGCTATTCAATTCTCTGATATTTTTCCCTTTTTGCCCCTGGCTATATGGTAGATCCCGTATACTTATTGCAGTTTCGATCCATGGGAGGAGGATGTATAAGTCTTGAGAGCCACTCGAGCAGCAAAGTCGAATATTCGAATCGCACATCGCATTTCCACTCTCCCTCTCGATATCACATACGTGATGAACGGAACCGAGGGATTGCATCGATTTTGGCTTTAATGGTCAGCGGTTATGGCCAGATAATTAAAAAGGGTTGATTCTCTGTTCGGTTAGCGTCTAACGGCGTGGCGAAGGTCCCTTTCCGCGATAGTGTCAAAGGATAGTAGGCCAACTTTCAAGATCAAAATCTTATTCGTATGCAACTTGGCTGCAGCAACGCAGAGAGTGCAGAGTGCAACCGAGGAACGAGTGACAAAGAGTGCGTATGCCTGGTGCGCGACCCAGTCACAGTACAAAAGTACGACGCAGTCTGCTCGGAGGATGTCCAAAACTTTCATGTCATTTCAGTCTTTCGCGCCTTTCTTGCCTTTCTTGCCTTTCTTGTCTTGATTGAGGGGAGAAGAACTCGCGTTTTCCCCGTACGATCATCAACCGGATAAATAGGTTACCTCGTTAACTAATAAAATTTCTCCTATTATGTTACCGGTCCTGAAGCAGGTATCCGTATCGTGGCAATAATTACCTCGCGGGAAGAGAACGCGGGTACGGACGGGTGATAAGAAAAATAAAAAGAGAAAAGAAAAGAAAAGAAAAGAAACGTATTTCAGAATCGCTGACCTTAGTTTCTTTCAGATATGCTAGACCAGAGAGGCGCGACGTTGCTGTACGTTTGAATAAACCAAATCAAGACCGAATCAGCGTCGTCGTGATGTTTAGTCAAATAAGACTGGTGCCAGTTCAAACATTGTCTAGCAATCGGTGCGACGTTTCCCTGCCAAGAAAATACGCTCTTTACTGACTAGGCATTTTTCCACGACGATCCAGATTTGGTGACGAATGCGGAAAATCGTTCGTCATTGCAAAGGTCGCGCGCATTGTGCAGTAAGAAGCATACGAGATAGTCGCAGTGGCGCTTCGTTGGTTCTCGCTATTTGATATTCGTACGAAGAATGATCCCTGGTCACTCGCACTGCCTGCTTCGGGTTACTGACCGTGAAAGTACTCGCGTCGCAAGTGGGACGCGCATTTTCAAAATCGTCGCTACGATGCGGAGCGTCGTTGTTGCGCGCCCGCAACTGACCCACATCCTCGTGATCCCCCTTCCTTTTCTTCTTTTTAACCCCCCGGTTCCCCTGCGGGCTGAAATTTACTCGGCAGCTATTTTCGATTCCTTCCTCTTCGGGAGAGAAGGTGAACGACCCCGACGGTCGTTTTTCTTACCCGGTAACCTTGGCCGGTGTTTTTTTTAGTTTCACCGAAGAGGAACTCGGTCTTCAGCCTCTCGTGATGCGTGAACAGATTCGTCGGATTACGAAAGATATCCCAACCGTTCGGCTTTGAGGGGATACCAGATCGTTCGTCGTGCACTCGAGTGCCAAGGACGCTTCTCACCTGTTGGACGCCAAAGAGCTTCGATCCGATACCGAACGAGTTCGAGTAGGTGAGCTAGTTCAAGTCACGTGCGCCTCATGTGTATTTTGTTATGTCCGTTTCGGTTGCTGGATGCCGGCCTCGTTTCTTGACGAGGACCTTTCGGCGATCGCGTGTCTCTCCGGTCCACGAGGAGGAGAGAAGCGAGTGAGTAAGGAGGAGGCGAAGAGCCTCTCGACCTCTAGATCCGAGAGCGCGTTACGGCGAGAGAACTCGAAAGTCTCGGTTGTCATGAAAGTGCTGCAAGTGGAGCAGACTGCAACAACACACCGCCTGCACCTTTATATTTATACTCTGGCCGACTTATCCTCTCGGCAAATGTTATAGAGGAGAGAAAAGACACCAACCATCAAGATCAGCGGATCGTGCCTTCCAGGTTAGGCTTCGTAGGCGTATCGGGAAAACCTGATTCTTGACTTTCGCGAGTTCTCAGGTACAGCGGTAAGAAGATCCGAACGCTACACGCAAGTGTCGCCTCTCAATCGATCCGTCAAGTTTCTTTCATCGATGGTTCATCGATTCCTTTACCAAGCTGGCAGTGCGGATAGACGAGAGAATACCGAGGCCTCTCGACGAGCAGCCTGATCAGGCGAAAGAGAGTGAATACGAACGCGCGAGCTCAGAGAGTGAATCACGTGGTGAGAGTTCAGTTCCGATAGCTTTGCTTGCTCGGTAGTACCGAGATCTCGTTAAAGCACAGGCCAATGCCAGCCCCTCGAACTTGATCGTGAAAGCATGAAGACGTGGCGACTCGCGCCGATAACGAGTCCCGCATCTTTCTTTCGTTGAACCATTTAGGAACGCGAGTGGAAGAATGGTTGGCAGTATGGCCAACGAGCAAGACGTGGTATGATTTGTCAAGAACAATTGTTCAGCATCGATAAATTGACTTCATTCATTACTGAAGGTCAATTGTCATTTGAAAAGTTTGAATTACTTTACTTTTTTTTTTTTGTGTATTTTAAACATGCTACGAAGATTCGTGATCATTTTTAGCTGGGATACGTAACACCGTAGAAGCATCTGTGAACTAATCGGAGGTTTGATTCGCGTTGAATAACAAATTCCGTATAAGGAACATCGCGATTCGGTTTTAACACCAATGAAAGTTGCAACGTTGAATATGCAGGTGGTCGACCTATTTGTGTGAAATTGATATCATCTTCTCCTTTACGTATCGTATATACTGCACTTAGCGTGATATTACTACTTATACCGACATAATTTTAAACGGCATTTACTGCTATGATATACGTTCGCCATTCAACTGTGGTGTACCAGCGTACCTATGTAGATCATTGCCATTCGACGGTATAAACATTAATATATGCCGCGATGAATATAGAATAATAATCTCTACCGAGAAGAAGAAACACGCGCCGTCGTTTGCAGCTCTCAACATAAAAGAGACGGCAGCGTCGCTCAATCGAGTCTAACAATCGTATTGAAATCGGGGATTCCGGCTGAGACGAATCCTTAATTGTTCCTCGACTAAGGAGCTTCCCCGTGTGTGGGCCCATACGTAACGGCGATTTCGTCAGCTGTACGATCGACTTCGAAGACTGGTCACAACGTGCAGTGGATGAGTAACGTAGCGTGTAACGTACGTGACCGAGACAATGAGAGGCACTGTCCTGTCCGTCGTCGTTGAAATCTCATTTAATACGTCAGCTACTGTGTATGCACAGTTCTTGCTATACTAACCTAGACACACTGTTCCCCACCTATCTAGTTCATTGCCGGAGCCTTGGTGCATCTTGGTGCTTTCTGAGTGGGGCCAGTTGCATCGGTTGCACATGCAGTTTAAACTGCTAGAATTATACAAGCGGCACGTATGGTGGGTACGTACATAAGAATACAGGCATCCATGGGTGTCCGTAACGACCAAGACCGACTCGTCTGGTGAGTGCGGCACAATTCGAATGACACATAGCTCGCTGCACGAGCTGTAAAGCTCCGACGCGGAATGGGCTCGAAGAAAAATCAATGAAGGATTATTGATTGTCGTGGCACTTGCGTGTGCTTGCTTTTGCCCAGCTTCAAGTGCTTCGCCATTCGAACTTCGCACCATTAAATCTGACTAAAGGGGGAAACCAACGCGCATTATCTGCGTCCGTCGAGCGTTCGAGGATCGACTTTAAATCAAGGAAAATTTTCATCTCCGGGCAACGTACGCGGTATTGATAAAACGACGAACAAGAGTACCGCTCGTCAAGTCTCAAGTGCAATAAGTTTTGGCGCTTTTCTAAAGCCGCAAACAAAGCGCGATGACAGGTTATTTGAAATATCCGGAGAACTCGACATTGTTAATCCGTGCAAGGTGAGTTCGCCTTTTGCACAATTTGTTCGTTTCACCGTAGACTTGTTTATTTCACGGTGAAAATACGTCGACAATTTCGGATCTATGTACGGAGGTGTGTTCAGGCTTCCATACTCGATCGGAATGATTCCGCTTATCGGTATACAGTGTACGTCGTTACGAGCTCAGAAGTTAACGAGTCATTTCAAAACTGGCATTTAGTTTCGCAAGACGGACTCTTCGTCATTCCGGATTCGTGACATGTGCCGCCGCGTAGCCAATTAACGCGGGAATCCCTGTCTTAGCTTACGGCGAGTAGGTACATAACTATTGCGTTGGTCGTTGACAAATAAAAACACCGTGCGTCTATTTTTACGTTTAAAAAATACTTGCGTCCGCCTTTACAGTTTACACTCACCACGTGCGGAGACAACGAGCCGTCATTTTTCCTTCTTGCCAGTCTCTTTTGCAAATTCGTACACCCGGAAAAATTCTTCCTATCCTCGATCACGCACAGAAATGGAATGAGACGGGAACCAGTGATTTTACGACTCATGCTCCAACCATTCGACCAGGTGAAGGTAAAAAATTCCAGTTTCGTCCGTGCACGCGGAGCGCCTCATCCGTTTATTTCCGGCGTGAAAACAAGTTGGTATCGATTCTTGAGCTCTTTCAAGGGCCTGAGCGATGAGCTTTTGCGGATTAATTCGACATGTATATGCCGCAAGAATTTTCAACGTTTTGCAACCCGGCCGAAATTCCACGGCTTTATGTTACACCGCGAATTTCAATACCTGTCGTCGACACACGTGGACAGACACGTAGGGACACGCGAAAGAGACACCCGGTTTCGAATTAAGAATACCGCCTGTCTAACTCTCCGAGAGACATAAATTACACAGGTCGATGTGAAAAAGTTTTTTTTTTTTTTTTTTGGAGTTTCTACTGAGATAAATGAATTTCGATCTGTACATCGAATAATAACCAAAACCTTCGTTTAGTACTTATAAGGTTTGTTTCTGTCGTGTTTATGTTGGCGAATAAGTCTTGAAGTTTTTATATTCATTCAGCAACTTTGTTTATCAATTCTTTTACATTTGCAGTTGATTGTTAAGTATCATTTTTTAATAAAAGTGACAAACGCTTAGTTTTTATTTACAATAAATGTTTGAGATAATATGTAATTTTTCTTGAAATCCGAAATACCGTTCTAGTTTCTACAAAAACAAACTTTATCCACTAAAACTGATTTTCCATTCATTAGTTACGTAGAAGAGATCAGAATTTGACATCTGGAAGCCAGCCTCAAAATTCGCGTCGACCGGTGTTACATATACAGACCCAGAAGCAGGGAAGGCAGAAGAAAGGAAACGTTTCGTCATGGTAGGAAAAAAGCGTGCTCTTGCAAAACTTTATAGGTGCCAGGTCTTGTTTGTATTCCGGGGGTGACCCGCGCATATCGTATACAACAAATACATACGTACATATCGCACGCATCATCCAAGCGATCATCATCGTCGTCGTCAAACGAATTTGCGCAAGCCAATAAATTACGTTACCGATCGATCCCCCCCCCCCCTCCGCATGTAATACCGCCTGCCACCGTAGCTATTATCTCTCCTGTTTAAATATGTATATTTTCACGTATTCCACCCACACTTTCGCTCGTACGAATTGCGCAACAAAAATACATATAATACAGCAGCAAACCGTTTGGCCGAGTGAAGATTTTTGGCACCATGGATGCGCCGGTATAACGTCTCCAGCAAATCATAATCAAAGGACTTCGAGTCGCGTTATTTCGACATTTGGTGAATGCAATTTTTTATGTAAGTCTTGAAAAAGGGGAATATAAATATGGAGGGTTCAGGCCCACTGATATTTCGGCAGGTATGTACGTACGGACGGGACACGCACGAATTGCTGACACACTGGCAAATGCCTTGTGTACGTTCGGCAATAGTTTTAAAGATTCGAGAGTGAAATAAGGCAGAAGTTTAGTTAGTAGTTAGATGGTTTGCCATACGTGACTTGGAGGCCTTAACGGTCGGCGATAACTGTCCACCCGACCGCTCGCGTAGAGTTTGGTATGTCTTTCGCTTTCTGCGCAAGGATTTCATTTGTACGACAACCCACGCACGTGTGTTTCATTGATCGATCGATCGGTCAGCGGTTTTGGGAAATCATCTATGCAAATATTGATTAAGCCAGTTGTAAACAGGTATAATAAAATTGCGTAAAAGCGCCGCACCGCGAACGTATATTACGGGATTCGCACCGATTTTCATTAAACGTGTAATCCATCAAACGTCTGTACCTTGTACACGTGAGTCGGTGCACAGCTCACCATTTTGCCCGGCTGATGCGTGTGAGGAGAATTTTTAGATCGAGAGAATTTACTCGTGTCCTTGACACGGTGAGTCTGCTCGCCTCGTGATGTAACAGGACGTTACGCTAGCCGGAGGACGTGTTATATGTGGGTACCGTACGATCGGTGGGAGCTCGTGTAACACCGCGAGTTAGCACAACCGTATCACAACCCCGAAAGTTTGTTGGTCAAGAGGTGTTCGCCACGTGTGAGATGAGCAAATCGAGAAATACCGCAAGCTGAGGAGTTTGATTTGAAAATGTACAATCCTTTTCAAAGAAGCCTGCGGACGGCGCGAGGTACGTTCGACCTCGACGTACCTCGCGTGACTGACGTGATTACCGAAGTCACTTTTTTTCGCATGGTGTTGCTATGCCGTTGGTCATCGATTCATCCATCCAGGCTTCTTGGGACTCGATGGCGGTGATGCAAGATGAAATATCGATGACGATTGCTGATCCGATCGAAACAGTTTCGTACTTATTCTTGGCGCTCTCAAGGTGACATCGTGTTGGTACGTCGGTGCGGAATGGCGTCGAGGAACGGGGTAAACATCGAGATTGTAATGGACGGCGATGAAACGAACCACCGTTCGAAGAGCATAAATTAGAAGAATTGGCCAACCCGCGACGCGCAGATTCGCAAATCCCATCGAAACCCATGCAAAACGTCGTTTGAATGAAAGTGTATTTTTGATCAACGAACCGATCGACGGCTTGAACGGCCTTGAATAAATTAAGTGGACATGTCGCAACGGATGTCGTACACAGAAAATTGACTTGCGGCCGCTGTCGTTTGGCCAGATACCGGATCTAACGAGCGCTTTGCTCGGACATTCGGAGGTGCTTCGAGACCTGGGTTTGCGTCCCGACCGTGCATCATCCCTGCCAGATGCAGGGGTGAGTTCTTTTTTATCCCTCGGTCCGTTGTTTCGCTATGCGGATCATCGCTGCAGTCGGAATCGGGTCAATGCTAGTGCAGGCGGATTGCATTATGAAGACTGGGCGCGGTGGTTCGGCACTGGCGTGGCTCTGTGACCTCGGATTCAATGCTGCGGAGATATCCTGCGGCAGAAATCCTCTCGACAGCTCCATTTGTGCTTCACCGTTGACCCGTCCCCGCTGTTTCCGCGGGTGCTTTGTTCCCCCGGTCTCGAGTTTCGTCGGCTAATTAGAGCGCGGTATCAAAAGGGCATCGCGGGACCCTCGAACTTGGTTGTACTCGAACCGACGAGTAATTCAATTACCCAATCAACAAGGACGCCGGATGATCGGTCGTTGACCGTTTTGGTTAGGTAAGGCTCGGTTTAGAAGGGCTTGGCCGTGGACCACTTTGTGCCCTACTCCTCAATCGCCAATCTATGGTACACGAGTCCCTTCGAGCGAGACCTTGACCGACATCCGTTGTGCAGGGATCGGAAGATCTTGTTTCCTAACTGACGACGTGTCGGTTAAGTTTCAGGAGAAAATTACGAAACCGACTACAAGACGCAAGGGCAAAGTCAATTTCCGCATAAATCAACATCGTCAAATGAAGTCCTCGACGCTACGGAGCCAATGATGAAAAATCACTTTGATGCCCTGAATTTTTTAAAACGTTGCCTACGTGATCCGACCTCCGATCCAAGACGAACGTATCTCGCCTCGGCGGCCTTGAATAGGTTTCAAAGCAGACTCCGATTGACATTTACCTTCAACCTTGTACTCGTGTTTGCTGGCATGAGACGAGCCCTTTCCGTGGCGACTTCAATTCGAGAGCTAGTCCTTCCTCCGTTTATTTTTACCAGACTTTCGCAATGGACTAGAATTTTTATTGCGTCTACCTAAACCAGAGTCCTCGACCTGTAAATGACAAATTTCCGGTCTGAAAATAGATATCGAGGATTACCGACAATGAGGTCGATCATCGTTTCTGTAACTAACGACTATCTTCGCCCTTCTAACAAGACGCTTTTGTCCGACGGATGCAAAGTCTTTCTTCGACGTTAAAGCCGCAATAAACATTCGTCGAATCATGCATCGCCGGTAATCCATACAGGGATGGAAATGAGGAAGGCCAATTTTCAGAGCCGACCCGGATCGTTCGATAGGACGGCGCCAGGCGTCTCGACGCCTACCTACCCCGGAGTTTCCCATCTATACCGTACATTCAGACAACTGCGACGTTTCACGTTTCCAAGCATACCGGATAATGAATTGAACCGGCACTGTACGGCGTTGATGCAGGCGAAAATAGCCTCAGGGATATTTCCCAATTATTTCAAAGCCCCGAGGGGTGAAAAACTTATCCTTCGCATTATGCTTATTGAATATTCTTTCCATTCATTTGACCAGAAAATGAACGCGTTCGATCAAGAACAAAAAAAAAAAAAAATTCCGGGAACCGATTTCTGTCAGCAACGTACGTATCGTGTACGTATTCACGCTTGAAAATTCCATCCACCAACACATCGACGTTTCATCGAGGAACTCTGAAATGCGGTGCGGCCCAGGGTTCTGGAATCTTCCCTGGACAATTATTACACGTGGTGGAAGAAATCCGATTCCCGAACGACAAGTGTTTTCACTTTGGCCGGATGAGGAGAGTGTGAGAGACGGGTCCCTCGGAGCCCTCGGTTTTTTACAAGCCTGCTCGCCGTTGGATCGGCACAACAATTTATGGGGATGGGAATTTTCTCCGGTTTACGAGGGCCCGGGGGTTATAGTCGCAGTCGCACGTCTCCGTGGCATAAGTATCGACGCCCCGTTTCCTAGAAGGACCGTTCGAAAATTGCATCATTCATAATAACGTCAGTCGACGCCGGGCTAGACCCCTCTTCTATTTCTTCCTTTTCCTTTCCTTTTTTTTTTTTTTTTTTCCTTTTCATGCCCCGAGGAATCCTTCTTTCCCACCGCAGGGCTTGGGGCCCGGTTCTGCCGACGATACTGACGTGAAAAGAAAGGCGCGCCCTTAGTCTGTCTGCAGGCTGCCGGCACAGTTGGGTGCGGGTCAGCCCCGAACAACAACGGCTAGAGAAGTAGGGAAAAGGGGGCGGAAAAAAAAAAGAAAGACGGGAAAAAAAATTATCTGTTGATCGGTCCCTGCAGCTCAGACCGGGTACCACGGATCCTTCTAAGAGAGTCATTCCACAACGCGGAGGGATGCAAGGGCATGGAATTCGGGTGGAATGACCTGAGGGAGCTCTCGACGCCCGCACCCCAAGACCGGCGACAAGAAAAGGCGGTGAAAAAAGACGAGACAAAAAAGATACCAGAAAAAAATAAACGAAAAAAAAAAAATAAAAAAAAATAAAGAAACACCACCACCACCACTGCAAAGAAGGTAAATAAAAATGAAAGAAACCGGGGAGGTAATGCTCTCTCTTCGAACTGTGGGAAAAAATTTGGGCCAGCAGCGATAATTGCCCTATCTTACTCTCTTCTCCTTCCTTCCTTCACCTCGCACTTCGAAATTAAAAAAAAAAAAAAAAAAAAAAAACAAAAAAAAAAAAAAAAGGAACAAACTACCAAATGTATACATAGTGCGTATAGTATATCCATCTTGAAAAATTTCTTTCAGCGGTACCGACCACCGAGGACTCCGTTCGGCTATGTGTATAATACATGTACACGTATATTGCTTTCTAATCCCCCCGGTTTTCCAACCGACGATCCCGAGACTGCACAGGGAGAAACGCCACGTGCCCCGTCCACCAGACTGGGGTCAAGTTTTTATTTCAGATCCCTCTCGGAGCAGTAGATCGCGATAACGTTGGAACTTCGTCTCCGAATCGCTGAAAGAACGCGAAGCGAGAACGGACCGGTGTGAACGGCTTACGGATTTACATTTATCGCCACGCGAATTCCGAGTGAAATCAATTTGTGTCATCGGCTATGGTCTCGTGGCCGTCAGGGCGGGGATATTCGCCTTGAGGCTGCACGCGGCGATCGGAACCAGCGAGGTAGGTAGGTTTGGTAGGTAGTTAGGTAGGTAGGTGGTTTCTTCCACCTCTGCCCTTTACCGCCGTGCTCCTCTTACCGGCTCGCAGTAAATCTCTCTAAAATCTTATCGCCGCCGAACAAACTCTGCATCTAACGCACGGTATGCAGGGTGAGTGTACGAGTTATCGACCCTGTTCCAATTATTGACCTTTCGTGGTTGCATCTCTTTGATCCTTTATTTTTAGAACCACCAAAAACTAAATCTCCAGCCTCCAACCCATTTTAGAAACTGGTTTTAGTCGTCGGGAAATTCCACAATTTCTGGCGTGTATTTAGGATTTTTGAAAATAAAATAGGGTCAACAACTGGTACGTTTACCTTGCTTTTTAGGGTGGCACGTCTCTGGCTTCGTTTGAGTTAGGAGTAACGCCTTTTTCGCAAGTCCGCAAGAAAATTTTTCGAGATACGGGTAAAGCGAAAGTGAAATTGAAAGAGTAGAAGAGTGGGAAAAAAAAAAAAAAAATGAGAAATCGATCGGAAGTTGTAAAATTGATTCTTATGTATAATTTCCGACTTGCTCGTGCCCAAAATTTGAATAACGTTATACTTAACGTGTAATACATATAGTCGAGGACGCGATGTCGTCGAAAAAAAGAGACGCTGCATGCCTATCGCATCGTGACGAGGGTGCCATTCCGGGCGACCACGTGAGATCCTTTCGTTGAGTTTTTTTCATACGTTTTTTCCATTTCCTCTTCCATCTCTCTCCGTTAACGGCTTTTTGAAAACTCTGGACTCAATGACTGTTGATGTTGGGTTCGCCGATAGGCAGTAACGAGACGATCGGGAATAACAGCGGCAGAGAATTTCGGCGTGAAATTGAATTTTTTAAGGGGTTATACCTAGTCGGGATTTCTTTTTTTAATTACATTTTCGTAATTTAAATATATTCGAGTTTATACACAGAAAATTTCATGTCGATCCGACAAATATTCTCATGGTTACACGACGATTTGCAAAGACGCCCCGGAACGTTTGAAAGTACTTTTGAAACTTCGAACGCGTTTTTCTCAAAACTTGTAGTGTTTTCAGAGTCGTTGAGCAAGATTTCTCGGAAACGGCTCAACCGATTAGTCTGAAATTTTTACACCAGCCTTATGAATATATCTTTCAGTTCTTGATCGAAGATTTTTTTCATAAACAAGCTGAGACGAAAATTTTTATGAAAAATTGAACTTCCTTCTTGAGAAGCCGACGTTGTTTTGAATAAATTAATATTTTGCTCATTTCTTCGATCAAAGACCAGATAATACCTCATATTATCTAAATCTTTTTTGTTTTTTCATTTCGGATTATCCAGCCCAGAGATAATCTCGCTCGCCGCAAGACGCCTTTTTTTTAAAGTACCTCCCGGAGATAGTCTATAGCGGCTTTAAAAATCATTATTTTTACAAATAAAAAATATCAGAACGAACTTCAAAGTTACCCCGATATGCATACAAATTTTTATATTAATAAACCGAAGTGTCTCTTTGTGAAGATTCGATTTTTGCGACTTTCTGACCAGGCACCATCCCTTAAAAGGACACACGCGCGGTATTTCATTGTTGCAAAACTTGCGAGAAGTTACCGACGGGTGATTCGATTTACCGTCCCCCGAAACGAACCCCGGGACTCTGAATTATCGATGAGAGAATTACTTCAGAGCTGGGAGAAGCGGAAACTTTCCGGAAGCACCTTTCGTTACCGAAATCTAAGCATTAACATTTACCCGCGTGTAAAAAAAAAAAAAATAAACCAATCCTCCGGCTCCTTGTTCCGTTAACATTAAAGATTACAGACGGGTGTACTAAAAAATTTAAGACCATAATAAACGACTGCTTAAATCAATCGCGAGAAATCTTAAATCGTTGTTATTTCATACATCTCATAAAGTATCGTCGTTCACGCATAAATCAGAATTCTCGAATTTCTATAATCCGGGCGACCTTCCTTGCACGTATACGTATAACATCGATTAAAGAATAATAAATTTTTGAAAAAAAATCGGTCGCGTCTCACCGTAATTTCGGACGTTTGCAATAATTCTCATTAACACCCCGATCGTACTATCATATATGCAGAGCCGTTCGCATTTCGCGGTCTCCTGCATCGATTATTTATCGGCTCGTTAAGCGACTCGAGTCTGTCGGCGTAAAGTTGCTTCAAGTTAGTTTAAAAGTCGAGCTGTGCGTACGTAAAACTCTTACGAGCCTGAAAATGTCGGAGGATGAATCCCCGTTTTTTCGCCGTGTCGCAGCGACGCTGAGACGAATATGAAGAGAACCATGACCTGTCTCAACGCGGTTTTTGGCCGGCGGAATGATGCAGCCGTTGACGTCATGCGGCCGATCGACGTTGGTGCAAGAATCTTGCTACATACATAGGCAGGCACAGCGTTGAGCTGCAGTTTGCTGGACGAGCCGAACGTGAATCTCCTTAAATATATAATATATGTACATGCATGCATAAACGCGTATTATATATGATTGAAATATTTCGCTGCGTTATTTTACGCTTGCGAAACATTTCGCGACGCGATCACTCTTTTCCCCACCACTGTAGGTATTGTGATTATTGAAACTTATATCAAATATTATATGTACAACATAAACAAAATTACGTTGCAGGTATCGATTGTCAATATTGTTTATTTCAAAATACCTCCCAGCCATGCCTTGAAATTCGATCATGTTATACAGGCCAAGTCAGCCAGAAATGAAAAAGTAGCTTCATAATCCAATCGTCTACAGAATTGATTATCTTGCTGAAAAATGTTAGGGGGAATTCCCCCGATTGTAAATTGGAAATTTATAATTAATTATTAATTGCGAAGGTGAAAAACACGTTTTATCTGAATATATCCCGAACCGTGAAAAACGGTAGAGATCGGTTTTCTAGATAATATAATTCTCTTGAACTGTTATTGGAAACTTTTTTCCGTGTAGCGCTCAAGTTTTTATTTACACGGCACCAAAGTTTTTGTCACTTTTATTGAAAATTTCCTGGAAAAACATTGAAAATAAAGTTTGTTGAAAATTTTATGTTATAAAAATTACGTCATCGGCATTTTTACTGTTTCACGAACCGTTGATTACATGTTTGGCAATAATCATTTTTTGGAAAAGTTTGCCGCGATAAATATAAAAATCTACGTACTGTACAGGACAAATTTCTATGCATAAAAGTCGTAGATAATTTTATTACCTGTAATTTGATAAAACGTGTTTTGCAAGATGGCGGTTGAAGCTCAACCTCCCCCCCCCCCCTCCCCCTCTCCTGACTAATGAAATTTGCATTCAGGGGTCACCCCCCCAAAAATTTTTGAACAAGAAAATCAATTCTACAGAAGATTGCAGATTTCTAGAAACAAGACTCTTGGCCTAATAGCCTGTAATGCGATTGCTGGTTAAATGAGACTGAACGTAAAAAGGAATCCTTTGCCGTAAAAAATGGCAATGATTCTTAGAAATAAATCGAGAATCCGTAAGACCTCGTTCGTCGACATATCGCGTGTTTCGATCGTGTGTTGATTGATTGATTGATTTCTTCACTCCGCCAGAGGCTAGTGATTGGTGATTTAATTTGTTAAATTATGACAGTTTCGTTAATACTGCATGGCTATGTCGGCGTCGGTGAATCTTATCGTGTAGTGAGGATTCTGGTGAACTTTACAGGGAAAACCGTCGACTTTTACGCAGCATGGGGTGTAGTGAGGCTTCTGGTCGATCGGGGGAACGATGCAGATCTTCCTCGAGGAATTCGGGGGGCAGGGATTCGGGTTTGAGGAACAGCTGCGGGGTGGAGTTGGTCGAGGAGGACAACCCGAACCGGGTTGGTGGCAGCAGGACTTCGGGTGAAAAAAAAAAAAAATTTAGGAAAGAGAGGAAAAGTGAGTAAGGGAGAAACATCGTTGGAAAAATATCGGCAACGGAATTTTTTTATCTTTGTCCTAGAAACAGATTTCGAGCGTTATCGACATTTCTTTTTGTAAATCATTTTTACCGCCTCCCCTCTATCGGATGTCAGACTTCTTGCGTACGGGACGAAAAATTGCGATAATCGCGGGTAGAATTTCGTTGCAGAATTATAATGGGTGTGGAAACGAACGGCGTCGACACGCGACGCATACAAGCGTTGAGACTTTATCGAAATCGTTCCGCCGTCTGACAGAGAATGACTCACTGAATTGTGTGTATTGTATACCAGATACCGAAATACGAGATATAGCGACAAACGCGATCAAGACGGAATTTGCAACGATCGATCGACCGGACGGAATACAAAGCATCTTCAACGGTTGTCAGTATACGTAACTGTTAATGAGATAAAATGATAGGTATCTATTTTTACAAGTTTTTTTTTTTTTTAATTTTTTCATTCTCTTCTCAGGTATACGAAAACATTCGGAGCAATTAGAGCTTCAGGGTTTAATTGTTTATAGTTTCAAAAACATTTGACAATTTTTTCATTAAAATTAATAACAAAATGGCGGCACGGCGGAAGGCGGAAGCTCTCGATTTCGGAGTCATTCGCTACTTATATGCGCCGTGACGCCATTTTGTTATTAATATCAAATACGAAAAAATTTTTAAATCTTCTTGAAACTATAAATAATCAAGCCCTCAAGCTCAAATTGCGCCAAGTGTTTTAATTTTCTTTGAAAAGAAAAAAAAAAAAAAAGCACACTGCTAAAAATAGGTATGATTTTAGACCGTCCAAGCTGTAAACCTCCCCCCTTAATCAAATCCGTACAGTTTTTTTTTACTGTCCATAATCGTTTTACTATTGTATTGAAATTCACGTATAATTGGCTGGTGATAATAAAGAGTGAGACAGATATTTCCAAGTACTAGGCTAACGGTGGATCATCAACTGCACGTTAGGTTGGAAATGGATATTTCCGATTCACTTAAGTGTCAAAGAATAAATTCTTATCGAGCACGATGACCGAGTAAACAGAAATTCTAAAATATAACGTGCAAGGTTATGGAAGGTTGAATGACGTTTTAAAATATGATTTCTCACCATGGCTTTCCAAGGGTTATTGATGGTACAACAATTTTTAGAGTTCTATGATAATTTTGAAATTTCCAGGTAGAACGGATATCCTCGATCAGATACAGTTCGTTAATTTGTACAATCTGAAGCGGTTTAAGCGTGTATTATATTCACAAACAAGACAAAATGCCGAAAAGTATTTGCCAAGAGGATAGAAAACGATGAAAATGACAAATCAAACGTTTAGGGAGTGACGTTAGCCGGCAGCAAAGTTTCGTGTTTCTCTGTTCACATGTTTACACCCTGCCGACATTATCACGTTATACGAAACGATTCGTTCCAACGACGAATAGTTTCTAACTCACCACCGTATCTCAGTCTCCCATACGTTGTCCGCAACGTCGTTAAAAAATACGTAGAAAACGCTGCGTATTTTCCATCGCAAGTTAAAACCCCCCCGATTCTCCGCTCGTGCATTAGCATTATCTTGCCGATCGAGCCTCGGATTTGGTATTCGGGGAACCCGCGGCTGCAAACCTTGACTTGGAAACACCGAAACATAGATTCCAGCTCGGCGATGATCCCCGATTTTTAGCAAACGTACAAAGAATCGTTCCGATCTTTGCGCGTGCGCGATCGATCCGCCTCTCGCATCCTTCCGCTGTGAAAAACGATCGATGTCGTGGATGAGGAAGAAAACAACAAAAAAATAAACAAATAAAATAAAAATGATCCACAGCTCCCGCACACCATCGGCGACGAATATCTGGATCGCGGTTTATTTTCGGCGATAATTTTTCCGCCACATCCTTCGGAGGGAGACTGACTTCTGATCATTCCGAAGCCGCGTGTCAGGCGGACCTTATTAGGCGGTACATACTCGACGGTCGCAGTTCGTTTTCTGCTCTTTTTTTTCCTACAGCCATGGTCTCGAGTCTCCGTCGCGCGTCGCGACGCCTGGCTGAAAGAAACGCGCCCCGCTGCACCTTCGTTCGAAAATTGGAAAGCCCTCGCTCTCTCTCTCTCTCTTTCTCTCTCTCCTCTCTCTCTCTCTCTCTCTCTCTCTATCTCTTTATTCGGAGCGACTAGCGCGAATGAAAACCGCGTCGACCGTTTGCACTAGCGAAACTGGTCGCGTTGTCGAAGATCGTTGAATTGCGCAAAGGTTTGCGGCTACCTGGTCTGCAGACGCATGCAGCCGACGACGCGATAATCGACGGCATAGCAATGAACCGAATATCGGGATGATCGGTGCCAGTGGTCACCACAATCGGGCCCAAGGTTACCAAACAGAGACTGCCCAAATACCCAGATACATAAAATTTAATATATCAAGACGCACATTTACGCACTCTGCACGCTTGTTATTTCATATATACATATACATACACACACTCACACACACACACACATATATATATATATACGTTATACCCGAGAAGCTTGTTGCTGCTGAAGTTGCGCAACGATCATCGATCGGCATGATCGAGTCATTTTTCGTTTAGACGTTTTAATACAAGGGAAGGGGGGACGAGAGACTCCCGTGCTGAAATTTCTCTGTTCGCACATCGGCGACGACGGTTTGAGCGAAACTTTCGCGAATTATACGTACGCCAACTGCGAGGATTCATACCTACTATGGATAACACGTAGGTGAGTACTACAGTTTTATAATCAAGAAAAAAGAAAAGAGAAAGATGAAAAAAAAAAAACCAAACAATTCACGCTGCGACGTGATTATAATAATATTGTCCCGCAGTTTTCGTGTCGCGCGAATTAAGCGAGATTTTTACACATACTTTCTTTCTGCTGTGATGCAAGAAAAAAAAAATTTTTTCAACATCGTATAAACGAACTCACGTTTTCTTCTCAATACGAATTACCGATCCTGATACCAATGCCCGCTGTTCAATTTTCTCTCGGTCTTGTCTCTTGAACAGAGCACGTGACACGCAACTGTGAACTATAAATATATAATTATCATAGATCTCGGATTGGGTATCTATATATAATACGAGGACCGCCCCGAGCAAATATTTTCAGAAGTTTATTACAAATAACATCGACCGAGAGGAAAATCTTTTCGTTCCACCTTGTAGAATTTATTTGTGATACGGATAGGCGAACTGTCGAAAAAAAAGAAGATTTTCTGCATAACTTTCCTATATTGTTGTTGTTATTATTATTATAGATAACTATAGAAGCTGCAGCGGTTGAACGTTTCGAGATTGATAATTCAAGGTTGATATACGCGTTATACGTTACGGTTGAACATGGTTTTATTTGAAAATATCATTAGTATATATGGCTCGAATAATTATTACAATTTTTTTTTTTTTTTTGCTTATGTTAATTGACGACATTCCGACAATTCTACAGGCGTATTTTTGAATCCTTAACGATCCCAAAGTTAGAATCGCACCGTCCCTCACGGCTCAAGAACTGATTCGTACTCGGCGTCTAATATACGTCGGTATGTTGAGCAATTTGTGAATATTGTAGCCGCAAAGTGTACAATGCAAATAAATAAACATAGATTTATCAATTATACGATAAACCTGTTGTAATATTTGTGCACAAACGAGATATCCGCGCGTGGGTGTACACAAGGAATAAGCACAACAGTCTTGACAAAAACAAACAACGACAGAGAGAGCATATATAACGAAAACAAATAGAGATGGAGAAATGCAAATGAGAGGTATAAAAGAATGTTTGTCACATTTACACGATGAGAGTTGGACGAATCGCGAAGCTCCGGATCGCTCCGAGCTCATCTCCGAACTTGTAATTGGTACACGTAAGCTCGATAACTAAGGTCTAAAGGGAGACGGGTAAAAGAAAAATCGAAACGATGAGTCAGCAGTTGATTATTTACTACAGTGTGATGAAAAAAAAAAAAAAAAAATCACCCCTGCAGCAGCGAAATTGCGTTGTTGCGGGAGTTTCGAGAGATGATATTCTCAAGTTATTTACAGCTCGTAGTGCCTGACGGGAGTCGCCCTTGAGCCGATGGGTAAATGAGAGATAAAAATGGTAGAAGCCCTTCGAGAATCGTCGGTGACGAAAAACGTCTCAGTTTCACCGATTCAGCCTGCATGTTGTGAGAAAATAAAGCGTGTTCTTGTTATATAATAAAGCGAATGAGAACTTGCCCCCCCCCCCCCCCCCCATATGGCGTAATTTTTAGCACTATTTTTAAAGGCCGTAAAAGCAGACATTCATTCTTACGTCCACCGGAACTTATTTCACGGGGGGATAATATTCGAATTTTAGATCTATGAAAAAAGATATTTAAAAAATACTGTCGCGTAAATTTTCTGACAATTTTTTCATCCCTGTTTTCTGAGTACTACTAGAGTTGACTTCCAATTTCTGTGTTAATTATATGTACTAATGGTGGTGTTGATATTTAAATATCCATCTACCCTCACTAGTTGTTGTTTATCGTGATTTTAAGCATATTTGGAGCTAGCCAAGTGAAAGATATAAAGATTGAACAGGAGTTTTGAAGAATGTAGAGAAAGGTATGACAATTCTTTTTGATTTATCTAGTCTCTTAAGTCTTGTTCAAAACTAATACTGTTCATTTTATGTAACTAAACGTTCAGTTTTATATTAATTATATTTAATTTTTTTACAAAATTTGTTCAAAAATCTGTAAATATGCACGTCTAGCATGAAAAAGAAAATCTCGGTGTGCTGTTAAAAAAAAAAAAAAAAAAAAATAGCGCTATATTTTAATTCAACATATTTAAATACCGAATAAAAGCATTATTATTTCAAGGGGAAATTAAAAGTTGTGCTTGGCAGGCCTGCGTAATTGGTAACAGAGGTTATGTTGCACTTTTCACGAGAGAAACGGAATTTTTCCTCGTGACATCATCACGCGGCGATCGCGTCACCTCGCTACTGCGCATCTCCGTTTAGAGCACACCTTGTTTCCTTACACCATGGACTCACCCCCCTTGCTCGGTCTCATATCCCGTGAGAATAACAGCGCGGCGAGTGGAAGGGTGTCCGGGCGTAGTACGTGCAGTGACGTGTCCTCGCCAAGGCCAGGGTCGAGAGTGACGTCGACTCCGATGCAGCCCCCCTTCTTCGGCTGACGCCCTTCGCACGAACCCGGTAAATGCACGACGCATAATGCTTCTTGGAAACGTCCCGGGACCGAGGTAAGAGAAGCGGGCGTGATTCACGGCTTAAGAACGTCCCATTCATGAGCTTGAGGGGGTCCGGGCCCCGTGCAGGTGGAACCTCCTACGCTTGCGCCTTCTTCTCGGAAATGGATGTTGCCAGGAATTCTGCAACATTCGGGACTTGTTTCTGATCGATCTGTTATCGATCCGGTCGAATTCCAGACCCGGGATCGTCACTGCTGCAGATAACCTTAAGGGGGTGTCCGTAGTGTATGGAAACAAGATGTGCTTCAAACGGATATGCGCAGTAGAAAAGTCACGCGATAGTCCAGACACGACGTCACGACTGTTAGCGTTAAATATAAATGACGTCATTTAGGAGCACATTCTCAAGGATTCAAGCGGCTAAGGATTCGCGTGTATACGTATCTCCAAATATCGAAGTCCACGTGTCTGATACGCGAAAAAGGACTCAACAGTCCCATTCTACATACAATTCTGAACAAAAAAACACTGCGACACATTTTCACGTTTGAGATACGTGGACTTTGATATTTGGAGATATGCATGTACGTCAAAGTCGAAATCAACCAGAGTACCTCCTTAAGCTGGGAGCTTCAGCTCGCTGAACGAGGAGAGATGTATTAACGGACAATGGTGTTGAAATTCGTTTCAAATCATACTTCGTTTGGAGATTCAAATTTTGGTTTGACTTGAAGATGTCTAGTTCCAAGGGACGAAGACGATCAGATAGCGATCGCGATCACGGTCACGAATTGTACCGATCCTCGCTGCTGCAGCGCGGTCCTTGAGAATATTCATGCCCCCCAAGTGTCACCTTGCAAGTTGGAGATTCCACGCGCAACTCGATGTCGTTGTATACCACATGATACGTTGGGCGTGTGTGTTTGACGGTGCGGGAGTCAAATTGCACGTACGCATCACGCGCCGCAGATGAAATGATGCGTACATACGAGAGGTGAAAAACCGTTGAAAATTCGGCATCCGAACGCGTGAAACAATGTCTTATTGCCGCAGTGCGTCTTCCTGGGACCAGGAGCACCTCGGATCGAAACCGTGTTGATTTTTCAGTCCCGCAGCAACGTCGTTCATGGTGGCAGACGTGACCTTGTCCAACGGTGTTTACCCGAGCAACGTGCCAGAGCTCGGCGATGGCATCGTTCGAATTTCAGGTGTGCATACCACCGGCGTGCGACAGGCGGTAACCCGAAACTTCTACGCATCCGTCACACGACCGAGAAGAGAGTTGAGGACAGAGAGAGAGAAAGAGGGGAATAGATCGGTTTATTAATAACCCGGACAAGCGAAGGAGCCTCGAAGGTACGACCTGACGGAACATTGGAACGGTCGAAACGTGCAGCTAAACTTCTGGAAGCTCTGGCAATGAGAAGAACTCAAGTTCGCCGGTTTTCCTGGTGGGTAGTATAAGTATATGCAGACGGTCGGTGATGAGTCGAAATAAGAGGTTCAGCTGGTGCATTAAAAGGCATTCAATAATGACGACGGAGGATCATTTTGCAAGTCACCATGATCTGGTCAGGTTTGTTCTGGTCGGGCAAAAGATGCGTTCCTCTCTTAACGCAGGAATTCGACGAGGGACCGAACCGATTCGCAGTATCGACCAACCGCTCGCATTCCTCGTGAGTATATCGGTAGAGTAGGTAGGTATAGGTATGAGACCGTAACCCAGACCCAGACCTCGGACTGACTCCTGAGGGAAAATATGTGGTCCAGTCAATTCAGTAATAGAACGTTACGCGATGCGTAATATCGGTGGAAGATGGTGAGATAGCATAACTTGTTCCCGGCATTGAAACGAAGAAGATGATAAACTTCCCTCCACGGGATTCGTGCGTGATGATATAAATTATGCTGTTTCTTTGGTATAATAGTGAATATTTACCAACTCATACAAAGTCTTGGGTTTTCCTCATTCTCGATCGGAGTATAAGGTCGAAGACCGGATGCTGCGACGCATAATAAGAGACGGGTGAAATATGTACATCTACACGTACGTTGATAAGTTGACGAGATAAAGAAACAGCAGCGAAAAAGAAAAGAAACGAGAATGAGATGGAATCGCGGAGTCTTTGACACGAAAGAATTTGTCGCGGTGTAAACAACGTGACCGTGAAAATGTCAAAGGTGCTCTCATTTCATCCCGGTTGAAATACCGTCCGAAGCACCGCGTTGCGTCATTCCGAAACACGCGCGCAAACCTACAATTATGAACGTGGACATCTGCATACCAATAATATCGAACGAGCAACGTTGGATCGGTTCACTTTTCCTCTCGAACCAAAGTCACCGCCGATGAGTGTACTTGCTTGTCAACGGTCACAGCCCTCCCAGGAATTCTCGCACTCGCACTCTCACTCTCACTATCGACGTAAGCCGCGCTACCAACACACCGACGTCTTTGCCTCTAATTGAAAGAGAGAAGCTCACGGGCTTATGGTGTGTCGATCGGTCCATGGAAATGTCCTTGAATTTTGCTAGTCCTTCAAAGGTCCTGGAAACTATCATTTAATTTAACTTGTGTCCTGAAAATATTCTAACTTTAATGTCCTTGAATTCGGTACGGATTTTTTTTACCGGACATCACGAGTCGTCCCACTCACGGCGTGCAGTAAATATTTCCGCAGCTAGAACCGAACCGTAAATCCAGGGGTCATTTCTCTCGTCATCTTCCATCCGACGACGAGGGTCTTTTTATTTCGCACGGAGTGACGGCTCGAGTCCTCGCAGACGGATATAACTCGCAACGTTGATGGCGTGATGCCTGATCATATAACTGATGATACGAGTAAAAATTTCCCTAACTCTTGGCAAAACTTATGGTACATATATATGACACATTGTTATACCGAAACTTGAAGAAATAAAGTGTAATAGAATCGTGCAGTCTAGTGCATCGTACGGCAGACGAAATCCGAGTCGAATAGGAAGCCCGTTTGTAACCAAATTCCGTTAGGGAAACCAAATGCGAACGGTGTCGGTCTCAAACTCACGAGTTTAACCGCGTGGGCCGGTCCTACGAACCATCGGTGAAAATCGGACATTGTTCCAAGTTTCAGGCACTCCTCGACGCCTCAATATTCGGCAATAACCAAAGACTTCCGCGTGTTTCGACTGGAGACATGGACAGGTGAAAAGCGGATACATAATAAAAGACAAGGTGAACGAGACGACCGCAACGGTAATACGATCATCCAGAAGCAAAATACGCACGATTTACAAACACGCGTCAACGCTTATTCCGCATTGCGTAATTAATTGCTACTGCAGCACCGTTGTTAGATATATGTATGTATATGTACAACATGCTGTAGGTATGTTTAATTTTACGTCAATATAAACGAGCTGGGTCGTCGACCCAGCACGACGATCCTCAGATCAGTAATCGGCGTCTATATGCTTTGCTTAATTTTGTCACGCGTACGTGAACCGCGGAGATAGACGTACGAATAACAAAGTTAGACGTGCCGGAATACTGTCGCGTTATAAGGTAAATTTCACCCAGTGTGACCAATTAGGTTTAAACTGCAGGTGACAGCATGCGAAAGTCTCTGGGTCAAACTGTTGGCGGATTTTTCGCCTGTTCGACACGCTACGTCGACGGGTGTGAACGTTCATTTCGTCCCAGATCCAAGTATCGGTATTTTGCAAAGAAACTTGACTTCTGTACTGAAACGCGTTGGAGGTACAGCGGTTTATACCTACGTACAACGAGCATGACGACCACACCTTGCCTCTGACAACTCCGAGTCCCAAAGCGAGTCTAAGAGCCACACAGCGACCTCCTCCCCCTCCGCATCCGTATCTTCCGATGTAAAGTATAAAAAAAATAGTCCGAAATCCGTCCATGCAACGGCAATAATCGAGTCCCGGTTCCCGATGGTCAAAATCTATCAGTTTGCCGCAAAAAGAGGCATCATCGGCAAGGTGACGAGTGTGGCGACGCTCGAAGAGACTGGAATCGCGATAAAATAGGTGCACGAGCGGGACATGAGCGCGACGGTGAGTCGTGGAGGTAATACGGTGCCGTATTCTTCTTCTCCGATGGAGAATCCAGAAGTTGAACGGCTCGCCGGGTCGTTAACCGTTGATTTTCTCACCGTCGTCGAACAAATCGTACCTGCGATATGCGTCTATAACCAGCGTCTAATATCGGTCGCGTCATTCGGAACGACGGTCGACCCGGGAGGACGAGAGGCGGACAACAGCTGCCGAAAGTCGTTAGCCGAAAGAGCATATTATACCGAAATATAGGTATAACATACAGACGACTATCGAGAGGTCGTTAAACTTTACGGCTAACTCAACTTATCGTCTTGTATACATATATATGTACGTATATGTATACCGCTCGTCAAGGCGTGCCCCAGTTCAATCACAGGGATACACTTCAGCTGTCGATTGCTCGATCGTTGATTATGTACAGTTAACACTACTAACGACTCGATACCATCGAGCACAACACAATGCTCTTGTTACCTGATCAACCAAACGGCATCCACGTCCAAGCCGACGGTATACGATCGCTTAACGGGTGATCCTACTCTCGATCCTCTTGCTCTCTCCTTGCGCGAAAATCCCATCTTTCGCAAGATAAATTCGCAACCGATTTTCTCCATTGGGGGCGAAGAGAAAACCCTGATAACGCGAATCAGAGGGTCGGTAATAATCGGTCATCCGAACGTTTCGTTTCTCTAGTTTCCCAGCGTTGGAGAACGAACGATTTCTTTCCGACCTCTTCGATCTGGATAAAATTCCAACTCGCCTGATCACCGTTTGGCAAAGTTGACCTTTGTTAGATCCCGCTTCTGGGATCCTTTCGAAGTCTGGATCACATCGGGGTTACACCTGCGTGACTCGAGGGATCTACGAGACGCGGTGGATGGGCGGATGGATCGCGGCGATATCCGAGTGGACCGGAGATCGGTGACCGAGGGAATTAAGCGCCAGACTATCGACTCCGGGGCACGAGGGGTGCCACATGTGACTTCTCGTACCGAGGGCTGTGCGGTCGTTGACCCGTTGGCGGTGGTCAGTGACGGTAACGGGTATGGCCGATCGAGTAACCGTCCAATTCGTCGATCACGGGCGCCGCCGTGAACCGCCGGTCCTTCACCTGACACCTGACGTGCCTCGTAAACGCTCGGAGACGTGAGCGCTGACGGTCGTTATTCGATTAAAAAACGCCGAAGGGTTCGGAAAGGTTTTCCGATTGGTTCGGCTCTCCCGTTCCTCGTTAGACAGAATTTCGTAGAACCTTTGCCGTTACGACCGTCCGACCGATTTCATATCCGATGAGAACAAATCCTACACGATCATACTCGTTGTATCCGACATGCTGATTGTGAAATCCGGCTGACATCGTTTTCATTCTAATTTGCGTGAGTAACTTGTTGTAATGTTGTATCGGCCTGATCCAATTAACGAGTGTGAGTTCTCGGAGTCTTAGGTCCAGTAAACAAAACTCAAATAACTTTACGTTTCGGCCCTTTGAAGGTAGGCCGTGTAATGTATTCACGAGCGTAAATAATACATAAAAACGATCAATGTGTAAACTGAGAAGACAATAAACAGCCAACGAGACAGAAATGATTAATCAGTACCTCTACCTACATAAAATACGTGAAATACGCCGGAATCATATTAATAGTTATGAATATATTATACAGTTTCCCCCGCTTCCCTCAAAGGGCCGGAACGTCAAGTTATTTGACTTTTGTTTGTTGGACCTAAGACTCCGAGAACTCACCTTCGTACCCGAGTAACGTCGGTTACACCGTTTTCAAAATGACTACATGTTACCTGGAATACTCGTAGACACGGTGTCCCTATTTTTATTACATCGACACAGTATTCCTACGCCTGAGGTGAAAATTAATGGAACATTCTAAACGGAAAATAGATAGACACGTGGAGTTTGTAAATTAGACAAACCTGTACCTTGAGTATTATCTAGTATATATACATGTATGATAGAAGAGTGAGACAAAGTTTGGAACTTATTTTCGATTGGTTGAAAGGTAGCTATCCTGATTTCTATAGACAATAGTTCGGTGTCAAACTAAGACTTGTAGCTAACATCAATAAAAAACTCTCGGACGATGAATTGGCGACAAAAATTGGTCAATAGTAGTCTACCGCATCGACGAATTCTGGTCAATTTCTATCACACCACCATGTTTTTGACAGTGAAGGTGCGTTACTCTTGGCAATTAGTGCACGGCATTGACGAGACTGGGGGGAGATTTTGAGAAGTGATGTCGTACGGAATAAGTTGTTGATGAACATTGCAGGTGCAAGCATATTTTCGAACGTTGGTTATCGGTACGTCGATATAGCGTTGGATTTTCGTTAAACGAACGGAATGCTCCTCACGTACATAAGTCAATTCAACTCGTCGTTACACACACGATTTGTGTCGCGTATATCGTACGCGATGTGCTTAGCTTGCTTTTTATTTTTTGGAATAAAATAATGCACATGTATCGACTGTCCATAATTTTGCAATATAGGTCGAGCCGGGTATAGCGGTCGGTTATGTAAGACTTGATTCGTTCGATAAACGGTGCCAATTGTGACAATCGCGGGTTAATAGCTGAGATGGCTTCTTCGAAATCGCTTCGGCTGTTAAAATACTGCCGAAATCGCATTACTCGCATTCTTCCTGCCATACGGTTTCGAAACGCCCCCAAACAACGCGACTTCACATTCGATATTATTCGCGGGACGCGTGGAAACGCCGAAAGAGCGGCTCGCGCTAATTTCTGACGTGAAATCTTTTCGCGATCATCGTGAATTACAACATATCGATATCCACTTTTTCATCACTCCTTTAACTAGTTTCTCAGACGATTTTTTCATAGCAAATATCTCTCGTGTCGAACCGATAAAAATACGGAGGTGTGTCTCCGACGTCGGTTTTCCACCGATGAGCTTCTTCTCTCATACACGCCGCTCCTGTAAAAATTACGTAACGGCGCTCCTACGTCGAAACTACACGTAACGGAGAACGGAAGACCTGCGGTCCCGTGTTTTACAATTATACAGTATGATCCAAGTTTAATTCGCCTCAACTGACGATCGTTTAGATATGCATATTATACATAAGGTATAGGTATATAATTATTCAATCGCACAGGGATACAAAGCGTTGTTGGAAATTATTATTCACAACGAGTTTAAATTGTAACGTTTTTAGACCAATACGTATACAGGTACGTACATGACCGCATTATTCCTACAACGATGAAAAAAAAAGACTCAAAAGACGTTTGCCTCAATCGTATGATTATAATCCTCGTAATTAACAAGATATAATCACGAAACTATTGAAAAGATCCACAGATATTACACAGGGTGTAACTATTGGCGGAATTGCAAATTTAGTTACAAGAGTTTAGAATCAACATCGTACTAGGATTACATTCGATTTATCAATAACCAGGATACAGACACATTTATAGTTTACACTAGTAACAACATCGACGTAAACACAAATCAAACATTCAAGATAAAAATAATTTCAAATCTTTTTATCGTTTATTAATAAACCAGGAATACGCATGTATACATCCATGCCAATAAAACACACGGTAGTCAGCGATTCGAAAAAATAAAGTGCCTATTCGTCTCAATTCCACCCTAACGACGACGATTGGATAGACTTTACGTTTTCCCGTAACCACTCTGCCAAAATCCCAATTGCAGAAACATTTTCAATGCTGAAATTTTCCCAACCAAACGACAACGAAATGTTCGATTATTAATCGTGTATTTCGGAAAATAACGAAGCTTGAAAATTTCCCAATACACAGTTTGTACGTTGGGTCAGTTGCCATGCGACAGCAGGTCCCGTGAACGGTCCTCGTCCTCGTTGGACGAAGTTTTGCAAATCTTGAGGTTTGAAGCGAGAAGTCTCCAGGCATAAACGAAGTCCTGATTAGAGTCACCCCCGCATGCCGCACCCACGTATCAGCGTATTCTAGTTTTTGTACGATGGTACGATATTGTCTCGGTTATAACCGGGCGTACAAAACCGGGCGCGCTCGTTTAAACTGGTCGTTTTGCGGTGAGATCGACCCGGTTGACCCGGTTCGCGTATTGTTCCTTTTCAAGGACCAGATATCCCGGGTCCCGCTAGCCTCCTCCGCACACCGAGTTGACCGTAAATCACGAGGAACGCGACGGAGGGCGACGTCGCCGAGATGGCCGAGCCGCGGGGTCCTAGGGGACCGGGGTCCTAGGCTGACCCAGATCCAGAGAGACGTCGAGGGGCCTTATCGCCGGTTCGTTGTTTACGCGCACGCTCGTTCGATCTCCGAGGAATCGCTGAAATGCGGGATATTCGCAAACCTGCGATGAAACGGCTCGTTAACAATGGGGGGGTGTTGTGCACGGCACCGAGCTAATCGCCCGAGGATTTATCGTCCCGGCAGAAACGCGAACCGGTAACGGTTTAAATTCGATTCGAATTCGATCATCGGATCGCGAGTCGTCCCGATTTCCAAAGAGCACCTCGAGCTTTCTAGGAAACTCGATACTCGCAACTTATTTGCCGATCTCCCGCGTCTGGATAATACGTGTTTATGATTCAAGTGACGTACGTGTCAGTCAGGGTGGCCACTCAATTTTGATTTGAAAAATCCCACTTTTCCCTGTTTTCCTAAATCCAATTTCAAGTCTTTCCCTGATCGATTTTCTCCCCAAATATACCAGAAACGTTGATTTTCATTCATTTTTTGGCAATCACCTAACTTCGCTTTTTTTGTATTTTCTTTCCAAATCAGCAGTTATGGTACAGCATAAATGACGACTATCCATTCGATTTTGAAGAACTGAGTTCTCTGTACATGTACTCTGTACTGATATCAGGGCTAAGCTCGGGTTTTTGAGGAACAAATTTTTGGTCAGCGTATAAAATAACCCTTGTTTCCATTACCGGGATATCGAAACATATTTTTTTTTTTCAGACCTAGACGTACGTGCTCCCTTGAGACGAGTATTTCTATAAATTCCCCGACGATTCCCCAACTTTTCCATGGCAAATGAAATTTCCTGTTAATTCCAAGTTTTCCAGATTTTCCAGAAGAGTGGCCAGCCGGCCGGTGTGATTCGTTTTTATTTTCTTTTGACAGGAGCGTAGAGGTTCATCGCAGCAAGATCACTCAGGTATAATAGTAGAGCGTTTATTCCAATCGCGCGAGTTATTCGTATAACAGAGGCAAGATGAAAAAAAAAAAAAAAAATGTAAGGTTGAAGCAGAAATAAAGAAATTAAATTTTTTGTTTTTCCGCCAAATCCGAGGTCTGTATAACCGCGATTCACGCGCACACGTAACCTATTGCGGGAATTTAAACACTCGAAATTTGCCCCGGCATGGCACTCGAACAGCGCTGCTCGAGCTGTGTGCTGACCCAATTAAGCAATTTGCCTCGCGCGTTCTCGATTCCGTCGATAAAAACCGCCATGCGCCAGTACCGCCCCGCACTCCATGGAAGACAACGAACGAACGAACGAACCTCTTACACGTACCTTGTATTATACATACATCCAGGCATACAGCCATACAGCAGCCCGCCTCTATACCTTGATATATCTCACGAGTTCCGGCTAGCCGATCGTCTAGATTTTCGGCCTCTTTAACCGTCCATCCACGAAACGCGACGTTTTTCTCATATAAATGCGACGGAAGTGAACGATCGAAGAAGAGTCGCTATGCGAGCGTCTTCTGGTCGATGATCCAGATTTTAATCCCCCATTAGCTTAATCGTTATACCGGGTAACGCGAACAGATGACATTTGGAACCTACTGTAAGGTGCGGTAAAAGTAGAATTATTTTCAGGGATGTTTATTCGTACCGTCCGCTACCAGGAAGAAGAGTCATCGTCAGGGTGGTAAAATTCCCTGACGTATCCCAGTTTTTCACACGAACGAATAGACATTTTTCCAGAACTCGTTTCAACCTAACTTTACTAACAAACTCACTTTTTTCATGACAATTAGCTCAAAATTAGACATCAGATATTTCTGCATCGTAAGTTAAAATGGTCAAATTTTTCGTCAAGTTTAATTTTTTTTAAACCCAACTCACCAAATATATCAATAATAACTCCAATTTTAAGAAACTAACGGAAAATTAAGATTAACGCCATTCTTTCGAAAGATCAAAACATCATTCTGAAAGTATTAACTGTTTTTAGTACTTATTTATATTTTTCACAATCTCTCGCGGATGGTAATTATCTTCATTTCGAAAAATCGTACACTATAGCGAGGAAGAAAATACAAAAATTCCAGGATACGGATGCCCGAATTCCCTGAAAGCTAGACACCGAGTCGTGGTCGAAGGTAGAAGAAGAAGGCGACAATATCCAACGCAAGCTGCTCCGGGGTAGCAAACGAGTTGGATGTTGGTAGTTCTGTAAGGTATGCGAGCAGGTGATGGCTCGTAGCGCATTTCCATCGAGTAGCTGCGGATGCAGCACCGCGACGTGTGAAGCATGTGCCACAGGTATAAGGCCGAAGGCGCAGCTCCGTGATCGAAAGAGCGTCGCGTGGTGAGGAGAGCTGTTCCTCTGGGCAACGGCCTCACATGTAAACAATCGCAAATTGCTCGAGGCCCTCGGTAACTGTATCTATTTAATATTCCAAGAGGCTGCCGCATGTTAACCGGGATGGGCGCGATCGGGTCCCGCGTATTCGCCACTGCCACCGACTTACCGAATGGTACCGATACGCCGGTCAATGACCCCCATTGTTTTACTCATTAGTCTCGGCCTCCCTCCTCCCCCGACACCCACGGGGTCGGACCCAGAACCACCGATAAGGCGCCTTATCACCTAGCCTCGGATCGCGACCCAGGATACGAGCTCTTCTCTCTTTCTCCGAGGAGCGAGGTAAGGTCGTTCGAAACCCGCATACTTCTTCGTTTTGTCGATTGCCGAATCGTGAGCCGAACGATTAGGGGCAGATGTGCATTCATCGCGCTGCAGCGATAAACGATAAGGGAATAATCTGTGTTTTCTTTTGTACCGCAGAGATTGGAAGAAGCATCGGAAACAGCGTCTTCGTCATCAGGAACCCCTCGGGGTATAGTGTACCGACAGGAGGTGAACGACCAGAACAGATAAGTATAGTACGGAGGCGAACGTCACCGATCGGATCGTCGTTTCGGTGACAATGTGGGTTTATTTTCTGATAGTAAATTTCGATTTTCGTATCGTTACGTGTAATCGATGCGACGTGATGAATTCGAGCGCTGCGTTGAGTCGGAGGGCCGTGAAGGACGATTCTTATGGGGATAAGAATTTTTTTTTTTAAAAAAACACACGCGTCAGCGTTTCGGAGAATATTGAACGGTCAAATCGGTCGAAACATTTTTTACAATATATTACCAAAGTCAAACGTGTATAACAAATGGAAACTGCACTGTCAGAGGTAGAAATAAAAGGCGAACCAAACTCCGAGAGTTTTATAATCATTTGCGTCGGTGCTGTGTGTCTACCTACGTCAGCATCGAATACGTGCGAACGGGCTGTCGCCGTTTCGTCCTTTTCTTTTGATCGCTGCACCCACGCCGTGACGCAGTTGCAGCAAGCTAAAGGTCCTGGAGCATAATTAACGGGCAATTATCGTGCGCTCTTGAATGCAAGTATACGTGAAAAAGGAGTATTCGCGGTTGTGTGAAATAATATCGCAGATGGGTGTACCGAATCACTTTGGCAGAAACGAGGGAGAGTCATAATCGTAAAATAAGAGCGGTACATAAATTCTCTACGTTGAATGGTACATTTTTTACAAGAATTACAAAAAATGGAATAACTTTTTCATGCTTTCTAAAATTCCGAGACTAAGGTAATTGATTGATACATATTATCCGCTTAACACGGCTATGCCCATGGAATTTACGGGAGGATTCTCCGAAACGTGGTGAGAAAAACACAGTCGTCACGACGTAGAGAAAGAGAGAGACTCGGATTGAAAGACAAAAATGATAGCAACAATAATTCCCTCCCCGCGCCTTCACAATGATCGGTAGAAGAATTAAGTATCTCCCCTCCTTACTCGGAGAACCAGTCGTAAGCATATCACTCATTCTCGACAAGCAAAAAACTGAGAAGAAAACCAAATAAAAGGAAACGTGTGAAAAATTAAGTATTCCATACATAGACGCGCGTGAGGGGAAGGGTGGGGGGGCTACGAAGGAGTAAAAATTCCGACACAGATGCGAGGCCTGCACCCCTCGACGCTGTGAAACGGTTAGCCGGTATTTCGGGGTCCGTCTCTGGACGGTCGACGGGCGAGCGACGTGAGGGAGGGTGGTGGGGAGGAGGGATTATTGGAGCATCGTCACAGCGGCTCAGGGTTCGTTGACCCGCGGGTGCGGAGATGCAGGGGAATCGGAATGCGATCAGGAAGGACGGAGGTCGTCCGTCCCCCGCGTTGGCCCGTGTACCCCTTCACCGTTTGATGCTAAGAAGCGGCCTGCAGCATAGCCCGGGTTCCTTCGACGCGACCTACCGCACGGGATCCAACCGCGTGGCGTCGAGCTCCGTTGGTCGAGCGACGCGCGCGCACCCGACGGGCCGTCGGACCCGGCGTCGGGCCCCGTCTGAGGCGCGGGAGTCGGACCCCTCGACTTCGCCCGGGCGCTCCCCTCCACTCGTCGCAGACCCCACCGCTCGACATTCCCGAAGACGAGCGGGTGGTCGCGCGCCTGGCGAGGCCCGCCCTCGCAAAGAGATTCAGGCACTCCTGCGGTCGACGGATCCCCTCCACCCTGGCCGCCCCCCCTAGCCGCCGACGACGGTAGGCCTAGGCTGATGAGTCACTATATAAGACAGGAATGACACGAAGGTGTATGTTAGTACACACTCATTCTTCCTCAGACTCGTACAGTTCGCACGTTACAGAGCCAGCCGACCGTGTCTCTTCGCCGCAGCCGTATTAGCCGCAATCGTTGATCGTGCAGCATCGCGCTTCTTTGATCAGGCCAACAGCGGCGATTCGGGCTCGTTTATTCATTTGTCGGTTTCGAGTTCTTACGGGCACACATCGAGGGTTGAATACCCAATATTCAAACGGTATATAAATCGTTCATAAGAGACTGTATCGACGGTGTGTTCACCGAGACGTGATCCAGCCACTTGAACCCTTATTCAGACATGTTGGTGGAGTACGCGGTCAAGTGGGCATGGAGGGTGCTCGGCGGATCGCCGGAGAATGTTATGTTCACACTTATCGTGTTCGTCGGAGTGTTCGCGATCGTCAGATCGGCCCAGTGGCTAGAATTCACCCGCTCTCTGCCGCCGGGTCCGTGGGGCCTTCCGGTCGTTGGATACCTGCCCTTCCTCAAGGGCGACATCCATCTCCACTTCGGGCAGCTCGCCAAGAAGTACGGATCCATGTTCAGCGCCAGACTCGGTTCCCAGCTCGTCGTCGTACTCAGCGATTACAGGGCGATTCGCGACACTTTTAGACGCGAGGAATTCAACGGCAGACCCCACAACGAATTCATGAACATCCTGGGCGGATACGGTAAGTTGTCAACGAACCACCCTCGAGGCCTTCTCTTTGTCCGCCGCGTCCTGCCGTTCTTCACGTAAGAGCGAAAACTGATCGAATCCCGTCGTTTGTGTTGATTTAGGTATCGTAAACTCAGAGGGAGCGATGTGGAAAGAACAGCGAAGGTTCCTCCACGACAACCTCAGGAGTTTAGGGATGACGTATCTCGGCGCTGGGAAGAAGACGATGGAGTCAAAAATAATGGTGAGTGTTTGCAGTAACGTTTTTCTCACCCTGTATCCCCAGATTCGTGTGAACGGCGTCGTGAGATGTCCTTGTTATCGTCTCTTTCCTCCATTTCGTGAAAGTTCCGGAAAACCTTATAATTGACCAAAAAAATTGATCTCCTCTTGCAGAGAGAAGTTCAATCCTTCCTCCGTTTGCTGTCGGTGCAACAAGGCGCCCCGACGAACATATCGACCTCACTCGGAATGTCGATAAGCAACGTGATATGCTCGATAATAATGGGGGTGCGATTCCACCACGGCGACAGCCGGTTCAAACGGTTCATGATCCTGATCGAAGAGGGGTTCAGGCTGTTCGGCAGCATGGTGGCGGTCAACTTCATTCCGGTGATCCGATTCCTCCCTGGCATCCAAAAGATCCGCGACAAGATACGGGAGAACCGTTCCGAGATGGCAACCTTCTTCCAAGAGACGGTAGACCAGCACCGCGCGACCTTCGACGAGGGTAACATCCGCGACCTAGTCGACGCGTACCTCCTAGAGATCCAGAAGGCCAAGAGCGAGGGTCGCGACGCGCAGCTCTTCCAAGGAATGAACCACGGTAAGACAGTCGCTCTTCCGCGCCCTCGGTGCTTATCGTCGTTGACTCGATTTCCTCAAATAACACCCATCACTGTCTCTGATTCCAGACCGCCAGATGCAGCAGATCCTCGGCGATCTCTTCTCAGCTGGCATGGAGACGATAAAAACGACACTTGAGTGGGCGGTAGTGCTGATGCTCCACCACCCTGAGGCGATCCGAGCCGTGCAGGAGGAGCTTGACCACGTGGTAGGTCGCTCACGATTGCCAGCTCTCGAGGACGTCCCGTTCCTCCCGATAACGGAGTCGACGATCCTGGAGATACTCCGGAGGTCGAGCATAGTGCCCCTAGGAACAACGCACGCGACGACAAGGTGAGCCCATCATATTCTACATGCGTACAGACGCGGTTTTAGACCTCCGATTGTCCCCGCCCGCGGCGCGATCATTGTAACAGCAGATTCGACAAGCCGCGTTGTAATGAAAAGTGAAAGCAATGGCCAGCCGCGGCTAGCCCACCGTTCGAGACACGGTCCGGGGTCAGTGACACCGTGTAGACGTAGCCGGGCTCAGTTCTAGCCACTCCCGGTCATCTCCGCGGCCATAAATCACGACGACTTTCGCGCGTGCGGCGACGCCGATTTCAGTATACATGTTTGCAAAGTCCATCGGTAGCTCTTTACTTAACGAAGCCCTCTCCTTCTGGTTTCCAGGGACGTCAGGCTTAACGGCTTCACGATACCGGCTGGTACCCAGATAGTCCCGCTCCTCCACGCGGTCCACATGGACCCGGAGCTTTGGAACGAGCCGCAGGCGTTCAGACCGGAGCGCTTCTTGTCGGCGGAGGGTAAGGTGACGAAACCAGAGTACTTCATACCCTTTGGAGTTGGCCGTCGGATGTGCCTGGGAGACGTGCTCGCGAGAATGGAGTTGTTCCTATTCTTCAGCTCGCTGCTCCACACCTTCGACATCAGCCTACCCGAGGGAGCTTCTCTTCCCAGCCTCCGGGGAAACGCCGGGATCACGGTAACACCCGACCCGTTCAAGGTCTGTCTGAACCAGCGCACCTTCGAGGGGATCGACTTGGAGTCCCTCGAATGGGCCACCGGTTCGCTGAGAAACGTCGGGGGCCACTAAAGCGTTCGTTTTGCGGGTCCCGAAAGCACGGTAGTTCCTAACGGGTGATCGATCGATCAATTGACCGATCTATTTTGGGCCTCAATTGACTTCCCGGCTGATTGGGAAGAGTGTATGTGAGAGAGGAAGAGAGAGAGAGAGAGAGAGAGAGGGTGGGGAGGGGGGAGGGAGGGGTGAATAGTGCCATTACTGATCGACGAACTTGTGTGATTATCCTATATAATTAGCTGCGTCACGGTTGAACGGTCTATTTAACTATTTTTTTTTTTATTAATTCTTTCATCCCGAAGTAACGTAACGTGATCAGGGCTAAGAAAGATTTTACCATCGATCGTTATACGTCGCGTCATATATTCACCATCGATCAATATTACGATACAAGGTAATATGGTATGATATAATATAAACGTGTATGGATAAACATACACAAAGAAACACACGCAGACACACCGATATAACAAGTTCGCGACGTTCGATGCATATATACAAATATGTATATATTTTCGACTGCAAATGGCATATTATTTATTGTATGTTCATTCCGTGAGCGTCAAAGAAAACCCATGTGTTCAGTAATGTAAATTACACATATATATATACATATATACATGCATATATATGTAGATATACGTATATTAAGTGTAGATAGATCATAACTTTTCAACTAGGCAGACTCAGTCCCGTATATTATGGATATTACACGGCTGAATCGATCGGAAATCACTGAGGCAGTTTCGTTCAAATTTACGAGAACAATTTCTGATAAAATATCCGTGTTCATTTTCCGAACGAATCCGTTTCTCTTATATCTGCGTACACACACACACACACACACACACACACACACACACACACACACACACACACACACACACACACACACACACACACACACACACACACACACACACACACACACACACACACACACACACACACACACACACACACACACATTTCCTTTGGCAAACAAGTTGCTGCGTCGAGAATCGTTTAGGTGAGTAAAAAATTTTACCGAAACTGTCTCAATGAGAATGATCGCGGCCGGTGGACGAGCGAGCGAATCGCGCCTTATGAAATTTTGAATATATTACCGAATTTTTGCAAAGAGAACGATAAGACTATACAATTAGTAAGTATGCATACATAGATAGTAGACACATACACATATAATACGTACATACCCACACATACGCGCGTACATACTTTACACTTATCGTACGACCGGCGTCCTCGTCGTCATCGTTGTGATTTGCTACATGATGTGAACGGTGATTTGATTCCTTCGTTTAATACATCTCTGTCAAACATTCGTCTTACAATACGACGGATAATTCTTTCAAAGGAATCGTCATCATCGTCATCATCATTAATTTCACCGCCATCAATCATATATATACTCTGTAAATCGATGCGTTTCTAATGACAATGGCAATGATGATGGTCCTTTTTCCCCATTATAATCATGATCGATGACATATTGCTATCGTTACTATTTTTATTCCTTTTTTTTTTTTTTTTTACAAATTTTGCCAATTACCGTATAAATCCACAGCTGTTGCTACGTATTTTCTGGTGATATTATTATCATCAACATCGTTATCATTACCGCGGTCATGATTATTACGATTATCATCATCATTATTATTATTATTATCACTACCAATATTGTTATTATTGCAGATAATTAATGTTAACGTGGTCGTTTGTTAGCATTTTTCGTTGTTGATTTGTTTTCACTGTTATTGTTTGTTTTGTTACTGCGATTGGTAGCTGTAGGTGTCATAATTATTAATATTATTATTATTATTATTATTATTGTTATTATTATTATTGATATTATTATAAACTTCACTGTCATCATCATTGCCGAGCATATATATATATACACATACATACATGTAATACATACATGTAAACCGGGCGACCCGGATTTATATGCGGTATCAAAATGACCGCGAGAGTCTTGTGTATTTGAGCTACGCTTTGGCTGCGCGAGTGTGTGCGTACGTGTGTTTTCAATTGTTCAGAGATTTACATGGTTGGCTGCACGATTAACTAACTAGTTGGTATTATTTACAAAGTATAAGATTATTTAAGACATTGATTAGACGTATATAGAAATATATATATATACATACATACGCATATATATTTCTTTCTTTCTTTTTTTTTTTTTCTATGAAATAAAGTAACGATGTTATTTTTCAATTAACCAATCGCTCTTCTTATTCCAATTTTCCGCTCCCGTACTATACATCAAGTTTTATTAGACCTATTTTTCGTAATTTTCTTTACAGCTAATTTACGTATCTTTTTTATATATATATATATACATATTTTTCGTTCTTGCGGTGCCATTGTTCGTTTTTTTTTTCTTTCTTTCTTGCGTACCTCGAACCCCGAGTTCTGTACACGAATATATGTGTATAATACCGTGTCCGCACACAGACCCAACACTCAACGTTCATATACATCTGCGATTATTATTACAACTGTTACGATTTCCCATCGATTCCGCGTCCTTCGAATCGCCCGCGCAAAGCTTGCCCAACTTTTAAATGACACGGGTTTATAAAAATCCACCTCAAGTGGATATATATACATATACCTGTATATACACATATACATACATACATACACACACACACATATGTAGTAGCGCGTAATTTTTGCACGGCGCGTTATGTTATTCAAACGGTCCCGTTTTCTGTATGTTACGTGCGAGTTACGATACGTTGTATACCCGTATTATAATGTGCTGCATGAATTATCGGTAAGTTATAAGATTCATTACACGTATTATGAATATATTACAGAGAACGTTACACATTCAATTATCAAAAAATCACAATTTTTTTTTTTTTTGAATCATTTTCATACGGATCCCGCCTTTACGCTACACGGTATGCGTGGACATATTTAATACTACGATAAACGAATAAATCTTTAAATACGTATGTATATAAATACACACGTGTATGTATGCATACGTATCACTTGCGTGTTGTAGCTTCGTCGCGTTCACCGATCGCTTCCAACGCTCGCGATCCATGGCCTTCCAAGTCACATTATAGCTTTCTCTTCCATGCGGCACCGACCCAACCGCCGAATGTGTGGTTTGGTAAAAATGATCGAGGAGACCCGCGAATCGGCGACTTCGGTTGGCGCACGTGCGCGTTTTACGAGCAGCGATGATAAAAAAAAAAAAAAATCGCCAATATTTAACCCACATAATACCGCGAAAATTTTTACATACCTTCCTTCCTAGTCGTTCTGTTTAAATTTAAAATTTTTATTTTTTTTTTTACCCTTCTTCCTTCTACCTTCCTTTTATTCTTTTCCACGTCAATTTCGTAAAATCTGTAAACCTTTGCAGTTACTAAACCACGTATCCTCTCCTCATCTCTACGTCTGCGCAACGGCCGTATTTAATACACATGTACCTAGAATATTAAATAATTTCCGATAAAAGAGACGAAAGATCATTCTTTCAAAGGAGCTCGTCGCCTGCGTTTCACATATTATACAGGTATAGTAGGGTACGTGTGTGTGTATATATACATATATTATACATGTGTAATACGAGTAGAAAAAAAAAAAAGAAGTGAAACCGAACGATGAGGTAATTATAGACTTGCACGGCTAATTCGCCAGTTTAAAAAACACAGACACATATATTCTCGACATTTTTTTACGTATATTCATCAAAGATCAGCAGATATTTAAGATTTCTTATACCTGTGCACATCTGAATGCAGCGTAGGATATATGCCGAGATCTGATTCGACGAAATTGAAACAATAAAATCTAACAAGACGAAGGATGAAAAAAAAAAATAAATAATAACATCGAAAGAAGATGAGAAAAGAAGAATAAGGAACACACGGTTATCGATGTCGTCAAGTTGTAAATATTATACTTGTATATACTTATATAAGAGAAACTCTCCTCCGCAATTGCCGGTGCCTAGGTGGATTTCTAAGGAAATACCGGACCCGGGGTAAAGTGCGCGGGTTAACGACACGAAACCTCTGTATACACGTTATGTGAGTGCATTGGTAAATATATACATGTATAATAATAATAATAACAACAATAATAATGCGTGTGTGTGTTTATATATATAGTATATAGCATGGATCGCCTCAAAGCACACGAAATGTTATGTAACATATCAATCGCGCGACAAACTCGCATCGCATGTTTTATTTAGTCAGGCAAAACGCGCTTGCAATATAAATTCTCATCGTCGTTGCCGCGTTGTTGTGTGTGTACACAGAGTCAAGGGATGCAGCGATAAGTATGATACGTAACTTATCGGAAAAACTGAGCGTATTTTGACCAATTTCCTACATCGTATAGGTCTACCTAAATAAGTATGATATGTATATAAATGATATAAATTGTAGGCGTTAAAAATAAAACAAGAGGTAAACCGATATTAAGATTAAAAAAGATCCTGTCGTATTCCAGAACTAGATATTTATTTACGCCGTGTTTTATTATCCGTGAAATGTTTCATTTTCATCATCGTTTCTACCCATTTCACGCTCGCCAAAACTTCGGGCTTTTGGACATATTTTTCTCATTTCAAATCATTTTATCATCGTCAATCGTTTAGTAGACTCTTGCAAACCGCTCGACCGGAATGTCACGAATTTGGGCACTAGGTGAGACGCGCGAGAAAAGAGAGAATGGAAATGAACGGGCGGGGAAAGAGGAAGGGGGAGGGGCGGAGGGGGAGGGGGAGGGAGGGCCTTAATGTCCAGGAGCCCCAAGGCCAAGATTTTGCAGGTAGGTAAGTGTCGCAACGACGTGATTGGCAAGTTACCGCAAATCTTTTCGTCGTCCGAATGTGCAAGATCGACAGCCTGAGGAGAGGGGCGAAAGAGAGAGAAAGAGAAGTATACGGTATTGTACATTTATGAAAAAGAAAAAGATAGATAGTTGTATAGAAATTAACGATACGGTAACGCAACAACAAATAATATATACCACGGGGCGTACGGTGACAAAACGTCAAGTATCATACATATATATATATATATATAAGAAATTGCGCCAACACATAGACGTATTTGTATTTATATTTATTTTTGTAACACGTGTGTACATTAGACTGTATAAAAAAAACCGATTTTTTTTTTCGTTCAATATTCAAGTTGAAAATATTCAAAAAAGTATGCCGTCCAAGTTTCAGCTCTTAATGTTTCATATTTGGAGGTTCATCGGCGCGATTTTTTTTTTTTCCCATTGAAATAACATTGAAATTTTTTTTGTTTAAACTTTGTAATTTTACGACTCGTCAACGCATCAGCGTATCAGTAAGATCGGAACGTAATATTTGTCGGTAATTGAAGGCTCTGCGAGAAAGAGATTCTATTGTCATTATACGACAAGTCTTATCTTTCAAAAGTTATTTGTGAGAAAAAGATCGCGTAATATAGGTGATTACGACTCAAGCTTGATAAAGTTTATTGAATTATTACATAGAGATCAGCATCGTAGTCGTGATTTATTTCTCATCCTCTTGCGGGTAAAAGTATAATTTTCACTTGTCGTGTAATTATGGTTCGATTGCGCGCGGTGAAAATATCAGCCTGTGATGTTTCGGGGTTAGAGTGATGCCAGATTCCCCGGAAAGGTCGAACGTCGCTGCCTCGTCCGATGATCGATACAGCGATACTTTCAACGACTGAATTATACGTCCGGCAAAAAGGAACAACGTCATCTTTGCCAGTTCCTCGCCAACGCAGATCCTTTTCCCTGTGATCCAGATTCAACGATGGAAGACAATGATCGTGCTTAAATTTTGAAATTAAAGACGAAACGAACAAGACTAGATGACAAAAAATAACTAAACAAATAAATAAATGGATTGAAATTAGCAGGGGGGGGGGGGGGTGCGGGGGAATACACCTATACACATACTACAGTTTACTCGGTAAGCTGACGTATTTTTCAATAACAACGGGACGCCCTGGATTTTAATTTTTTTATCCTTCTCCTGCCCCTGCACTTCCAATGGAAACTTGACACCAACCGTTTTGAAATGGCAGGAAATTCTCCGGTTTTGCGAAGCTGCCATCGTCGGCTATGAAACGCGCCGGTCTAAACTCCTCGGGATCTTTCCAATTTTTCGGATCCATGTGTATCGCCCATTGAAGAGGAACGATCATCGTTCCCTTGGGTATGAGATAGCCGCCGATTTCCGAATCCTGTAAAATATAATTGAGAAAGAGAAAGCGAGAGAGAGAGAGAGAAAGAGGGAGAGGGAGGGATCGAAGGAGGAAGAAAAGGAGGAAAGGAGAGAGAGAGCGTTTAGGTAGAGCTACTGCAGAAAGTTGAATGTGCGTACCTAAAGGTTAGCTTCGAATGTAGTTCTAACCTATGACTGTCAATAATAACCGATAAAAGCGAATTCCACAAATAGCAAGCGGTAATAACGCGTTAACTAGCCGAGACATCTCAGCCAGGTGTCCAATTCACCTTGATTCTGAGTGACTTTATACTTCTCACAGAGAGCCGCACGATCGGATTTTTTGAATGGCCTGAGAAAAATCATTCCGTTCTTTGATAAAATGAGGAATAATGTCAGACAAAGACGGGATTGGCTTGCAGGAGGAATTAAGCACATGCTTATTAAACAAGACTACTTTAACGTCGATACCAACAAACTCACAGAAAATAGCCGATCAGTCAAGACTGAGAAGAGTACGATTGAAGAGCGCTGCGTATCAATATTTTTTATATTATTTCCATACCTGACAGATCTGGTGGGCAATTTATGCACCCTAAGTGTATGTTTCATATAAATAAGATCATAGCCTGATAGAAAAGGTGTACCTGACTGCCATTTAGCTAGAACTTTAGCAACATCGTCAACAATGCAAAGATCTAAACACGTATGTGAATGCGCGGTATGATGGTATTCCGTAAGGAAATAATTTATGATATTTATCATGCATGATACTCCATAAGGAAACACATGAAGATCTTTAGAATGAAAAAGGTTGAGAAGTTGACGAGAGCCGAACGAGTCGAAGTTAAGCAATGTTATTTTAGGCTTGCGCTCGTCGAACAGCATCCTCAAATTTAAGCAACCAACCGATTTTAAGGGGCCCATAGACGAGGGCAAATAAAGCCTTAGATGCGTTTGACATAATAATCTTAAAAATCAAATACTACGGCCTACGACAATAGAGATTAGGCGAGGAAGAGATTACTCGCGGACTTGGACTTCTCTGGAAAAACACCGCAACCCGACCTCCGTCTTTGCCTGATCTGTTATTCCAAAACAGGACGTAATCTTGAAACCCAACAACTTCAACAGGAACACACCGCGAAGAAGGAACAATTCAAATGCTGAATTAACAGGCTAAAAATTATTTATAAAGTATACTTCTAGTCCGACGGTAAATAGATGTTTAGAGGACTTGGAAATTTATGAACGGACTGAAGTAATACGTACGTAAAAACAGTCGCAGTTACAACACTTTGCTTGTTACTCGTGCTGCAGTAGACAGACCTACGAACGGCTCGCTAGATCAACGTAGACGATAATCACTCTGACGGTAAAAACTTGAACAAATTTACCTAAACTACTTGACAGTTGCAGGGTAAGCATTTTGCAAAAGAAATTAAAAACGTACAAAGCAGAGTAACACGGAATGGATCCGTAGATACCTTCACGCACAACAAAAAGCGAACAGAAACCTCTAAAATCACACAAAATTGATAGAAACCACTCAAGCCTCCTCGCTCTCCGCTTTCCACAAGATGTGACATCGAGAAGTAGCAAGGAACGTGTTTTGTCAAGGGCAAAATATTCGATTGGCATTAATCAGGCGATATGTACTTCAAGAGCACCGTGTGGTATGCCGACAGGAACGACGCTCCGGATTCTCTGAGTTTCCGCGATGAGGGCTTCGAGACGTGGAAGATCAGGCCGGTCCTTGAGCTCGACTGGTCTCGGTCCAAGCACCGCCTTCATCTCGTTGTGAGCGGCATCCTTGGGGTGTGGAAAAGTAATAAAAGGGTGTTGGATCCAAGGGGTGGGCAATTCTGGAACAGTTTGCAAGTCCAGACGCTGCTCACCTGCTCGCGAGGATAAGCGGCGAGGAAAAGAAGCAGCCACCTCAGGGTGGTCAACGTTGTGTCAGTTCCAGCGCCGAAGAGATCGGCGAGCAAGTGTAGCTTCTGGGGTTCGGTGAAGTGTCCAATGTCGCCTGAGGCCAGTCTGCGTTTGGTTTCTTCCTCGAACATGGCGAGCACGGAGTCCCTCGCACTTCCAGACTTCCGGCGATCCTCCGAAATGGCACGATAGACATCGTGGGTCTTGAGCTTTCCCTCGACGAGGAACCTCATCATGTTCTTGTACTTGGGTACATGCCTGAAAGTTGGACGTACACGGAAAGGTCGGACCACGGTCCAGACGTACGAAATGACCCACCTCAAAAACGGCAGAAAGTTGAGCGGCCCGGCGACTCCGATGTGCTTGACTCCGTCCTCCTGTAGCCGCTGTAACCATCTCCAGGTCTCGTCATCCTCCTCCCAGACTCTCCCGAACACCAATAAGTTCATTAAATTACCCATGCAGTGATGGAGGGTCGGATAAGGATCGACCCCTCCGTTCGCCGAACGTTCCTTCAGTTTCTACGAAGACATCAAGGAGATATATTGTCAAGGAGATCGCGACTATCTTCGAGACGATGTTGCATCGTCAAGTGTCCAAGACAATCTGGAGTTTACCGATACGCTCTCTTCGACCGCGGTCAGGATCCTGGACTCCATCTTGTCCCGTTTTGACCCGATCTTCACCATACCGAGATTCCTCAGACAGCCAACGACGAACTTTCGCTGCTCTCGCCACAGATCACCGTCCGCGCAAATCAACCCTTGAACAATTGACCCGGCTGTTAGAAGAAGCTCGTCGACTATTCGGCCGATGGTCGGAGAGGTGCGAAAGGAGAATTGAAGAGGAAGAAAGGATCTGGATTCGAGGCGATCATCAATCAGCCGGTATTTTTCGTCCATGAACAGTCTTTACGATTGGTATATGTATATATACACGCACGATATCCGTATACGTGCAAACGATACGATCGACATTCTTTGGGCTGCATGCGGGAGTCACTTACCTTTGCTAAAAAAGAGGTTTTCACTAACCTGCTCACCTGCAGACGGTAGAACGTGTTTTAAAATGACCTACAACGTTCGCAGAAGAACTTGAATTTACCATATATATATATATATATATATATACATTCAACAAATTTCCATTTATTCTTATTCTCTTAACGGCTTATGTATTAATCAAACTACAATTACGCCGTCCGGCGCTCACCTTGTTATAGGTGCAATATATAATGACTTGTCAAATTCGATGCCAGGTGTTTCCAAAAGATTTGCACAAGACTGGTATTGTTTTTTTCTCTCTCTCTCTCTCTTTTCTTTCTTTCCTTTTTACTTCCTTTCTGTTTTCAACTATCATAACGACACAAAAGATTCGATTCACGATGAGCTTGATGTGAATTCAATTTAACATATTTGACTGATATATGAAAGAGCAGAATTCCGGAGAAATGAATCACCTTACTTAACAGCGGTGGTGCTAAGAACACGTTGTCACGAATAACAAGGTGTTTATTATCTCCGGTTGACAACAAAGTAATTAATAAAATTGAAATAAATTACAGAGAGTACCCAATGTCAATATTGAATAAAAATTGGAACATATTAATCTTTCGGGACCTTCAAATTCACGTTTCCTCCACGATCGAGTGCCGAAAACGTCGTACGTATCGAGAATAAACTTTGAATAGAAGAATAAAAAAAAAAAACACCAACACGAACAAAGAATATCTGCGACAAGAATTGCAGTTTGTGAAAGGCAACGACTTCTGATCGATATTGGATACATTAAAGATTGCATCGATCGCGATCGGTATTTGTACAATATACGAGAGGTATGGTGACGCGTTGAGTAGAGTAAAACACCGCGTATACAGGGTGTAGAAAATAACGCAGATATACATGGATTAAACGAGCTCGCGTAAGGTATCAGAAAAATAAACCGCCAGCGCGTTCTCTTTGACATTGATTTTGCGTATGGTCAACGAACATCGAATGCGGAGGTCTCGCCTTGAGCTAGATGCTGCATTATACTCGGCGTCGCTTAGCTCTTAGCTTAGCTCAGCTTAGCTCAGCTCAGCTTTTAATGGACGGAGGTATTCCACATGAATTGTACGAGAAAACTGTTCTCGAATAAAAATAGCACCGCCATCATCGTCTGTAGAGGTGACCGATCCTAACAAATAATCATCTCCAATATTTACTGCATCTACTTTTTCACTCTTGACCTCTGCCGTACGTACCGGTGAAATAACAGGTATGATAAATATGATAGCCGCCTGATGTGAAAATAATTGAAAATTACACAATCACACGTAGCTTGCAATATGAAATCCCCGAAGGTGCGGTTCGTTGAACAAGCTTTCGCTATTATATGGAAATCCAGAATTCGAGTCTTCGATTAAGGTAAAAAATTTCATACGATCGTCACGTGTCGTCCGATCGTTTAAATAAGACAATAACGATTAAAGATGTACCGGTTTCGATAAATTTCCATTTCTGTTTTTCCATTCTTATTTCTATTACTTATTCTTTTTCTTCAGATTATATTCAACGTACGTAAGGAACGATCCTCGGAATCTTGATGACTCGACTACTGTAGCTGCGTGAGATTTGGATTGAGGTTTACGAGCCAAAGGTGATAAGAATAACTATTACAATGTTTTCCGATGAGTGAATTAAGAACAGCCTTATACATATGCCTGCACCTATACCTCCTGCATAAGGTAGATATAACCGATTGGCCATCAGCCCACCTAGTCGAGTTACTATCATAATATACATATAAAGTTACATAGTTAATTACACGTTCAAGCTAGACGTTCACGCCTCCGAGGCAGATATAATAATCCACAGTTATCACGTACAGACCTATCTAATGAATCGAGAAATGTCTGAGAGGTGTGTAATCGTAATCCTCGAGAATAACAGTGAACTCATTAACATCGCATCGGTAAAACTATGAACATTCGTTACGCGTGTATGATATACACTTACCTATAATTGTAAACCTCAACGTTATACGATCTAGTTCTAAAAACTAGTATAACTAACATATGATATACCTAATTTATACTCCAGCCTGGATGGAGAAATAAAACTATAGTAATAATCGATTGAAATTTTTTTATCCCCACACATTAATCGTGACGATTATACGATTATACGATTATATACTATGCGTCAGCTTTACTGCAAATCAATGTTATATATCATTATACGAAACCATGTATATTATACATAATAATGTGTATTTGATGGAATGGAGAAGGATTAAATTTACACACGCATCACTTAAAATATCATTTGGGACAAAATCATAATAATAAGAATAACTTGTCTGAGTCATCTAATGACATTTCCGAAACTGACCAAGATAATGTATTTTGAATTCGACATAATTCTCTACTCGGCTTTGACGCGTAAATACATTATAGATATTATTAATAATATATATTGTGACACGGTTTCGTTTTCGTTTCTCCGTATCGCATTACACTACATGTCACGTCAAATTAAGAGCAATATAAATATAATATAGAGACAACCTGGATATAACGGAACGACAACGCGGTCCCTTTTTTTTCGGATTCTTCCTTTCCGCTGAAACGATGAACGAAAAATATCTTACGTAACGATTAAATTATACACCTAACGAGTGGTAACCTAATTTGTCCGGTGCAATTGCCGGTTGTTTTCCGGTTTTCACCTTGGAGTACCTACAGCTCGCTAATACCGCATCATCATTATCATCAGCATCCTCATCGCCACCATCATTGGTGCAGGTGTTATGCAACACACTCGGATTCGAACGACGCGATTCGACACAGTTTTTAACCGACAATTCATTCTCTCTTTCTCACTACCACGTTCAAAAGCGCGACGAAACGTCATCGGAATATTTCCGTATATTCCTGCACACCTGCAACCAACGAGACGTTTGCGATGTTACAAGTATTGATGGTAATGGGAGCAAGTACCTAGATGAACGTATAACTAATTCCCAGGGAGTAAACAACGTGCCCAGACAGACTCTCCCGTGTTCCTTATACTGTAGCAAAACTGTTGGAATACAATTGCAAAAAGTTGAGCATAGGAAGTGAGAGAGGCAAACGGAGGTGGAGGAGGAGGCGGATGGAAGCGATGGATCACTGATCCATACGACTTATTCCAAGGCCGCAGACACGTCGTTATGCATTTCGCTTTTATAAAACACGGCTGCGCAAGACCCGGGCGGTGAATACGAGTGACTAAAATGAAGAAGAAGAAGAAGAGGAAGAAGAAGAAGAAGCAGAGGAGGAGGAAGAAGAAGATATAGGAAAAAAAAAAGAGAAAAATTGAATAAAATTGAAAAACAAAACTAAATTGCGATATCAAAGCAATAATTATAAGTGAAGAGACATCGAATAAGAGGAAGAACTAAAATCTTTTCGTCTCTCTAGATGAAAAAAAAAAAAAAAAGAAACAAAAAAAGTAAAAGAAATTTTTGCATGTATACGTGTGTACGTATACATGTACTTGCATACCTAATCACGCAAAAAGTCGTCAGAGCTGCACAACGTTAACACTTTGACCCTGACATTCAGCCTCGAGTAGTCATCCTCCGTCAGACATTATATTAAAACTTCCCGGTGTGTTCACTTCGTTATAAGTAAGTAATTCTGGCTTGTCTAGACGTTTTGTATATACTACATAGGTAAAATTGCAGTATTCGTAATGCACGTTTCTGTACATGGTTTACTTTACATAAGATATTTTGCGCACAGAGACAGATAGAGAGAGAGAAACAAGGGAGAAAACAAAAGAATAAAAAGCAAGGTGCACATTTTTCACGTTGCTGACAAAAATTATACCAAGTAATCATTATACCTGTACTAAACATACTTTTGTAAGCAGCGTCACGTTCAGGGGTCGAATCACGAGCAGGAGTAAAAACAAGATTAGATTAAAAGTTGCGAGTAATGCACCTCTTGACTCGAAGATCGCAATCGGAGCGCACAATGTTGGGATCTATTACTGCATTACTGCATCAATTTCCAGGCAATGACTCCGCAGAGTTGCGATTGGACTTGTCACGACCTAGGAGAACGACTCTCGCGACGTTTTAATGGTGTTCAGTGCAAGTAAGTAAGTAAGTAAGTAAGTAAGTAAGTAAGTAAGTGAGTGAGTAAGTGAGTGAACGAGTGTAGGTATATGGAATGCAGTGAGGATTAGTCGGTAAAATTTAACGAGCAGCACGCGCAAGAACGAGTTATACAATTTACACCCATAATCGGATACCTATTTATAAAATGGAGCTTGATATATTATCGCCAATAAAAATTTCCATTAAACCTCGAAACTGTACATAGACATACATATGTATTCTATATGTCGCACCATGATTCATTCATAATTATATATTTCTCTAAATATCTCTCGAACCCGCGAACCGTGGAACAAAAAAAAAAAAAAAAAACACACCCTTACACGTATAATACGCAAGCACGAGCTGTGAATTAAGAGTTCGGAAACACAACTTTCAGCAAAACCAAAAACATTCGAAGAAAGATGAAACATCGCAAATAAATAACGCACGGGATTTTACACGGTGATGTAACGTATAAAAACACCCGAGGGGGATTTTCATACGGAGAAGACAATTGGGAGTAACAAAAGTGCGAGACCTTCGAGATTCGTTCAACATAGCAAAGGTACCACTACTATGTATCCATGGTTGTTGTTTCACGAGATTTTCGACAATCCGGGTCTGCTCGCGATAATGACGATGATGATAATGAACGAGGATGACGATGATAACGCTTACAACGAGCAATGGTTCGCGTTTCAAACGAATCTGTGAACACGCGACCTATCAAAACTATCCGGTCCACGGCTGCAGCTTTGTAGTCACGGGGATAAAAATTACGATCTTTGCCAAATGTCGCGACGTCCAAGGTCACATTGTTCCGTCCTTGCTGCTTCCTGATTACGTATAAGGTACATACATACGTGCGTGTGTGTGTGTGTGTGTGTGTATATATATATAGCATTAAAAGCTAATGAATTGCCGTAAAAGTATTTAAACAGTTCTTTTGTACCCCATGTATAAGGATAAAAATGGAACCGCGGTTCTTTGCTCTTTGCAGTGTGCGCGGATTGTGATTCAGTCATGGATTTCTCTTCTCTGATCCATGTAAATCGTTTGATCGAAATTGAAACGTTTCTTTCTTTTTTTTTTTTATCTTTCGCACGTTATCTATGCAACAGACGCGCGACTCTTTCGACTCGGCTCGATTCCTCGCCTACGTACATATAAGACATTACATATACAGACTTAGAATATAACATGCGATAAAACATAAGCGCCGCGATATATTAGAGACACGATCGAAGCTTGAGCTAGGGGGGGGCATCAACCGAATTCAAGGTCTGTTTTCGCAACTCGGACACTACGATACACATACACGTACGTGTGTATACATATATAAATATATACATGTGCGCGTGGATAAAATAACACACAGCAGCGGCTAGTTTAACAAGACACTTCGTCAATATTTGTGCTTGTTTGCGTGTTACAAAAGACAAGAAAGAAAAAGAGAGAGAGAGAGAGAGAGATCAGGCTTGTTCGTTGGCCCTTTAAACGATCTCCTCTCTAATAAATATCGTACTACTGTCAATGGGATACGTGTGTAAGAAAAAAAAAAAAATCCACGAAAGTTACGTATGTACCAACGTGTAAGCAATTTGCCAGACTTACACTACGTTTACATATACGTATATACACACTATATACCGTATATATTATTATACGATGAGGTGAACGAACAGCCGCGGTTAAATAACGAAACACGCTGAGCAGTTAAGTTCGTCCCTTTCTATACAAGTATGTAAGTATCATGTATACATAATTATGCAATTGATTACATACACGCTGTACAAGCCATACATAACGTATCGATATATGTACATACCCTGCATAACTATACGTATATATATATATATATATGTAAATAAATATAGATTTATGTACAATATTAGGTTAGGTTAGGTTTCAAGAACGATGCTGCAGATCTGATTCGTTCAATTAGGATCGACTGAAAAGCATCGTATTTCCGCAGTTTATAACGTTTATACGCAAGTATAACGCGAGCAATTTTTTTAGTATTAGCTACCAACAATCGCGAATCGCAGGCTGCGGATTGATTTCCTTTTTCCTCGCGATATCCTATACAGATTATCTCGTCCCGCCTGATCGAATCGCGTGCAACATTTTAATACCCGATTGAATTATTACCACAATACCATTTATACCCGTTGTACCTAAACTGACAAAAAGTCATCGGGTGCGAAATTTTTAGCAATGAAACGTCGTTTCCTTTCGCTTTTTGTAATACAATGTAATATAATGTAAACTTTTATTGAAACAAGACTCGTTATTATACAACTCGTTTGTAGGTATAGGTATGTAAACTAGGGTGTGCCAAAAAACAAAATAAATAAATAAATAAAAAACTTCTTCGTCAAACGCGCAACAAAATTTCTGTACAGAGCATCTCAAATAGAATATCTCAGCCAAATACGAGCTTTAAATATTGATATTTAGAGATGCCTTCCTATTTTATTTTTTCCATTTTCCATTTAAATCATACTTAAAGAAAAGACAAATTTTTGAATTGTCTTTTCCTCGTAAAAGAGCCTGACTTGTAAATTATCTAAGATATCAATAGAAACAATTCAAGATGACTGATCGTGAATGTTTATAGACGAATACCTCTTAAATTAATCGGTTTCGAATTAAGAAAATTTTATCCCAGTGCTTTTATATCATTCTGCATAAGTCGAGCCGTTTAGGAAAAAATCATTTACAATCATTCAAATTTCCTCCAAAAATATGGATTGATAAAATTTTTCAGATTGATAATTGACGGATTTTGGGTAAAAAAATGCGGTAACTGTTAAAAAATCAATATCTGTAACGATACACCCCTTAATATTAATATCAAGGGCTCAAACTTTCAGGATAATTTTTACTTGTCGTCACGAACAATGTTTTTACAGTACCATTAAAAAAAAAAAATTCTTCGTTTTTTTTTTTGGCCCAGTCTAGTATATACGATTATAAGGTACAATATCGAATCACAACAGCGGTCGGTGCGTACGACCGGCCTCGAACCCGTCCAACGTTTTGCGCAATCGCCTTCAAGCGATGTAATCGCGCGCCAGCCTGAAGTTTACACACACATATATACGGATATATATATATATATATATATACACATATAAATACACCTTCGCATCTCTTGCCGGACTGGGAGCTGTGCGCTTGGTTCCTTGTACGTATTACACACACACACACACCTAAATACATACATATATAGATCGAAGTGTTTAAATGTACGTAACTGAGTACGTAAGGATTTCACTCGACAGAGAGAAATACATATACACATATAACGTGTGTATATATGTATATATACATATATGTAAAAAAGCGACAGAGCAAATTGCTTAAACTCTATGCAAACCACGAACGGACGTACGCGTCGAAATGTATAAGTTATACGTGTAATATCGTATTTATAATCGATGTAGGTATGTGCCTTATACATGGACACGTTGTACCCGCCATGTATAACGTGTAAACTAGCCGGACGTGCAAAGATCATCGACGAGGAGTGATAAGAACGGGCGTTGAAAGGAGAAGAAAGAAAGATAAAAAAAAAAAAAAAAAACCACGACGAAGAACTTCATCCCTTGCGATTGAAGAAATTTCCAACAATACGATACATACAATATTTTAGCGTACACCTACACACACATATATATATATATATGCAACACGTTTTTTTATATATACTGCAGCAAATGACTCGAAATTGAAATAATCGTCGTAAGATTCGGAAAGGAGGGAAGAGAGAAAACGAAAAAAAAAAAAAAAAACCATTGAAAACGAGAAAATAAAAACGAAAGATTAAAATAAGAATACAGAGTTGTCTGATGATCGCTTTGGAATTAATTAGCCCGATTTGTATGCATCGCGATTCCTGTAAGTGATCCACACACATACGCGCGCAAACACAGATTTACACGCATACGCGGACGCGAACGGGCAACAAATCGGCACGAGAGACGATTTAAATATCAACTATAACAGAAAGGCGAAAAAAGGATGAAAAAAAAAAAAACGTGGTAGATGAAGGTAAGAATAAAAAAAAAATAAATAAAATAAATAAGTAAAAAACAAAACAAAAATCCTCTCGTATAATAAATAACGTTTCGATCCGCCGGCGTAATGTCAACGCACTCGTGCACTCGATATGTTATACGTCACGTATACGCACACATATCTGAGCCTAAAATTGCGTACATGCAATTATATAATGTATAGATATACAGATATGGTACGTACGTATCCCAGAATATTGTGTACAAGCATATGTAAGGGATTCTTTATATATTATTATACGACCTTGAAACCGCATTACTATACGTATAAGCGAAACTCGTTAGTGTGCGTTATAAAGCAACGTACGTGTGTGTGTTTAAATACGACGATTAAACGTCACGCACACGCATAAAAATACATATGTATGTATTTAGTTATATACGAAAGCTGATGAAAAACGGGGGAACCGGATTCACATGAATGTTTTTAATTTTAATACATGTATACAATATTTGATACATGAGTATTTTGACTATATCGAATGGCAAATATTGTTATTAAATTATACATATACATTGATTGGAGAAATCGACGAATGTATTTAGAAAAATTAATATAGTGCAGTTTCATTTTCATTTGTACAGGTCTTGTGAGCCCGGTTTGTTTGTTCAATGTTCGACCGAAATAATAACCCAATGAATAAGTAATCCAACCAAATTCCTTCGTACGTCCCGTAACAAGTGCAGGGAACACCGTGAATTAGGTGAAATATACCTGACGTAAGTTAAAAAAAAAACCAAAAAAAAAAAAAAAAACATTACACTATACAAATCCAGATTATATAATCGGAACGATAAAAAGAAATTATACAGGTGTACCAAACTGCGGAGAAATTGGCTGCGTTGTTAGAAAAATTTTTATCGCTAAAACGTAACGTCCCAACAGGTCGACTTTACCATATATTTGTATTATTTGTTACATTTCTATTACAGTAAGTGGTGTGTCACAAATTTCATTTTCCACATTTAAACTATCATACCAACATGTAGTTTGTAGTTTTTATTGTGGTTTTTTTTGTGTCTCAACGGTGACAGCGAAAATGAAAAATAAAATAAAATAAAATCTCTAGACGCATCGGTCATGAACGAGACGATGAAATTTGACGTCGGACTTGACGTATTCACCTACACCTACACCTATAACGTGTATATATGTTACAAGGAGGAGGGCGAACGGGTTGCGGATTACGTGAACCTGCCCATACCACCACCACACGTACACCGATATATCCCAGGTTCAATGCTACTCTCACTTTCCGGCGTTATTGCGGCGCGTGGCTGTAACGCTGTCTCTATACATACATACATGCGTACTTACAGGTACGTATTCGCGTCTACGGCAGAAACCAAACGAACAAACGAAAGAGGCGAAGAGAAGAGAGGAGAGGAGAGGAGATGAGAGGAGACGAGGCTCACGCGTGTGTATAAACAATATAATAATAAAATCTGGCGAGCTGGTGCTTCAAGAATGCGGCAGAAACGGCCTTCTATCCCTAGTTTCCGACATCTTTACCGCTATGCTATACCTGCAACATGGAATGGAAGGGAGTGCGGCGGGTGAGGGAGGATAGGGATACCTAGGATAGCTAATTTCTAAGGCGCCGGGACGGCTGCGTCTACCTGCTGCCTAGAGTTGTTCGTGTATAACGAGCAGCCGCCGTCTGGCTGAGGGAGTTGGCGAGCATGTGTGAAAAGTACACACACGCACGGGTGTTGTTAAAGCTCGAAAAGCTCGCGCGGCTTCGTCGTTCGGGACTAACCCTCGTCAAGCCTCCGCGACGTGTCGCGTTTTCACTTTCGGCCCACTTTTAATACGCTAGCAACAAAGAGCTCGGGACCGCGTGGCGGTCCGATGGGCATCTGGGTGGTTATAATACAATACCGATTTTAGAACTGACCCGACCGCTCGGGGATCTCGACGTGCGTTGACCTGACGCGAAAGAATATGAGGAAAGGGCCTGTGGGGGGGGGGTTCTGGATTTGGAAAGTTCCGAAAGCGCCTAATTGCGAATTATTTGCTCGAGAAACTTGAAGTTGAGAAATCAAACTTTGGAGAAACGACAGGGTTTAGAACGGTCGGAAGGCCGACGGATCAAGGTTACGAAACGCGAGATAGAGAAGAAGTCCGGAAAATAAAGTTACGATAGAGTGAAATACCGAAAGTTAAAATATAAAAAAAAAATACGAAAAACTGGAAATTGGAATAACCAGGATTCCGAACGTAAAAATATCGAAAATCAAAAAGAAAGAAATATCAAAGTAGTGAAATTTCACCAAGCCAGACATTCACGGAACTGAAAATCTTGGATCATTTGGAATTTCGATGTTTCACATTTTCAAATTTACTCATCTTTGCACTTTCGGAACATTGAGCGACGGGTTTCGGCCTATTCCAGACTTCGACGTTTCGACAAAGTTTTATTTCTTCACTTCAACTTTCGCAACCAAAAAATTTTCAATTCGTCGTTTTCGGAACAGTTCAAATTCGAAATTTCAACCCCACCCCTGTATGTTATACTTTTCTTTACCTTCAATCATATTCGAAATTCATTCTTGATTTTCTCCTCGTGACCGTATTGAAGCAATGCAAAAAAAAAAAAAATTAAAAATCGAAAAGAAAAGAGTATAATTATGCGTACAATTAAAGGATTATTATTACAATTTCCGCTTTCGTACGTATATCAACATCGTCATTTCGTATTTCCCAGCTCGATCCTGCTCTTGTATTATTTTCACCCATACAGGTAGCAATTCTGCCGGTCGTTCACCGAGGACCCGACCGCAATAGACGCGCGTTAGGCAATCGTCGAGTCATTGTCCGGCCCATGCACTATACATACCTCGCATAGTCGCAAGATGTGTCGATTTAACGTGCGAATTAATTTTTCCACTCTACATGCATCCATTGTATGATCGGAATCGATAATTTTATTCCTAATTTTCGATTTTTGTCTTTCTAGTTTCTAGTTTCAAACGTAAATGCCAATGAAATTTTTTGAAACCACGTTCTATATATATATTACATAAAAATCTGACAGGTGAAATTTGCTAAGAATACATAATAGAATCCATAAAGTTTATGATATAACACAAAACGAAACCTCCCTACTCATCGTAAGCCAGAAAACTGGGCTTGATAGTTTTCAGCGTTTAACACGAATAAACATCAGAAAGTGTATTGGACAAAAATATAATTCAACAAAAAACAAATCATAAAATAATATAACGAGGAATTGAGAATAGAATATTCGGACGATGAGAGTGAAAATATATACACCAGAGAGATTAGAACGTATCGACGATATTAGCCGTTGAAGGGAGAGCGATGATGAAAAGTGTACGCTTTATTAAAAAAAACCTTCAATTTATTCACGATATGTGTCGTCGAGATTTTATTAGTGGATTATTACCTGATCAGACTCTAGTCCGTTACATACACTTAACACCATTTAATTGTATAGAAATTTAAAGACGACTTCTCTCCTTCGAGTGCTGTTAAGGCCTACTTCCTCACTGATCCGCTGACAATGAGACCTCACAAATGTTCTCGCTATTTATTTTATGCATAGGAAACATCGTCACAATCGATACCAAAATATCGAAATATCAGATGTTGATACATTCCTGATCGTGGATTTACTTGATGAGATACAGGACAAGATATTCGATCAGCAGTCTAACAGACACGGCATCCGGTTACCGATTTTTATTTATGTAAAAAATGTTTTTTTCATTACTATTAATATTATGTTAACGATATTTCAGCATAACGAATACACCGATAGATATACCGGGTCGAAGTTCCGAATGATTTCGAATTATTTGCCGGCGAAACTTAAATTAAAAAAAAAACAATCAGCCTTCGAAGAGACAACAAAGTTTCGAACGCTGAAAAATCCAACGGGCTCAAAATTCCGAAATGCAATATTCCGTGAATAAAAATATCCTCAGACAGCGTAGTTTACTCAAAAATTGAGTGTAAAAATAAAAACATCGTAAATCCAAAACAAAGAAAGCTCAAATTGCTCAAATTTCACGAAACTTCTCGCAGTTCAACCCTTCCGGCAATATCGTCGTTCCTGGAACTTTGATCCATGGATTTTCAGACGATTAAAAACTCTTGATACCTCGTCAAACTTCCCTATCTTTCTTCAAGTTTCTCAACGAAAAAAAAAAAATCCAATCCCCTCGCTTCGACACCCTTTCGAATTCGGAATTTCAACCCCGCCGCAGTACCAAAACAACGACAAGTAACAAACAGGCCGTATAGCAAAGCGCTCAGCGGCGCTAGTAGTGGAGGGCGTCGACGGATCGGACATCGGGCAGTAGTAGCGGCTGTTCTTGATCGGGCTTAGCGTCCGACCAAAGCCCGAGTCTTTCCACTGGACGGAGAGCATTTCGAAGCAATCAACGCGTGCTTCGCGGCTCTGCTCGCGAATGACGCGACACGCATCGCGGATTCCGCCGTTCGCGTCTCCGAGCCGATGCAGGGACGGTTCGTAAAGGGCGTGGCCCGATCCCTACCCCGTTTATTGCCAGTGGTGAAAGGACACTGTCGGAAGGAGACAACCTAGCCGAGAAGCAGGGAAGCGGAGGGGAGACTGTAACGGTGGTGGGAAAACGCGACGCGACGCGACTTCTCGACCGATAAATCCGGGCCGTTTGTATGTACGCATGTATAGCTGTACGTGTGTTTTTTAAATTATACGTACTTACACGTATGTGACATGCAAAGTACAAAACTGGTGGCGTGCGGAGTTCCGAGATTTGAGGATCGAGAGTGCGCGTTTTTTTTTCTATTTTTTTTTTCTTTCTTTCTTTCTTCACGGTTTGCCGAATAAAATTTGCACATTTTTTGCCCCTTTCTCCCCTTACCTCGACATTTTTTCTTCTATACATAATTTAATCGTTTCATGTACACTTTTTTTTTTCGAATGAGGACCGTTTTGAAAACGTATCGTTCAAAGAGAAACCGGGAGGGAGTAATAAAAACAAATCAGTAAATAAATACACGATTTATGAAATAGATATAATAATATCTATATGATGATATATCTATGTGACGATCGATAATTATGAATAGAGTGCGAATCAGATAACGTTGATAGATTTGAAAACTGTAAAAAATTGTTTTGTAAGGTTATCGAATGATAGTCGTATAGTCGAAATATAAACAATGCAGAACGTACAAGGGTGCATCAAGAAAAATAAAATAGCAAAGCAAGAATATAAAATCGTCAAGAATTATTGTATACAAGTTTGAATAAAGAGAAAAAATATTCTTGCCATTATACCACAATTCGACTACGTGATTCCTTTATAATCCCAGTGGATGAGAGTAAGATTTGGTAAAATATAAATTTATAAATTTATAAAATCTACTCGATTCGACTAAATCGGCCATCCACCCGGATTATATCACATATCAAGAGATAACTTCCAACAAAATAATTCTTTGACATCTTCGATCATTCAAAATTTGGTAAATCTGTAAGAATCAGACCCTCGCATAAAAATCCGATACAACTAACATCGTCATTGAATTAGCTCTAAAAAGTTAACAAAACTTTTAATCCTCGCAGAGTTTATAGCCGCGACAAATGGCGGGCCGGATCTAATTGTAAATTCCATTATGAATACGGTTGTATAGTATGCAATAGGTAATAATAATGTACTTATATAGAGCGGCAAGTGCGGGCGAATAAAGGAGGAGATTATATACATATATATACATATATTAATGTATACATATATATGATGAGGTATGAGAAGAAGGAAGACTTAGTAGGTTAGTCGGTTGCCTGACCAGTTCGGATGTTTCGAACGTTGGCAAACCGTTAGACGATTGGACACGCAGAGGAGTGACTGTAGCGCCCTTTCATTGTGTTTTCAGAGTTTTTGCGAGTCGTTCGTAAAGACAGCGCGAATCATCGCGTGGCTTATAATTATCGACAGGCGATCGCTGAGATCTCGAAGTATTGTTTACACTGACCAAAAACTTATTTGTGCGTATACATGGTGTCCGAGCATAAAGTGACCGAACTGACAGGGGTTACAGAGGCGGTCGATCCGAGTAAATTAACCCAAATTAGACAAAAAAAAAAAATTGAAAACAATAAATCTCGTAACGTCTCGCAACGACTGGTTTTAGTGATAAAACTTTGCTGATGTTGGAAATATCTTCGTATTTATGAAATTCGGAAATTTCAAACCATCATCCATTTCCATCGAACATCCTCGTTGTTGTGTTTGTCAAAAATTCAATGTCAAGATTGTTTTACATTTGAAATTTGTAAATTTGAAAGCGTTCTGTTTTGCATCAGCAGTCGAGCTCGCTTATCGAAAACACGAATCGAATCATGTTCAAAGGTCAATAACGCTGAAAAAACAAAAGAAAAGCGCTATTCTGACAATTTGTTTTGACGGTTGGAAGAAAAGTTCATCAAATAATAATATTAAGGAAGTTATTGGGCGTGTATTTAAGTATAATGCAAAATATTATCGTCAACTTCTATTCAAAAATGGCAACACTAGAGCCATTCTCGTTAGTCATATTGAATTCTACGGCACGTAGTGTAACTGGTGCAAATTTCAATATGGAAGAAAAATGTTTTCAAATCGCTCAATCTACATATTAATAGCTACAGAAACACGCAAAGTATTTCAAATATATTGATTTTTCTGTGATTCGCGAGTATTTGCATGAAAATATCCTCTTTTCGACCAAAAAAGGGAACTTATTCGTTAATAAGCAACGTTTAAATTAACTTATCAAAAATCCCCTACGAATTTTTGTAGCTATTAATACGTAGATTAGGTGATTTTATTTTTTCTTTTGATATCTAAATTCAAATTTGCACACCAGTTACGCTGCGTGTTCCGCAAGTCTGGTAAGAATGGCTACAGTATCACCATTTTTAAATGTTTATTCATAATAATTTGTTATATTGTACTTAAAACGTACGCCCGATAACTCCCTCAAATATTATCAACCAATTACCTTTGCTTCCACAAAAAAAAAAAAAAAAAAAAGCCAGTCGTTACGAGACAATTTTTTAACCACGCGACTTCGAAGACCACATGTTCTTTGGGTTAATTTACTCAACTCGACCACCTCTAAAACCCCTGTCAGTTTGGTCACTTTATACTGGAACACCCTGTATATATATAATACATATGTGCATGTATAAATCTAAAACGATAAATCGTGCAAGTAGGCTGAAACAATATTATTTATACGAGGAGAGTGGGGGGGGTAAAGAAAAAACTCCGACTCACCGTATCCATGCATTATCCCGTGAGTAACGAAGAGCGGGGCCCGTCCGGACAGCGAATCCTTCGCGAGGGCCTGACGGACCAGATGAGCTTCGCTGATCAGCACGGTGTAAAGGGATCCCAGCCTCAGTCCGCAGACGGGGCCGTATTTGCGGGCCAGGATTGTGAAGCTCTCGTGTGGCGCATCCGGGTTTATCCAGGGCAGGAAACCCAGGATCGGCAACCCCCAGGGTCCAGGTGGCACGCCGTCGATCCTCCTCGAGCGCAGGAAGACCGCGAGGACTAAACCCGCGAGGAACAGGCAAAGCGCCACGATGTATTCCAGCGACATATCGAACTTTGCGTTGTACCGTGTTTAGGTTCGTCTTTCTGGAAAAGAATAAGGAAAAAAGAATTGGTAATTTTTCTGTCTTTGCGTTGCATATGGGGCATTCAACGTCAAATCAGCACACCGTGTGCCGCAACCTCGTCGACTTCAATCATTTTTATATGTGACGATCTTACCGAGCCAAAAGGGTCTCGGAATTTTTCTTAGATTTTTTTAGCCACTGGTGATATTTGAAAATAATTGAAAAAACAAATTCCAAAAACACCATTTCTTTTTTTTTTTTTTATCTGAAAAAATTCACACGGATTCCATGATTTGGAATCTGATTTTTAAATTTTTTTTTACATTTCTGATGGTATACTAATAAATTTTCAATACTCGAGAGTAATTATTTCGATACAATGTAAATTATTATTGTGAGAAACGAATTGATTGAAAAAAATCGTGAAAATTGAAGGAATAACTCATTTCCGAAAAAGTTACCCCTATACACATACCCCTAATGTTTTACGAAAATTACAAGTTTTTGGAGTCGTTCATTACGAATCTAAAATCGCATTATAAAAACTCAAGATGGCAAATCCAATATGGCGAACGAGTAACAAACTCGTTCAAATCCGGAAAAAAAAAATCTCTGTCCAAGGGTTTTTTGGGGTCGCTAATTACGAATCTGAAATCGGATTTTGAAAATTCAGTACGGCGAATCTAATCAGCGACCCCAAAAACCGTGAAATACTATTTCGTTACAAAAGTTCACTCAGGACAATAATGCGTTACTCAAAATGTTAAGAACACTGTAATCTGACTTGCATATGTATGTATTTTTTGAGTTTACTTATTTTTGACTAACGAACCGATCACACACGTTACGAAAATGAAAATGACGTCAGACGTTTGCGAAGGTATCGAAACAAAGACTGAAGGATCGATGACTGCGATTATTTGAACGCCTGGATGTTTACGTCGGCAAATCTATCACGCGTAGCGTCGTAAGAATTATGGTACCTTTACAAACCGCGATCGAATACAAACACAATAACTGAACCGACGGTGAACGACTGCTCCGATAATCGTTCGACTTACCTTGTAGTACACAATAGCTGAACGTACAACAGCTAAATACAGACAAGATACAAGCGAAGTTCGTAAAGGTGACCGACGGCTGAACGACGGTTCAAAAATACGACCGTTATTGTCGCAAATACATCAAACCTTGTTTGCGAATAACCAGCAACCGATGCACGCACACTTCGGTGCAAAACTGGTCCAGGTTGCGGAGGCACCAACCTCACGTGCCGGGAGCAGATATAACAGGAGACAAAGAATGATGGCGGTGACGAAGCCGAGTCGATTCCCGGTGAAAATCGTCGAACGAAATGGAAGTACGACGCGATCGAAGGACCGAGTTACGGACGACGAGCACTTTCCGGGTCAACGAACGGCCTCCGGAGAAGTACGATGAAATAAAAAAAATAAATAAAAATAACCTCGCTGAATATATCGCACGACGAAGTAAATTTTTGCAACTAAAACGCGAGCGATATGTCAACCGGATGTGAGAACGCCGCCAGCGGCGTCAACGACAACTCGAGCCTTGGAATGCTTCCGACGACGACGCGGCAGTTTCGAGTTCCTAGCACGTTACGTAATGCGATACCGCGATCCAAGGGGAAACTGAACAAGTGGAAAACGGCCAAAAGACCTGTTCAAGTCACTACCCGACGATACAATGACTAGATTTCCTCTCATGCAAGTCTATTTGTACCAGTTTCGATTGTTTGCGATATAACAGAAACACAGACGAGCGGAGCAGCAACGGCGTCACAACCGACATGCTACCGCATCGTTTTGAATAACAGATTTCGAGTTTTGTATTCGCCCTCGACCGCGGTCCGTTTATCTGATCGAAATTATTCGAACGGAATGTGAAACCAGTAGCAGAGGGAGAATACGTCCGATTCTTTGAAGCTGAAAGGTAACGACGATATTCGTCGTCAAACTTGGCGTGTACGAAGAACGATCTGGATCCGCCTCTGATGTCAAACGACTATGTTTATTAATGGTGATGATGCGGATCTATAATAAACAATAATGACGCGGCCAAAACAAATGGCGAGAAAGCTGTCATTCAAGATCGGTTAACCATATCAGTCGCACATTTTTCAAATGAATATTTATATTTTTGCCTGAATTTTGTTACTTGGAGCTTTTTGGGCATGTACGAAGTAACAAAGATCATTTAAAGTGATAAGGTTGGGGCAGGAAAATTTTTATGGTGGGACACTGAGTATCACACTGTGACTGAAAGGGTTACAGAGAACGCGATTAAACGATGCACGTACCATCATCATCATCATCATCACCATCGTCGTCGTCATCGTCATCAGGGTGCAGTGAATTCAGCGCGAGGTCGTAGGCCCCGTTGCGGTGTACAATGACAAGATAATGATAAATCTCACTAAATATTCCGAGGATATGAATTTTTTGCCTTCGAATAACTTTGGAATAAAATTCCGTACAAAATGTAGTGAATGACTACATTTTAGAACAATTTCAAACTTCCCACTTAACAGGGAGACTAGGATAATGAAATAAAAACCGATTTGACAGACTCCATAGTGAATTTTTTTTTCTTATGATCCCATATAAGAACCACCCTAGGTGTAAGGTAAGTGTACCGGTCATCGACCCTGTCCCAATTATCGACCCTTTTTAGCTGTCCGATCCGTTCTATCCTAGGTTCTAAAATTACAACAAAAAAAAATTTGTACCGTCTCTCCGTACAGTAGCACTTGGTTTGAGTCTTGGAGAAATTTACAATTACTGCCGTAAATTAACGTAATTAATTTTTCATAACAAAATCGAGTCAACAATTGTTTCCAAACATGTCAACAACTCATGGTACGCACACATTGGGTACAGTATTGTAGTTCTGCGGTGTAGAAATGAAGCGGCGATGACAGTGTTCGCCACTCATGCACGATGTGTCGAGGTTGCGGATGCAGGTATGTGCAGGCGTCCGAAAGGTAGTCTCGCACCCGAGATTCCCAAAGAGATAGCCGCCCCCGAGATTCGTGTAACCCTCGGACATTCCAGGGGTCCACGGAACCTCAGGGTCGCAGTTGAGCCCGGTTTTACTCGGAACCCGTCGTCGAGGAGCGGCGCCGCTTTTTCGAGTCTTTTTTTCCTTTTTTTCCAATTTTTTTTTTTTTTTTTTTTTCTTCATCGTCCGGTTTTTTTTAGTTTTTTCGTTGTCGTTCTTTTCTCTCTTCTCGTAATTGCTGCATCGATCGCGAACGATCGGAAGATCCGAGCGAGTCCCTCCCGGAGCTATATAGCCGGTGAAACATCCCATACCGTCCGTGAAAGTAAGAGTAGAGGTAGGAATGCCCCGATCGAGTCTCGTACTCTGTTCGAGATCCTGACACCTGAATACTGAGCTTCGCGGCGTGTCGAATTTATTCTAGGGTGTTTCGTTTCGGAGCAGGATTTTCTTCCCCCCCACCCCACCCCCTCCGGGGCTCTTTCTTTCTTTCTTTCTTTCACTACCGACCGAAAAAACTTTTGGTAAATGAATCTTCGTGCCAAAGACGTGTATCTCGTTAAATATTGAATTTTAGAAAGTTTTTCACGTATTTAAATAACGCGAGGAATATGCAGTCATTTCGTTGTTTTTTTTTTCCTAGCTCTCTCTCTCTTTCTCTCTCTCTCTCTCTCTCTATTTTTCTTTTAATTATTAACCACTCATTGTCAGTCGCATGGATCATATTATACCGACTAGATTATGAAAGCACTTTTCGGAGAATCATATTCTCTGATAAAGCGTCATGTGACATTCTTTCGTTGTAGGTATAAAGATCAGCAGTTTAATTGCTGTATAATACAGTCGTTGGAAGATGGATTTTTACACAAAAGTTACAAAATAGAACTTTCAAGCCCAGGCTTACAGTCACAACTTCCGAATCGTTTGGGGCACGAATTTTGCTCAATGAACAGTATTGTAAAGAATTGAATTCAATCCGTATCATCATTGAATACGTCTGATTGCGATTGTTAAAAATTAAAGAAAAAAGCAAAAAAACGAAGAGCAGCAGCGAACTTTTGAAATCTGATTTAAGCGAGAGAATTATTTTTTTATAACAGGCGAAATGCCACGTGAGTTAATTTGAGGACGTTTCTACATTGATTATCATCATCGTCATCATCATGAGGCACGTAGTCGTCATTATTAATTTCGTCCTCTGATGATGAGCGCGCGTTTATAATTGCAGCGTTCTCGCGCCTTGTGCTCATTCATTTTTTCTTTTCTATTATTATTATTATTATTATTATTAACATACGCATGAGAAAATCTATGCAAATCGCACAATTATCATACCGCGCTTACATCCGCGATGCAGTTTTTACGTTTTTCATTCGACCAAAAAAGCAACAAGACTGACAAAGTAAAACTGTAGTAATAGCTGCATTTAATCATTACAATAAAGAAAGGTTTTTTTTTTAAATCTCTTTTTTACCCACTTAATTTTGAATTTCGAACACGTTTCGTTACATTGCGAAACAATTTCAGTGAAAACTTCGTACAGATCCGGGGAGAGAATAATTTTCGCATAACAAATCTGATCAATTCGTTTCAGGTAAGACCGTCGTAGTTGATTGATATTTGAATACACGGCCCAACATTGAAATTTGGCGATTTTCAAGCGGAAAAAATTGACTTCAGAACAAGTACCTAACTCGTTGGTGTTATTCGATTTTATACATAAATACAGCTACGATTTACTCAGCGGGAAATCAATTTTCGAATAAACGTAAATTAGCGTTCCGTGCATTCAATCATTCTATCTATATTTGTATCGAAAATATAGAATCGTAGTGGTAACGTAGAAAACAAACTAACAAGTGCACGATTATTCATCGGATCCTTAGTTTTTTTTTACCCCCCTCCCCCAATGTCTGGCAAATCCGGTGAGAAAAACATTCAGACTTTCAACAGGCATGTTACGGTTGTTTGTGTGAAAAAAAAAACACAGCTGTATAAGAAAAAGAACACCAATAAACGAAATAAATAAAATCCACTCTATCATACCGGTCAATTTTTTTTCTTCACAACTTTACTGTTATACAGTTACTACTATGTACTCGAATAACGACGGCCCGAAATAAAAAATGCCCAATCTGTCTGCAGATGGCAACCTTCTCCGTTCAACAATTAAACGGCCAGTCTGCGTACCACAGGTATATAATATAAAAGGTGTAACAATAGTCCTAAGGGGGAGGAGGGGGTACAGTTTGGACGATCTAAAACCATACATATTGGAATGGAAACACCTGAAGCAATTTGAGTGTCAGGACTTTATTATTTACAATTTCAAGAAGATGTGAGAATTTTTGTCATTGAAATTAATAACAAAATGGCGGCATGGCGCACATAAGTAACGAACGATTCCGAACTCGAGAGCTTTTGCGGTGGCGCATCTCCTCGTGTCACTGCCCGACTTGTAACAGATAGAAACAATTTTTTGAGCTAAAAATACCTTTCCGGGTTCGAGCTCGTAGCCCAAATGTTGAAAAAAAATTCCAAATACATACGATTTTAAACAAAAAATTGTTTGAAAAAATATTGGAATTGGAATTTAAAAATCTAGCCGCGAGCTCGAGTCGATAAACAAGTTTTAAAGATCGTGTCTAAAGTTTCGAGTCGATCGGATAAAAATTGACCGAGGAATCTGCGCCACCGGATTGAAAACGTGGTCTTTCGCTACTTGTATGCGCTATGCCGCCATTTTGTTATTAATTTGAACGAAAAAATTCCAAAATTTTCTTAAACTACAAATAATGAAGCCTGCAAGCTCAATAGGCTCCAAGCGTTTCAATTTTCTTAAAAATAAAAAAAAAACTCCTAAAAATAGGTATGATTTTCGACCGTCCAAGCTGTACCCCCACCTTAACACAGAAGTCGCCCGTTCCGTTTCTCATGGGTCGATTCAAGCCGAGGGTCGTAGAAGGCCCGACGTCTCTCTGATTAAACGGTGGCACCGGAATGTCGGAATGCGTGGGTCGTCGGGGAAGGAACCCCTCGATTTAGAAGCCGAAGGGTCATCGACGCTCACCTTAAGCTGCAGCGAGACCGACTCTCGGTGTCAGACGCCCCCAGCGCGACGGATATTATCAAAGGTTATCAAACCCGCGCCTGATCCAGGCTTCGTGGTACGTTTGTGCCAGTTTTCGTAGACCAGAGTCCGTTCAACTTATCCAACCAGCGAGCATTCTCTCTCTTTGCCAGCGTCACCGGCTACCTGCAGAGGAGTCGCGATCTTTAACGCCGCTGCCTTTCTCACACCCGTGCAGATCTGCTCTTACACGTCGGCGGCACGGACGTGTTTCTTGTATATCAGAAATGAACGCGTGATAGCGATCGCAAAGCCGATCGCGAGAACCCGAAAGACCAATCTCCGAACGGAAAATCTGTGTCGCAATTTGCCGAGGTGTTAAATTTTTTACTCTTTGTCTCGCTTCAGGCTCGATCAAGACGACCGGAATGCGGTCCGACTTCTTTATCGAAGCATAGGGATATGATACACCATAATCAATAAGCTGCAGTCGAATATAATGGGTCCTCAAGAAGAAGAAGAAGAAGAAAAAGAAGAAGAAGAAGAGCTCGACATCCGTATTGACTTCTACGAACTTCGAGACAGGTCTCGGAGATTAGACCAACTTCCGGCACTCTCTACTTTAACAAGGTAGACAGTACATACAATGAAGACAACAGGCACGTGAGAAGGCCGTCTTCGTGTGAGGTTGTCGAATAGTTTTTAAGGGGAGAAAGGGAGGCTCATCCTTATCGGCATTCAAGTGACGCAACGCGATCAGTCGCGGTATATATAAAAGTAAGTCTCGATTACCTTCGGACTAGCCGCGCGAGTTCAACGACTGGTATAGCATGTCATTATGCTAGGTGTAAAGAAGTCGAAGCGCCAATGAAGGGGAAAAAGAGATCCGAGTTTCCTTGAGGTAACAGCTCGAGAGCGCGTACGCGCATTGTAAACAGTCAAGCCGGGGTATCTCCAGGGCTGCAAGTATACAAAATATGTCTACATCGAGCAGCCACCTTAGCTGCGTGAAACCATGGGTCCCTGGACCGCACGGGATCCTTATCCTTGAAAGCCATTTTCCCCCAAAAATCCTTCGACAAATGTGTCACGATTCAATTATCTTGCCCGACGATTAATGGACTGCAAATTCCAACGATCAATGACGGGCGCAGGTCAAGTTTCGAATCGTCAAGGCTCAGACTGACTGTTACATCGAAAGATCGAAACTCCGAATGGTCAAAGCTCCGAACGTTACCAAGGTTCCGGAGGTCGATAACATTCGTGGTTTGACCATTCAGAACTTTGACCTATTCCAAGTTTTCTCCTTTCAGAACTTGGACCTGTTCAGAGTTTAGACTATTCGGAGTCTTGGCTACTAGGAACTTTGACCTATTCCAAATTTTCGACTTTCGGAACTTGGACCTGTTCACAGTTTAGACCATTCGGAACTTGGACCTATTCGGAGTTTCGTCAATTCGATGTGTAACGGTTAGTCTGAACTTTGCCAACTGCTACGTTTGACCAGCAGCACCCCGAATTACGGTGTTACATATTTGATCGATGCGCCTTTGGACCCCTTAAATCTCCTCCGCTTCGGGGTGAAAGTGCAACAGACGTTGACCCGGGTCTCCGGTGTCCTCGGGGACGGAGGATCGGGTATCGAAGACGTGCAACGACCGAGAAAGGTCACTCGCAGCGTTAAGTCGGCCATGGCGGCGACACGGGGGACGTCGTCGATCAGCTCCGGCTCCGGCTCCTTTCTTAAATCGGTGCGTTGCGCTGGGATGCAGAAGGCGGCAGGTATGCCACCGGCGGCGGTGAGCGTGCGGAGTCGAGGGGTCGATGGCTTCGCCGAAACCCGGTCGACGGCACGGACGCCACCGCTACGACGTACTCGACGATGGATCCGCACCACCACCGACGGCGGTGCGGACGACGGACGTCGATCCCCGCAAAAATAGCCCGACGCCGATCCCGAATCGCGAAGAAGGACGCGGGGGGCGTTTAACCTGATGGAGTCTGGTGTAGATCCGAGCCTGCATGAACTCGCATGGGTAATGAAATTATTTTTATGAAAATCTAAGGACGACTACTCCGGGTTCAACGGAACGCATTCTCTTCGCTTCATCTTCTTCTTCTCCTTCTGCCTTTTATTCTCTTTTCAACTCCTCTGTTCGTTCCCCCCTGATCCGAGGTTTGAGGGTGCAGCCGGAGCGGTAGAGACACGCTTTTTGTCCAGCTAGTTGTGGGAATAACGAACCCAAGGGGCCGCTGATCTCTCGACTCCAACTCGGACACGAGCGAACGGCGATATCCGCCCCTTCTCTCCTCGACTCGTTCCATCTTCACGCCCTCTTGCACTGAGCATCCTCCGCTTATTCTCACTGCGATATCCTGATCGACAACTGGCAACGATGCCGGTTGTTTTCGGCTTTCCCGAAATCAGTGTACATCATCGTAACGAACGACTTGGTACAATACGACGACCAGCATGTGCGACAAAGGACTGATTAACACCCAAACGATCTACATACGTGTGTAACGTGTACATACTTCAAATATATCTTTAAAACACCAATGAAGAAAAAGAGAAACCTGTGAAATTCGAGAGTTTTCTGGAACTTGGCTGTCAGTAAAATTGGACTGAAAAGAAATATTTCACAGAATACAGTTTCGGTACCTCCAAGGTGGATTTATGTCATTCTCTTTGCATTCCAGACAAGAACATGGCCCATATACTTTTCCTACTATTAGCGCACGTTCGTCGGTAGAAAAAGAATGAAAAGAAAAAAGAAAGAAAAAAACAACCACGCGTATTAGATGGTGGTGGCGATGGCAGAAGGAGGAGTACGTACAACGTGAGATGCGAACGCGTGACGAATAATCACCAAGATTGTACGTAGATGGCAGTCGTTCCCTCGTTCTCACTCACTCGCATTGGTTGTCCATACATGCATAAGTACATGAGTACATTATACACCAGTGAAATGTATACTCGTTTGCGGGTTTGCGCTCGAGCGCACTTCGTTTAGCAGCAGCAGCAACAGCAGCAGCAGCAGCAAGAGCAGCAGCAGAGCGGCCATGACGTCACCGAGATCGCTGACGCTGCTGACCCAGATTGCGTGCCCGTTGGCGAGGAGATGCTTACACCGGCACGGATAGCATTTCTAATCGGTTTTTAATTTCAATTACACACCGACACAGGAGGTATATATGCTTATTACCATCCAGCGCGGTAAGAACGAACGAATCGAGTGAACTCGACATCATGAACAGGAATAGAAACATGCAGCACGTTGAGTTTGGCGCCGCTTTCGACATCGCCGTTGCGTGCCTTTCCTCGTTTTCCAGTTTCCGTTTCTTTCTTCAATGCAAGGCTGGAGCTATACTGCCCACGGAGACACCGGAATTCGGATGGCCCTGGGGTACGCGATCCTTCAGAAATGATCTTGGTACATATCCAGCGATTTACAGTTCACACAATGGATCCGACAATGGACGACGACCCAGATTCCCACCGTCAGTATCAAGCATCGTCCCCTTCCCGAATTGCTCGTTAATTCTTCTCTCACCTCTCTCCTCGTCTAGAATTCGATTTCGCATCGATCAATAAACATATTTGTTTCGTTATCTCTTACGTGCACGGGGTAAATCATCATCGAGATTCTAGACGAAGGAATGGTACACAGAACCTGACATTCTGTACCTACATACACACACGTTCGTCATGGGTCTTTGACCCGATCGGTCGCGATTATATCGGCAAGAAATCGACATCGAACTGGCCGACACCGGATCGCGGGTGGCGGCATGGAGCCGCGATCATTGATTCAGGTGCTGGTACACACACACACACACACTCACCTTTCCACTGCACGAGTAGCAGTCATTAATTGAAGATAGCGATCGTTGGCTCGACTGCAGCCTGGCAATATCGCTTGGCTCTCGATAGCATGAATTCTCCCATCCATTGGGTACGCGCTATAACCTACCCATACTACCTCCAATCACTGTGTGGACTTTTAGATCGCAAGGGGAGGTTGTTAATCCTCATATTTGTGATTCGCGACTAGGACGTGCAGTACGGGAGGATCATCGAAGCTCACGTTTCATTGATAACGCGACTCACAGCGTAGAACTGCACAGGGTATGTTTACAAGAGAGCGTTTCCTTTGTGACCAGTAAATGCATCCCGGGTTCGTCGCACCCTGCACTGCTAATACGTAAGTTGTAGGATCTCAGGAACCGCGGTTGCACATTCTTTCGGATACGAAGACACAGATAGACGTCGGACTTTGTCTCCGCTGTCCTGTTTTTTACGCCTTGCGGTACGTACCAAAGCTGTTGTTACATACCTACATGCGTACTGTTATTATACTAGTGCAATGCTGCACGCTGCGACATGCGATACCCGCCTTATTATATGTTATGAGTACCCGTCGACTTCTCACCTCGTGTCGCTGCTGCTGGACAACAACACCAACAACAACTACGACAAAGACTATAAGATCGTGTACAACGTCATGCAGAAACGATAAGACACGATCCAAAGCCCGTGCAGTTCAACTCTCCGGAACGCTCAAGGTGCAACGCTACTGCTTTCATTATACTGAACGTTGGAATCTCGAATCACTGTAATTTAACCATATATTCGAAGGTGAACTCGAAATCTACGTATTAATTAATACGGGTTGATGCACCTTGGAACACGCATACATATATCGTATACATGTATATGAGAAAGAGAAATATGTACTTGAATCGAGCGATTAATGGACGTTAACAATTTCTCGCAGAATAAGGTAAGACAAAAATAACCCAGTGACACACGGTTGACAACGCGATGTGGATAAGTTCATAATATACATTGGAACAAAGAGAGATTTACACGAGAGGTCGATTCAGATGTTGTGTGGGTGAGTTTAGATTCTGCGTTCGATGTTTATATATATAATACATACCAATCGTATTTTATATATATATATATATATATATATATATATATATATATATATGTATCGGGATAGAATATCGAAAACATTCAGCTACGCTTCTTATGCAATAGGTTCACCACAGAACGAGTATAACAACTGCAGAATCCTTCTCCATCTCGAAAACCTCAAAAATAATTTTGATAAATCACACAAGATTGGTCAATTGTGAAGTCACCGTAATGAAGACAGAATCGAAATGGAAGTGGGACTGAGCATAGTATTCGTAACAAAATAACAACGATCCGCAAGTACATATGTACTTAAGCATATGTATGTAGAGTGGTGTTTGATCGTTGTCGATGATGAAAATTGAATAAAAATTAGCCATTACACGTACACACAAACACAAATAAAGCAAAGAGGTGGATAACGGGAGGAAGAGTATAGGAGGACCGTTTCGCGCTTCTGTTTCGTATGCGCCACACGGTTTCCTTTACCTTCTCCGTACATACACAAGTACCGAAAAAATATATAATCCCAATTACTGGTGGACAATGGAGAAAAAAATCCCGAGTCACGAATAATAGGCCACGCGCTGCAATAGTATAACAATAACGATAGATATTTGTTACATGATTATACAGAAAACCTATCGAGGTGAAAAGATGATAAAAAGGGTCTGCGTGAGAAGGAAAATAAAATGTAATAAGAACCAAGCGGACAAAATCTACATCATATTTCCGGAAGTAACTTTTCCGCCGATAACTATAACGCAGAACAAAATAAAACGAAAAATATAGCTCCGGACTTGGCGAAACGATCACATTCTCGCTTATGAAACCCATGAATACCTCATACATCTTCACCGCGAGTACATCGTCCTCGTAAACACTAGAGCAGCTTTATATATTAACAAGCGGCGAGATAATTAGCATACAGAGAGAAAGTTGCGGTCGACGCCCTGTCGCTGGTTTGGCCGGCGACGCCGACGCTCTTTGGCACCGCGACGTTAATCTGCAGGAGTGCCAACCGAATCCTTACCCCCTTCCCCTCTTGCCGATCATCCAGGGTCCAAAAACCGGGAGATCGGCAGCGGCAGTAACAGGCAGAGACAAGGATCAGGTTCCTTAAATAGATATGGCGGTTGGTTTTAGCACCGAAAGCTCGTATTCCTCGTTCACGGATTGTTCGTCAGGTTATAAATCGTCGTAGTTACGCAATGACGGATCATATATGTATATAAATATATTTATATCGCGGTATATGCCAGAATTTTTACAGTTTCGAGAAAGGACCGAAGATTTTCAAAGAACGAATTATTTATTATATATATATGTATATGTACCTGCACGGTTTCGCGGTTACGAGATCCCCGTATTCTCGGCGATGAACAAAAAGATCGGTAATGGATTACAACAACCTACATCCATCGAAAAGGAGTAACATATAAAATACGGGATTTGAGAAGGTGTGAGTTGAATCAAGTTGAGACTGTGAGGCAGGTAAGGCACCAGGGTCCTTTCACCGACTGCCAACAACTGCCAACTTGACATTTGTATACCGCAGAGAATTCCGTTTATGAAAAAATATAAAATACGTCCATATAATAAAGAAATGTGCACATACCTACAGCTGTGTCTAATAACGTTACGCGGTGGTTTTCATCGAAGCAAATCAACAACCTCCACCTGCAGTGTAGCCACAGTAGCAAGTATAGGTATTACGAGCGAGAGTGACACTGACCGAGGACTTGAGAGGCGTATATACAATATAAATCAGAGGAATGGATATACATATATATGTACATGTAAACGCGGTGCAGCGTTTGAAGCGCGGTGCTGCAGGTGAAGGGATGGAAGTATGATAAGAGTGCACGTGACCTAGGATTAGGTTAATCATTTTCCAGCGATACCGTAGGTGCCTACATGAGGTCTGCGGTTAAGGTGGATGTACCCGAAAGTAATGGTTTCTCTTGGATCGCGTAAAATCGGCGAATCCATTTACAGTCTCTGTAATAATTATTCATGCTATTATTATACCGCGTCAACGAAACGGAGAAAACCTGTGTGTGTATACAGAGACGGTTTGCCGACATCTCCGGCCCAAGCTCATTCGCTTCTTTCACTTCTTTCACCGCGGTTACGATTCGCCTCGCACGCTTCTGCACATACTCAATAATTCCACTCCGGGGCAACGAACCGATTCTTCGTACAAAGTGTCAAATATACGAGGCTGAAAACTAGCAGACATAATTAACAGGCAAACGTTCTAATGTTCATTCGAACGAAGTAGGCAATGACGTCCGAACATAAAAATGTTATGAAACACGTTTAAACCCCCCAATACCTACTTTTACAGAATTATCAGGATTAAACTAAAATGCATTTATCTATTTCCAAAAAGTTTAACGCGTTTGGCTATTAACTCTGGCTACTAGCTTAAGCTTCATGTAAGAAAGCACGGACTTTAAAAAAATTATAACTCTCCCCTTCTCTCTCTCTCTCTACCTCTTTCTGAGTCTATGTTTCTTTCTTTTCGAGGCTAGGGACGACCTTTGCCTCTCCGCCACTGTCTTCTTGCTTCAGTTTAATTTCTATATTTAATTAATTTTAAGTCTGTTTTCCGCCTACTTTGGCACCTGTACTTTTTCATTTGCTTTCGATGCACGTCTTTCAAGTCAATGTCCAGTAAGCTTGTCCAATATTGCCATGAATAAAATAAACTATATCTATCTATGTATCTATCTATCTCTTTGATTTCTTCTCATTCTCTTTGCTTTGCCTATTTTGTTTGAGTTATATTTCTGTCTACTTTTATTTGATTGTATCATGTATCGTTATTCTATCGCTGTGTAATTGCCCAATATCGGTATGGACATAACAAACATCTATCTATTTATCTACTTATCTATCTAAATATCTACCTACCTACCTATCTATATATCCAACTATCTATCTATCTCTCGCCATTCATTGCAAATCTTCACCGGCTTGCGAAATTGTATATATACATTGCGATACGTAATGCGGTGCCGAAAATCGGCAAAGACGAAAAATCGAATCGCTCGAAAATCCGCGACCAGCACTGCAGTAGCCAATACTATATATATACACTATATATACACCAATGTGTGTGTGTGTCTGTGTAAATAAGTGATTGGATCTCTAGACGCTGCAACTAGGTACATATATATATGTATATATATATGTATATATATATCTGAACACGTCGACGAGTTGGTGAATGGAGACGGAGCTGCCGCTTCGAGTCGCAGTTGGTCGACCGTATCAACATCAACGACGGTGAATAGTAATTGGGACATGGCTTAAGTCAGAATTACCCGCGGAGCTCGTTCGATCTCAGCTCGATGTTCGCGGTGCAAAAAGATAGGATGAAAAGGAAGGGACTGGAGAGCGTCACGATCAGTACTCCTCAATCGGCGATAAACTTTAGGTACACGGTATACGAATTTATGAGAATAGGTCAGCATCCTCTTACGTCTTATATCCATCAGCCACTTTATATAAAAAAAAAAAAAAAACGATTCCTACGTAAGAAATCGGTTCAAGTTGACTGTTAATTGATGAGAATTGATTGAAATGCGTTGTTCGAAACACAGGCACAAATCACTTGGAATTTCAATGAAATTATTGGGAATCGCATGAAATTATTCAAGTATTGAAATCGCTCGTCACTTGATCTGTACAAGTGCAAATAGCCCCTCTTTGGAAAACATCGTCACGACCCGTGATTAAATAGGTACATATTAGGTATGAAGCATTAAGCTGCAGCTGAGAAGGATCGTCTTCGAAGTATCGGGGGTGTATAAAGTTCGATTTTCTTTCCTAAACAGCGTTATTTCGATAACAGTAAGTCACGGCAAACCGGAGCCGCGTGTATAACGGTATAGTAATACAGAGTAGAATAACGTGTCCCTGCTACAAGAGAGTCAAGGTACGGAACAAGTAAAGCGAATTTGCCAAAGTCGGTGAGAGCGAACGTTCGATGTAGTAACTCCTGCAGTTCGAAACTCGGGAAAAATGAGATGCAGGTAACTTTGACAGGCATGCCAACATTACACATTGCATTATGGAATGTTGGATTATCGAATCACTAGTACTCAGAATTACGTTTCCTTAAGATACTGGATTCAAAAACGAATCGACGACGTTGAGAGCGCCGGAGAGGCAATATAAACCTTAAACAGAGAACTCTTCAAACGATACATGGTTATCTGCTTTTTCTCAAATCTCAAGCTGCTTTTGCGAGCCAGACGTTTGAAACCTGAGACCCTTGAGCCCTCCAAGGCGCCAATGGTTCCGAACAGTCCCCAATCTCTTAACGCCACTACTTTATAAAAGTCAAGACGGTACTTCCTCCTGCATGTAAAATAAAAGTCAAAGAAAAGATTTGACTCACTGCGTTTTTTGATTTATTAATCTCTCCATTTCCAATATGGAAATAACGAGAATGAATTAATACAGGAAGTGCGGAAGAGTCCTGGTCCTACCCCACCATTGATGCAACGTTGCCTCGCAGTATCGATTAATTGTGAAAATAATAATAACGATGATGATGACAATAATAATAATAATAATAATAACTATAATATCTTCAACATTTATTTGTTTTTTAATCTTTTTCGTTTCTCTTCACTTCTTTTTCGCCGCGACATTTACTTTGGAGAGATTTCGTCTGAAGTCGAAATGCGTCCGTTGCACCAACCGGCCTGCTCGCACCTTTGCGGCATGGAAGGCTAACCTGAGGCCGTAGCTTCGTATCCGGAGATCAACGACCCCGAGGGAATTGTAAACTTACTCTCGACACGGCTCTCCGCTTATTTGCCTGCCAACACTATGACAGTTTTGCATCACGTACGTATCAGGCCTCGTTTCATTTCGTACTACTTTAGGCGAGGGGAGTTTATAAGGGAGTCTGTTTGCCAATGGAATAAGAATTGTGGTAAAATCGAAAACTACGTTTCGTATATTATATTCGATGCAATTTGCCTGGGTCAGGAATTATGCGTGATTGTCTTTCATGTTGAATAACAATTGATTAAAAATAAACGATTTTATAATAATACGGAAGCTTGTACAGAATTCAATGAAAAAGTAAAATTGTGGTTACATACATTCTCCGAAAGTATTTGTGTTTATACGGTGAAGAAAAGATTTTCTACCGGCAGGTGTCTCGAATTTTTATTAGCAAAACAAGTCGTCAACGAATCGAATCAATAGTATATATCCGACTACATATTGTGCATGTATGTATATACTGTTAGGCATTTAAACAAGGTATGATTTATGATTGTTGGAGTGTTTCGGAATAAAATAAAATTTGATTTCGCTCGCCACTGCACTCCGAAAAGTTTGTTTCGGACAACGACAAAAATAAGCCTCTAGAAAAATGAGCTCTGCAGCTTATGTGGAATGGCTGCGGACAGCGCATTTTGGGCAAAGGGTTGCAAAATCCGATTTTTGTGTAAAAAATAGTGAGTAATTGATTAATTTGACCTGTTTCGACCATTGTTCCTTGTTAACGATCCATAAAAAATTGGACTGCGATATACGTTGAATTATAGAGGATATATAATAAAGAACAATCATTATTTCTGTCGTATAAAAATAATTTTTTTTTTTTTTCATTTACGGACAAAGTCGATTTTAACCTCCCCATTTTACAGCCAGGGAATATAATTCGGTCGTGGTGCTTAAGGGCTTGAAAGAGAGACATTGCACCTGATCTTCATCTTTTGTCACACGGTAAATTAAACTTTTCTATCTCATTGACAACTTTCAAATCCTTCGTCACTTCCATGCAGTCATTGAAGCTTTTTTCTGTTTTCCATAACTCGGGACTTACATCGAGAAAATCGGATTTTTAATTCGAACAGCTGAAAGCGGATAAACGATTTTTTTTTTTTTTTGTAATTAAATCACTCAGATCTTTTGCAAGCAGGATCGTCCAATATTTATTTTGAACATCAGTTCTCTTTGAGACTTTGTCTGAACGATCGCTTGAACAATTTTCAATTTGACATCACTCGGTACATTCTCGTTTTGTACAATCGCATTTTATAACACTTTTCCAAAACCAATCGAGCTCACCGTTCCACGGGATTTCTTTTCAAAACCGAAAACAACTTTTCTAGCGGCAATAAAAAAAAAAAAAGAAAATGCTCTTGCCAAAATGGCACGGCAATGAATTTTTCATGATTTTTATCCACGAAATGCGATTCTGGCAACCATTCCACGTAAGCTACAGACCTCGTCTTTTGAGGAGCTTATTTTTTTTTTACCAAAAACAAGCTTTTCAGGGTACAAGTGCGAGCGGAATAAAAAACAAAAAAAATTATTCTGAAACACTCCAACATATATATAGATAAAAATCACTCGGTGACTATCATCGAGATGAAATTTGAAGGTAGATATAATTAATACATATATAAGAGAACGTATCAGGTTTTTCTCGATATTCCGCGATCGGCGTTAATCGACGTTTTCTAAATATAATACGAGTCCTGGATATGCAAAAACGAGCATACATAAACTATATATACATATATTTGCAAATCGAAAAGTTTCGCGGGAATACATACATGGTACATACAACTTCGATACATATAATGTCGATGGCACACAACTAAATTTATATAAATATATATATATATATATATATATATATATATATTATATATAAATATACATATATGTATAAAATACCGTCGCGGCGTTCCGTATAATACAACACACATATATATATATATATATATATATATATATATATCTGCAGTCAGTCTCCTCAGTCCAGTTCGAAGCCGGTCGACGAACTCGAAAGTCAGACGAAGCTTTCCCGACTAATAAAAATGCGAGGCATGGGAGGTGTGATCGGTATGTAAGCGCGATCAGCCGCGATATTGTCTATTAACGAAAATAAAAATTTCTAATCCGAATTTATGATAATGAATAATTATGAGTAAGCTGCAAAGACTGGGGCCGGTGCTCCCGGCCAATCGACACACGAGGTTGAAGTTAATACAAACGTTACTTCAAGGGGTAACAACACCTTGTGTACAAGAAATCAAGGATCGTTTTCTTCAAATTATACAAGATAAATTAATGAATATTTTTCAACTCCGTTTTTCGTACGCGTTTGATATGAGTCTTGAAAAGTGTGAGAGAAAGTTTTTTTTCTTTTTGTTTTTTTTTTCAATCATTGTAAAGAAAAAAAATTGCAGCGGAGAAACTGACGAGGCAAACTTTTTTGAATGACTTCCACGGGTGGCCACTTGCAGGTCGCAATTTTCAATCCGGAACAAAAGAAAAAATAAAAACGAAAAAGATTTAACAAAAAAAAAGATGCCAAAATCTAGCGAAGTGCGTAGAATTTTTCACAAATAATAATTCTTACAAAAATGGTATCAATTTAAAGGAAAAACGTGGTGAACAAAAAAACTTCATCCATCAAATTGTCGCCACTTTTGTAAAGATTATTATTTCTGAAAAACCTTACGCACTTCGCTAGATTTTGGCATCTCCTTTTAGAATCTTTATCGGTTTTTTTTTTTTTTTTTTGTTCTATATTGAAAATTGCGACTCGCAGGTGGAAAAAAAAAGAAATTTCTTTTCATCAGCCACTCCACTGCCATTTTACGTTAAAGTAATTTGAAAAAAAATAAGTTTTTTTTTTTTCATCACACTTCAAGCTTTCCATTAACATGTATGAAAACCAAAATTGAAAAGTATCGATTCATTTTTCTAAGATGAATTGGTGAAAATGACCCTTGATTTCGTGTACAAAATGTGTTATTACTACCCGTTAACGATGCATGTTGAGAAAAATCGTTAGTTCGCAGCCTTAACATTGTCCCGGAAATTCATCTAGTAAATCATAACAAAGAAAATAAGTTGGTATTTAAAAAATTCCAACTCCTTGAAAATCGTTCTAAAATTAATACAACGATTTATTCCATGCTTCATTCGTTACGCTTACGTTACTAACTTCATCGCCTTGTTACAATATCTTCGCGAATCCGTGCCCTGTTATACCTTATTTGTACCAAAAGTAGTCGAAAAATGAACCGTCGTTCTTTTTCTTCCATCGTGCAACGTGAAACGGCCGATTAACGATGCCTGTACTTAATACTTGACCGGCTCTCGCATAGCTGCGAATTTCGCCCATTATAATATCTAAAATACATTATGCATGTACGATCTGCACGATGCTGTTTATGTATACCGTTAGAGGCCGAACAGCTTATATACCTCTACAATCTAACCTGATGAACTGCCTGACACGTTTAGGGATCTTTGAACATCTACGAATACTCTGCGACTGCGTGTCGTTTCTTTGATTTTCGTTCGTTTGCTTTTTATTTATTTATTTATTTATTTTTTCTCGTCATACAGACGAAACGACGCCGACGAATTGAAGTGTACAAAGTACGATACGACAGGGAATTCTACAGCTGTCGTCAATGTACCCGTAATAATTAATGTTCGGTTTATATCAATTCGTTTCTCGATTTCAGGTATAAATGATAATACATAAAACATTAGCGATTTTCAATACTGCTGAAAAGAAATCGATGAAAACTGTGCAAAGAACATTATATATATTATATATATATATATATATATATATAATATATTCACGCGCAGAGTTATGTGTATATAGTAGAAAGTAATGGGTTGAAATTTGAGGAAAGAAAGAAAAAAAAAAGAAAATAAACGGTATATTATATATTACAAACACCGTCCTCGGTTTTTGCGCAGTTGTATTAAATTTCGTTTCCTTGCGAAAAATCTCAGCGCGGGTTATTATAATAATAAAAGCGGAGAGAAAGACGGAAAGAGAGAGAGAGAGATAGTTAAAAAATAAAAAAATAAGAATCGCGCGACGTAATCGAACGTAACGTAACGTCCTTTAACACACACGCCTTATATATATATATATATATATATGCATGTATGTACATGCGTGCGTATGTTACACATGCGCCTGATACACAAATAACTTGCGTAACGAAATATATTATACGGTTATAGGTAGGTGGGTAGGTACGCGAAGATCGCATCGATATTACACGCGTGTACATTACCAAATGATGAAGCATATATGTTAGGTAGGTAATATGCAAAGTTAGAGGTACGCAAACTCACTCTTCTCGAGATAAAACGGCGTCATTCCGTTTCGACACGAATTCATCCCGATTCCAAAGAAAGCCCCCCTCTGGGTTCTAAGCGTCGCTCAATATCTTAAATCCACATTTCGCAAGCCCGCCTGTCGTTAATATTGTGTACGCGTGCAATTGCAGAATTATACACGCACTGAGAAAAATTTCATTTGTTACAGTAACTAGAAGAGTTGAGTGAAACAGGTGTCGTTAAAAAAAAAAAAAATACTGTTTGAATATTGTTGGAATTAGGAAAAACGAGGTGTGCGTAACCATTTTGCGCTATTGTCGATCCTTAATTTTTTGGTAATTGCAACGGAAAATTAGTTTGTGAAATTTACTCTACTTTTTTAGTTAGACAAGGCTTGAACGCCAATTTATTGTTGCGCGAGCGTTAAATTTTCGCGACAGTTAGAAAAAATGTAGTAACGGTGATCGCAATGAGAAAGAATGGTAACGGATACTAGACTTTCTGGTAACAGCTAGAAAACTAATTTCTATTTTCTACCTGGAACCATATTTTTTGATTGTGGTAAAAAATTAAAATAGTTCAGGTCTGAGCGGTAAACGAGACTAAAAATTTCTCCCAGTGCGGATACGCAAGTATGATAATTGAAAATTTGAAAAATTCCGAAAACGTCAAATTCTGAATTTTCTGGCGGTGGAACTTCAAATTAAGTAATCAAACTTTGAGGAAACATCGAAATTTCGGATGGTTCGAAACTCCACGGCTCAAAGTTCCGAATGCACGAAATGCCGGAAGGACGTAACTCCGACAAGTCAAAGTTCCGAGAGCGCCAAAATGAGAAAACTTGAAAATCTGAAGCATCGAAATTCCGAATGATCCAAGATTTTCAGCTCTATGAATTTCGGGCTTGGTGAAATACCACCACTTTGATCTTTCTTTGCTGTGAATTTTCGATATTTTTACGTTCTGAATCCTGGTAATCTTGATTTTCGGCTTTTCTCATTTTCAAGTTCGCCGCACAATTTCTCCATACTTTCCATATCCAATATTTGTAATTTTTCAAATACATCGAGCAGATTGATTTCTCGAGATTTTCCATACACGTCTTGTTAATTTGCGTATTTTAAAATGTAAAGAAAGAACCTTAAAAGGATCTTTTTTTTTTTAAATTCAATCAATCGTTCAAAACAACGTTCAATTTATTTCAAACTCTGTGTCTATGTAATTCCTGCGCGTACATATCTGAATATTTAATTTGAAACTGAATCACCGCAGCACGAATGCGTGCTTGTTAATTTCGCTAAAACTGTGCGACATAACAGGAACGATAAAACAAGATAAAAATAAAAACCAATATACATATATCAAGTATCAAATATAAGTATAACATACATATACTATAATAAAACGACATATGGAAAAATTCGTCAAATGAAATTTCCTGCAAAAGTAGATAAAACCAAAAACGCCCGTATAATTACAATTGTAAATTTTATCCGGAGCAAGTTTCCATAGAGATTATTACGGCAACCTTAGTCCTTCCAATAACTCCTGAAGCATATTTCGTATGAAAAAGCAAAAGAAGATGAAATAAAAACGTGAAGATTCTGAGGTCGGAGACCGCGGGTAGGGAATAAGAGGAGGATCCGAGAAGAAGAACGAGAAAAAGAAAAAGAAAAATGAGAAGAAGAAGAAGAAGAAGAAGAAGAAGAAGAAGAAGGAGAACCAGACGGTGGGGATATCACGAGAGCACTTTCACTATCACAGGTGCATGACCGAGGCGTCCAACTTGCCCAGTTGCCCAGTGCTCGGTGCGGCTTCGCCCCGGGGCCTGAGGGCCGGGCCCCAAGTCCCCGCTACGAAGAGCTAACGGCTCGCCGCGATTGTCTTCGGACCACAACTCCGCGGTCCTTGCTCCTTCAGAGACGGAGGATTTTTCGAGTACCGCCACGGCGACTGATATGGAGCAAAAAAAAAGAACAAGAAAAAAGAAAATAATGATCGCGGAATTTCTTAATGCAATACGATTTTTACGTTACGTGTTACACTGTAGTATATTTAAGTATATAAACAGACGGTATGTCGATAATTGACATCGACGGATTGGCTGTATCGGTTCTACAAATATACATATACAACCCATAATTAACGGCAAACTGGAAAGGAACGAGAATCGACTTTTTAACCGTTTCGCTGCATAGATACTCCGATCCTCGTCTTCGTTGTATTTTTTGTTATCGTTGTTCCATTGAATCTTTTTTTTTTTCTTTCTTTCTTTCTTTTCTTTTCTTTTATATCCTTATTTATTTATTTCGGAAGAATTGTATTGTAAAGTTTATCGACCTCGAGGATTTTCGAACGAAAAAGAGTCATTTAATTGCGATGACGTTGCATTTATGTAGGGTAATTCCGGGCGAGACGACCAATAGCTTGTAAGAGACGATCTCTACAGTATATTTTCTCATGTACTTTACTGAATTGGACTATACTGTAGACTATTTCTTACCTATTGGCCATCTCACCTGGAATTACCCTATATATATTATAATAACGGTCTACTCTAATGGATGATGAATGAAAAATAAAAAGAGATTATCAGAAGAAAGAGAAAAACCGTTTGTACGAGGAAAATCGAGGAATCAAAACCATTATAGGTATACATGTAGACTCGTCAGATTAATATGCACGCACTGTATATTTTTTCCACAAATATTTGCATAAACGACAATGTACAGGGTAAAAAAAGTGATTGTTGTAAATATGAATAAATTTTAGTCAATATAACGAAGAAAATCTTGCCCCTTGTAACGGAATAATTATATCCGCGTTATGTCTATAGATACACTTGGCTTTCTCCACACCTGCACACTTTCCATAACATCTCCACAAAAGTAAAAACTTCCGATGAAAATTCACTGTATCCGGTATAATAGGCACAGCTTAAACAAAAAACGGGTTGAAAGGAAAAAGGAAAGAAATGAAGAATTTATAGGAAACATTTCAGGGTACAGTCTTCGGTGACATTGAAAAAAAAATCCTGTACACCAACTTCCAATTTATTTATTTTATTTTTTTATTTTTCATTCGTTTCGTCCAAAGGAGTTAAAAATTTGATATTCGATATTGCACGATGCATTGTGTAATATTCAAAATATGAAATCCGATTACCAGTTCTTTTTTCAAAACAAATGGACATCGCAGAAAAAAAAAAAAATATAGAACATTCGAACGTTACAGATGATATCCAAAAATATTGTTCCAAATGACGGAAAATAAAAAAAAAAAAAAAAATGCCGTCAAAGATTGAGCTCTTGTTATTAATATTATATTTCTACGTTTTGGAACAATGTTTTTTTTTTTTTTTTTTTTTTTATGCAGTGTAATACTTACTGTAATATGCAATTATCGAAGGAAATCCTACAGAGTAATAAATACAATGCAATTACAGGGTGAAAAGGACACGGCGTTTGAACCCGAGATAATTATACGTATGCGTAGCTAACTATATCGTATATATATATATATATATATGTATGTGTGTATACGTATATATACGTGGGATAAACGAACGAAGCGATCGCACGAAGCGGCAAATCTTTCTCTGAATTCCATAAATCCATTGCCAAGACGGAACGTACCGCATGAACGGTGTTCCGCGGATGCTCACGTACCAGTTTCCATATCAACATACCTCGACATATATACGTAAAACACATGCAAGACATTCTTCTTCTTCTATTCCGTACCGTCAGCTGTTCTAACGGCATCTTGATCGGTTCCCTGGCAAAACGACTACATATAATACGGATGTATGTATAATATACATTACACATGTGTAAGCGTTAATACTACAAGCGCGTGTTACGGTCTGTCGTTTCCTTTGCCAACTAAACGTATGTAAGTGCGGATGCAAAGAGGTTAGGATTCCTCTCGAAACGTAATTATTACAAATATGAATGGGAAGTTTTGGTGCAGAGGTGAAAAAAGAAAAGAAAGCATTTTTTCTTCAATATCTCTATCAATTGCGACACTCTTGATTTTTCTTTCTTGCTATCTTTCTTTATTTCTTTTTCTTATTCAAACCGTACGTTTCCCACAAAATCATACGTTATTCATAATAACTGCGTTATGGATACATAGGTATGTAAATATATACCATAAAGTACGACTTAGGCCCGCTGTCTGAGTAGATTGTGTAAAGTAAAAGGCGAGACGAGGAGGGGAAAAAAAAAAAAAAAATTTAGGAGAAGAAAGAAACAGACTTGTATTAAAGACATCCGAAGCCCCAGACGCCCTGACTCCTCTCCGTATAGGATAAAGAATGCGAATAAGATGGGGAGGAAGAAGATAAAGAAGAAGACGCAGACCGCGGGACCGATCTACTAGCCACGGGCCCCGACTCGGGCCAGCCGAGGAGGACGTGGATGGGGTGGAGGGGCCCGACGACCGCCGAGGCGACACCTGACCGGGGTCGACGAACCCGGCGTAGACCGGGGCCTGCATGAGGCCCGGCGGCACCGAGAGAAGCGGCCCTCTGCCCAGGTCGCTACCAAAATACGCGGGAACCGGGGGCCCAGTGGGTCACTGGTTCACGGGGCCCCCGGCCCAACAACGACGCCGCCGCCGCCGGGCGTTCTTTTAGTCGTTGGCGAGGATATTTCAGCGGTCCCACAGCCGCGCTTGGTAGTTTAGTAACGTTAGAAGAGGAGAGAGAGGCCCCATCGTGTATAATAAATTCCTTGAGAAGTACAGGAGGAGAGCGTGATGTATGTTTTGGATTTTTAATCTACGAACGGGCGCGGTGATTGATCGCGAGATCTCTCGTGCGATCTCTCGTTTAAACCGTTCAGTTTAAAACGAAAATTTAAAACTCGATACGTTGTATTTCCTATCGAGTTATACCTCGCGTATGTATGTTTATTTTACTGTACGTTAAGATTGGAGTACATGTAATTGCTATTCCCCTCGCTGGGTTCGCCTGTCGAGTCATTTTTTCCTTGGATAAGTGAAAACTCGAAATTCATTTATTTTTTAGCAATGAAATACTTTTGGATTGATTCCAAGATATTTTTTAACATCTTTCAGAAATTTCCCGTTTTTCTCGCAATGTGAGAATAATTTTCAAAAAAAAAAAACATAACGTCAAGCGATTTAAATGCTGCAGTTGTAAACGATAAGTACGCGAAAAAACTATGGAAATAATCCGGATATAGCTTCGGCCATGATAAAAAAAAATAAAGACGAAGGTTTTTTGCAGGAAGACGTATCGCAGATTATAAGAAAAATTACTTGGATTATAATGGAAATTTATAACACGTCGCATTTTCTGATGGGCCTCGTCATCGACCTGATATAAATAATAATAAACGAGAAGGAAAGATCGTGGTAAACCATAATTTAAAAACATGTAAAATATTTACAAATCCACACTACACGCGTTCATTATATTCATATAGCGGTGATTCGCAATATGAGAATTCAATTACGGTACAAGTTGAAATGGGTATTCGTACAGATACTGTAATGGGCAGGGACTGCAGGATCTTCGAGGATATATGAACATGTGTTGAGTATGGACCGTATAACGTACACTTGATCGCGGTAATTCTGAGGAGTGAAATTTTTTCGACGATTCCGTTACGTTGGCAATGCAGAATTAACCCGCAGCGCCACCACCGGCCGACCGCGAAACTTTGTAAACAAAACATAACCCATGGTCGTTGTATCTTATTTTTGAGTTGGGTTACCTTTGTAAGCATAACCTAATCTATGATTGAAGAATTTAATATTTTTGGATTAGGTTATCTTTGTAGACGTAACCTAACCTATGATCGTCGAATTTTATATTTTTGGGTTAGATTACCTTTGCAAGCATAACTTGACCCATGACCGTCGCATTTTATATTTTTGGGTTAAATTTTATGGTAATGGGTTACGTCACGTTTGCAAAGATTGATCCTGTTTCGAGGCGGGCCGGCGGTGGCGCTGCGATCTGATACAGCGTTGCCAACGTAAGCGAGTCTTGGAAAAAATTAACAGTCCCAGAATCACCGTGACCAAGTGTACTCATCTCTCTCTCTCGTCATCTCGGGGTAAGAAGATGGGAGGACGTTAATCGGTGGTTAAAAAATCAAAGTAAAAACACGAAAAACGAAAAACATAAACGAAGCCAAAACGAGAAGAAAAAATTATCGTTGCAGGTTTTAAGGTGGATGAGTAATCGGCGATGCTTTGCACACGTTTGCAGGGTTATAAACCGAGAGGTGCGTTAAAGAGGTTAACTGTTGTCCCGATGCTAAAAATATCCCCGGCGTAAAATAACCTCGTATAATGTAACGCAGCGTAAGAATCGCCTCGCGTACACCGTGCAATCGTGTAATCGTAATATCGTATGTGTACATGCATACCCACGCATGCATGTACCTACATTATACACGCAGCGTGGAGAATTCGCAAGCTTATTTTTGTGCCTTGAGGCCCCGCGGCGAGGGGACTCAAGGAGAGGGGGTGGACTTGGGCCCGCGATGCAGTTAGGGCCACGGTGCAAACTGCACGCGTCGCGGGTTCAAGCCGATGGGGATTCCGAACTGGTACAACTTGCACGAACAAGCCGAGGACTTTCTCATTGTCAGTCGAGTATCGCTGAACGATTGGTGAAAACGGGACCCGCAGCAACGCCACGTTTTATCCTTCAGTGAAGGGGGTTGTTTTTGTTGTTATTATTGTTGCTGTATCCTGCATTACGCGATCTACACTAAGGAGGAAAAAATAACTGTTTGTTACGACAGGACGCTGTCTTTTTTTTTTTTATTTTTGTTTTGCAAACTCCTTTGTCCAATCTGAAGCACGAAAATATATTCAAGGTAGACAGAGTCTTGTTCGATTTAAAAAAATGTTAAATAAAAAAGAAAACATTTTATAAATTCACATTGTCAACGATCGTATTAATAAAAAGCAACAGCGATTTATTTATGTTCAACGAAGAAGGGAATTGTGATGTTGTTTCAGATTAAACGAGAGTCCGTTCAAGTGCGGTATGGTAATGGAAAAATTTTTTGAATTTTATGAAACTTTAATTTAATTGAAAGAAACTTTTCCCCCGAACGTACAACGAAATCTTGTCCCAAAAATATCGCTAATTCATATAATTAATTATATACCTGCTGCGGGTACGTGAGACAGAGAATTACCTTCTTTTTAATCCGCACGTTAATCTGTTTGCACATATATTTATAAAGCGCATTATATACGCGATGAAAAAATGAACAACCGTTATCCTGACTTTAATTTTTATTCGCTTATGCGTATACTGTAATATAGTTATTTATCTTGCTAATTAAAGGAAATTAATCGATCCCACTATATCGACCATGTTTCACTTTTTTACAATTCTTATTCTTCTTTTTATCGTCAATCAAGTCAAACAAGTTTATTCGTACGTATAGATATATGATCTAACTATCAATGCCCCTGAAGTCCTATATATATATATATATATATATATATACATATATATATATATATATATATATATATATATATATATATATATACATATATATATATATATATATATATATATATATATATATATATATATATATATATATATATATATATATATATATATATATATATATATATGTACATAATTCTCTTTTGTTTTTACTTTTTACTTTTCGACCAAAAAATTCTTGAAAAATTGATCAAGCTTTCGGGCATTGTAAAGAAAGTTTGACGATCAGAAGATTGTCGTTAAAAATAAATATATTCGTTCAGCGTCGAATACCATTTTTACATATTTTGATCAAGAAAAATTTTGGCGGTTGAAGTTTTCTTTTTATTTATTTACTTTTTTCAAACGATGGGAGTACCGGATTTCAAGGGCTAATCAATACACGCTCCGAAATTGAACGTAATTATCAAATTTCGTTGGTAAATACTATCACTCGATCCCTCAACTATTTCGAAATTAAATATATCTACCAAATGAAAGTTTCTTATTCAGATACCGAAATCTGGCGACAATTTAATAAAGTGAAATCGTCTCAAAGAGTAAAAAATTTCTTTCCTTTGTTCTTTGTATTGAAATCGTTTCTAAATTGTTCTTTTCTTCACCACTGCAATCAATCAGTTTAACACGTATCTCCATGTTTACTATTAAACGTTAAAATTCCCGGAACTATTTAGGTTCTTGTAGGTATAATCGATATATTTAGTGATTATCTACTCGAGACTCACCAAATTCTCATGAACATTTAATTAGCGTTCCTATTAACACTAACAAATGTACTAAATTTCACAAGATTATCATTTTCATTATCCATAGACGTGTAAAAATTGGAATTCATAATCGAACATTTCCGCTACCAGAAATGCTAAAAATAAAAAAATAAACAAATATTCAACTAACTGAATGAATCTCCTGTTTCTCTTTGTATTGTTGCTCATCTGTTGCACGGCTTCATTTCAATTTCCCTGTCTTTATAGATAATAATGATTTTACACCTTTTGGTTAATATACGTCTTTATATAAATATATAAACGTTATTTTTTTTCTTCATTCTTGCGAAATAACAGACACATTTATAACTTCGCTCGAGCATGAACTGCAACAGTTTATAAATTCTCCGTGACATTTCCAATTGAGCATGTGATAATAAACGGACGTACACATTATCCATACGTGTCTCGTATACAGACGATTGTATTATATTAAACACAAAAATTATACGGTATAATATACGAAAGACCAAGTATATGTGTGCGTGTACGTTGGACACTGACATGAGAAATTTAAATTCGTGTAAATAATTATGCGAAACGTGTTTTGAAGTCCTTTATGCGTATATACATGCGTGTGCGCGTGTATACATATATATATATATATAAATATATATAAATATATATATATATAAATCGATCGAGCAAATGTAGCTTCGCGATTTCTCCTGATGCGTGAATTCCCCTCCCTATATCTTTGCCACCCTGAGGTCTTGTTATACCTACGTATAATATGTATGCATATAGTTATGCGGTATAGATTATCGTCTCCCCCGCGCGTCGAGACGTTTCTGGCCACCGCGATAGCGATATTCTTGTGCAAGGTGATGGACAGGACTAGAATTAACACCCGGTGTAAAAACAGCTCGTCATACACAATCAACGATATATGTATGCATGCATGTATGTACGTACGAGCGAAGAATCAGGTATACACAGGGTGGCCTATAATTTTTTCGGGAAAATAATTTCATAACGTTACCAGATTTTCCAGGACCCAAAAGCCTAGTTTACCCTGACATTTTCCCAGTTCTATACCAAATTATTGAAACCTAAAATCGCTTAGTTTATTAACCCTATATTCGTTTCAAATTCAATTCGAAATCGAAAAAAAATATAATGCACAGCAAAAAAAAAAAAAATAGTCAGTTTAAGCCAATTTGTTTTTCCCAAACGTAAAAAAAGTAAACTTTTCCTACCTCGAGGAAATCGTTTCCAATTGCCACGATATAAAACTGATATTTTCAGTTTTTTTTTCCAACCAAATTAAAAATCACCCGACAATTCCAAATTTTCCATTACCCTGACATTTCCAGGTTTTCCGGATCTGTGGATACCCTGGTATCATTCATACATGACATACGGCACAGCTACGAATGTTTCGATAAATAAAAAAAACGGGAAGGGTATGGAAGAGGGAGTGGGGGGGGGGGGGGGGGGGGGGAGGAAAGAGCAACGAAGTCGATGAGTGAAGGAAAGGAATGGGAAAATTTTGCATATATTATATATTTTCCGCAAGCGTTGCATCGACGCGAGGAGATGAGAGATCCGTACATCGTATGGCGCACGAAAACACCTGCGGGGCTTGCATGCATCTATGCATGACGTATGTATGGGTGCATGTACATACATGTATATACATGTATTTACCTGTTAGAGCGTGAGACCGTTGACCCGAAACGCACGTGCTGATATCAGCACGTGCACGACTTAATGCGTGAATGCGTGCGTGAATGCGTGCGTGAATGCGTGCGTGCGTGCGAAGTGAAACTTGCACGTTTACACGCAACGGTGTTATAAATAATATATATATATATATATATATATATATATATATAGGAGGATTAAAGGTAATTGTTACATACGATCAAGGATTCAGAGCTCATCTCGTTGTCTGTGAATCGATTTTCGTAGCACAATCTTTGCTAATTATATTTCCGCATTCCTGCTCTACGCTTTGAATATGTCTATACCTACGCTTTGTAATAGAAAAGAAAATCACACGCGCCTTTTGACGCGATTCAATCACTCGGCACTGGTAACGACCAGTAAAAATAATATAACGAGATATAATTTTTATCAACAGTTTACCGAATTTCAATCGATCCTAAATTCGCAAGGTAAAGAATTTTTCCAACGATGCATCGTTACAGCAGTAAAGTTACAAACTTCAGACTTATAAATTCCCAAACTTTTTTCCTGACTTTTTTCCTAACCAGACTATAATTATTCACCGCTTACTAAAATCCGAACAAAAAATATCGCCAATTTCTGTATAATATCTGATAAAACACAGCTTCTAATCAATGTATTAAAAACAAAAAAACATGTTTACGATCTATTTAACCATCACGATGCACCGGAGAACATTGATAAAAATTCTTCTCACAATTTTACTACTTCTCCATGAGTTAACCCATAATTCGTGTTCTTTCTATATACGATAATACGCTCATAAAATTTCCTAACTTTTCCTTGACTTCCCGATTTTCCCCAAATCGGTAACCACTCCGCAGTATACGTATCGCATTACTGCCGTATTTAACCAGGGTAAAATCGATGCTGCAACGTGTACATCGATTATAACCATATGTGTATGCAAGTATGTAACTACGTATTGTATGTATGTATATATATATATATAATAATAATAACACACACGCACGATATGAACAAGCGGATACACGGCCCATACACACACACACACACACACACACACACAAGGCCCAACCGATCAGCGAGGGCAACGAACTCACTGTTCCAGATTCACCAGGAGGCTCCTCATAGCCTAAATTCTAGCCGGATCGGTTCTTGTTCTTAGCCCCGTCGATTGGGCCTCTCGAGTGAGGCCCGAATCTAACAATAAGTCCCTCCTTGATCCTTGCGTTTTTTTGTTCTTCTTTCTTTCTTTCCCGCCGTTCGTCCATCAATTTCTTTTCTCTTTCATTCTTCATTACTCGGCAAGGATGTATGTCTCGACCCTCTACGCGCATACAAATGATCGCGATCGGATCAAGCATGAAAATGTCACGTAACAGCCGGAACGATTTATTTCTCGATCGCTAATCCCAATAATTTTTAATCAGATTTCTCTTTCAAGTTTCCCCATTGTTTCTCTTATCTCAAATTATTTTTATTATAGCTTCGTTATCGCATCGTTCTAGATCATCTATCAGTTCGTCGTCATGCATCGACTATTGTCGGATCTCACCTCTCGTGCAAGCACATTCCATTATGTACACATTTCTACAGGCCGTAAAATAATTTCATACATCAGAAATGATCGTTATCTTTGTTGTTGTTGTTGCACGCTTATGTGGGCCACTATTTTTCCTAGCTTTGTATCATGCCTTCGATCACGATCTGTATCTCTGTCGCACTTCAAGTTTTGTCATATTTCTAAAATCAGAAACCATGCAGCGTATTCGGTGCGTGCAAGATTATAAGTATATGGATAGGTATGTATACCCGAACCTACATGCACGCGCGTGTGTTAGTTAAGCATGCGAAGGTGTAAAGCGACGTATAAATTTCACGATGCGGAGCCGTATGATTTCGGCCAGTTTTTATTGTCGCGAAATACGGTACATACCGCGTCCATGATGCGTGCAGCGAAAAACGATTTGGGTTGGTCTGTTGTATTATTCATTATACACATATCTATACTTAATGTATACCGAAGCTCTAATTCGTTGAATAAAACAACAAGAGCAACAAATAAAGTCCGGATATGTTTTCAAATCAGTAATTCAAAATTCGAAACCTTAATATCAAAATTACTCGTTATACTGCAGTATATAATGTACCAACGTACAATGTACTCGTATAAGATTTCCAAAGATTCTGTGTCAGTGATAAAAAAAAAAAAAACAAATCCCTGGTTACAATGCTAGAAACAATTTCATGTCTATATGTATGTAAATTTTAAATTCTCAACCATTTACAGATTTTCACCGACTGTATCGCTAATCTTTTTTAGGTATATAACATGTACAAATAGCGTGGACAGGCACGGATATTTTCACAACAGGGATCCAAACAACAAATAACGATAAGAAACTTTAATCAAACATTAAGTCAAGACGTTACAAAGATACGATTCAGGCTGTCAGTGTAGGTACATGCACAGCGTATCGGACTCGTAATTAGGCCACTTTGCCCGCAACGTTGATGAGGATTCGCGATTTGTATTCCACGGGCGGTCCTAGACGTGTGAGCGTACCTTTTATCGCGAGTGTGTGACTTCCTTGAGCCAGCGACTAGTTTTTGACTATCTATCGGGCAGGTAAGTATTCGAATTCTAACGGCCCTGACTGAGTAAACCCCGCGAACAGGAAGGAAGGAACTGATCGGACGGTTAGCGCGGCCCAATTTGGTAACCATAAATACACGAGGCAGGACGACGAGCGTGCAGTGCGACCTAAGGAATCACGGAACGATCTCAGGGTGAAGCGCGGGTCTCTAAACTTATTTTTCAAACTTCGTTCTCCGAGCGAAAGATGCGAAAAACGGCTTTAATCGCGCTGCATGCGATCGGTTTATGCTTCGCTGCTTCCGTCGGCGAATCCCAAGAATCCCGGACACCGCCGTCGCCCCGTTTCGTCGGAGTATTCGCCAAGGACTACGACCACAGTGAAATAGGTGGATAATTTTCTATCCCGGTAATATGCGTCTAGAGCGTATAATGAATGGTTTTTTTGTGAAAGCGAAATTGCGCCGGCGGATAGGCAACCGAAGTTACGCCTCGGATTACGTTTACTGCGTGTAAGGTGTAACTTCGGTTGCCTATCTGCCGGCGCAACTTAGCTCTCCTTCAAGGGAATAGTATATTTTGTAACTAGGAGGCAAAGTCGGTTTTTCGGGACGAGCGTAAGTTTGCAATATGAGTCGTGGCTGAAATCAAAGAAGAATATTGCAAACACGCGAGGCGAAATGGCGGTTGTCTCCTTGTTGCACACGATTTTTTATGTACCAAGAGTATGTTACGCGTTTTTGAAGCGAAACACGAAATTGAAGTTAGAATAGCGTAATGTCAGATTTGTTCACGACAGCGCGTGCGCGCAGTACAGAAATTACCACTTTCAACACTCCGAGGACTTAAAAGTGGTCTTTTCAGTACTCCGCGCATGTGCATTCGCAGACTCATTCTGACAATTAGAAACGAGTACTTTCTGCTCGGAAAATATGCACGGAAAAACGCGTGAAATATGGTCGCGTTATGTAAGGGTTTATTGTTGTCACATGTTCTTTATTCTATCGGAAAAAAGGTCGCAAAATGGACGCTTGGAAGCCGGATGACACGCAGAATCTTTGGGAACTGAGCGGTCTCTTCGAGGGTGACATCATGGTCCATCCCGAGGGACGGGACATCGCGAAAAACGGACTCCTGGAAGCCGAGGCGCGGTGGCCGCGTGGCGAGATTCCCTACCACATCCACGAGGAGGATTTCGGTGAAAGGCTTATATTACGGTACACCTGTATAATGATAATTGCGCAGTTTCTTAATTATACAAAATCGTAGATAAGGAGGGCGTCGAGGTGATCAAGGGAGCGCTGGCCGAGTATCACGAGAGAACTTGCCTGCGATTCAGACCCTACGAGAAATCCGACGAGGATTACGTGTCGATAAGGGGAACCGAGTCGGGATGCTGGTCGATGGTCGGTCGGCACGGACAGGGGCAAGTCCTAAATGTTAATAACCCGAAATGCGTAAGGCATGGGATCGTGGTCCACGAGTTGATGCACGCGCTCGGTTTCTACCATCAGCAGAGCGCCGCGGACAGGGACGATTGGGTCGAGATACATTGGGATAATATCCAGGAAGGTGTGATCAGAGTTATCCTTTGGAGCGATTGACGCCGGAGATTAATCGCCTCCAAGATCCGAAATTAGATTTTGAAAAAGAGGAAGACCGTTTAAACAATCACCGCAGTAGTGTTATTTACACCAATGATGAATGAACGAAACGACATCCGTACTATGCATTAATCGAAATGAATCTCAGCGAATTTTAAGGACACTCAAGCTGGGATAACAACAATTTGAAAAAAGGTTTTACGATTCGATTGGTCGAAGTGTGATCATTTAACTCTGGTGTTTTCAATATTTTAGGGCTTATTTTTTTCGCCGCAGATATCACCAGTTACAAATTTCACAAAAAATCACCTCGACCATAGATGAAAATAGATTTTCGAAAGCACGGTACAACAAATCTTTGTCAACAATTACATTGCCACGTTACGATTATACTATAATCTGAGGTTTCTTGGTTGGTTTTCAGACAATTTGTGGAAATTTGATCGGCGGGTAAAACGAGCCTAAAAACGAAGGTTCATCTTGAATTATTTGATTATGAAACCTTTGGTCAAATTGTTGACATCTTGGCTTGTGTTATTCGAATTCGATCAGATTCATTTCTATAACATAATATAATGTTGTTTAATCCATGTCCACCATCATTGTCGTAAATAACATTGCTGAAGATTTTTACAACGGTTTTTGTTTTCTCATTTCCTAACTCATGATTCAGACGGTTATACCCATTCATTTGCCTCTTGGCATGATAAATTGCGATATAAAAAAGTTTTCTTTCATTAAGGCAAGGAGCACAACTTCAAGAAATACGACAACAAGACAGTAACCGACTTCGGAATCCCCTATGACTACAAGAGCATCATGCACTATAGCTCGCACGCTTTTTCGAAGAACAATCAGCCCACGATCACACCAATAGTAAGAACTGAAATTGTTACGCGCTTGACGGTAGATCAGGCACACAGTTTGCTTGCAAGAACTATGAATTGCCTACGGTTAGGCACCTCAGGGACGATATTAATTAGACTCTTTTTCGAACAAATTCGAACAAAAATAAAAAATCCTTTTTTTCCTTACAGAAGGAGGAGGTAAAGCTTGGCCAGCGCAAGGGATTGACGAAGAAAGACATCGCGAAAATCGACCGCATGTACGAAGAGGAATGCAAAGCGCGCGAGTCTTCGGAGAGTTCAAGCGAATCTGGTAGCACGAGCGAGTCTAGCGAAGAGAAAAATATACTTGGCTGGCTATTCGACTGACTCTTGTGGGCTCTGTAGCTCAAATTAGAGTAATTCTGATGGGCGATTCTTTCATACCGAAAGCAGGAAACATGCGAGAATAACGGAAGACAATAATTTCCACCGATAGTAAAATACCGAGGGCATTCTATTCAGATTTGTGTAAAAAAAAATATAAATATCTTTTAAATCAAATTCGCAATTGACGAATTCGATACATACATCATAAAGAGTCATTTATGCGTTGCTGAACGCAAGACCCGGGTAAGAAAGGGAACTAATTATGCATGCGTCAGGAAGAACGACTGCGTCGGTCGAACCCGGTGTTCCGCAACGAATAAATGACCCTGTAAATTCACTAATGATAAAGCTAATTTATGTGTAAATGTTTATGTATATAATCAATGCGCGAAATTCATATCACATACAGATTACTCCTATCACGATTTTACGGTAATACGAAAAGTATGAAAAATCGGCGTAAAGCTTATTTGATCTTTTCGTCGGCAGAAATTGCTACAGTAACCATGAATTATGTTCTTCTTCAAATTATACTTATTTTTTTTGAGAACGATGGGATAAAAAATAATAAGCACATTATTATGATGTACTTTTTCGCTAAATAAACCTTTCCAGAAATTAAAGTATTTCGCCGTAATTAATGCTCGATAACAATCGAAGAAAAGCACCCTTGATCTTGAATTTGAAATGCAATTGAAAATAACTGTAAAAGAAAATAAAAAAAAATTAAAAACTCACTGAAAATAGATCCATGTCGCACAGGTTGGAACGGAAACACAGAACGTCTTAATGATACTTATGATGATGAACGTATTGCAGTTAACCGGTTGGACTCTGCTGGTTGTAATACAGCAGTTGCTTCAACTCACTAACCGCATCTTCAGCGGCCTGCAAACGAGCGGTTCCAATCAGCAATCGATGTATTCTCATCTGATTTTTCTCAAAACAGGTTTATAATTTTCATCGTTTTTCGATAAAGAATCTTTTATGAGGAATCGAAATTAATGTGCATTTTGGACAAAAAACGAATTATAAGAACGCAATTGACGGTGAACGAACAGAAAAAGAAAACCAGACAGAGCAGTTGCACGTGATATTGATTGATTCCTGGAGAATTTAGATAAATTTTTCTCTAAATATAATACTCACGTTACGCACTACTTCTTCGTTGTCTAGTGTCAGACTCTCGAGTAGATTTCTAAGTGGCCTACCCCAGGCCTGCTGTAGTGCCCTGCAGCTGAACCTTCCAAGTAATCTGACCAACGTGCAGCTTCTTGCCCTTAGAACGCTCTGTCTGTGCGTGAGGAGCTTGCTAAGTTGTTCGACTGTAAGTTAGAATTCGATTACTGTTGCGCATTGGGAAAAAAAGGTTGGGTAAAATAACTATGTGCTGGATAAGTACCGGGTGTCTTTGTGCGAAGGACGACTCTTTCCACCAACTCGGCGTTTTCAGGCTGACACCTGAGAACGTTGTTGAATATGGCTACAAGGTCGGCAACGACCCTGGACTTCCGTTTCTCCAAAGTGATGAGCTGCTGAAGAAGAGGCATACCGTTTACAATGTAAATAGCATCGCAAAGCTGCGTCAGAAACTGCTCCTGAACGTAAACAAGTCTGCACAGCATCAACATCACACATTCAAGTGCCTGCAGCTCGTCCGCTGACAAAGTGGCAGCTGACCGCGTGTCGCCGGTCGGCGAAGGACTCGAGTCTTCTCGGCGTTCCGACATCAAGAGCTTCACTGCATAGACCAGATTTGGGACAACCCTGACGTCCAGATAGACTTGTTTTATTTTATTCAGGCGTTCCGCACTCATCGGAACGACAAAAGGCAGGGACAAGAGGCAGGCGACATATTCGACGACCCGGCATCCTGCGGCTGGGTTTCTTAGAGGCGAAACAAACACGGAAACGCAGTTTTGCTGCAGCAACGACACGACCTCTCCATCCATCACTTCTTCCATTGATCGTTGTAGAAAAGCCACCCACTCCTCATTTTCTATAGGTTGTTCAACCGCCCTGGGATCCCAGTCAGAAAGTCTGACTTGCTTGTTAGCTATATCTACACTAAATTCTTGATCATAGTCGAAACTCAAACGACTCTGCTTGTAATCACCATCGGCACCGGGCAGTTGTTCAACTGCAGATGTATCTCTGTGGCAAACACTCGCTCCATCACCCCGAGCCTGTGAATTATTGTCCTTAGACGTCCGTCGGGAGGTAGATTTTTCTCTGAATTCGTCCGTCTTCATCGGTTGCGCAGTTTCAAGTGTCCCCATGATGGAAGCTTGCCTAACGTTAGTGTTAGGGCAATCATTCTGGCACAGCGTGTGATCTGCGGCAAGCAGATCGCTCCGCAAAGATGCCCTTAGGCTCAGATTCCCAAGCAGCACGTCAACACTGGCACTGGAATCCGATCCACTAGGTTCACTGCGACACAAAATTTGACATTGCCGGTTTTGACAATATCCACGTGTAATTGGGTATCGGGGCTGAGAGACGCAAGTCATGTGGCGCTGTTCCCTTAGTTTGCGTTCTTGTTCTTGAATTTTTTGTACTGCTTTTTCCAGAACTCTGTAAAATATCATGAAACTGTGAAAGTCGAACCATCAAATTTTAGCTAAACAAATTTTTTCCGCCCAATATGGCTCGAAATATCACAGAAGAAATCCAATATATTGATAAAAAGACATTTTTCAGTTTGAGAAAACCTTGCAAAATTTTCGTATAGTACTTTGTTTATAATAGGTATAAATTTTAGTAAAAAAATCATACTTTGATTGACTAGTGGAACGCATGGCGAGACTTTGAAGCTGTTGTTGTTTAGCTCGTGCTTGACTCGCGGACAAGGGAGTTGTGAACGGTGTTGGAGCAGTTCTACCGACCATCAGGATCCTGTCCTTGACAAATGGGTGATTCAGAAGATCTGGCCAAGTGAGCCTCAGGGAGGGATCTTTTTGAAGCAAACCCTAAATAGGTAAAGACCAAAAACCTCCAGAAATTATAATGAGTTACTAGATAAGAATATTTGGTAACCCAATTTTAAGGTATTAAAAAAATGCTCACCTGCAGAAAGCTTTTGCAGTTTTCTGATATATAGTCTGGCCACTTGACTGCCTCAAATCTTATGAGTCTGACCAAATGTAATATGGAAGTTGTTTGGAAGGGAGGCGTTCCAACCACTAGCTCGTAAACTATGCAGCCAAGGGACCTGTACATCAATAAAAAAAATATAATCCATTGTCCGAGTTTGAAGGTACAAAACTAACTTCTGTTCGTTTCCCAATAATTTTTAACAGCATCAGATGTCACTGATATTTGATACGCACCATAAGTCAGCGTTGTGGTCGTATGGACATTCTTCAATTAGCTCTGGAGCCATATAAAGAGGGGTCCCTTTTATCGAAGTGAGAACATGTGTGCCGGTGCTCATGCTTCGAGCAAATCCAAAATCACACAATTTAGCCACACCGTTAGCCTCAAGCAAAACATTTTGGGGTTTCAAATCTCTGAAATAAAAATTAGATTTAATAATGCATTGGCGACTAATCCGCAAGATATGTCAAAACTCGTGTCAAGCAACTGTTTCTAAAACACTGAGAAAGAACTCTGGGTGTCGGTAAATTAACATGCGATCGACTCTGTCGCGCCTGCCTTAAATTAGAAAAATTTGATCCACAAACCTGTGAAGCACTCTATTTGAATGTAAGTAGTAAAGTGCGGAGACAAGATCGCAGGCAATAACTTGGGCTCTTTCCTCTGACAAGCGGCCAGCTTTTCCTAATATTTCATATAACTCTTTGTCAGCATATTCCGTAATGACAACGATCTAAAGATACATTCATAAAATGGTTTGAAGATCGATAATTGACGTGCGTGTTATAATTCCGAAAGAAGAGTAAATCTCAAAACGGCATGAAAGTCGAGTAACTCACCTCGTTTTCAGTCTCGAAAGAATCTAACATTTGTATGATGTTTGGATGATGGAGGTGACGTTGTATTTCACATTCCTGTCTCAGACTCTTGAGCTCTTTAAGCGAACGACCGCGCTGCATATACAAATTTAATTATAGCGTAAGCTCTATTGTGTGTGCGTGTGCGTGTGCGCGTGTGTGTAACCGTCGAAACCTATCGGAGCTGAGAATTTGAAAATGGAAACAACGCGCTCACCTTTCTGATAACCTTAAAAGCGACAACTTCACCGTCCGCTCGCTTCTTGGCCTTGTAGACTTGCCCGAAAGATCCTTCGCCGACCTGACCGAGTACCTCGTACTTCTCCATGTCGAATTCGCACGATTGGAGACGTAGTTTACCGTCATTCGAATGACCTCAGACCAGAGAACCTTTTGTACGTGCTCGTGTCAATGTTTCAAACGTCCGACACGATTCAAAACAACATACAATCCACGTGCCAAGAATTACCCTGATCAATTCCGGTCGAGCGCCGCCATTTTGGCCGCCGTTTTCTGCCGAAGTCTTATAGAGGCGATATGATTGGGTGTAGCGACCACCAAATAATCAAGAATCAATTAATGAACAATGATTAATACTATTGGCAGAAAAAACCCATCTCTGCTAATTTTTGATTCAGCTGGATTTTTTTTTGTTCGACGCAGACAGCCGGTAGCCCTTCGTTGACCGTGAAAATTTCGGCGAATTGATCGAAACATAATTACCACATAGTCCGGATTCCATTGTAACGGTTTTTTCAGTCGTCGATTTTCAATCAATAGATGAATGATTGTCGAAGCATTATTTCATCAGAAAACAGTTATCATTAGTGAAAACTCTACTCGGGAGCAATCTCAAGATGACTGAAAGCTTTTAGGCATAATATAAGATACATTGAAACGTTGACTGAAACATTTGACGAACGATAATTTTATACATTCGAAACCGACTAAACAAACTTGCTCTAATTAACTGGCCGAAGAATACACAATCATAGTAACAATACAAGCACACATTTATCAAGAGTTTGCAAGAATGAAACAGTAAAAGAAAAGCCAAATTAACTATTTTATCTGATATGATTACCTATTATAAATTTAGTAGGAATATACTAACCCAGATTTCTTGATTCACCCCGAAAAATGCGATCTGGATTCCGCAGCGTCGAAGAACAGTCGAAGTGCGTGCGCCGTTCTTTTGATGGTTTCTCCTCGAATTCAAATTTCACTCAGAGCTAATTTCAGATCGCATTCTTGATCACGTGAGTCACGTTTATCAAATTGCCGTCACCTGCAGTATAAGGCGCGGATGTTACTGCACATAAAAGCAATGCGGATGTTCTTCAGACTTTATTTTGTATACTGCATTATACCTAGAGTCCGTGGTTTTAAGCGTGCGCCTGATGTTGACAAAAAATATTTGTTTTCATCAGAGATGTAGGAATGATGTAGGAATGTAGAGATACAATACTAGTTTAAAAAAAAAACTGCTGAATAATAGAGCCAGTGGTCGGTAGCGCAACGACCTCAGAAAAATTTGTAAATATAGGTATATTCTAGCTGCATACGGAAGAAAGCGCGGCAACCACATAGCTGAAGCAGAATTTACGAATGATGTTTGAACGGTTTATAGATAGAAAAGAAACACCTCTATGTGTATTACATACATTCAATAAATTTCTTCAAGATACATCTCACAGTCCGCTTGGAATTATTGGCGATAGATTGAGTTGATTAGCAATTACATTGTTGTTTAAAAATCAGAAAAGTTTCATGATCATTTTTATTAATTTATTGTGTATAATTATCTACAATATCGATTTTTCGCGACTCTATAAAATGTATTTTCATTTCAGTTTTTATTCGCGATTCATTCCAGTTCCAACTGGACCATATCGTCTTTCCCAAATCATGCGATGTTTTTGTTTCATTAATGCGTCCCGTGTGTGACCGTATGCACCAAGGTCACCATCTGGAAAAATGATAATAATGTTTACTATGTGTACAGTATCGTGCAGTGGAGATATAGAATCCCTGAAAATCTGAAGAAACCATTCTTCGATATTAGATGTTCAGAGTACAGAAGATTCAACAAGTAAGATAAGTCGGCGCAATACTCAACATACACTTGATAAACCAATTCGTAGAAGCTTCGTTGTACTGATCCCACAGATGCCGACATTTGGCCGCTTGGTCATGTCCTTCATATAAAGTACAATCCTCGAAACGTTGTCTTAGAATATTTATGATATCGCTTTCAACCAGTCTGAAATATGAGAGAGAAACAAAGCCAAGTTTGACAATTGATAGGAAGAAGCTACCCAGAAAGAATGACCAGTAACTCGGTATAATTACTTGTCTCGTTTGAACTGAATGTTTGCTTCGTATGAGCAAACTGGATCATCCATATAACACTCATCAATGGTTGGAACACGGCGAAATTTTTGGTGGTACCAAGGATAATGTTGCTGATTTGGGACAACAATTTTTTCTAAAATTCGTAATCAGGGAATTATCATCGAGATATACATGCTTGAGAAGACACGGGCGGTCGTTCGGAACATCGGCTATTTTCGTATCATAACCTAAAAGAAGTGATTAGATAATACCTCGGAAAAAGGTGACAGGTCCGTCAAGAATATTGAATACCGCGTTAGCAAATGCGATGACAATGTTCCGTTCCTCTGCCATATTAGACAATTATTTAATTATTATTTACAACAAACAATGTTCTCAAAATAAGTGCGAGGCAGACGACAGAGAGATTTAGATCCGACTGCAGTGAATCGATGTCAAGTAATCGAGAGGTGTGTCTCTTCCATTTCGACTTGACGTTCGAATTCCAAAATCGAATATCGAGGCTTCTCCATAGTTGCCGTCATCACTGCGGTATAAAACAGAAATCCGCAACGTACGATCCTCCATTTTCAACGCAGTCAGCGCGATGGTGAGTACGGTTGATGTCCGTCGGTGATAAAATAATCCGTTAAAATCTGTGGCATCCTGCATCGCCTGCGTCTAATTAACTTATCGAGTGACTGAGAACAGGTTTCTCTGTAATTGTAGTGCAATATTTTTTTCCTACCGTTAATCCAAAACGACGTAAAGATTTTTCGAAAAATTCGAACCTCGTGTCGCGTCCCTTGGCTCGTCGAGAGTTTTTGGCGTTTTCGATGCAATGCTACTCCTATCAGTGATGATTTAGATTTCAATGTTTATGGTTTAAACTGATTAACCCTGATGATATTATTCTAGGGCGGTCTGAGAATTTTATTCCCTAACAAAACGCCCGTCACACGTGGCCATCTGCAACTTCTAATCTTGTATTTTTCATTTTTTGCCCCCAGTCTCATAGAAAATTCAGCGCGCCCCGACACGGGTCTATGGGGTTCTACCCCAAGAAGAGGTCTCAACGGCATCGTGGAAAAGTAAAGGCCTTCCCCAAGGATGACCCTACCAAGCCCGTTCACCTTACTGCTTTTATAGGCTATAAGGCTGGCATGACCCATGTTGTCCGAGAAGCTGATCGTCCGGGATCAAGTGAGTCGATTACCCTATTTTCAACCTTCCGTAATCACGGAGCAAATTCATAGCCCTCACGCTCTGATCCTGCAACGACATGTTTATTTGCTTTTGACAGAGGTCAACAAGAAGGAAATTGTCGAGGCTGTGACTATTTTGGAAACTCCACCAATGATTGTTGTTGGTGTTGTTGGATACATCGAAACTCCTCATGGTCTTAGGGCTCTGACTACTGTTTGGGCGGAGCATCTCTCAGAAGAATGCCGTCGCCGCTTCTACAAGAATTGGTATGCGATTGATTGTAGACTGAACATTTTGAGTTACCGGATCCCTAGATAGCTTGATATATCAAAGTAATGCAAAAAGAAAACATCAAGTCAACACTGTTCTTTTTACTAGTGCGGTATGTAGTTTTAGCTTCTGTGATTAGACGTGCATTATACTCTACTTGCTCTACCCCAGCTCTCCACTCGAAAGATGAGAGTAATATTCGGAATCAGCCGCCTGGCGTAATCCTCATTATGCATGGGGTTGTTCCGAGAAGGTGTCCAGTCTCCTCTCGCTATGATGAGACTGGCTCCGTACAATATGTTTAGGAATCCCGTTGCTGTTGTATAGGTATAAGAGCAAGAAGAAGGCGTTCACCAAGGCATCAAAGAAGTGGCAGGACGATCTTGGTCGCAAATCAATCGAGAAGGATCTTAAGAAGATTGTGAAGTACTGCAAGGTTGTGCGCATCATCGCCCACACTCAGGTAATTTTTCCCTTCATAGTATTGAACATTACTCTAATCTAAATATTTTTGGCCGACGTCATTGCTATTAATTCGTGCAGAAATGCGCTGGATTCTTAGCAAATGCGGTGCGGAGCTGCTTGATCTCGTGCAGTTTGGTTCTTACCGCGGCGTCGAATATTAACTCTGTCCTCTGCTTTGCAGAGTGTATGGAGGCACGACATATTCCATAAACTCTTTGGAGCCCATTGGGCCATGACCATTGAGGCAAACCATGTCTGGTACAGTCCTTTTGTGATGAATCCTTTTTCTGCTGAGTTCCCAGGACCCTGATTATAATGATTATACCTTTACGTGATAAACAGATGAAGCTGCTGAAGCAACGTCAAAAGAAGGCTCACATCATGGAAATTCAACTGAACGGTGGTACCATCGATCAAAAAGTTCAATGGGCTCGGGAGCATCTCGAGAAACCAGTTCCTGTCAACAATGTCTTTGCCACTGATGAGGTGATCGATGTTATTGGTGTTACGAAGGGCAAAGGATACAAGGGTATGTATCCAAGTTAATATATTCATTCACTGTGCTTTAATACTGGCAATGTATAAGCGGGTCGTAATGATGAAAAAACATGATGTGCTTTTCTGATACTATTGAAGATACAATCATGCTGCCTTCCTACTGAAACTCCTGTGGCCACATTTATTTTAGGCTATCTAATTAGCTGAGTCCATGCAATTGATCAAGTCAACGTGGATCTTTATTAATTATGTTTTCAGGTGTTACGTCTCGTTGGCACACGAAAAAGCTTCCTCGTAAGACGCACAAGGGTTTGAGGAAAGTAGCTTGTATCGGTGCCTGGCATCCGAGTCGTGTTTCCTTCACAGTTGCCCGTGCTGGTCAGAAGGGATATCATCATCGTACTGAAATGAACAAGAAAATCTACCGTATCGGACAGGGCATCCACACTAAGGATGGAAAGGTGAATTTATCATATTTAACTAAGTTATAAAGTGTATTCTCCCTTTGCAACAGTGATATTATTTTTCTATTTCACTATTCTATTGAGGTTGTCTATTTTAAATTTTCATTAAATTGGTATTATGGGCTTTATTAACCTTCGTTGGCTCCACAGACAAATTGTATCCCTATGCTAATTCAAGGTTGTAATTTGTTGAGAATCGTGAGAGCCAAGATAAATGGAAGCTTGATCATAGTACCAGATGCAGAACAAATTTTGCACTTTGGGTCTCCCAATTAAGCTACAAACTTTCACATCTAGAAAATATGGGCTTGCAAATATCTCAGCAAGTGTGCAAAACTAGTGTTCATTTACTCATTTTGAATGTTTTCATCGTTTCATCTAGGTTGTGAAAAACAATGCTTCCACTGAATACGATCTGACTGAGAAAACAATTACTCCAATGGGAGGTTTCCCCCACTACGGTGAAGTCAACAATGACTACGTCATGTTGAAGGGATGCTGCATGGGTCCAAAGAAGCGCATCATTACTCTGCGCAAGGTGTGTATACAAATTGGATTCATTTGCTTAAAATTATAGAGTAAAATACAAAAATACATAAGAAAATTGACAACTGTGATGAATTCCCTATAGAGCCAAATATTCACTATGACACTTACGTGATATTTAATGATAGGCCTGAGATGAATAGACGAATCTGGTCAATTTTCTCACTAAATTATATCCATACATTCAATATTGTATTAATTTCGGTTTGCAGTCACTCCTCGTTCACACCAAACGTGCTGCACTCGAGAAGATCAACTTGAAATTCATCGACACAAGCTCCAAGTTTGGTCACGGACGATTCCAGACTGTAGCAGACAAAACTTCGTTCATGGGTCAGCTCAAGAAGGATCGTATCCGCGAGGAAGCTGCTCAATCTGCTGCCGCTGCTCCGGCAGCGCCAGCAACGCAGTAATTCAACTTGTATTATTGTTGCTGAAAAAATCAATAAAAACGTCTAAAAATATACCAATCTGTATGAATTATTTATAATTAGTCTTAATTTCAGCTTTCCATTCAGCGTCTCCTATAACTTTGACGTCTTGGAAATGCATTAACTGGGCTGCGAAAGCGAAATAAACAAACATGCTCCTTCAGCATCCTGTTCGTATTTATAATATATAATTTTGGGAATGAAGCTCAAGTGACTTAATTAATATGAACCAAATACTGAGTTAGTATATATAATTAATATTTGAACGGTGGTACACGCGCTAAAACAAGCGAAAGTTTCGTTGTAAAATTAATTTATCTGTATGAAGTCTGCAATTAGTCAGTTTGTCTGAAGTGCGCGTCTTTTGTTTATCTTCAATGAAAAGTGATGGTATAAGATTAATTTTTAAAAGAATCTTACATTGTCGTATCAAACGTTGAGATGAACGTTGTAGATAAACGAAAATCGGTCAATTCATCGAGAGGAAGAGGCGGTAGACAGAATACTCGAGTTGATCGCGGACTTCAAATATTTCCGAAATATCGTAAGTCTTTTTACAATCTACACCAGAAAGTATAAAAAATAATTATTGCAAACTTGCTATCCTTTCAGATCCTTTTCAAATACGTATATGTACGTAAAACATATATTTGCGTTTTTAGAGCTTTATGGAGCTTCACAACAACCTGTTCGATCAAATGGATTCAATACTGTAAACACTAAAATGGCTGCATTAAAAACACCGGCCAAAAATAATCGTAAATCAAGTACATCTTCCTCGTCTGTCACTCGCAGCAGCCAGCGAAAGATTTCGACGTAAATAGAATTCATGCACGGAGATCCAGTTGTAATAATATCACTGATAGATGGTGACCAGTTTTCTTGAACATTTACAGACCTTATAATACCGGCGTCACTGGAAGCTCGTCAACACCTACGACAGGAGCAGGTTCACCATTTGTTATCGGTATATCGTCAGTCTACGCACAACATGATTCTTTTGGAACTTATTTACTTTTCATACATGAATCTTTCTTAACAGCGATCACTGAAGGCCGTGGAGACGCCAGGGGGGAAGTGGGTATTGCTGTGGTAAACGTGCAGCACCCACATCTAATTCTTTCCCAGATCAGCGATCGTCATGCCTATATGAAAACCTTGACAAAAGTTCTCCTCTTCAAACCGATCGAAGTAAATTTCACGTTTGCTATGAGAATAATATGTCAAAATTTTCCAAGCATCATGCAGCGCAATATGCCTCACAGATTATCATGCCGGATACAATGATTAGGAAGAGCGGGACTGGTGGAAATCTCTACGAGTGTATAAGGGATAAGTTTCCTGGACTCAATATCGCTGCTGTTTCACGACAGCATTTCAGTAATACAGACGGCTTGGATCGCATAAGAACATTATGTGCCCCCGAATATTCTTCCGTGGAAATATACGTGAAGCAGAAGTTTGTAGATTATAAATTTTCGGTTATAATATTCCTGCCATTTCTCATTGTTCTTAACGTCATTTTTACAGATTCTATGCCCTTGCAGCCGCTGGTGCTTTGCTAAAGTATATAGAGTACACGCAGAATATTTTATACGTGGAGAAGTCAATGTACGTCGAGTTTCAGAGTTCTCAAGATACAACTGTTATCGGTATTTGAAACAAATTTGCCCTAAACTCAGTGCATGTGTGCGCATGGCTCACCTCAGGAAATCCTTACGTTATTGCTGTGAAATATCTATATGTGTATTATTTATACATGTTACTCATCCTTCAGATATAGACATAGACAGTGCTCAGAACTTGGAACTAGTAACACATGATAAAAATTTCAACAAATACACGCTGCTAGGTATGATGGACAGATGCTTGACTCCAGGAGGTAAAAGATACCTGCGAGCCTCAATTTTGCAGCCCTCTTGTAATAAGCGTATAATCGAAGATCGCCAAGCTTGTGTCTCTGAACTGGTTGAGGATAATCCGTTAATGATATCTGTACAGGTATAAGCATTTACACGTTTTCTTTTTTACCACCTTGCAACATGTCCGCAGCACTCCTTGTCAATATAATTGTAACAATTATCATCCGCAGTCTCATATAAGAAGATTATGCAACGTTGATCAGCTCCTTGTTGTCGGTCTGAACTCACCACAGAAAGATAATGTAGCAAGTGCGGAAAAATACTTAAACTATGTACTTTCACTAAAAACTACTTTGGAAGTTATTCCTTTGCTGCATACAGCTCTCCGAAATACAAAGGCGAATTTTTTTAGAAAAGTCTTGGAGGTTCGTAGCGTCTTCTTTACGTACTATAGAGTACATCAAATCTTAGGCACACTCAAATTTCCCTACCTGTTTCATTATTGACAAACCAGAATCTGAAAGATAAACGGTATGACTTGATGATGGATAAGATTCTGGAAGTTCTACAACCTGATGCGCAATATGTGGCAGGTTTCAATACCTCAACCATGCAGCGCTGCTTTGCTCTGAAGAGCGGATTAAATGACATGCTAGATATCGCTCGGCAAGCTTACTGCGAACTCATAGATGACATGAAAGGTTGTACCTTATCTCATGTAGCAGAGGTCTAGTAACTTTGTGCCTTCTCTTTGCTGAACGGAAGTATATTATTTTTCCACAGGAATGGTTGAGACTCTGGCTCTGAAGTATAATTTACCATTGATATTAGGATGTAGCGCTTCGCTCGGATATCATATACAGATGGATTCCCCGAAGTATAGACCAATTAAAATCACAAACCTACCACGTATATTTATAGAAGTAAGTAGTTGCATAATTCTGTTTTATAAAGCTTATTACTGACTTTACAACATTCTATTTTTTTCAGGTGCAAAAGCATAAGAATAGTTATCTCATGACAACGGAAGCCTTGCTAGTATTGAGTCAACGATGTAAAGATGCTTGCGAAGAACTCCATCTAATGAGCAATGTGTAAGCTGCTCTATAAACCATGAAAAAAGAAATCCAAAAAGTATCAAAATAATCCTTAATGTGCTCATTTTTCCACAGTATGCTGAAAGGAGTCCTTAATGATATCAGAGAACATATCAGTTGTCTGTATCAGCTGAGTAATGACATAGCAGAGCTCGACCTCATAGTCTCACTGGCACGTATAAGCTCACTTTCCAACTATACCAGGCCGTCGTTTGGCTCAAGAACCGAATTGAAAAATTCCATGCATCCGCTGATGGATCTCACTGGTACTGGTGTTCCGGTTCCTAATGATGTGGTATGTTACCAACTAGTAAAATGTACCCACTTTCTACCTTGAGCAGCCAGCTGGAAATATCTGCATAATACTTAATCTTCTTTGTCAATTGTAGAATGTGTCACCTACACATAATTTTAATGTAATAACTGGACCTAATATGGGAGGGAAATCAGTTTATTTGAGGCAAATTGTGATGCTACAGATAATGGCACAGGTAATTTATCTCATTCAAACGTGCGATGATGTATGTAATTATTTTTCATAAAGTCTCAAATTGTACATTCTTTGTATGTACGTATCTATATTTGTTACAGATTGGATGTTATGTGCCAGCAGAAATAGCTGAGTTTCGAATAACCGATCGAATCTTTTGCAGACTATGTTTTGAAGATAGCATCGAATGCAATGCATCAAGTTTTGTTCTAGAGGTGAGTGAGTAATTTATAATATAAACTACAGAGTAATAATGAATATACTAAACATTATTAAGTATTTCTAAAAATTATTTTAAATTTCCCTAGATCAAGGAAACGCAGTATATTTTACAAACAGTAACATCCAATTCACTTGTGATAATAGACGAGCTATGCAGAGGAACAACCGTTGAGGAAGGAGAAACGATTGCGTTTGCTATTTGCGAACAACTACTGAATACATCAGCATTTGTGTTCTTCACTACACACTTTCTAAGTTTAACTCTCCTAGCCGAATTATATCCTAATGTCACGAAGTAAATATTAATGCCGAATTTCAGTTTTGTGGTCTAGAACAAGTCTTTAATTGTATATTATATATTGCAGCTACCATTTTGGAACCATGTGCCGGCCTGTGGAAGGCTCTACAGAGCAGAGACTGATTTACACTCACAAACTAAACCCTGGAATCATTTTCGCAAAAAATTATGGGCTGTCATTAGCTGAGACTTCTGGAATTCGTATCTCAATAGTCAAACACGCACGGCTGTTGGTTCAAAAGTCAAGAGAAGGAACTAAAGTAATCGATGATTTAGCAGCTACAATATATTTGTACCATTTTTAGCAATTCAATGATATTGATATAATGTGTTAATATTATTGGATATAATTGACATCATGTTGCAGCCCGTGATACAAAGTCAGCAAATTGTGAATATAGAAGGGAAGATATGCTACGACGAGGTTTCAAAAATCCACCGCCTTATTCAAGATGGCGAGTTCAATGTGAAAACAGTTCTCGAATGTGTTAGAAGACTTGAAAATTCTAACATTTCCATTTCTGAGCAAGAGAATTCTTCATGCAATGACCAAAATACAGGCTCTGCCCAGAGCTCTATGCTTTCTATTACAGAGAGATATAACAGACTTCGCCAGAAAAGACTTCTAGACACTCCGGCATCAGATGGCAATTTAATGGCCCAGAGATCTTTCGTGGAACCAAAAGCAGGACCAAGTAATATTGTAATGAATACCAATTCACTAGGCCCCTCGCCAAGTAAAAAGTCTCAAGTGATTGAGATGCCTCATTCTGCAATCTGCCTTACGGAAGGAAAAATTGTGACAGATTTTGGAAAACAAGATTTGCGAAGACTGAGGACATATTCCTGGAAAGAAGAATCAAAACCCATCAGACAGATTACTTCATTCCCAAACCCGCAAAATATTGAACCACCTCATTCTCCGGCACCAACAATAAAACTTGATGAACAACCGTACGAGTTCTCACCTCAAAATTCAAACAAAAGTGAAAGTCCGTCAATAATAGACCTAGTATCGCAGTTATCAACCGATACTATTATGGCGAAAATTAGCGCGCGTAGAAAGGAGGCAGAGATATTTAGACAAATCGAGGGCGAGAATTTTCAAGAACTTCAATTTTACAACTCGATCCTTTCACGAACTGCCAGCTCAGTTACAATTAAAAATATCAAGCATCAGTAGTTACTAAGACCTAATACTTCTCTGTTATTACTGAAATATTTAATTAAATTATAACATGAAGGAACATTATTAGATATTAAACAAGTAAATACTATGAATTTGAATAACATATTTCTCTCGTCATTTTATTCTGCAAGGTTATTTTGCGTAACCGGCTTTGGGGGTATTAACAGTTTCACGTATTATCAACCAAGCAGCTGTTCACGCCGGTAAAAGTTCTTCATACGCAACACCTATCGCATGCAAAACGTTGGTAACATAACGTCGTCCTTGTGAAATTGAAAAGTTGAGAAAATCCCGTTCAAGACAGGAAATATCCGTAAGTGGTCGGAGAATTCATACTTCCACTGACGTCGCATGTTACGGCGATGCTCCAAATATTTGATCACGTTGCCCGTAGCTTACGTGGTGTTTTCACCCGGCCGTTGAGACCACAAAGGTATAGATATGTATACATAGAGTGTAAACAACGGTGTACGCGTCCCGTGAACGGATTCGAATCGGTTCTCTAAAGGACAGCAGATAATAATTCCCCTATGTAATTCTCTCGCCATCTCTGTCGCTCTACCCATCGAATGGCCACGAGAGGGAGAAGAACAGGTAAGCGCGTGCAGCTCCCCCCACTCCATGGGTAGAGCGACAGAGAGGGGGAGGGAATTATTATCTTCCGACCTTCAGAAAACAGATTTAAATTTCTCCTGAGCGTCGTGCGGCATCAGTCGTTTCCGAGCAATCGAAGAAAGATTACGTGTTCTTAGTATCAGTTCAACATTCAGACCGCGTTGTTCGATCTGTGAATTTCCACCATAATCATCTGTGAGTAATACACGAGGAGCATCGTGTAGCCTGCAGAGAAACAGAGTTACTAAAATAAAAACATCCTGTGAACGTTGAAGGTCAATTACGTGTCGCGAGTTTCCATTGTTTTGTGTAACTTCTGATTTCAGTGAATTCTATTTTTGTCTCTGTGCGTCGAGTGTCCATTTTATTATTATTTTGGCTGATTTTCGGCAAATGCGCAGTTGCATTGCTAGCAATTAAGTTTATTCGGTCGGTTTAAACAGACAGTTACAGCACAAAAAGCGAGTGTAGAATCGTGTGTTACTGCGGTGCGGATTTTTGCATAATAAGAGATAAGTGAAGATCTGAATTGTGTAAAAAGTGCGTCGCTTCATCAGTGAACCCGAGATGCTGCAAGACTACTACAAGTAAAAGTGTGGAGCAGCCCACAGTTGAGGTACTTATATTACGAATACGAATCGTTATTTTAATTATTGATTGATAATTCAAGGTGGTACATATAAATCCGAACTTTTGTTCTTGCAAAACATGCAATGCATTAATATTGAACTAGACAACAGTAATAATTAATTTTTAAACTGAAAAGCCAATGTATTAAATTTATTCCAATATTCTGTTTTGTTTTTTACAGATTTAAGCAGAGACTTCCGAGTAACTTTTCTCTTTCTCGGCAACGTTGGTGAGTTTGCATGTGTTAGGTTACGGGTATTTCCCTGGGATTCCTCAGTCACGTGGCGTGGCGGTAACAATTGTTACACAAATCTTCGATTTCTTAGTGGATAGGCTCATTCACGATCGCAACGTGCTTGACTTTCAGCCGAATAATTTTTATTTTTTTGGCAATTTCATTTACCGTAGCTTGCTTAAAGTTAGAAATTTTACACGTTGCTAATAGTGGAATGAGCATCGCGACAGGTAACCATCGCTTACTCGGCACTCGCGAGATCGAATTGTTTTGCAACCGATGTAATAGTCTACGTTTGAATTTACCGATGATGTCGTGTAAGTGGTGGGTTAACCTGAGGTTTGAACATATTCAATTATTCACAATATTGTTAAACCGATCAAATTTCAAAGTCTGGCATAACGTAACGTAATCCAATTGTATCTTTTTTTATACATAATTTTCAATCTTTTAACAGTCATCAAGTATTGATCAACTGCAGACTTAGCTCGCTTAGAAAAATGCTAATTGGCATACAGGATGTACTAATCAATTTTACAAAAGGTTAATGTACCGATAGTCTGCCAACATTTACTAAAATAATACATACAATACTAAAGTTAGTGAGATACAATCGCGATACTGTATTCTAAGTAGGCAGACTACGATACAAAAACATTTTGCTCCCAACAGGTAACCAATGAAAATGTAAGTCAATGACCACGGCGCAAATGATGAAGAATGATGTGTGTTGGAAAAAATGGAGTATCGTCTAGATCGAATATAGGTAACCGGGTAGGTAGGTGTACGTTTTGGGATCCGTCGCGGAGTTTATGCATGTGTGTGTGATAGTCTCTCTTTTCCGTTGGGTGGTTACGTTGGGAAACAGGCAAGGGTAGGAAGGACGCGATGTACCGCGATGTTACTAACTTTTGTAATCCACAGCGTCAAACGATCACAGAAATTTTGTCCCAAAATACTCCGTATTCGAGGTTTTCGACCATTTGTAAGCATTTGAATATTAAGGAGATTGAATGTTCCATTTCATTTCACTCTGCAACTATTTTTCAATCGTTATTCAATTCAATTATTTAGTCATTACCGATCACTATTCCATTCAATTGATCTCTGTGATCGTCGGCATGGGCAAAACGCATCTCTGGACCATCTATAGCGTTCCGTGGTACGCTAGATGGGGAGAGATGCTGAGCTCGAAGACGTCGCGTCGAAGAGGACCGCCGACCGTCACGCCACACAATAATGCATGCCCTCCAACCTCCCTCCCGATTTCGATTCGAATTGTAATCTGAGAACAACAATCCGCATAGCAATGTATCGAATTCAAAAAGATGCAGATGTGGATTGGGGTTCTACAGAAGTTTTCGGAGAAGTCCCAGATATTCCAAATGTTTTGACAGTTTAATCTGTCGCGCCTTTTTGCGCGTAGATTAATCACGAGAATCGGACGCAGCCTTTTGCGCGTAAATTAATAACGGTAATCGGACACGCCTTTTTGCGCGTCGATTTTGCAAACGGTGTATAAAAAAAGTTATGCACTTTCGACGTGCTTTCGACGTGCTGATCTTTCACCTTTTCGGTTAATTTTTTGACGAATAACAATATTTTCAAGTTCCACAGCGCCTTTTGCGCGTGGACTTGATACCCTTCAGTTATGAGAGAAAGCGCGGCATTTGAAAGCCGACGCTGAACGCGCATGAACAAAATAATCCCGGTAGTGCGTACTAGTATTGAAGAACCTTGGCGTAAGTATTTATGAAATATATCTGAAATGTACAGAAATACTCGTTTAACTGGTCGTATTATTTTCTGTTTCAGGGTAACAAAACTAATTTTTTAATAAATGCACTGAGAGCTATAAAATGTTCGGTTGAAAAAGATATTCACTTTAACAATTCAAAGCAAAAAGAGATGTCGATTCAAAAAATTAAAATTTTTTTTTATTCATCAATACAATTGATAATTGAAGCAATTAATATTAAGGTGAATGTCATGTTGGACTCGACTCATTTTTTATTAGTGTATATGTATCGTGCTAACCATACTTTCATCTGTTTCAGTTACTAAAACCATTTTCTGTTTCAGCTAACCAAACTTTTTGTCTGTTTCAGCTAATCAAACCTTTTGTATGTTTCAGCTAAGCATATTTTCTGTCTATTTCAGCTAGATAAAAATTTTAAGATTGTTTCAGTTAATCAAAACTTTTGTCTATTATAGCTAATCAAACCTTTTGTCTGTTTCAGCTCATTAAACTTTCTGTCTCTTTCAGCTAATCTTGCCTTTTATTTGTTTCAGCTAATCGAACCCTTTGTCTAATTTCAGTTAATCAAAATTTTTGTCCGTTTCAGCTAATCAAATCTTTCGTCTGTTTCAGCTAATAAATCTTTTTGTCCATTTCAGCTAATCAAACCTTTTGTCTGTTCCAGCTAATCAAGCTTTTTGTCCATTTCAGCCAGTTGAACTTTCTGACTCTTTCAGCTAACCAAACTTTTTGTCTGTTTCAGCTAATCAAACCTTTTGTATGTTTCAGCTAAGCATATTTTCTGTCTATTTCAGCTAAATAAATCTTTTAAGATTGTTTCAGTTAATCAAAACTTTTGTCTGTTATAGCTAATCAAACCTTTTGTCTGTTTCAGCTCATTAAACTTTCTGTTTCTTTCAGCTAATCGAACTTTTTGACTGTTTCGGCTAATGAAATTTTCTGTACATTTCAACTTATTAATTTGTTTCTTTTTTCGTTAATTGTATTTTTTACTCATCAAAGCTAAGTATATTTTTGTCTCTATCGATATATGTCACTAATTATATTTTTATCTGTTCTAGGTAACTGAGTTTTATTAACTATATTGACAAATTAGAACACATATGAACTGAAAAATTTCGAACAAACTGCAAATATACGCGAGTACAAATTGACTGGGAAAAACAATTTACCATAATTGACATGTGAAAAATAGTCACCTGGAATTTTTCGAAGAACGTAAGATCGATCTTGCAAGTATTCTCCGTGGAGTAGGCCTACTGGGGATACCACGTAAAAAAAAACACGCCGGGTGCTCTACCGCTTGCGGTGGTGTGGAAACGAGCACAAGTGAATTTATTTTCACTGGTCAAATACTAACATATTGTAGTTTTTCAAACGACAATTTTATTCTTGCGTAGAGTTAACTCATTGTCAATAAAACTCACGCCTCGATAATGTAGAACGCATGCGGGGAATCGTAATACTTTCGGATTTCTCTAGTTTACTCAGGGTGAATTCTACGTAAATACATTTATCTTTTTGATAAATTTCGTTTCTTAATTATAGTCAACAAGTTGCATATACCTTTGGCAATTTAGTAACTCATTAACGTTTTAACAATGTCTCCTCTTCACTTCGTGAAATTCTTCTACCTAAGTCTGCAAAATTTGTAAATTCTGGATGCGGAGATCTATGTTAATACTTCAACAGATCAGAATATTGTCTCAGAAAAAACCAATGGATTGTGGGAAGCAGAACACCCTTGTAGCTTCCGAAAGGTCTTACAACTTTTTATCCGTATTTGTTTAACAGAGAATTCGGAAAATTCATCTTTAAGTGATATCAGTCGTTAGTTTCTGATATTCTATATATAGTATTATTACACAATTGTATCCTCTGGGTAATATTATTATTAGGGGTTACCAGAAAAGTGCTAAAATTCCGGATAAAATAGTATCGACGTTGTCGGGAATACGTATTATCAAACTCGAAATTTCTAACAATCAACACGGGCATGTTTCACGTGACTAATGTCAACTACCGACATTTTAAATAACGCGCTTCACGTCCGATTCCAGTGTCGCTTCTATTGTTGTTGTTTTTTTTTGTCCGTGCTTTGCCGTGCTTGTAATTCATCAACTGCACAATGCGTGCTATTTACGTTCTGCCGTTTGTATTCTCACGTTAAACTTTCTTTCGTTAAATTATGAAATTTGAAATTGCTTGAGATGGTGAACACAATATCCATGCACTCAACCAGTTAGAATTCATCATTGTCAGACCTCAAGTAAAATATTACTGTAAGTATAGTTGCAGTGTGTATTTGTAAGAGGTTATGTTACCAGCTCGATAAGTTCAAACTTGTAACTTTGTTGACGCGAACCACGAACGTGAAATATTATTAATTCAGGAATCTGTCGTGCGGCACAGAATGTCAGAAATCAACGAAGAGCGTGAAAAACAACTTCAAGACTTGAATAGCTTCATTCAGTTGTCTTACGAACAACTAACCAGTGTTGTATCTTCGCTAGGCTGGACCATAGAGAGCATTTCAAACGAGGTATCTCAGTTTTTGTTTCTTTCAAATGATATTTGACACTTCACACGTTTCTGAATTTCTGGAAATTCACTTAATTCAGAGCCAGACCACTGTTGCTTGCCCGTTTGATAATGGTCATCGAGTCAGGGAAGCTAGTCTTGGAAAGCATTTGGAAAAATGCCAATGGAAAGCTGAGGGGTACACGGAATATGATTTACCCCTCTCAGAGCCTTGCCCATCTGTTGATCCTTCATCTTCCATTAAATTTGGTAACAAAACTCGAACTGATATGCTTATAGATGCCTGTTTGTTTCTAAGAAACAGTTGTTCTAAATTTATTATTTGTAGATGAACATCTGCAGGATGAGGTATTGCTAAAAGCTCGCGAACAAGATCCTACAATGCATACAGGTTAGTGGTATACATTTTATATCTTCCATTTCTCTCTCATAATAATAATGTATTATCCAAATCCGTTTATCGCTATTAATTTACAACAATGACTCAATATGATGATGCCCGAACTCAGCTTATAGGTATATTAAATATTGCAATTTTTTCCAGAAGTATATCAGTGTTGTCCTTGGATTGTGCTCAATATATCCTTTTTGATATCCTTTTTATAAAGAAAAATGGACAATAACGTGCTATTTCTTGTCTGAGAAAGATGTAAATAATTATTTAGCATTGACCAGTCACGAAAAAAAAAAATTGTAAAAAATTTGCTTTATACATGACGTCATGTTTCTCAATCAAATATTCTGATGCTATCGCAACAGCAGCAGGTATCGGTGACAGATTAATTCCTCGAACATCGGACAGACTCACAGCAAGTTTCACTAGCGATGAGAGAAAAGCTGTTTACGATTACGTTATAGCCAACACAATTACGCCTGACATTGGATGTGACATTGCAGATATGAATAACGTGTGAGTTGAATAATATTTCATCAAACATGATGTTTATTTCTAAGAATAAATGATAACGTTACATTATTTTATTCAGAACCAAGAAAGACAAAGATTCTCCAAAAACTTCCCTCCTTGAGTTACTAGCACAGGAACGTAATTTGAAACGAAGAAGAGCCAAGCATCGAGGTGTTCATACAAATAAAAAATCTCAAGTTGAAATATTACGAGAAGTGATCAATCAACAGATGGAAATGTATGAAGAGTACATCACTGATTCCTTAATAAAAATAGAGCCTAAGTCTTCTGTTAAATTGGAAGCAAGTTCGTCAAATTTTCACACCGATTTTGATAAGAAAAATCTAGGAAATAAATATTCCTCCGAGTGGCCGAGAAAAAGCTCCACTAAAAGTGACAAAAAGAAGAACTTTTATGCGTTTTCGCCGGGCAAAAAATCCCCCACACAGAATAATGACCTCGATTGTGTCAAGAGAAGAAACAGGTCTCTGTCCCGAGGTAGTGAAAGACAACAGCACCACTCCAGACACACGAGAGGTCGTTCAAAGGAAAGGAGTCGGCACCAGGATGTGAGTCGTAGATACCGAAGAAGGGAAGAAAAATCGTGGAACAAGGGAGAAAATAATTATCAAACAGAGGAGGATAAAACGAAGAAGCGAAAAAAACGAGGTCGGTCGCGGGAAAGGAGTGAAAAATATGTTGAGAAATCACGGCGACATGAAAAATATGATGGTGGTTATTTCTACAAACATCAGCGTGTACGTGATACGTCTAAAAATTCGAAGAAAAACCCTTGATTATATCTCTTCATCATTTACGAGCATTGAATTAGATTCGACATTCGATCATTATTAGGACTGTACATTTAGTTCAGAAAGAAAGTCGAATCAATAACTAAAGAATTAGGGATGAAAATATGGCAATAAAATTGTTTTAAATCACATCCGAATTCAAGTTTCACCTGTATAATAACAGTATCATCCGTACTTTGTCAGTAGTTTTTGATCGATGTAATCTCATTTTATCAGCCTTACTCTAGGCAACCCGACGTACTGCAATGGTAATGACTGCAACCAACAGCACCTGATGCAAACTTCAGGTAGATCCTAGAATCACGAGTCGCGTTTATTGCCGAGGTTGAGGACTCGTGAGTTCAAAACTTCGAACGTTGTGTTAACGTGTTTGTGCTAAGGAATGGATTCAACGTTAAAAAAAAGTGGTAAAAAACACAGCACTCCTGTCTTGTATCAAAAAAATTTAGAACTATATTTTCCACTATCCGAAATACGATCGGGAGATACATCAACCTTGCGTGATGCGATTTATAGCGACTCGGACGATGGCGAGCGAAAATCAAAACAAACGCGCAGAAGAAGACTGATTCAAAACACCAATTTGTACGCTAAAATCAACAAGATTAACTCGAGCTCTGATTCTGAATATGAAACTTTCTATGAATGTGAAATAAATTCTTCGAATAACGAACGGCAGGTCACCAGCCTACTTCATAAGAAGACAGAAAATTTTTACGAAAGCACACAGTCTGATACGGATGTCACGATCCCACAAGTCGTTATTGCATCTCCTCAGCCTGGGGAATTATTTTACTCTCCAACGCAAGATATTCGCAAACACTATGGTGAATCGTTAAACTATCAGTCCAATGAATCACCACTGCATTTACAATATTGGAATTCTCCTAAGTTTCAGAGGCGTAGGTATTAGTTCTGCAGTTTTGCAATTCATAGAATACATTTGTTAAAATGTCTTGCGTTCCAGCACCTAACGTCTTGTTGTTCTCAGAATTTCAAGATCCTAGGCAGTACAGAAGCTATTCTGGACCTGGAAGAAAAGAGCGGTTGAGCCCGTCTAACATATCATTTTCCCCCAAGTGGGCAAACCCTGTCCCATCCAAATACAGTTCACCGAGTCAAATCCCACCTGTAGTTTGTGCACAGCCAAAAACTTCACCTGTTTATGAAACGAGACGTGGTAGCTCTGGATCTGGTTCAAAGAATTCACATTGGAATCGCTGCAAAATGCTTATAGCTCCGTTTCCTGAGAAAAAAAAACGTGTGGTGCCTGGGAACAGAAAAAAAGAGGAGTTGTACGATTCGAAGAAATCTCTAAAAGCTTCTAAGGAAAGCTGTGGATCAGTTTCAATGATACCAGTTGGAGCTAGGAAGCGGAGTGATAAGCGTAAGCTTCCAATTCAATCTAGTACACATACATCTTGTGATAATTTATTGTTGGGATCACCACTTCAAAAGACCAGCAAAATGGACCAAGGGCATCGTACAGCTGATCAAAATCACAAAGGCGAAAGCTTGAAAAATGATAGCAATTCCAGTTCATCAGAGGTAATTATATCCCATCCTCAGAAATCAACAATTCAAGTCATATCAAATATCAAGATAACAGATGGGCGATATGAAAATTTCTTAAAAAAACTCTACTCTAAACTTGATTGAATCAGAGCTAATCACAAATCTATTCTGACTTAAAATAAATGGGTTGTTATTACAAATATTAAAAAAAAAAATTACATTCATATCAAAATTCATGATCAACTAAAAATCTGGTTTATTTTGTGTATCTTTTTTTTTTTGTGGAATTTATTTTGTTTAATTTTCAAGGGTAATTGTTAATCGTTATGTGAAAAGAAGTTGAATATAATATATTTATTTTTTCAATGTAAGTGTAACAAACATCTACCTGGTTTTGTATATGCACTTATTTTAAGTTCTCTTGCTTTTGATTATATTAGCTGTAACTTGGCTTCCGTGAACACTTATTAGCAGCCTTGTGTATGGGAGGTTGCCAGTAAAATTTAAAATAATTAGTAAAAACTGGCTGTGAAAATTATACTTGTCGGTAATGTAACGTTTGAGCCAAAATTGTATGGCAAAGAGTCTTCCCATTTCTTGCAGTTCCTGCTACTCAAAACTTGTGCGCAAATCATTTGTGTAGTTGCTGATTGGCGATATTGTTTCCAGTTTATGATAGAACCGTGCATTTTACACTCTTTCAAAAACGACCTATGTATTTAATCTTACATCTCTATAACTTGTTCTATGCCCTATACAACGAGTTCTGTTGGAATATTCATAATGAAGTAATGAATGATTATTCACTCATTCAGGCAAAGGTACTTTCAACATTCACATAACTAAAAATTCTGAATAATATAATAATTATTTATTTAATTATAACGTACTTAAAACCTGTGTGAGACACAGATAGATAATATAAAATATTAAAATTTCAAACGTTACATGTATTATATGTTTCGAATTGAAACTAGTATTGAAAAATAATATTTATATATTTACGAATAGAAATATTAATAATATGAGTTTTTTATCTCTACGATTAGTGATGAGCATTGATATAATTAGGCAATATATCCATAACAATCTAAGTTATAATGCATCATGTTTGTATTTGAAATTGCTGTACAGAGTAAAAGTTTATTTATCATCAAACTGAAAACAAGTTGTCGAACATTTGGTGGAACCTTTGATAGGATTATGTCAAAAGGTACGGAATATGAACCGAATTTAGTTCAGGGTCAGAAAAGAATTGCTAATCGTAAATGGGACAATCAAATCACTGGAAAAGTACTGGCAAAAATGTTCGTGATCTAGAAAGATTATTATGAAAAATGTGATGTTACGTCAATGATGTCATACTAAATTGAATATCCGATGCAATTATGAATTTTTTTGGCACCTATTTCGGCTTTCTAATTTATTTGCTGACATATTACCATTCCTAACTTTAACCAAAGTACGTGGTTTCCACAAATAGTTTAGCGCAAATTTGATAGACACGTACTAGTATCAATACACAAGCTTTACATTTAGATTCACGTACGTAACGTTGAAAGTAAGATTACTTATATCGCCTCTAACAATTTATGATATTAATTCAACACATGGCTATGATAATTTCGAACGTATTCTCAGTTATCTTATGTTGCCAAGTGTTCAGAAGCGAATGAATGAGACGAATTACTTTTATTGATATAAGTTTGTATTGTATATCACTGTAAACTTCTGTATCATTTTCTAAACTGTTGTTTTTCTTCTCCATGTAAAATAAAATAAAAGTAAATTTTGTAATAAACTAACCAATGAATTTTTCAGTTACGTATCGTAACGATTAGGTAAGTTTTATATTTATCATTATAATAGATGTATTATTACTGATAATAAACTACACACAGGGCACAGGAAAACAAATTCGAACTCACTGGTGATGAGACAAATTAACGACAACAGAGTCAGGGCGGCTAGGTAGTCTAGTGGAGTAAGGCTCCGGTCAAGCATCTCTAGACGCCAGGTTTGATTCCTGACTCCGTCGTTAATTTTTCGAATTTACATTCTTTCGATAATAAACTACGTTGGTCGACAACCAGCCGAGTTGCAGTAGCAATAGGTATATCTTACTAGATAATCCGATTGATTCCCTAAGCACAAAAAGCTGGGTATAGAACATCACTAATAAGAATACAGCATTTTATAGTTGCGGTATACCACTGACTGTGTAATGTTAAATAATTATAAATAATAATAATAATGGCACAGCTAAGACAACAACTTTGCAATACACGTGCCACACGGTACTAAGCTCAGACAACACCAGCAAGTGGCTAATTCACTAATTAAGTGAAACATTTGATGGTTCAATAACGGTTATAAAGACTGTAAGTGAATTCCAGGCGCATTTACGTCTTTTAGATGGATAGATCAAGATGTATAAATATCCAAAAGTCTTTTGTCAATATGATGTCAAGATAATTCAATTCTTTTTACGATTCTTTTGAGCTCTTGGCATCTTTCGACCCTCGAGAAGTATCCTTATAATCTTTTTGCTGTTCCCTAGGCTCTCTGGAATCCCTGTCCTTAAAATCTCTCTGCGAACGTTGGCCTCGATACTTGCGATTTCCCTCACAATAATAGCTGCCACCGTTATGGTAGCCTCGTGGTCTATGTTGAAACGACGGATAACTGAAGCTTTCAGCTTTGTTTGTGCTGCTGCGGAGCTGTGGTAAGACCGTACCTCCTCCATTTGCAGAATCCTGTCCTTGTTTGTCGTGGCGACCGCGACCTCTGTACTCAGAATTGTGGTCAAAGCTGAATGAAAAAAAGTAACTTATCGATAGTAAGACGCTTATGACTTTCCCCTTGAACTAGTATTATAGAATTTCAAACAGTAAACACCTGTTATTTCCTCTAGAGCTGTGATACCAGTAACTTTGATTGTGCAATGGTGGAAATCTGTGAGAATTTTGGTCCTGTCCTCCCCCTCCACTGCCACCCCCGCCTTGTCCTCGACTTCGATGTCCGTTACTCCCATGATTACGTCCACTTGTGTTTCCATTACTTTTATTTGCTGTTGCCTTCATGGCAGCTATTTCTCTTCGCTGATCTTCGTTTTCCCGACGTAAGCAAAGCACCATTGCTTCTGCATCTTCTAAGCGTGCGGCAAGGTCTGCTTGAAAAGCTTGCACGCCACTCCCTACTTGAACACCAACTTCGGCAGCAGCTGGCTTCTCTGCCAAACGCTGTAGCGAATCTAATTTCCTGAAATAATACGAAGCTTATATAAACTTCTTTTTCACTGAATCACAGTGTAATTTTTAGCTTGGTTTTCAGAAGCAAACTAATGTCATTTACTTTTTCTCCTGGTCAACAATTCCAATCAAGTATTGATTTTGCGATTTTGCTTCTTGAAGAGAGACTTTCAGGTCTTGAAGATCACGTTCCAAAAGTTCAACTTGAAGAGAAGAAACATTTACGGAACCTGGGCTGCCCTGAAAGTTTTAACGATTTGTCACATTTACATTTAATTTTACTTTTACCTAACATGTCAAAATGTCTTTTGCAAATACTAAACGTTACTAATATTTTTACAGACCTTGGACTTTGCAAATCCTGCTACAGTATCTTCCGGAGATGAAGGGTTGCTCACAGTGTTCACTGGACCATTTGAAAATACAAGTTGAAACTGCAAATCTGGTGAAATGGAGAAACTGGGATGAAAGAAATATCTTATGAGATCCAATGAGTGATGGACGAAAAAGGGCCTCTTGTCGCCAACAAACCTCTGTTTCTTTGACGCAGTGTTTCTACTTCCTTTTGCAAGGCAACTAGTATTGCTTGATGTTGCTCCTGCAGAAATTTCATGTTTTGCTCAAGCTGAGCTGCTCTATCTCCGCTCTCATTTGTTTGCTTGTGATGTACAGCCAACTCATTTCTGTTGGCCACTGCAACGAGTTCAGCATGAGGCTTCTTTGTCTGTATCAAAAGTTTTAAAAGTATGAAGTATTAGTAGTATTAGCACTCAGAATTTTTCTACATCCTCTAGATGCAAATAAAATTACCGGAGAGACAAAAGATGCAGTGAAATAAACGAATAGGAGACTTACTTGTGCAAAAGGTACTGTCGGCAGTTTAACAAGAACCTTAGACGTCATCGCTATGATTATTGTTTTCTTTTAAATGAATTTGTCAGAGGGTTAACAAACTTTTTAAATCTGCAACGCGACCGCATCCAATTTTGAATCCAACGAAATCATGTCGAGGAGTATAGAGAATTTGAATCTAGCAAGGCCTTGATTGATTCATATGTTATCGTTGCTGCATTCACGCGTTGAGAAAGTCTTTATTATTTTCAACCTGTAAGTAATAGCTGTTAAAGTCTCTATCTTATAATGAGTTTGTCATGCAAAAATATTAAAGTAATTAAGATATCCTGAAGAGATTGGTGCTGTGACAAAGAATATGCAAAAATAATTATGTCAAGTCGAATTACAAAATTATAAATACGTTTTGACATCTTTGTGACGATACGGCAAAAATTTTGACACCTGTGAGCAGAACAGGTAAGCAAATGCATAAATACATACATGTGTGTAAATGAAATATTGACAAAAGTATAAAAAAAAAAAAAAAATGCAAGCAAAGAAAATTATCCAACAACAAAACGTCTCTCAAAACAATTGTCAAGTCTACTGAATTCGCCTGTACCTAGTTATGTTGGAAAATAGTCTGTTGCACTGCTCGTTTTCCTTGCCTCTTTTATTTATACTTTTTACTTTTTGGCACGACGTACGTTTTCTGTGATACGCGATACGATCTGTAACGAATAAAACACCGGGTTCTGTGACAGACTAGCACAATGCTGGAATCCTCGCGCCTTGAATAAACGAGGATTGAAAATGCCGAAAGTATTGATCCGGGCAAACTCAGTTCTCGTCGACACAAGGGGACGACTGGGCACTACTGTTTGCCAACTCCCGATCTATCGCCCCTAATTTCTAACGTAGACTAAAGTGATTAGAAATAAATTAAAAAAAAAAAAAATGTCTACCATATAGTCTACACGAAGATGATCACTTTTATTTCAAAGCATATGTTATATTTTTTTAAATAAAACCGCTAAAGATCGGGTGAACGATCGTTTATCGGGGATTCCCGTTCAGTCGATCGGAAAACAAGAACGTTGATTGGCTATCGAACGGGGTGGTAGTTGATTCATGGGGTGAACGTAGTTAGATGGTAAAAAGTTTTAGTCTAGTTTCACGATCTGTGTCGAGTCTTTTACGTTCGCGGGTTTACGTAAACAAGAGAATTTTTATTTTATTTTCCAACACACACCTGTCACTCGAAGCAGCGTATTTTTACCGCACGTTAATCGACAAAAATATATTTTTTCTTTCGGTTTAGACAATTTGATATTCACCATTTACGAACAGAGACCTGATATCATTTAATTACCCACTGAAGGTTTCTACGCGCGAGGTGTAACGATTTATAAGTATGTCATTCCTACTAAAATCTATGGAGCAGTTCAATTATCTCAGCAACAAGGAGAGGGAGAATTTCTTCTTATCCGAAGATGATGACGAAGATGAATTTGACTTCAAGGTAGACTTAATTGCAATTCACTCTAGAACGATATTTGTTTTAATTTTTTACGACTTGGCAATTCTTTCACGTGCCTCGGACTTGGAACGCCTCGTCAACTGACCATTGATAAGGGAAATAAGTAACTAATGCTCTGTTTTCACCCCACACAGTATGTTCCTGCGAGTCAGTTCAAAAATGTTGTGAAAAATGTAAGGAGACAGAAAATTAAAATGAACGATGAACGGAAATGGAACTCATTTGTGAAAGAACAGCAATCGCTAGAGGAATCAGAGAACATACTGACCAACTTAGATCCTCTGGCGATGAGGAACATCAAAGAATTTCTGCGCGAGAATGTTGGCAATGTTGATAGGGAGCTGAAGAGGCTTGAAGAAGATGCTATGCCTGAAATAAATCAAATTTTCAAAAGCGTCGACACTGTAAAGAAGCCACAGACTCACACTGTGGTAGGTATCAATAGGTCGTCATCGAGAAATCCAATGCACAATTCAATCTTAGTGATAAAATAACGTTTCAGGTACAGGGATTGGTGAAAGCACCAACGACAAAGGAAACTGGTACAGGAAGTTCGAATGTCTTACTTACTATTCCAGAAGAACATAATCTGCATAACACGCGCAGCAAATTGGACAAGCCGAAGCCCAAGCATGAAAACAACACCAGGAAGTCATCCTCAGATCATATGGTACTGAGAAAAAATCAATCAAGGAAATTGCTCCATGTAATGGATGATTCGGAGTATAATTCCAGCCCAGAGCAGAGCCCAGATAGAGTCAGTGATAAGGCAGAAGATTTTTATGCGAGACGGGATCCAATAGTAGTCCAAAGAGTTCTTGCTATTCAAAAAAAGATTTCCTCGGTGTTAGATGAGATTTCATTCCAATTGGACAGAATTCCGCTTCCAGATGGCGACAGAGATCTTTCTCGGAGACTCCAGCGTGTTGCTGAATTTTCCGTTAGATTTTCCAGATATTATTTGTACGACTTGGGAAGACAAATAACAGACATGCAGCAACACATTCGCGCTATGTCCCCTAATGCGCGACCAAGACCCTGTCAAAGGAGCGTTACCTTTCATCTTCAAGCCATTAGTCAGAAGTTGATCACTGCGCATCAGATATTACTTCAAGGTTTGAGTGCTTATTGCAAGCATATACCGACTTCCATTGTTAAGGGACACCCTGGCAAGCTGAAAGAAATCCTGCAGGTGGTAATGGACCTGAAAGATATCTGCAACAAGGTTAACATTACCTCGGAGCATTATGGATCTGGAGATGCAGATATGCAGCCGCTTGTGAGTTGTCACATTCGTTTTTAGTATTTGCCAAATTATGCATGAAAGCCTTGCAGATGTTTTCGGTAATAATGATCTCTTGTGTTGACTGAATAAATTTAGATCAATGAGACTCATAAAAAGTGTGGCGTCATTCTCTCAAAGCTGCAACTGAAAGGCCTTGGATCAGACGATTCACAATTAATGAGTCATACAACCCCATCTACAACAGCTGCTGCACAAACATCTTCACGATCCAGACGAAGGTGTAAACAAAAACGATTATCTAGTCGGCTCAGCATGTATAGCACGGAAGCAAATGTTCCAAAGACACACACCACCCGAAGATCAAGTAAGTTAAACATAATTACAATGAAGATTAAATCAGACTACAAATGAATGGAGTAATATTTACGGTAAAGTCTAAGTGATTTATCGAACGTCTTATCTCCTTCCCCCAAATTTTTACAGGCACGTGCTTTTTGAAGGAAAAAAAATACTCCAATACAAATTCAAAGTTTATGCAGTACAATCGTTTAGCAACTCCTAAGCAACCAAATCCGAGTCCTGCAACTGTTAAATCGTTGCCCAAAGAAATAACTAGAATTCATCCTCAAAAAGTAAGACATCCTCAGAAGGAAGATAATATCAGAACAATGATGGACATGTTACCACCGGCAGACTCTGATGTTGTAAGCAAAAATCGCTCAACAAATTAGATTCTCCTATTACAGGTGATGGATCAGTACCTTCCATAATGTTTATTTCATTATCCAGAGTAGCAGTATTGATGCAGTGCCGATGAACAGATATTTTTGTACGAACTTGGTGACTGAAAAACCTGAAATGCCTCGACAGTTTTCTACGAGACCCAAAATTCCATCACATAGGACAACTAGTAAAGAATTGCAGAAGGTAAAAAGCAGCAAAACACTTATGGACGATCAAGAGTTGACCAAAAGAGTTACCATGATCACAGACGAACACTTATCATCGCTGGTACCTGTTATCGCTGATCTCATGTCTGTGATTACAAGCAAGGTGAAATCTTTGGATGGTTAAATTATATTTTACTAGGATTTTTCCGTAAATTTAACTTGATAAAAAAAGGAAAGTTTTCGTCATAAACTTTTTATTTTTGCAGCAAAACGACTTTGAAATAAGGCCGGTATCATCAACTTCAATGGAAACGCTTTTGGAATTCTTACAAAAATATCAATCCCCACAAAGTGAAGCGACAAAACTAACATCGCTCAGTTGCAATCGGTATTTTTTATTCTTACTTTATCAAATAAAATTCCTTGTCTCATGAATTGCATGTAACGAGTTTAGAACATATTTTTGAATAGATCCAAAGAAATCAGAAGTGGTTCGAAGAATATGCAGTTAATATGTGTGCCGTATGACGAGGAAAAGGATAAGGAATCGAAATGCAGTGATTACCCTTGTGAAATAAATTTGGAATGCTTGGACGAGACATCAGAAGTTCCTGAAGAAGTGACGACCATTAATTTATTCAATATAGAAACTAATTTAAAAATATTATTGATAAGTTGCACATTTATTCCAATTTACAGGAAACCACGCTCAGAATAGTTACTTCTACTCACGACATAAAGAAAAGCCCAGTGCAACTAATAGCACCTGTATCATTGGATTTTATAATTTCTGAATACCATCACAGATACAAATCCTTTATTCAGGCTAGTCCTATGTATTTGAGCAATACGAACAACAAACCGTGGGATGTTGTTGCATGGTAAATACGACTGAACGACATATTTTACGTTATAGATTAAGTTCGTTCAAAGATCCAAATCAGTCGAATTTCAATTTAATTCCCTCTTTGTTTTCTCTTTGATCCAGGATCGCTGACAAGCTTGTGGATGAATTGATAGCTGAAATATCTAAGGAACTTCAAATGGATAATATTATAAAGAAAATGTTTGATTTAGAATTTCAGGAGTTCTAGCAGCTAAGCAATTCTGTGCACGTGGAAAGATAACGATTCTGGAGAGTGAAAGCGATGTAGAAAAAGAACAATGCGAATTCTGAGGAATTGTTAAAAAATTACTAACTTTTGTACCATCATTTTACTTTTTTGTAAATAAACTATTATGTTTTCCATTTAATGCGTGAAATAAAATGTAACTGTTAAGACCTCTTGCCAAAAATTGAAATTTCGCGGGTCATTGTTAGAAAAACAAAGAAACGGCAGTTTACGATTTTTGAAACATTTGAAACTCGTAATTCGATCAATCGATGTCCGCACGTTGAGCGTATTCAAATGTTTTTCTTGAAGTTCGAATAATATTTCGCTGTTCGAACGCCGATTATTATTCGAAAGTGAATAGAACCCTCAGGAATAAAGAATATTTCAGATTCTTGATTAAAAACTTTAGATAGAGCAATTGAAAAAGTCCTTGAGTAATAATGGCTGGAGTACATAGATTAACATTAAGCTCCTTGCAACCAGAAATAAAAAATTCCTTAATCATTGGTATAATAATCAGTAAGCAGGAAGTAAAGATATTCCAAGCGAAAAATACGAGCTGTAAGTAAGCTTTTATTATCATTATCATCACAAATATTTGATTCAGTTATTCGCAGAGTTTAATTTTGTTCCATATGTTTTCCATAAGGTGTTTCAATATTTTACCACATCATAAAATAATTGATCAGCCTTGATGTTTTTATTACAGTCAGTACAGGGGAAAGAGGCGTGTGGAACTTCACACTGAGAGATTCCGTCATAGATTTTGCCAATGTGACAGTATGGGGAAGCAAAGAGTACATCGAAGGATTGTACACAAATTTTCGTATAGGACAAGTTGGTTTGTACATATTGCTCGAAGAAATGATTAGACAGTATCTCGACAAGATTTTTTTTCAAAAAGTTTTATTTCTTCAAACGTTACAGTTGAATTGGTTAATCCAAAAATCAGTCTGCGTCAGGGCAACGACAGGGGAGAAATGTTTGTTCCATCTGTCTCGTCTCAATTCAATATTACCCTGAATCAAGGAACTTCGGATATGCACATCCACAATTCCCCAGATCGGGCTAAGTACGTTAGTTTGCTCACGCTACCGACAAAAAATCTTAATCAAATACAGCCGTTGGATGCTGTTATGAAGAATATTGAACAAATGAAAAATGAGCATGTCGATATCATGGTCGTTCTCATGTCGGTAAGTGCACCAAGCAGAAAATAAATCACATTCTATTGTAGCGCTTCATAGAAGAATATTTGATAGGCACAAGTTAATAATTGACTCGAATTTTGCGATGCCCACCTACTTAGTTGCACATACACCTGTAAGTAATTTTTTCAGATGACTCCAATGCGCCAGTTAACAACAAAAGATGGAAGAGATACAGTATGTCGTGATATTGATGTAAATGATGGTTCTATCGAGGCTTCAGTGAACCTACGTATTTGGGGAATTGACTGGGTAGAGAGGGCAGAATTCTGGCAAACCCGCCACACTGTCCTACTCCTAGCAGATGTCCTCATTACTTTCAACACGTTCAAGAAAAAGATGGCTTTAACAATCGGCACGTAAAAGGCCACGAGCAAATATTACCTAATGTGAATAATATCTGTACATCAGAGTTGCATTTAATATTATAATTTTTTTTGCTTTTCTCAGGAAGGAAAACTTTGATTACGGAAAATCCCAATGTTCCTCAAGCTCAAATCGTTAGGGCTGCGATTCGACATTTACCCGAACAACCTCTGATATCTGGAACTTCAGAAACTAACCGTAATCAATCTTATTATTGTTGTTGAAGCCTTATACAATTACAATGAAATTTTATGGAAATGAAAATGTTTCCATGATTATTTTGAACTATTCTAGCAAGCAGTGTCACAAATTTGATGACTGTGCGACAGATTTGTGAGAAAGTGGAACACAACGAATCCAATGTTGAACAAGTACTGTTCACAGCTCTTATTCATGTAGTCATTAACCAGATGAATTTTGAACATAAATCTGTTGTGTCGACAAAGTGGCAAGTACTTTTGCTTCAATGTAATCCACGTAACATCCGAACGATTTTTACTAAAGATTCATTGTTTATGTTTCTAGTGCGCTATGTAAGAAATGGGTACAGCCTGATAAGGAGTCTTGCTTGAATCCCAATTGTCCATGCGGCAATGGGACACGAACGCCTGAAAATGTGTCCCATTTCAACTTCAAGTTGAACGTAAGCGATCATACCGGACACCTCGTTGGTTGTAGATTAATTGGTGTTGCTGCTGAGGATTTTCTCAAGTGCACTGTTCAAGATTTCAAGGTAAGACGACTTGTCGATAATTGAAAAGGTAAACTTTAATACAAATTTAAAATATTTTGGTTTAGGGAATGTCTTTGAAAGAGCGGGACGAACTGAAGTGGCACTGTCTGCTGGAAAAGTGCAGCATTGTACTGCAAGTTGTTGGCCCGACAGCTTCGTGGCCTTCACCTGTATATAATGTCCTGTCAGTGAAACGGCTTGAAGAAAATATGCGACCTGGAGAAAATGCAAGCACCAGTGGATTATATTCTTAAACAGAGAGTGCAAAAAAATTGTTAACCACCGAAAAAATTTTGAGAATGGACAGTTTCAATAATTGATTCAATAACCGATCGTATAAGAAATGACAAAATATTTATTCGTATTTTTTTTTTAGTACATATATATCCTTCAATACATAATAATACTTTCCTGAAATATTGAATACATATATACTCAACGTTTTGATTTGATTTTAAACCTGAAAGTAATCACTTGTTTCAGCAGTAGAGGTTTAGGCAAATTCCGTATCAATTATGGTATATAATACATAATAGTCTTTCAATGTATTAAATGTAGCTTACTGGATACTCTGGTGTAGATCTGTAATATTGTAGTTAAAGTTACAAAATTGGCGTGTGGAGTTCTTCTGGATGGAATGGAACATTTCTAATATTTCCTGGTAGTACCATTGGGACCACTTTTATGCGAAAGTCGTAAGGAAGAAAATCTTGACAGAATTTATAGAAATCGTTTCTAGTTTTTATTATTCCCAGATGAGCCATTTCTTTTATTAAATCCTGTACATTTTCCTTATAGTTTTCATATTTTTTACGTCTGATTACCAGTGATACAACGTCACTTAATAAAGTAATAAACTTTTCAGACCGAATCCTGGCTTTGAGTTTGTATTTTGGTTCCATTTGTTTCCACAAAAATTTATACAAGTGATTGGTAGCCCATAGTTTGGGTCTTGGAAGCTTTGGTCTTTTATATACTTTTCCATCCACAATATAAGCTTTGTTAGGTTCCACTAATGGTGTTTTACGCTGGTTTCTGACAGGATTCTTCTGGCTTGCCAATTTTTCTGAATTAGTAACAGCAGCCCTCGGCTTTGCAGTCTTTATAAAGTAGGATTCAATTCCACTGTTCTGTGGCAAACCAAATTTCTTCTTCAATTGTTCAAGTGCACCTTTTAGGCGAGCCGCTTTTTCAGGATCTGTTTGAGTACTCAGTTGCGCTCTCTGTGACAAATCAAGATGCTGAGTTGATTCTCTTTCATTGTGAGAATCAGAGCCTGTGTTTTTTTCTATAACATCTTGAGCAGCGCTAGTGGCTCCAAAGTTCCTTTCAGAGCTGCTTTTATTTTTGTTGCTGGAGAATAGTCCCTTACTTTTTCTTGTCGTATCGCCATTGATTTTCGGCAATGATTTAGAAACTTCCCCTACGTTCTGTATCTCTTTCCAACTAGTGTTCACACTAGGCTGAAATTCGTCATTTCCAGAAATTTCTTCAAAAGAACGCACCTCAGGCAGCTTTGATGAACTACGTGTGACTACTTTTGTAAGACTGACAGAACTCTTGGAGATAACTTCATCTCTAGTAATATCTTCACGATCTTCCTCTTCATCAGAAGTTATCATTAATCTAATGTTGGATCGCTCCTCTGTTATTTCATGATCGTATAGAGAATTCCTGTTACTTGCAGCACGTGACTGGCTAGCAAATTCTTCTGGGTCAGCGTTGCTTTTGCTTCTAGATTGACGGATTGGTAATCTTGGTGATGGACGTACTGGCGTGTCTTCATCGTAGTTTCTAGTCATGGATTGTCTCTCAAAATCAGACTTTTCTGATTCGTACCTCGAACGTGTATGAGTATCAATTTTTTCACGTTCAGGGGTCTCAGAGTAAACAGGAGAACTGGAAGATTCCAAGGCTTGTGCAAACACTTGTTCCTGATTACTTTTTCGCTTTTTACGAAGAAAAGTCCCCCGTGATTTCTCGATACTGTCTTCTGAATGTAAATCCCTTTGTGGTGCCAGAATGTTGCTTTGTGAACCTGTCGAAAAAATTAATTGTCCAACGTCGATAGATGTGAAGATTATTAGATTAGTTAGATTACTCGAACTTTGTATAAAATGCCTTTCATATTGATTCCCACAACCCATGAAACTGTAGTATCAGACTTTGATTTAATAAAAAGATTTAAAGTTTACCTATGATTTGAGATGGCTGAGTGCCAGATTCAGTAATTACTTCATTTTGATTTGACTTCACTACCCCTTTATTTGAAGACCGATCACTCAGCTGTTCGTCTTCACTTTCATCGTTTAACAATTCAGAAAAATTCAGTGTTTTTCTCTTCCTAGTTGCTGTAAAGATGGTACGCTTCTTACGGGGTGATTTTGCTTGTGGAGATTTCGAAGTCTGCGAACTGATATCTACAATCAAATGAGAATGTAGAAAATTACATTTACGAACATTTTCAATACCAATAATTTAGATATCACCTGCCCAACTGCTCAAAAAATAGCTCTATACCTGTAATTGTTTCCTTCTGAATTGACTTCACCACCCCTTCATTCGAAGACTGATCACCCAGTTGTTCGTCTTCACTTTTATCATTTAATAGTTCAGAAAAATTTGGTGTTTTTCTCTTCCTAGTTGCTGTAAAGGTGGTACGCTTCTTACGGGGTGATTTTGCTTTTGGAGATTCTGAAACTCGCGAACTGATATCTACAACCAAAGGAGAATGTAGAATATTATATTTACGAACATTTTCAATACAAATAATTTAAATTTCACCTGCCCAACTGCTCAAAAAATAGCTCTATACCTGTAATTGTTTCCTTCTGATTTGAGTTCACCACATCTTCATTTGAAGACTGGTCACCTAGCTGTTCGTCTTCACTTTCATCAGTCAATAATTCAGAAAAATTCGGTATTTTTCTCTTCCTAGTTGCTGTAAAGATGGTTCGCTTCTTACGGGGTGATTTTGCTTGTGGAGATTCCAAAACCCGCGAGCTGACATCTATGACCAAATAAAAATGTAAAAAATTACATTCATGAAGATTTTCAACATCAATAATTTAAATTTCACCTGCCCAGTTGCTCATAAAATAGCTGTTTACCTGTTGATGAATTGTTCTGTAACTCATTGCGGTTCTGTGACGATGGACGTTTTAATTTCAATGTTTCTGCACTGTTAATAGACAGATTACTGTGATGGGCCACTATATTTTCATGAGGTGAGCTACTAATCGAATGCGATTCTTCTAATACATTTTCAAAAACATTGGGCAAATTGTTTTCAGGATTTTCATTAAGGTTCTCAGACACTCCTATTGGCGTAACTTGTCTTCTTTTTTTGAACGGCAGCTTCCGGACCTTTTCTATACTTTTACTAGTATCAGAAGTCGATGGGGAGACACTTGTGTCTTGCTTATCTCTGTCCTGAGTGGACCGATCACCCTTTTCAGAACTAATTGATACTTTTGATGATTCTAGTACATCAGAAAAAACATTCTTCTGTAAGCTCTCTCGCTTATTATGACGCAGTCTAGACTTCTGCTTAATCAGACTTTCGTCTATGGATGAAACATTCGAGATGTCTGAATCTGGCACATGGTTTTCTGGAATTGATAATTTAATTATGACACTCAAACAAGTTTGCTTTATTATAACAGTTCTTCAAGTATTGCATGTGCAGTCAACTCTAAGGAATGGTAACCATGGAGTGCCTTGTAGTGAAATCAACTGCATTTAGTTAAAAATCACTGCAAGGCTGTAGAAGTATTTATAAACTTGGGCTTACTCGACACATGGCTTTTATTCCTGGCAGCGGTAGATTGAACGCGCTTATGGGGTAGAATATCTGGTGTGTTATCGAGATCCTTCCACCAGGACTTTCGCAGCGGTGTTAAATCGGGCTCAGAATTTGAATCAAGTGTCGTTGCCTCATTTTGAATTGCACTGAAGCGCTTTGATGGACGTATGCTTACGGAATTATTTTCCAATTCTCGAAACCACAATGGATTACCTTAAGATACAAAGTTTCGTTCTGATGTGAAGTCAACGAGGGATGATAGTTGTTTAGTATAAAGTGACTGTCAAATCAACTCACCTTCATCGTCAATGTCGACGTTTGAATCGGAATCGAGTACGCCAGAAATTTCACTCTGAAAGCTTTGCCTGATACGTCGTCGTGAACTTCGACGGTCCGAATATCGCTTAGACATCTCCAAGTTTTTATCTAACGTTTTCGTCAAGTTTTCACGGTAAGATAAGCTTTTGATCGAATACAACGTTTTTACGTAATTTCAAACATTGTTTTCCTTCAGATGAGTGATTTGCGAGCACTTGCGCACATGGAAAAAATCTGGGTGTAGATGGTTGACAGTATTTGTAAACTAATGGTGGTTTAGTCCACCAGTTTTCATCTGCTTAGTCCTAATTCGTCGTAACAGATGTCGGGTCATAGGATTGTATTATCAGTGATACAAGATGGACTCTTGGTTGTTTATACAAACATAACCAACAATATTCTTGACATTTCATCGAGGTGTGCGAAACATGCCGTTGTTTTCAAACAAGTTTTCACCCAAAAAAACGCCTACTAGAAGAGCATTCGTTTCGTTGGCGAACAAGGATCTTAGCCCTAAAAGGATCGAAAAAGAATTAGGGCCTGATGTTGGACCCATACGTTTGCGACTCGGTGACCAAGAGACTGTATTCGACAGTGGACAGTGGATTCCTGGTAAATTCAGTCGAGCCAAATCTCAGAATACTTTTCCATTTTCCATTTCTTCATTTTCATAGAATCTGGCAAAGTTGGTGGAACTTACAAAGAGAATGAACGACTCCGAAAGGAAGTGAAGAAGCTTGAAGAGGAGAATAATATTCTAAAGCTAAAGTTCGAACTAATGCTTGACATGGTAATTATCCCTCTACTGTAATAAAAAGTCGTAAATGATGTCGTTAGTGCTATTAGTAAATTACACTCTCATTACTGTTATCTCTGTTTATTGGCTCGTCGTATCTCTGGGACACCAACAATACGCGTACAATTGTTTTAACGCAGTAGAAAAAAGATAGCGTATTACACCGTTCTTTATGAAAAATGAAAGTAATGTTACAGATTTGATCGTTAATTTTTTTCTAGCTGACGCAAACGACAGCGGAGTCTAATTTATATGGCAAAGAACTCGACGCTCGTAAAGATAAACCATCACACTCGAAAAGTACTTAGGTAATTACACATAATATCACATTTTTACAATTAAACTATCAAAGTCTTGAAGATTTTTCTTATTATTAAATTGATTCAATAAATTGTCTTAACCTGCATCATTTTGTGAACAGGTACGTCTGGTATGACCTGAAATATCGATAATTAAATTATCCATTTGGTAAATAAGTGTGGTAATTGTATACATCAAAAACATACCTTCTTGTCCGCAAAGACCGCACTTCCTTTTACTTGGATTTCTTGCTCTAGGAAGATTTGCATTTTGTGTATTTCTACCTCCTCGAAAGCCCCCTGTGTGTGTTCTCTGTCCATTATCGCATGAACCATCATCGTCATTTTCATCAGCCCATTTAAAAAATTTACATGTAGTGCCTATTCCTTGAGGGCATCCATAAAATTCTCTTCCTTTGTTAGGACCTTCCTTGTGTACGGTAAGTCTGTGGATATTACAGAGAGCAATTGGTGCTGGTAAAATTCGGATGTGCATTAAAATTTGAAGTAAGTCATTCTATTGGTGGACTCACTTTCTTGCCGGTTGCCCACACGTGCAGGTAATGCCTTGAGATGACGATGATCCGCCAGCTTCTCTATCGAACCTCATATTAGTTTGGCTCTGCTGTGTTTGATTACTATAGCTGCTATTGGTATTCCGAGATGGTTGCGAATGATTTCTGTTTGCATTATCATTGGGTAGAGCATTTTCTGCAGCCCAGAGAAAGAAGTCACAGCTGTTTTCTTGCGGTTTGGCACATTTGTAGAATTGTCTTCCTGCGGAAATTATTTTCAGTAAAAAATAAACAGAGAGCAAAAAATGTGTTACTAAGGTAACACTGTATTTCCAACTTACCTTTATTTGTCCCCTCTTTACGTACAGTAAGCTCTATTGCTCTTTCATGACAGTTACAGAGAATCGTGTCATCAGTCTCCATATTCTGTTGATTCTGATTACTAGACCGATTAGAAAACTTATTATGTCGTACAGAAGTCATCGAAGGTGCAGAGCTCCAAGTAGACACCCCAGAATCAGTACGGCTTGTGTCATTTGCTCTAGAATTATTTATCTGGCCATTAGGTTGCCTTTGTGCGTTTTGCCGTGTTTGATTTGTTCTAGGATTTTGATTTGAGTTTGTTTGCGGTGCTCCACCATTACCAGCTTGTGGTACATTTTGTACGCTATGTGTTCGAATATCAAAAGTCTCATTGAGCACTGTATCACATCCTCCTATACAAGAGGTGTAAGAGGTTCCAAGATGCGGCAGGGTGCCTTGGCGCAAGGTAAACTTAAGTAATGGCATATTACCTGGACACTAGAAATAGAAACAATCTAATCAATCTCCATCTTGATACTACTCACTAGAAATTCCGAGGCCCAAAGTTTTTTAATGATTATTTGTTAATTGTTTAACTTACCCTGTTACACTTGTTATTCAAAACTTCTATATTCTCAACAGTGGTTGGAAACCATATCGAATTATTACATGTCGGAAACGCCATGCAGCCAATATATTTGCCAGGAGTGTTCCTTCGATCCTTTAATAACATATTACTCCCGCACTTTGGACACTTGTATACAATTATATCTGGATCCGGGTTTGCTATTTCAGCATGCTGCACCTGCGCTGGTTGCTCGTCAAGATAGTGTGCAAGCGCTTCGTCTATTAATCCAGCCTGCCGTAACGTTGCTGTGAATACTGTTTTATACCTGGATATTTGATCCTGCAAAACATCCGCTGGCTGTTTCACACCGTCGCATATTCTGAAAGAAATTATTTATTTCTCTTTTATTTGATTATAATGATATTTTATTTCATAACTAGTTGATATTTCACCCACAGCTTTAAATCGTTTTCGAGTCCTGCTCTGAGGTGTGGTTTGGACATATGAAAGCCCATACTGTCGTAGCCCATGACCAATCCAATCCCGAGTTTTCCGGGAATGAAATACTTTTGATCCTTCAGGCCCACGTATTGCCTTGATTTTATTTTCTCGATATGTTCAGCGTGAGTTGCATCAGTGCCAATTCCGTGCTTATCCATTAAAGCAATTAGGTCAGCTTCTGTTAGCAAGTTTGGAGGTGAAGTTTCCCCATCAACCATTTCAATGCCAGTGGGTCTGAAAGTTTGTCCCTCTTCGTACGCATGGATTTCTTTTGCATTCCACGTTTCGTACGGGTACACTTCTAAGTAATTTTTGGCAATTATATGAAGACCACTTGCTATAAATTTTTCCTGCGCAATATCAATGTGAACAATGGTCTCTTGACCTTCGGCATCCTTTGATATAGAGGCCAAAAAATGACGAACTATAAACTCGTATACACGAGCCTCATTGCCTGTAATAAAGTGAATTCTTGATTTAAAAAATTGTTATACAGTCAGAAAATTACTCTAAGCGCAAATTTTTACAAATTTTTGGGAAAATCGATCGTTTTCCAAATCTTTTTGAAATTTTCAAACCATGATTACGGTCTAGACTAATAGTAAAGTTGATAAAGTTTTGTAACATACCTCCTAAAGTAGCAATGTACTTCGTAGGATGAATCGGAGGGTGAGCTCCATCATTTTTTTTCCCTTGACGTGGGAAAGGCCCGTGTTGCAGTATTTGTTGTGCAAACGGTCCCCACTGTGGACTTGCAGATTGATGTTCGACTAGTGGCACAAGATTGAGTTCCTTGGGAAAAATGTTAGTTTCTGTACGAGGGTAGCTGATAATACCTTGAGTGTACAGTTTCTCTGCTATTTTCATTGTCTCCTTTGCGTTTAGTTTCAACTTGCGTGAACCCAATTTGGCTAATTCCTATAAAATTAATACAATTGAAGTGTATCGGTTGTCATATAATAATAATTTACATAAATCAGTCGTACTCACGACGGTGTCCAATGGCAGCGGTCTCCATTTGCTTTTCTGTTTGCACGTAACTTTTTCTACAGTTGCAGTAGGAGATTCTAAACACATGTCCAGAAATATCTGGCACGGAAGGCGTTCAAACAAACGATTTCTGTCCCATCTAAATTCCACCAATATTCCATCACGTTCGTCCGTGACTTTGATTTTCCAAAATGGCTCTGACTTGAAATTTTCAATTGCGAGGAACCTCTCTACTACAAAACCCAGGGTTGGAAACTGGCAGCTGCCATAGCTGATCAACATCTCAGCTAGCGTTTGTGGAAAAACCTTTTGAAGTCTCATTGTTTGAAATCGTGTAAATGCAGCTCCTGTTGGGATAACGATGACATATTTAACCAATACAACTCTAGCCACATATCATCGTTTGATTAATTAAACAATTAAATTACCTATTCTCAAGTCCAATTCGCTCCTAACGTCGACAGCATCGCTTATGGCCTTGTTCGGTACTCCTAAATTATGAAGTGCTCGAGTCACCGATGGAGCAGTTATTTCCGAAAATTTTGCTCTGAAAAAAATAGCCAAGTAAAGATATACTTCGAACTGGTAGTAACATTTATTGACAGTTTTGACCTTGCCAATAACTACCGGTATATCTTAATGGTGGGCTTCACAGCTTGGCAAACTTGTATAACTTCAAAGCCTATGTTTTCACCCTCTCGATCGCAATCTGTCCATATAATCAGTGCCTGGCAACCCTTAGCCTCCCTCTCTAAGGTTTTTTTTATTTTCATAAAATTCTCCTCGCACTGCTTAACCACAGGTGCTTCAAATAGAGATAGTGGATTACATCCCTGCCAATTACGATATCCTCCGACAAATTCATGATTCAACAGGTGACCAGATACCGACGTCATTATCATTTTGCACTGCTGGCCCCATAGCTGGGTATCAAATTCGTAGATCTTGTTATATACTGACAGTCCTTCTCGCTGAAAATAATTGACTTTACTAGTACTATTGGCATGTTAATTGTTTATCTGACCAATTACAATATTTCAGAGTTCGGCAGCAAGTGGTGTTATGAATTTTACAGATAAAAAAACAAAATAGAAACCAATAGTTACCCGATGCGAAGACCCACGTGAAAGATAGCCAGCTATACCTTTAGCTGCATCATTTTTTTCAGCAACATTCAACACCTTCATGACGTTTTTACCGCTATTGTACAGCTCTTTCACAGTATCACTGCTACTAAATTTGGCCAGTTGAATCCATGTAGTTCTTAAATCTATAAACGAATATTTCTTAACCTTTATTTTCGTAATTTTCGATGTAAATTTCATGCGGACAAGTAGAAGCGAAGAAATAAAGAAGAAATAGACGTAAACGAAATACCTTTGACTTGATAAGATTAGATTATTGCCGCAATCAATCGTTTGGAATTAACCAAAAATACTCGGTGATTAGAGAAGTGTTTTCTTCACATTCTACTCACCAAAAAATAGCCGGTTGATCTTTGTTTGTAATACAAAATGCATTAAGCAGTTGCGGTATACTGAAAAGTAGAAAACATGAGTGAAAAAAGCTCCGAAGCTTAGTGAATTTACGTAAACCTAAAGCATACTTTTTCAAATTAATATTAACTTAAAATAAATTATAAAATAAATCGAAAGTGTGTGTTGACATTTGTTTTCGGCTATGTAGAACTCTGTAGAACTCCAGAAACATGGCGTCTGCTATGCTGCGCAGAATTGCTGGAACAATTTTCTACGAATGTAATTTATTAAAGCCAAGGTAACGTAGATTTTTCACACTGCTTAAAAGTAAGCTATATTTTATTGTAGTTGTGATTCGCTTTTTCGTCTTTCAACCTCTTTAGATTAATCAGCTATACAATAAAAACAAATCCATTTCTATTTGAGGTTAGGTCGCTTCTTGTCTACCCGTTTATTGCACCATAATACGCAATATTGTCCTGCAACCATTAATATCAGTTCGTGATACTAGAATAACTGGATTTAACTTTATTTGCAGAAAACTATCGACACCGATAGGTTGGAGAACCTTGGCCAACGTTTCAAATAAATCAAAGGATTACAACAATGAGGAACAATATGAAGAGCCATTGCGATTCACCGGTAGTAAGGCTGATACTTGGATAGCTATGAAATCAAGAACTGGAAAAATATCGGATGAACCTTGGTACCAAATGTACGTTGTGATTGCGAGCACAGCTGCGTTTCTTATATATTTCGGCATTCTAAGAGAAGAAAGCGACATCGATAGACACTTTGATTTAACGCTTTATGATCACATAGAGGGTCTAGAAGAAGTTCAATTAAGAGCTGTCCTAAAGTTTAATCGGGAACGTAATCTTGATACAAAAGAAATAGAGGCGAGATTGAGGGAAATCGAAAAACAAAAAATGGACAAATAGTGTCTGCCGTATTTAGTTTCATTTAATCCTACACTTCGATTGTATGTCTGAAAAATTCAGTTCCGCTCTAGCTGTTAGTATAAATAAACGAGTGCTTCTTTTGTGGCATGGAAATTGCTTGGCAATATTTCCATAACCTGTAAATAATCTACAGTATACTACATAATATACAAAAGAATAATAAATAATGAAATGAGATAGAAATAGCAAAAACCATCAATCATTTATTAATAGTTTCTTAATACATGGAGCAGTTATTTACAATGGGTACAAAAGCTGACCCCGAAATACATTTCTCACAATTTTACCCCACTCAACCGGCAGGTGAGGGTTTATCGTCTCTAGAATGCAACGTTTCCAAGTTTCACCCCATGGAGATACAACTGTTGACACGATTAGGGTGGTAGGACCTTCTCCACTTCTAGGATATATCTTCATGTTTATTGTACCTGGAACAGCATTGGAAATTGCACATGACATACCGTCTATGCATCAAATCAAAATAATCTATTATCGGGTCTACTTACTGCTCATAACTGGGGAACGAATAAGCCATTTTACAAAAGCATAGACTGGCAGAACTTGTAAGTAAAACTTAAGTCTGGTGAGAAATCCACCTAGGCCTATTAGGACGAGTCGAAGCTATGGAAAGAAAATAGATTTACCCGATTTACTTGTGATACACTCGAGTAAAATTTTCTTAAATAATTCTTTCTGTGATTTCAATTGATTTCGAATTTAATTGGTTTTTGTTTCACTACTCACAATCGTGAAAACGGAGTAGTAAACCCATGTTGTTGGCATTAGAAACAGGAGGATAGTGAATAGCAATGTTCCAACAAACAATTGATCAGCCTGATACTGACATGAATCCACTCTCTCCCTCAATGGATTCTTCTTCTTTCCAAGGAACAAATGGAACAGTGCCATCAGGCCTCTCAGCTGCATATTGAACATTCTGTATTTGACCGAGATCATTAGAAATTACAAATCAATGAAAGTCCAATAATTGTGTGCTGTGTAGATATTCACCTTGCTGCATAAACGTAGATGCAGTAACTGTGGAAGCTGACAAGAGCCAAGAGATCAGCTATTATAGCTATTTGGAAAGTGACACCTAGTCTTCCACAAAGGATTAGAACCTTGAATGCAAATTCAAGCAAAGGTTCACTAAACACCAAAAATGCCCACCACAGGTTGATATGGTATAAGAAAAATCGACCTAGCATCCCGTTGAACGAGTGGTTCAGTTTCAAACCTGCTGGCGCTCCCATTAACCAGTTTACCAGCCCTTTGAGTGATTCAACAACCCTCTGAAATGGAAGCAATTCATTCCTGTAGTTATACAATTTCATTTTCCAACTGTTCAATAAGGTATGAAGCATTGTTTAAAAATCACCTCTGCATTGTTAAGCAGTACTCGAGAGGGTGGCACATGTCCAATATTTTCTAACAAAAATCGCAAAAGCAAGACACCGAGTAAGACGTCAAGCGCCGTGGCCAAAATGTAGTTTGCAGTTTTCAATGTGATTCTCTTTCTCTGTACGATCATGGTCAAAGTCCATTGTCCGTTTTCCAGCCAACTGTGCATGTGTAGGCCAAGTGCGGAGTATTTCAATATTGGCAAAAGTTTGCTCGCTATTTTGTAGAGGAATCGCATTTGGTACAAGAAAAATAATGCATGATAAGTCAGAAGGATCTCTCCGATGAGACTAAATTTTGATTTCCTATTTATCTCATCCTTTATGGACCTTTTCTGCAGCGTTTGTTTCAATTCTTGAAAGTGATCACCAGATGGTGCCTTGTTTACTAACAATTCGGCCTGTAGCAATGCAGTTTGATCGTAAATTATGATCACAGTGTGATATGCGGTTGGTGTGATCTTACGATTGTCTATGAGAACATCACGTATGCAATATTCGCAGTTAACGGAATTAGACTTGGAATTTGGAGACAAATAGATGTTTATCCAATCCGATAATGTTTTATCTAAATACCCATACGTGTTCTTAGAGCCGGAGAAGTACCCTATCAAATCGCTGTTTGATTTAACCGTGTTGCCAGAATCCACCTTCCTCACACCGATAATAAAGAATTTCTTCGATTCATTCCAGGAATCATACACGACTCTGCCAAACGTGTATCCCGGTTTCTCATTGCAAAATTCTTTCGGTATGAATACTAATATGGTCTTTGTCATTGTGCAAACGGCCCAAATTACATTGTACAAAATCTACTCTGCCTAAGGAAATTGCTACACGTTATCTGGTGATAGGCAACTAAATCCGCCTACATTCCTTAACCTCAAATTTCATGATTTCTGTTATTACAGTACAAAATGTTGTACATTTCAGTTTATCGAATTATTATGAGCAGAGTCGAGCCAAAATCTGCGAGGAATAGGAATATTGAATGCTTTTGAATTCAACTGTGACGTTTCGCCAGCTCTATTATTGATAACCTCGAAATTCGAATCTTCCTGTTGTCATTGACTAGAGAATTTCAAAGGCAGCCAGTCTTGTACTATCTCGTAGTAGCTTCTGTTCCTACATGTTCTCACCGGTTTGTCCACATCCTAAGAGTTAGACAGTGGGACGTCAGGGATTTCGCCATTTGTCATTCTGGCCTTTACTAAAATGTCTCGAGAAGGCAAACATTCCCGGTCATTCCCGTCGTTCCCGCAGTAGTTGACCTGTAGTGTGACTTGTGGATAATTTTTTTTGCAATGTAGAAAGCGACAAACTTGTTCGGCATCTTGCGATCGGAATGTTTTTAAAATCTTGATTATTCTGCTATGGGCTGACATTCAGGTAATAACGAATGGTTACAAATCACTAGCTAATATCTTTAACTAATACTGCGACACGATCTTATACGCCGGAGACATTTCTCTTGTTCTCGACCATTTTTTTTACCACAAAAATTATAACCTCAATCAGTTATTTTGAATCCCATTTCGCTCCAATCGCAGTTTGTAATCTAGTCGACTATTAAACATCGTAATCAATATTTCGCATTGTGAGTTATTTCGTATAAACAATAGTTGCGCGCAATGTATTCCGCAACACCTGTTTGCTGCAGCTAAATAGTCAGTTCCTATTTTATCCCTACTTCATCATAAACTTTAAGATGGCACAAAACAATGTCTCTAAAACTTGGCTTTTTGTTCTCTGTCCGAAGTCCACAGCTCCTTGCATCTGTTAAAATTTGTATTTCTTACCCCTGTTGCATTTTGTACCCAACCGTCTTGGTCAAAATGTTGATCATTTTCTTGAACCAGCTTCACCTACTCTATGTTACAATCTTCGTTTATTCTTTATTTCTCTTTTCAGCCCAGTAATCGAACTGATATGTGAAGTAAATTTGGAATATCAAATGGAAGTCAGTGGTTTCACCAGGCATCGTGCTATCTCGGCGAGTAGCGACGATGAGATAGAAGGACTGAATGAACAGCTGATAAGGTCGCTATCACAATTCAAGTTTCCGCCACCGCCAAATATCAGCTCTGTTCATAAGACACATTCCTTGTCTGGGACAAATTCTGACAATGATACAGACACGCTATCGGAACAAGGAGGTTCCGCAACTCCGCCTTCATCTAAGCACTATGGATTCGAATACTCTTATCTGCAGCATGGTAGTCCAGTCAACCCGCAGACTCTACCGAGATACTTACCACCGATCGGCGTGTTCTGGGACATCGAGAATTGCCAGGTTTGTGCATCAGACTTTTTCTTTTAAACAACAGAGTAGTCTGAACACTTACAAAAATCATTTCAAACAACAAATTACCTATTTTCTGCTTCACCTTAGGTTCCCAAAGGCAGATCCGCCGTTGCAGTTACGCAGGTGATCAGGGACTCATTTTTCAGTGGTTACAGGGAGGCAGAATTCATAGTAGTGTGTGACGTTAAGAAGGAGAATAATCAGGTTGTGCAAGAACTTAATGATGCTCAGGTAAAAAATCTCTTGGCTCATCTTGTTATCTTATCTTAATAATATTTTTTCCTCCCATTTTATTACAGGTGAATTTAATTCACGTTGCATCGACATGCAAGAATGCTGCGGATGAAAAACTTCGCCAGTCCATTAGGAGATTTGCTGACATTCATGGTAGTCCGGCAGCAATAATTCTCATATCTGGGGACATTAATTTTGCTGTTGACCTTAGCGACTTGAGGCATAGAAAAAAAATACATGTTATACTCTTGCACAAGGAGAATACATCTGAGGCTTTAATATTGTGTGCTAATGAACATTACAATTTTATTGAACTTATGGAACCCTTGCCATCCCGAACCGTGTCGAAGGTAATAAAGCTATCAACACTGACAACGGCTTGCCACTTGCATCTCACTCTATGCCTGATTATCTCTCTTGCAACATTGCTTCTGAATTATTAATTTTAGATTTTTTGTTTGTATTTTTGTTTCTTTAAAAAATATAATAAACTTGTACAAGAAATTATATTTCTATACTTTTATTCGGTTTTTGTTAAATGTCCACATTTGTCTTTGATTACTATGTTTTTTGCTTTCATTCTTGTATTTGTCTGTTTGTAATAGTTCTCTGTTGTCTTTTTTTAATGCTCAGAGCTATTCATTCATTTTATACGTGGCAATGTTTTTCTGTGTTCTAAATGTACAGTGATATTCATAATGTGGTATGCATGTCCCTAGCTCTTTGAGCTTGTCTTGTAAACCAGTGAACTTTTCAGCTCCCCGAAACCTACGATCTTCTAGTCAATAATCTACCTAAAGAAAAGGACATCGTAGCTATCAGGCGACGCTTGAAGCAACTTTCCGATAACTGTGGTGGCAAGGTTGTAGCAATTCAATCCAACACGGCCACCGTGCGATTTACTTCAGCTGATTCATCTATCAGGTAACACATCGTTATTAGCTGTTTGTCTCGTTTCTTTTTCTGTTTTTTTTTTTTTCCCACTTGTATTCATTGAATTTGTTTCGGTGCCAGTATTATCGTCAAAATATACTCGAGCGATACTATGAACATATTCAATTCAATTAAAAGTACTGATTAAATTAAAGACAATGATGGGGTTATATTTTGCAGTGAAATTCTAGATTGCCAAATTTGAGCCATATAATATTTCGTACCACCTTTAAAGCTTGAAATTCAATAGTTTTGATATTGCTCGTCATGTAGCGCCATATACACGTGGAAAATTGGAGTAGGAGGAGAAAAGGGGAAGGGTATATATATCAGCAAAATCTGTTGGCAGCCAGCAATGTACCATTCACCTTGTTAGATTACAGTTCACAAGTAAAACAATTTCAAAAATTTAACCTTACATGTAATAATGTATTTGTAATGTAATATGTGTTAATTATTAGTTTGAGTAGGAGATATTTTATTTATTATCGTTCATAGATTTTTATTTATTGAATATTTGTTTGTAAGCTTGTCTCTTTGTGTGACCCCATGACTGGGTAGCTGCTTATTACTTGTACACAACTATGGTAAGTCGTTATGGCTGGAAATAAACTCAAAACATAATAAAGGTCAGGTGATACGGTACTATTGTATTTTAAAATCGAACTGTTGTGGATTTCTCATATCAGCATTTAACATTCAGTATTCAGCTATTATTCCAAAAATTGTTTATTTTTAAATTATAGATTGTTGTTAAACTCGGCCTTTACTCCATCTAAAGGACATTTGAGTTCTCTTATCTGACTTTCAGCAGGCTGACTTTCAGAAGTAACGCTCATTTCTTATTCTCGTTTTTTTTTTCCTTCTCAAAATAGGGCTCAGAAACGTATGCATGGTGAAGACGTATTTGGCTCAAAGATTCTTGTCAGGTTCTCTGAAGAACGAGACGAACATACAAGTAAAACACAAGGTAGATGATGTTATTCTATAATATATTTAAATTCAACATTTGTCCAAACTATTTTTGTAAGATTTTCATATTATAAATTCATAAATGTGTACTCGTTATTTTCAAATCTTACGATAAACACGTTCAAGATTTTTTTTCTTACTTGGTCTGATGATATTATTTTGAACGAATTTGCGATAAATCTTAGTGTTCTTTTTCTTGGCAGATCACCTTCAAGGAATATTTTTTTTTTATTGGATATTTGACAAAAGTGTTCATTTATGTATACTTTGATGTTTTTTTTGCACCTTTGCAAAGTTAATGACCTAAGAAAATCAATAATTTCAGGTAGCAACACAAGCCAAGATTGTACAGCAACTGAATCTGAATCGGTGATCGGAACACCAGGAAAAATGTATACTGCAGGGAGCACGCTAGCAGGCGCACGCAGTCTTCCTGTCACCCCGCACTATCATTCGTCATCACCTATAATCGGAGCATATTCAACATGGGGTACAATCCACAGTTCATCAGTTAATGTACCACCTGGGTAAGTCAAAAGATTTAGAAATAATTCGAAAGATTCGACTCTCATTTTTCCTACAAAATGATATTGTAATCACAAACATGATGATACTCCGAGATTGAACCTTTGAGTCGCAGATTGATTGTAATAATCTCTGCTGATTCGGGTTATGAATATTAGAAGCTTTGATCTTATCTGATTTGAAGTATTTGTAATTCGTATCAAGTTTTGATTCAACACGACCTTGCTGATTTCATTTTCGATTTCTTTGGTGCGATTTCAGATTGATCCAGCAGACGCCTGTCTTTCGTAAAAATGTTCAAAGTAGTAGCGAAGCTAGTTTCAACCGATCTCTTAACGAATTGCCACGTTCCCATTCTCCGTTTGTATGGCAACAGGTTGGCAACACACAACGGCACGGATTTTACTGGGAAGGTCAATACAAGGTAAGCTCGTATAATTGAATGATTCAATTTCGTACAGCACCTACTGTAAAAAAAATGAACAGACTTGTTTGATCAGTGTTATATTCTTAATAATTCTGTGATCAACTGTCTGAATATCTACGTGACGGTTTAAAGTACTAGCCACCTCATATCCTATGCTTATGTTCTCGTAATCAACACCTATACAATATATTTGAATTCGAACTCAATTCTTCTCAAAAAAAATTGTGATGTATTCAAAATATGATAATGCAAATTTTAGAACGAAGATGTGAAGGTTCTTGGTAAGCGTGCTTCAATCTCGCAGGCTCGAGATACAAGCACATTATCCAATAACGATTCAGTTCGTACACCAGAAGGGTATAGGCGCATAAGAGGAACTCATAGCTATGTACATCCACCCGACTGGAAACCGGCGCGACAACAATTTCATCTTCCCAATCCGAGCTACAATGGAAATGGTAATTACGTTTTTTGATCAACAAAGCCCAAAATAGTCTCCAGTTTTCTTTCACTTAGTGATTTGTATTGCAAGTAACTCATTTTCATACAATTGTTCATTTGCTTCATAAATTTTTCCATTATAGGATACTTGCAATCCAACTCCATAAAGCGGCGCAGTCCTTCCCCAATGACTTCGGCATATACGCGAGACCATGCTCACTGGAACGGACAAGTGATTATTGCCTATTTTTATTTTACGCATCTTCTTGAATAATTTTCAACCTCGTGTCTTAACACTCTTTAAACGAACAGGTAATGCCGCCACGAAGTAGTCGAACTCCATCACCCTACGACGGGCATCTGATGTCTTCGTGCCAACATGAGCAGTCGCGATTGTCGCCTTATCATCAAAATGATCCGGAAAGTGAAGAAGTTGAGGTTTGTGCTAATTATATTGTGTATAACAGTTTTGTGCACTTTCAAATGTATGCAGATTCTTCATTCTGTACATATCCATTGGTGTGTTACAGAATTTTTTTAATCCAATAAGCAACCGTAATTTTGGCGTCTTGAACGGAGCCTGTACACCTATTGAACTTCAGGTAACCAATTTGGACCAAAACATTGAACCTAAAGAGATGAAACGTATTTTGGCCTCAGTCTTTATGGAACATGTAATGGTAAGTCACTCATGACGACGATTTTCGAGTAAGAAATAGCTTTATGCCTGTCGTTGACATAGAATCAACAGCTTTAAGTATTTTATTCGTCTGGTCTTTTATTGTAGCATTTCATTTATTCTTCTAGGTTTTGCACGTGTTTGTCTTCATGCAATCTGATGGAAATTTTGCCGCTAGCGTGAAGGTTCCGTCGTTACAAGATGCGCAGTATGCCATTTCTCAACTTCATCGTCGCAAGGTCGGCTTTAAACGGATTTTGATTTCATACGCTCATACTGGTGGCCCTAATCCTCAGCTGGTACGATCCCAGATAGTAATGTTGTTGCAAGAAGTTCCTGGACACAAGTTACCGTTATTTAAATTTCGGGAAATGTACGAACGACGATTTGTAATCTCAATTAGTGTTTCCGAGCTCTACAAAATGAAAGATGTTTGCATTGTCACTGAGGACTCTGGAGGAAGGATGGTCTCCCTCAATCCAGATCATCGAAATACACCATCTCCATGTTTCGGCAACTCCACACCAGTAAGCCGAACTCAATCGATACTGTTTTTACTACTAATATTATATTCTACCATGTTGCACATGATGACAGACATGAGGCCGAATCTGAGTTACTTTCGATGGTGATAGAGCCTTTGTTCTCACCGGTCTTAAGTATCATTGATCATTTCGGGGAAGCGTGAAAATTTATCTGACTTGCGTAATAAATCATGTATTGTTTTTTTCTCTATCATTTCAATTTCTAAGTATCCTTTGTTTCTTTTCTAGGAGGGCGTACAGCTGGAGATGCCGTATTGTACTATGCATACACAGAAGCCGTGGTCAGACAGAGGATGGGCGGAACAAGAGATGCTTTCATTGCCAAATGTTAAAATTTCACTGAAATTACTCACTGACCGCCTACAACAATTATTAAAAACGCACAATGGAAGTCTCCCGCTACTTAGGTGCGAAAAATAATGTTTCTTTGAAAATATTGATCGAACTTTGCTCTCGATTTATCTTTATCATGCTCATTTACACCGTGATAAGTTCTGATTAATTACTATTCCTCTTATTCAGTCTGCCAACGTGCTACGAGGCTGAGTTTACAGAAAAATTTGAAGTAGATGAAAACGGAGTTCCTTTGGAGCACTTGGTTGCCTGTCTAAGTTCCATAGAGCTGAAGCAAGGTCCAGGAGGAGTCAAGTTTCTTATATGGGCTGGAACCAATGACAATGATGATAGTCATGAAGGTAAGGTAGACGTTTTTTGATGATTTTAAGTCTAAATTGAAATCTTAGAACAACATTCAATCACAATATTTTTGTACTTAACAGATAATAAATGCGTAAGTCCCCCACTGGTGAATCAACTAGCATTGTTCAGTCGAGAATTGGTTGATCTGCTGAAAACTGCACCTCATTGTCAATTGCCGTTCAATCGTTTTATACCAGCTTATCATCATCACTTTGGAAGACAGTGTAGGGTTGCTGATTACGGTTTTACTAAATTGATAGATCTCTTAGAAGCTCTTACACACACTGTACAGGTGAAATAAATTTTTCTATTTCTCTCCTAATGAATTCGCAGCCCTCTGTGTGTGGAATTTGTCGTTGATGTATTAAAATTGATGCCATTATATCAGGTGATGGGTGATGGAAACAAACGAGTCGTCACACTGTCACATCGGGCCCAGGTTCGTAGGTTTACCTCGGATTTGCTCAGAGTTTTGAAAGCCCAAGCTAGTAAACAGGTCTCTCTTTCTGAATTTCCATCTGTTTACTCCAGAGTAATAGGTATGTTACTTGGTTATAAGGTATATAATAATTCGATTGTTCAAATTAGAATTTAATTAAATTTATACCATATTTTTATTACAGCCAAACCGTGGGATGTCGTAGATTATGGTGTTTGTGCGATTGAGGATATTCTCGGTGAGGTTTCTGAAAATACAGTCGTTGTAACGAACCACGATAATAATGATAAAATGATTGCCATACCAAAAAGAGAACAAACTGCTGAGGAGATAGAACGAACGAAACAGTTTGCTCTCGAAGTAAGTTCGGTAAACTGAATTCTTATGCACTTTCAAGTTCAATTTGAAAGTTCATTTCTTGTAAAATTTGAAAGTTATCCTGACTTTTGGCTAAGTTTTAGGATCCATCTACTAGCACAAAGAGAAATGGCAATAAAATTAGATGCCCTTTGAGGAGCTGTAGAAATGTTAATACATACTGATTATTTACGGATTTGAGGCAACAATTCAGTGTAATCCCCTAAATTGATTATTTGGTTATTTTATTTCACAGGTAGTTAAGCTTTTGGGTCACGCTCCACAGTGTAGAATGTTGTTCAACAAATTTGTCCCATCTTACCATCACCATTTCGGTCATCAGTGTCGTGTGTCAGATTACGGTTTCACAAAATTGATTGAACTCTTTGAAGCCATACCGCATATTGTAAAAATAGAGGAAACAAGTGGAGGTGAGCGATGTATTTCGCTTACTGAAAAAGAAGGGCTCCGAGTACTTGGCGAACAAGTAGCCAAGTTAGTTAGCAGGGCGAAAGGAGTTCTGCCAGTGGCAGAAATTAGTCAAGCATTTTTGCATCAGTTTGGTTACGCCTTATGCCCGGACATATTCAACTGTTCTTCAATATTGCAACTGATGGGAAAACTTTTTGAAACTGTCAAGGTTTGTTTTAACTAATTTCAAACCAAACGACGTTATTGACAAACCTTATCCATATCTGTTTCAAATGGTAAAGACACAGGTTTTTTCTCATAGATATCACAAACAGCGACAGGTCCGGTTGTCACGTCAGTGGATAAATCGAGGTTGCAAGTTTTGGCTCTACAGTGTCGTAGAGTACTCATGGATCAGCCACAACGCTGTCTTTCAGTCCCAGAGTTTCAGTCTCATTTCATTCGGTATTATGCATCAGCCTGTGACTTAGGCGGGCTCCAAAGGGATCTTTCCGACGTCGTTGAGGTAATAATTATTATTTACGAAATTCAGAAATTCAATTCTATTGACGAACAAGCCCTTTTTTACCTTTATTTAATTCTTTATATATTCTGAATTTCAGTTCTCAAGTGTTAATGGCAAGCAAATGATAGAATTAACTCCGCTACAGTCATTTGCGTGCAATCTATACAAAGTTTTAATGAACTATGGTGGTGTACTTCCCTTGTCTCAATTTGAGAACGCATATCTTAGTATCATAGGTTCGGCATGTCAAGTTGCCCAATTTGGATTTTCAACACTCACTGCACTTTTACAAGCTCTCAAATGTACTGTAATCCTCAAAGAACCAAAACACCGAAGGAAAACTTTATATCTGAATAAGAAACTTGCCAGTGAGTATACAATCAAAGTTCTTCCAATAGCTTTCAGCCTTTTTTTTTCTTGTAAACTGTTATGTCATAGTGCTTAGTTGCATGTATACCTAAATATAACAATAAAATCCATTTCCGATTTTGTTAAACAGCTGTTGGCTTCCCGTTACCTTCAACATATTCGGTCACATCACCGAATAAGAATACAGAGTCCAGCAATGATTCCTTTGACAGTGATACATCTGGACGTTTGGACCTATCGAATGCTTCGCTTAATTTAGAGGAGCTCAGTAAATGGCCACCGACATCTGTGAATATCCATCATGATTGGTCTCACAAGGAACTTAGTCAGTGGTCTCAAAAAAACGATACACAGTGGTCAGCGGTGCCTGAATCAGAAGCAGAGCAATCGCATAAATGGTCCGCCATTGAGAGGAAAGATGATAAATTTCTTCAAAGTCTAATTCGCACTTCACCAGGAAATCAAGAGCTTCCACCGCCACCTAAGCCTGATTCTCCTAACGATGTAAATTCGGTTAGCAATTTATTTCTATATCAATTAAAATTTAAACCTTCAAAGATCCTATATTCTTTGAAATCCACTTTTATTGCAATTTTCAAAGCCTACCTCCAACATTACAGGGTGAGAATGACAATAAGCAAAGATTTTGGAACTCTGCCGTGTGGGCAAGCCCTCCAAATTACAAGTATTCTCAACGCGATCAGTCTGCAATTGTTGTTGTAAGTTTGCTCCATCATGCGATCGTATTTTTATCTTGACTATATTTTCACACATGTTTTGCAAACTTGGATTCTAGGTTCCGGCTCTCACCTTGCCTCACTGGGATCAAATGACCTCTGATGAGAGTACTTCTAATCTGCTATCTCCGGCAAAGAATCTTCTGCCGGCTGCAGCTAATCCGTTGAACCCTCGTACATCGCCGTACTATTCTTCTCGCAGCCCGGTCATTGCACCTCATCCTTCGGAGCTACCATTTCCGTCACTTTCTTTGACTCCTAAGAAGAGTGCTCTTGTTGAAGTTATCGAATTGAGGAGAAATAACGATTTCCGAACTGATGGCAATAGTCTTGAAGACCAGCCTGGTAAATCTCAAACGAGTGAAACTGACAGCTCTGAAGCTTTAGGAAAAGGTCGGATTACTCCCGCAAAACAACAACGTAAGTTTGAAACTTTCTGTATCAACTGATAAATATCGACTTTGTGGAAATAGCATTCATTTTATTCCAGTGATATCCGGAAAACGTCGCCTAGCTGCTCAATTCAGTCAGCCCATTAACTCTTGAGTAAGAAAAAGTAAATATCAGGGGGTACTTCCTGATGTACCTTCTGTTTTTTAAGATTCTCATGGTAAGTCTGAAGAGAATTTTCAAATACAATCATATTGCTTCAACAAGTTGCCGACAATTCAAGAAGATACTCTATTATGAGCTACTTGGTTATCGTCAAGAATTATTCGTGAACCGAACAATTCAAATATATAATATTGAACTATCCATGTTCGTGATTTAACATTGCAAAATTTCTCGATAATTATTACGATGAATGCGACTGGAAATGAAAGTAAAAGTGATTAGTGATCTATAATTCACAGTGGTGAAAGAATCAATGAAAATATAATATACTAAACAGCTAATGCCAGCACGATGAAATTTTTTGTGACTGTGATAAAAGTGGACAGTCTCCACAACTTAGCCAATTATTTATATTCACTGAAGTTAATTACTGGATAGTGATCTGATACATGTAGTATATTAGATTATCAATAACCAACACGGGATCATAATTTTTAGATTTTATTTAAATATAAAATAAAACCTACTTGATAAGAACAACATTGCCCATTTGATTGCTCCAAATCACTATTCAATTTGAATATTTTGAAAAATTGGGAACACTCGTACAGAATGTGCAATCAACTTCAGGCATGCTTAGAATGTATATATACATAACTCTCGATTACTTGAAAGTAATATGTTTTTAACATTTTAACATGGCAATTCTTGAGATTCATATGCACAATGTGCACATCTATAGATGAATCGTTGTAACGTTCTTCATTTTAATTAAAAAATATCTCTTGGCGTTATGTTGAATAAGAAATAGTAAACTTGTATTGAATGTATAAGTTACATAAATTACGCAAGTAGAATCAAATTCGGTGTTGTGTTCGATTCTGTCAACAAAAAAAAAAAAACATTTTGCAGTCACAATTTATATTAAAAACCGTTTCCATTGAAAATTGCGAGTGAACGCAAATTGGTTCAAAATCATTGAATTTGTGCGTGCATTGTTAAGCATAGGGGGTGGTCGGCATTCAAACATTAAAACTTGATACTCTTGCCCTGTATACGTAATCGTAATAACCAGCTACGTAATCTTTCACCCTGAATTATATAAATTACTTTGTATTCTTACAGTGTGTTTTATAGGCGTTAGTCATCGGACACTTTCATGTTAATACCCATTTTTTATCATCACTTTGAGTATTTTCAATATAGTTGAAAGTATCATTTGAAAAACTACAGAACGGAACGAAATTGCAGATATATCTGCAGAAGACACTGGAAAGAAAAATTACTTAGAATCTATCAAAAATTAGAAGATACGGTCATGGAAGTGATAATACAAATGACTAATTTCCAGAATTATTAATAATATTTCATTGAGTCAATCAAATCACGTGCTTATCTCTAAATGAGCATCTTCTGCATTCTCAATGATGAAGAGTATGTCGTACATTTTTATGATTCTATCTTGGAGTTTTCATCTTTCTGACCTGGGTGATGGTACATTTTTTCTACTCGTTTCTCGAATGATTCCTCAGCGTTTTCAATGCAAATATCTGAGAACAGGATATTTTATCTAATATTTTCATGCTCTTTGTTGCAAAATCTTTCCAGCAAGTGTATAATCGAGTCTGGTACTTGGTTTTACAAGCATATTTTATATCTTGGCCTGATGATCGCTTTGAAGCTGCCATACCACCATTTGAACGAGATTCTGATGCGAGTCCGGGACCTTGCTAATCCGAGTAAACAGAAGCGTTTTGGACGACTCCAAATTTTTATTTAAACCCATTTTCTGTTGCATCGCCATCTGTGAATGGATAGTCTTTGTAATGTTCGAGATTTTCCATTTCGAATATTTGTTTCTTACCGTTCCAAGATACGCTTCATTTCGTTGATTCTGCACCTGCTTTTTTGCGCTTCTATTCGGAATGAATATGCGCAGCTATTCAAAAATCTGCTCCTCGTACTAGAGATCTATTTGCCAATTTTTTATACGACGAGAATCACACTCTTCCATAAATTCACCGTATCGATAGGTTTTGGCATAGTGGCTTCAGTTATTATCAGCTGCAATGTCCAACAGTGTCTTCAAAGCATAATTTGCGTCTATCATTGCCTGTATTTGAATACATCGAGGTTTAGTTTTATTTTCTTGATCAGACACGAGAATTTTCTGCTGGAGATCAATAATCTGTGCCTGCGTAATTGCAGATTTTCTGTGAACAAAGAGATAATATATAGTACAATTTATTGAATAAAACGAAGGCCGCACGCAATTCTGTTCAGGGAAACATTACTGTTATGGTTAGTGTAAAGATTAATTGTATTTAAGGTCTTCATTTTAAGAAATCACAATAAAATTAACAGCAATTTTACCAAATCAGTCAATCTAACAGATTGGCTACTTTTCGAATTGTAAGAACAATTTTTTCGTAATCAAAAATGTACTTTTATCGAGAAGAAGACAAAAATAGAAAAAGAACAAGGCGAACAAATTATATTGTTTTTGTACGAATTATTATTAATCTTAAGGAAACAAACGTTTGCTTGAGTGATGTGCAGAAAATTATGTCTGCACTATCCGGTGTGAAATAATTATTAATAGGATCATAAAATTTTATATTTAGTATCTGCAGCTGATGTTTTAGCGATAGTTGTTATACTGAAGTGTAAGCTTTGCAACAGAATGGAAGCTCCACATACTAGTAACAGAATTCAAATTGACGTCAAAAATCGAAATTGGTACATTGTTCTGTAAACGTCAGTTTTATAAGCACTAAAAATGATATTTTCGATTAGTGAATTAGATTTAATTGCAGAGCTTCCTACTGATTGTAATGAGGTACTGCGAAAATTTGGTGAATTTATTATTACTGCAAATTGAATTTGATATGGAATATATTTATTATAACACAGTGTTTTTGAGCAAGCGCGTAACTCGTGAAACAGTGAACAAAGAAAATTCCACTCACGCTTGACTCATACAACGAATTTTGAAAATATACAAGGCAGAAAAATTCGCATAATCATGCTTTTAATTGAATTTTCAACTGGTATCCACAATATACGTATCAACCAGTTGAATTCAGGCTCGCTCGTTCAATATCCAACACGACTTTTTTGTGCTAAATGATTTTATTGTGATAACGAGGTGAGAAAGTTTATTATGTATAAAAATGAATGTCAATGCAATCCTCCCTATGAATGTTTAATAATTTAATTTGATATACGTGTACAATAGCTATAGACGGTTTTTTTTTATATAATTGTACAATAAAGTGTAAATGGTGGATAAAAAAAAGGAAAAGAAACAGCGTATTTACTTGTAATTTTTGGAGAGCTAGAATCCGTAGCTACTTTTTTCTATGTACTCAGATCTCGGAAACTGTGAAATCTCTATTTAAGTACTGTAAATTAAAATGGGTTAGACTTGATTTTTTTTGTGGAGGTAACAGGGTTCGGGTGCACAATATTTTCGCTTTGGACCCTCGGGAAATAAAAAAAAAAAAATCTAGGACATCGTTGGACTAGCAACTGAGGAAATATAAAAAAAAGTTTCCATGATTTAGCTGCATCTTTTGACCTGTTCGTTGGAGCGACTTTAGACTATGCGCAATCGGTTGCTAAATTTCGTTGATGAAATATGATTTTGTAACTGTAGGTTTCATTTAGTTGGAATAGCCTTAATCCACCTAACGCACTTTTGTAAGGCAACCAAACACGCGTGACAGAATACCGAGTAGCCTAAGAATCCTGGCACAGGCGTCGGCGAAACACATCGGTATACATTATAGGTATGCCTTATGTATACCGATACGATGTATTCACTCCAATTTTCCGGCTAATAGGATTAGCGCTTACTGACAGATAATATATTAAAAGTTGTTAGTGCACCTGTTGAGTGATGTGTGCAGTGCGTAGTACTAGACACCTTCTTTTTACTGGGAAGTAGTAAAAATTCACAAATTGCGCATACCGGCAGAGACCATAATTGTTTCATTCATATATGTATAATGCAGTAGAACGATCAGTTGATAGACACTTAACAGAAGATAGCAGAATAGTATGCAACGGTGATTTAGTTTTTGTCAACTTGCTTCGGTTTTTCGTTAATCGTCCTTAGGTTAGGAAGGAATTCCAGTGTAATGACCACTGATACTATATGCATATCACTGGTAATGACAAAGAGGTTAGGATGGTTATTGTTATTTTACATTTAGTTACGTTGGGTAATAAACACAATTTGAAAATTCATCGCTTTATTGAATTGCAGGCGTTTCGTTTTTTTTTTTTTTTTTGTTTGCCAATTAATCGTTCTAAAATTATCACATTACAGATACGAATGGCCTCATCATACACAATCCTATGATGCGTTTTCCACTGAATCAAAAAACCACAGTAAAAGACTCTGCCAACACAAATTACTTGTTAGACGATATGGATCCGTTGCTAAGATCGGCAGGTATAAGTGATGTGTCCATAAAAATCTGAGGATAATACTCAATATCATGGTGCGGAATTTCTCAAGAAAGAAAAAACAGGTGATCATCTGTACAAGCTTCTTAATTTCGTATGGTATTCATCGCAGATCGATGTCTACAAGATACAAGATACAATACAAGAACCTAAGATCTGCCTCTGATTTCACAGGACACTGTAGCCTGATGTTCTCGAAGCCATATCTGACATGAGCTTGGTACCGAAAACAACAGTACCGACGCCGAAGTCAAACTCTGAAAGCCTGTTGCCTAAAGCTGGTGAGGAAAAGTTTCTATCAGTTTCTTACAAAAATAAGATAATGAGTCCTCCACAGGACCTATATCGCATTTTTCCATTTCTGCAATAAGTCGCAGGAGTGTTTGTTCGATTTTACATTTTCTGATTGACATGGAAAATATTTGAAGACTGGGTCTTGCAGATCTATCAGAACAAAACCACCCCATGGAACGTCCCCATTGTACATGCTGAAGCACGATTCATCTGCATCTGACATATATCATGTATGATTACTTGGATATATCGTCAGAGTTGAGCCTTAATTTTTTTTTTTTTTTTTGCTATTTTTGGGCTGCAGAAACCTTAAGTCTCAGAATCGATTCCTAGGAGCATTTTCCGATTAACCGAGGCCTCAGGATCCCAAAAAACTCTATTTTTTCATTTCTTGATTTACTGATCCCAGCAACTTTAGACTACATGCACAGTTGTTTTATTCCTCCACAAAATTACGTCGATATAGGACACAAACAAATGGATTTCAGGGTTTTGACAAATCGCTCAAGATTTCGCAATAATGCGAACGTTGTCGAAGAATTACATACCCGTGTTTTTGCGTTAGAAAAAGGTGGTGTACATTTGACAAAGTAGCCTACAATAAGGCGCTCTAGAACTCCAGTCGTATTGCCTTCAAATAGGCGCTTCAGTTTCGAGTAAATCTGCTTGCCTGTAATTAGGTGCTTTCACTTTGAGTAAGTTTAATTATCTGATACCAGGCGCTTGTACTATCAAGCTATGCGTAAAGTGAACTGCGGTGACTTACGGTAAGAAGCGGGCGTAAATACTTTACTCCAAAAACCGACCCCCAGGGTTTCAGGTCTATTGATACCGAAAATATTAAATTGAGAATCAAATTATTGAAAACTGTATTCAGGAAGGCTCGAATCTGTCTCGCTAATGACACTAATCTAGTCCAGAACTTAATTATTAATCAAGAACGTAATTATTTGTAAATGATCTTATTGGTAATTATTTGAAATTGTAACAAATCAGAGAGAGTTAAGATTCCGACTAAGATCCATCCACGCGAAAGATTAATATTACCAAGCAGAGAAATTGAGCTTGAAAAGTCACCTCTCGCTTTAAATCGTAATTCATTCCTTACGTTGGTCCGGGTTAGTCGAGGTCGAAATCCTATGAATATTAATGCCACATATTAATCTCAATTGCATCGTCGTGTGCCGCCGAGATCACGCCCGAATTTTCACGGTGAATTAAATCCATCACGGACCTGCCCTCATTTGTCATACATAGTGCTTCTAAGGTGTCGTAACTCATACTTCCTCGTCACGACGTTCTGAAAACGACCGTATTCTAATTCAAACTACTTTTTTCATTCAGCTAAGCTGTCGCATGCTAGGCTAGTTGTAAAAATTTAAATTTCCATAATTCTCCAAAGAACCGTTCCGTCGAATAAACTCTTTGTTGTTTTTTTTTTTTTTTAGTCTTTTAATTGCTGACCGTCGAATATTGGTCATTTTTCTTCGAACGATGAACGAGACCATCCGATCTATGAGGCATTCTTATTACAGGCAGATCGCACCCACGGTGCACGACCAGAGACGATGCATCCAAGGGACACAGCTGCAGATGGTTCGAGTTTTGGTGGGGACCAAAGAAGTCGGGGCCCGCGCTTACGATTACTCACATGTGTATAGGAAGGTGCGCGTCGATCACTTTGCCCTGGTATACCTGTGGAGGATCTCCGGTACCGGACGGGATCTACTTAGGCCCGAAGGCTCGGCGCGATTCAGTAGACCCGTTGACGTCCGCACTTCGCCCAGTCTGCTACCAGCTTCGTTTCAATTCGAATTGGCGACAATCTCTGCAGTACGCACCGAAAACGACAGTTGATCATCCTCTGCCCCCCACCGGACACGAAGAAATTATTTGACGAGCTGATCACGTACGATCAGGTAAGTGATACACCGTCTCGTCACACGGTTATTTTTCAACAGTCATTCGTACATACGAATGCATTTACCGAACGGTTTTCCCGCACGAGAATTTAAGTCATACGCATACAGCCCCAAATTTTCTTAGTCCTATTGCATACGGGAGGAGATTTGAATTTGTTGATGAAAATACGGTTAATGATCGGACGTTACCTGTGAGTTTGTATATTAAATCGCGCCTCGGAGGTTTACCCGTTATCCGTCCCATTTAGTGTAAAAATCGAAAATTTATTCAGATTATTTTTAATACTTGTGGAAACTGTGATTAAATTTTTATCAATCCTGTCGTTTATAATACTTGTTTACGAGTATTGATAATTACTCCAACTACCTGCAAACGTCCACGATGCACTTCTTTTCATGTGCTTAGAGAATGTAGTATCCCTTTATTAATTGTTCTAAAGGATACTCTTGAAGAATCTTGATTTGAAAACTTTCATTTATAACTACGACTTGAATACGAATATACTATGGCAAAAAATCTATCCGGCTAGGTAACAGGTGGAGAACCACACTTGAAACCAGTAAAAATGACATTTGATGCAGACATTTACGAGTGGTGATAATGTTTGTTTTAACCTTTCGGCAACGAAATCGTTTCGGTTTGCATTCTTCTAACTCATCGTCAGCCCAGCGATGAAATTATATGGTATCAATCTTGCCGTGCAAGATAGAGCAATGCCAATTGCATACCTGCGTAGGTGGATTAAAATTCACCGAATCCGATTGGGGGTTTGGAAAACTCCATTGATTGAGCTCTCTATGACCCAATTACATCTAATGGGAAATATTATCGATAGGATCGAAAAAGACCAATACAAACATAATTACAAAGTGATTAGGTCCATTAGCAGAGGTAGAACACAGCAGATATCCTTGTCGGAATTCAGATCGACGGAAAAAAAACCAGATCTGCTACAGTTTTTCTTGCATACCGGAGTCAAATGTTGACCGAATGACAAATTATTAGAAACAGGTTTACCATGTAAGCGTGTAATAAATAAGGATTAGAATACTAACGGAAATCATATTCGTCGAGCGTTTGATAAAGGTGTATTATCGAGTCGTTAGATAGACGAGGAGATACTTTTAAGCTGGATTCTTGTTTACCGACGTAAAAAGAATGCCGAAAGTTAGAGCAAAATTAATTTCCCATCAGTTTATCGTGATAAACAACAATGAACTCAATTCTTAATTAGACAATTGGAATAACAGGGTATCTAAAAGCTTTAAGAAGGATTCTCCTTCGCGTTTCAATTAATCCCATGTTTTGTTGTTCGGTAGTAAAACCAATATCGATCAAAGATCCCCGTCGCGCCTGGTTGTGCGGGCGGGTCCATTAGCGTTTCAACCTTTTCCAATTGAATTGTCTGAACGCCATTAGCACAGAGCGCTAATTGATAAATTTCCCTGAAAGCTAACGACCTTCATTTAAATTCAATCGAAATATCCGTCACCGAGAATACAAACACGAGCTCGCTTGCTCGCTCCTACGACTCTGGACTACTAATAGCAAACAAACCGATGATGTGTTGCCGATCCAGCGTTCACCCAATGAGGCCCGTCGGGTTGTCGACAGAATCTCGCAGATTCTCGACTTTCCATCGGCGTGAGATCAACTCCGGAACGATATCGCTTTTACAAGAGTATCCGGATTCGAAAATTGCGTTAGTAACGCATGCCTACCGCTGCAGTTGCATTCGGTAAAATATGTTAAAAATTCCGGCTCTATAACTTGTTTACACGATTTGCGCAAAGCAAGCCGACCGATCATCGGGCTGTTTTCAAAGCTGCTGGCGTAGTTGTTGAAATTTTATGACGACCATCTCGCACTGTAATAACAATAATATTTAAAGTATCAGTTGCAGCCGTGATAGTAGTCAAACATTGAAACAGCTCGTGACTCGTTATTCTGGTATTCGGACATCGTATCAACGCCTCTACAGTAATTGATGTACATAATATGGATGCAGGTATAGGTGTACATAGATAGGTACATATCTGCTGTCTCATCATCGCGACAACTGTTCTTTGATACATTTTGTTTTTTTTTTTTACTTATTTTTTATCCGCAGTTCTTTGACTGGTATGAATAATGAATCGCGCAAACTGTTATTACGTTTCACGGCGTGTACGATTCTACCGCAGGATCACGATATCCTCTGAAGGGATTCGTCGCAACCTTCGCGCAATGAAGATATTTCGATCTAAAAATAAATTCACTTTGCACATAAAAAGGGAAGTAATCATCAACGACCTCGGTCCACCGTCACGTGTCCGTTGTGGTTTTTTCGATGCATCGCTGGACCTCTTCAGCATTTGCATTCGTTCCTGATGTCAACTCTAAAAGTAGAAGTTGAACGATTAAAGGCTCGTGAGATCCTCGTCCCTGCTGCAGAAACAGGCGAAAAATTACATTAACCAGCCATGAAAAAAAAAAATGTTCTTTTTGCCTTGTTCATCATCTTTGCCGTTAATCGCTTGGTAACTTGTAATTAACGCTTGTCCCATAACTCGGCAATTATTTCTTTAGCCAATCACTCATATGGTCGTCCTCTTCCTTTTGCTTGTCGGGATTTGGAATAAAAGCTTTTAGCGAGTTTAACATTCACGGTGCTTTACTTAGTTTCGATAATCGCGCGTTTATCCTAAGCGCGTAAGTCATCGACCCCATCAATCGAACGCGTTATAATATAAAGAGGTTCGTCGTTGATTCTTTCCTGTTGAGCTTTTGTCACGAATCAACGACATTCCCATACTAGTTTAGCAAGCTCAAAATACCAAATAAATTGCTGGAGAGTGAGAACAGGTTCGTCGTTTCGATACACTGCACAGACAGACGTGCCGGTATCGCGCTTCGAAATTCACCGCAGACGTTAATCGGTCTGCGGACGAATCGAGAATAAAGTAATAAGGGGGTGCATTGCTCGATTCGGGAGACGGTGATCCTTGTTTTAAGCCACTCCCGAAGGCCAACCGGTTCTTTGTTCTGCATTTTTGACATATACGCGTACGACGCGATGATGAAGAGAGTGCAGTTTCCAAACTACGAGGAACGCACCGCGTTATATGCTGCGGTATGAAGTATGTGGAAATTCGATTCAACCTCAGAGTTTGTTACGATTGTTACGTTCTGAATTGGTGCCTTTACGCCTTACGATAATTCACCTCCTTAATCAGGCATCGTGCTCGTAAATTATACGCGAGGACACACGTGCAGTTTACGGTTTGGGAACAACGGTTATCACATCGTGACTTAGTCTGCTCCCCGATCGTTTGCGGCTTTATTGCACAAGTGCAGAGCGGCGCAGGGTCCGAATCCTTGTGAAGGCGATCGAGTTATTTTATTTATTTTTTTTTCTCCTCGTTCGTTATCGGGAGGGCGAGAGAAATTTTTCTCAACATCGTTAAGATAATTATACACGTTGGGCGCGGTCGAATTGCAAGTGAAAGCACCGGTACAAGGACGCGTAATTTGGGTGTATAATATCTGCACGGTTGCAGCTTCTTCTCCATCGCGAAACAAAATTTGCATCTCCGAATCTCTGAGCGCCACCGGAATGGCTTTTAGAACGATAATATTGAAATATAAAATGCTAATTGTCTGAACTACGGCTGGTTATACGTACCTACATATATATATACATATATATATATATATCTTAAGGCCCGCAAAGTGGGCCTAATTTTAGGTGTACCGTATATACATCCGCGGACTGTTGTACGTACGTGAGGTATTGACTAATTAGCTTGCACCTCGACATGGGCCCAACCCAAGACCGTAATCTTTGATCCGTCTAACTTGTTAATGCCGTCTCGATCTCTGCAGCAGTGATCAATTGTATTTTTATTCTCGCCCCGCTCGGAATATATAGGTTTATAATTTATATGTATGTGTTTTAAGATACCGGTTGTTTTTTTTTTTTTTTATCGCGGGGTTAGAGATTGTTATTGAACACGGGTTACGCGGTTCGACGAGGCCTTTGGTTCCCTCCCTATGCAGCGGCGATTATAGTTGCGAATATTCCGGACCTTGCGGGTCATTTTCAATACAGCGAACTCTGTGTCGGCCAGGCTCGTACGATTTTCTTGGCATCTATATATACGTAGGTTTTACTTGTCCTCGTATTGTACGACAATGAGGATAGACTGCTACCTTGTCTGCGTTGCACGCGTGCACGAAAGCTTTGCGCAATACGCACTTTGGTTATTATTCAAGACTCGAATGAAATCAAACGGCATGAAATCAAGGGCGGGAGAATAGAATTTTCTATTCCATGTCACCATAGCTGAGGCTAATATTATAACGCGAAAAACGTGCCCATTGTATTTATAATATGCGATGAAATACCCGCTGCGCATCCAATTCAATGAAATCGACTTGCGATTAGTTCGGAGCATCCTTGCATTTGGTCAAGGTTTGTTTATTTGAAACATATACCAGAGAATGTTTCATTAGCATCTTTATTACTGTTCTACATGTTTCCTCCGGTTTTTCAATTTCACACCACAATGTCGTTACGGCTTGGAAATTTGCCTATTTACAGTAATGTTCATTAATGTCTTGGGCTTTCGGCTAACTTGTTTTCCGCCCTAAAAAAACGCAAGTCTCGATTCCATACGAATTATGTGACAACGACTGGCGATGCAGCCTACGTGAGATATTGGGAGTCATTGTCACACAATTCGTATGGAATCGAGACTCGCGTTTTGTTTCGGACTAAAAACAAGTTACCCGGAAGCCCAAGGCGTTAATGAAAACTTCTGTACATACGTTCTACGTATAAAGCTCACCAGTCCTGTGTAGTTTCAACAAGTCGACACAGCTCTGGACTGATGTGTGCGTTGATACAGGCACATTCAACTTTTTACTACAAATATTAGTTTTGGCACATTCTTGGACCGTTAATTCGCCAGCTGTAGCGGAAAAGTTGGCAAAAAAGGATATTAAAGAATGAAGGTTACATTCCCGGTTAGTTATAGCGGATTCTCCTACCTTTTACAAAGATGCTTTTCTAAAGCGATTCCTCACGCTGTCCGAAATCCGGTTGAGAATCGATTGATCCTTTACGTTGAAAAAGGAATTTTGTATATATTTTTGCAAATAATAATACATGTACAGTGACCATTATTGTACCCACGGGCAATTTTGTTCTTATCTAAAGACAAGGTGATTTTATTTTCAAAGGTAATACAAACCGCACGGAAACCGGTTTCAAATATATGGCGCTTATTTAATACCCTTTTAATACATCTACGATGCATATACACCGCCGCAGACGTGTCGAGTGCCACTAAACCTTGTCAAAGGCATAGATCATCGGAAATACCAGAATATCCTATATGTATATGTGTACTTACGTATACTTACGATTTCACGGTCCAACACTCGATTAGATAAATGTTACTACAAACGAAAGTTACTCCAAGTTACGCCGCGTGTGTATTATAGTTAAACGTGATTTAAAATCCTCCAAAACTAAATTTCAAATGAAATCGCGGAGAATTCGCGGAATTACTGGAATCCTATAAAGGCTCAACATATTTTTTCTCCCTCTTCTTTTTTCCCGTGTTTGATCAAAATTCACCTATGTTTAACAAATCGTTATTCAAATGAATCATCGGTAATGAATTAACCGAGATCGTTATGCCGGATATTCAACGCATCTCTCCATGGAAAAGTGGTGCGGATTGTATGTGTATGCATATACCTATACGCGGATGTGTATATTCTTTTCTCGAAAAACCGGTAATCTTCGATTGGACAGGTTGGAATGATACTTTGTTGAATATTGGAACTGAGATACCTCTTTCCTTCTCATTCTCTCTCTCTCTCTCTTCCTCTATCTTTATAAATCGGCACTGCAGAAGAATAATTGAAACACCTGAGAAATAAAGCTCCACCCAAATCGTGAAATTTATTTTACTCTCCAAAAGTGCTTATTAAAGTTCGTTCGTTGGGGGCACAGAGAGCCTCAGATTAGCATATATTATTATACTAAACTGGTGCTACTCAACGCGGCTAGTAATTTCGGGCCAAGTTACCGAGGATTAAAGTCATAAATTCACGGTAATATCCACCGGATGTCATAAGTGCCGTGTACAGCGATAAATAACACGTGCAAGACTTGCTTCCTGATGGGTTGAAGGAATCATCGTGAACTGATATGGCGCAATCAAGTAGATGGTCAGCGACGAATATTCTAACGGTACTGATGACGTATGTCTAAATTTAGTATATTTTCAAGTTCTTTGAGTGGAACGTTCGCCCGTTGTAAAGACTCCTACAAAATCGAGGATCTGAAAATCATGTCGTCGATGATGATGCGTGTCAAGCTTGACTGTAATTTATGCCCAATCCGAGTACGCCGAACTCTAAAAAAATACAGGCTATCTATGATACGAGAACACATTCAAATGTTGTTATAAATTAAATAAAAAGAGACGGGGAAAAAACGAAAATTGAAATTTAGATTAGGATTGTTTAATTCATACGTGTATAATCGCGAGTTAAACGGAGGCCGGACCCACGCAGAATTTTATGCGAAAGCGAATGATCGATAGGCGGGATAACCAGAGAACAACGCTCTCCTTACTCCCATATCGATCGACAGGTGTATGAAAATGATAATCGCAACGTTCGACATTTGAATAATTCGAATCTCTGCTCGTCGTTTACAGAGCCGCAATGGTCAACGGCCGACGAGTCCAGAGGCCTTACCTCATCGTGATCCTCTTCATCGCGCAGGTAAGCTTATCAGCTAAATCCCGCATCTCTCGATCTCAATTCTCTTCTTAATCCGATTGACATGTTTGTTTCCACGTCGTATTTTCCAGGCGCTCGATGATTCCGGAGTCAAAGGTCACGGCCGCATGATGGACCCGCCATCCCGCAACAGCATGTGGCGGTTCGGATTTCCAAATCCCGTCAATTACAACGACAACGAACTCTTCTGCGGCGGGTATGCAGGTTCGTCTTAGCTTCCAGTATCGTGTTTCTCGACTGGTCCGAGAGCCTGTAATGCGATTCGATATTCGTTATAGTTATACTCTAGTCAACGGTTTGTTTCCGTTTCTTTGAGGACAGTTCAATGGGTCCAGAACCAGGGTCAGTGCGGAGTATGTGGGGACGCCTACCACACGAGCGAGCCTCGCCCCCACGAAGCTGGAGGTGAATTCGCAAAGGGGACGATAGTCAGGCATTACACAGTCGGTCAGGTAATTTTTTTTTTTCTTTTTTTATTCCTCAAAGATGTATAATTATTTAAGTAATGACCGTGTCGAGTCAAAAGGAGAGAATTTGTCCTCGTACAACCACATTGATGTGAAAATTGCGAGGAAAATGAGAGCTGTGTAAAGGTAAATCGTATGGATTGCTGTTCCCGGATAGGAGAAATGAGTTCTGTACACCAGGCCTCGTCGCACAACGACTTGTCATAATCGCAAATCTAATTTATCCAGGAAATAGAAATTGAGATTGAGCTGACGGCGAACCACTGGGGACGTTTCGAGCTGTATTTGTGCCCTAACAACAACCCGAACAGCGAGGCGACCCAGGAATGCTTTGACAGGTATAACTGCCCGATGCAGGAAAATGTTTTGTTCGCACTACTGACTCAAAAATCGAGAAAGAAAATGAACATTAAAAGTATTCCTTTAAAGATATCCTCTCTACTTGTCTGGAACAAATGATGTGCAGTTCGTTATTCCAACGGACAGTGACAAGAAAGCTATCTTTCGATACCAGGTCGTTTTGCCGCCATACATCACCTGCTCACAGTGTGTAATTCAGTGGAATTATTATACAGGTAATAATCACGCGATGTCGAGGTATCGGTCGTCCAAGGCAAAACGTTTCTCAACAATTCATCTTCACAGGTAACATGTGGGGACTTTGCGACAATGGAACGGAGGCTGTCGGTTGTGGACAACCTGAGACATTCAGGAATTGCGCGGATGTTAGCATAGTCACCAGCACAGCCGGAGTACCGCCACTCTTTGTGCAACAGGACAATCCGTTCTTGCTCTACTACAGAGACTATCGTGCACCGAACAATATCTTCCCATTAGTGATTAGGTAGCCGTGCTGATATATCGAGTTGCGATTTGAGAGTGTAACATTTGCACTCATTTTACGTCGATTAACTTTGCGAATATTTTAAATTCTCCAGGTCCCAAGTTTGCGTACCGACACCGCTGTACCGTCGTATTCCAGGAATGGACGAATGGTGCCAAACAAACTGCCTTCGGTATCCACCAAATTGTCCCGAAAGCATATGTCAATGCCCGTAAGCATTTTTTCGTGAATTGAAATTTGATGGACGACGTTATTGGTCGGTAAAAAATTGACCGATTGGTGGTTTGTTTGCTTGCAGAAACACTTGTGACGCTATTGGTGAAATTGAGGCTAAAGCTGGCGCTGACGTTTACTGCTTGGACAAGTGTTTGGTCTATCCATCAGATTGTCCAGCCCACCGTTGTCGCTGCTATTAAATTTTGTTTGGCACACCTTGATTAGGAACATGACGAATTGAGAATCCCTGAATTCTTCAAGCGCACCACAATGGTCTGGATTATCCCTGCACCAACGTTCATTCTAACGTTCTACACCTCTCTCAAAATTATGACGCAATCTCTCTACCGTTTCGTTTCTATTTTCCGTTAGAAAAGTTCCCACTATTACGCATTTGTACAGATCTTTTAAGCCTGGATTAAAAATACACTTGAAGAATTAACTGGCGTGGGCGTTAAAATGAGAATTAAATACTCGGGATGAGCGTTTATGACATTGTTATTTCCGCTTGGGGTTTTTAAATTGTACAATTTCATTAACATTTCCAGAGTCTATTGTCTGACCTTCGTTAATCCTCTAACTTCGATATTGTGAAGACTCTGAAAGGTGTCTTTATGGCAGGATGAATCAGAGTTTGGACGGTTATAGTTCTCTTATGGTTCTTGAACTCGATGAATTTTTTTGCTACCAAACGATTGTTTTCGTGAACCTCTGGATGCTGCACATACTCGTCAAGCTGCAGAGTTAAAAATAACATATTCATTGCCAAAAATCGAACGATTAATATGAGTTCAAGTATTTTTCCAAGGTCCTTGAATTCTAGAGACTTTCAGGTAAGTAGGGAAATGATTAACGATTGATAAATCTTGGTTCAAAATTGTGAATAACAAATACGTAGAGTAAAAAAATTCGAAACATATATAACTATACCGAAAGTTAGCGCATCGTCAAGAATATTTTCGTACCTTCATCCAGACACAATCTGTTATCTCACGATTGCATTTGGTGATTTCATAACTGCGAGGAGTGAGACAGGCGACCATGTAGATATCTGAACATCCGTAAGCGAAGCGATGTGCGTGACGGAATGAAAGAATGTGTTTGAATTCGGCTTCTATTCCAGTTTCCTCCATGACTTCTCGCTCGGCAGCGACAGTTATATCCTCACCTGATAGAATAGGACGGTTAAAAAAGTAAAATTTATACGATAATACTTGTGCTGTATTATTATTATAAAATTGAATGGCATGAGCAGACCTGGTTCGACGTAACCACCCGGAAACTTCCACATTGGGGTGACAACACTGTATTTCTCTTTGACGACCAAAATCTCGTCCGTATCTTCATTATAGACGATGGCTCCGACTCCCAGTAGAGTGTGGGCATAGGGCGGTATATTGCAGGTTTGGTCTGTGGGCAACCAGCGATAAAGGGTGACCCAGTCATCCCTCGCGTGATGAAATTTGAACCCATTTTTAGTGAGGTCCGGAATCCAATCTGACTGCTCGAGCCCCACGCGAAACCATATCGCCCTTCGGTTTTCCGTTATCCACTGGTCCAGGGAAGCTGAAGCATTTTATGACGCTGCGTTACGAAGAGGGTGGAAGAATACGACCGTCGCCAAGTAAGGTGAAAACGATTCCATGGCAAGTTTTATGAGAAGGGCGAAGGCGAGGGCGTCGAATCTGTTTCATGAATTTCAATGATAATCAGCCAATCGATGACTATGCAATATGATTTGGATGAACGAGCAAATAAGCGATAAACAACAAGAGAGCTCCTTACCTTTCAGGCATTTTGAAAACGCGCCAGAATCGCACGGCTCGAGTGTTGAATCGACGGTTATACCGTTGAAACGGTCTTTAGAGCCTTTAAATATAGAAGACGTAGCTGTGCTTCGCGCCATGTTAGATCTGCTTACATAATCTGTCACTCCTGACAATGTGGATCGTTGCGGAATTCTCAATATCTTAGCTAGTCCTACCGCGACGCTGTACATTTATCGGCTGACCGAGTGATGCCGCTGATTATCTCTTATCTGCTGCGAGTAATCATCTGCGTCTAAATATTTACGGTGGAATATAATACGCAGACTTTATAACCTATTCGCCGTAGTCTGGTCCGAAACTTCTACTCGCGAGCGACCGCATCGTCGACTAGTTTACTACGCGTTATTATTTTCTCATGCTGCGTTAATCGCATTAATTATGTAACCGTTTTTCATAGACTTGGGATCAACTTTATCACTCGTTGAATGTCTACCGACCGCTCGACGCTTGCCGGACTTTGGCAATACAACGACCACACTTGATGCTTCCCCATTCTTGCATTCGGCACGTGCCAATTATTTTTCTATAATTTGCGTATGTTACGTTAATATGCGTCGCGGGTTTAAGAGGATACCCTGGTCGATTTCAACGTTTACATAAATATCTCCAAATGTCGAAGTCCACGTATCTAAAACGCGAAAAAGGGGTCAACAGCCCAATTCTACCTGCAGTTCTGAACAAAACCACTCTAATAAATTTTCATTTAACGCAGAATAAACCGTTTCTATTTATTTGTTTGCTTATTCTAAAAAAACAAAAGGCGAGTGTGGTTGGACGGTAAGGGTAGGAGTACTACATACCCTTAACAGCGCAAGATGGGCAATTTTATGACACTCGTACATCTCACGTTTCTCTTTTTCTGAGCGTACCCTTTACGGCAATGTCTTCATCTTTAAATTTCAATGACGGTTTTTGGCGGGATTTGCGGGTGGCGGCGCCCCTGCAGTTAATAAACAATCGGTGATCGGTGTGCCACCATATTGACAACCTCCGCCAATCAAAACATTTTATTTCCCAGTTCTTACCGCCAACTGAACGGTCGAATATGCCCGTGCTGTTCGCATCGTTGGATTTTTTCTTCTTTCGCTACACTTCTCGGAGTAAAAGAAATGTGCAGTGTGACCGCGGTATTTCGGTTCGTATTTGGAAGTCGTTGAGTGGTGGGCTTCAATAGCGTACAATCGATCAACAGACATCGTTCGTATCTGTGAACCACACGGTAATTTCAGGATACAATGAACGGATCCACAATAAACGAACCATCGTGAGACAAGATAAAATTCAGTTATTTTCACGGTAATATAAAACTTATTCCGTGATACTCTTGGGAATTTTCTACGGACATCGAGGCTGGGCTGATCTTCACGATCCAGCTCGAGTAAGTAGCATGACTGAAATTAATCCTGCTTATTACTGACATTGAACTTTTTAAATTATTCTATTTCAACTTATGCTAAAAAGTGCTATACGATAAATTTTCGTGAACCCACAACAGGGAACTCCTAATTATAGGCAATTCAGCGTAGTCATCTTAGCCGCTGCAAACTTCGCATCAGTCGCGTGCTAACAAATGAACAGCGAAATATCCATATCTATAAGACGACTTTATCGTGACCAGAAGTTGGATATACAGGAACACTTTATCAGGTTATGATCAATGATTTTTTATTAATATTTATGCGTTTCGGTCGGGCCGCAGCCGAGCTTCGATGGGCTACGTACAAAATTTTTTTTCAAATCTACAAAAGAACGCATCATTGACCTGACGAAACATATTCTTGTAGATACGTATACGAACAGCTCAAGGTACTATATAATACATCCTGCGTTGTTGGAACGAACAATTGACTTACCAATAGATATATTTCATATCCTCTTACTGATATTTCGATGTACCGACATGAATGTTTGACATTCTCTTACCGACAAAAATTTCCTATCCAACCGACTTCTCTCTCCACTCTTATTGTGTCTTTATAAGATCTTCAAATTCAATTCGTTACATCCTGCAGGGTAAAAAGTTTGAATACGTAGATATCCTGCGTTAAATATTGACTCTGCTATATTTCCATAAATGTATATTTGTATCTACATATCTTACACGCACAGTTTGACCTCGGTAATTCATGTTCTTATACATATACCCGTACCTGCTGTCATTATTTACATTTGGGTTCGCACGCTTCGGGCGATTATTCGAGCACAGAAGCGTCGATGAATACATATGTTCTCGATACGTATCGTATAACTTAGAATTATACATTTTTTAGAGATTACAAATCCGCGAAAGAGGATTTGACAAATTTTTTTTTTTTTTACCAATTGATATAGTTTGAAAAAGCGTACGTGCAGTGAACCGATCAGATAAATTGGAAAATTGAAAAGGATTGATTCTGATGCAGAATCAATTTCTTTCATTGTACAATTATTAATATGAACGCAGACGAAAATGAAGAGCTTTATCCCCATCCCATTGATCATCAAAATGACTTAAATTACATCATTTCGCTTAACAACTATACATCATTTGTATTCCAAATGCTTGGAAAGTCACGATTTTCACCAATTCGTTTTACATCGAGTTGTGCTCATCGTTGGCATGTACAAAATAATATAACCAAAGAACATAAACGTTGATACTGTAGACCCCGAGATACAGAAGAAATGTTAGAGTAATAAAAAATTTAACTTTAATTTGACTGTTGAATACCCTAGCCAAATACGTTGCTTACATACTAAAGGACGATAATATTCTTTGGCATGTACATAACTGGCCGCAGTAGTTAACGTATAAGTTAAGAAATAAGGGTGGACAAAAGAAAGGAAGCTAAAAACATAACACATCTCCAAAGCATCACCAGCAGTCTTTCGTTTTGCTCCAGAAATCTTCGAGATGGTTGTAAACCTTGACGCTCGGATCGTTGTAATTGAGGGCTTCGCATAGCCGGCAATAATGCCGAGACGTGCTCTGAAAGTATCCGTGCTCATTGAGTACATCGAATTGGTTCCGCCAGGCGTGAAACTTTGAATATTCTTGGTCGTTGGTGTCCAGGTACAAGAGATAATCGGCTAGGGTAGCCGGATTGGCAAAATCGTCAACGTGTATGTAAGATTTCGGTGGTAACAATTGCCTGCAGTTTTCCCTCGACGCCCCCATGATCACGGGTACCGCATGCTTATGGTATCCGTGCCAGAATGGTTTCTCCGTAAGGTACTCCCTGCAGTTAGAATTCTCAAAGGCGAGGTAAAACTTGTAGTCGTCCAGGGCTTCGCAGTCCTTGGTAAAGTGTCCCGGGCAGCTTTTCGTATCACCTTTAAGACAGCGACCATAAGCGTCCATCCTCTCGGCCAGTGCCACTTTCAACCTGGCTGCGTAATCCCATCGTTTGTTGCTCCCGCCGCAGTTGCTTCCCATTATCGCCACCAGCTTGGTCTTGGCTTTCGTGTACTTCTGGGTATCGGTGCTCGAGTTTCGCTGGATCATCATCACCGTACGGCCGTAAGGCACGGGGACGTCGCTGTCCATCCGATAGCTCATGGACCAGTTGAACAAACCGTTGTAACTCGAGATACTCTGGCCACCGGCTAGGAAGGTGTGCAGGGGTGATTCGTCGGTGAGGAAAACCCAGCGTTGCTTCATCCTTTTCTCCGGATTAACTTTATCCGGCAAATCCTTTACCCCCGTCGTCTTGTGGAGGTGGATGAGCACCGCGTCAGCTTCTTCGACGTCACCCGAGTCGTAACTTAGTCGACAATTATTTACCGAACAATCTTCCCACGGCGATGATCTGTTGTGCGGAGTGTACATACGACGTCGTTAGCGCTATTGTGATCGTAGTCACGCTTGTTTATTGTACATACGGAGCGTCGTAGAGAAGAGGAAGAACTTTGTGTTTAACCCTGACTTGCCACCCAGGGGGTGTAGACCACCCCAGGCTGTATTTTCCTTAAATTCAAACCCTTGGTATTGAAAAATAAAACCAATTGTGAATGCTTTTGTAAAAATAGCCGTTTCTGTATTTCATCTTTTTTTAGTACACTTGAATTTAATTTCTGACTATACTAACTACTCGATCCTTCGAAGTAGACTTTCAATATGTTCTAAAAAAAACTTTTACAATCAAGTAAAAAATGTTCGATAGTTTATTTTTTGTAAAAATTTTTGTCGCTTTCTTAGCAAGTGGGTGATTCTACAGAAGTGTGGCAAGTAAGGGTTAAAAAAAAAACTAGATAATAATGACTTACGCATCGTTGGTGAAATGCTTGAGGTGTCTTCTCTCTAGGAACGGTCCGTGCTTCCATACGACTATCAGATACTCCTTTGCAGGATCTTTAGGGACGTTTTTTACCTCGCTGATATCGCCGACGGATAGCAATCGTTTACCAAGGGCGGACATACTGTGAACCTGAATGATTATACAGATGCTCACATTATGAGGATGATGTCGTTAAGGTTACTTACCAATGCACGTTTAAGAAAAATGCTTACTTTGCACCTTTGGTAATATCTGAAATTTCGCAAACTATCACGAAGAAGAGAATATACTCTTTTATTTTGAAACCCCGACGACTTCAAAGTCATTCTAAAATTACGTAATAATGATTTATTTCCTGATGTTTCGTTACGTCAACGTTGCTAACTTCAGCCTCGTTTTACATTGGGATGGTCCTTGATCTCCGACATGCACATGTATATAATGACGAAAAAACAGTGTGTGAATTATTTGAAACTTTTCGCATGATCGGAGAGGGTGCTGAAATCGATTTAAAAAAAAATACCCAATTTTCGTTTAAGAAAGCAGAAAACTATTAGTCAATTCATTTTTGTTGAATAATCTCCATTTTCGCCTATGACAGAAGAAAAAACTATCGTTTAATTCATTTTCTTTTCCATTTTTTACTCGATAATAACAAAAAAAAAAAACAAATATAAAAAATTTCATTTGTCCCCTAGTTTGACAAATTAAAAGTATTTTAAAACCCACCGCGCTGTAAATTTTCCTCCCCGTCTATTTTCTAACCTATGAATTACGTACGATACGTTTCAACGTTTATACCTGTTGTAATGTGACAAGAACACCGTGAAATACATTTTCACAACCAATCGAGATGAATTGAACTACAGCTCACTTCGTTTTTTGCTCTAAAATTGAGGCTGCTTAAACAAATAATTTTTTTCGTCAATTTCAAGACGATTTTGGCAACCTTTCCAACAAAGCCAAAAATCTGCAACAATTCACAAACTATTTTTTCGTCATCGTCAATTTTATAGATTCCAGGGTCGGTGAAGAGTATATGTTAGAAATTAACGATCACCCTGATTTACGTACACGGTACGACGTTACGGTCGGACAACGTGTTCGAAAAGCGAATTGTTTCGTGAAAAGAAAAACATGAACTATAACGAGATAACGAATTCCTCCACCATCATCCTTAGGAGTTATGCAACCTTATACGTGCAACAAATCAAGTCATCTTTACACGTACGTACATTTATATGTACCTATATACACACACACATATATATACATATATACGTACACATATTTATATAAATATGTAGAAAAACGTTCACGTGGATCGCACAACGCCATTTTGCATTGTAAGTGTGCCACGGATACAACGAGTATGCGATAATTGTATTTACCTGGTCGGCGGACAGGTTCCTCCAGTTAACAGGTATCGGTTTCGTCTCAAATTCGTATCCTCGACTTTCGATCGGCGGTCCATGAAGCCGATCGTACCTCTCGACGTTCACGTTATAATTGTCGTATAATTTGACGATACGGTTTCCCGCGCCGCGAAGGACGACGCTTAATGAATAAAATCCGAACATGCTAACCGCTGTTAGAATAATTAAGGTCGGCAGATGCCTCGGTAAACGGATCATAATTAAATCACTTTGTTATAAATACGTTAAACACAAGTGTCACCGCTGCACGTGGCGGATATAGTCGATTAATTTTAACGCGGGCTGCTGCGTTCGTTTTTTTTTTTTTGTTTCTTTTTTTTTTTTTCGTCTTCCTTCCTTCGATGTAGAAAACCGCAGCACGGTAACAGGGCGGAACGGAAGTGAAAAATTGATCTCTCAGCATATACGTGGATGCAGGCGAGCAGACCGATTGCCTCTTTATCTAAACTACGAACACGTAATAGACACAACGGTGAACAGGCTCTCTGTGTGTTTCTATATATCGCGGGCTGAAAAATTAACGCCAATAATAACGCCGCAGTATGCAGACCGAGCTCTCGTATACGTAGCACAGCACACATTTCAATACACACACACACACACACACACACACGCACACACGCGCATTCCATTTTCTATGCGCACAGAAGTGTTAGTAATACGTTGCACGTTTCACCGGGTTGCGATAACTTATAGATAAGTAATATGTATACGTATGTGTGTGTGTGTGTGTGTGTGTGTGTATATATATACATGTTTAAAACGGCGCGCTCGCTTCTCTGTTTGGTAGCGGTTTTTTTTTTTTTTTTTTTTTCTTCTTATTCCTTTTTGTCTCTGCATGGCGAGAACGAAGCAAAGAAATCCAGAGCTGATGTACGACTCGTCACCGAAACACGTGGCAGCATTTTTACATGCATGAGATACGAAAGAAACGGAAAAAAAAAAAAAAAAAAAAAACGCGAATTTTCCGCCGTATCGTTTTTTTCTTTCTTTTTTTTTTTACTTCAACTTTCTCTCGTTTCTGTTTCGGTTGAATAAATGACAAGAAGAAGAGGAAGAAAAAAAAAAAAAAAGAAACAGACAAACAAATCGCCAAACTGCTAATTGACCGAATAAAACAAAAACTTTTCGTCGCATGCGGGTGAAAGGTGAGGCTTTCTGTGGCAGTTTGTCGGGACGATAATATAACGATAAGATACGCGCATGCGCTGTTCGGAGATTGCGACAACTCGTAGATAAGTAATGTGTGAGCAAGTCTACCAACTGTCAACAAATCAACGAGACGTTGTAAAATCGACTTGTCAGAAATTTTTACCTCTTGCAGTATTTGATAAGATTGAAAGGTTCGCAAAGTTTGAACTTTCCACGGCTTAACCGTTCGCCAGAAACGTCAATGAAATTTTATCGTTTCCACATGATTTAGGTTCAAATGCGAATTGCTTTCGTATCGTTATCGGTATGAAAAAGTTATGAGAATATATGTATAAAACGAACGTGTGTGTCTTTTTCTTTCACAATTGCTCAACTTTCGTCCCTGGGTAGAAGAAATCGCCACTTTTCATTCGCTTGTTGTGAAAAAAAAAAAAAAAAAAAACTATCGCGCGTGTTACTCAAGCGCAAACTTCACACTCGTCGCAACGGTAAACTTTCGTCCCTTGATCCGTAACCGAGTCAATATACTTTTTTGTAATCGATAAAGTCAAAGACGTATGATAACGTATCACTTTTAAAATCGTTACTAATAAAAATTTTAAGCGAAAATCGGTCTGTATAGCCAACTATAAATTATGAATACGTAACACGTGTTACGTGTAAACCTTTCTCTTGACAACTCGAACATATTCTTCACACGCCGCTGTACGACGTATGAGAGATTCGAAAATCGATTTGCGCTCAAGTTTGAACGAATTATCCAAACATCTCACTTATTTTTAAATTACAAATAATCGTACACGATGTATGTGAAAAATACTGACGAATAGACGATTATTATACATATTGTAATATGTGTATAATATTAATTCAATGGCACTATGTTATTTAATATTCTGGACATTCTAGTGACAGTTTACATTATAATATTTATATTATATAATATATTAACGAATTTTCTCTTACAATAATAATATGATTAATATACATGCATATATGTATATACATATACACACACATATATATATATATATACATGTATATAACTTGTCTCGTGGTTAAATTTACGTTTCTTCACTTATGTATATATATATATATATAATATATATTCCACCAACAATTATACCTAGATAATTTAATATATTATCATTCGGGGAAACGAATTTAAATTATTCTTCTCGTATGTATTTAACACGTCAATCAGCAGCGGTACTTCGTTATAATATACCTACTTGCTTGTCTCGATCTATAACCTATATCGTCAATGACTAGTAACACTTTACAAAACTATATACACTAAAGCTCCGCTATATCAGCTACCACGTGTATGAGTAAGTTCCGTGTGTGTGTCTCTTTTCCACTTACGATTGTGCGTATGCAGAGTGTAAATGACGCTGTACCGCATACCGTGCGGGTCGCTAAAGCGAAATAAACTTGTTTTTCGCAAAACGGCGGGAACGAAATGCAACGTGAAAAATTTTAGATACCAAGTATTAGGCATGGTAAAAATACCGCGTGATTACAATATTTTTCGGGAGGGAATTTAAATCTCGATCTTGTGCCAAGTTCCAGCTAACGATGTTACGACTAATTCGTCTTACCTGCAATAACAATAACAACGATAATTATTATGACAATAATAATATTTAATCATTGTCGTATTTTATATCCACCGACGTACAAATCAATGGACCAATCGATCGATCAGATTTCAAGTGAAAAAACTTGCTATTACAACATTTCTCGCCTGTTAACTTGCGTAATGTGAAATGATGATAAAGATTTATGCTTGTAGATGTATAAACAATTTTTTACGGACAGTTAACGTCCATCAAATCAGAGCTTAGATGCAGCAAAGATGGAACACAGACACAGGCATAATGTATCGCATGTGCGAAAAGCATGCAACTTGTCGTATATTTTGCAATGTCGCTTTGCATATATTTAATTTGATATTTTTTTTCCGTTTTGCTCTACGTTTCGTCGTTTCGCTCATTTATGCGACGTTACAAGGGATTTTTGGACTTTAATCGAAATCGTTTTCATTTTTGCCATTCGTGATCTTCTTCGTCACTATCGTTATCGTTATCATTGTTGTTGTTGTTATTGTTACAATCGAACTGAGAAGTTACACTTTCGTACATGCGAAAAAAACAAGATTCACTTCTACCGTACGTATAATTGTTTCTTTTTTTAAAAAAGATTTTCAAACTTTGATACTACCGATGATCGGATTATCGACAATTGCTCGATCGAACGAAATCTTTCCAGCTTACAAGTTTCTTCGTTATAAAATAAAAGAGGAAAGTGAACGTTGAGCAGCGAATGAGTCGATAAATTAACGATAACTGTGAAAAAATAATTCCAAATAAAAAGCAAAACTAAAACCTGCATTTTTATCTTAAACATTATATATTTTGATATTGTTCGTAGACTGCATGATAAAAACGCGACGTATATTCATTCACCTGTAATATGCTGAACGTTCCCTCGTCTCTACGTATGTGTGTGTGTGTGTGTATTTATACGTATAGCGTTATACATTGCTGCGATATATACTTCTAAACTTCAATAAATAATGGTACATTATCAAATATTTATGCGGTGTGACTATACATACATTCATTGTCATTATTGTTTATCTATGTATATACGTAATATGCATATGTAGTGTATGTATTATAATATTCGTATTACTATTCAAATAATTATATAGATATTCAGCTTCAGAAATTCATATATTATTATTATTAGGCCTCGCATTTTCTATAATCGTTTCACATATTATGTGTAACTGATTTACACACATGGTATCAGTGTATACCTATATACACTAATATATATATTCCATGAGATCTCGATCAAGATTCTACGGTCAATGTGTCGGATTCGTTTTATAATTTTTTTTATGGAAGTATATGACGAATAACGCAAAAGAAATTTTTTTTCACAATTTTTCGACCCAGCGTATCTGAGGGATGATTGAAAAACTTGTAAAAAATAAACCCACTTTGTAGAAAGTGACAAAATTCAGTAGAATCTCACCAAATGTGAGGAAAAATTTTTCACACCTGTTAGAAGATTGAGATTTCATAACTTTAAAAGATGAATAAGAAAATTGATTGAAAGAAAATTTTTGACACAAGAATGAACGTAAAAGCTCGTTGTAATATGGGCCGAATAATGTCTGTTCAGATCGATGTTATAATGAGATTTTACGTTCATTCTTGTATCAGAAAGGCAAACCAATATTACAAAAAATTTGGTTTTTTTTTTTTCAAATCGTTCTTGTTATTTATCCTTCGAAGTTATGAAATCACCGTCTACTAACAGATGTCAAAAAATTTGTTACAGTTTGTAATATATTTCTGAATTGCTTCAGGTTTTACCAAGTGGATTTTACCTATTTCTTCCAAGTTTTTAAATCGTACTTCAGACACGCCGGGTGGTAAAATTGTGAAAAAAATTGCGATCGCGTTTTTCTTCACGTATACTTCCGTAGAAAAAAATCGTAAAGCCAATCCGAGACACGGACGTAGAATCTTGATCGAGATGTCACGGAATGCCCGATACATATAACACTACAACATATTTTCAATTTTTTTCATAAACGAATTAATCAATGCCTCGTACAATGTATAATGTTAGGTATAATTTATAGCTGGCAGCTTGTAACGTTGAATTATGCTCATTTATAGACTCACTTTCCTAACTAACAGCTATCTTTCACCTTATCCATTTTAAAATTTTCCCTTTAATTTTCATATTTTTCTAACAAAGTTTCACCGTCGTACAGGGTTTGATATCAGCATTTCGTCCGCGTATGCTTACAAATAGGTAGTAGTAGTAGTAGTAGTAGTAGTAGTAGTAGTAGTAGTAGTAGGTATACATATATACTTATATCGTCGGCTATATATTATAATCGTGTTATACTATGTTAAATTACCGCACCTTGCCTACAATGCATAATTGTATAATCAACAAATTCATGCAGGTATTACAGAATATGCCGTTCATCTTTACGATAACATTTAACGAACAGCTATAATATATCTCATCAAGCGCCACAAAAATATGTTTTTTTACAGAAAACTCCAGCCTCGATACAATAACAACTATAGTACATACATAATATTAAAGAGTTGACTGGATACATATATATATACATATATATTGTTTTTCAAATACATGTATATATATATATATATTCTACGTCGTTGTTAACATATTTACAACGTATTATATCCTCGTGTATAAATTTCACATTTTTCGAGAATTACAATATAGCTGCTGAGATTTCGGAAAATATCGGTTAATGTGCAAAATTAATAATAATTGGTTGTAGTAATAATAATAATAATAATAATAATAATAATAATGATAATAATGATAACAACGATAACAACAACGATAACAACAACAACAACAACAACAACAACAACAATAATAATAATGATGATGATGACGATGATGATGATGATGCCGTTGCGCTCGTCAAATCCAACAAAGTTTCATCAAACAATTATATTTAATAACGTATTATGATTTTATCGTACAACGCGTATTATGTGTGTGTGTGTGTGTGTAATATTAGTATGACATACCAATTTCATTGTATTTTATTATCATATGCACCGCGTTTTACGAACAAACAAATCGAACGAATCAAAGACTACCATTATTCATAACTATGATACGTGCCGTCGTATAACGCTGCGCAATTGAACTCTTATTAGATTATCGAAATTCATCTCTGAGGGCGTGTTTAATGATAATGATAAATAATAAACGTGATAATAATAATAACAGTAACAACAACAACAACAATAGTAATAATAATAATAATAATAAAAATAATAATACCGGTAATATGTACGCTTTGGTATAGATAAAAATCAAGATATACGGCCGTTTGTAGTATACAAATAAGTAATAAGTATCGAGTACGTAATTAATGCAATAACAGCAGTGGTTATAATTAATTAATTAATTGTTATTCACTTGTCTCCCTCTCTCTTTTTTTCTAAACCGACGCGACGTTTCTTACACAACTATACGTGTATGTGTACAAATTTAACGTAACGTCGTATATATATACGTTAATTAAAGACAATTGTCGGGTGTAAAACTCAAGTGTCCGTGATACATTTTTATTCATACGTGCAATGCAACGCATTTCGTTACTGAGAGCGAAACCAGCTTCACCCTTTCCTAAGTATACCTATGCATATACATATATATATATATGTGTGTGTGTGCATGCGTATATTTATATACACGTATTATATGCGGTATTTTAAAATCAGCACGTTATACATATAAACGCGTACACCGTGCATGTCCGTTTGTTTATACGTATTACCGGCATATTCATACGCTACACATGTGATAGAACGATGACAAATATATGTATGTATATATATATAATAATAATAATAAAAAAAACAACAACAACAACAATAATAATAATAATATTACAGTGGAACTCGTTTACGATCGAAGGTACGCGGCCGAGAATTATGAGAATTAGAATTTACGGATTACCCTCACCTGTCGCCTTTTGCGCATGCTCTACGCATTGCGCATTATAGTTGGCGCATTGAAAAGACGAACTTCCCATCCGAATTAGGGAGAGTGGAATTTGAATAGTTCGAATTTACAGGAGTTCTACCGAAGGGAAAGAAAAGAAGGAAAAAAAAAATTATATCAGCCAACGAGGTCCGAAGATTCGGTGAAATTGAAAATACAGACGTGTAAAAATGTTTGGATGGTAAAGGAGAAGAAAGAAAAATTAAAGAATTGAAGATTAGTTTCATTGCGAAGGAATAAAGGTGCGGCTTTCGAAGATTCGTGTATAATATAATCATGCGATACATGCCGAATATACATTTAGCGGAGTATAATAACATGTATATAAATATAGGTATGTGTATTTGAATTTAATTAGAGGCGATACGTTTGAAAGATTGAAAGTTTTTTACGATGAAAGCTTGCGTCGTAAAGGGCTCCAGGCTCTGGGGCAGTCGCAGTTCCAGGATGCCCCATTATACATACATATTAATATGTATCGACTACATAAGTGACAAACGTTTATGATATTGTGTATACGTACAAACATATATATATATATATATATGTGTGTGTGTGTGTGTGTGTGTGTGTGTGTGTGTGTGTGTGTATATACATTCAGCGAATAACGATACAATATACGCGCTATTGTCAGATATAACGAACTAATATTACGCGTACACATTTTGAATAATATATCATGTGTGTATTATACTCCATATTAACAGGGTTATTCTCGTTTATTTTTTTTTTTTTCTTTTATTCAGTTTTCCGTAGTTTTCATCTTTTTTTCTTCTTTTGCTCCCTCTTTGTCATCCTCGTTAAATCGCACATGCGGGTTTCGTTGAAACAGCCTATACTATGTGCCCAACGACTATAGTAAATTTAGTATATTTTTCTATCTATGCATAACGTGGTACAAAGACGCGTGACGCGCAATAAAACCCGACATGCGCCGATACGATTTTAACTAAGCTTATATAATATACACATATATATGTATATATATATATATATATTGTACCATCCTACCGTATTTAAATATACGCTACGTTCGTATAGTTGTTGTTATTTTTTTTTTTTTTTTTTTGTTGTTGTTTATCTCAGGTATTACACAGGTAATACGTTATACAATTTCAGATACATTGCATAATATAATGTATAACATACGATTTTCATTGTAGTATAGTTTTAGCAATTAATGAGTCATAGTTTGGTTAGATATGATATAACGAATTATCTACCCGAAGACACATGCATATATATGTAAGATCGTGTGATACAGGTGTAGGTAATAGGCGTAGAATAGGTATAACGGTATGCGATATAATAAGTTAGGGTGCAATAAGCGTAACGGTGACAGAAAAAAAAAAAAAAAACATGGTAACAACAGTATCGACAATAAATAATAATGGCAATTCGGAAATTAACGTATTTAATCATACATTATATTCTCATCTAACAATAAGTATAATATAATAAACGTAGGCCGAAGTTTCGTGTATTGTTGCAACGAATGCGTTGATTTCAGCATTATAATGTAACGATCGTGTTACAAGTATACAAGTACATATGTCTATAATACGGAATTTCAGTTAAATATGATAATTATACTTCTATGCGGCATGTGTAATATCGGCACCAGATGTCGCGTTCGATTTTCGTCGTTCGCGAATTCGCACGAAACGCGTGTTGAAAATGTACGAGAAACGAAAAAAAAAAACAAATAAAATAACTCGATTAATTACAACGAAAAGGAAAAAAGACTTAGACATTAATTCGATAATCTTAATAATAGTAATAAGAATAATAATAATAGACGATAAAGAATTTTTCGACGAGCAGCTGAGACAACAGACTGAAGTCAATGTGAATATAAAATTTAACGTGTTTAATTTAATATTAATAAACTCATGCCGATACGCGTAATGAAATTATATGATAAACGCGCGTGCGTTTTCAGCGTATTTCTTAAATTTTACCAAGAGGGAAAAGTAGGGAATCGCGCGATCCGAAGGGGAGGTCATAGGGCTCAAAATTGACAGGCACCCACGGAGCGCACCTTCGCAATAATAATGTTTAAAAAACAATTAACATTCAAGTTCGAAAGCGTGTAGTTGTTACGTTTACATGGAACAAATGTGTTTATATACGTGTATATATATATACACACACATATCTATATATATACATATATATACATACATGTTTATATAATATTATATAGTTTTATAATTAGATATTTAGCCCTGCGGTGGGAAACTTTAATTATATGTGTATATACATATATATTTATACACATATATAACATGCAGAGAAATAACGCGCGTCGTCTAAATAGAATTCTCAAAAGGGCTTCTAAACGCACGATTGTTGGTAGAATTTTATTATTCTCGTTCTATCAACGTAGAAATTTTCACATCGTCTTAACTTCTACCCTTTTCTTTGGGACAAAAAATTGTGCAAACGCCTTCCTATGCATACTACGTTATATCGCGTATTGCAATCGCATACATATATATATATATATATACAATATATATATGTGTGTGTGCGTATAGTAATCGATATTTCACACTTATCGATCAAAGTCTCGCGTCGATCCAATTTTTCAAATTTTCGATACGAAAGATACGCGTGTGCGTTTTGCGTGTGACTTAATTATCATATACCTCAGATACGAAAAAAGCGGGAGAAATAATAAAAAAAAAAAAAAAAACCGTAATGGAATTATTACCGCGGGATTTTTTCTTTTCGTCGGGTTCGTCTCCCGTTTTTTTTTCCTTTTTCCTTTTTTTTTTTAATTTTTCCCATACTTTTCGTACGTACTGTGTGTTATAAGTATCGAATACACGGTATACGTTATAGGCGACGAAGTATTGTTATTTTTTTTTCACCTCTTAATTGTACACGATTATAACGATTAGCTTATTTCTACTACTAATACATACTGCAACGATAGTCGTCATATACTTATGTATAATTTGTATAATAATCGTATTTTGCGACAAGTAAATCGCTTTGTGTATCATACACAATGATAAGAAACGTGTGCTTATAAAATATTACGATGAATCAATTGCAAGTTATATTGTAACGGGGGAAACGAAGATTTTAACTCCGCAATCGTATAGCATTATAATTTACGTACGTTATGTAATCGCAGCTGTTCTCAAAATATCATCATTATTGTATAAATTCGAACTTGCGAGATTAAGAAGAAATTTCACAAACGTATGCGTGTATACATATACATATATATATATATATATATATATAAATAATATAAATAATAATAATAATAATAATAAAAATACAGGTATTAGTGATTTCAAGGGGAGTAATACACAAAAGAATTTTCACCATGTCTCCGTCATGATTATATTACAAATTACATGCGGCCTTGGCATTATTTTACCGACTTCTTCAGTTTCTTTTCTCTTTTCGTTTATTCATACTCCGCGAAGAAAAATCGATCTCACGAATTTTCACCGACGTCAACCGAGTATAGGTGCGTGTACGAAATTGATAATGATGTAAAGTTGATGAAAAATCATTGAAATGAAATAAAAAACGATGCAATTAGGGAGGGAGGAAGGGAGAAATACGTTCCGTGCACATCGTATAACGTGGGCACTTGAGCTTCTCGATGTGGTTTAAAAGATACACCAGGTATACATCACAGATGATGTACGACTGGTATGTGTTTTTGTGTTTGTGTGTGTGTGTGTGTGTTAAATAACTATACTATAATATTTTATGTAGTTTCAATAATATAGCGAACGCGTCAAATTCGGCATGTCCGCCGAAGATTTATAACTATTCAATAATGTATGTCATGTATTCATATATTAATATACACATGTATGTATATTGTGTATATATATATACATATATATATATATATATATATATTAATACAGAAGATATAGTTACGAATGCCAGAGATTTAAAGATAGCCCAATGTCGAGTAGGTTTTAACGTAGGTAGCATCCACTCGACAATTTTCTCTGGAACATAAAAATTGAAATGTAACCGACGTCTATGGGTATATTGTATAATAGGGTGGTTCATTTTTTAACCATATTCTTTATCAAGGCGCTGCTCGAAAAATTTGTGACAAATATTGAGAAAAAAAATATCTGTAAAACCTAGAGGAGGTAGAAAAATATTTAGAGGTCGCTAATGATCATTGTAATATTTTTTATTTATTTTTATGTCTACACATTACGGGCTTTTGTATATATTACTTTATTTATTTCGTACCATGGTCCAATTAATCGTTCACCAATCAACAGCAAAATATATGCTACTAACAATTTCGCAGATCGATGTTCTCGTCTTTTATCCGAAAGATTAATCGTCTCGGAGAAATTTGGCTAACAGTTTTTGCTAACGAAATAGGAGTGTCGCATTACCTTGATGTTCTGATTTCGTTTTCAGTACTGATTTTTATGAACAATGATTAATTGGACCACGATACGAAAAGAATAAGCTAATGTATATATAAGTACGCAAGGTGTAGACATAAAAATAAATAAAAAATATTACAATAATTGGTAGCGACCTCAAAATATTTTCCTACCTCCATCAGGTTTGACGGAAATATTTTTGTTCACTATTTGTTACAAATTTTTCGAGGAGCATCTTAAAAAAAAAAGGTTGAAAAATGAACCACCCTACTGTATACGTTTACTCTGATGGGATATATAAAACATCTAAATATCGGTATATGTATTTAGGTATAATAGCTAATCAGAATTTACGCCGGGGAGTTTTCTGTGAAACAGTCCTCAGATTCATGGTATCGGAATAACGAAGCAAAATTTTCGCAGTCTGCCAATTCAAACATTAGAAATATACGTTCCTGTCTCTCTGGTACTGCTTGAACGCCATTAAATCATTCGAACATAAACACAACGTCAGTTTTCTTACATCTTCACCGTCACCGAGTTGTGAATTTTCACCGAAAACTCGCCGTTTCAAATTGACGAAATTCCGCAACGCGATAGAGTAAAAATTGATAAAACTCACTCGTCTTCCCACGGGCAAACTTCGTTATCATTATTGTCCTGCTGCTCCATGGGTGTGGGTATAGCTCGAGTAGATTCCTGTGTCTGAGTGTCCGGTTCCCAGACAGGAACAACCTGAGCGTCTTCGGCGAGTTCCTCGCCGTCGATTTCGATCCTGACGTGGGGTGTGGCCGCGTTGTTTCGCGATTCGTTTCCCTCCTCGCGATCCTCGCGATCCTCGCGATCATCCTCAACGACGACGTCATCCTCGACCGTCGAATTCTCCTCCCGAATATCCTTGCAGTCAATATTCACGGCGCCCTGCGTTTCCTCGGCGAGAATCTCGCCGACTATCGAACTGATGCTTATCACCGGCGCCATCGCCGGAACCCCACCGCGAGGGTTGATCGAACCCTCTGAAGTATCAACGACCCCGATCGGCGTCTCCGTCGTCTCCTCGAGCTGCGGTGCTGCGGCCGAATGTGAGAGGTCGAAGGATCGCTGGGGTGAGAAGTACTCGTTCGAGGATGAGACCGAGGCTCGACTCGTATCGGCGAAGGTCACACTGGCCCCTCGAGAACCTCGTGGACACCCGGCAACCTGCTGCTGCTGCTGCTGCTGCTGCTGTTGCTGCTGCAACGTGCAGGACCGGCGCAGACGTTCGGCCGCCTCCGCGACCGCAACGCTAACGTCCGAAGATGAGCTGCCCGAGTCGAACTGCGACGAGTTCTTCCGCGAGGCCCCTCGGGCCTCGGTTAGGGCCTCACCGCCGCCGGCGGCGGTCCCAACCGACGCTGACGACCCCCCTCCCGGATCGCCGGGACGCTCGGAGCTCGGGCCCGGAACTGGACCCGGGGCCGCGTCCCACGGGCAAACGTCGTCTGTAGGGCGAACCACCGCCGCCGATCCCGACACGCCAGCATCCCTGCCAACACGAACTTTATTACATGATTTATAGTTTTCTTTGGTCTGGCGAATAGCGAGCTAAGCACGAGGGCTCCGATTTCTTTTCTTGTTTATACGTAATGTCGTCGGGGGGCAAGTGTAATATTACAAAACGTTGCGGTGTCGCGTACGAGGTTCTACTACATCACGCCGAAGATAAATGCCGATTTGCAAAAGGTTCTTACGCGCGGTCGTCATTTTCATGGTGAAAACGTTCCGGTTAACGGCTTTTTCATATTTACGATACTTATCTTAACAGGCTGAAGCACTTTTTGCAAATCGGCGATTCGCCAACGGCGTTTAGCTTCACCTTCGCACGGTGGTAACCAAACTGTACATTAGCGATGCAACGAATGTAAATTTTTAAAAGTATTTGCAAATGCGAACGTATGTACATTTTTAAATCTGGCGCCATTTCTCTATCGCTAAAAGTCGACGATTGATTGACCGACGGTTACACGGTGCGAGTCGCACCCACACATTAGCGCCGTTTGCATCTTATTCCAAAAATTTTCGAGCTGATCTGAACTCTGCAGATTGTTTGTTTGATTATTTAACGATAAATTGATAACAGAAACAAATAATTTTGAGGCTAGAGTGTGATTCGAACGTGAAGACAAGCTTTCGTAATAAAAGTTCATTATCAAAGTAATGTTTTTTGTCCTATTGTTAGTTGATACTATTTTCACCATTTTTCCAACCAAAATATGAAGTATTCGTTATATCACTACTATACATACCTATAATACTATAATTCATAAGCTACTCGCGGTATCTTTTCTTTTCTTTTCCCTACCACTCTTAAGCAATTCTTGATTTGGGTGTACAGATGGTGTACAGAGTGAATAGCCAACGGTCAATGATCCAATCCGCATGCGCGAATTTTCTAGAGCACAAGCAGTTGTTTTGTCAGGTTGACCAACCGTCATAAGTTCAAACGACAAGTCGCCGCGATGTATGTATCCTCAAACATGTTGGTCAACCTGAAAAAACAACTGCTTTTGGGTTAGAATTTTATCTCATGCGCGTAAAACAATTCGACCGTTAGCTATTCACCCTGTACGTTTCGTAACACGAGTTTTGTTGTACCTCTGAGGGGTGGTTCACTCGAGAAAGTCGCACGAATTCGAGGGTTAAAAATCTGCACATTTCAAATCAAAGGACCTTGAATTATAACTGAAATAAAATTCAGAATTCTCAAAGTTCAGACTGACTGAATAGTCTGGAAATTCTGGAAAGTCTAATGTCCGAACGTTTTGGCCACTCGGAACTTCCGACCTGCTGGAAGTTTTTATCATTCGCGATCACGTATAAACGGTCAGTCTGAACTTCGATCCACTCGGTCGTCAAAATGATACAGAGTACTGCAAATCATGCAACCTAGATAACTGAAGTAATTGGAAATCGTTGGGTTATATAATGACTTGAAATCATTCATTTGATTGCCGAGTGAATGGACCCTCCAGTGTGTTAAATTATACCCAATACTTTTATTATACGGCGAATGCCGATCATGCACTATTAATACTCAATCTCCTCTTTGTTCCAGGAAGATTTCAAACCAGGAGGAGTCATCCTATAACGCCTGCACTTTTTTGCGATCACCGTGAAACGAGCTCAAGGGTATACACACCGAATGTAAGTAGATATATATATATATACACACACACACATGTAGGTATATCTATATATACAGGTATAAATTCTATACACATATGCTGGTATATAAACGTATGTAACGAGAGTGCCAATTGAGGAAGAAAATAGTAAATTCTCACACAGTGTACCAAGATCTCATAATGATCCATATCTCTGAGGAATACGTATACCTACCTACATAATAATGTATGTATAAGAGGAATTACGGAACACGCAGTGCAGCATATGAATATTTAGTAACGAACACGGAAAGTGTAAGATATATAACACGTGTACACACACACACGCACGCACACATACACGCACGCGCGCGCGCACAAAAGGATATTGAGCAAAGAATGTTACAACTTTCTATGGCATATCAGCACCGTGAGCAGTAGATAACGTAATGCGAATATAAACTGCAGCGTCGAATCGAGGAAATTGGATACCTACACAAATTTTGATATCAAAGAAATAGAGTATATGGATAATACATAGTTTATACGTAAAGGGGACTATGATACTTGAACAGCATACAACAGCAACAAAGATGTAAAAATTATTATAGTTTTTAGTATATATATATATAGAGAGATTCAATAGTGTAGGTATAACAATTATACGTATTACAAGATCTGGCGGTGCGTATAACATGACTGGGAGCGCGGACTGCGTAATTAATTAATTTTCATTACATGTATACATCGCTTTTGCACATCACAGGTCGTAATATGTTACAATTATGAGGTCATGTGTAAAAAATCGTCCTGAGATTCTGATCTATACCGCAGTCCGAGCCTCTATAGCGTTATAGGTATATGCACGACAAAAAAATTATATGTGTATACGATAAAGGATGATGCATTTCCAGGGACTTACTGAAAATCATCTGGGTTAGGCCTGGCTGGGATTTTTACGAGACAAGCCAGATCTCCCCTGAAAATACCGAACCGTCAATCAAGCCACCACCCTACGCTTGTCCGTAAAAATGTTCTCAAAATTATATCTCCGGTGCTATATATATATATATATATATTTATTATAATTTTGTGACTAAAATTGACCTAGGACTGAAATGAAAAGCTTAAAAAGCCCCTAAAACAAGGTCGCGAGTGTCTAATTGTAAATCTTGCACGTTTTGATATAGATACCTGTACGGTATGTCGGTGAGATTGGACTGGCTGTGGGAATGCGGTACGCGAGGAGCAGTCGCGATGTCCCTGATCCCGCAAATCGCCAGCTCGTGAGCCGAGCCGGAAAGACTCCGATCGCTTCCACGTCTTCTTCCGGTTCCAGCCGCCCCGCCGCCGCTGGTCTGCTGCTGTTGGTGCTGCTGAAGGCTTCCGGAAGTCGGAACCGAAGTCGAGGAAGCCTTCTTCTTTGCCTGACCGCCGAACCCGAAGAACCTGCGGAGAAGTCACTCGACAGGTTAGATCCGCCTATATGTATACAATTTAGGGTGGTCCTTAAGAAAGTAATTCTTGAACTTCATCCGACGCACCCCCCAAATCGGTTCCACATGTTTCAATGGTGATTCCCTAATTTTTTTCAGATTTTTATCTCAACTCTAACCCGTGTCCCAAAGAGGGTGGATTCCATTCAACCCTTTCAGGGGTGCATCATCGAATCTACTCAACGGATTTAGATGAAATTTGGTATAGGGGGGGGGGGGTTTCTTGGGGTGCTGATCACGAATCTGAACTGAAAATTTGTCAATTCAAAATGGCGAATCCTATACGGTGGAGCCGATTTGGGGAGCGAGTCAGTTGAAATTCAAAAATGACCTTTCAAGGACCATCCTAGCATTCATATTGTCATAGTGTAAGGAGGTAGATGTGCTCGATAGAGGACCAGTTTTCGTACAAGTTCGCGTTTTCCGCTAATCGACGTCACGGCAAGTCATAGTGAGCTTACAGCGCAGGCGCATGCCCGCGTACAAAATACAACATAACTTCAACTGCAACGTTGATAAACGTATAAAAAAACGTGGTGGGTCACGCATCGCGTTGACTCGCATCCAATTGACTCGATGCCAATAAAATATTCAAGAATTCAGACAACGTTTTATGCGTGACGTTCCAATCCATCTCGGATTCTTTTAACAGTTTTGAATTGACTGGATTGTTGTGACGTCGACTAGCGGATCTTTTCTATTGGTTCGTTCGAAGAACTGTGCTGCAGCACATGTAACTCCTCACACTATGCATATTGTCCGAAGAAAAGTGAGCTTGAGTAGAGTGCATAATGTGGTACCTTTTCTTTTGCAGAGGTTGTACTCCGGCGGCCAGAAGCTGCCGATAGTGCTCGGACCGGATGAACCTGGGGTAGCAGTCTTTTTTTAGAAGAAGAGTGTACACGTGTTCCGCGGCAGCGTCGAACGTGAATCTCGTCGGGTTCTTCATCTCCTGCTGTACCTTCTCCATCGTCTTACCGTCGATGTTTATCTCGCACGGTGCTCCGGCGGCAAGGAATTCCCTGTGATTAGGGGAAAAAACAGAGTACGTTTAAGTATTGGTCAAACTACACCCGGTAAGTGTTTTTTCGATATTTTCGTTCCGTAACATGAGAAGTGGAAAATCAAGCTTTTACGAACTCGTAAATTTCGTTGACTTTGACGGGTATTTGGGCCTGAAAACTCCGTCTCAGGTCCTTCACGGCCATCCAGAATCTTATGTTTTCATGACTGTATTCCTTCCTCAGATAATTCGTGAATTCCAGCAACCCTGAAATGTCAGATACAACGTATCGAGATTACAATGGACTGCAACACGAGTTATACCTAATTCTAATTCACTTGACGATAACTATAAATATTATCCTGACACTGCTCACCGGTTGGATCGGACATGACTTCCTCCATTGACAGAGCCCATCTTTTAACTCGTTTTTCCGTCGGTACTTCGACTCTGAAAGGGCACAAAAAATCATTTGAGAAACATCGAAACCCACCGCCTGCACCGTGCACTGTTTCAACATGGGTATACTTTAATGAAATTAACGAGTATCCACTAACAGTGGGCTGTTCAGTTGCCAGAAAATTTGGTCGTCGGTGATCCATGGATTCGAAGGCTGCGGCTGAACGATCATCGGGTCGTACTCCGTGTACGTTTCGAAATGGTTCTTGAGGTTTTCGATGGCGGTTGACATCTTGATCCTCGTTCGCGTCAAGCTGTTTCGGAGCAGCTCCACCTGGGCAGAGTGAAAAACGAATTCTCAACATGTTGGTTAACACTTTTAACGAGCTTTTAAAGCACTCACCTCGCGCTGCAAATCGGCAAGCGTTCGTTTCCGGGGCGGTGGACGCGGAGCACCGGGACGACCGCGTGTCGGCACAGGGACAACCTCAAGGCTGCTGAGGCATCCAGGTGGCGGTCGGTAAACCCTCCAGAAAGCTCTTTCCTGCGAGTCGCTGACTATCTTGTCACCCTTCTTCCTCTCCTTCGACAGTCGAACCTGCAGGATTAAGGAGGGACGGATAAAGACAAAACTTGGATGGAAAATCAAGACCTGTTTCACAATTAGCCGTGGTAATTAATTTCAATTGACATGGGTTATTTCTTGCGCGGGACCTGAGAGTTTTTTTACTCCCCATTTTCTTTCACTTTCTACGTCAAGAAGAGACAGCGCGATTTTTCTTACATTCATCGATACTAAATATGCTCTCACCTGTTCTTCTGCCTGCTGCTGTATCAAGTCCCATTTATTTTGTAAATTCCTTCGTAGACTGTTCAGTGCCTCCTACAGTATAATTATTGATATTAATATTATTCTTAAGAACATCGGTGACATGTGTTGTATATTTGTTTTTAATCAAAGTCTAAAGACTGGTTAGAACTCACGTATAGTGATGGATTTACATACAATTTCGTAGTCCTCGAGTGCGTGCCGTTGCTTGTTTCTTCGGGTTCGTTTTGCAAGGTAAATCGCGTACTCGACGTTATCGGGTGTTCTATGCTGCCATGGCCAGTAGTATGGAGTCTGTATGTGTCAGAGATGAGATTCGCTCAAGTATGCAGAGTTATAAGAAGGAGATGCAATATCGTGGGATACGGAAAAACGTTTTTACTCGAGGATTCAATAAATTGCATAAGTCTCTTAAATCGATGAAAAATGATCTCACTTCATGCCACATGCAGCGGAGTGAATTTTTTTCTCTGCTGTCGCCATTTCTGTACAATTTCTCAATTCCGCAACATTTACAATTTACAGCCAAGTTACAGACAGAGAATAGTTTCACCACAGAAGTTGATAGTGGGAGGAGGGGAATGTAAAAAAACCAACGAAATGTACCTGAAACCTATACAGAGAGCTGTCATCCTTAACAGTCAGAGTCTTGGAGTCGTTCACCGGGAAGAAGTAACCGTACTGGCAAAGTTGATTAGCAATATGGACCGCCTCTACTGTCAACATAACAATATACTTTCATATCTTGGAGGTAACTCAATTTCCGTAATATATCAACTTGCACTCGACAACACATCACTTCATCCACATAACATCTTCTCTCTTGCGTTGCACACTATCACGTGGTGAGGTCAAATGTATCTATGCATGTACATACATACATACATACATGCATACATACATACATACACGGGAATTGCTAAATTACTAAACAACTGCAATACACTTGACAAAACAATTCAGGGAGTGCCGTGCAGGAATTCGAGTTTTCTCAAGTTCCCGGTCTTTATCGTGTCTGCACGATGCATCTCTAGTGTCTTGTTACTGTAGCAATCAGCAACTCCATGCATCGTTCTGCCTGCAGTTGTACGACAGGAAGATGCGATTATTTGCAGCGCCGACAGTGAAATTAAGACGCAAACGTCGAGCCAGAGGGATAAAATGAAACAAACAAATCGCCGGAAAGCGGAATCGGTCCTAGTCATGGCCGAAGTCTGCAAATTGGCCGAAGAAGGAGGTGGATGCGAGATGCTTTCGGAGATGCGGAACAGCAGCGGCTGCAGCAGCACTGCAGGATCGCGACGTGCGTGCGTGGAGAAAAGAAGCGGATGCTCACAGCCATTCCAGCCAGCCTACACGCATTGATGGCGTAGTACGTGTTTCTGTCTTTCGATATTGGTGGTGTTCGTACCTGATTCTTCAATGGCAAGCCGCTCCATCAGCCACTCGACGAGGTCGTAACCTGCAACACGCAGGCATCCTGTAGTGTCCTGGCTCTGTTGGCCGGTTACGCTAACGCCTCGGCGAAGGTAACGGCGACACTCACCCATGAACGCCGACGGGATTGACGTGAGGAATTGCTTCTGGCTGCGCACGGGGACCCCGTTCTCAGGGTCCTGCATCTCCCGCACCAGCCCCTCCATCTGCAGGACAAAACCACGGATAGGGAAGCAATTTATACCCCGGCGCACTGCGACATCACGGGGAAGAGCGCGAGTCGACTTTGGTAGAATCAATTCCACTTTTACAAAGGTTACGAAATGCACCGGTCATGGTCACCGTAGTGCCAGTTATTACTGGTATTTGGATATTCATGGTCACAAATGGTAAGGAGGTGCTTTGATCTACTTACTGAAACACTAATTTACCTACAATAAGGTGTACCAAGTATTCAAAATTTGTGTCCAAGCTCGTTCAGTAACATTCGATATTTCGACCCGCAACCGTCAAGTGTATACAGAATTTTACAATATATGTGACCACAAATGGTAGGTAAACACTATAATTTTCAAATAACAAGGTGTGCTTTAAAGTATCGAAACCGAATGCCAATCAAAGCTTCCCCAAAGTCGTATTTTAGTCCGCATTCTTCAGTATCGACAAACGATGCGCATCTTATACCCTCATGTCAATAAAGGAAAAAAAGTTGTCGCGCGAAAAGTTTGACATGATTGTAGGCAAGGCCTGGAACTCGCGCCGTTTCCCGCGACTCGTGTATCGTCCCTGCAGCGTAAGGACGGGAGCATGGGTTTGTTTGTACCTTGTCAAAGGCACACGGCCTGTGAACGTACGGGTCCTTCTCCTTCTGTTGGTGTGCAGCGGCGGCCTCCATCGCGTTCGAGGCGGCCCTCTGCGTCGCGAGTAGGGCCAGTGAAGACAACGACTGCGGAGGAGGCTGGGGAGCTGGGCCGGAGACGGGTCTACCCGAACTCCATGGGGCTCTGGCCCCATCCCATCACTCCAGTCACCCCCGCACGCCCACTGAAAGAAGAAACGTCACACGTATCCAGCCGTGATTGTACTCGTTATGGTCGCTCGGACATTAACCGGGATCTTGCAAAGGTACGCTGTTTCCATAAGTCTTGATTCCCCCCATGCATAAGCCATTCTTATCGTCGAACGAACGAATGGACTCCGCAGATATCGATTCCGTTACATCCTCACTATGGATAATTCTGTCAAAGTATATTGTACCTAATCAATGAATTTATCAAATCTATTTATTGTCTCTCTTATTGTAGGTCCCCCTTCATTTGAATTCACACTAAGAACCATGCGGCCAAGATCAGCTGAGTTAACAGGATGTTTGATATGCAATCTTGAAACGTATGCGGAAAAATGCGATTAATTCAGCATTTGCACGACTCCCTGGATCATCATTGTCGAGCTATTTCGACAGGAAGAATAATGAAAAACGAATGCTGATCGTTAATGTGGTCAGGTATGAGAAACTATACATGTTCCAGATTAAAATCTATGCCGCGTGTCATACAGGAAGTCAGTATCCGTTATCGAGATAATTTTCATCTACGTACAAATCGAGATGCACAGATGACGTGAGCCCGTTATACCTGAACACGGAAGTATCGCCGTTTAAACGTGGCTTCGTGTCTAGCTTCGATTCATAGCGTGCGTGACCGCGAATCGTGGGAATATCCGTGAGGTTCGCAACCCTGGAATCCTACTGTTTTTCACTAGTGCAGGGAATATACGAAAAAAGTTGGACTGGGAATTTGTGTCAACGTGTTGGTGCAATAATAGAGATACATACTTGTATCTGACGAAATCAAAATTGTCTTCCGTCTTCGCTGCAAAGACCCTGTGAATACTTACAAGTGTACATCATTACCGTCAGTTTTTTGTTCTAAACGCCTTTCTCTCTATATGAATTGCGAGGCATTAATTATCGCACCGATACACATAAGGTGGTTTTAAAATTGATGTTGAGCAAAATAAATTTTACTTCTTCATCGGTGATATTAAGAATTCGGTACAATATCTGGCACAAGCAGTGATCATATTATGCAGCGGAAAAGACAGTTGATCAAGAAACACAGTGTGAGACAAATAAAGGGTCGAGAGATGAATAAGGAGAAGTTTGGGGGAAGATGCAATTTCGGAGACTGAGTGGTATTTGGAATATAGCCTCGATTACCCGACCGACCTGAACTGGATAAGTTCAGATGAATCTGGTGGGGGTGGAAGGCAGTAGCCTGTTCTACCAAAACACGGAAAGCCGCAGATCGTATCCGTCCGCATTCAAGAGCGATGATTTTCCCGCAGCAAGACAGTAAAATCCACAGTATAGTCCGAAGATCAGCTGCACCATTAGAAGACTTTTCTCACGCCTCTGATCGTGCAGTTGCAAAAAATTGATTTTCCTCTCAGCCATGATCAGAGTATATACGTAGTATAGCTCCGGTTCCTCTCGCAAACCCCATTTATACCGCATGCGGATATGTCTGTGAATAGCAGACGAGAGAAAGGAAAGAAATCCAAAGACGTAAACGTCCTTCAAAGTTCGAGGTCAAACTCCGTTCGTACTACGAGGCGAGGTATTCCCTCGAAATATCTCCAACCGCGATTGCAGTTTACACTTTAATCACGAATATTTGTATAATACTCACTTGAAAAGTGAAGGCAGTGAATCTTCATCGGCAAAATTTCGGTGATCAGGACATCGGGCCCGTCGGCCCTCCTCGGTGTTGATAACGCGCCACTTTCCCGAGGGTATAATCGAGGTGTCGAGTTAGTCGGCGAAAAACAGCATAATACTACAATATATACCTGCACTATAACCGTTCCTACGTGCAGACGCGAGCTTGTGCAGCAGGAATACCTGCGTGTGCGTGTGTCTTACGCAGAGAGAAAGAGAGAGAAAGAGAGAGAAAGAAAGAGAGAGAGAGAGAAAGAGAGAGAAAGAGAGAGAGAGTCAGAGTTTCGAAGAAGGCGAAACGAGACGACGGAACGACGAAATCACGCGTGTCCGCGCACCCCTGCGCTGCAGGGTGTAAGGAAGGCTAAAGCCCCGGCATTGCGCGCGCTCTCACAGCTTATATTACGTGCACACGGTGAAGCAACTGGGGGCCGCCTGCAGCAGGGCAAAGGGACAGGAGCAGCTACCGCGAGGCGAAACTCCGCCCTGCGGTGCCTCGTCGGTAAGGAACTAGACTTCGGTCCGGATCTGGCGCGCGTAATCTGGCCCGCGGAATCCGCGGAGCTTCTACGGTGTCTCTCTCGATCACTGATAACGGGACGCGGCGAGTTCCGGACGACCTGGTCTGCGGATGCCGCGGGGTACGGCAAGCGTAGTGTTGACGGGGTTAATTCGCGGCCCTTTATTATACGCGGGTGGCGATTTTCGCGAGGCAGGTTGCGGCCGCCGGAGCAAGAGACATGATGTCGTCGGCCAGCACCCGACGACGTTGATCACCTCCACACGTCACTGATCCGTCGCCCTGGTTCGGGGCTCGTCGGGGACGCTCGGTGGCGAAAGCTCTCCTCCGACTCGGGAGGTTCCCCGACCTCCAGAGCTTGCGCGGTGCGTCGCGACGCCACCGACGCCGCCGCCGCCGCCCCCCTCCGGATTTCCGTCCGCCGTCAGACTATTGATCAACTATACACTGGCTGCAACACGCGACTTGACTCGAACGCCGTCGCCTCCTCGTTCGCGGAATCTCGACGACGCCGATTTCGCTCCCGCCATCCGAACCGGAGCCACGCGACGCTCCTACAGCGGGGAAAATCATTAGGGGGGAGGGTAACGTAATCAAACCCAGCAGCTGCAGAGGTGCCGAGGTGCTTGGTACCTACGTAACTTTTACGCAATCAACGGCCCACTCCTGCCTCTGAAAAGAAACAAACATAACCCGATCTCTTCTTATCTCCTACTCCGATTCCCTTACACCCGTATAACTTGTATAATTAACAGACGTCCGCGGTGCATATCTAAACAACGCTGTAGTCGTTCAATGAATGGAAATATCGTCAATTAATCCATGTTTCGTCCGATTATTATAGTACAACATATTGGAAAGATATCTGTATAAGGTAAACATATTTTCCTACCAGGATATAATAATCCTTCGAGAAATGAAATTTCGCCAAAAATTGCTATATAAGAAGTTGCTGTTCTTTTTTTCTTCTCTTTTTTTTCTTGCCCTCCGCCGATAACGACGTCGGGACTACATACGGTATACCTATACGCAGGCTTACCTATATACGAAGGCAAACGGTTATATTATTGATTTTTTGGGCTTAGAAACATGTGGCTGAGCCGCTATACCTGTATACATATTTATATATCTATACCTATCTACCTAGCCGCCTATTTACTCCCCATGTTCGGCTAGTCGTACGATCTGGAACGATAATTAGATGTAGTATAAAAATCCGTACTCGTGATGCATTCGTTAAGTGGAATCTGAAATTCCAGTTTTTCTGAATAATACACGTATAACGTAACTATCTTGTGTATGTTGTATGAAAAAAATTGCATTTATACACGTCCAATTCGAAGAAATCGTTTTACGAATCTTATCAAGACGTGATCATCGTTTCGTTTGCAGCGTCTCAGTGTCGAGCGATTTAATTCTTTAGTCGCAGAACTACTCCTGCAACCCCTGCAAACAGGCACACAGCTAGTGCAGTTGGGCTGCTTGCAGTCAGGCGCTAAAAATTTGAGTCTGCCGTTTGCCCTTGATATATTTTTTATTTGCTAGCTGTTTGATCGAGAATAACAGTAAAGCAATATTGCTTGAATAAAAATCGGTTCTATGTAATGTCAGCGAAATTTGAAACCACGCGTATATTAATTATATATGCAGTTGCATACAAAATCCGATTGTGTCATATGAGAATGACGTGATGTAGAGCGTGTTGGTGTACAAGTTGTAACCGCGTCAGTCTAAGTAGTACTAATTCTTGTCAATTAAAGAGGTCGCGAGACTGAAAATTTACTGGTCGAGCCAAGAGACCTAAAATTAAAATTAACCCAAGATGCAGCTATAAGTAATCATGAGGTGATCTTGTTGGTATATTATACAGGGTGGCCATTGGTCAGAGAATTTTTAGAAAACCGGGAAATGTCATGGAGTTCTCAAATTCTGGAATAGTCAGGGAAATATCAGGTTTTTTTTCGGAAAGTCAGGGAATAGTTCGCTATATTTTTTTTAATACAAATACGGCGCACAATTTTTTTAAGCTTTAGATAAATCACATTGAATACAAATTTTTCTTTACATATTTCGTTACGTTACATATTTTTTTCAATTTGCTATAAATAATTTATTCGAATTGGTCAGGGAATATTACAAGACTTTTGACTGAAAAACCTGGGAAAGGCGGGAAATTTCCTTGATTATAGAACAACAAAAGGAAAATTCGCTCTATTCACAGTTCGCAATACGAACGGTCTATTATAAGCCCCGAATCAATTTTGCAGCTTAATAAATCCAACGCTCGTTTATCTATCGCCTTGCCAATTATTTCTCATAGTAATCACTCGTTTGGTACGTGTCACATCCGGAATCAGCTGGAGTACGTACACAGAACCTCGGCAGATAAAAGTCCTTGAATATCCTGACCATATAAGGGAGCGCGATGTTTAAGGTTACAGTAAAACGATTCGTCGATCGAAGGTTTGGCGCGATGTGGATTAAACCTACCTTGGGAAAAAATTTCCTGTGTACTTACCACGCAGAGTCGCTAACCGTTTTCAATTTTTAACATACTCCGCTTCATCATGACCGAAAGAAACGTGATAAAACGAGCGTAAGCAAACGAATACTTGTTGCAATTGTTAAGAGAAAAATGTTGTATAAATGACAATTGTATACAACCAAATTGAAATACAACTATTACAGCCAAGTTTTATTGGAATCTCAATTAACGACATCTATTCACGTTGTTGTAACGATACTGATTTTACCACATGATTTCCTGATAACTGCATTCATTTTTTATTTATTTATTTATTGTATTCCAAAGTTTACACAAGTATCATAAACATAAAAATAAGTTTACATCAATAAACCCTACACGCGGTTACCTGTACGTCGGATTCGAATATAACAAAAGAAATGGAGAGTAGAATCTAACAAACTACTATAAAAATATATGGAGATTTAGGTTCAAGTTCGCTTACTTATTATGTTATACATATATTACAATAACAAAATGAAATTTCGCTCTTGCAGGAAACTTATATTCCGCCGATTTACCCGAATTAGGAGAACGAAGGACGCTTGTTGCTGACCTTGCTGGACCAATGAGCTCCGGAAACTGTACAACAAAGTCCATGGTTAGAGGTTGCGGTATGGATGTGGCAGACTCGAGGGTCGACGAAACCAGCCTTACATACTGCAGAAGCATCTTGGCATGACGGAAGAATGTATCTATTCAATATCCGCAACCAAGTTTGGATGGCGCTTCCTGCAGGATGTCAGCAAAACTACAAGGAAGATAACTGCAGTGCTTCTATACCAATACTTGACACATGTATACCACATTTTACGTAACCCAAGGTTTGTTTCTTTCGCGAATTGCAGAATGATATTATAGGGTCATCCGAATCCTCGATTATCCGAACCATGACTTGATTTACTCGAATGCTCAATTATCCGAAGGTTAGCTAAAGAAATACATTTTTGTTGCTTGCTAAAAAAGTGTGCAGGAGCAGGCGTTCGTCAATTGACAATAAATGACTACATAGAACCAAAACAATAAAATGATCGTTCGGCATTTGAAAGAGGTTCGACATGTATTTAGATGTTTATTACGGACTGTTTGTCGATTTAAATTTGTGTTGACGTATACATTATTATACCTTAAGATGATAATTGTATTTCAGTTATACAAACTAGATTCGATCCCAATTAATTCGGATAAGCGAGGTTCTACTGTGCCCGTATTTGGATTAAATATGAGGAGATTAAACTGCAGTTGTAACAGTATGATAAAAATTGAAAACAGTATGTCAATGACAATGTATGTACGATCATCATCCGCAGACGATTTAACCATTCTCTGCAGTTCCGCGGTTCACTCGAGGAGAGCTCCTTTAATCGGTATTAATCTCGAAGGATGCACCGCAGCTGCTGGCAAACCGCACACGATGCTCATTGCCAATTGAATCGTTGCAGTTTCGCCCGATTTCGCATTGGTCGCAACAGTGAACGGACGAAGAAGAGAGGGAAACGCGCGTGAATGGAAAGAGAGCGAGTGAGAGAGGAGAGGGAAGGAACGAAAGCCGAGTTAGTTACGAGCAGTGCGTCTGCGAGACGGATCGGCGTGGCATTAGAGTCAGGAAAGCTCGATTGTGAAGTTCGTCGCACGCAGGTTTTACTCGAGACTTAATCCCTCGCAGCGGAATAGCCCTACGTCAAATCCGTGAGTATAATTGACATACATTCTGCATGCGCACGATAACTGTATAGGTAGACTGTAAAAAACAAAAAAAAAAAAAAATACGTCGTGAACTTGTATAGAATATTGTTTGGAGCCAGGCAAACACTATTTGACGTTCAAGTTCTGAATTAATTGCAAAAAATGTTCTATAATAGTCCACACCGCAGCTACTATCGCTCAATTTTAACACCGCCATTTTTTACAGTGTATATGCAAGAATATAACAGATAATAGATTTCTCTCTCTATTCTATTATACTGTTACAAAGGGTGAAATCACCCGTTTAGCTCCCCTTTCTAATGATCTAGTATAATCATCGTGGGATAAAAGATATATATAAAAGCTCTCGTAAAATTATAACATTATTGTAAAATCAGTCCTGTTTTTACAGAATTAAGCGCATTATTACCATCTTTTAGTTTTTGCCTGATGTCTCGGTCGCTTCTTTATTCCTCAACGAACCGGATTTATTTCCGTAACATCCAAACGTGTTACAATCGCGCGTTTCGGCTTCAATCACCTGTTGCGCCCCCGAATTGTACAGTAACAATTATGTACGAAGATACTACGTGAACCTCGAAAATTTTTACAATCCAAATATCATCTCGTTCTCGCATCGTTCCGGAGGTGCACACCTATGTATTGTATTATACAGAACACGCAGCAGCATCGTTATGGAAACTCATTGAAAGTTCAAAGTATTGTTCGGTATTCGGATGCGCGTTATTTCATTCAAAACATACCTGCTACTCGCGTATACAATAAATTGCGTGCCGTTGCGTGACGAGTATTTTTTTTTTTTTGTTTTTTTCTTGTACCCCATCGATGCTTGTTTCGTGTCACATCAGCTGCAGCATTGCTGGAAGCCTATTGAAAAAGCGTATGTATGCAGTGTGTACACAACAACGTCCGTTCAACTGTTGTACAGAAAGTGATTGTTATTCGTTTGCATATATTTGAGTTAAAGCGTATAGGTATGTATGTGTTGTATGTATGCGTATTGCGTACTTTAAGTGTACTTTTAATGTACTTTAACGTGAATGTATGCGTATATACAAGCCGTGCCAGCACTGCACACCACCTACATGCAACTACTCGACTCAGTCACGCGTGTGTGACGTGCGTTTTATCGTATACACACGGTGGCGATGCGTGACCTGTAAACAATAGCGTTTCGACAGCACGTCTGATGGTGCATATAATGTGTAAAATGGAACAGAGTGTTGTTACAAAGGTGGTGCAGGAAGTCGGAGTATACGTGTGACGTTTTTACATTTCATTCGCCAGACGGCATACGAATTATAATACCACTATATGTCTGTTTAATTATTTTCTCGAGTTATAAATTCGACGATCGATGAAACATAGGAATACGTATAGTAGCAGCGTTTGGAGTGATAGATGATGAAAACTCGGTATGTATACATCAAGCATATTCGAAAGTGTATAATTTGTGCCGCGGGTAGTTTGGTGTGAAATCGATGCGAAATTAGCGCTTGTTAATAAATCAATTTTGTATACCCGAAACGGTCGGGTAATCCTGAGGGTATAACGATCGTTCCAAGGTAAAACAGTTTCCCAATCCGCTGAGATAATAATTCGAGCTGATCGAATGCGAGGGCGGAAAATTATTTTCCCGGCGCTGGAAAAAGAGAAAGAGAGAGAGTGAGAGAAAAAAGAATTAACGCTCGATAATAATTCAACTCTCCGGATGTTCGATAGAGCAGAGAGTTGCTAAAACGTGAAGAAAGTGAGCTGACACTACACATTATACATTTATACACACCTATATCCGTTTTTGAGTATTAACTGGAACGAGTCGTTGACAGCTACGGGCGTTATCAAGAGCACAGAGCGAGTTGACTTTCTTTTGGACTCGTTCACGGCTACTCGCGGCGCGTGCTGAGAACGATCGAAAGCGTTTAGTAACGGTAAATAGTATATTGTTTTACTATATCTGCTCCGTAGAGCCGTGCTTAAAGCCGACACACTGTATAGGGCAAAATTTTCTAACGAGGGACGCGCGAACGTCAAATCGAGTCGCAATAGATGGAAGAGTTTGATACCTCGCAGCTGTGAGCAAGCGACTCGACTAATTTTAAGTATCCCAGGATTTAATTAATTCTGTATAAGACAGTGGCTGCAGGCGGAACAAACGGAGAAATATATCGTTATGACGATGCCAATTTACGAGGATTTCATCACGTGTGCTTGATAACGCGTGGCAATGAGGCTGAGGTTATTATAACGTTATTGTGACGATTAACGGTTTGACAAATCGTTATTTCACAGTTGCAGGAATGTCGGAAAATTCATTAAATCATACGATAGGGAAAAATTTATTAATATTCTGAAAGCCCGACTACTTGAAAACCTCTTTGTATGGGTATATATAAAATTTAAAAATGACAATTTTTCTCATCGATGTTTCGTTACCCGTTGACGTTACTTACTTCAGTCTCATCCTGCAGCAACGGTCGAGCACAATACCCACCTTTGTTTTTCGACTCTCAAACGGCAACGGAATAATAAATATACACACGCCGACATATACCTATATATACACACTGCATATAATATCCTGGAAGCTGAGTGAGCCGAGGCTCAAGGCGTTCGAGTCTCGTACACGTGTTGTACGTTATAGGTATACGTACATACATCACAATGCGTCGGTGATACCTCCGCCTACTTTAGCGATGACCTAACCAACCGCAGACGGTGAAGAGCCGAAGATACGATCATAAAGAGTAGCGTTCTTCTCTGTTTCGGTACATAACGAAAGAATCGCCGTTGGGGGAAGACTAAATTGTTGCATTTCTTCGTCTCATTCTTATTTCTTTTGGGTATTCATCGAGGATGCAGGTGCGGTGTATCTGGGTGTATCGTTGCGGGTCTCGTTCGTCATTGACACGAAACGATCATTGAGATCGGTGATCACAAACACGAAATAAACAAAACAAACGACGAAAGGTACCGTGGTTTTAGAACTCGGCGTACAGATGGCGGGGCGTGGGCCGTTATCGGCACAAGTCCCGACCCAGCCTAACCAGCCAGTTCGAAGAAGAGAGTGGCTCGGACGGTAAATACGGTGAACAAAAAATTAGACACATAGCGAAGAACCGCAAGTGGCGCCTGAGTCAGGTAAACTCTCTTTCTCTCTCTCTCTCTCTCTCTCTATCTCTCTCTCACGGCGGCGGTAGCGTGGTGAGGGGAAAATTAGCTTCGGGAGAGCAGCAGCTTGGTGCTGCAGTAGTGACGCGCGGTCTTTCAGTATCGTATCAGGACACGCGTGTGCGGTCCCAGGACTCTCAGGATCCGAAACTTCGAGCTACGAGTTTACGAACCTCCCTTTCCCAGCCGCCAAGTAACAAGTGGTGGTGCCGGCGCTGCGACGAACAGGGACGAACGACATCGATCCCCGATGACACGAATTATTATAGCTGTAAGTGCGAGTATAAACGACACGACAATCACGAAACTAACGTTAGCATTCTCACTTGTGTTCCTCGATATTATCAATGACAGCGTGATCGCAGGTCCGGCCATTCGTTCACCAGACATTCATCGGCCGAACACGCGGACAATACGGGAGAGCCTCTCTCTCTCCCCCCCTTTCTCTTTCTCTTTCTCTTTCTTCGAGTACTGCTGATCCCTTCATTCCCTTCCGTTGCCTCTGTAAGTATCTGCCACCCAGTTCTCGCTCACTGCTCACCTCACATCCACGCCGATGATCCTTTCCCACGGTATATATCCTCGGGTATAATCGGCGTAGAGGGCAAACCGAACGGGGACGGTAGGACCCGCTCGTACGGTATATATCATCTTTACATACATACTTACGCCGCGGCGAATCGTGTGTTCACTTTTTACTCCTTGACATCGCGTTGTGTCGTTTTGTTCGGTTAAAAAACAGCCCCGTCAGCTGCTGCTGCTACTGCCACTGTCGGGTTACGCATTTTACGAATTTTGTCCTCCGTCGAACTGTTCGAGGTGATTTTTTTCACTACTTTTCTCCGCGATATTGCAGCGCACGATTTTAGAGTGTGAAATAAGTGTTTATTTTCTTGATTTTCTTTTATTTTCTACACACCTTTCTCTCGATGACACTCCACGCTCTAGTTTTTCTTCCGAAAATTTACACGCGAGCACATTCTTTCGTGTAGTTACGTTATACCGTACGCATATAATGTATACGTGCCATACCTGCATTGTTTGCGTTTAAGCGTGCTGAAATAAGCAGAGAATAATGATAAATACGCTTGTCTCGAAGTACTGATCGTATATCATCGGTGATTGTAGGCACCCGTAATTTTTTCTACTACGTATCGTATAAATAATAATCTATACATGTACACGTGTATTACGCGTCTTGACCACCGTTAACTTAACTCACTTATCTCAACGGCGATCTCCTACCTAACCTAATTCAACGTAACTTAACCTAACCCAACTAAAATCGGTGCAGGTTGTAAGTCCGTGCACTTCGTTATTCGGATCGAGTATGACTAATTTTAACCAATTGTAACGCAAATTCGACGCGGCGGCGTTACGGTCAAATTTGGAGCGGTGTTTTTTTCCTTCACAATCAGTCAGTCGCTACGTAACAGCAGCACGCGTAACTTGTCTACTGACGTCGCAAAAAACAATTCTTTTAAGGAAGTAAAGTGCGGTTTATCAGTCAGACGAATTCGCGCGCGGAGTTTATTACGCACAGTGATTGTTCGGTTGGTTCGATTGTTATCTCCCGATATCGAGACGTATTAAATAATAAATATCGCTGAGATTGCACGTACTTATTTACTCTGTGAGTAATTTGTTATTTTTTTAGTCTGGAATTGACTGTAAGATTCGTTCGAAAAGAAACTCCGTGGTTCGAATAAACTGTAACGCCTAAAGAAAAGAGAAAAGCATGTTTTACCTGGAGCTACAGTTTGATCTTTCGAAAGTTGTTATACCTAATTACTCGACTTCGTTTCTCACAAGTTCGATTTAACCTTTTGAGTCGTAGTGGTAAGTCTTCTTACCACCTATGTTATATCCATGTTTTGTACGTCTAGAGAACTTTTCAACATATTTCTTTGCGGTATTTTTCTATTTCTGACAGTATACCAACAGGTTTTCAATACTCTAGAGTAATTATTGCGATGCAATGTTAATTATTATTGTTAGAAACAAATTGATTGAAAAAAATGGTGAAAATTGAAGGAATAATTCATTTCCGAGAAAGTTAACCCTCTACGCTTACACGTGTTTTACACAGATTATAAGTTTTTGGGGATGCTGATTACGAATCTGAAATCGGATTTTGAAAATTCAGTATAGCGAATCCAATCAGCGATCCCGAAAACCCCTCCATGGCCTTTTTGGACAGCATTCGGTCAAATATGAAATTTTCGTCCGCTATCTTGAAGTTTTGATATCTGATATGAAATTCGTAATGAGCGACCCCAAAAACCAGGGAACACTATCTTGTCATAACAGATGACTCAGGACAATAATGCGTGACTCAAAGGGTTAATGTTTATTTTATAATTTCACCTATTTCTTCCTGCACGTCAGGATGGGGACGTTGTTTTAATCGTATTTCCTCCTTCTCATCTATAGATTTACCCGATCGAACGAAACGTACAAGAGTTTCGATTTTGCACCGCGTCCATAATAAAGTATCAACGGCAACACAAGGCCGTGTCTCGGCACAAGACAGCTGGATCGAAAGTGAAAATACATAGAATAAACCCGTGTTACTTATTTCGGTGCCGAAAAACTCTGCCCGTTATTCACGCTTGCCTATACTGCGTAGACGGAGGCGCATATATATATATCTGTATGGGTGTAGGTCTTGTACCGTTCCTGGGGGATCAGGTTTTCAGAGTCTCGTAACTCTATACAGACTGGACGGATGGACGGACGAAGACCGAGGGGCCTGTGAACCGGCTACGTGCTCCGCCCCGCGTGGCTCAACGGCTATTGTCCCGACGGTTCCTTCACGGTTTTTCCATTGTCCGATGACCCCCGACTTATACTGCCTCGCCGTAGAGAGATAAAGAAGGAAACAAACCCCCGTCGTATAATCGTTGCGCCCCGTTTCACCGTCGCCGTGAAAAAGTTGACGTGCGAATCGGTTCTAAAATGTACGTGTATATCAGGTTGGTTCGTTGTTTGACTGTTTTCTTTTTTTGTTTTTTTTTTTTTTTTCTTTCAAGTATTTCTCACAAATTTTTCGAGTGGTACCTTAAAAAAAAAAGAAGGATAAAAAGTGAACCACCCTGATATATATGTACTTAGTAAAAATCCCTGGGAACCGAGACCTACCGTTTCGTTTTTCCCGTCGGGTCGCGTCGGACGGGACGAACCTTCGAATTGCGTGACCTGCGGCTTGGCCGCCTCGAAATTGGGTTCTGGGAATCAGGGGGGGAGGACAACGGTTTGTATTATACAGGAGTACACGTAATGAGACGCCGAAACACGGCTCTTCGCCCATACACGCCGCTTGTTTTCCCTCTCCTTAGAAACAATCATCTTTATAATGAAACATGATTTTTGGCTACCCTGCAGGACCGCGAATTATTGTTACAGGGTACGGAGATAATTCGCGTTTCAAGCTCGTGAAACAGCTTCGAGGCGATAATAATGGCTACCGAAACACGCCGAGTTTGATTTTTTTTTTTCGTTTTTTTTTTCATTCATCTTATATACCAGACTCCAGAACGTCGACATGTACGTACATTTGAATTTTCAATTTTTCGATACCATTATTTTCTTTTTATAATCGTTGCGGGGTGGGGGGTCGTTGGTGGTCTAAATCAAGAATTTCTATAACCTTATTATGCAACAGCTTCGGCCGTCATGTTGAATTGAAACAAAATTTGCTATTACTAAAATTGTAGAGAATTAAACTTGTTTCCTACAAGTGTAGTTTTGACCATTCTTAGTCGAAAGTTGAAAGTGTAGTGCGAGTAATTCCACACAAACGAATTTTCCCATAAATTCATCGGACTGAAGTCAGTAACGGTAACGTAACCAAATAATGGGGGGTAAAAATTACTATTTTGCAAGTTTACTTTCGAGTATTTCAGTTTTCGAAATATGAATACATTTTGCCTTATTATGATTTATTGAATTTCCGACATTCCTGCAACTGTGAAGTAACGATTTTCCAAAACGCTAATCATTACAATAGCGTTACTAACTTCAGACCTCATGTAAATTCAAGATGGTGGACGAAACTATTGCAGAATCTCGTCAAAATCCTGGAGTTGGACTACTAATGAGGGTACAAATGCGGGCGGTAATGGTCACTTTTAATAGCAGGATGTGCACCTGTCGCAACGTTCAGTCGGTGAACCGGCTTGAGGCACTCGAGCCATTACGGGCGGCCAGTTTCCGGTGAATATTGACTTGCGTATATAAGGTATAACACCGAGTCGACAGTTTCTATCGCGGAAGAGGCTCTTTTCTATTTATTTTTCCTACTTTTCTCCCTGCGGCTGTAGCCGCAGTGTAAACGGCAGCGCTCTTCTCAACAGCTATCTCTGCAAATATTATAGCCGCTGCGCACTTGAAAAGAGATATTGCGTGTTTTAATATGCGTACATACAGGTATATATATAATACAACAAACTTTTACAACCGGGCGTGCATTTATCCATGCACGCCTATATTATTATAAGTAACTAAACTTATTACGCGCGGTGAAATTTCTAACTCAAGTTAACATTGCCTTTTCTCCATTTTACACAGCAAATGCGTCAGCCACGCGAGAATAAGAAAGGGGAATGAAAAAAAGAAAGAAAAAAAAATCCACACCACGAGAAAGACCTACTTATGATATAGTGTTTAACAAGCGATGATTTTTTTTCTTTTGACCACGCGTTTTTCTGCATAATTCACAGCTTAGAATACGTTTCTCGTATAGTTATACCTTATATAATAATGAACACAAAATACGGTTTTTTGTTTTTATCTTTTCGCCTCGGTCTAAATTCCGAGTCAATAATTATATGTTATATACATCAGTTTTGTTCGATTTCGCAATTGTCTGTGAAACTTTTCGCTCTGCATCGTACGAATTCGACGATGAAATTATCTTTATCCTCTTATACAGGCAAAATTTATTCATGATATATAATAAAAGTACAGGTGGCGTTGAGGTATATAGTTATGTGCAAATCTATCACATCTACAGGTTTCCACGTCGTATTTACAGGTGGAGACCTATCTCGCGGTTAACGGCACTCAATTAATACCGTTTAACCTATAGACTGATTGTATACTTTTTTCTCTGTTGTTGTTTTTTTTTTCTTTTTTTCACAAAACAAATAATAATTTAAATTCTCGCCTCATCCAGCTGCATGCGCCTGCAGCGATTACAAGAATAGAATTTTTTTTACGATTCTGAGAAAGAAGAACTCTAAACGTGCCAAAACTTATTTTTTATCTCGCTCGCTTATTGCGAATGTATACGGTAATACATAAATGCAAGTCGTCTCACGAGATGTGTTTTCTTTTTCAGATAAGATACCGCATCGGTGTATAATAATCCTTCCCTACAATCGGAGGTCCAGAGAGCCGGAGCAGCGACAGGTTCGGGAATTCCCTGCAGCCTACAATAAAAGGAACCCGGGAGAGTAACGAAGCGAACGATGGCCGAACGCCGGGGCACCAAAGCCCTCGAATTATGGTGCCGGCGTATAACCGAAGGCTATCCTGGTGTCAACGTGCAAAACATGACGACCTCGTGGCGCGACGGACTCGCCTTTTGCGCCATGATTCACCACTTTCGACCAGATCTTGTGTGAGTCCAACCAACCGAAACCTGTAGCCGGCTCGTAGCACGTGTCAGGCTGGATATCGCAAACGTGTACAATAAAACGAGGCGAGAGGAGGAAAGAACATGGATTTTCAAAATTCGTCAACACTTCAGAGCAGTATAACATATCGGATTCGGAACTCATAGATCTTAAGGCCATTTAGTACTCCTACCCTTATAGACCGAGCAAACACATCCCTGTTCTTTCTATATTACTGGGTTATGTTCGCAGTTAGGAGGCCGAAGAAGAGCGATTTTTCAAGGATTTTTCACGAACAGACATCTCAATTTATTAATTACATAAAAATTTATATACGTAATGGGGTAACATTGAACCTCATTGTGATATTTTTTATTCTTGTATCTGGTCTTTAATCGAAGGAATAAGCAAAATATTAATTTCCTTCAAAAACGGCAGCTTTTCACAAAAAATTCGATTCTCCACCAGAATTTACACCGTAATTTTTTTATTGAATGTAAAATATCTATCGGAGAGAAAAAACCTTCGATCAAGGATTATAAATGCATTCATAAAGCTTGCGTAAAAATTTCAGACTGATCGGTTCAACCGTTTCCGAGGAATTACGCACACCGACTTTGAAAACAGTTTTGCAAAAAACGCTTTCAAAGTTTCACAAGCACTTTTAAAACGCTCCGGGGTGTCTTTGCAAACGTGCGCGTAACTTCGATAATATTTGTCGGATCGACATGAAATTTTCTTTTTATCTACTTGAATATTTGTACATTACGAGAGTGAAAGTAAAAAAAAAAGAAAAATCGATTCTTGAGAAATCCTAACTGCGTGTAACCTCATAAATAAAGAAACCAACGGTAAGGTTTCAAATTTCGACAGTGCATCGCTCTTATGTGACGGAATTCAGAAAAGTTACTCGTATCCCGAAAATCGTCGAAAAAGATCGGTAAAGTTAGGAGCACTGCATGACCTTAAAAGAGGCCTTGATGGCGCGACCTTTCGCCTTCCTCTCTCTCTCTCTTTCTCTCTCTCGGCGGAGGAATCGAGGGGAGGCGAAACATCGAGCTGTGTTTGCAACTATTGCAAAATTCTCCGTTGCAGCAGCGGCGTGCACTCGCCGAAGATAAACCCACGCGATAAGCGTAATCCAAATGGAAAAATGTTCGATCGCGAGAGGATCCGTTTCGTTTCACCGCGGCAGCTGCACGTTCCGAGTCGATCCGATTCTTATACGCTTGTAGTAGAAACGCTGCACCAGCGCGACCGGGTCTAATTGACGAACGGAGTGTGACGCGCCGATCGCGGACTTCTCGTTATATCCACCGGCTATTTGAACACACACAGACACACAGGCGCAGACACACTCATATCCTTTATCGTTTGATTCACAAATCCGCATTTTCATTTTATTTTTCCTTTTTATAATCCGCTGTGCTGCGCAACAGCTCGTAAATGACCGGGACGCGCGTGCCGTTTCACGATTCGCGACTATCTTGTAGCACGGATCCGATCCCGATCAACCGGGAAATTCACTCGATTCTCGCCTTTCTTATTTATTTTATTTTATTTTTCTTCTTTTAAATTTATTCCTTTTAACTTGTTCTTTTTATCACCTTGTAGTTTCACGATCTGTTTCCTCGGTTTTTACCGATGATACATATATAGTCGTGTTTTATCGCGCTGTCGTTGGTTGATCGAAAACTAGGTCAACTTTTCACCTCCTGTATAGTATGCGTATTAAAAACCGTCGTCAGCTACACGCCTCGTGAACAGGAGACCCACCTCGGGGCCGTTCATTAATTACGTAAGGTTTTCGGGAGACGCAGAGAGGAGGAAAATCGCGAATTGGGTCGTTCACGGTGTTTTTCTTCCTCTTTCCTTAATTTTTTTTTTTTTTTATTTCTTTGCTGTCACCTGTACACTGACTTTACATTTTGACACACGGGATTGTACGGTACATGCATACGGTATTATAAATTCAAAGGCTCTTACAGATGGGAGAAAAAATTCATTCTTTTCTTTCAAATTGCAGAGGGAGAAACAAAAATGAGTAACGCGAAACGAAGCCTTACGTCGCGTATATAGGTATATCCATAATAAACGGGGATGTGAAAATCTTGTCTGGCTTCGCACTGCATCGCGAAGGGATCTCATAGGGGAGAAAAGGGAATGGAAAATTAAAAGAGATTGTCGTTACCTATATGTTATAATATTCACATACTCTGCCACGCGTAAATATCGCCTTTCTACGCGATATACTCGCGTCGAGTATTATTATACGTCGCATAATAGGTGTTACGTTCACATTATTATATTATATGTATATATATATATACGCTATGCGCAAACAATGAAGCGTCGTGCATTGCAGTGTCGAAGGAAACGGGAACAAGAGTCCCTGAACAACCTGCGCACGGTTATATTTCCGACTTTCTCTGTATAAGAAATTCCCTTGGTATAATTTTCTCGCTGTTCACTCTGCAATGTTTACTTTTAGTGGCGGAAATATTACAGGCGCACGATTAATTAATTTTTACTTTCTTTGTGTCATTCCTGCGTGCAAGTAAATTATGTGCGTATAGATTCAAGGCCTCTCTCGGGTGCATAGAAATAAACAAATTCTCACGGGGTATAATATTTTGAAAATCTATTTCAAGATTTACATTTACTTATAATTTTTGACTCTGCCTTTTCTCCCCCGCACTAGGCCAAAAGTAATCGATGCATCGATTAATCGAGTCGAAAAAAAAAAAAATAATCAAACACGACTCGATTGAATCGGTAAGAATTAATCGATTAATCGCTTGATTCGTGTCTTTTTGAAACGGTGTATACGAAACCAAAATTTCGTAAATTTCAGTATATAGTCTTAATAGAGGAAAAGTATTTCGATAATTCATAGGTTCATTCGCAATATTGTTAAATTTCAGGGGGAAATAATCATTTATCTTTCACTTGATACATCAAACAGGTAGTTAGTTAGTAAGACAATGATTATAATTGTTGCTCTGATCGCCTAAATTGATATTGTATCGCGTGTTTCGTTTGCAAAATTTATGCAACATATAAATATTTGTTTCTCTCATCTCTCGATTCCCGATTTATCTGCAGTTGAGCGTTTCGACGGGGTGTGGCTGCCTCCTCCTCGTCTACCGTAGGTGCTAGGTGACTCCGGCTCTGAGTCATCGGTCGATCCCCGCCACCGTCGTCGTCGTCGTCGTCGTCGTTGTGTTGTATTGTACCCCGTTGGATCGGACGGTCGGTTGGTCGGTTTGTCGGTCGATTACGGAGCCGAAGAGCCGGTTATAATACCGTGTCGTCCGGTCCGCGATTGCCGCCGCCTACCGCGCTCCGTATAACGTATTCTCTTTTTACGCATATATCATGCACGTGTAACGGTCGCCCCTGTCTAGCAAGTTGGAAAGAAAAATAAGAAAAAATTAAATAAAAAACTAAAATAATTATAATAATTTACAAAACAACAGAAACAAAGAAACTAGAAACTAGATTGGCGACAAAAATGTGCGTAATAAAGATACGCGTAGGTACAACATGGGTATAATGCACGTGCATCTGGATACGTAATATAGAATAGCTATATGCGTACACGGAGAGAATAAGAGTGCATATTTTACTCGGAACTGTATGAAAAGAGGAACCCTTCAGGTTTTTTGCTAAAATATAGGTCTCAAAAATGCAGAATTTATTATGAAAACAGTGAAAACCACTGTGTGCAGAGTAAAATTTGATGAGGATGAAGTTGGTCACGTTACTGTAACGATGCACGTTACATAGGAAAAATCGTTACTTTGCACCTTTGGGTATGTCTGAAATTTAGTAAATCATGATAAAGAAAACAAAGCATAACGTTCGTTACGTTAACGTTGCTAACTTCAGACTCAACAAAATCTGGTGCATTTACAGTAAAAAATATAGTTGACAGGGGTATTTTTTAAAACCAAAAACTTTGACGTGTCTCTCTTTTCCTGCTGTTCTCAGTAAAATGCCCTTTTCTTCCATCTCTCCGTATACTTTCAGAGACAGTAATCGAACACAGAAATGATAGGGTATCTGGTAGAAAATGGAGAAAAATTTATAATAATCCGTTCTCGATCACCGTGCATGTACACCTATACTGTAATTATCTTTGAACTATTGCGGAGGGTATTTATTATTGTTATTATTATTATTATTATACACGTGCGTACAGGTATATAATGTATACGGATAATTGATTTCACCTTCGTTATCATATGTATGTATATATGTATGTATGTATGTATATTTTCAGGGATTTCAACTCGTTGAACAAAGATGATGTCTACGGTAACAACGAGCTCGCGTTCAGGACGGCTGAACAGCATCTCGGGATACCCGCCCTTCTCGACGCCGAGGATATGGCCTCTTGCGCCGTACCTGATCGTCTCTCGATTCTCACCTACCTCTCGCAGTTTTATCAAACCTTTGGAGGTGAGTCGAAGTGATACTTATCGCCAAGGCCCGGATAAATGTGTATTAAGAATGACAAAATATATACGCATAATGTAGACTTGGAACACTAAAATATGGAGCGAAGAATAACAACTATTGCCCAGTGGAATACACTTTATATTTTGACATAATTTATGTTGTTGTTTGTTATATCACGCAGGCGGTATCTGTTATTTTTTACTCCATATTTTCACCATTAGTCTATATCGTATGTACATATCTTGTCATTTTTAATAGACATTTATCCGGGTCCTACATATCACGCTGAGTGCGATCGGTATGCCGAAAAGTATGTGCAGTCGATTTGTATCTACGCACAGATCGATGCATCAATTGATCAAGGAGATGTATTTTGAGAATAAACTTGAACAGCGTAGCGAAGGACTGGGAAAACCGGGAATAGTCAGGGAATTATGACGAACCATTTGGAAAGACGTACTTTTTTTATACATCGTTTTAAAACTTTCGATATGCTTCGTAATTTGAGCTAAGCTAACTTTTGGAAGTGGTATATTTGTTCAATTTCTAATTGTCCGCGTGAAAGGAATTAATACGATGTGTTTTTTGCTCAACGATATCTAACAATATAGTTTCGTGGGAAAACGTGAGGGAATTATGAATTTTTTTTACGGAAAATATGAGAGAAAAGACGGAGAATTTTATTTCAGCAAAATTGTCGCAGTCCTGTTGAAGGAGTTACGGATGAAAAACGTTTCGGATGATTGACCGCGGTATACTTTGATTATTAACGCTGAAAATGTTTCTCTCGCGAGTGTCACTTTTTCTTTTTCTTTGCCTTCTCCGTTCCGGGAGTCGGTGATAAAAAAAAAAAAATAAATAAACAAAAACGAACGTTTAGATAATTATTAGCCTCTCGCATGCCGACAACTAAGAAGCGTTTTGTGTGTCGGTATAAGTAAAGTCAGCTCCTAGATACGGAATTGCGAGAGGAGTTTTAGCTGATGGCAAAGCCAAGTTGCTACTTGTTAAATAGGCCACAGGCTATGTCGTGTCTCCATGCGCCATGTGCGTGTATATAATTGTACATGTATGTCCGTGCAGATGTTTGATGGCCGTATAGCAATGTCCTTTTGCTGCTGCTGTTGCTGCTGCAGGCTATCTCCTTGGCTTTCTCTTATCGACGCATTTATGTAATAATTATTACTCTATTCCTCGCGCTAACTCCTCTCTGCAGCAAAATACTCGTGTACAGATTCTCATGTACGAGTATCGATACCTGTATATATAATTTACGTATAGGCCATTCCATACCACTTCTACCCTTGACCTCTCGGATTTGGCCGGCCATTTTTTATACGATTGTTTTCACTTTTAAAGGAACTCTGGTTTTTTTCGTGAATGGTTTTTTTTTTTCTAACACGATTTGTTTTTTCTACAATTTTTTCTATAAGTCCGTTTTATAGATCGACACAATTTAAAAATTTGAAACATTCTGTAAAATCGTGTGTCAGATATCAATATTTTTAAACTTGTTAGAGCCGGAGTGGGGTGATTTTTTCTTCTACAAACAATGTTCAAAAAAAAAAAAAAATTAGTAACGGGAGTCATTTTACTATAGATGGTTGCTCAAACATTTTTATATGTCACATCGGATTTTTGAAAAGTTCAGATATTTCGGAACCATTTTACCGCATTTGCAATATTTTTTATTAGCAAAATGAAGAAGAGAAAATATCTCTTGCGAAAGATTTGAAAAGTTTTTTCAATGATCCGGTGTGATGTACGAAAATGTTTCAGCAACTATTCACAGTAAAATAACTCTCGCTTCTAATTTTTTTCGAACATTGTTTCCAGAAGGAAAAATCTTCCCACTCCGGCTCTGAGCTTAAAAATTTTGATACTGAGAAACATTTTTTTCAGGTTTTCAGCGTTGATCAATACAATTGTTTTAAAAAATATTGTAGAAAATTAAAATCAAGTTAAAGACATCTAAGGAAAAGGACCGATTGCCCTTAAAAGTGAGAACAATTATTTAAAAAATCGTGGGCCCAATCTGAAAGGTCAAGGGTCATACCCAGGTCGAAGTGTTATGGAATACCCCATATATATACATTGGTGTAATTCGTGTCTGTGTATTTTTAGCATATGTATATCTACACGTACGTATGCAATATAATAGGAACGTCGCACATCGAACAGCGCTGCAGCACAACAACGCGATTGCTGCACACCCATTAATTATGCACGTGTGCAAATATTTCACCCAAGTGATTGCAGTGTATAAATTATTGTTGCAGAAGATGCTGATCGTGTGAAAATTTTCGGTTTTTTTCTTCCCCCCTTTTTACTCACTATTGATTATTTTTCTTCTTGTTACTATAGATATTACTTTTTTCACTTGTTTTTTTATAATTGATTGTCGATATCAGTTACAGAAATATACACTGAAAAAAGAGTTTAATTTTGTGCCGTCAAGAGTATGTTTGGCTTAACTAAAATTTGATAATAATAACGAAAAATTTATTTTACCATATTCATATCCAAAGGTACGTTTCGTTAATGGTAAATAAACTCTTTTCTCGGTCTAATATGTCATAAATGGCTAGCTTGAAATTAATCGGGAACATGAGAAATGGACGTTGATTGTATTCGAAAATCCAGAAGTCTCATATAGCGATTAAAGTGATTTTTTCCGTACTCATTTTATCAGTTATTACTCCAATTAATGTCGGATACAGTCAATCCTTCAAACGCATGATTAGACAAGATACCGCCTGCATTAGATTATCTCTTCTCTTTGTACAAACATTATCCATATATCAAAAGAAATAAGTAGAAAGTCTGTACAAATCATTAAATCTCTCGTGTCCTGTTTATGTATTATGTATGTGCGGTAGATAATTATTTTACCGAATGTAAAAAAATCTGGAGTTTCTCACATGACTTGAATCGAGTCGAGTTGAATTATGTGCGTTGCGTTGGTAGGGAGAAAAAAAATAATTGTTTGCGTAACGCTCTAGTGCGAGTGATAGATCTAGTGGCGAACGACGGAAACTCGCTCTCGTGATGTAATAATAATTCTCATTTACGATATATCGTAACAACACGACTATTGAATAATGAGAGTATTTTTAATTAAGGAATTATTACAGTATATATCACATTATTTTATTTTACCCTTAAAAACAATACTCGAATTCTTCTTTTTCAGGATTATCTCCGAGTCGTTCGGCGCTTAAAAGAACCAGCAAGGAAGAACCCGACGCGAGGCTCGCGTCTGTTTCCGGTAGCCCCCAACCCAAGGTAAGTTTTATTACGTGCGAATAGTCTATGATTTAAAATATATTAACTACATAAATCAACCTTCGATCATTCCTATTTACAATAACGTTCCAACAACTTGACTCTTTTTGTTTTTTACTTTCTTTCCTCTCTCTCTCTTTTTTTTTCTCTCTCTCGTTTAATCGCCTGAAACGAACCGTTCTTATCCTCTGTGCGAGACTGAGAACTTCCGGTCGCGACGCCGCAGTAGGTACTGAAATATTCATATTATAGCAAGGAATTATTGTTATTACTATTATTATTTTTCTATTTTGTGAAAAACGTTCGAGCGTCGATTCGTTATATTCTATGATAATAATATCACTGGGAAGAAGATAAACTATGCTTGGGTACCCTTTTAACAGCAGGCCATTACGTAACCATCTTCACATATTATTCATATAACTCACATCGTTATCGTATGTTTTAAGGTTCGTGTTACATGCCGCAGAGATACCCTGGATCTTCTCATACTCATACCACGATTCTCATTCTTTCATTCTATGAAAATAAACATTATACTTTTACTTCGTCTTCTTATCCCCCTTCAATTTTACACGGTTCAGTAATCGTCGTTGTATTTTTTTTTTCCCCTCACAAACGCTTTGCTTAATTTACAACTTCCTACAAGCTTAGATTATCGTAATAATATCTGGTGGTTTAACGATTTTAGATTTTCCTTAACGATAAAAAAATAAAAAAAGAAAAAAATTCATTCAATCTTCACGATATAGGTATAGATTTAAATCAACCGAATCTGACGAAGAAGCTTCGCTTCTATTTTTTTTTTTTGGGTAGTAAAAATATAACGGCGTTCAACATTTCTAACAAGGCCTCGTCCTCGCCTGGCGGTCCTCAGGGTCAAAACAACGAGTTTGATGGTGATATATTTCCACCGTTCACTTAATGTACGAACTTAAACGCGTTATTATACCCGTAAAGGAAATGCTTACCTGCATAAATACGCGTACATACATACCTAGGTGGGTACATGTTGAGATAACGGTACAAGTTTCGTCGCCGCTTATTAGCAGTCGGAACGAGTACGCATAAACCCGGCTCAAACCTCTTGACTTATTATTTTCCTTCTTCTTCCTCTTCTTCTTCCATCACCTCATCGTCTCATTCTTATTCTCTTGTCCTGCAGTCCATGGGTGTACACATTAGGGTGGTCCAATAAAAAAAAAACCACCATTTGTTTGTGTTTTTTTTCAAAGTCAACACGTTTGATAGTTGCAGGAAGAGGAAATAAGATGTCTGTTATAATTTCAATATTTAGTGATTCCTGACAGCAATTTTCCATTTAATGAATAACGCGATAATAATTTTAGGGGAAGGTACATAAATCTCCCATTTTTGTAGGGTATAATTTAATGCTCCGCAACAAAGGTCTTCTAATTTTTTCCATAGCACAAATATTTACTAAAAATTATTCAAGGTCAAAATTGAAATCACGTATATCTTCGCTGTTTTTTTTTTTTTTTTCATTTCAAAGATGAAAAATCAAATTTTCTCTCGCTTATAACAAAGTTCCGTTCTTACCACAGCGTAGGATAGACGCCGTCCTTTCATTTATATTACAAGGTGTAAGGGTACGTGTCGGATGTACGAGCTGACTTTCAATCGCATGATCAATAAACCACGGAAGAACGTATATAAGCGTTATAAACTTTCCAATGATCGGATGGGGCATCGAATGGGATTAGACTTTGGATTTTAATACAGACGGCGACACTCACATGGAAGGAAGCTTGTTCAGTTATGTAGTCGGGTATATTGTTGTAACCGCCCTCTTCTCTCCCCGCTCCTTTCATGCCATGCGCTACTCTTGCTATTCTCACGATTTTACAATTAGCCCACTTTCAACGGCGGCCCCGGAAAATTTTACCATCATGCACTACGTGCATAATCTCTGCCTCGTTCGTTTATATGTGCCAGCATATTGTATGCACCTGGTTAACCGTGCGCTATATATCCAACGACTTTCCTTTATCGCGGTTCTGATTGCGAGCCAAGTATTGTCAACGACTGCAGATATTTCGACGAATACGCAGGATCGTGTTTCGAGATTATTTTATTTCCGTCGAGTCTTCTGCATCCTCGTCACATTATTATTCTTTGTCGTTCGATTTCCCTGTCTCTGTACATACCGAGTTATATACGATTGTACTTGTATGATTTTCATTACAGATTTTGACGGAGTGCCCTGGTTGTTTTCGACGTTGTTGTACATATATTGAAATATTCAAGTACGCTTGTTTCAAACACGGAAAAGGTCTTAACAGACTCATTCTATACGCTATTATGAACAAAAACGCGGCAATTCATCTTCCTTTCACGCAGAAATAAAAAAATTTCATGGATTCTACAAAATTGCAGTAGTAAATTCGTAGATTATGCCATTTCTTTATTTCTGCATCAAATGAAAATGCGTTGCAGTCTTTTTGGTTCAGAATTGTGTATAGAATAGGGCCTATAGACCTTTTTCCGCGTTTGAGATACGTAGACTTCGATATTTAGAAATATTCACGTCAACGTTGAAATCGAATTCATTCATTCATCCGTCCGTCCTTTAATTTTTTCACACCGTCAATTGCAACCGTTTTATTTGATTTTTTACATTCTGATTTTTGTCTCGTACCCTTATAATATTGTATGTTCAACAACGTTGTGGTCTTTTATTTTCTTTTTCGTTGTTCGTCTGTCCGTTTTTAGCATCATCATCGTCATCATCATCATCATCATCATTATTATTATTATTATTATTATTATTACTATTTTTACCGTAGTAGCGCATGTGTGAAGTATAATGTAATGAGTTAGTATACATGCGTTCGTTGCATTATATCATACGTGTAATATGTTATAATCACACCGATACGATACGATATTCTCAGTTCGCTATTGTCGATCATTTGTAACGACGTTGTCCTATCATTCGAAATTCTTAACACTTCACTGTTTATTTTTGTTCTCCAGGAGGAAAGCTTGGACTTAATGGGGCAATATAAACCTGAAATATTCTGCTAGAAGGTAAATCGCTTTGTTGTTTATTGTTTTTGCTTACTCACTCACTCACTTCTCACTCTGCACTATAATGTTTATACATCTAACGGCGGCGGCGTTTCATGCTTATTAAATTAATTGTTTCGCTCACAACTTTTACTGTAAACGTCAGGTATTGTACATACGGTTTGTCTTGTACGCAGAGAGAAAGAAAAAATGAAAAATTTATGCTCATTATTTAATTTTATTTTTATTCTTACAGTTTACACTATCAAATTTAAATCGCCTGACCTCTCTGCAACTTTATTATCCCGCACACTGTTCACGTCGCATGTCACACCTTCCTTACGGTATTTATTATATGTTTATTTATACATGGTGGTGCGGTATTGGTTTCTCATACTCACATTTATGCATATACATGTTCTGCACTTTATCGCTCTCACGCGTATAACGATAATAATTATAAATCAAAGAAATTTTTATTTTTTATTTTAGACATAGAGGCGTTGCAAAGAAGTGAGAATTGACGTTAGGAGTCAAACATTACGCGTACCTGTGACGTGAGATCTATTCGTTGATAGATTTGACTTACAGGGTTATTTGTAGTAGGACATTTTTTTTTTTTTTTTTTACCGGCAATAAAGTAATGTACATAATTTATTGATACTTTGAGAACATTTTATACATCATATATTGAAATGAACATCGTAATTTTTTAAAAGTATTTCCATGGAAAATAAGGGAGATTGCAACTGCCACCCATCGGAGGTCACCATCGGACTGTCTAGATTCTGGAGGCCACAGGTTTTCATCTGAAATCAATAGGGTTTCAAGTTTACTTTAAGGACATGTCCTTCTTCTATATGAACCTAAATTTGGAGTAATATTGTTTAAAAAAAAAACGGCAATAAATTGTCGTTTTGTACCGTTTTGTTTAAACACCCGAGTTTGCAATTTTTTCGGGGAGAAGATGGGTTCATGTAGAAGAAAATTTGAAACCCTATTGATTTCAGATAAAAACTGTGGCCTCCAGAACTTACACAGTCTGATCTGCGCATCTTCCATATTTTCCGAGGAAATATTTCAATGAAATTATTGTCATTATTTGATTGTATGCACAAAATGTTGTCAAAGTTTTAACAAATAATGTACATTCCGTTCTTGGCAAAAAAAATAAATAAATAAATAATAATTCATAAACATATTTTCCCTCCTTGACGATGAGTTTCCTGTATGCATAACTGTTTCCGTTAGGTGTATACGTCGTTGATTACTCAAATTGCCAAGTAGTGTTCTTATATCGGGCTATAAAGACGATGATTAGGCGGTACTTGACTCTATGCACACTTGAAAAATGTAAGCAGGTGGTGTAGGTGGTGTAGGTAGGTATGTACTTGGTGGGTGGGTGTTTGTGCAATGTAATTCTAAGAATTTCCCGTAGCGCGGCAGTCAGGTCGGGTATTACTACCATTGAAAATAAAGAAATAGAGAGAAAGGGAGGAGGCGCCCCTCCGCTCCGTAGGGTCTTTTTTCTCCTCACCACTCCTACTAGGTACTCACCGTATAATCTTACTTAGGCACATAGGAAGCGGCAACGAAGAGAACCCTGTCATAAGCCACGCGGTGCTATTTATAATTCAGTATCGCGTGTGTCGTTCGCGACGTCGTTGATGCCACTTTGATTTTTGGTATAAAGTGTGTGCGGACTCCATACGTGCGTTGTAATAATTTGATAAAAAAACATTATCGCGTCGCCGTATTTTTCCTCGCGCTTGTTGTAACTGGACAACAGTCGTATTTGTTGCCTTTGATAGTTGAGCGGTATTTAAAAGATTTCATGTCAACGACCCTTGAAGTAATAAGACTAATTTCACGAAATTCGGCTCTAGTTAATTATTTTATTGACGTTTTCATACATGACTCGAAAAATGAATATTTAAATGAAAAAATACTCGTTATTGTATACTATACACATACTATACATATTCAGAAGATATGCAGCATGAGGAGGAATATTCAACGGTAGTTATGATACCTGATACAGACTGTGACGTGTCTGGTGATTTGGAATCCCAGGTTCGCTCCATGTTTTGTTTATTTATTTATTTATTTTTTTACAATATTTTAATTGTTCTAAAGGTTTTAATTTTTTACCATGTCTATAGGAATTTTTTTTCATCTCGACTTCAACTTATTGGAATTCACGATGGGCCAAGACGTAGTATTAATATATTCATTTCGAGTTGGCGCTAAATCAATTACTCGCCTCCAAGTGCCAGCGTTAGAATTATCAGACGTTATGTCATTGTAAATATGTATCCACGTCTCACTTTACAGAACTATTAGAGATCCCCCGTTTTCGTGTTACATTTTCGCCTAAAGATTGTAACTGACACTGCAGGTGCAGCTGTGAAAACCGAATGATGTTACAGATTTTTAAGGAAAATTGCATAACGAATCTAGATATTTTTTAGCTACCAAGATATACGCCCGATAGAGAGAGAAAAAAAAATGTATTCATTTTCACGCGAACGGTGCAGGCATGATTTCCAATGTAAAAAACCGTCAAAGAACGTGTGACTTCGGGAAATTCCAATAACGCACTGCGTGCCCCCCCCCCCCCCCCCCCCCCCCCTCATTATATGTGCTCCCCCACAGTATATAGTGACGTTCATTAATACATAATAAATCTCTCTAATCCTTGGTTTTTTTTTCTCCTTTTTTTGTTAATTTAGATGGGGGTTCGTCTGGGGGTGAGAAAGGAACCGTGCGTCGTTTGCGGTCTGCCAGTTTTCCTCGCCGAGAAATTGGTGATCTCGCGTTCGCTGTACCACCGGACCTGCTTCAGGTGTGCAAGGTGCAACAATCAGCTAACCCTTGGTAATTATTACGAGACCGAGGAGGGTCAATACTGCTGCGAGACATGCCCGGACGAGGAAGCCACGGTCTCCACTGTTCCGGTTATGTACCAGGACTATAACCAGACCGCGTTGTCGGCCGGATTAAGAGAGCCGCTCGATTATCGTCCGCCTCCGAGTCCAACTTACAAACGGGCTCTCAGCGACGAGGAGAAGAGCTCGAAGCGTACGAGCAATTCTGCCGTCACTTCTGAGGTAGCGAAAATCAGGCTGAACTTTATGACGAACCAGTTGCTTGTCGGAAACGAGGACAACAACGAAGTGACGACGAACGAACTTCGGCCGCGAACGACTCCAGCGAATGACGAGATATCACCGCAACATCCTGCAGATAACGAACGTCGGACCCCAGACGAATCGGACGATAAAACCTCGGAGGTTCTTCTCGGCTGCAGTTTGTCTGTAGCTGAGCCGATGTGCGAATCTCCGACTTCTTCTTCATCTTTTACGCCGACAAGGTCGTCGTCGAATCCGACGATTGAAGTCAGCGGATTTGAAGAAGGTGGTAGAGAAGGAACGCATTCACCCGCGGCCACGACGACGACGACGACGACCCCGAGGCGTAACGAGGAGGAAGAAGAGGAGGAGGAGGTGAAGGAGGAGATCGGTGTAAATAATACAGATTGTAATTTAAGTCGTAACTATAATAATGTTGTTAGTAATCAGCGTCTAACTGCCACCGCGAATCATGACTTAGATGATAGTAATAAAAGTTTAATGTGTAACGAGGATACCAAAGACACGCTTGCTGCCCGCGGAAACGAGGCACGGATCAGCGAATCTGCTGGACAGCGTCTCTCGCTCGTTCAGCAGCGACTGATGATTTTTGAAAATAATAAACAGCCAGATGTTGTCGAGAAGAGAGCAAATGAACCAAATTCTGTTTCTGTAAATAATATTGTTCTATCGAGTAAGAAGACAAAGAGGAAAGATAGGGAAAAGGAGATTGAGGAAGTTGTCGACATGGAAGAAAATGATCGGAATATTGGAAGTCCTCAAGAATCCGATCCAATATCGAAACAACAGAAAAATGAATCTCCCGTGATTTCACAACTGGATACCTCCGATGATGTCGAGGTAGTTGAGCACGAATCGTTCAAAATTTACGATGCAAAATCGTCGACAGATAGTGTTGAAACAATAAATACGACGGATGCTCAGGTGCCTAAAATCCAAAACACTACCAGTCTACTTAATGTGTCGGGTGTAGATTTGAGTACCTCTGGTGATTACCCAGAAGACTTGAACCCCTTTCAAAGTGATGACAGTGATGAAGATGGCAAAATCAAGGAAGAAATCCCTCAACGACCCGCAGCGGTTCATAATAAGTCTGATAAATATGTATCTACTAATCCTTTCGGCAGTAGTGACGACGAAAATGAGAATGACCAGGAAGTTGTTCCCCCGCGTCCAGCTGCACGCAACAGTTCTTCGGTTGTTAATAAGACTGAGAATACACAGGGTGCGCAGCCTCCAGTCAGGCGACGCCTTCAAGCGCCACAAATAAATCTCAATCCCTTTTGGAGCGACGATGAGGATTGTGAAACTGACGAAGATAACTCAGGGACCAACATTGATAAGGGTACGCCAGTACCGAAGCCAAGAACAAAGAAGTAAGTCTGAGTATTCAATCCATGAGCTGATTTATTACTCGGTACTGAAAAATCTGTGTATATTTAAAAATTTTACCTCTTGACCAGTATTTATTTTTTACTGAAGTTGATGGTTTAATATTAATTTATAGACTAACTCCAGAGCCCAGCCCTGTACCACGAAAGACCTCCCTGGATCGTGGAGGACATTATGCTTCCAACACTTCTATAGGAAGTGCGGGATCATTGATTACGCCGGGTGGTACTTATCGCAAGAAAAAACCAGCGCCACCACCGCCTATGGCTCAGGAAATGTTCTCCGCTACCTCCACTTTTGATACCCTTACTTTACAATCGCCAGATGATTCACAATCCGCAACTGTAAGTTGTTAACAATAGCTTGCGCGATTGATCATGTATTCAAATTCCAGTGATTTATTACCATACTTAAAAATATTTCAGGATGTTCCTTTACGCACGCCACGCATTCGAAAGACTAAACCGGCGCCACCACCGCCAATATTCACAAGTACGCCACAAAACATCACAGATCTATTTTCTTCTGAGGAGAAAAATGCGGAGGAGAGACGATCCGGTATTTGGGATGATCAGAAGAGCAGTAAAGATGAAACCAACAGAAATCGGCAAAGCTTATTCAACATACCTGACACCGATGAACGCGGTCAACACTACTCTGCAGCCTTTGTGGATAAAAGTGCTCAGGGAAAATGGAAGAGAAAAAAAGGTCCTGCGCCACCGCGACCAATTCCGCATAAAAGAAAAGTAAGTTAGTCACAATCCAATCTTGAAATGTTGTTTACGTAATATCGCAAATAAGGTTTCTATTTTTTAATTTCTTGTCAACATTCCTGTACTCTCAGATAAAAGTCATGTCCATAAAGGATGTAAAATTAGAGCTGGATGAGATTGAATTACAGCAACAAGGTCTGGAGAAACAAGGTGTGAGACTCGAACAGTTGATCAGGGATAAGTGCGAAACTGGGCAAGAAAATGAAGGTACGTATTTTTTTGTGAACGATGGGTCCTGCCATTTTTGTGTCTCATTTTAAATTTAAATTGAGTCTAATTAATGAGCTTTTTTTACAGAATTGACAAGCTTACGTGTGGATGTGGAGGAATTGGTTTTGGAACTCTTTGCACTAGTGAATGAAAAGAATGAACTGTTCAGAAGACAAGCTGAGCTTATGTTACTCCGTAGGCAACAACGACTGGAGGAAGAACATGCAGATGTAGAGTATCAAATTCGGTGCTTGATGAGTCAACCAGAAGCAACCAAAACGGACTCCGATAAGCAACGAGAAGAAGTGCTGATACAGAGGTTTGAAAACAATACCTATCTACAACTTGTAACGAATCAATTTCGTAGTGTTAGTCAGTAGTAACATTATCTAATGCTAATACAGATTGGTGGAAATTGTGGAACGGCGTAACGAAATTGTTGAGTGCCTTGAGATGGATCGTCGCAGGGAAGTTGAGGAGGATCGCAGCATCAATGAGCAAATGGGAATATTTGCCGGTACGAACTGTTGATCGTTATTATATTTAGCCAATATAATTTATCCCTTATTTTCAATGATATAGCAATCATTTGATATTTCAGCCAAGAGTAAGGCTGATCTAACGATGTGCGGTAGCAATGACTCACAAAGTTTGCCCATTACCAAGAAGGAAAAATTGAAGGACAAAGTAAAAGAAAAAAAAGTGAAGAAAAACCATAAGAAGGATGCCGACAAGGATGTAGATGAGACTGAATTGAAGCTAAAACGTCACAAAAGAAAATGGTTTTAAGTTATATTATCTCAACTTTAGTTTGTCGTTGAGCTAATAAGTTCAGTTTTTATTTAATACTTTTATATACATATATTTTTTTTGCACAAGATTTTATTATTTATGACTGTGTATCATATAGTTATGAGCTTAATAATAAATGACATGTTTACAGCTTAACATTATCTTCATTAACGGTAAATGAAGAATTTACTATTTTCATCATTCGAATAGGCGTGTCATCCGTGCGAATGAAGTGCTCTCGTTTTGGGAGCTTCATTTCATGATAAACCAGATCATGGGCACCTGTAAGTGGTAAACGTAACGAAATTACTAATAAACACTTGGCAATACCTTCAGTGGCTACTTACCCAATATCTCTGTAAATTTTGATATGGTGTCTGTATTTCGAATTGTAGCAGCGACTACTGCGTAGGTACCATTTGTTCCCAGTAGGTGGTTTAATGCTGAAGCAAGGCTATGGAAACAGCTATCATCGTACAAGACATCGGCAGCAAGGATTATTTCAGCGTCAACAGGAATGCATGCAGTCTTATTTGAGCCATCGTTAATCTTTTCCCATGGTAAACATCTAACATCAATGTTTACTCCATTGTGATGCATTTTTAGATTTATGTTACTTTCATCCTTGTAACAATTTGATAGGGAATCGTTATCCGTTGAAAAATTAATTTGTATGTTCTTGCATAGCATGGTAAGAACGGCAGGATGAAAGTCTGAGAATATGTATTCTTTTGGTGCACAGGAACGAATAATGGCAAGACCAGTTAGACCGACTCCGCAACCAAGTTCCAGTATCTTCCTTCCCCTCAGAAGTTCCTTGTTTTCCATGCACCATTCTGCCAAACCTAAACCAGCCTGGTTTGAAACAATTGTAAGAAACAGCATTGCTACTTTATATCTGCATATGTATTTGCCACTTTTTATGTAATATTTACGAGATTTAATCCAATTGTTACCTGCCAAGTGCACAGGCCAGTCGTGCCTAATGAAACAATGCTAACACTTTCCTGCAAGGTGATAGCATTCGTACAAGTAGGATTCTCGTTGTATAAAAAGTGTCTATACTGGGTCGAACTCTCTCCATCGTCAGAAGATACCAAACTACAATAAGTACTATACATTTCGTCGTGGACTTCGTTACAATGGTTTTCCAGCTAATAGACAAAAAATAAATATTCCGTCAATTACAACTCTAACATTCTACCAGAATTGATATTGATGATTGAACAAATATTGCGCAAACCTCGTTAATCAGCCGTTTCAAAAATGATTTTTGGTAAGATCGTTTCATCGGATATTTCTTTACAAGTTCGGTATTCACGGTTTTTTCTAAAATCTTTCTTTGCATTTCTGGAGTCATTGCCTCGATTATCTCTGCAGTTGTATCGTTCCTAAAATTCTGACATAAAAAACGCTAATTACAAGCGCGACTGATTGAATTTTTTGGGTAATTTAGAAGTTAAATTTTTAAATTGACAATAGCAACAGTGATATTCGATAATGCGAGAGTTAATCATTTATTTTCCTAAATCACCGTATAGAAGATCAGCCTTCTGAAATCTTGCTGAAAAAAAATTAAATATATTATCGATGTGCGTATATTTCATGTGACGAATGTACGTTTCGAGCGGGTCGAAAGCCCCATTCAATGAAGGCAAAAGTTATAGAAAGAATTGTAATTGGCGCGTTTTTGCGAGCCGTTCAAGTCTGAAATTAGAAGAGAATCGATATGTATACGACGCTCTAGAATCATCGAACGATAAACAAAAGAACGTCTAATAGAGGTTGCCCGCCAAAACAATTGCCGAGGCGCGCTAGTTTAGTTCGGAACGTCGGCAAGTTCAGGTGCGTGTCGGTGTCGAACCCGGATCATTATTTACGATATTACTAAATGCACAAAACTTTTGTCTCTTGAGATATTGGATCCGGGTAAAAAATTAGCGCTTAAAGTAAGTAATTATTCGTTTTCAGTCGAAGACGTGTTAATCGAGTGGTGTAATTATACGTTTTCAGTCGAAGACGTCTTCATCGCGTCGTGTAGTTTGAGCAAGTTTGGCGTTGAGGTGACTAATAGAAATAAATTGACCATCGATGTGCCGTTTAAAATATATCGGTAACGGATTCATAGATCTTATTTCCTTCTCATACATTTGTCGGTTCGTTATTTGTCAGTAACGTGAATACTGAACAATAAATAATGTTGATGAATATTAATATATAACACGAAGTCGTAACTACCTATATTCGTAAATATATAACTCGGATGCAACCAAGTTCTGGTGTGACGCGAATCTTTTTTTCGCGTCATATAGATTTTAGGTACGTAGCTGATTGTTTCCGGGTGATGTGATACAAGTGAAAAGTTCTATTCTTCTTGAGAAAAAGTGATTTCTCCTTACGAACGTGTTGTTTATAGTGTACGCGGAGTTTATATGCAAGTATTAAACCTCGTTTGTTTTTGTTTTAACGTAAATAATGGTAAGAATTCATCCAAACGAATATCGCGTATTCAGGAAGCCTGCAGTGTTTTTGTCGCGTCGAGTTAATTGAAGGGATCTCTTCGATTTCGTATTCAGTTAGTTACGGTTTTTCGCGCAAGAATGTGATCTAGTTTTCAAACATCGAAATCTTCACGTCTAGTGCTTTAAACAAGTGTATAAATTTCATGCATTCAAATATTTTAAAATTGAAGTGAACAAAGTGTAAGTGCTGTTCATGAGTGGATTACAATACTTCGAAATGATGCAGAGGGATAAAAATGAATCGTCGAGAGCCGTTAACGTGGTAAGATTTTTTGTCGATCCAGTTTTTCCTGATTTAAAAAAAATCTTCACTTACAAGCAGTATAGTATAACTTATAGAAAAAGGATTATTACAATCTCATTAAAATTCTTTTCATATTTTGTCGTGAGAGACTTTCATGATAGTTGAACATCGGCTTACAATTTTTTCTTCCCACATTTCAGCTCTGCAGTAAAATGCCAAATGCACTTAGCGGTCGGCAGATTTGGTAAGTCGCATGATTTGATTTTGTGCTTCACTTTAATTCAGTGCATTCATAGACCATTCTACCTTGCTACTATTTTCCTCATGCGAATATGTGCAGAGAGCGCTTTTGGCAAACTTGCATCAATTGCTAAAAAATTATCTTTCTTCCCCTGCTATTTTGTTTACAGCCTAATTGACTCTTCCTTAAAGTATAAAATTAAGGCTGAGAAAGTAGCAGTTATGTACTCACGTTCCATCTCAGTTTGTTTATTGGCGTACAGGCAAGAAATTGTCTCTGAACGAAGTTTAGGTCGATATTACCTCTCTCCACCATTATGACAACCCAATGAAACACCTGATTGAATTTGCTTCGCGTCCTTGCGGGATAAATGTTCGTTTCTTAAATTGTTAATTTTAATCATTTGCCGTAATTTTATCTACCACGTGTAGCTGTCACTTGACGGTTCGTATTAAGAGGTTATACTATTCAAAACTTACGACTACTCGTCGGTAAAGAAGATAGCGATGGTATAGGTACCGTCCTTACCAAAGTAGGGCGCAGTTACTCATTGCAAGCCCACGCAGCTCTGAACTGTTTCCGCGTATTCCCACTGAAATGTAATAATACTTTGAAGTGGGTATTATTCCGCGTTTAGTTGTGACGTTTTAGTCATGCGTTTAGTCTTTGACAGTTCGTTAAAAATGCGTAAGCTGTGTATCATAGTAATAATTTGTGTGCTGTTAATGCTTATCGCGACAGATACTTCCGCGTACATTACGGGCTGTAAGTATTTGCCTGAGTAAAAATTATGAATCTAAAAGTAAACTAGACGATTAGCGGGAAATTTTACATGAAATTGTACCTAACCTAAATTTACTTCCAGACTCGATGGAAAGTAAAGATATTTGCCATCCTCTAGGCAATAAAAAAACCAATGAATTACCCAACATTGATGATTCGGCTGTGATTATTAAGCCTGACCACATGTTCGATCGATGGACTGCGATCACTGCCGATCAAACATGCAAATTTGTTTTCAAAACTGCAAACCGTCATATAGGCTTGTTCGCCGTTATACAGAAAATGTCATTTCGAACTAACGGAACCAACCCAAATAATGGAACCAAGAATTGCATAGATTATATTCAGGTAAATCAATTTAATTTTATTGTCAACAGCACCGGCTATTTGTCACAAGACAGTTGTGAAACATCAACAGAAATATCTTATCAGTTCAAGGAAGATAGCGGAAAAAGCCATAAGTTCTGCGGCACATTTAATCAGAGAGACAAAAGCTCTCAGGAAAGTACGGAAACACCAAATTCCATACAATTTGGAAAATTGGAATTTAAAAGTCCCAAGGGAAAATTGGAGACTCATATATCAATCTCCAAACAAAGATTACTGCCTGGCGAATATCTGGATATTAGCATTGTCTACACGCCTTACAAAGGTGTTTTTTTATTATGTGACAACTTGATTTTCTACTTACTTCGACTTGATCCTTACTAAAGGATATCATTTGTTCAATTCCATTAAACAGTAACGAAAATAGGAATCTTACGTACTGTTTTTTTTTTTACAGAATGCGACAAAGTGAACGATCCAAGTAAATACCCACCAAATACTAACAATACATGTATATGGGCAGGTTATTACTGCGATGGTTATAAAAATTGTGCCTTTGACAATTGCCTGGATGAGGCTGGTTGTGAAATACCTGTCGAAGGCACCTCTGGTACAAAGGTGACCATGGGTGCCGTGGGTACGCTCATATTTGCCTTCTTATTGTTTCTCACGTGTTTGTGGGTTTGTCGCAGGCATAAAAAATTATGTTGGTCTCCTGACTGTGCTGGACCGAACGTTGACAGTGCAAATTCTCAACCCTTAGATTTGGGAATACGAGATGTTAATAGTCAGTCGAACGTTCCCAGTGCGCCAATATTACATGAACCAACGACACGGCCTGTTCAGGACAAGGATCTACCTCCGAGTTACGATTCACTCTTTCCAGATCCAACCGTAGCTGGAACTACTACGTAATTTTTTTATCTGAGTCAGGAAGTAAAACTTTCATTTGCATTTATGGTCATTAGTTCAAATCGTCAGAGTAACTGACTGTTGGACAAATATGAAAATGAAAATGAAATCTCAGTCGGAATTTCGTGCCAAAAAACAAAAAAAAAACGACATTTCGATTTTTGAGAAGCGCTGAACAATTTTTAATGCCTTCTTCAATTTATTTGCGCAGGATACGTTTTTCAATGCAATATTTTCTACAACGATAACGTTTTCGTAGAAGACACATGTACAATCGTTTTTCTTTTTTTTGTGTTTTTTTTTCAATTATTGGTAAAACAATACCGTAACTTTAATTGCGTTCATTCTTTATAGAAAATCGTGTTTTTTTTTTTCTCTTGAATGCTAGACAAATCTGCCACACGGGTACTGGCAATAGATATTTGACGTGTGATAGAATATTGGCAAGGAAAGTGAGACTAAAATATAATATTTGCACTCGCATGTTGTATTTCGTGTGATAATTGGTTGGCTTTACAAATAATAAGTAAATTCAAAGCATGATTTCGATAAGAAAATTAAGATCTTCTAAATCATGCATATTTAGTCTAAACTAAAGTCTTTTCCTGCATTCATAAAATGAGAAAATTGTAAATACAGCAACTATCAGCCAATCTCTATTTAACAATACAAATAGCTGCGTACATACTGAAGTACAGAATCTCCAATGTGATAGTTTTTAATTATTTTTATACTATGAATATAAAATAATATTTGAACAAATTTACTACCATATAATACGAAGCGCATACCGACCGCTGCTTCGATAGTTGGAATATTTTGCAACATCCGAGTATACTGTTTATCACAAAATAAGTTTCCTACGGTCGTTTGTAAAGCTGTATATCAATTTTTATTTTTATCCATGTATTTAACCCTGACATTTCGATGCTATTGATATATATAACGGTACTTATAATTTTTTTTCTTTTGTTATGTATATATTTGCAGCTTACAAAATATGCATTAGGAACACACTGGCCATAATTTTTTTTTTCCCATTTTGTATACAAATTAATTACCATTAAATAAGTTTTTTTGCAAAAGAATAAACGGAATGACGGTTTTTATTATTATTTTTTTTTCTTCAAAAGCTAATGTGTTTTTCAAAAAATTATTATGATTGAATAATTTGACATGAAATAATTCGGAGGCTTACAACCTTTCTCGGCAAAAGTTAGGTTTGGTTACATGTAATAAACTTATATGTTGAGAAATTATTTGATATTTTGTAGCAGTGAAAAATATTTTTTGAAAAACGATGAAAAATACAATTTTTTTTTTTTTTTTGTATAAAGTGCCATGACTTTTTACGCGGTCGTTAACGAATTTATTAGTTAATCTTAAGCCTATGTCAAGTTAGAGGAGTCTGATTAACGATGGACCAAGATAAAAGTTTGAAAATATATTTTATCGAGAATACCCATTCTTTTAAAATAACTGTGATATACATAGGGATATACAAGTTCAAGAAAAATTCTGATACAATACGAATCTCAATACTAGTGCATGTTTCAAGGACGGGTAATGAATTAGTATAAAAACCAAAAACATCTCCGGTTATTTTATAGCCAACACAATATTTAAACACATAGCAATTTCTACTTATTTTTATAGAATAATAATTATATAATATTGACATACCGGGTAAAAAAATATCCAACTGTACCACAGTGCGATTAAATTTCGTATAAAGAATACATCTAGATAGATTTACGATTTTCCTATTTATGGATTATATATATTCAGTAAAAGAAACAGTATCTGTGTTATAATATTCTTGTAAATATAAAATTTCGTACCGTGAATTTGTTTCTTATACGATACCTTTTTGAAAATCACGAAACTTCATGCCGTAAATTTTGATCATCATATTACGCACAATTCGGAAGAGAAACGATATTTGTACCTTATTTCTTCCACATGCAACTGAGTTTTGTTGGAAGAGTTACCCAATATTCTGAAAAAGTTTTCAAAAAAACAGTAAACGACCGTTCTCTTCCAAAATTGAACAATTATGCGCTCACCATGTTTCGACATTTTAGCTGGTAGTAGCAGTAACGTGTTCCAGGTGCCACAAAACTGTATTAATAATATTATCGATTTCTATGGGGCCAGAACTCAGTTGATGATTGTCCTCGTAAACCAGCATCCTTAGGAAAAATTGAAAAACATTTTCATACCGAAATTTAGATTTCACTCCCGGACGTGTAGAATAATAATATTTACCAAAAAAAACCTTCATGTATACGTACTTGGTTACAACGTTGATGGCCTTAAGTCGTTGATACCAAAGTTTTCCCTGTGACGATGGCACACGCAGGTCATTAGTTCCAATCAGCATCAACGTAGGTGCTCTAACTTTATCCGCATGTATGATCGGTGAACTTTCAAACATTTTGACAAACATTTCTGTACCCAGCGGTTGTGGAACAGATTCATGATAGGAAAAGCCTGTGACAGCTGGACACCTGTAAATTGATTGAAACGTTAGGTAAATAACATGTCTTTCACGAAAGGAACGATTACTTGCTTTCGATATTTTTGTGCAGAATTTGCGTTGACCTAAAGGTTTTAAACATATCCCTTAGTGATTCATGTCATTTTCGTATTCTAATTTGTTGTGTATATATCACGTATAAATAATGCCAGGCTTACAAGATATGCATATACGAGATTATTTCTTCTGCTGAGAGTGTATTTCGGCTAGAAGTAACGACTCTGTATCAAATGATTATTGTTCAAGAGAAGTAGTGATCATTATTCTTACCAATCTGGGATATCCGATATTGTGAACATAGCTGCAATATCGATCACTGGATTCCTCGCAACTACTGATCTGTACAGGTTCTAAAAGCAGAAGAAAAAATATAACTATGCATATTTTCCGAAATTAGTTTTGTCGAAGTTGAGGTATCTATCTATCTATCGATACAGCGCGGATAGGCGACAACTTACGGGATATTGACCACTTAAATGAGCTACTAAAAAGCCTCCGTGAGATCCTCCAGAAAGTCCCATACGCGAGGCATCGAGCCATGGATATTTCTCTAGTGCTTCCCGGGTAGCACTCACACAGTCCAAGGTATCTGCTGTTCCAACTTTACCCTGCAGGAACTCGACATTTTTCGAGCCCATTCCAGTTGATCCACGGAAATTAACTTGTAATATTCCAAAACCTGAGAGTATCAGTTTCATCAACAATGACGTTATTGTGATTCTTAGCACCAAGGTAACGTAATGCAATTGGGAATTACGCTACTAACCGAGAAGAGCTAAAACTGTATTCTCCACTGAGAAAGAATTTGCATACGAGGAATGTGGCCCGCCATGTGGTGTTACTATCAGAGGTGTCGATGCGGCGTCTCCAGTTTTAGGGCCAAAGTATATAGAGTTGAACTGTTCTATTGTTTGTGAAAAGAACACACATGCGATCGGTGAGATATTGGCCTGGCAGCAACAATGAATAGGTTCACAAATGTGTTTACTTACTGACTTCGTCGTTATTGTCGTACATATGTTCAATGAATTCGTACTTCAGGTTTTCTAGACCCTCGATTTGCAGCGGTACAGTAATTTCTACTCGTTCGATATTTCCCAGCTGCGTCGCAGCTGGATTGAACCGCCCGACGGCAAGTCTAGTTGGTTCGACAAGAGAAGTTCTTACAAATGCAACGATGTCATTTTTCACGTCCAGTATAGACAAGCTACTTGTATCGTTGACAATTTCAATAATATTTTTTGACTCTGTAACGAATAGGATTGATGAGAATTTTACTGATTATACAGAAAGTGAACTACAACTTTAAGTTATACTGCTATAATGTTTCTCCAACCTATATTTATGATGTAAGATTTTGTATTTGCACGCTGGGCTGTACTGAGAAACAGATATTGGGAATCGTTACTCCAGCAACGTAAAGGCAAAGATTGGTTGTAGAGCCCATAAAATTGCTTCTCATCGGTTATTGTAATGCTGACGTTGATCACGTTAACCAAGATCTCAGGCTGAAAAAGAATTTTAACTATTGGTTAACAGTTTCGTTGTAAATTGAATAATTTTTCCAACTAATATCATTGCTGTTAGAGATGGATCTCAGCGGTGTAAACTCATGCAAAATATCAAAGAATCGAACCGTGGTCACAGTGTTAGTCCATTCTTTCCGCATCAATCTCTGAGCATTGTGGTGTGGTCCACCAGCCTGTCTCTCTAGCCATATTAGATACTTTCCGTTGGGACTGAAACGTGGTGAGCGTACAGCGCAGTTGTTGGCTGATAACTCAGCTATATTAGAATTTGGAATTGAAAACCGAAAATTAATGTTGTGCTGTCCAATGGAATAAGCCGATTAATCGTTTATTTGAGAATCAGTGAACTCACTGTATTCTCCATCCTTCAGATGAAATATCCACGATTCCCTGTTTGTACATGCAGTGAGGCCTAAGTATCGCGGTTCATGTTTCCAGGCAACGCCGACAACGCCCTGCCCGTCCGGAGTCCATTGCGGTTGTCCGGGGGAAAGATAATCTGGGATACCAGACAAAGCCGTAATCGTATCTGCCTCTGTATCTAAAATCACGACTACAGGTCGATGTTTGCCAACTAAACGCTCTCCCCAATGTGGCTTATACAAATACTCGTTCCCCTGTAATTAAGACGCAAGATTTACTTTTTTAATGTAAAAAAAATAAGCATTCGACGAAAATTATGTTAGAGATCGTCACAAAATCAAGGGTACAAGTGCAACATCTTTATGGATTTGTAAATATGTAATTAAAATATGAAAGGCTCTTGAATATTCCAATGAAGTAGTATCGGCTGGATCAAATTATAATTATTTGGAATCAGACTGTTGTATCTTACAATTATCAACAATCTCATTATCTATGAAATGTGTAACAGACTTGTTATCAGTAAAAATAAATCTGAGATAGTGAGGACGTTTAATATCAGCGAGAGCTTAGTATAAATTTTTCTAATACAAATATATTAGGAAACTTGAATGTCATTTGAATTGCGGTTTCAAGTTTTTGCAACGTTGTTGTTAATAATATTGAAAGACATTCGTACCCTTGTAGTTTCTTCATCATTCGACTTGGCTTTTGATGTTGGATTTAGAGATGCTTGCTTATAAAATGGTTCTGACTTGGGTAGCTTCTTTTCAGCTATATAAATTAGCTTAGTTTTGTCAGGGGACCAATTGAAAGCTCCAAATTCAGCTGAAAATCGCGTTTTTTTTTTTTTTTTTTTATCAAGGAGAAATGATTTTTTACCGCTTGAAACGGTGAAATATATAACCTAGTTCTTTTATCTGTACTTACAGTCAGTATAAATATCACCATGAACATCTAGGGCTGCCAAGTCGTAATTTTTTACCAAATGTTGCCTGTCCCAGATTTCAATAAATTGTTTCGATGCATTGTCTACTGTAGCTTGACGCAGTACTGCTCTACGCTGCTCGTCCTCGGTAGTTGACGAGGTGATCCTTAAAAAAGTAACATGCATTAAAACTACGAATACTAATTCTTTGACGAATCGATATTAACGCTTCAGTTTTCTTACTCCGTCGTTACGTCGATAGGAAAGGTTTCAGAGATTTTATTAAGGCTTGAATCTAAGAGATGTTGCTGAGTAAATCTTTGAGTCGCACGTCTGTCTAGATTTCTCTGCGTCCAAGCACTTTGGACGACAACTCCATTTGCATTGACGTCTACAATTCTTGCATCGGATAGTGCCGGGTTTATTACCACCGATTTGTATAAATTGAGAATTCTGTCGATCTAAAACATTAAACAATTGAAATTTTTAATTTTAAGTGCCTTTAGCTTAATCAATGCATAAATATTTATCACAACAATGGTAACTGTGTTTAACTTACTTGCGTCGATGTCATTTTCGTCCCTTCGCTATGATAACCGCAGTAATTATGATTTCGTCTAGTCTTGGGAAATAATCTCAACTTATAACGATACCGATCGCAGCTTATTGTTAGACACAGACGCTGTTGTAGAAAATTAATTCTAGTGATAAGAGATACAAGTAAACCGCAGTTCTTTGAACCGCAATTCATTTACAAAACAAATAACACAAGTACGTTATGTTTGAACGTGTGTATGTCAGGTTCAACACGCCATGAAAGTTGTGTGTGTGTGTGTGTGTTTGTATTGAAAACTAGACGGGAGGCAAATATATTTTCACATTGCAGCTTGCAAACGTGTCAAAAATTTGTCGTGGTAACTGCTATCTATATAAATTGCTATTCATCCCGTCAAAATTGAATGATACTGAGGTCGATAATCAAGAAACTAAACGTACCGACCTCCTAGCAACGAGCAACACGGCGAACATCTACCCGCGATTTCATATTTTCATTTGAAACCAACTTGATCACTGCCAAATATCAGTTTCAATAAAATATCGTTTCAGTGACGTAGTCGAATCCAATCCATTGTCAACTTCTTCAATTAGATAATAATCTCAGTTAGAGAATGTCCGAGGATTGCTGTCCTGATCAGAGTAAAATAAAAGTAATAACCATTGACTTTGGACATGTAATTGCTGGAAGAATTTCCAAACGAACTGTCAAGATCGTCAACGAGACTTGTGTAAAATACTTTTTCTTCTTATCGGTATATTTGTAATTACGGAATGTTACTTTAGTTCGATTACTTTGTTATTAAGAAAATTATAACTGGAGTCTTCCTAAAATAAAAATCAACGCAGCTTACTATTTTATTTTAGAAGAAACAGCACTACAAAGTTCACCGCGACCCTACTACCAATTGTCTGGACTATGTATTCAAGGTAGAATTTCACAATTGGACATTACCTGCCGGAGGTTTCACAGAGTGCAAGATAGAATATCAGCCAGCTGTCCCTTCTCATTGTTATATAGATTACTTTAGTATCACAGACTGCGATCGAATCTGTTACAAGTTATGTGTGCAGGGTACATGCATTGGTACGTACATACATGAGGAAAATATTTTGCTTTACTCTTGCTTTTTAATTTGGTGGATCATCTAATGGTTTACTCAATCTACTAGGTCCTTATGTAGTGCCGTCGGTGTCACGATTAGTTATGGTGTGCCCCAAAGGAGTACAAGAAGTGAGAAAACGATTACAGTTGACAAATGATTCGGAAGCAGCGGCCACTTTCATGTTTGACATTGACGAAAAATGTTCTTCCTTTAAATTGGACATCACTAAAGGAATTATAGCTCCGCACAGTCATGCGTACGTCAGCATAACGTTCTCACCTGAGGAGCAACAGATTTACGCGCTTTATCTTCCATGCTTGATACTTCATCAGGTATGATGTGTCCCTTGTCGAATAAACAGCAGATTCAATTTCATTGGTTTGCATTATGCAGGGGCCGATTGTCACTGAACTCTATGGCTACAGAGGGCCTTTGTTTTCGAAAACCGAAGAGTTTGTTCCTGTTCTATTTGCCGCTCCAAAACCACTGATCGGAGACTTTGATGGTTATATGAGTGATGTTGTTCAAGTTCAAAAAGGCAGCTACCCCCCTATTTCTTTATCTGAAAGTCACCTAGATTTTGGCAGAGGGAATTGCGACGATAAAAAAAACTTTCAATGTTTACCCCAAGATATATGTTTCATGAATCATACTGATACAGATATGACGGTGAAATGGAGTAACGGTAGGGGTGATTTTTCTTTAGTAAACACGTAACAATTTGGTATTAGATGACGAAGCAGTGTCGCACTCGTAGATTCCGAAAGCATTTTCGAAGTAAAACCTCGCACTGCAACTATTCGAGGATGGAAATCTGGTCTCTTCGAAGTTCATTTTCGTCCAAAAAAACAAGATGCTCTTTTCTCAAGAGAAATATTGTCCCACGCTTTCTGGAAGACCGAAGAAACTGGCAAAAACTCTCATTCGGTTCTGTCGATACCGGTTCCGCTAATTACTTCTGTTCGCGTCGTTGGTAAGGATACGATAATGCTCTGAAATTAAGGTGATTATTATAGCAGTAGTTTTTATAAAGGTCATACATTCTCACCTGGGTCTAACGGCTGGATTCCACAGTTTGAAGTTCCTAGAACTGTCATTTTACCCCCGACTCTTCCGCTGTTTCCAGTCTACACAACTTTTCTTATCAAATTGCACGGGCATCTGGCTATGACTTTTAAATTCATACCTCCTCCAACTACTCACTTCACCGTGAAACCGATGGTAGGAATAATTCACAGGTACATAGAGTTTGACGTTCACTAATTTTTCCCGTAAATAGCTCAAATCCGTATCTTGTGTCAGATGCAGTAAGACTTATTTCTTTTTGGTGCGTCACTACCAACCATTCCAGGGGTTATCAGATAGTTGCGTTGCACATGTTTCCTGAGGTTCAAAACAAGCTTTTTTACATCGAACGGTGGATGATAGAGTTCAACGGTAATCCAAACAACAAAGTGCCAATAGAGTTCAAGGCATATGCAGAATTCCCAAGGCTCGATTTCAGTAATAACAATTTAATCGAATTTGCTCCTGTTCATCCGCTATGCGAACAAACCACACAAGTAACAATGCGAAACACTACAAGACATTGTATCAGGTAAAAATATGGTCTTAAGTAAATTTAATTGTTTTGCAAATACATTATAAGTAAATGTAAAATACATAACTACTATATTTTACAATCTCAACGACTTGCAGTACATTTTAGGTACTCATTTCCTGAAGTACCCTCTGAAATAAAAGTCGAAAAGGCCAGCGGTGTTATTTTGGGAAATGAGATTCTGATGCATGACTGGATCTTCTGTCCCAAAGATACTGGAGATTACAAGTATACTATTTGTTGTCGTGCAACAGCTTTGAAGGCTGGAAAGCCTGTAGGAAATAATGTCGATACACTGCTCGAAGTTACTGGAAAAGCGGAATGTGGATATCTCGTGGTATCTACATTGCTATTTCACAAATTGTATAATTCGCAATAACTTTTTTACACATTCTGACATTCTACCCGGCAGGCATTACCAGAAGAACTTAATTTTGGTACTGTTGCATACGGTCAAACTAAGAAGTTAAGTTTCCATATGTTTAACTTCAGTTTAGTGAAAATTCACTTCGAACTAAGATGTAATCAGCGTGGCTGGCCTCTCGACAGCATAACGCATGATGTTAAGATCAAACCTGTCACAGATACAATAATCCCTGGAAGCAATAAAGAAGTAGAAGTAGAAATAACCCCACATAAATCTGGCTTTTATCAGCTAGTAGTGCAGTACTTGGTGCAATCCAATTCTTCAGCGAAGCACACGTCATGTACACTAGAGTTGCAAAATATTTGCATAGTAAATTGCATGTGTATTTTACCTGGTTTTGAGGTAATTATGTCAGACGAAGATGCGTAATTTTTTCTACTGAGAATGGGGTTATTCGAATATTTATTAAATACTCGATATTTCTTCATCAAGTTAATCGGTTACTTTTTTCTGCCGCTTTAATTTATTCTGGGCTCGAATTCCCACAGGTCAAGGACTTGTTATATCTCTGTGTTCAGCAACACATAAGCAAAGCATTGCTTTGGAATTTGTTGGAAATTGATGAGTACGTTACAAGACTTGTAAATGAAAATGTATTTCTTCCCAGTTCCCAGAATAATTGACTTTCCTTCGATAGATTCAATACTATTATTAATTCCATTGAACCGGGTCATCCAAGACCGAGAGTTGTTAGATTGCATTTTCCGGAGCTTGTGTTGTGCCAAGAGCCACTGCTCATCAAACTTTTGGTTGTCAATTCTACTCCAACACATTCTACTTGGACTATAACGAGAATAAAGAAATGCGATTGTAAACAAGTAACTAAACATCGTGGATTGACATTCAAGTACAAAGAATATTGTTGCGATCACAGGCTAGCATGCACCATTTCTCCGAACAAAGGTGTACTGCAGGTAATTGGCTTGCTTGGTAATTACTTTTGTATTTTCAACTCGATGTTAATATATTTTTATTCCGTATAGCCACGACAAAAAACTATACTCACAGTGAAAGTATGCTATAGAATATTAGGAAAAACTAGTCTGGAATGGAAATTAGTATTATCTAACAATCGCAACATCATTATTAATGCCGACGTGGTAGCTTTGTCTGAAATTGAACCTCGCCCTAGTCTTGTAGCGAACCAAGTTTTCTCCATGGGAAGAATATACATTGGGGATATAGATGCCATAAAACAGGTTTATTTCATACATTTGTAGCTTAGGTAATGTGGTGTCGCGTATATTGACGAATGAGTAGAGTCATATTGGATTTGCCTGAAAAAAACGTGTCAATTTATCCTCAGATGTGTTGGCTGTACAATTCGTTAGACCAAAAAGTGACGTACTCGTTAGACATTAGCCCCCTTCACCAATTGAACGCTGCTGCGCTCAGTGGAACATTCGCATGTACAAACCCGCAAGGAACTTTGCCAGGACAATCTTACTATCCAATTATTTTCAAATTCCAACCACGACGATTCGAATCTTATCAGGTATGATTTTCGTGGTATTAATAAGTCTATTTCACAACGGTGTAAATATTATTCTTCAAAATTCAGGTCACTCTCCCACTCAAGCTTGGCGATACGATGACAAATCTGTCGATCGTAGCGGAAGCCGACATTTCACAGAAGACTAGATTTTTGACAGGCAAAGTTCCAACAGCCGATCAGTTTTCTATTCCTGAACTACCCATATGTTTCTCTGTGGATTCTATTGTCATATCTCCTATGCCGATGCACTCTAAAGCCGATAGAATGATCATGATTTACAACGAATCCAAGAACGACGTCATAGGATATCAATGGAAAAAGTTAGGTTTCAATCTTTGTTACCAAGGGTCTGTGCCTCGTTCAGTTATGCTTAAAAGAGATTCTTCATCTAAATGGTATTTACATTTTCAAATGCCACCATATTTCAGCTACGAAATGCCAAATGTACTTGATGTGAGGGTAATGCCAATAAGTGGAAGAATTCAGCCAGCAAAGGCGCAATCTTTTTGCATAAGGATCAGGTCTCTTTCGCATCCATGCAAAATAACAGCAAATTTGAGTTGTCAGTTTTTAAACCTCAGTGCCCAAAGAGTGTACGAAAAGAGTGTTCTTGTGTATAATACTCTCTGCACAGAATTGGATGGACATTTCATAATTACCGAGAAGGGAACGAGCAAACCGGTAGGATAGATAGCTGATTGTACATGAGCTATTTTCAAGCATTGTTTGAATAATTTATACCTAATTGAACAATCCTTTTATATTTTTGATATTAGAAACCATGGTTGGAACGTGCTCAAAAACCAGTACCTTTTTACAAATCACTGTCGATCAGCTGTTATATTTACAGTGTGTTGGATGCCGACTTGAAGACGACACTTGACGAGCAATTAAAAAGTTCACCGCCCGTAGAAATACGAACTAAAAAAAATGAAAGCTGCACTTCAACCGACCCAAAACTTATCGATATTGCCACATTCGTTTTAGAAGGAATGATTTGGTGATTGCATATATAATTATAGGGACTCTTACTGGTTGAATGTAATAAAAAAATCCACGCTCTTTTTTCCCAGGGATATTTTAAATGGAAATTTATTCATAAATAATGTGAAAGAGAATCTAACTCAAGTACCGAACGTCAAATATGGTCAGTATAAAATGTCTCCGACGGAGAGACGAAAGCTGCAGGACAGATCTTATATTGTACCCCCCAAGCATTTCCTTGAATCGATATTTGAGCAAGTGAGATATAAATTTTTACGAAAAATTCTTTATTCTATAATACTAAATGAATTTTATTAATTTCTGCAGATGATATTTGGAATAGTTCATGAAGAATTTGGACTGAGTCTATGTCATTTCGTCGGTCCCGAAGACATCAGACAATTTTACTATCAAAAACGGGAAACACGAACTCGTCATTTGAGTAAAATGAATAAATTGAATATGCAAGGTATTTTTAAGCCTCTCACGATTGTATTAAAAATGAGCTACTTTGCTAAATTAAGTATCTCAGTGATTTTTCATATTTTTCTGTTCTCACAGAATCAATGGGTCAATTATACAGTCAAAGTAAGTCAAAAGTTGAGTCAAAGCAATTTTATTTGGAATCGCAAGTTACATTTAATGTAGAAGACAATGATTCCGAGTCTTGTGAGTCATGTAACTAATAAATTGTTATCAATAAATAGTTGAATTCGTGTGTATGTACAAGCGTCGTTAAGGATCTGTATTTATTACTTATTGTTCCTCACTTTTAGCAACAAAACATCACGAGTACCGAACTGTTAGCTACGGTTTTCCACGAATGGATCTGGAATCCGTCGAAACACAGCTGGAAATTTATTCCCCTTGTTTCTTGTCACCTTTTGGCCCTCTTCCGTGCTTTCGTAAAGCTTTGCAACTATTGGATCTGAAGTCTGAAATTTTCATAACATTAACGGGGTATCAAAGAGAGAGCGCATGTGTCGTTACAATTTTTTAGTTTCTATTTTCACATCCACTTCTCACCAATTGTTCTTCAGGGATTCTTTCAAAGAGCGGATGCTCGACAAAATGTTGTACCATCCACTCGTGCAGATCTTTGACATCGGTCATTGTGTAGACGATAGCCTGTACGACACATTAAAATCACGGTGAATTATTTTTAAAAAATATAGTAATCCTATGTTTTTCATTAGCCAAGTAAGTAAAAATTACCCCTTCGGCTAGCACGTATGCATATTCGGCAAGAAGCGATTTATTAATGATACGCCACTTGTGCTTTGCCTTTTTGAAATGTGGATCTGGATAGAGGAAGAACATTTTTTTCAACTGTAAAGTGAGAATGGATTACATTCAGTCAAACAGCAAACCAAAAATGAGAGAAAGAACGAACAGGAAATCAACCATAAAACGATAAAACCTAATTCTGCACCTGTCCTTTCTGAAAGTAATTAGGGAGATACTTCATTGCATTTGACCTCAGGCAAGCAATGTTCCGGTACTGTCCAGGGTGTTGAAGGCGGAGCGCTGCTATGCGGTCAGTCACATAGTCCGAAACCTTGACTCTGATTTCCATGCCGAGGATCAATTTATCCGGAAACATGGTGGACAATGTTACTGTGATAAAGATAAAATACATGCTCTCACTTTTGTCTGCGATCGCTTAGTTGGTTTAATATACGAGATTCAGACGTCAATATCGCGTGCGTACCAAGTAATCCGCCATAGCCACAGCCTATGTCCGCAAATTCAACCTGCTTGGAAGGCAGGGACTCGGTTCCCTCGTTCTTAGGGTCATGAAAGTACGCATCGTACAGCTGACCCCAGTCCATGCACCTTGGCGTTCTTGGACTAGGAAGGTAAAATTGCTATAAAATTGAGAGCGGTTCCAGTTATCCTAACTTAACCTAACCTAACCTTACTTTCGATTACCGAGAATAAAAAATTGCGATAACGTTGATTAAGTAATTTCAGAGTTATCCTTACCTAATCTAACACAACTTAACCCTATTTTCGTTTACGGAAAAGGAGAAATTGCGATAAAGTTGATAGAGTGGTTCCGGAGTTATCCTAACCTAACTCTACTTTCGCTTACTATTCAATACAGTGATCTGCGATGGGATTGGAATGGGCCCGTTGCCTGTAATATTTTTTCTGCGGCAATGCGACGACCGCCGTCATGACGAGGGTATTATTTTCGAAAAAACGTCAGGATGGCTCGCTCGTTCCTCAGTTTCGAACGATTTGACGTTTCGCTAGTGGAAGTGGGTGGACGGGAACCACGCACCGAAGTTGGCCGCGAGTCGCGCACGTGCGAAGAAACAACAGCTGACGTGACGTTGCGTTCACTTCACTCGCCGTCTGGCGGTCGAACGAACAGTTTTCTCGGCCGAGAAAGCGAGCCGAGTGGGCATGTGTTGTGTGCCAAGTTACTACGGTGCAGCCAGCAAACAGCGGTAGAGACGTACGAAAAATTGTGGGGCAACGCTGGGGTTTGCGTGAATTACAGTTGGCCCGAGTAACGAGTATTCCCACGTAGCAAAAAAACCCCGAGTGTGTACATTGTGAGGAATGTTAGGAAGGGTGAGGAGACGCGTGACCCCCTTTATTAAAGAGAATCTTCATCCCGTTCTCACGACGGGAGTACGAATCCTGCTCCAAGAATTGCCGAGCGATCTCTTTGTTGTTCAGGGTAAGGTTACAACTTCCCTGTATACTTGTACTCGTTGCTCTAAGCATGTATTTATGCATTACGCACACCGCAATCGAATCGCGTACAGAGACGAAATTTTCAACACGAACCGCTGGAGGATGAACGTTATTAATTATCCGCAGGCCGGATGATCTTGGCCTTCGATTAGACGCGTCTAGCTACCCTTGACTATGTTGCTATAAAAATCTACCACGCGTGTATGTGTGACGTATGTTAAGGCAAGTTTAAAAGCGAACTGCTGTCACATTTTCATCGTTTTCAAGGAACTCTTTCCGGGTAGCTATACGAATTTCATACGAGGCCTTGATCCGGTTACGAGGATACGAGGAAGAGGACGCAGGACGTCGTTGTCCTGTTTTCACTTATTTTTCCTGTAACGATAAATCACAGACCTACTTAACCTTGCTGCTTGAATACAACCCGCTAAGAATCAGCCAACTTTTTTTACTTTGAACTGATTTGACTGAAAATGATTTGTAAGATTTTTTAAGAATTTTTAAGGAAAGTTTGACATTTCGTACAATTTCATTGAAAAAATCGTTTTCGTACAAAATCGTAAATATGCATAGTTTCTCATAAAACGAAATGTTCCAATTTATATGAAAATTCGTAGTAGTAGAAATATTCACCAGGGTAGTTTTTAAGGTGTAAGCCATTCTGTTCGTGTATACCTATGTCATTACATCCTTACGTCTTTCAGACATCGCGTGCACGCGAAAATCACCGGCATAAATCGTGACTGGGAAAAAAGAAAAATTCATGACGCTACCGGGGTATAGGTAGAAAAAAAACTGCTGCTGCTGCTGCTGCCCCGCATTTTCGGCTCGCAGGTATGACGACCTCGAGTTAATTCACGTATATGTATAGATATGTTTTAAAACTCGAAACGGTGAAACGTTGCTGTAATTTTCCTCGGTCCGTGTGGTACACATATCGCACTTTAACTCCGAGACGATAAACGTATTACATGTTTTACATGAATTACAAGTTTTCAGGGTTGCTGCCTACGAATTTGAAATCGAATTTTAAAAATCGAAGATGGCGGATCCAATATGGCGAACGAAAATTTCAAATTCGATCGGATCTGGAGAAAAAAATCTGTCCAGGAGGGGTTTTTGGGATCGCTAATTACGAATCTGAAATCAAATTTTGAGAATTAAGTATGGCGAATCCAATCAGTGAGCCTAAAAACCCTTGCATAGAGTTTTTTGATCGTATTCGATCGAGTTTGAAACTGTCGTCCGCCGTATTGGATCCGCCATTTTGAATTTATGAAATTTGACATCAGATTTGTAATCAGCGGTTCGAAAAAATCATAGAATACTCTATCTTGTTACAAAGTTTGACGCAACACAATATGTGTGACTCACAAGGGTTAATCGACACTGTCGTTTTCGCCGATCATATTTCGATCGATGATGAAATTTTAATATCTACTTATATCCTCCAATAAAACGTAACATGTACTCGCAATCAGTGCATCCCCTTCGGCACTTTCATAAGTACCTCATCCATTCTTTGCTTTAAAAATTGTACATTGATAATGAGTATGTATGTACATACGTGTGATCACGAGAGGCTATTCACTCACAGATTATGTGACAAGCGATTGTAAAATCTCAATAATTTCCCACGCAATTCCAAATTATTTCACTCGCCATTAATTTCACGATACCGATTCCAACCTACTTCGATTTCCAAAGATAATCAGTGATTTCAACCAATTTACATCCGAATTACAAATGATTTGTGCTTGCTGTGAAATTTCCCAAGATTTCAAACAATTTTCAAAGATTTCACGTAACTTTTAACCGATTTTAAAAAGTTAATAACCCATCGGTACATCGTATAGTAAAGTTACAACGGTCTTGACTTCTTGGTAGGCGAGGCGAAAGGGGGGGATTTTTGCTCAACGCGACGAATTCGCGCAACACGTTCTGCACGCGTGGCCAGCAACGAAGTCTGTAAGTAGTAGGAGTAGAATCAAGTCGAGCCGAGACTCGACTCCGGTGTACAAAGGTTCACTTACGCAGTACCTACGCATACCTGGAGGAATCCTGTTCGCCGGTATTAAATAACGACAGCCGTGAACCGCGGGCAGTCATGTAGTTCATCCGGGTTTATAACCGTTGGTGCTTGCCGGTGTATTTCTATGAGATTATTATACACTTTGATTATCACTTTGCGTAGTGAATTTTTTTATTTTTTTTTATTTTTTGTTTATCGTAAACCCCGATCGCGACGGGAGATTTTTTTGCATTATGCAGTCATGGATATCCGAGACGAAAACTTGGCTCTTCGAGTCCGACGCGAATTCGGTAAATTAGCAATTGTTTTTATATTATATTAAACCGTTTATTCCGTCGTATATTTAGGTATGTTTATCGTTCACGGTATTAATTTTCCATAAGTATTATGTCAGTGTGTGTAATGAAAAATGGCGCCAAAATTGATCTGCCTGTTACAGGCAAATAGAAATTAAAATATCGTCGTTTTTGTATAGGTATAATAATTTGCCTTGTCTTCTTGTAACTTTCTGGACTGGTGAACTAATTGTAAAAGTTCGAGGGTGCAATTTATAGAACGTGTTCTTTATCTATGACGAAAGAGGGAGGAGAAACTTTGCCGAAAGAAACCTCAACAGTGTTTCGTTAATAGTATATATAAACAGTGATATCTATTCGGTCTATCTAATCCCTGCCGTCTTTCCACAAACTTGTTACATATCCCGATGGCGCTAGCGATACAGAATATATACACATATATACATGTACAATAATATTTTTCTCTGCTGTATACAATATAAAAACGAAATTGACGATCGTCAGTGACGTGGGATATATGTTATTATTATTTATATACATGTACACGTGCTGCAGGTTCGACGTTCAAAAATGTTTACTACACGCTGTACTACATCGCGTACTATTCAATCGCGTGCACGATAAATCTTTAAACGTTGGTAACGAACTCTTTCGAAATCGGTGTATAATATGCATACGTAAGTTACGTGTTGTACGGGGATTTGGAAAAAAAAAAAAACTTTGTCGAACTATGCGATGCCTCTGACGTCACTCAGCCATTCTTCGCTGAGCTGACAATGAATAATTGACAAACATGTACGTTTGTACGTACGTATGTACGAATGCGTGTGCGTGTGTGTGTGTGTGTGTGTCACGTGCTATTTGAGCGAATCTCTAGAAAAGAGGCAAACTTATCGTGTAGTGTGGTGTTGGGTGATTATTTACACACCCGGCATCACTCTTATTGACAGATTATATCCGTATGAATAGGTGTGTATAGGTGTAGTATGAGGTCAGCTTACTCAGAGCTTCATGGTGGCGTTATCTATAATTATAATTTATTTCCTTTCCATAGAAAGGGCGGGGCGACGGTTGAAGTTCCGAAAACTCCCTAATTCTAAATTATTTGGGTGGCGAAACCTGATGTAAGAAAATCAAACTTTTACGCAACAACAAAGTTTCGAACGGTCGGAAAAACCGACGGCTCAAAGTTACGAAAATTTAAGCTGCGATAAGAGAAAATTTTCGAAAGGTGAGGAAAAAATTCCGAAAAACAACTCTCATCTCTGAGTTTCTCTATATTAATAAATCATAACATACTTACAGTATTACACAACAGTTACAGTTTCATCTTACTTATTGACACATTTTTACACTGGAATATATTCTCTGATTTGCCTGAACATAATATGTACGGTATACTTTTGAATACGAGAAGAAAATGAGAAAATCGATCACGCGTCGATCGAGATGATCGAAAATCCGGCGCGTGGCGTGTAAGGTATTCTCTAATCTCCGGCATCCTATCCTATCCTATCCGTTGGGATGATAATTTTGAATTACCGAATGGATGATGATAATGAGGAGGAGGAGGAGGAGGAGGAGAGGGGGGGGGGGGCAGTACAGCGACGGATACCGAACGACTTACCGAGCTGCTCTCGCCTCTCGTGATCATTTCTGCTCCGGTTCCCACCGTCGGACTTCTCAAAACTCTAGTGAAAGTTCCGACGGACAGTTAGTCGGTGATCGTTCGGCGCTCCGAATGCATCTTTGAGGTGTGATGAACAAATAACCTGTGAACACGGTTTATTATATTACGTTAATTTATATTTATAAACGTACGTGAAATATTACGGTACTGTGTAGAAACATATCTTCGAAAAGTTGGAACCCACGCTACGGTTACGTCATATATTGCGAATCGCGAGTCAGTTTCATCGGTCGATCAAAAATCGATAAGAGAGTGAAGTTCGCGTTGCGTTAACGTAACGATTTATTTTTGAGAAAAATTATCACTTCGTAACTGTACGTGGAATCGTGTGAAAAATTGACTCGGCTGTTTTTAAAAATGAAATTTGTATTCAGATTTGAAAAATTCAAATCGTTTAAAATTGTTATGTAAATTTAAAAAAAATAATTGATTTTAGTTTGAATGTTTCGTTACGTTAACGGTAATGAGTTGAATCTGGTAAATCGGTGATGCTTTACGTTAGTATAACCCTTTCCACTTTTTATAGTATTTGCAATCGTTCCAGCGGATAATCGGACGAGCGGAATTAAAACATGATCTTGATAACTTGATAAAAAATTTATGACAGTGTTTTTATCGCACAGTGAGCGGTGCGGTGCAGTTGGAGAGTTTAGACCGTATGTTTTTTAACGCATCTTCTTCGGTGCAGCGGAGTCAGTGGAGTATAATTGCGCGAATCGTGTATCATGTGTGCAGTATATCGGATATCATAAAACTGCTTCACATTTTGCTCAGGTTCTCTCTCTCTGGTATGTCGTACACGTTATGCGTGTAAAGCGGTTATACGATTAGTGTGAAAATGACGAATATGGTAGGTACCTTGGAATCGTGCAGTTTCGTCGCTATACGGACAATTGTTTAAACATATCCGACCGTGGTTTTTGGTCGTGCTCTTGTTTGTACGTACGCGATGAAAGTAGTATTAGTAAGCGACACGTGGCTGACGTTATAACGGAATGATGACGAGTTGTTGTTACGTATAGACGTGTGAAAAATGTGAAGTCCCGTGTATCTGCAGGCGTATGTTCGGACTGCGTTTATTTATTTTATTGTTTTTCTACTCCCGGGAAAGGAATATACGCGCATATCGTTATCTCCTTACCTGGTACCATTGTCTCGATCTTGTACGACGAAAGTGTAAAATAATTTACGACGTCTTACGGAGAATCATCAGGATAAAGATTTTTAAATTCCCCATGCGGTTTATGCAATAATTTTTATAATTATATACGTTAAACTTTAACGGTAATTTAACCGTTTGAGTCATAGCGGTATAGGTATTCTTACTTAACTGTTTTATACTAGTAGGTTTTCAATACTCGACAGTAATTATAGCGATCAATATAAATTGTTATTGTGAGAAACAAACTGATTGAAAGAAATCGTGAAAATTTACCTCTCTTCTTGTTATAAAAGTTGACTTGGCACAATAATGTTTGACTCAAAGGGTTAACTAAAACATTATCGGCAATCGTATATCTTATTATAATTGTTTATAGATATCGCGTATTAGCGTGTTAGTACATCCAATTTGCACGCGGGCAATTTGCAATTTGTATTATTTCTGAAATGGACGTTTTTTTATGCTGCCGATGCGAGGTGATAATTTTTCAAACCTCATTCACAAGTTGGGCCATAATCTGGATCCTGATCGCGTATACACGTGTTGTTCGTTACAATTGTCATTTATCTGCGAAAACTGAATGTGAGTAGACCCGAGACGATGTAGATAAATCTAAAACAAACATGATACTCGAGTGCCTTACGTGTTCCGACTGAAAACAAATCGCTACTTTTAAATCCGCCGTTGTAAAAATAAACAATATATGTATGTACTTTGTAAACTATAATATACCGGGATTATCAAAAGATTTGTATGCTAGTATCATACAATCGTGGATTGAAAAAAAAAACGCCTTGTAAAAATTAAAAAAAATGACTTCTGATAAGTGTACGATTATAAATGGATTTTCTTAGTTTTTTTTTTTGCCGGTATAATAAATAAAATGTATTATTCGATTTATTGCTGTTTTTCACAGCGTATAGAGAAAATCCAAGGATATATACATATATATAACTAACATTGAATTGCAAACTCATTTTTCTCATGATAATGTAATACTCGTAACATTATAGTCTTGAAACCTTGAGAAATTGTTACAATTGTTTAGCAATCGTTTCGTCACCAGCGTCTCTCCACGTCTCGGTTTCTCTTCGATATTGTATAATTACATCCGATTCGGTAAATTTTTCGCATTGCCAGGTTTTTTTTTTTTTTTTTTGTTTTTTCATCTACCTGTTGGCAAAAGTGCTTCGTAATGTAAAAGTACGAAATAGAATCATATCGAAGTCGGTAACGTTATCTCAACGATTCAAGCTGAGGAAAAATCGTTATTTCGCGGATATAAAAATTGTCCGAGATTCGTTAAACCGTAACAAAACAAATCACGCTAATATTTCGATATCTTGTTTCCTAAAAAATTATTGTCAAGTTAAGAAAACAATGATTCGTTCACCAAATTACAATGTAAAACGAGTGGCAGTAATTATCGGTTATTGCCATAACCACCGCTGTACAACGTTTAACGTCACGATATTATATCAGTATCGAAACTGCTCCGCGTCTCCGCTGACACTCGACAAATAATTGTCGCCACTGATCATCGAGACGGACGCGATTCTCAACTATGACGAACCGATGAGAAATAAGTGTAAAAAAGCTGGGGGAAAAAAATATATTTAAAAAAAAAAAAAATAAAAAATAAAAAAAAAAAAACCACAAACAAACAACCGTCCCACATCATCGTCATTACGCCGATCGCCGTTCACGGTACGTAGCAGCAGCTGTTACGCAATTTTTCACAGTCATCATGCGGCCGCTTGCTTCGCTTGACTGTATATACGTGTACATATATCGTACCTATACGGTGAGACGACGATACGCGTGTGTTGTGAATGATGTTTAGAATCAGTGCACAGGTGAAGACAGTGCGTGCAGTGCGTGCAGGAACAAGTGTTCACCGGTTTATGGGATGCAATTGCACGAACAATCGAATTCTCAAGCGGTGATCGCGGGTTGCGGTAGATCGATTATAGATAATAGATAATAGGCTAATTCGCCCTACGTTCCAGCTGTAAACGTTAAAGAATATGTCTCATCGACCGGCAAAAATTACGCATCCTTCCGCCAGGGGTTACAGACAAGTCGTTACTCTTCAGGCGGAAATTCGACGACGACAGTTTGCCGCTCTTGCTATGCGAACAACGCGGCCTCAAGGTGTTGCTAACAGGAAGAACGAGGTACACAACAAATATCCTACAGCTGTAGTTTTCACTCGGTTGAAATTGTTGACCAAGTCATTTTTCTCTTTTGTTGTGTTGTGTCCATATGTCGCGAATGTTTCTTTGCAACATGTATTGACGGAGAAATTTAATTGTCGATGATAATCGTTTGTTTATTTAAAAAAGATTGTTTTTTTTTATTTAATTAATTTGTTTTATTTTTGTAGATGAAAAGTTTTGTATTTGTCACAATTGGACACCCCGTTGTATTTTGTATCGTTACGTAGCCAGCAATGAAACCATTTCTTCATTCATAATTTATCGGCTGTGAATTTTCGAACATGATTTTTAAAATGAGTATTCTTCTTTTGTTCTAATTATTGTTACACACACGCGTAACGAAGTTTACTTAATACATATATCTACCAATATTTCTTACATACCATGGTCGAAGGTTAATGAATGATGCTTGCTAATCGAGTCTTATCACGAATGACCGCATTGCCGTCACCACGGTCCACTTTTGCATATCGTATATAAGTCGCGTGCGGTTGTTGCGTCGGATTTAGACATTGGTTTTATCCTACTCGTTTCTAGTTTGTTTTGGTTAAAGATCCACCGTATCGAGCATTGTGGGCGGGGTCAAGTTACGAATTTGAAAAATTCCGAAAATTCCGGTCTTATTGCGAATTATTCGATGGCGAAAGTTGGTGTAAAGAAATCAAACTTTGAAGAAACAGCGAGGTTTCGAATGGTCGGAAAGCCGACGGTTCAAAGTTCCGAAATGCAAGATTCCGAAAATTCAAGGTACGATAAGAGCAAAGTTCCGAAAAGTAAAGTTTTCATCGTCAAATTCGTTCTTCGTCAAATTTGCCTTTTTTTTTTATTATAGGTAATAAAGTATGCGACTGCACTTTTGTATCGTAATATCATTGCTATACGAAACGTTGAAATATAAATAACTGTTTTGCAGATTCAGAATGTATGGAATAACTAACGGAATTGAATTTACTGAATCCTAATGAATTCGTTAATCCCGTATTTCTATAGTTTACCGAATTTCAGGTAATTCTGTAAACTTCGAAATCGACGACTTTTTCTGAACATGCATTAATTCCAATAACGTTACAAACTTCAAACCTGATGTATTGCAATACGACATTCACACACTAACTGCGGTACTGCACCAACGCGCTATACGTTATATGTAGGATAGTAAAAGCGTGCGTTTTATTCTTGGCAGTACGTCACTAGAAACGTGCGAATATAATAACGCATAGATGTATACACGCACATATACAAATAGAAAGAGAGAGAGAGAGACAGAGAGTGCAAACGTATATGCTTCCCTCTTATCTAACATATATATGAAGTTTCTAAAAACAATCTACGCTATTTGAAATTTTTCTTCCCGATACGTATGTATATATATGTACAAATATATACAGTATACGTGAAATACGTCCGCTTGTTGTTTTCATGTTTTAAATTTAGTTATACGATTGGTGAACAAAATTAAATTAGAATTTTCGAGTTACTTTATTTATAGACGGCCACCAAGCCCGATAGTAAGCCAATTAGAAGGCGTCAGCTACGCGTATACATATATATATATATATATATATAGTAGTCCAGGCTTTTCTTAACCCCCGTAATAAGTATTTTGCAATTCTTGGAGAATTTTAATGAGCTTCATCTCCCGCCAATTACGCACATGTAATTCGCGCTGCGATAAGCACACCTACGTTATATATATATACACATATATGGCGTATTCCACGTCAACTTAGTAGACGGTTGACCATGACATTTTTAAATTTTACCAAGGGTTATTCCTACGTTAGTACAAGCCTTGAAAAGCTTCCAACAAAAAGTTACACATTTTTTGCAATCACTCGCCTTTGCCCTGTGATTTTTCAAACCTATCTCGGAAACAGCCAAATTGATTTTTATGAAAGAAGAAGAAAAACAAAACATTTGGTTTCCGCAATGAAATATTTTCGCACACGATTTAAAGTGGGGAATTCTTTATTTATATTTTTTAATCGTATTTTTATATTTTCATAAAGCTTGAAGATCTATTATAATACATATCGCATCTCCGATTTGATTGTTTGATTTTTGTTTAATCGCTTCTCCGGTTCTAGAATACACTCACGATTTTTTTCTAAATTTTTATAGTAGATTTTTGACAGGTATGAAAATAAAATAACATTAAATGAGGTCCCGCTTTGAATCTTGCGTGAAAATGTTTCATTTTTTTTTATCTTCTAGTTTCGTAAAAATGAATTTGGGTGTTTTTGAGATGGGTTTACAAAAATCATTGGGCGAAGACGAGGGATTAAAGATGACTCGAAAATTTTTTTGAATGCTTTTCAGAGGTCAGTAATAACGTAGGAAAAATGTTTGGTGAAATTGAAAAACTTCACGGTCAAACGTTTCCTGCATCGGCGTGGAATGCCCCGTATCTATACGGTACTCGTACAATTTTGCAATACTGTAAAATGACAGTGACGGATTGCGACGGTTCGTTATCCATCGTATTGTTATACCAATTAGCCAGAGTCTGTACAATCCGGCCATGTAGTCAATGACGTTCGGTATATGTGATTTGAGCGCAGCAAAGAAGAAATTATCTTTTCCGCTCTGGTGGTACTTGTTGGACGCATGCACACTCGGTCTATGCGAACGTCCCGCGTCTCTGTTTACAAGATAAGACATGCAATTGGAAAGTAACGGAATGGATGGCTGACATGACAATCTTGAAATTATTCCATGAGTTTAGTTGTATTAAAACACACCAGCAGAGTTTATACGCGAGGCAAAGTCGGTGGTGTCTACCTATACATTATCTCATTTTCACACAACGCGTGCATGGAAAAGATACAATTAATTGCGAACACACGACGTGGAATCCAATCGGCATGTGGCAGCTGAACTCATCGGCGCGTTCTTCTTCTTTTCCTTCTCTTAAGTTCGCATTGTTAGTGTATTCGATAAAGTACCGTAAAGAGACGATCGTATTCTTTCCAATATCACGATTCTTATCAGTTTGAACCGAAGCTTATGCAGTGAAAATTTACAGAGCTAATCAAACGACGATGGTCAGTTTATCGTTTAATGTGTAACAGATAATAGTGTACCTAATGTATGCTCTTTTATTGCATACGTTCTTCGATGGTACGCGACTCGAGGTGTGATAATCGTCCAGTGTCTACATATACTCTACATATATTATACGTTTAAACTTGTTATCAAGAGCCGTATGGACAAACAAGTATCTCGTTCGTTTGATTATATCGATAGTGCCGATGTGTCGATTCCATTACTCTTTTGACGAACGACGGACGATATGTGTCGGTAGTCTCGTCGTTGAGTTAAACGTGTTTCCATCATCCTTGGTTATAATCGTGACTTGTTATTGTCGAGTGATGAAAGATTCGATCGTGTCAACGTCTCGTTGTGACAACCTGTGAATTTAAGTCAACTGTCAATATATAATCTAATTTGTAAGCCGGTCGCATTTTATTACCTCTCGAGTATCGGTTCTTACCGCGTATGGTGTTCAAGTTGCAAACTTGTATGTAAGGTTCGCGATTTTTACCTTTATCATCGTCGAGGTGATGGATGGTCGTGACATTTACGCTGTATGGTCTGATTATCGAAGTAGAACGTTTTCAACTTCACTAAAGAGCGATTGCACTGATCAACTCACCTGTTGTAACGGACATTGAAAGAAGAGAACAGAAACGAAAAAGAACTCTTCTTACAGTCGAGCTATGAAAGTGATCGATTAACGGCGATGCACTGTTGGAGGATAATTTACGGGAAGAAGGACGGACCGAAGGTAGAAACGAAGTCCTCGAGAATGAAAAACAACGAATGTCAATCCTGACAATTTTCAATCGGTTACGATTTTTGACGCCGAAATGAAAAGGAAGTAAATAAAAACAAGAATAACAATATCGAGGAACATCGAAATAAACAGACTGTATCCGCGTTAAGTAAAACGGCGATACTCGAGCAGCGAGGATCACATGAGTAGTGAAACCGTTTCTCTGTTGCCCCGTTTCAAAAACGGGGAACAGAATGGTACCATATTCAAGTCCGGGAGTAAAGGAGCCGCTGTTTTGACGCCCGTTTTCATCCACCCCGGACGTTCTTACGGCACGATATATTCCTACAATTGCGCCTTTCGCACTGTCGTTTCACCGATGCAAATTCAGGTGAGGGACACGAGAGTCTGATGTAAGAGATAAGCGGTCGTTACATGTCCTCAATTTGTTCTACGAGCAAAAGTGGCTGATCGGAAAGTTAGTATATGTGTGTATCATAGGCAATCAGGGTAACGATGGGTCGTCGAGTCGTCGTATCAGTGTTTAAGAACATCGCTGACTTATTTAGAGATGCCGCCACCGTCTGCTGCGACGGCGGTTAAAACATACGTGCATACTCCTTAAAATCGAGGTACAACGCACGCTCTGATCGTCTTCTTATCACCCTTAGAATGACGAGAAATCTTTTGAGAAATTATTGGCTGTTCGTTTGATAAAACATCCTCTTGGAAGTGATTTCCTAGACATGTTATTTATTAACGGTGAATCTTTTTCGTGGCAGCACGACGATACGACTGTCAGATATACGCGAACTTCTTTCAAAACAAAATTTTGGGTATACAGTAATGTCCATTAATCTCTTGGGCTTACGGCTAACTTGTTTTTGGTCCGAAACAAAACGCGAGGTTCTGTTTCATACGAATTATGTGAATAATGACCGGCGATGCGGCCTACGTGAGAAATCGGGAGTCATTGTCACACAATTCGTATGAAATCGGGACTCGCGTTTTCTTTCGGACAACAAACAAGTTAGCCGGAAGCCCAAGGCGTTAATGAACATTTCCGTGCATACGTTGTACGTACAAAGCTCACCAGTCCTGTTCAGTTTCACCAAGTCGACACAGCTCTGGATTGATGTGTGCGTTGATACAGGCACATTCAACTTTTTACTACAGATATTAGTTTCGGCACAATCTTGGATCGTTAGTTCGCTAGCTTTAGCGGAAAAGTTGGCAACATAAGGGGATACATATTAAAGAATGAAGATTACATTCCCGGTTAGTTACAGCGTATTCTTCTACCTTTTACAAATATACTTTCCTGAAGCGATTCCTCACGCCGCGCGACGTCCGAAATCCGGTCGAGAATCGATTGATCCTTTAGGTAGAAAAAGGAATTTAAACACCATGTATGTAACGGACACTTTTTTACGAATGATGATTAAACGCGAATCTGCATGTCGAACAACGAACGAATGAGACTTCCGCGTTGAGATAACGTGTCGCGTGTGAGTCGAGTTGCTGCCAAGACTGCGGCTATAATCGAGACCATCGTTCACGCGTTAATTGATCATTAATCGTTCTGCACGTGTGATGGATATTCGGAGGGAAATAAATTTTCTGACTATGATTATTATTCGACAAAATAATGGTACAAGTACGCGTATATCTACGGTAGATACGTTACGTTGCACTTTTAGTTATATTTTCACAGTGTATGTAATTTTCACGTAACGTCGAACCTTGAAACCTGGTCTGCGATGCACGAAAAAATAATTTAATGTTGTAAATTTTACATCTTTGTTTCGGTGGATAGGTATATGGAAAAAAACTTTCTTTGAATCAAAGCTACATGAGTTGCGGTAGATCTACCCAAGCGTATGTTGTGACTCGTTACTTGTTGGTTTTGTGAATCCTTGTTATGGAATTTCTTAATCTTTCCACAATCGCTGTATATGTTTAAATTGAAAAAAGTTCTGTCCATATACTTACCGCGCGAGATGTAAAATCTGCGGTACATTTCTGTCCGCGTAACGTCGATTCCCTTTGGATTTCAGGGTAATAAATATTTCGCTTGATACGAGATCAGCGCGTGACTTTGCAGGAGTGAGGCAAGATTCATCAAACGTTGATCGAAGTTTAATTAAACTAAATTAAGCCCAACTTTTAAACCGCGTAAGGCCGTTTATTACAGGCCTCTGAATCGACGATTGTCGAGTCAAGTTTGTGATCCAGTTTTCAAAGGCGCTGCTGTTATAAAATTTATGTTAATGCACGTTACGCAAATCGGTTCAACTTTGAATCGATGACTTTTAAATTATCGCACCGCACGACGATATGCAGGAACTATGCTTGTTCCTCGATTTTTCACGTAACGTGCGTCCGTCATCCGTCACGTCACGAGGTTGATAAGACGTGTTCGATACGAGAATATCGAAGCTCAAGACGACCTGATATTAATGAACGAAAATTCACTATCTATCGCTAACTTATTGTCAACGTGTTTGCGGTGTCTCTACAATAAAACACGCAGGGTCAGTCAGTTTCTCGCTCTCACAACACTCGCCGCACACGTTGGGCCTCTTTTTTTCATTGTTTCGTAATCCGTTTCTCAATTATATTACGTACCATATTTATGAACATTTGTAGTGAAATATTCGGACGATGTTCGAACAGGATTTTTCCCGAAAAAGCAGCGCGGTGGAATTGCTCATACGTCAGGTAAAATAATCTACGATAATTTACGTTCGTTTTGTGTTTTTTCGTTTTGGTTTCAAAATTTTTTATATTTCTTTCGTATTTTTTTTTTTTTACACCACACCCGTTACGATCGTGAAACGGCAAGCCAACTTCCGCGTTCGATGGGGCGTATAGTATATCAAAAGATTACATGCATGTGTATATTGGGTACAAATTTTTTTTTTTTTTTATTTCGGACATCCTACATCTTTTCTTATCAGTTGAATACTCAGCCGCTGTGTAACCATGCCTTATACGTATAGATATCGTAATATCGTATAATCGGTATATATTGAATTTGGACTCTTTGTGCGTATTGTATCATATATTGTGTTTGCGTCGTGCAGCGTGTTTAGCAACCGAATATTATACCAATATATTAAAGTAGTTCCATATTCGCATTAACTTGTATATGTACCAATAATAAACAACGAGGACGACGACGATCCTAGTCCGTGTTTGTTACAAGCTAACATTATTCGCGATAGTAGGTATAGATCGGAAATTTATAATATGTAGACAGAGTAAAGTACACGTAACGTTATTCGCTAAGGTAATATAATGTGCGAATTTTATTCCCGGAACGAAATATCGTCGTTGTTGTGCGATGTAATGTTTGTTACTGACGTACAGACGCTTTACGTTTTTATTATTATAATTCTTACCTAACGTACAGTATAAAGAATGAAAATAAACAAACTCCCCCCCCTCAAAGCAATTCGACGAGGGCCTCGATAGGCAGGGAAAAATTGCAGGAAAACCTGAACAAGTTTGGAAATGTCGTCAAACTTTAAATAAGTCATGGGAAATAAAGAAAACTACGTTTGTTCCACGGCTAAAAAAATGTATATATTTTTAATTTGTTTTAACCTTCATTGACTTGAAATTTGTTCTTTTGGATTATATAATACATACATAAGATTAGGGAATTTTATTTCGGCAAAATTATTGCCGCCTACCAGACGCGCTGAATCGTATAACATAATATAGAATTGGATATTTGAAAATACCGGTTGTAAAATTGCCTCGCGAGGCGGCGAATTCTTTATAAATTTACTTACTTCAAAAGTGCCGCTTATACATATATATATTATATATTATTCGTTTCGGCGCCAAGTTGAGTTTCTACGTGTGAGTGAATGTAACAATTGCATGCATCCACCTGTCTGTGTAAATTGGCTGTGCTTGCGGGTCGGTGAGTTAATTAAACAAAAAAACAAAAAAGAAAAAGATTTTTTTCGTCAAGCTTTCTCTCCGCTCCGCATCTCGTAAGACCAAAGTACAAAAATGCTCAAAATAGAAGTATGAGGATTTTTTTTTCTTATTTTTATTCCGCCAACGTAACATATTAAAACCGTAAAATATGGTTGTGGTCGAGAATGCGCCATTATTATACAGATCTGGTGATAACAATATGTGTACACGTGTAGAACGGGTGGTCCTTATCAACCAACTTCTTATGCTCTGGATTCTCGTTGGATTATAATTCACTTGCAAAATTTATTGAAAATGTAATTTGATCGGCAATCTTCATTTTTTTTTTTTTTTTTTTTTTTAATCGATTTAACTTTTTTTTTTTTTTTGTTTTTACACAAAACGTAAAGGGCAAGATCTATCCTTTGTTTCGTTCGAACAAAGGTCGAATCTTGTATTATATGTTGTAAATAAAATAAATAAAGGAGGATAGTACGATCGACGTTTAATATTTTGCGATCGAAGAGAAATTTTGTTACCTTTTTCGTCCCGGGTTGTTAGTCCGATATTCGGCTTCTTATCCTTTGTTAAACACTCGGATCTTTGTTACAATTTTACATCGGTCACGGGGTATAGAAGAGACCCGCATATATCCCGGCGGCACTCTTACATCGTCCATAGTTCGCGCTTGTTTCCCCGTTGAGTGACTCGGTTTGGGTTCCTCCGCTGTTCTCGCAGTTTTCTCTCCCAACTTATACGTTCGCCTCGCGTTTTTAATGTTGTTTAAATTCGTCGTAACACGTTGTTTAAGCGTCAAATTTTCACACCTTACAAATATACGATAGAATTTTTTCATTTGTGAGATGAACAGGATGCTCAGGTTAACTCCGATATCGAAGGTAATGAACGCTGATGTGTTAAACGTAATTGCTAAAATCGCGTTAAAACGAGGATACTTTTTTTCATCAAGCATTTCATTTCTTCGGTGTTAACGATAATTCTCCTCCCATCCATTATTCGCTATACGTTAATATTTGCCTATTTGCAGCAGAATTACCATTTACTTTTCACAGTTTTACTCACTTTTCTTTACCGCACCGTGCCGTCACTCGAATCGAGTATAATCAATGTTTATTGTTAGACGCATAACTAAAGACAGCGAATAACCGCAGATTAATAATCTCACTTGGTCTTGACCGCTCGCGCGATATTGCAACACTGACAAAACGCAAGAGGCCAAGCAGTTGCACGAATTAAATGATCCGAACCTCTCTTTCTATCTCTCTTTCTCGAGACTGGTCATCGACCGAATTTTAATGCAATCCAGTTCTCCGACGCTGCATGTATTATTATATATACATATATATGTATATATGTATGTATGAATATCGGTTGAACTTCGTTTCAATGCGATTTAAATTTTATCGTAAACTCTGTCCAATTCCCGATGCGGTGATGATGTTCAACAACCCTTTCAGTCACAGAAATCACTACAGTGGCATACGTTTTTATTTATTTTTGTCATGTATGTTTTTTTACAGCAATTATAAGACGCGTGCTTGATATATACTTAAAATAACTAGGCTGACAAAAGTTGATATATATGGTACAGTCAAGTCAATGGCAATGAGGTTTCAAATGTCTGACATCTGCTGCTGTGCTGCTGCTTTAGCACATGCGGAAATAGTTTCGCATTATACAAAACAGACTGTTCCGTACATACGTTTATTTATTTTTTTTCTGCGTGTCTTTCTGTTTTATCCATCATCTGCATGCCACTAATTGCAAGAGCGATAAAAGTTATATATACATGTATCAGCGTTGTCGAGTGCGTCAGAATGATCGAAATCATTTTATCAAGCTAATTACGCTTTGTCAACGAGTTTCTGAATTTCCCACACAAAATCTTTAAATCTCTCGTCATTTTTAATTGTTGTATGTTTTGATTTGTTCATTTATTTATTGGATTATTATCTTATCGCAACGATATCGTCGCAATATTGAGATAAAAAAAAAAAAAAAAAAGAATTAATCGTCAGGTTGTCAACGTGCGTAGAATGTTAATTTAATTTACATAGACAAAGTTATTGCCAGCACGTATCGTACTACGAATAAAAATATTTTGCACGATTTCACGAAATGATAAAATTACCTTCGGTGTTTGACAATAACGTCATTCACGAACATTAAACATGTTCCAGATCGAACCGGCTGAATACCGCGTTCTTCTTCCGCGTGCAGGCACGCGACACTTTGTAAAACTTATAACACACGTATTATATTGTTCTGTATACGTACGTGATGCTCGTTGTTCGTTCGTCGTACTCATTGATCTCAATTATTGTGCATTACCGTATAACGCGTCGATAGTCGTTTGGAGTTCGTCTTTCGGTACTGAACATATATTTTATTTTAGGTTATTGGAGGATTTTTAGTAACCCTTTGAGTTACACGTTGTTGTACTTAATCAACTTTTGTAACAAGATAGTATTTCATGATGTTTGGGGTCACCGGTGACGAATCTGAAATCAAATTTTTAAAATTTTTAGAAGGTGGGTCCAATATGGCGGATGGAAATTTCAAATTAGATCGAGTACGGTAAAAAAAACCCTGTGCAGGGTCGCTGGTTGGATTCGGAATTTGAAATTTTCTTCCGCCATCTTGAATTTTTTAAAGCTGATTTCAAATTCGTAATCGGTAACCCCAAAAACTTGTAACTTATGTGCAACCCGGTAACTTACCCCGGAAATGAATTATTCCTTCAATTTTCACGATTTTTTTCAATCAGTTTGTTTCTAACAATAATAATTTACATGGTATCGCAACAATTACTCTCGAGTATTGAAAACCTATTATTATACTATCAAAAATAGTAAAAAAATTGCAAAGAATTATGTTGAAAAATTCTTTAAATATACAAAAAATGGATGCAAAATGAGCGGTAAGAATATTTACTACCACCATGACTCAAAGGGTTAAAGTACGATGATATCTAATTCGCTGGCACATAATGCTACCACGAATTTTTTGCTGCGTTGTATGAACCGGGCCAAACCGACGGTCTATGGAAAAAAAGTGTGACATTTTTTTTTTCCCCCGCTGATAAAAATCATCGAGTGTTTCATATCCGCAGTTAATGATTTTCTACAACGCCGTCGGCACAATCTACAATCGAATATTATTATACATTTCTCGGGACTGCTGCTTGATCTGGGCGTTATATATAAAGCGATATTAACGATAGCCGGTATTACGATACTTACTCTTGCTCGTGTAAGTATTATTTTAATTGTGCTCCGCTGATTGCCTACGGCTGAACAATTTGTTCTAAAGTGATTTTAAGAAATTTCGTTGGATAAATTTGTGGATTTTTCGTCGTTTTATAGCCGGTAAGCAGATGATTCTCATTTAGTCCCGATTAACACGATGAATAGATGGAGAGAGAATGAACAAAAGTCTATATGTGGATTGATATATATTTTTTTTTTTTTAATTTATTACGACAAACTCCGATCAATAATTTATCAGACAATTGCTCGATTGTTTTTAAAAATTAGTTATTATAGATTATTAAACTCGGTATTTTTAATTACTCTTTATCATTATCAAAAGTACAATATCACGATTTTTATACTGTTTACGAAAGTAGTGCAAAACGTGGCAAATTTTTTTTTTTATTTTTATTTTTTTTTTTTGCGAACGTTGATATCGAATAATGACAAAGAATTGAAAGAAAGCATTCTGTAGGAGGGAAGAGAAGACGATGATTTTGCAACAGAACTCGTTTCGTCAAATTGATATCGATTTTTTTTTTTCGATTGATATATTATCATAATAAACTTTTATTATACCGCCAATGGTAGAGTGGCCAATAGCTATGTAGAATAAATTGGACCAATGATAACAACGATTTATAACCGATATAAGAAGACTAGTTGGGATTTTCACGTGGTATTAAACAGGATATACGTAACACAGTAATCAGTAATAATTCAGTGGTATGAATTATTCACTATACTAAAAAATTTCGCTAAAACAGCAATGGTTATTCTTGATGCCACTGTTGCATTATTTTCGCTTGTTAAATTATAACTATGTAATTTTGTAGAAATTCTATCGTTTAATCTACCCAAAACATCGCCGTAATTATCGTATATTTAACATCGTATACCACCTTCTATGTTGCCACAATTTTTTTTTTTAAATAACGATGATCTCAGATTTTTCAATCTCCTTCTCGCGGATGAAGTAAACCCACGAATTTTGACAATATCGAGCCAAAGAATCTTGGCACAGTCGGTGCGACTTATTTGTATGTGATATCATTATTTCAGGATTGAAACACCACTCGAGCTTTTTGCAGTTATCTGATTTGTCCGCAGAAGACTTTACTTTTATTCACCGTAATTTTCTACTTTCAATTTTTTTTTTCCTCATCTTTTCAGCAACGTAGCGGAAGCATATTGGATTTTTTCAGTAACAATAACGACGTTGCGTTACATCTATACGTCTCTTACTGTAAATCTGTCACAGTACGTATCTAAACATCATCGTAGTGATCAGCTGTTGAGACACAATCGTAGTTTCTGTGTCTATTAGTTTTTTTTATTTATTTTTTTTTCCTCATTTTGTCGACAAACTATAGCAATACGGAAACTCGACGGTGTAAACTTTTTCTGGTATAAAAATAAAAAGTTTCATCATTAAACCGACCGTTTGCGCTGATACTAAATTAACGCTGCTTCGCCAACCTGTTGCATTAAATTTTGCTCTAATCATCGGTTGGATGAGGTATACGAGCCACGGATTTGCTCTATTCATTAGCGATGATTGCAAACGCGTGAATTCCAAGAGAAACGATATAGGAATTGAGTCGTGCCGAAGTTATACGTTTTTTACACAATGGCTGCGGTTTCAGCTACTTTTGTGCTGGTGTATGAGCGAGGATTGTCGAAGAATCAAAAGGCGACCTGACCGCTAGGAATATCGGAGATATGTCAGAGAGCCTCGAAGATCCGCTTGTCGACGATCATCAGTCGTCAAAACCGGGGGAAAATGAAGACTCGACTCCGGAAGTTGCGGCCGAGTCCAAAGTCAGAGAGAAAAGTAGTTCTCCGGGATTTTGCTCCAGCGTCGTTGCATTGAACACACTGAAAGCTCAGCCCAGCTTTCCGACCTCAAATTCCGACACCATGATTCGTTACGTTGGAGATGGTGTCGGTGGTGTTGGTACCGAAGGGCTGGCTAGACGTCATTCCTCGAATGTCGTGGATGGTACGACGAAGCTGAGTGACCGAGAGGGGGTCCTGAATAATCAAGGTTCCGTAGCTACGAACGTGAGGAGAAAACGTCACTCTTTTCTTCATCTACATTTGCCGGAACATCAAGGATGGTCGGCGAGCAACCTCGCCGGCGGTAATCAACACCATCACACATTCGCTTCTCATCTGTCTCACTTCCACGTGCCTACCTTGACGTTCACCGCACCAGCTGCCGATGGAACTGGTCGGAAGTTCAGCTTTGGCATCCGGAGACACTCGCACACGGTCAGTCATCATCGTCATCGTCATCGATTGGACAGCTTTTTGTCCCGCTGCTGGTTCTACCTTTTCGCGCTTGTCGTTGACTCTGTTAAATATCGCAACCAGCTAGCATTATGTCTTTATCGATTCAATGTTACATCCTACCTTGGTCTTACAATTAGCCGGGGTCAGGTAGGTCGAGTGACGTAACAGTGCCATTTGATAGCTAACGCTATGCAGAGTTAACAGTTTCAAGTATCGTCATCCACATTTTTCATATCCAATGCTGCATATATATATATGGCCCAAAACCAAAACCAATTTTCAGTTTAACGTGACGAAACTTGTAACGTGAATTGCTTTCAATTCACTTTTGGTGAAAACTCACGGTTGGTTTTGACAAAAAAAAAAAAAAATAAGCAGCATCTGGTCCAATGAAAATGAGCCGTGTGAAAAACTGGACTAACACACGTTTTATACATATTTTGCTGCACGTTGTTGCGGAACTAACAGTTTTTCAATTGGATTGCATAATATCGTTACTGCATACACAGCGACACGTCATATGGACGACGCAACGTCCAATCGGGTCAAGAAGAGCATCTGCAGCGCTGATTATACTAGGTGGTATATTTCATTCGGCTCGATGGACGAATTTCACCGGTCTTCGTTCTCTGTCTATGTGGACGTAGGTTTACACTTACTCCACATTCACGTGCGCTTGGAGTAATCTTAGCTTGGGGTACGGGTCAAAATTCCGAGAGACCAATACGCCCATCGTTACTAACCGTTTCTTGTTCGGAATATCGGCCATTCGGGGTAATGAAAAATCTGTCTGATTGTGAGTTTTGGCCATTCGGAACTTTGACCCTCGGCCTTAAGCCTGTCCGAAATACCCCTGGCGGGTTCCGTTCTCCAATGATTGTTAACCTAAGTTACACTTCGATATCACTTTGAAGAGTAGAATGCCGTTAGCCTAGTACTTGGGAAGAGATCCCCTTCAATATATCTGACAAGGAAGGTATCCTAGGTCGATATCGACGATTCGATTTCTTTTGTGATATGTTGTAGTAGACTAAGCACTAAGCGCTACGTGTTTTTTTTTTTTTTATCTGCCATTAAACACTTTCAGGGGGTTGAAACCATCCTCCAAAGTAAGACATGACCCAGTTTCACCCGCGGGAAGACAATATTTTTTAACAAATGCACCTGGAAAAGTTTTCTCACAACGGGAAATGAAAAAATGTAGTTTTCTCGTTAAAAAAAGAAAAAACTCCCAAATCCTTGCCTTATATTGGAAGGTGGTTTCAACTCCTTAAACTGTTTTATGACAGACGAAAATGTAAAAAATACTTGTCGCTTAGTTTTTACTTTACTGTAACATATTACGACAGAAATCAAATCGGAGAGATCGATCTGGGATTTGACCGTCCTTGCGAGACCCTTAAAAACCCTATCTGTTAATCAAATTCGTAAGTATTGAACTTATAATTTGTAAATCGCCAATGGATTAAATTAGTGATATTTTGGTGATACAATAGTGAATTTTCCGAGTGTAATTTTGATAAAACCATAGTGGAAACATTTCACAACTACACCGAAGAATTCAGTGAAATTTGAGTGATTCGCCTTGTACATCACTCTAGTAGCACCGACTTTAGGATCCACTGGGGGAGGGGAAAAAAAAAACAATTTATATGACGATGGGACCGAATCGGCCAGGGGCGATAATTTCGAGCCGGTTCGACCGCATCGTTTCTTCCGCGGCAGCATGCCGTTTTGGTGGAATATTCAGTGCCGTTTCGTCTGCGGTGCAACAGCCACGTGAGCTCTGTTCGTGTTTGCTAGTTCCCGTATTTCTCGGATTTCAAGATGCGGCTACCCATCATCGCTTGGTTGAACACCATGGCTTCAAATTACAGCCTAAGCGCGGCTAACGTTGTACGTAATGTTGGTCAAACGCTCGCGTCTATTTCCCATTGCCCATAACTGTCGAAAAGACAGCCGATAAACGCAGGCTCATCTTCCTGCTCGTCTCTGTATAATAAAAAAATTTTTTACAGAATTTTAGCGACAATAGTATAATGTTATATTATCTTGGGCATAAAACAAATGTTATCTTATCATGGGCATACGACAAATATTATTATGCGGTACATGAGGTTCGCGTTTCATGTGACATTTTAGCTTGAAGTTCTGGTTATTCAATGTATCATGTATACAAGTGGTTTTTTTTTTCAATCATAGTGAATAAAATTTAATTACTATTAAACTACAAGTGGCTTAAACTTTGAATCGGTGATATATGTTTCAGTTTTTCAAACAGTGGTAAATGTTTTACCTCGCGTAAAATTTGATCAGTTTTCGTGTCTCGGCGAGGTAAAGTTTAAAATATATATATATATAGTTATTTCGTAAGTATGCTATTAACGATCGAGACATAGCCTCGTTCAACCTCGAAAAATGTATGACTTCCGGTTCTTGAGTGAGAAAATTGTGGAAGTGGAAGATGTTTAGATTATTTTCTTCGCTATATGCTTGATTTATTGTGTAAACCGACGTGAATCCAACATTGTATACTCAAATTATACTAGCCTATACTTTATGATTTTGTATATATTTGAAATTCGTCGCGAGAGCCAAATTTTAGACTTGTGTGTGAAACTGGTCGACATGTGCACGCACGAGACGTCTATACGTGGCTATTAATGTGATTTACATTATTTTAGCTATTTAGAACGGCCCAGCCGTTCATTTTTGATGATGTGTAAGAATCATATCCATATAGGTATTAGCGAGAAAAATTTGCTAGAAAGAAAAAAAAAAATTTTTGGATTTGAACATCGGTGTCAGTTCTATTTTTTTTTTTTTTTTTGTTTTTTTCAAATTATACGATGGTAGGTAATAATGATAATCATAACTTGTACCATGCTATTATAGAATCATTAAACGATCGTTGCTCGCAGTTGATATTTTCTATTTTTCAGGTAAATACTGCTGTATTTTCATGCGAAGTGTTGCTTATTAATTTGTTGTTTTTTTTTTCTCTTGAGATAACCACTGTAATTGTTTTTCTTTGCAGTTTTTTCTGCGTTTGTCGAATTAATCATTGACGTAATATTGGCTTATTCGAGTTTAGCGAGAACTTCACGCCGTATAAATAAACGAATGAATGTATTCACAAATTTATCTCTTTCTTATTTTTGTTTAACAGGGTGAATTTTAGTGACGAATCTTTATCAGCTTCGCTGTCAGCCTTTTTGTTTTTCCTGTGGTTTTTTTTTCTTTTTATTTTGATCGATGTCATCAGGGTAAAAAGACGGAAGAGTTCATCATGGGTTTATTATTTTCAGACGCTTCACCGTTCGGACTCGATGGTTTCGCTCTGTTACCGATCCATCGTCAATTTCATTACTGACGACAATCTCTTGGGCTTGCAAAACTTTCTTGAGAACAAGCGGGTCCAGGTTGACGATCGCGACGAAGTGAGTGGCTCTACATTTCGTCGACTTGTTCATATTTGCAATTGCTGTCTTTAACGAGTGTTTCGTTATTCCTTATTGTTTAAATAGGAGAAGAAAAGAAGAAAAACCAAAAACAAAACTTGAAATAAAAATTTTTTCAGAATGGAAGTACGGCACTTATTTATGCCGCATCTAAAGGAAAAATACACTTTGTTCGGGAATTGATCAACCATGGAGCGGACGTGAATGTCGAAGACGGGGTACACTATAAAAACAACATACTATAGTCGGAAAAATTTATTGCTTCACAGTTCTCTGTTCATTAAGCCATTCTAGGCTGTTGCTTGACAATGAATTTTTCTCAAATTATACACCCACAACTTGCAGTTTCAATATTTCTTAACTCTCTCTCTCTCTCAATTCATGTAGGACGATTGGACAGCGTTATTGTGCGCAGCCAAAGAAGGATACACAGATGTATGCCTCGAGCTGCTTGAACATGGTGCCCAATTGGAGCATCGTGATATGGTGAGAAACTTGCGTAACATACCATCGGATAATTTTGCAAACGAATTGTCTGACTCTGTTGCTAATTCTTATTCACTGGGTACAGGGAGGATGGTCAGCACTCATGTGGGCTACGTACAAAGGCAGATCCGAAACGGTATCACTGCTGTTATCTCGAGGAGCAGACGTCAATGCTCACGGCAATTATCACATATCCTCTTTGTTGTGGGCTGCGGGTCGAGGATACGCAGACATTCTCAAAGACTTGATAGCCCACGGTGCTAAAGTCAACGTCGGTGACAAGGTACGTTTACAGTCGGAACAATCTGTACTGTGTAGTTCAACATGGTGTCCAGTGGTCCTGGAAATATCCTTGAATTTTGCTTATTCTTAAAAAGTCTTGGAAATATTTTATTTTTAAGGTTTGATGTATGCGAATGATATATTAATTTATGTTCACCGAGTAACTGTTTTCAAAAAGTGGATTCCCTCTACTTTCGTGTATTTTTATTTTTACCGAATGTCCTTAAATAACCTGGAAATATCTTTGAATTTGTTACGGATTTATTACTGGACACCAAGTTAAAACAAAAATACAATGTCAATTACAAATTATTGTTTCTCGAATGCGGATTTTCAGTATGGGACATCGGCCTTGGTTTGGTCATGTCGTAAGGGGAACATAGAGATTGTTGACGCGTTATTGAAGGCCGGAGCAAACGTTGACACTGCTGGCATGGTGAGCCGTAGAAATCGAATGTTGTATCGATGTAAAAATCTAGTATATCGTGCAATGCGTATTGCTAATAGTGAATCGATGGTGTTCTAGTATTCGTGGACAGCTTTGCTAGTCGCTACTTTGGGAAATCACGTCGATGTTGTCATGCTACTTTTGGAGTATAAACCGAACGTTAATGCGTTGGACAAAGACGGGTGCACAGCTCTGGCTATTGCATGCAGAGAGGGACATCATGAAATAGCCAATGCTCTTGTAATCGCCGGGGCGTATATCAACATACAAGACAGAGCCGGTGACACCAATTTAATTCACGCTGTTAAGGGAGGTCACAGGGGTGTGGTTGAAACTCTTATAAAGAAGTACGCCGACGTTGATATAGCTGGAAAGGTAAACAGTCGTTGTGTGTACATCAAAAATCCATGTCACGAGGAGTTTTTGTATTTCGAGTGAGAGGAGGAGATTCTTCGGGGTCGGTGTAATATTTGTTGAAATGCTTCTTTTAAACCAGGATAAAAAAACGGCGATTTACATCGCGGTTGAAAAGGGAAATGTCGCGATGGTCAAGTTGTTGTTGACAGCCAATCCTGATCTGGAGATTCCAACGAAGGATGGCGACACTCCGCTACTTCGTGCTGTGAGGTCGCGTAACGCCGAAATTGTTCAACTTCTACTCGACAAGAAAGCAAAGGTTTCGGCGGCCGACAAAAAGGGTGATACCGTGCTTCACATCGCCATGCGGGCCAGGTCGAAAGCTATCGTTGAAATATTATTACGGAATCCTAAGAATAGCCAGCTACTCTACCGGCCAAATCGACAGGGAGAGACACCCTACAATATAGATATCAATCATCCGAAGACGATACTGGGACAAATATTTGGTGCTAGTTCGTATATCAATCGTTGTGATGACACTTTAGTCCCACCGTAAATGTGCTTGTATGTGCTATAAACCATCGATTCTTTTTAACAGGACGATTGAACACTAATGAGGACAATGAAAATATGCTTGGATATGATCTGTACAGTAGCGCGTTAGCCGACATTCTCAGTGAACCTTCACTCTCCACACCGATTACTGTCGGTCTCTATGCAAAATGGGGCTCTGGGAAATCATTTTTACTCAACAAGCTTAGAGGTTTGTTATCGTCCAGTACTTGGTAAAATTCGAAACCCGTCGCTTTGGAATATCCGGAGATATTATAATAATTAACTGCCTTTACAGAGGAGATGAAAAATTTTGCACGACAATGGATGGATCCAGTATTCCAGTTTTCGTCATTATTGTTCCTTGTCGTTGTTCACGTATCTTTACTAATCGGAGTGATACTGGGCCTTTCCCTTCAATCCTGGATCATTGGACTTGTCATTGGCGTTACTTTTATCGTTGTACTCTACGTGTTCCTGCTTCTTGTTTGGTACGCCAATCAAAGGTAGGTTAATTTTTCACAAATCGTTAGAAAATGTTTGCGTATATTTAAATTGTAAATATTCTGGACCTAAGTTAACAATAGAAATTTTTTGTTTTCGAAAAAAAAAAAAAAAAAAAAAAACAGATACGACTGGTACTGGCCGTACAATTTCAACATAGCTCTCACCAGAAAATTGAACAACTTGAAGCTACTGCTTCAAGTTATGTTTTGCCATCCACCCGGTGCTCAAGTTGGTGATTCTCCCAGTGCTCAGCCTACCAAATTTTACTTCACCGATCAAACTCGCGTTGGCACAACTTCGGCGGGTGAAAATGCGGTTGTACAAATGGTCGGATCCTTGTATGACTCGATCGAAAATGATTACGGGTCGCTAGTTACCAGACTTTATAGAGCATTCAGACCAAAAATGGCAAAATCGACATCGTCCTGGAAATGGAGACACGTTTGTTGCTTGCCCTATATTGTGATATTCGAAATTTGCTTCGGCTCGCTTCTGGTCGGAGTCTCGATACTTACCGTCTACCTTATCGAGTTCAAGAATTCTGAGTTGGTATTCGTTATTCATAGAATAAACATTTGATTTTCGTTTGATTCAATCAATCAATTTAGCCATATTGTTCTTACTGTTTCAGCCGTGTTATCGAACAAGTAACCGCTCATGCGATTCTGTTAACAGTTGGGCTGCTGCTTTCCGTTGGCATTATAGCCAACTTGTATACATGGAGCAGGATGCTGCACGCCTTGGTATTTTCTCAAAGAAGGCATTTACAACGGAGTATTTCAAAGCTGGAAACGTTGAAAAGCGAAGGATTTATACAGACTTTACGGTCGGAGGTCAATTTAATGACTGAAATGGTTAGTCGCCATTAATCTGCTGATATTGTTAATTCAAAATGCAACGTGAAGACGGTATAATTACAGCATAATAATATTTATCACAGGTGAAATGTTTGGATAGATTTACTTCACAACAGAGTCGGCTAGTGGTTGTTGTCGATGGGTTGGACAGTTGCGAACAAGACAAAGTACTCCTAGTCCTCGATGCTATTCAAGCGTTATTCAGCGACAATCACTGCCCGTTTATCGTCATCTTAGCCATTGATCCTCACGTCATTGCCAAGGTAACAGGATTTTCTTCACTGAAGTCACAATATTTGAATTCGATCGATCACTTCAAGTCGATTAATAATCGGAAAATTATTTTGCACTGTCATGAAATTATCGAACAATCAGTTTCTCTGTGTTGGTGATTACTTTCTCTTAATGAAAACGTGCATCTTGAGCAAAGTCAGCCTGTTCCCATATCCTATTGAATCTTATGCTTTATTCGTACGTAATGCAAGCCTGTTACAAGAATGAAAAAAAAAAAAAAAAAATAGTGGTATCCCCTCAAAGTACATAAGATTTTAGTTGAGTTATATCAAATAAGATAATTATTGATGCTCACTAATTGATAATTGTCTGTTTTGCATGGGCCAGGTGGCTCGTGACAAGGTTAGTTAGTTATGTCGTATTTAAAAGTCTTGTGTATCGATGTGGTGTTTACATATGTTTAATGTACCTCTTGACATTGTTTTCATTATCATTTACATCGGTGTTGTGATTACACTGTACCTCTTCATCGTAACGCAGGGAACGTAGCGCACCTGAACACCACGAGACAAATACCAGCCCATAATTTTTAGTTGAAATTTCTGTTTTTGCTAAAAAAAAAATTCCCCAATGGTTGAGCGGATCTAGTGGTATTCCGGCGTGGGATCTCCCATTTGTCGTTTGATACTGTAACTCTGTGTAATATGCACGCATATCCCTGCTCTGTATGGATGAACTTACGGTCAACTTTTGGCAAGATAATCTCATTTTTCGATCACTAACTGCAGTCTGCGTTAACTAAATTTTTCCATAGGCGGTGGAAGTGAATAGCAGGAGACTATTTACAGAATCCAATATTGGCGGTCACGACTACCTTCGCAACATGGTTCACCTACCGTTTTACCTTCAAAATAGTGGCTTACGAAAGCTGAAAGTGGCCCAACAGACGGCCCAGTATCACAAAAAGAGTGCTTGGACAGAAGCAGAGGACAGTATTAACTATGCAACAACAAGCGCCATTCATCACTCGGTCTCAAACAGGAGACTCAGCACCGAATCGGGCGTTATGAATAGCACAGAAAAATTGAAACCTCCGAGCAGAAAGAACAGCAGGAAACTCAGGCTGAGCGAATCTGTAGCTAGCAGTATTGGCAGCAACTTGAATAGACTGGGCGGCGCTCATGATTTGAATAAAATGTTGCTCACCGATGATTACTTTAGCGATGTAAATCCTCGTAGTATGAGACGACTTATGAACGTAGTATACGTTACAGGTAGGAGCTCTAGCATTTATCATGATTCGTAAATGTTCAGCGATTGGTCAGAGATTTGAGGGTACGAGCACTACTTTATTATTGCAGGAAGACTGCTGAAAGCATTCCAAATAGATTTTAATTGGTATCATCTGGCCAGTTGGATCAACATCACAGAACAGTGGCCTTTTAGAACTTCTTGGATGATCCTACATTATGATCTCTATGAAGAAACGCTTGACGATTCCACATCCCTTAAAGCTCTGTACGATAAGTAAGTCAATTGTTCCAACGATTCCTTTATTTTATTTATTTGCGGATTGGTCATAAAAGCTGGGTTTCTAAAAAACGTTGTGATTTCGGGCAGTTAAAAATTTTACCCATGACCACCCTGATTTGCGTATATTATTCAAATTTCATTATATCGATACTTTTTGTAGAGTGCGACCTCAGATACCGGTACTAAAAGACGTTCAACCCCTATTGGAGATGGATAGAGACGAGCGAAAACTCGATGTATTTCTTACTTTTCATCGATCTAGTCTTTTGATATCAGATATGAAAATATTCCTTCCGTTTACGATAAATCTCGATCCATACATAAAGAAAAAGATTAAAGAAGAGCAGCAGGTAATCGACGAGGAGAGTATGACTTCTGGTATGTACAAACCAGCCGCGCCGTGGAACAATCACGTCAATCATCAGGAACACTGGCCACCCAGTAAAAGCGTGTTAACTAATCGCCAACACAGATCATCCAGAGGAAACAATGAACAACGTCCGTTACAGCCAGGCTGGGTTGCACAATCGGCAATGGATTGGCAGCCTCCACCATGGGTACATTTGCCACCTATGGAACCTGCGCCTAGGCCAATATCTGCAATCACTAGTCTTCCGGTGCGTAAATTATTGAAAAACCTTTCATAAACTGTAGGAGGTCGTCTTGAAATAGGGAGATTATAGTAGTCTTGTAATATTTGTTACTCTCACAGCCAGACATTTTGGAAATGAAATTATCGAGTCTCTCGGTTAATGGAGTTTGCGATCTCCTTGGGAAAGTAGAAGAACTAAGTCCAGCCCAAGCAGCCCGTTACAAAAATGTCATCAGGGAAAATAATATAAGTGGTCGAGTGCTACTTCACTGTGATCTACAAGAGCTGAAAAAAGTAAGATTACTCAACTGAATTCGAACCGTCTTGTGCTTCTCTTCTAATCGAAAATATTTCAATTTAATACTGTTTTCGGTAATTTTAGGTACTTAAAATGGGGTTCGGAGATTGGGAACTTTTCCGTATCGTTATTGCGTCTCTTAGGGAAGCGGAACTTTCATCTTTTACAACTCATGAAGAAGGTCCTCGCAGCGTTCGATTTACCGTAGGATCAGAGCAAATTACACGCAAAGGTTAATACATCGAACGAACTTAATAACAGGTTTTTTTTTTTTTATCTATTACACTTTGCAGGCAATTCGAATAGCGGTTTCAATTCCCATTATCATTCAGTAAAGATAATTTTTTTTCAACTGAGAACACATTTATGTAATAGAACCAACGCCGCAAAATGTTTCATCGCGACCTGTTGTTGTGGAAAAAGATAAGTCTACATCACGAACCGATGGCTCTTCTAGACGAGATCCGAGCAAGCAATCTGTAATGGAAAAACAGGTGAGAATTGACTGCGAATAAAGCATGTTGCCAAATTTAAATTACTGTGGACTAATGTATAGAAAATATTGACACGCTTTCACATTGGATTTAGTATCAGGTAAGGTGTTGCTTTCTTATGAAAGTTAAATGTACAGTTGATGAAAATTTTATTTTTGAAATTCATAAAGTTTTACAGATGTTTTAATGAATCCGAGAAGAAAAGAAAATAATGAATTATACACGGCGGCTTGCATATTCACTCGCAATGAGTTCGTTATATTGTAAAGCATGTGCGTTATGTGTGCGCGTGTTGTGTGTCAGGTAACCCTTGAGGAACAAATGATCTGCGGAGCCCTGCAGACGTTGAATGAGGAGGCGTGCGAAGATGTGCTAGATGTACCTTCGCCAGCAACAGCTCCAACCGACTCACTTCCAGGTGAGCCTCCCTCCTCTTCTCTTGCACTTAATCTGCCTTTGGTCATTGTTCAGGAACCGTCGAATGATGACGTCAACTCTGAATTAGATATCGACTACAGTTCAGTACTATAATCTAGTCAAAAATGGCTGAGAACACGCTATCCATTCTTGAAATTATTATCAATTTTGATATATAATACACTGTAGGAAGTGTATTTTTGTGGCATAGATATCGTGCAAAGAGCGTGTATTTCTCATCGCGGGTAAACATATTGCAAATAATTTGTACGTAAGTAGATAAATGAAAAATTTCGGTAATTTTTTAATGAAAGATACGAATCATATCTGTGATGCTATAAAATGAAATGCGGAATACTTACAGTTCACATGAAAGTATAAGTCTGAATGTTGTAGAATAAGGAACAAGTCCAAAGTTTTATATTATTACATCTATGTATAGACGGTAACGGTTGTAAATACAAAGATATTCTGTGGAATTGCAACCATTACTCCTATATGCTTCTCAATCTATCCTCACTTCAATCAAGAGCATGAAAATGGGCTTGTTGAAATATTTTCCAAAATATTTTTTGTTTACGGTACTTGGATATTTCATTAGATTACTCTGTGCATAGATATACTATGTACATATAATACTGCATTTGAACAATTAGTTTAGGCTTGTAGATAAAATCTAGTTTCGGAGAACCTTACAATGGCTGCGAGCCACGACGAATGTTAATTAACGTCATTCCGGCTATCTGGTACTTTGTTAAGTGCCGAGTCTAGTGTGATAATAAATAAAAACCTCTGGTTGTAATTATCACGTTAGGTAAATATCACAATTTATTGTATTACTTTTGTAATATTGTGTAATCAGACGGGACTAATGAAAAGATTTCTCTGTATTTCTTTGAATGGTGAATTAGAAAATTTCAGCTTATTGTTCTCACTTACCTTAGGCAGGGTCCCAACTGTAGTTTAAAGGCGAAACTTAGTTTCTTTTATGTGACTATGATACATATAACGTATCATTTTAACTGTCTGCTCAATTATCGAAACGATCACGATCACGTTCTTATTCTTTTCGTTTTAGAAATAGATTAAAATAATCCAGCTCAGTTTAATCAGCGACTGTATAGTCAAAACGAACACAATTATCATGAATATCATATAGATATAAGTTTACCAAGTTGGTCGGTTCTTCACCGAAGCGTTATTAACCAAATACATATATTTAAATAGTAGAAAAAAAAATTAAAAAAAAAAACAATATTTGTGATCTATTCATATCGGTTCATATTACATTAATTAATTATTAGCTTCATCAGATTAGACAGTATTACTAGCAATATTTGTTAATACGAGAGATTTTCTATTCCAGTAGACTCTCGATAATTTCACTCCTACTATATTCTTGACAAGAATTTATGAATATCTCATCAGTAACCCTTTCCAATGTCCAATCAGCATGCAGGCTTGGCTTTTCTCTTCTGTTCTTTTCTCTGATGACAGCATGTAATTCAAGTATTTTCCCATTAGTCTGACGATTGGGAATTATCGAGAGTCCACTGCATCGAATTATTCGATTGAAATGGAAGGTAGGAAGTAAGTTTGTATTGCGATTATTTAGATTTAATAGAAAAAAAAAAGAAAACCCCACCGAATCTAAAACGTGTAAAGTTAACTATGGTATCGATGAGGACCTGGACAGATCTTGTTTCATGTATCCATACTGTATATAATGCTTGCGCGCGTTTAACGCATTATTGATTACGCTAATTTCAGATTAATTCGGTTTAAGCAACAGTGTTAATGTAAGACTGAAATACGTGTGTAATATGAGATTGCAGCTGCTGGAAGATAGCGATAAACAATTATTGATAGGTTTCTACCATCTCTTTGGGTATCTATGCTACAGAGAGCTACACTGCTACTTCTAAAGTACGCGATTACCATTGAGAAAAAAAAAAGAGGGGAAAAATCAAAAGTTATTGGCTTGTCTGTATGAGTAAATATACATTATGCTCGTACATAGCTTAACAATAATTCGATTGTGACTCGAACGTGATGCAGTATGGAATAAAATTAATAAAGGTCAACGCTATATATTTTTACCTACGCGTTGCATGAAAATTATTATTATATACAATTGATACAAATTGTTCATGAATAAGTAATTAATATGTGCAAATTGCAATAAAATAAACTTAAAACTGAGTGATGCATGGATTTATTTAGTCGTATATTTCAATTGCGTTTTTTTTTTTTATTTTAATTATGCATGGCTTCCCATCCTTTCACAATAATCCTCTGTATGGAAGAAGAAGAAAAAAATGCGGGTGAAAAGAAGTTTATATTATCTCGACGGTGAAAGATTTTCCGGAGTTAGTTTTACCTATTAATGTACCGCACATTAGTCTTTGAATGTTCGATTTTTCTCTTCTTCTATGCTATAAACCGTGTATCAGGGACATCTGGGTGTAGAGATGGATTCATTTTATTTTGTGTTAACTAAATAATGTATTAACTTCATTTTCTCAAGTATGTACGATCTTTGTAACAATCTGCATATCCTAACACCTACTGCGAGGAAGCTCGGAGTCTGACCACGAACAGTCTAAGTATATGTCGCACCAACTAGAGTTTGTTCAAGTGGCCAAGTCTCAAAGTTTTCCGGAGATATATTTGTACTTTGCTTTAAAGCGTGTGTACTTGGCAAATGCATGTTGTTCTAATACTTAGTATTGCTTAAAGGCCAATAACTTTTCATAGTGTAATTTTATATCGATAACTGAACTTGTTTCTAATATTGGGAAATAACCATGTTTACTGTGAACGTGAATTTCTTTCACATGTGCTCTGCAATGCGAGCAGGTAATCTTTATTTCTTGAAATATGGATACAATGTACCAGAGTTTAGAAAATTACTAAAGATTTTAGATTTATTAATCTCACAATTAGATTTTGATTTTACTTATAATTAGCTGTAAGCTGTAATAGCGGCAAATGAATATCAAGGATCTTCGTGTAGCTGGCAAGAAATGTTTTAGGTGGACGTCGAGGTTCCGTCAGCAGCTCAGCGCCTGACACCGAGTATGTCCTGCTGCAAGCCTCCCCGCTCCTCCACTGGCAACCAGTATTTGGAGACCCCGATACATCGGATGAAAGCTCCCAAGACTCCACTTCGCATCTCCATCGTTCCAACTCGCAACGAAGTATCGCCTCTCAGCGAAGCGTAAGGTCTGTCTGTTCCCAGAGCCACCTGAATTGCAATTACAAGATGAACAATACACGTTCGCGGCCAACGTCTCTCCTCATATCGCCACCTGAATCTCCTCATTTAACGTTCCGGTCAAAATCCGCCGACGAGAGTTCGGCCAAGAGCATCATCCCACTAAAGCCGATATTCTCCGTCTCTTTCAAGACGCATAAATCTGATTCTAAACCGGTAGACGAATCTACCACCGCTACAACCATTTCTATTCCAGTACCAGCGAAAAGCCTGGAAAAGCTGGCGAAGCACAAAGACAAACTGATCGGAATCGTGCCTTCGTCTCCCACTGAGGTAGAATTGGATTGCGACGACGAATCCACTCCCTTAGTCTCGGAGCTATCGACGCCTACTCATTCATGCTCCGAAGGTACAAAACATGATTTCAGTCCTGGAGAAAGCAGCGAGGCTTCACCTTCGTCTAATAAAAGTTTACCACACGGAGGCGAGCGTTCTACCGCCGTTGATTATTCTGACTGCATCGCTCTTGTTGTTAGAGAAACTTCTGGAAGGAAATCTTTGTCGCGTCAAAATGCAGAAGATTTAAATGACCCGGAAACTGTTGTTTGACTATCAGTATTTTAGGATCCCATATTTGTACAATTACTGCCTCGTATTAAAAAATGAGCAGATATTAGGTATCTAGGTTTCAATTGGGACGTTTGTACTTATTGAGTTTTATATTATTAATTGCGCCTTGGAATTTTTATCGTAGGATTCTATTTTAATATTGACTTTATAGTATTAAAATCAAGACAGCTCTTTAAACTGTATCTTATAAATGATATTAGGTATATTATTTTAATAACGACTAGGTAGATACATATATATTACGTCAAAGTGGATATTTTTTTTTTTGTTTTTTTCTTTCAGGGGTTAAAAAAACATTTCCTGTAAGATATAAGTGATCTTTTGAGTTACCCGTACTCTCAACTTGAGAGTCTTATGTACATACATATATATTGCATATATTATATTGTTAAAAATATTATAAGCAATACAACCAGTCTATAGATACGTAACTTAATACTATGCATAATTATCACTTTATTTTTTTCGAAAAATATCGTTGGTTAAAACTCATTCCAAAACATTAATCGATCATTAATAATGCGCGATTGATTTCACCAGCAGTAGCAGCAGCAATATTTATTGGTTATTTTTCTTATCTCATAGGTATTTTTATTCTACTTATTACGCTTTATTGTTACACTATAAGCAATTTAAAAACTATTTACAATGTATACGTAATATTGCAACAATAATTGAGTTTTTAGTTGAGTAAATACCGATTACTCGTGCATTTATCTTGTTACAGATAAACTGTAATGAAAAAAATCATCAAACGCATAGTAATAACACTTGTAACATCCGCATTTGAGGGTATAAATTATGAAAGCTGTAAACAACAAGCTCAATCTTACCAGCAGTATTCACAAGTATCGGTGTGTAAGACGTTGTACTAATTTTTTTATTTCCTAAAAGTACACCGTGACTGAATCAAATAATTATCGGCATTCTACGTTGTACGGTTTATTCGTTTTCGAAAAAGACTAATGGTATTTTTTTCACAGAAGCAATACCGATATTTGTTATGTCTTTGCAGTAATTGAAAAAAAAAATCATCATTGCGTCTTTTCGATTTTAAATGTTAAATAAGATGTATTAATTTGTGCTTATTGATTCGGGCCGATTTTTCCAGCCACATGGAGTCAATTCTATCAGCCGAATTGATCTTTGTAACTATTTTTTCTTAATAATCAGCTGCTGAAATACTACATTGCGAGTGCGAAGTATACAACTATTCGTCGAAATAATAACTGGGTCGTATCACAACTACTTTGACGAGCAGGGTACATCGTTTAAATGTTTTATTTTTGTTTATTATTCTCTTGGCACAGTTGGACAGTTGCAGCTTATACTTCATTTTCGTACAGGCCTTAAAATTATGACGATCCGACTTAATATTCACAAATATATTAGTTGATAGTGCATGTGTTAATTCATCTCAACAATCAAAATATAGTTTTCCTACCATGTATCGCCGTTGACTACTGCTATCATTAGCCTTGTGACTTGTTATACCTTATTATGTATAAAACGTGAAAAATAGTGAGATTATCTTGTCGAGTATAATGTATATATTTGCGTGCCTTAAATAAAACCTATGGTTGGTTTAACGTACAAATATTTTCACTATTTTTATGGGTATAAAAGCACACTATCTGCATAACACTACTTACCTATGCAAAAATCCTTACTACACGTTTTTCACGCGTGACGCAGATTTGTGCAAGTTATCAAAACCATCGTGCGACAATTCATCCGCAAAAACTAATATTATTCTTTGCCCGATCGATCCAACTCCCCCCCCCCGAGTCATCCATAAATATCCATTTTCAGATTTTTTCAAGTTCGGAACTTCAACCCCGAGGCTATATATATATGTATAAAAATTTTTTTAAATTATGCGACAATTTGAAAAGCAAAAATAAAAAGAATTTTACTAATCATCGAGCGCTTTTGAATTAACCGCGGCCAAATCACCGCGACTCGACGATCATGTCTCCTCGAACGATCCCGATAATACAAAGACTCGCCGCACACCCAAGGATCACATTCTAATTTACGCATAGTGCACGACTATAACTTGGCCCCATGCTCGAGGCGGGTTTATGACGTAACCAGTTTACGCTTGGCCGTGATCTCAGTTGGTCGTGAGAAGTTGACGCGTCTTTCGGGGAGCCCTGTAAAGTGAAATTTCACGGACATTTGCAACTCCGTTATCACACGGTAATGTTTATCAACTTTCGTCGAATCGGGGGAAGTTAATCGTATTTTTTTACGAGGGTGTGACCGACGTTTGATCCGTTGTAATCAACCGCAATAAGACGATTTATTTGAATGTATTAGCCGATCAACACGATCCCGGTGAAAAAAAGTTTTATGGAAACCCTGTTACGTACTGTAATTTTTAAGAATGACGAAACACGGATTGAAGTTGATTCAATGTTATACCTAGAATCTTTTATCCTTTTATTTTCACGTTGTATAATCAGTGATTAGATGGTTTTTTTTCAAATCAGGGGACACGTGTGCTTCATATAACAGAAACCGAACACGTGATGAGCTGTAGTAAGGAATAAATCGTAATTACAATTGTAAAATAAAATCGCCTTGAATGTTTTTTTTTCTCCTTCTTGTACTCAATACGGAAATAATTGACATGTATTTTTTTATTTCAACATGATAAGCACAATTTAGGATTTATGAATTTTTAATCCTACAAAGTCGGTAAAATCAAACTTTTATCCGAATGCTTCTATAATTTGTAAAGAGTTTTATAAAAAAAAACAAAAAAACCGATACTTTCAGGAGAAGTCCGTAATCTGTCCAACTTTGCATGTAGTAATCAATGAATACATTACTTTGTTTATTAAATTTTTATCAAATTTGTACTATACGTTTGCCATTGTTTCGAACAAATAGTATTTATAACAAATAGGCCTTTTTAAAATCGTTTTTTCAATGATTAATATGTTTGTTTTAGTCCAAATTTGCGTCATGGATCGAATTCAATTTGCGAAAAGTTGAAACCAACCAATGTTTTGCTAAGATTTCTGTGAATTTTAAAAGTGAACAATATTACGAAACAGCATCCGAATTTTTAAAAGAACAATCAAAACTTGTGAAACGATACCGGGCATCCAAAAATTTCAGCAAAACTGCGAATTGAGAGTCAGGACTTAACTTTTTGCGTTCAAAAACTAAATCTAGACGCTCTTTGAAACGAAATTTAAAGTTGCTCAGGTACAAAATTTGAACGATGAATGAAAGATTGCGGTTGGTAGTATAATTGGGTTTATTTGTTGAATTGTAATGTATATTTGAAATTTTTTAATTACATAGCACCAATTTAGTAAGTACTGTTGGTTGGAAAAAATTGAAAGTTTATTTTATAAATAAACAAATTAATTTTCTACATTTATTGCTACGTACAAAGTTTCAGCCTTTATAGACTTTCGCTGAAAATATTTATAATAGTTTTTCTCTATGAAATTTTTTAGAAACTAGAAGCATTCAATAAAAGTTAGATTTTTTCGACGCTGAAACTTCGAATATTTATGGATTCAAAATTGTTGCATATCGTGTTGAAATAAAATAAAATACCTGTCAATTATTTCTGTATTGAATACAAGACAAAAATATTCGAAGCGATTTTATTTTTGAATTGTAAATACGGTATCGAATCACGCTCGACGTCAATCTGATCGCTTATAACTCCAAAACTACCGAACCAATTTTGATTCTTTTTTTTTTTTGTGAATAGCTACAGTGTCTGGCTATATGTTTCAGTCTATATGCCATTACAACGACACATTTTGAAGATATAACGATATTTGTGTTAGTGTTACACGGACGATATGAGATGTCGATAGCGATGAAACATCGATCCACAAGATAAGATGGCAATTAGACAGTTCAATGTCATCAGTTACTCTCGTCTGTATATAATTATCATTTGTTATCAGAAACGTTGACTTTCTCACGTATTGACTATCGCAAAATTATTTACTACTATCTCGAAGAGCTAGTACGCGATTTGTAATCCAGTCTTGAATTCTAGATTAGTGTCAAGCTAATCGGGGATTCAAATTAACGTGCAGAAACGCAGCTTCTATTCTAGATCTATTCGCTCGATCAAAGTACGGATAGGTGATAATCCCAATGGAATTTTGAGTTCCAGTTATGTGCTTAAATTCTATTCCCCTCAGGCATAGATATCGATATAATTTATTTACCCACGTGCCTTGAACCTCTGGCATCTGATTAACATTACAAAATGCAGTGTATAAGTAACATATATTTATTTTCGATGGAAGTTAAATGTCTAACCGGTTCATTGTTGTTTCGGTCCAACGATTCTTTATACGTGTCATCATATTAATCCATAATAAATCAGCTCATCACGCTGTGCGAAATGTTCAAAGTATCGGTAAGATAATTGAGAAAAAAAAAAAAACGTAGATCTACCAAGTAATGCGAATAGTCATCGTAGTGGTGGGGGAACTGATCGTCTCGTAGCATCTCAGAGATTGATCACAAATGTGGTACGAGTAAATCAGTCTTGCGGTGCTCCGATTTCGCGCAGGTTCTACGTAAAAGTTTCTCTCCCATAAATACGCGGCAACTTTGCCGATTTTTCGGGATCTGGCAAAAGCTGCGTTCTTCCTCCTACGGATCGCAATCGAAGCGCAGTCTTTTGCAACGGCTAAATAATATTCATACAAAGGTATAATAATTCAAATATCGATCATCACGCAGCAACTATAAAATCGTCATAGTCGTGCGCACGCGTAGTAAATCTTTGAGTGAGGAGTAGTATAGTTGCTAGTCAACTATTGTACGTATAATTGCAAATCTCTATTGCATGTGAATTTTTTTTTTACGACATATTCAGTTTCCATTTATCAGCGACCTGCCGAAGCGTCAATAACTGTGAACCGTCGGATCAGCTATCTTGTCATTGCAAATGACTGTAAGCAATATACGAGTAGCTCTTGGTGTAGAACTTTCACTGGAATCGGTCAGGTCAACGTTTCATAGAAACTATTAACGTGTACGCGTGTATCCGGACACGTTTTATTGTTTAGAGACACATGAATTGATCCCGTTGTTCGTGCTCGTAATGTCTTCTACTCCACTCAACTTATTAACTGTATTAAAACACAATAGCATAAATCAATTAGTCGGGCAGTCCTCGTTTCTATCAGAAACGATTAGGACGTACAATTTAGATGTTATTGCAAATTATATACCGATCGTAAGCGCGGAAACGCACGCGAGAATTTTGCAACGCGTTATATATCATGGGCTGTAGAGTTCAAAGTATCATTTACGATGTTATTGTAAAATGCATCTTGTTGATAATGCATACCAGTTGGTACTGATACAGGCTTTGTCGTCTCGGCTTTTATCGTATGTACAATTATTTGCAGTACGGTATAAATTGACCGTCGAAAATCTTCAAGTATTTCGCAAAACAACAACATGATCTACAAAGCTGTGTAAAGTATAATCATTTATACTTGTTGCGTAGATTCTAAACTGCGATCGTTGTCTTTGCCTTGGATTTCATCCGCGGATATTTTCAAATCCTTGTCGCAAAAATGTTATATTTTTTAATGTTCGTCGAGACATTGAAAACTTTTGAGCATATCCCGTTTCGACTTGGCTTAAAAATATCGTTACATTTCCAAAACTATTGGTATTGTTGTAACGAAATCTACAGAAAAAAAAAAATCAAAATCGTCTCAGTAGTTCTGATGATATAAGGGAACGTACGGACAGGCATACAGAGAAACTTCGAGTTCTATATGTGTAGAGAAAACGATGTTTCCGCTATATTTTAATTCTTATTTATTGAAAGTCACGGACGATGACTCGGACGATTTAACGGATGTATGAAAAGTCCAATATGTATTCCGTATTAACGACCGGCTATACTTTTAACGCCAAGTCTTTGGAGATTATACCTATTTTCTGGTTAGGCGTAAGTATCTACTTCTAAATTATATCTACAGAGAGAATCATGGAGATACGAATGATTCTGGGACTTTTCCTGATGATCACTGCGGCGTCGGGATGGAACGTTACGTTTGAATCGCAGACGGTGACGGTTCACATGCACGAGGCACTTTCCGTGGCATTCACCGCCAACGTAACAGAGGCCGACGTTGCAAACGGGACCGTCGTCGTCTCGACGACGAGAGAATCCGTAGCAACCGTTGATAATTTGCCGGTGTTGGATTCGAGCACGGTGAACGATTTGGTTTGGAGTAGCAACCTTGTCGTGTCCGGTAACTTTCTCGGCAATGCCGACATCCTTCTGTCCATCGTATCTCCCGACCAGGTATAAATATATATATGTATATATATCTTATGCAGTTATTACTAGAAAAACTATAATAAGGAAAATAGAAATTGCATTTTCTGGCTTCAAACATCATACTTTACGTAGAAAACCAAATAAGGAATGAAAATGATTTAAATGAAAAATATGTAACTGCATGAAATTAAATTTTTACATTGATTTTAGGAGAACAAGACCTCGGACGCCCTGTCGGTGATCGTTATTCGAGAAGAGCGTATCATCGATACACTTTTCACAGTATTCGTTGCCGTCATGGTCTCAATAATGTACATCAACTTTGGCGCTGCCATGGACTGGCCACTCTGCAAACGTACCTTGAAGCGACCGATCGGTCCGACGATCGGGTTCGTTTGCCAGTTTATCTGGATGCCGCTGGTAAAATAACTATATTCATTGATCGATGTGTTAGTTTGGGTAAACTATATCATTATCTGTATCAGTGATAATCACCTGTATTATACCAATTCACAGCTGAGTTACGGCATTGGATTAGTCCTGTTTCCAGACGATCCTGAACTGCGGTTGGGAATGTTTTTCGCCGGGGTGAGTCCTGCCGGAGGTGCATCTAATATTTGGACAGTAATTTTGGGCGGCAATCTCAATTTATCTGTAACAATGACCACCATCAGTACATTGGCAGCGTTTGGTGAGTTTTCCAACTCGCTTTTGTATGTACTGCGATATGATCTTTACAAAAATCGTTCGGAGAATATTAATCAAATCATGTGTCATTCGTAGGCATGATGCCGCTGTGGATCTTCACCCTTGGGAGTACGATTTTCAACAGTGCAAACCTCGGGGTTCCGTACTCGAGGATAGCAATGTTCGCAGTTGGTCTTGTCATTCCATTGGGTATCGGATTCCTGATTCAGAAAAAACTGCCAAGGGTCTCAAGGATACTAGTAAGAGTACTGAAGCCGTTGTGCAGTCTGCTGATCATTGCTATCATCGTATTCGCCATTATTACCAATCTGTATCTCTTTCAACTGTTTTCGTGGAGGGTAATTACACAATTTTTACTTCCAAATAGCACCGTCAAAAATAATTGCCATATTACTCTAACCCTAGATTTAGAATTTCCCAAGAATTACTCAACATGCTGATCAAATTACTTTTCAGATCATTGTTGCCGGTATTGGATTACCCTGGCTGGGGTATTTGTTTGGGTATTTGCTCGCTCTTGTTCTGAGGCAACCGGGCCCTGATATAACGGCAATCTCCGTCGAAACCGGAGTTCAAAACACCGGAATCTCGATATTTCTACTCAGATTCTCGTTGCCGCAACCAGCTGCTGATTTGACCACCAGTAAGAATATACCTATTCTTGTATAAGCTATCATCTCTATTTCGGAGAATTATTTCAACAATTTCGTTTACTTTGCAGTTGCTCCAGTATCAGTTGCGATAATGACGCCAATTCCATTGACTATTCTTTGGATCGTGAAACTGATTATGGATCGACGGAAAAAATCGATCGCTGCTTCAGCTGAGAAACTTCAAGGATCTACAGTGCCGATACCAACCGTATCTGCATCTACTAAAACGGACAACACCGAAAATCCTTGATTTGTACCTTTCCGTTTTAGTTTTTTGTAATCACGTTGCTACGCGCCACATCGTAACAATATTTTGAATGCTGTACATTCATTTGCCTTATCTTATGAAAGGCTAGTATAGTATCACGCATTTAATGTCTATTGATTTTCTATACAATTTTCAATCCACCGACACGTCGCGTACTTATCATTACTGAACATACCTATTGTTTTCCTTATTTTACCAAAGTTTGGTACGATACTGAATAGTTTAACACAAATTGAGAACAAATAGTACTCTTTATAGTACATTTATACATATCTTGATTACTTAAAAAAATCCAGTCAGCAATTTACGAGCGAATGAATTTCGCGCAATATGAGAATTTAATCGGTATTTTATTTTTCCTGTAGAGTTATTTAGGCGACCAATTTTTCTAGTGATTCATTGCTTACTATTTTATAGTTACCGTGAGGTAAAGAGTCACAAACTATGATGTATTATTATGATATAAAAAAAAAAACCTGGGACCTGGTCTTTGCAACTCTCGGATCAAAGTGTTCAGGTTGCGACTGAGGGGTAACCATCCCCATAACTTATATAACGTGTAACGCTAGACTATAGAAGAAGGAAAAGAAGTTCTAGGTTTGTGTAACCTTTCAATCAATTCCAGAACTAACATAATTACCAGAATGTACACCCACACACTCACTGTGCTGTGCCTTAATAACTTATTGTTAGCTAATACAGCTATGCTGTGTATTGTACATTCGTAAACGTCTTGTTATACGTATAATAAGATATTGTTATTAATGTTTACTCATATATAAGATGTATATACTAAACGTTGATTATTTTTTTATTCAGAATATACAGTTTAAAAAAGAGAAAACATTTTAAATACTCATCGTTCTTATATCGACAATTTTCATCGACTTGAATTACGCGTACACGCATGACCATTGGAAAGTATTGGTATTATTAGTATTTATTAATGTCCATGACGATGTTGGACATCATTGGATTAATCGTCTCAAACGAGTAAAACAATTACGAAGGATAAAAAAAATCTGAAAAAGGAGAAATCTAAAACCTTTAGAAAAAGTGACACCTGGAAATTAAGAAAAATTTTTCGGGCACCGATCGTTGCATGTTCGGCCCTGTAAAAGTATTAGGCGATAGATGAATCGAATAGTTAGACGTGAGTTAGACAAGAATGAATGGATGTATTCAAACTCCCCGATTTTCCCGCGAGAGGCAGTTGCTGCCGGTGGGCGCGGCGTTACTGTCGTGCTCAGACTTGTATTAAGCTTTTGGTAACCGAAGACAGAGTGAGATGATATTACAGCGCAATGGCAATGAGGGGTGTATAGTGTGTGTCACACGGTAATAATTCTCTCTCTTTCACGTCACACGGGTTTTAATTTGAAACCAGTGATCTCGATGGATGATATTTCGGTTATGAATTGTGCCGGAAACGGTTCGCCGAGTACCAGCGAATAAATTGTGTCGCTGCCGGATCGCGTAGTGCAGTAAATAATAATAGACATAATACGTTAAAATTGGGATCGGTCGTGCTGCATGTGTCACTCTAGTAGAGGAGGAGGCGTATACAATATATAAATACATTTAAATAAAAGATAATAATTTTATACTCAACCTCCCTCAATCCCCCTCTCGACTTCCCCTCCCTTCAACAACGTTTTCTACTCCATCAACATATTAATAATACATACTTCTTTCGCAGTGATCAAATGTTACTCTAAATATCAATATAATATTATTATGGTATTTAACTCAGTGACTCAGTTCTGCAGCTTTCAAGTTTTCAACGTGCCGTCATAATTGTTGTATGTAATGCCTGGGAGTCGATCCAGCACAGACCCAGAGCACAAGTCACCGCGGGAAAGTGGCGAAGATTCTGAGGATGAGAGTGAAATCCTCGAGGAAAGTCCCTGCGGACGCTGGCTCAAGAGGCGAGAAGAGGTAACTAATTCCAGTTGTCATTTTCACCTCATACGTGGTTGACAAAAATGATCGTATATATCTTATTTAGGCTTGCTTTTCGCCTTATTCTTTATGCCACAACAACTCGACCCACTGAATCCATCTGTTGATTTTTCTTTACAGGTCTACGTACCTACTAAATCTGCTCTAGCCGAAGGGTCCAACTTTGCAGGATCAGCTCGGAGCAACGCCACGGAAAACGACAAGAATCTCTCAAACGCCGATATGGAAGTGAGAATTTCTCCAGATTTCATCTCACTTTGCTCAGATAATAACTCTGTGTTTCTTAGGTTTAATAGTTATTGTCCGGGGACAGTTCCAAGGTTTATGATCGATTCGTGTTCTTCCAATCTAATCGAGTGGTATTTTTTTCAGGCTGAAAAGAGGGATTTGCCGGGTATTGATTGTGCCTACCTTGCTATGGACACAGAGGAAGGTGTCGAGGTTGTTTGGAACGAGGTACAGTTTTCCGAGCGCAAGAATTTCAAAGCACAAGAGGAGAAAATTCAACTTGTGTTTGAAAATTTGACTCAACTAGAGCATCCCAATATAGTGAAATTTCATAGATATTGGACAGATACTCACAATGACAAGCCACGAGTAAGTCGTTGGTTTATTATTTGAACAAAATAATTATATGTCTGCCAGATAAAAAGCTCATTTTTTATTTTTTAGGTAATATTCATAACTGAATATATGTCGTCGGGATCGTTGAAGCAGTTCCTCAAAAGGACGAAACGTAACGTTAAAAAATTACCACTGCAGGCTTGGAAACGATGGTGTACACAAATTCTTTCAGCGTTAAGGTATGTCACGAAGTTATTAAATAATAGGACAATCTTTTAAATTTTCCCCTGCTTTAATCTGTCCCAATTCGTAATACAATGATCAAATTCCTGTTTCAGTTACCTGCATTCTTGCTCACCTCCTATTATTCATGGAAATCTTACCTGTGATACTATTTTTATTCAGCACAATGGCCTAGTTAAAATTGGTTCAGGTAAGCAGTAATATTGAAAGCGTATAAGGCGGATGACGTTATGTACTTATGACTGACCGGTTGTTCTGTCTTTAATGCTAATACGCAGAATACACATAGTTTTAATGGATGTCTAATTGTGCTTGATGGCTTTGCTCGTTTGCAAAAATCATCAACGGATTAGTTAAGCAAGCAACTTGTTTTCAGCTGATTCTTTACAATCAGCACATAGCCGTTTTGATAAATGAAATAATATTTAATCGAAACAGGAAACAATGACATTGAAACGTGAGTAGAGAAATTAGAAATCTCCACAATTATAATTGCATAGTTGGAGAATACCAATGATGTCACTACTAAATACTATTGTAAACGAAATGGGAACTATGTAAGGTTTTTGCTAGCAGTAGATAGGACAGAACGTATTCTAAATTTAGATGTACACAGAAGTTAGACAAAAAGATTGTGTTATTCTAATGTTCCTTTTGAACTAGGAGTAACTTGAGTCCTCATTTTTAATTGTAGCAAATAGCCTCTAATCTAGATAATGAAAAAAAAACAGCAATGCCTTCAACAAGAGAGACGAGGGTACAAACGTACTTTCACCGTATCTACCGGAGAAATTAAATTTTCGACATCTACAACCTATCAATTGGCCTCATAACTTGCCACAGGTGGCGAAGTGGTGAAACTTCTCAACTTGGCAGATTATCACCTATCGCCAGCTAAGTAAATTAGGCACAGAGGTAAACAATATTATTATTATGCATAATTTATTAATTATAGAAAGTATACTTTTCAAGTACTTCTTTCACACTCAGTTACGATGCTAAGTGTAATCTTATTTTTAAAAAAGAACCACTATTTCGTCCTGAGAATAGACGGGAAAAAATTAATGAAGAACATGTTATCTGTGTGTCAGGATATACTTCAGAACCGAATGAAATGAGGGCTCAATTTACACTTGTAATTATCTTATTATCGATTATATAAATGATTTTTTAAGTACTTCTATGAAAAAAAAATTTCGTGGGTATGAAAGGATCAACTGACAAACTACAGTAATTACATAAAAATCTTGAAATATGTGACAGGCGGAAAAATTTTCCCATCATATAATAGATATTATTCCAATGTTTCATGGGAAAAGTCTTCTGTACTGCCTGTACTTTTTTTTCAACTTTTTTCACATTTTTAAACCATGTTCTGGCAAACTAAAAGTGAATTTCTTTGACATTACAGTGGCGCCTGATGCTATTCATCATCACGTAAAAACCTGCAGGGCAAATACGAAGAATATGCATTTTGTTGCACCAGAATACGGAAGTAAGTTCCATTTAGTATCAGCCAAAGACTTTGGACCCGTAAGAGAGGAAATGCTTGTCCAATTGTTGATGATATATTTTTCTTTCTTTCTAGTTTTATCCTTAGGCTCGTTAACTCCGGCTATTGATATTTATTCCTTTGGAATGTGTGCATTGGAAATGGCAGCGCTAGAAATTCAAGGAAACGGCGATACTGGTACAGTAGTTACGGACGAAAATATCAATAAAACCATAGAATCGTTAGATGATAGCCAGCAGAAGGATTTCATTCATAAATGTCTTCAAGTAAATCCCATCTGTCGGCCTAGCGCCAGAGAACTTTTATTTCATCCTCTACTTTTCGAGGTTCACACCCTGAAGCTGTTGGCGGCACACGCTTTGGTTAATTCAGCCAGTAAGTATATCGTGCCTTTGTCTAGTATTGTTGGTCTTTATCCCAATACAACAACAGATATTTTCTTTCATTTTTAGCAAATATATCAGAGACAATAACAGATGAGGTGCTACAAAGGCTGTACGGACCCGACACAGTCGTTGCTGAAGTACGTTATGCAGATCGTTCTCCGTACCAAATTCGTTCAAGTGATATTCAAGTTGCTGAAAAATTAGAGAAATTCGTCGAAGATGTAAAGTAAGTTTTGGATTAGACTCGCTCTCTATATAGTCATATTTAAAATGATTTTCCTAACGTATTATATGTCTATCGATAGTCTGCACATGTGCAATTTTTCTGCTGTCTTACCAATTTCTTTCTAATATTATATCGCCTTTTAATTTCTTTGTAGATGCATCTAATACTTGCTAATAATTGATCTCGTTTAAGGGTATGAAAATATTCAACTTTGAATACTCGTGCTGTTCTGAATATCGAAAATAATCATCTCCTCTTGATTAACATTCAGGTATGGAATATACCCGTTAACTGCATTTATGGCTAAGTTACCGCCTCCGGTTCGACCTCGTGCCATATCCCCAGAAGTAACGGAATCTGTCAAGTCTGTAACGCCTGAACCACTTGACTTTGAATCTCGGAGAGTTGTAAATATGATGTGCAACGTCAAGCCTAGAGAAGAGAGCCGTGAACTTCTTGTAAGTCTTTGTTAAATTTGTTACTTCGATTCATATTCATTTTTCAAAGCTGTTGTTACACTATTGTTCATTCGTTTCAGATGACGATACTTTTGCGAATGGATGATAAAATGAACAGGCAACTCACATGTCCTATAACGCAAATCGACACGTCGATGCTTCTCGCACAAGAACTCGTACATTTTGGGTTTATCAACGAGGTAAGTGCGGACCGATAAAGCTAGAGAGAAAAAAATCGTATACAAGGTGTAGGAACAAGGAAAGGTGTACTGTCCCTACAAAATATTGGCAGGAAATTCATATAATGCAATAAAATTTGTACAATTGTACGTATTTATTTCAGAACGATCGTGATAAGATAGGAAATCTAATCGAAGAGGCATTAAGAAGTTGTTTCAACAAGCAAATGATGAATCCTGGAATGGTATCCTTGACAAATCTTCCAACGCAAACGACACTGTTACTCTCCGGGCCTGAATTTCCGTGTTTGCAGCATTTAGATAATAATTCCTCTGTCGCTGGTGTTGCAACAGCGAGTGGTGGTGAGAATTTGATTGGAAATTCGTATAAAAAAGGAACAGAAAGTAGGGAAGCAGAATCATCAATAATCGCCGACAGCGGTAGTTAACCATCGAGAGGATTTGTGATAATTCAGTTCAATGTGCCACCTTGCACATTTTATATATAGACTGGCTATGTATTTTTATATTTAAGTAAATACGACAGAAAGTGGAATAATGAGGGAGGTGAGCTTGGAAGGAGAGGGGAGGAGGAATCGAGTCGTGGCTTTCAAAAAAGCATAACCGTGATGATAAACATGCACATTTTAACCGAATATTTCACGGTACGATATGACAGTGAGTGAACTCAATTTCAGGGTCGAAATATTTGGTAAGACGAATAAAGTAAATTTTATTTAATAAATCATATTAGAATGGTCATATTGTATTATCGCTGAAATATTAGTGAGACAAATTTTATAACATTCTTAGGGTCTATAACTCTCTCTTTGAAAAAGAAAAAAGAAAAAAGAAAAAAAAAAAAAATACTTTACAAACTCTCAGTTATGACGGCGCCGCAAAATGATAAGTGTATTAATTCTTTGATATTACTACATGAATTTTTTTCGTTTTCTTTGCAAGGAGACGTTTTACCTTCTGTTAGTCCCGCTTTTGCTACATACATAATATTAATATGCTTAGAGACGCATTTTGATAATTTTTTACTTTCTCCCCAAAGACGTACGCGAGGAAAGTAAAAATAGAAGAAAAATTATTTCTTATTTTCAACTCTGGAACTTAATTTCGCTTTCAGATAAATTTTCTCGTGTACATACAATGTATTTCTTTCTTTCTTCATAATTAGCAATTTGTAAAATTCTAAATTATTTTACGCACTTCGAGAGATTTCACTTTGTTAATTCAGCATTTTTGCCCCTGAATAATACTCGTTCGTGTACGCAATTGATACCATTTCTGTTATTTTTTGATTTTTTGTTTCTACTAGTATTGACAATTGAAAAAGAAAAAAACCCATAAGAGACCGTGTATCTTGATATTTGAATCAATAGGCATTATTTTTATATATACAATGAAAATTCGTATAAACCACTTAATTTAGTAATAAATAATTTAGAGAAAAAACACGTACCGCGAACAGAGAGCCAAAAATTACAAACGCATTTTTTGATGACAGAATCGTGTGTTTTTCTTTTCTTTTCTAATTATTTTTTACCTATTAGTCTGTGCGATCATTTTAAATATCACCAACATCTGTTGAGCAGCTCCGCATCCGCCATCGATATGTCCTACCATGAAATAAAATATGTACCTACCTAGCTGCGTGATACCTTGTACGCAAAATTGAGTAACAGATTGCGTTAATAAAAGTAAGATAAATTATAAATATCGAACGCTCGAATGCTCGGAAACTTTGTTACAGATTATTGCATATTTCTTGTGAAAATCAATTAAATATCTCGATTCTCGTACCACCATCACTACTACTACTACTACTACTACTGCTACTACTACCTACTACTACTACAACTACTGCTACTCGCGGAATAATAAAGCTGCGCCACTTTGCGCAATTGTTTATAGCAGCGGTATAATGCCAAATTTGTTCGTTGTACCTATTAAGTGTAATAATCGTAGTATGTATAAAATGTAGTAGGTCTCTGAATCACCAATAAAACAAATATTTACAAATTTTTATGCATTCGAGGTACAAATGATTTATTGTATGTATGTATACGTTGCCAATGTGTCTTATTTTTTGAAAAAAGAATTTTCCATACGCACGTACCAACTGTCGCATTTGATTAAACCAGAATTTTTCATTGAAAAAACAAACCTTCCGAGAATGTTTTGTAAACGTGTACGTATGTAACATGCATAATAATTCTTTTTCTGTTCATTTTTTTTTTTTTTCCGAACAACTAACTAGGTCATGGCACAAAGAACTAGTCACAGTATGTAACTACTAATAGATTTTGTAAATAATATTAGTAATAATTACTAATCTTAAAGTGTAAAAAGGTGGGATAAAATAACGAATATATTCAAACACGTATACGTCCACGTACGGTTCAATAATTGTATAATGTATATCACCGAGGTATGATATTTATATAAAATTTACAGAGATTTATCATTGGTTTAATTATTTGTCATGGAAAAATTTTTCATATAATATTAATTAAATAATTGTATATTGTTTAATTTATTAGTGTATCATTAATTAAAATTTTCCGTACAACAAATTTATATAATTTGAATAAATATAATAGTATATGTATATTATAATTATACACATACACACACATACCTATATTTACACACACTATTGATTGCGTACAAATGCGTATGTATGTTTTTTTACGTATATGTGTGTATGGCGGAAACACCTGTCCTCGTTAAAAATTATTTACAACTTATTTATGACATATAATACCCTATCAAGTTATACATATACTATAATCATATCTCTGAACAATCATTTTAAATTCCGTACAATTCGCATTGGCAGAAAGAAATACAGGCGTGAGGAATTCTTTATTATACAACAATTTCATTGCCGGTGCATATCGCTTATAATGTTGACTATAACGAATCGATGTGTAAAACGAAAAGGTGCGATGAAATGGAGCTAGAAGAAGGACGGATCACATCTATTGTATAAGTGGATGCATGTGCATACATACCGTGTACATACAAATTAGTATTAGTAGTATTAGTAGACCACCCTAAGGGTACCCCCATAACAAGTAGAGCGAGTGTACCGACTTTCTTCGGATCGTAGGTAAACTTAATTTGGCAAGACCAACAAAAACACAGTCATTCCCGCGAACAATTTGTCAGTCATTACGACTCGTTGCCGTGTTTACGATTTAACAGATAGTCAAGATCGTGAGAAATGCGATCTAGCATCCCGCTTGCTGTACTTTCGCAATCGGTGACGATAATTTCCGGTGCATTCTCTTCACCGTCGGGCTGTTTCCGTTCGCTTGTATTCGCTATGTCCGGTATCGGACTGACATTGTCCCTCGCCTTCACTTCAACCGGCCGCAGTTCGATCTCGGTCGGTTTTACGGCCAGCGTTACGTCAGGCATCGTTCCGATCTTCATCAGCCGCGATTCGACGTCGGCGCTGCAGAGAACCGTCGCCGAACCGCTGCAACTTCCGGGCATAACGCCCTGCAGAGGTACACTCGGAGCCTGAACGATGTACGGGTTGAAGTCCCTCAGCGTTCGATGCTCGACGCCCTCGTAATTCGAATCGAACGCGTAAATTGCGCTCCCGCTTGACCCCGCACCCGTCATTGCGTTTCCGATTCCCCCGGCTTCCGGAGGCTCGAGCCTTACTTCCTGATACTTCCTTGGGCTCGTGCTGTAGTTTTCCAAATTCACGTTGTCCGTACCGTCGATTCGAATCTCCGGCAGGAATCTACCCCCTAATGGGATTCCGAAACTCTTGTAAGACGGTACCGCCGGCTCAGCACCGTATTCTCGAGTATCTATGCTACCCGCTGCCACCCCACGGACTTCCAAGTACGATGGCTCGTTCAGCTGCATCGATTGACCCACCTCGTTTTCTGAACTTTCATTACTCCTTGAGCAGACTACCGGGTGTGGAAACAATCAATTTTTATACTTAGATGCCATCCGACTAAATGTAACTGCGATAGTCTCAATTGTTAGTTATTACCTTTCACTGGGTCGGAAATCTCTTCATCGCTCAACTTAGCCTTCCACTTCAATTTCTGGAATAGCGGAGTTACCAATTGAATTTCACTGTTCAACACGTACCCGACTATCACAATAAATCCCTGAAAAAGAACGGATTAAACATTTCAAATATTGTCAGGTTCTCTTTTCTCTTCTTCGCTTTACCCACCAACAGAGCACATAACGTAGCGAATACGTAGTGAACGATTGTGGATGATGAGTTGACGTATAAAACTGACGAGGTCTCCATCGATATAATACCGCACAATACTACAGCAGCACGACGGAGCAGCCGCATTCTGTGGAAAAAAATTTTTAAATTAAGTCAAGCCGACGTGCTTCCCATAATGCATATTACCTCATTTCTATCGTTTCTTTTTTCAGAATGTTTTCTGCAACAAGAGCATGGGCCTTGTGTACAATACCGATGTGCAGCAAAATGAATATGAGGACCATGATCGTGGCGCAAGTTATGAATATGTTGAAGACCCCACTTCCAGTCATCAGCCACCAAGACTCGTGATGCCAACCGGTGCTTTTGTGGGCTAGTTCGGTCGCCAGAACCGCCAGGACTGGAACTCCTTGGGATTTAATATGGACGTGATTGAATGCTGTGAGTATCAGTTGTTCAGTTTAAGAAATGAAAACATTAGATGCCTCACCTGTGATTACCGCGATCACCGTGGGCTGAAGGTGCTGGCTCTGTTGAACCTGGGTTAGTTCGGCATAAATAATCATTGCCTGGGATATCGGAGCTGACATGCCAACAAGAAGAAATGCCTCAAGAGATATAGCTACCAGGGAGAAGGTGCTCTGCGACCAAATAAATAAATTATTATTATTTATTAGTGAATGTTGATAAATTTACAGAAAATTTGCGTGAGAAACCATGTTTGGTCCCTTGCAGAGGTGGACTATGCACCCACACATGAGAAATTTTTAACAAAATTTTTCAATATCATGATTATGATCAAGTAATTTTTTGAAATATAACCAATAGTAAAAGTAAAAACATTAAATAAAGTTGCTTTATTTGTAATTAAACAAGCGTTTCAATGCGTTGTGCATAAACGTCCTATTTTGCAACATTTACCAATTACTCAGTCTTATTATATTTTAATGAATACAAAAAAATAACTAACTTCCGTATTGTTTGGGACATAAATAAAAATATCGGTTTTAGCTTTGATTTTAATCTTTTTCTGGATATGTATAAATATATTTTTATGCTTTACTTGTGAATTATTGTAAGCTTCAATTGCGTCTATACAGCTGCTTTTAAAAATATTCATAAATTTGAAAACTCATTACATTGATTCGCAATAGTCGTACTGAAGAGATTTGCAGGTGAAGAGTAATCGTTAATTTAGACAGATACATACCTCTGGTAGGGTTTGATAAGTGGCGTAACTGAATATCCCCATTGCTCCAATAAGCCCGGTGCAACATTGTACCTTAAGAAAATTGAGCCAGGTACGATTCTTCCACCAATATGAGCCCAGGATGATAGATGTGAGCAAACATTGGAATAGGCAGCTTCCGCAGCCCACCATCACCACCAGAGTGGCTTTTTTGTGTTTTGCTAGGGCCACCTGAAATAGCGAACATCGATTACATTAAGACTTTTTTGTTTCAGACGAAGCGGCAGTCGAGGAAAGCATGCTTAACAATTGAAAGTTTGAAGAATACCCAGATTCGAAGCACTTACTCGAACTGCCCGTGCTGTCAGAAATACGGCGAAGGTTCCAGGATGAGGACAAACACACTGCGTTGCGGTGCCGTCCTGAAGGGTATTGCTGACACAGGTATTGAGATTCCATGAACCTGTAAAATCTGCCGCCCCGCACGATATGTTCCATATGCCAGAGTGATTTTGGATATGACGTAACAGTAGGTCGACTGATATTTTGCCTTGTACAGAAAGCTTTGCCACCTTTTTTTCCGGCAATATTGCATCTACCGTTACGATCCGCGAATTAATTCGATACTCAAGATCTGTACCATCGCTTAATCAAAAAGCACACAGTAGAATATGATTGGTTATTCATATTGTTAAAACCATCACTCATCGATATGGGTATTGTTCATTCATTTGTTATCAGCATACAGCGTCTACTCACTCGAGTTCCGTGACGTACACATTCGGCAATAAGCCTGACAGGTTTTTGTACACGATACTGACTCCGCTAGCTGTATCGTCTGTCCTTTTTCCTATTAAATCACTTCTCTTCACACGGATAAGAACGTTGTCTTTGTACCATTTGGGATACCTAATTAGCAGTTGGAAGGAGTGGATGATAAAATTCTCATTGCAGCTCTAGATGTAATTATACCCATTACTCACATATAGTCAGGCCCAGGAATTCTCATCGTCCGGGTCACACCATCGCTGTTATCTATTTGCAATGGAAGTACGTCAGCCACCATCGCTGACAGTGCGAGGTGCATTTGAGGTGGGTGCGCCTGTTCAGCCCAGTACACCAAATTTCGACGGGTCAGTTGTTGCATCAGTGTCAGTTGCTGGAAAAACAATTGGATGCAGGCAGTTGGCCATTGTTATGTCGTGGACTGGAACAAAGTTATCGGCTTACCTGTTCATTCAGCACAGAGTGTTCATTCTCGACAACGAAATTAACGATCCGCATAAAAGGTTCGGCTGAATGAGTCAAGTCAGTAAGTTCCTTTGTAGCGTTTAGATATTGTTCGATTTCCCACAAAAGTGCGACTATGCGATCCCCCTCACCCGGATACAGAGGAGTTTTCCTGGACCGCAAGAGGCTCCAGTATGCTTTTACAGTTTCGGCGCCTGTCGTATTCTGGTATCCTAGCGTTAAACTTTGAAACTTTGGAATGAAAAAATGAACCCTTTATGTATGATAAATGAACAAACCACCTATAGATAAGCGTAAATTTTAGAAGAAATCAATACCTTCAAACTAATTCGACTTACATTGTTGTAGGGAGTGAACAAGGGCTCGTAGAGACAAGCAGAGAAATCGGGCAGCTGCCATTCTGGCGTTGTTGCATCCTTCATGGAACAGAGCCTAGCTATACGGTGACCAAAAAAATTCTCCGGGCAATCAAGAAGCGCCTCCAATCCTGGTCCAGTGTCCGGCCACCTCACTCCCCATGCTCTTTCTCTGAGACATATCGGTATCCGCGTACGATTAACGACCTCCACTCGAACCGCCATCGATCTCTGAGCAACGTTGCACGTGTATATTGCGGATTTCTGGAATTTGACATGAGGGTATGAGCACATTACACTTGTAAATATGCATATAAAACGCCTAAGTCGGTTGAATGAAAACTTTATGTTGCAGGTACCAACGTACTTGTGCGTTTGTAATCTTCAATATACTGCCGGCTGGAAAGAGATCCTCCCACACTTCACTTCCGGGCTCGAGCTTCAATAATGCACGATTTTTGCTCCACCCGAACCCTATGCCAATGCTCCGCATGTTGGGGGTCAAGCACTTCAGTTGAATATTGCTTCCCTGGGTAATGAAAATTCTAATTATGCACTCATGTAGAGTGAATTAATCACTCGGAGTTAATCCCACATCAGAATACTGCCAGAAGTGGGGGTCATAGCTTTACAATTTACAGTACAACCATCACTAACCTTTTCAATGGTCGCGCTCATCGGAACCACTCTGACATTTGGCTCGTCCCGTATGTCGATGGTCAAGCTCTTGCATTGCTCCATGCCCCAGTCAATCACTTGACAAGTATATTGGCCTGCGTCGAGCAATGTTGATCTATCTATTCCAAGCAAAGAGGTGTACTGATCCGACCCGTCATTGGGTAAAAGTTTCACCCAAATTTCTCTAAAATACAACAGGCATGTTCGAATATATTTCATTGTGGTTATTCATTGATGGAGTCAAATTACTTGATTGAGTGAAAAATCGTCTTATTATATTCATCACCTTGTTGCTTTACTCGTATTAACCAACATTCCATCTTTGTACCAGGTAAATGTGAGGTTGTAGCTGCCCTGGGCGACGCATGATACGATAAACTGGTCACCTAATCGTACTTCTCGCTCGTTAAGCTGATTGATTCGTACGTTCTGAAACACTCGGAGTTTTGGAGAAAGTGGTCTATTGCAACATCTGTCAAACAACGTATAGTATATATGTGAATATGATAGATTAGCACTCTCACCTGCAACTTCAGTGCAGGCTTTTGCTGGAAAGTGAAATGTGTCGATTCAAGCGATATGTCCCCGAGACGACGTCGTTGTACCAGCCGATTGAAAGACTCTCGTATTTTATCCCCATCATATGTGTTTCCAAAGAAGTGAAAAACCACCTCTGAAGTCGGCCTGCGTGATGAAACAGTTAAGATAATGTGGCAGGACGCCGAAATATGATATCCAGAGGGAAAATTTTCATCCTTACAAAAAGTACTAGACCCAATTTTATGTTTAATACTCCATCTTGACCATGGATTTTTGGTGTACGTAATATATATATATATATATATATATATACACCTACTCACGTTATGCTTAAGATTTTGAGCTCCTCCACCGAAGATATGTTAGCGTTCCTTAAGTATTTGGCAATCTGAAAAACAATTGTCAACTATTTAACTTCCCTCAGGAAATGTTTACGCATCAGTACGCCCAGTTTCTGCATCAGGGGAAAGTTTCGCTTTGGGTTTTTTTTTCTTCTGATTTTTCCTCAAGTGATATAAGTAATGACGTTCGATACAATTTTTCACAGAAAATTTTTCATATGCAATTAAAGAGAATGAGGATGATTTTTCAGGGTAAAAATAAGATTGCCGTATTATGTTCTATAAATATACGTTTATTTTCATAATTTATCATATATCTTTAAATTTCCTATACATATATATAGATATGTTAATTTTTCAAATTATACATACAACAATATATTTCTCCATATTCTTCATAAATAACAAAGAAATAAGAAACTGCCAAAACACCAGTGGCAAAAGGTTGCTTCTTATTCATTTATTTATTTTTTTTCCAGTTCGCCTATTAATAAATAGCGAACATTTCTTAACTCTCGCTCTCTCAATTTTCGCTTCTGCCCTCTTACACATACATATATGCATATACACAACTATACAAATTCAGCATATTATGTCTTACAGGACATCGCGCACAAAACATTGTGGATTTATCTTCTTCCACCCTCATGTGAGACAAATTTTCCAGCTCAAGATGCTTTCAGCACATCTATGTGGTCGCGCGGTTCCCGCGAAATTTTATCCAAAATGTTTCAATTTTTTTTTTCTTTCAAATAATTCATATCCAACTGACAAATCACGCAGGTGGTTCCAGGTCAAATGGGTCTTCCGGTGCTATCAAGACGCAAGAAATGTCCATATGCTGAGGACCCAACGCCGCCCTCAAGTACTCAGCTCGTACTCTAACGACCTCGATATCATGCTCGCGACAATAGGCTTCGAGTAGGGTCATCTGGAGATGCCATGCCGGATCCGTCTTCTCGTACAATGAAACAAGGCATACGCTCCCTTGCAGGCTTCGACAACCCCGAGAGGCGAGGGCTTGCAGAGTAGGCCGCATACCACATGTCACCTGCATTCCTGTCCCCTGAGATCTTAGCTCTTGCTGAAGGTTGGATGGAAGTTTGCCACTGTAAGTTAATCAGATATTGTTATAGCGGGTATTTCTTAATAGCGAAACGTGAATATATATCACAAGTGTAAAAGCTTGAGGGTAAGATGGTCAAGATGGCTTTAGATTTGGTCAAAAGATTTACAGAGTAAGAGTTTGGAAGATTCACCCGATGAGTTAATTAACTAATTGAGTTTCGTAATAGCAATGTTCCCTGACCAGCAAGCAAATGATTTTATAATAACCAGGACTTTGCCATGTGAAAGGTCATTGAATGAAACATTTATCACGGTTGATTTATAGAGGATTCATCCGCAAACAATCAGATTTGGAATATCGTTGAAATTGAACAAAAGTTATGGTTTTGGCTAGTTAGAACGAGTTGTAGTGAGATTCTTTCAGTTCAAATTTACCCCGTCCCGTCCCATGTTTCCTTATCTTATCTGTCACCGTTTCAACGATTATTTCATCATTATTTTACTTTGCAGTTTATTTGACCAGACCATGCCAATATCTTGTAAACAATTTCACATTTTTCAATATGCAACTTCACCTTGTTTCCTCACCTTTCAAAACTGACGTTCTGTGGCGGTGGAACAGCAAGTACATCCTTGTAAGTCATTTTGGTAGTGGTTCGCAGTTCTTCTCTGTCAATTGTCGACCGGAACGATTGAACCTTGTTGGCCGTGGGTGGAATTCTTACGTCGGATGAAAACAATTGATCGATCCGAAGGTCAGTGGTAGTTCTAATCTATTAATCAATGGACTCCTTTGGTTGCGGGTAGTTTCCCGAATCACTGTACGTTATTCACATACAATATCGATTATCACTCGATTAAACAATACAACGCACTTTGGACACGTTTGTTATGGAGTCGATTCTAACACGTAATCCTTTTCTCGGTTTTCAGGTCTCTCGAATGATTTCTCACTGCACAGTAAGAGCCGCTTTAAACGTATCGTTTAACAAGTCGGCTGAATAAATGTTACACGAGTGTCGTGTCCGCGATGCCGTTCCCCTATATATGGAGGCGATGAATCCCCTCCGGGTCACCCGGATCACGTGGTCAGGGTTATTCCAGTGAAATTCTTCTGTTACTCCGTTATCCGTGTTGCCGACGATTGCGTCGCACTCTCGTTTGTGGGCTATTTGGAGGCGTATACATACACGGGGCGAGACTCGATCGCACACCACTTGGCAACCAAATGAGACTCCTCGGAATCGTATAAGTTTCCCGGGCTCGGAATCGCGCTTGAGTGTGAGTCCTGTACGTATAACGACATACGCGTAAAAGCCGGTACACGAAACGAGAAGAATACTCGCCGAACGCAACTGGTTTCCTAGGATTTATGTACTATTCCTGTAACCATAATCATTTTCCTCAATGCATTTTATGTATCAGACATTACAAATTCGGCGAAAGATTTTGGTGCCGGTTTGTCGGAAGAACTTTTATTGATACAGACGGCAACCTCGAGTCTCCGTTACTGGGATCAAAGATAGTGTGCTGTATTATAAAAGCCATGGTTGAATCATTAATTGTTAAAATCGAACCGTGTAGCATAGACAACTGATCCGTTTAACGTGTAAAACAAATACCGTGAGCAATTCAAAAACGTCTGACGCAACCGTCAGCGTTGGGGAACAACTCTGTTTAATTGCCTGTCGCTTAAAGGTGGGGTTTAGACTGGATTCAAGAGTGAGAAAGCGGCTGGAATTCCGCACGTCATTTCTCTCCTTTCTCGCTTCCTCTCTCCGGTTTCAGTGCAGTTTATTACGTTCCATTCTCTCTCTCGCTCCAGTCCTTCCCCCTTACAAAAGTGACTCATCAGAACAACTTTTGAACGGATGAATCGGTTGAATGGACGAAGTCCATGGCCCCCCTATGCGTGCCTGATTCCGTAATTCGATCAAAGGTGACAGAGTAGAAATTTCAAAGTTTTCGGTTCGTCATAATGACTCTTATCACCTGTGAAAACGGTGATAAAAGCTACAGAATGAGGGGCCAGAAATCGCTATACTCTCAAACGTTCGGTGTAATTCATAGACTTCGTATACGATCTTTTCCAAATCTTCTTGCATCCCGCATTTCAAGTCTTAGCGTGGATTTATTCGTCGTCTTAAACAAAACAGAAGAGTCCTCCAATATTTTTCACCTGTTGTGCATTATTATTTTTCCTTATTTTCAGTTCTTTATCGCGCACACCCAAACGTCCGTGGCGAAATCTCGACCAGTCCAATGATATCTCTCTCTTCACAAGTCTGTATCGCCCGTCGTGTAATCACAAAATATTGTTGCCTGGTATACGATGATTCAGCACGTTATAAGAAAAACAGGCGGTTTATACCCGAGCCCGTTTATCAACATTAACGACTATGCCTACAGAATGAATGTGCATTCACGCATACTAAACAATACGGACAGTTTTCGACATTCACTTGTAAACCCCCCAAGTGTTTGAAATGTAACCGCGGAAAATTCTCAGCTGGAAATTAATGCATAGCTAATCATTTTCCGGCAAGTTCCTTAATTTTAATCTACGTCATGGTAAATCGTTCGCCATCCTGCATCCTGACGTCTATTTGCTATTTTTTCTGTGATTCTAATGCGGGTATACGTTACACGATGCGAATCGTGCTGACCTGTGAGAATGACAGAAATAAGAGCATGTGTCTGTAACTCATAATAATTTACATGGAAATCAAACAGTTCAAAATACTAACTGTTTTTCTTTTTTTACAGCTGAAAGATACCGGCACGTGTGAGTGCGATGTGGGCGACGCTTATCGTGAAGCGCGTAGCTTCTTTTCGGCGAACTGCGGATCGAGGAAAATCAACAGTAGCCGAATACTCGACGTCTCTTGGAAGCAAGCATACCGCGCAAAAATCAGAACATCCCAACAATCGGATGTTGCAGCAGACGATCATCGGAAGCACGGAAATATCGCGGGCTCATCTCACTCCGGAGATACGGCTGCATCTTTTGACCCCTAATTGCCCTTTGTACCATGCCCCAGTGCCTTCAACAGCTAATGGAAACACGACGTTCGCAGAACCATTCTGGAGCATATTCTGGCCCGGTGGACAGGCTTTAGCCAGATTCGTCCTAGACCGTGGCGATGAACTCCTGAAAGACAAGTCTGTCGTCTTGGACCTGGGGGCCGGTTGCGGGGCAGTTGCTATAGCTGCGAAACTCCGAGGAGCTCGTCTCGTTATCGCGAACGATATTGACCCAGGTTTGGTTCTCCTTGTTTATTACGTAACTTTGAGCTTGGTTATGAGATATGCCAGCATCGTGTCGAAGTAAATACACAGAGTCAATAAAAATGGAAGTGAATTGATTCTGGTCATTGAAAAAGTAGCGGCGTTACGACATTTCCGAGATGTGTGAAAGTGCGGACGTTAAAACGGAACTAGACCCAGTTTTACAGCAATTAGCGTGAACACTCGCGCATGTGTGCGTGTTCGTCGGTTTAAAGACTAAGCGGCAGCCGCGAACTCTTGTCGTTCATCACCGTAGCTATTCTATTTTTGAGAATGGCCAAGAACGCGTAACATGAGCGTTTTGTGGAATATCAAAAAGATGTATCAACCGAGGCCTCTGGGTATAAAGTCATTTGTCTGAAAGGCGTTCGATGAATATACATATCTCCTGACACGGCAGGAAATGAGATAATTTTCGGTGAACAGAGGGACGTATAGCGAGTAGTTAGGGGATGTGCTATACATATTTATTATATACATTTATAAACTTGCTTCCGTCAATTTTCAGACCAGTGGCCCATCTGCGTGCATATAGTAAAGTTAATGCAACACCTTCACTTTCGAACAAATGGACTATTTTTATAAATATATAATATACCTATGAGCAGGAGTTGAAAATTTTAGAGTACGATCGTTTTGTTTCGAAATTTCAAACGTGTAAAATTCATATCACCTTATGAACCGCAACTTTGGTATTTTTCATTTTTGCACCGCAGGATTGTTTTCAGTAGATTTAACGCAGAAGATACATCGTGATAAAACGATTATAACATCGCGGTGCAAACCGATGAAGAAGAAATTGATAATTATTCGGCATGCATTTTTATTTTCTCTTTATAGACGCTCGTTCCGCGTGACTGGAGATTGCGCCTGATTATGTGCATAATAGAAGCAATTAACGGTACGAAGCGATGAACAAAAATAGAATGTCGGTTGGTGCATTCGCGTGTTTCTTATTGAGTAATGAAGAACAGGCAATAACAGGAAAATAGAATCATCGTTATCACGCAGGAGACTAGTCTGGAGTCGACGACAAACGGTCGGACAAATTACTATGCATTATACCGCAGCAATGCAGCGGTTATTGGCTTAAGTAAGAGTCTGGTATTTCCCCGTTTCCGTTTATAATATTAAAAATGGCTCGTCTCGCGTATATACACACGTAATCTGTACTTTCATTGATAAACGAACGGTTATACTTATTGTCTTTATAATCTCTAATCGATCTTGTGCCAGTTATAACACGTCTAGACTGATTGGCAAAATCACTGTATTGCGTTAGTATCGTAAGATATACCAATTATACCTGTCGACCGATAAAAAAGCGCGAAATCTGTTCTGCGAAACGTCATGGTTATCCCCCGCCGAGAATCGGATCGTGCCGATTTACGCCGAGTATATAGCTACAGTGCATGCAGTATACAATATGGTATGGAATTACCTAAGGAGCTGACTTGTTCGTTTCATTCAAACATCGGGTCCCGGGTATTGCCAGAGGCATTGACGCAGATAGAATTATAGTGCCCGCTTACATAGGAACAGGTTTCATTCCGCAACGCAGTATTTAAACACGCTTTCCACGTATACCCCTAATCTGCATTTATGTAGCCGTTTATAGAACGGGGCTCTCTTATCTAATTTACAATAGAAGAATGCTATACTCTGTGCCATATGCGAGGCGATTCTTCAACGGAACTTAATCACTTTAAGATTATTGACATAGATTTATAATATAAGTATAAATTACTAAAATTTGCTGATTCATGTTCAAAGCTCGACGCGGTTTTGGGTAAGCCCAATTTTCGGTTCCAACCGTTTCCAAGACACATAAAACACACCCAAGTGACAAACAAAAATTTCCGTTCTCTCAAAAGTTTCCATCTCAATTCTAGATTTCATTAATTTATCTATCACCTGAGATCATGGCATTGACTAGTTGTCCTCGGCTCGACTGCCACGCTTATATGCACAGCTATTTAGCTAATTGGAAATACCTTATGAATTTGTTACTATATACGATCAAAGTCATTCCGCCCGTTACTGATCTTCGCTCTATATTTGAAAAATCTATACTGCGTGTCTATGCACATATAAATTGTAATTAACGTTTATCTGCATACAATTAGCATCCACGCAGGAAAAATTTAACCATCAACACCGACGGCGATCGACGGTAATTCATCGCTGCAGTAACTGATGTTATCGTAGGTTGTTATGCATCGGGAAAACCACGAAGATGGACACCCCCAATAATTTGAATAGTATAATAATTTTGACAACGTTCAAACGTTGCGTACGGTGCTTTACCTTATTCGTAATGTATTTTCCCCCATTTTTTCCGGTCTCCTTCTAAAAGCAGAAGGTTTCGACAAGCTTTCTCCTCGCCCTTGACCCGTCACGATCGGCGACGGAATTCACCGTCGCGGAGTTCCTAGAATATATTGACCAACACGAAAGTGCCGCTATATCCTACTTTACATTGTGTTAATTTTCGATTTTTTTCAGTTGCGTGCGTGGCAATCGGCATGAACGCTACCCTGAACGACGTGCGAGTAAGAACATCCGGTGAAAATTTATTAGCAAAGCCGTTCGGAACGGACCAGACAGCCGACGAACGTTTCGACGTCATCTTCGTCGGAGATTTGCTCTACGACGAGGAGATCGCTACGGTCCTGGAAACCTGGCTCGACGAGGCTCTCCGTCAGGGCACGAGTGTTTTTCTCGGCGACCCGGGAAGGCACGGTCTCACCGATAAACTTCGCAGAAAATTGAGAAAGCTGGCGACTTACGAACTGCCAGATAACGTTCGTCGAGAAAACTACGGGTTCGATACAGCCACGGTATGGCAGTTCTCGAATCACAACTCGAACTAGGTTTGAAACGAGTTTACGACGTGGGTAATAAACGTTTCGAACTATAATACAGCGATCAAAAGTCGATCAAGTTCAGCGTCAATTCCTTTGATTTTATGCGAAATGGGGAACAGAGTACACAGCTGTGTTTTACGTTCATCCGCGAATGCGGGAATACAGGCAAATCGAGTATTGAGGGTGATGAAATCTCGTTTGCATCTGATCAATTTGACGCGGCAAATAACTCCGGGGCTCAATTTATTATGGAAATAATACCAGAGTCCTACCTGTCGCACCAGCAGTGCCTCCAAGCTGCCTTGATTCGGGAGAAGCACCATCCTCACCGACGTCACGTTTGTTAGTTTTATTCTACACTCAAATCTCGAACGATCTACACCGAGAAACGAGACGATAATTATAATCTCGAGTGACATATTATAATTGTTAAACAGATTTACTTACCGGTTGTTATTTTTGTTCCGTTTCGACAATTGCAGCCTCTGTTTTGCACCCCGTTAAACGGGCATTGCAGCACGCATCCCTGGTCTGTGCAATCTGTAAAAGTTGCAGGGAATATACGTGTAATCTATCGAATTGAAATGCAATTAGAAAGTTACGCGGCAAATTTTATAATGATAAAAATTCTATAGTGATAGTATAAAAATGGATGAGCGAAAGTATAACGATAAATTGATGCATACGAGTAGAATGATTGTAATTGAATCTGGGTAAAAAAAATTTAATTATTAGAATTAACCAAATGTACGCGTCCGGTATTTCAGCATAGCTTGATAATAGAGGAGAAAACCTAAGAATAATAACTATTAAGAATAAATGGAAATTGACTGGTATACGTTTTTATATCTCTTTATATACGTGAGTCTTATTTTAACAGGAGTTCAGTATAAAGTCCCCCTATGTACAAGTCTTTGACTTCCTGTGGGATGCACCTAGGTGTGCAATTCAATTGTACTGATCCGTGTACTTTTTGGGAATAATATTATTATTATTATTATTTAGATAAAGCGCGTCAAAAAGTTTGAGTGAAAAAGTTGCGGTCGTTCGTTCGTTTATCGTACGATGTATAAGCGGCTCAAAACTCATGCGGAAAGCTCAAAGCAAGTTTTTCCGGCAAAGTTTCAACGACGCATTTTTCCCTACGGTTATAATCCCCGAGGTAGCACAATCGTGCCCGGAAAGCACTCGGTCGGATAAACTCTCGCTTGGGCGATACATACACACGTACGACAATTGCACCGAATAAATGAAAATGAGTAACGATTAAACTGTTTGTTTAATGAATATTGAAGTTTTTTGTATGCTTAAACATCCCAGGATTGGATCTATCGCACTAGTTTGGGATCAGCTTACCCTTTGCGGATCTTTGCGGTGCTTGAACCTCACAGTAGTTTCCGGTGAAACCATCCGCGCAGTGGCATCGTATCGCCTCAGCCCCCACGTGCCTGTTCAAAAAGGATTAAGTAGAAATCATACCTCCTTATGTTCCAAACCGAAGATGTTTATCGCATTCCATCTTATCGGTTTTGGCTGAACGCTTATTGCTGTACCTGCAGGTCGCTCCATTTTGACACACCGGGTGCTGCTGGTCATCCAGGCACAGGGGACCGTTGGAGCAATCTGCCCCGGTGAAACCGTCGAAACATTCGCACGAGAAGGTCCTGTGAGGAAAAAAACACATGGAGGCATGGAAACACGATGGTGCGTTGCAATGACGGCGTTAAATTTATATCCACGCTAAGTGAAAAGCGATTTGCGAAATACGCCCGATACATTGTGTATAGCCCAAGATACCATTACTCTTCCTGTAAGCGATTTTAATCGATAGACAAACGACCCTACGCGTCCGAACGATGTTGTGCGTCATTTGTATCCTATAGGAATCTCGCTGGGAAGCGAAGAAAAGTAGATAAAAATGAGGGAAAAAAATAAGATAAGCAAGGTGCAGGGTGCGTGACTCTAAGTTACATTCTTCTCGGAGGTTGAGAGACTGCTGGCTCACGTTTCTGCGGGAGGGTCTATTCTGTGAGGGATCGCGAATCGCGAAAGGGACGAGACCTCGCTGCTAATCAATCTAAGCCCGGCATCGGCTCCCCTCCTGATCGCCCTCCGCACTCGAACGCACTTCTTCGCGTCGCTGCCACGAAATTTTCGATTATCTTACTCCGATACAGGGGGGTTGGCCTCGACGGTCGATGTACATATAGCTGATATAGCTATAGCTGATTTTAAATTAAACGATCCTCAAGCCAGGGGTTCTCTCTTTTCTTCGTCGACGTTAAACTTCAAGGAGTTTAAACTTTGATCAAACAATTCTTTCCAGGCTGCACAGGACCCCCAGGAATACGTGGGCGAAAAGAGCGATTGAAATTCCGCGCATCCTGAGTCCCTGGGGTCAGACTGACGATTCTCACGTCGTACCGGGAATGGTATGTTCATGCGCATATACGACGAGGTGAAAGAATCGCGCGATATATATATATTTCCCGATATCACCGTTTTCCAACTCTCTGTAATGTAACAATTTTAGGACAGCGAAACCTCGCCTGCAATTTTCGGTTTACACTGCAAATAGCTTACGAGTAATTCGCTGCGACAAAACAGCTCCCGGAGTAGGAGCAATCCTTGACCGAGCAAGACTTCGGGTTGGTTGGTCCGCCGGACATCTCGTAAGTGATGTTGAAACCGAAGACGTTTAGAAGTCCATTGAGGACGCGGACGTGGTTTCCCTCGAGTCGGTCAAGGCCAAAGTCGATCACGAGGATCGGCCGGAAAGTCTTAAGCCACCGGAAGTCGAAGATGTTGCTCTCGGTGACCTCTTGGATCCTGGTAGCGCCAAGATTCGACGATTCTGACTCGTAGTAGGCGTACTCAGTGAACGTAAGACCCTTGTAGACGTACAACTGCGTCAGATATACCGTGATCGAGCCATTTTCTGCCAGCAGATCCGACGCGTCGATCACCCACCGACACTTTATAGGCACCTCGAACGGCCCCGGAAAATTTGGCGTCAGTATCACCCCCCTGGAGGCTGTCAGCCGGCCCCCGCAGGACGAATCGGACCTCGATTCAACCACCTTGACGAGGAGGCAGAGACGGCACACTTCCAAAACCAACGGCCAGATATACTTATTGTACATTTTAACTCTACCTCCTGGCCTGCCTCCCTCCACCCAAACCTGGACACAATTTTCAAGATCAAAGTGTTACGGCTTCCAATTGTATGTAGGTATGTATGATACTAATTGTGCCGACTGTATTTTAATTTTTCATTCCAACAGTTAAAGCCAGATCAAAAAGGATGCACATTTATCTGTATTCATAAATTTATTCAGTATAACGAATAGGATTGGAACATTTTATCTCCAAATATTTCTACTAATATTTTTATACCGTTGACAAAATAATTGCTATTAAAATCTCTCCGTCCAAAAGACGGATCTTTTTTCGCAGCATTAAACGAACTCCGCCTTAGAAATTGAAATGATCAGGGAATACTCATGATTGGGTAATCTGAATAACATATTGTGCAATGTGGCTAAAATAAAAACCAGCAGCAGTGCATATCACATGGAAAGAAAAGACGCGAATTCTCGATAAAATAAAAATTGTTCATCAGACATTCTAAGAAAAGAAGAAATACGTTAAAAACTGGCTCATAAAGTGTAAAAATTAAATTAGTTGAATAAAAAATTGAAAGAGCTGTTCCAAATGCAACAGTTTCTCGATTCTTTATACGTACATTCAGTCAACGTTTGTGTCTTAGGGAGTCGACAGTCAGTAGGAAATGAACAGCGACGTAGCGACGCGTCCTTTCTTGATAGATCCTAAGCGGTCGTCATCAAAATTACATAGAGGAACGATAATTCGCCTGTGTATAGCTGTACGCGCATCTGCACTTCACTGGCCTGCACCCATACCATAATTCCCCGATGGACGGTGAACCCGGGTAAATGAACATACATATATAGATTCGTAATTAATTGCAGGGTTGCATCGCGTCGGATGCTGCGCGGGGTAGACACCCTTTAATTTCGTCGTCTGGCGCTAATCGCTCGTCCCAGGAGCCGGTTTTGGGGTGATTTATTAAATTATCTTATCGCCTAGCGTGTCACGCAATGAAATTAACTCCCGAACTCCAGACCCCTGGAGAATAGCCTAAGGAGTTCGACGAATCGACGTATGTAGTCAACGTTAACGCGGCCCCGCTCCGATTGAGCTCGCAATCAAACTGGGTGCCCGGTGGGCGTTAGCTTGGCCTGTACCACTTTTCAGCCGATGATCTCTCGGGTGCGCGCACCCTTGGCGACGACGGCGCGCAACCACCCCCGCACTTGAAAGCGTACGCACACTTGCCAGGGAAGAGGAGGAAGACGGAAGATCAAGGGAGGCAAAGTCCCCGAAATCATAGGAGGGGAGATTGCAACCCAGTTCCCGGCTCAGAAAAACAGCAATCTTTCCTTGTCTCATTTTTAGTGAGATCGATCGAATATCCGCCCCCAATGCCAATTTCAAGTTCTAACGAGGATATGTCAGCTGCCTGAAATCCAGGGAGGGCCTTAAAATGGGCTGAATAAGATCGACTGTTTTGTTATTGTCAGTACCATTCCTGGGAATGGAATTATTTGTAGCAGTTGCTTGATATGGAGGTCGTAGCTGTTTACACTGATGAGCAGTAAGAGCCTGAAATAATTAAAATTAAGTTTGAGGATGCGATAATGCCTCTCTATCGAATGCTGAAAAATTGTTTGGGGGAAAGAAAAGGTAGGAAGTAATTCATAACACATGGTAGAGTATTCAAAGATAATATATATATTAGGGTGGTCCTTATTTTGGGTGAGTCGGAATTTCAAACCTCTCACCCCTTGCATATCTCTCATTTGCCAAAAAAAAAAAATGTGTGCAAAGTTTAAGCCCAATCGGACAACGTTTACCCGTGGCCCAAGAGGGTCAAAGTTTAATATTGGAGCCAAATGATAAAAACGAGCTTGAAGGCCTTATTTTATGTAGACCAGCGAAAAAAAATCGTAGCAGGCTATAATCCACAAGATTTCTAACTAAATTCACAACTAATTGAATGTACTGATACCGAGTTCCGCCAAAAATTTCTATGTCGAGTTGTAGATGTAAATACGTAGATTCTACAACATACGTACATCTACAAATACGTACATCTACAACTCGTAAATGTAATGTACGATGTAAATACGTAGATTCTACAACATACGTACATCTACAACTCGACATAGAAATTTTTGGCAGAACTCGGTATCAGTACATTCAATTAGTTGTGAATTTAGTTAGAAATCTTGTGGATTATAGCTTGCTACGATTTTTTTTCGCTGGTCTACTTAAATAAAGGCCTTCAAGCTCGTTTTTACCATTTGGCTCCAATATTAAACTTTGACCCTCTTGGGCCACGGGTAAACGTTGTCCGATTGGGCTTAAACTTTGCACACATTTTTTTTCTGGCAAATGGGAGATATGCAAGGGGTGAGAGGTTTGAAATTCCGACTTACCCAAAATAAGGACCACCCTAATATATATAATATGATATAGTATTCAAATAATGGCGATAGTTGACAGTTATTATTTACAGCTTTCGATGATAGTTTATGTACATCTTCATTGTTTCCGGCAACGGTAGCATCTGTATCTTTTCCTTAAAGCAATTAATAAACAAACGGGACCGAACGGAGATCGGCTTATCGGACTTGTGCTCACTGTAAGCTTTTTCGTAAGTTTTGCTCGGCGCAACAGTCGACAAGTCTACGTCCATGCTGTAGTCATCGACCTCTGAGTACGAGTGGACAGCGCTCCAGCTCGAGCTACTGTCGTCGAAGCAGTTATTGATGTCCGCGATTATGCCGCTGTCCGAATTATCCCGTTTTGCGATCTGCTTCCACTGTATCGGTACCTCATCTTCGCTGTCGCTTTCGGTATCGCTCTCGCTGAGGCGTGCGGTACGCTCATCGGACTGTTTTCCCCAGCTACAAAAAGCCTCACTCCTGCTGCTATCAACAGTGACAGCATCTGTGCCTTGGTTCTCAGCCATACCGGAACTCTCGTCCTGTTCCAAGTTATCGCTTTCGGTATCGCTCTCGCTGCGGCGTGCGGTACGCTCATCGGACTGTTTTCCCTGGCTACAAAAAGCCTCACTCCTGCTGCTATCAACAGTGACAGCATCTGTGCCTTGGTTCTCAGCCATACCGGAACTCTCGTCCTGTTCCAAGTTGGTACTCGGGCTTCCAATGTCTGCCGGAGCATCACCGTTCCATTTCTCCTCCACTATTCTATCTAGAGTAGCACCAACTCGCCGACCTACGGCGGCAGTTCTCTGCTGCAAGAGCATCGCGACTCTATCGAGTTGTAGCGGGTTACTCGTGGGCTCAGACTCGACCTCCATGTTGAAAATAAAGCGTGGTCGTCCTATAAAATCTACGTCCCACACAGGGCCTTCACCCTCATCGTCGTCATCGATGTTTTCGTCGTCTTCGTTGTCGTCCTCATCCTCCTCTTCTTCATCGTCCTCATAGTCGTCGTCATCCCACATTATTTCGTTGGACATTGGACAATAAGAATCATTTCGTGATGGATGAAGTGAAGTATTCATATTTCGCCTATCGAGTTCCGGAAACTCTTCCCAAATGTTTTCACGCAATCTATGTCTCACTATACTTCTACATAGTTCCTGGAGGGACATAGGTTCACTGTCAGCTGTAAAAAACATTTACGGTTCATTATTATTGTTCCAGGCTACATTTTTGTACCAACTCGGTAATGTCGAGTTATATTTAAGTCACTTCACTTACGCAGAGTGATTGAATTCTGGTCCGCTGGATCAGGTACGATCAGTGTTGCAAACGATACCCCCAAGGATTTTTTACATGCCCAGACGTTCTCGCTAGTCCTCGTGAAACAACATAGATGACCCTTGTAAGGCATCACGACCAATCCTCCAACTCGTACAAATCGTTTAATCGCATCTATGTTACTATCAGAAACTGCCGCTCCACAGTAAACCGCATCATATTCTTTTCCCGGTGTAACGCGCAGACAATTACCTGAAAATCAATTACTTATCACGTAAACAGAATTTACTTGTCATAAAAATATGCATTTACAAGTCAGAGAATGCCCTTGCATATTACCTTGTACGAACGAAGGCTCACAGAAATCAAATTCTTCAAGCGTACGTGAGTACAGTTTGAATTTTTCCAATTGCTCATAAGCATATTGAAGACAGTCTTCATGCAATTCGATGCCATGATTAATGCCATAGGGTCCTGAAATATAGAATTGCAATATTACTTCCATGTGACAAATAATTAACAGCAATCTTCTATTCCTTTATAATTTTCATTTTATTTCAGTGGTCTTTCGAAAGAGAAATCACCCAAACAAGTACATTCATTTGGGAGCATCCGATCATGGTTATAAATACATACCTAATAACAGGCCAGCCATTGTGCTCAAGTATCCAGTGCCGCTACCGATATTTAAAAAGCTCTGCCCAGGTTGGAGAGAAAGGTACTCCATCGCTACTCCATAGACACAAGGTGCAGACAAGTGGAGGTTCCCATGTTTCCAGGCAAGATCTTTGTACGCACTTTCCTGGTGTGAAGGAAGCAAGTAACTGGCGCGATCCACAGCTCTGAAAACAACTTCGATCTCCTTTCTCCGGATATAGCCAGTTTCCAATAAATACTCGACCAAGTCGTCATTGCTCTGGCCAATAGTAAGGGCTCCTCCCATCATCGAAATTAATTCAATGAACCTAAATAAATGTTAAATGTTCGATGTAAAAAAAACTTCGGACGCAGTGTAATTGACAACTTCTCATAATAAACAAAAATGATGTTAGAAGCGACGGGATAAAGAATCAAGGATATGACGGAACTGAAAAACTCTAGTAACGACTTTTGAAAATTGTCAACACAGTCCTGGAACGGTTACTGGCATAACCATGTCAGCTGTACATAATATTTACGTTAATTTGGAAAGATTGATAAATATCTTACGCAGGTCACAGGTAGCGGATGTCGATAGGGAACGTTGTGACGTCAGTTTGAACACCCGTTTTTCCAAAAATTGTTATTTTACGAATATTAGCGGCAAATAATATGGCGCGGTGTAAAACAACTCGAGTCTTTTGAGGTAACAATCACCCATTAGATACTGGCTTGTGCTCCTGTCGTCGCGACTCAATTGTTTTGATTAATATGAGAGTTCATCAAGAGTGTATCGAGTTTACGCATCAGCTGATAACCACCATTTTTATGCAACAAAAATACATAACAACACAAGCGATGCTGCGTGGATCTGCGCCGTTGCACGACAAACGATGAGCAGCACGGATGAACTATTTCAGAATGTAAAATGGCAGTTTGCAGGAGGGAAATTTGGAGAATTCGGAAATCCGGCAATGTCGGATAATCAGTCTCGAGTTTCTTTTATTATTTCCATGACCCGATGTCTCTCCCCCCTCCCCCCACCCCTGCGTTGCCTCGCGGTCAGTCAGTCAGGTAGGTGAGTAGCAGGCAACGCTGGAATTGTAAAAATTCTCGTCGACTCTCCCAGATGCACGCGAATGGGACCCTCTATCTGCGAATGGAACTCGAGAGCATAAGAAGTGACGTGCTACAACGCGCATGCGCATTCAGAATATTTTCTACACTGCTCGTATGATGGCGACTGACAACTTTAAAACGTGAGTTTGGGAAAATATTTGTTTCTTATATTTATAGCGTATCGTCAGGGGGGGAAAGTAGGCATGTTCGTCTCGGCATTAAAGACTAGCTTTCCGTACTGTTATAATTTCGTATGTCTCAGTCCATTGTTTGGAAAAATTAAAAACCGTCGAACCTGCAATCGTTGTGACCAATGTTCATTTATTCCGTTGGCCTATAGCTATAATCACTTCTACACATAGTAGAAGTTTGCACAATTTTAATATTGTTACAAAATATCGAATCGTTGAACATAAGAATACTCCTCGGTACGGAAAAATAATCAACAAGCTAGTCTAAGGTATGCTGCCTTATCATAATCTTCGCACACGTGTACATGTTTTGTTAGTTTATATTTTAAAGCTTAACTTTACACTACACGAACGAAACGAGACTGCATGCTTTCATATATTCAGCTTGGCCCCCGAAGTATAATACAGCCGAAACTTATCACAGCGTGTACTAGATATCGATACCAATGTGTTGGTCATTTAAACATATTATTCCGATCATTTGTATATTTTCATTATGATTTCTGTCTCGTCACATTGTTTCGTAATGTTATAATGCTATACTGTAATCAATTCACTCTTTCAACAAAAGTCTTGTAATTTATCGATGCACGGTCTAGCCAGAGCTACGACGCCGCGGGGGTGGGGGACGGTCGAAGATTTCCTTCAGTTTGTGACTAATTCCATAGAAACTGTTTGCCCTGTCGGGTGAGTGGAAATTATAGCGCCGCATTATTTCGTAACTTTATTTGACCTGCATACAGCACCGTACGGTTTGTGTATTGAAAAATCAGTAACTGTTGCCAAGAGTTAAACTCGATATGTGTATGTAATTCTGTATATTGAAATGTGAACATCCAAAAGAATAAAACTGTAACAAAAGGAAACATGAAATGAACAATCACGTGTAATATTGTGTTTATAATAACTCATTCTTAAATGGCAATTTTAACAAATAACTTGTCATCATAGCATCACTGCGATATCGTGCAGATATTCGCGTTCCCTGTTAAGTTTGAAGGAGACACGCTAAGTTAATATTTCAAGGTTTAGAGGTTATTATACTCGATATTATTTTCGAGCGAGTTTCATCATCTGTAGAGTGGCTTTAGAAATGGTTCACAAATTTCAATCCTTTATACCTATTAGGTTATTGTAATAATTGTTGCAAAGATTTTTCCAATACGTTGACAGTGAAAATAAAAATTTGCAATCATTTTTGTTTTGAAGACGGCTCCCCCTATGGTACCCTCTTTCTTGCGCCGCGGGATTACCAATCGCGTGGCAACGATTTTTGAGGTGTTTCTCTATGCCTTGTGGTTGGCCAGCGTCAGAGGCTTGGGACCAATCAGGTCGCAGCGTTCTGACGTCTACCTAATTTTCCAACATTCTCGGAGCGTCGACTCTAGTCTGTTTCAAAGTCTATGGCCTTCGCAGGTTATCGGTCGGACGGAACGCCGGGTTTGAACCGTGGGAACGAAGTTGAGCAAAGTGTAACTGCACGATTCGACGCTCGGCTCGGATACGTTTTGACTTGTAACTCTCGTGGTAGTTTTCGTAGAAATGACACATTTGTGGGATTGTTGAATAGTTAATGATCGTTTATCGTGTTGACAATTGCAACGGTAGATATAAGGTACTATATTAACGATAGATTTACTTTTCTCAATGACAATTGTAACTCGTATACTCGTTCGCGTTGTTCAAGAACGACAATAGAAAAATCAAGTTGCTCGAACGATCGTGGATATGCATAACAGCGCAGTGATTTTATTTCATTCAATTCTTTCTTGAATGCGAATTAATGCTACTCCGGAGTTACGCTCACTTTTACTCATGCTCGGTTAATTCAACCCAATGATTAAACTCTCTTCTCGAAAAAACATTCGGCGCGTATTTCAAATTTTCATTCAGTTATGGTAACGAACGTTCCGCCGTTTTATTTATTATCACCTCGACATATAGTTTTTATACTTTCTTACGTGATTAAAGAATTCAATTTCGTGTTGCATACCTTGTTTTCGTTTTTACTAATTAACGCTAATGAGTGCCAATGAATAAGAAATCTCCAAAATACCTTGTTTAAGTAATGCTTATCAATACTTAGCTCCAGTAGAATGGAGGAGGAAATAGTGGTGGATGATCACATCGAGACTATCAATGGTGGAACACATTTATCAGGGGAGAAAGCAGCAGCCGTTATGCCTCTTCTGTATATTCAACAAGGCAAACTTCATGCAGGACAGCCAGTATCCGGAAACCAGACGATAACTGCATCTTCTCAGTCCCAACTAGCTTCGATTATTACTCCAGTTAGTAAACTCATTTATGCACAAGTATATGAATAATAGAATTTTACTAATCGCTTGAATATTTATAATTTTTTTTTCTCCAGATTGTCACTAGCCAAAACAAAGTATTTATAAAAAGTAATTCTCAAGTAAGTACTGCTCAAAACAAACCACACATTATCATTCACCATCATCGGCCGATTACCACATTGAGCACGTCATCTAGCAACCAGTCACAGAAACACATCGTTCTGCGAAAAACTAATACAACCACAGCCCAGATTGTACCACTCCAAACGACTCAAGGATCCCAGCCACATGCGCAAGCAGGAAAGCACACCTTTGCATATCTCAGCAACCTTATTAAGCCCAATAAATCAAGGGAAACTGTTGTTATTCCAGCAGGTAAATTGACAAATAATGAGAATAGTAGATAGTAAACGTTGCGGTGATGAAGTTTTAGTGTAACTGAATTGTTTTCTTACAGGAGCATTATCCACGACACAAGTTGCAAAACCAAAGTTAGTAATTGCTCCTGTGATATCCCAGTTATCTCAGCCATCATCGGGTAGCACAACGCCTGTTCAGAGTCAACCGTCAAAACATACAACTAATTTGCTGCTCCCAGTCACCATTCCTCAGCATAGTGGACCTGCTAAACAGGGCATGTTTAATTTGAAAATCAACAATGGCCAAATCAGTACAGACAACAAAGGAACTATCACAGGTATGTTATTACTGTCCCTGCTTAAAAATTTGGTAAAATATATAAACGGATCAGAACTGATCAGAATTGAATTAGATCCATTTTGGTCAATTGGTAAAGCCATATCTAGCTTTTAGATGCCAATAGAAAATCAATAGGAATCGATGATTTTCAATGAGATTTCAATTTTTATAAGATTGCATGGGCTCTGGATGGGTCAATACAATATTTCTGTAGAACAAGTGATAGAATCCGATCAAAGTTTGCTAACCCAATGGGTTTAATTTCATAGCCTTTTAATGAGGAATATCTTGAATAGAATCCTGAAAAGAATTGGTGAATAATATCAACCGTTTTGAATTATTTCTTCTAATTGGGAATACCAGATTTAAATTCGAAGCCAAATTATGTTTGTGTGTTAAAATATTTAGAAAAAAAATTGCCAGTATTTTCCCTCTATTTGTTAAGCTCAACCACTAATTTTTAGCAGAAAATTCATCACTTGATATGGAGGTTTTTTCTTTCTAAGTTCTACGAGAATCAAAAGGTGGCAGCTCTGGAATTCATCCACCTCCGCTTCACCCATTGTCAAAAATGAGCTTACTGAATTCAGTAAAGGGTAAGGGAAGTTCAACCGATGGCATAAAAATAACGGAGAACGCAGATTCTGCAGTGATAACGCCGATTCCAAATAAAGACGATGATGCGCCACCCGAAAAACGGAAGAAAACTATAAGCAACATACTGCGAGGCAGTGGCGAGAAACGAAGCAAAAAGCAAAACTATTCAAAGTCGTCACAGGATAACGCGGGTGACGCACTTTGCTCACCAGTCAGTCTAGATTTAGATCACGATAAAAATAAAAAACGTCAGAATGATGACGACATTACTCTAATCAAGGTAGTACCCAGCGAAGATAAGAGACTGAAATTAGACGCGGCGTTGGACGATGAAATCAAGATTGAAATAATTAAATCACAACCGAGCGTCGACAGCGATGCTGCAACGGATTTTAATGGCGAACGTAAATCTGGTGGCCAGGTTAGCGAGTCGAAAGAGATTACCAGTAATTTTCATCAAACCGATCCGAATTTCGATCCTGCAAAGGTACTAGATTGGCAAGATGGTGTTGGAACACTGCCTGGCAGCACATTGAAGGTTATTACACCGTAGAAGTTTATTTCGCCGTATATTAAGGACGGTTTTATCTCCAATTTTAATTAATTATTTTTTAATTTTAGTTTCGTATGAATGAATTCGGGATGATGGAAATGGTTGAGGAAGAAGATGGCAAACAAGTAAAGGGAAAAAATAGCGTTGACAAAGAAAATGTATGTCTGTCACAAAATTCGTCTAATGCCAGCCTTTCAGCGATGAGTGCCGATAAAAAAAGTGGGTAAAAAATGTATTAATTTATATAAATGCTGAACTTATCATTTGCGACATGCTATACCTAATTTGGTTTTCTCTTACAAAGTAGAGGAAAAAAAATCGAGACCTGTTGCTGCAGACACCATTTATTGCTGCGAAAGTTGTGGATGCTACGGTTTGGCTGCAGAATTCGAGAGTCCAAATTCGTGTGGCCCATCCTGTACAGAGATAATAGAAGCAAAAAAGGTCGCATTAATACGCAAGGAGAAAGATCTGAAGTAGGTTCGACAATCGCGTAATATCTTTTTCATTAATTTATAGCGAATTTTATGAATAATTTAATTATTTGCAGAGAATTGCGTGCAAAACGAAATCGCAAGAGGTTATTGCAGGAGCAGCATCACCGCCACAATAATAATCTTGAACCCCAACAGCAAAAAGAGCAACAACCATCACAGTCACAGTTACAGCCTCAGTCACAGAAACCAAAGCAACAGCGACCACAGTCAATAGAGTCAGATGAGCAGTGCGTATCCAAGTCTGAAACGGACGAGGATCCTAAATATGGAGCTCCTACTCCACCGGAAGAAATCCAAGAAGATAATGATTCCAAGGTATCATTGACTTTTCGTACAACGGTGATACAAGTCGATGGGAGAATCATGAAATCCTTGTTCTAATATTCCTATCGTTTCACTTTCAGTACCCCTGGCAAACTGGAAAGTTAGGTTTTTCATGGGCAAAGTACTTGGAACACACCAAGGCCAAAGCTGCACCAGTAAAGTTATTCAAAGATGCTTTTCCATATAGTAAAAACCATTTCAAAATTGGAATGAAACTAGAAGGAATAGACCCCGAACATCCATCTCATTATTGCGTTTTGACTGTTGTTGAAGTCGTAGGTGAGTTCTGAAGTAATTATTACAGGTATTTTTCTTTTTTTTTTCATCGGCAAAACTAACATTTTTTTCGTTATGCTTGCTTTGATTAATAACAGGCTATAGAATACGCCTACATTTCGATGGATACCCAGAGAATTATGATTTTTGGGTGAATGCTGATAGTATGGATATTTTTCCTGTTGGTTGGGCTGACAAAAACGGTCACAAATTGGATCCTCCCAAGGGATACGTTGCGAGTAATTTTAGCTGGACAGCTTATTTGAAAACATGCAAAGCCCCAGCAGCTCCAAAGACTATATTTTCAAACAAAAGCGTGAGTGAAAATAAATTTGGATACTTATCTATTGCTAATAAGTACAATGTACACACACATAAATACAACCACATGTAATCCTTTATTCAGAACTAGGAGAGCTTTTACATAACATATTTTTTTTTAATATCCCGGTTGTAACTGTGTTTTACTTTAAAAGTCGTCTAATTGGGCATTTCTGTGCGACTTTTTCGGTTGCAGAGCTGTTTTTTTTTTCTACGTAATAGATAAATTCACGTATATAACATCGCATATTGTTAAAATTTCAGACACTTTTTCCAAACGGATTTCGACAAGGCATGAAGCTTGAAGCTGTAGACAGAAAGCATTCCTCGCTAGTATGTGTTGCCAGTATTGCAGAGCTAATGGATTCGCGAATATTGGTTCACTTTGATTCTTGGGATGAAGTATATGACTATTGGGCAGACGCGAGTTCACCCTACATCCATCCCGTCGGTTGGTGTCATCACAACGGGCACAGTCTTACACCACCAAATAGTAAGCCTCTTCATTGTCCCAGATGTCTCCTGTACTAAAATAAATCTGTATTTCACTCACGGTTTATGTTAATGAATTATCTCATCAGACTACAAGGATCCAAAGGCATTTACTTGGGAAGTCTACCTTAGAGAGACCAGATCGGTGGCTGCACCAGCAAGAGCCTTCAAACAGCGTCCACCCTGTGGATTCAAACGTGGCATGAAATTGGAAGCTGTAGACAAACGAGTACCTCAATTGATCAGAGTCGCGACTGTCGAGGACGTCAAAGATCACGTGTAAGTACGACTGCGTTGACTCGAGGAACTCCCAAGTACTTGTTTGGAGAAATTGTCACTGTTCCTTTTAATATCCAGGTTGAAAATTCGTTTCGATGGTTGGCCTGAACACCATGCCTATTGGATTGACGACGATGCACCTGACATTCACCCGATGGGCTGGTGCCTAAAAACTGGCCATCCCTTGGAGCCACCCTTGAGTACGGATTATTTTTACCTTCAGGGACTGAAAAAAGTCGATGAGCCTAGATAAATTTTTAGATTTATAATGGTTTATCAATTTTTGTGGTTTTCAGCGCCTGAGAATCTTAATGATCGTCCCGAATGTGGGACATATGGATGCCGCGGTATTGGTCATGTGAAGGGACCCAAGTATGCAACGCATAATTCTGCATCCGGCTGCCCATACTCACCACAAAACTTGGTCAGACTCAAACTGTTACCAGACAGACTAAACGTGAAACAAGATTCCTGTGACTTCGAAGAAGATATACATGACCGACCGAAGGGGGATAAATTTGAAAGAATACGAATGGAACGTAGTGACAAGAATGAAAAGTACTTGTACCATGACGATAAGTCGGAAAGAATATCGAGAGTCGAACATTCGGAAAATCCGTTCGAATTTAAACATGAGAAGACCGAGTATCCGGAGAGGTAAGAGTCAACATTGAAGGGTTTCACGTTAATTCAGAATGCCTACTTTCAAGTAAGATTATTACGATTTTTGATTCTTGTTTAGATCTGGAAGATTTCGAACCAATCACAGCGATGGGCAAACCGACGACGACGAGTCATCGAAGAAACGAAAAAAGCGGTAGGTCATCCATTCAGGACGTTATTTGATTTTTAATATATCGATTTCCAAACGCACAATCAATAAGAGGGCTGAATGTATGATCTTCATGTTTAATTTCAGACGAAAAATATCTGAAGAAATATCAACTCTCTCTCCGGCCGGATATTTCGGCGATGCATCAGCAATTTCGATACCGTATGCGGCAAATATTCCCGACAAACAGCTCCGTACGGAGATATATCACTCCGTTTACAATCCAGGATACAATCCACTTCCAGATGCTCCTCATATATGGGCTAAGCACAGTAATGCTTTGAACAGAGTTGTCGCCAAACAGAACACCGACCCACGGCGATGGTCGAACGAGGAAGTGATTAAGTTCATACACAGCGTTCCTAACTGCCGAGAAATTGGCAGTATTTTTCGTAAAAACGTAAGTATCAAGCATCCTTTTGCCTTGACTGAAATGAGTAATATGTAGCTTGTGTAATATTTTTTCGTTTACCAGAGCATCGATGGTGAGGCGTTTCTGATGCTAACTCAAGAAGATTTGGTCTCGCTACTCGGCCTACGGCTTGGCCCGGCTATAAAATTATATAATAGTATAGTTTTGCTGCGTCGACGAGCGGCATGAAGGCTCAGGATTGTGAGAATTACCATTCTTCATTTCAATGCTGGCGTTCGCAAATACGGAACAAAACAAATGTTTGGTAATCGCTGTAGAGAAGCGATCTATTTATTGAAAAATTTTAATGATGGAATTAATCTGAAAAATCTAAAGAAAAACGAACACAGACACACACATTTTCGCGATCATTGTATAAAGCCGAAATACATTTATGCTACATATACCTACTGTTAAGGATAAAATGTAGAGATAGTTACTTAGAATTAGAAACGGCATACCTAAAGAACTGCCGAAATGTTATTTGTATTGAATCACTTATAAGTATCTAAAATTTACAAATTCGTACGCGTATGACTTATTTGTTCGTGATATAATAATTACTATTATAGATTTGATGATTTATTATTATAATATATATATATATGTATTACTCAGGATCGAGAATGGTTGGAAAAACGAAATCAAGAATGATTTTTAACAATCATGTAAAAATGTAAATAAATTAAAATTTCATTATGCAAAACTGTCATGTACGCATCTGCGTAATTTCACTAATATGTATAGTAAATCAAAGATGTGGAAAGATGCCCGAAAACGAGCAAGGTAAAGTGGGATTTGTTAAATTCAGTCATCGACTTGAGTGATAAATGAAAACAGCATCTAATACCCGTACAAATAAAGCGATACATGAACTTTCTTTGAACAAGAGAGAGAAAGCTGGTCGAAACAAATACAACTAGCAGCTAGCATCATAAATCAAATAAAACGATCTCGTTTTATACCGACAAACCTGCATTCCTGTAAGTGATTTATAAACGTCGATGGAAATTATTCGACAACTCGATAGGTAAATTTAATAAAAACTCCCGTTTTCTAATCTGATCGAACGCCTCCGTTGTCGTCCTCGGAAACCGTGCGGTGCTTCTTATCCTCTTTTAATTGGAAAAATAAATGGTCCTCCACTGCCCTCGTTATTCGCTCGCGTTACTTGGTGCGCACGACGTGCCCCGTGGCTACCTGCGCTACGAGATGCGAGAGAACTAGAACTATGTGTACGTGTCGTGTATGCAACCGTCCCTCCGTCTCGACGGCCTGCCGATGTTTACAGCCTGGTGGTTCACGGGGGCGAGCGGAGTCCGTTCAGTCGGTGGTTCGCCGTGCGCCGCGTCGGACGTAATCGTGTCTGTTCCCAGCGTGGCGGAGTGTGGGCATCCTAAATTCGCCGTTTAATGTTTTGGATCCGGTGACGCGTGTGTTGTGTCAAGTTTTAATACTTCGTACTCGCGGAGCCGACACACTTGTTGAATATTATTCGCGAGGCGATTTGGCGCATCGTTGTAAGGTGGATGGGCACGTTGACGGTTTGTCGCGTGCCTCGCGACGTTACGAGATGCCGCGTGTGATACCGAGAGAGATGGATCCAGAAAAACAGCGCAATTAATACCTGAATATTCTCTCGGTAACGGGGAAAAATCTCGAACTACATATAATGACTCTCTTCGAGACGTTGACAAGGCTGAATTCGTTCGGAAACAGCCCCTAAAATCGACTGTGGAGTGCACGCGAACGACCTCTTTCAGCGATGTAAAGCGTGCGTGTACTGAGAGTTGCTGTATTGTAATTGTGCGGATGTGCCCCGCCGCGTGTTATGAGTCGAGTGCTGCTGCTGTTGTTGCTCGCTGCTGCAGGGAGGAAGGAAAGTTGCCGGAGGCAACCGACGACTCGGTGCCAGTCCCCAGGATGACCCGCGGCTTGCGAATGAGGCGAAGTCTGCAGGTGCTTGGATTAATTCTCGCAACCGCGTACGCCACCGTTTTGTTGTACCAGGCGGTTGCCCCCCGACAGGTGAATATCGCCGAACACGTTTATAATATCACACGAACGCGATTCCCGCCACTCCTCGGTGTTAGTCTTTTCTAATGTCGATTTTCAGGTGATTCGTTCCAATTCCGTCTCCTTGTCTCAACGCTCCGAATTCACCATGTTGAAGTTAGTAATGTTATCGTAACCGTTCATGCTGATATTGCTGTGTTTTACTACGGAGATGTAAAGATCTGGATGCGGCCCTGATTGCAAGAGCGAGGCGCGGGCGGCTGAGGCAACACATGTGCGTTATCCCTTAACTCCGGTTTAAGTAAGAGATAAAGGGAGAAAGAGAATGCTTTAGAGAAAGAGAATGAAATGCCCGCTGGCAAGAGAGAGAGATAGAGCGAGAGAGAAAGAGAGAAGGCCGCCAGACCTGATGTTGCACGTGCAACGAAGCAGGCCGTGCATTATAGGACGTAGCTTGTATACGTATAACTCAGTCGCCTGTCCGCTCTAATATAAACCATTTCACTTGCACAGGATTTATAAATTTAAAAAAAAAACCGGAAATAGAGTAAACCAAATTGTTGCCAATATCGAGCAAAAATATAATTTTACAATTGATGTGTTCGCGTCTTGATTCACTTGTTGTACTTCAGTGGCTGGAGGATCACCCTGAGGCCGTTGTCGGGGTTCCGGGGAACCCGGAGGACCCGGATATCGGTGTCGAGGTCGTTCCAATAACGCCACCGTTTGCGACAGCAACCGTCGCCCCTTCTGGCACCGCCCTCACCGACGTCTTCATCAGCGTCAAGACGACTCGACACTACCATTATTCCCGGCTGCCAGCAATACTCACTACGTGGTTCCAGCTGGCAAAAAATCAGGTCAGTAATGCGATTTTTCGCGAGAGATCAAAAAACACTATGGTTGTTTTACTGCTGCAGCGATACGCGTTGACTGCACGTCAGCGACGGTATGTCTAACTACATACTTAGATACAGCATCTTTTGGTGCTCGGCAACTTCTTCGTCGTGGGAAGATCTCACGAGACGACCTTTAACCCCGAAAAGGAACCTCGCGCGACCCTGCCGCTGCATAACAGCAACGGAAAGTTCAAGTCCGCGCAGAAAAGATCGTCGACGCGTACAGGCTTACGTACCTATCGTACCTAAGTTACGTACTCTGGTGGGTAGATATACCAGAGGTATAAATGAGTAGGGAGGTAGATTGGTACATCGTAATGATATCCACGCACGGTCTTTGCGTCGTATTCGCAAACCGGAGTTGACGGATTATTTAGAGGTTGACCATAACACTGTACAGGGTGAGAAAAAAGTACGGAAACGTGTAGAAATCTGGCGGGGCTCGGTGAAAAAAAAATGAACAAGGTTGGATCTTACGTAATTTTTAACAAGGGATTCAATGATGACCTTTGATTTGATCTTGAACCTCACCTTGAAGGTCATTTTGAGATCAACTTTGATTTTCAAATAGGAACCCCCATTTTTCGTGCCAGAATTGGAAAGAGCGGGAAATTTTACGTTTGAATACGTCTTAAGGTCTAAGGGTTAACGTGACCTCTACGGTCAGATCGAACATTCGGTGAAACTGCGGCGAAATTGTGAAAAAACCGATAGCTTTTTGGGTGTCGGCGGTAAAAATGTAAGAATTATAACGATTATATGGTTTGGATTGCTAATTGTCATCCATTCTGACGATTCTTTATTTTTGCATTTATACTTTGACCTTTGAAATAGATTTTCGCATGTTTCATAAACGACGATTTTCTTGGATATTTCAACCAACTTGGATATCATATTGTTACAAACGGTGAAATCACCTGTTTTACCTCCCTTTCAACTGATCTAGTAGTCATCACAGATAAAAGACATGTAAGACTTTATATGTTATAAGATGAATAAGGTGGCTGCGTCAACCGATGTTATTGTAAAAACAGTCTTGTTTCGGACGTTAAACTGTAAACACTTATTTGTCATTGGAGCATTTTATCAATATTTAATTTTCGCTTTTGATCGATCCGCTAATCAAGCTCACGCACCCGTATTTATTTCGTGACGTCCGCCAAAACGTTACAATATATTAAATGCTGCTATTTTAGCTGAAAAGCTAAAAAAGCAACAAATTGTTCTAAGACCTTGTTCATTCCGAGCTAGCTTACGATTACTCGGGTATCGGTGTATCCTATAAGCTAAACCGAAACGTGTCGCACTACAGCCGATGAAGATTGGATCAGGCGTCGCGTTTTGAGATGAGGATCTCTCGATCAATTAACCGAGCAACTTTAAACGCGGCTGCGTATATCTCACGTGCTTTCGGAAGGGCTTGGGGGGGTAATAAAAATGGTATTCTTACGATCCTGAGAGCCGTGAGGAGCGTCGTCCGGAACACCGCAGCATGTGTAGAGGTATCTGACCGACGGATCTCCTTGGGTTCGGTAGGCGCCGTGCCGTGCCCGGGTTTCGATTTCAAATTGGAGACAGGTGAGAGGGCTGCACGCAGCCTCGGGGTTGCGTGTTGTTTCTACTATTAGTGCGTCGTCCGTCGTGCGTCGACGCTAATGTTTCCCTTTTAATAATCCGCTCCATTGACGGAGAGTATTAAAACGAACGCGGAGTTCCAGCTCTCTTCTCGCGTTGCGGGCCGAACGGGCAAGGAAACTTTTAACGATCTCCATCTCTGCAACCCGCCTTTATGCCATGCCTGTGCGCGCTTATTTACATTCGTATTTATACGTCGTCTGTCGCTCCTTCGATATTATACACCACTCGAGTTGCATACAAATATACGTATTATACATACCTACGTACATTTATCGGGTTTTCTGTAAAATCCTCTCTCACTATTAAAGGTATTTTATACCATTTTCACGAGTTATAATCTTTCTTTAATCACCAGAGTGTTGAGCGCTGATTATTATATTCATTTTTTTTTTCGAAATCTTACTGAATATCTTCTCCGTTAGCAGTTAAGTAGATTTGCTAATAGGAAAACAGCGATTTACTTTCGCGAATGGAGATCCTTTCTTCGTCTGTCGACCCCCGGAGCAAGGCCGATGTCGGTTGATTATTACGTCGAATGATGCGGGATATTCGTATACACGGGGTACCCATCAATTTTTCGACCCTGCATCGATTATACAGGTATACGCGCCTTTAACCGTCGCGCGTGACTAGGCGAACGGACACGGTATTTAATTGGCCAATTATACCCTTATAGATATGATTTTTTATCCCAGCACAAGGTTTATAATCGTTTACCAATTAAACCCGTGTTGCATCGCGGTCGAACAATAACGCCTCTATGTGTATAATGAGTATAAGAATTCACCGCTAGAACGGCTTCTTATAGGTACCTTAGAAACAGCCTATCTGCACTTGTTATTAACCTTTCGAGTCGTAGTGGCAAGTATTCTTACCACCTATTTTGTATCCATTTTTTGTATATTTAAAGAATTTTTAAACATATCTCTTTGCGGTTTTGTCCTATTCTGATAGTGTACCGATAAGTTTTCAATATTTGAGAGTAATTATTGCGATACAATGTAAATTATTATTGTTAGAAGCAAATCGATTGAAAAAATCGTGAAAATTGAAGGAATAATTCATTTCCGAGAAAGTTACCGCTCTACACGTGTACACGTTTTACATAAATTACAAGTTTTCGGGGTCACTGATTACGAATCTGTGATCAGATTTTGAAAATTCAGCACGTTGAATCCAATCAGCGATCCCGAAGACCACTGCATAGAGTTTTTTCAACGAATTTGATTAAATTTGAAATTTTCGTTCACCATATTGGACCCACCATCTTGAATGTTTAAAATTTGATTCCAGATTCGTAATCAGTGACCCCAAACATCATGGAATACTATCTCGTTACAAAATTTGACTCGGCACAATAACGTGTGACTCAAACGGTTAAAATAGAATGTAAATAAAACCGTTAGCAATATTTGATTTTATTGAGGAAAAAAAAAAATTGTTGCCTCATTAGGTACGTCAAATTTATCGCAGAATTTTACCGTTCAATTCTTGGACTAAAGATAGTTAGCGGCGGTCCATTTCACCCGCGGTATTCGCGATTGTATTCTAATTGTACCAATGTAACGCTACACGCCGTGATAACACAACACCAGGCATAACAGACACTAACGCTGACGTCGGAACGACGTCTTTCGAACTATTATAATAATTATTCTTATCATCCGTATACGTGTTTTTATTTCATCTTTTCGTCACGGCTCGTTAGGCATCAGTCAGGCAGGCAGTAACTTCGTTAGATTCGTTGCAGCAGGATTAGTTTTCACATTCCACGAACGCTGACGATTCGCAATAAGTATGACGACTATGATGATAATAATAATAATAACAACAACAACAATAATAATAATAGTAATAATACTCGGTCGGTTTGTATAATGTATTACGTACAGCTTATAAGCTCGTGTGTTCGTGTTCATTCGCCATAAGAGCTGACTCGCCGCATAATTCTACTCAACTCGCGTATATACGTATATAATGAAAAACACCATGAAATGTGTTTTATAACGAGAATTAATGTATCCCATTTTTATTTTTTTTTTCTTTTCCAATGTTTCAGACTTGGTTCTTCACCGACAAGGACGACGCCGTCTTCCAAACGAAAACAAGTGAGTATAGGATTAAATTTTCTTACATGTTATGATATTCACATGTGTGTGTTTGTGTGTGTGTGTATGTTGGGGCTGATGGCTGCAAAAAAAAAAAAGGTTCATGGCTCCTTGAGGCGACACTACGAATAGCTCCGCGCCAGTAGCGGAAACATTGTATACATGTATATTCCACTTGTCGTGCACGATGGTATGTATACGCTTGGGTGGTTATGACGAAGCTGCAATGGCGGAGACACCTGCATTCATCATATTATACATAAATATTATCCGCTGTACCTAGTTGAAACAGAGCCGTGCAAGATTCCCGCCTTTGTTCGTCGTTCATTGCATTATAACGAACGTTGGTGCTTATTACTACCGCAGTATCAAGTGTCATTCGTCGCGGCATTAGCAATAAGACTGCAGTCTGACTTATTTGTATATCAATGTTTATGTATACCTACGTTGTATAATAAACCTCGCGCTCTTGTGACATTCAGCTTTTGAATAACAAAACCGAGACCAGCCAAGAATCTCTCAAGCTCTATCATCGCTCCTTGAATTATTGTGTGTATTGTACTTATAATATGTAGCAACAAGGAACGAGCCTGTAGCATGCGACGACAAAGTGTGAAAAAAAAAAAATTTTTGTTACGTATATATAGCGGAGGAGAAACGAGCAGCGAGGGGACTCGGAGCCATGAAATCGTTGATAAAAACTCCTCCACAGCGACAGCGTAGCATTTTGAACTCTTTCCCTGTTCCCCTCTTGTGTCTGCAATGTATCGTACGTGTACAGTGTTCTGTGTGAATATTGCTTGCACGCGTAATATAGATATTTTTTCCCTGTTTCAGATGGCCACATGATCAACACCAACTGTTCATCGTCGCACAACAGGAAGGCGCTATGCTGCAAAATGTCCGTGGAGTTCGACAAGTTTTTGGAGAGCGGGAAGAAGTGAGTGATTTTTTTAAATTTATAGATTTTTAATAATTACCTGCACGCATGCGTAACGGCAAACTCGTGAATTTCTTCCCGACGGATCGTCTTCAGCTGTATACGGCAGGTTAACTTCGAAGAGATGGAAAAAATGAGTCCTGCATATTTAGGGCCAGGCCCAGGGGCCTCTGTGTACCCAGATAGGGTCCGACCCTTCTCGACTCTCGAGCGACCCTCCCGACGTAGATTGTTTGACGAAATATTTAGTCTACTTTTACGGCAATAAAGTAAAACTGAAAGCGACGAAAAGGTCTCGCCGAGCATATATGGTTTTGTCTCGCGTTTTTAGTTTTTCGGCATATTGTTAGTTTTCTTTTTATTTTATCTCCCCGCAGTGTCTCCGATCCGTAAAAAAAATTTACAGTCTACACGGTCCCACCGTGAAGGGGAAGAGTGAATCAGCGAGAGAGAGAGGTAGAATAAAAAAAAAAAGAAAAAAAAACTGGAGGCCCGAGTCCAGAAACAGGGTCGTTAATTAAGAATTAGCCGGTTAATTAACGTTAACTCTGAGTTAGCTTCGGTCATCTCGTTTTCCACGATTCTGCTGTTATACCATACACGTGTGTGTGTGTGTGTGTGTGTGTGTGTGTGTGTGTGTGTGTGTGTGTGTGTGTGTTTTGTGTGAATTTCTAATAATCCCGTAGTGCTGAGGCAGCAACAGTTTGATCTCTCGCTTAACTCTTGCAATATTAATTTATCTATCAAAACTAAGTGTCTAGGTAGCGTTCAACGTAATAAATATAATGTTGCTATCTGTTACAACGATATGTGAAGGAACGTGTAAATTCGCGGACGTCATTGACGGACGTATCCACGAGCTTCGTCATCATCGTCATCATCACATCATCTGCTCTCCTAATTCCGACTCGACGCACGTGTCTCTATTACTTTCAATATTCCAGGTCGTTTTGTGTTGTAGGATATGAGACGTGTACCGCAGGTGCATCATTGGGTTTTAGGACAGTAACCGTATAACAAAACTCTTCGGTATACTCTAACTCCAGCGGCTATACCCACCGGCGTCCAGCTACCTGCTCATCCGTAAATCTTTTACAATTTCTCCGCGTCTCTTTCCTAGGTACAACCTATTATAGGTAGATATATGTGTATACATACCTATACCTTTCTTCCCATTCTCCGTTCTTTCGGTGAAGTTACGTTACCGACTGCGGAATGCATAGCGGAACACTTGCAACCTTTATCCGATTTTTGGACGAGAGGTTTGCTATATTTTCAACGGTATATTTATTATTATAAGAGGGTTGTCCAGTTACGGCGGTAGATTTCTGACGACGATTTACCAAGAGTTGTGAAGTAACAGGAAATTATCATAATTCCGCAATTTGTTATGAATATAAACCTCTCGACCCGACTGTAAGAATACTTTACGTATCACATATGTAGGTACGTGTTGCTCTGAAAAGAAATGAAATCATTAAGAATACCAGTATTTTTTAATCATAGTTATTCCACCTTCTCTTGTTATTTATTTATTATATAAATATCGTCCGTTGATGGGACGTAAAATATTGATATTGCTCGTTGATCCTTCTGCAGTGTTTGTTTAGCGGCGAGTTTTCAATCTTTTTCGGTTCCAGGCAACCACGCTGCAACCCCGAATCATCATATTCCAGCAGTGTGAAAATATTGTTTTTTCTTCTCGGTGCAAGTTCCGTCGCGCATTCTCTACGTGTAAGAAAAACAATGCTAATGGATCAATATTATGCTTCTACTTCTTCTTCTTTGCGACGTTACGGCCTTGTTATTTTTGGATTATCATCATTATTATTATTATCATTATTATGGTTATTATTTTGTTCCCGTGAAGAAATTTGTTAAAAAAAATTGGCCGGCGTGGACTCGTGTACCAAACTGAAATTGTTCTTACAGATTTTTATGCCGCCGATGCATGGTTACATGGTAGCCGACCCTCCACTCGACTCTAGACCCGTACTTGTACCGCAGGGGATCCTGGGCCCGGACCTCGGGGGTCCGGTATCTTGTAATAACGAAAAAGGGGGGAAAAAACAAAAAAAAAAAAGGTACGCGACGGCGGCGCCCCGGACACGTGTTTCCTCGATGCAGCGGCTCGTCGCCTCCCCGGCTCGCCTCTTTCCTCCTTCTTCCTCCTTTTTCCTCCTTCGCTCGTTCCCTCCTCCGCAGACCCGGGATCAACAGCAACCAGCTGCCGGGCAAACGATTCAATCTTCATTCCGGGACGGGGTGCAATGCTTCTCCGATGTCCCGCCGTCCCCCATACGTAACGTACGTGCACACGAGTTATACGAAGGTATGCAGTCGGTTGGTACAGTAGAACCTCGATTTTTGTCCCGCGATTCTCGAAGTGATCATATTTTACCCCGTGTAGCATTCAGGTTTTTATTTTATATTTTACAATCTCAAACATATTTAGCTACACTGGTAATGAGGATAAAGATCTCTGTTTATTGTGTAACTATACTGTCTCGACTGAAATTGTAATTTTTTTTTTTTGCCATATACGTATATTTGGTTCTTGGTTGGTAGAGAATGAAGATTAATTCATTCGATCACTCTTGAGAGATTCATCGTCGTCGAATGTTATCGGAACTTCGAGTGCTTATGACATGGAAACGGAAAGCGCAACGAAGGTTTTTCAACATCGAGGTCCTACTGTATAACTTGCAGGTTTTACATGCACACACCTTGGCCAGGTATTTCTAAAAAATACTGTGCCACGTGTATGCGTATAATACATCGTGCATGTATGTATGTATGTGTGTGTGTGTGTGTGTCACGTTTAGAGAATGTATGCGGGCCTGCAGTGTATCTGCTTTCCCTCCTTCTTCGTTTACAGTCTTTTTCTCTCCTCCCCTTGTTGTAATCCTATTCGTTTCTCGTACCCTTCAGTGAGTTTATGCAATGACAACGAGGACCAAGAATTAAACGCTTCGTGGACCGTGTATAACGTATTTGGATGTATACGTATGTGTAATGATTAGATGTACTACTACACTGAATCGGAAGGAGGGGGGCGGGGGTGGGGGGGGGGATAACTATAGGAGAAAATTGTCTGCCCCCCTCCCCCACCTCTCGTCTACCGATCCAGTCATTGCGTCGTTGACCCCTTCTCTTAGGAGCCCTCATTTGGTGTATATATACTTATGCAGTGTAATGGGGAATGAAAGTAATTGAACGCCGACGGATCTATTAAATTGCCAATCGTTTGATAATAATTTAAACGGCAATGTGACCGTCGCTGTTCAACGTTGTATAATACATATATGTCGCTCTCCGTGCTACGACCAGCCAGCCAGCTAAGCGAGCCAGCCTTGGCACGATACTTGAATTCTTATTCAAACAAGTGTTTTATACGGGAGGCAATTCTCGTCTTGAACGATTTGAGATTCCTAAAGTGTTTTTTATACAATCGAGAATGTATCTTTGGTTTGTCCTCGTATTATTCGTTTATCCGTTAAAATCGAATTCGATACAAATATCCCAACGATATACGAAATTATGCTTTAAGCAACGTCCGATCTACTTTCGAGCTGTCCGTATAAAATTTCTAACACATTTATCACATCGTATTCAGAATGGATAAAAGATAATTTTACTTCGGATAACCGAATCGATTCTTCTCGTTTATCATATCACATTTATATAATATATCATACATCCGACACCGAGCTCACAGCTGCGTTATGTTACTGTACATTATGTCCCGTACCGTTTGTATTGCGTCTAACTTTCTGAGTATTTTTCTTCTTTATCAGTCAGGGTAAATTTGAGTATGTATATATATATATATATATATATATATATATATATATATATATATATATATATATATATATATATAATACATATGTTGCCCGGAGGTTAAGATAAGATTTGCAACTGCGTCGTGTTGAAATATCCTCACCTTATATACGAATATTATTTGACACGGTTCAATATGAGGTTTCCTTTTGCGATAACGAACGTCGTCGTGAAACGTATACTCTAATATCGTACAAACATATACCATAGTATAAATAATAGGGTCGTCGACAAGTTATACTTTCAACGCCAGCGGTATGGGTATACCTATAATATACCTGCAATACTGGTCCAGCAGCTCTCGAGATAGATTATAGAATCGACCTGGACAATGGAAAACGAGCTTTCATTGTACAGCTCGAATATATGGCGTGTGTGTACAATTGCATTAATATATATATATGTATATATATTATTATTATATATATGTGTATATATATATATATATATATATATATATATATATATATATGTGTATATATATATATATATATATATATATATATATGTGTATATATATATATATATATATATATATATATATATATATATATATATATATATATATATATATATATATATATATATATATAATGTATATGTATATATATACACACCTATACGTAGACAAGGGAAATATCTTATACGCGAGCCGAATCGCTGCTGCATACGACGTGGTGCACGGTGAATATACGGGTCACGGTATAACGGTGGAGAAACGGTAAGCGTGTACCTTATATAACGTGTAGGTACCTACCTACCTTGCTTCCTTCGCCTCCCTTCACCTTCCTTAATCTTCGTTCATTCGTCGTACAGCCTCCCGAACGAATTTCCAATTAACCATCCGGCGCTTCAATTCGTTTTTAACATAACGTGTATAACAACGATCGTATGCACGAAATCGGTAGTGCAAAACGTATAGGAGACACCGGCGGTGAGTCCCTCTTTCGAGTTTCTCGGACGTGGCCCGCTTCGGAAAATATTCAATGTAGGTATACGCGTACGTATGCATATAAATCAACGCGCGCGAATGGAATAATTGATCGATCGATCGATCGATCGCGAATAAACGTATATATCGTACATGCGCAGGTTATACATACATGGATGTCTGCTATCCACTGCGGCAGCAACCTCGCGTCGTTGATCGGAACACGTACATGCATACCTACTCCTTGGCGAACACCTGCACGTAGTCCGAAGCTCTTCCCTTACACCCGTGTTGTGTAAGTGTTATATACCTGTGCATGTCTACACACACGCCTCTCTTATGTCTTTGAAGCCGGGTTTAAGGAGCCAGCGGGTTCTCAAACTGGTTTGCACCTGATATCGCGACTCGCCGACCGGATGACGCGTTTTAATGCTCTTCATGCTGCGTGCCATGCAAATCTCTCGTGTATAAGAAATTTACAAATACCTGTCGGTATACCTGTTGTATGTGCATGTAGATGTTGGTTATAGGTACGTGACGTATTTGTGTGTGTGTGTGTGTACTGCGGTTGGTATCGGGTATGCCGTCCGTGCATCAGACCCGGTCAACCGCAAGCTCGGAGAACGCGTATAAGTAGGTAGGTAAGTACCTACACCTCTCTCTCTCGCTCTCCCTCTCTCTCTCTCTGTGTTTCATTCGATTTCTCGATTTTATCCGAAGGGCTTGTGCAGATCCAATTTGAAGTTGCGACCACGTTGCGTGTAATTGGGAATTTCACTTAGTTCTGAGTGATTTTTATAATTCTATAAAATTTCAACTTCACTGCATACCGTATAATACCGAAGCTTCGAAAATAATCAACAAGTATAAGGTCACGGCTGTCGGACGGATCGTTTTCGACCTAATAAATTCTCGGAGAGAGTAGAATTTCCGGCACCGCGATAATTGCACCGCTGATAAAAAAAACTAGGCGAGGTATCAGGTGTACGCTGTACGTACTTACGTTAGTATACGTATACGTATACGCATCTGTATACATAAATACATGGACGTACGTACATAAGCCGTGGTACGACGAGCCCCGGAAGTAACTCGTTGACTCTCGCCGCCGCGCTCATTGGTACATCCGGTCCGATTGCTTACGGCGGTATATACCTTGCACCGTACACGATAACTTGATAGACTGCTCAAATAACGAACAACAAAGAGCAAACTCGGCACAGGTCCCCGGCAGCCCGGACTTGGCCAGATGCTCCACCGCGTTATTATATTATAGGTATAAGTAAACGCGAGACGGACACACGCTTCGTCCACCAGATTGAATTCCTGCCCCGCGGTGATCACCGGTATTATATCTGAATAGAATTTTTCAGAAGCACGTGTCTCGTTGTTGAGATATAGTTTTTTTACACATTGGAAAATTGGCTTTTGATGTATTTGGATTTTGAGTCCAAAGTTGGTTCTAGATGTCAAATTTTGATTTCTTCCATGTAACTTGTCAAAGAGAAAATAGTTTTATTGGATAAAGCTTAAAAAAGAAAAATTACCTATTTTCTCAAACATTTATTGCAAGTACCTTAAACCTTATAAGTAATAAATAAGGATTTTGGTAATTCGTGATTCGATGTATGGAATCAAATGTTTTTTTATTCAAATGTGACGTAAAAAAAAATATTTGCTGAGTGAGCAGCTAACGGTCGAATGATCCAACGCGCATGCGCCAAAATTCTAGACCAAAAGCAGTTGTTTTGTCAGGGCAGCGAACATTTTTGAGGTTACATACATGGCGGCGACCTGTCGTTTGAGCTTACGACGGTTTGTCAACCTGACGAAACAACTGCTCTTGTTTTAGAATTTTAGCGCATGCGCGTTGGATCATTCGACCGTCAGCTGCTCACTCTGTGCATCACATTCGTCATGAAAATGAATAAAAATCGAAAATTTTTTGTTCCGAACTTACGCTGTTTAATTGTTGTTGAATCACTGAAAGAATTTTTCCGTTACAAGGTGCGGCAGTATCTATCATAAAATTAATCTGGATCCTTTCGTTCGTGCTATATTCCATTCGCGATATCATCTATACATGATATACCGCAATTGCATTTCAACTCGGTCGCTGAAGGGATACAAGAAATCGTGTTGCGCAAACCCGCGTAGATCAAGCGCGCTATAAACATAATTAAAATCTGTTATTAACGGACAACGAATAAGCTGGTCAATCGAATTTGTTTGGGTTAGAATTAGCGACGATCCTCCTGCAGTAAATAGCCTCCGGCAAACAATGAATACCTTAACGCCCTGAAGTACGTTGCAGACGAGGTGTGTCGTCTACCTCCGTGTGTATTACATACTGCACCTACACCTACATGTGCAGCAATTGAACGATGCACGGTATTAAATGGATGCAATGTGTGCAGACCGATCCTTGTTTACAGTATCCATAGATGGAAGAGATGCCAGAGTGCGTAAGCCTCGTCGAATATTCCGAGGTTAGGGTGTATATACAAGGGTAAGGTTATAGACTCTGATTGTGAGACGTGCGGAAGAGACCGCGATGCGTGGTAGGTAGGTAGTTAACTCTTTATACATGACGGTGAAAAGGTCAACATCCGGTGTACAACGTATGTCCGGAGATGTACGAGGTGTACACATATACGTACCCCATGTATACCCGCACCCATGTCCCCACCGGGGGATTCGTACCACACTAGGGTTTAAACGTTTACACAACAATTAAACGAGCGTATAATTCCCACGCGGTCCTGTCACGTACATCGAGGATGATGCGTTGTCGAACCACGCCCTTGGAAAACCAGGCTCCGCGTAAGGTACTACCGAGTATCCCGGATAGCAAGCGAACCTCGTACTCGGGTATTGACCATCCTATTCGATTAACGCGTATTAAAAGGCAAAGCCGCGAAGAAGATCCAAAGAATGAAAGGCACCGTGTCGCTAAGAGGGGAACCGTGTTCCTCTCTTCCCTATGCAAAGTATTCTTATACCCTCCTATACGCGTAGCTGATACCCGCTCTGCTCCTCGATCCTTGGCGTTCTTCTAATTAGCGGTGTCCATCCGTTACAAGAGAGGCATGCTTCCCTTCGTTTTTTTCTTTACTCATTCTACCAGCCTACGACAACCGAGTTGCCTAGATCACAGGCCAGGCAGGTGTACGGTCATCTAGTCGAGCTGGATGTACCTGTATAACTCTAAGACTAGGTGTTCAGCGTATGCTCTACGTCTAATAGGTATTATCGGTAGAAGTGTTATTATATGGTATAGATCGTGACCCTTGCGGTAATAATAATTAAGTGCACCTTTTGCGGTGGATGTGTAATTTTATATATAGGTAATCAACCCCTGCAATTGTTCCTTCATCTCACCTGGGATTTCTCATCCCTTTTACTCTTTTATTGTCGTCTTGTGTTAATTGTTTTCCTTTTCTTTCATGGTTCGCAGGTGGTTTTGTCACTTCGACGACGACAACTATGTGAACGTACCGCGACTGGTCAAACTGTTGGACGATTATGACCCGCGGGAGGATTGGTACCTTGGCAAACCGTCGATACGAGCCCCTCTCGAGATAGTGAACAGGGAGGGAAATCCACCGTCGAAAAAATCGGTGAGTTTCAAAAATTCAATCAAGTTATTCAGAATTCATAAATATCGTATTGTATACGTGACGACGTTGATAAATCTCGACGCGTTATAATCGTTCTGATTATGTGCGTCGTGGTAAATCGGGTTGGGTGAAAGGCAGCGGGGACCGATCGAGGCGTGGATCATGGACCGTGGATCGTGGATCGTGCCGTCGTCTGGATCGCAACATAATATATCTATACATAATATACGCCGCCGCCACTCGTCGTCTCGCAACTCTGGTGACCAGGGGTTGACCTCTTGGTGGGTGTGGCTCCTGTTGCCGCTGCTGCTGCCGCTGCTGCTTGTCGGACGGCCGACATTATTATACCCAACTCATTTATTACAACGCCACGCGAAAGCGTGTTGTAGGCCATAGCCTCGGGATATCGTATACTCTATATAACTTGTGTACAATCCGTATGTGGTAACATGTAAAGGGATACTTGGCGTGGTAAATTCCTGTTATTCATGAGGCAGCTAATTGAGAGGAAGGAAGTTGGAAAATAGAAAAAGATTATTCGCTGCAGGGGTGTCCGGTTGTAAAATTTAGACGGAAAATTCTCGAATAGTTATCCATGATTACGGGTCTCTGTACGAAATTATTATGTATGGAAATTACGTATAGCGAGTAATAGACATTTTTATTTCAACCACATGGTGTAATGTGATTCGAATACTTGACAAGAAAACCATTCGTTTCCCGGACAGTGCATTTACTGCGGTTATGCAGGTATATCCTGTAGATGATTATAATTGGCGTGTATATTTTTTGCACTAATAACCAGACGCAGTAATCTCGATGCCTCGAGGCTATACCGTGTCGTACGCCATGGACATGCTTCGCGTGTTTGCTCCAGCTTACAATCGAGCTAGGAGATTCCTTGCAACCTTCGGACTATATATCTATATGAGAATTAATATTTGAGGGTACAGATGGATTGGTTATTTCATTTACTTACCCATTTGGCGCCCGTTTATAGCCGAAGAAGCAGTATATAAAGGACATTGCAAGAAAGAAACGATAAAAACGATACAGAAATACAGAAGACTTGAACGTAGAAGGCTTGATGATGTAGAAGGTTTCCATGATGTGTCACAATTTGGACGAGTGAAATATTGCTGTTTTGTGGCGGTAATTTTTTGTTCACTTTTCAATGGCACGGAGTTTATTATTATAAAGACGTTGAAATTTCATTATATGCATACCTACCGCAGAATAGAATCGTAAAATTGAGAACTTTATTCTTGAATCCTGGTAGGATGGTTGGATACGGAAAGGTGGATAGGCAAAAACTAGCTCTGCTCTCAATTAACTACTAAACACTGAATAGAAAGGAGAAGAAATAGATCGCGATGCGAGACGTTGTAGATTCGACACGGTTATAGGTACATTATACAGTTGACAGAATCATTTTGAACAAAACAAAAAGATGGGAGTCCCAAACCGTGAAATAGTGCAGCAGTTCTTTAGACAAGTGGTATGCCAAATTCGTCGATTCATCCAGTCAAGGTGTTTGCGTTCTGAATTAAAACCATCCACGCAAGGTTTCAATATTTTGGAGGCTTGCGATATTTTTCCCTTTTTTTTTTTTGTCGAGTGGCGGTCCGTTATACAATAGAATGTGCTCCGAAGGCAGGATCAGCGGCAGCCGTTGATGTTGACTCGTGCCGCAAGTCGACTGGGTTCAAATTCATTGGGATACAATTCGTTTTTTTTTGCGCGCGCGCTTTGCAACCAATCGTCGGTGAAGAGAGAAAGATATAGAATGAGATACAGAGGGGGGTAAGAAGGTTACACCGAAGAAGGCGCCACGCCCTAGGTGAAAGGCCTTTAGTCTTTTCCATAATACAGCGATGTTCCTACTCCAATGGAACCGTCATATATACGTACATGTACCGTACACGTTCCGAAGATGTAGATGGACAGATAGAAGAGCGGAAAGACGGACGGACGGACGGACGGATAGATGGATGGATAGATAATTTAAGATGTACGTGTAATGTGTGTAGCCGGAGGTGTATAATTTAACCTGTCAGACATGCAACTTTGGAGTTGGACGAATAGGAGAAGGAGAAGAACAACGGACAGAAGATATTACATTCATTCAAACAGTTCTTTTTCTTCCTTTGATATACATCTAACTGGAATTGACCGTATATAATATAATGTTTACTTGCAGTACGTTATACTATCGCCAGAGATGCTGCGAAATTTGCAAATTAAATCTTTACGTATAATTACGTGCAATATGAATTTCTTGGAAAGTACTCATGGAGGGGAAGTGAGAGAGATAGAGAGATTCGTTAATAGGCGAAGGAAAAGGGAACCGATGTAAGGAGGAACACTGTGTGCCTGCAGTGTTCTAGTCGGCGAGACTCGACTTCGCCTCGGACAGTTACCCATTGTTTTTCGAATTTCACGCTCCAAGTATCTCGCTCTGCTCGAGTTATACTCTCCATTAAATCCCGCATTATAAACCGCCTTTGTTAACCGTTTCCTCGGCTTAACTGTTTTAAATTATGCTTCTTCTCCGTAATCTCCTCGACTACTTCGGTATAATGGATGTTGGGATAATCCATGCATAAGGTGTTCTGAATTTTGAAAATTTATTCGCGATGTATGATAGTGATCTGTGTAAGTATTTAAATATGAAATTCGCGTGTCGGTTCTGATATACGCACCGACGTGTTCGTAAAAACTTTTAACTCTTCCGAAAGTAAAAAATATCATTTCAGTTTCCGAACACACACTCCAGGTAACTTACACATGTGCCTACATTTGATTACGTCAATAAGTTCCCGATACTAACTCCCGAACTAGCAAATATTTGTTATTCTATTTCGCTTCGCTGAAAGTAAAATTTTTGCTTATCGATTTATCCATATTGTGTCTGTATAGGCATGTGGAAGCGGGTTTCACTCGCCACTTGTGCACATATACACACCTATGTACTCTGTTCTGGAAACCGGCTTCAACAACTTTAGAGGCCAACTCCAATCGACGTGCAGCCATTTAGAATCTAGTGTATTGTTATACAGCATGCGTAGAGAGAGTTGTGCAAGAATACGTATGTGTGCGTAGGCTGAAGATAGCGGAACTCTTTACCGCCCCGGAGGGATGAAATGTAAAACAACTTCGGCCGGTCAGCTACTATAATATGATACATGTATCGTTTCTGAAACGCGTTTCTTTTCCGCGATACGTGATGGAGCAAAAACAAAAAATTTATCGAAATTTGATAATGCTGTCACAGCGGCTGAACAAGCTAATTAATTTAGCGATTAAACTAGACCCGAGGTAATCGGAGCGTGAAATTTCAAATGAGCCGGTCTGGGCTCACGACTCGACGAGTTCCGTAGTCCATTGGTTGGTTGGATGTAGTGTTCTTTAACCGCGTTACTAATTTGCCTCGCGTACGCGTCTATATCGTCTTTCAGTATAACGACGACGACGATGACGATGATGATGATGTACATATCATAGTGGCGAGGAAAATTTTATCTCATATAGAGGAAATTGACAAACTATACCAACCAATGGTGACCATTGACCTGAGCAGTACAAGATCATCCATTATTCAGTGTTAAGACGAGGTGATTGCTCCACTGAACCTTGAAGCACCTCCGTCGGTAGTTCTCTTGCAATGTATTCTACACCGTCTAAGCAAACAAGCCTCGCAGCATTCAGTGACCCTCGCGTCGCTGATCGTTGGATATATATTCTAAAGGTCGTAGATTAACAGCTGGATCACGCGCGCTCGCGCGCACGCGTTTTACGTGCGTGAAATTCCGATCGAGGTCGTTTCTTCCCTGCCAGTATACGACGTCGTCATCCTCCTATGTCGAGTTCTCTCGGTTGCGTGAAACAAAAGCAAACCCAGGTCGACGACGTTCCTGCAACACCGCTACGACGAGCCTTGCACGTAAATATACTTACGTGTTTCGTACAGTATCATCGGAGCAAGCGTGATACGTTACAAGTAAAAGAGAACCGGGAGATGCGAAGCGGTAGAAACAGGTTGGGCTGCTTCCGGCGTCCACGTGGGTCCGGCAGAGGATCAGGTAGCACCTGTCCCTGCGGCCTCATCGCTGCAGATGCTGCAGGGGATGCTGTCGAGGTGATGGGAGGGGTGATACGAGGGCGAGCAGCAATCAGTCAGTAATTTTAATTATCGTTGTGCGTATTTACGACGCGTAATCGCTTAGCTACGATCTCGTATCCTCCTGTGATTGGCCCGATCTGTGCTGCTGGTCCCCTCCTCTCCCCCCTCCTTAACCCCCCCCCTCAACCCTAATTCGGTCTCGGTAACGAAGAGCGGTCAGGGCCTGACTGCCTCCTCCCATGTATCGATGGGGATACCAGATTGTGACCGCCTCTACGACTAATTGCATTCCTAAGTCCCAAAGTCGGGTGGTGTGTGTGAGAGTGTGCGCACCTCGACGGTATATGCATATATTTATAATACCTACGGCGGTAGCTATGTAGATTATAATATATACACGTCGGATATCTAATTAACTATCGGTCGTGATTGGTCGCTACTCACGATGATCACCCAGGTATCACTTTCATATTTTCATTCTCATTTATTACTTGTACTCTTGCGCTCTCTGCGTCTGCGGTGTCTCTGTGGTTGATGCGTGTTACATATACGCAATTGGATGAGAAAGAGAGGGATTCGGTTTGAAACCGATTTTATGATGAGTGGATCGTCGCGATTTAGTGGTATAGATACACACATTTTTCGTAACAAGGAATCCAACGTAGCGATTTTGAGTCTCTTGATTGACAGGATTTTTTCCAAAGCGATTTTATGGAATGTTGAATAATGTCGAGTATAATTCACTTTGTATATAACAAAATCCGATCATGTGAAATAAGCCTGCAAGCTCGCGTCGTCCTACCTACACCGGGAACGGATCGCATCCTTCATATCGGGAAGCGTATTAAGACTAATCGGAAGATGAGATGGACCTGATACACGTTACACTCGGCGAAGAACGCGGCAATGGTGATGGACGGGGGATAATTGGTCGCATACAGCGTCACTCATTCTACGTGGGCAGCGGTAACTCCTCTTTTACCTACCTCGAACCCGTCTTCGGAGGCCTTGCATTCCTACATGCTAATAAGAATTTGGTATAATGAGATGGTATTTGGTGTTTCACGTTGAACATCCTGTACAGAGGCAGGGTATCGTCCCTTTTGGGGTTAACACGAGTCTCAGTCGCAACTGCAGAGACGCTCCACCCCAGCGTATTCTATCCGAAGAGAATCTGACGATCTGAGAATCTGGCATTCCTCTCCATCCCCGCACACAACCGTCCCAACCACCCGGCGGTATCTTACGCATCCACCTATATCCACTTCCTTCTACCGTTTTCAAATTTATTACCAGTGTCACTCCGGGTCGAGCCGGTGGTCCGCGGGCTGGAAGTTAAGAGTCAGATATGATTCATCGTCTACTTGTTACTCGATAAATATTAACGAACCGTATTTCCTTCCGATGATGTATTTGTAGCTATGATAAGGGGTCGATAAGGGAAGCATGCCGCGTTAAACGCGTCGGGTTGCTCAACCGATCTCTTACCTCGATATCGTTCACTAGAATTCGGATGATTAACGGCCTTCGCTATCTGGATCGCCGCATCGAATTTCAATGCTTTTGATGATGTACGCTCGAAAAAGTTTCTCTACCTCGATTTATTTACAGTGTACAGATGATGCGTACATTGTACAATTTGTCGAGCTTCGTACTCCGCAAGACGTGACTCTAAACCTGTGATTCGTTTTTTGTTTTCTTGCAGCTCAAGATAAGGTTCTGGTTTGCCACAGGGGGTGCCGGTTTCTGCCTAAGTCGAGCCTTGGCGCTGAAGATGATGCCGGTGGCCAGGTGAGTTATACGTAAACTTACCGAACTTACTTCGGAAAATCGAATAGCGTATAATTATACGTATCAATTTTTAACCTTCCTTCGTGCAAACCTCGCTTTTCCTTCTCCCTTTTTCTTTGCTCGTACGCGCGCATGGATAAGGCATGGAACGCCAAACCGTCTTATGCCTAGCCCGAGGTCCGAAAGGAACCCACGTATCATTTACACATGTGCCCCAGCGTTGGGAGCGCCTTGCGATTGCACGGCTGGGCTACCTCGTAAACCTGCAGTGGGATGTTATGCCCATACGCACAAGGTACCTACGCGTATTGGATATACGTACGTCTAAAAGATTATCGTCGAGTCATTAACCGACCGCGGGATATAACTCCCTGGTCTCTTTCGCGTTGTTGTACAGCGCTTGAGTGTATGTACCTATTATTATAATATATACGCGGTTGTAATTATCCTGCGACCAACGAACCCGTATATGCCTCCCGTCGCGCAACGTCTTATACGTCAAGTTACGATACCCGTACAGCAGTTGCCTGTAGGAGTACTCACTCCCGGTATCCCTTCCTTTCTCTTTTTCATCACCGATTTTCGATGACGGTCATGACGACGACGATTATTCATTTATTTATTTATTTTTATTTTTCTTGGAAAACTTGAGTCATTTTTTTTTTTTTTCTACAAGAGGACCGCAGTTTCTCAATATCAAGATATCGGTCTGACATGATGGATCTACTTTTATTGATAGTATCTTCGGATCTATCTGTACGAGTCCGATGTTGTACGGATAATAACCTATAGAAAATGCCGCGTAAAGTATAATTCGGCTGCTGCGGTTTCGGGTGATTTTTCACAACCCGTACGTTCAGGAGAGTCGTCCTTATTGTTGGTAAGGAATGTGACGCGGTGCCCACGGATCACTTTGAGGAATTCAAGCGGTAACGGGAGGGGTTCGGGGATAGAAAAAACGCGCGTCCCTTTAACAATCTTCTGACCGAAATTTCGATTTCGTCCAAGAGGTATTTTAACGAGGCTTTATATACCCGCGGACGTGCCGACGACGACGACTGAGAACGACGCGCCAGCCGGGCATCGCGATTTCAGTCTAATCTTCCCAATTAAAATCAGCCCACGTACCGCCGTGTGACGCCGCTCTCGATCCTCCGGTCCCCGCGACCAGTCTTCAGTCTTGATCCTGGATCCTGGATCCTCGATTCTCGATCCCCGATCCCCGATCCCCGATCCCGGGGGTCGGGAGGGAAAGGACCGAGTGTATTGAGAATCCGCCAAAGTTATTCCCTAATGAGTGACTCCGGACTAACGGGCAAACGGACAAACGGATACCGACCGAAGTTGCCGCAGTCGAGACTCAAACAAAATGCTAATTACATACCGATGCACAGACACAGCTGCCGGAGCGCTTCTTTGCACACATCTAACATTATACATGTCCTTAATTAGAACCGTGAAAATCTTACCACGAAATACAAGAGATACGCCCGGTGCGGTGGGAACGCGAACGAAACTATGGCTGAAGGCTCGTTTGATCGCATACGGTATACGTGCACGTATATGGCATAATACGCTTTTATACTAGCTGTGACATCCAGCCCTATAAATCGGCAGCGTTTTTTTTTTTTTTTAATCATTCCAGTCGAATGAAATTCGAATAGCGTTGCACGCTGTGACGCGAGCTATATCACCAGAAATAAAGGGTGAATCAGAGTTGTTTATTAAGTATATCATACGGTACAATCGTCTGAGAAAGTTAGCAGACCGAGGAATTAGAGAAAAGCTTGGCAGGTGTTCCCTCATCCTTTATACCTGTACATGTGAGATAGTTCCGACGGATGAAGACGTTAATATTTTGCGAATTGACGGTACCATCAGATTTGTATCACGTATGGTCTCTTTTCAGCGGTGGAAAATTCATCAGCATTGGCGACAAGATCAGGCTGCCGGACGATGTGACCATGGGATACATAATAGAGCACCTACTCAAAAAGCCCCTGACCGTCGTCGAGCAGTTTCACTCCCACTTGGAGCCAATGAAGTTCCTTCACAAAGAGACATTCCACGATCAGGTATACAACGTACATTTATTCATTGTTATGTTTGTATCGTGCGACAGTTGAGCACCAATAATTTACGTATCGCTTAATCATATTTTGTCACCTTTACTTAGATATCATTCAGCTTCTCGAAGAACGCAAAGGATGAATGGAACATCGTCAAGATAGATGGATTTGATCTTAAATACGATCCAAAGAGGTCGGTATACCGCCCGCTTGTTTTCATTTAGCTCTGAAAATTTAAGCTTGATGGTGAATTCATGTTCTGAAATTATTTTGCAGATTCAAATCCATCCATTGCTATCTCTTTCCATACTTCTCATATTGTCCTCGAAGATGATGATCATCGTGAAACGCGTAAGAATTTCGGACAGCGAGAATCTTCTCAAAGTATGCGATGGATGTGAAGAAAAACGCAATCGTCAATCCAAATTCCCGTGATACCGTGTTACGGGTAATACGGTACCATAAATCTCCCCTCACTTTGTTTTTCTTTTACTAATTTAACGTTCATTCAAATTTGAATGCACGTGTTGACGATGGAATTATCGAACATCTTGCGCTCAACAGAGGTTTTTATCTCTGCGTTGATCGAACCTTAAGCAAAAAACGAAGATTCCTTGTTCCCAATCGTCCCGATTCTTCGTGCTATTTTCATGAGCACTCGCATCATATTCTACACACACACACACATACACACACACACACTGTGTTTTGAAATAAATATATATATACATATACGTATACAGATCTGCATTACATGCGTGGTTATATATATAGCGAGGTGTGTAAATAAAAAAAGGAATTTATATATATTACGATTGAAAATGTGAATGTAAATCTCTAAAATTCGTAGTTTCGCTAGCTCGCGTATCTTTTGTATTATAATTTTCGCGGGTATACGTTATATACGTAACTTGGTATGATATCGTAATATAGGTATGTATAAACTAGTCCTCCTAGAAATTATTTAACAATACCTCTTTTCATTATAGTATAGTATGAATTTTATGAATTAAGCAACGGTACTATATAACAATTTGTCATATTCTTTCATTTTTTATTTCTCTCGCTGTGATGCAATCGTGTGCAATATGGAATCGTTTATACTGTGTTATTGTTATCGAAAAATTTAGTAAGCAAATAACATGCAGTAGCTATATTGGAACGTTTCTGTTTCAATCTCATTTGGTTTCTTCGTGAACCCTAGAGGAGACACGTTCTATTCATAAATATATTTGTGTACTGCATTGGTGTGATATAATAATAATAATCATGTAAGTAACAATAAGAATAATGAATATCGCAATAACAATAAGTATTGTTATTTTAATGTAGTAGTAGCGAAATTGTTGATACTATAGTAACGAGTATAGATATATGAAATTATAAGATAATAGCCTGGATGTAAAAAGACGTTTGATAAGTAACATAAAAGGTTTTCGATAACACTTTGAACGGTGCCGATCAACTGTAAGAATAACTGGATTTCACTTATCGACTAATGAATTATCAATAAGTATACTATCTTTTGAAAAACGGTACATGTCCTGAAAACTTGAACAATGATCGTTCTATTGCGAAATGGATTGAAGAGTATCCTGTGTTTTCAACGCATTCTGCATGTAACTTCCAGTTGGTTGACCGGTTCAGACCAAACTGTAGTTCGTTGTGAAATGTTGTCGTAAGGCTTTGTATTGAAGAGGATCTATATGTATTATACACATTGCTAGGTGATAACATATATTCTTTATTCTGTAAGTGAGTGAATTTCATGATTGATTGTGAGTTAAGGCACTCTTCACGTTACAAACGGATTGCTAATATTCGATATCTTATTGGATGTTACGTTAGGCATATATGTACGTTATTTGGTGAAAATGGAGATTGCATAATGACTTTTGTACATTGTCACGTTGCTCAAAGCAGAATAAAATGTATCATAGAACTGTTACCATATAAGGTGATATTGTGTTACCTACAATGGCTATAGGTTTATATCGATGGGTCCCACTGAAACGCAGGTTCCCGGATAGAACAGACGAATCTCGCCAGAAATGTAATACAGACACATCATAGAAAATGCTACAGCCAGTGTATACAAAGCTCTATGTAATACTTGTACCATCTTATAAGATACATCCGTAAAACATCTGTTTTCGTAGAAACCGTCGATATTAGGTATATATCATGTACATGCTTCTACTCACGCCAGCATAGTGAGGTAACACGTTGGTCAGCGAGATATATCCGTGGCGTAGAAAATGTTTGTATTTTAAGCATATTTTGTATCAATAAAGCGTAAACTACATACGAGTATTTTGCACAATATGATATACAACCACATTCCTTTCCCTGTCCTATGCATGTCTCTGTTGTACGTCAACTGAGTCTCTGATCAGTCAGTATACTTTTGAACTGGAAAAATAGGTTGATATAATGTGTGAATATATAGGGCGTTTTCAGTAACCTATTTAAAATTACGTCGGAATAGTGCCACAATTAGTTTATTCCAGCACTTTTGAAAATCGCGAAAATTTTCGCCAAAAATTCAAAGGGGTTAGCCTTCCTTTTTTTTTGACTTGAAAATTTTTAGTCTCAGAATTGATTCGTATGACTCTTTCCCGACCAATTGGACCCCAAGGAACTCAGAAAACGCAGCAAAAGGAGCGTGGGATCAACGGGAGAGAAGATACGAGGAAAAAAGCACCTGCTGAAAAATGTCGAAAGTTCAGGTTTCAGTTTTTTGGCTGTAACTTTCGATGCGTTGATCGCAGCGTATTGGGACTGCGCCCAATCGATTTCTCTCGCAAAATTACGTCGGAATAGTGACACAATTAATTTATTCCAGCACTTTTGAAAATCGCGAAAATTTTCGCCAAAAATACAATGGGGTTAACCTTCCTTTTTTTTTGGCCGAAGAATTTTTCGTCTCAGAATTGTTTCGTATGACTCTTTCCCAACCAATTGGACCCCAAGGAACTCAGAAAACGCAGCAAAAGGAGCGTGGGATCAACGGGAGAGAAGATACGAGGAAAAAAGCACCTGCTGAAAAATGTCGAAAATTCAGGTTTTCGTTTTTTGGCTGTAACTTTCGATGCGTTGATCGCAGCGTATTGGGACTGCGCCCAATCGATTTCTCTCGCAAAATTACGTCGGAATAGTGGCACAATTAATTTGTTCCAGCACTTTTGAAAATCCCAAAAATTTTCGCCAAAAATACGAAGGGGTTAACCTTCCTTTTTTTTTGACCAAAAAATTTTTCGTCTCAGAATTGATTCGTATGACTCTTTCCCGACCAATTGGACCCCAAGGAACTCAGAAAACGCAGCGAAAGGAGCGTGGGATCAACGAAAGAGAAGATACGAGGAAAAAAGCACCTGCTGAAAAATGTCGAAAGTTCAGGTTTCAGTTTTTTGGCTGTAACTTTCGATGCGTTGATCGCAGCGTATTGGGACTGCGCCCAATCGATTTCTCTCGCAAAATTACGTCGGAATAGTGCCACAATTAATTTATTCCAGCACTTTTGAAAATCCCGAAAATTTTCGCCAAAAATACAAAGGGGTTAACCTTCCTTTTTTTTTGACCAAAAAATTTTTCGTCTCAGAATTGATTCGTATGACTCTTTCCCGACCAATTGGACCCCGAGGAACTCAGAAAACGCAGCAAAAGAAGCGTGGGATCAACGGGAGAGAAGATACGAGGAAAAAAGCACATGCTGAAAAATGTCGAAAATTCAGGTTCTCGTTTTTTGGCTGTAACTTTCGATGCGTTGATCGCAGCGTATTGGGACTGCGCCCAATCGATTTCTCTCGCAAAATTACGTCGGAATAGTGGCACAATTAATTTATTCCAGCACTTTTGAAAATCCCAAAAATTTTCGCCAAAAATACGAAGGGACCCCGTTTCGCCAAAAATACAAAGGGGTTAACCTTCCTTCTTTTTTGACCAAAAACTTTTTCGTCTCAGAATTGATTCGTATGACTTTTTCCCGACTAATTGGACCCCAAGGAACTCAGAAAACGCAGCAAAAGGAGCGTGGGATCAACGGGAGAGAAGATACGAGGAGAAGAGCACCTGCTGAAAAATGTCGAAAATTCAGGTTTTCGTTTTTTGGCTGTAACTTTCGATGCGTTGATCGCAGCGTATTGGGACTGCGCCCAATCGATTTCTCTCGCAAAATTACGTCGGAAAAGTGCCACAATTAATTTATTCCAGCACTTTTGAAAATCGCGAAAATTTTCGCCAAAAATACAAAGGGGTTAACCTTCCTTTTTTTTTGACCAAAAGATTTTTCGTCTCAGAATTGATTCGTATGACTCTCTCCCGACCAATTGGACCCCAAGGAACTCAGAAAACGCAGCAAGAGGAGCGTGGGATCAACGGGAGAGAAGATACGAGGAAAAAAGCACCTGCTGAAAAATGTCGAAAGTTCAGGTTTCAGTTTTTTGGCTGTAACTTTCGATGCGTTGATCGCAGCGTATTGGGACTGCGCCCAATCGATTTCTCTCGCAAAATTACGTCGGAATAGTGCCACAATTAATTTATTCCAGCACTTTTGAAAATCCCGAAAATTTTCGCCAAAAATACAAAGGGGTTAACCTTCCTTTTTTTTTGACCAAAAAATTTTTCGTCTCAGAATTGATTCGTATGACTCTTTCCCGACCAATTGGACCCCGAGGAACTCAGAAAACGCAGCAAAAGAAGCGTGGGATCAACGGGAGAGAAGATACGAGGAAAAAAGCACATGCTGAAAAATGTCGAAAATTCAGGTTCTCGTTTTTTGGCTGTAACTTTCGATGCGTTGATCGCAGCGTATTGGGACTGCGCCCAATCGATTTCTCTCGCAAAATTACGTCGGAATAGTGGCACAATTAATTTATTCCAGCACTTTTGAAAATCCCAAAAATTTTCGCCAAAAATACGAAGGGACCCCGTTTCGCCAAAAATACAAAGGGGTTAACCTTCCTTCTTTTTTGACCAAAAACTTTTTCGTCTCAGAATTGATTCGTATGACTTTTTCCCGACTAATTGGACCCCAAGGAACTCAGAAAACGCAGCAAAAGGAGCGTGGGATCAACGGGAGAGAAGATACGAGGAGAAGAGCACCTGCTGAAAAATGTCGAAAATTCAGGTTTTCGTTTTTTGGCTGTAACTTTCGATGCGTTGATCGCAGCGTATTGGGACTGCGCCCAATCGATTTCTCTCGCAAAATTACGTCGGAAAAGTGCCACAATTAATTTATTCCAGCACTTTTGAAAATCGCGAAAATTTTCGCCAAAAATACAAAGGGGTTAACCTTCCTTTTTTTTTGACCAAAAGATTTTTCGTCTCAGAATTGATTCGTATGACTCTCTCCCGACCAATTGGACCCCAAGGAACTCAGAAAACGCAGCAAGAGGAGCGTGGGATCAACGGGAGAGAAGATACGAGGGAAAAAGCAACTGCTGAAAAATGTCGAAAATTCAGGTTCTCGTTTTTTGGCTGTAACTTTCGATGCGTTGATCGCAGCGTATTGGGACTGCGCCCAATCGATTTCTCTCGCAAAATTACGTCGGAATAGTGCCACAATTAATTTATTCCAGCACTTTTGAAAATCCCGAAAATTTTCGCCAAAAATACTAAGGGGTTAACCTTCCTTTTTTTTTGATCAAAAAATTTTTCGTCTCAGAATTGATTCGTATGACGCTTTCCCGACCAATTGGACCCCAAGGAACTCAGAAAACGCAGCAAAAGGAGCGTGGGATCAACGGGAGAGAAGATACGAGGAAAAAAGCACCTGCTGAAAAATGTCGAAAATTCAGGTTTTCGTTTTTTGGCTGTAACTTTCGATGCGTTGATCGCAGCGTATTGGGACTGCGCCCAATCGATTTCACTCGCAAAATTACGTCGGAATAGTGACACAATTAATTTATTCCAGCACTTTTGGAAATCGCGAAAATTTTCGCCAAAAATACAAAGGGGTTAACCTTCCTTTTTTTTTGACCAAAAAATTTTTCGTCTCAGAATTGATTCGTATGACTCTTTCCCGACCAATTGGACCCCAAGGAACTCAGAAAACGCAGCAAAAGGAGCGTGGGATCAACGGGAGAGAAGATACGAGGAAAAAAGCACCTGCCGAAAAATGTCGAAAATTCAGGTTTCCGTTTTTTGGCTGTAACTTTTGATGCGTTGATCGCAGCGTATTGGGACTGCGCCCAATCGATTTCTCTCGCAAAATTACGTCGGAATAGTGCCACAATTAATTTATTCCAGCACTTTTGAAAATCCCGAAAATTTTCGCCAAAAATACTAAGGGGTTAACCTTCCTTTTTTTTTTATCAAAAAATTTTTCGTCTCAGAATTGATTCGTATGACGCTTTCCCGACCAATTGGACCCCAAGGAACTCAGAAAACGCAGCAAAAGGAGCGTGGGATCAACGGGAGAGAAGATACGAGGAAAAAAGCACCTGCTGAAAAATGTCGAAAATTCAGGTTTTCGTTTTTTGGCTGTAACTTTCGATGCGTTGATCGCAGCGTATTGGGACTGCGCCCAATCGATTTCACTCGCAAAATTACGTCGGAATAGTGACACAATTAATTTATTCCAGCACTTTTGGAAATCGCGAAAATTTTCGCCAAAAATACAAAGGGGTTAACCTTCCTTTTTTTTTGACCAAAAAATTTTTCGTCTCAGAATTGATTCGTATGACTCTTTCCCGACCAATTGGACCCCAAGGAACTCAGAAAACGCAGCAAAAGGAGCGTGGGATCAACGGGAGAGAAGATACGAGGAAAAAAGCACCTGCCGAAAAATGTCGAAAATTCAGGTTTCCGTTTTTTGGCTGTAACTTTTGATGCGTTGATCGCAGCGTATTGGGACTGCGCCCAATCGATTTCTCTCGCAAAATTACGTCGGAATAGTGCCACAATTAATTTATTCCAGCACTTTTGAAAATCGCGAAAATTTTCGCCAAAAATACAAAGGGGTTAACCTTCCTTTTTTTTTGACCAAAAAATTTTTCGTCTCAGAATTGATTCGTATGACGCTTTCCCGACCAATTGGACCCCGAAGAACTCAGAAAACGCAGCAAAAGGAGCGTGGGATCAACGGGAGAGAAGATACGAGGAAAAAAGCACCTGCTGAAAAATGTCGAAAATTCAGGTTTTCGTTTTTTGGCTGTAACTTTCGATGCGTTGATCGCAGCGTATTGGGACTGCGCCCAATCGATTTCTCTCGCAAATTTTCGTCGGAATAGTGCCACAATTGATTTATTCCAGCACTTTTGAAAATCCCAAAAATTTTCGCCAAAAATACAAAGGGGTTAACCTTCCTTTTTTTCTGACCAAAAAATTTTTCGTCTCAGAATTGATTCGTATGACTCTTTCCCGACCAATTGGACCCCAAGGAACTCAGAAAACGCAGCAAGAGGAGCGTGGGATCAACGGGAGAGAAGATACGAGGAGAAGAGCACCTGCCGAAAAATGTCGAAAATTCAGGTTTCCGTTTTTTGGCTGTAACTTTTGATGCGTTGATCGCAGCGTATTGGGACTGCGCCCAATCGATTTCTCTCGCAAAATTACGTCGGAATAGTGCCACAATTAATTTATTCCAGCACTTTTGAAAATCGCGAAAATTTTCGCCAAAAATACAAAGGGGTTAACCTTCCTTTTTTTTTGACCAAAAAATTTTTAGTCTCAGAATTGATTCGTATGACGCTTTCCCGACCAATCGGACCCCAAGGAACTCAGAAAACGCAGCAAAAGAAGCGTGGGATCAACGGGAGAGAAGATACGAGGAAAAAAGCACCTGCTGAAAAATGTCGAAAATTCAGGTTTTCGTTTTTTGGCTGTAACTTTCGATGCGTTGATCGCAGCGTATTGGGACTGCGCCCAATCGATTTCTCTCGCAAATTTACGTCGGAATAGTGCCACAATTAATTTATTCCAGCACTTTTGAAAATCGCGAAAATTTTCGCCAAAAATACAAAGGGGTTAACCTTCCTTTTTTTTTGATCAAAAAATTTTTCGTCTCAGAATTGATTCGTATGACGCTTTCCCGACCAATTGGACCCCAAGGAACTCAGAAAACGCAGCAAAAGGAGCGTGGGATCAACGGGAGAGAAGATACGAGGAAAAAAGCACCTGCTGAAAAATGTCGAAAATTCAGGTTTCAGTTTTTTGGCCGCAACTTTCGATGCGTTGATCGCAGCGTATTGGGACTGCGCTCAATCGATTTCCCTCGCAAAATTACGTCGGAATAGTGCCACAATTAATTTATTCCAGCACTTTTGAAAATCGCGAAAATTTTCGCCAAAAATACGAAGGGGTTAACCTTCCTTTTTTTCTGACCAAAAAATTTTTCGTCTCAGAATTGATTCGTATGACTCTCTCCCGACCAATTGGACCCCAAGGAACTCAGAAAACGCAGCAAGAGGAGCGTGGGATCAACGGGAGAGAAGATACGAGGGAAAAAGCAACTGCTGAAAAATGTCGAAAATTCAGGTTCTCGTTTTTTGGCTGTAACTTTCGATGCGTTGATCGCAGCGTATTGGGACTGCACCCAATCGATTTCTCTCGCAAAATTACGTCGGAATAGTGCCACAATTAATTTATTTCAGCACTTTTGAAAATCGCGAAAATTTTCGCCAAAAATACAAAGGGGTTAACCTTCCTTTTTTTTTGACCAAAAAATTTTTCGTCTCAGAATTGATTCGTATGACTCTTTCCCGACTAATTGGACCCCAAGGAACTCAGAAAACGCAGCAAGAGGAGCGTGGGATCAACGGGTGAGAAGATACGAGGAGAAGAGCACCTGCTGAAAAATGTCGAAAATTCAGGTTTTCGTTTTTTGGCTGTAACTTTCGATGCGTTGATGGCAGCGTATTGGGACTGCGCCCAATCGATTTCTCTCGCAAAATTACGTCGGAATAGTGACACAATTAATTTATTTCAGCACTTTTGAAAATCGCGAAAATTTTCGCCAAAAATACCAAGGGGTTAACCTTCCTTTTTTTTTGGCCAAAAAATTTTTCGTCTCAGAATTGATTCGTATGACTCCTTCCCGACCAATTGGACCCCAAGGAACTCAGAAAACGCAGCAAAAGGAGCGTGGGATGAACGGGAGAGAAGATACGAGAAAAAAAGCACCTGCTGAAAAATGTCGAAAATTCAGGTTTCAGTTTTTTGGCCGTAACTTTCGATGCGTTGATCGCAGCGTATTGGGACTGCGCTCAATCGATTTCCCTCGCAAAATTACGTCGGAATAGTGCCACAATTAATTTATTCCAGCACTTTTGAAAATCGCGAAAGTTTTCGCCAAAAATACGAAGGGGTTAACCTTCCTTTTTTTCTGACCAAAAAATTTTTCGTCTCAGAATTGATTCGTATGACTCTTTTCCGACCAATTGGACCCCAAGGAACTCAGAAAACGCAGCAAAGGAGCGTGGGATCAACGGGAGAGAAGATACGAGGGAAAAAGCAACTGCTGAAAAATGTCGAAAATTCAGGTTCTCGTTTTTAGGCTGTAACTTTCGATGCGTTGATCGCAGCGTATTGGGACTGCGCCGAATCGATTTCTCTCGCAAAATTACGTCGGAATAGTGGCACAATTAATTTATTCCAGCACTTTTGAAAATCCCGAAAATATTCGCCAAAAATACAAAGGGGTTAACCTTCCTTTTTTTTTGACCAAAAAATTTTTCGTCTCAGAATTGATTCGTATGACTCTTTCCCGACCAATTGGACCCCAAGGAACTCAGAAGACGCAGCAAAAGGAGCGTGGGATGAACGGGAGAGAAGATACGAGGAAAAAAGCACCTGCTGAAAAATGTCGAAAATTCAGGTTTCAGTTTTTTGGCCGCAACTTTCGATGCGTTGATCGCAGCGTATTGGGACTGCGCTCAATCGATTTCCCTCGCAAAATTACGTCGGAATAGTGCCACAATTAAATTATTCCAGCACTTTTGAAAATTGCGAAAATTTTCGCCAAAAATACATAGGGGTTAGCCTTCCTTTTTTTTTGACCAAAAAATTTTTCGTCTCAGAATTGATTCGTATGACTCTTTTCCGACCAATTGGACCCCAAGGAACTCACAAAACGCAGCCAAAGGAGCGTGGGATTAACGGGAGAGAAGATACGAGGGAAAAAGCAACTGCTGAAAAATGTCGAAAATTCAGGTTCTCGTTTTTTGGCTGTAACTTTCGATGCGTTGATCGCAGCGTATTGGGACTGCGCCCAATCGATTTCTCTCGCAAAATTACGTCGGAATAGTGCCACAATTAATTTATTCCAGCACTTTTGAAAATCGCGAAAATTTTCGCCAAAAATCCAAAGGGGTTAGCCTTCCTTTTTTTTTGACCAAAAAATTTTTCGTCTCAGAATTGATTCGTATGACTCTTTCCCGACCAATTGGACCCCATGGAACTCAGAAAACGCAGCAAAAGGAGCGTGGGATCAACGGGAGAGAAGATACGAGGAAAAAAGCACCAGCTGAAAAATGTCGAAAATTCAGGTTTTCGTTTTTTGGCTGTAACTTTCGATGCGTTGATCGCAGCGTATTGGGACTGCGCCCAATCGATTTCTCTCGCAAATTTACGTCGAAATAGTGCCACAATTAATTTATTCCAGCACTTTTGGAAATCGCGAAAATTTTCGCCAAAAATACGAAGGGGTTAACCTTCCTTTTTTTTTGACCAAAAACTTTTTCGTCTCAGAATTGATTCGTATGACTTTTTCCCGACTAATTGGACCCCAAGGAACTCAGAAAACGCAGCAAGAGGAGCGTGGGATCAACGGGAGAGAAGATACGAGGAGAAGAGCACCTGCTGAAAAATGTCGAAAATTCAGGTTTTCGTTTTTTTGCTGTAACTTTCGATGCGTTGATCGCAGCGTATTGGGACTGCGCCCAATCGATTTCTCTCGCAAAATTACGTCGGAAAAGTGCCACAATTAATTTATTCCAGCACTTTTGAAAATCGCGAAAATTTTCGCCAAAAATACAAAGGGGTTAACCTTCCTTTTTTTTTGACCAAAAAATTTTTCGTCTCAGAATTGATTCGTATGACTCTCTCCCGACCAATTGGACCCCAAGGAACTCAGAAAACGCAGCAAGAGGAGCGTGGGATCAACGGGAGAGAAGATACGAGGAAAAAAGCACTAGCTGAAAAATGTCGAAAATTCAGGTTTTCGTTTTTTGGCTGTAACTTTCGATGCGTTGATCGCAGCGTATTGGGACTGCGCCCAATCGATTTCTCTCGCAAGATTACGTCGGAAAAGTGCCACAATTAATTTATTCCAGCACTTTTGAAAATCGCGAAAATTTTCGCCAAAAATACAAGGGGGTTAACCTTCCTTTTTTTTTGACCAAAAAATTTTTCGTCTCAGAATTGATTCGTATGACTCTCTCCCGACCAATTGGACCCCAAGGAACTCAGAAAACGCAGCAAGAGGAGCGTGGGATCAACGGGAGAGAAGATACGAGGAGAAGAGCACCTGCTGAAAAATGTCGAAAATTCAGGTTTTCGTTTTTTGGCTGTAACTTTCGATGCGTTGATCGCAGCGTATTGGGACCGCGCCGAATCGATTTCTCACGCGAAATTACGTCGGAATAGTGCCACAATTAATTTATTCCAGCACTTTTGAAAATCCCGAAAATTTTCGCCAAAAATACAAAGGGGTTAACCTTCCTTTTTTTTTGACCAAAAAATTTTTCGTCTCAGAATTGATTCGTATGACTCTTTCCCGACCAATTGGACCCCAAGGAACTCAGAAAACGCAGCAAAAGGAGCGTGGGATCAACGGGAGAGAAGATACGAGGAAAAAAGCACCTGCCGAAAAATGTCGAAAATTCAGGTTTCCGTTTTTTGGCTGTAACTTTTGATGCGTTGATCGCAGCGTATTGGGACTGCGCCCAATCGATTTCACTCGCAAAATTACGTCGGAATAGTGACACAATTAATTTATTCCAGCACTTTTGAAAATCGCGAAAATTTTTGCCAAAAATACAAAGGGGTTAACCTTCCTTTTTTTTTGACCAAAAAATTTTTCGTCTCAGAATTGATTCGTATGACTCTCTCCCGACCAATTGGACCCCAAGGAACTCAGAAAACGCAGCAAGAGGAGCGTGGGATCAACGGGAGAGAAGATACGAGGGAAAAAGCAACTGCTGAAAAATGTCGAAAATTCAGGTTTCCGTTTTTTGGCTGTAACTTTCGATGCGTTGATCGCAGCGTATTGGGACTGCGCCCAATCGATTTCTCTCGCAAAATTACGTCGGAAAAGTGCCACAATTAATTTATTCCAGCACTTTTGAAAATCGCGAAAATTTCCGCCAAAAATACAAAGGGGTTAACCTTCCTTTTTTTTTGACCAAAAAATTTTTCGTCTCAGAATTGATTCGTATGACTCTCTCCCGACCAATTGGACCCCAAGGAACTCAGAAAACGCAGCAAGAGGAGCGTGGGATCAACGGGAGAGAAGATACGAGGGAAAAAGCAACTGCTGAAAAATGTCGAAAATTCAGGTTCTCGTTTTTTGGCTGTAACTTTCGATGCGTTGATCGCAGCGTATTGGGACTGCGCCGAATCGATTTCTCTCGCAAAATTACGTCGGAATAGTGCCACAATTAATTTATTCCAGCACTTCTGGAAATCGCGAAAATTTTCGCCAAAAATACAAAGGGGTTAACCTTCCTTTTTTTTTGACCAAAAAATTTTTCGTCTCAGAATTGATTCGTGTGACTCTTTCCCGACCAATTGGACCCCAAGGAACTCAGAAAACGCAGCAAAAGGAGCGTGGGATCAACGGGAGAGAAGATACGAGGAAAAAAGCACCTGCCGAAAAATGTCGAAAATTCAGGTTTCCGTTTTTTGGCTGTAACTTTTGATGCGTTGATCGCAGCGTATTGGGACTGCGCCCAATCGATTTCTCTCGCAAAATTACGTCGGAATAGTGCCACAATTAATTTATTCCAGCACTTTTGAAAATCGCGAAAATTTTCGCCAAAAATACAAAGGGGTTAACCTTCCTTTTTTTTTGACCAAAAAATTTTTCGTCTCAGAATTGATTCGTATGACGCTTTCCCGACCAATTGGACCCCAAGGAACTCAGAAAACGCAGCAAAAGAAGCGTGGGATCAACGGGAGAGAAGATACGAGGAAAAAAGCACCTGCTGAAAAATGTCGAAAATTCAGGTTTTCGTTTTTTGGCTGTAACTTTCGATGCGTTGATCGCAGCGTATTGGGACTGCGCCCAATCGATTTCTCTCGCAAAATTACGTCGGAATAGTGCCACAATTAATTTATTCCAGCACTTTTGAAAATCCCGAAAATTTTCGCCAAAAATACAAAGGGGTTAACCTTCCTTTTTTTTTGATCAAAAAATTTTTCGTCTCAGAATTGATTCGTATGACGCTTTCCCGACCAATTGGACCCCAAGGAACTCAGAAAACGCAGCAAAAGGAGCGTGGGATCAACGGGAGAGAAGATACGAGGAAAAAAGCACCTGCTGAAAAATGTCGAAAATTCAGGTTTTCGTTTTTTGGCTGTAACTTTCGATGCGTTGATCGCAGCGTATTGGGACTGCGCCCAATCGATTTCTCTCGCAAATTTACGTCGGAATAGTGCCACAATTAATTTATTCCAGCACTTTTGAAAATCGCGAAAATTTTCGCCAAAAATACAAAGGGGTTAACCTTCCTTCTTTTTTGACCAAAAACTTTTTCGTCTCAGAATTGATTCGTATGACTTTTTCCCGACTAATTGGACCCCAAGGAACTCAGAAAACGCAGCAAGAGGAGCGTGGGATCAACGGGAGAGAAGATACGAGGAGAAGAGCACCTGCTGAAAAATGTCGAAAATTCAGGTTTTCGTTTTTTGGCTGTAACTTTCGATGCGTTGATCGCAGCGTATTGGGACTGCGCCCAATCGATTTCTCTCGCAAAATTACGTCGGAAAAGTGCCACAATTAATTTATTCCAGCACTTTTGAAAATCGCGAAAATTTTCGCCAAAAATACAAAGGGGTTAACCTTCCTTTTTTTTTGACCAAAAAATTTTTCGTCTCAGAATTGATTCGTATGACGCTTTCCCGACCAATTGGACCCCAAGGAACTCAGAAAACGCAGCAAAAGGAGCGTGGGATGAACGGGAGAGAAGATACGAGAAAAAAAGCACCTGCTGAAAAATGTCGAAAATTCAGGTTTCAGTTTTTTGGCCGTAACTTTCGATGCGTTGATCGCAGCGTATTGGGACTGCGCTCAATCGATTTCCCTCGCAAAATTACGTCGGAATAGTGCCACAATTAATTTATTCCAGCACTTTTGAAAATCGCGAAAGTTTTCGCCAAAAATACGAAGGGGTTAACCTTCCTTTTTTTCTGACCAAAAAATTTTTCGTCTCAGAATTGATTCGTATGACTCTTTTCCGACCAATTGGACCCCAAGGAACTCAGAAAACGCAGCAAAGGAGCGTGGGATCAACGGGAGAGAAGATACGAGGGAAAAAGCAACTGCTGAAAAATGTCGAAAATTCAGGTTCTCGTTTTTTGGCTGTAACTTTCGATGCGTTGATCGCAGCGTATTGGGACTGCGCCGAATCGATTTCTCTCGCAAAATTACGTCGGAATAGTGGCACAATTAATTTATTCCAGCACTTTTGAAAATCCCGAAAATATTCGCCAAAAATACAAAGGGGTTAACCTTCCTTTTTTTTTGACCAAAAAATTTTTCGTCTCAGAATTGATTCGTATGACTCTTTCCCGACCAATTGGACCCCAAGGAACTCAGAAGACGCAGCAAAAGGAGCGTGGGATGAACGGGAGAGAAGATACGAGGAAAAAAGCACCTGCTGAAAAATGTCGAAAATTCAGGTTTCAGTTTTTTGGCCGCAACTTTCGATGCGTTGATCGCAGCGTATTGGGACTGCGCTCAATCGATTTCCCTCGCAAAATTACGTCGGAATAGTGCCACAATTAAATTATTCCAGCACTTTTGAAAATTGCGAAAATTTTCGCCAAAAATACATAGGGGTTAGCCTTCCTTTTTTTTTGACCAAAAAATTTTTCGTCTCAGAATTGATTCGTATGACTCTTTTCCGACCAATTGGACCCCAAGGAACTCACAAAACGCAGCCAAAGGAGCGTGGGATTAACGGGAGAGAAGATACGAGGGAAAAAGCAACTGCTGAAAAATGTCGAAAATTCAGGTTCTCGTTTTTTGGCTGTAACTTTCGATGCGTTGATCGCAGCGTATTGGGACTGCGCCCAATCGATTTCTCTCGCAAAATTACGTCGGAATAGTGCCACAATTAATTTATTCCAGCACTTTTGAAAATCGCGAAAATTTTCGCCAAAAATCCAAAGGGGTTAGCCTTCCTTTTTTTTTGACCAAAAAATTTTTCGTCTCAGAATTGATTCGTATGACTCTTTCCCGACCAATTGGACCCCATGGAACTCAGAAAACGCAGCAAAAGGAGCGTGGGATCAACGGGAGAGAAGATACGAGGAAAAAAGCACCAGCTGAAAAATGTCGAAAATTCAGGTTTTCGTTTTTTGGCTGTAACTTTCGATGCGTTGATCGCAGCGTATTGGGACTGCGCCCAATCGATTTCTCTCGCAAATTTACGTCGAAATAGTGCCACAATTAATTTATTCCAGCACTTTTGGAAATCGCGAAAATTTTCGCCAAAAATACGAAGGGGTTAACCTTCCTTTTTTTTTGACCAAAAACTTTTTCGTCTCAGAATTGATTCGTATGACTTTTTCCCGACTAATTGGACCCCAAGGAACTCAGAAAACGCAGCAAGAGGAGCGTGGGATCAACGGGAGAGAAGATACGAGGAGAAGAGCACCTGCTGAAAAATGTCGAAAATTCAGGTTTTCGTTTTTTTGCTGTAACTTTCGATGCGTTGATCGCAGCGTATTGGGACTGCGCCCAATCGATTTCTCTCGCAAAATTACGTCGGAAAAGTGCCACAATTAATTTATTCCAGCACTTTTGAAAATCGCGAAAATTTTCGCCAAAAATACAAAGGGGTTAACCTTCCTTTTTTTTTGACCAAAAAATTTTTCGTCTCAGAATTGATTCGTATGACTCTCTCCCGACCAATTGGACCCCAAGGAACTCAGAAAACGCAGCAAGAGGAGCGTGGGATCAACGGGAGAGAAGATACGAGGAAAAAAGCACTAGCTGAAAAATGTCGAAAATTCAGGTTTTCGTTTTTTGGCTGTAACTTTCGATGCGTTGATCGCAGCGTATTGGGACTGCGCCCAATCGATTTCTCTCGCAAGATTACGTCGGAAAAGTGCCACAATTAATTTATTCCAGCACTTTTGAAAATCGCGAAAATTTTCGCCAAAAATACAAGGGGGTTAACCTTCCTTTTTTTTTGACCAAAAAATTTTTCGTCTCAGAATTGATTCGTATGACTCTCTCCCGACCAATTGGACCCCAAGGAACTCAGAAAACGCAGCAAGAGGAGCGTGGGATCAACGGGAGAGAAGATACGAGGAGAAGAGCACCTGCTGAAAAATGTCGAAAATTCAGGTTTTCGTTTTTTGGCTGTAACTTTCGATGCGTTGATCGCAGCGTATTGGGACCGCGCCGAATCGATTTCTCACGCGAAATTACGTCGGAATAGTGCCACAATTAATTTATTCCAGCACTTTTGAAAATCCCGAAAATTTTCGCCAAAAATACAAAGGGGTTAACCTTCCTTTTTTTTTGACCAAAAAATTTTTCGTCTCAGAATTGATTCGTATGACTCTTTCCCGACCAATTGGACCCCAAGGAACTCAGAAAACGCAGCAAAAGGAGCGTGGGATCAACGGGAGAGAAGATACGAGGAAAAAAGCACCTGCCGAAAAATGTCGAAAATTCAGGTTTCCGTTTTTTGGCTGTAACTTTTGATGCGTTGATCGCAGCGTATTGGGACTGCGCCCAATCGATTTCACTCGCAAAATTACGTCGGAATAGTGACACAATTAATTTATTCCAGCACTTTTGAAAATCGCGAAAATTTTTGCCAAAAATACAAAGGGGTTAACCTTCCTTTTTTTTTGACCAAAAAATTTTTCGTCTCAGAATTGATTCGTATGACTCTCTCCCGACCAATTGGACCCCAAGGAACTCAGAAAACGCAGCAAGAGGAGCGTGGGATCAACGGGAGAGAAGATACGAGGGAAAAAGCAACTGCTGAAAAATGTCGAAAATTCAGGTTTCCGTTTTTTGGCTGTAACTTTCGATGCGTTGATCGCAGCGTATTGGGACTGCGCCCAATCGATTTCTCTCGCAAAATTACGTCGGAAAAGTGCCACAATTAATTTATTCCAGCACTTTTGAAAATCGCGAAAATTTCCGCCAAAAATACAAAGGGGTTAACCTTCCTTTTTTTTTGACCAAAAAATTTTTCGTCTCAGAATTGATTCGTATGACTCTCTCCCGACCAATTGGACCCCAAGGAACTCAGAAAACGCAGCAAGAGGAGCGTGGGATCAACGGGAGAGAAGATACGAGGGAAAAAGCAACTGCTGAAAAATGTCGAAAATTCAGGTTCTCGTTTTTTGGCTGTAACTTTCGATGCGTTGATCGCAGCGTATTGGGACTGCGCCGAATCGATTTCTCTCGCAAAATTACGTCGGAATAGTGCCACAATTAATTTATTCCAGCACTTCTGGAAATCGCGAAAATTTTCGCCAAAAATACAAAGGGGTTAACCTTCCTTTTTTTTTGACCAAAAAATTTTTCGTCTCAGAATTGATTCGTGTGACTCTTTCCCGACCAATTGGACCCCAAGGAACTCAGAAAACGCAGCAAAAGGAGCGTGGGATCAACGGGAGAGAAGATACGAGGAAAAAAGCACCTGCCGAAAAATGTCGAAAATTCAGGTTTCCGTTTTTTGGCTGTAACTTTTGATGCGTTGATCGCAGCGTATTGGGACTGCGCCCAATCGATTTCTCTCGCAAAATTACGTCGGAATAGTGCCACAATTAATTTATTCCAGCACTTTTGAAAATCGCGAAAATTTTCGCCAAAAATACAAAGGGGTTAACCTTCCTTTTTTTTTGACCAAAAAATTTTTCGTCTCAGAATTGATTCGTATGACGCTTTCCCGACCAATTGGACCCCAAGGAACTCAGAAAACGCAGCAAAAGAAGCGTGGGATCAACGGGAGAGAAGATACGAGGAAAAAAGCACCTGCTGAAAAATGTCGAAAATTCAGGTTTTCGTTTTTTGGCTGTAACTTTCGATGCGTTGATCGCAGCGTATTGGGACTGCGCCCAATCGATTTCTCTCGCAAAATTACGTCGGAATAGTGCCACAATTAATTTATTCCAGCACTTTTGAAAATCCCGAAAATTTTCGCCAAAAATACAAAGGGGTTAACCTTCCTTTTTTTTTGATCAAAAAATTTTTCGTCTCAGAATTGATTCGTATGACGCTTTCCCGACCAATTGGACCCCAAGGAACTCAGAAAACGCAGCAAAAGGAGCGTGGGATCAACGGGAGAGAAGATACGAGGAAAAAAGCACCTGCTGAAAAATGTCGAAAATTCAGGTTTTCGTTTTTTGGCTGTAACTTTCGATGCGTTGATCGCAGCGTATTGGGACTGCGCCCAATCGATTTCTCTCGCAAATTTACGTCGGAATAGTGCCACAATTAATTTATTCCAGCACTTTTGAAAATCGCGAAAATTTTCGCCAAAAATACAAAGGGGTTAACCTTCCTTCTTTTTTGACCAAAAACTTTTTCGTCTCAGAATTGATTCGTATGACTTTTTCCCGACTAATTGGACCCCAAGGAACTCAGAAAACGCAGCAAGAGGAGCGTGGGATCAACGGGAGAGAAGATACGAGGAGAAGAGCACCTGCTGAAAAATGTCGAAAATTCAGGTTTTCGTTTTTTGGCTGTAACTTTCGATGCGTTGATCGCAGCGTATTGGGACTGCGCCCAATCGATTTCTCTCGCAAAATTACGTCGGAAAAGTGCCACAATTAATTTATTCCAGCACTTTTGAAAATCGCGAAAATTTTCGCCAAAAATACAAAGGGGTTAACCTTCCTTTTTTTTTGACCAAAAAATTTTTCGTCTCAGAATTGATTCGTATGACGCTTTCCCGACCAATTGGACCCCAAGGAACTCAGAAAACGCAGCAAAAGGAGCGTGGGATGAACGGGAGAGAAGATACGAGAAAAAAAGCACCTGCTGAAAAATGTCGAAAATTCAGGTTTCAGTTTTTTGGCCGTAACTTTCGATGCGTTGATCGCAGCGTATTGGGACTGCGCTCAATCGATTTCCCTCGCAAAATTACGTCGGAATAGTGCCACAATTAATTTATTCCAGCACTTTTGAAAATCGCGAAAGTTTTCGCCAAAAATACGAAGGGGTTAACCTTCCTTTTTTTCTGACCAAAAAATTTTTCGTCTCAGAATTGATTCGTATGACTCTTTTCCGACCAATTGGACCCCAAGGAACTCAGAAAACGCAGCAAAGGAGCGTGGGATCAACGGGAGAGAAGATACGAGGGAAAAAGCAACTGCTGAAAAATGTCGAAAATTCAGGTTCTCGTTTTTTGGCTGTAACTTTCGATGCGTTGATCGCAGCGTATTGGGACTGCGCCGAATCGATTTCTCTCGCAAAATTACGTCGGAATAGTGGCACAATTAATTTATTCCAGCACTTTTGAAAATCCCGAAAATATTCGCCAAAAATACAAAGGGGTTAACCTTCCTTTTTTTTTGACCAAAAAATTTTTCGTCTCAGAATTGATTCGTATGACTCTTTCCCGACCAATTGGACCCCAAGGAACTCAGAAGACGCAGCAAAAGGAGCGTGGGATGAACGGGAGAGAAGATACGAGGAAAGAAGCACCTGCTGAAAAATGTCGAAAATTCAGGTTTCAGTTTTTTGGCCGCAACTTTCGATGCGTTGATCGCAGCGTATTGGGACTGCGCTCAATCGATTTCCCTCGCAAAATTACGTCGGAATAGTGCCACAATTAAATTATTCCAGCACTTTTGAAAATTGCGAAAATTTTCGCCAAAAATACATAGGGGTTAGCCTTCCTTTTTTTTTGACCAAAAAATTTTTCGTCTCAGAATTGATTCGTATGACTCTTTTCCGACCAATTGGACCCCAAGGAACTCACAAAACGCAGCCAAAGGAGCGTGGGATTAACGGGAGAGAAGATACGAGGGAAAAAGCAACTGCTGAAAAATGTCGAAAATTCAGGTTCTCGTTTTTTGGCTGTAACTTTCGATGCGTTGATCGCAGCGTATTGGGACTGCGCCCAATCGATTTCTCTCGCAAAATTACGTCGGAATAGTGCCACAATTAATTTATTCCAGCACTTTTGAAAATCGCGAAAATTTTCGCCAAAAATCCAAAGGGGTTAGCCTTCCTTTTTTTTTGACCAAAAAATTTTTCGTCTCAGAATTGATTCGTATGACTCTTTCCCGACCAATTGGACCCCATGGAACTCAGAAAACGCAGCAAAAGGAGCGTGGGATCAACGGGAGAGAAGATACGAGGAAAAAAGCACCAGCTGAAAAATGTCGAAAATTCAGGTTTTCGTTTTTTGGCTGTAACTTTCGATGCGTTGATCGCAGCGTATTGGGACTGCGCCCAATCGATTTCTCTCGCAAATTTACGTCGAAATAGTGCCACAATTAATTTATTCCAGCACTTTTGGAAATCGCGAAAATTTTCGCCAAAAATACGAAGGGGTTAACCTTCCTTTTTTTTTGACCAAAAACTTTTTCGTCTCAGAATTGATTCGTATGACTTTTTCCCGACTAATTGGACCCCAAGGAACTCAGAAAACGCAGCAAGAGGAGCGTGGGATCAACGGGAGAGAAGATACGAGGAGAAGAGCACCTGCTGAAAAATGTCGAAAATTCAGGTTTTCGTTTTTTTGCTGTAACTTTCGATGCGTTGATCGCAGCGTATTGGGACTGCGCCCAATCGATTTCTCTCGCAAAATTACGTCGGAAAAGTGCCACAATTAATTTATTCCAGCACTTTTGAAAATCGCGAAAATTTTCGCCAAAAATACAAAGGGGTTAACCTTCCTTTTTTTTTGACCAAAAAATTTTTCGTCTCAGAATTGATTCGTATGACTCTCTCCCGACCAATTGGACCCCAAGGAACTCAGAAAACGCAGCAAGAGGAGCGTGGGATCAACGGGAGAGAAGATACGAGGGAAAAAGCAACTGCTGAAAAATGTCGAAAATTCAGGTTTCCGTTTTTTGGCTGTAACTTTCGATGCGTTGATCGCAGCGTATTGGGACTGCGCCCAATCGATTTCTCTCGCAAAATTACGTCGGAAAAGTGCCACAATTAATTTATTCCAGCACTTTTGAAAATCGCGAAAATTTTCGCCAAAAATACAAAGGGGTTAACCTTCCTTTTTTTTTGACCAAAAAATTTTTCGTCTCAGAATTGATTCGTATGACTCTCTCCCGACCAATTGGACCCCAAGGAACTCAGAAAACGCAGCAAGAGGAGCGTGGGATCAACGGGAGAGAAGATACGAGGAAAAAAGCACTAGCTGAAAAATGTCGAAAATTCAGGTTTTCGTTTTTTGGCTGTAACTTTCGATGCGTTGATCGCAGCGTATTGGGACTGCGCCCAATCGATTTCTCTCGCAAGATTACGTCGGAAAAGTGCCACAATTAATTTATTCCAGCACTTTTGAAAATCGCGAAAATTTTCGCCAAAAATACAAGGGGGTTAACCTTCCTTTTTTTTTGACCAAAAAATTTTTCGTCTCAGAATTGATTCGTATGACTCTCTCCCGACCAATTGGACCCCAAGGAACTCAGAAAACGCAGCAAGAGGAGCGTGGGATCAACGGGAGAGAAGATACGAGGAGAAGAGCACCTGCTGAAAAATGTCGAAAATTCAGGTTTTCGTTTTTTGGCTGTAACTTTCGATGCGTTGATCGCAGCGTATTGGGACCGCGCCGAATCGATTTCTCACGCGAAATTACGTCGGAATAGTGCCACAATTAATTTATTCCAGCACTTTTGAAAATCCCGAAAATTTTCGCCAAAAATACAAAGGGGTTAACCTTCCTTTTTTTTTGACCAAAAAATTTTTCGTCTCAGAATTGATTCGTATGACTCTTTCCCGACCAATTGGACCCCAAGGAACTCAGAAAACGCAGCAAAAGGAGCGTGGGATCAACGGGAGAGAAGATACGAGGAAAAAAGCACCTGCCGAAAAATGTCGAAAATTCAGGTTTCCGTTTTTTGGCTGTAACTTTTGATGCGTTGATCGCAGCGTATTGGGACTGCGCCCAATCGATTTCACTCGCAAAATTACGTCGGAATAGTGACACAATTAATTTATTCCAGCACTTTTGAAAATCGCGAAAATTTTTGCCAAAAATACAAAGGGGTTAACCTTCCTTTTTTTTTGACCAAAAAATTTTTCGTCTCAGAATTGATTCGTATGACTCTCTCCCGACCAATTGGACCCCAAGGAACTCAGAAAACGCAGCAAGAGGAGCGTGGGATCAACGGGAGAGAAGATACGAGGGAAAAAGCAACTGCTGAAAAATGTCGAAAATTCAGGTTTCCGTTTTTTGGCTGTAACTTTCGATGCGTTGATCGCAGCGTATTGGGACTGCGCCCAATCGATTTCTCTCGCAAAATTACGTCGGAAAAGTGCCACAATTAATTTATTCCAGCACTTTTGAAAATCGCGAAAATTTCCGCCAAAAATACAAAGGGGTTAACCTTCCTTTTTTTTTGACCAAAAAATTTTTCGTCTCAGAATTGATTCGTATGACTCTCTCCCGACCAATTGGACCCCAAGGAACTCAGAAAACGCAGCAAGAGGAGCGTGGGATCAACGGGAGAGAAGATACGAGGGAAAAAGCAACTGCTGAAAAATGTCGAAAATTCAGGTTCTCGTTTTTTGGCTGTAACTTTCGATGCGTTGATCGCAGCGTATTGGGACTGCGCCGAATCGATTTCTCTCGCAAAATTACGTCGGAATAGTGCCACAATTAATTTATTCCAGCACTTCTGGAAATCGCGAAAATTTTCGCCAAAAATACAAAGGGGTTAACCTTCCTTTTTTTTTGACCAAAAAATTTTTCGTCTCAGAATTGATTCGTGTGACTCTTTCCCGACCAATTGGACCCCAAGGAACTCAGAAAACGCAGCAAAAGGAGCGTGGGATCAACGGGAGAGAAGATACGAGGAAAAAAGCACCTGCCGAAAAATGTCGAAAATTCAGGTTTCCGTTTTTTGGCTGTAACTTTTGATGCGTTGATCGCAGCGTATTGGGACTGCGCCCAATCGATTTCTCTCGCAAAATTACGTCGGAATAGTGCCACAATTAATTTATTCCAGCACTTTTGAAAATCGCGAAAATTTTCGCCAAAAATACAAAGGGGTTAACCTTCCTTTTTTTTTGACCAAAAAATTTTTCGTCTCAGAATTGATTCGTATGACGCTTTCCCGACCAATTGGACCCCAAGGAACTCAGAAAACGCAGCAAAAGAAGCGTGGGATCAACGGGAGAGAAGATACGAGGAAAAAAGCACCTGCTGAAAAATGTCGAAAATTCAGGTTTTCGTTTTTTGGCTGTAACTTTCGATGCGTTGATCGCAGCGTATTGGGACTGCGCCCAATCGATTTCTCTCGCAAAATTACGTCGGAATAGTGCCACAATTAATTTATTCCAGCACTTTTGAAAATCCCGAAAATTTTCGCCAAAAATACAAAGGGGTTAACCTTCCTTTTTTTTTGATCAAAAAATTTTTCGTCTCAGAATTGATTCGTATGACGCTTTCCCGACCAATTGGACCCCAAGGAACTCAGAAAACGCAGCAAAAGGAGCGTGGGATCAACGGGAGAGAAGATACGAGGAAAAAAGCACCTGCTGAAAAATGTCGAAAATTCAGGTTTTCGTTTTTTGGCTGTAACTTTCGATGCGTTGATCGCAGCGTATTGGGACTGCGCCCAATCGATTTCTCTCGCAAATTTACGTCGGAATAGTGCCACAATTAATTTATTCCAGCACTTTTGAAAATCGCGAAAATTTTCGCCAAAAATACAAAGGGGTTAACCTTCCTTCTTTTTTGACCAAAAACTTTTTCGTCTCAGAATTGATTCGTATGACTTTTTCCCGACTAATTGGACCCCAAGGAACTCAGAAAACGCAGCAAGAGGAGCGTGGGATCAACGGGAGAGAAGATACGAGGAGAAGAGCACCTGCTGAAAAATGTCGAAAATTCAGGTTTTCGTTTTTTGGCTGTAACTTTCGATGCGTTGATCGCAGCGTATTGGGACTGCGCCCAATCGATTTCTCTCGCAAAATTACGTCGGAAAAGTGCCACAATTAATTTATTCCAGCACTTTTGAAAATCGCGAAAATTTTCGCCAAAAATACAAAGGGGTTAACCTTCCTTTTTTTTTGACCAAAAAATTTTTCGTCTCAGAATTGATTCGTATGACGCTTTCCCGACCAATTGGACCCCAAGGAACTCAGAAAACGCAGCAAAAGGAGCGTGGGATGAACGGGAGAGAAGATACGAGAAAAAAAGCACCTGCTGAAAAATGTCGAAAATTCAGGTTTCAGTTTTTTGGCCGTAACTTTCGATGCGTTGATCGCAGCGTATTGGGACTGCGCTCAATCGATTTCCCTCGCAAAATTACGTCGGAATAGTGCCACAATTAATTTATTCCAGCACTTTTGAAAATCGCGAAAGTTTTCGCCAAAAATACGAAGGGGTTAACCTTCCTTTTTTTCTGACCAAAAAATTTTTCGTCTCAGAATTGATTCGTATGACTCTTTTCCGACCAATTGGACCCCAAGGAACTCAGAAAACGCAGCAAAGGAGCGTGGGATCAACGGGAGAGAAGATACGAGGGAAAAAGCAACTGCTGAAAAATGTCGAAAATTCAGGTTCTCGTTTTTTGGCTGTAACTTTCGATGCGTTGATCGCAGCGTATTGGGACTGCGCCGAATCGATTTCTCTCGCAAAATTACGTCGGAATAGTGGCACAATTAATTTATTCCAGCACTTTTGAAAATCCCGAAAATATTCGCCAAAAATACAAAGGGGTTAACCTTCCTTTTTTTTTGACCAAAAAATTTTTCGTCTCAGAATTGATTCGTATGACTCTTTCCCGACCAATTGGACCCCAAGGAACTCAGAAGACGCAGCAAAAGGAGCGTGGGATGAACGGGAGAGAAGATACGAGGAAAAAAGCACCTGCTGAAAAATGTCGAAAATTCAGGTTTCAGTTTTTTGGCCGCAACTTTCGATGCGTTGATCGCAGCGTATTGGGACTGCGCTCAATCGATTTCCCTCGCAAAATTACGTCGGAATAGTGCCACAATTAAATTATTCCAGCACTTTTGAAAATTGCGAAAATTTTCGCCAAAAATACATAGGGGTTAGCCTTCCTTTTTTTTTGACCAAAAAATTTTTCGTCTCAGAATTGATTCGTATGACTCTTTTCCGACCAATTGGACCCCAAGGAACTCACAAAACGCAGCCAAAGGAGCGTGGGATTAACGGGAGAGAAGATACGAGGGAAAAAGCAACTGCTGAAAAATGTCGAAAATTCAGGTTCTCGTTTTTTGGCTGTAACTTTCGATGCGTTGATCGCAGCGTATTGGGACTGCGCCCAATCGATTTCTCTCGCAAAATTACGTCGGAATAGTGCCACAATTAATTTATTCCAGCACTTTTGAAAATCGCGAAAATTTTCGCCAAAAATCCAAAGGGGTTAGCCTTCCTTTTTTTTTGACCAAAAAATTTTTCGTCTCAGAATTGATTCGTATGACTCTTTCCCGACCAATTGGACCCCATGGAACTCAGAAAACGCAGCAAAAGGAGCGTGGGATCAACGGGAGAGAAGATACGAGGAAAAAAGCACCAGCTGAAAAATGTCGAAAATTCAGGTTTTCGTTTTTTGGCTGTAACTTTCGATGCGTTGATCGCAGCGTATTGGGACTGCGCCCAATCGATTTCTCTCGCAAATTTACGTCGAAATAGTGCCACAATTAATTTATTCCAGCACTTTTGGAAATCGCGAAAATTTTCGCCAAAAATACGAAGGGGTTAACCTTCCTTTTTTTTTGACCAAAAACTTTTTCGTCTCAGAATTGATTCGTATGACTTTTTCCCGACTAATTGGACCCCAAGGAACTCAGAAAACGCAGCAAGAGGAGCGTGGGATCAACGGGAGAGAAGATACGAGGAGAAGAGCACCTGCTGAAAAATGTCGAAAATTCAGGTTTTCGTTTTTTTGCTGTAACTTTCGATGCGTTGATCGCAGCGTATTGGGACTGCGCCCAATCGATTTCTCTCGCAAAATTACGTCGGAAAAGTGCCACAATTAATTTATTCCAGCACTTTTGAAAATCGCGAAAATTTTCGCCAAAAATACAAAGGGGTTAACCTTCCTTTTTTTTTGACCAAAAAATTTTTCGTCTCAGAATTGATTCGTATGACTCTCTCCCGACCAATTGGACCCCAAGGAACTCAGAAAACGCAGCAAGAGGAGCGTGGGATCAACGGGAGAGAAGATACGAGGGAAAAAGCAACTGCTGAAAAATGTCGAAAATTCAGGTTTCCGTTTTTTGGCTGTAACTTTCGATGCGTTGATCGCAGCGTATTGGGACTGCGCCCAATCGATTTCTCTCGCAAAATTACGTCGGAAAAGTGCCACAATTAATTTATTCCAGCACTTTTGAAAATCGCGAAAATTTTCGCCAAAAATACAAAGGGGTTAACCTTCCTTTTTTTTTGACCAAAAAATTTTTCGTCTCAGAATTGATTCGTATGACTCTCTCCCGACCAATTGGACCCCAAGGAACTCAGAAAACGCAGCAAGAGGAGCGTGGGATCAACGGGAGAGAAGATACGAGGGAAAAAGCAACTGCTGAAAAATGTCGAAAATTCAGGTTCTCGTTTTTTGGCTGTAACTTTCGATGCGTTGATCGCAGCGTATTGGGACTGCGCCGAATCGATTTCTCTCGCAAAATTACGTCGGAATAGTGCCACAATTAATTTATTCCAGCACTTCTGGAAATCGCGAAAATTTTCGCCAAAAATACAAAGGGGTTAACCTTCCTTTTTTTTTGACCAAAAAATTTTTCGTCTCAGAATTGATTCGTGTGACTCTTTCCCGACCAATTGGACCCCAAGGAACTCAGAAAACGCAGCAAAAGGAGCGTGGGATCAACGGGAGAGAAGATACGAGGAAAAAAGCACCTGCCGAAAAATGTCGAAAATTCAGGTTTCCGTTTTTTGGCTGTAACTTTTGATGCGTTGATCGCAGCGTATTGGGACTGCGCCTAATCGATTTCTCTCGCAAAATTACGTCGGAATAGTGCCACAATTAATTTATTCCAGCACTTTTGAAAATCGCGAAAATTTTCGCCAAAAATACAAAGGGGTTAACCTTCCTTTTTTTTTGACCAAAAAATTTTTCGTCTCAGAATTGATTCGTATGACGCTTTCCCGACCAATTGGACCCCAAGGAACTCAGAAAACGCAGCAAAAGAAGCGTGGGATCAACGGGAGAGAAGATACGAGGAAAAAAGCACCTGCTGAAAAATGTCGAAAATTCAGGTTTTCGTTTTTTGGCTGTAACTTTCGATGCGTTGATCGCAGCGTATTGGGACTGCGCCCAATCGATTTCTCTCGCAAAATTACGTCGGAATAGTGCCACAATTAATTTATTCCAGCACTTTTGAAAATCCCGAAAATTTTCGCCAAAAATACAAAGGGGTTAACCTTCCTTTTTTTTTGATCAAAAAATTTTTCGTCTCAGAATTGATTCGTATGACGCTTTCCCGACCAATTGGACCCCAAGGAACTCAGAAAACGCAGCAAAAGGAGCGTGGGATCAACGGGAGAGAAGATACGAGGAAAAAAGCACCTGCTGAAAAATGTCGAAAATTCAGGTTTTCGTTTTTTGGCTGTAACTTTCGATGCGTTGATCGCAGCGTATTGGGACTGCGCCCAATCGATTTCTCTCGCAAATTTACGTCGGAATAGTGCCACAATTAATTTATTCCAGCACTTTTGAAAATCGCGAAAATTTTCGCCAAAAATACAAAGGGGTTAACCTTCCTTCTTTTTTGACCAAAAACTTTTTCGTCTCAGAATTGATTCGTATGACTTTTTCCCGACTAATTGGACCCCAAGGAACTCAGAAAACGCAGCAAGAGGAGCGTGGGATCAACGGGAGAGAAGATACGAGGAGAAGAGCACCTGCTGAAAAATGTCGAAAATTCAGGTTTTCGTTTTTTGGCTGTAACTTTCGATGCGTTGATCGCAGCGTATTGGGACTGCGCCCAATCGATTTCTCTCGCAAAATTACGTCGGAAAAGTGCCACAATTAATTTATTCCAGCACTTTTGAAAATCGCGAAAATTTTCGCCAAAAATACAAAGGGGTTAACCTTCCTTTTTTTTTGACCAAAAAATTTTTCGTCTCAGAATTGATTCGTATGACGCTTTCCCGACCAATTGGACCCCAAGGAACTCAGAAAACGCAGCAAAAGAAGCGTGGGATCAACGGGAGAGAAGATACGAGGAAAAAAGCACCTGCTGAAAAATGTCGAAAATTCAGGTTTTCGTTTTTTGGCTGTAACTTTCGATGCGTTGATCGCAGCGTATTGGGACTGCGCCCAATCGATTTCTCTCGCAAAATTACGTCGGAATAGTGCCACAATTAATTTATTCCAGCACTTTTGAAAATCGCGAAAATTTTCGCCAAAAATACAAAGGGGTTAACCATCCTTTTTTTTTGACCAAAAAATTTTTCGTCTCAGAATTGATTCGTATGACTTTTTCCCGACTAATTGGACCCCAAGGAACTCAGAAAACGCAGCAAGAGGAGCGTGGGATCAACGGGAGAGAAGATACGAGGAGAAGAGCACCTGCTGAAAAATGTCGAAAATTCAGGTTTTCGTTTTTTGGCTCTAACTTTCGATGCGTTGATCGCAGCGTATTGGGACTGCGCCCAATCGATTTCTCTCGCAAAATTACGTCGGAAAAGTGCCACAATTAATTTATTCCAGCACTTTTGAAAATCGCGAAAATTTTTGCCAAAAATGCAAAGCGCATAGCGCCCTATCGTTTGTTTCTAGGCAAACAATTTTTCGACTCAGATTAGTTTTGTCCGACCCTACTCTGTCTTATTTAACCATTCATAATTCAGACAACGCACTGAATAGAGCCTTGGACTGACTGCCTGTAAATTGCCAATAAAAGCCAGCCGCAGAGAAACGACAAAAGGAAGTCTCGTTTCCTCACCGCAGCCCCTGAACTCTTCCGCACAGCTTTTCAGAACTGTACGCAACTAATTTTTCTTTTCAAGTCACCGTGATATAGCGCATCAAGTAATTGAATTTTCCAACATCAATATCCAATAAATTATCCAAAGAAATCAAATGGCCATCAAGTTTTGCATGAGTATTGAATAAAGTTCATCACTATATCGGACACTCCTAAATTTAGGGCCAGCTTTTTTTCTATGTTTGGAGCGGAATAGTTTCACTCGTCGTATAGAGTTTTCGGAATGCAACTGCACTTATCGGAAACTTGGAAACCAAAAAAGACCTCGAGAACTTCGTGAAGTCGATAGTCAATAGTCGTGCCGTCACTCTGCATCTGCCGTTCATAGCTACGCCTTCAAATTACGTGCAATTGCTGTCGCGACTTAATCAACCAGTCATTTCACCCGGGACAACAGATCCCAGTATATTTTATAGTTAGCTTGAAGTTCACCGAAAAAATTTGAGCAGGCCAGCTTTTCCACGCGTTATCTTTGGAGCCCAAATCTCTATGTTATATGAATTGAATGTCAGGACCTGTTGGACTCTCGGTATTTAACGTTTCATTGTCAGGCGTGTATTTGGCGTGGAGAATGCATCACATAAAGCGCCTAGCAGCAGGCAACGCAAACGAGTTCATTGGATCTAAGTCCTCACCGTTCACTTACGACGGTTGCGTGCTTGCTGGCGAGTAACTGTTTAATCAAGATTCTGCATATTTGGATAATACATTGTAGGTTCAATAGCTGAGAAATGACGACGAAAGACATTAAATTTCTCCTATGCCTGTAACTGTTGAATTGCCAATTGCAGCGATATGATACTGTGCCAGATTGTTCGCTCTTGTGAAATTACGTCAATGTATCTTACGTATTGATCGAGTTCAACGTGTTTTATAATTTGTCAACATCCAAGAAGCGTTCATCAGTCACACCTGTCGTCATATACTTTACCTGTTCCTAGGACTAAGAGTTCAGAAAATTTTTGCCTCCGTGTAGTTCTGACATGAGCATAATTTAGCATCACCAATGATCGCGGATTGGAGCCATGTTATTCTTCTTGTCCCAGGTATATTTCCTAATTCAAAAATTTGGGGCTGGTTTACTATAAGTGGAGGAATTAAGGTAATCTGGGACCAAAATCGTTTAATTAAGTCTTTGTACAGAAAACAATAAAAATGAACATAAATTCATTGCAAATCACCATCATATATTAGCATTTGATGCATAATAGTGCCTACGATCTAGTCTAAATGCTTGATAACTCCTATATTTATTTCATTCGATATAGCTCTATGCATTTATGGTTAGTGCCGTAAAGTTCAGTGGTTTCGCTGTCTGGTGTTTTACATACACAATTCAAATGTGAGGTCGACATATCGAGGGATGAGGGTACTTTGAATTTGCACACTGTTTGCCTGATGAGCGTTTTCGGTCTGCCAACAAGACTTATTTATATCATGCAATTATCCAAGATTTGGCAAACGATAACTCATTTCTTATAATCACTCAATAGTCAGTAGTAATCGTAATATATTTGTATCCTATATTCGTAATATACCACGAACTTGTACCAATATAATACATTATTGATTATGTTTACATTATCATAGTCCATAGATCTATAGATTATATTCACGTATTTACATAAGGATAATATAAATAAATATCCCAAGTTATTTGCGCGTTCGCATGAAACAATTCTACCCAATTTCACCATCTTCAACAAAAAACCGAAGCCCAACGTTGGCCATACAAATTATTCCAGGTTTCAGTGTCGTTACTATCCATTATGAAGTATAGACATTTCTTTGCCTGCGTTACGCTTTCTGCTTCCAACAAATTTTCCAATATACTTTCTATTCAACCAAACTTCAAGAACAGTTCATGCAAGCGCGAACAATATTTTTATATTATTTCTCTCCTATCATTTCATCAGCACCATAATAGATAAATAAATATATATATATATATATGTGTGTGTGTGTGTATATATATATATACATACGTGTATATATTATATATATTTACCTTTCTATTTTAGAGCGTAAATTGGATCATTAAGTAATTATAATCTAGACCAGAAACAACAGAAAAGGGTATTCTCCGAATACATCACTTGCCTTCCATAATACAAAAACTACAAACTTCTCACTTTCTTAATAATCAATATCGACCAAAAACTGGTGAAGCCGTTTTCGCTTAATGGCATTACACAATTCGTGGGCACGCGCGCGTTCTTGTGTAAAGTGGCGAAATTCGTGTATTTCATCATTTCTCGTTGTTTCAATATACAATTCAAGATTTACCGACGGACAAACAATTTCTCAAACAATTACAAGATCCATGAACACACCCAAGTTAATTCTGTATAGGTACAAAAGTGACAGAAATATTTTGATATTAAATGCGCCCCAATATTACGGGTAAATTCTGATACGGAAAATAGTGATTGACAAACTTTGCGTATTAAAATGGATTGAGGGAATAGTAACTATAGACATCAGTGAATAAAACGGTTTCAAACATTTGACTCAGAGATCTCTATTTTTTTTTTTTACTCATTAACTCATCGATCATACTGTGCGAAAAGCCATTTCCAGATAAATTTTTTTTTTCCTGATGTCCTTTCAATCTTCATTTTTATGGAATAATTGTCTGCAGAGTTTACAAGATACAAAAATAAGTATAGTGGAGCCCTTTCTGCTCTCTTCATCTAAATCTATTCTATTTCCTGGTTCTCATTGTCGTGTGCTACTACACAAGATTACAAGGACTCTAGTTCTCCAAGTTTGTTAGGAATTTCCTTGGATATTGAGAATATAAAAAAACAAGAGCAATAATAATCATGATAAATTATGAGACAAAAAGGTTGTTCTTTGTTTTGAGTGTAATAAAAAATTTCCGAACAAACTTGGTGTTGCTAAAGCTATCTCTGACCACGCAGAGAATATTATCGCACGTTGGTTGGGATCAACATTCGATTTATATATATACTTGCGTGTAACATGTATACGTATATATAAATATGTATGGACGACGACGAAGCCACAACAAGGAGCGAGGTTAGTCGCACGGATTACTTTATTCTCCTAACGATCAGACCGAAGCGAAATTATACCTCGCAGCCGTGGCGTGGCTCCGATAAAACTTGATCATTTCTTGAATTCAATTACATATCCATATTTTTTCCTTTATTATATACCTAGCTAAATATTAATTCTGACATATGCTACAATCGGTGCACCAACATGATCCCACGTAATACACGTTAGTCCAGAAGGTCTGTCGTGTTGTCATGCTTGTCTTGAGACCTCTTCGGTTTCTCATTGTCAGTCCTAGCGTGCTATCCGATGGTTTTCAGCGATGAAATGCGCGGGTTTAAGTGGACACAAGAGAAACAAATAAATAAACGAGAAAGAAGCTAATCAAATTTATTTTATAATATAGGGGGAGACAGAAGGAGAAATGTGGAGAGAGAGAGAGAGAGAGAGAAATATTAGCGATTGTGGAGTTCAGATAGCTAAATTAAAACACAGATCACCGAGATCGATTTTGCTTCTTATTAATTGTAGTTTGATAGTTTTATCAATTTCTTTAAACACGATTCAACAAAAATCATCAAAACAATTTCACGTGATACTGAGAGTAATTTATTCCGTTATCGCCTTATCTATCTTTCTCATTTTCTTGTCGAGCTGAATGATACACTACTCTGTATCTTTGCTTATAATACAGTTGATTTATTCTTATTGATAATGTTGAAAACAGAATAAAAATAAAAATAAAAATAATAATAATAATAATGACGACGACAGCCACGTCCACGGGTTATCTGTATCCTGATTTGAATTATTGCGCACTCAGACACGTACATGAACTTAGCTTATTTTAAACCTGTACAAACGGTAAGATTGAGAAGAAATTAATCGTGAAATAACATCGCTGTTTTGTGTTGTCAACTCTTTTTTTAAATATGAACTTGTTCAAATGAAAGAAATTGAACAAAGTAATTCGAAACTGACTTCAGGCCGGCACAATCGAATCGATCACTGTTCGTCGAAAGTGCAATGAGTCAAAGCCTATAGTGTCTCTGAGACTCCTTAACGATCAAAAACAATATATTCCTTGAAATCCCGTTCCATGCAGAATAGATTATGTTAAAAGGAAATAAGAAAGACAAGAACAAAATAAGAAAGAACAGAACAGCGTTAGTTTTTTCTGTTTAGATAACAAATTACACTTCATTACTTGACCTTGTCATGAGAACAAAACAGAAAAAAAAAAAAAAATGGTTTACATATGTATATTACTTCGCAGCTTTCGCTATCAGGATGCCGTCTCGCCGTTTAATTAGTATCCCTTGGGCTAGTATCCATGTCTGTGTCTGCATCCGCGTCCGGTTCCGGGTCTTATTATTACGATCCGGAATTCTCGCTACGCTAATCTATATACATGTAATTAATTGTGTAAAGTATAATTTTATCTTAAAGGGTCAACAACGAGCCCCGAGCATGCGAGGCCTTCGAGTAGCCGAAAGTCGTGATTTATTTCATATCATTAGACATATATAATATACGGGGGAAGGGGGATGCTTATTTTACGGTCGAGAAATTTTGCTGCGGATTTTGATTCGAGGATACCCATGAAGTGAACACATCCCTGAAACAGAAATTACTATTGTCAGACAATGGGGAAAATAAATTAGTGGAAAAAAAAAATACCCAATTACATACATACATCATGCATACAACGAAAATTTGTATTTCAGACTATCGGCAAAACTTGTCTACTTCGCTCTACTGGTTATTACTTTCAAACGGCTGATCGAGTTCATTCGATTCATGTTTTGACCGTGACAATTATCGCTATCATCATTATTCTTTCAAGCAGACGAAAATCAATAACAACAACAATAATAATAAGCAAATCATCGAATGAACGTGCATCAGTATTTAAAATACCTTAATTAATAGAGTTAGTAAAAAAGTATGGATGGATCAAATGGAATGCTCACACAAACCTGCAGTGGCTGACCACACACTCATTGCTGCAGTACTCATCCTCCCACTCACTGTTAGCTACCGCTGGATTTGGGCATCCGTGACGGATGCAAGCATTTGCTGGGGCCCTCTGCCCTCCCATATTCACCTGAGTTCCGGTTACCGGAGGAGGGCTCGATAGCGAGTCGCCTCTGGGGGGGCTCATGTGGATCATCTGTTGCTGCTGTTGTTGCTGGACCTGAACCTGCTGGACTTGCTGTTGAGGTACCTACGCAATTTCAATGCCCATTTTTTCTTTTTTTTTTTTGATCTCTTTCTCTCTCTCTCTTTTTTTCTTTTACGGAAAACGGGCCGTCGCGTCACGTTGTCTCGTTTTTCTTCGAAAACCGAACAAAAGATCATTTTCAGGAGGATGCCCTCTCTACAAGTTTTCCCCAGGAAACAATTTTAATACCTGAAAAAAAATCCCAGAGCAGGAATAAACCGTTCGGGAAATGTTTCCGTTGTCGTTTTTCGTTTTCTTTTCTTGTTTTTGTTTTTTCTTTTTTTTTTTTGGTATGCCGAAATAAATAAAAGACAAAATTTCACCAGTATCCAATCAAAGATTTCTTTTAATATAAATTAAACATTCAACACAGTTTCACGTAATCACGTAATACGATCATTCATTACTTATAAGTTTGCACTTTTTCTTTCATTTGTAATTTCAAATCGTATAATGTGGCGAATTTTCTCTCTTTCTACTATATTATTACCAACGCGACAGAACGTCAAATATAAATTGAATTCTTACAAAATGTCTCCTAAGATAACGAAGATATATATACATATATCTAAAGTCATGTAATATATACACTATATATATAAATATGTAGCATACACGTATTGTCTGGAATTATTAAAACATAGGTATGTATGACATTAAAGAACGTCCAATTACAGTAACAAGAAATTCCTCCAGTGAACAGTTTATTATTACAGCGATGAGGAAAGATTGACCGGCAATAGGAGTTGGTATTACTTTTATTATCACTATCACTATTACTATTATCATTATCATTATAATTATATCATGTTCCTCTTGTTGTACCGTAATAAACCAGAATACTAGATCAAAGTGGATGTTTCAACGTGAAAGATAATTAGTGGCTATTTTGACTAATGTTACGGTACTGAAATTGCTCGGTAATTTGAAGCAATCTTGCCAATCGCCATTAATACAACCGCTGCTTAAACCTCGTTCATCCTTCTTACCCCTCAACTCCCTCCCGTACTTGCCCCCTCTTCTTTTCATTTTATTATCCCCCCCCCCCCCTTGCCACCTCCCTTTCCCTACGAGTGTTAATGCGTGCCGTTGTAATAATACGGTCTTCTATCTACGTGGAATAATGGATGTGTTATATGCGGAGACACGTGTCCCCGTCTTTCCGTCTTCACGCAAAGTTTACTGACCTGCTGCATGTATTGCTGTTGTGGCACTTGCTGCTGCTGTTGCATGTGTTGCTGCTGTTGTTGTTGTTGCTGCTGCTGCTGTTGTTGTTGTTGCATGTGGCTCATTGGGCTACCCATAAGTGCCTTGAAATAAACATGGAAGAGCTCACAATGCGTATACAGAGTAACAAAGATACAATTAATCATATTTTATACAACGTTGGACGTTTTGCAAAATTTGCTAAAAAATTATTCCATCGTAATATTTTTTTTTTCTTTTCTACTCAATTCCCTAACTGTATTTTTGAACTCCTCGCAAAGTACGTACAGGGAATCAATTTTCACACGTAGGCGGTAAAAAGTTTTCACGCCAAATTTCATCACCGCAATATATTTCCATTTCGTTGATGCAACGTGAAAAAACCAAACCGAAAACCGATGCATCAAAAGCCAAAGCGAGAAAACATATAGGTATCTACAATTGCAGGTTTGCTTCCTCGAAACGAGGCAGGCAGGCAGACAGTAGATATGGGTAGAGTATCTATGTACCTGAGGGTACAAAGACTCGACACCAATTCACGTTTAAATATAGAATCGCATATAACCGGTTCCCCTTCTTTCGTTTGTTAGAGATGAGAACGGAAAACTGACTGTTGACAAAGCTAAAGCTGTATAATAAGAAATACCCGCTTTAATGTGAGTACCTTAGGACATTGTACAAGCGTTTTCGCATCAACTGAACTACCTCCTAAAATTAAAGATACTGTATAGTATGTGTTTCAATTATACGAGAACGGTATTTTGTAATTTATCGCCATCTAGATAAAACCACGTAGGAATAATATCACCGCGACAAATCCACAATACAAGGAAAATCAAGACCGTCACGAACTGATGCCCTGCATTTGTAAATTTCTAAACCTACATACATACACAAACAAATATTTCATTTCTCGAGAGGCAGAATAAAGTTAAAAATAATTCGTAATAGTGAAAATGGTCAAATTGCGGGTGAAAAATGTAGTCAAAGTTAGATGCCTGCAGAAATTGGCAGTCAAACTTGCTGTTTTAGTTCGCAAAGTGATGAAAATTTTATCAAGGCTCATCTTAGGCGTTAAACCGCCTTGCCGAATCGATCCCATTTCCGTCAATTTCTGTACATTTTGCTGCCAAAACTTTGGCTGCTAAATCTTATCAGATTTATTGTTTAAAAATGTACCTGTTGTTGTTGCTGCTGCGGATTGCCCATCGCCGCCAAGTGATGCGGTGACTTTTTTATTCCCATCTGTTGTTGCTGTTGCTGGTGCTGCTGATGCTGCTGCTGAGGGGATGGTGGCTGGGGACTGTAACCCTGGTAGGGAACGCTGCTGGGTCCCCCATTTCCCCCGTATCCACCATATCCGCCGTACTGTACAGGGGCGGGTTGTTGTTGCTGCTGTTGTTGTTCCGGGCCACCTTCACCGGCCCCCTTGCTGACCAGAGAAGCCCTGTACGCCGCCAAGGCCTTCAAGTACTCCTTTTTCGCAGCTTCAGTCTTCTTCTTGTACACCTAGATCGAACACAGACCTTCGTTATTAACTAAGGAGAAAACGAGAGAGAGAGAAATAAAAGACGAAATATCAAAGGGAGGCTGAGTGCCGAGAGTTGAGTTTGTTGGTAATACAATCATAATTTGGAATACGTGAAAACTTGGCCGAGTAACATTTGAACGATAATGTCAAACGGGTACGAGGAGATACATGTAAATTTGTGTATGTAAGTTACACGCCCTAAATATTTAACAGCGGGATAAACTGCTTATACGTTGCAAGGCCTTGCGCAAACTTCATCTTTATTTATTTATGGATTTTTCACTCTATTAAACAACCAGTCAGGACGGTGTTTCATCAAAGCAAAATGATTCACACAATCGGACATCTGTGAACTGTCGGATCCTCAAAGGAATTCATATTGCGCAGAAGTGAATATCGAATATAAAAAATAGAATAAAAAAAAAAAAAATTCAAATCATCCTCTTTGATTTCGAAAGCGACTCCATTTCTTCTGCACTCTTCTACAATCACCATTATTACTTGGTATTGATGTTGATTTAAATTTAAAATATAGAATAAAAGAAAGACATTCGTCGTCGACGATGATTCAACGATTTATATACATGTACGCGAAACGAACTGTGGACACATTGAAATTACCGTGCTGTACAAAACAATACGTAATGTTCCAACAAACGTATAAATGTAAGGTAAATTATTCTTGCTGTACTCGGAAATTACTGTTTCTTTGACATTCTGTGTTACAATACGTGAAGCGAAAAAATAGTTACTTCAAAGCGACGCATGTAACATTACAGTCAGTTTCGAAATAATATATTAGGGTTAAAGAAGAAATCAGTTTTTAACGTCCCTGCTGCAGGTGAGGAAAAAAACCAGGCGTTAATTGAGCGCGGTTGAAGCGTAATATAAACTTGTCCGCTAATTAGTACATACCTATACCTAAATCGTATTTGCTACTACGTTTATAATCAGATTTAAGACAGCCAAGCCGGCCTTTATTATATAATAATACGCCCGGAATCGTTGAGATATTCACCAATTAGTGAAATAATTAAGCGCCCACGAAACGCGTTTAATTGCCGAACGATTTTTTTCCCTACACAGACAGTCTTTCAATATAATGTATACAAGTCGGTACATGGAGGCATGCACACTTGTACAAATACATAATGCTCTACGCGTAGCGAATTACTGTGAAAGAAGAAAAATGACTACCTATAATTAAATTCAACAACGCGCATTATGATTATTTAAATTGACCTTCGTATAACAATTAAAGATCATTGTACTCGTAATGGCCATGTTCGGTAAACCAAAAACAAAAATCTAACCCGCGTTTATAACACAACGGTAACCTTCTTACACTGTAACGGTATCAGCAAATTATGATAATCGGAGCAATAATAATCTACAGTTTGTAATTACAACGGTTATGTAACTTTGGAGAGTTGTTAGGTAAACTAAAAGTAAACGACGAACAGTTTAGCAAAAACTTTTCCCCTCTCCTCAGCAACGTATTTTTGAAACGTGAAAAACGTTTTGATCAGAAATAAAAGACGTGGAAGAAGAAAAAAAGAAAAAAAAACAGGAAGAAGGGGGAAATGAGGATGCGTTAACGTCGGCTCGAGTTTACTCCTTGAGTATCAACGACCGCCCATAAAACAGACATAACGCATCACGCATCACCCGCATGACTTCATAATCCAAATAAAACCGTATCTATTACACGCGCGTACGTATATTCGTATGGTCATTGAGGAAAGTTACACACGAATGACTCGTCACTTTGTACAGTTACTTCGTCATTATTGATCATTTATTTTAGTGGTAATCACTTTTTTCCCCCCATGGGCAAGTCGTAATGTTATATTGCATGTACGTAACGTGACATACTTGTATGGACAAATTGACAATTACTCACAACAGTAAATCAGACAGCACTTGAAACCGCCAACGACTAAGACGACAGATTACGTACAGACAGATAAGCTTTTAGTTGGTTGATTCAGAGATATTTATGAAGACTCATCGTCAATTTCACTTTGTATCGTATTTTATCCGGTAATAAATCATTTTCAAATATTTCAGTACGATTTGTATATTCTATACTGAGATTATCATTGCATAATTAAATTTTTATCGCAATGCATGTATAAATTACACGTCTGATATACTTGAGATGCAGCATATCTATATATCTGCATCGTGTATGTGAGATTTTTCATACATACACGAGTACACCAATCGAGTTAGTCAGAATACGAGCGTGATGCAATAAATACAAATTATAATATCGACAATATCAGTGAATATAGAATGGTGAAACTAAACGTATGAGTGAGAACTATAACGTGCCGTGAAAAAATATTACGATATATATTGTAATACCTGTCGATTCTCGTCCAATAATTTTTAAATACATGTACACATTGAATGTAGCAAAACAAAAATAATTATATAATATCGAAGCAAATTTATCCGAATGATTTTGCATTCAATTCATGTGTACATAATTGAAGGTCTATGCATTTGCAAATTTCTCCACGAACACAAGGTATACAATTTTACGTGCAAATATGCACACACATGCATGTGTGTACGATAAATATATTTTTACGAATACTATATGCCAGTCGTAAAGTTGCCGTTTCGGCAGTTCGATCATCATTATTTCTATTTCCAAACCTTTATGCCAGTAAATTTTTACAGCCAATTACATCTCGTGACTCGTGCCCAATTATTTCACCAAAAAGAAAAGAAAATAACACATTCCGTAACACGATCGCGTGAGCTCCGCTGCTTTGGTATATCGTATATGAAAGCATATTTATATATACACATGGTATATACCAACTGTAGACTGGGGGGGGGGGGGGGGGGGGGGGGGAGAGAGAAAAAAATTTACAACGAATTTCTCATATGCGAAGAAAACAGATGCAAGCTGTGTACTTACATGTTGTAACATTAACGTGTAATTTCACGTGGAACTCAAGTTGACGCAAAAAAAATGAAAAAAAAAAAAACGTTCTCAACTTTTCTTTACTACTATTATTATGACGTATTATTATCGCCGATTATAGTGATTACCGGTTGTATAAAGGTGAAACAATGAAGCATACGGTATTATTGTTCGGTTAAAAGAAATGCCTAAGAATACTTGTACATGGTTATAAGTGGAAATGTAAGGTAATCGTAGGACTTACGTCTTTGTGTTCGGTGTCGAGAGCGTCCCACATCGAAGCGACGATTTTCGACACATCGCCGAAACTTGCGCTTGGATTCTGTCCCTTGATAGCCGCCTGGGTATCGCGGAAGAATAATGCGTACGCCGACACAGGCCTGAAAGCAGGTTTACCACTGTCAAATACAATCTGTCGTTCATCGTCTCTTTTCCACGTTCATTTTATACCCTCCGGTGCGTGCGCAATAAAAAAAAATAAAAAAAAAAAAAAGAGTCAAGTATACCAATATTTTAGGATCTAGTTAAGTTTCCCTTTCAAAGATAGTAAAAGTCTGTCGCAATCTTGGTTCAAAGTTTAAATATCATATATTCTGTGAATGTGTATATACACTTCTCGCATCAGGATTGCTCGCCAATGTTTTGATATAACAAGTAATTGCATCGCGCATTCTTTCTCGCATTGATTATAGTTGGTAGAATTTTCGCTGAGTAACACGAATAACAACGGCTTGACTGTCCCAAGAGGCAAGAAGTTAATTATTAGTGCAGGACTATGACGGTTATGTAAACGGGGCAATCCATGACATCACGATCAAGATTCTACGTCGATGTCTCTGATTGGTTTTGATTTGGATTATAAAATTTTTTTTATGAAACTGCATGACGTAAAATCTTATAAAATATCTTTTTTTAAATATTGACACCTATTAGAAGATGAAGATTTCGTAACTTCAAAACATAAATGCATAGATAAAATTATATGAAAATAAATTCTTTTTTTTTTTTTACATCGATTATAAGCAATCGGTAGATATTTTTCTAAACAGGGTATGTATATTATATGCTTACTTTTGCGGCTCGTTGGGATCGCTCTTCTTCTTCTTCTTCTTTTTCTGACCTTTAGGTTTCTTCTGAGCTTTGGTCACCGCGTCAGTCCTTTCCGGTGACGATTGTTTGATGGCTACCATCTGCGAAGCAAATAATTGAAATATATTAGTATTGTTGTAAATAAGTATTAAACTTGCCAACGATTTAGAGTTGGAAAAATGAGTCTGCAGGTATATTTCTTACGATTAATCACGCGTGAATCACAACGACGCGACGTTCCGTACATATAAATAATCTACTGCAATGGAATGTCAACCACCAATAGCAGACTTTTAAGAAAGTGATTTCAATATGCAGCCACAGCGACTAAGGCTGGACTTAATTATTAACGGAAGAAAAAGTGAAAGAAAAAAGCAAAAATGATGCGATGACGAATAAGGATATATGAGGTGTACGTATCGTTAGCAAGCGGGTAGAAAAATAGACCGAGGAGAGGATATACCTAGATGCATTAATTACAGATATGCACGTGTGATATATACTTCAGTACACGTAGGTGTAGCCAGTAGGTATATCAGGATATATATGTATATATTCACCCGCATTCGTCATCGAGTAATTTTAAAACTGTGCTCTATTGTATTTAATTCTGAGGCGAATATAGCGGAAACACACCGCGGTGACGGACAACCTTCGCGTGTCACTATTAGAAATTCAAGGTTTCGCCTACCGCTCTCCTTCTCAACAGTCTGACAAAACACTATTCACACAATTTTTAATGTCAACTTAAATCGACCGTCGGGTATCCATTAAAAGGAATTTCCGAAAAAAAAAAAAAAAAAAAAAAAAAAAAAATACTCTTTATAACGAAACAAAGCAGCTGCTGGTGCAGTTAAGTATACCAAGAGAAAGATAATATCGTTTTTCACTTATTAGAGAAAAGAATATTTTTCACTCTTTCAACCAGAAAATTTTGCTAATAATAACTCCCAGTGTGTCTGTATTTTTCTTGTTTTTTTTTTTTTTTTTATTACGCCATTATACAGGCTGTGAAAAACTGTGCAGGTTTTACGCGTCTGGTGTTCTTATTACCAAGGAATACTATACTTCGATGTACTATATAATATAGATTGTATACATATATATACATACATACATATATATATATATGTATATATATATATATACATACGTAGACGACGATAAAACACGACCATGTATATTTAAGGCATCGTCTTCAGGAGGAGAGAGAGCATTGTTTATACAACCTGTTTCCCTCCGCCTGATTTCTCCTTTTGCAATCGACTCTCTCGTTCACTCCTCTTTTTTTTCCCCCTTCTACCTTATTTATTATTTCAGCACATTTTTTTCTTCTCTCTTTACTCCGCCAAACGCATTGTTATAAAAGGGTTCGCCACCACCGATTTCACGTCTCGCGAATAATCCCGACATGGAACTGCATTATATTATACATAGTACTGTAGGTATTATTGGTTATATGGTGGTCAAAACGTTTAGAGAATAAAAAAAAGCCTCGTACAGAAGCGGCGAGAGAATGAATTTTTCAAACGGCGAGAACAACAAGGTTTCCGTTCACATTTCATTTTCACTAAAATGTTTAATTATCTGTTGATCCTATTTTGGCAAAATGTATTATACAACAATGAGACACAAGTATAAAGAAAAATTCTCGCAATCATCGCACAACTTGGGACGATGTCTAATCAATTATTCTTTTTTTCTTCGCTTTTTCTTCATGACCAGTGTTTATTATACGATATTTCCAACCAATAAACCCTTTATCAACGGCGATTGTAAAACATTAAGAGATGCCGGGCAAAGACCAAGTTCTGCGGCAATGGGAATGAGTGTGAACGAGGTCGAGTCGCGGATAACCCACATCGCTACGTACCTTCATTGTATGTTAAGTTATACTATATTACTATTATACCAGACCATCGTGATGAATACCACAGCGTCCTAATATATATATAACGTAAACACATTTGAGCATGTACGTACATAAAACGTGTACATCAAAGCTCGGAGGTAATTTTACGTTCAACCACGTCAGCGAGAAAAATTAAGAAAAAGAAGAACACGAAGAAGAAGAAGAAGAAGAAGAACAGCGTAACTGTGACTAAGTGCCAGTAAACTTTCCACAACGTCGTGTACATAAACTTCATTAAAGTCGAACCAGCGTGAAAAAAGTCGAACACCGAGATGTTGTATAAGTACGAACAAGATTCGATTTTTTATTTATTTTATTTTGCGTTTCGTTTTTTTTTTAAATTTTTTTAATTACCGAAGCGAAGTTGCTTCGTATAATATTATAGACATAATACACGTACAACAACATGGTGATGAAACGATTTCGGAGGTATTTAGAAGAATTGAATCGGATCTGATATTGACAAGCCACGCGAAGAAACGAGAGAGCAAGGTTCAGCGGGTTTTGGGCAAGGTTTCTTTCTCTTCTTCTTCTTTTTCATTTTTTTTCTTCTTCTTTTCCTTCTTATTCTTCTACTTCGGCCCTTGTTTTTATTTTTCCGTTTCCTGTCAAGATTCTCAGGTTGACTCGGTGATATATAATACCACTGGAGGAAGAAGAAGAAGAAGAAGAAGAAGAAGAGGGCGGCTAAATCGATAGGAAAGAGGAGATGTTCACTGCCAGAAACAAGTATGCATACGTATATATACACACACACGTGTATATATATATATATACATGGATAAACGACCATGAAATGGACCTTCCTTCTCAGAAGTGCAGCATATTCTACGATTCGAGATGCTGCGAGACGATGAACCGAGAAACCGTCTGTTCCTCTTTCTGTTACCGATTCACCACGGAGATCCTCCGTTCGATCGATCGACGACGTTGTTCTAGAAAGCTCAGTATAATCCGAACATGCAGTCTGCAATGGACAAACCGTGAATGATCTTCTGGGTCGACAGAAGAGAGACCGACGGACAGACAGACAGACAGACAGACAGATATGCACACACACCGAGTACGTACGAAAAGCTTCGTCATTAAATATATTTTACACTTATTAAACGTCAGTTAAACATCTGGAAACGACAAAACTACATTACACGAATGCAACTCTTCAACAACTCACCATAGCTGAGTGTGGAGTACTGTCGTCGCTGTCCTCGCTTGTTGTCGTGTTGACATTTTCGGGTATTCCATTTGGTTGCATGGCTGGTGGACTGCCCCCCGTTGGACTGCGATACTGCATTGGTTGCTGCTGTTGCTGCTGCTGTTGTTGTTGTTGCTGTTGCTGCAGCTGTTGCTGTTGTTGTGGATGCATGTACTGCATGTGCTGCTGCATCTGTACCTGCTGATGCTGTTGCTGCTGCTGCTGCTGTTGTTGTTGTTGGTGAGAGTGTTGCTGAAGCAGCAGAAGCTGTTGGCTACCATGTTGCTGTCCCGGCGACGTCATCGTCGAATACGAACCCTGGGGGCTGTTGTACGCCGAACTGTAACGGAATTTACGTGAAAATAAAAACCCGGGTTAATTACAACGAAACGCTAATTTCGTTACAATACCTATAGCGTAATTATAATTAAATGAATCACACAATGTTCAGTAATTGGTTATACCGTAATAACGATAATTTCAAAAACACAGAAAATTCGTCATCGTCGTGGCCTTCGGGGCGATTATTATACCTATCTATATCAGTGAGAGAAAAGACATTGTTGTCGATTCCAAGGAAAATACTCGGAGGGGTGAGGTAGAGGAGGAGGAGGCACGAAGGGCTTAGTTTCTCATAATTATAATTATTATATTATATTATTATGGGAGAGTTCTGTTTGGATTATCCCATCTGTGCTTTCGCCAAATTCACAAATATTTTCATACACCGGGAACAAGAGGGGAGGAAAGCGAACGCCGCAAGAGAGAAAAGCATTGAGAGTTTAAAGGGGGAGGAGGGGGAGGAAGAGGAGGAGGAATGGGGGGCGGAGAGAGGGAGCCACCGGCTCGATGCTATTTTAACACAAATTGGATAACTTTTGAGATATGGCCGCCGCTGCGTCAGCGTCGAAGGATTTACAGCCTATTCTACATCAGCCCCCCCCCCCCCCCGCTCTTCTCACCCTCCACACCGACATTCTCTCGGCAATCCTGCCCTCGCATCCACCAGTCCAAAATCAAATTTACCTGCCAGTAAATTCACCTCCTCTCTCTCTCAATCTCTCTCCTTTTTCTGTATGTATTATAGTCGTCAGCTTCACGGAGGACTAAGGAAAATTGGGCACAGATATGCGTGTATGCGTGTGTATAAGAGAAACGCTGAAGAAGAATGGTCGAACGTATAAATTCCTTGAAATAAATAACAAATCACGGGTGTTTCAACTTCGGTATAACGGATACATTATAATATTATAGCTTTAAGAGGATGCTATACGGTCATGTTTTACCGAAGGAAAATACACTATCACATTTTGATTTTATGCAAAAATGTATCGGTGTGTTTCGTCAAGAATTTATTGCACGTAGAATACGGCTGTTATACCCTTTTCGGCATTGAAACGCATAGCCTCTGATAATAGCGAAAATAAATGAAATTTAACGCAGTCGGTAAGGAAGGACCGTAGCATTCCCTTAAGCGTGTAACTTCTTTCCCCCGTCAATATTACAATACTTTGCAGTGACCGCAATTATTTGATTAGCGTTATAAACGTCGCGACGCGCGAAAATGTTCGAGCAACGAGGGTATAAGATACGTAAGACTAAAAGAAAACTATTCATTCGGAAGAGAAGAAAAAGAACAAGTTTTAAAGTCCTACATGCATGAATATATCGAGAGCTGGATCTTCTCGTGTATTGTAACGGTCAAACTTAGATACCGCCGCTCTTACAATACGTAAGTAAAAGACCGTTGGAATCCTACACCGGTAGGTATACGTACCGTGGTGTTACGGTGTGTATGCAATGCACACGCGTGTATGGAAAAGAAATAAAAAGAAAGAGGATCCTCTCCAACGTTCGCTCGGCCAACACAACGGATAAACGACGGTAGATGTTTCAAGGATCGTTCGTTCCCTGCTTACAAATATACTTATTTTTGTCGATCGTTTAGAGGTTCGTGTCCTGACTCTCCACGGTTTGTGTCACTTTTTCTTCTCCGTCATTTAAGAAGAAATAAAACCATACTCCGTGCGTGCATAATGGATACACATACCGACGTATGACGACTAGCAGGCACGAACCCGTCTCAAAGTCCGAGATATAGGCAACCACATTTCCATACCATCGAACATTAATCACGGTTATATTAAAATTGGCCTGAATTTATTTATCTGGGTCGTGTCTAATAAATTCCTCGAAGAAGCTGGTTGACTCATACCATACGGTATTCGAATACCTAATTCTTTCCGGGTATACGTTCGAGTACGTATACTTTGACCAATTAATGGAGAAAATTTGTTGACCTTCGTTCCTTCTTCCTCCTCTTCTTCTTCAAATTCTTTTATGTTAATACGTACTTATTATATACACACACACACACACACACACACACACAACACTTGTGACGCGTATCGTCGATTAGAGAAAGGTGTGCAGCAGCTGTACGGTAAACGATGATATTTGAACGTTACGAAACGCGAAAAGAATTGATGTGGATATGACGTAGGTGAAAACCGTAAGGCAGGAGAGACACGATTCGGTAAATTAGAAAACCATCATTATCGGCCAACGGCTTGTTGACGATCATGATCGATCTCAAGTATACCACGACTATCGTAAATTTGGTACGTATGAATAAATCGAGAATTTCGATCCTGCGAGTAGTTAGAAAACCGAACCAAGTCCTCTTTATTCAAGTTTATGCTCTGGTTCGAGTGTAGCGAGAAGAGCAATGTTGCTGTCTGTCCGTGAAAACAGAGAACTAAACGAGTTAAACCAAACTTCTATTTCTTTTTCTTTTTTCTTTTTTTTTCAACTCTTAAACGTTGAAACGGAGAATAGTAGTCGACGCCTTTCTCTGTTGCTGCTGCTTCTGCTACTTCTTCTTCTTCTTCTTTTCCCGATGTTGTCGTAAAACGGGCACCCAACATACATACATACCGACCTACCAGCATCCGCCGCAAGGGGAAGAAACGAGAGAACACTTTGTATAAGATAGGTTATAAGGCAGGTATACTCGTCGGTCCGTCCGTCTCGACGACTCTTGAATTCTCCACGTAGCTACGTGTGTTATATTATTATTACTGCAGCAGTCAGCTTGGCTACTTCAAGGATGTGAAAAACGCATGACACCCATCGCCAAGATCAACGCGTTCATGGTGTTGCTGTTACGACCCTGTAGTGCACATTTAACAACTGAACCACTTTATGCCACGCACGATTTCACGTCGATCAAAGGCTTCTCTTCTTCTTCTTTTTCTTCTTTTTCTTCTTCTTCTTCTTCTCTTTCTTCTAGTTCTGCGGGACGGGTTTTAGTACGAATCGGTCTGAACAAGAAGTTTAAAATGCTGAAGATGATGAGTACGAGCGGACCAACATCTTTACTAGATCATATATAGGTGATATAATATGCGACAGAAATGATCCTGAGTAAAAAACGTACGTACCAAATATGTAATTGAGTTTTGGTACCTTTCGAACCTGTTTTCAATGGCTTGGTGTTCACCATCATTGGCATTACTAAAGGTCTTTTAACCTTTTCAGTCAGAGAAGCCACTATAGCGGCACCCTTTTTCCCCTTTTTTTATATTCCATGCAAATCCTGATTTTCTTTGCATTTTCAGGTGACCAGACTGCGTCAATGAATAGGTTAAACAGTTACTTCTTTTTTCTTGTAGCTGTTGCAGATTCAGATGTTCCAATCAATACATTCTTGAACTCCTTCTCATCGTCATCGTCATCGTCATCGTCCTCCTCCTCTTCCACTTTCTCGTCTCGTCTCGATTTCCGAATTTTCATCAGAGAAGAAAACCTCGTTTACTTTTCACTTTTCCAACTAACAATAAATACTCCGTAACGACGACCCGCATCATCAGCATTATCCTCATCATCGTCATTGACACGCACGTGGCTCGTTTGCGAAGTGTGTGACATAAAACATGTATTTATACAGCATACATATAAAATTTGTTCAAAGATTGAATCGTACAGGCTGCAAGCACAGCTCGAGTGAGTATGAATAATTTCTTTTCAACAACTCAACGTCGAGGCCTCTTCGCAACGCAGCATCAGAAGCGGAATACGATGACGATAAGACTGTGTTGCGAGCTGTACGTAAAGGTGGCCAGAAAACTAGGTAACCTACTTTTCTTTCGAAATCTTCCTCCGCCGTATCTACACATATGCACATCGCGGTCTCGTGTATACGTTAGTTTTACACACACACACACAAACACACACACATAAGAAAAAAAAATGCATTTGTAATACTCAGCGTGTATTAATCGTGTATCGAATAACAGGATAGCCACAAATTTTTGGGGAAAAAAATTCCACATTTTCCCAGTTCCATAAGTTACCAAAATCTAAATTGTTCAGCTTATTAACTCTGTATTAGTTTCAAATTTAATTTGAATTTGAAGAAAAATATAAAGTCAGTTTAAGCCAATTTCTTTTCTCGACGTAAAATAAGTAAGCTTGTAGAAAATCATTTCTAATTCCCATCATAGAAAAATGATATTTTCAGTTCTTTTCCACGAACAAATTAAAAATTCCCCGACAATTTGAGGTTTTCTAGATTTTCCCAGGTGTGTGGCCACCCTGAATAATTACCGCAGTGCTATGCGATGTGATGTATGCTTGAAAATGCGAGAGATTGTGTAAAATTTGTCCACCTTATTTTCCACGCTTCTTTCAATATCACGCGGTTATATTCTTATTTCTTCCCCGCTATGATAAACTGTATATATTCATTACAGTTTACAAGAATGGAAACGTTTGATCCGTAACTAAATTAATCCCTGCGACGGACACTTGAGCTGAGGATATAAGAGCTGAATCAAATCAGTCTTTCTTCCATGAGCGTGGTCTATCTCTTAAAATTCAACTTCAATTTTTCACGCACGTCTCGATCGAGTTCTATTGTCATTATATATCATACACATTGTTTTTTCCCCCCTCAGCTATCTTATCCCTGCATCTTGTCCGTTGTTGCAAAAGAGGCAGAATTTTGTATACATACTTTCTTGCAACAAATTTTCACCACGTGTAATATTACAATACACACGATTATCCGTCTTATTGCACGAAACATGTAAAGACGTGACGATGACGATGAAATATGCGTTTGAATACATGAATATAATTTTTAGATACGCAAAGGTATTAAAATCAAAACATGCCTTGCAGCATCGACGATGAAAATTTATATTCACCTTCTGATGTCCCCCCCTCTTTCATTTCTTTTCTTTTTCCCCATCGACTTATTACGCTATTTATTGAGCCCAGCAAATTGCCGGACGTTAATTTTAAATGGACGGTATATTGCCAATCGAAGATTGATTAGGTAGGCCAGGCGGGCGGTTGGCGTTTTTACATACTCTGGATATAATAATAAGAGAGAGAGAGTTACATAATACGTTAAGTATATACACACCTGACGTTGATTGGTTGCATGGCGTGTTCCTGCTGGAGGTAGAGTGGCTGCTGATAGCCACCGGGATCGAGATTCATCCCGTCCGGAGATTGTTGCATTCCACCGCCCTGCATCATCTGCAAAAACGAGAAAAGAATAAAATAAAAAATAAAGAAAAACGTAAGAAGAGGTAAGAAAAATATATCGGTAAGCGCGAAGTAATGAATGACAAAGGAAGACTCGATCTTTCCGGCTCGGTGGTCTTAGAATTTGTAAGACATCATTTCTTGCCTCTTTTTTTAATATGGAAAAAAAAAAACTGCAGGTATCTGTATAAAACTTATATATAATCGATTTACCGAACAGCCGTTACAAACTATCTGTAAAATATACATATGCATACATCCATATATATATATATATGTATATTTGTAAGTCATCATCTCTGGTAAGCGGTAGTAAAGTTGTAATAATATAAAATAAATTATACATCACGAAGCAAAATAGAAACCAAAAAATGCTGCCGCAGTTTAATCGTAGTATTTCTTTCTTTCTTTCTATCTTTCCCTCCATCGTCTATCCTCTCTGTAGAATTCAAACGACAATTAAACATGGATAATTTGTTCTATTCTTCAATTAGTTCCATAAACGAAGAAAAAATTCTTTTTGTACAACGCGAGCATGTTTCACGCGTGTTTTCCGTGCGCAAAGCATCCGTTTCTACGAGGATAGAGTGAATCTGCGAATGCGCATGCGCGGAGGAGTTAAAAGTGATCTTGTATGTACTCCGCGCATGCGCTGTCGCTAACAAATCTGACATCACGCAACCCTAACCTAAATTTCATGCTTCGTGAAATAAATAAAAAAAAACAACGCGTAACACTCCTCTTTTTGTCTCCTTGTCAGACACGAAATATACCATTTTACGTATACGGAGGCGAAATCGTGTTGCATGGAAATATCAGAAAATGAAATAACTTTCGTTATTACAGTGTTCCGTGTTTTTTTTTGTTTTTCTTTAAGATGACGATGCAGGCGGTTAAAGGATGAGTCAGCATTGTACTACACAATACGTGAGAGACTTATGCGCGTTAATTAATGAGGGCAGACGGAGGTCCGCGGATGTCTCATAACTTAGTTTAATAGCTAGCACACACAATTGGAATGCCCCTCGTTTCCTGCGGATGTACAAAAGAGAATCTTGAAACAACACCACATGTCCCGCATACATCTATGCACCTATATACGTATGGATACGTATAAATATATATATATATATATATATATATATATATATAGGTATACATGTAACGTGTAAATATTGTAACGATAACTAAATAATGAATTGAAATTCTATACATGATATCTATATCGTCATGATACAATAATCTTCACGGGGAGAATTTCATTGAGCTACTTTACGAAGGTGCGCGTCAAGTTAAGAGACTCATCAGCAGTGCTACTGCAACACTAATAAGTCCCTTTAGGATATTCTTGTCTCCGTGCAGGATCTTCGCGGCAAGGGAAGAGGAAAGGAGAGAGAGAGAGAGAGAGAGAGAGAGAGAGAGGGGTGGATGAACCTATTCTTGGACCACTTTCGAACCCTCCTCAGGTTCCACGATATCTTATATTTAGTCACGAGATCTCTGCACGGTGTATATATACACATATATAAATATACATATACAAAACATTTCTATTATGCATCCGTTAGAATTTTTCTTCTCTCGTCATTTTTTTCTTCCTTTCATCCCCACCCTTACTTTCGATGTATCTTTATGGTTTCTACATTCCGAGTGAAAAATATCGTTCTTGCTGTTTTCCCCCGTATTTCTTACTTCCTACAAGACTAACAATAAGACTTCACGTATCCGTTTAATTTTGCATAATCTTTTCACCGATCGTCAAAACTGCAGCAGCGTATAAATAAATCATTCGTAAGAGAGATAGATAAAATCTATATATATATAACAATAATAATAATAATATAAATAACAATTTTGACATTTCTCGGCTCTACTAACCTGTGGCTGATATCCGTGCATTGGGTCGTGCTGCTGATGATGCTGTTGCTGATGTTGCTGATGGGGATGGGGGATCGCCGGGATGTCAAAATCCTCGTCGCCGAAACTCGGGGTGTGGAATGTCTGCAAAATAACGAGTCATCGTCGACAAATTAATACAAATAAATCAGTCCTCCTAATACGGATAATTCTTTACTCGTAATATTATCTTTCCGCACTTGTGTTTTGCTTTCCTTTTTTCCCATCCTTTTTTGTACAAATATTTATTACTTCTTGGCAAAATATTTCAATATAACGACAAACGAAGACAAAGTGAATTATTCAAGGAGTCTCTCGTGTCTTCGAAGGAATGAGAATAAATACATATTATCGTAATATCAAACATACAACGCAAAGATGTCGGTATTTACAAAGTATATGTAAATATATTATTATACACGTAGACAAGAGTTACCCCCCATACTTTTGGGTGGCAATTTATTCCGTCTTCAAAGGGGCGGATGGCGTTGGGGTATGGGGGCGGTAGGAGAGGACTCCGGATGTGTGTGTGTGTGCAAGTGCACACCGCGTGCGGAAGAAGAGAAAATAAATTTTCCAAAGGAATAAAAGTTTTTAAATTGGATTTAATAGCGTCAGGAATTTTCCTTTGAGGGGACTTTCACCCCTCCGCCCCTCCACCCTTCCCCTTCCGCCGCCACTTTCGTATTCTGCAGAATGGTGGGCGGGAAGGAGAGAGGTAGGGGGGGTGTAGAGGCACAGGGGTGGGTAGAGTACTACCCCTATTGATCGAACGCGTCTCTTTCTTTCCCTCAAACTCCTGCCAGCTATAACGTATAACATAACATGTACAACATAGCGTGTGTATACACTATACACGTGTACGTATACGTATATCGGTACACGCGTGTCCTATAATGTAAAACCTCTCGGGTAGTCGATTCATTTTTTATTGAACAGAAATAATATTCAACGGGATTCGAGAAATGGAAATATGAAAAAATGTTTATATTACAGTGACAATAAAATTTCATCATCCAGCAATGATACGTATACGATGTGTCTGTAGCTTGATAATACATACGTAGATACGTGCATGTATACATTATACGTATATACCAACACAGGCGTGCCCGCATACGTGTGTATGTTATATGGTATATAACACGGATATGTTTTATACCTAACCTGTGTATACTTTCATCCGAGAGGGAAATTAGTCATTACGAATATATATATATATATATATATGCGCAATATAATTTACATCGCGAGCAGAGAAATCTCTTCCTTTTTCTTTTTTTTAATCCTCTGCTTTTTATCATTGTCGCACTTGAGATGAGACTCGTTCGTTTGATATTCCCGTTTTCTTTAATCTCTTCTCTCGTCAAATATAAGAGCTTCAAACACGATCCTCTCGTTTTCCTAACATTTCTTACAATAACACGATAACTCTAATATTCTTCTAATTATATTGACTGAAGAGGGAGGAAAAAACAAAAAAAAAGTGCAACAAATAAGTAAATAATAACTTGCACGACGAAAACGAGTTTGGGATTGTTTGTGTTACGTATTATAGGAATAATCGAGCGTCAGGATCAACTCGTAACAAAATTCGTCGTTGTCGTCGTTGGAGTAAAACAAGCGTAAAATATTATTAACGAAGGGGGAAAGAAGAGGGCGGGGGGTGTTAAGTGGATATAACGTATAAATTATACGTATAATACGAGGTTGCACAGAGCCGCAGTGAGATAACGAAGCCGCGGGACACGCGCGATGCATTGGCCGTGTATGTTTATAATAATAACAACTCGGTTTTAGCGTAGATCGCTGTAATAAACTTGTAAGTTCCTGTACAAATGCACGAAAGGTCGTAGGTGTGGGTGGAGGTTAGCCGTGAGGGTATGTGGACCGAAAACGGTTAAGAGGATTCCGAGCATTACCGTATTTCTGTTTACTCTCTCGCGGGGATGGGAGAAAGGGAGGAAAGCCGAAACGGAGGAGACTCCTAAATTTCATCCTTATCTCGGTACGGCGAACAGCCTAATATTGCTATTTATTACCGTTAATGCGCATAATTGGGAAATAAATTGAACGATGATCGCTAATTATGCAGCTAATTTCTTGCGCGAGGTTTATAAATGAGAGAAAGAGAGATAGATGGATCAGATAGACAGAGATAAAGATGGATCGTAAATAATTGTAAAAATTCAACAACGAATGTTTGTTCGACGATAACAAATAGTTATTTATACCGATGTGATTTATGCTGTCATTAAAATTACATTATATTCATTTTCACGAGTAATCAACGAAGAATGATGACGCAATGTAATAACAAGAGAATAGAAGAGGAGAGGAGAGGACAGAAGAGAATGAAATAATACATCGAATGGAAAGGTCGACCATTTTTCTTCCATATAATACTTTACTCTGAAGAGAAGTAAAGTTCCTCTCGTCTCTTTTCTTCTTTCTCTCTTTTTCTTTCATCTCGTTAAAACTTACGCGGCGGCACTTTGCTAAAGTAACTTTCAGCTACGAGAAAATATTATTTGGACGGTTTCCGGGATTTCTCTCTCTCTCGCACTCTCTCTAATTCCACTTTTATTCTTACGTACATACATTGTTATATACTCTGCGTAGCGTCGTTGTCGTCGTTGTCGTCGTCGTTCCGACAACTCGTTCGCCAAACTCTTGTTTTACATTTGCAACTTCGTCTAGTTCCTCCTCCTCCTCTTCGTCTTTATCTTTTCATATATTTCTATTTACCTTTCTCTCAATCTCTAACGGAGATAACACTTTATAATATAAAACGTTTCTAAAAACGCCAATTCCAAAATTCATACCCAACATCTGCACAAACATATATGTTAGATATATATATATACGTAACACGGAAAGAACGAATCGCGTCACGTGATTTTTACATAAAAATAATACGTATTCGATTATCGTAAAAAGTATTGGAAAGGCCTCGTGCAAACGCGTATAATTGAAAAAAATAAATAACAAACAACGGTGAAACGGAAAAGAATTCAAAGGAGTGAAAGAAAAAGAAAAATACATGTCAAAAAAAAAAAAAAGAAATTAAAAAAAATTCTCGATGAAAAGAAAATAACGACAGAAAATTATTAAACGAGAGAAAGTGGTTTGTGACCGGTGTGGTGCGGTGATTAGGCATGCGTGGCGAAAATTACCTCGACGTAACGCAAGATTAATTACCTGGAGAGCAGATCCGTATAAACGTGTATATATAATAATGTACGTGTACGTATAACGTAGACGTACATTACAAATCTGTACATAGGTACATACAAACTGAGTGTGAGTATATAATGAAAAATACGATAGGTGTTTGAAAATGTCAAAAATTTATACATATATATATATATATAAAATTGATGGATAATTGATATATGTGGAGAAAAAAAAAAAAAAAAAAAAAAGGCTGTAAATTTCTTATCTAGTAAATATATTACTGCCTATAAATTTACAACAAACAGAGCCTGCGATTTTCCGTGAGGAAAATAACCAAGGATGATTTTTTTATTAATTAATATGCACAGAGAATATGTAAAGTGGTTTGGCGAAACAAAATTTTGGGTAAAAAAAAAAATTTTTTTTTTTCCCAACATCGAAAAAACTTTTGTACAAGTACGATGTCGTTTCTTCGACAGACTAAAGATTCCAGTTTCATTTTAGAAATTCGCAGAGTTTTCCCGGTTTCCCTTGTGCGCACGAACCCTGAATTAAATTCTCTCTTTACATTTACCAACACGATCGTAAAGTAAAATTGAAATTTCACACACACTCGATGTTAATTTTAATTAGGACAGAAACCAGCATATTGAATCAATTTATATTCCTATCGTACAATTTCTCGTTCCTCCATACTTTCCTCGCAAGTTTTAGAAATCGCATAACGTGTTATTTCCAAACCGCACACACATTCTTCAACCCGTATCAAATATTCCGTTTGCGCCAACACCTATTATTTATAGCAGCAAGCAAGCAATCGATTTGTGATTAGTGAGTTTCCTCTTCTCGATACGAGTATTGATGAGAAAGTTACTTCCGCTATAGGCTGATTCTGAGCGTATTGCCTTCGTTTCGACATACATTGCACGCACATGCACGTATGTGTGTACGTCGAGCGTGTATCTACTATGTAAGGATAAATAAATGTACGCCCTGCAGGCCGAAGCTTGAATTAACCAGAGCGTGAAAGATTCATTCGTCGTTACCAAACGATCATTAATATATTTTTACTCAATGCAAACACATGTGTATGTATGTCTATATGTATACACGCAGAGAATTACTTTCAACACTCGACACAACAACCGACGCGTCTCATTAATCATTGTCAATGCAAAGTAAATTCAATCACACGTGGAATACTGGTGGATGAATAACAAGAAAAAAAAAAAAAAGAAAATTATCACCAACAAACAAATTATTATTCATCACATTTATATTTATATACCTGCTTATATAGTTATAACTTTGTAACTGGTTTTTGTTTCTTTTCTTTTCTTTTTTTAGGGGGGGAGGGGGGCAAAATTATATTCTAGGTTTACATTATACTGTATAAAGTAAAAGGCAACCTGTGTACTTAATCATAAGATATTATATCGCCTAGACAGAAGGTTGCCTGTATAATTAATAATAATTAAAAACGGAATAGAAACAGATTGCATAACGTGAATTAATTGTAAAACTTTTTTATATACACACACACACACACACATCATCTATGGAACGTCGTTTTCTTTTACTTACGTCGAAGTTTTACAATATGTTATATATATATGTATATAACATTGGGAAACAGCGAAATGAATTCCTGTACCTACACAGATATCCTGTGGCCTTGCTCTTGGCAATTATATCAGCCGGGTGAAAAAGTGTTTTATAATAATAGAAAACCAATGAAATGAAATAATGAAACGAAAAAAAAAAAAATATTTACAACTAGAAAGCCAGCGAGGGCAGGAAAAATATACCCACTCGACGGTTTTATAATTGGTCGAAACGCCGCGGGAAGAATTAATTGGTGTAGATTAATTAAAAATTCCATTTAATTATACATTATTATAATTATACTTGTTCAGCAAAATTTCAAATTATCACACCGTCGATTTTATGTTGTACGTAACACTGTAACGCGGCCTATTATTCGTTATGCAAATGAATTAAAATATCCGATAATTCGGATGTGAAAAATTTTTGCAGCAGGTAACGATAAGTATTTTTTTTTTTTAATTTTTCTAACGCGTAATGAAAAAAGGACCTATTTAATCACCTGACCATAAATTTTCTCCGCGGTTAAACTGCCCGCCAAATATTATTCGCGTTAGAAACTCGAGTGAGAGTGATAGAGCGAGAGAGAAATAGAGAGTGAAAGAGAGGGAGAGAGAGAGAAAAAGTTTTAAAAATTACAGCCGGTATAACATTTATGGCAAATTGCCAATTACAGAGATTACATACAGATTGCATTGACTGATTCGGGCCTTCGGGCGAATATTTGGCGAGACGAGAAGAACGAAGAGGTTATTTTATTATTATCATTATCATTTGTTTATTATTATGATACGTATAGGAGAAGCCTAAGATCGTTGTAAAATCGAACCTCCATTATCAGCCGCGTACGCTACGGAATTTCGTAATTTCTGCACGTACGTGTACAAAACATACTCATTACATTCCAATGTGTATTATTATAAATTATCGACAGTTATAATCCAACATTTATACTGCAAAACATACGCCGTTCAAATTGGAATAGTTGAATATAGCATACGACCAGGAATCTGTACAATTATTTGCACGTTATGGATAATGAATTTGTTGGTATTAACGCACAAGCGTAGCAAAAAAATTTCTTTTTTTTAAACGAGGTTTACATTTGTACTAAATTTAAAAATACGATGGTATATTAATTTGCGATTAAACAGAATCAACGATTACGGGGAATTAAATATCTATAAATAATAATTGACGATATTATAGTTATCAAAATATTTCTTTCGTCATACTTGGTAAAGTTTGCATAACGTTTGTTTTTTTTTTTTTTCTAAATTATTTTCTCTTGTTCTTACACGGAATGAAATTGCGATGTAATGTAATTAGTTTACACAGGTGTGTTTCGAGAAGTCGGAAATGTGAGATACCAAGCGATTTTTACTTTTGATATATTACATCAATTCCGCTGCTCGATTCTGATCCGCACGTTTCGAATGTTTTGCAGTGTATATTTGTACATAAATGGTGTGTGTGTTTTTTCTTTCTCGTCATATTTCGCCCGAAGGCAGTTTACGCGGAATAATACAAGATAAACACGTTATCGTTGTATCAATTTTTCCCTTTTTCTTCCACCTTACCGCTAAACCAAGGTTTCAAGATACTACGTACGACAATAAAACACACAGCTTCGAAATTCTGGAAATTTTTCAGTACGACGAGGAAATGGTGGATAGAAAAAAAAAAAAAAAAAACGATAATATAATATGTGAACGTAAACTCGAATCTGAGCATATTACGTTAAAAAATGAAATAGTAAAAAAGAAAAAAAACCTGCAAGAATATATTTACATCGTAACTACATTATAATAAATGCAAAGGAATAAACGTCAAAAAAAAAAAAAAAAATCTGCTTCACGTCCGCATTTTATACGTGCATACGTACAAAAACTTGTATATACATAGACAGATACATATAAATATGGTAAAACGAATTTTATCTTCAGAGTGATAAAATCAGAGCGATATATTAAACTCTTAACGACGTAACCTCCATTTTCCCTTCCGTTTCCTTCTCCCACCCACCATCAATGCCAATAAGATTAATAGTTACGGCCGCCGCATGTCCAGATTATTATACATATATTTCAGCCTACGAATTGCAAAGTTTGCACAGAGATAACGTAACGCTAGTTTATTCGGTTTATAGTCCCATCATTCTCTGAGTAACTACATACATGTACAAATACTTCAAACAATTATACAGTGATAATAATATATTTTTATCGCGCGTTCGATACACACACACACACACACACACACACACACACACACACACACACACACACAATATATAATAATATAGCATATTAGAAAAATTGTCACGAAAAATCGAGAAACGAAATTAAATAATTGTATTACCTGACAATATTTTCTCATTACAACTCTTTGTCTTCAGTTATTGCACGAATATTATTATACTGTTATTTTCACTTACGATAATAAATAATCTCGTCGTGCATAGAGAAAGGGAGAAAGAGAGAGAGACGGAGAGAAAGAGACAAAGTGTGACAAGATGAAAGAGAAATATATATATATATACATATAAGGAGCTGGTGAAAAAAAGTCCTCCAAATCTTTCCATTTGAAAAAATAGAGAAGAGTATAAATAATGTAGAGGAAAAGAAAGAGAAAAGAAGAAGAAAGGAGAAGCTGTGCGGGATAGAATATAGACGGCGTGACAAAGCGAGATGGAAGATAAAAAAAAAAAAAAAATAAAATAAATAAATAAATAAAAGAAAGAAGACAATTTACTTTTTGTCGTCATCGTCACCGTCATCGTCGACGTCGTCGTAGTTCCAGTGAAGGGAAGGGAAGGGAAGAAGGTAAAAAGACGTCGTTACAAACTGTCGAGAGGTAAAGGTGCGTATATCCGTGTATAAGGTACGAGGTATCATACGTATAGTTTTATACATATGTGTGAAAGAGACGACCAACCAAAGACCGAGGCTTCACCCCCCCTTCCTCTCGCCTTTCTCGTTTTCTTTCTCCCTCTTTCTTTGTCCCTAGATGACAGATATAACTCTAGCTAGCGCTTATTGTAACAGCTGTAACAAATGTTCCCCTCCTCTACCCTCCCCATTCGTTTCTCCCGCTACTTCCCTCCGTCGTCCTCTTATGCACACACACACGCACACACACGTATACTTTACGTATTCGTTTCTGCTTCACGGTTAATCGTGACGGGGTTCTCGGATTATAATTCTTCTTCAAATAACTCATCCGGAGTTTGATCCTCAGTGGGGCGAGGGCGTGGGGTGGATGAATGTTTCATCATCATCATCATCGAACGAACGAATATACCGTACGATGATAATATAAATAAGCCGCGTTATTCGTTTTCAATTACCGTAAAGTATACACAGAGTACATATTACAAGTCGTGTGATACATCGGACTAATTAAATTTGAACAATTCTCCGATTGTTGTAGGATAAAAAAAAAAAAAAAAAAAAAAAGCTGACGTGTCACATGTTTGTAGGTGTCAGGTATCAGGTATATTAGGTATAGTTTAATCGTAAGACTCTTACCTGATCGGCCATGTTGTAGCTACCGTGGTAGGAGCTCTGATGGTGCTGCGGAACGCTCAGGGACAGGTCGAGATTGTCGCTTCTCTGAAAACGAGAAATAGAAACCACAATTTAACAATGTGCTTTGATTTTTTACTTTTCTTCATATATATATATATATTTTTTCTGTTTTACGACAGTTAATTCGTAGCTACCGCTAATCGTCCCGTCGTACGGTCAATTTCGGTGAACGATGTTGTAAAATACCGGAGACGATTTGAAAGGTAAGATACAATAAAAAAAAAAAAAATTATCACCTAATCAATTCTTAAGCTGCCTTGAAACGGCAGCAACGATTGGGGGTAATGATACACGATCGACGGACAAGCTTTTATTTATACTTCCACGATTTTGAATTTTTCAAAGGCATCCATCACTTTTACCAATATACATATATATATATATATATATATATATATATATATATATATATATATATATATATATATATATTATATACACACACGTGTGACGATAATTTGTCGAATGTCAGAAAAAGCATCATTTGTCCGATAATTTGACTCTTTTCTCTGACACGTCATCGTCGTCGGCATTAAAGGTAACGGTTACTCGAGATAAAATACGAAACGACGTTATTTACAACATGTCACGAGAATCGGGTAGGTAGTTTGTTGCAACGTCTCCTCCTCCCCCCCCCCTTCTTTATCCATCTTCCCCTCGTGTCGCACGAGAATATTGACAGCTATCCAGTTTGCTGTTTATACCTCATACCCACATCCATAGACATGTTATAACAATATTCTCACGGTATCTCGAAGCGCGGCGGGTCGTTGCAGGTCGTGTATTCTCTGCTGTTGGTATACACAAGTTCGTTGCACGACTCACAAAACCTCTCCTCATTCCTTCCCTCTTTAAGTTCCTTTGCCCGGACGAGGAGGACGAGGAGGACGAGGAGGACGAGGAGGCAGTCGGGCAAACAGGAAAGGGAGAGAAAGAAAGAAAGAAAGAGAGAACAAGAGAAGCAAAACCTCCTCCTCGACCTCCTCGTCATCCTCGTCCTCCTCGTCCGATGCCTGCAACGGTCATTGTTTAGCCAGACATTCCCTTATTATTCCCTTCCTCCTTCGTCTATTTTCCCGCCACCCTCAAAATCCCCCATCAATTCTTCCATCTCTTGTCACATTTTCATGTCCGCATAATATAATGCACGATTCAATAGCGATTGATCGATCTGTATATATTATATATAGGACGAGGCGGTGATTAATTATTTTATTTGCTCCCTCAAAAGTGAGACAATCGTTATTATACCAACCTCGCGTTATAAGTGTAAAAATATCTCATCCGCCCGTAAGATGAATTTTATCATCAACGTTACACGTTGTATCAAATATACAACATATTATAATACACGCATCTTGTTGCAAGAAGTAAATCGGTGTATGATTTCTTCCATGCGTATAAATGCGATTACAAACACGTGTGAACGTTTGATTCGGGGGTCGAAAAAAATAAAAATCTGTAAAAGCGACAAGATTGTATACTCATGTACGTATATACGTGTAATATGTGTGACATTTTGTTACATGTGTACGTACGTAATACGGCGATAAAATCGTATTATTACAAAGAACAGAGGAAACCATCCATCACGTCACATCGTATCGCTGAGGAGCGAAGTAAGGAGGAGATAAAGAAAGAATGAAAAGAGAAGAAAAAGAAAAAGAAAACACACACACACGCACACGCGTGAAAACGATGAAAAGAAAATGGAGGAAAAGAGATAGTACGTGATTTTTTTTTCTTTTTTTTTTTTGTCTACCGCGAGCGGTTGCAGGTTTCCATCAAAACTATCTCTAAAAGTAATCTGAGGACCTCCTCCTCGTCGTCGTCGTCGTCGTCGTCATCCTCGAATTGTGACGTGTCGTAAAAAGACAAACCTGCACCGGCGTATAAGAGGCGACATATACGCGTCAAAATAGATCAATCTTTCGTTACAAACATAATCTCGTACGTAACATGGTCCGTATGTGTAGATAAACATACGCGTGTGTCTATGTGTGCGTTTACATGTACCCACGCTCATACATACCTATATACATATAACGTATAAATGTATCGCGATAAGCGGAGTGTCCTCGAGATAAGTCGATAATGTTAATGTGACGTCGAGTGAAACCCTCTGTTGTATCAATGCTATGCGTTACAGGCATAAGATTATATACGATGTACACAGATGCGTACACACCAATGTACAAGTGTGTAATAAGGAGCCTAAATAATAACGTAATATACCCGATTTCGTACAAGAATTATCCGTTCCGCTTTCCATGCACGTAAATACGTAAGTAAAGTTCAGAGATACGTTTATTGATATCCATTTGTACCTATCTATTCGCCGGTCTATCCATCCATCCATATAATCGATCTCCGAAGTAAACCCTGCCAAAATTAATTAATATCCCTGTATTATTGTGAAAATGAAAACTGACACCACGGCGTGCAGGAACAACGTTGTATTTCACTACGCGTCACACGTACGTACGTATTTGTTATTTAACAGGATACCAAGGGACTCGACGGAGAACGGAGATGAACTTTTACCGGGAGACATTGCACGGGATGTGAAACCGCGCGCGAAGAGGATTACAGGAATTACCGTAATTACGCGGACAAATTACCGCCAATCTCTATTATATCTCGATTGTAGGAATGTACAATATCTACATCTATGTACGCACGTATACGCGAGTGTGCGAACGAACCTATTATAATACGTATTATTCCTCTGCTTCGCTTGTAATACCGCTGCAATGAGACAGGGAGTAAAAATAAAACTATCAAATATACATTGTGTACGTGTATTGTAACGGAGTTGAAAAAAAACAAAAAAAAGAAAAGATACAAGCGGCAGAACGACGAACGAAAATTATTTTATACGGGTCTGTAACCTGCATCGTATTGTATTTACGTGTCCGGATTATTGTAACATCGAGAAACGTAAACTTTTCAACTTGTCATTAATTAATATCCGCGCACCGTTCGGCAAATGGTATAATAAATATATAAATATAATGTAAATTACACAATAACGCGTGACTCGCAATCAAAGTCTTAATAATTCGCTCGGCGTCGTGAAGAAATAGTGATAGAACACGTTTTTGAAAATACCTTTGCCTTGAAAATTTCCAAAGAAAAAAAAAAAAAAAAAATCCAGTTAAAAATACGAGTACTCGATGCTACTTGTAGCTACATCAACGAGCTTGCCGCGAAAGTGCTAACGAGGCAATTATCCTCTTCTTGTACATTCTCGGATACCGTCGTCATCGTCGACGATGAGCCGCTGGAGATGCCGAATATCAAAACTACCGATTCGAGAGATAAAGAGGAGAAAAGAATTTGCAAGATCGTAATTGAAACTCGGCCGCAACAGTTGTCAACGTTAACGAAATACATTTTTCCGTACATCGGCATTAAATTGTGGTTATATATATATAAAGAATTAAAAAATAAATACAAAATACAATTCCTTCTTTATCCTAACAATTTATCGCTCTGTTTGCGTTTAATTTCATCGCACAACCGTGTATTCGTATTTTTCAATCAACTGTGGATAAACGATTGGAGAAAAAAAAATAAATAAACAGGACTCTGCTATACGTATAAATAAATAAATAAATATATGCATATATATATATATATACACCCATCGTATTTATAATACGAGGTTAGAGTTTAAACGTACATACATTGTTATTACAAAGATGGATTTTACAGGAAAACTGGTTGTTTCGCAACTCTGTTCACAATGTACAAAAATCGTCTTAAATTATTGACAAACTCATATTTTCTATACACGGCAAATTCCATTCGTTATTAGTAATTCCAAATTCGTAAAGTTGGAGTGACCTTCCCCCCCCCCCCCCCCCCAACGTTTCGTTAAAAGTTAAACTTGCACCGATGTCAACCTCGTTAAATGTACAATTACCATCTAAAATCATTCGTGTAATCGCCACTCGATAAATACAAAGAGAGAAAAAGAGATATCGAACCCTTATACGCGTTTCGCATTGTATGCATACAGTGTGTGCGTGTCATCGTATAATACACAACTATGACGTTGCCAACTCACCAAGGGTTGAAAAAAAATTTACATAATTCAAATTTTCGCGAACAAAAGCGAGAGAATGAAGGTAATTGGAATCAATTTCTCTTTTTTTTTTTATTTTCCCTCCGAAATTTTATGAATCTTATTTTCCATCGCGAACGATAAACGATAAAAAACAATCACACACACACACACACACACACACACGGGCGCATACATTATACGTGTATAGTAATATTTTATAGAACGCGTGGATCAATTTTTATACGCGGAGTGGCTAGTCTGAAAAAAAAGGAAAAAAAAAAAAACATAGGCGAGGGTGGGAGATGACGAGGGCACAAACACAGACGCGGCGTTTCATTAGTTTTTCGTGACTGGTATGTGGTTTTTTTCCCCCCCTTTTCCTCCTCCGCCATTCGACAACATTCGCCAATGTTTGATCTGCTAATTCATGTTTGTTCTCCCTTCCTTCCTTCCTTCCTTCATTCCTTCCCCTCTGCCCGATAATCATGCCATGGTATCGTTCTAGGCGAAGGCTGATTTTACAGGATTGTACATAACAAACGCATACGTAACATATCATATCATTCTCTCAAAATTGTGCCCGCGTAATCGGAATGTAAAAAATCGGTGAAAACCAGTTGGTATTGAAAGATATTCGCGGAAACGAATAGAGGAAAAAAAAAACAGATAAGAAGGCACCAAGCAATAAAAAATTCTTTACATAATCTAGTCGTTGTTACATTTAACAACAACAACAACACAACAATAATAATAATACAGATTAAACCATTTGCGTGATTTTCCATCACCCTAGTAAAATTTGGTTCAGTTATAAATATTCAACATCCAACTAAAAATAATACATGTAATAAAATTATAAGACAGGTTCATTCGTTACACAGTCCAAGCACACGCAAACGCGTATCACCGACTATTATGCGATTAAGCACGTAAATTCCTCGGCGTAAATTTTTCGCGTATATGCGTAATAAAATGGCAATTGGTACATTTTCTTTTCAAATCTACCCATCTACCTCTCTCCCCCATTTTCTCCTCAATATTTGACAATCCAGCTGCAGCTGATTTACGGTTATACGCGTATAAGCCACAAATTAAACCTATTCACGCACTCCACGTATAACAACAACAACAGCAACAGCAACGAAATCCGATACGAGCGACTACGTTTTTCGTTTTACTCTCTTCCATGCCACGTTGAACGTCGTGGTGCAGCAGGAGCGGCAGCTGTTGCATTTCGTGTACGGTACATAATCGTTGGAAAATGCAAGTAACATATACCCTGGATTTGTTTTTTTTTCTTCCTCCCTCACTCCGCGCACCCATTTACAAAATACGATCGTTAACGTCGGATTATAATAGCCACGTGCATTTTTCCGTGTTAAATTTCACGTACCTACAATAATGTACCCGCTTACACGTCGTACAAGCTCGATACATTTTCAGAAAACTTCAACCTACGCCTTGATGTCCAGTCTGCGTGCGTGTGTAACGATTACGGTTACATTGGTACAATGTTTTATAATAATAACAACAACAATAACAATAACCACAGAAAATACTAACAAACAACGAGGGTCCATTAATGACTTGTTTTTCTTCCACGTATACATACAGATGTGTGGGTGTGTGTGCACGTGTAGATATAAATTTACAACTTCCCGTGTACAAGGTATATATCGGGGCACACATCCGGTCGTGTGTAAGCGGTTGAAGATAAAAGAATGTGAAAAAAGGCATAAAGGAAGCGTAAACGAAAATATATACATATTGTACGGTTGATAAACTGCGATAAGTAATAGTTCATATATATATATATATATATATATATATACATATGTGTTATTTTTAAACGAACAACGACGCCCGAGTTACGTGCATTAAGTAAAATCACACCGACAACGAGGCATGTCATGCTTATAATTACACGTTGTTTCGCGAATTGACGCAACATCTGACAGTGACTTCATTTTGTGTACATTGCAACCATACATACCGTAGTATCATATAGGTCGAATGACTCAGTTTAAACTTGCAGTCGTACGTGTAATAATACGTTTATTTCTTGTGGAGAAGAAGAAGGAAGGGGAGAGACGAAAAAAAAAAAAACCAAATCAATTTTGCAACACTCAAACGAAGATTGATCACTGGCATTCCGAGAATTAATGAAAGAATAAGATATAATTACAGCGATCAGTTTCGTTTCTTATACGTTGCGGAATTTGAGAAGAAAGCTTGTAAAGGCACAATTTATATTCCGATACGTTGGACCAATGATAAAAAAATAAATAAAAAAACAATAATAATAATTCCACATCCGCGTAATATACAAGAAACACGGCAAAGTGAGCGGAAAAAAAAAGTGAGTCGAGATAAAATAAAACTCGCTTGTGAAAATATCACAAGACGACGAATATTTTAAACCTGTTTCAGATAGGTTAAAGTATATTAATAAATCAAATTAAATAATTACTGCGAGTTTTAATCACGAGCTTCGTACGTCGGCTCAAATCTGTTTTACAAACGTTTATCCGACCAGTTCTTTAATATTAATACATTGTTATACGTATAAATTATACCTATTCAATAATAATACGAAAAGATACATGAGGCTACGTCGTAGTCAAAATGATAAAAAAAAATAAAAAATTTGACATTTATCAGAATTTGACAACGTGATTTCAAGCGTTATTGTTCATCATTCGTTATCTCGTACCTGATATTGTTTGTCGTATACGTAGAACAGCGAATCGATAGACGCGATAAGCTGCAACGTGACGTGTCTCTCTCAACCGTGAAATCAACGCCGAGTCAATTTATAGACTCGCATGTACGTGTGTGCGTAAGTACGAATACCGACAACATTCGATAAACGGCATATTGTCAGTGTTACATTATGTTATTGTTAAAAGAGCCAATTCAACGAGTGACACAGCGTTCGATTCAATCATCCTTCGCAACATTATACACGATGTACATAACACATGACACATAACACGTGCATACATGCATACGTATACGACAAGGTTGTCTCCGATAGTTTTAATACGAATGATTGTATAATACTTACAGATGTAAAAGGTACGAACGTCAAGTGCCGATCATATTTAAACCCGGCGCAAATTGTTGCCAGCAAACAACAATCGCGATGTACGATCGTCTGCGACGCGATTTTTATTACCATTCGTTACAACACTATAAATTAATACATATTATATCAATCGGAATAATAATGGGTATTTTTATAGTATATTACACGTAACGATAGACGATTAAAACCTGTCAGCGATTTTGCAAGTTAAACGAGACGTCGCGTCGAAATATATTCAATTCTATGAGAGATTATGTATAAATAACCGTCGATAAATGATGATGAACGGAAGAATAAATAAATAAAAAACAGTGTTTCAAACGGATAAATTGCAACGCGCGGTTAGAGAACCGATGGAAGAGTGCTTTTTATGTACGTACACACGTAAGTATAACATATGGGAACAAACTACGTTGACCGAATATTTCTTTTTTTTTTTTCCATTACATCTATTTTTCCCTCTTTCTTCTTCCTCCTCCTCTTTTACGTTTCAACGTTACGTATGTAATACAGAGAGAAATCGGTTGTTGGTTGCTGGTTCTTCTTTTGCTCTAGCGGTGCCAATATTTGCTCTTTATACATATTTGCATACCCGATCACGCGCGTGTATAACATGTATGTACACATGTGCGCGTGTAACGTACACACGTACATATCTACACGTAATACGTACTCGTTTTGTACGAATATCGATATGTTACTCGGGCCTGTAAACAGCATCGGCCTAACCTCAATCGGGTCAGAGACAATTTGATAAAAATAAAAAAAGGAGACGAAAGAGAGGGGAAAAAAAAATCAGTCAAACACTTGTACATACATTATGCGAAACATCAATTGACGGTATATAAATTTTACACGTTATACCTGATACAATAAATATGTAGATTGCGTATCTGGTGTAATAGTTTTATACGTTACACGTATATGCACTTGAGATAATCAAGATAAGTTTGCATGGATAAGGTTCAAATTCGCACGATATCGTTAAAACCGGCGCAAAAGTTATTAACAACTGTTTAAAAACAAACAACGAAAGGGAAGAGAAGTAGAAAGAAAAAGAAGAACAAAAATGAAAAAAAAAAAAAAATATACAAACTTTGCAAAATTAATTTTGTGTCGATTGTAATAAATTATAAGCCTCCTCTACATCGTACATTACATATCGAATAATTGTCAAACGCGAGTGAAAATAATCACAGTTTGCACAAATACCTGAAATGCTGCAGTTAATAATATCATTGTTCAGATCGATGGAATGTTCCGAGATAATAACGATAAATACACGTCCAACAACATAATCACTAGCGTCGAGTTTAGGTGCGAAGGATAGAAATAGAAAGAGAGAGAGAGAGAGAGAGAGAGAAATTACGCAATTGACTTTTGTACAACTTGAATATTTACACATACATGCCTGTAGAATTATAAAGCAGCGTAAAACACGGGTAACAGCTAAATCAACATCGTCGTTGTATCGGTGTATATCTATCGTATAATTTATATTAAAAATAGTACGTACATAACCGTCTATTCGCAGTAAAATAAAAAAAAAATAAATGTAATAGTACAACCAATGTAATGTCAGGTATTTGCCATTGGCAACAATTATTTATATCTTCCTATCTTTTTCTCTTCTTTTACATTGTATGCCAACGTACTTGCCAACATGTATATATAAATATTATTAAAATCAAGAATTTTCCATTGTAAATTTTAACGCAAATACGTAGTGATTTACATCGCCGCATCGTATTTGTAAATTTTCAACTCTTTTTTCACCGCAAGCGTGTAGTAAATTTGCAATAACTTTCAACACCGCATGTGTTAGTAACCAAGTTGCTTCTTCGCTACAATCACTACCGTTATACGGCAATAATATTCAAGTATATAACAATAATACGTATGGTATGTATACTGTGTACTTGTTGTTAAATTGTTGGTAGAGTCGTTGTACTAACAATAAGGGGACAGTGGCTCGGACGAGGAACGAGGAAGAATATCGAATGATCAATTTGCTGACGTCATGCTTCACACACGCACGACAATACTAAGTTTAATATATAAATCCATGAAAAAACTATATATAATCATCAATAATTTCCAGTTGACTTTGGATTGACACGCGTTACATCATACAGCGTGTCTTGTATATTTGTATATTTGTATATGCATTAACTCCCAGCGTAACATTTTTATTAATCTCTTTCATTTTTTTTTTGTATTTGGATTTACCTTTTTTTTTCCTCCTCTCTATTAATTCTCTTTCAAGGAAAAGGAAACACTGCATGAGTTTAGTTTCGTCGTAACGTGTACGTGTGTACGTAGATAGAAGAAGAGGAAGAAAAAAATAAGTATGCGAGGAACGGAGGAATGGAAAGAGAGAGAGGGGAGGGAGAAGAAATAGAAGGAGAGTTAATCAGCGAGCCGTGATGATCCCTGTTCTCGATAAATGAGACAAGATGACGTGTCAAGATTGGACCAAACTGACGTGGGTCAGTCAAAAGAAGAAGAAAAAGAAGAAAAAGAAGAAGAAGAAGAAGAAAACGAAGAAGCAGAAGACGAAGTAAGCTATTGTTCCCGGCTCTGCTGTTGCATGCGAGCTGCAAGCGGGACGATAAGCTACGTGTACAGTTATTGTTAGGAATAATGCAAAAGGCGACGATTTGCGGAAGGAAGCGAGAAAGAGAAAGAAAGAAAGAAAGAAAGAATGAAGGAAGTAAGAAGAAGTAAAGACGAGGAATATAGTAACAAGAATACGAAGACGAAAAATATTACGAAAATAGACCCGGCTATTATGTTCATTCATTCGTGCAAGGAGAACTGTTAAAAGGCTTAATAAATAAACGGTAAACATTAACGATTCGTAATAAGAGAAAAAGAAAATATTCAAATTGCACGCTACATTGTGGACGACCCTGTATTACATATCTACATGCATGTTGTTATATCATCGTATGTATTTAACAGTTCGAAGAAGTTCCTCCTCCTTCCTCCTCATCTTCTTAACCGTCTGAATGCTGATTGCAGAATTGCGCGCAAATGCGCAGATTAAAAAAAAAAGAAAAAAACAAAAAAGAAAAAGGAAACGAACGAATGAATATTCAGCAAGCATACATCTGCATAATTGCATATAAACCAACACACATGAGCTACATTAAACTGGATATTAGGTATGTAGTTACATAAAAATGTCACATCAATATAACGCGATAAGCGCTTCGCCCTCGAACATTTGTGCCTGTAAATCATAAGCAACATCTGCGTTTGTCACAATGTCTTAGTCGCTTCGGAATCTTCAGATCGTTACAATTCATTGAACCCGTTGCTTTTACACGCTCGACTTGTAAGAATTAATTAACCGTCCCCGATGATGTCCGGGCAATGAAAGAAAAAAAAGGATCCATTTTTCGACGAACGATCCGAGTCTTGCGAATTGATTCAAATAAAACGCAATAAATTGAGGCAAAACGAAACGGAAAAAAAAAAAAAAAAAAAAACCAACGATCGTTAGTCAAAGTCTAGAAATTGATTTACACGGTGATTTATTGTAAACACGTATCCTTGACTTTACCGCATCCGCGTGTGCATACCTGTACATTACACGAGATAGAACAGACTTGTAATTTAATACAGGTTCGTTTCATTTTCCGCGGTTGTATAATATGCGATTTATAACGAAGGGTAGAAGAGTTCTAATAGCCGTTCCTCCGAGTCGTGCCCAGCATGGCAGCGTTGCAATCTACGCGCATGCGTACGATGTGTGTGTGCAAGACGTATTCGTACACAGACGTGAATAAGCTGCAGTTCTGTTATCTGAAAGTTGGCTAAAATGGGGTTAATACCCTGTTTACCAAATCCTTCACTTCTTATCGCGGCAATAACTTATGCATCCGTGTATATTGTATACGCGGTATACGTAGAGCCATACACAACACACACACGCGTAGGGTAAATGGCCGGATCAATGCTCGCGATCAGAGACGACATCTTGCACAATTTATCAAGGATAATATACCTAGTGTACACATATGCATGTGTACATGTGCGTATAACTGTAGTAAGGTATCGTATATCATACGCCTTACATGTACGTACGGTATATCACACTAGAGTGGATTTTTGCTTCGCTACTATACGTATACATCACACGTTATAGACCATATAGAATAAATTCTTTCAATGACGATCGAGAATCTTTATGAGAATTCTCGTTCACCGCGTTAACTTTCTGAAACGAATCGTGTATATTATACGTATATATCATGCCTGACGCAGAGGCATCTTGATTAATTCATATTGTTACAAGGAAGAGAATGAGGAAGAAGAGGAGAAGAAAAAGCTACGAGAAGATGCGGCTTTAGACTGACCGTCAGCCAGACCTCGAAATTCCCGTTTTTGCACCCTGCAGGTTCCAAGTTCACAGGAAAAAATAAAATATATTAATATACAATTTGAATTTCGAACTAGTGTTTCAGATTCGTGATTAACGATTGAAAAGTCCTCGGATATCTAATTCATTGAATTGGAGATCTAATGAGAACTCGACTGTTAATTTTCAGGGCGATTGCAGTAAATTCCTTCTTTTTTTTTCTCTGAAAACATAGAAGCGGAAAGTAAATAAGAAAAAAAAAAAGAAAAAAAAAGAACATATTTAGCACAGCTTTCGATATGATAACCTCAATGCTACTCGTGTCGTTAAAACGTTACAACACGTCGTGTATGTACGATCCAAGAAAAATCAACTCGACGCGAATGACATTGTAGGAGGAGGGGGAGGTGGAGGGGAAAAGCGAAGGAAAAGAATTCAGCAAAGAATTGGCGAAAATTAATGAACTTTGTTCAAACAAAAGTTAAACATACAACTTTACGTGTCGGTGTGCGTACGCAAAGCCTTGAATCACTTCCGTTAACTTGGCACAACCACTTACAAAAATCGAAATAGTATATCTTGGATAATTTGCCGTTAATTAGCCGCTAATTAGCCGTGAAAAAATTTATTTTGCCACGTGTTAAATTTTCGAAAAAACTTGAGGGTTATGCCAACTTCACACTAAGACAGCATAACCACACGAAGAATAACTACTCAGGGTTGATTTTAGGGTGTTGTGAAAAGCACAGAAATTTGCCGCTAATTAGCCGCTACTGACCCATGGAATTTTGAAATTTGTCGGAACCTGAATTTTTTTAAAAAATCGATGGCAGTGCTCACTTTTCTCGGAAACAGCACAACCGTGTGCTAATTCTGCATGGAGGGTTGATCGTAAAAAAGTTTCCAAAGCACGGAAATTTGCCGCTAATTAGCGGCTAATTAACGGCAAATTATCCAAGATATACTATTTCGATTTTTGTAAGTGGTTGTGCCAAGTTAACGTACGTCCTTGAATCTAATTTCGGAACAGCTTGTAAACTGTGTTTTAACCGTGTATCGGTCGTTCTTACGATATTGATCCGATTCCGTTCTATTAGACGAAATAACCTTTCGATCAACGTTACGCTCCAACGCGATCTCTTATCGAGCAAATTCCCATTCTCGGCTTTTCAACTTTATAGGTATATCCATTCTATCTACATATTTAATACATATCGTACACCCGAGTGTTTTCAATTTACATAACTTAACCCCACACAGCCGGACCGTGGAAAAAACAGCAGTCGGTCCGTTATGCAACACGAGACGCACATAGCTGTACATACGCGTATAGGTACATTGTATGCATATCGTATGTGTAATAAATACGTGTACGGTTAGTCGTATGTACGTACATACCTAATTCTTTTTCTCCACTTTAACGCAGCCTCCTCCACCAAGCTTAGTTCTTGGTACACTATATTTTATAACGTATGTATAACAAAAACAAACGGAATTTTACATAACCGCTACGGTATGTCGCAACAATTTATTTATTTATTATTTATCTTGCGTTTCGTTCCCTCCGATCTTCGGGATGTTTTTCTCGAAACGAATCAATCGAATTGTACCGCTTCGAGAAATATATACGTATATCGATACAAGTTTATCACACACTGTATGAACTTGATTAATCGGATCTTTAACTCATTATCATTATCATCGTCAAATAACTTCACATCTATCTATATCATAATCAACGTTCTTTATCTTCATTTGACGTTTCTTACCAAGGGCAACATTGTTTCATCAATAAAAACTTGAGCATTCGCTGTATTTATTCATACGATTGATCACAGTTTCGTTCGATTCAATCACGGGTCTTTTTTCTTAATGATCGATGCTACGTTTGTTGTTATTCAATAAATACTATCATCAAATAATATGCCTCAAACAATACAACATAACGTTAGGTACGACGTTTTTTTTGACGATGATGATGATGATGATGATGATGATGATGATACTGACAATGAAACGCTGCGTTGCAGAAAATGAAGTGTGTGATAAAATTACTATAGTAAAAGAAAAAAAAATGGGGGGGGGGGCACGTATTACCAGAGTGAAACGCATGCAGCGAAGAAAAGTATTGATACCCTGTTACGATACATTGATAACAAGTTTTCAGATCACGCGTACTTGAATGTTTTATTATAAATACAGTAGTATACGTATGGAATGGAAACTTGATTGCCGGTCGTATCTCTCGTCGCCTTGTACGTATATAAATAATGAATACCTCTGTGCATTGCATACATCCGTGTGTATATATATACACACGTAAATATGGATAAACGCACAAATTTGTTGATAAGTAACAACGTCGATCGACGTACGTAACTTCGCGTGTACTTGGATGAAAATACACCTGTAAGTCGACTCTCCTATTTTACACGTGTATAGGTATAAGGACTGTAAGGTACCTTACACGATCCATGCGTGCGGAACAACTTGCAACGAGGAGAGCCTGGAGGGTGTAATACAAGGTAGGTGTGTGCATGTACATAATAGCCAGGACCTTATTACCGATCCACCCTATAGTCGAATGATTATAATACGTATTATAACGGACTAGTTCAGAGTTTAATGTTTCGTGTTTTACGGTTTATGATCTACGGTTTATTACTCCGTCGGGAAAAGAGGAGGAGGAGGAAGAAGAAGAAGAGGAAGAAGAAAACGATACGGAATAATACTCTTGTCGATATTATCAACAATTTTTTTTTTTTTTTTTGCATTTACTTTTTTTCATCATTTATTCATACTTCTTATTTTCTTTATCTTCTCATATTTTCTTTAGCCAGCCGCAATTGCCGGTCATAGACAGGGTCGCCACTGAATGAAAAAAATTTATCAGATATGAATCTCAAGTGATATGGCATAGGTATGTATAATTAATCGCGTGTGTCAATTGTTACATATTGCGTATAATGAACGAAAAAACAAAAAGAGAGAAAAAAAAAAAATTCAACGATGACAAATGCAACAACGAGTGTCAAACTTGTATAAAAATTCGAATGCAGCAGATGCCGATCGGCTCTCGAGGCTTTTGACAAACGGACGGATGGTTACGAATCCGAGGAAGAGAGAAAAAGAGAAAGAGAGAAAGAGACGAACTGATTGTGAACGGGAGAAGTCAGAAACCAGTTTTTTCCATTCTTAAAAGTGGGACAAAAACAGCGTGGCGTCGACGGGCGTGCAGTGTGCGTCCCTCTAAAAAGAATATTCATAACAAAATATGTACACAGGTACTTGTCCTTCTATATATAATAATGCAAATACAATACTACATTCAAATGTATGTACACAGGCCGATAGAGCGAAAGTTTGTCATACGTGGAGAAAACCGAACGTTTGAACAACGCTAGTTTCAAGCATTACGTACAACGAGAGAAAAGGTATTGAAAAATTACACAGCAATTTTCATATATAGTTAATTTCAAATATAACCACCTGAATATCTATACGATGTCGATTTCGTAAAAATTTATAATTCGAGAGAGAGAGAGAGAGAGAGAGAGAAAGAGTGATAATTTTTTCATCATCGGTTACAATATATCACGTGCGCGGCAGCCGTAATAATTCTTGCTACTGTTGAAACGTTTCGCCATTTTCTCCGGGTCGAAAAGTTTCAGCTGCCATTGCAGTTGGTTCTAAAAACCCGATCCTATTCCAAGCATAGCTCTGTTTGCTTTGCTTCTTTTCCTTCTTCCTCTTCCTCACTATACATACATATACGTACCGTGCATTCAAGGTGAAACGTACATAACGTCTTTGTTCCATATATGTATCGAAGATATTATTATTTCAACATTTGCAAGAAAAACCAGAGAAACAAACCGATAATTTGAAAAAGGAAAAAACAACAAAAAAAAAAAAAAAAGTAATTTTCGGGGGAGAAAAACACCCTTTTTTTTCATTAAATCTAAGATTTTCAAACATCTATTGATATAGGTATATACTCGTATATATATATAAATTATATTGCATCGTTGTTATACAATTTTGAAACTGGCGCAATTGCTTCCTTTTCTTCTTCTTATCCTTTTTCTTCCTCGTCATCGTCGTAGTTACATGTCAACATGCATATACATGTACATCAATCCAGACACCGGATGCAGCAGTTATCTTTCTCGCTCGTTAAAATAACCTTTGGTCCATTCGTCGAGCTTTCCCGGCATATCGTATATACGTACGCATGGCATACCTTGTAGGTATTACGGCGTACGGTAATAGAAATATACTGAAATAAATGGTAGGTACCTAATATTAACCTACCTCGTATTGGGAGCAAGAGCGTTGCAAACCAACCGTGTTCCCCGCGTTTACGTATGCATAAATACGTATCTAATACTTGTGCATTATACGAGTAGCGCAGGAAGACAGGACCGGAATGACGAGAGACAAACGATCGCGGTATACTCGAGTACGTGACATAATTTATCATCGTTAGGGCTCGGATAAATACGTATTAAAAATTAAAAAAAAAAAACTGCAAAACTAAAATAATTTTTAAACAAAACTAAAAAAATATGTATTTACATATTAATCTCCGGTACTAGGTGCAACGTTATATAAACGGAGTATAATTAAAGATAATAACCGCGATACGCCGATCAAACGTTCGATGCATAACAATATGTACGAAGCTCGACTCGAACCGCACAAAATAGAAAAAAAAAATAAAAGAAAAGAAAAATAGAAAGAAAAAAGTAAGAGCACGCTTTGAAGAAATTCGAGAGAGTTGTTTGAGACGAGGGCAATTAATACACCAAAACCAACCCAACCGCACCGCGAGTTTTGAGATACGCGATGCAGAGAAGAAGGTGGGGAGGGCGGGGAGGATTCGTTAAACTTCCTAATTACTTTATCAAAGTCGAGTTAATGAACGAACAAAGTCGCGGAGAACAATCGCGCTCGGTCGGTAACGTCGGTCGACTAGTTTCGCCCAAGTAATGCCGCTTACGGAAAAGTTAACTTCTTATTATACCTTTCTCTCCCTCTCGCCCCTTCGCGTTTTGCGCTACGAATTGCACGGTGCACCCTTTTGAAATAAAATTGAACCCAGACGCTTTTTATAAACGTCAAACCGGAATGTCAGAGTCATATTTTCGCTCTGTTACATTACGCCGCTGCGGTAGTTCAGGATTTAAAAAATGACGAAGGGACAGACCATTCAGAGAATCGTTATAAAATGTTACCCTTATAGCGGTAGGCATTCGAGACAAGCGGATAGCTCAACATATAGGAGATTCAAATTACGTGCTCAAAACCGACAAGCCGCCAACTTGAGAATAACGATGGGGGAAAAGAAAAATGTCTTTAAAATGAGGTGTTAATAACTCATGATTTCCTCGATAATAACATCTCGGCAAATATTATCTTCGTTGTATGCGTTCAAGAAGAAAAACAGTATACGACGTATTCAATACTAAATGAATAATGAATTCACGTCTCGCTGAACACGTTAACGTGCATTAATAATAAATGATAATTAATATTAAATTAAAAATAGAAATAAATTGATGAGGATGTGACAGTAAATGGCATTTCTGACATTCTCGGTAATGAATCGCTTTGCCTGTAAACTTTTAAAAAAAAGCATTACCTAACGTTACGAAACAGTAGTTGACAAAACAAGTAAATGTCACCGATCGTTATCATTAGAAGTGGAATGCAAAAATTTTCAGCAAAAAACCGGTTAACTAATATTTGAATCGCCCCTATAAAGGTTATTATTATACCTCTTACTCCCACGTGATCATGACAACAACAACAACAACTCCTCTTTCTAAGCAAGTAATTTATACCTAATTGAATTCAAGTCCAAAAATAGAAAATGTCACGACGAGACCGACGATGTAGAGGGTACGCGTGTAATAACCACTACATACATGTATGTAACATGTGTGTGTACAAAAGGAGAAGATTGCCTTGAAATAAGAAAATGTCAAAAATTCAGAGAAAGGTATAACAGATAAATGTTTACTACCCGTGCACGAGTGTTAAAATATTTAATCGAGTAATTTTATACAGTGAGAAATGTGTTTCCAGTCCTGGCCGTTATATGCGGATGATAATAATAACAATAGTAACAATATAAAGTTCTCGACTATACTTATTTTCATTTTCTACACCGCGCGTACAATGATCGAAAAATGGTACTGTATAATAATTCCGGATACAAAATGTGAGAAACATGTTTTTCGCATCTCTATCTATAACCAGAAAATGTACAATATTAACAAAAATAATCGCAATACCTGTATCAACAATTATTTAATACAACACAATAAAAGCCAACCATACTACGTGCTATAATTCTGTTTTATATCAACCAACTTATCGATCTTACAGATATAAGTGATTTTTCTTTTCCCTCCAAGTGTGCAATTTCAAGGTGTACGATTTAGGTAGTAAAGATAATTTACAGGTGATTTTAGAATCGAATATACACGACCGACGACGACGGAGGTGATTGCGACAAGGAGGAGGAGGAGGAGGAGGAGGAGGAGGAGGAGGAGGAGGAGGAGGAGGAGGAGGAGGAGGAGGAGGAGGAGGAGGAGGAGGAGGAGGAGGAGGAGGAGGGTCAGTTGATGGTGGGAAGAATTGACATTCATACCGCGGAATGGTGCCAACGCGTTCGATCTCCAATTACCTTCTCTTTCTTCGTCTTCCTTTTCTTCTTACTCGAGTTATAAATATACATACAATACGCACACATACGTAACGCTTGGTACGACACAAGAAAAACGGCCCCGAGTGCGAGAGGCGACGTATAGGTGTAATAACGTATATGCGATGATCGACGAGTCAAAAGAAAGAGATAGAGAGAGAGAGATAAAATAACATTTTTCGTTCCTTTCATTTTATTTTTTTTTTTCGATCTTCTTTTCTTTTCTCCTTTTTCTGTCTTTTTTCAAAGTGACCGTGGTGGTAGCAACAGCAGCAGCAGCAGCAGGCTAACAGCTGACAGCTTTCACAAGTTACCCAACATTACCCACCCCCACCCCCACCTTCTACTTCTCCTACTTCTACCGCATTTCAACGGTATATCGGACAAGAATTTCGAATTGAATTACAAAAAAGGGGGGCGGGGGAAGCAAATTTACAAAACAGAAGACAAAAGAAAAAAAAGACAAAAAAAAAAAAAAAAATAATTCATACACGCGTCGAGATCGAAAGTGCAAAATTTGTGTGCCAGCAGCAAAATAAGAATGGATACTGCGATGTAATGTTATTAGAAACGCGTTGTTAATAATTATTGCAACGACAAGCGGAAGGTGGTGATAAAATTCATCAGTTGAATGTGTATCGTCGTTGCAACGATGCAAAACGCCCACGTCACTACGTGCACAAACTGTCAGCAACGTACGTACGTTCTATACGTAACAACAACACACCTACGCCGTGATTTATTGGCATGAAAAAAATAATAATCCAACTCTAAGCGATAATTATTCGTCGGGCGTACGTACGTAATTCGGCATAGTTTTATTGTACATGTATTATTAAAGTCACGAAACATCATTTGTTGCAATTTTAGAATAACTTTGCAAGGTAAGTTGGCTCTTGAAAGAGAAAAAGAAAAAGGAAAAAAAAAACAAAAAAAAAAAAAGAAATATAAAAAATATGGTTACATTTGCTTCGGTACGATTTACTTAATTTCATACAATTTTAACGACGGCGCGAAGTAAAGATTAAAGTTTCCTCAACATGCATCTTTGCGGTAATTTACAGTAATTTTACAGTAACGTTACCCAACTTCGATCGCACAGTTATACGCTCTGCGGTATGACTTGACGTAAACCGTGTAAAAATTCATCATTATCCAACGCAACAACGACACGAATTATTACACAGTCAGAATTTATTACCGTCGTTGCGGAATTTTCAGCATTTCCCAGTTATCCAAAATCTGTATAAAAATTCTTCTTCCCCACAGCAGCGAGAAGACCAAGTTTCTTACACGTAACTGTAGTGGGAAAAAAAAAGGAATTACACGTTCAATCCTTCTTGTTTTTCTGTTGTTGTTGTTGTTTTTTTTTTATTTTTCAATTTTCTTTCAAGTTTCGTTTCAACTTTTCCCCATTACTTCTGTTTTTCATTAGCATAACGTAGTTCGTTCGCATTACAATACAATAACATACTGCGCCCGGTTTTAAATGAGAATGATCACCCATCCCCTTTTTCCTTTCCTTTGCCTTTTCTCTCCCCTCATCGTGAACTGAATCTCATTCATTCTTCGCCACTTTACATTCTTCACTTTTATTCCGGCTGTTAAAACTCCCGGGAATAATAAACTGTAAGAATCGTTTTTATCGCCACGAGTGACAACCGCGTTTGTCTTGTACAGTATATACATATATATGTATAATAAAATAAGAGGGTTTAGGAGAAACGTCAAGAGAGAGAGAGAGAGAGAGAGAGAGAAGCAATCCGTGTGTGTAAGTACGCATGCGTGTATATACTCGTGTGAGAAAGTATGGTAAATTTATACCTACAGCTGAACAATCTTACGGTCTTAAGACATTTAATTTATAACTGCATAGTTGTAATTATCCTGTACACGAATTGGTGCAGAATAAATAAAATTAAAATACATCGGTCAAGTATCGCGTAGAATGAATCTATAATGATTTTGTTTTTTTTACATTTCATTCTGCGTAACGCGCACGGTATCATCACGACGGTGGTGGTGTGTAATGTGTACCTATATCTGCCCGCGGGTATAATATCGTATACGAGGTAATCATCCCGAGAAAAACGAAAGGAAACGACGACAACACGCCAAAACGAAAAATGAAAAGAAGAAGAAGAAGAAGAAGAAGAAGAAGAAGAAGACCCGAGGCATGGTGCCGCTGCTTGCCTGCTGTCGTCACATTACAGCTTGCATCTCGCGCGCCATTTCGTTAAAGGATATAGCATGTTAAATACAAAATAAAAACGACATTTACACTTAGTTTGCATTATTTGTTTCGGCTGAACGCTTGCGTATAATAACAACGAATACATTCACGATCACGCGACGTTAGAATCGTTGTAACATACATGAACGTGTCACGTGTAATAAGATCTCAAAAACTCTTTATCCGACAACTTATCGCGTAATGTATCGCATAACAAGTATAATCGTCAATAAAAATGATGCGGAGAAAATAGACCATAATTGTTGTCACCATTATCTTCTTCGGTAATAACAATTGTCTTTTGTACCCGCGTAATACAACGGATTACAAGCGTAAAAAACGGAACGAGTATTATAAAATAACTCTGGCTGGCAACTAGCGTCTTGACCTCTCCTCTCGCCGCGTAAGATCGAAACCGAAAGTTCAAGTTCGCAAATTCCGTTTGTACGCTAAAAAGATTGACGGTTATACCGAGGTCGTTGTTCGTCGAGGTAGAATCGTTGACCTGTACGGGGTCAACGGGGTCAACGCGCTCCACGACCAATGCTGGATATTAATACGACGATGCATCCCGAATAGTCGTTGCCGATGACACGCTGTTTCTTTACGTGGGCAAAATAGAGCATAAAAAGAAAGACCAGAAACCACTCCAAGACTTATTTATGTACACAGTTTAATCGGAAAATTTTCACCGATCCTTGAAACCTACTCGACTCTTCTCGGGAAAATACGATAAAGGTGTATAAACACAAACGTACGTTGATAAATTTTTACTCTTCCCAATAATATACTAGCGCTGCGTGTCTTGTCACATGTGACATATACATTTTTACGTAAGCCATGCATGTATATATCTTGGCATATTTACTCATTGTTAGTTTATTTGGTTTATCGTCGTCCTCTTTGGGCTTTTTATATCTTATACATTTATATATGTGTGTGTGGGGGCAGGAGATCATCTGGTTTACGGATTTCATCACTTCACGCACCCGAATAATAATAATAATAGACAATAACAATAATAACAACACATATATTATAACCTAGCCGTACGGTATACGTATAAACAATATGTTTTTTGTCAAGTGTCTTGCCTTCCAAGTTTTTCCTTTCGGTGTGCTCTTGTTTCTTAACACGACCGCGACGATGAACCCGTACACCATACGTATATACCGCATACAATATCTACGTATACAGCGTACAAGTTTTAATAAACATGTTGCTTTTTTCCCTCTTCTTTTCCGTTTAAGCCACTCATCAACTTGGTATACATAAATTTTTCTCAGAGGGTTAAAATATTTATACATCTACGCATACGTACAACAAGTTTCCTCAATTAATTTTCGCTTAAACGCTCGGATAAAAGAAAGAGCAGCATCAGCAGCAGTTATATTTAATTAATTATATCTGTAATAGTCTAATTATTTAATACGCGCCTTGTGTTGCTGCTGCTGCACACAATTGTTGTAATTTATAATCACGCGCGTGGTTACTCAAGGTATACTTTTCCTGTGTTACTACCGCCAAAGTACCATATATACGCATGTGTCATGTACATACGTTGCATACGTAATAAACGTGTAGAAATAAAAAAAAAAAAAAAAAAAAAAAACAGGAACCAACAACGGGTAGCAATAAGGAAAGAAAGGTGTGAGGTAATTTTCTCATACGAAATTAAATCATTTGCCCACCTAAGTAAAAATGGATAGGGAAGAGATGATGATGACGATGACGATGATGATGATGACGACGACGACGCGGACACGGAATTGCGGGGCTCTTGTGTTGCTGATATACGACTATATCAAAGCAATTCGTTCTTTTGAATATTAATTGCAATTAAAAGTGCAAAATAGATTCCAGACATCAAAGAACCTTGTTACACATACGGTAAACAGAGACATGGTCGTGTTCGTTCGTTTTGTACCCCCATACTCCTACGGTATACATATATAACGCAGACACCATAGGTATATCATGTATATGTATACAGGGTGTTCACAAATTTTTTGGGGGAAAAAACTTTCATGACATTTTCCCAGTTCTAGTAAGTTACCAAAACCTAAATCGTTCAGCTCGTCAGCTCTGTGTTAGTTTCTAATTCAATTCGAATTCGAAAAAAAATATAATGTACAAATCTTTTTTAAAAGAATTTGGTTAAATCATGTTTCTTATCTCGGCTTTCCAGGTTTTCCAGATGCGTGGCCACCCTGATATTACAGTACATACACGAGGAGTGACGTGTGGTGGAGTGCGTAAAAAAAAAAGGATCGTTCCTCGCGTGACAGTCTGCAGTAATTTTGACGAGGATAGCAGAGAGCAGGAAAGAAAACTTTAGGATAATAAAATGTATGCCACAGACATTGTTCGTGTACGTGAAGTGTAGATGAAAATAAGTAAATCTTTAACACGCATATGCATGCAGTGTGGAATGAGATTCAATCGATTCTTTGCAAACGTCTCTCTTTCGCCTACAAGTATAAAATCTACGGTCCAGAGACCTTGCAGGGCGGAGTCGTCGCCTCATTCTTCTCGCAGCGCGATTTTAGCGTTAGAAGATGGTTGGTTAGTTGCTTCAGTGTGAGAGATTTTGTCGATGAACTCTGCATTTACATTCAGAGTGCTTTGTTAAACTCCCCGTCCTTGCTACCAACGTTGCTGCTACTTTTGCCGATGTGCTGCGATGCCGACCGTTATAACTTTAAATGCTTAGCAATTCTACCTTCCTTCTATAATAACCTCCTCTCCTCCTGCTCCTCCTCATCGTTGTACTTAATGCATTTATACGAAGGCTGCAACAGCGGGTAGAGGAAGTAATAAAGAAACTAAAGAGAGTTACAGATCCATAGGCGCGGAGATTAACTCTATTTTATAATCTTTATAACCGCACACAACAATCGACCGACTGGCGTAATTCACCGCATTGATGCACGCAATTAACCTACATCTACATTGCAGCAGCAGTAAATTTCAAGTGATTGTAATTAATTGAATAATTAGGTACACACGACACATTGCTGTGAGAAAATACAACCGCGAACAAAATTATAACTACCAGACTTTGTTAGCGGAGTCTTGTGGCGTGCCTGAGGTATAGAAAAAGAAACCACTCTCTGTTCCTCTCTTGTAAAACAACGCACGATAATCCATGTACAACACAAAGTTTCAAAAAGTTTCACACAATAGACCGTGAGACGACGACAAGTCAGAAGTTAGTAACGTTAAGCATATATAGCGTAACAAAACACGATGAAAAAAAAAAACCTTCTTTATACAATTTTAGAACGTACGTTCAACGAGTTGGCATTTCGTAATATGAAACTTGTCGTCTTTGTTACGATATTTTACTAGCTGAATTTCAGACAATTCTAAGGATCGAAGTACCTAACGATTTTACCTAAACGTGCATCGTTAAAGTAAAGTGTATTAGCAACTTCAACCTCGTGCAAGACGAGACTGTTGCTTCTTCCGTTCTAGTCTTTTTGTCTTCTTAGAATTTACATATTGCATTGATTTAGAATAGAAATAGAAAGAAGAAACTTATCCACACGTATCCTCCTTCCACTCTTTGCAGAGAATTTATATGGCTTGCGCAACAACAACATGAATAATTGCCTCGTGTAGACAAGAACCGTTACTATAACTTATCTTATATGTATACGACGTCGACGACGACGAAACTCTACAACAGCCTTACGATTGAACAACGCTTGTGAAAATTACCTGCCAATTAATTGTTAGCATTCCCAACTTCACGCACAACTCACCGTTCGTGTCGCGCAAAATAAGGGTAATGATCATCGTCACGTTGCGTGCAACGATGAAAAAATAAATAAACCGCACGTATTACATTTTGTGTGGAAACGTGGGGCGAGATCAATTTAAATTTGTCGAAAGAATTACGAACGTTATGCGCCGCGTGTAACTTGATCTCAACTCGAGAAGTCAGAGTTGTATTTTACACGTGTATATGTAATAAATACATCCATGCATACGTGCATATTCCCTCCGAAAACAACAAGCATTCGTTTAACCCAAATTAGCCTTCTTGCTGCCGTTTATCGCTCGTTCGCGTTTCTATTTCTATCGATTAACGACCCTGAGAATTATATTATATACGTATTTCATTATCCGACGTACATACCGTGCATTCGTGTCGCGTGCCGACGGGAATTTTAAAGCCGTCGCAAAACCGAAAACTTCTCTAATCGAGTCTTAAAACATTTCCTGCAGCTCTAGACGACTTTCATACTATTAAAAACAATAACGAGGTTGAAGTTGGCAACGTTGTCGCAACGAAACGTTAAGAAAAAAAAAGTCACTATTTATTTATTTTTACTATGATTTAAAAAAAAAATAGGATTCCAAAATACCAGTATATTTATTGTTATTACGGTTGAATAAATTTCAGTTAGAAAATTGCGAAACAACCCGGTTTTTCCTCGGCACGAATCGTTGTTGTTGCGATAACGTAGATGATTTCGACATGATTAAAAAAAACTACCAGACTGACTTTTCTCCGAGCTTATTCTTACTCTTAGAAAACGCTCTGAAGGAATATTCTCATAATTTAAATTAGGTACGTATTTTCAATGAAGGTTAACGAAACGTGAAGAATAGCAAGAGGAGGGCATGGGAGGAAAAGCCGGGTGTGAACGAACCAACGAAGTAAGTAAGAATGTAAGAAAGGTAGAAAGGAAGGAAAGAAGGAAGAAAAGAACAGATGTCTTCAACTTTACCTGCCGGCGGTCCGTCGGCGTTGAGTTTAGGGGAGAGATCTATTAGATAGGTAGGAACGGAAAACCGGTTTCAAAGAGAAAGAGAAAGAGAGTATTATAGGTATACGGCCGATTGTGTTTCGGGGTTAGCAAACAGAGCCCAAAGGAAAAAAAAAAAAAGAAAAAATCACCACCAAAAGAAAAATGAAAACCCTAGGGAGTATTTATTCCTTAGCTGACGATGAGATCGAATAAAAACTTCCCGTCAAACGTTTGGAGGGTGGGGGGGATGCACCCAGAAAACGTTAATGAATTAAATTATCTTCGTTGTTTAACGTACTTCAGTGTGTTCGAAATGAAAGTTAAAACGAGCACACGCGGCGTGCAGAACAGTTCTCGTGGCGTTGCGACGGCCAAGTTTCGCCGCTCGAATCGTCCGTGCGATGGCGCCACCGGTATGAAAAGCGTGGCGTGTTGGCAGATCTGAGGGGGCAGATTTAAGGCCTAGACGACGCACCGGAACCGACGCACAACAGCTCATATGTTGCATGTCGCATGCGTACGTAAATATGCATGTTACAGGTAAGTCGGTAAGCGAATATAATATACAAGCAAGAGAAATAAGCATGGCGGGTTTTTACTCACCGGCAAAGCGAGGCAAGTTAACGGAAAGAAATCCAGTTTCACAGGATCATGTTAAACGCACGGTCTCACTGTTGGGTAGTAGGTTAGAAAAGAAGCTTATCCTCGTCGCAGCGGCTCTAGTTCCACAATTCTCACGTGACACACTGTCTCACTAGTTTCTTCTTTCTTTTTTTTTTCCCCCCCTCTTCAATCTTCACACTGTTACAGTAGTTGCGTGGAAGAAGAAACGGTATAAAAATAAAAATAGAAATAAAAAAAAATAAATAAAAAATAACCAACAAACTAAAAACCGCTTCTAGATACTTCTCGAACAACAACAACAACAACAACAAAACCAACGAAAACTTTTTCCCGCGTAATAATATTACAATCGTTTCGATATGTGAATGAGTAAAAAAAAAAAAAAAAACGAACGAACTAAAAACTACAACAACAACGGCAACGTGGTGTAATAATTATCGCGTCGTCGTCACGTTGCTGGGTCTTCGCGTCGTGTTCGCTCGCATCTACTGCCGTTTTCTCTCCAAGCCAATGCGAGAGACAATACTTTTCGGGCTAGGTTAGTAAAATCGTCGGCGCGCGCACGCGTTACTCTCACTCGTCTCGTGGCCGACACCGGAATGACTGAAGGTAGCGCTGGAAGGAGAGGCCCGCGGGGTGGGAGAAACCTCGGCGAGAGGTGGTGGTGGTCGTAGGGAGAGGTAGGACCGAGGTGGTGGGGGACGAAAGGGGTTTCGACGGCGGCGGGGGGAAGGAAGAGGAGAAGATGTTTTATGAGATTTTTGTTCCTCTTTTATTTTTATTTAATTTTTTTCTTTTTCTTCTTCTTCTTTAAAAATGATAACATTAAATATACCGTGTTTATTTATCCCCTCCCCAAGCCCGCCCTTCTCATCCCGAGATTACCGTTTATTTTAGAAATACTTGAGTTTTGTGTAAATAACGGCTACATCTGTTGCCCCAGATAACGAAACTCTGCAGGGTACTGCGCAGAGTTTGAGATGTAATAATAAGTTGTTCGATGGTTTATTATACCGGTGCAGACGTTCTTCGTTATAATACCTGCATGCGGCGTGTGTATCATACAACGTGACTTGTGTGTTGTCTGTCATGGTGTCGCTGGTTTTTTTTAACCATGGCGTATAACTGCGGTCTTATGGTATTTTCGGGTTCACAATCGGTTCAACTTACTACGCGTGATACTTGCGCTACGTTTCACGATCCCGATATGTTACGTACATTTATACGAAGGATCTCTCGTCATCTCGAAGCCGAAAATATGACCCGAGAATGCATCACGAATTGGAATTTACGCGTTTAGCTTCTAGGTATTTGCATGCATAAGTACGTATATTCTTGGAGTTGCGTGTGACTCGCATTTTTTTAAAATTTATATCCTGTTCCGTGATTTCATGCCTTTATTACACGTCGTTAATAAAACCCAGTAAATGTAAAATAATTTTGTACATACGCAGGTGTAAAAAAATATGTATGTATGTATGTACATTGTGCGCATGTGTGTGTATGTATACACAACACACCGTTCTGGCAACAATTTATGCAGCGAAACGTGTTAATGATACCTAAAGTGTAACGATGCTTAAAAAACCAAACTTTTAGACGGAGGTGGTGCAAAAATAACTACTTTTGCGGTTTAAAATTATCTCGTAGAAGATATATATATAGCGTTGCGTAGACATGCGTGTATGTATGTACGATATGTACAATATACCCGTGCGTTAAAAGTCACACCACGTTTCTAAAGCCACGAGTAAATATACACGTACGCGTGTATATGTATGGAAATACGAGTTCTATGGAAACGTTGCGAAAATCAAGCGACGACGAAAGCTGCACAGGATGTCCGAATTCGCAAATTCCAATAGCTGTGGATGGTCGTATAATGAACCTATAAACAAATGTTGAAGATTTTCCATCGAGCGATAAATTATACCATACATACAACGCCAAAACACTGCGGTGTCATGCACATGGGGCATTCCACGTCAAATCAGCAGCCCATGTACCTCACCCCTTTTGATTCTGATCATTTTTTAGTAAGACGTTCTTACCAGCCCAAAATGATGTCGGGAATTGTTTCAGATTTTCTTCACCCACTGGTGAATTTTATACAAATTCGCAAGACCAATTGCGACAGCGAAATTTTTTGAAAAATCGTATGGTGCTTGAAAATCACATTTCAAATCACAGAATATGTGTGAATTTTTTCAGATCTAAAAAATTCAGATTTCGCGTTTCCATTATACCTTATGACTATTTTACGCGTGCCTACAACTTTCTAGTTCAGGTAGGTCGCGGTAATCCCATCATGCTTATAAGCAACGTACCTACAACTTAGTAAGATTCGCGAAAGATCTACATATATATATATATATATATATATATATATATGTCGGGGTGAAGCCTCGGAAAGGCGGAGAGGATGTAGGATTTCCATTTCGTGGATTGCTCATTGTAAAAAGCGCGATGATCCCAACACGTCCGGTCAATTCTCTTGCTTTTCCGTGACTGTCGATTTCATTCAAGCGTTGTTATAAACAAACCATTTGTTTGTTCTATATTCAAAGCATGTTGAATAACGCTTGACGCCTGATACGGCGGACTCATTCAAAGTTCAAGTTTCCAATTCACTTGATGATGCATCCTCTTTATTCTTCTCCGACAATATATATATATATATATATATATATATATATATATATAATACAACACATGCAGCGTAACAGAATTGTAAAATAGCCGTGGATAAAAATATAGAAAGATGATAAAATCAAAGTTCCATAACATCGAATTTTTAAAGAAGCGAAAATTTAATTTATACTGTTTAAAAATGTTGAAAGTCAAAGTATGGGGCAGTAAAAGCGTAAAAAGGTCACACAACGTAGAATGCCAAATTCTAGAATCGTCAGAATTCTTCTCAATAACATAGAATCTTGTACAGATTATCGATTTTCCGTTCTACGTTTTGACTCCTTTCTATATTTTGTCGTTCGATGATTTTCAATTTTCCACACTTTGATGTACCGTGTTTTTAAATTCTACGAATAAGATTTTTCCGCGTCTATGAAAATTCGTTCCATCAATCATTCGTAAGCCCAGTTTTTTACCCTTAGCCATAGAAAATCTGCCGCACGGTAAAATCGATTAATTAATTTTATTCGAACGTAGAATATACAATGTGTAAGATAAATATAACGACCGAACTGATTACAAAACACGTAAATTGTAACCTCACATTTAAGCGCATGGGTATACAACGTATAAAAACTGTTTCGTTTTATCACCGCGAGCTTAATTAAGATCGAGACCTCGAGTGCTGCGGCTAATTAAGATTATTTATACACCATTTCCTTACGCGTGTAACACACACATACGCACACGCGATGAGGTGTATTTCTTTTTGTTTTTTCAACGTCTGTTGATCTTAATTTACCGCCTAGCTGTGTATAAATATTATTATAGACGCGGTGAAATAAAAAAATTAGAAAAATGAATACGAAGGACTGATAACGAATGGAGGAACGATTTTTCGAGTCTTCGAGTCTCGAAACAGCCGACACCAACGACCAACTTACCAGGCTTCTGCAGCGGCAATTAACGTCATACTCGGGGGCATCGGACCCGCGTTTACAACCCTTAAGAATGCGCCCTTTCTATGCCATTTAGGTACGCGTATACAACCCTCGGACGGGTAAAAGGACCGACACATGCGGTGCCGGAAAACGGAGAACAAAGAACGGGAATTTTCTTGTTCCGAAATGCAGCGGTCGAAAAGTTTTCAAGGATACTTAATACCGAGAAGTTTGTTCCGAAGCACGATTATATGGGTGCTGGTTATAAAGATCCCGCTGCTCTACGTGGAGGGCAAGGTGGTCAAATTTTTCTTTCACACCTACAATTCAAGTTCAAGCGTAGAATGTCTGCGTTTCTCTGCAAACATTCGCGTTGTATCCTAAATTCGTTTTAACGGAAAGCTGCTGTCAGCGCGGCTCTGAAACTGACTGAAACTGAAACTGTCGTGAGTACCTAATACGTATTATTTTCTCAAATTAACGAATCCTTCAGCGTGATTCAAAGAAGACGCAGGTCGGTATTATGATAAAAAGAGAGGGAAATTGAATACGGGCGAGGCTTCGCTCATTAAACGTTGAAATCGCAATTTATGCACGGACGGTGTGAAAATTATTAATTCAAAGCTCCGTAAAAAGCTCTAGAAAAGGGACAGTTCTGAGGAGAAAAGGGTTTTTGTGTACGTCTGTGTGTGTGTGTGTTATACGGGTATACATACAATATACATGTATAAGCAAAGTATAATAAACCCGGAATTATTGCTGGCTCGATGCTTAAGTACGACAAAAATTTGTACCTGCACTCACTAGCGAGCTGCTTGCGGTAAACGTACCCGTTAAAAATCTTTCGACAAGTATAACATCTTTACGGGTATCTGAACACCGGCTTAATGCGCGGCGAAAGGTTTGTACGTAGATGTAAAAAAAAAAAAAAAATGATATAATAAAAAGAAAACCGATTGAAATAATTTATTTCATTCGCCGCGACTGGCGTAATGTTTAATTATTTATAACAGAGGTAAGTAGAATAGACATTGAGATGTCGTTAACATAAATGTATGAATTTATGTTAATTGCATTACAAGATGAGAATCGCGTCGATGCTACAACGATAAGTGAGGACTTTGATTGAAACATGTCTGGCAATAAAACATAAATCTCTCGTTAGTTTCTGGCACGAATTGAAAATACACCCTCTGACGGAGAGAAGAACCGATGATTTGATTTTTTATTTCATTTCATTTTTAATACGGAGTACAGCCGACGTGAATGAAGACGAAGATAAGGATCGATGAGAAGCCAGATGCGGAGGAGGAGGAGGAGGAGGAGGAGGAGGAGGAAGAGGAGGAGGAAGAGGAGGAGGAGGAGGAGGAGGAGAAGAGCATCAAAGAGAAGCATCAACGACCTCCTCCGTAATATACTATACATCCAATTCAGAGTTACCAAGAGGGATGATGAATTACGTTAAACATCGTTATCGTGACAAATTGAGTTATTAGTGTTTGTTGAGCGATAAACTAAAGAACCCGCGAGATACGGGGAGTGACGAACAACGCGGCTTCCCCTCGTCCTTCCCCCCTTACCGTCGACCGACTCAACAACCAGCCAACTATAACGTCTTAGGAAAGTTCCTGTTGCTCCGACATGACGCAATACTTGGAGCGTTAAAAACACCGTAAAACTGAACGTAATGCCTATGAAATATGCTCCTGCAATCGAGTCGGAGTCTAGCGGGCCATGCGTGTAAATCCATCGACACCAAATTCCTCGTGTACACACATAACGCCGTATTGACGCGAGTGCGTGTGTAATATATCGTGCGGCTTGTAGTTTTCTACGAACGTCGATCTCAGCATTCGACAATACGTTGTATACTATTATACTTTTTTTATTTTTAATTTCACTATTTTTCATCATCATCAACGATACGCGATAACGTCATTCGAACAAGTTTAACGTTCCCGGTCGATCCTTCCAACAACAAATTCCTCTTTCGATCGATCTCTGGCGTATGCGCGTCGTGTGTAAGTCAGGTATTTGTAGAGGAACATCGGCAGCTGCTTTCGTCACTCCGAACACCTACCTACCCATAAAGTACAGGTAGATACACGCGGAACATTTATTGCCTCTGGATGCGACGAGTGTTTTCGTCATAAGTCAGCCACGCCCAAGCTCTGTACGAATACGTTACGTTATACCTTGGAAGACGAAGGTCCTAACGAAAGTAAAAAGAGTGAAAGAAATTTTCACGCAAACGACAAAACTCGAGTATTTATCTTGGAAAATTGATCCACAGCCGTGAGTCGCCGTAAAGAGTTCTCCTCATTCTTCTCCTATGACGTTTCTTCAACACCGCAGCAATTCTCGTCAGACGGACGTTAATTTCCCTCGATTCCGTCTTCCGCGCATGCACGGTATACACCGTATACTTTTCACCTTGTTCACAGTGTATTCTTCGGTCTTTCGTTTGTTTACTTTATATCTCGTACTATATCCTTCCATGGTGCACGGGGCCTGCATCTAAGGCCGGTGTTGAAAAGGTGGAAAAAAAAGCGAGGCCTCAATAAAGAGTGGAAAACAGGTTCCAGGCTAAACAAACCAAACCTCGGCTCGTCGCCGGAGACGTTGACTGACGAACACGTCGCTCCGTGAGTTTAAGGTTCGTCCGGGTTATGGTCTCGGCATAACACCGAGATGTCTCCGTTGCTTCCTTCCTGCATCGGAGATGATGTTGTACTTAGTCGACCTAACGTTACTCCGGCAGCTTTATTGAATTATTTATTTTACATGCACGAATGAAATACGCATCTGCGGATCGGTGACTCTTTGACTTCGGTGCGGTGCAAGGAACTCGTCTTCGCACCGATGTATCCGCGGGGTCGTTAGACGAGAAAACCCGAGTTTTTAACCCTTTGTTGAACGCATTTTTGTAAGCCATTTTCTTTTTTTTTTTGAAAACAATATGGCGGCCCCTTTCGCTCCATATATATTTTCGAAAAGATATTCCGAACCTTTCGATTGTCTCCTGAAGGTTTTCGGAGTAGCTGATCACGAATCTGGATTGGTAAATATTTGTGAAGAGAGGTAATCCACGATAAAATGGAAACAAATTCAACGTGAGTAATTTTTTCTTCCAATGTATGCTGCAAAGGTTTATGTTTACCAAATAAACTGTTCGTCTCGTTGATATGTAATTGTTTATTTATATCCGAAATGATTATTTATCAATGTTACACATGTATTTTAAAGTCCCCTAAGAAGGTACGGAAAATAAACTCCACCCATAAACGACGTCACAAGGGACCTTTAAGCAACGCCATGGCCGTGGAATATCGCTGGTACATATACGTACGTACAACAAAGGTTTGATAGACTTCAACGTAGCCATGATTCCACCTCGAGATTGTAAGATAATTCGTAGGTCGTCTTGGTTTATTGCTACTTTCATGATTTACTCGATGCATCGTTTGATACTGTTTAGCTCTCCCCCTCTCTCTCTCTCTCTCTCTCTTGCACACTTTTTATCCGGCACGAATCCGTGATTCATTGGTCTAATCTTCGCCCGTAATCATTTTCATGTATGCCTAACAACTACGGAGAGGTGAATCGCACCTCTTTCAGAGTCGTAAATCTCGCCTCGGCGTTCAATTCATCAAAACTCCATTAAAAGGAATTAACATTCTGAAACCCAGACCATCTGCACCAGCCGAAAGATTTATTAAATCGAGTATAAAGGCTGCGTGAAGCTTGTAGTTCCAGAGACCCGAATATCGCCCGATGCATTTCGTAGCTGATGCTGTAATAACAGGTCTGCAAAAAAATATTTCATTTCAGCTGCACGGGATGTTTTTGGTCAATATTACGTTCTCGGGTAGATACGCTGAATCCAAAAATCACATCCATTTCCATTCCTCGCCCGCAGTATTTTTACAGTATACAAGATGTTTGCGTGAAAAACAGCTTAACAGTAATGAAAAAACCAGCATTTCGTTACAATGAATTTGACAATATTTCTTATAAAATTAGACAAACAATTTCTTCGTAAAATGTACTCAACATTCCGTGTTCATTCTTTTTGTCTGTATAAAACCATTTATCTTCTCTTTGATACACACATCCGAAGACGCTTCCGCTTTCCATTTTCTCTTTCCCTGTTTTTACTTATTCTCGAGTCTAACTCTAATACATATTAAATGAAAGTAAGAAATCACTTTTGCATAGGATTTTTAGAATCAAGAACAGGATACCGGATATCGCGTTAAACGAGAGTTTCACTTTAAACAAAACTACAAACACGAGTTCAGGAAAAAACCCCGACGCGACGGAACTTTTTGAGTATTTTTTCCCGCCGTAAATGAGTGAAAATCGTTACGAAACGGTGTAAAAAAACCTGTGCAAGATTTTCGGTTGCAGACCTGTGTAATTAAAGTTTCGAGAGCGAATTTAATACAACAAGTATAATAAAGTCTGTACATTATAATATAAAAACTACATGTATAAAAAGTTTCAACTACCGGTTGTTAAAAGTTTAACCGTCACAAGCGAATGCACGTATAACAACGTAACTGTATATAACGTAACAAGGTCACGTGAAAGAATTTTTTAGAATTTAATACAGTTACTAGCATGATGGGAAATCGCCTTTTCGTTAAAAATACCCTGTAAAGCGTATGTATAATGAAAAGAGCATTGTAATAATTAAAATGTCGGAGATTGATAACCTGAGCGACCGCGTTTCTCTCCGTCGGTTGAATTTACTGCCGTTGTCAGTCGTCTGTGACAATGACGCATGGACGAGACTCGGTCTCGTCGAAGAAGCGTACTCACAGATTTAAAGAGTGAAAGAGAGAGAGGTTGAGTTTTCGTTCGGCATTATTTCAATGCTCCGCATGGAGATGTTGCAGGGAATTCCCACGTTGGAAACAGTGCACCAGTCCGACCACCTCCTCGAGTGCCCTGAAGTCGGTCCAAGTATACCGTATATATAAGTATGCTGTTTCCATCCACCCTGTACATACATATATACACAATAATGTCACGTTATGCATATGCAGGACACGTTCAACGATCCAAATGTATCCACGATCGGAACCCTCTTCGTTTCTCGGAGAGTGAACATTTTTTCAGTTTTGTCCGATGCTTCCGATCGAGCGCCAAGCGAGTTGGTTCCTCTTATTTTTCAACACCTTATTTTACTCCGACACTTTGCGCACTGACACGACGCGACTATTAATATCATCGGTCGTACGTTATGCTTTCACCTGTTGTTTCATACATACGTGTTCGAAGTTCGAAGTAAGATAGGAGAGAAGAAAGTCGGTAAGCTGTTCAATTTGAAACCAAGTGACTTGAATTGTGGAACGAATGGTTGCAGGTTTAATAATACAACTTATATCGACACGCGACATTACGCCAAGTCGTTTCCAAACTCGAATATCACGGCGCAGTCATTAAGGTATTCAGGTATTACGACATCATTACTTTGTAATCACGTCTCTAACCGTGAGAGATATAACTCTGTAACTACACTCGGCATTATTTCAATGCTTCCGAATATATTTTTCCGTAATGTGGCTAGATTGGATTTCTTTATTCTTTCGTTTCACGTGTACGACATGTAATTATTGTCCTTGTTGTTATTATTACAAACGGGTTAACAAAGTCGAGAAAGTTGACAGTTGTAGCTTGAACTGTAAAGTGGATAATAATAATAATAATAATAATAATAACAACAACTTTGCTCGTATTTTCGGAAGCTTCGAACGTACAAGTTGCATGTTGCAAGTTTCCCAGGCTCGAACTGAGTCGAAAAAAGAGGGAGATGTATTGAGATAAAGAGGGAAAATAAAATAAAGAAAGAAACCTGTCGTGCAAATCTTCCGTGCAGCAATTCCCGGTCCGCGTTTGTGTACGAACAAGAACGTTGAAAGGTACCCCTTGTTAGCTTATCGATTGAAGCTTTTTTTTCCGCGTGCCCGCGATACCGGCCTATACATTTTTTATGCATACCTAAGGTATACTTGTGTAAGTACAGGGAGAGGTCGGTGGGGAGGCGGGGAGGGAAAGAGGTAGGGATTCTACAACTCGGTAACTGCACACGTGGCGGTAATGAACACACACTGTAAAATGACACCGCAAAATGGCGTCTGACGCAATATATCCCAAAGTTTGTCGCGGCTGACAATCGATTCCGAAAACGTGCTCAGAAACAAGGGTATAATCAGTGTAAGTAAGCTGTAGGTACGTAAATACTGTAGGGTGGTATGATTTTTTTAACTTCTTTTTTCTAAGTGCCACTCGAAAAAATTGTTACAAATACTGAGAAAAAAAAAAACAAAGAAAAAAAAAAATTAACAAAAATGAAACACCCTGGTAAATACAGTTAAATTTGAACGCACGGAGAAAACTGGAATGAGCCTCGTACGTACACTCGAAGTAAGCAAGAGTATACGTGTGATTACGGCCATGGTAACGCCGCCTCGCGGAGTGGGCTGAAATATCCAATTATGAAAGTCGTGGCTATGGAAAAAGAAAGAGAAGTTATATAGAAATGCGTCTTACGCAAGCGGGAAGTAAAAATGTGAAACCGTTTATTTGAATTTCTACACTCCGGAGGTCTAATGCCCAGTTTCCTGCAGCGCGTGGCGGAAGCGGGGAAGGAGCTCCAATTCCTTAAAAAGCTGCGTGCGTGAACAAGAATTGGTGTGTAATCGATTTCTAGGTATATTTGTTTCACATATTTTAGTGATAACGTACTAAGAGACCTGGAAATAAAATTACTGTAGTATAAAAGTGAAATTGAAAGGAATAGGAGATAACATAAACAGTATATCAAGTTTGAAGTATAATTTGTTAGTGCATTCGCAACTAAGCGCGTAGTGATATGCTTGTTTATGGAAAATCAACCATATTGTTTGAGTTGTGCAACAGGCTTATGGTTATTATACTCCGAATTGAATTGATCGAGAGGTAATTTGTTATCTTTGAATAATAATTACGTTACATCGAGAATAATTTTATACCAATAACTATGTTCGATCCAGAGATTTCCCAATGATCGATGTTATTATACAACGTATTGTTACAATACCTTCATAGAATCATATTGAGCTATGAGGTATGTAGGTATGCTGCTACATTCGAAGAAGTTGCATCATTTCACAGTGGAATGTTGGAATATAGTCTATACTATAACAGCTCTGAAGTCATCGCGTGAATTAATATTGCTGCTGCTGCTGCTGCTGTAGAGGATATTTCTCAACGCTAGAACCCACCGGAATACATATAACAGACTAAAAACATACACGGCCACGTACACATACACACCAAAAGGCAAACAATTAAACCTTTCACCTAGGATCGATAAATCTCAAGCATTCGTAAACCTGCCACGGAATAATTGTACGATAATTCCCGAGACTGTAACTCTCAAAAATTGCACTTCGTGGTACAAAAGGAGAAGAAACGCTGAACGGGGTCGCTAAAGGTACAATACCCGACAGAAATTAAAAATGAAACCAAATCGAGTATCGGATAATGCAAGTGCGCCAGTTATTGAAACGTTTAGACCCAATGATTAACCTTTTTCTGGTTGTACCTGCTTGATATTTAGTTCCAAAATTACCAAAAAACTATATTTCTAGCGCCTAACGCTCTACAGCAATTGGTTCTAGGCATCTGGAAGTTCACAATTTTGGGTCAATAATTGGATCTAAGCGTGCCGATAACTAGCGGTACGCTTACATACCTAAACTACTCGTGTATCCATTCGATGTTCCGCATAAATATCGAGACGCGACGTGTGTAAGCTACGTATAAGCTACGGAAGGTAAGGTAACCGGAGGAGAAGGTGGCGTGCACCTGTTGTTGAGTCTACGCCTCGCCCACCTCCGAAGCTAGCCGTTGGCCTACCTGTTCCAAGCCAAGCTCTTCCTCTCGACGTTGATCGCGAGTGTAAGACGCGTCCTAACGGACCCGAGCCGAGGCCGTTGATTAGGACAGCTGGTGTGCTCTCGGCGTGGGTCGCGAGTCTGGAAGTCTGGAAGTCTGGAAGTCTGGAAGCTGTTGCATAGGTGTGCACGCCGCGCGTCTGACACGATAACGAGCAGCTAAAAAATCATCATTTGCCAGCAGAAGCAAAATACCGCACCGTGAGTAAAAGCTTTGAATGCTTAAGGAAGTTACCTGTTGTTTTCTATGAAGTAAACCGTTTATGGTGAAGAATTTTTTTTTCACGGCTTCTTAACAAATCATTTGGAACAAGTTCGGATCCATGCGGTTTAACTACAAAGTCCCTTACATGGCGGGAACGAAAAGTCCCTTTGAGTCAGAGTGTCACTTTTGTCGAATAACGAGCCGGACGGTTAATTTTCCAACTACAGAATTATCACGTTTCGAGTTTACAGATTCGAACTTTGCAAAACGAAATATGTTCTCAACGAAAAAATGCCAATTTTTGAGTTGTGACGTTATCGAAGCCAACGCGCTATATTAGAGGAAACAACCCCGAGTTTGACGTTTTCCTGAATCAGTACGGCAATTAAACGAAACACGATTCCCCGGATACATGGATGGAAATGCAGACTAACGAATCGTTCGACACAAAGGAGTGGTACTCTTAAAATTCATCAACGAAGACGACGACGACGAGTTTACTTGTACGAGGGACTGTTGACCTCGCGCCAATTGAGTGGTAGGAGGAGGCGGGCACGCACACACCTAACTTTGCGCCTCGTGTTATATGTGGCCCATTTTAATTTTAATTAAAGTCAAAAGTTGTCACCCTCCCCGCGGTCTGGAATTGTTGATGCGAATTCAAACCGTATAATAACCCTAACCTAACCCAGTGTACGTATAAAGCTATTCCAGAGTCGCGGATGATGTTCCTTACTTCCTTACTTCCTTACTTCCTTTCTACCTTCGTTTCTTGCACTCGGACGTGACGTCGACTTGAACCACTTATATATATATATAAGTGTATATATTACTTCGCAATTTGAATTCGCTCATTTCTTTGGGTATAATTAAAGAGGAGTCGGCACCTAAATTCATGCATATTCTGATTCACTGAAATGTATTCCACCCGGTACGAAGACGAGAGGGAGAGAGAGAGAGTTTTCGCACATTCTTTACTCGCAAATTAAGCACCCCTCCCCCTCCCTCCCAACAAAGTTTAAATAATTTTAGAACGAGCGTATACCAGGTTCATGTACTTGAGGAATTCTAATTGGCGTATTACACGACTTTTGTTCGAGTACGAGCAATGAATTGCTGGTTTTTCTTATTTCGAGAACATCTCGCGTGTTCCTCGAAAGACTCGAGTTATATTATAGATACCGCGGAGCATTCGCAGCTGTACGATATCTACGCTAGCTGCTGGCCATGGTCCAGAAGGGATGAGGCGCGCCGGTGGAATTAACAAAGTTCTTCGCTGAGAGTTGCCAGAGGATTTCATCGGGTGAGACGTGCCCGTCAATAACGATCGAAGCAACGTATATATATCCGTGCATTCATATACCAGGTAAGATGTAGAGAAACGGAGAGATAATAATGAAAGAAGGACACGGGCGTTAGGTTATACTCGGACTTCCAACAATAGTATGTAGAAAAATTGATTAAAACAGGTATCGTTAAGAAAAGTGTTTGAATATTTTTGAAATTACGAAAGACGAGGTACGCTTTTCGGTAATTGCAACGCAAAATCAGTTTGTGAGGTTTATTTTACTTTTTTAATTAAATAAGGCTTTGAAATCGATTTATTCTTGCGCAAGCATTAAATTTTCGCAACGGTTGCGAGAAAATATATTAACAGCGATCGTAATGAGAAGGAATGGTAACGGATACTAGATACTAGACTTTCCGGTAACAGCTAGAAAACTAAGTTTCATTTTCGACTTGGAACTATATTTATCGATTGTGGTAAAAAATTAAAATAGTTAAGGACTGAGCGGTAACCGGAAATGAAAATTTCTCTCATTGTCAGTGTAGTAGTGTATATACTGTATACAATATAAAATAACGAACAATGCCTCAGAGATGACGAACTCTTTCGAATGAAATTCCTTCCATCCTTCCTTCTCTGTTTCACTACGAACCAGCGTCTAGTTTCCTTATCAAAATGGCCGCCAAGCCGCCGTCAGAAACGTCAAGTTTTTGATAGAATCCATTTGGACTCGCGGTATTTTTTAAACTTGCGTGGCGGAGATGAGGAAAGGTGAGGAGAGGAGAGGAGAGGTGAGGGTAAGTATTGATTCAAGAAATTTGTTAGTCTCGTTTGCACAGCTGATAACGTCCGCACGGCTTATCGGTGAAAATAAGTCCGTACTGCAGAGAGATAAGAGAGAGGCTAGAAAAATATCTTAAGCTTTTCCGCCCCCATCTTTACCTTCTTTTTTATTGCCTCGGTAGAATGAGAAGGAAGAAAAAGGACCAAGGGTGCGGAGTGAAAGGTCACGAAAATTCTCTACCATCTCTCTTTCCTTTTTCCGCTTTTCTCTTCCTCTCACCCACTCATTCACTCTCGCTCACTCCCTCTCTCTCTCTCTCTCTCTATCTCCATCTATCTTTCGTCCCCTTACGGAGCACCTTTTACAGAGCCTTAAGTAGACCGAACGGAAAATCATTTCTGAGTAAACCTGACTCAATAAGCGAAATTCAATTTGCGAAGGAACGAACGAACGAACGAACGAAGGGGAGCCTCTGGGAAAGGAATATGGCGAAAGTTGCGAGAGAGAAGAGAGAGAGAGAGAGAGGGAGGGAGGGAGGGAGAGAGAGAGAGAGAATTCACCGTTCTGTGTACACCTCTGCAAGAGTACCCGAATGGAATCATGAAATCTGTCAATCCGCTTTGCCAGGGATTGAAGAAATTCGTGCGCAAATGGAACCTGTCGCTTTGTATCGCCGCGCACTCTAAGAATTACATCGGGCAACGGTACGATAATAACAAAATAAACAATGAAATGTTAATAGTAATAACAACAACAACGAGACATCGAAAATGTGAAATAACATCGAAATTAAATATATATGAAATGAGAGAAAACAAAACCAAATTGAATTGCATCGTATATGTTATAGGTATACATTTTCTGCACCTATACGTGCAATACTAATAATTTATCGATTATTTTTAATGCATGAAGATAAAAATTGTAATCGAATATAAAAAGTGAACGACAGCTCTTATAATGAAGCAAAGTAAAGTCGTTAAGATTGATTTTCTCAGAGTATTTATGACAATTATTATTGATGAGTTGGAAATGAAAGTGAATGTTGGATGTGTGGTTTAAACATACGTATAAATTTATCGCTGCTTGTATAAGCCTGTGTATCAATGTATACACATGCGCGTGTATTAAATATACTATACACACACACACATGTATATATATATATATATATATATATATAGACAGCTACCGGTGAAAGCCTGCGCGTGGATTATTTGACGGGCAGTCTAAAGCCTCGATAATTGATGAAATTTAAACTCGACCGAGCCAATTCCGTGCCGAGTTAGCGTGTTCCATGAAGTTATTTATGTAACCGCACTTCGTAATCGTTCGCATAGTTACACAAACACGGCTATAAATCGAGTATAATATTGTACTTCATTCACATATATATATATATATATAATCGTACAATATTTCAGTCAATATGTTATATTATTATGTATATTATATTTATTATACAACCATACAATATTGATGAAAGAAATCACGCTTCAGAGAATTGTCTGTAAATATGTTGGGCGCACAACCGTAGCTCATACTTACAATTAGATATGTATACAATATGTACACGTCAAAGGTTAGAGCCGTGCAGGTATTATTAATTAATCTTCTTTTGTCGAGGTTTCGATTTAATAAATAATATCCATCTCCGATCTATCTGCTTCGGTTATTATCCCAAAATAACACGAGACACACACGACGTTACGACATGCATAAATAATCGAAATTTTATAACGAGCGTTTCTCTCCCTCGGTTAATTTCCATGCAATAATTATATACATAAACTCGGGTGTAACACGCCCAACGCAATTATTCGATGTACATGCCATACACGCGGCAGGCGGCACGTGCCCGGTGTCAAAATCACACGAATGCACGGCACGCGCCCGTTCGCCGTGGTGGGTAGGGATCGAGATTGGAGAGGAGAGCGAGAAGAAGAAGAATAAGAAGAGAAGAAAAGTAAATAAATAATTTCACTCTGTAATGTGTGATACGACAGGGTGCGTGATACTTCATCGATACGCGTAAGTCTACGCGTAGCTTACAACGTAACGCGCGTATTTAAATAACAACAAGTACACGCGTGGCGTATTATTAATCGTGGAGCATTTCGGTACGGTATAATATTCTACGCAAGAAGCTAATCCCTGTGGTGGTAGTTAACTTTTACCATTTGACCTATGCGATAATACGTTTTATAAAACACGGTCATTACGCTCCTCCGACGTTACAATGGTTACTAATGCTACTATGTACCGAGCAGCCCTGACTCCACATGCGGACTTGTTAACCTCACGTAGAGAGACAGACGCACGGCACGCAACTGCTTCGTTCGTCACTGATCGTGAGTGTAAAAATGCGTGTAACTTGTGCACACGGTAGGTGGGTGTGTGTGTACAAACGAATCGTGTGGGAGAGCGAGAGAGGAAGACGAGAGGCGAGGAAAGGAGATGAGAAAAGGGGAGAGTGGAAAGACCTTGTACCATTGGTTTTTGTTCGGTAACCGAGGAGAAGAGAAGAGAAGAGCTGAGATAAGGAGAAAGAGAAAGACTGTGAGATGCGGTAGGGATAATGCCCTGTGGCCACAATAGCGTAATAACCAGTTTAAAAGGACGAGTCACGACCAGCTTTCATCTCGGAGCATCGTCGGTAATTCACCCTGGCAGGCGACAGGCAGGCAACACGGCGTGCGTTATGCCTCCTATACTTGGTGACGAGACCAGACGAGACAAGACGGGTCTTACGTAGTAGTTGGAAGGAATTCACGTCGACGTAATCTGATCCCATTTATCGACGACGAGCGCTGCCATTATCTACCTTATTTATACACCGAGAGCCAATGCTTTTCTCTCGCATTTGTATAATACGTGGTATCATGTATATTTTCTTTCGACGGGTTCGGAAAAAATCGGACGGCTTCGTGCGGGTCCGGAAACGCTCGGAACGGATCAAGGAGAAACCCAACAGGTTCGGGTGGGTCCGAAAACGGTCGGGATAGGTCGGAAAAAAGAATCGACCGGGTTCGGGAGCGTCCGGAAACGGTCGGAACAGGTCGGAAAACAGTCGGAAATGTTCGGGTGGGTCCGGAAACGGTCAGAATGGGTCGGAATACCATACAGGTATCACTGATACCCGGGGCAAAGAAAATTTGCTGACCACAAGAACCCCGATTCGATAAATCGGATTTCGACAAACCGTTTACAGGTTGAGATTCTTATACATAATATAGATTGCGATGCTGTATAAGTCGTGGTTGAATAATTGTTATACCTAAATCTAATTAAATATTTGTTTGATTAGTCAAGTTTTACGACGATCAGCGTGGGTGTGTGGAGTAATTCTGGAATGATCGATCGGAAGGCTAGTCTGACAACCAGCCCCGAGGCAGCACGACGATATATTAATTTGATGAACTAGCTGCATATAGCTTCACGTAGATACATAACCATAGACCTATACATACATGTACAATATTGATTGCAATGAATTTTGTACGTGCATGAAGGTTATTTATAGTATAACTCAATTACGCGTCATGATTTTCATTCGAAAAACTCTGTTGCCAGTCTGACGATATCGATAAATAATTACACCAATTTGTAAATGAATCGGAACGTATAATAATATTACACGTACACGCGAAGGGTAATTTAAATGTGGCAATATATGAAATGGCTCCGCTACATCACGTATCTGGTCGTTCGTTATTTAAAGTATTTAAACTTGGCATGTACGATATAACGTGCACACACATGTGTTGCATGTTGTAGCATAGGTGTGTGAGGGACAAAAATTTATGTACAATTATCAACATACGTGACGTAACTCTGGGTATAATAATTTAGGAATTAATTGCTGTCACTTGGAGTAATATAGGCTGCCCCTTACAAGAGAGTAAGTAACTAAATAAATAAGTAAGTAAGTAAGTAAGTAAGTAAGTAGCTAAGTAATAGTCAGTGCAGCCTGTGCCTAATGTTACCCACTCAACCTAATTCTCGGAGGTGAGCACGAGCTGCACACCGACGTTTATTACTCAACGTATCTTGTACAATATCTGATTACCGGCTCCGGGCGATTGGCAAGTAGGATAATAGAATGAGGAAACTGAAATCCGCCCAGTCCCCTCGACGTTGCGTAGGACCATTACAATGGACCAAGAATCGAGATTTTCAATTAGATAAATTACAGAAAACGACGATGCTGAAAAATTATCGGACGGATGCAGAAATCCTCTCGTCTAGTCGAATCGCGAACGCATCTCGAACACGTAAGTGGCGGTAAGAGAAAGCTAAAGCAAAGAGAAGAAACTCGGCGCGCGCGTATTTGCTTGGAATTCGGCTATAATCGACGAAATGATTCGCCGGCTCGCCGACAGGTGGCGGCACCCGTCCGAAATCTCTCGCGGTAGATGTACGTTCGGCATTATCGAGGCTCTGATCTCTACAGGAAGAATTCCTGCGCTATTTCAGATACAAATCGAGCGCAGCTGCAACATTCGGTACTCGGTGCTCGTTGAAGTTAATCGGTGATGTCACGGGCACGCGTGACCGGCGTGACCGGCGTGAGCGATTCTACGCGAGGATATAGAGATAGTCGTGTGTGTGTGCGTGCCTATACGAGTACCTTATATACACGTGTGTGTATGTATACACACATACATATATACATATATACTCGGTGCAATCATCCATTACGGCAGTGTCATGTGTCAATTATTTGATATTCAGGTCGTCGTTTGCAGTTTCGCCTTGCTCGATAGATTTATATGCATAGTATACCTACACGTATTGCCGGTGACAACCTATGACACTTGCTCGCGGGAGAGCATTTGCGGCTCCGGATAGGTAGGCATTATAAATTTCGCAACTTCCCAACGGATCCCGTTGTAAGATGCGGGGGCCGCAAATTGTCTCACCAATTATGCCGCAACTTGAGCATTCGGTAGGTACGACGACGACTACCACTCACGATCAATTAAACAACTTGTAACGTCGTTCAACGCCCGTCGAAAATTTCCGAGATTACCAATCGTCCGATCACTTTGTTATACAATAATATATAATTAATTCTCAACGTGTATATTTATATATGTGTATATATATATATATATTTGACGAGTCACAGTGATTAAGCATCGTCAGTGAAAACGTCAATTAGCCGATGACGACTTCAACGAGTGGTAGAAAGGAGTTCAATTATCTTGTTACTTTCATCATGCAATACGATGTTTTGGACTGGCATTACGGTCGATTACCTGGGATTCTTTGATTCTTGGAAAATTATGATCACGTTAGGATATGATTAAGGATCTCAATACATGCTTGTGTATATTTACATGCATGTATGTAATATATATTAAATTATGTGACCCGAAGAAAGTGGGATAAGATTTTGGAACGGGGACCGTTTTTAAAACAAAGCGAGAGTTTGAAACGAGTGTCTCTTCCTCCTTCTTCTTCTTCCTCTTCTTCCCATTCCGGACCAACAAAAGATATATACCTATACCCATAAGAAAACGACAGCTTTCACAAAGACTGTGTTCTATACCGAATGCCAGCGATGCTCCGCAGCCTTGTGATTGTTTCTGTAATGACCTTAAATAATGAGAATGCAGAGAATTAAGAAAATAAATGAAAAATAAAAAAAAAAAAAAACAAAAAGAAAAAAAAAACAAAGTACAATGAAATAACTAAATAAATGTTTCAGGCAGCTGAATGAATCATTATTCGCTGACACGTTATATGCATGATTGTATGTATATGCGATTATACTTCAACACCCACGCCGCAATGTTATACATACGTCGGATGTAAAACGAACGATACACATACGTATAAATGATAATGGCGAGACGCGTGCAGCGCGCATGCCGGCATTAAAATATCCGCAACGTTTCAAACTTTCAATTATGTATATTACGCCAGGTAGAATTAATTCAACGGAGAAAGTGGCACCGTTTTACGTTACAGTCGTTTATATACCCACTACGACAGACGTACCTTACGTACTGCAAGCTATAGTGCAATGTATGTAATACACATAGCCCTGATGACCAATTACACTGCATAACAAACTGTACGCAAGAGTGTAAAGTAAAGAAAACAGAAAAAAATAGAAAAAAAAAAGAAATGCGTGAAATTGGACGTGACTTGAAAAGGAAAACTTAAAACGTGATATTCCACTACGCTAACAACAATAACTCGCTTAAATAACTAACCGCTTTACTTGTAACTACGTTATAACCATTACTTGCACGTACCATAATGCAGCGGAAATATTAAAAAAAAAAAAAAATCGTTCGAAGCGACTAAATCAGCGATCACGGGCCGCGAAATGAGAATTTAGTAGCTGTAATTATAAACCATATATTGTATACTCAGTTGACGTAAAGGAAAATTTCCTTCTTCTAAAAGACGTCAATTATTTAACAAACTGACGCTCGTACCATACATTGTATAGTTGGAGTGAGACTAAATTTCTCATCTTCTCTCGGTATTTTTTATGTTTTTTTTTTTCTTCTGTGTGTAACGAAAATAAGATTCAAATTCCCGGGTGAAAAGAGAGTCTTGCGATATAGCGCGGATGGCGGCGGAAGGCGGAGAGAAAAAGAATATGGAAGCGTTATTTTCCGGGAGCCCTTAAAACTTTAAAACCACTCAAAGTTCTGCCGAAACACTTACGAAACGGGGCGGACGAAATGCACGCAGCGAGAAACACCGCCTATATTTTTATCGCTCGAGTAAGAACAAGAAGCGGTCTACGAGGGGCGGGGAGGGGGAGGAAAAAAATTAGAAGGAAAGCTCGATTCGAAAAGTCGAAAATACAAATCGCGGCGCAAAAATTTTTCAACTCTTCGTGAAACGACGTGATTTTTCAATTTCTTGAATAAAATTGTTTACACGTACCTGTTTAATTAAAACTCAGGCGTATCAATGTCTGACCATAAATTATTATTATTATTGTTGTTATTATATATATGCGATTTGAAAAGTATAACAACACGATATTCTCATGGCGATGAGTAGTACCGATAATCATAACAAGCCTGAGAAACAGCGTGGATTGTACGAGCATATATATATATATATTGACAGGCATCCAGACTTTCCCTCATCCAAGTTTCCCCATGCATACGTACGTCATGTATAAACAAATACTTCTACACGCGAATGCAAAACGAAACTTTTACTATCGGTTTATAAAAAAAAATGGCGTTAGAACGAAAATTTCTAAAGTAATAAAAAACGATTTCGGATTCTTAGTATACGCGTGTAATTTATTATTCCTTCCTTTTCGTTTCTAATATACGTATATTTTGTTACACAATTCGAATGTGAAAGAAACAAAGAAAAAAAAAAAAACAACGATATTTCATCGAAAGCTTGATTCTGATTTTGAAAGTGCAGAAAAACAAGAATATTCATACTATACAGCAGCTTACAGTATAATTCACCGTATATAACAGACCGAATACGTTATACGCGTTACAGACTCGATAAGAGTACGATCGCTTACATATTCTACACATGTGCCTACGTATGCGTTACACTTATACACAAGCTCACAGATACACGAAGCCAAGTAAGTAATGACGCTTTTGTCATTTCACCGGCAATATACTTACCAGATTGAATTTTTCGTATGTTATTAGCACTGCTCGTAGATTATAACCGAGAGCTAGCCGGCCATTATTGCAACGATAGCAAGAAATTTATGACTCGTAAACCGAGCTCTACGTATATGTATACATGATACGCACACATATATATATATATATACGTACATGTATTCTCATTTCTCAACAGTTTCTTTGGTATCTTCAGAACTATAAGGTCCACATTTAAGTTTCCCAGAAATTAGATTAGATAGACAAAACTTCTCATATTATACACACACACGACATTTAACGTATGTACATATATATATGAAAACATAATCGAACAGAATTTCACGCGATGTATATAATAAATGCATGTATACATATATATATATATATATATATATATATTTTTATTAAGATCACCCCTCGCTTTTTCCCTTCTATATACATATATATACACACACACTTCATCTCTATAACATTTCGTAATACTCGAGGAACTTCTGGGAATGGAATTGAGACGTATGGGTGTTGTAAAGTTTAAGTCGCGAGCAGAAGCTTGGAGGGGATAAAAAGATGAGGAAGACGAGGGGGTGGGGGTGGGGAAGAGGAAGGTGAAGAGAGGAGGGTGAAGGGAGGAGATCGCGAATGAAACGAATCAATAGTTTCGAGCTCACGGACGTGTGCAAGAGAGGAACAAGTTATGTACAGACGTACATAGGTACGTTATGTAAGGTACATAGGACGGTATACGTTATACGTATAATAGATACTCACATGCTGAGAAAATCAAACTTGCCTTTTATACACATCCTCGGATTGAATCCCCGAGGAATCGTTTCGCTGTTAACGTTATACGTCGCTGCATAATCATTCGCAATTTAATTAAACCTAGTCGGTCAGGCCTGAGTACGGAATCGCATAACGGCCACACTGAGTGAAATTCACCCTGAAAGCGATATTTTGCTTGAAAAATAAGTTGGAAGAATCTAAAACGGAATATCTGGGCGTTGTTTAAGGATCGCCGAAAAATCTCTCTCAGTTTTCCTAACCAAAATTTATTGTTTAAATATCGTAAAACATCGACAAGTTTAAAGAAACTAGCGGAAATGTGGAAAAGAGGCCTTCGTTTCGCGCGAATAATGACGTCGCGAGGCGCATTTCCACGACTAAGGTAATCCAACGATGAGTTTGGTACACGTTTGGGTCGAAATTCACCCAGAATGAGCTTTACAATTAATACATACAAGTTTATAATGTACAGACTATAAGTACTCACGATTTATAGAATTTCGTTGACATGGGACATTTCATCGATCCAATTTGACCACTGTTTATTTACTTGAAAATTGTGTTTTTCTAGTTATTCACCTCTCTTCTTAAATAAATTAAAATGGGGCGATGTAAAAGCTCGCTCAACTTTGGCACGGAATATACGATACATACGCGTTACATACCTTATACGTCAGGGCATAAAACGTTTATAAGTTAATACATAATATCTGGAGTGAAGCCAGGTACAAGGTGGAGGGGTATTAAGGTATTACGTAATACCGACAGACATAAATATATGTATACGTACAATAATATGTGTATTAGGGTGGTCCTTATTTGGGGTGTTGACGAATTCCGATAAGTGCGCCCCCTAGACACGTTTGAAATGAATTAAAAAAAATGTGTGCAAAAACGGAGCGCTGTAGTCCAATTAGAAGACGTGCCTGTAAGCTCGTTTTGTTTTTCATTTGAATAACATGGGATTTTCAGACTACTTCAGTCATTATGTTTTTGAGTTGTCCCCATGAACGCAAAAAATTCTTTTTTTACATAAATCTGTTGTTCATGGATCTCGGAATATCGTAAAATCTTTCCCGATCCAGAAAAACAGACGGCGATCAAAACATTTTAATTTTAATTATTACTTTTTAAAAAAGTATAAAGTATAAACGATGTGTTTTTAAATACACTAATTGAAATACATATTTTTTCCCACATGTACAATTATTTTTTTTTACAAACTTATGACGTAAATAAGACTGCCTTTTAATTGGTGAAATACTGTCAAGCACCAAGCGGCTAAAAAGAGGTATTCTCACGTTGATCAATTTGCCGTCGTGTATAATATCAGGGGGATGCGGGGCGTAAAGGTTGTGATAACGACTTGTGGAAAAATATACGCGTAGTTGTACCCATGAACAACAGATTTATGTGAAAAAAGAATTTTTTGCGTTCATAGGGACAACTCAAAAACATAATGACTGAAGTAGTCTAAAAATCCCATGTTATTCAAATGAAAAACAAAACGAGCTTACAGGCACGTCTTCTAATTGGACTGTAGCGCTCCGTTTTCGCACAGATTTTTTTTAATTTATTTCAAACGTGTCTAGGGGGCGCACTTATCGGAATTCGTCAACACCCCAAATAAGGACCACCCTAATGTGTATATGTATATATACATATACATACATATATATATATATGTGTAATGTCGTATAACTGTCTCTCTCTCTCTCTCTCTCTCTCTCGTTCCATATACATGTACCTACATGTATAACGTGTGCCATGGAGCGTGGGGTGAAATACGGCGGCCATTACGCGGCAGTAAGTAAAACTTTGAAAGATTTACGAAAATAATACGTTACCCAAATGAGACGTCGGGAACGGTGATGAAGGGGGGGGGGGGGGGGGGGGGGAGGGGGGGCGAGGGTGAGGGGATGCAGAAGCAGCAATTCCGTCCGCCACCGCCTTTAATAACAATAAATTCATAATTCCTAACGCTTGTTTTCAACGCGGCACCGACCGCTAAATCATCTCCATCGCAATCCGACTTTCAGCCCCGGAGTCTCTCTTGAAACGCAAAAAATCCAACTAGGTAGATCGACGATGAAGATCATCGCGACGACGATGATCATTGTCGTGATCATACGGCGTTTGACAGCCGTAGCTATACACTGTATACATGTAGGTACGCTGTGGTGGCTCATTTGCCAACTTTTGTTGTTTAATGTGGTACGAAAAAAAAAAAAAAATTGGACGCTACCAATTGTTGGAATATTTTTATTTTTATCTTTTATCTGCACACTCCACGGACTTATATGTATATTATATGTTAGTTTATTTTTTTCTTATCGCGGTCCAATTAATCATTGTTCATAAAAATGAGCACTGAAAACGAAAGAGGAACATCAAAGTAATGCGACCTGTGTACATGTATATGTAGAAACTGCGGCCCACCCACGTCTTTGGACAGAAAGAGAGAGAGAGAGAGAGAGAGGGAGAGAGGGAATGAGAGAAAAGGTGAGGGGGCCGCGTCTTTTACTGCCCCAATAAACCTTGGATATTACTTGGAAATCTTATTATTCCAATTCCAGATCCACTTTGGTAATTCGCCGGCATAGCACAATCCAATCTCAGCGTAGCGAGCCACCCCCGACCATATTTCGTCCCTGAAAATGTTGTTTTTAAATCTAACCTGAGGATTTCCAGATTGAGGGTAAAAGGAGGATAAAAGGAATAAGAATAAGAATCAGAGGAAGATGAAGAAGACGAAGACGAAGATGATGAAGAAGAAGAAGAAGAAGAAGGAACACGGTCTACGGGGAATATTTTATTATCGTCTCGTTCAAAATTAGCTGTCGTGAAAACGATATTACATATAACCTAATTTAACGAAAAGAAAGAATACGTATATTGTGCAAGAATTTGAAATTTATATAAATATATAAATATATACATACATATGTACATACACTCTTGAAAGGTAGACGGCAAGATTGATTAACTTTCCACTTGTCCGTTCGACTTTCGAATCATGTAGGTATAAATTGTTTTCCGTTATTTTTCTTCACCCCCATCATACTTACGAGGATTCCCCCTTTGTCATTTAAATGTATAATATATAGATCCGACGTTCAGAACGCGCTGATCTATGAATCACGATACGCAGCATTTATGTCAGCAAAATCAAATTATTATCCGTGAAGGTCTCTCTCTCTCTGTCTCTCTGTATCTCTTTGCCAGATAATCGTGGAGAATCGCTTATATATATATATATATATATATATATTACAGAAACGTGACTAATCGCAAGCTGCAGTGTGACGTCATTACGGCAGCTATACATTAGGTATATTATACGTGTGTGTATATATATACATATATACATAACGCATCGTGGATTATTCCCTGATTCTGCAAGGGACGAATGATTGATAGCGGATGCATTTTCGACAGCGTCGATGCTGTAAAGTATTGTACGAATTTCAACGTGCGTCGAAAGTCCCGAATGTGTAGCCATTTCGATTCTTCGTTGCACGTTGATCAATTATTAATTCGATATTAACGACATCGATCGATTCGTCAGTTGATCAGCGTTTGACAAAGTCGCCGAAACGTGTAAGAAAGAAAGAATTGATCTCTCACGACGCGTTGAACGAATCGAAGAGAAAAGCGTGCAGGGTGAGAGCTTTTCTCTTTCTTCGCTAAATTTTTCCCTCTCTCGTTTATGTGCGCCCACACACAGAGAGACAGAAATGTAGATGTATAAATGTAGGCAGAGTTATGGAAGATAGGAAAATTAAAAAAAAGCGAAGAATAACGGCGCGATGTGGAATAAAATTGCTAGTGTGTTGCGTCGCGGGGTCGGACGGGAAAAGGGAAGAAGCCGAAGTTGAAGCTAACGGCGCGGAACGATAGGGGATGTTGTCAGGGGTTCGAGTGAAATAAGAGCTTGTACATGAAAGCCTTCTCAGAACTTTTCTCCCCCTTCCCCTGCGTCAAGATTATTATATCCTTTTATTCCTATAGCTTTGGATTATCGATAATCTATCAAGCATTTACTTATATCGTTTTATCTATATTGTATTGTAGCGACGGTCACTAAGCTAAAAATAATCGAACACGACTCGATCGGATCCTTAATAATTAATCGTAGTTTTTTTTTTTTGAGACGGTGCACGTGAAGCAAAAATTTCGAAAATTTCAGTACGTGGTCTTAATCGCGGAAAACGTTTTTTGATAATTTATCATTTCAATTTCGAAAATCGATTATTAAAGGTCGTTCTTATATTGTATTGTATATGTATATATGTATGCATGTGATAATATTGGTGTCTCCAAAGGGTGGGGGAAAAATCATTTTTCAACATTTCACCACTTCCCAATTAGGAAGAGAAAAAAAATTCTTCCTTGCTAACAAGCTACGAAAAAGGAAGGAGAAAAAAAAAACGATGATTGCTATTACAAGTTCGGATATTCCAAGTTTGAAAAACGAGAGAAACGATGCCTCGTTTTATCTTCCCCCTCTCGCTCTTTTTTCTTCTTTCCCTTCTAACCGTCTCACTCGCATATTACAAAACTTTGGAGAGAGAGAAGAAATATGTCGAGATATGCGAAAGGAGGTTGGTAGGTATATATATTGTATACATAATACATATATATATATATATATATATATGAGATTTCTTCTTTGAGATGCCCCTCTCAAATAAAATTATCAAAAAAGTTTATACACGCTGTTAAACTAACGTATATAACATTTCGGTTTGTATATAAAAAAGAAAATAAATAAAAATTTCGCCCAGGTTATAAATATTCGTGTACGCGCGTATCGCGTGAATTTTTTGTTTTACAAATTCTGAACCTTCTTCAAAAGATGCGCGACGTGAAAAGGCTTCGAATAAAAAAAGTAATCGAAAACAACAAATCACATCACGAATATATCCCCTCGATGTGAAATTGCATTTTCAACATTTCTACAGAAAACTGTAGCATGAACTGCAATTCCGTACGAACAACAAATTTCAAGTTGCGATATAAGTTTAACAAAGCTTTCAGAATCTATAATATATATATACATATATATACATATAAGTATATATATAAATATAAAACAGGCAACCCCCGTTTCTCCGATGGAATAATAGAACAACTTCGTGGCTTCGCGAAGTTGCATGAATAAAAGTTTTATTTAAGTTTTAGGAACAACTATATATGAGGTAGGGAGAAATCGGTTACATATAAGTATAATATACACATATATGTATACGTGCATGGGTATGTGCAGAGGAAAGTTGTACGTGTGTAGGAAAGTACGAGCTGCGTACGATCATTCCTTTAAATATATGAAATAATGCAGCAGTACGTAAAATTTCGTTTCGCCATTCTCTTTAGGTATTATAAATATCAGTCGATTGGCAAAAAATGTAAAACTTATAGGTATATATGCGTGTATGTGTGTATGCATGTATGTATATATATATATATGTACATTTTATTTTTAACTGCTACGGATTAACATATAGATGTGGCCCATGAAAGACAATGGACCAAGTTAATTAAGTGCAAGTCAGTGCTGCAGCCAGGAGTGGATGTGAAACGAATAAAGGTTGTACAAGAGAGAGAGAGAGAGAGAGGGAGAGAGGGAGAGAGATGTGGCAGGGAGAGAAAACGAATATTCGCAGGAGGACCTCTGTATTAATACTTTGAAGTTTGAACCGACCATAATTTCGCGATTATTATACCACCACGTGTAACATTTATTTATAATTTATACATTCCTGGTAAAATATCGATGTCGAGCGAAACGGCGAAACGGGACAACGGACGAATGAATATCCTACGGTGAAGCAGTTAAATATAAAAGAAAAGGGAGTGAAAAAAATCTTTAATTAACTTTTACGCACCAGCCCATAAAACCCTCTTCCTATACCGCTTAGATTCCAATCTTAAATATTTACCGGCCTCGAACTTCCTTTTCTCCTTCTCACACACCGTATGAGGGAGGAAGAGCGAGATAAGAGAGTGAGATAATAATGACAATAACAATAATGATGATGATGATGATAACGCGTACATCCCTGTAATATAAGTTTGAAATTGAAAAACGAATGAAAATAAAACATCTTCTCACCTTCGCCCTACTCCGTGCCCTGTATACATATATTCTCCCGGCATGCGAGCAAGTTTTAAACGATTAATTCTTCGATAATGTGTAAGAATAATATTTTATCGTGTTACTCGTTAACTCGACTCGTATTATTACTATTATTATTATTAATAATATTATGATTACTATTCTTATTAACATTATTATTGTTGAAGCTGCACAGGTAGAATGAAAGGTTATTTTATCCATTATAATGCTTATCCATAAATTATGCAAGCAAGTATATACGATAAAAGTTGTTTTACGTGTTTTCCGTACACAAAGTATCCGTTTCTATGACGTTGGAATGAGTATGCTGCGAATGCGCATGCGCGGAGTACAGAAAATACCATTTTTAAGCCCTAGTGGTAGTTAAAAGTGGTCTTTGCTGTACGAATAAATCTGACATTGCGCGACCTTAACCTCAATTTCGTGTTTCGCTCGAAAAATGCGCAAGATACGCTTCTTGCATAAAGAATCTGGTGCAACAAGGAGGCAAAATCCTTTTCGCTTCGCGTATTTGCAATATTCGTCTTCGACTTCACCTACGACTCGTATTTGCAAACTCTACGCTCGGGCCCGAAAAGATCGAGTTTGCCTCCTTGTTACAAAATCTACTTACTTCGTCGTGCCGTAACCGATAAATATATATATATTTATATATATATATATATATATATATACACACACACATGAATGGGTATACATTATACAAGTATGTACGTGTTATCCTGCAGGCACCAAAAAGAAAAATGCGGAATGCATAAAACACTCGAAATGATCACTCGCGTGCACTCTGGCTGATTCGAGGAGTATGGAAAAGATGGAAAGAAAGTGAATAAAAAAAAAAAAAAAGAAAAAAACAACAGATCAAAAATAAAAAGAAGGCACACCTGAAACTACGGGCGTGTTGATCATTTGGAGTGCATTTTTCATCCGTCTCCCTTTCATCCGTGTGTCCACGCGGTTCTTTATTGATTGGCGCGTCGAAAGCGGGGAAAGAAGCAAAGCAAAGGAGAAGTGGATTGAAAAAAAATTGAAAAAAGAAAAACAACGCACAAAAATCCGGTCTGAATACGGTCTGAATTATTAATTAATTAGCTCCGGAATATTTCGTTCGTTCGTTCTTTCAAACGAAATCGCCAGTATTCAAATATAGCAATTATTTTCCACTCTCCGCACGTACGTGACAAAATAAGAAAATTTTTACACAATGCTATATGTATAATACCTACGTTAGTAGGTAAAAGGCACGGGATGAAAACACAACGGAATTATAAGGAATCGAGTAGGCATGTATTCACGCACTTATAGTACATATATATATATAAATGTGTGTGTATATACACGCACCTTACGTTGTGTTAGCCGATGCTATAAAACGGTGAAATGGGCGCAATAAAAAGTGAGAGGCGGGGGGGGTTTGAACTGCAGGGAGAAGCGAGTATAAAACAGTGTAATGGAACCGAGCTCCACCCTTCATTCATATTCAGTATTATCAAAGCGAGCTATTGGACATTTTCTTTTATTGCTACTCCATGAGAATTTATGGAACCCCGCACGGTAAATTTTCCGCGATATTCTAATTTCCCCGAAGCAACGCGAGTACGGTAAGTAGCTTATTCATGTGTAATACGTAACTTTGAGTGACTGTGCAGTGTTATTAGATTTACAATTTTTATACCATTCTCACTCACTCTCTCTCTCTCTCTACGCGCATGTGCTGATATATTAGTTAAACGGCTGAATTAAGTGGTTCGAATTTCACATTCGCAACAACATGCGTGTCAGGGTGGTCCAAAAAATAAACGACTTTGTTTCTTTTTTTTTCTTCTTCTCTCTTATCGAAAAGCAAACTTACTTTTTGCCGGAAAAAAGTGCTCCCAAAGTGAAATTACGTGTATTACATATTGTTACTTGTAATAATTTACAAAATAAATATGCTGAAGTTTTAGATTAATTGAATGACATAATTTCGTAGCGGTTGAAATGCTTTAAGACAAAAAAAAAAAAAAAACCGATAATATTTTGTGACAAGTCTAGTCTATTATTTTCCACGTTAATCTTTGAAAAAAAAAATGAATTTTTGACATGATTTCAACTTCAACCTTGGATAACTTTTGAAAAAAGTGTTGAGTTGTCAAAAAAATTATAATTAAACCTCTTTTGTAGAGCATTTCATTTATGTAGATTGTCTCTTTACTGAGCTAAATAATTCATAAATAACTAAAATTATTTTCGCCTGTTAATTAAATGGAAAATGAAAAATTCCGTCAAGGAACCAGTAAATATTAACATCAAGGGCTCAAATTACAACACAGGCGTCTTATTTCCTCTCCGAAACAATACTTGGTTAATAAACTATGAGGCGTTGTAAATATATATATATATATATATACATTTCTCACGAATTAATTTAAAATTGATCGAATTTTACTTTCCAAGTCGGATGGGAGCACGAAGCTAATTTGTTTTCGTTATTATCCATGCATACGCGTATTTTACTTGTGTCATAACGTACATCTTGTGTCGCTGAAAATTTGAAATCGGAATAAAATCACTACGGGCGAAATTTAACGAATACTTATAGTTATCTGCAAATGATTCCGGGGTGTTATTTTGCCCTATGCATGCAACGGCCGGTCTAATTAGTCGTTATATGTACACGGAGCTAATGCCTGCCGACAACTGGGCTCCGTAGACACGTTTTTTACACACACACGCGCGCACACATATATGCATATATATGCAAGCGATATCTTTATCGAGAAACTGGGGACCCCCGCTTTCCGATAACGGCGTTATCTCGAAAAATACTCGCGAGTATGATTGTGGAGCGAGTCGAAGATGGCGAGGTATACACACGTATATACGTGTGCGTAAAGGGGAGCCGAGTTGATAAAACAAAGTTTTAAATTGTCAAACTTCCGTATCGTGTAATCTTTAAAGATTTTTCACGTCACTTTTTTTCAAAATCTTAATATATGTATAATACATAAGCGAGAAATTCCTGTACAGTATATAACTCATGGGCAAGCCCATAAATAATGGCATAATATCTCGCCTTGGCTGTGAATACAGGAGGTAGGCACCTCTGCCGACAATAAAAAGATAAACGAATAAATTAAATAAATGAATGAACAATCAGTGGCAAAGAACGGAAAAGTTTCACGTCGCGGTCCGAGCGTTTCTTAGTTTTCGAATATCTAGGCACAGGACGAACGATTTCGCTCCGGAATGAAATAATACGGGAAGAATCCCTCGGTGTAATCGGTTATATTTTATACCGGGATAGAGAGACGCGTATTTACACATATGCTAAGAATCGGGCTGCTCCGTAACGCACGGAGGGTTTGGATCAACGACGCTAATGCTTATTCAATGCTTGGGAATGAATAATGGGAATCGCTGTTAGGATAGGTACATAGGCACGTAGGTACGTACCTGCATACAGTGAAACACAACGATCGACATAAATATTGTATCTGGAGCACGGTTTGTATGTGCATTATGGCTGTATCGAATACATTATCCCCCCCTCCCCCCCACCTTCCGCTCTCTCATATCTGATTGAGATTGTTGCCATGGGAATATCGGCGTAGGATAGGTATCCTAGACGGCCGCTGCTCATTTGTTTCCTTGGTAACTTGTTGTTGTTGTGTGGGAAATCGGGAGAGCCTTGTCGAAACATTTTATTTCCTATCTTTCCTTCTTACTTTTTTTTTTTTTTTTCTTTTTTTTATTCATTCATTTCTTTCATCTCAGAGCCGAGAAATTAACAATTAATCAATCGAAGATCAAGGAAATTAATTTGCGAAAACTCTACGGCAGGTATGATAAATATCAAGTATTAATGAATATATTATACAGCTATACGACTGGTATATAACGAAACTTTGTTTCAACGTTACGAAAGTTACGCGTTTTATAAGTTATAATTGGCACTCGCAATTAATAAAAGCTAACAAGAACCAAAGTTCGTTACGTGTAATTTCATAATTGTACCAAACAAGATCTTCCCGACAACTTATAACTTGCCACTCGAAAACTCAAATATTCTCTTCGGCGGAAAGAAGTTCAGCAAACCGTTGTTAATATTATTATTGCTGTTGTCATTATCATCGTACGTATAATTTCGTTAGTGCGGTTTTACGTACGTCAACAAAATATTGCGTTATATTTTCGCGATCTTGATTTTTTTTTACCATTCAATTATTACAAATTTTTGCCCATCAATCCGATTTCAATGTATAATACGTATATGTGGGAAATTTCATGCGAACCCAACCAACATCCGACCCTCGTCATTTTTTATTTGGTTCAAAATTTGTTTCCGCGATTTTCCCAACTCTGAAACAGTACAAAGAATGTTTCAGTTAACTAAAAAAATTAAAAATATAGACACACCATGGACCAGGTTTTGAATTATCTGGAATAGAAGATACAGTGTCTGAGAATTTTAAAAAAGGTCCTTCTCAAAATCACTCAAAATGTTTATAAGTAATTGAGCAGTTGATTAAATAATCTTAAGAAATTCGGGGCACCGTTTCAGAGTTGGCAAAATCGTAGAAATTTTTAAAAATAAAATCAGAAATGTCGAGGGTCAGACGTTGGTCGAGTTCGCATGGAATTCCCCATATACATCAGATGAATCTAATAAAACCGTTGGACCCAGATACACATTTCTGTAATATAGCTTAGCTCGAACTATGTATTATACGAATATTGTACCTCTATCACGTATAATTACTTGTTAAACTTTATTAAGAATTTATTAAACTTTGAACCTGAAGTCGCCCTCTACATACGTATAAGCTTGAATTAAAGTTTACCAGAGTGTACAATAAATCTTGAAAGTTGAAAGCGAATAAAAGTTAACAGAGTTTTTCCCCTGCATTTTATATACCTATGTATATGTATACATACATAAAGACTGTATAACACGTTATATATAGGGTATTACGTAACTTCTGTAAAAGTTTTCTATAGTCGTATAATATCCGCAATTTATTATTACGTATTTTATCAGTCTGTATTTGTCCTTTACAACGGCAAGGATTGCGGATTTCTGTGGCACCAGCTCTAAACACCCGTTGTATAAATATGATATCTGTGCATTGACGAAATGAACAAGATTGGGTGCTACGTACATCGTCTAATGTATCATTCACTAAGCTGTGAAACAGGACGAAATCTCGGACGAAATAATAAAACGGTAAATGAATTCCATTTTCCCCGGCCGTATCACATAATAATACTGTACTATATATGCGAGGGAAATTGGATTGCGAATTTATTTATTCATATTTATCTTCCTCTAAATATTGATCGCGTATCATTCAACCTTTAAAAATATACTTCGCAGGTCTGTTCGGAAATTGATTTTGTCCTAGTACGATGTTTTTTCTTTTTTCTTCCCTCTACTCATCTTTTGGTGGAAGCGAACTTGAGACTATTTGTTCACATCGCGATGATTAAAAGATCGACAAAAATTTCGTACGAAAAATTACAGCGGTTATAACATGTTACGCGATATATTCTCGAATCTGACGTTGATCGTGATAAAAAAGACAAAAGGTTTTCAATATTATTTTCCATGTAAACTTGTACTCTGTTCATTGTTTATTACAATATTACACCCGCACGTCAATGAAACAGCATCGGGAAGCGATTTGCAAATGTTCATTTTCTTCCACTTCATCTTCTCCCCGACGCCAGTGAAAGTTAACTACGTTACTTGTACCGCATACCCGTTTGTATACTATATACATAGTAATACATACCGACGTGGACTAAATGAGATCAGCGGGACTGAGAAATGGTGAAATTCTTGGACGGAGAGAGAGAGAGAGCTAGAAATAAAGGAATGCAGCATAAGGAAGGTGACAAAAAAAGATGGAAAATGAACGGGACAAGATTCGTGGAGTTTGCATTGCTGGTGGTGGAGGAGGGGGAATCATGTCATTTCGCATTGTTGTACCAGAGATGATCGTAAAATGTGAGATGAGATGAGATGAGATGAGGTGAGGTGAGGGATTGTAAATCAAACTTTCAGACATACCCTCATGGAAGCTTGAGCTGCACTAGCCACGAGCATGTAAGACGTTACTCGTGTGTTCCATGGATGGATCTATTATACGTATGCTGTGTATGTAGGTTACGAGGCAAGTTGTGAGAAGTGCTAAGCAGTAAGAAACTTTGTACTTTTCCTCAGCCCGGCTGGCTGGCTGGTTGGGAACGTGAGTAACGGCCAAATAACACGTTTCTTATGCTTTGAGCTGTTTTAGTTACGTCGCGTCGTCTTGGTGTAATTTACGGTTATTGCTTACGACTACCTTCGGAAAATTAACGATTCGCTCTGATAGTTAATTTGCATTTCACAGCCAACCCCGCAGCCTTTAGCCGCCCCTTGGACTTTGAGCTTTTCGATCCAGCGACCGAACGTCGATCCTTCTTCGTTGCTCGATTTCAACTACTTTTCTTTTTCAAACTTCCATCAAATTCCGGTAGAACGTCTCAAATTAAACATCTCAGTCGGACACCAGCTCTTAAATATTGATATTTACAGGTAACGATTTTGTTTTTTTTTCTACACTTTCCATTCAAACAACGCTTTAAGAGAATCGGAAAATTTTTGAATTTTGTTTTTTCCCTTGTAAATGGCTTGACTTATGAACTATCCAAATACAGATTCTTGTAGGAAATTTCACTCTCTATAAAAAAAAAAAAAGTACCGAAATAGAATTTTCCCAACTCTAACCGATTAAGAGATATTCTCCAGTAAACATTGTTTTATTGTTAACATACTAGAACCCTAGAACCTTTCACCCTTCGCTCTGAGTATGAAAACGCGTTATACGCGACAAAGGAATCGTACCAATCGTCAGTTTTATACAAGGACTCAGAATCGTCTAGAACCGGTTTCGAACATCTTTCCTCCCTAGCTTCGACCCGTCGTGAAACAGGTGTTCGGAGATATGTTCAGGCATTCGAGAAATGCTAGGACGTTAAGAGTAACGCTTCGAAGACTTACCCACACTCCGCGCTCTCACGATCGCAGCAAAAATTTATTGTCGTCACGTTAACTCACCTGAAACATAACGCAAAAGGAAAATATTTGTTAGTACTTGCGAATAAGTATAAACGAAAGTATCAAATGGTGAAGAACGAATTGAATGAAAAAAATGTGCCATTGAAGCAAATTGTGCCAATTCAACGTTGCTGTAAACAAAAAATGCAATAACGACTTTTATTATCGTACCGTAAATCGTTTATACTAGCTATTTTCAAATTTTCTTCTTTACTTGTGCCGCGAGATCTTGCTTCCCTACGAATTTCATGGTTCTAGGTAAAAGATAGGTAGCCTGTCGGTTTCGACGAGTGAGTTTGCGAGTGTAAAAATATGTGACATAAACGGCCGTATCATTTTATCGCGCTGACTCGGAAGCGTGAATTTTTCACACCTCCAAGGGACCGCGGACCTTGGTAATTGATATTAATTTCAAATCGATACCTCGACCCGTTCCTGAGAAAAATGGTCTTGACAGACGGACGGACGGACGGATAACGAAGCGATCCTGTAAGGGTTCCGTTTTTTTCCTTTCGAGACAGGGAACCCTAAAAATAACCGATCCGACGCTAGTTATAATAAAAAATGAAACCGTGCAGTACAGGATTGAGGTAACGACTGCACTCAGTTATCAAGCTCGCATCTTCACAAAGAGCTGCATTAACGTGTCCCGCTGATGAGAAGATCTTGAATCCCTCGTTAGCGTCGATCCGTCTCTCGAGCCAAGACTTCGAGACGTGAACCCGGAGTACTTGCATAGCATGGAGTGTAGAGGTAAAGAGAAGTGTCTAATATGGGTTTTGCGAATGAAAAATTGTCCGCCAAAAAGCAGGAAATCGCGGCTGCTCAACGAGTCGCCGAAATGGCGCGATTAGTGCGATGAAAATTTTTCCGAAGATCTGTGCGGCGTGCCTCGAGTCGAAATGAAAGTCAATTTTGCGGATGCGGAAGCGCGTTTTTTCCCGTAAAAATTAAAATATAAATATCCTCGAAAATGCGTCGTCGATGCAAATCTTAGAACAATGAATGCTTCTTTTTATAGGTTCTTTACAGATGTTTTAAATTTGTTCCAGATTTTTTATTAATATAAATATCAATCGGTTTTATTATATTTGTATGAAATAGTCCTTACTTTTGGATTATTATATACTATTTTTGGATCTTTATACCCAGCAATACTACACTGTTACTAATCTGCATTAAAGCGTGCTAGTTTTCGTAAGAAATCTGAAATGTGCTAATTTTCGTAAGAAGCGTCGCGATAAGGGAAACGATCTGATTTTCGCTGAGCAATCAGGGTTCAATCGGATTCAATCCGATTGGCACTTTGTGGAACTTTTGTGCAGCAACACACTTTCTATTAGGTCAGTTTTTTTTTCAACTTTGGTTTCTCTTTTTTCTTCTTCTTACGTACCCTCAGAAAACTTAGTTTTAGCCTCTAACGAAGCCTCGTAAAATTCTAAACAGTGACACATCCGGTTTGAATTTTTCAAACACTCTAACCGAAATATCTCGAGAACCACACAAGTTGGAAGGCTGTTTCTGGTTTCATTTTAATTTTACAACATTCGGTTGGCTGCCAGATGTGGACAATTGAAGAGCTATGCGAAGGGGTGGAAGGCTCGCGAATTGTTTAACTTCAAGACATGGAACGCGTATGTTCCCACTTTCCTCCTAATATGTAGAAAATTTTCTCCAAAATTAGAAACTCCTACACCCTCAACGTTTCCAAAAATCTTTCAAAATTCTTTCATCGATCATCACGAAAACGTCAGTTCATACCTACAAGTCCAAGTCCTCAAACCAACAACAAACACCTAACAATTTCGAGTAGAATCCAACCAAATACCTCTAAACCTGACTGACTATCAATTCAGCTAATTGTCAATCTGTCCAAATAAACAAAAATTTCGAACTCTGACAAATTCGACAAATAAATTTATACACAATATCAACATTACTACTATACAACAATTCAAATTTACAAGCTATTAAGAACAATACTACTTGCAATCTTGCGAGAAAATTTTGTATACACATATTCAACTTGTAAATATATAATTACAGGTTTTTCAAAAGTCGAATCAATAATTAATATTTTTTTAAAGCAAAAGGGAATTATCAAGCTTTCGAGAATCTTCGCACGATGTTCGTACATCGATCATTAAAGAGTTGGACGCAATTTCAAATGATTTTCAAGAGAGGGGAAAATGATCGGACGATTGCTCTTGATTGATCCTTCGATCCGCGAGGCTTTAACTTCCTGATCTTTATTGCCGGTTGCGAGCCTAATGGAAGAGTTTTGTTACGTATGTTACACCCTGGATCACGATGTTCATCAATTTTCGTAGAAGAAAATAGGGATGGAGGGAGGGAGATTCCGTATTTTTTTTTTTTTTTCCTACAGATCCGCGAAAAGTTTCCTCGATTCTCTATTTTTCCTTTTGCCCCTCATCCCCGCGACCGCCAACCTAGTAAAGAGAAGAATGCCACGTAATGAAGAAACTTTCGAAGCTTGCTGCCGCGGTGAGGATCGATTTTTAGATTCAAGATGAATCGCCCGGTTCTCTCGCAGCCTCGTTTTAGACACCCAACGCCCCGAGTACCGAGGGGAAAAGCTTTAATAATGACGAAATGTACGATCATACAAATTATACACTCGTAACGCCGTCGCTGCACATGCTACGCAACGATTTATCAGACCTCGGCAAATAAACGACTGACAAAATGTAACGATTTGTACGATAAAACGAATGTTTATAGTATAAATTAATCACACTTATTCCCTCTTTGTACCACTGCAAAATTGATTGCAGAAATAATTGACCTTTTATCCACGTTTCTATGTGTAATTATATATAAAGCGCCGATTCGATTCATTTATACACTCGATTACTCCGGATAATATTATACCTTTTGCAATGGTAATTGAATTTTGAACCTCCAAACATGGCGTCAATCGGATACCTGAACACGTATTCTATGTACGCATGTATATATAATACATGTATATAATATACGCATGTATAGGCACGACCGTTTCACGTCGAAAAATATGAAGAAAAGAATAATTTTCAATCATACTGGAATGGACCGAGAGGGAGACGAAGATCAGAAGCAAACCCATCCCCGGAAAGCTTTTTCACCGATCGTAAACGACGCTCCGTATATTTTTGATCAAGCAATTATTCAAGATCAAAGACTTGTTCGAGTAATATTCTGTACACGGGTATGGACATATAACCTTTATTGCCAGTGTTGAACGCAGAAAATATCGTCTATACACCGAGAGAAAAAAGTTGTTGAATCAGCCGAATGTGCGGTCAAACATTTATTTGTGACAATCGAAGACCTGTTGGTTTATCAAAATGTTTAGTTTGATAATTTAAATAGTCAAACCAAACATTTTCTTAGCACTAACGGATCTTGAATTAACACAAATAAATATTTGACCGCGCGTTCGGTTGACACAGTGACTTTTCTCTCTATCAGTGTACATATAATTTATGTATTATATACATATATATATATCAGTACACGTATTGAAGCTCAAATCAACTAGTTTCCTCTGTAGTGTAAATGATAAAAGAGAGATAAGCTCAGTAGGTGTAAAATAATCGTGTAAAATAAAATTATAAAAATAACCTCCGAGGTTTCCGAAGTTTCCTTGCACACCTCGCACTTCGCGCAGGATTAAAATATTGCGCGTAACTCGTCACCGCGTGTAATTATCATAGGTACAAAAAGCAGAGCAGGAAGTCGAGGCGACGCGTGAGTGCGAGCCAAACAATGTTGCATGCTTTTCTTAATTAATACACGGTATACCAACTTCCGACGACAAAACTGATCCGCTGATGCACGTCCGAATCACCAGACTCTTGACGCTTTTCACGAGGTCCTCGGTATGTCCGAGACTCGTAATTACGTGTGCTCAGATCTCTCTCTCCCTCTCTCTCTCTCTCTCAAGGATCTTACGGTTGACGTCGCACAAACGGTGACAGATAGGATCCGACAGACGACGGACGTTTTCAAGTCGAGCATGCAGGGTAGGAGGCAATTTTTCTTACATAACTAGCTCGTAAAGCTTGTACTAACAGAATGAACGAAAAAAAATAAAAAAAAAAAAAAATTAACGAGAAAAGAAAAAACCAACTACTAAGAAACGCAAAACAAAGAGAAGGGGTGGTGGGGAAAAAAAAACACTTTCACGAAAGAGTTGAAATTAACTCAATGAGGCCGGACCAAAATTCTCAAGTGGATACCTTGTCGATATACTATATATATATATATATATATACGTATAATACACGTGCACTTGCACATCGTACACGATACGTTTGAAGTATGTAACGCGTGGTTATATTAATAACGAAGAAACACTAATAATGCTTGTCAGATTTGGCAATATCGCCTACGCGTCCGTACAGTCGTATAACTTACCTAATAATACCTTACCTCATCAAAAGAATGCACAGGATCGAGCATCAATCATCGTTTTATACCTACACGTTGTAGATAATATTGCTCTATGAATGCTCGGTGATTTTTCTTTCCTTTCTTGTTCTATACAACTTGGATTGTTTTCCTTTCGTTGTTTTTTTTTTTTTGTATTTTAATATTTTTTATTTTTTAATTCTTTCCTCGCCGTACCGAACATACCTACACGTGACACAGAAATATTTGTGCAATGTACAAGTATCAATAACTCGTCGTTCTTAGTTTAGTATAGGTATTTACGTATCTACATTATCCCCTGACAGGCGATTAGGATAAAATCCTCCCCCCCACCCCCTCAAAATCTTGTACTTTTGGAGCAGACTGTAAGGATTGAGAACCTCTTTGACATTAATTTTTATTCCTTTAGTACAACTTAATTACTTTTACGATACAACCATTTTATGAGAAATTGTTTGAACTTTGATAAAAATAAAAAAAAAAAAATCTCGCTAGCTTTATCAGAAGCTGAGATATTTGAAATTAATTTCCACAGTATATTTTTTACACTCATTGTCACGAGAGATATACGGTTTCGATGTTTTCCTGTCAGGGGTTACATAAAATACAGTTATCGTTTATTATTGTATAAACGTCTGTCTCAAGTTTGGAGCAGGGTTCGTGTTTTAGAATTAGAAAATTGTAGATACACGTATTGCGACTTTTATTTCTTCTTTGTCGAAACTTTTCTACTCAGACGGAGATATAAAAAAACGGGTATAAGTATAAATGGTACGAAAGATTCGCCTGATCTGTGTATCGAGAGCGAGCGCGGTGAATTTGAATTATACTTTTCAACATCTTGGCAATTGTATTATTATTATTATTATTATTAGTATTATTGTTGTTGTTTTTGTCGTTTTTATTATACCACTGAACCAATTCTCGATATTATTTTACCAGAAGTGGATAGAGAATAATAATACGTGCATAATACTAGAAGACCGTGTGGAACTTTGATAAAGTTTTTGTTTCGTATATATAACGTATGTAGGTGTATTTAAGTATGTAGGACATGTATGCATATCGTGACTGTAGTGGTGGTACAGCAACGAGGTTATAGTGCTAAAGATAAAAGCTGCGAGATAAACGGCTTCTATAACGTATATATGCTATAATGATAATATACGTTATATACCTATGTACCGTTTGTATTGCGAAATTATTGCAAGATACCGGTTTTCACGCTGGTTTATTACAGACCCACATACATGTTTACATACACATGAATATCTGTGTCTAAATTCTTACGCAATATTGCTAGATTTGGTAAACTATAAATATATGTTTTATATGGATATTTTGATAGAAAAATACGTAAGACGACGGCGCATATCTTGGAAATATGTCATCGATTAGCAATTTGCACAAAGGGAGAAACTCCAATTCTACAATTTATACATAATATAACAAATGTTTCCGGAATTTCATGCGGAACGTGCCGCGAAGAATTTTGTATAACCTCTGTACACGTATAAGCCGTGAGCAGAGTTGAAACTTGAAAGGGATCGAGAGCAGGATGAGAATTCGTTTCTGAATTCAAATTGCAGTTGGCTGGCTGGTTATTGCAGGAGCTGTACAAGGAGGTCAGGAAATGGAATTTCCGCACGTTCGATTCGCCGGGAATAAACAGTCGATTATTTTTACTCATATAGACTGTTCTGCGTCCGAACGCCGTACACAGATGTAGCAGATATTTTCCACCCCGTAAAACGTGCTTTAACTTATAACGGTTAAAAGTTTACGTCACCACGGTGTAATGGAAAAACACTGATGGAACCGATTCGACGGTGTAACGTAGAAAATTTAGAGAGATATCGTGTAAGGTGTGGTATAGAAATGTGAGACCAAAGGAGGAGAGAGGGGGAAATAATCGAAGAAAAATAAAGCAGTTTACGTTACTGAAAATTCGTATTTCCATTCGGAGCACGCGATTTCATTTCAATTCACTTCTCTTTGATATCGCTTGTAAAGGAGGAAGGAATAACGAACAAAAGGGATGGAAGGGAATGCGATCGATCGACTCGTTCAACGAAAATTTCAACCAGTCGAGGAAAGATCAAGAATCCCTGTCAGAAGTAAGTACCTACCTACCTACAAACGTAGCATTTACACAGAAGTAGGGAGAATCTGTGTATAATATAAAACGAGAGTCCTTCTCGTTAAATCCCGTGTAGCGAAGTTCTCCGCTCTTCTTGCGCTCCTTACCTAACGTTTTGTTCGCCCTTCGTCTTTGATGATACCCTTCGGACATATTCGGATCTAACTCACTTACCAATTTCCCAATTTAACCCTATATATATATATATATATATATCTTATCGGCTGACCCTTTCAAGAGTTTCCTTGAAGCTAGAAGTACTGCGATCCACTTGAATTATAACCTTTGTTATTATGGTTATTATGTTTTCATCAAACTCATTGAATTGCTGACTAACGGGTTTTTCTCAAGCCTATTAATACGACTTAATTAAGCTTTGCGCAGTTAATTGGGATTATTTACGACCCCGAGATATTTGGCTAATTGGTAATCGGGGTGTGGAAACGCAAAGGCGACTCCTTTGCGGGAGGTAAATCGAAGAGAGAACAACCTGCACACACCGACGTAATCTCGCTTTGAGTTCTGCACCATTTCGGGAATCGGATATACGTATATTACTGGTGCAGCCGCAGCGTTGATAGACCTGACAATTCGACGTCCATGGAGCACGTAACGATCCCGACAAAGATTGGGAAAATAAGTTAGCGAATTTAACTGGCGGTACGGTCCAACGATACCTAGAGGTGGACGATGGTGTGAAAAGACATTCATATCAGGTACGTACCTACATGCAGAAAGTCATTCGTTGCGTAAAACGCGGCCAGATATACTTGTACAACATTGCGAGTTAGGTACGCGGTTAATAATAAATTGTGTTACAGATTGGAAAGTAGAAGCGAGCGAGATCTGCCCGTATTAGATTATCAACAGCTGATTCCAAAGCGAAAGTAGCCAGAGGAAAGCGACCCTTGGATCACGACGAGGATCCTCGCATCCCGTGGTAAGAATGACGAGCCAACGATCTTCTCCTACGATCGTTCGACGTACGCGTCGAAGGGATTAAGACGGACGTAGGAAAATATTTGGAGCAAGATAGTACCAAAGTAGGTACGTCGAAGGATATAAATTTAACGATTTCCCAATCGGTCTGCGAATCGAGAGGAATGATCTAGTCGCCGCGTGGGGGAGGGAAGAAATAGAAAGTGGTTACGTGCCTCCCGGTGTTGGTTTCTAGAAGGGCGATCAGCGATGAAGATTTCAAATAATGGTCTTCTCTCGCTGATGGTGGTGGTCGTGCGGCAGAGCCGGTTAAAAGGAGATCGAGACACCGACGACTTCTGCAAATTCTGCCGAGTTCGAAACACGCGTACTCGCCTCGCGTTGCGAAAGTGCGAACAATACTCGGTGTAAAAAGGAAAAAGGAGAGATTAGAAGAAAAAACAGAAATAAAAATTAATACACGCATCTTCGAACGACGGGCTTAAGAAGACGGATGAAGAAACGATCGAACGAATTTGAACAAACCAACGATAATGTGTATAATCGTTACACTCTCCAACACATCCTGCTTCGCCATAACCAGTTGTTTCAGGCTTATCGTTACGATCATTACGTAACGGTGCCCATTATGCCCGGCACGGTTCTCTTTATGTCTGCAGCCAGTGGGTATGTACGTACGTACCAAGGCACCCACACGGAGTAAGGTTAAGCCTATATCTCTCTGTCACTGCTCATTGCCCACCTATTAATTCCATTGTAGGGCAACGTTATGGGGTAGAGTCGTTATAGGTATGTACCTACGTCTACGTACGAACAACGTATTGTGTTATATACACACAGCTGGCACGGCTGAGGATAATACTGCTGATTGTGTGCGGACAAGAGAGAATAAGAGAGAGGGAGACGGAAAGACAGATAGCTTTCGATATTACCTCTCGACCTTTCACGATCCTCGAGGTATACACTTGTACACTCATACATCGCGCAGCCATTGTGGGTAGAGGAGATAGTCCGACACAAAAGTTGTTACATGGATTTGTAACCTCTTCAAACTCGATATTATATACCGTATATATATATATATATATATATATATATCATTCTTATTATGATTATTATTATTATCGTTATTAATATACGGATTATTACAGTGAACGTTACGAACATTTGTTTTTTTTTTTTTTCACGGAAGGTCAAACAGCCTTGCTCTCTCTCTCTCTCTCTCTCTCGCTCTCTTCGTGCAGCGTTTTGCTTGTGCCGGAATGATTTAATTATTATCATAATACAATATCGGTAAGGAATCGATTCCCCTTCACGGTTTATTATATTTATTATATAAATACAATCGATGCAAGGAGGAAAAGGAGAGAGAATGAAAAAGTGGAAGAATATTTATTATGGATCGACACGCTGTACTTAACTCGAAGCCCCCTCCGAAATGAATTGAGGCCAGAGCGACGTCGGATGTAGTGTCGTAATTTTAAAACACTTAACAACTACAACACCGGACGTCGTGTATACGGTATTGAAGTAAAGAATACAAGAAAAAAAAAAAAAAAGTAAAAAACCCGCTCGTAAGATGTTTACACACTGGTAAACACACACGTGAGGGTAAACAGAAATCTCTATACAATTATAAAATCTGACGGTAAATTGTAGTACGTATTATTATTATATTATTTTCTCAAACGGAACGTTTCACCATCGAATTGTTAGCCGTACTGTTTAAAATATCGTGATAAAGAAAGTATGGGTAAAAAATGGACGTTACGTTACGTATGTACTTGTTTGCTGCCGTTGTACCCGCGATACTTGAAATCGAAGTAAAAAGTAGAAAGTGCTATAGAACAAATTCTCGACATAACGTAAAGCGTACGTGCAAAGGTACAATAACTGTATAGGTGCCTAATACATATATGTGCAATATATTCGATACGAGGAATCAAAATTTATTTCACATTCCTCGCGTGTGCATTAATTTGCGCAAAAACGTTCTATCGCAGAACCATTTATTACCGAAATGATTAATCGCGCAATTTTGAATGAAACAAAGAGGAATAAAAAAAATAAATAAAAAAGGAATGAAAAAAAAAAGGAACAATCCTTCCCCCGTTTTATCACTGTCTCTGATATTGCTTAACCAGATATATTGTAATGTTCCTAGTTTTATGCGCGTAAATGATTATTATCGTTGTTCTTATTGTTGTTATTATTATCGACGGATTTCAGACAGTCATCACTCAACAACAAAATAATACCCGTAGAGAACATGACGTACGGCTCTCGAGGCGTAGGTATAATATAAAAATATAAGCGGGAGTTTGTAATTCACGATTTAATCTCACATGGCTGCAGATACTTCGAATCTATTGCCAACAGAGTTTTTGTTGATATTACGCCGTGCGATATCACCCAGTGTTATTAAGCCTCACGAATGTTCCAATTGCAATTCAGTCAAAATATATGGATCTGATTTAAAAATATTCCGAACAAGGCTGAATTTTTTATTTTTTTTCATTTTCCACAAAAACAGTTACCAATGGCTGACATATAACTTGACCGTCGTGTAGAGCGGAAAATACTACATCGAATTATGTCCTCATATGTCGGAAACGGAGTCGGATTAACAAATTAAAAAAAAAAAGAAATTCTGCTTATCGACGGAGTCTGGGGAATTTTGGTGAAATAATTTCTTTAGTAATTTTTCACCTATCGATAGAAGTTTTTGAGAAAAACGCCAAAAAAAAAAAAAAAAAACCGTCAAATTTCGCTGTTTTCTCGAAACGCCAGGTATGCAGTTCAAAAATGACTTCAGACTCGAGGGTATTCCGAATATTTTTAATTCAGACCTATTTTTACTCTAATAACGATGGACCTTCGAAGAAGTGCATCGTCCCCGACACTCTGCACCAGAAACCTCAAATCCGAGCGCCCTTTTCACCCTTGACAGAGCTCTAGGAATATCGGATTTATCCGAGCCGAAAAGGTGGATCGTCTAATCGGCACGAGACTCCTTTGTTCAGCTGTGTGAAACGAAAATATCGAGAGCTGCCGATCGTCTTTCGGTTGTAGGTACATATTAGGTTTCGCGGCTGCTAAAGAGACCAGAGAGCGTCGATGCATCGCTGTTCAATCGCATGGAAAATGGAAGCGATGCTCACGGGGAAATGCAATGCCAAGAAACTGGCTTCGAATGATCTCGGATGACATCGCGTCGCCGTTGCATTAACGTGCTTCGGTGTTTCACGTGCAGTCTCAGCTCTGTAGAAATTTTTCTAGCTGTCATCAGGTCAAAGAGAAGAAAAACTAAATCTGAATTGACTTTGCTACCCTGACGCTGGTGTCCCCCTTAGAAATTCAGATACGTAAAACCGGCGTCAGCGCCGAAAATTGAAAAAATTTGCATCAAAGTACAAAGAAAGGTCAACAAGAGCGCCTGTTCGTCATCAAATTGTTGAGCTTTTACGTATCCGAATGTAAGTCAAACATAATTACATTCTATCGTTTCAAATTTATTCAGTGTTATATTTTGTAACATCATATTCCGTTGTAAAATATGTTGTTTTTTTTTTTTCAACAAAAGGTTCTAGTACCGAGGAGTTCCCCGATTCACGTTCATTTTTTCTTCTTTTCGACCTGATGAGACACCGAGTAAAATTTCAACGTACATTCTACGAGGTCGAGAAAAATCCCTTTCGTTCGGTCAGAATTCTGACGTTGCATTATATTATTATCGGCATTTCGAAGGCACGTAACGAGAGGTGAAACACCGTATGACAGGTGCAGCGTAGAAAAAGACTCGTTACTCCTTGAAGTCTCGGTACGGATCGATAATGATTTTAATTGGCAAGTAACGTCCAATTAAAGATATCAAAGATGGTAGAATCGGACTCCGCGAAAGAGCGCGCTGCGCGCACTTTCACCGATTCATCATCGTTAGGAAATTTATAATACCCACACTATTTATATACGCATAAATCAGAAGTACTCGTCGCGATGCGGCATCGTTAATACACGTGAAAAATAACGAAATTCCTGATTCATAATAAGCGATATATTGAATTATATCTGACGAAATGGTGGAGATTTTTTCATTTCCTATAACCTTGCGTCCGTCGTCGCATCAAATGTACGGTAAAATGCATAAATGACACGTTCCGTCTAACTTGTTTTCTCCTCGAAACAAACTGCAAGTTCAATTCTGTACTAATTACGTGAAAACGACGCAAGAAGATGGGATGCATTGTCACATATTCCGCGAGGAAGTCAAAGTCAAATTTTGTTTCGGACCGAAAACAAGCTAATTACTTACATGTGCAATGCCACCATATTGTTATTAATTTCAATGAAAAAATTCCAAAACGTTCTCAAGACTATAAACAATAAAGCGTTCAAACTCAAATTGCCCCGAGTGTTTTCATTTTCTTAAAAAAAAAAAAAAAAACAATTCGTAAAAATAGCTATGATTTCAGACCCTTTTTAACGAACAATACCGTACCTGCATTTGCGTCGTTACGGTACGGCAGCAGAAACAGCAAAGCAATCGCGTTGATTGCAATTGCCTTTCGTTTAGCTTAGCGATAAATCTGACTCCTCGAGTCAATGCTCGATTATGTTACCGCTGCCGCTGCTGCTTTTGCTAGTGCATGATTGCCGATCGGGGCGAATAACAAACAGGCCTTTACCACCGTGTCTGGCATATGGTCAGCATAGTACATAAACAATATAACCACACGGATCGACGAGAAGAAACTCAAGACGAGAATCGTGCTCGATTAATTAACCGTCGATCCCTCAGCCGTACTTTAAATTCGAGTATTTTGTAACAGCGAGAGGAAAGCTAAGGTGGACGGCAAAAACCGTACGCATCGAGTAATTCTCAGGGTGTACCGGGTAGATACGAGATAAGCTTTAGGGATGAATGAGAGTAAACGCAAAGGGCTGCGGGACGTGAGAGGGGGGGGGGGGGGGGATGATTGTGAGTCACGCTGCAGAGCGACGTACACGAAGGGATGGCAAGGTCGACTACAAAGGGTGTATCGGACCCTTATTTTCCCTCGAGCCCCTCGGCGCACTTGGCAACTTTTCTACCACCATTACAGGTTATACACCCGGGTATTATTTATCATCTACAAATTGATCCGCCTTTGGTAAGGCCAAGGGATGGGGGAGGGGGCGGAATGAAGGGAAAATGACATCGGTTCTAGGGAGTAAAAAGAGAGATGTGAAAAAAAAAAAAAAAAACCAACGCACAATCGAAAGGACGATTGAGACGTCGCGGAGTTTTAACGATTGATAGATCCCTTAAGGGAGGAACAACGTTGAACCATTTGTTTTTTTTTTTTTTGTCTTTGGCCTATAACTATATTTCAAGCGTTATCGACAACTTTTCGAAATTCCATTTGATTACACAAGGGTCCTCATTTTGTCCGTCTCTCCCCCACATACAACGAAATACAATTTTTGCCGAGGGTTTTCAACTCCTCGTCTTTTCGATTTCCTTACAAGGAACCGGGAGCTGTAGATTACTTTCCGAGGTTGGGGTGGAGGTCGAGGCTGGTTAACGACTCTGGCTGACCCCCCACTTTATACATACATACATCCGTACACGTATACCTCAGACTCTGACGAACGACCATTTCTCAAGCCATGCCTGCGCAGACGCATTAATCAAGTTAATTGTTTTACCAGCAATCCTGCGCTAATGTAGCACGCACGGCGGAAAGTGTTGTGAAAATTCAAATTTTAAAATCCACGTACTTCGGTTTCGTTTCTCAAGTCTCACCGTTGCAAGGAACATTTTCTGTACAGTCATGCGAAACAATTGGAACAAAAAAAAAATAAATAAATAACAATAACAATAATTCTTATTTCTACCGCGACAACGGTTTGCAAAAATACGTTGTTACACGCTGCGGACTGACTTTACCTCCTTCGACTGTTCAACACCCCCAAAAAAATCAAACGTCGTATATATCTTACGTCGTTTGGTCTTACAGATACAGTGCAGTGTATGTATAGGTGTAGAGTATAAATCGGTGCGCGGTTGGTATTATATCGGGCTCTAAATCATATGTGCCGGTGTTCGTGACAGGTGAAAGTTTCCCGGAGCAGTTCAAATGTGTGTAATAAATAAATACGTAGATACGTATACTCGTACGATTGTCCACGTACGCATACCACAAACAGAATGGATATCTTATCTCCCGCTGCACTCCGTCCACTGCACCAGCAGCTGCAAAATTTATCTACTCAATTTAGCTGCGGTATCTTGGGTTCGATATCTTATTTGGCCATCGAATTTACCGCGCGCATTATACCTGCAAGTACGCGGACGAACCCGAAGCTAGCAGCCAAAGGTCGTAAAATTTTTCGAATTATAATACAAAGTGTTTGACAAAATTTTGATTTTCGGACTTGACTACCGTTTGGCTGCTGATTTCGGCCGCTGATTTGAACCTCTGCGCAGCGCGAAAGAAACGAATTGGTAAAAATATTTGGCCGACAATAGCGCGTAATGATTTTCCCACGATAAATATCAGAGAGCGCGTTTTTGACGTCGAAGGAGATGGAGGGGGGCGGACGACCACGCGTGTACGACCCTGCGGGGCACGCGTGTGCTTGGCCGCATACGCACGGCACGGTACGACAACATTTACATAGGCACACATCGGAGGACGGTGCCGGAAATAGGTTCCAGAGAGAAGGTTCCGAAGTTCAACGGGCTGTACGTACACCGTTAGAGTCGCGGCTGGTGCAGGCGTTACAAGTTGCATGAGATAAGTAGCCACTCACCGTGCAGGGATCAGTCGTCTGGTGGAAAAAAATCAAACTAATGCAGACCGGACTGAATCATCCGAGATGAAAAAACAAAAAATTAATTTTTAACACAACGGTAGCTTCTCGAAGAAAGGAAAATATCGATTTTCCAAAAAAATTTCCGCCTCAATTTTTTTATAAAATTGCAAATATTTATCGGTGAGAAAAAAACCTTAGATCAAGGACTGTAATATATATATGTATATATTTATAAGGCTGGTGTAAAAATTTGATACCGATCGGTTGAGCCGTTTCCGAAAAATCCTCCTCACCGACAAATTTCAAAAGCACTTTTTGCACGTAGTTCTGGGCGTATTTGCAAATGTGCGCGTAACTTGGAGAATATTTGTCGGATCGACGTGAAATTTTCTGTCAACATATTTGAATGTACGAACATTACGAGAGTGAAATTAAAAAACTTTTGAAAAATCCCGACTGCTTGTAACCCCTTAAAAACTTGCGTTACGCGGTGATAAAATGACGCCGAAAACGAGGCTCTGACGTCACGAGGACATTTTTCACACTCATTCAGGAATCACGCTTCAAGCGCATAAAATACGCGTACAGCTGCTGCTGAATCATCCGTAGATTTGTTATTCAGCGGTCATTCCGAATGCGAAACGCAATCGCTACCTAGAAGACGTTTCCGCGTCCCGTTGCAAGGATGCAGGCCGCGGTAACGACGCGGCTCTGAAAGATCGACGGAACGGAAAGCGCATCAATCAATAATGGGAAAGGAGAGCTAGACGAGAATTCAACAACTCCTATTTTTTATCCCTGTTTTCCGTCCGTTCGTCTCTCCGTAGCAGCAGCAGCCGAGGGAGCGAGTTCCTCCGTCCAAGCATCCTGTGCCCTCCTCCTCCTCCTCCTCTCGTCCCTTGATTTACGAGCATAATTTATAATATTTTCGCTACTATTGTATGGTAATACGAAAGGCAGCAAAAAATATGTTAATGGTCTCCATAAAGGAGATATACAGGCACGTATATACTTCATTCCGCTCCACGTACCCGGTGGCCTCGGAGAATTCAAGACTTACGGCTGTTCGTCTGCGAATACTTTCCAAGGCTGCGTGCATTGCAGACACGTTCGGTTTTCAAATTGTCTTGTGAAGCGGAACATCGATTGTCCTGTTAACTAATTGGGACCGAGACTGGTTCGGACAAGCGAAAAGTAATTTTTATCTCAGGGGATGATGACATATGCAACAACAAATTTCAATCTATATCAAACATCGAAATACATGTATTAAACCTCTTTCGAAATAACGAAAACTGATTGAATATTTGTCAGCAATATTAAGAATGGATGCATAGCCCGATAGTTTCCTTTTTTGTAACCTAATTATTTGATGTTCCTCAGGGAGGTACGGCTCTAGGATCAAATAAAACTTCTTATCAATCTATCTATCTATCTCTTTTAAACACCGAACGCTTATTTTAAAAGCAGCATGAAAGACGAGATGATTTCGTGCACAAGAATGTAATTCCTCTTAACCAAAGTTCGAATAAATCAAGTCGTGTTTCGAATAATCGAGGTCCTACTGTACTATACTGTAATACTCGAAGGTGTCTTGATCCTTGGGATTAAAAAAAATTTTACAGACGCGAGGTTTCTCGCATACCTTGTATAATTGCTCGAATCGCAAGAGATATTCTCATCTCGATATCGACGATCGACGAAGAACAAGGTCAGAATTATTGAACTCCGAATTGGCCAGCGTAAAAGAGAGCTTCGAATGCCAGTTGGTAGCAGCCCCTAGAGATTCTGACAGGGGGCGAATATTGTCGAAATAAAACAAGAGCGACAGATGCTGCCTCGATTTATACCCACTCCTTTATATCCACATGTTGTACGAGTACTACCTACGACTCTGAATGATTCTGAAACGCCGATTGATAATTCTAAACACAAAGGTCCGGACTCTGGTGATAACTGATTTCGAAAGGTAAGAACTTGCGAGACGATATTCGACTCCCTTTAAATTTCAAATTGAGACGCGACTCGTAACACGAGGCGTAAACTGGGACGTAGATATCGTGTATCGAGAGATGCGGCCGCATCTCGCGCCAAGTACGTTGTAAAAATAACGGAAAGAAATAAAAAAACGGGGCAAGTGCGAATAAAACTCACGCTCCGAGAGTTCCGTACAAACTTAATTATTATTTGTCAAGCGATATAACCAGATATTGACTAATTTCGAACTTTTTTCTTTACTTGTTCCGCGAGACCTTGCTTCACTCCAAATTTCATGATTCTAGGTAAAGGGTAGGTAGCCTGTCGGTTTCGACGAGTGAGTTTGCGAGTGTAAAAATATGCGACATAAACGGCCGTATCATTTTATCGCGCTGACTCGGAAGCGTGAATTTTTCACACCTCCAAGGGACCGCGGACCTTGGTAATTGATATTAATTTCAAATCGACACCTCGACCCGTTCCTGAGAAAAATGGTCTTGACAGACGGACGGACGGACGGACAACGAAGCGATCCTGTAAGGGTTCCGTTTTTTCCTTTCGAGACACAGAACCCTAAAAATCGAAAATTAGTTAGTTTCCGAGACAAACTTGGAATTATGAAAATCTCGCATTTGGTAGGTAGGTACGTACCTACATATACACGTACCATTTCCCCATGCACGGGCTATTAAACCTGAACGCGATGAAAACTTGATCAATAAATAGCGAACGGGGACAGGAAGAGAGAAGGTGTGGTGGGCGGACTGGAGCTGCGTTATAGCTGATACAGTATTGTACAGAGTCGAAAGATATCGCGGCGATTGATTTACATCCGCGAGAAAATTCCACAATTTGTATTCACGGCGTCGATAAACCGTAAATTGAAAGGACAATCTCGTCGGCTGTGCCTTTATACGAACTTCGAGTTATTGTTCCCTTTTACTTCTCCGAGTCAAGGTTGACGATTCGACCGTACCTCGATCGGAACCACGACTCGATTGTTCCAAAGCGGAATCAACTATTGCTTAACAGAGACTCAATGGAATACACTCAACATCCGTATTGCACAGAGCGTTGAAATTATTAACGTTAACGTAACAAATAGGGCTTGAATAAATATGTATTAAAAATTACAAAACACGTACGTATAATATAGAGTTAAAGAATTAAAGTATTGAGTAAAAGCTATCGACTACAGTCGAATTATATATGCACACATTTTGCTTTGATTAAAACGATCCTAAACTCGCGAAGTAACGTTGTTTTTTTTTCCGGAACACGGATCGTTATGTAAAGTATATAAACACGGTGTAACTTTTCATTTGATTTTAGACAGCGAGTGAAAGAAAGAAGAAGGAATCACGCATCGAGGCACACAAGTAAAAAAAAAAACTCAAGTACAAAAATAAAAAAATGAAAAGGACATGCCCGCACCAACCTACCCCGGGTACTTTCTCGCAATCGCTTATTTCGGTAAACTCTCTTTATACTTGCACGCCTGTGTAGTTTAGGTAACGTAACACGATAATTATGCAGGTGAATGAAAAGCGGGAATAAGAGGACAGGACGCTCAATCAATTCGAAACACAACCGACCTGCTGCCTGCAGCCAGCCAACCAGCCAGTCCCGTATTAGCGAAGTTATTGGAGCGTGGCTTGCAGCTGGTACAAGTAGGCCATCCCCTGAACCAGATCCCGGAGCCCAATGGCAGTCGCCGAGTCACATCGAGTCGAGAGAGCGAGCTCAGCTCTGCTCTGATCCGATCCGATCTCTCGTCTTATCCGCGGGATTCGCTAATTCCTTTTTTTTTTTCTTTTTTTTTTTTTGCCATTTTTTGTCACACCTTACGACGACCTGGGTCAAGAAATGTTGGGTTGGGTGAAAATTTGTAACAAAAATCTCGCCTTGTTACTTTTTTGGCTCGCTTTTTCACCGCAGGTTCAACGTGGCCGGAATCGAATCTCAAGATGTAAGAAACCGGCGTAAATCAGAGCGCACGTGCGTGCGGCTCTTCAGTATCCTCTAAGGGTCTCTCTTCGGACGGAAGAACGATTTAACGGATGAGAGTATTTTTTTTTTTTTTTTTTTTTTTTGAGAAGGACGAGGAGGAGGAGGAGGAGGGTCTGTTCAAAGGTGTAATTTTATTTGCGGAAAAAGTATCTGTTTGTCGGATTTTCATGAACGAAATTTTCGTGCCGGGATAGGTTTGCAACACGGAACGAAGAAAGAAAGAGAAAAAACATAACGTTGTTTTTTTTTTTTTTTTTTGGGGCCTTATATTTAAATGAATAAATTATGATTCTTATACATCGAATGATAAACGAAATCTCTTATTTGTTACTTGTAAAGTTTATTTTCCTGTCTTTTTTACGTTGATAAATAATTCTTGAAGTTTTCGCTTGACCAGCGAGTAGCGGCACGTAGAAATAAAAAAAAAAAAAGAAAAAACTTTATCTTATAAAATTATTTTTTTCCTTTCATTGGTTACGTGGAAGAAATAAAAATTTCACATCTAGAACCCAGACTCGATACTCGTGTTATCCGGTGTAATCGGTGTGATTTTAGCCAATTGCGATATTCCTTGATAATATTGGAAGCTATTGTTTAGAAAGGGTTAAAAACAAAATAAAAACGCTGATTATTTCAGCGCAGCAGTAATACCAACGAATACCGAATCTAATTTTAATAAGGTATAAAAATCTGACGTCACTTTCGTAATATCGGATTGCCTGAATATTGTAGCGAGTTTCTTCTGTTTTGTTTGTGCAACATAACTGTTGCTCCACGACGATTCGATGAACAGCGAGATAAAAATAGGACGTGTAAATTACGTAACCTTTGCGAATGAATAGAAAAAATGTGTTAATTTTAACGCAAAAGTTAAACTGACACGCGTATACGTAGAGGACGTAGATTGTGGATACACAGAAACGATTTTCAACCTAATATTGAGTCATTAGCGTGATACAGAGATATGACTTCGGTTATGTAAACAGTTTTATCATCTTACTAATCGGTGTAAGAGTTATAATTTGAAATAGATTTGTTGTCGGTATTGTCTTTATGCGAGAGTAATATAATCAAGAATTAAATGGAGATATTGCCGGCATTTATGCTTTGGAAAATATTTAATCGTTTTCTTATATACGTGTATAATATTTTCTAACAATATAATTGATAAATTTGCAATCGACAATTATTTTCATATCGTTACAGAGCTGGCAACGTAACAACGGATTGTAACGAGTTTTACATTAAAACACGTCATCCCTTTGCTTTCGGCAATTTATTTATAACGTCTATTAACGTGTCTGAGACGAATATTAGAAAATAACTTGAAGTATATAACCAATCTGTCTGAAAGTCTTGACGTGTATAGAAAAAACTCGAAGTTATTTCAGAGCGAGGTATTTCTTACATTATTACATTAGCCGTACAATAAGACATTAAGCAACAAAGTTTCCTCCTCTTCTAGATTACACGTTTGTATAGAAAATCTATTTCACGAGTAATTGTGCGATATAGTATACGTATTCCTACATTGCTGTGTGTGGGTGTGTGTGTCTGTAAGTTAAATAAACTTGTTTGGTTCGAAGGAAACTTTGCTTGGCCATTGTATTCCAGTGAAGCAGGAGAGTTTACTGAAAGTTGAGAATATACGCGAAGAGTAGGAGGAGGATAAGGAGGAGAAAGAGAAGAAGCCCCGTTCCCCATTACGCTTTATTCGCTTGTTTAGTACTTTCCTCATTCGGTTTTCAAGACTTTCAAAATTGCCCGTCATATACATGTATACATGTATCCATATGTATACACACACACGTAAATACACCCTGCCTTACAACGTGCAACGCTTAACGCTATACATAGGATGATTCTTAATAGGGTTGTTTTTAAACTTTTATGTTCCCAGAGGCTTGAACGCTTTTAAATTGATAAAAAAAAATAAAAATATTCCTGAAAATTTGAGCTCTCTGCATCAATTTTAAGATAGTGAAGTTTGCGATGGAAGTATCTTATGGAAATGACACGGGGAAAACTTTTTTTGTTCTTTGTAATTTTATAAGTCTTTGAGGAATAGACCGAAAATAATGTAAAATATACATTTTTGTAGAGAATCGTTGTCACCGGATCACAATATCAACCGAAACTAAAATTCATCAAATTTTTTTAAAGTCACATCGGTCAGTACTGGTAAAAAATAATTTTTCATTTCCGTTTATTATACAACGAGGATTTAGAATAATGTAATTACATGAATCTATCTTAAATTTTATAACTTACAAGAAATATGAAATGTATTTTATGACAAGATTGATCGTTTCGTGGGCTATACTTGAGAGAATGATAATTTTATATATAATGAAACTTTGAACGTTGATTAATATACCTGAACGCTTTCATTGGCGAATTTGATGCATCGGAGGTATTTTATTTATTTATTTATGTTTTTTTTTTTTTCATTGTAGAGCGTTCAATTCTCTAAAAAATATATATTTTTCGCTATTTTCGGTATATACGTCAATCACTTATAAGATTCCAAAGAAAAAACAATTCCATAAAAATTCAAAAACAACCCTATTAAGGACCACCCTTACATATATTTATATAACATTATACCATATATATTTCAGGCGTATTTGTGCATGATTAAAACTGCAAGTTGTACGTAGTATACGGACATAACGACAGAACAATTTTTTCTCGTCAACTGTGAATATACCTGCAATATAATATAATATAATATACAACGTAACGGAATTACAATGAAGACAGAAACAAAGGAGACTCTTTGATATTATTTTTATGACAACTCTTTTTGTCCTGAGAAACAGGAAGTCACCGCAGCACCGTGACGAGATCATAATTAATAATTATCGTCGGCTGACTTTCGTTTCGACGAAATCAATGTTTTGCCTCTTTCTTGTATATCCACGCCACAGGTACTGTATAAAAATGCATATACACAGCCATTATACCAAGAGGTGTGTATACGTATCTATGTACGTACGGTATACAGGTATACATACACATACATCAAGGCGCGCTAAGCGGAACCGTTGTTTTGTAATATTGCCTGACTTTTTTATTACACTCTGTTGCGAAGTCGGTGAAGAAATAAACCCGCCCGTCTAATTCAACGGAGAGCTGTGAATAAAGAAGGCAGGTTGGGGGGGGGGGGGGGCTCTAATCTAAGAAACGAAGAAAAATCGAAGTAATACCAGTTTCGTTCAGATATTTATTATCATATACGCTCCGCGTTCTTGTAATCATCCGTATAATACGAGATCCAAACAAAAAAAAAAAAAAAGAAATGAAAATAAAATGAATCAGGGGATAAAAAAAAAAAGTTCCAAACGTCAGCTTATTCTTCCGTATTGCACAATAAATTGATGAATATTTCATAGCTGTATAGAGTGTATAAGGTAGTAGATAGAATAAAATAACTAGTCGTTGTTGCGCGTGCGTATACACTTTTACAATTTTTATATCAGGTTCATTAATCGTGAAGCATGTACACATACGTATAATGCAGATATTCTCTGGGTGTAACAGATAACAGATCGAAATGTAATTTAAGGCAAAGAGGAACTCGAACGTTCCATCCTGACCCGAAAGTCGTGAATTTCCGTCACTTTTATTGCAAGTCAAGGTAGAAAAGCCATAACCCGCGTCGTACGTACATATACATATTATACATATATATATGTATGTATACATACGCGGCATATGCGGCCGGGCGATGTTTCCAAGTATAAATAAAGTTTAATATTTCAAGAAACGTTTTATTGCCGCGGCAGTTAATTTACGATCGACAGATAACATCCCCGATTATACCTGCGTATGCCTGCGGATGTAACAGCTATACGTATATAATGCGCATATCCTCCACCCCCCCCCCCCCCCCCTCACCCCTCGCCGTTTAGTTGTACATACGTGAACCGCCTTGCGCTGTTTCGCTAACAATTACAAAGACTGCGGATGAATATTTCTCTAGCAACGTAGATTTTCACGTCAGCTGCGCGCAAGGAGACGACAAATGTCGATGATCCGAGGAGCGTTGAAACGTCGTTTATTTCATCGTTGTATGTTCACCGAGAGAAGATGGTCGGGGTTGAAATTCCAAATTTGAAGAGGTCCGAATTTTTTTACCGGGGAAAATTGAAGTAAAGAAATCAAACTTTGACGAAACATCGAACCTGTTAGCAAACGTATATTTCGACACAGCGAAACAAATGTTAAATGTAAATACGATTCGTTAACTGTTAAAAAATTTGTATCGATCGTTGTTTGGCTTAAATAAAATTTGATAATAATAACGAAACATTTATCTCGCCATATCCAAACATACTTTTGCTAACGGTAAACAAACTATTTTCTCAGTGTATTTGTATCCTAAGAGGGTGTGAGGGAAAAAATGATGGGGAAAATTTTCAATCTAAACGTAAGAAATTTACAAAATCCAACAGATATAATTACGTAACGGACGTAATAACAACCACTTTATAACCTGCGAGAAACACAGCTGATCATACTACTCGGTAAAGAAACAGCCTGCTTTTTCTTATCTAAACGTTTCGCTTGTTTGTGGAAGATAACGCGCGGTAATATTATAAATATAATGTTGGAAGGAAAAAAAAAATATGCACACACACGCACGCGCGCAATATAAAATGTATATTATGTGTGAAAAGAACAAATAATCGTTCGGTAAAACAATATTTCCGACAAGTCATTGCGATTGTTATATTTTATAGAATAATTGCAGCTTTTAACTTCGACGCGAAATAATATAATGTAATAGAATCGTTCTGAAAATGGTATTTCGAATTATATTATTTACGCGAGTCTCTCGATGCGAAGGGTTCTTCATATTTGTTGCATAGAACGAAGAAAAATAATTGAATATGTATATATACAATATACATGTATGCTTGTATAATTTGTTTTTCCGCACATCGTCGTTTGCACAATTTGGAATGTATGGAAAATTTGCCAACCCGAAGAGCCGCGATTTTGCTCAAACAAATTCCTGTACTACACGTATACATACATATATATATGTATAATACATACGCACGAATGTGCAGTATGCATAGTTGTACGGTGTTTTTTAATTATGCAATGTAAATACGCAACCGCGTTTCTGTTATTACGAATAGCGAATTGCATGCCGGGTAGTAAATAAAAAGCGTGAATTTTTATACGCGGATGAAAAAATTGGAAATTTTTTTTCCCTCTTTTCCTTTCGCTCCGATTCTCCTACCCGAAAGACAAATATAAAGAGCGGCCAATCAATGCGCTGCCCCGCTTATACACATATATACGAAATAAAATTTCGCGATCGCGATGAAAAAGAAAACAAAAACAAAATAACAATAATGTATAGATATATACAGGATAAACACGAATATTCGAGGTGGGTCGCAAATCGAATTTGCGGAAAAACCGCACTGCAAAACCGCCGCGCACGCTACGAACTGCAACGTCACATTGATACGTATGCAATTGTGCATTACGCGCATTAGACTGTAGCAAAGGATTCGAAGACTTGGTTTTTTTTTATAAATTCAAGTTGAAAATAATTTTCAAAATGACGAAAAAAAGATGCCCTCCAATTTTCAGCTCTTAATATCAATATTTAGAGGTGCGTGATCGCGATCTTCTATTTCCGATTTAAATAACTTTTTTTTCTCAAACTTTGGAATCTTATAACTCAACAAAGCATTACCGTACTGATAGGACCAGAACGTATTTTTGCAGGAAATTGAACGCTCTACAAAAAAAGGTCTGTTATCATTTTATGATAAGTCTACTTTATCAAAAGTTATTTAAGGTTCTTAAGTAATTTTTCACCTCAAATAACTTTTGAAATAGTTAGCCTTATCATAAAATGATAACAGACTTTTTTTTTAAAGCGCGTTCATTCCCCCCCCCCCAAAAAAAACACACCGATTCAAGTTGTAAAATTCCAAAATTAGAAAAACATAATTTCTCATGTTATTTAAATGTGAAATAAAAAAACGCGCTTCGACAACATCTTTTTTTTCCTCATTTCGAACAATATTTTCAACTTGAATTTTGTCAAAAAAGAGGAAACATTCGATTTTTTTTTTATACAGTCTAACGCGCATGTTTATACGATGTTCCTCGTACCTTCTTCGCACCCTCGAGTCCGTGAGAAGAGATGGTTAAAGCTGCCCGTTTAAATTGGCGAGAAAAAGCTCCGCAGGCTCAACAATTTACTCCACTGATCGTTGTAAATCGTTGCAGGCTGCTGACTGGATATACCCTGAAGGCGTCTTGCGTATAGGTATAATAAACGTACCTTTAACAGTGCGTGCAGCAACTTTTTCCGCGCATGGATTTTACTCGCGGTTTCCGCTGTTTAGTCAAGAGGGAAAATTGCGGATCCTTAACTAAGAGTGGGTTACAGCTTGGACGATCCTAAAATCGACCCTATTTTTACGATTCTTTTTTTCTGTTTAAGAAAATGAAAACACTTGAAGGAATTTGAGTTTGAGGGCATTATTTTACTTATGTTTTCAAGAACACTTTAGAATTCTTTCATTGAAATTAATTACAAAATGGCGGCATGTCGCATATCGCTATTTTTCGCAATCATATCGACGTGATTAAATACTAAATTATTGCACCGATATTGATTGTAATCAGCAAACAACGATACTGAATTGATCGGTAGAAACAAAATAAAAATTGTTCCAGTAAATTTGCAGATAATAATGTTCTGAATAAAACTACTGGAGAGTTTCAATCATTTTTCAGTGTATATACGTAATACTCCGTATAGTCGAGCACATACTATCGTATTATATTTACCTAGGTAAGTTGTTGCAGAATAGAGAATCAAAGAGACGCAAGAGAGAGAGGGAGAGAATAAAAAGAGGAGAAAGGGCTTAATTGTGTTTTAAGTTGCCTAATTGCACTCCTTCGATATTAATTATCCTCCATTTTCTCTCCACCGTCTAGCCTCCGCAGGCAAGCAAGCGTCTTCTCTTCGAAATAATGTTAGATTGTATTTTCATTTAATTACCCTGCGGACGTGAATTAATTAATTGCAAATTTCGCTTTATATTGTCGTTGTTGTTGTTGTTGTTATTATTATTATTATTGTTATCATCGTCACAGTTATTATAATTATTGTCACACCGGTGGAACCTTTTGTAAATATATATGTGATAATAATAGCTGCCATCCATTTGCAGCAGCTGTGTATAGGTGCATAAATTTTCACGATTCTATTAAAATTCTGACGCAAAAAGAAATACGGAAAACGTAATATAATATAACAGTACGAGTGTAATATATCTATATTGTATGGTAAAGCTGATTATATTCGTGAACAGGAAGTCTTTCTTAAGTTGTTCTACTTTCGTCTATCTCAGGAGATTGCATAATAACAATAATTGTACAGTCAGTCCTTTTGAATTTGCGATTGTATGTATTGTAAAGGCATGCATACACACGTATGTATTTACATGCATATACATATACAAGTACGCGCATAACAGGAAATGCGTATCTCAACCAGACGTAAGTAAAATATCAGCATGGTGGATACGAGGCTTGGTTTGGCCAACATTTTCCCTTCCTGAGTAATCTTATCTTGCAATATGTATATATATATATATATATATATAAACAAATATTACACATACAGTAATGCTATACATATACGTTTAGTTTTGCATTTTAGAATTTTAAGCACACGCAGCAGTGTTCTTTTGTTATTCCTATTATACACATTTATAAATAAAAATACGCCAAGGAATTTGAAGCTAATTTTACATCTACTTACACAAATATACACGCGTGTTTAAAATATAATTAAGTTTCCGCGGGCCAGGAAGTGTTTTCTTTTTTCTTCGTTCTTCAGAAAGTCTACATAATGACTTGAAGAATTTCACCGAATTATATACCGGAATTAATGACAAACGGAAAAAATATCTGGTTGTATAAAAATTCCATAACGGATCAAGGAATCCCACCCATTACTTAAATATGATATAGGTTACGGGAACAGCTTTTACTTTGATCACTCGAACGAGAAAAAGAGAGATCAGATTATATCCGACATATTGTGGTATTAATTGAAAAGAAGATATTAATAACAATAAATAATAACAATAATAGTGTGCGGCACATAACGACAAGTGGGCATGATTGAATATATGTAGGGTTATTAGAATGAAGAGAACCATTAATTTTATAAATACCCTGAAGCTATTGAAAATCCTTCTTCGGAAGAGGGGCAAAAATGAAAAGAGAAAGAAGGATGAGAAGAAGTGACGACGAGGAGTGTAAAAGCGTGATCTTCGCGGCGTGTTCCTCGGGATGTCTACTTAGTTAGCAACGGTTTGGTGGATAGCAAGGCACGAAGTGCTCGTCGAGGAGGAGAGCATAGGCGACGTGTAGCCGCCGTCTGTACAACAATGAGAAACGTTGGTGGTGAAGGAGTGACCTTGGTAGTCAGGAATCCGGTCTGGCAACATGAATCGACATGGCGCAGTGGCGTAAGTAGCGCCCTTTTCTACACCGCGACGTTTATTCTTCATTCGGGTCTCTTGCTTGTATAGTCGCGGACCGAAGAAGAAGAAGAAGAAAAGAAAACGAAGAAGGGGAAGAAGCAGCGCTGCATCGAGCTTTTTCAGCCCGGCGCGGCGGGACATCAGCTCGCAGGACCTTCTTTCTTCTGGCACGTGCTGGATACGTTGATGAGGAGACGCGTCGGATGCTTCGGATGCTCAGACAGAAGACGTAGGTACGATGATATGAATAGTCGAATTGTGCATTCCGCGTGACTTCTGAATCCACGCACCACTTTTATCACATCCTTCCTGGGATCATTCTTCCACCGACGGTCCGAAGCGGTAACATATGTTTACAGACCCGAGGCGTTCTCCGACGCTTCGAAACGAAAGTCAAGGTCGCCTGATACAACGAACTGTGCAGGAAGAGGTTTCGAGGCTTCCTGTTTTCGCTCGAATCTTGAGCCTTATACAGCTTGACGCGATCCTCATTTTCTTCACAGGGACGGTCAATGGGTCCAGTCAACTTTGCCGTGCATACCTGCCGGCGGAAAGGAGCGGGTCAATTTCCTCCCGAGGTGATTGGCTCTTGTCCAGCGATACACGAACCTCTTGATTAGGGCCATCAATTAGAATTCCGTAATGGGTTATTATAGTTGGTTTTTAGCCTCTGATTATAAATAATGGAACTGACTCATCCCTTGTGTGTGTGTGTACACAATACGGACATTACGCGTATAATATGATGTATCCCGTGATCCTACAAGGCACTCCTAGAGCCGAGAACCGGAAAACAAATCGAAACTATCCTCGGTTCTCGTATAAATTACAAACCATTACCGTACGATTGTGAGCTAATGGAAGCGTCTTAATCAGTGCCAGGGGCCATTCGAATACCCTGCATGGCTGATGCGGGATCACGGCAACGGCATGGCATGGCATGCATGGCATCGTGCGTTGCGTCTGAGCTCACCATTAACCACTTTACAAATAAATTACACGTGCTTGTGCCGGAGCGTTGTTAAGAAAGATGATCACCGTCGATGATCCTCCCCCCCCTTCTGGAATGCAAAGCCGTTCATACTTCACTTCACAAACCAACCTCGGCCGTCGCTCTACTCCTCCTCCGCCTATATAATTTCCATTTTCAATTGACACGAAAACGCGTTTTTCCCGTTAACTCTTTCGGTCACACTGGGATGCTCAACGTCCCAGCTCAAAAATTTCCATCTCCTAGCCTTATCGCGGTTTATTATACAACTTCAAATAATAATCTTTGTTACTTCGTATGACTTCGTAAACCCCTGAGTAACAAGTCTCGTCCAGAATCGTCGAATGTTGACAGTTTTCTCGATTTTACATCCGCCATATTAGGTTTAGAAATTATAAAATTCTGACTTCAGATTCGCGATCAGTGACCCCCAAAAACCTCCAATTATCAAAATTCAGGCCGAAATATCGAGTGGAAAAATGTGTGAGTGAAACTTCGTTCGATCGTTTCACAATCACAGACAAGAATTTTCGTCCCGTATATGATTATCACCGTCTCTCGATTACCGTAACGAGAAACAATTTCCTACGCTTCGATTAGCTTCCCGCGGTTATAGTTAGCTACGCCACCAAACATTCCATCGCGTCATCCGATTCTCACATCATCGCGTGCATCGTACATCGAGAAGTTGGCAGGCTCGCTTTGCAGGTTTTACGATCAGACGTGAGTAAGGATCCGTGAATATCACCGCCGCAGTCGCAGAGTACAAGAGTTGAGGGCGAGGGATTGCGTCCCAAGTGCAAATTCGCACACACTGTTACTCGGGGCAAATATAAGCAAGACCCTCGCCTCCGGCGGACTTAACCGCATCGTCTTTTTTCGCACCGCACGTGCCTCGCGTCGCTTCACGCTCGGCGTGAGTTTCAATACCGCAAAAACTGAAAATGAGACAGGTTCCAATCAACGCTCGATCCTAAAATCGTTGGATTCGAATGTGTTCACGGCGATGCAGGACCGGCGTTGTCACCTTTAAGGCTTGTAGATGAGACATAGATTACAGAAAGGGGGAGAGCAGTTGAAGCAAATCTGTGCACACCTGCCAAATGCACCTGAGTCCCTCGGTCTCGAGGCCATTCAACCTGCGTTGGAGAGAGAGGGGAAGAAGAGGAAAGAGGGGAGAACACGCACGAGTCCGGGGACACAAGGTGCAGGCGGTATTATGACGTACGAGTTGCGCCGCGCGCGAAGACCCCACGAAACTCGACTAGATACACCCTGTGACGGACCATCGGATAAATGGGGACTAAAGAGCGACGCAGGAAAAACATAAGCAATGTTCCTCAGAAAAAAACGGAGAGCTCCAAAAGAAATCCATATAATCGATGGTACAACAGTACCTCGTGTTAACTCAATAAAATACCATTTGGAATGCACATCACAAAGAGTCTCAGCCTGGACACATATGTGAACAGCACGGTACGGAAATATACTATGCAGTTAACGATATACTTGGACCAATTATTGGAAGAACAAGTAAAATTGATGTAGGATTCAAGGCAAATCTCGTCAGAGCCTGTCGCCGACCAATCTTGGACTACGGAGCACCAATTTTGATACCCATGCACGCAAAGAAGAACCTTGATAAGCTTGAGGTGACATGCAAGAAATGGCTGAAAGTAACAAAACGCTTCTCAAACTCCCTGCCAAAGCACGTACTATGGGAAATACTTGACGAACCAAACTTTCAAAGCAGACTGAAGAAACAGAAACAGAGGACACTTGAAAAGTTTCAGCATGGACAAGACCATTTCCTCTACCAATCACTACAAAACATGAGTAGAATGAATACCGAGCACAAATGCTTCGGCAACAAGGAAGGTACAGAAATGTACTTTTTGGACTCACGGGATAGGAACATCATCACCTGTATGTAACCATCGCCACCAACTCACACACAGGCACACACACCGATCTAGATATAAGACTAACCTCAAAAAAGGGCCGAACCTGAAAAATGAATATCCAAGCCAAAAACCAATGAAAATAATTAAGAACACACAAACACAATAAACATGCAAGTAAAGATTTATGTTCAGCCTTACTATGCCTTACATGATTACATGATTACAACACGAAACATCTACAAATGTATTATCCAAAGAAAGAAACACGAATAAACAATTAATACTAAAAAAAATGGACCATCGGAATCGAATGCGTATAGGATGCAGTCATGGATGCAGTGTTGTGCGTTTCCATTCGAGTCGCGTTTTCCCTATACATACCTAGACGATCCCCTAGTTTTATGACAGACAGTTATTCCAACTCCGAGATCACTGTACCGGCATAACCATAATTCCTCTCGACTTTGTAGTTCATATTTTTTGCTGCTTCTTGGGGTAGAAAAATAAAGAAAATATTGAAAAGCCGCATTCTCACCTACTTTACAGTTTACGCATCCCACCTCCTGCAACATACCTACACGCCTGCCTACTTTGAAAGACAATATTTGGACAATCGGAAGAGAGTAGCAAAGGTGCGAGCGAGTGCTGCTGTAGAAGTGAAGAATAAAAATGAAAAGACACAAATTATTCGGAATGGTAAATTTCTCTCTTCCGATTACCCTTCTCTGCTATACTTTTGGTGAGTAAAATTTTTTTTAACTCATGGTCAATTTTTTTGTTTCTGTCCGTCATCTCAACCCCGTTTCATTTGTTGTACTATACGAAATAACGTGTCGTTGTGAGGACAGCTGCTACTTCATTTATCCCCTTTTGATATATTTTGAAAAAATCCTGCACGTATCCGTGAATTAATACAGCTGATTCATGCACCTGCACTTCGTCCGCGATAGAAAATCGTCAAGATGAAAGATATGCCGCGTCACTTTCCCAAAGAGGATCAATACTCGCTGGATTCTTCGGCTCATTGTCAATTTTATGGGAACCTAGACCATGGCCTTACATAATACATCGCGTACATAGAGGGGCGTAATGTCTTTTCGTAGATTGCCAGAGGTAAAGAAGACAGGGAGAGGACTTCGGTCTCCTGCACATGTATTCAACCGATGAACAACATGTTTTGCCCGCTTTCATTCACCCCATCTCTTTGTCCCACTTTTTGGCCAATTTTAATGTTTCAAATCGTTAGTTTGCAAGTTTATAATCGCCATGGAGTGTGCATCAGGTATGATGGGAGTTCGCGCGGAAGTGATAGCGAGTCCTGTTCCAGGCACCTGTGTGAAGTTAACCCCTTAACATTTGCGCGCGGTTGATTTGCGTTTACAACGAGTCATAAATCTGAAGGTACACTATAAACGACCGACGTGTTCGACCTGAGGTTTTCTCAAATCTTACCAGCATGCAATTTATATGCATGGAGGAATACACTCTGCTCAGACAAGAAATATTCTAAGGCATATAAGGTTTGTGTGTGCATGTGCAGAACATATACACCTGATCGTCGCTTCGAAGTAGGAATTTTTATTTAATCCTCGTATAACACCCTTGGGCACAAACGACCCCACGCCTTTTCTTCGTTAGCTTCAAGTACCCGAACGTAAAAAAATCGGGTCTGTGGAGCCATCTGGCATTTTGATATTTTCTCACATAACCTGTACAGTTTCAAAAAGTAAAGGTTTAAGAATTTTGAAAAAATTTTCAAGTGAAAATACTCAATAGTCCATTTTTCATAACGATTATTGTCACTGGGTTCAAAACGACTCCAGTGTGTCAAGTATGTGATTCTACAGAATGGTGTGTGAAACAAGGGTTAGGGTAGAAAATACAAAGAAGATGAGGAAAGAAAGAAAAAAACAACCAACCATCTATGATTTGGTAAAAAATAATATTTCACCTCGCGATGTTCAACAAGATTGTTTATACGGGTTTACGGTAGTGAAAAGGATAGCAACACCGCATCTCTTCTCCGGTATCTAGGCGAAATAAAGGAAGCGAAAATTACAGGGTAGTTCGCTGCAGTGTTGCATAGAAACACAACGGGGAAATAAGAACGAGCGTAAAGCGTAAAGTGAGAATATAAAAGTAAATTGGTGCGTAAACGTAATGCGGTGAGGAAAATTCATAGAAGCCAGGGAATAGCTGGCCCTGAATTCCTCGGTATGCCATGGCGAGATGCAGAACGGTTATACCTCGCAACGGATAAGTATATTTCCGCGTAGGTAAGGTTTCCTCAACTTTCATACCATCCAAGCAAGCTGTTGCGTGCGTGAGACGACGTCGAGTGGAATTTGTGTGCTGATATCGCGAGTTGTGACCCAGATACCTGAGTGACGTTTTTCGCATGACCGAACGCGTTACTCGTCTCATCCTTGAGAGTTTGAAAAGATCCTGATAAGAAAAATATTGCCTAGCTTTTCCGACGTCATGGTAAAACCTATGAATATATAGGCATGGGCATTTACGACACGAGATTTCTGCATCAATGTCGGAAGAAAATACTCGCCTAAATGTTTCTTTAACATTTCTTGACGCTTCTGCGTTGCGGTCGTCATTGCCAGCGAGTATTGCTTAAAGAAAAATTTCGTAACGCTGAAGGACAAACATCGAGAAGGGCTTTACAGCCATAGAACGATAGGGAATAGCTGGTGTATGATAAGTTTTGCATTTACAGGCGTTATGTGTGTCTATAGTCTACCATAAAATATATGGTATTCACGTACAATATATAACGCGATAATAACTCGGCGCAAGATTATTCTAGCAAACAGTGTAATAATTTTTCTCAGCAGTACCGCGTTCACGTGTGAACCTATAACTTCATACACGTACACACATACACGGTGATGACACAAGTGTAACGACAAGTGCTCTTAACTGGGATCAGCTTCAACCAGTTGTCGCCATTAAAACCAATAAAACACGGTCACGGCCGCGAAGCGCTCATTTGTTTATTGCCGAATTAAGGTCACGTTGCCAGTTTTAGTTTTATTGGCCGCTTCTTAAAGCGACACGTAATTACAAACTATAATAAAGAAAATTTATTTCAAATAATTCATAAGCGTATAATGGGTTCTGTACGTATTTGTATATCGGACGTGTAACTTGAGCTCCATGAAACTCGGGAGAAGGGATCATGAAGCGTCAAAAGTGCTAAAAGTTGTAAAAATAAACTAAAAATAACAAACAAGACCTACGGATTTTCAATTGCTGCTTACGTACGAGTTATTCATCCGCGTGAGAATTCCCGCACCTATACTTTAGGCACACTTACGATACGCTCTATTCGTACCGCTTCGACCTCTCAACCTTTCACCTCGCGACCTCCGAGTCCCTTCGATCTTTCAGTCTTGAAACAACAATCTCTCCCTGCAGATTGAGGAAAATATACAACAGCTGTATACCTGCGAACGCACGTGTATATATACGTGAATAATCTAAACGTATGCATTGAGAAATTTAAAAGCTTTATTAACAAATTAACCGGCTGGTCGTTAGGAAAATTACGAAAATTTAATAAGTCGAAAGTTGAATAACAATCAATTCCGAGCGAACCTCGGGGCACGTGCTCCGAGCTCTTTCCTTGACCCCAACAATTGTTGCACAATCATATTGTCCGCGATAGGAATGAAAGAGGATTAAATAAAAATAAATAAAAGAAGAAAAAAAACCAGGTTCCCTCTTTTAATTTGACTGTATAACGAGGTCTTGACATGCGAACCGATGTGTTCCTTATTTCCCTTTCACATTCTGAATGAATTTTATTTACACACAACACCTAGGCAGGTACTTACGCACTAACCGGGGAAAAAACAAACTATTCCAGTTTCCTGATAAACGTTTTAAGGTAATTAACGTGCGGAGTGGTGCCATTGCATGTGTAACAAAGAGACCATTGGACGAAGGATATTTATAAAATAGTTCGTCAAATGTATATCGTCGGGTATGAAAAGACTGATTACAACCAACAGAGTGTACGATTATCTTTACGACAGGATGTCATGGATTATAACAGGAATATTGGAAATTCCAATTTCTACAATCTTTACGACATGCGCGGAGAGAACACCGTTATTACGTGCCAGGCATGCTCACAATCAGCCATACTCAATGTACGTACATGGAGGCACATACCAAGCCAGTGAATGACAAAGCTAGCGTAAATAGAAAGTGTGGAATATTACAGGCAGCTCACGGTGTTTGAGGAATGACATATAAAATAAAGAATGAACAAAGCGCCGGTGAGTAGACACGTCTATGCATTATACATGGAATATACGAGGCGTGGAAATTTCCGTCGACTGCAGATATATATATACACACAAAAGAAAGATTGAAACAAAATTAATTTCTCCCCGCCTCGAAAGGTTGAACTGGTTGTCAAAGAACGGACTAAAATTTTACGAAAAAGTGTACAACTCAAAGGTGAGGGAAGAAATCAGCGAAATTTCGATGAAATTCATAGAACCTGCAGAGAACTCGATCGAACCTCGAATATAACTCGAGTCCTGCAACGGTAACGCACGGCAATCCCTCGATCTTAAATCCCTTGGGAAAATATAATGCCGACGGTAAGAGGATTACGCCCGAGCTGTCACATATACACGTGTAAGCCGCGGACGGCGTGAATTTTTAACCCCGTTACTGAAGTATAAAATTAAGGATTAATGGGAACCGCAAGCTGTTCGGATAAAAATTTTCAGGAAAGGAGAAAAAACCATCGGATAATAAAAAATGTCCACCAATTTGACACGAATGAAACAACATGCCTAAAGCATGCGACAGAAATGAACTCGAGGAAATTCGGATAACGCAAGTTGAGATTCGTAATGGTGCTGTGCGATTAATCGATCAATCGGCAGGTTCGATTAATCTACGATTTCGATTATTCGTTTTTCCGATTGATCGATTAACAGATTAAGCCAGTTTCTCGATCAATCGTTTTTTCAATTGATCGATTAATCGACGATTTAGATTAATGGTTTTTACGATTAATCGATTAATTGCGTTTTTCGATCGATCGATTAATCGACGATTTCAATCAATCGTTATTCCGACTAATCGTTACGGTTTCTATTCATGTACCGATTGACCTGCAGAACCATTGCAAAGCAGCTTCGATTAACACATACCAAAACAAATAGATTTTATAATTAGTGTTTTTAATTGGATATTCAACGTTTATTTTTTCTTCCAACCTTCAATTCGCTCCCGTTGATCCTCAACCTCACCTATAAAAGGTCAAAATGCCTTTGCGAAAAAGTTAAGTCTCCGAGTATGAAAAAGAAGAATCTCGTTGATAGTTCGCAGTGACAATGAACGGATCGCTTGAAGGTAAAAAACGCTACGAGTCCGTAACGCGGATGCGCGAAGGGTGTGAGGTGGGCACTTTCCTCGGCTCTCCGGGGGGCCGGAAGTGAACGTCGCGTGCCGGGAGCGCCGACCCTCGCAAAACCCGGATGGCGGATTACGTCACTCCGGGGAATCCCCTCGGTATAGGTACGTATAAACGTGCGGTACCTACACGGAATTTCCTCGTGTTCCGCCACGCGCGAAGCTGCGGGATTTAACGCGTTTACACGATGATTCGCAAAAAAAATTGCCAATTAGCTAGGTGTTTTGTGATTTTTTCATGCTTTTTTATTCCGGTCAACACGGGGATGATCGATGTGATACGAAAGGTCGAAAGGGGAACAGGGAACGTGAAAATAATCTTGCGGAATTTTTCTCGCCTACAGCTAGCTGTACGCAGAAGAATGGGGGCGGTGTCGAAATTTGGAATTTGAAAAGTTCCGGAAGTGCCAAATTACGAATTTCTTTGGTGGCGGAACTTGAAGTAAAGAAATTAAACTTTGACGGAACATCAAAGTTTCGAAAGTGTGGAAATGAGAAAATTTAAGAATCTCAATCATCGAAATTCCGAATGATCGAAGGTTTTAATTTCACCAATTTGATCTTTCTTTGTTTTGAATTTTCGACATTTTTACGTTCGGAATCCTGATCTTTCTGATTTTTGATTATTCTCATTTCTTACACCCACTCATTGGGTAAACTATGTTGTCTAAGTATATTTCAATTTGCCGAACTTTACTCTGTCGAAACTTTGTTCTATTATAACTTGAATCTCCGAAGTTTTGCATTTCGGAACTTTGAGCCGTCGAGATTCCGACCATTCGAAACTTTATCGTTTTGTAAAAGTTTCATTTCTCTACTTCAAGTCTCGCCACCAAATAATTCGAAATCAGGCGCTTTCGGAACTTTTCAAATTCGAAATTTCAACCCCGCCCCGCAAAATGATGGCGAATATAGTATAATCTAGGTATTTACCCTACGTGTTTTACATACTACACAACAACACGTGGAGTGCAAAGTATATATATATTTATATATATATATAAATATATAGTATGTACATATACTATGTACTATATACAATGTATATCATCGGTATGCGGAGTTCGTAAGAGATGGACAAAACTTTATCGCTCCTGAAAAATACCAGGACAACGGTACGGAATGAATTTGAATTAGGAAGCTGCAGCAGGTCAGCTCGATGAAATTTCACACACAGATATATTTGTAGATACAACGATGATATTTTACACGAAGCTTGAAAAGTTCGAAATATCGGATCTAGGAAAATTGAACGATCAATCTATAAACGACGACTGAACATACTTCGATCTCTATTTATGCGGATTTATCGGAACATTATACAGTATACGGGAAATAAAGAAAAGATATTGGATTTTGTAAAATGTATGATAATAACATGGGTCTAATTATATTGGTGTAGGTAATTGGTGGTCAATGATTTAAACTAAGTACGAGGCGGTAGTTAGTAACGTTAACGTAACGAAACGTCAGGGGAAAAATCATTATTATCCAATATCCGAACGACTTTCAAGGAGTTAAATTTTCGAAATATATGAGCATGTTTTTCAACCCCAGTCACTTACACCTAAGGAAACTTCCACATTACTTGCACGGAGTTACTCAAATTCCAACCAACTTTGGAACGTTATTACTGTACACAACATTACGTTACGACTTGAACAAAATTTAAAAATTCAGACACAGAGTGAGCAAAAAAACGACGAAGGATGTGGGAGAAATTCTTGAAGGAAAAAAAAGTAAAACAATATGCAATACATAAATGGGGTCTCTGAGACCACAAAGATTTTCCAATCATTCTTCATTTTACTTGCGCAAACAAAGTGACCGGGTTTAATAAATTTAATCATGGTTTACCAAATTTCAGATAATCCTAAATGTTCGAAGTAACGCGACTCTTCCCAAACACGCATCGTTACCGTAACGTCACCCTAACTTCATCCTGATTTTAAACAAGCAGAAACACATAGATATAAATAATAAACGTCAGGCAGGAGAAGAAATGAAGCCGAGGTTGGTGTATCACTAACAGTTACGGGTACAACATCGGACCGAACCTGTAATCTATGTGGCGAGGCTAATTGAATACCGAAGTTATCTATCTACCTCGGCGTATTCGGTATCGGTATATTAAACATGACGCGGCTTGTGGTTTAGGCATGATATTAACACACATCGAAGCGACGTTCAAGTTATTCGAAATATGCAGGCGTGTGTGTACGTGTAATAATACCAAAGTCGCCAGGCAGCCAGCCTCTCTATAACCAACAATTTGCATAAATAGTCCGGTAATATGGCGGACGAAAGTTTTACGTCCTTTGGTTGGATAATTAGTGATAATTACAAGGACAGGTACGTACAATACCAGGTATGCACGTGCGTTCGTGTGTGTCGGGACTCATTGACAGCGCTGAAATTGTCTTTTGAATTATACCCTTATTATACAGTTTATATTACATGTAGGTAGGTATAGTTTATGCATTATCCGATCCACGGAATTATTCGGCTACATCCAACACTCACTCCGGGTATGATACGTGATATACCGACTATCGGTGTAATCTTTAAATTCAAAAAATTTCTATCCTGTTACACGGATATTATTGCGGACCTACCTAAATATTACGGTATACCTACGCCTAATACACGTATAATGCTAACTATGGTACAATCTGCACCATAAAATCTGTATCCATTTTGGAAACGTAATTTCCTTTCTTTCTTTCTTTATTCAGTAAGCAGTAAAAGTGTGACTTTTAAAAAAAACTTGATTATAAAACCTTTGTTTTATAACTAGACTTTCGTATTGTATCGATGGCCACTGAGGTAAAAATAATCTAAGCGTCAATTGATCGAGTACAAAAAAATGATCGAAGACGACTCGATTGAATCGGTAAAAACTAATCAATCAATCGATTATTTCGTGTTTTTCCGAAACGGTGCATTCGAAATCAAAATTTCGTAAACTTCAGAAGCGGAAAAGTTTTTGGACTATTTACAGTTTCATTAAAAATATTTTTCCATTTCTGGTGATAATATTTATCCATCTTTCACTTAATATATCAAATAGGTGTAATTAGCGAGTAAGACAACGAGTGTTCTTGTATGTTTGTGATCAATTAAGTTTGAGAAAACTGGCCTCCCCTCCCGTTTTAAACTCGTGATTAATCTACCATCCAATTTTTTCAGATATCTATCGCTCCTAGCGTCTCTCCGTACGATGTGTATAATAATACAAAATTCGTAAGGAACAACACAATAATCTGATGCCCGTCCGGCAGGATGTTAATAAGGTAAAAAGGTAAAAACGAGCTCACAATGCTCTCTGATAATTCTTCTTCGTATGTATCATACCTTATATACACATACACATATATTGCACCGGATAGATCGAGAGATATATTTATTAGTTTATAATTACAGGTCCTTTCTTCCTTCCCCCGTTTTATCCCTCGTCCCGATCTTTTTTACCTCCGGAGTTGTTATACCTGTTAAGCCTATTATAGACAAGCCTGTGAATCGTGTAAGAGACGCAAGCCGGGTATTTGATTGAGCGTTTCACCGTACATAGAAACATCAAGCGGTACTGTAATTAACGAAATCATGGTGATTTGCCTGTGCAGTAGAAGCGAATGTCTTACGACTAGACTGCACGTGAGTGCAAGCTGCGGGAGACGAAAAAAAATAAAATAAAAATAATAAATAAAAACAATAACTCGTACCGCTGCTCAAACAAAATTATGCCGCAGGCAGCGAATTTGCATTTAAATATTTGTTACTATTATTTTTACTCAACTTTTTGCTTCCGTGAAAGAGAAAGATAAGAACAAAACTACTTTCCGCGAACATGCACAATGCATATTGGAGTCAAACTTTTTCCTCCAACTCGAGCTAAAAGAAGAATGAAAAAACAAAGAGAAATAGATAAATGATACAGCTACGATGTGTGCTTGTAAAAGTGTATCGCACATACACATTCGTATAAATGTATATATACAATTCAAGTACTTTATTTAATATATTTTTCAGCTCCGGAAACGCGTCACGCGTCGATGCACAGATAGGGAAATCTAGTTTCATGTATCTATGTAAATTGAATGTAAATTTATGCAAAAACGAACATAAAACATCGGCAACAAGATTGAAAAGGAGTATAAAATACGTGAACGATTGTAGAGGGGGGCGAAAACTAATGATAGCGCAAAAATTGAAATCCAGGTACACTTATATATATATATATATATATATATTTATAACATAACCTGCTCTCGTGCAGCAACTTCTTAATAAGAATGATAATTATTATTATTATTATAATGCTGCGGCTGCATTAGTTTCTGCTGATTGCACTACTCGATAGTGATTATAATACACATTGCACATACAGGTATACAAGTATGGTGGGTGCTTGCATACACACATAATCGCTAACCAGCTTGAGCTTCGAGGATCAATCCGCGATGCATGTTGGAGGCGAGGAGGATGAGGACAAGGGGGTGGAGGGAGGGTATCGTTCGTTAACTTTCTAATAGCATAAACGTATAACATACGTTCTACGGCTAATTAATGAAACGTCAAGATTTCTCGACGTCGAACAGGAATAAACGTATAATGTAATGTATATACGCACACACGTCACATGTGTCCATTATAATTTATGTAAACGAAAGCCGATATAATATGCATGCGATATTGCGCACCGTGAAAATAAGAAAAACGGTTTTTAAAAATTTGAAAAAGATAAAACAAATGTGGCTGGAAAAAAAAAATACCGTGTATAATATGTACGTTGAACACGCACTTTAATACCTATGATTATCACTTTAACGTCAAAGCCACAGCTGTGCAGCTTGAGAGGACTTAAATTATTGCGTCGATAAGCCGTAAAATCGTGAGAAAACATTTTCAACCTTTAATAAGATCGACAGCGTCAAATCGACCGTATTTCTAACAACCGACGGAAATTATCCCCCGTCTACGCCAATGACTCAGCTGATCACAAACTGCCGTGGATACGCCACAGCACGAAATCAGCCAATCCTTTTGAATCAGCCAGTAAATAAGGGTTCACTCGTCATTTCTGAAATTATCAATAACAAACGATAGCGCAACAATTAGAAGCAGACGAAATCGACAACAGCGCTTCGATACCGACAATGGAACTAACGGATCACGTGGTTCACTCCGTACGCCATTTGCATTAAAACTTTCCCACGCTGTACCACGTGACTAAATCTGATTTCCGACAGGTCATCAACCACGTGACAGTGCGAAAATTTTGAAAAATGTGCGGAGCGATATTCACCCAAAGTGACCGATTAGGGTTAAATAAAAAATGTGGACGGGGAAAGTTTTGTCACCCCGCTGAAACAATGATCGAAAAATTTTGGCAAACGATGAATTTATACAGGTACGATACGCGTCGGTTGTGGGAGGGCGGAATACCGGAGGCTTCGGAAAAGCGGGATCATCGCGTTAGAACGGCGAGACTCAACAAGTGGCGGCCACCCCTTGTGATTTTGTCAGCGGGCAGTCGACCGCCCGGCATGCCTATAAAGCCGGTCTGTGCAACGGCTAACCCGACCCACCGCTAAAACAACCCTCGGTCAACCAACCCCCGAGCTTACGCTCAACCTTCCTCCCCGCTTGTCTCTCGCTTCTCCGGTCGGGTGCGACGGGTTCGAGGAGGCATCCTTCCTACGAAGCAACAATTGTAACCCGAGGTAAGGGTGCCGGTTATTGACCTTCTTGGTTGTACGTCTTTGATCCTTGGTTTTAAAGTTACGAAACAAATTAATTTGCAGCGTCCGATCCTCTGGACATTGGTTGCAATCGTCGAGAAATTGACAATTTTGGATGATAAAATGGTCCGAACGTGTCAATGACTGGTACATTTACCTTAGGAAGCGCCCGTTTGCTGGAGGATGTTGTCAATTTAACGTTTGGAAGTAAAATTGAAAGTCAAAGGAACTTGGATGAGAGAAATTTTTAAGACAGCGGAAAATATTGGGAATCGCGTGATGTAAAAGTGATCGTTCCATGTCTTGCCGTAAACGCATTTATCATTTTCATTCCGTCAAGTAATTTCCAATGACATGCCAGCATTCTGCAAGATGATTTTCAGTGATTTTTTGGGATTTCATGAAATTCGAATCAATATCGTCGAAAGTACGGGGTGAAATTGGAAATGAGTGTAAATTAGTCGGTGAAATGAAAAATTAGCATAAATCGCACGATGAGATAGCAATCGATGTAATACAAGATCCTCAGTGATAAGCTACCCTAATTTCAGTCTCTTATTTAAGACCCGAATGACTTATTCTTCGATAGCAATACGCGCGTGATTCATTTTGACATTACAAACGATATTATTCGTAAAGAGGATAATAGAGAGTGTAAAAATATTGCTGAAATTACGTCGTGAAAATACAGGAACTACGCGAGGCGATTGAAACGTTTGCTAAAACACTGCAGGTGAAAATATAGGTACAGCGTAACGTTGAACACTGCGTGAATCACGCGAGGTCATCGAGCAACAAGTGTCATGATCAGCGAGGGCCGATTACTCATGTGGCAGAACGCAAAAACAAGGAGTCAGATAGAAGAGAGAGAGAGTAAGCTGGAGTTGCCTGCGTTTGCAGAAGATGGACTGACTATTAACGAATTTTTCATCGATGACAGGAAGGGAAGGGGACGGAATCATTTAGAGTGAAAATCAGCGCGGCGTGAACTGCGACCGTCGTTATTTCACCGTCTGTGCAGTATCCGGGTGTTTCGGAAAAAGATAATTTACGATTTTCCACCATGGCACCCCCTAAAAAGTTGCTTTGGGTTGCAAGAAAGATTCTGTAAAAAGATGAGCGTTCCACGTTACGTGGAAAAACGCGCTCGTTTGAATTTTCACTTTTTTTTCAAAATTTTTTTATATTTGTGAAGAAACACGTTGCAGCACTTCAATTATCATTCCTTTCCTGACATTTGTATATTCAACCCAAAGATCACGATCCGTAACACAACGATGCGTCACAACCGGGAATCTTATTCTCCTAAATTAAAAGTTGATATTAAATTATAAATATTTCATGAGATTGAATTAATAATGAAAAAGTCGTCAGATCCACTTCTCAAACATCAACTGGAGACTTAATATTACAAGTCTGGGTCTTCTTAGCGGCGTAAATTGGTATTACAATCGATGTAAGCAATAAAAAAAAAATACAAAGTTTATTCGCGATAGCGAATTATAATCTAATAAAACGATATTACTCACAACTTTGTGTATTGTTAAAGTGAAAATTCTAAAGTAATACGAGAGAAAAGCGTGCCTGCAACATCTAGAGATATTATACTTGTACAAGTACTGCGTAACGTCGTGCGGGATAAAATACAATTCTAATTAAAACAGCAACGGCAGTTGAAGAGCCATGGATCTTTCGGGAAAAGAGTAAATTAAATATACCTAGAACTGGTTGATTGAAATTTTAATTATAATCACGCTGCCGCTGGTGCATTTTGTCGTATTTCACGACACTGCACGCGAATGCTTATTACAACAAATATGTACCTTGAATTTCCAAGAGAATCAAGTTCGCAACGATTATCGTTACTTCGCAACTGTCTGGGATCGTTTAAAATTGAGTAATCTATTTTTAAAAAGCAACGTGTGTTCAGATTATCGTGGATCAAGCTCCCTCGAAGCCTCTCTAAATTTTCAAAACAGTGATTTTCGTCTGATTAGCGTAACCAACTTTCGATCCGGTCGATTTCAGCCGTTCAGTTTAACGCCATTTCCAATTTTCACAACGAACCGAGAAAATCTGTACAACTATATATACTTAAATCATTCTATTCATCTTTCCTCTCTCTCTCTCTCCGTGAGGGGGAACGGCGTTACCTTAACCCCGGCTTTTCTTCTTCCCTTTCCCTCAAGAAATAGTTGGCTCGAAAGTTTAATGCAGGACTGACAAAGTTTCAAACTTTCCGCCATATATCACCCCTCGGAGTGTACCCACTACATTATGTGCCTCCGTGTGATGTATAGCGTTACGTAGAGTTTCCGAGTCTCCGAAGGCTTCGTGCGAATATATATTTCATATCACACACGTACGTGTATATACATATGTACGGATGTATCCATTTATCAGTAATAACTTTCCCACGTATTAAAAAAAAAAAATGTTTCAATTCAATTTTTTTTCATCCTTATTTATATAATATTTATTTATATTTAATTAATGCATGTTAGATCAATTCGATCGGATAGGATTATCAACGTGTATTTATAATAATATCTGCGCATAATACGCGGTGACGAATCAACTTGTAAAAACATTATACCTACGAACCGCATATGTCTCGAAAGCTAATTGGACTTTCTTGTCGAAAGAGGAGTTGCTCTATAATTTACCTAATACCGCAGGTAAATACATACGTGTATATGGGTGTAGGTATATATGTATACACGCATATACGTACATTGGGAGCAAGCGAGACGCGGTTTTTGCGTAATCTGGGTTAATATCAGTCCGGAATTTTATACAACTTCCATCGTGGGAATTCATCCGACTTTACTTCTGCATTTAACAACGAGTTACAAAGTATATACACTTGTGATTGTACAGCAAAACTGTTTAACCCCTGACAGGCAATGAGGATGAAATCTGCCCGCCTCCCAAAAATCTTCTACTCTTTGAGAGCAAACTGTAAGGATTGAACCACTTCAACGTTAATTTTTGTTTACTTAGTTCAACTTAATTACTTTCGCAGTACAACCATTTTATGCGGAATTTTTTGAAATTTAATTTAGAAACAAAAAAGAAAAATTCTCCCAACTTTATTGGAAGCTGATATATTTGAAATTAATTTCCACTGCGTATTTTTTACACTCATTGCCACGAAAGGTACGCGGTTTTAAATACGTATATACTTGTTCCCTGTTATCAATCATTTATAAAGGGTGAAAAAAAATCTGTCCGATTATTATAACGAATAGATACTACAACAATATGAAATTATAAATTTTGATAACTTTGAAGGAGTGAAAAGACGTTGAAAGAGAAAACAAAAAAACTATCGAAATAATCGACAACACCGAGTTATGTATAATGTAATACGATCGAGTTGCAGAGTAAGAGGAGAGACGTGGCATCATCACCATCGTCGTCGTCGTCATCGCCATCATCTATCGACCGGGGAATTATGAAGATAGAAATAGAGGTGACGCAGTCTGGCACCATTTCTGTTTTATTGTACGGTAAATAACGTTAGCTCAGCATTTACACACCTCGCCTTGCAGGACTTATCAGTTATACGATCGGCGATGTTGCCAGGGCAACAGTTCTGCACTGCCATCACCTGCCGGATTATAGTCTATAACTCATGGCTAGGTATAATAACATACCTGTATTGTGTACAACACAGGCGTGTATAACGTACATGGATACGTAGATACACATACGTAGAATACGGATAGATAGACGGATTAAGCGTCCTAGGTAAAAATCAATTTCAATTTTACCTATTACAATCACAGCAACTACGTATCGTATATTAATCACGATAACGAATGTCAAGTGCGGTATCGAACGGCGTGTCGACGCTGACGAATTTATACGAACCATATTTTGAAAATTTACGAGATTATCGTTGTTTTTTTCATTCAAATCTCAACGTTTGCAGATTTAACGATAATAAGTGCAGATACGACGGTACGTTATAGCGAACGTATTTTTTATTCGCATCGAAAGAAATGAATTGAATTAGGAAAAGGAGTAAATAAATAAAATGAAGTGAAAATTTTTTTTAAATTAACAATCGAAACGAGAGAGAATAAATATACGTCATCGCGAGTGAAAATAAATTCTTTCAAGTTTAGCCGGGAACCCACCTCTCCTCTCTCTCTCTCTCTCACTCTCTCTCTCCTATATAACTTGGAAGTTGGTCTTGCTCGCTACTTTCCTCCTCCACGCCGCGCCGCGCCGACGTCGTCTCAGCGTCCATTTCTCAGACGAAAAGTTGAAATGAATTTCGAGATTTAATCATAATAAAAACTTTTCGGAAAGTAAAATATATTTTATACATTATATGTATATAAGTATACATATGTATACGTATATACGTACATACATATATTCTTTTCTCCTACACACGTTCGCCGCTCCTTATTGTTCCTCGTCAACTTTTCTTTTCTTCTTCTTTTTTTTTTTTTTTGTTCTTTCGCTAATTCTTTACGATTTTTCTTTCGTTCTTTTTTTTCTTTTTTTTATTTGCTTTCTTTTCTCCTCACCATTTACACAACGTAATATATATATATATATGCAATCAATAGCCACGACAAAGTCCTCGCGCGATATCTCTGTTTGGAAAAATGCCGGGAAAGGGGATGAAAAAAAAAAAAAATTAGTAAATTATATATATATAAATACGTTATTGCATGGTGTAGGACAGTATATGAGAAGAAATAGGCCTGGTATGATACAACATCACGTTGACAAAGCGTTAAATTTATGAATTGCCAAGATATGGGTATATTCCCTTGTGTTGCACACACGCGCACACCCTCGCCTATACATATACACGTACATACATGCTTATGCCGTTCGGCGTTATCGTCCATGTATATCCAAAGATTTTAACGAATCGCCGGCAGTCAGGTTGAGCGATGCGCGCGAGCCATGAGCAGGCATGCATATGTGTATGCATGTGTATGTGCAGAAGTTGGCCAGGCATTGTATAACGCATACCCACACATGTGTAAATAAAATCTCCACCTTATAAGTATACGCCTGAGTTTGCATATCTGTATGGGGTATAATATCCAGACATGCGATACACATATTATATGTATATATAATATACACGTATCCGTATATAGGAACATCGGAGGGTATATACAGTATCATATGTAGGTGAATCCGTGTTATTTATTACCACATCTGTTATCCTTATCTATTTGCACTGATTTAACCGTCAGTCCTAACGATTGATCTATGTACTCCATATGTACGTATAATAAAGAAGGGAAAGAAAATATGAAAAAGAATGAGAAAAAAAAAAAACACAAGGACAATGAAATATTACCTTTACAGATAACTATCGTCGGATTTTTATACTTCACGATTGGAAATCTATCGCAAACGTCGTTTAATAAAAATGAAATCAAATCTGGATTGTTATTATTGTATATAACGAGTGTATTGCGCAACTGCACGAACAGAATTTTGTTTTTCTTGGAATAAAAAAAAAAAAAAAAAGAAACCCGTGACTTTCGCCATATTTTTGCTTCTCTTTCTATTTTCACTATTATTATTATTGTTGCTGTTGTTGTTGTTATTATTATTGTTCAATGCGCAGGATATAATGTATACGTATGTATGTACGCAATCAACATTTTCATGCGGTATGATAATTTAAAAAAATTTCGAAATAGCGGGTATTTGTAAACGGTGAAATTTCATTGTATAATAAATGATGTATTATAAGTGCTAATAATAAATAAGTATAATTGTCAGAATTCACTTTTAACTTCCTTCCTGCAAACTCATCCAACGAACAGATTAAATATTAAAAAACAAAACTGCGCGAAAGACGCGGCTGGGAGTGGACGGTGCTTGATATTATATCACATGATTTTTTTTCTACACTTTCAATTTGCTCTCTATTTATTTGTTTTATTTTCTATACATATATTATTTTTTTCGCCGTGCAGGCACGAGTACAACGTTATGGCGGAATGGAGAGTGAGGGGGGAGAGGGGGGGGGGCGTGGGAGGGTTAGAGAAAGAGAAAGAGAATCGGGCTTTCATTTTGTTTCAACCGAAAGGCCGAGCAGAGTAAAAAGCGTATTATTATACACGTGCACTGTGCCTAAGATGAATGGCTTCGTGTTACATGCGTTCTCATCCGATGTGTACATGTATGTATGCAACGGTCGACGGAGTGCAGCGGACAAAAGAAGTGAGAGAGAGAAGAGAGGAAATAAACCTGAAGAAATGCATTAGGGAGGCAATATTACGTACTGCTGCAGCGTGTAAATGTTGGTTGGTTGTTTGGTACTCGTAGAGAAATATACGAGGGACCAAAACCTCCGGTAAAAACTCGTCTTTCTCTCTCTCTCTCTCCATCACTGTTTCTCTATTTGCTTCTCCTTTTATCTCATCCTCCCGCACCTCGCGACGACGAGTCTACGACAAATCGATATTGCAATGCTGCTGCAGGCAGGCCAAGTGAAGTGTAGGGTATACACATAATACCCAGTCAGATACGCGACGATGCAAGATCGGTCATAGCGCTTGAGACAGAACTGAAAATGGTTCCACGAAGAGATCATTTGTGAGAAAAAAAAACTTGCACGTCAATCCTGATAACAATATTAATAATAATAATGACGACGATGACGATGATCACCGGCGAGAAGAGAGAATTCAAACGATGATACGGCGATCCATCCGATCTGTTGGTGAAAAACGAAACAAGAAAATAATGGGGTGAAAAGAAGAAGAAAAGGAGGGAGAGGATGAGAGAAAAATTTGAAAACCGTAAAACGAGACGCGAGCGAGTAGGAAGTTTTATCTAGAAACCTGTATAATCCAAAGCACGTGTATAATAACATCCGTATAATTTTAAAACATGAATTCGTGTATGTTTGCCCGCTGACAAACTTGCGTTCCTCGGGGGGCTTTGAAGTTATAAATATGACTCGGAAGAATTTCAATTTATACACCGGGCAGCGAGAGAGAGCTGCTGCTTGCTACTCCCTGAATGCTGTAGGTGTATCGGTATGTAAACCACGAGGATGTGTGCGAGCTGACACAGCGAGAGCCGAGTGTAAGCCAGCAAGGAGAGATAGATATTATACGTACGTACGTGTGATACATACCACGCAACGCACACGGGGAAGGCAGAAATTCCAACTCGCTGCCAACATAATTAAATTACTTTTACTGTTGCAGTGTTATTGGCAGCTGCTGCTGCTGCTGCTGCTGTAGTAAAGCAGTGAGCGGTAAGAAGCAGCGCTTGAGCGAAATACAGAGATAAATAGAATAAGGGTGGGAGGGAGGGAGGAAGAGGGCGCCTTTAATTCTAATGATTAATTCTGAGGCCAGGAAATTGCAAATTTCCTTTTGCGAAGAAGCGGACGTTGCTACGCTACACGTACATCTACGTTGCCGGAGCGTTGGAGATTCCTACGTGTGGTTGGCGCGTCAGCGCCCTTCTTTTCAACGCGATCATTGGTATTGGATCTCTAATTGTGAAACCGGTGGTGCGGAACAACATAAACCATTCCAACCATTCGAGGTATGCAACAACCTATCCGGCTACTCATCGAGTACTGGAAGGAAAGCTCGTCTCTCCCTCGGGTCTCAGATCAGATACACTCGTATATGTAAAATACGTATCTAGTTGTATCGAGTTGGGCAAGTTGCCGCGATACTTCAAGAGCAGCGCGATTAGACGCACAAGACCTGTAATAACGTATCGCAAAGTCGAAAACAATGTACTAACAAGGATTTACGCCGGCTTATCGATACCGGCGTCGATTTACTGACCTTGTACAAATACTGGTCGAACATTCGGCAGACGTCGAGGTCGTTGCTGAGCATGGGGTATCCAGCCTCCATCGCGATCCCTCCTCGTCCTGTGTAATGGGTATATATCCTGTGATATCTGGAAGGCAGGATCGAGTCCCGCGATAAATACTCGCCTGGCACACTGCACCGAGACTACACTGCTCAAACGGGAAGATACTCTTGTACACTTGTATCTAATTCACGTCCGCACTGCTGCAGATTGATCGTGGTTTCAGCACCTGTGACACAGTCGTTCATCTTACGCCAAGATTGCCGAGAGTGGATTCACCGGCGGTTCTCCTCTCCCTCTCTGTTTCACCACTCACTTGATCGGCACTAGCTTACCGATATATTGGTATTTGTATTATTATTATTATACCGTTGTTATACAACTATCACGCATAGTCACGAGTATTTGCAATAAACGCAAGTGTTCCTAAAACACCCGATTGCGCATAATCATCGCACTACGATCAATTCATCTGTCTACCGCACAAACGACAAACAAACCTCTCAAGTTTGTTCACAAGTATTATTCTTATCTATCTCTATCCTTCGATGCTTTCGGCCAATGCACGTGTATAAGGACAGTGCGACGCTGTCAGGTCAATGAAACTAGTAGTGCGTCGTTGTTACCCGAAAGCTCGACACACGTACCACACCGGTCCAACTTTCGCGACGACGACGACGACGACGATCGTATATAACCGTAGAATGCGGATAATTTATTCAAGCACAGAGTAACGAAACCCGAGTCGAAAGTTACAACAGGACAACCAAGCCGGCTTGTAATCGTCGGATGAAACTGTTCCAAGCTCGTAGTTTCCGCACGACCAACGTCTCCCCGCAAACACAACGACCACCGACCACTAAACCTCCTTTCTGCAGTTTCGATACTCAACTGTCAGAGGCGGTTGTCGCAGAGGAATCCCACTCAGCGAGAAGCGAAAACCGAAAGGAAAGGAGAGAAAAGGAAAGGAACAGAACGGGTATTCGGTTCTTCCGGTTTTTTTAGTGTTGTTTTTTTTTCTTTTTTTTTAATCGTCACCTTCCTTCCCTCGTCACTGATGTTAATTCTCACTGAATCGAGGGTGCGAACGGCGAGGGGGAGCGGGCGGGAGGCGGGGGGGGGGGGGCAAGGTCAGGATCGCGATAACAACGTTACACCTCCTACACGTCCGGCGTATTATATGCAGGGCTGATCGGTTGTGTGCGCGATGCGTGCTGCCGCGATAGTCGCCGACGGTGCAGTGCAGCGGCGCCGGCGGGTGGATGCTCGTCCTCGTCCCCCCCTCGGCGACCCCTCGAGAGGGTCCCTTCTCCACCTGCCTCGACGCCCGCCATCCACCCCCCCACCCCCCCCACCTCGCCCTCGCCCACGGCTTCAGGTTCCTCGTGCGCAGTCGGCGAACCAACTTGTCCGTCCCGCGTCGATCTCTCTGCCTTCTACTTGCGATCGCGGCCAACTCGCGACCAACATTAATGTCTGTGAGAGACATGGCGCGGGACTCGAGGAACCGGGTGTTTTTTTTTTTTTTTTTTTCTTACCCATTTACTAGAAGTTTGATAAATTTACAATTTTAGACGAGATGGGAATCGTGAACCGACGTATTGTGACGGAGATTTGGTTCGACGGTGAAGGTTTCGAAAAGAGACAAAATGTATGTTTACTGTTTATATATTTTATATTTATGTTTAGTAGATGCTAGACGTACTTTTTGTCTCTTGATGACCCACGTCGACGAAAAAAATTTTCGTCGAAATTTATTACTGTTGGAAAAATTTGTACTAAACTTCACGTCCGAGCAGGTTCACTTTATATTTACGTTGTTTCTTACATTTCTGTTAACGAGTGTGACGCAAATTTTTGTAATATTAACGGTTAACTTTTAATTTTGATATTTTATTTTTTTCCTTAGTCATAGACTAAGAAATGGTTAAGACAAACCAAAAATTTTAAAGGACCTGCTGGGGAATTTTGATCAAATGTCTTACAGGATTTTAACGCACACCCTGCATAATGCGAGACGTTAAACATTGTTCAACGAAACTTTGAAGTAGCAGGTACCGTACCTACTGTTTCATACGATTGTATCCGTATACTGAAACTAGAGTTAGAATAGCTCCTGATAATTGTCCTATGTGCTATGATAAAACACGCTAAATATTATGTCTGTAGACCAGAAACTTCTGCAATGAATTATAAATTTTTCAGACTAGATCGATCGTTTGCTACGTACTCCAGCTATCTAATTGTAAAAGCACACGCGTGGTTATGCGAGAATGAATAGTTACAGGATGACGTTCGTGTATCGACGAACCATTGAACAAAAAGTCTCTGTTTTGCCAATTCGGAATGACGTTGAAGGAGTCGAGTTTTTTTTTTTTAACAATAAGTGAAACGTCTTTAGCGACGAGGCTGATAAATAAAAATGAGAAATTGCTAATTCCCCCTATCCTTCGTTGACTCTCTCTCTCTCTCTCTTCCTCTCTTTCTCATTCTCTCAGCCTCATTTGAATTTATAAGCCATTTCAAACAGGCATATTTTGAGTACTCCAAGTCACGGTAAATCATTCATATAAATTTCAGAAGGTTTCACTTCTGTCGAGCGTGATTGCCACACGCAAGTTTTGTTTTTTTTTTTTTTTGTTGCAAATAGACGAGTATACAATGCGTTAAACTTTGCCACGGTATATCGAATTTTCGTCAACCGTAATGGATCGACGTTAAGAACTTGGACCTCGTACATCAGAGGTATGACAAACGCCAACCTGTCATAATAAACATGAAATCGCGTGTTTTCAATACTGACACTTGAGATTGACGCGGGTCAAGTGCCGGGCTGCAGGCTGCTGGGCTGAGAGTCAGCCGCATGAGGCAAATTGTACCTCGTGAAAGGCTGTCCGAGACGAGGATCGCATCGCGACTCCTCGGCACACTTGGCGGTCCCCGTAGTCGATACATGCACTCTCGTCTCTCGTACGGACAGGGCACGTTAATGTGCGGAAGTGTGAGTCAGTTAGGTGTGGATCTTGGAAAGAGGCGGGAGGTTGCGTGGATCAGCTGCACGTGGCCGGCACGTGGGTTCGGTTCATTCATAGACACGCGGATGAGGAGGAGAAGGAGGAAGGAAGGAAGGAAGGAAGGAAGGAAGGAAGGAAGGAAGCGACGAAGGGAGTTAGAAAAGGGGCTTTGGGACGAGCGGGGAGGGTGGGAAGGCAGCCGGGCGGTCGGCTTTGCCCCGAGGAAACGTTGTCGGGCGACCGCGAGGTCAGGCGTGATATCTAAATCGGGCGTCTCCGTCGCACTCGCAAATTCCCTCCGTCTCCACCGTGCTTCTCTTTCTCGCACCAACGTGGCGAAGCGCCATCCTCGTTTCCCTCTCTCTCTCTCTCTCTTTTTCTCGTACCGCCGACAAGGCCAACGACGCTACTCAATGACCTTCTTCAACGACCCTCCGAGGCCCGCCAAAATACCCGTTTGACCTTCCGCCTTCGGACAACCGATCTCGTCCCACAATTCTGATATACATGAACGTTTGATCGCGACGCTTCTGCATTGCAACAGATCAGCGAAATGCCGAGAGACTGGCTCGTTTGAGGAGGAAGGTTTCTCTATGCGACATATTGATCCGCAAGGAGGGGGGGAGGGTACAGCTTGGACGGTCTAAAATCATACCTATTTTGAGGAGTTGTTTTTTTATTTTTTTAAGGAAAATCAAAACGCTTGGAGCAATTTTAGTTCGAAGGCTTTATTAGACATAGTTTCGAAAACATTGTAGAATTCTGTCATTGAAATTAATAACAAAATGGTGGCACGATGCATATGAGTTGCGAACAACCACGTTTTTAATCCAGTGGCGCAGATTCCTCGCTCAATTTTTATCCGTTCAACTTGAAATTTTGACGCAATCTTTGAAACTTGTACATATATCGATTCGAGCTTGTGGCTAATTGTTTGAATTTCGATCCCAAAATTTTTCATACTAATTTTTTCAGCAATTTTTTATCCACAATTGTATGTACATGAAAAGATTTTTTTTTACCATTTGGGCTACGCACTCGAACCCGAAAGGGTGTTTTTAACTCGAATTTTTTTTCTGTTACAAGTTGGACAGTGATGTCGAGAGATGCGCCACTAGAAAAGCCCTCGAGTTCGGAATCGTTCGCTATTAAAATCCTCATGCCACCATTTTGTTATTAATTTCGATGAAAAAATTCAAAACGGTGTTTAAACTATAAACGATAAACCTCTCAAGCTGAAACTGCTTTGAGTGTTTTCATTTTCTTTAAAAAAAAAATCCAAAAATAAGTATGATTGCCAAATCCCCCCTTGACATGCCTTACTTTGGAGGGTGGTTTCAACCCCTTAAGGTATTTAATGGCAGGCAATCAAAAAATACCTATTCCTTAGTTTTTACCCTTCTATAACATATTAAAAAAGAAATGAAATCGCAGAAATCGATCTGGCATACACCTTCCTTGTGAGACATAATGGTCGACGACATTCGGAGGATCATCGCACGCGTAACCAACCAACACCCCTGCAATTCCCGACAAAGTGTCACCAGATTTAACACCTATAGGAGCGTGCGGCGAACCGCCAAGTGCCAGCCGACAGCGCACGCCGTGCCGTCCGGACTATTCCGACCACGTTGCAGGCGCGGTGGCGACTCTAGAATTTCAGTCGGTTTCAAAATCGCGAATAAGCCCGACTCGCTTGACATTTGGTTGCCGTTGCGTTTGGAAATTCGTCAAACTTCACCCCAATGCTTCGGGGTCCACGGTCGTTCGTTCGAATATCCTTTCGGGCCCAACTTTCAGATCCCATTAGGCCAGGAGAAGAAGTCCTAAAGCGCGCCCTAACGGCGGAGCGAAAAGAGCGCGGGCGGGGAATCCCCTGGCAATAGAATTCCGAGGCACAGTAGTAACGGCACTGTGAGGTCAGCCGACCACCGCATAGACGACCCGAGCAGAGATCACTGATCTCCGACCACTTGTGGCAGAGTGTAGCCAGCCAGTCAGAGCTAAACGGTCGAGTAAAAGTAGAAAAACCAAGTCCGAGACACGAGGTTGCTTACACTTGTAAAGTCTTACACTTCTCGTTCACCGGCAGAGCCATTTTATTACACACGCGTGATACGAACGCGTTTTGCGAGTCTATCAAGAATACGATACCGCCAATGGAATATCGGGGGTAATTTCTTATTGCGATGAAAATGTGCCGTGGGAAGGCATTGCACCCAGCTTTAATATTTTCCCTGGAATCTCTCGGAACTCCTGCGGCAAAGCGGATGCTACTTAGGTTATTTTACCGCAACGGTATGCGAAATCCGATTTTGGACAATCTTCAAAGAAGCCACGGCACACCAAACATTTTGCGAATTTATATTTACGCAATTCTGAAACGGAGGCTTAAGGGTAGAGATAAAACGTACGTTCTGACTCGCGTGCTTCATAAATGTCTGCCCACGTTATAACTCTGTGCCTAACGACCCAGACTTGACATTTTATTTCACTACGGTAAACAACGGAAATTACGCAAATTACGTTACGAGACAAGACGCTGAAGTATGACAAAGACATTGCGAGTACAGACTCGACTGACTGGATTATGTGAGACCAAAAAGCGGTGCCCGTTAGTGGCAGGGAGGAGCTTTGAAGAGGTTTCGAATAAACAGTAAACCGTGAGTAAAACAAGTTCGGTCTCTGAGTCTCGGCCAGTAAGGTCGCAGGAATTAATCGCCGTTACACTTCCCCCAGTTCACGATCATCCCTTTACGCGGAGAACGATATCGAGGGTCGATGCCGTCAGACGCGAATGAGGGATTTAGATGTAAATTTGGAATTCCATGCCTGTAGCCTGCAAGTACGAAGCAAGCAGCTCTCATAGCTATGCTTTTAGCCCCGAGGAACGGGCCATTGATTTGAGGGGAACGCCCGCCTCCCAGATCTGCGACGAAGGGTCTAAAGAAGGAAACAGAGTAGAAAGAGAGACTTTGAGAAATCCGCAAAGAGGTTAAACATTTCCGAGTAGGTACATTTCAACCCCCGACTCCCGATCCTCGTACCTAAATCGGAACGACGCTTGCGCGTCCCCCTCTGTGCAGTTTCTCATGTACAAGGGCAAAGTGGTGGTACGTAACTGTAGCTGGTACAACATTCAAAATGGATTCCATAAGACGTCAGAATCGCTTGCAGTTATTACAGAGCAATTTTTGGAGAGGGGAAGGAAAACCGGTTCCAACTTTTCTCGACGCTTATCTAGGTACAAGATGAACCGTTACGTTGGGTCTTAAGCTCTCCCCGGTGATTTGACGTGGTGTCCAGTAAAAAATCCGTAACCAATTCAAGGATATTACCAGGAAATTTTCAAGTTATTGGAGGACATTAAAAACAGAATATTTCCAGGAGATAAGAAGAATTCAAGGATAGTTTCCAGGACCGCTGAACACCATTCTCGATCTCGAGAACATCTTCGAACCGGGTAATTTTTGCTTTAGGGATGCTAATAGACGTACAACCCTGCAGGTGTAACACCATTGCACTCTTTCGACCGTCTCGGAATCTCCTCCCCTTGTACGCAGGTACACCCTAGCATGAAATTCCCGGCGTCCCGGTAAATCCAAATTAACAAAAGGCAATTTTCTAGTTACAGCTAAGCTGGCTAATGGGTTCAATTTTAAAGCTCATAAAAACCCTCCCACCTGCCCGACCGGGGACCCCACGGTACCCGTAACCTCGCGAGTTGCGCGCGCGTCTCATGGGAATCAATATCCGCGAGTTGCTCCTCCGCACGGCCTCTCCCGCCGGCCCCGCGGTGCTCCTCCGGGAGGCCGACGGCACCGGGGCTACCCTCCGATAAACGTGATTTAGAGGAAGGAGGAGGAGAGGTGAAGGTAGGGGCGGCACCCCGCCGTCCCAACCGCCCCGAACCCCCGCCGCAACTACAAAACATTCAATTTGAACGTCAGGTTAAAACGAAATGGATTTTCCCTCCCGGCGTAGTACAGTCTAGCAGAAATTTTGTTGTCAGGTACGATGTCCTCACAGAGAGACACTCTCCAGGGGTCGAGCGCCTCGCCAGTCACTTCCCAATCGCTTCCTGCTCGTTGTCCATTATCAACTAGGACATTGCGTCCAGTTTTCCTGGAAATATCCTTGAATATCGCTTGTCCTTTAAAAGCCCTCGAAATTATCCTCGAATTTATCTTGACTTCCGGAAATATTCTGTTTTTAATGTCCTTGAATTTGTTACGGATTTTTTACTGTACGCCACGTAGGATAAGGTACGAAAGTTTACCGACTGACAGGCTCAAGGGGTGGATAACATCCGAGCTCTAACCAACGCCGGAAGATGTACCTAACCTAACGTCAACGGTTTTAGATTTTATGCTCAAGCGGGAGATGCTAAACGAATAATCAGGAAAAACTCGCTGACGCGCAGTATTTTAATTACCGGTGGTTGACGATCAGAAAAGCTTACAATCATCCCTGCTTAATCCTTGTACCAAAGAGCGTAGTATTAATTAATTGTCTGCACCACTAAAGGGTTAATTCTGCCTCATAAGTCAGAAATCACAGACCAATTGCGACCATCGCTTATACAGGCGTCCCGGAACGAACTCGGGGACAGAAGAATAACGATTTTTTGTTTTTAATGTCTCTTATGAATCCAGTTTTTTACACGCCATGGTATATAATATATATATTAATGTACATTATAACTTTGGCGGCGCGCGCGCGCCTCTCAATCCGTGTGTTCATGTTTTCAATCTGGTATTTGTGCGCTTATATATATATATATATATATGAAAGTGCGCGTGTGTCGGAGGGGAGGTAAAAGGGGTGCAGAGAGTCGGGACGTAAAGAAGTGGGGAAGGGTGCCGTTTGGTGGGGCTGAAGGAAGAGGAGGAGGAGAAAGGACAGGAGGAGGGGGCAGTAGAGGGAGGGGTGGAGGGAAAGGGGGACCGAGAGGGAGAATACGGCGAATGCGATTTGTATTTGAAATTTCGTTTCACTCGCGCGCTGTTTCTTTCCGCCCGGAGCTATCGATCCTACGGGAATGTTAAAAGTCGTTCTTATTGGGTCTTTCTCTCTTTGAACGGGCCGCAACAACGGCGTACCTCCTCCTCCCCTTCGCCCCGTCCTTTGCCCGTCTATCCAGCTCCTCTTCCACCGTCCCCCCCTCGCCGTCTACCTCTCAGCCACTGGCTTGGAAAAATTCAAAGTATGCGTAGACCGGGTATTTTCCTATACACACGAAATTTTCTGTTCTTCTTGTTTTTTTTGATTGCATCTTTTTCAAAGCTCCATACACGATAAATCCTTGCCTCTTTTCATCTCCATCACTATTATACGCGTTTATTACACCCGGATTTAAATTCTGCGTATAACGTGTATATTTTGTATTACGCACAATTTCATCAACGCATACATTTACGCGATAGGATTCTAAATTACGGGACTCCGTATCTCGGCACTTACATTTATGTCCAGCCGAACTACCGTGTGTGTAACAAACGGATCGTCCCGTACGTTCTATGCCTGTATACCAGATACGTCTCCCTACTACTGCTGCGGGACACAGGTATTTTATGAGTAAAAACGCGAAAAACTGGCTATAAAAAAGAATTTATTAGTTCGTACCTCTGTCGGATTACTTCCGTTCCGGCATACATATCTCCGCGCATATACACACGGGATATATTTCAAACATGGACGACTACATAGTGCAGGCGGATCGCTCTCTGTTCAATTTGTTTTCTCTCTGAGCTTTTTTTCATATATATATTTTCCTTACAGGGTCGGGATTTTTTTCCCTGTATCTCCGTTTTTTTTATTTCATTCCTTCTATCCTCTCTCGGGGCTGAAGAATCGGAACAAAAACGATTTATGTACAGCTACTCGTTGAGACAGATCAATGTAACAGTTTTTCTTTTTTTTTTTATATATTGAAATCTTTTTTCAATCGAAATTTTTATCACCCGCTTATTACTTGTCGTCCTAAGAGTTTTCCGATTTAATTTACTTTCCTTCAATGTAGATACCATTCCATATAAGTCACACGCACATCACGCAGCACCGTTTTATATTTTTACGATGGTTGTAAACGCATTATACTCATCCTAGCTGGAGAACCATGCTGCCGTCCCATTAAAATCCTCAGCACCCAAGCATCGCTGACCAATCGTATAATCCGCGTTTTATTCCGATGCTCATACACGGCCACTTTTTACAGCCAATAATTATAACAATACTAATAAAAAAAATTTCAAAATATGCTTGGGATATATATATATATATATATATGGATATCAACACGGTGCGGAATACTGCAACATATTGGCCAATGATATAAACGGATAAACTGCCCCTCGCGTCATTGGAACTCCGACGAGTGGATAGGCAAAATATTGCAACGAGTCGAACTGCATGGAAAACCCGATGATATTTAATTCAGGAAATTTTACAACAAATATCTAAAGCTATAATGCCTTGCAGAGTTTGGAAGCAAGCCACATATTATATGCACAAGGTGTGCTCGGAGATTCGCGAGTATGGGTATCATGGTGCATCGGGGATGCTGCAGGGGGAAATTTATGCACAATATATCTACCCATAGCATAAAGAGCACATGGGAATACATGCTGCATATTCCGAAGGCAATGCAATATCTTTCGCTCTTTCGAGAGTTGCAAATAGAGTTTAAAAGCTCTTTGCAGAAATATGCTGCTGAAGCCTGAAATAGAGTCTATGGAGTAGAAACATCCGAGGAGTAAGTAGATGTGTATGTGGATAAATTGGTGTATCCGTATGCAGTTGTAGGTATTTACTACATACTATACGCGTAATGCGAGTACAAGTATGAGAATAATGAAAAAAAATTCATCAAACTGGATTCAAGATTCGCGTGATATGTAATAACGAGGATGCTTCGAGGGAGAGAGAAATTGTTCAAAGATCAACTATAGTTACGAAACAATAACTGCCAGCTGATTTTGTCAAAGTGGATCATTTAGCCGGTTTTCGCTGGCAAAAGTTTCTCTCTCAAAAAGTGGAAAAAAGTGTTGGAACGACGCAGTCTCGTCGTGAATTCGCGACAAAGTTTTTGCAGAATAATCGTCACATAAATAACAAGGTATAAACTTTCCTCTATAATAACAAAACTAAGTGTAAAGTAGAATAAAGAGAGATTGGAGTGTGGAGGCGACGGGGGCAGGAGAGGAAAGGTGTGACGAGACGGTGGTTACAGGGACGAGGAGAAAGATATGAATTATGCATTTGCATGGCCGACTCTGTTCCCGGTGCTTCGCGCCATCTTCGGCACTTCGGGACGCAGTCCCTTTTATTTTACTTCTTACTTTTCGCACTTTTCACCTTTTTGTCACTGTATTTTTCTTCCACGATCTCCTCAATTAACGAATGGCGAAAATGCACTATCAGCAAGAGTGGAAATAATTGCATATTCACTAGGCTGGTTCGTTTGTTAACTTTTCTTTCTTCTTTGCGGTGCCACTCGAAAAATTTGTGAGAAATACTGGAAGAAAAATTGTCGCAAAATCTGGAGGAGGTAGGAAAATATTTAGAGGTCGCTACCAATTATTGTAATATTTGTTATTCGTTTTTGTGTCTACACCTTACGGACTTGTTATATATTCATTAGTTTATTTTTTTTTTTTGTACCGTGGTTCAATTAATCGTTCACCAATCAACAGCAAACTGCGCCTAACAATTCCGGAGTTAGCTGTTCTCATCTTCTATCCGAAATATTATTCGTCTCGGAGAAATTTGGATAACAGTTTTTGTTACCCAAACAGGAGTATCGCATCACCTTAATGTCCTAGTTTCATTTTCAGTAGTGATTTTTATAAACAATGATCAACCACGATGCGAAAGAAATAAACTAATACATATATACAAGTCCGTAAAGTGTACACTTGAAAATGAATAAAAAATATGAAAATAATTGGTAGCAGCCTCTAAATATTTTCTTATGATTAGATTAAAAAATGAACCACCCTAATATGTATGCTTGCAGTTATCCGCGTGACCTCGGTGCAGAATTCCCGACCTACGCCACGAAGCCGAGGAGGATATTTTACGATGGGCAAGCCGGAGGTGAAAAGGGAGCGACCCTTTGGCTCGCCCGTTTATCCCCGCAGGGTTAGTTCGGAATCCCGGCAACTGTCGCAGCCATCCGACCAACCGGTCCAACCCCTATCACAGACGCCTTGGGGTAGGTCTTTCCCAAGGCTGCGTGAGCCATCCTCGTCGCCGAGTTGACCCGTCCCGTCGGCCCGAGCTAAGCCCCCGGATATTCCGGCGACTTGAAAAGGGCTGAGGAAGCTGGGTCGAATTACGCCGTGAAATTAACGAGCTCGAGAGTTGTTAAGACCTCGGAAAAACAGAGACGATCGCCTTCGGCCTCCGAGAATTAGCTCGTTAAACATTCATAACACCCGAGATCCACCGACGCTCAAATGTCGTCGTACGGCATCTTGACAGTTCCAAGGACTCGACGCGATCATGCGATTCAATTGTAAGTCCTAACGACCGTGAATCCGGTTCACCGCGATGAGGGCGTCAGCAGTGGACGTCGAAAGAGCGTAAGTCACAGCCCGGGGGTCGACTATGTAATTCCACATGTCCCACCATCCAAGCATTCTGATTGGTTTGCAAAGTTTAATCAACGAATCAGAATGATTGGATGATGAGCAATATGAAAAGTGAAATTACACGACCGACCCTCTGATTGAAAGGATTCGTCTAACCCCGACGACGCGTACGCCCTTACAGGGACCGGGACGTTGTCGTACCGTCCGAGGAGCTGATAGTAGCTGCGGCCGGATTCGGCATCTGGCAGATGATCATAGCCGCGATTTCGTGCGCAATGATCATGATCCACATGCTGAACGGGAGTCTGGAACCGGTACAGCACTTGGCCGGATGGTGGTGCGAAAAGCCCGCGACTCTTCGGAGCTGGACAAACCAGGAATGGATTACTTACAGCCACGCAGACGCGGTATGCCCATTAACCCGCCAGATTATCCCTAGCAGAAACGTTTTCATCGCCATTATTCGCGCTCCGAACAGCCCAAACTAGACGACGAAGTCGCAGGATTTGCTGGGACACGTAAAGCCATAAGACTCACTCCGGAACTATGGAACGATCGATTCAGGGGTTGCCGCATGTTCAGGTATGACTTCGCCTCTTTAAGGGGTGTTCCATTCGAACGGAGTCCAACGATAAATCGACTCAACGAGGCTGGTACGGTAAAGTGCAAGAGGTTTCATTATAGCAGAAAATTCGGAAGGACCGTCGCCGAGAAGGTTCGCGTTAAATATCTATGCAGCCATTGGTATGTGGGTACGTCCTCTTCTATCTATTCCTCTTCCTGCAGTTTCGTATGGCATGCAATCCGGAGTACGAGCGTGCGCTGTGGGAAGTGCTTATGATATCCGGTAAGATCACGGGTTACCTGACCTTCGGTTGTTTGAGCGACCGGATTGGCCGTCGTCCCGTCCTCCTGATCGCGAGCGGAGTGACTCCGTTTACAGCAATGGGTCTCGTCTTCTCTCCGAATTACGTCACGTACGTGGTGGTCCGGACTTGTCACAGTTTTTTCCACGGTGGCTTCATCGTCAACTTCATTATGGCAGCCGAACTGAGCAGCAACGTCGCACGGACTCGGATTATGGCGTTCGCGTGTCTCGCTTACGGCCTCGGCGTTGGGGTGACACCGACGCTCCTCGAGGCGATGGGATCGATGGACCATTTGTTACTGGTGATCAACGTTCCGGTCGCCGCATTTTTCTTGGCCCTGGTCTTCTTCGTGCCTGAATCACCTTGCTGGCTCTTTTGCACGCGGAGGTCGGCGCAACTTGGCGCGGTGATCCAAAAGGCGGGCAAGACGAACGGCACCCCAATTCCCTCGGACTTCCACGTGGTCTACGTCGAACACAGCGACGTGGAGAAGCAGCTGTCCCGAGGGTGGCCGAGTTTCTGGAATCTTCTGAAAGCCTCTGGGGTAGCCTGCGAGATGATCAGCATCGGGTACCTCGTCTGCCTGTCCGGCGTGATAAATGGAGGTGCTCAGGCGAAGCTGATCTACAACCATAAACGGGTGCCGGTCTGGTATGCGATCATCGGGCACGTAGAAATGGCTGGGATCATCGTCAGCCAGTGCTGCCTCCTTATGATGGGTCACAAGAGGCTCCTTCACCTCACGATATTCCTCTTCCTCATCACCACCTTTATACTGATGGCCAATCTCCAGGACGACTACTTCACCACCACAGGACCCGCCACCACTCTTCTTTCGGCCAACATCTTCGCCGTCGGGCTTGGCTACGGCACCTTGCTCAACTATGGGGCAAGGACCGTGCCTACTCTACTTCGCGGCACTTATACCGGGATGTGGAACGCCCTTTGGGTCGCATTCACCTGGGCAGGGACTCGCCACTTTTACAACTACCCCGGGTTCACCAGCGTCGCCGTCATTTCTATCCTCCTTGCCGCCCTGTTCACTTTCAACATCCATAATGTACTCTGGCGTGAGATGCCCGACACGGTCTTCGATGCCGTCAACTTCAAAGAGTTAGTAACGCTAAATTTTGCATTATGAACACTGGGGTGGTGCTTGTTTAGGGTGGTGACGAATTTTTCCGCCCCGCCCCTAAATAAATTTGGAATAATTCAAAAACAGTTGCCTAATTTTTTCAGATTTTTACCTCAATTCTAAGATTGCTAATTCAGCAAAACCTGACTTTTTATTATTTAGAAGTAGTGCAATTCGTATAGATTGCTTGGTATGATGATGTGTATTTTGCTTCAGTTAGTAGCACTAATGCCCACTAAGACCTCGTAGTTACAGATTTTTTGGAACATTATTACTATTGCAATAAAATATAGACCAAGAAAAAAAAGTTTTTCCAATGTGAGTTGATATAAGAAACTTCAATTACAAATCGGACTGTCTTAGAAACGAGGTAAAAAAAATGAAAAAATAAAGCAATTATTGTTGAATTATTGGAAGTTGATTTGGGTGGTAAGGCGGAAAACATTTGTCAACACCTTAAACAAGGACTACCCTAATGAACACCTTAGTGGGGTGTTTCGCTGATTTCGAAAAAACCAACCTGCTTTTCGAGCAACTTACATTCTACATTTGAAAACAAACTAAATATCCCACGTAGGTACATGTGCATATATTTTCTGACAAGAGATAATCCACCCTTTTAGCAAACCGAAGCCGAAGAGATGGTCCCTGACAGATTCGCGGTTCATCGCTGGTCACTGAGGTCAACGCCTCGAGTAGAAATAATTGTCGAGAAAAGATAGGGTGAACACCCCTGCAATGAAGAGGTAAGCTCTTTTCCTTCGGAAAAACGTTTTGTAAGATAAATGAGAATTGTGGCGAACAATGGCTGAGCCATCATCTTTTATAATGGACAGTTTGCTCTCTACAAAATGATAAAGTAGAGTTCTGCCGCTGCTGCTGCTGCAGCAATGCCTTTGAAATCAGGAGAATAAATTTCAGAAGAAATTCGATTACACCGGCTCTGTACCTCTCCTGTCCTGTGGCCAAATTTTCCTAAATATTTTTCAGCTCATTTTTATACGAGACGTGGCAACACTGTGTTTGGCCAATCGATTTACATAGACGCTGTGGATGTTGGGGATGTATGTCTCTCTCTCTCCCTCTCTCTCTCTCTTTTTCTCCTCCTTGTCTGGGTATATACACACCGAGTTGTCAGTGCTTCGTTCTGTCGGCAAATATTCCATGAATTTATAACGCGAGAGAGCTCTTTTTCATCGGTCGAGTCAGCGGAGGGTAAGGCTAGGTTCCCATTTTAACATCGCTCTGTTGTATGTACCTACACATGCGTACGAACGTCCCGGAATCAACGCTTCTCAACCCTGAATCGGAGCGATCTAAATCTGAAATAATCATAAGAAATCGGAGGATGACCAGCGATCAATTTTTTTGAATCTTGCTTCTACTCACCGTCGTCAGTAACGTAAATTGGGTGAAATAAAAGGAAACGGAAGAGAGGTAATTCTTGTACAATGCAAATTGGCTCTTCCTCTCGACATCAAAGATGTGCTGACAAGGGAGGGAGAGAGGAAAAAGAAGATTCGTTTTTTGCCGCAGGATCCGAAGATTGCATTTATGGTATTACCAGAAGAATGAATCCCATGAGAGAGAGAGAGAGAGAGAGAGAGCTGAGTCTGTAGATACGGCACTTTCATTTACTATGCATTTAATACATCACCTGCGCACTGTTGCATAATGGATTATATTCTCAACGGCGACGACGACATGCTTTATCTCATACCTTTTATCAACGTTTCTCCATTTCGAGAGAAGTAGGTAGTTGAAAGGACACGTCGAATAACTTCGAATAACGATAGTAGCAATTAAAGTAATGATGATGACGTTAACGACGATCGTAACAACAGCATCAAACTAAAAGCAGCTACGATAATAACAACAATAACAACAACAACAACATCGGCAATTGTACCGAACCAAGAATGATGTCCCAGCTCTGCACGTTAGGGACAAAGAAGAGACGGGTTTTCTTCTTATTGCATTATTTCAGCTTTGTCCTTCGTCCCCTCTCCGCCTTCCTCGTCCTCCACACCCCCTCCGATTGCTCTCGGCTCTTCTCGTTCATATATATATATATATATATATATGCGTATTTCAGTACCACTTTATACGTTTCAGCCGAGTCTCTCGTTCAGAGATACCTACATCCTACGGATCTAATTGATGACTTTCAGATTAAGTTACAAATCGACTTCTTTCGACATGTTTCTTCGATCGAATATCACTCGAACTTTTTCGAAGCTGCAGTACACGTCCAACACTATTTGCCATCCTTCTTTCCTTGGGTTGAACAGGGGGCAAGAGTACAAAGCATTACCATAGGAGCCTGAAATTACTGGGTTCTCTATTCTCATCCTAATTATTTCTCGTTGATCGTCGGTATCCGACGTATATTCATGGAAAAAAGTAGATGCAGCAAATTGCGAGAACGGTTAATTTGAAGGCTTGCATGGGGAGAATTTTTGAGGAACAAGTGAAAGAATTCTCATCACATATAATATAGCGAGATAAAATTCAACTCACTCTCCAGCCGCTGGAGAATATGGAAGTCTCTTTTTCCGTGTGCCGGGTTTTTATGCCATTACGAGCCATTTAATCATAGAGGCCACCTCTGTTTTATGGACCCGGTGAACGACTGGGTATAACTGCTACTCCTTTATACCCCTTACAGCATTCCATCGCGTAAATATTTTATTTCGCGCGTGGCCTGCGAATGTTAAGGTTTGGTTTGGTTCGGTTCAATTTGGTCCGTTCGGATCTCTCTCAAGTAGGCAGGGTATAACTAAGTATCGGCATGTCTCCTCGTCAAAGTGCACCAACCAGTCACTGTCGCCATACCCGTCGTCCTCGTCGTCGTCCAACTTCCAGAATTTATGAGCACCAGTTTTTGCATGATTTATAAGGCTAAATTACACTTGTAAATATCGATAAAGCGATCAGATAGCGGACAGTCAGTCGAGCGCTGGACTAACTGATTTATATTCGTTTGTCCACCTTATCCCAAGGATGTCAAAACGCATAACCGACATGGCCTTACTGAGGATCGTTCCAGAAGGACGGATTCAAAAGAATTAGTTAAAGGAAAAGGGTGAGCGTATTTCTGCCCATGCAAAAACCAATTGCTTAATCATGAAACATTGTCAAACGTAACTACTTCGATTCAATAACGGCAATTATCAATTTCAGCACCATCTCGAGTTGGGTTTTTAATTTTTTTTTTTCCAACTACTTGTAACCAAGATAAGTGCACATTTTACAATGCAAGAAAAATTTTCGATTAATCGAATCAATCCAAGACGTGAGAATTCTATTTATAGGACGTCTGTTAACCAGCTTTTCAGCCTAATGAGCACGATCACAAATTTGCCCTTCTTTAAATTTCACTGTGCCACCTATTTTTGAGAAATTGAATACTTTACGTTTGCCTATCGCGTTTGCCACAAAAAATAATAATTTGCTGGATCAGCAAATTTTAGTGTAAATATGTCACAGCAAGAATTTTAAATATCGAAGCAGAAACCAGAACAGTAAAACAAATATTTTGCAAGCATAGCCAAGTGGCGTTTCGATGTAGCAAACCCGGTACTTAAACTTGCAAAATTCTAGCTGTTGTGACAAATTTTTCTGCTATGACTGTGTAGCTCAGTTTATTCTTCACGATTATACGTGGATTCGGTGTGGTTGTGCTCTTTCCCAGAGCCCTGGCAACATTCACAGTAGTTAATTCTTCTACGAGAGGAGAAGCAACGAAATTGCTACAGTGGCTGATACATGGTTGAGCCAAGTTTAGAATCGAGTGTGGAAAATATTCATTTTCGACAAATAGGTAGCACAGCAATACTGAAAATGGTGTAACAAGTTAGTAAGAAAAAAGCAATAAATTTCATCAACCTAATTGAATGTGAAAGAAAAGAAATTAATAGTTGTGCTAGCTCAGGTATCAAATCAGTCACGATTTTCATAAGAATATATGGTACCAACAAATTTAGCGATAAAGTAACTATACAAAAAAAAATCGATTTCCATAAAAATATTCGCCTTAATTTGTTTGTGAAATGGTGAATATTTATCGGCAAGAAAAAACCTTCGATCAAGGAGTGAAAAATATATTTATAAAGCTTGTGTAAAAATTTGAGACTGATCGGTCCAGCCGTTTCCAAGAAATCTTGCTCACCGACTTTGAAAACGTAGTTTTCAGAAAAACACGTGCAAAATTGCACAAGCTCTTGAATATATGTAGATTACGAAATGAAATTTTAAAAAAACGATTTTTGAAAAGTCCCGACCAGACTATAACCCCTTTTACAACTTTCTTTCGTCAGCCTTTTATACACGGAATACGCGGAGTCCTTTCAGCCTGCAACAGCTTGGCACAAGCAGCTGCGCGGCTGGTTCGTCCTCCTCCGAAGAATTTGCGATACGAAGACGAGATCAGGCAGCTGAATCTGGGTCCGAAGAAAGAGGAAGAACCGCATAATTTCGTATTACCATGACATCTCAGAATCCGTGACTCGAATATAAATATACAAAGGAAAAATATCAATCCGTCGACATCATTCCAGGTTAATTGTACATACAGTGAAAGTAGGTAGGTACGTAGGTATGCATGTATGTATGTATGTATGTACACGTGCACGCAAACTCCGTTAGGTGTATAAATCACTCACAAGACGTGTGAAAAAATAGCCGATGACCTTTTTTTCGAGAGCGTGGAAAAGGGATCTCTCTATTTATCGTAGGATCGAAGAGGAAGGTTGATGGTATAAAATGGCTCCTGGGTAACAGGTGGCGGCCACCAACGCGGGCGGGGAGAATATCGTGATGGGCCGAAGACATTGGGTACCTGCCGGCCACCTGACGGTCTCGTGCCCGGAACTCGAAACCCGGCGTAGAGATTCGGTTGCGTATATTTTGGGTATCGCGTTCTAACGCGGCTACCTGATCATTATCGCTTGAAGTGGTGGTTACCTCACGAGAGTGCAGGAGTAGAACGGGGTGCGGACGCACGATGAAAAGCTCAAGAATCGGAAAGACTCCCGCGGACCGTTTAATTTAGTTATTTATAACAACGGAAATACATGTATTATGTATAAAACGATTTTCTTTTCTCGCATGAAATATACCAGTGTGAAATACTTTTTCCTTCTTTATTTACGGTTTGACGAGTTATGCGATCTGGAATTGTTATACGCAATTATCCATTTAACAAAATTGTTCGTCCCTCCAAACATACGCTTATCATCGCACAGCAATTTATTAATTGTTTTCAAATGTCTGACGTTCAAGTTTTGTAGTACAAAGTGTCTTTCGCCTTTCTGTTCTTATCAGAATTTAAAATCCTCTCTCTGTATTTCATTTATTATAATTTTGTGTTTTTTTTTTTTTGTTTTTTTGACAGTGACTTAGCTTTTACGTATGAGTTGTGCTGATAATACGCGAAAGGTGTTACAATGATGGCGACTCGTACATTGCCATATGCCGATCCACGTTCTTTGCGTTTCGAAGATCAATCGATCGATTTTTGTCGTGTTTTCGATATCGATGATTTTGAAATTTATACGAGATCGCTAGGATCACTACCAAGACTTTTAACAACACCGGGATAGGTTTACCCTCGAGAAAATGGTCGAGAAACTTTTTCCATATGAAACCGTCACGGTATGAGTTATACGGTTATGTCGTAGATAGACAACTCTGTTGGATGTCGGGGAATTGCGAATGCTGCGAGGTCAGCAGAGTTGGCTCGGATTGAACGATGGCGAAAATTTATGTGTTTACGAAAAGAGTTGCAGCACAGCTACACGTATAACGATACGTTGCAACTTTTGTTCAACATACGCTATATTGCTTTCAACTTTTTTCCAGTAACGTTACAGACGCTGATCGATGAAATCTAGTCCAGCTACGCGCACTGCAGGCTTTGAAAAATATTCAGAAGTGACGTCTTTTTACCGATGTAATTATTACCAGCGATACCAAGACAGCTTTAACTGTGCTTTTACCAGACTCGGTTACAGATGCAATACACATATGTGATATGGTATGGTTTTACGTAAGTAGGTAACAGACCCCCATCCCTTCCATACACGAGAGCAAATATATTATTCATTTACTTCGTACCTTTTGAATAATTCACCCGAGGAGAGAATCTGGATTCCAACGCTTTATTTTTTTCCTCCCCGCGATGAAATTTCACCGAGTTTTCTTTTCAACGTAAACCCTATACATATATACATGTATAATGTATATATATATACCTGTAGAGAGGAATGCAATTATCAACAGGAAATAAAAATCAATTCGGAAACCTCGCTCTCTAAGCTCACCTAAAATTGCGATCATGGGAATGACCCGATGTGAAAATATTGTGACAATATTGCAAGAAGATGGACGTGGGGATAATTTTATTCGCTCTGTAACGGATGGATGGCGGTTTCTTCGAATGGGGCAAAAAAGAATTCCATCAGTGCGTAGAGGAAGCAGGGAGAGATCGATAAATTCGAGATTAATTTGTTCGGTGAGCGAATTGCCGAATAGAAGTGGGGATGAAGCTCGCTGCAATCGTCTAGCATTCCAGTAGCAGCAGCAGTTTGAACTATCTATACGGATATTGATGATTTACGAGACCTGGGTAGAATAATCCATATTTGTCATTCGTTTGAAACTTATTTACTTTTGTTATTTTCCAAGTATTGATCCGCAGCGAGGGTGGAGAGGAGAGCGAATTCTGAAGAGCAACTTCGTCCCGGGGCTGCAGATGGGAACTGCGGAAAGTGGAGAGGGTGTAGAGGGGACGGAGGGGAGTTTGGAAAGTTTCAAGAGAGCCTCTCAATCTGAGGAGCTTGTGCTTGTGTAAATATAAAGTTGGAGAACCGGATAATGTCTGGGGATAAATCAAGGAAATTTGATAAATCCACAATTCTACAGGATCCGCTAATTAAATATCGCACGACGTGTATACGCTCAGAGGTATTCCTTTATTTCCATAGATCGCAGTTTCACCCCGTCGCCTCCGCCAACTTCAAGATTAACGTAAAATCAAAAAACTAGCCACCTATCCGGCTATTTTCACTCCGATTCGCCTAGCCAAGAGTCGAGGTCGAAAGTCCTCTTGGGGTGAAAACGAAGCTGGGGGAGCTCGAGAGTCGAAAATAAATACGATCGTCGACCCTCGGTAATTGGCTGCCTAGGACTGTCTGTTTGCCTTTACGTTGTCCAAACTCGAAAAGCTCATAAATTGAGGGTCGCCGGTACACGTACAAGAGAAATTTGTACAAGTCTGCAGTCCACGGCGTATCATCGTGATAAACGCCAGGTTTGATTGATTTCTCATTTTCGAAAGGCGTCCCTTCGGCTCTTCGAGATTAGGTTAAAGAAGAAAACTTGTATCAATATTATACAAGGCGGATGCACCTTTCTAAATCACTGCACCGCATAAAATGCACCTTCATGAAATTCTGGATCTCTCAATCTTTCGGCTATTAATATCTCAGTCACGCAATTCACGATCATACAATCCAAGTTTAAGCAAGCTCGTTTATACCGAAGTTTCAATACCACTGGAATCAAACGGTCCAAGCGCTCCGCTTGGACTGATAATAAATTTTTCAAATTACACAAGCAGCAAAACGTATCGAAAAGCTATAATTGAATTAAACAGAGTCACGGTACTCTGGTTTGAAAATCAATGTTTGCATAGGTAGATCGAAAGCATTTCTGTACTGCTTGTGGACACAACCTCCAATAACACGTAATGAATATGTCCACAAGTGGATCAAACGAAGGGCAAAATTGCTGGTACCGTAAGATGACCAAATCCAGTGCACTCTGTACCCTCTGGTAATTATTTTCGCATGTTAAAACTGACAATGAGCCGTGATGGCTGACGAATCAATCCCGAGAAACTGGCCGTCGCAGGAGCCGGGGTTAAGAAGTGAATTGAAAATTTAGTCCGGGGGCCACCGGAGGACGAACGAAGAATCGGCAGAGATTTTTTCGCTGAATCCTTATTTCATGAGGCACCGCAGAAGCGGAGAGCATCGAGTATAATACAGCAATGGCGAATAAGAACGCGGAGAGACCGGCACTAATGACGACGTTTATATCGGGTGTGCGCTGAATACCGACTGATCCAAAGACGAAGAAGAAGGAGGTGAACATGAGAAAAAACCGCCCGTTACCGGAGCCAACTCACGTCGTTCCCGCTGCGAGAAAGACGTCAAATGCAGCAGGCACAGAGGTTGAAACCGCCTTGCCGAAATATCGAGAAAAACGTATATATCACGTATCGAGGAATTCGCATTTATTGGAGAAAACGCCTCGCGCGCAACTCGGCACTCGTTTCATTTCGCTTTTAATACTGCAGAATCCTTACAGGTATACGTCCTGTAGCCGAGTTTCGAACTTTTAATTTCTCCCGTTTTACGGTACCTTGTCTTTTACGATCAGCCGTAACGCTTCGTTCGGGCGATCTCAACTGCACGCTAGATACCTGCTTACACCGCATTTACCACCCTCTACATCCACCCCGCGTTCTATGTATCCTTAGCTGTATTACCTTTCATTTCGAAGATAGAATTTCTACATCGACTTAGCGTTTATTCTTCTCGCGGAGAATGAGGTATTATTTTTATTTTCTTTTTCTTTTTTTTCGATGCTTACACGTCGAACCGTGCCATCGTGTACAAAGAATATCTCGACTGTTTAACGATGATAAAAACCTGATTGCGTACTTTGGAGGACAAAAGTTTTTTAACTTGACTCGAAAATTTCATGGCTAGAACGGGATGTAGAGTAGATATTTCCACTCTGACAGGGGCGAGGTTAAAGTTCCGAAAGCGCCTAATTCTGAATAATTTGGTGGCAAAACTTGAGTGAAGAAAACAAACTCTGAAGAAACAACAAAGTTTCAAGTCGTCGGAAATCCGACGGTTCAAAATTCCGAAATGCAAGATTCCGAAAATTCTAGTTATTAGAAAATCTTGGATCAAACTGAATTTCGATGTTCGGATTTTCAAGTGTTCTCTCTTTCACACTTTCGGAACTTTTACCTGTCGGGGTCACGCCCTTTCGGCATTTCGTCCTTCCGGAACTTTGATCGTCGGTTTTCGGACCATTCGAAACTTTGATGTTTCGTCAAAGTTTGATTTCTTTACTTCAAGTTTCGGCACGAAAAAAATTCGAAAATTTGCACTTTCGGAATTTCAAACCCGCCCCTTTTGACCGTGTTATACGTATGTGCATATAAAAGCACATCAAAATCGCGGGTAGGTGAGAAAAGGACTGCAGGGGCGTAAATATCCATCTTTTTTAATTGGCCGAACGGCATTAAACGGAAACACGCGAAATCCATATACTACTATATTAATAACGAAGCCCGGACGTTGGTGAGCGCGTAAAGAGAACCGTGGCGATGTGTATAAAAATCGGAGTGCAAGGCTAACTAACGGCCGCAACTCGGAAGATAACCCGCAGAGCAAATCCGCGGGTCCAGCCTAACCATTGCGGGGTGGTGAAACGGGGTGAAATGAAACTGCGGCGAGCGGCGAATATAATGGAATGGAACGAAGCAAAATGAAATGAAATGAAATGAAATGAAATGAAAAAGGGTTGCTTCCTATAAATCTAATACACATATGCCAGAACCCTGCAGACGAAGGTACCGGAGGTCGTGTACAGGAGACACAGACGTCTCATCCGCGACGAACGAACAACGGTATAATATTATACCAGCGATCTGAAGGGGCGAACAAATCAACCTTTTCCAAACATGGCATCGCACTTCCTCCTCCCCCCCCATCCGAAGGTACTGCTTATGCGAAGTTATGGCCCCGACCATATTACTTTAAAAGGTTTTTTCGGTTTCCTCGACTCGTTACTCCTGCCTGTATATTTTCATGCCCACGTGCGGCGACGCGTCCGTGTGCTTATTGTCAGTCTGACTTGCACCAGGAATTAAGAATCTGCGTAGTTTTCATCTCAGATAATATTAATCAACACCCCCCTTAAAGGCAGACAATTATCCTCTGCGTTAACCGTAAAAAAGAAAATTCCGTACTTCGATCGCTGCAATTAGAAAGTTCGGATAATATAAATCAGAATCTAGAAAATATCATTCGTAATTATTATACTATGAAATTGTGAGAAATTAAGGAGAATAAATGAACCAAATGAATAACGACAGTGCGTGTTTGTATCGTAATATTTTTCGATGTGATATACGCGGAATAACTGCGACATTACTCTTCGTATGTATAACGTCAGGCTAAATTCACTCGTTTATTTTTCATCCCCCCCCCCCTCCACCTTTTTCGCGGCACTTGCGAAACGCTTTTTCTGCCTCCCTATCTATACATCTATCTATTCTATTCGCCTCGGCCTTATACCTTGAACCAACCGCCCCATTCCGCCCGTCTCGGCCCGTTTTTCTCCTTCTTCTTCTTCTTCTTCTTCTTCTTCTTCTCTCTCTTAGCTCACCACTCCGTGTTGCGCATCTCTCTTGACAGATTTATGAATCTTCTCGCAACCTACTTTTCACCATCGGATATTAGATTCTCGAGAGAGACAGATATGAAGAGACAGAAAGCGTATGTGTGCTGTGCGAGCCTCGATCTGTTTATTGCGACGGAAGTTATTACCGATAGCTTGCAGATCTTCCGCTGCAGGTATCTATGAGAAGACACAACGTTTCTACAATTCCGTCCTTCGATTTCTTTCACACGAAGATCGTGTAGTTCAGAAGCAAATCGAATCGTGGAAACAAATAATTTGGAAAAACTGCAGTCGGTTGTGCGGAAAATTCGGTTTCTTTAGATTTTCGTCCATTATAAGAAATGTTCATCAACATCAACCATTTAACCCTTTCAGTCATAGCGGTAAGTATTCTTACCACCGATTTTGTATCCACTTTTTTGTATAATCAGTGAACTTTTCAACATATTTCTTGGCGGTTTTTTGCTATTTCTGACAGTATACCGATAGGTTTTCAATACTTGCTAGTAATTATTACGATACAATGTAAATTATTATTGCTGGAAACAAATTGGTTGAAAGAAATCATGAAAATTGAAGTAATATTTCATTTCCGAGAAAGTTACCGCTCTACGCGTACGCATGTTTTACATAAAATACAAGTTTTCGGGATCGCTGATTGCGAATCTAAAATCGGATTTGAAAAATTCAATATGGCGGATGAAAGTGTCGAATTCGATCGAATCCGATGAAAAAACTCTGCCCAAGAGTTTTCGGGGTCGCTGATTACGAATCCGAAATCAGATTTTGAAAATTCAACATGGCGAATCCATTCAGCGAGCCCGAAAACCCCTGCATACAATTTTTCGACAAACATTCGATCAAATTTCAAACTTTCGTCCGACATCTTGAATTTTTGACATTCGATTTGCGACACCAAACACCGTGCAATACCGTCTCGTTATAAAAGTTGACTATCGGCCCAACGACGCGCGACTCAAAGGGTTAATAGGCCACTCGGGATCCGAACGAGCGCCGCGAGGGGAACGAAGGAGTCGGAACTTCCGTCCTCGCGAGGGGTTTGAGGGTTGCGACTCGGATCGATCGGTGTCTGCGCGCGCGAGTCTGGCACGCGCCATCCGGCCTCACCGCAATCTTCCCACCTGCAGACGCTGGTTTCCTTACGCGAACCACTTTGCGCCGACACGTAAATGGGCACACGTATCGTGGGTATATACGGGGCATTCCACGCCGACTCAGCCAACGTCGGACCCTCGCCGTTTTACATTTTCTTAAAAATAAATTTTACGCAATTTTACCAACTCCAAAAAGTTACTCTGAATTCTTACGAATTTTCTTCGACTTGATTTCTATTGCTTGTGATTTCTGATATAAAAAATTATCAATAATCTTTTGTCGGATATGAAAATTTTCATGCCTTTAGACCCCGAGTGGGCCGCGCTGTTCGGTTCTACTATTTTTCGAGGTATTTAAAAAATATTTGAAAAGAAACAGAAGCAATTGTCAGACTTGTTTGGGCTGTTGTTCAAATATTTTCATACGCAAGCCAGGGTTTTAAGAATTCTTACAGATTTTTTTTTCTCAGTTTTAAAAAAATTGCAAAGAACTAAATAGTTTGTTAGAATCTGTCAAAATTCTCAAATATCCGGTGTTACATATAAAAAAAAAAAAACGTTTGAGCAATCGCTCATGATAAACTGACTCTTCCTTCTGATTGTTTTTAATCTTTCTTCCAAAAAAAAAAAAAAAAAAAAAAAAAAAAAATGAAAAAAACAATAAACCCGAAAAGCTGGCCCACTCTACGTCTAGGGTTGAAAATTTTTATATCTGACGTAAGATTATTCGGAATTTTTTCAGATTTTTAAATAACGACCAAAGACATTTCGTTTTGCAAAAACAACGCGAATAAAACGAATCTGCAGAGAAAAATTTGATGTTGGTTGAGCTGGCGTAGAATGCCCCATACGTATACATGCCACACGCCCTCGACGTTGATACACAACAGACCTGCCGCAGGGTGTAAATGGTAGAAAAAGTACAGACACAGGGAAATAAACTGGTTAGGTATAAAGTATAGGTACATACTATAAATCATCAGGAGTACGTGTGTAACCATCTCTTGTCTATAACAATTAGAAGATGAAAATCGAGTATACTTCCATGATCGGTAATTGCGCAGAGATTAGTTATACGCAACGTAAATTCAATGGTCTTCGCAAACGGGGAGATTTGTTGGCAAGAAAATATATGGGAAAAAGGTGATGAGTGAGACGATTTTTTGGAACCGTGAACAGAGCTTACGGAAAACTGGTGGAAGGTACTCTGAGAGATACTTCGTTTTGATGTAACCGCGATGAGAACAATTTATACTTTTGGTTACTGTACAGTCCTTTACTGTATAAGATCATCATTTTTAACTATAAAGGTAAAATACGGTTCTGAATAGGACATCGACCACTATAATCACACCGAACGTTTGTAATTGCATGTCCAACATTTTCTTGTAATTGCCGTTTACTCGTTGTTGCAAAACTGATTGTTGGCTTGTAACCATAGAAAAAAAATTAGTTGACGTGGTTGGACAATTATAACACTGATCAACAAATATTGACTTTTTATGTGTAACGTGAAAACTTTGAACTGGTTATGTTAAGAACAAGGTTTAGTGTAATAGAATTGATGTTGGAATATTTTATATACGAATAGTTTTATTGCGATGTAATTTTTTTAGTTTTTCAAAAAATACAGATTTTAGGAACGAAAATTAGGTTATATACGTCAGTGTTACAGTACACCGATCGACAAAATTTTTGTAACAAGAAAAGTGCTTACTAATTTTCAAATAGCCATCTACCTTCATATTAATAATATATTTATTTCGATTCGATCAGGTTTATTTTTTGTGTCACGTATAGCTAGTACCAGTAAAATTGAATGTTTATCGTTTCGACTTGCATTTTTTCATACAGAGTGTTTTGTTATTTATTGTAACTAATCAACTGGTATTTACAATAAATAACAAAGAAAATAAAAACACCCTGAACCAAAAAAGGTAATTCAAAACGATAAACGATTCAATTTTACTGGTACAGTAGGTGTAACAAAAAAACTAGACCCGTTCTAATTTAAAAAAATATGATTTTATAACGAGGTTCGATTACAAGTGTTTAAAAATTAGCAAGCACCTTCCTTGTTGAAAAATTTTGTTGATCATTGTAACTTGTCAAGTACAATATCTGGTAATCATATAGCTGGTAAATAAAATTGTTAATTTTTGACTCTGAAACCAGCACCCTTTACTACCTTACAAGCGGAAATTTTTCTCCAACGAAAAGGATGTAACGGAACCAGAATTATCCTGCAGGTACAATCATCCCTGTCATAGGACAGACGACAGTCCCGAGGGCGGGAGGGTGGGAGGGAGAACCGGGTCGTCGCGAGGTAAGGAAGGAGCAGGGGTTGCTGGCATCCCTTCGCCCGGTCGCGTGCTGGTCGCGTGCCGTGGGCGTGGCAATCCCCACCCTCGTGGTCGGCCTCGGGCTCGGGGCTCGAGCTCTTGTCGGTTATTGATTCCCCGGGGGTGGTTGGATGGTTGGTTACCCTGCCCGTCGCCCCGCGGCGACGGCGGCGACGGCGTCGGGGGGAACTTGAGTGGGATGTCTTTGGTCGACAGCCACTGAAGTGATTATTTCTCGAGGCACCTGGGACACGACGATCGACGACGAGGAAGCCCGCGACAAGGGAACGACCCGGTGGTCCGAGGATCTACCCCTGAGCTTTTCGAACCACGGTTATCGTCGGATGTCTTGCGGCCCGTGACGCACCCGGCATGCGTCGACTTGCTACCGCGAACGATAACGGGGCTGGAAGTCGGCGACGTTATTGGAATTGCCCGAGGTTCGGTAGACTCGGCTTTTCTTTTAACTCGACTATTCCGGTTTGTTCTTAAGTTGCAGAGTACGGTCGATTGTTGTACTAAATTCCAGATTCGGCATTTAACGCCTACTAATTTAAACCCTGTATAGGAGCTTCAACGGAGGGTTGTAAAGATAGCAGAATAGGGTCTGTTTCGGTGTAATATTAGACTCTGTTTGGACGCTAGATATGTTCGAAATTTCTCGATCTACCAAGCTTAGGCTCAAACTAAGATATGTTCAGAACCCGCCTTTAACCCTCCGGAGGAAGTACAGTTCAATGTAATAATAAATTTTAGAATTTAGGATTTTTTTATTTATATTAACTTGATGCCCCTCTCGCGTTAAATACATTTTTGTATTCGTAAGAACTTTGAATATGTACATATGAAATGCAATAATTAATTTTCAAATGTTATTGAAACTTATAAAAATTATGTCGAAATAGCCCTTGAATTATTCATCGTTAACACTTTAATGTCCTTGTAATAATATATCTGTGTATGAGGAGTTACAGTTCCAATGGAGCAGCTGTAGATTGAATAGTGTCAAAATAGGTTCAATCGTCTTCTGATATCGTCAAAGTAGGGCTTGGTACTTTAATTTTTCGAGTTTGAGGTTCGATGTGAACGTTGTTCTTAAATTTTTAAGAATTAGAGGCTCAATGCAGGCTTTCTAGGTTCAGTTTCCTTCGAAGTAGGTTTATACGAACCCGGTAGATTCAAATATAAACGCTAAATTTCGATTCGGGTTCAGCCGCGTGAATAATGTATTATTACGGGAGTCCGACTCGCATCAAAAAATTGAGAATCTTGAATGATAAAAAAATCTCCCTGCACGACAAACGATTTGTTCAAACAAACTAAACCTACCACGATTAGGCGGGGCGGTGGTCGTTTGTGAACTTTTATACGCCGCGTTGAGGTGAAAAATTCATCAACGAATTATTAAATTGTCGATTGAAAAATAACAAACATATATATACAGTGCAAATTTAACGACTGTGTTAACAAAACACAGATTGATCGATTCTTCGATTGATTAAACCCATTCATGTTTACGTACGCTTTCGGAGGGTGGATCGGATACAAAGGCGGTGGTCGTGCGAGAGGAATCTATAAGCCTGAAGCTAAAGGGGTGAATTTACGCATAAGGGAAAAGTTCGTCTTGACGTACGGGGAATATCACAAACAGCTTTACGACAGCTGTTTCAAGGATATTGAGATACTTTTACGATTATTAATCCCATCTTCTCCAACGGCGTAACATGATACCAATGCTCATCGTGCACACATCAACACTCTTTGCAATTTCGACGCAGCTTTCTCGCATTCTGCTAATTTCGGACTGTCGAAAAAGCTGGAAAGCTCGTTCGTAATCCCCCCCCCCCCCCATATACATATACCGTCCTAACAATCTTTGAATTAATAATACAAGAAGCTTTGCACAGTTTCTGATTTTGAGAGAGAAGAGATCGAATTATACGCAACAATGATCGAGTGAAGAAAGGTCGTTTAATCAAATGAACATCACCGATATTCCGATTGGTGAAATTTTCTTGAATGTCATGTCTTTTATCTCCTGGTCACGTGCCAGCAACGGACCTCGATCGACGCCGTAGCGCCGCGACGTCGTGACGCCGCCGCCTGAAGAAGACGAGAATCCCGACGACGACGGCGGGACAAGCCGACGTCACGCGACGCTCTCTAGATCTTTTTTATTCTCAATTCATTCCTTCCAGGCAAAACGTTACAACGCAAATAATCGCTAACGAATTCAAGATGCAGTGAACCCGAAATTTCTACTCGAACGGAATATAATTTCCCGTCAATCGGACACAAGGTGACGTTGAAATTCCGAACCGACAACTTTTACACAACGTTTTTCACAGTCTAAGGGCTATCAAGGTGTCCCATAATTTGTTCGTTTTCGAAATCGTTCCACCTCGGCCGAAAAATATGTTCGTATTGTGGAAAAAAAAATAAAAAAATTCCACCGAGTCTGAGTACTTTTTGATAACGTTGAACACGCGCCACCGAGCGATTGAAAATTTGAATACAAATTACATCGGATGAAATTCGAAAAATGATGAAATCAAGGGAGACCCTGACACACGTGTGTACAATCATTGTTTATCACGATTCGTATAATTGCCCTCCGTATTTATCCCGGCATATATACCACACGCCTGTCATTCACGGACGACCATTTCGGATTTGATAACGTTCGGACCAATTGGCACACCGCGGATCTATAATGTATATATCTATTATCCCCGCTCGACGTGCGTCATATTCCTCGGAGGGGTTCGCGAGGAGGGACGGATTTACTGCCTGCGGATGATTTACGTCGACAATGTGTATTACCCGTATACCATGCACCTATCTTATACCTCCATGCCGTTCTATAACCGTCGTGGCTACACGATTAAGCCCATTATCAGCGTATAAAATACGTATAATACCCTATATACCGCCTGCCTGCCTCTCCGTCTTTCCCTTCGGGAAAGAAGTACTGTACCCGTAACACGGATGATCGGCAATTAAACATCCGGATAGTCGATATCGTACGGATCGTATACTTCGTTGGATAAAGTAACAAACAACGAGGCATTGTCGGCAATAACAAGTTTCAGGTATGTACCTACTTACGTACCTATCGGACTCACAACAGTTTCGTTAAATCGCCACGAGATTCGAATCGTTACGGCTATATCAATATTCTTGACAACAACGGTACTATACGTATACCTGCATGTATGGGTATAAATTTTTGACCTGTCGAATTGTTCCACGCAACCAAAATCGATTCCCCCTCCGTTTTTGTTAATCGGATTAATACAACGTTGTTACTCGTGCATACGCACTCAGGTATACATGCACAAAGAGATTGTTTGTTACGCGGTGTCAAAGCCTTACGAACGTTTATATACCTGTACACCTATGTAACGTATGTAACGTTTGTAATTAGTGCTTGCGTATCGCGTCAAGAGATTTGACCTTCGAAATGAGTGTAACAGCGTTTATTCTATACAAGGTATAAGACAAGGGAGACGATACCAACTTTTTTCAATCGACCAATATCTTTAGAGAAATATGAGAAATGAAAAATTTCGCAAAACTTCGTGAATAAAAGTTATTTTCGTACAAAATTGTCAATATGCATATTGTCTCGTAAAAATTTGTATTTTTATCAATAAACAATCTACAAGCTATTACGATTTTTAACAAAGGTCAACAATTCTTTCAAAAAAAAAAATAAAAAAACTACGCATATTTACAATATTTCAAGAAATAATACGATATGTTTCAATTTCTGTAAAAATTCGTAGTAGCAGAAATTTTCACCGTGGTAGGCAGACAAATACAGAGGATAAATTCTAAAAAGCACCATTCCGATGCGTAGCCAAAGTTGATTATGATAGACGTGGGCATGCCGTACATAATATAAGTATGAAATGAAACCGGAGTAGACAAAAACCGTCGCGATTAAAGGAATATATATATATATATATATATATATATATATACATATTATTTTATTACTTTTTTTTTGCTCTTCCTCTTGGTGTATTTTCGTTTTAGAGGGAAATTTACTCATGAATAAGCAAAAAGCCTCTACCTCCCCCCACCACCACCCCCACGTCTCGCCCAACCAGCCGCGCCCTCCCTCCCTCCCGCCCTTCCTTCCATTCACCCTACGTCCCTTCGTCCGCGCAATTTTCTCACTGCGCCAATTTTACTTTGATTATGTTGCCGAAACTTGCCAAGGTTCCGCCTAACGACTTTTCACCGGGCGTGAAAGAGAAGAAACAAGAAATAACAATAAAAATTCAGCACGTGTAATTATGTGCAACAGACCTCGGCGCAAATACTTCTTTTATTACATACCTCTATTATATTTCAAACTTCCACATCGGTTGCGGATTATTATTTCGAGTGATTATTCGCTAATGTTATACCGGTACCTACCAGATTTGATTTTTGATGAATACGATATATTCAACTAGAAGTAAGAAAAAAAAAAAATAAAAATATGAAGAACAAACAAATACTGGAAAAAATTCATCTGCTAGCCGAAAAATGGACTCTGACGAGAATGATTTTTCCAATGAAACGTATTATAGCCTGAAATATGACAAGTGTGATTGAAAAAAAAAAAACCTATACATATATATATATTCTAAGAGCTTTTCTACTAGAGAATTGAAACAATCCTCTCCTCTCTTTCTCACCGGCAGGGCGGGAGTATAAAAGCTTGACGGACTGGAAATAAAAATATAGTCGCAAATCAAACAGAAAACACATTTTCACTCTTTTTATTCCTCTTTTATGTAAATATTTGTTCTGGAAATATACGTTCGTTTCGTTCGATGTATTACCTTGCACGCCCTCTTCTTTTCACTCCCCCTTCGGCCGTCCCCCCCCCCCCCTCCCCCTCTCTCTCGCTCTCCCTCCTTATTTCCCCCTCTCGTTCGCCCCGTTCCATCTCTCTCCTCACCCCGACGGCAATCAATTTCAAACTCAAATGAAATACTGGATTGAAATATGAGATTGCTTGTCTACCATTTCGCAAGATGTTCTTCGTGCTCGGAATATATATTATAGATCCGCACGTCGATCTGCATCGCGTATATTCAACGCCATCCGGTAAAAGGAATTCTTGTTGCTTAACTCCTTGGAGTCATTTAATAATTGAAACGCGCCTCCGATGTCGAATCAGAAACTTGTCGACTACGTCGTGCCGGGATCCCGAATAAACTAACAATGAAACGACGAACCTTGCGGCACCTGGCTTGAGAAAAATATTACACGATCTCAACTCAATACAGATCGTAGAAACATGTAACAGCGATCAATTACGTAGCGGAATTGAGAGCTGCTCCATTATTATACGTGCGAAGCAAACAGCAAGAAGAACTGTGTTGGTGAGGGGGAAATCAATAGTTGGAGGTTTGAAAGTTCAAGGAAAAACTGTACGTCGTGAAACTGTGTGCATACTTAGCAAGGCGCGTCGAATATACATGTATAACAATGTACGATATGTGTGAGCTTGGAAAATGTGATACGGTATAGTATCATTGTATATGTATAAGCTTTTCACGCCGGTTCAACGAACTCTACGAAACGCAGGCAAAAACGCAGTACGGTTTGAAGATTCTCGTGAAAATATAACGGAGCATAGACAATGTCGTATACACATAGATTCATACAATCCTGGCAAGAACCGAACGGAAGATATGGACAGCAATTTTATTAAAGTCAATATATGTGACTCACCTTTGCTGGCTCACTGCGGTCTCTGCACAAGATTTATCCTGCTGAATATGGTCGTATTCCTCCTCATATGAATCAGCCAGTCGCGAAATACTCGTCAAAGTTGTTCGGAATAAGCTTCGATCCGCTTTAATGACGAGAAGAGAAAATTTTAGCTACACAATTGGATATCAGATGTTATTATAAAAAGGACGTCGATCCCCCTGTACGTAGGCTACTGCGGTAGTTTTGCCTGTGCAAAAGTTGCCTATCTACAGTCGAGTTCCACTAACGTGCACTCAACCCTTTGAGTCATAGTGGTAGTCATAGTTCTTACCACTAGCTTATATCAATTTTTTGTATATTTAGAGAACATTTTTGCCATTTCCGATAGTATACTGATAAGTTTTCAATACTCGAGAGTAATTATTACGATATGATGTGAATTATTACTGTTAGAAATAATGTGATTGCAAAAAATCGTGAAAATTGAAGAAATATTTCAATTCCGAGAAAGTTACCCCTCTACACGTGTACATGTTTTACATCAATTACAAGTTTTCGGGGTCGTTGATTACAAATCTGAAATCGGATTTAAAAAATTCGAAATGGCGAATCCATTCAGCGACGCCTAAAACCCCTACATACAATTTTTTGACCCGATTCGATCAAATTTGAAATTTTTGTCCGCCATATTGGGATCGCCATCTTGAATTCAGAAATCTGATCTCGGATTCGTAATGAGCAAACCCAAAAACCATACAATACTATCTTGTTATAAAAGTTTACTATAAGCACAATAATGTGTGACTCGAAGGATTGAAACCTTACAATTGATCTTTCTGAACGGAAAAATTTCTTAACTAATTTTTCGAACATTTAGTTTTACGCAGCGCATATTTGGTCAAGAATTCCTCACCTGCTTGTACATTATGACGAATGATAACCGACGATTATGTGTTCCAATGATATCCGCTGAAATAACCGTGAGACTGCAGCTTGTTGACGCGATGAAGGACCGGCGTACAATTTTGTCGGTGACGCGATACGATAACTTATCGCTTACGAGAATTGGGCAAACGTCCTAGCTTTTTCCTTATGAAGAGAAACCTCCGCTTGGTGTATAAATTATAACCATCGCACGCGATCACCTCGAAGATACGCGACGAACTGTCGTCACGGGAATTGAATGAAACTTGTTCGACAAGCATACATTCTATTCAAATTATTTTTCCGATCGGAAAACTAGACTTGTATTTCGAGCGAGTAGACCGGGGATCGAACAAACGAATCGCGTCTGAACGTCGCAGCATTGAATTTTACTCGAATTCACTCACAACAAGCAAAGCTCGAACCGCCGTTACTGTGTCGAATTTACGCGTCACGGATTTAGAACCTGCGTATATTGTCAGGCGAACTTATCACATTTCACTCTATGCAAAAATCACCTAAACACCGTCAGATAGACGATTCACACGCGAGAAAAATTCGAGAACATTCCACCCCGTACACTGAAACTCAATTGTAAAATAACGGTTCGATTGTTTGTCACGTGATGTTTATGGCGTCACGTGATACCGCCAAAAATCCGTTGAACATTTCGACTAACTTCACACCGTCAAATTGACCCACAAATTTACGGATATTTAAATTACTTTTACGGTAATATAAATCCGAATACCGTGGGAAGTGATTATTCTTTTACTATTTTGAAATCGAGACCGGATTTGTAACCGGTTTTGGCTTACCTGACTTCTAAATCGATTTGATGAATGCTTTTACTCAGTATTAACTCACTAGCGGTGGTAATTGACACCAGAGTTAATTAGACTAACTTCGAGACAATTTCTTAAGACGAAAACAGCATTGTTGCACAATTTTCTTACAATTTCGTCGAGAGCCGCATTTGCAAGAACGCGAGAAAGCCGACAGTTGAAACCGGAACTAAATATATGTTCAGACCGCTGGTCGAATATGCGGTTGATCGCCTTTTGTTTGCCCGCAAGTTTCGAACCACAAGTTTTTCTTTTAATCGTCCAGGGATTTAACGCATTTTTCATGGTATATTTTGAGCTACATTTAATTACGTAATTGATGAAAACTTAAAGAATATCGTAATGCGCAGCCGAAAAATATGAGTTATCGAAATAATTACATATTTTCATTCCCCAACTTCTTCGGACTTACATTCTTCGTTTATGATTTTCAAATGACTGCAAAGCTAAAAAACTACATAATCGCAATGAATAAATTCAACATCGCGAATCCACCAACGTATATCATAATCGCGCTTTGGAGGAATTATCTACTGCGAAAACAATCTGTCGCAGTTGTCAGGAACACTTTCCACCTGATGTAGTATTCGTATTAAAAAAAAATCCATTTCTAAGCATTATTGTTACGTATATTTCTCAAGAAATGGCCTGTCACACGAAGAGAGATGGGTAAAGAAAACATGAAAAATAGTCTCTCGCGAAATTCCCGGTCGGATGGCAGTATAGGGCGGTAGAAGGTTGCTTTCCCCAACCCAACGCCACCCGCAGTCTCATTCAAAGTTTTAAAGAGTAGGAACAGTGGAAAGAGGGGAAGTGAAAATACTTCAACGAAATGAAATTTTGAAGAAAAAACTTTTCCTGATAAAAACTTTGATACGATTCACGTTTGCAATTCTTACTCGAAAGCACTCGGCTCAGATATACATATAATTGCGAAACTACCCTTCTCCACGACCTTTATCCGTTCAAATCACGTATTCATGATACCGTTTCGCTTATACGACATGGCAATTCCAATTTGGTACAATGTGTAGAAAACGTTGAGCAAATTTCGTTTATTAACACATACGCGCGTCTCCGCGGATCGTGGCATTGTTTTATGCGATTTCATAATCTAATTTTCATTTCAAACAAGACGTAACGTATGAGGAAATACACTGTTCTTCAGTATTTAGCTTACGTGAACGGTAAAAGAATCAGTGCTTGAAAAGTTAGCGTTATGAATATGTGATGAGAAGCGGTGTAGGATGAAAAAGGTACTTGGAGAGGAAGAAGGTCGTAGAGAGAAACGGAATTTGAAGTTGAGGAATCGATACGTCATTTAGACTGTTACCATGGTAGCGCCCATCCCACTAAAGTAAACTCTTTGAGACAAAAGTGCACTCTGTATGATTCGCGGGCAAAGAACGAACGAAACGGAACTTACTTTTCCGTGATGTCATTCTTATTTTAACCACTGCCAAGCATCGTACACATGACTGGGGATCTCATGAAACTCGGAATCCAAAGCTGGAAACATTAAAAAAGTGTTTGTTTTTTATTTTCGTTATTAATCAAATTTAAATACGCGTACATGTAGGTTTTCCACTTGCAAGTACTCTGCAGTGACACAACGCGGCAGGCGTCTTGGAATAAATACCACATGTTATAATAATAAATATATCGGACTAAAAAATGAAACACTGACTTTAAACAAAAAATGTCCGGAAACATGCATCAGATCCTTTACAATTCGGGGTGATCTTGCGGGATCCTACCGGCTCTTTCCAACTTCACGTCTGCCAGCATGTGAGCGGGATGATACACCATCTGTTTCCCAATCTTCCCTTTCAACAAATTCGGGTTTGGTTCTGTGTCCGTCTGACTACCCAGCGATGTGTATCTATGATCAGGAGCCAGATCTTATCAGATTATAATAATTCACGCTGATTATAGTCGTGCTACTCTTGCGTGCTTGTAACTCGTGACAACGAAACTATACGTAAATTGCAAGGCTGGATTACCCTCTGTCATAAAGTTTGCAGTAAGGCAAACTCAGAGATCGAGCGAAATTCCACACGTCTTTATAGCTCCACTTTGTCAGTGGGGAGATCAAGCGAATCTGACCGATACTTCCACTTTTAGCAAATTCGTGCCACAGCCCTCCTTCGAGCTTGTCTCCTTTCAGGCCGAGCAACAGAGTTTCGATTTCTGGCCTTAGTACAGCAAGGTTTTCAATAGCTGCCTTTGCAGAGCCATCCAAATGATGTAAATTAACATCATACCTTTAACAGACGTTGTTCAGGGGATTATTGGACTGACTTTTCTCAAAAGAATTTACTGGGAAAGTATAAAATACTTTTCTTGTTTGCTAATCACATACCTGACTACGGTCTCTTTAATGAATTCGTCAACATCCGCGACGGGATTTTCGAGTTTCAAATGAACAGCCTGAAGCTTGGCCTTTGCTCCGAGTAGATTATTGACGTGTACGAGATGGAGCAACACCGTGCTTTCTATGCTGCCATCAAAGCAGACAGCTACATTTGAGGGATTGCTGTATATTTCCCTGAAAAAATAACATCAACATGTATACCCAACATTTTATCAAGATGCAAATGTAAAAGATGTTACTTGAGAGTTGTTAAGGTCGCTTCGTAGATTGGACCTTGCTTGTCGACAGCGACGAATGCCTTGAATTTTCGTAGAGCATCTGTCAACGGATCATTGTCATAATTCACGATTGCATTCTCAGGGGCCAAATCTCTGAACCTTGCCACTGCTTTATTGGTATCATCTTCGCTGCTGCTCTCCACAGTAACCCGTGCATGATAGTAGCTGAATACGTTTTTCACCCCATTAGTTTTACATACTTAAACACAAATTGTGACGCAATTGTAGTTGGAAATTAGGATAACTGAGATCAAGCCATTTCATAAGTAAATCAATAACAACACATATTAAATGTACCTGTGATTTGAGGTTGGGTAAGAGCCAAATGTGACATTGGAAAATTCTTTGGAGACGGCAGACAAGGCATCGGCAAACAGCTCTTCCCTAACTCCAAGGTATATTTCCTTGGTAACGAAATTTCTACCAGTCGCGAATAATTCCTATGAAATTAAAATCATATCTTCAGTTTGGAGAACACGCCGATTGATTTTGTGCTTCAGAAAACTACCTTATACACGTTCCCAAACGATTTATGCAAGAAAATTGGGGAGCCAGGAAAAACATGTACATTTTTTACGCTGACACATGGGTAAAACAATCTTTCACCAGTTTCTTGACTTTTACCAAACGTCAGTGAGGCGGACATAGGTATCTATTGGAGAAGATCAAATTGCTTATTTATTTTGCAGACGTTAGGAACTGAATAAACAAGTGAATTGTAGGGACTTACATAAGCCAGTTTATACCCAGGAGAAGAGATGTCTTGGGAGGAAGAAAACGTTTTCACAACTTCGACAAGTTTCGGATGATGGTGCAGCGAGTCGTTGAACGCCTTTGCAAGTGCTGCAAAAATGGGATGAAATGTAATCCCTGTAAAGATTCAATTGCATAGCTGTACCATTATGGTTTACTGTTATTACCTTCAAAGGTAACATCGTCGTGTGTCGGCCCAATTCCGCCAGACGTTATAACGTACGTGTATTTCTCGGAAAAATTAACCATCTCCTCTGCAATGCGGTCAACCTCGTCACTAACTACTGAAATCTGAACGAAGAACACTGTCCTTGACTAAACGAATCTTTAAATAAGTATTGAATAAAACTGTCCTTTGCTACTAACTTTTTTCACTTTAACTCCACAGTTATACAATAGCCTACATATGTAATTGGAGTTGGTGTCTTTGACTTGGGCTTTCAATATCTCATCTCCGATAACTGTAAAGACACCAAGTTCAGTTTAAAATTCCATGGCAAGAAACTATCGCAGCCAATATGTAACAAGTTTACAAAATATTCTCATTACTGATAATTCCAGCCGTTGGATTCTCGCTCAGATGACCATATTTAGCGACTAAAACTTGGCTGTAACGATTCAAGTTCTTGATTGAATGTCCCCTTAGTATATTCCTGCATGCAGTGGCCATTTCAACACTTCATAATTTTTTTTTTGACGACACCTCCTCTTTTATGTACAACTCATTAATTTTGAATCGCAATCTGTAATAAGACGATTTCATCCTTCAATGCTAATTACTTTGCAATGACTTTACAAACGATGAATGGTAAATTAAAAAATTTATGTACAAGTGATACATGCACTTGACACAACGCTAAGAAATTCAGCTATCAACATCCATTGCGCAAAATAGCGAATAATAATATCTAGTTGGAAATAAAACCTTTATTGGAAGTAGAATTGGGAAGGATGGACACTCGCCGAATGACAGCCAGCTTCGAGTCAGATTAGGTTAGGTTAGGTTATGTTAGGATCAGGCTAGGTACGCAGCAGCTGGCCACATGCATTACATCATTCAACCAGCCGGATCAAGTCTGGAATTAACGATAGGGCATTTAGTAGAGTGTCGATAAATACAGTTAAAAATTGATTTAATAATAATGGCAAACTGTAAAGTTGAAATATTGATGAAAAATTATTTGGAATCGTTAAATGCATTATATACATATATACAATTAACTTTCTTCGTTTCTGCCCAATTAATGGACATATTGACCTTCGGTAATTTAGAATATATTCGCACGAACTCTATCTATCATAACTAGGCAGGGAAATATACATTATAGTTTATAAGTATAGCTAATCTCATAAGTTGCTAGTTGGGCTTTCGTAGTCGAATCGGGCGTTGAGATGGTTTCCATTAGCTGGTTCTTTGATGAAACCCAATCTTTCATAGAATTTCACAATGGTATCCTTACAGTCCAAGGATAGCTTGTAACACCGCAGTCGTTGGGCAAGCAGGCTAACCGTCCTCACCATCAACTGGCCCAAGGATTTACCTCTGTATTTATCATTCACAACCACATCTTCCAGTCGCCCCCTCTGAAACATTTGAAATTTCTAGTTACTTCATCAAATATGAATTGCGAAAAAATGTTACACAATCGTTTGAAAAATTTCAAGAACTAAAATGTCAGGGATATGTAAATCATACACCTACCAGTGCACAGTTGTGGATGAACTTTTGCTCCGTTAGAAGTGTCGCAGAAGCTATGACCTCCCCAACATTTTTATCCTCTGCCACAATGACGTAGTAATCGCCAGATGCTTTCATCTTCCTGAATCTTTCTGTTGATAAAATATTATAATCGTGAAGCTTTGCAATTGCGTAAAAAACTGCTGAAACGTATCAGTTTACGTTGATTAGAATAAAGTTTTCATGAATTACACCAACGATTTGATATTTACTATACTAGTATTGAAAAGATAAGAATGTAAACCGTACCAGAAAATTGCTCTTTACTCATGTCTCCCACTTTTGTGAGTTGTCCCAAGACTTGAATGAATCCTGTAATTTATCAACAGGATAATTCATCTTTTATTTCAATCAATTTTCAGCATAAAAGAATCCTGAATAATTGATGCAATTTGAGAGACTCAATTGATACCTTTATCGTAATCTTCAATCGACAAAGGTCTAACCCAAATCCCATCTTTGATGTCTACGATCCTTTCCAGGAGACGTGGGTCGAACAGGTACTCCTCTACGCCGTTCCCTGGCTGTATTCCCTTGAAACAAAAGAACTCTGATTAAAAACAATGGAATGAATGCACGTTTCTGAGTTTTCACCCTTCAAAAATAACTGATAAATCGAGCCTTTTTCGTATTTTCAGTAAAATTCACGATGACCTTAGATTTTTCACATAGAAAATTATTAGAGAAGCAGGTATTTATAAGAAGGCACGCGTTTGTTCGGCAAGTATTTTACGAAAAAATGACACAGACATTAATCGAACATATGGACTTACTCGTGGTGGCTCGCTCATTTTAAACGCTTGCCTGCGTCAACGTCGTAACCTTTGATAATACAAAACCCCTGACAAGACAAATTGAGGAATTCCTTCACGTGGCATGCGGCACTTTCGTTTCATAAACTGACCCCTTCTGTTCTCCTCTTCTTTTTTTTTTTTGGTCTTAAACTCGTCGTCCTTCTGGCTGTATCCACGCTTGGATACTTCCCGCTGAACCACTGCTTGCTGTTGCGTTCTCCTTGGTTCTCCTCCTCAATCTGGACCCGCCGCAAGGGATTTACGAAATCTCTCTCTTGGTGTGGATTCGTAGGCTAGAGTCGCGAGGTGCGAGCCGGGTTGCCTATTGGTAGGCGGTAAATACCTGCAGCTTATCAACGATATATTACCTTGCAAAGATAATTGTCACCAGTAAGAATGGCGATTACAATAACGATACAGTTAGGTTTTGCACGTCAACAGTGTTCGAGAGTGCATAAATTATTAAGTGTAGAAGATATGCAGAAACTTTGTTTATTGCAATAAAATCTCTTTTATACTTAATGATTGTATATAGTTTACAATTGACATTATAATATATTACTAAATTATCTAATAAACACTCTGTCATAATAAATAAAGTACTTTGATTTACAGTAATTAGCTTAGTAAAGAAAGTGTAATTGCTAAATCGTCACATAATACACTTTTTTCAATCGCTAAGAAATTTTCATAAATACATTCTCTAATAGAGCTCTGAATACGTAGGTATAATATCTCACACCCTTTACGTTTTCACCAACAAAACAGAGTTTCAATAAATGTAACAGGTTTATCTTTCGCAGAGCAAAGAATATTCTGTCTGTCTTTAAATGATATAACAATCTTCCAATAACATTTTAGTATACTTTTCACCTACAAATGCACAATAGACACATTAGTTCAGGTTTCGGATTGATTGATTAATTGATTGATTGATCGATTGCAGAAATAAGCTTCGTAATCCGAAGCTTAACGGAAGAAGAAATTATTCGTTTCAGAAAAGTTGCAGGTACGACGAAATGCTATTATGGACTATTATTGGTCTGTGAATTTTTCAGATCTTCTTTGGAGCTTGAAACAACGTCTGTATCACTTTTGTTTATCAGAGAAATATTCGACATTGCTCCTAACGATCTTTTTCTACAATCTCTGCCCTCTTCCCCATTCGTCACTTTATCCCTTTCGCTGCTTTGTGAATCAGTATCGTCAACGTAAATCCTAATATCGTGTTCGACATTGGAAACAGCTTTGTTCTCGATCTCTTCCCTCGCATAAATGTGATTGAAACTGTTGGTCTTTGATACAAACCCTCCTTTACCACTCACATTACTACATTTCAATTTGGACGGCCTCCTCTCATTTATTACAGACTGTACATCCAAATCGTGATCCAGAGGCAGTTTTTCCTCTTTCGTACCCGTTTCTCCCTTATTTTTTACTAAATTATTACCATACGCGTTTGGTGCTAACAGATTTGGCAACTTGCAGCTTAGACTTGCATCTAGAGAAGATTGCGAATCATTCGATTTTCTGTGCTTCGAAAGATGCTCGCTATTACGTAAAAGGTAACTAGAACACTTAGGTATGAGATGAGCATTTGTGTCTCCGGAACTAGATTTGATAGGTGGCCTCCTCTGGGAGGATTCGTGCGATGCACTATTAACTGTAAGGTAGCACTTGTCTTCAGCCACATCAGATACAGCGGGTGGATGAAGGTACTTTGTGCTACCAAAGTTTAAAATATGATTCTGTGATATGATGCGTGGGACGCTGAGATTGCTCGCAGGCTTTATCACCTCGGCGACCTCAAAATGTATTGGCGTAGACACGATTGGGAATAGTGAACTTCGCTGATGGGTATGGAACGTCTGCCTGCGTTTCATTCTATACTTAAATGGTTTGTTGGAGCGACAGCTTGATCCTCTTCGTTCATTGAAAGTTATCGATAAGTCTGCAAATACAATAGTAATAGCAGAAACCAAATTATGTACTGGTAACTGATGATAGACTACCAGAAATAACTATAGTAAAATCAAATTCTCACCGTCTTTATTACTGTCCTTTTCAGTGGGCGGGTTGTACGTGAAATTAGCAGGCAGTGAGCGAACTTTAGATAACCCTGGCCTGGTATTCAAACTTTCATCGTTTATGTCTTCCTCGTCCAATAGCTCTTCTTGCTCGGCAGCTAATTCTCTTTCTAGTTGAGTTTCCATATCGAGCTCATCTTCCATCTGTAATGAATTTGTGGGAAATAAAATTTGCCACTGCTGAGCACAACGGCGTAAAATAATTTTGCATACCTGTTTGTGACTCTCTTCTAAATGCTTCATTAATACAGCAACAACGACATTTACAAGAACGAACTGTGCCATGAGAACAAAAATAACGAAAAATATTGGTGCAATAATTGTGCTGACGCAACAATTCTTAACGCAATCTGTTGCATCGTCGCAATCATCCCTAAGAGTGTCTTTCATAATGCCATTCCAATTGTCGCCAGTTGCTACCCTGAAGAGAGTAAGAAAAGCCATTCCGAAATTGCTGAAGTGGGCGTGTTCGCCCAATCCTTGGCAAGGTATGTCATCACTGCATTCTATTGGAAAACGTCGCAAGTTGTTAATTACTCGATTACATGAAAGTTGAATAAATGACTTGATGTTTCCGATTTCACACTTTACCTAATCGACCAAAAAGCTCAACTCCCAATGCTGCAAATATGAAAAACAGAAGGAAAAAAAGTAAGCCTAGATTTCCGACTTGGGGCAATGCTTGCATAACTGTGTCCAGGAGGGCACGGATACCCTTTGCCATTTTAAGAAGTTTCAGAACTGTAAAGAAACAATAATTCGTCAGTGATAATCAACGTATTTCAATGTCGTATTACGAGAAAAGCGATTGGTTTTTTTACCTCTTGCAATTCGCAGTACTCGCATCACACGAATTATAGTTGGATTTATCGGTATTATTTTGGACTCCACTTCTTCAAGAACTATTCCGACTATCGACAGTATGACTATCCCAACATCCAGCTGATTCCACCTACAATATTCGATGATAGAATTTTATTTGTCCTATTACGTGTTGAAATACATGAAGCAGTAAGACCTAGCGAGATAATGTAAGAAATTGATACTTTACTTGTCTTTCAAATACAAGTGCAGTCCGAGAGCTAAGAGTTTCATGAATGATTCGAGGATGAAAACGGCGGTGAAGAAGTAGTTGAATATTTTCAAGGCGTAAGTCAGAGCTTTGGGCATCATATAGAATTCCATTGCCATAGTTACGACATTAAGACCAATTACAGCTGCTATCGCCAAATCGAAATACTTTGAAGTGACAACGTTGTGAACGAATAGTCGAGACTTTGAATAATTTGTGTAATATGGAGGCTCGTGCATTTCTGAAAAAATCAAAAACAGCAACTTATTGGACTTCCATAGTAATTTTAACAAAAGATAAATATCTCTCGAAAGAAAATAAAAATTACTAAACCTTGAAACCCAAAGTGCTTACTGCGTCTTTTCTTCTCCATTTGAAGAGCTCTCTTCGCAGCTCTCCTAACACGCTCTTCTTTTTCTTGTTCCTCCCGACATCTGTGAAAATTCTCAACGACTACCCCAACGAACATATTCAGCACAAAGAAACCAACTAATAAAATAAATGCAATGAAGTAGAGTAACCTCCATTCAGAAAAGTTCTCTACAGGCTGAAATTAGAGAAAAATATTTCCATGTTGTACTAACACCATTCATTTATTTATTTGTAACGATGAATAGACCAATCAAGCCGCACTTACTTGTTGATCAACACCAACGGCATCCAGGCCGGTATACATTATATTAACCCATCCATCACGGGAAGATAATACGAAAAGTGACATTAGCGCTTTTCCGAGATCATCAAAATTGTATTTACGATTGACCCATTGGTTTCGTTTGTCGGCTAGACAATCTGTCTTATTGCGAACATTTTTCAAATCTGGTCCTTCACAATAGTAAAATGCGCCCTTGAAGAGTTGTACGCCTAATATACCAAATATCATGAAGAACGTGCAGCATATTAGCACGATGTTTCCGATAGGTCTCAACGATGATAATAACGTTTGAACTACTAATTTTAATCCCGGAGCTCGATTTATTACTCGGAGGGGCCTCAAGGATCTCAGTAATCGAAATACCTGAAATACAGATAGCGTTTAATTAATATTAAGTAGTAGATCACCTATTGTTTGGAAAGTACTTGATAAATAATTCATTAAAAACCAACCGAATACGAAGCTTAAAGTATGATTTACCCACCCTCAAAATGCCAAAGATCTTCGGACTGCTTTCAGATATCAAAGACATTAGTAGATCTACTATGGATATTATAACCAGTGAACCATCCATGATATTCCAGCCCGATGTGAAGTAAGCATCATATCCATACAGCATACCAGATGCTACGACCTAGAAATCCATAAAATTTATAAATATAATTCAAGATTATTTGTAAAATGACATGGCGCGTAACGTCATAGTTATGTTAAGCCGACGGTTTTTACATTAACTTACCTTCACAAACATCTCTGCTGCAAAGACAGCTGTAAAAACGTAATTGGCCGAAGATAAAAAGATCCGCTCGCCACTGTTGGGAGGTATATTTGGTCTTTCCATTGCTAATGTTATACAATTTAATCCTATGAAAAGGAGGACCATGTTATCGAACCATTTCTGTCCTACAAACCAGTGGCAGAGCTCTCGAAACCTATGGAGTATGACATGGTAAATTATGTAACGTAATTCTGAGCTTGTCAACTGATCCACTAGTGTTAAACAATTTTTTTCAAGTCCAGACTGAAACTTTGAATACCTATTATGTGGTGCGAAAAGATATAAAGAGAAATCGTCTCTTTCTTTCAGACATCCCTTCGGTTCAAAGAACATGAATATTTTTTTTATTTTCTCAACACTAGATATGCTGCCATTGCCATTAGATTGTGCAGCTTGTTCGTCGAGTTGAGAGTCCATTTCTTCGGAAAGTTGCTTGATCTGTGGTAAAGGTCTAGCTTCGATGGATAAATTGTTTATGGTTCTAGCAGCTGAATTTAATGCATTTTCATCTAACGGCGTTTTCTGAACATGCATCTGGTCATAACTGCTCAATGAATTCTGGCGAGATAAATCGCCAATCCACCTCATCTGGAATTAGAAGATATAGTATTACAGCGCAATGAATTGAACAGTAGGTAACAAACAAAATGAACCAAAGTTAAGACTGTCTTACATTTGAAGTTGTATAATGCGCAATCGAAGAGCTACGACTTTTGGTAGAATTATTTGGACTAATACTGCGATTGTTAGCAATATGGTTCCGATTGTTTGGTGTATCGCAGTGCGTATCATTTCTTATCGACCCATAAAGGTAGCCTCCATTGCAATTAGTATAGTCTCCATAATTTCTACAACAGAAAAACGATTATACTCAAATAGACCTGATCATAATTCAACTGAACTATACCGCAAAACTGATTAAGCAATTTAAAAGTGACGAATTTGTATATCAAAAAAAGTAACACTGAACATGCAGTAAGATACTCACATAGAATTTGATCGCATGGTGTTACGTCCGTTATTAAGAACAATAGTCTGTCGACTATCGTCGTCGCACTGACTTTTCTTACGTCTCAGGGATGGTCGAGACAATCGCCAAGAATACCCTCTTTGTATTCGTTGATTGCTATAATTAGTGATTAGCACAATTTATGACAATATTATTATGTGCCTGTTAGTTACAATGCGACTTATCACACTCCACCAAAGATTTTATGAATTGGCCATTGAAATGAGTGTAACTAATATGATAAGACACCAATTTTTTCAAACTATTCGTACCTTGGATTCGAATCCCGAGTCGGCGACGGATTAATAACGGCCACAAGACTGATCCGCCTTGAAAGTTGATTTGGAGCCAGATTGTTAGTAGCAAATTTGTTATCCATTGGCTTAAGTAAGCCAGGTATGCTGCATTGACTCTGTGAATAGAAAGCCACGATGAATGCTCAGGTCATCATCAATCGTAAAGTCATCGAAATTTTCCAGTTTCTCAAAGTTATACCATGAACGATATACGAATATAAACAATACATACAGCAGATCGATCGATTGATTCAATTGAAAGACTTGGATTCGTGGAGCGGCAATTAAACTCTCTGTATCCAGTATCTAGCGTTGTATTAGGAGAGTCTTGAGGAGTAGCAGCTGTATGGGTAATTACAGGCGGCTGTATGCCCATCATTTTACTTTCTTTTTGGATATTACATTTAGGCTCATTTATCGGATGTCTCCATATCGTATTCTGCTTGTCCTTGCTGCAGTTGTCTTTGTTTTTTCGTAATTCCTCTACACTTTGCCAAGAGTTCTTTTGATCCTTTAAAAAAAAGTGATGAATTTGTGAAAACTGTGGAAACAATTATGAATAGCTTCGATCTGATAATTATGATACATGTGATGCTGTTCACCTGTGTGTAGGTATCACTGTCAGATACTGAATGTGATTGAGAAACCCTCGATGAATCTCCGTCACTGCTGATTCCAGCTTCCTTTGCAGCCAGCCGTGCCATTTCTCGTTGTTCTCTCTCCCGCCGTTCATTTCTCTGGAATGCATGAAAAATAAGTAGGTGATAAAATTTTCTTGATACAATTGCTGGGTGAAAAAATAAATGAGAAATATAATAATATACCTCGGAAGAAAAGCCTTCCACCAGAATCGCGACCAAAAGATTGAACAGAACGTAGTTACCAAATGTCATCAACGCTACAAAGTACAATGCTGCCCAGTGAGAGGTTTTCTGCATTCCGTTGAACAACACTACGTTCCAATCTTCTTGGGTAAGTATCTGCGTGAAGGGAGAAAATTTTTAGATATCCGATGGTTTTTATACCTGTGCAAATAGTCGGATACCGTGGCTAAAGTTCAATGAAAACAACCAACTATATTTTATATGATACTGGTCTCCATAGCATGCACTCTTGTACTTAATCAATTGTACATGGAACGCCACAATGACGGAAACAAAAAGTAAAAAATCAGTTTTCTTTCGGCCAAAAACGAACCTCGACTGGAAATGTTCCATATTGAATTTGTAATACCGGCAATACCTTGGATGCAAAAATTACAAAAATAATATACCTTTAACGTCAATAAATCTTATGAAACAGTGGTACCTGGAAAACGGTAACAGTGGCCCAGAGGATGTCGTTGAAGTGTTTGCGATCACAGCGACACTTTGGGTCGTGCGAGACCACTTCGATACAGGTGCAGGGCCGACTCCGGTCCACCCACATGCAAAACTTACCCCCGAACAGGTACATCCCTAGGATGCTGCAACCGAGACAATCCCATGGCCTAAAGTTCCGTCAACATTGGCAAATTCACAAGAAGAATGTCCCCAAATTTTTGCCCTTGTTGCAAGTTACAATTTTACATATAAGTATATTCACCGATCTTCTTGATAGAGCGTGCGATATTCATGGAGTACATAAGTAACAGACGAATCGCAAATACGAAAGTTACGGTATATTAATAATGACTAATTTAAATCAAGTCCAATATATGGAGACACTCCATTCTGTATAAAGCGAAATATCTAGTAAATAGCATAATGATTTCACTTGAAGCTGCATATTTGTGATTTCAGAGTCAAATTCTGGAATTTGATGATTTGTGGAAGAAAAGCAAGACAGTTTGCAATTAGAAATACATAGATGGTTTTAGTACAAGTAATATTAACATTACTGCAGGAGTTGAGCCGCTAAGTCACCCTACGATTACGACCTAGGTATAATACGTACAATTTTTATATTACGTGCACATGAAGAATGACCAAGATTTTTTTTTTTTGGTTTTTGTTGTATTAGATACGTAATTACTTTTCCTAACTGGAAGAATTCTACTATGTAGATGAATTATAATATTTTGCCCAGTTAATATGGCAGGAAGGAGTTGTGGCCCAAGTTGCGCAATCGACACAAATTACCATCGTCGTCTAACGAACAACAAGTGTTATTGGTTCGGCTTGTATCGTCAGTTTTCTCTATTACTATTCTAATATTTTCTTGCAGTAATTCTTAGAACTAAATTCAGGGAGTGTATATATTATGTGAGATTTGTACAAACAGCTTGATGTCACTTGCTTCTACATTTTTATTTTTTTTTTTGTTTAAAGTCATTTTCTGTCAAGAGAAGCTGATTCTGCACGTTTCCGAATTTGTAAATCATTACGCTATAATTTATAGATTTTTTCCATTTCATCGAAATGCCAGTAGTAGTACAACATTTTTATTTCAAAGAGAGTTTTTTTTTTTTTTTTATTATTGTGATTCATTTCTAATAACGTTCACTTATTTCGCCAATCATGCTAATTCAGGGAAAAAATATTCACATCTTCGTACTCATTTTTTTTTTTTTTTTTTTCTGAACAATATGGTCAATACTCATTGGTATAATGTATGTATTCAAGTGGGATGGGATTATATGCTTTAAAATATGTATACCATGAGGAGGTATTATACTATGAGAGATAAAAACAAAAATGAGACAGGAATAGAGTATATGAATTTACTCATTCTCTAAAATAAACAAGATGATACGCTACAGATCGAGATAGAAAAAGTATAAATAAAATGACAACATAGTAAGATTAGAATATTACTCTCAAGATTGAGTTTGCATGCTTGAGAACTAAACAACAGATACTGTGATACTTTATTTATTAAAACACTTGGAAGAATCTACAGTTTAACTATCTATGAAACTTTATCATAGAAGACAAAATCTATAACTAGAAATTTAAATAATAAATACCCACCACCCAATATAACAGAAAATTGCAATTAGTGCACAATAAAACGTGGTCAATTATAGTGCGATACACAGTTGAAGTCACTAAAAAATTTCATACGCATATACGGTAAATGAATTTTAATCTATTTTTGAAGCGTCACTGCTGCAAGATATTCTCAGGCTATTATAAATTACAATATGTCTAAGAAAATCAAGAAATCGACAGATTTGGAATCTCGACGATATCGCAATCTACGCAATTTTAGTACCAATATCTCAATCATGACAAGGATTTACGAGTATTTTATTAAACCGGTCCAACATAAGTCTGAAATTTTTTTTGTTCAATTCTGTCTTTCCCTCGCGCATAGCAGAGTTTCTACTTGTCGTCAAACCAAACTTGACATTTCACATAACGTTGCTTAACTATGTATTCCATTTTGCATTCAATGTGAGTCTAAGCATGAACAGTGAAGACTAAAACATGGGTTTATCACAGTTGCTGAATTGACACGTGGCATAATAAATAACGTAGGTAGCAATGTATAAGCAAGATAAATTCCTATGCAGCTTCCTACTACTTGAAATCCATATGTCAACATGCTCCATACTGTGAAAGTGACTAAATTTGGAAAATACAAAAAAAAAACAAAAAGTAGATGAACATACTACCTGAATAGGTGAAAGCAATTATATAAAAAAAAAAGATGCTAAAATAAATGTGTACTCACCATTCAGGAGTGCACAATAAATCACATGAAAGTCAGAACGCTATTTAAGAAAATTTTCATTCAAGTTTTTTAAAGCAGCGGTGCATCAGTCTCGGAATAAAAAACTTCAGATATTTGATAGATGGAAAAATTCTATACAAAGAATAGGAATTTTAAAGTTACAATGCATTTACTCATTCAATTTCAAAGATTTACCTACATTCTATGATTTCTAGGAGCGTAATTTCAAGTTTATTGTAAAATTTGCATCCGATTGAAAATCCACAAGTTCGTTTGATCGATTAATTCTTAATAATTAAACTGAGATAAAATTTAGATCAGTTTTGAGAGAGATTGAAAAATGATGTGTAAACGTTGGTAGCTCAAAATACTTCAGTTACTAAATGCTAGAGCATGCAGAATAAGAGCAGATAAGAAGAAAGCGAAAAAAGATATATTTAGTGCCGAAAACATGCTAAACGTATACATTACCTTATTCTTTGAAATCATAAGTATATGCAGTGCTGTACCGAGTTTAGCTTTTAAAATCAAATTATGCTAGCCCTAAGCTGAAAAATATCCTGTACCTGAAATACTGTGACAATAGCCCAGAGTAATGAGTCAAAGTTTTTCCTATCACATTCGACTTCGGTGGTGCCTTTCATGGTTTCACAGAATTTGCAACCGAACAGGTTCATCCCAAGAATACTATAACACAGTGAAATGTGTGATATATTTCCACCTTAATAAAGCGTATATTCATTGATCAGTGAAAAATGAAACGTACGGATTATATCTTTTAGGAATGATCTACATAAGTAAAAGTTTTATCGTGTGTATTTACAAGCCATTGTTGCACCGTGGGTTATAAATGTAACGTGCAGTTTCTATAATATTCCACATTTTACCTTGCATACTTTGTATAATACAGTATTGACAGAACAACTCTCTTTGATAATTAATTCATTCAATGTTGTTTCTTTTCCTACACGTAACAATTCTTTCCATTCTAATTCCTCGAATTGTAAAATTCCAAATTTACATATGTGCCCAAACTTCAAGTTAAACGTTTGAATCAGCGTGAATAAGAACCTTGCAATATTGTTGTTAATTGACGTGTGCTGTGTTTGAAAAAATATGTAGTGTGTGTTTAAAGGAAAATTCGTATCAGGCTCTATAGCAGTATTTTCGCCAATTGTATCCCGGCAAATGACAAACGATACGATAACAGGCCCTGAATTGGTGACCATATAGGCACCCACTGAGGCGTTTAGATAGCAAGAGTGACAGAGGAAGGTTGAAACTTAGAGTATAGCAGTTTTCAAACTTGTCACTAGACATTTCCAGCATAAAAGCACCATGCACACATGTAATATTGAAAAAAAAAATATATATATATATATTATATTTGATGCCTTAAGCCGCGAATAGCAAGAGCCACCGCAGATGTGCCAACAACACCGTCATTACCAGTACATCATGTCAAAGTAGCAGTAATTAGGCACTGCAATAAAATAACTGCCCACACCAGAGAACTTTGGTTGAAATTATTTGCATCTCTATTAGTTTCTAAGTAGTATATAATCACTTCATACGACATTTAAATAATCACTTTGCACTCGTCATCATAATATAGTGAAAAAAATAGTAGAGAGAGTAAATGTATAAATAAAGAGAAAAAAATGATTTAAGAAGTTTAACAAAGTATACTCTTTGATCAGCAACAGGAATTGGGATGAATGGAAGGTATCGAAGATTGGAGTATACCAGATATCACTAACAACAGCTAACATGACTGTATGAACTCCCCTGATACATATGTAGAAGATTAGGTCACATTATTTATAAATAATACGCACATTTTAGGAATTATCAGTTGCCCTGGCATAAAAATTAAATTCAATATAATGGGACTTACCTGAATATAAAGATGAAAAGGATTAAAAGGGAAAAAAATATCGCAACGTTATCCATCGTCCTGAGCATGACGAACAGCTGCCGGCGAAGATTGGGCAAGAAGCGCACAAGCTTCAAAATGCGCAGGAGGCGGAATGTGCGAAGGACACTCAAGCCGGAGTTTCCTTCGCGCTCCCCATAATAGGTTTGACAGAGCTCTATAACACTGTTTTCAAAACCAAGAATTATTTTGAGGAACATTATCGCCTAAATTATAATTGCATCAACATTTCAATACTACAGAAAAGTGTAAATTATGAAAGAAATCATCACTAATCACCTTAGTACAACAACGACACCATCAAATACATTAAATCCGTTACTGATATATCCGAAAGGTCCTTCTGCTATCATTTTTAACAGCATTTCAACGGCAAAAACAGCAGAAAATACTATGTTACTTATTTCCACAATTATCGTCAATTCCTCTGGCTGAAATTCAAGAACGTCACGTAATCACCTTTTGTCCAAGCGCTACGTATAAATTTGAACATGGTACCGAATTGTAAAATGTCTAGAAATACCTGATTATGGTATTCAATGCCCATACTGAGGGTATTTATCAAAATAGCCACAAGAATACCCTGTTGAAAATACTTGTTCACCACAAGTTTCTTGACCCAGCGCTGAATGCATCGAATCACACAAACGCAACAACTCCCTGTTGCTTTGATAACTTTTCTAGTCTGTGACTTTTGCCATTTATCATTATCTTCTGCCCAAGGTTGATCATTTTGTACTTCGCAACAAGAACAGTTGTCTGCATCAGGGTTTAGCCATTGCGTCGGATCGGTCAATACTATACGTCGGTCCGATATACCTACGAAATAATCAAGCATTTCTAACAATTCTCATTTATATTTGCAGGTACGTGTGATTTGTCGCGATATTTAAGAACCAATTTCACCGATCAACCTTAGATCGTGGACAACGTTTACCTTTGGTTAATGAATTTAGAAAAGAGTCCAGAGCTAATTGACCGGTTGGAAGAGCAGCGCTGAGAGCACCGCTAAGAGCAAGTAGTTCCTGGCAGGTCATCGCTTCGTTTTGTTCCAAGTCAGTTTGTATCTACGATCGATTAAATACTAGTGAAAATTGTGTTAGAAATATTTTGTTTCTTATGTAAAACAGTTCACTGTGTCTAACGATGTAGAGTATCCAATATAATCTGTTTAAGATATTTCACTTTATACGCCGTTGGCTGTTTCTCGGAATAATCAAGTAACTACTTAGCAAAGTGAACTTACTTGCAAAGTTGACTGCGGTGTTGACCAAACATTTCCATCTCCCGTCTGTGTCATTTTTTCGCTCGAACATATATTTCGTTCTCCCACGGCTGTAGAGCCTGGCAATGTATTAGCGCTGCCGCCATGAAGCAGTACAACATCGTTGAACATGACGCTACTTCGTCGCCTGAAGTTTGGTAATATCGGACTGGCGAGAGTGTTGTGAGTCTGAAACGCATAAGTGCATTCAACAATTGCACTAAATGTAAGTTTATGTAATCAGTAAACATGTATAAGTCACCTCCGTTGGAACAATGTTGCTATCACCAGGAGTTGATAAAGATAAAGGAGGATGATGAAGACTCGGGTGGCAGGGAATTGCAGAAATTTCTACTTCGGAGGTTTCTGGACTCGCATGAGGTGCCAGCATTAAACTACCACTTTGATCTAGAACAACTCTGACACTGCTCGTCACTGCCAATTCACCACCATTTTGCTCTTCATCTTCAGCCAGTGGTCTGTGATACGGACATCGTCTGTGATGTTGTCTCTTATCTGGAGGGATAGAGAGCTTAGAAAATGCGCGCTTTTATTTTCAATAAATCACGTTTAAAATTAGCATCGGCACGTTCATTCGACTCAACGTCTTTATAGATCAGGACTGTGTGTACTTGCCAGATGATCTGTTCATTTGAATGGCTACTGTGCGCGAGAGACTCGGACTTTGCTCCCTCAGTAGCTTCTGTTCCCGTTTCTGTTGTCTAGTATACAAGTAAAGTCGATATTTCTTCATTAATCTACGTTTACTTCTACGCCACAAATGGGCAATGTATCTGTAAAAGAAATAAATCATTTGTAAGCGAATTGGTTGATCTTTTATAGTTTTTTTCAAAAATTCTCTCACTTTACAATCTCTGCATAGCATGTAGTCGGTTCAGAAGTATTTATCGAAGAAGCTAGTGTGCTGGTAGAGTGAAAGCGGGCACGTTCGAGTCTCATACGTTCCAGTTCTCTTTTTTTTGTTTCCGAAAACTGTGTCGCTATTACGACTAAGCAGAGGTTGATCATAAAAAATGATCCGATCTGCAAAAAATATAAATACATGTGTACGAATGTTCAATTGATCTGTGACGTAGATTTTAACGCATGACACAGGTTGCTCGATAACCCATGTCTCAAGCTATGATCCATACTCACGACAATCAGTAGGACAAAGTATATCCAATCCCAAAACGAATGTGCATCTTGTACATAATACATTATGTCTGTCCAACCCTCCAGGCTGATTACCTGAAATTTTCAGTAACACACGTTTTACAATAACGTACCGAGTTTGCACAATCATTGTTACATTTAAACTTGCAGAATATTCTAAAAGCACTGCAAGTACGATACTTACGAGAAAAATTGCAACCCAGGCGAGTCCGATGTTGTCAAAAGATATGGTACCTTGAAAAGGATTGTTACCTTGCCCTTTGCACTCTGTGTAATAGAAATTCCAATTCACACAAGAATCATTACTTATAAATGTAATATTACTGTTTGGTAAGGCTGTGTTATTGCATATCAGGTCCCCTGTAACAATACCGTATGATTAGCACTGAAAACTTTCATCTATACCATATCTTTTTATACCCACCAATTTTATGCGGTGGAAGATTGCTGCACGAGTGCATACCACTTTCATCTGGACGTGAACATATGTAATCCTGATCTTGATATTCAAAGTATTTGGATAAGTTGCTGGAATGAGATGGTAAAATATAACTAACTTTTTGACAGCAATTGTTGAACAAATTTTTACTGCTCTTAAACAAAAACATTTTTACGTACTCAGGGTATTTAACATTGGGAAGAGCTCTGAGAAAACATCGTTGTCTCAGGATTCCTTCCCACAATTGAACGCCTACAATACCAAATATGAAAAACACAAAAAAGCATAGAAGAAGAACGTTTCCGAGCATCGGTAGCGTGTCCAACAGCAGCATAACAAGTATCCTCATACCTGAAAAGAAGAAATATCATTTATAAAATTATTCAAATTTCTTCAGACTCAATTGTGTCCTCGTCGAGGATGAAACTACATTAGCCATTGATTACACGGGCACAGCAGGAATATTTTTTTTATACAAACATACATCTGTGTCTGTGCACATACGTGATGTGATGTAAAAATACATAGGTAGTTCGAGTTTGCAGGGAACAGCAGCTTGCCGCAAGTTAGTAAATATGAAAACTTTAAAGCAACAGAAGTCAGTCAGTACTGACCAAGCGACGTGTAAAGGCCAGAGCACTTTCTTTTGCCTTGTATATACAGAGGTAAAAATATTTATAAACTTGTTTTAAATATTATAGAAGAGATGAAACGCCTGCAAGGCAAGCATTTGCGATTGAAACAAGGCCAGCTGAGGGCTAGTCACAGATCCCACCGAGCTTGGTCTTCAAGGACATTCGCTACCAGTAATAAACTTTCCAGGCGGAAAGATTCCATTAAAAAAAAAAACACGTGTTAGTTATTTCAGCGAGACCATTCAGAACAATTCACAACCGATATACTTACTGGGTATCCTGTTGATCGCACGCAATGGTCTCAGTACCCTTATGGTCCTTATTGCGGATAGACTCATATTTTCAACGTTCAAACAGTATTCTAAGGCTCTGAAAAGTGGATAGAAAATCAGCATAACGATCAGACGAATCAAGATATCGATACTTCCAGAATTAGATTACAAATTTCTTTTAGACTTGATAAATTTTTCGCTGTACAAATAACGAGGCTTACCCAGCTGCTACTATAAAGAAGTCTAATCTGTTCCACGAATCCGCCAAGTAAGTTCCCTTGCCGTAAATCCCCATTGCAACAATTTTGATCGTCATTTCTAACGAGAAGAAAGCGAAGATGATATCGTCAAACATCTGTAAAGTACAAAGCGATGCAAGTGTAAATACATATAAATTGTTTCATGAGTATATACATATAAAATTGTGGAATTGTTATACATTACTATCATATCAATTCATACTTGTAATATTTTGCAGCGATTCGTAACACACTCATCGTCGACGCAAGGCTGGTACATCCCCAAAGTGATGCAATTTAGAAGGATCACCATCATGCTTATTCTTTCAAACCATGTGATTTTTTTAATAAGAAAAATATCATGGTATTCAAATTCTCCTAGCTCCATTTGATATGAGTAAAATTAAATTCTTTTAATCTAGTATATCTTCGACAATTTAGATACTGCAGTAGAGAACGGGCTTCGTTTAGGGGTAAACAGATTTCGTAATTGCGTTAAAACAAACGCATCTATAATTATAAATTTAAATGGTCGTAGGGTGAGTTGACGACGATTCGAAACGCGGGGAATCCCCGCCGGATATAAGTCAAGTGGCACAGCGACGCTCGCTGCCTTGAAACACGCTTTGCACGAGTAAGAAACGTTTATATTCGCGTTCTCCTGAATTATTAACATCGTTCGATTCTCCATCATTTCACCTATAAAACGATTTACGCCTTCAACTGTGTCGAATCACCCTTTTTTACTCTTTCTTCTACTCTACGATATGAAAGTTTGTAAACGGTAACGTAACGATTCATTTTTACGAAAAATCATTATTTCGTAACTATAGGATAATTGCATGAAATTGAATTATATATATTTTTAAAAAGCAAAGCGTACGTTTAAATATTTTCGAAATTGAACTCCTTCAAAGATGTTCTAAATTTTCAAAATCAGTGATCTTCTTTTCAATATTTCGTTACGTTAACGTCGTTAACTTCAATCGCGGTTCTTTCTTCGTTCCTTCAATACCTATACGAAGTTTTGAAAATATTAAAAAAGTATACTTGCGATAATATTACGTTTGAACGATATTGAGAAAAAAATTCTGTAGAATCATTGTAATTCAATATAATGTGATTCCTCGGACATTTTCGTTTCGTGCTAATCAAGATACTGCAGTATAGCAAATAAGACGCGCGGTTTCTTGATCCTTGAATGCCTGCTTGATCGTATCATCTGCGATGGATGGAATCCAGGTACAGTGCGAATTAACATGCCCGCGAATTAGATCGAAATTTCAAGCCATGTACATACGTGTAACGTCCACATATGACGTGAGCACGTCGTATATACGTCAGATAGCCGATATTAGTTCGGAAATAAAACTAGTATATCTGTATGCACGACCCAGGTATGTGAGTATGTGTGTGTTACGTATAAATATACATATATCTATATATATATATATATATATATATACACGTATACTGCACAGCCATCGCGAAAATACGGAATATCGAACTAGCATGCCAGAAGCACGCGCGCTCTTCACAATTCACCTAGATTATTATCATACGTACACACGCATAAAATTCACAGGTCCTGGAAATATGAAAATTTGCTATACTGGTTATTACTTCCAATTTTCGGATAAACCGAAGCCTTCGTATAACCGAAACTGTACGTATGTAATACGTATACACTTATCGTAATGAGAATCGAAGCAAATTTTATCCTTTTATCCCCCACAGTTATAATAATATGCGACGGTTCCGATATCGGTGTAAGACGGATCAACGTTTCGTTTGTATAAATCGTTTCGCGCGTTCTGCAGCATACCTTGTTGGATGCGTGCATGCACGCTAACACGAGGTGTACAGGTATAGAATCAACAGCTCGATCAGTATCGTGATAAATTCATTCGTCGGACGCCCAAGTAAAGTGGGAAGAAATCGCAATGCCGAAGAGTCACGCGACGCGCAACATCGCTTGCTCGGCCAGGTTGTCAATCGGGAAAACGATCATCGGCGTGATTGCCTCGCGAGTTAAATTAAGGTATTCGGTGAAAAGGATATGGATTCGTGATGAGAGCTAGACACCAATTGCGCGGGCGTGTCGTTTGGTCCAGATAACGTAAGGCGATCGGAGCGAATCCTGGATACGGTAGATTATTCCCCTCGTCGTCCTCGTCCTCGCCATCCTCGTCCTCGTCGTCCTCGTCGTCCTCGTCGTCCTCGTCCTCGTCCTCGTCCTCCCCATCCTCGAGATCACTCAACTCGGCAACGTCACTGTCCGAATTATCCTGACCAACGCTCTCGTTGACACAGCTGCCTTTTGCGGCGGAACGATATCGATACCCTTGAGGGTAATGGTGCACCGACATTATTCAAGCCCTGGTATTGTGGCTCTCACCAACTTTCGCAGCCCCGTCGGACGTCGTTAAAAGCCCAAGTTTCGCTCCCCGGCTGAACCACCCTTCATCAATACCCGACGGTTTGAAAATTCGCCACTTCTTTATATTATTACTTACACGCGGTAGAGGAATTTTGAAAAAAAGAACGTTGCGACAAAAACCGTTGAAAAAACCTCCCGCACTGATCGGTATACAAAACTGTCACCGTCCGATTAAACTTGTATCGAAACGAAAGTTCTAATTACATTTCAATCGGCAAGTATATAATGTATTTATAGAAGTTAAACCTCGGGAGTTCAGTTTCCGATTGATGAAGAAAATATCTGTCTGTTCAATAGTTGAAAATTATTCGATCGCTGGTTAACTCTTGTCGCAACGAACGTACATATTGTTATCCTTTCGTCCTCTTGTTTTTGTTTCTCTTTGTCAGGCAGGGATGAAATTGATTGATTTTCAGTCCAATGTTCCGAGATGATTAACTGCCATTGGATGCACGCGCATCCCCGTCTCTCATCCTTTGCGTACTAACTATATCGACGCCTCGACGCCGCGGAACGACGTCGTCAACCAGCGAGCGAAAGAAGAAACGTCGAACGTCGAGAGGGTCGACGGGCAACGCATGCGCCCCTTAATTCCTTCTCCACATGCATACGTACCCACGTTACATACGCGCGTTAGGATACGTTGGCCGACATATTCACCCTGCGTAAACACATATGCCATTTGACGATATTACACGACCGCTTTTATATCCCCAGCTCTGTACGCGCGTATGCATGAGTCGACGTACAACGCTTGTGCAACGTTTTCACCCGACGTCTCCGAGGCTAGGCGCCTCTGCATCCTCTGCGAGCTTTTACCCTTTCCTCCCCGCTCCTGCATCTTCGCGGGTTTTCCATACAATGTCGCTTATCCCGTTTACCTACGCCGGGGGAAAATTCTTCCGATTGTCATGACGGATGATCGACCGCGGATTTTAATCCCGTCCTGGTGAAAATGATTTATACGATTTTCTAAGTATTTTCACGGAAATTGCGACATTTCGTACGATTTTGTACAAAAAATTGTAAATATACTGTAAATTTATCATAAAAACTTGTAGATTTTCACGAAAATTTGTATTTTTTCGTTAAAAAATCTACATAATTAACAATTCTTTGCGAAAAACTACGCATATTTATAATTTTTTACTAAATAATACGAAATCGCCCAATTTCTATAAAAATTCGTAGTAGCGGTAGAAATTTTCACCAGGGCGAGCTTTTATAATGCATTTTGCTGATTACACGAAGGAGGAGAGTAAGCGATCGATTTTTACTATAGGTTTACCAAAAAACATATACACGGTTGATTATAGATAAACTAAAGAGGGTTGAGGGGTAGGGGGAAGGGGGGAAGGGGAAGCTATGGAATGTTTTTTGCCTGCTGTGATATCACAGGGGTGGTTTCTTCCTCAACTTTGTTGTTCAAGCGTATTAATAGAACGCTAAAATACCTGGATATACATAAAAACGTGTTTCACGGTCGAAAAGCCAAGCTTTTTACAATAAGTCCCAGTTTACACACCGTATTGTTGATGTGAAAATAATTTATTCCGCAATAAAACGTGTCTAAGAACAGTTTCTGCATTACGTCACGCTAGAAATTAAGTCGCGGTGGTATTTCTTTTATAGAGTTAATCCGATCGTTTGGATTGAGAATTTTTATCACGCGCTTTGATAATAATATTTCACATTAAGCTCAAGTTACGTTAAATCTCAGGGTCTTGGCTTTTGGAGAAAAATTTCTTTCCTACACTCTGATCTGAAACGACTTCTCGGAGCGACGGACGTTGCATTCCGCGACTCGAAGAATGCTATTCATATCCTGTACCGGAATCGTCGTCCGTCACGTAAAATTCCAACTTTTCATCGTTCCCACGTAAATTCGGAAAATTCTCCGAAGCATTTTCTTCCGTTAGACGTAATGTTATTGCGAGGATCGGCAGCGGCATCGGCCAGCAGCAATCCATAAGATGATACGAAGCCCAAAATATTTTCCTAGAGGCAGTCATATAAACAAAATTGTAGCGCATCGCAACGGCGCCCGTTGAAGCACCCTAATTTTAGAACCGTATAAACCACCACGTCTTGACCATGTTCTAATCGGAAACGTTATACGCATATGTATACACGAAGTTCAAGTCTTTAAACGCTCGAACCTTAGCTGCTTTAAATTTTCGCACGTGCAAAACTACCGAGCATGCAATGTAATCCGCAAATTCCCTCAACTAACAAATAATTTCCTAATCAATTACCAATTCCCTGCGGATCTGGAAATAGAAAATAAGGAATCAAAACGTAGCGAACATTTGCCAAGCATTATAATACACGTAAATATTTGAACTGTATAAACCTTATAATATCAAATTCTTTATTTCGACGCAGGTATACATGATATACGCAGAAATAAGTTATTCTTGCGTCTGAATTATATACATACATTTCTGGTCTTCTAAATGTAACGCTTATTTATAGTAAACTTTGATTAGCATCGGCGGATTAATGTGGCTGCAGACTCGACGATAGAAAAAAAAAAAAAAAAAAAAAAAGAGTTCGAAATAAAACACATTAGACGTGCAGGGATCCATTAAGCGTTCAAGTTCGGAATAACAATTTGTTCGATCAGTGAATCTCGTGAAAAAGTTGCAAATTACAAAATTCACTCAAGTCATATATTTTAACTAACGAATTTTCCAAAAAAAGAATTACGAAATATCACACAAGGATGCAACAAATAATTTAAAAACTTTCTAAAACCTGATTGCAGTTGGTTACTTGATTACCAATATTTGATATCGCATTAGTATTGAACTGTAAATCAGCTAAGAATTTAACAAGATATTAAAATGTGATTATCAATTGAACCGTCAGCTATTGAACAGTCTCAATGTTATTATTTAAATCTGTTAATCCCTGTGGTTAGGCTTAGACGTAAATTACGTAATTGAGTTTCGTGATGAAGTATTTTTAGTTCTGAAAGCGAAAGTAAGAAAAAAACTAAATACTTTTCAAAATACTTTTACGTACCATATGAATACATAAATGTATATTCACAACAGTAACAACATTTTTCATTTATACATATGCATAAATTTTAAGTAATAACTTACTGTTGATCTATGGTTTTGCGTCAAGAAGCCTGGCAAGCTGATCCGGTTCTGTAACTGGTAGCGAACAAACGTGACGATGACATACGTAGACCGTTGCTCTATTGTTGAGAGACTTCATGTTGAGGATAACTTTGCTTTTGCGAAATAAAATATTCTCCGGATCTTGGTGATCAACTAAGAGTAGTACCCGTCCGGGAACAAATTTCTCACGAATAACATTCAATAGCAGTGTCGTATCTGCAGCGTCCTTTTTACCAACCACGTAGATCTTGAAGAAGCAGAGAGTCGGGCATAAAACTTGTCATTTGCGTTCGTTCGGTTACCAAGGGCTTTGCCAACATCTTATGATTCGAACGTTATGTACTCACCTGCGTCATTGAATCGTGGTAATGTAGCAGAGCAGACACGAGTTCCGGTAGAGCAGCGGGAACACGCGTAAGAGATTCTCTGGATGCAATTAGTATTTTGGAAGATTTATCGTTGAACTCCGCATGATCGAGGTAGGCGTTCAATCGTAACAAATTTCTGCACGCTATAGAATTACTTGACGGTTCGGCTCCGTCGTGATCTGTAAGAATGTAATATTATACACTAGCATCTAGTCACCAATTACCATGTAATCTTGATCTAACCATCTTTAAGCCTTAGAATTGCTGTGCGATCTTCCTCGGTTGTAGCAAAATAACCGCCAGCTACAGGATCCCAGAACAAATTGTCCTGTATATCCTGCAATTTTTCAGCAAATTCAAGCCAGTGCGTGTCCAGCGTTGCTTCGTATAAATCGAGCAACCCTTGGACCATGAAAGAGTAATCACCGTGAAATCCATTTATCGGTACACTCCTAAATATTTATATTTCATCAGGTAATAGTCAGTGTTTTCTCTATCGCTAAAACAACTTTTGACAGACTGACTCACGTTTGAGTAATTGTACCTCCTCCCCCATTGTAACAGCTACGTAATAACAAGCCGTTCTCCGCGTCAAATAAGTAACGTTCAACAAAGGCAGCCGCCTTCACAGCAAACTCTATGTAATTCTTGTTGTTCAATGCAAAACCAGCTCTTGACAATCCGCTGATTATTAATCCTGTGTGTATATTTTTTTAAATATTTTTTTATAACGTAGGTATTTGGATACTCTTTAATATTTACCATTCCATGATGTAACTATCTTGTCGTCCAGATGAGGCCTGGGCCTCTTCAATCTGACTTGGTACAATATTTCACGAGCCTTTTGCAAATAATTATTCACATCTTCGAAGCTTAAATCAAAATGCTCGGCAGTCTCGGCCAAACTGCCGTAGGCTATCAGTACATTCTGTCCCTTCAGCTCTCCGTGAGGATCCTAGAAAAATGATTCACTTTTCGAGTCCTTGTACAGTAATAGGAAGCTGATGTGATGGTAGCAAGTTCAAAAATTGATTTTACGAACTTGCAAATGACCAACATTCCCCTCAGGCTTAACATTGTAGTGAAAAGCAAATAGATCCGATAATTCCAAGTCTTTTTTTCCGGGAATGGGTTTCCCAAGGAGACTTTTTATATCTCCGTAAGTCCACACGTAAAATGCACCTTCTTTTTTTTCCCGAGAATCGTGAGAAGGTAACGAATCTGCATCCTCTGCATTATAGAATCCACCTGCCTGGAAGAAATGTATCATATAGTTGAAAAAAGGAAAGAAAATAGTACCGCTCTATTTTTATTCTGTTCAGTAGCTACTGACCTGGTGACGCAGATCTCGGGTAACATATGTGACAATGTCGTCGACAATATCAGCAAATATAGTATCTTTTGTTATAACAAAAGCATCTGCATAGGACCGTAGAAGTTGAGCTTGATCATATAACATTTTCTCAAAATGTGGTACATGCCATTTACCATCTACAGAGTATCGTGAGAACCCCTGAAGATTATTATTCTCAATATTAAAAAAAAAATTCTTTTTTATTAATACACAATAAATTGTAAGGTAGGAATAGCTTCGGGTGGCTGTACCTGACCAATGTGATCATGAATCCCTCCATTAGCCATTTTGGTAAGAGTAGTTAAACACATATTCAAGCATTCCTTGCCAGATTCGCTTGACGGATCCCTCGAGTAGGCGTGAAATAGAAAGTTCAAATTAACTGGCTGGGGAAACTTTGGGGCGTCTGTAAATCCGCCAAATTCGTTATCATAGCTGCCTGCCAATTGCTGCACGCAATTTAATCCACAATCAACTGATGGCTCAGCTGCTTCCTGTTTATAGAAAATAAACTTGACTCAGCAAAAATTTCCAAGCTGCTCTACCGTAGAGCAAACATACTTTATGTAGACTTTCCACACCAACGGATCGCTTCAATACTTCAAGGATTCTGTTGCCAGAATTTAATACATCACTCCTGCTCTCAATCCACTGTAAACAACAAATATCAACACTGGAGATATAATAGGAATAAATCGGTGAAAAAATGGAATACTTGGCAGATAAATATCACGTTGAATATGTACTTTGTGTGCAACAGTCGTCAATACAGTTTTAAAACCAGGTTGACCATACTTGTCGACAGGGGGAAAATAGGTTCCTCCTGTAACAGGGGTCAATTCGGGGGTCAAAAATACGCTCATTGGCCATCCACCGTGTCCAGAAATAGCCTGAAACAATTTAATGCAGGAAATGAGTTATTTCTCTTAGATATTTTCGTTAACATAACTTATAGAATGACATCTTAAATGAACATGTGTATATTTACTTGAATAAAAGTCATATATATTTTGTCAATGTCAGGTCTCTCCTCACGATCAACTTTCACATTGACGAAAAACTGATTCATAACACGCGCGATTTCAGGATTTTCAAAGGATTCCCGCTCCATGACATGGCACCAATGACAGGTGGAATATCCAACTGACAGAAATATAAGCTTGTCTTCACGCCGAGCCTTTTCGATTGCCTCGTCACCCCAAGGAAACCAATGAACAGGATTTGTTGCATGTTGCAAAAGGTAAGGAGACTTCTCAAATGCCAATTTATTTTGGGTTTTACTTTCAGAAGGTTCACCTTTCACCGTCGTCGAGGTCATTCTTACACTGTAAGGAACGAATAACCGTTCACTATGAATATATCTGTAAATGAATGAAAAACAAATATCATTATCAGACTATTTAAAACCAATTGTTGGCTTTATCATGTTTACGAATTTTCTCTCCATGGATATACGAACCTTTTGCTATGATAGTTGTTGACTACCTGAAGCAGTTTAATGTCCTTGGCGGAGAATTTTTTGAATTGATGTTCAGAAGAAAAGCGACGAATTGATGTCCATATTGAACATCTTCGCGGAATCATAACATACATATGTGTTAAAATATAATATTATAAATAATAATTATTGAGTAATTTTCACTTGAATAATTATATAACGAGTTTCAAATTAACCTTATCGCAAAGTGAGAAAAAGATAATAACGTTCATAGGTATACGTGTTGCGTGTATGCGCAATTTTATTTACACATGATTATATACGGCACGTATACCTATACCAAAGCCTATACCAATTCGTTCGCATGTTAGTGCGTATAAATATTTATCACATACACTATTTTGCATTTGGTCTGACAGTTTTGATGATAGTTTTTGACGTTTGACCTACCTTTTCCCCGTGGCTATGTAACCAGCTGAGAACCGCAACGTGGTGTTAAATACTCCTCATACAAAGTAGCTTACATCCGGTCGAAGGATCGACGTTATCACCCAGGATTCCTAGGGATAATTTGATAATGGTGCAATTTTTTGTTTCCCAACTTTTCGAAAAGAAAGGCTTGGGCAAAGCTGTCGATCAGCTGGTTTTTCAATACGGATTAATCAGATAAGCACAAGCCTTTCAGCTCCTTCATTTTGAAAATGTGGGAAATAAATGCATATCCGTTTTTAATTGGCTGCACTGGGTGCGCATGCAATTTCCCTAATTTTCAACTAATGGCAAAGGCGTAAATCTAGGGAAAACGCACTCAGTGCAGCCAATTGAAAACGCTTTGAGCACAGTAGAAAAGTGCACACTGCACATCAAAAATCGGAACACACTGCGTTCTCCATGGTTCATCGTATTTGTCGTTGCCGCTAAAAAGCGTAAAGAGTCGTTGCGAAATTCGGATTTCGGGCTTAGGAAGTGCCAAGGCATTCGAACCTACGGTGTGTGTACCAAAGTGCTAACATTACAAGCAAATAACCACGTGCCGCGGCGATTAAGCTCACAGAGAGCCTTGCTAAGCTTGGACTAATTTTGCAGATTTAATGTCAGGCATCGCGATCGCCAGACTCGCTGAGGAGAGAAAAGCATGGAGGAAAGACCATCCATTTGTAAGTATTATCTTGTCACTTCTATTACTGCATTGCACTTTTGGATGAAACCGGGTCATTTGGATGGTCCCAAGTTAACCATTTTACCTAGTCAACCATCCCTCCCATTATTACCTGGCCGTAAGGGCATAATAAACCCTCCGAATACATAAATCATGTCATGAAACATTGTCGTCCACATACACACGCACACACATGTAAAAAGTGCACAGATCGATCTCATCGTTTTTACCTCAAGTGGTCTAAATTTTTTTTGTTTTTGAATGGGAAAATTTTTCTTCTGAAACCAGATAACCAAACCTAACCTATCTCTTATTCCTTTTGGGTATCTTCATTTATCGAATTACTTGTGCTGAGATCCGAGGCTGTATGTGACATGCTCAAAATTTGTTACAAACACCCAGAGGCAGCCAGATTTTGAATTTCATTTGTTTACTTACAGGGCTTTGTAGCTCGGCCTACAAAAAATCCAGATGGAACACTTAATTTGATGAGCTGGGAATGTGCTATACCTGGAAAGAAAACTGTAAGATATTGCAAGTCGTTGCTCCTAAAAATCTGCCTTGAATTTATTAAAATCTGATGGTAATTTTCTTTGTAGACTCCATGGGAAGGCGGGCTGTACAAGTTGCGAATGATATTCAAAGACGACTATCCTTCCAGTCCGCCAAAATGCAAATTCGAGCCCCCACTTTTTCATCCTAATGTTTACCCTTCTGGTACTGTATGCCTATCTCTCCTAGATGAAGAAAAGGACTGGCGACCAGCCATAACAATCAAGCAAATCTTGCTAGGAATCCAAGATTTACTTAATGAACCAAACGTTAAAGATCCCGCCCAAGCAGAAGCTTACACTATTTACTGGTGAGTACTCAACGAGGCATAGATTGAGTTTTTTTTTTTCCAAGTCTACAGCGACAACATCACTTATTGAAACTCAATTATTGCAGCCAGAATCGTTTGGAATATGAAAAACGAGTGAAGGCGCAGGCAAGAGCAATGGCACCGCAAGAATAAAAAACACGAACGTTCCACCTACCACAAAGCAAAACTTTATTTTCTAAGCCTGCAACAAATATAATATAACATAATGCAAACTATATACAAATAATTTTTCCCCCACTTACAATTTACATGACCATAAATGTTGCATACATATACATAGGTAAGTATAAACAGAATCATCATTTTATTTTCTTCTATGTATAATTATCAATGAAATTGTTTATTATCAACGAGTGCTCGATATCAGTGAGATTATCTTCTGCCTGATAAATTAATAATTATCCTATTCGAAATCCATGCCAAGGACAATTATCCTTCATTATATAATGTACATGTAAGAAAAGAGGAAAAAATGTGTTACACATCGTTAGACTTATAATGACTCTATGCGCAAACCGAAGATCAGGTTTTGCAAATGTAAATCTAACCATGATTATACTATAAAATTATTCTAGGAAGCTGAGTCGATTAATGTTTGTCTCTAAGTATTTATACTCGATGTATCCAATAAAATTTGTGTAAAAATAGGAGCTTTGATAGCGTAGTCTCAGAAAAGGACGTCATATAGTGAAGAGAGGAAATTACATTTATTTTTTTATTTTTTCTTGTTTTTTTTTATCATTAAAATATTCCACATATCGTTTTACATTGTTCTGTCGATTAAAATCAATAAACAAAAAATTAATATGAATTTTAAATCGAAGCCTCATTACTTCAAACCAAATTTCAAGCCTTTCAAAATAGTTTCTGCATTCTCGTCATTATACACATTATGAAGTTATGACATTTACTTGGAAATAATGTCACTATGATTTCGGAGTGATGTTCATTGAGCATGTAATAAATTGCTCAGCACGCTGCCTCGAGCAAAGTCTAGTAATTTAAAATATTCAATGGCTATTCATGCGCAAGTAGGTTAAAGTCATCGATTGATATATCGATCAATGAAATCTGCTATTCACAGATGACACTGTGTCCATCGCTTTAATCTTCTTAATCCACGTCAAAGCCGGCGCATGTGTGCGCCGGACCCGAGAAGCAACCTGTAGCTGCGTAGCAGCCGCGAAACGCGATGGTGGGGCGTATTTTGTATTTCCTTACATTCGCCCGATGTACTTTGCTCATAGCGGCGGCGGCGGTTTGTATAGTGTGTCAATTGTCGGTGCTCGTGCAGTGTGCGTTCGAAATTCAAACATGCTGTTCAACTCGGTGAGTAAAATAAATGCGGGGATAGTGTCATCGTGCATTGTTGGATTTGCATTATCCTACTATGCATACATCGTTGAAACATCGAAGGAACACGACAGTTCCTACGAAGCCATGTGTGATATCAGCGAACATATCAGTTGCACCAAAGCCTTCATGTCTGAGTGAGTAATTTCACGTTATTCTTCCAAGAATTATCGCATCAAAGTTCATGACCCAGCCTGTAGTTTTAACATGCCCTATAAAAACCAACGTGCTTATCGCGTTGCCGAATTGAAGTTGGCTGCAGGTTGCTATTCCGCAAAATTTTTAATTCTTCTCAACTGTTTTTCCATCTGTCTAGTGATGAACAATCCATGCTGCAACTAATGTAAAAACTAGTAAAACGTCAACAATCTGTTATTAACCTTCAAGTGTGTTTGTACAAATTGTCATTGTTATAAAACTGAAAATCTGGGAGTCGTAATATTTGTTCTGTAGTACATTTTTTAAATGGCTTTTCAGATATGGAAAAGGATTTGGCATCATTCCAGAGAATTCGCCGTTCTATTTTCCCAACAGCATCTATGGACTGGTCTTTTTCGTCAATTTCGCATTACTAAGTATGCTTTTCTTCAGTTTTGTTTTTTTACTCTAAAAACGAGACACATTGACATTCTATAAATGCACAAAGTATTAGTATATACTGATTTAAACTTATTCCAAATCCTTAGATGTTGAAAATTATTATGTGTTTCCCTTCTTCACAGGTGTCTCTAATATGCTTGCTGCAACTACAATGCTCCTGATTTTGGGGGTCCTGGCTAACATGGGTTCAGTTTACCTCGCCGTTATCCTCTACAAGTTGCAGGACATATGCGTTGTCTGCATTAGTACTTACTTGGTCAACGCTGCTAATTTAACTCTTGCGGTCCGTAAATTTAATCTTTTGTCTGAAGGCAGTCCAAAGAAAAGAAAGGCCAACTAATGAGCTACTTTACTACCTAAAACCAATACGTTCAGGAGTCAGATGATTACAAGTTTGAGAATAGAATAAAGGTAAAAAAATATTGAATATTTTATTGACTTATTATATTGTACATATACTCGGTCTGTATATAAATACATATTTCTCTTTAAAGTCGTATTAAACTACTTCATATTAATTGTATTTAGTCATTTGAATTGAAAGATGTTGAAACTGGAATTATTAGAGAATAATTTCACCAATAACTTGTTACTCTCACTTTTATTTCATTATTGCGACAATAAATATTCAATGAATTATGAAATTTGAGGCCTACAACTAATCATAATATACATAATATAGAGTATCCTTTGATATTGCAAATTGATATGATGTATATTACGAGTATTAAACACAACACGTAATTAATAATTAAAAAATTTGGTTAGAACACGATTGATATATCTAAAGATATCTGACTATGAATCAATATTGGGTGAATATATCTATACAGAATAACATTTGTTACATTTCTTGCTATTAATAATTGAGTATTGGCTGGGTCATACAATACAGGTCTTACTAAAAACGAATATCAACTTATGTGAAGATACAACAAAGTAAAAGTAATTGATCGTGTATGCATTGATACTGTTCATTTACTAAAGAGACTTGGATTCAGAACAAAAACTGTTGTTACAGTACCCAATTTCTCCATGTATCCTTTATGTAAATTATTCAGCAACTACGTTAATCTTTCAATTCTAAACACTTTAAACGTCATTATTATTGTGTAACAAAAAAATATTACATTAGTCACTCGACGATACTTTACAAAGTTACAATTGTCTAAACCTGTGACGCTACTTATGTAATTAATTGGCTGCAAAGCATAAATTTAATCCTACTAGAATGATCTTTCAAGGCACATATCATCAATCACCTGTCTGAGCTACTGTTCTGATCGAGAGCTGAAAATACCAATGATGTAGTGAAAACTTTGATGCCAAATCGTAACATAAATAATTATTCTGGCATACACAATTAAAACGAAACTCATTTGTTACAGTGGCAATATTTATCTGCAGCTTTCTTACAGATTATGTATGTTTACATATATTTTGGTTATATAACAGTCACTACATTACCCATGAAATTTTTAATTCGTCTCTGGGATGTATAGAGAGAAGTAATTTGTTTTCAATGGCAAATAAATCATCATTCCAAGCTAATCTTTTGGCAGTCAAAGTATCATCTTGTAAATGCAAATATCAGTATTCATACTTTGCTGCCTTAAATAAATCTCGATTACTACGGCTTATGCTTGCCAAAATTCCAGGACTTTTTAGTGGTGGAGTTTCATCCAGACGGTTAAGTTGCAAATTCGACTTGTAGGGAACAGAAGGATCGTTTGCTTCTCTATTGGCTTCGACGTTGAAGCTTTTGCTTCTCAATAATGATGATTTATAAGTTCTTTCAGGTTTACTTGGCACTGGGCTTGCATTATTCGCTGCTAACTTCGACGAAGTCACTGTGTTCTTGATAGAAATATTTATCATACTTCCATACTGCCGATTATTATTTATTGAGTGCGTTATCGCTGGTGGAGATTGAGACTTTTGCTGTCTTTGATTGGAACGAGGCCGCGTCAATGTTGAGGACGATGCATATGGTTGTCTGTTTTGGGTGTGCAACTTCCGTGGCAGGGTTTGTGTGCTCCGGAACTGTTCGTTTCTGTCATACTCATTTGCCAATCGACTCGTAGACTTGCTGAATCGACCGATAGAACTTGTAGGCTCAACTCTGTGCATAACAGGTAATACTCAAGACACTACATACGCTAAATATTATATTTTCCTCGAATGTTTCTGGCCTGATGTAAAAATTGCTACACATATCAGAGTGATGCTTACCTTGGCTCAGCATCTTGTCGACTTGACTGTTGATGATGTCTGCTTGTAGGTTTGGAGCCGCTGTATCCCATTTCACGTCCATAAATGCTCCCTCCGAATGGATCCTCACCCAAGTAATATCTGTGGACAGGTGGACCTCCTTCATTAGATTGCTGCCAATGTGCTTTAGCTGCTTTTGGGGATCGCGGTGGTCGTTCCGGTGGTTCGTTTTCTAAATCCGACTGAGTCACCAGAGGTATATTTTTATCAATAACATTATACTGAAGATAAGTTGATGTGTGGTCAGTCTGTGTTACAGACGAAGCTGTATTGTTCCGTTTGGTTTTCCTCTCCGAGCTCGCTGATCGTAGTTTGCCTACCAGCTTCCGAAAAGACTCGCCAATCTTGTATTTTGAATTGCTTGTTGCTAAGAACAGAGATTCTTACTTTAGATATGAGTTTTGCAAGAACTTTTTGCAAAATAACTTTTCTTCTAATCAACGCGATTGAAACGTCACCTTTTGGAGTCCGAGTGTTGACTGGTTGAGGTATTGCTTTCGTTACTTGATTTGGTGGAGGCTGAGCTGGAATCGGTGATGTAGAACGAGATCCACCAGAGATTTTAGGGCTCGGAATCTTATCGCTACGGGTTGCAAATTCTTCTTTTTGTATGGCACGGCTCCGGTTTTCCCATGTTCGTTGTACAACATTAACTGGACTGCCTACTCGTCCTATATTCTGATTTTTTTCTTCTTGTCTGGCCAAGAGCTAGAAAATACACACCGTTATTTTGTTTCCTCGAAACTCGTCAGGGACACTTATTGACAAGCTAATTACTTGTTCTCTAGCTCTTCGACGTAGTGGGGGTGAGGGCGCTTCCGGTGTATCCTGCAGTTCAATTTTATTCCTCAATTCATGATGCTGGTGACGCGACGATCCATAACTGTTTGAATATGTCCAATCAACTGGATTTCTTCCAGCTTCTTGATGTCCGTTGCTTCGGGCATTTTCCGGATAAGAGTTCATTGACGTATTGGATACCTGCAAGTTGTGCTTTTCTAAAAACAAAATCAACGACGTTTCGTTAATATGTGCACAAAAAATGAAAAATGTAAATGATTGTATTCACCAACCTGCCATATTTTGGTTTTGATATCTTTCAGACCATTCACTAATCCCGTGATAGTACCCAGCTGAAGAATTCGAGTCTCGCCTATCCGCCTTCTTGGTCGGAGTCTGCTGATGACTAGAGTACGATGTACTTAGGTGGTTTCTGTCCCAGCCATTGTCTCGATCTCTCGAGGGAGACATCGGTAGAGATTTCATGGTTACATTGATGAAGCTCGTATTGGTTCCAGTTTGAACAGGTGGGTCGTCCAAGTCCAAGGAGCCGTGAGAGGAGCGAGATTCGCTTCCAAAATGGCTCTCAAGCCACTTTGATGTCTCCACTTTCCTCGCCTCATCCTCCTCTTCCAAGTCCAGAGGCTTTTTGGTCAACGCATCTTTACGGCTGATAGGCACATTTTCTGGGAGACCTAGAAACCTCTTATTTCAAATACGAGAAAAGTTTAAGCTCCGTAAAGTCTAATACCAAGAGTGTCATTTTTGAATACCAGAGTGTTTATGGAGGCGCGTGGTCCGCATCGTTGTAGGAACTGGAGGCCAATCTCCTGTCCTTTCTCCCTCAGTGTTTTCAGAGACGAATCGCATCTCACGAGCGACTCTTTCTCCACCTGAAACGTAGTCAACCAGCTCTTCGTCTTTCTGTTTTAAAAACCTGTGAGACCCTTCTTTTCTCACTTCCTTTTCATCGTCCCCATAATCTACTGCCTCCTTATCATCTGGCACCTCGTCGTCATTTACCTGTAACCAAGCCATTAATCATTTCTAGGGACAGGTTTTCAAATTGCAGTATACCTATTAACTGGTCACATACCTCCTCGTGTTCTACGGTACGTTTAGTTTCAGTAATGATACGACCATCGGCTTGAATTTGACTCTTCTGTAGTTTGTTCTCTGTGTCCGTTACTTTATTACTTCTCGTCGTGTGCTGAACCACACGTGGTCCAGTTACAGGCACAACTTGCTTTGATGATTCCGCTAGAGCAGCCCTCAAGTCTCCCTTGTTGGTTTGAATAGCTTTCAAATAAACCTGGGAGTACAAAATACAAAGAAATTCATGAATTTTCAACAAAAACAATAATCGCATCTTACAATTAATTCACTCAAAAAGTATATAACTGATGATAAATAACTATGAGTAAATATGATCACAGTATAGTATAAAAATTCATTTAATGTTTTAATCCCGCGATACCGTCGATACACACGAGCGTTCACTTCGGCGACTATTTTTGCATCTGCAGAAAGGTGAGCTGTAAAAGAAAGGTCATTCGTTAGGTCGCGCACCTGCTTTCGATTTGCATACCGATATAACGTTGTACAGTAGATGGATAGATGTATCACGGCGTATAATTTATGAATTCGATAGCTATTAAGGTTTATGTACTAATTATTCCTCGGCTTTTTCATCGAGTCAACGTTTATTTGTATAGACTTTCTCGCTATTTGCAACGTATACTTTTTAAATTTATAATGACAAAGTAATCGAGGACAATTCGTGCTTTAAACAACTATTGTAACAATATGTGTTGTGCATACAAATTTACTCGTGTAAACGAACGGGCTCTCAAGAGTTATAATGAATATACCGTTACCAATTACCACCTACAACTGTTTGTTTGAATTTTTTAGTTCACACGGATTCAGGACTTTCTTCAAAACGTTATAGTTTGACCCAAGATGATAAACCGGAGAAATATTTCATCGACGTGTAACGTACACGGCCACAGAATCGTTCCGTGCAGATTAAGACTTTTTGGAGAGGAACTGCAGACTTCTCTGGGAGCAATAAACATGAAATTTATTCTCATTCGAATTAGTTTGTACACTTGGCGTGATTCAAAAATCGTTAATTTCCGATGGAATCGAACACGAAGTAGAATGTATACGCCTAACGTGACCGCAAGGTGAGGAGATCGGACCGTGCAACAGGGTAATATATACTGCGAGCAGTTTAAGACGAGAATCGCCTGCAGAATCGGGGGCGATGACATCGGAGCTACGCCTCGGACCAGCTCGGCTACAGCTGGCGATCAACCGCGTCCTTGAACTCCTAAAAACCGGCAGAGATGATCAGGAAACAAGAATCTGGACCACTCGTGCGGGGAAAAATGAAGTCGATCACAGGAGAAGGATCACCCGCACAGCGATGAACCCTCTTCTAATTGTAAATGAACTTTCGTCACACCTTGAGCGCGGTTCTTGTTAAACAGAGGTATATTATATGTATACACAAACGCGTTTACCGATATGCATTTATGAATCTCCAAGTACGAGTGCCCGCAAATACGACGATACAAGAAGAGATCGATCATGAACGCTTTAACGAATACTTAAAGAGTAATTGCCTCAAATTTTACGATCGATTCATTGATCGGAGCGGATACCTAGCGTTCTGCGAATTATTTCTGATTGGAAAATCGTTTTGGTACTATGTTTCTTGATGGGCAGCTGGTGTGAGTTTTGTGCGAATGTAAAGATGCTGGAGCCGGCGAACTCGTCTCACCGTCCGTCCGATTTTCGGAAAAATTTCTATCGTACGTAATATCGCGACAAGGTTGTTATCTAAACTCACAGTTAATATCAGTCTGGGTCAGTCCGCGACCCCACGGAACAAGTAACGCGTTGTTGACTCTCGGTGCCTTCGCAGACTCGCGAGACTGATCCCGAGACTACCGCGAAGAATCAAGTGAAGGGAGAGAGAGAACAAGAGAGGGAGAAAAACGGAGAGAAAAAGATCAAGAGTTTCTTGTACGTGTTTCATTCCTGACATATACTGTACCGTATATCTTACACGTGCACATAGGTTTACATGTATATGTTTGCGTGTCACCGATTCACCGCGATGATTATAATAGTAGCAGCTATAATAACTGATTCCCCGAACGTCGATGGTGAAAACTTGTAAAGAGACAGATATTTTATTGCACAGAAATCTGCATCGATCGATTATAATTGTTAAATATCAACGTATATAACGGATGCTGTGTTCGAGTTTTCAAATTGCTTTAAGCTTTATATATATTAACTATTATTACACACAAGAGCTTTCACTTTGCACTGTGACAATTCGATACCGGGTATTGTATTCCTATGGTATACCTATCTGTATACAGACTAGCTACCATGTTTAGATCGAGAAACAATAATGCTTTGGTTCAAATATTGGCGAAAGAATTTACCTCCTATAATACACGTACCTAGGTACGCAATTGTTTCATTTTTAATAGCTTTGGCCATCTCGCGTACGATGCGTTCATTCATTCGTTCGTTCGTCATACATACTTGGTAAATCTAAAATGTACAGAGCAACGAATAGTCGATGGTCGCATTACCTCGTCGGAGATGTCGCCTAGTTGTTGACGGTCCTCCGTCTCGAGGCGTTCCTCGATCTCTTCCCTACTCCTCACCACCGTCTCGTTAGATTCCTTTTGCAATATGCTCGGAGTTCCGGACGATTCGTGACCCGCACGATCCTCGGTCCACTCGATCTCTTTCGGCTCATCACCGGCAGTCTTGCGCTGCAATTACACGCGTCGAATGGTCATGCACTCGTTGTTTTCCCCTGGTTAGTTTACGGATTTCTGTAAAGCGTGTAAAACCCACCTCGTGGGTCGTGTGCTCCTGCTGTTCCACGTCCTCGGTGGTATTCGTAGTGACGACCGGCCCCGAGTCGACGACCACCTCGCCGTCCTCGAGGACAACCTGCCGTTTCACCCGTGTTTCGATCTGCCGCGTCGTCGTGATCTCCTTCTTTTTTCGCGTCTCCCATTCCTCTGTAATTATCGTCAATTTCTAATTCATCCAGTTTGTAGAATATAATCGCCTCGCGATGCGGCTCGTGACTGTTCGCAGTGAAACGCTGCTGCGTTTACAAGTATAATGTGCAAACATTCGAATGCAGTATGTAGGTGTAGGCGCAATATCACCGGCTTTAAAATCATATATGTCCACAAATCAATCAAACGGTTCTTGCGACCGGCTTTCAATGATACATATAGATATAACAGAACGACACGACTTGGCTTTCTCCTTAAGGAAAGGGCCGCAAGAAATCAGATGTTTACATATAGCGGCTGCGCGTACAGTTCCGGAGGAAGTGAAAATCCAAATATCGTCGATTTATTTTCATACCAAGTGTAGAAATATACTTATATATGTCACGTGAGTGGGATTTTCCTTTCCGCATTTACAAAAATAGTATAATTAAATTTATACATTTCACTAAAAATGTAGCTCACCTTCTTTGACTGTAGCAACTGCGTTTTCATGATCGATCTGCAAAAAAAAAAAAAATCTTGTACGATCATGTAATTCAGAAAGAGAATAATTACGGTTATTTTTTTTTTTTTTTAATACTTCTTACGAACAATATACAGAAAATCTGAGACGCGCGTGAAATTTGTAGGTATTTTTCAACTTGAATTCTGATCACATATAGCCTGCAGTCTTTCGTAGATGATCTAACTCTTAAACGTTTCACCTATAACCAGACATAATATTCAGAGTGACATCATCGTCGATGAATGTCCCAAGAGTCCGTATATCCGTGTAGAAAAGTTGGTTTTAGACATATATATCTCCACACCTGTTGTGAATGTAATATATTTCGACGCGAGTCGCATAATTTATTCTCTATAATAATTTTCCAGATATATTAGAATTTGTTCATAAACTTTAAAAGAAGAAATGTCATTCAATCTGCACTGCAATCTGCATGCAAGACGTGACGCATCTCGATCCTCGTACCTATCGATACGATCTTTTCGTAGTTTTAAACACGCAGATATATCGTTACGACTATCACGAATGTATTGTGATTTTTTTCCGCCGTGATTGCAGAGTATAGAATTTTGGCAAGATGATCATCGATACGAGAAAACTCACGTTTGCAGTGACTGACGCCGCGGCTGCGGGCCGGGCTTCGTATCGCCGCGTTGAAATCACCTCCATAGCATTTGATACTGTAGATCTGCGAGCTGCAAAGCCCGTGCCTATAATACAAAACAATTTCATTACGATTATAAAACTAGTTTTTACCATTACAATGATGCGCGTATACCCATGTATAATATATATACGTGTGTGTGTGTGTGTGTGTGTGTGTATACTTATATCTGTATAATCAAATATGGATAGAAGTTACGTACGCTATAACATGTTAGTCCGCCTACACGGAAGAAATTTTTTATCTAAATACACGTATACGGAAGAAGAGGGGAAAAAATAACGCAGAACGATAAGATAAACTGGGTGTTATTATAGTATAGTTTGTGCGATGTGTCAGAAAATTCGAATCCAATGTATATCTGGCATTGCCAAGTAACGCACGGTCTCTACGATAGCTACAGCTACGCGTATGATACATTCCTATAACATAAAATATCTGCAGAGGTACATGATTTGTAAATTAATATTTTATAGGCGTACGATCTTTACTTATTCGCGTCATTACGCGCTATTGCGGGGATCCTCACGCGGAAGTCGAAGGACGAGCTACGAGAGTGTATATGTGTAAAATATATATACATACATACGTATATATAAGCTTTGAAAACATCGGTGTATAGGTATGATGACGCGAGGATGGTGATCGCTAAAACGGGCGTGCACGACTCTACAAGTGTGTTACCAATGCAAACTCGCGTATACGAATCCCCGCGCGTGTGCCTTGATATATGTACACGTATCCACGTGTATAGGTAGGTATATATCTATTTAATCTATATGCGCGCAGACGCAATATTTGCGTAAGTCTGTCAGAGGAAAAGCTAGACCTCCTATGTATAGGCATGCAGGTGACAAATTTGTTGTTGACCTCCGCGAGGGTTCTGATGCTGCATAATTGACTATGTGGGATTCTATTTGGATAGGAATATAATGTAATGTCATTCTTGTCTTGCATCAAAGAATATACTATATTATTATGTATAGGTATATATAAATGTATATTTGAATGTTGCCGATTTAGTGACATTTTTTTTTTTTTCTTCTTGGTTCTCATTTAATTTCTACACATGACGTTATGAAAAAATTTAAAATGAAATTCTGGTTAATTACCTTATTGTTTTTATTATAATGGGAGACTTGAACGCTTAATGACACGCGACTTATCGACGCAATCGTGGGTGGCTATACGAGGATACTACGTGACGCTTGTTCACCAAGGCTGTGTGACCATTTTGAATGAAAATCGGTGGGAGCGGCACGATTATTTGACGTTCGTCGGATATTTTCCGCGGGCAAATAATACGGCTGATATATAAGCGCGGTGCGAATTGTGCGCATGTGTGAAAATCAGAATCATTGATGTAAAGTTTTTACACTTGCCGAAAGGGAGAAAAGGCAAAACTTGCGAAAATCAAATACGGGAATTAACCCATTTCGTTACAATGTATAGGATATGATTATGCCTGTACACCTAGAAATACGCGGGCGTGCACGCTTGCAAAATTTCATTCCTTGGGTCTGCGGGCGAAAATTGACACCGCGAACACAGCTGAGCTTACACCTTATGTATGCATAATACCTGTGACATGTGTACACCGCATTATAATATGCACTGTGCAAATTCTTAGCCTGCCACTTCCCACGTTCTCGTCGCACTTGCGCTCCGTTATATAATATTACTGGTTCGCGGTACCGTCTGCCGAATGCAATTTAAACTATTCGCGCGTGTCTATGAAGGAAATGAAAAACAAGTATTATATTGTATATATAAGTACGCTGAAAAATACGAGTATAATGATTGAAAAATCCATGCGTATTTATTGACGCAGTTTAAAAAAATACAAAACTTACGGGTGATTTCTGTGCGAGATTTTAACGAATTCAGTTGCCGGTCCAATCTCTTTCCCCTTTTCTTTCTCCGAATATGATAAATATTATAATAACGTCGTCGATGCTGGCATCTGATTAGTCATCTTGAATACGATTCTCGTATAAAGTAGGTGAGCGAATAAGGTGCGAAGAAAAAAAGTTGCGAGACGACGTTTTTACGGGAGAAATTTGTCGAAACTGCACTGCACCGCGGATATTTCCATTGAACGTTGGATAATATTCAATCAGGGCGAAAATCTCACCGCGACATCGAAAATACCTTTGAATCGGCTGCGTGTCGTGCGGTATAAACTGCCACTGGGATACTTTGACCGCGAACTACGAAGCGCTGCAGAAACGACGATCTACCGCGCAGGTCAGCCTATTCGAACAATTTGAATGAAACCGCAGGCGTTAAGAATGACTTGGCGCGCACCTGCAGCGTATAAAAAACAGTGAACAGTGCATAAGGCATGAGGCATGTGCGACTCGGATGTGACACTGGGAACTACTGACTCGGAGATTTGAGATCGAGCCTCGTCGACAACGGTGCTCGCGGATGGCGGTCGCGTGGTGGTGGTCAGCGTTCGGGTACACAGGTAAACTCATGTCAGTTATACTAGCTGCTGCAGCCTGAGCCTCCGTATCAAACGGCGACAAGTCCGAATATTGCGGATACATCGGGGTCGGCAAAGGCCGTCTATATATCCACCTATGCCTATGGATACCTTATACGTGTGTGTAATACGGTACCAAGTTTCGCTCGGATTCAACAGTACGGAATTAAAAGTTGAGAGTTGAGAGTCAAGAGTCGAGGCCCGCGTATCTTATGCTCGAGCTGTGGCACCGATGACGAGGAGGCAAAATGGGTCAAGAGGTCAGGAATGTACCTTGAGATCTGAGGATATATTCTGCGTCGCGAGACTCGGCCGTGTTTTATTATACACATTTATAGAACTACGGTTGTGTATGTACGTACCTTGTACGCACAAAACTTGTACAATTGTAGTATAGCTGTAGTGCCTACGTCAGCTGTACAAGACAGGCATAATATGCGTTGGCAACTCGTTAATTGTTTCGTCTCCGCCACTTGTATCGTGGGTATATACATACCTATATAATTACAATACAGTGACGTGCGTTATGTTTTGATACTTCCGCAAAATTTCGAAACCATTTGTTTTACGCTGTATAAAAACTTGTCGTGATCTGGAAAAGAAAAAACATTACGACTGAGAGTAGGATACTTCGGTTGTGGACTCGCTGCCTTATTTTTCCAACACGAATCGCGTAGTGTAAGCGTAGGTAGGCCAGTCGGTGCGACCCACGCGGGTTGAGACAAGCTCACCTATATGGCCCCAGAAGTGTGCAGATCTCCAAAGACGGTCCGGTCTGGCTAAATACAACGAGATAGTAAGATATTTATGGACCCGTATAACCGCCTGCGTGTTTCTTTCTATACGAACGTACGCAGTCTACGTATGCAAAAATGTACACAAAAGGTGTGCGTGTATAAGTGGATATACGTGTATACACGCATAATGATATCGCACCGTGGAACCGCGCGTAAAATTCCTGGTCGGAGATGTGGTCGTGCAGAATACGCTGCCGTGACGGACCTGTCGGATGCTGGGAGATATCTGGACCTTGCCAAATTCGACTCGATCGGAGAAAACTGTGACGACGAAAGCCTGCAGCTATACGTATACAACATAAATACAGCCTTGAAACTACTGATAATTTATTTAGTACTTATGCTGTGTCGGTTTAAGCAGCGAGAGGCGACCTACACGAATATGGCGCGTCAGCGAATGATCTGAAGGAGCTTTCTTCAAGTGGTCTAATCATTTGCTAATAACAATGTCAAAGATTATATTGATTGCAATACAGAGACATATTTATTTTCAGTTGAAAGTATACGTGTACGATTTAATAGGACGAGTTCTGTGCAATTGAATAATTATTGTGTAAAAATACACATAATTTCAATAATTTCCAAACATACTATGCGTCTAAATCCATTTATGTTCACAATCAACGTTTGCGGGATACGAAGGGTATACAGCCATATGCACTAAGGCCAGTTTCCAGTGATTCGCGAGATAGGCAAAAAAAAAACTCTAAATCAAAGTTTGAATCAAATCGCGCCTCATTGACCGCGAAAAATAGAGCGTGAAATATGCGACGAGCATAGACTTATAATAGCGATAGACTGCGCGGTCTGTGCACCGAGCTGAAGTCGTAATTAGGTATAATTAGATAGAGAGAGCATAACTGAAACCGGACCTCCTTGTCGTACGATCGAAAGAGTGGGGAACAGCCGCTAGACGGGGAAAGCGATAAACCAAGCGAGGAGGTATACTTGTACGATTCAGTACGACTCTATTTGTTTCTCACGCCAAGTTACCGATTAAAGTGAGAGATCCGGTTCCAGCTGTTGCTCTCTCTTTTTAATCACGGCTTCAGCTCGGGTGCAAACCGCGCAGTCTATCTATAAGTCTATGGCAATGACCCGGTAGCAGCGCTGTCTGGTGTTCATTTTGTGAACTGGGTTAGTGACGTTCCCTCGGTTGGCCACAGTGGCACAGGGTGGTACGCACGTATATACCTAGGGAAGTAACTAGACGGAGGTTAATCGAAATCCACGACATTCGGCACGTCTTCTGCACGCCATGTTCCTGCTCTTTATATCGACTAGTGACAGAATGCGTGGTGCAACGATCGAATATTGTGTACCGATGGGAAGTTGGATGTACGGTTTGAGCCATTAGTACTTTATAAATAAGATAAATGATATATTGTGATATATGTCAGGTGGTATAATGTGACACGACGAGCGAAATGCTGGCAAGTCGCGGCCATTTTACACTACAATGCGGCAACGGTGTGTGTATATTCAATCCGCCATTCCAAACAATCAGTGTTTCCTCAGGTGCATCTGGAACGACGGTCTATAGCAATCCTACGGTTTGACATAATAATGAAGTAAATTATAGGAGGTTTTTACAAGTCCGAGTGGTGCGGTGTTGCGGACACAATCGGGTGCGGATCAATGCGCGCGAGTGCATAACACCAAGGGAAGATTAGTTGTTCCCCCCCGATCATCTTCTGTCTCCTTTCCCACCCCACCACCCATTACTCCCTCGGCCCTAACCCCCGACCCCTGCCGCTGCCTTCTCTTTCCTCTCTTTCTCGCCCTCCCTCCCTCCCGCCCTCCCTCCCTACCTCTCGATGTATTTTCTTGGTGGTCGGACCGCGAGAATGCGAATGAACGTGTGATATGTGTGTGCGAGGAAGAGACGACGACGACGACGTGCGTGCGTGTGCGACGACGACGACGATTGCGAATAAACGAAGCAGAAGTAAATGATGGAGATCGAAGTTAAGCAAAGAAATCAACGAAATCGGCGCAGGGAGCGAGCGCAACGGATGCTGGCCCAAAGGGAGAGTATCGCGAACGCCAAGCAACAGCAGCAGCAACAGCAGCAGGGTTTAGCAGGATTGGGACTCGGGGGTGATCCGAGCGATCCTCGTACCACGGGAGACGACAGTCACAGCGGCGAGGACGAACCTGGACCGCCTCACGGACTGGCTCGAGGACGGGGCAGAGTGCGGGCTCGTGAAAAACATCCCCGACCACCTCGCCCGCGGAAAAAGTCATCCCTCAATCACAAGGAGCCCCCCTTCGAGGAGGACATCGTCGACGGTTTTGCCATCCTTGCATTTCGCACCTACGAGGAACTCGAGGTAAATCAAATTCCCCTGTCCACTCTACTTCTCTCTCTTATTCTCTCTGCCTCCCCGTCTGTCAGTTAGTCTCTCTCTCTCTCTTTCTCCCCCTTTCGCCCCCCCCCCGAACGCTCTCCAGCTTGCCCACCAGGCTTCCGTGTCTCTTTCTTCGTGCCTTGCACATCGAACATATAGGGATATTTTCGTCCGTTCGCTGATCTTGTGCATTTCGCGTAATTTAAAGCCGTTTCTCAGAGGCTCCCTTTATTTTCCTTTTTCATTCTCTCCGCGGCTCTCCCTCCCTCTCTTCCTCCCTCCCTCCCCTTACTCCGCTTCGTAAAAATCTCTCGCGAGATAAACTGGCACTAGGTACGCGCTAGGTTATACCTACATCTACCTACCGGATTCGATCCAATGAACAAAAGAATCCCTGTCTTGTCAGTTTGTAGGAGGAAAATCGTGTTTTGTTGATTTTTTTTTTCCCTAACGAAATCTTGCATATTGTAACACATCCTTTGCCACATACCGTAGAGAATATATAATACTACCGTTCTATTATTTGCAGAGGGTTTACATTCGAGTTCAGCTATCTAAAATTGGGTAAATAAACATTGAGCGGTATTTTTGTTCTCTCTGACAATGTCTTTTGATTGTTTACTGTTGGAATTGCTACCATGTCTCTATATCATACCTACTTGTGTTCTCCGACTGACAGATTGGTGAGATTATAAATGGCGATGATATAATCAGATGGAAAAAAAAAATGATAACCACACTTGATGCAGACTGAATGTATTAAATGATATACTTACACAATGTAGACCGAAACATGCAGTTGACATGGTTTCCAACATGCCTGTCTCGTCGACGATCTAAGGCCAAATTGGCTGATAGACGATCATCAACACTTACGCAGAGTTCCGAGTAGCACAGGACTTTGAGATATTTTTCATTCTCCTTCTTAATCAACCAGACAGTAAATTTGTGATAACTTGAGAACACATAAGTTAATATTCAAACGACAGGGATCATTGGTCAGATTTGTAAATTTCCTGTAAAATCCCTACGACACACATCATGTATACTTTGCGCAAATAATTTGTGTTTACCTACCTCATAGACAAATAGAGGACTTTAAATAATCCACGCAGAGCTATCTTGATAGCTTTCCATGCTTAGTTCCAAACAATTTTCTTCTTTGCTCTTCAACTTGGGGGAGGTATTTATTTTATCAAATTTTACCTTTGTATTCGAATTGCTTAGCTATACCAATCATATTAACGAAAAAAAAAATTTATCTCATGTTATTTACAAATAACTAATGAAATACTCTTTTGATATAAAATCACTGGCTGGCCATTATTTGTTCCATTCTCCACTAATCGATGACCATTGAAACTGCTTCATATCTTTGTCACATCTTGAATTGTTGTCGATAAATCAACATTATTTCTGAATCAACATATGTAGTATGTACTTCTTGCAGAGAGTTCGTTCTCTTTTCGAGAAGCTTTTGCATTATCACCAATAACAAAATAACCAATACCTGTAGAATTAAACATACCTCCCGTACACGTTCATTCTTTTACCTTTAATTCACAAGGCTGTGAAGCAAGCAGTTAGAATTAGCCGCCAAACGTTCCAATATTCATTCGCATAAATTAATGAAGCGACAAAATCAAAATTTTGTTAAATATCTCGAATCTCCTATACTTTTTTAGAATTATAAAGATAAAAACCGAACTGCATTTTTTCTATTTTCAAAAAGTTTAACACGTTTGGATGCTAGCTTCAACCTTATTTTAATTCACGATTAGATCTGACTGTGTATTTCACAAGGAAATTATTATGTCACGACTACAATAACCAATCCGCGCGATTAAATTTTTTTTTTTCCTTTGGTTTTGTTTTTTACTTTTTCTCCCCCATAACATAGAGTCATTTTGAGAGAGGCGCGGTTGTCGGTCTCATTTCAACTGATTGAATTAAGAATTGCATAACGTTGTAAAGCAGTGATTGGTAGAAGCCGCGGATCTGAAGTCAAGTTTTCCCCCCCATTGTGTAACGACCTTTACATCTCTGTTGTGTGTACCAACATTCATACGTGACACTTGGAGAAATGTGGCAACAGCGCAACAGTCCAGCGCCGAGCCGCGAGCCGAGCACAAGGCGCAAGTTGTAAAAGCGAGACACTCCGCACTTGGCTGTGGCTCTGGCCGTTCGTTCGTGTCTCTATCCGTCTGTTTGTCTGGCTGCCTGTCTGTCTCTCTGTTTGTCTCTGCTTGCCCGTGTTCTCTTTATTTCGTTCGGCAGCTCTTCGTTAACGGCGTAAATACGACGATTAGCGTGATGCAAAATAAATAAAAAAAAGAAAAAAAAGTTAATAAAATAACGAGATTCCGCCGGAGCCTCGTTTTCTATCTGAAAATAATCCCTCGAACGAACGGGTGAATCTTAATTAGAGTATAGAGCCGAGCCGTGAGACGGGCAAGACACGCGCGCGCGGACCGCCTAACCGTCGTCGTATAATGAAAGCCTTCTTCGATGATAGTGAGTCAGTTCTTATTGTTGTACCCGGTGAAATCGGGGTGAATGAGCATTCTACTTCGTCTACCGTCCGGTAGCCGTTCGGCATCTGTTGACGTACAAACCGCCAAGAACGCTCCGATTGAAAATATTTTACTCTGAAAAAAAAAAAAAAAAAAAAAACGCTGGGAAATAAAAAACTTGAAAAAAAAACAAAAAAACAGTAAAGTGAATTCTAAGAGAAAGAAAAAGAGAACGTGTCAAAACGCGGTACGTAGAAAATAATTGCCTCCTCTTTCTAACGCTCTTACTCTTTTTAACGCACACACCCCTTGTTGCAACTAATTATCTTCTCTACTATCTCTCTTCTATTCTTTGTGTGTATGTGTGTCTATAATTCATGGATTTAAAAAATCAAGACCAAGCGACTCGCGTCGTCGATCAAGAAGCCCATGATATAAATAACGAAACGAATATTTTGATTACTTCGAGATTCTTCCCTCTCGTTTATTTATTCAATCGAAAGAAATAAGGATAAATATCACAGTCGTTGAATAAAGAAGAATGGAATTAGCCACAGGCGATATATTGTCATTGCGCGGTTAGACGCCGTCGCCTCCTCGTAGAGAAATTCGACGAAATGTGTTTGCACGTACATATTTAAGCCACGTATGTCCTCGTTACGCGCGAGACAGTACCCGCTACGTTACGTTATAAGTAGGTATTCCTTCTTCGGCTGACGAGAGCACATACAAGCCGCTAGCAGCAACGGCAGCAAAGCAGCAGCAGCTCTCGACCAAAGCCGCGAAGGCCTCGACGGACGGCCACCGATCCACGGGGCGCACTGCCGCCGTTCGTTCGGTCAATGTCTTCTTTCTTTCTCCCTTCCTCACGACGTTCTCTCTCTCTCGTTCTCCCGTAGCACTCGACCGTCTATCCGTGCCTCCCCTTTCAATCTCTCGCCCTCGCTCTCCCCACCGCCCCCCCCGCCGCCTCGTCGCAACTCTTCTCGCCGCTTTCTTCCTCTCTACTCTCCTCCCTCCCACCTTCCTTCATCACGAACCAGCCATTCCCGTCCATCCGTTTCGTTGCGTTCTTTTTCAGCCCCGTTCACCGCAGAGCATCGTTATCGCACCTTGTACATACATACCGAATATCTCGCTGCTGTCACCTGCGAGAGACTTTTACCTTATGTGTAAAACGTACTCGCTACCGAAAATCATACCGCAAACTTGGCAAACTGTCGTCAGATGTTTTTACCCCACGGATATGAACTTTCAGGTTTTTTCCCTTCCTTCCTTCCTTCCTTCCTTAGTTCTTCCTAATTCTACATTGTTTCAGGTTTTTTTTTTATACTTTGTTGGTGATGGAAAAATATTGCATATTTACGAAAAAAATATTTTTGCAAACCTCACCTACAACCGACGACTTTTTAATGTGTTTGTTCCAGTCGGCAGATGAATTGTTATTTTATCAATTTCTCGTATGACAATCTCTCTTCTTTATATATGGTTAATCAGAAAACGTCGGTCAACCGTATGGATTTAAAGATGTAATCTAGGCATTTAATAATGATCCGTGATAAGACCTGATAATTTCTTTTTTATAAGCGTACGAGATACTATTATCAATTATACCAATGTAATCGGGGCTATTAATGAAACGTGATAACCATTGACTGCTATCGTACAAATTATTCAATAGTAAAATGTTGCCGGCAGAAATGGTTGTAATAAAAGTGTACGCCACATTGGTAGGCTATCAGGCTCATGTGTCACAGAAATATAAAGATCATCGATTGATTTTGATTTTTTTTTCTCTTTTCAGAGTGCAATTAAGCTTGCTGGGAAAAATAATGTAAAGAAACTGCACACGCTGTTATCGATAGCTGATGAAAAACCCAAGGTAGACACCGGCCAGCACAACCGACACAGTGGTGAACACCACATCAAAAATCATTTTAAACACAACCATTATACCCATAATTCCATTCTGACACCATCTACACTTACCCAGGTAATTAATTTATTAGTCAATTAACAATTTTCCTTATTTCCAGTGTCCAATTAACTTAGCACCTGTAGCTCAGTGTTTATATTTCGATTTTTAACACTTGGGTTCTAATTCATATTTTTTGTTCTTCAGGGCCTCGATGCAGGTACAAGCGACGATAGCGGTAGAGCCTCTGAGCAGTTGCATGGACCTAGCATACCGAGGGATTGCCAAGACCCTGACAGTTCAAGGGACCATCTTAGCGACGTAAGTTTAATAACAATACCCGCAATAAAAATGAGAACCTATTTTCGGAATTCCGGTTTCGGAAGAATTAATTGTTATTTGTAAATAATGTTTAACCTCAAATTTTTGAATTCCAGGCTAGCAGTCATTGCAGTTCGGGTAAAGGCTATATCGTGAGTATGCTTTTAGTTGAACATAACACAATTTCGTTTACTTATCTTGCTGGATTGATATGCTATAACAGTTTCGTCTATTTAATTTGTTACAGTGTGATAGTGAAGGAGAAGACGATAAGGTGAGTTATCATGGACAATACACTATCGAATTTTCCCAGTTTTAAACTAATCTGCAATCAAATTTAGATACTAAATACGTGTATATGGATTGAGAACCATCAACAGTTCAATCTGTTCTTTCCGAAGATTTTATGACAGTGACCCTGGTAACACCTGTTATAAGATTACATTATTTATACTTGTTTCAGGGATCAGATGCTGAGTCAATACTCTTTGAATCTTCTACCCCATCTCCTCTTGCACGTAAATGTGAGTAATAGAACACACTTTTTTCAGCTGCGTGCACAATGTACATGTTTAATTTTTGAGTTATTGCATATGCAATATCGCCATCACATAAAGGAGAAAGATCAGTAAGCGTATTGTTAATTTTCAGTTGAGTTGCCATCTTCTTCACCTCATGTACTGCCTCCGACAAATGGGGCAGGAGGAACACCTCCAGATACGGGTGGACAAATTTCAAATCCAGCAACAGACGCACCAGCCCCAATACCACCCCCAGTGCCTGCCACTGCACCAGCACCTACGGTGCCCAGTCCTCCTAGCCCTACGCTACCGCCTCACATATCCCAGCCGCCCGTGAGTACATTCGTTATACCACACCGTTATATTTTCGTTTCGAGATGGAAAATTGAATTGATGCTATTACCATTGACATTTTACCCATCTCTTCTATTAAATTTAACCCGAAAAGATAGCAATTGTCTTCATCCGGTCATTTTTCCAGATGACCAGTCCGCTAGCAGCGAATCCACGTGCAATAGCTCCGCAGCAGCGGCCTGCATCTCCAGCCCTTCCGCCTCCATCTTTGCCTCAACAACCACATACCGCTATACCAGTGTTACATCCACCGAACGTACCAATTGTGTCCTCCAGTCACACTACCAGTCCTGCAGTGGCTAGTCTAGGAGTCACTCCAGCGGCCCCATCAAACGGGGCAGCAACCACGAGCTATCCACCTCCGTTACCTATGGCAGCTTATCCCCAAACACAGCCATCATATCCTCCGCTTTACACACCGTATACCGCTCTGAATCACAGTCCGTATCTTCCCCCTAGTGTGCCGTCGCCCTCTCATTCAGCTTCTTCGAGAGCAGATGTGGTGAGTTTTGTTTTAATTTTTTTTTTTTCTTCATATGATCCACAGTAATTTTTTAATTCATGTCTTCCTACCTGAGCAATTTACAAGGTCTTGTATTCTTTTTATTATAGAGAGGAAGCAGGGCCTCGCCTTGCACAAATATAAACAAACAAGTTTCTGGAAACAACATGATGAACCACAGTAATACTCCGCTCAGTGCCGCGACAACGACATGTGTATCTACTATAACTAATACAGTCACGACAGCCAATACAATTGCACACAGAGATATTATGGCATGCAGCTTAGCTGGACGAAATAATAATTCACCTCGCGGCCACAGTCCTAATCGTGAACGAGACAGTTATAGGTATGTGATTCGGTAAACATTTACAAATCTGTATCATAATTTGTTGATTATTTATTAATATGATAATTATTTTAATAAGCAAGGCATAGTACTGGGGAGTAATAATATATCCTACATGTGAGAACATTATCTTAAATCGGAAGCATTCTTAGGTTTAGCTGGTCTCGTGTTTCTATAACTAAAAGTTGGTTTTATGTTCAAGATTTGAATCTTTGTTGTAATGAACACGTGTCAAAGTGATTTACTCGATGTGTATAATAATTGTAACATTCACTCAAGGCCGATTGTCGACTGTTCATATTATTTTTCAGTGTTGTAGAATTATTGAAAAGATTGTGATAATATAGATTACTACTCGTTACAGCAGCAACGTGAGTAGCCTAAGTCGAGGCAGTATAACACCTGTCAGTGTGCCAAACACATCCTCCCCAGCCAGTTCTAGTCTACCTGCTTATTCCAAGGCTCAAGGATGGATCAGGTATAGACCTACTAACGAATAATTCACAAATATTTCCGAATGAATTTCAATTGACATTATTTCTTTTCTTGGAAACACGCAACTACATGCATATTTATAAATTACAGCAGTGGTACAACATCCCAGTTATCGCCAGCCACGGCAACTTCGGTGCCCAGACCTACACCTCCTCCTGTATCGTTAGGAATGCATTCTTTTCCACCACCTATGTTCGCTGCTCCGCTACCGCCGCCAGTTTCTACCTCGAGTCCACATACATCGATGCCATCGCTTCCACCATCCACGTCAAATCCAAATCCATTTTCTGCAGAATCGCTTTTTCAATCTAGTAAGTTCCGCATCAATATCTTACAGTACTTGACAATGTTGAAAAGTATTAGTATTCGCGAAATTGTATCAGCCACTAATTGAGAAAAAGGGGTGAGTCATGTTGCAGGTCAGACGGACATGTTACGGAGAGAATTGGACAGCAGGTTTCTTGCCTCTCAAGAACGCGGCGTAGGTGTTGGAAATCTTGGTCCTCCGCCGTACCTTCGTACTGAAATGCATCATCATCAACACCAGCACACTCATGTACACCAACATACCACACCGATGCTTCCACCTCCAACAGCGACGTCACTTTTTCCTCCCCCAATTGTTAGTGTGACTTTTTAAATGTAGATTTATATATTAATTTGACTTCAAACTCTGGTTGAATGACATCATGATCTCGTAAATTTATTTTCAAATTACAGTTTAAGGACATTCCAAAAATCGGAGGTGTTGACTCTCCCTTTTTTCGTGGCAACCTCAACATGTCCAGTTACTCTGGTTTTAATGCTGGACTCATGCATCCTGGAATGGGTCCACCTTCAACGCCGTTTGTTCCTCCGAATCATATGACTTCGTTCGCACCAAAGGTAAGACAATTCGTCGGTTATTCGTATGCATCATCCAACATAAGTTTTTCGTCAGCCAAAATGATCAGTAAACAAAAATTAGGTTTACAGATCATTGATTTGAACTTACTTATAAAATTTCGCCATGCAAAAATTTGTCGAAGTTCAATATATTTACATTAATTTAAGAATTTAAAATTTCAGAAGACGGGAAAATGGAATGCAATGCACGTACGCATTGCTTGGGAAATTTACCACCATCAGCAGAAGCAGCAAGCTGATGCAAAGGCTGGTGGTGTCGTCAGCGGGAAGACGGAGCTCCTGAGGCCACCCGGGCATTTATATCCAGGTGGACCAGGAACTGGTCTAGGAATGGGTAGTCCAATGGCACCCCCGTTCTCAGCAAATCTACCACCGACACATGCACCACATCCACCGCCCCATCCAGTTACATTTCTTTCAAATCCTGGCTCTCACATGGGTAAATTTATTCAGAAAAATATACTAAACCATTTCAACTTTATCGCTGTCATCCACGTCGACGTGATATGGTTCTAATAGAAGTAATACCCACATTCATCGTAGGAGCGGGGATGTCGCCTTTCGGAAGGTATCCGACAACGTTCGGTGCACCTAATCCAAACTTCCCTGGACTGTCAGGATTTCCACCTCCCCCGCGAGAGATGTCGTCGCTGGGAGGTTTGGGATCCGTTCACGACCCGTGGCGAGGGTAAGCATTGAATATTACGATTTCTCAGCCTTAACTATACGAGCAACAATTCATTCGATAACTGATGAATATTGTGCACGTAAACCTTTAACAGGTTACAACGCACGAATCCTGGATATCCTCCAACGACAGTGTCGTGGAATTTGAAGCCAGAACCTCCTGTGATAGACAGACGAGCTGAGATAGAAGAAAGAGAACGTGAAAGGGAACGTGAACGTGAGCGGGAACGCGAACGTGAAAGAGTACGACGAGAGCGGGAGAGGGAGGAGCAACGCGAGCGGGAGAGGCGAGAGCGTGAGAAGGAGGAAAAGCGAAAACAGGAAGCGGCTGAGCGTGAGAGGGAGCGTGAAAGGAGAGACAAAGAGCGGAGAGAAATGGAAAGAAGAGAAATGGAGCGAGAACGATTGCTTCATCACAGTCGCATGCCGGTAAACAGCGGCAGAGATCGTTCACCTCTGCGAAATGGCTCGACTCCGATCGACGCGAGCGAAGTGAGGGTGAAGGAAGAACCACGCAGCAAAGACGACGACGTCGTTATGCTTTCCAGGCCACCTCCCCAAGGACCCGGCCATCTTTCCGACGCGAGGTATCATCCGCATCCTCATTCACATTCGCATCCGCACTCGTACCTTGCCAGGCATTCTCACAGCATGCCTCATTCTTTGTCCCGAACTATGATGCCGACGCTAACTTCTCATCCGATGCAACATTTTCCACCACCTCCGAGTGCAACGCAGGGTGCACCGTGGCCCGGTGATCCGTTTAGAGATCCGTACCGGTATGATCCTTTGCAGCAGCTTCGTTACAATCCACTGATGGCCGCTGCTGCGCTTAGAGCTGAAGAAGAAGAGAGGGCGAAACTTTATGCAGGTTACGCTCCCCCAGTGAATCCTATGCGAAGCAAAGGTCCGAGTCCAGGTCCACTGAGTAATCTTCACATGCATCACAGAGCTGGCCCTGGACCAGGAGTATCTGTCCGACCTTTAGAGCCGTCACTTATGCATAATGATATTCATAAAAAAGAAGATGCTTCACAGTCTCGATGATATCATACATTTACAGCTTTGAGTAAGAAGGGAGAGAAAGGAAGGAGAAAAAAAGAACAGTGCAAACTAGAGGAACGTGAACTGCATTGATGTCAGAGCATTATTGATATTTTATATATTAAAAAAAGCGTTATTTAAAATTGTACATAAATTATTATATGATATTTATAGATATAAATAGAACGATTAATTGATGAAACCTTGTCTAAAAAATCGGAGGCGTGAAGGCAAGGTATTCGTGAAATTGTGTCATACACACCTAAACTATGGTGTCCGCAGTTTCGGGGATCTGACTGTCTATAGTGATAACTGATAACTTTATTATTACAACATTATGCGTACAGTTAAATACAATGTGTAATATTATATAGTAGGATGCGAGATGATGCTACGTAAATCGAAGCTAGGAATTTAAACAGATATAGCATTACTCAAAAATTATTTAATTATTTATTTATTATTGCGACGTAAAACGAATTTGAATCTCTGTTACTCCATGGATATAATGTCGAAAATTCGTCTCTTCATTTAATAGGTGTATTATGACGCTACGTGTATAAATTTAAATCTATATTTTTTATTTTTTCCTTTCAATATAACTTCAACTTTTAACCAATAGATTTTAATTTCTAAATGATATAAATAATAAGTAGTATCATTCATACCTTCTGTAACGATAATATCGGCTCTGAGTTTTTGTTTTAACAATAGAGATGATAAATGAAGTCTTGATGGTTTGATAAGCATTGTCAGTACTTTCCTGTGATATAATAATGGTATATGGATCACCGCTGGTGTTGCAAATGTGAGTTGCGCATGGACATATTTCGGACATAATCCATGGCTGCAATAACAAAATAGTAAATACTATGTCTTCAAAATTAGGTTATTCATATTTGAAATAAAAGACCTCCAAAGAAGGCAAAAAGGGGCGGGGGGAGGGGGGAACAAAAAATGGAGTGAAATCCTCATGTCTTATAAATAGGAAGTAACAACGGAATTGAGACACTTTATTCTATAAATTATACAGAACCACGGTTTAGCTGTTTCATTTGCATTATTTTACATCAAATGTACAATTCCATGAAACTGTGTATGGTAGATTCTGATTAATTTTGGACTTGGCAATGGACATGGTAATGTACACCTCACTAGTTTTATCTTTTTGTTTCACATTGTAGTCTGTCTATCACAATATATTATATATGCATGTAATAATTTTTATGGACTCGTCTTTTTGAAGCTTTGTGAAAACTGTATAAATTTGACGATAACTTAGCAAAAATGTATTTCTCAAATCAAAGCACGTATGTGAAGGAGCAGATTCAGGATAATAGGGGGGGTACATTACAAAATGTTGATAATCCATATGTATGTACTATATAAAACGTAAAAATTCGTTCCAGTCACCGTTATAATACGTTAAAACTACTGCGATAGAACATTGTTGTTATGTTGCAGTACCAGAGATTCAATAGGAAATCCGTTAAAACGATTCTCCGTGCCATGGGCTACGTTAATTCTGTTCGGGACCCTTTCCATTATGGTTTTTGTTTTCAAATGAATTGTAAGGCTCCCACGATTTATTGACCTTGTAAAGCCATTATAAAATTGTATATTATATAATTGATAATTACATACTATTTAAAGATTGTAGATATTTTTCATCAGTGCAAATTGCAAGGCGATGCAATGATTCTGTTTTGTAGATATCGCGAGCATAGAACATTTTGTGTGAATAGATTTTTTCTAAAATTGATTCTTTGTAAAAGGGTCTAATAATCATAGTTTCTATCAAAGTAACCATGACTTCAATATTTCCCAGTCCTACATTTTATCCTGCATCGTGTGTAACAATGACTGTAATCTTTAGATGGTAGCATCAATCAATGTTGTGCCTTAAAATTTTCTGCTATTCCCAAATACGTTCCAGATACTTTGAATTGGAGCAGAACTAAACTTTATCAAAATTAAATTCTATTGCTGTGTTTATTACCACTTTGTGATACTTCACTTTTGTGGATGTTGCGTTATCGCATAGATTCCTGTAAATTATGTTTTATCACATGTTCTTAACCTTCGTTTACATAAACTATGTAAAGCTGATTTCGATGAAAGTTTTGTTATTCATTATATTCAGTATATAAGGGAGGAATTTACAGTTTTTTCAACTAATATTCGACCTTTATTTGAAATATGTCACCAGTCAACAGTGATCAGCAGCCGACCAATGAAACTGGTGACGGAGGTCCGTCGAAGAAATTACAATATTCAATTTCATTACTTATCCATAGTTATTTGATTACACCAGATTTTATAATAATTCCAATGTAAAAAAAATTATGCAAGATCAAGTTACATGGTCATTTGACTTTATCGAGAGCTACTTGAACTGGATCTTGTATAACGACGATGACGATGACGGGGATTTGATGGAGGACTTCGGGAGCGTGTTCTCGGTCTTCGGCGAGGAGGCGGGGGGCTTCTACGACGATTCAATGGCGGAGAACGTCTTCGGTAACGTGGTGGCGAGTTACGACCTCCACCACCCCATCTTATAGGGGGTCGCCGGCCCATGGGAGGAGACATCCTGCGCATGGGAAGTGGCCTTGGCTTTGGCAGCAATACTGGTGCAGCAGTAATTTCCTGTCCATCTATTTGGCCTGGAATTGAGAAGTGGTGTGTTTGAAAAATATTTCAACTAATGATCAAGTTAATAGATTATTATTAATACAACTTATGCCCAAACATGTTTACCTCCATCCATGTGTTTCATAGCGTTTTCCGCTTCGTCTGCAGTTTCGAATTCGACATACGCAAAACCCTTGCCACTTGGAGGATGTAATCTGTCTAGGGGAAAATCTACCATTTTTATGATTCCATAAGTAGAGAATATTTCAACAATGTGCTCCTTGGTAACATTGCGTGTCAGCCTTCCAATATGAATTTTTGTCGGCCTTGGTGTTGGAGAACGTTCTCTACGTTTTCGCCGTGGTGAATGCGACCTGAAACAGGTGTTATAAGTTTTTTACTTTGCCTACGAAGCAAACAATATATTCTAACAGACAAATTGTAAAAGCGATAGTTTTACCTAGAACGGGCTTTGGGCTTTGGCTTTTCGGCCACTGTATTACCAGATTTCTTCTTATCTTTGTCTCTTTCCTTTTCTCGTTCTTTCTCTTTATTGTCATGCTTTCTTGAGACATCTGCGCTCTTACTCCGGCTTCTTTTGCGACCCCTGTCTCGGGAGCTCGCTGATGAACTCCCAGAGCTACTAGATGACGAACTAGACGAAGAGCTCGATCTAGAACTGCTGCCACTAGATGAACTTGAAGATGCCGAGCTGCTATCTGATGAACTGCAAAATCAATTAAGTGTAGATCAGTTCAATGTCCATATAATGAAATTACGTCTGTAGTTGTTTGGAACATACCTCGAACCACTACTTGACGAGGAAGCAGCACGCTTCTTCTTTTCTCGCCCTTTTTCTTTCTTGTTTTCCTTGTCGGTGGCTTCTGAATCGCTCTTACCAGCGCTATCCTTGCGGCTGCGTGCCCTGGGGAAATATTTACATAATAAAAAATCAAATATTTCAATAGAATGTAATTTGTATGGTAGACTGTTCGCGAGTCACACAATAAGGGTTAGAATAAATTCGGACTTCATCATGCCGTCACTGAAGGTTTCATGAATTATCATATTTTGTTGGTATCCGAATTTACATGGGTATCCAAGATAAAAACCACCCTGCCGGTGTTTGTTGCCCACAAAAGGTTGAAATACGTTCCGAAAGCGACACTCTTAGTCACCCTTACCGTACGAATAGCAACAGCGTTTAAAAAAAAAAAAAAGCACGACACAGTTTGCTGACCATGAGCACAAAAACAATTACGGTAAATTTTGAGTCATAGAAGTAGTTTTAAATTTGCAAAATTATTACGTACATGGTTACCGGTAGTTGAACAGGCGATATGTTTTACTATCTATATTTCCTATCATAAAATGGACGTGACGATATGCTGTCCACTTTCCAGTTGTGAGCGAAAAACTCGTGGTTAAGGTATCGCGAACGCGATATCGTGTAGATATCGTAAATTTATGGTCCAGATAACATTAACACCAAAAAGGATAACCACTTTATTTATTATTTAACCCTTCAGTTTTTTTCATGCGCAAGAGTACTCGTATTTATTTCACTATGTAAAAAGCGTCATTTGCCGGCAGAAGAACGAACACACAGCTAAGCTATATGCGGTCACAGTGATGTAGAGTGTATAGAGAGTGAAACACGGTGTGCAGGTCCATTCTGTGTTCCAAAAGTGAGCGTGTACGACTCCCGCTAGTTTCATGCAGGTGTGCACTTCTAGGTCACCTAAATATTCGAAGGCCAGGAATCGTTAATGTTTCCAAATCGCAGTTTCTTGTCTGCGTCGAGTGTGGTTGAGCTCGTTGAGTGAGTTTGTCGCGATTATGGGTGTTATGTATGTCAGTTTTCATCGCGTTATTTATTGTTTTTAAACAATGTGATAAGGTCGCCGAGACTCAGCGGGCGTCCAAGTTCTTCAGCGAGGCTCCGATCCTCGCGTTTTGTCTAGCGAGATTATTAAAATAGCCGACATATGCACTAGACTGTGTAAAGTGTCGTTGATTCTCTGTGTACAGTTGCATCACACGAGGATCATCGCTGCAGTGAAATAACGTCCGGGTGGAGCATCGGCGGAGCGCACAGTTCCCATCGGTCTTTACCCTACTGTTTATTTCGCTGCAGTGCTTGTGCCAAAATAGGAAGATAAAACATTGTTACTGTAGCGAAAGGGCGATGAAGTAAAGCCAGGAGGATGATGATGGGTGATCAGTTTCGTAGTAAAGTGGAACAATACTCACCAAAATCATCACCGAGGGGAGCCCGTTCCCCTGTAGTTTCACGTCAGGACTCGACTGGAACTCTCAAAACGACGATTTCCCTCGGCAAGAACCCCTCAATCGTCCACAGCGGGCCTTTCTACTTAATGAAGGAGCCCCCTGGTGAGATTATCACTTGTCAATTTAAAACCTCGAATAATGCATAACTAAATACACGTTGCCAGTTCTTAGTTCTTTCAAGCTTAATTCAAATGTCATATAAATATTTTCCAGGGCAAAGTGAACTCACGGGGGCTACAAATTTGATGGCCTATTATGGCCTCGAGCATTCCTATAGTAAATTCAGTGGTAAAAAGCTCAAGGAACAACTCTCATCATTTTTGCCAAATTTACCTGGTATCATCGACGCGCCTGGTCACCAAGACAATAGGTACGAACTTGAAACATTATTATTTTGTATTGTAACGCGTTTAAACTATTATTCTCATTAACATATTTCTTTTCTCTTTCAGTTCTCTAAGGTCTGTGATAGACAAGCCTCCAATCTGTGGAAAAGACCTTCTTCCACTCACCAGCGTGCAACTTGCTGGATTTAGACTACATCCCGGACCTGTGAGTTATTTCATTTCGTTATATTTACATGTTTCCGTTAAAGACACTCATTTTATTGTTGCCCCAAAACTGTCTGATATCCGTTTCCTAATGTTACAGCTCCCAGAGCAGTATCGTTACGTAAATCAGGCACCGCAGCGAAAGCACAAGAATAAGCACAAAAAGCATAAACATAAGCCTGGCGAAACTCTGAGCGGTCAAGAGGCTACTACCACTGATATAGGGGGACCTGATCCCCATGAAAAGAAGCATAAGAAACAAAGGAAGCATGACGAGGAGAAAGAGAGAAAGAAACGGAAGAAAGAGAAAAAACGAAAAAAACAAAAACACAGCCCTGAACATCCCGGAGGTCTCACACCCTCGCAGCATTCCAATACGTGATCTCCATTCTTTCCATTTTTATTCATCTAATCGATTATACATACCCGTGTGGTTCGTACACAAAGTGAAACGAGACGACGAGTTTAATTCATTTATTCAGAAATCATAGAACTGCCCATGTGCCTTGCTCAATTCAACGCAACGTAAGAAATTTAAGCTTTTTCTTAACTAAAGAATATCCCATGTTATTTTTAAACTGCAGCCAATACATGTTAGTGTATTGTCGTGCATGCATCAGTTACTGTATAGGCGAAATAAAACCTCATTGCAATTACACTAATTTTAGATAGGATGTTTATTGGTGAACTCGGCCTGTCTATCACTCTGTTTACTCACACCATTTTAGTCCTGTAATCGGCCAAAGTGTATCCAGGAATTCACGCAGTTCTGTGAAACCTAATTTCATCGTCTCAGTTTCGATAAAAGGCTGTGTGTCCAATAGTATAGTCTAATGTCTATATAGATTGTTTTGACTATTGAATACTAAACAAAAGAAAAACTCGGTTATGAAAAAAGATTGTTTGTATTCATGACAATTTGTCAATGCCACCAGTTGTTGGAATACCGATACTAGGAATTGAAAATCTATGTGAAACCGTTTCGAATATGTTGATTGACCACAAGAGGTACTTTGCTAATCATCGATATTTGAGCGAAGTTTCTTGTGCAAACAATTGTTACTTACTACTCTTATAATTTGATATTAAACAAGAGAAAAGTCAATCAGATGAATGATGTGTTCACAAAACAACTAGCTAATTATAAAAGAATGAATTGATTAAGAATATTTATGCCAAGTAGTAAAATAAACGCAAAATTTATTATTCACCAAATTTCAAACGGAAACCAATATTTCATTTAATGTATGGTATAACTAATTTGTAGATTGATCGAAACATGAATTATCCTATGATATTTGTACATATTACCTACAATATAACAAATCCTGTAACATTTAAACTGAATATTTGAATAATTTAACATCTAACAATAAGAAGCAATACCAAAAAATTTAAAGAAGCCTACTGAAAATGAGACTTTTCAAATTTATTTTATCAATATCGCAGGCAAGTATATCAAAATATGTCTGCACTCACTTGCAGTTAGTCAACGCTTGGAAAATCAACGGAATCCCAAGTGTGTGATCAAACTGGAGCAAAATCAATGAAAATCATTAAAAGCTCACCGTTTTAATCCGAAAACTTGAAAGAGAAATACCAAATGCGCAAGATTATCGTGCCGTTGATTATTTCATTTTTTGTACATTCGATCTATTTTTAATTTATTTAATACATTATTGCAACAATTGTATTTTATCATATGTGTTTTATCGTTCCGCGCGTATTTGGTATTGATACCTAATTATCTTTCAAATAAAGTAAGGATAGTTTTCGTACGAAAAGCGTTTTACCCCGAGAACCCTCTCCGCCTGATGCGAGGCTACATAGTCGAGAACTGGAGAGTTAGCGGAAAAGTGAGAGCGAACGGTATATGTGTCCTTCTCGCTCTACACTCGATTGGCCGATACGTTACCACTCAGCCAATCAAATGCAGAGTGAGAGAGACGGAGTAACCCTAATACATATAAGTCTCGCTCTCCCATCACTTTGGCTCCATTTTTCGCCCGTTCAATGGATGGGTAGAGCATGGAGACCAGAGTAGTAAGTATGGAGCGTGTACGTTTACGATACAATAAGTGTAACTGTGTGACTAACACATTCAATTTCATCAATCAACGCAGTATGAATCAGCGCCACGTCGATTATTTTATGTACCCTCATTTGCATCCAGAGTTTGACCATGTTTTGAACGCACCGCCATTAGAGAATGCGGTTCTTCCATAAGTACGCTTCATAGCTCTAAGTTGAGAATTACGAGTGACTGTGGTGGTAGACGTCGGCCATCGCCGCGGGTGTAACTCGCGTAACTCGTAGGTATAACTTCACGATATCGCCGGTAGTCCCCAAGTTGCCGAGCCGTTCCCGCCATTACGTGTTCTCACACCCAGACGTTGCGTGTACTTTTGCGTGTGCGGTGTGCCTTGAGCAATTATAGCGTCGCTATTCGCATTTGTGAAGGACGCCACCGGGCACGATGACCGATAATCGTAAGTATTATATATTAGTTGTATAGCCGAGCTTGTTTGTAGATAATATTATAGACCGTCCCTTACCGGATCGTCGTAATAATTGTGCATACGAGTTGGTAATGGATCAGCGTCTTGTCGGGCGTTTTTACTAACAGTCGTCCATGCTATTTTTCGTCGTCTTGACTTTGCCACGCCACTAATTTTATCGTATTAAACCTGATGATACCTAATTGTAGACGGTAATACTAAGTTTCTTTGCTTTCGCTCGATATCATGATTTTTCTTTCCTACCCAAGGCACGTAGTTAAGTCATAACATTAGATTTTCTTCCCGAAAATGTGATTTTGCTGCCTGATCAATAATCAACTACGAATCACGCGTTTCGTGCTTACGAGTTGCTGATTGTAACATGGAGTCTTATCATTCGTGATGTTGACATGATTTATCATAAATTTCATACTTTCCAAAAACACACCTTAGTGTGGCTTCAACTAAGTTGAAATGGGATCGCGTATCTCAGTTCATTAAGCTTCTCTTAATTTACGAAATTTTATTACTATCACTGTTTGTACAATACGTAAATATGTACTCCATGTTCAAGAATTTAACTGTCCTTCCATGCTACCATGGCCACCATTCAGATAAAACTCTGTTATTTCTCATAAGTCACGTAATGGATATTCAATGAATCGCATTAAATCTTACTTTTGTCAAACAAACAGTTGGATTGTATTTCATAAGTTCACTGCTTCGTCATTATGATTCTATGTGAGAATAAGAAGGGACTTGAAAATTTGTAGTTGAATTTCGATTTGTTATTATCTTTGGCAGAATACAGCGCCTACCAGCAGCAGGGTTATGGCCAGTATACCCAACCTCCACCTTCTGGAGGGCAAGATACATCATATCCTCCACCTTCAGGCGGCAGTACCAACTACAGCCAGTATAGTCAACCACCGCCGAGTAGCAACACTTATGGAAATTATAGCAACTATAACCAAACTAGCGGAACTGATTATACTCAAGCCCCGAGCCAAGGAGGCTACAGTCAAAACAGCTATGGGGGTGGAAATTCCGGATCTGGTGGTGGCAGTAATTATAGCTCTGGCTATAACCAGGGAGGAGGAGGTGGAGGAGGAGGAGGTACTGGAGTAAGCGGAGGAGGTAGCAGTGGTTACAATAGAGGTGGAAGTGGAGGCGGTTACGGAGGAGGTGAGAAACTGAATTTGACTTATAGAACCCAAAACCTCATCGATGATTTCGGTCCAAATAGACTTTGTTGGATACGAGTTGTGTTTATTATTAAATTCAGTCTCGTGTATGCAGCTTGGAATCTGAATATATTATTGTGAAAATTGATGTACAGGTCAAGGAGGAGGCAGTGGAGGTGGAAGTGGAGGTGGAGGTGGCGGAGGTAGATTTGGTGGAGATCGCGGTGGATATGGGGACCGCTCAAGCAGTGGTGGAGGGGGAGGATACAAGTAAGTTTCTGAATTAAAATTGTTCCGTTATCAAGGGAAGAAATATTTGAAAAGAGCTGATTGTAAGCCACCCTGAAAGTAATTTTACGCATATATCTACATATATATACGATATATACACACATTCATCAAAGGAAAATGAAAACAGAAGAAATTAAGAATATATGGAAAAAATAAAAAAAATTGTCGAAACTGTATGGTAAAGGTAATACAATTGAAAGGTTCTATTACACGACTATTAATAGTACTGTTAGCAGTATTACCATGTACAGTAACGTTGATTGTAACGAACAATGAATGCTTTATATCCATTGGTCTTATGCCCAATTGGGCGTTAATGTGTTTGAAGTGTGTCTACAGGTTTAACACACAGGTTTAACTGGTATAAAGGTAACTGCAGGTTGTATATGACAAATGACGAAATGAGGTCGATTATGTATGTTTCGTAAAAGTACCCCGGCATTCATGTTCACTATGTAAATGCCACTGTGTTTCTGCATCATCGTGAAACGGTTGTAAAGGTTTTTTTTTAAGAAATGTGAAAATATGCAGCAGGCGCGTGTCATTGACGTAAATGACACAATGCAGCTATTTAGAACTACCAAACTTGACCTGACACTTTTTTAAAGGGCATCTGTAAGAGATTACATCCACTATATGTATTATCAGGGTCTCTGGCAAACTCAATTTTTCAATTTTAACAACGAGTTACTGTGGCGTTTGGAAATGTGCATGTGATATTTTCTTCTTTTATAAAAACGTGACTGAACAAATCTAACGCTTTTTCTCCTAGTCTCGTGTACAATACATTAGCTTGCATTACACAAGTCTGTAATGAAGTATAATCCAACGAAAAACAATAACTAAACATTTGGTATGAAAAACTTTGAAATCTTGTTCGAAATTGTATTAGCCTGGGATGCCAGAGAGCCTTATCATATGTAGTAGATATTCGTGCAAAAGATATATATATTATTTTAAGCATACAACACACGAATTTTTATGTACCGTAAATTTCAATATACTTCAATCCATTTTGAATGGCTCGATAAGAGCTATTTCACTTCTTGTTTGGTGAATCTTTGCAGATGTATCTATTTTCAGCATAAATGATAATTTACTTTTGTGCATAATTGCATTCCCAATGTAATCTAGTAGTAGGTAACGAAAACAAAGATATTCGTTAATTTCAACACTACAAGAATTATCGTACCTGCCGATTTACAAAATAAATAGTGTCACGCAAGAAAGCAAGTTCAATCTTGTCCGTGTATTTGGGGCATGGTTAAAAAAAATGTGCTGATTAATTGTATACGATGCTTAGGGACAGATTGAGGTTTACTTCAAACTGACTATTTTTAACTAAAAAGCAATGTTTATTTTATGTAATCTCTTACTATGCTTAACTATATCAACGTATTGTGACATTCGATTTTTGAGTTCAAAAATAGTTGGTGTACCTTGAATTTATTCATCTTACATTGCTATTCATCACACGAAAGTATATGTTTACATATTTCCTAAAAAGTGACAAGAAAGAAACTGCCAAACCCAAACTGACCGACATGACTTGTTTGTGTATTGTGATAGTTGAAGAAATAATCTAGACTTCAAGGACATTTAGACAGTAGGTGCATCAAGAAGAAAGAGCAGTGGCGACCAGCATTTGAATCGCCATGCAACAATCGATCGATCAGTCTCTGTCCATGAGTCGACTCATTGGTATATCTGCTTCTGTGTTTTAGCAGTGGCGGTGGCCGTGGTGGTTATAACAAAGGTAAATGCACCAGGCTGCCTGTACTAGCCTGGTGCTATTCACGCATTCACTCTAATTACTTAAAACTTAAATACTTGGTTACTTTGTAAAATATGAAAGGGCTGCCATGCAACAGTTTCAGACTCCGGATACAATGATATGCGTACGTTTAATTATGGAGGGTATTTAGAGATATTAAGTAGCTGTGGATACGTTGAGAAACAAGGAAGTTCAAAACTATCAGTACTAATTTGTACTGTCTCTTTTTTTGTTTTCTATGTCATCGGAATCACCTTCAACTTATACCGATAATAATTATAATGTGCTGACATCTGTCGTGACAACCTATCCATATTGCAATGCGTTAAAGAATAATATGCGATGCAATTTCTCTCATCATTTGAGGTGTTCATAAATTATTATTGTGATCCGTTTATGGTTCGGTTGATTCAATGCGCTAAAATTTGAATCAATTATCAATTATCCATGTGCGTGTGGCTAGGGATGAATGAAAAATGAACCAGAACAGCCTCCAATTTGAGTTGCGAAGTGCTTTGTTATAAGCAGTTCTTTAAATCATAAGTATAACTGTGCTAAGTACTAATCAGCATACGTGTTCACTTTATCTTACTCCTTATTGAGTGAAACTTTAATTTTTTTTTTGTTTTTTGTTCCAATTCTTCCAAATAATGGTTTATTATAATTAATTTTAATCCAGAATATTTTCCTCATGGTAAATCAGACAATAATACAATGCAAAAGTCTGAACAACGAGCGTTTACTTGATAATTGTATGTCAACTGGTGAAGTCATTAGCCATAACAAACTAGCGATTGATAATATGACTATGATGCCTCGCTAAAATGAATTGATTGATTTATTCACCGAATTCAGGGATGTTAAAAGGGTTGAAATAATGTTGCAGCCCTTTTGTATGAAGATCTGCAACCTTGTGTTAATATTTGTACTTTATTGAGTATTGTCATTCATGCTAGATTATTGCGTGATTGTAAATGAAATTTTGACGTCGTATTTAGAGGCGTGAATTAAAAAAAATTTTGATATCAGCTTGTAAAGTGTGGTGAATTACGTTTGTCTTTAATATCTATGGTATAGGTGTTGGAAGCAAAGATTCTCAGGTCTTCATTTACAATGTGTAAGAAGCAGTTTGCGGTTAATAATGTATTGGTATTGAATTCATATATTACCAATGCAGTGTTCTTTGGAGTAATTTTAAATAATATACGTCATTTTAAAATACCTCGATGTATCAGGTGATGAACAAAATATGCTTGTGCATTTTATGAGATGCAAGATCTTCACCTGAATATAATTTAGAAATATACTTAAGGAGGTGGACATGATTTTTTCTATTTATCAATTGTAGGGTCAGTTCTTTGGATAAGATATTTAAAAACTGGCGCTAAATTACCAATTCGTAATGGGTTGTCGACCACTAATTAGATTAGCTAATAACTCAAATATGTATAAATTATATGGTATGCTCAAATTATTAGATGGGAACAAGTATCAACTGTTGAAACAACATGGATGTGTTAGGTAATAAGTAAGAGTAATGTGAGAATAGAAATGGAAAATATTGGGGTTTGACATTGTGTACAAATTGAGAAATAGCATTTTCAAATTTACAAGTGTATTTTCCCCCGTGACAACTGTTTGCTCTCGTAAGATCAATAGTACTACACAACAGTGCTACATGACAGATACTACTCATTATAAATAAATCAAAGCTGGTTTAGTTTTCTTCCTATTTTTTCATCGGGCAAACTGTTTTCAATGTCATATTAAGGCAATAGACAGTGAAGCAGCATTTTATTCGTACAAGTTTCATCCTAGGCTTGCAGTTTGAATTAGCTTACTAGAACTAGGGATTGGACTAGGGGTAGTTGATGCGTTGACAATTCAGTTAGGGTTTTTGGGTTTGAAGATCAGTGACTAATATTGGATGTGTTGCAGGGGGCTATGGTGATCGCGGCAGTGGCGGCGAAGGGATGGTTGTTCAAGAAGATACAATATTTGTTTCTGGGATGGATCCTACCGTGACGGAAGACGAAATATGCGAACACTTTGGTGCGATCGGAATTATCAAGGTACGTTTAGAATTCGCGCCTAATTTGATAATGTAGGTAATCTATTTTATCATTCGCTTAAAACATTAGATATATAATACCATTATTGATTAATCTTTGAATTTGTAATTGACCTTTTTGTAGAACGACAAACGAACTGGGAAGCCAAAGATATGGATGTATAAAGACAAAAATACAGGTAAACCAAAGGGTGAAGCAACGGTGACATACGATGATCAGAACGCGGCTCGCTCAGCAATAGATTGGTTTGATGGCAAAGAGTTCAAGGGTTTTACCATAAAGGTGCAAATCGCACAGCACAAAAGTAATTGGCAAGGTGGTCGTGGAGGAGGTGGCGGAGGTATGGGCGGCGGTGGAGGTCGAGGAGGAGGTCGAGGTCGTGGAGGTGGTTTTGGTAGCCGCGGAGGAGGAGGTGATAGGGACGACCATTCGCGTGGAGGTGGTGATGATCGACGTGATGGTGGCGGCCGGGGAGGAGATTGGAGGTATGCCAATTGTGAAAAAAAGAAAAATCAAAAAATGAATACAGGGAATTCCTGGGAATTACTTGCAGTTCTCGGAAATTTCGCAAAATATAGTGCTTGATGCGATTTCTATATTGTTCGACTATCACTAATAATTGAAACTAACCGTTGATTTTTTTATTGCTCGCTTGAATACTAAATTTCTTAAATTTTTGTCTTACTTGCCGCACTAGCTCTATTTTCAATATGTATTTGTAGAGATAATAATGATAGGATTAATAACAATGCGAATATGTTTGCTCAAGATCTAAACTTCGTATTTACCAGTGCTTATGGCCTTCTGTTTTTTCAATAGTGATGAACTATTCAATATCAACATCTTTAAGAATACATGTAATCAAAGTGTTGTGAAACGCGATGTACCGAGGCAAGAAGTCTTGAAGAAAAAACCAAATTGAGTGGTCACCCTGAACGATGAGCTATTTTTTTTATTCGTTGCAAAAACTGCAAACTTTTAGCTACAGTTTTGAAGCTGTTCGTCGATTTCATTCCCTACGTCGACTGTAACTTTCACAGGTGTCCCAATCCTGATTGCGGAAATACAAACTTCGCTTGGCGTGATCAGTGCAACTTGTGCAAAAGCTCAAAGCCTGAGGGCGCTGGTGGAGGCGGTCGCGGAGGTGGTGACCGTGGAGGTCGTGGCGGCGGTGGCTTTCGAGGAGGAGATAGAGGAGGCCGCGGCGGAGACAGGGGTGGTCGAGGTGGAGGTTTCCGGGGAGACAGAGGTGGTGGACGTGGAGGTCGAGGTGGACCAATGCGAGGTTCCGGCGGGTTAGTACGAACTAAATCTTCTAACTGCGATGCGATCTATTTTGACCGTAAAATTTCACGCTCTATTCAATATTGTCTAGTTAAATAATGAACGTTAATTTTCGATTAAAGCCAAATTTTTTTTGTGTTATTTCAGTCGTGGGGACAGAGATAGAGACCGTCAACGTCCGTATTAGATGTATGCATGAACAAAAGAAGAGCGTCTCAAACAAATGTGCATACATTCGACGCACTCGTGTGTGTATTTGACACAAGATAAAGATCGTGTATTTGACCTGTGCAACATGCATTTTATTTACTAACACTTTTGTACTCATGTTAAAAATGGTACCCGACGTGCAGTGAATTTTAATAAACCATAAGACTAGTTTGTAAATCTCAGACAAACTGTTTCATTCCGTGTTATATTGAAGCTTTTATGTGTAAAGACCATCAGAGATCGATGAAGCTTTATTTAGGTAGTGTATTGAAGAACTGTGGGATTTATTAGCGGACAAGGCGCACATTCGTGACGAATGTCTCGGTTGCGATAGATGAGCAACTAACGGAACATAACTCGAAAGAAACCAACGACTTGAGCTAAAATTTATTCATCTCAGAATGGGTTTTCCGCTCTATCCTTTGAACCGCTTTCCGCAACGACTGCAAATTATGCAGATTAATTTTGTGATAACACGCCCATATATGGTCTGAAGAAATTTATTTTATTCTTTTTCAAATTCACCTTACGCCAATCTGAGCAAAGGGCTGTAAATGCGATTTAAACACGTAAACAAGGCAATCTGGCGTTACATTTCCGTTCGTGAGATGAAAAATTGTATCTCCGGTTGCCTATCTGCAGGCGCCAAAGTGGCTTGTTTCCACGTTCAAGCTCGGTATAGTGAATTTTAGAACTACGGTATAAAGTATTGTTTAGCGTAGTTCTTCATGGACCTCGCGGAGGCTTTACCAAAAATACATCGTGATTTCTTCACTTCTTCGTACAGATTTTTTTGGCTCGAATGATGTTGAATTCGAGCCGCTGGCTCGGTTGGCTCGCACTCGTTGACATCATCTTCGCCTAAAAATACTGGGTTTACAGGCATGCTACATAAAGAACTATTATTTATGGTAGATTTATATTACAGCCACTACACAATCTCCACGATACTGTTACGTTGCAGAAAATGAGGTGCGAAGGACAAATCATCGCCAGTGTTAATTTCACAACTGTTTCACATTTCCACAGACGCCTTTTGAGATGAAAGGAAAAATTCTGTGCCCAGATGAACAGTTCTTTGTAACCTGAAGCAACACAGAGGTCAGGCTACGAATAGCAGCTGTACTTCGCTCATCAAAACCTGAGTATGTACTGAGCATGCTTCGAGTTGGAGTGATAAATTTACGGCGAGATCAGGAAACCATGGCTTTGTTTTTTTAACGTCGAAACAGGCAGACGCGATCACGTTTATCGCTGACATTTTGACGGGAGTATAAAAATGTGAGCGAACCCAAGGGGTGCTGATTCGGGATTGATAGAATCGCCCATCGCAGATCAAGATCAGTCGCGTCTCGAATGTCGGAGTTGAAGAAAACCCGCGATGCATCAACTTACCAAAAACTTCCGCCACCCAAGTCACTTCTGGGCGAAGAGGACGCCGAGGTTACATGGGAGATAATTTTAAAACGGTACCCCAACGCCGCTCCCCTTCTATGCGAAATGGAAAACGTTATAGAACGAGCTGAGGGTCTTCTGAACCAGCTAAGGTCGCCCTACACTCAGGCCCTGGGTAAATTTCCTTACAAAAACAAAAAAAAAGAGAAACAAATAGAGTCGGAGTAAGGATCAGTCATTAAGAAACGTGATCCAAAGCTAGCCGCTATATGTTCAATAAGACGATAATTGTCGTCGCCCCGTTTGCACAGAGAGATCGAGTTCTTTTCAAATCGCCGATTCTCAGGACGATCTGACGGCTGAATGCGACGTCGAGAAGTCTACCGAGGTCTCGATACTCTCGGAGCAATGTTATTACTCAGATTCCGCTGCAGCCGAGGATTCCGCAGTGAGTTGTAACTGATTAAACGATACCGCCTAACTCTTCTCCCCGATGCAGAGTCCTGCACGTGATATCCACAGATTCCCGAAATCATGTCCGAGGCGCAAGCCGGCGATTCGATCTCGCACCAGGGGCTGGAAAATTGTGCACAAACGGAGGAGGAACAACCCTCGATTCCGGGGGCCAGCTCGTCTTACATCTACGAGTCCAATTCGATGAACCCCGACCCGGACTGGGAGTCGAAGATCAGTTTGAAATCGTTTATATCGTCCGGGGCGAGCTTTACGCGGAGTCAAAAGTCTCGTCAAGGTATTCCAGAGTCCGTCTCACACCAGGCAATTCCAGTGTCTTCAAAGGTTCCACGAGTCGATCGGTCGTTAAATGGTTCGGCTGCAGAAGTGGAAAAAACATCGAGCCTTGAGGCTTGGGGAAAAGTTGTCGGAGAGACCACGACGATTAAAATAACGGGTAAAAGCTCCGGTCCGTCTGGTTTCAAGGAATGTTCACCACCAGTGGTTTCCGCTGCTAACGCAAAGGGTTAGTTTGTAATCCAGTTTTGAAAGATTCGACCGATCAATCGGTATCGAAGAAGCCAAGTGAACGAGAATCGACATACGTACTCGGGCTTGAATTTATTGGGGAAAAATTAATTCACGGTCGTTGAGACATGATTTACGGGTTCTTTGATTCGCCGTTTTAGAGGATACGGTAAGCGAGCACGCGCGGAGACTAAGCTCGCTCAAAAGTGGACCAATGCAGCAGATAACTAAGCTCAATCTCCTGGGAAAGAGGGATGAGCTGATGCAGAGATTCGCTGGAACAATCGCCACCGCTTCCAAGGTCGTCGATACGACGCGAATGGTGGAGGAGACACAGAGGCTGCGAGAAGCGGTTTCTCACATCGAAGGTAAAGGATGAGGTGGTAACGTGGCGGCCCATTTTAAGGGTCCAAAAGACGCGAACACCCTTGTAAAAAGACCCTTTCACACAGCCACCACAAAAGACCATAAGGAACAACGCGATCTCTCAGCCGATCGAACCGCTAGCGTCGATGATATAAAGGAGAAGGGAGAGATCGTAGGTGAACCCCTGCAAATGGAACACGAGAAAGTAGAAGGTGAAGTCCAGGTATGCACAGTGAAACCATCCGCCAAGATTATGCAGTAACTGCACCACTTTTCTCCGATCGTCTCGATCTTCAGGGCAACGGAGACGACGGCGTCGCGACGCCTCGTTCGCCGATCGATATCCTCGACGAGTACTCGAAGGTTTGCGGCCTTTCAGTCGAGTACAAAAACCTGAGTCCAAGCTACAGCTACAGCAAAAACGTCAAGGTGAAGTGCTGCTTCGCGGGATTTACATGTGAGTGAAAATCGAAACCTGTTTACCGCGTAACACGTACTCAGGTGTTCGCAATTTTGCGGGCCATTCAAGTATTAGCTAACTCTGCTATTCAGAGAAACATATCGAAAATTCGACGCAGCGTGCTCAAAGCCAATACGCCGCGAGCTTGAGAATAATAAAAAATTTTCTTCAAAAACAGGTGTTGATAATGCACGATTTGCTCAATAATAGTATCCTGGCAAATATAATGTTTATCGCATGCGTTTAAGAAGAAAGACGATTTATAATGTATTTAATACTCAACGAATAGTGAGTTCACGTATTGCTGAACACATTAATGCGTATTAATAGGTAATAATAATTAATATTTAATAAAGTAGGAATAAATTAATCAGGATGTGACTATAAATGATATTTCTGATATTCCCAGATAACGAATCTATTTTTCAATAAACTTTCGAAAAAGTGGTAGCTTACTTTAAAAAACAGTCGTAGGCAAAACAAGCAAACGTTACCGTTCGTTTTCACTAGGGATGGGATGCAACACTTTGCAAACAGTTCGTTAGCTAATACTTGAATGATCCCTTTCCAGTCGATGCTTGCAGCGACTCACGAAAATCGGCGAAAACTTCGGCGGCTGCCAAAACCCTGCTCGCTCTTGCGAGTCGACAGATCGACGAGGAAAACATCGGAGAGCTCACGCCGTTCTCAAGGAAACAGTGAGTATCTCACGGTATTGGTACCGCCAGCTTCTTCGCCATCCGTAACAGCTTATGGTGTCCAGGATCGAGGAGATATTGGGCCTGAACACGAGGTGCGGTCACGAGACGCCGATCATGAAGCTCTACAAGATCTGCATGCAGCTCGACGCCCCGGAGCCGGTTTACCACTCGTTGCAGGAGTCTTCGAACGTCGTTGGAAGTCGATATACCATCAAGTGCGACGCGCTGGGTTACTCAAAGTCGGGTTGGTCGTTTTATTGATTTATACAAAATCCGGGGCGCGTTATTCCCTCTTACGTCATCTCCGGGAACTCGCGTAATCACACGTTCTGACTTCAATATCGCACCTAGCAGGTGTCGGCATCAGGGTTTCCAGCGCGAAAAAGTTAGCCGCTGACCATGTGCTCCGGAGCTACTTGAACGACCAGAAAAGCACTCCCGCAAATTCATGACTCGACATTCCCCGTCCCTCGATGGTGGATTTCGCGTATTTGGATACTTTTAAACCTTACGCTGTGTGAAAATTATCAAGTCGATTATGTAGCCTAATTTCGAAGCCTGGATCCGAAGCAACTGATCGAAAAATTTGTTACAAATATTGGAAAAACTGGGAACATCATTTATTTACAAAATACGTACAGCGTGTATACATTGTACAAGTACCAATCGGTCGACGGACGTTCTAAGGCATCTTGGCTACGATCCAAGGCAGTTTGCCGGTCTTCTTGAAGGTCCAGTAGTCGTAGAGCAGCTTACCAAGGACGAAGAAAATCAGCGATGCCAGGACGACGTTCAGGATGTCCAGAGGCTGAATCCAGTGCTGGTCCGGTGAGGTGCAAATCGCGGTCCGGCTGAGGTGGCTTATCTGTCGAATACGGATCGATTCTCATGAAACGGAAATTTGATGGCTATGCGGACTTCAATATATAATTGTGACGCATTGATCCTTGGAGGTGGTGTGACGATCGAGTATGCAGATTGCAACAATAATATGGAGAATAAGCAGCTAACGCTATTAACAGTGGGATAAGAAACACATGTGAACAAACATCCGTTACAGATTGGATATGAGGGCTTATTATTCCATCAGCGTTAATCTCTTCGATGCAAATATTCCATCGCGACAATCACAAAAGCAACAACATGTTTTCGTTATTTTTCTTCCGCATCCGCGATATGCGTGTAAATATTGCAATGCATATGGCACGAATAATTCCAAGCGTAAAACCATTGACGTACTTATCCATACGTATGCGTATACACATTAGGGTGGCTAATTTTTTTCCTTTTTTTTTTTTAAGATGCTACTCGAAAAATTTGTGACGAACATTGAATAAAAAAAAATTGTCGTAAAACCTGGAAGAGGTAGGAAAATATTTAGAGGTTGCTACCAATTATTGTAATGTTGTTTATTTATTTTTATGTCTACACCTTATAGACTTATATGTATATATTATACTTCCCCTTAACACAACATATTTTTCAAAATAAATATTTTCCTACCTCCTTCAAGTTTTACGACAATTTTTTTTTTTTTTTTCATCATTTGTCACAAATATTTCGAGTAGAACGTTTAAATAGAAAATGTTTTTTTTTAAATGAGCCACCCTAATATACACGTTTACGCAAGGTTCAATCCGTGCGTTGAGTATGACAAACGGCACGCTACGATAGGATCAATACGTGAAAATTTCTCATCGATTCATCGCCCCCGCCCCGATCGTCTCACCTGCTTGCCAGAATTTTCGTCGTCCTGAATCTCGGCGCAAGTCACGTCTTCCACGTCCTTGAAAAGGCCAGTATGACTCCTAAGCAGTACCTGACGAATTCCGAACCGATAATTACTTTGTAAAATTCTCCGTTCGACCGACAATTTACATGAGAAAATAATGATCGGCTCACTTGAAATCCGGGGGTGAAATGACAGTCGCATCGCCACGGATTTTTCCCAAGCAATATAGCTACGGGGTGGTCGTTTTGCTGAAGGGCATTCTCGATCACGTACGGCGGTACCTGAAATTTACAAATTTTTACATCCTTGCGATCGGAAGACGTGCAGACACCGAAACTGCAATCTGTCTCTGATACAAACGTAGCTAAGTCGATTCCCTCGCAGACTAAACGCCCGGAAGTGATCGAGCCAGTCGGAACCCTCGAGAATCGCTATAGATTCCACCTCGTTGTCGTCCAGGTATAGATCAATGACTTTACGGTAGACGGGGTTCTTCGTCAGCGGAGTCAAGTCGCGAATCTGCACTCGAAAGAGCAGAGAATCAGCGATTTGGAAATTTTTAGGAATCGATTATTCAGACACATCACCGAAGCTTTCCATCGATTCTAAGCTGCAAACTTCTGCAGTTGGAAACAAGTTACTTCATATTTAACGGTTGTTGGAATTGAACTCTTGCCAATTTTTATACCGCTCATAATTCTTTTGCAGAAATAGGATTCCGCGAGGCCGATTCGATCAAATTTTTATTGGCTTTAATTTAGACGGGATAAGTTGGTGAGTGAATAAATGTTCGGTAGAATTATCGATTTCGGTTATTTTCGGTAAGATATTATACGATCGCTTGAGAAATTATCGCGTGCTTGCGTCACGGCGAATGAATATCGGGAAAACGTTTGAAATCTATCTAAAATGCGCTCTTCGACAGATCGTAAAAATCCCGAAATACAAACCAGACCGAAGGATGATAATTCGCCGGTCTATAACGCGCGTGAAAACCGGTGCTAGTAATAAATACTTGACGATATGATGTAGAGGAAGTTGGAGTTTCTTGTCTAAACACGCGAGGTAAACACCACTATTGAATTATTGCAGTCAATACCTAACCGACCTGCTCCTCCTCTTCGCTTTGGAAACAACAAGTCGAAAAAAAAAAAAACGGTAGCTAGGAGGAAGAAAGAGGAAAAAACAGAAGCAGTAGTAAAATCTCAAGCGTTTTTAAACCCGCTTATATCTACGTAAAAAATCAAAACCGAAACGTCGACGAAAGTTCGTCATGACTTTGCACCACGTCTTTATTAATCATTAAATATTATTATAAATTTCGCTTCAATAATTTATACGGGCGAATAAATTCGTCGCCTTGTGGATCGATAAGCGTAACATTGATGCATGAAAACAAAAATGTTGATAACAACTGCGTACATTAGCTTGTATATTTTTTTCATTTGTGTGTAAGTAAATTTACACGTAGTGAGACGATTGTGCGACAGCGATAATTGAACGCCTGTTAGGATCTCCGAGTTAATTTTCCCGGCGTAGATTCGTACACATCAACATCCAACTAGAAACTAGCCAACCTTGTTTTTTGCCAGGTGAAGGGTGGTCGTATTTTGCGGCAGAAATTCCGGCAGCTCCGTAAGGCCTTTCGAACTGCAGTTCACAGTGACGAAGGCCAGTAATTGCTTGCGATTCGACGACCCCGTCATCGTCGATACGACGTAGGTCAGATCGCAGCTGCAGACCGTCTTCTGGCACTGATCAGCGACTTCCTGGATATCGGGGATGAGTATTTATCGCACATTGCAGTCGTTGGATTCTCGTTCGACTCGGTATCGTCAGAATTTCGTTCGTTCGACTCACCGCGGTTATTTCCATCATCTGTACCAGGGGATGATCGGTTTTCGACGCCAGCGTGCACGTCAATTTGTCCCTGTCGACGACCCGGCTGGCGACGGATTCGTTGTTCGAATTTAGTATCCAGGTCATCTCGGAAGCGCAGTTGAATGGGTTTCCTGTAATTCGTCGAATTCGGTTTGCCGAAAAACATTTCATCGCTACAATTTGGAACGAACTTGCAGGGAGCGTGACTGAGCAATATGGCGGCGAAAACTAAGCTCTCTGCGAATTGTTTTTAGTCAATTACGCGAATACGGATGTACGGAAAAATCAGCGCAAGCTGTAATTTCTTAGATTTTTCGCGATGAATCGATGTACCGCAGAAAATACGACGAAAGAAATCTTTTAAAACTAAATATGGCCCGCGTAGAGTAGCGCGTTATTTTACCGACAGATGTCGCGGTTTCATATTTTCGTTCCAATTTTGTGCTTTACATGCGAGTTTTAAAGGCTCACCAGACAAGTAAACGTACTGCAGGGACTGGCCTTCGATCGCGGTCGGATCCACGAATCTCAGGGCGTTGTTTCTTAGGTCGAGGATTCGAAGGGACTGCAAGTTTGAGAACGCGGCTCTGGGCAGCTCTTCAAGACTTGTACCGCCGAACGTGACTACCTGAGAAACATTGTTCAGTGCCGATATTATCGGGATAAAATGAGGCGAGATCGACGGATGACGAGACCGGAAGTCCTTCGGATATACCTACGAGATTTCGATACTCAAAGCTGGACTAAATTCATCCTGCACTCACTTCCAGGTCCGTCGCGGTGCCGGGAAAGCCGGACACCAGGTGGGTCACGTTGCTGTCGATGATCGAGAGGTTCCGGAGGGCCGGAAACTTGCTCAGTAGATCCTCAGGGTCGAGACTCTCTTCCGGCCATCCGCACAGCGTCAGAAAATGAACGCTGCCCGATCTGTAGCCACCACGTTATGGGGAAAATGGATTTTTAGAAACCTTTAAGGTACTTTGGAGTTGCGGGGACAGTTCACCTTCGTTTTTCCTTACCCGCTCTTCCATTCGCCGTGAAGATCGCCGTAACAAATCAAGTGGAACGTTGAAGGCGTCGACTCGCAATGATCCATCAGCCAATCGGCGTTATCGGAATAATTAGTGGAACACGGATGTTGGCCGAAGGATGAGCCCATTGTCAAGAAAATCATTGCGATAAACGCCCTGGAAAACGAAGGGGATTTTTCAATTTTCATTCCTGACCAATATACTTTTATTCCTCCGTTTGAACGCGCGTTTGTTTATGATATATTTTCATGGATCACGCGATGCGATTCTGGATAAATTTTTCAGTCTGGATACGCGATTATTGTTAGCGTCCGTTACTGTTCAATATTTACTCACTTCAACGTTACGACCGACAGACAAATATTGAGCTTTCAAGTTACAAGCAATCGATAACTTCCGTAATACGGTGAATACATGCACCTGTATACTTGCTTATATTTTCTATTCCACTCGCCGTGAAAACGAGCAGAAAAGTTCACGAACATAGAGCTTTTCTTTCTCTATTTAAAAGATACAGATCTCAATACTGTTTTAACATTGTCTATTTAAAAGCGATAGAATTTCGACGAACATGTGCGAACAATGATTGATTCGATTAAAATTTTAAATTTACGGAATCAAGTTCAAACACTTTGTGCAGGTGATAAGATATGCTGGCAATCTGTTGAGCAGTGAAAATTGTGTGCAAAATGACCGAGTAGCATATCATATAGATACGTATAAAAAAACAGTATAGCCACAAGCACTTGAAAAAATGATGATTTTGTAACGACCAGTGACGAGTCGAATCCGCACCTCGAATTTTTGCGCATGTTGATTACCTTGTAATTACATATCTGTGTATATCATTCGTTTATTCGTGTATACACATATTTCGGTATGTAAATTGATGCTATTTCTGGAAGATTAATACAAAACAAAAATACCAGTAAACCGCGCGAATTCGCGCATTTTTCAAGTATATTCTCTTCGCCTTGAGGGATTGTAGTCGCGTAAAGTCTTTTCCATGAATAGAAAACTATAAGCTATACGGTACGGGAATGTACATTGAAGTTCGACAATTGGAGTGTTAAAAAAATAAACATATTTTTCTCTCTAGTTACAGATAAGAAAAATTTATTCTTAGCAATCTGGCGTTTAACGCCGGTGGCTTAGCCAGATTATTCGCATATCAACTATTGCACGCGCCTATACATTATACATAGTAATATCCAGTGTATAGGTATAAAGTGATTGTTTGCATAATATAACGAAGAGTAAACCCAAAGTGTAGTGCATGGCGCGTATGTGGACGAATATTTATGCAAATAGCAACCATTATCTAATCTTTATCATATAACATGATGTATATGTGTGTATATACATGTGGGTATATACATATATGCATATGTGCGCGGAGATGTAAGGTACATGCTTTTGCAATCTGAGCTGCGGAATTGCCTAATGCCCGAATACAGGTGTAAATATCATCGTTGTACAAACACGCTCAGATAACGGTATGCCCGTGATCATCAACACTGCTAAATAAAATACTGTATCAGCGGGAGTAGGTAACTAATCTACATGTGCATGCAGTTTCATCGTTGGACGGAATTTCGTATTTAGGGAATCAGTATTATCGGGATACTTCTCTGCGTCGAAAATCACCCTCGATATTTTCCGGAAAATAATGCGTATCGAGTTTATCCCGTGCACTTCACTGCCGAATGTTTGCACAGCGAGTGTTCGAAAACCGAGATTTTCAGCGAGAAACTTGATAAGGATAAGACACAGAGTACAGTATTCGGGCTCGATACAATTGCGGGGGTCCGATTTTGTTGAAAAAGTAGACAAAAAATAAAACAACAAATAAAAAAAAACAATAAATACAAACAAGAAAGTTGAGGAATAAAAATCAGTGATAAGAATCGAGCTAAGATTTTGAACGGCGATACGCAAGTCGGCTTTTCGAGCAGCTGACAGCATGTTAAGCTGTACGTATCGATCGTGCTTTAATCTTGTCAGTCGGATTTGTCATTGTAACAATTGGATTTTCTAATCTCAGCGTGTTGTGTGAAAACTATAAACAGGAATAGATAGATATAAATACAAGGCACAGAAGGTCTTCGAGATGCTAATATGCCGAAGTCTTCGTGAATTCAATTACAGCGTGTTAGACAAATTGGCTAAATCTTGCTAATTGAATTACTGGGAAGAAGAGGGTTTTTTTTTATCTTCTTTTTGTCCGATGTATGAAATAAAGAAGACGTACGTTACGCGGAAGATGAGATAAGAGGAAATGGAAACAGAAAAATATATTTCGATACCACTCGGCGAGTTAAGCGGAAATATATTATACTCGTCGGTGTTGTAAAGAATATCGAGGATATGTCTATACAGTGAGAAAAAAATAAACAATTGTACGTTAGTTATAAGATTATATTCGTAGAAGTTGTTGTATAAATTTATCGCGTAAATAGAATATAAAATGAAGCATTTTATACGGGGGTTGAACAATTTATTTTGTAATCGGTGTTGAATCTAGCCGTTGGAATGGCGCGATAAACGACAAAAGTGTCAAACAACCAGCGAGGAAACTTCGAACGTGCAAATTAGATGCTAATTATCCGCGTGGATGGAAACAAGCCTATACTGACGCAGGTTACACGAGAATGGGTATTATAATTATACGGCACTATTTGAGGAACAAAACGTACACCGCCATTAGATGATTTCTTTTTATGATCGATGAAAACGTTCTAAATAATTAACAAAATTCCGCTCCATACGCGTCTCATCCTCGTGATTTGTTATTCATTTTTTAAGCTACGCGGTATAACTTACGATAGGTGGAAAAAAATTTGAGAAAAACAGCTCAATTTTTTACATAGTTTCACTTATATAGATTCCACGTGAAGTTGACCGTTATACGTCCCCTGAATTTGTCTCGATCTTTTATTCTACAAATTTTATGAGTCGTTTTCCGTCTGCAATCCGCAATCATTCCATCCGGCAAAGAATGTCGAGAGTTTTGATGATCTATCGCGGTTACGAGATCCCCAAGTTGTGTGGATCAAAGGACATTCGGGATCCACGGAAAGACAAAACAGCTGCGGCGGTTTATTTGAATAAACGAGTATTGAAACGTGGTCGTAAAACTTAGTTGTTTGCCGATCGGCTTTACGTTGAAGGTAGTCGCGAATACAGCGTCTACTTCGCGTGCAAACAAAGTTTAAAATTGAGGCCTTAAACGAGGCAGCAATAATTAAATTGCCTCATATCTAAGCACACTGTAATTCCTTACTCACAGCTGACACTCCGGGTCTCTCATTATTCCGCGATTTTTCCTGTTAGTCGTCACGAAAAACTGTGCACCGAAAAATTGTATCCGTGGCTCACAATCGGTTTTTTTTTCTCCTCTCCGTTTTTAATCGTCCCTTATGGACAGACAGCTTCCACCCTTTCAAATCACGCCTCGCAACGAGATCGCCGAGAAATTGGTCGGGAAGGTGCGTCGACGACTGGCATGCTAACCGGGTCTACCCTGGAACCCGGACAAACCAATTCTCGAGCAGACAGACTAAGCTGGGCTTTTGCAGCTTCCGCGCGCAGCCGCTTTCACCTGGCGACGGCGCACATGTTCTGAAAACGGTAAACAAACATATCGTTCGACACATCCGTCAAGCAATAAGCGTATATTTCGATCGCATGGCAGGGATGCTTTGGCGTGGCGCTGCCAGTCGAAACAGAGAGAGAGAGAGAGACAGAGAGAGAGTTTGGAAATTTGATTTTTTTTTTGAGAACTTACGGTGCTCATTTACGTCAGAAAATTTCGGTCCCAATGCATTCTGTGCAATTTTCATTTGGCAAGCGAATTACTTTGATGTCTCGAGTTGCATTGAAATAAAGTGCACTTTGACCGAATTCGGAATCGCGAAGTGAGGTGCTTGTCCAGATGTGTGATCAACAAGAGCTTAGAATATTATACGCGAGAATTTATTTTCCTTTACTTTTACTAATTGGTCAAGATTTTTTTTAGAACTAGAAATAATTTACCTGTTATTTCTTCGGGTTGAAGAAAAAGGCGACGAACTCGTTTTGTTGTAAAATATAAACTGATGTACCGTATTATTTTTTTCCCTTTACAATTTTTAATCGGATTTTTGCACTCAGTAACAATGAGTTTAACACGAGCTATTACAGGTTTTAACTACGTATCGAAACGTTGATAGGCGACTTGATTCTAAATTAAAAGTAGGTGTTCGAAATTTTGATAGCCTGAAAGTAGGCAATCGTAAAGACGAATGCGTAGCTGTACTTTCAGTTGCTCGTAGGTAGGTATCCGTTACCGCAATAGTTGAGCGTAGTTTATTTACGCTGGTTCAATAATACCGAGCATTTGTTACAACTTGTTATTTTTGTGTCAAAAGTGTGCTCAGCTGAACAATCTATACCCTATAAATAGACCACTATAATACTAAAATTTCATTTACGTTAGAACATAGCGTTGGTACTGAATTCACATAATTAAAGAGCTAATATTCCGTACGCTGTAGACGGGCAACGATTCGACATAATTTTCAACTTCAAAAAACGTCTCAATTCGTAACAAAAGCTCCACGCACCTGTGCACAAAGTAATATAAACCAAGATCTACGTTATAAAAGATTTAATTCCATCGAATAATCGTCATCGTCGTCTCGTTGTGTTTGAATGGCGCGCTAAGCGCCGTCGGTGGCCATTTTCCGAACCACTGGTAATCTTCGCAGTTCAGTTCAGAGCGATGCGGCAAGTTGAAACGGTCAGAACGATCGGAACTGCGTCGTGTCCGATTCTCCGAGCTTCGAATGGCGTGATACGGTAAGTTTTTTCATGCACAACATATATTTGTTTTGACGACTCGTTTCGGGACGCGTACGCAAATGAATTTCGATCGCCGGACGCAGCGTGTCGTCATAAATACGATGAATACGGCGAATGTGCCGGGCGTCAAGGGCCACGCAGCACGGGGTGCGAAAAAAACGTTCTGTGTCGCGATTTTCGGAGTTACGAAAACGTCCAGAGTTCTAGAAAGGTTCCTGGCTCGCAGGGCGTCTCTGAGAGGCATAAATACGAGTCGTGAATCACTCCAGACATTTTCTATTTGATTTTTTTGCACTCGGGTCGAGCCAACGAATGCCGGAAACAAGTGACGATCGCGCGTTCAAACGAGTCGCCTGAAGTTGCTTGTCTCGGACTCGAAATCAACAAAGTTTACGTCACGGTTTTGGCATCATTCGGTGTTATTACACTGAGATTCATCAATCGTTAAGTAATTGATAGTTCGTTAAGAACCTCGGGGATAAATATTCAACCCGTGGCCGGATAATTTTAGTCGCGTTCTTTTATTTTTTTCGTCGTTCCGCGTTTGAACCAACAGTTCGGGGTGAGTTCTAGTGAGTATTTGTGTGTGTTTATTAGGTTGTACATCATACGTGTCGTGAACAGTGATAACTCGAAATCGGATAATAAACGTCGGGTAACCGCGTCGCGTTATTTGTGTGTCGAATTCTCGTGCTGCAGTCGAAGATTGATCAACAACTCTTGGAATCCTTGTCCAACGAAACTACCAGGCCCCGATGCATTACGACGCCATCATTGCCACCGATTGCTCGTAAGTCAATTTTAATGAGTTTCTTTGTAAATCACGTGAAAAATATGAGTCTTCATGTTCGTCGCGATGACTCCAGGCAAAGCATGTCGAATATACAAATCGGTTTTTCCCACGGTTGAAGGTTCAGGGTAGAGCAAAAAAGAGTAAATTACTGATTAAGTCGTTATTTCATCACTCGCTACTTTTACTTTATTCTATCATTTTTTTTGCGCTGCCCATGAATCTTCGGTGGTTATAGCGAAAAAATTTTATACATCTATTGTATATCGGTTTCCTTCATTGAATTCCAAACTTTCATTTCCAGGGAATGATTTCCCCCTTTTATTCTCATTAGTATCAGTGTTTTTTGGACGATGTTTCGTTGTTTCTGACAAAGCCGCTGCTTCGTTGTTTCCATTTTGACTTTATCTCGTAAATAACTGATCCTGGAGAATGTTTACCAACTGAATGTGAAATTAGCTAGTTCTAAGTCTCTGATTTTCCCCGTTAATATCTTCGTTCACATTATTATCCCGTGTATTTAAATACATTTTCAGTGCATATAATACCATAGTCTAAAAATTGGTGGGAGAATTTTTTTTTCTTACGACTTTTTTTAATCGTGTAAGAATCAAAAAACCGGTTTTTTCCAAAATTTCACCAAAGTCTATCCCTTAAATAGTTAGACAAGGCGTTTATCAATTTCTCTACACCGATCGCGCGTGAGGTCAGTTTTTTTGAATTTAAACGGGTATTATTGGGGAGGAGTCCATTTAATTTGTTTGTAATCAGTCAAAAATTGCCTTTCGAGTTTTGTCACCGTATCTGCCAAGCGTGGACTTAATGCTATGTGGCATTGACTACAAACCAAGCATAGTTTCTACTTCCCCTCACCGGATGTGACGTATGCGTTACTCTGGACAAAAGCTTTGTCACTTGCTAGGCGCGAAAATTGAATTCAAGTACCCGCAGCTTGCTGCTGGAGGAAGCCAAGAATTAGATCCGAAATTTCGGTGATGCGGGATGTTTTAAGGGTGAGAGTGATAAGAACGAGGGAATTAAAATCAGGAAGAAGTAGGTGTGAATAAATATGGAACTCACGAGTTTAAAATGAATAAATTTTAATGAAACGCCAAGATTTTTACATTGATTTATATACAAAAGGGGCTCCGCTCTTAACAATGATAATGATAAATTAGAATAGTAGTTATACGCAATAATGTATAGGTATAGATAGCTGGGGACTTGATGCGTGAATCATTTTTAGTAGCAAAAACAATCCAACCACAAGTGAAAAATTTTTAAATTCCGAATCTGAAAAAACCGTTATATGTTATTACTATTTTTATTATTTTTCTTAAATAAATCGATATAATCGAAATAAGGAAATGTGGATAGGATTTATTATTCGTTTCGTCAACTGAACGTATATCATATGTATATAATGAACAGCTAATCGAACAACGGCAGTAGTAATCATGTAGAAGAATAAGAAGGCCTATTTGGTAATAATAGCTTCGATATTGATTTGCTAGATCTTAAAAAGCTAAATATTTATGTTATAAAAATATTTCTATAATGTTTACATGTCAACAGTATATTTTAGACATTAAGTGTTACATAATATTCAATATTTACGATAGTTTCGCACGGGTAATTGATTGGAGACACGGATCAAAGAACGTTGTTTTTCCAAAACAAAAGAGTTCTTTTTTTTCCACCATTTTCTCGATATTTTCAAAGGAAATATTATGCTCATTATTATTATTATTTTTTCTTTTTTTTTTGGCAATTTTTAAATTTTATTATGTCTCATTTTTCCCGGCGATTACAAAAGAGAACAACTTATCAAAAGATTGATTTAATTTCATTCGCGAATTACGATAAGAGTAAATGAAAATCTTATACATTATACAGTTTAATAATTACGAACTAGGAAACCGAGTAACGTATAATAATAAATTACAAACGCGAGCTCTTGGTATCAGCTACAACCGATTTATGACGACGAATATCGTAGCGATAATTAATTGAAAATCAAGTCTTTGCACGTGACTGATTTTTTTAAAATAATTTCCTACAAAACCGCGCACCAAGAGACAATATATCATAAATACCACATAACGATACGAAAAAAGGATAAATAAAACCACGCAAACCCGGGTTTACGTTAACATATTACATATCAAAATTACGAGTCAAATATATTTTTAATGTATTTAAGCAATGTATCGATATAGAAAAACGCGGCGCCGCGAACACAAGTTTGAATCATAACACGAAAATCAAAATTATTATATTAAACTAATCGTTTACTTATCAAAGAACATTACACAACCGATTGCGTTTACGACTTGCAAGAAATCGCGAACAAAACATAAATGAAACATCTAGCAATTTGAAAGAATTTACATTATATTCAAACGTACGGCCATATTTTTACCCCTTTTTAAATCGCTCTTTGTCTGACTGGCATGAGACGAAAGATTACTCCCCAGCTCTGTATGGTCTCTTGAAATAATTTCGCTTGATTTTTCTTTTATAAAACTTTTTTTTGTTCGTTTGCAGTGGTTCATGTTTTCTCAAAAAAAAAAAAAAAAAAAAAAATCAATTCTTATACCGTATTAATTATTATTATTTTTATGTATGTTATATATAAGTTTAATGTTTGTTTCCGTTCAACTGTATATTATTTCAACCGCTAAATTAACCGAAAAATATATTGTTGCAATGCACAAGAAGTTAGCGCGATTTTCCAGAGTCACTCTAGCCTCTTTTACCGAAACATCTTTTTCTTTCTTCTTTTTTTTTTTTTATCGCGAATTTAATTTTCTTTTCTACCTTTCAAATTTTGCTTCTGTACGAAACACGTTATTACAGTGTTACGATTGTTGCTGTTTTTATATATTTTTTCCCATTATACTATATTTATCAACTCGCCTATCTTTGTCATCGACGTTTTAACGATATATCTAAAGTCTACAGAGCGCTACAGCTAGAGCATTATCAATATTAATCATCAAATGTTATAATTAAACATTAGGTACATCATCATAAATAGGTAAATTTATATCAGAGAGATCTTATACAGTATGTACAAAGAAAGGGAAAGAATTTTATAATCGGTCCAAAGCAATCTCGAGTTACGCAAAGAGAAACAATAAAAAGAAAGAACGAAAAAAAAAAAATACCAATAAACAAAAAATAACATTGTCCAAATATGTTATTGCTGAAAAATGTATTTCACAACTCATGGTAGACTTCTAGCAGAAAATGTATCAAACTTTTTCCATCGATTTAGCATGCTAAAATTAATTTTAATTTAAATTTTTTACTGAATTCACTTTTTGCTTTTTCATCCTATTACCACCCCCAATCTTCTTCCGGCAAGTCTCACGATTCGAAATGTTTAAAAATAATCTCAACATCGTTCAAAATTTTCGTCACGTTTAATCCGTATTTTGTACTCTTTCGAATCTATACAATAAGCAAAGACAAGATAACAATAAATACTATCTAACTCGTGTTGTGCAGTTATGAAAATAGAGTGGTAAGATTGTGACTTGAATACATGATGATAGTAATAATGATGATAATCTGTAACCGTATCAGGAATCGCGAATTATGACGAAAACTGTGAACGAACGTGAGAAACACAAATGTGTACAATAATTGATCAATTATTTTCGAGAGAATGTTGACACCGCTAAAAAATACAGTGTATAATACAGGATAAATCATGCACTGAAGAGATAAAAGAAAATCTATACATATTATATCCATTTCTCGTTTTCTCTGTACCAAGAAGAATATTGATATCAATCATTTTACGTTAAATCGTTGATAATTACCTGCAGTACGGAGAGCAGGAGGTGTGATAAGATTCCGTTTACGCGTTATCAGGGTACGAAAATATCAAAAGAAAAAAGCGACTCGATTGGCACACGCAGATGTAAATTATTTAGAAACCGACATTAATTTCGCTCAACGTATAACGCGCGATTCAACAGACAGACAAACATTCATCATTGACGCAGGACTTTCAAACAGTTATATAATGTAATACGTACTATAAAACAAAATGGAGGGGGGAGGGGGTGAAAAAAAAAAAAACAACAGACAGAGAGAAAACGGAACATACACAACAACGGAAGTTTGGTCCTCGCAGACAGCGTCCGTGCACTCATTTAAACCATCTTCCACTATCACATACACTTGTATTATCGCTCCACACGACGATGTTCAGTTGTTGGCGTTATTTCTTTCGTGGAGGTAATATACTTCATTCTCGTGCCTATGTTTCTTCAATATGCTTCCTCTAGCTGAACTCGATCCGCGTATCCACGCGCCACCAATTCGTCAGCCAGAGATATTACCTGGATGCGAGACAAAAGCAATGCAAATTATCAATCAAACTTTGAGGGAACTCTAAGAACCGTCGTACTTACCCCATGTTTTTGTATGTTTAGATAGAGGTTTATGTGCGTGTCGCGATCCACGTAGCTTTGTATTTGTGCCTGGACCACGACGCCTTGAGTTATTTGTTGAACTAGGTCGTACGCTTCTGGAACCCACGTACCTGTCAGAAAGATTTCGAAATTGAATTTTCACAGGGTGTAGGCAGGCGGAAAGAATGTAGTTAGCGCGGTACTTTGAATTACTAACCATTTTTGGGTTGGATGTTGGCCAAGTACACTTCGATGGCCTGGAAGGGTAGGGTGAGGTAGTCGTACCTGATTTTCCTCATCTCAGAATTTTTCAACACCCAAAATCCACCGTGGTCTATAAGGCGTACTATGTTCTTTTCTCCGTCCGGGTCCGGTTTGTGGATATAAACTCTAACCCACTTGTTGCACCACTTACCGACGAATATCATACCCTCTGCAAGTGTCGAGGAGAGAAATGAAGATGGTAAATTTTCGCAAGAGTTTCAGTTCCGCGAGCTTCGATCCCACAAATTTTAATCATCGACGATAACGATATTTTTGAGAATTTTACTCACTGTCGAGTTGATCGGGAACTGGTGGAGCGTCTGCGACTGTGTTGTAAAGCTGTGTCATATTCTGATCTAAAATGCGTAGGGAAGGATAAGAGGGATGAGTCGGCTGGTGGAGGAAGAGGTGATTGGGTTCCACGACGCGAATAACTGTCACATCGTTGTTCAGACCCTCGACCAGCTTGAGCTGCATTACTTCCGGCACCCACTGCATTTCCTCTGATTTTTTAAGGAACGACACTTGCTCCAGCGTCACGCTGGGATATTTGTTCTCAGGGAATTTCTGCCTTATCATATCCAACGCCGTGCGGATACCCTTCTGGGATCCCTCGATCGCGCATACCTTACACTTGTTGGTTTCGGGATGACGCTTTATCAGCATGTTGACCTGCGCCTTTGCTTTTATACTCTGCAAAAATACCCCGTGACGGCCTATCAGACGGCCTATCAAACTCTGCGGCAGGACAAACTCGTACACTGCAGGGCTGTTTCCGTTTATACTTCCTCCTGTGGGGAGGATAAAATTTGATACACACTTTTAGACAATGATGTTCAAGTTAGTCACGTTATCGCAATGAAAGATTGGGAAAAAATTTAACTTCTCAATTTTGTCGTCAATGAGTTTGAAGTATGATTTCAAAATATGAATATATCTCTAATTCTAAAGTCGTGGTTTTTTCCTCATCACGAATCGTTCCAATAACCTTGAGTTACTAACTTCGACATGACTTTAGACAGAATTATAGACCAAGTGATTGAAGCAGGCAAACTTGTCGCCTTCGTTCGTACAAGGCGTTGAAAACCTCGCCGAGTTATCCTACTTGTAACAAGTTTAGAGAACACTTGAGCGGTAACTTTGACCGGTAGCATCGACTTTGTATGATTGAGACAAGTGACTAAAGACTGGTAATTTGAACTTCAGACCTTAAATTTTCTCCGCAGTTATACCTTTTCCACTGTCGCTGCTGCCCTCGCTTCTAGCCTCGTCGCTGACGCTGCCGTCGAGAACACCAGAAACTGGACTATGATTAGCCGAATCCCTTTCGGAAGCCGCCTTCTCTTGCATCTTAATCTCGTCTATGACATTCTCGGTTTTCACCTCGTTCTCTTCGGATCGATCTAGCATCTTGGACAGTTGATTCCTGACAGTTTTCTTAGCGGTTTCATAGGGCGACTTGGACCGCTTTGGTTTTATGGCGGTATACGACAGCTTCTCTTCCTGTTCCTGCAGCTGCTGCTGTTGTTGCAGGTGTCTTGGTAGCGACTCGCGTACCGAAAGCGGTTCCGAACCCCGTGGGTAAAATTGATCGACATCGATGGTCATTTCAACGTCCTTGTACCAGGCGTCCGGACCGCTGCTCGCCGCGGAAGTTCTCGGCGTTGCTGCGGATTTCCGCTGCGGAATTGCCAAACTCTCGCTCACCCGCCGCGGACTGCACGCGGCGACGACTTCGGGCTTCGAACCCACGCCCGTTGAGCCCCGTGAGGTGAAGGACTCCTCGAATTGGTAACCGGAGTCGTTCAGGTTGTGATCCGGCGTTTTCGAACTTCCGGATCCTGCTTTTAATACGCGATCTCCGCCTGGGTCAGCTCTGTCGGCTCTTCGTCGTTTGTACCACAAGAGGCCAAGGATCAGGGCGAACGCTGGTACCGTCCACTTCACTAGTTGAACTCGCAATGATGCTGACGACATTTCGCTGCAGGTCCACGGTAGAAACCGTACCGCAAAATCAATCGGAACTGTCGGGGAACAGAAGAGAGAAACGGGTTTAGGACACACGATGATCATACTTGATGGTGGAATAAACCATTTCGAACTTTGCTCTACTCATTTTTTATGCGAGAATCATTTTCAACTCTAAGCTTATGTGTAGAAAGAAATATTGGAAATTTAGGTATTGGTCAACAAAGAAACATCAATTTTTTTCAACGTGTCGATCCGTGGTGTGGTATCCTCTTCGGGACATGTTGTATTTATTTAAACATCTACGGTAGAACAAAAAAAAAAAAAGTTGCTACTGTTTACAGATGGAGAATGATTCGTTGAAATTTGTTGTTTTCGCCGAAAATGTTTAAATAAATATAATATGTCCCGAGTAGAACCTACACCAAGGGTCGAAACGTTGTTGACACAAGATTATCTTTCTATTTTTATCAAGACTTAAATTTTTAAGATTTCTTTCTACATATTAAAAACTGATTCCTGTCTACGTAGGTTTTTTTCTTTCAATACGTATGCATAAAATATCAAACCGCGAAAGTAAAACTCGTATATTTGCCACTATTTTCGGATGTGTTCTCTTACACACATCGTAGTCAAAGATAAACTAGAGAGATAAGAAGAGCGATAATAACACTTGGCGCACACGAGTCTCGGCTATCGTACGCGAAAGACGAAAGTAACTCTCTGTATTGGTTGACAAAAAAAAAAATTAAAAATTAAAAATAATTATAGTCCTAACGTTGGACTTGGCAGAGCCGTGTTTTAACGTACGTGCGTAATATGTATAACTATAATTGTACATGCTGTTCGTTGATCTTTTGCTTCTTGGAAATGGTCGCGACCTGAATTTATTTTTATTTACTTTTTGTTCTATCGGTAATCTTCGCGTGAATGATTTTTCGTTTTTTTTCGTTGCTTTCTTTTTCCTTATTTATTGAACTTACTCACATACGTCTGGCAAATATTACAGCGATACGGAAGGGAGGTAGGGGGGGGGGGCTGAAGTATCGCTGATTGAAAAAGGTAAGAAAAAACAGCACCGATGATCGAATTGAAAGTACCATTGCAGGGGCACAAAATTTCTCTTTCTCAATTCCAGAGCAGACATATCATTACGTGTATAGTCAAGAGTATTTATACATATTGAAGTAATGAAATGTCACCTGTTGTATTAATTTTGCTGTCGAAGTTTTTGTCTCATTGTCAATCGTATAGTTTCTTTTTTTTTCGTGTGTATTTGTGTGTGTGTGTTTTGTCTATATACATATATACACAATATTTTCTAACGATTATCAATTTCGATCGATGACTCTACAGGCGTGGTTGGTTAAAGGGGAAGAAAAAAGAGAATAAATAAAAAAACCAAGGAAAAAAAAAACACTTACGTACAAGGTTCACGAATGTATAAACATTTATATCATACCAATAACATGACACCGTACTACCGTACAAATAACACAGCTGCTGTGCAGCAAGAATGCAAATATATATATATATATATGTATATCATTTATGATTTCTGACATACATGTATGCAGGTAGCAATTATTAGTAGCAGTTGTAGCTACTACATCAATTTTCATGAATGAAAAATACCAATAATAATAATGATAATAACAATAACATAAACAATTACAACAAGAATAATAATAATGATACAAGCATGAACGGTGAATTATTTTGATGAATAAATTAATAAAGATGAGCTTCTAAAGAGAATTGATTGATAACAATAACGTAAACGGAAACTGTGTTATTATATACATATATATTTATCGATGTCAAATGTCTTCAATGATATAATGAAGTTATTCGTGAAACGGGAGACTTTTTAAATATTACCTTTTATTTTGTTTAACGTTTGTTTTACTTCAAACGAATGATTTTGCCGAATATTAAATAAAGTATCGAAAATGAACGTTATTAAAATACTAAGATTGTTCAAAGCGCGTATGTATATGTATTTGGAAAAAAAAATTAACTGGATAAACGTTTGCAAGCCTTATAGGTCTTTGTACGATATGTGTACATAATTTTCAAATCATAAAATATTATACACATCGTCTCATACATCGAAGAATTTCATAGATACTCATTCTGCGAAAAACACTGCGAATTTTCTCTATAGGTGTATTTACACTGTATAATAATCAAGATATTGATCGCAGATTGATCAAAAATAATGTACAATATAAAGCGATAACAATGAGACGCCGCGATTACAGTGATTAATTATTCCACGCGCAACCTCTGATAATAGCGAAATAAAAAACAAGAATGGGGGGGAAAAAAAAAACAAAGAAACAAATGACAACAGAAGCGACCTGATTTGATTAATTTTGACACAGTCACGACTGGATCGTTGCATAACGAAATATTACGTACGCTGTATGAACATTTTTTTAATTTATTTTTTTACCTCTCATATATTAGCTTTTTCACATATTAATTTTGAAAGTAATTTTCATCGTCTAATGGAGATATAAAGAAGATAAATTTTAAACAAACAGGTATAATATAATAAATAAGCACGTCCTAAATCTTGAAAATATTTCCTTATCTAATTATCTACATGTAATGTAATATTTTTACGAGCTGCGCAGCCAGATCTTGACATTAACTTTTTCTTTCGACGTAAATATCGAATCGTAGATTTTACGCAACAGATTGATCTAATTATTCTTATTATAGTGTTGCTATTTCAGTACAAATGTTTTCTCTTCTCTTTCTAATTATCTTTTGGGTGTATAATAATTTTTGATTACATACGTTCGTAATTAATCAGGCCGACTGATAACGATCTGCGAATCCAATTGTTCTGTAATCTATTTGGGTCTCTGCAAATAACTGCGCGCGGACTTTTGCATGTATTATACGTATGTAACAACGTGTTATTACATTGTAATATCTTGCCTAGATATTGCGGTTCGCGATGAAAAACGAAAGAAAATAGAAAAACGAACATGTTATTGTACGCGTGATTATTTGTGGCGCTGAAGAGAAAGAACAAATTAAAAAAGAAAAGAAGAATTACAATTAAAATGGAAGTAACATATTTCATATCAAAAGCATACAATGATCCAAAGTTAAACTTGTCAGCAGTCAGCTACTTTGACTAATATTTATGGGCTTTACAATGGCTGTGTTTAAAGGTTATCTCGTTAACCGCTCGGATTTACTCTTGACTCAACATATGGAAGAATCCCTTCTCGCTTGTCGGTCTCGGCCACGTTTTACATACGTTATATACATGCATATTGATACGTAAATACAAATTTAACCGTTTATAGCTATGTGCATATGTCACGACAATTTGGTAGAATAATGCAATGTTGCGAATCTAGTAATACATAAAAATAAAAAACGTATGCCAACTAATTTCGCAAGATACTGTAACATTGTGGGAAAAGAAGTTTTGTATTTTCGGGGGATTGAAAGTTTTTTTTTTTACCGATCGATTATTATTATCATTTCGTAACTGCGTATTCGTTATTCCTGAATTTGTCGATACGTAACAATAACGGTAATAATTAAAAACAACGGATAATAAATCTCAAAGTATTTTCACGTTATAGCACGCAGTAATTAAGGGAGGTAACAACAATCGATGTCAACATTTTCACACCGCTCTCCGAAGTAGCGAAATTCGATCACATATGGAAATTTATCCGACTCACCGTAACGAGATCCATTATTATACACGTACGTAATACTCGTCAGATATTCAGCCCAGCTGTTCGAGTATTATTCCGTTAAAAAAAAAAAGTTCCGCACGATTCTCTCGATTTCCGCAATGAAATAATTCTCGATTTAAACGTGCGTAATTTGAAAATGAACGAAGCACCCGTGCATCGACCGATCACCACGAGGCACGCAGAAACTCCGGCCAATATGCACCTTCGTTTCCTCCTCTCACTACACTGGCGAGGAACGAGATATAGAGACCGGGTAACTACGTCGGCACGTGGAGGACTGCCTGGATTGTCCGGTTGCCCTCCCCGTTACTATAACTATATATATAAATACGCGTAATACACCTATCGACGCATGCGTTCTGCTTCGAAAAACCACGCGATATCTTTACAGATATATAATATACGCGTGCATATACGTATGAGAATGTTATACATGTACGTACTGTACGAAAATTATCGTAGATAGAGAAAGAAAAATTGAAAATATCGGAACAAAAGCGATCGCGTGTTACACGTAATTAAGAAATTTGAGGATATTTTTAAGGAGGTGCCCTGGTCGATTTCGACATCGTTTAAACATATCCAAATATCTAAGTCCACGTATCTGAAACGCGAGAAAGGATTTGGCAAATTTACGTTTGCAATTTCGTGGGATCCATGACGTTTCTTTATTTCTGTGTAGAATGAAAATTAACGGGGCTCTTAAGCTCTTTTTCGCGTTTCAGATACGTGGACACTTCGATATTTGGACACATATATACGACAAGGTCGAAACCGACCGGGATACCCCCGTAAAATTGCACGATCGGAGAGCATATTTTATTTTTCGCTTATTTCGGTTTCCCGTTTCAGGGAAAATTGTGCACGGTTATGTACGGTAGCGGAATTTTGGGGAAAGGGACGCCTCGGGACGAGAATTTCCTTGATGGAAATGAAGTGTACAGGGGAAAAGAAAGAGGGGCGGCGGGGGGGGAAGGGACGTAACCTTCGGGGACTCGAGTAATAACAACGACCAGGTATGTTGCAGACGCTAGTTGTTCGATTCGGTTGTTGGGATCTCGGAAAACTGCACAATTTTCGGGCCCCTCGGGCAACGCTCGTGCCTAGGCGGTGCGAAATGGGGGGATGATTTTTCGGATCAGCCATTGTTAACGCGCATATTATACTTTTCCGGATCTTACTATACGTATGTGTACATTCTTGAGGAAAACAGCGGCCGTATGTACACAGTGAGAGTTTTAGAGTTATTTATTTATTTATTTGTTTTTTTTTTAGTTAATGTGATGCTCGATTTTAAACAATTACTAGATACTTACGCTAATCATTAATTAAATGTATTTAAAATTTTCAATATTATTATGAAAATATATTTTAAATAATTTCGGTATACTTATAGTAATCATTAATCAAAAATTCGATTCATCATCGATATAGTTAATGATACATTATTGTACATAACAAATGACATTAACCCGAAATCATATAATTATATGTATATAATGTAGGGATGGGGATAATTCGATGAGTTTTGAGAAGTTTTTTTTTTCTTTTTTTTGCATATAACGTGTAGTATACGAATTCCTGCGACTGTTTTTGGTACATCTGGATCAGGGAGGGAGGAGGGACGAACGGGCAGCAGGAGTAACGGTACCAAAAGTGAGCGTCGAGCTGTTCGCGATGCTCGCGATCCTGATGGCGTTCCTCCTCCTGGAGCGTTCGAGGATCGACGATTTATTTTCAAGCCGAACGATCGATGTACGAGATATTACACGAACATATGCAGAGTGAATTGCTAACGACCGAACGGTTTAATGCGCATGCGCTAAAATTCTAGAGCAAGAGCAATTGTTTTGTCAGGTTGACCAACCGTCGGAATAAATTCAGACAACCGATCCCCCCGCCACGATGTAGGGAAACAAGGTGAAACAATGCGGATACGCTTTAGTTGAACCAATTAGAAAACGTCTCCAAGGTGACGTCACGTAGGTTTTATATTTTTTTTCACTCTTCAGTGTTTACATTATTATCTTTCTAATTTTCGACTGCATAGACTGGCATTTTCAGCAAGCAGTATGTACGGTAATAAATAAGTAACCTCAGACCGAACGAAAATCGGTTCTGACCAGCCTTATTTTCTTACATCTTAGTCGCCGCAATTTATGTAACGTGGAAAATGTTGGTCAGACTGACAAAACAACTGCTCGTACTCTAAAATTTTAGTGCATGCGCATTCAAATTTTCGGTCGTCAGGAATTCACTCAGTGCGTATGTAAAACATTATTGCAGTGTGGCTCGAATCGCCGTGAGGGGTATAAAAGATGACGAAATAGGGAGGAAAAAAATAATTAATGTAGAATAAAAACGGAATTGATATTGAATTGATTAAATCGTACCGTACGTGGAATCAACAAAAAATCGCGGACTAAGCGAAGAAGTAGAAAAAAAAATCTTTCTCTCTCACTCTCAATAATCAAATAAATAAACAAAACATAAATCATTCCGAAAGTACGTGTACCGACGTATTATAAAACTTGTCACCAACTAATTTACCAGAAACACCTTATATATTATACAATCAGTAAGAATCGCTGGAATTTCTACAAACTAAACTTTCGATAGGATAACAAGCACATATTTAAGCTGTATCATTACCTTGACTAAATTTGATTCACGATCAAAGTATCGCCGTAAATTCGAAAGCTGGAATAGAATTCATTTATTCTGTTCTTTTTCTCTTTTACCGTCCTTCCGATAAACGACAAAAAGTATTACGAGAACCGCGTTTATCAACTCGAGTCAATTTTTATCCGACACAGAAATATAAATATCCGAAGGATAGAAAAAGATTATTATTTGTGTCAAGTTCGAGATAATAATTACATCGTTGAATTTGTTTTCGCGTATATTATTGTAGTTGTTATCATTATTATTAACTTTTTCAAATCGACGAATATTTCAATTTTAATTTATCTTTCTGTTTTTTTTTTTTTTTTTTTTATTCTTCAGTTTTTGGTGCAGTCGAATATATAAACAACGAACGCAAATCGAATTCCTGTTTTATTTTCTTTTTTTTTCTTTTTATAACTGTCCTCTGTACTCATTGGATTTTTTCGACAGAATTTTGAATAAAAAAAGAGGAATCGTAACAATTAATAATAACAATAAGAAAAATAACAAGAGTAAACGGCAATGCGAAGATAGAAATGCGTGTCGGAGAATTTTGTGTGTTTTTCATTGAAACAGATCGAAAGGGAAATAATTTATCCCGTAAAATCCTTCGGTGTAAATTTAAAACAAAATTTCCGCCACGCCGCCACGTGCTGCAACAGGTAGTAGGTGATTCTTTTTTTATTTTATTTTTTTATTACACGTGTGAGAGAACCTTGGAGAAGAATATATCTGTTTACGCATAAATACATGTGTTATACACAAATAGAGACAGATAGAAAAACACATACATATCCGCGTCTGCGTAAACACATGTCATCCATGTTCACGAATGACTCTAGGTAAATATAACACGTTTATGCGGATGGAAATAGAATTGTATATACATGTGGGGGTGCGTGTGTGTGTATTAGTGGAATAACGTCATGTTATTATTATGTAACATATTCGTGTAATGTCTGATATCGTATAAATAATTGTGCAGGTGAAAATAGGAGGAACGATAAAAGATTGCAACAAGTATTATACAAAGTCAGCGCGTTCGAGATTAACAAAAAAAAAAATAGAGGAGCGCGATCATCTGTCTGGACGTTGTTTTTTTTTATTTTTATTCTTACGTCAATTCGATTAATTATAATTGGATTATCAACACGACGCTATATATTAATAATTATTACTTTGCAATTTTATTATTACATTCTATCGGCTGTAATAACTTTTCTTACTTTTATTTGCCATCATTCAAGTTTTTGATTTGTCTGTTAAAAAGCGATTATTTACAATCAATTCAATTGTGGCCTTCGGTAAAAATTCAATTCTATTGTGCAGTTATTTTATGATTATTGTTATTATATTTATTATTATTAGATTTCGGAATTAATTTTTATCGCATACTCAAAACTATGACGTTTTAGTATTTGTTTTTACTTCTTTTCTACCGTGTACTTTAGAATACATTATTTGGAAGTTCAGGAAAATCAATTAGAACCTTGTTTTGGTTCTAATGTGGATAAACAAAACCAGACACAGCTATTACAAAAGTATTAAATAAATTGTCTGCAACGAACAAGAAATGCAAAAAGGGAGGTTTTTCGAATTGGAAAACTAATTGCGAACGATCTTGCTAATGCGGATGAGTCACCGTGCTCTCCAATGCTTATACGTGTGTATAATAATACGTGATGTATGCACACATACATCATCAATATATATATACATATATACACACACATGCCTATATATACCTGTGTGTATTATTACATCCAGATCAGCGAACGAGCGCACGTTGACTTTACTCGCGGTTTGTAGAGATAGGCAACTTGGTAGAAGAATAAGAAGAGGAAGAAAAAGGGGAGAGAGGAGGAGGAGGAGGAGGAAATGCCGATCAGTCGGCAACTTTCACGCTTGAATTTCAACTAGAAATGAGAGGGGAGGGGGGGGGGTGTACAAACTCTGAGGATCGATTACATGTTGATTGAAATATCATCGATTCCGGTATCGTATACAATGCATAGATATATTTATTTATAATTAATCCCGGCTTTCTCAAATAGTCGCGCCGCCTTTGAAACGTACATAATGAAAATTGTGAAAGGAACGAATGAATGAAAGAACAAATTTATACGGTATCACATCCCGATTCGTTCGGAAAGGAAAAAGAAAAAGATCAAACAACGTGTATAACGTTATAACGGTAATGTTTTGACGGACGTTTGAATCCTACAGCGATGATAATAATGATGATCATGGTGATGATGATGATGATGATGATTAGCGATAATTTGATCTCGAATTCTGTCTGGTAAACGAATCAATTGACGAAGTTTAACCGATGAGTGTGACTTGAATCGTTGTGCAGTAGGTGAAATAATAATTGTCGAAATTAATGAGACTATTTTGTGCTAACGAAGAAAAGTAATTGTATTTCAAGTACGCACAACGGAACAGCGTATAATTACAACGTGTGGGGGTTTGTTTTTTGTTTTTATTTATTTATTTTTTTTTATTAGTTTCAAATTCTGTTATTTTTGACAAGTATTATCATTTTTTGAACAAAGACGTTAAAATTATAAAAGAAGGAACGAACGAGGATATCGGTAAATGGGAAAGGAATGCAACTGATTGAAACTTGGGGAGAAATTTATTCCAGAGGTTGCGAAGGGCGTATGGTGGGTATGGTGGAAGAAAAATGCCGCTGCCTCGGCCTGCCGCCTGCCTGAGAGGAATTCTAGACGACACGTGAAACAGCATGGTCTTTGGTTTTGGGGTTATTACTCACCGAATAGACCGACAAACAAGCCGCAAACAATCGCTGCGGCTCGCGCTTGATGTTCGAAAATGATTCTCCCGAGGATTTCACCGATACACGCCGTATTCACGGTTATTATACACGCGTCACCACGTGCTCACAATGTTTTCCACAATCTAAGGAGATCGCAATATGGCCGTACTCTATTCTCACCGCACGGCTTTAGAGCAGCGATCCTCCGGTCTCTCTTTGCCACGGCTCACGCGTTGCGAACGCGAGGGGAAAACTACGTGGGGATTTTTACGCGACGACCTCTGACGGAGGTTTCGATAAACTTTTGAACGGGATCTGGATTCCTGGTTCATTGGTTCGGATTCTCTAATTTCACTTTTCACATTTTCCAACGTCCAAGCATTCTCATTGGTTTACCAAAGTTTGCAAGCTAATCGGAATGCTTTGATGGTGGGAAATGTGAAAAGTGAAATTACACAATCGACCCCCTTAATTTGGACGATGTGAGAATGGTTTTATTCGAATTTTTGATACTTCTTTTTTAGACGAATTTCATTGCCCGGTTCAGCGGCTTTTGGTATGGAACGATGTTTATTTCCTCGATTAAATTCAGTGGAAAAATTCCAGTCGATTACTGTTAAGTGATATTTTCATGCCCGTGCTGTCCGTGGAGTGGTAACTGGTGCCATCTGTCGGCCTTCTCGTTCCTCGTTCGTTCATGCGCATTCAGTCGCGGCGTTAGCAAATGATGGAAATTTCTTACCAGCGGGATTCTTCGCGTTGCCGATAAACAACCTTGTTATAATAAAATGTTATACCTACCGACACGGGATCGCACTTATTGATCCATTACCGACGATTTTTTTTTTTACAACAATCTTCACACTGATGACGCTAATATCGTTTCAGAAACAATTACTCGTTTATAAGTATGTAATATTATGTTTTCCGGTGTCTAAAAAACACAGATAAAAAAAAAACAGGAAATCAATTCGGGGTAAAAATGAGTAATGACTTTACCTAGATTGAAATTTTTTTCACCCTGTTTTAATTTCAGTTATTATTATTATATTCGTGTACAAATTTGTTACTTGTGTGCATGTGTAGAACTTAAAGGCGAATCGCGTTGACCTGCTGCCGTTCCTGCAAGCTCGTTACGTATTCAGAGAGGGGGAAAGAGAGAAAGAGAGAGGAAAAATATTACGCGATACGCGTGCGAAATAATAGCTGGATTACCGCACAAAAGTTGCCACGTATTTATAAATTGTCTTATAATAAAATTGTGATTTGTTTGTTGGGAACAGAAGAAGATTAACTTTCCCAAGTTGAACATCGTATTCAAGTTAGTAATTTCACTCTGAGGAAAAATCGTTATTTCGCAATTTCGGAACTGTCGGAAATTCAGTAAACCGTAATGAAACAAGAGACAGTCAAATTTTGAAATCACAATGCCTTCAAAATCATTGTAAAATTAAGAAAACGGTGATCTGTGAGTGAACAGCGAAGTGTACGTACATTTTTTACTTTATATACCGTTGCTTTAACCTCCGGCAATCGTGGCATCAAATTCAATTATTTGCATCGCGGCAGCGACCGGAATCACTTTTTTGCATGTTGCGTAATTTGCAGTGTATAGAACCGCGGCACACGATCTTCTTACGCATACTAGTGCACATGTGTGTTAAATGTAAATCGGTATACCCGTGCAGACGTGTAACTTGTCGAAACGGTGACGCTGCAAAGCGTCGCGACGGCAACGCCGACGCAATGGAAACTCGAAGGTCCTTGGTTCGTTGCACCTTGCAGCAGATACGCAGTACTTGACGCTCACGCGCTACGTTGCGAAATTATTCCCAACTTTCGTAGGTGTAGGATAAAAAAAAAAAAAAAAACATGAATCACTGAAAAATAAAAAAAAAATTAATATTGCGAATCATTTTTTGACGCTTGTACAAACTCCAATACAAATAACTGATACATGTATTTTGTCGCGATTTAATCGAGATTGGATTCAACCGTCGAAAAACCGCATGATGAATTTAGGAATGTCCTTGAATTTCGGATCATTTTCATATTTTCGGCTCCTATATACTATACCATGAAATATGATTTAATTTCAGTTCCTTCTTCGACTTAGAAAATCTTTACAAACAGAAACAACGCAATGAAACGAGGATATGCATCGTACAAAGTTTAATCATCTCAATTGGTCAGTTACAGCTTCAAGTCTGAAAGATAAAACTTAAAGTATAAATTATTGTTTTGCAAATTTACACGGTTTGAATGATTGGAAGAAACATATATCTTAGAATTAAACAATAGCACTGCGGTAGAAAAAAATTGGACGTTAATAATCGTCGGTAATTTTTCCTCCTATTAGGTGTGAAATTTTTAATATCGCATTGGAAGGGGGGAAAAATGTGGTACGCGTAGTTTTTGGGACGGTGCGAAGGCAGGGATACGTAAATGATCCGGGAGAGCCGCGAGTTGAAAGTACCGTACATATTGTACACGTATATAGGTATATTTTCCCCGCAAACAACCCTCGACGGCATGGCGGCGGCGGAATCGTGCGGAAGATAGCGAGGGTGTGTCTGGGTCACCCCCTTTCGCGTCTGTACTTCTGTCTGCTTTCGTTTCGGGGTTCGCAACCCCAGTTTCCGCCTTCCGCACCGTCTATACGTATAGTTATACGGCGAGCATCGACGGGCTGCAGCAGCAGACCGTCTAGCAGGTTCTTACAACCCCCAATCGATAAAGCGTGTATACCTACCTACCGGCCTTCCCTCCGCCTGCATCATTCCGGAGGATGGTGTTATACAGAGCTTGGAGAATCTCTATGCCTACCCTCGTCGCGAGACAAATTTTACTTCGCGTATATTCGAAATTATTACCGGGCTGGTGAAGTTAGTTAGTAGCGTGAAAGTTATCGAAACCTTGGAAGAAAAATTATTGTACTATTTTTTAACTTTAGAATAATCGAAGAAGTTTAATTTACAAAATTCGAGTTCTTTGTTGATGCTTTATTAACGGTCTGATAAATTTCAGGTTATCCTAATGTAGTTAGTTTTTCGGAGCATGCATCGTTACAGTAACGTAACAAACTTCGGTCTCATAAATTAATGTTGAAAAAATTCAAACGTAATACGGAAGTGGAATTTATGTATCATCGCCGAAATATATTTCCGGTTTTATTTTTTTATGTATTCGTTGATTTGCTGCTGAAAATTTTCGTACAACAAAAATGTGAGAATGCGAAATGAATCGATTTTCAATGTTTTAATGACAAACCTATCCTTTTTCCTTTTTATCACTAATTTAAATGAACTATCATATCTTCCCGAGTTTATTTATTTATTTATTTAAACAACTTTGCATAAATTGTTTTGTTCTTCAAAAATTATTCTTCTCAATTTTTCTCCGAACACTTTTACCATTTGATTGCCAACTCCTGTAGGTTTCACACGTTTCATCTAGCCGTTCTCGATATCATCGCAGAAGTTTGTCGGACAGACCTACCGCACAGACTCTTCCCTTTCCATACAGGCGATGAAAAATATCGTGAAAAAAAATCTTTTTCCGGGATGCTGCTTTGCCTGATACTCTACATTTTACATTGTCGTGCTTATATTTGTACAGAAATATTTCGCATCGTCGGCAAACCGCGAAACCTTTATCAAAACGTGCCTGTCTATCCTCCCCCACCCCCGGCCCTCCGTTTCTCTCTCTCCCTTTGTCCCCGCTTCTTCCGTTCCTCACCGCATGCAACGTGAACCTCTGGAGGACGGACCGCGGTGCAGGGGAGGATTAGTGGATGAAAGGGGGGCCATCCGGCGGGTGGAGGGTGGGTCGACTGTTGGAGGGGGTGTCTGGGTCAATCCCCTCCTGCAGTCTGGGGGTTCCCAATCTTCCGCAAACGGCATTTCCCGGGGTTCGCAATAAATTTCGCACTGAATTTCACCTCCGCGTTGATATATATAATATACAGATACGATACGAATGTTTAAAAACTGGAAGACGTTTATTCTTGGTTTGAAGGTAAAATTTCTCGTGCGAAACAGGGTGAAAGGAATCAATTTCTGACCGTTTTAAACAATTTTGTTCCCGACTCGACCGTAATTTTAACTTTTTTTTTTACCTGAAAAGCGGGAGAAAAGTGGCACGTGTTATTCTTTCTTAACTTTATTCCCTCATCGGTAAACCCACTCGCGGGAATAATCTTCGAATTGATTCCCTTGTTACATAATGTACTATTCTTTATCCTTGTTTTTTTTTTTTTGTTTTTTTTGCACGTTTTAACTCTACAGTCAATTCTTGTCGAATATGTTTACGAATTGTAAAATAACAAAACGGAAATAATCGTTTTGACAAATTTAATAACAACCGAGTTTTTCTCCGCGTGCTTTGCAGCGGTGCCGGGTATATAAATACACGACATTACAGCATTTGTGTTGAGCATGGGAAGTGCATTATGGTGGTTCCGGCTTAGAGGATATTCGTACACGAGGTCGGGACGCGTACATAGACCGTAACGTATGTGTTACACAGATATGTAGCACACCTACCTATATGAAGTTGTCATAGCGCAGTGACTCAGGACCACCTTATACCTACCAGGCGATGAGGAATGAGTCATAAATCGATGCCGAAGCAATTCGGCGGGCAAACTCGCTGCTGCTGCTTCTGCTACTTCTGCTGCAGGATTTTATCGGGGGTGGACAATCTTGGCGCCTTTTAGTCTGCCGTTGACTCACGCCGCGTTTTCGTTGTCTAGGTCGTCATCTTGTTTTCGTATACGCGTACGTGTTCCCCGTTATGCGTTGTCGTTTCTCTGCTCTATTTTTATTACGCCCTCCCCCTCGATCTCACAATCAGCAGCGCTAGTTCTTACAGACGCCGGAATAAGGCATGAACTTTGACCTCAGCGTCACGTCGTGTATAGGAAAGATACTCGTGAGGCGTCACCCCTTGTAGATGCTATAATACGCATGAAACCTTATCGTCTCTCTATAAAATTATAATATTATGTATTATCGGTAGTATGTGTGTCAGGGTGTGGCAAAATAAGAAAAATAATTTCCTTTCAAACGAGCATCAAAATGTCGGTAGAGCATTTGAAATAAAATATCCCAGCCAAATATGAGCTCATAATATCGATATTTAGAGCCTTTTCCATTTGAATAATACGTTGAAAAAATTGAAAAATTTTTGAATTTGATCGAGCTACCAAAATTTCGTTGCACGTTTAAAAAAAAATTTTCCATATTCCTATGATACACCCTAATTTGTATAGTATGTATACCTACTGTACACTGAAGGAAATTTTTCTGTGTGACGTTATACAATTCTGAAATCAGTCACGATTATACGTAAATCGAAACTAATTTTGATCTATACTGAATAATTGCTTATGGGGGTGGAAGGGAGGAGTTGTTTAGTTTTTGACTGTTTTCTAAAGATGGTCAATTTTTCAGGATAACACGATAAACCTTTACAATTATACCCAAAAACTATAAAACAGAATGAAAAAAACCCGGTTCATCACCGTCTATGTGTAATCGTATTATACGTATACCTATGTATAGATACAGTTTGACATAAAAATGGCGTAATTGGTTCAGTGGAGCGGTGCCCCTGTGTCCTTGAGAGGGGACGGTGGCCCCAAAGGTTGAAACCCCTCCACGGTTTTGCCTCTTTTTCCTTCTTCATCGGGCCCCGAATGCCGGATGGCATGGCGCTGCCTGCTCGTCTCGTTGCCGCTAACCTGGGCATGATACGGACCCATTTTTTGACGAGCTCGAAATATGTCGCGTGGATGGCGATGCAGATTCTGCATGGTACTGCACGCCTGCATACCTGTCTGCGATGCCGCAGCGCGCAGCATGTGTTACCAGCTAGCTAGCCATGCACACGACGACGAAGATCGTCAGGCCATCCGGCCGCGTGGCATGGACAGAGTGTCCGGGATATCTGCAGCACCAGCAGCAACAGCAGCAGCGAGAGTGCAGGCGCTCCGGCAAAACGCCAAGAGCGTTCACCCTGTCTGGTGCAACGGCCCTGCAGCGTTTCTCAAACTCAACGAAACTTATCGTATTATAACTATACGTAGTAAAACAGCACCGCGTGTAAAATCAAGCGTCGCGTCGAGTCATTCGTTCGTTCGTTCGATAATTTTTTTTTTTTTTTTTTTTCATTGCAAGGTAATTACGGTTCGAGGGGAAACATTCTTGATCAGGGATTTTTATTGTTCAGTTTCTTAATAATTCGGGGAAATTTTCGTGCTCCGGAAAAGTATATATTTTTTGTTCCAGAGGTTGTTGTGCCAGCGGTAGGTTGGTTATCTTTGGAATTGAGTCGACGTGAGGCGAAAGTCCTCGTGTTTCTCGACGGGTATTGAAACTGTCCTAGATTATACGTAAAAATGATCAATACAATTGTCGTCAAGAATATCTCTTCGATATTTAAACTCTCATGCATGTATTTACAGTTATCGTTCGATCCTTGTTGTAGAATTTTAGTTATTTTGAAGACTCGAAAGGAATTGCGAATGGACACTTTTGCAGTGTCGTATTATTAATTGTATAGAATCTTTTTGCACGTCGTCGGTACGCTGCGACGTTTAACTGCATCCCGCGGGACTCGACTACCTCCAACAACACGCCTTCGCTTTTCGGTACGTGTCCGAGTCACTTGATAACATTCTCGGATTCTTATATCCCGAAGAATATTTTCCGACGAATGCAGGGAGCATCGTCAACGGCAAAGTTAATATCGCGGGTTAACGTCCCTGGAATGCCGCAGTAACCATCAGCGCCTTAACGAGTTCCCCGAGGATTTCCGAGGGCGTACGAACAACCGCTGTTGCATATTGCTAATGCTGTACTGTAGGCAGGCAGGCAGCCTGGCATGTTGTCGAGTCGAAGATCTTCTCGCATCGGCACAACGGTCATCGCGGGTTCGACGCACTCCTATTTGCTGCTCTCCTCTCCTGTACCGAGATCGACGCTTTCGAGCTTACGCTGTCGGTTACATTTCAGGCGACAGCGTCGCGAGGCTGAAGTTAGTAACGTTAACGCGACGATCCATCAGTGAGAAAATCATTGTTGCACAGTTTTAGAATGGTTTTGAACCAGTTGACTTTTCAACCTAAGAGTAGGCATGTTTTCTTTGTCATGATTTTCCTAAATTTTATCTCATGCAGCGTCGTCTCTGATGCATCCGTTCCTCAGGCCGTCTACCGCGTGTACGTGTGCATGTGCATAGGCACATTTTCAGATTTTGTACGAATGAGTCACGGCTTTGGTAGAGTACACGTGCCATCCCGGAAAGACTTGGCCTTGACCCCTGGGACGACGTCCGTCATTGTAATTCAAAAATTTAACGGTCGGACCCCGTCCTCAACGTGCTACGAATAGCGGTTTTATATTCCTGCTGCTTCTCTCTTTTTCTACTCTCTATACTTCTTTTGCTTTTACTCTCTTACGTTGTTATACCGCGTTCTAGAATAGCTGCACACCTCCATGTGATCTGAAACTGAACGTTTAACCACCGGGAAGCGCTTCGGCGTACTGGACTGCCTCTAGGCTAATACGAAGCTCGTTATCATCGAAATTTTACCGTATCAAGGTCGTTGATCAATGTACCTACTGGAACTGCTCCGACATTGTGTTAAGAGAATGTAGACCGATACAGAAGCCTTGGAGTAAATGTGATTTACCGTCGTCAGTGACGATGAACACTGAAAACGCAGTCCAAGGTAATGGAAAATTGTTGGTTATAGGTTAACGTTCTAAGGGTAGAACTCGATACCGATTAAACTCATCACGAATGTGTCGGTACGTAAGAATTAGTTGGGACTGGTTATTATCGGAGCGGCGTTGAATCGTGATCGCATCATTCAGTGCGTGGATTTTGCAATTGACTCACGTACGATATCGGGATGAAAACGAATGGGGTGAAGAAAGAAAAGAAACGATAGTCAGAAAAAGAAAGGAGCGAAGAAGAAACTTGTCTACTTAGAGAGTGGGAGAGAGGATGGAATTGTTTACGCGTCTCAGAGGCGTGCAGTTCAAAGTGTGTTGTCCTCCCCGTTCAGCGTTTCATGAGTTCAATGTTTTCCACCGCACTTGGGTGGTTTGAGACAAAGAGCTTGCGCGAGAGACTTTCTACTCTGCCGCATGTCGCCGAGACTAGACATCTTTATAGCTCGGTGCAATGTTCCAATGTGCTTTGCGGTATTGGACTCGCTCATTTAAGCGACAGCTGATTGAGTGTGCAGGCATTATATATATTGCACGGGGGTCGACGGGCTCTGGAAGTCGAATATCAATGCTGTACCACCACCACCACCTCCACCACCACCATCATCCGACCACCCCGTAGTCCCGTTTCAATTGTGAAAAGCTCGACGTTGTAATTAGTTACACTTTGTTTGGTCTTTTCTTCTCGCGATTTTTATCTACTTTGTTTTTTGTATTGTCTTCTTACTTCTGTACTTTTTTTTCCTTTCGCGCGACCAAAACACGGGGGTTCGTAAGGGAGAAACGCTATTTGACAAACCTTGAGAAAGAACGGAAGAGAGAAAGAGAGGTTGTTATTTTTAATACATGCAGCTGGAGCAAGGTTATTGGGATGCTCCACGGACGCGCATCTCGCGTAGGTAAGAGCTGAGCAGAGTTTATCTCGTGTCTTGTCGTGAGTTTTGGTCTTGGTATTTATACGATAGATCGGAGGGATGTATTTTGGTCGTCTAACATGCGTGCTGTGCGTCGAAGAACGCGCCACGAACGTACGACGAAGACGCGCCCGTCGCCCTGCAGCGTCCCTAACCTTGAACTGTTGGAGCACGCTTATACCAACCCAACGATTATACTGCCGTGCTATTTCTGGGGAGAGTCAAGGGCCCCGAATACCCTGGACGTTATTAGAATCCGAGACAAAGTAGACGTAGTGCTCGGAATAAGTCGATGCGATCTCACCGCGGTTCTTAGAAAACTAGATCACGGTCAACAGTTAGGTACTATTTCCATACCAATTATTCCATATATCTGCCATTCGTTCGTTCCGCTGTACAGCATCGAGGCCGAAGGGCATTGCGGTTTGGAAAGGCAGTTTGATCTTACTTGACCTTTCGGGGAAATTGATCGTAGTTAGAGTCGTTACAAGCCGATTTGATCAGGGGACGTTTTGACATAAGTAATTTATAATTTCTAAGCTGCTCATCAGTTCTGAATAGGATCGTGTGAGCTTTTCCTTATCAACTCGAGGCAGGGAGAACAGAGGGTGGAAAATCGCTCGAGTTGGTAACCACTGGTCTACTGCGTCGGGGAAAATAGGGGGAGGGTTCGATGGTACACCTTGAAGAGGGAAAGTGCACCGTCTGTATCCCCGGTTTCAGCGCCACCCTCGCTGCTACCGCCGTCGACTGGGGGCGGGGGTTTCGGAATGGTAGATGCTTCGAGAAACGAGAAGGGTAAACATAGCTGTTTGAAAAATAGAACACTCGTTAGGGCATCCCTCGAGCTTCTTTGAATCTATAGTTAGCAACTTTGTATCAGGGATACCCACGGGCCATGGGAGTGGCTGTGAGGTTGAGAAATTTTCACTAGCTTCCTTCATTTTTCACTCCCGTCTTCAATGCCATGATTTTAGTCGGTCAGCACCGTGCAATCATAACCATATTCACAACACTCATGGAAAACTTGAGGTTCAACGTTTATGACGTTCTATTTTTTTATTCTCCATACTTTTCCTTTTTTGTTCGTTATCATGGATCGGGTACTCTACTTTTCTTGGCACGATTTCAATCTCGGGGATTAACGTTTACGTACAACTTTCGATTCGCGCGAGTATATAGAATTCCGTCCAGTTTTATCTATCCAGACACCTGCAGCAGGCAGTTTTTGAGAAATCGCTGTTTTTTTTCTTCGACAATTATATTCCACGAGGGTAGTTATTCGTAATCCGAATTGCATCGAAGAAGCCTGTTATGCAAAAAACAAAGATTCGCAATGGGAAAAAGTTGGCATCGCAAAAATTGCATTTGTGACTCTTGACGGCACGGGTTGAAAATTTTTTCATTTCGAACGTTCAGCAACGGCACTCGAGCTGTCGCGGGGTGCACGACGTGCGGTTCATGGATTTTGCACGTACATTGCAGACAGAGGAGGAGGTGAGACAGGGAGGGAGGTACTCGTGAAAAGGTTTCGTCTGGCCGTGCACAGCGGTGTATCAGGGGAAGCTTTTGAATGTCAATGTCTTTTGTTTCCCTCTCTTTCAGTCGGTGCATATTGCATGTCATGTACCTTCTCTTTGCACCCTGCAGTGGTGGCGGTGGCTGTACCGGTAGTAGTGGCTACATGCCACGGCACACTTTCATTGTACCACGTGTAGGTCCAACCGTAAGCACACGCCCGTTTTACCCCCACATACCAATTTACTTGTTCGTGTACTTATGCACGCGCAGCACGCGTATATTATAATACCTACCCGTGTAAAGGGAAGCCATTTTCGGGCGACTTTCTCCAACTACCCCGTCGTCTCTTCCTGATTCTGACGAGGAAGGTATCCCAGATCGATATCCCAGATTTGATTTCTCTCGTAATATGTCATAGTAGACTAAAAATGAAGCGTTTTCTCATAGCCGGTGTGAAAAAACGTAAACATAAATCGCTGTGGCCGTGGCTGTGGCTGCTGCTGCTGCTGCGGGATATTGCATGGTATAACAACACGGGATGCGAATAACCCGACTTCCACCCCATCGGCGATGGGCGGAGGTGAAGCGGTGTTCCAGAAGCTTCGAGGCTACCCGAAGCACGCATGTGCAGCCGTGTCAACGGTGCACAAGCCCAACCACCCACTCTTCCGCCACCACCACCACCACCACCACCACCACCACCAACGGCGTCGCCGACGTGGACGAGGACGAGGACGGGGTTGCAGAGGGTTTAGTGCAGATAGGAGGTTGAGGTCGCTGAGCCAGTCGGCCGCCCCAATGGTTCCCGGTGCAAGGCATTGACCTCCAGCGAGTTGGGATGTCTGCCGGTATTGATTTGGCGCCGGTGCAGTCCCGTCGAGGCTTGGGGATGATAGCTTCGCGAGTCGGCGGGGGACGCGGCCGCGGGGAGGAGGGTGCAACGTACTGGGGCAAACTTTCCTCTTTCTCTTGGTAAAACCGACGACGATGACGAGGACGACGCGCCGTGCCGTTGGAGGGCGGTTAAGGGCGTCGAGGGTTTTTTTTTTTTTTATTTATTTTGTTTTTTCTGAGAGGGGACCGTCACTGTCCCAGCGTTCCCAGCGTTCGTTGTCCGTCGGAAACAGAACACGTTGCCAACTTCAGATTACTACTCTCACCCTCTTTTACTGTGGGACTCGACTGCGGCTCCTTTCTGCGGTACCTACCGTTCGTTTTTACGAAGATATACGTATGTATTACGGTGATGAGGCATTGCTGGAGTTGTTTTTTCTTCCGTACACGGAAATTTTTGTAATTGGAACCGATGGGATTAAGGATATTGATCCTCGATAATCGCAAAAATCGATACATACCACGAAGCAATGTGCGCTTAACCGAATCCTACAGTCCGATGCGTATACCCATGTGTATACATGTTTATATGGTTCAGTATCGAAACGGGGCGGTGGTGCAAGCCTTGGCGCAGCTTGCAGTGTTACCAGAGCAGGAGAGGAGAAGTGCCTGTGAAAGCTCTGGAGGGAGCTAGGCAAGGACGAGGGAGGGGGTGCCACGATCAGGATGGTGCCACTAGGACGAACTTTCGCTCTCTCGTCGCGATGCTGCTGCTGTTGCTGCTGGTTCGATGCGCCGATATGCGATACCAGCGATGAAACTAGACTAGCAGTCGCTTCGAACAGCCCCTAGATTTGTTCTTTTTTTTTTTTTTTTTTCTATACGTACAGAGGGACGTTCCTACTGTCCGTGCGTTTATCCCACGAAACGATTCCTGTTTTTCATTTACTCTTTTTCTTTCCCTTTCTGGATTTAATCCAGAGTCCGGTTAGTAGAATAACCTGAATTTCTGCCCGTGCGAATTTTATTCTGTTTTATTTCTCTGTCAATTTTTTTTTTTTCTTCTGCTTGCACGCCATTCGGTGCAGCAACGGTTCTTTTTCCATCCGATGATGCAACGTGCATTATATTTTAGTAACGAGAATATTATACCGAGGCTAAAAGCCTGCAGAGCCTGATATTGTAACTGTGAGCTGCAGCTGAAAAAGAATGAGATGCAGCGAAGAAAAGAAAAAGTAAGAACAAGAATGAGAGAAAGAGACGAAAAAAAATAAAAAAAATGGGATGGGCTGAGTTGATAAATAAAATTGCATTCACACCGAGGGTGTTTTTGCTTCTTTTTCTTCACTTCTTCTTCTTCTTCATCTTCTCCTTTTTATTTTTTCGTTAGCCTGCAGAGAGGGCTATGCAACGAATTGAAGAGGGGAGTGGTTGGCAACGTATATAGCTTCATTGAGAAAATATATGCATATACACATATATTGTCTACGTTCGGTATTACAGCGATGCTGCTAGTCGTTCGAGAAACGAGGCCACCGACTGTCTGGCCCCCTTCCCTGTCCCTTCTGCGATCACGTCCAGCCCTGCACCCTATTTCATGGTGTTATAGATACCGCGAGACCCCTAGCAAACTTCGAAGTCCATCTTTCGCATGCCAGTGTGTTATATACCTACCCACACATATCGTGTAGATACCCACTCGAACCGTTTCGCTCGGTAAAGAAGGAATCTTTATGTTTTCAAGAAAATTCACGCGTGTCGCGTAGAAAAAATACCTGATGTATTACGTTTCGAATGATTCTTTTTTTTTATGTTTTTTCCTTAAATCGCAAATCAACCTATGTAGGCAGAAATGATGACGATGATGATTATGATGATTGTGTTAATAATAGAGGATGACGATGATTCTGATTTCAGTAAATCGTACGGCAAGACCTCCAGAGAAATGAGGGAAAAATGTATGAAAGAAAATAAAAACACGGGAAAAATTCATCCCGGAAGTGGTTTCGCGTGTGACGCGAGGAAATGTGCCGGGATGAAATAGAAAATAGCCGAAGGAGATTGCGGGGAGTCGACGAACGCCCCCCAGGATGTCGACCCTGGAAGGCGGGGGCTGTGATGGGGCGCCTACCCCCGATCGATGCCCGACGTCGGGTGGATGCACGCGTTCGAACAAGGTATGTGTGTAGAACGTTATTTGCAGCACGTACCGGAGACGTATTTTAATTCATCAAGATAAGCGGAACTTGCAGGACTTTAAACAGCTCTGTAACCTGATATCAAGTTTGGTTACGCGATCGGGACGTCGATAAGTTATTATTCTATGCGAGAAATGAAATTTAATATTTGAGGGTTTAAAAAATTTATATCGACTCCTTGCAACATAAATTTTTTGGTTGTAAAAAAAATCGCAGGTACGTCAGGTTTTACAAATATTTTTTTTTTTTTTTGTCGTACAAAATGTAGGTAGCGACGGATTTAACGATGTCTCAATTTCGAAATTCCTGAAAATAAGCCTTTTTTAGAAATTTCAACGTCGTTGAGGCAGTAGTGAAAAAATACGTACGCTGTATACGTATTGCTGAAGTGAAAAATCACAAATTGTTACAACACTTTCGTTCACTTGTTTCAAACTTTATTCACGTCTGTTTGAAACAGCCGTTAATCGAAATTGTCGAAAAGCAAGACGAAAAACGAAAAAAAAAAACAACAAGTTACAGGCCCTTTTCCTACGGCGAAACTTTGTTTAAACAAATCTTATTTCCATCTTCTTTTCGTGACTATAACACAAAAAAAAACAATGGAAAAGAAAAATCGAAATTTCACCAAAGGTTCTTTTATAAAAAGAATGACGGTGAATGGGCTGGTAAACGAAAACTTAATTTTTTTGAATGACCTCCGCGGGCAATCACCTGCAGGTCGCAATTTTCAATCTATAACAAAAAACGAAAAAGATTTTTAAAAGAAAGATACGAAAATCTAGCTAAGTACGTAAGATTTTTTAAATTGATTGAAATTTAACGATTTTGCGACCGAATTCTTCTCAAGAGAAAAAAAAAAGAAAAAAAAACTGTTCCCTTCAAATTGACACCATTTTTGTAAAAATTAATATTTCTGAAACTTGTTAAATCTCTCAAGACCCCCGACGAATCTGAATACTTTCGCGGTTCCCCGTCGCCCACGTTTTACACCCAATTTATTAATCTTTGCAACGCGCCGCGTCGTCTCACATCGTAAACCAAAAATCGCCGACACGGGGTTCGAGCCTCTTTCCACAATCAGGGAGCGCAGGGCGGCGGTTGACCTGCAGCCTATAACGGAGGGGTGCGGGGGCGTTGATCCGTCAACGGTGCCACGTTGCTACATACACACACACACACACCTATGCATACCTATTCTGCAGTGAACGGGTGAAGGGCTGGGCGTTGCGCTGCGCCGCGACGGTGTCGGCCGGGTGCAGAGGTCAGGAGTCACGCGCGGTCGTCGGGGTGGCGCCCGGTCTAGACGGACCATTGTTCGGGGGTAGGGTTGAAGGGGGGGGGGGGGGGGGTTGTCGCGACGCGTTGCAGCGCAGCCCTTTTTCACCCCCCGTTTTCATGCCGTTGCACCGACGCGGTCAAAGTTCTCTGTGCAACGAACTTTGAAAGAGATTTTTGCAAAACCTTGAATTACATTTGCCGTTATATCGTACAATGTATTTATTACACTATGGAACAATTGGAATCCTTTGGTTTTTTTTTTTTTTTTTTCTACTGCGTTTAGAGTATGTAGTCGCGAGTCCTCGGTTTAAGGTAAATTGAGATTTATAAACAGTATTGTCACGTCACGTCAGGTTTTATAGCGGAAAGCGTTTGTTGATTTCTTTTTTTTTGTTTTTTTTTTTTGTCATGTAAATAAGTGACACGAAACTTTATTTTTTATTACAAAAATTTGTATTTTTTTGAACGATTGGCTTCTCTTTTGTAGTCGCGGTATCGCGTTGTCACACTTGTGATACCATTGCAACGTACTTGGCGTTACGGAATTGAACTGGGTTCGTCGAGCGATAAAGCGAGCAGAATAGGCGGAAATTATAAGATGAGAAAAATTCTTTATTAGCGATACGCCTCTTTACAAGTTCGAATCTCCGGTCCTAGCCAGTTTGGCAAAAATATTTGCGGTCAAACCACAGTCCGAAAGATTATGCAGTTACGATTGCGGCATCGGAATCGCACATAGTAAAACCATTTTACTATGAGGAGATTGCAAAATGGACGATGCAAACTTGTACTTTCCTCCTGCTCCTTAGGTAACGTCAAATAATTTTGACTTCTGTATCAAGTTTGATATTGATTTTCCGTGTTTTGTTATACAATACAAACAATATGTAAAATATGTACGTACATAGACCTACACGCGACGTTCCATTTGAGGCCTGCTAAATCGGGGCGCGACAGAGCGCGTTGGTGGGAAAATTGTACCTCCTGTAATACCTACGTATACAGTGAACGTCTAGTATCGCAGTGCACTTCACGCACCGATGCGCTATCGATTCTTCCATTTCCATTAAACATATACACGGCAGTATTTCACACACGCGCTTCCACAGGGTCACGCACATAGATAATATATACGAGTATGTGCATATGCCGCATGCATTGCCTACCTATGCGCATATGTGTATACCTGCGTACATAGATACCTACGTGTAGAAATAATTGAGAGAGCGACGTGCGGGCGTGCAGTAGGTGCAGGGTACGTATACGTGTGCAGCCGACGCCCCGTGAGTCACGCAATGCAGGTGAGTCTGGCTGTCTGCCCCACTGCTGCACTCTAGTCACGGGGTCAAAGAGCTCTTCGCAAGCTGCTGTACGTGTATATCGATAATATAAACCTATCTGTCTTGCACTCTGTATACCTATATATACGTATATGTATGTACGGGACATTCCGCGCCGACTCAGTAAACGGTTTGACCACGATGATTTTTAGTTTCACCAGGGATTTTTCCTAGGTTAGTACGACGCCTGAAAAACTTTCAAATTTTTTTTCCATCGCTCGTCTTTCCTTACCCTATGATTTTTTAAACCCATCTGAAAAACACCAAAATTGATTTTTATAAAACAAGGAGAAAGAAAAAAAAACAACGTCCGGTTTGACGCAAGATACCGAATGTTTTTTTTTTTCTCTATTGTTCACAAAAATCAATTTGGGTGTTTTTCGTACTAACGTAGGAAAAATCTTTGGTGAAATTAAAAAAATGTCATGGTCAACCGATTACTGAGTTGGCGTGGAATGCCCCATACATATATGCATGTGTGTGTGTGTGTGTGTGTAACCTGCATCACCCGGTTCGTTGGATGTAATATAAGGTGTAACAACACACATTGCGCCAGACTTTGAGATAATACTGAAAAGTTTATTATTCCTTTCGTAGAAATGCATAGGTATGTTATCATAATATATGTGTATACATATGCGTCGTTATCAGCCGTCATGTTATAGATTCCTCATCATGCGAATCATTCGGACGCATGCAGCCCGTGCAAGGCTGTAAATCGCTCTTCTCTTTGTCAAAAATTTTGCCACCTTTCGCGGTTTTCAAAATCGATGTTTACTGCGACGTATAACTTGTATTCCCGATTTTTATTATTTACGCGTAGTAATTAAAATTATGCCGACATTCGTTATTCGATAGCTATAGGTACGTTATATCATGCATTATACATATATATATATATATATATATATATATATATATATATATATACATTTCGCGGCGTTCGTTGAGCCTCAAGATTATTTTATTCACCTGCATATCCGGGAGACTTTCCGAGAGTGCAATTAGCGCGTCTCAAGTACCAAAGCGCTTCTACTGCTACTAGTACTACCACTACTATCGCAATACACTGCGGAAACGGTGTAGTTTTTCACCAACTTGTCAAGTGTGCCCGTGTTATACCCTCGGTCTTTCACCCCTTCGTTCCTTCATCCCTGCACATTCTCGTATCGATGCGTTAAAATCGTACCTTACATACATTCGCTGTGTGTAATTGTTGGCGGATGGTTATACCGCGAAAAATTATGGAAAAAAAACGTATGTGTATACGTATATGTACGTACGTGTACAATTTTAAATTGTCAATACCTATCCTCGTTACGAGATAAAGATAGGAAGAAGAAAAAAAAAAAAAAAAACCACATCCTTTTTGTATTATTTGCGAACAGCGACAAATTGGAGCAAGTTGTAAAAAGAAATATTGAAAGAAAAGTAAATTACTACCGCATAATATCACCAATGATAAGACAATGATTAGCTAACCTTTTTTTTTTTTCTCCATCGTAATACAAGTAATGATAATAACAATAACAATAGTAACGATCACAACAAAGTAAGTTGTTGATAATATGGAAAAATTGAAGAGTAAGAGTATGTGTATACAGGTAATATTATTTTTTTCAAACGGCGCTAGCGGGAAAGCATCGATCTTCTTTTCCCTGTTGGTCGTACACCGCGAATAAAGCCAAGGATCGGAGGGCGAGGGGAGAGGAGATCGCTGCAACCCTCCGATACGACGCGACGCCGACGCCGACGTCGCGGCGCAAGGGCGCGGGCGCAGCTCGGTGCAGTGGAGGTCATCCACCTGTAAGGTCGGGGTCATAATCTTGGCCGTCTGGGGGCGGGGGCACCGGCTCATCGCCATGGCAACCTCCCCCCGACGATTTCCACCACCCCTCTTCAACACCCCCTGCGCTTTACCTCCTCCCCTCCCCCCTCACCTTCCTCGTCCTTCCTCGTCCCTCCTTCGCGCCGCCCGAGTCAAGGCTAGGATGCAACCGTTTCGCACCGCGTTCATCTTCTCGCTCCGCACCATGCAATACTGTCCTTTTAAAAAGTTTTTCAGTTTCATTTAATTACGTTTTTTTCTCTCTTTCAACGATACGACGCGTTTAACACTCTAATTTCAAGCTTGGACGCTCGTCATCCCATCCTTTTTTTTTCTTGGTTGCTTTTAGCTCTTTATTTATTAAACTAACGTTTTGGCAACAATTGCCGAGTTTTTTTTCGTTCCACTTGGTCTCTGAAATATTTCCAAGTCTAAGAAGAAGTATAAAATTTATTTACTTATTTACCGAAAAAATAGCGCATGTTAACAAATGGTCGGAATTTTTACTTTTACACGACGGAAAAGCATTTTCTGCTAATTTATCGTGAAAATTCGAATGACAATTTTCACACAAAATTAATACGAACCAAAAAAATTTTACAGACGGTTTCAAAGTTTGTCTTCCGATCGTTTTTGTTTGGCTGCCGTATTGGATCCGTGCATTTTGAAGTTTCGAATTTCGAGTTCAGATTCGTAATCATCGACCCCAAAAGCTCGTGTATGCAAAACTTCAAGCGAATCGCATGTAAGGAAAAATGTATGCATGAAAGAGTTAAGGTTAGAATATCTCGTTCTTCCAATCGGCCAGTTATTTTCTTTAAGAAAGAATAACGTCGATTCATACTATTGGACACTTCGTTTCACCTTCTTCTTCTTTTTCCTCTTGCTCGTGAAACTAGGACAGAAAATATTCTCAGTATTCCGTGTAATAGCAGATATTGCGACGGAGGAATAATAATGCGTAAAATATGGAAAAAGAAAAACAAACTGTAAGGCCGAACAGAATGAAAAACTTTTGACTGGGTGTCGTGATATCATACGTAGAAAAGAAAAACGCGGATATTGTCAAGTAATTTATTAGAGCACGACGTGGATGAGTCCCGGGGCTTAGTCATATTCGTATATGTATAAGGTATAATTCGGAAGTGAAGAATCTCGTAAATTACTCGTGGAAAAGCGCGTTGACGCACCGAATTACCGAGAATCATCCCCCAGCGACGACATGACTCATCCCCGTAAGGACGAAAACTTTATCTGCTAAAATCCTCATTTCTGCTGGCTGATGAATTATCACTTCCTCCCGCGAGCGATAATTACATCACAGAGACACTAAATATACATATGTACATACGTACATGCATAGGTGTATATTATCTAGGAAGAGATAAGATTGATAGAAAAAACATTCCTGCAGGTTTTCCGCATACGTATTTTGGTTACTAGGCGACCCACGAACGACGCGACGACCCAAATGAACGATCATTATACATTAAGCTGATTACGTTGTTATTACACGACGCATACACAATGAAATACAAGAATCGGATCCCTGTTTCGTTATACGGACCCCCCGAGCTATTTCAGAATCGATGATCACCGTTTTGTAACTGATATTATTCTACAGACGACTTGTTTGTACGATCGTTAAACACGTCTCGTTTGTCGTTAATTTTACCTCAGGTGTACAGTAACGATATTCTTCGATAATTTTATACTAGAATACAGAAAAAAAAATTCTTCTTCTTCTTCTTCTTCTTCTTCTTCTTCTTCTTCTTCTTTTAGTGTACAGCAAACAAAGCCATGAAATTACAGCCATCGCACGGTTGATTGTTGCACAATTAAATGTTACGTATAACGCATACGTAACGCAGAATTGCGTATGTCCGTACGTGTTGGTGTAATCTGTATCGTTATAGCACCGATGAGTCTCGATAACGTAGACGTGTCGTATTTGAATAAGGAGAATAGATAAATGTGTAAATTAAAAATTAGAAAAAGATTCCACGCGATGCGATTAATAAACGGTTTTTTGATTTACGAAAGGTTTTCATTTTTCCTTATTATTCCTTTTCTTCTTCTCTCGGCATTCGATGGAAGCAATCGTTCGAATCGTGGCTTTGAACTTTGTTATTTGTTAAGAAAATCGAATTCCACGAAGTGCAACGCGTATGTTCCGAGCGCGATAATTATACCGCGTATACCTACTTATAATCGATAACAAGGTTCGTGTCATTAATGTAATCCGTCTGTTCTTTTTCTGGCACGCTCTGATACACATATACCTATTTGTACAGACATGTACAAACTACGCGCACGCGTGTATGCATGTATAATATACGATCAACGGTTTTTAGAATTCGGGTCTATAACTACCGTTCTACTCGTAATATCTACTCAGGTCAGATAATCAGCTGAACTGTTTATTCAAAGCTTTTGACCATAATAAGATCGCATACTGAACGCCGACGAGATCAGTACATGTTAGACCGGGAACCCATAACACTTTTCATGTCTCATTTGTTCACACTCGGCAGTATAAGACCCACCCAAATCCCACCTTCCACCACACGGAGATGACTTCGCCGAACACAAATCGTGGACCAAAAGGTGGGGGCTGTGCCGGCGAAGCTGTATTAAAAAATCCGGGATCTAGAATTACTACTTACCGTTCGGCGTTTGTCGCAAATTACTGCAAGTGAAAAAAAAGTTCGGCATTTTGTTAATTCATCTAATTATGTACTAAAACTCGAGATAATATGATCGCCGAATATTTAGGTTGGATCGGGGGCTAGCCACCTACGCGTACTTTTGTCGTAAGGGTGTAGAGTACGCCTGTATCACACATTAATGTTCGGCACTGATTTTATATTGTTTATCAAAGGCTCCCGGTCTATGTAGTTCGTGTCTGCGTGTGTGACATACGTAGGCCATTGGATTCAAGCATTCGTTTGAATAATTATTACTCAACACCGATAAATCAAAAACGTCGTTCGTGTATTTAATATTATGATACAGAGTGTCGGATAACTAATCGAGAAAAAAAGAGTCTCCAAGTTTATATTCGTAATAATGTCCACAGTAGTATGGAAATTTGTGTTATTATAAATTTACACGAAACGACGTGGAAATTCTCTGCAGAGTTTACGATGATGAGTGGGCGTCAAAGACGTCGATTTTTCGTTTAAATTATTGTAACATACAGCCGTGCGGCGCACTTGATTCCTTTACCGTGCAGTGATCCGATTATAGGCGAGATTAATATATATTCAATGTCGCCGATAGTAGGGTCACTGATAACAACGATGTTTGCGAAAAAAATAACCAAAAAAAAAAAAAAAAGAAACCTTGACAAATCTTTCCACGATAAAAATTTAAAATCACGCAAGGCTGCGCGAGCAAACAGCTGTGACGTATCTGTATGTGTATGCGTGTGTATGTATGTATGCATGTATGTTTGTTTGCATTTTTGTGCGATCAATGTGTGCCATGCTTCATCGTTTACATATTTGCATACATAGTGCGCATATATGTTAGGTTGATTAACACGAAATAAATTTTTTTTTTTTCACCGTACTACTTCGTCACAAAACTGTTGCTTGTGATGAGAAAAAAGTCACCTGCAAATTTGAACTCGATCGGATAAGATTTAGAGGTCCCGCTTTCGTGATTTCGTTTTTACATCGTAATAACTTTTTCTGAATATGGAACGCTGTAATAGTAAATAAAAATTGTCAAAAACCGAAGTAAGATCGGGCCGTGAGGAAAGAGAGAGCGGGAGGGGGGTGTTAACGATGAAATTTATAATAACCGTCAACGTCTGGATTAGACGGCCGATATGTATAATATCGGGGATTGCATCTCGGGCCTTGCCTCATAACAAAATGTCCTCTGATCGACCCTGCCCTGTCTCAATGTTAACTTATCATCACAGATACGAGGGGCTTCGACATTTCTCTCTCTCTCTCTATCTCTCTCTCTTTCTCTCTCTTCGTATGCGTTTTGATGCACCTATTATATATATATATATATATATGTACGATGTGTTTGTTGCCGCGTTCGGTCGCAAACTGTCACTTTGTACACATAACATCATTCAAGCTGCATAAATATAGGTATGAGTGGGTTTAGTACGTTGTATATTATACGTATGTACGTACGTCTCCAATGGTTTAAGTACAGCCGTTGTACGAAACAATTCCTCGTGTATTTTTACTTATATTTGTCAAGCCGTAGTCCGGTTTTCTTTTCGCGTTCACGGTAATCGTCCACCGAAACATTTTTCTTCTGCTATCCTATTCTACTTTTCCTGTTTCTATAATTCTTTCTAACTCGCTCTCTCTCGCTAAAATTCTGTCGCAAACAAAGGTTTCAAATTATTCATAACTTATTCTTTTCCGTAACTCTGATGTTAAAAATAGGGATGAACTTTTTATTTTGTTTTTTTTTTCGATTTTTAATCCGTTCTCTCGGTATCTTGTCCAGAAGCTTATGCTTATTGGTCATTCTTACTAGTAACGTGTAATGTATCGAAATATTGAAAGAAAATCATTGTTTTGAAAATTTAGAACGGCTTTAAAGGAGTCTAATGTTCAAAGATTAAATACACTTTACTTTTTAAAAATAGATTATTCAATTTGAGAAGATCCTATACGGTTGTAAAATAATTGTTTTTCCTAAAAATGAATCGTTACATTGGCGTTACGAACCGATTGCATTTTTTTTCTATCTAAAATTAGATCAGTCACATCACGCGTGCAAGGTATGTAAAAAAAAAAAATAGCTTTGACACGTTTGCGAACTCTGTTGAAGCGAGCGCGTTAAGCGTGTGATAACACCTCGTTTTGGTGATTGCAAAATAATTATTAGCCTGCGTAAGTTAGCACAAGGTTACCGAACGATCGCAACGAGCGTGATTATACGCAAGAGATTGCACCAGTTTACATTACAGTCATCACACTTATGTATAAATATACCTATAGATGCATCGTTGAGTTATAATTCAAATTTGGAGTTGAAAAAAAGTTGATGTGTCTTATGAAAAATTATTCAAAGATGCTTGCAGGCGAATTTTCTGCCTCCTCCTCTTTGACGTTCAATGATGCATATCGGTTATGTATTAATCACGATCTATACTCTATAGGTTTCAACCTACCGACACTGTGAATTATCGTTCGAGCGATAACGCTCAGATAACACAATAATGACCTTTTTTTCACACGTAATGTTATTCTGTTTATTGAATATTTAAATAAATTGGCGCGATTTATATTGACTCAGGTCGAGAAAAGTAAGAAAATCAGAATCCTGTATATCTCGTTAATCAAACGTATTTCGTCAAATGAAAAATAGAGATGTAAAATCAGTTTTTTTGTACATCGTCTTCTTCTCATCAACGGTTTTATAACATCCAAGACGTATGTTATAGATATTATAAAAAAATATTTCTTTTCTTATACACTAATTTAATACATATTAATTTGTTCATCATAGAACGTCACGGATACGTTTTTTCATAGATCTCTGCGTACTATTAACAGGCAGAATAACAGATAAGACCCGAAACATTACGAGTTAATTGAGTTAGTTCCATAATTTACGGTAGGTCGCGGTGACACGCATTACACGCAGCCCTCACATTTTGACGGCGTTGTTGATGCTGCAGAATTTATCCAGATCCGTCATTATTTTCACCTGGTCAAACACGCTTTGTTTGTCGCGGTCTATCATCCGGTCCGAGATGAAGTTACACATAATACACGTACTCCGTTTTTATTTCGAGTGATACGAAAAAGTCGTATGCAAGTAATTCGCATCAGATATACATCGCAGATTTTATAAAATTATAGCATTGCGTGACGCTGCACGATGGATTTTTTATTAGCGAAACAAGGGATGGATGTTGCAGTTAGGTATCGGGATTTTCACAATGGCAATAACCACATCATTTAGAGTGCGCGAATATCCTCGGTTCCATGGGTATAATAATATGTTTACATAACACGAGGCGACATGGCATCGCAAAATTTAAACACACTCCGTAAGCCGTATTAGTATTAACAGGGTCAATCGGCGACGGTCAGGGACGGTGGAGACATAATATAACACGCATTTCAATAATCCGCAAGGATTTGTGCGAACGTAGGCCTGTATACGCGTACGCGTAACATCACTGGCACAGATGTTTATACATATAATACATGTGCCTGCGATATATATATATATATATTTACAAAAAATGAACACGGCATTGTCGTTTTTCTATCTTCATTGTCTTTTTGCGAAGGCTCGGAACGAGAACCGCATCGGTAATGATAAACTGTAGTCATCCACGAGAAAAATGACAAGTTTTGCTCCGAATTTTTTTCAATATTTAGCAAGGTTACGGAGCAAAAACATTCTAAACGACAAGTGTGCCTGTATTGTTATTACACATTATACGCCTAAGCTGACTGCGCTATAGAAGTTGCAGACAAAAGAAAAAAAAAAAAAAAAATTAAAAAAAGAAAATTGCATGCGAAATATGAGCTGTTATATAATTTACAACGATCGTTACGGATGTACCTTATACCTATGTAATAAAAATCGAAACGCGTAGTAAAATAGAAACGCCCGCACGCGGATGGATTCGCTCATCGCCAGCTATCCAAATTAACTTGTTTCATGCCGGCGCACCTATAATAGCATTCGTACGTGCACGTGTGCGTGCGCGCGTGTGTGTGTGTGTCATACACCTATCTAGGTATGATGCCAGCTGTTACCAGGCAAACCGCGAGTTGCCGTGTAAGTCTTATGCAAGTTGTAAAAATTGCGAATTCGGTGATGCTAAATTATCGTCAAATCGTACATGACTAAGGCACAATGTCACACTCACCTTCCAGTTTCGGTTATACATTCGCAGTTCGTATACGCAGTACATAGACCTTATGTATAACATAATGGTAAGTGTGGGTAATTTTATGCACAGTGCGATGGGTACGACTGACTGGCCAAATGTTGGGACTGATTTAACTCACCTAACCTAACCTAACCCAATTCGACTCGGCTTGACTTTGATCAGCTAACATGCATGTGTGTATTGATAAAACTAAAATAGGTACGCAAGTACCCGACTCATGGTCACGGTCGAGTCATCGCGCGGCTTCATCATCAACTCCTCCAACTCCGGCTTTACACCCGACACGGTCAGTTTAAATAGAAATATTCACAATTTGTGATTACTGCTTTTCTAACTTTTCCTTAAAAAATGGACACCGGGTTCACATTTTTTGTCTTATTTCTGTCTTTTTTTTTGTCCGTTTTACGGGGCGGAGGGGTGAGGAGACAAACATTTGTCTCTCTTTACATCATATTTTATCGTTAAATTTACATCGAAGTTTTTAATTCCATTTGCGGTGCAGACGGAAAAACAAGAGTACGCTTCAAACTTGTTAAATTTTACGGAACAGTCCATAGTGTGTGTACGTATGTACGTCTTTGGTATGCAAATATTGAAACATATTTTCGAATGCACGTATCGAAAATTTCTCATGTTACATGCTCAACTTATATATATTATACAACGTCGACATATTTTATACCAACGCTTATTATAAGCGATGAGGAAGTAACGTCGTGATTCCGTTCACTTTAGTTAATACATATAATATAATGTAATATATGATATGTAACGTGTAAAGCGAGACGGGTTTGAGCAGGTGATGAAAAAAAAAAAAACAAAATGCGAGTTATTACGAAATCGTCCTTGAAAATATGTCGTTAAATTTTACCACAATACATTCATTCAAGTAATGTACTATGAAAATTGTACTTTAGGTTGAAAATATTAAAGAGAATCGTTTCACAAGTGTGTCGTCGTTAAAATAGAGAAAAAAAACTCATCCAGGATCTCGACCAAGTCTTAATCATCGTGTAAACGCATTGTTCCCACCAACGGCGCGGCTGAACAGCGTTTCCGATAAAATTACAATAGTTTCATGCAATCAGCGACTGCACTATCCAAAGTTCATAAACTCGGCGTCTCCAAGCACGCACCCGCCTCTGCGTCAAGAAGGCGATAAGTGCCTCATAGTGGATCCAAGAATCCAGCAACAGCAGCGGCCATAAGGTTTTCAAACAAAGACCGGTTCTCGACTCGAGAAGGTCACTGGTTCAAAAGCGGATAGCTCAGCGGGAGGCTGACGTTTCTGGGTGATAGACAACGGGGGGAAGAGGAAGGTGACGGAGGTGGCGGAGGTGGCGGAGGCGGAGGGGTATAGAAAATTTCTCGCTTCTCACTTCACGGCTGGAGATCATGGACTCTGCTCTCGTGACTCGGCGCGGTGAATTCGACTCCAGTCGAGAGGAGCACCTGCTCTTACTTTCCATCCGGCTGCCCAAGGCGTTAGAAATTCACTTACACCTTCCTCGGCGATATGCGCCCAGGGTTCGTTGATCTCGCCGAACTTACATGCTGCTGCCGGCCGAAACGCCGTTCCCGGGTGAAATTTCACTCTCCTTTTCAACTCGCGACTAGCTACTCTCACCGACGTATAAGGCATATATCGCCAATGGATTGTGGCACCGTGACCCAGAAGTCCGCGTGAGTTCCCTTTGTTGGAATCGGTGTTTTCTGCCTGTATTTTTAGCGCCGAACACACGCTGGCCTCGAGACGACAACGGGGACCAAGTTCTTCCGGGAATATCAGCTTCCCGAACAACGAGAAAACTCTTTACGTTACCGTGGAAAAGCCCAACGACAAAGGCCTGAGAGTCTTCTCTTGACCACTTGGCTGCGATCGGTTTCGTCATGCTTCGAAGCCGCGCGTTTCGTCTGACCCTGATTCTGGTTTTATTCACACCCGATTCTTGAGCTTTCGTAAGTTCGCTGTTTCCAGCTTATAAGTTGGGAATTCGCGTTAGGGAAATACTGAGAACGGTGATGGGATAGAGTGGTGCTGATTTAAACAGAAGCGACCTTCAAAGAGACGTTCAACTTTGTCACCGCAGAAACCCGCGAAGGTTATGTTACCCGCCTGACGGTGGTCTGTGCAGGCGCTCTTTGCGTCCTTAAATATATCGCCTGCTGCTACAGCTTTCCTTTGTTCCGTGCGATAAGGGCAGCGTGATGCGTATTACGGACTGTTGATGCGATGGTTCTAATTTCTTTCATCGTATAACACTATGCCGAGTAATTATAGATCCAAGTTTCATCAGCCGTATAGTTTGAAACCGCAATTTCACCTCAGTGATATTTTTAAACCGAGTGAAAAATGGAAGGTTTGGAAATAAGAAACACACCATGCATGAGTGAGCAAACTGCCTTGCATTCTACCGCAGGATGACCTTCTTATGCCATATATAACAAACAACACTGTATGAATTTTATTGCCATGAATTTCGTAGGAGTTTATGAATCGAAATTGCAACGAGGATTTCAGCAAGTGGATGTATATAATACAGCAATAGAGAAATGGAATACACTGCATTATTTTCTTGATTGTCGAAAGTTTGCTGAATCTTACCTTCGCCGTTTGTGCAATCGTGGATCATCAAAAATTTCTGTCTTCTATGCCATTGCATAGAAGACCTGCAGCTGACTATGAGACGAACGTAGTTTTCTTCGTGAGTTGTGGCTGCCCTCCGTTACGACAAGTACAGTTAAGATATTGTACCCATCATGGACAAACTGGAGCCAGAGGGAGAGAGCTCATCCGGCTGAACCCACACCACGGCATGAACATCAACTATGAATCACTGTATCACTTGATCTCTATGTGGTGAATTCTCGACGATTCTTGGTGCCGTTTTTTCGCATATTCTTTTATCATCTCTTTCTTTCCTGGTCTCTGTCTTCCCAGGAATCTCCGTTGGAGAATTTCAATGCTGGAAAGAAGAAGAGTTCATGGTATTATTGTGAGAATTGGAGTCGATAGGACGCTGATGTACGATGATACAGTGTAATGATTTCCCCGGTTCGTGACTGTCAAGTTTATGCAACGATTAATTAATCCGGTACACATACCCAAAAGTGAGAAGAGACCATGGAACAACCATGAATCCCAGCTCGATGAACGGAACCCTCCTTCTATCGAACATTCATTCGGGATCGAGCTAAGTGAATAGAAAGGATCAAGACAGGCACAGGCACACCAACGTCTCATGAGTTGGTATCGAGTGGCCGACTTATAGAAGCGAGCGTCGCGTCGCGTCGTCGAGTCGCTGTGGCTGCTACTGCTGCTACAAGCGAGGAGTGAACAAGGAAGGCTTTCTCCGGGGACCTTGAACTGGTGCCCGAGGCATTCTGAACTTGAACCACTCCGGAGGTTTGTGGAGGCCTCCGATCGCCGTCGTAAGTATGTATGTACGTATTTCAGACCTGTGGCTGGTGCCTGTCATGTTCTCGGTCTGGAAATCGGTATCAACTTTCTCAAGAGCCTAGAATGTTTCTTGGAAATGCTCGTTGCTATACATATATATATGCATACCGGCTGTCGTTACGATACCGTGTATGCTTATACCTTATAGGTGTCTATCTGTGTTTCTCTCTGTGACGAGTGTTGCACGGTAACTGTACGTTTCACTTAGCACCAACGCTGCAGGAAGCAGTTGGAAAAATTATAAAAAGGCGTCTTTAGCGAGATATAGACTTGAATTAAGAGAGGAAACAATTCAGCGCACGTGGTTGTGCGTTGGTTAAATAAGATAGTGCTGCACTTCCCTTCGGTGTGTAATAGGAAATGGTTGTTGTAAAATTGAAAATTCGTGGGCGCTTATCATCGTACATGATGATGGAATACGAATGAATCAAGTAATACACGAGTTTCGTTCGATATTCATTGGAATGTATATTTTTGTAGACGGTCTCGATGGCTGCTGATTCGCGTTGCTTGTCACCTGTTTGTTAAAATTATTTTCAAAAACATTCCAGACTTCTTAGTTATATCTACTCATCTACGAAGAATGTACGCATAGCCATACAGCGAGCCTGGCGATGACGTATAGCAGCGGATATTTGTTCGAAAGAACAAAAATAATCATCAAAAAAGATGAACGATGGATTTAGATGTGTGTATAATATTATACCGATAACCATCTCACCACCTGCACCCCAGACATGGTATAGACACCACAAGAGATTCCTTTGTGTGTTTACACTTGCCTTGACTAAATGCAAAAGGCGAAACTTGATACTTATTGGCCGCGCTCGGTTGCGAGGTATCGAAACGATTGCGGGGATCCGAGAATCGACGGTATAGAAGCGATGATAAGCCCCAAAGAGCGTGATCCGATTGGTTGAAAAACAACAGGGCCTTTGATCGCGAAAGCGCGTACAGGAACCCGGTGATTCCATTCGCCGGAAAGGAGAGTTATTAAATTCGTTCATTCGAATAACAAAGGTGACCTCGCCTAGCCAATCGGCAGATCGTTCGATTACCGCGGCCACCGAGATTCCAGACATCCTCGAGCTGTGGTAAATTAATAAACGACCATCCAGGTCTCCTTGAATTCTTTCGGGCGAGAGGATTTCTCCGTCTCTGTCGCGACTACCTAGTTTCAGGCAAGTCATAGTTCTCGGTTCCGTCCACTTGCTATAATTTTGACCTCTCTCGGATACCAAGTCTTTGTCTCCTCAAGGTCTGCCAATCCCGGGCTTGTTGAAAGTAAAGACTGCCAGATACGTTGATGACGACCAATCCTAGTGGCAAGCCTTGTTTCGCCCAATTATCCTGCATCTATACCTATGCAGACCGTTCAGTACCCGTTCATATCCGGAAATATGATTCATCCATCCTTTTCAAGCAGCAAGGTCGCCAACCTGGGGATCGATTCTGTAATTTCACTTTTCCCATTTCACATTTACCACCATCGAAGCTTTCCGATTGGTCTGCAAAGTTTAGTCAACCAATCAGAATACTTTAATGGTGGAAAATGTGAAGAGTGAAATTAAAGAATCGATCCCCTGAAGCGCGAGGACGATGAGCTCGATGAACCTGACTTATATCGAGACGCCTACCAACGCCGAGAAGATGGAACGCAAATAGATAGTCAGCTCAGACCTCCTTTGAGACTAAGGTGTACACGCTTCTTCCCAGCCTGCTGTTCTACCTCTCTCTCTCTCTCTCTTTCTCTATCGCCACATTATATCTCTCTCTTCTAACTCGGCAGCGGCCGGCTGCCAGTGGGATGCATGGCGTACACCAGAGCTGGTGGTGTAGAGGCAGAACCAGACGAGAGTCAGCGTCCCTAACCTTATACAACAAAAGTCGAGCTGGGCGAGCCCGTCGACACGCCGGAGTAACCAAAGAGCCAACCAGCCAGCCAACCATACATTCAGTCAGCCGGGCGAGGGACCGACCGGACCTTGCAGACTGAACAGAGAATGCGCTGCGCGGTGGACCGGTTTCAATAATTCAACTTGATCTAGAGATCTAAGCAGGTCCTCGGGTAACGACTCTTATACGCGAACCCACGCCGGTCCCTGGTCTCTCCTCCCCCCCGACCCCCCCCCCCCCCCCCCCTTCCCTGGTCACCATTCGCGACCTCAAATTATGCAATCAACTTTGATTCAGTGGTGAGAAACCCGGATGGCCTTAGGTAGTCTGCGTCATCCGCACACCTCACCGTCTGGCTGCTGGTAACGTTCAGTTCGGATCAGACCACTGCTGGTTCAAGGTCTCGGTCCTATTCAATTATTGATAATGAGATCTGCATCCAGAGTAGGGTTGCTCGAGAGACAACGTAAGCACATCTCACCGAAAGTCACCGTGTTTCCTTCATCTACCATGCCGCTTTACGATAGAGTTGACCGCTGACTCTTGACCCGATGCACCATCGTCGATATCGACAATCGTGCTCATGGGCATTTCGTGTTGCACTAATGCCACATCACGAAATACCCGTTTCAAATTCCGTTGATGTTAGTGCAAGGGCTTAACCTTCTTTCTCAGTTTCTTATGAAATTGCAGTACAGCGTAATCGATATTTGGTGAAAGTAAGGGTTTCCTATCAGCCTACAGGTGCAGAACCTTGTCGATCGGTTTCTATTCAGTCCGTCAGTTTCTCTCACAACGCGATCAACGCGTTTATCTTAAGGCCTTGGCCTTCGTTCCAGGCTGACCTAGAGGGTTGAAAATCCTGGAGAATCCTCTCGAGGTTTACACGTATTGTACAACAGGTGAAAGCCTCGGAGATCGAGTAGCTTTTTTTCGAAAGAAAGAATAGGAGGAAGGTATTTGTTCTTGCATCAATCGGACCCCGAGATGCAAACAGACTTGGCGTTTCGTTGTACAAATTATTCCTCTTTTTCGAGCAATTGAGGACCTTCTTCGATCCAAACTTCGACCAAGTTTCGTACGAGGGATGAATGCGACACTTGAAGAGCGGTCGTTTCAACCGCATCCACTCTGCGTCGGTAAGTACGCGTTGTTTATAGTTATGGCCGCCTCGAACGATAGGAGGTGCAGATAACAAAGTCCGGCAGTCGAAACTTGAAGAGCACAGCGAGTCAGACGCACTACGTAGGTGATCCGAAAATATTTGTGAGTCTAAAGGCAAAGTGCGGGTAAAAAATCTACGCTTCGCTTCGTTCGAGGGACACGCGAATCTGTACCGTCGCACATATGGTCTGTTTTATGAATTCATATCAAATTGTAGAAGGTATTTTATTTTAAACAGGAACTTTTGACAGATTTGAAATTGTAGAGAATATTTCGGTTTCGGCTTGACGCGCTTCGTGTCCCGGCTAACAGTCGAATTCCCTCCAGGACCGCCTTCCTCCGAGAGCATTTCTCGGGGCTCTCGGGTCGAGTTGTTCCGTAGCGTAAACATCCGATAACCGATCCCGCATGGTTTTTCTGGCTGAGCGAGTCCTCTTCAAAATGTTTACTTCAAAATTCATATTCAAACGTCAACATGTGTCGTTATCTCTGACCTTCATTTCCAAGAATTACCTTGCTCATCAACGTTAAGGTCAAGCATATTTCAACGCTTTATTAATTTATACCACCAGAGGTGATAACGCGCGACTATTGTTCTCCCACTTCTAATCATGCTAATCGATTTCCATACGAAGTCGATCGGCTTTTATGTAAGCGCGGACTATAGACTCGGTGTTTCAACGTGCACGAAGGCATGCGGTATAGACTCCTCTGTTTTATCCGCTCTTCGTAGCTTCTTTTTTATTATTTTTTTTTTCTTTTATCTCGTATGCATTGTGCACGGCACATATGATACGTTTATCTCTATGCTATGTGCATGGCTATATTAATGCCCGTGTGTGGTATATATGTACGTTTTAGCCCGTGAAGAACCGCTGTAGTTCAGCGGACGACACGCGGGCGGAAAGGGGGGCTAATCGATAATCGTGGCACTCTCTGGGTTCAGGAGCCTCGTTCAAGGACAAGGCCACGTGATAGCGGACGCGCAACTGGGCCGCGCACATACAGCCACCCCTGACAGTGACCGTGCCACCACTTTGCGGGCCCCGAGAACCTGCCGACAAAATTTCCGTTTCATATTTACTTTGACTCGTTGAATTTACGTTTTGCAAATGTGTTCATAAAAAGTTTGAAAGAAAAACTGATATGAATGAAGAAGTTGAAATCAATCTTATACTCGTATAATTATTGAAGTATCTGTACGATAAAAAAAAAATATATAGGAAAATTCTTAACAACGTATTATATGTTATACATGTATATCAAAATATGGGTAGAACTTTTTACTTTTGTTTTTTTTTTTTTTTTTCTTTTTCATTTCGTTCTTATACCCTATGTTATTTTATATTTATCTTCTTTCCATCCAACTGCTACACTTTTCTTCATCATCTTATCACCGACAATGTAGTTGAATACATATTGTTTTTTCCCGGGAGCGACGAAGCGCAGGGGGAGATAAGCGGAGGGGAGTGGGATAAGTCGGCCACGTCCCTGGGCGTTTTCTTCCACTCTCTCCCCCTTCTCTCTCCCTCTCTCTGTCTTTGTCTCTATCTGTTCAAAATACTTTACACACATGCGTGTATATTACAACACATAGACGTATTTTTGGGCGGGTGAATCGGCGGGTTTTACCCCCGCCTAGGTCAACGGGAAGCGTTGGGTCGTGGTGCTACGCACGTCACTCGGTGCCCAGCCGAGCCAAGACTCGACTCGTTTGTCGGAACATAATGTTACGTGTGTCTTGTAACAGCGGTATGAATAATAATAATAATAATAATAATAACAATAATAACAATAATACTAACCGTAATAAACAAAACAATCTTAACACTTTAAGAAGTGTTTCAATTTTACGTATAGAACATGCATACCGTACATTCGTGAAAAGGTCGTTGGTCGTGCTTCGTCGTGGCAACGTGATTTTTTTTAAAACTGTTTAATCCCTCACCACAAACAAACAGAAAAATTCCTGCGAGTGAATTGTCGGTGATCATTGACCCCGTGTAGCTGTAGATCCGCGAATGCGTATAGGCATGCGAAAAATCATAACATTCGTATGATTGCGCATCGTTTGAAAAAGTTCCGAATGTTTAAACCTAAGTTCGTCCCCCGCCCTTCCTTTCCATCGTTTTGTTTCGTGACGGTAGTGCGACGTCGACGTTATTATTTAACCACTCCTTGGGTCCGCAGGACGCATGCGATCGTTGTTTCGACGTAATATGTAACTCGGTGCATTGTAATATAACATGCATACGTACATTCATACATATCCATGCAACCCAGAGAAACACACACTGGACAAAATACATGTATCGTAATAATCCGATAAACGACGAACGGACCGCGTGTGCGTGCGTGATGCGGTTATGCATACATGTATATATGCATGCATATATACATGTATACATAAATACATATATATATATATATATATATGTATATATATATGATGTGTAACCACGGCGATGCATCGTAGGTACAACACATCCGTGTATGCATATAATTTTACAAGTGTGCCAAGTGTGCGTCGTCTTCTCTACTCTTCTAACCCCCCCCCACCTCTACACACTTGCTTGAGAGAGAGAGGGAACGCGCGACTCTCAGTTTGGTTGAACAAGGCGACGCGACGAGACGTGCGCCGCTGCAGACCCAGCGTCGGGACGTTAACGCGCCGTTCCCCCCCTCCTCGCCTCCTATCACTCTCTCTCTCTCTCTCTCTCTCTCTCCTCTCATCAACTCTCCTCCACTTTCCTCGCTCCGCCTCGCTTCTCTATGCATCGGTTCGACCGCGAGCCGGACCGCGGTACCACTCTCACTTTTGCTGGCGCCGACGACACTCGTCGGGTGCCTCCAAAAATCGCCACCTAATCACGCATACTGCACACCATACGCTCTACATCGGTATACGTATACATATGTAATATATATATATATATATATATATATATATATTTATATATAATGTATGTATACCCGTAACAATAATACTTGTATCACTTTTATACATGCACATTATAAATACAAACGTATAAGCACGTTATTAATATATTGTATTAATACTGAAAATATAAGGTGTACATGTATATATATGATTTATCTAAAAATAGAATATCATGTAATAACGAGAGAAGGCTAACTAAATTGTGGGTGACTACACGTAATCTATCTTTCGTACGTGCGTAAATGAATACATAATAACGAAAAGAGATAAGATTGCAAAGATAATATGCCTGTAATATATTTGTCTCGCCTGTTCAAAGATTAAACGTGTGTATGTGCATAAAAACTGTGATTCGGTCACTAATAATCGGTATTGTATTTAAAATACACGTATACGTGCGTCCGTCCTTGTGTGCGTATAATCAATTTCCGTACGACTGACAATGCCAACTGTAACGTATTGCGCGCATTTAATTTCTACATGCTCGCGTACACGTGTACATACGTACAGACGACACACCGTTGATACAGTGAAATCGAAAGGTTTTTGACATTTTGCACACGTGGGTTTTGCGCCCGCTAGGCGCAACGCGCAACGCGTAACGCGCAACGCCGTTCGACGTTATTGTTGTTTTTTACAAGGCGAGAGTGTGCACGCACCTACACGTAGCTACTGCTGCATAGGTGTAGAGACACAGGCTTGCGTCCTATCGCATCTCAGCTGGGGTAGGCGATATACGTACACATACGTGCGTACACGACACAGGGAGCGCAGCGCGCGCGCCAACCCGAGGAGGAGAACTCGGCCGGCCGTTCGCTTCGTTCGTTCGGTCGTTCGTTCGTTCGTTCGTTCGTTGGTTGGTTCGTCTCGCGTAGCCAAAGTAACATTCGTAGTGGTACCGCCGACGCCGACGCCGACGCCGACGCCGACGCCGCTCAACGACGTTTTACGCGCTGACGATCGAGTCTGACGACGACGACGACAACGACTACGTTACTACGAGGACGACGACGACGACGACGACGCGACTACGATGACTACGTCACCGCGTGTCACCCAAACGAGTGTCGGGTGCGTTACGGTTTGAGGAAGCAACGGTGCCTCAAACATACATCCGTTCGCGTACGCACTCGTTAAGTGAAGTGACAAAACACGCGTATGATAACGTACGCGTATAAATGTGCAGGGTGCAGGTGAAGTTTCCTTTTTCATACCCGAACAAGTGTCACCGTGGATGAAGGTTATGGATATAAATTGTTGAATGTTGTTGTTGTTGTTGTTCTTGTTCGGCGTTTATCACGGTGCCGAGTTTACGAAACAAGGATTCGTCGTAAAGACGCACTCTGCCGCATAGGTACAAGTGTGCGGAGGAAGAGGAGCTGAGGGGGAAAGTGAAAGTGATATTGTACACAGGATTAATAAATTGCAGTTGTGCCGTTTGTCGTATATTCCATCCGTACGCGTGTACTTATATATTACGACTTTGCGGAGGGGTCAGTGTCGGTCGAACTAGAATTTCGTACAGCTACAGCTTGCAGTTCGTAACGCCCGTAAGTCGAAAATACGGGTACGGTGGCTCAAACCGGGAAGCAGCGCGTAACCGCTGCCGCCGAGCTTCAGGCGGAGGTGCGCACCGCCATAAGGGTTCTCCACGGCTGGTGCCCCCGACCGTCCCAACTCAATTTGGGGCATCACGGTCGGGGCGAGACTGTCCTCATGTCGCCGCAGACCCAGATCCGGGGCCCCGTTCACCCGGGGACCAATACGCCCGGACACCGGACCCCCGGACCATCGGCCAGCACCAATTCCGCCGCCCCCGCCTCCGCGACAACGGGAAACACCCAGGGACCACCGCCGACTTCCGTAGTTGTCAGTTCGACTTCCAGCATGCGACCGCCGCCTCCGCCCCCCCCACCCAGAGTCAGGCAATCCGCCGAGGGCAAGGGTCACCACCACGAGGAACCGACCAGCTCCATTCCCGATCTCGGTGAGATTCTTTGTCCCTTTATTTTAACCGCGGTCGTGGTCGGTCTTTCACACACTGATTCTTTAACGAGGCTGAAGTTGGTAACGTTAGTGTATCGATATACGTTGGGAGAAAAATTAATATACTAAGCCTTTGGAATACCTGAAGAGGTTAATTTCAGAAAATCTGAGTTTCTTGATTAGGTACTAACAGTTTATTTAATTTTAACCAATCCTAAAGTTGCGGTTTGACGACTTTTTTTTTTTTTTACAAACGTGCGTCGTTGCAGTAACGTTACGAACTTTAGCCCGACGGTTGACACCCGTCGATGAGTGGTCCAATACGCAGTTTGACTCGTTCTTTCAATGCTGTTTTCAACACGTTGGTAACAACTTTTTAAACGGATCGGTATTTTCCTAACCTAAAAGACGGGACCCGTTTGGTGTTCGTTCAATTCTGAACTAGTTTTTTATTTCGATATTTCGTTTGCGGCATCATTTTCAGGTTTCGAAATATCAAATTTCGTCTAGCGGTTAATCAATGTGCGACGAAAGTAATATTCTTAAGATGAGGGCATTACATTATAGAACTTTGGACGGACTTTATCCTGTTTCATAATCGTTTTTTATATTTTACCGTACGATCACAGATACGAAGAAACTTGGTGAAATTTCAACGTTTTAGTCTTACGTTAAAAAAACAAAAAAAAAAAAGAAAGAAAACATTGATCGATTATAAGCGTATATTAAGACCGAGCATAATTCTTATGTGTATTACGCAGTTGGTATCTTATAATGATAAGTAAAATAAGTCGAGTGCAGTATAATACGTCACATCACGATTATGCATACCAATTATTATGAACCAAGTGTAGAAGAGTATACCCTACTTATATAAAAAAGAATAACCGACGTCTGGAGTAAAGAAGGAAATCTTTGGCGAGAGAGAGAGAGAGAGAGAGAACGCACAATGCGTTGTCACACACTCGGTCTTACTTTATACATCGAACAACGAAACGGAGAAGCGATATTACGCGTATACAATATAAATTGCCAAGCGTCGTATATTTGCGACAAGGTCAATGCCAATCACCCTCAGGTAACTGGCTGTGTATTTCGTACGAATAAACGAGAGAAGTACGTACCGAATGCAATGTAGAGAGTGATAAAAAAGAATCCACCTTGCCTATTACGCATGTATTCGCTGTCTTCGGAATGTAACAGAAAACGGAGAGAGAGAGAGAAAAAAAACCAAAATAAATTTAGTAACTTTGCAAATAAACAAGAAAGATTAATGTAAGAAATATTCTTTGGTCAATAGTTATCGCTCGAAATACGGAAAAATATGCAATGCATGCGGTCTGTCAAGTGCACCGGGAAATTCACTAAGTCGTACGTGGTAGGGTGACCGAGTAGTTTATTTTTACATACAATGCACTTGCGATATAAATTGTTTTTTTTTCACTTATCAATCTTTCGTTTATCGTACCAGTGCGGAGATCGCTTTGGAGTTCCAAGGCAATTTTTTCCAACTTTTCCTCATAATACATCAGACACCTGTTACCTAGAAACATGCGAGGTGCACGAAAACACAGAGAAATCTGCAGCACAACGGTGATGATGTTATCTCAAGTAGAATTTTTTACCGCAGATAGGTACGAATTTTCGAAAATCCAAGAATCTAAAGTCGTGGTAACGACGATCATCATCGAATCGGCGCGTTATTTGTTGGCCTAATCTCGAATCAGGCCGAGCATGATCTTTCCATCGAAGAATTTTGTACCAAGAAGGAATTTTTATCGTATCGTACGTTTAACTAGATAGCTACTCTCAACACTCTCACGGTGGATGTAAGGCACAGATACCTCGTAGTCATCGGTTACGAAAGCTGTTGCATGCCGCCAGTAATGCTGGCTGTGCCATGCTGTTCAGAAACAACCGCGGAACCGCGGAGCTGGGATAGAATGTCTCAGGTGACCTTACGCCGGAGTGACCTTGTACAGTGCCGAGTGCTGCGGGCGCAGAAGTCGGCGTTAACGTATGTAGGAAGTTCCGATGTGTGGCAATAGTACCTCATGTATCACCGGTTAGTGGTTTTCAAGAGAGTTTTCGGAACCTCTCTCCATCTCTCTCTCTCTCACTGCGCGGTTACGGTCACGGTCACACATCGCGTCATCGACGTTGTTACGTGTTGGTCGGGTAGCATGTAGATACAGATCCAGGCAGAAGCTGCTCGCTGTATGCGGGCCGATTACACACGCCGACGTGTTTAACCGACCACCTATACACTAACTACGCTCCTTTGCTCTAGAGAACACTTTAAGGAACCTCGCGAAGCTTCCTCCTTCTCCTCCTCCACCTCCTCCTCCTGCGGCAGCTCCCCGGTTTCCTGGCTTTAATTTATTCCATCTGAAATTAAACGCCGAAGGCAGGTTTCACCCCACCTATATTTATATGTGTGCCAACTCTATCCCTCTCTCACTCGCTCTCTTCTTTGCGGACGACGGTAGTAAGCCGGGCTCCGGAGAGCAGACCTTGACCTTCGTATTGCGGGTTCTTACCCTCTGATATTCAACGACGATCGCTATTGGTCAGGGAAACCTCAAAGTCCCGGAAATCTAGAGGATCTTTCGTACAGGTTATCGGTCGGGATAATAATATAAGAGGAAATGTTGATATAGAAACGTTCGTTCATTCGTCATCCAATTGTTTAGTTACAAATGGCGTCACCGATGGAAGTGAGTCTGCTTCTTCGCAGCTTGTCGGTTCTGGTTCTCGTGAGGAGAAAACTTAATCTCCAGTCAGAGACGGTACGGCAAGTTTTTTCTTATTGTCAGACATCTTGTTGGTAGCGTGCAGATTGGATGTGCAGGGTGAGGATCAAATCGGCATTTTTTACGATGCGCAAAGTGCGGTAGAAATGAGAAGCTGAAGTGACGATGACCACACCCTGTAATTTGTTCAAAATAGCAATCCCATTGAGAAGAGAAATGTAAAGCTACCGCGGTGATTTCGGTGCAAGGAAAAAGAAAAAAAAACAATCTTCGTTATCCTTGGAAAAGTGGGTAAATGTAATCGAGAAAGAACTTCCTCAAGTACCAAGTAACTTACAAGGCGACCATGAATCATCGCATTTGTACACCGAAGCTCACGAGGAGGGTGTTTAGAACCGATTGGCCCTCGCTCTCTCCCTCTTCCCCTCTTCTCTTCTCTTCTCTTCTCTTCTCCGGCTTATCTCTCAGCACGGTCGAGCGACTTACGCTCTCCAGAGGTCTCGTCTCGCATCCATCCCAACGCTTCGATGTCTGACGGTGGTTCGAGAGGCTGTGTGAACGTGCAGCGAGAGCGTAACACGTCCGTCTGTGTGCCCGTTGTGCACTCGGATGCTGCCGCTGCTGCGGGTCTTCGGGTCGTGGTCCTCTCGACCGTCCTTCACAGGGCGTGGAGTGCACGCACGCACGCACGCAGTGCCTGACTCTGGCTACGGGCTGCAGGCTGCTGCTGCTGCATCGTGTGCCACGGATCCAGACACCCTTCAGACAGTCTCCAACGACGGGGAGGAACGGAACGGAAGGGACGAGAAGGGACGAGAAGGGACGAGGAGGAAAGGGACGGAGGGGAGGGAGGCACTCTTGAAAGCTGTGTGGTGTACGCTCCCCGCCCCTCACTTACCTCCCGCGCTCATGTTCGTTCGTAACACGTGCGTCGAGGAGTCCGTGCATCCGTGGGTAAGGTACTCGCGCATGCCCCCCACCACGTGCGGACGCCTCGCGGTGCAGCATGAACTGCATTATCGCGTTCCGGGGGACGACGGATGCGATAATGTGTATACGTATGTATGTATATATGTATACGTATATGAACACATATATGTTCGTTTCACAGGATAATGGATATATTTTAGGAACTTGAAACCCACCGGTATATAATTATATGCTCCACGTATGTCTCTGCAGGCTGGAAAAATATTTTTTCTTCATCCGCCTCGTTGTAACGTCTATTTTTTTCTAACGTATTGAAGTTGGTAACTTTTTACGTTACGGAGGATTGAGGAAAAAAATCATTGATTTAATGTCTTCCGGAATGACTCTGGATGTGTTGAGTTTTTCCTACGTAAGATATGCGTGATCTTCTATTTTGCTTTAGACGCTCATGAAAGTAACGATATTTCGTAAAAATCCATTGTCACACGAACGTTACCAAACTTGAACCGCTTACATTTTATCATACACTCGTTTTTGAATAAATCTTATTGATCGGAGAGTATAAAAATTTCGTCACTCGCGTATTAGACCGTTTCGAAGAAAAACCACGAACCATTTTTTATTATCCACTCCGTTCGGCGAAGTTGAAAAAATGTTGGAACGATTCGATCCAACACTGAAAACGTGGAATAGGTGTGACAGGTATAGGTATAAGGTACTGCAATGCTTGATCCTGCATCGTGTGGCAGGGACCCTTGTCCGTTCGAGGGCTTCGACCAGACGCCCCCCCCCCAACGTTGTGTATAACGATCATCCTTTTGACGTAGATCGCCTTTGACCAAGTTACGTGGCTTGTACGTCGATCCTCCGCCGTGTGTGTTAATGCCTCGTGTATGTTTACATTAAGAGGCTTTTCCAACTGCGTCACTTACCCTTTCATTGCCGTTGTGCATGGCGCTTGGATGAAAGTCTAGACAATCAATCTAAACGATTTAACTTCAGTCTCACTGTCGTCTACTCCCTTCACTAGGATGGAAAATTTTTCACCAAACGGTTTCACTCTAGTCCAGCCTTAGATTGTTATCATAGATGGCGAATTGATTTTTCCATGTGATTCGATCGTTTCTTAATTCCATGATAAAATGTTATGAAACGACTGATTCCGTGTTTTAGTTCTTCTTCTTCACATCTTCTTTTTTTTTTCTTCTTTTTACTCATTGTCAGTATAAAAAGTTTCGGTATTTTGACCCTTTCGAGGTTGAATTATCTCCGATAAGAATACGTCTGACACCGAAAAGTTACAAGCTGCATCGTACGTATAAAAATGTGTATATATAGAGCAGCATGCACGAGATAGCGCGTTGCTGGGACGTAGCTGATTATACTCACACATTCGGAAATGCGACTGGTCCCTTAATTAACCGAAACTGTTTAATGGAACGAAGCCTGCATCGGAGGCATAACCACCACCGGCAGCCGACTTTTGGTTAGTTTATTTTTTCGACCTATGACGTGGCCGTGTACGTTTTCTCCAGACGGAGGGACGATCGGGGCTAACGACTCGTTGGTATAACGCGTACCGCGTTACGTGTTACGTCGATTTTGTGTATAGTTTATAACTCGCACCGAATGCTAGTCGGCGGACTCTCTCTCATCATCTGCGGTATAATACGTGGCGTGCAACAAACACGACGCGCCTATTATACGATGGTAAAAAGTCAATTTTAAACTACGGAGGAAAGCCACGTCGTTGAATTGCGTAACAGTTTCGTTGAAAGATTTCAGGAAGGACTGTCACGAACAGTCGTTCCGCAAATTTTTCCCGATTGGTGGGAATGCGGGTTTTTTGGAAAAAGAGCAGAAGTGATTTTTGGTTCTTTGTTTAGGCATCTTGTTATACTTTTCATCAGAAACTAGCAGTGCGCCTAAAGGTTCTTTTCTAAACACGCACGCGTGCTACGTCACGCGCTGCATTTCCGGGGCTTTTGAACTTCCATGTTTCAGAGACGATGGCATTTTATTTAGGAAATCTGTGGAAATTACGATTATGTTTTAGACGAGCAGCAAATTTTTATACCAATTCTTATGTTCGTTTACAAAAACGGTGAAATAAATTCACACCTCTCTTTTAGTCGCAACCGCATCCCGGCCTTAAGATTAGATGATTAAGATTTTGCAAAGTTGCTACATTTTTTGCCTATCGTAAAGGACGAACAGATGAATTCACGGAGAGAAGAACAAGAGCAGCTTTTTTTTACTGAAAACTTTAGGAAAAGAGGGACACGTCGAAATTTTTTTTATAAAAAATACCCATGTCAATGATATTTATTTTTTTACCATAAATGTAGCAGATTTTACTTCTGCGCACAGTCATGGTTTTCACTTCTAATCCTAGAGTGGAATTCTGCATTTGACGAAGTATGTTTCACCAAAAAATCTTGCGTGTTCCTCTTTTCCTGCAGTTTTATTTAGTAAAATCTGCTCTCGTTCTTCTTTTCGTGTTGAGAATGAAAAAACTAACGTATAGCTGCAACAAATGATATGGAAATTTAGATAAGCTAGTGAAGTAGCATCCACTGCACGCAATTTCTCGCGCCTCGTCATACACGCTTAACAATACAGACTGATTTGTTGCAAAGCAGTTTGTACGATAGAAAGAACGAAGTAACAAATTACCGAGGTATCATCATCGCCAGTAGCTACGGGCTGCTGATACGGTTAGGTTCGGTTTTTCGAGGATATAATTAGCCGGTACGGTTTCATTATGGCCTCGGGTATGTATAAATTGTAAACACCGATAAGTCGGGAATGCGCAAGCCGTCCTGTGTTGACCTTATACAACATTTCTAAAATTGACGAAGATTGGGTGTAATATCGTCTGCATATACAGTCTTACATCTATGCACATTCGTAGTGTATACCTAGATGCGTACGAGAAGAAAAATTTATACGAAAGAAAAAATGAAAAAACCATTAGCGAGCATACGCGAATACGCAGAGAATATGCGAGGCTTCGACACAACGTGTAAATACATCTACATATTCTCTTTACACACCTACACCTATATATATATATATATATATATATTAGCGTGTATTAGTGTGAATTCGCGAGTCAAGGTAACCAGGAAATAAAACATATAATGCTACGTAATACGTGTTTGATCTTGTGTATCAAGTAAATCGCGAAACTGTGTGTGTGCGTTTGTGGCCATGCGAGACACCTCTTCAATACAGCTGCCGCCTCCACCTTCACCTCCACCACCACCTCCATCCGAGCCGCCTCCTTGGTCTTTTTCGTTTCTCGTTATCGTTTGAGCTTAAACGCGATAAAGACGAGCGATTATGTCATAACGATTTAATCGTAATCGAACGATGTCCTTGAATCATCGGTACGTATTATCACGAATTAGTCTGCGTGTATAAATACACTTTGTATTTTATAATTATGTAAAATAAAAACTAAATCTAATAATTGCCCAATTTATCTTTGAAAAGTCAATACTATGTTTATTTGAACGAAATAATGACGAATATGTCAGGTGAAAAACAAAAATAAGAAAAACGACGCCGCGAAGAATTCATTTTTCTTTAACATCTGAAATTATGTGTTGTTTTTTTTTTTATACTTATATATATATATATTTTTTATGTTTTCACCGACTCGATATTATTAAACACCCGTCACTCGTATCGAACGTAAATGACAATTTGTTGTACATGTCGTAAAAGACGACCTTTAACTATAATACGTAACGAGCGCGTCGCAAGAAATTATTATACCGATCCTCGTCTCTTCGACCTCCTCCTCCTCCTCCTCCTCCTTCTCCTCCTCGTGACTCGAGGTTTCGCCTCGCTTCTGATTATTTTTCGTGCGACCTTCTCGAAATAGTCGCGGATATTTAATCTTCTTGTGTGCCTATGCGTGTATGTGTTAATACGTGTGCACTCCACCACGTCGTTGGAAGATATAATGCTTTGCTATAGATTGCAAACTTGTATTTGCAAATATTCGAGGAAGTGGATGTGTATACGTCTGCGTGTGTATAGGTATAACATCATAGATCGTTACGTATGTATACTAATAGGTGAAAACAAGAGACGAGGAGGAAAAAATAAAAAACAAGTCGACGCTCATCTATCCAATCGTTTTTGCAATGTCTTTTTTCCTCCGTTTTGACTTGTCAAGGTTACATTTTTTTGCCGACGTAAAATTATACAAGAGGCTTATATCGCATACCCACGTTACAGAATGAGACGAAATTACCGATCGGATTATCAAGATATCCAGCTCCTCCCCCCTTCACCGATCCAGAGGCTCGTACTAATTAATTGCGTATCAAATAACCGTGTCGAAATAATAGTTATCCGATAGACGATATGAAACTAGTATACCCGATTTGCTACAAAATTGCAACAAATGCGGCTGAGATCGCTGCTTAGCGCCTTAGTCGCTACATATTTCCACCCTCTCTCGAGACGAACGAACGACCAGAGGAGAGGCGCGGAGGGAAGAGGAGAGGAGAAACGATGGTACGGGTGGGGCAGAATGCGGCGAAACGCCGAAGGGAGGGCAAGGGTAAGGGTAAGGGTAAGACCGCGTCGCGACGAGAGGGGAGGAGGAAAGTACTCGGGGGTTCACTGTCTCGCAATGACCCCTGTACTCGCGCATTGCACGAGCCAAGGGGGAATGACCCAGTGCCCACCTCCCACCTTCCAACGACACGGAGAACGCCGTCTGGTGCGGCTGCAACCCACGTTACATGGTTCCTGCCGCACGGCGCCATGTTTTTTTTTAAAACTCACCTCGAATGTATGAATGTACACATGCACGTATACCTTTGAACAACGTCGTCTATCGCATACTTACGACGCGACGATACGGAAATCGGCAAACTGGAGAGATTTTTTATTTATTTATTTATTTTTTTTTGTAAATTTTGGTAATTTGGTGTTTTTAATAGCGGGCTGCATATGATAAGGCGTTGTAAAAGTGTACAGGGAAAAGTTACTTCTCCTGAAATGTGATTACCATATCGAAGATTCTATCTGGTACACGTACCAAATATAGGCAAAAGAAAGAAAAAGAATGAAAAATAAAAATAAAAACAGAAGAAGAGAACAAAATTAGAGGAAAAAAGTGAAACGTGCTTCTTGTACAAGTGATATGGAATATACGGATAAAGATAAAAGGTGTGGATGTAGTTTTAAAAAAATGAATCAAGGATGCCGAATTTTATGTTGTTACTAATGGACGACAGAGAGATAGGTAGATAGATAGATATGTCTATGTTTATTATGTCCATGGCAGTGTTGAACAAGTAGATGATGTACATAATGACGGAAAGTTATTACATATAGCAAAAACAGAAACAGAAACAGAAAAAGCAAGTAAGCAGAGAGAAAATATAAATTACAACAGGTAAAAATCAATGAATCTGAAGCAGACTACAGTAGTGGAGAGTAGAATGGTAGGTTAAGACGAGAGATGAGATAAAATAAAATTAAAATTATAGATAAGAAGTAGAGTAAAGTTAGGAGATGTATGAAAAATGAAAAATGAGAGTATAATATGAAGTGAAACAATGCTTCGCTGCAACTTCTGTACTCCGCGTTATTTTCCTTTCGTTCGGAAGTATGCAAACTATACGTATATATATATATATTATACTGTACGTATATATACACAGGACGCGTTTTCCGCAAATCGCTTCGCGCTGAACGCGTGTAACGCCGTCTATGGGGTTAATCAGAGCCGCCGGCATGCGGGAGGTACAAGGGTGCGAGATAAGGGTCGACTGCAGCAAGCGGGTGGGCCAGACGCCCCTTCCCCTCTTCCTGCCCTTCTACTCTCCTCACTTCCCTCGGCGATACTACGGAATTAATAAGGGTGCAGCCGTGATATCGGCGCAGAAGTTAGACTCGCTCGATCGCGGTGTAATGAGGGGTTGTTGCCTTTGCGTACATTGTAACGCCGCTCCACCGCCAATCTATACGCACACACGCACGCACACTTGTTCTATTCTATACATGTGTACTACATTACACCGCAGGATCTAGGCGCTAGGCGGGGCGATGCCATTGCGCTGCACTGCACTGCGATGAGTGAGGGTCGTTAATCCTGGCAAGGCGAGGCAGTGACCTCCCCGCCATCGCCTGAATTGATCCATACGTCCATCCTCGGAAGGATCAAAACTGAGGCCAAGGGTTGCAGCCTTGCTTTATTCTGTCTTGTTATTTTATTTACATTTCTATTTTCATTCTACGTACTTTAAAATTGAGCGAAACCCTCGGTGCTAATCGTCGCTTGGTGGTGAAAACTTGCTCGACAATGCGACACGACAGCGATGACTTTTGACAAAATTTCCGAGAATCACGTGAAATGATTCGCAAGATCCGTTTCGAAGTCTGCGTGAATAGAAGTTGATTGCGTCTTGTGAAATTTTTTTGCTAAATTTTACTAGATCACCGCGTCTTTTTTTTTTTTTTTACAGATATCAAGCGTTGAAGTGTCGCAATTTACGTTCGCTTTTTCCAAAAGTTGTACACTCGGATTTTCGTTTTTCATTTGTACATGAATATTTTTATACGCTTGACTATAATTCTCGCCTAAATAAGATGGAAAAATGGAAAAGAATTACCTTGAAGGAGACACGCCTTCGCGGTTATTCTTAAGGGGTAATACCACTCTAACGGCCGAAAAAAGACCCAACTTTGATGATTTATTTTGATAACATGGAAAGAGGAATAGGATTTATTTTCAGAGGGTTTATTTATTTTGATGCAAACTGGCGGCGACAGGACCAATCTTTGATATCGCCTTTTTTTAAAACTCCTTCACTGGAGGACGAATTTCTCGTAAAGTATAAGACCTCGAGCAAAAAATGAAAAAAAATTTTACAAAACATACAGACTATTACCTGTGGAACTAAGTAGAAGATTTCATTTAAATGAAATTTTGTCGAAATGGTGCACTTTTGAAAAAATTAATTGATTTTTGGCCAAAAAATAAGTAGTAAATTGTTTATAAAATTAAAAAGTTTACAATCAATAAAAAAAACTACTACGTACTTCCATAGAAAACGTAGTTGTGAAGCTACTGTCGAAATTTCAAATCGAGCCATGCGACGGTGTTCAAATAATTTGTCCTCCCAGTTTGAAAAACAGTGGTTTCGATAAAAATGCGTTTACAGTTTTACGAGCTTTCAGCGCGCGACCCGAGACCCTGTGGTAAAATCAAGAATTCAAACTTTTAACAACATTTTTTCACTGTAGGACCAACTGGATATTGTTTTCATGGCCGTAAAATATTGTTCAAGCCAAAAAAAAAAAAAAAACAAATTTTCCAAAATCTAGAGTGGTGTTACCCGTTAAGAGTGTTGGTACCAGGGATGATGAAACCATTCGTCGAATATCGCCACGCGCTTAACGCATTGATGTTACGCAATAGGCGAAATCAGGGTGGATTTTCATACTCTCGATTTTCTTCCAGTCCTTTTATCTTCCTCACCGGAGGGTGGATCTCGGGATTGTGTTTCAATGCGACGCGCGCGCGCACATTTTTCTCTACGAACACACTGGGCCGGCCACTTTCTTTTACCCTGCGGTACAATGACGGAGTGTGTGCATCACTTCCGGTAACGCTGCACGTATGCAGGTAGGTCTTGTGTTAGACCTGTGGGCAGATGTAACCAGCAGCCCGCTTTTGCCGTGCAGATGATCGTTTCTGAAGCGCTGCTGTGTCTCAATTCCGACCGGTTGCGGAGTAGACGTGCAAGGGTTGAAAGAGAGGGAGGTAAAGATTTCGAGGAAAGATTTTTTCTGGTTGAAAAAAGCCGGCTGCGACTTATTTATTTATTTATTACATCGCCAAAGATATATTTATTTATTTATATAAAGTACACACGGACGGATCAAGTGTCCCTTGAAGTACAAACTTGAAATCGATATTTAGCGTTAGGCAAAATGATTGCGAATTTACTAAAGAAATGAATAAATAATGAATATAATAAAATATTCTGATAATGGATCAGAAGGCTAATCGTGTGTTAGATTACAATTGAGCATAAGTAAAATAAATCGATTTGCTGATGAGGTGAAAGAAAGTAAGTCGATAGCACGAAGAACTGGTTCACTCTACAGACTAGCGACTTGAGTAATAAAGCAAGGGTTTGAGCATACCTTTTTTGCGAATCCGAACAATTCCAGATCCTTCTTAATTTAGGTGGTGGTAAGTGAATTAGCGGTGAGTCGGTATTTAACTAACATTTTAACAAAGACAAAGACAAGGTGATGGATGATCTTACTGCACATTCAAAATAACAGACCAATCACGGGTCAGATCTCAACTTGAGGGAATTTGTTTTTTCTTATACGCCAAAATTTTTTCAATTCCATACCGCAAAGACGGAAAAAAAAAATTTTTTTTACACTTTTTTTTCTCTCGGACGAATTGCTCCACGAGTATCGCTTTTACGCGATGCGCGGACGGTGTTTCGTCATGTATTCAGGGTGACATTGTCCAATTGCGCAAAAGGCACGCCCCGAGCGCACGCGCGTTTCACGTAACGAATTGTAGGCGTTGCGTAACGGGGAAAAAGACGGAAATGCGGAAGCCGACGCGTGTCACCGACGACGCAGAGACACCCGGAGGATCCCCTCGCAAGCCGCAGCTGCTGGGCCAAAGATGCAACCCCGGATACCTTGTTCCTTGTGAAAATATAATACGGGGGGTGTCGCGTTACGCTTGCGTTAAATGGTAACGAAGTAAACGCCGCTGCAACGCAACGCAGCCGTTATTTGCTGCACGTCGTAGCTACGTTTCACCGAATTCACGGAAGAGCTTCAGGGATTCGGTGGAACGATTCGCATCAGCTGTCGATGGGTGTGTAGGTGAATTTGGTTTGCGCAAACTATCCTCCAACCCTTTTTACTCGCTCACAATGGGCCGGGGTTCACGAAAATGCAACCGATTCATACACGCTGCGTAGGTAAGCTGCGGTTTGACCGTCTGCAGCCCGCCACCCGCGTTTCACCTAACTCGAAATCCCTGGTTGCAATTATTATTATTATCGTCCCTTTGCAGAATACTTCGGGCATCCTCGCGAATCTTTATTCGTTCGATATAATACAGCGAGGGGTGGAAGGCCTCTCTTGTGTCGCGATCGAATTTTGACCACGTTTCAAGAGCAGCAGCTGTTCAGTCTGTAACACGGGATTCAACCAACAGGTGTTTACCCCCACCAAAGTAGATGGGCAACAACGTGGAAAACCCACGAGGCAAAAGCCTCGGAATTTTGCACCTATCGTTTTATCGCTCCGCAGACACGTTTGTATCCGATTGATAAGCAATTCTTTTTTTTTTTTTTTTTTTTATCGCTACCTCACGGGTTTTCATGAAATTTTAGACAATTCGTATCGACAAATAAAAAAAATGTCACGAAACTTTTTTTTTTCTCGTGTCGTTTGGATTTCTGATTGCTGTTGGATTAGAATTTTTGTTTTACGAAATTAGATTTCAATCAAATTGCTTTCTATATTCGCACACTCTACTCAATTTCCGGATTATATTTTGGGTATCGTTTTGTTGGAAGAAAAATTTTGCGTGAAATATTTTTGATTCTAACAAAAGGTGAAATTTTTCCTACTCTTTTTATATCATTTCTTATTCACGTTGACGTTGAAAAGGTTAGAATTGATGGATGGATTTGGCGAAATGAAAATTCGAATCTCAAAGGCGGAAGAATACGTATATACGGTAGAATTGTAAGATCATCGAGAGTCCAGCTGCTTAGGCCGGTGCAGGTATATGCATAATAGTTCAACCCTTACGAAGGGTTACGCGAGGAAGTCGCGGGTGGTTTTCACGTAAACACCGAAGAGCGAAGAACAGCTGCTGTTTGCGCAAAATCCCTTTCCTTTCTCGTCGTTTCCATTATTTGGGAAAACTCATAATATGTACAATGTATAGATATGTATTATGTATATAACTATGTATTATTCAACCAGGACGAGGCATCTGCTTCTCCCCTTAAAAGCTGCAGTTGTTCCACTCGGTATTAATATACGGGTAACGTGATGAAACTTTCCGCGTGCAGATAAATAATCGTCGAAGTGAAAGAAAAAGTAAAACGTACATAGTCTCTGTACGATATTCTACTGAAACGGATGAATCTTCAAGGGGTGAAAATCATTCCACTGAATGAAAACCTGCGATGCATCTGCCGATATTTAAACCTGCTTTTCGAAAGCGTACAAATCCAGCACGTGGCATTCATTCGCTTATACTCATCAATTTTATTATTCGAGCAGGTAGCAGGATCGTCGCGCAGGTGAAACGGAAGACGAAGATCCCGATCTTTACCTTTTCTACAGTCTCTTATCCCTTCGCTCTGAATACCAGCTTCTCGAATCCCCCCGTCCAATGAACAATAGAACGGAGTTCCGATTGCTTCCCGCGGGATTTCCTCCGCGTGCATGAAGAAAACCGTCGAACAATTGCACTTTTACGATTTCATTTTTATCGGGATGATATCGCTATCGAATTTTCGGCCGTAACAAACATCTTGCCGCATCGTCCACGTCGTTGTAGGTATGATACAAACGACGAACATCGTTTTTCTGTCGAAGAGAATGAATTTTGGAATGGACTTGAATTTTCAACAAACTGTAAGAAAGTGACATTTTACCACGTTTCTATTAGCTTGCTCTCATGTCTGTCCGCTCGATACAAATGTTGCAATCGATTTTAAACCAACTTCCCGTTGAGCCAGAGACTTGAAAGTTTAAACATAGCTCAGAACCGAATGATGCGATGCTATATTGCATGTACAGTCATTCTAACATTCCAAAATGACCATGCTTATCTTCTCATCTTCGAATCGAGGTTTCGCCAACCTACGATTAAACCTTGACTCCAGCGTCGGCTTGGTCATCGGTGCTTGTCGACCCTGTGACAGGAACAGCAACTGCACGAGCAGCATGCGATTCGCAGCTCGTGTTCTCGGAGCTTCGCGTTTGCAAGTCACAGAAGCAGCAGCAGCAGGCTGTGCTGCCTCAAGGTCCAAGGCGAACGTTGGCCCCTCAGCGGTCAGAGACCTTCGATCGACGCGTCCTCCCGCAGGGCACTCAGATACGAGCCCTTTTCGCGCACCCTATATTACACCAGGGTTCGCGTGCTTTGCTCACCGCAACGTGGTTCGTCATGTGTATCGTGTATATAATGCACCACGAGCAGTCGACGCGTTCTGGGTTCTCCAAAACCCAGGAGGGGATCGGAAACTGCAACGATGTTGAAGCAGGTAACGAGAAACGTTGTCACGAGAGATCGGGAAGAAATTCGTTATTTTGCAATTTTAGAATGACTTTCGAGGAGTTTTACTTTTTTAATAGAGGTATGGGTATGTTTGATTCGGTATAGTTTACTATATTTCAAACAATTTTAATCACGCGTAGTAACGGTCTTTTCTGAACATGCACCGTTACGGTAAGTAACGTGACTAACTTCAATTCCATAAACTGCAGGACGAAGGATTGTAAATCACGATTGATTTTTATTCATCGTACGAAGGGGGCGCAGCTTGTTCGTCGAAAATTATATTTCACATCTTTTCACTGGTTTGGTAGCTTCTCACGTTGGTCAATTTCTCACATTTGCAACGATATTTAGAACTGGAACATGATGATTCCTCATATGGTATACTTTAAAATTATTTACGTCAGTCGATGGTGGGTGGCAATCGATCTGCGGAATGTTATCTTGTTATAACGAGAGTTGAAGGGGGGAGGGAGAGAGAGAGAATGAATATAGGAATGTAAAAAAAGGAAGAAGAAAATTGAGGGAATGAATGAACGCGGATTTACGTTTGATAAGTGGGCAATACGTACAAATGTTTATACAAGCAATCAAACTGTATCATATGTACAGCTACGCGTCTGGACTCTCTTATCTTGGCAAAGTCTGGAGTACCGATTGGGATGTGCGAATTGTCGTAAGAGGGGGAGATAGAGAGAGAGAGAGAGGGTGAGAGAGATAAATAAGGCGCGAATACGAACGAGTCGCGGAAGGTTGGGATTTGCGATCTATATGTACATAGAGAAGGAGATAAAAGAGAAAAGAATGCAGGGTGAGAAATATAAGAATAATAAGAGCAAGATGAGATGAGGAGAGAAAAATGTGCAAATAACAAAAGCATATAAAACAGTAACAGTTACAGGCAGACAATCAAGGGTAATTGAACCCGTCTCGTGTTTGCATCTACGTCAAGTTATATTTCTCTATATGTTCATTACTTTATACTCGGTGCGTCAACAACAAAATTATAATATGTACCTACTGTGGTGGCTTAATCGTCGTATGAGATATATGTGTGTGTGTATAGCATTAAATTGCGATGTGCAAAGTTCTCAGGGGAAAGAACTTTATCAGCTTCACTGGCGCTCGTTCGTATCGAATATTTGTTTGTTGTTGTTGTTGTTCTTATTATTATTATTATTATTCTTTTTTTTCTCCCCCTCTTCTTTGTTACTCTTGTCTTTTGTCCGTTCAACGGAATAATATCGCGATACCGTGGCGGCAATGTGCAATCGACAAAACACAATTACCACGCCTTTGATAACGATCCTAGGGTATCGCGTATCGAGCTGTGCCAAAATCTTGAAACCTAATTTCCGCGCTGCTCTAATACGCGGAATTCTCAGTTTTTCGACCAAGGGCGGTTGGCTGCTGGAGGGCCGACGAAGATCGGGACGCGAGGCACAAAGGGTGGCCTTGATGCGTTCAGGGTTACCCCCTTGTCCCTCGCCAATTCGTTCCCTACACTCCAGGCCTGCCAGCCTGCCTGCCTGCCTGCCTGCCTGCCTGTTTGCCTGCCTCCCTCAGGCTTCGCAGAGATTTTCATCGTTTCCATGGAGACGCGATCACCGCTGTTCACTGTGGTCCCCGACCTTGGCCACGTGGCGGTGAAGAAAGATAGAAAGTAAGAAATGATGAGACGAGTTAAGAATAAAAATTCGTGAGATAAAAAACGAAACATAAAATTTCGACAGAATTTTTTAAACCAATTAGTCATCGGTTAATGTTTTATTTTTTTTTCTTATGGGGCAAATAATTTCTAGTTGAGAAGGTTTTTGTAAATTGACTGGAGAAATTGATTCCTGAAATTTTTCCAATGGTTAAATAACCCAACAATGCCTGACAGAATTGCTTAACCCTCAGATTTGAGATCGTAAATCGAACGATCTCTGACGGCAGACGGTGTTCAGTGGTACAGGGGGAAACTGTCCCAGTTGACAAAGGTTCGTCTGCGACCTCAACGCGCAAGGTACAATGACGAATCTGGATCAGGACTGCGGGATCGATGTACAGAATGGTAGGATTGAATGGGTACGTAACCCACCCACCCACCTGCCTTAGATTCGATGCGACGCCCTTCAAGGTCAAGAGAGGGAAACCCTTTGGGGTCAGCCTCGCAGGATCGGATCGCGGTATAATACGAGATGAGGGAAAAAATAAGGGATGACGATGCGTACAAAGAAGGGGAGATTTGTAAATACACACCTATAATATATCTATACCTGCGGTTAAGCGAAATAGTTTTTGCGTGGGAAGCGTTTCCGAGTTTTATGAAATCCAGAACGATCTCTCTCTTTGTCAATACTCGTTACGCGCGTCCGCGCAGCTGCTGCTTGCGTTATTACCTACCTGGTACCCTTTACCTGTTTGACGGTAAAAAAAAAAAAAAAGAAAAAAAATATTCCCCGGAGTTATTGGAAAGGGTTCGGGGCGTGGAATATGAAATAACAGAGTCTATTGCTATCGATGTGATCGGCGATTTTGTGTGCGTTCGGAATTTGTGCGTTTCGGAAAGATCGGAACTCAGCCCCCCATTTTCCATTTTCATCATGACAAAGAGCTACACTGCTTGGTTGTCGCGTGTTCGATATATGCAAGAATTCGATTCTTTTTACTTCGAGGAACACCGTTTCTACGTTTCTTCCCAAAGTTTTGACGGATTATCATTATACAGCGAGAGTAAAAAAAACATCCTTCCCGCGATATCTCGGTGTACTTACCGTGGTTTCGAGTTGCCGTGAAATTTCGGGCGCAGGCAAGGTCAGTCTAAATCGGTCAATTTGCTGCCGCGGCACCGCAATAAACGTATAATGCATCCCAAGTCGGTAGTGGCGCACCGGTATTCATCATCATCCTTGAAGACAGGCGACGATTCTGGAAAGACGTTTCGAGGACCCGCAGTAAACCCATAATGTTATTTGGGCGTTAAATAATTCCCCGTTCAACGTCAGTGATTTACGGTTCTAAGAACGAGCGAATTATTTACGGTTTCATTCTTCACGGACAACCTTGTTTGCCGGTTGAAATCATGGGTGAATAGACATTCGGACTGTCGGAAAGACAGCTTACTTAGTGACCTACGTAAATTGGCGGAGCGAAACGAACCCTCGAATTTTTCCAAGTCAATCACTCTTTTACTCCGCTCTCTTAACGTACCCAACGTGTCTCTCGTACGAAAGTTTGAGCTGTGCGTCTCCTTCGCCATAACAGAGATACCGCAGCGCGGTGCCGAGTGCATCTGCAGGGCACCTATAATAAGAAGAATCGGGGAACGCTGCACGGCGACGGGAGGCGACACATTGCTGGGACAAGGTCAACGGTGCACTGCCCTGACTCGAGGTCTCTGCCCTGTGTTTATTGCCGTCGTCGTCGAGTTGACACGTGTGGCACGCATCACGCGTGCCAAGCAATTTTGTCCGGAGACAAAAGGTACACCCTTATTCCGAATCGGTGACATGCCTCCTACCAACTCACTGCACAATTATGTGCCAAAGCTTACTGACAAGGAAGGTATCCGGTTTTCGGATCGTTATGCTTCACCGTACGATCAAATCGTTCGGTTCGCTGTATTGGACGCATCGTCGCGAGAAAGTGCGCCGCATCATCGGCAGATCGAAAGTGGTCGAGGCTGGGCGGTCGAAAGGCCTGGAGCAAGTGCGAGTTCTGCTGGATCGCTACGGGAAGGTTCAACCACCGATTAATGTATGCGAGTTGCGTATAATGGTGAATGGTTGGTATCTCAACGAGTATATCCCGTCGGCCTCTGTATCGGGAATCAGGATTTTTATACGCGTTTTCTAATGGGTAGGATCCAAGGTCCGTAGATATACGAACGGACAAGGGAAGGTCTTCGCATGGTCGCCATTTTTGTTACAATTTGTACATGTACAGCGTGCAGGTCTTATACTACAGTCTGACAATGCAATCGCCAATTTTGTTCCTACGGAAAATTCCTCATTGCATGCAAAGACCTTCCCTTCCCTCCACTCGTCCATCTACCGACCTTGGTAGGACCTACTCAATGCTTGGCGAACACACCGACTACGGAGACCAGGATTTATGTTATACTACGTTGATTAGTCCCTCCCTATCCTTAACTCAGATACTTATATACCCACTTTCTGTACACAAATATTTGCCCATGATTCCTTGAAATGTTTTTTTTTCTGTAATTACCAGTGTGGCTCTGAGAAATGGTCGTCGAGTTGTTACAGAGAGAAGGAGCAGCCATTCCATGGGCTGTAATCGAGTGCCTCGCGTGAACTTTGTACTGATCTTGAAAACGCTGCGGTGGTACAAAATCTCGTTAGGATGGATAGAATTAAACAGCCTACAGGCAGCGGCTACACATGATTCCCAAAGTTTGCGAAGAATATGGTGGTGTATCTACTGTAATATCGGGGGAATAGAAACCTCTGCTTGTTCGGCAATTCAATTTCGTCGAGGTTCTACCAGTTTTTATCACTCTCGTGGTTCTCATAGTTGTTTTTCAACATTATCCGCAAAGTGTTGACGCCTTCTCTGAGGTGATATTTCTAATCATTTCTCTCCGTCTCTCTCTCTCTCTCTCTTCATTTTTTTTCTCTCGTCTTTCCTTCGCTTCCAAGAGCAGAAGATGCGCTCGATCGCCGCGGCCATTACATCGACGCCGCGCACATCTGCACAATGGCAGACACACCACGCGTGCATGCTGCACCATACAAACGTGCTTGGCGAAAAACTCAACTCGGGACGTTCAGCAGCATTGCGTGGCACGACGAGGAAGAGGAGGAGGAGGAGGAGAAGAGCCAAAGGCTTCCAGAGGTAGCCGACCCGCTGTAACCCACTGGACGCGGACGCCGACCCCTGAGGAAGCGGTGAAGGTCCTCGTGTAACCTACTCCGTGGCTACTACTGCACTCTCTTAATGTCGGCGACCGCTAATATCCCTACAACGCAACGCGAGATGCGAACTTTTATCCCTTTCTACTCGTTTCTCGTCCGGTTCTCAGCAATTCGTCACGTCATATTTCGGCCTGTCATTGTATCGTTACATCACGTTCTCACGCGCTCTTCAATTTTCATTACGCACTCGTGTGCATCTTGGTTGTTTTTCTTCACTGATTGTTCTCTCAGTTTCTTTACGACATCTTACAAACAGCATGCGGTATTTACATCCCTATGTATAATTTTTTCTTCAATTTACCAAACACACTCTCCCATATCATGACTTGTTATTTCACACACCTCGTACCCCTCGAGATCGTGATTATCCACAGGGTTCAAGGTGCGACACGTGAGCTTGCGGAGAAAGTTTCTATTCCACACTTGACCTTAAGAGGTCTGAGTTAGTGAGCTTTCGGACGGATTGGGGACGGGTGCAAATATTTGCTCGCGCCGACTCGCGGGTGTGTCAGGCATACGTGCGGGTTGAAATAATTACGCGACCCGCATACGTCTTACATACCCTATTCCAGGCAATTTATTTTTGGCTCGATTGGTGGAAAGTCATTCGAGTGTTTTCTTATTTTTACCTTTCTCTTCGGTTCTTTTCTATCTTCACCAACACCTCAAGTGAGGTTGATACTCGGTGTAGTTACGAAACGGTGATGATAAATCTGCGATGAAAAGTCAGAGGTTGCGTGACGCGTGTAGCAATCCCAGATTATGATATATAATCGGAAGATTCGGTTCTTTCAGGCAGGACGTAAGTTGCGCGAGAGATAAGGGGTGCGGTATATAAGTAACTGTAACCGCCTCGCGATGTAGAAAAAAGATACTTCTGTAATTTCCCAGCAGGCCGGTTCACGGGGAGACAAAAAACCTTGGCTTTGGTTCAAAGTGGAGGCTGCGGAGTCCACGAAAAATCACTGACGCACTTGCAGAAGCGCGGGAAGGGGAACTGGATAGACGAATAACGTATATAAAGTTGTCCAAAGGTTAGACGCAGTTCGTCCTCGTAGGACGTTGCAAGGGTAGTTTGCGGCGGTCGTCATGGTTACCCCCGATATAGTCGGCGTATGCCGACTTGGTGCACCTCTGACGCAGGATGCGAAAATCCACGACCTTGGAGGACGAATCGCGGACGAAAGTCCAGCGAACCAAGCCCGCCTTTAACCGATATACGCATCAGCACCCCCCGCCTGCAACCCTCTTCATCCCTTACCTCTTTCTCACTCCCTCTCTGTTCGTACCTCTACGAATTCCTACTAAACGTGGGTGGTGAAAATTTTCCGCTGCAAGATTGGAACCCTCTCGTCGGTACAACGCTTTATGGCCCTCATCAATTCTCGAACTTCACTTGATCCCCAAATTCACGACCTCTGTTTAACCCTTAGTCTGGACACTTGTCAGTTTTCATCACTGGTGTCACAACGGGGTCCCTGGAGACCCCAAATGAAAAGTCGTTGCGTAAAAACGGAGATGTCGACTCAAACAAGTTTAAACAATTCGAAGACTTAGTCACTTGTCTGTAGCAAAATGACATTTTGAAAATGAACAAAAAAGAAAATAAAAAATCGTAAAACAACAAGATATCGGAAAATGGATCATTCTACGAAAAAAATCATAACTTATTGAATTTTCAATAATTTGAGCTGAAAATTGATTGAGGAACTCTCAAGACACGGATATTTAAGAAAAAAAATATGTGGATGTCCGATAAAAAAAAAAAAAAGGTAGTTATTTGTGTGATTGAGAAAAAGAATGAATTAACAATTTTGACGATATTTCATTATCTATTTCAAACCAAATTGGATTATTTTGGATATTTTTCATGTGGAATTTAGGTACAGTGAAGATTACCGTGGGTTCATTTTGACACCGGTGTGTAGCGTGAGGGTTAAACACGTGTGGATTTCAAATATCATTTCATTGTGTTCATATCGCTGTTTCTCAAAAGTGCTACAATATGTCCATGAAAAAAAAAAGAAAAGAAAAAAAAACAGCAATATCCTTGCGGATGAAATTTTTTCCTCAACGTTGTATTCAAGAAGAAAAATTTTCACATTTGTCAGTACGGGCTGAATGACGTTCCAAATTCTGCCCGTGATAAAATATCAACTGTTTTGTTCCATTTCTCTCGACGCTTTTGATGCGTAGGGTCGGTGTCGAAATATGTTGCATTTTATTGATTGCTCTGCTGCTGCTGCTGCTGCTGCTTCTACTTCTGCTAGCCGGTTGCTATGGTCACGCATCGCCCCAACTAGTGCAACATTTATAGTGGTTTACGATGCACCCCTGCCCTCGTCCGCCGGGGTAAGGATGGCCGTGCTGCTGCTGCCTCTTGCAGGACCTTGATCCTGAGCCGGGAGGAGTGAGGTCCCTGGTCGTCCTTGTCCTCGGCGAAGGGCGCCGGCCGATTCCCTCCCAAGTCGTTCGTTACTTCATCCCTTCCTACGCAAGCGTGATAAATGCTACGCCCGACTCGGTGAATTTTCTTTCTGGATTTTATATATCATCGGAACGAGCTCGTAAGGTTGATCCGAGATTGAGGAAAAATGTTGAAACAAAAAAAGAAAGAAAATCATTGCCTTCGATCGGAGTTTTATTTATTTCATTTCTAGTTCTTATCAGATCGAAGAATCGCTGAATCGCTGAATCGCAACTGATTTGAAACGAAAATTGTACACATTGTATGTATATCTTTAAATTTTTAAACGATTGGCAAATAATTCCTTCTTCGTGAAATTTCGACTTGTTGCGTGTTGCGGAAATCCGTAATTATCGTGTTGCCGAATATGTGCGTAAACCCATCGTGGCGTGCTATCGGTAAACATGGACGTGTGGTGAAATGGTTCCGATCCGACAGCTCCTGCTCCCGGGGAAAATCCCCGGAACAATGGCGGCGTGGAGGGTGGAGGTATGTAATGTAATGTAATGACCGCCGCCAAGCCACCTCGGACGCGATCGTTCGACCAAACGCCTTTGTTCGGAATTGCATGCATACGATACACGTAGATTTTGAACACAATCATCGCGTATAGTGGGCGTTGGGATATCACTCCTGCATACCTTATTCGAACCCTGCGGGTTATTCCCACCCACGTTACGAATCGTCTCGGAAATGTAATAAAACAAGAAAGAAAAAAAAAAGAAAATAAATAAGAGAAATAGAAGAAACATGTAACACAGGTTTGATTTTGGATATTGTATTGAGAACTCGGTCTCGACGTGACGAAGAAAATAAGACGACGATAGTTTTTGTGCCGAAATTAGTAACGTTAACGTAACGAAACGCTTTTGTAAGAATTGGATTTTCTAAATAAGCGTAAGTTTTGTTTATCATGGTTTACAAAAATTCGGACATTGATAAATTGAAAGGTGCGAAGTAACGATTTTTTCTAAACATGCATCGTTACAGTAACGTTACAAACTTCATCCTCATTGTTTTTTGCTCGTTCCACTGTACACTAACGACTATTCTAACATTTGGTATGATACATTTAGTTGTAGTTACAAGAATTGTTGTTAAACCATTACATCGGCAAAACTTACGGTACAAAAGAAACGTTTTATGTAATTCTGTAATGGTCGAGCACAAGTGAAGGAGAAACGATATAATAACGACAAGAACAGAGTGAAGAGCGTAACGAAGACGAGAAGATCGATTAACCCGCGGGTGAACAGATCTGTACAAAGCTTCCGAACGAGATAGAAAAGTTTACGTGACAAGCGGGGGTGAGGCTGGCGTCTAATTGCCCGGCGAAACAGCCCGTCGTTCATTCATTATTCTTGGAAAAAATCCTAACGAGGGTAGGTGAGGGATGGGGGGGAGTTTTAGGTTTTCCGCTTTCGCTCTCGTACCGACATCGAAGGAAATCGCGAGGCATTCGCGGGGCGCAAAGGTGCGTCATTGTAATCCCCGTACAAGGTAGTTCGGCTCAAGGCGAGTGACGGCTTGCAGGCCACGTGGTGATGCTGATTGGAGGACGGTGCGCCCGGAAGTCAGGCTGTGTATCACCCTGCGGAGGGTGGAGGCGGCGGGCTGGGCTGCTCGTTGCGCGGGACAAGGTCGTCGTCGTCATGACGACTAGCGGCACGTGCTTCGCGCCAGCCTCACACCCGATCCCCGATTACCCACCCCCACGAACCCCGAGTCACCGAGTTCCGGAAACCCGGAGTCCCGGACTCCTCCTGCAGGACGCAAGGTGACTGCCACGGCCGTGGCCCTGACCCTGCCTGCCGTCAACCCTCTTCTTACCGAACTCGGTTGGGTGGCGAACCCTCCGGGAACCACGGGACTCTACTTCGGACGTCCTCGTCGTTGGGAAAAGTCATAGTTTGAAATCGATAGTCTTACGCCTTATGCACGGAAATGCTGATACCCTGCGTTTTAGGCACCCTCTACAACCACTTGCAAGCATCTTTGTTTAACCGACGATATTTCATTGGCGGAAGTTAACGATTGCCGAACCATGGAGACGAGGAATTAATTGATCTACCAATAAGTGGGACTTTGTGGATGTTTATTGTTTTGTTTAGAAGTCGGGATACTAACGTTTGTCAGAAGTATACGTATAATAATAAACGGCAATGAAAATACGTTTCATCCGCGTAACTATTTTATACAAAGTCATGCTCTTCAACTTTGATCTGCTCTTCGCGTACAGTGAAATATTGCATTATTCGATTAGGTGTGTACGTATGTTCGTATACTTTTTCAAAGGTGAAAGATAATGTTCGGGAAATAATAAGATTGCTCTCGCTGTTCGCGAGAATAACTTGCGGGATCATGGCACGAGATAATTTAAGTATACAAATCTGTTATGTACGAAATAATTGATTTTTATTCGACTCGATAGTAGAAATTGACTTCGTGATAATTGATAACTTCGTATTTACCTCCGAATAACAGTAAATAAAAATAATTTTCGTCAATCTATACTCACTTTTGTCGATACTATAAAAAAAAAACCACTTGATTCTCCAGGGATGCGGTTATAATCTACTACAAAATGATATAATTTTTTTTTTTAGATATGAAGATAATTTCATAAAACGAGTGTGAACCTCGTGTACAAATGTACGATTAAATGATTTAATTACCCATGTCGTTGGAGTGTATTAATTAACAAGCAATTTCTTTCTCAAATCACATACTGTATATTACACGCACGTGTAGGTGCATATACATGTATGTATATTGTACATATATTGTAGACGTATATTCACGAGTTGTGTGTACACTTGAGGTACGAAGGCGCGCGTGCGTGTTTCCCGAGTTAGCGCGCGTGGATCCCTCACACACGTAGAAAAGTGGGTTGCTTTTGTAGGTAGAGCGATGCTGGCTGGGCTTGTCGGTGTTCTCGAACCTCGGAGGTACAGGGTGAAGGCTAAACAAGGTGAAGGTCCCTCGCCGCGGTTGTTCGCTAGCTAGCTCGCTTGTAGAACGAGCGAGAACGGGGTGGGAAATTCTCAGCCCTACCACCTATACCGTATATGTATATGTATACAGCTGTAACTTGGCCGCAACCCCGAAACTCCAGCCCCGGAATCGAGCCGGGTCTTCTTCCGGGTTGCCAGCTGTGACGAAAAATTTTACGCTGAAACGATTTTCCGAAATTCGGCAACGTTTCGTTCCTTGCGCCATTTTTTATTTCTTTTTTATTTTTTATTACTCTCGTTCCACTTTCCACGCGTTTCTTCTTCTCTCACACTTCGCTCTTCTTTTCGCTTAGGCGTTTGTATATCTACTTGTATTTAATAATGTGTAACCGTCGATATGGTACGGGGCTGGGCTGCCATGCTGGCTGATCCTCCCGGGCATTCGGGTTGGTTGCCGTTAGGGTCAAGGCCGTGGAGATTCCGAAGGTTGCGGAAACCTGACGCCGAGGACGGTAAAGGTCGAACGGTGTCAACCTACACGCGTCGGTTCAGGACATGGATTTCGAATTTTTTAGAAACGTATTCCGCATTTAAAACCCCAGTATTTGATTTTAAACTCGACTCCGTGACATTTAACTTACCCCGAGAAAAGATTCGGATGATTGATTGATTCAATGATTGGATTTTTTTTCTTCTTCTACTCGATGGGTTGCCGGCCCTGCTTACGATATACTTATATATATATATATATATATATATATATATATAATCGTATACTGTGTAATGTGACGATGGTAATTAATGCTAGACATTTTTAAATCTGCGTATCATCGATTCTTTACACACAATATGTAAACGCACGCGTGATGAAGTGAATTTTAATTACGATTCGCTAACTGAATGACATTTCGTTTTATCGCTATATGTTCATGTTTTGTCATCTTTTTGTTTCAGGTAAGCTTGCTGCTCTTATCCAGTATATCTCTATACATATTGACTCAAATTTTTCGACAACTCGTCAAGGTAAAGCCTTTACCCGTCGGAAGCTGTGAGTAACCGTATATCAGTTATATCTCTATATCATACATGTAATATTGACAGAAAGATAATACTCGGTCGTATGGATAACGCGTGATGTAGGGAAGAAAATAATGTGATTAAAAACAAAATCAGGATCAAAATTTGATCCCGACAGAATCGATGACTTGAAAATTTTCAAACCATTTTTCGGTGCAACAAGTATATGAAACCAGCTGAAACAGAAAATCGAACAAGAGTAAAAACTTGGAAGAGTCAATATTTCAAATGATCGATATATCGAAATTTCAACCACGCGAAAATAAAATAACGAAATATAAATTGCTCGAAATCTTAATTTTCGAAAATGTCACTGATTAGAATGACCACTAATCAAAAGTGAGACTTTCAAAAATCAATATTCAGAACAATTCAGCTTTCGTTATTTTAATCTCGCATGTTTGAAATTTTCTATCAAATTTGAACAAATGTTTTAAAAGCGTTCTAAAACTCTCGATTGCACAAATACAACAACATCCGGAATTAATTATTTAATCGTAACACAAATTCTGACACAGTTATCAATTGCAAAGTAATTTCATCGTTCGTTGGTTATCATAAACAAAAAAGTAAATCGTCGCTTCAATTTACAAACGATTGAAAGAAAAGAAAAGAAAAATGGGGGGAAGTAATGGAAATAAAAAAAGTGATGTGGATAAACAAAAAAAATTATCGTCCGTCAAACCTTACACCACGTGGCGGTGAGAGAACGGCCAACGTTCACGTGGCACCGCTTTCAAATCCCACACGCGTGTCCCGCGCGAAGCACAAGCGCTGCAAACGAACACGCACGCGTAACCAACCACATATTCCACACCAACGTCGAAAGTCTCCGACTCTACGCGGTTCGCCTTTCGCTCGCTAGATGTCACGGGCGTGCGCGGAAAAGCCGGGCTTTCGGCCCGTGTCGTGGCGCCGTGACGGTACCGGCGTACACTACTTAGCGGCATACTCCTCGGCAATACGCTGTCTGACCAACGCTCACCGTTTCCACGCCGTTGCCTGCCTACCCTACGTACCTACCCACTGGCTGACTTGTACAGGGTTTACCTACTGCGGCCGCGGTTTCACTATCTACGTACAGTGTGCGTGCTACGTAACCGACGACGAGTCAATCACCGCGTTTCTGGTTATCCGTAACTCTTTGTTATACCCGTCCGATCGATTATGTCTTTGTTGTTTTTTTTTTTTCCAAGTTTTTTCATTCTTCTTTTTTAGCATATATTTGACCAAATTAATTGAATTTGTTACTTTTACTACTTTATTCTGTGAAAATTTCCATATTCGATTTTATTCGAGTCGTTTTTTCCCACTATCAACCGAACGAACGTTACATTACATTACATATTTTTTCGTTTGATTTGTCGATGTTCCCTAAACTTCGACGAACACCTAACGCGGAGGTGTGTTATATATATTTATTAATCGCAGCACATATGGACGTACATACGCGTACCGATAACATCTGTAACGTATGATCACAGGTGTAAAGTGTATCCGCGTTATGCCAAATACGTTATTATACAGTTTGTTATAGAACTCTCGAGTCAACCTAGCTGATTCCTTGCGATTACGTAATTTATGTGTTATAGTATAGTGAGGCAACTTATTTCTCTCCCCATGTTCCCGCGTACGTGTGTGGGTCTCCATATGTAATATATGTACACACAATATATGTGTAACGGTGCCCGAGAGTTTTGCAGGCTTGTCTGTGGCAGGTGAAATTATACGATTTTCTATGTGTGTCATTTCGCTTTCTTAAACCTAGCCCTAACGTGTATATGCCATGCTTGTATTTACATCGCATATATTGTATACCTATATAGTACTAGGAATTGTTTATTCGTCTTACAGTATAGATTCTCCTATACTACGATCTTCTGTACCTACAATGTATTGCAAATATATACATATACATATATATATATATATAATTTGCAAATCAGGTGTAGACAAGCGCATACGCGAAAGAAAGAAATAACCGCGTGACTGCAGCATAAGTGAGCCGAGTGTGTAAATCACCGCTTCTTTTCCTCTTCGCTTCTCTTTCTTCTTCTTCTTCTTTTTCTCCAAGTGGGAAAGTGGTTTGTTCAAACCGTAGTCGCGAATGCTGCGGCAGAGTTTTCACTTTTCAAATTGATCAATGTAATTAACCCGGTCATACGTCGACGATAATTAGTTATACATGTGTATATACACATGTCTCGTTTGCGTTTCAGTTGAATTCGGTGATTGTTGATATTGTTACTATCATCAATAATAATACTATTATCGAACTTCATTAACGATTTGTAATTAAATTTTGGATCATCGAATTCCGTTTTTATTATCATATATTTTTATTACACGTGTAAGGTCGCATGCGAGAGGCGCCTGAAATTAGTCGGGCTTAATTAGCCTCGAACTGTAACAGCGATTATTATACGACGACGATGTTCCAATTTTCGTGTTTTTCTAACCTGTACGTCATTTTCATTCTCTTCCTCGTTATGTCCCTCTTTTTATTTTCCTATAGATTTTCACGCTTGTGCGTAAGCGCCAGGGAACACGTGCGCGATATTTTCATCGCCTATTCTCATCCGACATCTTGCGTGCGTGCGTGCGTGCGTGTGTGTATATATATATATACAATACTATGCCGCGTACGATGCAGAGACGCGTTGTGCAACCAGGGTGCATCCTCAGCAGCCGTCTGCAACAAGTTTGCACAATTTCGTTGCAAATTAATCGTGAGAAAGATATTGAATCGAGAAACTCTCGATCTGTGCGTTTTTCTGCCCATATATGCATAGCAAAATAACATGTGTCTAAAATATACACAAATTAACATCATTCAACGTAGAGAAGCTTGATCACTGTTATACGCTACTTGATGATTGATGCGTTCAATCCGTTAACGAAAATTGCATTAAATCGTGCAAGCGCGCTGTGCACTTTATAAATTTAAATATTTATTATTAGGTACATATGTATACAATACACATATATTATTATATATTACGCTTAACGTGCTTCATATACGAGAGAAGCTGAAACGGCACGAACGCACTGATCGGTTTCTGTTTCAACCGTTAATGCATCGCCGCTGCGCTTTAGAACTATGCGCTATGGAACACGCCAATGTTTGTGTCCGTGTGTATGTGTGTACGCGTACGTACACATGCGCGAGTTCCGACGTTCGTATAACCCGCGTACACACACGCGTGCACATGCTGCATAACAGTGTGTATAAATTCATACGCTCCTGCTTACGCTCCGACGCTTGCTTGCGAGCTCATACACACACACACAAACACGCCGACACTGGAAGCGCACACATGCATATCATGTATATATAGCCAAAGTTCAATCACTCCGTAACCTCCTTTCAATCGAAACTATTACACACTGGAGCAGCGGTGCTCATACCGTTATCTCGGCTAACAAATATAATTTACAAATAGTTTTTTTATTTTTTATTTTATTTCTTACTTTATTAATAAACTTGAATTTCCTACGTACTTATCGACGCATTTACATAGTAGAATGTCATAGTATCGCTTCGATGCATTTATCTTACAACTGCAGTGATTTGACATTTTTTTTTTTCGAGAATTTGAAGAAAAAATCAAAAATTTCTCTTCACTTCTTCGATAATCGATCGACTGATTCGTTTACTTTCGTCAATCGCGACTTGATTTTGGTAGCAAAAATGTATATGCATAGGATATCGGAAATGTTCTATTACAGGCGTGTGCGCGCGTGCACATATATGTACGTATATGTGTGTGTGTGTGTGTGTGTGTGTGTGCATGAAAGTGCGAGCGATTAGAATCCAAGATAGACTTCGTATAATGAATGACGGTATAAAGAAAGACGTCGTCAGGCTGCAGCGGCATTGGCACGACGGCAGGGACTTGGACGGTTGTCGTTGTGCAACGGGCAACCGAGCAACGAACGTACGTACGAACCAACCAACCAACCAACCGGCCAACCAGCCAACCAACCGACCACGAAAGAACGAACCAACCAACCAGTCACCTCGATAGCGAGTGTTGAACCCGAGCGAATCTGGGGCGTCGTACAAGCGCGCGACACACGCAAGAGACACACGGACAAGGGAATCGCGAGTTTGAGGATGTGCGCGTTTATACGAGGCCCGAAGGCAACGTTGACGGGAACGTAACACACAGCCGGTGACACCGGCTGACTGACTGACTTGTATGCGTGTAAACGGCGGTCTAACAGCACTCTCTCTCTCTCTCTTATTAACTATATAACGTTAATTAAGTTCGCAATGGTGATATTTTTTAGGTTCTAATCGATTTACGACGCATGCGATTTCGATTACAAAAAAATTATATTTCCGTAATTTTCTGCTCCACGGCAACGTTGTGTTAATTTGTTAGTTTTTGCATCAGTTTTTCTGTGTTTTTCTTTTTGCTGCCAACGACCTGCCACGACAAAATAAAACTAATCGATCAATCTTTCTCTTTCTATCTCTCTATCTCACTTTATGATCGTGAATCTGCGATGTCAGGCTTGATGTGTGATCGCGCTAGGTTTTCCTCGGTGTTTCACGTGCAACACTAATATTGTATACATTCGCACGTACGTACGTACCTGGGTAATAAATCTGTTATAAGGATACTTTAAACCGACGCAAACTTATTGTTAGTTGTTACAAAAGCCTACAGCAATCACTGGCCTCTACGGTACGTACAAACCCCTGACTCACTGACTGACCGATACCAAAAACCAGCTGATAACCGAGTGAAACGAAAACATGTAGGTACGTATATTGGATGATTTCGTATACAGCCCGACGCTTTTGTTAATTTTTATTCTTCTACTATATTTGATTGCCGTTTTTTTTTTTTTTGGTGGGGGTTGCAAATTTTTTTTCTTCCTCCGTTGGTCTTCAAGGGTTATAAATTTGGGTGCATGGAACAAGTTTTCTAATTGACGAATTCATCGTTATTTATATACATACATATGCACACAAGTATTGAGTTTAGTTGTATTGAAATTTTTATGTCGGATTCGTGTACGCAGATGGAATTCACAATTTATACCACGATTTACTATTTTATGTTACATACCTCTTGAATCCAATTTCTATTCTTCAAGTTTATACCTTGTATGTATAAAGTGAACATCTCTGAGCTTCGGTATGTCGTGGAGTATTAAAATTGCACAAAATATATGTCCGGGAAATGCGGGTGGAAAATTGTCGTTTCGTGCCTTGAGAGACGAGGGGTTGGGGTGCGTCTTGGTGACCCGGGTTCAACGCCCTCGCAGCTGACGAACGGAGGGATGGAGGGTGGCTTTGCTTCCCGGGCACACCGGGTGTCGTCTTTTTAACATTTTCTCGCCCGAGTCGTCGTTCCATTTTCCGAGATGTAGAAGTCAGTCCTAACTAATCTCACGCTATTAACGCGGACGATTCTTTTTTTACAATTTATTATACGCGATGTGCGACCGGAAGATTTTCGCATTTATTTATAGGTATGTGCATTGTAGGTATATGTATACACTTTATCGAATATCGTACGTATACGCGTGAAAAAGCGTGAGGCTTGCATAGCGTTATTCAAATTCGTCACTGTATTATACATATATGCTGTTATATACGTTGCGTGTCCGATTTTCTGTGCATTACTTATTAATGACGTCCGCGGATGACGGAAAGAGAGAGGGACAGATGTAACAAGAATAACGGATACGAGAGGTAATAGGAATGAGAGTCGGAAACTAGGATACGTGTACAATAAGAATGACAATTTCTTATGCATACATTCGTGCGATGTAATGAAATGCGAATATTTCCTGCAGAGTTTGGAGTTTGGAGCCAGTAAAAACGACGACTGTTGTAAACAAAATTAGTATTGAAAAAATTTTAAATGAGAAAAAAAATGTCGACCAACTGCAAAGAGGGAAGAAAAAAGAAAATCGAAGATGCGGGGAAACCGCGCAATTATAAGTGGATCGCGTTTCGCCTCGAGCGTAAAAACGGGGACACTTCGAGTCTCGTCGTACATACATTGAACGCGTGTGTATGTATATATATGTACATATATATATATATATAATGCACAGATTGAAAGACTCGGTTGAAGAAAACGAAAGTGTCTCCCGGTCGGTTGGTCAGCTCGTTATATTCGCACGGCTTTCGTTTTGCGCGAGAGAGTTTTGCGAATGATCGCACAGACGTTTCTGTACGTACGTATGTATGTATATACGTGGTTGCGTACGCGTTCGATGTACGTACGGATCGTACGTGTGTGATAAAAAAGAGGCGCGCTGGAACGTGTGTTGGTATAACATTCGCGGCATCGCATCGGGACGATCTCTCGTTCGTGTGTTGTTCGGGACTTGTGGATATGGATGTACTTACGCGAGCCTCTCGTCGCGTATAGAGTCCGAAAGTGTCCTACTAACGTCGTCCGAAGCCGGTCGGCTCGATCGTCGACCCCTCTTGTCACGCTTTTTACACTCCAGCTTGCAGTCCCGCTTCTTCGTACCTCGATGTGCGAATTTTATTCTATTTTTTCAATTTTTTTTTTTTTTAACATATTCCTTATTCGACATCGGGTCAATGCCTGTATAGCCAGTTTAATTGTGAGAAATACGATATATTTTGTTAAATACGCATTTGCCGGAAATTCTTTCGAAACATCGAAATTTACGACGGACTGTAAAAGTACAACGTCGTTGTGTTGAAGTTTGAGTAGAATTTAACGCCGTTGGATATTCAACGTAAGGTTTGACGTAGGATAAGATTCACTATTTTATTACCGAACAGACGATGTTCAATGTTCGATAAGGTTCACAAAATTGAAAACATAAAATAGTAGAACGCGAACCGTATAAAAAATTCAATCTCAAACGAGGGTATAATTGATTCAGGTGAATGCGAAATAATGGTTGTGTATATCGCCGTTTTCCATTTTTCATTCATCATTCATATTCTTTACAACTGTACAGGAATTATTTCTCTTCTTCTCTTGCGAACGCCATCGGCTATGCAACTGAATAAACAGATTCCGAAAATATTTTTCGGCATAAACGTGCTAACGGAGAGATAGAGATAGAGAGAGATGGAGAGAGAAAGGAAGAAGGAAAAGTGAAAGATGGGAAAAAATGGATAACTATTCGAAAGTTCCTGATTTCGTAACGCAAACGGTCCGGGTTCGATGCCCGGCGTTGCCCGGCGTGTCTCTCTTAACGAACGTGTCGAGCTAACGGCTACACATAGAAGCTCATTCTCATTCTCATTCTCATTCTTATTCTCATTCGCGGTTTCATAATATTTTATATGTACCGTACGCGTTACTCGGTTATCAAGACCGGCTCTGTGAGTATCTGGCTTGCTGCTGCAGGCCAGCTGGCCACAAGGCGCCTTGATTATACCTACCGTTAGAAACGCGATCGAACAATTCCGAGCGCCGATTATCATCGAGTGCTTTTTGTCCTACACCAGGATCGGATCTTTACTTGCCGTATAGACCGGTCAAAATATAAAGGTCTGATGTTAGAAATATTCCGGATGTTCAACCCTCGGGAACTTGAATCTTTAGTCATTTTTAAGCTCAGCATAGCCGGCGTTTCAAAAAAACAGAAAAATTTGAGGCTTTTTTCGTTTTCCTCAAAAATTGCTATCGGTATGTAAGAAATTATATGATCATCGTGTAGAGCGGAAAATTCTGCATCGAATTATGTCCTCAGATGTCGGAAACGGAGTCTGGGGAATTTTGGTGAAATAATTTCTTTTTTATTATTTTGTTAATTCGACTACGTTTCCGACGTGCGAGGACATAACTCCAAGTAGAATTTTTCGCTGTACACGCTGTACAGTCAAGTCACTTTTCACCCATCGATGGCAGTTTTCGAGGAAAATGCATAAAACGTCAAATTTTACTGTTTTCTCGAAATGCCGGTTACGCAGCTCAAAAATGACTTCAGATTTTAGTTCCTGATTGTGGAAAATCCCTAGACACAAAAATGTAGCCACATCCCGAATATTTTAAATTCAGACCTAATTTAACTGAACGTTGCAGCGTTGGCGAAAATCTGAGCATACTTTAACGAAGAGTAGAAACGCGACGAGAGAAATTTGGGAGAAACTCTCTCATCGGTATCCTTGTACGATGAATAATTTTTTATAATACCGAGAAAATAGCGCAGTATCCAAATCTCCGAACGACCAATCTGCTTAAAATGTTTCTAGAATAGACTGCGACGACTCCAGTCAACAAACTGGTTGACTCATCACGGCTGTCATCCGCTCTTATAATCTCCTCGTCAAGATAATTATTTTGAAAACCAACTCTACGCTCCTGTTTTATCTTATCTTGTATTATACCGATATATTAATATACCTCTTGATACTTCTCACCCTTCCATTTATAACCCTTCAGACGTATAAATATTTCTCCAAGTATATCAATAATAGACTGTGATAAAAAATTTCGAGTCTCTCAAATCCTTCGTTATGGTTTTTTCGCGTAACGGGTCGTCGATCGCTGAAATGATCCATTTTCAAGTTTCAAATCATCTTTTTATCATCGCAGACCTGAAGTTCCTCATCCTTCTGTGCGACGTGAAGATATTAAGTCGAGTTTAATTTCATCGAATAAGAAAAAATGGGATAAAAATTCAAAAAAAAAAAAAAAACCATGCATCTGTTTCCATTTGTCTTGGTCAAAGTTTTGCCTACCTCAGTTTTGCTCGTTGGAATGATAAATTATCGTATAAAATATACAACGGGGCCGCCTACGGTGCATGATTGCATGTCGAGTGTCTCGACGTTCTTATCTTATCGTTGTTGGAAAAAAAAAAAAAAAAAATGTATTCAAATATGTATATGTATATGTATGTATATTGTTTATATGTCCTGAAGGATTATCCTGCTGCATCGGTTCACCGGACACGCTACTTTTCACTCGTGTAATATTATAATCAGTCACGATCATTCCATGATCAGAGAATAATTTTCACAATTTGTTGTTTCTATCCCTTTATTCGACCACGTAATTATAACGTACCATTTTTTACAATTCATATTTGTTTTTCATCCGACACGTTTGTAACACGGATGTAACAGTCATACAAAATCAGCATTTGTGTATGTGAGAAAATAAGAAGAAGAAGAAGAAGAAGAAGAACAGAAAAGAAATAAGTGAACTGCTTGTACTTTAGAAAAAAAAAAAAAAACTGCGAAATGTAGAATTGAAAATGTTGAATCTCTCGAATTTCACATCTTGCGTTAGAATGAAAATTCGCTCATATTGGTACGATGTTTTGAAAGAAAAAAATGCGGTACGAGCAGGGCCAATTTTACGTACACCGTGTATAATATGTAACGTAGGTAGGCAGAGCGAAGTGGGTAAAATGACGAAACGATAATTTCCATCCACCGCCGCGGTCCGCAACTCTGCCGAGGTATGCAACAGCAGACCCGTATAATGTACGATATATTCACACGCGTGTACGCATGCACGTATTCGCCTATACGTGTATATTCGACGCATGTGTAGGTAGGTGTATCTGCCGAGCGGCGGGACGGCGTGCGGCTGCTGAAAGTTAACGGAGCGTTAAGTTGCGCTATAAGTTAGAAGATAGCGAAATCCTGGGGCATTCTTGTTCAACAATCACTTGGCGCGAGCCGCGAAGGCCTTAAACCGAGGTCACTTGCGCAGTGGTTCTTGATTCTTGCCCTTATTCCTACGCCTTTCCCGAATTCCGCAATTTTTCCACAAATCCTTGCTGCGCGCCGCGCTTACGTACTTATATATATTTATTACTATACTTGGCGCTGGTGTATGCTGGTGTCGGTTTTACTGTACCGTATGCTTGATTATTACCTTTTACACGACAGAAATGAAAAAATTTTCGACCGGGTTGAAATTCCAAATTTTTTCGTGGTGAAACTTGAAGTGAAGGTATCAAACTTCGAAGGAACGTCAACGTTTCGAATTGTCCGAAAACCGACCCTCGAAATTCCGAAAGTGCGAAGTTCCGAGAATGAAAAAATGAAAAAACTTTCAAATCCGTAACGCTGAAATTTCGAATCATCGGAGATTTTTAGTTGTAGGAATTTTTTGCTTGCTGAAATTTTACTACTTTCCTGGAATCCTGGTCACTCTGATTTTCAATTTTTCTCATTTTTTACACCCACTCGTTGAGTAAGCTACGCCGTTTGAGTATATTTTTGATTTTCCGAATTTTACTCGGTCGAAACTTTACTTTTCATAATTTTGCTCTATGGTAATTCGAATTTTCGAAATCCTGTATTTCGAAACTTTTGTTATCTCATCAAAGTTCGACATTTTTATTTACTCGGAATTTCAACCTCTCCTCAAAAATTCTCCGATTGAACCTAATTTTCTTTTTACAAACCCTTCGTTCGGCCCTTCACCTCGACTACGTCCTTTTATACCTGATCGGGACCCCGATTAAAGTCGACGGGCGATAAGGGAGTTCGACGAACTCCTGATTATGGCGACCTCTGACCCCTTAACCGAACGAACCCTCGTCGTGTTGCGTGATCAGGTATATATTCGTTTACCTGATAATATGTAAATCCGCTTTACCATTCACCCGGCAGTTCCGCCTTCGTAACTGTACGAAATACCCTTCAGACTATTCACGAAATCAATTTTCCTTTTTTTTTCTCCAACTTTTCGATATCATTTCTCCTTCAATTCCGTATGACAAACTTGGGATACTTTTAGGAATCGATGGATGCGGACAAAAAACAATTCGCAATTATGCTTTACCGTCTGTATGTATGTAAAGAATAATACCAGCTATTATTTATTCACAATCAGTTGAATATTTCTTCCGAGTTGAGTGGAGGGGTTGAATCGTAACCCAGTTTCAAGTATGCACCGATAGTTTAAAGGCAAATGTCCATATATGTCAGATATTTTAAGATCGGGTGGGGAGTATATTTCTCTTACGGGTGGGTGCTCTTACATGTACGTTCACGATATGGATACCTCTCAAGGTTGGAGGACCGCCGTGGCTTTACTCGATCGTATTAATAGAATAATTATTAACCTACGATGGTGTACGATACAAATCCATAAGGTACCGCACGGCATGGGATATATTATATCAATTACAGGTACTTTTATACCTATAACGTGTTATATCTTTGCGCGAATGTTATTAAGATTAAATATCAATGTCTAACAACCTTGGCGTCGTCGCAATATCGCGATACAGCTGATCGTTTAACGATAGTATTTTAATTTTCTTTTTTTTTATTTCAACGAAAATGTATCGCCGTTCATGTACGCACTTCAATACGTAGGTATTTCGGGTACCTAATATGTAAAAGTTTGCGGTTCTTTATTAAAACAAGGGAAAAAACAACAATTTTCAAATTATTGTTACAATTTCGTGAATCGTTATACGTTGTACGTGTATTATGAGCATACGCGCACTGTGTAACAACCGGCAAACTACGATAGAGGTATGGATGTATAATAATATGTACGTGGTAGTGTCATTTCAGTTTATACACATGACCGACAAAAATTGACATTGGCACTTATTTTTGCCAAGTCGACTCTCAAGCTCGTTTGTTATTTGCAGTTCACCACGCTCCGTCACGTCACGCTCTTTCTTTCCGTTTTCTTTTTATACATCTCTTCTCGTCCATCTATTTACTCCACGTTTCCCTGAAAGAGAGAGTGAGAGAGAAAAAAATCAGAATCTATAATAAACCGTATATACCGAAATAAAAATTTATACGACTATATACGATAATTCTCGGATGAGATAAATTTTTATCATGCTATAATAAGCGCGAAATTCTAGGCCAAATTTTTCTCCGACAATTTCATGCAGACGTCACTCACACACCGACGTACGTTTATATTATAATCATTTTCTGCGAAAGTGTATAAGAAATGAATAAACAAATATAGGAAACGATAAAAAATATATACAGTCTGTAGATGTGAAAAACGGAAGAACGACGACGTCAACTTGTTAATTCTGTAACATAGTTTCATGGGTATGTGTACATACGCATATTTATGTATATATACATGCATGTATAGATATAGGTATACGGACACAAATTATATTCAAGGAACGATCTGCATGGCGTTGGTAAAAGTGAAACGGTATATTCTATAAGCGGTACAAGAGCCGATTATTACGTAACGCGCATGACGCGTATACATGAAATAAATTAATCTTGGTATAATGTATAACGAAATACATTTGATCCCATCTGTTAATTACGGGTGTTGAATAAAAATGATTGTATATGTATGTACGTAGAAAGAGAGAGAGAGAGAGAGAGAAACGAACCTTTTTGTATACGCTATATATATGCGCATGTACACCTAATGACATTAATAACCAGTTATTATCAAGATCATTTTGTAGATTTATATTCACAAATTTGGCCGAGGTTTAGACATCAGCGCCGTTGACGCGGGATAAGTGTCGAGAAGATAGAGAGAGAAAATGACTCGCGCATCGTATCAATGGATCTTATACCCGCGTACGTGAAATTATTGTACATCAGCGCAGAGAGCGAGACACGCACGTACATCGTAGAAGCGTTAAAATATACGATAAAGGTGAGCGAGTCCCGCCGCGTTTGCGACGTTTGCGGCGGGGGGCTGTGTGAGTGAAAATTTGTCCTTCAAAGTTCGTTGGCCCCGGTTAAAGCCTCCGCGTATCTGGGCCGTTCCTATCGACCTATCAAACTCTTTATCATAATTCACGCCTTGCCGCTGGCTGGTGGCACAGCACACCAGAGCACACCGCGCTCACTCACGGCGGGTCCGACTTGCCGTATGACCGTGACAAGCGATTGCGGACCGGCTTAAAACCTCGCTGGTCGGTAGGTATGTGTTACATGTCCCCAAGAGACGTAGCGCACATTTACCTACGTACAGGTCTACCTACCTTTTGCATGTACTACTCGCGTACAGGGGTGTGCTACCGCCGACGCCCCGTCCCATCCTCGAGGAGATGATCTACATCCACACTACGACGCGAACCGCACGGTAGCATCATCACCGACGATAGAACTAGAAGAGGAGGAGGAGGAGGATCACCCCGCATAAATTTAGGACGTTCTATGAATAGAGGGGTTTGCGTTTGCGCTACGTGCACATGCCGTCGTGCCACTGGCTCTCCTCATCTCCTTGGGTTGGCCTGCACCAACGCACGCGATACACGGTACATCGTGTAAAACGAAACCGGGACTCGCGCAGCCTCTCCTCTCCTATTATTGTTACACTCGTCGTTGTCGTTTTCGTTGCCGTCTGCAGGACCTTCGACGATATTCCGCGGCGACACAGCGTAAAACATTGGATTTGTGTGATTTCTTGCACATTTTCACTCTTGCTTTTTGTCGACGATGGTTTCTATTTCGCGATATTTATCCATTGAAGGTAGAAAATTTGATCTCGTTATCGCAGCTTGTGGTCAAATGGTCGAAGGTAGGTGGTACCGTGCATGTTTGTAGGGGGGGTGGGGTTGAAATTACGAATTTGGGAAGTTTCGAATACGCCAAATTACGAATTTTCTGCTGGCGAAACGGAGTAAAAAAATCAAACCTTGACGAAACACCGAAATTCCGAATGATCGAAAATTTTCAGTGTCTGTCAATTTCTGGCTTGGTGAAATTTTACCATCTGGATCTTTGTTTGTTTTAAATTTTCGATATTTTTATTCTCGGAATCCTGGTAATTCCAACTTTCGGTTTTTTCGATTTTCTACACCCACTCGTCGAGTAAACCACGCTGTCCGAGCATATTTTAACTTTCGCAATTTTGCTCGATCGTAACTTGAATTTTCGGAACTTTGAGCCGTCGGTTTTCCGACCATTCGAAACTTTGTTGTTTCTCCAAAGTTCGATTTCTTTACTTCAAGTTTCGCCCCCCAAATAGTTCGAAATTCGGCGCTGTCGAAACTTTTCAAAATCGGAACTTCAAACCCGCCCCATTTGCAGGAGGACATTATCGGTCTTGCCATGAAACGTTCCATCGGTACGCGACCATCTTTTCGCCATGTAATTTTTCCAAAAACCGTATTCACCTAAGATAATAGGCAGAATTCGGCAAGCAGTGTACCGTATACTTTACGTCACCTCAATTCTGGCTTCTCCGAATGGGAGAAAGCTACGAATGAATTTTCGAAAATTCTAAAAACGAAAATGAAAACGGAGGCAAACTGAATCCTCGCATTGTTTATCCTTCTCTCTCTCTCTCTCTCTCTCTCTTTCTCTCTCCCTTTCTTTCCTTCATTCTTCAACTTCTCACAGTCGCAGATCGCCCGCTTTGGGAATCCACACCGTCACCTCACCGCACGTAGCGGCGTGTTGAGGTACGTACGTACGTACGTAAAAGTTTGGCGAGTACCTGGCAGGTAGGTAGGTTGGTAACCGAGTTCGCTCGTGACGTCAACGGACGGTCGAAGCGCCCTAGATCGAGGGAGGTCAATCCGCGCGGGGCCGACGGCCTGCCGAGGTCAACCCTCGCGCCGGTAGTCCTGGGCTTGCTTGTGTGCCTATGCACACCTAGGTACAACCGTACCGTCATCGTATGTTCCGTAGGGTCTATCTGGGTGTACGTAAGCGAGTACGTAACAAAACCCGCACCACTCTCGCAAGCTCGCAAATTTTACTCCGTGCTCTCTTAGCTCTGCGTGTAAATTGCCGCATGTGCAGCGTGTCGGCTGGATTTTTCCCAGGACTCGTTTATCGTAACTGTACAGACGCGAACGCGTTTATACGAGTCTCTTTCTCTTGTACGTGATTGGACATCTTTTATCCATGTACGGAAATATACCTGCAGTTACGCGCTCACAAGGGTGGAGTTCTTATTTCGTGGGGTGGGCAGTGGTTACTGGAAACGTCCGGAAATTTTGCAAGTCCTTGAAAAGTCCGGGAAACTATCCTCGAATTTTTCTCCTTTCCGGGAAATATTCTATTTTTAATGTCCTTGAATTTTTTACACAGTTTTTTCTGGACATCATGTATTTTGGTAGGTTTCGGAATTTTTTCGCGCTCAACCCCCAAAAGTAATCAACATGTACGTATGTGAAACAGATGTGGCTAAATCAGTGAATTTTTCCGATAACTCTAAACACGCCTCGCCAATTTTTATATGAAAAAATGTGTACGTTAAGAAAACTGTTTCTTACTTTAAAAATTTATATTGTAAAAGAAAAAATTCCTGTAGCTAATTGGTAAGAAATTTATTGCTCTGCAAGACGCGAATATATATATACATGTATGCACTTTCAGTTGTATACGTTCAGTCGAACATTGGGAATACGGAGAAGTAAGAATTATTATTAACGCGTTTTTAAACGTTCTTTTGAAACTTTTGATAATCAAGTTTTAATTGCATCAGAAATGCATACTTATCACCTATCTAATTGAAATTAATCTCCCAACGCGTTTGCTCAACGATGCGTGACCGTTGGCTGCACTACATTTGCGATAATATCACCGTACAACCTATGTATACCCTTTGTTCGTGCCTTGAAGTGATCGTCGATATTATGCACGTGAACACCGGCGAGCATTCACCGTTCGACGTTGAGCAACGCCAAGACTCAGGGATGCACGGGACGTACGATCGGGTTTAAGAATTGTCGAAACAAAAACATGATAAAACAATGAATTCGAAACTCTCGCTGAATCCATAATCTGATGAAATATCACCGAATCTCATCTTTGTTTACGTTTTATTCCGTATGATACGGAAATTCGTTAATGAAGAAAATTAGTTATTCGTAATCGAAATCTGACAAACTATTTATACGTGGATGAATCTTTCGATGATGACGAAAATATTAAAACTATGTGATATCCCTGACGTTGTTGATAACACCAATGTTTACTGCTTTTGAAACTCAGTATTTTGAAGAAGAAGAAAAAACGAAACTTTCGTCACTACAGAAACTTGAAATTTGGATTCCACTTGATTACCCACGAGGTTGGAGTTAGCAACGGTACTTTAACGACCCACGTTTAGAAAAAATCGTTACCTCGATCCTTAGTATTATATGAAATTCAGCTGCGGCTAATCGTAACAAAGAAAACATGTTTCATATTTCTAAAAGTCAACAAAATTGTACAAAAACGAAATTTACCATCACGCTTCGCTGTACAAACGTTACTAACTCGAACCTTGTCGATCACGTTCATTTGCAAGACTTTTCGAACAAATAATATCTGTTTTGTTCGGATGTCTTGTTTTTCCAAGTTCTTTCTTCATTTTAAAAAACATTTTCGACGTCACTGGTAGTCGGTACAATTTTCATCCCAGGAACGTGCGATCTACCAATGGTGCAATTCGTCCGTTCGATTTCCAAGACCAGGATACAGAGACCGAGAAATCCAATAAGTAACTGCACGCTCCGCGTTGGACAAAAATCCATCCGCTGTTACACGCTCTGATCTCATGGACGTTAGACACGGATTGTGCAGGTTTCGTTGCAGTTCGGCACCTGCGGTGTACTTTCCATATTAGCCAAGCGCTTACGTCGAGCGCCGATCGAGGCGCCGAAGGTGCATTAGGTACAACCTACCTACATGGGCTCTACGAGCGTCTAATATCGCAGGGTGGGCGACGGATGCAGGCTGCATGGAGTAAAGACCGAGGTGCGCCGATCGGCTTGAAACGCTGCAACGCGGCGTGGCAAAATAGAATTGTACAAGCGATTGTCGTTCGAAAGCTACCAACGCCTACGGACTCGATGTCAAAACCGCGCCCTCGCGATCAGCTTCCCCTTGTCAAACCGGAGACTCGCCATTTTTTACCCCTTGTTTTATCTCCTCCTCCTGCTGTTGCCGCCCTGCCGTTTTTCACTTTCGATGTATCAAACGATATACCCTGGTGAAAGTTGGGTACAACTATAACTTGACGGCGTACAACATTTATGCTACTGCTGTCATAGGTATGCATGCACACACACACACACACATATGTATATAAACAACACCGCACTCCGCGTTACGTATGCGAATTGCGTGCGCAATACTCCCTGCATTACGGAATCCGTACGCAATCGTCGATCGATTTTTTATTTATTTTTTATTTTTATTTTTTTCTACAAATACGTTACGTACACGTTACACTCTTCGAAATTTCGTCGGATTTGTTATTTGAAAGACGTATAGCTGTTGGACGTTTTTTTTTTTTTTTTTCAATTTCTCTCACAGTCCCGTTTCAATCTTGATTGCATTTCCTCCGATTTTAGATGCGGATGCTCTGCGTACAAAACACTAGTTCGTTGATACCGATGTTTTTTTTTCAAGTTTTTTTTCCTATCTTTTTTTTTCATACATGTTTTACTAATAACGAAAAACGGTTCCGAATAAAATCGTTGTAGGAAATTGCGTGAAATATTAGCTCCGGGCAAGATAACACGTACCGTAGTTATTTGGTACGATAGAGGGCAAAAATATTTTACAACATTCCAAGATTCGTTTATAACGCCCATCACGTTTGCAAAGCACTAGAAAATATTTGCGGTAGGTTAATATACACACAATATCAGAGAAGAATCAACGTTTTATTATACATATGTATATGTATGTATATATATATGTTCGCTTGGCTCACATCAAGGTTGCGCCGGAGTGAATTTTTATCGTAACACGAGATCCTCGCTTCTACAATTCTACGTACGCGTGAAACATGTGGTGTATTATTTGAAATACACATACATACATACGTGTTATACACAGTATCTGCGCCGTGTCGTGTAATCAGCTGATGACGACCGACTAGAACTCCAGTTGCTGCTGCAACGTTGAACGAGGATGCGATGATCTTGTCAGTGTCGTCACGAAGCCATGTGCAGCCTGTGTCCCATTTAGTTTAATCTTTTCATCGTAGCAAAGCCTATACTTTACCGACAATTGCAGACGTTCTACAGGAGACACGCATACGTGTGCATATGCATGCGTAATAGAGTAGAGCAGAGCGGTTCATCGGAGTGCACTGCAGAGTGTCGATGATGCGCGTATCTGTATATACCTATTAAAAACGGGGTAACGCGTGTTTCGTACGTGTACGTACAACGAGAAGCTGCAGTGCCGGCACACATTCACACAACATCGTCCTAGACGTATGTAATTAAATCTGTCAGCCTTGGGGAGAGTTTACCATTACAATCGGGATATTAAATGATATACACTTGTACTTGTAACCTCGCGTAGCGCGATTCACGTACGTGTGCGTAAGGCACGTATGACCCGCTGATGAATTACGGGAACACGTTTAATAATATCTTATTGTTACATACCTATGACACATACGTATACGTGTGTACGAGTGAACGAGGGTGAAGGATGCCACATATCGCCTGTACTGTAAACTCGTTCGTCGTTTAATTTCTTGGATTTTTATGCATACCGATTAGCTCGTGTTATTTATACCAGAGCGCCGTGCGGTTGATTAATCGTTTCCTCGATTAATCGATTAATTGAGTTTTGACGATTAATCGATTTATCGGCGGTTTTCATTCATATACCGATTGATTCGCAGAATTGTTACGAGGCAATTTCTAACGTGAATCGGTTCTTCCAATGAAGTCGGCCAGTCGTGATTGACGTACAAGTATAAACTGTTGTAAACCATGTCGGAAGAAGAAGAAGAAGAAGAAGAAGAGTGGAATCATGGGAATACGTGCGTAACATCGGTCACGTCGCGTTATCGTACGAAATATTTTTTCAACAACGACGAGACCGACCAGACGGTGGTGCCGTTCGCGTCGGTGGGGATTTCTCGCAGCTAACTCAAGAGCCGACGTGCAACGGCACGAGCTGGAGTGCATTCCGCGTGGTGCAGGTCAGGATCTTGTTTTCTCGTCTCTCGACGCGCATCATCCCACGCGGTTACGCGGCGAACGACTCGCAATCATCCAGTCCGGTCGAGTATACGTGGCGCGCGTAAATACGTGCATACGTACATGCATACGTGGACGGACGTAAACGTACGCACGGAATAACGACAAATTGAGAGATTAGACGAGAGAGAGAGATAGAGATGCTACGGTTCTTATCGCTCTCTTCGCGCTCAATGTTGTATACCTACTAGTTTTACACGTTAGGTACTCGGGATGGTCGAATTATGCCTGCGTTGTGTTTTCTCTCTCTCTCTCTGTTTTATTAATTAATTTTCTTATTTCTTTTTATTTTTTTTTAATTCTTTTCGTTACACTCTACCACGTATACGCGATTCCGCAACGTGCTTGCTTTCATTCATTGCGTACGGAAGAAGAAGCTTATCGTCGCTCTTGCTCTTCCAGATCATGCGTGTAGGAACACGCCTTCGGTATCCTCTCTCTAAGGTTTGTGTCAGGCTCGCGTACCTACCTTTGTTTTTTACGTCGAGAGATCTGGGACGAGGCAAGGCGAGGCAGAGCGATTCGATTCGAATAAATATCCCTTAATTTTATCAACCCTTCCCATTTCAATTTACCTCTATGAACGCGTGTACGTACACCGTAGGCGATAATTTAATTTTTATTTTTTTTTTTTTTTTCTATCATATGCATATTATTTATGTACGTACACGGGTTAAAGTGGGGGGAATGATCACGTGCGTCGAGGACATGTACGATGAACTATATGTATACAGGGTAAATTGCAAACTGAGGTTGAATTACTTTCAGCCTGTGAGACGTGTATACACGCGTACATGGATGGATGGATGGAAAAAAATTTGTCCTCGGCGACCGCGTCAGTGTTAAGCGTAACGCATATGTGTGTATACATCGCATATTACGCGATTACTCTAATACGCTAAATTCTAATCACTCCAAGACACGCGATATTATACATAATGTTGTGTATAATTTACGTTGCACTGTCCCATATATATATATATATATATATATATATATATATATATATATATATATATATATGTTATATATGTGTGTGGGTATTTTAATCCGTTTTATTATGTGCGCGTATAATGCGCGTCGACAGAAAAATTACGTATCATTTTACGTATACAAATACTGCTTCGGAATACGTGGTTCTCAATTCAATAATACAATATATATGTTACTTTACGTTACATTATAATTATATCGCGTCGTAAAATTCTCGCTTAGGTAACATAGTACTGTATATATATATATATATATATATATATATATATATATTGCAAGGTAAAAAATGCAGGAATTGAGGGCGTCACGATTTTTCCCGACTTCGAGTCACCTGCCAATGGAAAAAAAAAAAAAACAACAACCCGTGTTATCTTCAATTTGGAAACGCGTTCGATCACCGGCTGCTTTTCCTTTTTTTTTTTTTTCGGAAGGGTTTCCTTCTCGAAATTGACAACGGTACTGTGAATTTTGTATAGAAGAATTTTATACGTATTGTACAAATGTACGTTATACACGTAGATGGCAGATGTACAACGTTACACGTGAGACTTGACAGGCGCATGTAGGCACGGATGTACGTACGTACGTAGACACATATATCCAAGGAGCAATTTGTTTGCCGGTGTAGGTGGTTATATTTCGTACGACGAATTTACGTCATAGAGACTCTCGGTGGACGGAGGCAGCGCCCGGCGGCCGCCTGTCCCAGTCGGGGGGCATTAACCCCGGGGCCGAGGCCACGCGAGTAGCTGGTTGCTGGTTGCTGGTTGCTGGTTTTGCTGCTGGTGAACACGCCGCCGACTACTCGCGGATCTCTCGGTATTGCGCGCACGCACACACACACACACACACACACCTTCGATATCACTCTCCGCAGTGCAGTTATGCGATATGCGTGTTTAGGTATAGCGAACGCGAGAGTCGAACATTCTCGAAGGCCTTTCGTACTAATACGTATACGCGGTTGTTGTTGTTGTTGTTGTTGTCGTTGTTGTTGTTGCTGCTGCTGTTGGAACGCGCGCAACTGCAACGTCTGTATAATCCACGTGTCACGTGCATAATATATGGATTCGATAAGTGAACGCCTAATCATGAATCACAATGCGAAATCGTGGAACTTGTACACGTTGTTTTTTCGTACACAGCAATTTGGGCGATTCGCGTTTTTTTTTTTTTTTTTTATTCAATTTATTCTTACTCGATTCAAGGTTACCGCTCCTTATTACTCGGGATAAAATGTCATCGTCAATTTCGTACGTTTTGATTTAATTTAATTTAATATTAATTATGTTGCCTTTTGAAAATGGCGAGATTTTGTCATCGGCATATGTCCGGTAATTTTTAACGGAATCATTTTGTTCGGAGTAATTAAGTGTGCGGCTACCCGATTTAATGTTTTTTTAAATTCATCACACTTATCGATGCAATGTTGTAATTAACCTTTAACTGGCACCTTGAGCTCGTTCGTGACCTAAGGATTTTTTAATGGGAATTTTGGTAAGTTGAAATTTTTGTCTCATTTTAAAATTTAGTACTACCTTAAAATTAAAAATTATCGCTGCAAGCTTTCTTATCTTGTAGATGACACTTGAAGAAAAGACCCGAAAAAAAAAACAAAAAACTTGAAGACAAAATATCAAATTGCTTCGGTGCACGACCCCAAGGTGCCAGCAATTTTATATCAGATGAACATGTCAGTTGAAGATTAAAAGAAAACTACCGCATTTAGAGGATTATAGATTTATGAAAATTATAATTTCAGGTCTTTTTGTGTGCGATAGTTGCCGAACTGCTGTGCATATACCGTAATATATATGTATATATATGTGTGTGCATAGTTTTGTTATTACATAATTCAGTTGGACGGAATGTTTTTGAGCTAGTTACTTGCCAGTGGTGATTTGTTTTGACTTTTCCGATGCACCGAATTGCAATACGTATTATTTCTGTATAATACATGTATACACGTTGCGTTGAATGAGAGAAATCGTTAACTTACGACATTTTTCAGCTTCTTACATTGTATATGTGTATATAATGATTGTTGATATACATAGTTACAATATTACATGTTATAATTATGCAGGGATATCTTGCACAATTTTATACGTGCATGCATAATTTAATATTACACACTCTAGTATTATACACATAATGAGGCGCGAAATTATTTTTTAAAAACTATAATTCGTATTCGAAATAACCTTGTAGAAACGTATGTATTAGAAAAATTCGTTACCAATGAATATTGTGTCGATTGCAGTATTGAATTTAGAATGGCGATGTCAATGTAACGACGATGATGACGATGATGATCACCAATAATGAGAATGCATGAGATAATAAATACCGACCAACTTGTCTCTCTCTCTCTCTCTCTCTCTTCCACGCTCGCCATGTCGTTTCCGTTTTTCTTACGTTCTTTTTTCATATCCTGCAGCTTTAATTGTGGTCGACCCGAAAAGCCACTAGCGAGAGGATAATAGCCGGACAAATATTAACGGCGATAAAAATCGTCACAAGCGTTCACTAACCCGAATTAGGTCTGATTCAGTTTTCAATATTAACGACTTTCCTCGGACGTTGAAATATAGGTTCTATGTGTCGCCCTCCTCCCCCCCCCCCCTATTTTAAAAAAATCATCACCTTAATTATACGTTTTCGTTATCAGCATCAGTGATTCTATTCAACACGGCCTTTGAATTTTAACACGTGGATACATTACGCCTGTATGCGCGTAATTAGGTACACGTATGAGAAATATATTTGAAAATTTTTTGCACTGGGAATGAAAAAAAAAACAATGCACACTGCAACTCGACTGTTACTCCGCGGTCTGTTAACTCGTGTTATGGAGAGGCGAAATCGTCTCGAATTCGAAATTGTATCAGATTTTTTTAATCAGATACAATATTATACGAGTGACGACGAACAAACTTTCGACGTCGAGAGAGATCGAGTTTTGAAAAATCGACCGGCGGTTATGGAAACAACCTTTCTAGGTATAATATACGTGAATGTTCATCGATTCGGACATAATGAAAATTGAAATTCGAACACCGGCGAATTATTATACATACGCGATGCGTTAACGATACACTCCGATTATTTGTTAAACATACTTGCAGAAATTGCGAAAATCTCTTACCTCACGGTCGACAATGAGCCGAATACCTCAAACGAATGTTTGCACTGCAGCATTCTCACAACAATTGAACAGCACACGTTGCATACGCTTTAAAAATATTCCGCATATTGTTGTTATTTTCTTTTCGTTACGACAATTTTGTTAGCAGTTATTCAAATCTGGGACAGTATGTGGGTCAGTGGGACTTTGCGTCTGCTACGCAATCGCGTATATTATGCATCCTATATCGTTGCACTTGTACCTACTTATACCTGCAACCATATCGCACGTAATACCTTGTATAATATCCGAGGTGTACGGATAAATCGATCAATCTCAATTCTGGAAAACGGACGATTATTCTCGGAAGTCGGCGCTGAAAGTAATTAAAATAAAAAATAATTTACTATTTGTAAAAAGTTTCTTTTGGGTGAAATGAAAGATTCTGTGATGAAGATGAACGTTCTATGTTACGTGAAGGATCGCGCAGATTTGATTTTTCACTTTTTATCGCATTTTTCGAATTTGTGAAGAAACGCGTTGTTGTGCCACTTTAATTATTGATTCTTTCCTGACATTTGTGTATTCGACCCAAAGATCACGATCCGTAACACAACGATGCATCACAACCGGGAATCTTATTCACCTAAATTGTTTCGTATTAAATTATAACTATTTTACGAGATTGAACTAATAATGAAAAAGTCGTCGGATAAAATTCTCAAACATCAACTGGAGACTTGATATTACAAGTCCGGGTCTTCTTAGCGACGTAAATTGATATTACGATTGGTGCAAGCGATGAAAAAAATTGCTATTCAGGATACTTCGTAAATTAAAAAAATGTAGGTATAAGAGTGAAAAATCAACTGATTGCGATCTTCCACTTATCGTTAACGTAAGACGCTGATCTTTTGGAAAATCGCTAATTATTTTCTACCGAAACACCCTAAACACACTTTAAATCCATCATGGCCGAGGAAACTATTTTTCAGCGCTTCGTCAATTATCGCAATTATCACTGTAACATCGTTCGTTTAATCGTAATTATCGAATCTTCAATTCTTTGCGAAAATTTCCCTCGATCGGATTACGATCGCGTTATGCAGCTTCCAAGTGCAGCGAAGACCTCCTTTAGTTCGACGAACAGATTTAGCGACGGCTTTAGGAGTGTCGTAATTTCCTTGACGGAATTACCGTAGCGTCGTTTAGCCGCTTATACTTGGAGGAGATAGAGAGCCTCCTCGTGCAGCGGCGTTGCCTAGAAAACGCGTAGGTGTGAAAATTCCTGTCACACAAAATTATACACCTAAATGCACCCGGATGAACGACGCGCGCCATTCGCGGTCAAATTTCCGATTGTTTTTCACAAAGGCATCGGTTTTGCTTCTTCGTTGTTTTCTCTTTTTTTTTTTTTTGTTTTTTCTTCGTTTTAAATTAGGGCATACCCGGGCTTACCTGACGCGGTTGGGCCGCACGTGTCGTCCGTTAATTGCACTTTTGTAATTAACTTATCGTTATAATATGCACGCGTGCATCGAGATCTATAACAACAAGGGTACGTATATAACGCATATACATCGCAATACTAATGAGATCTTTGCTCTCGTTCTTATTCCTAAATTTACGTATGTATATATAGTATATACGCGTGTATGCACGTGTCAATAATATAATAACGTAAATGTTGTATATATTTTAAAAAACGATCATGGTTGATGGAATTGTGTTAATGGGTCAGGTGGTGAAGAAGCATACATGCACGAATGTTACACATGTGCAGTCTTGCACAAGCCCGAAACAAAAGGCTGGTAAACAATCAACAATAATAATGATGACGACGATTATCAACTTTATACTTTGCAGTACACGTGTTGTGTATACGGTATATACATATATACATATATATAATATGTGTATAAGCAATAATTACGCAAAAGTTTGAAAATATAACTAACGAAGATCGAAGATTGTATAATAAATTGTGTGTGTACGAATTGCTGAAATAATTGATGATAAAACAATACATTGGCAAACGGCAAGTAACATAATATATATTATACAACTCGAATGAATATCCTATAGCATAAAAATTGATATTACAATTGGACGTGATTTAGAATCCCCGCAATGTTTATTCAATTTAATTATCATACGCTGCTTGCGGTATCGATTCTTGAAAATCTCAACACATTGCGCACACAATTAATACGTGAAATAGGTAAATGTTGCACGCATGTATAATAAATACACGTGTAAAACTTGTTCCATACGCTCGTGCACCGGGAGCTTTGTCGTAAGCACCAGGCACTGACTTATATTACTCTGCGCCCGGGTTGCCCAACCCTTTCGAGAAAGGAATGTTACAGCGCGAACTACCCGAGCAACTATCGGCGAGAATCGCCCGATGGCACGCGCATGTGCATGTATAATATCAATGCTCCTTGCCACTTTTCCTTCCGTCGGACGTTTAGCAGCGTTTAACTGCAGCGGACCGCGATTCGCTCCACTCTTACGTTGTACGAACGTAAATTACGGATACTAAAACGCGTATTATATTTATTACAGGTATGCAATCTAGGCACCGTTGAGAAACCGCGGCAACTCGCAAATTTTTCACCCAACGTGCCGCACCGCTGCAGTTATCTCGAATCGTCGCGAAAGATTGTTATTCCATTTTTTTTTTTTTTTTTTTGGTTTTTCAAAGAATTTTTTACTTTTGGCTTATCGTATTCAATTTATAACGTAGCGCGTACAAAATACGGTGAGAAACGTGCCGGAGGACATTTTGTTCCTTTTTGTACAACGTTGTTACGTATTTATGGTTCACGATTTGTTTATTCTATAAACATGACAAATAAATTAATTATTCTTCTCTCTCTCTCTCTTTCTCCGTATCGTTTGTTGGGAAAAGAGAAGATGTACGTATTGGATCAGTCTGAACATGCATCGGCAGCATCTTCGAGATCCGGGAATAATCTTCCGTAAGTTTGATATCAACGACCCCTTAAGACCGATCCGTTATACCCAGCAAAGTGTGTCTGTAATACCACTTTCACTGCAGACCGTTTGCGCCGCAGGTGCGCGGCTGCAGGACGACTGAAAGGAGGATATTAATATATATATATATATATAGGGTACGAGGACGGTACGGCCGAGGGGAAAAATCGTCGAATTGCGGAGAGAAGTAGCGGAAGATCGTTGAAGAGAAGAATGACGGGTAGCGAAAAGGCGAAGAAAAAAGAATAAAAAACAACAAAAAAATCGAATATCAATCAGAAACGAATGATTAAAAAAAAAAAAAAAAAGAAAAAGAAAAGGAACGAAGGAAAAGGGAAGCGCGACTCGCGCCGCGTGCGGCGCGGACAGTTCGCAATTCGTATCGAACGGCGCAGGCGCGAGAGTGCCGATATGCCGAGAGCGTGCGAGATCCCACTCGCGCCACGAACTGCACGCCATACACACACTGAACACTAAACCAGCGAACCGACGGACGTGTGCCGCGTATATACCTTGTTGTTCTGTTTTTGTTTAAAAATACGAGGAACAACGGCGGGAAGAAGAAAAAAAAAAAGAGAGTAAAATAATAGTAATAATAGATATTTTTTTGAAACTCCGACGGTGTGTGACGTTCGACGTGTTAATCGCGGAACGGCAAAGTTTATTCGTGTGTCGCGGTTTGTATCTGGCTGATTTGAGAATTCCACTGCAATCCCGACGACCCTTGAAACTCGGGACGTGTGACATCGGGAATATCGTGCCATTGACAAAAATATTACGAGAGTATATGTAGATCGTAAAGACGTTTTTTTTTTTTTTACCCACGCACCGACTGACCATGGTTAGAACGTGAACTTGTACCGCAATTCGTTGGTTCGATTCGTTTCGGAGATATCGGGGCGGGAAGGATAAACGAAGAGAAGGAGGATAAATTTGTGCCATATTTGTAATATATTAATGCAATCGTCGAAGGACGAGGTAGTGGGGATTAATCGGATATTATATAGTGCGTGATATGCAAGTTCCTCGGAACCGTTTAACTGGTCGGTTCGCGTTAGTCGTATTCTACAATAGCGATAAGGAAAGTACAGAGTGTTTAAACGATTGTACGGCAGGAAGGAAGGAAGAATAGAAGAGAGAATAGAAGATAAGAAAACGCAGAAGCGCCGGTATAATATTATACAAATCGGCGGTAAATGTTTGTTTGTTAATTGGTGGGTGATATGATAGAGGAATCCCGCGTCGAGGAGTGGTGTATTAGTCAATCGGGTCAGATGACGGTCCAGGACTTCAAGTCACGCGGCACTACAGCCGTCGACGAACAGCTCACGATCAGCAACGATATACTTTCCCCGAGCAAGGATCACCTGGAAAACGAGAAGACGTCGTCGTCCCCTTACGGCGCATCGAGCAACGGATCCGTTCCCGCATCCGCGGCTAACCAAGACAGCGAAAATCTCCTTGGACGCGTTTTGGCCGGTGAGTATAGAGACGTGAATTGAGCGAAAACATGCGTATGGAAGAAGAAGAAAGGAAAAAAAATGAAAATAAAAATAAAAATCTCTCGAAACCTCCGAAAGGTTTATCCGAAACGTACGATTAATACCTAAATCGTATGTCGCAGAAGACGGATAGAACAGAATAGAACAGATTATCCACAACGGGGTGTACCGAAAAACCGTCGTCGGCCCGGACCTACGCGTAGTTAGCCTCCCTCGGGGTGCCCGATCCGCGCATAGTTTCACTTTCCAACGGGGCATAATGTAGGTCGAGACGTCCCTCGCGAGGCTAGAGTTCGTTGCTCCCGCGGCCTTCCAACGCGCCGCCTGGCCGTAATTGTTTCTCTTTCTTCGACGTCTCTCTCGCTCTCTCTCCCTCTCTATCCCGGTCTCTATCTCTCCCCCTATCTCCGTCTATCTCGTTTCGGTTTCTCCCGACAGTCATCAGGCAGGCAGTCCGGTCCTCTCTCGTTTTCCTCCTCTTATTCACCCCCGCCTCGTCCGTCATCTCGGCGAACTTCTCGACGGCGAGCCGCCCTCGCGCCGCTCTGCCTAGAAGAGGAGAGAACTCGCGCACCGACACATTCGCACGTCTAGCACGCGTTGTACACGCATACGTACGTATCCAGTACGTTGTGTATCATGCACGGTATCGCACACCGCGGACTCTAGCCTCGCGACGGGCGTTCCCTTCCACCGTTAGGGCAATCCTATTCGATCGTACACGTCGCGGATTGGCCACCCCTGAAGTGGGTCGCGAGGGGCGGCATGGGGGGAGGCGGTGGACGTCGAGGTGGAGGGGAGGGCCTTGACGAGAGGCTAGTTCGTTCACCCTGCCTGTCCCGTAACTGGGGCAAGATGAAATTAACCGAGGTTTCCCTCCCCTCCGCCCCTCGCTCGCCCCGCTTCTCGTTACCTCCCTCCTCGCCGCCCCCCGCCTCCCTGTTGCTCCGAACCTTCTCCCCCGACCCCCGCCGCCGCCGCGACCACCACCCCTTTCCCGTATCGTTACGTGCAAAAGCGGTTCTCCGGCTCGCGCGCACGCGCTGTAGGCGAATACTACGCTCGCTCACTCGCACACAACGACACGACGAGGACCAGGTTCAACAAACTTGAAACGGGTCGCCTCCCCCTCCCACCCCCACAACCCCCGACCACTTCGCCGCTTCGCGATACTCCGAAGGTCACCATCACTAACACGGATAACAGCGCTCGGTCATCCCGTGAATCGTGCGCGCACACACAGGCACACGCGTATGGATACTTGCGCACACGTGCGTATCGGTATTATTGTACGGATATTATTTACGCATGTGTAACGCGGGGTGTGCGTTTTATACGATGATCGGTGTGTCGTGTATCTGGCATATCCTGCTCCTTGAATTCCTGGTAGATAAACACCGTACGTACGTGTACGCGTTTAGTACGATTATGACGCAAGCGACTCGCTTTTACATGCGTAATTTCGATTTTATTTTTCGTTTCTTTCTTTCCTTCTTGCTTGTCAGGCGACGTGTATCTATCTAGGTATCATTGATACAACGGCGCACGTTTTATCCGTATGTAGGTGTATTTTTTACGGCATGTATCCCAAATCAACTTCAAATAATTCAAAGACAATTGCCGAATTTTTTCAGGTATTTGTCGCAACTTGCAAGATGGTCCGGTTTGTGATCGAAGTTTCTTACGGAAATAACACGGGGAAAACTTTTTTCTCTCGGTAGAAAATATTTTGTTGCAAGAGTAACAATGTTCAAACAACATCCCGTAACCCGGATCGTAGATTACCAATTTATTTTCGCCATTTATTCAGATCTGATTTTGTATTAAATTTTACCGCGTCGTCGGAAGTAAACGTATCGAATTCCCTCCCGTGTACCATCGTACACTAGATTTATAAGCCGAAAAATATGAATTCAAACGATCCTTACGAACAAATCTATTTCCGCCCAACATGTTACCCAGGGTTGCTTGAACAAGGGTAGAGAAAGATTCCACTCCTCTCTTTCCGTTGGAAATTATTTTTGGCACGAGAAACGAGAATCGGACAAATTGCTACGATGCACGCGTGTATGCATGCACCTACGCGAAGGAGGCAAATAAATATCCGTGTGACACGCGTTACGCACTTACGTAAAGAGATACTGCAGCGGTGAAAGTGGGCGCTAACCGGACCGTGTCGCGATCACTCTCACCTTGTCTCTCCATTACGCGGCTATCCTCGACGGCAGGGGATCCCCTCTTTCTCGATTTCCTCTCGACGTATTATACTTTCTCCCTGGTCTCCTCCGACTACCTGTAGGTACGCGCAACCACATGCGTATATACGTATGTTTGTCACGGTAGCGCTTCTCTCTTATTTACTTTATTTCTTTCTTTCTTTCTTTCTTTCTTTACACGCACGTTCTTCTCCTCCCTGTTATCATCGTCATTATTATTGTTACTATTGTCATCATACTCCGCATCCCCTTTTTTGTCCATGGTGTTGCAGCATCAGGTGTCGTTTACTTCTCCTCTCTCTATCTCTCTCTTTCTTCTCACCTGCAACACCTTGCTCCGGCAACCTAGTTTCCTTAATGCTTTTGTATAGAATACCAAGCGTGTATCATCATCCTCATCGGAAACACTGACCTGCCCTCTTCGCGTACAACGAGTTTCTTTCTTTCTCCGCGCCCCTGCGCGAGACAGGTGTATATATATATATATATATATATAATGTAGAATTTTTGAGAGCATTACTTTTTCGTATCTTTCATTCGTTGTGTCTTTGCGCGCGCGCGCGCGCGTGTGTGTGTGTGTGGATGATTTTTTTTTTTTTACTTGTGTTTTACCCACTTTCGATATGCATATGCTATTATATATTATATTATGCGTAGATATCGCTTTAAGTGATCGTTCCGAAAACAGTTTCGGTTTTGATGTCAAGTTTACTTTCCGTTTTTACTTTTTCTTTTACTTACGTTTTGTTATTCTTAATTCGTTCGTATGTTTCGGCTCTTGGTCACTTTTTCATCATACGTTATAATCGCTTGCGCATGTACATATACATATAATGCGAATTACAAACACTCGAGATAAGATAAAAAAAACAAATTTTACCTCCCCGACATCTGTGTATCGGTGAGAAAAAAAAAAAAAAAAAAGAAAACAAATGGAGACTCGATTTTCTCTTGCAAATTTCGCTGCCGATTACTTTTGGGAATTCTGAGTTTACAGTGAGATTGTTTGTAAATAAAATTTTTGTCAACCGAGGTCGCGCGATTAATCATATCATAAAACCGACGATGATTTTAATTATCAACAATACGATTGACACAGCTCCGTTAGAAATAAATAACGAAAAGATGTTATATTCTTCGAGCATGATCGCTTCGAAATTTCCATTCCCACAGGCATCGAAATATCTGTCGATAATTCCGATCGACTACTTTCGAAGGTGCAGAAAAAACGTAAAATATAAAAAAAAAACGAGAAACTTGTCGTTCGAGGTCTTCTACGAACAAGTGGAGAAAATGAGGCTTCAACGTACAGCCAAGGGCGGCGGATGGGTAAACATCCCTGACCAAGGCGAATATCGTATCTCGGGGTGTCGCAGGCTCTCTTTTTTGGCCGGGTACATACATAACAGGAACGTCGTCGGCCGTTGAGATCTTACGTCACGACGACGACGACGACGGTTCATTTCGTGAAGCACCGTTCGACGTCGAAACGTGACTTGGTATTAGGTGGGGGGGGATAAAAAAAGACAAACAGATAGAGATAGAGAGAGAGAGAGAGAGAGAGAGAGAGAGAGGCCGCGCAGATATAGCGGTGAGTCGTCGTCGTCGTCGTCGTCGAGTTGTAGCTCTAGCTCTAGCTCTAGCCAGCGCATAGCCGCAGCTGAAAAGTCCGCCTAGCGGAGTGTCGAAATCATTGGGTATTTTCTAATTGCGTGACGCCGGCGACGGCTGGCGAAGTCTCGGACTAGCCAACGCTAACCTCAAAACCGAGGCGCGGGCAATGCCCTAGACTCGCGGCGGGCGCCTGGTGACCTCGATCCCTGGGAGGGCGCCCCGGGCGAGGCTAGTTCGTCGACTCGGTTATTCTCCTCCTCCTCCTAGCCTCGCGAGGGGCCCTCCTACTCCCCCCCCCCCCCCCTCCGACGCCGACGCCGACGCCGACGCCGAGCCGTTGGCTTCTTCGTTGGTTACGTACGTAGAGCTCTCTGGGCTTGTAGGTTTAACTCTCCTTGACGGTTGTTATACACTTGACGATAAACCGCGGGGCGTTTGGACGGAACGAAGATTATAATATTGCTCCTCGTCGTCGTCGCGCATGCGTCGATCGTGTGGAAGCTTTTATTTTCTTCTTTTTTCGTTTCTTTTTTTTTCTTTTTTTTTTTTTTTTTTTTGCCAAGGTGAATAACCCCCATCGAGGTCGAGAACGAACGAACCGCTATCGTCTGTATCAGGAGTTGACTTTGCTCTTATCAGTCAGTCACGAAGCTCACCCTTCGTTGATTAACTTCAAGTCGGTGTAACGACGGGAGATCGATCGATCGATTCGCGAAACTCTTTTTCAAGCGATATAATTACCTCGCGATCCGACACAGCGAGATTGTTTACTCAGCACCCTGGTTTGCGTGTGATAGGAAATATGAAAATCTCACCATGCGTTGGTCAGTATGCTACTCGTGAGTCACGGCTCACTGTGAATGGAAAGTAAAAGTCGTGAGTCGACTGTCCCTCTCTCCTTCTCGGCGTACCTACTATTTTACTCCGGCGAGGAGAGGAGAGGAGAGGAGGAAAGGCTTCATCACCTCTTCCCGGGTACCGGATGCCAACGAAAGCGAAAACACCTCTTAGAGCTGCTGGACCGATCTTACACGCCTCTGTACTTTCCTCCTTTTTATTCTCCTCTCATACTTAACGGGGTGCCCCGTGGTCGGTTTCGACGTTGACGTTTGTGTATCTAAATACCAAATTCCGCGTATCTCGAAAGCGAAAAAGGGCTTGCCAGCCATATTCTATACGATATTGATATTGCCACACGCTATTCTGAACGAAAGCACTCCGACACATTTTTACTTGACGTAGAAATAAAGAAATTATTGCATGAATTGTACGAATTTACTGTTGCAATTTCTTTAAGCAACTTATTCTTTTCCCTCTTCTTCTTCTTCTTCTTCTTCTCCATTCAAGATCAGTTGACTTTCCCTCTCGGTCATCATCTTCATTTTATCTTCCTGCAAGCTGTACGGAGTACCAATCCGCTGAATTTTGCAACTGCTGCGATTCGCCTGTCTTAAATTCAGAAAGGTGTATAGTAATCACGAAAATTGGGACTTTGTTGGAGGAATTTTGAAAACTGGGACACGAGTCCGTCGTCGCTTCGAACTATTCGCGGATAGGCAGGGTATATAGATTAGGGAGAAAGATTAAACCAGACGAGGGGTTGGCTTGAGCAGGGTTGACTCGACGTGGAACGCGGGAAACGGAAAACTCGAGGTCGCCGACCTTTGACCCGTAACTTCTAGCCGAGATACGTCCTCCCCCGTCGCTCCCTGCTACAGCTGTAACGCAACTAACCGACTCGTACATAATTTTATACATATATATGTCTATACGTTATATTATACACCGTAATACAGCTCCTTCAAATACCAAACTGTCACCGTTTCCTACTCCGGCGTATGATATACATATAATATTATACAATAGACCTGCGCGTGACTTCTCTCTGGTTACCTCTCGTTACCGCGACCCTTACAGCTTATTAGTTTGGAATTTCTCTTTACATTATCAATGGGGTAAATCTGCGAACGTAGGATAAATTTATTATTTTCTACAATTAATCGAAGCGATAGTCAATTTTTTTTTCCTCTCAAACGTTTTCAGATTCGTTAACTTTCGGAAACGGTACCGTTCAATTATTTTTATCGTCAGGGTGAAACGCAGCAATACCATGTGGTTTTAAGCTCCAAATTTGTATATTCAAGGTGCGCAACTTCTAGAGGTTTTCGTGTCGTAAAGGCTGCCCAATATTACCAAAATTTCGTGGGAAAACGTCGAAAAATGTTCAATTTTCCGAGAATTTTATTTTCACAAAATTCTCTCCAACGACAAAAAAGTTTTCGCACATTCGCGTTGCGGTACGATTTTCGTTACGGAATTAATCTTTTTCAATCCTTCGCCTACAAAGAGCCAATGAGACCCCGTGGGATGAGATTCGGCCCGAATTAGGGCCGAATTGATATCGTTGTCCACTTATCCGCCCGCCTGTCCGTGTACAATTATACGCGAATGTGTGTACACACGTGGTAGGATGCGTTTACGGAGAATATCGTACGTAGGCGATGCTCGTCGCATCGGCGAGCGTTGGTCTCGCCGCCAGAGGGGCGGGAGGGCGTTTCGGTGTGTACCGCGAAAATAGCTGCGGCTCGCGGGGGAATCGGAGCTGACCTCGTTAGCCGGAGTGGCAGCTTCCCGGGGTGAACGACCTCGCTCTCGCAACCCCCCGACGCAGGCGCTCGACGGCCGACAACCCCGAGAGAGATATCTTTCCGCTCCCGGCCCAGCCTCGAAACCTTCCCCGTTTCCACCTTCGCGTCCTAATTAGGCCCAGTCCTGGCTGACTACACCCCCTGCCGCCCCCCTAACGCTCCGGCAATCCCGAATATGTCAGCCCGGCCGTGCCGAGGTTCTTGTTTCGTCGGCGATCGATTATACGTGTTGTTATATGGTATATTTTCTTCGGCTAACCGATGGGGATGATCGTTTCGGTGCGATTTTAAACATCCCTATCCTACCCACGTGATTTCAGCGATCGGGAAATGTTTTTGAAATTAAATTCATTCCGCTTGAACGATCTTGAAAATAAACGCAAGATTGTAAAAAGTCAGCGAAAAAAAAAAAAACAAAATACGTTCCACGTATCATTGTACAGATATGATGAATAATAATGTCGCGTATTATTTGTTTTACGTACAATGTTTTTCGACGCGGCTGTTTTGTAAATATACGCTGAATGTAGTAATATAATAAATTGATAAGATGAGAAAACACGATAGTACATATTTACGTGCGCACGCGTATGAATATATATATTTTACCAAGCATTCTACACGTACGTTAAATCTGCGCTATAGATAGCGTGGTTCTTATCAAAATGTTTATACATACACGCACGTTTCGGTTGATCTCGAGTACCGACTTCCGCCCACGCGATATTTACAAGCAATAATGATTTTCAAATTTATTAACAGTCGTATCGGATCTTTCCCCTTCAGTCCCTCCTCACACCCTTAATGTGACTGCACCGTCACGGTTATAAACGTTATCATTTGTATCTACTACGCAGACGGTTACGAAAACATATGTATGCGCAAAGTTTCGCTTTGTTTAAAAGATCAAGTATGTAGAATTTGTCGTACAGGCGAGAAAAATATAAAAACCTTTCGACAAAACTGTTTAGTTCCGAAGTCATAACTCACTGGAAATAACCTTTGGCGAATTTTATTTCTTCGTTCTTGTGTATTTCTTGCACCCTTGTAGAAGAAAATTTTGAAGAAATAAAAAAAAAAAATTCCAGCAAACGCGTTCCACCGACTTTGAATAATTGCTTGACAGTGAATGATTTCTGGTTCGAGAAAAAAAAAAATAAATAAATAAATAAAAACGAAACGTTTGCCTTCGTCTATAACCTTTTTTCCATACCTGTGTAGAAAAAAAGAAGAAGAAAAAAAAAACAAACACAAACCGAAATGTTTTACCGTTTTTTATATTCCTAAATCCCGACACCCGCGTCCGTCCAATCCTTTGAGTCTAATCCTTTACCGGACTTTTTACAACGCGTCCCCGAGTTTGCGAACGAACTCCGCTGTGCAATTGACTTACAATTGAAAAGGAGGGACAATTTTCCCAGCGGTAGAATGACGGAGTAAAATATCTCTAAATAAACACCCTCCGAGTCGTTTGCGTCGTTGGCTTCTTGACTTACCCTTTTTATTTTATTATATATATTGCACTACCCTCTTCTTACCCTTTTTTCGCATCCGAGTTTTTAAACAGCGGAATAACCCGTTTTACACGTTTCCAAAACAATGTTTCGTAGCCGTTGGGATGTACGTACAGTTAAGGGTTGCGGATTCATGCCGGTTGTATAATTTTGGTTGTAAAAAAATTCCGACGACATTTTCACGCTTCTCTCAATCTTCCGCACAGCATTTTATTTTTTTTACACAAACCAGACCTTCCCTCAAGTATCGTTTCAACCCTTCATGGGATTTATGCGCTATTTGTATTACACCCCCGCGAATCCGCTGAGAGTAGCGTTTCTTTTTTTTTCTTTTTTCAACCTTTAATCGCAAACAATTACCCAGGCTCCGGCTTCACTATCCTAAATATATTTTATACACGCCTAATTGACAATCACACACGTATATTTCATATTCTGTTTTGTATTCTTTTATCTTTCTCTCGCTTTATTCTACTTCGCACATGTTGCATCCGTTACACTTGACACATCTACTTCTATTAAAATAGTACGTACATACATATTTAACGAGTGTGCAGATATTGCAGAAATAGAAAAAAGAAAAACAAATCTTTGATGACATGTAGCATATCCAAACCCGTATCAACCATAAAAAATTTTTCTCCTTTTCATTTATTTATACATAACCTCTGCCAGTTATTATTCGGACTGTGAGATTCGCAGAAGGCGTTTAACGTGACTTAAGCGTTATACTCGCTGTCTTTGTAAAGAAGGTATACACGTATAATATTTTAATCTCGCACCGTATATAAATATATATGTATGTGTACAAGTTACTTTCTGCTGCACAACGACGCGCGTTACGAAATTCTTCTGTATACGTGTTATAAAAAATGGTAGAGAGAGAGAGAATTTAGTGTAATACGTAGATACGTGTTTACACGTACAGAGTAGGCACCTGTATAATAATATAACATGTACAGACGAAGAGTACGCGATTGGGATATAGCCGTAATACGAGTGTATGTAGGCCTTTCGCATTGGCTGGAATGGGGGGAAGACGTGTCATTGACCCTGAGTTTAAGAAAATTGGGCCTCCTTGACAGCGGGATATTGCCTCACGATTCCACGAGACACGACGACGTTGCGAAAGCTACGCGCCAGTGGTGCTCGCGCCCATTTTACGACCAATCTCTTACGATAATTCCGGTGAATTGTCATATTTTCTCCTTCATCAATCTCAACAATTTTTTTACCCCTGGTTTTAAAATCGTCAACATCTTCACCCATATTTTCCTTAACCGTTGTTATACGTATCTTGTAAATTCTCTGTCTTTGGTGTAACACATATATATATATATACATGTGCTTATGTATTTAAATATGTATATTATACCTCAGGCAAATCAGTCGTTTGCGCAACACTTCCAGCGTAGTGTCGTTAGATTTATTTTATAACCCGTTGCATACGTATAATATAAGTATATACATATATATATATATATATTATAATATATACATTCGTGTATGTATACTTGTGCTCGCGATAAGCCTATCGTACGCAGATGAAGACATATATTATGATCGTACGTATTCGCTCAATGAGCTGTCGGTTGGTTGAAATTTTGTCTTTATTTAAAATTATTTTTATGCTTGATATCGGTCGAAGACAGATCAGATGTGCGGGTGAAGCGTGAGATAAGCTGTTCGAATGAAATTCTGTCTCTTTTTATTATTGATACAGTAATGACTATATCGGAAATAACAGTAACGATATTGCAAAATCTATATACATAAATTCAAATCTCTGTCGTCTCTTTTTTTTGTATCGACGACGAAAGAAAAAGAAATGGTAAAGCACGAGTTGAAAAAAAGAATTATTTGGGACAGTAGTAAAAATTGTACAACATCGACCGTCTTTCGTGTACAGTCGATTCTGCTCCAAGGACTGCGACTACCTTCTGCCTTCGCTCCCAGCAGCCAACCCCCCAAAGCAACCCTCCCGAACAGTCGCGGGTCGCGAGTCCGTCGAACTTACCCGAGTGACCCTTAACCCGGTCAACTCTAGGTTATAACTCCACCCTCCTCCCCGCCCTTCGCCCTACCGACGCAGATACTGACGTGCATGAATATATATATACATACATACTATATGCATACGAATCGCGTAGGTATACGTATGGCAGGGTATAATAGACATTTACAGGCTAACCTATTTCCGTTTATATCTTCGATTCCCAGGTGCAACCGGCACCTACGTACCTATGCATTTGTCCATTACTTTTTGCAACGTTTCTCTTTCCTCTTTTTCATACGTACGTAGCACGATTTTTGCTGTACTGATTTGGATATCATCGTATAATTTTAGAAGTATAACTCTGCAGCTTACCGCGTTTTTTTTTTCTCTTCTTTTTGATTTCTCTACGAAAGAAAATCGAACATGTTGTCAAGTCGACTGCAGAAATTTAACTATTAAGCTTCTTTGTCCTTTTTTTTAATATTCTTACGTTCAATCTTCTTAACTCTCGCATATGTCCCGAAATTTAGTAATCTTTGCGGGATGTTTGATCTGAGAGAATTTTCTCATTCTGTTTTCGACAACTGCTGCTGCTCGTGTGCGTTCTGCAATACGTTAAACCGTTTTTATACTATACATATTTACGTGACGTATATATCTGTTATTAACGTACAATAGCGCGAAAGTTTGCGCATCGTTATATTTTAGTTTGAATGTTTTTTGCTCTTTTTTTCTTTTTTTACATCACCGTCGTTACGTACACGATATCGCGTACAGTGTTACGTGCGGTGAGAAATTAGAGGGGAAAAAAGTGATCTAACAATAATCACGGGCATTCGAATTGCGTGTAGGTATGATATGTATGCCGTTTAAGGAGTTGTGTATGTATATCGAAAATTTCAAAACAATTCCTACAGTATATTATACATATTATATGTACGTACGCAGGGTGTGTTATATTGCTGTTTGAAATTACAAGGCATATAATGGATAATCGCTCACCCACTATACCATCTAGAATTACGCGATTTTGTAACATGCACGCGGTCTTGTGTGTGCACCTTGCAAAACTTTCACTAACTTTCCATCTAATCGGCCTAGGTTATATATGTATGTATATATATATATATATATTAAAAAACATGTGCAGTCCCAGTCGAAGACCGCGGCGTTCGATAATGATAATTCAGTAGTCGGCCGTTGATTTCCTTTCACTATTTTAAATTGTCAATTTACTCTCGCACTGCATCAAGCGTTCGCTTTTTCGGACGAATTTTTGTAGATTTGATATCAACGATCGGAGCAAAAACCGATTAAACAATTTGGAATGCAAAGTTTGAGGAATAAGGTGTAGAATAATACTTTGTAAACACGTATGTGTAACATATACCTACGTATATAACGTAAGGAGTGAAGGCTCGACGAGCTTTCACTTCTTGTCGCTAAGCTGCTGCAGCAGTTGCGAACGAAAGTGTCTAAATATAAATATATTTATCCATACCTGTGTCTCGTGACATTCCAATCGTATACCTACCGTCAATGTTCAGTGAACACTTGCGTGCAAGATGTATGCACATATACCGCAGGCGTGGCGTATGCGCGAAGATACCTTGCAAAGAAATGAAATTGATAAACATTTCGGACATATCATTGATTCGACAAACAATTTCCCGGAGCAGTGATTCAACGAATGAATCGTCATCGCTCTATTCTTATATCGATCAATTTACGTTCCGATCGAAGTATCGGCGGAAAATAAACGCAACAGCAATTATTTAAACAAAGTAAAAAATAAACAACAAATAATTTGTCGTTCGTATTGTCACGTGTGTATCAAAATAAGATGAAGGAAAGAAAGAAAGCGAGAGAGAAAGAGAGAAAAATCGCTTGCGCAAATCGGGGTTGACGGTGTGCGGTGCTCCAAAGCCGTCTTTTAAAAGTTAGAATTCTATTCCGAGTTACATAAAGGCAGACAGACGTCAGTTTGTACCTACGCGTTTGCAGCAACGAGTCAGGCGCGCGGTTTCGACATCGCGGTTCGTTCGTTCACCGGGTTCTCCTGCGGGTCTCTTTCCCAACCGAATTTCAAATCACAGGCTAGAATCACCTCGGCCTGCCTCGCCGCACCTCCTCCTCCTCCTCCTCGTCATCATCATCATCATCGCGACGATCGTCATCCTACATATACGGTAGAACCCAACCCTTCTTCGAACGAATTCATTTAAAACGCAGCTGTCTTTTACTTACACTTTACGTATAACGGTACGTAATCTCGGCTCGTCGAATTTTACGTTCAAGGAATTTTCCGAAGAAAGTACTAGAAAATAAAACGACTTTTACGCGTGTAGTAACTGATTACGGTATAGCAGGTCACAAATAACGATGCGTAGTGCGAAAGATTTTGCGCGAAATTTAAGAATGAAAATATTCACGTGTGATGGCGGAAACTAATGAAAGGAAAATGATGAAAAAAATAAATTAAACGCGATTATAGAATCGAAATTCGTAAATTATTCTACTACAATGCAGAGACTTGGCAGGTAAACGGGATTGATTGCCGGTTGATTGATTTTGAGATTGGAGAATAGAGCGGGATTTAAATGGGAAATTGGTATAAAACGAAGGGCGAAGGAGAGAAGGCTGCGGGTGCTGGTTCTCGGTTCACGGTAACGCAGGGAAACAGAGCGTGTCACGTGCAATATTTGTTGCTTGTTAATATACATGCATATATCAGCCATTAGGTGTATGTATAAGTGTGCGATCAACGCCCGTTCCCTTGGACGTTTCGTCGCCGAGGCACACAATGGCGACGATTGTAGAGATCTTTCTTTTTTTACTCCCATCTAAGACTGTATAACGGCGGAACTACATACGTACAACAACGAAGCAATTGTTGAGAAATCAGTTAGAAAATCAAAAATAAAAATAAAAAATAAATCAACAAATAAAAAGCGATCAGAGAATCGCATTGGATCAGTTGTTTCGTCTAATTCTAGCGCAGTTTCATATCGTTTCTGTACCACTTCATTTTTTATTTTCGATTAGTGCTCTCGCATCATTCGATACAGAATTCGAGAAAAATCGAGGATCTTGACATGCTTTTTTTTTACGTTGTTGACACCGTCTTTTTATCTATTTTTTTTTTTAACAATTCTATTTTTATCTAGTTGCAAATCGACCCTCTCGTTAAAAATCGCGACAAAATTTACGAATTCGCCTATTACCGTATGTGACAATTGTTATGTTTAACAACTATCGGCAGAAAATTAGAGATATATAGTCTACGGGGATGTTGCGCTGGTTCGCGGAGGGCGTGGAGGGAGGCGGCGGCGGCGCATGCGTCGGTAATTCTCAAGGCCTTGCCGAGGCATTAGCTGCTGTTTGAGTTCGCTGTTTGTCCTACTTTCAACGTACCCGCGGTCAACGACCCGCTATGCCAAGTGGGTGAGAGAAGGATCGAGCAAACGCGAGCCCAAGGTGGCCATCCCCCCCCACCCTCACCGCCGCCACTCAACGCGTCGAAATCTACACCGACCAACCAGCACAGAGATAACCGCAAAAGTTCGGCCGCGTTCCGCGAGCGGCGCCAGTAATCATTCGCGAATTCGCGAGGTGAGCGATTCGCGCCGGCGTATTTAAACGCAGCGTTGCGAGAGAACGCGAGACGCTGTCTGTTCGCGGCTACGTCGGTACGGTAGGAAATCATTCTGAAATACTTGGGACGTACGTACGTACAGGTGGACGGACGTCGGTATCGCAGCTCACTCGCGGTAAAGACGCGAGGATTAGTGATAACGACGCGACACGGTTAACGGTTATTTATTGTACGCGATCGCGTTGATGGTTTTCAGTTTTTCCTGGGTGGAAAATTTGGTATTTGAATGTTTTTATCTGGTTGTTTAATTATGTTTGTGAGGGAAAATTTTCGTAAGCATTGTTTAATGTATTTTTATTTTCATTTTTTGTTACAGGTAAGTTCGCAATACGAATGTGTGCGTGCAGATTAAGAACGTCTTTCGATACGTACGGAGTACGTGCGTCTGATACCGCAGTGAAATTCTGGAAAATCAACGAAGAGTGAGTTGAAAACAAATTATAACTGTACGCGGTGTACCGTATGTAGATATACCTGTAAGAACGGCGTATATTTGTAAACCAACGTACAACGGAAGGTTGAAAAATTGAACAATCCATCCGATTATAATTTCGACCTTCTCGAAATGTTATTTTTCACCACTGTAAGAATTCCCGGTTAGATTTATTAATACACGATCGACCTTGCCGAAACATACCGATGTACGTATAGGTATGCACACACGTATACATATAGAACGTGGGTGATTTTCTGAGGAAAATGAAGAAAAATAAATATAAAATGGCCGCGAGAATAAGGGGGGCAAGCGGCGCCGGCGCAAACAGGGAAAGCTCTTCCCCCGCGGTTTTCCTCTCCTGTCCTTTTCTCCTCTTCGCCTCCTCTCTCTCTCTCTCTCTCTCTCTCTCTTTTCCCCCTTCGCACAGGGGTTCGAGACCCCGTCCTCTGGCGCGAAGCGCTACCCAGTGTCATCCGCGACCTGGGTTTGTCAAGTTTATGGTCCGCGAGTCAGTTCGCGAAAGCAGCCGCAACCGCGTGACTCATCCACCGTATTTACGTGTCACTACGGATGGCCGAATAGGCGACGGAGAGCCTTGATCGGTACCGGATAACGAGCATCGATTCTCCGGGTATTCACAGAGCCGCGGAGACTTACGGCCGTTCCGTACCGGCTCGCCAGTGACGCGGGTTTTTCCCCGTCAAATACGGCCGAGCCGCTGATTCAGACCGACGACGATATCGGCTACCGCAGGATAAAACCGATGCGATGATAACACGACGCGACTTCGACCGAAATAAAAACGGAAGAGGTTAGTCTTTATGGACCCGGTTTTATGCCAACACGGATTAACGCGTATTGCGTGTTTACAATTTTTCATGCGCTCTGAACGAGTCCGTTATTCATAACGCACGTTACTCTCTCATTAACTCATTTTTTTCTTCTTTGTGTATATTTGTGCGTACGTTTTATTGCGAACAGTTTCGTACGATATGTGCTTTTCATTTCTGTCAATTTTCACCGCTCGAATATTATCATTGACTTTGAGAGATGCGGGTTGAAAAGTTTGTCTTTTAATCAACGATACACTAAAATTGCGTTAAAAAAAATTTTTACACAAGAAAGAATGGAAATTGCGCGGGCAGCTTTTAGCATAAATCCCTGTTTATCCCTGTTGAGGAGAGGGACTACCCGAGGGATTGTTTGGCATTGAAACGGGGCGTTATCGATTTCCGGGACTACTGCTCACGTGCTCCCCCCTCCCCCTCCGAACCGTTTGGCATTGACATTGCCGTCTGTCCGAGAGAGACAGAGAGAGAATAGGAGAGGAGTGGAATGAAGGGTGGGAACTGGTCAGCTAACTGACGAACGGGTTGCGGCGCCGTTTCGCAAATGCGGGAATTTGACGAAACCGCACTGATTTTTCCTCCTCCTCCTCCTCCTCCTCCTCCTCCTTGTATCGTTCCCCTTCGTTTCGTCTGGCCGCGTTTTACCCTCGCGGTTATTACGATTAGTTTACACGTATGTTCGTATACGTCTGTAACGTAACTCTACACACCGTTGGCTAACCGCGAGTTTAACAGTTCGCCGCTAGATCGCGCGTTGTACTCTTATACAGTGTATTTTATACGTTACATTTGCGTTGTATATGTATATTATATACATACCAATTTTAAAGAGGTAAAAATGTTATTTGGATCACGCTGTTACGATTTGATGCAATTATTATACAGATTAATTTGAGGAAGATGTTACAACAGGTTGCAACTCGGGTATAATAATAGACGCAGTGAACTTGCTCAAGGATACAGCTTCAAGCTTACAAACATACAACCTAATTGTAAGCAAAATGCGTCACCCTTAAACAAATAAATCATATTATACGTCTACGCTTGAAACATTTTCACCAACAGCGTTGCTAAAATTTTTTGTTCTCGTGAAAATTATAAACTTGGCACGAGGTTTCTTCCACGTTTTGATAACGTTTTTCTTTCGACCAACGGTAAAGATTTATTTTTTCCCCCCCATTCATAATATCTCTTAGCACGGGTAATCACTCTTCTTGTATTTAATTTTCTGAAACATCAACGAAATTGTTTTCGAAATCGGAGCGGGGGATGGAGGGATTAGAGAGCCCCGTGTATGTTTTATTACGGCGAGAGGTCGCGAGTGTAGAATGTCGGAGAAACGAAAATTGGTTTTCCGCAATCGAGGCCAGCGATGTAGAAGTAAGGCGGCACCTAGGTGCGTAATACGCATTTACGAATACCTGGCAGAGGATAATCACGCCTACGCTCTCGTGCATCGTGTTGCAACGATTTACCGCTCATAGTCTCACGGCCAGGCGATCTGACCGGGCGGCCGTTTCTTCTGGGCCCGACGCCGCTCTCGCGAATGGGGTCTACGTCCGCTATCGGGGCCTCAGGGCCGCGAGCGCTGGCCCCCCACCCACCCCCTCCCTGTCCTCGAATCGGGTGAACTCGCGCGAAAATCTCTGCGTGTGTGTGTTTAGCGTATACGTGTAAATGTAAATTATGTACACATATACACACACGGACGTATCGTCAACCGTAATATCTGAGTGGAAGAAAATTGTGGGGCTTGAGAAAAAAACAAAAAAAATAGAGGAGATGAAACAACATTTGTGAAAGAGAAAGAGAAAGAGAAAGAGAAGGAAAGCCGTCCGAGATTCGATGGTGTAACTTTTATACATACGTCGTCGAGTCTCGAGTGATGTGCAGTTAGTTGACTTGGACGAGAAAGAAAGTGCTTTCACCATTTCTCCTTCTATACGCGAGCCGCCTCCTCTTATCCCTACCTCTCCTTTCTTCATTCTCTTTCTCTTTCTCTTTCTCTTTCACCCGCGACCGATACCACGTATATTTATATATACATATATATACATGTAGAGAGAGAGAGAAAGAAAGAGAGATGTATATATATATATAGATACCGGCTGACTGCTTTTACTCTCTGCAGCGTCTGTGCGGCTGGAGAAAGCTGAGAAAACAAGGAACCCCCGCTATCGAGTCGCGTACAATTCACAGCTTTACGTACAATTTTCTGTTTCGGTCTTAAAAAAGTCTATTATTATTATTATTATTTTCATTGTTAGGTATATTTAGCGTGATACGGTATGAAAATACGGGTCATTTGTACCGAACGAATATTGATCATGGCTCTTGTACTCCCCGTAATTCTTTGGCTCGTTCTTCACCACGTGTAACTATATATGAAAATGATTAGGAGGATTACGCGGATAGGCGGTAAGAATTCGTACGCATCGGGCAAACATATCTCTAATCATTCGCTCCGCGTTCGCCGAGTGGACGCAACGTTTTACTCGCACCGTATAATCCACCAACGCTGTAAACACGGCCGACGTAAAGAGTTGAACGAAATTTGTCCTATATAACTCTTTTGTCTCGGAGTTGGGTGTTGCACGGGTTCCTTTTTAAATTTTTTTTTTTTCCTCTTTCTTTTACCAAAGTACTTTACAATCCGACCAGAGTAGACTCGTCGAGTAAACGATTTCGGCACCGGCTACTCGTTGCCTCCACCGACGGATATTTCGTCATCGGGCATGCAAGGTAGACGCATAGGTAGGTAATTGGCTTGTACCAATCGCTGTTCGGAGAGCTGAGCTTGCTCAGAGTTACGTGGCCGAGCTGAGAGAACTCCGAGAGAGTCTCTTGCTTAACACACATCTCCGTCGTTGTCGTCGACCGTCCTGGATCTCGGACGCTAACCCCGTCGTCGTCGTCCGTACAGAGATTCAAGGCCGATCAACTCTCGGCTCTTACTTTCACGCGCTGCAACCACCAGCCAACGCACTCGTATGTCATACCCCTCCTCTCTTTCTGCATATCTCCGTTGTCTTCTTTCATCTCGGTTTCTCTCGCTCGACCGCAATATTTTACATTTTACACAGAATTCGTAGTTTGAAACCATGTTTTTTTGTTTTTTTTTGTTTTTTTTTTTTTTTTCACCGCACTTCTCACTCGTCCTCAATTTTCCCATTCCTATTTTTCATATTGATCGAAGAAGATTCGATAACCGAGAGTATATTCATTGTCTGCCTGTGTTCGTATGCACATGTATTTGTACATGCAGATATTGGATAGGTTTAATGGGTGTAAAGGAGTGTTGCGACGGCTCGTGTTTTATCTCTCTAGAACAATAAACTCAACCAGGTCGTGTCTACGACCGGTTGGCCTTGCCGTGCTCCGTGGACCGAGACACACCGGCTTGCAAAATCATCGTTCGAATTAATTCCCCCGATCGGCGTTATTGTATCGCGCCAGGTAGATTATATACCTACGGGCACTGTACTCGGCTGTATAGATTATCATTGTTGTCGTTGTTGGTATTATTGTTAATATTATTATTGTACATACACCTATATCTATAAAAACTTTCGCAATTCGATCGTTGAAGTCTCCCTACGTAATAAATGCGGTGTAGTTTGTTCGGAAAATTACTTTGTACTTTGTACGTTGTACGAAATTCATTTTTTTTTTTTTTTTCAAACATAAACAAGTACGTACCTACTCGAGATCGAATCAAGTGCAATTAATCGTAAGTACGATGCGAAGAAAATCGTCGTTGCGTAAAATAAAACGATACTCGGTGTCCCTGTATCTAAGGTTGCACGCCCGTTTGAACCGTATAGATTCTAGGACACGTCAATTGTTGTGACACGTTTAAAAAATTTTTCGAGGTCGTTAACCTCGTGTCAATTAGTAAAATCGGCCGGCTGATGAGCTTATGTCCACACATACGTTATGACCCATTTTTGTTTCTATCTATTTCAGTGTCGTTACAACGACCTCTTACATCCATTTCCTTCACATTGTTGTGAACTGTTTTACCTCGTACGTACACATTGACAAAAAATTTATTAGGTACCAACACGCACGTATATAGTAAAAAAAACATACAAACACAAGGTCTTTATAGTATCCGATGTAAGAGACTCAGTCTCGTGGTTATTAGTACAGGGCGTATTATTATCGAATCTTGCCACGATTCTCAAGAACAAATCGTTCGTTCCTCTTTCTGTAACCCACACATGTATACCACACCTGTAACACACTTCATGTATGCTACATACATATATATATATATATATATATATATATAGGAACGGTCGTATACACGCGAACGGTTGGAAATATTATAACGGTAGATAATTCCCGGGGTTCAACTCGCGGGTGTTCTTCTTCTTTTATCGCGGTCTCTGGGAACAAACGCGAACAAACGCAAACCGAGGCTTGCGCTACGTTAAAGGACAACTGACTTCCGGTCCGACCTCCCCCTGGATTCCATCAATAGTTTTGCCTACCAGGAGATGATGCATCCGTCCTAATTGTACCCCTTAATGAATTACAATGAAATTCAACGAAGCTCGGTGTCCTGCAACAAGGCCCATCCCGATCTTTAACCTCCCGGGCATCCGCGCGCGTCTGTGTGTGTGTGTGATTTTGTTAATACGATTCTAATTAGGAATTTGTTTGGTATGTAATAACTACTTGTGTATTACAGACTAAACGTATGTACGTATGCTTAAAACATGCGAGCTTAATTTCTCTCTCTCACTCTCTCTCTCTCTTTCACCGGAGTGGAGTCGTGGCGCGCGTTAGCGTTGATAAAGTTCATTGGTCAGGGGTCGTCACTTCCTCAAACGGATGTATAAATACACTCTTGTTTCGATGACGTTGCTCGGTGTAATACAAATTACCAAATTAAAATCGTCCGTTCTTTACGCTTCGCGTTATCATTACACGTAGGTAGGTAGGTAGGTAGGAAACCTATCTTTGCATGTATCGTCGTTCTTCCATGCCGTACGCGTATCGTATCGCATCGCATCGCACCGCAGAGTGCGGAGTGGCGGGTGGAAAAAAAATTGACGAGAGTTTTTTTACTTTGTCAGCACGCGTTATATTCCGATCGCTTCGCAAGCTATTTCGTCTATTCTAACATTATTTTTTTTCATCAAAAAAGCACTGAATTTAAATGTGTTATTTGTTAAAATCTTGCCGGTCGTTGATCCCTGGCCCATTTATTCGGCTCGACGAACCTTTTCTCATCGCCGATTGGCTTGTTCCATCCACATAGGCGCCTAATCACTTTTCACCGTCGCGCTGCCTGCACAATTTCTTGTTGTTCAGAGATCACCGATTATACCATAGGTATATTGTATCGATCAATCGTCGACGTCGCGTGTTTTATTTTTTTTTTTGACTATAATTATTATTAATACGCCATGTCTAATTAAAAAAATCGTAATATCTGCTCGCGTCATATTGTACCTTCTAGTCGATAAAATCGCGGACAAAATATAAGACGGGTGGGAATAATTCGTATACGAAGGTAATGTGGAGAGATTGGTCGGTTGATTGATTAATTTTATTATGCCGTTGCAAGACTTTTGGAAAAAAAAAGAAAAATACAGGAATAGTAATAAAAAAATTAAAAAATGAACACAACGGTACTGTAAAGTGGAAAATTACACAGATACAATTAACCCTGATAGGTCAATCTGGGTGAATTTCACCCTAAACATTTTTAAAACTCTTCGTAGAATTCGGAAATAGACTTTCCTAGTTTTTCTTGCTCGAAATCAATTCTGCGAAACGAAAACTTTTTTTTCGTCCGTCTTATCTCTTAACTTTGCCGATACTTTTCAACGTTTGAACAATCAATTTTGTTTAGAAAAACTGAGAAAGCTTTTTCCGCGATCCTCGAACATTACCCAGAAATTTTATTTAGATTCTTAGAACTCATCGTCAAAGCAGGATATCACTTTTTTCGAGCTCGGATGAATTTCACCCTCGGTATGACCGTTACGCGATTCCGCTTAGGTGCGACCAGTTACGGCTGACAATTAAAATCGCACGAATCGCAGACCAATTAGAATCTGATAAGTGATAGAAAAAAAAATGTCGTTTCAGGGTGAAGTCCTTGCAGGGGCGTCCGTGTTATCCGGTATTACAAACGTGAGAAGACAGAGAGTCCTGCTGCGAAGTCCGCGTTCGGATCGCCGGGTTCCCGTTACTCGGTTATCCTTGGACTTCTAGAATATACGCGGATGTGTACTTGGGTGAATGTGTATCGGTGCACGGTGCAACACATACCCATTGCACGTTACACGTACATGCTTGCGGTGCACGACCGAAGGATGGATGAACCGAGTGAACCATATCACGTGCTCAAAGTCACTTTGCCCCGGGGTTGAGTGACCCGGGAATCGCCCCACCTCCTCCTCCTCCTCCGTTTATTCTTCTTCGCCTTCTTACTCTCTCTCTCTCTCTCTCTCTCGATCACGATTCTCGTCCACCACCTGGATTTTCGTACCGTCGAGATTCTTCGTTCCTTTTCTGCCAATTTTTTTCATTTCTCTTTTTTGTCTTCGTCAAGGCTACCGAAACTTTTACCAAATCGTTCCTTTCGTTTGCGAGCGAAAATGTATATTTATATACATATATATAATATATATATACGTATATCTACATAATTTATACGATCCGAAACCTGAATCCGAGAAGTAGGTGACCAGATTAATTGGCAAAAGTAAGGAAAATATTTTCTTCCTATACGTGTAATACTTTTACGTATAATCTTTTGTGCACCTGATGCTGCTGCAGACGATTACGAAGAAAAAGGCAACGAACAGACGCGCCGAATGGACACGCGGAATACTTTCGGTTATGCAATGGATGTACCTACATACCTACTGCTGAAAATGAAGTGACATATATGTTATCACGGTAATCGGCCGATTTGTGTTTCGCGACCGTGTGACGAAAAAAATCTCTGCGTTTATACGTATAATTGTAATTAGCCGAACGTTGGATGATTCGGAAAATTATAACAGCGTCGGAGAAAGAAAATGGAGAAGAATCGTATCGCTGCGCATACCTGCGACTTGTTTGATTGTAATTTTTCAAGAAGTTGTATAAGAATTTGAACATTGAAGGAGGATCGGGATGATTTTCATCCTGCGCGGGATTACGGATACAAACGTTACGTACGGGATGGAGGACGAGGGATGGCTCCAGGTTCTCCGTGTACGACGTACATGGAGATACGTATACACGTGTTACGGAGAACTTTCGCGGCGTCGACTGTGCGAGTAATGGCATTTGGTCACTCCAACGCCAGGCAGTACCGACCAGGTTGAATAACCGACGCGTTACGTCACACGGACACACGTATTACAGTACCGGCAAGACGGTGTGCACGGCACTCTTACGAGCACGGTGCCGATCTTAAAACGTTTGCACGCAGGCGCTGAAGACGACGATGGTGGTGGTGGTGGTGGAATGGGTAACGAGGTATACATACCTACATACCCACTATGCTACATGTATGCTTGTAGATAAATAACGAAAGATTGAAAAGAGTGGGAGAAGATGAAGAAAGAGCCGAGGAAACTGCAGTCCTCTTCGTCCTCTTCGTCCTCTTTCTTGGTTCTCGTTTTCCACGTCGTCCTCCTCGTCGTCGCTCTGGTGGTTGGCAATGGTGGTGGTGGTGGAAGGTAAATGGAGGTCGATCACCTACGTAGAAGTCAGTGACACCTTCGCGACGAGGGCACACGGTTTTTACCGGTCAATTATAATCTATTCGGCGAACGATGCGCGGAGTATGTGTACGTGTATACATATGTGTATGCACGTGTGTACACGTCGATAGACATCGAAATACATATGCACATTGTCCGAAAAACAGTCGTTCTCCAATCGGTCGTAAACAAATTCGGTTGATGAAAATGATAATTCGCGTCGATACGTTGTACGCAAGGATTTTTCACGCAATTCAATCCGATCGTATATTCCACGTTGATCGGATATCGAACGAATTCTGTAGTTGACTTGAGTCCGGTGGAAGAGAGAAAAAAAAAATAAATAAATAATAAAAATATCTGGATTTCTTACTCTTCGAAACTCTCGCGTTATACACCGTATACCTTACACAGGCAAATTTTACACCTCGTCATCGCTTCACGATCATCATGCATAACGCAATACAACGGACAAAGGTTGTCGACACTGTGAACGTAACGAATGGTTTCGGGCAAAGGGAGAGGGTCGCGAAAAGGAGGAGGGGTGTAAAAGAATAAATAAATAAATATATAAATAAATTTAAAAAAATATACAGGATAGAGAGGGAGGGAGGTTCTTCTTCTTACTTTTCGCGATAACAGATAAAATCGTCACGTGGCGATTTTGCGCCTACACAGGTTATCCGGAACGGCGAAAACGTCCGCGGTTCGTCGGCTTCGCGAATTTCAAGGTCTCACCGCGGTTCGATGACAGTTCGCGTATATACCATGTCCGCCTTGCACGACTTATGTATGTACGCACACACTTGTAACACACCTATTTACCCCGGCCACGTCTGCGTACCGATCTATTATACATATATACGTATATGTACGTGTATTTACGTGCATGAGTTGTGTAACGTCGCAACGAATTCTCGTACGCGCGGTCAAGCTATTTTTATGATTTACAAGCAAGTCTGGGACCGATAATTATTACCTCAGAATAATGATTATCATATCTGCACCGAGAACGAAGCCACTGACCCAACAAGGCCAACTTTTGGCTAGTTACATCTTTTCACCTTGCCTCGTACTTTTTCACCACACGTTTTTGCGTTACATATGTATACGCACGTATGTGTTTTTATACAGCTGGATACTCGCTTGTAATAATACCTGGTGCAGTCCGTCTAGCCAGGCATGGTTGTTATACGTACAGTGTGCACGTAAATTATTCACAGACACGTTGGCTCGAAAAATTTGGCAAACGCTGCTTGGTCTGCGAGTCTTGCCGAGGATTTTATTCGCACGTTTCATCAGCGTTGAACGGTCATTTCCTTACAATACGTGATTATAAATAAAGGCGATACGGTGTGCTGTTTAGCTTTGTAAATTCGTTGTTGTTACATGTACCTACCGTATTATCATCCGTACGTGTATACCGTGATTTACTGTTTTACAGGAAGTTTGTCTGTTAATCGTCGAGTGAGAAATAAGAAAGAAAAATGTGCTACAGAGTCGCGGAAAATGCGACTGTCAACGAAGATGAGAGAAGAGTGAGAGAGATGAACTTGAACCACGACCACGACCTTTCCCGCGCTTGTATACCTATACATGCATACCGTACACCTATTACACCATGTTTACACGAGTGCTTATAGGTATACGCCGACTCGAGTTATCCAAGGGAAGGTCAGCCATCGGATATATAATAGCTTGGATGCTGAATATATATAATTAAACATACACCGGAAGGTCTCGCGAACTGAGGTTTGACCGATTATTATTAATCGAAGGGTAATAACGATCGGTCGGAAAAAATTCGATACTCGATACAATAAGATTCGTGACAAAAATTTGACAGTTCCGTGCGTAAACTGCAAGAGAAATAAAAAAAAAAAAATTTTTAAAAATAAAAAAGAAAGTAACGAATGACAGGAAGGAAGAAAGGAAGAAAGGCGAGACCGAAACTCGATCGAAAAGTCCCGATAAATCGAGGGAGAGACAGAGAGAGAGATAAACGCGTGGCGTTCGCGAAGAACGAGGTTAAGAATGCGGCCGCGATACTGAGCCAGGTTCTTCTCTTCTCCTCTCCTCTCCTCTCCTCTACGGCCACTTGTCTCCAATACGCTCGTTTTCAAATCGCTCCGTTCCACTAACACACACTCCTATTAATCCTGGGCCTCCTTCTCCTTCTCCTTTTCCATCTCCTTCTCCTCCTCCTTCTCCTTCTTCTCTTAATCCTATAACCTATTGTGAAGTCGCGAAAAGAGAGAGGCGAACGTAGATTTTATACAATTATGTTATCATACAGAGACAGCCGATGGTTTTTATTCGACAAAAAATTTCCTCGAGGTTTCTCGCTGGTGTGTAACTTTCGTTACTTTGTCCCAATGTACAGTACAGCGATGTGTACGCTAGGCTCGACGGTTTTCTGCAAATTTTGGACGGGGGTAAAATGTATAAAAGGATTAAAAAATTGCAAGAGCCACGATATTGAATTGTATAATTGACAAAAAAAGTAAAACTTAATGTACAGAATTTACGAATACATACTAAAAGTAATGAAAGATTGGAAAAGGCAGAACGTAGAAGGCCGAACTGTAGAATCGCAAAAATTCCTCTCGATAATATAGAATCGTACAGAGATTCTCGATTTTGCTGTTCCATGTTTTTACATTTTTATACCACGTCTCTTTCTCTGTTTCGACTTCCTGTGTTTTCAATTCCCTGCACTCGAACGATCCACATTTTTCAATATTGCGAGAACAAATCTCGCGTCTACGAAAATTCGATATTCCGGTACTTTTATCAATCAGCAATTCTATTTTTTTACCCCTACGCGAAATTTTTTATTGCGAGTAAAAGAAGATCAAAAAAAAATAGAACGCACAAGTTTTCGCGAATTGCGAACGTGCAATTAGGTACATAATAGTTACACGTCGGCATCGGACGACATTGTAGGTAAGAAAAACACACACATATATATTATATATATATAAATAGGCCGTTGACTCGCGGCTGTGCGACGGCTGTGCTTTTATTGTTACGAATTTAGATCGGCTAACTGTACTTTCACTTCTATAGGGAACAACGACGAACAAAACTGCTCTTCGCACGTCCAATCGGACGTCTAACCCTGATTGTCGGTTTGTAGCCAAGTCTGTTCGCGATGATGCGGAGGATCAGATATCGGATAAACCGAGTTCGTTTGAATTGTGACGCGCCTAATTGAAGAGAGGCCGGATTAATTAATCGCGGACTCGTATGTACGTACATACGATCTACGTAACAAGTCGAGCAAAGCGTTTGGCAGATTGTTGAGAATTTTCGATCTCTTTATGCGGCTAGATTGGCTAGCTATATATTATTCGCAACACTCGGCACGTTCACTGCGCAAAATACGATACACAATGCCGCAGATTATCTCGCGGAGTAAACAACAATTTTTATTTTTACCATTTATCCACTTCGTCTTCTTATTTTTCTCGTCCGTGGGTATTGTTGCTTCGCAAGCGGATGTTTTCTTCCTATTTTATCAATCTTCTTCTTCTTCTTCTTCGTCTTTTCGATTTTTGTATTATACCTATACACGTATAGTGTACCGGCGATATTCCGGGAACGGTTTATAATCTCGATTCGGATCGCCACTGTCGATTGCCGATCGAACAACAGGATATCTTCTTACTCTTCCTATTCCCTCCTATAAACACGCGCGCACACAGAGACAGACTTCCATCATCTTTTAACGCTGTTCACCTTGCGGTTAAGCCCGGAATCGGCCGGGAGCGAGATACGGAAGGCGTCGCGTCGCGGAGCTAAAGATCGTTACCGACAGGCGTGTCTAAAATCCGATTAAAATCTTACGGTTGATTTAAAATTTGCACCCCGGTCGCGTCTACGAACATACAGGTATCCTGCACGGACTCGAAACAACTTCGTTTATACGCCGCGCCGCGGGTTATTAAACCATTATTTTTACTCCTCTTGCTATTGAACACGTCGCCGCCGATGTGTTTTTGACGTGAAAGTATTTGTCAAAAATAAAATGGGATAAAGAAAGAAAAAACATTACCTCGCAGCGAAAAAACTAACTCAGTACCCGCGAGGTGTCGTAGATCGGAATATTTCGCGGGAAATAATTAACGTCAAGATCAGTTTTATTCGGTACATGAAATCACTTGCAATACACCGTATTTCGCGTATTACTTTAGCTGGGAGAGACACTGTAACGTATGATACAGGTTTATATGATCTAGATCAGCAATCACGAAGCTATCGCCTTTCATTTACCCCTGCAGGTGAATGTCGACGTTCTCGTGACCGAATAACCAAATTCGATGCCGGTATATACGACACTTGATTTTATACATACACGCCGCGAAGTGTAACAGGCAGCGTGCGGTAATCCAAGTCGGGTTGCGTAATCGTACGAGTCGTTGGTATAATCGCTGTGCATCGTGGCGGCACTTTCCCCGAATTCGAATACACGTGACATGTTTCAAAACTTTTTCCGTTTTTTTTGTTTTTTTTTTCTTTTTAAGGTGATAGTCGAAAAATTTGCGAGTGACACGGAGAAGAGGAAATTGCCGTAAAACCTGGAGGAGATAGGAAAATATTCAGTAGTCGCCAACAATTGTTGCAATATTTTCGATTTGTTTTTTTCTTATCGCGGTCCCATTAATCAATGTTCGTAAAAAGTCAGCACTGAAAACGAAACAGGAACGTCAAAGTAACGCGACACTTCTGTTTCGGTAGAAAAAAACTGTTATCCAAATTTCTCCGATACGATTGATCTTTCGGTTAAAAGATTAATTGCACGACGATACGAAATAAATAAACTAATATATAAATAAACCCGTAAAAAAATGTTACAATAATTGTTAGCGACATCTAAATATTTTCCTACCTCGTCCAGGTTTTTACGACTATTTTGTTTTCAGTATTTTTCACAGATTTTTCGAGCGGCGTCTTGACAAAAAATAATAATAATAATAATAATAAAAATAAGTCAAGAAACGAACCACCTCAATATATACGTATATTATTTACAAGAAATTGACGAGTCTGTAATTGTTGTTCGGGATATTTGTTCGTTCACCCGTTGGTATCGGATCCCATCCCAACTGCAGTCATTCTTCATCGGCATTCTTGAACCTCTTTCCTCCTTACCGCGAGCCGCAACGCCCGAGACTGCAGATCTTAAGTGTAACATCGCTGTTGCACATTCGCAGGTTACCGACCCCTCGCCGCTTCTGCAGTTCATACTCACTCACTCGCTCGCTCACTCACCGCAGACTTTATCCTCCGCGTTCACTGCCCCCTGTGCATCCGTGCACGTTGCCTTTTTTTTTTTATTTATTTTTATTTTTTTTTCATTCTTTCCTCGTCTTTGCCTCCTTTTCTTTCTTTTCTCTCTCACATTTATATATATATATATATGTATATGTTTTATCACGGAAAATTTACTCGACCCTAATTCCGTGGTGTACCTACCATTCTTGAAACATTTGTAACAACTTGCGTATGAAGTATTTGCCAATCCGAAACCCCTGTATACCGAAGGTGTATGTTTTTTATCATTGTTTTTTTACATCTTTGAACGATGCATTTCACCGCTCACGGGGACAATGGATGACGGAGTTTCTAACCTCGGTTCTCTCCGTCCGGCGTCCGTTTGAATTCCAAGTTCAGTGGCCCAGCCTCGACGAAGTCGAAGTCGATGGACGGTGGACGGTTACGCTTATCGTTTATTCAAACCACGAATAAGTCTTTGATCGGTCATCGGCCACGCAATCCACCCTCTCCAACTTAGTCGCGAAACAGTCTTTCCGTGCGTGATCTGGCGGTATATTACAATTGCACACGTGAATCGGAAAACCGTAAGGAGAGACGAGAGGGGATAAATTTTCTCCTTAATTATCGTACGTAACCCGTGTACACAGATATGTGCAATATCGTTCAATAATTTTATTTAAGAGAAAAGAAAAAGGGAGAAATTCATGAAATACTACGAGGAAGGTCCGGCAAATTATATTCTTTCAGGTGATTCGTCGGTCGCACTCGGTGTCCCCAAATCGGGTAGGTATATGAAATCATATAATGTAATCGAGGTCTGAGAGGCGCGATCCGCGATTCCGCGGTAAATGAGCAATCGTCTTCGCGGGCGGTGAAGGATTCAAGGACTCACGTTCGCTGATACATACTTTTTACGAATCGAAGCCTCTGCGATTCACGGTCCCAGGAAATCACCTGGACTCGACAACCTTTTCATCCGCCGTTCGTTCGTTTGTCTTTCTCTGTATTTTTTTTTTTTATTCCCCACCTATACCGAGGGAGGGAAGGAAATTCCAAACATTTCAATTCTTTTTTCAACGTCCGGCTTACAGACACACGCGAGTGCGTTAATTTCTCCATTATCCACCACCCGGCTCAAACTGCTAAACGTACAACGAAAGTGAAAAGAAAGAAAAGGATCATTGTTTTTTCATAATTGGAAATTTTTTTCCTTCATTTATCGACATTCGTCAAAAACCGCCGTAACAGAAACTTCCCCCTGACAAGGTAGTCTACGTACAGGTAGTAAGTATACATGCAGTTCAGCCGAGTCTCGGGTTGGCTAAGTTGAACGGTATGAAATAGCGGTCCGCGTCCTGCCGTGCCAGCTAGGCCTCCGGAACCTTCTTATAAGCACTCGGCGTGTTTACGAGATTTACCTGGGGGCAACGTCCTCAGAAGCCGGACACTCCCGCGGATCCCCCCCTCCATCCCTTTTAAATCGTTTCAAAACCCGGCTACGTCACCGACTTGGCGAAGGAATTGCCAGCCCTCTTTCCCTTTTCCACTCGGTTGTAGGTACACACGTACGTACGTATCGTGCGATCTTACGGAATTGGAGGAAAACTCACCGTAACGTGGCGATGATGAGTTATTATGTCCAAACGGCGATTTTTGAAATTTTCTTAAAATTCTTCCCGCGATTATTCTCTGCATCGGGAATAAATCCTACGTATTTAAATCGACGACGTTTATAAATGAGAATTATTTCGTAACCGATCGAGGTACGAAATCGTTTAGAGAATCGAATCTACTAAGTAGATGTGTTTGATGAGTTTATATAATTGTGAAAAAAACCGTCAAATTCGGGTTGGTATATCCGGATGAAAAAAATATTTGTCGGAGAGTACGACAGGGTGGTCACGCATCTGGAAATTCTGTAAAACCTGGAATTGTCAGAGGATTTTTTTATCTGGTCATGGATAAAACTGAAACTAGAAACGATATTTTTTTTGACGCAGGACAAGTTTACTTTTATTTTCTACGATAAAACAATATTTTTTTTTTAATTTTTCCGCATCACGTTCCTCATCGAATTCGAATTGAATTTTGAAACGAACGCAGGGTCAACTTACCAGAGCTGAAAAAACGTCGCGGGCAACCAAGTTTCAGCTTTCCGATGAACCTGGAAATGTGACATCATATTTTCTTGCCAAAAATTTACCAGGCCGTCGTCCCGTTTCGACGAACAAGGTTGTTTCGTCCCCGTAAAAGGGATCGATCAACAATCGCTGCAACGCGGTGTTGTTTCTTGTCGAATAATAACGGAATAATTGATAGAGTCGGCGTCGTTTCACCCCGAGGGGGAACGGGCGATAATCGGCGTGAGATTAGCCGGCGCGAACTTCGCGACTCGGTTATTATACACGAGCCACGATGGCACTGAACTCGGATGGCCCGTCCCGGTCACTAACCAGGTAACCCACACAACACCGGAGTCTCGGGGCATCGCAACGTGCTCTGCGACGCGGTGACCCCGGTCACGTGCCTTATCCCCCCCCTCACTCCTCATTTTGCCGCCACTCTCCCCTTCCGTTTCTTTTTCTTTTTCTCTTTCTCTTTCTCTTTCTATCGCTCTTTCTCCTCGTAATAGGTACGCTACGACACGGTAGCCTTATCTCTTCGGCTGGTTATATTTAAAGCACGCCAATGAGGCTGATAAGCCGCGGCGAAAGATGTGCGCCGCTTGTGTGGGGGGGGGGGGGGGGGGTGTAATTTTGTTAATATTTATCGGAGGTATTATTTGTGATTATTGTATTCTTTCACGGATACCATTTTTTTCCTCGCACACGCGGTTCGTCTGAAATTTTACTTGCGTGGGATTTTTGGGTCCCCGGTTGCGAGCGAAGAAAAGAAACGAGACGATAAATTTTGATAATATTTTGTACGATTTTTTTTCGTGGGCGTTAAAAGATTGCGTAAAAATTGCGGTTCGGATTTACAATTAAATTTGTAGAATCCACGCCGTTTCTTTACTTTTGCGTCGAACGAAAATGTGACGAATTGAGGGTTTTTGATCTAAATTGCTTCGAGAATGTGGCTGTTTAGCATTTTTTCCTCTTTTGAGATAAGCGAACTTTGATACGTCAACGTCGAAATCGACCAGGTTACCTCCTTGAAATGCTTTTCCTATCGATCATACTTGTATCAAGTATCGAAAGATCGATTCGGAATGTCGGTAAAATTCAAAAGTTGACTAAAAATTGTACTTTAGGAACAATCGTCCCTGAATATTGAATTCGTGAGCTACGAAGATGTTTAAAATAAAATTATTTCTATTTTCCTCTCAATATAAATAAAATGTAAGTAAATTAACGCGGTTAATGGAGTAGCGGCGTTCCGATTGTTACGATCCGAGGATGATCGGCAGTGCTGCGCAGGGTCAGTAACCAAGCATTGCTCATACCCGGCCCGCATGTTAAAAATAAGAGTTCATTCACATCGCCGAGCGGCGAATCCCCCTTCTTTTCTCTTTTCCATTCCCCCCTTTCCCTTCATGCCGTTTATCCGACGAGTAATGGCCGGTGGCGATTAGCCTATTTTCACGTCAGTACCTGTACCTGTATCTGGATTCTTAAAATCCAGAGAATTCTTTTATAAACCCACCTTGAAATTTTTCAGCCTCGCGAATCCATCCGTCCACCTGTTCTCACCTATCGATCTTACCTTCGATTTCACCTTCGTATTTCAATCAAATTTTACGTACCTACTCGGTTACCATCGTGTAAAAAACATTACCAAAAACTTGAGTCACAAATTATCCCATACGTTACGTACGGTAAAATGAAATGAAATAAATTGAATTTCGTTGTAATGTAATTTTTTTTTTTTTTTTTTTTTATATCAACTTTTAAAATCCGCTGCCTGACCGATGATTTTGAATTAAATTTTTACAGCTCGTTGACGTGTCAATTGCGGGGGAAAAAAATCTTTCACTCGTCGATCGACTCCAGATGTTAAATTAATACCACGAATTTATACGCTGTTCGGTGTAGCTGGAATTTGTTCCGTTTCCATATCTGCGTCATCGAGTGTCCGGTGTTACGTGTTTCTTGTTCCAAGAATACTTCCGGAAATCTTGCGTCGGTAGAAGCTATATTTTTACATACACGCTCACACAAGTAATATACGAAAAGCACACTTCATTCCTTGTGTATAAATTATAGCGGCGCTTATCGTGCGGACGAATCGTCGCGACCTGACTGCATTCGCGCACAAGCATCTGTATTTACGTGCATGTGTATACAAAAATAACACTTACGTATATATATATATACGTGTGTAATATATTTAGCAGCAATATTTGTGTATGATCATATCGCGTTGCTCACAAAGAAAGCCAATGAACTTTTCGTGATGTAGGTCAGAAAAATACAAACTTTATACAGTATGTACGCATGCATGCACGACGTACGTATATCAGTATATACATGTGTATATATATACATATACTATGTATGTCATGTTCGCACCACGAATTGCCCCTTGACCGTAATCCGGCATTAAATGCACAGATGCATGTAACGCCTATAAATATTTGATATCAGAATCAATGGATATATCGTGACAAAAATTACACTCGTGCAAAGTGTGCGTATATGCGAGATTCATTTCTTCGTCTCTTCGCTTCGATACATGTATGCGTATTTTTTATTTATTTTGTTTTTTTCCGACAATTTTATCAAGCTAAAATTTCATCAATTTATTACACTCCTCCGTACGGTACCTTGTACATTGTACTTGTTTTTTGTTTGTATTCAATCGTCCAATCGTTCACGGAGGTTAAAAATTCGTGACAAGGTAAAGGAGAAAGAAATGAAAAAAAAAAATAAATAAATAAAAAATCGCCGAGATTCCGATGCACATGATGTTTATTGTCTGTATATCTGTATACGCACGCACGTTACGCGTTTAGTGCGTGTAGCTTGTAAGAGAGAGAGAGACAGCGGGTCGACGCCCTGAGAGTGCGAGCGCCGAGACGCCACGCGTATAAGGGTGTTATGTCATTCATTGGCTCGCAGACTGGCCGTATATTATATACACGTACGTATGCGTATGTATATGTATACCTAGATATCGCGCATGTGTTGGAAACACGCGATCACCATGGGTGTTTGACACGTCACACGACGGCGTCGAGGAAACAAACGTGCGAGTGCCTAGGAAATAGAAGAAACTAGCAGCGAGAGCGTTGCGTTGTAACGACGCGCATGCATACGTGTGTTCGTTTTAAAAGGTGTGAAAGTACAGTTACATAGCAACTGCTGTGGATTCGAACCGTTTCTTCGGCGACTGCGGCGGCCTTTTTCAACGAAATAGAATCGAATCGAATAAAGAAAAAAAAAAAAAGGAAATTTATTAAACGATAATAACGACAAGGCTCGAAAGATAATATTTCACATACGCGTATGAGACGTATACATGTATAACTATATACCGTACGGGCGACAAAATTCGCGAGAAATGAAAATTAAAAAAAAAAAAAAAAAGAAGGAAATTCTCGTGGTTCCGTTGCGTACCGAAACATCCCAGCCATCGGTTATTCCGACTCGGTCTATAATTTAATGGTCGGAATCTCCAGTGAGCAATCGTGATACGCTATATTATTATGCATGTAGGAGGGAAATTCGGTGGTGTTACAATTTAGAATATAAATTAGCGAAATATCGTATGTCGGTGAACGATGCGTGTACGCATGACATGTGTGCATGCATAGCATAATATGTGCATAATTGTGCATGTATATAGGTATACGCAAGAAGTAAATCCGAATTGTGGTAATTGTCATATCTGGGACATTCGCGTTACATTCAATTTATAAGGCATGTGTAAGGGGGTGTAAAATATATAGGGTAGCTGTGTATGCATACGAGTGTTCCCACGGAGAGGAAAATTGGCCGTAATTTATCCGAGAATAAGCTGCTGCTGCAATGGCGCATGGTGTGTTTGTGTGTGTGTGTGTATATATATATATATATAAATAAACACTGTACAGTCTTATATCACAGGCGGCGGTGACGAGGCGATGCAGCAAGCAAGCAAGCGAGCGAGCGAGCGAACCCGCGTTGCCTAGCGTTCCGGGATACCTCTACACCTATAACGGTATACGGAATATCTTTGAAATAGTTTCGAAATCGACGAACTATTTTTTCATCAACATTGCCGTGTAAAATTGGGATGGTTTTCTTCGCTTCTTCTCGCATAACACGTTTCGTTGTACGTTGCGAATACTGTCACGAGTGAATTTGATTCTTTTCTTTTTTCCTCTTCGTCTTCTTCTTTTTATTATTATCATCGAAAAATTGAAATCTTGAGGAAAATAGTGATAAGAAATGAGAAAAGAAGAAAACTGATTCGAGTTGACATGTTTGATGTTTTTTTTATTTTTTTTTTATCTCTCTCTCTCTGAAAAATGATCGAAACGTTTACGTCTACGCGGATACTTTTTTTTCGCCGTACGACGCAGCGTACAATGTCCGGGTGGATAAACCGAGATGGCGACCATCGCGATCACCACCAGCAGCGTGGCTAGTCAGTTTGTACAGTTACCTTTCGCGGGAACGCAGAGGCAATGCACTGGCACAAGCTAGAAGTGCCTGTCGTCTCACACCGCAGCAGCAGCAGCAGAAGCAGAAGCAGAAGCAGCGTGCCTGCCTACCTCTATATAACGTAAAACGTGAACGACGATACGCGTACTACGTCAAGCCGTTGCGTGCTCGATGCGTCATCGGAGTGCAACCACCTCTGCATACGCGCGTTCAACAATTTTCCCGCCAACCGCGAATCCCCGGGTTATGCACGCACGCGTGTATTTATCAAACGTCAAGGTCGAGGAGGAAGAGGTCGTCGAACCGACACGATTAACGCGATATCTAATCGCGAGTGCCGAATATTGTACTTGGTTGGGTAAGGTTCGGCTGTTTGTTAAAAACCGCGATCACTGTCGATCCGTAGTGGTGGGCAGGATCGCGTGACAACGGACGGAATTGAATTGAGAATGCGGGTGGTGTCATGTTGAATTTTTCAGGACCTCCAGGAACTTGTATTCGAGGTTACCAGCGGAATAAATCTTACCGTCACGCTGTGATATCGAAAAGAAATTTAATCACCAAGGTACCCCGAACGACTCGAACCACTTTCGTTCTCAGCCCCTCGAGTATCGGTGAGGGTAAAGTGCGAGCGGGTCCGGATGCGCAGGGGTGGGTTCCGTATCGTCGTATCGATATCTTTCGAAACTTGCCGAAGTTATCCGCGCTACTTAATTCCTTCGGTCCGTGAGTTCTAGAATGATCCTACTACTCGTCCAGGGGGTGGGACGGTACCGTTGCGCCGAGGTGTGTACAGCTGAACCGTTCGCTCGACGTTGGATTCTTCTTCCTTATTTTTGACGAATCGTGCGAGAGTCTCTCTCTCTCTCTCTCTTCGAGAACGACGCGGCGTCTAGTTATAGCCGTCGTTTTACTCCAGTGGTACCTTTACGATCGTACGTTGTAAAACTAGCGCTAAACGCGTGAACAGTCATCTCTTACGCACGCCACGCTCGCTGCGTCGTCGTAGGAAACGCGGGTCATCGGCCGGACTAACCCAACAGCTAACGCAACCGTACGCTATACGTGTTACGGTGTGTAACCGGTCGCCTCGGATCTTCCGTCTTACGGGTATGTCGCATGGTGTAAAACGATAGTAAACTCGCCTTCCCAGGTATGAACCATATTACTGTAACAGTATACGACACGTACGTTACGTACCTGCAACTAATAACGCATATCGGCGCTGTCGCACTTGTCGTCGATTCCACGGGATGTAACGAAACGCGCATCGCGGATAATTTCGTTGCACCTACCTACGTACGCGTATATGCGTACGTGTGCGATTCCTCGAGTTTGGAGCATACCTACGCACACGCACGGACACCGTGTGCACGAATCCTTTTATACGGAGAAGGTGAGGGACGAGACGGGTCGACGAACTCGTATTTAAACACCGATCCGACACCCCGGTATTCCGTAATAACGAAGAAATCTCCTAATTGTACCGGTTATCCGGTCACTAAACCTCGATCTTAATTCGCGACTACGCGACTACGATCCCGTCGCCCGGTTGCTTACGTCTGTTAATCGTCAGCCGAGTCCGTGAGACTCTTCGTTACTACGACTCGTTAACCGCGAGACCGGCATTAATCGACAATCGACACGCGGCGGTGGCGGCTGCCGGGCCCTTCGATTCGTATAATATTATCGGCGTTCGTCAAAACCTCCGCGACCTCCGGCATCGGGTATTATAATTCCGTACCGCGGTCAAAGGGGAGTCGTTGACCTGAAACGGGGCAATTTTTTCATCGTGTTACGCGGCGTCGTTGAGCAGCTTTTTTACATTTTATTATAATTTTTTATCTCCTCCTCCTCATTCTTATTATCGTTATTTTTTTTTTTTTTCTTTCGTTTTTTATGATTTGATTTATTTTTCTTGTTTCCGTTTTTAAAACTTTTTTTTCGCGGTTATCCGCTAGCCGTTAACAAACTTATAAGGTGGTACCGCGTTCGAATTTACATTTTCCGCAACTGTTCATTGACCAAAAGATTTGTCATCGCGCTCCTCGCCCATTTATCCCCAATATCTCCGTCGCTTGACGTAATTAATTTAATTTTTTTCATTCTTAACTTTTCTTCCTTTTTTCTTCTTCTAATGTCGACAAGTACGCACGATTTACGTTGTTCTGAAACGCAGCTACGCATATATATATATATATATATATATATATATATATATATATATATATATATATATATATACGTGTGTAAAAAATGTAACGCGGTGTAGCCGGTGTAGCGACCGGTTGTTGGGCAAAGGTTGGCAGGAATGCCTTTCGTGACGTAGTTTCCGGAGCGTGTAATTACGGGGTCAAAACGCGAGTGCAGATCACGAGACCTGCAGCGAGAGCGTATTATATATAAGGTATACAAGGTATACAAGTTACAAGGTACAAGTAGCGAAGCAAAGTCTGCCGGCAGAAGTAAGCAATGCGGAAAGTTCTGGCATCCGTATGTAAGAAACGGCGATGACGATCGCGTCGAGATCGGAGGAATTCGAGAACATATGCAGCGGACGGTGAGTAAATCACTCTCTGCGGGAACGAAAGAAAGGAAACGGCGGGTAAAGCTTCGCAGAGAGTCGGACAAGGAGGATCGGATAATAAGAGGACGAGGAGTAGGAAGAATAAGAAGAAGAAGTAGGTGGCGATCGAATCGGAACACCGAGTTTGCCGATGACGTTGCTTCGGGGGGGAACGAGAGGAAGCGTGCGAAGAGTTCAAGGACTGCAGCAATGGCAGCCATCGCCGTTGCGATCGCGATGCGCACGCCTACGAGAAGTAGCGTTTCGATGATCCTTCGGGGAGGGAGTGTAGAAAGAGGAAGAGGAAGAGGAAGACGAAGACGGAGAGGGTATGTGTAACGAGCGGAATGGATCGAGGCTTATCGCGCGTCTTTCCGACGTACAAGTTAAACGTAACGAGGAATATACGTCAAGGGCGCTTCGATCCGCTCGCGGAAATTTATACGAGCATCTCGCTACGTGCGCGGGTTACGGACGAGGGCGTTGCACCGGAGAGGGACGCAGACCCTTACCTTGTACCTATCAACCTACCCTTACACTTGGCGCTCCTTATTATTTTAGGTACAGACGCCATCGCCGAGCCGCGAGAGTTTCTCTTTCCACGCCGCAGAAACTCGGCAACAGCAGCAACAGCAGCAACAGCAGCGTCCAGTGACCCGCCCTACCGTTAGGACGGCCCCGAAGATGCGTGCTTCCCCTCCTCCCTCATCCCGATGCCCACGGACTTGTTCCTTCGCGAACCAAGGACTGCTCCTAGCGTTCTATGCGTAACACTCTCCGACAACCGTGCACGCTTCGCTTCGCTAGTTCCCAATTTTTCCCGCCCCCCTTTCCCTCTCGACGACTTTTCATTTTCAACCCCGTACGAAACCTATTCGATTTTACTTACACCGCGTGTCGTCGGAATCAACGTCCATTTTCTCGCTGTTCACGATCCCGGTGGGCGTTGCGTCTACGCGTGTTGTATAATATACGTGATATCCGAGGTAGTAAGTATATCGCTACGCCGATGCGTACGGCTGTGTATTATGTAGAGTATGATTCTGGAGCAACGGGTTGAGTGGAGCAGTTCAAGATCGCGGTACTGCGGATAATGTGGGGTAAAACAATATCGCGTTTGTTTTGTACGGTATCGAGTCTACGACGTTGCGGTGGCTGATATCAGGTTATATAATATTTTAGATCAATCGACTGCAACCGCAACGGAACAAATTTTTGCATAAAGTATTGTTCCGGGTTCAGACGCGGTTATGCGGTATCTGCCTTTGTACTACGGGTTTCACACTTCTCGAACTAATCCAATTACCGGAACGGTTGTTATGTGTATATCTGTATATGTATGTATACGTCGTAAATTTGGCCTTAACGAAACCCTACCCCATCGGTCAGGGGGCTTGAACAAGCTTGGTGCGATTCGTTAATAGACGTACAGTGCAGCGGCAAGGACGGGGGGCTGGCATAATCCGGGTCCTGGGAAAACCGAATAATGGAATTTCGATTTTAGCCAAGGGCTTTGCACTACGGGAAAATATTCATTACGAGTCGTAAATTACTTCACAATATTTAGAAATGTCTGAGAAGTCATTCTTACTAGTAGGATTATACATACGGTAAAACCACAACCGTCCGACCCTGTTGCAACCATTGTGTATACCTTTGCAAGCCTAATCTTCGTTAAGCTCTGTACAATTACCTGTAGTGCAAATTATCATAGTGACCTGATTTCGTGCTGTGATTTATGGACACATGTATTACTGCAACAAAAAGCTTGGAACAACGATTCCGATACGGGAGTATTTTCCGAACCTGTGTTTTATGGTAAACTTCTCTAGCAACTGCAACTCTGTACATTAATTTCAACGCGGTATATAAAATGAATTTATACATCGCGGAGAGAGAAATTAAATTTAGAAAAAGAGAGAAGAGAGAGAGAGAGAGAGAAAAAAAAGGAAACTAAAATAACGCGTCAAATCAAGTTCCTTGTTATTCTTCATTTTACTGTAATTATTATTATTATTGTTGTACGTTTTGTTTTTTTTTGTTTTTTCTTCTTTCATTTTTACGCCCACGCGATCGGGATGCAGGTGGTGGGTACGTTTACCTATACGTACTAGAATGGAACGGTACGAGGTTCGCGACTCGATTATGCCCCTCGTGATCCTCGTTGGTTGCACGTACAATAATGCAACGGCGTGTGTGTGTGTGCGCGTGTCGGTACAAACGTACGTCAGGACTCGAAGTTGTGCAAAAGTCGGGTGAGCTTCGAGCCGGTTGATCGAGGTCGACGACCGCGTGGAGCGCATTATGCGATCGGTGAGGGCTGCTTCCCCCCCCCCCCCCCCCACCCTCCCACCATTCTTTTGCAATCCGCGAACCTTTTTCTGCAACTCGTTGCAGCGCGCAGCGGTTGCACTTGAGCCTCGCACTCCCACGTACAACCTATACGTGTAACCATTTTACGCGCGTGCATTCGCGAGTCCCGTAAACTTCCCGGAATCGGACGACGACGCACCCACGCCGCCTGCGAGGAAGGTATGAAATCCCAGGTCGATATCACAGATTTTTATCTCTATCGCGGTATGTTTGCACGGTGGACTGAAAACCGAACGATAAGGATTATTTTTTATTTTTTATTTTCAAGGGGTGGAACCACGATCCGAAGTAAGCCGTGTCATCCAGTGATTTCACCCAGTTGAAGCGTTCAATGGCAACGGATAAAACAAAAATTCGTGTAGCTTGGATTTTACGATAGTCCAGTATAACGTATTACAATAGAAATGAAATGGGATGTATCTACCTGGGAGTAGACGATACCTTTCTTGTTAGTTGTAAAATATTATTTGCTTTTGTCGCGCGGGGAAAAAATTAGGTCGTATTTCGTACAGCGGCAGGTATGGAATTCGAAATAATCATGCATTTGGGGAAAAGAAAATTACCGTACGGCATATTTATCGCAGTCGTCTGTGTAACCTCTGTTTAAATACGGACTGTAAATCAAACCCGGTTGTTCTAAAACCGGGTACCGTTAAACTCGATTCGACTCGACGTCCCGTTTACAATTAGCCTTTATCCCTCAACCTCAACCCTTTTCTGGGTTCCTCGTTCTTATCGACTCCACCCCCTGTCTACCCTTGCACAACTTGACCGTTATTCACGACCGCCTCACCGCAACTTAACGACAGACGTATTGTTTGACGATTAATCCCGAACGTGAGTCGGCGTCTCCTCTTCTACAGGTTGTCCGAAAGGACTCGTAAGAACCGCGTTAACCGCCTGTCTTGAATCCCGTGCATGCGCGTAACAAGATTTTTCTGAATTAGGTACTTTACTGCTGTGACTGTTTTTTCGGATTATCCATATAACGGTTTACAAAAACCATCCCCAGAATTCCAAGAAATTATTTGCAAACCTTGCAGAGACTGTTATTACGGTCCGTCAGTTTCTCCGGCCTGGGTATAATACCTTGTCTATTATTTATATTGAAAACCTGAAAATTGCGATTCGCCTACGTTAAGGTTGAAAATTTAGGCTACGTCGTGATAGGAATATTTTTCCAACAACAATCGTTGGTGATGGTAGAATTTCGTGACCGTCTCGTACGGACGATAGATAAGTTATTGCAAAATATCTATTTCTTCGTCGGGCACGTGTTGCGGCTTGTATAAAATCCGTTTACCCATGAAGATGTATAGATATATATACTTATCTCGATCGGGCTCGCAGCATCGATCGAGAGGCAAAGAGGCAGGGAGGGGCAGCAACATAATCTCGTGATCGGATGAGCGGCGTGTGTAGCAGGAAGAGACTGCAACTGTACTCGAGTGGGCACGTCGCAATATATCGGGAGGAGGCCACCAGGGGAAAAGGCAAGGAGGCAAAGAGGGAAAGAGGGAAAGAGGCAAGGAGGCAAGGAGGCAAGGAGGTGAACGCGCTCTTGATCGCGACCTCCTTGCAGCCGTGGAAGTCGGTGACCGCGAGCCGTGTGATGTTGTACGTGTATAGGTGCGTGGACCACGAGGGAAATTACTTTTTCCACTTTTCATTTTTTACCTTCGACTCTCCGCGTGCCATTCGCCTTTTACGCCTGCCCGCGATTAACGATTGCAGGCTTGTCAAATCGTTCGCATGTCGTAACGCACGAATTATTTAATAAATCAAATCGAATCAGAGTGAGATTCGCGCGTTACGATTACGATTTACTTTCTTTTCCAGTTATCCTCGTGCGATGACTTGATCGTTGAATAATCACAACGATGAAAAATCGTATTCTATGAATCCATTATTATTGTTGTTTCGATAGATACGTCTCGCGAACGAAAAGTTTTTCCTTCTTCGCATATACGTACAAGTAAAAGGTAAGGAAAAATTTTGAAAAAAAATCACCGTACGACCCGCAAGTTCAGTGACATCAACCCGACTTATCCCGCCAACTGACTGACTGACTGTCAGTCATGCCTATATGTACACGCATGTGCACGTGACGATGCGTACGCACCGTTATACGCAATGCGCGTATTTGTACTACAGAGAGGCACCCACGTCTCTGTTGGGAAGTTCGTTTCGTGTCTTAACTGGACTGTAATTATAAACACGCGTACGTAAGTATCGTACATACGTACATGATAATTACTGCGTAGAGAGGTCATTAATTCTATACGCGAACGAGAAAGAGATTTGAGACAATTATTTTCGGTCATCGCAGTTGTTTTTTTTTTTTTTGTTTTTTTCAATACTTGACGAATTTTCGTTTGTCATTAGACTTTTCGTCTCTTTGCCGACGGGAAATCATTACAATTAATAATTTGTAACTTATACATGCTTGTCGTACGCGAATTATTCGTGATATTTATACGTGTATATAATTATTGAGAAAATGCATTAGATCGGATAATTTAGCTGTTGGTTTTTAAATGTAAGAAAGATTGATAAATAAAAAAAAAAAAAAGAAAAACTCGAGAGGCTGATACTCCGGTTACCTAGTCGCCAATTGGCACCAGGAAGCTGCCAACTGATGGCCAACAGTCCACGGCTGTCGCGTTCGCGGGTCGCCGACCGGTCGACCAGTGCCAAGGACTCGCGAGGATTTACTCGCCGCCTCTCTCTCTCTCTCTCTCTTTCCCTCTCCCTCTCCCTCTCCCCCCACCGCCCCTTCCCCTCCTTCCCGTTCTTCCGCAAACGCCAAACGCGTACCGCTCCCTCGGTTCTTCCTATACGTGAGGAAATATCAAATATCACAATACGATCGAAATTTTTATATTCTTTGCAACACCCATTGAACGTTTCTTCTCGTCGACAGGCTTGTGCCGCGGGTACTTTGATACGCAATTGATTCGTTTTGCAGTTTTATAGGCAGGCAGGTGTATAATTTTATGAAACGACGACGCACTTGTTGATATATCATTCTCGAATCTCTTGAACATATAAATTTGTTTAAAATCTGCGAGCGTATAACGCAGGTATCCGCAAAGTAATCTCTTATACGTACACTAGAATCGCACGACTTTTGTTACGTACACGTATACTTAATGCAGGTTATGGAGTGTAAATTATATCTACAGTGGGTAGGGGGGGAAAACGTCTTACTTTTGTCGCACTGCAGCGATGTATGCTACACGGTGTATATTATACCTATCTACCTGTGTATTACGCGTATAATACGTGTAGGATGTGTGATTTTTTGGTAAAAGTTCAGTGAACTCGTACAGCGGCTACTGTGATTTGAGAAACGCGTACAGAAGATATGAGGCTGTGTAACAAAGTTTTGCATTAATTTAAATGAAATTATATATTTACTTACCGCGCGTTTACAGATGTATATAGATATATGTATATGTATATATATGTATACACACATGCATATGCAATAAAATAATTTAAAAAGTACGAATTAACCGACATATATGTACAATTTGAGACGACGTCGCGCTATGGAGGACATTCAGCATTATGTATTACAAGTGTTATAAATCGTTTTGTTTTAATGTATCGCGAATTGACCGTAAATTGATTGCCTCAAATAGTGTATACATTTTTACCCGTACGATATTCAAATTCAAATTCACTTTTTTCTCCATCACGTGTATACATATATATATATATATATATATATATATATATATATATATGCATATTATGTGTATAATATAGGCAATATACATGACAGTAGCGTAAGTGGAAATACAGTTATATCCGTGATGACGAAGCGATTATCATTCTAAAATAGCGGAGCAAATGAATTCTTTCCTTTTTCTCCGTACCGCCTTTCAAGACTTGGAAAAATAAGAAGCGGGGGAAAAAAAAACAATCGACAAAATGTCTCAAAATCCCTTCGACCGCGTCTTAATCAATGTGTTCCTTAAATCGTTGCTATATCGTATCTAGGTACTTGCGACTGGATGGATTCTTAAAGTCCTGCTCGTCACACATGTGTATACATATCATAGCATATGCTGCATGCAATCCACCATAATACGTATACCTCTACGCATGTCGGTACGCCGCATGGAGTTCGTTCACCGTTGACGCACGGAATTTCAATAGAATCGGGTCCGCGGTTATACATATTATATATATATATATATACACATATATGTGTGTATGTATATATATGTATCCATAGTCAGAGCAGATCTTTCCCTGAGATTTAGAAGGCTGAAAAATTCGTTGAAATCGTTCGGTGTGTTACACACACTCGCATACACACACACGTACGGTGTACCTGTGCGTGTACAAAGAGATGAAGAAACGGTTGAATAGCCTTGTAGGAATTTGGTCTGAGGAGTTGTGCGCTAGCACCTGGTTGCAAGTAGATATGTATATTAGTGATAAAAATTACCACCGTTCGTAAAATGTATATATATATATGTGTGTGTGCGTGTATGATCACGTCACTGCACGATGAATTTTTTCGCCGAGATGTATTACCGATCGTTGATCCTTGTTCTGAATTTCTTGAAAGAATACGCTTTATAACGTGGCGTGGGAATTTTTCTTTCAAACGAATATACGTAATGTAGGAATAAATAAATGAAAAGAGAAGAGGAGAATGATAATAAATAAATAGGCAAGTGGATTACGAAGTCGGCTCTGGCTATTTCCGTGCGGGTTTATCGTCCTCAAAGAGTCGATGGTGCTTGTACGCAAGCACATAACCCGCGTCTGTGTGTGTGCGTTTGTTTGCGTGTCCGTGTAGGTACACGTAACAATTCGTATGTATGTAATGCGGGGCGAAACGGAGTTTGGCTTCATTATTCCACTCCAATTCACCAGGTTTGTCGAACTCGCTTGCTGAGCAAGCTTCGCGGAGTCATTGCCACAGCTTTAGCTGGATTTAAAGGAACGTGTGTGAGTGAAGCAGGAGTGAAGAGTAGGCACATGTGCGCATCACGCGGAGGTGTTTATAATATAATGTCCGCTGTACTATGTAACCGGTACAAGTATGCGTGTGTGGTGGTCGTTTACATGGACGAGTAACACTTGCGAATTCATCAAAACTTGTTGTTGCGTAGTTTCCGTTGTTCTTCAGAGGCCGTAACTGCGACTTGGTCAACAATCTGTTGCAAATAATACAAGTATTTACACGGTATTAGAATTGTCGCCGTTTGTGTTGTTTCGTGCTGCACAACGCGGCGAGTTGATGTGGGAATTTTTTTTTCTTCATACTCAATACTCGCGGCATTCGTCTATGAGGAAAATTTTTCAGAAACCACGACCGTCCTCGTTAGTATAAAACGCTTGTAGGATTCATCTCGTCGAAAAATAATTAATGATCGTTATTTCGGCGTGGAGTCATTTTATTTAAACAGCGTTTGCACGTATCTTCGGACATTTGGTGCCATGATCAATTCTTGCATATGCAAATCGATTCGTCATTATTTCCTCCAATTTCGAGTTTTTAACGTTCCGAGTTGCAGCCGCGTAACTGGCATCGATTTTGTCGTTCATTTATCTTAAACATTTGTAAGGTTAATTTCAATGCCAGTGTCGGGTGTTGTACTTGTTTTCAATAACAAACAAACAGAGTCGTAGGTTAAACAGGGAAAAGTTCCGCACGTGTAAGGTAGTTATGTATATAAGTTTACGGCATAAAAAGATGGTGAAAAACATCGACGCACGTCCCTGAACAGGCGTATTTCTGTATTAAAATTTGCTCGCAGTACGTCAGCTACGATTTAAATACATAATAATGTAGTATATATGTATGCTGTCACACGTACACGTATATATATTTATATTTTTATATATATATATATATATATATATATATATATGGGTGTCGCTCGCGTATCTGTTACGTATAAAATCCGACCTCGTTCGGGTCTTTGCTCGATCTCAAGGGAACTGTTAACCTTTACGAGCGAAGGTGGGAGGAAGGTTATACGAATTAGGAGGACGATACGTACGCCGTGAGGATATCGGCTGGCACCGTGCAAGTCAGGGTCACAGAGGAACGAAAATTAAAGCCCGTTCATCCGTCGTCCGGAAAAGCAAAGAAACGGGGGAACGCAAGGGGGGCCCTCGTAAAATTACCGGAAACGTGTATAAATTACGTATACGATAATGGGGCCCGTTGACTCCGAAACGAGGAACGGACCCAATGGCGAAAGTTTTTCTACTCGCGGCCTGGTTTATGGTTATGTCTTTATGGACCGGCGCAGCTGTCCGATGGCGCTTTTCCTTGTGCATTTCCTTTCCGATTTTATTGACAACCGGACAGCTAGGCGCGGACCGGAAAGGGTTGATGGAAGGGTTCGGGCTCTGTTTGTACGAAGCTACTCGGCTCGGCCCACCGATTCCATTTACAAGGGGCACATTCGTGCGTATACCCTGCACCGATGATGGGCACAATATCGTGTTTCCAAAAAAATTTCAAAAGTGCACTACGCAAGGGTTTCACGGGTACATTAGTTTGTGTGTTTTTTTTTTTTTTCTTTTTCTTTTATCCCTCTTACGCTGCGAAGGGGAAACCGACAACCTCGAAACCTGGGATCTCCGAAGATCATTTCGCGACCCTGAACCGATTCAACTTCCGGCCCTCGATCCGCGTGTTTTCCGAAAAGGGTGCAGGCGTTTGCTTTTTCTCTTTTTTTTTTCATTTTTTTATACGAGCTTACACAAGCCCGCATCTTTTCCTCTTCTTCTTTGTCTCTTGGTAATATCTTTCGCTCGCTTGTAACAACAAGAATAATAATAACAACGACAATAATTCTGTACCGCTAAAAATTTCGCGACTTCGAATATACGAGTCCCGCATAATACGGCGGGAGTTGCGAACGACCTTGATCTCAGTCGATGCCTTGATGGCGAGTGTCGGTAGCAGTTTCTCGTGCAAATATACGTCAAGCTTCAGCCTCGTCTCCTCGTTTCTTCTCCCTCTCTCTCTTCCTCTCTCTCTCTCTCTCTCTCTCTCTCTCTCTCTCTCTCTCTCTCTCGCTCTCCTTCTCATCCTCCGGCCTGCTTTTTTCATCTCCTCTATGATAAAACCGATCACGACGAATACCTGGTCGTCGGGAGGAGGGGTCGATTGTTGTACCTGTCGACGTTGTAACTGTGCGTGTTTAGTCTTTATATTATTCTCTGTATCGAGTCGACGTCGCCTTCTTGCAGACGGGAGGAAATATCGTTCGCACGTTGATCGATGGAGCTATCGATCGATCGTTTCGTGACGGAATTTCAGATAAAAAGATTGAACATGGTACAGCGCGATGTTAAGTCTGCTGTACGAATTTCAACGATCGTCGTGTATAATTATTTCCTTCTTCGATCGGTAATAAACATCCGATCGACACTAGACGGAAAATTTTTTTTTCTAACACGCTTAATCGGATTACCAGATTCGCCGAAATCACACGCGTACCTATGTGTACAACACTCTGCACGGATTCCCCTTCTGCGAATTCAGTTACACCAATATACAATTTGCGAACAAAATTATCATCCAAGAGGAAGTATATTATGGAACGTGATTGTAAATCTGTGCTCCGGTTTCGAGCAGCCGTTTTTGTAGCTGGTAATATCGTTACATGTATTATACAGGCATACGTAGCTGTTCGCGAAACTGATTGTCCGCGATTAAAATCGGGGGGGGGGGGGGGAAGAGGGGCCAGGCGCCACCGGCACCGTGCGTGAGAGCCTTTCGGTCGCGGTTGGACCCCGAGTGAAAGGGACCACACGGGGCTGAAGAGGGAAGAAAGAGAGTGAAATGGAAAAAGTATCTGCCGCTGATGGGGGGGGGGGCATGAGGAGGAGGAGGAGGTGGAGGAGGCGAAACGCCACGCCGGTAGATTTTCCGAGGAGCTCGCAACGTTAGGAGGAGAGGACCTGGTTGGTAGGTGCGAGGGAGTCACCGTTGCGGGAAAGTCATCGGGCGTGCGCAGAGTTTGCTCTGCGGGTGTTGATTGAGCCTAGGCAAGCGAGTTGCGTTAGCTAAGCTTTATTATTCGGTCGGTAAGGCAGGGAGGGGCGGGAGGCGGCTAAGTTAGTCACAAGAGACGACGGAGGAGTGGGAGAGAGCGAGCGAGAGCGAGAGGGAGGCGGGGGCCCCCGACGTGTTCGTCAAGGCACGCGTGAGCGCGAGAGAGGGAAGTAGAAAAAGAGAGAGAGAGAGAGAGAGAGAGAGCGAGCGAGATAAAGAGAACGGGCAGGCGAGGAGGGGAGGGAAGCGAGAGAGGAGGAGATGGCCTTGGCCGATGCTGCGGGGTAATTCAGTCAAGGTTTCGGCCGATGAACTTCCTACGGTTGCGGAGGAAGGAGCCACCGTCTGAGTGGTGGGGGCGAATCACCGGCCAATCCGAGCGACGCTCGGCGAGTCTCGGGCCTCCCGATTGGTCCCCTCGCGATCGGCATTGTGCCGGGCCTCGCTAGGCAGGCTCGGTTGTCAGTGACCTCCAACATTGAAAATACCACCGTGAACCCGACACAGTGTCCTCCCTCCCTCCCTCCCTCCCACCCCTGAATGTGTGCGTTTCGTTCGTCGTCTTTCCTTCTTTCTCTCTCTCTCGCGCGATACTCGCTCACAGTCAGCCGCTGCCTACGTTCGTTCGTTCGTTCGTTCGTTGCTCGTTTGTGGAGACGGGCAACCGGCTGGCAGACAGTCGCACACCCTCCCCACCACCTTCAGAGCCGTTCGGTCTCTGGTAAGGGCTGCGGGCCCCGACGGCGGCTGGCCAGGTAACCAACAGTCGTCCGAACCAAACTCGCCTCAGACGAAGTCGAACCGCCCTCCAGCTCGCACTTACTTTCACTCTCTATCCGTCGAGTCGAGTTCTGGAAATCGTTTCGCGTTCACGGGTTTTCACGGTCTCAACGTTTTCGTTTACTCAGCGGGCACGTTAATTGATAATTAAAAAAAAAAGATTTGTTCCCTGTGTTGATCTATATATATATACATCGAATCGGTTATCGAACACCTTGCGAGAAACTTGTTGTTTTGTGATAGTTTCAGTTGACGACGGGAACTCGTGATGATTATTGTTCGTTGGTACGTGTTGACGTCGGTTCCGATGTCATACAGGTTTGAAAACTGAGAGAGGAGAAGGGAATTAAAAAAAAAAAAAAAAAGTTGTGAACAGTGTTGATACCCTGTTTTTGTTACTTCAAAGTGAGTTCCTTTACATGCAGTGTTTCCGTATCTTGCAGAAATTCTAAAAACTAATCGTCGTCTTCGTAATCAGGCATGGCAGCAGCTGCGGTTGGCCACTTGTTGAAAACCACCTGCAACGCGTTGTTCGCCGTATTATTGTCATAACGCAACGTCGATTAAAATTATATAATAATATCTGGATATTTATACTTCTATATATAAACATATATAAAATAGAGTTTGTGTTGGAACAACAACAACGACGACGACGAAAAAAGTGTTAGCATCGAATCGACGATACAAGTCAAGATGATACTGTCCCCGGACAGCAGTGTCCAGGGTATCATCGCGGTAGCTCCACCGGCACCTCCGCAGTCACCGATGTCCAGTCTTTCCGCGAATGTTCAGACCCACGCGGCTTCAGGCCCATCGGCAGCAGCATCCCGGCTAACACCGGCTCACGCCACCCCCGTTTCGGGTAGCGTCAATCAGCGACCCGGCCACCACCACGCGTCGTCCCACATGCCGACGATGGACTCAACGGTGTCCTCGGCGAGGCCCGAACCCGAGCTCAATATAGGTAGGGAGGAAAAATCGCGGTGTTTGCTACGATAAGGTGATCGGTGATCGGTGATCGGTGATTGGTGATTTTTACTATGGGGGGGGGGAACAAGAATTTAGCCGAGTATCGCAAGGAAAGGAGAATTCGACGAAACTCGGGCGCTTTCTTCGACTTACAACAACTCGGTGAAAATGGACCGAGGGGGGTTCGTGACGCCGGCTAGCTCTGGCAGTGAAAGCTGAAAGCAGAAACCGCTGCTTCTAGCCGCCGTTGCCGTTTTGCCGCGGTGTGTAACACAGCGAGGCGATGCTGTAACAGTCCACCGGGTGAAAGTGTTCGTTCCTCTTTCTCTCACGAGGATAGGAAGGGAAGCGCCTCCGAGACCTTTCTCCGCGGCTGACGCAGTCTGACGGCGATAACGTCGACACGAGATACCGCGAGGCGCGATTTGTTTACTTTTCAGCTTTTAGTCGATCTTGCGTTTGTTAGACACGTCTCGTTTACGATGGCCCTGCGTCGTCGTGACAACAAACGTGTTGCTTTATTAACGTTTTATTGATTTTGTGTTACAGAATTCGACGGCACCACCGTTCTCTGTCGGGTTTGCGGCGACAAGGCTTCCGGGTTTCATTATGGGGTCCATTCCTGCGAAGGATGCAAGGTAAGAGAGACAATTTACCGATTGCCGGAGCAAAGAGAGGCGATCGGACAACCTCGAAATGGCAGGGATCAACACACCCTGGTGACATATCACAGTCATCGATTCTCGTAATTCCGTTTCTGTTTTTTTCCCTGCCATTTCGACGACGACGACGACGACGACGATGATACGAGGAAGACTCGGAAGCAGGTTCGATCAAAGATTTTGCGGATGTCGCGACGCGGAGGTGGGCGAGGTGTAATGAAACCGTTCAAGGTTGGCCGAAATGTTAGTGACCGGCGGGCCGCGGATCGCGAATTGGCCTTGGTCACGCGGAAGCGGGTTTCGCGCAATAAGCCTTGGCGTTGCTTGCTTTAAACCCACCGGAGAAACGTGCTTCTGTGTGCGAGCACCTCGTCCGAGAGTCGAGGCTGCCGGATACGATAGGCGGGAGGAGTTACAAAACGTTCGAAAATAATGATGATACCGGCAATCGTGTCGTATCTTCCACCACCACCACCACCGCCGTCGGCTCCTACTTCTACTCCTATCTCTGGATTATACCTACGTAGAATCGTAATCGAGGAACGCTGACGGAAATAGGAGAATTTTTTTAATACACGTCGTCACCGATTGTTCGCAGGTACGTACGTACGTCGTAACGCGCTGCGGAGCCGCGAAGCTGACCAAACGATTCACGATCTGCAATTTCCATTCGGTCACGTTTTTGCAACGCGAATCTTACGTAAGAGAATATTCGCTGCATATACTCTGTATATGCATAAATATGCATGTTATGTACGTGCATATAATTCAGTCTGTTTCGCAAGGCAATGTACGAAGACCAGACAGACACTACGCGTAATACGATACTTGTCGTCCTATTTCTCGGTTATTATTTGCATTCTTATTCTATCCTCCCCCTCTTCTCTTATCCAGCTGTATTTATTATATTCCGCGTCGCTGAATCTTGCATCGTACGTATTATATACAAATTCGTATATTTTCGCTAGGTTGCGGTTTTTCTCGCGATCTCGCAGGAAGAAAATTCTTCCGTCGCTCAGGTATAACATCCGTTCAGGTATACGAACTAGACTCTAGTGTCGGGACCAAGGCGCGTCCTCGTTATACCAACATGTTTCGACCGAATTCTCGACGGAGAAATCTCCGAATCTCTCTTTCTTTTCAGCGAGAGATGAGAACGTGATCTTCAACATGCGGTAAACCGAGAGGTCGAGGTTATATTATATCCCGATCTCTGGGCAGGCTCGTTGAGCAGTGACGCGTGCTTAGAATTGACCGGAAGCGGTGGAACGCGAGGACGCCGGATGCGTCGAAACGCGGCTACCGGTGAAAGAGAATTTTTCTTTTCGCCAAATTTTTTTTTTTCTTTTTTTCTTCATTTTCTTGGTCTTTTTTTTTTATATTTTTTCACTCTTTTTTTTCACCTAGTTATTCTAAATTCTAAAGTTGCGCTGTACGTAATAAAAGATTGCGTAAAAAAAAAAACAATAACGAAACTCGCGAAGAACGGTCTTCTCGAAATGAAATATTTGTTATTACTTCGGTGCTGTTGTTATTATTGTTATTATTATCATAGAAGGTATCCGGTGTTTTCAAACCGGGTATGAAATTTGGATGTTAAAGGACGCGTAGCATGGACTCACCGATGGAATTGGTTATGAGAATGTTTAAATGTTATTATCTCCTTGCGTAACGAGTGCCACTTGAACAAATTTCGAATCGGCAAACACCAGACCGAAATATAGGTATCTATCTATTCACCCGTGTGCGTGCAAACCACATGCCTACATCAATGATAATTTCGCGAATGTTATAACACGCTCGTATGCACGTATGTGCGTATGTATAAAGAGTTGAAGGCCAAAGTGTCAACGGCCCCGCGATCCTCGGTGTGAGGCAGGGCCACTGTCCGCCGAATCGCTTTAGGAAGTGGCAATTCCCCCACCCCCACCTCCAACCTTCGTCGCCACTTCTCCTCCTCTTCCTCCTTCTCCTCCTCCCACATCACCTCCACCTCCACCTCCACCCTATTTTCCCACCTCTCCGTCGTCTTTGGGTTGGCGGATTAGAGGCGTTATAGGTATGGTACCGATAGGCAGAGGTGTGCGCTCGTCTGTATACGTGGCCGGTTTGCCAGGTGGCAGCCTCTCGTACACACATCAATCGGTCGCTACCTTGCAATAGCGAGGCCCTGGCATTCCGCGCAGAACCGTCGGAGCGGTCGGATCGTTCCTCGGATTCTATCGGCCGGAGTTTCACCGGGAAGTAAATCTCATGCCTTTCTTCGCGATTATGCAATTTTTTTTTTTTTGCTTCTTTCACTTTCATTACGACGTTTGTCGACCTACAGGTTATTGCAAAAACAAAGAAGTATACACATGCTTTGGTATACAGTTTTTTTTTTATACTTGTTTTTTTGGTTGTTCAAACATCTTAGAAAATATGTTCGGTATTGTTGTTAAAAATTTCATAAAATCTTTTATACCAACTATTTGTATTGGATTGAATTCGTGTATGCAGAATGCAACGCGTAACGTGATCTGTACGCATTGAAGCGTATTGTAGAATGATCATTTTCATCGCCCGATGTTGTTTTCGTTGTATACAATGTAGTTGAAACAAATTCGACACCGGGTAAAATTCAATGGAATATAATGGAAAATGATTTCAGTAACGCTTAAACTTTTTCTGTTTCAATGGCGCGGTTTTGTTTTTTCTTTTTTTATCTCCGTAACGTTTGCCACAGTTTATCGTCACGTTTCGAGATTGCGACGATGCTTAACTGCGTTCACCTGTATTGTGTATACGTATGTACAATATAATACAAGTATGTTAAATATGCCGGAAAAAAATATCTCGCAAAGAAGATTGTCGTACAAGTATTTATCGTACGTACATACACGTTCGATAATACAATTAAAAGCATTACGCGCATCACCTTTTCTCTTGATTGCATACACGTATGACCTACGATGATACGTATACGGGAGAGGTAACGCGTATACTCTCTACGGGCGACCATGAAGAGAAAGGGAAAGAAAGAAAGAGAGAAAGAGATGGCCGGACGGTAAAGGCGGGAATCGTGACTGCGTAAGGACGCCGACGTGGACTAGGTCAGTAACAACTGGCTGTCCGAAGAGAGGAAAAATAGAACAGAAAAAAAGGTGGTCGAGCGAGCTAGGATACGAACGCGCGTACGTCTCTACACACATACATGCCCAACTCACTCGGCCGGCAGGTAGATTCTACAACCGACTCTACATGCAGACGCAAACATTGTAACGCCGTAACACCGCCGAGGATACAATGTCACCTGCTTGGAACGCGGCGGCGCGATTTAAAGGGGGATAAGAGGGCATCGCCTGCAGCGCTTGGGAAAAACACCGCGTCGCCTTGGCTTATCCTGAAATACCATTGCACGCTCTTTCCACAACGTCATACGCATGTAATGGGTCTTCACCGATGACTCGTACACGCTACGTCCCTCTCGCGTTGTTATTTATTTTTTATTTTTTTTCTTTTTAATTTTCTCCCTCCCACTTTCAACAACCCTCGTATCTCTTCAATCTCTCGCACAGCGTAAAAATACGCGACAAGATTTTTATCCTCCTGGATTTAAGCAATTACTTAACAATAAATCAGCATTCTTTTTATACCCGCGCCGTCGAATCTTTATGATGATATATATTTTTGTTTTCTACGTTACGTACACGTTGCATACGTGCGCAATATCTTAAGTATCCACTATTTTTTTGTTACTCTTGATTTTCCCGAGCACGCGCAGATCGCTCGTTGGAATACCCCGCGCGTTTTTCGCGATGAGAAATGGAACAGAACTGAGGAGGACAGTCACGGCAAGCGAGAGGGAAAAGAGGACGGATGGGTGCGTCAACCCCACCCTCCACACCCTTCGGGTCAACGAACCAGCTCGTGTACCAAGAGTGCCTTGTCCGGGGTGCGAAATCGGGATTACGTCAGAGCTACTCGCGGCGTTACGGTTTTCACGTTATGTCGTAACAACCGTCGGAATTCCGACGACGATCATCCGCATCGTCGACGAGATGCGTGCTGGTCCCAACTAATTTCGTTACGCACACTACGCGTCGTGTGACACGTACATATGCGTACACACACAAATGCTCTGTCGCTCTCATGCTGCAACGTATACATGTGTAATGTGTATAGGATGCTATTTTCGTTTCCACCGCTAGTTGCATAGATAAATGTAGGTGTGTGTGTGTGTGCGTGTGTAAAACCACGTCATTACAGAGCCAGAGGTGTAATAGGTCGTCGACCTATACTCACCGCGAACGGATAGCGGGTATACGTATCTACTTTGGTTTAGGAATCGGGTCGCGTCGCATCACTTGGGTTTATTATTGCGGTAGGTGCAGCAGCGCACGTCTCGATTATATATATATATGTATGTACATATGTACGTATGTACATGCCTAGGTAATACACGAGTTTCCGCCCTCTGACTGTGCGGTGTATAAAATAATCAAGGATCTTACGAGTCGACTGACTTGATCCTCTTTGTTGCCATCAAAGAAGAAGGAGAAGACGAATGAATGTATTTCCAATGAGAAAAGAAACGAGGAAGGGATTATCCCGCGTAATTGAATTGTACAGTATCCAATGAGAATGTATAAACTATGTTATACCCATAGATGTACGTTGTACGTGAAACTCGTATGTAATTAATCAAACCGGAATTAAATCAAGTTTCGTAAAATTTGGGACCGGGCATCGAAGGGTAAAAGTTATCTTTTCATCCTCTCCCTTGTCAATGAGAATTCTTGTATACCGCGGGACAAATTCATCATCGTGATACGCGATGATGTTCGGACAGACATTAGCGTAATTATCATCTCCGAAAACAGCGTATGAGGTATATCGAAATAGCCTAAATCCCTGCACAAACACACACGCTCGAGATGAAAATAACGACGCGCGAATCCTGACGTGATTTTATTTTATTTTATCCCCCCCACCCCTCCAGCTTGAAACACGCATACTCCTTTAACGCGTGTAACGTGCACGCTGCAGTCTTCCACGCTTCGCGCCCGGTTAATGCCCCCAAGAGCGACTGACTGATGCCGACGTCGACGCTGACGCCGATGCAGGGACTACCGTCCGTAAGCTTGCGAGGGCATACGCGTGCCTTACTCTGGTCACCGTTACACCGTTTCCCTCCCTCCCTCCCACCCTCTCTCTCTTTCGATCTCTTCCTCCCCTCTTCTCATCCTCCTTCGCAACGCCGCCGCCGCCGCCTCGGCATAGCTGCTGGGGTCATTCACCCCGCGAGAGTTATCGAGCGACGTGTAACGACGACGAGGAGAATAAGAATTCGGATGCGATAGCCGTTGAGCTACTGGTTATGGTGTTCTCGAAATACTCTCGCGATGCGGCTGGGGGTCGCGATTTTCTTGTACAACATTCTCACGATTATTCGTTTTATACGCCCCAATTACGCGCAGATTCTCAACCACGCACGCACGCAAACTTGTTGTGTCGGGGATGGTCTCTCCTCCGCCCGCATGCCGGCGGTAATAAAGAAATCTCTTCGTTTCGCCTACGGTAGATACTTCGATGCCGTGCGTGGCAGAGTAAAGAATAAGTAACAAGTAAGAGTATAAGTTTAGGAACAAACAGGGATAAGTAACGCGCGACTATGATAACGATGATTACAATTGTAACGGCGACGACAAACGGGAGGGGGGAGAAAAATGAATTGTAAAAGACAACGCAACGCCGCTACGACTAGTGCCACTATTTGTACTTGTTATACACGTATATATATCGAAGAGAGAAATTAAGTGTGTCAAGAAAATATATTATTGAAAATAGTCGCGGTCGGTGCCCCCATACCCTATATTCCGATTCCCCCACCTCCCTCACCCCGTGAACCAGCGACTCGCGACGACGACGCGAGAGATCGATGCCCTCGCCGTTGGTCCCCCGGGCGATCCCGGGGTTGGCGCCCTGCCGGTTGCTCACCCCCTATCCCCACCGTAATGGAACATTCTCGGCTCTCTTCGACGAGGCAACGGGACCGACGGGTATACGACCACCACCGCCACCGCCATCATCGCCACCATCACCATTACCGCGCGACAACGATACGCGGGCTCTCGCCGAGCGTCGTTGAGGTAGGCGAGGTCGCTCGCGTCGTTCCCTCTGACGTCATACCCTCCGCGCGTAGTCGCTCGTATAGGTTATACCTACTTTTACCCCCGCCGCCGGTGCGCGGTATCAAGTGCGCCGCGGTATACGGTATGCGCATGCGAATACGCCGTGGCAGACCTGCCTGCCTGCCTACCTGCCTACCTACCTACCTACCTACCTACCTACCTATTTCATCTCTTACGTAAGCTCTCGCGAGAGGTCGTTGACCGATACCGAAACGCACTCCACACCGCCATTGTCGGCCATGACGGTGGTCCGTTTCGTCGTCTCTGGAGGCGATTCGGATTCAAGCACGATGTTATACCGACCACGTATGCCTCTAACACTGAGAAATTTGGCCAAAATTCTGGTTCCTTCATTCGTATATGTAACAACGTGTAGTAAAATCAGGACGACGACTACGCTCTGTTCTTTTCGTTTCTTTAATTTTTCATTCTTTCTCGTCGCTCTCAACCGTCCGACCGACTTTCCGTCTTACTATGTCTGTAAAGCGTACCTTGCATACCTTTACCACACTATACCTGGTTACGTGCATCGCGATCCTCTCGAGGCTGCAACGTGTGTACAGGGCTATTTGCGTTCTTTCGTGGGAGGCGGCGGGGAGGTGGTGAGGGGAAAACGGAGGAATCCGTTAGCAGAACCGACGGTGTATAATAACGAGCGCGAGAGAGACTGATCGCTGCGCTACCGACCGAGGGACGGTGAGGGGAGTGGAGGGGAGGGGAGTCGAAGAGCTTTCGAGAAGCGTGCGGGAGAACGAGGGCGCGTATAGCGGCAGAGAGGGAGAGAGAGAGAGACGTGGCATGGGAACTCTCACTTTCGCGCTGTGAACCGCGGTTCAACGTCCGGGAATTGGGTCAGAGGGCCCCCACTTGCCTTCCCCACCCCGGCGGTTACTCTCGGCCAATGCGCCGCGGAGTGACTCCTATACGTGTAGTGGTTCTATGCGCCCGGAGCTTCTCGCCTATATACTTTATAGAGAGAGGCCGAGTCAGTACGTAGTCGAGCCTCGTGACAAACGGTCGCTTTGCCGCGTTACTCGCAACATAACTGTACAATACCTGTAATATCCTTGTATTATGTGTAAATAACTATCTTGTGATATCTTAGAGAGGAAGGGTTCGGTACGGACAGACGGACGGGCGCGAATTTTAAACGCACCGTACCAACGCAACACGACGCAGCGTATATCGGAGTATATTGTATGCGACGTGTACGCGACGTCACACTATACGTATCGTGTATACATGTGAGACGCGTCTTGGATGGGAATAAATAGCATTGTGAATGACATTTTTGTAAATCAACATTGTGCGTTTGTGATACAACACTTGGTATAGGTCGGTTGTAACAACGAAGAGGACGCTGTTCTTTTTCGCATTCTGCTTCTATATTGTTCACGAGGTGAGGGGGGAAAGATATTCGTATCGCGACAACGTTCTTTGTTTCAATAATCGCGACATACACGTACATCGTATACGTATATAACCGATAATGGAGCGAGTCTCCGAGGCTCGCGATAATTTCAATAACACCGGCAAAGCTGATATCGTTTATCCTAGCTGTAACGACCAAGATAATAACAATGTCGTTTATTTAATGGAGTGCTTGTGCGAATGTGAGAATGACAATGACAAGAATAGTATAAATAATGGTAGTAAATCGTCGGTGACGAAATCAGGGACGAATCGGCACCGTACTTCCGAGTCTTCTTCGACTTTTTCCTCGTCCTCGTCTTCTTCGTCATCCTCCTCAGCGTCCTCCGATAGCGACGGACAAACTGACGAAGGTTTTTACGGTGATTCTTCGCAGGGTTTCTTCAGGCGCAGCATACAACAGAAAATACAGTACAGGCCGTGCACGAAAAATCAACAGTGCAGCATACTTCGCATCAACAGAAATCGCTGCCAGTACTGCAGGCTGAAGAAGTGCATCGCCGTTGGAATGAGCCGAGATGGTAAGCTGACACTTTGCTTCAATTTAATATAATTTAAACAATATTGCGCGAACCCGCATCGCCGTGTCGTCTGCGCACGGTAAATTATCAAAGTTTACAAATTAACGAAGGAAAGAAAGAAAGAAATATTGTATTTATTGAACGATACGTGAAATTCCTTATTCTCGTTTACATTAAATTGCTTAAATAATGTATAACGTAATGAATGAAATTTCGTAAGAGATGCGAGACGATATGTGGGGAAATCGGTATCCCGCGCCGCCAACCGACCTGTGTGTAACATCCATAATGCGCGAGTTTGCCAATCGGGATAACGAATTCAAGGCGATTCGGCGACTTGGCCAACGCTACACACGTATTATACTTTTTGTCGTTTCTCTTTTTTTTTTCCCAAATATCATTCCTCGCCCTGGTTATTTATTTATTTATTTTTTATTTGAAATTTATTTATTTATTTATATTCTTTCCCCTCTATTCGTTCTCTTTACTCTCCTCACGCTGCGGCAATCTAAGTCGAGGTCAACTAAGGTCTGCGAACCCGTGTTGTGTGCGCGCTCGGCTCGGGCGACTCGCGGCTCAATTCGAAAGTGGATCATACTGAAAATAGTACCGTTTGGAGGGGGTTGAAATACAGGCATCAGCGTGCACACTTCTATGTAGCAACAAAACGGACGACGACGAGATAGATATAGGATAGGTAAAGAGAGAGAGAGAGAGAGAGAGCGAGGGTGGGAGGGAGGGAGGGAGGGAGGGAGGGAAACCCCGCGGGAGTTTCGGGTGGTTCGAAACTGTTGCGAAACGAACGGACCACGCAACCAACGCCTCTATTTTTCCTCTCGCTCGCCCGAGACGATCCGTACAAGACCAACGACTTTTCCTACATTGTGTCGAAAAATTTCTCTCCTTGTGTATAACAATAGACAGGTTACGTGATAGGCGTACCTATATATAATAGTCAATGAATCGAGAGATAGGTATAGAATTGATACATAGAACAGAGAAAGACTATTCGTGCCCCAGGAAAAGAAAGAAAGAAAGAAACAAAGAAAGAAAAAAAAAGAGAGAGAAATAGAGGGAAAAAGAAATGTTGCAATACAGGGGAAAGTGCCGCGGCGGCTGCAATCAAAGATAGTTTGTTTCTCCATCAGATCTCGCCGTCACAGTTTTCTCCGCGTTGCGCGATTGTTTCTTGCAAATTTCATTTCTCTCTCTCTCTCTCTCTCACTCTCTCTCGCTCTTTCATACACTTTTCCGCAATCAGTGCAACTTATACCACGTTATCGTGCATACGCAGTCAGTCGATTTTGCATTCAAACACACGCGTCTGCATAGGAAAATGCATAGTCGCGTTATACCTGCGGGTATATACAAGGATATAGGTGGTGTATCCCTACGTGTAGCCGACGTCAGTCGGGGTTAACGCTCTGTGCTCGGCTGCAACTACGTCAAGCTCCCCCCCCCCCCCCCCCCCCCCGTTTTCATCGGACGGTACAGAAAGAGAGTACCGCTACGAAACACGGCGTCGCTTAGCGGTTACAGCCGCCCCCCTCCCTTTACCCCGTATTTTACCCCGAATCCCCCACCATGGCGCATCGACGCGCGACTCAAACTCACCGATAGTCATCCCCACCGAAGAGACTCTCTCCTCTCCTCAACTCCTCCACCACCACCACCATCATTCACCTCCACGATAGCGTCGCGACGCTCTCTCGCCGTACCGTGGCGCTCGTTTCACGTCGACGGCCGTATCGCGAACTCACCTTCCGCGATTCCGGACGACACTGTCATCCTACGACGAGTCGATCCCCCCCCCTCTTTGGATATTATCAGTAATGGTATTATTATTGTTATTATTATTATTATTAACAATTAATAAAATAAAATTAATAACAATAACAACAACTTACAACGACAATGATGATAATTCGATGAATTTATTTACGAAATTGATGACCAATAATCAAATTGTACTATAATGTCTAACATCGGGAAGAAGATTAAGAGGTCGTAGCGAGGGTTTATCCTTACGGACCTTGTTCGATTAATCGTATTTAAAATTCGTTCCCGTAACGCCAGTAAATACAGGGGAATTTGCAATTCGCGTGGGATGTCGGAAGGTCAGGAAGGTCAGGAGGGTCGGGAGTCTGCGCCTCGGTATCGCGGGGGGGTGGAATTGGCGAAGATGGACGTAGAGGTGGATGGATGGATGGGTGGGTGGGTACGAACGTGGGTCGAAACGCCGCGCACGGCTGTGTCTGAAACGAAGTTCAAGGCCGAAGGCTTAGCAAAGGCCACGATCGGGTGGCTAGGTGGTGGGGGTCCTTCACGGATGAACAAGTGGGGGGCTGTTGAACGTGGCTCGACGAGAGTCACGCAGTCGGCGATGATGCTGTCTGCCGTCTGCACGTGCACGTTGTCTTCTAACGAGAGTACGCGTTGATAACGAACGTTGATTGTCACACCTTCGACGACGACGACTCTCGCATATCGCCTCGAAGAATACGCGCGACGAGTGAAGTTTTTACATGTGGATTAAACGTACCCTGGCCACGTGTGGATGAATTGTTGAAAGAAGAGGGCTGCTGTTTTAATCCTTGCGGGCGGCTAATAACGTTTGTGTTCGGAGTGGCTTTTCAAAGCGATGTTCAAAGTTTGATCTAAGTACATGTGTGTTGTTATCGTTGAAAAGTTCAGCCGATTTTTGTTTCTCGTTGTTTTTCAATTTATTTTTTCTTTCTTTTTTTTTTGGTTCAGTTTATGTCCAATTTCAACTTGTTTGAAACCACCGCACGTGTCGTGTAAAATCTATCGTTGGCAATAATTGTCTGATTAAAAATTGATGAAAATCGTTATAACGAAATGACGAATCGTTTGGTTTGTTCAACGGTTAACAAAGTGCAGTTTCGTGATACCATGATGAATACAATTAAGTGTCGAGTTTCCGACTAAACATCACACGCGAATATACCGTACATACGTATATAAAAGCACAGTCAAACAACAAAGGGAGGTTAACTGTAATCAGTCGTTACGATATAACTCGCAAGTAATACCATCGAATGGATATTTGAATATACACGTGTGTACGTAAAACAAGAAAAAAGTGCGAAGGAAATTTTGCCACTGTACAAGTTTGTTGGTTTTGTTTTAACATTTGAGTGATATAAAAACTAGAGTTGTGAAAAACAAGAGAAAAAAAAAACAAGCAAATCTTAACTCGTCATGGGAGACGAGCTACCGATACTGAAGGGTATCCTCAACGGGGTTGTAAATTATCACAATGCACGTAGGTTGATTGTTGAAAAAAGCCCCGTTACTGTTTTTCCTTTCTTTCTTTCTTTCTTTCTTTCTTTCTTTCGTTTCATTTCATTTCACCCGCAACGAGGAAGGAAGGAGATAAATAATTTGGAACTCGAGTAGAAATGTTTGTGTCACCGTACGTGTTGCACCACTTTCTATCGTCGGGAATATGGTGTATACTATATATATATATATATATATATATAGTACATCTCGCGAGACGAGGACGGTGTGTATAGTTAAAGACATGCAATGTAAGAGCCGAGTCTCGAGCTGAGCCGAGCCGCGCACTTTCATCATCGCACCGCGTTGAGAAAGTGTGCCCAGGTTCGGTCGCGACTGCTTTCCCTTCCGCGATCCGTACAATTCGGTCGGAAATCGTTCGCCGCGTTTTGCCCTTTCGATACGTCGAGTCGTGTTGCAGAGACGAGAGTAAAATCCTCCCCCCTCATTTTCTGCCATTTCGAATTCAATACACGTAGAGTCGTACAGATCTATGCCTGAAACGAGCATTGGCTAACCTTTGCGATTCGCAAATTTATATGATTACAGCGGTTCGATTCGGGCGAGTACCTAAGCGCGAAAAGGCCAGGATACTCGCCGCCATGCAGCAGAGCTCGCACAGTCGTTCCCAGGAGAAGGCCGTCGCCGCCGAACTCGAGGACGACCAACGGCTACTCGCGACTGTCGTCAGGGCCCACCTCGACACCTGCGACTTCACCAGGGAAAAGGTCGCCCCCGTTTTGGCGAGGGCGAGGGAGACACCGAACTACACCGCCTGTCCGCCGACCCTGGTTAGTACGATTTTTCGATATTTGCCTTGCGGTATTAAATTTCGCAAATGTCGGCTTGCGCGCGTGTGTCTGTTGTAATTCGTACAACCGTGACGACCTTCGACGATGCTCGCCCCCGCGCGTTGGGTCAGATCGTGCGAATGAGGAAGCTGCGTGTTCACAGTCGATTCCCTTGCTTCGTCGACGTTGCGACGTACGGAACGCTGATGTGGTTGCACGTCCTCGAGACGAATGCGAGAATAGGAGGAAGAGAGAACGTGTCTTGTCAAGATATCCGATTCAAAGTCAAAGTGGCCGTTATACGGAGGTCGTCCAGTTTTGTTCCGTACATTGGACGTACCTTGTGCATAACTACGGTGCTCGGATGTACACGCCCTGCTGCTTGCATCGACGCTCGTGTGGCGATCAATCGGTGTTTGTCAAGATTGCATTTGTACGCGTGTGTAACAATTGCGAAACAAGTAGAACCTCCTACGGGGATCTTAGAATCGCGAATCGTTGTGATTCCGCTTACTTTTCGTTGTTATTATTATTGTTACACTATTGCTCGTACGCCTGATTTTCGATGTCGATTCGATTCCGCGATCGGAAAAACCTCGGAATCGATTACCCGCATTTTGAAAATTGCGAAATGAAGCGGATTGATTATATTTTCCTAAAAAAAAGTTCGTATCATCTACCCTCGGGCTATGCAACTTGGCATCGAGATTTTACACCTGTACGATCTGATCTCGTATTTTATTAAAACGAACGTGTTTTATTTTCACAAGTTGTTCAAAAGTATAAATCTTTAGAGGCTCCGTAACTGCATTGGGTAGTGTATTTCAGACTTGGACGGTTTAAAGACGCGCTGAAAATGACGATAGTAACGATTGCGGTAGTTGAATAATCGGTTCGAAGATCGCGCGCATACATGTATTAATACATCGTGATTCATCCCTTCTCGAGTAAAAGGCCACCGATCAATCAAGGCCAGAACAGGTAAAATGGAGATGCGTGTGAGGTACAGAGCGGGGGCAAGATTTCCCCAGGTAAAACTCTGAACCTTTTTTTCCCCCCGCATCAGACGTACGTACATGTCCGAAGGATACAGTGAAATAGCGTTTGTTTTATTCGCCTGTTTCAGGCATGCCCGTTGAACCCGAATCCTCAGCCGTTGACGGGTCAGCAGGAGTTGCTGCAAGATTTCTCGAAGAGGTTCTCGCCGGTTATCCGAGGCGTGGTAGAGTTCGCAAAGCGCATACCAGGGTTCAGCCTTTTGGCTCAGGACGATCAGGTAACGTTGCTGAAGGCCGGGGTGTTCGAAGTGTTGCTCGTGCGGCTCGCCTGCATGTTCGACGCCCAAACGAACAGCATGATATGCCTAAACGGTCAGGTGCTGAAACGCGAGTCGATACACAACAGCAGTAACGCGCGATTCCTGATGGACTCGATGTTCGATTTTGCCGAGCGCGTGAACGCCCTGCGGTTGACCGACGCCGAGCTGGGACTTTTCTGCTCGGTCGTCGTCATTGCCGCCGACAGGCCCGGCCTGAGAAACACCGACCTTATCGAGCGTATGCACAACAAATTGCGCAGCGCGCTGCAGGCCGCGCTCGCCCAGAACCATCCCCAGCATCCCGACATCCTGAGGGAACTGTTGAAGAAGATACCCGATCTTCGTACGCTGAACACCCTACACTCCGAAAAGCTTCTGGCGTTCAAAATGACCGAACAGCAACAGCAGCTCCAGGCCCAGCAGCAGCAGCAGCAGCAACAACAACAGCAACAGCAACAGCACTGGCCGATGGACGAGGAGCCGACCGCCTCCTGGGGATCGGGCTCCGACGTGACCCTCGACGAGGTCAAGAGTCCGCTGAGCAGCGTATCCAGCACGGAGAGTACGTGCAGCGGCGAGGTCGCCTCGTTGACCGAGTACCATCACTCCTCCGTCGCATCGAGCGGTCTTCACGCCTCGAGCGCTCCGCTACTCGCGGCAACGCTCGCCGGAGGTCTCTGCCCTCACAGAAGAAGGGCGAACTCGGGATCTACGAGCTCAGGGGACGACGAGCTGCACCGCGGATCGTTGACGAAGACGTCCCAACCGCCGCAGTGTCCGCGATTCAGGAAGCTCGACTCGCCGAGCGACAGCGGCATCGAGTCGGGGACCGAGAAGGCCGACAAACCGGTAAGCACCAGCACGGCGAGCAGCGCTCCAACCTCGGTCTGCTCGAGTCCGAGGTCCGAGGAAAAGGAGTTCGAGGACATGCCCGTGCTCAAGAGGGCCCTTCAGGCGCCTCCGTTGCGCGACACGAACGCCCTGATCGACGAGGCCTACAAACCGCACAAGAAATTCCGGGCCCTGAGACAGAAGGACAGCGCGGAGGCCGAGCCGGCCGTAGCGACGGCCCAGCAGTCCCAGCTCCACCTTCACCTGACCTCGTCCCCGGCCGCGACGACGACGACGCCCCACCACTCCACCTACACGTCGTCGTCGTCGTCGTCTTCCGCGATATCGCAGTGCCCGCCGAAGGCCAGCCTACTCAGCAGCACCCATTCCACGCTGGCCAAGAGCCTGATGGAGGGACCCAGGATGACCGCCGAACAGCTCAAGCGCACCGACATCATACACAATTACATAATGCGCGGCGACGTCAGTCCGGGTTCTCCGATACCTTCCCCATCCCCGGCCGAACAGTGCGCCTCGACCACCACCGCAAGCTCGAGGTCATCCTCCGGCGGGCTTCTACAGTGCGCGACTTCGTATTCCGCCACCGGACGATGGCCGGCGACCACTTCCGTCATAACGACGACGACCGGGGCGCGGCACCGCCACCATCACCATCACCATCACCACCCTTCTCATCCTCACCCTCACCCTCACCACCACAGTCACCAAATCCAGCAGCACATGCAGCAGCAGCAGCAGCAGCACCATCAGCAGCAGCAACAGGGAGAGTACTGCAACAACAGTGTTGTACACATAGCCGGTAACGGTTCGGGAAGTGGAAACGGTAGTAATTCCGCGGGATCTTGCTCGCCGCAGCGTAGCGGTTCGGTTTACAACGCTGCCAGCAACGTATGCGCGAACAACAACGTCAACAACTCTTGCACGAGTACGAGTCCAAGGCCGAGCTCGACGACGTCCGCTTCCAACGCGGCTGCCGCTGCGGCAACCCTGGTGTTATCTGACTGTTCGAGCAACATGATGGAACTACAGGTGGACATCGCCGATAGTCAACAGCCGTTGAATCTTTCGAAAAAATCACCGTCACCGTCGCCAAGGCCAACGATTGTCAACGGTACGTGCAGTAGTAAAGCGTTGTCGCTCGAGGCGTAATTTACGGATATTGTCTAAAATCTTGTAATAACGAAGCGACAAAACCTCTCGTGCATATATCATTTAGGTTTTCGTATTCGTTCATCGTTTTTTTTTTTTTCTTTTTTTTTATCTTCTTCCCTTTTTTTTTCTCCTGTCGATACATGTACACCCCGTTCTCTAAAAGTCACGCGAACCATCTGATCGATTGATTATTACTTCGTTTTTATCTTCCGTCGTCACGGGTTCCACAACGACGACATGCTATACCTTGCTAATGATTCGCATTACGACGTGATACTACTACTAGCAATACCGGTAGTACTCGGAAAGTATCTCTTTTTCATGTACGAACAAGGGATAGAGAGAATGGGGAAAATTGATGGAAACACAGAGAAAGATAGGGAGGGATAGAGAAAGAGAGAGAGAGAGAGAGAGAGGGAAAGCTCACCCGCCGATTCTATGTAATTATATTATATACTATACATACGTTATGTAGTAAACAAACAAGGAATAAAAAATGAAAAATCGCTGTGAAAGTGCCACCAGGACGCTATCCGTATAGCGCGTGACTAACCAAATAATTTATATTATTTAAAATCGATGATAATACATTATTATTGTTACTGTTGTTGTTGTTGTTATTATTATTTTTTAATAATATCGTCATTATTATTATTATTATTATTATTACCATTATTACCATTACTATTATTCTTATCGTAGAGGAAAGAAGAAGAAAAAAAAACGAAAATAAGATGAAATGACGTTTTCGCACGCATACGCGGTATATTCAATAGATATATTAATATATTCGTATATATACTGTTCGCATATATATACACATATACAGGGTGTCCCTAAATTGCCTCCCACGGACTAGCCAGCATGATACCTTGTTAAAATCCAACCGAGAATTTCTTTTCCGGAAGCTCGTCCGACGCATAGTTTTTGAATTATAAGCGATAGCGCTAGGCCAATCAGAGTGCACCATTTCATCTAGATTTGCCGCCACGGAAATTGCTGTTTTGTTCGGCTGGGTGAATTATTATTATTCGGTTACAAAGTAAATATCGGCACCTCCCCTCACTCGCTGTTGTACCCCTTCTCGAGCGCTGACCTCGGTATTGTTGCCGGGGCACACGCTGCCGGCCGCACATCCATGGGCGCACACTTGTGTGTGTAAACAGAAGCGCATCCTCAAGAATAAGGGATACAGCAGCGAGAGAGGGGAGGTGCCGATATTTAATTCGTAAGCGAATAATAATAATTCACCCAGACGAAAAAAACAGCAATTTCCGTGGCGGCAAATCTAGATGAAATGGTGCACTCTGATTGGCCTAGCGCCATCGCTTATAATTCAAAAACTATGCGTCGGGCGAGCTTCCGGAAAAGAAATTCTCGGTTGGATTTTAACGAGGTATTATGCTGGCTAGTCCGTGGGAGGCAATTTAGGGACACCCTGTATATATATATATATATATAACTATACGTAATTTTTCCGCGCGTACCTCTATATACGCATATGCGTGTACATTGTATATGTATACGTATATACAGAATCGATCATTTGACATCTCTATACATTTTTTTTCTTCCCCCTCTTTCTCTCTCTCACTCTTCTTCTTGTAATTTTTTTTTTTTTCCTTATTTATGTATTGTCACGTACATACTTAGGGTGAGAATACGAATTCTGTTTTGGTGACGATGGGAGAAAATAATCCGAGGAACATAATATAACATGTTTCGTTTAAACCGGAAGTGACGAGTAAATGATGAAGAAGAGTATGAATATAATAAATGGAAAAAATAAAAAACAATCTACAGTGCCGAATTTTTTGTCGTACGTCATTATTCAAGACGTGTAAAATTAAGTACAGACGACGTTCATGTAAGTGCGTCAAATGATAAAAGGACACTCAACGTGCTGATTCGCACTGTGCTTTTGATGTATCAAGTGTGTGAAGTATGAAAAATAAAAAAATAAAAATAAAAACTATGCAAATGGAAGGATTATTGATTGGATATAGCAACAATATTTAAAGAAATAAAAATATCTGTAACGGACTACACATATATATATATATATATATATATATATATATATATATATATATATATGCATACATATATACCTATATGTATATATACTTGATCTTGTTCGACGAAAGTTCTTCTACGGGAAAACCCACGTTCGTCCTACAGTCGTCGTTGTTGTGTGGTGGCGAATCGGCGCACTTTTGAAACTCGTCAAGTGTTACAGAGAAAGTGAATTTAAACTATTGAACAAATATGAATGAAAATGATATGAAATAAAAATAATCTATTACATGTGATAATCATGGAAAACGCGCATATTTGTACAGCCTCCACATCATTCATCGATATCATCTTACTCTATACATATAAATAAATGAATATAAATATATATGTATATATATATATATATATATATATGTGTGTATACATATATGTATATATATATATATATATATATATTATAAATATGCTACAATATTAATTAATTAACTATTAACTTTAGAGGAAGTAATCAATACTATCGTTACTATTATTATTATTATTATTCGTATTATTATTGTCGTCGGATTGTAAACAATAATAACAATAACGCTAACAACAACAACAACAACAACAAATCGCAACTGTTCAAGCATACAGTCGATTATATATATATTAACTACATAGTTGAGTAATATAGTGTTTAATATTGATGATAATGTTTGTAAAAATAACGACGGCAATGATGATGTTGATTATAATAATGATAATGGTAAAATAAATGAATAATGATTATTATGATAATGGTAGTTGTAATCGTAATTGAAAAGTATCATCCCGTATGTTTATGACTTGCGTGTGCGTGTGCGTGTGTGCGTGTGTATGGGGAAAAAGTCGAAAGATCGATGAACAGCAGAAAGGGAGAAAAAGCTCAGACGTGCGCGGGGCAGGTTTTGAGAAATCTATACATTCGTTATGTATGTAATGATAAAGATAATGATAATGATAATGATAATAAAGTGACGATGATAACAGACGTTATACACGTGACTGAAGTGTTTGTATATTTTCGCGTCAACATATAATCGAAACGCGAATTACAAGAAAGCGAAACAGAAGTAAGATAAAAAATGACACACGTTATACAATTTATATGTATATATATAAGAGTGTGCGGAGTAGGACAAATTCGGAGTAAAGCTTAGGGGTAAAAGGTATAATCGATGAATAGAAAATACTAGTAAGTTGAGAAACAAGATGGTAAAGGTAAAGAGAGAAAAAGGTAAGAAGAAAAAAGAAAAAGGTAACGGTGAAAGTTACGAGAGTGTGATAAATAACAAAGTTTCTAAGTAAAATTTTGATTGCCGAAAAAGAGGAAAGAGAAAAGATGATTGTATACCTTGTTGACGATTAATGGGAGCGGTGGAAGTAGATGTGGAGAGTTGAAGTCACTTGAGAGTTTGTCACGAGATTCTGACAAACTTACAACTTTGCAATTGTCGTAACTTTTATGCCACGTGTACGAGTTTCGTGTCCTGTGTCGATTTAGAAATTAATTACCAGCGAAAAAAGATGAAAGAAATTAGGGCGACGAAACAGAAATATGAAGGAAATTTAACGAAAATATTCAACGCGATTATTTACGTCAAGAAGCAGGTATTTCAATGAAAAATTCACTTGGCGTGTGTCCGAAATTTTTAATACATTTAAAACATATGGTATGTAACGCGATGTATTCTGTGAAAAATTGACGAAGAAAAGAGAGGGTTTTTTAAAAAAAAAAGGAGGAAAACTTCCGAAGAATCGACGCGAGATCAATGAAGATATTTTTTGAAAAACAAGTGAGAAATTTTCGTGTAATATTGTATTATAGGTAGTAATATCGAATATAATATATCCGGGAAAAGAGAGAAAATAGAATAGACTCGTAATAATATTGATAATTACATTAAGAGATGATTACATACATATATATTATATATATATAGTAAACGTGCGTACAGTAAAAAGAAATCAATGATCGTTGTACATAGTAGATTGTTAAGGCCCTCAACCAACCCCCCCTCTGTAGTTCTTGTAGAAAGAGTGAAGGAAGAAGTGCGGTGAAGAAAAGAGGTAATAATTTGAAAAAAAAAAAAAAAAAAGATTATACTAAACGATAGGGAAAACGTACAGCGTTTTTGAAAATCGTTAACTAATAGTTAACACGTGTCGTTGTTGAGACGCCCGCTCCCCTTTTCATCCACCCAGCATGCATTGAATATCACGAAAAAAGGAAAAGAAGGGAAAATTTAATCTCTAGAAAAGCACCAATAATCAAGCAAAAACACAATCAATTTTATCCAGCCTAGCGAAGAATGAACTCTTCAATAAATTCACGAACCCAGCCCCCTCCCCTCCATCGTCATCCTTGTAATCAAATTATGCACTAATCATTGTACACATACTCACACACATGAATACATATATATATATAATACATGTACATAGTAGATTTTCATTTAAAAAAAGTAAGAAAAAAGTTTAAAAAAGAAAAAAAAAAGAAAGAAAGAAACAAAAAAAAAAACATAAAAACAACAAGAATCGTCATTATTCCCGTGTCTTTTGGAACTTGTATCATTCATGATTCCATATTGATGATTATAACTTATATGTCGCATATTGCGATTGAAGATGTTGGATTACTCTTGTGTATAATTATTGCGTGTATTATAGATAGTAAAAGATCTTACTGGAAAAAAAAAAATAAATAAAATAAAATAAAAAAAAAAAGTAATCGTGAAAATTGCATCGGTAATTGGTCGTTGTAGAGATACACCATCGTTTTATCCAAAGGGGCACAATTTCCACCCCCCCCCCCCCCCCCCCCTTGTCAGTTCTGCAAAGTCTATGTATAGCGTTCTACATATAGTATAATATGTAATGCGCATATGTAAACTATATTATACACATATTAATGATTATTATATAATAATGAGTGGTGATGATGATGATGATGATGATACGTGAACTAATTATGGAATATCATACGTACATTATTTGTTTATCCGTGCGGTGATGAGATGGAAAAACAGTGCATAACGAAATAGGAAGGGAAAGATCAGTTGAACGTTTGTCTTGTTCGATTTTTTTATTATTTCTGTTTCGATTTCTTTTTCTAAGTAATATAATTTATTAATTATTCCTTCTTCTTCGTGATAATATTAACGAAAGGAAAGAACAACCAGTAAGATACCTGTTATTGTTATGTTGTTACTATTATTATTATTATTATTATTATTATTGTAATATAGAACTGAAATATTGTCCCGCCCCCGCATTTCCCCAGTGAGCAGCAGCACTTCATATTTTGTACGCTTGGGAGTTGTGAGGTCGTCTGAATAAACATTGTCTGGTGAATTATAAATATAATACGTCTGTCTCATTTTTTTCTACGAATATTACTTACGCCTATACATATATGTACATACATATACAGTGTAGCGTCACTTCTTTGTACGATAAAACCAATTTTCCCGTTGTCTCCTATTCAATCTCATCGTTATTATAATACTATCGATAAGCGTTGGAATAAGTGTGAAATGGAATTGAAACCAAAGGAGAACTAACAGAAAGAAGATGAGGAATAAGCGTGTAAGAATGTCCGAGGAAATCTGATTATACGGTAAGTGTGAAACGTTATAGGTATTTCAATTTCGAAAACGTTGGATCAAACTCTAATTCCAACGGACGACATCCGCGTCGTGTTTTGTTTACACGGCGCCCTTCAGAGTAGTTCAGTCTGTTATAAGATGGCGACGAGTGCGGAACGAATATGCCGATGCGGGGTGAGCGTCTCGATTGTTCGTTGTTATTGAGTAAATACGTGGAACGTCTCGCGTCGTGCGTCGCTCGGTTCGACGAACGATAAGCTTGTGAATTCAATAACGCTGCAGCGGTCGCGAGTGAGTCAGGTTATTTCAATTTGCAAATCGGGACGCGGCGGTGATGATGAGGAAGATGACGATCGTCGTTCTGACTCACGGCCAACTTCGCATCAGTGCCGCGGCGTCGTCTCATGCCCTCGGAATTTTTATGCCACAGGCCTCGGTCAAATTTTCAGCTTCAATAATTCTCCTTCGATCTCTAACCTCAACAACTTCCGGTTAAGTCGTTATCGCCTTCCTCGCGTCGCGTCGAGTCGAGTTAACCAAGGTCAGGCATCCGCCGATATGCTAACGAGCCTGCAGTCTGACCATTGTGAAAACGCGTTTTGTACGGAGTTTAAAGTGTTATCGGTGTGCCTGGACTTCGTCGGGGATGCCAAGACAGCATGTGGGAAAACACTGGACTTGGTGAGTTTGACGATAGATTTATTATTTGCTCGACTGTAAGCCTCTCCGTTCTCCCGAGCAATTGCGCGAGTTATTCTAACCTGATTACCTGCGTGCGCACCAGGGTAATTCATTACGTATCTTTTTTTCCTTTCTAAAGCGCTACACGAAAAGTTTGCGTGACAAATATTGAAAGAAAAAAAATTATCGAAAGACCTGGAGGAGGAAGGAAAAAATGTACGAGGTCGCTACCAATTAATGTAATACCTTTTGTTTAGTTTTATGTGTACACCTCACGTACCAGAAAATGAACCACCTTTGCGTAAACGTTAAACTTTTAGGTGATGAGAAATAGCTGAACGCTGCGCGAATATTCTCTGTAACGAGAATAGAAAGATACGAAAAGCCGAACGAAGGTATAGGAGGGTAAGGAAAACGCGTTCATTCATGTCTGCGCTGAGTTTTCATTCACGAATCGTGCAGCGCTCAAGTTGGCTGCAGCTGTGCGAAACACGTGCAGGGAATCGTTATGTTATACATACCTATCTAACTATATTATGCTCGGTTTTGCTGGTCGATTTACTGCCGTTTGGTTTTTCTTTTTTTTGTTTTTCTCTTCAAACTATCCTTTGGGGTTCTCGTGATTATTCGCGAATTTGCAAAGCGGGCTGTGATTATTATTCCCAGAATAAAATGATTCCCCGAGCTGCTTATAAATAATGCAGATCGCGAAGGATGTTTATTTTCTCCGGGGAACATCGTCGTCCTCTCTTCTCGGTTTTATTACGTGTTTACATCGCGTCCCGCGCTACGCCCCGCTATGAAAATCTGTCGTGTTTATTCTACGCCTTCCCGCGATGATTCCAGCACTTTGCTTTATAGCCTCGTTTGGTCACCCGTGTACTTGTAACGGGGAAATTTGTACGTATAGCTCTAAAAATTAACCCCTGGAATCTACTAACCCGTGAAACCCAAATTCTACGTTACATATCACAATATGGTTGTCGAAATTTGCGTTCAATGATTTTTCTGTTTGGTTTTCTTTGAGCAATAAATTGGCGCAACAAGGCTAGAGATGATTGAAAAGTTTCAGGGATATTTTACGCAACGAAAGATCATGGAAAAAATAGTTGTTGTACAATTTTAGAAATTATGACGACTCGCAACGAGTTTACTTTTCATAATATCGGCATGTTTTCTTTGTTATTATTCACTGGCTGAATTTCAGAAAATTTCAAGTAGCATGCATCGTTAAAGTAACGCTACTAACTTGAACCTCGTGGAAATTATCGCTGTTACGCTAACACTCGGTTCGTTCTTGCATGTAGGTAATACTCGAAACGGGGCCATAAGCGTCTCTCACAAAAAAGAGGAAAAAAAAATCAGACTGCAAAACGAAAGAGATAGAAAAACAATCCATGTACAGGTGTCGTTTTCGCTATTTTCGAGAGGCTGGATTCTCGTTTAGTTCCGTTTCTTTTCACTTCTTTAATTTTCACTTGTCTGCAGACGCATCGTGCCTTCATATCTTTACGCAGCCTCAGTTTTCACCTATAAAAATATCCACCGCAACCGACCTCGATGTATCAAGAGGTGCTGCTTAGAAGCCTCGATATGACGCATCGAGTTTGAAAATTGAATATCCCAATGAATCAGAATAATTATAAAAATCATAGTAACTATTATTCGGATTGGTTGGTGATCATTTTCGTAGCCTCGCAAGTTGAATAAGCTGTGTTAGTACTTGAGTTTGGATGGTTTTCGAAGATTCTTTACTATACCTACATTCGAGCGAAGCAAACGAACAACGGCCGCGCAAAGATCGCTCCGCGACGGCATGGGATCAAAGGATGGGGGGGATGTTGGTTTTTTTTTTTCTTCCAAATCTTCGGTTCCCCTTGGAAATACCGGGAAACCTCAGGGCTACCCTTGACCGCGTCTACGGGCAGGCATTCCCAGACTCCGACGGTTCACCATCGACGCGTTAAGTGGTCTCGGGTCTTCCAATGTCGAGCAGAGGTCACTACCGTCACTCCCACACGTTGAGGATCGCTCGCAGACGGTTAAAAAGAAAGTTAATAAAGAAGGGAAGGGACGAATTTAGAGCTGGCAGGGAATCGGGCGTCAAACGCGCCCGGGAATGTCGTCCATTTTACTCTTCTTATTTATTTTATTTCATTTTTTCTTTCTTTTTTTTTAGTTTTTATCCTCATCTCTGCAGTGGTTTCCCTTTGTTCGTGCGAATCGTCTCGATTGTTAGTCACTCTGTCCGGCAGCCGCAGCTCATCCTCCAAATTTGCCAACTTTGGCAAGGTCATTTATTCCCAGTTGCATTGCGTATATAATACGTATAACGATCGAATTTTTGCCAGAGTTTTTTCTAATTTACATTCGCGTGAAACTGGAAACGATTCCGGTCCTCTTCGAGCTCCGTTTTGAATCTTTCACTCTTTGAAAATAGAAGAATAAAAATGGGGAAAAATGACTTTCGAATACCAGCTCCCAGTTCTGATCGATTCGCAACGTTTATTTTGAAACGGTTCGAGGTCGTTAGCAGCCCTGTAATTTAACTAATTCGGGTCCGCGAGAGGATCCTCCGGTTCTCCCGGAGGCCCTCGTCACTCAAGTTGGTCGATCTCAATCCCCTCGATCTCGTTCTCTCTTGTCTGTCGATCCGTCTGCCTCGACGAGGTGACGCGAGAGATGCGGCGAACCGAAGGATTGCGAGATAACGCGAATCGGAATAAATACATGGGTAAAGAACCGCGAACGCCAGAGCCTGGGAAGAGAACAATAAAACCTGCGGCATCGGTCCGAAGGCTACGCTTAATCAGCATAACGGCATATTATAAATAATACGAGGCGAGCTTACATGCACCGATCGGATCCACACATGCAAAAACCCATAAACGGGTGCTTCTTATTCCGCGACTGACTCGTTGTACGTGTAACGTATGCGTGTGTATCCAGACAATGTGAATTTGACAGTCACGTGATCACATCGCGCAAAGTGACCTTTGCGTCATTTATCGTTTAACCGTATAGGTACGAGCAGCTTGTTTTTCGACAAATTATCTGTATTCGGAGATTATAATACTCATACCTGAACCTCCGAACAACCTTCCTGCGCTTGTTTTCTCCTATTTCTATTCGAAACTCCAGCAGCGAGAGTTGCAGTATTTACAGGATACACGAATCGTGAAAACCGCCAGCAAACGGAGCAATTAGCTCGTTCAGAACTCGAATCAGGCGTTCTTCTCTTCGTAATGTGTTCGAAAAATGTAGAATGGGCGGGGTCGAAGTTCCGATTTTGACAAGTTCCAAAAGTGGCGAAATCTTACCGAACCAGAAATTCACATGACTGAAAATCTGGGATCATTCGGAATTACGATGTCTCGGATTAAAAAGTTTTTCTCATTTTCGCTCTTTCGGAACTGCAAGCATCGATTTTCGGATCGTTCCAAACTTTGATGTTTCGTCAAAGTTTGATTTTCCCACTTCAAGTTTAGCCACCGTAAAATTCGGAATCTGGCACTTTGGGAGCTTACCAAATTCGGAATTTCAACCCCGTCCCATGTAGAACACGATCTCCCTGCATAACCTTTTACAACGCGGTAGGATCCCTGAATTTAGTTTTCGCGACAGGGTTACTACAATATTCCGAATTCTGACATTCAATTTCCGTTGCACCGACGGACGGCTTAAATCTCTGTTTTCACCTTATCCTTCGAAGATGCGGTGGTTTTCCAAGAATTATTCGACGAGATGTTTCAACGGGGTTCGGAGCCAGCCTCCCCATCCGAGACCGCCTCGACCCTCGACTCGAACCCCGTCGTCCTCCACGTGTCAAGGTCACCCCGGCCTTCCACCCTTTGGGGCGGCCCTCTCTCGCCAATGAGAATGAAATTTACGAGCTACTCGGCCTTCGCCGGTTCCCCAATCGACCCGGGTCCTTCACCCTCTCAGCTCTTCGCACACTCGAACACAAACACGCGACACGCGCTGCTGACGTCAATCTAGGTTTCATCCGATTACCCGCTTCCGCGTATATCTATTTCGTTCGCTTCACTTCCGGTATACGTTTAAAGGGGTCGTCGACGCTGTTATCGATGCGGCAGAAACGTTTTCAACCATCCGACGTTATGTATTCGAGTCGAAACTTATGGGGCATAGGAAATATTGCGATAGTTTTGTGCTCGACGATGAGATGATTGTGTACAATTGTAAGAAAGAAGGCTGTGATATTGAGTACAGCTTGAAGATCCTCGCTGCGCGATGTAACGTAGTTTAAGGTGTCTGCGTCGTGTGAAACATAATTTTCCTATTACTCTTTAGCGTTCGGCTTTGTTTAGCTGTGAAACAAAATAAAAATAAATAAAAACGAAGAAGTACAGCATTAATCAATCAAATTGACCTCGTGTTAGAATAACCAAAAAAATTTAGTACCGACAACTCGAATTGCACAAGATAGTTACTTGTACTTATTACAGTATACCCGGGTCGAAATTTAGCGCCTACATTTGACCCTACCAAGGATTGTATAAACCTACCTTGGAGGATATTGAGTATAGAAATTCTACACTGACCCTCCAACTTTTAAAAATTTAAGAATAAGGCCAACATCCAACCTCCAACTCCTAAATATTTAAGTGCCAACCTTACTTTAACACTATCGGTAGACGATTCAGCCTAACATAATTTTGATAAGTTTGAACAACAATTGAAAATTGACTATTGCAGTTCTCAGCTGTACTTATTCAACGTTCTTACGAGTGCAAAAATTATTTTAACGAGAGGAGCTTCAAGTTAATATGAATACGACATTCCGAAATGTATTAAAATATTGAATTGGAGTTAAAACTTAAACACTAAAAATAAACATAGAAGCCTAGTTAAGAATAATTCATTATTACATATATTAATATAAATACAAAATTCCAAAATTTATTCGTATTAGTCGCACGATATATTTCGAATACATCAATTTTCTACCTTCCTTCTTTCAATGTTAAGTCACGTATATATATATATACGCGCATTATTGAAATCGCATGAACAAATCGCAAATAATTCTTAATATCTCATTAACGCGAACATCGACAAATCTTAATATTTATGTGTAAAAAAAGAATTCCGACATTCTTAGCTTCAAAGCAGGGTTTAAAAATAGGCGGTAAATTTCGACTCGAGTAAATGACGATAAAAACAGGGAATAAGAGTAAATTGTTCGTCGTTCGCGACGAAGGAAAATTATGTACGTGTGTGCGTGCCAAGGTACGTCAAGAAAAACACGTCGATCGGCGTTTAGCGAAAAGGTGCGAATTCGTCTACGGTGTTTTCGCGAACGTCGGAGGGTTCACGATGCACCGCGTTGTCCCAGGTCAGTCCGCTCTCGCCTACCAAAGCCTTGGCCTTCGTTGCTTTCGAAACTCCCGATGCACTCGATGCACTCGGTGCCAACTACGAGCCTGCGACCGATTTACCATATGCCAGACGTGTTTACGCCCCGACAAAGTCTCGATTATTATAAGCTCATGTGCCGCACTCCGCCTTTCATCCACTTCTCCTCCTCTGCTCTCTGCCGCACGTTAACGTATTGTAAACCGGGAAATATTTACCAAGGTTCTCGCCACCTTTAACCACGGACGAATGCGGTGCGGTAGGCGACGCGACGCGTGACGCATTATATGCACATACCGATCTACAGGTACACGTACGACACATGTGTGTACGTGCCGTACGTGTAACGGCGTATTATTGCACATTGAAACGATATCCGAACGATACAGACCGAGAAGCGAGACTGCAGCAGCAGCGACGCTTTACGGAATTCTGCTGCAATCTGTCAAAATAGCATCAAAAGAGTATCAACATCGTCGCTGTATCCGTTTGCGTGTGTATATAATAATCGATGTTTATACATAATTCTCTCTCTCTGTCTTTGTTTTTGTTATTTCTTCGTCTTCTGGTTATTTTTAGTTGTACATATATATGTTGCGACATTAGGATGGTCCTTGAAAAGGTCATTTTTCATTTTCCACTTTCTCAAATTCCCAATTCAGCGCCATATTATAATTTTTCTTGGGTCATTGATTATAAATTTGGACTAGGAAAATTTTGAAATTGATAACAGCGGTTTCAATATGGCGATGTGACTTTCACCTTTGGGATTTAAAAATTTCGAATCCAGGTTCGTAAGCAGCGACTAGAGAAACCATCCTATCCTTTTGGTATATTTACTATTCTCTTTAAAATGGTTGAAAATGAGGAAATCAACCCTTTGGCGGCTGGAGTTGGAGTTGAGATAAAAATCTAAAAAAATAACGGAATTATTTTCGAATTATTTGGAACCGATTTGGAGATTGAGACAGACACGGAATTCAAAAATTACATTTTCAAAGACCACCCTAACGTATATATCTTGAGCCGGTTGAAAATATGGAAATATTGGAAAATACAAGGTTGACGATGTGGAATTTTTGGAATACGGGTCAAACTGTTTTATAACATTTTTTAATCTTGAAAAATTGAAGTATGATAAAAGAAAAGTGCAGAAAGGTATGGAATCTTTATAGAATTCAAATTCTGTTATACTTCGATTTTATACGTGTATTATAAATTCTATAAAACAGATTTTCGCAACTTTGAAAATTCGATACCGTCATCCATTAAAAATATTTCGATATTTCTTCGATTTTAACTCTGCAACGTATTCTGCTTCTTTTTTTTCACTTTATCTCCCGGAATTTCGCAGATTCAACATCTGGTACTTTAATTCAATTTTGAAGAACCTCTGCTGTTTTTTTGTAACACTGATTTTTTTTATTTTTTTTTTTATTCCGCGGACGACCGTTTCGACCGTTTGTACTTATAATATTTTCGACTGTTGTTTCTCAACATTCATTGTAATCACATGGCATTGTTAAATAAAATCGCAACTCGAGTTGCTTGGAATTGTTCGCGACATGGAAAACTATATAAATTATCTCTCGTACGTGTATGTACTTGAACCTACTATCACACGCTTCTTCAGTCAAGTCTTGTCAGACTCAAATGAGTCATTACCTTACCGTCAATGTTGCAAATTTATTTTTATACATAAATTATTTTTTTTCTATATATATATATATACATGGATTGGAATACGCAGCTCGTTGCATATGTTGTTCCGTATTCAAAGAAGATATACGTACAATCTACTCCTTGCGAAGACAATTAAAAAATTGATCAAAAAAGAAAAAAAAAAAAACGAATGAAAAGCAAAGGAAAAAAATAAAAATGTACACATTCAATGCTGAGACAGAAAATAGGTGTACGTATAACATATTTATACCGAACAAGATGCCGAGTGCAGTTTCAAAAATATTTTCGCAATGTGTTTTTGTTTACTTTTTTTCACTCTTTTCTCTTCTTATTTTATTTAATTCAATTCCATTTTATTTAATTTTATTTTATTTCGCTTGGTTGTATTCTTTTTCTGGATTTGGACGAAAAATTGAAGGGGATTATTGTATTTTCGTTGCATTCTTTCCGTCCTAGTCGCTGGTCTCTTGCTGCTGCTGCTGCAGCTCCGCTGTCACGCCGATGAAAATATTTCGTCATTCTGTGCGCATGTTTTATGTATACGTTGCCGGTATGTACATTATATACATATGTGTGTCGGCATATGTATAACATACATTCGTCATCGTCGTACGAAAATATATTCGATATCGCGTCTGTGAGTCTCCGCAGTCCATTTAGAATGGATATTTTTTGCCATTGAAAATCGTGCAATTATAACATCGCACGTTGTTCTACTCGCGATATCGCGACAGTAAAAATCAGTCGCGTAAAACAATCTTCGATATTCGTTCTCTCTTTGTACCGCAGATCAAACACTTTCGGTTTTTCAACTCTTTGACGAAGAATCAAGGGGAAAAAATACGAATGAAATTTTAAGATAATTATTTAAGTGAGACTGTTCGAGTCGACGCTCGTTATATCACGTCTCTGGTGTTGCAAGGCACACGTTAATGACGGTCGATGCTCAACGGCCAAGTCAATATATGCATATCCCTTATCTGGTTTGTACAAAGCCGCGGTCTTCGGTCGATGATCGTCGAACGCTACCTACGATAAGTAAGTAAATCGATACGGTCGTGGATTATACGTACCGACCTACGTTGAACCCGAAAACCAAACGTCATGTTTCGCGGCGCTTTTTTTTTCCTCTTATCGTTAGGTCGCCGATGAGGGGGTCAATCACTCCTGAAATACGGTGTACACATTTCCGTGAATCTTGTGAAGTTTGCTGAAATCTATTAAGATCCACTGAAATTCTTTGAAATTTCCTGAAATCATTAGAAATTACTCTCAATCGTTTGAGATTCTTAGAAATCTCCTGAAGTCTCCTTGAAATCTTTCAAAACCTCTGTACTCTCGAAATCAGATGTACGTTAATTTCACCCCGCCGAAGTCAATTTCGGTTGTTTGAGTTTCCTGGTTCGGCCCGATCGTAGGTCAGACGTTGGTTCTCCGATCTTTTTTTCTTATCATCTCCGATCCCTCAACAAATTGCATCGTGACCCATCGACGACTGGACGTTGGTCAAACAACGCGCTTAGGTATACATTGCAAGAACGAGCGACGAACAATATTTTCGTCCGACTTATGTACGTACATAAGTTTAGAGCAGCGAGTACACGTATCGTGTGTATCGCAGTCAGTTGAGGAGAGAACCGGGAGAGAGGACCTTGAGCCGACAAAGAGCAAACAGCGAGGCGTTTCTTCGTTATTATCAGTCGCTCACTTCACAGCCGTCGCAATGTCAAACTCGTCCCGCGACTTTTTCTTTTCATTCGACAATATTACAATCATTTTTGTATTCCTTCTCCCTGTTTACTCCGAATTTCCGCCTAACTGTTTCAATGTGGGTACGAATGAAAAGGCTCAAGGAACACTGCTGTTCGCAATCAGACGGAATTATCGATCGGGAAATTACCATTAATATGTTTTTTTCACCTTGCTGTAGCAACACAGAAGCTCCAATTTGCTTCTCTTTCTGTCTCTCTTTCTCTTTTTCTTTCTCTTTCACTCTTCCTTCTGTCGCCATTAATTTGTTCCAGCAACAACTTTGCAGGTATTTTAGAACAGGGAAAAAAAAAGAACAAACGACCTTACTCTCTTTGATCATAAAATTTGAATAAAAGAGATTTTTCTGTACAAGTCAGTTCTTCCGAAGATTCGTTGAATGGGATAAAAATTGCAATATGACCGACCAGCTTCTCAACTTTGCAGAATTACATTGTAATACATTGCGATATTCAAGAGACAGACGAGTGTTTGTAACAAGTGCCGCGAAAATGTTGCACGATTGTATTATACATGTCAGTTTGTAACGTTATGATAATCAAATAACGTAGCAAGTGGATGTATGATTTATTTCATTAAGTACCTATCTATTTTTATTTAATTTTAGAAACATCTTTTTTTATTTCGAGTTGTGCCCAAATAAATGGTACACAATACAAAATCGTACGTCTTTCTTTTCATAAATTCATTTCCAGTTCTTGTCTGCGTTAGTTTTTATTAATTTCTTTTGTCAAGATCCGCGGGCAATTTAACGTCGAACGAACGTCAAAGTTAACTACAAGGAAAAGCAATTAAGAATCTGTCAAATAGTGACGAGTGTGTACAGCTATCGCAAGACTGCTTTTACAGCCGATCGGAGATAACGCGTCGTAGTTGCCGGATAGCCGGTTTGCTGCCTAATGTATTCCTAATATACATCCTCTTCATATTAGTTGGACAAATCGGATATACAATATAGGTTTAACGGTAAGTGCCTAATCGGGTCGATCCTTGACATATTTTTTTTTTATCTTCATATCTTTTCAAAGAAAAGTTGGGAAACGTTCGTTTAGGAGATAGTAAGATAATGCGCAACGGTGTGTAAAACGAATTTTCCTAAACGGCCGCTTTCACTACTCTCGCGATAGGCGCGTTTTGTCGACGTAACTGAAAACCAGTTATAAAAATATCACACGAGAATTTGCGACGGTGTATGAAATTGTCTTCCGGACGATGTGAAAATTACTCCTTGGAGCAGGTATACACCTACAGGTATACCATCTACATCCGACATTTTTAATTGCCTCGTTCGACATCCGTGTACGACATATCGGACATACATACATACATACATACATACATACATACATTCGTACATGTTTGCATGCGTTATCACTATATACGGCTGCTGCAGCTGTGAGTGGGAAATTTCACCGAATACGTAACGGGCTGCTAGCTTAGCTTAGCTTAGCTGCCTGCCTGCCTGGCTGAATGCGGTGCACTAATTAGTCGAAAGTCGCTTTATAAAATTTCTCACCCAGAATCGCTTTGCCGCTATGTGTACCTAACCTGTGTACGATTCGTTACTGTTGGTTCGCGTTGCTGCACGGGTCGACAACCTTTCGCGGTCTAAGAAACACAGCTGTAACTTTCTTCGTGCATACACGTAGTTGTACGTATATACGTATACGTACGTATCGATGTTGTACCTACCAACACTGTCACGATCCGCGTCGTCATTTCTTCGCGCAATTGTTTGTGCGAGAGTTGCGACAATAATAATAATAATAATAATAACAACAACGATAGAAATAATTATTGTAATAAAATAGAATAATATTGTAATATAAGCGGTGTATAATAATTCATTTGCCACGCAACTTTGTTGAGAAAACGAATACCGCAAGATTTATGAATCGTCTTTGTACAGCGATATTCAATGTAAATCTTGCCGATAATTCGTAATAAAGTTTCGCAAAACTGTATTTCGGAAAAAAATTATTTACGGTTCTCCACCTTGGGTCATCCCCTGAAAAGTTTGTTATGGCTAAGAGAAAGATTCTGTGAAACAGACGAGCGTTCTACGTTACGTGAAATATCGCGCAGATTTGACTTTTCACCGCTTTTTTCTCATTTTTTTTTTTTTTTTTCGTCAATAATTGAAGAAACCGGTTGTTGTAGCGTTTCAATTATTATTTCTTTCCTGACATTTATGTATTCAACTCAAAGATCACGACCCATAACGCAACGATATATATTACAACCGGGAATCTTATTCTCCCAAATGAAAATTCACGTTAAATCAAAATAACCATTTTACGAGATTGAATTAATAATGAAAAAGTCGTCGGATACAATTCTCAAACGTCAATTCGAGACTCTTAGTATTACAAGTCTGGGTCTTATTAGCGACGTGAATTCATACATGATTGATGTAAGTAATAGAAATAAAAAAAAGAAAAATAAAAAAATGTACAAAAGTGAAAAATCAACCGAGCGCTATCTCCCACGTAACGTAGAACGCTAAACTTTTTGCAAAACCTTTCTTATGACGTGAACAACCTTTTTAGGGGATGCCATGGTGGAAAATCTCCAATTACTTTCTATATATACATATCCAATTTCTCGATTGATTCATGGCGACGTAACGATGACCTAGATATTTTGATCCCACAGTGCTATGAACGTCACGTTATAATCGGTATTGTTGGATTTAAAAATTTCAGTAACGTGAGAATTTTCAGTTTATGGAATGAAATTGCGCAATGGGAGAAATTTAAACTGTATTATAATAATACAACGGAGGTAACACCATATATATACATATATATATATTATATACACGATCGAGTCGATCAAGCTTCGGGATACACGTTACACGTCCACTTTCATCCGGCTCGGATAAAGTGTACCGAGAGGTTCACTTTCCGTATCGATCATTCAAGTAATGGTACACCTGTGTCGTGTCTCGTATTCACGCTCGAGAAGGTGAGAGCGATGCGCGGTATGTCGTATAATGTGTGTACTTTTATACCCAGGAGTATGCGCGCCTATTGTATGGAACTCGAGTACCTGCAGACACTGGTGGATATAAGAATTTTACTACTCTTGAATATTAAAATACAGCGGTATAAATGACGTGAGACGAGGAGAGAAATGCTTTTTTCCTTTCCTTTCGGTTCTAGTATTTTTTTGCTTTTATCAAGATTGTATAACTGTGCGTTGCAAAGAATTTGATTTCCTTGTCGACACTTTATAGACACGGAGCTTAAAGGAATTAGATGTGAAATGATTGTTGGAAATTTGTTGCACGGGAAACATTCCGTAATTTTTTTAACCACGTACACATCGTATACATTTTTTAGATTTATATGGGGCAATTTTGTTATTGAGATGGAGAAAATGAAACGGGGAACATAGAAATTCGTTTTATCGAGATAACGTGTTGTTATTCACTTTTGTTAAGAACGTGCATGAAAAATAAGCCTCTCCTGTTAGATTTAATGAAAATTCGTATCATCGTCGCAGTTTTCATTAAAATTGGTGTACATATATGGTAGCAAAAGTATCGAATATTGTGAGATAAATTTTTAATAGCATTTCTGTGCTAGTGATATAACGTAAATTGAAGTCTAGACAGTTATAATAACTCGGTTGAACGTTCGGATGGAAAAATATTTTTATCGAAATATTTTGAACCTCCATATACGTCGAACGTTTTTGTATTTTTTGAAGAAATATTTGTCGCAGACTCCAGCCTGAGCTTTTTACTCGTTCGTTATATTTATTTGTTTTTTTCCTGTTCTCGTACAGTTTTCAATTGCATTGTATAATATAGACATACGCGGTATTGAATTTTTCAAATTACCCCGAAATAAGATACGTTAAAAGATCCGCCAGAAATTTCAGCCAACTTTTCAGGGGTCTTAAAATTTTCTATCAGCCCGCAACATGAAAAGCTATAAAAATAAAATTCATTTCACGACAGATCATCGGCAATTAGGTATAAAGTAAACGCAGCACGTTTGATTTTTCGACATTTTTAGTCTCGTACAATATGCGCGAAGAATGAAAGAAATTTTTATATTTTTTTGTTTTTTGAAAATTTCGGAATTTTTCCCGCAACCTTATTGTACAAAATCTTGGAAACTGTATCGAGCGGGTGGAAAAGTGTGATCGGCGTAAATAACATTGTAATTTGAAACGTAATCCGGGTGTATATCGGAGGATTGGAAAATAATATCACGGTTCGGTGAAAAAAATACCATCCGCGTTACACGTACGTGCGTATATTCGCGGGCCGCGCGGTGAACGACCGAGCGAGTCTCTTTTACGGTGGCTGTAAGAAACGAGCATGATCGGTGTGCTCGAGGGTGATTCCCGGTGATCACGGGGCCCGTCCGTTATGACGTAACGCGAAAGTTCAATGCCCCGTCGAAAGTAGGTGTTTTGTACCTTCCTCCCCTCTCCGACGCACGCACAACGCCGATGATGCTGCACCGTCTCCTCATCCTCCTCCTTCTCCTCGCCGTCGCAATTACTCACGATACCGTTAGATCGACGGACCGTAAACCCGAGCGGCCGGTGCGCCGGGCCCACTACTGGGCCTCATCCCCCCCCTCCCTCCCCCCAACACCACCGCCATCGACTTGCTTACCGACTCACCGAATCAACGACCCACTTACCTATTGGCGGCGGAGAAGTTGGCGGTGGTGGTGGAGGAGGAGGAGGAGGAAGAGGAAGGGGGAATGGGGCCCGAGACGTCGACGACGACGTTGCCGAACGCATTCAGCGATCTCGGGGTCGACGAACCGCGATTTCCTCCCCTGGAACGAACCGCGTTATCGTCATACGGTACTATTTCCTCTACCTTGGCGTTGCTGTTGCTGCACGCTCGTTGGACGAATATCAACGACGACGACGACGACGACGACGACGGTGACGTGTCAAAGCGACGCTCGGCGTCGTCGCGGCCGCGTGGGTGGGTGTTGAACCGTACGAAGACGACGAACGACCCGGTGAATAAACGTAACTGTATCTCAGACGTACGACTATAATGTGTACCACGTGATATCTGCAAGCCCGTATAATATTATATGTACATACCTAGAGATTTTGAGGCTGTTAACGCACTTGAAATTCTCGCTTTATTCGCTATGCCGCTTATTACAAATGCACGTTCGTTCTTAATTAACCTTCCTCTACGACGAGAGGGGTCGTCAACAACCGTCTATCGTACGCTGTTTAGAGGAATGAAAAAGCAGGCTTGCTCCGTTTTTGGAAATTATTCTTGATTAAACCGTATGTCGAGGTTAACGTAGTTTGTTTAATGTTAATGTTATTCGAAGAAATATCGATTAATTCGTTGTTTGGTGTCGATTTGAAACGGTTTCGAGGTTGAAATGTATAAATCGTTGTGTACAATGCATGAATTTATTGTACACACGGTTTATCAAAAATTCAGACATTCGTATAAAATTAGGAAGCAACGATCATTCGTGAAAATGTATCGTTGAGTTTTACGACGTTTGTACGATGTTTTTACTTCATAATCTTGATTGGTAACGTTTCTCCGCGTTGCTAATTTAGTTGTGAAAAATCGACGTGCTGTGAAAATTCTATGTAAAAGTTTTAGTACCTTAGTAAATTGTTGTACGATCTTTCAGCAGCCAGTTTCATTTGTAGTGGAAAAATTACAGGTACGCGATAAAGAATTAAGAATTATCGTACCGACGTTTTTTTTATCTTTTTCTTCTTTTTTGTTCTTTATCCTATTTCAAACGTGCGACACTTTTTGGACGGTTTTTCGGTCTAACCGAGCACGGAATTACGGTTCGATGAAACTTACGAAGGGATCACTGCGATAGTTTTTAATTTAAAATTGGCAATACGAGCAAAAAATATTTGCCTTGAACTTGACCTGCGTGTGCCAACGATACCGCAAATAATATTCCGCGTATGTTACAAGACACGGGTAAAATTATTATCCTATCCGGTATTTTCCCGCATTCGCGATGATTCCCATATATCAATATAGAATTCCACGCGCGATTTCGTAATGCGGAAATTTCGCGAATCACGCGCGTACGTTGCACTCAACGTGATTGAATTCAACGAAACGTGTCGTAAGTGTTCTTCTTTACATTTTCTCTCCTCCGCTCTTTTCGAGATCCGTTTTTCGGTCCCGTGTACCGTTCGTTCGATTTATCATGTATGCGTATTACACGTTCTGCGAAAATCGTGTATTCAGTGGTGTTTCTTTTTTTCTTTTTTTTTTTTCTTCCTCGTCGTTGCCCGCCTCTATTTTTCCTTCAAGAGTATTTAAAATCCCACAGGTATACGCGAAAGAAATTTCTACTCTTCGTTCGAAAATCACTCGATTCATTGAATTTAGAAATAGAATCACCGTTTTATCCCGGAGTTAAGCCTTTCGCGCTCAATGATACACACTCGGTGTGTGTGTTTATTAGGTACACCTTGTGACTAATTTGCGTCACACTCAGACTTTGCTGACGCGTCCGTACACAGGTATATATATATATATGCATGTACGTACAGAAGAATCGAAATGTGGGATAAAGGTCGACGACCGCTGTCGTGTAAAACGAGTGACCCGATTTATTCGGCGAATAACGCACAACCTATAACAACAACGAAGTTAACCATATTGTATGTATACGTGTGTATATATGTATGTATGTATACACACGAGTTTATAACGTCGAGTGAACGAGCATACATAGGCGTTATTTGTTTAATGTACGAAAGAGGAATAAAAAAAATAAAAGATTAAAAAAATTTTAAAAAAACTAAGCCGCACGGCTGATAAGAAACAAAGACGCTCAATATTTTGCACGCGAGTATGTAAAATATTATAATAAAACGATCGTAGAGGTATGATAATGACGATAAAACCAATAACAATAGGTGGTGGTTATAATAATGACGATGATAATCGACAAACAACAATCAACGATCAATAATCAGTGAGAACGAGAAGAGTATGCAAAAATTATGTTTATTGGCGATGATAAAATGAGGGGAAAAAAGAAGTTCTTTATAAAACGATAAACGTATCAGTTCCATGTACGTACGTATGCGTAATATGTGCGTACACGGACTTGCGACTCGAGTCCCGGTCTACCGGGGTAACGAACGCGAGTGTTGTCGGGTTGACCCTGAAGGTTCAAGAGCGTCGCGGGTTAACGTCCTCGGGTAGCATCGCCTCGAGTTCTCGTGCAAGTATGTATGTATGTACGTATGTTTATATAAAGATGTATATGCATGTATGAAAGAGGCGATTTCGCGCGAGAGACTATATTTTCATTTTATACATTTGACGTGTACGATATTGTTATTAATTTAAACAAAATCGCGAGAGCAACTCACCCGGGAGCTAAATATATATATATATATATATATATATTTACACCCTCCTCTAGAACTACGCTGATCAACTGATATTAATATCTGTAACTGCAACGTTTTCAATCACTCGGAATTACCTCGATTGGCGGTATTTTGTTTTCGACCGGTATTTTTTCCATCTCATTGGTTGTTGTACTGTTTTTCCTTTAATCGTGTACACCTAAGTCGATATTTTTCCCGTTGAAAAACATGGGCTGATGTTTTCTTTTTTTTTTTTTTTTCTTTGGTTTTTTTGAGTTATATTAGCGCCGTAAAAGTTTGCGAACAACGAAAATCTCGATACTGTTATACGTACATGTTTTTACACAAGTTTTTTGGTATGTGTTTTTCTTTCTAATTTTCTTCTTTTTTCTCATACACATGTATCGGCTGGGATTGGGTGCGATAATAATTGAAACAAATCGTATGCGAAAGGCGCAACTTATCACGTCGTACACTCAAATGGGAAGAATGAAATTTATTTGTGCTACAACAATACAAGTCAATGACAATAAAACAAGAAAACATGCGCGAAAGTGGTCAAAAATATTCGTATAAATATGTGATTATTGTTATTTTACATAACGCATTGCACATGTGCAATGTAATATACATATATGTTGTACATATGGCAACGTGTGAAGTAAATTAAGATATTATACGTGGTATAACAACTAGTGTAAATATTACAGTAATCAGTGTAGTAATATAGAAGGCGCACAATGGTGTAGGGTTTTTTTTTCGTATTCTTTTTCTGTTTCTTGCTTTATTTCTTTTTTTTCATCTTCCTTATTCTCTGTTCAAAAATCACGCGACAATAATGATGGAGCAATTCACGCGATTCGAGAAGAGGTTTTTTTTTCTTTAATCAGGGTCGCGAAGCTGCCTGACCGGGTTTTCTCCCGAGGTATAAAAATGGGAAACGGTGCGTCGCGATTCAAGCGAAAGGCTTCCTCTTGACCCTTCGGAAAGTGCGAGCCTCGGTGTCGTTGACCCTCCGAGGCTTTCCTTCCGCCTGCAATGCGGACGATACGAGCCACGTGGGAAGCCGAAAGGGATGCGGAGGAAGTGAATTAGTAGTTGAAAAATGAAGAAAAACAAGGAAAACCAAACAAAATGAAAAAAAATAAAAAACAACAACTGGGTGAAACGTGACATGTGACAGTAGACATGTGACGTTAATTTCGAAACGCGCCCGTATTCGTAGAGTGAGAGAGAGAGAGAGAGAAAAAGAAAGTAAGCGCAAAGAATAAAGCGAGAAAGGAAAATGAAGGCAAAAGAATAATTGTCGAATGCGTAAAATTAATTGAACATTTTCTTCAATTTTTGTTCAATGATTAATTTCTAGTGTATTTATCGAGATCCGATCTTGAAAATCACGCGTCCTGTGTTAAATTTGCTCAGCTTTTCGATAGAAGAATATTGAAAAAAATTTCGAAATTTGAACGACGAAAAAAAAAAAACGAGCAAAACTATGTAATAAAACTTTGAAAGTGAAAGGGAAATGAATGTGAAAAAATTGTAGATGCTGTTTTCCGACGAGATCTTTCAGGTCGAAAAATCGCGAGAAAATCTGAGGGGCTTTGGCCGATCTGACGTCTAGAATTTTTATACTTGCTCGTATATATAGGCTATACATTTTTTGCACTGTTGCTCACCATTAACAACGGATATGATATGTTATATTATTATTATTGTCGTTATATTATACACGGATTTTGATAGGTTGATTTTTAATCTTTCAAGTTGAAAGATCTCAGTCGTCTGTTATCGTTTCTTCACACACTCTGTAATAAAGACATCGTCCCCGTTTCTTCGGCTAACCAGCCAGCCAACCGTATTTTTGACGACAAGATTAACTCGCGTGCGAGATACGAAAGTGGAAATTGATCGGTCGGTCGTTTGGTTCAATGACCGTCGTTGTGTCTCCGATGCCCGTTACAATCTTATCAATAAACCCGGATTTTTAACAACAGCTTAACGCCTCTGTGTTTCGTACACGTGTCTCGGTGTTTGTTATGCACGATAATATTGTAATTCCGAAGCTATTTCCCAACTCTTGGGAAATTTGCTGTAATATAGTTCGACGGGGGGTTTTTTTTTTTTCAACGAAACGTGTACGTGCAGTAATTGTACTGCCGAGGATATTGTTGAGGAAAATGTTGTGAAAACGCGACAGTTAATTTAGATACTGCCGTAACATTAACATCACCATTCTTCTTCCCATTCGAATATTAATAAATACGCGTGTGTAAAAAGAACCCGATACGCAGTTAGTTTCACGATGATTTATCCAATGCCGGTGATCAGTTTGAACTTCTCGATTCGCAAAAGAGGAATTCCTCGAATATATAATACTCGTCATCCGATCTTATCTTATTCGTTAAAACGAATGACTCAAATTATTAGGCAACCATTTTCTGTGTAGCACACGGCTGGCCTAGATTATATTTCATGATCCATATGTACGTGTAATTGTCTATGTATGATATATAACACTGACTATGTATAAATAACCGAACCTCGACTGTCCGAGTTTCGAAAATAGTGATAAAGAGTTCGGAACAATTTTCATTTATTAATTACGTTTTTCCGCAGCTATGATATTATGCGGCAGATTACAGGATCGTCAAAGAATCATTTATGACTTGCTATTTCGAAGTGAAAAAAATTTCACAAATAACAGATCGGTAATTAACGCCAGCGAACGAATCGTTTCCAATAAATTATTCACCATTTTTCGTACAGACAAATCTAATATTCGATTACATTATATACATACAATGTATCATACGTATATACAATACTTTCCTCATCTCTTAGATCGTTGGTTCGAATCGAGCAAAAAAAAAAATAAATAAAAATAAAAAACAGAAGGAAAGAAAAAATAACGAGTAAAAGACGAAAAACATCAATTAGCATATCTTTTGTATGAAACACATATCAGTAATGGTTATATTATTCCCGATATGCAGTCTGGGAAAAAAAAACTTGACAAGGTCAAATTGTCAGTCTCGTTGCCAAATTCGTTGTATATTGACGATAAAGTAAGCGACACGTACACGTATCTTATAATCTTAGCTATCCCGCAATGCGAATCGGCGCAAATTTTTCTTTCGCCTAAAAATTCAGACAGACAGCGTCCCCCTGCTCATAGATCTGTACGGTTATATATACCTATACATACATAAAATATGCTTGCACGATGCCGAGAGTGTCGTCATAGGTTATATTTGTTACCTCGCTTGTTTCTCTGACGTCGGTATTATTATGTACGAAATTATCCGTATGTGTATACGATACGCAACGTACGTGCGAAATTATTGGCTAGTTTGCCGTGTTTGTTGAGATCGCAAAGTGTGCAATGTAACGTACGTATATATATACGCACGCACACACACGCGAAACGCATGATCTATTACAGACAGATAGATAGATAGATAGATAGATAGATAGATAGATTGATTGATAGATATAGGTGTGAAACTGTTTTACCGATGACGCGGAGTAAGAGATGCAAAGCTCTGCTGCCGTTGGCGAGCTTAATTGTTATCAATGTATACCGCGTGTATATGTATTTATGTACGTACGTGTGTGTGTGTGTATGTATTTATAATACATAAGCGCGGACTCGCGGCAGTGTCAAGACCGCAAGGCCACGGCTAGGCGAAAGACGAGCGGCGACCAAACGGTGGCATAACAGCCTCACAGACTTAAAGAACCAACGCGCCTCGCTTCTTCGTTGGCATAAGAGAGCTTTGCCGCGAGTTTCCTCTGCGCCAAAAAATATCACAACCATCGCATCGCGACCTTCGGGAACTACGCCTGCTGCCTGATTTTCGACGTTTATTGCACGGGCGCGTAGGAGAGAAAGAGAGAGAGAGAGAGAGCCGTCTGTCAGCGAGACGCGAGAAAAATTTGCCGGAATAACAGTCGACGGGATGGAGGTGTTTTTTGTTTTTCTTTTTTTTTTTTTTTTTTAATGCTCATTTTTGAAAGAAATTTCTTTTAATTCTACATGTGCCAAAATCGATCCTAAACGAACACCCGTTATCTTATTCCTGATATCTGTCTACAATTTTTCATACATCTTATGTTAATAAACGTAGATGCAATTTTTTTTTTACGAATCATTATAAGCGATTTGTTATGTCGATAATAAATTTTGTATACGCGTTAGAGGCAAACGATGATCCAATTTTAGAAAACTTCAAGTTTTACCGTCGATAATTACATGGAAAAGTAATCCTCATGGGCCGAAAAATCGAAAGCTCATTGCCAGATTTTGAAGTATATTATACCTGTAAAATATCATAATTTTTACCAGAAAATATCAAAGAACGATATTTTTCTAAGTATAATCATTAATGATTGAATATTTTTATTCTCTAATAAGTGAATTTGTGTACTTGATTTTTTCTTTCTTACATTTTTTCATCCTTGGTCCGTGAAGTCAAACGATCGTCAAACCGGCTAAAATTGGACCTTGATTTATACGGACCTCAATTTTTCCACTCGGGTGTCGACCCGTATTCAAAAGTGCATCACGGATGACCGGATAACCCGGGATCTTTAAACCAATCGGGCATATACTTATCTCGGCAAGCCCACGCATGATGCATGTTGAGAATTTTCCAAAGCTCGGAACTCGGGGAACCAGCTTAAGGGGGCAAATAACTTCAGGCACGCGTCACGCGGCTTCTCCGAGATGGCTATTTGCATTACGGACCGCTTGCGACTCTCGTCCGATCCGAATCGAATGCAAAAGAGTGCGATGACCCTACGCCGGGTGCACTTTATATATTTATATGGATACAGAGACGCGTTCTATCTGTTTCCGCGTTACGGCTTCTCGGCTTATAATTATAATATTGTTCGTTAAACGGTTTTCTCCGTGCCCTTTAACCACGGCTGGCCAGGGATCGTTAAGGATATCAATAGATAATGATCGATTTGTTGAATGACGTTCGGACAAATTTCAAAGATATCACATCGGAGAGGAAAACGAGCTCGAAAATATTGGAATTCGATGAAATACATCAGATCTCAATCATTTGGAATATTCCGTTATTCGTAAAACAACATTTGCTTGAATTTCTGTCCCATTGATATAATGTGAAAATTTTGTTTCATTCGTGTTTACTATATTATCGCCGCGATTAACCCTTTGAGCCACATATTATTGCCACATAATGAGTTGAATTCTATAACAAGATAGGATTAGGTACATGATTTTTGTGGTCGCTGATAACCAATCTGTAATCAGATTTCAAAAACTAGAAATGCCAAAAGTTTCAAATTTATGTATCGATGTCGCATCCGGCATCTTGAATTTTTAATATCCGTTTTCAGATTCGTAATTAGCGAAATCAAAAACTTACAAGTTAAACGAATTATTCCTTCAATTTGTTTCCAACGATAATAATTATTTACATTGTATCGCAATAATTGCCTTCGAGTATTGAAAACCTATTACTGTACCACCATAAACCGCAAAGAAACATGTTTTCAAAGTTCTTTGACTATCCAAAAAATTGATATAAAATTGCTGGATCGATACGGATCACGACATTTAAACCCGGCGATTTGAACTCTTCGCAATTACTCCGCTGGTACAAAAGGTGGGCCTCCGTTTTCTTGCACGCACGCATTTCCACCATTTCTTGCATGCACCTTACGCACGTGCGTTCGTACGCATCGCACACTGACCACCGTAACTTCTGTCTCGTTGCCGTCTGCAACGCCTCGAATACCCAACTCTCGTATAATTAACGAGCTTCCTTGCTAACGAGTAAAAAAGTAGCCGATGTCAGGCGTACCGTATACATCGTGTAAGCGTGGAAAATATTTTGTGCAAATGTTGGCAAATTTTTTTTCCCCACACTTGTAACAGGTACGTGTTTCTCTTTGTTTAACGGTTTATCATCCCGAAACGATTTTCAACATCGCCTAAAAACGCTGCAACGCTTCTTGTTCTCGTTATTGTTATCTCTTTCAGAATTGACAATTTTCTATCACAATTTTTGTTATATTCTGTCGTTGCAATTTACGCGTTCGTTACTAATGTAAAATCTCAATCAAGTTTCAGTCGTTGAAAGTAACTGATGAAATTCAGTTTTTTGCTCCGATCTTGGTACCATTTTTTGAAAATCTTTATCTCGTTTATCAAGTGAAGGTTACAAGTTTGTCAAAACTTTTCTATCCTTTTTTTTTTTCCCAATATTTGCCGATCAATCTCAACAACAATTTCACGCGCAAGTATACGTATAGAATTGAAAAAGAAAAAAAAAAAAAAAATTCAATCGAAGAAGATAAACGTCAAACATCGGCGAATAGTGTAGTATTTTGTTGCTAATTTTGAAAAAATTGGGATACCTGAGTCGAATGTTTTCTTCTTCGGTTACGACTGGATAAAAAAAAGTCACGACAATTGTTCGACCTAATTCACTTCGGAATACCTGTGAATAAGGTGTTTATATATATATATGTGTGTGTGTCTGTGCGTACACATAGGTATGTAAAGTTCGTGTTCCACTTTTGATCGGCGAGGCGTAAAGCGAGTCGAGCTGTTACTGCTGCGCTGTTTAAATTACATTTTAGGTAGAAAGAGGAGGTCAACGATCCCCGGAGTTCCATCTGGCATTTAACTAATCGGCGAGCATCGTTATAAGGCTGGGAAACAAATTATCTCCTCTTCTTATTCTTTAAGTGTGCGCCTCGTCTATCTAACCAACATCCGAAGTATCTAATTTTCTCATCTCCGTAATTTCGGAACTTTGAACATCGGGTTTCGGCCGATTCGAAACTTTGAATTCCGTGTACTTTAAGTTTCGAAATAAAAAAAAAAAGAAAAAAAAATTGGGAATTACGGCGCTTTCGCAACTTTTCGAATTCGGAATTTCGTTCCTCCTTCACCTATTTTCTCCATTGCATACGTTAAGTAGAGTAGTTCGGAGCAGGACATCGGTCGTTATGCATCCGCAAGGTACATCGCAGTTTGTCTGTGTTTGTGCGTGTGTGAGTATTGAATAAAAGGCTGCTGCGCGGGTGACCGTTACGGATCTGTGCCGGTCATTGACTTCTGGTTTGTCAATATTCTCTCTCTCGAAATAGTCTCTCTCTCCACTTGCGAAGATAGAATTCGTCTCTCAGTCTCTTCGCGCCGAGAGATGCTGACACGCCGCGTTGAGCATCCCGCCGTAGGAATTATGCGGAGGTTATATTTTACTGTACCACAACTCAACCTGCGCTGTGTTCGGGGGCCGGAAATACCGACAAAATTTTCATCTTACGCTTACAATAAATCTAATATTATTTATATCATTGTTACAATGCGAACGCTGGTAATATTCTATCCATCTCTCGCGCACTGTTTTCCTTTATCTACTTACTAGCCGGCTTCTAGCGTTGAACCAGCTTTGTAGAAAGGGATTTTCCCGCTAACCGAATAAATGAATAAATAAATAACATTTATCGGGGTATCGTGAATTTCGTAACCGAAATTTGTATAAATTTTTGCGATTTTTAGTTTAATTTATTATCGCCTTTTCTCTTAATCGTTAAAACTATGAAATTTCGAGAAAAAATTGTTTCATCTTTTAACCGTTGCTGATCCATTATTTCGTTGAATAATCAATTTCCACACGGCTGCGATTACGTATAACGCTGTTGATCTTATTGGCGGGAATCGTTTTCTTTTGCAACGGCGACGAATTAATGAGTGAGGTTATATATATATACACAGCGAATGATAATTGTACCAGAGTAGGTTGGTTCGTAAAACGTACGCCTGCGTATGTGTGATACACACACACCTATATATAACGTATTCCTACCTATGTCATGTGATATAATTCACTGCAGTGAATACGCAACGACTGGATCGAGAGTGTCATCGACCTCGCGTATATTCAAAACACCTTCTAAGAGTTTAACACGATGATATATATATATAAGGTATAGGATATATGCGTAGGAATAGAAGAGAAAAACAAATAATCGTGATATGAAATGTTATCAAATATTAGACGTATATAATATTGAAAATGCGGTAAAAAGAGATTAGTAAAATAAAGATAGAAGAAGAGAAGAAAAGAAAAAATGCAAATTATACATTTGAAAAATAATATGATTTCTGCGTTATTGTCAACGCGACACAGTGTCTGTTATTGTTACACGGAGTGAAAATTGATCGATTTCAAAAATATTTCCCTCCGTCGTCGGGAATTTAAAAAAAATTTTTTTTAAGACACGTAACGAGAGATCAGTTTCAATCACAATTATCCGGAGCTTGATTTTTTCTCGCATCGTTTCAGACTTGATGCATGTTCGATATTTTATACCGTCCCGTTAGAGCGCAATCACTTTACACATATATTTATATCTTCAATTGTTCGCATGCAATTAGAACGCGAAAATATTTTATCCTATAATTCGATGAGAAAATTAATCTAGGATCGCACGAATCAGGTACATGTACGCAATTGCGTAAAAATCCGCGGTGTAATTTCGTCTGATTTTTCTATAAAATTTCGTTGACTCGATTCTTTTTATCTTCTTTTTTTATTTTTTTTTCTTGTTTTTTTACAAGATTCTTGTTACGCCGGTGATTTGTCAAGAGTTGAACAACCTCTCGTTGCGACTCGATGTGGTCAGGTACATGTTATATATATATACACCTGGGTCCAAATCATCGCCGCAATCTTCGTCATTCCACATTCCCTCTCTTCCGGTAAAAAACACTTCCCACCGTTACCCCCGTTACTCGACGCGAGAGTTATTACACATTTACGCACGCACGCGTGTGCGCAAGTTGGCCGTTCACCGTCGAACTCGTTCATGGCCGTCACGACACCGTCTCTCCCGGTTTGCTCTGTTACACATACCTCTACAGTGTGGAATCTTTTCCTCGTGCGAAGAACGAAGAGTACGTTTGTCACAGGCGTACACGCGTACCTTCGCGAGAGGCGGCAAGACGTCTTTACGCGGATACCTAGCAACGATCCAAACTTGGGCAAACGCTTTAAAACCGTAAGCCGAAGGCACGGAGCACGCTGCTGCTTTAATGCCACAATACATGCACGCCTTGCGTCAGAGTCGGCGGTCAACGACCGGCTCTCGCAACTGCCGTAGTATTTACTGTATTACTGTCGGTGGAGGATGACTGACAATGAAACCAAGTCAACTCCCGTGTAACCTATTTAACAACGTCGTCGTCATCTCAGGTATTACCTACCTATATCCGTTCGATGATAAATTCAAGTATAAAATATAATGTGTCTACGTCTGCGACACTTATATATTACGTGTATAATTGTCTTTCTATTTTCTTACTTTTTTTTTGCATTGCGAATCGAATTTTCCCATGATTTGGGAAAAATTGGTACAAAGGAAGGGACGGAAAATTTTTGGCAAATTATTTTCATTTTCTGTTTTTTTTTTTTTTTTTTATTTTATTTTGCCAATAATCGAATATCCGAAACGGAATAAACGAGAAGGAAAAAAATATACAAGTCAGAATGAAAGACGTTTCGTTTTCCCCCCGCGGGCGACGAATGATAATAAAGGGCGGGAAACTCCGGGAACAGGGAATTGAACTATTTTATTCAAATTTCGGTACCTGAATAAAATATATATATATACATATACATATTATTACAATTATCATTACATCTAAATAATAAGTACAATATGAATGTGCGCAAACAATGTAAACCAGCGCCAACAAATAAATGGGTCACGCGGTTGGCGGAAATTGTGGAAGTACACAAAAATAGACACACAAACATGCTTATATACCAGAATCGTAGTTCTCCTCGCAGTTAAGTTGTCGAGGGAAAGATTTGGGGGGGGGGGGGGGGGGATTTTCGTTACCGAAAAAAGCCGTTATGCGTTCGTTCATATATGTATATATATACATTTTTGTGCGTTTGTGTTTGTGTGCGCAGATGCGTAGGTACCTTATACGCGTGAAAAAAAAAAAAACAAAAATTATACGCCGGTTAGAAATAAAAAAAAAAAAAAAACAAAAAGTAAGAATCACGAGTAGAGCCAACTCGTGAATACCTGAACGCAATCCTCTCTCTCTCTCTCTCTCTCTCTCTCTCTCTCTCTCTCTCTCTCTCTCTCTCTCTCTCTCTCTCTCTCTCTCTCTCTCTCTCTCTCTCTCTCTCTCTCTCTCTTTTTACCTCACACACGTACAAAGGTGGGTGCGTACGTATAGAATGCAGGCCGCGGAGCTTGCGATAGTAGTCGAAAGGCTTTCTCAGGTCGTCGAACCCGCTCTTTACAATTCTCGGCTACTGGTTCACCAATTGTTTACAAGCGTCTGTCTGTGTGCGTGACTTTTAGAATGTGTTTAAACCGGGGTTTCCCAATTCTCGATTCGTCTATTATATGACCAATGTGCGCGCGCGTGCCTTTGCGCTTATAGATGCGTGCTCGTCTTGTAAAACCGAGAATTTTGTCGCACACGTCACAACAAACTCGATGATCGCGAGACGATTCATCCGTTCGCGGTATGGAAATCAATCTCACGATTCAATGACCCCGTTATTTAGCCCCGATGATCGATTCCAGGCGCCGTCAGCGATCTCCTCGATCTGTATCCTGTCTCTTTCTCTCTCTCTCTCTCTCTCTCTCTCTCTCTCTCTTCACTTTTTAGGATTATTCGGATTTTTACAGTTGTTGTTGTTGTTGTTCTTATCATTATCATTTGTATTATTAATATTGTTGTTTTACTCGAGCTGGTCTTCCGAACTTCGTTTTCTCATCCAATCCACTTCGCATCGCTGAATTCTACTGTTCGCAGATTAGCGATACATGTAATTAAACGATGATGTGTAAATACACCGATGAAAATGATTTTGAATTTACTACACATTTTTCGTAAAAAGAAAAAGAGTCGACAATTTACGCAGTGTACGTAAATTACTATGTAAATTTCGTAAATTTACGATGAAGAATTAAAAAAAAAAATAAATAACAATCCGTATTTACTAAATTGTTTGATAAATTTATTGTATTTGCAAATCGAATAAAACTTCCAATACAGTGTAGGAAGTTTCGTGCAAAATTTTTTAACGCTGTTACAGGTATGTTCTAATTCATTTCTCATCGCCGTCGTCGTAATCGGACTTTCTCTTTTTTCTCTTTTACTCACGTTTCTATCGTCATTCTGCAATCTCTCTAATCGGCATTACGTTTTACTGTCGTTACTTAATTTTTATTTCATCTTCTTCTTCTTCTTCTTCTTCTTGTTCTTCTTCTACTGCACACTTACAGGCTACGATTTTCGGGATCCCCATGCGTAGTAACGGTACTCGCCATGGTCTCTCTATTGGTCGTATTTCGTGCGTTTGACGACGTTATTTTCAACAACGTTTGACCGAGAAACAGGAAGAAGAAGAAGAAGAAAAAATAGATTGAAGATTGATCGGAAGACACGAAAGCCTGACGCGTAGCTTTGCATTATGTACATTTTTCTTTCTTTCAGATTTATCTGTCTGACAATCTGTCTCGAGAATTGCTTTGGTACTTAATTTATATACACATTGATTTGCACAAGCGTGTACAATATACACGACGGTAGATATTAAATTTAAATTTCGCGGTGAGAAAAATAATTTGCAAATTTCCCCATTCGATTTTACCGTTAATCGCTCCGCGTCGACCTTATTCAAAAAATAGTCTTGTATCTACGTATTACGAATATGTAAAAAAAAATTCGACCCGGCATCGGAGACGAACAAAAAAAGCAAAAAAGAAAAGAAAAGAAGAAACAACATCGCGCTAATCCTAAATGTAAACGAGACATTTTTCGTCACGTTTGTACAAAAAATTTTACCACGAAAACGATCATCGACTTCGTTATACGCTGGTTCAACAGTCTATGAATATTATACCTCTGTCTTTTGTAACGGTGATAAAAATTTATTTTTATCCAATTATCAATGAAGATTTAATCAAAAAATTCTAGCTACGAGATTTAGATTGTGATAGTACGCGTGAGTGGCATAGAACAAAGAAAAGAAAAAAAAAAATAAAAAACTAACAAAAATTCCGATCTTCCGCGATGAAGGAGTTAATTATTTGAAAACTGAGAACGTCACCAAGAAGAACCGGACTTGTAATATTAGGTCTCCAGTTGACGTTTGAGAATTTTATCCGACGACTTTTTCATTAATTAATTCAGTCTCACGAAATAGTTATAATTCGATATGAACTTTTTATTTAGGATAACAAGGTTCCTGGTTGTGATACATCGTTGCGTTATGGATCGTGATCTCTGGGTCGAATGTACAAATGTCAGGAGAGGAATAACAATTGAAGCGCTGCGACAACGTGTTTTTCTTCACAAATTTAAAAAAATTTGAAACAAAAAGTGAAGAATAAAATACGCGCGATCCTCCACGTAACGTAGAAGAACGCTCGTCTCTTCATCAGAATCTTTCTTTCAACCTGATCAAACATTTTTCGAAAATGACACGTTGAAAAATCGTAAATATTTTTTATCAGAAACAGCTTATCGTACGCGTATTACGTGCAAGAAATAAATGGCGGTCGAGGCGTCGTCTCTATCGCATACACGCTGTGTCACAAGTCTTATCATCAAGAATCTTTAACGAGCAGCAGGTTCGTCAGGGTGTCGTGTTTATGGTAGCCGGTGACATATTCATTATATATATATATATATATATATATGTATATGCATACGCATACGTAGGTGACCAGCGTCGGGGTAAAACCGTTGTGTAAATTCTCGGCGAATGAATGAACTTACCGACACAATCACATCACATGCGGAGGTGGTGTCTGATTTCCTGTTGCCCTGCTGGCTGACACCGCTCGACACGAACGAAACCAACCGACGAACCAACGAATGACACCGTGCGACGTGCTCGAATCTGAATGGGAGATGGAGATGGAGAGATAGAGATGGATCGAGAGAGAGAGAGAGAGAGAGAGAGCCGGTTCGCCACGCGACACTGACACTCCTCGGTTATCACGGTATAATCATCATCATCACCATCATCATCATCATCATCATTACACCGAGTTGCATGCCGAGCGTGCGTTGAGCTCATGCCCTAATCGCCGGCTCTTGGCTCTCTGTGTACTTCATCGATCGCCCTCCGGAACCCGCTACACACACGGTGCATTGAACCTCGAGGGTGAGAGAGAGAGAGAGAGAGAGAGAGTGTCTGCTTTTTTTTTTTTTTTTTATCGCCTACACCGAGTATTTTTACAATCATATTTTATCCACTCGTTTGATTTTGTTTATTCACGCGCATGTATGTAAAGCATTGCGACAGAAATATCAGAGACGATTAATTATTAGTTTTTCGGCAAGGAATAATCGATCGGAGACGAAGATGGGGAAAAGACGCTGTGTCTTCGACGCTCGGAGGAATAATAAATTATTTTTGTTCTTAAAGGAAGTTTATCGTCGAATAAAATTGCGTGCTCGTATTGAGATGAAATCTTCTTATTTCTTCGATATGTTATTCGTGAATAATTTTTTCGTCGTAAACAATTCCTTAATGACAAACGCAAAGGCAATCGTTGCGCTTGGAATACCTTGTAAAATCATGGGGAAAATTTTGCGAAAGAAGCAACGAACGCGTATTAATTGTTACATTAGCCAAACAATCGCGTCATCTACCTATAATAAATGTGTATTTAAGGTGTTCACGTACGACGTGACTACATGACGTGTGTATCGTGTATTATATATATATATATTATAATAATAATAATAATAATAATGGCGAGCGAAAATTCTTGGAAAACGATTCCTTATCTCTTCCTACATTGCGTCTTTTATGGTATTATCGTATATTGTGTGGCCTCGTGGGCACATCCGCAGAATCGTTTCGCAAATATAATTGGTTATTAGTCCGATAAATGAAGCACGATACGCGTGCGAGTTTTCTTTTCTGGTTATGTTTTTGTTTTTCCCCATCGTTCTTCCAGCTGTATATTATTTATTAGGTTGATTAATGCATAGGCAGGATTAACAATCGATAATAACGATGTAACGTAACGATCGTACGCAATGATTATTCATTCAATCGCGATAATTGATAATGTAGAAAGTTGGATGGATTGATCATTCGTTTGAGATCGAAATAATTGTCGCACGGTACCATCATTGTTACTATCAGTATTACCGTTACCTTGTTGTTGTCTGACAGATTAATTTTGAAAAATCTTTGTTGCACGAAAGTGTCGGTTTTCCTTACTTTTTGTTTGTTCTTTTGAAAAAATTTCACACGACATGCAACCCGTGCTGAGTTCCGAGCGATCGGAATTATCGCAAAAAAAAAAAAAAAAATTCATCAAGATCATACTATTACAGCGCGTATAATATTTAACGAAATGAAAACGGTGACTTCTATTAATTGTTTTTTTTTCTATTGATACAGAAATTTTTTTCGAATTTAAATTCTACATTGTTTTTTTGTTATTTTTCTTTTTTTTCTTTTTTTTTTCAAACTCTGTACGCAATACACGTCATAAGCAATTCTGTTTATTTGTAGCGCGAGCGTGTTACGTTATACGTATGCACATGCATACACACACGCACACACGCGCATGCATGTATTATATTATGTATGTGTATATATATATATGTATATATAGAGATATCCTTGTGCGATTTGACCTTGTCCTTGAAAAATTATCTCGCGTTATCAGGCAGTGCGAAACCTCATTCATTTCGCAGGTATATAATATGTACATTACATATATATGTATATATTCGCGTGTAACGAAATTTAACGCGTGGTTGTATCAGTTTCTGCCTACGAATATCGTGTATATGTATACATAGGTATACATAATAGACGATTGGCGCAATCTTTTTTCATCTGGTTTAATAATCGTTGTGAATTTATTATACATATATATATATATATATATATGTATATATGTTTGTGTACATACGAAGTTACATGCAATGTATAATGTGCACGTGCGTGTATGCGTGCGTATAAAGTATACACGAGTAGAAACCTGTAAGGTTTTGAATTTCATCGTGTGAGTATCGAACGCTTTGCAATTCTCGTTATATTCATCGTCATTGTCATCGTCATCATCATCATCATCATCGTGGATGTGTATAATACACGCCTGCGATACAATGCGATGTTAAAAACCTGCAGCTGCACAACTGTGCGAAACTTTATTCGCGAAGCCATAACAGCGAACAATACGTATTATGCGAATTATATTGTACACGATATATATATATATATATACACACACCGTATACATATACATGGTATGCATGGACAGGTGTGTCGACGATCACTTTTGTTGTAGGTACGTAGGTCAGACTGTCCGTTATACGTTGGTGTGACTCTTTTGCCGATAGTAGACGATAATCGTATGGAATAATTGCGATTTTTCATTCCGTTTTACGTTTATCCTCCGGTCTTTCATTTTTCTTTCACGATTTATACGTAAGCAGAGATACATGAAAAAAAAAGAAAGCAAATTCAAACCTCCCACGTCAACGTTGAATTCTAGTGAATTTTACCGTGCATAGTTTCGAAGTTTTTTTTTATTTTTCGATATAGCTCGATTCGTCGACGAGTTGTCATTTATTTATACACAAATACAACGAGTTTATATAACATATAATATTATATAATTGTGTTTCGTGACGTATAACATATATTGATACAAGCTCGGTCATTTTACTCTACACGTATGTTGCAAATAATTGCTTATTTTTAGACGTCGGTACGAAACATGTATAATATGTAATACGTGACACATATAACGCATGACACATACTCGCCACGCGTAATCCGAGACGACGTCACCCACGCGTTTGATTGGTCCGGAGAACTCCGCGAACGTTATACAAGACCTTGGCGAATTTAATTAACGGATAAATAATTGCGACGAGATTCAAGGACCCCGTAAGCTCCGCTGTATATATATGTAATCTATGACTATGTACTTGGATTAGCTTATTTTCGCGATTTTTACGACCGAGATCGAGGCGCGAAATGTTAACGAAACAAATGGCGGACGATATTTATAGTTGAGGATAAAATGGAATTGAAAAGAAAATTGAAAAAATGTATTGATATTGTATTGTAAAGGATTTTATTCTATTCCCGATGAAATGAAAATTGAAATTGTTTTTTATTAATAAAATTAGTCATATTTAAAAAGTTGCTCGCGTTAAATAGGTTAATACAAAAGCAATTGAAGATTGTTGAAAAAATCGCGATAGCGTTCGTGATTCGTATTTATAAAGTCCAATTCGAGTTTTGACCCTTGAAAAGTTACAGGAGCAGGTTAATTTTAATCACCGGAAGTAAACGTCTTGTAGCTCTAAAAACAATCTAGTTACTCGATATTCGTGTGACTTCACGGCCGCAGACTTGTACTACGTATTTGTTGAATATTTTGTTTAGAATCAACTTTATTTTCATCGCAATAACGTTTGTCTTTTTTTTCAATTTCTTTTCGAGCGTAAATTTATTCGATTATTTTATTCATTTGTTCAAAATACGTACACTAATTATGACAAATTTCTGTTTCACGATTTCTAAGCCTCTATATTAGGCGCACATGTTTATTTATTTATTTATTTATTTTTTTTTTGCCAAAAGAAGGTGCCTTTAAAGCGGAATTGCATATTATTACTTGTAACAAGTGTAAAATAAATTTTCTCGACTTCAAAATTAACCGAATTACATGATTTTATATTAGTTAAAAAAAAAAAAATCCTACAACAAATCCGTCAATCAAATCGGAGATGCGGTGTGTAGATTCCAGTAGATTTTTAACAGGTATGAAAATAGAAAAGAAAAAAAACGAGGTCCCATCCCAGAATCTTGCGTGAAAATGTTTCTTTTCGGAAACGAAAGCTTTTTTTCTTTCTTATTTCTCTTCTTGTTTCATATCAATAAACTTGGGTATTCTTCAGACGGATTTCAAAAAATCCTAGGGTAAAGACGAGCGATTAAAAAATAATTTGAACATGTTTTTCGCAAACTTTTCACGGGTCGTACCCTAAATTAGGAAAAATCATTGGTAAAATTTAATAATTTTATCGTCAACCGTTTACCGAGTCGACTTGGAATGCCCTATATATATATACATATATATATATTACGGGAGCGAGGCAGTTGAATTCGCGATTCGAGATGGAAGGGCGGTCGGATTCGGTGGTGGGGGGGAATTTTGCCTCGTGCCATTCGGTCACGCCGTGCTTCGCGAAAACTTCCGCAAGGACAAGGCCAAGGACGCACCGAATCCCTACCCCCACCTCGTTCGTCTCGCGCACGTTCCTTATCTCGCCAATATCCCTCTCCATTTATCGTTAGACCGCGTCAATCGATGATCTCACCTAATCGCGTAATTTACGCTGATTACGATACTACGTTTTTTCTTTTTTTTTTTTTTTTTTTTCTAACGAAAATTCGCGAGATATGAAAATTTATATGTAATCGACGTTGAAATTCCTTGTTGAAAATAATATTGGATTGATACAATTGAATTTGATGAAACGGCAATTTTTCAATAACAATTTAGTTGTATTGCATCGAGAAAAGAGAAAAATAAGAAGGGGAAATAAAATTCTGTGATTATTATTCCTGGACTATATTCATTGTATTGATGTGATGTTATTTAGTTTGAACTATCTACTTGAAAGATCGGAAGTTTATTCTAACAAATTCAATTACAATCAAAGTGTGAAAAAATAATTTGATACAAAATTGAATACAACAAGTTTGAAAAATCAGTTAAACTTTCGACGACAATGTAACCTCCGTTATTATTACAAACCGTGTATGACGAATGTAAATTTTCCGATCGGAGAAGAATTTTATCAGTAAACCAAGAAGGAGTAAAAAAGAAAATAAAAATGAAATCGTTCCTCGGTGTAAGACATCGTGATGTTTAACACGCGTTTTTTCACAGGTATCGAGTCGTTAATTTCTTTTTTCCCAACGCACCGTCTTTCGTCCAGCTGCATCCACCCGCGGATCTTATACTTGGTTAAAGATACATCGACGCAGGTACACGCATTTATCGTTTTCGCACGATTGCGTTGTAAAGGTTCGGCCGAGCGCCGTCTCAAGCCGCGAGACGACGACGACTCGGGGCGTCGCGACGCCCGTGACCACGCGACCTTGTCCTTGTAAAATATAACGCTTGCGACGAGGCGAGGCGATGCGAAGCAATTCGCGTTTCGCGATTCGCGCACTTTGTTCCACGAGTCTCTGACGCGGCCCGAGTTTATCGCATCTCACCTTGAACAAAACTGCACACCGCTTACGATACACGCGCGCAACAAACGCATATTTATTAAACAGCGGTAACCGGAGGATTGTTAACCTGGATGGAAGAATGTCGAAATGTGGGTAAAGCGAAGAGTAAAATATTGACGGCGATTATGTAAGATGAAGGAAAAAAAGGGGCTGGGTTGAAGTTCCGAATTTGAAAAGTCGCGAAAGCGCGGAATTCCGAGGCATTTGGTGGCGAAAATTGAAGTTGAGAAATCTAATTTTTGAGAAACAACAAAGCTTCGAATGGTCGGGTAACCGACGGTTCGAAGTTACGATGTCAGAGATTCCGAAAATTCGAGTTACGACAGAGGAAAGTAACGAAAAGCAAAGTTTCGATAGAGCGAAATTACGAGAATTAAAACATCGTACTCGGACAGCGTAGTTTACTCAAACGAGTGTCTGTGAAGAATGCGAAAAACCGAAAATCCAAAACAAGGAAAGATCAAAATGATGAAATTTCACGAAGCCGGAAATATTTCTTCGGATTTTGAAATTTTCTCATTCTCGCACTTTCGGAACTTTGACTTGTTCGAGTCAGGCCTTTTCGGATCTTAGAGCGCAAGTTTTCGGCCAATTCGAAACTTTTTTGTTTCGTCAAAGTTTGATGTCTGTAGGTACTTTGAATTTCTCCACCGAAAAATTGGGAATATGGCGCTTTCGTGACATTCAACATTCGGTATTTCAACCCCACCACGAAACGTACGACGTGAACGACAAACGTGTCACGTATTTCTAACATCATACATTCATGGAATAACGAAATGCCTAATAAGCGAAGTGTGGGCGAGTTTTTATCGTCACCGTTGTACCCACACACATTTTTTCTTCCCAACATACATTTTTCTTTTTTCGTATACAGATTTTCGCCAGTGTGCGAAATAGCGTAATACCTACGTATGCGCGATGTACGACGGTATCATATACATGCACACACGTATGTCGCAAATTTACAAGGCCAAGACGTTTGCCAGTCCACGTTGTCGACCTTCGCTTTGACCGATAGCCACACTCCACTCGGCAATGCGAGACTTGCCGGAGAGAGATCAAGGCTTTTTAATACATATGTACGTTCGTATCTCTCTCTCTCTCTCTCTCTCTCTGTGTGCGTGCGTGTCTGCGAATTATGCAGAGGAACAGCAGCGGTTTGATAATCGTTTCACCGACAAGTTTCGTCTTCTTGTTCTTACAGATTAATACTTGAATCTTTGCGTCATGCCCAATGTATATAAATGCCGATTAGTTATTTACCTATCTTTGATCGGTATCAAAAGTATACCTGTATTAAGATTCCTTCAAGTTGCAGGTGCGTGTGGTTGGTTGAATAACAAAGCTAAATAGAAATAAATAATTTTGCTTCGCGTCGTCGACTCGTTGATATTCAAAACGATCGTTAATCTTTTCATACTCCGCGGTGCAGTAGGAATTTGGTATCGAACGTATTATTGATCATGTTCGATCAATCGATTCAACATAATACAATATCGTTTTGATTTATTTATTTATTTTTTACTTTTACCCAACTTACTTATTTTATTATCACCTACTTATCCTTGTTACATATATCACGTTTCGAAACGACCGCAATCTTAATTTTTTTTTTTTCACGATTTTCACCGTAAATCCAGCATTTCCGTTAGAATCTAACGCATCTCATTTAACCCAATGATATATTCTACTAGAAGAATACTCGTCCATCGGGAACACTGTACTTACTTCTTCGTACATCAGAGCTTGATCATTTTTCAGCTCACCGTGCAAATGTCGTACGATTACATTACACACCTGCAGGTGGACGAAACAACACGCATACACACGCACGACACATAGGTTGTCATATGCATACGTAAGACGGAATTTCAGGTGTGTGTGTGTTTGAAAAGTTGAGCTTTGTGTAGTGTACACGTTACCTACAAACATGCGACATTTTATTCCCTGCAGAGCATCGCGCGGATGAACGAGGATGATTATCGTACGTACCGCGAAATGTCGCACATGTATATGAATATGTGTGTATGCACATACACACACACAAGTGACATACACGCGTGAATATGTTTTATCCGTGTGTGTGCGCGTGTGTGCTCAAGTGTGTATTCGCGAATATTATACCGGATTATGCAACAACGTGTCGGTAGCAGACGAGCGTTCTCCACCTCCTCCTCCTCCTCCTCCTCCTCCTCCTCCTATTCCTCTTCCTCCTTCTGCGCCGCCACCCCGCCAAGAAAAGAGATGTTGTCTCATGCTCCATCGGTTCAAGGTTGACATGTGCCTGGCGAACGAACGGGCGAACGGATAGGATGGCATCCAACCTGCGCACTCCTCCACCTCCACCTCCACCTCATCCTCCTCCTCCTCCTCCGCCTCCTCAGGCTATGTACCTCATTTGCAAGAGTTATCGTCACCTTGGACGATACCACCGACGACGTCTTGTAGGCGGTGATGGTTCTTGCAATATTTATTATCTGTTTGCCGATTTTGCATTTCCGCAAATTATGGGAGTCGAAACTTTACAACTAGAAGCGGTGAAATCAAAATTTTCGATATTATACGATTTCGATAATTGTGTTTTTTTTTTTTTTTTGCAATATTCCGTACCTACCAAATTTGACAATTATCTTTTGATGGACTTGAATGTTATTACGCATTCGCAATAAACCGGATTACGTATGAAATTTTTTGACTCGTAGCTTCGAATATGTGTCATATAAAAGTCTGGAATTTGTGGAATAGTTTTTTTTGTTTTTTTTCCCCCGTATATTCATCACCGCTGATCGAGTGGATTGGAAATCGAAAATTCTACTTGTCGGACGGATAAATTTGAGGGAAAGAGGAGGAAAAAATTCTATGCAAGAATATCAGAATTTCGTGGGAAAATTGCGCATTTATAAAAAGTAATAAAAACTATTGATTAATGCTGCGAGAATTTTCACGCCGTTACAAAATGAGATTGAAATCATTCCATATACGAGGTACGATATCGGTATGTCAATTAACCGCATCTCGTATCGTGTTCGACCTTTAATTACGTACCGATCCGCTTTTGGTCATGCTCTGCATACTTAACATCGCATATTGTATAACACGTACAGTGTATAATAAGCCTCTTCGGTTGATGTGTAACTGAGATAAGAAATTTTCAGAATGAAACCAATCGGGGAAGCACTTGTGTGTTCATAATAATTTATATCGACGTGGTAGCAATGCTGAATCACATTATTTGTCGGAAATTGTTGACAACGAAGCAAAAAAAAAAAAAAAGGAAAGCTTATAACGCACGATGTGTCCATGTTTGTATAATATGTGTACATACGTTGTGCACACGTAGGAAAAAAAAGGTAAAAAAAAAAAAAAATCGAATAGAGTTAAAAGAAATCACACGTGTCAAGATTCGCGCGGCTAACTGACAAGGTCAATCCGTTTTACTCGTTTGCTCTCTACGCAAATTCGTCGTTGCGTGTGAGTCTCTGCGCGTGTGGTTATGTATTGTATAACATGTACACAGCAGCCGACGGCCACCGAGCTAAAAATAATCGATGCATCGATTAATCGAGTTCAAAAAAAAAAAAAGTAATCGAACACTACTCGATTTGGACGGTAAAAATTAATCGATCAGTCGATTGTTTTGTTGTTGTTGATTTTTTGCTTTCGAAACGGTGCATTCGAAAGCAAAATTTCGTGAACTTCAGCACGTAGTCTTAATAGCGGAAAAGTTATTTTTGATCATTTGTAGATTCGTTCAAAATACTTTTTCAATTTCAGGTGAAAATATTCATCTATCTTTCACGTATTACATCAAATATTAATACGTTTGATAATGATTCATACTTTAATCACGTGAATCGATATCGTACCGCATCGTCGTTAATGGGAGTAAAAAATAAAAACCGATTGCGAGGAAAAATAATCGAGTCGGTGGTTTAATAGAGTTTGAAAAATGATCGACATACTCGAAAATCGATTATTTTTGGTCATCTAATGTATGTATTTGAATTATTGTACGCGCTTAGAGCGTACGTTGAATATAATTCGATATGTAAATAGAATTTAAATCGCTGTGGATATCTGGCGATAACTTTGCACATTGGTAAAATAAAGAAGCGGGAATGAAAATTGACAAATTCTCATTGAAATAGAATCTAGAATAGAATGATGCAACAATTGCAGGTTCGATACGAGCAGCTATTTATAACGTAATGGGTACCTGTTGCGTAGTAAATAGCGTTACGTAGGTATATACATATAGATATATATATTATATACACACGTAGATGCGCGGGTGCAGAATTTTTGCAACGATCCCCGATTCGCGATATCGCTACTTTGCTCGCTCCAATATTAATCAGCGTACTTAAATAAATCCCGAACGTAGCTGTTCAAAGTCATGCGGTAAATTCATCATGCACTGATTTATCTCACTCCTTTTATTACTCTTTGCCAATTAGCGCGGTTAGTTTCAAGATCATAGGTAGATGGGAAAAATATTGAAGAAACGTGAAACTTTCTCGAAATATTAAAAGAGAAAAAACCAATTTCATTCGAATACAAATCTTCCGTAAGATCGTTATATAAAATAAAACATGATTAAATATATATGTATATATATATATGTATGTACATACATATGTGTGTGTTTGTACAATGCATTACAGAGAAATAAAATGGTGTAATAAATTTGTCAAAATTATACGCGAACGAGAAGTTTTTTCATCATTATATCTCTGCGTATAATAATACATACATTTTTTCTTTCACACGCCATCAAAATGCCCATATCTGTATACGACGAGTAAATAACATGTTGAAAAATAAATACGAAACAAAAAAAAAAAGAAAAAAGTAAATTAAAAAAAATTAAAATTCGTTGCCAACATGATTTCCCTATACGACGTACAATAATTATACGTATATTATAAACGTGCCGATGTTATCGTGAATTCTTTTTCCGGATTTATATTTAATCGGCACACCTATAAGGTTATACCTACACACGCAAACGTACTTATATCACGTAAATTCCTCGCTGAACTACGCGAAAAATAACTTTGTACGTAAACACAACAGAGGTGTAGATGTGTGCGGTCGTTATCTTGATACACATGTATCGAATTGCCTTAATTGAATAATTATTTTCTCAATGTCAAGTCGTATAGCGGTCGCGCCGTGAAAAAATCCCTCTGCAACATCCGCGTTTACATGCATGCATATATATATGTATACATGTATGTATATACATACCCTGTTATCACACACATACAGAGACTTTTACGCGTCAGTGCATATATGTATATATATATATATATATATATATATATATGAACGTAACGATGTGTGACGTACGTCTCGCTATTATAAAAACCGCTGGGTTCGACGTTCTATATACATATATAAATCATATAATATACATACACCTGCACACACACACACACACATATGTAACATAATTATAGGTACACACGGCGGGTGGTATTTTCTGTTTTTTTTTTTGTTTTGCTTTTTTTTCCAATTTTTCTCGTTTTCTTTTTTTTTTTTACTTTTTCGGACAGCGACCTTGAGAAGATATTTCGCGATCACCTGACGTGCTCGGCGGGAATACGTAATCCAGGGTCATTCTCCCACCGCGAGAAACGTTCTCCCCTCTTATCCCCACCGACGCACGCCGAAACTACGTCGCCGGATTCGCGAATTTTAATCCCCTGTCCACCGCTGTTTGCCCCCCTCTTACCTCCCGCCGCCGTTGCCAAAACGTCCGCAGAAACGCGGCGGGCCGCCCGCGCGAATAATGCGAGACTCGCGAATTTCTCTAATATACCGTTGAACCTCTTTTTCTTTCTTCCATCCTCATCTCTGTCTTTCGTTTCAGAGCGATTTCGACTTTTTTTTTTTTTTTTTCATCTCGCCTGTTTTCTTTTCACCACCTTTTTGTTTTTTTGTCTTTCACGTTGACGGAATGAAATTTCATTGACAAGTTGTACACGTATATGTATACAGGTATGCGATCGTGATGAAAATTCGTGCGCAATGAAAAATAATCGATATCACGGAATATGATTTGTTTTACATGTTTTGTTACACGCAAGTTTGAATGGTAAATTATTATCGCGGGCTTGTACTATTTTTGGTGATAATAATTACAGACGTCACGGATAAACGCAAGGGCGGTGAAGAGTTTCGTCGACCTTTTACGGTGACGCGGTTTGCGCAAAATCGATCCGATACGTAACATTAAAGCTCGCCTTCTACGATGATCGATGTAATTTATTTGGAACACCATTTTTCCGGTTTCAAGGTTCTTATGTAACGTGTCTGTACGACGTGTGGATATATCGTTGTAAAGTAAAACTAGCGCTTTGAAAGCTCACAGCGTTTATCGCCAGGCCGCTGACGGTCAGAGGGAACCTTGACCATAAACCAACTCGTATGATCGATATTCTATGCATAGACGCGTGTATGAAAGGCAGGTTGTCATTTGCCGTAGCGCAAATGGCCCGGGTGAAAAATTCAACGATTCTTTATTTGCGTCGCGATCATTTTAAATATTTCCGATATGTATAATTGCTGCCTTTTTTTTTTTTCTTTTTTTCTCCCGTCAAGTATAATTATTTCACAAACGAAACGAATTCGGTGAAACGGTTTTCGAATTTTCACGTGATTGATCAATTCCAGTGAAAAATCATCGTGAAAGAGAAAGAAATGTTTTTATTTTTTTTCCAATTTTGATCATCACGATTTCTTGCGATTATTAAAAATTTCTTCACGAATTTTTCCAGCTGTTCAGAGTTGTGAAATTTTGGCATCAAGTCGATTATAAAGGGGGGTTAAACCTGTAAGTTAAATATAGGAATATATAGCTAGACGTTGAAGTGAAATCTGACGATATTATACAAGTGTAATAGCATCGGAGAATATTCTAGTACCGAGGACGCGAGATTTGCACACAGGTATTTTTTTTTTTCTTTTTTCTTTTTTTTCCTTCTTTACAGACCTGCGTACGTACGTACTTCGATAAAACAGGGTATGTAGATCACGACACCGGCAAGCATCGGCAAGAATCCGAAGTTTTATAGCAGCAGCAGCAGAAGATGGAGGAGGCCTTGGCACATAAAATTTGTAGGCCAGATTTTCTTCGATGTGCAAAATTCACGACTAGGATAAGAATTGAGGAGATTGAGAAGTGGTGATATACACAAGGTGCGAAATCGCGTTGAGAATTTGAATAACGGACGGTGAGGAGAAAATTTTTGACCGATTGCGTTCCGATTGAAAAACGACCGTGAACGTGCGGATATTTTGAAAATTTGCGAATTAACCAAGGCGAATTAATTTTTTGCCAAATAAAAAAAGACGGTATTTTCAAGTGGAATTACATGTATTACGGATTGTTACTTGTAATAATTAATTAAACGACATGATTTTATAGCGGTTGAAATGATTGTCGAAAAAAAAAAAAAATATCACAATATGTTGTTACAAGTTCAGTGTTTTCGCTGTTAATCTTGAAATAAAGCGAATTTTTGTATAATTTCAATTTTAGCCTTGAATAACTTTTTACATTGTTGAGTTGTCGAAAAATTATGAGAGACCTTTTTTTTTGGCGGAGCATTGAATTCCCTGTCAAAAAATATTTGTCAGAAATTTATGTACATTGACCTCGTTACTGGGCTAGAAAATTCAGAAATAGCTAAAATCATTTTCGAGAGTTACATTGAATGGAAAATGGTAAATTAATACTATTACTAAATATCACTAAATATTAACATTAGGGGCTTAAATTATAACACAGGCGTCTTATTTGTTCTTTCAACAACTATCAAGCGTGATGATTTTGAGCTTTTTTCGGACCACCCCAACGTGTACGTGTGTATGTGTGTGTGTGTGTGTGACCGGCTTATTCTGCAATTACGTCGCGTTTTTCCTTGCTCTTGAGGGAAACTTAAAGAGAAGTAAAAAATAAATGATATTTTTCACACGCAGCCGATATAAATGCTCCTGCAATTTCTTGCGCGTATTTTTATCTTTTCTTATCTCCTTTTTCTTCTTCTTCTTCTTCTTCTTCTTTTGGTTCCTCACCCGTGCGCTTTAAATAGGAAAAAGAGATACGGAGAAGATGGAAGCGCACGCGTGTGTGTGACCTTACTTGTTGGGCCGAAGGAGCTTGCGGGCTTACGAGCATATAATTCTTCGCTTAACTTTCGGTGCCCCTTGGCCAAAGAAGACCCGAGACAAAGGACGCGAGGCGTCGGGACAGAGTCGATGACGCTCGTTTTTGTCGCGTCTTGTTGTTGCTTTTTATTTTTATTTTTCCATTTATTTCTATTTCTATTTCTATTTCACACCGATTTTCATTATTTTAATACTCCCGCGTGTTATACGATCATTGCAATCCGACGCGCGGCGATGACGATCCGCATGTTCGAACGACCGCTCGATGTACATTTTCAAGGACCTGTGTGAAAATTTTTAAACTTGTCCTTGTTTCGCTTGCCAAACGTAGGATATATACGAGGATTTCGTTTTCTTTCGCTTGGCTTTATCGCTATATTGAGAAAGCGTAATACAATCCCTAAATTTTCATTTCACAATTCACAATTCATTGGTTCAAATTTCAATAATTAAATCCTGTAAAGTCGTGAGATAAAATCGCTGTGATCAGTTATTTGTTTACCTCGAGGATGAAATATATCGTTTGTATAATTAAATCGAAGGTGAGGGAAATGAAATTGCGACGAACGTTATCTGAGACGTAAAAATTGTTGACTTTTTTATTTTTTTTTTTATTTTTTTTATTTTCATTTCTTTTCTTTTCGCGAGGAATCTCCGAATTTGCGAATCGCCGTTACGTACCGCAAGTGAAAAGAAGAAACAGCGACAGTTTGGAAAATCGCCAGCAACGTATAGGCACCCTCGTATACTCTCAATATACTTGATGTAATATATAACGTGCCTATTGTATTTACGATGACGATTATACGCGTATAACCGTAAGCAACGACCGGACATTTCATCTTGGCGCGGAGAGTCGAGTCTCGCGTGAAAAATTGTCGGAGACGAGACCGTGGAGAGAGGAAGGGAAACAAAAATTAAAAATTGAAAAAAAAAAAAAAAGAAAAAGAAACGAAATAAACGAAAAGTAAAAATGAAACAAACAAGACCGAAAACGAAAAATACTACCAAGGCTAAAAAGCGGCACGCACCAAACCATATTCCTATGATACAGAAATGATACGAAAGCGGTCGTTCGCAGCGGACGAACGAAAATACTCCGTGATAAAATAATTTCCCGAGCAATAGCTCTCGGCCACGATTATTGTCACTCTTGAATATCGTTTTATTCATAAACAACGCGTCGCGTTTTCCTTGTGGTTGAATTATGCCTCAGGGTGGTGCTATTTCGGGTTTTGGTTTATTTTATTTTATTTTATTTTTATTTATTTTTTTTTCTATTTCAATGCGGGAAGAGCGAGCGAGGGAGAAAGGGAAAGAGAAAGAGAGTACACATGCACGGACAGTCAGGGAAAATTCTTGGATGAATTCTGAAATCACGTTCATCGTTGTTTGCGAATATTTCGAATATTTTATTACGTTATTCTTTCTCTCGTACATACTACTTGTGGTAGGGAAATCGGACAGCAATTGTATGAAAGTGATTTTAAAACGGTTTTAGGATGGCTGTGAGCCGGTCCTCGAGCTTTCTGTTTTCGCACTGCATGTTCCAATTTTGCAGAAACAATAAAATACTAATCCAAATCAAATTCACATTCGTGATTAATGATTCGGAAGCCCTCAGGTAAGATATTACATGGAAGTGTGACAATTTTTTTTTTTCTAATCACCACAACGGATCCACCACTACAAATTTTGGAAGTCTAACCTTGAGTTCGCTATCCATGACCCAAAAAACCCCCGCTCACCAATTTCCACCAAAATCGGAACACTTTTAGATTTTTTCCACCGTATTGAATCGTTTCGACCATTTTGAATTTGGCGATCTGACTTCAGATTCGTGATTGGCCGCTCAACTAACCGACTAGTACCAATTTTCATTAACATCTGACGAGTAAGAATTTACTTTGCCCAAATTGTAACACACGGTGATGGTAATGGTAATAATAGCGTATAATAATTGTTATAGTAATAAGAAGAAAAAAAGGTGTCATCGCCTTCCCGCTCGGTATCTGCAGACGTAATCTTTCCTTCTTCGCTTCCCGCAGCCCTCCAACGAATCCGGAAAAATGTCGTTGACCCATATTTCCGAATTGTTTACCGCGCGTCTTGGTTCACTTGATCCAAATCCACCCTCCAGCCAGTATCGCGTGTCAACCTTCGGGGAAATGAATTACAGGGGGAGGTTCGGCTTATAGGTAGGGAAAAATAAGAGCCGAAGCAGGGCGTGAAAAAAAAAAAAAAAAAAGAAAGGAAATCACTCGCCTGTGCCAAAAATCTGGCAAAACATCAACGGTTATTGTTTTATACACTCAATTGAAACATAATAACGGAGAAAGCGTGTCGACAGTAGGAGTGTCGATTTCAGATACAGTAGTTCGGTGCAAAAGTCTGCGCTCCAACTGAAATGATTCGAGTTGAGTGTTGAAAACTTCAGACGTCCGCAAGTGGCCGTCTCGTAAAAGGGCGAAACGTGACCGTATAATTCGCTGCTCGTACCGCGCGCGTAAGAGACATTCTCAATAGGACAAGAATAAACGGTCCAAAGACGAGCACATTCACAATAGGAGATGAATAAACGGTCCACAGACCTCGCACTCAGTTTCAGTTAAATTCTGCCCGGTCATTCTTCGATTGCCACCCTTGAAAGTCTGCGGTCGTGACCAGGGTACCAGGATAACAGGATACCTCGACGCTCACGAGGACCCCGCACACGTCCTCCTCGTCGGGTGAAACACGTGGTGATCGGGAGGTCGAGTAAGCTTTCACAAGATGGCGGGTGTCGTTGCCCTCTGCGCAACTCGAGGTTCCTTGTATACCGTTGGTGTTATGCAATCTTCCCCAATAACAATGATCCCGCTTCTGCCGTACCTCTGATGCAGGAGGTGTTACAGTGCCTACCACCAAGCAACTTGGCGGATCCGCACCTTGTGTAGAGATCGATTCACACTAGCTGACTCACTGCGTGCGCGGCTCGTTTGCCGATTGCCCGTTGCGTCATCGTGGCCCGATTTCGGGCCCATTTTGTTCCCCGGGTTGCCGGCCCTGCAAGTGTCGCAATTAGCGCGATGAACCAAAAGCCCGAGTATTGCAACGCTTATTACGAATGTGAAACTCTACTCTTGGCGTGCGGTTTTAGTCCTCATCATCGTCATCGGGTTGGAGCCGTAAGAGTAACTACACGTGTGCGTACGAAATCGATGTTCGCTCGATGGTGTAACCCTGGTCACAGTCACCTCTGCATTGTGTTCCTCGATACGTCTTGTTGTCGGACTCGTTGCGCACCACGCCTTGTAAGAATTGGGATGGATGGAATGAGAGAAGAAACGATTCTAAGAGACACCGTGTAACTTTCTCGGTGTCGCAATAACTTGCCTCAAATAATTGACAAAGAGGGGCACTCTGCTCCGGAGAACGTTAATTATGGTTCGAGTGCGGTCGAACTCGTTATAGTTTTCAGCCAGGCTAGACGATCGTGACGGATATCGTTTCATCCAGGCCCGGGTCAAGACACTGCGAATTGTGCGCTCAATCAGAATCCACATTTAACCACATGTAGGTCGGTTCAAACAACGCTCGGTAGAGATCTCTGCTCCCACGCTGATCATTGATGCATGCATGATTTTTCCCACACAGCGCGACGAGCGCTCTGGAATCGAGCACCTTCGACGCGAGCTGTGGGACTCTTCGTCCTGCCGTACGAAGAGCGTTATAAATTGATGCTCGACGGTGAAGTCGGTTATATCGGCAGTGTACCCACCCAGCATGGAGTTCACGGAACCTTGTTCTTTCTACGATTCATCTGGAATTAGAAAGTTCGTTATGTATACCGGTGTGTATATGTTATTGTATACATATATTATGTGTAAAACAAAACAGAGGGAAAGAGAAAAATTTCGTTTCGATCAATCGCGGAGCGACGGTTTAAACGGTCCGCCCTCATCCGGGGAAGACGCGAAACGTATTCCGCGCTACGTTTTCTCCGCTCTCTCCGAGATCGTCGTTGCACTCGGCGGTCCTTGGGGTCACAGATCACGGGGTCGTCTCGAAGTTGGCTGCTACTCGACGGCGAAGCTGCTCACGATCGTGACGCGCTTCCACGCCGACTCGTCGACGGCTGATCCCATCCGATTGCGAAACGTCCCGGCTTTGCGAAATCGTCGTCTCTTCGAGAGACGCGAGCGCTACCAGCTGCCGGTTCTCTCGATGCATGTGCAGCTCCATTTTTTTCCCCGTGTAACTTGACTCAGCCTCTCCGAGGAGGAGGAGGGAGTGGTGGTCAGTCGGTACTGAAAGAAAACTCTCGACCAGGTGTGGCCAGGCTGCATCGGACCGCTGTAAGTAAATTTGGTCGTCCTGGAAACCGAGAGACCTCGGATGACTCCGTATGGTCGTAAACGTGGACTAGTCCGTACGAGATGTATCTTTGGGGGAACTTATTGAGGCGTTAAAAACAAGTGGAGCACAGCTGCTGGACGCCAGCTTTCGTTTTACTTTGTCATATTTCACCACCCTCCCTGACCTTATACGAGATTCACGGTCTCCGACGTGCGAGCCAATTTATCGGTGGCGGTAAAGCTCGTAGAATACCAATGGAATCGTCACGAGGCATCGTTGCTTGGAAATATTCCAATTCCTTTTTCAAATCAAAATCAAGTCAGGCTGAGGATTGTGATTTTTTGTGCCAACCACCCTCGTATCGTCGTCTGGATCTTGCAACGCACTCTCTTTGTATTCGTTTCGCGTAGTTTTTACCATCGCGTTAGAACGCAAGCAACCGAGCGATAGACACCGTATCTCCTCTCGGTGTATAGTGTGTTTATTGCCGTACCTTAAGACCGGTGTTGTTACGAGAGTAGGGGAGGGAGAGCGCTGCTTGGTAGGAATGGAGGTTACCGAGTGAAAGATATCCAGTGAAACCGAAAGTCCCATTCGTTCTACTTTCCATTATATGCAACGGTGTAAATAATTGGGTCGTTATATTTTTCTATATACCACGTCAAATAATTATCGCTTTCTGCTTCTCGTCGTGATCGTTACTCTCGGAAGTTGCAATCGTCGCATTCGCGCACACACACATACACACAAACACGGTTTACAGAGACGCGACGTTACGTGACGTAGGTATTCGAGGTTGGTACTCGGCAGTTCAGCCGAAACCTATCTTCGAATCAATCACCAAAACGGCAGTCTCACCAATCATGCATCATCACGCCGCTCTGCGTCGATCCTTTACGTAACTCGATCGAGTGAGATCCGATTTGTTTATCTGGGTCGCAGGAAGTAAAAGTAGTCGCAAATCACGAATTTCATCTTGGATAATACGCGTGTAGCAGCGTACAACAATATGACGGCCACGTTACTTCCGGGCTGAAACATTGGCACCCGCAATCAAAGATCAGGTACCAAAATAGAGGGTCATTGATCTGTCGATACGAGGAGTGTCTTGATTGTTTCAACGTTTTAATTTTCGTTCCTTTTTTTTTTCTTATTTTGCGCAGAACCGCCGACGTGGGATGCGGAAATTGAGTGAAAAGTGAAGAGGGAAAATTTTAAAAGTGAAAAGTGAAAACTGAAAATCCGTTCAGAGATGGGAAACGATTGAGACAGTTTGCTGCTGAGTACCAGTCGGGGGAATTGAAACAAGCGTGGCTAATGACCGACCGGTTGGTTGGTTGGTTCGTTGGTTAACCGGTGAAATATTGCTTAAACCAGGAAATTGAATGAAATGAAACGCGAACAGCGTCGAGTCGCTGCTGCTGTTGCTGTTGCCGCAGACGGGCTCTCGGAAATTGCACGTTTTCCCGCGAGTTTATAATAACGAAAGTGTGTCGACCCCGCGACTCCGCTCTTTCTCCCTCTCTCTTTCTCTATTCAGGACTTTGCTCTCTGGTACCCAGCGATGCAGCGGCGTGACGGAATATTGTAGGATCACACCTATCTCCTCACATATATATATATATGTATATACATGTGTGTGCGTGTGTGTATTTAAGAGCTTGCGGTCATTTAAGTGGGAAAATTTGTTTTCGGATTTTCATCAACGCTGCTTTTGTTTTTAAAGATTTTTTTAAGACATACTCTTTTCACACATATATGGAGAATTCCATGCGAACCGGACCAACGTCTGACCCTCGCCACTTCTGATTTTGTTCAAATAATTATCCGTACTTTTCGCACTTTTTTTTTTATTCACTGCTCAATTATATAAATATTTACAGTGATATTGCGAGAAGGACCCTTTTTAAAACTCTCATTTTAAAATATTGTCAAAACTTTTATCTTTCGCTTTGAACATATTGATAGATTTCGAATAGAAAATTGCGGAATATCGAGGCTCCGTCACTTTCTCCCTCCTGCGCAAAAGTAAAAGTTCCAAACGTAACGAAACGAACGAACGATCGTTCATCGACCTTACGACACTAATTGTAGGTAGGTTACACAGATACCCGAGGTGAACTGCACCATGCGCAACGCAATCCCTTTAATGCCGCGAAATCTTATCGAGCGTTGCCTTCCTTGTCTGTGCGTGGGCGAAACCGAGACACACCTACGTAAAAATTATAGGTATACGCAAGCGCGAACATACGTGTATGCACACCACGTTGTGCTCTCCATTCTCTATACGTACCCCGGACAATCCAAATGTTTTGTAATAAATCCCGACGCGGACTACTTGTTTCAATCGCACTTTCATGTTAGCAGGGATTAAATTCTTCCTTGGCATTATAATTTAAAGCCATGAGAACCCGCGGAGAAACCATGCGGCGGCTAATGGCTTCTTAAACCATTTACATACCGACTGTGTTGCACTCGCCTTGTTACGTACGCTGTAGGGTGGTTCATTTTTTAAATTGATGGTTTACTTTTCCAAAGTGCCACTCAAAATATTTGTGAGAAATAGGTACTGACAAAAGAGCTGTCGCATACATTTTCCTACTTCCACCAGGTTTTACGACAGTTTTCTTTTTTTTTTTTTTTAATTATATTATCCGAAAACTTGACCATGAATGAAAAATCTTTCAGGGTGAACCAAGGCGATGACTGGTGCTGATGCAGTGCGAGTAGACGGTGCGGAATGAAAACCGATCGATCATCATCGGTAAGTTTAAACACGCTTGAGTAATGAATTGATTTGTTCACTGTCAAAGTTGACGCGATTCTTTGAAGCGAGCCTTTCTCTTCAATCGGCTCTTCTTCTCCCTTCATGTTGGCTGGTAAAGGTCACAAATGAGAGAAAGAAAAGTAGGCAACATCTTTCGTGATTTTGCGGATCATACGGTTGTTCGCGTATGCGCAGAACCGCGTTCTTCGGGGAATACTCGAGAGAGCCACCCTTTCATCATTTTATCTCGATCCATGTGCTTAGTAGGTATGCTTATACATGCGCGGGTCGGCTGCCTTACTACACTCGGTGTAAATTGCTTTTACGATCGTTCAACTCGCCTTGTTTCAATACCTCTTTCCAATTGACTTATACACACGTGTAGTAACCTCGAATTGAAAAGAACAAACCAACACCTTGTTCAACCTCTTTGTTTTTCTCTCTTTTAAAATCGTAACTCTTATAATTTTCATCGATTATAATTTCCTCGATATTATAATTTTTGTAGTAAATCGATTCGACGATGAATCGATGTACGTACACACATATATGTATATATGTATAAAAAAAAAGGAACGCGAAGGAATAGATCTATGAACAAAAAACGCGATGGACAGAATTACTATTATAGTAACTAAAAGTTATTCCCCGACGATACTGAGTTCTATCATTGAAGAAAATCTTTACGACTTACAGTTTGGGTAGAATAGTTGCGTCGATATTGGTACAACGTTTCCGTAGTGTAGTGGTTATCACGTGTGCTTCACACGCACAAGGTCCCCGGTTCGATCCCGGGCGGAAACAATTTTTTGTGAAATTTTTTTTTTTTATTTTTCTCGACCCAATAACGCTTAAACAATTTTCCACCATCGATACCATTAATTGAAAAATACTCGCACAAGATTAATTTCTTGTCGCGTCTCTTCCTCTCTCTCTCTCTTTTACTATTTTTCTCTGTAAAGTATACGTATGTATAGATTGGGGTGATATAACCGAACTATAGAGAGTGATATAACTGTAAAGTCTTGCACGTCTTGGAGATTTCTTACCGTTTGATTTTTCGAGGAAAGTGTATAATCAGTGAATCAAATTGTCGGTGCGAGGAGAAAAGAATTCGGAATTAGAAAATGAGATGGATTAAAAAAGAGAAAACGAGGTTAAAAACAGTCGCATCAATGCTGATTTATTTCTTAGATACTTGGAGATACTTGTGTTTTTTCATCTGTAATGGAAGTTGAATAAAAATGTGTGTATTTTAAATGGCAAATCTTACAGACCTTGAGAGAGAGAAAGAGAGAGAGAGAATTTTAGAGTTGAGAGTTGAGATTTATATTTATTTATTTGAAACTAACGTCGGGGCGTTTCGGTCAAATTTTGAAAAAATTCAAAATTCGTATCTGGACCGTAATATAGATATATCGGAAGTTGTTTTTTGCGAAACTCGCCGCTCGACGCTGCAATAAATTGGCAACCGTAATCGCCCGAGTGTTCCTTCAAGGCGAGTGTTTCGCTGAACACTCTCGGTGTACACTAACACTGGTCAAAAAGATTTTGGAACAAGGAAAGTGCTCGCTAATTTTGAAATACGTACCAATCTACCCTCATTATAAAACCATACTTATTTTCATTCGATCAGGTCTATTTTTTGTGTCCAGTTTTGTCGACCAGTGTACCGTAACACTATATGTATATATATAATCTAATTTTTGTTCATAAGAACTGTATTTTTAAACTAAAAAAATCATATAACAACAAAACTTTCCGTATCTAAAATATTCCAATATCAATTCCACTGTACTAAATCTTGTCTCTGACGTAATGAGTTAAGAGTTTTCACCATACGCGCAAAAAGTGAATCTTTCTCGACCAGTCTAATTTTCGCATCTTTTCTTTATTGTTTATAAATCTTCGTTACGGGATGGAAATTTCTTCCTACGGTACGATTCCAAAACGTCGCTGCATAAATGCGTACCTGTAAGCTTACACGGGGATAAATAATGAAAAATAATGATTAAAAAAAAAAAAAAAAAAAGGGAAAGGAGGAGGAATATTTTCAACGAGCACGTGGATCAGTTTAGTTCTCTTTGTGCGCCGCGTCGATGGGGTCTGGAAGACTGTAACGCGAGGGAGGGAAACCAGCCAGGTTCGTCTCAAGGTCGGTTAGAGGCACAAGGGCAGTCCCAGTCTAGCCTGAATCCGACCGCGCCCTCCGAGGTCAGGTTCTCCTACCCTGGCCCTCGCCCTTCCTTTACCTCCCTCCCTCCCTCCCGCTATTCTCTTTATCCCAACTGTCCTTCTCACGTACAAGTCTCTCGCGCTCCTTCACTCGTCACTTTTCTTCTTCTTCTTCTTCTCGTACATTTTTCCTTCCTTTTTCTTTCTTTGGGTCTCGTTTTCTCTCCCCTTCTCTTTCTCGTGCGTAAATTTGCCGTCCAACGTAGAAGCCTCTGTCTTCTCTTCTCTTCTCTTCTCTTCTCATCTCTGCCCGGAGCCGAGGTCACCGGTCATCATCGTCACTTTGCGCTATTTCGTCTCTTTATTATTATTTTACGGTTTGTCAAGAAAAGAAAACAATTTTTTATATCTTCGATACAAGCGCAAAAGTTTTATTTGGGTATAAAAATACGCCTGTTAAAACTTTTTATATTAACATTAACAGGTTGCGCGTTGCAATTTTTTTTATTTTCCCTGAGAATAGTTTTTCGTTGCGTTTAATTTTTATAACTAGTTTAACGATGCGTCGCACAGAAAATTCACAGACGTATTTTTGTGAGGAATTGAACAATCTACAGAGAGAGGTCTCTTATCATTTTATGATAAATATACTATTTCAAAAGTTATTTGAGGTCGTTGTATAAATTTTGACCCGTTACATCTGTTGAATTCTTACACCTATATATCAATAGATTCGTTGACTTTAAAAATAATTGATCATCCCGAGTTGCGGCTACCAAAGTATTATATATCTTTTTTCATATAAACGGAACAAGGAGATGAAACGAATTGGACGTATAAGGAAGAATAGAAAAGCCAGTGTTTAAAAGTAGAGGAAGAACTTTTTATTTTTTATTTTTCTACGATCCAGCAAACGATAAACAATAATTGTATTTCTAACGGACTTTAAATGCAATATCTTTACGATTATATTACGCAGTCGTCGGTTCGTTGTTCAGGGTGAGCCTGCTGCCGGTAGTCGCAATCTTGTACTGCATGTACCTATGCATACATGTATGTACGTATAATATACATATACAACGTATGGATATAAGTATACGTAGCTAAGAGAGCATGGCAGCGGGGTGAACGTGCTTCATCAGACGCAAAAATCCCTCCAAGGTCGGTGCATCCCTCTGTCTGGACTCTCCGATCCCAGTTTCCCTGTCTCTTCTCTCTTCTCTTCTCTTCTCTTCCCTTCCCTTCCTTTCCCTTCTCCTCCCGCAGGCGTTCCCTTCCCGCACGAGCTTTTGCACGTCGAACCGGATGAGAGAGTAACCACAATCTGCACCCACGCTCTTCCGATCGTGAAGCACGCGACGGAGGGAAGTTCGAAGACGCGGTCCAGGGTGCGAATCTTTTACGAACTCGTGGTACGCTTACCTTGATTGGAAAACGATCTTCTCTTGGGTCGATCGCGTGTGATAGTTTTTAAAGCGTTACGATAAGATGGGATAAAAGACCTTGGGTCGGATATGAATATCACGGTCCAGGAAGAATCCGAGACGAGGACACCGCGATATAGTAATTTTTTTGTTCGTCGGTTCTGCAACGCTGCACAACATTCGTATCTGTTATATGCATGCACTTCTGCTTCGCACCTCAAAAACGAGGGGATTTAAAACGCTGTAACCGTAGGTTGGAAAAACCACCACGACGATGTCGTTCATTCTTAATTTATTATCGTCGTACCTACATCGATGTTCAAGTTTGGTGTAATCGCCTGATAATTTTACATTTTTTATCGTGTGCATGCATGTCACATCGTTATTTCGAAAATATCCGTACACCTGTAATAATGATTCTAATTACCCAAACCGAGGTAAATTTGATCATTGGGATTGACCTACCGCATTACTATTTTTATTACATCACATTATTACATCGCGCAAAGTTTCGATACCGCATTTAACATATTATCTTATGGATAATTCTAAATCCGATGCTTTGGCGCATCTTTTTAAACCATTCACACCTAATTGGGACTTGTCGTAACCCTTACAACCGGCCCCGTGATCGTCTTATAAAGAGAGTTGTGTTTCTTCCGAACCAAATTGGGTGACAATGTTCCGTACTTTCGTATATTTAACCGTAAGAGTCGGAGTACACAGCCACATTGAAATAAGTAAATATCTTGTCTACAGACTAGACCGAACTCGAATACGATTCTTCACTATATCGTGTATTCCATATAAAATAAGGCTGTTCGTGCAGGCTGTCAAACACTGTTTCCGGCGGGGATGTGGTCGGTACGAATTTTCGAGGTTAGAATCTCAAATAATTGAGGCAGCGAATCGGAAAGGCTTGGGAAGCATTTGTTATCGAGTCGGAAAGTTGATCCTTGAATGAACGGTCGGAATTCAACGCTCACGCTCTTCGAAAATTCAAACGTACAAATTTTTTCGTAGGTTGGCCCGCCTGCTTGACGGACAAGAACATCCAATGAGATCGAATTGTTCGGCGCACGCGCGATTGATTTTCAACTTTCGTAGGTATACGATTGGCACGCGGTTACCACGGGAATTGATACGGAAGAAACAAGACGCATCGAGTTTCATGTGTCGCAGTCGCGATTATCCGTGCCACGGTGCCGCACCGCTATCCCTTTGTTGTTCAATGCTACTACACGCGTAAGGGCAACGCACTCGGATCGTACGTTGGTGGTGGTGCGGTGGGGTTAGAGAGGATACCGATGCAGACGTGAAAATAAAGCAAGAAGCATAAAATGCAAATAAAGCAAAGCTCTGCCGCCCTTGGTGCGTCCACCCCCCCCCCCCCCCCCCCCCCATTACCCGTTCCGCCATAGCTACGGTTTAATTCGCATCGCTTCGTGCAATGCGGCGGATAATAAGCGACGTGTCGTGCGGCAAGCGTTGCGATGCACACCCACAGGATATGTATATATATGTGTGTATATATATATATATATATATATGTATGTATTACATGCAGACGACGGTATTTGCCTTGCATACCTTGCAGTGCAGATAATCTCTGTGTTGGTGTCCGTACGACGATGTTTATAACGTGTATATTATCGTCACCCGTTTTATTCGTCGTCACGGTTGCACGCGTGCTGAAATCTTTTATTATATATATACGTATGCATACGGTGCGAGTGTTGTATTATGTTAGAATGTATTTCGACACGATGCTGATGTAGGTGTACGTTACTTTCGTACGACGTAGATACGTACGTCTGATGGGTGGATACCAATTGAAACAGGGGCGGGGTCGAAGTTCCGAAAGCGTCTGATTACGAATTATTTGATGGCGAAACTTGAAGTTGAGACATGTGAAAATTTTACGAAACAACGGAGTTTCGAATCGTCGGAAAACCTGTGGCTCATAGTTCGGAAATGCTGGATTTCGAAAATTTTTGTTACGAAAAGTAAAGTATCGGTAGGGAAAAATTTCAAGAAACGGAGCTGCGATAGAGTTGAATTTCGAATTTCGACGAGTCGGTGTTCAAAAATGAGGAAAACCGAAAATTGGAATAATCGGGATTCCGAACGTAAAAATATCGATAATCCGTAACAAAGAAATATCATCAAAGACGTCAAGTTTCACTCATTTTTGCACTTTCGGAACTTTCGAAACTTTGGTGTTTCGTCAAAGTTTGATCAAATTGCGATTCCAACCCCGCCCCTTCAAATCTCACGCAGACGAGCTGAGGAGTGTTACGCTGTTTATACGTATCCAGACTGTAAAAATTAAAGTAAGCAACACTCGGTCTACCGGAGTTGCGAGCTTGCAGTGATCGTGGTATGGAATTGCACTTTGTGCAAGTCGGACGGTGCGCCGGACGGCGTAATTTAAGTCGCGTGCTACGTTTCGTCTCGAGGCTATAATTCCCAGTCCCTTGGACGACGTCCGTCCCGGCTTTCGGGCCCCTCTTCGAACCCTGAATTACGAATGAAAAATGCGGTACCGGTTGTTCCTAATTGCGTTATTATTGTTTTATCGCTGCTGATTTAATTGACCGATGCGTATAACGGCAAGAGTTTATTCACTGCGCGTCGCGTATTGTCGTGACGTGTTGTTGCGACCGAAAGGGATGAATTCAAATCATTGAGATAACGTGTCTGACGTTTTACTTAACTTGTTTCGTAAAAAATTTTTTTACTTTAAACTTATTAGTATACCCGGTTAGAAATTTAAATTTAGCAAATTTTTGTTCTCGTAACATATTTACTACTACGATTTAGATATAGTTGAAATTACCAGAATATCTCAATTAGGTACTCAGAATACCAGATATTATGGTTATATTGTAATATTAGATCTGTTCCTTCGATATGCTATATTTTTTGTAAGATCAAACAAGTTTTTTCTACACGAATTTATTAATTGTTTCACCATTATGAAATTACACGTCGCAATGGTTACAAGGAAATATATATGCATGTATTACACATATCCCACAAACAGTAGCTTTACAAGTCAGGGTCACAAAGCTCGTTTTCAGTTTGTAACCAAGAAACATATTTTTTGCTTATCGTAGGAAAGATAAAAAACAATTCGATATTAAAAAAAACAAACAAAATAGAAAAATACGAAAATAGCTTAGGGGACTCTATATACCCAGTATAACTATAGCTGGAAATTTCCCTCCGCAGCTCCGTGTAGATACACGCACACACACACACACACACGCGTGCGCGCGCATCTATACATATATTCGTCGGCATATTATCGTCGTTGTCGCTATTTCTCATCGTTCACGCATTCTCACTTCCATGCGTTTTTTTTTTTTTTTTTTCTTTCTCTCTCCTTATTTTTCCCTCTCCCGTTCTCTGACGGAAGATTTAGCTCTGACCAGACAATGTCAAACGGTCATTTAAAGAAATGCGCATGACGTGTGTGCTAAGGAGTGTGAATGAGGTATATGGATATATATAACACATATATGTAACACACATATATATACATATATATACGTATATATATAGGTACGCGACATATCGATGTATAAATATTTTTGCTCTCTAAGACGCGACAACGTTACACATTGAAATTATAATTTTTTTTATTTTCTTTCTTCAACGTTACCGTCGTTTCAATCATTCTTACTGCGTTCTTATTACCGTATTATTACTATTATTGTTATTATTATGGAATCACCGGACGTTGCGTCACGATCGACATCCTCATCATCCTCCTTCTCCTTCTCCATCTTCGCTTTCGGTGCTCTCGTTCTCTTATTGCTGCATCGTCGTTGAATTGCGATATATGTATCGTCAACGGCGCGAGAAGGGATTTATCGGTATAGAGATATATTTAAAGTGGGAATGATGAAAATACGGAGCAAATGAACATTGCGTGCGCATGGAGGGAAATTCAGCGAAGAGACTGCGAGGAAAGAGGCGAGACAGAGAGAGAGAAAGGTGTGGTAAAAAAACGAAAAAACGAACGTGCTGTGAACCTGTACCCCGATTCAATTTTTTTTTTAACCTGTATTCTCATCGATATACACAAAATAAAAAATCATTATCTCAGGTACGAAATTTTCTCCGATTTGACAGACTAGGCGAGAATAAAATTTCGGCTAAGGAAGGAAAACGAAACGAGGCGACGTGGAATAAAAATTATTGATAAACAAAAAAGAAATATTGCAATATTATAATTCATTTCCTTGATTATTTGGTATAACAATAATTGACCACAAGCCTAGCTGATTTTATTGCTAACGAAGAAACTCGCTTGCAATGTCTCTCTATGAAACCCTTTGTTCCTCGACGCGATATGTATGTCGAGGCAACTTCGCCGAAGTGCATTACATACGCATGAACGTATGCAAGCAAGTACATCATACGTGGCGCAGAAGTAGGTATCTTACCAGCTCTGCAACCTCATATATCTGTATCTAGGTACAGACCTAACCTCTGCAGGTTATATCCGTAATAAATGCACCTTGTATCGCAGCGTGCATGCACGTTGTAGATATACGTATACGTGCCTTGTAAATTGTTTGAAAATTCCTTTTTTCACCATCCGATGGCGCTCATTTTTACCGTCCGTTGCATTGTATGCGTATACACACGCGTACGATTTTTGCAACGAATATAAAACGACCTTGTCCAGAGTTTACCAAACACACTTTATATTATTCGTATTGTAAGAGGAAAAATCATTCGCGATGTCGCATATTTTCACGGGTTATTTTGAAGCGCGGGAGCGTAACGCGTTTAGTTTTGAAAAACCATCGACGGGGTTTGCGAGGGGCAACGAGAGGGTAAAGGGGATGAATTAACGCGACTGTTTAACAAACGCGCGAGATACTTGCGCGGATATACACGTTCGAACGATAAATTATGCAGAAAACGAGCGAGAGTCGTTGCGGTATAAATTTGTAGGTGTGGGGTAGGTATTAATGAAACGAATCTGAAGGTTTGCCCGGTGCAGTTGTTGCACTTGCGATCTCTTTAGCTGACACAAACCTGCATCTCGAGTCCGTTATGCGTATGCGTGTGTTTATATATATATATATATTCGTATGACTCGGTGAGAAATTCCGCGGACAATTTTCACTCGCTCGTATAATAATTCCGGCACGTCTTTTGACCTGGAATCGTCGTAAACTTGGATTATTATTAAAGCTGATTACAGAGCGTGTGGCGAAAAGTTCGCTGAACCCTTGGTGGAAAAGTTTCCTCCGGGCGGGGGAAATTTTTTCAAAAATTTACGTGCCGGACGAAAGGATGGGGCGGGGGGGGGGGGGGGGGGGGGGGGAGAAGGTATAGCTTGGACGGTCTAAAATCGTATCTGTTTGTAAGAGTTCTAGAATATTTTAGAATTTTTTCATTGAAATTAATGAGGAATATGAGAAAAATCCGGTGGGGCAGAATCCTCGGTCAACGTTTATCCGATCGAATTTAAATTTTGACACAACCTTTTGAAACTTGTTCATCGATTCGAGCTCGTCTTTGGATTATTGAATTTTTATCCCAACATTTTTTTATAAAAATTTATTTAACAATTTTTTGTTCATAATCGTATATGTATTTGAAAGCAATTTTTTTTTTTTTCTTAACATTTGGACTGTGAGCTCGAACCAGAAAATATTTTTTTAACTGAAAAAATGTTACAAGTTGAGCAGTGATGTCAGGAAATGCGCCACACCGCGAAAGTCCTCGATTTCCGAGTAATTTTCTACTTGTATGCAAAATTCTAAAATCCTCTTGAAACTATAAATAACAAAGCCCTCAATGTTATATCGCTCCAAGTGTTTTCATTTTCGTTAAAAACAAGCTGCTAAAAATGGCTAGGTATGATTTTAGACCGTACAATATGTAACCCCCCCCCCCCCCCCCCCTCCCTCCCTTAATCTTAACGCGTGATCATTCGATCACGATGGATCATAGGGAAAAAGGTACTTTTATTAATTCAGCTAACGATAAGCTAACTTTCGCAAACGGTATTGTTCAATTTTTAATCATTAGTGTGAATCGTAGCATAATCTAAGTTTCGTGGAAAAAGGTTCGGGCAGATTCTGAACTTTTCGACTGGATTTAAAGTCGGGGAATCTTGTGCGAACAAAATTGTCGCCACCTTGTTGCATGTGCATAAATTATCGTAGAGTCGGATATTCTTACGGTCGGTATTTAACGTTGTAACGTGTATAAATAAAACAACGCGCGCAAATACGAGCGAATAATTTATCGTGAGTCACGAAGAAGAATATAATCTGAATACTTACAAGCTCATCTACACGTGACGCACAAGGCCAAGGACGCGGGTTCCCGATGCGACTTGTTCGTTCATCGTTTTTGCCGCAAAAAAAAAAAAAAAATAAATAAATAAATTAAAAAAAAAAAAGCGCTCCTCGATTGACGAATCTTCGAAAAAATTGCGACAATAAACGTCGCTTCTTGTTTTCTTAATCCGACGAAGAGTGAGATCGTAAATAATCGAATAAGTACATAAATGCAGTGGATATATATGAAGGAGAAAATAAGAAAAAAAATAAAAAAAAAAAAAAACTATAAGAGATTCACCGATCGCGATGCAGCTGCATGCCGATCCTCCTACCATACCTACGTATCTCCCAGCTCTTGTTGTTGACGCGTTGACGCGCTGCATAAATGCAGTTCGGGAATCACGTTGCACCTCGACCGAGTCTAAGGACGTCTGGAAGTTATCGTTTATGGGAGATTCCAAGAATAATAATATATTTATATACTTTTACTCTCCCTCTCTCTCTCTGCCTCTCTGCCGTTTTTCTCTCTTTTCTATACACTCGATGCATTCGGGCAAGGGTGAATCACTTCTGCGACGAACGCGTCCCGCGACGTTTATCACTTGTTAGTTATGGTCGTACGTTTGTGTGCAGCGGCATAACCACCATGATTTGATTTGATTTGCTCTTTGCCGCTTTCCAACGCTGCTTGTATCGGAATAAATAATTCAAATCGTTCTGGAGACTCGGTGCTTCGTACGTGCGGTACGAGTATATGCGAAACGATAAGCGGACGTTTGTTGATCGTCGTCGATGAATTTTTATTATTTATCCTCAAACCGCGTCGACGTCGATTTATTGTTTCTTATTTGGCTCGTGTACGAAAATTAGTATTTTCGCGTACGATTTATCGATGTTTTTTTTTTTCCCGAAGATCATCGACTTTTTTTTTCAAAACATCGACTATCTTCCGAACATGTCCCATCCCTAGCTGCGTTCAACGACGCTTGGTCAACCTGGCAAACATCCGATGAGCAAAGTTCTCGGATTGTAGCGCGTGCGCATTTAAACTACAGAAGACGACGGACGATTCGCGTTATAGAAATTCACCCTCTATGTCGTATGTACGTAGACTTTTGGCGAAAACATTGCAGAACGAGAAATCAACGGCCAAGCCAACTCTGGCACAGACGTTTCGCTCAAGTACATACGATACGTATATTAATACGATCGTTGCGAAAATATTTTTTCACACACGCAGTTCCGTTGATTTACGTATGTGTACCTATATATATATGTATTTACTTTTTATATCCATTAATCGTCGTTGCGCATTGGGAGATGCAAAGGTTTACAGATTGGCGTCAATCGCGCGGTCAATATTGTCTCTTCCGCTTCTTCTGTTTATGAACTTCCGTAACCGCACTGCACCCTCTTTTCACCTTTCATCATCGTTAGGGTAAGCTTTCACAATTTGCCTGACGAACGTTACAAATAGCTGTAACGAAGCTTGACGTTTAAAAATGTTTGCTGTATTCGATAGACGTCGTTGTTAAAAAATTATTACCGCGAGGAGTCGCGCGAAAATACGGAGAAATAGATTCTCGTCCGAGATTTTTTTGGAGCCTGAAGTAAGAAAAAAAAACAAAAAAAAAAAAAGCAAAAGCTAAAAGTGATACCGCCGTTCACCTTAACCGTTGAAAAAAATCGATTCCACCTCATCGTCAACGGTTATTGCGCCGACGAAAAAGAGTTGGAGCCGGTGGATGCCGGTGGAGGGACGGAGAAATATAAACGGTGAGCGAGACACTTGGTGTCCTTTGGGTACGTGGAAATGTGGGGGAGAAAATATACCCGGCGAGAGGGGGTTGGCGAAATTGGCGCGTGGCTGGTTAAGGTCAAGTTAAGGTCAGAGTTTAAACCGGGGAGTGGAAATTCGGCGACGACCTCTTTTCGGATTTAGAGAACTGGGAACGGGTCCCTTTCCCGCGGGAATAAACCTCGGCCAAGGTTAATCAAATACAATCCTCAAGGTTACGGATCCACCAAGACGCCGTAGATCCCTCTCAGCCCTCTCATTTGTCGGGTATTTGTATTATAATACATGAAAGTCCGTAAGGTGTAGACGTAAAAATAAATAAAAAATATTGCAACAATTGGTGTAGCGAGCTGTAAAAATTTCCCCGCCTAATATTTTCCACAAATTTTTCACAAATTTTTCGAGCCGCGAATTAAGATCGAAAAGAAGGTACTGGTAAACGCTTTGTACAAATGTGGGGGATTTCCATCGCTGGATTCGAGAATCTCGGAGGGTTGAAACCAGTTTTCAACTCGCGTACGTATCTGCGTTTCGTTTCACGTGGTCCTCGATTCTCGGATGAGGCTTCGCCCTTGCCCTCGTCCTTCCTCCTTGGGGCGCGGATCGATGCTGGCAATTTCAATGTCAGACGCAGCTGGCAGGGCCGAGTGGTGGAAATTCGGGGGAGGACACGGGGGGTTGTTTCGGTCTCTTGACGTCATCGTGACGCAGGCGAACCGCCTCGCCAAACACTTTCAAGTCGCTCGACCCTGCGGCGGAGAAAATCGCCCCTTCCATTTTCACCAGGAAAATCGAGTTAATAATCCTACCCGTCCATCCATGCGTATAAGTATATGGGGCATTCCGCGGAAAATTGATCATTTTTTGGGACGATGTTCTTACCGATCCAAAAAAAAACGCACTCGGAATTTTTTTCAAATTTTTTTAGCCGTCGGTGAGGTTTGAAAAAAAAAAAAAAAAAATTGAAACACCGATTCCGAAAACGTGATTTTCAGTAAATCTGAAAAAAAATTACACAGATTCTATGATTTTAAACGTGATTTTTAAACACCACACGGTAATGAGATATCAATGTTTACTATTTCTTTCACGCTAGTTTTTAGTTTTTTTATGTTGAAATTTGAGTTTTTTTTTTTTTTTAATTTTCTTCTCTTCCCTGATGCGAACTGATCGCGGGATGATGAAAATAATTCGCTACTGCGATCTATTTGTATCGAGGCATGTAGAAAATAAAAAAATGAAATCAATTCTGGCATGGAAAAATTGAAAACTTGCGAAAAAAATAGTAAATATTGAGATTCCACTGTCGTGCGTGGTGCTTAAAAGTGACATTTCAAATCAGAGAATCAGTGTGTGAATTTTTTCAGATTTAAAAACATACCTTTTCCGTGATCGGTTTTGCGATTTTGCGTAAATTTCACCAATGAAAAGAAAGCACCGATCAAAATCGAAGAGAGAATAATTTGACGTGGAATGCCCCGTATGTATAATATATATCCCGGGGATTGGCAAGTTCTTCTTTCGAGCCGTGCGCTGCAGTTTTGACCTACTCCTTGTGCTTCTACTTTGCCGTTGCACCGCCACCGATTCAACCTGTTGATATTCGCTACGATAACCCAACCATGCAGCTGCGACGGAAGAAATAAGAGAATCAAGAATCTGTTTCACAGATTAGACTGTAATTAATTCTTGTCTGATCTGACGCTATAATTTAACGTACAATTTCCGTATTGTGAACTACAAAAATTGTTCTATACCAAGTGACGAATCGCAAGGTGTTACGATCAAAATTAACATGTAATTTATTACATTATTTATCTTGTAAATTCGAGAGAAATGTATTTAAAAACATCACGTGATAAATTACAAAATCATGAATCGTCAAATATACTTGATCCAAAATCACATGCAGTTTACTACATGATTTTTTGATCTAGTATATCGGATGATTCGCGTTTTTGTGATTCGTTATCGTAATTTTTTTTCTACATATTTCTCGAATTCACAAGACGGAACATGTAATAAATTACACTTTGACTTCGGTCGTAATATCTGTACGATTCAAGACGTTTAATATGATTTTCAGTGGTTTGTTGTTGAAAATGTGGTCAAATTGAACAGCATCGCGACACTTTGTTCACAATTTAGACAGACGGATCGAGGGTGAAGCGTATGATTATCGATGCACTTCCTGTTTGTTGTACACACGCATATTACAAGGTATAGGTGGTTAACCGATTTCACCGTACGACGTACGCCGTGTAACGTGCGTATACTCGGATTGCTCCAAACGACGTATCTAGTTTATTATAAATATTTGTAGAAACTCCTCAGGGATCCGCTTACCCTCCGCACGTTACAATCGCCTTGTAATTGTTTATCAACGTTTCAATCGCATCCTGTCTTATAGCTGGTGTTGAGACTCCACAGTCACATACCCGTTGCGCAATTGACACCGTTGACAATTCCCGACCTTTTAACGTCTGGTATCGTATACCGTGTATAAGTTTCTTTTTCTTTTTTTTTTTTTTTTTTTCATTCCAACCTATTTGCGATGTTGCACGAATTAAATTGTGTTAGAAACGATGAAGCGAATGAAGCAAGTAATGTTTATGCAAAATACCTTGTATACTGCAACAAATTCATCGACATTTGTCATCCGTGATTTGCGAAACGGAAAGCGGACTCGACGAAGAGGCAATTGGCGTGCAATGCGCGGGAAAAAACGTACCCCGAGGTTCGACGACGCGTGGCTCCGGGTCGGCCAGGTGCTTCGATAATATACCGGGTGAAAAAACAAAATGAAAAAGAAAAAAAAAAATAAATAAAAAAAACACCAACGGCAAACGCCGACTCTCGGGAGTCCCGACCCTCAAATTGCGGCACGGGTTTCTTTCCTCCGCGTGACTCGTTGCCTCGTGTTATATTTGGGTCACGTCTGGCACGTGGTGTGGTGGCTGTTATTACCATGCGGCAGGACACGAGATACCGGCTTGCCGTTTCTCAACAGAGGACGATTTTCAATGGAATTCGGTTGCGAGGATCCTTCTTTGTTCTTCTCCTCTTCGATTTGCCCTGTAATTACTTTCTTCTTTCAATTTCAGGGATAAAAGGAAGTTATCGCGATTATCCCGTAAACGAAACGTTGACTTTTCACCAGATCTCTTAATATTATCCTTCTTTTTTTGTTTCCTCCATAAACATGGAAACTGTAGTGTGAGAACGGAAAGTTCGAGGGCTGGCTTGTCGTGTTTTTTTTTTTTTTTACACTTTTTTACCATATGTGAATCTGCAAAGTTCAAATGCTTACGCGAACCGTTGAAAATCTTTTTTACTTCTCCTCTTCGTTTTCGTTCATCACAAGTTTTAACGCGAAAAATTGGCGATCTTGATCCAAGTTTAGCGGATTTCGGCTATTATTCAACTATTTCTCACTTTGAACATCAGGTGTACAGAGTGTCGGATCGTCGAATGATTGTTCGTAAAAACCCACGCCCACGTATTTGTCATACTCCAATTTTCAACAAACTGTGTCAATTAAACTCGGGTTTTATTTATCGGAAGAGTCACGTTATAAGTAAAATGTGCTAATTTTTATCCCACGGTGTTTACGTTCCTTTCATTTTTCATCCGTAATCTTCAAAACTATTTTGACATATTTTAACAGTGAATCGGGCGATTCTGCGCAGCTTGCAGTCTGCACCACCACCTTGTCCATGTTATTATCTCCATAGGAATTACCTTACCTTACCGTACCTACCGAGGGATTTCGTATTTCTCTTTTCTTCTGCCTTTCCCCCCTTCAAGTTAAAAAAAGATCCTTGGACTCTTGCGCGTGGTGTACCAACACCGGAGGGGCCAGGTGCGCCCCAATTTTCCATAAGGCATTACACTCCCAATGCTTGATATTATGTCGCAGGTACACGTTGTGCGTGTTTGTACTTTCAGCAAGAATCGTCAAACGTCGTCTCTTCGATTTCGTGAATTCCATTCAAACAAAACGCTAACGGTGTTCGGTTTAAAAAAAAAATTTTTTGTTTTTTTTTCTCTTACAATCGTCGTGATAAAGAAACATTGTAAATCCCATTAACAAACTGTGGAACATTTTCATTTCCCCGGTTATCAGAGGTAATGAATGAATAAATTTAAAAAAATTAAAGAAAAATTTCATTGTTTTTTAAAAGCATGCATGCTTTCGGATGCGAGAAAAGTACAGTTTCACAATTAGTTAGCCTAGCTTCCGCGCTTCTATGAGAAAAAATGAATAAGTAAATAAATAAAATTCCAAACCTGCAAAAATTTTCGCCAATATTCTTCGCGCACATGTTTTTTTTCTTTTTACCTCTACTTTTTCGTTCTCCACTAGTCAGAATATAATTTTCATCTTATTCTTACGACCTTTCTTTCGATATCAACCAACAATTATTCCCTCCTACTCTTGACCTTAATATTACACCGCTATCGCGAAATACAGAGCAGAGTGGCAAATTTCACATCGAAATTATCAAGGCTGCGAGTCTGCAGATAAAGTGTCAAGGCTACGTGCTCGTTCGCCTATCTCTCGCGATTTGATAATACCGTATCCTATATACTCACGAACTGAAGCGGAATCAGAGAAAAAAAAAAAAACTAATAGTCATTAAAAGAAGAAAAACATATATATGTGTTGTACATACGCATAAAAAATAAAAATGTTACTAAATCTATTCGCACAATTGCAAATATATATGACTCAAAGATTATACAAACTTCAAAAATAAGAGAACAAGAAATTCAGAAATTCGAACATATTTTTTACATTCCGTGGTTTTTTTTTTTTTTTTTTTTTATGTTAGGTGCATTTAAAAAAATGAGAAAAAAACATTTCTTACAGATTCTGCCGCGTAGATTATAAAAATCAACCTAACCTGTTGTCTAATTATTTGTTTTCCTTCTTTTCTTTTTGCTTACTCCTCCGCTTCTGAATTATCATTTTCTCGTACGGTTCGTTTCACCTTCGAACGTCGCCGTTCGCTCTAAATAAATTTTATCCGAACGGTAGTAGGATCGGTTTTACGTCGTCGCTCGTTATCGTATTTTATTGCTGAAAATTGTTCACTCCACCCTGGAAACGACCTCGGGTGCCGTCAACGATACGATGCTCACCGACGAAACGGAGGCCAGGCACAAAACGGGGTGTCAGGGTCATCATCCCGTAACTTTACACAATCATCGTCCGTACACACAATGTAACCCCGGTATGTTTTATTTATTTTTTTTTATTTCTCATCCCGGGTTGGAAAAATTTAACGTGATATATGTAATATTAAAATTCGCGACCCTTTTCCATTCTATTTATACCTATATTTCATTGTATTGGATTTTTTTTTTCTGTTTGTCGATTCTTTCACTCACATTCACCCCCCTTAACGACTGCAGGGAGGATCCGCGATATCGTCGATCCACGGATTACCCACCGCGACAAAATATCGTACGTCAAACTCACCCTTATATATATAGTCTGTACATGTATTCTTGTATTATTATTTATGTATTGCGTATTGTATATATATATATATATACAAGGTCGCACGTGTTGGGGCGAAATTTTTCACGGCCACGTGACTGCGGCGGGTCGGAGGGTGGAAAAAATAAAAAAAGAAACGATGCCGAATGCCGAAAATACAGGAGAAAAGGAATTACTCCGGTAAGATGGATGCGGCGACTGCTTTTTTTTTTCTTTCTTTTTTTTTTTTCTTCACCACCCTTTCTCCCCCTCGACGTATTTCTTCTTCGGCCTCATCCCCCTCCGTCTGTTATACACCTCCGCGGATGGGTTTTTTTTTTTTTTTTTTATTACTCGTCCCTGCATAGCAATATATCAGCGTTTGGAAAATAACCTCGCAGAGTCCAACTAAATTCTGGATACAAAAGATCGGTGTGAACATTGGCCCGGGGAATTGTGTCGGGAAGTGTAGTTCGGGTATCTGAAGGAGAGGTGAAAGTAACAAAATATCTGATTAGTATTATGTGGCTTTTGACATATTTACTACCATTTTTTGTTATTATTTTTTTTTTTTTTTTGACAAAGTTCTTACGTACACGGTGTTGGACAAATTGGAGAACATTACTGATAAAATCGATTACATTATCGGCCATACTTTGAAATCTTACTTAGTTGTGGATGATGAGTTTCGAAAGATTCACTTTCCCCAAAATGGCGTAAGCAATAATACCCAAGCCCGATGTTTGTCAAATGTTTTGCAAATCATCGATGCTTATCGATTGTAATAGTTATGTCATTTCAGGAAAATTAACATTTTCGTACCAATTTCGTATTAATTTGTTGAAATAACTTTATATTTATTATGATAATATTCATAATCGTGCCACATATAACCAATAATTACAAGTAACAAAAGTACTAAAATCTATAATTTGTGATTTACATAAAATTAAATGTAAAGTTGATTACTAGTTTTTTTTTTTTTTTTTTTTTTACAAACGTCAATGTTACAGAGGGACGTTATAGTCGTTACGGCGTAAACGCAGCATCTACGTAAGTATAAGATTATTATTGTACGAAAATATGTCAGAAGTGCCGCATGTTGCACGCTGTTTGCAATTGTGTGTATATTATATCTAAGTGGGTTAGAAAAAGAACACGCACGCACACACGTGAAAAGAAAGAAAGGATGACACAAAAAAGAATAATAAAAACAAAAAAAAAGAAAAAAATTGTAATAATTAGAACAAGGTCTACTCCGCTCTTGTATAAAATGTATACATATAACATTATACGTGTACGTATCATCGTTAGCGTCATGCCATATGTACGTATATGTATAGGTATATAAATACACGTAGTGGGTGGGAACGTGAGCAATCTGCACTTCCCCTTACGGACGAAGGTCACCTATGACCATTGCTAACGTCGTGCGGATGATAAGAATCTGGGAAAATCGCGAGCGAAACGGCGAAATTATAGAGAAATTGTGTAAAAAATAAAAAAATAAATTATACGTTTATTACCGGTTTAAACGTCACGCAATTTATCATATGCGATCTAATTAAAAAATTTTGCCCAACCGATCGATGATTTTTCAACGATCAAATTTTTCAACCGCGAATATTGTATTTTTATTGCAAGCAGCGGAATCGTGCGTTAATTTTAGTTGGTATTGAAAAGGAGAAGAAAAAAGTGCGAAGGAATTTTCGTCCGGTTGTGCCGAAGAATCGCGCGCTACCGGAAATTACAGCTTAACCTGATAAATTTTTCGCTAACCAGGGGTCTCGTTTTATTATTCGTTGTGTCGCGTGTATTTATATACCATATATTTTATATATATATATATACACACACGTCCTGCGGTTTGTTGTCACTGTTCGGTTTATATCGCGAACGTTACGCACTGCGTTGTATTTAATATAGCCTATACGTGCAACACGACACACGCGTGTGTGTGTGTGTAACTTGTACGTGACTATCTGACTAATAGTAATCTTTCACTGACTCATCATCGCGTCGCTTTAACCCGCAGCATCCAACAATCGTCAAGAGAAGCTGAAAAAAACAGGGGAAAAAAAAAAACCAACAAAAAAGAAAAATAAAAAATTTCATCCTCATCGCGATTCCTCTGCCGTGCAGATTATTTATATTTATAACCTGACGACACGTTCGTGGTAATTTGTTTTTTTTTTTTTTTTATCCTCTTTCTCGCAGAGCTTTATTTTTTACTTCCGTTTCGCGTTCCATCGTTTCACGGTCACGCGTTTCCTCTCAATTATCTCGATTCCGTTTCATCTCCTCTAATTTACAATTTTTAGCTTAATTCGTCGTATCGTGAAATCGGGAAAAGAGGGTGAAAAAGAATCTTGAGGGAATGATAAACAATTGTCATCTATCTTGTGTCTTGTGTTTGAAAATCGAATCGTTTCTTGTACGGCCGCGTGTGAAATATTTCATTTTTAGAATAAAATATTTCAATCCCTTTTAATCGATTCGGTCGGAATTTTCAAACAATTGATATAATTTATCGATACTGCGCCTTGGATACGTACAACAACGCGACGTGATGAATTTACAAGTGGCACAGTTTTAGAATAACAGAAATACAAAAATTAGACGCTAACAGCCGATGGAATTAAAATTATAACGAGAGAAGAAAAATTAAGTCAAGACACTTGATAGTCGTGAATTTTTGCACACATCACGTTCCGCGATAAATTACTTGAAATAAAACGGTAGAATTAACGAGATCCCTGACTCACACCTCGCTCTCTTTGCCACCGCACGTAACATCATCACGCATTAAATTGTTCCGCTTTACACCGGCACGGCTGTAATACAAGTATATATGTATACGTATGCGCGTAAAACTGTACTTAATAGAGCGAATCGTTAATTGAAACTCTCGCGAGAGTCTTCACGCGACGTCCTCGAAGATGTTTACTTGCCCGCAACAGAAAATACTCTTCGACCCTTTCAATAAAGTGGTCGGACAGCTGGGATGTGAATATCTTTTTATCGTTCTTTCATTTTTCCGAGCTTACTCGAACCGATTCCCAAATATACGTTGGCGAAAAATTAAACTTGATTTAATAATAACCCGAGTGTTTCTTTTCACCTTCCGACGACCTTTGACCTTGAACCGTCGTCTCCTCGTTTCTCTTCTCTACAAATCGAATAAAATCGAACTAACACCAAGGGGTGAAGAGAGGGCGAACGTTCGGCCGAAAGGAGGGGCGAGAGCTTTCGGCGGAGAAATCGCGTTATAGGTATACCGTATAAGGTGGCGAAAGGTTAAGGTCAACGGTTACCGCTCGGTAGAAGGAGAGGGGAGAGAGGGTCGGAGAGGGAGGTGAGAAGGGGCGAGGAGGAGGGGTGGGGGGAGGGGGGTTGGTTTTATACCCCAAGTACACGACGCGCCTTCGAGTTTTCGATATTCGCTAATCGAGTGAACGAGAGTGATAATGGCGCGGTGATAAAACTTTCCTTTCTATATCTCGTCTTTCCGATTCTCTCCTTCATTTGTTGTCGACGTTTTTTTTTGCTCGGCGCTGAGTTATCGCATCGATTTACGATCCAACGTGCAACGTGCAAGATATTCGGCAAAATCGGTAGTCTCGTTATCATCGCGTTTTCACAAATTTCACCCAGCATGGTATATAATAAATCGCTTCTTACGCTCTGGAAGTGTAATTTGAAAAAAAAAAAATTATATCGCTCGATTGTAGCAGCTTGAGCGTAAGAAGGAGAGAGAGGGAAAAAAAAACCAATCTTCGCTACAGATAAAATAAGTTTGTACGCGTACCTTTGTTACGTACAAATTAAAAATGATATGTTTGACAGGTATGAAATCTTATCGGAAAAAAAGAACAAACCTTGCACTGAATTTGGTAGATTGAATAAAAAAAAAAATAAAATAAACAAGAAACGATGGTCGCAATTTGAATTTCAATCGATATCAATTAAGCTTGGAAAATTCGAGACAAAATGTGTCCTCTACTGTTGTTTCGAAACCTCCTAATCCTTAGTTGCTCTCATACAATCGATACTAAATTTCGACGTAAACATAATAATTTTTGCAACCTGCGAATTTCTTTTCACTCTCTCGCTCTACTCTTTCTCTTCCACCCCTGGATTATACGTGTAATAAATACGCACCTTACCCCGGCCTCCAGGCATCGAACAGCTGGAGCGGCGAGGGGTGAGGGGATGATGGGGGGGGGGGGGGTGGCGGGGGTGTCTCGGGGGATGACCTCGACGGCACGCGCCGCGACGCCTCGTTGCAGAGTGCCGGGTCACGGTCACCCCTAGTCAAGGGCGAGAGGCAACCAGGCTATCCCCGTGCCGTCATGGGGTGCGTAAAAGACGCGTGCGGTGGCAGCAGCCGCGACGCCGACGTCGGTGTAGTGGTGGTGGTGGTGGTGGTGGTGGTGTTTATACGCGGCGGGAGTGGAGGGACGCGAGGCGAGGAGGGGAGATCTGATTCAACCGAGGTACGGATTGGACCGGGAGGAGAGAAGATGGACAGAGGGAGGCGTAGGACAAAGGCAAGAAGGCTGGGCGAAAGAGGAAAAAGAGACGAGGAAAAAAAAAAAGATAAAAGAAAAAGAAAAAGAAAACCTACAACTCGTTTTCGAGACAATTTCTCACCTATTGCGCGAGAAATGGGGGGTTGGTTTTTTTTATTTTTTTCCTTCTCCTCCCCTTTCTATTCTTTATTCGTTCCTCTCGGTGTATAAGAAGAGAAGAAATATTGTACAGGATTGGTATTCTCGTCTTGTAGAATTTTTTTACGCGCTTCCAACATCTAACGTCGGTACGTTTGACAAGAGGGGGGGAAAGAAAATAAAAAAAACTAAAAACTACTATTGATAGCGGAAAAAATTGTTCAAAATTGAACATTAAATATACAGACACTGTGAGCGTATATGTTGTACCGTTTACATTTACCGAAAAACTTGCATTTTGTTTCTTAAAATAAAAATTAAAACGAAATAAATAAATCAACCAAATAAATAGTTTACCTGCATCTTCCGAACGTTTGACGTAAAATTTGAATTACCAAACCGCGAACAACATGCGTGGGTAAATATCCGTAGACCGTCGTCGTAGCGAAGGGTGAATCAATTTCACCTTGAACCTTTAAAAATTTGAACCCAACATTTCTCACTTTCCTTCTATCTATATCTATCTTTTGGAATTTATTTTTCCGACGAATTAAGACCAGGGAGTGGTTAAAAAAGGTGCCGAGAAACTTGCAGGCGATAATCGCGTATCTGTTAATACCTGGCGATTAGCCATTCACTAGCGAAAGTACCCGCTCAGCTGCTCATACCTTTCATCCGCGCACCTAGAAAATCTCACCCCCGCATCTCTCCTCCGACTTTTGCCGCAGCAAACAGCGGGGATGACTGGATTAATGCCCATATTACGTACAGACACCCCCGAGGGAATCTTCTCGTTGGGCAAACCGCGGGACGACGACGCCAGGTTTCGTCCTTGACACGCCCGAAGAATCACCCGGGGAGTGATTCCAGTTATCGTACGTACGCGGGAATATATGTATATACATATATGTATACCACTTATGTACGAATACACATAGATAGACACCTAAGGAACGAGAGGTAATAATTTGTTCGTTGAGTTGTAAAGTTTCAAAAACATTTACACGCTCTTCGAGTTACAGATATTTTTCCGCATTTGACAGATAACAATTAATATATGCTTGGTGCGAAGAGAGAATTTCTTATCAATCGTATGTTAACGCGGTGAAATATCGAGCCACTTTCCATCAATCGCGTTGGAATAGTTGGACACGGAACGTGAATACCGATTGATGATAGAAATTGTCGCGAGATGGCGCTGATCGCGCGTCGCTTCTCGCTACCGAATTACTTTCGCCGTATTCCGGATTTCACGTTACCTTTAACAGAGGTCCGTTTTCTTTGAAGCTGGAGCCAGATTCCTCGGCTTCAACCACGGCTTATTCGTCGTATATATTTTCCCCTCCTTCTCTTTCATTCAATCTCCTCGAGAATTAATCGTTAGCTACGTGTTTCAAAGAGACGGAGTCAGGCCGCGGCTTAGCCGATGTGGAGGGATGTTGTCGCCTCGTGTAATACGCAGAACTCTCAGATTGGCGTAACGCTTTTTTCAAACCATCATCCCTCCGTCCTCTCACCCTTGGTCCCCCTTGCCATGGTTATCAGGTCTAGGGGATATTCGCGACGCGGTGGCGGACTCAGAGGTCGAGTCGGTCGAACGGGGGCGAGGCGAAGCTTCGTGACCTTGACACGCGCCAGGGTGACCTTGGCCCACGATACCTCACGCTCCTCTGTACGGCTCTATGCGGGATGAGCGGTATCTCTCCATCGCGAATCTTTCCGCAAATTATTAATGATCGTTTGGGGGGGGGGGGGGGGTTTACCAACAAATGGTCTCGCCTTGGTTCGGGATCTCTTGACGTTTATACCTACCCAGGCCTGAAATATACAACAAATTTTTTTTTCTCATTCTTTTCCGATGCGTTTTGAAAAGTGGTTTTTCGGGGTCGGGTTTTCAAGCTTCTAATATTTTTTTATCTTAGGATCCATAACAATTCGAGTCCGCTTTGGCAATTTTTGTGAAATCTTTGCGCTAGGTTTATTTATAGCTTTTCATCTTTATACTTATATTGTACCCTTGGGAAAAACGACACGTGACCATTTTGACGTTACGTGTAATTTTCTGTTACGTACAATATATCTGTGTGGAAAAATAGTTATCCCTTTGAAAGCAGAAACACTGTCGGAGATGTATGAATTCGAATATAATTCCAATAAATTATCCACTCCGTGTTTATTTTTGGCAAACCATGCACGGTTTTTTCTTCTACCCAGTTCAGGCAACGCTACGACAGTTAAGAATTTGTAAAACTTATTAAAGAATTAAACAAACGGACTTGAATGACTTTGATTTTTCTCTGCTGTTTGGTAATTTAGTTACGATAAGTGGCGATCGTTTTGTTTCTCCATCGATAGATCGATACGTCTGATTGTCGGCTCGCGCACAGTGGTGTGCAAGCTTGATTGCGTGTTGTACAGTTACGATTGATAAAATAACGGAGGGGAAAAATTGCATTCGGAGCAGAGAGTATCATTGACCTATTTAGAGGTACGTGCAACATAGCAGCTATTTACCCTGCATCGATGTAAATAATTATTCACCATTCTGCCTTCTGCCCACTCACCTCGGTATCAAACCAACCACTCTATGAGTTGGTTCGATTAGTTTATTTGCGAAAGAGTTACGTGAGCCGGTTGCGGGAATTACAATTATCATTTACTCTGAACTCGGTAACGGTCCAATACCGCGTAACGCAATCGCGTGTATTAAAATTGTACAATATTTTACTCTGTATTATATTTATACATCAAATATTGCGATGACGAATTTCTTACGCGTAGCGTTTATTAATTTGGAAAATGAATCGCTTATGCTTTGTCGTAAAATGAGGTCACCGGAACTTTTTTCAGTCTTGCATTAGTTCGTCAATTTAGAATTTTATGCGAAAACCACGGTGCTTTATCAAGGCGGTTGACTTGGTTTTGAAATTTGATTCGTATTGTTATAATTATCGTGGTAGTCGGATGACGAATAAATTGAAATAATCACGGAGAATGCGTGTCGACCTTGATATTTATTATACATCGTCGCTGACTGTATTAGAAATTTTTTCTTCCTCCTTGTCAGAGAGAGAAATGATTTTTTTATTTTTTTAAAATTATTATTAGACGTCAATTACAACGTGAACAAATTCGTACATTTTCCTTACTAGTCAATGCGGAGGAATTTCCTTCTTTGTCTGCTTCCGCGTATTCTTGAGTATATGTATATGTAATAAACAAAACTACCAGCCTTAGTAATTCTCGAGCATGTGAACGATAATAGAAGGAAGTAAAGAGAGACAGAAAGAAGGAGAGTATGACAGAGAGAGAAAGAGAGAGAAACGATTAAATTTATTTCGAAAGATAATAATAACAATAATAATCACACCGAGTGAGGTAAAAAAACCGCAGCACTTCCATTTTTTCTATTTCTCGCGCGTATCTAATCACAAAACAGCCGCGAGTACCTTGAACGAAGAGAATTATAAATATAACACTCGATAATAAAATGCGGTCCGGATCCGATCTCTCGGTCGTGCTGTTACTCCATGTATTACATTATACCAGGAATAACGCGTAGTGTAATATTAAATATAGAGAATGATATTATTGATGAATTTGTAATATACGAGGAAGCGTGTAGTTCCGGTTAAAGATAGTTTTCACCGCGTATCAAAGCCGCGGAAATTATTCCAGCGAATTCTTACAGGCGTATAAAAATAGACGCGTCAAGTACATTCCGCGTGACTCGGAATACATTATTATAATAGCTGTAAGTATGCGTGGCGTAACAAGAACGCAGAATATACCCGCGGTGATGTAAGTGGGAGCAGGAAAAGTGAGCTGAATTTGACGCCGCTTGTACAAAACGCGATCGCAGGGGATCCCGGAGTATACCGGAAGTTGCGGTTTTCGCAGACCTTCGTACGACCGTCTGATACGTGATCTTTGCGTCCTGAAACGTCCAGCGGTGACCATGGGAAGCCAGGACGTTGCGGTACGATTCGAGAATGAAATTGTGAAAGATGGAGAAAGGAGGAAGAAGAAGAAGATGATGACGACGACGACGACGACGAATAAGGACGAGGAGTTTTCCCTCCAACGTGGCTCTTTTCACTCCGAAATCAATTTCCAAGAACACGAGCTCCTCCTATCATCGTCGTCGTCATCATCATCGTGCACGAGTCTTGAATTTCCTCGGCAAACGCGGGGCTTCTTGGGTACTCACAGCCTGACGTATAAGCTACACGTACGATGTGATAGGGTACGTCCTACATGTACATAGTACGAAGCGACAAGCATTTTACACGAACGTCGAACATCGTGCCCTCGCGGATAAATTTCCCACGTTCGCGTCCTCGCTCAACATATGGATTTGCTAATCCAACATCGTGATTTCCATTATATCATATGCACCGCACATGCGGGGACCAGATAAGACCTGTCATTCCGCCGGATGAGTTAGTCCAGATTTCTGTCACCGAAATTGGCTTTCGGTGAGGCGGTACTTGGAACGCTGGTGAGGTTACTTTGTGAAATATGGTGGTCTCGAAAACGCACCGGTGTTAAGTATCGTGGAACAATTTTTATGGTCGAATTTACAACGTCGCGTCCGTCAGGTAACGTCAGAATGACGCCGAATTGTATAGTCCTTGAAACAAGTCAGACACGTCGTATTTTTCTCAACGGTCTATCCTGTGTGTACCTATTACAGAGTACATGGATAAGGAAATAACATCGATCACAGAGAATGACGCAATTCCAGGATACAGATCCTTCGGCGCGATGAATAATCGAACACGTATCGATTCGCACACCTCGGTCATGCGAATAAGGCGCGGTGAACGGTTGTTCAAGGCGCCGATCGTAGGCAGGACCTCAAGGACCACGGAAAAAGGACACTGAATGCGTGCGGCTGTTTTAGCGGTACTTCTAACGCGTCATCCGCCTCCCTCCCCTCTTATCCTATCCTTATTCTACGAGCATTCGTTGTTTTCCGCCAGGACTCCGCGTGGACCACGGAGTCAAGGTCGGAAGAGAGAGATCTTATTTCCCGTATTTTGATGCCGATACCGAAAAGTCAAGGACGCCACATTCTTCTTCCGCAAACTTTGCAGGAGCGTGCCAATCGAATCGGTGCTTCGGCATATGATATGCGACGACAACGACGATAACCTTTCGCTATTTTTTTACATTCCGATTTTTTTCTCCAACCGCCTGAACTTTCAATCAATTTTTATTTACCGCCAATGCCGCGGGTGTCGACGGTGACTTTCCGAAGATTCAAATATCGTGTCCAAGGCTTGGACCGATCCGTTGGAACTGTTTCGCATCAAGCCTGATCGTCAATCGAGACGTTGGGTACCTTGTACCTACATTTATTTTCGTATACCCGTTTATTGTTTCTAATCGCAGTGTTTCGATGGTTGGAAACAATTATTCGAAATATGCCAAAGAAGGCGCTGCCGTTGGTGCTGCTTTATCAACGTTATTTCTGCCCACTGTCCAACGTGCGTGTTCCGATTCGCAACGAACGGTACGAGGTTGAACACTAGTACGGCGACTGTGACATTGTAGGTGTAGCCTGGCTCGATGAAGCAAAAAGGTAATAGGATGTTTTTTTTTTATTTCATCATTGTCGCGCGGTGCAGCCGAGACAATGAAGAGAATTCACGGTTCACCGCTTCCCGCCATTGCGGCCGTTTGGTTCGAACTCTGCAACGCCTGCTTCCAACAACGGCATCGCCTGTGATATACACTCGTCGATGGATCGGATATTTCTACTTTTTCTTCTTCTTCTTCTTCTTCTTCCTTGTCTTCTCCTTTTTTACCTCACTTACTTTTACCTCTTCTTTCAACCGATACCGAGTAAGCCGTTAACCCACATTACACGTTACGCGGTAATAATTACCCCGCGTTCACAACCACTTAACGGTCTGTTCAAGGCCCACGTTTGCGGTTGTACAGCTTTACAGACCGCGGCTGGCATGCCGTCGTCGCCGTCTTACGCACATGTGCATTAATCGTTGTACGTGCAGGCTCTTTAAAACGAACAAGCCTAAGACCCTCCATAGCTCTTTCATACTCACCGTGTAACTCTAACCTATTTTTGGAACGGGGTCAAAGACGAGCTTCTCAGGTCATAATTCATCGTTGATTATCGACGGTCTTAACGCCAACGTTATTATTTTTATTTTTTTTTCCTTCTTCTTCATGTTTTTCTTTTTCTTCGTCGATATAGAGTGCAATTTACGACATTAAACACTTGAAATTCTCCAAAGTATTTTCCAGCCTTGCCGGCGAGTAGAGTTTAGATTAAAACATTTTCATCCCTGGATTATTCTGCATTTTTCGTATTAACCGTTCTCAAATCTAAGAAACCATGGATTGGGTTTAACTCTGCAGCTAACCGTTATCGTTATATTATAGCTATCGTGATTTTTCACCTCCGTTTAGTCGGGATGTAGTATATTTATGGGGTCAGGGTCGAATCGTCCAAGGGGATCTGGGACTCGTTTAGAACCAATGATTTCACGGGCTCTCGGCTCCCTCGGAAACGTTTTCAAGAGGACAGTCGGCAGGTGTGTTGAAAAAACCGGACGTTCCGCAATCACTTTGTCGTGCAAATGTTTATTTATATATATTTCTTTTTCTTTCCTCCTTTCCGTGCAGCTGAAAAAGATGGAAAGTCGTTATTTACGCGTGTCCGTATTACTTTTACATTCCTGTCAAACCCTGAAAGATAATTGAATTCTTCGAAAAGAACTTTATTATTGATACCTGCCAAGTGACGGCATGGAAAACTTGTAATTTGTCTTTTCTCTCTCTCTCTCTCTCTTTCTCTTTGTTGCAAATAGAACGTGCGGGTTAAGGAGCGATAATTTTTTATCTTGCCGAGGAAAATTAAGTGCGGAATTATTTAGGTCATACGGTGCAGCGAAGGCGTTTCACGAAGGCCGCGTCGTTAAACGGAAATTGAAACAATTGAATGGGGAATGTGACCCGATTAGATAGCCACTCGTTATACATAAGGTATATATATATATATCCATACATACATGTGTGTAAGGAATTATATTCTTGGGAATAATTTCACTCGTGTATGTGTGTGTGTGTGTGTGTATAATTGTCCCTCGTATACGTAAGCAAAAAAATGCAGAGTTCTTCGGCACGTTGGTATAATGAATGAATGAATGAAACTTGAATAATAATTGTTATTCCCACGGTTAAGCGATTATCAAGTTACGAGCATATGTGACGGTACGATAATTCGCGATTGTTCATCTCTTATACGTATCTATTCGACTCGATTTCGCTGCAAACGGTAGAAAATATTCGAACAGAACAATGAAACCGCACACCTTCTGGCTTTCTTTTGCGAAATTTTTCATGCCAACTTTTTCTCTTTTCACCTTCTCCTTTCGTTGTCGGTATGTTATATACCTACGATACCATTTCGTTTTTTTCGCCGACGGTTCGAATTATACTCGAGAATCGGGGGATCCAGGTCAGCCGCGAGGATCTCACGGAGAAAGTGAAAGCATCTAATCTCGCCCCGGACACTGAATAGCAGATATCGCACAACTGCAGACGGGCTGGTAACCCGCGGAGCGAGAGAATGTATGTACAAACTTTCGTCAGGAGTAAATCGGTTAGCCGATATACCATTGCCGGCTGCATGTGTACTTTCGAATTACTTTTACTACGACACATTATTCTACATATTATACTTTAAATACACCTTTTACCCCAATCTTGAACGCCAATTCGCGATGCGAATTACTTTGTCCGGTTCCCCGCTTTTCACACGGCAAAAAACACTTTCTCCCGTCACGTTGTTTCATAATAATAATAATAATGTTAATAATAATAATATTATTATTAACAATAATAACAATAATAGTAATAATATTAACAACGACAGGCTTGCACGCGATTCGGATTAACCGACTAGGTAGTTCTCGCAACTTTTTAGAACAGCCATAGAAAGATTTTTCTTTCCATCTTTCTTTCTTCACTTTCTTCTTTCGGTCAATTTTATTATACACACGATTATTCTTTAACCTTTCAAACACTTTTCTTCGCAATCTGTGTTTTTTTCTTTTTTTTTTTTCTATTTGTGTAATAATCAATCGCCGTTGAGCCGAATAAGCGATAAAATAATACGAAAAGATCAGGAACTTTCACCCGATCAATCATTCGTACGGTCAGCGGGTATCTGGATTATAATATGAAACTCTGAATGAAAAAAAAATTTGAGAAACGATTATTTATCGAGGAAAGAAATGAAAATTGTGAGATCAGAAATGAGGGTCACAACACCGTGCACACAATGAAGTTCAACGGCAGAGGCGGTTGGGGTGGGGGGTTAAAAAGAAGCGGGCACTTCTATTATCTCGGAGATGCAATCTGAGAAAGAGAGAGCGGACCGTCAAGCGTGGGCGTTTTGGCGTATCCATATACGTATGCCATGCTCGACGCGGCCTATTTACCTACATATTATATAGAATAACCAAGCATTCGTATCTCCGTGGCAGAAGACCCATTGTGTCGAAAATATTCTATACGGATTGATGACCCTCCCCCCTCCTGCGAAAACGGTGAAACGTTCCGTTCAAGCCAAGAGGTTGTTGGTCTTTTTTTTTCTCTATTTCAACTCGCGAATTTCTCCATTTCGGACGTCTCTTTTCGATACCGAAAACGTTTGAGTATAAACTTTTAACGTGATTTTATGGTTATAGTATATATCTAATGTAAAGGTGATATCTTCCGGAAATTAGACGTGTCCATTATTATTCATACGAGCGCGAATCATGTTCCCTACGATCTTTTTGGGGGCCGATATTGTCTCGAGGATCCCGATCAGGAACAAGGCTGCTGCGGGAGGATCGGCTTTTCGGATCTTCGCAAAGGTTGTTGTTACCGTGCCTCGGGTTTGGTGTACGTATAGACGACGATAATTTGTGGAACACGCGACGAACCCACTGTGTTTGAGTTTTGAGGCCGTGGCCTACTTTGCCGCCCTACTAGAAGCCCGACGGTTTCGACCCTGACACCGTTTAGGGCCGCTTTAGGACGGACAAACGGACGAATGGAGGAAGGGTCCCTTCCTCCTCCTCCTCCGCCGCCGCTCCGTACAACATCCCGGTCCCATATTTCTTCCTTCTTTCTCGTTAGTCGTGTCGGTGTCTTTGTGTCTCTTTCCGCCCATGATCGCGGAAAATTTGTCTGCGGTCGGTTGGCTTAATAATCGATCGAATCCGAGTAGGGGGAAAATTTATCATTCTTTACATGGCTGATAGAAAATTTCTGTGCCCACGAAATATGTTTAAGCAATGTTGAAATTGTAACGAGTGGCGCAAATAATGTGGCGCAAGTAAATATTTAGTATATTCAATTGTTGTAAACACTTAATTTTATGGTTATTTAAACTTGGAATTTGTTTGTTCCGATGGTATCGGGTTCATGTTTATACGGTACACCGAACAAATTTAGCTAAGCAAAGAACACATATTTAATGTTTCCGATTTCCAGAAAATTTAGTATCGATATATCTGTAAGATGACGTTAGTCGATAGTTCCTTTTTAATTTCAATGATATTCAAAAGTTAATATTTCGACGACGATACTTATTTTAATCTTGTAAACCAATCGCGTCCAAATGAAATTTCTCTCATTGTCAGTGTGTAAAATCATCGCGACGTGGGGAAAAAACGTTACTTTATAATTGAATTGGATGGATTTTGGCAAAGTCTTCGATCGTTAAGACTGACGATGAAAATCAGCGATATTGACGTATAGCGCGATGCGAATAAGACGAAGTAGAAAACTACAAAGCTTTCTGAAAACAGGAGTCTAGTTCGTTTTCTATTATTCAATGCACGATCAAAAGCTGAAACGAATTTTATCCAAAGATACGACACTGACAAACGTCTCTGTCTTTCATCCCACGTTGTTGGCTAATGATCTGAAAATTTTTCCGTGCCGAAGAATCGAATTGCCATGCCCGTCTGGAAACCTGTCGCACCTACAATTTATCTCATTGTCGGAAAGTTTCAATGCAGGTATTTAAGGTTTCCGACCTTAGGACTCCGAATCAGCGATGTTACTACATTGCACGCTGCAGGTGACAAACTGTAATCATAATACGTAGGCAATTAGGACGTTTATCACGTCTCGTTTGGCCGTTTACGACACCGAGGATCTGGGCCCGGTCCTTTTTTTCAGTCTCTTTACGCGTGCGTGGCCCTCGCGTGCCCTTGCCCTCGGAGTACCGTGGCTCATTTATGAATTTACGATTATTGGCCGTGATTTCGATGATCCAAATACCGATTGTGCAAACCTAGGATCGCCGTTTAACTCCCCGGACTGTGTGCCTGATGCAGGGATCAGGGATCCCGGTAACACCGCTTGTCCCGTTCCTCGAAATTTCTTCGATCGTTAGTCGGGCCCCTCTCTGCCCGTTCCGCTCCCGATTTACGGGGGGGGGCCTCATCGGGTTCGCCGGGTCGCGGTACTATTCGCGGAGAGAGTTCGCCGATCGGTTTAACGCTTCTGCGCAAAGCGCGACTCTCGTCTCGACCCAGAAACCCAGTTGGTCCAACGCCCGTTTATAAGCCCGACGATTACTGCTGCATTCTACCGCCACGCTTGTACTGCAGGAGAGACACACTGTTGTGCACAGTGAAAGTCACGCGAACGCGAGAGAAAGCGAAAGCCGTCCCGGTCGAGAGTCTTGCGAGGTTGTCGACGACGTCGACGTCGAATTATATACCCACGACGTCAGGAACGATCGTTGCGTTCTCGTCGATTATGTGTCCAGATTTTTTTTTTCTTTTTTTTTTTCACACACCACAATACCCTTTTTCCACTAGACTACGTTCACTTATCTCTGGCAGTATCTTATCAAGCTGTGCAAATTTGTAATAAAATCGTACAACGGGGGCAGCAGGATTTTAATATATGTGTTGCACAAAGTGAAAAGGCAAATGATTTCGAACCTTGTACATTTCGCTGAAATGGGACAGCAAACACGACCTGCTGCCCTCCTGACCCAAATTTTTCGTCAAACGTCTCAACGAAAGTGAAAATTTATTGACCTCGCTAGAAAGCAAGGCGATGAATCGATTAGGAGACGCCACTTTTTACAAATTTTGCGCTGTATGTCACGTTGCGTATGCACTTGAAGGTGGTCTTTGTTTAGGGTGATGATGAATTTTTTTCATCCCACCCACGAAATAGACTTCGAATAATTCAAAATTGACTACCTCATTATTTCTGATTTTCACCTGAACTGTGAGGATAGACAGCTTTGCGATCGAAGTTTCTTATGAAAATGAAATGGGACAAACTTTTATTCTCGGTATATATTTTATTGTCAAAGTAATAATGTTTCAAAAAATGTCCAACTGCGAGGTTTAGTGGGCATTAGCGCTGATAGCTCAAAAAAAAAAAATTCACATCATAATAGAAGCCAATCCAGACGAATTGCGTTTTCTCTAAATAAGAAAAAAAAAGTCGGATTTCGAGAGTGTGAAATTCGTCTAGATTGGCTGGTATTATGATGTACATTTTTTTCAGATACTAGCACCAATGCCCACTAAAATCTCGCATTTACAGATTTTTTGGAACGTTATCACTCTCGCAATAAAATATATACCGAGAAAGAATGTTTTTCCCGTATTATTTTTTATTTTAAACAATTTTATTAAGCTTTAAATAAATCAGATCGAATACAAACTTATTTATCATCGGTGGAACGTTCTCTTCAAACTTTGAATATTCCTAAATATTACTTTACAAACGATTGTGCGCATCGACTAAATGGGACAGTCTGACCCTGGTGACGGTTCGTACTTTCATAACAAAAAATAATAACAGTATGGAAAATACGTGTATTTTTATCAATTTCCTATAACCAATTTATCCGAATTGGTCAGGGAAAATTGTAAAATTTCTGTCTGTAAAACCTGGAAAAGTCAGGGAATTTCGTACCGGAGATTTAGTGGTCGCCCTGTAGATTTATAAATTGCATTGATTTCTGGATCGTAAGTTATCATTTTAACGGTAAACCGTATATTATATAAATCTAATGTTCTCTAGCCGTGAAGTCTGCATTTTTTTGCGGAGAAAGAAAATTGATCAATAATGATTTGACGTGAATTGTCTCATTTACGCAAAAATTCCCGAGTGAAATAATCGGAAGCCACGATTGTGGAATTTTCGTGATATGAGTTTCGATGATCGTGGATAGGAAAACTTTGAAGGCCACAACATCGTATCGTATTATGGGTACGTATTGTTTTCTTTCGAAATGAAACGAAATTTCCTTTTTCATGGTCAATCGAAACTCGTCGACTTCGAGGCAGTTGAGAAACCATCGAATGTATTACTACCCTAAATCGAAAGGAGGAACGTCGTATACGTACACGTACACGTATGTGTATACATAAGAGCAGTGAACGAGTGTCGAAGCAAATTTGTGACCTTTGGATCCGCACTCTCGATTTCGAAAAATCTCCGTCCCAGAAGAGTGGCAACACGCTAACTCATGGTGAGCAATCCGGGGGAAAGTTAGAAACGCAAACACTACCGAGTGGAGGAAACTCGAGACGTACAGCGTTGAGCTTCGTTAGCAAGCAACGTTTTCCGCGTCCGCGGGTTACGCTTCATGCATGCAGGACATCGTACTCAAAAGCGAAGGACGATTAGTTACAGGATATATATATATACGTCAGCGTTAGCTGTGCGGTATGTCTCGTGAAAACCACCATCCGTTGACACTTTTCGCCACTTCCTGATAGCGTTTTTGCACCGCTTCCACGGCCGCATCCTTGAACCAGGTTGTTATACAGCTATCGACCGCATGGCGGAAGGAGACGGCGAAATCGCAGCTGGCCTGCAAAGCGTGCGTGATCGAGGTGAAAACCATTCGGAACAGCGATGTCGAAAAGCCAGGCATTGCCAAGGTCTTCGATTCGAAAGGCGGTTGGTTGGCTCCTCTGCAACTCGTCCTTGGTGACAACGTTACAAGTATAATATGCTCGTTAGTCGCTTTTGCCTTACACCGATTTGTCTCCTCTACACACTACCGTAATCCGTTTTAGGTACATGAACGCTTTTGTAAACATCGGAGTAAATCTTTGCCCTCGAGCATAATACGGAGGAATGCCAAGCTCGCATTCACTCCGGGCCTCCACCTCCTGGTAGTGTTGTGTTAGTGGTGGTGGTGGTGGTGGTGGTTCCTCGGCGTTACGGTACCACCGCAGAAATTGCCCCGGAATTTTGGCATTTACGTAAAATGTAAAGAAATGAATGGATAATTTTATTTTCCGTTCGCACCTTACACATACATACACCTAGACTTTAATTGTTTTTATATGCTGCCAAGTGATTACGGCGTGTGTCATGCTACAATAATTGCCCAAACATGTGTTTAGCATATTGTTGCCGGTCTCAAGGTGACATCCGGGTGCCAAAATCCAGCAGCAAAACATTTCGAATGTAGGATAGAGAATTTTAAACGGAAAGCGGAAATAACCGCTTGAATGTCGCAAGATTGTAAGGAAAAGAAACACGACAAAGTCGTCGGTACCTACGTATTGAATTGCCACCGTATACGTGGGTACTTGACGCAATCTATTCTCTCGGTAATTTATCGTCCGTTTGACGGGCCTTAACGTGCAGCAGTGCACTTTACTGCGACGGCGAGGATAAATTAATCCAAAGATCCATATCGCCTTCGTGCAAGCCTTTTATTCCCGCAATAAGTCCGGCGAATCCATCTGCGTAGGTACAACAAACACGTGGGTTGGATACGTCGTTGAATGTAGAGTGCAAAACCATTCGTACCTAGTCGCCGTGCAGATGTGTGTATTATGCATGTATCATAGATGTATAGACAAATTGCGGAACTTGGGAAAGGTCATCGTAACCTCGGGTCAAAAATAACTCTTCCTAATAAACGAGGTTCTGTGTGTTATAATAGATTGCCCGTTACTTCCACCACAGGTCTCAGTGGTTACCGCACATACGTTAAACCGTTCTCACCCACCTTCGAACCTTTGAGTCGTAAATGTGAAGTGAAACGACAGTCCATGGTGCGCAGGTGCTACGGTGCCCATGCCTGTTTCTTTCTTTTATTTTTCTATTACTTATTCTTCTTCTGCTTCTTCTTCGCCAAAAGAACCACGAGGAATGAATTCGTTGATGAATTATTTCGACAAACAAACAAGTCGGCAAAAAAGAAAAGGAGGAACAAAAACGAGACTGAACGTCCCTGACGAGTCCGGTAGCGTTCGCTGTAAACGCGAAAACACCGCGAGATTCGGCAAATTGGGTATTTTCACTCGAGTCATTGTGACATTCGATACTCGAGACAGCTATAGTTGGGTATGGTGTTTATCCTTTTCGCTTCTCGTGATTACGATAGAGTCACGCGCGCCATACGTTTCTACGAAGAGACTCGTGTCCGATCCTCCAGCCGTCCGTCCAATTTCAACCATAGTCTAATTCCAACACTACGTGACGCTCGCTCGCAAGCCAGAGAAATTCCGAGTATACTTAAATCTGTATCTATCAAACGATTCTTCGTATACGAGCCAGTAACTCATACAAACCATAATTTGGTCTTGTTCAGCTGATTGTGAGTATAATAACGGTTTCCTGTTCAGAATCCGGACGCGATTCACTGGGTTAACAAGGTTAACGGCGTACTCTTGGGTTTGCCAGAAAGAGAGCAGAAACCGTCGTTCCCTGTTCCTCACCGAAACCGTTCGGCAATCTCATCGAGGTTGAAAATCTCCAAGTGGACTGGAGCTATTTCAATCGATTGCAAATCGCTGCACAACGGTCGTAGAAATTCGAGGGTCAGGGTGTAGCAAGACGGCGCTGGTGGACGCTCCTATAAATAATACCAACCATAAAATCGAACTCGAGAGAAACAGTCCTTGGAATATAAGGCTAGACGCGGTACCTTCCCCACAAAATCGTTTCGCTATCTAGGAAGTCGAACGGCTCAACGAGCATCGACTATTCGACGTCTGTCATAGTATAGGCATGTATGTACGTCGTCCATGTGTCGAAGCGTGTCCGCATGGTCAAAACAATCCACTACAATTCGACATCCGGACCTTAGGGGCAACGGGAAAGGCTTGCTGCAGTGGAATCCCACCTCAAGGACTAATCGACCGACACCTGTCAGCCGATCGAATGTCCTGGGGCCCAACGGTTCGCGCCTAACAATCACCGACGGATATAAACCCGATTGTGCAACGACGATGACCTTCCGTCGACCCGTCATTGCGTGCACATCGTAACCTCGTATCTGGGCTCGTAAACACCTTCCAAGGAGGAATATAACCGGAGTTATGCAATGGCTTTTGGCAGTCGAAGTTCCTTGCAAAATTTAACAATTACTCCGGGGAAAGTTACGACCGTGGTTATTCAGGTATCCAGGAAATCACTGATCGGGTTTCATCGTCATCCGCTGCTCGGCAGGCCGAGGTTGAAGTTGATCGGAGGCAACATTCGAGTACCGAGTCGTGTTGCGAAAATTGTTCTCCAACTCGGTTATTAACGAATCTCCACAGTCCAACAAGGCGATCTTTATTACTCCGTACCTCACCGCGTTTCGACAATCAAACACTCGGATGCTTGGCTGGTCTTTGAATCATATTTACACCGCTACTTAGTAGCGTCGAAATATCGTTAAATCCGTAGAGCTGGATGACTCCCAAAATTTGCTAATTGGTTCCAAGTCCATCCTCTGGCCTTGGGCCATTGTTCGAAAATCGGAGGAAGCCATGGCCTCAGGACCGACGTCGAGGCCTGCAAATCGGGATAACACGCCTTCACCCTCTTCTTCATCCTTTTGTATTTCGGGTCCGCCAGAAGGTAATCTCCTCGGTCGTTGAGCGATTGTTCCGGTAGTCGGTTCCGGGTTCAGGCTTCAATTCGATGATGGATTCGCAGTCGGAGACTACAACAGCCTCTTCTTCCGACTGATTTACGGTGCACCCAGACTCTCAACTACGACGTAGGAAATGCGCGTTTACTGCACCCATGAACATATTTTGCAACATCGCGGTATAATGCAGGCCGGTTCGGGGTTGGCCAATTTTCGTCGAGTGGACAAACGCCTACCTCACACACCCACACCCCCCACACACACACACACACACACACACATGTATACATCGTACACCTTAATTGTGCTCAAGCATCGTCTGATTTACGAACGCGCATTATAATGTCCTTGTGGAAAACTAACTGGCGAACGTTTAAACACGGGATAAACAGATCGAAATTGATTTACAGGTCAGAAACACCAAACGCGACGGCAGTTAAATTCTCGCCCTCGACCGGGGCAACCTTCAGACTCCGGATTCCGTGCACCTACGCCATTATTCATTCATCTGCAATAATCCATCGTCTGTTCTCAGGAATCCGTCGGAGCTGGATCAACCGCGATAGTACCGAGGCATCATCCAGGAATCGACAATTGGCGAACGATACGCCGAGTAACTCGTCTCTTGGTAAACACTTGACAGATTGATTTCCCGCGTGGCGATGCTGGGACCGGCCACACTGTGATTTTCCACTTATCGGCAACATCGTGGTGTGCGCGATACGTACGGTAGGTAGATCATCCTACGCACACACTCGATTTTCAACATCCGGACACGAACGGTGTGTTTCATTGTCGGTCATGCGCATTATTATACGTAAATATCACCACGGGTTATTATCTTCTGGTGCATTTGTTCGTTTTTGCGTATGCGATGCAGAAGAGCATATTAGCGCGTATTACAGGCACCGTGGTACGTCCTTCGTCGTCCGATACGCACAATACGACCACCTACATGTACCTACGTCACAACGACCTCCCCGCATGTACGCAATCGCCAACATTGTTTTCGCGCAAAGTCGATCATTTAACTGCGGTATGAATAAAATGTTATTATTCAAAATGCAAACGATAATCATCCAGGCATTCATTGTTCCTCCGTGCCTGTACGTATGCACGTGTAGAAAAGCCCGACGTTCGTGATTGAATTTGAAAAGAAGCAGCTGCAGCCGACGTCATTTTTCCTTTTTTTTTTTTTTGCAACGTTGAAAATTTTTCGCCACGTGTAAGGTTTTCGCAGCGTATGCATGTGGATATTGGATCCGGTGGCTGTAAACCCGCTGGAACAGCATATGCACGTCAGGACGGAACGAGCGAGAAAAGAAAAATGTTTAATAAATAATTTAGACCGTATCGCGGAGGGAGTTTATGGTGAGGGAGACCGAGGGGTCGAGAGGAACGTGACGTCAGCGAACGGCAAGATGAAGTTCAAGGTCGTTGCGTCGATGTATAAAAGCGCCTCGCCCACGCTACCAAGCGGAAAATAGAAACGAGGGAATTGGTTTTCCCGCGACAACGGAACCTCGGTGAAACTGGGAGACGAGAACGAAACGAATGTTGAAAAAAAAAACAAAAAAACAAAAAGAAAAAAATTAAACACATCACACGCTTTTGGTACTTGGAAATTACGAGACGTAAGCGTTGTAATTTTTACAGAATTATTCTAGTCCGTTTCGTAATAGAAACGATGAATTCTCGCAACATCTATTAATATACACACTAATGTTACGTAGGATTTCTCAATTGTTTACGTCCATTCGTTATTCCGGACATTATTGTAGTCGGTGATTTTCAAGTTATTCGGGACGTTGGCTGAAATCGACCGATAATTATCATGGGAAATCATAATTTTCATGGGAAATCTGCAAATTTTTATGAGAGACCGTGCGTGTTTACAATTTTTTGCACATAAGTGTACGAAATGTTGTAAAAATTTCTTAAAAATTCTTAGAGAATTGTAAAAATCATTTTCACCAGGTACACGATGTGTGACTGGATAGAGTATAAAATTTCGGAAAATTAGAGCAGCTTTGGGAAGTTTTCACGATACTCGACCTCTGTAGAAGGGTTCCGGAGGCTCTCGACCATGAATCCCCCCCCACACACAAACACATACACACTGCGCGGGTACCAGTTTTATTTCCCGATTGCAGGGGAGGTGAAATCGTATTTGGGTTGGCTCGCCCGGGCGCGGCCCGGACATTGCGGCCTTGAACTTGTCCGCACCCTCGGCGCTCGGTTTAACCCTGTCACCCCTTGGGGGACTTGGGAATCCAGGAAGGCAGGCGCGTACGAACCTTGTGGGGGGTGGGGGGGTTGGAACCCGGGACCATGCCTCCTGCATGTTTGATGTAGGCTCGGAGGGAAATTATTCACAGGAAGGTCAGGGGTACAAAGTGGGAGGAAAGGATACCCGCCGGGTTCGTTTGACCGCCATTTGTTTCGTTTGTTTTATGTTTTTAATCTCTGCATTAAAAAATTCTTCCTCCTCTCGGGAATCGCTTGTATAACGCAAATCAAGTACGGAGTACGGAAGGTTCGAGTTTTGCCGGTTTTGCCGCTCTTGTTCGCCTCGTCCCTGGATCAGCAAACGAGCGTCGCCCGTGACCGAGAATGACCTTGACAGTGGCTGAGGCATCGCGACGCAAGCGTCGAAGCGCGCGCAGCTCGTTCGATGAAACGGCGAGCAGTTAGCTATTCGGATACGAGCGTGGGTTGTGTGGGTGTTGTTTCGATTCACCTGTGTACGAGTGTTTCTCGAACTTCGCAGCTAGGTCAACCCTGACCTTAAACTCTCCCGGTATACGTCGGGCTTAACGGTCCCTTTCCATCAGCAACCCCGTACTCCCTGACGACCCGCGGGGCGAAAAGCGAGTTCTCCTCCTCTTAACCGTATATTACACAATCCAGATGCGGGAGAAGAAACTGGAGGGTTGCGCAATTCGATTACAAACCCTCGAGGAGGAGAGACAACGCGCAAGGACGATCGGGGGGTCCCTTCTCATCGTTCTACCGATTTCAAGACACCTTGAAATTTAAATAATAAACCATCTGCTCGCGTTAGAATCGCTCATACTAGGGTCGGTAAATAGGATGTGTTTGTTATAATCTCGGTCGGGTCGTGAATTTGGACTCTCGGACCGGCTGTGGAATTTGTCTTGTTTGATCCGGAGCTTTAAACAACATGTCGTTGTAGAAAATAAATACTGTAATCGTACGATGGTTTTCAGGCTAATTCAATAGTTACCAAAAGCACGAAAGATGTCATCGAATTTATGTAGAGCAAAGCCAGGGTGTACAATATAGCAGGGTGGTTCATTTATTAACTTGATTCTTTTTTTCTTTAAGGTAAATCACTCGACAAATTTGTGACAAATGTTGAGAAAAAAAATTGTCGCTAAACCTGGAGGTGGTAGGAAAATACTTAGTGGTCGATAGCAATTATTGGAATATTTTTATAAATTTATTCTTATGTGTACACCTTACGGACTTATATATATATGTATTCGTTTATGTTTTTTGTACAGTGATCGAATTAATCTTACATCAATCAACATCGAAATGCGCCAAACAATTCCGCAGTTGGCTGTTTCGACTTTTATTCGCAAGATTAATCGTTTCGGAGAAATTTGGATAACGGTTTTTGTTACCAAAATAGGAGTATCGGGCATCACCTTGATGTCTTTACTTCGTTTTCAGTTCTAATTTATACGAAAAATGATTAATTGGACCACGATACGAAAGAAATAAACTAATACGAGTATATGTATATATATGCAAATCCGTAAGGTGTACGCGTAAAAATAAATGAAAAATATGAAAATAATCGGTAACGGTCTGTAAATATTTTCTTTCACTATCTTCAGGTTTTACGATAATTTATTTTTTAGAGTTGCGTCACTCGCTCGTACTCGAAAAGTGGCAAAGTATTTTTCCGTCATATGCGGTAAACTGCTTTGCAAACAGTCCGTAAACTCTGGCCCCGTACCCTAGGCGTGCGTACACAGAACCGCGAGTATAACGATAACCGTGATTTGTTGTTGAGGTAGGATGACTGACTATATGTTAGCTGAATAATCATTCCCCTATATCCTCTCACCCCGCGGCTATTAGTCGGTTTACACAGGGTATGGACACACATGCCCCTCACGTCTACGAATGCCTGTAACGTGCACGCGGACGGGACGAAGTTTCACCGCGTGCAACGGACTTTAAACGGCGATCGACGCGACTGACGAGACGACCTTGGCCTTGACATCGACCGCGCAGCGTCCCGACGCTACGCAGTTGCATCATCGCACTTACTTGCTCGGTATCGCTGACAAATGATGACAGGTGGAAAAACGGCGGGGGCGGGAGGACCACGGAGGGCTGAGGGACCGGGATATCGGAAATAAATGTGGAACACGGAAGGAAAGAAAGAAAGAAGGAAAAACGGCAAACAAACAAGGAACGATCTCTCTTGAAATATTGACGACGAAAGAACGGCCGATGTATACGTATTATTTTCAAATACCGCTCAGAATCCGCGCGTGTCAAAGCTGCGTCGCCGATAACCTTATACCACTTCCGGTACCAGCCGCGTCAGCGCTTTCGGTTTGGAAAATTTATTTGGTACGAGGCTGATGATAAGAGGGATCCGCGCGGCATTTTGTTACACGCGTCAATGTCAGAGCGAAGATATTTTTTCCGTAATTATATTTTAATGACCGGACAATGATTGCAATAACGGAAGCGATAAGCTAATCGCGTTCCTGTATTGTTTGCTTGGTTTTTTTTTTTTTTTTTTCTTTTATATATATACAATTGTAAATTTGAGTTTTCGTCGGTTTGGCGTGACGTTTGTAATTTCTTTTTAAAAATATTGGAAACAGCGTCGAATAATATTTGAAAATAAATACTGCGTCGAAATTTAAAGTACGTTCATAAGTCTCGGTATGTGTTACCTTTTATTGCCGTGGTAGTGGTTCGCTTTTTACACAATATCGTCGAGCGACGATTAAACGAAGTAAACAAGAAGCGAAGAACTTGCCAAATTTCCCGCCCCGTTACGCCCTTAGTATGTTTCCGCCAAGTATAGCAGCCTGGATTGTACCAACGTAACTTGGGTTGCCGCTATGCAGGCGGCGTCGATTGCGCGCTTTTATAAAATTACTCGTAAACGCGCGATTCTTTTGAAATAGAAAAGATAAAAATCCTCCAAAATCAAGGCAACTAGGCAACCGACGCCCACTCGCCGGTTCGCCGATCGTTTAACTCTGTAGGATGAGAAGAAAAAAAAAAATCCGGCTTAAAAATGACATAAGCGACCGAAGCATCCTCAAGGTTGAATTGACGCGATTTTATGCCGCGCGTTTGTTTGCGATGACAAACATACCTAGTTTGATGATGCAAATGAGAAGCAGGCGACGGTATATAATCGCGCATCGTTTTTCGCGGATACAGAACATACATAATACCCAGGTACTTGGTTCCCCGTTTATCATCCGTAAGAGTATTAAAAGAAAATAGAGCATAAAAACACGAAACGTTGGATTTTCTCCTTCGCTTCTCCATTCCGCTTGGTTTAACGAGCCTCGGTGGTCGTAGCACCTTCCGTAATCATAACGACGATGCACATTCGTATAACAGGTACATCTATCATATATCATACCGAGCATTCGGAGTCTCGCGTCCTTGGTTAAAGCTGCGCGTCGCCGCAGCTATTTCCTAGCATGATGCACTTGACCTTCGCGTCGTTTACATCTAGGTAGGTAAACACGGCGCGGGCATATATGCCCACCTGGATGTGTGCTAACCATCGACGGCATTATGCTCATAATCGAGCGCATACGTACACATGGAGGTAGTCAAGTGCCGCAAGACCATTGGTGCAACTATGCGAACAAATGCCCTCGGTATTGTGTGTGTACATATGTACGACATGTAGGTATACTTCTCTGCCCGCCTCGTATGCCTAGTTTGCATAGTTTTAGCTGCATACCTATAGCGACATGCATGCGTAGATAGGCCTTAATAGAATCCGCTTAAGGGTCAAGTTCATTGCCAGATTGTAGACTCGTCACGGTCTCTTGTTATATAAATTATTGTCTACGATTGCGCAATGCAAGATACGTATGTACGTTGTACGTACAATAATGTTCAACACACGGTATACATGTATATATGTATACCTAGCAGATTTCGTATTGTTGAGAAACAGGGATCGATCCGAGCGATCAATCGAGGGGCGAGAAACGGATATCGCGGATATTCTAACCAGTGAAAACACAATCAAATTTTCATCTCAAACAATTTTATTTCCTCGATTTTCTTACAACCGTTTTCACAGCAAGTGGCTCCAAATGGGAATGCATTTGTACGTATACCAACACAGTGATGGATATATGTCACGGATACACGCGGCTGTTACAGGGTTGTTTGAAAATAAAACAAGGTCAAGTTTAACGGAGGCCACACGCCCCGCTCTGTAATGACGATTTATTAATATGTATACACACTCGGTATATTCAATTTTACCGCGATGTTGTATACGTGCTGACGCTTGCTATCGGCATACATATACACATGCATGTATAATTACACCGCGTCTGCGATCTATATCGACACGAGCGATTTAGTATTCGATTTTTATTTTCTCTATTTTTCACTTCACTCCGCTTCGACTGTTATACGCAATGTTATACGCGTAGCGGACATTGTAACGTACGCGAAGCAGGTACTCGGACGTTAATTGTTTATACTTTGAATCCTGACGCCTGATGGTTAAAGTAATTACAATATACCGCCTGTATGCATGGATATTAATTATTCATCGTGTGGGTATAATGGACGTGTGTTTTTATGCGTATGTAAGTAAGTATCGTACAATGTTTAATACAAGGATGCTGTAGGTAATTAAATATCTAGACGAGACAAGCATGTTTATGCGGTATTTGGATATAATATGCAAGCAATATGCATTTACCATGACAATTTATTTCTGTATGTAAAATATGTACGTTTCAGACTTTGCCGTAACTTGACTTTATTCCGTGCGTGTGTTGAGAAACCGTATTTACAGTATCGATTGAACAAACAAAAATGACGCGAGGCGTGAAATAAAAGTTCCCTGGTTCGTTTGCGTAGTCTTTGACCTTCAATAATCCGCGTTTCGCTCTGTACAAGTTCAAAGTTCAAGGACACGCTTCGCGTTATGTAGGAAATAAAAAAAAAAAAAAAAAACGCTGATAGAAAAAGAAGGAAAAAGTAACACCGTATTTTTACGCTCGCCTACGACGTATTACTCAAATTTCAAGTCTGACGACATTCTTATGTTTGAAATATTCTATCGTTATAACGTGCGTATACGGTATATGATAAATAAAATAATACACCGACGAATGGAAGAAAATTATATTCTTAGTCAGCAATATTTTGCGAAAAAATTGTTAAGATTACTGTTAACTAAGAGTGTTTGCGATATGATTTTCTTCTTTTCGTGATAATTCGTTGACTCGCTGTTTGTTTCGCGTGGGCAAAAATAATCTGGCAAATAAGACGCTTGTAGGTGAGGACGGAGGTATCGTGATTTTGTTATTGACCGTTATACCATTGTACGGAAGGCTAATTATCATTAATAATTATTATTCACGTGACATCGGGCAGAGAATGAAAAACGGGTGCCTTGCAAATAAACATTTGCGATGCACAAATTACAACGGCATGGCAATCTTTCTCATTACTAATTATAGGCATTTAAAATTGTTTTTTTTCTCTTTCCACAGCGGTGAACTTTATTCATCCAGAAATTAATGGAGCGTGCAGAATATTAAAAAAATTCAAAAAAATAAATGAATAAAAAAAATGGTAAAGCTAGTTAAGGAAAACTTGTCTCGATGTTCGATATGTGAATGGTATATAGAGATCTGAGACAAATTCCAAATTTGAAAATATATGTGAGAAATTGCCGCGATTTTATATCTGCCTCCTGATATGTTTTACTGAAAACTTGGCAGTTTGAATTCGGATAATTATTGACGCGATTATCCACAGTGCCAAAACGTTGTATGGAAATGCCCTCTGCGTGTAATCGAATTCAGTAAGCAGGAGCTCTTCGACAAGAGATTCGTGATTAGAAACGTCATTTCAACACAAAGTTGCTGATTTGAAATAATAGGCAATAATATATGGCCCCGTATCTTAGAGCACTGTAATCCTAAGTAAATAGAACTGTTTGTACGAGGTGATTGCTTTATACCACTCAAAATGAGACTATGTTTCCGAGATAGGATAAGTGAAGGAGATAAGTGACAAAAGACAATACGTACATGTTGTCAACAATTAATTTTTATTCAAAACACGTAGAATCGTAGACGACGGCGCTTGAAGGTTTCGAAAACAATTCATTTTTCTCATGCACTTACATTGGCGGCTTATTTTCTTAATACACGTTTTACAACGATTAATCGATATGCATTGAATACGTGTGCGTGTGTGTGTGTGTTTTTTTTTTAAATAAATATTTCGTATTTTTTACGGGAATCGAATGCCGCAGTTCGTATGGGAATCTGAATTAATCTGTTATTTAGCTTTCTTAGCTTTGGCCGCCTTGGGTTTACCTCTCGGTGGCTTTCCTCCCCCTTTGCTTTTTTTACCGCGACCCTTGGTCTTGGATTTCGCTTTGGCAGCTCTCAAATCTTTCTTCATTCTAGGATCGACGACTTTGTATTGTCCTTTAACCCCTGCCGGTCTTATCGCCCGCTTTTGCATCGAGTGTTTCTTCGCAACGACGTATGTCACCTCCTTCTTCGGCTCCTTGTGCGCCTTTCTGTATAATCTATAAAAAATAAACAACTAATTGAAGAAGCCATCGGACGCAGGTGTTTGTACAAATTTTTCGATACCACAAATACTACAATTTCATTGATTGTAATAATACGATGAGAATTACTTACGCTTTGACTTGTTTTGCTTTTTCGCCATCAGTAAGATCCACGTTGTCGATCAGTGACTCCGCCTTTTTCTTTGCCTTTTCTAGCCTACGCACAGCCCTCTTCTTCTTCCTTGCCTTCGCTTCGAGCACTTTCTTGATCGGCCTGACGTTCAGGTCTTCTACTTTTTTTCTGTAATCTTCTACGAGTTCCTTCGGAACAGGCGCCTCCTTTTTCATGTGTTTTTCTTCGTCTTCGATAAACCATTCGGGTAGTTTTTCGTCGTTGAAAGCGTAACGGTTCCATGCTGCGTCCACAAGTTCCCTCCGAGCCTTTTTACTCTGCACCAGCAGCGAACCCAGTGCCAAATCCTCGTCCGTTAATTTTCTCTTACTTTTCTTTGAGAATGCTGAAAACATTCGGACATTATTGATTGAATTTGACAGTGCCAAAACCGAATTAGAATCATTGTGAAATTTCGGGGTGAGATTTTAATTACTGGATACAAGACTAATCGAAACAAGTTGTCCATTTACTTACGATTCTCTTTTTTAACAATTTCAAATCCGCCTTTCCCGTTTACTTTTTTAGGTTTTTTATCATCAGCCATCGCTTCCTCAATGTCGTAATCTGAATCGTCCGAATCGCTGCTGACTTCCTCATCACTATCCTCACTACGTGCGTTCTCATTACTCTTTTGCTTCTTAGCATTTAACTTTGCCTCACCAAGTATGCTTCCTCCTTTATTCTTCAATTGCTGTGCCATTTTGTCAAGTTCAATATCCGCGTCTCCGTCGTTTTCTAAATTTTTAAATATGTCCCTTTCATACCACAGCTCTGCTTTCTGTGCTCTTTTAGATATTTTGTCTCGTCCATCCAGATCTGTGACCAATGGATTGTTGGTAGTGTCTTCTCCGAGTCCCCTCTTTCTAGATTGACCCTGAAGAGTTTCGTTTTCAGATTCACTGAGTCCTGTGTGCAATATAATTTGACAGTTATGCAGATATTCATAATGTGAAATGGTTATAAAATGTCTACAGCATCAGAATAATTAGAAATTGGGGTCGTGGAATGGACTACATACCTAGCCCGGATTTATCACTGTCCGAATCATCTGCATCCGTGTCTTCAGGCTCACTATCTTCCGTCTTATAGTACTTCCCGGAGCTATCCAAGTGCCCTGTGTCTTTTTCGTACCTTAATTTTTTTGGCAGAAAATTCTCGTCGTCAGATTCTGGTTCACTTTCAGCGACCATGTCAGGTGTTTGGTCTATGACGGTGTTCAAATGCTGGCGTGTTTTAATTTCTTTCAAGTCAAACATGTCGTCTCCTTCAAGCTTGGGCCCCTCGTCTCCTTTGTGTACCATTTTCAAGTTCAATCGATCGTTCAATTTTTGTCTCTCTTTGTTGGCCTTCTTTCGTTTTCTTTTTGCTTCTCTCAATTCTTCCGCCTTGAGTTCCAAGATTTCCTCTTCAATCGCTAAATCTTCTTTGTCCTCTTCATCATCCAGGGTCAGCGGCCTTACCTGGTCTGTACTTTCATCTTTGTTCAGAGTCGATGCTTCTGCATCTTCTTCGGGTTTACAGAATTCCTCCTTCAACAATTTCCACCAAGCTAACAGAGACCTTAATTCTTTCCTACCCAAGACTTTTATATCCTTGCAGCATTCTAATATTTCCTTGGTTGTTTTTGGATGAGATGCTATTCTCTCGTCGTCGATATAAATTTCTGAAGCATATTGCAATGCTTCAATTCCGCTTTCTCTCGCTATGAAATCCGAGACAGACATCTTATGATGGAGTGTATAGTCGTTCTCAGCATATCCTTCAGCTTTGGCTTTTTTTGCCTTCTCTGGATGAAAGACGTTCAATTTATTCTTGGACTCGACGTCCAGTTCGGAGAAAACATATTTGGGGTCCAAAAATTTAGGGTCAAGCTTATCCGGTGCAATGTAATACTGACATACGACAAATATTTCTGCTGACTCGTTACGCGAAGCCTGAGGCTTTGTGGCATGTACCTGAATCGAAAACAGTATGCGTTAGCTGCTTAAATATTTATTATTTAATGTTTGCTTGGATCTGATAATACATAGCAACTAATAATACCTTCTTGAATAGTTGTTTCAGGACCCAGACAAGCGGATGATAATCCTTGGACCTGAAGACTTTAGTGACAAACCATCCTCCAGGTCTGAGAAATTGTGTGGCAACTTTAAGAGCCGACAGAGTCAAGCAGGTTTGCTGATAGGCATCGTGCAGCCAATTTTTACCAACATTTGGGGCTCCGTCGTTGAGAACAACGTCAGCCTTCCACGTTTTCAACTCTCGGGAGATGGCGACACGACATTTGTCCGTTGTAATGTCTTCGGTAATGCTGATACAGCCGGGTATCGGTTTTATCGGAAATAGATCTATGCCGATGACGATTGACGACACGGGCATGTTCTGCCGGGCGACTTGCATCCAACCACCAGGAGCAGCGCAGAGATCTATGCATACTCTAGACTTTTGCAAGAATTCGAATTTACGATTGAGTTGGATCAACTTGAACGCCGCACGAGATCTGAAACCTGGGTAAGGTAAAATTTCAATTAATATCAAGCCATTGGAAAAATGTGGATAGTTTTAAGTTAGGTTAGAATTTCTCATATAGAGCACTAACCTGTCTCCTTGGCTAACTGATAATATTTATCCTTCCGCTGCTTTCCAATCTTCGACTTTTTACCCATTTTGATACTTTCATTAACGGTTTATTATCGAAAGTTCGATCACCAACTTGCGTTCACTGACGCTCCTTTTCTACTTCTCACGTGGTGATTTATTTGGGCCTTATTGCTTTCAGGTTATGGAGCACAAGAGGTTATGTTAATCGCTAACGTGCGCTAGTGCTGGACGCTTGCGACAGCCGACGATACTCAGCGATGGGGTCTTGTGAGTTTCGAATAAGCGTAACTTGCCAACACATGATATATCAAAGCGCGGAACATCGATGCCGGTACGTCAGATGCCTGTGCAGGTGCTGCATATCCCTTATTAATCCGCTGAATCCGAGAAGAAAGCTACACCAATTTTCTGACAACGAGCATTATTAATTAACCGTGGAAAATGAATTCATACACCACTTACGAGAGAATCACGTTTACCAATATAAGTAGGAAGTATTTTTTGTATGTAATATATCAGATATTGTTGCCAATGACAAGTATCATCTTTATGCCTTATAACGGGGAAACCCATACTCTGTAAGATATGAGGTGAAATAAAATAAATAATAATATTGAAATATGAAACACTTTCTTGTTGAAATTGAAAGAACTTGAATTCAGACAATAGTTTACTTGCACAACTCGATTCCGTCCAAAAGTAGCCAGCATCTTACACCCACAATGCAATCAGGTCAAGGATTTTTGTCGATTACAGCGGTAAAATCTTGTTATGTTTCGGAAGCAGCTGATTGGATTTAACCACGATGAAGTTTTGGATGAAAGCAGTTTGACAACAGTAGATGAATTCTTAAACTAGTTCCAATTAGACGTAGTGCGTGAATAGGGAGCACTTTGAAGTTAGCAAACAGGAATGCATGCAGACAGACACGATCGGTATCGACAGCAATAAATTGATCAGTCACTCTTTTTGAGCGACCCCCCTGAGCCGGGGGGGCTCAGATGGTTTCCTAGTGCCTGACGAAATTTTAACAAAGAATATCTCAAATTCCGTTGATTGCTCAGTACCATTTTAACAAGGTTTAAAAATATCGACGTCACTTTATGTGTAAAACAAACTGCGAAAAGTTACACATTGCCGCGAGCAACGGATTGAACGCTGCAGTCAAAGAATGCGATAATTGATCTGCATTTCCTCGTCTTTATGTTTGTGAGGATTTTAAAAAGTGCTGGAATAAATTCTTTGATGCACCATTCCGACGTAATTCTGCGAGAGAAAACGATTGGGCGCAGTACCAATACGCTGCGAGCAACGTACGAAGAGTTAGAACCGAAAAACGAGAACCTGAGTTTTCGACATTTTTCAGCTGGTGCTTTTTCCATCGTAACTTCATCGCTGTTGATCCCAGGCTACTTTCGCTGCGTTTTCTGAGTTCCTTGGGGTCCAACTGGTCGGGAAAGAGTCATACGAATCAATTCTGAGACGGAAAATTTTTTGGTCAAAAAAAAAGGAAGGTTAACCCCTTTGTATTTTTGGCGAAAATTTTCGCGATTTCCAAAAGTGCTGGAATAAATTAATTGTGGCACTATTCCGACGTAATTTTGCGAGAGAAATCGATTGGGCGCAGTACCAATACGCTGCGAGCAACGTACGAAGAGTTAGAACCGAAAAACGAGAACCTGAGTTTTCGACATTTTTCAGCAGGTGCTTTTTTCCTCGTATCTTCTCTCCCGTCGATCCCACGCTTCTTTTGCTGCGTTTTCTGAGTTCCTTGGGGTCCAACTGGTCAGGAAAGAGTCATACGAATCAATTCTGAGACGAAAAATTTTTTGGTCAGAAAAAAAGGAAGGTTAACCCCTTTGTATTTTTGGCGAAAATTTTCGCGATTTTCAAAAGTGCTGGAATAAATTAATTGTGGCACTATGCCGACGTAATTTTGCGAGAGAAATCGATTGGGCGCAGTCCCAATACGCTGCGAGCAACGTACGAAGAGTTAGAACCGAAAAACGAGAACCTGAGTTTTCGACATTTTTCAGCGGGTGCTTTTTTCCTCGTATCTTCTCTCCCGTCGATCCCACGCTCCTTTTGCTGCGTTTTCTGAGTTCCTTGGGGTCCAACTGGTCAGGAAAGAGTCATACGAATCAATTCTGAGACGAAAAATTTTTTGGTCAGAAAAAAAGGAAGGTTAACCCCTTTGTATTTTTGGCGGAAATTTTCGCGATTTCCAAAAGTGCTGGAATAAATTAATTGTGGCACTATTCCGACGTAATTTTGCGAGAGAAATCGATTGGGCGCAGTCTCAATACGCTGCGAGCAACGGATCAAAAGTCAGAGCCAAAAAACGAAAACCTGAATTTTCGACATTTTTCAGCAGGTGCTTTTTTCCTCGTATCTTCTCTCCCGTCGATCCCACGCTTCTTTTGCTGCGTTTTCTGAGTTCCTTGGGGTCCAACTGGTCAGGAAAGAGTCATACGAATCAATTCTGAGACGAAAAATTTTTTGGTCAGAAAAAAAGGAAGGTTAACCCCTTTGTATTTTTGGCGGAAATTTTCGCGATTTCCAAAAGTGCTGGAATAAATTAATTGTGGCACTATTCCGACGTAATTTTGCGAGAGAAATCGATTGGGCGCAGTCCCAATACGCTGCGAGCAACGTACGAAGAGTTAGAACCGAAAAACGAGAACCTGAGTTTTCGACATTTTTCAGCTGGTGCTTTTTCCATCGTAACTTCATCGCTGTTGATCCCAGGCTACTTTCGCTGCGTTTTCTGAGTTCCTTGGGGTCCAACTGGTCGGGAAAGAGTCATACGAATCAATTCTGAGACGAAAAATTTTTTGGTCAAAAAAAAAGGAAGGTCAACCCCTTTGTATTTTTGGCGAAAATTTTCGCGATTTTCAAAAAGTGCTGGAATAAATTAATTGTGGCACTATTCCGACGTAATTTTGCGAGAGAAATCGATTGGGCGCAGTCCCAATACGCTGCGATCAACGCATCGAAAGTTACAGCCAAAAAACGAAAACCTGAATTTTCGACATTTTTCAGCAGGTGCTTTTTTCCTCGTATCTTCTCTCCCGTCGATCCCACGCTCCTTTTGCTGCGTTTTCTGAGTTCCTTGGGGTCCAACTGATCGGGAAAGAGTCATACGAATCAATTCTGAGACGAAAAATTTTTTGGTCAAAAAAAAAGGAAGGTTAACCCCTTTGTATTTTTGGCGGAAATTTTCGCGATTTCCAAAAGTGCTGGAATAAATTAATTGTGGCACTATTCCGACGTAATTTTGCGAGAGAAATCGATTGGGCGCAGTCCCAATACGCTGCGAGCAACGTACGAAGAGTTAGAACCGAAAACCGAGAACCTGAGTTTTCGACATTTTTCAGCAGGTGCTTTTTTCCTCGTATCTTCTCTCCCGTCGATCCCACGCTCCTTTTGCTGCGTTTTCTGAGTTCCTTGGGGTCCAACTGGTCAGGAAAGAGTCATACGAATCAATTCTGAGACGAAAAATTTTTTGGTCAAAAAAAAAGGAAGGTTAACCCCTTTGTATTTTTGGCGAAAATTTTCGCGATTTTCGAAAGTGCTGGAATAAATTAATTGTGGCACTATTCCGACGTAATTTTGCGACAGAAATCGATTGGGCGCAGTCCCAATACGCTGCGATCAACGCATCGAAAGTTACAGCCAAAAAACGAAAACCTGAATTTTCGACATTTTTCAGCAGGTGCTTTTTTCCTCGTATCTTCTCTCCCGTCGATCCCACGCTCCTTTTGCTGCGTTTTCTGAGTTCCTTGGGGTCCAACTGGTCGGGAAAGAGTCATACGAATCAATTCTGAGATGAAAAATTTTTTGGTCAAAAAAAAAGGAAGGTTAACCCCTTTGTATTTTTAGCGAAAATTTTCGCGATTTTCAAAAGTGCTGAAATAAATTAATTGTGGCACTATTCGGACGTAATTTTGCGAGAGAAATCGATTGGGCGCAGTCCCAATGAGCTGCGAGCAACGTACGAAGAGTTAGAACCGAAAAACGAGAACCTGAGTTTTCGACATTTTTCAGCAGGTGCTTTTTTCCTCGCATCTTCTCTCCCGTCGATCCCACGCTGATTTTGCTGCGTTTTCTGAGTTCCTTGGGGTCCAACTGGTCAGGAAAGAGTCATACGAATCAATTCTGAGACGAAAAATTTTTTGGTCAAAAAAAAAGGAAGGTTAACCCCTTTGTATTTTTGACGAAAATTTTCGCGATTTTCAAAAGTGCTGGAATAAATTAATTGTGGCACTATTCCGACGTAATTTTGCGAGAGAAATCGATTGGGCGCAGTCCCAATACGCTGCGATCAACGCATCGAAAGTTACAGCCAAAAAACGAAAACCTGAATTTTCGACATTTTTCAGCAGGTGCTTTTTTCCTCGTATCTTCTCTCCCGTCGATCCCACGCTCCTTTTGCTGCGTTTTCTGAGTTCCTTGGGGTCCAACTGATCGGGAAAGAGTCATACGAATCAATTCTGAGACGAAAAATTTTTTGGTCAAAAAAAAAGGAAGGTTAACCCCTTTGTATTTTTGGCGAAGATTTTCGCGATTTTCAAAAGTGCTGGAATAAATTAATTGTGGCACTATTCCGACGTAATTTTGCGAGAGAAATCGATTGGGCGCAGTACCAATACGCTGCGAGCAACGTACGAAGAGTTAGAACCGAAAAACGAGAACCTGAGTTTTCGACATTTTTCAGCTGGTGCTTTTTCCATCGTAACTTCATCGCTGTTGATCCCAGGCTACTTTCGCTGCGTTTTCTGAGTTCCTTGGGGTCCAACTGGTCGGGAAAGAGTCATACGAATCAATTCTGAGACGAAAAATTTTTTGGTCAAAAAAAAAGGAAGGTTAACCCCTTTGTATTTTTGGCGAAAATTTTCGCGATTTTCAAAAAGTGCTGTAATAAATTAATTGTGGCACTATTCCGACGTAATTTTGCGAGAGAAATCGATTGGGCGCAGTCCCAATACGCTGCGATCAACGCATCGAAAGTTACAGCCAAAAAACGAAAACCTGAATTTTCGACATTTTTCAGCAGGTGCTTTTTTCCTCGTATCTTCTCTCCCGTCGATCCCACGCTCCTTTTGCTGCGTTTTCTGAGTTCCTTGGGGTCCAACTGATCGGGAAAGAGTCATACGAATCAATTCTGAGACGAAAAATTTTTTGGTCAAAAAAAAAGGAAGGTTAACCCCTTTGTATTTTTGGCGGAAATTTTCGCGATTTCCAAAAGTGCTGGAATAAATTAATTGTGGCACTATTCCGACGTAATTTTGCGAGAGAAATCGATTGGGCGCAGTCCCAATACGCTGCGAGCAACGTACGAAGAGTTAGAACCGAAAACCAAGAACCTGAGTTTTCGACATTTTTCAGCAGGTGCTTTTTTCCTCGTATCTTCTCTCCCGTCGATCCCACGCTCCTTTTGCTGCGTTTTCTGAGTTCCTTGGGGTCCAACTGGTCAGGAAAGAGTCATACGAATCAATTCTGAGACGAAAAATTTTTTGGTCAAAAAAAAAGGAAGGTTAACCCCTTTGTATTTTTGGCGAAAATTTTCGCCATTTTCAAAAGTGCTGGAATAAATTAATTGTGGCACTATTCCGACGTAATTTTGCGACAGAAATCGATTGGGCGCAGTCCCAATACGCTGCGATCAACGCATCGAAAGTTACAGCCAAAAAACGAAAACCTGAATTTTCGACATTTTTCAGCAGGTGCTTTTTTCCTCGTATCTTCTCTCCCGTCGATCCCACGCTCCTTTTGCTGCGTTTTCTGAGTTCCTTGGGGTCCAACTGGTCAGGAAAGAGTCATACGAATCAATTCTGAGACGAAAAATTTTTTGGTTAGAAAAAAAGGAAGGTTAACCCCTTTGTATTTTTGGCGGAAATTTTCGCGATTTCCAAAAGTGCTGGAATAAATTAATTGTGGCACTATTCCGACGTAATTTTGCGAGAGAAATCGATTGGGCGCAGTCCCAATACGCTGCGAGCAACGTACGAAGAGTTAGAACCGAAAAACGAGAACCTGAGTTTTCGACATTTTTCAGCTGGTGCTTTTTCCATCGTAACTTCATCGCTGTTGATCCCAAGCTACTTTCGCTGCGTTTTCTGAGTTCCTTGGGGTCCAACTGGTCGGGAAAGAGTCATACGAATCAATTCTGAGACGAAAAATTTTTTGGTCAAAAAAAAAGGAAGGTTAACCCCTTTGTATTTTTGGCGAAAATTTTCGCGATTTTCGAAAGTGCTGGAATAAATTAATTGTGGCACTATTCCGACGTAATTTTGCGAGAGAAATCGATTGGGCGCAGTCCCAATACGCTGCGAGCAACGTACGAAGAGTTAGAACCGAAAAACGAGAACCTGAGTTTTCGACATTTTTCAGCAGGTGCTTTTTTCCTCGTATCTTCTCTCCCGTCGATCCCACGCTGATTTTGCTGCGTTTTCTGAGTTTCTTGGGGTCCAACTGGTCAGGAAAGAGTCATACGAATCAATTCTGAGACGAAAAATTTTTTGGTCAGAAAAAAAGGAAGGTTAACCCCTTTGTATTTTTGGCGGAAATTTTCGCGATTTCCAAAAGTGCTGGAATAAATTAATTGTGGCACTATTCCGACGTAATTTTGCGAGAGAAATCGATTGGGCGCAGTCTCAATACGCTGCGAGCAACGGATCAAAAGTCAGAGCCAAAAAACGAAAACCTGAATTTTCGACATTTTTCAGCAGGTGCTTTTTTCCTCGTATCTTCTCTCCCGTCGATCCCACGCTTCTTTTGCTGCGTTTTCTGAGTTCCTTGGGGTCCAACTGGTCAGGAAAGAGTCATACGAATCAATTCTGAGACGAAAAATTTTTTGGTCAGAAAAAAAGGAAGGTTAACCCCTTTGTATTTTTGGCGGAAATTTTCGCGATTTCCAAAAGTGCTGGAATAAATTAATTGTGGCACTATTCCGACGTAATTTTGCGAGAGAAATCGATTGGGCGCAGTCCCAATACGCTGCGAGCAACGTACGAAGAGTTAGAACCGAAAAACGAGAACCTGAGTTTTCGACATTTTTCAGCTGGTGCTTTTTCCATCGTAACTTCATCGCTGTTGATCCCAGGCTACTTTCGCTGCGTTTTCTGAGTTCCTTGGGGTCCAACTGGTCGGGAAAGAGTCATACGAATCAATTCTGAGACGAAAAATTTTTTGGTCAAAAAAAAAGGAAGGTCAACCCCTTTGTATTTTTGGCGAAAATTTTCGCGATTTTCAAAAAGTGCTGGAATAAATTAATTGTGGCACTATTCCGACGTAATTTTGCGAGAGAAATCGATTGGGCGCAGTCCCAATACGCTGCGATCAACGCATCGAAAGTTACAGCCAAAAAACGAAAACCTGAATTTTCGACATTTTTCAGCAGGTGCTTTTTTCCTCGTATCTTCTCTCCCGTCGATCCCACGCTCCTTTTGCTGCGTTTTCTGAGTTCCTTGGGGTCCAACTGATCGGGAAAGAGTCATACGAATCAATTCTGAGACGAAAAATTTTTTGGTCAAAAAAAAATGGAAGGTTAACCCCTTTGTATTTTTGGCGGAAATTTTCGCGATTTCCAAAAGTGCTGGAATAAATTAATTGTGGCACTATTCCGACGTAATTTTGCGAGAGAAATCGATTGGGCGCAGTCCCAATACGCTGCGAGCAACGTACGAAGAGTTAGAACCGAAAACCGAGAACCTGAGTTTTCGACATTTTTCAGCAGGTGCTTTTTTCCTCGTATCTTCTCTCCCGTCGATCCCACGCTCCTTTTGCTGCGTTTTCTGAGTTCCTTGGGGTCCAACTGGTCAGGAAAGAGTCATACGAATCAATTCTGAGACGAAAAATTTTTTGGTCAAAAAAAAAGGAAGGTTAACCCCTTTGTATTTTTGGCGAAAATTTTCGCGATTTTCGAAAGTGCTGGAATAAATTAATTGTGGCACTATTCCGACGTAATTTTGCGACAGAAATCGATTGGGCGCAGTCCCAATACGCTGCGATCAACGCATCGAAAGTTACAGCCAAAAAACGAAAACCTGAATTTTCGACATTTTTCAGCAGGTGCTTTTTTCCTCGTATCTTCTCTCCCGTCGATCCCACGCTCCTTTTGCTGCGTTTTCTGAGTTCCTTGGGGTCCAACTGGTCGGGAAAGAGTCATACGAATCAATTCTGAGATGAAAAATTTTTTGGTCAAAAAAAAAGGAAGGTTAACCCCTTTGTATTTTTAGCGAAAATTTTCGCGATTTTCAAAAGTGCTGAAATAAATTAATTGTGGCACTATTCGGACGTAATTTTGCGAGAGAAATCGATTGGGCGCAGTCCCAATGAGCTGCGAGCAACGTACGAAGAGTTAGAACCGAAAAACGAGAACCTGAGTTTTCGACATTTTTCAGCAGGTGCTTTTTTCCTCGCATCTTCTCTCCCGTCGATCCCACGCTGATTTTGCTGCGTTTTCTGAGTTCCTTGGGGTCCAACTGGTCAGGAAAGAGTCATACGAATCAATTCTGAGACGAAAAATTTTTTGGTCAAAAAAAAAGGAAGGTTAACCCCTTTGTATTTTTGACGAAAATTTTCGCGATTTTCAAAAGTGCTGGAATAAATTAATTGTGGCACTATTCCGACGTAATTTTGCGAGAGAAATCGATTGGGCGCAGTCCCAATACGCTGCGATCAACGCATCGAAAGTTACAGCCAAAAAACGAAAACCTGAATTTTCGACATTTTTCAGCAGGTGCTTTTTTCCTCGTATCTTCTCTCCCGTCGATCCCAGGCTACTTTCGCTGCGTTTTCTGAGTTCCTTGGGGTCCAACTGGTCGGGAAAGAGTCATACGAATCAATTCTGAGACGAAAAATTTTTTGGTCAAAAAAAAAGGAAGGTCAACCCCTTTGTATTTTTGGCGAAAATTTTCGCGATTTTCAAAAAGTGCTGGAATAAATTAATTGTGGCACTATTCCGACGTAATTTTGCGAGAGAAATCGATTGGGCGCAGTCCCAATACGCTGCGAGCAACGTACGAAGAGTTAGAACCGAAAACCGAGAACCTGAGTTTTCGACATTTTTCAGCAGGTGCTTTTTTCCTCGTATCTTCTCTCCCGTCGATCCCACGCTCCTTTTGCTGCGTTTTCTGAGTTCCTTGGGGTCCAACTGGTCAGGAAAGAGTCATACGAATCAATTCTGAGACGAAAAATTTTTTGGTCAAAAAAAAAGGAAGGTTAACCCCTTTGTATTTTTGGCGAAAATTTTCGCGATTTTCGAAAGTGCTGGAATAAATTAATTGTGGCACTATTCCGACGTAATTTTGCGACAGAAATCGATTGGGCGCAGTCCCAATACGCTGCGATCAACGCATCGAAAGTTACAGCCAAAAAACGAAAACCTGAATTTTCGACATTTTTCAGCAGGTGCTTTTTTCCTCGTATCTTCTCTCCCGTCGATCCCACGCTCCTTTTGCTGCGTTTTCTGAGTTCCTTGGGGTCCAACTGGTCGGGAAAGAGTCATACGAATCAATTCTGAGATGAAAAATTTTTTGGTCAAAAAAAAAGGAAGGTTAACCCCTTTGTATTTTTAGCGAAAATTTTCGCGATTTTCAAAAGTGCTGAAATAAATTAATTGTGGCACTATTCGGACGTAATTTTGCGAGAGAAATCGATTGGGCGCAGTCCCAATGAGCTGCGAGCAACGTACGAAGAGTTAGAACCGAAAAACGAGAACCTGAGTTTTCGACATTTTTCAGCAGGTGCTTTTTTCCTCGCATCTTCTCTCCCGTCGATCCCACGCTGATTTTGCTGCGTTTTCTGAGTTCCTTGGGGTCCAACTGGTCAGGAAAGAGTCATACGAATCAATTCTGAGACGAAAAATTTTTTGGTCAAAAAAAAAGGAAGGTTAACCCCTTTGTATTTTTGACGAAAATTTTCGCGATTTTCAAAAGTGCTGGAATAAATTAATTGTGGCACTATTCCGACGTAATTTTGCGAGAGAAATCGATTGGGCGCAGTCCCAATACGCTGCGATCAACGCATCGAAAGTTACAGCCAAAAAACGAAAACCTGAATTTTCGACATTTTTCAGCAGGTGCTTTTTTCCTCGTATCTTCTCTCCCGTCGATCCCACGCTCCTTTTGCTGCGTTTTCTGAGTTCCTTGGGGTCCAACTGATCGGGAAAGAGTCATACGAATCAATTCTGAGACGAAAAATTTTTTGGTCAAAAAAAAAGGAAGGTTAACCCCTTTGTATTTTTGGCGAAGATTTTCGCGATTTTCAAAAGTGCTGGAATAAATTAATTGTGGCACTATTCCGACGTAATTTTGCGAGAGAAATCGATTGGGCGCAGTACCAATACGCTGCGAGCAACGTACGAAGAGTTAGAACCGAAAAACGAGAACCTGAGTTTTCGACATTTTTCAGCTGGTGCTTTTTCCATCGTAACTTCATCGCTGTTGATCCCAGGCTACTTTCGCTGCGTTTTCTGAGTTCCTTGGGGTCCAACTGGTCGGGAAAGAGTCATACGAATCAATTCTGAGACGAAAAATTTTTTGGTCAAAAAAAAAGGAAGGTTAACCCCTTTGTATTTTTGGCGAAAATTTTCGCGATTTTCAAAAAGTGCTGTAATAAATTAATTGTGGCACTATTCCGACGTAATTTTGCGAGAGAAATCGATTGGGCGCAGTCCCAATACGCTGCGATCAACGCATCGAAAGTTACAGCCAAAAAACGAAAACCTGAATTTTCGACATTTTTCAGCAGGTGCTTTTTTCCTCGTATCTTCTCTCCCGTCGATCCCACGCTCCTTTTGCTGCGTTTTCTGAGTTCCTTGGGGTCCAACTGATCGGGAAAGAGTCATACGAATCAATTCTGAGACGAAAAATTTTTTGGTCAAAAAAAAAGGAAGGTTAACCCCTTTGTATTTTTGGCGGAAATTTTCGCGATTTCCAAAAGTGCTGGAATAAATTAATTGTGGCACTATTCCGACGTAATTTTGCGAGAGAAATCGATTGGGCGCAGTCCCAATACGCTGCGAGCAACGTACGAAGAGTTAGAACCGAAAACCAAGAACCTGAGTTTTCGACATTTTTCAGCAGGTGCTTTTTTCCTCGTATCTTCTCTCCCGTCGATCCCACGCTCCTTTTGCTGCGTTTTCTGAGTTCCTTGGGGTCCAACTGGTCAGGAAAGAGTCATACGAATCAATTCTGAGACGAAAAATTTTTTGGTCAAAAAAAAAGGAAGGTTAACCCCTTTGTATTTTTGGCGAAAATTTTCGCCATTTTCAAAAGTGCTGGAATAAATTAATTGTGGCACTATTCCGACGTAATTTTGCGACAGAAATCGATTGGGCGCAGTCCCAATACGCTGCGATCAACGCATCGAAAGTTACAGCCAAAAAACGAAAACCTGAATTTTCGACATTTTTCAGCAGGTGCTTTTTTCCTCGTATCTTCTCTCCCGTCGATCCCACGCTCCTTTTGCTGCGTTTTCTGAGTTCCTTGGGGTCCAACTGGTCAGGAAAGAGTCATACGAATCAATTCTGAGACGAAAAATTTTTTGGTTAGAAAAAAAGGAAGGTTAACCCCTTTGTATTTTTGGCGGAAATTTTCGCGATTTCCAAAAGTGCTGGAATAAATTAATTGTGGCACTATTCCGACGTAATTTTGCGAGAGAAATCGATTGGGCGCAGTCCCAATACGCTGCGAGCAACGTACGAAGAGTTAGAACCGAAAAACGAGAACCTGAGTTTTCGACATTTTTCAGCTGGTGCTTTTTCCATCGTAACTTCATCGCTGTTGATCCCAAGCTACTTTCGCTGCGTTTTCTGAGTTCCTTGGGGTCCAACTGGTCGGGAAAGAGTCATACGAATCAATTCTGAGACGAAAAATTTTTTGGTCAAAAAAAAAGGAAGGTTAACCCCTTTGTATTTTTGGCGAAAATTTTCGCGATTTTCGAAAGTGCTGGAATAAATTAATTGTGGCACTATTCCGACGTAATTTTGCGAGAGAAATCGATTGGGCGCAGTCCCAATACGCTGCGAGCAACGTACGAAGAGTTAGAACCGAAAAACGAGAACCTGAGTTTTCGACATTTTTCAGCAGGTGCTTTTTTCCTCGTATCTTCTCTCCCGTCGATCCCACGCTGATTTTGCTGCGTTTTCTGAGTTTCTTGGGGTCCAACTGGTCAGGAAAGAGTCATACGAATCAATTCTGAGACGAAAAATTTTTTGGTCAAAAAAAAAGGAAGGTTAACCCCTTTGTATTTTTGGCGAAAATTTTCGCGATTTTCAAAAGTGCTGGAATAAATTAATTGTGGCACTATTCCGACGTAATTTTGCGAGAGAAATCGATTGGGCGCAGTCCCAATACGCTGCGATCAACGCATCGAAAGTTACAGCCAAAAAACCAAAACCTGAATTTTCGACATTTTTCAGCAGGTGCTTTTTTCCTCGTATCTTCTCTCCCGTCGATCCCACGCTTCTTTTGCTGCGTTTTCTGAGTTCCTTGGGGTCCAACTGGTCAGGAAAGAGTCATACGAATCAATTCTGAGACGAAAAATTTTTTGGTCAAAAAAAAAGGAAGGTTAACCCCTTTGTATTTTTGGCGAAAATTTTCGCGATTTTCAAAAGTGCTGGAATAAATTAATTGTGGCACTATTCCGACGTAATTTTGCGAGAGAAATCGATTGGGCGCAGTACCAATACGCTGCGAGCAACGTACGAAGAGTTAGAACCGAAAAACGAGAACCTGAGTTTTCGACATTTTTCAGCAGGTGCTTTTTTCCTCGTATCTTCTCTCCCGTCGATCCCACGCTCCTTTTGCTGCGTTTTCTGAGTTCCTTGGGGTCTAACTGGTCGGGAAAGAGTCATACGAATCAATTCTGAGATGAAAAATTTTTTGGTCAAAAAAAAAGGAAGGTTAACCCCTTTGTATTTTTGGCGAAAATTTTCGCGATTTTCAAAAGTGCTGGAATAAATTAATTGTGGCACTATTCCGACGTAATTTTGCGAGAGAAATCGATTGGGCGCAGTTCCAATACGCTGCGATCAACGCATCGAAAGTTACAGCCAAAAAACGAAAACCTGAATTTTCGACATTTTTCAGCAGGTGCTTTTTTCCTCGTATCTTCTCTCCCGTCGATCCCACGCTCCTTTTGCTGCGTTTTCTGAGTTCCTTGGGGTCCAACTGGTCAGGAAAGAGTCATACGAATCAATTCTGAGACGAAAAATTTTTTGGTCAAAAAAAAAGGAAGGTTAACCCCTTTGTATTTTTGGCGAAAATTTTCGCGATTTCCAAAAGTGCTGGAATAAATTAATTGTGGCACTATTCCGACGTAATTTTGCGAGAGAAATCGATTGGGCGCAGTACCAATACGCTGCGAGCAACGTACGAAGAGTTAGAACCGAAAAACGAGAACCTGAGTTTTCGACATTTTTCAGCTGGTGCTTTTTCCATCGTAACTTCATCGCTGTTGATCCCAGGCTACTTTCGCTGCGTTTTCTGAGTTCCTTGGGGTCCAACTGGTCGGGAAAGAGTCATACGAATCAATTCTGAGACGGAAAATTTTTTGGTCAAAAAAAAAGGAAGGTTAACCCCTTTGTATTTTTGGCGAAAATTTTCGCGATTTTCAAAAGTGCTGGAATAAATTAATTGTGGCACTATTCCGACGTAATTTTGCGAGAGAAATCGATTGGGCGCAGTCCCAATACGCTGCGAGCAACGTACGAAGAGTTAGAACCGAAAAACGAGAACCTGAGTTTTCGACATTTTTCAGCAGGTGCTTTTTTCCTCGCATCTTCTCTCCCGTCGATCCCACGCTGATTTTGCTGCGTTTTCTGAGTTCCTTGGGGTCCAACTGGTCAGGAAAGAGTCATACGAATCAATTCTGAGACGAAAAATTTTTTGGTCAAAAAAAAAGGAAAGTTAACCCTTTTGTAATTTTGGCGAAAATTTTCGCGATTTTCAAAAGTGCTGGAATAAATTAATTGTGGCACCATTCCGACGTAATTTTGCGAGAGAAATCGATTGGGCGCAGTCCCAATACGCTGCGATCAACGCATCGAAAGTTACAGCCAAAAAACGAAAACCTGAATTTTCGACATTTTTCAGCAGGTGCTTTTTTCCTCGTATCTTCTCTCCCGTCGATCCCACGCTTCTTTTGCTGCGTTTTCTGAGTTCCTTGGGGTCCAACTGGTCAGGAAAGAGTCATACGAATCAATTCTGAGACGAAAAATTTTTTGGTCAGAAAAAAAGGAAGGTTAACCCCTTTGTATTTTTGGCGGAAATTTTCGCGATTTCCAAAAGTGCTGGAATAAATTAATTGTGGCACTATTCCGACGTAATTTTGCGAGAGAAATCGATTGGGCGCAGTCCCAATACGCTGCGAGCAACGTACGAAGAGTTAGAACCGAAAAACGAGAACCTGAGTTTTCGACATTTTTCAGCTGGTGCTTTTTCCATCGTAACTTCATCGCTGTTGATCCCAGGCTACTTTCGCTGCGTTTTCTGAGTTCCTTGGGGTCCAACTGGTCGGGAAAGAGTCATACGAATCAATTCTGAGACGAAAAATTTTTTGGTCAAAAAAAAAGGAAGGTTAACCCCTTTGTATTTTTGGCGAAAATTTTCGCGAATTTCAAAAAGTGCTGGAATAAATTAATTGTGGCACTATTCCGACGTAATTTTGCGAGAGAAATCGATTGGGCGCAGTCCCAATACGCTGCGATCAACGCATCGAAAGTTACAGCCAAAAAACGAAAACCTGAATTTTCGACATTTTTCAGCAGGTGCTTTTTTCCTCGTATCTTCTCTCCCGTCGATCCCACGCTCCTTTTGCTGCGTTTTCTGAGTTCCTTGGGGTCCAACTGATCGGGAAAGAGTCATACGAATCAATTCTGAGACGAAAAATTTTTTGGTCAAAAAAAAAGGAAGGTTAACCCCTTTGTATTTTTGGCGAAGATTTTCGCGATTTTCAAAAGTGCTGGAATAAATTAATTGTGGCACTATTCCGACGTAATTTTGCGAGAGAAATCGATTGGGCGCAGTACCAATACGCTGCGAGCAACGTACGAAGAGTTAGAACCGAAAAACGAGAACCTGAGTTTTCGACATTTTTCAGCAGGTGCTTTTTTCCTCGTATCTTCTCTCCCGTCGATCCCACGCTCCTTTTGCTGCGTTTTCTGAGTTCCTTGGGGTCCAACTGGTCAGGAAAGAGTCATACGAATCAATTCTGAGACGAAAAATTTTTTGGTCAAAAAAAAAGGAAGGTTAACCCCTTTGTATTTTTGGCGAAAATTTTCGCCATTTTCAAAAGTGCTGGAATAAATTAATTGTGGCACTATTCCGACGTAATTTTGCGACAGAAATCGATTGGGCGCAGTCCCAATACGCTGCGATCAACGCATCGAAAGTTACAGCCAAAAAACGAAAACCTGAATTTTCGACATTTTTCAGCAGGTGCTTTTTTCCTCGTATCTTCTCTCCCGTCGATCCCACGCTCCTTTTGCTGCGTTTTCTGAGTTCCTTGGGGTCCAACTGGTCGGGAAAGAGTCATACGAATCAATTCTGAGACGAAAAATTTTTTGGTCAAAAAAAAAGGAAGGTTAACCCCTTTGTATTTTTGGCGAAGATTTTCGCGATTTTCAAAAGTGCTGGAATAAATTAATTGTGGCACTATTCCGACGTAATTTTGCGAGAGAAATCGATTGGGCGCAGTCCCAATACGCTGCGAGCAACGTACGAAGAGTTAGAACCGAAAAACGAGAACCTGAGTTTTCGACATTTTTCAGCTGGTGCTTTTTCCATCGTAACTTCATCGCTGTTGATCCCAGGCTACTTTCGCTGCGTTTTCTGAGTTCCTTGGGGTCCAACTGGTCGGGAAAGAGTCATACGAATCAATTCTGAGACGAAAAATTTTTTGGTCACAAAAAAAGGAAGGTTAACCCCTTTGTATTTTTGGCGAAAATTTTCGCGATTTTCAAAAGTGCTGGAATAAATTAATTGTGGCACTATTCCGACGTAATTTTGCGAGAGAAATCGATTGGGCGCAGTCCCAATACGCTGCGATCAACGCATCGAAAGTTACAGCCAAAAAACGAAAACCTGAATTTTCGACATTTTTCAGCAGGTGCTTTCTTCCTCGTATCTTCTCTCCCGTCGATCCCACGCTCCTTTTGCTGCGTTTTCTGAGTTCCTTGGGGTCCAACTGGTCAGGAAAGAGTCATACGAATCAATTCTGAGACGAAAAATTTTTTGGTCAAAAAAAAAGGAAGGTTAACCCCTTTGTATTTTTGGCGAAAATTTTCGCCATTTTCAAAAGTGCTGGAATAAATTAATTGTGGCACTATTCCGACGTAATTTTGCGACAGAAATCGATTGGGCGCAGTCCCAATACGCTGCGATCAACGCATCGAAAGTTACAGCCAAAAAACGAAAACCTGAATTTTCGACATTTTTCAGCAGGTGCTTTCTTCCTCGTATCTTCTCTCCCGTCGATCCCACGCTCCTTTTGCTGCGTTTTCTGAGTTCCTTGGGGTCCAACTGGTCAGGAAAGAGTCATACGAATCAATTCTGAGACGAAAAATTTTTTGGTCAAAAAAAAAGGAAGGTTAACCCCTTTGTATTTTTGGCGAAAATTTTCGCCATTTTCAAAAGTGCTGGAATAAATTAATTGTGGCACTATTCCGACGTAATTTTGCGACAGAAATCGATTGGGCGCAGTCCCAATACGCTGCGATCAACGCATCGAAAGTTACAGCCAAAAAACGAAAACCTGAATTTTCGACATTTTTCAGCAGGTGCTTTTTTCCTCGTATCTTCTCTCCCGTCGATCCCACGCTCCTTTTGCTGCGTTTTCTGAGTTCCTTGGGGTCCAACTGGTCAGGAAAGAGTCATACGAATCAATTCTGAGACGGAAAATTTTTTGGTCAAAAAAAAAGGAAGGTTAACCCCTTTGTATTTTTGACGAAAATTTTCGCGATTTTCAAAAGTGCTGGAATAAATTAATTGTGGCACTATTCCGACGTAATTTTGCGGGAGAAATCGATTGGGCGCAGTCTCAATACGCTGCGAGCAACGGATCAAAAGTCAGAGCCGAAAAACGAGGACCTGAGTTTTCGACATTTTTCAGCTGGTGCTTTTTCCATCGTAACTTCATCGCTGTTGATCCCAGGCTACTTTCGCTGCGTTTTCTGAGTTCCTTGGGGTCCAACTGGTCGGGAAAGAGTCATACGAATCAATTCTGAGACGAAAAATTTTTTGGTCAAAAAAAAAGGAAGGTTAACCCCTTTGTATTTTTGGCGAAAATTTTCGCGATTTTCAAAAGTGCTGGAATAAATTAATTGTGGCACTATTCCGACGTAATTTTGCGAGAGAAATCGATTGGGCGCAGTCCCAATACGCTGCGATCAACGCATCGAAAGTTACAGCCAAAAAACGAAAACCTGAATTTTCGACATTTTTCAGCAGGTGCTTTTTTCCTCGTATCTTCTCTCCCGTCGATCCCACGCTCCTTTTGCTGCGTTTTCTGAGTTCCTTGGGGTCCAACTGGTCAGGAAAGTGTCATACGAATCAATTCTGAGACGAAAAATTTTTTGGCCAAAAAAAAAGGAAGGTTAACCCCTTTGTATTTTTGACGAAAATTTTCGCGATTTTCAAAAGTGCTGGAATAAATTAATTGTGGCACTATTCCGACGTAATTTTGCGAGAGAAATCGATTGGGCGCAGTCTCAATACGCTGCGAGCAACGGATCAAAAGTCAGAGCCGAAAAACGAGGACCTGAGTTTTCGACATTTTTCAGCAGGTGCATTTTCGATCGTAACTTCTGTGCTGTTGATCCCAGGCCACTTTCGCTGTGTTTTCTGAGTTCCTGGGGGTCCAATTAGTCAGGAAAGGGTCATACAAATCGAATCTGAGTCGACAAATTTCCGGTCGAAAATTTGGCAAAAAAGTAAGGCTAACCCCTTTGCATTTTTGGCGAAAATTCTCGTGATTTCGAAAAGTGCTGGAATAAATTCTTTGATGCACTATTCTGACGTAATTTTGCGAGAGAAAACGATTGAGCGCAGTCCCAATACGCTGCGATCAACGCATCGAAAGTTACAGCCAAAAAACGAAAACCTGAATTTTTGACATTTCTCAGCAGGTGCTCTTTTCCTCGTATCTTCTCTCCCGTTGATTCCACGCTCCTTTTGCTGCGTTTTCTGAGTTCCTTGGGGTCCAACTGGTCAGGAAAGAGTCATACGAATCAATTCTGAGACGAAAAATTTTTTGGTCAAAAAAAAAGGAAGGTTAACCCCTTTGTATTTTTGGCTAAAATTTTCGCGATTTTCAAAAGTGCTGGAATAAATTAATTGTGGCACTATTCCGACGTAATTTTGCGAGAGAAATCGATTGGGCGCAGTCCCAATACGCTGCGAGCAATAGTCCAAATGTTACAGCCAATAAACGACAATCAGAGTTTTCGACCATCTTTCATCAGAAGATAAACCCTTTTAATTTTTTAAGAACATTTTTGGATGATGTTTAAGCAATCAGAAGGTTTTCACCGTGTCACTAAATCAGGTTTTAATCAGATAGAAAGCAACCCAGTCGAACGTCGCTAGTTCGTGTAATATCAGTCCACAGAAAGGTCGACTTCTTCATTATACGCGAATCATTATCGAAAACGTGACTGTGTGTAGGAAAGAGGTGTGCACGTCTCAACTTGGTAATATTTTATTAAAATTATAAACACAAGATTACAATATTATGCAACATATATTATGTTAGGTATGTATTATGTGCTTATTCTTCAATAGAAATGTCGTTGAATCAAGGCCCCTTTGATTCAAGTTTCACACCTCTCTGCGTATATCATATACGTAAGGGTAGTCCTTCATTAGTGCGTTGACGAATTTATCGCTGGCCGTGCTCCAAATCTACTTCAAATAATTCAAAAACAATTCCTCAATTTTTTAAAATTTTTTTGCCAACTCTATCCCGTGCCTGTAAGAAACAGAGCGGATTTTCCGCCACATTCTCAGTATAAATTTTATTGTCAGAGTAAAAATGTAAAAAAAAATCTGTAACTGCAAAATTTTTGTTAGCATTGACGCTATTATTCGATAAAAAATTAACATCGTCATAACAGGCAAACCAACCGAATTACCACCTTCTAAATGAAACTGGCAGTCAGTTTTAAAGTTGAGATAAAAATCTGAAATACTTCAGGAATGGTTTTCGAATTATTTGGAATCGATTTGAGGGGCGGCCCGGAAGAAATTCGATAGCACCCTAAACGAGGACCACCCTAATATATATATATGTATATATATATTTATTATATTTATACGTATCGAGCTTATCTAATTGTAAATGTAAGTGAGCCGTCGCCGTGTCGTCTATCTCTTTTAAACACACTATATTATACACATACACCTTTTAATAGTAACGTGCACTGTTGTAAATCGCAGTGCACCCTCCATCCTGGAGTTAAATACAGATATAATTCTTCCCTTTCAATTCGCATTCTCTCAGCTCGCCAGATAATTATATTATTATATTTCGTAGTACAAGTGTCGTTGCAGCCACGGTTGAAGTATCGATCAATTGTATATATGAAAGATTACTCACCGTTTATCTAGATAGTATCTACGCGATTTTTTCATCTACTCCCCTCAATTTATATTCTATGTCTTTTATATGCAAACAATTCTGACGGCTGACGGGCAGATGATGAGCTAGAAAATTTGATTCGCTATCCCTAGTTTGTGTATTTTCGCAATCCTTACTTAAACCGAGCGACATTTAAGTCATACACACCGAATGTAAAACATAAAATGAGGCAAAAAAAATCTCTCGTATACATCTAATACCGAAGATGAGCATATTAGTTTACAATATTTATATGCAGCACTATATCTATATTCAATATACTCGATAAATTTCGTGAAAATAATAAGAAAATCATCTTCCTTTTATACAGTCTATAACGCAAAGTTTACGAAACACACCGTATCGTCTCACGTCGGAAATTCACCTTGGCTTATTGTTAGAATGCAATTAAACGTATCGAAATAATTATACGCCCAAAATTAGAAGCACCTACAATGAAAACTTTGTTTTGCTAATTAATACCAAATGCGAATGATAACGGAAACAGACAATTTTCCTATATGTATATTATTCATCGCAATACCTTATACGATACTCCTACATTCATTTATTAAATATACCTATGTATTATATATAGTATGTATATCACGTATAATTATGTATATGCACGTAAGCAACTAAAACGTATTATCGCCACTGCGTTACTTTTTCCTTCGACTAATTTAACATTAATATTACCGTTATTGTTACTATTTACAATTGTGACCAGTGGGCATTCACACACTTCGTTAATCACGGGAGCATTTCATTATCGTATCATCGATCTCTGCCAGGCTATTACTATACATATAAAATATACATATATACACTCATGCATATTCGTGATCCCAACCAAGTGTTCGAACGATTGCGTTTTCAGGTGTTACGGTTACATAATCCTTCCGAATTGTAATTTAAAAATTGATATCCCCATTAAATTATCTTTTAACCATATTGTAAGTGCACCAGATCCGCATTCTTCGTTTCAACATCGATCGTCTAATTATGAAATTGGCGCATCTCATCGCGGTTGCATGGACATCCATTTCTATCGTCTCGGAAGCGATGATAATAATAATAATAGTAATAATCCACGAGGTCCGCCTTTATTATATATTACATATTTTTCGAGAGAATTTTTCCGTTATTACCGGAAGACTCTTTCATACTTTTTTTTAAGTACCCACTCTTTTTATATACTTCAATCGAGTATTTCCATGTTCAACATTCCGAGCCACTTAGCGAATGAACGCGAATTTACTACTCACTGCTATTACTCGAGTTCGATTTCCAGCATCTATATCGTGCAGGGTGCAGCAGTTTTTGCAGCCATCTCTTGTCCGGTCCTCGTTCCGTTTGCCCCGCAATTTTACGATAATTAAAAAGTGGAGAATTATTCGAAAAAGGGAAGAAATTAAAATACAATGAATCTATAGGGGCGAGGGATAAAAGAATGGGTTCCAAAGAATGTCGGATCGGACGGAAACCAGCTGGATATTTCACCTTTCACTTTACCCGAAATACGTAAAACATTGTTTAAGTAATGCGGTTTTCAATATCATCGGTAAATATGTGTATATGTATATAATATATATATATATATATAATAATAAATAATATATACATATAATAAGTTTATATCGATCGTTAAGCTCGTGCCAAAATAATTTTCGATTTCAAACTGTGTTTATGTAATATAAAGATGTGTCCTATCATACAATTACACTTTTGCTCGCATGACGAATCGATACTTGGGTTATGATTATTGTATTTATTTGTATAACTCTCCATTGTTGGTTCTCTTGTCTCTTCTTTCTCTTTTTCCTTTTCGTTTCTCTTTTCTATTTTATTGTTTTTTATTCAGATTGTTGATACGCTTATATCTATCACAGCTTACGGACAGATATTTACCTATATTCTTTGTCATTATACGGTGGCGTCAATGTCCGGATTACTTGAAACAACATCGCAGAGTAGTTTAACGAATAAACTTCGTGCGATTACCTTGACAATAACCGAGAAAAGAAATTAGAATAATTAATTACGAATGAATTTGTTGGAAAAATGAAATCGAATGAAACACTGACAAGAAGCAATCTCTGATATTGAAAACCGCCGTATGATCATCTGCTGATGCGTAATAGTCGTGCGATTCTTTACGTATAATAATAACAATAATAACAATAATAATAATAATGATGATGATGACGTTAATAATATAGTTAAAGCATTGTATACAGTATTACGTCCTGGTACTTGTTGTTATGATTGGATGTTATTTTGTCTCTTTCTTATCAGGCGTAATTGTTTACAATAATTTACTGGCTGTTATTGTTGTAATTTTAATTCACTAGCAGTTTTGGTTTTTTTTTATTATTTGGCACGTGTCGTCCGTTTGTCGGTATGTTTTTTTTTTCTCTATGTGATTCTAGTTTTAGCTCCTCTTTGATTCAAGTAATTTTTCGTCGGTAAATTTTGTCGATAATAATCGAGAGGCTGGATGGAAAATAGGAGAAGAGCTTTCGACGACTGTGCGGAAAAATTCTTGTTTCACTGAGTACCCGTTTTACTAATACTTAATACATGAGAGGAGTTATTTATTTTTTTTTTTTGTGAAACGTTGCGGGTGACGATCGTCAGGATGATATACCTGCAAAGAAATAATCGCGTTGCGCTGGGTTTTTTTACGTCTTAGTAAGTAAAGTAGTTATTGAAAAGCCTGCAGAAGTCGATTTCTTGCAAATTGGAAACATTGTTTAGGGAAACCGTAAAATTATTGTTTCTCATCGATATTTATTGGAAATGAAATTATCGATCTTGATCATTCCGTACAGTTCTAATGTTCAGCTTGGCCTGATTTCGGTAAATTGCGAAACCACTTTACCGTTTATCGTCAAAGCCCTAGATTCCCCCTTTCCATCCACCGCCTCGATGAGCCGGAAATAACGATTTGAAACGAACCGGAAACAGCCGAGGCTGAACCGCGGCGCACGAATGAAATCGCGTATAACGAATCGTGATGAGCATCGTTAAATTATACATCATTCGAGTATGTTTAATTACAGAGTGTATAAGGTACCTATATGTATAATAGTTACTATGTTATCATTACATTAGGAAATATCCTACGAGTTTACAATTTTATTATCCTATATCACCGGCAGCCCGCACCTGCATCCAGTGAATTATCGGGCGAACGCGGTGCAATTACACATTCATCATTGTATAATTTGTGTTCGCGGTATAAAAAAGAAAGTAGAAACCTCAACGATCACACGGTGGTCTCGACGTTCGATATAACCTGCTGTCAACAAATACTGTCCTTGCCGTAATTGTCGAGGAACATCTCTTGGGGCGTTGCTAGATAACGGTTGCTCAGTCTGCTTCCCGTCATGCCGTTGTTCGGGTGGGTGTGATTCACGTGCAGGTTGTTCACGTTTATAGCAACGTTCTTTTTCTTCTTCCTCGCCCTGTGACGGTACAGGCAGTACTTCAGGCACCCCGTCGCCAGCAACAAAATTGCAAATATCCCCAATGCCCCCGCCCCGATTGCGACGTACAGCAGCGTAACACCGAAACGATAAGAGCAGTTGCCCTCCTCCTCGTCGAAGCCTGACGGACAGTGACGGACTCCGTCGCACCAAAGCGCGACGTTTATGCACGCCTGGATCTCCGGGCATCTGGAAAATAACCGTTTAATTCTTACAATTTATCGCTGATGAATTTCTAGTCTCGGTTACTGCGTTAGAAATTGAAGGGGCGGGGTTGAAGTTCTGAATTTGGCGCTTTCGGAACTTTTCCAAAGTCGAAATTTCAACCCCGTCCCTAATCGAATAAATCAACTGACAAAAATTCTGCAAGTACTTGTTACTGTAATTCTTCTCTATTCGTGTAATTATTTCTAGTGAACGAGAATCGCTTGCCAAAAAAATATCACAAATTAAATCGAGACAGAAAGAAAGGCGAGGGATTTTCTCCGGATGGCAAATTGTACAAAGAGCGAAATGACAAAATCATGCGGACGATAAATAACGATTTTTCACCGGAGAATTTGAACGTCGACTGAAATCGGTTTACCAGGGTGGAAAAGTCGGTAGATTCGGATCATCGGATTAAGATATATAACAGTCTAGACGCAAAAAAAAGGTACAAGAAAAAGATACGCTATCAAGTTTGATGCCCGGATTTACGGATGCGTGCATTGAGCTGGCTCAAATAATTTGTTACAATTTCGTTTTGCAGATGTTTTTGTATCACGTAGATACTTACGGTATATAACTACACACACAATGTGTAAATATAAAGTGAGATCGATAAAACGTAACGCTTTTTATCGTCGACCTTGTCCAACTTATCAGGGGATGGGTACGGGTTGGATTCAACTTGGACTAATGGAAAAAAAATTTCGTATTCGAATCAAGTTTCAGGCTATACGAAAGTGATCTTAGTTTTTCTGATAATTAGCAATTGATAAGCTTTACATATAGAAATTGGTAAGCACAATTGATTCCGTTGGAAAAGAAATAACTAGATCTTGGTTATTAGATTTCAAATCTCGTTTTTGTTTTTTGGTGCAAAAGCCGAGAATATTGAGAAAATTTTGATGAGTTTGATAAAATAATTTGATTCAAATCTTTTTATTTTTGAAATTCATCCACAACTACGTCGTAATACAGGATAAATTTTACGGAAAGCGGTGTGACTCGTAAATTTCAAAACAAACACAAACTCAAGGATATACTGTCGAATGTCGACAGGCAGAAAATTCGTTTCCGCCATGTTTCCCTTAAGCCGTAACTAATTGTGGGGACCCCAATTTACCACGGCTGATCAGGATCACCCCGCACGGAAAAGTTTATTGAACAAACTGTACACATCACCGTAGAACAAAGCCATCGAAGCCGGCAAATCCCTCCCTCTCCCCTTTCTCTATCTCTTTTTCTCTACCGACGAGCAATGCAGTAAATATATAAAGTTGAAGTTTATCGTATCTGGGGTAGTTTGAGCGGAGGCAGTCTCATCTAGAAGGGAATACCCGCGGGTCCATAGGTATAATAACAATAATGTCACTCGAACTCGTTGTTTCAGTGCCGAATTATAGGCGGTCATAAAGGTGGACTATTAGCGAGAAATTGCAACGCGATCGTGAAAAACTTTTTCCAAGCGGTTGGGTAAAAAGGGTCCCGCCACCTCCCGATGGGAGGGGGTGGGTGTTGAAAAACACCATCTTTAAAAACCATCCAGTCCTACCTGTAGAGACAGTCGTGAATCGGTGAAATGGCGAAGGCAGAACCAGCGGCGAGGGCTAGGGAGGCTCGCTTCGAAATGGCCATCCAAGTGACGGCGTAGTATCCGGGTTCATGCTGCAGAAACTCGACGACGAAGCTCCGGGCGTGAGGCGTAATGAGTGCCGAGCGATTGGAAAGACTGGCGTTCCACCCGTCGGAAAAGAAGTCGACGGTTTTAAGTCCTTCGGGTCCACCCTCGGGGCAGATGACGTTTCTCCGTCGCGTATCGGCGGCCGAGTAAACGACGATCCTGTTCAGCGTCGCGCACTGGGATACGGTCTCGGTGCTGATGCCGAAACCCGCGGTTCTGAGGTACAGGAAGTTCATCTGCGAGTCCTCGGGCTCGATGAGCCAAGGCTCGTTTACGCACTGGGAGGCGGTGGCGACGTCGTCGTTTGCGAGAGGTGGTTCCTCCGCGGGTGGACCGGAGCCCGGGAGCAGGGGAGTCCTGGGGGGCAGCGGATTCCGTAGGGAGATCTCGCCGCTGGTACCGCGTAGCCGTCGCTCCTCGAGCCGCGATGTGCACCCGGTTTCGGCGGCCTCCGTAGCCTCTAGGAACTGGTACCGTCCCTCGAAAAAGAAGTTCCGGTAGTCCTGGGTGATGTTCATTCCCGTGACGCGGAACCGCACCTCCACCACCGCCGCTGTGAGCGGCCGCAAGCTCACCGCGCCGCTCGTGTTGGAGCAGAGACAGTCCCGCACCAATCTTACCCCCGGCCACGGGTACTCGGATACCGAGATTTCCGCGACCGCCCCCTGGGGTGATCGGTAATCGCAGCCCCAACGACCCACCAGTGGGTCCGTAGACGAGACGCACTGCGTCCGGTCCCCGAAGGACGCAGGGCCCAAGGTCAGCTGGACACGCTGCTCCTGGTCCGCCTCGAAGCGGTAGGTGCAGCTCAGGTTTTGAGCGCCACCCCGTCCGTAGAAGAAGACGCTCTTCGGGGAGGCGAACTTCCCGGACCTTGGGGCGCGCGAGGAGCGGAAGACCTCGTCGCACGACATCGTCTCCTGCATTGGAACACCACCCGTCGAACCACTTGAGTGAACGAACTCGTAACGTAGCACGAAACTTATCGGGTACAACGCGCTTCCTTGACGCAGGATGTGCTCCAGGGTCAGATCCTTTCCCGTGGATACGTAGCTCTCGGACAGCTTGCAGGGACGCGTCTGACGGCTGCTGTTCCGCAGAAGGCTGTGATCGCAGAGACGCGGTATGTCGTCCTTGCAGAATTCACCCATCAGTGAGATGTTCTGAAAATTGATGACAATTGTAGGTCTGTACAAGTTGTATTCGTTTTGAATGTTATTGTTTGAGGACTTTCGCGATGATCGGGGATACACGTGTATTACATTTAACTTTGTCCACGAAAGTAATCCATTGACGGATTAGGTGAACGAGTGAATAGTAATCACCTTTGGGGCCGATTGTTTGTCCGACGGATAAGCTCCGTCCCATATCTGTAGCCTCGTGTTGCACTCGGTAGCGGTGTCGAGGTTAGCGGCGGGGTCGGAGCTTGCGGCGTAATACTTGACAAATGATATCCAGACGATTTCGTTGGCTTTGCCCTGAAAATAATACCGACAAGTGGTATTGGGGGCTAGAGAGTGCCTCGGGTTTTCCAAAATACCCGACGAGCTTTCGTATCCCGAGATGTAGAAGTCGCAGTTGTTGTTCTCCTTGACGAAGCTGCGGGACTTTTCGTCGACGAACAGAACCTGTCGATGTCGATGCGAAAAAGGAAGATGAGGAGACTTCGTACACATCCATAAAACGATTTCCTTCCACTGTGGTGAAACTAGTATTATATTATACCTGCACTTCCAGTTCGAACCCGGGAAGAAAGCTGAGCGGAACCGGATGAAAGGGGTTGTCGTAAGGCGACGTGTGAAACTCTAGGAGCATCGTGTTGTGGCTACTGACTATATCGGGAACGGCATCGCCTCCGCAAAGGCGGACCAGCACCCTGTCAGAAGTCGAGCCACCGTCGTAGACGGTGAGGTAGTCCTGAACGACGTTGCACTGGTCCCAAACCCTGGAAAATGGTCGTCGATGAGAGTCCACGGGTGCCGTGAGAGTGCGGATGAATAGAAGAAAAGCCGAGTTGGATAAAATACGGCGAATTATAGGGTCGGAGGGATTTTGCGAAGACGGTCCTGCGCTGATTGGACGCAAGGACGAAGCGGCGCGGTATGCAGACTCTGTAGCTTTGCTATAGGTTTTTATGCGACATAAAATCCTGTGCATGATGCACAGTGCAGACAGGTATTCGCGCTCACTCGGAGGCTCGAGAGAACTGGATAACTTATTTTCCGGTGTAGGATTTACGAGTAGAGCGGGACGGGCAACAGCGGGAATGGAATGAACGTTACACACCTTAATATCCGCTGGCTCCTATCGTATTTGACAATTTGATCCTTGATGTGGATTTTATGGCTGTTTCGCTGGCTGACTGCTAGAAGCGCCCGGTGACCCGGCGGCGCTCGCATCTGCTCCACCCTGTAGTAGCAGGTCACGTTCCTGGGGTAGACACCCGGGTAGTTCGGGGACTGGAGGCGGCAAGCCCGGGTGTCGCACCGGGTCAAGATCCGGTCACAGTAGGTCCCGTTTACCAGCTCTCCTCTCCACGTCGCCATGGTGCTGTTGCCGTATCGGAGGTGCGCCTCGCTGCGGCGCAGGAACTTGTAAGACAGCTTGAAGTCGAAGTTGTAGCCGACGCCCTGTGGAATTTTTTAAATGGTCAAGTTCCGAGATAAGGTCCCAAACGTTCCTCGATAAATTATCGCGGCGGAAGCTGACGACGGCAGTACCTCAGGTATACATCATCGATTTTCCTTACAGGGAAGATATCCCGGATCGACCTCTTCGATTTGATTTCTTTTGTAATACGTTACAGTGGACGACCACCAATGATGGGTACCCAACAACGGTGGAATTTCTTGCATAAAAGTAACGCTGAAATGTTTTACCAAAGGGTCGTTTTCACTCCCTTAAAATGTTTAATGGTGGATAATGAAAAATATCGTACTTGTCGCTCAGTTTTTAGTCTTTCGTAGCATATTACAAAAAAAAACCAAATCGAGATATCGACCTGGGATACCTTCCTTGTCAGTCTGTGACATGTTCTACTCCATCGAAATACACTAGACACGTACTTTTTTAACGAGCCAATTTGGCCGTTCATGGGGTAAAAACAACCCCTCAAGTTTGCCTTGGAAACAAAAAAAAAAAAACATAATAATAATAAAAATAACGGATGTAGCCTCTGAGGGTAAAAACGGCAAAAACACTGCGCGTATTTCATCATGTGTTGACAGAGATGAAAGTCGAATTGGTTTGGTGAAAAAAAAATCGATCTTTGGGAGTAAATTTTAGGGACGGTTTTCACCAATTTCACACCTTCTACGGCTGAATTGGAACGTGAATAAGAATAGGCGACCAATGTTTTTTGAGGTACTTGTACAACATATCGCGGAATGAAAAAAATCCACGGGGTACACCTCGGGGTGCTTTCCTGGTGAGAACCGGAGAAAGCGAAGGTTCGAGATGAATGAAAAAAGCTTCCGTCATCAGGGGCTAATTCCATGGCTCCGAAGTGTTCCGGACGATGAAAAGCGGGCAAAAAGAGGGCGCGGGCTCACCTGCTCAGAGAGGCGGGACAGGAAGAGGGTGAGATTGATGGATGGCGTCTCGCTGTAGTATACCGTGTAGCCCCAGGCGCTGCCGCACCATTGACCGCCGGTCGGTGGTCGTCCGATTTCTCGTATGGTCATGTAGCCATCGGGGCATCCCTCGGAGGTGAAGGAGAGGAAGCGGCCAACGGTGAAGGTGTCAAAGGTGAGCTGGACCGGAAATTACAAGATAATTGATACGGGAATGGGCCCGGCATCCGGCGTTGCGTGACTATCGACCATTGTCGTTCCTCACCTGGACAAGATCCCCCAAATCGCCTCCGGCCGCGGTGAAGTTCAAGTTGCACAAAAATGGCAACCGGTCCTCCCGCGGTCGGCGAACTTCGACTACGTAAGTACGGCCCACATCGCCGAAGAGGGTCCGGTTGCAGGCTGGAATGAAAATTACGCGCCCTTCGATTTCGGTACGTAATTTATTGGTTTATAATGTCGCCGGGTGCAGCTTGCACTCGAACGCAACTCGACCGTCGTAAATTCGAACCTCGTCCCCAAACTCGGCCTGCCTGCAAACTCGCTGTACAACTTTATACGCGTCTATATATATATATGTATATGTATATATATACACATATAATAAGCTTTTGCGCTAGTTACTTTTTAATTCTTTCACGACTTTCGAAACACGCGAACCCTTTAAAACTCAAGAGAGCTCCCGTGGGGTGTTTCTTGGCGATACTTTTAACGAGTTGGAAAACTTGGTAAATTAATACGGAATATTGATAGAATACGCGAGTCTGCAGCAGGTTGTACACAATGTTGCAGGGAAGGTGGGAAGTAATTTTTAATTTAAAACCCAACCGCTCGCTGCTCGCTGCGGAGCGAGTTAAGACTGCGAAATGCAAACCACCAAAAATTACAACAATTTCATCCGACTGTACACGGGCGATTACATTACACCTTGCGTGGCAAACTCACGAGAACAGTATCTGGGCTCGTCCGACTTGTCGCCGCAATCATCTTCCCCGTCGCAGAATTTGTCTTGCGCAACGCACTGCCCCGTGTCGCAGAGATATTCGGATGGACGGCAACTCGTCGAGCTTGCGATAGTTGAGGACGAAGTCGAAGGACTAGCGGATGCCGCCGACGCCTTGGTAACGACGACAGCCGCGGTAGCGGCTGTGAGCAGCAACTGCCAGCGCACCAACATCCCCCTTCACCCTGAAAATTGAATCGGTAACCCGGATTATGCTCCCTTGTACCAAGAGTCGAGTGAATAATATTTTTCCTCAAAATTCTTCAATTTCATCCATAGAAACGTCGTAATTGCCTCGAAAGCATGTAACGCTAATGAGTCTCAATCCAATCAGACGTAAATTGCTTTCACTCCACAATTAGTAACCGCATGCAACGCAGCCGTACGACTTGCATAACAAGTATGCGTATATCGAGTTATAAAATAAATTACTAACAATAAGACCAAAGTCAACCCATCTGTTTGATCCAACCGGCACATCTCGTTTCATTCGACAAACTTTTGCGGTTGAATCTGGCTAATTCATTTTAGACCCCCATGAATTTACAACAGACTCAATTAAGTGTCATCTTGTACAGAGAATTGGAACTACCGCGGTGGCAATTTACTCTCGGGAATGACATAAGCGCAGACTTTTTTTTCAAAACTTATTTCAATCATGTCCGCAGAAGGACGAAAGCCTCTGTTGGAGGAATTGTAAAATCTAGAAAAAAACGCGCCTCGAAATCAACAGAATATCGTAGAAAATGACGCTGCGGTATAATAACGGAAATATCACAGGACGTGTTGCGTGACACGAGGCTGCACGAGAGAGTGATGAGAAATTAATGAGTCCTCCCGGCATGCCGACTCATTGTCCTGATCAGTGAGTAATTGCGTCTTGGATGAGCGTACATAGTGTGGCTTATATGGTTCTTGGTTTCGTTTGGGTTGTAATTACAGTAAATATGAGGCGTGTACGGCGACGCGGTAAAAGACAATACGCTCAATTCGAGAGGGTGGAACCTGCGCGGATTCAATGAGCAACTGTTTATAGGTTTGCCTATCTTCACAGGGGGTGGAACCCGGCTGACATTGTACAGCGAGCGAGCGTAAAAGGGATATCAGATAGGGTGGAAGACAATGCCGAGGGTGGTGGAGATATGAGAGGCTCTTTGGCACATTGTACACCTACGTTACGTGCGACAGCGGCCGAACCTGTACGACCCGGTGTGTAGGTACTTACTCACGGTTATCGGACTACTTCTTGCGCTGCTTTTTCCGACACCGGGCGCCTATGCGGAGGTAACCGGCACAATACAGACCTTAACAAGAGATTAATTCGAGCTAATGACCATCCACAGCGATCCATGAAAGCTTTCCACGATTCTCGGAGAAAAATGATTTCCTGGAATTTTTTTATACATGCATATATTTTTTCTTCTCTTTCTTTCCCTTTCAACTGTCCTCGGACCCGGGAAGCCCGTTTTTAAAAGGCTAGCGGTTCAAAGAGATCCCGTCTTGCGACGACGGAATTTGTAGATACGAATGCACGATTCCTTGCAGGTACGTGTGGTGTTCGAAGACGGACAAACCGATTTATCCCCACACCGGCACGAGCGATTTTCTTCCAATACATCGCGACGAGGGGAGAAACCAAGGAGAAGTTGAAGCTATGTAAGCAGGAAGGAGAAACTGGGATGACGAAAAAAGCACAACACGCATATATCTAGACACTTATATCTCCGTCCCACCATAATATCCAATTTCCCGGGGATTGGCGAACGCGGAGAGTATCTACTTCTGTATCGGCGGAGTTCAAAAGATGAAGAAAGCCGTGTAAGAGGGTGGCGGGTGCGTCAAGATATCTATAAAATTTCCATGTCAACCAAACGAACGGACAAACAGCTTCAGCTTCCGATCCCCTGTACATATAGCCGTTCCTCGAATAGGATTCTGCTCCGATCAACGGACGTTCCCTCATCCTCGCAGCACATCGAGAAGAGGAAGCGAAAAAGCGACTTTCCCAAAATTTTCACTCATCCAGGCAAAGCTCGGAATTCGATATAAAATATACGCGGTATAAGCGCACACCCGCGGGATATCTTCTTCTCATGAACTAGAAAACTTGCGTCATTTAGAAAAGCTGCGGCTGATGCTTTGCGGACGAGCTGCACCGGCGGATCAGCATCGATCAGCATCCTTTTAAAGTAGTACGAGTCAACGCGCGGAGCGAATCTCCAGCTGCAAGTAGTTCAGGATCGTTAGAGTCAGACGGCGTTCGGAACGCTTCGCGAAACGGAATTTATGCCTTCCACCTAATGCATGAGAATTCAGAGCGCGTATTAGTCACGTCGAGGTTTATTCGGACCAGTCAACATCACCGATTTAACAATTAACAATTAACGATTAACGCGGTAATCGTTCGCAGAAGAGAAATTAGAACGAATTAAGGATGTGCCGGCTACACGTTTTGAACTCAAAGTAAGTCTCGTCGACAATTTTTAATAATTTGTGATAAGATAAAAATCGAAAAAAATCAACCACAGTAGTGTGAGGTGAGAAAATTAAATTTGAATAATAATAATGCCCAAACGTGATCAACAAATTGTTAAAAAAAAAAACAACATTGCTGAACAAATTTGTAGGGAATGTTTTTTTTCGTCATGTAAAATGAGTTCGTTGATTTTTCTGAATACACATGAGTTTTTAAAGAATTTGCTCATGATTTTGAAATTTTCGTTTTCGAAAATTTTGCCAAGCCTGTGTTTACGAAACTATTCGTTGAATGCCCCGGAAACTTTGTGATTATAATGCACAACGTTTTTACGATTATTTCTTCATATTGCAAAATTTTTAATTCTTAGAAAAAAGATATTTTAAAACAATGAGAAAATTCTTTTAAAATTCGTATGTATTCAGAAAAATCAACGAACTCATTTCACATGCCCGAAAAAAAACATTCCCTAAAAACCCGTTAAACAATCTTTTGTCCAAACAATTCATTCGTAACTTTTGGGCATTATTATTAATCAAACTGAGTTATTTACTAATTTTTACCTATTCACAAAGTATTCAAATATTGTCGACGAGACTGAATTTTTGTTAAAAATGTATATCCAGTAGATCTTTAATCACTAATTCGTTTTCAACTTCACCTCCGTAGTGTTTCTCTCTATTCTTCGCAATTATTATTCTCCTTCTTCTTCCTTCTTTCTTCTTCTCCTCGATGCAAGCTGCAAGCTCTCGTTTATGCACCGGCACTAATTGATCCGACGCTGATGCTGATGTAAGATCCTTCATGTAACCGGTACCTAGGGTGTTCTCGTTATAACCTTGCGGTATCATCGTCTATCCAGAGGCGCCAGTCCACCTTAATGGTCAACTTGAACGGCCGCCGCTGCTTCGGCTATAACAGGAACTTTGATGCTGTTGGTACATAAACATTAAGATAAGCCGCTCCGAAGTGGAAACATGAATATGTCGTAGAGCCTGAGATGGGTTCTGAATTAAGGCAGCTTCTCTACGCCCCAACCGTTGTCATTTTTCCCCCTCAACTCTTCGGCCAATGATTACAATTACGCAATTGTGAAACTTTTGTTTTTTTTTCATCCCTTGACAATTACGGTTTGAAATGGAGTTCTGGATTTCGTTAAGAGACTCGAGTTCGCAATTACAAACCAATCACATTGTGCATCAATCTGACTGAGGATTCGAGACGAGAGAGCGAGAGAGGTATTCAAAGCTGGAATATGAGATTTTCGCCCGCGCGTTAATATTGCATCGCAGTGAGAGAATGACAATAACAAAAATAATAATGATAATAATAAATATCATTCTCCGGGAGTTTTCATTAGACAAAAGAAGAGCCGAATATAACCGTGGCGATGAGGGGCGAGGAAGTTGCAGGTATTGAGATGAAGACGAAGGAGAGATTTGGTCGGGATCGCTGGGCGCCCCTTTTGACGAGAAGGAAAGACACCGAGGCCCCGACGACGGAGAATAACACTTTAACTCTTAATCACATTGCCGCTGCCCTCTTTCTCAACGAAATAAGGAAACAGGGTCTCTTCCCTCAGGTCGCAGCGCTCTTTTTACGGACGGAAGAAAGTAGCTATATACTTATACTCTATACATATTTATAAGGTGCGCACACAGCTGTGCAGCCGCGGTCACCGATCGATGCCAAAAATGTACCAGGCATTTTCACCGTGGTGCCCTACAGTCGTCGAGTTATCGTATACGTGTACCGTGTATTAGGGTGGTTCGAAAAATCGACGGGGGTTTTTTTTTTTTTTTTTTTTTATTTTCAACGTCACACCTTCGGTAGAACGAATTCAGGAGAGGCATTAAGATGCCTGCTAAAATTTCAGCCTTTAATCTTAACGGTTAGTCGTTCCTGAACGTCATTTTTCGTTTTTCAATTAATCAACACGCGAAAATAATTTTACTTTCATTTTGAATGTTTCAGTTCACTAACGAGGCCATGTACATAAATATCTGGTACATGTTTTTATAGGGTATTGAATGCTCTACGATAAAGTTTTTTTCTTATAATTTTTTGATAACTCAACTCTTTCGAAAGTTATTCAAGGTTAAAGTTGAAATTATGTGAAAAATCACCTCTTTTCGAGATCGACAGCGAAAACATTAGACTTGTCGCAAAATATTGTTTCTTTTTTTGTAAAGCGTGTCAAACGATATAAAATCGCTTCATTCAAATAATTTTCAGCTCGAGCAAATTCATTTTTTGCTAAGAAAAGATGCTTTTAAAGAAGAATTACATATATTACGTATTATTATTTGTAATCATTAAAAAATAAAATTGCCTGAGTCGACAATTAATTGAATGACACGATTTTATAGCGGTTGCAATGTGTTATAAAGAAAAACTACAATATTCTGTGATAAGTCTAGTATTTACGCTGTTAAACTCGAAAAAAGGTGAATGTTCACAAAATTTCAACCTTAACCTTGAATAACTTTTGAAAGAGTTGAGTTACAAAAAAATTCCAAGAAACCTTTCTCGTACAGTATTCAATTCCCTACAAAAACAGGTACCGGAAACGGAACGGAAATTTATGTACATTGCCTCGTTACTGAATTACAACATTCGGAATGAAAGCAAACTTATTTTCGCGTCTTGATAAAATGGAAAGTGAAAAATAGCATTCAGGAACCACTAAAAATTAACACGAAGGGCAGGGATCTTCTTTCCTCTTCCTGCAACTATTGAAGGTGTGACGGTGAAAAAAAAAGAGTTAATTTTTTTGAACCACCCTAATATATATAATATGAGGCACGAGTTAATTAATTTTATAAAAATGAAACTGCGAAATTTGAAAAAACCAACGACTTGTATGAATTTATCGTGATTTGAAAGGTAAAGTTTCACGTTATATATATATATATATATATATATATACATATATATGTATATCGTTTCACGCGAGATGATGATGAACCGGAAAATTTCAAAGACGTTCAAAGGAGAGCAAAGATCTGTAGGCGCTTTGTTCCCGCCTCGAATTTGAGATCCGGACCGCTTGATTGGTTAATGGTATTCCTGTTCTCTGGCTCACAATCAGTTTCGCGGATGGCTATGTATACATATACGCGTGTGAATTAAGGGAGCTTTTTTGGTCTCCCGTTATTTTTTTGTTTTTTTATTTTATTTTTTTTTTCATTCTCTTTTTTACATTCTTTTTTACTTCGATTTTTCACCCTCCAGACGATTCACCGCTGGATTAAAGCACAAAAGGCTGGAGTTTACCTGCATGAAATAAATTCCGACAATTATACAGGCTGAGCTTGCTGGGTGGGTAGGGAAAAAAGAAGACAAATCGCCGACTCGACCGCCGGAGTGTGCTTTTGAAAGTTTGAATAATTCGATGAACCGAGGACAGCTATGCTTGATTGCAAAACCTCACCGCAGCTCACTTAACTCGGTACGAAAAGCGTCTGTGTGCGTCAATATAAACGCAGGGTATAAAAAGTTCTCAAGCTCTGCGCGTTGACGAGCTGCTCGGCTTTTAATCGCTATGACCGGCCGTGGCTATGGCCATGGCTATGACGGTCGTATAAACCGCGGTGAATGAAATATAATATGATATAGATGTAAGTACGTACGTACGTGTGTCTGTGTGTTGGTAATTCCTTACCAAGTCAGCAGAGCGTAAAAGTTGTAGGATAAGTGTATACATATATACAGCAGCATATCCGCGAGGAAGGTTATTCCTCCGTAAGGAGCGAGCGGACCGCAGGGCTCGTTTCGCGAACAAATAAAATCCCTACAATCCTTATACAGGGAGCAGAATCGCAGGGTCATATTCTTCCCGACTTTTAGCAAACGTTTTATTTCTACAGGCAGGACTGACTGCCTGCCCTTCCTGCCTCGCTCGTATAACCTGGCTATCCTCGTTCCGGTCAAGAAGTGAAAATTTATCAGCCTCTACTCGCTAAAATGCACAGGAAAAGAAATAAGTTGAACGGAGCGTCGGGACGTTTTATTGTTATTTTTTTCTCAATATCGCGAGTAAGACGATATACGTGTAATGCAATAATTTAGTGCAACTGCAATTGGCTGCAGGAGATTGGAATTGTTGACGAAGTTGAGATTTGAAAAACTTAGGTTCAAGTTAGTAATGTTATTGTAACGAAACATGCCGAGGTGAAATTGTTTCGTAAACAGTAACGAACCGAAGTATGAAAACTTGACCCCCAATTTGAAAAAGGAACTAGGAATAAATTATCTGGTTTATAATTGCAGGGACTTTTTGTTGCTGGATATTCTTTTCATAAAACTGACAGATCGACGGGATGTCTCTGATTAATTATATCGAATTTTCGCACATATGTACGTATGTCTGTACGATGAGTATGCGTAAGGAGATTTAATAATGCTTTCAAGTAAGGCTTTGCCTGCTAAAGTGAGAGAGACGCTCGCGTTTGCGGACTGTGTGGATATAACGGGGGAAACTTGAGAATTAAAAAGCTCTCCCCGAACGGGGACTCGATTCACCTGGAGATTCCACTTAAAATTTAAGCCGAACTTAAATTTACCGCTACCCGATAGCCGCGGAACCTCGGCGAGTATACGCTAAGCCGGCCTTCAAAGAAGGATTACGATTTAAGTGGATATACGGGGTGTAGACATAACCGACTGGCAAAAAGTGATTTTAAACCTTTTTTTCCAATTATAGGTATAATGTGCCGAGCCGAGCGTGTGAGACAGGATTGATCGGGACTTATTATCCGTATAAAAACCTCAATTTAAACCGATATTTTCACACTTCCGTGATCCCGGTGCATCCCCTCGTCATTTTTTTCATCCCCCACCCCCAGAAAATACGATCCCAACGTGTCGTTAGAGTGTTTTTTCAGTGGATCCTGAAATCAGTGATATCAGAGTGATATTCCAGGCAATCGCTGAAATTCCACTCAATTCTTTGATGCACTTGTGAAATTTTTTCACTACGGTTTTACCAAAATTACACTCGGAAAATTCACTTTCGTATCACGAAAATATCACAAATAAGTTTTTTTTTTTAAATAAAATATGCTTCCGCCTTATTTAGTTTCAGTAAATTTACAAGTGTGATTTCAGTCGTAAGTATGAATGTAGAAAGAAATCTTTTAGATTTCGTTGTTATTCCGGTGCGACGGAGTCGAAAATTTTCACTTGAGTAATTTTTCGGTGAGACTTCGGTACGCTCTTAACGCAATTGCATTGAAAATACAGTGTAAAAAATTCTAAACTACAAGCGTAAAACTTTACAATTGTAACTTGGGTTCAATTTCAGTGATAAGGAATCCGGCAGTCGGGCCTGAGGTATAAAAGTGTTCGAAAATCGGCGTGACCGAGATTTGGCAAAAGTGAAAAATGTCCCGCCTAGATGAAAGATTTCGTTCCGATATCGACGAGCATCTAAAATCACCCGTAAACTGCGAGACTGACTGGTATTGCAAATAAAACGATCACAGGCGGCGCTGCTGTGACGATTGGACGAAATCACCGCCATCCGTCTCGCCTGATCCCTGCAAACAAATTTCTTACTTCTGTTCCCTGGGTTCCCGGAGCTGCAGGAGAATCGTGACGACGACATCTCGAGTTGTGTGCATCGGTTTTCCTCCGCCCCCGCGATATCTCTCCTTCTATTTTTGCACGCCCGCGTCTCAATTCGCCGTTTTCAAACGTCGCGAAAAACTTTTTCGCTCAACCTTTTCACCTCGCTGATTCCCCGCGGAACAAGGCGAGCAAAGTGAGAATTTTTCACGCTAGTCTTCGTGCGCACGTTTCGCTGAAAAAATATTACGTATAGACAGATTCGACCCTCACTCGATACGGACCTGCCTAGAACCCGGGGTTGTTTTTTTGCTTGTTTTTTCTTTTTCTTTTTTTTTTTCTTGGACGGCTGGTGCGGGCGGAGAGAAGCGGAGAAAGTAAAAGGGGGAGTGAAAAGGAGGGGAGAACAAAAGTGGTAGGATAAAAAAAAAAATAAAAAAATAAAAAAATCAGCAGACGGAACGGAACGACGACGTCTCGGAAAACTGCAGACGTCGGCGAGTTACGACGAACAAACTAGTACGAGAATTTTACCCTGCAACATCGATTCTTTACGTATAACATACATGTATATAATTATTTCGGCGCCTTGATTTTTACGTTTTTAAAACGATCCGAATGCGATTTCATCCGCGTACCGTGTCGTTTCTACTTTATAAGGAAACGATTTTTTACCGCCGTTTATGCAGGAAAATGTTAATCGATCGAGTTTTTTTTTTTCTAATATTTCAATCGCATTGACAATAAAAGCAAAAATTGTAAAATTTAACGACAAATTTTATCGTTAACTGTGATCGATACTGTTTTAAATATTATTAACGTAAGATTCGATATTTATTCGGAGACTGCGTGGCGACAGGTGAAAGAAATGGTAAAATAAACATGGAAGAACATATTTTTACTGAAAATAATACCTAACCGAAATGGTATTGCGGCCTGAAATTTTTTTTCTCCGATTCAAACGGCTGCTTTTTCTTAACTACGCGTGGATATAGCCATGAACGTGTATAAAATTGCAGGGATTCCTCGAGGAGCAGCAATCCGCGGGAAAAGTTCGAGCGCTTATAATTACAAATTTTTCCTCGGCGTTTTCGGGAGAGAAAAATAATTCTCACGAAAGTAACTCGCGGGGTATTTATTCGACTGTTTATATCAAGCTCTTTGCACGATTATCCATTAACCCTTTCAGTCATAGAATCCATTAAAGTGACATCCATTTTTTTCTCATTTTTCTGCATTTTCAGTTCAGTATAAGAAATATTTTTTCCTAAAACGCATTTTTGGGAAATATGAGGCCAATTTAAAAGTCCCAATTTTCAAATAAATATCGCGGCCAAAGTTGAGTCGGAAATAAAGTCTTATATGTAACACAGTAATAAAAGTCAACTTTGTTCCCTTCTTACATAATGTACTATTTCTTCACTTGACTTTGTTCACCGGCTCCCGAAGTTCCTCTGGAGCATCACGAATCCTCGATACCGAAGACTCGAAATCCCAGATTCCAATCCCGGCGGAGTCTGCCGACAAAGTTTGAAACCGCAACGACGTGAAGTTGGTAAAATGCCTGCACGTTGCTCTTCGAAAAATTGCAGCAATCTAGTTCGGTCGGGTTTCCCTTCAAAAGCGGTCAAAAATTTTAACAAACGTGTTGCGGCAACGATGGGAAAAATAATAAAAAAAAAATCTGCCGAAAGGATCCCCATCGTACAAAAAAAAAAATTTCCCCACCGCTTGTTCGCTAATTTTCGCGCTTTTGGTGGAAAATTTAAAGCTCAGAGTCGAAGGTAATCCCGGCGGAGTTAAGGGCAGTCCGCACTTCCGGTCGGAAGGGGCGGCGGTTTAGCCTGGCTAAAGGCGTTGCGGCGGCTCGGCAATAATTGATAACGCCCGGTGAAAATCCTTCGCGAAATTATCCTAGCGGTGAAGACGCGCTACGGGCCGGGTTTCAAGGCACCCGAACACTTTGAATATCGACGAACGCGTCAGGAGAAACGTTCCGAAGCATGCATCCGTGTCCCTACATACACCTTCGCTTATCCGTATAATATATATGCCTGTAGACGCGATGCTTAGGACATGAATTGAAAATGTTTCACTTTTTACTGTGCGGCAAAATGTTTGTCTTACAGGTAAAAATGCTTATAGTCAAAAATGGACTGTCGGGCGTTTCAGAAAAGAATAATTTGCGATTTTCCATCGTGGTACTTGAAAACTTTTTTTAAATTGGAAGAAAGGTTCTGGCAAGAGATGACCGTTTTACGTTATGCGGAAGATCGCGCTCAGTTGATTTTTCGCTATTGTACATTTAGAAAAAAAAAAAATTTATTAAGAATCGTGAGTAACATTTTTTTTTTTTTATCGCTTACATCAATCATAACATCAATTTATGTCGCAAAGAAGACTCGAAATTGTAATATTATGCCTCTAGTTGATGTTTGAGAATTGTATCTGACGATTTTTTCATTATTAGTTCAATCTCGTAGAATAGTTATAATTTAATACGAACTTTTGATTTAGGAGAATAAGATTCCCGGTTGTGATTTATCGCTGTCTTATGGATCGTGATCTTTGAATTGAATGTACAAACGTCAGGAAAGAGAAATAATAATTAAAGTGCTACAACGTGTTTCTTGACAAATTCAGAAAAAAAAAAAGTGAAAAAGAGTGAAAAATCAAACGAACGCGATCTTTCGCGTAACGTAGAACGCTCATATTTTGACAGAACCTTTCTTTTAACCAAAACAATAACTTTTTACGAGGTGCAACGATGGAAAACCGCATAGTATTTTCTCCTGAAACACCCCGATACACCGAGTTGTGGGTGGTATACACCTGCCTGAAGATGTCTAGTAGGCAAGAAGCAAATATTGATTTCAAGTAAACTCTGCATTATCGTTATTACTGCGGTGTCATTTCGTTATTACTACTTTCCGAAGTGACATACATAAGTATATGACACGGAGTAAAATCGATACCAGATCCCGTAAAGCGATAAGATATATAAAAAAAAAAAAAAAAACAAAAACAAAACTCTCGTCCTGCGTGCACTTTACAAAAAGCGGTATTGTTAAACTTTTTTTCAAAAGCGACGATAGCAGTTTCCGTAGGTTTCGGGTTGCAAACCGAACAAACCGTGTTGGAAATAAAATGAAAGTATACAGTGGCAAAAATTGTGCCGTGTTAAAGGGATCAGAGGGATTCGATTGTCCGAGAGATAGCTGCAGGACTCGAGTCTGCAGTTTGGAGGGAGAATTTTGCAGCGTGGGTCGAATAACGCAGAGTCGTGTAACTGGAGCAGCGCATTGCGAGCGGCTATATATGGTGAAAACGGGAGATCTGCTCCGTTCTTATCCGCGTATTACAGTCTCTTGGAGGATAATTTCCCCGACATCTGTTAGATGATACAGTCGCGTTTTTTGAATCCGTTGGAAAATTGGAGGAATCGTTTGATCGTCGATGACGGATCGATAGATCGTTGAATAATAAACATTCCATAGATTGTGCAAATTTTTTCCAGGTCGTATTAAAAAAGCGGTTCTTAGCCTGCAGAATCGTGTTTAAAATCACGCGCATCAACGATTCGCTGCATTGTCTCTCGACGGTGCGGCCAGTCGTATAAACGTACGGATACTTATTTTACGTCAATTTGCAGAACGGTTGGAACAAACTAATCAGCATAATCGAGTCGACCGCCGCCGCAAAGCGCAACGATTCAATTAGCGGCGACGGCCGGCTTTTAGCCGCTTTAAAACGAGTAAAAAAGAAAAAAAAAAACGATTTAACAAGAGCATTTCTAGTTACCTGATTTCTATTTTCTTTCACTGCATTCGTTTGTTCGATTGTTCATTTTTCGCTATCACAAAAAAAAAAAAAAAAAAACGGCATATACCGCGTGTTTTTATATTTTTCAGGAACATTACATAATTACCTATTTTTCAGAGATTCGTAAGAATAACGACAATAATTATTTATTTACACGTATTTTGTGTTAAGAAAAATTCAGTTTCTGAACAGCGAAACGTAATATACAGAAAAATGTAATTGGTGTTCTTTTTTTGTGAAAACTTATTCTATAACACAAAATTGTTGGCGAAAACTATATTTTTGCTGTCCGAAAGTGTAAAAAAAATTTTTTTTTCGATAAATAAATATAATTTTTGATTAAAAATTCCGTACATCTCGCGATTTCGATCAAAGGTATGAAGATTCGAACGATCAACGAGAATTCCAAGTTGTGGAATAGTTTTCTCTTTTCTTCACTCAGATGGTGAAGAAGTGCAGGGAATGCAATATAAGAAGGAACGGAGTCATAAACCGGATCATCTTCGATATCTCCCGTCCTTCGGCGTCTGTCTAATTATTCGTAACGAGTGATTCGCCCCTTAATTCGAGCGATGCAACTGCACTTAAATACGAGCACCGATCACGGGGTCCAATAGCAATCGTCCCTAGCTGCAATGCCGGAGAAATTGGCGCGTCGGGTTCCTGACCGCGCACAACCTTCGTCATGCCCCGGATCACCCCCGGATCCGTTGTAGGTAGAGAGAGAGAGAGAGAGAGAGAAGGAGAGAGAGAGAAAATGGTACCCTGAACCAAACTGCCTGGACTTTGAGTGCCCGGGGAGTTTGAGACTCGAGTCGAGTCGAGTCGAGTCGAGGCGTCGCGACGCGCGCTGACGTTTTCCCCTCGTCGTCGTTCAGGGCAGCGATGCGTGTCTGAGGGGGGGGATGGATGCACAACGCGGGTAGTTTTAACCTCAAACCGGCCGGGGGATGTTTTCAATTTGGAAGCGTCCCCTCCTCGCCGGTTTTTAAAATTAGAAAATTCTCCTTGAGGGTACGAAGGGGGGAAATTAACATGTTTATTGTAATTCGAATTCGTGCAGCGACGGAGCCTCACAAACTTCCTACATTCGCCTATAATCCGCGATCTGGGACATTGATTGGGTTAAATATAACCTGTCCAGGTGTAAGTGCGTTGTACGCGTCGGTTACGAGGGGAAACGAAGAGACTGATAATATCGGTTGCGGGGTGTTTACAAAAAAATTATGTCACAGGTATCGGCTCGGGGTGAAAGAGAGAGAGAGAGAGAGAGAGACGTAGGGAGTTCAAAAAATTTGAAGAAAGGTGGCTACCTTTCTCCAGATTCGATGAAAGGCTATACCGTTAAACGGACTACAATAACTCGTTTACGAGTTGTCCAACGGTGAACGACGAGGGGGTTGAATATACAGACGATACATGGTATAGTATAGGCATTTTTCGTTGCAACTTACATGTCCAATATTCGGCTGGGTAAATCAGTCCGCGGTAGACACTCGGTGAATTTTGAATAAATAGATCCGAAGAAACTACCTCGTGATAATATAACAATAATAACAATATCGAAAATAAACAAATAAAAAGATGCCAATATATCCGACCAGTCTTCGTTCTCGCAGCGAATTTCAGTAGATGCAGCGATACGGTACAACTGCGATAGAAAAAAAAATAATAAATTTTAGCGTACGCGTGCGAGTATGAATATAATAGAAATGTGAAATGTTAAAATCGGTATCCGCAAAATTCGTATCTGGCTGCGGATGAAACGCGGCGTAATCACCGGCTCATTATCCCGATCTATTTACCCTCCGCGTCGGAGGCGCGACTGCGTTTGCTGCGGGAAAACTCGGGCGGGTTTTCGCAGCTCCGGTGGCCGGGCACTGAGGACGTCGTTCGGCTGGGCGCGTGGGGTGCTCGACAACGACGTCGGCGTCCCGGAGCTCCGGGTGGGGGTTGCGCAGCGCGCCCGGCCGCCTCTCGGCCTCCCCGCCTCTCCACCCCCGAAGCTCGCCCGGCCGTCGAGCACCCGGCCGCCGAAAACCGCCCCAACCAACCCCCAGAGCCACCCCAGGGCGCCAGCCAGGTCGAGCAGCGATCAGCATCGAGCCGAACTCACTCTCTCTCTCACTCTCTCTCTCTCTCTGGCTCTCCGGCTCGCCTTCGACGACGCGTGTGTTGGTGCCGTGCAAGCACAGAGCAGCCGCAAGCTCCCTGTACCTGTTGGCGGCTTTATAAACCCTGCAGTTCCTACGGGAGACTTGAGAGAGCGATTGACAGGTGCGGCTGTAACGCAAACTCCCGATTTGCAAAACCGTCTCGACTTCTATCCTTGTCATCTCGCCACGCAGTTTGTAGTTTGATCAACGTGCGAATCGAGAGAATCACCGCAGGTTTGCGAAAACTTTGAATCGTCGCCTACCGCGACGAGCCAAAATCTCATTTTCACAGAATTTCAAACGATTGATGAATGAAATTTGCAATCAAGGTGGCCGGAAAATTTTTGGAAGAAAAATTTCAGTTTTATCAAGACCTCAGAACCTAGTTTTCACCGACATTTTCCCTGTTCTAAAAAGTTACTAAGACCTAAATCGTTCAGCTTGTTGACTATGTATTCGGTTAAAATTCAATTCGAATTCCAAGAAACTAGGGAACGGGAAAATCCAAGGGATGGTAAAATACTGAAATGCACCAATGAAAAAAAAAAGAAGATATCGCCGTTCTATGCAAATAACTATAGATTAATTTTTAATCATCGCTTCGATGATTCTTTCATTCGATATCCCAATATACATTATAATATAATATGAACTTCAAAAAAAAAAAAAATTTGCTCACCCCCAGATTTCTTTTACTACAGGGTCAAGTTGAATGAACATGCAGGGCCGCCGGGGGGCGTGATATTCCAGGATCGTATAACTATACGTCGGATTTATACGCGGAGTATTGTTACCCCCGGTGGTTGAATTGACACCAGCCAAACGAAATGTTGAATTCGCATGGCACGGTACCGTAAGCCAGTGCGGAGGGCCACAATATTCAAATACCTGTATATGGAAAACGATCGATGGAAATTCTTTGTCAAGAAAAGCCGCGATTTCTTTTTCTTCTATACTGATTTCGTTTCTTTATTTCTCTCGCTTTCTCCCCCTCCCCAACCTTTTCCCTCTATTTCATCCCCCTTATCGTTGTTCCTCAAACGTATGCCGCGATACCACCCGGTCTACATTTTGTAAGAAAATATTTACCTATATATATATATACAGGATTTTCCGAGCGTTTCCATAAGGTTTTCCCGGCGTATTTTTCCCTCTTCCTTCTTTAACTGGATTCCTTTCGCTCCCTACGCGTACATCGACTGATCTTGTGCAGTTTTATTCCACTTCTTCCTTATGTCTATTCGCCCTCTTCTTTTCATGGGCGGGGATTTTTTATTGAAGGCATTTCGTGAGAGCGAAATTCGTCCTGTTATTCCTTCGGGACAGCCTCGCGGATGTGGGCGACGAGAGGCGGACGGAGGGGGAGGTTATGCCTGGTAACGTTTTCCCCCTTTGTATCAAACGCCTAATCTAATCGTCTCTTCTCTCGACGATCGAGGCGCTGTTATTTCGCAAATTACTAAATCAATGCTACCGAATAATATTATCCAGGGCATATAGACAGAATACACACACACGCTCACACACACACACACACACACACATATATATACATACAAGCAAGGTGTGCACATACCTATATACCATACCTAGCGATCACTTAATTCATACATAATGCGGTGCGGATTTTCTCATTCGCATTAACATCTTTCGTATAATTCGGCAAATGGAATTAGAAAATTAATAATGCACACCTTAAGCATTATGTCTATACATATCCGCGGTCTCAGACTGTACAATTTCAATCGAGTCTCAAGACGTAGTCTCGTATTATTTTTTTTTTTTTGGTTATCTACTATTCTTTTGCCGCGGTACGTTAATTCTCATATCTTTCCACGTATTATCCTCTGTTGTGTAAACGGTAGAAAAGTTAGTTTGTTTTTTCGGTTCAATTTACCTGTTTGTTCATTTCTTTTATCCTCAGTCACGATCACAGAACGGACAGCCGAAAATGCGACGAAGAAGAATTGATTCGAGGTGCGAAAATATACAACTGTCTGACAATACCGCGAGAAAGAAAAGGGAAGAAAATGACCGTCTAATGTATTTATAATATGCATGTTCGCGAGGTATCACGTGTATATATATATATGCGAAAAATCCAATCAATCGCGCTAGGGAGGAAAGGAGTAGGTAATATTTGATGACGTGTAACGTTGCTGGTACGTAGATACGTCTTGTATAATGTAAATTTATGAAACCCTTATACCTAGAGAGAGAGAGAGAGAGAGAGAGAGAGAGAGAGAGAGAGAGAGAGAGAGAGAGGAGAGATTCTGCAGGTTGCACGGGATATTTTAGCACGGAATTATAAATGACATTTAAAATATTTAAGGCGGATCTGGTCGACGAGAGTGAGGATATCAGTTCTACGGATGGTAAATATACATCTTCGGTGTAAGGAAAAGGGAAGAAAAAAATAAAAAAAAAAAAAAAGAAATGAAAAAGAAGAAAGGTAGAAAACTGGAGGTTAAAAAACGAAAAAAGGAAGGGAAAAAGGGAGACTCTGTAAGTGGGCGTGGGCAAGTGAAGCGGTTGAGATTGATAGCCGGTGGAATGGTGAACCAACTTACGCCTGACGAAAGACGTCAAGTGTGTTTTTCCCGATAAAATTACCAAATTCCCGCATTTCAACGCTACGGAATATCTCCGAGTGAAGATATAAAATTCGCGTGTAGGTATGCATACCTGTAAAGATATAACATCACGCTTTGCATGAGAAGCGAAGAGTCTGCAGTGCACGTTGAAACGTATCGATAAATCCATTGTTAAAAATGAAGCGTATTGGAAGGAAGGAGAGACTAAATAAAAATGAAGCTGAATTTAAAAAGAAACGAACCACTCGAAAGCGAAGAAACTCGACCTTGCAGATTCATTTTATTTCTCCCGCAGAAAATGAAACGCGTGTAGTTACTCGCTCTTTCATGTTTTGTTGATTTCTCACAAGAAATGATCTGTAAAGCTTCTGTGTTACGGGGAAAGAAATGAGACGGTGACGAAAAAAGGTAATTGTGAGGTGTGGTCCAGGTGTAAAGAAAAAAAAAAAGAACCTCGTTAAACGAAAACTGCTCGAGCGGCGATTATGTTGATGCCGATATTACGTTATGGCTTTTGCAGCCTGCTGCCTCCGAGATTAGGTCTTCAATTAGATCGCAATTGTTGGCCAACTCCGCATGGCAGCTAATTAGGGTTTGGCGTATACCTATAGGTATGAAAATGGACGATGTAGGGCGCGGCGAGCATGAGCGTTTTGATCGTGATCATCGTGAGCGTGCAGAAAAGTAGGTAGCGCGGTTATGCGGAAGAGGAAGAAGAAGAAGAAAAAATAAGGGAGAAATTTTTCCCGGCTTGTTCTTGAAAGTTGATTACGTGATTGATGTTATCTACCGAGTCGTGCGAGTGGGTACATGTAAGTTATGTATATATATTGCTGCAACCTGGGCATTGAGGAAAAATAGGAGAAACTTATTCCATTTAAATAGGGATTTCAAAACTAAATTTATTCCGCTAACCCAAGGATAGCGGTTTTACGACGATCGGGTGATCTATGCCTCTCGGAAATCTGCCGCCGTCGCGTTTCTTATGGACAAAGTTCATCTCTGCATATACGATAGATAAGTTTTACACACAATTGTAGATACGATTTACGGAAATTGAGATTTCCAGTGTTTTGCTAAATTTTCAAATTCAAAGGCATAACCCCGACGGATCGATAAATATATGCCAGCTGTTATCGGGCGTAGCGTGACGTATTTACGTTGAAAAGTTTCGTCCTTTGCACGCGAGACAATTGGAGAAAATAAAATTCTGAGTGCAGGGTGAAAATTCCCTCTAAGTAAACGGTACAACTGAGCTGGGTGGATAATTTAGACCCGTTTCCGTACGCCGGTGGAAATTCAGGGGTTGAAAATTTACGGACGATATTTGATGCGCGCCGCGTGTTTAGACTTTATTAGTTACAGTGCTGCAGAGCCGGTTGCACGGAACAAGGCGTTTATCGGCGCCAATTTCGAAAATCGCACATTTACTCAGCGAGTTTCGCGACAATAATGCAGAAAACTCAACGTCGCGGGTTAACGCAATATCGCGTTATACGACGTAATAAAAACTCAGTTGCAGTTATAGAGGCAGAGTCGAGTTTATTCCCTAATAGTGCGGTAACCCGATAGTGAGAAACCTCAGGGCACGCGATACGTTATCACGATTTGCGATATCGAACACGTCGCGAATTCTTTCCCTCGGTTTTTCTTCGATTTTTTTTACTTACGGTTTCGTCTGATTGGAAACGTTTAATACGCGGGGTACTTCACTATTGAGAATTTACCGAGAGCGTTTCACGTGGGCGTATGAAGCGATCAGCCGTAGTAATGAGCGGTGGTGCTCCGGTTGTTTAATTGAGCGAATGTAGAACGCGGCGCAAAATGAACGAGACAGTTTACGGAGAAATTCAGAACGTAACGCAGTTGGGGATTACCCGGAATCTCTGCTTCAAACGATACACACCAACGCAAGGTGCATGCATAAATAATACACGTTAGGTAGGGTAATTAGATCGTCTTAACGAGTAATGGGCAATTAGTGAATTCGCAACCCTACGCACACACAAGTAATATCGCACGATATACACGCAGCATAATATGCAATACGCGCGTTTCAAGTTTAACGGCCTTTCAAATGACAAACCTGGTTTAACGTACGGGTAATGCGAAATGATGGATTGCCGTTGAACTTTGGCGCCCTGTGGGAACTATTTTTCAGCAATTTCATTTACAATTCTTACAGCTAATCTAAGCTCTGTATTAACACCTAACGTATCTTCGATCTCATGTCCCGTATCCGTACATCGGCCCTTCTGCATAAGCCCTTTCCATATCCTCAGAGTTTCGTCTTATCCGTCTACCGATTGGTTCCAGGTCTGCGTAGCATTTAGGAAATACACGATCTATCGCCGCTGTGGCTTCTTCCTTGGTTACGTTTCTTGCCGCCATCACCGAAGTCATCGCCTTGATCTTGACACATTCCTGAAAGAGGAATCATTTTGTCGAGTTCGAAACTAAGCCGAGTTTACGATGAAAATACTTATTCTCTTGAAATGTATGTATGTACAGCAATGTTCATCAATGGGTTCTCAGTGGTTCAGTACTTTTTTGAAATCAAAACAGGGTCGAGGTTTTTTTAAGCAAAGTTTACGTGACACTGACTAGCAATGCAAAAAAAGAAAGAAAGAAAGATTGTTTCAGTTTTGATTTTAAAAATAGTAACCCACTGAAAACCCATTAATGAACATAACTGTACAACGATTTGCAACACATACTCCGTGGGTTTGGCGTACGTTGAATGGTGAGGCGGAGCCTTCGAACCAAGCACTCATAAAACTACAATGCGTAAGGTTTGCGGCTCTAATTTCCGTGCAGGCAAGGTGATCCAGGTTTTTGAAGTCTAGGTCATTTACACACCAGTCGAACATGTGTATCATCTCATGAGACATAACTCCGCCGACTTGATTTTCCGTTGGTGCTGTGTTTTGGCATACAACTATCTGAAATTAAACGTTCTTTTGTTATAATATTAAGAAACGAATTATTATAAGTTGCCCGTTACTTGTGCAACTTTCCAATGATTAATTAGGGGAACCAAATTTCATTGACTTTTCTTAACACATTGCATACCTGATTTGTTATTGGATCGTATCCTCCGGTTACAGCGTGATCACACACTTCACAAGAAATGTGTCTTCTGATATCGAAGGGGCTGAAAATTTTTACAGTGAGAATCATAAGGATGTCAATAAACTTCTCTTAGCACGGTTAAAGAAAAAGCAGCTTGTTATGTTTGATATCATGAAACAAACTGAGAATTTACTCGCTAATTATATAATCAATTGCGACTGTAAATATTATGTGATAAAACGTAGAATGTAACAGTTTGCAAGTTACCATCCATTGCTTTTGAGGCTAGCCATCATTAGTTTGATCACGGGATCTGAAAAATTACATAACAACCTGAACGATTGATACATTTTGAGAAATAAAATATCCTCATGTACGGTAACAGATTGATCAACGTTAGATTTTTAGTCTGTGTACCATTTCAATCGGCTTAAAAGATGCGTTGAAAGTAAAGAAGCAGGAGAACTTGTGAGGGTTGCATCATACGCTACAGATATGTGTATATACGTACGCTTAACGACGCAGGAGTAAACATTTCGTTCGCATTTCATTTTATCGAGCTCTTCCCTCCCTTCTAATCCCATAATTCGACGAGTCCATGTAGGCTTGTACTTCGCCCCTTTTCTTTCAGGGTACAAATCGTAGCCCCAATTGTCGTTATTTGGTGAGGAATTGCTTTGCGTTGACTGGCTGAACTCAGGTTCTTTGGCCGATGTCGACGAGTCGTTGACTGAAGTCATTATCGAATAAATTGAGATCGGGTAAAAATCAAATGCCCCAAACAATTTCTATACTTATTCATCCAACCGGTCATTAATTCTCAACATGAATTTAAACCGGCGCCAGTCACCTTGTCGTCTCTAACCCTTAAACCAACCAACTTTGTAGGTTATGAGTGCTCATGTGCTACGAACAGCCATAGACGCAATATAAAAATATGAAATACGCACTCGAAGAGAAAACTCGATTCATAACCGAATGACGCTATTGGCCGGGTTCAACGGAAAAACCAATGACGAATCACGCCCTCATGTTCCGTGATTTCATTGGAATCACGTATCTAGATATTTTTGAGTTTATGGTCTTTAGAGTATTTCCCGAATTCGGATTACGTCAAACCTGTGTTTATTGAGTTTGTGTATTCGACGAATTTAACAACGTTCGTACATTCTAATTTTTAACATTTTTGACCGTATAAGAATTTCGACGGATGTTTTAAGGTAAAATCTGGTTACTTACACTCATTGTGTAGCAGTGTGTCAATTTTTTTTAAGGTTATGGGCCAGTCGTAAATTGAATTTTAGCGTTTCTAGGTTCAATATCATGCCTGTACACTCATAATTTCATGATTTATTGACAAATGAAATCACATCTTTCATTGATACAGTTGTTTCGCAGCTACTTGGTATTCGGATCATATTGAGAGAGCAACGATGGCGCATTACAAGGGAGCGGCCAGCGAGGCTGGTCGAGCGATGCAGCTAATGAAGAAGCGAGAGATTGCACAACAGGAGATAGAATTGCGGAAAAAAAAGATAGAAGATGATCTGAAGATCGATAACATAGAGAATAAATTTGCCACTCATTACGACGCCGTAGAGCAGCAATTAAAAACGTCAACAATCGGTCTGGTGACATTGAACGAGATGAAGGCTAAACAGGAGAATATAGTGAAAGAACGCGAGAGAAAATTGGCACAAAAAGAAAGGGAGAAGGAGCAGGAAAAGGAGCGAGCACTGGCAGCTAAGCAGGCGGAAAAGAATAAGCAGAAAAGGCAAATTCAGGCTTTGTCGTTTGACCTAAACGAGGACGAAGATGGAGAAGAGGGATCCGGGGCTGAGTCTGACGCTAAATCCGAGACGTCGGTCGCCTCAAATCAGTCCAAGGGTATTGACGATAAATCGGCAATGCCTCTGCCTAAGAAGATTAAGAAAAATCCTGACGTTGACACGAGTTTTTTGCCGGACAGAGAAAGGGAAGAGGAGGAAAACAGACTGAGAGAAGAACTGCGCCAGGAATGGGCAACCAAACAAAATGTGCTCAAGGAAGAGGAGATCGAAATTACTTTCAGCTATTGGGATGGTTCTGGGCACAGAAGGAGCGTTGTAATGAAGAAAGGTAGAGGTCTTTGATCGCTGTTACGTACTTTTGATTCTAACAAATTTGCCCAAATCACCTTATCGGTTATTATAAATTTATGCATGATTTTGTCACCAAGAAACTTGACTATTCCCATACTAATTAGCATTAGTTTACACTGTATGCAGGTAACTCGATTTATCAGCTGCTTCAACGATGCCTAGAAGTTTTGAGAAGAGAATTTAGCGAGTTAAAGACAGTCATGGCTGACCAGCTGATGTACGTCAAAGAAGATTTGATTTTACCCCACCATTACACATTCTACGATTTTATAGTGACTAAGGTAATCGCATCATTATATTCTTTTCCTTCAAATCACGCGAAACTTTTGTAGAAAAGCTTATAAATTATTTCACTCTACAGGCTAGAGGGAAAAGTGGTCCTCTGTTCACATTCGACGTTCATGACGACGTTAGAATGATGCACGACGCCTCAGTTGAGACGGAAGAATCTCACGCTGGAAAAGTTTTATTGAGGTGATCGGACAATCTACGTTTTTTTTTTTAATATATCGAAGTTTCTAATACTGTGTATATTATTGTATCGTATTAAATTTCTTTTCAGATCGTGGTATGAGAGAAATAAGCACATTTTCCCAGCCAGCAGATGGGAACCGTACGATCCGACGAAAAGTTACGACAAATATACAGTTTCAGATAAAAATAAAAAGAAAGACAAAGTCTGAGGGTCAGACGGACAATGAGCGAGCGATATTGTCCAGTTAGATAAATTGAACACCATCATCACTACTGACTGAAACTTACCAAGGTTACGAAAACTTGAGCGATTTTTGTAACCGTGAACATAACGGAAAAGTTATTTAATAAATAAACAACCAATTCGAGCTACAACGAAGCTGTATAAACGTAATTTATCACGAATAATGAATTTTACAATCAATCGTTTAAATAAACGTTGCGAATTTCTATAATTATCATTTACAACACCAAACGCACAAAAGTTCCGTCGTAAAATCAGTCACATAACTTGGTTTAATTTAAATTAACATAAATCGTTCAAATTCCCGACAGCTTCAAGTCGCATTCTCGTTCTCCTCGTCTTTGATGTTTAGTTCCTCAACGTCGTCGGTCGGATGTTTAAACTGGAAGAGCGGCATCGTCGCTCTGGCTTCCTTGACCAATTCGCTAATCGCCGTCCTCGATATTGTCGGAGATTCGCTGACGTTTGCCGAAGAAATGGAATTTTCCGGAAGCACGTCGGTCCCGGAATTTGAAAATTCGGTAGAAAACCGGGAAACGGAATTGAGAGAACTGCCGGATTCTCGCTCGGCGTAAAACTCGTCGATCAAGCGTCGTATTTCACATTCGGATATCGGATGTATTATCTATTGTTGAGAAGCAGGAATATTCGGTTTAGAATTTCACGCAATTATAGTTGTACGATCAATTTTCCTCGGTGTAATTACTCAGCGCAAAAGGTTCATCGAGTTACGGATTATACCTGAGTACCAGACTCGGCCAAAGTTCGGAGCGAATTGAGGACGGCTTGTTCCTTTACAACGAGTATTTCATCCCGCGTGTAAGCTCGCTGATCTTCCTCGGATTTCCGGTATGATTCGGAGTTAATATTCTTCCAAAAAAAAAAACGACAATACAAATGAAATTGACGAATCTAATTATCGTTGATAATTATGGGTGAAAACGGAACATACCGCGATTTTCTCGGTCAAATTTTTCAGAAGCTCATCCGCCTCCCTGTCTATAGTGTAAGGCGTGAAAGATGCGGTTGTGGAAAAACTGGCAGAAGTGCTTCTCTGATCCTCCTCTTCGTCCGAGCCTTCGACAAGTTCTTCAAGTCGTTTTTTTTCCTCGTCTGTTAAGGCGAGACTTCCCATGGCCCTCGAAGCCAACTGACGATAATGTCGCATCAGGTTTAGTGAGATCATCGGCCTTCGATATTACGAAATTAAAATAAGAAGAAGATAAGAGAAATTTGGCCCTGCAAGCTCACTTCTTTATTTCTTTCGATAAAATCCTCCCTTCGTTTCTCGATGCTTTTCAATTTTTCCTCGAGTTTATCCCTCTTCGATTTCCGTGATTCCTCTTCATCCCCGGAAGATGCAAGATCCTCCAAGTTATCCTCCATTTCCGGTTGATAAATTGGTCGAACCGTGACACCGTCGATTTCTTCGCTTTCTTCATTATTCAAGGAATCGAAAATGCGTTAAACAGTTACAACGAATGAACTGTACAATAATTCATCGACTGCAATTACGCAGTAAATAATTGTCTTTTTCTTCAGTACCAGATATCTGCATAATTTTTTGACTCGTAAAATATTAAATTCGTACCTTCCTGTTGTTCCATATCCGTAGAATTAATAAGTTTGAAAAAATCCTTCGAATTTTCAGCAAGTTTTCCAGTTTCCGGTGCTCTGAGATTTTGAAGCTTTCGTAATTTCTTGCGATTTAAAAGCTGTTCTCGAAAAGTTTCCTCGGCAGCTTTCTATATTGTTTACATTACTTAAATTACAAACTTGTCCTTTTTTCTTTTTCTCTCTTTAGAAATTACAAGAGATCAGGTCCTGCGACAAGTGTTTGATATCTGTCACAGTTAAATCATTAAGTTCCGCCGGTTGCCAGGAGTTACAAACACACATGTATAATAACTGTAGCATCAAACCCGGGATCAATAAAAGAAAAAAGACACATACTGTACGTCCACACACGCGTTATACGCATAAACGCAGGTATACTACGTATAGCGAATTGTACGCATTGATTATATACCTTGACTTTTGCATTAAGTTCATCGATGCAGCCGTCGAGCCGACCGATATTGAAAATTTCCTTTTCAATCGCCGATTCGTTTCTCACGGCGTTCGACCACCGGGAAAGGTCGTCATCGCTAAACAAGGAAATGTCCCAGTTCCCGACACAGTAAAACTGACTTTCGCTCTTAGCCGTTTTCGAATCACCGTCAGTCTCGCGTTTCGCCGCCGAATCCAAGGACTCCTTCAGCTCCGAAACAGTCTCCAGGATGCCGCGGTATTCGATCTGCAATTCCCGCAGCTCGGCAACCGAATCTTCTAGTATCAAACACCGCGTATAGAATTTTTCACAGTCCCAACTTGCATTGGAAAAAACGGTAGAAAAGATCGGAGCTACGAGTCGAACTCGTGAGACAGAGTTATTCGAGTCGATTGAAATTTTGAAGAACCCTATTTCGCGCCCATCGTATTTTCAACCGCAACGTTTGGCAGGACGATGCTACCTCGCTTTGGTCTCCACGATATTTCCTCCTCGTCCTCCTCTTCGTCCCGAATCGCATCCTCGTTCATGACTCGATCCGTTTCCGGCAAGGACGAGTCTTTATCCTCGGAGGAAGTCGTCGACTCGAAAGCGACGATCTCCGTTTCCTCGCCGATCCTCACTTTCGACGGAATTGCAGCCCTCGATGAACGCGAAGGACTAGAATGACCCCATCGAGATCGGGAATTTCCTCGAGCATTTCCTCCACACCTTCGTACTTCCGTGTCCGAGACTGCCGTCCGCTGATCGTCCTCGTCGTCGCTGCTTCCTTCCGTATAGAGCTCTTCTCCGGATATCCAGTGCTCCTCTTCGTCCTGGTGAAATTGAAAAAACAAAAACAAAAAAAAAAAAAAAAGCTAGGAATAACTGGTTCCGTTTGTTTTTCATATTTTCTCCTCCTCGAGGTTATCATTATTATTCAAAATATTAATAATATTCGAAGAAATCAAAGATTATTACACGTGTACTGCTGTTTTAATGGAAGCGATGAAGCTTACATCAGCGTTATATTTATCTTATACCCTTTAGTGGCATTTCTGTATCAATGTTCACATATTTGCCCTTTGGACGATCACCCTCCACTAGGGTTGATAATTATATCATATCGCATGTACGCGCGAATGTTGTTAATTTTCCAGCAACAATTGTGGAAAAACCGATTGTGAAATTGACTCGATTATCCGTGGGTGAAAACATTTTTCGTGTGTTTTCGTATCGTTTCGTAAAGAGAAGAAAATTCGCGAAATTTTTTTTATTTTTTCTCTCACGTTATACGTCATAAGTTTATCCTCTGAAAGTAGCGAATATGACCCTTCCTCACCTCTCTTTTGAGTCTTTCGATCTGAATCTGCGTCACAGCCGAAGACGGGCAGAACCGATGTCTTATCGAGCTGGGGCTTTCCTGCAGAGAGTCGTTGGACATGTCGTAGGTATTTACCTGTAAGATAACACAGATGTACGAAAATTATGTAACGTCGTTGAGTAAAACGATGGGCGGGGATACGTCTATAATACAGGCCAAGTGTATTATATACACTTTGCTATTATTACGTAGAATACACGATACGTAAACCGAAGTGGCCTGTACGTGTAACGCGGAGTTACGTGGACGTAGTTATAATGGATCAGATCGCGAATTATAATAACAGCAAAAGGAGTACGAGGTAAAAGAATGAAAATGACGGAGAAAAAATTTTTTTTTTTGAAAAACAACATAAACGTTTCAAAAAAGCAAAATATAATATCCATCACGTTCATTCTCGAGGTTTGCAAATTCTCGCAATTTTCAGTACATTATTATGTACATATGTATGTCTGTTTTTGTATACAATATACTTATTATTATCCACGTCATATGCATATTTCAACCTTGGTCGCTATTGCCAAATGTCATACTTTAATTTTAGCATTATATGTATACCTAGCGCTCGAAAGTAGCTCGGAAAATTTCAATTCGTTATATCAACGAATTCAGTCGGATTACAGATATCGTGAGTAATTTATATCGTATAATAATATATATTATATACGCGGTTACGGTGGTCCTTGGAGATACAGACGTCTATTTCTCACCGCATGAAATTTTTAACCGTAATTAATTGAATACATACAGACAGGAATATATGATTATGTTGGTAAAACCGGTATAATTGTATAATTATACTTGTAATTATAGTAGTCCACGCGCGTGGAAGAAAACCAACGTATTGCCGATTCGCTATTAGCAACGCGTTGTTTGACGAAGAAAACACAAAAAACAACCAATTGGAGTCACTCGGTTGAACAAATACAGCGAACGCGCTTCTGAAATCTTACCGTACGATATTATATCGTATACATGTATATATATATACACACACACACACACACACACACGGATGCACGCGTGCATTACAAGTGTTACCTATGCGTCACGTCAAATCTGTATGCAATTACGCGTCGCGTTTCTTTCTCTATAATAAAAAATATTCAAACAAGAAATCTGATGAAAACCGCAGCACGATAGAAAAAACAACTAACGAAACAAAGGAAATTTGTGCACACAATAAAAAGATTATACACATATAGAATCGTATTAATATGTATAAAACACGTGATGATATAAGTAGTTATGTATAAAATAAAATAAATCTTCTGTACAGATCGTAAAGATTTTCAACGTATATAATAAACAAAGAAAAATGGGAAATTTATTTATTTTTTCTTCCTTTTATGAATAATCTTTTAATCTGCAGAACAAGGAAACGAGGAAGAATTAACTCACCAGCTTATCTTCATCAGAGTGTAGATATATTTTAATTACGTATAAGAAGGGAACGAAAAAAATGTGTTTCAAAAGTTTCTCCGCGTTCCAGACAAGACGTCAGAGCCTCCGTCCCCAGCCGAGGAATCGCGGTGAATAAGAATACTATATGTATAGTATAAATAAAACAGCTAGCGCACTGGAAGATGAGACAGCGACACTGCGTTTGCGATGGTGTTTGTGGATCATCCACTTCGTCGTCTCCACACACGTGGCGCGGGAAGAATTTTACAGCTCGGTCACTTTTCCGGCCTGAATTATACCGCGCGCCGTGCTTGCAGGCGATCACATGAGGCTTTTACACATCGTCGTTGCAATATATGCGAAGAATCCTACTTACCGACTGGTCCTTTGATTCTAGGAGAAACCCACTTACCGACTGATCTTTTGATTCTGCGCGAAACGCTTGATATCCATTTACGTATGTGCGTACATGCGCACATGCAAATACGTATAATGATGCGTAAAATAAATGTGTCCCTTGCGCACGTACGGTGGACTCTTCGTAACTTCCTGCATTCGGGGCGGAGCTTTTCCGCAACGCGAAGCGAAGTAACGCGGAGTCCTCTATAGATCCACCTTTTATCGATCATGCAATGTCTAATTTGTTGGGTTTTTTTTTCTGGTGCACAATTACACGGTTGTTCAATTACTCATAACTAGCGTTGGCAATTTAACGACTGCCTGTTTTTGTACCAAAGTTTAAACAAAGTTTATCAGATTTATTTAAACTCAGCATTACGTTGTTATTTACGTACGCATGAATATAATTTTTTTTTTTCAAGATTTCAAGGTACACATTTGCCGCATTCGTAATGAGCGACAGTACATGTAGCTTTAATTAGATTAAACACGTATAACTGTACTTTGTCACGGAAAAAGTTGTGCATGTATATTTAATGGCTGTTAATCTGGATATTTCAATCGTTGGTATAAGTAAATACGATGATTTGAAACGGATAGTCGCGGACCAGAATTCCGTTTTCAACAAATTGTTGTAACGAGAGTGGAAAGAAACTGAATATAAAAAATTGCTGATATTTACAGAGACAGAGATTTGACTGACTTGGGGTCCATGTAGGTGATGTTTTCGGGAAAATGATCCATGATAATAAATTTTTTCTCGTTTGGCTGATTGAGAGTGTCTAAAAAACCGAACCAGTAGATTACCAGCCCGGGTCCAAATCTGTTCCAGTAACTTAGAAATTGTTCTTTTATGTACTTTTTGTGGACATCCTCGTTTCCAAAGAGGGCCTTAGATTCTATCCAATTTATCACAAAACCGTTCACTGCCACTGGCACTTCTAGCTTGATGTCAGGGGTTTTATCATAACCACGTAAGCGGAGGTGATCCTCGTTGAGGAAGGCAATGTTACGCTCTGATACGTAGTTCTGTAACTTCACTTCGTACTCTTGTCCTATGGAACTGAAAATAAATATCAACAGTTTCGTGAAGATTTTTTGTAAGTTCTTTTTCTTAATATTCAGAAGGAAAGCCATCGACTCACTGCTTGACTGCATCTGAAATGGGACCGTACTGATCGTCGTAGATGATGCACTGAAAATATAAAGAGAAATACTAGCGTATAAATTTATAAATTTAGACTGCATTGGGAATTAGTTGCTGAATTTGGGGACAAGATAACGATATTACCAAGTAAATTTCATAAGCAAGATCTTTGTCTTCGATGAGCGTTGTGTCTCGCAAGAGTTTGGTGATTTCGGATCTAGAAGCTGAAAAGCAGTGGAAACAGTGTAAAATTAACAGACGAAAACCGAACTTATGTTTCTGTGAATTTTTGAGGAAAATATATCATACTGGTTAGCTTGTTTTGTTCGCAATGATTTTCCAATATAATCCTGGCAAGCAGCGCTGGGGACAATCCAGTCTCTTCTGACATTCGAACTAAGACTCCGATCGACTCTCCGTTACTTATGGCCTCGGTATATCTTTGGATTCAATAAATTGATGTAAATCACATGTCGCAGAGGGCTGATTGTCGAATTTCATAAACAGGAATTTGATGTTTGGGCTATATGTTCTGATGCTCACCTTTCATAATATTCAGTGCCTTGACTGCACAGTTTAGCGTGACTAAATTTCATTCGCCGTCTTATTTCAAGAGCCAAAATACTGCTCAGAGTATCTGGAGGGATGCTGGAAAATATATAACAATGTGATACGGTTGTTGGAAAAAAAGAATAAGGCTAAGATCGTACTTACTGTGGGAACGTCTCTCTCAACATCTTATCACAATCTTTCGACATACCCTTAAACTGTTTGATACTCGTCATTATGTTTTCGTAAATTTCTTGCTTCATTTTTAATATCAATTTAAGTTCAGCACGTAGACACTTGTCAATTGTTTATAATGCAGCCGCCATGACATAACAGACTCACGGAGCGTTACGCCGTCGATAAAACGGTTCATTAGACGTCCCTTAAGAAAACTCCAAAAAGTGTAGCGTTAGAAAAAATCTATATTATCGACTGAGGGTGCGTTCCGAAATTTGTTAGTTCCGATGTTGGCAACATTGTTTATATGCTCTAATTGTAAGACATTTGGCTACCTGTGCGCTTCCTTTTACCGACTTGCGGTACTATTAATCTGGCAACCCTGTAACGATACACAAGACTGGCTGACATGTTTTTGTTTGGTTACGAAGTAATTGTGATGTGAGAAATTTGACTAGTCGAACGAGATTAAGGCAATTCGTAAAGAAAGTAAAGACTTCACAATTGCAAGTAACTATAGATTGTCTGCTCATACTAAACATTAGACACCGTTTCTTTGAAGATGTATTCTTAAAAAAAAAATTACATCTAACCTTTGAGTGTTAAAAATCAAGATTGTCTGAAGTTCATAGCTCACATAACCTGTTGCTCTTTTTTTAAACCGTTTACATCTCCCACTACCTCATAAGTGAATCAAGTGTAACACTACGATGTGACAATTATGAGCGGCCAAATGAAAGTCAAGTCGCTTTCGCTTAGTCGGCGAACCCAGACTCCACCGGCCAAGGAAGGTTTGTATCGATCACCTTTTACGCAATCAATAATGCCTCCATTGGTTGTGGTTCCGCCATTGCTCAATTCGTATCAAATTTATCTTAATCATCCACAATCAGATTGTTGAAAACCCGACTGACCAGTTTCGCACGTATTAAAATTGTACAGACAAATTTCAAGTAAAATCCCAAAGAGAGAACAATGCTCATCATATTGTGTGGTAATTAAAAGTCAGAATTTTTCAGTATTAACCGAGACTATTATAAAATGCGATAGATATGTTTTTACTAGTAATAAAGTAAGCAAACTAGTGAAAGTCAATAACTGTGTATCGAAACTGATTTTCATGACCTCTGGTATTGGTCGAGGCATTTATCTTGCCCTATGTTTCTTTCGATTTACATTATTGATTTATATTCTACAATGAATTATGCTTTTGGTTTTATTTTTTTAATTCAATTGGGAAAGAGTCTAGAATTTTATGAAAAATATGAATATTTTAGTTATTAAATATGATAGCGTTATAAATACCAAATATGCATACTTGATTAATTGTGTCTTGGGGAGAATTTTCCCTTTTGTTTTCAACAAATAAATAATTATGAATAAAATTTATCCTCACTTTGTTTCGACAGAGGGTGGAAAGCTGGTAATCACAGAAACGGAAAAGGCGCAGGTGTCGAATCTGGACAGCATGCTAAGTTCTCCGATCTCCCATTCGTCGCATCTCTGCTCAACACCGATCAGAAACAATGTCGAACGCAGGCTCAGGGATGAATCACCGGATCAATATCTGCACTATAGTCCGACATCATCATTGTACCCCTGCACACAGGAAAGCGGCAGTGAAATAGCCTGGGATTGGCACAGCACTTCGAACGGGCATTACAATTCGTCTAGTACGGATACGGCTGGAGGAAAGGGTAACACGATGAATAACAACACGCCGAAGCGAACACAGCTGTTGTCGAAGCAGAAACGTACAGCGAAATCAAACTCTCCCCTGTTGAATATTCCTCCCAAGAGAAAGCTCATGCTAATGAACGTCGCTGAGAGCATTGGAAAGTTTGCCGCAGAGCTCAAAGCTGTTGCCGATAACATAAAGATGGAACAACAAAGCACAGAGAGTCGCGAAGCAGGATCAGTAGCAGCTTCGGAAGCCTCTAAGGAGGTCAATATATTCGACATGAAGACGCAGGTCGTCAGGCGAGAGGATGATGTGGATATTCATGAAGCGTCAACGTTCGACTTCAATATCTTGGTCGAAAAGTCTCCTGGATGTAACAACGACGCCAAGACGTGCGGTTCTAGTCTGGACGACATGTTTGATGAGTCTCTTGACGAGTGCATGGTGCAGTGCAGTCAGGAAGTCGAGGACAAGCTAAAGCAGATATCGGAGGTGTCTAAGAAGATGGATAAGCCTGCGACTGTGACTTGTGCGAGTAACAGCGGAAGGCCAAATACTGATTTGAACGCTAAACGAAGCTTGGTGAACGCTGCGAGTAGACAGCATAACTTTGAAACGAGGGACGGAGTAAATACGAAGACTGTGAAAAGGTGCGATGTGACGATGCTGGGAAACGATATTCCAGCCTCCCAAATCCCAGACGATTCTTTCGACGATTGCTTGGCTCTTTGTCTGGACGATGACGACGAATTACTGAGCCAGTACGTGAACAACACCAAAGTGAAGATTTCGAATAACTCGACGAATGCAAACTCTGCGAAAATGAATACGACCGATTCGTCTTCAAAGACGGTAGTTTCGAATAAATGGATAACGACGAACCTGGATAAGGCAAATCCAAGACTGACGACGAGTGGGACGAACCAGCCAATGGAAACTAGTTCAAATTTCAAACGAAAACAACAGTGTATGATGAGCTCCGAGGGTGGGATTACTCTCCAAAGCCGAAAATTCTTCAAGACCAAAAGTTTGTCTGATTCAATTTGCGAAAATACAAGCGTAGGAACTGATTCACCTTCGAAGACAGCAGTTTCGATTACTTTGACAACGAGGAATCTGGATGAGGCAAATCCGATGCCGACGACCAGTTGGACGAACCAACCGATGGAAACTAGTTCGAATTTCAAACGAAAACAACAGTGTATGACGGGCTCCGAGAGTGCGACGGCTTATGAAAACCGAAAATTCTTCAAGTCCAAAAGTTTGTCCGATTCAAATTGCGGAAATGCAAGCGCAGATATGGCGGGAAATTCGAAATCGAACCTAAATCCGAACATGGGGGGAATATGCAATGTTCAACCCGTATCAAAGTCTTCGTCGAATCATAATTTAAACGCGTGTTCCACTCCTAATGTGAACAATCCCGGTTCGGCTGATAGTCAGGTATCTTATTCCTACCGGAGATACAGCAATAATATCAACGGCGTTTCAAACGGATCTGTAGGGAATTCCGATCCTTACGCAGTTCCTACGTTACCTCCCGACAGGCAAGGCTTTACGGGAAGTCGGAACGCAGCTGTGTCTAATTGTCGGTTGGCGCATTGCACGCCTGAAGAAATCGAGAGAAAACGGACTGAAGCTAGAATGAAACTGGAATCGAGATTAAGGAAACAAGGGGTCACGGGAAAACCAGATATTGGTCCAGTTGGTAAGAGACCAGCCGTAAAGAGATAGAAAACATAACTGACGCCTAGAATTGTTATTTGTTTCTGTATTTATGTTTTTTCGAATATAGTTTTTCGTATTGTTGAATACGTTTATAAATGTTTTCTTCATCGTCTACTCCTCGTATCTCGCTCAGTAAACTTTTTTTAACGGAAGTGCAGTGGCAAAAATCGTTGCTCAATAACGACAGGTTTCAACGAATGGAATTTTTTTCGTCATTCTGGGGTTCCTAATTGTAATAATAATCATAATTTCATAACGTCGAATTGTTAATTTAAATATATCCAAAGTGTTATTACTGATCGTTCAAAGGAAAAAAGTAAACCAGTGTATATACATGATATATTTTTCTATTTCCGTGATCAACACATTTCATATATTTGAAATATCACAATAAATATTATTCCGAAATTGACAATTTATTTTCTTATTCAAAAATCCCATTTCCATTTTTTTCCCTTTCGTTATTATCATTACTACTGTTATTTTATCGACTTGACGCTAATATCTGGCAATAACAATAATTAATAACGTCATAGCGGAAGCCAAAGCCTCGCGGGGATCAAACGGATCTGCAAGAAATTCTGATCTCCGTGCAGTTTCTTTTTCGAAACCTCCGCAGAGGGTAAAAAAATTGTACACTCCCCAAGAAGTTGAAAGAAAACGTGAGGAAGCTAAAATCAGACTGAATGTTAACAGATTAAAGGCGCAAGCGAACTCTAAAAAATCAACAATTGGATAATTCAGTTCTAGTCGAATTCATTTCACGTTTCTTCGCATAAGTCATCTTCCAAAAAAATATGTGCATCCCAATTTTATCCGCTGAAATATATCCGCACACGTTTATTGTTGTGTAATAAATATCTGGTGATCGATTTATCTAATTGTCTTTAATATCGTACGTTATATAATTAATTCATCAGAATATCTCGAACCACGGGGTGATTCAATTTTCCAGACAATCACGATTTTGGTGTCTCGAAGCAAATTATTTTCATTTACAGGAATTTGTCGCCAGACGTATACTTTTTTTTTCTTCTTAGTTTCTTTTTTGTTTCCGTAAAATACAGAGCGATAAATTTGTCGCTCTCTCGTTCCTTCTGTTTTTTTCATCGTCGTTTCTTGGCCTTGATCGTTCGCCCTCATACAATATCGTTTTTATAACGAGAAATCTCCAATCACAACCGGGATCGTAAATATAAAAACCTAACGACTGTCAGAGAAAGGGTAAGTATTAGCAATCTCGAGGCATCGTCCGTCCCCTCGTAAGATTTTATGTCTACAAAAGCTCGCCGTTTCGTAAGGATCGTTAATTTTCTCCGTCATATCTCGCATCTACTTGAGCTTGCGATAATAACCTCAAGATTCTATTCAGGCTATCCGACGTGTCTTAACTGTCTGAAAAAACTTGAAACCCCACTTTGAATTCCAACTTGAATTAAGCTCGTTTAGAATCAATTTAAAAGTAATCTCACTTCTAAACTGTACCGTACTTTTTTACTCTTTATCTTTAAATCGATTTCATCGAATCCCTGCTATTTTTTCTTCCGTCAAAATTCGACCCCGATCTTTCCTACGAATTTTTTTCTTTATTGTTATAGATTGTTGGGCTGTTACTCAAGGTATGTCAACCGCTCGCGCGATTTTCGATATCAAATACAGTTACATTGTTATAGGCACGAGCTTTTCACGCGCCACTCAACGTCGCGCAATATAAAAATTACGACCCCAGCTTCGCCGGGCTGGATCGCAACTTTTAATGGTATCACTGCAGGTAAGAGGCGAAACGAACTCCGATATAACAACATGTAACGATACGCTGTATAAATGTACCAAATAATGTTGTGTACGTTTCACAAGATTGATTCAATTGATTCCCTTTTATCCTTAGGATTAGAGGAAAATTACGCTGAAATTAAGCTTTGAAATTGAACGTAATAAAATTGTTTAAATTATCTGAATTGTAGATGAGCCATTTGGAAGAATAATTCAGCAATAATAAACAAGTTTTGTTGATTTTTCCTTAAAAAGCAGAGTTAAACTAAAAATATTGAATTTTTCACAAAAAAAAAAAAAAAAAAACCAATTTTTTTTCGAAGTTTAATCCGATTTTTATACAACTATCCCGAACGGTTATAAAATGTCCCGATTTACTCGACAGCTTCGGCGAGTCTCATTAATATAGGGTAAGTATTTCGGGGAAAATTGCCACGTTTTCCACCAGCTGGTATATTTGAGGGAGAAAATTGTCCACTGTGCAGGGACGCTGTTGAACGCGAGATAGACAATTAACCCAGGTTGTCCTACAATTACAATATGCAAATGTAATTGTAGTAATTAACTATCACCGTTGAGAAAATAGGAGAGATATACATAGATACAAGGAGGGTTAAAATTTTCCGACAATATTGCGAAAAGCTCATTCTCGCGTATAAATTTTAAGAAACTCGTTTCAAAGTAAGTTAAATAGTAGAAGAGTGAAGAAGGCAAAGTAAAAAAAAAAAAAAAAAAAAAAAAAAAAACAAGAGTAAAAACGAGGCCAGCTGAAGGAACTCAACGAACGAAGACGATGAACGATCAATTTTCCGAAAATGAACCCAGCCATTTTCGCAATTGCGTGATCTCGGAAAAACTGTCCAACTAAAATCGAAGGGTAAGCTTGCGGAAGGGGCTAGGAGGGAGAAAAATCGCTGCAAGCTCTCTCGTCGCTGATAATATTTCGTTGCAAGCGTAATAAACGCGGAAGGCTGCGATGCCAGGGGTTTGATGGAAATTAATTAGCCTGATGAACTTGTGGCGTGCGGAAGAGAAATGGCGCGACGATGAGGAGTTCGTTACATTATATGTCGGTTAAGTGGCTGTTAGGTGTAAATACCGGGCAAGTAGTTACCTCAGTCTTTATGCCTGACTGCAGAGGGAATCCGAAGAGGTTGAAATAAATTGTTCGAATCCGTTTGTGTGTTTTAAAAAAAAAAAAATTTCTCTCTTGTTTTTCCTCCTTCTTATTACTTATTTACACTAAGCTTTTTACGTCCGGTAAAAAAGCCGCGGAGGCGACTCGTTTGTGTTTATTCAGATCTTAGCTAGATCAATATCAAGTCTCTTTACTTTTCTCTCATCTCTTCCCACTCACTGACACTGAATTATACGAGGAATTATTATCAAAAATATCAAAGTCTTTCTTTCCTGCTTTGATAAATTGCCTGAATTATATTTCATAAACAGTTATAACCACAGAGAGTATAATAAAGTAAATTTACTATTTAATTAATGAATGCAATGTCTCATTCCTCAAATATTACGCAACGCGTCACGTCTCACATCGAACTATTAACGCTTCTGTAAATTCTTTTACATAATGCGTTTCATGTCAAACGCGTTTTTTCACTCTTGATTTCCGTACATAAAGTATTCGTTTCTATGACCGAAGCGTCGGTATGCGAATGCGCATGCGCGTAGGAGTTAAAATTACTCTTTTCTGTACTCCGCGCATGCGTTGTCGTAAAAAAATCTAACATCACACGACCCCTAACCTCAATTTCGTATTTCGTGAAAAAACGCGTGACATACTCTTGTTGGATAAAAAATCGCCCCTCTCTCTCTCTCTCTCTCTCTCTCGCTCTCTCTTCCTTTCCCGGCGAAGGACGTATAACGAGATCTCGGGAAGACGACTATTTTAAGGAAATTGGGTAATCTTTTTCCCCTTGACGACGTCACGTACCTTAGTCTACTCCAGGGGCTTCCGGCGAATGACGTGTCACCTTTACCAATCGACTAACATTACGTTACATTAAATATACATGTATAGAGACGCAAGTCTTTCACTTTTTTCCGGCAGTATAATAAGATCGCTAACTAAGTCCAGCTTCTTCGATTACTTTTTGGCTTTATGAATAATTGCTCCTCAGACGTTGACGTCATTTAATTCGTTATTCGCATTCATTTATTATAATCTATTCTTGTTTCTATGTATAACATATACACACACCTAGAATATCGTTAAAAAATAATAAATAAATATACGTTTGGAGTAAAGATTAACTCCAAAATTTTAACACGTATTAGATAAATCGTGCTTCTCAAACCTGTTGACGATACAAACCACGGACAAACAGTGTTATAGATGGAAATTATTAATGATAATGAAGAAAGTTTTACCGCTGCAGTACGCGCGGAGTTTCGCAATGCGAAATCCTGTCACGCATATATTGTAGCGACGCTCCGATCCCTCTTCCTTTTATAAATTTATGCAACATTCGCGGGAGCTGTAAAGTACGTGAGTTGTCTATCGAAATAGTCCCTAATTCTTTATCGGATCGGAGGAAAGCGCGTCGACTGAATATTGGATTACATAAAATTCCGCGAACGAGATGCGAATTCCAAAAGTGCATTGACAGATGCAGTCGTCAAGTTTTGAGAAACAGAGAAAAGTTTCATTTGTTAAAGTTACTAGAAAAATTATATGAAAATGGGTATCCTTACAAAATAAAAGTTGTAACTTTCTTGGAATTAAAATAAAATTACTTACAAGTAAGTTCGGCTTAATTAATAAATTTTTTCTCATAGAAACAACGTCGTATTACCGAAAAACGGTATAAATAAAATAAAATGGAATAAAACTGTAAAAAAAAAAAAAAAATGCGGTAACTTGTTGTAAATGTTATAATTTTAAATTACATCTACAAAACTAATTTTCGTTCTTTGGCTATGTTGAAAACCAAAAGTATTTAAGTATAATAACAGCGACTACAGAAATTTCTCTTAATGTGCGGTCTCAATAATTCCTTAATTATACTCAAGTCAAAGCCCCGAATTAAACTTGAGCTGCGAAACATTGTTCGCCTACTAAATTCTCCTAGTATATAAATTATGGGGGTTGCAACGGCAAGTAGGTAACTTGATTTAGGGAGAATTCACCGCCATTAATTTCGGGGCCTAGACTCCGCGGTTTCACCCCGAATTGGACCGAGATGTTTATCTTCGATTTCAAAATGTACGGCAAGCAGAGCTGTACTTGTGTTAACAGAAATTTGAAGCCAATTATTTAGTTGAAAAATAATGATCTTTTATGAAATTTCATAGTTTTAAAATAGATTAATAAAAAAAAAAGAAAAAAAAAGAACGACAATCTAATTTCACCGACGTTACGGTTGCAAAAAGTATTCCGCTTAATCGTTTAATGTCTATCGATAGAAACGGTGAAGAGGAGAAAAGGGGAAAGAAAAGTAACAACAAAACAAATCAAGATAATAAAACACGTGAGAAAAGTTGAGAGACGTTTTCAACCTAATATTTGAGGAATGATTAATGATAATTCTTAGGTTTAAGCCCTTGGTACTGATCTTATTTCTCACGAATCTTAACTTCGGAACGGAATCGTTCGTTTAATGTTCAAAAGAAATCGCGAAGACAGAGAAGGGAGAAAAAAAATGAACCGCTGCACGTAACATTCGTGAAAAATGAGATGATGAGAAGTGAGGAGTAAAATAGGGAAGAAGAAGACGAAAGGAATAAAACATTGAAAAATGGTTTATTCACAAAAGTGATAATACTTTGCAGCTCTGGGGGATGAAATATCGCCGAGGAAGAATCGTTTGTTTGTTTGTTTGTTTGAAGAGAATAAAAATTCGAGCCAAGAATTAAATTCCTATTATTTATTATTCTCTGTTTTCTTTTCCATTATTTTTCCATCTCTGCTTAATTTCCCCGTATTTACGGAACACAATGAATGAAACAAAGGTGAGCTTTCGTCATTTTGTTGATTGTAACTTATACATGTCAGCAAGCCTTTTGCGAGTTTTTATTATTATATTGTGTACAAATACGATATAAACTGATGAAAATTAAGGGTATAAGCAAAACAATCTGCATATTTGTTACACGGTATAAGCACGTTTCTAATTTTATCACCGGATCTTTACCGCAGATGTTTGTTTTCGCCGTTGGTACAGACACAAGATTCGCGCACGAGGTTTCACCACGCGTGGGATTCGCCGATGACGTTAAAGTTACGAACCGGGAATAACAAAAGGTTGCATTACAATAGAGAAACAGCCACGCCGAATGTGAAATGCTCCGCAACGAAAGTGAGAGAGAGAGAGAGCCTTGGAAAATTTTCGGCAAAGGTCAATTCGGCTTTTATACGATGAGAACAAACCGAGGGAGATTAAAACATGACAATCGTTGTGATATTACTTTCTGTTATACACTCTGAGAGCTCGGCATCTGGAGAGCAAACAGAGGGATGAAAACTTGGGGATCGCATCCCGAGTTAATGACACGATCATTAATTTACACGTTAATTATATGTACTCTGCGAAAATTTTAAGATTAGAGAAACTGTGTATATATATATGCTGTTGGAATTAATTAAATCCCTTGCCGTCTACTTGCGTATACATATACATGTAATTGATGAAAAGTTTATTACACGGTATATCGTATAAACACTACGAAAATCGCAACCTTGGTAAAAAATTTACTTCACTGGTAAGTCGAACAAGAAAAAATATAAAATAAAAATAATTCTAACCCATATTCTGTACACACGCGAGGTTAATATACTCGGAAATAAGAATATCGTGTTAATTACGGTGTGTATTACACGAGGGAGATCCAGGATAAGGGATCATACCATCGTTCCAGTGGCTTGTTTAAATACAGGAATTTCAGGGTTAGCGGAGGGAGCGAAGGTTCGGGACTAGGGCCGTAGGGGGGTGGGGGAGAATTCCGATTCCCGAATTCGTCTGGTCCTTGGGGCATCATCGTCCCGCGGAGCGATCGGCGGCTGGAAGTTTACGGGTGTCCGAAGGGTCGCGGTCGAGGGTGAAGGGGGAGGGAGGGAGGTAGGAGGAGGAGGATATGGGGTGGGGTGGGGGTGGGGGTCAAGCTTGCGCAGCTCGCAAGCTCCGCTCCGCGTGCGAATCAATATGGCCACGTGACGTCATCCGGCGCTAAGCGTCGCGGCGGTGAAACGCGTCGGAACGAGTCCCCTGAATCAGATAGGAACCGCCGCGTCGGTGATCCGCCCGCAATGTCGTTCGCTCCTTCGGCAGGCTCGATAAGCACCATCAGCAGCCTCTGATAGTCCGGTTTGAAGCCGACCAGCGGAAGCCAATACTGAAGCGGAAGTCGCAGCCCGACACCCGCATTTCGTTCCAAGACCCGCAGCGTTTCCCGCCTGAGAAACAACGCGTCGCGGATCACTTGCCGAGGCTGGTGCACGGTGTGGAACTTTATCGTACTGCATGGATCCAGTGGCAAGGGTGACACGTGGCGCCGGGACGCCTGGAAAAGCCGCGGAAATGACGGAGAAGATCGTCCTTAAGCCGGGATCCTTGTATCTACGGAACAGGACTCCTCGAGTTTCAAGCACCGCTGGTATTACCCTGTTTACTATCGTACTGGCCGTTCTTTCCAACGTTCAAATCACACCGGCTGTCGAAGTATTCACCAACTCGTTTCTCGTCAAGATGAGACAACCAGCCGAGACTTTTGTCGCCGACAGCGTAGCCGCCAGAAACGGTTTCGTCAATCTAGGACCGGTGAGTAAACATTCCTGGTCAAGTTTTTTTTAACCCCAAGTCAAAGCTTGGAACAATTGCTGAACTACAGGGAAAATATGGTGTGTTTCGACTCGCAGAGACAGCGAAATATACACCGTATAACGGTTATGCAGTGTTCTCCACCACCATTTTTCACACTGTATATTGTCTGAAAATGATCCTCGCTCTCTATCTCGGTGTCTGCATCAGGGTTATCAGTCCATTTTTGCCTTCTGGATTCCCTTTAAAGTCAATTTGCACCGGATCGCAATCCCAATGGTTGAAAACAAGTCCGGAAAAATATGGTGTGAACTTGTAGAGACTGTGAAACGTACACCGTCTACCGCTATTCGACGATCAATTTCCGCGTTCATCACTAAAATGGTTCTGCACCACCATTTTTCACAGTGTATACTGTCTCAAAATTCTGAGTTTCCGAATGTTTTCCTCACTCACTGTCTTACCGTCTTCATCAGAGTTCTCAGTTCATTTTTGCCTTCTCGATTCTCTTTAAAGATGAGGATAAAGTTACTGAAGTTACCGTAACGATGCGTCTTTGGAAAAAATCGTTACCTCGGAACCTTTAGGAATGTATGAAATTTATCGAACCACGATGAACAAAACGTACTGTTATTTTGAAAAGTCAACTCTTTCAAAGTCATTTTAAAATTACTCAACAATGATATTTCCTCTTACGTTTTCTTTGCGTACGTCAACGTTGCCAGCTTCATTATCATCCTTAAAGTCAACCTGCACCAGATTTCCTCGAACCCGAGCTTTTTACTGCTCGACACTTGAGTGCGGCGTCCATTTCGCACAGCTGATTATCGTCCTTGGGCTTGTAGCCGAGTTTCGTCTTCTTTTTTTTTTTTTTTACGAACAGCGTCAGGTTTCCGAGGAGCGAATTTCCCGACGGAGCTTTTCCACGATGCAATTTCACACCCTGCAGTCCACGGTCTATGTTCCTTCAATATCAACGTCGTTTTTCACCCATCCTCGAGAACTCGAAATAACCGTTCCAAGGTAGAAAATATTTACCCAAATACCCGTGTCTCATTTTTGTCGTCACAAAGTTCGCAACTTGTCACAATCGACGTTGAATCCCGGATTGACTTTTTTCGGCCGGGAATCGGGGGAGGTGGGATGATTGATGAACGTTTCCGATTTCACCCTGACCTTTGTACACGCAGGATACGGAACTCGCGGTTTTCAGGCAAAAACACCTGCGCCCTGCAGGTTTGGAAAGCGAAAGTGCGAAATAACGGGGTTGCTTAAGCGAGAAAATTGCCAGACATGATTGCGGCAGCGGGTGGTTAACTTGTCGAATCAAAACGCGGAGCACATCTGCTGTTTCTGTATGAATGGGAGGATAACGAGCGGCAATTTTAAGACCGACAGCCGTCCCTTAAATAGCTTAAAAGCTCCAAGATCCGCCTAAATTTCTTCGCCAAATTCCGCTGGTCAAAACCTGAAACGATCCAAGTAACGTACAGCTTATTGTTTGCCATTTCCCTCGCACCTCTCATTTTTTACCACAACAGATAAAATATAGTTCCGGATTAGAAAAATAAATATCAATTTTTCGTCTGTAACCAGAAAGTATACTACCATTTGTTACCGCTATTAAATTATCCCGCCGGAAGTTAAAAGCTCGATGAATTCGGTCAAGCTCTATCGAAATTAGACTAAAGTTGGGAAATTGGAAAGTTCACATCTTCAAAGATCCTCGTTGCGTATATAATTAACGTACATTTAACCCCGTGTATAACATTTTTTTAAAAGCGAAATCCATCTCCCGAAAAAGCTTGAAAAATCGCTCAGTCCGTCGGGAGCATACTATAAATTTTCAAGGTTGTGTTCAAGGAGGTAAAAAACAGTCAACGAGGCCAAAAAACAAACTCTTACATCTCTGTTCGCATTCCTCGACGATGTTCCGTATACGCGTAATTCTCTCCTCGACTATACAACTGTGTAAAATTTCTTAAAGAAAAAAAAAAAAAAAAAAAATAAAAATTCCCCTAGTTTGTAATTTCCCTGCGCGGATTGGAAGAAAATAAGATAATCCGCGTGGGGATAAAATTGATGAAAAATAATGTTTGCAGTCCGGTATACCTAAAAACACTAAACAATGTGTAAGCAATCATGCGTGTAAGTTAATTTCTTGCTTGTTTTTTGCAAGAATTGAAAAAAAAAAGAAAAAAAAAAAAAACTACTCCGGTCGACCGAAGTTCGACGTCGTTCCTATTGTCGTTTCATCGCTTGTGCGTGAAATCTCCTGGAATTACGTATGGATTCGGGTTGGATTGTTCGAACTAATAGCGAAAAGGGCGCCCGCATGAATAGCCCGCAGGTTTCGAACAGAGACGATAACGCAGGGAGCGGAAACACGTAGATCCTTGTATGGAGATGACGGGGAAATTGGAAACACGTAATTATTCGGCGGTTTCCGACGGTGAGCTTGTCGCCCACTCGACAGTCGACACTGATAATTACGGTGACGTGTATCGCGGGAAATAGGTGTGTACTTATAAGTCGGTGATAACGAAACACCGTAAATCACTATGTTTTTCATATAACGGTTATAACGACTACCTTTCGGGGGGAAAAAAAGATTAAGCCTTGATCCCGGATTTCGACGGGCGATTTAAGGAGCTTCGTTGGCCAAATGTCGATAGTTTTTATCTATTTTATATCCTACGAGGTGGAAAAATCGTATCCAAGATCGGAAAATATTTTTTATGCGACAGAACGGTAGTGTGGAAAGTGTAGAAGGATGAAAAAATAGAAACGCGACGACATCGAATTTTTAATGAAGCGATAATTCAACTTGTAGAATTAAAAAGTGTAGAAAGTCGAAGAATGGAGAAGTAAAAAAATAAAAGATATCAGAATTCATTTTAATGATGTAGAATCTTGTACAGATTTTAAATTTTGCCGTACTATTTTTTCCACCTACCTATATTTTGTCTTTTTGTACTTACAGAGACTTTTTTGACTTTCGATAATTCTATGAATTTTGTTTTCGCGTTTTTGAAAATTCCGATATTTTTGTCATTCTATTTATTGGCCACTCTAGTTTTTCACTCCCACACTTTAGAACATATTTACTCTACGGTTAGAAAGTTATTCAGTTTCAAAGAGTACAAAAAAAAATTTTTACTCTCGTTCTTATTCTTCTTCGCAGTTCGTACTTTGTTCCTATCATCCGACACTTGAAGCCTGTTCATTTTTAATTGAACCAAACGAAGAAATTAATTAGATATAAATGCTTCGTTTGAAATCGCTTCTAAATAGTTAAAAATCCAGTAGATTCGATTTCACTCATTTTACTGCGGAAAGTTATTTTATACAATTTGAATGAAACCAATTTTTTCGCTATCACGTTGACGTCATCGAATATTTAATTTTACAGCGCCGCACAAACATTGATAATGATTAGAAAAAAAAAAAAAAAAATCGTCATATTGACTTGACCATTAAAAAAAGGAGATAGTCGTTCCAGTGACTTTGAAGAAGATTTTAACCCTCTGAGTCGCACATTTTTGTGCCGAGTCAACTTTTAAAACAAGATAGTATTGCATACTTTTCGGAGACTTTGATTACGAATCTGAAATCAGATTTTGAAAATTTATGAGGCTGGGTTCAATATGGTGGACAAAAATTTGAAACTGGATCGAATACGTTCAAAAAACTCTGTGCAGGGGTTTTCGGGGTCGCTGATTGGATTCGTCGTACTGAATTTTCAAAATCTGATTTCAGATTCATAATCAGCGCCCCCAAAAACCTCTGGACAAAGTTTTTTCTCCGGATTCGATCGAATTTGAAATTTTCGTCCGCCATATTGGATCCGCCAACTTTTGTTTTAACATTAATAACAATGAAATAAAATCTGATTTCAGATTCGTAATCAGTGAACCCAAAAAAACTAGTAATTTATGTAAAACACGTATACGCGTAGAAGGGTAACTTTTTTGGAAATGATTATTCCTTCAAGTTTCACAATTTTTTTCAACCAATTTGTTTCTAACGATAATAATTTACATTATATCGCAATAATTACTCTCGAGTATCGAGAACCTATGAGTATAACATCAGAAAAAAAAAAAAAAAAAAAAACCGCAATGAGATATGTTTTCAAAGCTTTCTAATTATACAAAAAAATGTATATAAAACAGGTGGTAAAAATATTAGTCACTATTACTCAAAGGGTTAAACGAAACATCGATATCCAAGCTTTTGTCTATCATTCTAGACAATCTTAAAGTTTAGTTTTTTAAAATATACTTCGGTAGCAACGTACGACAAACCTCTTATTAAAATGAACAATGTTGCAAGATTGTCGGTCAACGAATCTCCTCAAGGAAAACTATAGATAATATTGCGTATTCATCGGTTTAATCGGTCCGTTTTCCACTTTGTCCATACCCGCATGTGTCACGAGCAGATCTAACTGCGGGTGTCAGGTTCGTTCGCTTCCCAAAATTGCCAATATCGCCGCGTTACGTATCGGAGTTACGCCTGACAACAAGCGTATTCTGTACTTTTAACACAAACTGTAACCGAATCAGCTGTCATTTACAGAGTCGATCTCCGAGCAATCTCATATATATATATATATATATATGTGTGTGTATATATATATATATTCGGAGCAGACTGTATATATACGATGTGTGCATAGAGCTGCGTGTCGAATTTTTTATTTACTCAGGATTGTCGAAGGGCGTTCAAAGGCGGGCTGTTTTCTTCACATTTCTCGAGCTTCGCATCAAAGGTTAAGCCATTTCAGTTCGGAAGAGAAAAAAGTTTGCTTCGTAGAAATGCGGGTCTCTCTTTCTTTCTTTTCGATTATCGACGACGACGTCTCGTTAACTTCCGGTTTTTAAAATGCATCAAATCGTTATTCGAGAAACTGGATAAATCGTATGAAATCGTAGTGATTATTATTAGAGAGTAGAATGGAAAAATCTCCTTGCGAAAGGAAGAACGTAAAATTCTGCAAGTTTTTTTTCTCTCAGTTACTCCAGACGAGAATTCAATCTCCGAGGGTTTCTTTTTTCCTACGGAATAATTCGCCGAAACGAACTAGCAATTTTTATCGAATATCGATTTATTGTAGGTACACACATGTAATAATATTCTTGGCCAAATATACTCGGTTCGCATATTTGTTTCCAGTCATCTATACAGCAGGCATTGCAAACGATCGGTTAAATCGTTATTATATTCAAGAATGAAATCGAGCGGAAGAGCGTGCAAAAAAGAAAAAGGATAATTTGAAAGAACGAATATATTTCCTTATACATATTTTTCCTTCCATCCTTGTTACATATGTATATAACAACGTACAACGCGTTTATTCAGGGATTTATCCGGGTCAAATAATTTGAATATCGTAACGGGCAGCAATTTCTTATCGAATATATATGTGCATAACGTTAACGCACAATTGTCTTATAAATTATGCGAGTCTCGTTTATCCGTTAACAAATTTCTGGAAAAAAGCAGCAAGTGCAAAGAAATTTCAGGAGAAAATACATTGCCGCCGTAAAAATGGTGAAATGAAGTAAATTGTTTTGAAAGAAAATTTTTATCACGCATATTGAAAAATGTTGGAATCGATTTATTCAGACTCTAAAAATTGACGTAATTTTGAGAGAGAAAACGATTCCCGTGACTAATGTTGTAACCAGATACGAAAAACAAGAGAGAGAGAGAGAGAAAGAGAGAGAGAAGTGGGACGAAAAAAGATAGGAATTTACCGCCGATGCTGAAACAGATATCGGATACCGAATTCAATCCCGAAGCAACAGGGTGTAAAATTCTTCAAATCTCTACCTTCCACTCTGACCAGCCACCCAGAAATCCACCCAATTATCTGCTTCCGATCGATGAAAGCTAAGGGAAAGCATTTTCTTCGTCTCATATCTCTTCAAATTTAAATCACGTACTCGCAGTCGAGAAAAAAAACAAAAACAAAAAAAAAAAAAAACAAGGAAACGGCGGTAATGAAAAAGCTTCCGTGTCGATGGATTTTATTCATTGTTGAAAATCGCGATATTAATTCACAATAAAAAAAAAAAAAAAACGGTATCAAGAATTACATTAGCAATTAATAAACGCCGAAGATTTTTCAAATTCGACATCTGTTCAATTGGAAAAAAGAAGAGTAAGAGAGAGAGAGAGAGAGAGCTTGGAGAGCTTTCTAAAGCTTGGAAAATAAAAAGTAAAAAAAAAAAAATATATAATTATTACATATATCGGGGTAAGCCAAGTTATTATACAACGAAAGAAAAGCGTCGGCGGATAGAAAGAAGCGAGAGAAAATGGTCATTTTTGTCCCCGAATCGTCCGGCGCGTTTTTGACCCTAACTGAGAGGGACGGCGATCCCGTTACGGCTCTAGGATTCGGACAAACTGCCGCTCGGGAGCTTTTTCGAGCTTACCGTGGTCCTTACGCTCCCTCGACGACGCACAATGGCGCGATAGGCGCCCACGTCTGACGTCGTCGTCTCTCTATCGTTCCCTCACGAATGTACGTGGGTAACCTGCCCACCGCATAAACGAAAGTGCGTATAATAGCTTCGACTACACTCGATACGATATATGTACACATATGTATACACAACGCGATGTATCGAGTACTCGATAAAGCCCTGCGGTAGTCAATTTCCAATTTTTTTTTTCTCAGATAGCTAAGTTGAGCGCAAATCAAGCTTTATTGCTGTTTCTGCTTTTTTTTTTTTTTTCGTTTTCGTTTTCTTTTTGTATTTTCTTGTAAATAACTACGGTTCCCATCGAGTCTTGTAATACAAACGGCTTTAGACTGGCCATCAGCCAGACCGCGACTTTTTCGTTTTCACGCAGCAGGTTCCAAGTTCACAGATAAAAAACTGATAGTACCTAACTCGAAATACGAACTACAAATTCCGATTCGTGATTAATGATTTTAAAAGCCCTCGGACACCATGCTGCATGAAAATAGGACGATTTCTTTTTATTTTGAACCACTACGATCGATCGACAATTACAAATTTTGGAAGTCTGACCTTGGATTCGTTATCGGTGACCCGAAAAACTTCCGCCTACTAATATCTACCAAAATCGGAATATTTTTAGATTTTTTAAACCGTATTGGATGGCCATTTTGTTTTTATCAGAATACAAACGATTTTAGTTTGTTTTTCAGCTTATCGAATACCTACGCCAAATTGAAAATTCCGCATTTCTGACCTTAGATTCGTGATTCGCGACCCAAAACCCGACGGCATCAATTTTCATTCAAATCCATTTATCCAATCTTCAGATGTCATCATTTTTATATGATTTTTTGGAATTTTGTTACTTAAATAATTGAGAAAGGATCTTTCTTTTTTTCTTTTTCACCTGTAAAACAAATATATGTGTTTATAAATTTGAATAAACGTATAGCGAAACACAAGATATGAGGAGTTCGAGTCAGTAACGTGAATTCGTAACGAAACGTAACAAAAAAAAAATCATTATTCTACTACTTTGAGTTTGCGTAATAAAGTTGTATCAAATAAACTTTTTCTTCGGAATAATCAACGTCAAATTATCTGAAATTGAACTTGAATCACGAGTTTTAATTAGTTTATAGCATTCTCTGATACAAATTTCTCAACTCGCTAATAACGTTTATATTTACACACAACTATTGTGCAAAGATTGGATATTTTCTTTTTTTGTTTTTTTTCGAGGGGCTAGAAACCTCCGTAAGTCGTTTCGCGTGTTTTTCTTTTACACCCTTGTTAAACTTTTACTCCCTAAGCCCGGCTCTTTTCGTTATTCAACGTCATCCCTTGAATTTTATTGACAATACAGCGAACCCTCGGCTTTCACGTAACGTCAATTTTATCCGCGTACATCGAACATTCGCGTCTCTCCTCCTCTTTCGCCGTTTCTCTTCATCCCTCGCCTCGCCGTCACAAGCAGATTTGCATAAAACAAGAATAATAATAACAACAAGAACAATAAAATAACAGCTAAAGGTCACATTGACTCCCACGTATCTAAAATATGTGTCGCCAGGTGACACAAAGCGAGAGACGAGGGGATTGATAAGTCGAAATCCGCAAGAGAAAATGGTAATATAATACAAGCTATGGGGGGTTGGAAAAGTGGTGAATAAATAAAAGGGATAAAACCGACATGCGAATTCGGGATTCAACTCGACGACGATGACACCTACATATGTATATACATGTATATATATATGGGGCATTCCATGAAATCTCTATCAAGATTCTACCTCGATGTCTCAGATTGGCGTTTGAAAAAAAAAACTTGAAACAAAAACCCACACTTTCTAAAACGTTACAAAATTTTTGACACTTGTTAGATAATGGAGATTTCGTAACTTTGAAAGATAAATAAGAAGAATGAGCTTTTATGTGAATTTTTATCTAAAAAAAAAAAAAAAATTTTTTTATTTTCCAGTCTTCTTATTCATCTTTCGAAGTTACGAAATCTCCATCTTCGAACAGGTGTCAAAAAATTTCTTACATTTTATAAGATTTTACGGAATTTCTTCAGTCTTTACAGAAAGTGGATTCCGGGTCGAAAAATTCTGATAAAAATTTTGCGATTGCGTCATAAAACGGAAAATGATAAAGCCAATCTGAGACATCGAGGTAGAATCTTGACGGAGATCTCATGAAATTCCCCATACGTGTATATATATATACATACATACATACAGTAGGTACGCATAGCTTTATCTATATACTTGGGCATATATCAAAGGTGGAATTGCCTGCAGCTGGAGAGAAATTTACGAGGAAATGGATTGCTCGTGTACAATCTCACGCTTCGCACACATTATGCGTGCGCATACGAAGGATTTAGCACGTCGCTAACACATAGGCACGGATATACATATGTACGATGTACACGCATGCGAGTACCTACCGAACGAAAGAAAGATCGATCTCCGGCATTCACCATTTCCCGATGACGATTGATCCGCGAATTAGGATGCGATGTGTGTACCATGCACGTGCCTATGTACAATATACAATGCACATATGCACATATATACACGTATATACACTTGTGCGTACATAGACGTTGAAACGACGATGATCACGAGTATTGAAAAATTCATTCTGAAAGCGATCGGCAAGGTGGGAGACGGGGGAGAGGATAAAGAAAAAAAAGAATGAATAATGATGGATATGCGTATATGTGATATAAATTTAAGCTTTGGCTCGTGGTACGCATGTGAAAGACAAACGTGCGAGCTTGGCTCACGTGTAGGTATATAATGTGCACGTAGCTTTACACGTGCGATATGTACGCTGGATAAAATGAGGGTTTGATTACGCCGAAACGAATACATATGTGTATATATATATATACATATGTATACTCAACCATGTCAAATTAGGAAATTTATAGCTGATGAAGGGTTGCACGCGTTATTAACTTCACGTTTCTCTGTTTTGAGGGGGGAAAAAGGGAGTTGTTGTAATCACCCCGAAAATGAAAAGTTGACTTTTCATTGGATATCGACGTTTTGAAGTTTAGAGAATCACCTCCGATGACTTTTAGATATACGTCTGTGTGCGTACGTAAGTATGCGATCAATTTTTTTGTCCGACGATTTCTTCGAGAACGAGTTACCGGATTTTAATGATTTTGATCTCGATCGACGCGGATTTTCCAAATTTAGAACCGATTGGATTATGGTTTTGATCTGTCCGATCCTTTTTCAATTATTTAAGTAACAAAATTCCAAAAAATCATATAAAAATGATGACATCTGAAGATTGGATAAATGGATTTGAAAATTACGAAAATAATCGTGTGACAATTCCTTTTCTCAATTCAATTATCAATCTCACAATAACAGTAAATTTTGGTGTTACAGGATTGATTAAATATTCCCCCATACACATCGTGTACAATATTGCAATAAAATCGAAGGATGTCTCTTTTCAGTTCAACTGGAATAAAAATTGGCCGGTATTTATAAAGAATTGTAGATAAAAAAAATTAATTAACAAAAATAATAGTTAAGTAATCAAATCCGTGACTCGCACTTGCCGATTAATTTCTCAAAGTAAAATCGACCGGATCATTATCGCACAAACCGATCGGCAGAGAGAGATTATTACTCGTTCCCAGAGCATGTGGAAGTTACATTCTACGCAAGGGATGCGAGATAAGGCAGCTAGGCGATCTTCACAAGATGTAGAGTCAGGACTTGCAATCAGCCGAAAAATCCCCCGGGGACGAGAGCTTCGCCGATTCTCCCTCGCCCTCCTCATCATTCCCTTGTGTAATTTTTTCTCCAGGTTCTGGGCAGCAAAACTGAGTACCACTTTGTCCATCGGGCTCTCCCTCACGCCAGGACCAAGAGATCCGTACCGCACACGAGAAGACTGAAGGTCGATCCGATGGTGAGCGAATTAGTTTATCTTATTTTCTTTCAATTTCATTGGATATTCGGTAGGTTCTTTTTCTACCGATTAAACATTGGACAACATTGTTGATCGTAAGGATTGGCTATATTCGGAGACGTCGAGGTGCGAGTTTGGCGTAAAACAATCGGCGAAGGTGTTTTTGTGGTAAAAAAAAAAGAAAAAAAAAAGTGAAATGAAACGTCGAATAAAAACACCTCCGTTCGATCATTCGAAGGTGAAAATTTATCCCTCAGGTTCACACGGCCGTTCAGCAGTCCGGATTCAAACGCGTGAAACGTGGCTACAAATCCTTGAGTATCGAGCAGTTGGTGCCGCTCCAGGAGATGAAAAACTCGGGCAGTCAGGACCCGACCGATCCCTATTTTCAGTACCAATGGTACCTGAAAAACACGGGTCAGAACGGAGGAAAGCCGAAGCTGGATTTGAACGTCGAGGCGGCTTGGGCGCAGGGAGTTACGGGGAAAAACGTCACGACTGCCATCATGGACGACGGTTAGTGGGAGAAAATGCGAAACGATGTTACGCTAAATTTCACCGCGCGTGGAAAGACTGACAAATTGTTCGGGGAAAATGGATCGTCGTTAAACGTGTACGGTGTTTATACGGGGAATTCCATGCGTGTCTCGCCATTTTTCATTTTTCATCTAAATTTTTCCCCGACATCGTCCCAGCTCTGAAACAGTGTACTGAACTTTTTTCAGATTCTTTGTGCTACTGGTTAATTGTTTATCGATATTGCGGGTGATTTTGAAAATGATCTTTTTTAAAATACTCAAATTTTCGAAAACCGTATTTTTAAAAATAAGCAAATTTCTTATCAATTTTTTTTATCGACTAAAACATTGTTTAAATCGTCCGAAAATGCCTGAAAAATTTTCAAAACTTGTGTTTTTTACTTAAAATATGTCTGGACCATTCAAACAATGTTTTAGTCGAACAAATAACAAAAAAAAAAAAAAAAAAATTGAAAGCGTTAAGAAAAATGGGGAAAAATCAGCGCATCATGGGATTCGTCTCAAAAATGTTTGGAATAGGAAATACAGTTTCTGAAAATTTTTTAGAGTTAAAATAAAGTCCTTTTCAAAATTATTTTAAATATGTATTTATAAATATTTGAGCAGCCGAATAAAAAATCTGAAAATTTTTTTTTTTCAACAAAATCAGAAACCGCGAGGGTCGGACGTTGGTCGGGTTCGCATGGAGTTCCTCACACGTTTCTACAAACTTGAAGAAATTTTCACGACACGTTGGTTTTCTGTTCCAGGAGTGGATTACATGCACCTGGACTTGAAGTACAATTATGTAAGTCATACGAAAATTATACACAGATATTCGCAGTATTTGCAAGGGTTGAAAGTGGGAAATGTTTTTGCTAATTTTTGAAATTACAACGCGGTTGGATATTCGGTATCACATACATTTATCAAATTATCATATTTACCAGGTGCAACGATGTCTTTTAAAATACTGCAATTAAGAACGAAAGTACGACAGATATTGGTGGTTAATTTTAAAATCGTTGATAAAATCTTGTAGATTCGTTCGTTCGTTGTGACTAATTTGAAAAAAAAAAAAAATAATGTACGTGCTCCAAATTTGGAAGATAAATTTTGACAAAACGTTAGAATCTTTAACACAGACCGCGTCTATCTTTTCGGATGAATCTGACACCACAACTGAATAAAATTTTGTCAAATCAGTGGTTGATTTGCATGATGTGTTGTAATACAGTCATCAATATTTAACCCCTCCATCAGTTCAATCAACCGTTTTGCAAATTTGACTCGCGAGACGTGGGATGTCGGCTATGTAGGCACCTACTCGAGTTAAGATAACGTAGCATAATGCAGAGTGACGCGCACGTCCGCCTTAACAAACGAGCCAGAAAGCGTCGCGACGCGAAACGTGGAACGTCAACTAGACGTCCCGCAGGACGCAGCCTTTCATCCCTGCCATATATCTACGGGGCATTCCACGCTAACTGAGCAAACAAGTTGACCGTGACACTTTTTAATTTCACCAATGATTTTCTCAACGTTTTTACGATCCCTGAAAGAGCTGTGTAATAAAAAAATTTTCAAATTTACTCAATCACTCGTCTTTACAAAGGGTCTTTACCCTATCATTTTTTTAAACCCATTTGTAAAAACACCGAAATTGATTTTTACGAGAAAGGAAAAAAGATTTAATTCAAAAAAGAAAATGTTTCGATTCGGAAACGAGATGTTTTTTTTTTTTTCTCGCTTCGTAACAATCAATTTCGGTGTTTTTCGGATGGTTTTAAAATAATCGTAGGGTACAAAACGAGCGATTGAAAAAAATTTGTACATTTCTTTCGAAACATTTTCAAGGGTCGTTCAAGGAAAGTTGACAATTATGATGGTCAATCGTTTACTGAGTCGGTGTGGAATGCCCCATATGCGTATATTTATTACAAACGCAACCATTCGTCAATTCTGGTCCATGAAGTCGGGATGGATTAACGATGCTGACGTTTACGTGTCGTCGTTAAGTGGCCGCGTCTCCTTCTCGACGAACCGGGGTTTTTTTTTTTTTTTTTTATCTCTTTTCCTTCAATTTATCAGCCTGAGTTTAACCGCGATAAAAGCCGAATAAAAAGAATCCGTCAACTTTTTTTCCACTCCCTAACGCTGACCTCAGTTCAAGCGCATCATAATCCTGGAATCGGTGAATTTTCATCACGTTGTAAAAAGATCCGAGCCTCGGAGAGATAATTTTGTTTCATTTCATTTTACTGGGATTAAAAAACTTTCAAGGGTTTCTTATCGATCTACAGCCAAGCAATTTCACCTCACAAATGCGTAGAGACAAAAGGCTGTTTTTTTCTATTTTTTCACGATAAAAATTGCGATATTTTTTAATGTTTTTATCGTTGGACGTAATCGAAAGTCGTTTAGGGGTTGATTTTAGATCGAAATTTCCACCAATCGATACCCCTCCTCGATTCCTTGCGAAATTATAACGCAATTCTCTGCAGCTTTCAAGCTCGCTGCTTTCGCTAGGTATTGATTTAAATATAGGGTAGGTATGACGGGTTTTTCCCTTTTTTTTTTTTTTTAACTCTCTTTTATTTCTTCTCTCAATCCTTTTACTTTCAGAACGCAAAGGCGTCGTACGACTTCAGCAGCAACGATCCGTATCCGTATCCCAGATACACCGACGACTGGTTTAACAGGTGAGATAATTAAAACGAGAGGGAAACGGGGCTGATTGAAAAAATGGTCAGCTCCAAGTTTCATGGTTCTGCAAAAAAGTTGACGGGGTGAAAATAGCTCGTGACCTTGTCCGAGCATTTAATCGATATATATGTATATATATGTATATATATATATATGTGTTGGATTAATCTCTGACGACTAAACGATAATTAACCTTGCGGCTAACGAGGGAGTAAATTAGTAAGCTCGAAGCTCTGCGGCGTTATATAATTGGCCGATGATGGCTTTTTGCAAAGTGTTTACCCCTGCAGGCGCAGTTTTAGAATCCTAAGGTAACATTTATCAAACTCAATACGGTGTCGGGTTGAAATTTTGAGTTGAAAGGTTCCGAAAGTGCCAGATTCCGAATTTTTTCTCGGTGAAAGTTGTAGCAAAGAAATTCAATTTTGACGAAACATCAAAGTTTTGATTCGTCCGAAGCCCGACGCTCAAAGTTACGAAAGGGCAAAACATCAAAGGGCGTAGTTACGACGAGTCAAAGTTCCGAAAGTACGGGAATGAGAAAATGTAAAAATCTGAAACGTCGAAATTCAAAATGATCGAAGATTTTCACTTCTGTGGATTTCTGGTTCGGTGAAATTTCACCACTTTGATCTCTCTTCGTTTTGGATTTTCGATATTTTTACGTTCGCAATCCTGGTCACTCTGATTCTCGGTTTTTCTGATTTTTTCACACCCACTCGTTAATTGAACCAGGCTTATATGAGTATATTTTAAATTTCGGAATTTTGCTTTATCGCAACTTTACTTTCGGAACTTTGTTCCGTCGCGAGATGAATTTTCGTAATCTTGCATTTCGGAAACTCTGAGCCGTCGGATTTCCGGCAATTCGAAACTTTCTTGTTTCTTCAAAGTTTCATTTCTTTCCTTCAAGTTTCGCATTCTGAACTTTTCAAATTCGAAACTTCAACCCGGCCCCAACGCGTTACACAGCTGATTAGTCCCCAGTTATCGTCTCGTAAAAAAGACAAAAACGTAAGAGAGAAAAACATCTCACGGTGAAAGTCATTACCGTATAATTTTTTTTCCCCAATTTTCATCTTCGTTCCAACTTTTTCTTATTGTCATCAAGAACTTCGCGCAGCTTTATAGCCGCGTCCTTGTGCTTTTATGTTATTATTACACCCTTGTCGCGACCACCGCTGGGCGTCACAATGCCAGAATTAACGCTGAGAGAAATATATATATATATATACGGTTATAGTGCCCACGATATAAGAAACGTGGAAAAATCCTTGTGCTTATTCTTCTCCCTTTTATATTTCCTTTTCCCCTCTCCCTCTCGGGACTTTTTTCTCGTTATCTCGTTATACTTGGGACGTAATTTCACCCTTGGGACGAAACAAGGCGAGACAAATTTTAAAAATGTAGATTACATCCACCCAGAGCATATATATATATATATATGTGTGTGTGTAGGTGCTTATTTATAATGCATAGATATACGTATATATATATATATGTCCACATGTGGATACGTGTACCTATACATGAATTATTCAACAACACGTCGAGTATATTATACGTTAACGCGTTTTGTCGAAAAATTTCCATAGTAAAAAGAATTTCCGGTTATTAATTATACATAAAGGGAAAAAGCGTCAGCAGCAACGCGAAAAAAGATATTTTATATACCGACAGTTGTGAAGGTTGCAAAAATAATTTCATTCGGTCGCAGTTACCGCGTTTTTACAACACGAAATTAAGCAAAATAACATATGTATAGATGCTCAAAACTTACAAATTAAATTAGGTGTTCACAAAAATTGTACAAATCCGAGATTAACAAGTATTTAAACAATTTTTGTCCGTAAAGAAATTACGATGATGGCATCATCGAGATATTTAACAGCAGCGTCTAATTGGTAGAAAACAAAAAAATCATAATAATAATGATTGTAAAAATAAAAGAAATGAAAAGAAAAAAAAAAGAGCACAGCCGTTAACTTTGATTTTTGTCCAAATTCAGACAAGATCGTTTACAGTTGTTGTTTAAAAATCTGACCGGCTTGGTTTCTGAAATTTCCTCACATCGTACAGGAATTCAATATCTTGAATCCTCGCCTTTTTTACATTCTTTCACCTCTTCCGTTCGACCCAAAAAGCCACGGGACTCGATGCGCCGGGGAAGTTGCGGCGGCTCGGGACAACGGGGTATGCGGTGTTGGGGTGGCATACGATTCGAAAATAGCCGGTATCCGGATGCTGGATCAGCCTTACATGACCGATCTCATAGAGGCGAACAGCATGGGCCACGAGCCGAACCTGATCGACATTTACAGCGCATCCTGGGGGCCGACGGACGACGGAAAAACCGTCGACGGACCCAGAAACGCGACGATGCGGGCGATCGTTAGGGGGGTTAACGAGGTGAGTGGAATTTTCATCGAACTTTATACAACCGTGGATTTCGGATCAATCGGCCGAGGGAATTGTAGGAATAAATATAATACAACGAGTGCCGAACGCTTGATATTGTACTTCGCGATTGTAACAGAGTTTGTATATCGACTGAGAAAGATGGATTATTATTTGTTTTCTCTTTTTTTTAAACCATATAACTTTTCTTTGAATCGACTTCGAAATAAGAGCTACCTATCAATCGCAATAAATCCATCGGTAAGATACTTTGAACACGCTGTTTTCACGATTCTCACCTCGAAGTAGGAACCTCGAAATATGGATGGATAGATGGATAGACAAATGGTTAGAAAAATAGTTAGACACAAGTGTAGACAAAACGGACAGAAGGAACAAGCGAGATGATAATTTCTAACAAAACGGAGGCTTCTCGGAATTAAAAGAAAAATAAACAACGTAAAATCAATTTCAAAAATTCGCCCTAATTTGTTTGTAAATTGGAAAATATTTATCGGCGAGAAAAAAGCTTCGATCAACAAGTGAAAAATATACTCACAAAGTTTGTGTAAAAATTTCAGACCGATCGGTTGAGCCGTTTCCGAGAAATCTTGTTCGTCGACATTGAAAACATAGTTTTGAAAAAGAAAAAAACAAAAAAAAAACCCCGCGTTAAAAACTTCAAAAGTACTTTCAAACACTCCGGGTTGTCTTGGAAATGCGCGCGTAACTTGTGAGAATATTTGTCGCACGGGCGTGAAATTTTTTTCTACATTTACTCGAATATATGTAAATTTGAAAAACTAAAAATGAAAAAAAAAAAAAAAAAATCCATCTTCGAAAAATCCCGACTGTGTTTATAACCGCTCAACGATCGCAACTTAAAATTCCTCGCAACGACTCGAGATTCGGGTAAAAAGGAAAACGCATTGTTGACCAGGGTCGTAACGGATTGGGGAACATTTACGTCTGGGCGTCGGGGGACGGCGGCGAGGAGGACGATTGCAACTGCGATGGATACGCGGCGAGCATGTGGACCGTAAGCATCAACAGCGCCATCAACGACGGTCAAAACGCCCATTACGACGAAAGCTGTTCGAGCACTCTGGCCTCCACTTTCAGCAACGGCGCCAAGGATCCGAACACCGGTGTGGTGAGTGCCACGTACAGAGGGTTCGAAAAAATAACCAAAATATCCCGAAAGCTCCGACTCGAATTTACAAATTTATTTCAACCCCTGAATTCAATGTCGCGTTTAAAAAAAAAAAAAAAAAAGAACTCGCAAGAATTTAGGCGTTTCATGTTCCGGGGGATCAAAAAAACTAAAAAAAAGAAAAAAAAAAGCTGTATATTTCAATGTTCACACTTTCTCACATTGTACCGTATATATATATATATGCCTATATAAGCGACGATTGCGTCTCGAAAAAATGTTTAAAAAATTGACGTTATTTTAATTTCGTTCGAAAAAAAAAAAAAAAAAAAAAAAATCATCAGGCGACGACTGACTTGTACGGAAAATGCACAACCACTCACAGCGGTACTTCAGCGGCCGCACCTGAGGCAGCCGGAGTTTTCGCCCTGGCACTCGAGGCTAAGTAAGTTATCATTGTTGTTGTTCTTGTTGTTGTTATTATTCCTATTCTTATTATTATTATTATTATTATTGTTATTATTATTCGCGTGTAACCGAATAGACGTAAAAATACGTAGACGTTATAGGGGAGAGATAAAACGCGTGGGAGGGTGCAATATTTCATATATATATATATATATATATATTACCGGAGCATTGTTAATTTAGCACAGCTGCAGCGTCGGATCGGCGGGTGTTAATTTACCCCGTGACATTTGATCGTATCTTAGGAGATATAACTTGGTATTATATTAAAATAATTATCGTGTAAATATATTCCTACGGAGGTTGGATCTTTTGTTTATAAGATAATACCGTATTTCTCATGTCTCGTCTTTGCACAGTGTTAATATCGCGGATACTTGCTATGTATACAAGTTCTCCGTGTTATAGGAGGTCGGGGTGAAACTTTCCCACGGGGGTTGATTATCACCGGGATAATTGAACTCGCCCCGGTTTTACCTGCGCGTAGCTCGAGTCGAGATCTAATCAAGACTGTTTCAACTTGTTTTTTTTTTTTTCTTTTTTCTTTTTTAGAATCTTTGTACCACCTTTTGTAATGTTTCAAGCAATGAAAATAAAAGAAATACAAAACTGGGACTTTGAAAAATTTTACTTTCGAGACACGATGATGAGAGAGAAGAAAAATGAAAACCCTACAATTTTTTTTATCCTAATTTAATTATCGCGGATGCTTTTTCGTTATTATTATTATTATTATTATTATTATTATTATTATTATTGTTGTTGTTGTTGTTGTTGTTGTTGTTGTTGTTGTTGTTGTTATTGACATCAATTTCGATTTCGTACAAATTTCAATCGATTTGAATCGCAAAATTTTGAAACTTTCTTGCTTTGTTTTCTTTTTTTTTTTTTTTTTTTTTTACTTTTTTGTTAAATCCACTTTCATTTCGGTTCGAATAAAAAATTGTTCATCCGAGTGTGCGGTGTTATAAAGAAAATGTTCCTGATCGTAAACAATGGGAAATCGTTTCAGTCCGCAACTGACTTGGCGGGATATCCAGCATCTGACGGTGCTGACCTCAAAGCGGAATTCTCTCTTCGACGCTAAGGGAAGATTTCACTGGACGATGAACGGCGTAGGTTTGGAATTCAATCACTTATTTGGCTACGGTGTTCTCGACGCTGGATCGATGGTGGCGCTTGCCAAAAGGTGGAAGACGGTACCGCCTCGTTATCACTGCGAGGCGGGATCCGTTTTGAATATGCAGTAAGTCTCGTATTGAAGGTGAAAAAAAAATAAAAAAAAAAACAAAAAAAAAAAAAAAACGTTTCCGGCAACAATGTCGTATTTTTTGGAATAACAAATACTTCCAACGAGAAACAAAGAGAGAAGAATAAGCTTGCGAAAAAAAAAGACTGAAAATGATTGGAAGATGTTTTTTTTCATCGCTCGAAAATCAATTCATATGCCTCTACGATTTTATCACGAACAAATTTTTCTTTCCTTTTCTTTTTTCTTCAATTGATATACCGATCAAGAATTCCGGTTTGTTACTTTTCCTTGCGATCGATGAATCAGGAATACTGTTTTCTTTTTTTTTTTTTACCGTTATTTTTAGATCAATCGATTATTTTTTCCTACCAATCGGTTTTTCCGTGTGCGAATCTATCATCGTTGTTTCGATCGATTTATCATTTGTCCCTGTCAATTCGTAATAAATAATCTATCAATCGATTGATCGGAAAATTTATCGAATAATTGAAACTTGCGTCGATTATTACATTATATAACATAATTATAAATCGGTTATTCTTTTTCTTTGATTAACAAAAAAAGAATAAATAAATAAAATGAAAAAAAATTTACATCGCGCAGAGAAGTGCCGAGCGATCGATCGATCCTGTTGAAGATCAAGACTGACGCATGCGCGGGAACGGATTACGCTGTGAATTACCTGGAGCACGTACAGGCGGTGATAACTGTGAACGCGACTCGTCGAGGTGACGTCGAACTGTTTTTGACGTCGCCGATGGGAACAAGGTAAAGCGGATCAAAAGCTCAGCCGATCAATTAGCCAGGCAATAATCCCATCCCGTCCCCCCCCCCCCCCTCTCCCAGTTTCGCCCAATTTCATCCCCCCAACGGGAGGGGTGAGAAAGAAGATGAAGAAAAACGATCGACGCAAACAGAAATTCGATGACAAAAATTCCCCGGATCCCTCGCTTCTCGACAATTTCACACCGATAATTGGATTCACCTCGGACAGGGAATGGATTTGTTGAATTTTCACCAAACTATAGAACTTGTGAAAGAAACCGTTCGTTCGATTCGAAGACGCGTAATTCGTTAGATCCAAAAACAAAAACCCGAAAAAAAAAGGTTAACAAGATCAATAACAATCACGTTATCAACTTAAACAATACATTATTCATTTTGTCAATTCAAAAATTGTCTTTTCGTGCTTTGATCCTAGAACGGTAACGTTATTTATTTTAATTTTTTTTTTCACCTATTCCGGTAACGGTTTTCTTGTTTTTTTCTTGTTGTTTTTTTTTTTTTTTTTTTTTTTTTTTAAATCAAAAATCATCCGGGCGGAAAAACTTTTTTTCTACTCCCGGATAATGGAAATTGTAATGAACGATCGGTGTCCCTTCCAGACGAAAACACAAGCCGTCCTCAACTATCGCGGCGGGATATTCAAATTCGCTTGGGATTCGGACTTATTTTTTCGCTCCCCCCCCCCCCCCCCCCCCAACAATCGTTCTAGGTTAAATTCAGATTCCTAGCTTTTTCTCTCGAAACTCGAATATTCGGATCATGATTCACGCAGTTGGGTAGCAACAGCGGTAGCCAGACTAGACGATGAATGAACGAACGAACGAACGAATGAATAATTAATCAGGCGACTTAGCGACGAGGAAGCCTTCAAAGGATAATCTCACGACGTCAAAGGATTCGCAAAAAACCTTACCCTCCCCCCCCCCCCCCCTCTCTCTCTCTCTCTCTCTGTCTCTGTCTCCACGGCGACAGAGGCGCGACTTTGTCGCCTGATCCACCCGACCTTCGCCCCCAGCTGCTTCTCTGATCCCTTTCATGCCCTCGATCAATGAAACCTCCCTTCCTACCCCCGCCCCTTCCCTTCGCCCTCTATTTCTGTCCATCCTCGGCTCCGCCGTCTGGCCAATACATCCCGTTTCTAATTTATTATACCATCAATTATACTCCCCCCGCATGTTCGCAGTTAATTTCATTTGTACCGAGATGTAACGATCATTTCTTACTTTGCGAAACACCCGCACCTTGAAACAGAATTTCTTTTTTTTTTTTTTTTTTTTTTTATTCAACACCGCGACGACACATTGGTAAAAAGATTTGACGATTATTCGTTTCCTTCTCCTCCGCTCTGTATATAGTAAATGAATAAATTTTTAATCGCGAAATTCTGCCAGTGATGAATAAATTGGAATAAATAATCTTATTTCGTTTAATCGCTTTGACCGAGGTAAAAGGTAATTTGATTAAACAAATTTCCAACGATGATGGACAAAAAAAAAAAAAAAAAAAAAGGCAAACGGATCTGATAAACACCGAAACAACACGGGGACGAGTCGATTCTTGTGATTTGCACGATTTGCGGGTAGAGGAAACGCACAATTTCAACACTTTCCAAGAGGATATATTTCTTCGCAATTTCTTTCTTTTTTTTTTTTTTTCTTACGTACACCTTAACGCAGCAAGAGTGATCGAATGATCGAATGAATTATAGATCGATGATTTTGAGCCGGAGAGTAAACGACGACGATCATCGAGACGGTTTCACCAAGTGGCCGTTCATGACAACTCATACCTGGGGCGAATATCCCCAGGGTACGTGGCTCTTGGAGGTGAGTCGAAATCGTTTCATCTTTGATACTTAAATTTTCTTAATTACCCCTAGGCCAAAGTAGCGAGAAAAATTAAAGAAACGCTGTTTTTTCTTTATGGCACTTCGTGGGGAAAAAAAAAAAAAAAACACCGACAGCCATTTTTAATTCTCATACTATTCAATCGACGAGCTCGAGGCTTCCTTCGTTGAAATTCGTCGCATTGTTTTTAAACAAAATTCAAGCCCGTCAAATCAATATTTCACCAATTTTGAATAATCGAATAGTCTGATCCTTAAAAATTCTCAGTTTTTTTTTTTTTTTTTGTTCGCGAATCAAGTTTTTTTCATTTCTAAAAAAAAAGAAATTCCTCGCAATTAATTACACGCATTATTTGCAACATGTTTTGTATACACTTGAGAAAAATTTCAGAGAGAATTTTACATTCCGAGACAGTCCTGAGTTTTCTCATACAAAAATTTCCACCCAGCGCTTCAAATTTCCAGAAACTTTGTCGAACTTTTATTGTCGTTACGCGCAAACGTGCCGATTTCTCCCCCTTTGTAGGTACAACTTTCACTTATCTCGGACTGACGAAGCTTTTCAAGTATACTCGTCCCAGTAAACTAACTAACTTCTGTCCCGTTTATACGATTGTGCAAATATCTCGTGTAAACAATATGGCTCTCGCGATTTAGCCGTACGGCTATAGCTGTTTGTATTACCAGTGTTTACATACAATTTCACCGCGCAAGGTTGTACAAACTTGTGCGAAAAGCGTAGGACACGATATTACATCCCTATGTTCTTATTATTATTATTATTATTATCATTATTATCATCATTATAATTATTATCATTATCGTTATGATTATTATACGGAGTTGACTAAACTTTCTGCGAAACTTGTTACGTAATGTAAACAGATATGTATTTACGTACGTGTGTCTTGCGATATTGTTAGTATATTTTTGATGAGCGAGGCGGAATATCGCGAAAGGAGAAATTTCTCTCTGGTTACGAAGTCGGAAACTTTCTGGTTTCAATATCGTACAAATTGAACTTTGTTATTTTCATCATTTACTTCTGTGAATTCGAGCACATACGTATATGATAGATTGAGTTTGAAAACTTGGGGAAGAAATCGATGCTGTGGTTGCGTTTATTTTCCGAATAAAAGGGGCGGGGTTGAAGTTCCGAAAGCGCCTGATTCCGAATTATTTTGGGGAGAAACTTGAAGTAGAGAAATCAAACTTTGAAGAAACGACAAAGTTTCGAACGATCGGAAAGCCGATGGATGGATCCAAGTTCCGGAAGGCAAGATTCCGAAAATTCAAGTTACGGTAGAGCGGAATTCGGAAAAATAAAGTTTCGATAGAGTGAAATTTCGAAAATTAGAATGTACTCGAACAGCGTAGTTTAATCGACGAGTGGGCGTAAAAAAATGAGAAAAACCGAAAATCAGAATGACCAGGATTCCGAAAGAAAAAATATCGATAGTCCGAAGCGAAGAAAGATCAAAGTGGTGAAATTTCACCAAGCCGGAAATGCATAAAACTGAAAATCTTGGATTATTCGGAATTTCGATGTTTCACATTTTTTAATTTTCTTACTTTCGCACTTTCGAAACTTTCGACATGTCGGAGTTACGCCTCTTCGGAATTTTGTCCTTCCGGAAGTTTGATCGTCGATTTTCGGATCATTCGAAACTTTCATGCTTCTCCAAACTTTCACTTCTTTGCTTCAATTTTCGCCACAAAAAAATTCCAAATTTTGCACTCTCGAAACTCTACAAATTCGGAATTTCATCACTGCCCGAAATAATTTACCCATACTTTCATTTTGTCTCGATATTTTTCTCTTATGTTTGAAACTTTGAAAATTGTGGGACGAATATCGGTTGTCTGATATTCGAATATCGCTCAAGGCTGGTAGAAACGTATAAAATGAAAAAAAAAAAAAATGAACAAAAGTTGAAAGAAATTTTGAAAAAATGGCGCTTGCAGGTGAGTTTCAGCTCAAAGGTACCGCAGCACGGTTGGATAAAAGAGTGGACGTTGATGCTTCACGGAACCCGAGAACCGCCGTACACGGGACTTCCGGCAGCCGATCCTCACTCGAAATTGGCGATCGTTAAGAAGGCACACGAGGAGAGATCGACCGGCATATAACGATCAGGCGAATTGGTTGAGAAACGACAAAAGACGAAGCGGCATTACAAGAGAGACCGAAAACATTTTCCCCAACCCCAATACAGCGGGGTTCACGGAACGTCGTTAAAATATCCATAACAATAATATAAAGTTCCCCAAAAACAAATCAAAACAGAAAAAAAAACAAAAAACAAAAAAAGAACATAAGGAAAAAAAAATGCTTGACGAAAAAGTAAGAGATATATATATATATATATATATACATATATTATATATTATAAATTATTTATTTCCTTATCATCTTGTTATATTTATTCATTTGTTCGTTCATTTAATTATCGTCAAAATATCGTCGTTGTTTTTTATTCATACATAATTTGTTATCGCACGCCAGATTATATTTATTCTTATCTCGAAGTGGAAACAGGTTCGTTTCATATATCAAATTGCCGAATTTACGAACGAATAACTTCCGATTTAAGCCTGTAGGCGAAAAACCACCGTAATTTTTACAACAAATCATTACATCACGTTTGTTTAAAAAAAAAGAAAGAAGAAAAATTATTTTCTTTCCTTGTCAATTCCGACAAGGATCTTCCTGAAAAACGTACGATAATCGCGATGCGAAATCGAATTGCCAATATTTGTCGATTGTTTTGTTACGGTGAAATTGTACGGTGTAAAAATAGACCTAACAAAAAAAAAAAAAAAAAATAAATTGAAAAAAAAAAACAACACGACTTCGAAGAACAGAAAAATTGTAACAGGAAATGATGAATGAGACAAAAAAATATATAAGAAAACAGCATCCTCGATATGTAGTTCAGAAAATTGAATTGAGAAACTATTACAATTTACAATTATTATACGATGAATTCATTTACGAAGACAGGATAATTGATCCTGGATTGAACATTGATTATTATATCTACATAGATATATGTATATTACAATAACTTAAAAAAAAATTCATCCATCGCGAATCCCGCAAGACAAAGTGATCGCGTAGAATCGGTATTATTTAATTAATGTATAAACTTCGTATCGCTGCTGAAGGTTGTGTAGAAAAATTGTTATCATATATTTAGTTACAACATTGTTTACTCAATTTTTGTACACAGCTTTCTGAAAAATTTGAAAAAAAAAAAACGTAGCGAAGAGAATAAAAATGTGAACATTTACGGAAAAAAAGCATAAAGATTACGGAAAAGGTATAAATTCCCTGAGCCACATATTGATAAACGAATTATTCGTACACGTACGAGAAATTAAACTATACACGTATCATATATTACTTGTGTATGATTGAATGAGCAGAAAAAAAAGACAAAAATGTATCAAAGTTCCGCAAGATGGTCCAATGAAAAAAATAAAAAACGTATGAAGAGAATCTAAGATTCGTAAATAGACACACATTTTCCAATTTTCACTACACATATTTATATATGTGTATATATATATATACATGTATATACACATATATATATATACAAAACTTTGACTCGTTTTATTTTATGTACAATAGAGTTCGGTATAAGAATCCGATAATTACTCTTATCATTGCTAATTAATTTCATTCTTCACCACTTTACACGTTACGAATTCTGTATTATAATTATTGTTATTATATCTATATATATATATACGTGTATATACATATATAGATACATATATAATATATTATATGAATGATTTGTTAAAGGTTGAAAACGGTTTGATTATATCCTAGATCGACGGAGATACAGTTTTATATATTAGAATACACGTACGCGTTGAAAAACGAGAAAAAAAAAGGAAGAGAATGGAAAAACGTACAGAGTACAAGTTACAAATTTTGTTCAATTTATTTATTTTTTTTTTCACCGCGTTATCGAAGGATGCGTAGATTAAAAAGAGAAACAAAAAAAGGAATAAAAAAAAAAAAAAAACACGAGGCAGAGAATATTATTAGTAAAAAAGTTGTGTAGATACTCTAGATGTGTAACTAGTTGAGAAGGGAGAAGAGAGAAAAGAAAAAAAGCGAGAGAGAGAGAGAGAGAGAGAGAAAGAGAGAGAGAGAGAGAGAGAGAGAGAGAGAGAGAGAGAGAGAGAGACATCCACAAAAAAGAACAACCAAAAATCGGAATAAACGACAATTCGAATCAACATATTATATTACAACTGTATAATTATAAATTATATAAATAATATATAGTATATTATAGTTGGAAATGAATTTAATCAACCTTATTCTGTACGCAACATATAATACTATACATACCTATGCATATATAAATGTATGTATATATGTAATATATATACATACATATACGTATATAACTCACGTGATAACTGAATAAAATCTTTATTTTTGGCCCGTATCGTTTTTTTTCATACCCATGCACACAACTTCTTCGATTGAAAAATATTTAAAAACAAAAGAAAAAAAAAAAACATCCAAATTTACTCAACTATGATTTCTCGAAATTTATATTCTACGAATCATTTGTCATTTATCGTATTTACTCTCAAGTTCTGCCCGATATAATAATCACAATAATAATATCAATAATTACATAATAAGGTTGACTAAACTATTCACTAGCGGGGTTTATTAATTATTGTAGGTGAGTTAACAGCTTGTGGCAAACGCGTTATGAACTCTTTTCGGTTTCTTCTTAATCAAGAGATAATCATTATCCGCGCATACATATATATATATTTATACATACTTATGTATATATGTATAAAGTTAACGCGAAACGAAGAAAAAGTAAAAATATATGGGAAATGAAAAGCATGATAAATTATCTCTTCTTTTTGCAATGAATGGAAGAGTTAGAGTTGTTAAACGATGAAAATGATAAGATTCATTTGTTATGTATTACATGTTGTATTCATTGTACGCTACATATTTAAAATCATATTTATTATTAAGTTGATTCAAATGATTTGTGCAGATATATTGCAAAATGAATGTTATAATACAGTATAATAATCTAATAGAACATTGTAACAGCAAAATACGGGCGAGAAAGAAGAAAGAGTTTCGTTTTGTCAAGGCCCTTCAAAATCTAATTGACTATAGTAAAAATGATGTATTTAAGATACTAAAAAGAAAAAAAAGAAACAAATTTCATACCAAAACCCTTTCAGTAATTTTTCACGGAATTAGACGATTCAAACTAAAAACAGAATCATCATTTTTTACTACCGTAATCGCTGGGTCGGTGAAAATTTTTCGCAAGTTCCGAAGTATTATTATACATATATATTATTAACTTTTTATACGTGATATACATTATATTATCAACGATTTTCGATATTTTCCTTGCGTGAAATATTGCGAAAATTTGTTGTTGCTCTTTTTCACTTCAACTCAAGATTTTTACAGGTAGGTAAATTGTGTAATATTGTATTGACGCGCATTAATCACTTTTTCTTTTCAAAAGTTTTCTTCAATTGTTTGACCTCCGAGTGAAAAAATTGACGAAGTTTTAGAAAAATGATAAACTTAAAACTTAATAAAAGAGAAAGAAGAAAACATAGTAGAGCCAGTAATTAGTAACTGGGGAATTTATTCTCACCCTGTTATGAACATTATCAGAGTATAATTTATCACTTCACATCCTCGCCTTCGCTCGATAAAGTATAGGTATACTTAACATCGTGCGAGTTTATAATAGTCTGTAGGTAAATGTGAGTAATGGGTACGCGACGATAAAATTATCGTTATTACTGTGTAATTTAGGAGCAAAGTTTGCCTTGGATGAATCAACAAAAGTGTATAAAAAGAAAAATTTATGTACATGTGATAGAAAAAAGAAGAAATTGTATTTTGAATTGAAATTATTTTTCAATTATTCCGCGTCCGCGCTGTTATTAAAATTTTTTTATTTTTTTTTAAATCCGTTGCATAAAATACGTGTCAAAGCGGGAATAGATCGCGACTCGTTGAACTCTCACCGCACTCGTGAATTTTGGGTTGTATCCGATAATTGATGCGAAAATTCAGATCATCCTCGAGACGGAGAAAATTTTATCCCGCAAGTTCCAAAGCTTCGGGTAACACGCGCAACATTTGTTGACACGGAGGCAAATCGGAGCGATTTCGGTTACTCGGGGCCAACAAACAGCTTCAAGGTTTAGCAAAGTTTGGATTGCTTACGGTTGAGCGGCTTGGCGAAACTGGTAACTCCCAAACACGCCGCGAATCACCGGAAATGCAATTTCCTACCACGCCTGAGTATCTCGAAATGTGATGTATCCGTAAACCATTTTAGATCAATAGAATTAAGCTCGTTTTGACCCGAAGGTTTAATCAATTTCAAAGGATTTTAAACGATTTCAAAAGATTTCGGATGATTTCAGAAGATTACAAGAGACTTTATGAGATGTCAAAGGAAAATTTCAGAGATTTAAAAAGATTTCTAGAGATTTCAGAAGACTTCATGGGATTTCAAAGGATATTTTCAAAAGAAAATTTCAAAGAGTCTAAGGAATTTGAAAAGATATCAAGATATTCGGAAAACTCTACACCGGATTTACGATTAACCCCTTGTTTATACCAAACCGATAACAGCGAGGAAGAATTTTCATTCGCGATTCATCGAAATCGAATTGCGCAAAATTTTCAAGCCCATTTCCATTCCTCCAGCAGTTCAAAGAGTTAAGAATCCGAGCCGAGTTAATTGTTTAACTATCTAAAAGTCAATTCGAGCTTAAAATCGGGCAATTTGAACCCGAGTTCAAAGCTCGAGAGTTCAGAGGGTGAAAAATTAATTAGCCGTTGTAAAGTTCGTCGAGTTGAGGGTGAATGTATTGTAAACACGGTCGGAAAGCTCGTTCATTAACGTATAACAACATTGGAAATGAGTGAAATTAGTGAAATCAGTGCAGATTTCAGTTTTATATCACTTCGAGGCGAAACACACTCGACGAGAAACGAATCGTCGAATAAGAAACGCAATTAGCGAGGTCAAGGGTCCGGAGTTCGATCCGAACAACGTCGACATCCTTCTTTCTAGCCACCTTTGCTTCTTTTTCGTCCCATCCCTCGGTTTCAAAATTCACCCACACTCTGCCAGCTACAGTCAACCGGCCAGGGTGTAAGAAAAAAGGGAGAAGATAAGCGCGGACGGGATAATCGAGATTCATCGCCCAGCAAAAACACCCGGAGTTTACTCTAGAAAATCCACTTACGCAACTACTCGGCTCAAACTCCGCACGCCTTGTTCGTACAACGCGATTTTTCCACTCACTCGGGCCGAGTCAACAGCGACTGTAAAAATCTGGTTCTCGCTTGATTTAAACTCACTAAAGTCAGCAACGCTAATTAAGCAATGAACATTTGTTTATATTTCTTTGACAATCTGAAGGTTCGTAAATGACAGTATTGTCTGAAACTGCAACTTCAATCTTCCTTCGATTATCATTTTGGATGTACTAACAATTCGTACTGAGTAAAAAACCGTTATTTCGCGATTTTCGAACAGTTGATGAAATTCAGTAAGCCGTAATAAAAGAAAACATACTCACATTTTGCAATCTTGTTGCATTGAAAATTATTCTAAAAGTAAGAAAATAGTGGTTATATTATCCCGATATCGTGTTACGATAACGTTACGAACTTCAACCTGGTCTTCGACTTGCCTACCACGTGCTTCAAAGTAAAAACCAAACCACACGTTCTACGAACGTACATTCGACCTTCCGTGTAGACGCAAAGAAAAGCGGACCACAGTAGTTGGCTACAAAATTTCGTCAAAATATTACTCACCAGAAATCACAGGATCCTCGATGGCAGGAATGCAGATCACTGGCGTGAAGTTAGATGACACTCGGAATGAATTCACTCGCTGCAAAGAACGGGGCAAATCACTGCAGAGCACACGTCGCGTACACTCGAGAAACAAAACACGTTGACCGGAAGCTGCAGGCCGGGGTAAACAACGTCGAACGCGTCACGTGACTCGGATCGCGTCGTTTGTTTTCGAAGCGTTCGACCGTCGGGGGGAGGGGGGGAGAGCCGGTTGCGATTGTTTGACAAGATGGCGGTCGCGAGTCGAAAAGAAGGGGGGAGGAAAGAGATTCGACGGCGTTGAAGCAACTGTGTGTACGGATCGGCGTTTGCCGGTCGAAACTTCGCTCTACGCTGGAAACAAACATCTCTTCGTAACCACAGATTCCACTGCAGGAAGATTCGCTGCATCAGAAGAGCGTCGCTGCGTTCGTGGACCAACGACTGATGGAAATTGATAGAAACTGCTGATTTCAGGTAACCGATAATCGTTTTCGCAAATTCTAACGACGTCAGCTATCCGCGTGTTGTAAACACTGAGTGATCGTAGCTCTTGGTAATCTCCTGAATGTGTACGGTACAATTACAGCTTCGATTCGAAACAGACACGTCATCTTTCGGTCGAAATTCGAATCCAATTACGACGCGTTTGCGAGTAAATCTACAGCTCACTTCACATCGAGACGTCGAACGTTCTGGAGCGTGTAGTGAGACGTAATTAGAGATCGACTCGTAGCAGTTTTATCACCAGATTATCGCGCGTTTAGCCTAGTCAGAAAAAAATGTTATATTCATTTGCTTCAACTCGACTTTCCTTTCGAAATCGTCGAGTGTGAATCGGCGGTACGGAACGATAAGTGAAGGGGATTAAACTTGGCGAATTGTTGGCGGAAATAAACGGGACTAATTAGCGGGTACTAACAACAACATCGGAATTATCGCTTTGTGACGCAGTTATACGTATACGTAGATCCATTAACCGGGAAGCAAGGCTGTCAAAAGTCCCGAAGGAGGCTGAGAATGGATTTCGCGGTGAGCCCGGGGCTTGAGCCAGGATTCGAAGGGTTTCAACCCCGGAATGAGGGGGTTGGCCTGCGGACGTCGAGGGTAGGTGGGCATTATTATAGTTTTCTCTTGAGCAGCGGGGTTGCGAGGGGGGGGGGGGGGGAGGGAAGGACCTTTGATAACTTTGTTAATTAGCCGGCTTTTGCTTCAGACGCTCGACACGCCGCGTCCTTTTCTCGAGGACCGGCCCCCGAGCAAACCTATAAATTCTTTTTCATCCCCATCCGGACAACCCGCTCTTGCACGTGTACGTAGGCACCGTGAAAAAGGACCGGCCTCCGTGGAATCTTTAATTTTACACCCGTGATTGATCGCTTTTCTTTTCGAAATTCGAACCCCCGCGTCGTTCCGGAGGCTTTGAAAAAGTTTTGCGATTAAGAGAGAGAGAAAAAAAAAGCCGGTCGAATTTAAGAAAACAAGTATTGGAAATAAAATAAAAGAAATAAAAATGAAACGGGGAAAATTAATTACCCTAACGTTCTCCGATTTTGAATTTTTTTTTTTTATTTTCTTGCCCTCTTTCCGTCTTTCTTTGAAAGTGGAAAAGTTTTTCACGGATTATTTCGAGGACATTGATCATGTATCGACGATCGAGGCAATTTTCATACAGGTATTTTATTATTTTTTTTTTTTATCATATCGTTATCCTTGAACAAGAAGAAAGCATCGTCGTTTTCTTCGCTTTGTTACGTTTGAGGGAAGAATCATTAATTCTAATGAAAAAACTAAGATATAAATTTTTTTCTTTCAGCTTCTTCGAGTTTGTTTACTTTTTCCTGTACCTACGCAGTCTTCGCTTCGGTGCCTTTGGCGTAACAACAGCAGCTGGTCGGGGAAAATCGCGCGAGCTTCGTTGTACAACTTCCTTAGTCGGAGTATCTAGCCGGTGAGTGACTAACCAGATTATTGCCTATCGAATGACCTTACGTCATCGCGTGTCTAAACCTCGTCAATGGTGTCTGAGATATATGGTAAATCGTTGTCACGGCCAACCTGCAGCAGAGCCGATTATTCGCAACCATGTGCAGTCCAGCAGCTTCGGAAAAGCTCTGAGCTGAGCTTTTTCTTCGATTAATCATGAATCTGAAGAAACTGCCGTTCCGAGCAACAACATTATGCTATATAATCACTAATCACGCCGAAATTTTCTCGCTGACAACACCGTTCAACACGCATTTTGAGTCTGGGTTATGGGCGACAAATTTTAATTTTTTATACACAACCAATAAATGGAAAACTAGTTTTATTAGATAAAGTTTGTTTTTGTCGAAAGCGGATCGATATTCCGGATTTTAAGAAAAAATATTTATTTTCTCAAACATTTATCGTAAATGACAAATAAACAAACTTCAGTTTTACATTTAAATCACTTTTATTCAAAAATAATAATCAATAATAAACTAAAAATATAAAAGAATTGTTAAACAAAGTTTAAAAATTAATATTTTTCGTACTTCTTGTATCTTTGTACAAACTTTCTCGTATGAAACTCCAAACCTAATCTCCCACCGTGTGACAAAGTCCATCGCATCTTGGTTAAAACGTTTTCTTTTTTCTTCCGAATCAGCACTCACGTTAGCTATGAACCAAAAAACTTCACGACTTATTTATCAGCGTCAAAAAAGACAAAAACAAACTTTACAAGTAACAAATAAACAAATAAAGCTTTTGGCTATTACTCCACATATAGAATCAAAATTTATCTATCTCAATTTGTCGACCTGTGTAATCTCGATCGATCAAATTTACGGAAGAATGAAAAAATGAACGCTGTTACGGCGTGAGAGCTTTACGTTTCCGGATCATGATGCATCTACAGCGTAGGTACCCACTTTCTCTGTAATCCGTTTACACCCCTCACACTGCGCCTTCGTAACTTGTTTCAATTCGCGGGGTCAACCCGAAATCCGGTATTCGGAGGGGTTCTAATTTCCTCCCGCTCCCCCCCCCCCCAACACCATCCTGTATTCGTCGCGACGCGGCAGCTGGGGCTCGGGATTCTCGTTATCCGAATATGGAAGAGGGTGGGGGTGTAGCTTTGGCTCTCCGATATAGGACTCGCAAGGGGTTCGTGTTACCGATAACGATATCTGACCGAGGGTAATTCTAAACTGCCCACGGGACGCCGGGAATTGGGTGATTTTTTGACGACGGCCAACTTTATCTTCGTTTACATTATATATATCGCTCTTTCCGTTCCCCCCTTTTTCTTTTATATGCATATATATATGTCTGTGTGTGTATATATTTTTTTTTAACCCTCTTTCAAATTACCGCGGTGTGCGCTTATATATCACACTTGTTTCTTAGTTATCAGGTAATGCGGTAGATTATTTTGAACCCAAAATTCACGCACCTGTACATTAATTATACACGTCCTTAAAAATAGGGTCTCGCAATTAATTGAAAAGTTTGAACGTTTCGTGAGAAAAAATTCTCCTATGTAATACAGTTAGTTTATTATGTCTACATCTCTATTTCGTTTCATCGTCAAGTTTTAAAATTTCATTTTATGCAGATCCTTTGAAATTTTTGCGAAAGATTAATAGATTTGAAGTGAATGAATTTCGTGTTACGGGTGTAACGTGAATTTCGTTGAATTTGACCAATTTTTAGTGCTCCATATAACAACTGACAAAATGTTATGCAAGTTATGGAGTACGTGAGGAAAAACAAAATTGTTTTTATATCACTTTCATCTGGTGCATACGGGCTGGGGGTCAGAATCCGGAATGACCATAAAATCGACTGGTCGAAGACCCGAAATTTTCGAGATGCGAATTTAAAAATTACAAATAATCAGTGTAACATATTCGGGATTTTCGATAAATCACCTAGTAGAATAACTGTTTTCCCGAAAGTTCATTTAACCAAAACCTCTTTTATCTGAAAAAATATTTTCAGTACAGTCTGTCTTTCCCGAATGAATATAGCACAGAATGTGAAGATGTAGAAAAATGAAAGTTCCGAAATTAAACATTGAGATCGGCTGATACTTCGGACAGCCAAGAAACCAAAAAAATTATTCGTCAAGAATCAAAGTTCAGAAGGAGCAAAATTTCGATTCCCAAAATACGGAAGGATCGGAATCCCTGTTGCAACCTTTCGGTATTTTGTCCATTCTGTCCTTAGTGGGTTTCGGGATTTCGACCCTTCGAGTCTTTGGTCAGTCGCCATTGATGAATTCGGATTCATAAATTATCGAAAAAGGCACGTATCTGACATTTGAAAAGTCAACTCTTAGACTGTTCGATTTTTTCGCAATTCAACATTGTGCCCTTCGTAATCTTACCCATTCTCAAAAAAATAATTTCGGTATAAATTTATTTGTACAGTTTTGCGTTCTCTACATTTCTTTCTCTACAAGACAACGTTTCGTACTTACGGTCTTCTCTCGTAATTTGTCTTTCGGGATTTCGTCCCGTCGCCTTTTTGGTCTTTCCCATTTTTATATCCCACCCCCCGTTAATCATGCAGGTGGGTAATAGGTGCGACCCTTGAGAGGCGGGTCGAATCCGGGTTTGCCAAAGCGGGTGATAACGATTAATTTACTTGAGCCGTGACACGGTCGCCTGCACGCGTTTACCAGTGACGTATGCATGTACTCTATGTACACACATACCCCTGCTGTAATACCTACCCTCGACCTACTCCACCCCCTACTTTGCTAAGTTATTTAAGGCTTAAAACCTCCCCCTCGCGTCGCCTTGTTTTACTACTTGGGACAACGATCCGCACGATCAGAGACGACATTTGTTTGAAGCCTTTTCAGGCACCGACGTCACACTCAATCAGCCTCGAATGTAACACGTACACGGCTTTCAGGGGTGGACACGGTTACGTGACGAGATACCGCTCACCCTTCCACCACCCCCTCTCGATATTGTTCTACAATCCGTGATGTGTGACACGTTGCTGCATCTGCAGGATAAATTGCGCAAACAAATTTATCTTTTTATCTCTTGTATGCATGTTTTATTGGCATTATATATCATACGTTCGACACGCTAGGCAAACCGGATATTATCTCTTATTATCACCTTTTTCTCGATTATCAGTTATACTGTTTTATCGTGATATTATAAAGTAAACATCGAGAGAACGTCTATGTTTACGTTTCGATTATCACGGGATTATGTGATAATAATCTATCCCCACGGGTGATTCGGTTCTTTGAGCATCGACCTTAGGCATATAAGGTCGTTTCTGAGTATAGATCCCGATACCGACACCTTACCGACATTTTCACCCGCTTCACAGCTCAGACGCAAACAATTCTGGGTATCGATCAGAGTGAGGATAACCCTCACCCGAAAAAAAGGGTTTGTATCTGAGGTGTGAAACTGCCAAAAATGTCGGTAATGTGTCGGTAAGGGGATCTGTATTCAGGAACTGCCTTATGTGCCGATATATTATCGACGGAGAAAAGAAAGCGACCTCTTATAATATTGACGAAAAAAATCCCTTCTCTTTACTCACCCCTTATTGAAAATTCAAGAATCTTGCGTTATGATTTGGTTCCCCTTTTAAGTCCGATTTCTGTGTTTTACGTAACGTGCAGCGATGAAAACGGGACAACACGAATAGGGTACGTGTTACGTATACGATTTTGTGCGAAAAAACAAAATGAAACAAAAAAATAAGGAGTGCGATAAGAGCACGACTCGACTCCATATAATTCTGGTTAATGCTTATACTCCATAAATAACTCCTCGTGCCAGATTAAAAGTTTGGCGTGAAGGAATACAAGAGCCAGGGCCCGTTTTCTTCTCGCAATTTTAATTAACGTTCTTTCTTCTTGACTGTACCACGTATACCTCACTCACTCTTTTTCTCGCTCTCTCTCGCTCTCCGTATTTCTATATTTTTTTCTTTCTCTCTCTCTTTGCAGGGGATATTTCGAGGGCTCAACAACTCGTTACAAAGACGAAAACTGTATAACGAGCTCGTATATATCGATTAGGAGAACGGACGTCGAGCAAAAGAGAAGAAAAAAGGTGAGGGAAGAAACAAGAGGTAAATAGAAACTTTGAACGATAAAAGTAACTAAACTACTCCAGCTACTGCGATCATAGTAGCTCGGAAAATAAATTGGCTAGGTATATTTATACGTATACACTGCGATTCGAAACAACTTTCCTCAAATGCTTTCTATTTATATACTCACTCATTCCCAAGCAGTTTGAGGTGTCTTGAGACGTCCCTTTATACATGCTCCAGTCTCATTCAAAACTCTACTTTTTCTCCGTATTTCGTGAAATATGTTCATGTTCGAAACTAAACCAGTGCAACTAATTGTTTAATTGCTGGTCCACGGTTAGTATGATTAATTGGTAAGGTAAACCGTTCAAGATGAGACACGAATCAACGGTTATTGTTGAGTAACAGTGACGTCAGGGAGACCATTACTGATACCGAAGATATGGCCAGTCGACTAACTACCCGTTTCTGACGTCACCCCAGAAGGAAGAATGAGGATAAAGGTTGTCTTCAACACCTGCAGAGGCAACTCCGAGGAGAATTCAACAATGGTGCTTTGATATTGTTGACGAGTTTACGACGTTTTTATAACCGTTATAAAACGCACTCTGCACGTTCGTCGAAGTGGTCGTAAAGAGGTTCGTTGCCTGTTAACCGTGTTTTGGTGATGCGCCTGGAAAGTTCTCGGGTGGACAGAGTCCTGAAGCTGGGTCATCGAGCATGGACGAGAGGAACGCGAAGAAGAAGGGCAAAAAGACAATACCGGTAGGGAAATTCGACACGATCGCCATCAACGATCACTTTGACGATCGTCAGAGTGCTTTTTTACTGGTGGTACATCAGCGTCGTTGGCTTGTATACACGATTGTTGTTGATGTCTCTTGTTGATCGCTTCGCAATCGATCATTGACTCGTCATTTTCTATGTTTTTGATGAGGGATTTTCGATTTGGTGACTGATTGATCGATTGGCTTTGCCTCATAATCGATGATTCGGTTTCGCTATATAACTGACAAATTTTGGAATGTATATGTTTGTTTTTTTTTCAGCTTTTGGCATTGTCCATTCATTCATTGTGTATATTTTCCTAAAATTTGATAATTGTATAATTCTTAAAACATTGATTAAAACATTTTACATCATTTCAGCAAACTTGGTGCATTTCAGAGAAGGTGTGAAGACGGTAATATCATTGGAACACGTTGATTTATTCATCTTCGGAATTTACCAAACCCGCAGTAATTTGTGAAATAGCATCTGATAGTGTGAAAAATCTGAATCCATTGGATCTTCTGCTGATTGTTTTTTTGAAGCGAGAGGGAAAGAGAGTGAGTGAGTGAAAAGGGTGAAAAGTAATTTCCCAGAGTAAAAATGGAGCGGACACGAGAAGCTACCGGTTTGTATAATGGATTAATCCTCCAGGGCAGGCGGCAGTGAGCCATCCGTTATAAGGCGATCGAGGGTGATTATAAACAGCTCAATTACCGTTTGTTTACGGTTAACTGGAAGCGGACGGCGGGAGCCTTCAGAGCCGAAGACGAGTAGCAGACCGAATCGTTCCAGTCCCAGCGGCGGAGTCTAACCAGGTCTAGGCGGCAGCCCGGAGAGGCAGGGAAGACTCGGCGGTCGTCTCATTGTCAGGGGATGAGGGCGATGAGGGGGAGGAGGAGGAGAGGGAAACCTGCGCCCCGAACGCAGCGGCATCGCTCTCCCGCTCTCGGTTCTCCCGCACCATCGAAAGCGGCTGCGTCGCCAGCCGAGGGGGTTCGGGGGTTGGTCGGAGGGGTGGCTCGAGTTCGCGGGCGTCGCGACGCCGCGCTCCAAGGAACGGTCCCTCAGTCCGCGTGTCCTTTCCTCCGCGATACGGGCTCACCCGAACCTCCGGGTAAAATCTGAAAGATGGAAAAAAGAAACAACAATTCAATTAGAAGATAGAATATGGTAGTTTCAGACATCATTTTTAGATACGTAGCAAAACTCGCATATAATATATATATATATGTATATCACACAATTTCAAATAATAATACTGCTGCAGGAATATTATAGTGACTATAATCAGGTACAAACGACAATCTACAGATAAACAAGAATAGAAAAAACTGAAATAAAAAATAGGGGTGAATCTTTTCCCGTAATTTTCCCTGTATTCGTTTTTTTTTCTCACAATTCATTCGCATATTATACACAATACGCATGTTAATAACTTCGAACCCCTGTATGTAGTAAATTTTTCAAACTTGGTTACAGTATAGCCGCTTTTTTTGTTTTTGATTGACTCGAACGATCGTGTGTATGTGCGGTTGCGGCAAGGGGGCGGCGGGGGCGGCGTGTGTAAAATCCAGTGTCCGGGGTTGGCGGAGGCCGCGGGTGGATTGAAAAGAACGAAAGTTTGGCGCCAGTTTGGTCAGCCCCCGCAAATGTGGCTCTGTGTACGTTGAACAGGGGGTACACGGGCGGCCGTGCAGCTGCCCGTGGTGGGGGTGGAAGGGGCCGCAGGGGGGAGGCGAGCGTCAGGCTGCCGCTGAGTCCCCGGACGCTGTGCGCTCCCGGCGCCGCGGCGGGGCCCCATGCCCAGGCCCATCAGGCCCTCACCGGGCCACCGGCGGTGGGGGGCGACGACGGGCCCGGACCCGAGGAGGCGATGGTCCACGTCGAGCGGCCCGCTCAGCCTGGCACGTGGGTCTGCTGCGTTCCCTGCTACTGGCTGCGCCGCAGCAAGGCCGTCCACAAGGCCCTGCTCACCCTCGCCATGCTGCTCGTCACAAGCCTGCTCGTCACCAGCCCCGTGCTCTTCCTCATCACGACTTTGCCCGAGGCGGAACAACCCAGGGAATGCAGCCCGCAGGTGAGGGAGGAATTGGATTTCTTTTCTGTCTTTTTTTTTTTTTTTTTTTTTTTTTATCATTCCCGTTTTGTTCATGCCCAATTACGGGGAGGGAGGGAGGAATTTGATCATCTCGTCGTTGACGTGAATCAAAATACCTGTAAATATCTATAAATGCAGGGTGTTTTTTTTTTTTTTTTTTTTTTTTGTATCGGTATTCGAAAGTTGAAATTCATCCTTGACGTTACGATAAATTGATTGCTTTTCAATGAGACAAAGAGAAAAATATATGACAATTTCAATTTAATGCGGGTGTAATAAAGTTTTTAAACTAATTGGAACACTCGCTGATTAGGCCGATGAAAATTTGATGAAAGAACTGCCTTTTTTTTGGGTCATGAAGAACCTGGAAATGTTATTGAATACATTTTGCAATCCGTTTTGTTTGTTCGTTACTTAATGGTGATTTAATTGAATGAAACATCTTGTGTTTTGTTTTTTTTTTTTTTATTCTCAATTCTCGAAACGTATTTGACTTTGAACCTCGAGTCAATTTTATTTTTTTTTGCGTTTCTTGTTGCATTCAGAAACTGAAATATATACCGTTGAGCGTAACGAGCAATCGGAGAGAAAAGAAATGTCAGTCTAATGACTATGGTCATGTTTCTTTTTAAGTACCATACTTTGGTAATATTTCTCTTTCTTTATGTTTTTTTTTTCTTTTTCCTTGGCGATGGTATAAATTTATTGACTCGACTTTGCTGACAAAATCGATTGTCGCTGATTTCTTAGATTTTGAAAATCAATAGAATTAGGAAAAAATATGTTGATATTGAAATGAATTTTTTTTTTTTTTTTTTTTGACCAAACTATGCAATGTAACAGTTTTTTTCTGGCTGAAGTATAAAAAACTCGGAATGTAAAATTCTGACGTTAGTTGATTTTTGTGTTTCGACTAATCTTTTCACAGATATTTGACTTGGTAGACCGTAAACCTCTATGAATATATGAGACAAAGAAAAACGCAATGTTTTTTATCCATCCGCACAACTCTTCTACTCTTTTCACCCTCGCTTTTATTCTCCTCTCTCTCTTTTTTCACCTCTGTAACAAAACGTTTCGAACAAACCACGCCGAGTGGGATGATTGAAAAATATTTTATTCATCGGGCGGAAACGAGTGAAGACGATTATGGGATCGGCGTTTGATATCCGCGCGGATGAACATAATCGTAACTATATAATCGGAAAAGTTGTCGAATCGAATTATTTGATGTCGGGTATTAAGGGTGGATCTAACGCGCGGTCATCCGGTAAAAGAGGCGGTATAAACCGAAGTGAACAAGCCGTAAATGCAGATCCGAACACCCGCCGGTCATTTCCTCACCGTTTATCGTACACACAACATACACAGATCGATCTACGTAGGTATTATACGACCGGTGTTAAGCTGAAAACTTGCCCGAGGAAATAACTGGCGATTTTGGTTAACGAAACAGCCCTCCTTCCCTTGCTCGTGCCGTCTGACTGTGCGCGCGAAAATTTCCCCGCCTTCGAACATAAACCAAAACATTGAAAACGGAAGTTCCGAGGGTCCGTTAAACACCCGATGCGATTCTGAGATGGATAAATTCCACACGAATTCTATCCGTCTCTCTCCACCATCCCGTTCGTACTCCTCGCCAATTTTATTTTCTCATTCTTATTTCACCCGATTTTTATTATTTTTATTCTTGCTCTCATTCTTTCCCTCGCCAATTTCATTTTTGCCAGAAGAATTGCGGGGCAGTAAAAAATTAGGGGAAGATAGTGATGAAAGAAAAGAAAAAAAAGGGAAAAGAAAAAGAAACGAATTGGCAACGTCTCTGCCAATACGTCCATAGCGTTTTTTTTTTTTTTTGCTTCTTGCTTCTCATTCGGATAATCTTGATAAAGAACATGTAAAATTATTATAACTTTTCTTTTCTTCTTTTTTTTTTTCATCTTTGCGCAATGTATTATATAACGAGGTTGAATTTATTAGCTTTGAAAACTTTATCGGACTATCATTTGGATAATTGTAAAACAACAGCGTCTGTACAAATATCTCCGTCATATCTATCTCAGTATTAAAACTATTTCGATAAAACTTTCATCTCCTCAGTAAACCGGAAATATTATGTCGAGTATCGGAAATTTTCAACGAGCGATATCGGTGTTATTGTTTAATTAATAAAAAAAAAAGAAAAAAAAACACACACGAAGCCGCATAGATCTTGTAGTTGACATTTACACTTTACGTACGATACGGGAGATTTTCAGGGCTTGGAAGAATAATGATAAAAGTAACAATAATAAGAATGGTAAACGGAAAGCTGCAAAAAAGGGATGAAAAATGAAAGCTCGTTAGGCCGGCAGCTGGCGCATGGAATCAGGAATAATTTCAAACGTTAGAAAAAAAAGAACAAAATAAAAGTAAAAAAAAAAAAAAAATTCAGGTGACAAGTTGCGGGGTGAGAAAATTCTTTGTACGTTACAATTTCGCGTTCACCGCAAGCGACGTATTGCGAATTCTTTTTTTTTCCCTCCCCTCTTTCACCCTCGTTTGCTTCTCTTCTCGCCGTTTCCTTCTTCTTTTTCTTTTTTTTTTTTTTTTCTCTTCTTTATTTTTATCCACCTAGGCGCGAGGTCTGCGAGTGGGTTGAAGCCCTATTCCGAGCTAAGGTTTCGAGGCAAATGTCAACTTTTCTTTAGGTCAGGGCTCCGCGTGTCGAGCTTTCCATTCATCGACGGAAATGTTGCGATCTGGGTGAAGTAAAACGCGAGAATGCGAGGAAAATGAGGAAAATAATCGCCCATCGGATAATCCGGAACAATGTTTTCGAATTCTGCGAATGACACAGGTCTGCAAAAAGATATAATTTCTTTTTTTCGGCTGCTCGGAGTGTTTTTGGTAAATATTGTGTTTTCGAGTTTACTGAAATCCAAAAATTACATCCATTTCCCTACGTCGCGTGCGTTATTCTTGCAAGATAAAAGGTGCTTTGCATAAAAAAACCACCGCTGTATTACAACGAACTAAAAAATATTTCATGTAAAATTGTACAAACCATTTGTTTATGAAATGTGCTCAACATTCTGTGAAACCTTTTCTTCTTCTCTTTGATACTTCTCCGTAACTTTTTGAGTATCTTTCCCAGTTTCGATTAAATATCTACAACAAACGGTTTAAAAAAAACCTGTGCAGTTTTTTCTACCGCAGATCCGTGTAAGTCGAGGTTCACTTTTTCAATTCTGGTTTAAAAACGCAACTGAATAGAAAAAAAAGCCCAAAAAAACATGGCTCGAAGCTTTTTCCGTATACCTTGTAGGTACTCAAAAAGCTCAACGATTGAAACTAGACTGGTTCTAGACTAAGGTTACGTACGATGCAAAAAACAAAACGGGGTTTGAAAAATACAAGTCTCTCTGGTTTACGTTACCTTACGTACTCTCTTGTAACAAACCATTTACACCGTAAACTAAACGCGCTATTTCATTCTGATACTTTCACTCACCCACCTCGAAAAACTTCTCATACACACAGCTTGCAAATACACTTTTACGTATTTATATACGTACGCACGTAAACTCCGCATATGTATCGTGTATGTATCTAAAGCTCCGCGTAGGCGGCTACGGTGAGCTTTTGCGGAGTGATCGATCTCCCCTGTAACGGCGAGATGACGCTCGAATTATAGTCGTTGTTGTTGTTGTTGTCGAGAGAGAGAGAGAGAGGGGGGGTGGACAAAGGGAGGGAGCTCCTGTCGCCGGTAAAATGAGAGTTGGTAAATTTAATTTGCGACTTTCTCGCGTTCAGTTTCCCTTTTATTTATTGTAATATTTGTTTGATCTTGATTCTGTTAATTTTACTCGTGTCGCAGACTCTGGTAATATACTTTTTTGAAATTCCACACAAGGACGAGGTTTGCCTGAGGGATCGGGAGGGTCAGGAGGGAGTCTGCGAGTCGAGCGCTTGCGAGGAGGCCTCCAAACGCATGCTGGCATCCGTGAAGAGGGGCGTCGATCCCTGTCGTGATTTTTACCAGTTTGCATGCGGCGGGTTTAGCAGAAATAATCGGGACAACCGCCAGACCATGGCCAGCTTCAACACCCTCCAGTCCCACGTCGACAACCAAATCAAAGGTGAGTCTTGGATATTTTTTTGCCTAGGATTTTTCACCCTACGTCTATACGAGTAACAATTTTCTTCGAGGATCGACGCTTTTCGTCAAATTTTTTAACATGTATTCATCGATTTATGGAACTGCGTTTTATTCTATACCCGTAATAGAATTCTGTAGAATATAGCAAAAAGAAAAAGAAAAATATGAAATACCGATACAACAAACTAAATCTTAGTCGTATATATATATACATATTACCGAAAGGTTTAAATATGAAAATGTAAAGAAGAGGACGTCTTGAAGATTATTTTTTTAACCCTTCTTTAAGACTACATACCGAAATTTACGAAATTTTGGTAAAAAAACGAAAAAAAAAAAAAAAATACAAAGTAAACGACCAATCGATTAATTTTCACCCATTCAATCGAGTCGCGTTCGATTATTTTTATCTCACGATCAGCGATCGTCGCAATCGGGCCCTTTTAAACGTTTTTCAACCACCCCGCGGTGTATTAATTTATTACCAGACACCGCGGTCGTCTGCAGGTGCATTAAAAAAACATTATCCCCGCAGTGAATGCGTCATAGAAATTGAATAATAGGACAGGATAGGATACATAGGGAAAAAGTTTGGCGAGCGGATGTTTTTCCGTTACGTATGTATCCACGCATGCATACATATGTAGACGTCGTACTGCATTTCTCGTGATCTTTTCCGGCTTCGAGTGGATGAGAATACCTATGTAAACGATATTATCTAAACATATGTGTACGTATGTATACATATACATATATACATATATAGACGTTGCACGTACGCGCGTGGAGAGATTCCGCTGCTCGGTGATGTTTGGATACTGTAATAATTCCAAGAAGCAAGGGGGAGAAACGGTGGGGATTTATTCGAAACAGGGGATGCTGGTTGGCTGGCAGAATGACAAAAATTATTGGACGATGAGGGGGAGGAAAAGTCAGCATCGTACTTCTACGCGACTAGGCGCCACTGTTTTTCACGTCGAGTCGAATGTCAACGCTGCTACATATCTCCGAAAAACCGAGCGAGAGGGGGAGAGAGAGAGATAGATAGATAGATAATGTTTGTTACGTCCGTGGAAACGTTGGATAAGAATTAGAAACGCAAGTAATGCGGTAACTAAAAAAATCAGAGGAGGTGAAAATAAATGTAGAGAGGTATGAAGGAAGGGTAATGAAAAGTAATAGAATAATAATACAGTGGAAGATGAGCATGCGATAAAGTGAGACTGAAATAAAATGAAGAAAAAAAAAAAAATTAAAAATAAACGCAAAGCAAATAAATAATTGAGTAAATTATCGAGTTATTAGTAGGTGAATTATTAAGTAGATGAGAGAGAGAGAGAGAGGTGGACGGATTTGATTCGTTCTGTTATTCGTCCGATGGTGAGTAAAGTGAATTGTTTTTATCACTGGATTTTACGGTTCATTTGAATAGCCGCGTAATTGTTCGTACAGAAAATACTGCAATTAGAGAAATTTTTAGTCCCGGTTACCGCTCAGTCCTTAACTATTTTCATTCTTTACCACGATCGAAAAATATAGTTCTAGGTAAAAAATGAAAATTAGTTTTCTACCTGTTACCGGAAAGTCTAGTATCCGTTACTATTCTTTCTCATCACGATAGCTGTTGCTGTATTTTCTTGTATAATTGTTGCGAAAATTTAACGCTCGTGCAACGATAAATTGACGTTGAAGCCTTGTTTAACTAAAAAAGTAGAGTAAATCGAACAAACTGATTTTGCGTTGCAATTGCCAAAAAAGGATCGAAAATAGCGCAAAATGGTTAGGCGTAGCTCGTTTTTCGTAATTCCAACGATATTCAAACAGTTTTTTTTTTAACGATAACTGTTTTACTCAATTTTTCTACTTACTGCAAAAAATGAAGTTTTTCTCAGTGTGCTGTTTGTAGGATGGAGGCAGCGTGAATATTCAGAAGCCATTTACGTCGAAAGTTTTTACGTAAGAAGAAGGGAAAACGAGTTTACTTTGCGTTACGTCAAGTTCTTCGCAGCTTCGGCTGCGGATCTATGACAATTCGATTAATTCACCTCACGTATATTTGTACGTATGCGCGCATGTTTGTACCTTGTGCGCTTTTGAAATGGGTCAAGTTCGCCTTAATCAGCGATCGATCCGTTTTACCATCGACGATTAAATTCATTCCAGACCACTTAACGCCTGCTCGTTTGTAAGGGCTACTATATTATTATTCCAGATAGTTCGCTCTCCGATTTTATTATTCGAATTCAATTACACCGTCGCAATTCAAAGTGCAAGTCAAACATCCCCGAGCAACTTTTCACTCTGAGTTGCTGTAATTATCTCACCTGCGATTAGAACGTGAATTTTTTTATTCTTCGTAATTGTTTCTACTCATACGCGTTATATAAGATACAAATTAAATGTTCGATAAATTTTTAAATAATAATAATATGTAATATAAATAATATATGGAAATACTCGGTACTTGAACCCTTTGATTTTACAACCGTCTTCCATTCTTCGATCCAAAAATCTGTACCAGACGAATTCACAGAGCTTAAAGAATATTTTTTAATCGCGGTATAAAAATCGAAAAGGCGACAAAGGATAAAGTCTACCTAATTTTGACGCGCTAAACAAAGGCTATTTTCATGAATGTTTTTAATAGGCTTATGTTATAAATATTGATGTATAAGATCTTACACTTAATAAATACACTCCCGAAATACATGGAAAGATTTTTTTAAATTCATTTTAGTGAGTTTCTGTACATGAAAATGGTAGCTGAAAAAAGGTCAAAATTAAAAAAAGATTGAATGGATGGTCTGAAATAAAAATTCCAACGGTTTTAGATTCACTTTGTTAACAGCTATGCCGCGTATCGTACGATTTATAATTTATGCAAAATTGACAATTTGGCGGACATTTTTCGAAAACTAAAAAAAATGGTGTTTTTTTGCCGTTGGCAAAAAAAAAAAAAAAGTCAAAGTCAAAATTCTTAAAAATCGTATGATATGCGCCATAGCTATTGACACACTGAATCTAAAACCTTACGATTTTTTTGTTCCAGACAATCTATTCCAGAGATTTCATCAACAGCGTAGACCCATCTTTTTTTTTTGTCCTTTTTTCAACCACCATTTTCGTGTATAAAAATTCACTTCCATGTATTTCGGGAGTGTATTTATTAAGTTTAAAAACTTACGCATCAATATTTATAATGTAAATGTATTCAAAAAATTCACGTAGTTGGCCTTTTTCTCAGCCCCCCCAAACGAAGAAGTTACAAATGCACGTCGACGAAGCGAGCCGCGTTGGTCGGCCAAATATAAATTCGGGCCGGGTCGAGTCGAGCCAGTTTCGAGGGCAGGCGCCGCGACGGCGTGCAGTTTCACATCGATCGGCATATAAGCGTATATCGAGTCGATAACAATAAGCCGGACAGTGGCTGTGTCATTTGCCCAAACAGACGCTACGGGGACGTAAGCGTAACGGGGAAATTTGCCTGCGGCACGTCGTGCGTGATTGTCGTTGTCTTCGACGTTGTTATTACGGGGTCTATGAACCCTAGGGTGGTTCTTGACAGGGGTTTTTTTTTTTTTTTTTTTATCATTTTTATGCTCCCAGGGGCTTAAACGCCCTCGAATTGATTGAGAAACGGAAAACATTTCCTCATAATTTCAACTCTCTGTATCAATTTTTAAGATAGACAGCTTTGCGATCGAGATGTATCTTGGTTGTTTTGCTTTTTTAAATATTTACAAGTCGTCGACGAATATATCGAATATAATAATGAAAAATGTATATTTTTTTTTTTAGAGAATTGATCGATGCGGAAAATTCGCGAATGAATGCGTTCGTATGTTAATTGACGTTCAAAGTTTCATTTCTATAAAATTGTGATCACCGGGTCACAATATTAACCTAACCTAGAATTTAAAAATTTTTTTTTTAAAGAATTTTATCGATCAATACCGGTGTAAGATAATTTTTGATTTTGGTTTATTGTACATGTAATGAGGTTTTAGAATAATGTAATAACACCGATCTATCTTAAATTTTGTAACCTGCAAAAAATGTGCAATGTATTTTATAACAGGATTGATCGTTTCGTAGCTACACTTGACAGAATGATAATTTTACATAGATGATAGTTTGAACGTTAATTCGGATATGAACGCTTAGCTTTTTTGTAGAACGTTCAATTCTTCACAAAAATATGTGTTTTTCATTATTGTCGGTATATTCGTCGACGACATATAAAATCTCAAAGAGCAAAGAAAAAAAAAGAAGCTTTTCCCATGTTATTTCCATAAAATAATTCTATCACAAAGCGGACTGTCTCTTTTTTTAGCGTATTTTTTTTTTTTTAATCAATTTGAGAGCGTTTCAGCCCCCGAGAGCATAAAAATTGAAAAACAACCCTATTGAGGACCACCCTAATGAACCTATAAGAGGGAGGGTGAAAAGATGGAGAGGTCCAAAATTAGAAGGACCGTGATATCGAATTTCTTAAGTAGTGAAAACTCAATTTCTGCCTTTTAACACACGTAGAAAGTGGAGAAAAATAGAGATGCTTTATATATGGAATTCCAAAATTTGGAATCGTATACAGATTTTATATTTTGCTATTACATGTTTCGACCTTTCGCTATATTTCGATTTTCTGTATTTTCAATTTTCTCTACTCTCGGACCTTCTACATTTTTATAATTCTACGAATGAGATTTTTACAATTTTTCAAAATTCGATATCTTGGCTCGTCTATAAATCGGTAATTCAAATTTTTTTAACCCCAATCACTGTACAATAATAATAATATGGGTGATAAAATTCAGTAAAAAAATTTTCTCACAGGCAAAATTTTTTCTCCGTTATACCGACGCGCTGGCAAAGATTATTAATCTTCACTATCCTTTCGTCGTATCGTATCAGGATATATTATACACGCGTAAGAGAAGAGACGAAGGGTGTTTATAATTCATTTACGTAATATCGTAATAATTTCAGTTCATTCATGTATTATATACAATATACATACAGATATGCATATGTATGCACAGTCATTAGTCGTAATTTCCGCTTTTGCTGCCTAGAACTACACAGTACATGGTATATATTAATTAGGTCGTAAGCTATCTAAGATTAATTTGTGCAGAACGGTGCAGGGTGCGTACCTAAATATAACAAAACGAATTTCCAGTCTTATTAGAAACAATTTTCAACCTCATTTATACTCGTCGTGTATATTTATAACATATGTGGTAGGCCGGTTTTTTAAAAACTTTTTTCTTTCTTCGTCTTACGTACCCTTCGAAAAGTTAGTTTTTAGCCTGAAAACGAAGCCTCGTGAAATCGGAACCCGGTAGAAAAATATGTAAAAAAAATAATATAACTCACTGTATATGTATACATGACATACAAAGCACAAAGCTATGCTTTCTATTTTCTCGCGGTTCGCAAAGTCGAAGTCGCTGCACGACATATACGTATATATAATTGACCTTCTATAAATAGCAACGCTCTACGCGATTATCGGCACGAGTGGCCAGGTGATCTAGGACCGAGTGAATGCCCTCCGTATTTTATCCTGCCACACGTTGTGCAACACCTGACAAAAATGTCTCTTTTCATCGTCTCTCAATTTTTCGCAATAGGAAAACAAAAGAAAAAAAAAATATAGAATACATAAATAAAAACGAAAATAATCAAAAGTATCTCGAGCCCCATTTTTTATTTTTTATTTATTTTTGCTCTCTCTCTCTCTCTCTCTCTCTCATCCAATTGTAAAACCGATTTTTGAAATATCATCGTGCATCCCTGGGTGGTTTGATAATAATTGACGTCATTGCGAGACAAGAGCATCGGAATTATTATATGGAATAGCTGTTTCGGAGGGATGGGAAAATGGACGGTGGTTTTGTGCAAAATTATTATAATAATAGCGGCTGCTGCTGCTGCTGGAATAAGGTTTTACTTTGTAATTTTGGTACGAGCTCCGGGCTATAGGTAGAAAGAGAAAATATTCAACGGGATACGGATGGGAGACACAGTGGCTACGTATACACGGGGGTTAATTTGAAATCACAGAGAGTGGCTGGCTGTAATTTCCCTTTACGCAAAAACCCGCGGACATATATATATATATATATATACGTTCATGTCTCTGCTGATATATATATATGTTTATGTATAAGACGCGATACGTACATACACGGTTCATTTTGCGTTACATTCTTGCAACCTCTTCCTTATATTTACAATCTCCAATCAGAGAAAATTGCCTACGCGATATGATATGTGACCAGAAAGAACGTGCACGAGCAGAAATTTTCTCTCATCTTGATTCGTTTTTTTTTTTTTTTTTCTTTTTTTTTCTCTGTCTGGGGTTAAGTTGCAAAATTCTCGTGCGCAATTTTTTTTTTTTTTTTTTGCTTCTCGCCAGACACGACGAAATTTTCTCTTCGTTATATCTTTGCTATCGAGTATTACGTATATTGAATATCCAGCAAATTTTAATACGTCTATTTAAATTCCCGAATCGTTGATTCGTCGTTCGGAAACTTTGTCGCAACTTTACTCCGTGTTGCAGAATTTTTAAACGAAAACCTCGCACCGAAAATAACTTTAATAATACTTCGACTCGATTACCGTGTGAATAAAATTAGAAGAAAAAAGAAGAAAAGAAAACGAATCGATGGACCAAAAAATTGGCATTTTCATCTCGCTCACATGCTTTAGTCATTTAACTGTTTACCTACCTGCAATATGTTTGTATATGTATATATGTATGTATATTTTATGCTTTCTAAAGGGGGAAAACATTGCGCCTTTCGGACTATACACGATGCATATATATAGGGCCGGGATTTATTGTGATTTGAATTTTGGGCGAGCGAAAGCTCGCCGAATCGGGTTTCGATTTTCCAGGCTCCACACAACCAGGTAGATATAATTTTGCGTCTCTGTTACCATTCTCAATAAGCTACGCGTCCGCGGGATAAGTGGATGTAGATTGACTACATTTTATAAAAAAATGTATACATAAATTATTCATCACGAAGCTCGATACATTTCGAATTCAAGTATTTCAATCACGCTATCCTTTCAAAAGAAGATTTTTCAACAGCCGTAAATCCTCAAGCCCGAACGATTAATTTCACAACCAACAAACGTAAAATGAATAAAAATTCTGAGTCCTGTTTAAAATTTTCTCCGTGACGGATGAAAATTTACAGTTTAAGAAGACTAGGTTGACGGAAATTATTTTTGCTTCTTTTTTTTTTCTCTCTCTCTTATCACTCAAAGAGAGTAATTTAACATCGAAAGTTTGCAGGAACAATACAAACCGTTTCGCTTCCGTAATATATTCTTAGACAGCTTTTTCATCCCTCGGTGTAACGTTTACGACGCTGCCTGTTGGCTACGAAGTAATGCAGAGGGTAGAGAGGGTGGGAGGTGGATGAAGAGGAAACTCTGCGATCATTTAGATACGACACCGGGTTACTAGACATGACGTGTACTCACCGGATGTACGTGTACCTACGTTAGAGTAGCTTGTCTATAAATAATTCACTTGAATCGATACACCGACTCGGTTTCTGTGCCGTTGTGTTAGTCGCGTCGCCCTGCGATTCCCTCCCTTTTTTACGGGTATGTATTTCACCCCTTTCGCAAGCCAAGATGCTTGGCTGCGGTGTACGGGACTTGAACCGCGTGAAAATATTTGGGGATCATTTTTTCACCCCTGTTTAGCACGATTTTTCTGCAGTGTCAAATACCGTGTGGGAAATGAACGGGGGTGGAAGTATGATAGAATGATGAAAAAATAGAAACGCCTCAACGTCCAGTTTTTCTTTACAGATGCGAAAATTTAACTTGTCGAATTTAAAAGTTTAGGAAGTCGAAGTGTGTAGGAGTAAAAAAATAAATGCGTCAGAATTTGCGTCGATTTTGACGTTCTATTTTTTTCACCTTTCTAGATTTTTTTCATTTCGCATTTATGAAAATTCGATATTACGGCCATTCTATCAATTGGCCGTTCTAGTTTTTCAGCCACACCCTGTCAGATTGGTCGTCCAAAAGTCGACATCGATTTTTCTCTATTTCTTAACAACAAGACAATCGTACCGGTCTATGAAATAATCAATCTAATTATTAGTTTCGTAATCTGCGTGAATTTTTGTTTTCCAAAGTACGAAAACAAAACGATGAAGGTATTAACGAATGCTTATTACGAATGGATATGTTCATTTTGATAAATCCATTCGATTTCACTTTACTATGTTATACGAAATTATCGAAAAGCATCGATTTCTTTGTCCATCGAGTTTCTCAAATTTGGAAGATTTAGGATCAGGATCTAGGAATACGGAGAAATAGACGCAAGCCTCGCAGCTTTTTGGATCGGCGAGTTTCCTTTCATCTCAGTTTCCTTATCGTCGTTTGCATCCCGTGTTTCAGATATTCTGGCCAACACTAGCGGCCGGATGAACGGAGCTTTCTACAAATTGGGAGAGTTTTACAAAAGCTGCGTCGACTTCAAGAAACGTCCGGCAAACTTCTCACCGAGTGAGTAAATGAAAAGCGCCTCATGTCTGTGCGTATACGTGTACAGGGTGGGCACAAAAAATAAACCAAAAAATAAAAAACTTCACCGATTTGATACGCGAAGAAAATCAAAACGCGTTGACCGATTTTCGGATTTTTTTTTTTTTCCTTATTACGCGTTTGAATATCTGTAAAAATTTTATTCGTTGCTGAGATGAGCGTTATTGAAAAACAGGTTTTGAGAAAGTAATTGAAAAAAGTTTAATAATTGAAGAATGTTCAACACAATTTCCTTCTGAAATTATTATTTAAGGACTAATTTATTCTTCCAATTTAGTAAGTAAAATAAAGTTTTCGGAAATCGGTCAACGCGTTCGGATTTTATTCGCTTTTCAAATCGCTCCCCCTTTCCTTTTTTTTTTCTTCTTTTTTTTTGGCTCACCCTGTATATAGATGCAGTGCCTTGATTTCTTCTCTTTCTCTCGGCATACCAGCGGAGAAAGGACGAATAAAATCGCTGGAGTTTTCCACGCCTTTTGTCTCTATTCCTTTGGCCATTGCCGGAGAAGTTAATAAACGTGGAAGGAATGGTTGAAAAAGAAGATTCAAAAGCTTACGATTTAGGTCGGTAAAGTTTAGAAATTCAATTCTAACAGGTATCCGTTCCTTGTCAGAAACCAAAAAATAAAGAATCGTAATTTCGTGACTGCAAAAGAATTTTTTCCCCGTCGAGAAAAGAAGTTTTTATTTTTTCAATATTGAAATTCGATCGTTCTTTTTTCTTTCATCGCGATTCTTTAATAGAAATTTTATATCGAAGCTTCGATATCGACTGTGAGTAAGAAACAGAGCGAGAAAGGCGGGAGAGCGAATTCATTCATATTGTATAAATATTTTATATTTATGTATAACAATATATATGATACAGCTGGCGCAATATGTTTCGGGACTTCGTTTTATACTAGAAGAAGGAAAAAAAAAAAGAGATACAACCAGCTTACCCTTGCGCGATCAATTATTCATAGGTGGCACAAGATTTCCGTAGATAGAAAGAGAAAAAAAAAAAAATAATAATAAGATAAATAAAAATAAACAAAATAAGGAAAATTGCGGCTCGCAGAAAAAGCATTTCCGCCGCAGATTTGCAGGAAAAGGAAGAGGAGAATTGCCCAATATTATCTGAAAGCCTTTCTGCTTGTATTCCACTGTTCTTATTCTTCATTTCTTTTTTTCCCCATTTTTTCTCCCCCTTTCTATAATTTACGCGCTACGCCTTGATATCAATATGCATATTATGCAGATAATAACATTAGGGTGTTTCAGAAAATAATAATTTGCGATCTTCCACCGTGACATCCCCTGAAAAGTTTATTTTGATCAAAAGACAGATTCTGCGAAAAGATGTTTGATTTGTCACTTTTTTTAAAACATTTTTTTTTTGGAATTTGTGAAGAAACACGTGTTGTTGCAGCACTTGAGTTGTTATTTCTTTCCTGACGTTTGTACATTCAATTCAAAGATCACGATCCATAACACACAACGATAAATCACAACCGGGAATCTTATTCTCCGAAATTAAAAGTTCGTATTAAATTATACCTATTTTATGAGATCTAATTAATAATGAAAAAATTGCGAGATGGAATTCTCAAACGTAAACCGTAGACTTGATATTACAAGTCCGGGTCTTCTTAGCGACGCAAATTGATATTACGATCGATGCGAGCGATGAAGAAAAATTTTATTCACGGTTCTTAATAAATTAAAAAAAAAAAAAAAAAAATGTATAAAAGTGAAATCTCCTTACAGAACCATTCCTTTAACTTAAACAAACTTTTTACGCTTTCCTCCTATGGGGGAAAATTGCAAATTACTTTTTTCTGAAACACCCTGAGTAACCTATATCGCACACGCCTATCTCCAACGCATAACGCAGACGTGGCGATGGATAAACCGCCACTGCGGAAAGGCCGCACTGTGTATTTCCTAACAATAGAGGGAACGAGAGAACCCGCCTAGTTCCGCAACGTGTAATCATTCTCTGTCAGTTGTGTACACACATTGTACATATAAATCTGTATTCATGCATGTATGCACATACCCGAGTATCTACGTAACTGTCAATACTTTGAATATCGAACCGCGCTATTGCGGCAAGTTATACATATACGAGGTTTATTAACGTCGGTATATAATAACCGCAATATCCATTCTACTTTGTACATGCGATACGCGCACCTATATATTATTATTATTGTTATTTTAAACAACATCATTGTTATTATTGTCCTCGTTGCATGTTCTATGTACGGAGGTAAAGGATCGTTCTGACATTACGATGCGAATGTATTATTTTTTTTATATCAATATTGCTGTACAAATTTTTCCAATTTCATACTCCTGATCTCATTGTCAGATAAAACGTGCGCGAGACTAAAATACGATAAAAATGGCTCGTTATACCGTAGATACAATAATTGAAAGAGAAACAGAAAAAGTAAAAGCAAAGAAAATTTATTTCTCTCGTTACACGATCCAAATATTTGTTATAACCTTTATCGCTTTCAAATGTATATATATATACATACTATTTCGTATGTAAAATTCGTATACATGTTACATCCACACAATCCTACGCCTTAAATATCCGCAGTAATTAAACTTGCAAATACGGCTGCAGAGCTGCTCGAGTAAAACCAACGAACGGTGGTTTTTTTCTACGCCTAAATGAGCGGCGAATAACAAAGAGTCTGCAACTCGTTTGAGCGATAAAATATTTAGACAACGAGCGAGAGAGAGAGAGAGAGAGAGAGATATATATATATATATATAGTTAAAACTTGGTTTATTTTTTTATCTGCAATTTTTTTTTTTTACTTTGTTTTACCTCGTTTTTGTTTTCATCCAAATTATCGCCGCTGCAAATGAGAAACGAGCTGCAATATTTCCATATCTCTATCGGTTTTTTTTTCCACTCTCATCGATGTATATACATATATATAATATATACCTATACGTACATAGCTGGTACTTGATATACAGAGTGCCCCAATTTAAGAGACGGCTTATTTTAAATTGGGACACCCTGTATATTCCAGAATATGAAAGACGAATGGTCACCGCTCTAAATCGAAAAAAAAAAAAAGTTTTAAATTTCGGTTCGATTACTATTCGAAAAATTTCGGTTAGAAAAAATACGTGAAGAAAACGACGACTGCTTTGAATCGAGAAAAAAGGGAAAAAGTTTTACGCATCCGTTCGATTGGTTTGCAAAACAAGAGATGAAAATTTGGATTTTATAAAGAAAGTTTGCAAAGTGGAAAATAGCTCTTTGTATCGAAATTGTTTGAGTTTGTTTAAAGCGTTATCTTTACCCGACCGTTGAACACACGAGCGGATAGCAAACGTGCGAATTCGCCACCGTCTGCAACTTCGTCTCGCGGTTTGCTTTCCATTCCCGGTTGACACTTTGCCAAACTGCGACGCGCTATCCGGCAAACAGGAAACACTCCTCCGGAGATACCTTGCGGTAATTGTGTTTAAGGATACGTCGAGTTGGCCGTATTTAGGCCGAGTTGAACAGTAAATTAGAACGCAGAAACGCAACTCTAAACAATAAACGTACGGATAATAGAAATAACATTTATTAGAACAGAGGGCTGAATGTTTGATAACTATGAAATTTTAAATGCAAAGGTCAACTGTATGATAATTTATTGTTTTCGACAATTATTTAATCTGTTTTTTTTCTTCTCGCATTCTTCTTTCAATACCGCGAATAAATTGTTTCTCCAAATTTTGTCGGATGATTGATACAGCGTACATTTCTAGCGAATGAATAATTCCGTGGAAATCAAATCTGAGACGGAATTTCGTTTTTGAACTCTTTAATGTTGGTTACAGAAAAAACTTTGACCCGTGCTTTTTATTAACTGTTTACTGAACAACTTCACCCACTGCATTAGAAAATAATATCATAAATTTTATCTTCTCCGGTCGAGAAGAGTTATATGTTATTTTTTCGACGAAAATTATTCATCTCAATTAACTTTAACCCCTTCAGTCACAGAAGCCACTATAATGGCACGCGTTTTTTTTTGTCATTTTTTTTATGTTACGTCCAGATCCTAAATTTATTTGCATTTTCAGGTAGAAAAGTACTTAAACTTCGGAACGACTGGATTTTTTGTGAATCTGTAATTGTTTATGTAGTTATAAATGAACATATGCAAAAGAAACCACGTATTTTCGTGAATGTGAATCGTTCGCGGAGAAATTTCGTAATAAACGTCTACTAAAAAATAAACCTTGGTACTCATCGGTTGACAAACAGAGATCTCAGATTGGCCATTAGATTTACAAAATTAAATTTTTAGGGGGGTGGTTTTCACCCTTCTTAGGGGTTGATATAGATAGCATTGGGGGTTGCACCTATTTTCGGCCTAAAATCGTACAGTCTCAGTATGAATATTCCTATAAATCTGATTCAAGAACACCGTCTGAAAAAAAGTTGTTAATTCACTTGGATTTCACCCCATTTTAGGGGTTGTTTTTAGTTTTATTAAATTTCTGACCTTAGATTAGCATTCAGCGTCGAAACATACATTGGAAACGTACAATTGTTGCAATTCCGTTCCCAAAAAAACTGAATCACGTGACTGAAAAGGCTTGACACATTTTCCTGGCTTTCCCAATTTTCGACCACTCGACTTTAACCGCAAGATTATACATTCCTGAAGCACGGGATAAAAGTGAACGACATCCAGACTCCGTCGTCATCTCAGCGTTAAACGGAGTTCCTCCACGTGACTCGACTGCAGGCGATACGAAAATGCAAAATCGTTCGCGAGCTGAATACCGGCTAATTGTCAACGGCAGCCTGAGGGTGGAGGGGAAACATTATCGCGTGGAGGCGACAAGCTCGATGCATGAAAATCCCGTCTTCTTCATATTTCTCCTTCATTGATGCCGACATTCGCGCATCCAGATCTCCGAATCGCCGTTCATATATTCCCGCCGATAACATTGACCCCCTTTTAACCACCACCTCCCTTGAATACATTCGCCGAAATGTCACCGACTCTGGTTTCTACACCGTTTGTCCCGCGAGCTTTCCGCCCCTTTAAAAGCTTTAAATATTCATTGCCGACCGGTGACTGTGAACTCCGGCCTTTTCGTTTTACCCCCATTTACCGGGGGTGGGGAGCAAAAACCTGCCGGAATCTTTACCCTGTCTCTCTGCCCAGGGGGAAAGAGAGATGAACTTGGGGATTGAAATGCTCGAGGCGATGCGCGACATGCGTTACTTATTTTCTCCTGCAGTTCGGTCTAGGGAGGAACAAAAAGAAAGAAAAAAAAAAAAAAAACCGCGAGCTGAGGGGAATGAAAGGGGGTGAAAAACAAGGGGTGAAAGCAGAGAATGACGGACAAAGACTCGGCATGTTACTCGCCCGTTAACGGTTGCACCGAGATCCTCTCACGCTCTCATTCCATGCCCCCCGAAACGCGAACTTGAGAGAGCTTCGCGTACAAGCTCTTCGCAACCCCCGACACGCTACAATCTAGAGTGTACAGCTTACAGCTTCGACTACGGTCAACGATCGTATAAACGATATATAAATATGGATGGGGAATTTGCACGAAATAAACACTCGTGCGAAGGGGATGGAGAAAAATGAAGGGGGTAATTACGGCCGAAGAATTGATTTTCGGTTTCTTACAATTTCTTTTACCCTTTCATCCCTCTTCCATTTTTTGTCGTTAATCTCAAAAATGATGTATTTTATTTTGACATAAAGCTATTGAAAAAATCCTACAACAATTTGTGATCATTTGCAAGTAGATTATGCCAGAAAAATCCGTATTCTATGCTACAAATATAAGTGAGAAACCTTGCGCGCAATTAATTTTCACCTTTTTACACTCTGTTAAAATTGCACTCGGTGCATCACTTTGGTACATTTGAATGAAGATTTGATGAGCCAAATTCACTCCAAAGGATGTAAGAGATGAATACATAAAACCACTAGAATTTTTTAAACTCTTCCTGCGTGACAAAAAAAAAAAATTAACTCAAGTACCCAGGAATTTCCTGAAACTCCTTTGAATGTCCTCTTAACGGATATGAAATATTTTATTCCGCCCAAATGAATTCTTTGTTTGACGAAAATAGTTTTCATTCCCCTTATGCAAAGAAAGAAAAAGAAAAATTAGTCAAGAGTTTAAAACAGCAAAATTTTATACGTTATTATTACATGCAGGTATTTTTGTGGATTAAAACAGCTTGCATTTTTTTTCATCCCCAGATATCTAAATTCTTACGTATACCTAAATCTACAATGCTTCGAATAATGAAAGAAAAAAAAAACGAGACAACAATTGTAAGTTGTGTTAAGAAATAGAAGAGAAATTTCTATCGATGATCGATAATTATGCATAATACGAATGATGAAAACAGGTTTTATCAAATGAATCTATAGCCGGCAATTAATAATCGTCTAATTTGATTTCCCATTATATAAACGCACAGGATCGTTTTGGCATGAAAGTCAGTTTCAAATCGTTCGGTTCGAGGTTATCAATAAGTATAGTGATAGAAAATTTACTCTGAAATAAGTAATCCGCGGAGTCGACTTGGCGCAGGATGCAGAAGCTAGTTTATACACATATATATATACACGTATAGAAACGAATGAAATTCAGCGTGTGCCGACAGTCGGCGAGGGTATAACCGATGATATTTTCGCGTGTTTTGGCAACGGAGAATTCGAGTCGCTGTATAATTATACTGTAAGTCGAAGGTATGGGTGTACCTAAAATACAATCTGTGTACATATGTGTCTATATGTGTATATACACTATGTATGTATATGTATGTATATAGGCATTACCGTACATAAAGATAAAACGAGAGATTTTATGAAAGCGAGAATAAATAAACTCGGGTCTCTCAGGCCCGTAGCAGTATTTGGGTGGCACGGAAATAACGGGAGGTGTAAGGGGATGAAAATCGGGGGAAGAGGAAACAAACGCGTCCTCGATCGGCGGGGGCAGTCGAGGCGGGCATCGGGACGCCGCCAAGGCTAATCGATTTTCCTTCCTCCCTGTTTGCATAAGTTATAAACTTGCGTGGAGTTGAGCCCTTCTGACTTCCGCGTGTCCTCTGCCCTTGGCGTTTCGAGAAATATTGCGCGTTATCTGCAGAGATAAATTTATCCAAGGCAATGATCATTTCGGATATAATAACCTTATCTACAACCTAATCCTAGACATAATACGTGTTTGCATAATTTATATAATTTGTGCGGAATTGAGCCCTTCTGACTTCCGCGTCCCCTCGATGATTCGAGAAATGATTTGCATTTTCTGTAGAGATAAGTTTATTCGAAATAATGACTATTTCCGGTATAATTACCTTATCTGTTATCTAATCGGAGAGATAATATGTATTTTCAGAAGTTATAAACTTGCGTGGAGTTGAACCCTTCTGACCCCCGTGTGTCATCTGCTCTGAGAGTTTTGAGCAATGTGGTGGGTTATCTGTAGAGATGAATTGACCTAAAATAAAGATCATTTCGGATATATCGACCTCATATCTACTTAATTACAAAGATCATACGAGTGGAAGTTCATTTTTCATCTTAATTTTATAGTTAAATATTCTTTTCATATTCATATTGATCTGTTTCTCGGGTATAAAAGTCAAGTAATTGATTGCTAAACAGGCTTATTCCGAAAGACTGAACAAATCTCAGCCGGAAGTTGTTGTACTTAAAAAATTGCCACTACTTGAGTCGGATAAATATTTTTTTACTCATTAAACTAAATTTTCTTCAGAACACGTACACTATGTGTGATGAATTTTAATACCACAAAATTTTTTTCACCTCAACGGTTCTCGTTTTTTGGTGATATTAATAATCTATCGTTTTTATCGTTAAGATTTTGACTATCTAGATAAAAATGTGACAATAATCTTGTATCTGTTACGCAGAGATTCTTGCACGAGTAAAAATCTTTCTTATCTTGTCTAGATTAAGTCTTGTGCGAATCGTCTTATCTGCACTTTGAACGCCAATCAGGGATCAGTCGAGGCGATCCCCCGTTTCAAAAGCCATGAAATAAATTCCCATATCGCACCCCGAAGCTCCGCATTGCGCAGGTGTGTCTAAAAAATGTGACTCGGCAGCTCTGAGGGCGTAAATTAGTCATAGACTTAAATCTCGGGGGGGTAGTTTTTTTCGTCCCCAATGTGAAACTTTTTCGTTATGCCTTATTCACGATTTTGCCCGCATATACTATGCATAGTAGCTACAGGCATACGAATGGGAAGTATCTTGCCGACAAAATCGCCGTCATGTAATAGTCATTTTTCAAACTCTTCATCCCTTCTTCTTTGAGGGATGACGAAAATGTGTAAATGCGAAAACTCACGGCTACGTGACTCGCCGCCAATCCGGCTTATCCTGACTCACGTAGATTTATTCCCGTCAACTTTGCTGACGCCAAGGCTTTCTGTAGGTGCTCTGAAAAATCTCGGTAAACGTGGTTTTCGGGTGGGGTTGAAATTACGAATTTTTTGGTGGTGGAACTTAAAGTAAAGAAATCAAGCGCACGAAACATCAAAGTTTCGAATGGTCGGAAACTCGACGCTCAAAGCTCCGAAAGGACAAAATGCCAAAAGGGCGTAATTCTGACAAGTCAAAGTTGAAAAACTGCAGAAGTGAGAAAATTTGAAAATCTGAAACATTGAAATTCCAAATGATCGAAGATTTTCAGGCTTGTCAATTCCTCGCTTGGTGAAATTTCACCACTTTGATCCTTCTTTGTTTCGGATGTTCGATATTTTTATGTTCGTAATCCTGGTCATTTTAATTTTCGGTTCTTATGATTTTTAACACCCACTCGTTGATTAAACTATGCTGCCTGAGTATATTTTAATTCGCCGAATTTTACTCCATCGAAACTTTACTTTTCGGATCTGTGCTTTACTGTAACTTGAATTTTTGGAATCTTGCATTTCGGAACTTTGAGCCGTCGACTTTTCGACAATTCAAAACTTTGTTGTTTCTTCAAAGTTTGATTTCTTTGTTTCAAGTTTCGCCAATAAATAATTCGGAATTAGGCGCTTTCGGAACTTTTCAAATTCGGAATTTCAAAACCACTCTGTAGTTTTAACATTTTCAATTACCGTCTCCCGGAGCACTTCAAAAGCATTCCAATTTAAGGATTAATCGTCGTAATTCCCAGCGCTTTCAACTTTTTGAAACTTTGATTAAAAACAAAAAAAGAAAAAAACAAAAGGTTTCAGAAATATATTTCGCGCTGCAAAATTTTTTCCACAATACCGTCCATCCGACTCTACTTGTAGAAAAGAAGAACAAACGCTCGGTTTTGCCAGTGTGCATTTGGTTTAAAATTAACCCCCGACTGGTACGGAAACGCCAGCGGCGATATCGGGAACCAGATTTCTCTTTTCAAAGTTCAATTAAAATTTCAAACAAAAGTCCCACCCCTCTCCGATACTCGTTTCTATCGTCGATACGCTGCCACCGCACATCAAATCTGGAGTCACGAAGCCGAGGGGATCGAGGCAGGCGGCTAACCACGCGGTGTCTACGTGCGGGATAGAGCGAATTTTCGAGTGGGATAAAAGGGCGGAAGCGGGGCAGAGGGGGATAAAAAGGGGGGGCAAAGGGGGGGAGCCTTTTTATCTCGGTGATTTGCATTCTCTGACATCCGCCTAGCTCTGCACATCCAAGGCCACGCCATTTTCCATCCGCAATTTACCATCTCTGCTCTCTGCACTTCGCTTCTCCTATATATGTATATGTATGTATATCTCTGTACTTGCGGATATAGTTTTTTATTACGTGTATGAGCTTATATTACATGTATATATATATATGTATAGGTGTAATAACGTAAGATTCTTTCGTATAATCGTCATCCTTTCATTTTCGTACGGTATAACAAGTTTGACGAAGTTTTTCGCTACGAAAAATTTTACTACGATATGTTGTGAAAATTGTTATCTCCTCAATTTTTTTTTTTTTTTTTCTATCTTTTATTCCCGACACTACATTACGAATATGACGTAGGAGAATTATTGTATGATGAATTTTTTTTTGTTTCAACCACTTTTAAAAAATTTCTATCGAACGTAAAGAGAAAAAGGTGAAAGTTCGACGAAGAATGGGGAAAAATGCGAATGAAAATAAAACACACAAATATCAGGTAAATTTATCAAAAGTTTTCAAAATTTATAACGTGCGTATATCGCAGTTTCGCGAGCTTGACGTTTCGTGCAGCTTAGCAAAATCGACGATCAAACGGGAAAGAACAACAACAAGAACTTGCAGCTTTCTTTCGAAGGTTAAGGCTTTCGTGCAACGGCAGCCGCCTAACGTGGGATAAGAATCATTTCTAACTGTTAATCTGACCCACATTTCTCACTGCAGCGGGCACTTCCTACCTACGTAATTAATATTACGCCTGTAACTTGTGTGCGTATATATATTCATATATATATACATGAATACGTATACTTATTCCTATACATGTATAAGTTTGAATAACAGATTCACGCAACCCTCGTTCACCGGGTACTGCTAACTCTTAACAATAATCATTATTACTTATACTTCCACCATTTGCACACGCCTTTCATTATTGTTATTATCATTATTATTATTATTATTATCATTATATCGTCCATGAATATTATACGTGCGTGCGTGCAGGTGAAATTTTTCAATCTCTTTCCGTGTACACTTTTCATCGTTGGCGATTTACCTCGCCTAACCGATTATGCGAGCACGTTACCAACAGTTTTTTTGCAATTTTCTTTTTTGTTTTATCCGCGTTTTTTTTTCTTTTTTTTTTTCATGAACCCTCGTTTGATTCGTATCGCCGAACTTTGGATCGTTTTTAGTTTCCTCGAAGGAGAAAAAAAATTTCGCAACACCGTATAAATTTCCGCTTTAAAATATTCCCGCGTGTAAAATTGTCCTCTCACAAGCTCAATATTTTGCCTCAATAAAATTTAGACCATCTTCTCCGGACCATCGGAATTTAGTTTTTCTTCTCTTTGGAGACTTTTTTTCATTCTCATTGGTTATCTTTGCCGATGGATCTGGGAAGGTTAGAATAGTTTTCTTACCTTCGGTCGGACGAGTTGGATCGTTTTTTCGCACTTCCGAGCTCGATCCAATCGTTATTCCCGTTTTTGCTTATGCGTAGAAAAAAAAAAAGAAAAGAAGAAAACTCCTCGAGCCTTTTGTCGTCTGCAAGATCTCGGATGTTTGTCGAGAAAACTTTCACCGCAACGCTGATATACGGCTAAGGCTTTTGAGAAAACTTTCTTTCGAATCATCCCCCCCCCCCCTCCCCCCCCGTCCCGCCTCCTCCGCCGCTACGTTTCTCCGTTTTTTGAAGGATTATGTTTATTATTAAAGACGGAATATTTGTAATTTCAAAGAGCAGAGTTGGTAAATTTTTGCGCGTGTGTTTTTTTCTCCTTGAAGAAAAATAATCAGACAAAGCGAAGCTAATTCGTGTCGAGCAGATATAAAAGTGAAATTTGAATTTACGCATGCCTAGTTTTAATCTGAATTCATCGCGATATAGTTGGGCGAAGGAAAGGAGATCGAGTTTATTCAATTATACCATCGAGAAAAATGAAAGGAAAGTATGGAAATGGGTGGAAGTGGAAGTGGTGGGGGTGGTGGTTTAATCTTGCACGATACTCGGAACCGTTTTGAACTCTCAGTTTTTAGCAGCGGTAGAAGTAATCTCATGATTCATGAAAGATAAACTTCTTGCCTGCCTCCTTGTTGAATCGCTCTCAGTTCGTTTTCATCACTCCCTCCGGTCCTGCAGCTCCCTCCGTTACACGCTTCATACGCGACGATCCCATGCAACCCACCGAAAATCCGTGAAAGAAAAAGCAAAGAGCAAAAAACAAAAAAAAAAAAAAAAAGAAAAACAATGGTCGCCCTATCTTTCAGTACCAATAATGTTGATTGCATTTTTTTTTTTTTCTTTCGGAAGCTTGTAAAAAGCTTCCCGCATATTACACCTGGTCCTTTACCATTCCTCCGTGCACGTGTTATTCGTATCCTTTTTTTTTTTCTATGTGGGACGATGACGTTTTTCAACGGTAAATAACCTCTGCGAGATAAACTCGCCTCGGGGGTGAAGATATCTAATGTAATTCTCCTGAGATCCTCTGCTTTTTGTTTTTTTTTTTGCTTTTATTTTCATCCCAGGAAAAAAAACTTTCTCCACTCTTTAAATGAAAATATACGGATCTTCTTGTCCGTTGTTGTAATACTTGGATGAGGATTGATGGAGCTTTTATTTTTCCGTAACAGAGAAAATCCGGAAAAACGTGTTTTCACAAGTTATCGCTACGGATAAAATTTAATTCTGACATTGTAGAAAAATACTCCGTCGTGTGTGAATAATTATTTTAATCGAATCGCTACTTTTGAGGTATAAAATTTTATTCGAAAAACGACGAAAAAATTCACCTACAATTTTTAAATCAGTTCGCGATTTCTTTTTGTACACGTCTTTTCAACACGTGTTGCAATTGTCGAAACTAAACGCGGTCGGATTAAAAACCGATCAAATTCGAATTATCAAAATCGGATACGTGTTGTTTTTTTTTGTTTTTTTCTCTTACTTTTTGTCATCCATTTCGAATAGGCGAAAGCGGGGCTTTCGCAAAAAAAGAAAAGAAAAGAAAAAAATAGGCGGTGATCAAGGACTCGGGAGAATTATCCAGGTGTTTGAGTATCCAGCAAAGCGTGATAAGGACCGTAAGACAAGACTGCGGGAGAATCGTCGGGGTGCCTAAAAAGCGTCCTTCGTAGTTTTCGACTCGCGTTTAAATCCGCGATCGTACGACAACCTTGGCCTTTTTATATACTTGTGTGTTTCACTCCCGGTTATACGTAGTGTGTATAGATTGTACAGCGAGCGTAGTTACCCAGGTCATTAGGATCATTATTTAATCGATGCGAGTCGCTTAGGCGGCGTCAGGGACGCTCTGCCGGTTGGTGCAGGGTGGAAAGTCTGAAAGCGGGTCGATCCCCGCAGAAATTTAACCACCCTCCCCCTCCCTCCTTTACCTCCCTCACCCCATCCCCCACCGCCTACTTCTCCGATTTATACTAGACTTCCCAGAGCCGATTACGCGGATACTCAGATACTCGGATATTCGTGGATTTCTCTCCCCGCCAGCCATTTCGGGGTATCGAACAACCCTCGATGATCCACCAAACCGAGGGTATATATACGTCATACGTATAGTTCGATAATAACCCTGATCGTTATTCCGACAACGTTTCAATTTCAAATTTTACACGGGGGTAGACAAAAATTTATACCGGATTTATTATTAATTATTTAGACGGTCGTTGAAATTCTGTAATTGACTCCCTTTGTCACTTTTTTTATTTTTACTGATTTCACCCCATGTTTCGATAGATCGCATCGAATTTTAATTGTAAACGATTTTTGCAATTAAGGTGGAATAAGAAATTTTTAAAAGGCAATTTAGTTTCACGGACAACCCTCGAAATACAGGAATATTAAAAATATAGTCATAACCGTTTTCTATCGGTCAATTTTTCCAAGTAGTTATTTCGTCAAGATAACGTCTCCGTGCTTTCTGTTCCAGTGTATCAACTTCTCGACGAACTCGGGGGTTACATGCCACCCCGTAGAATGGCACCCTCGGACATCACCCCTCTGGTCGCATCCCTCCTGAGGGTCAACGGGGCGCCCTTGTTCGATGTTTACGTAGACGTTGAGCCCTACGATCACACGAGACGCGCCGTCTTTCTCGACCTCCCGACGAAATCCGAGGTGAACACCTTCTACGAACGACAGGTAAGATTAGAGATAAACGCCGGGAACTCCTTTACTTTTCAGGGATTTTTTTTTTCACAAAATGTTCCAGTAACTCGGGGAATTTCCTGACGAATGAAATTTTCGTTCTTTTTTTTTTTTTTTTTTTTATGAAACATTTTATTCGACGCACAAGTCAAAATAAAAAAGAAAATAAAAAATATATTCGTATCTTCGTGGTAACACTGTTCAGGTTTGCGATTAATGGAAAATCATCTCTTCGATACATGATCTATAAATATTGAAAAATTGTTTGGAAAAAACTTGGGATCTTCTTGGAATTCGGGGTCCTGGTTTTAGTAGACATCCTGGTTAATTCTGTCACAAGATGAATCACGTGTTAAAGAAGAAAGAAAAGAACAGAAACAAAATCGCTATGAATAGGATGAAAGTTTTTTTTTTTTTTAATTGTGTAAAATAAGTGAAAATTGACTCAAATGTTGTCTTGAAAATTCAAGGAAGGAAAAACATTGATGAACTTGTTTTTACCTACGTTATGAATAAGTTTAATTGGCGGCTGGAAAAATGAGCGATTAATTAACCGATCGCTCCTATATAATTAAGGGTAAAGTGGAATTCGGTTATTTCGTACTTTGCAACTTGCAGTCCGCATATATATATATATATATAGGTAAGAGAAAGGTAACGTAATTTTGAAATTTTATTTTACGTTTTTACTTTCCATTAACCCCGAGCCCACAGCAGGCTAATTAGAGGTATAAGTGTCTGCGAAGTTTCGAGGACGAGTGGCTTCGCAATTCGCGAATCTCGTGCGGCTTTCGAGAAAATTAGTGCAGAGCCTCCGGTTTTAATCCATTCTGCTTCGGGGGAGAGCGATTTTCGATGTGATTTAACCGTTTGAAATTGCGCCGTTGAAAAAGAAAAAAAAAAACAAAACAAAACAAAGCAATAAAGATCGAGGTTTAGCGGAAAACGTTCGAGTCTGACTAGCCGTTTAAACTATCGTTAGAGACTTTAATTGTAGCGTAATAATATTTACGCTCTCCGTTACTCTTGTTTTCTTTTCTTAGGTCGTTACGCTTTATCTGTATCGTGTGATTACGATGGCTGTAATTCGATAATACAATCGTTTGAAAACGAGTATCTGACTAAACGTACTAAAGTTTGGATTGAAAAAAAAAAATGCGACGGAAATATGGTTGAATTAAATTAAATTATCAAAATGAAATAAATGAAATTTGAAACGGATTCTGTACGTCACAAATGCGTTACCGTGTTTGTACACACAGGGAATAATTTCTCTCAGAGAAGGAAGGTGTTCGGGTATTAAGCGGGAATAAGCTAGCATGGTAAATTAATTCAATTGTTTATCAAGCAACAATGATAATCGTACGCTCTGCCCGGCGTGAAATGGGATGTGACAAGTGTGTGTTTTGATGAAAAAAAGCTCTCGCGTTATTGTTCAGGACACACGGGCGTATTAGCCGGAAATAACGAAAAAACACACACGGAACAAAAAATGTTGCGCGAAAGAGTGAAACAAAAAATTAAAAAGAAAAAAGAAAAAAGAAAAAACGACGCGAAAACAGCGGGGAAGCGGAAAGGCGAAAGGAAGGAAAAAAAAAATAAATAAAAAGAATAATGACAATCGGCTTCAGGCTCGAAGATAAATCTAAAAAAGTATCGCTGCTTGTATTATACAATATGTATATATATATGTATATGATATGTATATACATTGTGTATAATATATAATATAGAACGAGAAGCCCGTTCAGGGTTACGGATGAAGGAGCATGAGGATATACATTTCTTTTTTTCACTTTCCCTTTTCCCTGTTCTTCTTCACCCATGGCAATATGCGGGAACGCGTATTTGTGTTTTCAATATATCTATTATACATATATATATATATATATATATATATATATATATATATATATATATATATATATATATATATATATATATATATATATGCGTGGGTGTGAGCGTATCTATGCGGAAACCATTGCGTAATCCAGATACGGGTGAAAAATGAAGTGTTACATGACAGAAAAAAGGCTTTTTCAATTTCGAACGGATTTCCTAGCGGAGAATCATTCGGTACCGAAACGAATATCGCGGGTCAGACGTGAGTAGATTGCGTTGTGCGGTGAGAGATGTTTTTTTTTTTTTTTTTCTCTTCTTCTTCATCCTCTTTTTCTTCTCTCAATTTTTATCTCATCCGGATCGTTTTCCCGTGCCGCATATTTTTCACTTCGTCTCATCGATTTGATTTTTCTGGGGCTAGTCAAGTATTATCTGTTGACCGTGCGAAAATTCAAAACAATTTCACAGAGATAGAGAGAAGATTCGTTTTTCATTTTGTAGAATGAGAGAATTGAAGGAGGTTGCAAGTGCCTGTAATAAAAAAATTGGAAAAACGGTGAAAAACTGATGTTACTTGTTCTGTGGAATTTATTATTTGAAAAATAATGTTTTCATCCTATTTTGATTCTCCTCTTCGACGGATGGGGTTAAGATTCCGAATTTGAAAAGTTCCGAGAGCGCCGTGTTTTGTAATATTTGGTGGCGGAACTTGAAATAAAGAAATTGGTTCAAAGCTCCGAAAAGCAAGATTACGAAAATGAGAGAGACCAGGATTACGAACGTAAAAATATCGGCAAAATCCAAAACGAATAAAGATCAAATTGGTAAAAATTTTACCAAGCCACAAATAAATTCACAGAATTCTCTTTTTCGCACTTTCGGAACTTTGACTTGTCGCCTTTTTGTCCTTTCGGAACTTTTCAAACTTGTAATTTCAACCCCGCCCCCTCTTTAATTGCGTATCTCTATTTATTTACTAAACACGCAACCCGCATGATGCGTATCGAGTCGATCAACGCGTGTCTACGAGCTTTCGGGAAAACTGAGGTGAACGGAAAGCACGCGGTGAGGGACGATCCTGCGGGCGATCTTGAAATGGAAGTTAGCTGCAAGAGCCCGCGGTGTTCGCTGAATTCACTTCGCTCAGTTTTCCGTTATTCGAGTAAATTCAAAGCTCGCCTTGCGTCCGCAGCCCTTTCCGACCCTCTCTCGCCGTCACACGCAAACATACCCAAAGACAAATCTGTGCGCATTTTCACGTATGCGTGTGCCGTACGTACAACACGAGATTCCGAGCTTCCGAGCTTCCAAGCTTCTTGACTCCTCGACTCTCTCCCTGCAGAAAAGGTGGAGGATCTCCAATCCCGTGAGGGAAAAGCTTCTATCCTCGAGCCAATAAATCTTTCAATACCTGACCAAGTTATACCTTGTATAACGTGCTTGCGAAAGTATACGTCTGCAACATGAAGGCGATGCATCGATCGGGAATGAAAACTATGCACGAACTCTATACGTCTATCTGTACATATGTATTTTTCATGTACGTTATTCCAGCCTCCCATCTTGACAACATTGATATTTTCAAAGACCGTTAGTTAGTAAATCGTTGACGAAGATTCGCGAATCGTACTTCATCGTTCGTAAAGTCTCGTTATCAGGATTACGATTTTGTAAACCAATTGAAATATCTTTACGTGCCAATTGTATCAACGACGTCGGATCTCTTTAATTCTATGCTATTACTCATTCTCGACGTTATTCGGAAAACTGTATTTTTTTTTTTTTACCATCCAAGTTTGACCCAAGACGTCATCGATACGCATGTCGCTTAAAAAAATTTCAATTCGTTTCCAAACTCGTGATTCTGTTCACGGAACATTACCATCGATCAAATACGATATACGAATCTTTCATCAACGAGTCACCAACCAATCGAAATTCAACAACAGGATTTTTGAAATTTTATTCAACGATGATGATTTTTTTGGTTTGTATTTTTTTTTTTTTTTTTTTTTTTGGCTTACGAATCTTCACCTACGATTCTGAAGAAAATGCAAAATGTGTGTGTGTGTGATAAACTTCTTGCAAGTACAAAAGTAGTCTTCCTAAACTTTCCGCAACTTTGTTACAACGGGATATTTCCAACGGATTATAACGTCTTCAAACAATTTCTTTACATCTCGTTTCATCCCCAACGGCTATGTGAAAATGTAGTACAAAACATTGACCCTGTTCTTTTCAATTTTCGAAACTTTTCCATTTCTCATTCGAAATGATGCATAATATTTTGTTCCGAGCAACGGACCTCCGGGGGCTCGTTGATCTAGGCGTGCGTAGGTAGTAGAGCAACGATGAACGGGATATTATACCGACACCGTTTCTCTGTCTATGCTCGGGAGGATCGAGCAGTCCGTGAATAAGAGATATTCGCAAGTAGCCGCACGCTGCTTTATGTATACATATATATGTATTCGCGATGCGGTGGAGAATGAGAGAGGGAAGAGAAAGAGATAAAAAGATAGAGGAACGTTATATACTTCGACCGGTATTTTTGCCTGGCCAACAGTGCTTTTCCTGCTCTTGGTATAATCTGAGTGGTCTTACGATTAGTAAGATTCGAAGTCAACGATCCTAGAGGCTTAAGGGTAATTTTTCAAAATTTCCTCCAGTTATTTATTTTATCGGTATTCTTACATCTGACTGAAGAAAGCACTATTTAGATGAAAAATTCGAATTTTTCTTTTAGTATCTAAGGTTTGTCAAAAAAAAAAAAATACCACACAGATTAGTTTTTGTTGTAATGATTATTTCCGTCAATTTTTCGTGTTCGAGAACGTAGAACTTACGATCAAAATCATGAATACATTAGAAATCATTGACCTCCTTACAATACTATAATAGTATAAAAACTAGAGCCTATCGTAATTAATAATCGTAATTTTATTCGTAAATTCTACGTTCTCAAACAAGAAAATTGACGGGAAAAAAACCGCATTATGTGTGTACATCGTACATACTGTAAGGCGTGCGTGAAATCTTCATGTGTGGATTTATATTCGCACACACATGCATACATATGTATATATTATATTATATTGGTGTGCATCGTATAACGTAGCGCGGACTCTTCGCGTTTCTGCAGTGCGTCCATAATTCCGACGACCCATTTCGAAAGTTACGGATAATTTAACACCGCGCGTAACGGCAAAATATTCTGCACTGTTGGGGTTGTAAAATTTAGTTACATTTTATAGGTGCAAGACTTTCGCGAAAGCTTGTTCAAGCTTGGCGTAAGCTTGCTGAAACGCGATTTAGTCGTGTTTTTGTTATTTTCTTTTCATATTACACATTTGCCTGCGTTTTAGTTCGATAGTTACGGAGAAATATCGTCTAAACCGATTACGGTTATTCCGCGGCAGCGTCAACAGAGGTAGTCGTAAAATCGTTTTTATGCAACCCGAGCATGTTTTACGCGTTTTTTCACGCGTGTTTTCCGTACACGAATCATCCGTTTCTGTGATCGTAGAGTCAGCCTGCCAATGCGCATGCGCGGAGGAGTTAAAAGCGGTCTTTTCCGTACTCCGCGCATGCGCCGTCGCGAACAAGTCTGACATTACGCGATCCTAACCTCAAATTGAATTTGAACTGAAGTTACACTTTATCACTGGAATAACACTGAAATCGAAAAGATTTCTCGCTCTACTGAAATTATACTGAATTCTAAATTCATACTTGTAACTGAAATCATACTTGAAATCTACTGAAATCAAATAATGCGTAAATATTTTATGAAAAATAAAAAAAGTAACCAAATTCACAACTACACCAAAGAATTTAGCGTAATTTAAGCGATGACCTGAAATATTGCTCTAATATCACTGATTTTCGGATCCACGGAAAAAACACTTTAATAACACGGTGGAATCGAATCCGCCATGGTTTGCAATATTCGTCTTCGGCGCACCTACGATTAATATTGCAAACTTACGCTCGGCTGGAAAAGATGAGGTTTGCCTCCTTGTTACGTAATATACTAATTCTTATTTCCTTTTGTTCTTTTTCTGCTTCGCGAGATCAATCAAAGATACGTGAATATAAATGAACTGCGAAGCTCGCCCAATTTCAAATCGAAAAACACGCTTCACTGCCGGGGTGAAGATTGACTTCTTTAGTGGCGAAGGTCGTTTGGGCAATTTTTCAACCCCCTGTCTGCGTCATCGTGACGAAGGAGGAAGAAAAAAAGAAAATGGAAAAGAGGAAAATAATGTAGAAAATAAAAAAAAAAAAAAAAATAAAAGACAAATCGACACTCGCTCATATTACGCGAGCCACATCGGCTGCACGGCCATCACGTCACGCCGACGTGGGAAAATTAGACTGGGGAAAAATTTGGTGTAAAATTTGATGAAGGGTCTGTCAAGAAATGTGGAGAGAAAAATGAAACCGGAAGGGAAACGAAGTAAGCAAGTTACGAAAACGATGCTTTCTTGTGCCTGTATTATTTTCCGAAGATATTCAAGTCAATTTTGTAAAATAGACAAAGAACGATCAACGAACTTGTCAATTGTACGATCAGTTGTAAGATGTGCGGAGAGGAAGAAGAGGACAAACTCGAGGGTATAATATATTTGCCAGTAATTCATTTAAATTTTCCATCTCGTTTAAACGATGATGAATGAAGTCACCGCCAGCTGACTTCCGATTAAAAAATAGAAGGCGGCTTCGCTTTGTTCACCTCATTGTCAGAGCTTTGGTAAAATGGAGAGAAAGTGCGGTAAAGAGGCGAAAAAACAAGGAATGAAAAAAGGAACGAAACGGAGAGAGCTAGGAGGGTTGGGATAGATCAGATAAAATAAAGAACGCCGGAACGAAGAGAGAGAGAGCGAGAGAGGGGGGAGGGGGAGGGGAAAAAATCACTATTTAAACACTGCGGATGAATCGTAGACAGAGACAAAGAAAAAGAGTGGACGTAACGCGAACCGACGAATCGATGCTTCTCGCGTTGCCTGCTTGCTCAGCTCGGATTTTTGTTGCTCCGTATAGTAGAACGTAACGAGTAGACATATAAATTCTGATACCTACCTGCTTGCACGAAGACCGAATACCTACGGAAATAGATTTCCCGTGTAATTTGATTTATTGAGGTGATTCGATCCGAATTATGCGGAGGAAATTACCTGAAATCATTTTCCATGTCACTGAGGGAGGGAGAAATTCATTGATAATGCAACGATTACTCGATCTTAGAGAAATAATTTACCCTTTTTTTAATCCGTAAAAGTTTGCCTGTTGCCGAGAAATGTCTCGTTTTTTTGTCTGTGATATTGTTACGCTACAGGTCTGGAAGAATTTCTTTAAATCGATTCGATTTTCATTGATTTTCTTCAATCGTCCAACACCGTTGTATCTGTTTGGATATGACGATGTCATTTCATTCGCGCAATTGTAGGACGATGTGTCATCGGAAAATTGGCAATATTCACTGTTAATAAAATCATAATATTACTTGATATATTCCAAATGTTTCATCGCGCAGTCGTTTTCTCAGAGATTTAAACCTCGAGTTAATGAATTTTGATTTTGGTGTCTCCTTTTTTTTTTTTCTTTTACTGTAACACAGCCCTACAAATTTTTTTCGAAAAACTGATAAATCAATAAGGACGTGTATTTCATAACGTATTTCGATGCACCGAATGCGATGGCGTTTCCCATTATCTTTCAGCAAAAAAAAAAAAAACTCCGTCCCTCGTCAGCACGTTCTCGGCTGAAAAACTTTCATATCTGTATAATTCGGCGCGAAACAATTAAGAATTCGCATCGAGCGTAGCGCGTTCATCCCGATTCCGCATCATCGCTGCGGAATAACCTTTGCTAAATAAGATATACGAGAGGAACGCCGTCGCCGTCGGGGTTAGAAATCGGCGCCGCAGGACATCCAGGAGCCGGTTAAATCCTGGGGATGGGGCGTCGTTTTCTGGCCTCGGGCCAAGATCAGCTCCGCTACTGACACCGAGGAAATTCATCCTCATTCCGAGGGCGGTTTCGCAGGGCGAAAACTTTCGCGACATCCGGACGCGAGCATAATCGACGAAGTGGGAATCAACGCGCGATGCTCGGGGGGGAAATTAGACCTCGGGGTCAAGTTTTTTCGTCGATTAAAGAAGTTCCTTGTGCGAAAATACGCATCTTTTTATTTCATTCTATCGCCAGATTGTCGCATGTTGATTGTTGTATTTTTTTATTTTTTGATATCGTGTTGAAATAATTGTTAGACTTATTTTTCTCAAAAGACTGTTTTCCACAAAGTCACTGAAACGGATTTTTCTCTCGTTTCCGTAGTCGACAATTTATCGCAAAATTGTTGATCCTAACGCAATATACACTGCGCAATAAAGATTTTAATAAATGTGATCCAATGAATTTGCAAAAAAATAAGAGTCTTCTGAACGAAATAAACTAATCTATTAGACTTTCAATAATTTTCAAACGATTCAAAACGAAGCATCGAATTTTTCTTTATAGCTTTCATTAATAATTTTAACTACATCTTCGCAGTTTGTGAATATATAATTATATCTATATATTATATGATATACATACACATATATATATATATATATATATGAATGTCTGGTGATGAAATTAATAAAAAGTGTCGTTTTTTGCCTAGCCAAGGCTCTTTAAATTAAATTGTGAAGTTCCTTTTTTTCCTTCTTTTGGGAAGCGTAATTTTTCTTTCGAACCTTTCGCCGTAGCTTCTTTTTTCCCGTCCGCATAAACTATACGTATTACAGCCCTCCAACTTTGTCTTTCGTCTCGTCGCATAAATCAACCCCTTTGAATATTCGGCTTGTTTCAGGTTTTATAACGAATATTTTATACGTGTTACAGAAATGGCTGCAGGACAATTTCTTACCGAGCGACGAGCTGAAAATGCAGGGTAACAACGTCGTCGAGAGTAAAGCCTACACGTTTATAAAGGCAAGTATTCATATAATAATATACCGGAAATTTATCCACATTCGTCATATTGCGTATAAATGTCTCAGATCTTTTCCGCAAATTAGATAAATTTACAACTTTCACTGTAAATCATATTTGCCAATTTTTTTTTCTTCTTTCTATTCCATTTTTGATCCTGTTGCTATTCTTTTTTGCTTATTTTCTTCTTTCTTTGTTTTTTTTTCTTTTTTTATTTACTCGTATAGACGCGAGTTTGGATTCGTCGTAGATTTTTACGACTTCGGTATCAGACCGCCTTCCTCTTCTCTTGGCTGGGCCTTTGGCCAAACCTCCATCTCTGGCATCTAACCTTTTCCCTTAGAAATCTCTACCACATATTAAGCTATAAATCCAGGACCCTGCATGTAGCTGGCAATAAATAATATCCTTTCTAGTTTTTATACCGACATATAACTAACGACGCACGTGTATGTTTATATTATATATAACATATACATGTTTTTTACCGTTTTACACTAATTTTTCTCATTTACGATTCTTCTTATCCCTGATTTCACCTCGATAAATTGTTTATACCCTGTTAAATTATAATCGTCAAGTTTTAAAAAATATTAATAACATTTCAGTTGCGAAAATTTAATGCTTGTGCAACGATAAATTGACGTTGAAGCCTTATTTAACTAAAAAAAAGTAGAGTAAATTGAACAAACTGATTTTGCGTTGCAATTACCAAAAAAGGATCGACAACATTGCAAAATGGTTAGGCGTACCTCGTTTTTCGTAATCCCAACAATATTCATTAACAGTTTTTATTTTCAACGATACCTGTTTTAATCTATTTTTCTAGTTACTATAAGAAATGAAATTTTTCTCAGCGAACTCCTCGCGTCGTAGAAAGTGTGTATATACGTCTGTGTAATTTCTGTGCCATTGCACATTATCTTTTTTTTTACCGTATAAAGAAGGAGCTGAAAGCAAAGGAGGGATATGCAGGTGAATTCTAGTTTTCTTTTTGATTCACGGTGAAATCCGGGCTGCAAGACGAGAGATGTAAGCTCAACACGCGATCAAACGAACCCGTTTTCCTCAGCCGTATTCCACACACGCTTCAATCTAGCTCTTCATAATTGCTCACTTTTTGCGGTTCTCTCCTTTTCCCTTTTCCTTTGCTTCGCAGCTGCCTGCTCTTTGAACCCGCGCGGAGGTGATTATTTTCTACCAAGTGACGACGTGCGTACCGATTAAAAAATAAAAAAATTTCATCCTTGTACAACCCGGTAAAAAAATTAGCGGTCAAGATTTTTGCCTTGCACAAAACCAAGAAAAAAAAAAAAAAACAACACGAGCAATTCATGTTGGATACTTTTTTAATAACGGACGAAGCAGAGTAAAATTAAACGTCGCGAAACGACACAATTAATCGAGTGGAAATTATCAGGGAAGCTGTAATTTTTTTTTTTTTTTTGTTATTTCTTGTCGACTGAAACTTTTTCACAGCGCGTCTTTTGATTTCTAGTCATTTCGAAAATCGATCGAAGGTGCTTGGAAGCCGAGTTAGTTTCGAACTCTGAGGTGTAATGCCTGCCCGTGAAATACAGCATATTTTCCGATCGAGTAATAGGACGGTGTCCTAGATATTTGAACGACTCGATATGTTTCCATTAAAGCTCACGAGGTGTTTATATCCGTGTATATACGAAAAGGAAATTCCGAAACGACTACCGTCACGGATTCCGGATCGCTATTGGTGTTCGTCTACGTACGTATGTATACACATAGACGTGTATGTGTAACGTAATATAATGCATACATACACGAAAATCGTACGTATTCTATCGGAATTTATATAAACGGACATCAATCAAGTGGAGATCAAGTTTCTTGTGGTATAAAAAATCCTCCTGATCGCCGCGCCTCTTCCGCAGATATAAAGACGAGACGCCGTTTTCGTATTTTTGCACCGGTATAAATTGCGTTTCACATATTTCATGCCGGAAGATATTACAGGTTATACGTATAAAAGGTACAGACTGAGTTTGTAAATTCGGGTGTAAGCCCGAGGAATAAAAGCCAGGAACAGTCTGTGTGCGTATAAATCGCCTTTTCCCGCCCAACTTTCCTTTCTTCACTTCTCTCTTCTTCTCTCTTACAGCTCGTATTCCGTCTATCCCTTATATACGCCAATCTCGTTGAAATTTCAAGAGTAAGTAGGTACATGCATTGAACCCCGCGACCCATTGCAGACATATTGCTTTAGTTACCATACATTCACCGAGGAAAAATCCTGCTACGTGCAGTTTTCAACGATCTTTATTCCAGCGATTCTGTAACAGATTTATTCGCGAGTACCTACATCGGTCTTAGCACCTTTCATATTTCGATTTGCTATATTCACTTTGGCTAAACTGTGTGCACGAGTGTTTGTCGTAAGTAGATATATAAGGGGGGATTATGGCTAAATCTGCCTTACCGATCGAGTAACCGACTACTAGAGCTAAGTAGAAACCGGAAGTCTGAGACATTCGGTGACTCGGAATTAATTATCCGAAACATATGGCGTCGAGTAACGGGGCGAATTTTACGACGGTGGATATATGAGGGGGGTTTCCGGCTCAATCTGCTTTACCGACCGAGTACTCGGGTACTCGGATGTTCGCTTGATGTTGCCATATTGGATCCACCATTTTGAATTTCGTAATTTGACGTTCAGATTCGTAATTAACGGCTTCGAATAACCCCAGGCACCGAGTTTTATCGAAATAGAATGACTTTTTGAATTTTGATTCGCCATATTGGATTCACCATTTTGAATTTTCAAATTTCGAGTTCAGACTCGTAACCTACGAGCCCAGAAATCCCTTAAACACCAAATTCTATTCGGAACCAATTTGGGGGGTGAGCCGGTCGAAATTAAAAAATGGTCTTTTCAACCCGTTCCTTTTTTTGTACACTATGGTGCACGATGTTGATTTTTGGTTTTTACGATTTTCTCGAGATACACTACGTATTAAATAATTGTCAAGTACGTGAAATGCGGGTAAAATTTTCCGACAAATCGATCGCAGCGATTCATTTTTGTGAAATTATTCTCAAATCGCGAGAAAAACGCTAATTTTGAAGGGAAAAAAAAAACTCAATTTCTGAAACACGTCCAATTGTAACACATCTCAAAATCGTCCTAAAAGTGTTTCGTTACTAAAATGAAGACATTTTCGTTTCAAAGTGAACCGGGTTAAGCAACACCCTAATAATAATACACTTACTACGCACACATACGTGTATATAGACTTGTACACGAATCGCTACGTCGGTAAGGTAATTAACGTCTTCGTACAGGGTCAATCAAGCCTCGAAATTAGCTTGCAGAACCTTACGCAGAAATTACTACCGGGGTAGTATAAATTGATTATCAGAAAGTAGACGTCTATATTATACATATACCATATAGTCATAATACATATGTATTACACGTCCTCGAACGTTTCGAAAATCGACTGAAAGAGCGATTTTTATAAATGAAAAATGATGACTGTGCTCGATTTTGACAAGCGTGGATCGACTTGTGAGTAAATTCTGTAAAAAATATATAGAGTGTGTATATATATCATATAATATATCATGCGGTGTGGGTACAAAGAAAAAAAGGAAAACGTTACCAGAGGAAAAACGTGAAGTTTTTTTGAGTGAGTCGAGCTATTTCATTCCATTTTGATTCTATACGGTCTATGATCGTTCAAACATCTCAGGCTAAAAATAAACGCCGGCTCGAAATGAATAGGGGTAGGAAAAAAATAAACAAGTAAAAAGAGAATAAAAGTTATCGATTCGCCGTCGCGACTAAGGCGTCCAAAAATAACTTTGATGTTTGTATTTTCGCGAATATTGTCGAAGCCCTTGATAATTAATTAGCGGTATTCCGGCGGTTGCAGGGCGGTGAAAATATTTGGTTCGGGATGAGCTTTCGTCGTCCTTCTCTCCCTCCGTCCCTCCCTTTTTACCGCGATGGCTATCACATTGAACGAATATTTTGAATTTTCGATCAGCTCCAACGGTCGCGTCGAGCAAATAAGTCAATTGTTTAACATGCAAATTGAGTCACCGCAAATTGAGCCGTTCGCCTGGCTGCCTGAAGGGGGATTTCAGCTGTCGCATATTCCCGGGGAATAATAAAAACCGAATGCAATTTAATCCGATTGCTATAATTACGCGGAAATATTGCGAGGATAACGTTAATGATTTTCTGCGTTTCTTCTCTCACACTGATAGCAACGATCTTTGCAGCTCAGAGTCGAGGAGCAGAGGCTACTTCAGATGGAGAAGATACTTCAGGGATTTTTGCCAAAAAATATGGGCGCCAAGGAAAGGGAGAACGAAACGAACCAAATTCTCCTGTTTTGTTCCATGCTCAACAAGGTAGGCGGGACTTCTCTTACCGACGGAGTAAGCTTCCTCAATTCATTCCCTTTTCTTCCTCTTCTCTCGTCTCTTTTACCCTCGAATGGCTCCTTTTAAAAAAAAACATATAACAAATCGGTGTTACTTCCTTTCACAGATTTATCCGCGACACAAGGACCTTTACAACTGGATGGATCAGCGGGGATTCTTGGCGCACAATCTCACCTCATTGCAGGAGAATTTCGGTTATGTAAGTCGTTCGAAGATCCGCGAAAAGTAACTCGTTTCGATTTGCCAAAAATATCTCGCTTTTACGCGAGGATAAAACGAGTCTTACCGCAGGATTTCAGAAAATCTAACAATTTTTCCCCAACGTGAACGCGAAAAAAAACGAGCCACTCGTATTTTATTTCACTTTTTTTCTTTTATTCCTCTTTTCATTTTCTCATTTTCCACGGTTTGTTCCGACTGAAGACGGATAGCTGCGGATGTTGCAATAACGGGACGAAACTGAACGATATAAAGGAAAGCGCGGATAAGAGCAAAACAAACAATGGCACTTCCTCCCTTTCCCATCCTCGTTTCTTACTTCGACGAATGAACCGAGTTGAAAAAACATCCCCAACTTTGGTTGACGGTCGGTCGGTGGGCGTGGTTATATCCGTAATCTCACCCTGCAGGTTACCCCCTACATCTCAAATGATATATAAGAAAAATAGACGGTTACTTTCGTCAGCGGGGTGCACACGTAAAAGTTCTTCAAACTTTCCCTTCTTATTTCGCTCTTTTTTTCCTCACTCCTCGCGGTTTTCCACCACTCGAACCATTCCGCGGGGTTTCAACCCCTCGACGCGATTTCGGTACATCAACTTTTTGTCGCCCCCTCAAGACCGTTTCACAGAATCTTAAAATTTGTTCCCCCATTATTCGTCCCTGTGTTGAATTTTCAATTAATAATGGATAAATTACAAGGTAGCGTGTGTGAATGAAAATGAAAGAGGATATCGAATCCTATTTCAATGATTCATTGGTTAAAAATTAGTCGATTAATCAATTATTTCCGATTTTTTTTTTAAATGGTGCATCTGAAACCAATATTTCGCAAATTTTAGCGCGTAGTCGTAATAGAGGGAAAGTTTTTTTGACAATTTGTAGTTTCATTCAAATTGTTTTTAAATTTTAGGTAAAAATGTTCATTCGCCTTTGACTGATTATATCAAATAGGTACTTAGTGAGTAAGACAATGATGTTAATTGATACTTTAATCACGTAAATCGATATTGCACTGCATCGTTCATGGGAGTAAAAAACAATAACCAGTTGCGAGAAAAAAATAATCGATTTGGTCGGTTGACGGAGTTTGAAAGATAGTCGATTCAATCGAAATCGTTTATTTTTTGGGCATTCTTATTTCCACTGCCTGCCACAAAACTCAGTCGATGTTCCTTTGGTTAGATAAGGTGGGGGACGCTGTTCGGTGAAGTACTAGGCGCTGATCGCAATCACGATCAAGAACTTCTCGGGCCTGAGGATCAGGTGATTTACGTCTACGTCACAGCGCCTCACTACTTCCGGAGTCTAGGGAAATTGCTGAACCGTTTCTCCCGCAGGTGAGTTTAATTTTCGTCGCTTACAAATTTCCACGTAGTAATTGTAATTTCTCCCCAGCTTGCGAAACGTGTCGACAGCTTCTCGTTTTATTTATATTCATCATCGGACGATTCCTTCGGTAAAATGATACCCGATTATTACACAACATCCGGGGAAAAATTCATCTTCCACACAATTTGCGGAAACGGGATACGATCATCGTCTTCGTCTATCTACGCTTCAGCATCCGGCTAATGTTTCACCGTAATTGGCTCCATGTTTCATCTCGTCTTTGTTTACGTGAAAAAAACCATCGTCAAATTTTATCCCCCCCCCCCCCCCCCCCCCCCCCCACTTTTCACCGCAAGAACGGTGTTCTAATTTATTATTTTAACCAGCACCGTGTTTGTAATACGCGAATTTTATCCGCTGATGGATTCAATCTTCGAGATGTAGATCTTATTTTCTTTTTGACACTTTTTCCTGATCCGTAACGTCGTTATTTATTTTCGCTCGGTATGTTTCCGTAAATTCCTTTCCTTTTTTTTTTTCAACCCCTGAGTCCCAGTCCCCAAGAAGGTACAGAAGAGAAGAGACTCCATTAACCGAAGCAAAATATCTAGTCCTGGGTATTTTCTTTCCGGGGCTTTTTTTTTCTACCCCCGAGCTTCTTATCGCCGCTGTTATACCAATATCAACAAAAGCTCTCGTACTTCCCCCTCGTCATTCACCCTGAAAATCTTGCCCCGCATGTTCTGGTTAGGGTTTCGCGGTGGCTTTTGACATACCCACCCTTCGCAAAGTGGAGGAAACCTGTGATCGTCTCGTATTCTCTATGAGCGGGAGAATTTTCGGCGCGTCAAGCGTTGCGAACAAGCCGTGGGGCGAGACCCGTGGAAGTTGAGCTTTTGCCTGGGTCTTCGGCATCTGGGCACTCTTGAAATTTTCAAGACGATACCCGGACCCTGCTTGAGAAACCGTTGCCAAAGAATTTTGGGTCGCTTCTCGAGGCGTTGACGAAATTTTTACCCCAGCTTCCGAATTCGGCGAACTTTTTCATCGTCGTTAATTCCTCCCGAGCTTACCGCGCTTCTCTCAACCGACGCGACGTCCACTCTCGTCGTTAGAGCTTTTCCTTTGTTTGTCCGATGTCAGGAGCGAAGGTTTCGTTGTCTATATTTCTCTTTTTCCCACCCTTACACTTTCACCCCTGTAGGGTGGATGACGTCTAAAGATCGATGAAATAACGATAATTATCAGCCGTTCTGCGCAGGCTGAGAAAAGCCTGAATGATATATTAATTAATATAACGCCCGCTGTTGCATGCGGAGTTGATTTCGTGGCTGAGGTAAGCCTCCCTCCCTTTCCCCCAGATTTGCACCAAGCCCAGCAGGAGAGAGATTAATTATGAAATCGGTCGCGTTGGTTAAACCCCGGATCTCTACTGTCCAAGGAACTTGAAATAAAGGTCTACAACTTTGGGAGAGGAATTTATACGGTGGGGGAGGAATTCCGATGACGGAATTCAAGATTATCATCGATTTTCGAATGACGCGACGATGACAGGACAACGAATCGCGGGGGCGAGGGTAAAATTCCAAACTTGAAACATTCCGGAGCTTCAAGCCCGCGCCGAACAGCGAATTTGCAATTGTTTTAAAAAATCTTTGACAATTCTTTGCATCGTTCATGTTAAAAAAAAAAAAAAAAAACGCAATGACGGAATTACGGCGTTTCCTTTTTCCCAGGATCATCCACAACGGCCTGCTGCTTCTCTACGCCCGGGACACGCTTCACGACGTGGTTAACGTCAGCGCTAGCAAGAACTGGAACGCTTCGTGCAGCAAGTTGTCAACCGCGGTGTTCAGCTCGGCAGTCGGGGCGCTTTACGTGCAGCAATACAGCCAACAGCATCTAAACTCGGTAGCCGACAAGGTGAGTAAGCTGCTCGGAATCGCTCTTCACCTCGACATATTTTCCGAGACAGGTTAAGGAATTTTATCCGGATGATTTATTGTCATGGGGGAAAATTTATTTCACAAGATTCTTCAGTTTTTCTCCCTCTACCTTTTCATTTTTCTTTTTCTTTTTTCTCTTTTTCTTGAAATATAGAGAGGGTGTGTAGATTTGACGGTTCAAAGCCTACGAGATGGATATCTTTTTTCCACCTTGTCCCCTGTGCTTTTCGGGTCAGAGACACGTGTGTGAGCGTATCCTTTCCCGATAATTCAAGACTCCGGATCATCGGGTAAATTTTGTCCTATTTTTTTTTTAACATTAACTTATTTATTTATTTTGTCGCGTCATCGTTTCTTTGCCTCCTATAAAGAGACGCAAACAAATTTTTACCCTCTTGGCAAATTTCATCTTTATACTATTTCACGGTTTCGGTGTAACGACCGACGCGCACGGCGTTTCAACGCTGCTGTTCCGCTGGCTATGCAAGCTCTCGGTAACGTCAGCAATGCATTAATTACCTGGGCAGTTTCCGCCGCTGCAGAGGCACCGCGGTAGAGACATCGCGCCAAGTATTCAAATTCTGGCACACGCTGTGCTAAGCTCGAAAGCTGTGGACGCGTTCGACTGATTTAGAGTGAAAGCGCGTTTTTATCACGGTTCGTGGGAATTCGAACGACGCTTTTAGTGTTTGGACAATGGTCTTATCGAAAAACGAGGATACGCTGCAATCTGTTTGTGTTTTTCTTTCTTTTCGACGAAACAGACGCACGAACTCCTCGAGGGTTGCTTATTTTTCCCCTTTGTCCGGGCGATTTCGGATTCCTCATGTCCTTTATCCGCTTTCAGGTGACGCGGTTATTCGATCGCATAAAAAGCACCCTCGCTGAACGGATGTTGGTGATGTCCTGGCTGGACGAGGAGACGCGAACACAGGCTCTTCTGAAGCTGCGTGCTTTGGAGGGAAAGTTTCACGTGTGGCCAGGATTTCAGAACAACACGAGAATCGCTATGGAAATGACGGAGGTAATAAGAGGGGTGGAAATCAAACTTCTCTCGTCCAATATCCCTGATCGTACGCGTACTTTAGACTCTATCAAAGAAATCGACAATCGAAATTTTCTTTTTCCAAATCAAAGTAAAAAATATTGTTCCAAATGACGAAAAAAGAATGCTGTCCAAGTTTGAGCTCTTAATATTAATATTCAGAGGTGCATCATCCGCGATTTTCTATTTCCCATTTAAACTGTATGGGAGATTTTTCTTTTTTAACTTTGAAATTTTATACGTCGTTGACACATTAATGTACCGATAAGACCGGAAAGTATTTTTGTAGGGAATTGAACGCTCTAAAAAAAGGTATGTTCTTATTTTAAGATAAGTCTACTATTTCAAAAATTATTTATGGTCAAAAGTTATTTAAGGTGGACTTATCACAAAATGATAAGAAACCTTTTTTGTATGGTGTTCAATTTCTTACAAAAGTACGTTCTGGTCTAACCAGTACACTAATGCGTTGCCGAGATATAAAATTCCAAAGTTTGACAAAAATTTTTCCCATGCTGTTTAAATGGGGAATAAAAAATCGTGATGATGCGCCTCTGAATAAGACTTGCACAGCATTCTTTTTTCGTCACTTCGAACAATATTTTGGACTTGAATTTCGAAAAAAAAATAGATGATTATTTTGATACATCTAGTGTAATTTTATCCTCATGTCAGACGACTGATCTAATTCGTCATCAACTCGACGACCATAAACGAGCCTGTTCCGGTTACGCGACATGTGATTGGTAGTAATAAACTTCTGACTTGTGGGGCAAATCTTATCGATTTCAGGTAGTCGTCGACCCTCACGACTTCTTTTCAAACGTTGTGACAAGGTTCAGGCAGATCAGAGCCGTCAAGGGAGACGCGCTTCGCGGCAACATCACCTCTAAGTGAGTAGAGAAAATGGCTTACTCGCAATTCAACAATAAATTCACCATTCCTTCACTTCTTTTATCATGTACCCCGAAGATGGCCTCATCCATTCGTCGTCAATGCCTACTACGATTCGACTGTGAACGCGATTGGTAAGCATCCATGATTAAATCTATAAGTTTGAAATGTGACATTTTTGTAGTAGAAAAATTAGCCGTCACAGAGCAGAGAATAATAGGTAAGGTAAGCGGACCAGTTAGTGACACTTTTATTTTTCAAAATTATAAATTGACGGCACAAATAGTCAATTTCTCGATGACTAAAATCAATTGCTATAGGGTTAGATAGTAGAAATTTATTTTTCGTTACTTGTAAAACCAAGGATCGAACAGGTACAACCAAAAAAGGTCAATAATTGGTACGGTGTCAATAAATAGTACACTTGTTTAAACACGCATAGCTTTTACTTACAGTTGTTTGTTTGGATTGAAAAATGCCAATTTTTGGGTTGTGTCAACTTTGTCGCCAAGCTGCGAATTACGTCCAATTGGACTATTGTTCCCTATGTATATCCTGATAAATTTTACCCTGATAAATTTTATACTGGTAATATAAATACAAATTGCAGTAATACCAACGGCGATGTTGACTGCCTGGCCATGGGACGTGGGTCCGAGTTACATGTCCCACGCGACGCTAGGCGTCGTGATTGGTCACGAGGTCTTGCACGCTTTCGACGTTCATCATCGCAGTCATCACCCGGAAGAGTGGCTTTGGCTGACGACGGAGTCGCGGCGTCGTTTGGAGGCGCGAATAGAATGCGTCGCAAAGCTTTACGCCGGAAGTTTTTGGAAGAAAGTTCAATTTCTCGGGAACAGCGTCGACGTCCAGGTGAGTGGAGAAAGAAACCGCGGTTTCACTCTGGTGAAAATTTCTACTACCAAGAATTTCTTTTTTATGGAAATTGAAACATTTCCTATTATTTCGTACAAAATTGTAAATATGCGTAGTTTTTCGTGCAGAGAATTGGTCATTTTCTTTAAAAATTGTGGTAGCTTGTAGATTTGTTACTGTAAAAATACAAATATTCATGAAAATCAATACGGTTTGTGAGGAACTGTGCATGTTTACAATTTTTTATACAAAACTTTACGAAATTGTTTTTCCCTGAAAAATTCGGAGAAAATCGTTGTTGAGACGACGATTACTCGATCCGCGATTTCAGTTCGACTGGAACGTCACCCGGAATGAAAACATGGCCGACATTGGTGCCTTGCAAATATCATACCAGGCCTGGCAGACCCTGACGAACGGCAAGGATCGAACTCTTCCCGGTCTCCAGGCCCTCAGACCAAGCCAATTGTTCTTCATAGCCGCGGCACAGGTGAGCTTTTTCAAGTTTTGCCGTGCCCCTGACAAGAAAAGTAGGTGGTGAGTTACACCCGAGGTGTAACTCACCGATTTTCTTCATTCTAAGATGTGATATAGTACGTCGAAAAACATTAAACACCTTTTTTTTCACGTGCCAATTTGGCCGTTTAACAGGTGAAAACCAGCCCTAAAGTTTACCCCCGAAGACCGATTTTTTTAGGATTTCTAGATAATGATGTCAAATTTTTTAGTCAAATTAATTGGACGTTATTCACCATCAACGAACGATAGTGTGAGCAGTGTTTTTACCCCCAGGGGTTGCATCCCTTATTGTTTTGGGTGGAAAGTTTAGGGATAGTTTTGATCCCTCGAGCGGCTGAATAGAGACGTAAAAAAATATGTGCTTAACGTTTTTTCACGTCTATATATTATGGAATGAAGAAAATCCGTGATTTACACCTCGGCTACTCTACTTGTCAGTGACTCTGATTAATCTTTAACCGCGACTTTTTTAGCCGTACTGCTCAAACGTCACAGCCGAGGATTACATAATGTCCGTTGAATTGGACGACCACACGCCTCATCCTGAGAGGTGATTATCAAATAACCAATCGGACCGGTTTCTGCTGTCACCTTTCTCGTCGTTTCCTTCTTTTCATACATTGATTTTCAGAGTGAACGGCATTGTGATGAACTCTCAGGCGTTCGCGGAGGCGTTTCGATGTCCCGCAGGATCTAAAATGAATCCTCAACGAAAGTGCAGCACCTGGTGATCTCCGGAGTTGGATGACTACGGGTGCAGTCGTCGGCTGCAAGCTCAGCCCAACAGTAAGGCTGGAGCTTGCGGGTATTTCGAATACGTTCGGGACGAGAAGAGGGGATGAAGCCAACGAAATAGAAGTTTTATAGAAGAGAAAACCGCACGTTACAGCTTTTGAAGAGAGACACTTTCACGCATCGAGAGAAGAAGAGAAATATTGGTAAAGACAGGATAAAATAAATATTATAAATAAATCACGTGTGACTAACAAGGAAGGTTTGTCCCAGGTCAATCTTTCCGATTTGATTTCTTTTGTAATTTGTTTTAGTAGACTAAAACTAAGTGACAATTTTTTTTATCCGCCATTAAATGAGGCATGATTTGGCAGTGTCACCCACAAGAACATGATATTTTTTAACCGATCCAACTTGAAAAGTTTTTTCATAACTAGAAATCAAAAATTTCATCTCTCCATAAAAAAAATAGGAAAAGAAAAATGCCGAATCGCCCGTTGATATGCTTTACTTTGGAGGGAGGTTTCATCCCCTTAAAATATTTAATGGCGGATAAAAAAAAAAATAACGTGTTGCTTAGTTTTTACCCTACTGTAACATATTAAAAAAGAAATCAAATCGTACAGATCGACCTGAGATACCTTCCTTGTAAGAATAAAATTATCGGTACGTTTAATAGCAATAATGTTATTTCTGTTTTATTCTGATCGCGATAAATTTAATCTGTTTTAGAAATGTCGAGGAGATGTGATGAAATTTTTTTGTTATACCCCCCCTTACTTTTCTCTCATCGCCTCGGAGAATTGGTGGTATAATTGACGTTAGATGCAGTTTAGAACGCGGAGGCCTCGGCTGACGTAGGTGCAGAAAAGCTTTGGTAAAAATATACGATATTCTATACTGTACCGTAGGGTAGAATCACACGGTCGAATTTTTGTTTCAATTTTCATTTATCCTGGTTTACTTTTTTTATTTTATGTCATTTTTTTCCGAAGAAAAATCGTAAACGACGAATTGCGCTGTGCGCATTAGTGCGCCCCGTGTTCATCGATATACCTACACACACACACACACACACACACACACACATATTATGTATAAAACCACGAAAGCAATTTAACGAATGTGATATACGTCTGCAGCGCCATGCTTGTTAGTGTTTTTCAAAGTTTAACGATACAGACACATAAGATTACATGTAAGAGTTTATGACGACGACGACGATAATATTATACATATATAAATCCGTTATACATTATATTAAATACCTATATAGGTAAATGATGAATATAAAAACGAAATAAATTACGAACTACATACGATACGAGTTGTCTATTGTATAATGTATAGATATGAAAACGTTATACCCAAAATAAGTTCTCCGTTAAGTTTCACCTTGTACGTAGCTTTAACGGCCGGTTTGTAGATCCCGAAGGGTGTATCTAGGTAGGTATGTACGCTGTGGTAATTTATCATAATTAGCGAGTATTGTACAGCTCCGGTTAGACGGCTGAAGAATTCAGTAGATCACTGTATTTTCTTTTTTTACTTATTTTTCTCTTTAATTTTACTCAAGTCCAAAGTTGGCACATAGGTATTACGATGAGGTTCGTCAATTTTGTTTGACTTCGTTTATCGTCGATCGGTGAGAAGGGTTATTGGCACGTAGAAGATACAGATATATTGTTTAGAAGAATTCGTAGTACAATAGCTGCCGAAGAAAAGGCTTGCATAGAATAAAGGCCTACGCATATTTTTATTTTTCACGTCTTTGGTTTTTTTTTTTTTCTTTTTTTTTCTTACCATTCTTATTTTATTCGTTTATTAAATTTCGTTGACGCAAGAATCGCAAACTGTGATATTCTTATGCATACGCAAATTAATTAATTAATCGTTGTACTTACCTTATAATTATATACAATAGTTGTAAGGATGATATTATATAAAATTGTTGCCTCGTCGAGTCCTGGGAGGTAACTTAATTTGGCAACTAATAAAATAGGTAGAAATATCGATTAATTTATTTACTAATTTATTAATTAACACGGTATTGTGCAGCAGCTGTTACTCAGTCACCGTATGGATTATATTATTCGTTATACATACTCGAACATAGGCTAACACGAATAAACATTCAATTGTCAGCATACATCCCCATATTATTATGTATAAATACCTTTATTGTTTAAGTATTGATCTATATATATATATACTAGAGTACTACCAGTACGTACTTGAATCCACCCGTATATGTATATATGCTGTTCGGAAATTGTAATTAGCTCAAAAACAGGCTTTAATTATATTTCAATAATATATAATGAGCTCTGAAAATAAAGTCTCTGACTGAATTCAAGATTTTCAGGTAGCTCGAAACGACTTTTAATTACATTTGAAAATTGTCACTCGGCGAAACGTAAATGCTAATTGCAGTGATAATTTTTGATCAGACGAAAATTCGATACTAATCACAACTGCAATTTGCCGTGGTAAGAATCTTTGATACTAATCCAGAAATTATAATTTAGATCAACGAGAGTATAATTAAATTTGCCTTTCTCAATTTGCGTGATACGAGTAGTCGACGAGGATCAATAAAACAGTTGACTCGGTACCGTCGACGATTTTTCGTTGTCACGTCGCGTCAGTGAGAATTCTTAATACACCAATTATACCTTAGCATATACAATAAGTTTCAAGTGAATGCAATACTGTATTAACGTATATTTTACCGATCTGTAAGTCTGAAGTAGTTTTCGAGAGGTTTCAGATTAAAGCTCATCGATCGTTTAACGGTACAGTAATCAAACCGTCTTACTGGGATTCTTTTTTTGGAATCCTTGACTGGTTTGACAGCCGCCGATACGTTACAGTGATCTCACCGTTCGCTTACGCATGAGTTTGCACACCCTTACAAATCATCGGCCGCAAGTTCCGGAGGCTTTACGAGGTGTGCGACTCGGCTGAAATGAGTCGTGCGACTGGTCACGATGTCCTGTCAGATGACCTAATATGTCACAGGGTGACCGGCACCGAGTCTCCATCCTTTGGATAACCTTTCAGGTGAGTGTCCCCTTCCTAAATCACCTCCTCGTTATCTATTACCACATCAAGATCACCCCTCGCAGTTGGTCTCCGTCTTAATCGGCCCTCATCACAAGGCTATGGCCCTCTTCACACCGTACGTTTCGGAGTTTGAATACACGCCCGAGTCTCACCCCTCCAGGAACCCGAACTGCCCCAGAAGGTGGGCTCGCGGTTCCTGGGACGAGCGTCGATCGCCTGACGAGGGTTCGCCGGTCGGGCAGGAACCCTCGATCGAAATACGAGCTGTCCTAGTCAGGTGCGCGAAGTCGCAGGAGGAAATGTGAGTATGTACTTATTTGGAGGAACCGATAACCGCTTCCTTAGACTTCGCCGTTAAGATCTTCGAGACGACTAATCGATCCGTCTCAGGCACGACGTTCCCATGACCGGAAGCGCCTACAATATAACTGCTGGTCGCAGCCAGGACATCCTGGAGTTCCACGGCTTCGACAGGGACGAACCGGCCCATCATTCCGAAGTGCGGAACTGCCGCAGGAAGCTCATCGTTACGATGAAGTTCAACAACCTTGGGAAGGTAGGTTTGAATTGGGTAACTATGACTTTGGAGTTTTCCGGAATCTTAAGCTTCCTTCGATCTCTGCTTCGCCCAGACGAGAACCCAGGAGGAGTTCGTCGTCGTTGACCACGTCCTGGATCCTGTGACCATGCGGAAGGCCCGACTGCTCAATCCATTCGTCTTCAAGGTTCGCCAGGAACAAGTGCTCCAGCTTTACGGTCTCAAGTTTCAAAGTGTGAGCTTTTATCCCGGATTCAACCAAGGGTTCTGCCCTGCCGACGCACGGTTTGGAGCATAAACGGGTTTCACCAGCTATCGATCATCTCGCTCCTACCGTCTGACGACACGGGAAAGCTACCTTAAGATATCTGCGTTACTAACGGCTTATCTGATGTGCTTGCAGATTGTCAATGGGGAGGCGAGGGAGGAGGTTATAAACAATAAATGGTCAAATTACACGGGATGCGATGATTCCCTTGTTAATCCCACCTGTGGCCAGATGATGTTTGATGGAAAACCCATGCCGTATAGTCAAGTACGTATTTAGTACCATTCGAAATGATTTGCACCCTACTAAAAATGACCATATCTTAAATCATGTAATGTTATTTAATGTATTACATGATTTATCTTGTAAATTTAAGAAAAATATCCATTAGATATACTCGATCAAAAATCGTGTTGGCAACTTTATATGACTTTAGATCTAATTTATTTGACGATTCGTGCTTTTGCAATTTATTGCGTAATTTTTTTATATCGTATATTATTCTCGATTTTACAAGGTAAATCATGTAATAAAGTACATGTTGATTTTGGTCATAACATCTTATGATTTATCACATGAACGTTTGCTACGGCGCATCGCTGATCATCTATCACTTAACTTATTCCTCGATTTTTATTAGGGCTTCTGCTGCTCTTGCGACCCTGAGGTAAATGCCGCTCGTCAGCCCGTTCCAAAAGCGAGTCATCTCGCCTTGGGTACCTATCAAAGAATGATCCCAAACCCGACCGAAAGGCAGACCGAACTCTCTGAAGGCATGGTAAAAGTGCCCGATGAGAATTTAAGGGATGGCTTGCGAAATGGACAGTCGCTTTCTAAGCGTGAAAGAAGCCTGAAGTCGTCGCAGTTTCAGAACGGAATAGACGATGACATCGACAGGCACCAAAAGCTCGGATACAACGCAGAGGAAGATCACGATTTCCGGGAAGGTCGACCTTATGTGATCCGGTCTTTCGATGGGGATAAGACAAACGGTATTCGGTTTCAAGATGATTATTCGAAGGTGAATGATCCCGCGAAATCCTCCCTTGGGGCTGATCTCGCTGAAGGGAAAACCGTGCAGCAAGAAAATCTCCGGGCCGCACCCGGGGCGAGATTAAGGGCAGATGCCCGTGACGGGGTATCGAATGATCGAGAGACCCTTGACGACGATATTATTGAGGAACAGAAGCAGACTGGGCGTGGGAAATTCCAGCATCACAGAACCCTGGACGATAAATATGCAGGCCAAGTTCCGACGCAGCAAAATTCTGATTTTAATTCGGAGCTGGTGGAACTTGAGAAGGAATATGAGAGGCTAAAAGAATCGCGAGTAAAGGTCGATGACAGGGTGGCCAAGGGGACGAACCGTCCTTCGAAGTGCAGAGACTTTCGAAAGCTCGCCCGAGGCGATGTCAAAGCTGTCGAAGATCACGTGCCAGTGTTTTCCCAGATTAGCGAGACACCGAATACAAACTTGACGCTGGGCGATGGGAGGACCGATGTCGAAGGTGGCGAAGTGGGCAAAGGAAAGAGGAATCAACTTAGCCAGGAAGAAACCTTACCCGGAGGTGAAATCGTGGGTAAGCTGCAAAGTGCGGTATTAGAACCCGAGAGAAATAATTCACTGGAAAATGGCACGCAATCGGCTTTATCTCCAAATTTATTGCCTGGGCGTGATGATGCGCGAGGAGTGAAATTGCCCCATAAAATTCGTACGGTTTTTGGAAATGAAAATGCGACAGCGATCACTGATCATTCACTATCCACCAACTATAGTAATAACACAGGGCCGATTATTCTACGGCAAGAACTGGCCGATGATAATTTGTACCTACCGTCGCAGTCCGAAGACAATACAAGCGGGAAAAAAGATTCCTCCTTTGAATCATCGGTATCGAAAAATTCACGGAGCTTGAAGACTTCTCAAGAGCGTAAAAACGGCGAGTCTAGTGACATGAGGGATCGGTATGCCGACTGGGTAATAAAGTACGCGAAAATGCACAACAATCATTACGTAAATTCGCAGCTTGAAGAACCCTTCAAATCTGACGTCGACGTGAACGTGTATCCAGGAGATCACTCGGATTCTGAGTTGCTCGGGTGGCCGCCGGATACCTTGAGTGACATAGCGAACAAGGCTCTGAAGGAGTTCGAATCGGCTGAAAACGAGGCGGTGTCGTACCGCGAAGGAGTGGCCTTGGATAATAGTGAGATGGATGGAACCCTCGAGAGTCTGCAAAGTCCCAATTTAGAGTCGATCCTAGCTCATGACAGTGAACACGGTGGTCATGTTTTCTCGTCAAATGTCGAGGTCCCAAGTGATGTTCGACGATTGAAAAATTTTTTTAGAAAATCAACGTACGAAAATTCCACGGATAAGCCAGGTTCTGTGAAAATAACGACACACTCTGAAGATATGGTGAAGGGGAATTATCGGTATCAGGATCAATCTGTCACCGTGATTGCCGACCCTCATTACGCGAGTGAACGAGAACGGATATTCCTAGACGAAAGTGTAGCGGCGAAAAATGAAGAGGAAAGCTTAAAGTCGCTGAAGAATCGGAGAGAACGGGTGAAATCTGACGTGGGAAATAGTTCTAGACTACATTCGCCGGTAATGGAAACAGAGAATGCGGACGAGTCCATGTACGAGAAATTCAACCGATTAGACAATTTGGTGCGAGATCGTCTTACGTCTCGACGAAGATCGTTTCGTTCGATCTCGTACGAAGATCCGTTTCATCAGAGTAATGACGAGAGACAGAGTAAAATCGACCAACAGATTGAGAAGGAATTTGCCGAGATAAGCGAGGCGTTGAACGAGTCTTTGGACGGTAAGAAAAACGATGCCAAACAATCGTTACTCCAGCGGGGTGATTCAGGCAAAGATTTTATGGCGAGAGATCTCGACGTGATGCTGAACAAAATTCCCAACGTCGACGTGTTGAAATCAGGGGCGAAAATTACTGACCATGTACTCCCGCTGGGCGCCGCTGGGAATGGCGTTGAAAAGTTGGACCGTACCGAGTCAGCAGGGAAGGGTGGTCATCAAAGTGACAAAAGAAGGTTCAGGAACCATTCGAGAAAGATCGGATCCCCAGAAGGTGGGCGGCTTGGCTCACGACGTAGTTCAGTAACAGCCCAGGGAACGTTCGACAAGGTCCCTCGACTCCGCGAGGAAGATCATCAGATTTCCAACACCCCAAGTCTTCCGAATCGCAGAATGGCAAAAACCGTAACAAAGGTGACAGACATAAATAAAATTGTTAAAGAAATGATGATGAGAGACGATCACGGAGCGTCGCCTTCCTGGTTACGGAAGCAGGGATATTCCGGGAGAAGGGAAAATGATGCTGGCTTCAAGGTGCACGATCAGAGCAGCCGGCTAATATCCAGTTCAAAATTTTCAAATAAAAACCATTGGCACAACACACATGTAGGCAAGTTACAAAAGAAGTGTCACAATAGTCGCAGTAAGGCACTCTTCGACGCTAGCGAGAAAGACGGTGAACAGTCCCTACCACCCGAAGAGTCAACGATAGCTACCACTCGAGGGACCCACGACCTAACGAGTAGTTCAACCTCTAAGACAGAGTCTGTTGAATCCCTTGGTTCAAATGGGAAATCCAACAACGTGGAAGGTTCGCTTTCACCTGAAGATACAACAACGGTCAGAGTAACTTCGAGTTCGACAAGTGCATCTGCGGCAACAACAACCTCGACGATTTCACAAAAAGCAGAGGACACGATAATTCCTGATGAGGGTACAATAGCTTCATCCACAACGTCGGCTTCTTCGTCGCTGTCTTCAACAAGCGTCGGGAGCATTGAAGAAAGCTCCAGTAAACTCGATAGCGAAAATTTCAATGACGGAGCGATGAATAGTGAGCATTTGGTCATCGAGAGATCGCCGATCGATTCGGAGAGTGAACCGGTTACTGAATTCGACGCAACGACGTATGTACAATTCACGTACGAAGACTCTCAGAGCGAAAGGGCCACCGACTTTACACAGGTATCCAAGAGTGAAGAGGATGACAAAGCAGTCCTAGAGGCAGAGAACATAGAATTGAAAAAAGCCTTGGAAGAGGTGCGAAAGGCATGCAGTGGAAGGACAACCATTGGCGACGAGGGGCGGACTGACGTTATGGCAACGACCTACAGCAGCGATCTAAGCACTGATAAAGAAGACGGTGATAAGAGTTTAACAAGCAACAATGAGGCGGCGACTGCGTTCGCGGGAACTAAGGTTAATCAAGAACACGAATCGACAACTAAAGTAACAGCGATGACTGTCTACGAGCCTACGACGCCGAATAATGATAATGAGTACACAACGGCCGGTAACGATTTGACTATGGTCGACATTGAATATGACACTGACACTGACCAGAGCTCAACAACATATGCAGGAGCAGTCAAACCACCGCCTTTGTATGCGCCGAAAAGCTTCAGTGAAATTTTACGGCATCATGGGAAGCCCGAGGGATCTGTACCTTCAAGAAAAACAGGAAAGGCTAGCATTATTTTGATCAAGGCTTACTCGGTTTCGCAAGACCCTCGGGAATTTTTGAATAGTTATGAGATTCCAGGTGGCGTTAAAAAAGTTTTGTTAAAAAAGCTGAACGTCACTGCGTTTGCACCCGATCGACGCGACGTGGTCCTGGACAAATCTCTCTCCCGGAAAATTGATGTACAGGGCAGTGATGATGATAATCTGAACCTCTTGGAAGCGAACGTAAAAAAAGCGGACAATAATTTTGGTACGAATTATGTGATTCCGTATTCTGATCACAAGGCGCCTAAAGTAAAGTCATTGAAAGATGACGAGGAGGATACAAAGAGTGTGGCCGATATTCTGTCTCTCTTGAAAAATCATAAAACTGTTCAGGAATCGAAAATCGATGATTCAAAGCCGCGATTACTCGGAAATACCACGTTTGAGTATCCAAATAAAATAGAGCGCGCGAACAAAAATACCGTCACCAATCTCGATCCAATGATTAACGAGCTCAAAGAGAGACGAGGCGGCGTTGCGAGATTCACAACTACAGCCTCTCCACCACTGAATGATGACGCACCTCATCTTGGTTCTAAAGCCAATAATGAGGCGAAAAATTTTCACCTCGACTCTGTAATGGAACAGCCAATATTTGTGCATCAGAATATCCAACGTGAGCTGGATGCTCTTAACGATAAAGCGAGTATGTACGCAGAAATAGATGGCAAAAATGATAAACAAAATTCACATGATTACGATAGAAACGTAAATCACGGTGTAGTATTTTTTTACGATTACGATTCGGACTCTGATGATGTTCAAGCTCACCCCAAAGCCATAAAATCTCAATCCGTTGATCAATCTCGATCAAAAAGAAATGCCGGAAAAAGGACTGGACATCGTCTAGGCAGGAAGGTCGTAAAACTGAACGATCAAGTGAAACGAAAGCGTCGCAGAAATGTAAAAACGCGTCATGGAACGCTCAGAAAGCGGGAGGTGAAAGAATACGCTAAAGAACGTGGTTCAGCAGCCATGAGTCGAGGTAGTTTAGGTCCTGGATCAGAGTCCAGGGCTGAAAATATTAGTGAAAAGAGACCGGCAGAAAGAGAAGAAGGTTCGAACGGTGCACAATCTCCTTGTCGCAACGGCGAGGACATGGTGTGGCAGGGAAAAATGGACCTTCTGAAGCTAAAAAAACACCAAGACATACTGAAGGAGTACCTGAACTGGAGACCAAGCGTTGAAACCACGGTGATGAGAATATTCTCGGTACAATCAACGAGAAGATGGTCTCCGACGACAGAAAGCATCTTCGGCAAAGAACAGATTCCACCTCAGAGTTCTCCCACGATGAGCATTCTCTTGATAGAAGAAGACGATAATGGCAAGCCTCCAGAGGGTCAGCAGACAACTCTGAGGAACGATTTATCCCAGAAAGAAACAACCACTGCAGAAATTCGTCAGGACAATAACGGAGAGGCTTCTACAGAGCTCGAAACACCGGCTCAACATGTCACGGCGAACACGCTGGACGACAAGGAGATTCTGGACAAGCTTAGCAGAATGCAGCCGAATGACAACCTGATGGTAATATCAGTGGTTGAAAAAAACAAATCGAACGACACCAGCGCTTCACCTCAGCTGGTCGGTGATCAGAATCGTGAGTTAGATCGTATGAAGCGTAAAACTAGCGGGAAAAAGGGTCATCATATGGGAAGCATCGGGCCGTATGGGAAGGGAAATAAAGTTGGCAGACAGAGAAGGAACGCTAACGTCCGTCGTAGGAAAACAAAAAATGGTGGCGGTGGTGGTTCGAACCGGCACAGCGGTAGAAGATTGATGTTCGCGGACCAGCTGAGAGAAAACAAAGAGAAAGGAATGTCGAGGGAGAAAGAGGAAATTGTTGAGAATGATGAGTTGCTATCGGAGTACAAGGACTTCGCTCCCATGGCTGGCGATTCCAGCTTCGATTACTTGCAGGACAGCTCCTACCAGAAGCATAAGAGGGATAAGCTGAAGTCCAACTGGGATGAACTCGTTGATAAGATAATAGTCAACAGGAATAATAACGCCAATGAGCGTATCAGCAGAAGTAGTGTTAAACAGGTGGAGGAAATTCCATCAGGTAATAAAAGAACGGCAATGGAAAAGCTGCACTTCTTTGATGCCGATAAGTACATTAACATGATAGCGAAAAAGATCAGTCGACTTAATAATATTGATGACAGTGAACGCGACTTGAGTGACGAACAGAACGCGCAGATCGTAAATACATCTGGTCTAAGAAAGCGCTTCATCGATAATAACATGGACACAAAAATTGATGTCAACTTGAATCGCGACTTTCGAGACACAAAACCCCATGTTGATACAGACGAATCGGCCGGTTTTCATGAGGAGGAGAAAAACCAAAGTAGAAATGATGACGACGGTGATGACGACGATGAATCTTCGGAATACATCGAAGAACAAGCAGTGAATGATGCATATCAGAATTTGGAATCCGGTGCGAACTTGTTGGGCTTTGATAAAATTTCCGCTCTTGAATCTTCAGCTCAGAAAAAAGCTGAGCCTGGCGATTACGACGAGGACATTCCTTACGAAACGCAATCAAGTTTGGTTTCCAACTCGCCGATTGGTCTGAATTCGTTTTTTGATAAACTAGGAAGCGATTTCGAGATATCTGTATCAGGTAAGCTGCACATCAACGGCGGATTAGGCGATCAGCCGATGTCTTTGAGCATCGAGGGAATGAGCTTGGATAACATGACGTTAGATGGCAACAAAAAAAACGCAAATGATTCTTGGCTTGCACCGTCATCAGCTTTGACTAGGATGTATCCAGACGGGATAGCGGTGAACAGTGACAGCAAGAAAGATACCTTCTTCGGAGAAGCGGGCGCAGTTGTCTCGCCAAATGCGAGAACGGCATTCCATCCGAAACAGGACTTTATCGTTGGTGAAAAAGAGACCACCGTTTCGCGCGATGTACCAGAGGTGATCAGCGACGGAATGCACCCGGAACTGTCGAAGGCATTTTACGATGATGTCAGTCCTCGAAAAACATTCTATAACGTTGTCGTCAGAGCTCATCCTCGATACGAGAAATTGCCAATTAATGACAACCGTGATCCTGTCGATCCCAACGAGTCCTCAGAACGACTTAACGATGGTGGCGAAGATGCGAGTAGCGATCTAGAGAAAAGCTCAAAAAACGCAGCGGTGGATGAACCGGTTTTTGATTTTGCCAAGCTCGAGTTGCGTCCCCCACAACACGCAGCGAAAAAATATCATCTCCGTCGGCGCCACGGACAACGATTAAGGGAACAGAGAGCTACGCGTGAGAGTGAAACTGGAGCAGCTGAAAAGCTTAATAAATATTTTAGTCGCGATACAAGTCAGCTGGATAAAGCCCTCCAAGATGTTGACGGCGGCAACAGCAGTTTGTCTGATATTAAATTGGTTAAATTGATTCCCGTTGAATTCTTCGACCAAAATGAAGAGCCTGATGCGATTCTATTGAAAACAAAAGGGCCCAGTGACACAGACGGAGAAATTGGTCGCTCCAATAACATCAGCGGATTCTCTGAGCTCAAAGAGATCAACAACGCGGATCAGACCGATGGGAATATGAAATACAACGGTAAGGCAAAGACGGATTCCGACAATTTGCAACCGGTGAAAGACGTTCACGATCGCTCTGAAGTGTTCGAAAAGAAACAGAGCAAAGCATACAAGACCTTCTCCGAACCGAAACATATCACCAAAATAACCGAGCCTTGCTTCGCTAAGAAAGAAGAGACCGTCTACATGGTTGACGATCCGCGCAACATCACTGATAGAATCCTGAATAATTCAGCTGGACCAGTTGACTCCGGAAAGGCTGAATCGACTCGAACGAACGTCAAAGGTGTGCCAGGAAAGGAGCGACTGTCAACCGATGATCTTCATCTGCCTTCTTGGCAACACTCTGATGACATTGGTCGGAAAAACGGATCTGGGGATATTTTGTTAGAGGGTGTGAAAATTTCATCACCAAGTGAAAATGGTCGTCACTTACCTGGGGAGGTTCGCGACTCAATGACTACAGTTTGCAACGGAAAAGAGGGCGAGAATTGCGCCGGCAGTCCGCAGGACGAGAGGAAGGCCATCAAGCTGAAGAACTTGATGGCGATGGTGAGCTTTATTAAAAAGTTGGAGAATCTCTTGCCGGGATCTAACGAAGACTCGTTGGCGGTTGATAAACGGCCCGTGCCCGAAACCCTCGTACAAGTTCAGAGTATTTTACTGGTACCAGAAAATTCTACGGAAGTTGAAGTCAGCGAAGCGGACCAATTCGAAAAGCGTAAAACTACCGAGAGGGTCGTGGAAATCGGGGAAGGCGTTAAGCATTACGGCGAGCAATTACCTCCAGCAAAACGGAAAACCTCAGATCCTGTATCGAAAATCTTTACACGCGCTCAAACGGCGCTTGACAATAAATACGAGGATAGAAGCGTTGGCTTGGAAAAAAGTATTGCCAAGGGTCTTGCGGACGGTATTGAGTTACAGAAAAAGGCATCGCGGGGCAATGAACTTGTCACAGAACTATCGCCTCAGGTGTATCGACCCGAGAACGATCGAATGGACGTTTCAAGCCTGAACAATCATCACTCCTCGGCGAGGTTAAAACCCAGAGAGAAGGATGTGGAGAAAAGTCTGAAGGCTCATTCTAATGCTGTTTTGAATTTGATGCTGAAGGATCGTCTTGAACGCGAAGATCGGGCGTTGAGTTCAAAGGTAAAGTCGGATAATGGAAAGAATAGACTCCATTTCGTGAAAAACGGATCACATGAAACAGCGCTTGGTAAAAAGCGAAAAGACGACCTGCGTGACATGGAAGAAAGTGAAGAACTGTTTCATTGCGACAAGGGCGGCAGTGGGGTATGCAATCTGCTGGATAAAGAAAGTCCGGCAGAGCTCAAGAGAAACGAACGTTGGGTTGTCTCTTCAGATCGTCGTGCACGTAGGCCAGTGACGTATGCGACTGGTGTAAGCAAAATGAACGCTGAGAAGCTGGCCTCGGTGACAAACGGAGGCGGAGGAGAAGGAGTCGTTAAAGAGAAACGCAGGACACAGCGTTTGACGGGCGGTAAAATAGTCACGAAGAGAAAGAGTAAGAGGCATAAGCACAAGAAGGATAAAAAGAAAAAGAAAAGGAAGAAAAATAAGAAGGTTGAGAAGAGCACGGATAACGTTGAGCCGAGCAAGACCAAAACCAAGTGGTGGCCGTTCAAGAGGAGCCTTCTCAACATTGTTGAAGATCAACAATTGCCGAAAGACATCGGTAGCCATCGTCCATCGAAAAAACTTGATCGGAATTCAATTTCCCGTGCGGAAACCGAGCGTCAGACAAAGAAGGGCAGGTCAAAGAGGAGGAAAAAGAGGCAACTTCAAGCCGGTGGTGTCCAGGTACGAGGTGGCCAGGACTGCATGGATCGCCATCATCCGGCCCGCGTCAATCCCGTCAAATATCAGGAGTCCGCTCACTGTTTAAGGTTCAGCGATTTGTGGTGAGTAGCAATCTTACTCGGGTACTCGTTACCGCGAATTCAATGGTGATTCAGAGCCCGCAAATCGAGAGAAGTATGCGAGAGTAAAAAGGAAGAAGGTGGGAAAAAAAGGAATTGAGCTTATCGCGAAGGATTTGGAATACGTGAGTGGAATTTATACAGCTTAGCGATAACTCACATTCGTGATCTCGTATTCTCGCTATTGTTCCGCGAAGAACTCGTTCGCTTTTGGCTCAGCTTTCCCACCAGCCAGCTGCTATAAGTCTCAGTCCAAAGGCAAGGCGTGGGCATAACTCGAGTTCGGATGTGCGGCACGTAAATGGTGCGGCAGTATCGCTGCCTCTTTGAATCAATTTCCCTTCTGACGAACTTCCATCGAATTCTACGCGTCTGTGATGACATAATACGAGAGAAAGTTCCTCTTCACCCTCTCGCATCGTGCTGACCATTTCTATACTTTTCAGGTACTCCGTGTACGAGCTGGAAAACCCCATCATGGAGCACACAGTCTATCTCCAGCTTTTCGAAAAGCACACGATGCCCGATGGCTCCACACACTGGGACGATCTCACGCAGGGTTCCATGGTTAGGTGAGTTGGCCTCTTTCCCATTTCCTGAAACGGCAGCACTTCATTTGCAGTAGATCTTTGTCCGAAGCACAGCGTGAATTGTCCAACTGTTTTTTCCTTCCTGCTTAGGCTGGGAACTTTTGTAAGACGCCAAAGAGACAGCGCGCCGACGATCACCTTTACATACAGCGGCGCAAAAGTAGCGCCTGTCAAGGAAGCGCACAATTTAGATCCCGAGAAGGATCGTCTGCTTGTTCCGTCTCCGGTACCAGCGGAAAAGCTTTCCAAGTATCCAGAAGCGAAAGGTTGTTTTATTGGCATCAAGCGTGGGACATGTTTATTGTTTTTTTTTTCATCATGATCCACGTGCGCATTTGGGTATTGAAAAATAGCATCTCAGAGGTAATCGTGCGAAACGTTGTGTGTGCAATGTTATTCCATGCGGTTGAGTTGGCTTCCGAGAGCTTATCGCGCTTCCAGAGAGTTTATATTGATTTCGTTTCAACACTGGAGATTTAAAGACGGTCTTCTCACACGGTCGAGCGATATCGCCACTTTTCAAACGATATGAACGCTGCGGGATTTCAACGCCTTCGGAAAAACTAGACTACGACGAAGTGTATCGGGTATTATTAAAGTTGACCGTGATATTTCTCTCCCTTTCTCCTGAAACACACGAGTCACGTACAAAATTTCAAACTAAAGCAACAAGAGCAACGCAAACCGACCTGACACCTCGGATACAGAGACAAACAGTAGAAGAAAAACTACAACGAGAGTGCGCTACAGATTCTTCCATCTGCGGCAACAGGAAAAAAAAATAGCTAGCATAATAAAATCTTTAGTTATAAACGAGTGAGAAAATGTGCTCAGAACTCGAAGTACGGTTTTCGCAAGCATTTATTTTAAGCCAAGCTAATAATCCTGTCGTTCTATCCACGATGTGTGATTGATTTGAACAAAGTGATTGACTCACTTTTGCAGGTGGATCGGACGAATTCCTTGTGGTGCAATCGAGCGTGATCAACAAGAACGGAAACGAGTGTGACAAGGGTGGTGTGGGTTTTGCTACGTTTGCAACTCAGCCGAATAGATGCGGACAGCCAAAGGGAACTTGTTTGAAGAACCAGCCATTGGCCTACTGGAGGCACGATGTGGTGAGCTTAGTTCCTAGAGCGATTCACCCTCTTTGGGTATCGCGTAACGCGTTAAAGGCTCGAGATGCCGAGTGGTCAAAGCTGGTAGCTCGAACTGAAGACCTGCTGCAGCGATTCGTGCAGTTACAATGAATTACAGCACCGTGTATCGCGTCGGGGATCCGCTTTTATCAAGATTCCGAATGTGGGATATTGCGGAATTTAATTCCAACGAAAGCGTCACACGGATCGTAGTAACATTGGATTCAAATTGCTAGGTCAAAGATCGTTCGGCGAACGTCCAACTTCGCGCCATTTGATCCCGGTTAACGATGCGACAGAGATTCTCCGTCTCGTCCTACAAGTCCCGTGCATTTTCTGAATAATTCAGCTCAAAGCCGGCGCCCATTCTAAATCGCAGTAAATTGGCGTGTCACGGGGTTTTAGCGATTTCCATTAGCTCTCTCCGCGTCGCGTTACCTTGATCCTTGGCAAACGGCGGGGTTTGGCAGCCACTGCTGGCAGGCCTCTTCGCAGTTCAGTCAGGGGGTGAAGGGCGTCAGATGAAAGGTGTCGGGTCCAGAGGAATGGGCCGGGGATTTTGGAGCTAGGGCGCCTCCCTAGAGCCCTAATTAATTCAAACCGAGTCCGTAGAATCGAAGGTTACCGGCTGTCAAAGGGCGGCGGAATTCGTCGAGCGCCATTGGGGGACGAGAACTTTAGATTTAAAAATACCGGCGTGAATCGATCGCTGCATGACATGTTGACAGGAAGCCCGAGATACGGGGAAACCGGGCTGCTATTTCCTCAGCAACTTTGCCTCCGTTCCGAGCAACCCTATCAAGTACAATGTCAGCGGTACCGGAAGCCGGGAGTACCTTGGCCTGGAGTATCACTCCCTCCACGTGTCAGCCGTCGACGTGGAAGTCAGGGCCGACTACAACGCGATTGTGCGAGTGGGGTAGGCCGCTTATCCGAATCCCCGAATTTTTTAGTCTCACCGGAACTTCGCCTCATCCTTTTTGCCCCAGCTCTTCAGGACGCGTCACCGAAGTCCACGTGGACAGCACCGCGCCAGAACACACCGTGGTCACCATAGTTGTCAGCAACATGGGCTTGGCGTCTTCTCCTTACCAGCCCAGGATCAGCGACTGTCCAACAGGACTTCCGATCTCCTGGAGCAAGGCCAAGGGCGCCATGCAAGTCATACCGCCTCAGCATGACCAGAGAGTTACCCTGGATCTGTACGGACAGCTTGATGTGAACGGTTTTCACTGCTCCGGTAAGTGGATTATCATCACTCCTCGATGATTGATTTCACCCGAGAACATTTCCGCGATCAATTCTCGCGGTTAGCTTCTTTCGCTTCTGACAGGAACAATATGCCGTGCATATTTTAAAGCTGTGTAACATGAGGTGAATATCCGGTGCAGCCGGCAGCCGGTGTCCGGATTTACTCTCATGTATATGAATGGTGAATAGGTGTCTTCTACACCTAGGTGTACCAGTTCGCGCAGTTTGTAACGAGATAGTAGGCGAGAAGTTAAATCGTTGAAAATTTATGAACGCGAATAGCGGAGTGCAAATTTACTCGTGCCCACCCCGGGCTTATGACTCGACTATACTGTATACTTTTTTCGGTTTTAGTTGTTTGTTCTGGTGAGGGAAGAGACGTCGTCGTCGTCTCAAAGCCGCGGGATTACTGCGAGTGGTATTTATGCCGGATTGTTAGACTAGCGCCTGCTTACTGAAATAGTTGGCATAGTCGCCTCGAGTGAGTTTGCGAGATATTTAGAGACGCCCGTGTTCCTGAATATGATTAATAACGTTCGCAACTGCACCTCCAGCTATTCTTCAACGCAAATCCCGAATTTCTCTCTCATCGGAGCTTCGGAAGCACCCTCGGCTGGGTTTGACGGCCCTCGGAAGCCTCGATTTTCCCGGCTGAAATGTGCTTCCGAACACGTTAGGAAATTTGCGGGACATTGTCCCTCAAGACGTAACTCGTCTAGACGATAGACGACAGTCTAGACTCCAGGCTGACTGGGAAAGCTCCTCGCCAATATCCAGCAGTACTTCTAACTCGACAGACACCCGTCCAAACTCGAATAATAAATCTTTACTTCGTAATTTCAAACATGGTCGACGATAAATCTGCCACACCGATTTGCTCCTAAGTCATTATTTATCCTCCCGGTAGATGTAATGTATGAATAACGAGAAAACGTCGACTACTCTAGTTTTATAAATAAATTATCTTGCACTTCTGGGCAAAATTTGTTTGTTGTTTTTCTTTTCTTTTTTCATTCTTCATACATTTCAACCGTTTTATTTCGCTTTCATTTCCAAAGGTTTTCATTTTCATTTTCGTCAAACATCGAGGGATTTGGAGGGTTGTAGTGTTTCATATTACCCTTACCCCAGTAGAAATTCACGCTCTCTTTGCATCCGTCTTTATCTGACCTCTCGGAAAAGATTTCCGTACGACTGGATTTCTCTTTGAACCGATAAATTATGACGTGGATATTTGCTCGCTCCGAGTGGTTTCAAGAAAATAATGAAACGTACCGTGATTGCAAGTAAGAAAGGAATTATTGTTGCTTTCGTGTATACCGTAAGGATCAGAAGACACAAGCCATTTCGAGTATGCCCCGACTTTGTCAAGTAAATTTCATCTATTTCTCTCAGCTGTGCTCAAAGTTCAGGACGTTAAACAGTTTCCCCATTCCTCGTGACCGGGGAAAAACGATAACGGAAACCGGTCGATGCTATTATATATTCCATGAGAACCGCTGATCGTTAGATATTCGCGTGTAAATTATCATTTCCTTACAACGTTCGGATGTTGGAGGGAGACGTGTTCGCCGAGAAGGCCCAGATTTTCGCTATCGTAAAATTTCATTGCACCGTTCGTTCGGTCCCCATACCAACGCTCGGAGCATTCGAACGTCTCGGTTTTACTGCCTCTCACGTTCTCCGGCTCTCCTCAATGGCGAAAAGTCACGCCGCTGTGGCTAGACTTGAAACGAGCAGAAAGAACAAGCCGAATAATAATAGAAAGAGGAAGTTAAAGTCCGAGAAAAATACCCCGCCACCAATCGATGTCGCTTCGTTTGCTCTTCCGTTTCAGTTGAGGTTATCAATCACCATGGTGAATTGGTAGCCATGCGGAGGATACGCGTGCAGAAAATGGACCGATGCTTCTGCGTCTGGCACTGTCTTTGTGCCTGTGTTGGCAGCGTCGCTGGTCTCGGATGTCAGCCGATGTCAACCGAGCACTATCACGCCGCTGGTTTCCAGGGTCCGGTGCCGGTCCCCTCGATGGAGTCTTCCGTGCTGGCGAACACGATCAAGGACGTCCTGATCCTCAGCGCTCTGCTCGTCCTGCTCCTCCTGATTCTCGGTAAGAGTTTATGCGGACAGTTACGCAACGCGAGATGTTTTTACCGGCCTTTCAGAGCCGACGAGAGACGGGGATCGCTCGGTTCTTCCTTCATTCATCACACTTGCGAGAAGTAAATCGCGTCGAGAGGTGGAACCGAGTCCTCGGTTTCCTCGGCAAAGGGGAGAAATCCACGAGAGTGTTTATCAGTCCTCTCGGAAAGCCTCCCTTTTCTGAAAAAATAACGTCAAATTAGGGATGATCCCTCCTGACACTCCCGCTTATTTACCGTCTTACCTGCTCACGGTTATTCGGCTGATTTCCGTAGCCTCAGATTTATCGAGATCCTTTTTCTACGTACTACTCCTGTGCAGGTATGCTCAAGTGGTTCGTCGGCATTTTCTTCCCCGTCGTCAGTCGATGGGGTCTCGACACCCTTTTGGAAGGGGGCTGCAAGATCGAAGGCTACTTTGAGCCGGAACTCCGCTGCTGCAGCATCGTCACCGACTCGGAAGGACGCATCGTGCATCCTGAGACAGGACGAAGATCCGTGCGGATATGCCGAAGGTTCATCGTCGCTGATTGGACCGATCCGTAACTGCTTTTCAACACCTTTGTTTGCTCTTTCAGGCGAACGGAGTTCCTCCTCAATCTCGTACTCTTTCTCACTTGGCCTGTCGCCGTTTGCCACAAGCGTTGCAGAGGCTCGTTAGCCGCCAGACGTGAGAGATGTTACAGCGACGAATCCAAGGTATGTTTATCAGTGATAGATGACGATATCAAAGATCCTGGGTACGGGAATCACGGACAGACGGACAGACGGACAAAGTCGACGAGTAACAAGGGACGTGCAGGAATTGGGAGTAGAAGGAGAAAGAGAAAAGCAAGAGACTTGATATCACCCCTCGACGTGGAAAGACTATTCCGCGGACTTTGCTGGAGGGCGCATTCGCAGGACAAGTAATGGCGTTCCTCCGCCGCCGGGGATCAAGTAGGACCGATCCTCGAGCCCAGGAACAGACCGGAGGAAATGGGAAGTATCCTGGAATACGACTTTTCCCAGTAATAAACTGGCAGAAAAGGGGACAGGGACGAATTGACAGACGTTGTACACTCCTTGGGAATTTATATTCGAGTTATACAGGGTGAACCACGAAGTGAAGGAATTAATTTGTAGGAGTAACTCAAGGGGTTGTACCTAGGCAGGAGGTTGAACAAAGCGGTTTTTCAAGAATTTTTCATCAAGAGACATTTCAATTTATTAATACAAAAATTTGTACACGTATTGGAGTAACATTGAACTTTGTTCTGATATTTTTTATTTGCAAAAATAATGATTTTCAAAGCTTGATGCTTTAGTGCGTCTTATAAAATGTAATAAAATATAGTTTTGAGAAAAACTCGTTCAAAGGTTCACAAGCACTTTCAAACGCTCCGGGGCTTCTTTGCAAATGTGCGCGTAACTTCGAGAATATTTGACTGACCGACGTGAAATTTTTTGTGCATATACTCGACTATATGTACATACGTCACAAAAATGAATTAAAAAAAAATCGCTTTTGAAAAATCCTGACTAGATATAACCTCTTGAAGTTCAAAAGATACTTTGAGAAGGGTTTCTTCAACATTTTCTTGGACGAAACGTTCGGAAGTGACCATAATATATTTCCTCCCTTTCCCGACCCCGATTCGCGAATCATTTGTCAAAGCGTTTCGAGACTTGTAGTTACGAGTCGATTCCATTCCCAGAATTTGCCAAATTAACGCTCATCCCCTAATTGAGCGTCGGCAATAATTCGGCCGGAGCCGCAAATCGATCGACATTCGTTTCGTATTGGGCAATATCCGTTGCGGTTCGGATCCCGTTTCGGATAGTAAATGACTGACCGTAGTTCTGACCGATTCTAGATATGCCTGCTAAAAGAGGAGGTAGACGGGGACTCGTGTTGCGGCCGGAAATTAATAAGCGTCAACACCTACGGGGACTGTAGGAATTCCAAGATGGAGGACGAAGACACGAGATATGTTATGAACGAGCTCAAACGGTCCAGAGACTCGCTCCAAGACGGCGGTAAGAGGTGCAAGGTAGGGCTGAGAAATCGGAAGTGAATCACTCGTCGGAGGAGAACGACGATCAAGATCGACGTCAAAGGATATTTTGTCTGTTTGCCTGCATAATCCGATCTCTGTCGGTTGAGGAGAGAATTACGAGAGAAACGGAAAGAGAGACGAAGAGTGATGTGCCGTTTGATTAGGGAGCGAGAAAAGAGTCTGACAATTAATTATACGTCGAGTAGGTCGACGGTCGACGTGTCGGGGATACGTAGAGATTGTGTGTGTTTTATTTTATTTTTTTATTATTAAATAGACCGTTTCTCGTAACCCATGATGTATTGTAGTATATCTATATCGATAACCGACGAATAACTATAATTGTCTTGTTTTTCTCAATAAAAATTATCTCACCAATTAACATACGCACGTCTGCAGACAGAATAGGCCTTTTCATTTTACAAATTTTTTCTTCAATCTTACTCGATTTTTTCTTCTTTTTCACACTTATAAACTCTTTCGCAATTAGACCAACGACAGTTTATCTCTGTATTGCAGAGCTGCAGATCGCTCACGATTAGTCAGGATTACTCGTCCAGGAATTCCTGCCTCACTGGTAAGTTCGGCTCACTTGTTCGTAAGTCCCGTTTTCCGAATATGTCAGCCACGTAAGTGGGTTAAAAAAAATTTTCGAAAACGAAAACAAAAACCCAATCCAATCAGAGTTGAAGAAGCCAAATCAAAGTTCCCGTGCATTTCGTCAAAAGAATCTCATCGTGTTATGAAATTTCAACGGAATTCAATATTACTTACAATTCGGTAACTGTTTTTAAAGAAAAAAAAACAAAAAAAATTTTTGTACGTATTTCTATACTTTTTTATTTAGACTGTGAAGAAATTGGGGAGTTGGAGATTAGATTTTGAGATGATCGAAAAATTGACCCCCCGTGGGTTTGCAATCAAACTTGAGGGAATACAAAACGAAATTTGATTTAAAATTGATCAGCAAAGGACAACGTTCATAGGGAGTAGAACTTTGAATTCAAAAAGGGGTGAAGTTATAATTTCGCAAATCCCGTCAGATAAAGAAAGAAATATAAGCATAAAAGAAGAGAAAAAGCTGGTGATGTGTACGTATTATAAATCATCCCCTAGTCTCCGCGCAGCTCGCCATCGGAGAAAGTAAACACATGCCGGCAATATTCAAGTTAAAAAGTTTGTTCACGTGCCAATTAAAAACGCCCGCTCGCCTCCCTCGTTTTCATCACGTTGTTATTTAACCCAGCGCGCAGTATCTCGAGTAAATTGTAAGAATTATCCAAGTTCTGCTCGACCCTCTCTTCCGCCTCGTCTGGTCATCTCTCCCTTTTTCCTCCGTCATTTTTTATTCATTTTTTTTTCTTTCTTTTGAATTTTCCGGGATCTCACTTCCGGTTGCACCCACCCTGTGAAAACGACGCGATAATTTTATGGGGGAACGAGGCGATCAATTTGAACGATAGTCCGTCGCTTTTAATTCCGACCGGAAGTCCGCGTCTATGACAGACGGTTGTAAAAAGTTTTGCGAGCTTCCTTTTTCCCCTACTCTCTCTCTCTCCCCCTCTCTTTACCGACGATTTTCGCCCCCCTTCTGCCGTCACCTCCATATTTCAACCCCCAGAGCAATCCGCCCTCGAGTTCGTCGCCCAGCTCCTTAATATCAGAGTCGTTTTTCGGAACCTGAAACATCCCATTGGAGGCCTCAACGTGCCGGTGGGAACGCCGTACAGTTTAAGAGGGTACTTTATGAACGCGGAGAACGGGGGTTACCGGTTCATCACGGCGTGCCCCTTCAAGCAGGTAAGAGCTTCCCCCAAGACGTCGCCCAAAGCCGGTGAAAATTAAAATTTAAAAAGAAGAAAGGGACGGGGCTGCCGGTGTCAAGTTGAAATAAGAAAGAAGGGAAAACATTGGGAGGGGGGAGAAAAAAAATATTCCACCCCATATTTCGCAGGATATTAATTTTTCCATTACACTATATTAACAGTATAAATCGCGGAATTTTACAAAATTCGAAACAGGCTTCAATTACGCGGTTCAGAAGCATTTTCTTTCCTCTACACTATCTCTGATTCTTTCGTCCGAATTCTAATAAATATACATACGCACATTATTTTTTTTCTCCATCACGCTTTGCATATCTCCATCGGCGGGGAATTTTGCGAGGATCCCTTATTGGCTGTATTTCGATCTGCGAAATAATATAAACGCTGTTTTTACCCCTCGAAACTCGGTTTTTACACGTATCATGCACATTTGTATCAGATTTTGAATACGAGAAAGAAGCGTGAGGTTTAGTTTAAGATTTATTTATGCACGGTGATTCAAAAGTGTAGCCGTTTTTGTTTTCTGTTTTCTGTTTTTTTTTTTTTATTGGTAGTAGAAAGCGTCCTTTCTATAAATTAATACAAAATGCATGGAGAATATTTTTGGTAAAGAAAGAGCGAAGAATGGCAGTCAAAAGCTGGTGGAAAAGTTTTCGTGTAACTCACGCTCGCTTTGCCTCGGGTCTTTTTTTTTTTTTTTGACGTCCGTTTCTTTACTCGTTCATTATTCTTTTTATTTTCATTTTTATCGTCGTGAGAAACAAAACGCTGAATATTATACGAGAAGAAACGGGAAGAACGGTTCATTTCCGGAATATTATAATACACACACCCCGTCTCTCGTTTTCATCGTAGGAGGGGTATAAAACAGTGTGAAAACGTGGCTATTCCGCGGGGGGCGTTTCGCTACTCGGATCGAGGAAACTCCGCTGCGGAAAAGAGGGCTGGATGGGGAAAATTTTTGGTGGGGGGGAGTTAATCGTTGCCCAGCTCTTGCGAGTAAACTGTTGTTTCAAAAGTAAAATTACTCCTCGGGATGTCATTTAAAACGAAGTTTTCATCTCGTCAGAAAATTTACAACATCTCGTAAAGTCTTGAGACCTTCGATACATTACAACCGCTTCTCTTATTCTCTCTTTGCCATTTTCTCTCTCTCTCTCTCTCTCTCTTTCTCTTTCGCACGAATTTATATCAAACTAACCATGAATAATAATCACATTTATTCCTAGTTATAAAAATGAAAAACGTGATTTTTCAAGCCAGGATGATTTTATTACTGCGGATTTATTTCGCGCGAATCCCGCGTCAACCCTTAAATTTCACGTTTTTTGGATACCGTGGAAGTCAATTGGGACAATTTATTCCAGCACTGGCTGATCGATAACGGATTTAACAAGAAGCCGCTAAAACCTGCGCGGACTTATCCGAGCAATCAGTTTATGCGAACATTCGCTGACGCGGAAGAGGTTCTCAGGAGCGAAGAGATATCCCTGAAACCCAAGGGAATCTGCCTCAACGTCCAGTTTCCTGACCAAGAGTGATCGTCGATACGTGTAATCGCGTTTCGCAACTATAATAAATATGTAATTATAGACTCGATTAAATACACGTACGATCCTTACTTTGCCGATTTATTATTGGCCGCTTTTTACGAAGGGAGAAATCGTCGCGAAAATTTATACGAAATTTAGTGAATTGTTCGGGAAATTTTGAACGTTTCGAGCCGGATTGTTTTGTCCCGTTTTCCCTGCCGGCAGATCGATGCTCGTTAGTCATTCCTTATTTCGTACCGCTGCGGAGGGAATTGAGAACCCGTAAAGTTCGTAACGACGCCAATCCACCGAAGTCTCGATAAAGCTCCGCAAAGACAAACGAAATTACAGAACTTTATTCCTGATTTTCTGTTTCCCATCTTCGCCCCACTTTTCCCTTAAATAATTAGGCTTATAGATCGAGACGTTACGATTGGCTCAAGGCGGGCATTGAGGGTAAAAAAAATATTCAACTAAAGGAAAATTTGTTACATCGATTTTTGGTTCTGTATTTTATGGGTCTGAAGTTGTTTGTGATATTGTTTCATATATATTTTATTTTTTTAATATTTGAAAAATTTACGTATTGATAGTGAATTCGTTTTACATACTCTGGTGAAATCGTTTTCGTTTGGAATGCTGGAGAAACAGAGAGAAAAAAGGAATCTTGCGAAGTTGAAGACAAATTTTACGTAAAAATTGCATCTTGAATGACAGGAGAAGCGACGCTGTTACTACGTAAGCCATGAATTAGTAAAAATAAGTTCGGTTTCATTTATATCCTTTGGTTGAAAATTTTTTCCCTCAGGCACCGGTGTAGGTATATAAATATAAAATTCAATTTTGAACCCGTGAATCGCTGTTGCTGTAGAACGGAATAGAATGATTCTCTATGAAACTCAAGGGGCGTGAAATTGTGCCATTGCTTTCTCTGGCTGACGATTTTTTTCGCCGTTTCTTGTCTTTCTTATTCTTGAACGTTTTTGCGTCTCTTTCTTCTCTCTCTTTCTCTGTGATTGAATCGGGAGAGCACAAAACCGTCAAACACATGGTCGCGGCCTAAAGTACTTCGTGATTTTACTACATCGCGTTATGCAGATCGAAAATGAAAACGTGAACAGGTACTTCGTGAAGTTCAAATTTGACTATACTTAAGCTTCATCAAGATTGTATAATGAGATGTATTGGAGAGGTGGGATTGGAATTCCGAATTTGAAAAGTTCCGAAAACGCCGAGTTCCAAATTTTTTCATGGCGAAACTTCAAGTAGAGAAATTAAACTCTGACGAAACATGACAAATTTATCCAACCAACTGATTCCAATGACTCGATTTGAATGTAACGAAGAATAACTTGGTGGCTGAAATTTTTGAAGAATAAATTTAAGCTTCGGATATACTTGCAACAAATTCGTATTCCTATTTACGAACTTATTCGTGAGAGAGTAATATTCAAGTGGTACGAAAGTGAGGTTTAGAAATTTTTGTGACAAGATAGAATCGTATTTACGTGACCTTGAAACCGAGCGATTGGATATCGGTGGTGAGAATTAAACGGTGGAAAATGAGCGGAGTCGATGGCCGCGTTTTCGACATAGAATGGAGAAGGTATAAAGGAGGCAGCGATCGAGTTTCCGAACAAGCATCGCATCGACGAGGAATAGAGAACAATGGGAAGCTCCGTTAAAGTTTTGCCGCGTATAGAAGCTTGCGGCGCAAAACTGCGATTACGGGTATAAAGAGCCGAGCTGTAAAACGAAGGGAAAAAATGAGCGAAAGAGAGTGGGAAAAAAAAGGAATCCGTAAAAAGCGAGGAAACACGAGCAAGAGAAGAAAAAACACACAACGGAAGCTGCAGATAACCCGGAGCCGTAGGGCAGGGAAAAAATGGGGGAGTGGATGCGCGCAGTCAAGGCTTGTGTAACTCACACGAGCCGCGAGGAGCAGGCGATAAAACTACGAAGCGCGTGAAACGTCAACATCCGATCGTATCGGAGAGGCTGGTTGGCCAAAAGGCTACTTTGTGTCAATCACTTTATCCGTAAGCTACGAGGATCGATTTCGAGCGGGAGAAAAATTGAAAGGACTGGAATTACACGCGAAAGCTCGTTCAAATCGAATCGGAATTGTTGAAAAATTGAGTCTTCCATTTCAATATCATTTTCTACGAAGTTACTGGAACAGATTTTCTTTCTTCATGTTTGTTAATCGTAGTTATAATGAATAACGATGCTGTGTTGTAAAATCGAATCTTCAGCGATACCGAAATGATACAAAAAAAAAACAAACTTTTCAATGAATTTTTGGAGAATCTTCTTTTGAATAAGATCAGACATCGAGGAGTGATTCATCGAGTCGAGGAAATTCACAAAACTGAAAATCTTGCATCATTCGGAATTTCGATGTTTCAGATTTTCAAATTTTACTCATTTTCGGCCAATTCGAAACTTTGACGTTTCGTCAAAGTTTGATTTCTTTACTTCGAGTATCGCCATAAAAAAATTCGGATTTCGTCGTTTTCGGAGCTTTTCAACTTTCGGAATTTCAACCCAGTTCCGTATTCAAATTTCCCACTATTTTCTACACAGTATTTTTAAAGAGATCCTCGTACCTTGCCAACGTAACAATCCTACAAACCACCCAAGGTGCGATCATCTCCTGACAAAATCATCGAAATGCATCGAATTTTTCTCTTCCCTCGGCTCACCGATGCAGCATGCACTCGAGTTTGTGTACTTTCCCCCGACCTAACAGGATCACCAAAGGCGGCCACGGTAAGTGTATAAATATTTGGCTCACGAGCCTTCTCGAGGGCTTGACGAAGGGCGTAAACCACAAGTCGGTGGCGTCTGGATGCAGCCGGATTTTTCCTTCTCCATCTCGAGCCGCGAACGGGGGAAAGAAGCGGTTTTTCGAACCAATCGCATATCTCTCTCTCTCTCCCTCTCTCTCTCTCTCTCTGCTCGCCGACGTTTCGCTCTGCGTCTCCTTCTTTCCTCACGGAGAGATGAAAATCCCGGCGTGCGGGCGACTAACCCGAGAGCTCGGTTCATTCTTACTTGCGTAATCCTGGCGAAGCTCCCCCGGGGGCTTAACAATCAGAGGAAAAGGCGCTGCCGGCTCTCCGGGCGTCGCGATTAACCCAAAACTAGATACTAACTTTATTCTTCGAGACCTTCTCTGGGCGTTGGCTTTGTGCATAGGTATATATGTATATATATACACATGTACAATACGCAATACATACATATTTCAACATTCTAATTCTCGAAAACTTTCCACGGTATACAGATGAGAATAATTTCGCGCAACGGGCTTGCGAAATGATCGATATTATTATAATATACAAAAATACACGTATAATTTTTCTCACGCAATTATTGTCTGGGCAAAATAAGTGACGGGGATTGGAAAATTAGAAGCTTTATATCGAGACTCGTATTGATTGATTATCGTTTTATATTTACAGACAGAATTAAACCCTTCTACCGAGCAACGCAACGTTCCAAGTTGATTATTAGTTGATAGTTAATAATTAAGTCGAACGTTTCCTTTTGTTAGAATGTAAAAAAAAATTTCAACTCGAGATTAAAATCCGGTCGAAGAATTTCTTCGTGATTATCGTTTTCTTCTTCTTCTTCTCGAATCGTGGTCACCGCATCTTTGCATCCGCAGTGCACGGTTCGACCGCATTCGGGAAAGGTGCATCATCACGATCATGAGAATCGTGATGCCGATTCGTGTTTCGCGGTTTGCGGCTGAAACAGACGCGGAACGCTCATGGCATGGTGGGAAATGAAATGCAAGATGGATAAAATAAGCTTGGAAATCGGAAGCCCTTATTCAGCTTCGTTTTGTACCGACAGCGGCTGGCTGGCTCCGAAAATTGTCGTAAACGGCATCCTGCAAGCTGCCAAGCTTCCGTCTCACGCCTCTCGGTACACGAGAGAGAGAAAAAAAAGAGTGGAAGAGAGGATTCTCTCTCTTTCCGCCCTGCGGGCCACATAATCTAAGGTCTTCACGCCGTCTGGATACGCAAAGCTGGCGATCAGAAGGATAAAATAACAGGCGTCAAAGAGCGTGTTTCAATCGCCGTTTGCGACGTCAATTGAAAGCTCTTTCAGCCAACTAAACTCTCCATAGAGACTTTAATGAATCCGGATTGATCGTCTAGTCGGATTCCGCTCTCATCGTCTCCTCGAGACAAGTTTGAAATTTCCGAATGGTATAATTGACGATTTTTCACCGCCGATTTCACGACCGGTGGAGTATTATTTCGCGAATCGAGCTTTATCCGGGAATCAATTGACACTCGAGACGAGGAGAGCGCTGTGATCAGAGTATGGTATCCGTTCTTCAACGAGCAATTTGTCCCGCGCTTGATACTTTAATTGAATTTCATCTTAGTAGCAGCAATGGCGTGTCAAACGAGCTGACGACAATCGGCAACGTTTATCCGGGCCAAGTGGATCACTCGGTGATATTTTATAGGCACGAAAATAGATCGGGATGAATGAGAAGAGCCGTTATTATATTACAGCATACACACGCGTGTGGTTCACAGCGTCTTGTCATTATCGTTATAGTATATATATATACACATATGTGTATATGTATATATATATATGTGTATTCGTTATTCAAACAGGGAGAAAAACTCGGCCTCGATTAGACACGCGATATACACCCAGCTCATTCATCGCACGTCGAGAGGCTGCTGCTGCCGGCGACCAAACTCGGTGATTATTTTAATTATCGTTAAATATTTGTTCAACTTAGCCGAGCATCTCGAAATTTTCAAGCCCGTGTCCGCCTGCGGGAGAGAGAAGAGTATATAAGTTTCAGGGAGGAAAAAGAAATTAAGGAAAGAGATTAAACTGTTGCAGTAAAACGAATGTTCGGAATGGAGATCGGCGATAAAATTGCATAATTAGAAATGATTACGGATTCATCATGCGGGGTAAGGCAAAAGATGTATAATTATACCGATCGGTTAGAATGCTCTCAGGGATTGCAGGACGATAGGAACGAATTATTATGTATAAAACCACTTCAACTTTTTACGATTATCTCAACAAGAAAGTAAACTCGTCCTCGGTGATCCGGACCGTTAAATCTCGTCGTTTCGAACCCGGACAAACTCGCATAACTCGAGATTCTAACCGGGGCCTTGAGCTGCTGAGAGCCGGCTTGAATTGGTCCACTGGGATCCATGAGAGAGCGATTGCGAAATCGAAGACGCATGCCATTCCGAATTCAGACGAGTTTTTTTTCTGCCAACTGATCCCTGCAGATCAAATAATAATGTGAAAATGGAAAGAGAGAGGGAGAAGGCAAAAAATGTTCGACCCCGCGTAATTCAGCCAAAGTAGGTCTCAGTTAATAATATTCGGGATGGGTCTGCATATTTGTGCACAAGGATTTTCGACAGCCCGGAACTCAAATCTGAAGTTATTCTCGAGCTGCATAATCGGCGTTTCAAACGAACGGTAAAATATTACATATTTTGCGTTTTCCTCAAAAACTGCGATCGATAGATCGAAAATTACTTGACCATCGTGTAGAGTGTAAAGTTCTACATCGAATTATGTCCTCACATGTCGGAAGCAAAGTTGGATTAACAAATTAAGACAAAAAACTATTTGACCAAACTTCCCCAGACTCCGTCGATAAATAGAATTTCTTTTTTTCTCATTTATTAAACCGACTCCGTTTCGAACATATGAGGACATAATTCGATGTAGAATTTTTCGCTCTACACGATGGTAAAGTAATTTTTCATCTATCGATAGCAGTTTTTGAGGAAAACACAAAAAATGTCAAATTTTACTGTTTTTTTTTCGAAACGCCAGCTATGCAGCTTAAAAATGACTTCAGATTTGAGTTTCTGAGGCTCGAAAATCCTTGTACACAAGGATGCAGCTATATTCTGAATATTTTTTATTCGACCAATTTCGACTGGACTACAAGATTGAGGAGCGAGCGACTCGGAAATTCAGGATCGAATAATCCTGAAATTATCCAGCCACGTGTAGCAGGTTCTTATTTCACGGTTAATTGGATACTTCGAGAAGATTTTTCGCCTCCCTGCATTCCGATCACGATTTCCATTAATTTTTATCACCTTGTTAAATTTTCACCCATGCAGTGAGTGGATGTTACAGATATCGACCCCCGCGATGCAGACAACAAGTTGAAAGAAACGTTACGCAGCCTCTGAGTGTTGCAAGACGAGGACCAGAAACTGAGCTACGTGATTTCATTTACCTTCAGACCAGTCACGATCAGGCGCGATATCACTGTGAATGTAATACACGTGCCGTAAAAGAAATGAGAACCGAGTTGGAAAAGCTCGAGTCCTGTGAAATTATGGAGCAACTAATTTAGCGAATGAAAATCTTCCGTCGCCTCGCACTGCCTCGAGAGTAGCGTTATTGTTTCTCTTACATATATGCATAAAAAGCGCAACTGCATAGGAAGTTACGGAGTGAGCCTGCAGCTGTGCGAGATATGGAACGAGGGACAAGGTTCGCAATTAGGTTTCAAAAATATAATGCAAAAACAGCGCATAGAGGTACGGCAGCGGACAAAAAGAAAATAGAGAAGAAAAAAAGAAAACAAAACGTCGAGAATCAGATGAAAGCTCTGCAGTAACTACATAATTACGCCTCTGCCAACCTGCACTCCAACTATGCGAATGCGCATGATTTTAAACATTGGATTGACGAGAGGGTCGGCGAACTTTGCCCCGATTTTTCCCTTAGGGAACAAAAAAGAAGAAGTTACAACTTTTTTTCTTAAATTTTGTTCTCTTAAGGATATGTTGAAGAATCTGAACAAACATTGCCAAATCCCCTTTGCGCCACAGCGTCTCATATATGAAACACCTATTTTGAAGTAGTTAGTCAAGATTTATAATCAATTTTTGAGATGTAGCTGTCATTTTTTAAAAATTGTTGAATATACCTGATTTTTTCAAAATAAATGCAATCGTGGGAATGTTATTGGAATTGGAAACGTGGAACTCGGCAATCTTGGGTTTATGGGGTCGCTGAAAACGAATCCGACGTCAGAATTTCAAAATACAAGACAGTGAATGCAATATGGCTTACCAAAAATATAAAAATTGATCCCATTCGCTCATATTAGATACGTCATTTTGATTAATGAAAATTTCATGAGATTTGACTGCAAAGAAAAATGTATGCTTCGAAAGGATATAATTGTAAGGATTCGAGAGCTTTTTCTTCTCCTCTCATCAAGGAGTTATTTTTGAGATCCGCAAGACTTGAGCCTCAGTTTTCGAATCCTGATTTTACCATTTTCTCTTCCAATCAATTTCTAAACACTTTTTAACCGCCCACTCGCGTGATATGCAATTTTTGTAAGGCTCTCATTTTTGAACCCTTCGCGGGATAAAAATCCTCCACCTCCCACCAACGAGCCTGGTGAATTCCTCACTCCGATTACCGCGCATTTCGCTCAACCAGGTTGCATCCGATCGTCGATTTCGCCCGAGGCATGCCGGGTAGCCGAGCAACGTTCTTACGCAAGGGAATCGTGCCCACTAAAACGAGTTCGACGAGCACTCGCGGCGTGCCCTGCATGCGCTTGCGAGTGGATATAATCGTCCGTAACTCTACAAACGAAATGAAATTCACGTGGGAATTTGGAACTAAACTCGCCCCGCCGACGCTCCGCTTCATCCACTTCAAGAAAAGAATATATTCTTCACTCCCATTATTACCAGCGGCCTCGAGTTAAGGACGGCTGCATTCACGCTAAGAGGTTCAAGTTGCATTCTTCCTTATACCTGCGTGTCTCGGTAAAGAATTCACCTTCGTTCTTTCTCTCAGGGACCCAAAAAAAGGCCCCATGCCCTTGAAAGTCAATCGACAGTATTTTACATATTGCAAATATCTGTTGTTTACTCATTTGTTTTTATTTCTTCGTTAATCGGAATAAACTTAACTTTGCGCTCTTGAAATAATTTGAACCTATAATTATCACCGTCCAGCATGCGATATTGTATAATTGGGTTATTAACAAAATTTCGATATGCTTGTGACAGCAAAAAATGGTGCTGTGGTTGCATATTTGTCCGTTACTCTTAGTCACGAGTTTACGTACCGATACATCAAGTGGAATGTTAATGAGAGTAGATAAAAAATCAGTTCAATGTCGTCTTGCTACATCCGAGATATCAGGGACCTGGAAACCACCGCAAGAATCGTTCGACAAACTTGTCATTCCATTTCGACACTTCCTGTTCCCCTCGTAGTCGCAGACAAGTATAACGTTGCGGCGTCGGTTCGAAAAGATAACAAACATACAGCATTGCTAGAGTCGAGAACAGGGATACCTACTCTTCTCAATAAAAAAAGAAAAAGGTTGGATAAAAGTCAAAGCCCCAAAAACTTCTCACGCATTTAAAGTGTCACTCGATCGTAGTCCAGTGTCCTCGTCGAAGATCGGCTGGACCAGAAGAGACCAGAGACCAGAGACCAGACCATACAGACGGACCTTGCTCGCACACATGGGATTGACACACGTCTCTATAAGGATGAGGCTGAGGAGGAGGAAAGCTAGACTATCCTTTGTTAATGACTGCCGGTCTCTCGGTCCCACACCGAGAGAAGCGTTCGCCTCGCAAACGAGGAGAAGAGAGTCGGTCACAGGCTGCCGCACCAACACATTCTCGAGGGGCCCACGTGGGGTCCCAGATGGACGAGAGGGGGGCTGGCGGATGGTCGTCGGTCGGCACCGGATTTCTCGGAGGGACTCCTTGCTAGTCGCCGCCGCTTCCTTGGGCCCATCGCGTGTCGCGTCTGTAGCCGAGAGAAGAGCTCTCCGAGTCTTTTGCCCCTTGGGTGTTTTTTGGTTTTTGTTCGTACGTCACTCCCTTTTTTCTTCTTCTTATTCTTCGTTGTTCTTCTTTTCACGATTTTCGAAACCGCGGTGGATCGATCAACTCTCAGATTGTATAAAATCGATCCCGGTCTCGATGGTGGTTCACTCCACTCTCGTCGTTCACAGTGCGCGTTGATCAATGCGATCAATGAATTCCACCCCGTGTGACCCGTGTAATTAAATGTGCGTGATCGTCGGAAGGTGGTTTCTTCTTTTTTTTCATTTGACAGTGTCGTGGATGGTGCAGTTTTGTGTGTGTTACTCTTAGTTTGAGAATAATTCGGCGACGTGAGAGATATAGAGACGATGAAAACGATGCGTTTGGATCAAGGAACGTTTCTCTATTTTTCTGAGATGCTGGGATAAGCCTCGGGTACGTACTTGAGCATCTAAAAATCACGAATTTTCAATCCCATATAAAAGTTTGTCCTCTCTGCCTTCAATTTAAGTGACTTTATTTGGCCGGAAGGAAAAACTAGTCTGGATCGCAGACTGCGGGTCTGGACTGCATCGCGTCGTTTTTCATGCTTAGTTCAGCTTAGTTCGGAATGCGTTTCATATTTACCTTGTGTAGAACTGGAAGAGGAAGGAACGATCGTGTCCACCAGACTGTTTTCTAATTCGAATTTCACGCGCTTCTGAATGTTAGATCCTCTCATCCGTTTTTTTTTCCCCCGGCTATTGTCAGACGCTCCAAATAAACAACATCGGTATATTGATAAGCGTCTAATTCATTCCCTGTTTGTTCACGTGCCGCTACTGCTGTTGCGTTTTTCAAATTTTTATTCGGTTCATAAATTATTCTCTCCGCATGTATCTATATATAATCAATAACTTTTCACAACGTATACAACTAGTTCAAATATGCGTGAAAAAAAGCTCCATAATTATTTCCCGTATCATGTTTTTTTTTAAATACTACGTTACAAATTTTCAAATTATTCTTCAACTTCTGACTTCATCATCAAGAAGTTCCTTAATTCAGGCATTCGCATTTACATGAGTATGATGAATATATTGATGCATGACATATGGCTTCGGTGCGTTCTGGAGTCCAATCACAATTACCGACATTGTTCTGCTTCTCCATTATCGTGAGTCAGAGAGCGTTATGGTGAATGTGGGAGGTGAAAGAGGGAAGATTGTAGATAAAAGATAAGAAAAAAAAAAAAAAAATGAAATTAACGCTTTCCGCACGCACACGGTGCATAAAACTAGTCCGAGATAACGCGTCCTCTAATCTACGAACGTTTCCGCGATTCTTCTTCCGCTCCTCGAGCGGATGCTGAATCCTAATCGCACGATGCAGAATCCGCCGTTCACGTTCACATTTCTGTCGTTACGATGGATGAAAAATTGAAAGTTAAAAAAAAAAAAAAAAAAATTGCAATGACGCGCTATTTTTTATCCCACTTCCGTCACGCGTCTGCACAGCAGAGTGAGATTTGACACCCGTATCAAAAAGGCTCTGGGGGGGAAATCCTATTTCTGTCGGTAGTATTGCAACGTAAGCACGTGTCCAGCCGCGTGACTCTTCCGTTATCTTATCTTCGTTCCCTCGTACCGTACATCATTCACAAACACGGCTAACGAATTACATCGAAACCGGGTAAATTTCCTCGCGTTTAATTTTCATCTAATCTAATTGAGAATACCGAGTCACGAGGAGCGGAAAAAGATGAAACGAGCCGTTTGATAAAGCTTCTAGACGCAGTCAGTCAGTCAGCTGCCCCGGACATCGTAAAGCACGCCCCCTCTCAGATGGGAAAAACAAAAAAAGAGAAACAAAAGGAGACGCGAAGCAACGATTGGGAGTCTCGTACAAAAGCTGTCCTAAGAAACACATCGCGCATCGTGATTTTTCCGGCCGATTCGTCGATCCTCCGAATGATAGATAGAAAGCTCCGCAAGCTCTCGGAACGGATTCTCGATCGATCAAATCCCGAGCGTAACGACGACGTCGAGGCGGCGGAAAAAAGCGGGAATTTCGGTAGGATCGACACTCTGCGTGACCGTAAATTTCAGCAATGGATGAGATTCTTATGTGTGTCCCGGGAGGAGGGGGGAGGTTGGCGTTTTACACACCTCCTAAACCCGGGCGCGTCCTCCTCGTCCTCGTGAAAGAGTCTGGATAGAGGGTCACGAGCCCGAGTTATGACTCCGGCGATTCGAGATACGGCCCATTAATCTCCGTAACAAATTGGTGTTAACCTTTTGCCCGATAAGGTGCGGTTCTTTCCTCGGTTCCTGTCAACTACGGTACCAACGCCGGGAGTTGTTAATGCTGCAACGCGGTCTGCAGTCACGTCGAACAGATTATACCCATTCACGGAGTATTCACACGTACCCGGCTGATATCTTCCCCACCTCAGTCTTTCGGAGATTCGTGGGAGTGAGATCACGTACGTCGTCGCTTTCGAACCTCAGCGAGTATTAATTCGTACGCACACTGTGACTCGTCTTGGTATATTTCATCGCTCCAAGATGAGCGATCTACCAAGACCCAACGCTTGTAACGTATCTCCTTTAATGCTCGTCAATGGTTAGGATGCCGCGACCCTCGCTTTGTTCACGAATAAATTACATCGACGATGATGCCGGTTCTTCGCGATATTTCAGTATGGATATTTTTGTAAATAACGATTAAGCAAACTTCAGTTTTCCATTCAAATCACTATCATTCAAAAATGATAATTGATAATAAAGTACAAGTGTGAAAGAATTGATAAACAAAGTTTAAAAATTAATATTTTTCGTACTTTTTCTATCTTCGTACGGACTTTCTCGTATCAAACCCCAAACCTAATCTCCCATCATGCTATCGTTAAACCGCCCCTGATAGCGTTAATAACGACAAAGTCCATCGCATCTTGGCGAAAACGTTTTCCTTTTTCTTCCGAATATACACCCATATCAGCTATCAACCGAAAACTTCAAGACTTATTTATCGACGTGAAAAAGACAAAAACAAGCTTTGTAAGTAACAAATAAAGGTTTTGGTTAATAGTCGATGTACAGAATCGAAATTTGTTTATCTGAATAGAAACTCTAAGAGAAATTTTCATTTTTTTTTTTTGTTCACCTGTATAATTTTTTCAACAACTACAAAAAAAAAAGTCTCAAATGTGGATCGTGCAAAGAGACGATTAGTTGCATATTTGGCTAAACTATCAGAAGAGTGTAGATTTTTACTTTACAATACAGTTCAAGGCGTAATGAAATCGTTGATCAAATTCAATATACCTATAAAAAAAAAACATTCATTTTCATCAGTTGAGACTGTTCTTCCCTGTGATATCAATTTCAGATTGCGAGTCATAAATTTCCGAACGTAATTTTCACTGGTTTTATTCGTTTTCCTCGCGAAGGCGTCGAATTTTCACAGCAACGTTACACCTTCCTTTCCAAAAGTATTTCAAGAGCCTCTACGTGTAAAGCGAAGTGTAAAAGTTTTGCTCCACGAGTTCCAAAGACTCCGTTGATCTTTCGGGATCACTGCGTTGGTCCGTAGAACCCGTTTGCTTCGGTTATAACGCTGACGTTTCGTAGAGTCCACATGTGTTTCGATCTTTTTCCAAACCGCTGTTGGTCTCCGTGGATATCTTCCTTTTTCCCCCCTTCTCTTTATTCTTCCTCTGCAAATAGAGCACGTGTAAACGTGTAGGCATATATACATACAATAACCGGCTAGAAATAAACGAAGCATAGCGAACTGCAGTTTGAAGAGACGTCGTCCTGTTCCGTGACTTTTTTTTCTCCTTCACACATGCATGTATACATATATAGACGTACTCGGTAATAACCGATGATCACTGAGATATTTTTAGGCGTTAATCCAACCGTCTGCTTTACGAACTCCGTTATAACAGAGACGTGTATGATCGTTACATCAGAATTAGCAAGTGAATTGACTCACGTTGCAGAGCTTGGCGATGACTGACATCACCGGTGGGCCAAAGTTATTATTACGATATATATATATATTTAGCAGTGCAAGAGTGCCCGTGACAATGGTGTAATTTAAGCAGTCGTTTGTAGTGGTTACAACGGCCCGGACCGAAATTTGATGCAAAGCAATTACAGATGCTTGACCGATAATTCCTCTTATTCCACCTCGTCGCTACGTCTTTTACGGACCCAGCTGCGTTGTTAGTACAATTATTGCACAATATCGCCGAGATTAGATCTCGCCCGTTCGTTGTTTACACGTGATTAACAACCGGTACACGGTTTTGATCTGTCTTCAGATTACAACCGTTGGTTAATAATGTGCGGCGAAAATTAATTATCTTCGCGTCGGTTATACGTATCAGAACGGCGGCAGCTTGCAATAGCGGATTGATCGTATTTCATTTATTCCGAAGTCCGGTGAAGGAACCAGATAAGACGATGAGTAAAGTCTCGTGAATGTATGAAAAAAAAAAAAAAAACAATCAATGTTTCCGTTTACCTGGTCTGCGATTCACTTTGAAATGTTACAGTAGAATCCATTTAAGAGGTTATTTCTAGTTAGGAGGCCGAAAAAAGCGATATTTCAACCAGAGACATTTCAATTTGATAATATAAAAGTTTATATACATATTGGGGCAGCATTGAACTTGATTCTGATATTTTTAATTTGTAAAAGTAATGATTTTTAAAGCTTGATGCTTTAATGCATCTTGCGGTGAGCGAGATATCTCTGGACTGGATCGTGTGAAATGAAAAAACAAAAAATACGAAGGAATAAGCAAAATATTAATTTTTAACAAAAGAAGAAGTCGGACAGACGTGATATTTTCTTTGTAAGCACTTGAGCATATGCAAACAACGAAAATGAAATAGAAAAGAATGGATTTTCGAAAAATCTAGACCAAGTACAACCCCTTAAGCAGTGTGATATCCCTGCTTCTCTTCTCTTTTTTTTTCATTTTCGTCGGACCGGTCACTAAGCTCTGGTACAATGCAGTTGACCCTCTGACGTTTGAAAATTGTAAATGAACACAAGGCACGTACACGCGTATATGCAGTCACATGGAAGCTGAGAGTGAAGAGAACTGACGAGTCGCTCGGAGCGTCGCCAACACTTGAAACCCGTTTGAAACGGCGCGAGGTAAAGTTTTTTCTTACCGTCATTCCGGCGCCGCTGGTCTTCCACAGGCTCGTGTGAACGGACCCTTAGAACTTCCAAGGCTGACAATGAGAAGACCGCGCGGTTCACCGTCCATTAAGACGAACAATCGCACTTCGAGCCTTACCTCAAGGGTTTTTATCACCAATGGAGTCCGAATTGTCCAGCGTCAATTCCTCCGCGCACATTCGCACGGAGACACCTTGATAATCCGTCGAACCAGTTCAGGGTCGAACCGAGCCGAACATGGCTAATTGTCCTCCATTTGGCCGGTCACGTACCTCGACGTTTCCATTTTCAATCCTATATCCGGTTTGAATTAATTCACCTATCGATTAGGGGCTTTGATAGGTCGTTAAACCCATGCATATTATACCTGGGGAACCGTGACTGGCGTGGCTAATCGGCAACGCGTAATTTCGTCGGTTCGTTGCGAGCATGTGCGGTAGGGTGGTTCATATTTAATCTTTATTCTTTTTTTAAAGGTGCCACTAGAAGAATTTATGACAAATACTGAAAAATAAACGTCGTAAAACCTGCAGGAGGTGGGAAAATACTTAGAGGTGTGCACATAAAAATAAATAAAAAATATTACAACAATTGTTAGTAACGTCTAAATATTTTCCTACCTTCTCCGGGTCTTACAACAATTTTTTTTTTTTTTTTTTTCAGTATTTGTAACAAATTTTTCAAGTGGCACCCTAAAGAAAATAGTTCAAAAATGTTTCAACCTAATGGGCAGTGATGAAATCACTCGACCAGTCACGACCAATTTCACCAATTCACTGCCAGACGATAATGTCAAGACCGTTTTTGTACAGTACATATTCTGATCACTTGTGATTTGTGTTTCAGACCGAGGAGTAAGGTATAAATCGAGTAAAACAAGCCACCAGATTCTCCCCCGCAAAATGTGACGTCGTTGGTACCATGATGAGTGGTTTCGAAGAGGTCGCATTCAAGCCGCTTACAGGAGGCGGCAGCATCCCGTTCGCCGACGATGACGCTTCGACGATACCGAGCCAATCGGCTCTCTACCCACCGGAGAACCTGCAAGTGTTTCCGGGGGAACCGGAAGCGCGGCTTACCATTGGCCACTTCCGGGGTCCGCTGCTGAAGAGCTGCACGGAGAGCAGCGTGCCTTCGACGCGGAGTCTGAGCCAGAGTCTCGGAGCGGCGAGATCGGCGCTGAGGAAGAGCCGGACGGACGGGTGCGTTCCATTCGCCGGAAGTGGAGCGGTGGGGACGCGGAGGCGACCAGAAGTCGGTCCGGGGGTGGAGAACGGGGCGCAGCAGGAGTCGTCGAGCGGAGAGGACAGGTCGAAGAGCACGAACTCGATCGACGCCCACTCCGTGAACAACATCCTCGACCAGTACGAGGATCTCGATTACAGTCCGTCGTCGGGTCTCAGCGACGTCGGTAGCATAGACGTGAACAATTTCGAGGCGACGATGAACCTCCAGAGGCAAAGGGAGGCGGCATCAAAGTTGAAGAAGCCGAAACCAGGGCCGATTTTACCGCAGACAAAAATTGGCGCGAAAATCGGTAAGCCGATCGGTCTGCAGACTGACCAGCATCGGGTCAACTCCGAGGTCGAGATCCTTCTGCGGAAGGGCGAGGTCCAGAAGAGGGTCGACGCCTGGCTCAGCCAGAGCCAGAGCCAGGGATTTAAGGGGGGCAAAGAGCGCCCTCTTGTAAGGTCTAACAGTAGCAGCTGCTCCGGGTACGGCAAGGCCCCGAATGCCGAGGGTATAAGGGCGAAGCCTAAGGGAGGGGCTGAGACGCTGAGCTGCGACGAGCTGAGCGAGGAGAAGGTGCGTCGCGAGAAAGTCAGCGTGGGGGTGAACACAAGCCGTGGGCCCTACAAGGAGTACCTGGCGAACAGGAGTAGGGCCCGGCAGCAAGAGCAGGCACCGAAAACTACAGCGTCGCGGATCCCGCAGCGGGGAAACGCCGCGGTTAACGTGAGTAAAGCCCCGAAGACCGGTGGCGAAGCGGAGAGGGATAAGGAGAAGGCCCGGAACGGGCCCATCGCCGTGCCGACGCGGCGATCCTCGTTGAAGCGCGCTGCCGCCGCTGGCGGTGAAGTCGGGACAGTCAAGGCCGCGGGGCCCTGCACGAAGGGCCCGAGTCCGATCGGCGAGTCGCGGCCAAATAAGGAGGGAGAAAGCTGCCGCTCGGTTATCGACGCGACCTTGGCGCCGACGCTTCGGGCCCCCGCCGATCGGAAGGAGGGCCGATCGCGGGCCCCGCCGGTACCGAGGAAGGCGAATCCCGTGTCGAGCTTCAAACCGAACAACGCGATGTACGCGACCCTCCAGACCGAGGAGGATCAGCCCTTCGCCACCAGTCTTGGTAGCGAATCGGTTGTCCGGTCTCATTACGCGACCCCGAAGATCATTGAGAAGATTTACGAACGACCGATGCTCGTCATTCATGCCGATGACCTGGAGGACGTTCTCAGGCCGAACGCTGCCGCAAAGGTCTCGGCTTACGGCGATCGGCAAATCGGAAAACCGCGTACCACGGTCGGCGGGGTTTTTGCCCCACCGCCGGAAGACGATCGTGCCTTTATCGAGATCGAGGCTGGATCGCGGAGTGAGCTGCTTGAGACCATCATGGAGGACCAGAGGAAGGAGAATGGGGACCACCGGGAACCCAGGTTCGGCACCGCGAACCACCTCGAGACGATTTATGCCTCTCCGAGATCGTCGGGGATAGGGAAGGTCGGAGAATCGGCCAGGAACACCTTTACTACTTTCCGACAATCGCCAAGCGTGGTGAATTCTCAGGACGTGCAAAATGGGAACCAGGAGCTCGAAGCGAAGCCGGAAACGCCGTTGACGAACGGTGCTCTTCGTCCGGAACCGGAAATCGGCAAGGAGAAAATTCCGCCGGTTGTCAACGCGGTCCTGATGAAGACCCTGCGGTTTGAACAGGATCTGCCAGCCGTTGTGATAACGCCGAAAATCGAGCCACCAGAGAAAATTGAACCGGTTTTTAACCCACCGATCAACGGTTTCAACTCGCGGGACGTTCTCAGCAGCGATTACGACAACGTTTTGCTTCAGGATTCGCTCAGGGCCAAGGAAGAGAAGCTCTACGTTACGAAAGAGGAGATGGAGCATGAACGGTTAATGGAAATGCTGCGGAAGGGCGACTTCGAGGCAGCTAAATCGGTAAGTAAAATCATGAAAATTGTTTTGTGTGGGTTCTTTTACCGCTACTGCGGCGCATTTCCGAACAAAAAAAAAAAACTTGGTCCGAGGTTCAGCCGTTCTTCGCTCCTCGTCAGAGATCAGTACTCGACACGCGGGAGATTCAAGGGTCAGACGGATTCGGTATTTCTTGTACCTCTCGTTAGTGCCGTTACGGTCTACAAATCGCGTTATTCTACGCGCAGTAAAAACTGCGTGTAATTTTTCTACGGTTTCTGATTACGGGAAGCGTAAGAAGAAGAATTATTATCACTCTTTTACTATTCTGCCTTTGAAACCTACTCTTCTTGCTGTACGAGGTCGAAAAAAGAGCCAGGAATAATGGATGGTAAAATCGTACTGGATTTTAGACCTTCCAAACTGTACCCCTCCCGCCCTTAAACAAGAATTACTGATTATGAATACCACCTATAAACCATCTTCGAGCAATTTATTACGCTTATGGTCTCGGGAATAAAGGACATTATAAATATTGTACCTAAGTATTCGTCGGTAAAAAGGATCAGAAAAGATAATGAAATCCCGAATGAACTAATCTAACAATGAGACTGTACTTGCAATAATTCTAGCCAAAACAAATGACAAATTTTGTCTACCGATGTGCTAGCGCGTGTTTTCTTGCACGAGATGGAAACGACGGGTTTGTGAATTATGTCGCAATTGCGGAGATTGATGAGGCGAATGACGTAAGTTGGAATTAAGCCGTCGGAGGGTGCAATCAAAGGGTAAACCGTACACACGCGGTTCTCGTTTCGGTGATAAATCGAGGCGGATTTTCCTGGCGGCGATTAACCCGCGGCCAAAGTAACTCCGGATAGACAATTCCCCGTTCGTAAGTTCTCCAACTCGCTATTCGGGAAGAGATTAGCGGTAACCCTTCAACCGACGAGTCTAGAATCGGTACCGAAACGCCAGGTTATAAAATCAAGAGAGTGAGCGAGCTTCGATTGATCCTATTTCTCAGATATAACGGAACACACTGCTACCACGGTTTTCCGCAAAACCACGGGGAGGAGAGATTTTCCTTTGAAATATGCCCGCCATTCCTCTTACCCGAATAAATTACACCACCACACCCTCAAGGATCTTTCATTTCACCGAATCTGACTCCTCCTGTAGGAGATTTTCCCTGAATTCGGAAATTCAGTCTTGGCCTGGATCACGGAATAAGTAACAATATAATAATAAGTAATAATAATTTCTTACTCGCGACGTGAATGATTTGATTCACTGCGAAACAAGGTAAACACGTGTATTCCACTGTCGCTCGAAAATTCGTTCTCCTTCGTAATTACTAACGCCCGCAAATGAATTCTAAAGAAACTCCTAAATCGAATGGTTGAGAAAACTTCAAATCGATCATCAAGTACTGACATCATTCGGTGTAGATGTGCGAAATGCATTTTTAATTATTCGTAAAGCGACAGTTGCGTCAAGTTTTTTTTTTTTCTTCTCTTATTTCGCTTCTTGGCTGAAATTTCTTACAAGTTTCTCTTTATCTTCTCTACCCGCAACTCTACGGCGTGAACATCGTGCGGCTTGTAAGACTCCGAGGCGAATCTTCACCGCGTTCACTTAGGTTCTCACTCCTGGCCGCGACCTCGTTGAGCAGTCAACCTGTCCACCCACACCTCTATAGTCAACCACCTCGGAGATCGTGCCTTATTGGCCTTTCTCTGGCGCAATAAATTCCTATCGACAACGCCCGCTTGACCGTCCAAGTGTGGTGAAAAAAAAAGAAAAAGAAAAGTAATATAAAATGAGAAAATAAGAAAAATGATAAACACCCGGCTAGATTTAATACGCGCGTTTAAACGCGTGTCTCTCGAGAACGCAATAAAGCGAAATATACGGCTACGAGTTGTTGCCGGAGCTTTCCGAACGCGAAGAACGAGAGATTGCTTCTTCGTTTTTACTTTGTGTTTTTTTTTTTTTTTTCTCTCAGTTTTTTCATCCAAATCACTACCGCACGGTAACCTTAACTCGGATTTGCCAAGTTTTCACCCTTCGGGTTATTACTGCAGTGTAACGCAGGATGAGCTGGAAGCTCTGCTTGTACAGGATTATTTCCGGCCGTCTGTCTCTCACGAAAACCCTTCCCTTCTGTACACTGAAAGGGCGAACAGGAACCCCATACCTATCCTAAGCGAAACTTGAGCACGAAAGGAAATTGAATTTTGCGCAGGTATACGGATTCGCTGCCCTGCTCGATTAACGCTGACAATATCCTATACGTAGGTATATATCCGTCTCTATGTTTCGGTTATCAAAGGCTGAAGAACTCCGCGAAGCTGCTGTTTATTATGCTTGTATGAAGCAAGCATGTTTTATTCGGGTTTCATGCTTTATGTACGCAGTTTTCGTTTTCACGACCGTAGAGTCAGTCTGCTGATGCGCATGCGCGGAGGTGTTAAAAGCGGTCCTTTCCGTACTCCGCGCATGCGCCGTCGGGAACAAGTCCGACATTACGTGACCCTGACCTCAATTTCGCGCATCGTGAAAAACGCGTAACATACTCGCGTTATGTAAAGAATCGTGTTTACCACTGAAATTGAACCGAAGTTAGACTTATATTTCACTCCGATTACGAAAGAATTCATTCCTGTACAAGCATTTAATTGAAATTCGAATCAGATTATGCAATAAATTTCCGCGTGTTGAAAATCTACAAAATATCACATTTTCGAAAATCCCATGCCGTAGCTCGATTCCATTTTCCGATCCATCGGCATTCTCACCCTCGGACGAATCTTCATAACGACGGTGTGAAACCGAGCTCAAGGACATATCGCCTTCCGAAATAATTGTATAATCTATCGAAGGATCCGCCCGACGTAGCCAGAGGCGAGAAAAGTTACGGGACGCGTCGTCGCGCGATTCGGTTGATCTATTCACGGTGCGAGGGTGGCATTTTACCTCCAGCATTGCGGGGGGTGAATCCCGGAGAGCCTCGGTCGCTGGCGTCTCTCGCTTCGTACGTGATGAGACTCCGGTCTCCGTAGCTCCGTACCGAACACGCGGACGACTTCCGGTGCGGAACACCTTCCCCGCGAAACCCCTCAACGGCCTCCGGATCCGGACTCGGGTGGCTCTACCCTGGGGAGCATTCGCCCAGCGAATCGTCGGCTGTTCCGCTAAACTCTGTGTTTAGGGTCGGCGTGTATACGTATAAGCTCCGAGTCACAAGTGCCGGGGTAATTGAAACGCTCACGCGATTCCGTAGTATGCTAAATAAATTGATGGTTAATCGTTGCAATAATCTTTGAAACGTCGTTGATATAACAAAAAAATATCCAGCAAAAGGTAACTGTTCAGTGTAGGTATACTTATAATATCCAATTATAAATTTCTTGAATATTTTTTGATTGTAATAAATAATCAATATACACATATGAAATTCTCTCTGCGATGGCGACTTCTTTGTTTTTTCAGTCCATTTTCAACAAATTTTCTGCACCTATTTTACATACTTAAACACAGACTTTTCTAATCCTGAGACACGGTTGCATAATTTGTTTATGTTGCATGTATATGTACGGCACTGAATAGCGAAGGGGCGAAAGTTGTGCGATAAAATTTGTCTTAATTTTATGGCAGGTTCCATATTTTGGCAGCCCTTTGGGCGCAGCCCTTGCCACGCGATGGGCATAAATACTAATTACCAACAAGTTTGCCACCTGCCGTTGGAAAATCCGCGAGGTAATTGAGCCTGAGACCCGACCCTCGAATTCGCGGCTAAGGATCATCCCTAGCAAGCCTCGAGAATAATATCCGACCTGGCTGGCTCCCGCGAGATCGCAGAGAGACAAACGGGGCGACATCGGCTTTAGTTAATCTTCGTTTGGACCGGTGGTTCTGTTACAGGGGCGAGAAATGACCCCGTGGGTCGAAAAATGGTCGACATTGACGTTCACCATCCGAATATCGCACGGTGTTTTTTTTAAATTAATGTGATTCGTGTGAGGTGGAAATCGATGCTTTTTGGTATTATTTCGATCACGGGCTTTATCGCACGTTGTTGAGAAATTATCTAATTAAATAACTTATTAAATATAACCGCGACAATTGTTTTAAGAATGAGGGAAAAACGATAACTGAAATGATAAACACGTGCTCAGATATCGATTTTTCGTTTTAAATAGTTTTTGAATATCAAAAAATTGAGTACATTTCGTTTACTTCACTACAAGATAACTTGTACTTTGTTAGGAAAACTTTTTTTTTTTAAGGAAGAAATTCGCTGATACGGAGCTCCTTCTTCCTTCAATAGTCAACTAAATGTTGTTGTTTGTTGATAAAATATGAATGTCAGTGCATTCGTGAAAATTTAAATATTCGACGATACCGAAAACGTAGCGAAGAAAAAGGGGATCAATAAACTGCTGGGGATATAATCTTCTTATGGGAAGGGGGGTGAGGCTGAGAATGTGCGCCGTGCCAAAAGATCAGTAATCACTTGGTGAAATCGAACGAATCTGTTGGATTTTTAACTATTTTGAAACAATTTGAAATGCAAAATCAGCATGATAATATCTTGGTAGTTATTTAGTGATTTTTATTCTCCTTGGATTCTTTGTAAAAATTGAAGTTTCGCAAACAGTCGATGCACGATTATCTCTCAACGAAGAATCGTCGAAAAAGTATCGACCCTTGCCACTGCACGAACCCCTTCTCGACTCGAAGAAAACTGTGTAATATCTATTCTGCTTACCTGCCGACGAAGCGCACGAAATTTACTCGTTAGCTACGATAGGCGGTGCAGTGAGTCGAGGAGGTGGATTTCCGGAGAAAGAACAACTCGGCAAACAGGCAGGCAAATAATCCCATACCTCACCAGGCACAAGAACTCTCGAAGTATACCTCGAATTGTGGGGTGTGCGGGCAATAACCGTGAGAAAAGAAAAGAAAATCGCAACTGAAATTACGAGAGGGAAAATAAGGGGGAATTTCCAGCGTGTATGAGCCAATCAGCAAACTGCGCAACCCTCTCCCGCAGATGTGTCGGAAACAATTTGCGCCCCCCCCCGGCCATTCACCGCGGACAAGAACAACGTGGTCAGCATCCCAGATCGAGGGACTGTGCCAATCCTGAATTTCTGCGAGGATAACTCATTTACTTCCACTAAGGAAACGGTGCCGGATACCGAGCCGCGATCAGCTGGGAACAGAATTTCAACTCCACAGGTATAAAGGCACTTTTGTCCGTCTCGAAATCGGTTTAAAGAATTCTGATACTCGTTTCGAAAGGCGATGGGAAAACTCGATTTATACAAAGCTCTCTTTTCTTTTGCTGTGCGGTATGAAATATGTCTGATATTTCTTGGCCAATATTTGATAGTAACAATATTTGACACTTTTTGGTAGTTTACAATGCTGGGAACAACGATAAACGCAGGTTAATTGGCTCGGAGCGATAAAAGCTCGCTATAAGAAAGGCGAGGATGTTTGACAGCAAGGATAGCGAGGAGAGGATCGGGCACCGCATATCGCATATCCTGCAGACAGTGACTAAATCGAGGCAGGCGGTGCATGGGGAGAGTTGCAAGTAAGGCCAAACCGCAAGCTCTGCTAATTAAGTCTGGCTCTGGCACACCGGGTTTATATATCAAGTCTAAAACCGCCGGGTGTGCACCGATGAAATTTGTTTGTTGCAGTGGTAACCGCGGTAATTAGCCGGGAACAAAGCACAACTCGTTGCAGTTGCAGGAAGGGATGAAAATTCCGGTACCAATGCATCTGAGTGTAATTAACGTTACAATGATGCATTAAGGAAAATTAAGCTCTTTGTGGAATCGCGTTTTGTTCGAGACAACTGACATACCAGAGACTTTAGGCTGCATCGCGACTAAACCAGCTGCGGTTTGTTCGTTCACTCGGTCATCCGATCTCCGTGGTTTCAATTCTACCGCCCCCGCCCAAAGCTCACTGTTATAGTTTCTCTCCAGCCAGTTGATGTATTCAGACCGAATTCAAACGCGGTGCCGTTTCATTCCTGACTGACTAACCCTCTTTGTTCTCGCTCCTTGATTGGTATCGAAGCGACCTGCAGGTAGCCGGCGGCGAATTTCACCTTGTTGTACCTAATTAGGATCATGAGAAGAGCGACTGATAAATGAGAAAGTGGAATTAATTTAAGACGGTTGAACCGTTGCTGGTTAATTGTCGAGACTTAAAAATTCTTTCCCAAACCATTTCAATTCGATTTCGGCTACTTTGCCAATTTCGAGATCCTGTTTGGTCGGTGTTGAGAACAGACGGTGGATGACTGATGACGAATGACGCTGGAGTTTGGCTTTGACTGAGGAACAATCGGTGTGGGGACGGCTCACAACGATCGTCGACGAACTGGGTTGGGAATAGAGAGAACGAGGGTGTTGGAGAGGGTGAAAGGGAGGCTGGAGGTTCCCGCTGTGGCTTCAATTACTTATCAGCATCTCACGCGGATGACAGATCGCCTCAACCGATGTGATACAAACGTGAAAGTGTGAGGGAAACGGGAATCGAATCCGCATTAGGGACGGAGGGGAGGTTCAGAAGAGCGGGAACAGCTGGGATTCAAATCGCGATCAGAGTGGATAAATGATCGGGAAAATTCTCCCCGATTTCAACACGAATTAAGCGAATGTGCGTATCATACTTACGTCTGGCACAGGTGCAACAGTTTAGAGAGAAAAAGAATACCGAAATACGATGAAGAAGGAATGGCGAATTACTCCGTGGAACGGGTGTACAAAAAATTGAAAATCATTTACTTCACTCAGCGATGTGTTGGAGTATATCGAAAAATATTGAACACGTATTTCTCATCACGTTCTAATTTCTCTATTTAAGGGGTAGAAGACAGCCTTGAACTTCACCCCCAATAAATAAGGTACGCAATTTATCGTCTGTTGATGATCAACGATGTTAATCGGTTTTATCAAGAAAATCATGGTCATTATCGAGAACTTTTACAATACCGATTTTTGGGGTCAAACTTTAAGGGCGCTTCTTTCCCTTCAACGGCTCAGTTGGCACGTGAAAAAAAATACCTGTCCAATCGTTTTTGGTGTACAACAACATATCCCAAAATCAGTAAAATCGATGATGTACACTTCGAGTGCTTTCCACGCGAGTTAATCGCCCCTGTTTTTCTACTAGGCGTAGAATCATGGGCGACGGGTTTTTGCTACCGAAAATATCCGTCGAAAGGATAGTCCGTGACCCGTGGAAGATGTCGGAGGGCAGAGATCACGGGACGAGCTATCGTCTCGCAAAATCTGGGATGTCACCCACGGGACGAGGGGGATACATGGACATGAAATCAAATCGAACCACATGGTCGAGGTCTCGGGTGATCGGAGCGGAAAAACAGGAGCACATAGGAGGAGAAATAGAGATCAGTGGGACTTGGTTATTTCCCTGCATCGCGAGAATTCTCAACCCGCCCCCCTTATTGTCCCCGGCGTTAAAACCGACGCCGCTCGCGTGCTTCGCCGAGGTTATTAGACGTCCGGGTGTCGTTCCGGTAAAAAAGTGTCCCGGCACCTGGACCCGGGGTCTCGTTCCACGAGTTGATGGCCGTTGTTCGGCCATCGTGCAAGAGTCCGAGCCCCACTTCGTCGAATTGACTCTTACTTTTTATTATTCAAACTTTGCCACCCCGAAACCCTTCTCTCGTACCGCTTGTCAAATATTTATCGAGGTCGAATTCCGGCCAAAAATATACTATACGCACATAGGCTTGACCTTGAAATAAAGAGTTGCGCCACTATTTGATGTACCAAATCAGAACTCGTGTTTCACGCTTCAAACGGTGACATCCACGCATCCTGATCAATGGACCTGGAAACTTATTCAGGATCACTCCGACCGGTGAACCTCGTTCACGGAATTCTTCCTCCGAAATCTCTCGCTGCTTCTTTTACGTATTTTGATACCGATTCAAAAACGGCCCCTTCGAATTCACCGGTTCACCGAGGAAAGAGCTTGGAACTGGATCGTTGATTTCGCCATTCAGACCGATTCCCGCAGTCTGCACCGTCACAGCTGCATTCGCCCGGAGGGCAGCGGCCTTTGGTGCTCTCTTGGTGTGTACCCTGGATACTCCACGCTTCAGCCTCGCCGCTGACAATGGCTTCGAGATTGTCGAGGGCTCTTTGTGGCGAGGTGCACGACTGGTCTTGGCAGTCCTCCTCGCCTAGACCCCCGTCTCTGAAGATGAATTCCGGAGAATTTTCCGACTGCGGCAGGGCGTCAAGACAGCAAACGCTTCCTTCTTCCTCTCTCCGCCTAGCTATGATACAATTTCACGGCTAGGTGGGATCGCCGGCAATAAAACCACCCCGGCCGTGAATCCTTGACAAAACTCAACAGCACCCATACCCATCTTCGTAATTGGAGCTTGTTTCGCGGACTTTTTGCAAGGTGTTCCGTTACGGATCACAAAGTTCTCGGACCGCTGTTGCAAGCATCCGTACTCGCCGTTCAACCGACGAGCAAACTTTCTTACAGCCTATTTATGAACGTCCGTCGATTTCGCCACGTCTGCAATTAAGTTCAAACGGGTAGCGATAAAAACTTCACCACCGACGATCGTTTCCTCTGGTTGTCGATTCGTTTCTCCTTATCTTTTTTTTTTTAACTTCACCCCATCGCCGGTATACGCCAGTTATTGTATTCGCGAGTCGTCACGCCTCTGGAAGTCCGAGAAACGCGAATCGCGATAGGTGCTGTAAATCAGGAACCAGACGGACCGTGAGTCCTGGACGACGCGTACACCCCCAAGCCTGGTCATGGGACCCGGAGAAGGATCCACGGCACATCCGCACCATCAGCTCGGAGATTGGATTGAATCGTAGAAGGGCGAGAGCGGAGGGTCCGCCCTCGCGAATCAATTTGGTTGTGGCAGGTCATGCATCAAAACGCGAACCCGACACGACATTACCGCCGCCCTTGTCCAGACCACGGACTTCCCACATCAACCAGCCCATTTCCTGCATCCCTCGAGCTTGAGCCGGCGATGCGGAATCGACGGTATTCGGGGGCGAATCCAGCGATCGGTGTTTTCGAACTTGACACCCCATTGCGGATGGCTGCGATGACGTACATCCATACCCATAAATGTAATCCGAGAGACAATGCAGCGTTCGGATATGTCAGACGGTGCTGGCAACTTGTATTGTCCAGGACTACTGGTCTCCGGGTTGGCATTCCGCCTCCGGGACGCGTGCGTCGTGTCGGGTTGCTGTAGCAACCGTTGGGGATGAATCTGGCGACGCCGGGCGTCGCGTCGCGGGCGGGGCTGTTAGACTCTCAGTGCGCCTTGCGACGCCGGACTTGTTGGTACCGCGTTGGCGGTGGTCAGCCTGGGAGAATAGACTTGTTTCCGAAACGAATACTTCGAGACAAACTTTCTCGCTGGGTGAGAAAAGTCGCGTTAAAGTGCTTCGGTTCTGTGAAGTGCTGAGAATAGTACAATATCGAACTTATCGCGCGACGGAGGAATATACTTAGTCGAATGTACAGAAACGCGAAGTAAGGGAGACAACCGAGCGCGTCGCGATGAAAAGCGACGAACAATGAATTATCGTTTATTGCAATAGTAAGGACACGTCGTCGCTCCTTTATTCCTCGATGTGCGGACCATCAATCCTGAAACACATTTTGCACGTAGTCCGACCGGCTGGTTCGACGACCTCGCTATTCTCAACTTCCTCGTTTCTTCCAATATCTGTTTTTCGTTACACCTTGTAGGGAGAATTTTTTTTTTTTTTCCTTTTCTTCTCTTGTTCAAAAAACTTGTTGTATTAATTTTTACTCGACGAGTACAATGCGACGCGGTATGACAGGGACGATCAACGACGGTTGAATCGTCGTTCCCGAAACGCACGAGCCAACAGGTTACTCACGCATTAACTCTGCCGAAATACACCGTCCCACGGTAAAAGTTCTGGCTTTAATTATAAGGGCGGAGAAGAACGGCTCGTTTCGGATTAACCCTCGTCCTTATCCCTTTTTACCACACGGCGCCATGCGCCCTAATTATAACCGATTTATTCACCTCCGATTTACTTTACTTTCCTGCATCTCACTGTCAAGATTCACCTGAAAATAATACACAACTAAAACCATTTTCTCACGAAATATAAACAAGTGATAGTAAATGAAGAGACGAGTCGCGAAACAGTCCGTTTTTGACTTTTCATCCGAAATTAAGCTCCCGGAATTTTCAACACCCGTTAAGCTGGGTGCTTAGTTTAACCAACCGTGGTTTAATTAATTGAAAATACACGATGGGCGATCCCATCACCCTCTCGGCTCGACAATATTCGCGGCTTGTTGTTGGCGACTCCTAAGCCCCGTTCGTTTTCCTTTTTGATTTACCTTTATTCCGTATATTTTAAGTGCGCTTTTTTACCATTTCTTTCTTCTTACCCTCATTTTTCGCTTGAAGCAGCTGCTACAGCCGATGGTGGATGCCTGTCGTTTTCCCGTAAGTCCGGGGTAATTACAGGTTTATATTTTACGCGCGAATTACGATCTCTGGACAACGGTTAACCGCATCGGCGTTAATGGGCAAAAATTTGTACAAACAGCTGCAAGCGTGCGATCGTATTGCACGAAAACTGCAGTTTCGCACTTTATATCCTAGGCACTTTACGTTTTTTTTTTTTTTTACTTCATTTCCGATCCGTTCTACGTGTGTCGCCGCAGCGTTATTGTGAGCAAAATTTCCCTGCGACGATGTTACGTTAAAATACGTACCTACGTCGGGAAAATGCGATAGAAGTAAAAAATATAAAATATAAAAGGAAAGAAAGAATAGAGTAAAACCGAAGAAGAATAATGAAATAAAGAGGAGGGGAAAATAAACAGGAATAAAAATCTGGTAAAATGTGGTCAGAGATATCGAAGAATTTTATACATTGTGGACATAACCGCGCGCATCTATGTATATATTTTATATACATATTATACGTATAGGTACAGGTATATCAGGATGTACAGGCATTCATAATATTTTCCAGAAACATTTCAAGCGAAAAATTTCGCTGGAGGATTTTTTTTCACAGCAACCGCGTCTTGTCGGTATATTTTTCCTATTTTACAAAAACAAAAAGTACGTGTCCATATTTTCTCACAAGTTTTGATTCAAATTTTCGATTTTCCATGATATTGTGTTGCGTGCTACGGCAAGTACCGATGTAAATAATAATAATAATAATAATAATAATAATAATAATAATAGTATTATTAACAGAACGATAAGAACGCGAGCGTTGTTCAAACTGTACGGAAAATTGATTTATTAGTACAAATGGCAAAAATTCTATAGATAAAAAATGAAATATTGAACGTCGGGGTTGTTTATTTTGATATTTTTTTTCACCGATCGTTCATCGCGTGAAATTTTCATAATTAGCATAGTAACGGAGACGATTGTAAGGGAAGAGCGTTGATAATAATAACAGTTATTAATATTCGTATAATAAGAATGAAATAGCTGTAATTAAGAGACGGTCCTCTTGAATCGAAACTACCTAACCCAACGCTATCTCCACCCTCTCGTATAACTGCGCCTTTATGTGTGTATATACATATATATCTATATATAAATATATATATATACATATATTTACATATTTCCCTCTGTCTCGTTGTGAATAATGGGTTTTAAGGATTGGCCGCGAGAACTAAGAGAATTTATCGCGTGCTAGAGACGGATGCACCCGCTGCAGACATAAATGCATTTAAACAATTACGCTGCATCTGCTAGGAACGGAATTAATGCCTTTTGTGATATTCGTTCAACGACGTAATGATATTATTAGAAAATCCTTGAAAAGTTCGGTATATATTAATTACGGAAGTTGATTAAAGTCGATGTATTATACTCTATTCGCTATATACAATCAGAATAAAATACTCCCTTTAATTATTTTCAATTACTCAACTTTGCGAGAGCGATCGAATTACAGCGGCGTAAGGTCGTTAAGGTATGATTCGAAAAAATTAGATCTCAAACTCTCGGGACACGTGAATAAGTAAGAAAAGAAAAGAGAAAATGAAAAAAATATATATATATATATACTATATATAAGGCAAAATGAGAAAGGAGAGGGAAAATATTGCGCGACAAGATCGTGTCTCGCATTCAAGACGAGCCTGTCACTCTCTGGTAAAAGTCAAGCGGAAATTCTCTGCCGTTGAAGAAGAGCGATGAATTTAATATTAATTTATCCGGTTGTACCAACTCCGTCAGCCTCCGAGACGTCGGTGAATTTTCTTCCTCTTGCCAATTTCAGCGCAAAGCCTTCGCCCCTAAATGCCAATTCATTCCTTTGCTGCAAAATTCATTGTATGTAAGGGTGCGATTAAAGAGCTCCGACTTGCGAATCGCTAATTGTTATACGTACAAGTAAAATGAATTTTACGGATTAAAAATTGTCGCCGATTCTCCTTAATTTTTTTTCTTCGTTCACTCTTCGCTCCTCTTTCCGCCGTATGCTCAGTAATGATCGCGATCGAAACGTCTCCTTCAGCTCGGGCAACGATTAAGCGGTGAAACGAAATGAAATGAAAAAAAAAAAATCTAAAAAAACGTCCCAAGTGCCCGATTTCGCCCGGGGGAAAAGATAAATAATCTCGTGTCTGCGGTGTTGTGTGCACGCGAAAAGGGACCGAGGGGTGGGAATCGGTATGCTCGACGGGATAACTTCCGTCTCAGCGAAATATCCGTCGTATCCGGGACGCCGGGGCGTCGCGACGTGCACAAAGGGCGCGGATTCGAGCCAGAGTTATAGGTGTGTTGTATACATGTATATACCTAGGCGTATTTCAACCCTGGGAAAACTTTCATACAAGATCCTTAGGGGTGGCGTGGGACGAGTTCCTCGGACTGCAGAGACTGGATTCGATGCAGGGCGGCAAGAATTTACCCTCCGTGACGTGGGTAACTGACCCCGAGAAATCAACCTTCGGCTAAAGAGAAATAATGGCGTAAACACGTATATATATATATATGTATATATATATAAGTCGGAAATTTTCCTCCCCAAGTCCATTTTGCTCTCCAGCTTTCAACGGATGACCAGGAAAGTATTACGAAACTTTTCGCTTATCGTTCATCAACCCTTGTGCTTATATTTTTTGGTTCAGTTCCCGTAGACGTTAAAAAAATTAAAAAACACACATATATATATATATATATATATATATATATATATATATATATATATATATATATGTATGTATGTATATCCAGCCCAGAGATGGATTCGATAGCGAAAGGTGAATGAAACGAATGAATTTTCGCACCCTCGGAGAGTTGGAATAAGAAAATGGGGTCCAGGAGAGCGATTACAGGAATAAGAAAAAAGGGATGAAATTAATTAGTGAAATTAACCGTTTGCGAGGGCTGGAAAAATTAACGCAAGGGGGCTACTCGATTTTCGGTTAAATTCGTTTCCGTGTGAAATTAGCAGCGAGTCCGCTTGTTGGATGTACCCGGCATCGAGGGTATCGAAAATCGAATCTCCGTACTATAAACATTCACCTTAACCCGCGTCAACCCCTGTCTGCTCGAAGCGAAGGTCTCCTACCCTCTTGCCGGCTATAGACGTCACTCCAAATCGCTCGTTTCGAGCTGTGTGAAAGCGACAATGACACATTAATCTCACTGCCATTCTGCCGGACAACGATCGCTTCGCTCATTTTTTCATTATCGCACAGGTCGATAAGAGAGAAATTTTTTTCTAGAGTTTTCATTGCGATAAATAAATTTCGATTCTGTACATCGGGTGATAAACCAATACCTTTATTTGTTAATTATAAACTCGAAATTCGTGTTAACCGGTGTTATCGTTACCACTGCTATTACGTTCATTCTTTCCATAATTCTCCCCTCGTTTCGATTGTTATTCACACGTATTGTCTTCGCCACCCTGCATTGAATTCAGAATGTTTTCCTCTCGCGATTTCAATTAACACCTCAAATCCATTATGCATGTCTATATGTATGCGAGTGAACTCTGCATACGCGCGAGTTTCACCGCATTAAATAATATCTCGATGGCTGCACCGGGCGGCGGTTAAATTGGGGCTTAAATACCGGTCGCAAAACAACGGAGCTTTTGTCTAGCATCGTGGTGACCAGCTGTTTGCCAAACCGGATGATTGAGGAACTTTTTTAGTTTAATTTGCGCCCACATAAAGGAGCCAACTCCACGTGCCTCCGACTTTAATAACACCCCGTGTGCTTTATTCTATTTTCCTCGACCGTGAAACGTCGAACAATTTGTCCGAGAATCCATCCGAGGATTTCGATCCGAAAAATCCTCCAAATTTTCGACGCGTGATGCTCTAAACTCAAAAATGAAACAAAGAAAGGAAAAAAAAAAATAACGACGCAGTTTTCAACACGATTTACAAAGAAATAGACCAATTGCACGGAAATTAAATAATTGTCGAAACAAAATAAGGAATAAAGGAAAAGAAAGATTAGAGAGACGGAAAAATGTGAAGCTAGTTGAGCCGTGATGAGATATGGAAGTGAATGGCTCCGGTTTTCCGTTTTCAGCAGCAGTCGTGAAAGAAGCCTTGAAGTGCGCTCTGGTTGATTGCGAAATTACTGTGGCGAAGTGAAAGAATTTTCAAATTGTTCGTAGCGGGGAAATTTTGTCTAAGCTCTTTGAAACCATCTGGTATTAACACAGTTAACGAAGAAATATTCGTCAACGCGCGACGTTTTCTAATTTATTATAAAATAATTGCTCCGTATTAATCAAGCAGCCCGATAGTTGAGTCAACGAATTAGCCTCGTTCAATTCAATTCACGATCTGCAGAGTTGATTCGGGAACGATGAATTTTTTCCTTTTAATCAATCGATAATTGCGATACGAAATAAATCGTTCACGAAAGTTTCAACGGAAGAAGTGACAGAAATTTATACAATATTTGTTTAATTATGTAAAAAAATTTGAAAAAGCTCAATCATCTCAAAAAAGGAAAGTTGGAAGCCTCTTTACAACGGATGGGAAATTATATTAAAACGAAGATGATTAATTCCGTGTCCCGTTTTCGAAGATTATAAATTCCGAGGATCCAAGAAATACGAGGCTCGTGATCTAGATCCGTTCGCCGTTCGTGCAGCGCTTCGCTCTCAGCCGTCAAAAGTTTGAAAGTCTCGAAACTCACGGGGCTCGTTACAACCTCGGCTAATTATCTCTCCCTCTCCCTCTCCCTCTCTTTCTCTCTCTCTCTCTCGGAAGATTAGTAATTGCAAGTAAGTGAGCAACGGGGGAACAGGTACAAATTACGCAGCAATCTGGTCGAATTATCGTGCCGAACAAAAACTCGGCTCACTCGAACACGTCCGGAACTTTCTCAGATCATCCTTGTGAATTTTCAAACAGCGAGTTCTTTTTCTCTCTGTTAAAAACAGCGTCAACCGCCAATAATTTTCCACCCCACCTTAATTCTCTCCCTTTTCTTCGCGTAATATTTGACTTTCCGCCCCCGACGTTTTCAGAAATATATATATACATATATATAAATAATACCGCGACAATTGTGTGATGAACCGAAATCGGGGTTTTTCTCAGTTTCAGGGAAGCTTCTCGTCCCGATTGGGATTTCAAACATCCAAAACGAATTTGAATAATTTCGCCCTTCCGTAGCTTCGCGATTTACGATTCCGGTTTTTTTTTTTTTTTGGGTTCTTTTTTTTTGTTTTTTTTTTTCGACACGCTTCCTCCTCCCCTTGTCACCCGTATACGCTACACCTTTGAATTTCTCCTTTACTTCCACCCTCTCCACCCCCTCTCACTTTTTTCCGAATTACCGCAGGTGCGCGCCTCTTCTCCTCGCCTCGGCGTAATGTTATAGGCTTCTTGCATATTTCATCTCGGAAGGGAAAAGTGTCACGAGAAAAGTGGAAAGACAAGAGAGCGAGCTTGTCCCGGCTTCTTTTTCTTCCTATTATTGTTATTATTATTATTCTTCTTCTTCTTCTTCTTCTTCTTTCTCCTCGTCCCCTTTTATTCGCTTATTTCGCCCCAGCGAGCATTTGTTTTCGCGTTATAGAGACTCGATGGAAAGTTTTTCGTCTCGCGGGTTCTTCTTCCTTTTTTTTGCAAAATAAAATGAAAAGTAAAAAAATCTCGAGTCGCAAAATTCCTTCGGTAGAAACGCGTATAATTTTGAATGAATAAACGATGTTATTATACACGCGTAATATATTTATTATTATTGTTATTATTATACCTTCGCGGAAATAGGAAAATTTCTCGAAAAGGAGTGTAATTTTCACGGAGCGTGACGCCTGCCAATGACCGCAAAAACTTTACTGCGAATAATAAGGAAACTCACGGCTCCGCCGCTTGTACAACGATAAGCGGCACGAACATGCGGAATTTCACTCAATGCGACCATGCTCGTCCTTTATTACAACGGATAATTAAATTCGGTCTACGTTTTGGCCGCGGCTTTATTTAACGCGTGCGAGAGATCGGCGGATAGCGGGAAAAGGGTTGAGAGAAAGTGCCAAAATTTGAGTACATTAAACGCGAGAATGGCGGGTTGAAGCTGAACTTTAAAAATTTTAATCTCTGATCAGTAATTAATTGATGAGGGTTACGTGATTCCAATGATTTGATCAAGGTAGCAATTTATCGGTTTCAACGGGGTTGGGGTTGAAATTACGAATTTTGAAAGTTCCGGAAACGTCTAATTGCGAATTAATTTTATGGCGAAACTTGAAGTAAAGGAAACAATAAAGTTTCGTATGGTCGGAAATCAGACGGCTTAGAATTCCGCAATGCAAGATTCCAAAAATTCAAATTACGGTAGGGCAAAATTCTAAACAATAAAGTTTTCATACGGTAAAATTCTGAAAATTAAAATATACCAACATAGCGTAGTTTAATCAACGAGTCGGTGTGAAGAATCAGAAAAACTGAAAGTTAGAATGACCAGGATTCCGAACGTAAAAATATCGAAAATCCAAAACAAAAAAAGATAAAATTTGTGAAATTTCAGCGAGCCAGATATTCACGGAACTGAAAATCGTGGATCATTCGGAATTTCGATGTTTCAGATTTTCAAATTTTCTCATTTTCGGAACTTTGAACGTCTCGTTTCGAACCATTCAAGACTTTGATGTTTCGTCAAAGTTTGATTTCCTTACTTTAGGTTTCGCCACAAGAAAATTCGAAATTTGGCGGTTTCGGAACTTTCTAAATTTTGAATTTCAACAGCACCCCGTATCAGAGCAATTAGATCTTACGCTAGAGTGTAGAAGTTTTTGCGGACCAGTAATGTAATAAATCGCAGCTCTTCGGTGAAAAGTATTTTAAACCGGATATCATAGCGACACGGGAAGCAGCGTGCGTCATTTTCCGTTCGAAGATAGGATTGAAATCCCTGCGGTTCCCAAGGGAGCGTGGAGAAGAGGATCGAGTGTGGGAATAGAGCAAGGAAGGAAGGAAGGAAGGAAGAGTGGCGCAGAATAAGGTGGAGCAGCAGGTTGACGGGGCTAAGAAATCGTGGCACTGTTGGTTCCATTCCGTTTGTCGACGGGGGAAGAAAAAGTCGAGCTTTGCTCACGCGCCCGTTGTGCGAAGAAAAGGAAATGAAAGATTGCGTTAACCGGCGAAGCGTAAAAGTGGAAAATATGAAAATAGAGTTGAGGTTTTATCTGAAATACCACCACTGAACTCAATTTCCGTTTTCATCCGGTTCGCGGGTTATTGACGTTCCATCGAGTTACCGGAATGAAAAGTGAAGAAAGGAATGTAGCTGAGGAGAAGCTGAGAGAGAGAGAAAAATATGAGAAAAAGGACCAAGTAAAATGGGGGAAAATGAAAGAGTACAGAAACGAGCGTCTTAAAAGGTCAATAAAAATTCCCCCCCTTTTTCATCCTCCTCAACGGGGATCAGAGAGTCACTCTCTCCTGTTTACCTCCCTTCCTATTTTTCCGTGCTTTTCCTTCACTCGAAAGAAAAAAGGAGAAAGAAACAAAGAAAGAAAAAAAAAAAAGAAAAAAAAGGAGAGATGGCGAGAGAGGAAAACCGCAATCAACTAAAATAGAACGCAAAAAAAAAAAATTCTTCTCGATACTTTTCATCGGCAGCTCCGTCGGGGGTTGCAATTCCGTTAATTGCGGGGGATGAAAAATTCGTAGATCATCGAGTTACCGGTGCAATTTTACGCGGTGAAAAACGCGACGACGAATGTAGCGGAAAACTACGGGAATGAAATTACATTGACCAGGGTTGTCGGCTCCCACCCCTCGGCTTCCCCCCCCAGCGGCCTCCCTCTTCCCGTATTATACAGGCGCGTTGGATCCGATGTTTTATTGAAATTTTTCAAGCCGTTCTTTAAACCCCGTTACGTGGTTTGCGGCTCGATCTTCTCCGCCTTCTTTCGAATATCCGAGCTCGGTCCCGTCTATAAGCTCGCTGAATTTATCACCGCGTTTCGAGAATATGATTCACCCTGTTCTAGACTATGGGGAAAATGCTTTCTCAGGAAAAAAAAACGCAGGCTTTTCTTTCTTAACATGGCAGTTTCTTTCAGGAAACTCTGTATCGACTCACTGAAAATAATCGTAGAATTATCCCAGCGCTGTTTTTGAACACAGAAAACAGGAATCGATTTTCGATCCCGCTACCGATGAAACACTGCGTTATCTTTTTTTTTTTTTTTTTAGCGCGGGATTTCATTTCCGTACTTAAATACGAGTACATGATATGATTTATAAGTTTGTAAGAATTAATCAAGTCATTACTTGAAGACATTTACGAAAGTTGATGAATTTCTACGAGCTAGGTTAAAGTTGGTTACGTTATCGAGTAGCGAGACTTCAGGAAAGTGATCGCTGTTTTCCAGTTGTCGGACGACTGCGAAGGAGCCAAGTTTTCGTAACACGAGTACGTCTTACTTTGTTACGAAAATAACGGTTTTTCCGTTACATCGGTATAACAGCGTTGCTAATATCAACGGGGCGGGGTTGAAATGCCGAATTTGAAAAGTTCCGAAAGCTCCAAACTACGAATTTTTTGGTAGCGAAACTTGAAATAAAGAAATCAAACTTTTGACGTAATATCAAAATTTCAAATGGTCTGAAACCCGACAAGTCAAAGTTGCGATAGTGAAATTTTGGAATATAATTTTTTGAAAATTTGTTTTTCATAATTTTGCTCTATCGTAACTTGAATTTTCGGAATCTTGAATTCGGAACTTGGAGCCATCGGCTTTCCGAACATTCGAAATTTTGTCGTTTCGTGAGAGTTTGATCAATGCAGTTCAAGTTTCGCCAGCAAATAATTCGGAACTTGTCAAATTCGAAACTTCAATAAACTTAGTACTGCAGCTCGAGCCGATCTCAGAATTTTTATAAGAAACGAGGATGACCCTGTAAAGACCTAATTAATTATTCCCACGCGAGTGTAAGATCGTTGAAAAATCGTGCGAACCGAATTGACTTTGGTGTCAGCGGTGGGACGATCCTCCAGTGCGACAAAAAAAATGTCGAAAAATCACTCTCCCGTTCCGGAGGGTTGCGGCACGATACCGCGTCATTGAATTGCGAGGGTGAAGTCGTCCTCCCGAGTTCCGGGGGGGGCAAAGCGTCACGATAGGTTGCCTGCAGAGCGGGGGTGGCGGGTCTCGGGGGTTGGAGGAAGAGTCGAGCATGTGCTGCGTTCTTCAGGGTGCCGAGCGGGTCTTTCCGTCGACGGGGATGCGGCCGGGAAGCGGTTCGTTGTGTCCCGAAGGCGCGGACCTCCCGCTGGAGTCGCTCTGGGCAGCGGGCCTCGACGAAGGGATGGGTTTCCCTCAGCGTTGCTCCTACGCCCACCACTCTCTACCGACGCCGGAAGACCCGTGGCGGGACCGGAAGCCGGGCTGCAGCCGAACCCCGACGACGTCGACGGGTATCGGCTCCTCGGTGACGGACGAGATATGGACCTCGGCTCCGGAGCGTCGTCTGCTGCGAACCTCGACGACGTCGACGGGCCTCGGCTCGTCGTTGAACCTCCACGAGTCTCGCGACGCCGAGCTCGACGACTGCCGTCGCTTCTTTCCCGGCACTCCGGCGACTTCCGGCCTCGGATCTTCGTGCGAACGTCGCTCCGTCGGTCCCCCAGATCTACCCGACCACCTGTGGCCCGTCTCCGTCGACGACTCCGGCTGCTACTCGGCCCGCCTTAACGCGTCGCTTCGCAACACCGTAACCAGACAGCCAAGGCCCAACCACGATTGGATGCGCGCCGAGCGTGTGTCCAGGTTCAACAAGCATCGGACAATCGGAAGATCCCCGCAAAGGGAGCCCGAGGTTTGGAGGTCGAGGATCGACGATCTTGATCCTGGATACGCCACCGGCAGGATCACCCTGCCTCACAGGTGTCATCATCAGGCTAGACGCAGCTTTTCTACTTCCATTGTCGCCGACCTCGCAAACGCCTCGCCTAAGGGCTCCCAGCAGAGCCTCGGAAGTCGCGAGTTCATGGTGAGTTTTATGTGAACGTAAATTTCAGGACTTGACGAATGAACGTTGACGAATTAATCGATCTTGATGATTTGTTTGTGATTAAAAAAAAAAAGAAAAAAAATGAAAAAAACACCCATAGATGCTGTTAACGTTTCAGCCCTTTGGTCGGAGCCCTCCTCGGCACTGTGACAAATTTTATTTCACATCACTTAAGTTATATATGGTCCGTTTGACAACGATCAAAAACGAGAAAAAAGAAAAACGAGGAACTACTCTTGCTATGCGGTACAACAATTCTCAAGAACCAGTAGGCGTTGCAGACACAATAAACAATTCAAAACCCGATAGTATACTTACTAACTTTGACATAAAAGGACCACTCAAGGTAAATTGCTGAACCTTAGATGAACGAACACCTGAAATTTGAAAAAATGGAAATTCTTTTTATTCTTTGGACCATCAGCGGCGCCGATGTGGAAATTTTATCGATTTTATTTCGTATAATTTTCTCTCAGTGTAAGATAAAATTCAGGATAATTTTCACAACAAAATTGAAAGGAACCTGATTTTTCTGCAGATTTTTTAAAATCGACAACGACAATCCGAAGCGTATAAACGATCTATTAGAAATTCGATGATTCCGGCCTAAGCTTGTTACTCGGGGATTTTTGGGGTCGCTGATCACGAATCTGAAGTCAGAATTTGATCGTTTCTAAATCCAAGATAGCTGATCCAACATGGCGAATGTAAAATCTAAAAACCTATAAAAATTCAATCACACCGTTCGAAACTTGTTACTAGGAGGTTTTTGGGGTTGTACGAAGCAACAAAGATCTTTCGAAGTTGTACAATAAACTGTGATAAGGCTATAAGGACATGGACATTTTTTAGGTGATTGAAAGGGTTGATACATACACGGTTAAAAAAAAAAAAATGTCCCGTTAAATCCACTAAAATTTTTGGGTTGATTAAAACCATTTGTTAGTATACGACTAAGTGGGGGAAAAAAAGTAAAAATTACAACTTGAAGATTGATATGATAATTCAATTGTAAAATTACCAAAAATTTTTATCACACTCGTTAACAGAAATGTAAGAAATTTCGCAAATAAGAAGTCAATCTTTTGTTGTTAGTCAAGTTTTTTCTAACAGTGATACGACGCGAGTATGCACGACATATATATATAAGTATATGTGCATTACATATGTATCAAGGATCACCGAACGGTATTAATTAACAGAAACTAGAGCCGTATTTACGGCGAGCTTACCAGTGTAAATTCTCGAGAAGTTGCCTGCGCGTGCATAACCGAATCCAATTACCGGCGGTACCGGTAAAAGGGGCGAAACTCGGTGACGCCGGGGGGTGGAAATGGCCGAGGGTAAAGCCCGTGGCCCGTGACGGGCGGATTCCGCGGGTTGCACCATGAAGGTTATACGGGAAATAGTGCGTCCCGTTAACGTCATCGAGTATACGGTAACGAAATTGCGTTCGCAAAACGGCTGCGAGCTCAAAGACCGAGAGCGCGAGGATGGGGTTGATTAAAAATTTTTAAACTTCGTGGCCCTGCATGCATGCGACCGTGTTCAAATTAAACGTAAATTTCTTCCTACTCCTGGAGGGCGGCTCTGAAATTGGAGAGGAGTTTGAAAAACGGAAGGTTGTAAAGTCGGAGGGGAAAAAAAAAACAATAAAAAAAAGTAAATAAAAAAATTTACACGACGGGTTAATTCTTGCAACGCAGCTTCTTTTTTTCGAATTCTTTTTACCGTTATCTAGGGGGGTGGAGGGAAAAAATTGCGGATGATCGATTTCAACTCTTCACCTACCGGCGTTTGTTAATTGATAGCCCGACTAAAACGGATCGCTCGGCAATTTGAGGGAAAAGTTCGACGCGTGGCTGCAATTGACGGTCCGAAAGAGAGATCGTTGAAAATTATCACACTTGAGCGTAAAAATATTCCAATTTCGGGCGCAAGGTGTTTTCGTTACCAGGTGGAAAATCAAATTCGAAGGACGTCGACTTTGACCCCTTCGATATATGTTACAGTGTATCCTTCCCACTATCCTGCGGGATAGTTTAATAATCCCCATTTACGATAATCCAGTATAATCGGGATTAACTTGATCCCGTTTGCTCGATGGCGCGTAGCTTTGTCACCGCTTCGACGATATTGCTCCGAAGGTCTAAAAGACGACGCGATTCCCGGTTTGTGCTGAAGGAATTCAACCTACGGGATATTAATCATCGATGAAAAAATAAACAAGTATTATCCTGCGATAGATTCTGCGAGAAGTTGACTTTATTCCAGATAATTGGAGAGAAGGATCGATAAAGACACAGCGGTTTTTAATTTAACGTAATTATATTCAATGTTGTTTATTTTGTCATTCTTTTTCTTCTTCTTCTTTTTCCCTCCGACGAATGACGAACGAGGGATGAACGCGACTTTCACTCCTTCTCTCTCTAACTTCCATCTCTCGGGGGTTTACGTATAATTAGACTTGAATTTCAAAGCCCCCCGTAACTCTGCCATATTTTCATTTCATCCCATGAAAATCCGACTAATACCGTAACCTTCCCCGACAGAATATCGAGCCTCCTTTCGTTTTCACCTTCGCATCCGAAACGACGTTAAAACGGCTCGAGCTTCGTTAATCCGAGTATTTGAGATAAAAAATATTCTGCGGAGTTTCAAAGCTCGTTACAGTTATTTGCAAATTTTTGTCTCCAGATTCTAAAAAAAAAAAAGAACATTATACTACTATAAATAACGAACCGTGCGGTGTGGAAAAAATCACAATTGCGAAAAGTACGAACGCGCGGTACGTATTGCAAGCGAAAACTCGGAGTAAATTGAGTTACAGTTTCCTCAGAAGAATAAAGTCGACTAGGTTATATTACGTGTACATATATAAGCGAGGAGACGAAGCAGAAGAAGAATAAAAAGAAGATAAATGAAAAGAAACACTGATGAAACAAGAAAAAATAAATAAAAAATGTTAAAAAAACTCTCGCGCTCACTTTTGCAGCTGCTTTTGCTTTTGCTGCAACTGCAGCGACGAAACTTTTATATTAAACCCCACGGACTCGTCTTCAACCCGTCGCCTCGCTTCAGTTCAAACTATTCCCCCGTGAAACGGTGTTTTCGTCGCCGTTTATTCCCAAGAATTTGCGAAAATGCGATCTTGCGATAAAACGACACGCGTAGCGTTTGTGCATTATTTATTTATTTATTTATTTTTTTTATTCATCTCACGTTCGACGAAACTTTGCTTTATTTATTTTTTATAACATACAACATCGACAAGTTTCCGAAATTCTTTTTCATCCGCAAAGTTCGGACCAGCTGGCGAGTAAATGACAAATTGATACGGTTTCGGAACGAGACGGAAGAAAGAAAGAAACAAAAATTTACAAAAACTTGAGCAAGTGGTGAGGAAATTGCGAAAAAGAAGCTCGAAGGTAGGAACAAGAATAAAAATTAGCCGGCAACTTTGAGGCCGTTTTTATTACGACTAGTCGAAAAAGAGAAGCGCGGATAAAACGAATTGATATCCGAACCGGTACGTATGGAAGTTGAAAGTTCGTCATAATCGTGGGTGAAAACACCGCCGTGCAATCTTGCGCTGCAGCAAAGTGCGGCAAAGCTTGACCCGATTTTCCGCAAGCTGCGTTATAGTTTCCAAGGGATATACGAGGTGGGAAATCCACCCGATATTAGCCGCCGTTTTCGCGATATTAAGAATGCGGCTATCGGAGCCTCGAGCTTTCATTATACGCCCCGGTTAAATCGACTTCTCCGCGTCAAAAAAAAAAGCTCGGATTATACTTGAGCGGAATTTATGCGAGGCGTGCGAAATATTTCTTATTCTCATAACGGCAGCTCGTTTATATATGCGTGTATATATTTAATACTTCACATTTTCGGTCGTTAATGCTTCAACGTGGACTAGATATATTGCCGCAAACTTCAACGTTTGCCCTTCTCCGATTGTATATTAAAGCACGTATGTATTTGTCGTTGGTAAAATGTTAATTTATTATATTTACACGCGTGTAAATATTTATTTATAATAATTCATGTCGCACTTGACCGTTTTCGAAATTACAAGAGAGACACGTAAAATCGATTAAGAATGTTGAGAATGAAAGTATACGCTCGATAAATCGATCGCCGCCATTCCAATGGGTGATATATGTATTTACACAATTATGAATTGAATCGCGAGGTTTTCAACTACGAGTTGAATTAAATTCGATAGATTGAACACTCGATTTGAATCAGTAATAACCATTAATTAAACCGGCAGGCGAGTTATTCTCTACGAATTGAATACAGTGAAATTTGGAATGAGGTGAAACTTTTTTAACGACGAACGAAATCAATCGAATGGGTAAAAATTTTCTGGCCATTAAAAGGAATAGGTCCAATTTTTCCGAAGCCGAACCGAAGCTTCGGAATGCATTCTTAAACAGGCGAACGAAGAAATAACTTTTTGCAGATTGGAGGTGACACCGTTGAAAAACAGGTTTAAACGAAGAGACTTCTCACTCGCGTAGTTAGTGGAGGTCTATAATCTACACATGCAGCAGAACCAACGAACCGACCAAACGAGCCATGGCTCTAATAATCCTTGCGGGTGTCCGAGTAAGAGGAAAACTTTCTCGATGCAAATGTAATTAGTCGAGTCGAGGGTCAGCAATTCCTGCCGCGGATAGTAAAAGCTGCCGGATCGCGTTTTCCACGTACCAACAGTAAAATAACGTATACCACCGACGGTAAATTTTCATCAGGCCGGGTTTGAAATTCCCAAATTTGAGAAAGTTCCTAAAGCGAAATGTTTCAACTTATTTGATGGTGGAACTTAAAGTGAAGAAACCAAACTTTGACCAAATGTTAAGGTTTCGAATGGTCCGAAACTCGCCGCTCAAAGTTTCGAAAGGACAGAGTGCCGAAAGGGCGAGAATGAGAAAATTTGAAAATCTAAAGCATCGAAATTCCGAATGATCCAAGAATTTGAGGTCTGTGAATTTCTGGCTTGGCGAAATTTCACCAGTTTCATTTATCTTTGCTTTAGATTTCCGATATTTTTGCGTTAGGAATCCTGGTCATTCGGCTTTTCTGTTTTTCTCATTTTCTCTGCACCCACCCGTTGATTAAGCTACGCTGTGTCAGTATATTTTAATTTCCGGAATTTTGCTCTATCGAAACTTATTTTTCGGAACTTTGCTCTATCGTAACTTGAATTATCGGAATCTTGCATTTCGGAACTTTGATCCGTCGGCTTTCGGATCATTCGAAACTTTGTTGTTTCTTCAAAGTTTGATTCCTCAACTTCAAGTATCGCCAGCAAATAAATCAGAATTAGGCGCTTTCGCAACTTTTCGAATTCGGAACTTCGACCCCACATCCATTTCCTCTTTACTTGTCTCGTGACTAAACAGTTTGGCTAGATTAAAAAAAAAAAAGGAGAAAAAAAAACCGCTCAACTGAAATCCGAAAATTGTTCTCCCGCCACTCTCAGACAAACAGGTTACACAAAAACCGTTCGGGATTCCCGATTCCACCCACACGAATCGTCTACATAAGTCGGCTACTAATAAGTGGACAAGAATAGACGCTGCGGTGTTTCGAAAATAGTAAATATTAAGGCACGAGGAGCCAGCTGCCGACCCGAAAATGGCGGGAAAATTGCGAATTCCGAGGGAAGACGGCTGGCTAGACGGGCGGAAGATCAAAGTCTCGTTGCACCTTCTTTCACCACCACCTCCGGGTCTCCACTCTGGCATTTTGCGATCACCGAGCGTAAGACGCGGTGACGTGACAAACGGTGACTAAACGTGTTAAAATAGTGACAGAGGCCGGGAGCGGCGAGAAAAGGGGAACGAGAGAGAGAGAGAGAGAGAGAAAGAGAGAGAGAGAGAGAGGAGTTGCATTCCAGTCCAGGAGACCACCTTCTCGGAGTCGGCCGGCTTTCGTTTAGTCCGCGTTCCAAGTTTCGAATCGGGTCGAAATTAATCGGGAACCATTACAAATGGGCGAAAGAAAAATATTGTGCGATGTAACGAAGAGTTCAGTGCAGGTCTTGCGTATTTAACAAGTGAAGTGTATTCCTGCAGCTGATCTTCATCGGATGTGAGAAAATCTACGTTGTTTTGCCGAAAAAAATATACAATTAGACGGGGTGGAAAATTTATTAAAATCGGATAAGCGAATTTTGAGCACGAAGATTGCGATCTAAGTTTCGACCATGGGTGGTGACCGGAGTTTGTTCCGGTGTCTGGTCGCCGGAATTGCTTTCTCGAGTTGGAGCGTGAAGGATAATACGTAGTGCAGTCGGCGGATAGCGAAGTGCATTATACAGGTCACGTGGCATTTTGCAGAGCGTGAAGAACCGATACGGTATTCTTGTATTATTGTGTCGAGGAAGAGAAACGAGAGATCGAGTTTGCGCGGAAGGAATGTCTGCGTGCATCTTACGGAAAAAGGATTATTACAAGGATGTCGATAACGCGAGGTTCGCGGGATCGAATTTTTTGGCTGGCCGAATGGCGGGAACGGTGGCTTTTTCCTTTAATATACGTTTATATTTGTTCCGAATAATGGAGAAGAGTAATTAGAAAACAATATGCCGCAGCAGAAGTTTTATTGCGGTGATCGTGACAGCGGACGATTACCAGATCTCAGAAGTGAACTTTGTCAGTTGATTTCTTACAGAAATCTTAACGGCACGATTGTAAGAACCGGTGAGGAACCGATCGTTGGAGAGAAAATCAAGGTACGAAGGGGCGCGGTTGGAGTTACGAATTTCAAAAGGTTCGAGAGTGCATAATTATTTGGTGGCGAAACTTGAAGTTAATGAATCAAACTCTCACGAAAGAACAAAATTTTGAATGGTCGGAAAGCCGACGGCTCGAAATTCCGAATTGCAAGATTCTGAAAATTCAAGTTACGATAGAGCAAAATTCCGGAAATTAAAATGACCAGGTATCCGAACGTGAAAATATTGATAACCCAAAACAAAGTAAGATCAAATTGGTGAAATTTTACCAAGCCAGAAATTCATGGAACTGAAAATCTTCGATCATTCGGAATTTCTCATTTTCGCACTTTTGGAACTTGGAGCCTCGATTTTCAGCCAATTCGAAACTTTGATTTCTTTACTTGAGCTTCGCCACCAAAACATTCGAAATTTAGCCGTTTCAGAACTTTTCAAATTCGAAATTTCAACCCCGTCCCGTTATAAAATAATTTCGGCACTGATATGAAGGACACGGATGCTGCAATTTTTGAAAACTTGCAGAGAGACAAAGAACGAACAATTTATACAATCTTGCCTCATTCGTTTTTCCGTATTCTAACTCAACTTACGACTCTAATTAATAACAATCCGCTCAGATTGTATAAAAGGAGCTAATGATCGTTTATAATTCTCTTCTTATTTCGTACAATTTTCTCCTTTGTCTTATGAAGAAGACTGGCAAACATAAAAAGACGCTCCGCGATGAAAAAGTTGGAGCTACGCGTTTTCCTCGTTCTCTCGGGGTTTGTTTCTTCTCTCCGAGCGGTTGAATACTTTCTTATCGTTGGTGAAAAAAAATCTCGCTCTGATACTGAAAATATCGGACAAGAGTGAAGCAATTTTTGTATAAAAAATGCGAGACTACGTCGAAACTTTTTATCGTTACCGTGAATTGCGGATCTCCTCGCTAATTAAAAACTACGCGAATCGCGAGTCCCGGCTTCCCGTTCCCACGGTAAATGTTGACACGTTATAATTCAAGGCTCAACGGCCGTTCTAATTGTATAAAATACGAGTTTAAACAATTCATAGTGATAAAGCTCATCCCGCGGATTAGAGCCACGTACAGAAATCCGTACAGTCTGATTAACGCCGCGGGTTCTGCAAAATATGCTTCACACACACGCGCACACGGATATTAAACACGTGATTTTATCCCCGAGCTTACGTTCAACGCTGAAAAAATATGTCCAAAATAATGAATCACCGAAATGATTTATACATGGGGAATTCCATGCGGATCCGACCCTCGCCAATTCTGATTTAGTCGAAAATAATTTCTGTAATATTCTCAACTTTCGAACAATACGCTGAAATTTTTCAGATTTTTTATTCAGCGTCTCAATTATTCATAAATATTTAAAGTGATTTCGAAAATGACCTTGTTTAAGATTCTCAAAAAATTTTCACAAACCGTATCTTTTATTAAAAACATTTCAAGACCGGTTCCATAACGGGCCGAGTTTTTCCCATTTATTTTCAACGCGTTCAATTTTTTCACTAATATTTCTATATCGATCCCATCGTGAAGCGATTTCTGTCTATTTTTTTGGCACATTCAACTTTTTTTTTATCAAGTTCATAACGATCCCGTCTATAAATGTTTCAAGTGAAAATCCAAAGTTTTGAGATTTTTTCGGGCACTCCCAAGCCGTTTAAACGATGTTTCGGTTGATCAAAAAAATTGAAGGTGCTTTAAAAAAATTGAAATAAAATCTGCTCATTATGCGCATGGTCTCGGAATGTTTGGAAAATTAAATAAAGTTTTGAAAAGAATTTTTGAGACTCATAAAAGAGGTTCTTTTTGAAATCATAAATAAGAGTTGTGTTCGCATGGCATTCCCCATATGCATATAAGTGTGACGCACGTGACACGAGTTTAAGTAAAAATCGTATTTCACTCGGTTGATTAACGCCCTACGTATATTTTGCGTCGATGGGCCGAGCGAGGGTGACGTCAAAAAATAAGGGCCACCCTAGAAATTTTTCCCATGCTTTTTTACCCTGTAAAACCGTAATCGCCGATGCGGACGATAATCCGTTCACTATATTTAGGCACAAAGGAGAAACCCCCCGTTCACCTTAACCAGGAAAATACCTCATGGTCAAGGAGTGGCTATTTTATATGCATTGTATACGTATACAGTGTACCACGTACGGTTAGACATAGGCGCGAAGATATTTCAAACCGTTGAGCGTGATTAATTCGACTGGACTCGCTGGACGGCGTATAATATGCGTAATATCATATTCGTTTTCGGCGAGTGAATTTAAAGTTCATAAAAACCACTTCGCAGTGAATTAAAAAGAGTAAATAAAGTATCGCAATATTTCCCCGATTTCTAGCTGCAATACGTAGGTTATATCGTATTCGAAATTGGAATCGCTTTTCTTCCGACTCGCCGATAATTACATTCGTAGAACGACTTCTGACCTTCCACTCCCACTAAAACAATTTGTTTTACGCTGGAAATTCCGGCGTCTCAAAAATTTCATCAGTTTTTTCTCAGGTGGGCGGATCAATCCACGCGTAATGAGATCCGATCAAGCACATCTTTCCCGGCGGGCGTTAATTAGTACACCGGGTGAATATCGTGTCCCGGTAATTTAATTAACGACGCTGACAGAGAAAGCGATACACCTGAAATTCGTACATATGTCTGCATAAATATACGTGGTTGGAAGCGAAGACGCTTCGGGACTCGGGATGAGAGATAGTTCGATATTTCTCCGGGGGATGGAGAGCGACGAATTAACCTGAAATCGTCTTCAATTTCGTCAGACAATTATACAGGGAGAGAATACCGGGTGCAGGGGATGCTTCGCAATTCTACAGCAGGTTGAAAGCGGCCGGGAGACTCGAGACGTTTGAAACCTAAATCAACCCGCGCCTCACACCCCCTTTTCCCACCTCGCCCCGCGAGTGTAATAAGAGAGATTACAATTCACGTGAACACCTCAAGCCCCTCGAGGAACTCGAATTATTTTCTTAATTCAACCCTCTCGATCTCCTTCTTACACAGGATCGCAAATTGTTACAGCTATTAGTTCTCAGTCTTCGTCCCTCTGTAAGGGTGAAATAGGGGGGGTGCGAGTTTTTGACAAGAAAAAGAAACGAGAAAAGGATATTCGATCGGAACCTTTATGATTTTATTGATTTAATTGGAAATTTGAAACGAATTAATATCGCGTTGTCAATAATTTGAAGGATATTATCCATCGCTGTATCGTTGTTTTAAGGTTTTTTTGTTTTTTTTCTTCAAATTGTCACACGTTTCGATTCGCGAATCAATTCTATCGATGTATACAATTATTGTAACTTTGTGTTGCAGTATTAAAGCAAATACAGCGAAACATAGAAGATACAGAGCAAATTCTTATATCCAAGTAAATAAGTGCTCTCAAGTTAACGTTTAGAAAAATACTGTTTTTACAATAATAGCAACTGGCACGGCAACCAAGTAATTTATCTATTTTTAACATGCTTTCATCGCGAAGAGCTAAGATACTCTTGTTTAAATATACAGGGTGAGAAAGTATTTTCTTATTTCTAATTATTACTATTCTATACTCGTTAAATATTCTGTGAATAAAGTCCAACTCGAGAAGCTTGAGTTTCATCCTCCAGCCTCGATCATTGTTCGAATAGAGTTAATTTTCCGACCTGACTTCAGAGCTTATTTTACCCCAAAATAACTTTCAAGTTTGAAATTGGGGCTTTAAACAGCTGCTGTGCATCGAGAAGCGTCTTGATTGAATGCGGAAATACAGTTGAAGTAAAAGTTGAATCCATCTAAAGCCGGGAGTACCCGATGTTTGAAATCAGCGAGTTTGAAAGCGCAGCGGGGAAGAAGTTGAGGGGCGGAACCCCGCGAGAATTTAGATAGCCTTTAGACGATCGCGAAAGCGCGAAGAAGAAAGTTCGGATGTATCTGAAATGAAATCTAAAGTCGTTTAATTCCTGCACAGAAGAAAATATCTCCCCTCTATACGTTGCATATATATATATATATATATATATATATAAATATATAGGGTGAGCCGAAAGAAAAAAAGAAAACGGGACCGATTTGAATCGTGAATAAAATATGAAACGACAGAATTAATTATCGTATCGCGATTTCAGAAGGAAATTTAGTTGAACGATCATATTGAATGTTAATTTAATTTGTTTAATTTTCCCAGCGACTTTTTGAAAATCTGTTTTTTCCAAGAGCGTCTATCTGAACAACGAATGAAGATTTTTCATATTTTCAGACGCGAAATGAAAGATTCGTTCTTTTGCTTTGAAGGGAAAAAATTTATTCACGTTTAAAATCGGTCCCGTCGTTTTTCCGCCCACCCTGTATACCTGCGGAGGCTCGATATTTGCGGATTTAAGATTACAGTTGTAAAAAAATATAATCCAGAAGCTATTTGCTCGGCTGTAGGTATAATAAGCAGTGGCGCTTTGTTTCCCTCGAGTGCAACGTGCAGCAGCAGCAGCAGCAACGCGAATGGCACTAATGGCAAAAGGCGTCCGTCGCCGAGTCGAGAGTCTACAATTTATAGTAATTAAGCTCGTAAAACGGCGCACACACCGTCTGTACCCTGTTATTGCGTTTCGAATACTCCGCGAGTTATGATCCTCCGTATTTCAGACCGTTTAAAACACCGCCGCCCTCTAGGGTGGGGAAAAGAGAGGGAGGAAAATAAAAAAAAAAAAAAAACATCCCCCTTTTTAACCCGCATCAGACGCAAGGAAAAAAGGGGACGAACGGCTAATGCGAAAGCCACTGCACCTCTGATCTTCCTTTTACAGTTGGAACCAAAGTGAAATGTCTTCAATTTTCAACCCCCTTGAGATATCATTTTTCATATTTAATTCGCAGTAATCGGAGTGAAAGTGATCGGTACGTAACGAAATTTATTTATCTGAATAGAAGGTCTGAAATTTTTTTCTGTTCACCTGTGTAATTTTTTTAAAAATACGATCAGTTGAATGTTTGGCCAAACTATCCGGGTCAGAGAATTTTTGGCATCTCGTTTCGGTGCTCGGCGGTTTCAAAGGGACGAATCCCTGCGTGCCGGTCAAAAGGGCAAGGGGAGAAAAGGGACACACGAGTTTTCCCGTGTCGGAAAATTTTACCGCATCTACGTGTTCGCCAAAACCAGGGTTAAAATTCATTCGAGGGGTCGTGAAAGTTTTCTTTTTTACGCCCGAGAAATTGACAAGTCTGACCGATTTATATAATATCCGGCCGAAATTTCTCGATCTCTGTTTTTCTCTCATACACGTTGTTATAATTATCGTTGTATCTTTCCTCATCTTATTAGTCAATTTTGCTAAATAAAATAAGTGAATTATTTTTATTCCGCAGGTGTTGAAATTCTCCTTTACAAATGAATTGGAACATCTTCGTTTCAACAATTCTCTACATCGTTCAGCTTTCTATTTTCTATCTGTACACGAGCATCTATTTTTTACTCAGAACTGCCAGAAATCTGTTTTCGCGAAGTTCAGCCTAACAAACTTCTCGGTGAAATCTAATAAAACGTCACGGCTCAGCCTCTGAACTTCTCAAGCTTATTTCGTACCGAGAATACGATACGTGTTTGTGATGTATATAATACGTGTGCGTATATATACATATATATTATATACTTGAACTGTTTGTATCGTTTTATCTCATTAGCCCGAAATCTGGAGACGAGCTACTCAGTATATTTGCTTTACTGAAATTGGACTAATTGCTGTTGAAAACCGCTGCGGAAAATTTATCCTAAACCTTGAGAAATTCCACTTACACCCGTATCAACTTGAAATTTCAACACAAGACGCAACGATATTACTTGAAATATAATCCATCAATTTAAAACCCCTTATATAATTCACCGAACTCTGCGGTGAATCGTTGAGACTGAATAAATATTTCGTATACGAGATGTTTAAATTTTAGCAACAACTTTTTTACACGTCAAACTTTTCTCGCTATCGCGGTGAAAAGTTTGACAATGACGTTGAACAACATTCGCCGAATAGATTGTGAAAAGTATATAACGCAACGGCCGAACCTAAAGCCGCGATCCTTGCGATCGGAAATTCTGTCCTCGAGGAGGCAATTTTCACAACGTGTCGAGAAAATTCTTGAAACTTGGCCGGTATTGACGCAGCGATTTCTCGGCCTCCTCGCTCCTTAAACATCGGAAAAGTTTTTCGGCCGTGTGTGAATGCGTGTCTGTCACACCTACATCCGCGCCGATTCGGAAGCGAAAATTACGCGGCTAAGCGTTTCCAACTTCCTCGGCAACATGTACGCACGTGTATTAAGGTTCACCCACACATTGAGCACTCGTCGGATCGATCGTGAAACGTCCTGTTTTCGAACATCCGTGGAAAGGACTCAAGGACCAACGGATCCTGGACAAATACACGTGTTTATCTACGGTGACACCGCAGTGAACAGAGACCGTAATGGTTCGTTTCTTTTCGTTCTTTATTTTCATCGCTGTACCGATTTTACTGATTCCTTTTTTCGCTTCCAAGCCTCGTTGACTCGAAGTAATTATAATTCAGGTTTTAAGACTTGTTCGGGTGTTTTTTTTTTTTGTTTTTAACTCATTTTCTTTTACTTCTTACGTTTCGTCGTTCTCATTTTACTGATTTTCTGTAATTTTGAACTTCATTCCTAGAACCTATAATATCCTATAAAACGACGCTGTAAAAGCTCTCGGATACGTGGTGAGATAATTCGACAAACTTTCGTGAAAAATCGCTTTTGTTGCGAACGAAGAATGAAAGGATCGATGATTCCTTTGGCGGTGCTGCCTGGACGTGTCAATCCTTAAATGATACCCCGATTTTCGTCTTTGAAAAAACACAACCGGACATCTCAGGTGGAACTCGGATATACTTTATTTTTTCATACGCGTTCAAACACAAAACAAAGTTCTTTGTAGCTTTCAAAAGAAACTCGAATTGATCGAATAGCTTTATTCGTTAAAAAATTTCATACGAAAAGCATTTTTTTTTTCTCCTCGCACTGATCTTTTTATTTGTTCCTTATTTTCATGGTAAGAAAAAAAAAAAAATGGTTTCCTCAAATTTATGTAAATTAATATTTAAATTTTAAAGCGTGACGTATTTCGAAATTATAATTCAATTTTCCGATTCGTATTTTCACGCGTAACGTGTCACAAATAAATATGTACACACGGCATAGACGTAACTGAATTTGTTCGAAAAATTTTAGCCACATTTTATTACAGGTAGGACATACACGTGCGAATATTTATAACCGTCGCAAGGCGATATGCTTCTATAATTTCTCGGGGGATCTAAAAGCCGTAGCCGGTTGCAATGTGTTTTATATCCCGCAAGGGACATTCGAGATCTTCGATCGGTCGGCTCGGTGCTCCGGACGTGTAATTTTCCATCCCCAAAGAAAAAAGGTGTCTGAAAAGTATGCGTATAAACGGCGAAACAAATGCAACAAAAATGTTGAATAAAAGAAAAAAAAAAAAAATCGTGAATTATCCTCCCGGGATATATTGCCACTCTCTTTTTATCCTCCCGTGTTGAATTTGCATGTTCTAATCTTGGATATCAAATTTACGGAGCAGAATAAAAAAAAATTTTTTTTAAACTGCATGCATGTTGCACCGCCGTTACACGGTGCAGATACATCGAGAGTACGAATGTTGACACGAGTAACAGGAGACGATGCAGAAAAAAGGAAAAATGGCGGAGAGAGGGAGGAGAAATAATGGTGATAATAATAATAAAACGAAAAGGAATTGGAATAAAAAAGCAAATGCGGTAGCGAGTAAAGGAGAAACCGTGCGGGCAGAAATCAAGCTGATATGCGATAGTTTGTACATCAACGGCTCGAATAAACAGCATCTCATGTATTATACGTCAGGTGTATTATTTTGCAGCATATAATATCAGCTTGCCGTGTAAAGTTTTCAACGTGTTTTATACACAGGTATACGTCTGGTGTTAGTGACGTGTCCACATTGCACGCGTCGCGTTACGTTACGGCTCGTCTTACAGTCCTTCGCGAATTGAATTCGCATGTGCGTCGATACCTGCATCACCTGACCAAATTGATTATCGATAACTCGCGAGAAATGAATTGGAAACGGGTGAATCGGTGTTGCGAGCAGTGGTGGAAGATTGCGGGAAACCAAAAAGTCTCCGAAGTCTGTTCGGAGTATCAGCCGATCTCAATGTTTAATTTCGGAGCTTTCATTTTTCTACATCTTCACATTCTGTGCTTTATTCATTCGGGAATACAGACTGCAATGAAAATGGTTTTTCAGATAAAAGAGGTTTTGGTTAAATGAACTTTTGGGAAAACAGTTATTCTACTAGGTGATTTATCGAAACTCCCGATTACGTTGCACTGATTATTTGTAATTTTCAAAATTCGTGTCTCGAAAATTTCGGGTTTTCGACCAGTCGATTCCTCGACTTTTCGCTCTTTCGAGATTTTAAGCCCCACCGTAGTACAGTAAAGTAGAGAAAAAAAAAAGACAGTGAAAAGGAAAATGCGCAAACATTGTAAAACAGAGATTTTTACTTCTTCAAAAGGAAGTAGAACGGGCGAGGGGGGGGAGGAGAGAAAGAAAAATTCACCCCACATTTTAATGTTATCCCAAACGTCGTGTAAATTTCGTGTATATAACCGCAGGCGGTCTAGTCGAAGAGGAAAATGGAGAATGAGTGATACAACGTACGTGCTTCGAGTTCAGCCTCCGTTTTTCCTTTTCTCTTTCTTTCTCTTTGCGTTCGCTGCTTTTTGCATTTTTTTCGTTCCTCTATTTTATTTTTTTCAACCGTCACGCCACCGAGCGGAGGGAAGAATATTTTCACCGCGTGAATATTCAGCAGCGCGTGTACCGAGGATATCGTTGATAGGAGTTGGGAACAAAACTCGGGACGATACACTGACTCGTTTTGCAGTTCCGAGCTTCCGGTTTCAACATCCGGACCGTTTAGGGAACGACGGTGCAATTTTCACCAGGCTCAAAGTCGGTAAACCGAAAACGTATACGGTTTGGAAAAAAAAGTCTGTCAATATTTATCCTACTTTTTTTTTTGAATATTTTTTTCCCCACTGTTGCTGTTCTTGTTACCGTTTAACAGCGAGTTTTACACGATTTCCGCAATTTTCCATCCTTGGCAAAATATCGGAGTCGTTTTAGGGAATCAAAGTGGATATTACCGAACTTCAACCCTTCTTGGGGCGAGATAAAAATCGCTTCCTCTTTTCCCGGCCGTACACAACCCTCGATGTCCATCGTTGGATCTGTGTTCGTTCATGTCCCGCGTAGATGTGCGGACTTTGTTCGAAGGGTTGGGGGTAGTTTTGCGGGGCGCCAGCTCGTCGAACGTCGCCGCACACAATCGCCTAACGCGGCTGTGTATAATAACTGATATACAAAAAAAGTATACGGCACGTCGAAGGATAATAATAATGATAAGAATAATAATAGTAATAGCGATACCGGCAACATTTGCATATTGTAATAACAGCGAAACGTCTAGGGGAGAAAAATTGAGAGATAAGATAACCACGCTGATTCCTTATAATTCGCGGATTTGTCAGCAACAAAAAGGCCCGCGGCTTCCGGTAAAAGATGATCTTCCGCGGACCGGAAACGTACTCAATCACCGATCGTTTTTGATATTTTTTTTTCTTTTATCTCCAAGTATAAACCAGACTGCAGCAACTCGATGGAACGGGGTTGAGATTCTGAATTTAAAAAGTTCCGAAAGAGCCACATTTCGAAATATTTGATGGCGAAACTTGAAGTTCAGAGATCAAAGTTTGAGGGAACATCAAAGTTCCGAAAGTGCGAAAATGAGAAAATTTGAAAATCTGAAGCATCGAAATTCCGAGTGATCCAAGATTTTTAGTTCCATGAATTTCTGGCTTAGTGAAATTTCACCACTTTCTTTGTTTTGGATTTTCCATATTTTTACGTTTGTAACCCTGGTCATTCCGACTTTCGGTATTTCCAATATTTTTTACACCCACTCGTCGAGTAAACCGCGCTGTGCGATTATGTTTTAATTTTCCGAATGTTACTTTATGGTAAGTTTACTTTTTGTAACTCTGCTCTACCGTAACATGAATTTTCGGAACTTCGAACCATCGGCCTTCCGACCATTCGAAACTCTGTTGTTTCTTCAAAGTATGATTTCTTAACTTGAAGTTTCGCGATCAAATAATTCGGAATTAGGCGCTTTCGGAACTTCATCCCCTCTGAATCTGATTTCAAATTCAGCCCCTCGGTTCATCATCCCTCACGGAAATATCGAGCGAGCTGCAAAACACGGTAGCTGGAGTCAAGTGTTATTCAGAGAGGAAGAGAGAAGGGCAAGAGTAACAAAGGTGAGGATTCTGAAGTCCGAAGAGAATGGCTACTGCCACTCAAAAAGGGGTGGAGGGCGGCCTCCCTTCGTTCTTTTATCATTCCGACGAAGGTGCAGAGAGCGCCGAGGGCACTCAGTGAGCACGAGAGTTCTCGACTTGACTCTCTCTCTCTCTCTCTCTCTCTCTCTCTCTCTCTCTCTCTCTCTCTCTCTCTCTCTCTCTCTCTCTCTCTCTCTCTCTCTCTCTTTGCTCTCAGCGAGGTATCATGCCTGCTTACAAGTGAGCTTAATAAACAGCCCGGCCTCGAGAGCGCGCGAAACAAATCGCGATTTTTACCCCCGGCAAGAAACTTTTCGGCGAGCTTTCACCCCCTCCTTATAAGACTTTTCTCCCGTCAACCGAGACGTGGACTTTAATGCCTGAGGGACAGTCTTGTTGCCTACAGATTGCGGAGGTATGCTTTATCGCTGAACCCTCTGAAGAATTCACCCGCCAAACGGAGGACGAAGGACGACGTCCTGCTGGAAAAAAAAAAAAACAAAAAAAAACTTGGGGGAATTAGGAGGGAAAACTTATTCGACAGCTGTCTTGTTTTCACCGGAATTGTTTCCGCGGCAACTTTGTAGACTTCAAGCTGTGTGCGTCGTGTGTCACGGACTCGCTGCGAACTGGAGAAACGGGCCTTTTCAACTTTTTTTTTTGCATTCCTGCTTTGGTTAGTTATTTTTTGTTTTTCATTATTTTCCCCCAGATCCCGGCGAACTTGCATCGCCGACGTCGATGTTTCGCTCCCCATTCGTTTCCTGGACATTGAAAAATGATCTCTTTCTTCTGCTGCCCGCGTCTCTGAATCGGGTTAATATTTTAAACCACTCAAGCCACCCGAAAGGCCAAAACCACCACCCCAGCTTTTGGTCTCATCCTCGGTACCGTGTCAGTGAAAAACTTGATTTTCTGAGGGGAAAAAATGTACGAAATACGTTGGTACGTTCAGTCAACCCTAAAGAACCTCAAAGTGGATCCGTAATTGTGGAGAATTGCAAAAATTGCGAGGTTTTAGCAAAAGCTCTGTAATAAGTCGAATTAATTACCGGTATCTCTTAATTACTCGATGCTTTAATCCGGCTTAATCAATTCACCTTTCACCGTCCGCGAAAAAACCTCTCGTTGTTAAGCGTATAAATCTCTCGACGTTTCATTCGCTGCAGTCTTCGCTGTGCAGGATCATTCTACTATTATGTGCAGATATTTTAATCGGGTAGAAAAGAAATCGCCAAGAAAGCTGCTCTTTGAGCCAACCTCTCGAAATTTCCAGCTATCTCTTTCGCCCTAAAAGTTTTCCCCTTTTTTTCCCCGCTTCGCGGCGGCTTTGATTATTCCCGTACATAGCGTATTCCGCGATAACCGCGCTTCCAGAGCTTGCAACGAAAAGCGTATAGGTATACAATGAGAGCACTTCCACCATATAGATTCGGCATTCCACCTGGACCGTGTTCAGTTTTCTTCTTTCCGGTTCTATAAACTGGGGTTCTCGGTATTCGCGGAAATTCACGATTCTTGGCAAAGGATCCCAGGATTACGGATAACGCGGTGAATAAATATCAGAGACGATTTTCACGGCGTGGGAATGCCAAATTTTTTTCTACATTTTCTCTCATTCTTTGTTTGATACCCCGCCCCCCGGTTTAATTAAACTGATCCGACAAAGCTTTTATCGGAAATTATTAAACACTCGGAATCGTTCCTCGATTTTTATCCTCCGTTCTATTCACTCGCACATTCTTAATTCATTCCATTCATTTTCCCCTATCGCTTAATTATCCACTTATCAAGCATTTCATTCGCATTCGCGAGCATCTATGAATAAAATACGAAAAAATTTGTTACCCCAATTTTCACCGCGAAGTGGCTCATGCAGTTTTTAAATATAATTTCATCTCAATTTCCAGGAAGACTTTACACGTGTAGTTGTACGTGGTTCCTGCTCTCGGGTCCTTTTCACTGCGGGCAGTTAATAATGCGCAAGCTCCTCTTACCGCAGTTTTCTTTCATTATAACAAGTGGTCAGCAACAGCAGGTCTCGGTTAGAGCAACGAGGTCTAATCCCAGGCAATTAGTCTTCGCCCGGTTTTACCTCCAGGACTATTTTGTTCCTTTTATTTTATTTGTTTTACTTTTTTTTGTTTTCTCCCGTTCCGTCTCGTTTTTAGGACGATAAAGAAAGCCTCACGGTCAGCATTAGGTAATAAATAGGAGAAAAACACGAGCCCCTAATTAACACTCATTGCGTGAAATTTGGCCGTTTATTCTGCCAGAGATAGCAATTTAAACCGAATTCAGTCAAAAATTATCACAATTGTAATTCGTTGCTTGCAAATGATATGTATGTTTTTACCATATGATTGAGGGAAAAACAAATAAACAAAATGAAAGTTGAATCTACGAAGGTAGGAAGTTAAATTCCGGTCTCTTTTATGGCTTGTTTAAGGAATTGGAGCGAAGCTACACCCTCTCAACACCTGGAGGCGGAAGTCCGATATGTTGTCCACCTTGCAGCCCGCCACCAGCACCAACGGCTTACATTTCGAGCGCCAGAGCGTCGTCTCGTCGTCTGGGAGTCGGAGGACCTTCATCCCCGGAAAGAGATCCGCTCGGAAGATTGCTCAGGTTAGCTTGAATCGGTGTATTTTTGTCTATTTATTTTATTTTTTTTTTTCTTTAGAATTAACGAAAGCAACGAAGTTGAGAAAGTAGTCGGTTTCGGTTTTTACTGACCGAAAATCCGGACGGCACGGTGCAACTTTGAACTAAAACGCGTTTCCGGACTTTTGAAATTTCGCGAACCGAACTCGGATAGTCAGCCGTTTGTCAATTGTAACAGTTTCCATCCAACCTTCGACCGAAACTCGGCGGGCATTCTGCGACCGGAACATCGTTTAATCTTCGACGATCCGCAGAGTGCAAAACTCTACAAATTGAAATTTGTCGAACGTACTTCTGCGAAGTCGGGATCGGACTCGTGTATTGTGCGAATATTACAGAAGCGTGTTTTCCGTCCAACAAGGCATCGTTTCTGCGGTAGGTAAATAAATTCAAGAAAAAAGAAAGAAGCAATCAATAAGTGAATATAAATGAGGAGTAAAAAACCGCGAAGCTTGGTTCATTGTCGTCTGTTGGCGGAAGAAGGCATTACCATATCATGTTTACGGTATAAAGTACCGAAGCACATTTGCCGCGAGGTGCGCGGGGTGGGTATCTCGTTTGACTGATCAACCGAGTCAACATTTGTCGAATCCGGTTTCGCGTAGATCAAAGGTTACACGAGTACCTCAGCCGTGGTGGAAGGAGGAATAGATTTCAATTCGTGCTGAAATCGAACGGAATTGACGCTGCATCCATGATTCGGTCGCATGGCACTTTTTTCGCTACTAATTGCAGTAATCTTGAGGGGTTCTACGCAGTCAGGAGGCTCAAAAAAAAAAAAAACAGCAATTTTTCAAGGATTTTTTACCAGGCAACAGTATTTCGATTTATGGATAGAAAAAGTTATGTACATATTGGGGTAATATTGAACTTCGTTCTGATATATTTTATTTACAAAAATAATGATTTTTAAAACTGCTAGAGCACCTCTAAAAGAAGGCTTCTTCCGGTGAGCAAGATATCTCTAGACTGGATCATCCGAAGTGAAAAAACAAAAACAGATTTAGTTAATACGAGGTATTATCTGATCATTGATCGAACGAATATGCATAACATTAATTTCTCATAAAACGGTGGCTTTTAAAAAAAAATTTTCGCCTTTGTCTGTTTATGAAATGGAAAATATTTATCGGCGAGAAAAAGCCTTCGATCAAGGACTGGAAAATATATTCATAAAGCTTGCATAAAAATTTGATACTGATCGGTTCAGCCGTTTCCGAGAAATCTCGTTCACCGGCTTTGAAAACATTATTTTGAGAAAAACGCGTTCAAAGTTTCCAAAGCTCTTTCATACGCTCCAGGGCGTCTTTGAAATTATACGCGTAACTTTGAAAATATTTGTCGAATTGACGTGAAATTTTCAGCACATATACTTGAATGTATGAACATTACTGAAATAAAATTTAAGAAAAATCGATTTTTGAAATATCCAGACCAAGACCGACTGCATAATACAAGAAGAAAAATATCCCTCTGATTATTTTTGATTATGTATATAAGTTGTTGCATCGACTAATCCTCTCTCACGGCATTGTTGCAGATTCTTGAAGACCTTCTACAGGGAATTGGGGACCAGGGATCCACCCCACCTTCCGGCGTGGGCGGCTCCTCTACCTCTTGGCACCCTCTGCCCGGCTCATTTTCAGCCTCATCTACAGCTGATTCACAAAAGCGAGCAGGAGCATCGCCTCGAGAACATAAAAATCGACCAGATCTTCGCTCCCGTTAGGGTGAGTCGATTTTCGCTTTGGTTAATCAACCCCTTTTTGATACGTTTGCATTAAGGTAACCGTTTTTAACCCCTTATTGCATAAATTGTGAAGGCAATGGAATAAAAATTGTACATTTACTCGAATAGTTAACGGAACAATTGGAGATATTTCTTGTGAAACCAGGCACATGGGGTACCTGAAATTTCACAGTATGTTTAGGGTTGGACCGGCCGATAGAGGACTGCGCAATATTACCGCGTGCACCGAACAAACAACACGCAAACGGTATCGCGAGTTTTCCGTGCCTGGGGGAAACGGAGGACGGTGGAAATTGGGCAGTGTGCCATTCCGACTGTTCATGTTATGATTATACAGATAATTGGAATTCCCCGGTCTACCACTGCATTACGAACGGCTTTTCGCAGCTGCAAACACTCGCGCATTGTACACGCGACAGTTTCAATCAGATTATAAAAGTGGTAGAGAAGGATCGAGGGATGATGTGACGCAGAAAAAACATTCAAGACTTTTGTACCACGGAAGTAATTGGAACCAATTTTACTCGTGAATGAGAAAGAGATACAATTTCCAAGAAGAGGAGGGATAGTTTGAGTGACGTCGACTGTATGATTAGCCCCGTTTTCACCGGTATAAAATATAACCGGAAGAAGTTCCCCGGGCGAAAGGGATCCTCGATTTTTACCGATCACGGTTCAAGGAAGGAATCAGGCGGTGGAAGAAGTCGAAACGGGGTGGGATTCGCGGGGTTCTTCAACCGTGGATAAACAGATGAGACGAGGCTACCTGGAGCGGATCAGAGAGTATCGCGGGATGTATTTTATTGTTGGTGAGATACAGGCACGGGAAGAGAGGAAGAAAAGAAGAAAGAAATAGACTTCCGTCGGTTTATAGCTTCAATCCTCCGAGTAGCGGGTAGCCAGTTCTGTTCTCCGAAACAAACCCCTACGCGAGAAGCGCGCACACACGCGATATAACGCAGCCCAAGATATCAAACCAAAGTATGATAAATTGGCAACGAAAAACGCGCACGCCAACATTTTTACGAGGAACGAATAATGCCGTTGGAATTGTAGTGTGCGTGCGGCGTATATTCATCGGTACCGATATTGCGATACCGAGAGTTCTGTGCACGTTTTTCTCGCTCTTCTGATGCATCACTTTGCTAATGGAACCAGCTCGAGAAGAAACGATTTTTCTCCAGTTTACGGTGCCTTCCTTTTTCTGATCATAGCGAATTGCGCGATTTCGAGGTTTACCTTTGTGCAAAAGTACCAGGCCTGGCTTGGGGGATATTATTTTCAATTTGTGTCTGACGTCGGGTGGAAACTGGGGGACAATTCTGTAAACTGGTTCATACTGTCGCTAATTATACTAATGCTTCCAAACTGCCACCGCGCTGGTCGCTTCAATGGAATGCAAATTAGTATCTGATGCAAAGGTGGAGAGGTTTCTGTGCCGGTTGGACATGTTACGTATAGGTATATGTATAAATGTACCTCGAGAACTAAACTGTATTCAACGGTGCTTGGTTTACATGGAAATGTACTGCTGGGGGAGGGGCTGTATTATTTACATACTTATGCGTATCGCTATGCATATGATATAATATTATACACGACGTTCTCTCGGGAGAGTAGGCACATCCTAGCTGTATATTTAAATTTACGAAAATTTGTGTTGCTGGGTGAATCGTGCCTCTGTAAATGATCTACATATGTATCTAGATATGCGATATAATATCTGCAGCGCGGATACGGGCACTTGTAATGTAATTGCTTTACGCGTCGTTGCACAGAATCAGGTGAACCGTGCACGGTAATATTATTACCATATAAAGCTCGAAAATTGTCGAGATCAAACGGTAAGTTCGACTTTTACCGAAGCTATCGAAACACTCTGGAGTTGCACTTCTTTAACCTTTATGGGTGACCCACACCTCTTAAACTTCTGAGTTGGCGCGTAAAAATAAAATACGTATCGAATATTTTTAGGTCCCCTGAAAAATATCGCAAAATGAATGAAATCGGCGATATGCATCTCGGGTATCTTCCAACGTACTCTCACATCGAGAGTAGACCTCAACCAACGAATATCAATGAATTCCAGCTCAGTGACGGCTCGGTGTCGGAAGCGCCTCGTCGAGTGGCTATCGAAGGAGGACCAGGCAGCGGTCGAACGACGCTGTGCCTGCGGCTTTTGCACCAATGGGCGACTCAGGTCGACGGCGGTTCACCGGCACTGGCGCTGATCGTGCCGCTCCGTGAACTCCGGGGAAGTTCGGTGCTGAGTTACCTGTCGCGAGAGCTACTGCCACGGACATCGGGGCTGGGGGACGCGGCTACCCAGGTGTGGAGAACGCTGCACCTGATGGAGGACCGCGTCCTCTTCGTCCTGGACGGGTACGACGAGTGCGTGGGAGGCCGGCCCTCCCTCAGCGACGCGATCGACCTCTTGGAGGGTCGCCTCTTCCCCGACGCCCGCATCCTGGTCACCTGCTCGCCCAAGAATTCCGGGGCCCTTTCGCCCCTCGTTCAGAGACGCGTTAACCTCGCTGGCCTCGAGTGGCCCCACGTCGAGAGATTATGCGCGGCCTATTTCATCCACAACGACATCGCCGATCGCGTACGCGACTTCCTCGAGGTCCTTAACGCCCAGCCGCAACCCGTTCGACAACTTGGACAACATCCCCTTGGATGGGTTATGCTGTGTTCGCTCTACCAGGACTCGGGTACGTTGTACGCTATATTGAACTAATTTTTGGGGGAGGGTTCGATTCGAAAGGTAAAGGCTGGGCGACGGATTCGTTATTATTAACTCAGAGCACCAATGAACAGCTCGCATTTCAGGCAAACTAGATGAAATTAATTGTCCAAAACTTGTATTAAAGACAGTAAGTTCGACGTCCAGAGGATAGTTAATCGTTGTAATCGCGACGTACTTTGGTCACAACATCTTAGAAATTGCAAGAAATCGATTTCATTTGTTCAAAATCAGCTTGAAATAACTTTGAAAACGATTCTTGATCCGTAATTGCATAAACCTTTATTTCGCTTATAGGAATATTTGTAACGCGTAGATTGAAGTTATTGCATACGTAAATGAAAAACTTGAGGTACTAAATAAAATACTTTTTTTTTTTTTATTGAAGAATACAAAAAGAAAAAAAACAGTCAATTTTGAAGGTTATATTTTTGCATTAACGAAAAGTCCAAGTTTCCAATCACGAAGTAACCGAAAGCGAAACGAAACGTGAATTCTTCGCGGACGATTTTTTCGATTTTGGCAAAAGACTGAGAAAAAAATTCTCCATCCGACATTCCCCGTGTCATTTATTTTTCCACCTTCGCTCTCATGGCTAATTAAAAATTCCTTCACCCCCTTCAGGCAGCCTCCCGGAGGAAGGGAGCGCACTGGTCCAAGCAGCGGTGAAATGCATCGTAAAGCGAAGCCTGGACCCGCCACTCTCCTACACCGAAGAAATACCGGGTCACTGCAGAAAGCGGTTGGAGGACTTCGGCCGACTGGCTTTGGGAGCGCTCCGCGAGGGGCGCTGCTGCTACACGGAGGCGGAGCTTCGGGCCCGAGGTGGGGGGTTAGAAGTGACGCGTCTGGGTTTCCTCACGCGGGGCCTGACCTTTGGCCAGCGCAGGAAGCCCGAGCTTTTCACACCGATCCACGCGGCAGTCACCGAGTTCCTGGCCGCCTATTACCTAACCTCGGTTGCTCAGTACGCCAACATCCTGCGCCGAGAGCTGGAGGGCCTTCCCGCCGGTATAATCGGGCACCTCGCGGGCCTGCTGGGCCCCAAGACCCACCTGATCCTAAACCAGCTCTGCCCCCTCGAGGTTCCGCCGCGGGCCGTCTTCTCCCTCCTTAAATCGGCCGGCGCAAGTGACGGCAACATCACCGCCGTCTGCAGGCTCGTCGGTGCTGGCCCCGGGTTTGGGCCCGCTCCCAACGAGCCTCGCGTCGCTCCCCTCGTCCACACTGTTCCTATAGAGCTTGAGGGCTGGGCCCGCATCCTCGAGTCCTCCGCCTGCACGCTCGAGGCTCTCGAGGTCGTTTTTCAGGTCGAAAGAGGCTCGGATCCCAGGTTTCTTGACGACTTTTTTGAGGCCCTTGCCGCAAACGAGAGCGTCAGATTGGTCAGGATCACCTCGCTTCTCGGGCACGAGTTTCCGGTGGACGAGGCTCAGCGGCTTGCTCGTCACCTGAAGAGCGTGCTCGGGAAAAATCGACTCAACGATTTCGAACTCGTCATTACCTGTCTGGAGGAGTCGGCGCATGACAGGTGAGTCGATTCGATTAATTCCACAACTCACCGTTTCTTTACGCTTATACATGTGTTAGAAAAATCTTGGTATCGGTAACTGTTGTAATCGTACGAGAAATGAAAAGTTCACTTTTTAAAATTTGGGAAATTTGATAAGGCTTGGTTTTATTTTCGCTGATAGTATCTAATATACAACTGCGTTATAGACTCGGTGGGTATTACTAAACAGCTGCAGTCAGCTGGACTTCGTAGATTTGTTTCAAAGCTGAAGCATTCCTTTTCAATTACAACACTCCTGCCGAAACGAGGCAAATTTCGCAGCACAGTATCAAGAATATTCAATTAAACCGGATTACTCCGCCTGTGTATACCGAAGTATACACCCTGTGACTATTCCGAAACCCAGATAACTCGAGGGTCACAATGCTCGGCGCCTCTACTCGCATATAGACTGCAGATTGTGCCGGAGAAGTTTGTCGAGTCGATGTAACGGCGGGGTTGCATATAATGCAGCGTGTGCATGCATTGTTATATTTTCAGCTTATACCGTATCTGTATCCATATACCGTAGAGGTTTACGTAACTTTGCACGTAGAACTTGTCGCTCAAACTTCCGAGCAGCAAGTACTTTGAGTATGTATCCGAAGCGTTTGCCGCGATCCGTATTACCCGGTTCATCATAGACATCATACACACGTCGACCTATCGTCGAACTTTCAAAGTACCCCGGGTCTTCCATCTCGTTAATAACACGCTTACCATTATACGCTGTAAGCCGAGAGTTTTCTGTGAAACTCAACGCTGAACGCCTGCCGACAGGCAACCGAAGCTGCACTTTGGATATTTCGCCGTGAGTGATGTAGCTTCGGTTGCCTATCGGCAGGCGTTCACCGTTGAGTTTCACAGAAATTCACCGATATAATATAGAAATGCGAAATGTTTTATTGTACTCGATTTACCCTTTGAAGCGTACACTTTTCGTTGCAGTTCAAATTTCTTGAAACTGTGTATTTAGAGGTTCTCGAGGTCATCAAAAATGGGGCCAGATCTGAGAAACTTTCGAAAGCGAAAATGGTGGGTCTAATATGAGCGAATAGAATCAAATTTTATATTTAGAGCCCGCCGTATTGGATCCGCCATCTTGAGTTTTCAAATTCTGACGACGGATTCGTTTTCAGCGACCCCAAAAACCAAAGATTACCGAGTTCCGCTTTTCTAGTCCCCATAGCTTTCCCAGAATTACATTTATCCTGCAAAAACAGACATTTTCAACACTTTGTTTATTTATTTATTTATAGCACTAACTATATTCGCGGAATCATCATAATCCCTATTAAAACAACAACACTGAAGTCTCAGAAGTCCAATTGTGCAAAAAAATGACTGCGATATCTAAAAAGTTAAATATAAAACTTGAATAACCGATTCAAAAAAGGTGTCTCGTATACGAGACGCTGTACCGCAAAGGGTTAAACGATAATCGAACACTTACTCGGAGTAGACGAGGGGAAAATTTGTCAATTTTTTTTTTTCGTTCTTCAATTCAGGCTCGAGTGCGTTGTCAGCGCACTCTGTCGGGGCTTGGCCAACGCCTCGCCGCAATTGGCTCGCTTAGTTTTGGACATGAATTTGTCCGGTGAACAAGTTTCAAGGGTCTGCGAGGCCCTAAGAAGCTGCGTCCAGGTCCAGGCTCTCCATTTGCCCCATCTGGGATGTGGCCGTGAAGGACTCGCCTCGGTCGCTGAACTCCTCAAGGAGCGGCCTCTCCTCGCCCTGAATCTCGCCGGAAGTTGGGGTGCCAAAAACGAGGATCCGTCAAGCTCGGGAATCAGCATGGGTGAGTTAATCTTTTGCCAATTTAAAAAAGGAAGAGGAAATTTTATAATATAAATAATCAATACGTCATCAAGAATTTGATATATATATATATAAATACAAATTATCGTACGGTGTTAAGTTTATAATTTCATTTTTAATTCTCTTTTCTTTTTCCTCTCTTTGTTTCTTTATCGTCGAAGATCGTAAAGTGAAGAAATCCTTGAAAACTTTACCCCCCTGTTTACGTATCGTCATCCTAGCCTGATGTGTAATTTTAATCCTAATATTTTCCGATACGAGGTGATCGTTGCCAAGGAATGAGAACAAAAATAATGGGAAAAATTATTGATACCAGTAAAAAACAAAAAAAAAATAAATAAATAATAAACAAAAATAACGACGAAAAACACGAGAGGGAGAAAAAGGGGGGTTTGAATGCGGATATAAAGTTTGGATATACCTAAAGTGCGGACGGAGTTTGGGAAGCTGTATCAATTTCGGTGTACATACCTAAGCACGATTCCCGTTTCTCGATATATCGCTATCTTTTATATATACGGTTATACGTGCCGCAAGCCGAGAGATATCATTTGAATATCAGCGTGTCAGCAAACAGCCTATTTTCAAACTCTTCGAAAGAGGGAAAAAGAGAGAGAGAGAGAGAGAGAGAGTGAAAGATGGCCAAGGATATATATAATATATATATATTCCCGAATTTCAGCTTCCCGCATTCCGCGAGTTGTAGCTGCGTAAACATTTCTATACACACGTGATACGGGTGACGTTTGCGTATCTTTTGCCGGAGTTTATAGGATGAGTGATTCATGCAAATATCACATTTTTACTATAACACATCTGTACCTGACAAATTTGATTTCTCCATATCTTTCGCACAACTTGCGTCAATTTTTCTTTTTCAAATACGACGTGAACGTAATAAATTTAACGAATTTCGTTATACATACGATAAAATGATTGAAGTTTTCAATAATATCTTTAAACGCAACGTAGGTTGAATTTTTTTTGTTTTTTTGTTTTTCAAAAAATTTCAAGCTAACCATGGTGGTTTCCAGTGATCCCGGAAGTCCTTGAGGTCCTGGAAATGTTCTTGAATTTGCCTTATCCTTGAAAAGTCCTGGAAATAATCTATTTTTAAGATTTGCCGCGAACGATATATTTATTTGTGTTTACTGAGTAAAAGTATTTTTAAAAATTGGTTACTCTTACTTTGGCCGTATTTTTATTTCTTCCTGAATGTTCTTGAAAACCAGGAAATGTCCTCAAAATGTCCTTGGATTTTTTGTGATCACGCGTAAAAAACTAGCAGCATAATTGTTAAACTTGACAAATCCCTCCCCCAAATTTTCTTGCGAATACCGCAAAATCAAGACTCTGTATACGTTATATATATATATTGACAGGGTTATTTAAATTTCGGCAAACTCATTTTCCCAGTATGTATTACGAAGGTATTACCTATCACACTGCATACATACATATATACATATATAAATATACTCTGTAGACTTCATGCGAGAAAATTGAAGATCCTTCTTCTACGGTAAAACAGGCTATATTATAATACAGGGTTAATATGAATAAAGATGAAGGCCTATTCGGTTAAAAGACGCCTGGCAGCTGAATGTTGACGAGAAGTGCGCAGGCTGGTACAGCTTTAAGCTTTGGCTTTATACCCGGGGAATAAATTCGCGATTTATAATTCGCGCGCAGCATCTCGCGGCTTTTCAACGCACCAGACAACGCCGATATTAATAAGAATTTCGCGAATAAGGGGTGTGAAGGGGGTGAGATGCGTCAGGGAGCGGATCCCCGACAAATTCCGATTTCCAACCGCGAGTATATTCTCCCAACCCGCTTAATTCCACCGATTCGCAACTCGCGATTATCCCGCGTATTAATCAACAGTGTCAAGCCCCGTTCTCATCCCTCCTTAATGGGTTATACGCAATAGCTGGTTCCTCCATTTCCACCCCCTGTTTTACCGCCCCCGATTTTGCCCACCCTCACCGCGCCCCGTCTCATTCACTTAAGACGAACGAGAGTTCGCCAAAAGCACTCGGGATTGCGGTAATCTCGTTGCGCGTTGCTCTGGTTATACTCTGTAATGTTGTTCGTTATTCAAGTTCAACTTCTAGTAGATTAGAGAAAGGGTGAGAGGAGAGATTGAGATTCGGCGTGGCTAACAAACCGGAAGAATTAATTCTCTCCGACTTGTGGAAATGATAACTTTCTAACGCGTTCATTGACGCGAGAATATTAAATTAACAATATTTACAAATATTTGCATTACACTATGTGCGTATACGTAAGTACGCGAGAGGAAATAATTAAAAACAGACTGAAAATATAACAACAATATCATCGGACAAATAATACCCGAAATTCTTCACCGAGATATTTTCGACAACGTTCAATATTGTTTTTCTCCTCGTCGAAAAGTTTCTCTAATACTTTTGCGTAGTCCTCCACTTGTTATTCCCGGCGAATTGATTGGTGCTATAAATCAAGGATTGCTGCGCGACCTAGAAACAAGCGGGGGAAAAATAACTCCTAGATCGTATTATTTTAGCGACGCTGTAATAATTTCTCGTCCACGAAATGAAACTGACGACGCACCGAAAATCCAATACTCGAACAACTTTTTATTTTATTTTTTTTTTTTGCCGAAAATTAAACAAGAGAAGAAAGAAAGAAAAAAAAAAACACAGACACGGAGGATCCAATTCGGTTTGAAATTTATCGCCTAAACTATGCAGGCGACCCGATAATTGGCGCCTGCAGAATTTTTCCACGACTCATCTACGTCCCTCGGTCTCTTGTTTTTCACCCCTCCGACCTTACGGGGTCTCTTTTTTCCCTCGTATTATTTTATTTATTTATATCTTTCTCACACCAATTAATCCGTCAGCGTTTTTCGCCCGTCTTTCTTTTTCCGCCAGTTTGGACTTTTATTGCGCGCGTTCCGGCGATCAGAAATACTCGACGTTGGGTCAGGTCTCTTCTTGTAATGATTTAGCGACTTCGGAATACAACCGCGTATCTGTCTTATCGCCGCTTTGAAATGGGTTGACAGATCGATTGACGACGGGAAAAAGAATCTGGACGATGAGTCGAAGACTCTTTTCTGTCCGCGTAACGCTGTCCCTTATTTTACGTGTATGAAACTCCTCGAGGCGACAGTTTACCGATAGTTTTCTTCCCCCTTCGCATTCTCTTCCACTTTTTGTTACTCTCTGCATTTTTTATGCCTCTTATCATCTTCCACCCCAACAGATACTTTCTCCCTTGTACAGTCCCTATTTCCCTCCTTTCTTTTATGTATATTTTTTCATCTTTCGTCTAACGCAGATTGAATTTTTGAAAAATCTGTCACACGTGTTCCTGCAGTGAAACTGCGAAAAGTCGTAAAATCGGGATAAAAGCGTCGACAAATGATTTGCAAAAATGGATAACAGTCAACGATTTTGGATATTCTTCGCCATTTTTATAATCATTTTTAGGGGGTGTCACAGCTGCGAGATAAAAGAAAATTTCATCCCCTGAGACGCCTCTCGCGTTTAGGTATAACTTATTTAATAGATAATTGTTTCGACAAGCAGCGTAAAATTGTTGTGTCTAATATTGAAAATCCATGATAGATTTGTTATCGGTTGCGCACTTTGTCGGTAGGTATTTTTCCCGGAATTGCGGAACCACTCAGACCAATTGCCCCTCGCCTCGAGGTTTAAACTTGACGTAGACGTATTGCAGAACTGTCGGGTATTGAGGAAAGAGGGATAAAGAAAGAGAAGTTCAGACACCCGTTTTCAATTTACTTCTTCTATTATCGCGCCCGTCCGTCCGAAGGCTGATAATTGCCAATAGAAAACGATTTAGATACCTTCGGAGAGGTGGAAATGGAACTTTCCTCTTCGGGGAAATGCGAAAACGAATTCGTCAACGTCGCCGCGATTTTTCCTTCCCCGGAGAAATAAAACGAGCCGAAACGCTGAGGTGAAACTTCGTCAAAATACCTACCCAAGTTCGGAAGCGCGAGTTCGTGAAGTGGAGAAAATTTCGAGAGCTTTAACGCGAACGTGAGGGAGAATAAACGGAATAAGCGATCGAAACGACGCATTCTCAGGACTTGTTCACGAACTGCACGAACTGCAGTCGCTTTTGCAGATGAAAATAGAGGACGAGGAGCGAATTGCCACGTGTTGTGAATGTGCCACCGAACCAGGCACCTCACGTTTTCGTATGCTAACGCCGTATATCCACGGCCAGTGCAGGATCGAGAGATTAGGTAGAAGGCTTGAAATTCCAAGTTTCAAAAGTTCAGAGATGCGAATTTTTTACCGTTGAAACTCAGTGTAAAGGAATCAAACGTTGAATAAACATAAATAAACCAGAAATGGCCACCAGGATAAAATTAATCGAGTCCAAAAAAATCATCCAACATGACTCGATTGAATCGATAAAAATTAACCGATTATTCGATTATTTCGTATTGTTTTGAAACGATGCATATAAAACAAAAATTTCGTAAATTTCAGTATGCGGTCTTAATAGCGGAATTTTTTTTTGTTGATAATTTACAGTTTCATTAAAAATATTTTTCAATTTCAGGCACAAATATTCAAATAGGTACTTATTGTTAGTAATTAAGACAATAATCGCATAAATTGACTGTGTATTGCATCGTTCGTGGTGTTAAAAAAACAAAAACCGATTGTGAGATAAAATTATCGAGTCTCTCGATCAATCAATTATAGTCGATGAATCGGGAAAAAAGGATCGATTTAATTCGAAAATCGTTTGTTTTTCCTCATTTTCATCTTAAACTGACCCCTGCAAATTTCCATTGATCAGTGATTCCTTTTTTCAGGTTCCGGTTCTGGTTCGGGGAGCAGCGGTTGCGCTTCCAGCACCCTCGGAACTCTGCCTCTGAACCGATGCTACTCGTCGCTTCCTCGCGGAGCGCCAACGGCTTACGGAAGTCTGACGAGGCCCGCGACCCTTCCTCGACTTCCGCTGGGCCTTGGGCCTGTCCCTATGCCCACCGACAGGGAAAACGGCAGCAAACGCAACAGCGACAGCGTTCTCTGTCATCGACTACCCCTTCTTCATCCCCTGCCGACCTGCGATCTTCCGAGTCATCAGGGTACCGGTTTTCACGAGATATTCAGCGCCATAAGGTGAGCATTTCCCCTGGTATTTTTTTCTTTCTTTTCAAAAATAGAAGGGTCGCAATATCGAATTTTTAAAGGAGTAAAAACTTAATTTATTGAATTTAAAAGTAGGGAAAATCGAGGTATGAAGGAGTAGAAAAATAAAAAGGTCAGAACACGGAATTTCGAAATTTCAAATCTTCGCAATTCGTCTTGATATTAATATAAAGTCGTGTACGGATTTCAGAATTTTGGTTCTATGTTTTGACCTTTTTATATTTTGTTTTTCATTATTTCGACTTTCTATATTTTCGATTTTCTATACGTGGACTTTCTACACTTCGATAATTCTGCGAATTAGATTTTATAGTCTTTGAAAATTTGATATTTGGGTCCCTCTATTAATCGGCTATTCCTCCGTCTTCTGTTTGAACATCAATTTTTTCATCACCCTAATGAAGGGTTGTAAAATTTACATAGATTAAAGAATTTTTTTAAGAAACCATTTCGCAGATTATTTTTCTTCTCTCAATTTTTAGTGACAAGTATCCGAAGAGTTTTTTATCCCGATAATTATTGTTTCCAAACGTTTCTGTTACTTTCCGATCTTTTCTCAACATTTTTATTCCTTTCCAAAAGTGATGTACAAATTTTTTTTACTTATCTCATTCGTCATGACGACTTAATTCAAATCTATTAGAATCGAAATCCACATACCTCTGTTGATTTTAATATTACACATACGTATTGTACATAATTCATAATTTGAGAAGTAAAAGAGTCGAAGAATCGACCGTGAAATAGTTCTGCATATATTTTTCTTGGGGGAAAATTTTACTTCTTCCACCTCGAGGAGTAAGACGCGAGGGTAAAAAATTCATGGATACCATTCGTGCTTCCCTTATATATGGCGGTTCTATAGAACGATGGATCTCTTGAAGGACCACCTCTCAGGCGGTATAATAAACCTGCAGGAAGCGTCTCTGGGGCAAACATTCTTAACCCAATTCCTAACGAACGATTGTAGAAAACTCACCCCTGATAAAACGTGCCACCGATATTCAGCCGCTGATCAGAAAGTAAGAGAAGAAGGAAAAAAAGATTATTTCCACCGTCGAGTGGCGTCGCATGAAAAATGTGACGGGATTTTAATTAACTCATTATTACACGTGTGATAAAATCTACATTCGTATGTACGTACAACACAAACATTACCGTATATAATTCTAACACCTCGCGGAATCGATGAGATATTGCTTGAATATTTAACAAACAGATCAGCGAACTCTTACAGTTTTGTATGATAAAATACGGTTCGAAAATTTCAAACTGTTATAAATCAGTGAAGTATTGTTGATAAATTCACGGGGCTGAGTTTTAATTTCCGCACTTTTTTCCCGTTCACGTGTATAAAGAAGGTAGAGAGGAGAGAGCAAATTGCAGATGAAGTCAAGAAAGAGAGTCGAGTATTCGTTAAGGTCACAAAGTGATAATAATAATGTAAATAATAATTATCTTTTCTCGCTGTGTAAAAATTTGCATTACTCGTCGCTGTGATAATTGAATGAATAATCTTGAAAAAAAGCGTTGCTGGCCCCTGTATAATTTCCCCTTATTTCCGCCTTCGTGTAAATTATATTGTAGTAAATCGATTATCTCCCCAAATCGATGAGGTAGACCCATTCTCTCGCCCGTTTACCCTCTCGAGTCTCCTTCTTCTCTCCTTTGCCAAGTTCCACGGCCGAACTCCTTAAAAGCATTCAGTGAATTGAGTGCCTAACTACCAAACGCCCGTCGAGCATCCATTAGCCAACGCTTCGTCATTTTCTACCCCTTAACGCCTCCCCGAGGCGTTTGCGGTTGTGCAAGTTTCAACAGGCAGGGGGAGAGTTTTCAAAAACGTTCGATTTTTGTCGAACGTCTCATTTACTCCACCGCGCTTTTCAAGCCTCGTGATAAAGTTCGCTGTCATTCCCTCCAACGATCCAAGAAGTCCGTGATAATAGCGCTAAGCGATTCTTCTGACGAAGAAAGAAAAAAAAAAAAAAAAAATGCTACAATAAATTGAATCACAGCGAACAAAGATAACAATCAGAACAGAGTTACACAAGAGCAGGAAGTCGGCAAAGCCTTCGCGGCTCAGAGTGTAATAATCGAAGAATTTCAACCAACGCGACGGTTGGATGTAAGGAAAGATGGAATGAAGAAAGGGGGAGTGGGCGGAAAATCATGGAAACAAAGAAGCAAGGAAATCCGGTAAAATTGTGGTAGCTGAAATCCTCCACCCCCTGGCGGCTAACCGTTGTTTTATTGTTCATTCAATTTGACGGGTTTGCGAGCGATGCGTCTGGTTACCTCTGACACTTATAACGCACGTATCACAGCCCTCGGTCCTTTTTCGTGATCGATGGGGCTTCGAAAGCAGCCCCATGCCGCGGTATCATGTCTGTCCATACGTCATGAGTGTGTATGAAATATCGCGAGGCGGGGGCGAGGAAAAGTTCTCCTTGAAAAAGCTTTAGAAATGTTTCGTTTCCTTTTATTTTTCACGAGAGGGAGCGAGGGCGCGTCGATGCTATATGTATATTCACGTGTTATACGTATGTACATACGTACGTATATTCGCCGCGGATGGGTTGGGAAATTTTCCAATTTTCCCATTTTCGCCAATGAAATTCAGAATTGTAAACAACCCTCGGCGGTGAGCCGGTGCAGATTACACGGATGACTCTCATTTGGCAGATCAGCAACAGCAAACGATTACATCCTCGATTTCCATTAATTCATACCCGTATTGCGTTACAGCAATTTTGACCGCGTATTTCACGGTTTTGCTGTTCCGAAAGGATTTCCGCGAGTTTTACCACGCGCACTTGTTACGAGATATAAACTGCCTAACGAACAAACATTATTCGAAAAAAGATAAACAACCTGCTGTCGCGTTGTTATTGCACACGCCCCGCGATAAGGCAATATTTTTATTTATTTATTTATTTATTTTTTAAAAAACCGCGTAAACTCACGGGGTCGGGATATTAACGGGCTAAAATTATCCACCCCCTGGGGCTGATCGAAACTCGTCGTCGATCGTGCGTAACAGCGAGAGTATGAATTATAACTCAACGTCAAATGACGTTCCTACCGTCGAGTGCGGTAGCAACAATTTAACAGAGTACGGTAAATAACGCTTGGAAGCTAGAACCCCATTTTAATACTCGGGTTTGTAAAAAACGCGTCTTGAATAAATTTTACCCTACAATTTATTGTTCTCCTCGCGATTCGACTAATCACAACGGAATTAAATTTCGCTGCAAGCTCGAGTCACGCGGTCAAGTTAATTTCCCTTACGTTTCTGCTCACCTTTTACGTGCGGCTATTAATTACCGCAATGCCCAAAATTCCGAGGAAAAAATTTTTGCCAACGCGTCGATGCTTTTACGCCGCTTTCAGAGAGCCGAACTGCAAACTCCGGTCCTTGAACGTGTCCAAATGTCTTCTGGGAAGTCTCGACGCCGGATGTCTCGCCGAGACTATCAGACTGGCCCGAAATCTCGACGCTCTAAGGGCCGCAGGAGCCTCCCGACCAGCCGACATGATGCCCCTGGTTCTGGCCCTGACCGAGGCCCCCTGTCTTCAGCTCCTGGATCTGGCGAGTCCTCGATTAGCCCTCGACGATCATCCGTCCCGACTGCTGTGCCACGCACTCGCCAGAAATTCGACCCTAAAGCTACTCAGTCTGGAAGGATGGACGTTTAGAATAGAGGTGAGTCTTTATTTTTTCTTTTATTAATTACAGATACAGATTCCTGCACCGACACAGTTACCGACAGTTAGCCAAAACGCAAACCCTATTCTAGAATGCTTTAGGGTGGATGATATCCAGTGATCGCAATTCCACCATGGGGTGAGGGTGAGAATTTCGACATATTGAAGAATCCAATAGGATTTCAAAATTTATACAATCTAAGGGGTAAAGAGTTGAAGATATAACAGTCCTACAAAAAAATCTGAGATTGTCAGGATTATGAGAAATATATCAGATGAAAGTGCGCGTGGATTTCTATACTTTGTTGTTGCTGCATGTTGAAATTCTGGAAAACGTGTAATCTACATCTTTGCGTGTTTGAAGATTCGGTATTGTTACGGGAATTCTGTTACACAATGACGAAATTCGCCAGCATCGCTATGCGGTATGCATGCACAGTAATTAATTATCGATCAACGGAAAGAAGCGATTGTTTCGTGTCCTGCTAATTACCCGTCTCATACCGTCTATGGTTACATAATAGGTACACGCATACAAGGCAAACAACAATCTACCCCTCATACACACGAGTGTGTACGTGTACGTACAAGTACACCGAATTTGCTCGCCTCATTCGCCTTAAACCATCGTCGTGCGTAGCCGAGGCAGCGGAGACAAACTCCTCAGCACCTCGAAACTTCCTGAAATAATGGCCGGTATTCTGTTATCCAAACCCCCGGCAGCACCAACTCGACGGTTAAGCTCCTCGCAATAGACGAACCTCGTTAAGGCATCCCCGAGTTTACCAACCCTTGGATTATACGCGGAATTCTTTGTAAGACCGCGGAGAACTTTGTAAGCGAAGAAACACGTGATTTTGTGAATTTTTTAAAAGACCCCCAAATTGTACTTCATTTTACATCGTATTTTTTTTTTCATTTTTCACTGGTAAATTGAAGCGGTAAATCATCGAGTAAATATAAATAAGTATTCCAATCGCTGAACGAGTATATTATACCTGTATGCCTATAATGCGCACGGCACGAGTTGGTAACAAGTTTTTTATTCCGTAACAATATATCCTTTTCCGTGATATTACCTGCAATAAATTTCACAGCTTGGTGGGGGCAAAGAGGCAGAGAGACGGGGTTTTTCGGGGTTGGTGGCCCCCCCCAAAATTTGCATGAGAATACGCGTTACTTAGCGGGCCCGTGGGTATAGAGCGAGATAGCTGAACAGCAGAGGTGTAATATAAAATACTTGTATAATATCTGGAGGCGGAAAATACGGTCAGCGCAAGAATAACACAAGCATAATAATTCGCAAATGAAATTATTAGAAATTATTATATACCTATGGTGTGTGTATATATCGCAACTGCAAGCTGCCGCGCGATTCACGCCGGCGGTGGGATTCGAGCAACGAACAAAGGGAGATTTACCTGCGCCCTATTCACAATCTGCACCCCGCGATGCCGCCTGGTATAATACCTGCAACGATTCTCGAAACAATAGGCCACCCCCGTAATTCCCACCCCCGCATTCTCCGACAGAATGCAGGGAACCATTTGGCTAGAAATGTTAGCGAACGCCGAGATTTCAAACGCATCGAATCTGGATGTAGACAATAATACATCGTCCGATCGATGCTGAATTGCATTATGCAGGATTATTGTGGGCGGACCATTCCTGTTAATTTTATTTCTCTAAAGATAATTCTAGCTCAACAAGTAATCGTTAATTATATACATTGATCGATAAAATTCGAAGTAGGTATACCAGAAGGGTTCCGGATACAGATTCCTGCACCGACGCAGTTACCGACAGTTAGGTATAGAAGAAGAGTTCTGGATACAGATTCCTGCACCGACACAGTTACCGACAATTAACGAAGACACAAACCCTATTCTAGAATGCTCGAGGATGGAGGATATCCTACACTCTTGAACATTTCATTCAATCATCACACAAGCAGCTCGGGCATTTAAAGACGCGCGTTTCTTGGGCTGGCTTTACTGAAATTCAAAATACATTGAAAATCCCTGTGAAATATTCCCTTCGCGGGGATTTACGAGGGTTTTGTGGAAATGATCCGACAGAATCGATTCGTCGATTTCGCCCGAATATGTATTCCTTCAAAACCAGTGGGGGGATGATTTAGCCGGCAGATACAGGGCAAACGCTGCGGTCTTGATGACGGGTATCTGAGCAGCAGCATATTGTTTGGTTTTGCGAGCAAAGCTGGCGAGGATCACGGAACTGAAATTGCCTCGAGTATAACAGGGGTCTAGAATCGAGATCATGAGTCTGTGTGTTTGTGTAAAAAGGGAAAAGAACACACCCCGACGACATATTATTCCCCGCTCGAATATTCTTGCGAAGCTGCGAGCTTATCCGGGTTTCAGACGACCGCGGCCACTTTTCTCCTCCCGCGGTTTTTTACACCCGCAGACGGAAAAATCCCTGCCCGAATTTTCATCCGACTACGCGCAAGAAAATCCACTCTCAACCCTCCAACCATTAGTCATCGTATACACATATACGTCGAGTTTATCGCGGCGTGAATCAAAAAAATTGTACTACGGAGGTTAAAGCTTCCAGATAACTTATAATTGCTTCGATTGATTCGTAAATTATTCGCCCGAGAGTTCGCAAAGTTTTTGCGCTCATTTTGTACCCGACGAAACTCTCGTTTTTGATCTTTTTTCCGCCGTCGCGTGTTGCCCTGATATTACGCGAGGTCCTATACTTTTCCCTTTTCTCGCTTTTTCGTGTATACACACGCGGCTGTACAATTTCGAGAGGCCCTCTCAGCGATGGGGAGAACGAATCCCATAACCGTTATGTTTCATCGTCTTAATAGTGAGTTATCTCGAGGAGCAGTGCAGAGTCGCGTAGCGGGGTTGTATAGCCCTGTATAATATTCCGCGAGGGAAATTTATACAAGCTTCCAGTATAAGGTATATTATACAGGGATATACCTACCGGCGGCGGCCGGCTCTGCAGGAGTTAACGAGGCGTTTAAAATCGCCGACATCGTTATTTAACCGGTATAATGAGAGGGTGTTAACGTTTTTAAGGACGTGAGAATATTATCTCTTATGTATACGTATTTTCGTACCAGCTACGTAGGCGTGTTGAACATTTTTTTTTTTTTTTTTTCGTCACGAAAATTTACCTCCGCGCTGTATCGCGGGGAAGGGTCACGGAAGGGTGCGGATAAATATAATTAATCATTGTTAGTTTTGCCAGAATTATTCGATGAATATATTATACGAACGACGCGGAGATTGAAAATTCAATTCTATACACGAGATATACGTATACACGTTATACGTGTACATAGTTACGCGATATAATAAGGAAATTTACACATACGTAGGTACACACGCGTACACACACCCAACTACTTTCAAAGAGAAACGAGAACAAACTACACAGCTAGCCTGTGCAAACGCCTGACCTTTTCAGGAACTAAATGAACGAATTAATTATTAATGAGTTTAATTAATTATCAGCGTATTAAAAACCGCACTATTCCAACGTTTGTACTTCAGTTATTAATTACTGCACGTGAATGCTGCAGTATAACCATTCGGCACAGTTTGCAGGTTTTTATCATCCCTAAAAATAGTCGAGAATTTCATAAATTATAAATAATATATAATTTCATAAATTTTTATAAATATAGATCGATGCTTGTAGCAAATCAATTAATAACCTTTTGAATAAGGCGAGCCAAAATCCTATAACGAAACCGAAGGAATCTGGTGGAATTTTCAAAAATTTTAAAGCAATTCGAAATGAATCATTGATGCGACAAAGCTCTTTGAAAATCCAATAAATATTATCCGATTACTTTCGTTCTTCCTTACGAATTCGGCAATTCGATGAAATACGAAAAAATCTTTTTCCCCAGGAATCCGACAGCCTGACGGTATTTTCCGAGCTTTTACGATGCACAAGTGTCCGGGAACTGAGCTTGTGCAACGCTCGACTTCACCTGGCAGTTCACGAAGGGCCTCTCTCGAGGTTGGGTCGTCGAGACGACGCGGGAGCCGAGCTTTTAAGGGCTGCGGAACCGCCGGCGTGCCCAGCGATAGTTTTCCTGAGACTGGCGGGTTTCCAGGTGAGTTTCAGGCGCCGATCCCTCCGCCAAAAGGTCCGTTTCACCCTTCGCACCCCGAGTAAAACCCCCGAATTCTCCAGGTGACCGTGAACGACCGGCTCGCCTTGCGAGGTCCGCTGCTGCTGCCGTTCCTGGGCGGTTTCACCGCGCTTAGCGAGCTCGATCTGTCTCTGGACAAATCGACGATCGGAGGAAACAGCGGTTCGCTTTTATTCATCGACGACAAGATCCTGACGAGCTTCTTCGGCTGCCTTTCTTCTAACTTCCGGAGCCTCCAGTCACTGAGGATGAACTTCTGGCGTGTCACGCTCGAGGATTGCGACCGGACGATGCGGCACATATCCAAATATCTAAAGCTCTGCGGGCTGAGCTTCCTCAAGATGAACGGTCTCATCGTTACCGACAGCGTCAAGAAGGTACAGGTCGAGCACAGCTTCCTCGGCACCGTCGTCGCCAGTCTCCAAGCACTCACCTGGCTCTGCATCGACGGTATCGAGCTTTCCGAGGCGCAGGCCTCCTTTCTCGGCAAAATCCTCAGGGACCGTTTCCCCGGTTCTTCTCTCGAGATTAGCGCCAAGGATGTGAACGTCAAGGCCGTCAAGGCGCTCGTCGCTGCCGTCGAGGACGCCGGAAGGGCCGAGGTCCTTTACACCGGTGGCGCCCATTGCAGACTACGGTTAACGAAGGTCCAGAAGAACGGGAAGCACAAAAAGAAGTGAGACTCTACGCTGCGATTCGGCTAATACCGATTCGACACGTCTGATTGATGGACGAACTGTAATATCGATCTGCAGCAGCTCCGAGGGTTGCAGGGACTCAATTTCTGGTTATATTTCGATACCGGAATAAAGGGAGTTGCTAGGCGACTTTGATTCACGCTCGGAAGTTCGTATCCTTTATCCGATCATAATATATTATATATTATACGCGGTATCGTATATATAGCATACATATGGGTTTTTTTAGAGCGGATATAGATCGATGTGGCTTTTGACCCCGTTCGCTCGGTAAAATATCTGCAAACTTTCGTATCAGCGAGAAAAATGTCGAGAAATATTTTTTTTCTTCTTTTTCTTCTTCTTATTTTTCTCAAGATGTCACACGATATTCTTATTTTATTATACAAAGCTCGCGATCGATTCCGCATACGTAATTTTATTTCCCTCTTATGTAATATACAGTAAGGTATTAAAGCCATTTTTCTCTATCGTTTTTTTCTTTATCTCCTAACGTGACGTCTACGTAGATTAATATCGAGCGTTGCGTCGAATTTTCGGATGTTGAATATTTAAGTTATTCTGCAGTTTTTGAAATTGACCGTACATGCGATAAATCGACATTGAAAATGCAGAAAATAAAGAAATTAGTATATCGTTGAACGAGCCAAACTCGTTTTTTTTTTTTAATGTTTTTAATCACCCAATTAACGTTTTAATTATACTTGTATTTAAACGCGGAGATGTTTTTTCATTTCCGAATCGTCGGATTCGTAATTTAAGTTTTATCTATAACCGTGCCAAAATAAAATAAAAATATAGGTATAATAAAATTTAATACCAAATAGAGGCTACAATATAATTCATTAATCTAGATGATGATAGTGTTTCAGAATCAAGTTTCAGGGACACATTGTTAAGGAAATATATTCATCGCAGGCTTAATTAGGCTGTATCAATATTTATTACTCTCAGAGTAATTAATGAACTAAAAAATTCTGCAAGATCTTTATTTCTATTTGCTAACGGAAAGCCGGTTGATTGTTTTTTCTACAATTATTTATCCAACGGATCGTCGAATCATTCGGACGCCTGAAAATTATGTTACACATCAATTGCAGACGCGTGCGCAGCCTTGTCCCAAAAATTATTTAGATACCTTATATATCGCTTTCTTATCTATCGTACAAAATGTCGTATCTTGTTTAATCGGGTCAACGCAAAGTAGAGATTTGTAGTCGCTTTGTAATAGACAATATACGTACAACACTCGAAGTGTAATTGTTAAAAATTTATCTTAGTTCGCCCAAGGGATTGCATAATATATATATTATTTATACATCTGTCTAGAGTCTACTTTATCCATCGTGGATAGAAAAAGTATTGTAAAAAGTTTACGCAGCAAGTAAATTCGTAATCCGTGTATATATAATAACATACGTATATACGTGACGTTGAACAAAATTTTGAAAAAATTTCTAGGTTTCTTTATCATTTGCAAAAAACAGGCTGTCCATGTTATATTATGATGAAAAGTACGAATTATCCGAAAAATCATTTGTTGCTTAGATGATAATATATGTGTATACTACGCAAAGTTTTAAATGACATTTTTCGAAGTATATTCGATGGATATTGGATCAGCTGAGCTCTGTATAATAGTAATTAATTATATATGCATTATATAACTCAAAGATATATTATATCTCTGTATAATAGTAATTAATTATATATGCATTATATAACTCAAAGATATATTATATATATATATATATATATATAATATATCTTTGAGTTATATAATGCATATATAATTAATTACTATTATACAGAGCTCAGCTGATCCAATATCCATCGAATATACTTCGAAAAATGTCATTTAAAACTTATATATATAATATATTTATGAGTGTGGGTGTACATATTATATATTATATATATACGTATGCATGCGATATTGCTGATCAGATTGTTGGAAATTTAGAAATTTTATGAAATATGATACAGAATACAGATTATTGTTGTTGTTTTTTTATTATTATTATTATTATTATAGGTATATACACGTACGTATAAACACATAAAAGTTATCTTCAAAGAAACAGGCTATTGTATAAATTTATAAACTGATCTTTCCTATATAGCGTATAAATTATAATCACACGATGATACGATTATTATTATTATGAAAAAAAAAAAATTACAAGTAACGATTATTATTAGTATCATACAAAACATGACAAATGAACCGACAACCGAGTGATTTGTAAAATTGACTGCCAAACGATATTGTATAATTGTATCATAGAATAGAATTTGAGATTCTTTATTGATATATATATGTATATTATATATACTATTATTATTATAACAGTATCATTATATTAATTAAAGGCATAATCCGTCGCTCGTGTATGCATATAATTATCGTAACCATATAATATATATTATGGACGTACGGTATAAAGTAATCACAACACAATTAGTAACAGGAACGGTTGATAAATTTGTTTTTGCCTATAAGCGTTGAAGTGATGAATTTTTAGGGTCGCACTAAATTTGATACAATATTGATTATTTATATGACATATGTATAATTCCAGAATGTATCGTAATAGTCGATTGTTATAGCTTTATGCGACAGAGACGAGATAATTAATCGATCATTTCAAACAGCGTGATATAATAATAATAATAATAATAATAATAATAATAATAATAATAATAATAATAGTAATTGATTTGCAAAATTAATTATACGCGACAATTTGTATTTTTTTCCAATTTTTATATTATACTTTCGCATAGGTATTAAAGGTATATTATACATGTAAATAAGGTGGAAAAAAGTAAAATAATGAAAAATCAATTCAACAATAATGAAGAAGATTCGAAGAGAATTGAAATACATAAATTTGTAAACAGACAAATGACCGTATGCAGATATACAAAGTATATTTCTGCATTGTATAATCTGTGAAAATATCAAATTGTGGTTTCTGCATAAATTTTACACAACTGAATTATGCTGCATGGGTATTAAAGTTTCAGCTTTGGAGAAAAAAAGAAATTATGAAGAACAGATGAGACTATAAGATTGAAATTATCCTGCGAAACGCGGAGCGAAAATCGTTCCTTTCTCCACGACGCTATTGTACCGTAGCTTGAAAGCGATTTTACTATGAAAAATATTTATGTATTTATATATGTATACACATATCCTCCAAATAAATGTAATACGTGTTTGAAGAGCCCGTTACTGCTTTGAAAACCCATTGATTATCATTTATACGTACGTTTTTAAATCACGGAACGGATGCTTTTTTTTCACTTGATACATTTTTCAACCGAAATACAGTCGACTTAATAATTCAGTATTCACGTAACAGGTAAAGAGATCAGAGATTGAATTGCTTCGCTGTGACGGTTTGAATTTGAAGACGTCTCTAAAAATCACAATATGATTTCTTCAGATTTTTTTTTGTCCTTTAATGGAGTAGGAAGAAATAAGCGGAATCCAGGTTTCAAAATTCTATATTGAGCGTTTCATTATCGTTCGTTTATTTGTTTTTAATTCTGTTATTTCTCAATCATTATTATTTACATCATTTTCGTGTGGTATATAAATTACAAAAATCAGAATGATATTATTATTATTTCATAGATACATATTACGGTAACCTGTTTACTAATCAATGACGGTATAATGATAATGACAAGAATGATTATAATTCAAACGGAACATTACAGTGAAAAATTAAATGCAGGAAACACCGATTGTGAGTTAAATTTATTCCCAAGTAGGAGCTGAAAAACCGCATCAATTTATTTATTAAATACGAATTGAAACGATAATGGGTAGCGATAAGAGAATCAGGATTGTACCTGATTTGCTTCTCCATTTTACAACGTATAACTAACTCAACGCGCTATTCGGATAATAATTTATATTACCATTTATAATCATATTAGCATATTGTATTATAGAGGGCAATTGCGTATAATAAATATATTATTTATAGATAGAATATGCATTTACAATGTATTTACCTCGTCTACATAGAGTAAAATTTTTCATATCACTTTTAATCCTGTTTTACGATGGAATTCGCTACCTATTTGCACGTTTAACGACGAGGCGAAAATACGTGCAACCGCAACTATATAAGTTTCATCGTGATTAATGAATTATGCATGGAATGTTCCGATTCTCTTTATATTTATTTGTAGTATTGAACTAAAATTATCTATTACTTGCTGACGAAAATTTATCGGCGATATATATATATATGTATGTGTGTATTATTTTTTAAATAGAACATATATTTATTGTATATTACATGCACCGATTCGTTTATTACAATGTACATCATTTGTTTTACTTGTAATTATACATTTAGTGTCATTATTCCTGTAGAAATTTTTAGAATTTTACGTCAAGATGATAGCACGATTTAGATTATCCTAAATTTTGGTCCTAAGCGTGATAAATGCGGATTGATATAAAAAAATGAAAAAATAATTAGGCAAGGGAGTAACAAAATGCAATTTGTATATTATTAACTTGATGAATTTTTAACGAGGCGTTTGTTTCTTACTGTAAGTTTAATTTTGACTGGCCTTTGATGATACTCCTAACTACGTTGAAGAAAAAGGAAACTAGAAATTTTTCAATATTAATTGTGTACTATTTAACCACGTGTGCTAAGTTTAACGATAAATAATAATAACACTTAAATTACCTATTATACACTGTTGCACATATACAGATTAATATTGAGAACAACCTTTCTTTCTTTCATTTTTAATATATTAAATACGTATTACGTGTTAGGCCAGTAAACGAAAAACTCAGCACCACGGATTAAACGGAACGAAAAACGATTTAATTATTACAACCATGATGCGTTTTTTAAGTAAAATTCTTTTCCTATTAAGATTACACAGTATATATAATATACACGTGATATATATATATATTTATATATTCTTAAAAAAGTAAAAATATTCAACGATAATATTATATATTGATTCTACGATATTCGCGCCCCGATGCGAAGACCGACGACAGGCTTAAATAATATTACAGTAAATTATACATGGTCTAATTTCACTACAATTTTTAACGTCGATCGTCTTCCGGCAGGACTCAGAAGTAATATTTTAAATTAAACGGTAAGATCTAAAAAAATATAATTATCTATGCTGACTCGAGTTCACTGCGAAATTGAACTGGAAATGGAATAGATCGATCGTGAACTAATTTGTGACAAGGAAAACTGTGATGCAGGAAAAAAAAAACACAGGCAAGTTTGTCCATTAATTCGTCCATGCAAAAGCAAGGAATGACGTGTTCATTGTGGTACGTATGAAAAAAGAAAATAAAAACAAACTCTGCATCGAGTCCCTGTTCTTTGATCGTTAAACGACTTGCAATCTAAGTTTGTAACCGCGTCTGCCTACCGCGTTAGAACCACAAAAATTGAATACAGTAAATAGGCTTTTAGCTAAGGCGACGTTCCTCGCCTTTTTGCCACAGGTGGCACAGACGAAAAGGGCATCCTCGTACCTCCAATTACAATTATTTGTAAAAAGTCCATCATCATCAACGTTGTCATTTCCTACTCCAATTTTACTATCGATCGTCGATCACATAGGCGCATAGTCGAGCTGAACGGTAAGCTGTTTGACGCCGGCAGCCTGGAATATCATCTGAGTATGCGCGACGACGTATTTTGGATCGACGGTCCTTGCGACCTCGAGTTTCAAACAGCCGACGTAAATGTCTGAGCACAGTGTCCAAAAGTGTGGCTCCTGCACGCTGTAGACCCCGGCCAACTGCGTGATCTTGTTATAGCACTGGGGAAGAACGTGATCGAGAGCCGCCGGCTGTCTCTGCATGAGAATGGTGACGGACTCGGAAATCAGTGACAAAACGCTGAGTGCTATCAGGACGGCAATGAACATCGAGCAGATCGGATCGGCTATCATCCAGCCAAACATCTGCATCAATACAGCCGATATTATTACCCCGACGGATCCGAGCGTGTCTGCCAGAATATGGAGGAACACTCCCTTCATTATCTGGGAATTACCACCGCCCTGGCTTCCATCTATCTCTATGTCGTGGTGGTCGTGGCTGTGGCCATGACCGTGGTTATGCGAGTGCCCGTGGCTGTCCCCGTGAGAGTGCCCATGGCCTCCGCCGTGGCTGTGACCGTGGCCGTGCTGAAAGGCGTAAACGCCGACAAGGTTTACGAGCAGTCCAAGGACGGAGACAACGAAGAGGCGTTCATGTTTCACTTCTGGGGGCTCAATGGCTCGTTCCACTGCCTCTGACATTATGAAGAAAGCGATGAAGAGGAGGAAGAGACCGTTTACAAAACCGGCGAGAACCTCGGCTCTCACATAGCCATACGAGAAACGCTCGTTGGCGCGCCACTTGGTTATAACTGACGCCGCGAGTCCTGCTACGAGGCCTGTGCAATCGAAGAACATGTGAAAACTGTCCGATATCAGACCCAGACTGTTGGTCCATATTCCGTAAGTGAGTTCGACGAAGGCGAATGAGAGGTTCAGTATCAGGAAGAGAAACAAGTTCCGGGAGTTCTTGTCGGAGAATATCAGACGCTTCCAACTCAGGACCTTCTCCTTTATTCGACTACCTAATCCTCGAGAATCCTTGTGCGAGAGGGGAAGCATCCTTAACGATTGTACGAGCAACCTGAAATAGGAAAAAATTAATATCCGACAAGAGAGGATTTTCGCCGGTTTTCATTCTGTTTATTAGTATTCTATAAAAAATTTCGATTCACAAGATGTGAACCATACAGAGTAATGTATTCATCAAATACGAATGAATTTACTTAGAGTAACTACCTGAAGTCTGAAAGGACGATAATCTAATCGAAGGTAACCGAACAATTAACTCGATCCCATTAAGTCTTGATTTTATTAAATATAAACCTGAGCAACAAGTGGCAAAAAGAAAACTTTCCGAATTCCATATATTAATAATATCAAACAAGCTATAATCAACCTTTAATTCCGATGCAAAATTGATTGTGTTCGCAAAAAAATACACTTCATTTATTTAATATTAGCCTATCTTAGAGACGACATCACACGGAATCACACACGATACGAACACGTGTAGTCGTATAAATAAAAAATACCTATCGAATGTGCCCGCCAAGGACATAGCTCTTCAAATAATGTGTCGATATCGCTACACGAAACAGCGAGATCTGACTTCGCAACGTGGAATTCCTTACTGATTTCACGACAGAGACCGGCAATATTCAAGTTGTTCTAGTATTTTTATTGCAATGTAGTTTTGGTACTTAGCGAATTTTTTTTAAATCTCATGTTTTTGCTTAAATTGGTATTCTACCTTATGGCAGAGGTTTGGCTGGCAGTTGGACAGTTTCAAATTCGAATACAAATATGTTTGGGGCACTTTTAGGAGCGTGCAATAAAACCGAGCTATCCGCGCTGAGATGACGGAAATCGTCAATGCTCCCTCTTTTCTATCAGACATTCGGTGAAATAGGCGAGCGACACGTCGTCCACGTAAACAGAAGGTTAAGAACCGGGAGTTCTTCCAATTTATGATCATACTTGCCAGGCTGACAGATGCGGTGAAACGTTGGAATCGTCGGTTGCGAGAAAGGCTTGTTTACTTCAGGCGTGCGGAGTCGCAAGACATCTTCGGGGCATCAAAATATCAGGAATCCCGGCGGCGGTAAGTCCACCGAGTGCGCCATGTTCGCTGATTCGACTCGACACGCTTCTTCGAAAGCCCGCTGACTCGACTCGATCGCTGGCACTCTTGCCGCTCTTGCTGTCACCCATCGCAGTGGTAACTGGGTAACGGCAATTCCAGTATACTCTGTCTCTCTCGCGCTATGCTGTGATTGGCTGAGTCTTCTCGCTCTGCGCCGTGATTGGCTGAGCAGCCATGAAGCCCAGCCAATCACGGCGCGGAGCAAGAGAGACAGAGTATACTGGAATTCCTTTAACCGGTCACGCATGCGAGCATTGGTATGCTATGTTTATGTGTAGGTATCGTGGTAGGTATAAAACTCGATGTGTCAATCTGACAACTCAGCTGACTGCGACACGCGATAATCCAGAGCAATGCTCGCACTCGCAACTCTCGATACTATCGAACTTCCTTCAAAAAGGAATTTTAATGATAGATAAAAAGCTGGTATAACCGAAAGGAAAATCGGAAATCTGAAACAAAAGCCTTTCATTCTTCTTCGTTCCTCGTTTCAATAAACCGTCTTGTAAACCAGTCGGATTGACGCATCGTTATTCCTGAAAATCAAACGACTACGGGAGCCGGAAATCGACGAGCGACAATCCAGAGGTCGCAGCGGTCGCGGATTTCCAGAATGGCTGAAGTCGGGTTTCCCTTTTCTTTCCGAGTCGTCAGCCATCATGGTGAGTGGATATTTCGCACGCTGTTCCGCGCTATTTTACCAGTTCTAGTGCCTCGAGGGGCTTCGATTATTCCCCAATTTAACCTCTGTTATTTAGTCCCGCTTTATTCGATCAGCCGCACTGGAAATACTCGCGCAAATATTCGCCAATGAATCACAAACCTCGAGCCTCGTTATCACGGCCACATGGTGTACACAACAAACCTGCACGCCCTTTGAATCGTTTTAAATAACCTCAGTTTTTCGTGTCCCGTGTGAGAATCTTGTGACGAGATTTTTATTAGGCTGGAAAAATATGATTTAACCACTCCAAGCTTCGGCTGGCCTTTTGACAGAGAACACGACAACCTAACCTGTCTGAATTCGGTCAGCAACGCGATTTAATTGTATTTTTCGGCTACTACAATTACTTCACGAATGATGAGACTTTACACTGCTAGACAAACACTGTGGTGGTTGAAACTGATTTAATGAGTCTGACGTACAGATGGCAAACTACTGCCTAACGCTGAAGGATTCTTTCGCTCACCGTCAAGCTCTAACGATGGATGTTATTTAATTTTATATATTTCATTTTACAGCCGCCTAAGAAGGACACGAAGGGGTCTTCTAAGCAACCCCAGAAGACCCAGAAAAAGAAGGAGGGAGGATCTGGTGGCAAAGCCAAAAAGAAGGTTCGAAATTTTGTTCACTTCATTATTTGTTGTTACATGGCGCAAGCCAAAACAAATTTGCAGTTTAAAATTCTAAGGAGTGCAGACATTTTTACTACATCTTTTTGCACAATACAAACTGAAATAACTTCTCGTATACAATAATTCTTAAATCGTTCATTGTCAAGGATAATTATCTCAAATGACGATCATACCAATTGCCGGATATTCTATGAAGGCGAAAATACTGATTTAATGAGACTGATGAGAAAAATTTGAAACACAAGATTTTTGAATCAGGGATGTGTTGTGTGACAATTATGTAAACTTTTTTTTGTGTTATCGTAATTGCAGAAGTGGTCCAAGGGAAAAGTTCGCGACAAGTTGAACAACCAGGTCCTGTTCGACAAAGGAACATACGACAAATTGCTGAAAGAAGTGCCTCAGTACAAACTGATCACACCCTCAATCGTCAGTGAAAGATTGAAGATCCGTGGATCTCTGGCCAGGCGAGCGCTCAACGAACTTCAGCAGAAGGGACTGATCAAGCAGGTCGTTCAACACCACGCCCAACTTATCTACACCCGAACCACAAAGGGTGATGACCCAGCTGCATAAGCTGCTGTTTCCACCTTACCATGTATAATTTGGTTTAATAATAAATAAGGAAAAACCCAAATTAACTTTTACCCTGAGTATATTATACATCTTGAAAATATTTGCGAAATTCAGCGTCACCAATATAAAAGATAAACAACAGATGCGATTTCAATATACAAGGGATAACCTTGACAGTTAAAGTAATTGTGGTATATTCTTAATAGTTAATTAAAATTATTTCGCTAGCAGTTACGCGACACCGAAAAGTGCAGAAGCCAAAGCGGCCTTTAAATTTACGCCTGACGCGCTATCTGACGGCAACTTGCCATACAGGGGCGATTACCGCAAATTCGTTCGAAATCATTCGACGTTTGCAAGCGTGCGGAGACACTCGCAGCCGAGATTTGCACGCCACGTTATACAAATATTAAATAATTATCGTCTATAAATATTCTACTAAAGTACCGTTAGCTTTCTCGTTTACGAAATATAGGAAAATGACAACAAATATCGTTAAACGAACGGCTCCGTAAAATAAATACCGTCTGCGTCAAATTATTCGAAAACAAAGTATGATAAATTCGAATTCTTTGTCGTGGAATAAACTTCCAGGGGATACCATGTTTAAAAAAATACGCTAAATGAATATTGAATTAATTAGGTAGAATTACCACCTTCGGTGGTGTGGAAACGAGTATATATTTGAAATAAGTATCAGTTTTTAATATTCCTCAAAATTGTTGTTCTGAGATAAATTTGTTGGTTGAAGGTCTGTGCGCGATTCATGACATTTCCTTTTATTGTAGATAGAATTTCACGACTTTATCCAATAACTGTTCAAACTTTTTTGGTGTTGAAAGTCAGTAAACAAACCGTCAAGTATGTTGATTTTTCGGTCCTTTAAGAAGGGCTATCCTCAGAGATTATCAATACACAGAAGCAAAGGAGAAAAATTAAGAACCCCTCGGGTCGGCGTCAAAAGGCAACGGGTGTCAACAAAGAAGGCGGGAATAGCAAAATTTACTCGTTGACAAAATAACAAAATAAAGTAAAATGACAAAGTGAAGTAGACCGCATATTTACTGACCTCCGACACCGAAAACGTTTCAATCATTTCCTTTCATTTCTTGTACGTTGCCAAATATCAGATTGCGAAACGCTCTGTACCTGATGACAAGGTTGTCAAACAACAGTTGAAGAAAATATGAAGAGTGTTTGACGGTTGACACAGGCAACGGAGAGCGATATTTTCGCGGTCGTAAATTAACCAGTAATTCATATGATCTCGAGTGAAAAAAAAATCCGTATTCCATGCAAACCGTACTTCTCTCGTTGAAATTAGATCTCTCCAAACCGAACGTAATGAGTAATCCGCAATCGTCAGAGAAAGCTGTTTAATTTTTTTCCCTACGTTACATTTCGGCATTATACGTATATTATCTGTGATAAACGAAACCCCCAGGTGAGAAATAGACAGATGGGGAGGCCGTGGCACCGGTCAATTGTTTATTGTTTTATTATGGCCACGGTTGAATGAGACAAGCATTTTTCTGTGCCAAATTTTCCTCCAGGTACAAGTTGGACTTAATGCCAAATTTCCAGTGATCTCTGCACCTGCCTCCAGCACAATCTTCAATGACAGGCCAGGTAGGCCTCCCCATTTCCGTATTGCAAGTGTTTCGCCTCGGTCTATGACCTGGATTCTAAAATTTGTTCACCAAAAAGAAGGGCACCGAAAAAGAGGTACATTCACGTAGTCTAAAGCGCTTTTCTTTCCCTTCAAACGATCGCTTTACTGTATCGTAACAAAGAAAAGATCGACAAATGCGAACAGACAGTCCAAAGAGGCTTGATAAAGTACTTTGTTATTTCAAAGGAGTCAGGGCACCTCCAATGAAGAGCCTTTGGCATGGCCACGCGACTCAGCCCCCGAAATTCGGAGGTGAACGCGCTTGAACAGCGAGGCTATCTAATCGGGAAAAAAATTGGACAAGTAAGTAAACCATTTTATTTCCAAAAAATTCATGATTATTTGCACCACAGTTTGTTATGAATTAAATATAAGTTTTAATAGAGTCTATGAATTGAGGTTCCGTAGAGAAAAATGTAGAGATACTGGTACAACAATTTTCGTGTGAATTTCTGCTTCATTCTTGTCGCGCAATAGCTGCAGTTTATCGGTAGAACACAGATCTATGTGAAAACTTATCTTCACAATTCTTAAAACAAGAATGTATCGAGTCTTACGAAATATCAAATCACTGTTTTACCAGGGTAGCAGTATTCAATGGTTACAAAGTGATTGATTCACCCCAGTTAGCACAAAACTTGAAATCGTCAAAATGACGTCTAAAGGATGTCTTATGCGCCATTTTTTGAAAAGATATCTCAATGCCTAAAAGATGTCCTTGGTACCTCATAGACGTTAGAAAATGGTGCATGAGACATCCTTTAGACGTCTTTTTTGACGACTTCAAGTTTTGTGCTAACTGGGTCTTTACTTACTTGCACCGCTATTTCAAAACTCAGTATGTTTGCTTGATAAATTCGATGCTCTGAATGAAGATCAATTGACCGATTCACAGGGATCGTACGCCACGGTCCATTTGGCCGACTATGTGGACGGAACGAGTCCAAAGAAGATGCGGCTGGCGTGCAAGATATTCGATAAGGAGAAGGCCCCCCGTGATTTCCTGGACAAGTTCTTCCCGCGAGAGTTGGAGATCCTGACGAAGATCGAGAACCCGCACATAATCCAGGTGCACAGCATCCTGCAGCGCGGTCCTCGGGTCTTCATCTTCATGAGGTACGCGGACAACGGCGATCTCCTGGACTTCGTGAAGAGGAACGGCGTGGTCCCGGAGCAGCAGTCGAAGTTGTGGTTCCGGCAGATGGCATCCGGGCTTCACTACCTCCACGGGAAGAACATCGCGCATCGGGACCTCAAGTGCGAGAATATCCTCCTATCCCGTCGGTTTAACGTCAAGCTCGCGGATTTCGGGTTCGCCAGGTTCTGCGCCGACAACGATGGCCGTCGGGTGCTGAGCCAGACGTATTGCGGATCGGCGGCGTACGCGGCGCCGGAAGTCGTCTCGGGGACGCCGTACAACCCGAAACTGGCCGACGTCTGGTCCCTCGGGATAATCCTCTTCATAATGCTCAACGCCTCGATGCCGTTCGACGATTCGAACCTCCGGAAGCTCCTCAAGGACCAGATGTCCAGGAACTGGGTCTTCCGCTCACGCGTTCGCGACACCGTCTCCGCCCTCGCCAAGAGCATCGTCCGTCACATCCTCGAGCCCGACATCACCCTCAGACTCACCCTCGACCGGGTCCTCGGTCACGAATGGGTTCGCACGAGGAAAGAAAAGCCCGGATCTCTCGGCAGCAGGCTAGTTCATTCTGCGCCCCCGATCCACCCCCAGGTGAATAGAACAAAACCAGTTAAGCCGAGGTCCTTGCAACGCGATCGCGACCTTTCACCTGTCGACGCTAATGACGCAGCATCCACTCGCTCGCGTTCAGAGATCGGTCGGAAAATCGGGTCCGCTGTAACGAGCTTTGTCAGATATTGGGGGAGGATTTTCGGCTCCGGAGCTCAGTCTTCGTCTGCCTCATCTGCCGATCGGAAAGACCAACGAAATCTAACTTGCGGCCGGAAGTCGATCGTAGTTATCGCAGGGCCTTCCAGTTCTCGCTCGTTTCCGTCGACTGAAAAAGAATACGGTTTTCGTATCGCTGTCGAACCGCCGGAAAATTTCCCAAAATTTACAACGCCGGTATCTGAAGAGGTCAGGATCAAACGGTCGCAAAATATTGACACGGAATTTGCATACATTCCAGATCTTATAAGCGAATTAGTATTCCGGCGGCATCCGGTGCCTGAGAAACTTCAGTCATTGATCGACTCGATTCAAAAGGAAGCTGAATTATCTTTAAAACTTGATTTATCCTCGGCACCGTCTGCCCAAAATTCTATTGCTGCTTATTCCGTTGATCAGGAAACAGCCGTTCAGGTTTCTCTGGGGGAATTAGAACCAAGTCCGTTGATCGAGTCACATTCTAACGACAAATTTTTAAAGGTTGAGAAGTATGACGATCACAGTAAATTAAACGGAACCTCAAGTCGTCGGGCATCCGTGATATTTAAAGTGAAGGGATCAGTTTTCAGCCTTCGTCAGGCTAAAAACATCCAAGTAACCCGATAATGCGCATGAAATTAAAGAAAGCTTGTATCAGGTGAATTTTTCTTCATTTATTTTTCTATTTCTTTCCAAAGTCGAGGCTTGGCAGGAAATGGGAGAAACAATTTTTTATCAATAAACTATTGTAACATGAAAAACTTGAGTATTTTATTCTTTTTTTCACAAACTCTTAGGATGCGGGAAAAATAGATTACGATATTGTGTACATGCTAACGACAGTATTTTTGCCCAAAGGTCAGCGGGGGAGGCGTGAACATGGGTGGTTCGGGATTAGCACCGACCGGAAGTCCTCCAGCGGCGGCTAGAACGGGGATAACAATGTTCAAGAATCAAGAAAACGCCGTCCAAAGTACCGGTGCTAAGTCTATGGATGCAACGACTAAAGATTCAGCTGGACAGCCGCCAATTGTCGTTGAATAAGTGACAAGTGTGAATTGCTACTACAAATTAGAAAATAAAAAAAAGTTTTTACGAACGGACAATGAATTTACCATGTAGAAATTGAAACTACCAACCCTCGTACTTACTTCAATGTTGTTATATTCTTATACAATTTTATGATCAATTTATTATATGCCAAATAAACTTGTTAAGAACTGTCTGTGAAAATTTGTTCGAATCTGTATTAGATTTAAGAGCAACCCAATGAACACTATGCATATCTCAAGTAACGTACGTCGGTACTCGATTTTGACTGATTCCATAACCCTATAATGAGAATTTCGATCACAGTGAATTGGAGCAAATCGTATTGACCGTGATTCAATTTTAATGCGGTGTATTTATTTTGATTTACATTATGGTAAACAATAAAAAAAAATATAATGCTCATATTTGGGATACTGAGATTCTGTTAACGGAGAAAGAAAAGAATCGCACCATTCATCAGCATAATTCGTGTTTTTGTGGCATTGCCTATATTTTCACATTTAGGAACTACAATGAATCAATTAGCTTGCGATCGGATGTAACAGCGAAAAAGTGCAAAGACTTTTATCTGGTTGCGGATTAGCTGGATTGAAGAACGCTGAATTTGAATTGATGGGTTCTTCCGGTCTAAATCGGTATGACTAAGCTCAACCGATTACGTGTTTTGAATGATTCGATAAACCTAGAATAACATGCAATGTCAAAAGGCATTGCTAAGGACGATTGCACACGATACGAGATCATTGTGAACAACAGATCGGACGCAAACGCCGCAGGACATACGATTTCGTCGTATTTCTATAGTAATTTTTCAGGTATCGCTTCTACGGTCTTTTTGGAGTGTTTCGTGCATTCCCCAGATTCCAGTTGGTCTAAAAGATGTCTGACGAATCAATTCTAAGACTAAAGACTTTGGGCTGACGAGAAAAGAGAGCTAACCCCTTTGCATTTTTGGCGAGAATTTTCGCGACTTTAGAAAGTCCTGAAAAAAATTCTTTGATGCACTATTCTGACGTAATTTTGCGAGAGAAAACGATTGAGCGCAGTCCCAATACGCTGCGAGCAACGGATCAAAAGTTAGAGCCGAAAAACGAGGACCTGAGTTTTCGACATTTTTCAGCAGGTGCATTTTCGATCGTAACTTCTGTGCTGTTGATCCCAGGCCACTTTCGCTGTGTTTTCTGAGTTCCTGGGGGTCCAATTAGTCAGGAAAGGGTCATACGAATCGAATCTGAGACGAAAAATTTCCGGTCGAAAATTTGGCAAAAAAGTAAGGCTAACCCCTTTGCATTTTTGGCGAAAATTTTCGCGATTTTGAAAAGTGCTGGAATAAATTCTCTGATGCACTATTCTGACGTAATTTTGCAAGAGGAAACGATTGAGCGCAGTCCCAATACGCTGCGAGCAACGGATCGAAAGTTAGAGCCGAAAAACGAGGACCTGAGTTTTCGACATTTTTCAGCAGGTGCATTTTCGATCGTAACTTCTGTGCTGTTGATCCCAGGCCACTTTCGCTGTGTTTTCTGAGTTCCTGGGGGTCCAATTAGTCAGGAAAGGGTCATACAAATCGAATCTGAGACGAAAAATTTCCGGTCGAAAATTTGGCAAAAAAGTAAGGCTAACCCCTTTGCATTTTTGGCGAAAATTTCCGCGATTTTGAACAGTGGAGGAATAAATTCTTTGATGCACTATTCTGACGTAATTTTGCAAGTGAAAACGATTGACCGCAGTCCCAATACGCTGCGAGCAACGGATCGAAAGTTAGAGCCGAAAAACGAGGACCTGAGTTTTCGACATTTTTCAGCAGGTGCATTTTCGATCGTAACTTCTGTGCTGTTGATCCCAGGCCACTTTCGCTGTGTTTTCTGAGTTCCTGGGGGTCCAATTAGTCAGGAAAGGGTCATACAAATCGAATCTGAGACGAAAAATTTCCGGTCGAAAATTTGGCAAAAAAGTAAGGCTAACCCCTTTGCATTTTTGGCGAAAATTTTCGCGATTTTGAAAAGTGCTGGAATAAATTCTTTGATGCACTGTTCTGACGTAATTCTGCGAGAGAAAACGATTGAGCGCAGTCCCAATACGCTGCGAGCAACGGATCAAAAGTTAGAGCCGAAAAACGAGGACCTGAGTTTTTGACATTTTTCAGCAGGTGCATTTTCAATCGTAACTTCTGTGCTGTTGATCCCAGGCCACTTTCGCTGTGTTTTTTGAGTTCCTGGGGGTCCAATTAGTCAGGAAAGGGTCATACAAATCGAATCTGAGACGAAAAATTTCCGGTCGAAAATTTGGCAAAAAAGTAAGGCTAACCCCTTTGCATTTTTGGCGAAAATTTTCGCGATTTTGAAAAGTGCTGGAATAAATTCTTTGATGCACTGTTCTGACGTAATTTTGCGAGAGAAAACGATTGAGCGCAGTCCCAATACGCTGCGAGCAACGGATCAAAAGTTAGAGCCGAAAAACGAGGACCTGAGTTTTCGACATTTTTCAGCAGGTGCATTTTCGATCGTAACTTCTGTGCTGTTGATCCCAGGCCACTTTCGCTGTGTTTTCTGAGTTCCTGGGGGTCCAATTAGTCAGGAAAGGGTCATACAAATCGAATCTGAGACGAAAAATTTCCGATCGAAAATTTGGCAACAAAGTAAGGCTAACCCCTTTGCATTTTTGGCGAAAATTTTCGCGATTTTGAAAAGTGCTGGAATAAATTCTTTGATGCACTGTTCTGACGTAATTTTGCGAGAGAAAACGATTGAGCGCAGTCCCAATACGCTGCGAGCAACGGATCAAAAGTTAGAGCCGAAAAACGAGGACCTGAGTTTTCGACATTTTTCAGCAGGTGCATTTTCGATCGTAACTTCTGTGCTGTTGATCCCAGGCCACTTTCGCTGTGTTTTCTGAGTTCCTGGGGGTCCAATTAGTCAGGAAAGGGTCATACAAATCGAATCTGAGACGAAAAATTTCCGGTCGAAAATTTGGCAAAAAAGTAAGGCTAACCCCTTTGCATTTTTGGCGAAAATTTTCGCGATTTTGAAAAGTGCTGGAATAAATTCTTTGATGCACTATTCTGACGTAATTTTGCGAGAGAAAACGATTGAGCGCAGTCCCAATACGCTGCGAGCAACGGATCAAAAGTTAGAGCCGAAAAACGAGGACCTGAGTTTTCGACATTTTTCAGCAGGTGCATTTTCGATCGTAACTTCTGTGCTGTTGATCCCAGGCCACTTTCGCTGTGTTTTCTGAGTTCCTGGGGGTCCAATTAGTCAGGAAAGGGTCATACAAATCGAATCTGAGACGAAAAATTTCCGGTCGAAAATTTGGCAAAAAAGTAAGGCTAACCCCTTTGCATTTTTGGCGAAAATTTTCGCGATTTTGAAAAGCGCTGGAATAAATTCTTTGATGCACTATTCTGACGTAATTTTGCGAGAGAAAACGATTGAGCGCAGTCCCAATACGCTGCGAGCAACGGATCAAAAGTCAGAGCCGAAAAACGAGGACCTGAGTTTTCGACATTTTTCAGCAGGTGCATTTTCGATCGTAACTTCTGTGCTGTTGATCCCAGGCCACTTTCGCTGTGTTTTCTGAGTTCCTGGGGGTCCAATTAGTCAGGAAAGGGTCATACAAATCGAATCTGAGACGAAAAATTTCCGGTCGAAAATTTGGCAAAAAAGTAAGGCTAACCCCTTTGCACTTTTGGCGAAAATTTTCGCGATTTTGAAAAGTGCTGGAATAAATTCTTTGATGCACTATTCTGACGTAATTTTGCGAGAGAAAACGATTGAGCGCAGTCCCAATACGCTGCGAGCAACGGATCAAAAGTTAGAGCCGAAAAACGAGTACCTGAGTTTTCGACATTTTTCAGCAGGTGCATTTTCGATCGTAACTTCTGTGCTGTTGATCCCAGGCCACTTTCGCTGTGTTTTCTGAGTTCCTGGGGGTCCAATTAGTCAGGAAAGGGTCATACAAATCGAATCTGAGACGAAAAATTTCCGGTCGAAAATTTGGCAAAAAAGTAAGGCTAACCCCTTTGCATTTTTGGCGAAAATTTTCGCGATTTTGAAAAGTGCTGGAATAAATTCTTTGATGCACTGTTCTGACGTAATTTTGCGAGAGAAAACGATTGAGCGCAGTCCCAATACGCTGCGAGCAACGGATCAAAAGTTAGAGCCGAAAAACGAGGACCTGAGTTTTCGACATTTTTCAGCAGGTGCATTTTCGATCGTAACTTCTGTGCTGTTGATCCCAGGCCACTTTCGCTGTGTTTTCTGAGTTCCTGGGGGTCCAATTAGTCAGGAAAGGGTCATACAAATCGAATCTGAGACGAAAAATTTCCGGTCGAAAATTAGGCAAAAAAGTAAGGCTAACCCCTTTGCATTTTTGGCGAAAATTTTCGCGATTTTGAAAAGTGCTGGAATAAATTCTTTGATGCACTATTCTGACGTAATTTTGCGAGAGAAAACGATTGAGCGCAGTCCCAATACGCTGCGAGCAACGGATTAAAAGTTAGAGCCGAAAAACGAGGACCTGAGTTTTCGACATTTTTCAGCAGGTGCATTTTCGATCGTAACTTCTGTGCTGTTGATCCCAGGCCACTTTCGCTGTGTTTTCTGAGTTCCTGGGGGTCCAATTAGTCAGGAAAGGGTCATACAAATCGAATCTGAGACGAAAAATTTCCGGTCGAAAATTTGGCAAAAAAGTAAGGCTAACCCCTTTGCATTTTTGGCGAAAATTTTCGCGATTTTGAAAAGTGCTGGAATAAATTCTTTGATGCACTATTCTGACGTAATTTTGCGAGAGAAAACGATTGAGCGCAGTCCCAATACGCTGCGAGCAACGGATCAAAAGTTAGAGCCGAAAAACGAGGACCTGAGTTTTCGACATTTTTCAGAAGGTGCATTTTCAATCGTAACTTCTGTGCTGTTGATCCCAGGCCACTTTCGCTGTGTTTTCTGTGTTCCTGGGGGTCCAATTAGTCAGGAAAGGGTCATACAAATCGAATCTGAGACGAAAAATTTCCGGTCGAAAATTTGGCAAAAAAGTAAGGCTAACCCCTTTGCATTTTTGGCGAAAATTTTCGCGATTTTGAAAAGTGCTGGAATAAATTCTTTGATGCACTGTTCTGACGTAATTTTGCGAGAGAAAACGATTGAGCGCAGTCCCAATACGCTGCGAGCAACGGATCAAAAGTTAGAGCCGAAAAACGAGGACCTGAGTTTTCGACATTTTTCAGCAGGTGCATTTTCGATCGTAACTTCTGTGCTGTTGATCCCAGGCCACTTTCGCTGTGTTTTCTGAGTTCCTGGGGGTCCAATTAGTCAGGAAAGGGTCATACAAATCGAATCTGAGACAAAAAATTTCCGGTCGAAAATTTGGCAAAAAAGTAAGGCTAAGAAATTTTTCGCGATTTTGAAAAGTGCTGGAATAAATTCTTTGATGCACTGTTCTGACGTAATTTTGCGAGAGAAAACGATTGAGCGCAGTCCCAATACGCTGCGAGCAACGGATCAAAAGTTAGAGCCGAAAAACGAGGACCTGAGTTTTCGACATTTTTCAGCAGGTGCATTTTCGATCGTAACTTCTGTGCTGTTGATCCCAGGCCACTTTCGCTGTGTTTTCTAAGTTCCTGGGGGTCCAATTAGTCAGGAAAGGGTCATACAAATCGAATCTGAGACGAAAAATTTCCGGTCGAAAATTTGGCAAAAAAGTAAGGCTAACCCCTTTGCACTTTTGGCGAAAATTTTCGCGATTTTGAAAAGTGCTGGAATAAATTCTTTGATGCACTATTCTGACGTAATTTTGCGAGAGAAAACGATTGAGCGCAGTCCCAATACGCTGCGAGCAACGGATCAAAAGTTAGAGCCGAAAAACGAGTACCTGAGTTTTCGACATTTTTCAGCAGGTGCATTTTCGATCGTAACTTCTGTGCTGTTGATCCCAGGCCACTTTCGCTGTGTTTTCTGAGTTCCTGGGGGTCCAATTAGTCAGGAAAGGGTCATACAAATCGAATCTGAGACGAAAAATTTCCGGTCGAAAATTTGGCAAAAAAGTAAGGCTAACCCCTTTGCATTTTTGGCGAAAATTTTCGCGATTTTGAAAAGTGCTGGAATAAATTCTTTGATGCACTGTTCTGACGTAATTTTGCGAGAGAAAACGATTGAGCGCAGTCCCAATACGCTGCGAGCAACGGATCAAAAGTTAGAGCCGAAAAACGAGGACCTGAGTTTTCGACATTTTTCAGCAGGTGCATTTTCGATCGTAACTTCTGTGCTGTTGATCCCAGGCCACTTTCGCTGTGTTTTCTGAGTTCCTGGGGGTCCAATTAGTCAGGAAAGGGTCATACAAATCGAATCTGAGACGAAAAATTTCCGGTCGAAAATTAGGCAAAAAAGTAAGGCTAACCCCTTTGCATTTTTGGCGAAAATTTTCGCGATTTTGAAAAGTGCTGGAATAAATTCTTTGATGCACTATTCTGACGTAATTTTGCGAGAGAAAACGATTGAGCGCAGTCCCAATACGCTGCGAGCAACGGATTAAAAGTTAGAGCCGAAAAACGAGGACCTGAGTTTTCGACATTTTTCAGCAGGTGCATTTTCGATCGTAACTTCTGTGCTGTTGATCCCAGGCCACTTTCGCTGTGTTTTCTGAGTTCCTGGGGGTCCAATTAGTCAGGAAAGGGTCATACAAATCGAATCTGAGACGAAAAATTTCCGGTCGAAAATTTGGCAAAAAAGTAAGGCTAACCCCTTTGCATTTTTGGCGAAAATTTTCGCGATTTTGAAAAGTGCTGGAATAAATTCTTTGATGCACTATTCTGACGTAATTTTGCGAGAGAAAACGATTGAGCGCAGTCCCAATACGCTGCGAGCAACGGATCAAAAGTTAGAGCCGAAAAACGAGGACCTGAGTTTTCGACATTTTTCAGAAGGTGCATTTTCAATCGTAACTTCTGTGCTGTTGATCCCAGGCCACTTTCGCTGTGTTTTCTGTGTTCCTGGGGGTCCAATTAGTCAGGAAAGGGTCATACAAATCGAATCTGAGACGAAAAATTTCCGGTCGAAAATTTGGCAAAAAAGTAAGGCTAACCCCTTTGCATTTTTGGCGAAAATTTTCGCGATTTTGAAAAGTGCTGGAATAAATTCTTTGATGCACTGTTCTGACGTAATTTTGCGAGAGAAAACGATTGAGCGCAGTCCCAATACGCTGCGAGCAACGGATCAAAAGTTAGAGCCGAAAAACGAGGACCTGAGTTTTCGACATTTTTCAGCAGGTGCATTTTCGATCGTAACTTCTGTGCTGTTGATCCCAGGCCACTTTCGCTGTGTTTTCTGAGTTCCTGGGGGTCCAATTAGTCAGGAAAGGGTCATACAAATCGAATCTGAGACGAAAAATTTCCGGTCGAAAATTTGGCAAAAAAGTAAGGCTAACCCCTTTGCATTTTTGGCGAAAATTTTCGCGATTTTGAAAAGCGCTGGAATAAATTCTTTGATGCACTATTCTGACGTAATTTTGCGAGAGAAAACGATTGAGCGCAGTCCCAATACGCTGCGAGCAACGGATCAAAAGTCAGAGCCGAAAAACGAGGACCTGAGTTTTCGACATTTTTCAGCAGGTGCATTTTCGATCGTAACTTCTGTGCTGTTGATCCCAGGCCACTTTCGCTGTGTTTTCTGAGTTCCTGGGGGTCCAATTAGTCAGGAAAGGGTCATACAAATCGAATCTGAGACGAAAAATTTCCGGTCGAAAATTTGGCAAAAAAGTAAGGCTAACCCCTTTGCATTTTTGGCGAAAATTTTCGCGATTTTGAAAAGTGCTGGAATAAATTCTTTGATGCACTGTTCTGACGTAATTTTGCGAGAGAAAACGATTGAGCGCAGTCCCAATACGCTGCGAGCAACGGATCAAAAGTTAGAGCCGAAAAACGAGGACCTGAGTTTTCGACATTTTTCAGCAGGTGCATTTTCGATCGTAACTTCTGTGCTGTTGATCCCAGGCCACTTTCGCTGTGTTTTCTGAGTTCCTGGGGGTCCAATTAGTCAGGAAAGGGTCATACAAATCGAATCTGAGACAAAAAATTTCCGGTCGAAAATTTGGCAAAAAAGTAAGGCTAAGAAATTTTTCGCGATTTTGAAAAGTGCTGGAATAAATTCTTTGATGCACTGTTCTGACGTAATTTTGCGAGAGAAAACGATTGAGCGCAGTCCCAATACGCTGCGAGCAACGGATCAAAAGTTAGAGCCGAAAAACGAGGACCTGAGTTTTCGACATTTTTCAGCAGGTGCATTTTCGATCGTAACTTCTGTGCTGTTGATCCCAGGCCACTTTCGCTGTGTTTTCTAAGTTCCTGGGGGTCCAATTAGTCAGGAAAGGGTCATACAAATCGAATCTGAGACGAAAAATTTCCGGTCGAAAATTTGGCAAAAAAGTAAGGCTAACCCCTTTGCACTTTTGGCGAAAATTTTCGCGATTTTGAAAAGTGCTGGAATAAATTCTTTGATGCACTATTCTGACGTAATTTTGCGAGAGAAAACGATTGAGCGCAGTCCCAATACGCTGCGAGCAACGGATCAAAAGTTAGAGCCGAAAAACGAGTACCTGAGTTTTCGACATTTTTCAGCAGGTGCATTTTCGATCGTAACTTCTGTGCTGTTGATCCCAGGCCACTTTCGCTGTGTTTTCTGAGTTCCTGGGGGTCCAATTAGTCAGGAAAGGGTCATACAAATCGAATCTGAGACGAAAAATTTCCGGTCGAAAATTTGGCAAAAAAGTAAGGCTAACCCCTTTGCATTTTTGGCGAAAATTTTCGCGATTTTGAAAAGTGCTGGAATAAATTCTTTGATGCACTGTTCTGACGTAATTTTGCGAGAGAAAACGATTGAGCGCAGTCCCAATACGCTGCGAGCAACGGATCAAAAGTTAGAGCCGAAAAACGAGGACCTGAGTTTTCGACATTTTTCAGCAGGTGCATTTTCGATCGTAACTTCTGTGCTGTTGATCCCAGGCCACTTTCGCTGTGTTTTCTGAGTTCCTGGGGGTCCAATTAGTCAGGAAAGGGTCATACAAATCGAATCTGAGACGAAAAATTTCCGGTCGAAAATTAGGCAAAAAAGTAAGGCTAACCCCTTTGCATTTTTGGCGAAAATTTTCGCGATTTTGAAAAGTGCTGGAATAAATTCTTTGATGCACTATTCTGACGTAATTTTGCGAGAGAAAACGATTGAGCGCAGTCCCAATACGCTGCGAGCAACGGATTAAAAGTTAGAGCCGAAAAACGAGGACCTGAGTTTTCGACATTTTTCAGCAGGTGCATTTTCGATCGTAACTTCTGTGCTGTTGATCCCAGGCCACTTTCGCTGTGTTTTCTGAGTTCCTGGGGGTCCAATTAGTCAGGAAAGGGTCATACAAATCGAATCTGAGACGAAAAATTTCCGGTCGAAAATTTGGCAAAAAAGTAAGGCTAACCCCTTTGCATTTTTGGCGAAAATTTTCGCGATTTTGAAAAGTGCTGGAATAAATTCTTTGATGCACTATTCTGACGTAATTTTGCGAGAGAAAACGATTGAGCGCAGTCCCAATACGCTGCGAGCAACGGATCAAAAGTTAGAGCCGAAAAACGAGGACCTGAGTTTTCGACATTTTTCAGAAGGTGCATTTTCAATCGTAACTTCTGTGCTGTTGATCCCAGGCCACTTTCGCTGTGTTTTCTGTGTTCCTGGGGGTCCAATTAGTCAGGAAAGGGTCATACAAATCGAATCTGAGACGAAAAATTTCCGGTCGAAAATTTGGCAAAAAAGTAAGGCTAACCCCTTTGCATTTTTGGCGAAAATTTTCGCGATTTTGAAAAGTGCTGGAATAAATTCTTTGATGCACTGTTCTGACGTAATTTTGCGAGAGAAAACGATTGAGCGCAGTCCCAATACGCTGCGAGCAACGGATCAAAAGTTAGAGCCGAAAAACGAGGACCTGAGTTTTCGACATTTTTCAGCAGGTGCATTTTCGATCGTAACTTCTGTGCTGTTGATCCCAGGCCACTTTCGCTGTGTTTTCTGAGTTCCTGGGGGTCCAATTAGTCAGGAAAGGGTCATACAAATCGAATCTGAGACAAAAAATTTCCGGTCGAAAATTTGGCAAAAAAGTAAGGCTAAGAAATTTTTCGCGATTTTGAAAAGTGCCGGAATGAATTCTTTGATGCACTATTCTGACGTAATTTTGCGAGAGAAAACGATTGAGCGCAGTTCCAATACGCTGCGAGCAACGGATCAAAAGTTAGAGCCGAAAAACGAGGACCTGAGTTTTCGACATTTTTCAGCAGGTGCATTTTCGATCGTAACTTCTGTGCTGTTGATCCCAGGCCACTTTCGCTGTGTTTTCTGAGTTCCTGGGGGTCCAATTAGTCAGGAAAGGGTCATACAAATCGAATCTGAGACAAAAAATTTCCGGTCGAAAATTTGGCAAAAAAGTAAGGCTAAGAAATTTTTCGCGATTTTGAAAAGTGCCGGAATGAATTCTTTGATGCACTATTCTGACGTAATTTTGCGAGAGAAAACGATTGAGCGCAGTTCCAATACGCTGCGAGCAACGGATCAAAAGTTAGAGCCGAAAAACGAGGACCTGAGTTTTCGACATTTTTCAGAAGGTGCATTTTCAATCGTAACTTCTGTGCTGTTGATCCCAGGCCACTTTCGCTGTGTTTTCTGTGTTCCTGGGGGTCCAATTAGTCAGGAAAGGGTCATACAAATCGAATCTGAGACGAAAAATTTCCGGTCGAAAATTTGGCAAAAAAGTAAGGCTAACCCCTTTGCATTTTTGGCGAAAATTTTCGCGATTTTGAAAAGTGCTGGAATAAATTCTTTGATGCACTGTTCTGACGTAATTTTGCGAGAGAAAACGATTGAGCGCAGTCCCAATACGCTGCGAGCAACGGATCAAAAGTTAGAGCCGAAAAACGAGGACCTGAGTTTTCGACATTTTTCAGCAGGTGCATTTTCGATCGTAACTTCTGTGCTGTTGATCCCAGGCCACTTTTGCTGTGTTTTCTGAGTTCCTGGGGGTCCAATTAGTCAGGAAAGGGTCATACAAATCGAATCTGAGACAAAAAATTTCCGGTCGAAAATTTGGCAAAAAAGTAAGGCTAAGAAATTTTTCGCGATTTTGAAAAGTGCCGGAATGAATTCTTTGATGCACTATTCTGACGTAATTTTGCGAGAGAAAACGATTGAGTGCAGTTCCAATACGCTGCGAGCAACGGATCAAAAGTTAGAGCCGAAAAACGAGGACCTGAGTTTTCGACATTTTTCAGCAGGTGCATTTTCGATCGTAACTTCTGTGCTGTTGATCCCAGGCCTCTTTCGCTGTGTTTTCTGAGTTCCTGGGGGTCCAATTAGTCAGGAAAGGGTCATACAAATCGAATCTGAGACGAAAAACTCCGGTCGAAAATTTGGCAAAAAAGTAAGGCTAACCCCTTTGCATTTTTGGCGAAAATTTTCGCGATTTTGAAAAGTGCTGGAATAAATTCTTTGATGCACTATTCTGACGTAATTTTGCGAGAGAAAACGATTGAGCGCAGTCCCAATACGCTGCGAGCAACGGATCAAAAGTTAGAGCCGAAAAACGAGGACCTGAGTTTTCGACATTTTTCAGCAGGTGCATTTTCGATCGTAACTTCTGTGCTGTTGATCCCAGGCCTCTTTCGCTGTGTTTTCTGAGTTCCTGGGGGTCCAATTAGTCAGGAAAGGGTCATACAAATCGAATCTGAGACGAAAAACTCCGGTCGAAAATTTGGCAAAAAAGTAAGGCTAACCCCTTTGCATTTTTGGCGAAAATTTTCGCGATTTTGAAAAGTGCTGGAATAAATTCTTTGATGCACTATTCTGACGTAATTTTGCGAGAGAAAACGATTGAGCGCAGTCCCAATACGCTGCGAGCAACGGATTAAAAGTTAGAGCCGAAAAACGAGGACCTGAGTTTTCGACATTTTTCAGCAGGTGCATTTTCGATCGTAACTTCTGTGCTGTTGATCCCAGGCCACTTTCGCTGTGTTTTCTGAGTTCCTGGGGGTCCAATTAGTCAGGAAAGGGTCATACAAATCGAATCTGAGACGAAAAATTTCCGGTCGAAAATTTGGCAAAAAAGTAAGGCTAACCCCTTTGCATTTTTGGCGAAAATTTTCGCGATTTTGAAAAGTGCTGGAATAAATTCTTTGATGCACTATTCTGACGTAATTTTGCGAGAGAAAACGATTGAGCGCAGTCCCAATACGCTGCGAGCAACGGATCAAAAGTTAGAGCCGAAAAACGAGGACCTGAGTTTTCGACATTTTTCAGAAGGTGCATTTTCAATCGTAACTTCTGTGCTGTTGATCCCAGGCCACTTTCGCTGTGTTTTCTGTGTTCCTGGGGGTCCAATTAGTCAGGAAAGGGTCATACAAATCGAATCTGAGACGAAAAATTTCCGGTCGAAAATTTGGCAAAAAAGTAAGGCTAACCCCTTTGCATTTTTGGCGAAAATTTTCGCGATTTTGAAAAGTGCTGGAATAAATTCTTTGATGCACTATTCTGACGTAATTTTGCGAGAGAAAACGATTGAGCGCAGTCCCAATACGCTGCGAGCAACGGATTAAAAGTTAGAGCCGAAAAACGAGGACCTGAGTTTTCGACATTTTTCAGCAGGTGCATTTTCGATCGTAACTTCTGTGCTGTTGATCCCAGGCCACTTTCGCTGTGTTTTCTGAGTTCCTGGGGGTCCAATTAGTCAGGAAAGGGTCATACAAATCGAATCTGAGACGAAAAATTTCCGGTCGAAAATTTGGCAAAAAAGTAAGGCTAACCCCTTTGCATTTTTGGCGAAAATTTTCGCGATTTTGAAAAGTGCTGGAATAAATTCTTTGATGCACTATTCTGACGTAATTTTGCGAGAGAAAACGATTGAGCGCAGTCCCAATACGCTGCGAGCAACGGATCAAAAGTTAGAGCCGAAAAACGAGGACCTGAGTTTTCGACATTTTTCAGAAGGTGCATTTTCAATCGTAACTTCTGTGCTGTTGATCCCAGGCCACTTTCGCTGTGTTTTCTGTGTTCCTGGGGGTCCAATTAGTCAGGAAAGGGTCATACAAATCGAATCTGAGACGAAAAATTTCCGGTCGAAAATTTGGCAAAAAAGTAAGGCTAACCCCTTTGCATTTTTGGCGAAAATTTTCGCGATTTTGAAAAGTGCTGGAATAAATTCTTTGATGCACTGTTCTGACGTAATTTTGCGAGAGAAAACGATTGAGCGCAGTCCCAATACGCTGCGAGCAACGGATCAAAAGTTAGAGCCGAAAAACGAGGACCTGAGTTTTCGACATTTTTCAGCAGGTGCATTTTCGATCGTAACTTCTGTGCTGTTGATCCCAGGCCACTTTCGCTGTGTTTTCTGAGTTCCTGGGGGTCCAATTAGTCAGGAAAGGGTCATACAAATCGAATCTGAGACAAAAAATTTCCGGTCGAAAATCTGGCAAAAAAGTAAGGCTAAGAAATTTTTCGCGATTTTGAAAAGTGCCGGAATGAATTCTTTGATGCACTATTCTGACGTAATTTTGCGAGAGAAAACGATTGAGCGCAGTTCCAATACGCTGCGAGCAACGGATCAAAAGTTAGAGCCGAAAAACGAGGACCTGAGTTTTCGACATTTTTCAGCAGGTGCATTTTCGATCGTAACTTCTGTGCTGTTGATCCCAGGCCTCTTTCGCTGTGTTTTCTGAGTTCCTGGGGGTCCAATTAGTCAGGAAAGGGTCATACAAATCGAATCTGAGACGAAAAACTCCGGTCGAAAATTTGGCAAAAAAGTAAGGCTAACCCCTTTGCATTTTTGGCGAAAATTTTCGCGATTTTGAAAAGTGCTGGAATAAATTCTTTGATGCACTATTCTGACGTAATTTTGCGAGAGAAAACGATTGAGCGCAGTCCCAATACGCTGCGAGCAACGGATCAAAAGTTAGAGCCGAAAAACGAGGACCTGAGTTTTCGACATTTTTCAGCAGGTGCATTTTCGATCGTAACTTCTGTGCTGTTGATCCCAGGCCACTTTCGCTGTGTTTTCTGAGTTCCTGGGGGTCCAATTAATCAGGAAAGGGTCATACAAATCGAATCTGAGACGAAAAATTTCCGGTCGAAAATTTGGCAAAAAAGTAAGGCTAACCCCTTTGCATTTTTGGCGAAAATTTTCGCGATTTTGAAAAGCGCTGGAATAAATTCTTTGATGCACTATTCTGACGTAATTTTGCGAGAGAAAACGATTGAGCGCAGTCCCAATACGCTGCGAGCAACGGATCAAAAGTCAGAGCCGAAAAACGAGGACCTGAGTTTTCGACATTTTTCAGCAGGTGCATTTTCGATCGTAACTTCTGTGCTGTTGATCCCAGGCCACTTTCGCTGTGTTTTCTGAGTTCCTGGGGGTCCAATTAGTCAGGAAAGGGTCATACAAATCGAATCTGAGACGAAAAATTTCCGGTCGAAAATTTGGCAAAAAAGTAAGGCTAACCCCTTTGCATTTTTGGCGAAAATTTTCGCGATTTTGAAAAGTGCTGGAATGAATTCTTTGATGCACTATTCTGACGTAATTTTGCGAGAGAAAACGATTGAGCGCAGTCCCAATACGCTGCGAGCAACTGATCAAGACTTAGAGCCGAAAAACGAGGACCTGAGTTTCCGCCATTTCTCTGCTGTTGGTCCTTAGCTCTTCCTGCTGCGTTTACCGAGTTTCTGGGGTTCCAATTAGTCAGGAAAAAGTCATACAAATCTAATGATTTTTGATATTATTTCCAAATTCAAGATGGTCTCATGACTGAGAAAGGATTTGAGAATCCGTTTGTAACAATGCAAGATTAGAACCCCGCTGTGTTGCAGCATCCCAAAAGTAGCTACTTCCAAACAAAAATGGTTACATTTTGTCTCCAACAAGTTTATTTCAACAGAAACAATGCACTGTTACCTCTTCACCAGTAATTTCTATTTTACATTATAATGACAGATCGTCTAATCGTAACGATAAACACTCATAGGTACACTGTCAGAGTTGTAGGGATTGGGAAATAGTAAATGTGAACCGTTGAAGAAGTCAGAGTAGTATCACAAAATTGACATAACGTAAGATGTATCTTGTATTAATGACTAAATAAAATACTACAGTTATAAGCATGGTATATAAATAAATGCTTAAGCAATATGTACATGTATGTATGCGTCTATTCGTTATGTAAGAATTAAGTAAAGGCCGCTGATTTATATTATAGTATACAGTCGTCTATCATTTTCATTTCTCTATTACACAAGTTTGTTCATACAACGATATCAAAAATATTCATTAGGGACTAATAATTCAAACTCGATTACACTTTTCGTATAGAATAAATAAACTCAGTGTTATCAAAAATTTTATTTTTTCCTTCACGTCCGTATTGCAAACTCTATTCATTGTAGAAATTTACTGTACAGCTCACTCGTTTTATTTCAACCTCACCATACATGTTTCTCGTTAATTTCATCCTATATTGATTTTGATAGTTAAAGGATAGTAATTGTTAGAATGAATATAACCAGTGCCAGTTATATACAGACAAAAAAGGAAATTACATATAGTTCTGTTTGTACAGCGGGATACTTCAGTAAATGTATTTACCGAATCGAATTGGAGCCATAAGTGTCGCGTCGATAACAACAAAAAAATAAAATAAAAATTATTCTCAATATGCAGTAAATTCAGCTGAAGGTATAAATCTAAAAATACTGCTCGAATAATAAACCGGGTCTACGTTTACATGATCCATGCATGTATAAGCTACTTGTGTCCCTTAAGACTATGTAATCGTGTAACTACTAAGTGTCCACTATCTTACTCTATAATACGTTCTAATTTTCCTCTCCACTTTACTTAGTTTTGAATACAATAAGGCAACGGTTATCCTCTAAATAAATAAAGACTTTTCAAATAATGTACATTATCCGCTCCGGCTAGATACCATTATTCATGTATCTTACATACAATCATAGCGCGCTCGCCTATAGTCGTAGACGAGATCATGATTTTTACAACGTAACTGGATTCCGTCCGTCGTGTGAGTGTGTGTGCATGTCTGCGCGCCTAGTTTGGTTTTCATTCACAAGTTTTCTCAATATGTCTGTTTAAAAATTTTGCACGTAGAGAATGTTAGCAAAAATATAATTTAGTATATTATAATTATTATTCATTAATATATATATATATTTTTATATATAGATATATAAAAACTTTGTTAAAATATAAAAAAAAAAAGAAACAACGATTTGAGCAAATACGTATTTCCTATAAAGTTATATACATACACACTCATTATTATTATTTTATACTTCGCATATATATAATATACATATATATGTATATTCATATATTTATATATATATCAAAATATTATTGTTATTGCACATGGGTATACATAATAGTACCGTTAATTTAGATATTTCTTTCTTCCCTCTTACAGTGTTCCAACTTCTTCCGATACTTTCTTCTTCGTCCCTTAAATATATACTTTAAACTATATTCACATACGTAACATATTAATGTCCTCCTGTGGCCTCCGCACGTTGCATTTCTGTGTAATCGTTGACTTTCCTCCTGTGATAATTTATTTAACAAAATCAGGAATTGTATGAAAAAAATTTCTACACAACTACGGAGTGTATCGTGTGTAAATATATACAGATATATGAATATGTGTATACATATTTTATGTACAATTGTTCTTAAGCGAACGCTCTACGATCGATTTTGATAAACAAATTTTTATCTCCAAGGCACTGTAGCATCTAGCAGGTAGGTATATTTATAATCAATATTTGTCAAACCATGTGTACAAAATATATACCATATTCTAATATTTGTTGCTGTCAGAGATACGTACGAATATACTCTCAATACTTTTATAAGCGGTGCATATAATTTAAATGCCAGTTACACGGAAGACATGCTAGTAGAGTTTGCGATTCGTTTAATATTGTTCTAAGATATTGTTTCTCGCCCGTTTTCCGTTATTACCGAAAATTGTAACTCACCGTCACTAGTCACAGTTGCGTTACGAAATCTACATACGGTTATGAATGATTTGCAATTGACGGTAAAAGTTCTGAATCAAAATTAGCAACGTGAAGTTAAAACGAAGTTCGATGCATAAGTAGGGCTACGATTCCTTTTAATTCCGACGTTCATGTTTTGACGCTAAGTACTATTCACGATCTAGAAAGTATGACAGTCTGTACTCGAAAAAATGATTAAGTAGTTCGTCGCGAAGATTGAGGATCGATTATCATATACTTGAAATCAGTTCAATTGCTGTATGATGCAGTCTTTGAAACTCATCGTAAACAACTCGGACGTATGCGTGATTTTGAATACTGAACTAACTCGGTGCAGGTTTCACTCGTAAAAATTGTGCAACAAACTTGACACAAAGACTAAAATTAAAGTTAAAATGTCAAGCGATGAAGTGGAACTTCAATTATTCAAGTCAACTTAACAATCGTTCGAATGAACGGCGGGTGGCGGACTTCGTAAGAGATATGAGGAAATGATTTGTAAAAAAAAAAAAAAAAAAAAAAATAGAGCACGTCTCTTTCTAATGAGAGAGAGAGAGAGAGAGAGGAGAGAGTCAAGTCCGTACCTCAATAAATATATCACTCGAAGTTTGACAGATACGTGTAGCTTTGAAGTACGCTCGCTCGGTGTGGAGGACGGGGGTTGCTCGAAGTGAAGATGTGGGTAAAAAAAAATGAAAATGGCGGAGTCTCCGGATCGCGGAGTTCGAAGAGAGCCGACGTCATTGCTTTATCGGCTTCTTGAAGACGACTTCCGGTTTTCGTACGGGCTTTGCAGCCCGGCGCTCTATTCTCAGGGCTCGGTTCAGATCGACCTCAGGCCCCGGAGTCTCCGCCGCCATTTGTCAGTTTCCGGTACTGCTCGGCCGCCTTCCGGGTGTCTGCGTCGTCGCCACGGCGGCCGCCGCGGCGCTCAGCGCCGGAAGCGGGGTCTGGTGACAGTGGGCGCAGTGCAGACAAACCGTGCAGGCCCCGAGTTTCCGGGCCAGAAGGGCCCGCAGCTTCAGTGCCGGGCCCAACTTCATCCTCATCGGACCCGTCAGGTGGTCCTCGGAGAGAAGCGGAAGCGCGGCGCCGTCTATTCGGTGCTCCCGAAAGTTCTGAAAAATTAACATCAAGCGTAAAGGGGTTGGTTCACCAAAATTTTGCAAGTTTTTATAAAATGAAAGGAATTCGGAGGCCGCATAGACAAGGGGATAAATCAAACTGGCTGAACTTAATTGCTTGTTCAATGTATTTCTATGTATTATCAAAATTATTCGTCTAGATAAATTTATGCTACGTTATAAGCAGATAAAAGTTAATATTAATATGGAAAGTTAACTTCGATATTCGGAAAAGAAATACAGAATATTTCATCCTTTTCTTGTTATCTTTAGCGAGTCAAATTATTGAACCTCTTTCACAGATCATTCTTCAACTCGATGTTAATCTGGGAATTACCTTGTAACATTTTTAATCAGTTTGACAACTTTGACCGCTTTCTTCTGGATCATTGCAAACTTGTATTTTTGTTCTTGGCTAATATCTCCATTTTTGATCCATCCTATTAAGTTGACAGAGAAACGCCCGAGTAATTTACGATGTGTACTTTCATATTTATAGATCCGACTTTGTGCACACATAACATAAAGAATTTGAACTGCGATATTTCTTTGCCAGGGACTAATATAAATGATTGAGTGAAATCGTGAGAAAAAAAAAAAAAAAAAAAACCAGAGATAAGAATACACGCCGGTCTGCGTAATGGTTCGCGATGTTGAGTGAACGGGCGTGAATATCAACCGACTGAAGTGAGATGATTTTGTTAACAAACTTATAAATCCATTTGCTAAATTCAACAAATCCTATTTCTTCGCGTCTTTTTGTAGAAAATAAACCGAGGCTGTCGTCCTCGCTAATTTATGCTGATATTCGAAGTGAAAACGAACGTAAGGCGGCAACTGTGGTTTCGAGGCGTACGTACGCTCTTATTAGTGACGAACAACGGGTATATAGCTGCAGTGTACCTACGTTGTAATTAAACGTCTAAAAATATCGTCCCGGGCGATCCTGCAGTACCCACAGCGTGCATACACTATACGTATGTATATAATAACAAACCATCGGTCTGGACAGTTAATAACAAACGTGCGGTAAGACGGGCAGCGTCAGCATTTATACGATAGTATACCGGGTGAAATTTCTCTTTGAATAGATCACAGAAGGACGGTCGGTCGGGACACGCGATACATCTCTCAAGCCATATATTCACGAGGCAGCAGCATACGGCGGTGGCAAATAAATTTCTTGAAGCCGGAGAAAGAGGACCGGAGAACAATTTCATTCACCTGGGGGCAGAAGGTCCGCAGTCGGAACGAAGCAGCGGCGGGGTGAAGAAGCGAGTGCCCCGGGGATCCGGCCGAGAGTACCAGCCGGGCAATTAGAAGGAACAGCACTCACGGATGCTGGAAAGTGATCGAGCTGCCGGCTGGCCTGCTCCTCGTTCTTCGGGGAATACGACGAGGCCTCGCTACCAACTCACTGACACTCGTTATGAATGAAATATTCCGGGTGTTGTAGCAAACTCCGCCGGATGCTGCACGCAACTACCAACTTACGTGGGTATACGCCTCGCAGTCGTTCTTTCTCCGATCCAACCTTCTTCTTCTCCGGCTAGGCCATACGCACGAACCATCGACCAGCCCACAACCGGTCTCCACCACGGCAGAGCACGCGTGACTCGACCTCTTTGTGTTTATGATGCTGATGCTGCCGGTTACTCTCTAGGTGCTGCTGCCTTCAGCTCGAGTGATCGCTAATTACCGCGCCATAAAAGCGTTGGATAAGGGTTTCATTTTATGTAACTCATCCTCGGTCGCCCTCGATTGCGGGCACGGAACCATTCGGCGAGAATTGATTCGGCGGTAAGATGATATCCAACCTTGGATGAGTTGTTTGCGGCCGTTGCTTTTAACGGAGCTTCGCGATCTACAAGGCGGTTGTAATCCTCTGAAGCGGACATTTTTCATCGGAAATGATTTGTCGAATACTCGATTTCTGGTATATCTTTTGGTCAATTTATTTACAACTGGTCAGATTTACCTGAAACCCGGTTTTCGGTGATTTTTCTAACTGTGATTTCCAGTCGATCGTCTGGGTATTCGTGGTGTAGAAAATATGCACGAATTGCACTACCGAAACAACTTTCAAAATTTTGAGAACACTGGTTCCGATTCGTTTAATACGCTGGGTAGAAACGAGCGTATCAGATGTCTCGGCTAAATATCGCAAGAAGATGAGATACGGGTGCGAGTTGGGGAGGAATGAGGAGGCGGAGGTAGATTCATTAGCATTTTTTGCGAGAGAAGCTATAAGAGGTAATTAAGTACGAACTGTACGACTGCAGCTCGCCATGCAGCGGCGAGCAATTAGCGAGAAGATGACGGGGATTTCTTGCACATGCGAATGAATATTAGCAAATTAAACGAGGTTAGTTTCGCTGTGATTTTGCTACGCCCTTATGCGCGTCCCGCAGGACCCAGTTCCGAATATGAATCAACGAATTCGGAATACATGTGCGTAGAAATTCTTCTCTCTCCTGAATTAGCACACACGTTGAACTCGATGTCAGGTCGCCTCGGGTTGGCATTTCGGTTATCCCGATCTTCGCGAGTAGGTGATTGCGTTATGGAACGATAGTTGCTAATAACGTGTTTGAAGAAGAAGTAATTGTTGCCGACCGAGTCGTCCGCAACATACGCTCGGGGGTCTTCGGGACGGATCCCGAGCCTGTGGAGTTTGGAACTGGGTGGAGAAAATACAGGTTGTCTTCCCAGGTCGCCCGCGGTGCAGCACGAAGATGATATATCCCTGTGACCGCAACTACGTCCGCTGTTGACCCTCGCCGCCGCGGCGCGAACCTATCGTATTAGTTTTCAAGGGGTTTCTTTACTCGGCGGATGCCTGGACTGGCTCCCGCTCAGCTTCGGCCTCAACCGGTGGTCTCTCGCTTGCTTCTCGAACAAACGGAAGAGCTCCCAAGACACGTCTATAAAATACACGCCGAGTGACCATCGGGAGTGGAATGTTCAAATAATCAACGGTTTCACCTAGGACCGACAGATTTATTGATATATTCATGCGTCGCTGACCACTTGTCGGGCGAACTATAAAAACCACCGTACGAAATCTCCTTCGATTATCCGAAAACGCTGCTTTTCTATACAGTAAAGATATACATTTGCGAACGGCGATGTCGCGAGTGGGTTGACCGTAATCAGCACGCGTACCTACCGCTGTCTGGTTCGAGAAATGGAATTTTCATTTTCGGGTCGAGTCGTGCAGCTAAAACGGATTTTGAGGAGAGTAATCCAATTATACGTGTCAGTATGAGTGGTTACACTTATTTTAAAAAGTCTAAAACACCTTTGCGACATTTTACTCGTTCATCACTGCGCGTTACCATCCGTCTCATCAATTACGCAAATGCTGAAGTCACGGCCAGCAAGGGCACAATTTCATTCCAGTTAGTACAAACGGGAGAACTTGCGATTCCGCAGCCGATAAGTAATAACTTTTTGAATAGTCGAAGGATATGCCTGTGATTGCCACTCAGCGTAAATCAAAATCCAACATGGCACTCTAAGGAACGGTAATTGGTTGGTACTGAAGTGGAAGAAGATGAAGAAGAAAGATGAAAAACAACGCTTTGCGTGCTGCGCTATAGTCGCGCAGGACATCGAGAAGCTCGGTATTCCAATTCGTTATATACCGCATGTTGTTCTCGAGCAATTATAATAAGTCCTCAAGAGTTTCGCATGTGATACTTTAAGCATAGACGAGAGATCGAGAACGTTCAGAAGTGGAGAATCGTTTAGGAATTATGCGCTTCCTCAGGCAAATCACTCTGAAGTTTTTTATCACTTTCAAATGTTCCAGCTAACTGGCCATTCGATTTCAATCTGCGAATGGCTATCCGTGCACACATTAACGCACAGTAGCGTAATATTTGCAGGTATACCATGCCAATAAGAGGTGTACAAAATCGTTAAATTGGAAAGCAGCAGAGACGGTAAATTTAAGCGCGCGGAGATTTGTCTCAGGAAATGGGGGTCAACAGGATATTGCGATCAGGCTCTCTCCGCGCTCGGGACAATACTTTCTGACATACTCGACGCACAGTTCAACCAAACCCGCGTACACCTGTCTCGCGGGCAAGTTTAGCGAACGGAGCGAAGCTGGAAGAAATTGAATAACGCGCAAACGGTCGCGAAGAAACGAGAGAACGGGGGAGAGGAGGAGAGGGGGGGGGGGGGGGGCAAAAAGTATTGAAAATGTCAAACGACGTGTACGCGAGGTCCCGCATGTCGAACGGCGTGCAAAAAGTACCGCGAAGCGGTCAGCACCGGCAAACACACAGGTATCAACGCGAGAGCGGCTGGTGCGGCTGGATCAGGGGCCCGGGAAGCGGCCGGCTGCAGCAGCGTCGGGCGAAACGGGGTTACCTAAGGTTAGGCTGGGCCCCTGGGCCCTCGGCGGTTGGCTGGGTCGGGTGGGTCCGCGTCGCGACGACGACGCCGCGATCGGCTCGAGGACCGGTGACCCGCCACTCCCTGCCGAGGTCACCCCGCGACGCCCCGCGAGCGGCGGCTGGCGGGAGACGCGGACCGCATAGGCCGCTGGCACCGGCCTAACCAGATCAACATCCCGGTGCTGCCGGGGCCCGGAGACCTGCGTTCCCGGTGCTCCGGTTCGATCGGATCTGGGATCGTCGCCGGGTGACGGGCGGCGGGAGCGCCGCGGTGAGAAGCCGGGAGCCGGTGCGGCTTCCGACGTACGTCCGCGGCTATCGATTGTCGGCCGATGCCGAACTCATAGAGGCGGAGGGCCCGTATTTATTGCCTTGAGAAAATTATGTGCGATCGATCGACGATTTGAGTGCCGGCGCGGAGGTTTCGTCCTCTTCTTCTTCTTCTCTTCGTCTTCCATCTTCTTGTTTTAATGAACTTGGAACGTTTCTTCGCTCGCGGGACTCACGATATCCTGCACACACGCCGGCGACGGGACTCTCCAGAGATTTAAGAAGTATAAATATGCTAATGCAGTACGCAGGTTTCGTCCGTATGTATATGCAGCGCCACACCGGTGAACGGCGAAATGTTAATTGATTCGGTTTTTAAATCACGCTACTATGCACCACCTCATCTGCCCACGTATTCTCGATCCGCTCGGCTGTTTCGTTTTATTTATTTGTTGCCTTTTTTCTTTCTCCGTTGCTCTTTCGGCCGACGACGCTGCAACAGCCTTGAAATAATTAACATTTTACGCCCGTTCAGCCTCACTTTATACGTCCATGTAATGCAATGGAGTTGACAATTTTTTTTCCTCCTTAATTTACATTTCTTGTTTTTTTTTTTATCTCCTTCTTCTGAATATCTGTATTTACGACCGAGGTGGCTCCTTGGCAAAAGGTTACATTTTAAATCAGTTGAGCATAATTCCACGGTATTCAACGTACAGGTCTGGATTTCGTCAAGTCAAACCACAGGGAGAGGGGCAACGATAATGAGGACTTGTAGAGGCGTTTTGAGTTTCTGCTAGAGGAAGTCGTTCTCCCGATTATCCCGTCGGCGTCATCGCCGCGTCAGCCTGAAGCAAATGGAACACAAGGACGAGGACTGCACCTCGGTCCGTCCGGTGCTCGGCTCAAGTTTTACTTCAGCGTAATGATCTGAATCTAGATCCGTGTCTCACTTGCTCGCGGTCACCGCGTACGCGGTGTATCTACTCTGATGATGGTAACAAAATATTACTCGGACCGATACGAAGCGCATGTTGAAAATTCATCAACAAATAGCGTAGGGATGAGCGACGAGTATCTAATGGTAGGCACAGACGGACAACAAACCGTGTAAAGTGTTTTTTTTATTAATATCACGAGCCTCGGAGATTCAACTGTTCTGTGAAGCCATGCAACCGATCCTGTTGTAAGAAACTTTTCAGTGGGACATGAATACCGTCGTTTTCAAGAGAAGTGCACATCTGGCCGAGTGTGGTCTACGGTGAAAAAAGAAGAGGAGTTTCGCCCTGGTCCCTGTCACCGTATAATTGAGGGACATTCAAAGAACATTAGCGAAGACTAGCGGAGCGAAGGGAGGGCAGTCGAGAGAGCAGGTGGGCAGTCAGGCGTATTAATTGCTCATCAGCAGTAATGAAGGGTTTATAAGTTGATATTAGCATAACTAACTGGTTTCCTGGTAATGAAGCAGCTATACGCTTTCGCGAACACGTCTTATTCATATGATCTGGCCTGGTTGCTGGCTCGCCGCGTGCCTCTCCCGGTTCCCTGATTCTAGACCAACCGAGCGACGGCCTGCATGCGACGAGGATATTCACCGAGGTACCTGAACCCAAGCAAACTGCACACCGGAAACGTGCGATGACCATCGTTTAGGGGTTAGAACATCTTCGACACGCGATTATCCGTTACGAAAACATCCGTGGTTCAGTTCTAGCACCGATTATCATTTCCGCATTCAGGCACAACAATTCTCCGCAGATAATTCCATTCTCTCGTTTCGGTTTACAGTAAACAATGATCCCATCTTGTACAATCGAGCGCAGAGAAGAAAATTTCCAACCGGTATTGGACTATGAAAATTTCGTACCGTAAGCAAATTGCCGGATACAATGCAAAGTTCCACAATGTAGAAATGTTGTAAACAATGTAAACAGTCGTGGAATTCCAATATCAGCTCTACGATTTCATATTTCAAGACACCCGAGAGAGATTCGAAAGATATTCAAGCCTTTCAGGTCGCCGAACACCCTGTAAACGTCCTTGCGGTACACATGGAGTCATTATCGAGGTAATATACGACGTGAACGAGAGAGAGAGAGAGAGAGAGAGAGAGAGAGAGAGAGAGAGAGAGAGAGAGAGAGAGAGAACGGGATGCAGAAAGTGGCGAAGTAGGCGACGAGGAGAAACACGGAAGAACATAAGCCGAGGAAACCTCGTAGAACAGCCGCGTGCTCGAGAACACGGTTTCCTTCGAATCGTGTTCCCACATCGGATCACGCTGAATAGTAGTTAAATGTATTATTATCATACAAGACATTTGTACAGGTACAGCCGAGATTCCCATGGACGAGAGGAGCTGCATCGGGGGCTACTCACGAGCTGACGTATCTAAGCTCTCCTGATCCGCCGCCCCGCCGCAACAAGGATCAGCGCCGATCATTGAGATTTGTCTCCGACAATGAGCGGCTACCATTTGCTTCATCCATCCGGGTGACTCGACCGCGGCTGCTTCTCCCCGTTTGTCGATCATACGATAAAAGTGATTGACTTTTGAAACGGGTCCAGAAGCTACCTTCGGACCGACTGTCCGACGGCTGCTTCGTCCGAGATTTTTTATACATTTTCTTCTTACTCTCTCCCTCTCTCTCTTCTCATCTTCAATTAGCATCACTATACGATGCTCGTTATATTCTACCATAGGTACTTATACAAATTCCAGCTATCCCCATCACTTCATCGTCACTGTCCTGCACGACCCCAGATGAAAATATGCCAACTATCCTGGTTATCCACTTCGACTATCCACCGTGCTGGAAATTTTTAGGCAATCACAGTAAGGGCTTATACTCTCAAACTGCGACAGAAATTTTTTGCGGTTTTTACTTCCCTGGCATTTCTTCACGCTGATAGTGAGATCGATATGCGGCTGATGCCAGTGATACAGAAACTCCTGAGCTCTTGCTGTATAATTTCCTTAATTGCCAGGGTAAGAAGTGCTAATGCCACCAGAAACTAGTGTTTTGGGACTGTGCGTAAATACTGCGGATGGCGAATTGATTGTTGGATAGAAACGCGGAGGAATCTAGATGCTCGCATACTTCCTAGGAGGGAGAAGAGCTAGGCGGCTAGATGCGATGGAGTGCGAAGCGGGCACAGCGCGGCGTGGCGAGACTCGGGCTGGTTGGTGTGTCTTGAAAGGCAACCTTGCAATGACCTCAGGTGAACCCGGGTACTCGACATGTGGTGCGACCGTACTCTGCACGGCGACTAGACCTCCGGGAGGTTGGATAGATATCGCGGCAAGATCTACTCTGGTAGGCACGGGAGTCCGGGCTATGCGCAGCACCTTGGACGGCCAGTAGTTGCAACGCCGAGGAATTTCACGAATGCGAAATTCGCACTGATATCCCGCACCAAAATGCGCATAGACTGCTCGACGACGGCGATGGTCCAAGCGATACAAGATATCATCCCGAGTTACACGTTGTTCGCCACCAGGATGGAACCTATACACCACCTACTCGGTTCATCGAGCTTGTTGGCGATGCTTTCTGGCCAGGGGGTCGAGTTGACAATAGGACCGGTAGTATTCTCGATCTGAAGAGACGACGGGGTCCGCGGGGACGATCCGGGAAACAACGCAGAGCGAAGTGGTGGTGGTGGTTGTCTTGGGCGTTGGTATGTAGGCTGCAGCGCTATCGCTTATCGTTGCAGGCGAACAGAACCGACTGTAACTGGGATCCTGATTCCCATCTGCCCGATGCTGTGCTGCGGGTGGGGCACCGAAAGAGTAGCGAGAGTTAGCGGCAGAACGACATCGATCACCGTCTCCTCGAACGCGACTGACATTTTGGTGCCCGACGAGAGGGCCGGCGAGCCGATCGTTCATGTGTGTATAAAAATGACGCGTATAATGTCACGGAGGCTACCTACGCCCGAGACTATAAAAAGTAACGCAAGGTTGGCCGGGGCCGGACGATCCCAGCCTGCAGGTGTTGCGCAAATGCCGACGAAGATATCTTGAGTCGAAAAGGTTTTGACTGTAAGCTGACGGAGAAAGACATTTGTGGAACCCCGGTGTGATACTTGAAATTAATTTACACAGCAACTGAATTGTAGTAATTATGGGAAAATGACTTCGGCGACGAGGTGCAAGAAACTGTTTGTCCGGATAGTATATAACCGAAATCACGAAGCATGTCCGTTTAGTCTTGATTGTTTCTAAACATCTCGTGCTTGTGGACACGTCGTGTATAGAGAGTCACGAACGAGGATTTAATTGCCCCTTTGAAGAGATGTAAACGCGGTATCATTCAAAAGCTTGCATGTGTAGACATGTAAATAACTAATTGCTTGTTCGCTGCTAATAACTCTGGAGACACCTTGTACTACTGTCCAACAGAGAGAGTAACCAACAGCGTTTCAAACGAAGCCCTGGCGAGTCGCGGCAACCTTTGATCTTTCGAGACACAACAAGTTCTCCGACAGTTTGGTCGCTCCGATCTCCCCCTACCCCTTCCCCTTTCTTGAGTTCCTTGAACCCACCTTTTGCCAAATGTTTCTACTGCATTTCGGCCCTCTGCCATACATGGATTTCATCTTGAGAGTATCCCAGAAAGTGAAAAAGCTCGACAAGTTGAAACCACCGTTTTCTCCATCTTAAGATTAGCTCGCGATCAAGCTTTGCACGAAGATCGAGCTCGTTCACGATGTCTGGTTAATTTTTCGAGTCGAATTTTAGTAGTCGAATACCTACGACGATATCGCTACATCGGGATAGCTTTTGATTTGAAGAATTGGTTCGTAGTTTATCCTTCGTTTCCTTCGATCGGTCTCGGTGTTCTCGAGAAGATTTCGAAAACGCCGATTCACAAGTTCCGACGAACCGAATAAGCTTTAAGCGATCTTTAGGAAGCGGTTAATCCGGCATAAATGGGTCGTATGATCGTGAGACCTCGCGAAGAGGCGAGGCCCGGTCATTCCGTCAGGCGCTACATCATCGGACGTGATTCAAGACGCTGCGCGCTGGTCACTTCTTTGACTCAGATCGTTGTTTCAGTCCTAATTGATTAACTTTGTACTCCATGTCGAACCAGCGGAGAAGATCGCTCGATCCTCTCAACGAAACAGAACCCTAGAGAGCCGGCAGCGGGACGAAGAGAGAGAACGCCGTGCCGTCCTCTCGGCACTCTTTGCTCACGCTCACGCTCACCGGCTCCCGGTCAAGCGTGACCCGAACTGATGTCGCGCACTTTCGTGTCCGTCCTACACCGGGTTCACAACGTTGTCATTCTTTTTGTGATCTTCATCGCTCTTCCCGTTACACTTGACGGTTATTGGTTCTCCCCGGTATCTTCGATCCAAAAAACCGAGACAAAAAGATGCTTCATTTTTTGTCAAACAATTAATCTCGAGTAACAGAGTCCGGGTGAGGCCCGGTTCAATTAGATCATGGACATTGGCATTCACTGCTCAGTAAGAATCGATACTGATTTCAGATCCAATTTTCTCGAAAATGCGACGTGATAGACAGCATCTGTCAACGGTATAAAGAGTCACGCTGGACAGTCAACTCCATGCATGATGCAAAAACCGTGTAGGACCATGAATATATTCAGTGCCAACTGATCCGTGACTAGCGATGATTGCCGGTAGTTCGAGTTGTGCGTTATACGGAAAAAAATAAAATACACACACGCGTGTGGATACTCGTACTTTTGTTCCCAAAGATTTTCTCCTCTTCTTCTCGTAATACACACTGTGGTGGATAAGAAATTCTGCATGTACATGTAAGAATGCGAATGCAGCTTTCGAGGAGTTGGTCGTTCGGTCCAAGAGGTGACGTACGTGGCCAGGCAGATCTCATCGTCGTGACGTAACGAGCCGGAGTCTCCAACACACATGTATCAGCCGGCAATCCTACGTTGAGTTGTTAGGGTACCGGGGAATTGCATCTAGTGCGCCACTGGAGCGCACCGTGGTCGTAAGTCAAGAGGCGCGAGGCTCTGCTCGGGCACCTTTCCAATATGCCTGGGTGTACAACCCGAGGAGGAGAAGGTAGGAAGGTAGGCATAACGCCGCATGCAGCATGCAGCTAAACAGTCCGACCGACCGCGGAGTGAGATATAAACTGTCTAATCCGTATCACATTTTACGCGAGATCGAATCACGCTGCCTGGCAAACCGGCGGTGACTACGAGAACAGAAGGCGAACAGCCCCGTTTCGAATGTGACGTAGGTATCTACCTACCTTCCTACCTCCTACCTACCTACCTACTCGTTGCAACAGAGACTCTATAAATATGACAAAGTGTCATGTTCTCCAGCAAGTATACTGCGTCCCTCGATAGTACTGCCAAGGTATTAGGTATTATGCATGCTGTTACCATGAACAAAAATCAACGGCAATACCTCCACAACTCAACCATTGTATCTATCAGCTCTTTTCATTCGAGATAAAGACCCGAGGGATTCGATATCCGGTGATATTACCGCGGTCGTTGCGCGTGGAACGCGTACTGATGCTTATATACCGATACCGATTTTTACAGACTGGGTATTCAAAGTCTCCGGAAATCGGCAACGGGTACTATAAATGGTTTATAAAGAAAGTTCCTTTTTTTTAAACGGATTTATAGCCGTTTTCAAGCATTGTCGAAACTGATCAGTGCTAAAGATTACGTGTCACCAATTATTAGTTAGCTCTAAGCGAAAGATAAAAGAATAATGATTCTGAGTTAGGCCGTGAAATATTCGAAATGAGAAGAAAAATGGGAGGTACTGGATGATATCCTCTTACAGGCGGTTCCGCGGCAGTTGTACGAACACAAGTACGAAGGCAATAAAAGCAGAAAAATCAATCGAGCCCGCATTACCATACGTTATTGGTCGGCATCGGTCGCCGTGGGGTCGGACTGACTCAGCGTTGCCATAACTCTAAATAAATAAACCCTAGGACAGATAAATCTGCGATGCCGTGAGCGTGTTTAATGCAAATGCAATCATGTCCGAAGAGCTCCAGACGGTGCTTAAAACTTAGGTTCTTACCGGACGGAGAGGCTGAAGCCGTACGCGGTCTCGAAGAGATATTTGCGGATCGTTTGCCATCGGGCAAGTGACGCGACCCACGCACTGCCCTCGTTGACCCGATCCCATAGCCGATGTGCCTCCCATGTACAAACAAGAATCAGACTCGCGAACACGTACGTACGCGTCGGTTCCAAGGCAACATCGTCGAGGTAATATTCCCTGGCACGCTTAACAGTGGCGCGCGTTCTTCTTGCTACACGGTAGCATGATGAACACTACTTATGTTTCCCGGACGGAAATAAGCGGCGCACACGTGCCGCTCCGAGTAAACCGTGCGAATGATAAACTGGTATTGTTTGCCTCATAGTCGCGGCCCGAGGTTTCTCGACTTATACATCTGTAGACTGCAGAAGCCATCATTGGTAACAAGAAGCACGCTTTGCGATCCGCACGCGTATGACACGAGTCCGATAAACATCCATTACGAAACATTCCTACCGGACTATTGGAGCATTTGACATTTATTTAACTTGTCTACTACCGGACTTCGGTGCTTCCGCCATCGGGGGTCGGTAACAGCAACATTTCGTAAGGAATCCTTTTGCTGCGCAAGAAGCACTTCATGAGCGTTAGTGATCGTTCGCAATGACGGATGACGATTCAAGTCGCCGATACGACACAGGGTCCCTGTCGGGGGCTCCTCTTCACGCACAGCAACTCTGGCTCCGGGAGAAGAGCCGGAGACTGTCGCATACGGTGCACACCTGCAGCCGCCTTCGACGAGAAGCAAGGAGGAGGTGGAGGACGGCAAAGTAAATCTTAACGATCTGTTGACAACGCTCAGTTACGAGGAGCGATGCGATCTCGAGTCGAAGACGACGACGACGACGACGTCGAGGTTGGAGCCTTATATACCTTCTAATAGACAAATATGCCTTAATGCCTCGAGAAATGAGATTTACGCTCGGTCCTTTAAGCCAACTTCAACAACGTGTATCCGGTTACTTCACCCGCCTCTACAACATCCGAGGCTTAATGCCCTCGTTGATTTCTCTAGTCCCCACCCCCTACCCATATTTTTTTTTTGCTCCCTCACTTTTGCAAAATTTGCAATTATATAATTATTTTTTCTTTTCTCTTTCGACATAAGCACGCTGCTTCATTCTCGCGGTGTTCAAACGAGCCGGTTGAAAGCGTGCATGGATTGCCTGTACCAACTATGAGTAATGGAGGTCAACACTTACAGACGAAGGATTGTAACCGAGTCTAGTTTAAATTAGGTACTTACGGCTGCCAGTCGAGGTATTGGCGGCGCAAAGCATTAAGCAGTAATGGATTCTTACCTGCAACAAAGAAGGTATTACATGTATACTAAATTGAAGAAAAATGACAGCCGGTGTGCAAAAAGTTCGCTAACGTTCCCCAGTGTTTCTACACTATAACACATACCCAAAAAAGAAATTGCCGCACACCTGGCCACCTAGCGTGTACGTACAAGAGCGCCTCCACATAATTCTCGTCAAAATGATCGATCAATTTGCAGGCTCTCCGAGGCGCATTAGATTACTCATTTACTACATACCACCCGATTTAACTTGAATCATACACAAAGGTAAAACCAGTTCGCGAATGATTCACCACGAATACTTAACCGCCGCGTTCCGATTTATTTCCGAGAACGTCGTGTCGCGGGCAATGCTAGCACCACGATAGCTAGGAACTAGCTAACTAACCGAGTGCCTACAATCCAGCCAGCTAACGAACTAACTAACTGTTGTATTGAAAAGAAACAAGTGTAACGGAGGTGCAGGATAATTTGAAAAGCACTTTCAGAGATCGTCAGAAGCGGGGGTCGATCTTCGGGCACAAAGAGCTTGCTATGTTATTAATTACAGGGCAGCAGGGGGTAGCCCAGTGATAATTATTACCACCGATGCATCTGCCCGCAGCAATAACTCGGCTAATTGTTCGGAGCGTCCAGTGTAGAAGTCTAGTCGTTCAGTACGGTGAGTTGCAGGTTAGATTTCCTGGTACCCGTTTCTTGTCAAATAAAATTCACCCACAACCGGCAGGAAGGAAATGTTTTCACGACGGTAGGCAAGTCCTCAAATTGTTATTTGTTTTTCAAATATCAGCACACAAAGGTGGCGGTTATATTCAATTCTGCTTCCGAATTCCAATTCAAAAGTTTGCAGATGCGGAAATCATCATCGATGATAGATATATACAGAGGGTAGATTCCCGGAAATGTGTTTGATCGCTCGGAGGCGCTTTGAAAAGATTAGAACGGCGCCTGAGGGCCGATTGTGACCGAGCGTTGAGTTTGCGCTCTCGTCAAAAGTTTCAGAGTCGCCTGTATGCCCTTCCACGTACGGAGCAGGTACACAGCTCAGCAGCACCACCTCCTTTGATTACATTTTAATCGATACTATTTCACTCGTTGATTGAGTTTTTGTCGGGACCTGAGGCAGCGCCGCGCCACGCCGCGGCAGGCCGCATTGCGCAAGACGGGTTAGAGAAAACCGAATTAATGCGTAAGTGGATCAACGCGAAGCCACCATTCCAAAAGACCGACAGAGGACAATGGACAATGTTGTCTCGAGATCCCATGATACCTAAGTTGGAAGCTATCTGAGTTACGGCTCTCCAAGAATCTAGCCGTTTCCACGAGTCCGCCAACTCCAGAGCCCTATGACCGGGCACTCAGAGAGTTTCTACTATTTCCGCTTAATAAGGGCGGCAGTCACGCCGGCGACGTTTCGGCTCCAGAGAATCGATTCCACGGGGCAGTTGAATCGGGGGACAAGGTCAGACTTATAAGAGCTAGTCGGAGTTAACAAGCCAAGCGAGTAACGCGGGTTGCGATGGCGGCGCTGTGCTTCTACGAGCTCAAAGTCAAAGTGCATCTCGATCGACGAGGCCACGTTCCACTGCTGCCTCTTGACGTCCTGAGCCGAGAGAGAGACGAAGGCTGAGGGACGCTCCAGGGGAAGCGAGGATCTGATCGCATCGTGTGTGGTCGACTCTAAAGAGGTTAAGATGGGGTGCCGCGCGCTCCACCCACGCAATCCGCTTCGATTTACTAATCTTTATATACAGTCTGCTGCTGCCGCTTCTCCTTGCGGCCGACTAATTTCTCAATATGTGCTTCAACTACGTTGAGTATCTATTTCGGAAAATTTCAGCTGTCGATGACTCATGTTTGCGACAAGTGTTCATTAACGAAGTTGCAATAACGTACCTCAACTCCAAGACAAAAAAACTCCAAAACTTGTACACACGTTGACTTTGAACCGTAAATAAAGCGTATCGCAATGGTGTACAGTCGAGGCAATTTCCCGCTTCATTTTCGCATCACCAGTTTATTTATTTGACACATCTGCTGAGCGGGATAAGGTTACTAACGAACTCGTGTTAATTAATGCCAGTTGTAAGTGAGAGAGCTACCGCCTCTTGGGTTCTGCACTTTTCCGACCACGCTGGTTAGATTGCAGTTTGTTTGCATGTGTGTACGTACCTCTTCGCGACTCTTCGCTTTACCTTTTGCAGCTCGAGCTTATCTCGCGCCAACTCACAGTGAGTGCAGAGGTCGCGACTCGTGCTGTGAAACGCTGTCCGCGGTTCAACGAGCCGCGTGCTCTTTTTGTAACCGCGATATCTGATACGAATTCACTCGAGGAAAAAGTACTCGGTCGAAGGGAGTATACATCAACTAAATACATGGAAAATTCTAACGATTTTATACCGATTCAAACAACGTGAACTTTTTCTTCTTCCTCATTGGTACCACACAAATCAATTTACTGGATCATCGCGCGCGTGAAAATTCCAAGCGTTGCAGTTTCACCATACATAGGTTCGCACACATACCAACCTGCCCAGGTATCTCGCGATCATTAATACGCGCTGTGATCATTAAAAACTGTAATGATCGATCGGATCTAACGCGCAATCATTAAACTGGAAAGATGAAGGTGCGGTTGCAAGAGAACATGCGTACCCTCCCTCGATATGCCTTTCACCCGACAGTGGTGAAGCAAAAAAAAAATAAAATTATGAAAAACTTTGGGCAAAGTATGTGGTACCTTTCCGCGCGATCGGTCCTTCATTTCTCAACCCCATTGTTAGACATTTACATTATAAGTATATTTGGATTGTATACATACGCAGCTTGCGTACACGGCATCAATCGGCCGTCGTTTCTTTCTTTGGTTTATTAGAATTTTTCATTCTCTATTTAGTCAGTTTGTTTTTTTTTCCTTTTTCTTTTTTTTTTATTGTTCTCTTTTCGCACCGTAATTACTTCTAGTCTGCTCGCGGTGGTTCAATAGCCAAACTTATAATTTAATGGTTAATTATATAAGAGTCTCCCGCGGTTGGGACGCGGGTAGCCACTGGGCGGCCACGGTGACGTGCAGGAATGTTTTCTCTTATCTCCCTCGCACTCTTCCTATCCCTCGTGCCCTCCTTATTCCTCCCTGCCTCCCTCCAGTTGGTTTTATAGTCGCAAGCGGTCGGCATTGGCCGACGAGTCAGTGAGGACCAATCAGTGCATAACAGCTTCCCTTTTTGTGTACACATGTATATACATACACGTGTGTGTAGGCTGCTGCTGGTTTGTTGTTCAGTTTTACCTCCTTCGAAGATTGTTTATAATACTGCCGAGAACGTGCACTGTAATACTTTCTTCACGTATTCAGGCTAACGCAAACAATGCCTAATGTTTTTATGCAATAACGGATAAAAAAACAGAACGAGAAAATGATGGCTCGAGTGATGGAGAGTGCAGGAGACGAAGAACACACAAGGTACGGATAGAAGTCCCTGCAATGCATTAGATCTTTCCGTGGATCTGGCGTAGAAATAAGATCTTTCTTCTTCTTCTTCTTCTTCTTCTTCTTCATCTTCATCTTCGTCTTCATCTTGTTCTTCTTCTTCTCAGATTCGCGTCACTGCGGCAGATCTACGCAGAGTTTCAGCAGAAGTCGAGCCCGAGAGATTGAGAACGGGTTTCACCGTGGAAATAATTACGCTCTGCGACGAGGATACGGGCGTCCATCCTCTCCGACGTTCACCACCGTATGCCGCGCGCGTCGCGTCGATGCTGTACACACCGATGCACGCCGATGTAATTAACGGCTCTGTAAATCAGCACCGGTTAACGCCGCCGCGAACCACAGAAGTTATGGTCTTGGCAGTTTTCCGATTTGTTAGCCAACTTGTTTATGAATGGGGCACGATAGGATAGGATGGGATAGGACAGGACAGGACAGGATAGGATAGGTGGGTGGATGAGTGTTGTACTGGGCACCTGACTGGCCTGTTGCACTCTTCCATGCTCTTTAATATCACTGCAGAAGACACCGAGTGAGTTTTGACTCTTATTACACATTTTTAAGCATGCTTGCTTTTTCGCTAATGGATCGTACTTGGGAGTTGAATACGGCATTTGCGGAATGCAATATAAATATAGGTAGTCGTTGGTTACACATTCTTCAAGATTTCCGTAAGATCATTTAACCGTTCATCCGATCATCAACGTCTATCAGATCCGTTCCAGATGAGTGTATGTATACTTTATACGACGCGGTTTTTTCCCGTTCATGCAGCTGAGCTCACCAATCCGTACCCTGTAAAGGACATTCGGGTAAAGGCAGGTTAGTACGTTCCGTCGAAATGGCTATATTATAACAGTACTGATCGCGACCACGCGAGAAGGGATATCGTGTAAAGTGAAGAAAATGACAAAAATAGTTGTCGGCTCTGCAGAGTTGATACAAGACGGTGGGTACGTAGGTACACAGATACCATTGAGATGAGGTGATACAGATCTGTCCATGAGCATCGCGGTGGGTGGTTCTCCGGAGTAGGGGGAGGTACGGACGTTCGGTCAACCTGCAGATCGTTCCGCGTCCTCGAACATCGCGCACAGTTTATTTCTCTATCCATCTATCCGGCTATCCTCTTCTGTGTCGTGTACACCGTGCCCTCTCCCCGCCATTGCGCGAAGATGGGGCCCAGGGGATCGGAGGAGAACGTCGCGCGGTAATCGTCAAACAAATTTCTTCCTCTTCTTATTTTTCTTCTCTTTTTTCCTCTTCGTTTTTTTTTTTTTTTTATCTTCTACTTCTAGCTCTCAGCTCTCCGCCGCATCCCCGGAGGGCCTTCCGTTGAGGACGCCATCCGTCGATGATGAGTGTGTGTCCACGTAGCGAGCCTACCTGCTACACAAACACCTCCTCGTCGAGACAGGGCAAGTGTGCGTATGTACCCGAGCACTTTGGCGACCGTTGTATGTAGCAGCGACTAGGCGTATTCCAAACGATAATTGGACTCCTTGGGTTGATTGCAGCGTCTTGGCGTTGCGCGGAAAGAAAAAGCATGGCATAAACGATGCGCGGCTTGTGGCACAGGTGGTCGACTTTCCGTGTGCTGTACTCGAGACGACGGCTTGGTATCCCAGAGCAGTATTCCGCGCTGGATATACACTTCTATGTCAGCAATTTGGTACCGTTAGGTTCGCGCGCTGAAGGTTACGCTGCGGGCTTATTCAAGGATTGATCAATTTCGTCTACCACTATTTTCGTCTTATCTAACCGGGTACATTGCAATGTTTTCAGATACTGCAACGCCCTGCACGAGTTTGCGCAAAATCGTCAGGATCACAAGGGGATCAACTTCGAGCGAACTCCCCCCGACGATGAGACCAGAGTCATTCGATAACGCGACAGTACCAGCGAGATATCTCTCAGAGTTGTTTTGGCCCTTGGGGAGTCTCAGCGTTACTGGGTGCTTTTATAAAATGTTGGACAGTAGGTGGAGGGAGAGGAAGAGTGTTCTCTCTTCTGGAAGTAATCGATTCCGGTTAACATCGCGGAGGAGAGGAACCTGAAGGAGCGACACGGGTCCCACGTGATATCATCTATATGGACCGTTCGCAGGGCCCCTGCTCCTCATCTCCGAGAAGTCCAATAAAAGGAGTGTCAATGGGACCATGGGGACCAGCCCAGAGAGCGACTAGTCAGTCCCCCTAACTCACCGTATAATCACCGCCATTGTATTATTGACAGCGCGACAGGGCGACATTGCAGCGAGAGAAAAAAGAGCACACGAGAAATAATAACAAAATGGAAATAAAGAAAAAGTAGCTCCGTCGTTACTGCGACGTGGCAGGAGCCGTCGGATGAGATCGAACCGGCAGCAGCTTCTCCACCTCTGGCCGAAATTACCGCGGGTTAATACACCTCCGTGCCGTAGTCTTCGAGAGATTAAAATTATGATAAAAGTCGGAACATTTATGAGCGTCGATGTGTACACAACAGGTCTTCGCCTGGTCAACAGGAGCGGAAGGTGAAAGAATTCCTGATTAAATTGCCGATTTATGTTAATTTTGCTTATGTATACCGCGGGTGTTCAACGTCGCAATTCAAGGCTGTTCGTCTTGTGGTATACGGTCAAAGGTTATGGGCTTTACTTGTAATGAAGGTGATTAATCTGTGAAACATAATTTAGAAACTTTTTTTTACGCAATATAGGCATTTAATTCTTCTCGCAACCAAGGTCGTTACACGAATCCAGCTTTCGTTTATTGTTGTCATGTTAGTTTTGCTTCGCATCTATAGGATATATTAAAAAACGCGTCAGATAAGACAGGTATGTAATGCACATATCTATTTACTGCTGTACTTAAATCACCTATTTGTACTAACATATTTCATATATAGTTAAATCAATGTGCTCGCCGTGTTGGGAATGTGTTCATAAATATTACATAAGACGTTACATGGATTAATTTTATTAGTTACATCGTTAAAGAAAGATATATGCATTAATAGGTGTGTGAGTCTTAAACAAAATCAAGCGGCGATATCAAGGTGTATTCGTACGACAACTTTAAACTTTTACTTCTGTCTTCTCTATGAATAATACATCCTCGCGATTGAGACGGCAAATCAGATATACAAACTTCAGTAGTTATTACTGGTCGCTACGATGATAGCTATGCTAATTGTAATCAATACTTTATCCAATGCCTTCGCGAATGTAACCCATAAGCGCCTTAACCGGCCAGTTAGTTCGAATTACCGGTTCTTATAAACACATTACCACAAATCGTGGATTTGCACATAACTTTCCGTAATCTTACTGGTGAAACTGACGAGGAAGAAAAAATCCGAAAATTAATGTTTTGTAACTGGAGAATGTTTTTTGTCATCTTCATACCAAAAAGTCGTGTAATGTGCTGGGTAATCAAGTAATGAATCAAATAGTTCGCGTTTAATGATTGTCGTGCAATTTCCTACGTGTCGTTATGCTATAATTATAGCAAATACAACACCCAGAACACAAACAAATCAAAATCTCACTTTACGTGTATTACATACTAAGTCTACTTGATGACACGAGAGCACACCTTAAAAGTCTTCTTTAATCATCTACTTGATCAAAAACAGAAAACGAGTGAAAAGTAAGAAAAATTTAATGAAGTTCCCCGTGGGAAGCACCACAGAAGTAAGAAAATAAGTTGAAAAAGGATTTGATAAAAGGGAAAAAGAAAAAGAAGGAGAAGAAGAACGGGAAGAGAAATGTTATCGAAATCAATTGTTGGGCCAATAAACAGGGAGTCAAAAAGAGGCTAATTGTCGGTATACAGTACCGTGGAACCACCGCGTCCTTTCCCCCCTGCCCCTCTGCCGTCGGTTGCCCCAACCCCCCTGTTGGTTGCGGTATGTAATTACAAGGGAGTGACTCGCCGCGATGGAGGTGCTTATCGGTTCGGTCCCATAAGAGAGAGAGAGGAGAAGATGGGGCCTGATCCAGCCCGTGGGACCACCGGTCATTTAATCCCATGACACTGTGCATTGTGGCCTGAAAGGCTTCCAGCACCGCGTACCTACCAACTTTACCGAGTGAAATTTCTCGTCACTTCTCGGAGTTACGATCCACTACTCATAATGCGATCGGGTAAACTAAATCGTCGCAGTAACATTACCGTGGACGTAAATATTTTACATAAATATGTCAGAGCGGAGACGCATTGAAGGGAATGAAACTGACGCGTAATCATTGCTGCGCCGTTGAGATCTCGATTTGTAATGACAAATGGCTAATGACTGGTGACTAATGATCAATTTCTATCCCCGTCCATGTATTGCCGCGTTAGGGAAACTGAGAGCCAAGCCGGGTGAACCGCGTATCTCTTTACACAAGAAATCGAGGCTGCTGCAGTATATGCAGGGAATCGTGGACAATGAATCGTGACCGAGTCCCGACAAGAAACGTGTTGTTTCATTCCCTGCTACGGAGCGAGAGAGACGAACGGTGGGTAATGTGTTAGATAACAAACAATGACGACGGCATATATATCGGATCGGTAAAGAATTGAGAAGGGTTACAGAGGCGACGATATATCTTTGGGGAAATGGGTAGTCGTTGACGTCTCGTGTAGAGGCACTCCGTGTGGTGGGACGACTGCGCACCAGATTAGGACCGGCGATAGCTGGAGGAGTGAATGTCCCGAGATTTTTTGCACTTAGGAGGAGAGGTGAATATTCACTCCGATCGAGCGAATGGGACGAATACGAGGAGAGGGGGGTCGGCTGACCCCAAAATAGCGGAGCACTTCATATCCCGGTGACTCGGTCCCGATAGAGTTCCAGTCCGTTCGCGAATCAAGTCCATATGGTTCCATTAGCGAAGATGCAAGACCGGCGAACAATGTTTACCAGGGTAAACGCTCCGGGAGGTTAGTTGCAGTGTCTGAGCGCCACGTGGCCGGTCTCTCGGGCTGCCGTGATTGCAGCGTTAGGGTCCATCATTACGAGACCTCGAGATGACCTTCTGCGGACCCCCGTGCCCGCAGGGACGCGCACGGCGGACGGACACGTACGAATGCAGTTCACCGGGGAATCTCGATCTGCGCTCGGGAGATGCATTCGGCGTCTGCGGACGCGAAGATCGAGCGGGTAAGGCGGATTTCACAAAGGGCGCAGAGCGGAGCCCCCAGGTGGTGCAATTTCGGCGGGTCGATTTCCCGTCGCGAGAGATTCAAGATTCGCTGAAACGAACGCTCCCAGGTTCAGCTCCGCGGTTGGATGGAGAGAGGACCTATTGTGTTCCGGACGTAGGTACCGTCGCCGGCGCGGTAATCAGAGCATGATTATTTGTGAACAAAGAGGATAATTTATGATCACGTGATCTTTCATTGGGATCGGACCAGGCTGCGGCTGCGGGTGCCCCGTTGAGATGAAGAAATGGCAGGACTCAGGGGGAGGGCATCGCCAGCTCCGTTCCAGGGGCCAGGGGGCGGGGAGAAAGAGGGAGGAGGGCAGGTGAAGAGCATCAGAGTCATGCGAGCTCCCTCAGGGGTCTGACCCCCTGACCCTATCAGCCTGCTCGCGCCGGCCGAGTGCTCGGCATTGTTCTTCCATAACCGTACCCTGCGCAATACACAGCCGCCGAACGGCATTGTCTTTTCGTTGAGCAAAAGCTCGCCGCCTATGCTGTCTGCTGCAGAACGACGTAATTTATTGACTTATAAACCGTCTAATTATCCCTAGGTAATTGCTCAATTTTCGATCGATCGGTGCACCTACCAATAATAAAGCTACCTGAATACATCTCCTCCTTCTGTGCATGACCTATGACCAGGTCTCGGACCCTCGTCCTTGTCTCAACTCGATACCGCAAACGGGTGGAGAAGATGAAAAAATTTTCAACATAGACCCTCTTTTGTTGGCCAATTGTAAATAGAGTGACTCACTGACCGGCAGTGTAACTTTTCTGAAGGAATAAAACAAAAAAGTACATAAGAACCCAATCGAAACGAAGTAAAAAAGGCGAAGAGAAAAAAGTAATGCCTCCAAACTATTACCCACGAGCTCTTACGGGGGTAACAAAGCCACAAATGTCAGAGGTCGCTCCGGGCACGTTCAGCCCGCACCACAGCTCGATCCATCCAACCTCTCAGCTCGAGATCAAGAACAACGCGGAGGCGAGCAAACAATGCACTGTTTGACGTAGCGATATTATTTCGTTACCATTCTCCTGTTTCCAATCAGAAGATATTGCGCTGCTGCAGGTGACACGCAATTTCGTCAACCAGCCCATAGCACGATATCGGTAATCGTTATCCTAATTCATCCAAGTTTGTAAGTTCCGAACAACTCTCAAGATGCTTTCCAACTTCGCGCGCGATGTTCGCAAGATGTACCGGAGACCGCTACCTCCCGCAGGGCTGTGTCATCGGCACCATTTACGCACGGATGGGCTTAAGACCGTGAAGGCGCGGTTTCTCCGGGCGACGTAGAAGCCGGCGATCATCATAGCATCGATCTAGATTGGAGGTGTCATTATGGAGGTCGGTTCGCCTCGCGTCATCGAATCCGTGGGCATAGCTGCCGGTGGAGCAGGAGGAGTTGGCGACGGTCATCACGGCTGTGTAGAGGCCAACCTCACAAACCACCTTGCACGAAGCTTGCGGCTTTTTCCCCGTCTTCTTAGTCGAGGCTCGAGTCTTCTTCGCGGTGCCTTCAGCCCGTGGAATTTCCCGATGACTGTTATTAGGTCGACGATGCCGTGTTGTCCTCGCATCGCTTCGCGCGCTACTTTTTACATTTCGGTCGACTTGATTTTACGCGCCGGTGCATATCCGTTGCCGTTGCCGTTGCCGTTGCCACAACGATTCAGGGTCGTCGTTGTCGCGGATCAAATCATACCATCATTCCGTGGATAACCATCATTCCCATCATTATTTCTCATCTCAATTATCCCCAGTATACTCTCATACTCGTCTTCCTAGCCCGGTCTGCTTCCGTTAGCGCATCACCGCGAGCTGGAGGCGGATTACCCGCTGCCAGAAGTGGCCATTTGTCCGTGAAGATACATCGATGATCGAGATGGCCCCGCCATGCGGCGTATCAGGAGAGCTCACCCAATTCTCCCGCAATAAAACTCTCTTTCGAACGGGGGACGAGGAGACGGGTGGACGGTCGACGGCGGTCGAGAGCCAGTTCTTAGAACTTGGAGGCTTCGAAGCTCCGAGGCTTCGAGGCTTCGAGCTCGGGACCAGGAGGATGATGGCTGACGGGACGTGAACGTGAACTCGAACGCACGCGCCAGGGGCAAGCAGAGGCTCGAGCTCTGTAATCACTCGGCGAGCACGCACACCCGCAAGCTCACACGGATGAGAGTATAAGCCCACACTCCGGATCTTCCGCATACTAATTCCCCGAGGTGGTTGGGCTGCGAAGCGTGTATCTACGTCGCGTAGGTGCGCGCCGTACGCGTCTGGGCCCAAGAGGGCCCCTCGACGGCACGCCAGGCTCACGCTCACGCGCGTCCTCCCAGCCGCACATCTGCGTAATTGTCCCCGCCGGCAGCATTCGAACGGGTCTACGTTCAGCAGCCCGAAGTAGAAGGAGAAGAAGAAGAAGACGAAGAAGAAAAAAGAAGAAGAAGACGAAGAGTAAGAAGGCAGAGGAGGGTCCGACGTACAGTATAGTTTCTTTCAAAACAGCGAGTACTCTCTGCCTGGGAAGTCGGTCCTGGCTCTATCGTTTCCAAGGAGAACATTGTCAGTCATTTTTCTCAACTTCTGAGCAATTACTGGCGTCGTCGTTTCCATCCAACAAAGTCGGAACCGCGACATTGTATACTTATCGGCAGTGGTCGGGGTTTAATTTTGCAGTTCTGCGTTACGGGCGTATTGTTTGTGGTGGGAAAAGATTGCAGATTCCATTAAAACGTCAGGTGGTTTGTTGCACACGAAACCCGGCGTCGACTGAACCACCGTATTTTGGTCCAAAAGGTTGTTAACTTCAGTTTCAGGAAACGAACACGCAGTTTTTGAGTTTTCATTCCCCTTCCAAAGAGTTTACATGTCACGAATGTTGAATCGGTCAATTCTTCCCTTGTATAACGCCGTAACCTCTGCACCTATCCGTATTTAAGTGAGTTTTGAATTCACAAGTACCCCCGAGGCGATGAGGCCAGTGGTGGGTTGGGTAACCACCGGTCTACCATTTCTCAGCACGCGGTCTGCATAATCCCTCCAAGCTACGCAAAGTTCTTGCGCCTGCCTCGCCCCGGGACGAAACGCGGGCTTAATGATCAGCGTTTCGTGATTTATTTTTGGAAGAGGGTTAAATCGGCGCCGTACGCTGCTCCTCTTCTTAAGCTCTTCACCAGCATCTCGACCAGCGTATACCAAGAGACGTATTTTCCGCCGCGGCATCAGCCTGCTGCCGTAGCCGGAAGCAACGCCACAGATTACACGGGTACAGCGCGCGTCATTCCGGTTATTTCACCCCTTCTACCATTTCATAATTGCTCTGCAGTTACTATCACAGGCTTAACGCGGAGATCTTATCGGTTTGATTCAAAACCACGATTCCACGCAGTCGAGGATTTTTTTTTGCACCATATATCAATGTAGTTCCTAGCCTTAGCCTCGCTAATATGCAGCTGCAATCTAACGTTAGTGATCATATCCAACGACTGGAAATCGTTTACTAGACGCGTGTGGTCCCCATATACTATGACGCAACAGTATCGCCCCATCATTGTACATGAGGCAGATGAAAAGCGACATAATACGAATGGATCGATATTTCTTATTTTTTGGATTCACGGAAAAACTGACCGAGTAATGTAGTAATCACGTTTTGGTAAATTGGCACCAGCAACGCTATCTGGCGCACCAAAGGGAAAACACGGGGTATCATGTTTATCATATGCTCAAATAACGCGGCTGGTTAGCAGCTAGCTAGATCAGAAGCAATGTTGCACGACTCTGTGTACAGGTAAAGAAAGCTGGTGGCGTCTGTGGCGTTACCGTAGGTGAGGTGCATGAGCTGGCTGGTCGTCGGGTATGTGTTCTTCTCTCTTTCTCCTACTCCATAGCGATGCGCGCATGCATGCATGCATGCATTATACGTGGTGTATGATATATCACTGCAGCAAACACGGGTATATAACGACGTACGAACAGCTCGGCCTATATTTGTAGATGTGTTGAAGATATCAGAGCCGAGCAAAAGGCGTACATATGGGTACAACCGGCGGGGTCACATGCCTCGCACGTCTCTCACAATCAGACACATGTTCCACGTTGTGTGATTTCGACACGGCCGCATTTCTAAATCATGTCGATGCCTGACTGCCTCAGACTGCCATGCTTGGTGGTATATAGGCGATGGCGATCCCATCCCCGGTACCACCGGGTTGTTACCTCATTGTGTTCATACGATATGCTCAATTCGCTTTAAATAGCATTATCTTGTTCGCTTATTCAGACGGCAGTCGGTCAGGTACTGGGAAAGTATCCTCCATCCGTCCCGTATGTCGGTTGGATCGATCGGCAGCGGCGCCACCACCGTCGCTGCCTGTTATACCGAGGGTAATAAATCTTCTTAACACTTTAGGCTTGCCGATATTCTTATATGTTAGACTGCTGCCTTTACGCGCCAACACCGAAGAACGCTACAGCTAGGAACATGTACCAGTCAAACCGACTTACCAAGACAGTTGATTATTTTTACTATTCGATGGAGCTCGAAGGGCCTGCAGATATTTCGACGAATAAGTCAAGCTCACAGACCGAGACGGTAAGACGAACAACATCGATGATTGGAAGAGCTGCTGATTGTCGTTGCATTAGCGCTGGTACAGGATCTGGTCATGGTCTTCACGCGGTTACTATTACCAAGCACATGGAGTCCGTCGCAGGAAACGTGAATGAGACCATGACTGAGTCGACAAAATTACAGAAGACATGACGGCGAGTAGAGGTGACACAAGTACCAAGAGGTAAGGTAGAGGACATGAGTGTTAACGGATTCTTTCAAGTATCGGAAGAATGAATTTGACATAGACGTTTTATCATAATCCCCGAAGAAGTGACGCGCTTTCCAACGTTTAATTTCATGACAATAAGTCGCCCGAGAAGAGTAAGCAATGTTCGTGCAGTAATGGCTAATAGGATTGAGTGAATCGAGGGAATCGCGAGGCTGCCTTGGTGCTAATGCCTTCTTTCCTTCCTGTCACAATCGCTTATACTCATCGAGCTCTCCTCTTAACAGGCAAAGTTAACGATCCCCATTAGGGCACGCCACGCTTGCTTGACTAATCGCAATGCGCATGACTTCATAGTTCACGTAGAAAGGCTATTCGTCTCGTACATCCTCGAAACTGTCAGCCTGATTCTAAACCTCCCACACAGATGCAAAAGCCTTTTCCTTTATCTGAGCGTACATAAATATGATCAATACATTATAGAGTTCAGCATTACTCGGGCAAAGACGAGCACTGCATGAACCGTAAAAGCTGTCTCCCCTTCTCGATTTTCTCTATTTTTGCTGAATCGAATACTTAAGGTGCCCTCACGTTTATCCGCAATGCTAGTACGTGATAAATACAAGGAAGGGTTGGCAAAGTGATGCAATGTAACGTAACGCAAGTGAGCTCGTCTAAGAGCGAAATGGCGTGACGACGTGTAGCGCAACCCAGATCTGTCACACGGAAGGGACCTCCGCGTTGGTGGATCACGTGATCAGGTAGGTAGGTATCGAGGTGAAGCAAAGGTGAGGGCAGCTCATTCATCAACCACGTTTAACTACGCGGTTCGTTCTACGTATTACGAGCGTCAGCCGAAGAGGAAAAAGGGGCACATATCAGAGCACGTGATTCGTGATTCCCAGCTCGTTTACGCCGCCGCGCGTATTGCAATCGAGCGCTTCAAAGCAGCCGCGCGCCGGTTGCATAATGCCTTGCAAATGATAACGAGATAGGTATCCATCCTTCTCTACGTGTCTTCCGTAGGGAAAGTTAAAGGTTCAATCTAGGCATAGAGCGGAATTCTTTGACCGAAGAAAAATTCCACGATCACTTGATGTATTCACGTGGGAATCCGTACAGCCTCTGGTGAATGAGATTTTCCCGAAGTAGTTTCGTCGGTCAGTACGGGAAATCTCAAAGAGAAATCCAGCCCGTCTCTCAGACACCTGCAAACTCGAGATGACATTCAGTTCCGATGAGTCCGACCTCGGCAAGGTCGAATAAGGAACCCTGACGTCCGCTTCGACTGGCAGGTGTCGTTCGTGAGGAACATGATTGGTGACTCTCGTTCTTGACGCAGCGGGATGCCGCCTAGCTGCATAACAGTACAACGTTCCGTTATAACTGCACACCGTTTTACTGTTCCCGGCCAAAGAAGTTCGAGATAAGATGTATTGCTATCTAGTTAACTCATATTCGTGTATCGTTTGGATAAAAACAAAACACAAAATTATCACTCTTTGAAGGAGAATAATTAGGATAAAAGTAATAAATCTGAAAAACGAATCGAGATAAACAGCTCAGAATATCTGTATCTGAAATTTCTAATCGCGTGCCGGCCTCCAGGCTTGAACGATGACACAGTGCTGGCCGTAGTATCGTTTGATGGCCAGTGTATGGGACTCGATTCAGGAAGACAGTGGAGACAGGGGTTGACATGAGCACAATGCGCGAGTTGACGGAGTTTTTACGTCAAACAATAGATGGTTCAGCAGAAGGAAAACATCCTTTGTGTCGCGTGAACGAAGTGTGAAATGGAAACACTTCTTTGGATAGTGGAATTATCCGGGTAAGCTACTGCAAGTGGACAAGAAGTTATACGAGTGATGAGCACCAGACGCAATCTTTAAAGTGATTACGAGCATTCCTCTTCCCCCGGTTTTCACCCTTGAATTGTATAATCATTTAAAGAAATCCCGGACGTGAAACTCTGCGTATTTGGAAAAAGCTTCCTAATAATATATGGCACCAATTTATAACGATCTCTCGGATTCAGTGATAATTCATTCGGATTATTGTTACTTCTAACCTCGGGCTATGACATTCATCACCGATGTGATTCCATGCCTGGTCATTACTGCGGCCCTCGGTATAACAATGGTGCATATCTTCCAGCTGGTTCATGTGTGGGTTATACGTAGCAGAGCATATGATCGTGGCTGATCTCGCGGCATAATGGCGTTGCAGTGAAAACGACTCACCGCCAGCTGGCGATGGAGGAGTCATCGTGAAGCAACCACGAGTATGAAAACGTGAGTGATGGCTCGAGGATGGGGAACACGATCTACAGCTCATTACCATTATCTATCTCGTATCGGCGTACATATAACAGTTATACACTAGGAAATTAGGACCGCGGCAAGTTCGCCGAAGAACATTGTACGATTGCAGAAGAGTACGCAACGTTTAGTGAGCACAAGTGTAACAGTGCAGAGCAAAATGGAATGGCGTATGAAATCAAACATAGAGAGAGTTGATAGAAAAAAGCGTGGAAGAATCAGGGGAATCCAGAATATTTTTTTCTAATCGGCTTGCGCAATATCAAGAATAGTTGATGCTTGCCTGAAACGATCGATTGAAGGCTTGATAGACATCGGATTATTGACAGATGATGAGATGAAGCCGGTTGAAAGAGAGAAAGCGCGCACGTGGCTGAACGGACCAATTAGTCCCAGCGACGAGATTGTAGTCACGGTTAGGAGGAAACCAGGCCCGCCGATCGCTGACCGATGACCGACCACGCGCTGCTCCATCAGGAACCATTAACGGCCGCCAAAGTAGTGGTCAAAATCCATTCACATGAGGAAATACCGCTTTCTACTTATTCGGATTTACATAGGCCAAAAATTAGAAACCGATATTATTAAGATGTTGCGTTTTTTTTTTTGTTTTTTTTTTTGATGATACGTGCAGTGGCACGTGCTAGTGCAGCAGGCGATAGTTGATCAAGATTCTTCGCAATTATGTAAGTAAAAATTCACCGCAAAAACTTTGCATTTAGCATTTAGCTTTGCATTATATTAAACACAGCTGTAATCTCAGTTTTCTTCGCCTCGAAACTTACGATTAGCTAACAATCAGATTATTACTGCCACACACCGTGGCGGCTCCATCAGCTTCTAGCCCGGTGGCCCGGTGGTGCCGAGTAAAGGTATCTCTCTCTCGGTAAATTACAGGAAGCTGCGGACCACCCGGAAGGTCTTCAGATTACTACCAAGGGTGGTCCAAGACCAATTCGTACTTGCAATCAAGCTCGGTATCCAGGACCCTCCAAGGTCAGCCGAATTAATCGGACGAAAGCAAGATGAGCTCGGTCCATGATGAAGAAGAGGAATGGAGGTGTAGATATAGTATTGAAATCGGCTAATGAATATTTTCTTCCCATCGGCTGCCGCGATGCGATGCTATGCAATGTAATGCAAAGCGTCGTGCTTTGTCTCGACTCACGATTATCGCTTATTAATGATTAATTGATTGCTGCGGCAAGCCCGTTGCAGAGTGTGGTACGTGTGTGAAGGTGTTACATGTTAACTTCGATGTAACAAGAGGTCAACTTGGTTCAGATCATGCTCTGCTCTTGCTCGTTAGAAAGTATGGGTAGGTATACCCTACGCGACGTGCGCCAGTCGATCACCCAACGAACGGGACGAACTCGTATGGGAAGAGGCCGAGAAACGGATACGGAATTGAAACCCTTTTCCACCGTCAAAGCGTACCCGGTGGCGCACCTTGATATCCTATCGCTTTTTAGCTTCTCAATTACGGAACTTCGTTACACGTCTTTGCTCAATATTGATTCCAATGAAAAACGATAATGAAACCATTTCCTTCAAGTACCCCGATCTGTATTTGGTAACCCTCAATAATGATCTGAGGAGTCTAAGCCGTTCATTTAACGTAAAAAAAAGTTGCTGGATGTAAAAAATGTGTTTTTCAAAAAAATGAAAAATAACCTTTTCGCGCATCAGCAGAGAATGTTTCTTGGACTTTGGACAGGAAATCCGTGATAGGTAGTAGCGTGAAGCAGGGTTTGGTAGAAGCGCAATGTCGCCCGAAGAGATTATCTTAGCGGAGATGACGGTAGGAGGAAGAGAAGAGTTTAGCAGACCGTTGCACAATTCTCAAGTTTTATTTAGTAAGTATGTATATACGTTCATACATACGTATATATACGACGGGATGAACCACGGCGGGGAAAGTTGAATCTTGCGAGACTTGATTTAGTAGACAAAATCCTTAACTGGATCTCTCGCTCGACTAGAGTCGAGCGGAGTGGAGTGGATTGAAGCGAACTCGAGACTCCGTTCGAGTCGTCACATTGGTGCTGAGAGTGGGTATAAACCTCTCGAGATAGATCGGTTGTGTAACCCCCCCTACAAGCTATCCAAGTATCCACACATCGTGGAATAGATTTTATTATACACGCGCGATCACGCAACCGATTGGCTACACGTTGTGCTACACGAACCTCTGTGCCGACGTCTTTGTTGTTCTCCCCTCTTTTTTTTTCACCTAATATCTTTTTTCTTCGAGTGACAATACAAGGACGCAGACCGACCAGGTGCTCCGCGATTAAATATAACACCGACCGCATGCAACGGTATCCGAGAAAGTGACGGGGCTCAGTTCTCTTATCCTACAAACACCTCCACAGGGGGAAACTCGAGTAAAATGAACAATTGAGATATTTTTTTATCTCTGGCGAGTATTGCACAGTATTGGTGAGACACGTTTCAGGCTGACTTCAGAAACTCTCGGTAATGGTGTATAACGATCGATGAACAATGTTCATGGACGAATTTTAACACGCTTCGATTCGCAACCAAGCGACGATTCTCAACGCATATGTTTATGCCAGATTTTATCAGGTAAAAAATCTATTTTCTTAATCGTAAATTTTATCGGCCTAGCACGTGTCCCGTTAAATTGTCTAATTAGCATACCTAATTACAACGAATAGCCTAATGTGTCACTTGGGCAGATGATACCTGCAAGGATGCGTAGTGTAGAGTTTCCAGAACTTTTTCATTTCAAAAACGGAAATGACTTGTACTTTTGACATTAATTTTTTTCCTCAATTTTCTTCGCGTCTATTTGCAAATAAATTGATACCATACTACCGTAAGAGCTGTCAATCTTTTCCAAGGCGCGATTTCAACTCTCTGGGCAATGTTCAACCTTACAAAACATGTGTCAAACAGTCAACCAACGAATCTCTTTATTTCCGTATTTTCTATCATGTCGTCGTGTCTACGTCTTTAAACTGCAGAGTATCTGCCACAGAAATAAGTTCGTTTTTTTCTTCTTGCTATTTTCTTACTTTTGTTACAACCGAAGCACGAAAGACCGCGAATAAACCGATAATAAAAACTGTATCACAATTTCTGCACATGCGGCAGCCGACTGCGGCGCGTGTTATATATGGCGCATGCATGGAACCTAGACGACAGGGAAATTTCACCGGTACAATCTCGCTATGCCGAGGTCCCTGTATGTTCGAGAGAAAGCGAGTCGGGGACTAAGTCTCGTGTATCCGAGGTGTCCGGAAGGTAAGAACACGTCGGGATGTTGAAGGCATCGCTGCAAGTCCCCACTGCATGCAGCAGGGTCATTACAACGCTCCCTGGGACCGCGACGTCGACGGAATGGACCCGTACGTCTTCCTGCTCCTGTCCAATTGACTGATGTGTCTATACCCGCGGCACTACTTTATGCGCTGAAATACCTACTCCGCAGCTGCATCGAGTACTGCCTATTCCCCGATCGAGGATAAATCGAAATATCGTCCGCATAGCCGTAACAGTAATCGCGATTTTCCACGACGCACACTACTGATCACACCATGGGGACTTGGACTGATTTCTAGTAAGTGCAAAGTAGTCGAGCTGTATATACAGTCGGTGGTTAACGTTTAGGTTGTCTGTCGACGCGTGACATGCGAAGTTCATGGAATGTTAGGAACAAGAATAGCTAAGATAATAGTGGTGGAGAAACTCACCTGGGCATACTCGGAGCATATATCGATGGACGAGACGTAGTTGACGACATCGTCGACGGACCACCTGTTGACGGACTGACCATCGCCGCAAGGCATGTGACCGCACAATGATGGACACCTGACGGGTGGCGGTGTGCTGGTACGTTGGGCTGGTTTTGGCTTGGGCGAGACGCTTTCCGGCCTCTTAATTTCAGTCCGCTGTCTCTTACGGGGTGCGAATCCCCCGGAATTTGAGAGATCGAGAGGACTCGTCACAGCCGCGTCCCTCTTGTTAGCTCCTGGTGATCGGGACAAATGCGAAGAGGACGGGTTCAGAACTCCGATATCGAGAAAGGTGACCAAAGGCAAGTCAAGAAAAAATAGGCACTCACCCTTCAGGTAAGTCTCGAGCTCGGCTACGTTCTGCGCCGCGTTGGCGGTCCTGACCATGTGGATGAGGGCCTGCGTCGAGGACATATCGAGCATCGCTGGGAAGACTGGATTGTTGAACACTGTTTCCTGCTTCTGCTCTTTCGCGTCGTTATTCGACAGAGGTGAGGTCGTCGGGACGGTTTGTGGCTGAGGTGCGACCAGGGGTGCCATGAGGCCCACGAATGGCGCTGATCCGGCCTTGAAAGCCGGAAACCTCGGATCGAGACCGGGTGTAAACCCGTTTCTCGGGGTGCTGAAGTAGCTGAAAGAGAGAAAAAGATATTCTCGTTCACGATGTGTGCAAGGAGATACGACAGGTTTTTCCGCGATGACAGATTCCCGATGCTGCGCGTACACGGAACGCGTTTTATATCGCGTGCGGAATGCGACAGGCGAGGTGTGGACAGATATTCCAATTTTTCTAATTACCATTGCGTGATCGTTTGGCGATCATTTGAAATTCTTTGCCGGTTACAGACACGCGTTACGTGCAGTTAGGCACACATTTCATCTGTACCTACGAGTCTCTCGTACCTCGCAGCTATATCGCCTCACAGATACGATCGCGCACTGTCGAACGAATTATGAAATTATAAACCCGTGCGACACGGTTCAGCCGTGCGACGCCTAGCCGGCCAACGCGCGATATGTGTGTAATGCATGTGTACAATATTTGTACCGTGGAATTAGGCGTCACCAACTGTGCAGACCACTGATAAGATCGAGAAACCCGATTTGTCACCTCGCCTCGTCGTGTCGGTAAACGGGTATGTCGGATAATTTGAATTTTGTTTTGCTCTATTCTTTTTTCACGTGTATCTCTCAACGATATAGCTATATTATACAATCACGATTTATCGATGTATACACAAATGTGTATATATATATATATATATATATATATCAGTTTTCCCAATGTGACAAATCGTCGCAGATCTTGGCTCTAGATTAATAAAGTCTCAACGAATGAAAACGAGTATTTAAATAATTCGTAATAATTCAGCCTGTTATTACTGTTTATCCAAAGTTGAAAGACTCTCCGAACGAGTTAATGAGAGACAAAGATAATAAGAATATAACTTGTGTGTCTCGCTTACTCGTTCGGATGGGCGTTATTGTACTTCGCTGCGAGACTCCTCATGAAGTCGCTGTAGTTTCTGCCCATCATCTGCTCCATGTGCTTGAGATGGTGCGGAGGCTGGGGGCCTTCCGGTCCCCCGAGTGACGTCGCATTAGGAGGCGTACCTGGATGACTCAGCGACAGCGGGGTCACGCTCCTTGACGACGTCGAATTATTGTCGGGTGTTAGCCGCTCCGTTTTTACCTGTAATACAAAATTCAAGCCCCGTTGTCATCTACTCACGCTTGAAAGGGAAAATCAGTTGAAGAAGAAGAAAAATCGTAAGAAATAGGGACCGTGGTGGAAAATTTCAGGCGATTATTGGACACGCGTTGAACACAGCGCCATGCTTATCCGGCACATGAGATTAGACTTATTGTTCGTTGATAATCCGACGTTATCCGACAGCCGTCTACCGGTAACAGGGTAAATTCTGTCTAGATTCACTTAGAAAGACCTCAAGGTAGGTAAGCACATACATGCACGGACATAGTCAGAAGCAGGGAAATATCTCCTAGCATTAATCCTACGAACAGATTGCATCTGAGATATGGTAATGAAGGCAGCGTGTGGCGTAACAGTTGACTCCTCGCGGGCAACACCGCCGTGACACTAAGCGTCTCGCGCAAGTCTCGCTTCTTCTTATAATGCTGCTGCTGATGCTGACGCTGATGCTGACGCTGCTTCCACTCAGTGCACATACTGTCCTTTCCACAATACACATTGCAAGTCTCTCTACGTGTACAATACAAACACACTCTACAGAAAAGACAACAGAATAAACAAACAAATCGTTACTCGTCTCTCGCAGCGGTCTGACAAGGAAGGTATTCCATGTCGATCTCATGATCTTGCCGATTGGATTTATTTTTTAACGTGTCGTATTAGAGTAAAAACTATGTGACACGTTTTTTTTGTTTACCTGCCATTAAACACTTGGAGGGGGTGAAAACGACCCCTAAATATGGATACTCAACGGGGTGATTGCTTAATGCACTTGATGGATTTGAATGAAACCAACGCTGAAATGTTTTACTGATATGAATAGCCGGTAGATTCTATGAATAGCAACATTACAGCGTTGGTTTGATTCAAATCCGTCTACCACATGAAGAGATCAACCCATCGGGTGCCCATCTTTGGGGATCGTTTTCACCCCCTTAAAGTGTGTTTAATAGTAGATAAAAACAAATACGTGCCAAAAAAATTCCAAAAAAAATTAAATCAGAGAGATCGACCTAGGATACCTTCCTTGTGAGTGAGAAGCCTGTAAACCAGATTTCGAACGGCCTGTCAATAAGTCTGAAAAGTATATGAAAAGAATATTCTGGGGGTAAAAAATCTGGCACAAAAATTAATGCACGATCACCAGCCTCTGGTGGACTATCGTGGGGTTTGACTTGACCAATCCTGATGGACTTGGAGCACAGTTTTCTCACCTGAGCGGTGTCGAGTCCGTTTTGGTTCTGCCGCCTGCGACCTCGAGGCGGCCTGGGGGTTGCGGCTCCAGAAAGGTGCGCACCCTGAGGGCTGCCGCCCCGGGCGTCCCTGCCGTCCACCGCTGCGTTAGCAGCCAGGGTGTCACCGTCGTTCGTCTCCGTGTGAGTCGCTAGATCGGCCGCTTCACCGCGGTCCCCAACTCGAGTACCGCCACCCGAGGATACGGTCTCACCCGCCACCTCACCTGAAACGATAAAAAACCCTTAATTGCAGCTAATTTTACGCTGGACGCAGGATAAAGTGAGGAGGGGACAGAATCGTTCACGTTTCCAACTGCAGTCATCCGTCGCACAGCTTCGTTCAAGCTGGCTTTGAGTTTCCACATGTCAAAACCTGGTTCTGTTCATTCGTCATACTTGCATTATAATACATGAGAACAAGGAGATTGACTACCGTTGAGGAAGATGTACCGTGTACATCGCTCTGAATTCTTTGATGCTGTGTATTTCCGAAGCAGAGTTATACCGCAGTGCGGATCGTCATGCACCAGTGAAAATATGGTCGACCGTTCGACTCGAATGATTACAAACTGTAACGAATGGCCGCTGCCGTCGTCGTCGTTGAGTATCGATCTTGGTTGGCAAGAAACGACCGCTTATTGGTATCCAGAGGTCGCCTTGTGGTTAGAGTTTACGTGTATCTAATTATTGCGCCGCATATTTCGACCTTCAATGCCTTCTGTCGATCAGTCCACTTCCTGCTTATCCATGAGATTCATTCCAGAAGCGAAAAATTCCGAGAGATTCAAATACAGGGCACTTTACGGACAAAAATGCCGCGAGCTTTCTTGAATTTCTAAGGTAAAAAGAAATTCTACAGCTCTGTCTTTTCTTTTTGTTTGTCATTTCCTACAATATATCTGAGATCGATCGCGACTGAGCATAGAACTCGAATGATCCTGGTTGACAATCAGATAGCAGAAATGTCGGAGGTGCTGGATCGTAAGGAAGGTACAGCATGGACGCGTACATATGAGAATAAGTTTATTATCTACTCGAAGATAAAGATAAGCAAGGCATTCGGAGTCCGCGGTCTGAAGTTGTATAAACATCATGCCTCGGAGATGCAGAAGTCAATTAATTTTACAGTGACAATTTCTAAAGATAATTAATCGGCGAAGTACTAAGTATACGAAGTGCGCATGCTCGTATATATTGGTAAGACCGGGTGCGTGTGTACATTTCTAACGTCTAATACCGCGCACGACTCGGTTTCAACTCGTGTGTGTGTGAGTCTCTGTGCCTGCGTTTGTTTTTCAATATACGTGCGCAAAGGAATAAGATCAGAATCAAGTTCCCACCGCGGGTAATTACCGTAATTAAAATCTTGTCGGTTGTAAATTTGTCCTCCCTTCTTTCGTTCTCTACTCGCTTTTTCGTACGTACCTACACGTATCCCATGGATGCAATGCGCGTGTATAATGAACGGACGAGCGTGTACCTAAAAACCAATAAATGACAAGGAAATGTCTCCACGCGGGGGAATATGAGCCAACGAGTGGATAAAATACCACCGCATAAAATAGAACCTAATTATTCGAAGGCCTTCGTTACACGCTTTGCCGATCTTCTTGGTTTCTCGCGCGTACACGCATGCGGTAATATAGTATATTCTGAAATGAAGATATAAACCGCGCTCATTCCGCACCGCGTTTTCCGATTGACTACTACTAGGCACTTGTGAATAAGCCCTGCACCTAATTAAAAAATTCAATCCGAGAGCTTCGCTCGCTGTAATCAGATTTTCGGAGAGTATGACAGACGCTGTTACACTGCGTGTACAGTACAGGCACCTGAATACCTGTTATAAAACTAAAAAACTGCATCCTCGGCGACGCCTGAAGGCGCGCACGCTCGAAGTCTCACAAGGCAATAAACTTGCGCAGCGCGTAAAGTTGGTTTAGTGCTTTTCACTCGTTTTTTCCCATTCGTTTCTTCATTTTTCATCACTTTGCTTTCTCCTTCTTCTTATTTCACATTATATCAGGATCCAATGTCCGCAGCCGCGGTACGCGAAGAAAGAAATGAAATCGTATCTCTCTTGGATATCTCACTCACGCATTAAAATTTCAGCTTTATTTTTCACCCCGGTCAGGTGTATTTTAATACTATATACTGTTACATCGCGGATGATACTGCATGGGTGGCATGTATGAAATTTTCAGCAGTCAAAAATTCCCAAAGTATAGATTTATACGCCTGACGCAGAAAATATAAACTTGTACTGTACCCACACAATAATTTCGTAACCTAATCATCATCGCTGCACAAGTTTTCATCAGTATTTATCGTGACTGGTTAATTGTAAAAACTTCACATACCTACGTGTTCATATAACATTGAGTTATTTACTCCAAATATTATGATTGGTAGATTTTTGTATACCTAGAACTACTATGAATTGTTGATTGTCAATAAACTAAAACAAGTCTGAGAACCTGAGTTCGCCCAGAAAACTAATTACGCAAGCAAGTCTCCTCAGTGAACGCTTTTTCACTTGAATATTTCAATTGAATCAGTTATAGGGATGAACAGCGAAAATGTTTTGAAATAATTTTTTCTCTTTCCTTCTTGTCTACGTTTCAAAAACCTGTCCCGCGTAAAGCAGGTGGACTTATTTGTCATAGTTTTTTGTCACCTGTTTACTTAACTCTCTCATACTCATCCGGGAGTTCGATGTGGTTGACAACTGGCAAGTAGTTGCAGAGTAGCACTGCAAGACGACAAGATGTTTAAACTATTTACGTACAAAGTGGCTCCTCGGAACGGTGAAGAATAATTATGATTATTTCACCAGCTCTCGGATACACACGCGCGGGTAAACCAGTGAAGTCGCCGAGTGGTGCTAGGCGGGCATCCATCGGTTCTATAGTCACGTTCGCAATGAGCCCGAATATCATTTAAATAGCGTTAATAGCAGGTGCACGTTTCGGTTAAACACACCTCGTATTACCCGAACACAACTTGCGTGGGATTGTATGGTAGCTACTTCGGTATATCCGACGTCTTTCTTGTTGCGCACCACACGCGACCGCGCCTACTCAAAGATCCACTCGACGTCGTCACACTCTTTTTCATGCAGCCGGTAATCGAAACGAGAGGTATATTTTCTCCAATCAAATAAAATATAGATTTCACCAAGAAGGGAGAGAGAGAGAAATAGGAAGAGAACGAAACGAGAAGCTCGGAAAGGTTGCGAGATCGATCCACGAATGGATAAATAATCAAATTTTCTCGTTATGTAAGTTATCATCCGTACATAGATGAAAAAAATTATATGCTTCTCGTGGGGAATGCGAGGTGGCAGAAACGGATTCATTAGCCGGTACGAATTTCCATAATTGGGCAGTAATTCGGAGTCGTAAACCTTCCGAGGTTGTTAGGAACGTTTCGCCCCGGTGGACATAATCCTTGCGTAGTAAACTAACACGTGGCGTTAATTCTCTGTCTCTTTCTCTTTCTCTCTCTCTCTGTCTCTCTCTTCCTCAATCCAAATACGTGAAAATTTTTGTAACCTCTTCTAGGAACGGCTCGACAAAAATATACTAGGTGATAAAAATTTCAATCACGATGAACGATCAAGCTATTCAATGAAATTCCGTGTATGGTGAAAAAAAAAAAAAAAAAACACTTCGGTTGCAAGAAGTTCAATAAAATTGTCCCACGACTGAATGACAAGGATCAAGAAAGTTAAAGAAATGAAGAAAAATTAAACGTCACCATATCTCTTCGCATTCCATCGGACCGTGATCGGAATCGATCGAATCGCCAATCGATTTACCAAGACCTGACCAACCGTTTCAAAGTTCCGCGAGCTGACACAGCCGCCCTGATCCCTGAACAAACGCGCACTCCTCGTTCAAGGATCCTGTGCAAGGAATCCACGACAAGTGGCGCTAGGATGGGAGGATTTATGTTGGCAATAAATGGAGGGATCGGTATTACCCGTAATTCTTGGCCGCAGCGATTGCCCAGTGTTACGTGTAGCTTTGCGGTGGTTTCCCGCTTTGTATTCATCCGAAAGAGGGACAAAGGTCAGTGTCCGGTAGCCGCTCGGAATACATCCGATAATTTATGGCAGTCGTTAACGGCGCAGAATCTTCGCCGAGCAAGGCGAACTCCCCTACCTTCAGAGCCGAAACTGCACTCCGTCGGCGATCTTATCAGGTCGCGCACCTTGGCGCCTTCCTTCGCCAAAGATAACCCAACCAGCTATCTCCACCGTCTTTTCGGAGTTTGCTGGAGGCGGGAATGCAGCCCCTTCGGGCATTGTTGTTGTCGTAAAATGGCACCCCCCGCCCGCGGGTGCTGCAAGGTGTGCGTCAGATTGACCATGGTGCTCGCATGGCGATCAAGATAGCTTTGACAAATCGGAAAAATTTATGGCCGCTCGGTCAAGTCGGGTAATCACTTTGCTGTGGTGATCGTCAGAAATTGACGATGGGTCGTAGGTCATACTTTATACCGTATAAGACGATAAAATTACCGTTTTCGAACAAGGTTAACGAATACTCGGTTTGCATAAAGTTCGTTCCAGTTAGTTGACCGTTGATCCGATTCCGCTACACGATATTTATCGTCAATGAACATCTTCTATTTTTCTCATCAGCTGTCAAAGTCGACTCTTCTCTTACCGCTCATGATTTTCCCTCGCGTCAGTCCGTACATAAAATTCCTTCTATCGTTTTTGACGTTTTTTTTTTTTCTTCGAAATATAAGTATCAGAGAGCGTTGGCGTGGCAGTCGTCGTCGCACGGAAGGTTTGCCTGTCCGATCGGCGTTGGCATACACGGGAGAGATCGAGGAAAGACGCGTGGTCGAACGTAAGAGCGTGAATGGTTATCGAATGGTAGCATCGATATTTGAATAATTTTAACGAGCAGACAACCTGCACAAGCGATAACGCGTCGCTGCGCATACTGTGGTACAGGTATCGATGGCCGCGTGTTGGTCAGAGAATCCGATGACGATGACGATAATTGCCGCGTTTCGTATATATGCAGGTACCCGCGTATGAGATATACAAGGTACGAGGACACGTCGTACCCAAAATTACACCAGCAGCCGGTCAACACTCCGTCGTTTCGGTTACAAGTCACATTAAAGTTACAACGGGAACAAGTCACTCGGAAATACTCGCGCCAGCATCGACGATGTGATAAATCATTCAACTTTTCGACCCATGGTTCACAAAGTTATCCCGATGAACGAGGGGACATTCGTCTGAACGATAAATATTTGAATAAAATTCGAGTCACTTTAGTAGGATTTTTCAGTCCTTCTTGAAGCGTTTTTCGTAAATGGGCATAAAAGGCGATAATATGCGTAGCTGTATGCACATCGTGTAGACCTAAACGCGGGAAAAAAACTCGAGATAAATATATTTTTAAAATCGGTTAGCTGCTGGGGCGATTTGTGTACGGTGTGTGTGTGCGCGTGTGTAAACTAGAAATAACCGCGTAGGCTTAAGGCACGCCTTGTACGGAATCAACGATTAGGTTGGTTCGTGGTTAGAAGAAGCGGACCCTCAACGCCATAGTCCGTCAACCGTGGCAAAGCTCTTCTTTTGCTTACTCCCATCAACGCTGTTCGACATCGTCGTCCAGCTGTCTGTCGGCAGTTCATATGTAATAAGATCCGTAAAGTTGGTAATGTATTATACGTGTGTAGAGGAGGTATGTCATACGAATATAACACACGTCAGGTCGGATGTCGAAACGCATTGAATGGGACGGAATCTTGTCTTCCTTTTTACTTCCTCCATTTCTTAGATATATTGGAAAACCGAACAAATTGCAATTCCTCTTTCATCTGTCCACGTGTGCTTCTACTTCTTCTTCTTCTTCTTCTTCTTCATATTGATTTTCTTCTTTCCCCTTTTCTCCTTCGGCAGCAACGGGTCTGCGATTTGATATATTCACTCGTCGAGAGAACGAGGATAAGAAAGAAAAGAGAAAGAAGGGAGACAGTGTGTTTGCTACGGAGGATGGAGAAGAAGCGCGACTTGCGATCCAGCAGCAAGACATACCTGCACCCGGTCCGAAGCAGGGTGAGATAACAACGCGGGTAACTTGGGATCGCAATTAAACGGCACAAAAAGGTCGGCCCTTGGGGCACGCGACACGACTTGCCACTCAGCGATACTCGTTCAACTGACGTTCCTGTGATCCGCTTCGTAGTTTGCGGTCACTCCTGCCGGTGCAGCAGCTGCCGACGAGACGAGGAGATCATGCGGGGTTGATTGAACCGTGATTATAGCTTCGGGTACGCACACGGCAGCTGGTATCCAACAAACTGCAAAATTCTGGAGCTACGTAAGCTCAGTGATAATCACGCGTACCACAGAGTGGAGAATCGCAGTGTCGACGACATCGCGCCACGCGAGGATAAAAGATGTCGGATACAGGTACTCGTGTCTTTTCGGATACGAACGTTACTTGCGGTATCCGTCGCGGTCATACTCGCTGCAAATCGAGAGCCGTGGGCAACGAAATCAGAGAAATGACACCTGGGTCGTTTGTCACTGGCTCTACGTAACTCTGCAGGGCTTACGACTCGGTGTTTTTCTTATACTTACTCCGCAGCAGCACCCGGTCTCTCTGCCTGCTATCCGTCTCTCGACAGACGTGTACATACATAATACTTGATCGCAGTTAGGTATACTTGGTATACTTGAACAGGTGCGTAATATACTTACACACTGCACTATATGGCGTACATAATTCGTATATGCATATTTGCTTACGCACACGAACGAACACAGAGGCAAATGGGTGCCTGCATTAGAACACGCCGTCAACTCGTACAGATGCAGGCATGATCTACGTTTCGCATACAAATATAAGTATAACGTGGCACAACATATGCGGAGAGCCGGTGATGAGTATTACACACGGGATCCATTCCATACCGTTTTTCAGGCTGGTCAAATATTCACAGGGCAAAGCCCGCGTCGGGCAAGCAAATAACTCGACGGACTACTATAACCAGGAGTCGAAAGCTCCGACGGTTATGATATTTGCTGAACGTGTTCGGGCTAGTCCACCACCACCAGCCGTGTAGCTACCGCCGCTTCTATATGGAGTTGGTTTGTTCGTTCGTTCGTTCATTTGGTCGACTTTAACACAAGTGGGTACCTAATTAAAAAGCCGTTCAAGCACAGGTACATGTCCTGGGTACAAAAATGGCTCTATTGCGCACAGTGAAACACGCACGTTTCATCGGCTGGCGTGCAGACTTTTCAACACGGGGAAAACTTTGTGGTAGCGGAAAACGGGACCGACGAATTAATTACGTACGCGATTCCGATCAACTCCGCACGAGACTCCCTAATTCGAATTTTTTAATCGACAAGTCGACGTTTTCGAGCTCAGTCCGAATACACGGCAATCCTACCGCGTTCCTCGAGTATTATTGGCGCAATGTCGAAAAATGCGACCAGACAATCGTACCTACTTGGACCAAGACGTAAGATGACCCCTTAGGCGCAGTTCCACGGCGGTACCGAGACGACAAATGAGTTCTGCTTTGTAGCCAGTTAGTAATGGTAAGAGAAAGGTGTAGCAATCTATAAGAGGCTTACCGTTGTTAACGATAGCTGTAACACGTGAGCGATGTTAGTTGATTTTAACACGTCGTTACGAGATTTCACACCCTGGGTGTACCTTCGCGAAGAGAAGAGAAGGTTTTCTAAGGCGTCCACCAAATCGGTCCGACCAGAACGTCCGTCCATCGCCGGGGTGGTGCAGCGAGGTACGGGGCGAACAATGCTCAGGCTGTTGGTTCAATTTCTCGCACATCTATTTCCAAACAATTTTACTCGTGTGTTTTATTTCCCTTCGTATCTTTTTTTCCTTTTATTTATTATTATTATTCTTATTTTATATATTTTTTTTTATCACACGTCCGCGGCTTTCAGAAGACGCACGTGATGCAGCTCGACTGCCACCGCCGCATCATCGGGAGCGATTCAACGACGAAATTTACTTTACGATCACACCAAGCAAAGGAGGAGGTCGTGCTCAGAAGCAGAAGTAGCAGCAGCAAAAGCATACCTGCCTACCACACTGTACCGTCGGTTTTTATTTATTTATTGACGTGTTAGTTTACCGGTGCGACGTTTATACCTCCTCCTCGGTAAGAAGAAGATAAAGATGAAGAAAAAGAAGATGAGTTTCTGCAGTTTGTTCACAAAATCATCACGCCCCGCCGCCTCATCTCCTAAACCCATATTTATAGGTGCTACTTCTTCGGCGTCAGGTGAGTATACACACAGGCTCTCGACACCCGTTCGTTCCTCTTCTTTCTGCAGAGCTCTCATCCGCGGAGATTCAGCGCTGCGATACAGTTAGGCAAATAGAGGATTCGGGTTCCTAGATTTGATTCATATACTCTCCTACGGTGCGTATTATATGTAGTGCGTGCCTGTAATAGGCGTGCTACAAAAAAAATACGAGTTCTCGTAAACGGTAACAAGCTTCATACCCTTCACGTCGTATATTCGACGGCTAATTTTTCCGACTCGTCACGACTCGAGGTATCTATGTGACGAAATAGCCGAGAATCTTCCGTAAGAGCGTGCAAGGCATCTGAATAAAATCGCATACGAATACACCACGCAAGGCGTCAGCTTAAGCCGACCCACCTGAATTCGTACAATCCGGTTTCAGTTACGCACGAAGAGATTTAGGAGGTACTTTTTCTTATTCTACGTTAAATTCGCTGAATTAAATACCATATCATAGAAGCGAATACGTTGGTGAACTCTGATGCCGAAAAAAGTTTGTTCATCATCGCGGTTAATCGACGCGCAACTTCCGCCGGTTATTCTATGAAGTAAACACTTGAAAAAGAAAACAAAAAGGAATAGAGAGAAGAGGAGGAAGAAAATAGAATAAAATAAAATAAAATAAAATACAGAAATAAATAGGTGTGCGGCTAGGACGTAGCCGAATACAGTGTGATCGGAGGAACCCGAAGTAGTAGCCAGACGGTGCCGAATGGCGGTGTGGTGGGGAGCATAAATTATCCTGCACAGCCTCTTGGTAAACGAATTGACCCGCGGGGTCAAAAAAGAAGTGCTGTGTGACAGGAATAATAATTGCCGGGGAATGTGTTTTGGGTAGCATTAATTATTCCCGCGTTAAAAGCTTCTTCGGATAGATTATTATATTATATTATACATTAGTAAAGCAAAGAATGTCGCGTGTAGCCCCGACGACCCTGCATACCAACCCTGGTTTGACCTCCGAATAATTTTGAAGATAAGTATTTTCCGTTCGTCGACGAAGCATCCGTATCTTCTCGTTCTCAACAATCACGGATGTAAATCTAAACAATGAATCATTACGGGACTAGATTGCGGAGATGAAATTTTCAATCAAGGTTTAATTCCGGACGGCATAATTAACCAGTCACGATAGCGAAGACAGGGATCGCTGTTCAAAGCCACGGAAAACGTGAACGGAACGCTTTCACCGTAAGGTGCGAGTAGCCATTTACTGGATATTTAATTAGTAAGGTGATATTCTCAAATTTCTCTAAACGGACCGAGATCTTTAGCGCCACTATATGCCAGTCTCTGACAAATTATCGATCAAATAAGAATAAGAAATGGAAGAAGATAACGAGGAAGAGATTCGGAAGCCAAGATATATTCGAGTCGCTGCTTTGGCACGAACATACTTATGAGGAACCTGAGCCGGATGTATTTCCGTATCGGAGTCGCTTCCTTTCAGACGACGTCACGTCGTTTCCGATACATCCGGGGGCAACTATGCAGTCCAAGTATATCGATTCAATCCCGGAAGACCGTGCAAAGTCAATACTTTCGTAAAATTTAGTCAATTTCTTAGGGAATCTTTATTGATTCTATTCTGTGTCAATTGCCTGCCAAAAAACTATCAATAGCTTCTACATTTAGTACCGCAATTTCTTTTGTAGTTTCCATATAAACCAACCAGAAGTTTTCATCAAGAAATCGTACTTGACTTTTGATCTTGCCTCGAACCATTATATTGGACAGTACACCGTACAAAATTGAAGAAAATTCGTCCTGTTACAGGCACCAGATTGATGTCTATTTCCTGTGAACTTCCTAGTTTCGGAAACGAACAATCGTATTCGTAATTCTCAAACAATCTTTCCATCAGATGTGCGACCACATTGAAAAATGTTATACATCCAACAATGTAAATGAACAATATTGTGCTATTTTTGCGCAATACGATGCTAGTAATACCTTCCACTCGTTCGACGACCTGGTTCATTTGAATACATCGCTTTGATCGGCATACCGCAAAGCACTAAATTTTTTTTTGCCGACATTCTGCATTAATTTGTGTAAATATTTGAAATGGTGAACTGTCGTAGGTACTTACCGCTAAAAGGTCATGTGAAAAAGCGTAACCGTTATTCAGCATAATGAAAATCGAGTGCACTAGGAGCGAATGGAGTGGATAGTATCGACGACGCCGACGTCCGTAGGACCGTGGCGTTAAAATCTCTTATGCGACCGTAATGACCTTGGGTCGGCCGGGCGTGAGGCGCTCTTTAACAAAGCACGTCAGCTGTTTACAGTCGGAGATATAGCGGGAACGTGTCAGGGAACAGAGCTAAAAGAGCGAAGGTGCGACACAATGGCACGGCCACGTGATCGGCAAGTGTTTATTACTGGCGTGGCGGCGGCGCGGAGCATCGCGGTGTCAGGCGTCCAGGTAGCCGCGCCCCGAGTTTGGAGCGAAGGTCAAACGATGACGGCGACGACGACGACGACGATTCAGTGTCGCTGTCGCTGTCGCTGTCGTTTTCCTCCTCAGCCGAGTTGCTGACTCGAAAAGGGGGCCGCATTCGTGCCAGCCAATAAGCAACGCATTCCTCAAACCGATTAGCTCCCATTGTCTCGGTCGGCGTTACCTTCCATACGTTCTTAAACAATTAAGGAAGACTCTCAACCCTGCAGACTCTGGTTGAAAGATTCTAGCTTTTCGCCGACGTTCGGTGGTTCAACCTTTAATCTACGCAGCGGCAAAACTTGGGATCTTCTTTTTTTCAAATCTGTAAAACAGATCTCTATCGGACAGCAATAGCGAAGAGTTAATCAGTGGCCTCGACTCATCGCTCGATTACGGATTCAACCGGTGTGTCAATCTTACCGATTCAATACACCGCAACATTCTACTGCATGTTGCATTGGATTACTATTCACTGTTTCGTATACTTATCACTATTGATCAGTAACTGTTCACTGATTGCTATTTAGAGAATGGTGGAGTAGCTCACTAATTTAATTTGTTAAATTTCTAATTCACTCCGATTGCGAAACGACTGTTTACTATTGTGAGTGGCATAACAGTTCTAAGAAAACGTCCCTTATAATTAGATTAATTCTTTTCCAAGTCTAAATTTAAAAGCCTGATGGATTTAGGATTGATTTTTAGCGTTAATCGCACCAAACTTTAATAAAAGAACTCGTACCTACAATTCACCATTAACTTTTCGCCTCACAGACCTCATCCCCGTCCATTTCAGCACACAAAGAGCCGCTTCACGGTTACCACGGAAAAGAAACTTCCTGATACTCGACAGTTGAAAGAAATGGCTTTTGGCTTTCAGGATCGTGATCGTCCGAGCCCCCATGGTAGAGAAAATAAGAAACTGGAGAGGTTGAGAAGAAGAAGAAGAAGAAGAAGAAGAAGAAGAAGAAGCGAATTAAGAGACAGTCCTCGGGAAGCAAAGTAAGGATATTTTTTACCGGGATCTTGGATAACGGTTAGAAAAGGATGTACTAAAAACTCTGGTAATTACCGAACGAAAGTTTGGAAGATCCGCGAGCGGGAGTCACAAAGGGACGCCGTCGAGGACCTGATCCCCTGTACACTATAAGGTGGAAATAAAGAAGGAGCCGAGATGGCGGCGGCCTCTTGGCGAGCCTGAAAGAGGGACGCGGGATCCTTGACAGGGCCGGTAATTTTGGTTACCGAGTACCGGGACCGGACGACTACGCGACGTCTCAATCGTACATTCACGACATTCTCAAGAATCGTCGTAGGGCCCCAGGTGGGTACGGTGACCCCGGTTACGGCCGGAGAAAAACGGCCACGAGGTCATGCCGAGTTGCATTTCGCGAGCGCATCGGACAGATGTCGGCTCGTAAAACAGGGACGAAGCGTTGTCTTCCCATCGTAACTTCCGACTGCAGGATGGCGGCAGGTACCTGCGGCACTCGAAGACCTGCTCCGCGAAGAGAAACCGAGTATAAAAGGCACCGTTGCAGCGTGGCATGCAGCGTTGCATCTTGCACCTCGTGCGATGACGCGGCTACTCACCAAGATGGATTATTATAGTGGTTTCTTCGAGGGTTTCTTCTTATTCCTCGGTGAGAAGCGTCGTCACGGCGACAAAGGGTCGAGGCTGCCATAGGTCATCCGAAGGTCATGGTAGCCTACCCGACGCCACTGGCAGCCGGTCGACGAGTCATCTTTGCAGGTACCCACCACTAGCACATTGCCAATTGTCTGTGTCATTTCGCGTTTTGCGTCAGCTGCGCTGACGTTCCTACCGGGAGACGAATACCTTCCTAGCTGGTTCACAATCAGCGCACAGGTCACCGCGTAGCTGGTACGAGCTATCGCAAAAATTGCTTCGCCATTTTCGTAAACGAGTGAAGTGCGGTGAGTCCTACACGGCGGTAGGAACTTCCCGAATGCTCGCTCCGTGTTTTACTGGCAGCCTTTTATCGACGGTTCCAGTTCACTGGAAACAGATTATTGTGCCGTTTCTTCATCTCAGAGTCAGCCTGCGAAGACATTTGTGTAGGTAAAGGTGAGGTGAGGTGAGGTAAGGTAAGGAACGAGGCGAGACACGAAGTGAAAACACGTTTTGGGTCGCTCGGAGGACACGCGGCACCTCGACTCTCCCTTCCACCTTTGCCCTCTCCTCATATTCCACCATTCCATTAACCAGCCGCCTTCACCCTTGTACCCGCGTGGCGAAGACCGTGCGCCAAATCATTATTCATCGTGGATGTGGACAAGCTGGATGAAACTGAGGAGTTAAGAGGATTAGCAGACGACGTCGTCGCTTATTCTCTGGTCCTCCTCAGATTCTCACCACCGCCGACTACCTGACTACCTGACCAAAAATGTCGGTGACGCCTCTGGGTGACTGCATGATATTTCAAGATACTTCGCAGTCATAAATTTGCTTCTAATGACTCTCAAGTACGTCTGCATGTCACGATTTAGACAGACTGCATCAACAAGACGTGTTGAATTGTACTCGGGGCGAGGGGGAATTTTTCACTTTTTTAAACGAACAATTTAGTGTTCATACATTCTCGCAGTACGCAGCAGTCTCCGAAGAGTTGCAATATCCGACTTTTGCGCTACTACCAAGTCAAGCCTACCAAAGCTTTACGGTTTCTAACATAAAGACAGAGTAGAATTTCAAACTTATAAAGTTGAAGAATCACTCCACGTCCCTTTTGCCCAAGTGTCATGTTCCTCGATTTATCGTAATTATATATGCAAATAAGAAGAGATGAACATGACGGGTGATTAATAATATCAAAGAAGACATCTCAATTCTACTTGTGCCAAAAATCCGCTGATATATACAGTAAGTATCAAGTTATGTTAACATAGCAAAACACGGTCAGCCCATGAGATTCGATTATTTCCTTCTGCCCAAGTATTCCCTTTTTCCCCAATCTCGTCCCTTCTAGTCATCACATGGCGGCATGATTAATTACAAATTTGTTAAAAGACGTTGTGAATCGGATATACCAGCTTGTCTTCATTACGCCCGTCTTGGAACCCCGTGGAAGCACGAACAACAGCCTTCAGCTTTAGAAATTTTCCGTTTATTTTCATTCAGGGAGCGTGAGGATAGTTGGACGCGTAAACACATATGGTAGGGAAAGTGTGAAGTGATATTAATTAGCGCGCGACGTAAGCGCATGCATATACGGTGGTGGACGAGGATATTCTCAACTTTTCTGCTAGCTCAGAGGCACGGAATTATCTTACGCATGATCAGAAGGACGTGATGAGGAGATGAGAATCGTTGATGTATATGTATAAACGCTGCTGCCCCGCGTGCCGAGCCGTAGGAGAAGTGAAATGGCTGATGTATTTTTCGAGACACCCGATACACGAAAGTTACCTGGGTCGGGACCCTGAACTCCCTCTCGCGATGACCCCGGACGGTCGAAAGGTCGTCCCGAGGAATGTCGGGCTCTGATATACCGCGCTAATGAACCGTCGCGGCGCTTCCAACTCCGTTTCGGTATCCAACAGGGAAACTTATCTGCAATAGGGGCCTAACCGCCAGTTTTCGGCCCACCTTCCATTTCTCATCATTTATTTAGACCCGAGAAAAAGGCTCCCAAAACCCTCCGACTTCACAATTCAGCAGTTCAAAAGGTTTCACAAAGTATTTGGAATGCTTTCCATCCGAACAAGTGTCTCCGCTTATTATCGCTTTCAGGTAACCCAATAATAGTAATAAAAAAAAAAAAACAAACTTGGAATAACTCTAGGCGATACACTGAACTATCGTAGGATTGAACTAATTACAAATTCATCGTAAATTTTTTTTACCCTTCCCGAATAGTTGTGTAATACCTATGTGTTTTACGTGCATCGTATTTTTAGGAGGCATATAACACTGAAGTCTGCATACAAGTGAGCGTGGAAAAGTTGTTTCCGTCTTGTCGGTGGCGTGGCGCAAAAATTTCAATATAGATATGGATGTATGAGCGAGTGTGCGGCGTGGGTAATTGAATACTCGTTTCACAGTGATTCGTGCCGACCAAGGACGTTGAGGAAGTGAAGAAGACTCGGGACCTGGTGGCGCGATGTAACATGTGTTTGACGCGGCTGTCGCAAGTCGGCGACGACCTGCAGATCCTTGATAATACAGCCTGACTCGGCTTACGGCCTGCGGCGAGTCTTATCCTCGCCCCGGGCCCCGGGTCTCGACGCCGCGGTTGATCCTTCCTTTCAGCCCGACCTTTGACCCGGCCGGAGGCGCGCTTATGGCCAACGGTCTCGCTTGCGCGAGTGTCGTTAAAAATTCTCCAAGACTGCATTGCCTGGACGTCGGTATAAAATATTCGCAAAAAGGCGCGGGAGTGACGATTGGCCGAGTAATAATACGCGCTGAGTTATAGATCGTTGATCAGAGATAACCGTCTGGAGGAAGTGTTGGTGTAAAATAAGACGAGGAGAAAAACCAAATTATCAAACGGCCACACGGCATATGGTCAATTGAGCAGTTTAGGAAAAAAATAAGATGCGAGAAACGGGATATCGCGCGAGAGCGCAACATTTACTTGTAAATTGGAGAGATCTGACTGGGAATTGTGAAAACTAGATTCATGTTTTATGTAAAACGGCTGTGGTGGTATAATCGTGCGGTACAGAAAATTCCGGAGAGTTATTGGGGCGTGATGGAGAAGAACCCATAAATGGGCCCACGCCGTACATCGCGAGGAAAAGCGATAAAATTCGACGACTAGCACCTACTCTGGTCTTCTGTCTCTGGTTCATGATCCTTTGGGCCTGCAGCGAACTGCGGAGCGCTCGAGTTAAATTATTTCATGAAGAAGCTGTGCAACGGCATGCAGCCGCAACGACTCCAGGGATAAGTTTAGCACAGCACGGACTCCTTTGCGATATCTCGTCACGACCATCTGCCGACAGACACGCCTTGACACACAACAATGCATGCATGAATTAATAGCTCCTGCCACGTACCACCTCTTGTTACAACAAGATCCACATCTTCATTATACCACCGGGAGGTCGAATCTCTTTGTTTCGTTATCGCGTGCAAGAGTAAAATACCGATGCAAATTTTTTGCACAAAACAGGCGCGTTGATTCTTCACCTTTGGTGATATAAGAAACGTACTGATTATGGTCAAGAATCATTTTTTCTAATCTCAACTTGATAATACGAAAAACAGGTTTTTAGAAAAATTAATATCTGTCGTTCTTTTCAACAAACTCCTGCGTTGATCTCGAAAGCGGCTGGATGAAAAAATTTTAAACTTACAGGATTTTAAAATCAAATGATAGTCATAAAAAATTGGCATATCCGGTTTAATTTGAAGTTCCGGCTTTACCTTAAATTAATCGATTCTCAACGTTTAACCGAGAAACCTATACTTTTACTTCATAATTATTTTTTCTCGTTGAACAACTATCGCGAAAGTTCGTCAGACAGACCGACAGACTCTTCCATTTCATTCTAGTGAAAAGTATCGCGAAAATACTGTTTTACCAGCTTGTTTTGTCTCTTTATCCATAATACCATTAAAAAAACTAAAGACTAAGCAAGAATTAATATCGTAATTATAAACTTGTCGTGGGTGGAATGGATAAGAGTAAAATTTGAGAAAAATCATTTTAAAGTTGAGGTTGCAAACTTTGAAGATGCCTTTTCTACATTCTTCTATCCATAACCATTCGCAAGGTTACAGACATATTTAGATAACTCAAAGTTTAGAATTTGGAGCTAAATGAAAGTGGTTAAACACCTAATTCCTCTCGCAAGTATCACATAGATATATCTAAAAAAAAAAAAAAACTCACAAGATTATAGTCACCGGGATTTTTTGTTTTTTGACGTGTCTCGTGAGCGGAAGACGCGTTATAGGATGTGGCCGAAGAGAGCTTACCTGTAACAAACAAAGAGAAGAAAAAGAGATTATTTCTATGCATGTATGTGCGTATAAATAAGTCAAAGTGTTTCAAGCCTCTTGAACTTTAATCTATAAACCTACCACAAGCATTTTAATAAACATAAAATAGAGAAAGTGGAAACTTCCTATGTGACTTCTACGACGTATATTTTTCACCCGTACTATACGCCCCACGCTTTATGCACCCAACCTGCCTGTGTGTATGTACATAGGTATATAATACTTGTACATTCATATGTAGCGAGCGAACTAACACACGTGTCAAAAATGATTTCACGGTTGATAAGAAGCAATTGTTAAAGACTTCCAGCTTCGAAACGTCGTCGATGGACAACTCATTGTCTCTGTTTCAATAACTTGTTGTCACACGTAAGTCTTCGCCGTGACTCATACCCGCTCAACTCGTTTCGGTGCAGTTCTAAATCAGTGTCGAAAAATTCACGCATGGGAATTTACTCATTTCTCCTCAAATGTCAGGCAAAAAGATTGACAAAAAAAATAAAAAAATTTCGAAACGGAATAATATTACACTTTGATTGCTATTTAATTTTATTCTTCTTTTTATTAGCTTTTATCGTCACGCACTTATTCGCGCAGTTTCTAGGTATAGAATAAAATAATCCGAGCATCTCGCGGCGCAGATTTATTGCACGATGAAATTAATTGCTTTACGACTATTAAAAACTTGCCAACTCATTTACTCTCAATTTTAAGGCTATTCAATTTAAGCGACGAAAAACGTGGAATGCAAGCTATGATACACATCAAATGACCTAGGATTTATTGTATCAAGAGTAGGTAACTTCTCGAAAATTTTATTGCCAAAAGAAGAGAAACGAATCCTGATTTTAACATCGCAAATATCTCTCAACTCTAAAAGCTCCATAAATCAATGGAAGGAGTGAAAAAAAAATGTCGCGTATAAATAATAATAATAAAAAAAAACATTCGAGATGTTCTCCCGTCTTTCGGATCCACGAGGGAACGAGGAGACGAGAAAAGGAACAAGAAACACGGGGAATAGTTGGGTTACGGCGACGTGGGAACGAAGAGGGGGGAGAGGGAGGGCAGAGAGTGACATGAATGACGACGCGTACTCCCGTCACGTGGGCAGGGCACAATGCGGGGTGCGGCATCACCTCTGACACGGTGAGGTCGAGACCTCAGATCGGTGACTGCTGGAGGCTAGAGTCCTCCGCAAACGGGTATAAGGTGTATACGCGAGTGTCGAGAGTCTGGCATATACGCCGCATCGAGACGAGGGACTTCACTCGTAGTTGCGTGTAGGCATGGGATATATGTTATTGTGCAGCAGTGCTCTGCCCAACCCACACACACCGACGCCAACACACTAATCCTCGAGGAATTTCACCGGGACCGGAATACAAATAACAATTTAGACAAGATAGACTCTGCGCTCGAAACACGATCGGTCCACATCCGATCGTCTGGCAGGCACTGCTCAACTTTACCGTCTTCGAAGAAGGTCGAACCGACGATATTGAATGGTTCCAGCTTAAGCCTGTCAGCTAATGAAAGCCGAGGATCGATTCGATGCAGTGAGACCGGCGCCTGGATGCGACGACGACCTTATTGTTAGAAAAAATTGATAATCTTATTCGTTCAAGTTACATTACAAAAGTATGTGAAACTACCGTCAACGTTCAAGCACAATACCTCAATTGCAAATGTTGTGTTACTGCGGTATTTTCAAAAAAAAAAAAAAAAACTGAGCGATAGTCAAAGTAATTGACCGTAAGTAATTCAGGTCACTTGACAACCGTACGCTGCTACTGCGAAATACAAATCAAACTAAAAATACAACGGACCAGGGGAATTTAACCAAGATATTTCCTTGGGTGTACAATTTCGGTTGAGGTGCAGTTTCCTGATATCGTATGACAGAACCCGAACGGGAGTGAAACCCTATGGATACGAATGGCCTTCCTATGGTATAACAGAACACAAGGTGCGTCCTGCACGTCCTGCGCCACACGCAAGTAAAGTACAATAGAGTGGTATGGAGGTACGGACGTACACATGCATACGGTACCCCACCTCGTAAAGGTTAAACGCGCGATCTCGCCCACGGCGACTCGTATCTTACGGATGAAGACGTTTATGACGAACCTCGTGCCATATCTACACGCACCCCACCTTCTTCCTCCTCCCCCTTCGGGAGGACGCGAAGCGCCGCGGCATCACTCCTTCGACCAACATGGTTATCTGTCTCTCGGGAGTGTCGCGTAGTCGTGGAAATTTCACACGTAGATGGGTGTCGTAGAATGACGCAATCGAAGAAAAGGACGCGGATTAAATAGTGGATTAAACTCGTTCTCGAATATACATGTATATCGTAGACGTATATGTAGTGATAAGCGATACAAAATGCGAGACCCAAAATAAGATACTTTTCCACTTTGACAATGGTCGCAGGAATATGAGGAACGTCGTGTTGCAATATTCACAGCGATCCAAGCACCGTATCCAGAGACTGGAGAGTACGCGCGGCAGTGGACTGTGACTTTGGGATGAAAGAGCGAAGATAGTTGATGGCAGGAATTATGCACGGTGAGTCTGACCAGCTGGACCGCAAGAGGTTAGACCTCGCTGTCGCCGGGGTCAAAATCGCTGACGCAAAACCTCCTCTCCGCATTGTGCGTACATATAAGTATGTACGTGGGTACATATAGCGCTTCGCGAACGCAACCGAGGAGGAACGAGCGAGTCGCGAAGCCAAGACGACGGCAAACACGAGCGCCACACATGACGAGCGTTACACACGTATGCGTACATGCCTTATGCATACGTATAGGCAGATACACGCCCGGTGTCAACAGCGCTCCGCAAAAGTCAGAGGTGACACTGTTATAAAGGTGACGATGGTTTACCGTTGCGTAACTCTTCACTCTCTCGTCAGCTCTCTGTCCCCCTCGGAGAGTCTCTCCTCTCCGCCTCTCGCGGTCCCTGCTTCCAGCTTGACGGTAAACAGAAACCACGACACGTAGATATACGTCTGGAGGTAAGCTACGGCCTGCTTCGATGAGTGTAAAGAAAAATCGTTCATTTTGCCACCTTCTTTCTTTGTCCCAGACACACGTTCGCCAATAACCATTATCCATTATTCCTGGGCTGCAATTTGCGAACGTTGTTACGGAATATCTTTCTCCTACATAAGTACCGAAAGTTTTTACCCCTTATAAAACAGCGTCGATTAGAAAAAGCATCGGACATCCAGCTACTCACGAATCACGGAAAGTCAAGCGTGCAGCAGCTATACTGAGAAGATAGATCTTTAATGAGGATCTACAGAACTGGTTTGAAATTGAACAGGCGTAACGCGACGGCTAGCCAAGAATTTATTTATTTCTTTCTTTTTCGCAGACTTTGTTCAATCTATTATTTTATCCTTCTCCTTTCCCGTAGCCGTTCAGTCTTCACATAATTGGAAAGAATGGTATCTGCACGGTTAGACGGTACCGTGAGGTGATCGATCAACGTCGTACAAGCGCGGGCAATTGCGCCTGTCGTTAGACTTATCTTGCGAATTGATAAACTGAAACTGATCTCTTGTTATCGATTAAATCAAACACTTTAACGCCCTGGTTGTGCTACGCGACTGTCGATCGTAGGATCGGAGGTTGCGGTATCAATCGACAAAGTGTTAAAGGTTCCCTTCAATGGGGACACTAAAGAACGTGAAAATGTTTATCGCGGAGCACAACGAGCAATGAATTCCAACGAAGGCGTCGATACTTTGTTACCATGCCCCACTCCCACGCTGATTTAACGTCCTCTAAAACCGATCGTATACACGACATGGCTTAATAAGCATTGGCAAGAGATCGGGTAACCCGAGTCCCCTCGTCAATCCCAGAAATAACGACCTAACTACGAGGATCCAAACAGCTTTACCTCGGGGCAGTTTAACGGCGACACGCACCTCCTCGATTTCTAAAAGCTCGAATAAAAATCGGAATGCCGCAAGTGTGAAGAGCGGATGAATTGTCCACAAGTCGACGGAAGGAAGGAAGGAAGACGAGCCTATTATTTCGTATCAATCGCAGGTATTATTTATCGCAACGTCGACCTAAAGCGCGCATGATAGCAAGAGGCGTACGTACGTAGGCCGGTGTCGAAAGAGAGGCCAAGGATACGTATCGATCTGTATAACGGTTACAAAATTAGCGTTCCCGGGTCTGGCACCCGAGCTCACTGAGAACACACAAGCGAACAAACAAGCAAACGAGCAATACGAAAGATAGTAGGTAGGTAGTAGCCTAAAAAGTAATAATTTTTTACGTTACGCCACGCGTCTCGAGTTCTACCAATACCTACATCTAACTTACTTTCTCTTTTTAGTGAGAAACAATTCAGCCCGAATAAACCTGCGGACACTCTGCAGGAACGCGTTCCCGATTCCTTCAGTATCGTAAATCGTTCGCGGTCACGGCGTGTAGCTCAGTGGGCAATCGCGTACCGGCTGAGAACCGCTGCTCCACATCGGACGCAGGGCGGACCGGTTCGGGTCATCGAGGTTCTCCGGTGAGGTCAGGCAGGCGTCCTCTGAACGTGCGCGTTGCAAAGGAGGCGCGCACCCCTGATCACCAACACGTGGAAACGGTGTCGCTCCACTTCTGGAACGATTTATGCTGCACACTGGCCGCGCCCAGCCGCCGCGTCGCGTCATCCAGGTGTGCATTCGCAGTTCGCACACGTGTCCAAGGCGTCCGCCTCGACTTCGTGCCGGTGTGTCGCGATGCTGCGGGCAGGTGATAAGCCCACGAGCTGCACGGAGCCCGGACCCTGTCGAACCGAGAGAAGGAATATCGCCGTGAGATGTCCCCAGATATCGGTGCCGGGCTGCCAGGTCTGTGGGACCCGCCCGCCCGCGGCCGAGATCCTGGGTCAAGATAACGCCGGACTAATGTCACGCCCGACCTGACACTTCGAGATCGAGAGACGAGGTTGTAAAGTGATATTAAAGGATTAGCGTTTCTCTAACGCCGGACGAAACCACCTGACACCTTTGTTCGGACACCCGGTACCTGAGCGTTGAGATATACGTTAAAAAGGCACTCGCCTAACCGCGAATTTCATTCCTTCTTCTCACCTCTCGCGATACGTCCCAACAATTCTAAGCTCACAATTCTTCCAATAGATTTGACCTCTGCACTCCTTATGCGATATTCAAGCATGATGGTTATCAGCTACCAAAAACTTATTGCTATAGATCGTCGCATCGTACTGCTGGAAAGTCAATAATTTTTCCGTATAATCTTATCCGTATGATTCTGAATCGTCGAGGAAATGTCATATTCGTAGCGGCGCGGTAAGAAGGTAGATTTCTCCATTCCGAGTTCAACGTTTACATCCAACTCCGACGTAACATCTACATGCGCAACAGTTTGTCGCCGCTAGTCTCTTCCTGCCTTCGACTGCATAAGCTATCCCTAATAGGACAAACAAGTGACATTAACGACAAATAACAATTGAGATATCCAACCATTACCCGGCACCGACGTCGTGGCGGCGGCCGAGTACCACAGTACGAGCATTCATTACGTGTACCATAAATATGAAGGAATTAACTTTCAAAGATGTCGACGCGAGGCTGTCACTTGGGTGAAAAACGAAGCTGCAGAAGCGGGGTGAACGGTAATTGAAAAAAAAGCTCTTCGTACCCGGTTCAATCCGCCTCGGGGAGAACCAAGGCCGCGTATCAACGACCTGCGTGACCCCGCACCGTTTGAACCCTCAGCCCTGGTGCAGACACGCTAACAATACAACGGACAGAGACCCATACACTGTGGCCTAAGTGCGTTTACACTGCAGCGAAGCGCGTGCGGCGGGCCCCTGGTGCCGACGACGCACTGCAAGTAAGGAGGCAAGGAGCTGCGCAGACCATCGGGCCCACTCAAGTCACGAGTCACGAGTCTGGAGTCACACGTCGCATAAGGCAATGGTATGTGCTCGTCCGGCCTGCCTGTCTGCCTAGCTGCCCGACCGACTATCAGCTCGGCGGCCTACCTCCGGCTGGATGAATGGTTTTGTCTTCGCGATCTGACGTTACGGTCTAAAAGGTTTTGGGCATATTATATAGAGTTGTCCTTTATCTGTGCTGGACCACCACCCCCCAAACCACCTTTCCGTTCCTTTTTTTCCTCTAGACTTTAGAATTCAACAGCTCTATCTCCTCCATTATTTTTCTTTTGCTTCAGCCTAGGTCATATGTAAAGCTTTTCAATTGACGTTAACCCTAGTGGTCACACCTCAGTAGAATCGCATAGCGGTCACACTGGGTGAAATTCAACCCAAACGTAATATATTGCTTCAAAAATGAGATCTAGCAATCTGAAAAATAAGATATCTAAGTATTGTTTAAGGATCGCAGAAAAAGCTCTCTCTCAGTTTTCTTAGCCAAAATTCATTGTTTATATATTGTAAAACATCGGCAAAGTTGAAGAAAGTGTCAAACATGTCGAAGAGCAGGTCGTTACTTCATGTGAAGAATGGCGCCATGAGGCCCATTTCCCATTTTCATGACTAAGCGACTCTACGAGGAGTTTGAATCATATTTGGGGAGAAATTCACCCCAAGTGACCTATCGGGTCTTAACGATGAAACTTTGGATCAAGGTTTTCGCAGTGAATAATGACTGAGGTCATGTCGTCAAAAAAGCATCTCGACTCTCGTCACACGAATCAGTAAAGAACCATCAGCTCCTCGTCAGATCACGAAGGACTCTCTCCACCTGCGTTTGCAGCGGTGCCCTCATTAAGCGACATTGTTCGGACGTCCATGTTCCGGGTTGAGGTCGAGGCGAATATACAGCTATGCCTTGGACAGGAGTCGTAGGGTGGGGCGCAGTGAGCGAAGCGCAGGAGTGCGGCTGCAGCGGTGGCAACCGCGGGTGCAATCTCCTGGACAATTAGCCTGGAGTTCGTGACGGGCCCCTCCTCGTCGCTGGCTTGAAACAACTTCTGTTCTCGTTCAGGAAGAGAGCTGCTCAAGCCAGGTTCCCCGCCCGCTTCAATCCGCAGTCCTAGTTTCTTACCTGTCGCTTAGGTCCGATCGACCGGCGGCAGGTGAACGTCACGTAGCGACACGACAACGGTGATGGGACCGGTTCAAAATAGGCGTTATATATTCAGTTTGGTTTTTTTTTTTTTCTTTTTTTGTTTCGCTTCCCTCGATCATCACAACATTTCTACGGTCAAGATTGATTCAAGTTAATACTTTCGATCTTGGATCCAGAGAACGTGGCGTCAAGTCTTATGTAAGGATTTAGTTTTAGCGGGTGGAAAGTCCTGAAAACATGACACAATTAATGATATACGATCTGCAATCCAAACAATTTCCCACTTTTTTTTAACCTTTATTTCGCAAGCTCGTATTTACGATCGACGGCAAGTTTTTGATACTCCGGGACTTAAGTGCAGGATACAAGGTGCACACATAACATGATTGAATTTTAGACGTCAGCGGCTCATATAGTAGCTGATAGAGGAAATCAACGAGGCGCGGCGAGTGCTCCTCCCAAACGATCCTTGCTCGAGAGCTCCTGCCCAGCGATCGCTCAAGATAATTAATTACCCGAAGCCTTTCACACGCCATACGGTATAATATGAGATTCGAGGTGTAGAGCCGGACGGGCGGAGAGGCAGTCAGGCGTGGGCGAGGCGCGAAAGATCCATTCATTACTACAGGAGTAACTGGCTGTTTCGGGCGCACAGCATCGCCCGCTGGCAAACGATGCGACTCCGATAAGCGTAGATTAGTCGCACATTCCCCCTCTCAAAAACAAAAGATGTAAAAAAAAAGGTGGAAAGACTAAATATAAAACATATTTGCCGGCTGTCGTACATGCGGATTATCGTAATACACGGAAATCTCACAATCAGTGTAGCTATTCACGCACAAGCGGTACAAAAATATTGCGCGATGAGTTTGTTTCTCCTCATCTTTGATCTCTCCGTGACGTTGGCATCGTATTACGAATAAAAACTGAGCAAGATCGGAATCGGTTCCTGATTCAGCCGTGCAGCTCACTTCTTGAAGTATCACGCCGATCGGAGTTCGTTCGGTTGGCCGTAGTTGAGAATACGAAGGAGGACCCCCTGTTGGCGCCGTCGCTTAAACACTCCTCGATCAAGCTCGGGAAACGATCTATGGGATCCATCGGTGCCCCGGAGTCCCCTTACCGAGATATCTTACCAGTCGTATAGCCGCTGCGTGGGCAGTCGCTGTTTGTCTTGCCCTCGACTCCTCGCGGCGCTGCAGATACTCGAGATCGTAACCACCTCGAGCACGCGGACACGCACAGACATGTAGATACTCACATTTGTATCCGAGCTTACACACCTCCGTTGCAAAGCAACACCGCCAGACTCTGTTTGACAGCTGTTGACAGTTGAGCAAGTATCTATTGCTCGCTCTTGTTAACCAGGAAGGCGGCAGCACCCTTCTACCTGGTGCATGCTCACCGTATATCACCGTGAAATTATGACAACCGTAGACGCCATACGATAGGTACACGATACCAGAGAAAATCTGATACCTGGCTAACACAGCGTCCGGAATTAATTCACTGGTTGCGGTCGTTTCGAACAAATGTAATATCATTACCGGATTTGATAGATTATTGAAAATGCGTTCCTCTCAAATTCCGGTATAAGCGTTGTAGGAGCAGCGGTAGATTTGAACCGCTGAATCGAACCTGAATTCTGAACTCGAGGCTACGAACCATGCAAACTCGTCGACGCGTGGGAGTTTTGATGGATCGCTATTCACGACCTTTTGCACATATATTATACCCGTACCCGTACACGTCTACGCTATCGCACAATGGTAGATTAAATAGCATCGATCGATTCCGATAGTGGCAAGGTTATACATTGATCTGTGTTTCAGGCAGTGGATTTCTACGGCAACATCCCACATGCAGGCTTGGCATATCAACGTTTGATCTTCGGCGCTATAAGAACCTCAATATCCGTCAGTTGGGAATAATGAAGATAATACTGGAAAGTATAAGTGGGTGGTCATTTAAACTCTGCCACTCGTCGCGATCTAAGTAGGCGAGTTGATCGATCAACTCGTTGCATGCATCACTTGGCTTGGGAGAACTCGGTGTAAAAAGAGACCACACGGTACACCTGATTAATTACCGACAATTATTGAAGGTAGGCAGATAAACTCCCTTGCCCGGTCTGTCCCAGATACATATAACATCGATTTACGCAGTTGATACTGCAGAGGAGAACGAGTTTCACCGCGCACTGAACGCTGTTCGAAATCCATCACGTCCAAGGAGAGAGAAAGAGAGAGAGACCAAGTGCAACTTGTAAACTTTGGCACCGCGCAGTTCGTGTCTTTTGGATTGGTAATACCTACCATAAGCAAAGCAGCACTGAATACGTGTTACGAAAACGCGATATATCAGTGAACTGATCGCGATGAAAAGTCGATGCAAGTTTCTTGTAAATCAAGAATAGCAAAACTACTTGTCACCAGTTGCACTATCACGGTGAACATGCCGAGCGTCGAAGAAGCCATGCCGATGTTGCACCCCGTCGCTTACGACGCGCGGTGAAGTCGGAGCAGAGCACAAGAGTCAGAGAAGAAGAAGCGGTAGGAGAAGGTGAGGTTGGCCGAGGTGCCCCCGGGGCGGCGGGTCACCCAGATTTCAATCTAGATACAGCATTCCTCAGTTAATTAGTACTGCCTGCCCAGCCAGCGATCTCCATCACTGACTGAACTGCTGTCCAGCCACCACTTCGCTCCTACACGCATGTGCCTAACCCGAGGTTACCTACACCTCGAGGAACGAAGGTGTGCGCCCGTCACCCATAAGACCGCATCGATGATCACGTATGTGTGCAACCTGTCCGTACACGCGTATAGATCAGAGCACGAGTGCAGTTGGCCCGGCGTCGGCGGGTCTTCGAGGCGTCCGGCAATCAACCTTCGATGATGATGCTGCCCGTGCTGCCGTTACGGCAGCCCTCTTCTTGCCTTCTTAGTTAAATGTTTATCCGGTTTATTTTTCATCACTCTTTGTCTTTTTTTATATTGCTTTCTATGCACTTTTTTCTATCCTTTTCATCTCAAGGCCGCTTCCAGGTCTGCTTCTCTTACATGGCACATCGAACAGTAGCCCCGGTGGAGAAATTCCTGCCTGTTGTGCTAACCGCGTTCATCGTTTGGCTACGATATTATCACAACCGGAAAAAAACGTCGCAACTATATTGATTCAGTTATGATTTCGTAACTGTAATAATAGCATCTATAGTTTATGAGTTGTGGATTCGTTGTAGCAAATTGATTTCTATTTAAATGCTCAAATTGCGTAGCGACAATTTCTAAAAATTGTTGGAACACTCCAACACCGGAATACTCACCAATAGGTGTCATTGCGGACATATAACATATTTATTACACAAAGCGTTAGGTTTCGAGAAACGTTTAGAAATCGGGTTATCTTCTTGACATAGTGCGCGATCGGCGATGTATCGAAAGTGAATCGACGGATCAGATGTAACAGTTCCACAGTTGTACCTATTCATCTTTCTGTGTTACTGGTATATACGCATGTAGGAGTATAAAATAGCGTTAAAGAATCCTTGCTAATTTCAGCCACGAATGGTATTCTGTAAGCTTTACGTATACAACGTGTGCGTGTTTGTGCGTGTGTTTGGATCGTATGGTTACGAGGTGAATTAGAATGATTTACAATGATTAGCTCAGCCATAAATATTCACGCCACCAATAGCGTAAGTAGCGACGGAGCAGGCTAGCCGACATTTACAGGCATGTATGAGTGTACCACATTCGAGGGTCAATTAATTATCAATACAACTTCCGTCAAATTGGCATCGAAACTCAACTAATGGCCGATGAACTTACCCGGTATAACACAAGTACACAACCAGATGCTGCGTGTGACCCACGGCATTAATCACACCAGTTTGCATCATTTTTGATTACCACTGACGATACATAATTCCGACCTAGGTCGATAAATTTTACCAATTTTCTGACATTTTTATACGTTTCAGATAAAGCCGATTCCTAATGCTCCTAGGTACGTTAGACGCCTGCCCGAAGCAATATCGTGCCTCGAATGTCGAAGAAAGTAATAAATGATAATAACCGAGAACTTGAAGACACTAAATAACGTTTATTAAACGCGATTACCGGGACTTCGTACGGATCGTAATAAGTTTTCGCTTCTTCGATACCAGCAACCAGAGTTAAAATTTCATGTTTTCTCACCGACGCGAGAGCACCCGAGTTAACGATCTCGTTTTATCGCTACGGCCTCTCCGCGTTCATCGCCGATCTCGAATAGCCGGCTATAGGCTGAGAAATGCGTGGCTGAGAAGCGACCCGGTGGTCACCACCTACTCGACTCGGCGATCAATGCCTGCTAATTGAAACGCAATGTCACATGCAGGCCCGCGACGACGCCCCCGGCTAATGAACCAATTGTGAAATGCGTCGTTAATTTGGCCCCGTCGCGTCAGAGTCGTCCGGCTATGCTGTGATTAGACAGAACGGTTCGAAAACAAGTCGGGATAACGATCCTTCCGCTGATAAACAAATTTCTCCAAAATAAAAGTTGACAAGTTATACGCGCACCTACATATTTCACCTTCGGTTACGTGAAAAATTAACAATAATGCGAGAGATTATTACAAGCAATAATATAAGATCGTTCCTTGAGGATGCAGACCGGGTTGAAATTCGCTAATTGACAGATTCGCGGTGCAAATATCGCCTCCCTGGATAAGCTTGACGGTAAGACCGTTGGGCCCGAATTTTTATTGGTCAAAGGTTGATGCCGCACTATAGTGCAGTAAGAAAGTAAAGTCGACCGCACTGTCGCGGGCTGAGCTAATTATACCCGACAACTTCTTTCATGCAATTCTGCAGCCCTCGTGCAGTAATAAACGTTAAAGTAACTGTTCAAATATTTCCCTCTTTACGATCCTCGAGACGCGTATATGCATGTAAGGGAATTATCTTCAACAGAATTACCGTTTGCGGTGGTTCCGGATTTTTACCGCAAGAAGAAAAATCGGTCAATCCGATACTTTTAAATCGTGCATTTTTACACGTACACCCAGAGAAAGCTATTCACTCTTTCGATAAAATCGATTCATAGCTTTATTTTCTGGAATTCTTTTTTCCACTCAGAATCGATTTGTAGCCAGCATTATGGACTAATAAGCACCTCGTAAACTCAAGAATAACATCCAGAAAATTTCCCTAAAGAGTACAAATGATTCGAAAAGCTTTTGAGAACACATTTAAAATACTGGTCGAGAAGCCAGATATTGAGCTTAAAAAAAAAGTATTTGGAGGCGGAAGGGATTACGAATAATGGGCGCAGTTGATAATGGCTGAAACTGCCGAACGAACGAATTGACCATGGTATTTGTTTATCCATTTGTTTGTACGATGTTGACCCGAGAAGAAATAACTGCATGTCGTAATTCGGTGCGGAGCACGTATTATTGTCAGCAAATTACCACCGAATAATAGCTCGGGGCTACGACGTGGCAGCGAACGGAATCTGTCTTATGGTTTTTCTTTAGCCGGTGGTGTGCAGCAGACTCAAATATCCCTGAGTCAGAACGGCGGTGACTCAGGTGTGTCCACGTTCTAACGAAAGCGGTCAATCGAGTTTTTCTTCGCGTAGCATAAAGTCGATTAAAAAACAATAGAATTCAGCCTCGTGTTCTGGATCGAAACGGGGCCCGTTGCATAATGCCTTGACAAATTACCGGAGGATGCTGAGAGGTGAAACGATTCGTGATGAACGATTAGCGAGCAAGGATTGAAAATTCGGCAAGTATAATAATTTTCGTTCATGCGAGAATCGCAACAATTCCAATATTAATCGGCAGGCTTCGGGTTTATATACGTGCAAGCCGGAAGATCGAAGGTTAATCAAAAGAGTCCAGTGCCGCGACTAACGTTCTTGCACCTCTTTATTGCACCATCTTTCACATTCATGGATGCACTGAAAGCCCGGGCTTCAGCACTCACCTCGGTGGTTGAGTAGAACTCACAATCGGCGTTAAGTGGCTCCAAACGGCTCTACTATACGGAGTGAAGTTCACGATGTGTAAAAAGAAATAGGAACGAGACGAAGTAGAAAAGAAAAAACAAATCTCTGACAAACCAAAATGCGTGGATATTTTTTCAAACCTTTTATTTTCGACGTGGGACTTTTTTTACGACCAACGGAAGGTCCGCAAGAATAACGGAACTGACTTGAAAGAGTTACACCTGACCATGTCGCTAAGTTCATATCGCTAGGATTTTGGATTTTTATAAATTTGGCTATTTTTTTAAATTTGGCTATTTCGAAAGGATAAGAAAGCGCTGATTCTGATGTACGAGATCTGGCTTGGAGAATAAAGAGAAATAAACATCGAACGAGAAAAACTGAACACATGGAGAAATTGACGGAGGACGAGCAGGAGTTTGTTAAAGACTGTCACGTTTCGGGGTTTTTCTACATCATCACCACAAGCACATCAAATTGAAGGTGGAAAAAATTTATAAGATTGAATTCGAAAGAGTTTGCTGCCCTGAAAATCTACCAACGATCTATGCGTGTCGAAATAGACGATAAGTACCATCTTTGTTACGGGTTACGTAACCTCGTGATGGATTTCGGACCTGCGAACCCAAGTGCAACCTGATACAGGTTGTAGGCGGAGAATGATGTCGAATGCTTGGGTTAATAAAATACATGGGACTAGGTGGTTCGAAAAATAACGGACAGACGTTGTTCTTGAGTCGGTAAAAAAAAAAAAAAAAAAGAAAAGCTAAGAAAAATAAAATCAACGAACACTTCGATTGCATGAAAATGTGCGAATTTCAATAAAATTTACCGTTCACCGCCCATTTCGAGGTGGTACATACGTGTAAACTTGTACAGGATAACGGAGGAAAAAAAAATGCCAACGTTCACACACAGATTATTTCCAGCAGCAGAGTACTGGATGGTGGTGGGATTACGGTACTTAGATACACAGGGATAATGTAAGTTGGAACTTGGTTGGGAACGTTTTCTCTGATCGGGCATGGAAGCTGAGCGTTAGGTGAGTTGTCAACCAGTAGAGAGCCGGGTGCGGTTCACTCGGGGAGGCAATACAGCCGCGCTCGTATTCCCAGGACGTAGCATTAACCGTGGAATCATCCTGAAATATGGGGAGATAAAAACAGCAGGCTACGAGGAGGAGGAGGAGGAAGAGGAGGAAAGCCGCGGTCTTCTCTTCCTCCCTGGCAGCAGCACCCTGCAGTTGCAGTCAGGTCAGGTTACACGCTTCGGCAGCGAGTGTCATCCTCGCGACTTAACAAGCAACTAACCTTCGCCCGACCAATCGCCTCTCCTTACTTGAAAAAGACGTTAATATCCTCATCCCGTTTCGCGCATGCCATCGTCAAAGGTGCACTGGTTGACTTTCCACTCTCCGAATCCCCAGGATAAGTGAAGTAAGATAGTTTACGATACTTTTGAAAGAAAGATGATTCATCAAAGGTAGATTTTATCGACGTCTCTAAGTGATCTTTCCGCGATGCATTTCGATTGGTCCGTATCAATGATTTTTCAAAACACCAAAAACGTTCAGAGTGTCTAAACCGTGAGAAAGGATGACCCCGTTTACAGGTATTAAAGCGAACAGAGCGTCGTTGATGTTCACTGGAAATAATTCCAACGGTCCATTCGCGCCCATACAAAAAATGTTGGATTTCATTTTATCTTCGAGGGTGCAGCGATAGATTCAATTGCCGTCCGATGTTAACAACACAACGCATAGTGTAATGAGATTCGAATTCCACAACCGACTCGCTAAGAATTATGCATATTGGGAACTCCGGTACAGTCTTAAATACAATTAGGCGTATTAGGAAGTTGAAGGGCCGCGTAAGAGCGTTCCAAGGGTCGTAGACGTCCTTAAGAAAGTGTCGAGTTGAAATAATGGCTGAAAACACGTCTATATCAACCCGGAGATCTCCATCGCCTCATTTTCACGATCGTCCCCGTCCTTTCTCGTCCATGGGAGCCTCTTTCGCTCCTCTCGCAGCTCCCCCCCCCCCCCCCCCCCCCCCGCTTCACATAAGACGATCCTCGTAAACTCGCCGTTTTACCGCATCTCCCGGCATATTTACAGCATTTAAACATATTTACGGTGCACCCTTCTTGATTTTCACTCACATATTTCTCTCCTTCCCTCCCTCCAGAGTCTAAATTAAGTCACGCTTGAGGCAGGCTGCGGCCGTCCTCTCGCAAATTCTTAATTTCTCGCTTTTCCAGTATCCGATGAAAATCACGCCTCGCGCCGTATTCCTATCTCTTTTACATTCTCAGCCCTACGTTGAATAGCGTTGAGAATATTCGACGTCCCTAGGAATGGGGAAAAACTAAACAAAGCGTGGGCGTGTTCCGAGTCGTCGTGGTACACAAAACGAAATACAAGATAAGTAAAAATAGTGTTTGAATTTACGTACAGGAAGTTGACTGGACAACAAAGGGTTTTTAGAGACCGGCTGCGGGGGCTGAGGCAAACGCCTTCGGGCTATTTGGTATTCGAAAGGGACGCTCAAGCCAGACGTCATACCAACACGGTGCCAAGTGCCGGTCATCGTGGGATGCAGACGCCGTCGGTGACATCTAAATATGCGGAGACTCAAGTACCTCGCACTTACCGTCGCTTCACGCTACTTGCCGACAAGAAAGATTAAGCAATTTCTACTATCGACAGTGTCAAAAAAAAAAAAATGCAAGGTTGCAAGTTGACAAGTTGATCTGATTCCTAATCGCCAAGGTTTCCGCATTTGCGAAAAAGGTGCTTTCAAAATATAAAAGGCGGAAACGGCTATGCAGTTTTCTCTGGACAGAGTTCCTTTGGAGAAACGACACATTTTTCATATCGTGAGAGAGGGAGAGACAGAGAGAGAGAGAGAGAAGCTCTCGCATGATCAATTTGGAAGCGAACCACCTGAACAGCCGAATGATTCGGGATGAATGGTCGGTCACTGCATAGTGAATACACACATCTGTTTGGTATCATTACCGACTGGCTCGACGCGTCCGTAAAAATACAGCCACTCATCCGTGACGTAAAGTTGAAAATATATTTTTCCCACAATTCCATACCAAACAGGTGGTTTTAAGAATTCGAGTCTACAGTACATATATAAACCATTAAGCTGAGGGATTACGTGAGTTGAAAGGAGAATATTGAGGTGTATTTAGGGGGTCGGTGAAAGAAGACGCTTAGACAAACCCTCGCCAAAGTAAACGAAGGTATAATTTACCAGCTTTTTTCGAACTTTCCCTATTTCTTTTCTCTAGAGCTCCCACTCTCTTTCTCTTTCTCTTTCTCTTTCTCTCTCTGGCTCTCTCACACTCTGTCTTTTCTGTCACTCTCGAACGACCGAGGACTAGTGAACAACAAGATTTCCGAGCGATAAAATTGGCAACTCCAACCATAGCGCCTTGAAATTTACAGAGAAAGTTAAGCTTGCACATCGTTTGTAAAAAAAATGAATTCGATCCAAATTTCTTGGCTAGAAAATTAACTCTAGAATACAAACACAAGCGACATGAAATACCTACACTTACGAGTCCATTAATAACACGAGACGGAGAATCAAAATTTAATAAAATACCGAACTGAATTTTTCTAATTCCAAAAACTTGAAAAGGTTGGGCTGGAAATTTTGGCTGCCAGCTTCAGCTTTGTTCAATAACCGATAGCTTCGATCGACTTTTGAAACATCCTGATTTTCGCACTACCACCATTCTTCGACTCCCCAAGCCGTGTGGCCAAGCGAGTGTGACGTTAATCTTTGATGAAACGGTCAAACCTATCGATCGCAGTTACTCAACCGGGTTCACAGATCAATCGTCGAATCGCAAGACTGCGGCTACAATAAGCCGATAACACAATAAGACATTGGCTGAAAAGATTTAAGGATAGTAATCGGTGCGCGTGTAAGCCGCAGCTACCATATCATAATTGTAATCAGCAACCATATCTGCAGTACAATGCAAAGCCCAAGTAGAAGGTACGTTAGGTTCTTGCGTACAACACGTGCAGCATGAGCGGTACAACTGGTAGATACGTTTACACGGGGGCACAAAATAAAGTTTTGACCGACGCCAAAGAGACCAGCGGTTCTTGTACTTGGGCTAATGGACTCGGCTGTAATGCAGTTTGTATCCGCTAACGATCTCTCTTTTTACACACACACACACATACAATGATTAACCCCGTTTGCCCGATCGCCTTTACACTCGACCCTTTCACGATATGACATTTACCGTGATTGCTGAACTAGGATTTGTGGTTTTCTTCAAATACCAAATTTAGCAGGTAATATCTCTTTGTTCGACTTAATTAGCCGTTTCTGGTATACAATAATTTGTCACTTACGTAAGGAGTATAGGTATTGGTTAATTAGTTGGGTCAGCTGTTCGTTTAGCTGACCACAATAGCTCTTAGCGTCACCGAAGGAATATGATTTTTTTTCACAGAGCACCCTTTCATCCGTAGGCTTTACTTCTGTCCGTTCCAAAACCCTCGACACGGGACTCGACAACGCTTAGATTACGGATTTCAAACCTTGGAGGAAAAATCGTATACTCATGCATCGCGGAGTAAGATTCGATGATTAAAAAACCTCTTTCGGCGTAAATTTAACAGCTTTTTCGACCTTCGCACAAATCAATTCAAATAGGAAAAAAGTTTCAAAATCCCGAGAAGATAGAAAAAAAAAATTGATTATAAGGTTCGATTCAGCGTTAATTGCATGACTGGTAGGACAAAATATGTAACCTGACCTGTAAACCATCTATGAATGAGTAAGTTTCTGTAGAATACTCAACATACTTCGACGATTAGAAATGGACTAGCCGCTGCTGCTACACTAATTCAACTCCTCTGTAAGTCATAGTCCAAAAAGCAGTTGTTGCTGTTGTCCAGGGAAGCCACGCTGTTTGAAACTAATAGCTTCGCTATTATTGCCGAAAATGACTTGCCAGCTTTCGTTTGAGGCGCGGATCGCCGCCGCTATACCGAATGCCGATAGTGATAGACTCGCCCAATTTTCTCAGCATTGGAGGATTCATGCTTGAGGTGATGAATGCGGTTGTCGAAAAATACGTCAAGTTTCATTTTTGCTCCACAGTCGATTAGAACGAAGTCTGAACTTTACCTACCCAAAACGGAAATGAAGAAAAAAAAACAAAAACCACAACAACGAGCAACGTACCTGCAATAGCTGTGCATTCTCTACGATTGCAAATCATTCCGAGACCCATAAAAAAGCGACGCTAGTCTGTCAAATAAATAACGAAACAGTTGATTGGGTTTCTGTACATGAATGTCAGCGGCTAACGTTTCTTCAACTCCGTCTCGGTGCCGAACCACCGCAACTCTGTGTAAATTAAGGTGGTTCATTTTTTAACCTTTTTTTTTAAGACGATACTCGAAAATTTGGTAGCAAAGATATTTAGAGATCGCTACCAATTGTTGTAATATTTTTTATTTATTTTCATGTGTACGCCTTACGGTATTTTACATATATGAAGGTGTATGATTTGAATATCCGAATGTCGAAGCGAGGTCTTTCTTCCGTGTGACTTAACCAGCGCGCAGCGAGTACCTACAGCATTAGGTACGTACATCCGGAGTAAATTATTAATCCGACAGTGGGCCGTGTGCGGTGTTCGGTGAGCACGTCGATCATTACAGACGAAAAGTTTTTAATACGAACCCACGGGGCTAGGCAAACGCGATTGGATTCGCTTTACCGTTTGAAACCAGAGCCAAAAAAGAAACCTTTTACCAGCGGTGAGCGCCGACAAAAAACGTTAATTTATGGCCTGTGTACACTGCATAATTCGACTTTTAGCCGGGGTCAGCGGGAGCCGCGACCTGCAGGCTCCTAGGCAATGCTGGTGTTAATTTCTACACGAGGTTCCCGTGCCTGTGTTGGTGCAACGCGCATCGCCCGTAATGTATCGAAAAAAATAGAATCGAGAATAGAACGCCTCGGACCTTAAGGTATTACACGCACCGGCGAACGTAGAGCAAAAAGCAATTTACGATTAAAAACTTTGTACGCAATCAATCATTCGTCATATTCGACGGTACGTAATATCGGTACCTGCGTGTAAATGCCTGACGGCGGCGTACAGCTGCGCTAAAATCATCTCCGTCAACATTATACGTACGCATACGTACCTACCTACATTTTCTTTGTCACTGTGTATGTTCTTCGTTCCGTATATGTATACACCCTTCTTACCCGCTTCGTACCAACAAAATTCTACTCCTCTCTCCGTTATTACAATACAATACCGACGGCTTTATCGTCGTCAGGATCTTTTAGTTTTATTTCTATTCGACTGGTTTACTCCCCCCCTCCCGCGGAATTGAAAACGGTACATTTGATTGGCCAAAGTAAATACACTTTGACGCAAGGGCTATAATACTCGAGATTTTTTAGCGAGCTTTCGAGGACTTTGAGTATAATGAGCGGCGTCCTTTGGAGACTCGAATAATCATATGCGTATGGGTATGTAGGTGTTTTTGTGTGTAGGTATATATTATACTTGTTTATGCCAAGTGTCGGTAATTAAATTTTTTCTCATTTGCTTTCTTCTCAACGGCTGACCGTTTAACCCGCTGTAATGACATTAATTTCCACAAGTAATTGCCGTCATACGCCTGCTACACGCGGATACGATGATAACAGGTGATTGAAACTTCTTGTAACCTAATTAAAATATAATACACTCGCGACAATGTTTCAGTTAATATTCCCCGAGGCTCTGATAAAAAACGTGACGATTTTTTTCTTGGCAGCAGCAGCAGCAGCAAATTACTTGATAGGCCGAGAGCAAACAAGAACGGAAAAAAAGCAAAAAAAAAAAACAGTCAATTCTCAATCCGGTTATTCGATTATTGCGAATTCTTCTGTAATCTATAATCATCGCGTTCTCGTCGCGAATCTTTATTCTTCTAGCATATACTTGTTTGCTTTGTAAATTTTCAATAGAATTCCAGTGAAATATTTAATTTCTGCTATCATAAAATACGAATTTTATAATTAATTCAAATAATGATTAAGTGCAAAAATAAAAATGCAGCAAAAACCAAACTTTGAACGATCGAAAGTTTGTTATTGCTTCAATTATCAATTGAATGTGGTACTTATACACAAACTATTCAAGTCCGATGTAATATTATACGAAAATAAAATCTATTTGTCTGTTGATGTAAAATTAACTAAATCACTTGTGAAAAATATCATTTCGATTGATCATAAATTTAATACAAACACCGGCGTACATGCAAAGGATTAGAATAACCGAGTGAGACGTCGGTTAGAATCGACCGCTGTGGCAGAGAATTCTCGCGGTATTTTTCGATTAGTTCCTAATTTCGTATATTTGAAGGTATAAGAATTAGGAGAAGAGGAAGCACGGTTCTAAGCGTGAAAACTCGTCAATGCGGAGTCCGCGATATACGTTCCGGCTCAGCGAACCGCGCTAGTATTATCTCTCGATTTATAGATCTCCGATCCAGGCCGAGGCTGCAACCTCAAAATCACGCCAGTTTTTTCGGGCAACAAATCACCAAATCGCAACGTCATCACAAAGTTTTCCCAATTAATCAAATTAGCAACCGCTATACGATAAATCGCAGCGAGTTGATTTCTGCAACGGCTTAATTATCATCGGTGTATCGATTTTCCACGCGTGACGGTCAACTAATTGTCGCCAAGCAACAAGAAAGAATTATTATTAGGTCTTGAAAAATTTCACTGAAAATTGACGAGCTAATTTTTCTCACAAAAATATTATACACATTCAACGGTTACTCTGCACTCTGCAGACGAATATACTATCAGTGACTTAAAGAAGGGTTGTATTTGACGAGATTGCCTCAAAGACGCGATAATTCTGGACACTTTGAGATCGAAGGAAACCTTGACAATATTTTGGAAAGATCGAGAAAAGGAATGAGGCTGGATTTATTAAGGTTAACGCAACGAAACATGACGAAAAAAAATCATTATTGCACAATTTTACAACGACTTTGAAGAAGTTGATTTTTAAAAATAAGATTACGTTTCCTTTATCACGATTTACTAAAATTCCAACATTCTCGAAGGTGCGAAATAACGATTTTTCCCAAACACGCGTGATCGTTACAGCAACGTTACCGACCTAATCCTCATGAAAAGGAATATACGATTGAAATAGAGAGTCGAGCGAGCGTTTAGAATGAAAGCGCCGTTTCTTTTCGACGACTTAAAATTAGAGGAAGGTGGGGGAGGGTAAAAAAAAAAAAAATAAAAGCCGAAGGCAAGTAAATCGACTCACCAGTATAGCACCAAGCCGGCCAGACGACGGGGCTCTCGGTGTCGAGCTCCCTCATCCTCTCAACGACCCGCGGACATCGCCACTCCGATCGTCCCGGTGTAACGTTCGTCAAAATGTCCAGTTTGCAAATGTTTACCCGCAGCCTCAGCGTTGAAACAAGGGATGGAGGTAGGCAGGGAGGGGGGATTTCTCTCCGACGATCGATCGATTGATTCCTTCGACGACGATTAGGACTCGTCGCGATAAAACGGGGAGAGAGAGAGAAAGAGAAAGAGAGAGAGAGAAAGAGAGAAAGAGAGAGAGAGAGAGAGAGAGGAGACACTTCAGGCCGTAGGGTGAGATCGAGGCGTACGGAGAAAGGGCTTGAAGGCAACGTTCGTCCTTCCGGAGCGTCGTCGACCTTGGCCGATGCACCTGTCGACTTATCCCACGGTTCGAACTGTCACTTAATTAGCTTGGCGACGGTGGCGGCGTTCCGGGTCTGAGGATGGCTAATTCATGGACCCGGCCTAGCCGGTGGGTCCTTTAATTAAGCTCGACGCGTCGTCGTCCTCCGGCGTAAATCCCATGTGACATGCGCTGCACGTGGCGCGGTCAGGCAGGATGGGCGGTGGTTAAAAAAAAATATATCGTTCACTGTTTCACACAGATGCATTGGTGATGATGATAACGAGGATGACGACGGCGAATCGCGGAGGTAATTTTCTCCGACTCGTAAACGTGTCTCTCGATGATAGAATTATTAAGACGGTGGTGACAACGGAGTAAAATCACTGTTTCACAAGTAGTAACAGGAGGTACGATATCGGACGCCTTATCGATAACAGCGACATAGAGGGTCGTCGGTTGGTTCGTTCCTCACTCCCTCCTCCTCGTCCTCGCGCGGAGCACACCGGGAATTCCCGTTTCCTTACAGCCGTTATAATTATGACAATTGTAAATAGACCGCGCGTCTCGGGGATGACGGAAATCCGCGAAATATGCGACACTTGCGATGCGACAGAGGAGATGATCCAGCAGAGCGCAGGTTGGCGCAGCACTTGGTTCGGTGCACCTGCCGCGAGGGTCCGCGTCGGAATGGGAGCGGGGCAACGGGCGGCAGGTAGGCAGGCCCTCGTCCCGCAGGTACAACGGAATTAGGTGGGGGATCGGTCACATGGGGAGTCGCTTCGGCCACACGGAGCTCCGTCTCGCCCTGAAGGAGTAGGAGCACAATCGTCCGCGACGCACGGCCGAACGAACGCTCTATGCCTGTCACTGCGACTCCCTCCCTCCCGCCCTCCGCCGTACTCTTTATGCATACATACCTGCTCGCATTCGGTTCAATCATGTTCCTCTGCCTCACCGTCAACTTGTTTTATCGTTACTTTTATCTCTTCTCTTTCTTCTATCTTTGCCTGCTTTCATCTGTGTATTCATCTTTCTAACTTATTGCTAATATCTGTAGTATTCACTTTTACCTACTTTTATCAACTCTCTGTTATACTTTCTCAACTTTGCTTCTAATCTTCTTGTCGGTTTTATGGTATTTTATACCTGTTCACATTTTACGTTTACATCGATGTTCTACACAATGCCCGAGGGGACTTGTCTCAGGGCGAATAAACGTTTCTCCCTTCCTCTCTCTCTCTCTCTCTCTATCTCTATTTTACTAATGTAAACTTCTCATTCTGTCGTCATGTTCTACTTTTAAATAATTCAGCTTTTCTCTCTTTCTTCCCGTCTTGTACTTACATTTGTATTTATTTATTTTTCTTCCCTCTTTTTGCAAAACTACTTATTTTCTTTCTATTTTTCTTTTTTATATCGTATTTCACTCAATTATCCACGATATTGTACCTCAACGAAATTGCCTCAGGGCTTAATATTAGGCTACGGCATTAATAAACCCACATATGATCTGATCTGATCCGATCTATCTCTCTTTAGCATCTAGATAAGCTCTTTACAAATATTGCACAATTACGTACTTATTTTAATCAGAAGCACAAAAGGATTCATAGTTTTTTTTTTTTTAATTTCCTAACCGATATCAGAATACAAAAACAATTATTTTTCAATACATCTATTCGAGAGAAATTCTGTTATAATTGTCGATAACTGTCTAAACCCTAAAGATTTTTGCCTCACGCTAGCGTGTAGATATAATTTTCACTTTATTATAGCTCGTCGCGATTTTACAATCATATCCCGATATTTCACTCGGAAATGAGAACAACATTCTTTTGGAATCGCGAATCGCGGTTTTACGCCTATGAAATGAACAAATCCGCGATATAAATCGTGACAATATGTCAAACTCGTGCGGAGAATCACAGCTGTCACGTATGTTGATGTATAATTTATGTGTGCCAGATATAATCGGAATTGACCACTCGTCGAGACACGAACGAAACTCGAGCCGGAGAAGATTCGTATCGTGACATTATAGATTTGCGAACTATAACGAAAAATTCAGTGGCAGACTTTTCGGATCGCAATTTTGCTCATTTAAAATCATGTTCCACTTAAATAATTAGTCACTTTGTTTTTGTTTTTCTATGTATATAAGATTTGAAATTATTACATAAATTTTATTATGAAGAAAAATAAATAAATAAATAAATAAAATAAACGTATCGTTTATGCACACCGACGTCGCTGACTTCAACCTCGTTGAAATTCCGTATCCGACGTACTTTTTGTGCTACCGTGAATTGAATTTCTTTAAAAATCCTCCCCATCATCACTCGCAGTGTCGTTAAATTCGTATGATTGAAACTTCGCGTGTAACATGAGAGGCGGTCGAGTGCAGTAATAAGCCGTGAGTGCATTTATCCAGAAAACCGGAGGCCAGCGCACAGTGCCTATACCAACCGGTGGCGTATATCGAGCGTGTATTTATTCCAATGATTTACGACCACGGTCTGGATAGGCGCGTTCAGGTTCCTGAGGAAGCTCCTGCGAGACAAGGGACTACAACGTCTTCATGTGCCGCAGCTTCCCTGCGCCCACTTTTTGCTAACGGTACAAATTAATTGCAGAGGATTCAGACAAAAGCGATTTTAACATCGGCGATGATTTATGTCCAGTTCACGCGCCTCGGACGCTCCCGTATTGATAAAATGGATAATTTCCGTGGTTGCTCCTTTTTTTTTCTATTTGCATGCCGTTTTTACAATAAAACGTGTCAGAAATAGTGGGACTCATTTTCACAGTGCACGATTTGAAAATTTTCTAAAAATCGTTCCTGATTAGTACTAGATAAAAAAAATATGATTGTTGTTTTCAACCTGCCTTTGTAGACGTCGAACCTGCGCTCATTTTGACTTTTGTTCTTCGGTGTAAATTTTTTCTCTTAACTCTCGGCACTGATGCCGGTTTTACGTATCTCAGTGCAAGTCAACCACCATTACATTCTATTCTTTTTCCTTTTCTTTCTCTTCGAATTCTGTTGTAAAATGTGTTTTGAGGAATTGCCATTAGGGCCGAAACGTCGATTCTCATCAAGTTTTTCTTCATTTTAACCCGACAACAGCTTGAAAAATTTTCAAATTAAATATAAAATTCTCTGAAAGAATTATCACGAGATTTCGGGTCGGATTAATCATTATTATTATTATTATTGATCAACCAACAATAAATTACAAACGTAAGAAACCTGCAGGAAGTTACAGGAACCTGTGCGTAAGACTGGTGTACTAACAACGAAAAAATCAAAATAAATAAATCCTAAAACAACCACGCAACTGAAGAAAAAAAAAAAAAAAAAAAAAAAAAAAAAAAACAACGACCGTAAACGAATGACATCGAAAATTCACCGATACGCTACCGAGGGTAATAAAATGTGACACGTCGGCTCGTGGAGGCAGCTTTTGCCGGCTACCGGCGGCAGGTTGACTCGGATTCGAAGGCTGTAGCGATATAACGGCAAGAGCTGAGAGGCCGCAAATACGCAGGTATATATCCTCGCCCAACTATTAAACCAGATATCCACCGCGCACTTGTTAAGCGTGTACTCCACACGCGTAGTAACGCCGCGTAGCCACTTAGAGAGAAAGAGTAGGTAGGTACTGGAATGGAAGTGGTGGTCGTGACACGATCCAGCGATGCGTGAGCGCTGGATGGACGGACGATACCTACTTTTCGTTCATTTTATTGCCACATTATTCCTCTTCTTCTTCTTCTTCTTCCTCTTCTGGTCCTTTTCCTCCTCCGTCTTCTTCTTATTCTGCTTCTTCGTAAGGAATTACGTGTTTAAAATTATACGTTTTGAGAGTAGAAACCGGCGCGCGCGCGCCTCGCGAGCTGCCTCGAGTCCATTCCGTTCCCCATCCATATCCATGTAACGTGTGCTTACGTGGGGACACGCGAGTGGGCCGTGATGGCGACGGTAATTAAAATCGTTTTAATCGTCGTATGCAGCTACATTATCGAGGAGAAAATTAACCGCTTCTAACTGCAGCGTCGCGACGACGTGCAGCGAACTGAGCTGTATCCGTTAATCGCGGTGATTAACCTTGCGGCTTTGAAAAAAATCCCAGCTCATTCGCCCGAGATAACGAATTGCGCGAATTAACCTTTAAAGTGAAACATGGAGTGTTTCGCGTTCGCGTGATTTCTTGCCATGTGTACATATATTTTGCAAACAAGAAGGCGCGCGGCGTTCTCCCCTCTACGAAAATAAAAAAAACCCCAGACTGTCGGATCTTGGACTAGAAGCCTCGAAGAAGTTGCCTGAATTTTTTCAGAATTTTTGGATCCCTTTAAATGGCGAAAACAACGGCAAGACGCGGAAGATGTCCGCATGTTTCACTTTAAAGGTTAAAGGTCAAATCGAACCCTGTGCAAGGTGTTTTCATTGCCGATGACGTTGTTGAATATCAGCCTGAAGATCACAACTAAAAGCAACAGCTGCAGCAAATTGAATCAATGATCGATGAATTGATCCTAACGGTATATTTTGACGCGAAGACGTTCGGAATTTATCAATCAATATGATGAATTATTGCGCTGCGTTTTAGCCGTTCGGACAGAAACGATAATACCTACTGTAGACAGTAATTTGGCAATTATTCAAATAGAGTTTGAAACAATTCGCTGCTGTAGTCTTGTTGCAGGTGCAACTTGTTCAATGAGTTTTGTATAACCTAATACCGTTAGCAAAGAATATACCGTTTGCGGGCTTTGCCACTCGTCGAAAATATCTCTAAATAACGGCAGAAGGATCAACACTTGTTAACAACCACCGTGTACTGAAAAAAAAACGAATAAGAAAATTAGCGAAAAAACGTTACGTCCACGGTGTAAGAACACCTGTACAAAATTATTACGTTCTCCATATATATACATTACATTCAAGTATGATATTTCGGACTGACGATTTAAGCCGGAGAAAAGAGTTTACAAAAAACAAAAAGATCTGAGGCTAATTTATTTCGACTCGCTTCTGGCAAATTTCGTAACGCACATGTCAGAGCGGCCATTAAATCTCTATCACGAAATTCCCCGACTTTTCCAAGTTTTCGAAACAAAAATCTGAACAATTCGGGTAAATTGGTTATAGCAAATTGATAAAGTATATACTCATGACAGTACGAACTGTCATTTGGGTCACACTGTCTCATCCGGCCGATGAGTAAAATCTTTTGTAAGTTGATATTTCGGAATATTCAAAGTTTGATGAAAACCTTCCGGCAATGGTGAAGAAAAAGTGTGTTGTCGATCCAATTTATCCGAAGCTTAAAAAAAATCACGGGACGTATTTGTGCGAAGAAAAAAATACAGTAGACGATTTTCCGACTTTTCGCAAAAACCTCCGACATTTCCCTGACTGTTGCAGAAGTTTCGAATACCGTGACATTTCCAGTTTTTCCAGAATTCTCTGACCAGTAGCGTGGATAGGTAATTTGCATTGTACAAGAAGATCCGTAGTCAAGGAGAAAGAACGCCGTGAGGATAAATGTAAGAAAAAAAATAAAATCATTATCGACTTGACCAGTAAAATTATCAGAGGGTTTATCGCGTTACGGAAAGCAAAGTATCCCTAATTACGAGGTCATGGTACGAAACGCGGTGCAATGAACAATCGCGAAGTATATTAGTGCACGCATATATACACCAGCTGCACTATAATAAACCGAAACAGGTACAAGAAGAAACTGTAATTGTTCCTGCAATTAGTTTCTGTAAATACATATATTGCCATTATGACGTATTAACCGACAAAAGCGTTTTCTACGCTCATTTTTACAACCTTACGACTGCTTGCTTTGTTGAGCAGATATTACGGGCAGGTACCTTATACATTATGTCTGTAAATGCATACGTGCTTAAGGATCCGTCCAATGTTGGTGCAGGATGCAAGCAAATACTTGTACAGTTTAAGTACTTAAACCCATTGGGCAATGGATAATAATATGAATTGGAATATATAGTAAATAATGATGATTATCGAATCAAGCTTTCGAGAAAAGAGAAACAGAAAATAAAAGCAAACTGTTGATTGTGGAATAATTCTCACTTAAATCTAGGCATAATTTCTTCTTTCGTTATTATTGTTATTGTTTTCAATATTATGTTTTTTTCATCAATTTCACATCATCGTGTGATGGACCATTTCAAGTTACTTCCTTCTAATCAAACGGGATCTCTCCATCGAGAATTCGAGAGTCTTTATATTAATCCCTCATAAAACTGACACTTCCACGTCGACGTCCCGTTCCAGTCTCGTTTCCTAACCACGTTTATCGGTCCAAAAGGATGAAAACACGAGGAAGAGGAGAGAAAAAAAGCTACCACCAGACACCTAAAAGCATTTCGATATATAGCGTAAACAAATATATATACATATATATGTGTGAGGAGTTAATTGAGACGTCGTATTGAGCGCGTCGCAACGGCACTAAAATCCGGAGAAAAGATAGGATATCCTGAGCAGGCGGCGTGTTTCGGGTTCGAATGAGGGCGGATACCCTGAAACCTGGGATGTCGTCTGGATCGGGTTTTTTACGTCTATAGACAACCCGGAGCTGTTACGGCGGGAAACTTAAGATCATCATCAACGTCGTTCGTGGGGAAAAACGGAATGAGTCGCTGGAAATGGAAATTACGTTTGTTCCGATTTTTAAATGAATAAATTATGAGTTGATTAAAAAATTATTTATTATGTATTTTACGATTTATTCTTAAACAGAAGTAAGAAATCACTTTTGCATTGGATTTTTCGAATCAAGAATACAGGATACTAGATTTTCAATTAAACATGAGTTGAACTCTAAATGAAACTACGAATATAAGTTCAAGGAAAAAACCTGACGTGGAACTTTTTGAGTATTTTTCCGGTTTGACTGAGTAAAAATCTATAAGTTACAGTGTAAAAATCTGTGCAGTCTTTTGATTGCAGACCTGTGTTATTTGTAAGAATTTTTCAAGCTTAATATTGAACCTTTCTTTTCCTCCAAATGAACTCAAAATGTATACCGCCGGTTTCTTTATTAATTTATCGTCCACTCGAGAGAAGATAAATGAGCACGAATATGTGATATTATACTATTTGAAGAAACGAGCAGATATATACGGCTATTCAAACATGGATATAACGGATTTTTCTCACTTGTGCCGTGATTATCCACTGATCAAGATTCGCGAGTTGATTCTCGTCAAAAATATTCGCCAGATTTTTAGCCACGCCCTTTCACGCAACAGTATTGTAGTTTATTGCTGTATACACGCCGCGCATAATTATACGCCTGTAATTTATTTTCATTCCTTACTCCGGCTAATTATCATTGGTTTATAAGCGAGCGTTGAACAGACCTCGCCTTTTTACGACAAATCTTGCATGTAAGTTTGTAAGTATATAAATTGAGACGTCCGTAGCGTCGAAAGTGTAGATCGAACGAACGTCAAACATCAATCGTAAATTTGTTATACCGAATCGTTTCTCGGGAATAATGAATTGGAGATTCACCGTTTCAATTAACGACAATTTTAATACATACCTTCTCGCTACAAATTTAAAATTTTCGTGTTTGCGTTATAATACGACGGAGAATGTTTTTTCAACTGTAATCACGTCGTTGTCGTCGTCTCGACAACACCGTCAAAATTGACTCTACTTGAAAATTTTACAACCTGAATATAATTACTTTCGCGACTTTTTCGATACAGACGTGCAGGAATCCATATATTCTTATGCCGCGGTATATGCGTGTAAATAAATGAATCGAGTGAACATAGGAGGAGAAAAAACGTCAAGTAAAATATACGCCTCGCATATTCTTGCAATGTATTGCTAAATGAATCGTAGTTTAGTGTAAAGACGATCGCGATATTTACGCGACTTCTGAACAGCCGGTAAGACATCGATAAATTAAATTTAGTGCAGCTGCAGAGTGTATATATACGTCACGGGCCGAATTTACACCGAGAAAAGGAGAGAATGAAAAAGACGGAGAAAGAAGAGGGAATGAGAGAATGAGAGAGAAAGAGAGAGAGATTTCGGGGTTACAAAAGTCATTGATAAAAGCGGCCGATCTGGTTGAATGGACAGAGCTGGAACGATTGACGTTAACAAATTTTACATGGTTGACTTTTAACTCTCCGCGTTCGATCCTGCATCACGACACAGAAATCCCCCCCCCCCAGGATGACCGATGAAAATTAGAGTAGTACCGTTGAACCTCGAACGAAATGAAAGAGAAGAAGAGAGAAAGAAAAAAAAAGAATAAGAAAAATAACGATGATAAAGAACCGAAGAAGCGGAGACCGGATGTCGAAGTGACAATAAAACTGATCCAGCCTCGAGCGAGAGGAAAAAAAAAACAAACAAACCGATAAATAAATGACATAAATATGTAAGTCTAATTGAATCAGAACAAGAAATGCGTACCTGATAACCAGTTTCAAAAAAAAAAAAGAAAAAATCATTTTGAAATTTTTTAATAAATAAGAAGGGGGGAGGGGGAGAGGGGAGAAACACAAGGAGAACGAGGGTCGATAAAATATGTCCGAGCATCAGATTCTAACGTTCATCGAGCAATCAGATAACATTATTAGACCAGGGTTGCCGGTCGTGTTTGCATCGATATCCAATTAGTAACGCGAGGTAATCCGAGACTAGGCGATTAATTTTCTGCGGCCGCGTCTCCGAAATGCCCGAGGATAGGAGAGAAAAAGATGGGGGGGAGAGAGAGAGAAAAACTCGTGTCGCCGATGGGACGACCGTCGTCAGAGAGGATAAACCGATAATAGGAGATTTACGATTAATAACTCCGAAGCGCTGCAGCGGCAATGAAGACGTTCGACGTCCCACGGAATGCGCTTTTTTTTCCACATAATATTCACGAGACGCCATCATCGACGCGTGACGCGTTTACGCGGCCGCGCGCGTTCGAATCAAGACTCGAGTCGACTTAAAATATCGTAAAGCGACTCAACGGGCTCTCTCACTTAATTACGACCCTATGAAATATACTGCGCAATTATAATACACCGTATATATACAAAATGACGGACAAGTGAATTTAGTGTCTTTCGGATAACTCGAAGCTCCGCCAGGCCATTTCCTATTACGCCCATTTTGATATCATTATACGGGCATCCATGCTCTTACGGTATCGCCGTATGCGATTTCAGACAAGGCTACGAAATGAAGACGAGTTTATTTTTTCTTTTTTTCTTGTTCTTATCAGTGATCATAAATTCTATGGTGGTGAAATTTTTGATTCCAAAAGAAAGTGATTTCAAGATCTTGCGTTCGTCAGAAAAAGTTGTAGCCCAATGAACACACAGATTCGTAATGTTTCAACAGTCATCAAACGTAGTATCAGCAACTGTATAATCATACTAACAAGAAGCCACCAATTGTATACATTTATTTTTGCAATTCGAACAATGTTTGAAAATTATACTTCAACGATGCTGATTTTACTGTAGTCACACTCATTTCCAAATGAAAAACAACAAAATGAGACTTTTCTTACAATTAGTATAACCAGTCGAACTCGATGTTTCGGATCACGGTGCGGTGAGCCTAAGCCGCATGATCGGAGACGAATGACTCGGACCCGACGTCGGAGAATCGCTTCGGAGTAAAATCAAAGGATGATACACTTTTATTGCGATTAATGGTGGAACATGGTCCCGGCAAGAGTGGCGGGCACGGATGGATACGTCACGTGAAAAGAGAGCTTTGAGTTGAACTCGGTTCTCGATTCTTGGTTCTCTTCTGTTCTTAGGAAGCACGGACTGGCCGACCCGCCGCTCGAGCAGCACAAAGTGCAATTTAATAATTTTTGCGTCATAAAATCGGAGGAATGAGCGAGGCTAAAAATGAATAACTGGAAGATCGTTCACCCTGGAGGGCAGCATCGGCATCAACGGCAAAAGCGGCAGCAGCAGAGAGCAGTTCGTCCAGTTCGTCCGTTCGCCGTTGAAAGTGGCGCTCGAATGCGCCTCGCCGAGACAAACTGACCCGAAGCCGCATTGTTCATTTTTTTTATCTTCCGGGTGGAATAGATTATCTTTTATTTACGAGCGATCCGCACCGCTCTGGAGACGAGAAAATTGTTTGGGAAGGTGCCTCGGGGGTAGCTTGAACCGAGAGAAGAAGATTGTAAGAGTGGGCATACCCACTTCCAGAGAAAAGAGATCTGCGGAGTGGTCATGGACGGAGGAGAGAAGGATCTAGAATTTTATTCTAAAAGCTGTAAACCATTCAATATACCGACACTACCAAGGTGAGATCCACTCAAGATCCATCACCTGCCTTCCCTTGGCCACCTTTGCAGTACTCTTGATGATCAGTGGTACAAGTGTTTCTCCTTTCGTGTGCAACTGACGAGTAGGTGACCGATGTGTGCCCAGTTATAAAGCTGTACAAGCATAATTCACTTCCCAGGTAATCTTCAAAGACCCGTTCACGCGTTTCACCTCGATGGCTTGTGTAACGATGCTAGAACTGTGTTTTTTCACTCATCTGGTTCCTTGTCTCCGTTCGCCGCGGCCTCGTTTCTCCTCAAGGAGTTTCGTGAGTTAGGAATAATTGACTACTTTCCGGTAAATTCATTAGTCCAGATTATGAGAATGTAGTCATCCGACGAATAGTCACCGCTATCTCGGTTCAATTACCCTCTTCTAACAAGGAACGTATCCCAGGTCGATCTCTGCGATTTGATTTTTTTTTTTTACAATGTGTTACAGTGGACTAAAAACTAAGCGACATGTATTTTTTTTCATGTGCCATTAAACACTTTAAGGGAGGGTGCCAAATCGCACCTTAAGGTGCATTACTTTGAAGGGTGGTTCCACCCCTTTAAAGTATTTTATGGTGGATAAAAAAATACGTGTCGCTTACATATTACAAAAGCAATCGAATCGGAGATATCGACCTGGGATTATACCTTCCCTGTAAGAGACTGGCAAGAATCTTATTGTTAGATCGGAAATGGTGAAGACCAGTGGATCAACCTCGTCTCTACAGTATCCTACAATAATTCCTTCTATGTTACAAGGCTCGTCAAGGATCACCTGTCGGACAGTCGAACGGACGTGATGACCCGCAGAGAGAGAGAGAGAGAGAGAGAACAGGAAGAAGAAGAAAAAGAAGAGGAAGAAGAAGATGAAATTGGGCCGAAAAAATGGGGCTTCAATCTAGTGTATTGTTGCGGTCACTCGATGCGCAGTCCGTGATCTGCCAAGAACGACTGGCTCCGCTATAATGATACTCCGGGAGTATTAAAGTCCGGTCGCAAAAAGAAGTACCAGAGATGGATGGTAAACTTAGCTCGCGATTCAAGCTCAGCTAGTTCTTCAGTCGCGACGCGAGTCAAGTTCATCAGGATCTCCGTTCCTTGCGATGAATATACAGGTTCGTTGTTGAAGACGTCTAAAAGACGAAAAGAAAAACAAAAAAAATTGGTCAATGAAAGTTCCCGGTGCATTATATCGAGGACGGTCTGCAGGCATAGTTCTGGGTACGCGAAGCGTGATCCGAATCAACCAGGGAAGAAAAATACTAGAAACGAACGAGAGAAGAAACACGTGGAACTTTGAATAAAGTCCAATCGAGACGGTGAAAAATTTCCACGTGTTTTACGACAAGTCAACGGCCTCGAAAATCAATCAAGGTAATTTCAGAATATCTGATCTTTTACGCAGATTACATATAAAAATGTGACGCGCACGTACGAGATAATGTCAACATTGCACATCCTCTTCTTTATACACACACACACTCGCCCGAGAGTTAATATGCTCGACAAATAGAATATATTTTTTAATAATTAGGGGGGAGGGGGGGGGGGGGAAGAGACCCAATGACGACAATTCTTCAATCCGCTATCGCTTTGATGGAATGGCTAACGACGGCGGCCATCGCGAGACGTTCCTCACCATGAGTTTGCTGCCCACCTTGTTCCATACATGCGGCGATTCAATTCGGCAAACCGATACGGTGTAACCTGCCGCTCGAGTACGCGGCCGCCCTTCTCTCTCTCTCTCTCTCTCTCTCTCTCTATCTCCTTCTTCGACTTGCCAACAATCGATGTAATCTTCGATCTAGAAAGAACAACCCGTGCCCAGGAGGCGGGGCTCCGGTTCCTCGGGTGCCGCGTTAAGCCGGGAAGCACTTGGCAGCTTCTTTCCTCGATGTGAGAGAGAAGGAGAGATCGATGTGTCGGGTCCAGAGAACGGATCGCCGATCCCATTCGCAAACTCTGTAACATCGACTCGCGGATACCTCCGTCCAACGATGCACGTGATCCTTGAACCCAGAATCGAAAATGCAGTATGACGGAAAGATATGGTGGAACTGAACCTTGGTTAATGGTTTGACATGCCCAAACCATCGTCAACTTTTAGACCATTTTCACGGTCGGTATGACGTACATCTTGTATCGCATAGGCCCTAAACCAAGATCCAAGACAATTACCAATCATTTATACGCTTGAATTGTAATTTTGCGAAAAACCATTAATTTTGAACATAAAGTTTGATTGGTCCCATGGAATTAACACACTTCTATTCTGGAAGGGGACGAGAAGAAGCGTGTACAGCATAAATGAGCACGTAGATCTGAACTGAGCTGAGTGGAATTGAGATGATATCGCGGCTCGGCATGGTTATCGAAGCGCTGAGTGTAGGCCCAGCTGGTTCTCTCGGTGCCGCACGTCCGCCAATGACGCACTTCCGGTCACCTCAACCCATGCTGGCCGGCAAGCTATGCTTGGCTCCACAATAATAGCCGAGAGCCGTTGCTATAGATTTATCCAGCGTGACTTTTTGCCCCGTGACGACCCCGCGGAGAGATATTTGCTCTTCTTCCTCCGCAGCTGTATTTCCTCCGTTTCCCTTACTTTTCGTTGTCATGTTTTTTTTATTCGACTTTAATGCCCTTCCTGGTTCTCTATAAATGTTGCGCTTCCGCCGCCGGACGCGAATTCGCATTGATTCGTACGAGAATAGGACAGGAATGTAAGTAGAGTAACGCGATTTTTTTTTCCTTTTTCTTATGATGTACCAGCCCGGCGATCGCAGCCTCTGTTTGTAATTTCAAAAAACTTGACATCCTCGATTGATCGCTAATTATAAGAAAGTATGAAAGTGAAAGAAATAAGAGACGAGATGAAGGAGGAAAAGAAAGTGATAGATTTCGTCGTGACAAATAATTCCCAAATTCCCCGGGTGACGATAAGAAAAGACATTGACAAGAAATGTTTTCTGATTGCTCGCCAATTTCTCTCTCAATCTGAACTGCCTGTTTTTCTCCCTACTCTGTCATTCCATCGAGAATCGGACGTTTCAATTCACCTCTGAATAAGACTGATGAACCGTGCAAACATAATTGATTCATTGTCAGAAGACTGTTCGACGTAATTATTTCGCAAAATGAAATATATTATACTCAAGTGTACGCATATTTTTAGTAATTGAAGAACACGAGACATTTACACTCTGCTTTTTACCAACGTACAGAAAAAGTAAAGAATAAAAGATAAGAGAAGAACGAAACTCGGAACTGATCGGACGATAAAATATTTCGTATGTTAACGGCGAAGAAATATTCTTATGCTTACCCATGTATATAATATATACATATACCTATTCGTCTATACATGCATTCAATTATAGATCAATATACCAACAACGCGATTGTGTCTGTGATCCAAATTTTTTTACACTACCTTTTTCAAATCAAAGAAATTGATGGGCCAGCAGCATTATTGCGCAATTACTTCACGCGGATGTACCATTATATTGGATCATTATCGATCGATCTGTATCTTTCTCACCTCGGCTTTCACTCGCGTTGCTTTTATACACGTAGAAGATAGATAGATAGATACGAATAGATACACCGTCTACGTGAGGAGAATCAGATCTATTTGACACGTACGGATTATAATTGGAACAGAAGTTATACGTATACTCTATAAGCCGATGCTCAATAATCAATTGGCTAAGTTCCTGAAACTAATATTGTAGACTAGAGAGTCTAGATTCACCATCGATCTCATTTGCTTTCACAACAATATTAAAATCTTCCTAACACTTGTCTATTTTATTTTCCAAAAATTAGATTACTTTAATTTCCATCAAATCATAAAAAAGTCATGTCAGATCTCGATTTTTCGAGTACAGAATGAAAATCAAACCCGAGAATTATATCGTATGAATTGTGCTAATTCTGACTACATTTTTCGACGAGAAAAAAAAAAAAGAAAAAGAAAAACATTTTTACTACGTAATATTGGTAATGAATTATTGCGGCGCTATAATAATTCACTCCATCACATATGTTCCGGTATAGTCGAGTGATTCGAAAAACCCGTTAAGTCTATAGTTACAGGTGTTTGTACTACTTTCTACACTTATAACGATTCACCGCGCGCAATCGTAGTAATTTCATAAAAACTAATGGATAACACTTGAATGGGATAAAAATAAGTCTATGGAAAAAATGCGCCCCCGATAATATATTTATAATATAGATATGAGTACGAGAAGGAAAAAATTACAGTAGGATACCTTTAACAATTTTTTTCAGGCGTACGTGACTCGTACGTATAGATACATAGAGACACATGTAAATATATGTATATGAGGCGTTCCAAAATCTTTGATAAGATTTTGAAAGAAATCGTAAATCTCTTTAAAAAATCATTCATCAAATCAGAGATACGGTATCTATTATAATATATTTTTAACAGGTGTGCAAGTAGAAAAATCGATTTAAAAGAAATAGAAAAAAACGAGGTCCTACTCTGAATCTTGTGTGAAAATGTTTCATATCGGTAACGAAATATTTTTTTTTCCTTATTTCATAAAAATCAATTTGGATTTTTTCAGATGGGTTTAAAAAATCATAGGGTAAAGACGAGCGATTGAAAAAATTTGAGCCCTTTTTTCGTAAGCTTTTCAAGGATCGTACTAACGTAAGAAAAATCCTTGGTGAAATTAAAAAATGTCACGGTCAACCGTTTACTGAGTTGGCGTGAAATGCCCCATATATATGTATATATATACACACACACACACACATATATATAATACATATTATACATATCCCGCTCATACTACCGGCGAGAGTAACGGCCAAAGGCAGAGATTATCAACGGACATTAATGCTTAATTGTTTCAATATAAATTAACTTGGATAAAATGCATTTTCAATTATATCTACCGGATAATAAACGTCGTCGTATTTTATGAATTACATAATAACGTCCCGCGTAGCCCACAGCATAATATGTGTACGTATACATATAATATTACGACACGGAGGTAAAACGATTCGCTTTCTGTTCTCTTTTAACACGCACTGAAACGTAGAACATTGCATATATTCACCGTATATTAAAATGGAAAAGATTTCACTCGTCGCTGTAAAAAGGTATCATATTCATACATACAATCGACTAAATCGATATGAATCTAAATTTTCGAGAATAGTAAATAAGTTTGGCTTGAAAAATAAATTCATTTTCAGACCCCGACGATCATTTAATAACCAGGTGTAAGAAAATTAAATTACCACCGCGAAGCGACTGAAATAGCCTGCGATTTATACAAGTTTACGAACTATCGGAACAACAACGCGACTTAGCTAAAGATTTGGCCAGTGATTTGAGTTGCAAGATACGGCCACTTTGACGGGGATATGCGTTACGCCTCGACAAAGAAGCGGAGAAACATTTTGTACAAGAAGAAGCTTCGCCTGGGGGAAAACCCCGGGGATAACAAAGTTACGTTGAATCGTTTTTACGGAAACGTCCGCTGATTTACAGACCATGAATATACATTCGACGTCCGTAAGATCTCAATTAAAACGCCAATGTGGATTGAGCGAGGTGCGTTGCAGCCTCGGCGAGTTTTCCGGTTTGAAGATACGGATGACAGGAGGTTTAAGTCAAACTCGTATACGCACTATTACGTAAATATAATATAAGGTATACGTGGCTAAGTCGTTTAACGTCAGGTTTATCACCTTCTTTTTCTCGTATTATGAAAAATAAATAAAAAAAAAAAAAGAGACGATAATACACTCTCCGCAGTGATTTCATGGAGCAACAGACCAAACTCTCCGTGCTCTTCCAGATATGTATATTATAAGTATAGATAATATTTACCCGCATATAAGCGATAATGTATTCAAATTCATTTCATACAGCCGTTCTTCACACATCGCATACACCCAGCTTAAAGAGCGGGCGCGTCTCTTGAGTAGTTTTAAATTTCAAAAGATCCATCCGTAGTGAAGATAGGTAGAGGTAAGTACCTGCAGGCGGGCTCTTGCCGAGCTGCATCTGTGGGCATTATATACCAGTTCGTTCGAAATATCTGTCACCGAGTTCAATGTATGTATAATTATCAAGTGTAAAGAGCAGCCGTTCTTCCCTCTTCTATCTTCCGTAAGTCTGATTTCTAAATGAAACGTATGATGAAAAAAAAAAAAAAAAAAAAAGAAATAAAGAAAAGATTACGTAGAATTTTGGAAATGTTTAGATTTTCGGGAAAAGAGAATATCCGCGAATCGCGTAATTTGAAATTATGTCTTTTTCCAAATAATGGTATCTCTTTTCCGTCAAACTTTGACGAATGATAAGGTTTTCGATTGCGCTTTTAGCGAATTAAAAGAAATCACTCGACTATTCGCGTCTAGCTTATTTTCCCTCGATTTAAGGTTACAATTAAACACCGGGCAAAGAGTGCATATATTTGAACATGGCGAAATACACGTTTTGTTACTATTTAAAAATCTGAGTTTAGCCAAATAGCGATCGATAGAGATCAGTTAACAGCTAAAAAATTCTATTTGGCTCAACTAACATCTGTTAATAATAACGTAACATTTATATCACCATATTCAAACCTACGTTTGTCAACAGTAAATAAACTCTCTTCTCAACGTACGTTACCGCGGAATAAAATCAAATATCTTCGGCATCTTATATTCAATTTTCCGAATTCTTTTCATCCAACCGACGATCACAATCATACCTAAAACGAGTAATTAAACAAAGATCCGCGATCATCCCCTCAAAATCTGAAGAGCAATATAACGGCTGATAATTTCTTATGGTATTAGTCACGGGTTTCGGTAGTCGGCGTAGCGGCGCGTTACACAATTGTAACAAGTCTCCCTGCGGTAGCTTATTGTTAGATCACCGCTGTACCTAAGCGCGGTCCGCGTCCCAAGAAGAAGCCCGACATGTTCGAGAATCGTGCACGTGAGCGATGGACAAGCGGTCCAGAATACATCCGGCGTATCGTTACACGTGCGATGGTGTAGGTGAGTAATCGAGGTGTAAAACTGTTGATTGCCGGCGCAGCATCTCAGCTTCTCTCTTCCCTCCGGACCCGCAGTGGTAGCCGTGGGCGTGCCGGGCACGACCGAAGGGAGACTTCCAAGACCCGAGGAAGCCCTCCTCCTCCTCCTCCTCCTCTTCCTGCCGCGCCGCAGCGGAGCTACCGGCAAGAGCGCCGTGCGCACGCGGGTAAAGGAACAAATAGAGAAGCAAAAAAGTTTCAAAAAAATAAACTAAAAAACAGAAACAACAACAACAACAACAACAACGAAAGGGAGTAAATAAAGTTCCACACATCCCCGGGTTATACGGTCAACTCGCGTGCGTGTATAGCGATCGGGACGGTGGATTATACGGAAAAGCTACGAAGTGAAATAAAAAGAAGATGAGGGAGGGAGGGACCGCAAAACAAACAGGTTGAAAAAAAAAGAAAAAATATTTGCTCGAGGTAAAAAAGAGAACCGGGGCACGCAGGCCGGCGGGATCCGAGCTCTCTCTCCCATGCCCTTATTATTAATACCTGGAGGTTGTCTTATGTACGTACGTACGAATCGCCTTTAACTGATGGCGCAGTTCCAAGTATAACGCTTCGCGTCGTCGCGGTATTAACTGTTGGGTACATTTGTTTCGTCCTCTACGCCCATCTTGAAATTATTATTATTCTTTCTTTTTTTTTCTTTTTTTTAATTCTTACCACAAAACTGAACGTCGGGAGAAAAAGAAGGAGGAAGAGATAATTAAATTTGGAATTTATTTAACTTGGGACAAGTTCCCGAAGGTGGCATGAAAAGTCGACGTAGTGAAGGAAAAACGTAATGGAACGGAAAAAAAAAAACATGATAATGTAATAAGATAAAATTTGAAAAGTTTAGTAAATAAATAAGGAAAGTAACGATGAAGAAATAAACGTACCGATGAAAAGAGATAGATAGGTAGATAGATTAGATTTATTTTACCACAACGATGTTGGACAAGAATTAGAAACACAAGTGAAGCAGTAATAGGAAAATTGAAAGAGGCGAAACCAAATGTAAAGGTATAAAGGAATGTACGCGTAGAACAAGGTAAAACTGAAATAAAATAAGAGAGAGATAAAGAGTCTGACTTCTCGTACATTGTCGAGGCGAACTTCATTGCCTATGCGGGTGATTCAAAATTGCATTCAAGGAAAAATTCCTTACCGAAATTTTGTACACTTCGCAGTTGTTTGATCCGCGCGAATTACACAGTCCAAACTTCTTATACCGACAATGAGACAATTTGATCATTCCTACCCGAGATAGAGTAGCGATCCGTTTATAACCCTTTGAGAAACAAGTTTAACGCTGAAAAATAATTGTGAAAAAGGACGAATGATTTCTTTCGTTTTGTGAAATCGCATTAATGATTTAGTATATATCGGGTATTAATTCTCTTGTTAATTAGACTGAATTTCACATTTCAAGTTGCATATACATGCAATTCTGGTACAACGTACAAGTTAAGACCATAAATCGAAGCAAGTGATCTCGAGTTATGCAGAAACAGTGGAGCAGCGGCAGTAGCAGCAGAAGACGTCGATGTTAATCGAGTTTTTGTACTATAAATCAAAGCGAACGATATCCAGATTGAATGACACCGGTATTATACAGCCGTCGCGCTCTTAAGTTATCGCCGGTACTTTATCCGCGGATAATATTAAGTCTCCAACCGTATATACGCGTTGTACGAAAACACACACATATACATATATGTATGTAGAGAATCTGGCAGAGGGATTATAAATACACAATCTAATTGCTCAATTGACAGTTTGAACGGAGTATTAAACCCGCAGGATACAGACAGAGCTGAAGCTGGAAATATATGCATCGGGTCTCGCTGTCGAGGCGTAACACAAGAAAAAGATCATTCCGTGGCAGGAAAGTGTAGATACGGTAATAAAAATAAAGAAATAAAAGAAATAAAAAAAAAAAATAATAATAATAATCTCGAATCAGAGCCTGCCGCGACTGAGGTGAAAAAATTCAGCTTGAGCTAATTTATAGCATCGCGTGCAAATCATCCGAAGCATGCACACACGCGTATATATATTATATGTCTTTGGCACGGTACGCGGTAGCTGCATCGGCGATGCAAGTTCATCGGAGAGACTCGCAGCACACGCGTGCGATGCGAGGATCCGCTGCCTTCCATCCCATCCTGCAAAAGCTGCTCACGCGGGACGCGCGAGACGGTCGCTCGCATTTTCATGCTTTGCCTCTTGGATCGCTTTTATTACCGTCTTCCGGTCCCTTGCCTCCAACATACGAAGGTAGGCAAGTAACTCTATCGTCGCGAGGAAAGAAGTGTAATTACATGAAACAATAAATTTTTCTCTACGTACCAACTGTGTGTTTACGGTTACTGCGTGTGTAAAACCGTGATCTCGTTGAGGATTGCGAAATTTTAAAACGTTTCGTCGAACGGTCGTTTATAGAAAAGGACATCAGCATTGAAAACATGCTCGGTGTGCAGACGTAAGCCCAAACGCCGAAGCACGAATGGTTTCGAATCGACGATTTCAGACGACGAACGATTAGATAAACGTTAAAGAGTAGCCATTGCATGGTATGGCCCCACTTTTGATATGGTTCTTTGTAAGGGTCGGACTAAGTATTTCATAAAGATCCATCGTTTTCATTATAGGTCTAAACGATCCCCGGAACTCTTCCGTTTTTATAGCACAAATCTGATCTAGATTAGATATGTGTTTGGTTTTCTATACGTACGAAGTACGACGTTTGGAGCCGGAAAATGCGGTTTTTATTTTCCATATTTTAGTTGATCGAGTCTACGTTACATTTATGTTTTGTAATTTTTAATATATATTTATCAGACCCCTACTGATCGGCGTACGGGTGAATCGGGTTGGGTCGCGAGCCCTTCGTCGAAATCGTGTTGAAAAAGGAATTAGAAAGACCAGCGTGGTGCAATCGGGAGTAATTTTCACGGAAAGGCAGTTTATACCCTTGGTAAATTATATCGGTAAAACGATCGTTCCGTGGCATAAAATTGTTGCAGCTTCTGCTCGTAACTCAGTAGCAGAGATTTCAGTTCCTAGAATCTACCTCAGCTGCGCACAGTGGCATCAGCACGGAGTTAGTTCGCGAGAAAGAAAGGAACGAAATAGTATTTCAACGATTAGCAAATCACCGTTACGTACATCAAAGTATAAGTTAAAGTCGAGGTTCGAAGACTCACCGAAAGGGTTACCGACGGAGGTGTCATCCGACGCTGCGTTGATCTCGGAATCTGTAAGAGAAAACAAAATATCGTAAGACGTTAAACGACGGAGGTCACACACAGATTGGCAATTAATTTCGAGTCCAGTTTGTCCCAATTCTATGAAGGGCAGAGACAAGAAGGACTATCTCCGAGTATAAAAAGTGTCCGTAAAGTGCAGGGAAATTAATTACGACGGCGTTGCTGCAGTCAAAAATTCGACAAAGCGCCAATCAGATTGAATCCAATTGAACCCTGATTGCTAAGCACCGATCAGATCGAAACCTTGTCGCTTATAAGCGCCGTTCCGATGACTCGTTGAACGACTATTTCCTGCTTTTTGTCGTACACTTTTTCAGTCGACAAACTCGTACGTGAGATATTTCTCCTCACCTCTGCCCGATCCGTAACGATCCCATCGTAATGAGTCGATTCGTATTTTGAATATCACAAGATCCGAACCGAACGACTCGATCGCGGCGATTGAAATTTCGACAAAGCCTCGATGCCGATCGGATTGATCAACGTCGATACGTCAATAAGCGCGTATCGTCAGGTCCGGTTGAGCCCAGCTTTAAATGCAGACGCCACCCACGAAGCCGAACACTGTTTAGCATGCTGGACCCGGAGGATCGATCCAGGAGCACGAAGCTGGCAGCCGGTGCACCCGGCTATCCGACAACGTTAACTAATACCGATTCAGGGGTCCTCCGGTGCCCTTCGCATAGCCGGCTAGTTGATTAGAAATACGTTGATAAATCAGGGCAGCCCTCGTAATTGATCAGTGATGTATACGAGACTGACCACCGAGGATCGGATGCCTTGCAGAAGAAGAAGAAGGAGGAGGAGGAGGAGGAGGAAGAGGAGGAGGAAGAGGAGAGATGCAGGGTGGTTGTTAACCGCGGACGGTGTATGTAAGACGGCGAAGATTTTTCTAACCTCCTCCCACTCTCTCTCTCTCTCTCTATCTCTTTCGTTTTTCCGAACTAATTTTTTACGCCTCTTTTAATTTTCCAACCGCGTCTCATTAACGAGTCAATTAAGCGAATGAAAAAATGTCACAACTATATGTATAATGCAATGGAAGACGCCCGTTTAATTGGACCACGCGAACTTAATGCCGCGACTACGATTTCCATATATCGTGCATGTCTCGTATGTGCTTTGTGTATGTACCTAGACGTTGTCACGAATGGCTCAGTCTGTTAATTGTAAGTCCTTTAACCTTTTGCGGCACAGAGTCTCGTATATCAGAGACCTTTTTCGAATCGGTTATTCAAGATTTATATTCAATTTTTTATATATCGCTGTGTTTTTTTTTATTTTGCGCATAACAAGTCTTCGAAGATTTCGAAGATGTTGATGTTTCAAGAAGGATTACGATGATTCCGCGAATACAGTGAGCGCTATAAATAAACAAAATGTTGAAAACGCCTGTTTTTACAGACTAAATGTAACTGTGGGAAGGTTGTGGGGATTAGAAAAGTATAACTCGGTAATATTGTGTTTTTGTTGTTAAAAACGAATCCGACGTCAAAATGTCAAAATTAAAAATATCGGATCCAATATGGCGGACTCAAAATACAAAAATTTTATTTTAGGAAAAAAGCTTCAAAGTTTTAAGCTGACGTATGGCCGTAACACTCGGATCGTGTAAAACCGTTGACCGTTTCCACGATTTTCATACTGCACCTCTAATAAGCTGATAGTTCGTGGAATTTTTCGGCGTCTTTGTATAATGAGACGGCCGGCCCGACATTTTTATTATGTTACTTTCCGTTCGTCGGCGATATTACGGTGACGTTGATGATGCGAGGTGAAGAAGAGTCATTCACCGATTCGTCGTGTTTTTTTACCACCTATTTTTTATATCGCCTCTTGTACCTTGATTGCTAACCACTGGAATTCCGTGTTTTCGAAGCTTTTTTGAATTCTTGCAATATATGCAAATCACTCGCGGACGTAGCGCCGGTAATTATTACACGAATATATCCTTTCGAAAACCGGTCTCTATATTATACGTGTACATTTTTTTTTTTCTTCTTGTTCTCAGAAAATCATTGATAAAATACACTTCAACTTTTTCGTTGCATCAAATGAAACTTCCAATTAACCAGGAAAATGACTAATTTATCGACCCACACGTGTAAGCAAGGAGATTGAAAAGTGCCTGAAGAGAAAAGAAAAACGAAGTTTGGACTATTTTACCCCAATTATACCCAAAACCAGCGTATACCTAACAAGTATATAAAATTCTGCAGAGGCTCGGAGAATTTCATGTAATAAAACTTACAGATTACATCGTACAGCGAATAATGTTACCTCTGAAGTAATCGGACAAAATTCGAAATCCGCAGCCAAGATCGAACATGGCGCGTTGCAAGTTGAATAGCCGAAAATTTCAATGGTAGATCGACGAATTCATAACATTTCTAAATATCACGCATAATCGAAAAGTTGACGAGTTGAAGTAATTATAATAATAACGTCACGCGTATCACACGGATCATATTCAATGCGGTTATCAAAGGTGGTACAGCCATGCTCTGATCGAATAACACGCGTCGGCTTGCAGCGAGTGTGTCCGAGGTGCGTTTTAACACTCGATAAAGTCGCCAGCTCGCGCATAAACCTTGTCTGTCAAACCACGCGGCGTCGGTATGCATAAATACACTTCACGCGATAAGGTCTATTAGTCCCTGTCTACCGTAACACTGTCAACTAAACTGTACCTGTACACGCATAATGTGGTAACAAGCGGGTAAATGCCGCCCTCTGAATTATAATATTATAGAATTGCTGAAATCCCTGGATGTCACGGCTCGGAATAATGTTGAAGAGTTATTCGTTCGCACGCAGCTTCGTGTACCACGTATGGTGTATGCGTACATACCGCTAAATTTTAAACTAAAAATTGAATAATCCAAGCACTTGCAAAAGTCTCTATGTATGTAAATTATAAGCAAGGAATTATTTATTTATTTACCCGGGAGAATAATACACTAGTTACGGAATCGATTTTCTTTTCTCTTTAAATTCATGTAAACTTAATTTTTCGATTACTGATTTATCGTTCTAACGTTTCGACGACTCTGCTACAGTTGATAAGAGAAACTTTTACTATGTATGTACTATGTGTGTGTACAACAAGTGCTGTATAATGTATAAACACAACACACACACACACACGCACATATGTTCTCCGTTTCCATACAGCAAGATAAATGGTACAATGAATTATCGCGGGTATTTTACCGTTTTTATTCATATTTCTCTTTCTCTTTTGTCTCCTTTTTTTCTTTTCTTTTCGTTCTTGCTAAACGTTTATATAATACAGGCACACCACTCTCGTCGCATGTCTTGGCTAATGAGAATTATTTCTTACGAGTGAAATGCGTTCAGCCACGGTGTTTCGAGCTACGTTGTATATTATTACAGGTTTGCACACATGCGTATAAATATTATACGTGTATCCTTCGGTGCAAAACTTGGTGTATATAAATACGTGAAATGCATGTACACGAAATAACTATTTTCGAGCTTAAACGCACGTGTGAACATACGGATTATGTACACACGGAAGATCGTTGAGTAAAATAAACCTCAACTAATTTTCTGCACATTAGTTGGTAAATTTATTACACGCGTTGGTGAAATGTGACGCAGTCGTGTGTATCACACATGACCGTCATTGCTTCTTCAACTGCTGGATTACGGTATACGGTTATTAAAATCCTTCTGCACTTAAATCACCATTTTTTTCCCCCTTTTTTGCCTTTCATTTTTCTTCCTCTCTTTCAATTTAATTACTAATTTACAGCAAGTTTATTTCATGAAATGTACAAGGATCTTGTAACATGTATGGAGAAAAAGCAATACTATACAGATCGTTTGTCATTTCGAAGGGATTTTAAATTTAAAAAAAAAAATCAAACCAAAATGATCCGTTCAAATTCAAGCATCGCTATAAATCCCTTCGATCGTTATATATAAATAGATATTTCATTTCTTATTTCCTATTCATCTCTCATCCAAATTCATGCGGGATTACATTAGGATAAATGAAATTCCAATAAGGCTCCAAAGAATCGATCACCCGGGTTAACATTTCGCTTTTAAAATCAGCGAATCCTCGTACGGCCGATTTCGGTCGAATTCGCGCGTTAATCCTCGAAGGTGGGTCGCACGGTTTTAATCGGCGCGACGTGAGCGGAGGATGCTGGGTGGGTCCGGGTCCGGCATCCTAACGCGAGCCTCCATAGGTAGGCATAAACGTAAGAGCTACAAAAGCGCGCGAGATGAAAGAGAGGCTGTATCGCGGCGCGAGGCGAGAGGCTGGGAGAAGAGAGTCGAGATCGAGATCGAGCGCGTCGCGTGGGAGTTCGCGGCGAGCAAAGAAGCCCCGGGATCGAGGAGGACCCCGGTGGGCGGACCTCCGGGAGGTGGCGGAGGCTGGATAGGAGGAGGCGTTGTCGAGGAGCGCCGCTCTTCCAGGCCATGCACGAATAAAGCGTATCTGCCTCGATCCTCGCGTGTATCTCGAAATTCGGCGAGAATCGAACTCGAAATCCGTTCATACCGCGAATCGCAGCAGCTGTAGAAAAATCGTTGCTTCGATCAGAAAGGGTCATACAAATCGAATCTGAGACCAGAAATTTTTTGGTCGAAAAATGAAAAAAAGTAAGGCTAACCCCTTTGCATTTTTGGCGAAAATTTTCGCGATTTTGAAAAGTGCTGGAATGAATTCTTTGATGCACTATTCCGACGTAATTTTGTGAGAGAAAACGATTGGGCGCAGTCCCGATACGCTGCGAGCAATGGATTAAAAGTTAGAGCCGAAAAACGAGAACCTGAGTTTTCGACATTTTTCAGCTGGTGGTTTTTCCATCGTAACTTCGTTGCTGTTGATCCTAGGCTACTTTCGCTGCGTTTTCTGAGTTCCTGGGGTTCCGATTAGCCAGGAAAGGCAAGGCCGGATTTAATGTGCAAGGGGCCTGGGGTTACACACATTTTTCGGAGCCCTGCGTGAGGACAATGTCTTTGCAAATAGAAGAAAACTTTCAAAGTTAAATGCTTCGTATTCGGGTTATTAATTTTGGTTGTTAATACAGTCCAACGATAGGTAGAAGGCGAAAAAGAAGCACACAATTTTTGCAAAAACATAAAAAACTTTGTGGACTCTCCGCATGATTCAGCACTACTCTGGCCAAATAAGTTCAATGAATGAGCAGCGCTGCAGAATCGAGAAAAGAACTGTATCAATCAATAAAAAAATTAATATTTTGATAATAATATTTATATCACATTTTTGACATTTTAAATTATTTGAATTGGTTTCTGGAGATGCAAAATGAAAAAAAAAATTCTAAAAAAAAAAGATAACCGGAATTTAATTCACTAATCCGTTTTAAAAGAGGCTTCAATTTTGTTTTTTAAAGTGCCAGTTGCAAATTTGGATGCCCTTGAGCGTGCGGGGCCCGGGGCTATAGCCCCTGTAGCCCCCCCCCCCCCCCCCTTAAATCCATACCTGCTTCGATGATGAAATGGTAGTCCACGCTTTGTATTGTGCGGTTGGAAAGAGTGAAATCACCCGTGTTGCTCTTTTTTCTTATCTAGTAGTCGTCGCAGATAAAATACGCATAAAAACTTTCACATGTCACACAAAATGAATAAAGTTGCTGCATCGACCAATATTATTGTAAAAACAGTCTTGTTTCCGACTTCGAACTGTAATCACGTATTTTCCCATTAAAGCATTTTGTTGCCCAACAATTAATTTGTACTTGTACTTGTGTTCGTGAGGATATGTACTATGACATACTGAAAATCTAGTCAATTTAACCGGGAGTCAATTTCCATAAGAATTCCGCGGAGGGCCTTTCTGAGATTTTTTGTTACCGTATATAATTGTTCTAAGAAATGTGTATACAACGCTTGATGATGTTTACGCGGTTTTAACAAAATAGAAGGCAAAAAAAAGGATACCGAAAAAAAAAAATTTATTCTCGAAACATTTACCCGACTATAAAAATAAATGATGAACCGAAAAAAATATCATTCTCTATAAATATTGAAATGTATAAATGTACCTACAAATTATAGCAGATCTGTGAAAAAGAATAAAAATTTCTCACGTACAAAGTCAAAGTTGTAGAAATTAAGCAATTAAATTTTCACGAGTGCGCGCATAACAATCGTGCAATTAACCGATCTGTAACCGTATAATCGGATAAAGACTTAACAATGGTGCGGAAGTGTTGAAGTGCGATGTATACTGCAATCTTAGGTCTTCCACAACACGCGCAATGGAAGTTGGTCGCGGTAATTTTGCGCGTTGGTATAAGAATTTCCTTACGGCTTAGGCAAACCGCACACGCGCAAAAACGTGCATACCTCTACTAATAGATATATGGTAGATGCGAACTTGACGCAGCGCGGCAAGCAAAGGAGGACCTCGAGGCTTCCTTTTGTACAGAGTCGGAGAATAAAATTAAGATGAGACGAGGTAGCGAGCGATCCGCGTGGGCGTTTCAGCCACGCGCCGTAATAATTATGCAAATTATCGTCAAACGCGACATTATCGACTGAAATCCATACGTGAATATCACTCGTGCGGAAACAAGTTGCGTGTAAAAGAAGAAGTAAATTAATCGACGAGACAAAAATCTACAACCGAATACGTCGGATGTATATTCATACGTGTATGTTGCTTACATTGTCCGATATTTTCCATCAAAGCATATTTATATATACTATATATGGGAAATTCCATGCAAACCCGACCAACGTCTGATCCTCACGATTTCTGATGCAGTTAAAAAAAAAAAAAATTCTGCAATTGTCCCAACTCTGAAATGGTATCCTGAATTTTTCCAAATTTCATATTCAACTGTTCAATTAATTATAAATATTTGAAGTGATTTTGATAAGGACCCCTTTTAAAATTCTCAACAAATTATCAGAAACTGTATTTTCTATTCCAAACATTTCAAGACCGGACCCATGATGAGCCGATTTTTTCAATTTTTTTTTTTTCAGCATGATCTGAAAGTTCCCGAAATATTCTCAAAACTTCTACTTTTCACTTAAAATATTTCTAGACTGATTCCTTTATCGAGCAATTCTTGTCTATTTTTTTTTAGCGCATTCAATTTTTGCTATCAACTTCGTAATGGAACCGATCTAGAAATGCTGTAAAGGAAGAATAGAAGTTTTGAGAATTTTTTTGTATTTTCATACCGTCTGAACAATGTTTTAGTTGATCAGAAAAATTGAGAGTGCTGAAACAAAAAAAAAATATTAAAAAAAACGGGCCAGTCTTGAAATGTTTGGAAAAGAAAGATACAGTTTTTGAGTATTTCCCAAAAGGTCCTTTTCACAATCATTCTCAATAATTATAAACAATTAACCAGTCAAATAAAAAATCTGAAAAAATTCAGGGTACTGTTTCAGGATTGGAAAAGTCGCAGAAAGAAATTTGAGCAACGAAATGAAAAATGGTGAAGATCAGAACTGCATTGGTTGGATTCGCACAGAATTCCCCGTGTACATAATTCTTGGAGTGCATATTTTGTCATAACGAAAGAAGCACAAATCATTGAGTACCATAATCGGCATGCAAATTTGACATTAAAAATCTTGCAAAAAACAATCGTACTGTGTTGAATCAATTCATCCTGAAATGGACTGAGGTAGGTGCGCAAATATAACTGCAAAGATCCAGGTTAAAACGCGAGCGAATTGTACACGCAAACTGAGGGAATAATTCGTCATATTTCGTCGAATATGCAACCCATATGTATATATATACACACATATATGCGAACACAGAAATATACGTATAATGCGTGAAAAGCAGAAAAGCAGTTGGTGGTATAAGGTGGCATTTGCCTACAATGAGCTAGCCTTATGACACTTGAACTTTGACACGACATTTGACGTCTATTATCTTATACGAGAACGACGACGACGTGCCGGGTATAAGTCGAGAGCCGCCGAGCCTTCGACCTACACCAAACGGGGATGGCAAAAAATACAAAACGTATATATACGTACATCAACGAGTCTTGCTTGACCGTAGTGAAAGCGTCGAATGTTGCTCGATAACGATGTCGATCAACAAAAACATACACATATACATAATGACAATGATGTTGATCAAATTTGAGACCAACAATTCTCGACCCGTAAAAACCCAGGATGTATGCGCGATATTTCACAGCTTCAAATCGATCAAGTTTCGCGTTCGCAATGGAATCTGCATTTCTGTTGGAAAACGTAAAAACACAGCTTATCGTTAATAAAAAGCAACACTGCTTCGACAAGAATGAATACTCTGATTTATACTCAACGTTACACCTTCATAATACTCGAGGTATAATTAACGCTTGCCGACTGGAAGCTCCGATTCGTAAGCCACGTTCTTGAGCCACGGTATTACTGTTACACATTTAACGTTTCTTTACAAAACTCGTTTACGTACGTTATTACAAATATCAATGCTGATCGCGCCGCGTACTTGACAGACCTAATCGCAGGTTATTACTGACATAGCGCAGGTCTAGAGGAGCGATTCGGTGACAGGTGTTGCGGAGTTAACGTACATGCACTGTTAAATAATTGGCAGTAAAAACAAAACTAGGAAAACCTCGCAGGCTGCATCACCTATCCAACACAAGTCACCGTGCAACTTATAACCAGCAGAAACAATCAACTTTCCAAGTCGTTCTAGATTCCTTCGGAAAATCTGTCACACACTTCCACCTGGAGCATTTTGCACGTTAGAGGCGCGATAAAGAACCAAAAAAAAAAGATTAGAAACGATTGGAATAAAACCAAAAATAAAATAAATAAAAACAATAAAAATAAAAAAGAACATACGCGGGAAGAAGGAACGCGCGACTTAGATTTCCATATTTCGTTATCGATTCGGAGCGACGCAATTAGGCGAGTGTATTCGGCAAACGCGTCACGACGGCTGGTTTCTTTCGATTCGTACTGGTTGTGAACCTGATCTCGTAGCCGCAGGCGGCACCCGTCGCGACGGAGTTTCTCGTACGGTTTTGGATCAGGGTAGGGAGGAGGGATGGATGGGCCAAGGGTCAGGGCTGCGCTCGACGCGCGACCTACGCGACCTTCCTGACCCACGCTCTTGTCAAATGTCAAACGACGACGATGACGGCAGAGGCGGAATGCCCGCTGATCCAGATGCGCTGCGAACGATCCGTTGCACGTTGCGAGCTCAATTTATACCTACGCGTGTCATTCTTCGTACTGGCGGAACCGAAATCTTCGAGTCCTATTCTTTCAACCCTTTAATTCACGCCGGTACGCCCAGCGTTCCGCATGTTTTTTTTTTTACATCTCTTTACGAATTAAACCACATTTTTTTTATAACAAATGCTGAGTTTTTTCGATTGCACACGGTACCCGGAATATTGCCAAGTCTAAAAAGTCATGTAAAATTTATTTATTTATTTATTGTTGAAATGGTAAGTGTAAATAAATGGTCGAAACTCGTACTTTTCCACGAAAAACAAACAGTCTCTGTTAATCTGTTGTGAAAATCCAAATGCCAATTTTTGCACATACTTAATAAATACCGAAAAATTTCACAGAATTATTTGAAAAATTTTCTCGTTGTTGTTTTTGCCTGTCCGCCAATTTTAATTTTCGAATTTTGAAACCAGATTCATAAACAGCGATCTCAAAAGCCCATTTATGCAAAATATCGAGTGAATCGCATGCGAGGAAAAACATGTGACTTTTCACTTAACAATTCGATCATTAAATTCGTTAATAAAATTCAACTGGTTTGACGAAGTTTTCGCTGGAAAGTTTCAACATTCAATTATATACACTTTATTACTCAAAAAATGAGTGTTCATGTACGCATGGTACAGATCAAAACACCTAATTTTATTTTAACCACATAAACTTTGATTGCACAATAGTCAAAATGGCGACGATGAAACAGATGGTAAAAATTTCCGAACTAATAAAAAATCTAGTCCTACTTTATTGGGATGTGTTTCTTCGATCGAATAAAACGTCGCTAAATTCTACAAAAATCGATCATGTAGAAACATTGACAGTCTGTATGGTCAAGTGAAAATGCACATTGTTTCAAAAAAAAGAAAAAAAAAACACAATTCCTGTTCAGCGTGTGCGAGCCAAAAAAAGTCACAACTTTCGAGTATCTTCCACGTGACCCCTTATAATAAGCATTATTACCCTGCGTAATAGACGTGACAGAGAAACTCAATAAAATCCAAGATTCCCGTGAAATTTTCCGTCCGTAAATATGCGGCATGGTGCAAGCTGCGCCGGTCTTGACGATCATCTCCAGACGCGTAAGATATCGCGGTAAAATACGGCCTGTGGGATTCGAAGGAGACCCCGAAGACCCGGAGCATCGGATCCGAGCTGAACGGGTCGAAGCTCTGGAGGGTCCATAAGCCAACCTCGAAAGCGGGGAACGTGTGACCCCGGCGACCCGGCGACCTATGAACCGGGCTCCATGAGGCACCGAGAACGTCGAACACCCCGCCGCACTCTCGTATCGTTTCTTTGACGTCCTCGTATTATACTCCGTGAAAATGCTTATCGCGTCCAAGTTTTGCTGCGTACGCGGTAGCCACTAAAAATAAGCTAACAGATTCCCTGACGAAATTGTAATTTTTGCAATAACTAAAGACCGAAATTACAGGCTGTCACAATTTAAAAGACGCGTTACGTTTTCAGTCGAACTAATGGAAGAATTTCTTTCATGCGTTCCGGCATCAAACTGGTGATGCTGTGGAGGATGGAGCAGTTTCTTTTAAAATGGAATTATACGTTTTACTTTCAAATCGAATATTCTTTATTGGAAAATATACAACTTCCTCAGGAAATGTGTTTTTTTTTTTATAAAGTGAATAGTTTCAGGAAGATATATAAATTCAGGAAGACACGGGGGAGGTGGATTCAAAAGTATTGCCCTTGGAATTCATTTGCACGTATTACTAACTCTATTATAATACTCAGCTGTACACACCCCCACCCCCGTTAAAGAATACCTAAGATGACTTTTTGGAGTCAGTTCACGGCAGCACATAAATTCCAAAGCCCGTTGAACCTCTCACCGATAATCTCAAATTACCAAATTTCTGCTCATCCTGCAATTTTGTAGATATCTCGCGTAAACGTTTGAAGATTTTTTGCTAACTATAAACATGGCGTGAAGTATATATATATATATTTGTATATATATATAGGTATTACGTACGTACATACGTACATAATATATTCGCGACATGGCCGTAATGACGTAATTTATGCGATACACGAAGCAACGACAACGCGTGCAGCCCGGAACCCGATAAATGGCAGCGTATTTTCCCGTTTTATATGTACAGGGGGAACCGCGTCCAGGATTAAAGGTCATCGAGGTCTCCTGGATCCTCGGGGGTCGTCTCCCAGGTCCCCGGGGGCCACGTGTTACATGTCGCGGTGGGAACTCGCGACGTGACCGTCTCGATTATCCATCCGTCCGCCTCCGGCTCCGGGGGGCCAGCGATGTAACTGGACCATGGATTTAGATCGGAGATTAGGACTTTTCGAGCGGATTTACGGGCCAGAAAATGCCGAAAAAATACGTACGAAGGCCGGATTGCGAGGAGAGTAGGTTCATCTTTCGAACTTCCATGCTGGGTAGGTACGTTTCTCGTGATAGAGTTTCGCTAGGGGATGTCCTGGTCGATTTCGACGTTGTGATGTGTAAGTCTCCAAACCTGGAGGTTGACGTAGCTCAAACGCAGAAATAGGCTCAACAGCCCCATTCTGAAGAAAAACACTCGAACGCATTTTCATTTGATGTAGAAATAAAGAAATGGCGTGTCATTTCTTCACTTCTGCGTCAGATAAAACTGGATTGAAGTTTTTTTGTTGCTCAGAATTGTGTATACAGAATGGGGATGTCAAGCACTTCTTTGCATTTGACAATGAGATACGTAGACGTCGATATTCGAAGATGAAAATTTAGAAATTGGCATTGTTACTCCGCGATTTCCTATGGATCTTCAAGTTTCGTTCTATTTGTTGTCTTTTATTTATGTCGGTTATTTATATTCGCGATAAATCTCAACATACCGAGGGTCAACAACGTTAAGTGGCTATAAAACGTCGCATAGTGCGGGGTTCCATAATCGTCTTTCAAATCTCGCCGAGATATGCAGGTTTCGCAATGTTTAGAATCTCATGAGAGAAATCTACAGTCTGCGGCGTGGCAATTCGCATCAAACTATCTCTGTTAAAAATTATTGTCAATTTACTGTACAAAAGAATCGTCGATTTACGAAATCGGGTTGCAAATTTAAAAATTCTGTGCAACGACGTAAATTACTCCATATATTTGTACTGAATTTACAATGAAAATTTTTGATTTAACCAAAATGTATCGGCAAAATATTTTTGTTCTTCCTTCATTAAAAAGTGTGACAAATCGCCGCGGTGTACAAGTCACAGGTGTGTGTGTGTGTACGAGAAATAGAGAGAGAGAGAGAGACGATATATTCGTTAATTGGTTAATTAAGAGGAACTAGACCACCGCGAGCAGCGAGGCGCGGTGAACTGAATGAAAATGCGTTTCCTTATCTCACCCGTAAAGTTTACCTGCATGTATATCTATATATGCGCGCGCGTGTGTGGTATATGTATAGTATACGAGTGTGGATGAGAAACGTTTTTACTTGTATATCATTAATACATTTACAATTGTGAACCTATTACTCGCATGTCTCTGATTGTATAAGGTACCTCTCTGCAGGCCGTATCAAACAATACACCGAGCGTAATTAACACCTGACATTTCAAAGCTCATCCACAGATCCGTGCGGTTAGATATACGGGAAGATACTTGACATACGTACCTACATACGTGCCTAAATTTACAGAGTATTTAATCTGTAAATTTACAAGGGTTTAATTTTTTTTTTTTTTCTTTCCATTTTATTTATTTATTTATTTATTTATTTCACTTTTCGTTTTTTCTTCCACACTCCTTAATACTTCCCCTTCACCTTATTCGTTCCGTCTAATTTCTCAATTTGTCGTTTTTCTCAAATTTCACGGACTTTATATACGCACAGTGTACACCTCGTACTCCCGCGGCTCTACGCACAACGTTTGGTTGATCGAGAGCTCGGCGTAATCGCGTTGGACGTTTAATCGAGGAGTCATTCTCGGCTACCTTTACATTACACCTCGCGACTTAGGCATGTGCCTCCCGTATCGTATATATGTAACTTACCCACCGACAACAACCTTCCAACGAATTAATGGTATCAAATTATAATGCCAGTGGTATAATTGATTACGTACGTTGGTTTAATTGCACCTATTAATAAACGCGGTTTCGTTGGCCCGTCGTTGTGTCCCTCAATAAATGCTTCTTGCTACCGTAAATACCGCTCAATGAGATACATTAATTTTGAATCACGTTGCTGCTGCTGCCGCAGCTCGTTTCGCCGCACGGACATTAAACATAAAATTATATTGGTCTTATTTTTCATCATTTTTTTTATTTTTTTTATATGCATCTGCGACAAGTTCACTTATTTATAAGTTTTATTATCATTTTTCTTATTTCTTTGCTTACACCGTGATTCGGCTCAACTTATACTGTTACAATACATCTACCTGTAAATTTTTTTGATCTTTTTGATAAATTTTTTTTTTTGCACATATTACGTACCGTTTTTTCGGTAAAATAATTGAACATATTTGTTTTTCCAATGAGTTTATTTTTATCCTCTCACTTATGCGCAATTTTTTTTTACCGCGTAAGTTATCTTTTTCTATTCATCGTCGAAGAACGTTGGGCGAAGGCGAACCTTTACTGTTCAGGAGCCGATTTCTTTTATGCAGGTATCATGCGGTATATATATATATATATAAGAGAGAAGTAGCAAAAAAATAAATAAATAAAACATGGGGGAAAAAAACCCGGCTGAATAAATAAAAGGAAAAAAGAAACAAAGAAAGACGAGAAAAAAAAAGAAAAATTGCGATAAAAAGAGTAAAAATCTGAAATGCGCCAACAGTCAGAGCGAAACCCTTCAGACGCGGACTCGCTAGACTTGAAGAGACAATGGCATTGTTTTTAGACTTCAAAGGGCTCGGCCGCTGCAAGGTGGACCTTTGCGCTCGCCGTCGCGTCGTCCCTAAATTCTTCTACATATCAACCTTCGCCGTCCCCGAAAGAGCTCGGGACACCCGAAATCCCGAACCAAAACTCAAGATTCGATGTCTGATCGTCCACTACCTATTCTTGTTAGCGTATCAACAGCGGTTTTCGTCAGAACCTCATCAAGCCAGATCTAAATTTCTAAAAATCAGTTCAGTATCTATCAAACTATAATACGTAACAATCGCATGCGCCAAATATTGAGGGAAAGAAATCCGTTCAAAGATTCTAACGATCTGGTCTACGAGGAATTTTTTCATAACTCAGCAGTAAAGCAATTTATATATATAAGCATATTAGTATTATCAATAATGAGATATTATTCAAGAAAAAAATATACATCAAACAGATCAATGTTGTATTGATGAATGTAATTTAACTATAACTTTCAAATTACAACGACGAGGTTAAATTTTTTACCGCAAGTTTGCGAGCAGTTGTATAAATTTCTCGAATTTCCCTGGTGGTTAAAGCTGATCGGGCCCGTTGAGACTGAACCCTCCGAAACGTGGGACCGCAACGGAGTTGAATATTTCGCGATTGGATCTGAAGCCGCTGCTACTCGGTATGCGGTGAGCTTTGTCAAGTGGGGAGAAGTAAAGGAGGGAGAAAGGGGGGTAGGGATGGTCGCTGGGCCCGTCAGAATACAAAATTCGGCAAAATTGAAGCGCGGCGAAGAGCTACGGAGAAGGAGAAGAAGAAGAAGAAGAAGAAGAATAAGAAGAAGCAGCAGCAGAACGGAAGAGAAGAAGGAAGAAGAGGGGCCCGCGAGGTCCGAGAAGCCACCGCGGGCGGCCCAGTAATTGCTAGGGAAGCGGGGCCCCTCCAATAAGGCCCATATACTCTTCGGCGGGCCCGGCCCGCGCGGCGTATGTAAATGCGTATTGTCTTACTCGGTCGATAAAAAGACTCGACGCCGCGCTGCGTTACCGGCTCTCTCGGCACTACGGCCGCGCGGCTCCGCAGTCCGCGGTATATTAGCCGCCCTTTGATTTATACCCCACTGCCTTATATGCACCACAATGTCCCAACAAATGCATACGGTGCATGCGCCCCCCTCTCCTCACTTGGATGAGAGACGGGCGCGATAGCCGCGCGGGAAAACGGCGGACATTCGAATACGAATTACGTACCAAAACCACTCCCTTTGAGTGTTGTTTTTCTCGTTATTGCTGCTCGAATTTCCACCGTACACTCACGTTCTTTGGAAAGGGTGGTGATCCTAGAAATGAAGGTCAAAAGGTACGAAACGAATCTTGTTCACGTTTCGGCCCGAGTGGGGGATAGTGTGGTTCATTTTTTTACTTTTTTTCTTAAGGACCACTCAAGAAATTTGTTACAAATACCGAAAAAAAATTGTTGTAAAACCTAGAGAGGGTAGGAAAATTTTTATAGGTCGCTACCAATTATTGTAACATTTTTCATTTATTTTTATGTCTACAACTTACGGACTTGTACGAGTATATAGGTATATATTAGTTTTTTTTTTGTATCATGGTCCAATTAATCGTTCTCCAATCAACAGCAAACTGCGCCTAACAATTCCGCAGTTGACTGTTCTTGTCTTTTATCCGAAAGATTAATCCTCGCGGAGAAATTTGGATAACAGTGTTTGTTACCCAGATAGAAGTATCTATCGGATCACCTCGACGTCCCTGTTTCGTTTTCAGTACTGATTTTTATGAACAATGATTACTTGGACTACGGTACGAAATAAAGAATACCACCATTTTCAACATATTAAGCTCAAAAATCAACTTTTACAATCACGTTCTTTGGTTATTTTGTTGCAGAAGTTTTTGGTTGTATTTAACCAGAGATTCCACAGACTGAATTGCTGCAATAATCGACTGTGCACATGTACAGAATATCCATAAGTCTAATCCTCCGAATGAATTTTAAATAAAGAATGGAAAATAGAGTAGATTGAAATTGAAAATTAAAGATAAAAAAAGATGCTTTCGTAAAAATTTCTCGCTATCCTCATCTCTTCTTCTCATTGCAGCGAATCTATCGTTCCTATAAGGGATTGAATAAAACTCGCGAACAATGCCGCAGCTACCTCGGCTAGAACGCGCATAGCTCGGAGTATCCGATCCGGTCCATTTGCATCACGTGCTCCGAGTGAGTGCAGGATATCGTCCCGCATCTAACCCCCTCGACAATTAATAAATATCCTTCCATTAATGGTTAAACGCTGTTTACTCATTTATTTATTCATAACCCAGCTGCGCGATATCAATCTAGCCTCTCGTATGCTCCGCAACATGGATACGTACGTAAGTATATGCTGTGTGTATATCCGTCTTGAAAGCACTTCTACGCTCTGAACGGAGGTACAGGTGGCCGTGTGTATAATCGCGGTAAACGGAACGCCCCGAAGACCGCCCTTCCATCGGAAGAGATTTTTCAACGCGCAGAGTTTAAAATCCAATTTTCAAATTGATCTCACTAAGGAGGGGGAGTAGAGCTTGGACGGTCTAAAATCATACCTATTTACAGGAGTTTTTTTTTTTTTTTTTAAGGGAACGAAAACACTTGGAGCAATTTCAGTTTGAGGGCTTTATTATTTATAGTTTCAAGGACATTTTAGAATTTTTTTAAAATTCAAATTAATAACAAACGGTGGCAGTATTTTCATTTTCTTTAACAAAAAACTCCTAAAACTAGGTATGATTTTAAACTGTCCAAGCTGTACTCCCCTTGAACAAATAAGTTGTTACTATGTGATTATACAATTCCTCGGTTAACTTCAAGATTTATTTCTGCATACCAAGATAGTGTCATTGGATGATGGCAATCTAGCTAATGGCTTTCCTCTTCTAGGACGCAAATGATCCCAGAATATGATGCGATCGACTCGAAAATCTCGTGAAATTCTCCAAGCATTATTCACGAAACTATTCACAATTTGAAATTGACTTGTAGTTACTCGACATCAAGAAACAGCGACGAAGGCTTGTTTCGCGTATTCAACCGCAGATGACAAGTATCGGTATACCAGGCATATATCTACCGATAAGATTTGGATGAAAAGGAATTTCCTAACAAGTCGAAGGAACGGGATGTCACAGAGGGATTCGAGGCAAGTAAAGTTGCAGGTGCTCGAAGTAGAATTGGCGATGCTGCAGGTAGGGGGATGAGGAGGAGAATAAGAAGCGGGATGAAGAGGAGGAAGAGGAGGAAGGAGAGGCAGCGCGGTAGCCTGCCAGAGACCTCGTTATCGGTCCAGTGTTGATATATGGCGCGTATTGCTCCTCCATCCACGCCCTTCTTGCCTCTTGCCGACGATCCTTATTATAGTTACGCACAGCAGCCGACTCTCGACTCTGCCTCGCCTCTCTGTACTCCATTGTTCTGACCGCGAACTGCGGACACATCCGCGCCCAGGATCGTAGCCTCTGACCATATAATACCCGCCTTCCTATGTAAAACTTATAAAGACGACGGCGACGTGATATCAGGGAGTAACCTTGAAAGCTTTTTCTTCCCACGTTTCAGACTAAAAACTGGGAATAAATAATTACGACCATTTTTTCACCCTCAACATCCTCCGAGAGCACCGAAAAGAAAATTTGTTCCAATCCGCATACCGCATATTCGGGGAAAAACATTTTTTGCAACCGTAATTTCGGAGAATATAAACTAATTATAAACAATGATCAAGCCGTGTATTTTTACTTTGGTATTCGACGGTTGCCAAAGTGAATGGTTTATTTATTCAAGCGTGAAGATATATTGAGGTAATTTGCGAGAAAGGTGAAAAAATTATATACCTTTCAACTTTAATTAACACATACGATCGCTTTCATTTACGAATTTTATGCATCAGAGTTTTTTTTTTTTTTTGTAGAGCTTTCAATTCTCTACAAAAATATGTACCTTCTTTGTTAAAATACAGAAAACAACTTATAAAATTTCAAGGAGCAAAAACATACTTCGATCACAAAGCGGACTGTCTAACAATTAGAGTTGACATTAGAGAGAGCTGAAATTTTCAGGGAATTTTTTTTTGTTTTACACTTAATTTCCAAGCGTTTAAACTCCTGGGAGTATAAAAATTAAAAAACAACCAAACAACAAATAATATATATATATACACACACACACATATATATATATACATTATACAGCGATAGCTTTGAGGGGCATCGGAATCCGTTACAACATGGCATGTTTCAACGTATGGTCGAATTAGTCCAGGTCGAGAAGCTGCCGCGACTTTTCTTCTTCTTCTTCTGCTTCTTCTTCTTCTTCTTCCCGATCTTTAATGCGAGGTGGGGGTCAGGGCGTCGTCGCAGGCAGTATAAGCTATATCGCATCGGAATACAGGTTGCACGAGGGTATAAAAAGGTCTGGTGTTGGTTTAACCAGCTCTCTACGTTCTCCTCGACGCGGCGTTATGATGAGAAATGTAATTTAAATTATCCACGCTTTTTGCCCGAGCAAAGATGAAGAAGAAGTGGCCACAACACATTTTTTACAACCCCTTTCTTTTTCTCCTCTTCAATTTTTATCCCACGTAGGAAGCAAACAACGATATTAAGTCGGGCGCCCGTGCGGGCACGGCGCCCAGTCGAACGGTAAAAACGAGCCTACGCGAAACAGGATCAAACAACGAACGCTAAGGTCCTCGAAGCAAGTGTTAAGCCTAGGTGAAGACATTGATGCCTCTTGGGATAAATTCGAAAAATCACCATATATATATACCGATCATCGTGAATCGACAGAATCACGCGCAGTCGGACGGTTTTTACGTTGGGACAAGCATGAATTTATTAGCCTGAATTTCTCGAGAATATATACAATGAGAAAGCACAGAAAGAATTTTAAAAAAACTGGTTAAGGTACATCTGCATTCAGTTGTCGAATCGACGGTGCAAAGAACCAAAAATAAAAAAAAATAAAATAATAAACAAACTACGTACGGGAGAATCTACACACCTAATATAATAATACTGTACGAAGAACAGAATCCGGAAGTCATTGCAAGGATAATCAATTAATTATATCCTGTGGCTCGCGAACTTGCGTACATATAAGACATGTGCAAAGCGTGGGTAGGTATGCTATATATACGTATATATATATAACCCTCTGAGGTGAAGGAAATTTCGGAGGACGATGAACCGTAATTACCAGTCTAGATAGAGCACAAGGCGTGCCGTTCTGCCCGGGCAAATGTGCGTGGTTTTCTTTCTTTCTTTTTCTTTTTTTTTTGTTTATTCTCTGTTTGTTTCGTTTTTACTATTTGTCTCAAGCGGATTCCTTTCCGGCCGTATTCGTGAACCGATGGAAGCCAAGGAAGAAGAAATCGGAATCGCGGGAGGCGATGAGACGAGGTAAAAACGATGAGATAAAAATTTCCAAGCTTGTTAGGATAACGTAAATGCAATACGTTGGTAGGTACGTGGAAGGATGAATGAACGTAGAAATGGATGAATGAACGAACGGATGAATGAATCGCGTGCAGGAGGTGGAGTTGGTCGGAGGACCCTGACGTCGCGATGCGAAGTTCCTAGTGCAGCCCGGCTGCCTACATCTGGCCGAGAGGAAGTCTTCTTCACTCAACTTCCTGTCCACCGTTCGTCGACGCTCTCATGTCCAACATTAGCCATTATAATATCATCTCTCCTCTCATGCCGCTCCTCCTCGTTGTGGGAGAGTAAGCATTACTCACGTGTACTTACTTACGTCGACTCCACAACCTGGGACCATGCACCGACTTATGGCATTACGTGACCGAGCCTCGACGGAGGAAGAGGTTCATTCAATTTCATCCAAGTTCATTCAGAACCACCATCCAGTCCATGCGATCCTTCCAGCGAAAAGATAACCATGAGAAAACCTCTTCGCACTGGGTTGTTTCCCACATCCAAATCGATACCATCGATCCAGTGCCCAACAAAGAGGAGCAAGTTGGTTGGAGGTTCGTTTGGTTTCACCCAAATTCATTCATAGACAACCTGCAGTCCATCTGATCGTCCCAGCGAAAAGACAACCATAAGAAAATCTCATCACACTGCGTAGTTTTCCACATCTGGATCGATACTCATCGACGCAATGTTCAACAAAGAAGAGCAAGTTGGACCGAACGAAAAGCTTGTATAGCTCGGTCGGTATTATCAAGCAGTCTTTATTCTCTAATCTGAATCCAGTTGCACCATCATGTTTATGCGAATCAACGCGTTGTATATCGTTTATCGTTGAGATCGCAAGACATAAAGTATATTTATAAAACGGCGCAACGCGTTTCGAATTCCGTCATGCAACCCCGCCTCGGGTGCATTATAAGCGCGCGTTGATCTCGTTAATGCGCGTAACACCCGCCGCAATATCCGGCTGACGTGGAGGAGTTTAGAGGCTTAGATGCAACCTCGATGCTGTCCGCGACTCGATTTTTATCATTTTTACACTACTAGCGGTTACGTCGCAGTGTCGGGGCACGGTTACCTACGTGTATACGGTCATTAAGAAGAGGAAAGGGGGAGGAAGGAAGGGAGCCTGCAGCACCGCGGAGGAATCGTTTATAAAATGACAGCGAAATAAACCACGCAAAGCCCACGCAGCCCGGCGCTCCACCGAGCAAACCGATAATACCCATACGAACCTGCCCCATTGGACGGCAACAACATGCGCTATATATTTGCCTGGTACATGACAGCGACACGTACAGCAAGTTCCACCGATCGACTGTCCTTAATCGTGACTTTCAATCACCCGTTTCTTCGTCACCATCATATTCGAAATGAACAAACAACGCCGAGCCCTCTCTCTCTCTCTCCTTCTCTCGCATGGGCTACATCTGCCATACCACTTGAAAACAAGACTAGGTACTAGGATGGTTCATTTTTCAACTTTTTTTTCTTTCAAAGGTGCGTCTCGAAAATTTTTTGATAAATAGAGTTAAAAAAAAACTGCTGTAAAACCTGGTGGAGGTAGGAAAATATTTATAGGTCGCTACCAATTATTGTAAAATTTTTTATTTATTTTTATGTCTACACCTTACGGATTTATACATACATATTAGTTTATTCTTTTTGTATCGTGTTCCGATCAACCGTTCACCAATCAACAGCAAACTGCGCTTATTCGAAAGATTAATCGTTTCGGAGAAATTTGGATAACAGTTGTTGTTACCGAAAGAGGACTGTCGCATCACCTCAATATCTAAATATTTTCCTACCTCCTCCAGGTTTTACGACAATTTTTTTTTCCCCGCATTTGTCACAAATTTTCGAATGGCAGCTTAGAAAAAAAAAGTCAAAAAATGAACCACCCTACCAGATACCCGCATCACTGGAGATTTGTTTAAATTGGAAAAGGAACAACTGACACGAAGAAGGTACCTCAAGAAAGATACTCGAGGAATTAACGCGTTGACGAGGCAAACTCTATAGGTTCTTGTATAAAATGTGAATTGTGTAAACAGTAAATTGTAGGAGTGGCTAAGTTATGGGCGACTGGGATGGCTGTGGTATATGTACTCACGTGTCTTGTTAACGATAGAAATCTGATCGGTACGGAGGTACAATACTATTATTTTGTTTCTATGCTTCGCAGCCATTAGCTGCTGCCGAGAGACGTTGGAGACCGCCTGACACTAATGATTCCATTCCGCGCACCCGCGTTGACACGATTGGTAGTAGGAATTGCGCACTGCGCAACCGGGCCTCGTATCCTATGTGCCCGTTTCCACATACGCCTAGATCCTTAAGAAAACCGGCGCAGTGCGTGTCCGCCTATTTTCGCAATTCCATAAGCTGGCCGCCTCGCCGTGCGAATATAATAACGTCTCCTGCACACGCAACTCGAGCATTCGTCTATCGAAGAAAGGTTTATGAATAACAACGAACTCGATGTGCTCCGGAACGTATAATAGTTCGCACATCTTTCAATCGTTCGTGATAATTGATCCCGCGACGCGGAGGGAATGGGGAAATTAATCATTTACCATCTCGGTTCGAAAGTTTTAAAACAGAACGCCGGAAGCAAATGTTTGATTCTTATGCTCATATATATATACAGTTTGAACCGTTCTGACCTTTAATTAGCTGCTACGGACCTCGCAGAATTAACAGCTTCCTGCAGCCGGTAAATAAATATACCTACCCGGAGGAGAGAGGAAACCTGAGGCGTTTTTGGTGTAAAGTTGTTGTGCAGGTACATGACGCACACTTTACGTTACACACATATGTAAGAAATCAATCGTAAACATTTTTCTGCACCGTCAAAAACTGAAAGAAGAAGAAGCTGCAGGGATTGAATCAAACGTAGGTACATCGTACAAGTTGCCGGAAGTTTACTGCGTTAAAAGTTTAATAAGTTCACAACTAGGACGATATAATACGCTTCGAGTAAGTAGTAAAAGTAATTTGATCAAGTAGGAAATAAACAAAGAGAGAGGAAAATCCCGTAGTGCCGGCATTTACTGTGCAATGCGCGTTGCTGCATACAATTGGAATTCTGATTAAATTTACAGTTCTTGAATTTCCTTCGACCAAAGAACAAGATGAGATGACACAGTTCTGCAACCAATACTGTTTCTTATAAAGTTTTACTCACTGAAATCGGGAAAAATACTCAAATAATTCCATCACGCCAGGTTTTTTCCTTTGAACTCGCGTTTGTAGTTTCATTCAGAGTGAAACTGACAGAGAGAAATGTAAGTCATATGGACTCAGCACACTCGAAAGCACGATATTCGCCAAAAGTATCCCATGCAGCTGATATAAAATATTTTTTTTCCCGACCTGTGTAATGGAATAACGAATTGAACAATTCCCTGTAGATTTCAGTACGCAAATGCCATTGGCTAATCGAGATCCCTATCGATCGGAAAAGGTACTCCTGGAATCCAAGCGGCGCAGCACTTTGACTATACTGCAAGTTCCTACCGCAGGCACACAAGTCGTCTCTGGCTAATTACAGAGCCGGTGTCTTATAAAACCGTGCATAGTTTCCCCGGGGTGAATAAGGGGTTGAGATTATTTCAGTATAAGTAACCAGGTATATAAATTATGCCGCGATAAGATTGGAGGAGAGGCCCCCAGGTGCCTAGGTGCCCCAGCATGGATGAACTATCAGGTAACCAGCATGGATCGATGCGGACGTAATCGGACGGGGTAATTAAGATTAGCGCTGGACTCGGTTGGTTCGTTTAGTTTTCAGCATTCTTACCGACTTCGTACAGTGATCGCGGCTCCTTTCCTGCTACTGTTTCTGCTGCTGCAGGAGCTGCACGAGAGGCTTGGACGACGGTCTTAATTATTGCACGGATACCGAGCACCTCGGGTATGGTCGTGAGGTGGACGCAGACCTGCCCCAACCCAACCGTCACGGCGTTGATCCTAATTAAGTTACAGTTAATTAAGATCAAACTTTAATGTACGCGCTCGTTATTATACTCTCTCAAAATAATTAATTCCACACGGTACAATCGAGGTCAGTCACGTACGGTGTACGTATACCTCGCGCTCGAGCCACTCTTTCGCTCTTCGTATCTATCCAGTTTGATGCCCGATCTGCCCCGCTGATTTCTAGGCTGTTAAAGCCACGCTATTTCCTAGCGGATATTCGTACAAATGGAATATTGTTTGTTCCCGTAAACTCGACGCGCCAGAAAAACGACAACACAAACACGTACCGTCAAGGTTTTCCCCATCGTTCGTATTGTGTCAATGCGTGATACCGCAACAACATTTCATCATCGGGGAATCAATTCGCATTTTATTTTTTCCCTAGACAAATTTCAAGAGAAGGAGTAAATAAATTCGTAGAACACAAATGATGGAGCGAACGTGTACATCCATCCAAGAAGCAAGTTGACGGAATGATGTTTTTCGTTTTCGTTCTTTTTTTTTCTCTTCCTTTTCTCTCATTGGTCGAAAAGTCCGACGCATGGCGCATAATGAATCCCTCGCGGTAGGTACTGGGTACACATTACATTCCAACAGGCATCTATACATAATAGGAAAGTGGAAACAGGGTGACGTTCTCGTCTATTTGAACTCCGGCCAGAGGCATGCGATGCTAAACCAACATTGGGTGCGGTTTGGTTTGGTTTGGTTTGGTTTCTAGGAAAACACTTCACGAACCGGGTAATCTAATCTGATCGGTTATGCCTCTGCCGAACTGACGGAAATTGAGCGAAAGATAATCAATTTGTCTGCAATAATAATTAAAGAGAATGTCGGTACGAGACTGAGATAAATTGCGGATTGACGAAAGCCTGAAAGAAGATAAATATGATCCAAAAATCAATCCGCATGGATGGAAGGGAAAATATGCAGGTGTATTACACCATTAAGGTAAGTGATACGTGCGCGAATAGGTGTACCTGCCTATAAAGAGGCGTGTTACCCATGAGCATGCAAGAACGCGTGCATGGGGGTACGATAAATTATAAAATCAAGATGACTATCTAAGTTTATATCTAGGATCTGGTTTCTAGTAAAGCAACCTAAAGCGCAGCGAGCTTACAGTATCATTAGTGACTCGCGAAGCGGAATACATATTAAAGTTTCACCGAGGATGGTATATACTATCTATCGAGAAGAGGAAGAGGTTGGTTATGTAATACGGCTGGTATCCGAGTAGTTGCGAGGGCGGTAAAACCGCGTACCGCGGCTAAAAGATATCAGCCGCGTTACAAGAAGGGCTCTCCAGGATACGGGCATTATACGAGGCAGGAATGAATCGGATCCGGACACGACACGAACCACACCTGGCATGGTACTCAAGCGTACAAGGTGGCCGCGTTCAGCAACCGTTTCGGAAACCTCTAATAAACTCTACGCCAATACGAGCCAGCGGTATATAAGCCCGTAATAACACGGGGGGAGGCGCTAATTATTATAAGGAGAAGAGGAAAAGGTGTAGTTTAACAGAAACAGAAGTGGAATAAGAAGAGGAAGGAGGAACCACCGACCGTCATACCCTGAGCCAAGAAACACATGGAACCCGTGTTCCCCTGTGTTCGATGTTTAGCGCTGAGGATGAACCTTCTCTTCTCCTCTTCCCCGGATAGGTAGATAGGTAGGTATATCTCAACTCTTCGACCGCGTTCACGGTTCGCGCACCGAGTAATGGTGGCACACGCCGTTACCGCATATCTCTCCCTCCCTCCCACCCTCTCTCTCTCTCTCTCTCTCTCACTCCCACACGCAAACTTACACATGGAAAATCATACCCACCTACGATATTTAGAATAATTAACATGATTGCCATCATAATATGTACCTACATACATGACGGATGCAGGGGGCGGTGTGTGCAAGCACGCACAAACACCAAAGGACTGCATCTCCACCGTACCGAGAGGCAAATTGCATGCCCAGTCTACACCCTCCCATCATAATCAATTGCGAAATAGTTGTAGGTACAGCGTGTTCGTGGAGTATACGATTCAAGTTGGTGGCGTTACTGTAAAAATGCATGTTCGGGAAACATCTTTACTTTGTGTCGTTGGAATTGTATGAAACTACATAAGTAAATCATACCGAACCAAACGTACCCATATTTTTCAAAAACCAACTCCTTGAAAGTCATTATAAAATTGCAAGTCAATTAATTTTTTTCTCTTCTTTTGTGACGTTAACATTACTTTCTTCAACCTGGTGATGGAATCGCTTGAACTGTTCAAGCAATCCCTGATTTATCTTTCTACGCGATATTCTTGATGGACGAAAAAATTCAACACTACGTCTATACTCTTGGATTCACGGAGAGAATCAAAGATCACATTTTACTAAAAACTGCAGGAAAAGAAGGACACGTCAGGTTTTTTAGTCAAACATTTTCTTTTTAATGAAAACCACTGTGTGTCGAGTAAAATCTGCTACATTTACGGTAAAAAAATAAATATAATTGACACGGGTATTTTTTTTTACCAAAAACCTCGACGTCTTCCACTTTTCCTGCAGTTTTGAGTAAAGTCTGGAATTTTTCTTCTCTCCATGGAGTTGAGTAACATAAATATCTGTTCGTGTAATTACTTGATTTCAAGAAAGGAAAACAAGTCTACAGTAAGCCTTATAATAATATATAATATTGGGCACGAATTTAACTTTTTACCGTTTAATCAGCGAAATCCGATCATTAGCTATTTCCGTACAACAAGCGAATCGCAGGCTGCGCTGATGCCCTGAACTTTTGTGAAGCGGTGGATGCATCCGAGCCGGTCAGCGGCGATCATTAGGCTTACGCTTCGGTGGCTGCAGAGCCGAGACCAGACCGGGAGGGCATCATCGCCGACCCGCAAACCCGCTCGCCTATTCTCTCTATACTTTCGTTCCCCTCTTTTCTCCACCCTTCCTTCTTCTTTCTCTCTCTCTGCTGCTCTGTGCAGCAGTTTGTACTCGACAGTCGTATATTGTTAGTTAGTTAATTTAATACCAGCCACTGCACACCGCGGAATTAAGTTCTTATCCTGTTTCTTCGTCTTCTTCTTCCTCGAGAACTTATTACACAGGCACGCGATACAGAGTCAGAAATTAAACAACAGCTACGCCCCTGCATTGCACGCCTTATACCCCTAATGATGTATGTATCGAGCGATCTTTCGTCAGTTTTATCTCTAACAGTAACAATAAACACTACGTATTGTAGATATAATTGGAGTCGAAGCGTAAACTTTACAATCAGCGCTGGTAGAGTGAAAACTTCAACGAAACTAATGTTTGCAACGAATGTCACGACCTGAGTCGAAAATAATCTGCTGATTTGTAATTGGTTGGTGTATCAGAGTATTCAACTGAATCGATCAAAATTTTCATAATTACAGTAACAAATTTGTCAGATTTTTTACTTTCAATAGAAAATATTAACAAAGAACTTATAAATATATATATATATATATATATATGTAAGAAATTATCAACCACTCGTGAAAATGTACCTACTGACTGAAATTGTATAATACGCGATACGCAAATTCTGTCAAAGGAAGTTGCTAGCCCGAATCAGTGACCTCATTTCCTTCCGTTTGGCCACACCTCACATCACATCCGCGCCAAATACGTATATAACGCGTAGTTGCAACAACTAAACTGGGAAAAAAAAACCCGCGAGTCGTTCCGTCTGCGCGAAACTGTTTGTCTGTGAAACGTCAAAAAGAATGACTAATTATAGCTGAATTGAAACAGAAAAGCTCACAGGGATGAATTGAGAATTCAGTTCTGTATTGGAATGGGAAGTTGAATTTTTTAACCGACGCATTCGAGTTACGAGAAATTCTGGAAATTTAGAATAGTTAAAATAACTGTTCACCGAGCAAGCCTCGAGGAAGAAATTTTTTTCCTAAGTATGGAAATGATCGGACTATATTGAATCGATGTCTGGATCAAGCGGTAAGAAACAGGTGGTGAAAATCACCACGGCGAATTCCAAGAGGATCTTGGAACAGAAGCCAATTGCATCGGAGCCAAGAATTGCAAAATTGCGTGTAGGCCGATAAATACGGCCCAATATGCAACCGGAGTAGGCACGCCACGGGAATCCAACTAATTTTAAAACGAAGCTAAAAAGTACCGGCAACTCTGACAACAAGTTTTATTAGCACATCAGGTACGATAACACCGTGAATCAACTTTTCTTACCACGATTCACAAAGTATTTTTCTTGGATAGCTATCATGGGGCGGGGTTGAAATTCCCAATTTGAAAACTTCCGAAACCGCCAAATTCCGAATTTTTTGGTTGCGAAAGTTGAAGTAAAGAAATCAAACTATGACGAAACATCAAAATTTCGAATGAACCGAAACCCGACGCTCAAAGTTCCAAAAGTGCGAGAATGAGAAAATTAAAAAATCGGAAAAATCGGAATTACGAATGATACAACATTTTCAATTCTGTGAATTTCTGGCTTGGTGAAATTTCACCACTTTGATTTTCCCTTGTTTTGGGTTTTCGATATTTTTACGTTCAGAATCCTGGTCATTCTGATTTTTAGTTTTTCTCATTTTTCACACCCACTCGTTGATTAAACTACGCCATGTGAGTATGTTTTAATTTCCGGAAGTTTACGCTATCGAAACTTTACTTTTCGGAACTTTGCTCTATGGTACCTTGAAAATTCGAAAACCTGCATTTAGAAAATATGAGCTACAGATTTTCCGACCATTCGAAACTTTGTTATTTTCTAACAGTTCGATTTCCATACTTCAAGTGTCGCCTCCAAATAATTCGGAATTAGGCACTTTCAGAACTTAATACCCCGGCACGCTAGCACAATTATCTACCACCATACCAGCCTACAATTATAACGTACCTGTACTTACAATTACCGCAAAAAAAAACTTTAATCGTGCATCTACATCAAACCCTGCAGCACAAATCCGCGAGGCTTCTTGACCGGGGTTTTAAAGTCGTTCGTTAGCTCAGATCTGTCATTACAAGACTTATTACATTACAGAGATCAGCCTGGACGTCGCTTCGAGTCGCGTCGCGGCTCTTTGGTCATGCTTTTACACATGCATACGTACAACGCAGAGCCGCGAATAAACGAGAAGCGGATCCGCAGTCTCTCGGAAATATATAACGTATAGTATAGAATACATACACACACGAGATGCACACGTTCGCGCCGCTTTGCTGCACCCACGCACCGCACACGGTCACAATGTAAAGCAGCTCTCGGCTGCAGATGTCGGAAGATATGCACGCCTGTTCCGTAATTAATTACCCTTTCGATATTGCGGGAGCAGCTTGCGCGACTCGTTCGAATGGGTTATATACGTATAGAGGGAGGTAGATTGGTACACAGGTACGTAATGTACAGGAATTATGTATATGCTGTGTGGTAAACGCAATCTGGTGAACGAGCTCGGCGTGGATCGCATTATTTTTTATTTTTTTATTTTTTTCACTCCATGCTATACTTGGGTTTTCGTCCCTTCTTTTCCGTAACATTATTTGCGATAAATTATTACTTCATTCTTCTCTTTCGGTCACTCACTTTTCGTTCATTTCGTAGGACGTAGGTGAATTCAATAATTGTGCTATTTATTGCGAAGGGAAAAAATATTTAGAAAAAAATAAAAAAAAAAAATTAAATAAACGTACGAGTAAATGAACTAGAGACAGAGTTCTTTTATTAAAAAAAAAAAAAAAAAAAAAAATCCACCCCCCCCCCCCCCCCCCCAACATGGATCCTTGCGCATATCGTAACTACCTAATCGGAATTTTCAACGAAATTTAAAAACGTAACTCGACAACGTGGGTTACTGTCGCCGCTTTACATACTACATTATATCATGTATGGATACATGTTTACGTACCTGTAGATACACACCCAGCGCCTAGAAGCGATAATAATTATCGATCAATATTTTATTCCGTGGAATTCCGCCGGTCTTAAGGCTTTCAGAAAATAACTTTACGAGCATCGATACGGATAGCCGAGCGGTTAATTGCCTTAGACGGTATCGTCGCATGCCCGCGTCTATAAGGCAAGGGTGGCTGGCGATCGGAGTTGCAAGAATTATGCATTATACGCTGGTACGTAGGTTTTGCCGTGTAAAATGGAAATTAAAAATTTCGCATCGCTGCATCCTTCGTTGCAGATTGTCACGTGTTTTTTTTTTAATTTACACTGGCAAAATAACAGGAAAAATGAACAAGTTTAATCAAGTGAAAAGAAAAAATTACGCACCACTGTATGTAGTTAAAAAATTCGGCGTATTTTTTTCAACATTCCCCCCCCCCCCCCACCCCCCAAAAAACAAAAAGACAATGAATAAAAGTCGCGATAATTTGAAAAACTGCGTATCATCGTTCAGCGTAAATTGAACAGTTTTTCTAATTTTGTTCTTCAATTCTTTCATTCATCCACCCGTATAACCAGACATAATCGCTTGGCGAATTATCATTATATCACGCATTGTGTATCGCGTAAATACGTGTGTCATAAGTCTGACAATTACAACCGGCACGTTCCACAGCTGCAGCCAGCACATATGTAATGCTGTAAGCCTCTGGTTTTTAACGGAGTATAAACGCTCATTAGCATTCACCGTTCCTCGTATCCAGTGCAGGCTGGATTCTCTTATATGCCTCGGAGTTGCGAGGATAATAAACGCGTTCTATAACAGGTGAGCGATACAATTAAAAGTTGGAAAATCTACTCGTCCGAAGAAAATAGATCGAACTCCAATCAATCGCATTTTACAAAAGCGACAAAAAATTCGCGTTGTCGAGGTGGAGTGGAAATTTCGAATTGCAAAAGTTCCGGAAGCACCGAATTCCGATCTTTCTGTGGTGAAACTTGAAGTGAAGAGGTCACACTTTGACGAAACATCAAAGCTTCGAATGATCCAAAACCCGACGCTCAAAGTACTGAAAGGACAAAATGCCGAAAGGGCGTAATTCGGACAAGTCTAAGTTCGGAAAGTGCGAGAATGAGAAAATTTGAAAATCTGAAGCACCAAAATTCCGAGTGATCGAAGATTTTCAGTTCCCTGAATTTCTGACTTGGCAAAACGTCACCTCTTTGATCTTTCTTCATTTTGGATTTTTAATATTTTTACGTTTTGAATCCTGATCTTTCTGATTTTCGGCTTTTCTCATTTTTTACACCCACTCGTCGATTAAACTACACTGTGTGTTCGAAATTTTACTCTATCAAAACTTTATTTTTCCGAACTTTATTCTATCGTAACTTTACTTTTCGGAACTTTGCTCTGTCGCAGCATAAATTTTCGAAATTTCGAGCATTCGGCTTTCCGACCATTCGAAACTCTGTTATTTCTTCAAAGTTTTATTTCTCAACTACAAGTTTCGCCAGCAAATAATTCGAAATTAGGCGCCCTCGGAACTTTTCAAATTCGAAACTTCAACCCCGCCCTCGCGTCGGCGTAAAGTCTTGAGGAATTGATAATGACTTGGACATGTACCTATAGATACGCAGAGTCATTCATAACGAGTATCCGTTTGATCGTGTCACAATTACCGGTCGTACAAATTGCCCGTCAATTTCGCAAATTGCAGGTTTGCAGAATGAAATCTCACAATCTGGAGCCTCGTGCAACAGCGGCGGCGGCGGCGGCGATAAGGAGGAAGGAAGCCCCCGTCAATGGTGTATACATGTATATATATATGTACATAACTAAGTATAGAAACGTCGTTATAAAAGGATCCGGAGCTCGGCCATAATCCCGATCGAACGGTAAACCGATGCCCAACTCACTGTGTCTATTTTCCATTTGTATAATCCACACTCGTAAAGCACGTATCCATACGATACAAGAAGCAGGTATTCATTCAGCGAGAAAGGTTGCGCGCTTAGACATCCGCAGGACAAGGCCGTGATGCAATATCGGTGTAACGATCGTTGTATTCTTTCTCATCGTCACCGACGAGCGTGCGATATAACGAGACGAAATAGAAAGGAAAAAAAAACAACAACCAATTCGAATGATTTACTGAAATCGATCGCTGTGAGCATCTACTTTCCATTTCAATGACTAGATTTGAACTTCATTTTTAACCCTTACTCACCAAATTTCTGTAAAATCACTTATTTGAACATTCTTACTTGAAATTTTTTTTAGAACAAATTAAAAGCTTACTTCAAAGTATCAAGTGATGAACGTAGTCAAAAATTAAATTCAAGTATACTAAAAACAATACAATAGAAGAAAAAAAAATGGCTATATATACAAAAAAAAATGTATAATTTTTTTTATTATTCAATATCAGGGGTTTAAATTTTAACTGACCCGTTTAGGTAATTAAAATTAAAGGAAAAAAAGCATGGGGTGGTCTACACCCCTAGGTAGCAAGTAAGGGTTAAGGGCGAAATAATATAATCTTCATAATTCTCAATCAGTAATTGTTGTAAAGCTCTCTAATTTTTTTTTCGGGGGAAGGGTTCTTTTTGTAACTGTAAGAGGCCTGAATTTGACTGAAAAAAATCAGATCTAGAATTGTGGATCATTTTCAACAGAAATTTGATTGTTGAATTGAAATACCATTGAAATGGACAATTGAATTAATTTTTCATCCTCCATCTCTCTCTCTCTCTTTCTTTTGCTTTGAAGACAGCACAAAGACTACAGTCGAAGCGTAACGCGCGATAGATTTCTCTGGGCGATAAATTATAGAGTCAAAAGAAGGGAAAAAAACAGAAAAAAGAAGAAGAAGGATGAGAAAAAACGGAAGCGGCTGAACCAGAAGCCGCGACAAAGATCGTCAATAACGGGGCAACCATCGATTTGGGTTTGGACCGGTGAGATTCTTCTGACAAAAATGAAGACAAGAAGGAACGTAACTCTTCTTTCTTTGCAACTCGATGGCAGATTAACGTTCGGGGAAAAATGATATTGCGTATATTTTTCGACCGTACGCGTACGATTTTAACGCAATTGGTTCGCGTACCTTGTAACTACGTATAACGACGGCCGTCGAGTTATGGACCGCGAACAAGTGTTCGTTAATGGTTTTTCGCTTATGGTTTAACACCTTGTGCCCATACCGGCTCACAGGTATATATTATATATATATATATATGTATACAGGCCATTCCACGCCAACTCAGCAAACGGTTGATCGTGACATTTTTGAATTACCTCAAGAATTTTTTTTACGCTAGTACGTTCACCGAAAAGCTTCTAAAAAATTTTCACATATTTTTAATCACTCGTCTTTACCCTATGATTTTTCAAACCCATCTCAAAAACACCTCGTTTATTTCTAAGTCTTTAATCATTTTTTCTATTTTCATACTTGTTAAAAATTTATTATAAAAATTTGCAAAAAAATCGAGATTGTATTTTAGAACCAGAAAATCAATTGAAAAAAATCAGTAATCAAATCGGAGATGAGGTACGTATTATCATAGATTTTCGACGGGTATGAAACTAAAGAAAACGATTCAAAACTAGAAAAAAAACGAAGTCCCACTCTGAATCTTGCGTAAAAATATTTCGTTTTAGAAACCAAATGTTTATTTTTTTTTTTCTAGTTTCATAACATCAGTTTGGATGTTTTTAAGGTAGGTTTCAAAAAATCATAGGGTTAAGACAAGTGATTAAAAAAATGTGAAATACAAGGTAGGAAAAATCCTTGGTGAAATTAAAAAATGTCGCTGTCAACCGTTTACTGATTCGGGCTGGAATGGCCCATATACGCGCGTTGAATATACTCGGCAAAGTTATACATTTAAACGGTGCGAAGTTGCCGATCAACGTTCGATCGCTGCCCCGCGGTTCGATCGTGCAATTAAAACTTATACGTTATGACCCCTGGCCTACGTTTCTCGCGTTTTATACTTAATTGGCAACTCCCGACGAGATGAACAGAACAGGCATACAGTGTCTGGGTGACTTCGTGGCGATGATTATTCTTCGCGCTGTAAACCCGCATAGAGTGTTCGCAAAAATAATTCACGAACATAACTCAGCCGGAGTATAATATGATCTGTTATTCATCATATCCGGCAAAATGAAAGCGACCGCATGGACATTTCGTCATCGCGGAACGTGTTAAGGATCCAGGGATGTACAGTCAGGTCTAAAGTCTGTCAAAACGAGAACATGCGCAGCTGAACGAAGGTTCGAAATGTGTAACTTACGAAGCTGATCAAGTTTAATATACCTGTAATATAATTGAAATCGTCCCTGCGAAACGGTAAAAAAAATTTGCAACACTAGAAATGTATTACGAATTACTGATTTTGTAATACAGATAAAGAGCCTCACTGTTCTACTATTATTTCATAACAAAAAAAAAAACAATTTTCACTCGAAAATAAATTCGGCCCCGAAAATTATTCCGGACAGATTTTTTACACAGTTTGTAAAAAAACTATTTGTGCAATCGTTATAATTAAGAGAAAATAAATTTTTTATTCGTCAAAAAGAAAAATATAATATTGTTATTCAAAATTTAAGTCTGGCATAATTTCTGACCTGACTGTAAATATGTCTTACATTATACATCCATTAAGTTATAATCTGGGCCATCGTAAAAGTTCAAATTCATCTTCCTTTTCTCCGTACAATTTTTCAATCCTACTACCGTGCAAAAAGGTCCGTTACGCATTAGTCTTAAATGCGTGAAGATCCGAAATCGAAAAACTAGAACTAAAGCGAGGAAGTTTCGGTATATGTAATGATATATATAAAAAAAAAAAAACAACCCAGTCAAATCAGGCAACAATTCTGAGAAAAGATAGCGAGAGAGAGAGAGAGAGAGAGTGAGAAACAACTAGAATCAGGCCAACTATAAAGCGTCCGGACTACCTGTAACAATGATCATCATCATCATCGCATCGTTATTAATACGATGTGACGTATTATTATGACGGATCACGAGCCGGCGGGATCGAGAAGATCCATATGAATTTTTATTATACCATCGTAGCCCCGCAGCTCCGATCGTCGATTATCGGCATACGCAGCCTAGTTACTCTTTGATCGAAGAGGGCAGAGCCGTTCCGATAGATCGATGACTCTGTAGGTACACCAACGCTGGTAAACAGCTGCGAGATCACTCGGTGACCTCTTGACGATCCGAGGTTGATCGATAGCTTAGTACCGAGCGACCCACGGCTGAGATCCAGCGATCACCGATCGCCCATCAACGATAACCGATCTTCGCCGCTCCGATGCCGGGGGATTTTTTCTTTTTTTCCGCTCTTTGAATAGTCTGCGATACACGCTGTACGTGCAATAATTAACCGGTATGTACGACAACGAATCTGATCTCGAAATAAGAGTGGTAGGGGAAAAGAATTGCGAGTCGATTACATGGATCTCTTATTTTTAATGAATCGGATTGAAAAGTGAAAGGATGTATTTTTTTTTAACGCGTTAATGCATCAGAACTATTTATTAATCGTTGAGAAATTTTTTTTTAAACTCACTGTGTTGCAACGCTGCACCTGATCAATTCGAAATGGTGGATTCGAGGCGAGAGAAAAAGAATTTTTTCGATCTCAACGTTACGGTAACAAGGACCTGTGGTATTTACCTGTCACAGAACCCGCAGCAGTTTCGTTCGCGGTGAAATTATTTCGTAAGAATTAACTAACGACCGCGGAACTGTAAAAGGGAGGGAGGGGGGAAGAAGTTGGTGAAAGAAAATAAAGACAAATAAACACAAATATCATTTGGGTAAAATAAGGCTTGTCGCCGACGAGATCGTTTATATATACGGCAAATATTGGTACACATAGAGAGACGTCGACGGCGGAGGTAAATAATTACGCCTACCTGCCGTCGTCGTCGGGGTAAACTTGACTCTGCATCACCGTCGGAAGCTGAACAGGTAGAGTAGAAAATATTTGGTTACATCACCGTTGGGCACATTTTTAATGTGGATTTAACGTAAACAGGTGGCGAGATCGTATACATTGAATAACAAATGTGAAATAAGTAAATATATAAATATGGGTATGTGTAATTACACGCAATGTCAGATACGCGTGATGTTATAACGTATTCCTGTATTTCATGCATAGAAAATGTATACCGCACTGTTAAATGCACACTGCAATCAAATACGCTACATGAATTATTGTACATTCGTTATACATATATAATCATGCACACACCTTCAAGCATTTCCTAAGAATATAAACACCCCCTATATTTTTTTTAAAAACGACAAAATATATAAACAAACAACGAACAGCCCGCGTTGGGCAATCAACGAGCGGTAAATGTTTACGCGTCAAGCTCTCGAGAAGCGTTTATAACACACGACAAATAACGAATAGGATACGTATTTGAAATTTGTTTGCATACAAGTACCTGCGCATAGTTCGCTTGTAGTAATGACGAGAATTTGTTCGATAATCGTAGTGTAACGATTAAAGGTTCAATTTTAAGCAAAGTTGCATTATTCCAATAATCGATATAATACTTCAATTATCCCAACTATTATCCAAATCATTTTTGTCCCTTGATCAATAGTGGCGTGAAATAAAATCGTCCGGATCCGTGAACATTTTTGTACGTTATAAAGTACAGTATTGATTATTGTTTTTTATACGATTTTTGCACATTAAATAATTGTCAAGTATCATGAAATTGGGGCAAAATTTTCTGAAAAATCGATTTCCGCTATTTGTTTTTCACAACTATTCTCACACCGCGGGAAAAATGGAAATTCCGAGAGAAAAAAAGAACAACTCAATTTCTCAAACATGTCCAAAACATTTCAAAACCGTTCAAAAAGTCTGTCTTTACTCAAATAAAGGCGTTTCGAGTCAATATTTTAATTTGGAAGCCTACGGAATGATTTGTTCGCGAATTTGAGATAGCATCCATGTATAAGGAATAAAGGATATCGAAAAGTTGGGATCGTAAATGATGGGGACGAACGAATTCCCAGAGAGCATTTTCTCCACCCTAAATAAATGTATCCTGATCGCTTCGCCGACCGCGGCGAGGCCCAACGACTTTTTACTCCGACAGCCCATGTAGGGAACGAACGACGAGGACGAGACGGGGACCCCGTCAAGTCCGAGGGGCCCGAAAGGGAGTCGAAGAGAAACCAAGCACGTTGAATCAGACCCTCAAATCCTTCCTTCCTTCTTTCCTTCCGTTCTTCGATCGTTCGACTTGATTTCATTCTGAGACCGTATTTGCAGGATATTGCAATTCGTGGAAAAGGATAAACAGAAGGAGAAACAGTACGATTAAAAAATGTGAACCTTGAACCGAACGTCTGCCAAAGTCACGAATAAATTTTGCGAACATTACGTTCCATGAAAATTATACATAACCTAACCTAACCTGACCAACATCATCAAAAATTGGTACTCCCATTTTCCCAGCTTATCCAACCTCCCGTATTCACACTGATCTCTCATTTTGATCTTGATATTCTTTCACATATTACATGATTTTTCATGTAAACCTATAGATCATCCAATTCTTTGAGTCATCAATTTTACCCTCAATTTGTAATGCTTGTCTTTCAGTTTAAAAACGATAAAATCTAATCTGATACATTTTTATAGAGTTAATAATTGCACGAAGTATAATCGGATGGTAAAATTTCTCTCCAGGCAGTAATTTCGAAATCATCCATAAAGACATGTACACACGTAAAGTATGTACCCGATGCCATTCCTCATCGTAGCGCGGAACGTGCTCCAATTTTGTTCAACGGTTAAGCACCGTAGGTAAACCTATAGGTATGTTAGAGCGTCGATTCATCCATCATCTGAAAAAGTGTGTACATAAGTACACAGCGAGGATATAACTATGCATGTATATAAATCTTACCCACTTCTGTGTATAATATACATGTATATAATGCCCTGCATTGACCGAGACGGAACATTAATAACATTACGGTTAACCGAGATTTTCTATACGATGATCGTCCGTCATCGGAACCTCGATGATCCATGAAGTCTTCCTGTTCCTGACGCACCGGTTTGGTGATATAAATTTTCACCTGATTAATTCACCCGGGATCGAGAATAATTTATATTCAAATCTAGCCGTCACAACTTTGGTGCCACGTGCTTATACATGAAGGAAAAACTTTGTAGAAGCTTCGAGGACCCGAATCGTTGTAAGTATAACCGCAGCGTCGGCTCGTTTTGGGTATAAGAAACGGCTCTGTAGAGAGACTTTTAGTACCTGGTAGATAATTTTTTTAAATTCCAATAAACGGTTTGTTGTAGCTGTATTAACCGACAAACGGAGTCTGTAAGCCATAAGCTCGACTCTTCGAACCTACGGCGGCATCGGGCATGATGAGAGCGGGTTTTTTGAGATAGGTGAAAGAATAAGAGAATAAGAAAAAAAAAGTAAAACGCCACTTTTACGAGTCCTCTCGTTACGATATAAGCTAAGCCTGAAAATTTGTCGACAACGTCGTTTTTCTCGGCTAAAACTCGCGGGTTTACTTTGCTTCACAGTAGGATATGATTGTGATGTAAATTGTATTTGGTTTCGTAGTCTCCGAATGTATTAAATACAGCCGTCGAAAGCATACGGAGAAACGACGATCGAGCATTACAATGGACGAACTTGAGTGTAAAATTTTTCAAAAATCTCCAAGAATCCTCTCGTTTCATCCAGGTAATAAGTAGATTTTACACCACTTATGTATTTACACACGTTACAACAAGCTGCATGTGTCAGAAACCACAGATTCGTGGTACCGTTCAACGTACTATCGTAAGCGCCGATTGAAGAGAGCAAAGAGAAGTCGAGACGAACGATGCGAGGTATATTACAGCCAGCGATGACGGTGTAAAAAGTGTAAGAATAACCGCGCAGGCGAGAGCAAAAAAATTGAAGACAAAAAATCAAGAATATCAATGAGAAATAACCCGTAGAAATGGAGAAGAAGAAGATGAGGAAGAAAGTGCGTGAGAAAGGGCTACCAATCACCTGTGAATTACCTGGGAATAATAATCCCCAGAATCTCGAAGAAGTCAGGGTGTGTCTTTGACGATGAGCGTTGATAATAATGCATACGCATTGACTATTATACAAGCAAGCTGGCAGTCGGTTTCGTGTCATGCTTAGATATCCAGATATTAATTGGTCATTTGTAGTAACTAATGGACAATTTCTACGGATAAAGGTCTATAAACCAAATAGACCCGACGAGGCCCTCACTATACAGTCCTAACTTTGACACCGACTTAATGCCCTCCACTATCCTTACCTCATAGCACCCGGCGCTAAAATATTCCTCAAATTATCTAACAGCCGTCATTCAATCGCCGCAAGGTGTCACGATCACGAATACAATTTAGTTAGTTGCGACTGTAAATTAGGTCCAAGATTCAGCTTTTCGCGTTCTGCTACTGATAGTTTCATTTCCACATATCCTTCGGCGAAATTCTTCCTGCATGGAACCAATGAAATACCTACGTTCCCACACTCTCACATCAAACACCGAGTTCCCGGTGTCTCGATAAATTGGACAGTTTTGATTCATTTCCATACTTCATAACAATGAGAACTCTGGTCTATATTTTGAAACTATCAGGACATGATGTGTAAGATATCGACGATTGAGGATGTAAAACCAAGATCGCACAGTGAAGACTGGAAAATGGAAAAAAATGGATAGATGACAAGACAGACACTTCATGCCCTTGGGGTTAGAAAATAGTACAATCACCATGCTGGACCCGATGGTATAGGTGGCATGTCACCTGTCCTGCACCGGACTTTCCACTTCGGTCACAACCTTGACTAGAAAGCAAGGTGCCGCCGAGTGGCGTTAGAGTGGCCGGGAATCGAGGGAGACATTCACGCTAGTTAATATACGGTCTATTCGGGCGCGTGGCGGACTAGGAGCTTGATCGAAGAGCGAGTATTCATCACCGCGTGGTTATCATTCAGTGGAAGATGAAACCAAGGATAGAAGGGGTTATAATACGTATGTCAGGATTTGTGAAAATCGAAAACCTTTTTTAGAGGCACTCCCGGAGATCGACTGCAGCAGCTTTAAAATTCATTACGTTTGCAAATAAAAAAAAAAACAGAATGAAGTTTAATGCTACTCCAATACGTACATGAATTTTTATATTAATAAATTGAAGTATGTCGTCGTGAAATATTCGTGGAAAATTCCTTTTTGCGGCCTCCTGGCTAGGCATAACCCCATGGATGAATTAAGGGAGAAGGATAAATGAATAACGGCTGCCTCATACGTAGGCACATCCGTTCGTTCCCGGTTCGCCTTCGTCATAAATTTGACGTGAGACATCACGGAGTGTACCTTCATACACACGATGCAACTCTGCCACGTATTATACGCAGAAGGTATAATCGTTTTACAATTGTAAATATTTCGTCGACCATATTATGTATATATACGAGTTGCAGGTTGTTGGTTTACCTCCGTCGAAACTCATCGACTGGATCCCGCTGAGTTCTGGACGGGATCGAGACAAAAATGAAAATAAAGAAATATCAAGAGCTGTGTATGTATGTATGTGTAACCCGTAATTAAACTTGCGGGGAAAAAGCTCGGGGCGCCATCAGGCGATTAAAAAATATTCTCCGCATCGCCTTGAATACTGTGAAGAACTGGCACCGTTTTCGTTACTCGTTCTCTGACATTACCCGCACAATTATCGAAACAACGACCACTTTGTCCCAGTAACTTGGACAATTCCGCCTCTACAATGTCAGTTGTTTCAGCAATAACAAACAAGATCGTACCAACTACGATTATGAAAATATTTCTTCAAGTGTATGATCACCGACATTAGTCACGGTCACTCAATGTTCGACTGAATTTAGCCAACGGAACTTGACCCTAGTGATTATGTCAGTTCAGAATTCGCGACCCAAGAGAATGATTGGAGGAGTAGTTTCGTCGGAAAAGGTGATTGGACCATTCAACGACCTTCTCCGACGAAACTCCTCCTGAAAACTTAGTGATTATGCTGACCATTGACCATGAATGTATATTAACGTCTGAATGTGTATACCAACGATGGTAAGTTAAACGCCATATCATACTCCGTGTCGACGAAACGACAGAACATTGGTACATGCTTCGACGAGGAAAGAGTCAAATGAAACTAACGGATCTCTCTTGAATCTATCATCAACGCGAGCATTATTCTCTAACCAGTAATAAACAGAGAGGTGGGAAGAATCAACCATCGTAATAGACGGGACCCAGTAACCTTGCGAAAGGTCCTTCAGGGTTGGGCATGTAATCTTGGATGGCCTCTGTGAGCGCGTCAGAAGGCGAGGAGTAGAAGAAGAAGAAGAAGAAGAAGAAGAAGAAGAAGAATAAGATGAGTAGCAGGAGAAGGAGAGGAAACTGGCTCGGCAGTGGCCGGTGGCCGGTTCGCTCTGCTCGCGTGTTGCCTGCAGCTACCTCAGAGGCAGCTGCAGCCTCCTCTTCGCTCCTTGCCTCGTGGGCTCCTCCGACTCCTTTCGATTCCTCACGGCCTGGGTGCCCCAGGCGCTGCGCTATCCGTGGCCCCAGCCACCCTTCTACCTGACACGGTGCTTCGCCAGTAAGGAAAACTATTGACCCGCACGCCACTGTTTGATTTGTGATCACAGCTCCGAGCCAGCCAGGTTCCTCTCCCAGAACCGCTACTCAATGGCTAAAATACCGGATGGATGAAAAGAATTGTTCGTGAAAATTATATACGTGTTTCCTGTGATATTCGAAATAGTTTTCTTTCATTCGGTTCATCTGAAACGGTTCGGTTGAATTTCTTAACTTGGTCGTCTTGATATTCTTCTTCCTCTACAGATTCCAGTTATTCTCGGTTTAATTAACCAGGACGATGTAATGGAGAGGGTATCGCGTTCACTCGTTGCAGCTGCACGGGCTTCCTGGATGAGAGATCCTGGGGTCACGGAGTCGGAGCAGCGTATATAATAACCTTTCGAAAGAAGCAAGTATGAGCTTATAATCGACGCGATGGTTAGAAGGCGAGCTATAATAAATCCCGTATGGCACGCTGAAAGAAGAAGAGGAAGAAGAAGAAGAGGAAGAAGAGCGGTAGCGGTCAAAATCATCGCGACTGACTCGATCGTCCGGTGTATACCGGGATACCGGTTGCCCGAGGTGCACGACTTTTTAAAATTAAATTCCCCAAGTCAAAGGTCGCCGGCCCGCGCGCACTTCACCGCGCGATCGTGGCCCAAGGCTTATACGCCGCGGCGTATCCTTCAAACGTGCAGCATCTCAGCTAGTATCACATGCATCCGATCCATAGACCAGGCACGGCCGCATCCACACGCTCTGGCTGTCTAGGCGCGACGTGCCGCGGCAGGCATTCCGCCAATTCTCAAGTGCGTAAAAAGTAAACGAATTTCTATACGTTTTTCGAAAATTTATAAGTACGGTTGGATACGTTTACTTGAAGAGGCTACACGCCTGGTATCTCTGAAGCGAAACCTTGAGGTCTTCCGGTCATGCGTTTCATCAAGATTCACATTCCAAAACGTCTGCAAGACTTATATTTCTTTCTAGTTCCTCAAGGAGAGGGGAGAGGGGGGGTTACAGCTTGGCCGTTCTAGAATCGTACGTATATTTGGGAGTTTGTTTTTATAGAAAATGAAAACACTCAGAGAAATTTGAGTTTGAGGGCTCTATTTTTTATAGTTTTAAGAACAATTTCGAATTTTTTCATTGAAATAAATAACAAAATGGCGGCATGGCGCGTACAAGTAGCGAACGACCACGTTTTCAATCCTATGACGGAGATTCCTCGGTCAATTTTTATCCGATCGACTTGACATTTTGACACAATCTTTAAGACTGGTTCATCGATTCGTGATGATGGATAGATTTTTGAATTTTCTACTTATATGCACCATGCCACCTTTTTGTTATTAATTTCAAAGAAGCAATTCCAAAATATTCTTGAAACTATTAATAATAAAGCCCTTAACCTCAAATTGTTCCAAATGTTTTCATTTTCTTCAGAAAAAAACTCTCAGAAACGGGTATGATTTTAGACCGTCCAATCTGTACCCCTCTCCTTAATGCCGAATATACTACATCTTATAACCTGTAAAAGCACAACATTAAAATCGAATACTCGACGTACCTACGGATATGGACTAGGGAGCATAGGACTATAGGCCGTTTCAATACGGCTATCTGTATCTACTGTTGGGCACACGGCATTTCTTGGCGTTAAACGTGCAGTGCCACATCTGTGTACAGTATGTAGATTCGAATAATAAGTTGAGGTAGGTAGGTAGCTATCCCTATCCGTATACCTTGGTTATTTCGCTCTCTTGTACTTTATAAGTGCTGCGCACCTCTCCTCGCGTGCACGTTGACCAGCTGGCGGCTGCATCGCTCTCGGTTATAGGCATCATAATATATACACGTACACGCGCGTTATTCCCTTACGAACCTGCACATTTTTAACCATTCGCTAAACGTTTCTAATTCATTCCTTCACTTTTCACGATTTGGTCTCTGTGTGTGTTCTTTAATTTTGTTAAGTTTTTGTTCTTCTGTATACATGTCTTAATTCGACATTCGTTATCATCGAATCGTATTCCCTTTCATAATTATCATAATAATTCATTTCGCGGGTGATTGAAAATAAGAAAAAATCGCACGTTGGTATTTGAAAATCAGTCAAGAGATCGACCGCGTAACGCATAATATCACGTGTCAGTCACATGCGACTCTATTTTATAATGTTCGTAGAAGGATGTCGGTGGTGCCCACAAGTTTGTACGTCTACCTACCTCATGAATTATACCTTAGCGTCATTCCACTGGAGAACCGCAGCGTTAAACATCTGGCAATCCTCGCATGCGGCGCGGCGGCAGCAGCACCAGAGGCAACTTGTAACGACCCGGCGGGTCGCGAAAGGTCCCTGATTATTATTTACACACATATACCTGCATTGATTCAAGATCTCATATACGTACAAGTAGACGCGCCGCTAGTACCGTGTAATCCCTGAAAGAAGCGGAGAAGCATCGACGCTCTTTCGTTTTCGAATTCACCGCGATATTTATAGAAATATTTATTTATCATCAGGGTAGTAGAATGATTGATAGTCATGTGCAATATATCCTCCAAATGTTTCGTGGTTGTAAGATGATTTTTTGCGACACTGTTCCAACAACAGACGTTCAAAGTTCCGATTTTCACTCCGGGTGAAATTCGAATGTCGAAACTCTTGAGGTTTGGTGATCCAGCGCAAACAGATCCCCAGACACGCGACGCCGGCGTATAAGAGAAGAAGCGAAACAAGAAGTCTGAAGTAAGGACCAAGAAGATGTTGGGATATATCTAGGGCGTGCGGACGAGAGAGCGGCGTCAAGTGGAGTTCCAGTGTTCCACTCGGACGGGTTCAAGTACGCAGAACAGGATAGGTGAAGGTTTCTAGGCGCGCGTCGTTCGGCCGAGGAGTAAGAGGTGGTTAGGAGCAAAGAAATTGACAGGGAGGGCGAGGGGAGGAGAGGCGGAAGAACCGAGAGGAAGGAGCGGGAAAAGGAGAAAAAACGACGTCTCGCGTCGCCTTTGGGTTCTCTTCAATAACCTGTACAGGTACATGAGAAGAGAAGAGACGAGAGGAGAGGAGAGGAGAAGGTGATCGTTCCGATTCCTCTCTCTCTCTCTCTCTCACTCTCTCTCTCTCTCTCTCTCTCTCTCTCTCGATGCGTCGGGTGGGTCGAAGGAAGGATCGTGACGCGAGTACCCTGGCACCTATATCTCCGATCAGTAATTATTGTTGATTAATGATCCAGCCCGGTTCATATCTGGGGTTGCGAGTTATCGCGTACGATGCATAACGCGGCGAAACGACGCTACGCGACGCGACGTCGTTGACCACTCGGTGATTGGGGTACCAGATTAAGTTTTAAGCGCCACCGTTGTACGAGAGACATAGCTTGATATCTCTACCCGGACCATTGACGTCGGAACAGAAACCAGCCGACGTCAGGAATAGGAATTCTTCCTCACTTCGAGAAGCAGTTTTATTGTTAGTTTAAGGTGGCAGAGATCTGAAACGAACCTTTTAGCGCACTGTCGTTTAACCAGCGTCAAGGCTGCGGCAACTGATAAGATCGTCCTGCAAACTGGAATACCTACCTACCCACCAGTTCTAAGGAATTAATTAATTGGATATTAAACGCCAGGCGATGGGCAGAAGGACTACTCGGTAGCCTCGGTAGCCCGGTCGAGATGAAGAAACTGCATGCAGCATAAGGAGGCCCAGGGCGTCGTCTCCTGGGGTCAGTGTATCGGAACCCCACCACTCGCTGATCACCGTAAGCTCTCACCATGCACACCCAGGGATTCGTCCGTCGTAAATAAACCCGTTCCTACAACATTGTGTGTCCCTACATCGACGGTAAATGTTCGCATTTATCGCCATTTCGACGGAGGTTGAAGAAATTCTCAGGTGAAAAAATCTTCTCCGAGTATGTACGACGAATACCATGAATTCGAAATGGTAATATTGATCATCCTTTCACAGGTATATTCCTTCCAAATCAAATTAGAAATCTTAAAAGTTCCGTATTTGGCTCATCGAACATACGGAACCCAAGAGTCGAGAGACTTGGGCGAGGGCAAGGCGCGGCCCTTCACCGAGGCAAAACCGAACCAGCCTGAAGACAAATAGACAAGTCGACAGCGGTGGTGGTAGCCCGGGAAAAGTGCCTCTTACATTGCCCATAGTCGTAGCATGGCTGATTGTGATTCGACACAGCTCTGCTTGATCTGAGAGGATCCATGATAGTGTCGTAGAAAATCTAGAACCTACTTAGATCGATTGAACTGATGAATGGGGATGAAATTTTGGTAACCGAATCGCCCTCGAGATCTGTTCAATGTTGTAAAAGTTGACTGTCGAGCAATTGACGCAAAACGTTTCCTCGTTTACCAACTTTCTATCCAATATGGTTGCGAGTGTAATTCATCATTCTCGTAGTCTTCACAAAAATTTCAGCTTCTGTATATTCTTCTCGTTGTTTATTTTTCTTGTAAACATAACCTGACCGCCGAACAAGACGTGAGGTATCAAGCCCATATATACGTGTATATGAACAGGCAGAGTTGTACGACTGAAATTTCACGTCATCTTCACGTTGATGGCGCGGCGTGTTTGATAGTGATTATATTGAGGACAAAAAGCAAATGAATACGCTCATTTGGTGGCTATCATAAGGTGGGCATGTACCGTAACACAAGGAACGGTATATAATAAGACTAACGCGTGAGTATCTAGTATCTTCTAACAGTTCAGTTCTTGCTGTACGAATGTTACACAGTTTTTGAGGATCTCACATTGACCCGTGCATATAATACGTACCCATTTTATACGCACGTCGTAAATTTTTTGAATTCCTACCCAACCGTGTTACCGACTCGGGTATACAACGTACGTCTGCGTATACGACAAGTCAAACAAAAATCGAGGATCGTAGAAACAGGTACGATCTAACGAACACCGGGAGAAAGGTATACCAATTAAAAAAGTTGTAAAAAATTGTACCGCGATATACCGAAAGAAGATATAGAAATAATGAAATATAGAGTTTTATTCTTTTATGGAATATTATACCCAAAGAAATTTATTACTCCGAGAATTAGGTTGGAGCAACTCGCAGGTATAATATACTAGTAGGTATATCACCTGCTTGTAAAGCGGTTAGAATCTGATAATTGACTCGGTGTTAAAACACCTAAATTACCCAGCTTATAAAACTAGTGATATGAACAGTTACACACAATGCACCCACTCATTCGGTTAGGTGGTAATAAGAAAATCGGGCGAAATACTGTGAGAAAATTAATTCAGAATAAAGAGGTCATCGACAAATTCTAATGTAATATGGAATTGTTACAAGCTACAGTTATAAATAAAAGCATGTCGATTGTGTTACACGTAATGCTCGAAGTGTTTAACAGGAAGGATTGAAAGACTCTCGAGGGGTTTAAGGAGTAGGTAATTGTTGATGGAGGATAACCGTAGAAGCGTGTCAATAATTAATCGGTATAAGATGTAAGATTAATCAATTTAGTTAACACCGCAAGCCCGGCAAGTGTTGTTTCGTATTTGAACGAAGGTGTGCGCAGGTAGAAGAAAGTCGGGGTGGATGGCGTGGGCCTGCCAAGCAGTCTGCATGTTGGCGAGGTGGGTATACGAGATTCCAGTATATCTAACCGAGGTAATTAACCCTATTGAGATCGCAGTTAAGATATCATTGTTCGCGGAGCAATAATTACACATATATATACGAAGCGTCTCCCTCTCTCTCTCTCTCTCCGGCTCTCGAAATAAATAAACAAGTCTCTTTACTCCAACGTCCCCTAATTCCCTTGGCCAATAACCGTTCCACGAAGGGTATACAAACATATGATAACAAAGAAGCGAAGGTATCCTGGTAGGATATATAATATACATAAATTTTCCGATTCCAAGATCACCGAAGCAACAACGAGTCCTTACCTTCCTCCACCCACACTCGTAGGTTATACCTTCAAGCACAACGCGCACCTTCGGTCAGCTCCTACACCGCCTCTCGAATTACCATTAGAAACTAGAATTCGCATTAGCATTAGCATTAACAAGATTAACCCAACCAAGGCCGGAGGTCGAGCGAATGCTATTCGGATCTGCATTTACGTTACTGTGCTCACACTGCGAGTATTAATTGCCGCTGTGTACGTAGGTGCCTTAGAATTTATACATTCGTATACACAAGCGGCACGGTTTTGCATGTTACAAAAACACTTGCGAACAAGTGGAACTTCTTCACGCCGAAAGATTCGATGTAGAAAATTTCCAAACACACGAATGTCCTGGAAACGAGTACATAATATGCGCCCCAAAATTACAGGGTATTCGAAATTGATCTAACCACAATTTGCCGGGCTCGTGATCATGATCCGGCTGCACCAGATTCTCCAGATCAGGTTTTACACCATCGTTATAAACGAGACGGGGGCCGGCAATGGCTATTTGTCAATTACAAGGAGTAGGCATACGGACTCTGCCTACAGCAAGAGCAGAAAATACAATCGAAGAAATTAATTGTGACGGGCTAATAGCGAGATCACAGCTGTGTAAAGCGATATAAATCTTCAAGTAAACAACGAGGATGTCTCCGCGTTGTAAGATTCTTTGGAATTGGATATAAAACTGCGAGCTTTCGCAAGTTCGTGTGAGTCGGCAACCCGAAATGCATGGTAAACGTGAACATTAGTAAATTATTAATTGATAACAAAGGGGCCATTCGAGTATTAACGCTAAAACAGATTTAGGCCATTCGGAGAAACGTTATCAATCGTTACCCGATAGCGGTAGAAATTCCAGGCAAGCGTTGGCTATCAGGAAATTCGAATGCTTGAATATATAATGTATCTAATACTCAATGAATAATGAATTCACGTTTTAGTAAACATGCTAATGTATATCAATAATTAATCGTAATTAATATGTAACAGAGTAGGAAGAAATTGATCAGGATATGATTAAAATAGTCATTTTCAGGTAATGAATCGATTTACCAATAAACTTTTTGAGAAAGCGTTAGCTAACGTTAAAAAACAATAGTCGGCAAAACAAGCAAACGTAATCAATCGTTGTCACTAGGGGGTCGGATGCAAAAGTTACCAAAAAATACATTAGCCAATACTTGAATGGCCACAAAACAGCAAACATCACGCTTGTAGCCAAAATGATCAAACCAACGGGAGGATTAGGTTATACATTACACGATCCTTGTTACGCGGCTAGAGATTCGGAACCTCGTTGACCCGGTGCAGCAGGTGATCGCAATGATTGATTTGATAAATTAAAAAAGAAGAATACAACGCTGGAGTCTAACGATGCTCAGCGAGTGTTAACCGACTGACGGTTACAAGACGTGTAAGAAACACACAATTACGCAACTTTCCAACGGGTGTTAAAAACCCGGTTCGGATCTGAAGTAGAAAAATTTTCAACAACAATACTTCACCTGCAGCCACGTTAGGTATGATGGTTACAGCGAAAAAGTCACGACTCAACTTGGATACTCTTTCAACGATGTTTCGAAACCGCTTCATTCAACTCTTGGCGGTATTGCCGAGGCGAGGCGAGGCGAGGTCACTGCCGGGTAACCAACTGATTCGTTTCTCGATATCACGGTGCTCCAGGCTCCGACTAACTCAGCATCCTCTCTCCTGACCCCAACGACCCGAACGGTGTTGTCTGCAAACCCACCTGCCGCCCACCTCAGTGCCCCGTGACCCAGGGTTTGGAGAATCGAAGACACAAGGAAATGCTTTATCCACTGATCTCTGGACTAACTGGATGGCTGATTAGCGTTCTCGACCTGAGTCGATTAGAAGCAGACAAAATCGACACCAGCGCTTCGATAGCCTCAGTGGAACTAACGAATCACCTGGTTCACTCTGCATGTCATGGCGTTGAAGTGACAGAACCACGTAATTAAAATATGTTTCTCACAGGCTATGTCAGCCACGTGACCCGTTAGTTTATAACTTTGGCCACCGCAGCGCTAGTGTCGGTTTTTGGGACTTGTAGTCATAGGAGTCAGGTATCCAGTCAGTACAGAGATCAGTCGGTTTATCCCTCTTCGTTTCCTTCAACCATCTGTTCTGATAGTGTCATTTCTTTTCTACTCTATACATACCACGAAGTGAGCTGCTAGGCTTGCATATTATGCTTGTCGTTATTCTTGAATGAGACTAACGTTATCGCGTTAGAATAAAGAAAAAATAAATAATACGAGCGTAGCGTAGGATAAGAATTATTAATAATCCCATTCACCTGGTCTTGATATCTCAATTTTACTCCTATCCGAGCCGGGCGACTTGGGTTACAACGTCTTCCTTTGTCCGTGTAAGGTTAAAGTGGACGTGTAAGAACGACGGTGAGATACTCGCCGGTCCGTGTAGGTATAGGTATGCGTTCTCCGGGGTAGAGATACCGAACGGGAACACCTGACAACAACTAATGGTAGCTACCCATCTCACCTGTGCCAGATACAGAATTCGGATACCTATAATACTCCAGCCCCAACCTTCTCTCCAACTGTCCAAGCACACCACCAGAGGATCGATTCCAGTTATAACGAGTCACAAAACAATCGCAAAACGAAGGGTGAGGGTCAAAACTTGGAAGGATCGATATTCGGAGAATGAATTCTGATCAGTGACCCTTTCGAAAGTCAAAATTTCGAACAATTCATCTTTCGTTATTTCATTTTCGCATGTTTGAAATTTCGATATATCAGCCATTCCAAATATCGATGCTTCCAAGTTTTCGACAACCCATCCAAAACGAATCCTGGGCAGAAAATTTCCGAACGACACGTCTGTGCGAAGATTCGTTTCTTAGTTTGATTCATTAATTTTCTACAATCCCATGACACAGCTTATAGGAAGACGTGCCAACCACAATAAGGTAGAAGTCACTAAGCGGATATGAGAAAAATTGTGCAGTTCTACCAGATATGGAATAGGGGGCCAAGTACAGTCACGTAGAGTAAACGACTGCGCACAGTTAGAAACGTGTGGATATTATATGAAACGTGCCCATATCTCGGACTCCGAGAAATAATATAATATGTTGTTCTCACTCATCTGGCCGTTGGTGAAAAAAAAAGCAAAAAGAAACGCGTTCGCAGTGATTTCCGCGCTCCAAGAGTAGCGGCTTAGTATAGTATAGTATATACATTACCCGCGGCCATGTGCCCTGAGTCTCGTTAACATGTATGTGTGTCTGTCTGTACATACACAAGAAGCAGTAAGATCTTAGCTGCAAAGGTCTTTCCTTCAGCGGAAGGGTACTTATATTACCTACCGAGAGAGTTACAACGTCGCCTGGCTATCGACTCGCCTCGAAGAGTTCATAACTTAACTCCTGGTCTAGACTATCCGTTCCCTCTTCAACACTTCTCGACACTGCTGCGGTACCTATTCGTTTTTGTCAAAATCGATGACTCGTTTCTTTTCTGGTAATATATTTTTGAAAAAAAACTCAAGGTCTGATTCGGTCCGAGCTCGTATCAGAAACGCGGTTTTACACAAGCCTGCGAACCCCGGCGTCTTTCCTGCCATGCACTCGAGCACGTTATAAATCAAACATCGAACGATTTACCACAATATATGTATACGGTATGTATAAAGCGTCTGCGACAGTAGGCGATACGTAAGGTACTCTTTCTTACAGAGTACGTACCTACCTATCTAGATCGTAACGCAACGACAAATTGATTGTTAAACGATCTAATGCTGAAATTATGCGGTTGAACTCAATCGCCGCATTACACGCGATGCCAGGCGATCGGCATATTCATTCGATTTAATGATTATGTTCAATGATCTCCGATTATACCGATTATACCCAAGTTATATACCTGAATAGCCATCGATCCTGGCGAGCAGACGTATCGCGCGAAATGAGAAGCAGATTTGTAAAAATGACAGTAATCCGGTTCGATAAATTCCGCCGTTCGTCAGATATGAAATCTGAATCGAACACGGACTATTTGTTCGCAAGAATTATTTCACGACACTGAATTGAAAGAGGTAAAAACTTGAAGAACCAAGTTTCAAACAAGCAGCGATATAATTATTTAAAGTAGAGAATGGAATAATATTAGCGATATTGTTTTCGTCAGCAGTACCTATACATGTATGTACAGTGAGCAGTGAAGTGAAAATTTTCGCAGACTTGGTTTGTAAATCAATCCGATAATCGAGCTGAGAAAAAGATAAGAAATCAGTTGCTCGTAGCGCCTGACAACGGATTATAACTATCTAGATTGATTTTATCTATTTTCATTTAGTTTCGAAAGGTATCTCTGTGCACACGAATGTTGTGCTTACATGTTGCATTATGGGTATAATAACCGTATGACGAGAAGTTACCGCGTCTACCGGCAGAGACAGTTCTCAATGATAATTAATCACAGGTTTAATAACAACGAGGGTTCTCTCACCCGTGTGTGAGTGTCCTTTCATAAAAGTCTCACTCCTATCCATGCGCACGCGATAAAACACACGTGGCATATGCATACATGTATGCGTACGATATCGCACGAACGACACCGATTGGACTCGTGTAACAGTAACGCACGTTCAAGCTTGCCGTGTCTTATGCTACTTATGTATATTCAAATTGATCCCTGCAGGCTGAACGCGTTACAACGACCGATGATGACAAGTTTCGAACGACAATATTGTCCAAATTGCCACGCGCATTAAGGGGTTATATACAGTTAGAAGGCCGAAAAAAGCGAATTTTTCAGATTTTTTTTCTGAGAAAACTTTCAAATTTATTGATCTGAAAATTTGTACACATATTATGCTTTCTTTTAACTGTATTTTAAGACTTACTATTAGTAAAAATATTTATTTGGAAAAGAGCTACAGCTGATCTCCGGGAGCTCCTCTCAAAAAAGACGTTTTGCGGTGATCACTATATCTTTGAACTGGATCCTCAGAAATTAAAAAACCAAACAGATTTCGTTAAAGCAATGTTAAATCTGGTAATTAATCGAAGGAATAAGCAAAATAAATTTTTTTGACAATGTGGCGGTTTCTCAAAAAAAGAATTCGATTTTTGACCAAAATTTCGGCCCTAAATTGTTTATAAAAAAAAATATATTTACCGGTGAGAAAAAATCTTCGATTAATTACTAAAAAATATATTTAAGAAGCTCGTGTTAAAATTTGAGACCAATCGGTTTAGCCGTTTTCGAGTAATGTTGATCACCGACTTTGTAAACACCATTTTGAGAAAAACGCGTTTAAAGTTTGGGGAGAGAAAAATAAAAATTTACCTTTCAGGTATAAAAAAAAACAATAACACACTGTTGCTTTACGCATCTAAATATATTAGAAGGGAACATTTACGATAGGCAGGTGCATAAAAGGGACAGCGTTCCAGGTGAACCCTTTCGCTCCGGCCTTGCACTTTCAAGCACTCTGAAACGCCTTTTCAAATTTGCGTGTAACTTCGGAAATATTCACCGGAACGATATGAAATTTTCTGTGTGTATTCTTAAATATATGTACATTAAGAAAATAAAATAAAAAAAAAATCGATTTTTTGAAAATTCTAACTGTATATAACCCCTTAATGATTACCACCTAAAGTCAGCTTGGACGGTCTAAAATCATACCTATTCTTACGAGTTTTTATTCATTTGGAGCAATTTCAGTTTGAGAGCTTTATTATTCATAATTTCAAGAACGTTTAAGAACTGTTTTCATTAAAATTAATGACAAAAAAAAAAAAAAAACATCGCCCGCATCTCAGATTTTTCTACAAAAACTTTTGTTTCGTTTCGTCAGAAAAATAACATAGCCACCGAAGGATTTAAGGATATGTCAACATTGAAACTCTCAAAAATAGGCTTTTTTCGAAATTTTAACGTTGCCGAGGGAGTATTGAAAAAAAAAAATTCCATCCCAGCCCTTTCGTGCGAGCTGATTTTTTTAGTGAAAAGGTACAATAATCTCGAAAAAGAGGGAAATATAAAGAAGACAATAGCCTTTTTCTGACCCGCCCTAACCTATGTAAAGAAAATGTATTTTTTGAAAATGTTGAAATATAAATTGAACGTCGATATTAGTTATATATATATATTCTGTTTATGTCCATAGGTAAGAGTAGGTATAGTACGTATGTGTGTGTGTGTAGGCTGAGCAATAGCGTACCGGCAGGTAGATCGCCCCAGTGCGTATTGCGGGTTAGCTCTGAACCCAGCGTTTGCTTGACAGCCAATATTTGTATTCAAAGTAATATTAGTAAAGATCCGGGTCTTAATCAAAAATAAACTGCAGTATAAACAAATACCCTGTGTACCTTTTTCATTTTACTTCCACAACCTATATCAGAAAATTTCAATTTTGCCACGCTCCATGAGAGTAGAGTGGGAACCGCCTTGTGCGGTAGAAGAACCAAGTATAAATCATTTAACAATATCGAGGGTGACTAGATTCTGAAATCAAATAAAAATTTAACCGTCGTTTCTTTGTTTTCAAGTAAGAGTATCAGTACACAATGTAAACAAAACTTGTAATCAATGAAATAAAACTTTGTTTTCAGAGCAACGAAATACAGTTGGGCGTAATTTGTCTACCCTAATGAATTAAAAAAAGGGGAAAAAATCTAATCTGTACTCGTATAGTTGTCAAATGAACAGTCGGGTATAGGTATCATACAAATTACGGTCAGTTAGCAGCTTACGTACGTATCTTTACAGTCCGCTAACTTCTTTGGTAGCAACGAAACGCGTGCAGTTTATAAGTAGGTACAAACACATCCTCTACACAGAGAATTGAGGTATCCGAGACATCGACGTATGCGTTTTCTAACCTTACTCAATCACTGCTCTTCACGCGTTATGTATACATGTATATAATGTACTTTGTATATATACACAGTCTATGTAGGTACAAACGGAGTAACGATGATCGTTTTGTAGGCCTCTAAAACCGAGGATCAACAGGTCAGATCCCTTTCTATATGGGATTTCTATTCCATACATTATACGTACACACGAGTATACTGACGTATATAAGTCACGTAGCGATGCTTCAGCTAGCCAGTGACCTGCGCACAAATCCACCTCGTGATGCATATTTTATTTTCAATTTGTACAAATCCAGGCCAGTTGTTTTCTATTGGATTAGCTACGTGTAAGATATTATTCAAGATGCAATATTCGGGTGCGGAAATTTTTCGAAAAAAAAAAAACAATTTTCATCTCTAGCCAAGTATTTGAAAATCAGGACAAACCAATTCATGTCTCGTCACGAGCCATTCTCTCTGAACTTGGTATCTTTTCGCTCTCTCGTACACGCACACAGGAAGATAAAAACGCACTCTCTCTCTCTCTCTTTTCCCCTCACATAGCATCTTTTCCATCAGCAATACGTGCATCTCCGTTTATTTACATCTACCTGTCTTCTCGTTTCATCTCTACAACTACTCGTTAACCGGAGCACGCGAATGACGTCAAGGTAGTCAGTCACCTTCGCGAGCCACTTGAAATAGTCACCGTTTTCTTTCATTATTCTTCTTCTTCTTTTTGTTTTGTCTTTTTTTTCTTTCTCTTGTAGCCTTTCATCCGAAGTATAATATATATATGTGAGAATTTCATACGAGTGATTCGCCTTAATGAATGATTATTACCCTGTCCAACTATTTGGATTAAGCAACAATTATAATAAAGTATAGCAGGTACGAGGATTATCTACGCCGTTGATCGATTTGAATTTTAATTGCCGGATATTCTCATAGAGTGTGAGCATTATACGATCACTAAATAGTCGTGTTTGACCAAACGTTTGATTAAGAATGTTCCTTCTTTTTTTTTCCCCCCGATTTATCATTCCTTTTTTTCCTTCTGCATCTTCTACATGGGATCATCGTACACGCTCGCAGTTTTATTTTCTCGCTTTTTCATGTCAACAATTTTTTTCCCCACTCGTATAACGTATACCTATAATACACACAGAAGAAACCCAGGTGAATTTTCTGTACGCTGATATATGTATACATGTATGTATATTTGTATATGTATAATGTATGTACAGATCTATAATAAATCTATCCGCGATTAGAGTTCGTACAAACTGACTCGTTGCTTTAGCTAGTCTCGAAAGCCTGCAGCCTGCTAGAAAAGAGCAATTTAACCGCGCGATTATTACCGAGTATAACATCTGACGTTAATCGGTTTGCGCTGAAGCGCGGATGTGTAATAGTTCGTGTGGGCTTGAATATAAAAATATACATCATCTAATTGGCCGTTACACTACTATGTATCTATGAGTGAATATCGATATTAATAAATATAAGCTTAAGAAATATTATCTATGGTGCGTAACATCATTGTATATTTATAACAACGGACATGGACAAATTACGTTACTACAATAAAATAAATTTCATGTGCGTATGATTTAGTGATTCGCTAAAGAAAAAAATTCCCCTGCAAATTTCAGCGCGATCCAATAAGATTTAGAAGTGCCGCTTTTGAGTTTTCCTTTTTACAGTGTAATAACGCGTAGAAAAAAAAATGCTTCGCTCAACTCACCGTCAATTTCACGTCGAAATTTAGACGGAAATGAAAAATATCAAGGGACCTTTTTTACAAATTTTTACTTCAACAATTTTTTTGGTCGAAAAATGATATTTTTTTTTTTGCATAATCGTATATATTTGAATTATTTTATTTTTTTAACTGAAAAGGTGTTTTAACTCGCCAAATTTTTTCTCTCTGTTAGAAGTTGGACAGTGATGTCAACAGATGCGGCAACGCAAAAGCCCTCGATTTCGGAGTCGTTCACTACTTATACGCACCATGGCGCTAATTTGTTATTAACTTCAATGAAAAAATTCTAAAATGTTGTTAAAACTATAAACAATAAAGCCCTCATAGTGAGATTGCTTCAAGTGTTTTTTTTTTCTTTAAAAAAAAAACTTCTAAAAATAGATATGATATTAGACCATCCAAGCATTGATAGAGTTGGAACGGAACGCCCCACGCATAATCCGCCCAAATGAATCAAGTAGCAGTCCAGCTGTAGCCTTTCAAAGAATGTGCCGAGCCTCAACCCGGCTAATAATGCCTGCATAGCGACGCACGAATCTCAGCTTGATAGGCACTCGGTATTTGGTTCATCGAGCATCGCTAATGTGCAGAGCGTATTCGTGGGTGTATGAAATACGTAGCTACGAATGTATGGAGGTAGGAGATGAAGCGTATGTATATATATATACATGTATACATATGCATATATACGTATATATATATACACATTATATAGAAATAATCAAACGTTGGTAATAAATAATGGTTTCGCCGAGGCGGCTACCGCCGGTGTCTTATAACTCATCCGAGAGGCCCTCGACCCACGTCTCGTCCTACTGCTCCCGAAGATAGTAATAAATCCGCAAGCGCTGCTATCCGAGGCATTAATTGCATTATAAATTGTCCGTGCCCCCGTATTGAAGAAAAGGCCCCTGCAGAGCACACAATGCCCCCCAAAAAAAGACGCCCCTGATTATGCCCGTATCCACACCGTGCGGACACCAATCGACAACGCGACGGACGAATCAAACTTATTATCTACCGTGCAACGTGTCCTTTTTTATTTCTCGATTTTACTATTACAATTGGTTAATAATGTCCTCTTATGGCAGTGAACTGCAGGTGAAACCGCTTCTACCGTAACGTTCTCAAGCCCGTAATTATATCATAAAATCAAGTGCCGAAAGCAAATAAACTTATGCACCACGTTTCTCAATTATTAATTATATTCGTGTGTATGTAGGTAGCTTTAACGAATCTATCGCCGGGATAAACTAATCTCACAAAAAATATACGATTTGATTATTCCAACCTAAACACCCTCAAGTAAATGTTATTCACGGTTAGAAAAAAAAAATATTCCAGCAGGTCCACTAAAATTTTTGGATTGATTAAAACCATTATTTAATGTATTACTAAGTGAGAAAAAAAAAGTACAAAGTGCAAATTAAATGTTGATGTGACAATTTAAATATTAAAATTACATTAATTGGTGTCAAATTTACCAAGAGAAATGTAACAAATAACATAAATACGTAAGACATTCAGTTTAGTTAAATTTTTCCAACAGTGATATCGAGTAAAGTCTTGGTCAATATGATTGATAAATAAATCATTTCCAATCACGTTGACTTAAAAGTTGAAAAAAAAAAAAAATCTCTTTCCAGTGAGTATCCGATGCACGCATTACCATAATTGTTTAGAAAAAATATTGTAAAATATTTATACAACGTTTCAAAAAACCCGGGTGACATTTATGATAAATATTATGAATCTATTAGGAACCGGATTTCAAATCCGAGCGTACAGTTAGCAAGTATTTTTTCGTTCAATTATATATTGACAAAATACATGAGGATATATCATTTACTAAACAAGTTGTGAAAATTTTTTCTCTCAACATTTTCTATATCTATAGGATAAATTCTAATACAGGTATATTAAAATCAGGTTTTTGAATCCAAGCCAAATATCACTGTTAAAAATGAAACATGAATTTGTCAAAATTTTATATATTCTATTAACGTTTCTGCATTCGCTTTGTTAAATTATGGTTATAATATACAATCATACCCAAGCAAGTTACATCACGCTGAATATATATTTGCTGATTTATAGAAAAATATTAATTGATTAAAACGGTACTGTCAAACGAGATTTTGTAGAACATCTGCAGAATTGCAAATAGAGGAAGTAAGATAAAAAAAACGAAAAGTTGAAACAAGCCAACCGTCAAGAATGAGTTTAAAGATTCAAACCTATAAAAATCTGATTACGAATTCGCTGTTGCAGGTTTACGAAGTCTTCCTGCACTCTGATGTATGCGAGGATCATCAACGACAATATATGTATGCAGGGATACAAGTTGCATAAAATATTGTGTATAATATATGCCGTATAGACGGAGAACACAGGGTATAAAGGATAATCCGTTGCGGAGAGTCGGCGCGGTGAGAAGAGGATGAAGAAAATCAAGGAGCGGCTTGTGGGTTCGAGTTGTAACAATTTGCCGGTAGGTAAATATCCCTCGATCCGAATACATAAAATATCCTACCCAACCCACGAGGAGGATAATTGCAAGATGTATCGAGCATTGAGTAATGCAACGCGTTGGTGGCGGTCTTAAAGAGCGGAGCGGCATGCACGCGGTGCACACGTGGTGCGGGTGCGTGAGTATAAGGAGGAATAAGGCTGACGTAAGGATACATTGGCACAGGCGTAATGTGTGGAACGTACGGTTAGGTATCTATGTATAAAAGACATTACAGCAAGCTATCGAGAGTTCGCGAGGCGCACGAGCTAAGCTGAATGACATCATAATGCCCGTGTAACCTCGGGGCATGAATTCAGCGAGAAGTTCGCTCGCGTACGTGTGTTCAAGAGTTCATTCGATTAGAAGTTATAGCGCGTGAAGCATAGTTGGAAAAACTTCAAGTTCATATAACGCGTTGCCAATGCTAAAATGGGCGTATAAATATTTTTTTTTAATATTTTACTTTATAATCGCCAATCGTTCCGTAGAATTATTTTCAAGCTAAATATTGCAATAAAAAAATACACGTCCTTTTGGTTTTAAATAGCTCTCTAAAGCTAAAAGGGCGGATGAGATTATATAAAAGCTCTTTTGACATTGGCGCCGCGACATATCGACGCGCAAGACATTTCTACTGATCTATGTTTGCGAGCTCGATTGAGAAGATAGATGAATCGAAAATCGATGTATCCCGAGCGGGAATGTTTACCAAACTCAGGGGGTCGATTATGTAATTTCACTTTTGACATTTCCCACCATCCAAGTAATCTGATTGGTTGACTAAGCTTTACAAACTAAGCACAATGCTTGGATGGCCGTAAATGTGAAAAGTAAAATTATATAATCTAGACCCGTACGAGGTCATGCCTGATATTAACCTGACCAGGGCCTGATGACAACCTGACGAGGGCCTCAAACTTCACGTCTTGGTAATTGTAAGGAATGCCTGAGGCCGACCTGACCAGGACCACGTGAGGCACGCCTGATTCCAACTTGATCAGGACCTGATCAAATTTCCACCGGGGATACTTTTTGTTTATGTGATTACGATACGATATAAGCACATTGACTAGGTATTCACCAAATTTCGACACTCGCTCATCAGTTGTAACGGTTTTTCATGTCGGAACGTTCGAAAATATTCAAAAACCTAGGAGAAAGAACATTCGCGAGAGTAACTTAGACATACCGAGGATCAGTGATTCTCACCACATCATCATCATCCATCGCAAAGTATATTTTTCATGAACTGACCCACCAACCTTATCCTTAATCGATGAGGTTCTGCTCTACATGCTCAACTGACGGGAATGAGGAAGTAGAATACGAATATAAGAATAATATGGGAAGAAAAGTATCCTGTAGATACCCAATGCTACGTGCGGAAGAGAATCGTGCGATGCGGTAGTGAGAATAAAACGTCACAGGAATATCACCGTTGGCGTTCATGCATGCGGCAGACTCTAGATTCTGCACTTACGAGATACGCTTCTGGTGCTGCACGCGTTGACCATCCAGCATATAAAGGATACGGAGGACCATCCCTCCTCCTCGTCCTCCCCGTCCTCGCCTGCTTCCAAGTCTCTTTTTCTCCATTACTCTCTTTACTTCGGGCAATATCGTCGAAGAGAAGCTTCTGAGCGACCAGTCGTCCCTCCTCCCTTCGGCTGCAGCATCGCAGACAGCGGGAACTCTGATAAGTTGCGCCATGGCACGGACAAGGATACACGACCGACAGCTCCAACTATCTGGATAAAATGATGAAGTGCTACCGGTACAAACTGCCGACGCTGCCGCATCGCAGGGGCGGCATTATCCTTCTCCACCTCGCTCTTCTTCTTCTTCTTCTTATTCTTATTCTTCTTCGAGCCTTATTGCCGCGCCCGAAAAACGGCTGAGGAATTTCAACCTCGAGTTACAACGCTCAACGAGAAGAGAAAAACTATTCCCCGCAGATCAAGCTACGCAATAATTTCAACGGTGACGGTTAAAAAACACCTCATACAATAACAATTCCTCTACTCTTCAACACTCGCGACGACCTTCAAGTCGTTCTCTACAATATAATTGTACCTATAATTGAAGAGAAGGGTCGGAGCTCCGCGTGGAACGTGGATGAAGAACAAATGGGGCATGGTCGGATTACTACGGATTTTGACACTCACCATTTTGAAGTTTACTTTTGGATACGCGCAGGTGTTCGATTATAGATGTTAGAGGTCGACGACCGCTGCTACTTGTTCCACCCCCGCTGCTCCCAGGGGAGTCTCGCTCCGAACCGTCCGCCAGGTTGTCACGGTTCTGGAAAAGTAAAATGGAATTTCTCGTTTCATCAATGGACCATACTTCACGGACACGACTAACAACGAGGATAAAGTTAGTAAAGTTACCGTAACGATGCACACTGAGAAAAAATCGTTTCGCACTTTGCAACTTTCGGAATATCTGAAATTTAGTAAACGATGATAAACAAAATATACTCTTATTTTGAAAAACGGACTCCTTGAAAGTCATTCTAAAATTGCGCAACAACGATTTGTCCCAGATCTTTCGTTACGTTAACGTTACTAATTTCAGCCTCGTGATTCGCAAGCGTTCAGTTTTCTCTTATCGCCATGCATCGATCTCGAAAAATTGTGGGTATATTTTTCAAGCTCGATATCGACCTGAAATCTTTATTGTTATTTGTATTGTTATTAACGGGTTATATATAACTAGTCAAGAGGCCGAAGAAATCGATTTTTCAAATATTTCTCATCCAGAGACATTTCAATTTATTAATACAAAAATTTATACACATATTGGGGTAACGTTGAACTTCATTCTGATATTTTTTATTTGTAAGACTCATGATTTTTAAAGCGGCTATAGCCGATTTCCGCAAGCACCTCTAAAACAAGGCGTCTTATGATGAGATATTTCTAGACTAGATCATCCGAAATGAAAAAACAAACAATATTTAGCTAATATAAGGTATTACCTAGTCTTCGATCGAAGGAATGAGCAAAATATTAATTTTCAACAAAAAACAGAGTCTTCTCAAAAAAAAAATTCGTTTTTTCATCAAAATTTTAGCCTTAATTTGTCATAAAATACACAATATTTACCAACAAGAAAAAACCTTCGATCAAGGACTGAAAAATATATTCATAAAGCTGGTGTGAAAGTTTGAGACCGATCGGTTCAGCCGTTTTCAAGAAATCTTGTTCACCGACTGTGAAAACATGGTTTTGAGACAAACGCGCGCAAAGTTTCAAAAGCACTTTCAAACACTCCGAGGCGTTTTTCCAAACGTGCGCTTAACTTGGAGAATATTTTCTCGGATCGACATGAAATTTTCTGTGCATATACTCGAATCCATAATACATCCAATACAAAAATGAAATTAAAAAAAAAAATCTGTTTCAAAAAAATCCCGACTAATCGTAAGTATAATAATACCTCTAATGATCCATCGATCCTCGATATAACGTATTCGAATATACGTTCGATCCCGACGCGAAGATGAAATTGAATTTCCTGCCTAGAAGCCGATATGTACCCGTGTCACGTATACCGTAACGTTTATCCGAACACGCGGTTACACGGTCTGTCTCTAACCTAGTAGAGCATCGCTTGGACGAGGAACCCGAAGGCCGCTGCAGCTACCCAACGCACCGCCAGCCCGTCCGCAGCTCGTATAATGCGTGCGTGGCGATAGATAATTTTCCAAGACACCTCCACGGGTAATTACAGCAAATTATACCAACCGATTATGTGCATATTTCACCCGAATAGCTGTAATAAACTTTGGGATTACGCGATTCACGGTTCAGAGGCTCAAGTGACCCGAGATATGAATACGTAATTATATGCGAATCGGCGATACGTCTACCGGGCTTTAACTACTTACCCCGCGGTACATCAATTACATAATACATATATGTATATATATATATATATTTAAAATATTCTACAATTATTCGGAACTTAATTGATCGCCGATAAAACTTTTCCCTGCAATAGCTAATTTTCAACTCGTTCTTTACCACGGTATATGTCAACGGAAGCACACAAGTTGCATCATCGTCAAGAAAATCGAAAGTATACGATCCCAATATTTCTTCTTCCAATTTTTTTCACCTCGTCTCCTCGACGCGAAGAATTCAATTTCACACAATACCGAAGACGGATGGCCCTGCACGTACCGCGAGATAGGTTATACGTACATGTATAACGTTAAGGTGAGTCGGACGAACGAACGGCAGATATATAATTAGAGAGTATAAATCTATACGCTGCGAGCTAGCGGTATATGTATAGTATGTACGCGAGAAGATGTACACAGAAATTGTTATTTATAAGTTTCTATTCACTGCGGGCTAAAAAACAAAACAAATTTATCAGCATACGAGATTGACATACGGATCGTATACCTCGCCACAACCACGGCTGTCACGATAACACCGAGAACGAACTACCGACCGCAACCCCTACGGTACGTAATAATCGTCAAATGCAAGATTATTGAACGAGAGACGAATTCGTCATGGTTACTAAACGAATTCTGCGAAGAGGAAACAACACTAGGTTTTCAATATATCGTCGAGCAAGAAAAGGTGAAAATAGAAAATAAGGTTCTTGTCCAAGGGATTTGATGTACACCTGATTTCAGGATTACAAAGGTTTCAGGAATTTCAATAGATTTATAAAGATTTTAATGATTTCAGACAATTTCAAAAGGTCACAAAAGACCTCGTGGGGTTTCGAAAGATTTCAAAAAATTTCAAAAGATTTCAAGAAATTTCACACGTGATTAATCCCTCGTTCTTATCTAATTAGATAATTGGATACAAGCCGATTCTGAAATTGAAGCTTATAACTTCGAGAACTGTATTTTTCAGGAATTTATCAAGGTACGCTTGTCTTGACTTGAGGAATTTGTCCTGGAATTGTAACAGAATCAACGGTACGACATCGAAGACTCTCCGTATTCGCCGTGGTATAGGAGTAGGTACAACTTAACCTAACCAAACCTAAACTGACGTAAGCCAAACCGAACGAACGAACGACTCTACGAAAAAGAAAAGTGCGAATTATGGGGGGATCGGATCGATTTCCTGTAACACGTAGCGATGTCGTCCAAGGAAGCTTATCGTCTCCTTGCGAGGTCCACCAGCATTGCACTGATTACAGACTGTTATACAGCGTGATGTTAACGTTTAGAATCGTCGGGATTACAAGCACAGCACGAGTATAACGCTACATCTAATACTCGACGAGGCGGTGATCGTGGACTGCAGGATGCTGCAGACCCATACGAACGTGGGCCGCACACTGCAAGACCCCGTTAATAGAATACTTCAATCCATTTCCGAGAGGTCGTTAAGCGGCGTCATTAACGTCGATTACACGCCGCTATACGTATAGGTGACAGATTTTCAATCGAACCGCAACAAGAGTTGGTCATGTCATTGGACGGACATCCCTGCAGCACGCGGATGTCGGACCCAAGGGTTTATCGACTCTGCCGAGGTCATAGAGCTGTAATTACAAACACCATCCAAGAGCCCATCGAGATAGGGTTCAACTCTGCGAGGAACGGAGAACAAGCCAAGCGGCAAAACTGCATCTAGAAGGTATGCTGAAAAAATAACGAGAACTTTCACGTCTTTGGAAATCATTTTTATCACTCGTCTACAACAATATCGTATCCCCTTCAAAACAGTCCCGATTATGCTTATACCGGTAAGATTTCCGTCGAAATGTAGTCGAATAAGAATCTAAAAAAACACACACACAAATATTCTCAACAAGTGACAGAAAGTTTGCACAAAGTTTAAACTAATTCTGAGAGCGTCAGGCTTTTGGTCAGATCAATCCGGCGTGGAATGCCTCATATTCCAACTTTACAGCAGCATTAGGATGTGACCAGTTGACTTGTTCAAAGTTGGTCCGTTGGGACAAATCAGTACCAAGTATGAAAAGCATGCCGAACATTTAAAAAAAATTCCAAATTCCAAAGAGTCCTGAATTGCACGCAGCAACGGTTAATGATTTCAACTTTCAACCACTTCTCCGTCTCGAATGACCATAACTAGATATCCGCGGAGTGATCTTTGACCGGTGACCGTTCACCACTGTAAGTTGCACCGCCGGGTCACGTGGAGAGTTAGCTGGGTCGAGGACATCCGGTGCTGGAGGTATAAATAAATACACACATATAATGCCTACCGCAGAGCGACGCGCGAATAGAGTATAGGTTTGAAGAAACTCCATAGGCATAATAACGTGTATGTATATGTATAGCGTGATATGGTGTATATATCCTTTCATGGCGGCTGCGTATAATATACCTATGTTACACTACGAACTAGTAGCAATTAAAATATCTGCTAATTATGACATGTGCTTACTCGGCACGGGGCAAGGTAGTTACTAATTATTTATGCGCAATTACACATGTGCATCGGGCGTTTTCATTTGTGTGCGCGCATGTGTGTGTATGCGCAAAACTATTGTAACTGCATTAGCATACTATAAAATGCGTACAATAAAAGCAATTTCAACCAATTTATGCAAGTGTGAATATACACGTAGTGGATTGAAATTAAACGACGCTTCACGCGTAATTATTACGTGTATACGGTAGAATTATCTTAATATATATAAATCTCGTGTCACGATGTTTGTCCTCAATGGACTCCTAAACCACTTAACCGATTATAATAAAATACGCACACCATGTGCAGTTCGATCCAACTTGAGAGATAGGATAGTTTAAATCTCAAATTATAGTCGCAATTTTAATTTATTGCTAATTATTTGTCTGTTATTATTCGACAGTCACAATTATCTGTTAACTCCAAATCATTCTAACAGATGTCGATACCTTTCGACTGGGTTGAGTAAGTAATCAATAGATGGCGCTGCTATGGTAAATCTACGAACGTGTCATATAAGCTACATTTTAACAGCATAACTAGCAACCCATCCCGGCTTCGCACGGGCATATAATAATATAATAAAAGAAAATACACAATGTTTACAGTGAGTTTCTAGAAAAATAACATTTATATTATTACTTAATATTATTATATGCCCGTGCGAAGCCGGGATGGGCTGCTAGTGTACATATATATATATATATATGAATACATGAGACAATTTTACGATGAGTAATAAATTGCGCTTTCGACACACAACGTGGCGAGCTGGTACCAATATATTAATTAGCCGGTTGAACGATTTTTTATGTATACATTTGTGTATTGACTAATTGAACTAAACAATCTGTCGTCTAGTCGTACCAGAACAAAATAAAGAGAGAGGGAGAGATGGAACGCAATCGTTCAACGATTCTCTTTATCAAACTTTCACTCTCTTTACGTTCAGTTAATATTCACAACTGGAAAATCCAAGCATCGACTTCCTTCGATTCGATCAAGCCGAGTACAGGAATGTGTAACGTAATATAATATAATATAATATAATGTAATGTAATGTAATGGCGATCAGAGAGAAGAGTAGAGAAAAGCAAAGGAACTCAGGGCTGAATGTACCATAAAAAAGAAAACAAGTCGATGGGTGAGGAAAAACGATGCCAATATCGGCGATCCGCGGTTGCTCGCGGTAATGAGACGATTGGTCACACCTGCGCAGGCACAGAGCTATGCAGGTTACTTCCCCGGTTCGTTCGCGAGTTAGCGCAAATAGGCATAAGTATTATAGATGCACGTGTGTACAACAATATCGTAAGGTGGCTACTACATGCCTAGTTTATACCGCCGCGCCTCTCACCCGACACGATCGACCCGATTCACCTGGAACTATACTATACTATAATATACTCGACGTACTTGCCTACATACAACAATATTTGTACATGCAAGTATACCGATATTCGCGATTACCGCGGCTGCACCATATAAGGGGTTATGCCTGGTCAGGAGACCGAAAATAAGCGATTTTTCAAGGAATTTTCATCAAGAGACACTCCAGTTTATTATTGTAAAAACGTATATGCGTATTGGAGTAGCATTAAACTTCATTATGATACTTTTCATTTGTAAAGATAATAATTTTTAGAGCTGCTATGGCAACTGTACAAAAAGGCGTCTTGTGGTGAGCAAGTTATACGTGGACTGGATCAGCCACCACTGGATCAGTGAGAAAACAAAAAGGGTTTAGTTAATATAAGGTATTATCTGGTCTTTGATCGAAGAAATAAGTGAAATATTAATTTTCAACAAAACGACGGCGTCTCAAAAAAAAAAAAAAAACAATCGATTTCCCATAAAAATTTTCGCCATAGTTTAGTGATAAAATGGAAAACATTTATCAGCGAGAAACAACCTTCAATCAAGCACTGAAAAATATGTTCACAAAGCTCGTGTAAAAATTTGAGCCGATCCTTAAAAAATACCTCAATAATTTTTTTTAGATTTTTAGAACTCATTGTTGAAGCAGGATATCGCTTTTTTGGAGCTGGGGTGAATTTCACCCCGTGTGGCCATTACGCGATTCAACCAAAGTGTGACCAATCATGCTTAATGATTTAACACGCGGATGCACCAAAATTCAATCTGTCACACACCGACTGGAAGAATCGTTAAGCGATCAGCGATCGTGCCGCAACGTAAGGTGAATTTTAATTGGCAAAAATAATAATTGCGAATGATCATGCACTCGAGAAAAGCCATCCGCAATATCGACGTAAAATACAGAATTTGACGGGTATTGGCTGCACCATGTCGTCACGTATTGTTGGCACATTTCTGCTTCTTCCTCTTCTTCTTCTCCTTCCGACAAAAACACGTACCGACATACATACACGTGGCGTGGCGCATGTATGTACGTTTCAAAGAACCAGATGTCGATAATTAACGAGAGGTACCCATTGACGGGTAAGCCTGGACGACGTCTCTGCGTGTCTGATTCTGAGTAGAAAAAGCAAGGCTCAATTACAGCTACTGTTTCTAATAAGTCTCTATTGATGCGGTTCGAGTAGGCACCGCAATATCGACGCTGCAACAACAGTTCCAGGAGCAGTGGCTACACGGTCCACGTGTTCGTTACAGTAACGGTTACGATGTTACGAGGTGAGCTCCGTGGTGTTACTGCCATGGTTACTGGCCGCGAGCGTATAATACCGGCAATTAGATCCTATTCAAAAGCGGCAAAGTCAAGGCTCTTGGCGCTTGCACAATGAAAATTTCTCCGATAAATACATCTTGGCTAGTGCGCGGCTGTATAATGGTGGTCACAAGTATGACCGACCATAATGCTTTTGATTATTACGGGCTCCTAAGTCCTGCCGCCGCAAGAGTCAGCGATATTATATTTTCTTCCGCAACGTTTTATTCACCGCTAATCGTAGGTCTCCAAACATCATCTCATTCACCGGGCCTCCTTGTTTGTTCGGCGATGATCGTGATATGATAAATTAGCTCGCGTACGGTCGTAAATTAAAACGATCTCCGGGCTTCGACAGTTTCATTTCGTTCGTGTTGATTATACCTCTGATTATGCAATATTCAACTTTCAGGTAAAAAATTCAAGATATGCTGCAGACGCTGCTACGTTAATCTCAAAATAACTCGACTACGTTCCAGACGCATCGATGACTTTCTCCTCCCAATTACGCATTCGATCATCCAAAGATATTTAAATTTTTAATTTTTGATATACATACAAAGACATATGTACACAGTTATGTACAAAGTGTTTTTCGGATCAAACGTTATCTCGGCGTCATTTTCTTAAAAAAAAAAAAAGAACTCCTAAAAATAGGTATAATTTCAGACCCTCCAAGCTGTAACCTCTCATTAAATGAAAGGGCACAATGCACAATTAAATGGCTAGCTAAACAATACGAGGAGGCAAAGATATAAGAAAGAGAATATGGAACACGGGCCGAACGATCATATGGGAGGATGGGTTACATCTCTTAGAAATATGATGTTCCAATCAAGTTCCAGCGATGCTGAGCACTAATCACTACCACGCCAGATGCTGGTTGAAACAGTAAAGATTTGTTGATTATTATGAAATCATTAGCCGGTAGGTGGTCCAGCGATTAGTCCGAAACGTGTACGCGGCAGCGCTCTTGTGCCTCGTGTATATAATTAAGGACAGATTACTCTAATACCAAATCGACGAACACACATCCTGCACCTTGAACTTTGCATGCCGAAGAATGCCCGTTAAGTACCATTTAAAATTAGAGAGGATTTTTCTCTCCGACTCATCGAGTCTGCTGAAGCTGGTCAAGGATGCGAATAGAAAGAGGAATAAGATATCGGTGCAAAAGTTAAGAATTGTTTCTCTTACTCCTGCACAAGAACAACAGCTTGAGATAAGGCGAGGATATAACGCAACGGTTTTAGGCACGTAGAATCGACCGCGTGACTTTGCTCTACGTATAAGCATGGAATACACGTTTCATTGAATACTTTACATGAATGTCAAAATGTCAGAGCTGCACACGCTTGGCTAGTTCGCGGAAATATGCAAGTTTATCAGCGCCATACGGAGGGATAGACTCGCGGACATTCTCTCATAAATAATAACACTTTAGCTGTTTTAACCACGCATAGTATACTCATTGCCTCGAGCCTCATTCGTGCTTGAAACCATTCGGATACAGAATGCAACATGCAAGGTAAACGGATTGTTCGGGAGTAATTGACAGTTCCAAGATGGCAAAGAAATATTTCAAGAACGTTTCAAGTCCTTTGGTTCAATTCCCTTTAGCTTGCTAGTTCAATTTCTCTTCAGAAATGAAGGACAGCTTCTATTATTCCCCGATTGACCAACAATACTGAAGAATTAACTTTGCGTAAAGTGAGCTAATTTCTTGAGCTTGGTACATTCATGGTGTCCGGTAAAAAATCCGTAACTAATTCAAGGACATTTCCAGGACCTCAGGGACTTTCAGGAGCACTGGACGCCATGTAGGTACATGGTTGCCACTGAATCGGTTCAAACGCCATTCTTTAAACACGATAAGTTACGTACGACCTGGTGTTACGATATAGTATACCTGCCTATCTGCCTATGTATCGTTTAATTTTTCCTCTCTCGTTTTACTCAATGGTTTCTGTTAAACAGCTGCTCCTGGATACACTCGCGCGGTTGGGAGGAAGTCATACGACTATCCGTATAGGTATGCAACGCCGGTATAAGGGTGGCGAGACCATTAACTCTCTACGGATTCTATTCACAGCCCAGCACATTAATCAAACCACTCTCCACGATCTGTACGACTTATTTGTACCTTCTATTGGTGCTGCTGCTGCCGCTGACTTCCACGGCTACCGTGGTTGAGATTCACTCGTGGATACAGTGCGAAGAAAATGAACGCTCGTTTTCGAAATCCGAATATATGTACAACGTTGAAGTCATGGAGACTACACAAGGAGACCAAACTCAAGTGGGACTTCTCACAGTAATTACACACGTTAGGTTTATTTTTTATACCACCAACGTAGTTAATTTTCCTTTTGCGCCGAAGTGTCATTGGTTGCAGGGATGATCTTCCAATGAGATATTATTGGTACTCAAATTCCTAGCTCCACTGTCTTCGGTGTGTACGGAACGCTAGTGCCATCTTGTTTTAGGCAGATATTTGTTTCCATGGAGTTTGGTCTCCTAGCATGGTTGAAACGTCATAAAGTGATTGTAACTTTTGCCGGGCTTCTGTGTACGTGAATTCAGACAAGCTGTCTGCACGTTCGTGATTGGAAAATGACGCTATCCAACATTGACGAAGATGATACAATCGTCGCTAAATCGCACTGATCTCTTGGCGCGAATGGATGTGCCACAGTAGCCAGGAAGTCGTCGATCTGCGGTGTATTTACGTAAGATCTGAGAGAAATTGATAGAAATAAAGAGAGATGATGCCGCCTAATGTCTGTTCAGCTCAAGTCCACGTGGAAAGAAGGTATATGAAAGCGGCTAAGCTTTGGTCCACATTAATTAACCCGCTCCTCCTAATTGTGCGTCTTATTTATAACATGCTGCGGCCATTTGTCGGTCAGTCCGATCTCTACCCCGAGCTACCATTTCGTATTACCTTTAATGCTGCTGCGGTTGTTTATGCTTAGCGGCTATTATCTGGTCCCGATGCCATGGACGGCGTTTTTATTTATTCCGTTGAACCGAGACGTGCGTATATCAGAAGAAGAGAGAGACTCCAGCAGGGTTTCAGCTAGCTCCAGAAGTCCGGAGCATGCAACCTCCCGCCGAGTTGGCCAATCTCGGAATTCAAACCGATCCATCATATCGTCTATACGTATACCTCTACCTGCAGCTTCATTTTCTCTTAACGCTGATCAAGCCACGTTCGTTACCGTGCTACCGTGCACGCCTAAACTTTTTCTTCTTCAAAGCTTCGACGTGCACCTGATCGGAAAGTGCTATTAAGGGCTTATACCCAGTCGGGATTTTTATATTAATCAATTGAAATGTTTCTTCATGAAAAATCCTTGAATATCGCTTTTTTCCGGCCGCCTGACTGGGTATAACACCTTAAAGTCTTGTACAAACCGAAATCGAAAAATCTGTATTGAATTGAATGACCAGATTTCAGCAATCGTTATACACAGTTCAACGAGACACCGCATCCTACGAATTCGTATAAATATTTCTAGAACCTGATCCGCAGATTTCTCTGTTACCACATCTCACCGTCCACCAAATCTCTATCTTCAAATGAATAGACGCTGAAACTACAGTGTCATACAGGCGCTAAGAAAGAGGTTAAATTTTCTCACTAGTTAGCTAGAATCTCGATCCCTCAAGCATCTGGAGCGTCAAGTAACTCACAGGTACGTACCTGTAAGTTAATCCGGAATAATCCAGTGCTCGGTTGAAGAAATAAAAAAAAAAAAAGAAATGAGAAAAAAAAGTGACGAGCCGTATGGGAGCGAAGAGCGAGCGAAGAGGATAGATAGGATGCAGTGGGCAGGCATCAGGGTCAGCCCTGATGAACCGGCCACGTGAATTACTAATTAGACTCGGTGGCAATTAGTAATTACGGTAGCCCTCCGCTCCTTGGCCTCCCGGCCTCCCGGCACCAATCAGGTGCGCCACGGGAGGGAGGGAGGGGGGGGGGGGGGGGGGGGGAAGGCGCCTCGAGTCGAGCACGGTGTTATCATAAGTCGGGTTTTTCATTGATGGCGAGGTTTGCCCCGTCGCCGCTGAAAGAGGGGAACCGGTCTTATAACACGGGGGCTGAACATTTCTCCGTGCGGCAAGGGCAACGACGGTATAGCTGGAGGTATAAGGTGGGTACAAGTCGGGGAACGAGCCGCTACCGGTCTGCCTCGTACACGCTGCCGCGGAAGCCAATTAAAATGCTAAATATTTAATGCAAACGAGCCATTTTTTGCAATTTTATATTTTAATAAACGGCGTGTTTACAAGCGATCGAGACTGTATTGTAATACGTATATGTATATTCGGTATCTCAGGCTCCGATTTTATTATCATCGTTTTCAACGTCAACATTTTTCATTTTCTTTTTCTTTCTTTATTGTTACGCGGTGTCTAGCGTCAGTGACACGTCAAATTCCATGAGAAAAGTAAACGTTTTCTAAGACTCATTTCAACCTAACATTACCAATAAATTCACTTTTTCATGAAAATTGGTCAAAAAATTTTAAGACATCAAGAGTCTCCTACGTAAGTTAAAATAGTCCAATTTTTCTTTCAGCTCAATTTTGATTAAACTCAATTACCATATATATATATATATATACACACACATATGTGCATGTATCAATGAACACTCCAATCGTATGAAACTAACGGAAGATTAGGATCAGCCATTCTTTCGAAACATGAAGGTAAGAACATCAGTCTGAGGGTATTGACTGTTTTTAGTACTTGTTTCCATTTTTCAATTCTTCATTTCTTAAACACTTCCAAAAATCATATTTTTCGTCGATTATACCCTTTTCACACTAACCCTTGTCTTAAGGAGCGTAATTTTTATGCATTTCAAAGAATCTTACACCAGTGAGGAAGAGAATATGAAAATTCGAGGACACATACATATCCGAATTCCCTGATAATTCCCAGTCTTTCAGATTTCTGTGACAGCTAGACATCCTGGACTTTTACTTCTTCTATTCTAACCTTTTCACATACTTGTACTTTTCTTCAATTTCACGTTTATATTCATCAAAATTTTAGTACGGATCACGAAACGATTCCCCTGCAGCTTGTCAATGTATCTTTATCTTTTTTTTTCTATCTTATTGTAACTCTGACTTCCGTCTTATTACACCGACAACGCAAGAAAAAAAAAAGAAAAGAAAAGTTCGAAATTTTGTCTTAGTTGTTCCGAAAATTCGAGTAAAATTCCCAAGCGTGGATGATACATTTTACACATATGTAATATAATATAAAAATGTATCCGCACGGTAATAACGCGGGATGCAAAAATGAATAAAAGTGATAAATAAAAATCGGGCGAAAGGACGGCAGCAAAAAAAAAGGTACTAAAAAAAAATTGAAAATGAATGAAAAAAAAAAAAATGAATAAATAAAAACAAACTAAAAAATGGCGGTTATTTCAGGGTGCAACAAATGGAGCGGAGGAGAAAGATAGCTCGAGGTGATGCATTGCGGTAAAAGGCGTAAATCAAGCAGCGGCGACTGATTCCAGTGGTTCCAGCCCACGCCTCGCGTTATATCAGGCGAACCGGCATATTTATTACGACCCATACTGGCTAGATTGGAACAGCTACGGAGTACAATTCCCTCTTCTGATCCGCTCTGCGGGCTCGGTTCTCTCTTCCTATACGCCGCATAACGCCGCGGTTTAATCGTAAGCCGAGGCTGCCTAGTGGACCAAGAAATAAAGATTCCGCATCGGGCAGCATGCAGATATCACATACGATCCGTGATCCATGGCCGGATTCACGGTATACGTATGACTATAACGCATATCCCTTGCATTGATAACAGTTATTCGCCTACTACACGGCCTCTCGATACGCAGGAAGAAGAAGGAGAAGAAGAAGAAAAAGAAAAAGCAGGAGGATGATCAATCGCATCGGGAGACCCGTTTGTCGCAAAAAAAGAAAAGACATTCGCGTTTCCATCTATGGATAATTTATTATATAAATCGTGTTACCGTTTCGTTTTTGTTTTTTTCTCTCACTTTTACAACGACACATCGGAGGAGCGATGTCAGAAAAATCCGAACACAGAGGTAACTAAGCACAATAATTATTAGATGCTCTTTGAAAGGTGCTTAATCTAAGTCGAACGAATTTTATCTTTGTTTTATTACAGACAAGTGTGTGAATTGAATTTTAATATTAGCGATTGAAGTAAAGAAGGAATAAGAAAGAAAATAATAATGCAAAGCATCGTTTTATTTTGCTGTCCAACTTTTTTCCATACGATGCAAAATGTCAGATGTAACGATAACATATTGTATGATACAGTATGTACACGTAATTCGTTTATTTTATACATACCAGTCTGCCTAATCGCTGAACCGTATAGACTGACACGATTCAAATTAAAATCGTGTATCAGCCGATATGTTATATACGTAAGGTGCGATATGCGCACGCAAATCCTTGACACTTGGTTTACGTTCGTGAGTTATAATATACATATACGTAAGATTTTGATATCAATAACAATTATAGACAGAGGAAGAAGAAAAACACACACACGCACATCTGACACACAAAGCCAAATTCCAAACGACGAGGATGACAAACATCGGATTATTTCCTTACACAGTCTGTAAGAGTTTAAAATGTCGCGCAAGCTTCAAACTCGTTTCAGGGCAATTATAATCCCCGTTTGTATTATACCTACACTCGACATGTTTTACAGGTAAAAGTTTAGAACGCTTCGGGTCACTCGCACCACTCGACTCGACTTATCGGCTTTTTTGATAACTTATCAAGTATCCTCAATACACATACGTACACCAATACACGCGTCTACGGGTTAGAAATGGTGTCAAACACTCCGCAAACAAACGGGGATAAAAATTCTCGCTACCTACTCTTGCATTCTTCGATCAGTCCGAACTCGAATTTTGTATACTTCGTATACATGCACAATATTATACATGATATAATAACCCGATCGATCAGATCGAGAAAACTCGCAGTGAACGGCAATTATTTATTATGTATTATTATTATTTCAAGTGCACTATATCGGCAGCATTGTTTTTTTTTCTTTCTTTTTGTCGCTTCTGGCTTTTGAGAAAGAAAAATGGGGAAGGGGGGAGATTTTCATGTTTCGGTAGCCGCGTACCGAGTGAGCTCGAACTTGTAACGCGTACACATAGACGTAGGGATCAAGGAAAAGGAAGATCCGAGGGTTTATAAGAGCGGCGCAAATGCGTGTGAAGAAAAATGAGACGGATGAAACGAGAGGGCGCAGAGGGAAGGGCGAGTGAGTTGCGCAATTCGAGCCGGTGACGAGCACTGTTCGAGATAACGAATTGATTGGATGGATTTAATCGTAAAATAGAGGACATGCGAGACACGTGCGTGCAGGTATTCCGGCCTCGACGAGAAAGAAAGACAGAGAGAGAAAGAGAGAGAAAGAGAGGGGGGGGGGCGAGAGCCTTATAGCTCCATTGCCCGAGTAATGAGATACTCCTGGAAATAAACCCGTGCATAGATACACGTGCATAAAAAATAGTCAAAGTAGAAGAAAGACAAAAACAAAATAACAAAAAAAAACCGGATCGCTATATCGTATCTTTATAAATTGTTCGATATAAAATTTTTGGTGGATAAGATTGAATAAATGAAACTTGAGGAATACAATTTACGTACAAAAACAAGAAAGAATTTTCCCGCAAATCATTCTGGCTAAAAGTATGATGTGCAATTTTTCGAACCAATCGAATTTTCAACCTACCACTTTTTCGTGTTGTGATTAAGATTGATAGATCTAACTGTGAAGATACTGATTACCGAATGATTTGTAAAACAATGTCGATTCGTAAGATAGGCTGTATGAAAATACGAATGAGAAATTCACCTATTCGATGGATCGAATTGAGTTTCTTTTTGAGTTTATTTATAGGTTTTGACCCACAATCTTTGCTTATAACTCCAGAAGTGCTAAACCGATTTTGATTCTTGTTTTTTTATGGATAACTCCGACGTTTCGCCAGGTTTTGGACTATATTTGTTTACATGAAGATCAACAGTTTTGAAGATACAACGGTATTCGTGAGCCAAGTGAGAAGGGAGTTACAAACTTTTGCTAACGCTCATTAAACTCTCGAATATAGAGATTGGGTGAAATTAGGTTAGGTTACTTTAGGTCAGGTCACATATCACGATATTCTGCATTCATCTACAACAATATTTTCGGTGAAATGATAATTATTGCAAGTACAAGTTTCAGGTTAACGCGTACTTGTAATACTTAAATACAATATCAGCTGCGCATAATATTCGTAGAGCATAGTGATTAGGAATTAAAATTTGACACCCAGAGAACCCAGACTGAAAATTCGCGTTGACCGGTGTTACATGATGATTTTTAAGATTAGGTACGCTACTCTCGAAGGTCCTGGAATTACTACGGTACGAGGGGGGATGAAAATAGAAATCGTTAAGTGTATAAAGTGCGGGGCATGCAGACAGACAGAGAGAGAGAGAGAGAGAGGCGCAGCCTGCGCCGAGTCGGTAGTCCGGCGTTATTTCGGGAGAGGTCATAGGCTGGGGTCACTCAGCTATCGGCCTGGTCAGCCTCCTACGAATTCTGGCCTCCTGCCAGGGGCTCCGGCCACCACCCACGCCTCGCCGAGCCGCGACCGAATGATCTCTGATATATGCAGCCGGTCAACTATTCAGAACGGTGTATGAGGAAAGAAATGGCGAGAATCTATCTTTCGCGAATTTGGCATTCGCCGGAAGAGAAGACATGTTTTATAACTGCGATGAAAAGGAATTGAATTTCATAAGATCAACGGTTACAACGGTTACACGCAGGTTTGCGATAAAGAAATATTTAGTCTCGGATGCATGGGATGTTTTTGGCGAATGTTATGTTTTCGAGTATGCTGAATCCAAAAATCACTTCCCAGTTTCGGTGAGTAAAAATCGTGTGCAGTTTTTTGGTTCCAGACCTGCGTTAGTAATCTGTAGAATATAAGTTTAAAAATGGGTCCAGGAGTAAGGAAAGAAGAGAGGAAAAGAAGAGATTGTGTCCTGTTCTGAAAAAGAAACGCCACCACTGATGGGTTGTAGGTATAATAATATAAGCACAGGCAGGGCGTACCTACAGAACGTGCCTTTGATCTTTGACAAGTGAGATGAATACCTACGATTCCTGTACCGCACCTACATGTATAACCTGTCTACCTTACGTACACGTGTTAGTTATTTTCGCACACTATGGGCGTTACGGTATAAGTACAGAGCGTAGTGATTAATTATTCGGTATACGTCGACTACGGTGAGGAATAAATAATATAGAGAGAAGCCTCGGAAATGTAGGTCTGATCAAAAGTAAAAATCAATTTTTCGTCAACGTTTCGACCCTTGGTGCGAGCCCGCCTGAGGTCATGTAATTATTCAAACATTTACAGCATAAGCAAAAGAAAATTTCAACGAACATTCTCAAATGGCATTATTAAACCATCAAAAATGCCGTCTCCTTTTTTATTTACTATCGTTTGCGTATTCGTTGAGATTTGCTTTTTACAAATAAATTTTGAAAGATTTCTTTCTGCACACAAGCTTCGAGGTCACGATGATTTTTACATAGGAACAAATGATGTTATAGGTTTCAATTTTCACGAGGATGGTACAAAGTTCGTAAGATTAATGCAGCGAAGCATTTTCTTTTCCTTGTTTGTGAAGAATCGTTATACAACTAACTAGACTCTTTCGAGGTCGTTTTGAAAATGGAAACTAGTGATTTCTCATAACATCGCTAACTTCAACACAGTGAATTTTTATTATCGGTCACAAGTCCACCTTTAACATTATATTGATTTTTCATAACTGGAACAATTAAGATTGAAGAATTTATCATCATTTTCTCGAGCAAGTTTTTTGCGCTTCGCACACCAAAATTTATACAGATATTAATATTGTAAACAAAAAAAAAAAATTCCAACCGCACTGTCATAATATATACAAATTTATACATATATATACATACACACAAACAATGCATCATGTGTGTAACAACGTCTGGTCGAAGTTTGCGCAAAGCAAAGTCAAAGGTAGGTATCGGTGTCGCTTTGGCAAATAGCCATGCAGTGGTGGAAACGGAGGAGGGTGCAGAGGATGAAGGCGGGAGAGGGAGAGACTAAAATGAGCTGAAGATGAAAGAGAGAGAGAGAGAGAGAGAGAGAAGCGTGGGTGACTACGAGCTGACCCGACCTCTCCTCTCTTCTCCCTTTCCGCTCAAAATAGCCCAAACGCCGCCGGAGAAGACGGTTTTCCTTTGACGTCACGATCGTATATGCTAACTATCCGCAAAAACTCCGGCGTGCGGGTTAAATTGGGCATTATCATCAACCTTTTGCTAAGTTTGTCAATGCAAACAAACAAAAAAACAGATATACATATACATATAATATATATATATATGTATGTTCCCTGCGTGGCAAACGAAGGGACAATTTCTTACATCCGTTACTCGATTATCTTTGATATAATTCTGCATTTGAATAATTGCGTTATAAACAAGAGGCTGAATTTAGCAATGTTATCGTAACGGAACATCGAGAAGAAAAATATCATTACTGTAGAATTTTATAACGAAGTTCTAGGAGTTGGATTTTCAAAATATGAGTACGTTTTGCTCGTTATGGCTTGACTAAATTTCGAACGATCATGAAGATGGGAAGTGACGATTTCTTCCCTAAGCATGCATCGTGATAGTAACGTTACTAATTTCAACCTCATTCGTAGATTTCAGTTTCTAATTCTTATCTTGCTAGATGAACATAAATTGATGAAAGAAAGCAACGGTTGCATCATTTCCATCAGTTGTTTCTATACACACTTTATGCATGTAGAGCATTTTGTAATTTTTTTTAAATTTTGTTTATACGAAGAATAAAAGACAGGATGTGAATTTCGATAAACCTAAACGAAAATAACCGGATATAACGTAGAATCTTCAACTTCGTCGATGTGTATTATAGGTGGAAATATACGATGGTATATGTACAAGAAAATATCGTTGACAGTGCAGGCAGCACGAGAATATCGAAAGTCCCGAGGTGCGTTGCACTTGCACTGAATAGGCGAGCATTGCAAATATAAATGGCAAACTTGGTACATGCAGGTGCATGTGTATGTGTATATACATATATATATATGTATTCCTATACCTAGGAAAAATGTTGAAAAGTGGAAATCTTGTCGCGTGCGGCTCTTGGGTATTTAACAACCATCGAATAGGTAATATAGGTATATAGGTATGCGGGTCCGTAAGAAGCTGACGTATTAGGAATTGACTAATTGACTCGGTCTCCTGTCGCAATAGCTGCGTGTCTGTAACCTTATACAACGTAAGACATGCGTGCGCATGTACATATATGCGGCAATCCGCACTGTAACCCCGCAGTACGCGTTTTAATACGGTGGGTGGAAAACTCTTTCCATTGCACAATCCGCGCGGTGTGTATAATAATTAATGTGTAATTAAAACAACACTATATTTGAAATAACCTGCGTTCGCTTTTTTTCTTCTATTTCTCTCAAGTTTTATCAAGCGTATTAAACCAGTTGGCGCAAATTGCAATAGCTGCGTGAAACTTATGAACGATTTGTTGTTAGTTTAGAACGAAATCAAGAAACAGAAGAAGAAGAAGAAGGAAAGGAAAAAGAAGAATCAACTGTCCATCGTCTTGGCAAAAATTCTAGCAGTGTCGCAAAGCTTGATAAAAAGAAAACTCGAGGCAATCGTACAGAGAGAAAGAAATAGTTTGTTTCATCGTTAGAGTAAAAATTCCAGTCTTATTTTCAAAATTCCCCAAGTCTTTTCCGCTATAGTAAATTCCGTGAATTTTCCCGGTTTTCCAGGTTTCTCCCCGTGCGTACGAGCCTTACCGTGTAACGGATAAATTCCTGGCTCACCGGTATCCATTAGAAACGCGTCGCCTCGCTGCACGCGAAGAAGTTGAGAAGATCGAGGAGCATGAGCGGAAGAAGGAAAAGGAAGAGAATAAGAAGAGGATGAGGAAAAGGAGAAAAGAGGAGAGGTCGTCGAGTCCGAGTCCCTCAAAGGCCTCGCCTCACCTATCTATCCATCCATCCATCCATCCATCCATCCAACCATCCATCCATCCATTCATCCATCTATCCATCCATCCGGGCAAGCTTCCTCCCGACGTCCACCAGAGGTATACCAGTAGTGCACCTTTGCACTAGGACGCTAGGCAAGTGAGCATCATTCGAACCAGTTGCGGAGTGTGCATCAGGAGTAAGGCGAGGTCGGGGTGAACGGCCAACGATTTAAAGAGAGGCGATGCGATGCGAGAGCCTCGCCCTTCGCCGCGGAGTCAGGAGTCAGGAGTCCGGACTCCTGATTGCGAGAGTAGCCACCGTCCTCCTCTCGCCCATCTTCCTCGGACTCCGCGCGTCTCGACGCATCGCGTCCACGCGCGTGCAGCACGCACGCATGTTGAACGTCGTCGCGACGTCGTCCCGGATAGATTCATGCGCGAAACTCTAGCCAAGGATGGTGCTGCGTGAAGCGTCGAGTCTTGGAGATCGAACGTTTTTCAGACGACTTGGTGCGTGCTTGAAAAGACTTGCGCGAAGAGTGAGTTGACCCTTTGAGTCAGACGTTATTGCGCTGAAATTTTGTAACGAGATGGTGGTCTGCGGTTCTTGGAATCTGAAATCGGATTTTTTTTAATTCAAGACGGCGGATCCAATACGGTGGACGAAAATTTGCAATTTTATCGAATACGTTCACAGAATGGATTCGCCGTACTGAATTTTCAACATTTGATTTCAGTTTTGTAATCAGCGACCCCGAAAACTTCTGGGCAAAGTTTTTTCTCCGGATTCGATCGAGTTGGAAATTTTCGTCCGCCGTATTGGATCCGCCATCTTGAATTTTTGAAATCCGATTTCAGATTCGTATTCAAGGACACTGTGACTCGAAGGGTTAACGATCGGCAAGTGTAATACTATTCCTTTGTGGATCTTATTACCAAACTAGCAGCTTAAGGTGATAGAATGAAAATTCTATTCGGATGAAAAAATCTCGCTTACAGTTAAGGATATTTGAATGAAGATTGACAATATCTGACCGGACCTGACCTGCCTTAATCTAATCTCTATTTGCAAGAGTTTAGTCAGCTTCCGCACAAGTCTGTGATCCCGTTCCGGCTTGGCTTACAAATATCGTTATATCTCCAAAACTAACAAACGTTGTGGCTGCCCATTGGAGCAAAAGAATCAAATTCGGTCGAAAGTAATACAGACCCATAGTTTTATATGTATGCGTAAAAAAGAAGAAATATAAGGTCGCACATTTGTCACTCGTCAAATTAATGTTAATACTCGTAAGCTGAGATTGATGAAGAATTTCACTTTGCAATTACTCATTTTATTAAAATGAATTTAAAAAGCAACACTCTTCTTTACCACGTTGATGTCATTGAATATTTAATTTTTCACTATTCCACTGATATTGATTTTTTTTTGTTATCTTCCAATGAAACTGTCAATTTGACTATTGCAAGAAAAAGAACATGTTTTGGTTAAATATGTGTAAAAAAAGAAGTTTTTCCGGTAAAACAAACCATCGTGTAATAAATCAAACGCATCTGCTCCAATAAATTGGCATTTTAAAGCGATTTAGATTGAAGAATTCATACGTAAGCTCTTGACTGAGATTGCAGTATTAGTTCTTCAATATTTTTAATTAAGAACATAATAGGAGCTTACCTAGTACGTTAATTTAATAATTAGCTCAACGTTTTACTGTCTCATAATAATTAAATCAACAAAAAGTAATCATTTTTAACTCACCAACTGCCTAAAGTAACGAGTTCTTGAAATTAAGGGTTGTTTGTTTTGATTCGCGTGCGAGAAATTTCATGAATAAATTTGATCTCGTTAAAGTGATTTTGTATAAAAATTTCGAACGATATTACAAGCTTCTCTTATTGAATATTTCAAACACTGGTTTCGAATGATTTCGTATAATGACTTGAAGTGTTATTACGATTATCTGTAACGGTGAATATTAAGATTAAATCGCGATATTACGATTGATTTCACTGAAATATTCCCATTAAAATTTTCATAACAAGGAGACTAATTTCCAAATCGATTACAGTAATTATATCACGCATACCGAAGCTGATCAACAATAAGGATCGATTGAAAAAGCTCCGCGTCGGATTTTTGTCTATGCGACGGAGTTCCTCCACTGAACTTACATTAGTCAAATCTATAACGGGAGGTATATTACATGTTACATCGGTACCTACGAACCTACCGATCGGAAATGCGATCTTTGCGCAAAGAGACAAGCGTACATCTTACGAGAAGCATGAGAAGGTGGAGAGGGAAGGTGAGGCGAGGTGGAGAGAGAAGCAAGGCAAGGTTGAGAAGAGGACGAAGGAAGAAGGTGAAGAGCCTATGTTTTTTTAAAACACGTTTTAAATTCCGCAGCGAATATAATTGAGCAGGTGAACGGTGGGCGGGGAAGAAGCTGGAATTATGCAAATCACGTCAGATCAAAATCATTTCCTCGGGGCGCGCGCGTCTCCTTCTCCTTCTCCTTATCCTCCTTCCACGTCGCAAGAAGGCCGCAAAGCGAGTCGAAAATAAGAAGAAGAAGAAGAAGAAGCCAACCGACTGCAGCCAGCAGCACATACCGATAATACACATGGGCGGATAAGTCTACCGCATACACGGAGACGCAGAAAGACGCAACAAAAAATTGCGTCAAATTTTTTTCGATACTCAGGCAAGACCCGCGATAAGTAGATGTAATAATAAAATAGGTTACGTTATACAACGAAACTGAAACTGCAGGGTGGCCAAAAATGTTTGGGGAAAAACTTTACCTAGTTTTCCCGGATATTTTACCAATTCCAGTAAATTGCTAAAACCTAAATCGTTCAGCTTATTGACTCTGTATTCGTTTCAAATTCAATTCGAATTCGAAAAATAATATAATGTACAAAGAAAAAACGTCAGTTTAAGCAAATTTGTTTACTCGACGAAAAAAATTTAACTTTTGCTACCTTAAAAAATCATTTCTAATTCCCCTGATAAGAATACTGATAATTTTCAGTCGTTTCCGTGACCGAATTAAAAATTCCCAGACAATTCCATTGAATGATGAATTTCCTGACATTTTCAGGTTTCCCAGGACCACCCTGCGAAAATGAAGAAGAAAGAGCGAGGAGGGTTAATTAACTTGTACTCTCCCTTTTCCTCCTACGCAATTGGAAGAAACGTGCGTTGATTTATACAGTGAAAATATAAGATATTCAATTCTGGGGGAAAAATAAAAGAGGTAAGTTGAATTTTGATTTTTTACATCTTAGGTTACATCGTGTGAAAGTTAATTGAATTCCTCGGTAATATGCGAAAGCGTTTGTAACGTTTTTACCTACCGACAAAAAAGAAGTAATGTCAAAAATAAAAATAAACTGAACAATCAACAGCTGTTTTGGCAAATAAGTGACGATACGTGTACTCGGTACACACAGAAATAATACAAGAACGTGAAAAATGCGAATGTCGTGTTTGAGGTGTGCGAGAGACTTGTTCAATAATGTTTTTTTAACAATTTTTTTTTTTTTTTCTTCAAATTTCATCTTTATTTTTCCTCAAGTCGAACGACACGTCGATTACGCGTATGAGAGATAAGTAAATACGACGATACTGCGGCGACGAATGAAGAGAGAAAGAAGATATAACACATATAATGAGTAAGGGAGCATCGGGTTATAATAACTTGTGTCAGCCTAGCCGAGTTTTATCCTGTCTTGAAATATCTGTGACGAGGGCTCTTTGCGAGGATCGGGAAGTCAGAAGAGCGTGTGCCACGCGATTAATAAGACTTGCGAGAAAAGGGAATAAAAAAAAAAAAAAAACGAGATAAAAATAAATGACCGAACTTCGAGAAAGATTCTAGTAAAAAGAAAACGAAAACGAAAAATAGTAACTGTGAAAGATAAAATGGTGAAAGAGAGGAGGAAGAACGAAAAAAAAAAAATCTCTTCGCTTGAATAATCCGCGCGCATTTTTTCAATCGCGCTTCCCTTTTCGTTACTCTTACATGACACATATATATATACACACTTCGCCGACGAGAAATTTAACCAGTGATCGTGTTGGGTTGGCTAACCTGTAATTTTTTTTTTTTTTTTTTTCTTCACTCAAATTAAACGAAACTGTTAAATTCCACGCCGTTGTCTCATTTTCAAACGATGCTGAGATGCCGCTGCACGCAGTACTTTGCGTGCATGCGTGCGTTCGTGCGTGCGTGCCGGAATATTTGAAACAAGATATATAGATAATCTGTGCAAAATTAAGTAAAAAAAACTTTTGGCACGAGCCCTAGCGTGCACTTTCGACCCCTATTAGCCCAAAACGTTTTGCAGATTTTTCATTACAGGTATACGATGCAAGCTGTACACGCAAATTCGTTACGATATATGCATCGACTCTTAATACATACATATGCATATGGGGCATTCCCCACCAACGTCCGACCCTCGCCATTTTTAATGTTGTTTAAAAAATTTTCTGCATTGTCCCAGCTCTGAAATAGTATCCTGAACTTTTTCAGATTTGTTATTCGACTACTCAGTTATTTATAAATGTTTAAACTGATTTTGAAAAGGACCTTTTTTAAAATTCTCAAAAAATTATCGGCAACTGTATTTTCTATTCCAAACAGTTAAAAGATTCAACCCATGATGAGCCAACTTATTCTCACGTTTTTTTTTTTTTTCATCACTTTCAATTTTCTTGGTCAATTGAAACATTGTTCGAACGGTATAAAAATTCCCGAAATATTCTGAAAACTTCTAATTTTCAGTCAAAACATTTCTAGACCGGTTCCATTACGGTACGATTTTTTAGGAATTTTTTGAAAATTTTGATACGGTTTGAGCAATGTTTTAGCTAACCAAAAAAATTCAAAGTGCTAAATAAAAAAACAAAAAAAAATAATAAAAATAATTGAAAAAATAGAAAAAAACTAGGTAGCGCTCTGAATTTTTCGTGAAAATGTTTCATTTCGGAAACCGGTTGTTTTCTTCTCTCGTTTATTAAAAATGAATTTGGGTGTTTTTAAGATGGGTTTAAAAAATGATAGGGTAACGACGAGTGATTGAGAAAATCTGAAAATCTTTTTGAAATCTTTTCAGGTGTCGCACTGACGTGGGATAAATCTTTGATGAAATTAAAAAATGTCACGGTCAACCGTTTACCGATTTGGCGTGGAATGCCCCATGCATACATATGTGTGTATGTATATAGGACCGAGGTACGGTCGACGGTACAGAGGTTAGAGATAAAAGGCCGCGATAAGAAAACGTAGGTGCAGACCCGTATGCCTGTGTGTATAACTCTTAGGTGGGCAGGTGAACCGAAGAGTGCGGAATCGAGTTGTTACCCGTGTTGTACTTATTATCTAATCTTTCGACAGCGCGGAGGAGGAAGGAAGGCAGCGTAGCAGTCGAGTTTGTGGTCGATATGAGCGGAGGCAACGCTGACATAAAAGCCGGATTCTCGGTACTCGATTGCCAGAGTCGTAAAATTAATGATAGTCATTAGGTACCGAATGGATTGATGGCTTATTTATTATGGTAAAAATTAATTCATTTCACCTAACCCGGGGGACGGGTAAAACGGCGCTCCACTCTTGCCAGCGAATCGTCTTTTACTTCCTTCCTGACCACCCTGACCAAGAGTTATACTGCGTTCAAATTACACACTTCCGCAGGAAACGATAATCCGTAATATTCCCTTAGCCTCTTGCGTTTAATTGTTAACAAAGTGCACGTTTTCACTTCGCCTGCGGATCAGTAATTATTACTGAGCTGTGTGAAATCATTTTGCCGTACAAATGCGCGTTCGAAATTATTTCAGCAAGTTGAACGGTAGGGTTGGATTTTATTCGGAAAATATCTAATAACCGGGTGAAAAAAAAACCGCGAGACAAGCATGTAGAAAATTATTAAATATTGATCAATTGGTCAATTTACTAGATTGATTTATCCATTGATAGCTCGAAATTCTTCAATTTTCAAACGATCGATTCGTTCTCTGTATTTTATTATTATACGATGATTCGCCGCACGTGACAACATAAAACAACAGTACACGGATTGAAAATCTAATAGATCATTCTTCCTGATTAATGATATTTTTGTTTTTTTATATTCCCCGCACTAGACGAAATATCGGCAAATGAGAAGATTACACTCAAGTACATTAAATAAACACACTTGGTGGTATAACACCTAGAGGGAATAAGATTAATGATAGGAAATAAAGAGATATTGCTATTCTCCAGTCGTCAATTTTTACCTCTCGTTCGTAATAACGAAAAGTTTTATCGTGTTCCTGGTTTGCAATTCCGAGTGGCAGCAACAAAAAAAAATATGCGAAACTAGATTACGCGCACGTGTAACAATAATTCGACACCGTGTACCTACTTTACCGCACAAGGTGATAAGACGAAGAGATCTCAAACACACGTTACACGTACATATACGGGGTAAATTGCACGATTACACATCGTCGTAAATTCATTGCTAAAGAGCGAGTGAGAACACAATACGTGGACAAGTCGTTAAAATGAATAAGTGCGAGTTTATTTATAAGGATGAAGTTAGCGTAGGTTACCTTAACGATGCATGTTTAGGATACACCGCTAATTCGCATCTTTACAACACTCCGATGATTGGTAAACCATTTTAAACAAGTTATACACTAATTCTGAAAAGCCAGTTGATCCTTGAAAGTAATCCTTAAAAGTGTGCGTACTGAAGTAATAACTTTTTTCACCTGACGTACGCGTTACGTTCACGTTACTAACTTCATCCTCACGATCGTTTCGATCGAGCTTATACCTACTGAAAATATAAAAATAGTGTGAAAACTTACTTATATATGCATTCAGCGTCGAGTTCCGCTATCAGCGCCTGGCACTTCCGCTCTGAGTCGTGTGTTATCTTCCTGACCTCACCGCGACACACATCACTGAACGCGAACGAGCAACGACAAAACGAACCCGACGACTCGCTTTATTGAAAAGCACGTATATTGAAACAAAAAGAAAAAAAGAAAAAAAAAGAAGAAGAAGCACAACACCAAAAAAGGGCACACAAAACCCTCGAAAATATGATTTAATTGTTATCCCGTCGTCGCACTGATTCCTCATCCAAATCGTCGCCTGACGAGCACAGAAACAAACAAAAACCAAAAAAAAAGAATAAAAATAATAAATGTGAAAAAAAAAAAACAACCACTCGCGGTTTAACCCGTCGTCGAGCTTATTCACTGCACTTTCACTGTTAAACGCATACACGCGGCGTGTGAAAAACGCGTGGGGATCGTCGCGTGGAACGAGAGAGACGGACGGATGCCTCGGAGAGAGGGAGAGAGGGAGAGAGGGAGAGAGGGTGAGACGAGACAGGTGTTAAACGGTGTGCGTTGCGTGGCTGGTGCGTGAAGATAGGCAGAGGCGAGCGACACTGCTGACCCGACGACGCGGAACGGAGCGACGCGACGCGACGCGACGCGAGTGATACGCGCTCACCCACCCACCTCTCTGCCTCACCTATGTTTACGCCCGACGACGATGCGATGCCGCTCCTGATCGCGGTGACGATCGTCTATATCCGTCCGACCGCGCACGGGGTGGTTGGAGTCCACGTGTTTCCCTCCCAGCGTCGACATGGAATTCGGCTGGAGTTGACTGAAAAAAAATTATTGCAAATTTAGTGACGCAAGAGTAAGAGTTGTCGAATTACGAAATCAGGTTGCTATTTTGCAAATTTCATCTAGCGACGCAAATTACTATGCATTTGCCTTGTGTTTGGAGTAAAATTTATAAGAAGCATATGCGATACCGTTATTTGAATTTAATACATTTTTTTGTAAATTTGTTGTATTTGTAAATTGAATAAACAGTGAACACGCGGTGAACCGAATAAAACTTTTAATACAGCGTAGGAAGTTCCGTACAGAAATTTTTAACAGTGTTGATAAAACGTTTGGTCACCACGCGTTTTCACAGAACACTTTTGATACTGCAATGTATGTACATACGCCAAAGGTTTTTAGTATCAGCGCTCGGAGGCGATTTGTTTAAACTGTATACTTGGTAGGTAGGGTTATTAATCGGTTTATAAATAAACGCACTCCAGCGTATAATATCGTACACGTTGTCCACGGGCTGAGAGATTTGAGTCGCGTTATACGTATACAATTTTGCAAACGTATATTGTATTTAATTATAGCACTCCAAGTTACAGCCACACGGTATATCCGTTCAACTGATATGCGTTTCATCCAAGGATCGTAAACATTGTTTCCTTTCCTGTTACACATTCCTATTAACGTCCCAGAGAATGAGGATATTTCTCAAGTGAAATCCAACTATATCTATATACCTACTCTGGTATCACTCGAGAATCCAAACGCACAATGTATACATATCATAAAATTCTCTACCTCAAGACTCGATTCCTAGCCGTCGAATTTTCGATCAGGTCTCAGGGTTAATGCGAACGATTAACGGACGACAACTTGTCGCGCATTTTGTATTCGGAGTGAGTAAAAAAAAAATCACTGTGAATTAAGCGTTCCCGGTTCGACGCGGCGCGGCGCTGCTTAACGGCCCGAGGTTGAACTGTCACTGTTTGGGATCGCGGCGTCGATTATAACCTCACATACATATTAGGTATTTTTAGCACAGAGGCGTCGTGCGTGCCGCTCGGTGTCCGCGAAGAGAGCGAACGGCGATAGAAGCGGCAACGGAGAGAGTGAGGGAGGCGGGGGAGGCGAGAAGGGGGCTGATCCCGACGACAAATAAATTCTTCCATCGTTTTATGAGCCTTCGGAATCTAGCTCGCCGACGGAACACGTGTTGTTCCGACGTGAATTCCGGCGATGTTACACGCGCCGCGCCTGGCAAGCGGCAACCCGCGACGCGAAATTATATGGATGCGAAAAAGAACACCTACTTATGGTGACAATTATTTCTACGATTTTGTACGAATTTTTACGAAAATCGGATCATTTCGTACAATTTTTGTACAAAATTCTGAATACGCATAGTTTCTCATTAAAATTTGTAGCTTTTCAGTAAAAATTCGGAGCGGTAGAAATTTTCACTAGAAAATTTGCACCTGGAATTGCAATTTTTACATACCACAATTGTCGTAAGCTAAATTTACAATGGTTAGGCCAGGCTCCGATGCACATGTCAGACACACGAGTATGAAACGTTCTATCTAATAGCCAACCTTCTACTGCCGACGGGTACCGGCGTCAATTCGAAATGGAAAAGCCTGTTATTTATTAATAAATACTATTCGTTGCAATATCAACTCCTGTGGGATTTGATTTGGGCCACACAATTTTGTTCTTCTAATCGTTGTGGAAGGGGGGGAGTCTCTGTATCGCGACCGAAGCTACCGCGGATTTGGATCGAAATTTTAGATTTAAACTACCAATACTCCCCCTCAACGATTATACAAACAAAATTGCGGCAACGAAGATTGTCAACTTCAAATCTTTTACACACATACCTGCAATCTGAACGGACTGTATTGTCGAACGGGTCTTACTCGACGTGAAAACGCGGAAATCTTGACACGATCAAGATGGCGGAGAAAAAACAATTGAATCGGACGTGCCACGTGATCGCGCAGCCATTTTGGATTGCAATTGTTTCTTCGTCCGTTGACCTAATTGTATGACACAGAGTCGAAAAGCGTATTTCAAATTCGACCCCGTACCGGAAATCTAATGCCTTTCGTAACATCCGGTTTCAGTGATTCTGCACTATACGTTTACTCTGCGGAAATCAAATAGAGACAATCGAAGAAAAACAAAGATCACGTTAAGAAAAATTTTGACCAATATACCTTAGCCGGAGCATAATTTCTTACACTGCTAAAATTTACACGTAAATATACGTCAAACAAATAAATATATACACAGGAAAGGATGATTTAGCAAACAGGTATAAACATGCATGCGAGACGCGTACGTATATGTATTGTAAGCATGATATGACACGTATTAAAAGGCACGAGTTTACGGTCGAGTTGTATATATAATAAAAATCACCGCCTACAACCAAGACTTAATTACAAATTAATTCCACCTGATAGATACGCTCCATTAGAGTTAATTCGACGGTACGGGAACTGTCACCATTCGTTAGCGGACACGCGGCAGCCGGCACACCCCGATCTCCGCTTGCTGCCGGGTTCCTTATCTCTCTTTCTCCTACTCAATCTCGTTTTCTTTTCTCACAGTACTCTTTTATTTCTTTTTTCACCCCAGGAGGAAAAATAAGTAATATAAATCTGTGCGGCAGGTTGTCGAAAAAAAGAAGGTTGAAAATCCTCAAGAAGCGATCCAAAAACTAAGGAAAAAAATAAGGCGCGAGGGGGAGGAAGGGGATTGCAAAAAATAACTAGACATCCTTGCTCGACGACTAGCAAACTAGGGAATTGTTTTTTGCAGCGTTTTAAATGTCGTTACAATTTCCCCCCTTCAAGTCCCGGCCCCTCTGGCAAGTAGTAATGGCATAGCCACGGCCAGCCAAGCGTAATGCGCAAAGCGACGAAGACTTGCAGCGTTTTGAAGCTAATTCGCTGCACAATGTCGGAATTGTAATAGTTGTAAATCGCCCCCTGTCTCCCCATTTTTTTTACTCCCAGGCTCGCTCTCTCGGATATTATCGAACACGGACACCGGGTATTTATGCCCATACAGGTCGATGCCGATACGTGGTTTGTACCGCATACGTGCAATCGTCCCTGGCTCTCTGTAGGCCAAGTGACGAGATAACGATGATAGCGCAATCCGACCGCGGCGAAGATTGTGCTCGAAGTTCCATGCGTACATGTGCAACAGGGTGTTCCAAAAAACTAAAAAAAAACCTTGTTTTTCTTACAAACGCGCGTCAAATATGAGCTCTTAATATTGATATTAAAAGATACCTATTTTATTTTTTTCCAATTTCCATTTAAATAACATGTAACACAATATGGGAAAATTTTGGACTCTTTTTCACTCGGTAACGGCTTGACTATCAACTAGCAACGTGTATGACAAAATATTCTCAAATCTTCAGTTTTTTTTTTTTTTTGTTTTTTTACGTGTTATTTATATGAATAGTGGAAATAAATAAAATAAGCTTCTCTAAATACGGGTGCAGGGTGAATTTGCTCGAAATAAATTAAATGGTTGTTTCATTCGTGTTTTGAAAATCAGAGGATCGCCTGAAGCCATGCGGTATTAAATTAGAGCAACCGAAGAAGCAAATGCAAAGAGAAGAATGAGGATTCGAAAACAAAAGTAAAAATTAGCTCCTTGGCCAAATTTATGTTTGTCTACATTCTGACAGTTGAGATTCTTCGGATAAATTAATTTCAATTTCTCTAATTTCCACACACGTGTGTGACCGGTATAGTGTTCGTTTCATTGAAAATACTTCATCCGCACGTTTACGGTACGTATAACCTCGCAAGCTGAACGGGTACGAGGAGTCGTAGCTGCGCAGGGTCGAGTTCTTAATCAAAATGACATGGGAAAGTGTTTGCCTACGGTCACAAGATCACCGTGGGACGTGAGCGATCGATTCATTAACGTCCTGTGGATTGGTTCATATATGATAATTTGTTTAACCGTATACAGACCGGGCCCTATGCCTGTACCTACGTACCCGCAGGTACCTTTATGGGTACGTATAACGATAATATGCGGGGTCCTCGAAACGCTGCAACGAACGAGCCGAGCTGCGCTTCGGCAATCACGAAATATCCGTAATCAAGCAAAAGCGTGTATCGATTTTTTTTTCCAAATCAAAGTAAAAAATAATTTTCCAAATAACGACAAAAAAAAAATGCTTTCAAAGTTTGAGCTCTTAATATTAACGTTAAGAGGTGAATTATCGTGATCTTCTATTTTCCATTTAAATAACATGGTAAAGTTTTTTTTTCCATCTTTGGAAAAATACATAAAAAATACGCAATATTTTTTACTTGAATATTGAAAAAAAAGTATACAAATTTTTTTAATACGGTCCAGTGCGTAGGCCGGAAAGTTTAATAAATATGCAAACTATGCAGCAAGCATGAAAAGCAGAGCGTACGAGAGACCTTTTCCAAATACAAATATCAATGAACATAAGCCTTCCGAGGTTCATAATTTATTTACCCGCACGTTGCATTATATTTTTATAATATGCAGCAAGAGCAATTATTTATGCAATGAATACCTGTAAACGGTGCGAGGATTAATACGTCTGCATAATGCGAGCATTTCTTAAAACCCGTATTAGGCAATTGGAATAATATTAGTTTTCGAAAATTGATCTTACGTATCCGAGCTATATGCCTGTAACAAATTAAGAGAAATAATATTCCTATAATTCATTGATTTTTCATTTGTATGCACATACCTAATTGGGATGGGATTACGAGAAAACCTCATTCCGTTGGACTTGAACGATTATTTTCAGGCTTAATTGTCGTTTTTATTAACGTTGTCGGTTTAACGAAGATTTTGAAACTCGTACAACGATTGCTCAAAAAGCTGCGAGCTGATCGGATGATTCCGTATTTTTTCACCGAATAACTCTGTGAAATAATAAACTTTCTAAAACTTGTTCCCCGATATTTATAATCCCTTCTCTTTAGTTTACCTTTCAATTATATCAAAAATAACGGATATTTCTCGTCGTTCTTTTCACCGGCTAATTGCGGCACGTTGACACACGAATGTAGAATTATTTACCACGAAGTTATTAAGATACCCAATTATCAATTGATCACGAAGCAGATATAAACACACTGTGTATATATATCATACGTCACTGGACGTATACATTATCTGATCGTAACACCTTATATGCGTTGCCGAATCCGCGTTGTGCGAGATTGTAAATTCACCGGGAGGCTGTGCCCACATGGCTACAAATACAACTTGTCAACCGTGTCATATTTAATTTCTTCAAATTAATCGGTTCATCGAGCCGATATAAAAAAATGGACTTCGTCACGAGTGCGTGTGATTTGTATAGGTATAAAATTGCTGCGGTGCATCGGAAAATTCAAGCCATAATTCCTGACAGAGCCGAAATTTTCTGATAGATTTTAAAGCATCGAATTCTCGCATTTGCGGACTAATTTTGATGACAAGAAAATCGCAAAATATATTCACAACAGTGTAAGATATAAACGATGAAAATTTAGGGTAATTCCTGCGTATCATATTTACAATTGGAAAACAAAATCGTCTCAAATGTTTTTGTTTCTTGCATTGAATACAGAAATAATTAGCACGTGTTTTTTTATTTCGCTGTGCAAAATAAGAAAAAAAACCAACGCGTCAATTATATCTGTATTCGATGTAAGAAACAAAAATATTTAAGTCGATTTTTCTGCGATGTAAGTATATTTACTCGTACAATCAAAACGTTCACTCTCTTTAATTCCGTTTCCCGTAATAAAAGCCTCGAACTGGAGAAAATGATCCGAAATGCATGCGTTCGTTACGTCATATATTTACGCTTGCTCGCTGACCGAAAGGTCGCTTGTACGATTGATGTCGAAATAGCAGCAGGTGGATAAAAGGTGCTCATGGCTTTCCTCGGAAACCGAGGCATCCTGTGGAATGGATACGTGAGTGAGTATTTTTCGTACGAGCATCAAGCGGAGGAACGGACGAGCCGAGAGGAGGTCCTGTGTTGTCAAACAGGTTATTCGAAGTGCTTTGGCTGCATATATAAATAAATAATAACCAACGCAGTTGGCCCGATGGAGATGTGAAGATATCGGCTTATCTCAATGTCAATGCTCCTAAGCCTGCTCTGGTTACAGTCATTAGGGTCATTAACATCTGATAGGCGTGGGAGCGGATTCCGGGCCCCTTCGTGGTCCTCCTGCTCTCCTCTTCTCCCCTCTCGGGATCTTACTTCACACAGATTTATCTCTAGGGAGGCGTTCGCCCCCGTGGCTAAGCGGCCGGTATAACTGATCGGGTGCCAAACGTGCGGGAAGTAGTAGAAAAAAAAACAAAAAGTAAAAATACAACCCCGGACAACATATTCAAGGATAATTTCCGTACTCGGCGTTCAGGAGGAATGATGCAGTTGCGTGGAAAAATTTTCATACCGTTTGAATCGGAACCAAATTGAAACTCGACGGATCTGCAGGTTTGGTACATCATTTTAAGGGGTTTTAAGTTTATACCTTGTCAGAAGGCCGAGAGAATCGATTTTTCAAGGATTTTTCATCAAGAAACAGTTCAATTTATGAATATAAAAATTGTTATACGTATAACTCAACGTTGAACTTTATTCTGGTATTTTTTATTTCTATATCATAATGATTTTTAAAACTGCAATAGCCGATCTTCGGGAGCACCCCGAGAAAAAAGCGTCTTGCAGTGAGCGAGATATCTCTAAACTGGATGATACGAAAAAAGTTTCGAAAGCACTTTCAAAATCTCCGGGGCGTCTTTGCAAATGTGCGCGTAACTTCGAGAATATTTGTCGGATCGACATGAAATTTTCTGCGTATATACTTGAATGTAATGTCTACAGTACAAAAATGTAATTAAAAAAAAATTGATCCTTGAAAAATCCTGACATGTATAACCCCGTAAGAAATCACCCAATCTCAACGATTTACGAAATTCACTGTTTACATCGCACAACAGATAAAGAATTTACATACACACGGAATGAAACGAATTGAGATGAAAAATTCTGACCACAGCGCCGGGTTTTCGAACAACTTGAACGTAATGGTGAGAGGCTAAATAAGATAATTAACAGATATAAGTATACACTCAACACCTGAGGTATAAAGTGTAATATTTTAATGCAATAACACCGCAATGAATATCGGTCAGCGATGATTTTTATTAACATACAGATACGATTATTACAGACGTTTATCTATGAACTCACGTTCCGTGTTCTCAGCCATACCGTATTTCACCTCATCGAAAATAATTCGTATATATATATATATATATATATATTCAGCGTAACAACGTAAGATATTTTTGATATCTATATGCATATTCGGTGAGATATCGACAGCTTTATAAACCCAATCGCGTCGCGTTAATTAGAAGGAATGAACGCGGCATGAGACGATTTCACGCATCTCTTATACCCAGATATAATACAAGGCAATACTTTTCGGTTCGATGACCGTGAGTTGAATTTTTCTAACTCTTTCAGATCCTTGGTATTACCGATTAATTATGAGCGAAAGATTACGCGATCAATAACGACTGTTGGACGATCCTAGTTCCGAAAAGAACTTCAATAATTGGCTTCAACTGCTCCGGCACAGGTTTTCAGACGCGTTCGAATCTACGCTGCGATTGCGGAGAGTGTCGAGCTGATCGCGCCAGCTGCTATCGGGTGCGTATAAAAGCGCGAACGCAATTATCAGGATCGTAAATTTCGACGCACCGGAACAGGTTCGAATCACCTTCCAGAGCCGGTGGACTCCTCGATCATCGGCGGGTCCAGCGACCCCTGGAAGAGCGCTCACCGGCTATCGGTGAGATGTGCAAAAACGGGGTTTTCATCGCAAAACCCATTGACGCGTTAATAATATTCGTTTCACGCCGTTAACTTTTACCAATAAAACCGCGCTCATAAATTTCCATTTTATCTTCACGTATATCCGGTACTTGTTACAGTAGTATGTATATACTCCGTTTACAACACATGAATCCTCTGCACCGTTCTCCGTTTTATACTTGCGATGCAAGAAACTGTTCCGCGTCGTTAGGCTATTGGTCGGTTTTTCAAAAGTCTGCCGATACATTTATGATTGTGTGTCAAAAACATATCGACGAAGAAAGATTCGTTGCATAAACATAATTTATGCTTGATTAGGTACACCGGTAAACGTGAATTTCAGTCTTGGTTCTAGAGGTCAAATTTTGATATCTTCTACGTAACTAATAAGTGAAAAAATAGTTGTATTAGATAAAGTTTGTTTTCGTAGAAACTAGAACGGTATTTCAGATTTTAAGAACAGTTACCTATTTTCTCAAACATTTATTGTAAATAACAATTGAACAAACTTCAGTTTTGCATTTAAATCAATGTTATTCAAAAATAATAATTGATAATAGACGACGAATGTAAAGGAATTGATGGACAAAGTTGAAAAATTAATGTTTTTCGTACTTATTCTATATTCGTACGGAATTTCTCGTATCAAACTCGAAACCTAATCTTCCATCACGCTCTCATTAAACCGCCCCTGGAAACGTTAATAGCGACAAAGTCCATCACATCTTGGTGAAAACGTTTTCCTTTTTCTTCCGAATAGGCACCCATACTAGCTATCAACCAAAAACTTCAAGACTTGTTTATCAACGTAAAAAAGACAAAAACAAACTTTATAAGTAACAAATAAAAGTTTTGCTCATTATTCGATGTGTAGAATCAAAATTTAAGAAAACTTTTGTTTTTTTGACCCGTGTTACATATCAAATTGTACAATATTTCCCAGCTGAGGAATCGGATTCCATTATCTTCTAATCCGCAAGCTATCGGATCAATTTTTCAACGCAGTTCAGAAAACTTCCCATCTCGCAATAATAATTGGGATCGTGTCAAGATTGATTTATCACGATCTAGCGAATAGATCGGCAGCGAGTGCGAATTTGACGCGTGCGAATCGGTAAGTCGCGTTACAACGGCAGCTGTTGAGGTCGTGAAGAGTTTAGCGTTTTGCGATACGCATTTCGCATCTCTCGGTTATAGGTGTAACGACTACCAGGCGGTAGCAGGTGCAGCAGTGATTCTTTGCTGCGAGGGAATCCAGCACAGCGGCTGTCAGAATTACGCAAATTGCCGTACAAGAATTCCCGCAGCATTGCAGCGTTGCGGCATTGCAGTGCGTTACAACGGGGGCCGGAGCTTGCAAGCTGCAGCGCCTAAGTGCACCTCGCGCAATTTCAACCTGCCAATATAAGCTGTGCGCAGAGACTGTGGGAGGGGGAGGGGGACGGGCGAGAGGCGGTTGAGCTTCTTGAATCGCTACCGTTTGACGACGCGGTTACGTGATCGCGAAGGCAGGAAGCTGTTGCGGCGCTGCGCCGGCGAACCTGACTGCGGAAAGCATGGAGGCACGGCACGGAAGGCCTTCCGCCTACGTTTTCTTACCACTCCGTGACCGGCGGGGGTCTCGGACTAGTAAACACGGGGAAAGAAAAATATTGTAGATTTTACATAGGTCGCGGTCGATGTATGGACAGCACTTTTTTCGAGATAAATCTTGTACCCACAGCAATTTTGGCAAGATTTACAAATGCAATAATAAGACTTACGAAATCAATAGTAAGTGTCAGAGTGTATGCAACAGGGTGGTTCATTTTGTAACCTTTTATTTTTTTTTAGGTGCCACTCGAATAATTTGTGACAAATACTAGGGAAAAAAATTGTCATAAAACCTGAAGGAGGTAGAAAAATATTTAGAGGCCGCTACCCTATTATTGGAATATTTTTTATTTATTTTCACGCGTACACCTTACGGACTTACATTATATACATTAGTTTATTTATTTTTTTTGATTATCGTCTCTTGGTGCAAGGTGTCCACATAAAAATACATGAAAAATATTTCAGTAATCGGGAGCGTACTCTAAATATTTTCCTACCTCCTTCAGGTTTTACGACAATTTATTTTTCAGTATTTGTCACAAGCTTTTCGAGTAGCAGCTTAACAAAAAAAAAAAAATTAAAAAATGAGTCACCCTAATGTTTGGTTGAATCTACCACAATTGATGTAGCTTTTACTCAAAAAAATTGCTGTACATATATTCACCACAACCGAAGTAGAATCTACATTAGATTTTTTTCCGTGCACTTTACTTCACTTTGATATGCCGAAAGTTGCATTTTCGCAGCTGTTAAGGTTGATGAATTCGTTCATCAGAAGGTCAAGATCTAATTCAACTACATATTGGTGAATAATATGGATTATAGATACATCGTCCAAGTGATCTTGCAGCATCGCGTTAATAATCAAGTAATTGAAGCAAACTTTAATTTTTCGAAACTGAAAATATGCATGAGATGTGGAATTTTGCCCCTACTAAATTTCGAGCACTCTACACCTACCATAGTGATTTTTCCGAGTCCGACGTCGTTGAACAGAAAACGGCCATCTGATAGAGTTATTTAAAGAAAAAAGTCATTCATCTACCAACGCGTCAAAGTATCAGATAAAACATGTTACAGGAGACGCGGATGAAGTGCTTTCAGGTCATAAATTGTTATGGTTGTCAATAATTCTGTGCTATACACACACACGTGCGAAGTGTGGGGATTGTTAACGGTAACCTTATACGTCCATTATACGTGGTCACAAGTTATTGTCGGTTTGTAATACGTTCGTTAGGTACAGAGGTCCACGTGAAGAATGAAGTGCCTCCCTGGCGTGGTGTACTAATTCACGAACCGATGCCTTAATAGAGTTCGTGCCGTGAAAAATTTAGATCGTTATGCGTCAGTGTTATACCGAACCGAGAAACAGGCGTATCATCCTTTTCAGAATAGAATTACCTACCCTCATTTGCGAATATCGTCACTTGAACGGATCTGGATCACACCAAGTTCGGGAGAAACAGGGAGTAACAACTACTGACAATCGGTCCAACGTGGTTGAGATTACAACTGATTCTGGAGGAAGTACAATTGCCCTGTGGTGTACGACTGACGGTGTCCAGTGGTCCTGAAAATATCCTTGAATTTTGCTTGTCCTTCAAGAGTCCTGAAAACTATCCTGGAATTTTTTTTGTCTCCTGGGAACATTCTCTTTTTAACGTCCTTGAATAACCTGAAAATGTTTTGAAAATGTCTTTGAGTTTTTTACTGTAAGCTGGGAAGATTAGAATTGTTAAGTCCGAAAAGAGTGCCTTCAAGGTTTCGAGCAAACCAAAGGTGGTGAACAGACTTACAAATTGGTCAAGAAACTTGATAAATTGGTGAAATTCACGCTCGTCGATGACGAAGGAACGAAGGAGCGATCGAGTGGAGGATGGAAGTGGCTGCGGGTAGGTGTTGAAGAGCGGCGTATGTCACTCGCGGAGTAACTCATGCACCGGCGGACCCTGAGCGTGAGTGCGCGAGTGTGAGCGAATATCGGGTTATGGGTAGAGTCGGCCGGTGTGTTGGTGGCTCTTCGAATGCGAGATCAGCAAATCTAAGATCGTGCAACCGGTGTCCAGTGGCGCGTCCAGGTTCAGGTTGGCGGGGGTACGAGCCACGCCACGCCACGACGACCAAGTGCTGGACCGCGCCGGGTCCAGCGAGTGAAGGATGCTGGGAGGCAGGGGGAAGCGAAAGGTGGAATGCGCGGGTCTCGAAGGAGGAGCTGTCGGCGGTGAAAAATCACACACCGGGGCCACCACTGCCAGCATCTGCTCTACATACGCGGGTTCTCATCCCAAGAAACCTCGAAGACGTGATCTCGAGCACTAGACGCTCCAGAATTCGCATCTCGAACCATTTTCCGTATCTCCTCGATCTCCCCGTTACACGGCCGTGTGTACTGTAAAAAATGACGGTGTTAAAATTGACCAAAACTGGCTGGTGTGGACCACTATATGTAGAACAATTTGTAGTCAATTCAAAATTTCAATGTCAGGTAGTGTCGGATTGATATCAAATAGTCTTGGATCGACACAAAAAAATATTCTATACAAGTCCACACCGCATTTTTTTCTACCGTGTGAATGAAGAGCAGACCAGTCGAGGCCAAATAAAACCTCTTTAAGGGGGTGCTCCAACTCGAACCCGACTCGAAAGGTCAGATGAAAAGCTTCTACCCTCAAGTGGACGAGTTAAAGACGGCGAAGAGCCAGCTGAAGTACAAGACTGTACATGCAGAGGTGCAGGAGGATTGAGAACCTCGAAGAATCGGAGTATGGAGAAGCAGAGCAAGATATATACGTATTCCGGCGGGGCTACCGGTCGGCCTGCAGGTCGGGTCGGTGTTCCCCTGTGTTTCATCTCTACTTTTTATTCGTTTTTGCTGTACCACCGTTTCCTTCCTCCTTTAGCCACCGGCTATTCTCGCGTCCGGCCGATTCGCCTCTCGCTCCCTCGGCTTCGGAGTTGTTGTTCGATTGTTTTATTACTTTTATAAACGACGCCGCCTCGCTCCTCCGACCCGACGCCGCCTCTGCTGAGCAGGCGCTTCCTTTGTTGGCCTGGCCATTGTTGCTCTCGTGGAAAGATGCGAATTTTAATTTGATATTGTCTAATATTATTTATGTATGCACACTAAGGACGGCAGCTTCAAAAGACCCCCTCCTTAAACATACACACACACACACATATCTTTTCGTACACCAAAGGTCCTTCCAAATACTTCTTTACCACCCTTACGGCTGCCCCCGTAATGTCCCATCACTCCCAACGGGTTGCTGGGTACTCAAGACCCATACAGCAACCAAATCTCCCTCTGGCCGAAATAGCTAAGATTTTTTAATTCATGTGGCATTTATCAATTATCCATCAAATCGTCAAACTGTGAATTCCAATTATATGCAAAAACGGTTATCCATTTTCAACGTTCATCATTGAACCTGATCTATTGGACGGAGCTCGGTTCAAATTCGTGCCTTATGGTATATTGTGCTCATTCACTACTCGGATTCAACTCAATCGCACCGTTTTCAATCAGTGGATCGAGTTACTGTTCGTATACCAAGTCAATATCGATCGGTGACAAAACGACGACCATGCATTATCGCCATCGGTGAGGTCACTTTATCAAATTTGAATACTCGACTATCAACGCGTCGAAAGAAATATAATACATGTTCGGAAGATTGGGCGTGCGCAGTAGTGGTCTTCGGGGAATCAATATCAGCCCACATTGCCGAGGAGACCCGCCTCGGCCAGCTGCAGAGTTTGAGGAATAGACGCAACAGTTGTGTTTGAACAACGATGGAAAAGGTGATCGGTGTATTTCGAACAAACGTATCGCGGGCATAAAACGAGCTCGTCTCGCGAAATTGCCGTTCCAGTTTAGTAACAGCGGCTATAACGAGAGCACAACCGTTCGCAGTAACGGCTCATCCATCTCAACAGTGCGATAAAGTCAAGTAAAATTATCCGAAGTGCGCGACTGATGAGGATATTTCGCGAGTGTGTACCTACGCGATATGTAAAATGGAGGGCTGATTAATCACCGGTACCTATTTCGCGATCATTCGGCTAAAGATGATCAGCCGTGTGTCGCTTGGCATAAACGTCGGCATACTCTTAACGCTCTTGATACTTGGCGCGCTGTTTTCACTGCCGCTGAAGCTGCTGCTTGATACGAATCGCGAAACGGGTGGATTTGACGAGCAGGAACGAGGGAGATCCGCTGATGAACTACCGCAAGCGGATTACCGAAGGATGAAGCTCTGCGGGAACCCCGACTACAAATCCCTAGCGAAGTTGGTACACCTCAGCAACTACGATGGAAACTGCACCAAACCAAAGCGTCCTGATGGCGAGAAATCGAGGGGACGATTCGCCGCTGAAAGATACGCCAAAAGATTTGCGGAAGACACGAGCGATCAGCAAAACGTGAGCACTCATCAGAAGAATTCCATCTCCATAGCGGGTCATATCCTCGCTGTCTTGCTGGTCGGTTCGGCGGTTGCTGCGCTGGTCGAAGTTCTGCGAGTTCGTCTTTTTGCGGCAGTCAAGGTGCGCCGGCTGATTTGTCATTATAATTACGATGCAGATCAAAGCAGAGTAAAGAGTAGCAGCAAGTCACGCGACATGTGGCATCCATCCTCACCGTTTTCTTAAATTCCATAACCAGCGTTCCGACGGCGGCGTCGCGACTGTAGCGAGGAAATCATCCCTCGTCGATTTAGCCCAGAGACGAGCCGTTCGCAAGGAGACGGTTCAGGCCCAGAAGTCCTTCGAAATCCAGGGTATGATGCATCGATCCCCGCTTCGTTTGCTCGGTAAATCGCAAGTATAATAGAACGACTATTGCATTAGATATAGTCAACATCCAGTTTCGACCCACTTGTTGCAGAGCGCAGGATACGCTCCGGACGTGCTGAAATATAACTCTCCGAGAAATGAGATTCTGAAACATATTCCGTATCTTCTTATAAACAGTTTGCATAATTGATCAGCAAAAGCTACAGTGGAAAAATAAGAGACATTGACAATCATGTGTTCACTGTTTTTCTAAAACGTGATCCTTCCCGTTTGACCCCAACAAGAGTAAAAAATCTACCGACGTGTTTATAATTACGGCAATGTATTCAACGAATCTTTGACCTCCTTTTGCAATGTGCGGAATATAATATCGTATAGGTGTCATAAATCAGCCACAGTGTATCATTTCGATAGTAATTAAACAAAAAACCAATCGCTTTAACTCCTCGTTCAAGCAGCTCGCCGTTGTATAAATACTTGCGGTGGCATTGAGCAAAGACTGGAATAATACTTCCAGGATTAAAGATATCTTACAGAAAATCGCACCACGTCGTTTTCGTTGGACCAGCGTGACAAAATAACGAACCGATTTACCTGCGCAAACAGCGAAACTCTAGGAACCATAATGTCCTTTTTCAGCTGCCCGGCCACCCCCACTGCTTCGTCGGTCGTCATTTCCAGCTCAGTGCCTGGGTAAGAAGGATCAGGTCCCGATTTCGACAACCGTGAACACGGGCCGGCTGTCTAGAAGACCGTCGTTCGTCATCGACTCGGAAGAGGACGTAACCGTTTTGACGGACACTTCGCGACGTCGTTGTCGTCTGATTAGGCGTCATTGAATTTTTCCGACGTGACGCAGGAAGTCTTCTGTGTGCGTGAGGCCATTGCTGGAGACTATACGCCTTATCGATTGTAATTAATCAGTTCACTTTGCTTACTCGACAGGTTTTGCTATGTAAACAATGTCCGGTTTGATTCTAAAAGTAGGTATACAACGGGGTTTCTGCGTACAGATTTCGAAACCTGCATTTTACAGACATTTTAACCGTTTTATAGCTCAGACACCATTTTCAAACTCCCGTTTCTCTGTTTTCAGAGAGAAAAGAAAATTATGGTAATCACCGCGAAAATGAAAAATTTAGAAGAGCTTGTGTCTGAGCTATAAAGCGGCTGAAATGTCGGCAATATTCCGGTGTTGGAATTTTTACGCAGAATCCCCCTTGTATACCTACTCAGGAAGAAAAAATTGTTCCGTTCAGGATTCCAGCAGACCTTGTTTAGAAGCCCGTATGTACCTACACATCGAGCAAACTACGAGAATTTCAACGCCTGCTTTCTCATCTTGCGCTGGTAAGTGAACAAGGATTTAAACGCCTTTTAAACGGTTCACCATCATTTACGCTTGTACTAACCTCGTCGAGTTTCAGGTGACTAACCACGATTCCCTACATCAAAGACACGCATCATTTACGGACGAAAAACGTTGCTCACGCACAATCAGCCAAGCGGTTGACTCGGAACGATTTCAGGTGAATTATCATGAACGACGAAACAGCTACGGAATCGATTTGTAATTGTCGCTCGTTGGACACGATTTTATCAGTGCTTGTGGTTTAAGTGGTTTTTTTCCTTTCAGAGGATTTACATTATTTTTAAATTGTAACAAATTGTTATTTCTGGCATAATGTAAACCGGATTATGCTATAATCTATTATTTTCAACTAGATGAGAATAGGGAATTAGTGATCTGTTTTTTATACATTGCTGACTCATAGCAACGAATTATCCGTTATCTCTGAATTTGGACTAAGATATGAGCATTGAGGAATCTCGCCAAATTTCGATCCCCGTGTCATAATTTTCGCCATAATTATTCTCGATGTATAAGTGTCTAATATTTGTGTGATACTGCATTGATAGGCAATTACCAAAGTCCACACAAGCCTAGCAAGAATTAAAACAACAGAGGATACTAAAAGAAAAATAGCTGAAAGAAGTACACATTCTGATCGCATTGCGGTTCAATAAACGAGTGCCAATATCCATTAAAACTATGCATAAGAATTTTGCGAGATCAATCTAGAAATATTCATGATATATATGTATGCATAAGTTCTTTTGTGACGCATTTGAATCAACGACTGTACAAACACCGAATAATCTGAAAATTCGTGGTGCTGTTAAAATATACCTTACACAAGTTATACCCATACTTGAACGCGAATGTAGATATAATCAAGGTATTTTCTGATGTAAAATGTTTGTAGCAATTAATGCATCGAACGGAAAGTTCGCTTGCCTTTAAAGCGAACTATCCACAAATAAGTTTATTACTCACTCGACTGTAGGAGTTCGCAGCTGATACGGGAATGGTATACTCGTATTATAGCGAAGATGGTCAGTCCCAAGAGATTTTGAATACGAACAGGCCTGTGTTCGAAATCCGGATGAAAAGAGGATCTCGCAAAGAGTGATACTGATGAGGTCCAGATACAGATGGAGAGAGTGACCAAATCTCGAATCTGTAATGAGTAATGTAGTACATATTATATCGATGTGAAAATGTATTTTATGAGTACTCTAAGTTTCCAACACTCGATATTTACTGTATAATATAAAAATATCTGTTGACATATTATATTTCTACATAGAAGTATACTCTAACTCGACGTATGTACGAAGCTATTTCACGGTTATAACGATGATGAATTTCACCAATGCAGGTACTAGTAACGATTCTTCTGCACATGCAAATGTCCAAAACGCTTTTTACGCAACCTACGACACTATGCTCTAACCATTGTGCGTACGTATATTGTTGTAATCACAACGAAAAGTCAATGTGATGCAGTCCGAATGCCCTGGTGACTACAGACAGCAAATATTACGAGGTTGAAATTAGTAATGTTATCGTAACGAAACATTAGGGAAGCATCACAATTTTCCTTATTTTAGAGTTACTTTGAAGGAACTAAGATTTCGAAATTTGAGAATGTTTTGTTTTATTACGGTTCGATGAATTGCAGACAACTTCAATATCGCTAAATAACCGTTTTTCTCATCATGAACCCATACGATAACGTTACCAACTTCAATATGATCAAATGTTTCCAACTGTAATTTTCTTAAATGTATACATGCTCGTAAACGAATAATATATTACATGAATGTATTTTATCAAGCACGGAATTGAAGAAGACTCTAATTATCCAATAATCGTGAAATGCAAGATCACAATTGTTTGTATTGAGCTGTATAGATACATGTTTTTTTTTCATTCCCGAAAGCAACTGGTTGTACCCGTTCTAAAAGACAAGATTTTCCTTAAATACAAACAATCACCTTACGATTTATTCTACTCACATCGAAACGAGATTTTTCGGTTTCCATTGTTGATCTAACGGCGACTAGTCAAGACCATTTATGAGTGTGTGTTTTGACGAAATAACGACAGCGATTTCATGCATCAGCTTGAAACAAAACAACGCCTTCCTTCTGTACAACCTGACGTTAGGCGCTACACGTGTTGCTCGCGTTGCAAATGTTTAGGAGCAAAGAAACTTAAGAAGCAAAGCTACGTGAAATAAGTACGTGGGCCTGCTTATAACAGACGATGAGAATCGTACGAGGAAGTACGCGTAATCTATTTTCGCGTAAGATCTACTTTTTGTTATTTACCTATCATCCCGTGGCTACATATGAAAGTAAATATTGTCCCTCGACGCGTGCTGAACAAACATCGACAACTTGAAGCACCGAAGTAAATAAGAAATCCAACCGACGCAGGCGCAGTTCGATCGCATGTGAGTCGAGAGGTCGAAGCTAGGTGACGCCACGTACAAGGCTGTACTGCCTGAAGTCGGTTGGCGTTGCCGTTGGTGTTTCTGTAGGTGAAATGAAGGCGCAGAAAAGGTGTTTGTAGCGATGAAGCTGAACGAGAAGAACCAACGGTGAAGAGGGAAACAAACGTCGCGCGTAAAGTGGTCCGAAGTAGGAGAAAAGAGATTGTTAAATAAATGAGAGTGACGTGCGCTAACGAGGTCAAAAACAAACGAAAGATGTGCAATGTCGTGGATAAACTGTAAGCAAGACCATGATCAGTACCGTATTTTAACTATTCCCGTTTAGAAATTATTACCGGAAGTAGGTCGCTCGTTTGTTGCATAGTTGCCAAGGCGACTGACCACCGATGGTGGTCTATTGAATAAATTTAAGTGCGTGCACCGTCAACACCGAAATGTGCTACTGATTCGTTAGCCATTGCGACGAACACGCTTGCCAAACGGGGAGATATCCCCATGATAGAACCTAGAACGCGGCCGAACCGAGGATCGCTATAATGGACTATTCGGTTCTTGGCCACTACGATCCTTCCGTTGAGGTCGTGGCGGGCGACCAGGAGCTGATCTGTGAGTTACGCGCCAATGACGCGGTGTTTTGACAGACGTAGATCCGCACGCACGATTCCAACGACAACATCCACTCTCCGCTTCCCCGATTTCTATCACCCAATTAGCCTCAGCATGCCGCTCTCCGTTACATCCACTCCACTCCACAAATTAGAGACAAGATACTAAATTTTTCTACATTTATACCGAGGTTGAAATTTTCCTCACTCGACGAAGCGATGACAGCGGTCACCTGATCAGCTATTCATTTGTTTTATTCGCTAACTTCACTCAGCTTTGGCTGTGTCACGTACGCGCTCCGGCTTTCTTTTCTAACCGTTTTCATTTTTCTACCCCCGGATGTTCGACCATCTGACCATCTCAGTATCTCACAATAACCTCAAAATGAAGTCTAGCTGGAGCAATTATGTCAATGAACAAACTGTACCTTTAATTCTTAGAGTAAATTGCGTTTTCTCTTGCTCCCATCTTATTGGTTCAATCATATTTCGAAAATTTGGTTTTGGACCGTTTGATTTCGAAATTTGAATCTGTAACGTATTTTTTCATCAGACTGAAGTTTGTAACGGTATTGTAATTATGCATCGTCATATTTCAACTTTAGAGGATTAGAAATTCAGGTAACTGTTAATAGAGCATGAACAAACTCAGATTTCGTAAATTCAACTTCTTCAGTCATTCTAAAGGTACAAAACAGTTATTTTTTGTTTCAACTTTCCGATACGGTAACGTTACTAACTTCAGCCTTGGAACTTTTCACTCTTATTCATTATCTTATTAGATGTTAAGATCTAGCGCTTAATTGACCAGCTTGTACAACTTATATTTGAGAGAAATTTCTCGGTTTAGATACTGTATTGTAATAGGCCCTGGTATTGACTGTTATAAATTTCAATTAATTGCATGCATTATAATATACACGTATTACAAAGATAACAATTCCCTTATTGTAACAAGTATCGTAGACGTAAATGCGTACTGCACAATATCTCCTCCGTTCAATTTCTGTATTTTTTATTCTTTGTTCCTTTGTGAGAGTGATTTATGTAAATTACTGCATGCCGTTTTACAGTGTGTGTGTCATTTACGATTTTATTTATATTTCATTGTTCAGTTCATGGATACTATTTTGTACATAACACTTTTGCATTAAAGAGAAAGGATTTTTTGATCGTTAGTAAGTTAAAAATGACAATACCATTCGCTTTGAGGTTCACTTATCTTTACAGGATAATTCTTACCACAACATTAAACCACAGATAAAGAATTTCACTGATGGCTAGAATTATTGTTAACAAACAATGATGAATCAGATTCATTACTTTCATTTAGAATCATCTTGTTACTTGATAAAATTTAGAAGAATTTCCTCTATTTTGATCTTTGCCAATAACTGTAAACTGAAATTGCAGGGGAAGAATCAAACTATGACTTATCAAGCGAGGGGTTTGTGCCTGCGGCGGAACAGTTTGGCGAGGAATTTGCAGGTGCGGAATTCCAAGAGACTAGAACCTTATTGGCCGATGGAGGTGATAGATTCGGTGTTTCCACCGTCACCTTTGACAATGCCGAAGAACTCATGTGGATGGGAAACCAAGGGGTACAAATTAGTCTGAAGCAATCTATTCTGCCGCAATAAAACGCAGATCTTACACCAATATCCGATTGAATTTCCATGAAGAGAAAAATAATATTAACATATATTTTCAATTACTTATCAAGGGTCACGTGACGTCTTACTATGGGCCTGGCCTCCAGAAATACACGTCGTTTCAAGTGCATGCCTCACAAGAAGTCCGACACATCCATCCGATTGACGAAGGAATCCTTGTGCTCACGCAAAGTATGCTTCGTTGTCAGCTACGGCGTGGCATACCGATATTTACTCACACGTACGTTTACTTTACTGCAATCCTTTGAGCAGCATTTCGGCATTCTTCAGTCTGATCACATTTTTCATTCGAAATGTAATCGTATAACAGGTCCTCAAACATGATAGACATGCAATGCATGCTTCAAACATCACCTGCGAGACTACTTATGGGAGGTCATCAAAAAAAAATTATTGATTTCAATCTCACCAGAGGGAAAGAAACTGGCCTGGTAAGGAAATTTTTGTCAGACGTTTAATAGGCATAGTGGCTTTATCCTCGACAAGTATGCATTTTCTTAGCGTGTGAAGCTTTAAAACTATCCGATATTGACTATGTCTTTTACTTCGGTAGAAAAATTGAATAACGCGAAACTACACTTTGGTTTTTAGGTACACGTCGGCGATCACGGTTGTGCAATATTGAGACAGCACAGCCGTCTTATATGTGCAGGCAATCCTGCTGGGAGAATAGACCTTCGGGATCCAAATACTCTGTCGATAGAACACACTCTAGACACCCACAGTGGCTCACTGAGCGACTTTGATGTACAAGGAAATTATCTAGTTACTTGTGGATTTAGCAATAGGTGAGCCTTTTATTTTCGGAGTAAAGAATCAGTGAAATGTAATTGCATTTCTGCAAGAAGTTAGTTACATAAAAAAAATACGCACTTTACTTCAAGACTAAATACCCCCTTGCATTTCACCAAAGTTGATTCAGAATTTTCACCCACAAATTAATTTTATATTCAATATTTAGCCGCCAGGGTCTCTCGGTAGATAGATTTCTGATGGCTTACGACTTGAGACAAATGCGAGCACTTACTCCCTGCACAACTCTTGTCTATCCTCTCTTACTCAAGTTTCTTCCGAGCTACTCGAGTCGGATTGCTGTTGTGTCGCCCTTGGGACAGATGCAGCTTCTGGATACAATCTACGCCAATGTTCAACCATCCATGACTTGTTTGTACCAAGTAAGTGGGCTAATAGATAGCAACGAATTGTAAAGAAAGAGGCTCGAGGTATTGCAGTTTTATGTGCAAAATATTGCCATGACTGCTAAGAAATGCTTTTTTTTTAGTAGAGAAAAACCCTAAAATTCTATTTCGCGTTTTCAGGTGGCCACTGCCGGTGCTATGGCACTGTCCTTTGACGTGTCATCTACGTCACAATGTCTTTGCTTCGGTGATTCAGCTGGATCGATTCATTTCCTAGCCACCAACACACCTGAACCACAATTCAACACTTTCTCCAGGTGCGTTTGTCACAAATTTATGTGAGATTGAACAATCTGTTGTTCATAACTGTGGTACATCCTGCTTAGCTGCTGTATTTTCATCTTTGCCCGTACAGACCCACCGAGTTTGCTGACCCAGTCGAAACGCTGCAGCCTATCGCATTTGACGACAATGTTACGCCTCTCAGTACGATACCTATGGTGTACTCTGGACAACCTTTGCTAAGCGATTGGTCCGAAGAATATCTCAAAAAAGTTTACAGGTCAGCGTTTAATTATTCTTATAAAAAAAATTGTTTCAGTATCAATTGCCAATTTTTTTATCTTTGCCCTAATAAGGCAACAAATTTGCAAAAATTGTTAACGAGCCTCGTTTTATTTTTTATTTTTCAGAAAAACACCGCCTGTCGATCCAGAAATTTTACGCACAATGAAAATGCAAGGGACTATAGGATACGCGCCGAATCCTCAGGCCTTCCGCAGAAACCAAGTGAGGAAACAATATTCTCCCACACTTCTAAAATATTCTCCTCCATCCGTTGTGAAATTTTCATAAACAAATTCTGACTCCGTAGTTTATATTCTAGACGTCTGTCAATTAAGTTGAAGTTCGCAACTTTCATTAAAGTGATCTCTAATTCCAAAAAATCACTCCAGCACAAATGTGAATGGAAAAAAATACAAGATCGATGAATTACCCTACTGTTCCGAATACAAGCCGAGGTTTTTTCATTGTTGACAGCAGGCGCCAGAATCGTCCTCGTCTTATACGCGGACTCGTCTTATGTGCGAGTAACTCATAAAGACACCCTGAAATACCGTCTCCCAAATGGGGGTCGTCTTATACGTTGAACAATGCAGTATATTGTCGATATTGTGAGGCTGTCGACGTTTTGCTTAGAAAACAAGATTAGTCGGTTTGCTAATGGTCTGGATAGATATTTCCACATTAAAGGAAACTGCAGCCTAAACATTCGGTTTGGTACACTTGAAAGTAGTTAGCCGCTTTTTGCTGAGACAAATGATAAGTATAGGCGATATGAGTGATTTAAACTTTAAGGCTTTATGTTTCAGAATCAATGGTTAGTAGAAATGCTCAAAATCAATACTACTATAAAAATTGAGTAAGACTGATAAGAGTTCGTGATAATTATTATAATAGTTGAGAGCGTGTATTAAAATAGAAACGTGATATTATATTTTCATAAGCTAGTCGATTGCGTTCCACTGACATCAATTCAGTATAAAATTTAATAATTAAATGTAACGATTTATACGCAAAGAGTGAATTTCAAATCACTTTCGATTTCTTGGCAAATCTTGTATTTTTTGTACAATTGCCTTCGATATAATGTAATTATTAATTGACTTTCTCCTTCACACGTCAATACTTATTTACTAATTGTGTGTGACGATTGTGATATTTTTTGTTTCTTTATTGCCTCAGTTGAATTAACATTTTTTTCCCCTTTCTGCACCATGACGTGTACCATGTGTCCAAAGACCATCAATTATTGTTGGTACTCTGCATATAATGCATGATAATTTTCGAATAAATGGGAAAGTTACTTTCCTTGCCAAACGAGAAAAAATGTGAATTACGACAATCATTTATCTTCTCGCATAAGAAACATGAAAAAAAAAAATTGGCATTTAACATGAATGTTCCATACGTGTCTCGTTCCCAGTAATAAATATCTAATTACAAATTACAATACGATCATCCTATAAATTTATAATATATATATTCCATATGTATATATAATGTATATTCAAAGTTGTATTTAATTGAAATAAAGGTTGTATGAGAAACTCATAAAGCCTGATATTAGTAATCTGTCATTGTTAAATTGTTCCCACGTTGTTTTAAAATAAGCGTTATTTATTCTGCATGTAAGGAAAAAATATTGGAAAGAATACATTTCAAAAAGAGATGACAAATTTTGCAACTTTTAGTATACAAAATAACCACGGAGTAATTTCCGTAAACATGAAAGATATATTTTGTTATTGTTAACAAAAGTGAATGGCACTTTGAAAGTAGATAACACCTTTTATTCCAGATCCCCTACAATTTGGAAAAACGACGTGGCGTAGCTAGTAAACTATTCGCAGGGGATTCTCGCGCCAAGGCGGAAGCAGATGGCACGTTTATTGCCATACCTAAACGTTATCGTAAAATTGAAGTGAAATACTCTAGGCTTGGATATGACGAGTTTGATTTTGACCAGTACAATCGCACCAGCTTTTGCGGCTTGGAAGCAACCCTACCAAATAGTTATTGCAATGCTATGCTCCAGGTAAGAGGCTGAAGAATACAAAACAAATTCTTCTGTTTCCTGCTCGTAAATGTTGAAAATATGTACGATTTGTTGAACAATAGATTTGAAGAATATGATTTGTCTCGATTGCAGCTCCTTTACTTCAGCGAACCGGTGAGAATAGCTCTTTTATCGCACTCTTGTCAAAGAGAGTTCTGCCTCTCGTGCGAACTGGGCTTTCTCTTTCACATGTTGGATACGTCTCAGGGCTTTCCTTGTCAGGCTGCAAATTTTCTTAGAGCTTTTAGAACGGTTCCCGAGGCTTCAGCGCTTGGATTGATACTCAGCGATCTGCATCCGGAAGCTAAGAGAAAAACAAGTCTGATACGGCTTATTCAGGTGATCAGAAAGAACCAAGCACAAATGGCTTGGAAACGGTGTACCATTGCCAAAGTCTTTGTGTTTTATAATTTCTTCAATTTTCATCTAGAGCTGGAACAGGTTCATTCTACATCAAATGCACTACGAAATTCTGGAGACACGGAAACGCGTTCAGGAAGAAGAGGAGGCTGCCCGTCTCAAAGCTGGACCTAAAAATCCACCATTTGTTTACAATGAACAGGATTTTCCCAGCATTCTTCAAGATCTGGGTTCTCGATACAGGAGTCATGACGAGGATAGGAAAAAGAGAAGGAAGCAAGAGGAGGATGGTAAATATATGTGGATTACATCGAAAGGTAAACACACAGCTTATGTGTAAACTTTGTCTTTGCACTGGGTAATTTTTGTGTTTATTTTTCTATTATTTCTTCGTTTATTGATTTGAATTTAAATTTATTTTTCTCGAGAATCAAGAATGAGGGAATGTGAGCGATTTAGTTGTATGTAAAAAATACTCTTTTTTAGTCGTGTGTCCATTTATACTAAATTCAGTGCTACCTTCGAATTACACATTGTTATAATTCGAAAATGGAATTGATACTTCTATTATTTGCTACTAATTGGTTTTCCGGTTGCATAATGTATAAAATTCGTCAATCTCATATTTCCTGCATTAATTGTTCATCACATGTAGCATATTTCAAAGATGAATCAAAAGTGAACAGAGAATAAAAACGTCGTATTCATTTTTTTTTATTTTCAAGGTAATTGGACGTGATTATTACGGTGCTTTAGCAATGTGAGAATCCTCTCATAACTGCGTAATTACACATATGTTTACTTCTGTTTTCATAATTTTTTCACTTTGAATGTTAAACTGCTTGTAGTAAACTGATTTCAATTATTTGTACGACAAAATTCACACTCGAGTCAGCTTTTAGATCGTTGTAAAATATTTGCTGAAAGAAATCCCAACTATCCAAGTAAACTTGAATCAGATTTAATTTTCAAATGAGTAAAAACCAATCGATTATTACTTGGAGGTAAGTAAGTTTGCATGCTGTAAAATATATCTGTATGAATACCTGAAACCAAAGTGAGCATATCCTATCTTCAATGCGCTAAAATCAGAGCGGTACGAGGTGCAGTGACTAAAATAATTTGTACTCAAACTGTCTATCTCTTATATCCAGTTTTCGATATCGTCTTGAACACGACTATTTTTCAGCTGCACTTTTCTTCTCATTTTCAAGTACCACATCTGCGAAATCTGTATTTTGTAGCACATTTTATTCTAAATGGTTTCAGAACCTACCTGAGTCACTCTCGATCTACAGTTTCCGAATCAATTTCATTGCGTACGGCTATATTAGTTAAAACTTTTGCGCACAGATACAACGAATTGCAGAAAACCAACAGAAGAAACGGAAATTCGAAACGAAGAAACTGAAATCAGCCAACTATTTGGTTCCGAGCAAATTCATATTCATCGATGCCTAAAGTGCGGACGGGAGGCATCGAAGCGCTCCATCATGCTGTTGTGCAACTTGACTTATCCAGAAATCATAAACCCTCGTAGGTATCTATACTTTACTGGAAAACCCACGTACTGTTCGTTCAGTTATAATATTGCGGTCTTTTCATATCATTGTCATCAATTTTATTGCAGCAGAGGAGATTCCATTCACATCAGTTTTAGGAAGTAGCTTGAGACCGGAGAAAATTACTCCAGCTTGGTGTGACAACTGTCAAAAGTTCACGCCGACGCTGCAAACTAGACAATTGACAAAACTGCCCCAAATTCTGGCTCTTAATTGCGGTTTGGACAGTCAACAGGTGCCTAAATGTTATCATTATAATTTCCCTTGTACATTGAATTCTGAATTGGAATTACTCGTAAGTGATTTGAAAAATCTAAACTCTGTTTATCTGAAAATTTGAATCAACTCTTTTAATACTATCTGATACTAAATATATACTATAAATAAAATACTAAATAATTTCAGGATAAAGCCTTTTGGCAGAACCAAATGGATCTTGTTGTACAGAGAGTCATTAATGGGAAAGATGCTAGCCCAGCTCGCAGTCCGATATCTGTAACCATAAAGCCGTGTCGTTACGGTGCAAACTGTACGAGAATTGGTTGTCGATTCAAACACGCAGGAAAAGATTCAGGTATGTAAAGCAAGATTGAGCAGCATTGACGACTCTCTTATTTATGTTAAAACTACCTTTCCGTCCATTCCTTCTATTTGTAAAATACTCTTTCCACGGCAAAAAACTAATAACGCTTTCCATGTTCTGACTGTGCAGATGCTGTACCACCGCCAGCGACACCACCAACAGCGACAACGCCTGTACCAACGCCACCAAGCCACCTATATTATTCTCACTCATGGGTTCCTCACCATATTGAAATAGCGCTAACTTCAAACGGAGAACTGTCAATAAATAAGCTCGACAAAATAACTACCACTGAACCCAGCCTGACCACCATTAATACTCCTGTACAAAAGTTAGCTGAAAACGGCCAGGGTGACAATGAAGTTGAGACGAGTATACCTGTTTTTGAGAAAACAGTGGAGAGCATGGCGAGCGAGAACCACAAAGCCGAGCTTGAAGGCACCCCGGCTCTCAGCAATAAGTTGGAACCTTCAGCTGTCAGCGGTGTTAAAAAAATACAGTACAGTCTCAGTGCTGTAGTCTGTCACATAGACGACAAAAACGACGAAGACCGAAGAAACATCGTTGCTCTAATACGCGTTGCTCCAAGCTACCACAAACGATCGACTGGCAGTGCAGTGTCTCAGTGGTACATCTTTAATGATTTCTGGTAAGTTGGAGTTATGAATGTTGTATTGTTCGATGCAAGCTTTTTTTCCACAACTCGCGATCTTGATATGAAATGAACTGCTACTTTCCACGCACCTCGTGGCTAATGAATTTGAAGATATTGCATTCTCAGCCGCAGCAACTTTCCTACTACTTTTCAGCATATCTGCAGTGACGCCTCAGGAAGCTGTCTGGTTCAATCTCGATTGGAAAGTACCTTGCGTTCTCCATTACACCACAGAGCCGTTCCCAGAAGTAGCACCCTTTATCAGTCCGCTTACGTCAGACGTGTTTGGTGAGGACAAGTGCATTGCTCGTAGCGGAGGAACGAGGGGTATTACTTTCACACCGTTAACATCAGATGAGATGCCAAAGAAAGGTATGAAGCAGCTGATCCAACAACTATTACTTTTAGTTATAACGGACCGAAAATTCTACCCTACTTACGATTTTAATATGTCATGGTTTCGTTCAGGAGAATTGGTGGCGATAGACGCTGAATTCGTAACTCTAAATCAGGAAGAATCTGAGCTGAGAAGCGACGGGAAAATGTCGACAATCAAACCGAGTCATATGTCCGTTGCACGAATAACTTGTATACGCGGGTACGAACTTATTTTATCTCGATTTTTTCGACTGTTTATGATACTGTTCGATGCTCCATGATTTTGTAATTAAACTTTATTAATCGTTGTTTTTTTTTTCTTCTAGTCAAGGACCATTGGAGGGGACCCCGTTCATAGATGACTACATTAGCACTCAAGAACAAGTAGTTGATTATTTGACAAAGTTCAGTGGAATACAACCGGGAGATTTGGACGCTAATTTCAGCAGTAAGCACTTGACCACGCTGAAATCAACCTATCAAAAATTGCGATTTTTAGTGGACAATGGAATAATATTCGTCGGTCATGGGTTGAAGAACGATTTCAGGTGAGCTGTTGATTCCTAAAATACTTCGAGTTTTATTACAGGTATTGAACGTTCCTGATGAATTAAATAAATACCTTCTACAGGGTAATAAACCTGGTCGTGCCACCGGAACAAGTAATCGACACCGTATTGCTCTTTCATTTACCTCACCATCGTATGGTGTCCCTGCGGTTTCTTACCTGGCATTTCCTTGGTAAGAAAATACAATCGGAAACGCACGATTCAACGGAGGATGCACGCGCTGCCCTAGAGTTGCATCGAAAATATAAAGAGCTTGAGGCACAGGGAAACCTGACGGAAACTCTGAAAGAATTATACAGCGTTGGCACCAAGCTACAATGGAAGGTGAGTTGATCAAATGTATTGATTATTTGCCTCATCTCTCCGATCGGATAATGAACTTGATCGCTGCACAGGTTCCAGATAGCTGATACAGGGATGACGTGATAGACGGGACATGTGAAATCAGACCAAGCAGTGCTCATATCTTTTAACAGTGCGAGACTTTAGGAAAGTCATAAGAAAAAGGGGGAAAAAATATTGTAATTTGGCAAATGCCGAGGTCGTGAATTTTACGTCATTCATTTGTATCCGTTTACTTTTTTTTTTTTAAAAGGGAGTATTTTATTCATAGCCTTGTGCAATTCGGCAATTATTTGTACCAACAATTTTTTTTTTACGGAGATATAAGGTGAGTTTTGAACGAAGTTAAACTTTGTTATTGGTTTTTTTTAGGCATATTGATAATTGACAAATTTTTGAATAGTTTTAATTATACGGGTATTTGATGGTAGTTGCGAACGAGATTGGTTTGCAAAAATGTTCAAACGTAAGTGAATATCCAGGTGTCCATTATTTTTATAACGTATGTGTAGGTATGTAAACGATTTGAACGGAATGAGATTAAAAATTCACGGGAAAACTGCCGTTATTAACAAATTACATAGTCGATACTTCAACTCATCGCTCCTACAATAAAAAGAGAAAAGAAATACATACGATTGTTGTTTAATAATTGGAAGTGAAATAAGTAGTCAAGAAATTCTTGTCAATCGTGGTTGCAAAACATTTCTATAACTGTTAGTTTACTTACCAAATAATACGTGTAATATATTGTCCAATAGCGCCCCAATTTTATTTTGATTTTTTTCAAGAGAAACGCAGTGACATCGTAAAACTGCATTTTAGTACATATATTACATATTTATTTTTGCTTTTGTAATAATGATAATAACTGTTTCGGTTTCAAAACAGTAACGATTAGTAAAATTCCGAAATAGGATTGCAGTAATTGTAAATATATACTTATTACACTGTTTACCAGTTTATTAAAAATACCTAGATCATTTTTTTAATCATAAATTATGTTCCCTAATAGTAAAAATGTTATCGTGAAAACTTCTCTTTTGTTTATCTTTTTCTTTTTTTCAGTTAATTTCGCTCCCTTTAAATTAACCGAATTTTACGTAAACTGTTGTTTATACGCATCTTTATTTCTGGAGTTCAATAATTCGCTCGCTATCCTGTTGAATGTAAAATTACAAGAGCCTGTTTTCTTCGATTGAACAAAGATAAAAATAAGACCAATCAACCGTATCTACAAAAAATAAAAAATGCACATGGTAACGAAATAACATGTATATTTTACAAACTAATGGTATACAAATTGTAGATTACTTTTATAAGAATTTTGACAATGAAAAAAAAAAAACAAAAAATTGGTCAAAGCGTACCTACCATAAAAAACAAAAATACTATACAGTATATTTTCGGATATTTGGATAAATTTACTTATTATTCTTATTCTTATTGTTATTACTATTACGATTTTTACTACCATCATTATTATCATTATTTACCGCTGTGGAACTTACCAATTGTGACAAGTGTGTCACACGTACACTGTGAAGCGACATTTAGAAAGAAAAAAAAAAAAAACCTGTTAATACGTAATGTTAGCGGTAATCGTGCATTTATTTGTTATCGGTATGTCATTATGATTTTCAATAAACAAAAAATCACATTACATCGTGTAATAGATATATATGTATATACCTATATCTTAAAATTATCCGCGTTCTTCCATTTTTTTCGTCAATTGTGGACGAAAACATTGAACGTACAGTATTAAAAGTAAAAATATATAAATAGAGCGAGTTCTGTTGTTCGAACCAACATTTTTGCAACAATTTTCTTCCCATTCGAATAATCGGTTTGTCTATTCATCAAATATTCATCAAAAAATTAGTGGGTGAAAGGTAATGAAACGTGTAATTTTTTTTTTTTGTATTATTAATTATTGTTTTAATAATAACGCTTATTCTGTATTTACATGTATATCTACGGTTCTTTATCGCCAAGAACAAAAACATTGATATTCACTATTATGTGTATATATATATGTATAAGCTATTATTATTGCGTGTAAGTCTAATCATTCCTAATTTTAGTAATGAATTAATAATTTACATACATACACGAGGCGTGTGCCTCTACAGGGTGTCACGTAACTCGCGTATAGGAAGCCCGTAGCAGCGTTTTCCATGAACAATAAGGATAGTAAACTATCAGCGTTCTCAAATAGAGTTTAGCTTAAGCCAAGTAATTTCTTTTCCATTTTTGAACTTCATGTTGGAGTCGTCTTTTTGATTTCCCCAGTTGCATAATCAGCAACGTTAAAAACTACCAACTTTCACACTTTGATTCAATCGGAGGTGAGGAAAAAACGAGTTTTGTTGCATCGTAGAAATTTCAATCAAACTTTACTGTTTTCATTTTTCGTTTAAAACACCGCGACGGGATTACAATACGCGAGTTATACGAGGCACCCTGTATATCTCACAGTAAGTATATCATCATTCGATCATTCGCTATACAAATACGTAATTTTAATAAATTATTATATTATGTTTTATACTCCCCCCAGCTTCTGAGCAAAGGGACTGTGATGCTTTATCAGCAAGACACAATATGTGCGTTCTTATATTTTTAATTTTATTGTTAAGACTTACGAGTATGAGATGCAAAAATAGTGAAATGTTCTTGCCGGTAAATGATACTTAAATTAATACGCGTGCAGAGCGAAATGTCTACAAAATAACAATAATAATAGTAAGTATATACATGTATATTCGATTTCTAAACGTATTTTGATGTTATCTTTTTTCTTTTTAAAAATTTTTAGTTCAATATCCGAGACTACAGCCTGTTTAATAATTACCGAATAATAAAAAAAAACGTTTCTGACTAGAAACTCATATAATATTACATGTAATGAAAAGAGAGCTACAGGAGCTGGAGGGAGTTTCATTGGCAGTACAATAAGTGATTATAAATTGCTACTGAAATTCTCTTTCTCTCATTCTCATCATAGAATTCAAAATTATTTTCGTTCGAATATCAAGGCACTCGTTTCGATTATTGTAAATATCAAAATATATTATTGTAATGTATAAAACAGTCGTTCGTTCGATTAGAGTTCATTGTTTAAAAAAAAAAAATAAGTAAAAAGAACACGATTCACGGTAATTAAATAATAATTTGCAGTGATCAATAGCGGGTGAAATATTCCCTGTGACATTTCATCGTAGTAAAGTGAAACAGTGCGGTATTCAGATCTAGTTCAAAGGCTCGTCGTACGCGTCGACATTAAGTAAAATGACTTGTGAATTGTGTATCCCAGTATTCTAAATTTCGACTCAAGACGGTTCCGAACTCTGCTAAAATTTGAAAATCGACGAATGCGCCATCTCGGAACTTTGGGTTGGCGATCAAATCCGTCAGTGTTGCTCCGACCGGCACGAAGTGACGAACCGTGTTTCTACATATAATGCGTATTTGCGAAAGCTACGGAATTAAAACTACGGGTAAAGGCAAGTGGTGACTGTGATATAGTGTGTCAAGTATCGCGGTGCCAATGGAAGAATGCTTCTCAAAACACGAGTGTAAGATGGGTTGTGTATTGTGAATACCAAGAAGATGCGAGCGTTTGTTTATCCGTAAGAATCGGATTGTTCGCGATTTCTGTTTTGGCCGATCGATCGCGTATTAGTTCACATATTTTACGTGAACTTGAACGGGAACATTCTCCACTTCGCAAGGATGCAAGTGTCGGCGTCACGCGCCGTGTTCCTTGGAAGGCCAAGGACACATATCATCGCAGTTTGGAAAACCATCTTTGGAGGAGTGCTTCGATTAGCGGCGGAGTAAACAATCATTGCTGCGCAGTTTATTGGTCGTAGTTACCGTTTCGCAGCGGCTGCCTCTCGGCTGCGTCGGTCGGCCGGTTTCTCTTGAAGAAGCCACACTGGAAATACACAAATCATAGGTAAGCTCTCATTGCAATAATTATCACGACGATTCTATGTATTTACATAACTGAACTCGGTGTTTCTGCATGCAACTGCAATTTTACTGTACCTAGTTTCGTTATTTATAAACCTTTCAAGATTTCGGGTATCGAGAGAAACTATAAAATATTTCTTACCGTTCACACTACACGCAATTTGAATAGTTTTTAATAGCAATTGTTAAGTTGACGTAGAAAACAAAAAAAAAAAAACGTTTTCACGATTCTTTACTCTGATTACACGATCGAATTAGCTGTTCGAAACGTGACGAGAACGGATTTCGTTGTCATATTCTCACCTTGTAGAGTAGGAAGATGAGTAGCAAGAGAATAATTGCGCCTGCACAAGCCGACAGGACGACAATCCATAATGGTATAACGTCAGGTGCGCTGGGAGAAGCGCTCGGATATACGGTGGTGAATATTTCGTAGCTTTTGTCGATCGGTTTAGCAAGGTCGCCGATGAAGGGTTGACGCGTGACGCGGGCAACGAGCTGAGTGGAGAGTTCGACTTTGTCGTTGAACGCAATTTCCTTGAGCGTTTTAGCCTTGATCCTCGACCGCATGGCGATCCAAACTTCCTCGTTCTTGAGCAACGGCCCAATCGTGCATCGAAGGTTAACGCACTTTGCGGTTTTGCACATCTGAACCCGCCCCTCCTCGATATTCTCAGCTTTGAGCTCAGGCTCGTCGGCCCTGCGATTTCTGCCGGTCCTACGGTGTTCGAATTTCCTGAACTCGGCGATATTCAGGTCGTCAGTCTCCCTCCGGTATCGGCTCCTGATACGTTCGTCGGTTCTGGTGGCGGGGACGTTGTCATCGCTGAATTCACCCTGGTCCTCAAAACCAACTCTCCGCGTTCCGCTAACCACCTTCCGTCCCGAGTCGTAAGTTGACTCGTACGACGACTCCTGTCGCCAGGCGTTACCCTCGGCACCGAAACCTCCACCGTTCCCTGCAGATTCTCCAGTGTGGGTAATCTGCCTCCCGTATGCCCAGTTTCCGGAAACTGATTCCTGCGGGACTCCGCCGCCGATGGTGATGGTCTCCTTTCGCTGGTACGTGTAAGTTCCTGGAATACGGAACTTGCGGCCGTCCGCAAGCACGACGTAGACGAGACCGTCCGTGCCACCTTCCAAGCGACCTTCGCGACTTTGCCACCGGCTATCTTGTTCCTGACTCGAGGTATAGCTCGGGCTTCCACGGCTGTCTAGGAGCTCGAAAACTTCGCCGTTTTTGAACTGGATGTAAGCCTTGCCGTTGGCCACCCTGAACCGACTCTCAAGCTGGACATACTCCATTCCGTTTCTTGTGTTTGTCGCTATAGCCGTGGACTCCCGGTTTATGTTCGAGAAAAACTTTTCCAGTTCCTGGGAAGCCGCGACGTTTGGGATCCTGGAACTCCCCCACTGGCGCTGTTCGCCGTTTTCCGTAATCACTCGTCCCGATGCTCCGGAGAAGTTTTCACGTTCCGAGTTTTCACCGCCCCTTGAATGCTCGCTTCGGTCTTTGTAGGTCGGTGAATATTCCTGTCCGTTGTTCAGATTGATTGTCTCCTCCGTCTCAACCTGTCCTCTGTTTCCACTGTCGTAAATTCCCGTTCTGAAATATCCGTCGCGATTCACGTTTGTCCCGCTAACTTTCTCCTCCGTACCTCGCATGTCGTTCCATCCGTGCTGAAATCCTCCGGAATGGTTGCGCCTAGTGCTGTGACGAGTCTCTGCGTAGGTGATGTCGCCGAATTGATTCCTGTTTTCAATCCCTGGTTCAACAGAGTCCTTGAATCTAGTGCCCTGAATTTGAGTAGCCCCTCCGTTCGACCCCGTGAAAATTTCCATTGACTGACTTCCGCCGCCGGTGACAGAATCGCCTCCAATTGCGAAATTCTTATTGTTACCACTTCCACGAGTTTCCGAGTAAGTAGTTTCGCTCTTGTACTTCTGACCTCTTTCCATTCCCGGTTCCATCGGTTCCTCGAATCTAGTGCCGTGGATCTGAGTCGAACCCTCATTCGACCCCGTGAACACTCCCGTCGACTGACTTCCGCCGCCGTTGAAAGAACGATCTTCAACCGCAAAATTGTTCTGGCCACCGCTTTCGACTTTGTAGTTTTCGGATGCCGTATGGCTCTTCGAGTATCCACCGCTGGTCTGCGTCTGCGAATTCTTCACGACCAGAAGATCGTCGTCAGTCTGACCTTCGTTCTGTTGCCAGCGTCTTTCATCCACCGTAACCTGATTGGTTCTGTCGAAGCTTCCACCGCTCGAGTATCCTCCAACCATACCTGCATACGACTGTCTTCTGCGCTTGTCGTCGAGCTGTGAAGATCGAATTAAAAGCATGACAATCACCTTCGATTTAGGGACGTATAAAAACGTAAAAAGCTTATCCTGTTAACCCTTTCATGCATACATTTTTCCTTGATTGCGATTCACTTGAAAGTTTTCATACATGGGCTTTTGGGATCGTTGATTACGAATCCGAACTCGAAATTTGAAAATTCAAAATAGCGCATCTAATATGGCGGACAAAGAAAAACAACAGGAAGAACAATTTTTTGGTGTGTATTAAGTTTGCGTAAAAATTAGCATTCGGATTTTAATAGTGGATTAGCAGAAAATGCATTTTCTTTTTTTTTTTTTTGTTTACATGTGCTATTTCTTCAGTAAATAAATGAACAAATTTTATATTTTTTGGTGGACTTGGAAATATTTCAGGTACCATGTGGAACGAAAAAAGTAGTCTAATAAATAAAAAGCTGCAAAGAAAAATGTGGCACGTTGAGCGTAATTTAAAGCGTGATTCGAAGGGTTAACCAAACTCCGCAACCCGGCTTACTTCGGTATAATAAGCGAAAGGACACTTACCGTCAGACTAAGGTAATTAGCGTTTGCAGTCGCGCACTCGATCCTTCCAGATGTCTCGGGCTGCTCGAGCAAGTATATGAGTTCTTCACCGGCGAGGGTCTGCGCTGGCCATATCAGGAAGGCCTCCCCCTCAAGAATTTGGGATGGACCGTCGTTTCGTATGGTATAATTGTGCGTAAGAAGCGGTCCGAATTCCAATTCGGTAGTGATGTTTTCCGACGTGTAATTCTCGAAGTTGAAGTACAGGTCCTTGGGCTTGCTCTTACCTTCGATGAAGAGCTCGGTCTGTACCCAAATCGGCATTGTCAAACGGACGGTGTTGTCCGCCCGAGTCCCATCGTCTTCGGGGTTCGTCGTGTTGACGGTCATGTCAAGGTCGTAGCTCAGTTTCATATCCTGAGTGGTTATCGGCTGAAGTATAACTTTGAAGTGGACCAGCTTTTCACTCGGCATTGGGTTACCGATCTCACATTTCAGCGTGTTGTTGTTCTTCAAGTTCGGGGCCGAGCATAGTACCAGTATCTCGTTCTTGTCGATCTGCTCAACTTTAATGTAGTCGATAGCTTTGGGCAACTGCAAATAGTAGGTAGCCTCGAACGCGTCCTCTCCCGTGTTCTGTACCACGATATCGAGTTCGAACCTGTTTCCGGAACCCAGGAGATACTTCTCGACGCTCTTTGTCGCGTACAACTCGAGATTCGGTATGCAGACGTTGTCCTGGCCGCAGCTCTTCATTATCGAGATCGAGTCGGGCTGCGAAGTCGACGCACCGAGCACCGGTCTCAGCTCGGCCAATGGGTTTCGCCTTTCCTCGGCGAAGGTTTGCTGCTCGACTAGGCTGATCCGCATCTCGGCGTCTATCGACGTCAGCTTGTCCCTGATATTCGGAGATACGTAGACGCTGAAATTCTTGCATAACAAATTGTTGCTGCTCAGTTCAAACGACTGATTTATCGAACTCCTCGATTCGTGCTCGATGAAGAAGAGCCGAGGGTTATTCGGCTTCTTCGTGTCTAGGACGTACTCGACGTTGAAACGGAATATCGGTGCCACCCCCCGGCCAGTGTACTTTAGGCAAGCACTTAGCATAAGACAAGACACGGTGGTTCTGTCACTCAGGGTGCATTCTCGATTCTCGAGCGACACGGACTTGGACTGAGAAATGAACTCCACGTAGGCTTCTATCTTGATTACCGGTCGCGAACGGAAAAAGGCTGCGCTGCTGGATTCGTAAGCACCGATGACGATGTCCGGGTAATAGTTGTCGTCCAGGTCCTTACCGCCGGCGATAGAAAACCCGAAGGTCGAGACCGGCCGCTCCATTACCGAGGCGTATATCGCCTGGGAGTACTTCTCCAAAACACCGGTCTTCGAACCGTGATAGATGTAGACCGCACCCCGGCCGTCCGGACCACCGTAAGGAGCGCCAACCGCGAAGTCTTGATAACCGTCGAGATCAATGTCCTTCAGCGAAGCCAGGGATAGTCCGAATCTGCCTCTGTTCTCGACGCCGTCTCTGCGAATTGAGTGAAAATGTTACCGTGCGGTGACAACTGTAGGTGAGGCTGCGCCGTGACTCAAACTCAGACCCGAATAACTTTCAATTCGCGAGGGATTATCTTCTTCTTACCTGGTTTCCGACTCGCTGAACTTCTGAACAGGATCCTCTACCATCCCTTGGTAAAATATGTGAACCCTCCCGGTTTCATAGGTCATCTTCGGGTCGTCTTCTATCGTAAACATAGGCGCTCCGACAACCAGATCGTCCAGGCCGTCTCCGTTTACGTCGCAGGCAATAACCGAGTATCCAAAGTAAGCGCCCATCTGGTCGCCGGTCAAGTTAGCGTGCCAGGTCGTCATATCCGATCTTAGTAGTACAACCTGTGCGCGAAAATCGATTTTAGTCGAAAGATTATTTGAAAGTTTCAATCGGCACGGATCAAGCTGCGGTACCGAGTGTAAAGAAGAACGTCTGAAAATCAACCGTGTATTATACCTTTCCATGTAGATTGTAGCTTCTGGGCATACCAACGGCTGCTCCTTGTTTTCCGTTGCCTTCGAAATCACCCGAAGCGACCGAGTAGCCGAGGTAAGAGTCGTCATCTTCGGGTCCGCTTTCCTTCGTGAATGACACCGGCGGTTCACCTCCCGATCCACTTGAAAATACTTGACCTGGGCAACGATTGTTTCACAGTTATTTTTACATCGGATCACCGTGCTTTTACAGAGTTATTCGCTTTCGTTCGTTGCATAGCCAAGGCAAGCTGACACGAGGCTGAAACTAGCAGTCATAATTATCAGCCAAACGTTCTAACGTTCATTCAAATAAGGTAGTGAAGTCCAACAATCAAAATTTTGTCAAATACCTTGAATTTACGATACTTTAATAGAATTATTAAGGATAAAAGTGAAGCGAATTTTTCTGTTTCCAAACAGCTTAACCCGTTTGGCTGCTAGCTTCAGCTTCGGCGAGCTGACTGCATCTTCGATCGTTTCGCACGTGTTATGTGGCGATTATACCGATCGACGTTGCAGCCTCCAAATTACTGGATAATGTACAAGTGCTCATTCTCATCTAGCATTCAAGCACACTGCACTGCGATTGTATTATAAGCTATATTATGCTCTATAGCTTTTTTAGCCTTCCACGTTTCGCAGCCTCCGAATTCCATTCCACCGCAATCCTTCGTTCCATTTTACTCGAATAGTAAATATAGGTCTAAATGTTGTTGTAGTCGTAATACTACATCGCTCTATGTATATCGGTCAATTTTTAATCGACGGGTGTATTTAATTTCGGAGACTGCGATTTGTCGTCACAACGAGGCAGCCTCTCGTTGCTGTTACAGCCGTACTGATCAGATCACGCTGGAAGCTGTAAAAGCAGCCCGCACCTGTGGGATTGTTATATTTGAACACCCTCGACTCACCTGGCAGTTGTTAAAGAAACAGCGTTTAATAATCTGGTTGAATCGTTAATGAAGTATTAAAAGAACAAAAACTCATTGGGTGGTTAAGAATTAATTTTTTTCAAGTATCCCCCCATCAGCAGGCTTTTCGTTGTTAATATTATATAATAGGCGTGAGTGCGTTATCAATCAATCCCAAATGAAATTTTCGTTATTTCGGTTTTAATAATTATACAATATCTATCGACTTGAGTACTCTGTATTAATTAATCCAAATCACTGCCAAGCAAGTGTCACGGGGACACGTGTTTCGATTGTATCAACATCGTCATAGTAGAGACCGCACCCGGAATAGTTTCGTGTTACTTTCATTTGTTTATACTATTCAAAATTCATCGAGTGTTCATAAGTATGCACAGCTCGTGCGGCGGTCTCCGTTTTGAAGATTTACTGATGCATCGATTCAAGCTGTATAACACGGGTTAATTCGGTTTCAGTATAATTAATATGGCAACTGATTAGGGGCATTGGTGGTAATGCGATTGGGTGGCAGGGCGGCTGGAAGTTCATGGTACCTGCAGATCCGAAGAATCCGCGTCCGGGGGGTAAATATTCAAATTCAGCTTCGCTGGCGATTGAGTACACCTGACCTGAAAATTTTACGTGAAAACATTCTTCAACAATACAATCTGCGCCAGACAATTGCACAAGAATGACACAACATGACAATCAATAGGCAATAATCCCTTCATCTCGATCACAAAAGCCACCGTTATAATGACGATCACCCTTGATACGATTTAAAACGAAATCAAAAAAAAAAAAAACATATTCAGTATGTATCGAGGTGTATGTGTAACATGACCCAACATCCGTGAACACAATTGTTGACAAATCGTATTTACCTTGCCAGTAGTAGCTACCAGGGGCACCAATGAACGCTCTTTTACCATCCTGAAACAGAAGTGAAAAGGACCTCATAAGCTCTGGAATATTACACGCCGATAAACGACTTCCAATTTTTATAGTTTACTAGAATTTTTTACTGGCCATAATGTTTTTGCCCCCCCCTTTTCCTTCAACCGTTTCCAAGCTTCTTATCGTAGAAAGATTTATACTGATTGGATGAGATTTTCAGCTCCGAGGGTCCCCGGTTCACGAGAGATTACGAGAAGACGTGAGGTTACAACGAGGATGGCCGGGGCCAATCGGGTCGAGGGAAGGAAAGATATTGAAAACCGTTCACCCGTAACAATTTCATTACCAAAGGTTAGTTACTCGAATCCTATGACCAAACTATTTTACATCGTTTCGCATTCGGCGTGAGAGAAACACAGTAGACGAGAGTATAGGTATAATTACAAGACTGTGGGGCGATAAGCAGTTTATTTTCTTGAGCATTCACCTATCATTTGTTAAATTTTATTTTCGTTTTTCCTTTTTTCCTTTGTTTTTTCTTCCTTTCTATCGTTGTCTTATTAAATCACGAACGAATCGCTGCGTTCGTTGATGGCCGCCGGTAATGGATCAGTAACGACGCAGTTTCGTCGTTTAGGAAAAATTATCCATTTGTAATGGGCAACAGCTGCCCAAAATTAACCGATAAGTAAACCATTTACTACGCCCTCTTAGTCTTATCGGTAGGCGGCTGAACGATTTAGAAGAAACGAGCCTAGAGTTTCATTTTAAAGGAACATTTCACTTCAAATGATCAATGGTGCGTCATGAACGTACTTTTTTTTTCCAACCGATCAGTCAAAGACTTCTAAATGGTCGATTTAATTGACAAAAAATAAATAAAAAACAAATAATAAACTGCAGTACGCATCTGATACGTATACTCTCGTTTTACATTTTACACACGAATCGTGACAATCATGAGGCCCGTTCAGCGTAATAAAATAATATACGTGAAGAATTTATTGGTCACGCGTCTGGACACAATCGGGCGAATAGTTCTCAGGCTTATTCGGAGCGTAATTCGTATGTGTGTCTAAATACTTACGCAGCCGTGTCTTCGTATACTAGGACGTACGTTAAGGCGCCGGGCGACGTATGAGGGCTTAAATTTATCAGTGTGAGAAAGCGTTCCAAGTGGTGCTAGAAACGGCTGACACGCAGGACAGACCGCAACCCTTTTGCGTTTTTGTCCTCATCGTCGGCGCGGCGGTTTACTAACGTAATTAAACACTGAAATAAGTGTTGCATATACGCGTCGCATGTTGTGCACTGTGTCTATCTCGTCATTGCACGACGTGTGTGCACGTATAGAACGAAGAACACGCAGGTCTGCTACCAAAAAATTGCACAGGTTTTTTTTTACACCGTTTCTTATAGATTTTTACTCACTGAAAGCGGGAAATATACTCAAAAAATTCCATTGCGTTAGGTTTTTTCCTTGAACTCGTGTTTTTAGTTTCGTTTAGCGTGAAACTCCCGTTTAACTCGAAATCTGGTATCCTATTCTCGATTCTAAAAATTCTACGCAAAACCGATTTCTTACTTCCATTTAATACATGTATCAGAGTGAGACTCGAGAATAAATACAAACAGGGAAACGGAAAATGGAAAGCGGAAGCGTCTTCGGAGAAGTATCAAAGAAAAGCAGAAAACGTTTCGTAGGCAAAGAGAACGAACACGAAATGTTAAGTTCACTTCACGAAAAAATTGTCTGTCTAATTTTGTAAGAACTATTGTTTAGTTCATGGTATTGAAACGGTTGTTTATTAATTATTGTTATGCTTTTATACAGTACGCGATGGAGGGAAATGGAAATGATTTTTGGACTCGGCACACTCGAATACATAATTTTTATCCAAAAGATCCCACGCAGCTTAAAATAGAATATTTATTTGCAGACCCGTGAAATTAATCGGACCACGTGTACTTCCAGCATAAGATTGATCGCGATTTTCGCTATACAGATGAGAAAGGAAAAAAAACATTATTACACTCTAGTCGCGGTAGCTCTCGTGGTCTCATGCCTTCGCATCGCTCCTGTCAAACCCTATTCACCGCAAATGTTTCGCGTAGTTTTGTACACGGAAAGGCAGAAGACGTCGTCGTCGCCGTAGGTTGTTGATACCCCACTTGAAGCGAAACAATGAAACGTGGACGCAGGCATAAATTTAGCATGCGCAGCGGCAACAGCCACCAGCAGTCTCTCGAGTATACATATTTGGCTCTGTTATATTTCAATCTGAGTCCCCTTTTTCTCAGATCGGCGCCAGAGTACAACTCACGTGCATGGGTTCGTGCATCTTGTGTATCGCGTACCTTCCACTACTTCTTGCCCACGTATCGTGTATCGTGTATATCGTGTTCCGCGTCTCCTGTTGCTCCGAAGCGCTCACCGAAGACTGGAGCAGACCCGGTGACCGCTATTGTTCCAGTTGCAAATTTTTCTCGTGTAAGCAAGAGGCCCGCAACTCGCCTCCGCGGGGGGTGCAGGTCTTCCCACTCTCGTCCCTCTTCTCCGAGAGTCTACCGTGGCCGCAACGCGTCCCTCTTCAAGTCCGTCGTCCTGATCTCGCCGTTATTCGGACGTCGAAAATATTTTATCTGCGAACGCATTCGAGTCTGCTTCATGATTTCAGGAAACCATCGTCAGCTCTGGGATCCTGCTCCAGTTCCCCTGGATTCCTCCGCTTCGTCCTCTTCTTCTTCTTCTACTTCTCGGTAAGGCCTGGGGTGGATGCATATGCTAAGCGGCGATACCCGAGAAAGAAGAGAATCGGCGCAGCATGAGACGGTTTCATGGCGCCATTTAAGGAGAGGACATTTCGTTCTGTCACCGTTTCGTGTTCCGCTGTGGAGAGACCACCTACGCGCCTCCCGTTTCAGCGTTACGTTCGCCATCTCCAACGGAGGAGACCTTTGTCTCGGTAAGACTGTCCCTCTTTTATCCCTCCTTGTTTCCCTCGGAAACAAAGCGACAATCCAAGCGTCCCGAGGAACCCTTCCTTCCTTCCTTCCCTTACCAGGATGCAACGGAACCAGCTCCTCGGGGTGCACATCGCTGCGATTCGTCACCGGGGTTCGAGGCGAACCTGACTGCGGTCCTCGGCGCGACGTGGCGCAGCAGACACTTTCCCAACGTGCGGCACAAGCTTTGGCGCATATGGCGATGCACCGTGAAAGAACACTTCCGTTATGCCGTGCGGAGAGACGGGTGGCTGGCTGCCTTCCTTATACCCATTACTACGTGGGACTTGGCAAGGGCTTCGGGCTCGTAAATTCCAGTAAATACGACAAGGAGTCTCCGCATGTATCCCGCAATTTCTCCCCGCGGTAGGTATAATGCTTTTCCCTTGCCGTTTCAACTCTCCAATGCGATGTGCATCCGATTGTCTGTATACGTAGGTACACCGACTGCAGTCTCCGACCGTGGTATCACCCATTTGTCGCGAGGCCACGGCGCTGCCATGGATTTCTCGTAAATTCAACCGCCCCCCCGTAACTTTTAAAACCTTGTCGCCGTCCGTACTAGCTGCGCCGGTGCATCTTTATTACCCTGCTTACCGTCACTGAAATTCTACCACGACAATGGTCTCGGCTGATCTCTCCTCGCGGACGTGCCAATCGACTAGTTTCACGTCGGTAGAGGGATTCGCACATCGTGATAAATTATGACTCGATTGCTCGATGCTCTCTCGACGTGACAACCGCGGTAGGTGGGTGTTGGTAAAAATTTTCGGGAAATTCATTTGCAGAGGAACTGTTACTCGTGTCTCATGTTTGACATACTGCCCCGCCAGAAGAAACGATCGAATGGAGTTGGACGTAGTAAGAGAGTCGAATGCTCGTATTAACATTGAATAAGTGTACAGGCCACTGTGTGACTCAGGTGGACGACTTGCCGGACATGCATTAAACATCCCCACTACAACGGACTACTGCAATTCTGAATTATACATCCTCTGTGAGAGATCGCCGGTCCAGGACTCCATTCCTCCCTGCGGATTGCTCCACAACGCAGCTACCGATGGCTTCTTTGGCGGCGGAGATTCTTCGGCAAACGGTCATGGTTACCTCGCCAGGTGCTTGAGCATCCACCACCATCAAATTGGAATTTTAAGGTACTTGGCGACATTTTTTTAGACAAGGTACTGTAACTCTGTACGTGGTGGGAATGACAAGGAAGGTATACCGGTTCGATTTCTCCGATTTGACCCGGGATAACTTCCTTGTGAGTTCAAAAATGAGGAAATTTACGTTGCGAGGAATGAAATTTTGCCGGTTTAATGCCCACGATTTTCTCCACTGCATCTTTGCGCAACACTTCCCAGTGCATGCATCCAACGGATATGAGAATGAAATCGCCGTATCGATCGCGCGGATCGAATCGATCCCGCCGGATAGATCTGTACGGAGATAACCATCCTATCTCTAGCTGCATCGGTAAGCTGCGCACCCTCCAGCTGTAACGCGCTTATGTAAGAGAAGCGAATGAAAAAGTTGATTCTTAGCATATACACTGCAGTACCTACCATGTCTGATCGTTTCACTCGTTTCTCATTTTTTACTCCGTCTCATGCGGTTGCAGCAATCCTCGATTAACCATCGAGTCCTTCTAGATCGTTTTCAAAGCCCAACAGATTTAGCGCTGAATTTCACGGACCTGCATCCTACACGCTCAAAGGAATTGGAATTCCAGTTGCCACTTTTTTTTTTTCCCAAAAATGGAAGAAAAACAAAACCGTTTCGTCAATGTTCGCGATCGAGAAAGAGTGCAGGAAAGTCCCTCGGTCAAAGCCGAGGAGAGTGATAAATTGATGCGTTTAACCGACCAATTAATTGTCCTCTGTCAAACTTGACGTTCTAAACTCGTAGCGACCGTCTTATCGGTTAACAAGGCATTCCCTGATTGATCAAGCGGCGTGTCTAGCCGCTCTAACCCCGCTTCGTCGCGTATTTAACTCGATCGATTTTACCGATCCCCGATCTATGAGGCGATCGTCGAGCGTGTCGCTTCACGTCGTATCCTTACCTTTGAGAGGGCGGCGCCCAATCCAGCTTGACAAGATCCCTGCCTGTGGTAGCCCGTGAGTCCTGTAACGGAAACGGATAATTATTGCATATTATTCCATTAACCGAATTAAGACACGCGCGCACTGAATGCCAGAGTCGGTATTTCACTCCCACGCAATACTGCCTGTGCAGGCGATGTCCTTATCTGACAATGAGAAAAATTTCCCATTTATGAATGATTTTCATTACGTTATAATATTACACCGTTGCCAGTTCGTCGAAATTCACATTCATTGAATTAATTAATCGCTTTCTCTTATCACTCTTGAAAAAAAATTACACAACGTGTAAGTTTTTTCCTGCTGAATGTTTCCTCCTTGATTATAAAACGTAAAGTCGAAGTGATTCGAGACGATGATCTAACTGGTTTTTCTACCGACGTTGCAAACAGGAAGTGGTTTTCCATCCCGAGAAGTCTCAAATTCTGCAATTACTCATTGTCAGTACGGACTTAGCTGCTCGAACGGAAGTCGTGTATTTATTTCCTTTTTCAGTCGACGCACAAGTTACATTTATATTGTAGATATTTATAACAGTACGTTAATGAGGATCGCGTTTCCTTTAGATTTCACTTCACGATTCGCGATTAATTGCCGTTAATTATTAATTACCATTAATACTGCAAGCGTCGAACGTGCCCGAGAATATTACACCTGTAGGGTGTCGTAACTAATATCCCGACATGCAACGTGAGTTATTTAAGCGTTTCAGCGGATTAATGCAGAACATACGATAAGGTGAAAAAATAATTACCCAAATGATTAATTACCGTGATTAGGTAGGTGTATATTTACTTGTGGTATACGGGGTATATTATTACATATACCTATCATACCTCACATACTAAATCCAATGTACGAAACGTGCCCCAGCATCTACCTCCAGTTCTTCACATATATATTTATATATATACCTACTTTTATCTAGGATCTATATTATAAATAGTTCTCTTCTTCCGAAGTGCGCGCTACGGTTTGAAAACAAAATTAATAACCCCTCGAAGCGTGGTCCGAAATACTCGAATTACACAACATTAGGCCAGACAAATTTGATCCTCGATTTTTATCCTCCCCGAAAATTCAAATCATTAAGGCGTTACACCCAGTCAAAAAGCCGAAAAACTGAATTATACAAGAATTTTTCACGAAGAGACGTTACAATTTATTAACATAAAAATTTATATACATATTGGGATAACATTATATATACCTGGACATATATGTACATTATGAAAACGCAATTAAAGAGACAAGAATCGAAGTTTGAAAAATCCGGCAATGGTACGCGTTGTAAATAAATCAAAGTAAAAATTGTAACGTACAAGCGCGTATAACAGAAGCTCCGATCTTGTCACGGACGCCTGAGCAGCTTACAGTGTGTAAGCGTACACGTACGTAAATGCATCCGCGTATTAGGAACCCTCGTATGTGTTATAAACGCGATAGCGTATCCGGTAAGACTGGCCTTTCCGAGCGTGCATAATATGCATTATACACGAGATAAAATATATTTTACACAGCCGCTAACGGATGACCGTGCAGACAGACGTAAAGACGAACGAGCACTCGCAACTCAATGCCGACTCTCTCTGCCTACGGTGCAATAATATCAATCAGAGTGCAGCGTAGAGCACGCTTAATTATTACAAATGTATTAAAAGTCGTGTTTATACTCTAATGCTTCGCCATTGACGCGTCGTGTCTATTATACGGTATAAGAAACGATTGACGTTTATTTTTAGCAATTAGTATGCGTTCCAACGCGTGCATTGATCTTTCTTCGCTTCGATCAATCCCGTTTTCCCCGAGGGAATAATTGATCAGTGTATGTCTGTATATGTATAGCTGGTTTACGGATCGTCCAATGTTTAAAATCTATACTATACATCGATAGAAACGATCTTGGATGGAATATTTGTATGCGTTGAACCGTTTGGTCGGCTGATGATTTTGTCGTATTTAAAACAGATATTGAAAACCTCTCGTCGATTCAATTTCCTTGCTTTTATTTCTGTCTTTAAGTCTTTGAGTCTCCGAAACGAATACACACTTTGATTCCGAGGGAGAAGTTTGAACGCGCAATTAATATAAATCGTTTTATCCCCTTTATATCCGCGGAGCAGCGATTAAACGGTACAAAGTTATTTATAAAAATGTATCTCGTTGCGCCGGGGATAGAATTTCTCGGTGAGAGAAAGAGCTATTCTTGAATTAACGGGACGACAGTAAGGCGATTCCGATTCTGGAACCGGGACGATTCCGTTCCCTCGGGATAAATTTGTTAAACCCCGCGTCTGCAGCAGCCTCGCTCGTAAAGCGCGGTCGAAGTCAGATCAAAGAGTGAGATGGAACTTGCCGTGCAACTCGGAAGTTGCAACTTGACGTTGACCAGAGATTAGCAGGGGGTGAATTACTGCCGCGGCATGCACCTTGCATTACGGCTCGTTTGAGAGATATATCAATCGCGGAAGAAACGCGTGATCCCGAGGGAATGCGAATTATTCACTCAACGCGCGTTTGCCTCGCGATTCGCCATATTCGCGTACAGAGAATAAGAAAGCGGAATGAATGAACTCTCTGATAATTATACGCAGAGGTTCGCGGAGACGACGCGTTAAGTAAAGTTGACTGCGTGAAACGCGAATAAAATTTTCAGGATCGAGATGCACGCGTGTTATTGTATATATAAATATATGCGTCAGTAATATTAATCACTCGAGACGTGGAGTTGCGAAAACGTTGCGTAAGCGGTACAAGTTAAAGGGAGTGCGGGACGAGCTGTGAATTGGTAACCAACACTGATGAATTGTAATTAAAGTACAGGAGCTTGCGCGGTTTTACACTCGCGCGAAAGCTCTGGGTTGAGCCGTTTCAATCGTAATTTTTAAGCGAGATCAAGTGTCTCTGAATGCGACTCCGTAATTAACGCTGTCAACTGTGAAGCGAGAGCTGTCGATCCGACCGCAAGCTCTCGTATTAATTACACGGGCCTGCGAAATGTAACTTTCAATTTCTCCCTTAAATTAATAACGATATTTCTTTACACGGTACGCGAAGATTTATTTTTACGCAAGATATGCATATTTACAGATTTTTTTTTACAACAATTTTTACGAAGAAATAAAATACGATGAATATAAAACTGAATGTTTAGGTTAGGAAGTGAACAGCATTAGTTTTAAACAAGACTTAAGAGACTAGATAAATCAAAAAGAGTTTACGATATCTTTTTTTACTTTCTTCGAAACTCCTGTTCAATATTTTTTTCTTGTATTTTCTATACAAATTAGAAATACAATATTATATTTCAAATATCCTCAACGCGATATGAATTTTTCTTCCGCTTTTACCGTTTTCACACTCATTCGGTTTATTCGTAGAAATTTAATAATCGTAACGACGAATAACTCTCTAAAAATGTCTCTCAACAGATCACTCGGCGGATATTTTTCTCTAGCGATATGTTCGAACCAAAGCCGTGATTTTGATTCGTGCCTCGAGATCAACGCGATATTAATTTTTCGTGACGAAGTAGCGGAAACCGATACCTACGGTGCCTGTATGTAAATAACTCGGAAACTTGTACGGGCTATGAAAGGACAGAAGTGGCGTTACTTTTTTAAATTCATACATAACACAGGCGTAAATCACTGCACACGTGGCATAACGTTGAATTCTACGACCGCGCAAGTCTAGCTTTACCGGATACCGAAGGGATAAAACCAAAGACCGGAAACACGGCTTGCGAACCGTAGTCAAAGGGTGAAAAAAAAAAATTGCACGACTCTGCAGCTTGATCGAAGAAAAAATTGAAAAAATCCTTTTTCCGGACCTCGATGGTTGGAACTTGCGCGAAAAATCTCCGCATCGACGGTGTGCCGATACAGAGACTCGATGCGATGGGTATTCTCCGATTTCCGATTCTCTCTATCGATAGCGATCGAGCCGGATACGCTCGAAGAAAGACGCCAATGCCTATCAATAAGACACACGCATTGAACCGGCGCGTATAATCGTCCGTTCGACCGCACGCAGCGACGCTGAAGGGATCGAGATATTCTTAGTTCTGCAGCATCTTCATCTCCCCATTGTTCCTCGATCCTGGCATCGTTGCGTTATACGTAAACTCTCGGGGGCCGAGTTTAAGTTTCGAAATTGGAATGTTCCGAAAGCGTCTAATTCAGAATTATTTCATATAGGGAAATATGAAGTGAAGGAATCAAATTTTTACGGAGCAACGAAGTTTCGATTGGTCGGAAAGCCGACGGATCAAAGTTCCGGAATGCAAGATTTCGAAAATTCAAGTTTCAATAGAGAAATATTGCGAAAAATAAAGTTTCGATAGAATAAAATTCCGATAATTGAAGTATACCCAGACAGCGTAGTTTACTCAACGCGTGGGCGTAAAAAATCAGGATCGCCAGGATTCCGAACGTAAACGTATCGAAAATCCAAACCAAAGAAAAATCAAAGTGGTGAATATTTCACCAAGCCAGAAATTCACAGAACTGAACATCTTTGATCATTCGGAATTTCGATGTTTCAGATTTTCAAACTTTCTCACTCTCGCACTTTCGGCCAATTCGAAACTTTGATATTTGGTCGCTTCCACGTTTCGCGACAAAAAAAAAATCGGAATTTGCCAATTTCTGAATTTCAACCCCGTACCTAAAACCGCGATCAAAAGCTCCCTACATCGTACGAGGTATCTGGACCATTTCGAGAAGTGACAACGTACCGTGCGTCGTCCGACCCTTCCCAACAAAGAAAACATCCTCCTTCCGCAGCTAGTCCCGAGACTGTTAGAAACAGTCGGCGGTATTAACTCCGGTGTTTTCTGAAGCAGGGTGAAAATTGTGAGGGGGCGGGACGAGGTCGAGTTTCCCGTGACGGTCCCGCGACCTGGGGGGTCCGCGTGGGCCCTGCGTGCAGGGTGAAAGGGCCCGAACGGCTTCCGCGGGGCTGCCGACAGCTGCGGGGCCGCGATCAAAGCCGGAACGGAGTGCCAGGTCCCGATAAGCCGGCGGTCCAGCCTCGTCATCGAAGTGTTTTGACTTCTCTATCGGCGAGCGCGCAGATAGGAAACTATACGGCTCAAATTGTCTGGGGGATCGGAGGGCGGAAAAAGCGTCGTCGCTCAGGCGGTTGGGGAGCCCGATTTTAAGTGGCCCGTACCCTCGAACATGCGGGAAAAAATATCCTCCATCTCTGTTACTCCTTACGCAGCGAGGCTCGGGGCTCTCGAGTACCTTGAAAAGTGCGACGCCGTTCCGTCGCATGGCAGGAAATATTTCGTTACGGTTAACGTTTACGGCATCTTGCTGCGGGGTGCGTCAAACGAGGGTGCCGAATATGCCATATGTGTCGTTTATCCGGAAATTTGAAATTTGGGAAACAGAGTCGAGACCCGTGAACCGTTTGCCTCTTATGAGAAGTATCGTTGGACGGATGTTACCGACCGAAAGTGAGTCTCGGTGAGAATATTGAACGCTTCGCGATGAGATGAAAATTTGAAAGAAATCTATCGCGAACGTCTTGATAAGATAATTCGTTTTCAATAAAAATAATGCCGAAAAGTTGTTAACAAATTGTTTGAACAAAAATTTGTGCAACACATCTCTCGTTCACCGAAATTCCCCCTCCAAATTTCATCGACTTGAAACCCACGGTACCGTGTACAGCGTATTTCAATTTTCCTCCTTCCCTTCCACATTTTAAATACACGCCTTGCGTTAGAAAAAACCTCATATAAAGCTTCTGCCCTGCGTTTTCTCAGGGACGATAAACGGAGTGGTAAGAAAAAGAAATGAAGAAGTAAATAGAGAAAGAGAGAAAGAAAAAAAGATTGTTTAGACGCACCGTGCATCATGTTGGGCTGCTGCACCGGTAGCTAACAGACATATTTACCCGGCAAGGTCAGGGTGAGTATATCCAGACAGAAAATGTTTCTAGTTTGTCTGTCAGCGACGATATAGTTGCTCCTGGTACCTTGTATATAATAAGCTTTATTTTACCTCGGCTAAAACAGGCACGGAATATTTCGTCCTGCGGTTCTCGACGCGCCGGAACCATAATAACCTAACCGTCGGTTTAGCGACTGCACCGGACGTGTCCTTATCTTGAAACGTGGAAACCCTCAAATTGGTTGCAAATTCGTACCCCCAACTTATAGATTAATTCCTAAAAACTAAATTCCCATGAAAGAACAAAAAAAAATGGGAGTTTTGGTTGGTTTTGCGTAAAAGACTTTGTAACACCTCTTCTATTACGAATGTGACCTATTTTTTCACCCTCCGTACGCTAACCCGGTTTGTGATCCGCGGTAAATTGATGTTTAACAAAACGAAGAAAAACAAACAAACAAAAATCGTGCTTGCCGAATGTAAATTATGTCCTAAATACCGAAACGTCGTTATTAAAGCGTCCAAGATTTCACATGTAATTATATCAGAAGCAATATTCTCATTCTGTTCTTTTCTTCTTTTGTTTCTTCCTATTTACCTTTCTCGCGCGAAAAGAAGCTGCTGTGAATACTGTAATTCACCTTAAATTATTGGCGATTTAACTTGATACTCACTCGTTCTGCAGGGTGAGAATTCTTTCGAACCGCTAAAACTGTGGCTGGTAATGTAGCAAGTGCCGACCGGTTCTCGTGCCGCGAAGGAACTGGTGAACCATAAGTACCTCGGTGCACAGGCCTAAAAAATAAATCAAACAAATCTATTATTAACTATTAAGAAACAGTAATAAATTTATCAGCGTTTCGGTATACTAATAACATTTCATACCATTTCTGATACATTTTTACTCAGTGAAACCGGGGAAAATACTCAAAAATGAACACGAAATGTTGAGTACATTGCGTAAAGAAATTGTTTGTCTAATTTTATAAAAAAATACTGTTTAGTTCATCGTAATGAGATGGTGGTGTTTTCTATATCGTTATGCTTTTTCTTTACGCAAACGCCTTGTATTCTGCAAAAATATTGTACACGTGACGGAGGTAAATGGAAGTGATTTTTGAATTCAACACATTCGAAAACATAATATTGTAAAATATTTTGTTGCAGACCTGTGTGATTCACAGTGATTCGATCGGCAGAAAAAAATATCAACCGCAGGCTTATACCGATTTTCACCGTGCGGTAAAAAAAAAATATGAAAAAGAAGGACAACAAAATCGTGTTCAAAGTCGAGCCTCCGGTTTGACCGTGACTCCGAAAAGATGAGAGAGCCAGGCTTTTCGGGTTCAATTACAGTACATTGAAACGAGTTTATACGAGGACCGGCAAGGCTGCCGCGACACTGTGCGATAACTTTTACAACATACACAGTCGAAGCCTAGCGTCGATCCGAGCCAAACACATCACAGGATATATCACTGCCGCATTTAGAACATGCGTTATTAACGTTGACGTAGTCGACCGTGTGTAAATATATATATATATATTTGAATGTGCGCGGGTACGCGATGCCCACACGTATTGTAATAACGCTTGGTTTCTTCAAACGATCGGCTGGACGGGACCCCGAAACCGGGGTTATCGCATTATCCGAATCAGTGTAGCCTGACCGGATCTGAAACCTCCTCGAAGCTCCGTATTAAAGAAGAATTCTCATGCATAGGTGACTATTACCGAGCAGTCCCAACCGCGTCGTTACGATCTGTAATACGACGGCTCAAGAGTTTCGATTTTCGGACCTTTTCTTCCTTCTCCTCCGGGTCAGACGATATTAAATTTGAAGAGCCGAAATTACGACCTACGCAAGCCGAGCTGGTAGTTTATTTTTTTTTCTTTTTTTTTTTTTTTACCTCTACCGAGGCTTACGACATACTCGAAGTTGAACGAAAGCTCAGCATGTGCCGCTACTTGTTGTTGCCAGTTATAAATACGAACGACACCGTATGTTTGCCCGAAAATCTTGAGACTTGAACAACTCGAGGACGATTCTAATCTTTTTTTTTTTTTCCTACTTAACCGGGTCCTGTTTTCAAGCCTCTTCGTCATACGGATGGCAACGTAAAATCCGAGAGGATCTTCGAACCCTCACAATCAGTGCTACCGCAGAATTTCCGAGAAGTTTGCAAGTCCTGGAAAACTCTGACGCTGGAAATTGATCACGGCTTATAAGAGTCTCTATAAACGATGACGATGGCGATGATGATGATGATGATGATGACGATGGAAAGGTCGAGCTGTAAAATGTTTTATTTTCATGCGATAAAACGTCCGGCCGGGAGTGAGAACTTTGCTCCGTAGATAAAAATAGCTTAAAAAGTCGAGATGACGCGAGTTAAACTTCGTGCAACGTACAGCGTGCAAGGAGCCAAATATCGTCGAACGTTACCCGATTGTCCTCCGACTTTATCGCACTCCGAAATCACGTCGTCGTCGTTGCGTCGAAGCCACTTTCACTCCACGCGTGCAATTAGTCTTTGTGCACCATTACACAGAGATCCGCATCCCGGGCAGAAGTCTCTTATCTATCGATAACGCGTCCGTCTTGTCCGTCCGGCTGCTCCTGCCACGAAATCATGTAGCTCAGCTTTTCAACCCACACAGTGAGATACGATTACTCGATGCTGGACACTGGACGTCGCAGTCGGACTGACAATGAAAGAGTTCTAGAAACGCAACGGCGTTTTACGCTTCCTACGCCTTTCCGAACGGCGATAATGTTTTCGGAAGCTCTCGGAACTTTTCAAATTTGAAACCTCGACCCGGTCCCGATATTTGAATAACGAGAGTCGTACGCAGCTGCGGCTTCATAGACAGGGACTCCCAAGTCCCCGTTCCGTGAGGTCGCGCGTCTAATTCTGCAGACAATCAGATAAATTGGCTCAAACGACGACGGACCCGGAGAGCCTCGTTACAATTTATTCCGGCGACGCGGTCCAACCCCGAAGCGAGAGGGAGAGCAAAAACGAGACGAAGAAAGCTGAGAGAGAAAAGTCTGACGAGGGTTTAAAGAAGGACAAAGAAGAACCGCAATTTATCCATCGCGCTCGTCTAAGCTCCCAAGAACCAGAAACGGGTGCGGCTCTGCCAGTCGAACTCCTACCGCAATGAATCATCTCTGTTATACCGTGCCGTATGCTGTTAAATGAGTTTTCGATGCTCTTATTATTATTACTATCATCCTCGTTGTATTAACGTCGTTATTATCTCCGTTGTTCTATGCGAGTCGTTATGGTCCGTTTGTCGTTCTAGTCGCGTGGTGCTTCTCTTCTCGGTCGGCACTGATTAATTAATAAACCAAGAAACTCCGAGTGCCTGGTATCACGTTACGCGCAAAGTCCTCGTACTTGCGTCAAATACTTGTCTGCTGCGCTACGCGTAGAACCTACTCGCTCAACTTTAGTCTGGATAAAGCAGCTGGATTTTCTTCAGAAAAAAAAAGCGAGTAGAAATAAGAGAGGATTGTACGAAAGAAAAAGCGGAAAATCAAACTCACACGGTGCGATCCGGTTTCAATTACGGCGATGATGATTGTAATAATATGATCATCCAAATATATCAGATCGATGTAATATGAAATAACTTCAAGAACTTTCGTGCTTCGATAGTTTCACAACTCTGAACGCCTTGAGAAAAGATTGTTTCTTGAAGCTGGGAATTATTTTGCGGGCTAAAATAAGCCGAATAGAGAGAAGGGATGCGGTAAGAGAAAAAGGAGAATTTCAGTCCGTCCAAACCAGAGCCAGAACCAACAAATAAGCCTCGTTATTTATTGACGGCTATGCGAAGAAGAATCTCGGATAATCTGTCGAAGGAAGAAGAAGAAAAAAAAAGACCTCGTACCAATTTTAGTATCGGTTATTATCAGGTTTGTTTGATATTTTGTTTTCCGATTTTTATGATTTCTTTCCGTCTCTCCTTCTTCTTATTCTTCTTCTTATTTCGGATTTTACGCCACTCGGTTCGAGAGAATAAAATGAATAAACAACGGTGACCCGACGAGAGGAACCACTGAGATGAAGCGCGATGTACCAAAAGGAAGCGAAAGTTATTTCGGTCCGTGAATGAGGTCATCGGTGTCGACTGCACCCATGAGCTTAGGCGTCTTGACTACTAGGTAGCAGGGTTCGATGTTTGAAAATCAACAGAGTTGGCCGTGGGTGTGGGTGGAGCGTACCTTTATTACACCGACGGGGCTATTTCGACCCGTTTCGTTATAAAACACATACGAAGGTTGGCCGTAGCCGCGGCTGCAGGACAATCGATTCGAGAGGTCCTGACACCTCTTCCACGGGGAAATAAACTAACTTCGACGCGAAAAATGTTCGCCTCTCGGGACTCCTGAGTCCCTTGACGCGTTTTTAACCCCGTCTCTCTTTTTCTCCCTCTCTCTTTTCCTCTCTCGCCTGAAAATGGGCTGGTAATGACCGATCGTAAAACGAGTCTCATGCGGCTCAGTTATACCGACTTTACTGACTTACCATGTGCCCTTTTACGGAAGAGGAGTTCGCGTTATTGTTCCATTTCGCAAATAATCGTTGCGTAACAATAGCCGAGATAATTTAACGCCCCGCGCACGGCTCGGAAATTAACCTCGGCTTGTAATTACCGTTATTACACTGGCGAATGATCTTCTCCCAGTTTAGCAATATCTCACGTGTAGGTAAGCGTCGGCTTCTTTTCCTTTTTTATTTTCTCTTGCTTCTCCGCGGCATGAAATTAATAATACATTCGTCACGTGCTCGAGCAGCTCGACGTCGCTGCGAGTGTAAAAAACGAATGATCGTTGTGCCTGACTTCCGGTCGATGGGAATTCCTGACTCACCTGTCACACGGGAATTCCGCTTTTAGCTTCACGAAATCAGGGGCAGCGCGACCCTCGGCCGATAACACGAATCAGGAGGAGAAAAAAGGAAAGAAATTCCGAGTTTCTATTGAAATAAATAAATTTCGACTCTATACATCGAGTAATAACCGAAATCTTTATTTATTACTTATAATTTGTATTATCGATTCTTTTACTTTTATAGTTTGTTATTAATTATTAGTTTCGAATAAAACTAACTTGACTGCAGAACTGAAGTTTGTTTAGTTGTTATTTACAATAAATGTTTGAGAAAATAGGTAATTTTTCTTGAAATCTGAAATATCGTTTTGGTTTCTAAAAAAGCAAATTTTACCTGATAAAACTATTCTTCGACTTATCAGTTACGTGGAAGAAGTCAAAATTTGACATCTAGAAACCCAAACTGAAAACTCGTGTTCATCGGTGTAACCGATCTAACCTCTCGAAGGTTCTTCTTATCTAATTTCCAAAATTTTCCGCCTCACCATCGGCGATATTGTGTTACACCTGTCGCCGTGCCAATTGCCGAAAGTCGAAAGTAAAACGCATCCGTGGTAATTTTCGTATTAGTCCAAGTTTCAAAGTTGAGTCGTTCGCGGTTGAGTCACTCGGCTTCGTCGCGCCGAGAACGGCGGACTCTGAGTCAGGCATTATTTATACCGTAGTTATTCTTCGCGATGTCGGGGTATCAAAAACTCTTTCGCAAAACGGCGCCCTCTTTTTCCTCTTTTTCCGATTTTTGCCGCAATTACGACGTTTCGCAAGTAGGTACATTGCTCGTGAACCACTGCAACCAGCAACCACCTCTTACCGAACCGCAAATTGTTCCTCGTCACGACGATTCCGCAGTCTCCGGTACCGTAATGAAGGAGCACCGACGCCGATCGGGGGAGAAAAACCGACCGTTTAGCGGGCGTCGCAATTTGTCCAGCGAGGACAAAACACACGGAGGGAATGCCCATTGTCTCGGGACGCCAAATTAGCTGCCCGCTGAAATATACAAACATACACGAGCGGCCGATTCGCCGATTCGACAACCTTTTTCGCCAAACCGCAGACTCGCATTGTATGTTTCAAGCAATACGCGTAGACGCTCAGCGGTGCGAATGATTGGGCGTAATCTTTGGCGGGAAGATACAAGGAGAGGGAAGATAAAAGGGGAAGGGAAGGGTTCCGGGTTACAAGACTCTGCTCTCAGAGAGGGTCGCCGGGGTCGCAACGCCGGCGCCGATTGTATCCTTCTATTTTTCACCGCGTTCTTTAATCGATGCGTTTTTGCCGCGCGATACTCCCGGCATACGTCCCTCTTCACCCTCACGGATGTTGGTATCTCCCTGGTCCCGAGGCAGGTATAAGCTTTGCCGCGAACAATTTTATCGCCTGCAAACTTCAGGCTGCCCGCTCCGCGATCCTTGGTTATACATTTATCCTCCCGACGATTGTTCGCCCTTTGAACGCTTCTTCTTATTCGAGCGAAGAGGAGGAGAGGACGACCGTTTTTGTACCGGGGGCCGGTATTCAAGATCGTCCAGAGAGCTCTGCCTGCGACCATGCAGCGATTGTCTCCGCGCTTTCGACCATCCTTGGAATCGATTCCCGATTTCCTCTTTCGTACTTTATCCCCTTGTAACAAACTCCGCCGAACAAAGATTCATCCGATAGCGCGTCAAGGTAGATTCTCTCTCAATTTTTTTTACACCGCACCGATAATTCAGTCTTGATGCACAAGAAGATCCGTGGATCGGGTATAACAAATTAAAAAAAAAAAAAAAATAAGAAAAAAAAAGAAAAAATGCTCCCGTCTTCTCGAAAGTCCAAAATTCTTCTCTGCTCTCCGCGTTGTCCTGTTCCTCTTACATGCGTTACCGCATAAGAAATAGAGTGATTGTGAATTAACCCCCGCCAGTGGTGACAGTCGGGTTAGCGTACGGCGAGCAAGAACTCGTACGTAGAAAGACTGTAAGCAGCACGCTGCAGCTGCGCTGCTCGAGGGTTTCGAAGGCGCGAGAAGAGTGGCCGGCTTATCAAAGGCGATGAAAAAGCACTCCGAGCAGAGCTTGGATTGATAAATTGATAAATTACGAGTGCGATATTATTACACCGTGGCACTGCGGCGGAGGATTAAATGGAAATGAGCGGATAATGGAAGTAGTAATAAAAAAGTAGCAAGTAAAATAAAAAACCAGACTGAAAATTTTTGTTGACCGGTGTAATTGAAATGAGAAGAAAATAAAAAACGTAAAAATAATAAAAAGTCTCAGAACTCGGCGTGCCTGATATGAAATAAATTTTTGAGACAACCTTGCAGAAGCAACGAGTATACATCTACGTATACTTAATATTTAGAAGGCTTAACGCATCCTGACGGCAATGACTCTTCGACACGTGATGCGAATAGCTTCTTTCACGTTCGTTTCACATCGCGCGTCCGCCACGACGATTCGTTGAAAAACTTACCGATCGATCGGTTGATTTTTTTTTTTTTTTCTTGAATTTATTTTTTTCCTTTCTTGTTTCTACAATTTCGTGGAGCTCGAAACGTGAAGCGAAATTAATCACTCAATTATATTATATTATACGCGCATATTTTTCGTCGTTAATAAAACACGGCTACAGTGCGATTGCAATTGATACGGTAGCAGGCTGTAATATATCCGCGGTGCGAGTGTGAGTTTTGCATTTTTTAATTGCACACATCGCACACGCGGGACACGGAGATCTGAATTGCTTGGGAAGATTGCGCCTTATACACACGGAGAAGAATGCCTCGGCACATTCTGATCTAAGTAGATAATTCTAACATTAACCGGGGAATGTTATACTGGTAAACCTGTCAACGGGTCTTACACGGAAAATCACCAGCGAGTCGAGAGAGACTGGAAATAGTGCGAACAAGGTGGTGTGCGCATCCGCGAATGTCAACGGTGTGGTTAACCCATTCGTTTTTTTTTTTTTTTACACCATAGCGTACAATCTTGATTTTGAATTTTTGAATTTTATACGATTTTAATTATGGTAAAAAATAATTGTTAAGTACGCGAAACAGGGATTAGATTTTCTGACGAATCGATTGCCGCTATTTATTTATTTACATTATTATCATATTGCGAGAAAAGCGGAAATTTTGGAGAAGACAACAAAATCCATTTCTGAAACACCCCAATAAACATCTCAATATCGTCGAAAAAGTATTTCTTTACCTAAATAAATGCATTCCGAGTCAATATTTCCGTTTTAAAGTAAACGGGTTAATATCTCATGCGTGTAAAAGTTTGTGAGGCTATAATTCCTACGTCGTAGTTTCCGTCACATAATTATCAATGAATTACACAAAGTTAGGTATACGAAAACATTCGTTGAATCAAAAACCGCTTAAAAAACGACTCTCGACTGATCCCGAACCAATGTTATTACACCCGAAAACTTCAAACATACATTTCGAGGATCACAGACGTTGACGACGCTCGTTCCAAACCATCAAAATTGAAACCACTTAACGTCGCTTGGAAAGAAGATACAAATCGACACTCAACCATATAACGTCATGCGTATGTCCATGTCTTTTTTTTTGTGGTAATTTATCGAGTGCTGACGATTTATTTTCATCGTCTAGCCGCGCAACCAGTCTCTCATCCGCGTTGTAACACGTCCTCCGCGATATCAAGAAGGTTATTTCCACCACGTGTGACAAAATTTTTACCCTGCGTTGAGCAGGCTGCAGCTTATTCCCGATGCATTAATCTTTATCGAATCTTGATACTGAAACGCCGTGAAACGGTTCCAATATTTAACGAAGTGAAAGGCGCTTTCTTACGCGAGGAATTGATCCAGGAAACGTCTCGTGATTGATGCAAGTTCGCCGCTTGCGGACTGTGGTGCTGTGGAACTGTTTTTTTACGCGCGTGACGGGAGTTGTAGGTATAATGTAAATGTTGAACCGCGAAGGGATCATCACGTTGTTGCACATGTGCACGTGCCGACGAACGGATAAGGGCGGTGCTGTTCACATCAGAGGGACCGCTAAGTCTGTCGGTGGAACACGAGCCGAAGGCTAAAAGATCTTCGCGGTGGATTGGTACCGAGGCAGGACGCTAATGAGAAGTATTAGGCGGCTCATCACGGCTACGCGTGTCCATCCTTGCGTGGATTCCGCATTGCGATATTGCGGGAATACCCAGAACAAGATACGGTTCAGATTTGCCGCTGGTCCAGCCAGCCGTGCGAAAGACCAGCGCAGAGTTAGAGGACTCTTTCACGTTTTGCGTAGTCAGGTCCGTAACGATGAGATCTGCGAAAAATGAGGTAACGCAGAAATTGAAACTCAATTTTGAACGCAGGTTTTGGTACAATATTTTTCCGAAAACAAAAGCCTCGCGATTCCGGTAGTTGTGCGAAACGTGAAAACGCAAGCAGTGCACGAACGCCCTGAGCCAAGCCACCGTTTCGACCGTGACGGAAAGCGAAGCACCGGTTGTTTTCGAATCTAGAAATAGAAACCCGCCAAGAAGCGAGAGAGCTCATACTGACCAGGGTTCAGCGGGCTTTAGAATTTCATCATACGGTCATAAAACACACACTCGATCGCGTAAATCCCGTTCAAGCTTTCAGAAAATTGGATAACAGACAGCTGCAGGACTCTCAAAGAAATCGCGTCGATTTCGATGATCAAAATTCTTTATGATAAAAGCACAATTGGGTGAAGAATATTTGAGAGAAATAGATTCGTAAACCGTGAAATAGAAACGTCTCGCAAGCCAGCGGACCGTTAAAGAACCGGTGAACTAAACCTGGACAGGGAGTGAAATAGCGGTTGGAGCCGAGACAAATTATAGTCGGTACCTACCGGCAGACACGGCATCGTCTGTAACCGAGGCCTGATGGTTATTTAGATTACTGATCATTTATTTTTCTTCCTAGTTGGTGCATGAACAGAAGCTCCAGACCACGTAGCGCGGGGGTATCATCGTTATATCCTACACTCTGCCGTGGCTCACGCATGCAACATTTTTGTTTTCACACGCGGATGCTTCTCCCTCCGTTACTGTCGTCCGCACTCGCGTAGTACGATTGCGTGGAGAAGAGTAAAAAGTAATCTCTTTAACGAAACGGTAGCGCGACGGGTCGCCTCAGCTTTGACGTTGCCTTAGCATCCATCTACTCGAGGACCGAAATACCTCTGAAGTTTGTCAGTTTCCTAAACGATTTTTTATAATTGACACCGATGCACTTACCAGTATGGGTCCGTCCACCTCGTCCGTCGTTGAAACTGTCGCTCCGAACCATTGGGCCGTTTTGTTGTCCACTTGGTAGGCCGCCCCTATTTTCGCGTTCCACATGTTCCCTGCAATTATATTAGAATCATCGCATCAGTTGCGCGTACTATCCGATACGACGGGGATAAGTGGATTAAAAACGGTCGAAACAATCGCGATTTCGAAGTAGGTACGAGACTGCCAGGTGCAATATCTGGTTCGGAATTGAGTCTTACTGCACACTCGCTGGTTTCCGCAGGGGAGGCGGTATATCCAGTTGGCAGGGTCGACTCCGCTCCTTCGCGGAGAGTAACCTAATACGTCAATGAACAGGACGAGGCTCTGCTGGTGTAATACCGTATAACCGAGAAAGACGCTATATAAGTATGTATAACGAGACAGGCAACTCTGCGAGAACGTTGCCGGCGAGTTTCCGCAACAGACGCTTATTGCGTATACCAGTACCAGGTGCAGCACCGAGTTACGTATCCTTCAAGTTTCAATCCAATTCCAAACCCGAGCCAGTTGCCGCCGCTTCATTCAAGAGAATCCAATGCTGTTTCTGTCTCCCGTTACGCAGAGTACTTGACTCTGCCTACTTTCCTTTTTTGATTCGACAAAGATGTGACTTTAGGTTATACGCCTCCGATGGCCATTCTACACATCCCGCATGCCAAACTTTTGCCTTTTTGAACCTTTGTTTACCGAAAATCTACGGTTTTAAGCGAAGCGCGATGTGTTTCCAGTAACGTGCAACAAACCGCGATCAAAAACGGATATCCGGAACGCCTGTCCGGAACGAATGGAAACGTCAGATTTTTTCCAAATATAGTTCTTCCAAGAGACTCGGACTCGGACTCGGGTTAAGAGTACGCAGCCGGCGATTTCTTCGGCCTTCGTGTACCTCTGCGGTGAACCCGTTACCCGTATGGGTCATTCGATTTCCGTATAAAGAGAAACGGTGGCTGCACTGTCGAGCTGGGGACACCAGCTGCGGAGACGGTCAACCACGTCCAGAGCCAACACGTTCTCGGCTGTATTAGGCGGTGCTGGTTCTTGCGCCGCGTTTCATGCTTCTCCGTATCTCATCCACTTCATCGTCAGGGTGCAGCATCGCGACGACGAACACCGACGCGGTGGTATCATCGTCACCGAGTGACGCGGCGTAGCCGTATGGGAAGTTAGTGACCTCCGAGGTCATTCCTCGTCGACTCCCATTCGTGGACATCCACGTTGCGCTGCGGGATTTTTTCACCATGGTTTGCCTCGTAGCGAACGAAAGGAAATCAGTGGATCCGGATCAGGGTTACACGGACTGATGTCAGGGTTTATTTTCGAAGATGACTCGGCAAGCCGAGGCTGGTGGGTACTATTTTGAATCTAGACCAGTTTCAACCGGCGCCTCGTAATTAGCCATCGCGGGAATAATCATCGGTCGTTATTACGGGGTTAACTGACTTGACAAAAAGGGTTTTAAGTGGCACGTTAACGTTCTGTAATCCAACAGTTTCACGCGCAATTTGTTTGACGGATTCACTTTGACACATTGAAAATACCCCCAAGGTCCAGACACGCGCGATGTTCTTTAATGATTTTGGTATTCGGATGGTATTTAATTGGACAAGAATCGTTGTTTGTCGAACAACAGGAGGTGGCTAATTATCCTCGGATATATCGACCCACCGTACACGGTCTCTGCTACATACCCGTATATACACGTTTCGCGCCTGCAGGACTAAGTTTGCGAGAGGCAGAAACACACGGCGTATTCTGTACCTACTACCGAATGAGAAAGTTGTAGAAGCCAAGTCGATATACTAATTGGCTCTACACGGATAACAACATAGCCGAACCCGGCGGTGATCGAATCGTTGATCGGTAGCCGCTGCTACTGGTTTCTGCAACGACGATATGCCGCTGCTGGCCATGCATTACAGGTATACCCATCCCGATCACTTACGATCAGAAAATTAAAGATTTTTTAATAGCTACATTTCGCTGCTTGGTTTCGTGTCAATTTCCGGTACGATTCAATTACCAGAAACGGTCGAAGATCGAGTTAAATGTTTGGGTTAACAACTTGGTATCCATCGAGCACAACGCGGTTCTCCGCAAACGTGTCTACATCTGTTATAATATGGTCTCATGTGAACGCCCACGCAGGGTTCACCAGAGCTTTCGTTCTAGGGTCAGGGAGAATGTAGGTCATGCGTTAGATGAAAAGAACACTCCCGAGTCGTGGCATTCTAGTTAGCGGTGCTAAAAGTTTCTCGATTGCATACACTCGAGTCGCGTGTATCGTAGCCAGTGTGGAGGGCTAAAATAGGACCGAGAAATTCAATGGATCCACGCCGCCACCAACATGTGACATGTGTATTCGAATTTGCAACAGACTTTCACAGTCTCAAAACACTCTTTAATCTCATCGCTCGATTGTTAATGAATTTGTTTCTATGATTTTACGAGCCTCTTTGAACCCTGTGATATCATATACCGGGTGTGGCTAAAGAAGCTGGACGGTAAGCGTTTTAAATAAATTAAACGAAATTCTTTGTACTAAAAATTTCTTGCAACATAACGCGGCTCGCAATTCGTTACAGTCAATGTTGATACAGACTTAAAAATACTGCGATGACCGAGTTTTGTTATTAAATTATACGTCTAGGTACGAGTATTCTGAAATTGTACAGTATGTTTCCTGCCACCAGATGGCGTTTCTTTTGTCAGCTCACGAGTTAAGCCCACTTCCTTTACATTGTACAGTGATACATAACGCATATTTTCTCTCCCTCTCTCTCTCTCTCTCTCTCTTTTTGTTTTGTTTTTATATAGAAGTCGCGTCGACACGTAATAAGCCCGTATACTCATGCCCATACAACCTTGCAGAGAGTCGTAGGTAGTTATTTTCGGTCCATGACGGAGCTGTATAGTCGGAAAAAATATGCTGTATGCACTCGGATTTACACGTAGGTACAAGCGTGGAAAACATACATCGAGACAGTTATTTATCGCAAGGTGACGATCAAACGACGTTAAATACTCGAGCGTGTTCCATGGAATGTATGATTTCACCTCGAGCTTCGTTGATGACCGTTAAACTTGGACAGTCATTTTTTCGTTTATCTAGATACGGCGTTAAATACCTCGCCGGACCTTCAGACCTCGTTAAATATTTTCCGTCATTCCTGCCTTATCAATAACTTGCATTCTGTTGGATGCGTGTTGTCTCTTTGTCGCACTTCAACTCAAACTGTCACAGTAACTTGCACGGTTATCAGGTAAACGTTTTCTGTAGTCAGTTGCTTGCGTCGGTATGTTTTTTTTCTTGCTTTATGAAAATTTCACTTCATCTCAATTTCACGCTCAGAGTCCATGCGTCCATCCGCAGGTGGGAAACGGAATTCAAGGCGAATTAGCCGGGAATCGACGACCTTGTCCGGACATCTTCGTAATCAATACGAGAAGTTGTTTGCTGTATAAAGACGCGTGTCCAGAACCGGTTGATCCCAGGAATCGATTCTGCTGTATTTTTACTACCTACTTGCCTTCCGATCATGATTCTTACGAGATAGCTGTGCAGCTCTTATACCGTTCAAATTATTATACCGCAACTGAACTCTGACGAGGATTTTGCTTTTTCTCGGCAGTCCTTTGATCCTTATCTTCGAGGAACGATGCTAAGTACTCAATTTTCCGTCACTTTTACGTATAATCTTTTTGGGTGGGGGTAAAAACATAGGAGAGTCAAAAAATTGAAAGGGCACGATATCGAATTTTTAACGAGGCGAAAACTTGGTCTATAGAATTTAAAAATATTGAAAGTAGGAGGATGGAGGAGTAAAAAAATAGAATCCTCAGAACTCCTTTCGATAATATAGAATCTTTTGAAGGTTTTGACCTTTCTACATTTTATCGATCCGTATTGCGACTTTCTATATTTGCACTTGCCACGTTATTATATTGATATTCTGGTCCTTCTATCAATCGACAATTCTAGTTCTTAATCCCCACCCATCTTTTTCCTTCGTCGCTTGGCTCCGAAATCCTTCGAAATCTACTAGGACTACTGTTGTCTGAAATTAGCACAAGTCAGAACAACTTACCCTCTGGGTCGAAGTTGATCTGCGAACAGTTGTTGTCAGTAGCGAAATGACAGGTGTATACTGCACCTCCTTTTTCCACGCCCTCTTGCCTAGTTTGCGCAGCTGGCGCACCGACTATAACCCTGAAGCACAAAACAGACATACATTAATTAAATATTACTTTATACCAGCTGGTTAGTTTAATATCGGCAATTTTATATCTGCTTACGTATTGCATACGTTTCATAAATGTGCGGTATTCAAGACCGTGTACCTGCGATGGTTGCCCAATCAGATCATTCAACTTTGACATTTAAGCCCCTCCAGAGGCACTCTGGCATTACCTTACCATAAAAGAGCGAACTACTTCCTGAGCTGTGCGAAAAATGTGAATTTCGAAACCTTTCACCGTTGGAAATAAGTCATTTTTATTAATATAACGATGCATGTTTTGCACACGCTTCGAAAGTCGAGTCGGAACGTTTCGTATGTTGATTATTGCAATTCTCTGACAAACAGCCCTGAAGAATTTCATCTCTCTTTCGTGATAAATGGCACATGAATAGGTTGTTGGTGAAAAAAACAAATGTTGGAATTAACGTATAACTTATATCTCACGCCGCAGCGGAAAACAATTCTGAACGAGACATGATTGTGTTATATCCATAAATTCCCAGTCAACAGAAGACCCTCCATCAATAGTTCACGTCATCCGTTTGACTCACCGATTACACGGAACTTTGTTCATCGTATGTCCTGTACTAGTGAAATCGCGCAACGGCTATATATACTCATCGTTGCGGTATGTAATTAATGTTGATTTAGTTTTTAAGCCCGATAAAAAATCAGGCAATACTCAAAACCTCGCTCGGTTACAAACATCCTGACGAAAATAATTACATCGCAGTCTCCAACGCCTTGGATTAAGTGTACTTTGAACCCATATTTCCTCCCCGACTTTCGCAGTGATCGACGAAATTATCAACCGCTGTGGATTACGCAAATACAGGTCAGCAGCGGTCATCGGCGTGCCGAAGATTCGCGTTAATTCAGCGTGTGACGTGATCGCGAATTAGTAGACTAATTCGTCATTTCGTTACCAGGAACATAAAACACGCGCTGCTCGAGAATAATAATTTGTTTGGACTAGGGCTGAATACGAAGTCAGACGGCAGTGTATAAAATGTGCTATATTGAGAATTTCTCAATTATAGTACGTATAAAGTTACTTGCGACAAGAGCTGCTTATGCATTGCGTGGATGACGAATTACGGTTGGCAAGAAAACCGCGGGAGTCTCGTCGTCATTTGCAGTTCTGATATCTTGCATCTAAAACACACCGGTGCATCATACCTTTACATGGGCACGCATAAACGAGCCTGGGTAAAAGATCGCGTACTATTATGATCAGATTCTTTAAGGGAAGGTGTACATCTTGGACGGTCTGAAAATCATACCTATTGTTAGGAGTATTTTGATTTTTTTTTTAAATAAAATGATAACACTTGGAGCAATTTCAGTTTGAGGACTTTATTATTTATAATTTCAAGAACATTTTAGATTTTTTTTATTCAAATTAATAACGAAATAGCGACATGGCGCTTACAAGTAACGAGCGACCACGTTTTCCTTTACTTTGAAAAAAGTGGTTTCATTTACTTAAAAAAAAAAACTCCTAACAATAGATATGATTTTAGACCATCCAGGCTGTACCCCACCCCCTAAAAACTCAGCGTCCAATTTACCACAAAAAAAATTGCCCATTATCTTCATCGGTTCGATAGCCAAGGTTCGCCTTGCGCTTGGCCTTTCATGCAACTCACAACGCCTCGACGCAGATGCTTATGGATCTGGTCTATTACCGAGATTGGATTGATGGACGAGGTGCATCGGCCTGTGTAGTCAGCTGATTCATTACGCGCAGGCTGCATGTGAAAGAATAACATACACGTCCAGCCCACTCTGGTGCACTACGTGAACGCCGCGTTGTTTGTGGACGCAAAATTGGGCTAACACATGCACACCTCTCAGTCCATTATCGGCGGTGCAATTATTACCAGGGAGCGCCCGCCGCGTACCTTATTCCGGAAGTGAGAAAATTGTAGGTGACTACAGCTCCGAGTGAAGCATGGGGTATCATGGTTTTGACAACTAATTGCAAGTGTATTTTTATCGTTACGGTCGGCTTTGCCAGGTTGTAGCGCTTTTTATTTACCGCCACAATTATACCCCGTGCTACGAAACGATCCGTACGTGATTCAACGTTCAATAATAAATTTTTACTATTCGCCGAACGATAATGTTCAACGATGGAACAACCGTCCTGATGCGATTACCGAGAATCGCGCTGCGAGATCATTTCTTAATTTGGAAGCATACGTACGGTACCGAGTACGGCATTGAACATTCATAAACGCAATTTAAAAGGAAGTGCAGGTCTTGGTCGCGATTAGTCATACTCGGCCTTTTTGTATTCCTGCCAAGGTTTGCCGGGAAGAGTTTGAACGATCCGCGGGGACATCCGCCCCTCTCGAATCCAACGACTCTTCGTGTAATCCCCTCACGAAAATGTCAGCTCGCCTGGCATCTTAAGGACACATTTTAATTGCCTGCCCGTCACTTGCACAGTGGCAGGATCTCGGGGCTTCGCGTTCATTTATTATTATCTACCCCGGGCAGTAGAATTCATGAGGATTAATCCTGCGGAGGCACCGAATTATCGCCCGTCTTCGAAAACCGTCTGAATAAATTTAACCGATATGCGTTACAATTTTAAGAGGGCGTAACAATTCGTTCCCTGGCTTAATTCCGGAGCAACGAAATAAGTCATTATCTCGTCACGGGAATGAGCCGTCGAAACGTTGATTCTTCGGTGGCCCTCGGGTGGAAAAAGAATAACTGCCACGCGTTTCGGTAAAACAAACTTAAGGAAGGTTTTAACGGCGTTACGCAGCTAGTCAAAATTCGGTTGCGTAGCGTGTTTGACTGGCCTACCAGGTTTTTGAGAATTTGGCTTTCTCGTCCGTTTCTCCATAAGAACACGTGTGGAATAAGCGAAGACATATTTGCTTACATCTCATAAACAATCCCGTGAATCGGTACAAAATTTTTATCTGGCGATTGAATCACATAAATCTATTGAATTGTCAAATTTTATCAAAAACCGAATGTTAATTCTGGTATGGTTAGAAATCCCTTAAGTGTAAAGCCCATCGAAATTCGGCCCGCAAGCTGAAGCGTAGCTGAAACCCCCTGCCGTTTTATCGGTCATCCTTAATCGTTTTCGGATATTGCTCTCGCTCCGCATGTGTGTTGTTACGATATAAAGAAAATTTCTGACTGACATTGACAAATGAAGTTTCTCGTTCGTAGGATAATTTCCGCCATGTAAGTTATAATTTTTCTTGGAGCCGCTCCTGGATAAATTGTCGATAAGAGTCGCCTTTTTACCATCACGCTGAGGATATCGACGTCGTCGAAACGAGAGACGATTCCCCGAGACACCCGTGAACGTGAACTCGTGAGATTTGCCTAGTAAAGACTCTCCGCAAGGCCTTGACACACTGCCGTTACGTATACGACTTGATAGACGTCGTGGTGGTCTGTGCACGTTACTATAGAACACCGCATAATCGCCTTGAACGAACACCGGGTATAACTCTGAGGTAAAATGCAAAGTATCAGTCTTACTCCGATTGAGTGTGTTAATATGCAAGTACGTGCGCGCGTGTGTATTTATGAGCACGAGTAAAACGCCATAAGCGACTTACGCAATCAGGGCAATTCATTCGGCTTAACGCGTGCTTACATCAGCGGAGAATGATCGCAGACCCTGACACACACGCATGGTCTTTTATACTTATCAAGTGTCCGTTGTCGTTTCATCTGATGTTGCGAACGTCGACTGGCTGATTCTTTTTTCGCCTCGATATCTTTTTCTTCCTTGCAAATGTTTGACTTTCACATTTTTTTACACAAACACTGCGCTTCGAATGGGTGCGAAATTTCATTACCGATGAGAATTTTCATCTTCCAGATAAACGTTCGATTTTGAAAGCTCGTGTAGCGAAATTCTAGACGAGTCATCGCTTGAAATGTCTATTTGCTGTTGGATGATCCTCGAACATAGTACAAAGTCCACTCTAACACCTCGTGAGTAAATTACAGTGTATAGGCGTGTTGTTGTTTCAAAAGTGTCAATCGTCAACTCACATGCCATGCATATACTTATACTGTACCACGTATACTATTCCATATGCACGAATACTTGCGCAATAATGCATCGTTTAAAAATGGAATTGAATCGTCGTCGGTACCATAATAGGCTGGTTTATTTTTTACCTTTTTTTTCAAGGCCCCACTCGAAAAATGAAAAAAAAAAGTTAAAAAATGAACCTCTCTAATGCGATAATCACCTCTGTAAGCACGCTGATTACTGCAAATCTCGTCTTTAGAATACGTATTGTTTTTCACTTTGATCTGGCAAGCGAATGGCGTTATCTTATTCCCAAGAACATTGCGATTACCGTTATCATCTCGCGAGTTCAGTCGCATGTCGAGTTATCATTCGTTGCGTGGGACGGGATGGTTTCGCATCCGCAGGCCGCTCCTCAATCTTTGCTCTGCTCGTTTCTGCCCGTCTTTCATTCGCTTCGCATCGAAGTGGATGTCGTAGAATTTTACTCTGGCCACCGTTATTTGCCGGTGAATCAAACGAACCAACGACTATCGCGTAGCTGCAATTCTTTTACGCGCCGATCAGGTACAGCGGTTCAAATATAGGCATACGATGCCACATAATTCAATTTAGCAATGGTTTCTTTGCACCGTCGAAACTTACGCCAACGCAATCGCGTTTCAGCATCTACCCACGTGCAATCGTTTCATTCATATACTCGGCCATTGGATAGCATGAATATCTCTCTAATTGCAGCGGATTCAATTCTGCACCATATGTCTACCGTTGTTTCGGAAAATTGCGGCTTCGAAGCCGGCCAATTTAATTTATTTCACACTTATTGAACGGTAGCTCAAGTCTCGGAGCGTTACTGATAATCATCTGTCACAACAGCTATGTATGAAAAGAAGAAAACAGGACGACGATGCGTGTAGCAATAAAATAGGTCTGCAACCAAAAAACTGCGCAGATTATTTCATAAACTTTCACTCAGCGAAACTGGGAAATATACTCAAAAATTTTCATAGCGCCAGGTTTTTTCCTCGAACTCGTGTTTGTAGTTTCGTTTAGAGTGAAACTCTCGTTCAACTCGAAATCTGCTATCCTATTCTTGATTCTAAAGATCCAATGGAAAAGTGATTTCTTACTTTCATTTAATATTTATCTGACAATTAGTGAGACTCGAGAATAAACGGAAAATGGAAAGCGGATGTGTATCAAAGAGAAGAAGATATTTCATAGGGAAGAAGAACGAACACGAAATGTTGAGTACATTTCATGAAGAAATTGGTTGTCTAATTTTATAAGAAATATCGTTAAGTTCATTGTAACGAAGGCGGTGGTTTATTCATTATTTTTATGCCTGTATTCTGCAAAAATATTGTATACAGCACACTCGAAAGCATAATATTTACCAACAACATCCCACGCATGGGAGTTGAAATAAAATATTTTTGTTGCAGTCCCGTGCAATTAGAGTGATCTGCCTCATTTTCAGAGGCCATTGTAGTTCCTTACGACCTTAAGTGGCAATTGAAACGTCTCGCATCATTAATTGCGCAATAACACCGCGAGTTCCTGACCTCGTTCTTTTTCGGTATGCGTCGCCTTCTTATCTCTTCGGTTATAATGCAAATTTGCAAGAATCTATCGTTATCATATATATATATATATATACTCGAGTTAATAAGTGGGTTACATCAAACGATGTATAAGAATAGCCACTCAAGTCGAACAACAATTACGAAATCGAGGAGAACGCCTGTCTGAACCATCCAACGAACATCGTGTACGGATTGTTTTCTGCATTATCATGCAGTTCTTGCAAACATACATCGCTGTATATTCGCTGAAGCGAACGCGTCGCGATACCAGAATGTATTCGAGAAACCGCCGCCGCATTGACTTATTACACAATGACACAATGCCGGATAGCTAAACTCGTTTATATTCCCATATTTGGGAAAATCGGACGCCTCGATCTGTCGACGCCGTGGAGGGATAACCCGAGCCAGAGTCACCTCGGCGGCGGATTGCTCAATGCCGGTGCTGCTGATCTATGAGAAATCCCGGGTTCCGCGGCTTCGTCGAGCTTCGGTGTCCAATCTCTCGTTCTAATCTCCAATTCTCAACCCATTTGCCTGGCTTCTCCGAACACGCGGCAGCTCTCTAAGGACACGAGGTACGAACGGTTCTACCGCCTCCGTGACAAATTCCTTCGCCGTCAGCCATCCTCGTTTCTCTCCATCTTCGCGCGCATACATCGGATTCAAACTCGCGCCAAAACGACGACCCACGTCACTGATCTCTGATTTCGATCCTTGATCTTCTCACGACTTTACGATCTTTTCTTTACCTCCTCGTCGTCCTTTCGGCTTCACCATTTTCACAAACAAGACGATGCGTGTGAAATTTCACATCGACAGTCGTAACGCCTTTAAGTAGTAACAGTGCTGTAAGGTTTTGGAAAATTCGATTTTTTTTTATTTACTTTTCTTGTCATTAAATAATATTTTAGGGTCATAGAAACAATATCCAGTTGGTCCTATGGTGAGCAAAATTTTGCTCGTAAAACTTTAAACGCATTTTTCTCGCAACCACTTTTTTCGAAGCGAGAGGACAGATTGCTTGAACACCGTTGCATGGATCGATTTGAAATCTTGACTGTAGCTTCGCAATTTCATTCTCTATGAAAGTCCGTATATACGCCGTTTTTTTTATTTAGCGTAAACTTTCCTTTTTTTTTTATCTTCAACAACTTGCTGTTTTTTTTTTTTTTTTCTTGGCCAAAAGTCGAATAATTTTTTCAAAAGTGCACCATTTCTACAAAATGTGATTTAAAAAACAACCTCTACGTACTTCCATAGGCAATAGTATATTGATTATGAAATTTTTTCGTTTTTTGTTCCAGGTACTACCTATACTTTACGAAGAATCCGTCCTCCCGTGTAGGAATTTGAAAAAAACACGTCGGTTCCAAAGATTAGCTTCATCTTCCCCAGTTTGCATCAAAATGATGATACCTATACGACTTGTACGATATTCTTCGAGGTATGTAGATCGTCTTTTTAGATCGCTCGAAATCATGCCTGCTAATCGGATCGGCACACGCCTAGTGTGTGACATTGTTCAACGTACGTGTATGCGTGCAAAGAACCGCGTGCTGACGTAAGACGCAACGGCGGAGCGCCACGACGCTACTTATAAGGAGCACCGTGCGAACGTCACCTTGACGCCTTCGCGTCTTTCCGCCCATATCGATACGCCCCCCCCCCCCCCCCCTTACCTTTAATACTTTTACACTTACGCCGTTATAGGTAATTTTTCTCGTTTCCGTAACCGCGGGTCGCACCAACTCCACAACTTTCAAGAACTCTTGCGAGTTCTGGAATTTCACGAGAGGCCAAAATACCGCTGCGCAAATTCCGAAAACAACATTTCTTCGGATCGTCCGGTACATTCTCAATTTTCGAGGAGGTGCGTGATCGGTCCAACGATTCATTGTCGTTTCTTTGGTCCTCCAAGATGCAGGTAATTATTTCAGGTATGGATTTCATTGCAGAAGTGGAAACGGAATGGGGTTGTTCATTTATCGCAGTTACGTGGTATTATGTATTGACGTTATATCTTTGCACTTTCGAAATATATTCATCGTTTATACATAATTTTACAATGAAACCACAAGTAGCTTCCAGTCAAACATTTCACTTATTCACAACGAAGCCTCCGTTGATTTATGTTACCATTTTTACCCGAATGTACACGATCGCTGTGAGAATCAGTCTAGATACGATTATTAATCTGAGATATGAGTTTTCGACCTCTGTAAAGTGAAAAAATCTCCATACGTTGCAGCGCAAGACGACTCTGGGATGAATGGAATAATCCTCAAAAAAAAAAAGATAATTTTGGATGGAATGCAAATGCGTAAAGTATTTTATAGATCTAGAGACGCGGAAAATTCGAGGCGATGCAGCTACTCACTAAAAACCTAATGATCTTTGAAATTTTTTCATCTCATTCCATTCTAGTCTTCGCCTGCCAATACGCATCTACGTCCAATCCGTAGATGCGTTTCGCTACTTTTCTCAGGTATGGAAACTCCATTAACGATTAACGACCGGCGGATAGTTTCAGCCAGGGGCGTTTTATGTTTGCCAAGCAATTTGAGGGTACTCGCGGTTATCAGAGGCTGGTGTGGGCATGAGCAGCAGCTGGTCCGTCGGCAGAGCGAGCTCGGCTCTCTCCAAAATAAAAGGTGGGGCCTGCATTCGTGAGTGACGGGTAAGTTTCTTACCGAATCGGAGAAACGGTTTTTGTCCAGGTTCACGTACGTGCCTGACTACCTAAGCGTCCGCACCACATGTAAGTACTCAAGCTTGATTCTCCCGGCTTTCGCAAGGTCTGGTGCCCACGTTGTGCAACGCCTTCGTTGTACCCCGAGTTGAAAAGACACGAAGTGCAGGCTCAAATCTCGACGTGCAACGGTTATGGGAAACATGGAAACCATCCGTTCGCTGAAACTCTGCCATAGAACGATTCCATGGACGAGAAACCGCGGTGAAGAAAAACGAGAGTGGATCGATTTTAACATCTTTTGTAAGCTGTAGTTACAAAATCTCGATCGAGAATCCCGGAAACACGAATCCGGTAAACGGTGAAGAAATTTATACGAACAACTCTCGATTTTGCTGAGAAAACGGGTGGAAAAATATCGCGGTTAAAGTTCAATCCGACATTGATCGTCGGTTAATTCGCTTCGAGCGGTAATCGAGGTTGAGTTCATCTGAAATCTCTGCCAGTCTAACCATCAAATAGATCGTTGTGAATACTAGATGAACACATCTGCGGTGGTCAATTAAAAACGTATCGAGCGCCTTATCAACTAACAAGCTCGATAAATCTCAATCGAATTATATATATCGTACGTGCATACGTACGCACGTTGTCCCAGTTTTTATCACGCATTGTACGACGCGATGCTACATATAGCATTTTATCGAACTGTGATCAGTTGTGTGCAGCGCTGCGATATTCTCTTGCGGCTAATAAACTTGGCCTGTCATATCTCTGCAACGCTACAGCAGTCCGTGTACCGTAAACACGTACGATATGAATTATTTATCGAATTGTTTCCAGATTCTAATCAGATATCGTCGATCCGTGAATCGGTGTGGGACGAAAGAATTCTATTCTCAATGTATCGAACGGTCGTGGAGGGAATGCGAGGATCGTATTGAATCGAAAATACAATTGAGCCTTCGACTTTATAATCTAATGAGACGTACCTAACCATCTGCAACTCATTCGATATATCAAAACGTGATTCCCAAACGGGTTTGTGTACACATACCTAATTGACTTGGAAACAATTGGACTTGTATCTATAGGTACGCGCATAAGCCGACTGGCAAACAAATATCTATTAAGTAATATGTGCGGGTTCCTTTCTACCCACGCCTCATCTCGGCTCGGCGAGGTGGGTTGCCACACATTTTTTCATCACGTTTACGGGGCACCAAGACGAAGCGGCGAACCTCTCGTCCTATGCGTGCCCACATCGACCAGCCAATAAACTTTGCGCCGATACACGAAGGTTTAAACGCCTGCGGCCAAGACAGCGGCAGCAGACTTTGACGGTGGTAAATAAGGAAAACACGTGCTTGACGAGGCGGGGCCCCGGATACTACCTACGTCACCGTCCACCGTCCATCTCGTATTCTCGGCTTTGTTACCGATGGGCATGCACCCACCAAATGACACGGAAATTAGCCAGTCACTCCGCTCGAGACGATCTGCTAACCAGATGTTCGCCTCGTTGTCCTTCTACTTCCTGCATCCTTCGGTATTGGTAGAAGAATTATCACCGCAGCTTGGAAGATTTTTCAGTTATTCCAAGACGCGGTCTAGCGCTATTGTTCTTTCAACTATTCAGCAGTCTTCGGTACCGAACAGACTCCTGGAATTGGTAATTTATTCCGTAATTGAGCCTCTCGCTCGGCGACCAATGTTTTGAGTTAACCCTCCGAACGTTTAATCAGTCAGAATTAAGATTTAACGCCGCGATAACGAATGCTGAGAATTGTACGACAACGATCTGTAATTCCATTACACGTGTATGGTTTTGAGAAAAGAAAAGAAAAAAAAAACTGTTACATTCTTTCACGGCAAATTTTATAATTGCTCTTATCGCACATACTGAAATTCGAAACGTTTAACCGCACGGACTTGACGGTGAGTTCGTTTCGAGTCAGCTTGTCTCTGTGAAATCGAACACCGTCAATGAATTCCACGGAGTCGAATGACCGAGGAAATTGCCTATGCGACTTATGGTGTGGAACGCAACGCGAAAACGGCGTTTCTTCTTCCCCATATTCGAAAGAACGCAACCACCGGGGTAGTGAACGACCACTTTAGACCTCACGTGGCTGGGAGTGAAGAGAGGACCGGGTAGCACTTGGAGATAACGAGGAAAGAGTTTCTAGCCGTAGGCCCCGCAGCCTCGTAACTTGTTTTCTGTCATTGCCAGTGGGCATCTTGGCTTATGGGACCACGTTCTAGCGTTTCGTCGTCAGGACTTGGGCCGCTCCACCGCGTCTAATTATAATGCTCGTTACAATCCGCGCCGGTCAAAACTATACCGAGTGTAAACCTCCAGCTTACGCCGAAACCACTGCGGGTGAGTTGTAATTGGTGTGAAAATATTGTCGGATGGAAAAATTGTACTCGCATATTCATTTAAACGGACGTTTAAGTCCATGGTTTTCCTTGTTTTGCCATCGCGGTAAGAATGGCGATAAACTTTCACCCATGCATACATACATATTCAAGATAGTATGTCCTTTACAGGAGTACCAGAAAAGCCGCTTAACGTTTCTTAGAATTATATTATTGTCGCTTGCCTATATCTCGGAAAGAAAACCCAACGACGGACGCTTGAAGAAACCTGCGATAGATTTTGCGAAATAATTACGGACAATAATTATTTGTGGAAAACTTATCGAAGGAGGATAGGGTGATTGGAAGCGATCGTAAAACTCGAATCGCTGAAGAGTAATTAATTCGTAAGCAGGTGAAATCAACACGCTCAGCATTCTTAGGCACGCCGTGAATTCGAAATGACAGCGATATTTCTTTATCATTGCACAGCGGGCCGGAAATGGGTGAACAAATTCAGGTCGCATCGGAATACAAACAGTCTGCAAAAATTCATATTCGTATCTGGGTAAGAAAATTTGGATGAAAATAATTCGGCCGGATTGAATGGGGTAAAGCTAATGTGTTAGCCGGTAGAAAACAAGATTCCTGATGTTTCCCACGCAAGATTAGAACTAGACCAGGCACCGCGAGGCTGGTGCAACTGACATTTCCGACAATTTATGCATCTCCGATGCAACGACGATTCCTTGTAAGGAGTTTGTGTGAAAAGCCTGATTGTAACGACCATTTTTGTCGTGCGGTTTTCCATACATATTGTTGCGCAGTCGCCTTAAAAGGCAAGTTGAAGAAAAAAATACGGCATCGCGGTGAAAATCACTTCTCAGAAATTGCCTGATAAATGATTGTACACAGTGAAGCAGTGAAACAGCAAAACAACTTGTATGTTACTCGTTGTCAAAGATATCGGTAAACTGATCCAGTTTCGAAGAACACGTGAAGAAAAAGCAGTTTTGAAACTAACCGTGACGACTGAAAACGTTGTGAGTAAATTGCCAGAAGCGATAGGAATGCGGGAAGGCACTTCAAAAGAATTTCAACACTCATACTTACACCGATAGTCGTTAATTGCGGGAATCACGATATGGAAACTCCGTCTATTACACATTTTCCTTGAGTCGATACATATTCTCAGAGACGTGACGAATCGATCTTTATCCTCTGCAGATATTCCACGCTATCATAAATATAGATGGTCATTCATAATTCATTGCACCCAAGGAACTTGTCACCGTGCGTATAGCGTTTCACACTTTATACACATACTTACTTTTACTTTGGGTGGGAAAACCTGATTAGAACGTTTTACGATAGCGGTTAACGGTGACGCCTACGTCGCTGACGCTGGGAGTTTGCAGGAAATGATCGGAATTAGTCGTCTTAATCATCACGAGGATTAGAGAATTTCTCTTTTCGTCTACGATCGTGGTGGTGGTCAGAAAAATTGACTCATATAATTATCATGAACTCTACGCGATAACAGCGTTCGGGATAATCGAAAAAATTTTGAGCCACTGATAAGATTCGGGGTGTCGTTCAACGAGTCATAAATTCCAGGACAATTCCTTTAAGACCTTTCTCCAAAATCGGTACGGACCATACCTACTCCATAAAATTTTATCTCTGCATCTTACTTCGTCTCATACTTGCAAAGAGTGGCAAATCGACCGCACTTGGGCGGCGGATGATGGGATAAAAAAAAAGGAAGGAAGGAACGAACGAAGTGCTGCCTTTCATTCATGAAGCTTGGACGCGACATAGCGTGCGTAAGGATTTTAAGAAGTAATGACTCGATCTTACAAAGTGGAGGATCGCCTAGGCAGCCCACGTCACACGCTGCTGGTCCCGGCGATGACCTAATCTCTTGAATCAAGAAAGAGCCGCTTCCATCACGCGCGCAAATATACACGAAAGGCTGCGTCAGTTGAAAAACGGCGATGTCTCACCAATGCAGGTGATACGAGAAAAAAATGTGCATGAATCAAAGGAGTGGAAGGATATTTGTACTATCGCGTTACATTCGTCGGTGATTTGACTTTTGATAGGACAACCGCGTATTCATCACGCGAATGTATTTTTGCACGTACTCTCTTCATATCCAAGTTTCGTGATGGTTCACGACGACGACGACGGGACTAATCGTGAAAAGTCTTTCATCGAGGCTCAGCTCATTTGTATATACCCGGTATTATGCGGAGCGAGGGCAGACCTTAGCTAACTGCTGGAAATGAAAGTTTATTTGTGGAAACGCGGACGTACCAAATGACGTGAGTCACGTAGAAAGAAGAGACGCTTTTGGTTTCTCTAGACTCCCTCCGAGTCCGTACCTAAAAACGATCGGTGATGTGATGACTTTTATACACTCCTACCAAAAGATTTACACGTTCAATCGTTGTGTATATACTCTAACAACACTGCACGGTGTTCCCGTTTGTTCTTACTACATGTCTACAGAAGCGATAAGAATTCACTCCTGGTACGGTACGGTCATTTAATTACCGCTCTTCGAATTCACCGGCATCGGCACAAGCTTAGACAGTCATTGATTTTTACAGCTGAACGTGATGTTCCGTGTGAAAAAGTTTATGATCTCGCTATGAAACCCAATTCTTGGAAGATACCGTTTCATCCATATTAACCTTCGACGACCGTTTTGCATAAAACATCAATTTCAGGCTCGATGACGAACTCCGACATCTACTACCTCTGGATTACTCAAGTATAAATCAGATGACTACGTCATCGTTCCAAGTCACGTTACTCTTTGCGCTGAAACCATTTAGACCCCCATATGTGCTGGTGTAACCAGACACTGCGCAAAATGTGCAAGGAAGATATAGTCGCGTGTAATTTTAGACAAAGTTACGGCGGATTATGATACTTATGGTACGAAGACGGTATGTACATCGAGTGATGCATTTTACTGTTAAAAATTCAGTATAAAGTATGATTTTCAAATCCTCACCATCCACGATTATATCTATCCACTTGTTCGGAAACTGCAAATCCGAACATGGAATTTTCGGCCCAATTGTAAATTGTGCAGTGTTTAGTCTCAACGTTGAACCCATTAGTCCACGGTATTGTGATGCTTGTAAAAGCGCAAAAAAGCATCACTACGTGGATCTGCATTTTGAACCGTATCACCGCACACTTATTTATATAAATCACTGATCATCGGTTTTTGCAATTCCACTCAAACTAAGAAAACGAAAGCCGGATAGAAGATTAACCGAGTTAGGTATAAAAATACACTAGAAGCAAAAATAGCCAAATATATTGAAATATTGCGACACTATATTTCCATGGTACTGAACTTCGAGAACGGAAAGAAGAAGACTTGTAATTTTAGTAAAGCATCAAACGAAATTAGAATTGTCCTTTACTCTCGGTGCTACCGGCTGCACGTGGTAGCTAACTTTGGCAGCTACTGTCTACGTTGACGAACTCCGCTTGACGGACGATCGCGGACGCACTGAACTCGCAGGCGGTATTCTTTATACTCTCCCTCAACTGCGGACACACTCAACTCTGCGCGCCATGAGCTCTGGCGGCTCCGAAGCTTTGCAGCCCCACCACATCCTGTAAGATCAGTGCATGTATCTCGTGGCTCCGCCTGAGTACAGGCAACCCACGATACACAAATGAAATCATAGTGCCGAGGCTGCGGCGTCGTTGTAGCGATCGTTGGCTGAAGAATTCATACACACATGCAGTCAACGGCAAAGGCCCGTTTTATATTACTGTGTGATAGGTGAAAAGCAGTAAACATAACCAAACGTTAGGTGGAGATTGGGATTAATACTATTTCCTAAAATTCATTACTTAAAAAAGACGAACAGTTATTGAGAGTTGCGTTATGGCTGTTACGACGAGTTTATTTGAGGGTTTGGAGGCGGAATCAGGAGCGTTGTTGCCCGAGAATGACGAAAGTGAGGTTAAGATGACCGGCACAACGTCGTCGTCAGGACAAGGTGAAGGCATGGATTACTCTGAAGGTATATCGGAGGCGAAATCTCCGGTGGAAGGAGACAATCTAGTACTGTCATCGATGACGATCGAATCTGAAACTGTCTCCGAAATAAATTTTAGGCTAAACGAATGCGACCTTGCCGATGATCGGGGCAAAATGTCACCCGATACATCGTCTTTGGATGTAATGACAGAATCACATGACATTGATCAAAGCTTCGACGTTTCACCTTCTGCAATGGTGAGGAGATTTTGTAAACGAACCAACTGTTATAGATTTGATGGAAATTATTTTTCAACACCAAACTCTTATGCAAATAATTTTTTATCAAGCAGTACTTTGCCTCTTTCGTTGACTACTTGCGTGTATTTAATACCGATTCATTTTTAGTTCGCAGAATCGGCAGTCGAGGAACTATCGGTAGCTGACGAAAATACCGAACAAGTACCCAACTGTAATTCGGACCTAAGCTATAAGTGGACAGAAGCTGTTCCTATGCTTCTCTGTAGTGCTACAGAAGAGTACAAGCCTACACCAATATGCGAAAATTTCACAAAAGGGTGCCATTGGTCCCCTGATGGAACTTGTCTCCTTGTACCTGGGGAGGACTTTAGACTTAGGATCTATGAACTCCCTCGAGAATTGTATTCTGGAAAGGTTTCATCCCGTTTGATTTTACACCCACTCAAGGCTGCGCTGACCGTTAAGGAGGGAGGGGTCGTTTATGATAGCTGCTGGTTCCCGATGATGAACTCCTGGGATCCCTCGAGCTGCTGTTTTGCAAGCACAACCAAAGAGAGCCCCGTCCATTTATGGGATGCTTTCACCGGCGAACTTAGAGCAACTTATAGAGCCTACAATCAGTAAATACATGACATTTGTTACCGTTAATTGATCATACTTATTGAAAATCATTCGATTCTCTGTCTAATAATTTTTTCCGATCTTTGTAGAGTCGACGAGGTTGAGGCAGCCATCAGTGTGCAGTTTGTAAATTCAGGTACAGAAGTATGGTGTGGTTTTAAAGGTGCCTTGCACACGTTTGATACTAGCCGCCCTGGACGCCAGGTAAACACAATCTACCTGAAAAAAGACATTCCTAACATAACCGGGATTGTTTCCTGCATTCGGGAAAATCCAACTATGCCTGGCCTAGTGGCATTTGGTACCTACTCCAAGACCATAGGTATTCTTCCTTTCATACAAGTCCTTCTGTTTCCAAATTTCTTGAATCAATAACACACGTTGAACAGATTACTCGATAAGGTATCTGAAATGTTATACTCAACCTTCATATTTGATTGAAAAAGTTGACCCTGTTGCGTATTGTTGAATCAAGTAGGTAACTACGACAATTTTTTCATGAAGGCAGGTTTATACAAAGATGGTCCGCTGTGTGCGCTTAAGACTGCAAGCGGAGTGACACAAATTGAGTTCAGCCCCTGCGGGATGAAACTTTACTCAGCCGTAAGACGTAGCAATGAAATGCTGTGCTGGGATCTTAGAAATCCAGGCGTAGTTCTGTATTCCATTCAAGGACGACAAGCGGACACAAATCAAAGAATACAATTCTCCATATCTCCCGATGGAAATGTGCTTGTTTCAGGTAGGTCAATCAGTTTTAGCTGATTTGCCGTTTACTTTTCTATTACTACTAAGAGCTCTTGATACAGGTGGTACAGATGGGGCTGTAAATATATGGGAACAGGATCCAAACATGGTCAATGGGGAACAATTGGACATAAAGCAGACGATAAAGTTATCGAACGATTGTGTCAACGGTGTTAGCTTGCACAGATATTTGCCAATAATGGCCACAAGTACTGGTCAACGAATTTGCGATGAAGAATTAGAGCGATGCAGAGATAACGGTGTACGATTTTGGTGGTGCGGATCCACAGATTGAAACTATCTGTCGATGAGCGATATAATTTGTAATGTTAAATATAACCAGTTGTTTGAAAATATCTATTGAATGGCGTTTTTCTTGTAGAATCTGCTCCAGATCTTTCTTAGTTGCTGGAATTAGAGATGTCTGGTACCGAAAAGTCAAATTAGTTCCGCTCTTACAATTAAATATATCTATGTGGGACTTTTCATGGATAGTGAACGGTAGAGATATCAATCCAAAACTCCCTGTGTTTTTATTTATTGTAATTAATAATTACTTCCTTGTTCCAACGATTCGACAAAAAAAATCTTACGAATGACTTCATTCATGATAAATTGCTTGCAAATCAAGCCTCAAATTATAATTAATAAATTTTCATGTTCCTTAACTGGTCCAATTTTTCCGCAACTTCATTTATTCACAAGATTAACTTAGTCTTTTTCAAGTAAAGAACCCAATTTCGAGATTACATTGATTGATGTTCCATGAATGTTTCGCAGAATAATTTCTGCACACGAGCAAACTAATTCCTCGTATTTTTCTTCCGTTCAACAAAATGCTTCCAGTCTTCAAATTCTGCGCCAGCTATTCTCGAGTCTCACAAAAAGCCAGTTTGAAGAGAGTATGTTTGAGCGTTTTGGATTGGTATCCCTACCATTGACTATTATGAGCAGTTTTCGTCTTTCGACCGCGTGTCTTGTAAGCCTTAACCTTCAATTTTGTGAAGACAGTGTTACGGAGTAGTGCACCATTTATCTGTAGCGTAAGCGTTATAATAATAAAAAAGCACAAAATGAAGGAAGCATTAAATAAGAAGCGCAAGGTGTCTAAAAAGACAAAAAAATCATGGAGGAAACACGTCGACACGAAAGACGTGGATAACTTCTTGGACGAAAAGAGGTTAGAGGAACGCCTTGGTGCACCGTTTTCGGAAAGATCAGACGGTGAATTGTTCGCCGTTGATAAATCGCCGGAAAAAAAGTCTGAGCTTACTTCTAAACAGCAGCGTAGACTCGCGCTGAAATCTAAGGAACCGGTATGTTTTGCCATACTGAAACCCCATACAGCTATTCCAGATCCAATAGCGAAAAGGAACAGAGTAAAGACTCCGGAGGAACGTAAAAATCCTATAACAAGACGAATTCAGGCGATGAAAAGATTAAACGGGCAATTGAAGCTCAAAGAGATTGATGCAAACAAGAATAAAGCACTCGCTGAAAAGAAGCGAGTGAACAAACCAAAGCTCGGTCAATTTGACAAAGATATATGGATGGAGAAAAAGAAGGTTCACATGGATGTACAGAGCGAGTGGCTCACCTCCGACACAGTTCGTCATACTCTAGCCAACACTGGGCAAAAACAGAAGAGAGTTCCTTTATCCCTTAGCAATAAACCCTCCGTAGTTCCAGCTGTACAAGCACCTCATCCCGGTACGTCTTACAATCCGTCTTACACCGACCATCAGGAGCTGCTGGCAATAGTTGCAAAAAAGGAAATGGAGCTTATGAAGCAAGAGGCACACCTGGACAGGGTTACTACAAAGATGTTTAAAAAAGTAAATCAGTTGTATATTTTACATAAATTTGGGGTAAAGACCTGATCTGCTTTGGAAAGATACTGAGTTTAAGGATTGCTGTAATTAGCATAGTGTTTTATTATTTTTTTTATCTGCTATACGAGATGTCGTTTATTCAGTTCTTGTAATTTGTTTCTCCAAGGTGTCTGCAGACAAGAAAAACGATAGCTGGATGCAAGAAATGTCCGAAGGATTGCCAACAAAATCTAAAACGCCGGATGAAACTTCTGACACCGAGGACCATGATCCAAACGTAAAGTCAGTAAATCCACCATCAAAGAATGAAAAGAAACCACTTGTTAAAAGGCGAAAGCAAAAGGAACAAAGGCAACTTGAGTTGGAGAGGAAACAGGCTAAAGTTGAAAAGAAAAAAGTGGCAGATATTTATAAGATTAAAAAAATCGCCACACAAATTTCTGCTAAAGAAAAGAAGGAGGAATTTTTGAGAAAAATACGAGCGCAAACCAAGGAAAGAAAAATTGCTGAACCCAAGACTCTTAGCAAAGTCAAATTTGAAGCTCCAGAGCCTGATTTTGAACTCGCTGAAGAACTCGTTGGCAACCTGAGAAACTCTAAGACCGTAGGAAACTTGCTTAGGGATCGATACAAGTCTCTTCAACAGAGGAACATTCTTGCACCAGGCACCCGAATGCTGTATGTTCATTTTTGTATTGTTATTAGATCATACTTTGCTCTTTTGTTAAACTAGTTCAATATAAAGCAGAATAAAATGATCATATAATTTAATTTAGTTGTAATAATAATATACGATTCTTTATTTTACAGAAAACTCAACAAGGCTAAAGTTAAGAAATTTGAAAAAGCAAGTCACAAAATGGGCTGGGAAGACACCTTTAAATAGTTGAGCGACCGAGTTTACTTCCACCACTGAAACCCGTAAGTTGCAGCAATTAAGCGAAATTTGGTAAATTAGGTGTACATAATATGAATAAAAGATCATCTTCGAATTAATAATAACGTTTGTATATTTTGATTTAGGAGTTTCCGATACCTTATAATACTTTTTCTTGATTTGGTACAGAATCAGATTAGCACATGTGTTTGACCTATCATGTTTGAAGTTTACAAATTTTGCAAGGAAAGAAGAGCTCAAATGCGTGATAAGAATTTGATTTGAAACGTTACATGGTACATGCAAATAAACAGATCATCGTCACTCCGGCACATCTACTTGATCCGAGGATGCCTCACCAGTTACCGCAATAGCAATTGTTGATTCACTTTTTTCGGTCTTCACTACTACTTCTTGATTTTTAGCAAGTTCATCTTGTTTCACATTATCATTCTCAAGTAACTGCTCTTCTGGTTCTAATTTTATTTCTTCTTCTAACTCTGGTTCATCTTCTCGTTCAACTTCCGTTTCTTCATCATCAACAGCCTCTAGTGCAATAAGTTTTTGCTCTAAATCTTCTTCTTGGCTGCCGAGAGATATGCTCGATTGTTTGCTACTTTTATCTACCTTTTCATTGGTCGAATTTTCGGACTCTTCAGCCTGATCCGAATTTTCTAAATCCTCCTACGTGATAAATAAAATATTTCTCGTCACCAATAAATAATATTGACTCAATATCATCACTCAAAACACACAATTCAGAGGATTTGAGTCAGGAAAAATTGATATTATATGACTTTAAACATACATGTATTATTTTGCTCTTTGTAGAGCTAGTCCTAGACAATTTGACTCCAAGGGATGCCAGTATTTTAAACGTACTGAGCCTTGAAGATTTTCTTTGCCTTGACATTCTAGCTTTACGCAGTTCGATGTGCGACACTTGAATGCCCAGATCACCAATTTTATAAGCTTCTTGAGGGAAATGCACAGTAGCAGATCTGAAATAATAATTGCTTGAGGCTGTTAGGAAACTTGAACAAATTTTGATTATGGTACCACAGAAAATATAAAGCATAAAATGTAATGTGACTCATGCATTACGGAGGTGTTTATATGACAATACGAATTGGCACGTACGAAGGTGTCCTATTTTTCCATCGTTCGGTGACAGCTTTGTTGAGTATATCAAACAAATAAAGCATCAACTGACGGTCCCCCATCTCTAAAATGTCCTTTCCAGTATCATTCATCTATTACGGGACGCAGGGTAGTTTGTTAGTGTGGTCCAATTAATCGTTTAACCATAAGAACAAGCTGAGATTAAACAGGAGTTTATTTGAAATCATATAAACATTATATCAGAAAGATAATCACTTTACATACTCTCAGCGCGCAAGCTACGACATATTTGGTGTCGTAGAAAATATTGGTACACCTTTGTAGTTCAATTTCAGATTTATCTCTGAGATGCCTGAAAATTTTCAGTTGGGTCTCTTGTCGATGAAGACCGGCTTCTAATGCACTAATTCTATACAACATTTCATCTGTTTGGGCTTTTGTTATCCCATAAGTATCATCTACCATTTTCACGTCACTCGCTGTCTGTCTGAATTTCTCGACAAAATCTTTGACTCTTCTGTGTTCCTTTTTTACTGTATTCAAGAGATGCCCTTGAATCTTTGATTTGATGAGGTATTCTACTGTACTCTTCCTCGATACTGCACAATCTCGCGTCTTTGTTTCATCCGTCTGACTGCGCAATGTAAAAATAGTCAGCCGATACCACAACTAGAGCTTTGTATATCTATCAGCTAATATTGATGACAAAGACGATAGTTGTGATTGAAAAATTTTAGTAATCCTAATAGTACTCAGATCGTCGTATGTACTTATTTTCCTTCATCTTTTCTTTTTTCAGTACAGATTCTCTGACAACATCTAACAGTTCGTTTTTAAGGAAAACGTTTTCACGCATCAATCGATGAATTGGTTCAGCTATAGATGTAGCAACTTCTATTTGAAACGTTCCAGCTAATCCTCGGAGGCGCGCGTACATTTCATTCTTCAGTCTATCAAATTATCAAATTACAAAAGTAAGATGTGCCGCTTTAATCAGTAAGGTATATATCAAACGTGATAAGTGAACTAATAAGATATTATTATATTCACTTTTCTCTGCCAATTTTAAATTTTCGGTCTATCTGCTCACAGCGTTGTTCAACATCCTTCTCTCTCTGAGCAATGAGATTATTGCCGGCAATCAATTTGTTACGCAAATCGGTTTTCGCCTCTTTGTACTCCTCCAGGGTATTGATTTTAGAGTCTTAAATAATTTGGTTTTGTGATGAAATTTGCAACAGAATTCACAATATAAATATATTACTCAAGACATTGATTTTTGTTGTAATTTCCAGTCGTGTCCTCTCATATTTTTCATTTGCATATTCCACATTTTTAAGATGTGCCTCCTTTTCTTCGACTATCCAATCCTGAATCATTCGGATCCGTTTTTTCTGTTCTGTTAATTTTTCCACTTCACTGTAGATTTGTCGGTTCAGTTCAGCTATCTGATTTGCTGTATTAATATCAACTTGTGACCGATAAAGTTTCTCTGCGATGCAGGAATCCTCAATCTCTGTATTTCGGTTTTGAAGCCTGAATAGAATTAACTTTGTGTAACTTACCTTACATGTAATCGTCTTTATAAAGAAATATAGTCGAATTGCTATATACCTTTCAATTCGTTTTAAAATATCTGCAATACGTATTTGGTAAAATGCTGTTTGCATATTTAAGATCATGACTTCTTTTGAGTCATCGGTTTCTTCATCATGGACTTCGGGTGATTGAAGTCTCGGAGGTAATGAAATATTGCCTTTATCTGCACCGTAAAGATCCACCATTGTGATTGATACTTGTATATTACCTACTCAAAAGACAATATTAAAGAGCGATAACATATTTTCTAAATCAGATACAACTTTTTTTCTATGATTTTAAACATCAGAAATAATTATCATTTATTATCAAAACAGTTGAATTTGGCCAGCTATGATTACTCTCAAATAAATGATCAGATTGATCCGAGCAACAGTCTATATTTGATTGATACATGAACGTGTATGCTTTTACATTCGACAAAATTAAAACTTTGCGTCGTTCACACAATATTACAGAATTTGAAAAATTACACATCGATATCAGGTTCATGCGATGAAAGTTCCGACGGAGTTTCTTGTGGGCTTGAAACGTTTGAAATTTGAGAATCTGACGTGAGCAGACAAGACGGTATCTTCCTAGGCTCTTCAGTATCGCTCTCTGCCACCGCTTCCTCCTCTACTTCAACTTTATCCTCCAGCCCAGTCGCGATGTTCTCTTCGTCTTCTTTCTCTGACTCATTATCCCCTTCACCGATTTTCTCTTCCCCCGACAATACTTGCTCATTTACAATTTGTCTACTTGGAACAAGGCCCAAGTCGCCAAGTGTATATTGATTATTTTTGATGTGAGTACTCTGTAAAAGTGTAATATACAATGAGTAACTCGTTCAAAAATCAACGGCACAATATTTCCATCACTTATCTCCAATTGTCCCAATGTCAAATGACTGAAATGACTTTACATACTCGCATAGGAGACTGTGACCCTTCCTCGGATGCAGCCAATTCATTGCTCAGAATTTCAAGAAGACTACATAATAGTCTCTCCTTTATATCCGGGTAGCAAGCCGTGCAAATAATCTCATCAGAAGTTGCTGCTTGAATCTAGACATTTGCAAATTTGTCAGTAAAATATAGAATACATATTGAAATATACGCCTGAAAAAAAATGCGTGAAAAGTTTCAATCTGATTATGCGAGGAAAGTACCTTCAACGCCTCAGTAACGCATTTTCTTGCATCGTACAAAATCTTGTTGAGCCTATTAATTTCATCGCAGTTGGCAGATAATTCCTTCATAACTTGAGCCTCGTTGTTCTTCGCTTGTTGCGTATGCTGTTCAAGGATTTTAACTTTGTCTTCTACATATTGGCACTTGTCTTTGTACTCTTGAGTGAGCTGCTCAATGCGATGTACCTTAGCCTCGGTTCTCTGTAACTTTCCGCATTCAAGCGTCATCTTGTAGTGTTCTTTAGCAAGCTTCTCAATGGTTCGATTTTGTTTTAGAGTTTTGTTTAGGGCCATCTTTGCCTCATTTTCATAGAGCGAAGCTTGCAGCTTCAGCGTTCGATTCTTCTCTTTGCATTCTTTCGTTTTCCAATCCAAATCCTTGCAAACTTGAAGCATCGCGTCTAACTCCTTATTTAATGCAATATTTTCCCTGATCGCACGATGCGTTGCATCAGCTATTCGAATATTTGTCGCATCACGAAAGTTTTGAGCCAGCTCCATCAGTCTTTCTTCCATTTCCGTTTTCATTCTAACACGAAACAACTATTTAATTATCCTTTGTTGTGCTACTATCTTACCAATAATTTATTTAAAAAATTCATAATACTCTATTTACATGTAGATTCAATTGTCTGTGTTACACGAGTGCAAAGCTTACTACCTGGCTTTGTTAATTATCAGCTCTTTCTCAGCTTCGTAGAGAAGTCGCTTGTGACGTTCTTCCTGTTCGGTCATCTGCTCCTCCTGTATCTCAAACTTTCGCAAGAGATCAATTCTTGCAGTGCGCCAGTCCTCCAAAGCATTCAATTTTCCAGCTAATGAGAATGTGAATTTATCACAAAGAATCGTTATGTGAAATTCAATTCAAATCCATTTACCTATTTGACGGTTTGATTATTACCAGCTAACTTCACCTCTGCAGATAAAGTATTCTCCATGTTACGATATTCCAGTTCTAAAGCAGCTTCTCGTTTCTTAAATGCTGCCTGTTCCTCTTTACGCAATTCCTCAAGTGCCGCTAGTCGTTCGCTAAGCTCATTTGCCTCCTCTACTTTCTGGCGCAATACTAGTTCGAGATGTGCGACGACATCTGCTCGATCTTCTTCGAGCTGGCGTACCTCTTGCTTTAATACTTCAATCTCGCTTTCCAATTCTTCATTTCGTGTACGCACCCTGCAATCATTCTTCGTCCACTATTAATGCATATTGCATGTGTGAATTATTATGTTATTGTCTTGAGTCAAATGGTCTTAATTTGAAAAAATAATTCTACATTCATACTATTAAAACGTCAAAAACTTTCGACTAAATTTGACATTCCACATACCGTGATAACTGCCTGTTGTTGTCAAGAATTTGTTGTTCATAGAAAACCGTATCTTTTTCATTGAGCACATTTTTTTTCTTTTCCTTTTTCTCCTTCTTGTCTTTCTTATCCTTTTTATCTTTCTTTGGCATTCCGAGATGCCACCATCAAATTATCAAATTAAATTTCTTCACTATAAAATTTTTGGATGTATTTCGTCTCTTGTTACGGCAATTTATTTAAAGTAATATGATTCTTTTATATGAATTGTTTTATTCGAATTGAACTATTCCACTCTTTTGTACTCTTTTGTATGACACTCGCCATAAATTCTACTATCCTGTTCAAGCTGTTGTTAATCAATAATCAGTGTTGTCATGGTTATTTGGTGAGAAATTACGCTAGATCAAATTTTATAATCGCACAGGTAGAATCATTATAATTTACATGTCATAATTTATAATTATCGTTACAATATATTAATTTGTAATTTATTTTTATTCAAGTTCACGTATTCACAGACCATTTCTATATATAAGACAACGTCTTCAAAAGTTTTCAATGTTTTTCAAACACACTGTTTTACATGGTTTAAAGCGTCTTAGTTTGTCCGACTTTCCACTGTGACTCTTAAAGAAAGATTGAATTCGAGTCGCTTGCCGAATTGAACACTTTGCTTTCATTATAATTTTTAATTACATTCCATTAATTTTCTGTTAAATGTAATAACGACGCATTGCATCCAACCAAGCACACAGTCATACTAAATATGAAATTCGTATGAATACGACAAGTAGTACACAGATATAATAAAATATACATCTTAGAGTCCCTCTCCAGTTATTGTAACAATTAATCACAATAAAAGATTCATTCATTTCCAATCAATTCAGTTTTTATAATTTAGAGAAAAAACGTGCTGAATATATCGAGTTCACCTACGGGAATTCTAGGGAATTATTATCGCAGCAGATTTTTCAAATGACGCACTTTTAAACTGCGCCTCACGGCTCTCAATGGTTGAACCATACATTTGTAAATAGTTGATAAAATTTTTATATCCGTTATTTCATATTTAAAATAATACAAAACATCTCGATCGTGTTACTTCACAACTCAATGAACGACCCTGCGCTTGGTGATGATAATTTGTGGTGTTCAAGTGTTCGTATGAGTAAAATAAGACTAGTTAACAGGGGGTGCGGGTCGCGGTGGCGGCGGTTGAGGTCGACGAAAGTAAATGACCAAGCTGAGCATCCCGGTGAGCAATCCGATGAGATATAAGTCCCAATTTTGCCCAAGGAACTGATCCCATTGGTCCCAATACTCCATAACGCTCAATTCTTCAATGTAGTCAAGTCCGAATAAAAAAGACAGCTTGAGGAGGGCTAGGGCTACCGGTATACGGGCGTCTGCGTTGGCTTCAGCCGCTAAATCGTAACAGCGTTTCGCCAAGTGTCGGTCTTTCGCGAGGCCAAGACCGCGCTCGTGCATGTAGCCCAGGTTGAACATTGCTTGAGCATTCTGTTGCTGATCTGAGGCAGACCGATAGTGACTTGCTGCAACTTCATAGTCGACCCGTGTACCTTTGCCATAGTAATGAGCGTCGCCCAGTTTCACCTGTAAGTATTTCAACGAATTATGATCTCTGTGGCAAAGAAAAATATGACTATCTCGAAATGGTGATCAGTGTTGAGATAATTAGGCTTAGTTTGTATTTTGCAAACTTTACCTGAGCGGGAGAATACCCTTGAGCAGCGGCACGTGCCCAAAGAGACAAAGCTCTGACAAGCCCCTCTTCTTCCGACAAAATGGTTGTCTCTGCTCTGTCCAGAATAAAGCCTGCGTTGCTCTGAGCAACCTCGTAACCCATCTCCGCCAGAACTGCATAGGTGACGAATGCTTCGTCTACTCTTCCCTCCCGATACTCGTTGTGAGCCATCATGAGCTGATCGCTCCACTTTCCTCTCTCGGCAACATTTTTTAAGAGCTCTACAGCCGTTGGACAACTTCGCATCATTCCAGTTCCTGTCGCATGCATCTGTGCCAAATTGTACAGTGCCAGTACATGGCCAGATTGACTTGCAAGGTTGAAGTATTTGTTAGCCAGCTTGTAGTCGCGTCTTACACCTGTTCCGCCTGAAAAAATATTGTGACTTTAAATATGGTAGATCGAGGGATAAACACGAGTGTCTGATCGTGAAATTTGAATGTAGGTGATGTTTCTCCTCACTCAGATCAGCAGTAATGTCTGATAATACTTACTGAAGTACATATTTCCTAACTGTAGCTGTCCATCAACCCAGCCTTGATCCGCTGCTTGACTAAAATACTTCAAGGCTTTGGTCGTGTCTCGCTCAACGCCTCTGCCGTACAAGTACATAAGTCCCAAGCCACTCTGGCCAACGGGATTGCCAAGCTCTGCAGCCTTTTTAAAATATTTATAGGCTGTATCATTGTCCTGTTTAACTATGTCACTGCCCTCGAGATAAATCTGCAATATATTTATATTTACACATAAGCTTTTACAAAGTTTTAGGATAGGAAAACTAATAATTACAGGACTAGGGTAAAGGTAGAAGAATATTAAACACCTAATATGTAAATTCATACATACAATAATATTAGTTCTTTGTCTACTTTGCGTGGGTTCTTGGATTGTCGATTATCACAATGATACTGCAGATGCATATTTTATAGATACATGTAAAAGACAAGTAGGTGAAAAATTCAATTCAATATGTTACCCGATAAAACCTATGACGTTACATTTTAAACGAAGTGGCATCATTTTATTTTTTGTTATGTTACCAATGTCAGAAACAGTATTTAACTGTTTGAATGAAAAAAATCTGATTAGGGTCACAACTCGTTCTAATGGCTTAGTTAAAATTACTACAGATCTACAAGCGTTCAAGTCATAGGGTACAGAAACTTTATATACCTGAATTAAGCAAAGTCTTTAGTACCTCAGCCTCCATGATGAATTTTCAACATCCCATCCGCCAAGCTAGAACCCTAAGTACCAGTCGGTATATTTTTTAAGATCCATATTTTCAATTCGAATGATTCATCTTTTTTCATGGTTGATTTTGCATAATCTGGTATTTCAAATCATGACTCACAGATTACATTAGACTAATTTATACCTTTATGAAAAAAGAGGAAGGACCTGAGTGTTCGAAATGCTGTATTAACAGAAACTTTCTAATGACCGACAATCCGAAGAACTCGCTGCAAGTAATTTGAACGATATTGATCTGATATGTTGATCTGATATGTTGCTCTAATAGCAGGTGATTGTCATTACCTTTCCCAGAAAGGCCATAGCCAATGAATTGCCAGCATCAGCCGCATGCTGGAAGTAGTGGAGTGCCTTTTGGTGATCCAAAGGGACGCCTCTCCCGCCTTGATAATGAAGTTGTCCAAGTCCAACCTGGGCCTGAATGTCTCCTTTCTCTGCTAGCAATTGATAATACTCGATCAAATCCTGGTCCAGTATACCGGAAGTATACCCTGGATTTTCGTACTCGTCCAAGAGTCTGACTCGTTGAATGACTGGACCCCCACTCAAGGATACTTCTTCGGCAACCTTGTTAGCTACCTTGCGATAAAAGTCCAACGCCTTCTCGCAAGACGCCGCCGTTGTAACACCAGCCCAGTAGCGATATCCCAGAGACATTTGTGCCCGCGTATCTCCACCTAGAGCCGCTACCGTGTAATGTAACAATGCTTTTCCTTGTGACGCATTCAATCCCCCCAAGCCCGTGGCGTAAAGGAAACCTAGACCCTAAATGAATAGGAATTTTGAAAATGTTAGCAAAAACATCATGGAAATTTTGAACTACATTCCGGATGAGCTTGAAAAAAATAATATTACTCACTATATATTTAATTGTAAGTGAAATGTATATTGTCAGATAAATTTGATGAGTACCATGTGAGCAGAAGGTAATCCAGTCTCAGCAAGTTCCTTGAAAGTCTGTAATGCGGAGGAAATATCCTGCAAGGAAGAACCGGATGATGACGAACTTAGGTGTGTTCCTAGAAGCTGAGCCCAAGCAAGCATCGAACGAGCCTCTCTGTGTCCCAAAGTAGCGGCTGCTGTCAGGAGCTTTTGTGCCTCGGCCTTATTGGAGTGAGTAGCATTCAGAATGGCTTGAGCCTTTTTGAATAATTCCTCGGCTGATGAATTTCAAAATAAATACCGGATGACTGGAGGTGGAACAATTTATACAGCTATTTGCTAAATAAAACTATTTATGCATTTAAGATTATGCAGCGTTTAGTCGAAACTGGTTATGTTACATAAGCATCATAACGGTGAACCAGAGGATGTGAATTTACTTGAGGAAGCCCAAGCAAAAGGATCGCTACAATATACGTCTGCTGCATTTTTCTACACACTTGCTGCTTTGAGGTGAATGATAAAGGAGTTCTGAAATTACCGAACCTTCTTGTTGTTCAGGAGTCAATGGTACGATAATTTCTTCGTCTGGAACATCGGCGATAGATACATCGTTTTCTTCCAAAGAATCGATGCCGATATCATCGTCCAAGTTCCTGTCACGACTTTCTTGTTCTCTTCTTTTTCTTTCTCTTTTCTTTTCAAGTTTCCACTGTTTGGCGTAAGCTATCATTTCTTCCATCCGAATTATTTCCGGATCTTTTGAACCGGATCTAACGACTGTGTAGGACGCTACGTCATCATCGTCATCTTCGTCCTGATCTTGGGAGTCACCCTTGCGTTGTTTATCAACAACATCCCTTAAAAAGGGATTGGATGCTGGTACCAGCTTCAAAATAGTGTCACGCAAAGCTTTGATTTCGCGAAGCTGTTCGAAGGCGTTCTCCATCTCTTCCTCGACGATTTCCTCATCGTGATCATCGCTAGTGCCAGATTTCTTACTACCCCCGGTATCCTCACGTTTTTTCAACCCCTCGTCGAGCTCTGCCTCGGAAAACATAACCAAGAGGAGCAACAAAACTAAAAGTCCTTTTCCGAGCTCCATAGTCACAGTGAATTTTCATTCGCCCGAGTTATATGAAAATTATTCAATTAATTAACGCATCGAATTCAGTCGATGAAGATCGAGAAAAATGCTCGGTTATTTATTTTTATATATCAATCGTAAATAAAGATCGGGACATACGCGTACATTGCGGCAAGTAGTGGCCACGACTGCTACCCTCTCTGCCTCCCTCCCAGCAGACGACACTCTCTACGTCATTAGGACACGTCAATGTTCACACAGCGCGGCATTCGACGATTTTTTTCGTGATAAACAGTTAAATGACACGACACGAGAGCGTTACCTGCTTGAAAGATAATTATTAATCATAGACGGATTGATAAAAATTGTCGTAATTAGAATACTGCCTTGTACGAGATCAGCTGACGCATATACAATTTATGAAAGTAATACACAACGGAACGCAGAGATCGTCTAGGGACGTTTTAACTCCCTAGAAATTTTCGGTGCACCTGGTTGTCAAAAAGTTGTCAATCCTGGCACCAACACACGCTTCGAGACACACGGATGACGGAGTGTCGTTGGAGCCCAGACGTTGTTCATCGTGCATACAAAAAAAATTGATCAGGATATTCGAAGTAGAGGGTAGTTGTTGTGTTTACCAAATACCCGTGGAAATGAGTGACGATGACCGTGATATCGATATCGAGAGCGATGTGAGTGTGATACGTAAATTAAGTTCCAAGTTCGTGTAGCGTAAATACGCAATAAGGTTGGTTAAAGCATTGTTTATATCCCTCCCCAGGAAGGTGATGACTCTGACTCCAGGCAAAGGCACTCTAACAATACCCAGTACTACTCGCAGGTATCGATAAACGCGTCTAAAAATGCCTCGATTTTCGCTCTCAGATAGATTCTATGAACCAGCACAGCACAATGTCGCGCACACAGACACCCATTAGTTAACTTTCAATTCCATATATGCTAATCATTTTATTGTATATACCTTGATCGCTGCACACTTCCAAACAGTTTATTTAATTCAGTGATTATCAAGGTTCGTTTGTGTTTCTCATTTAGGCCGAGAAACGAGCCCATCACAATGCACTGGAGAGAAAACGACGGGATCACATAAAGGATAGCTTCTCGAGTCTTCGAGACTCGGTGCCAGCTTTACAAGGAGAAAAAGTTGCCAGTAGAGCCCAGATACTGAAGAAAGCCGCAGAGTACATACAGTTTATGAGGCGTAAAAACACATCGCATCAACAGGACATCGACGACTTGAAACGCCAGAACACTCTGCTGGAATCTCAGAGTTTGTGTCTTCGCAATTGTAACTAATAATTAATTTTATAGTGAAAATTTCTGAAAGCATATTGAATAACTTTCAAAATTACGTTTCGTTTACAGTTCGAACATTGGAAAAGGCTAAAATAACTGGAAATTATGCCGCCGAGTCCTGCGATGTCTCGAAATCTGATTCTGTTGGAATTGGATCTTACAATGATTCGGAATCCGAATCCTCCGACAGTGAAACTGGTAGGACTATCCGTAATCATAAGAAGCTAAAAGTGGGGGGGATGCATCACTGACGGAAGTCTTAAGATATACAATAAGAAACAAAAAAGGGAAAAAAACTTGAAGAATTAAAATTTTTCCTCCATTATTACCGATTATCAATATTATTTAATACTTTTATTTTGATAAAAACGAACTTTCTGTAAAGTATACGTGTATATACATATATATAGATATATATCTATATACATATATACATAAACATATAGATATATGTAAATGTATTATGTAAACAATTGTAAGGTAGGTACTTATTTAAATAAATCTTAGTCCTGTTTAGCTGTTTTGTATTTATCTGCGATTATTTGCAGAATTATGCAACCTGCAGACACAAGTGGTGCATGTATGACACAAGTGGTCCCGTGATGTTTTGACAGCTTCTCTGAATAGAAATTTTTGCTCGACTTCTAGTTGCATTTCTGCGTGTCCTGGGTCATTTCAGGATCTAAACAAGACCATACGGCGAAAATATTTATGGGAAATCATGTGGTCCAAGGTGTAGTCATATCAATAAAGAAAAGGAGATTACGATCACGGTCTTCTACACAGATCTGGGCACTCCGTCTCTAAAACCGTGACCTAGCAGGGGGAGGCTTTTATTTATTCCTCTTTGTCGCACACCTCGGCCTCCGAGATTGCAACGCGCTATGGTTAGGCTGCGTACCATCGGTGCGTTCCGAAATATACGTGCAGTACTGCCGAACGTGACGTCACGCAGCCGACTGCTTTACTTCAGTGTTTACACCACGACATTACTTATGATGTGAAGGGTAATATATTACTTATGATGTATTGAAGGATATGGCAACCCTCCAAATTGACCACAAGTACGATAAAACACTTTTACAGAGTGGTCGAACGATACGACACGTGTATTTGCCATTGAATTGCATAGCATTTAATTCAAAAGTATAGCCATACGCTCGTCGCGCACTCCAGTGATGGCACGCAAAACTATATAGCCTGGCCGCAGATTTGCGAAACAAATTACTGTATTGGGGAAGCTGTCCCTCCATACCTAGATATATTATACCACTAGTGCCGCTAGTAGTTGTCTGGCAAGCTTGCGCGCGGTCAGCAAGGGCAGCGAGCGTTTCAGAAGTCTACTAGCCCCACGTAGAGGAACTAAAAACGGGGACAAAACGCGTACAATTTTTTACACCCGTATTCATAGTCCTTCCTTGAGGAACAAGGATTCCTTGTTCATGAAACGTGAAATGAGAACAAGGAATCCTTGTTCCTCAAGGAAGGACTATGAATACGGGTGTTAGTATACGAGCAGCGGTGAGTGTCAGGGGACTGACGTTGGCACATGAGCGTTCATTGGCCATAGACCGGAAGCTGCTCTCACGCGCCGATAGGCTTACGGTTGAACTCACTGAAATGTGTACCAGACGTCGAGCGGGGAAAAAAACGGCGAATACGATTGGAAAAAGCGCGGACTGCGCGCAATCAGGGGGAATTACCGGAATACCGTGCGGCTCGCCCTCTTCATTACAATACAGTCGATGTATCATCGCGGGCGCGTGGTTTGCGCCGCCGTGATAGAATAGCGTGGGAGAGGAGAACGATTTCCGTGGTGATTTTCCTCAGGTTCGCGGAACGTTGCCGCTTGCCAGTAGTAGCTGCCAGTAGCGTAGAGAACGTTCGTCACTCGACCGCGGAACGTGCGTGGTTCGTCGGGTAGTTTTAGTCGCGTGTCGCGTGATAGCTGGGCGGAGATGTCTGCGTGTCAAAGGCAGCCCCAGGACACCGTCGTCCCGCCTCAAAACGGGGAGGGCAACGGGAACGTGGTGTCCCCGAGGAAAAAACAGAGAACATCGATACCCGGAGCCACGTCGAAGGTTACCGTCGTCTTGGGAGCGCAATGGGGCGACGAGGGCAAGGGAAAAGTCGTCGACATGCTGGCGACCGACGCCGACGTTGTCTGCAGGTGTCAGGTGCATATTCATAATAATTCATGAGTTAGAGCGCGCTGCCGGAGTCCGGAATTTTCAAACTCTGCTTCTCCTCGGACTGTTTTGAACATTCAAATGGTCCGAAACCCAGCTTTTAGGTACTGTTGGAATAGCGTTGCCTCGGATTTCATTTCTCCCCCTCCCCCGAAGGTCAGGGCTACTAATTTTGGTGACCCGGTATGAGATCACATTGTAATCGACACGGTCCCATTATTTTTATGAATAAAAATAACCTTGCCACGAGGACAAAGCCGCGGTTGAGTTCTCCGCTATTTCTTCGTTTCCCCACGTTTTCACGCCATTACTCGCTTTACTGTATCTATGTGCACTCAACTATATTATAACCGCTTGCCAGTCGGTCTTATGATGCCGTGATGTAATAGGCATAAACCTCATCGGAGTATATTTATTTATCAACACCGGCAGTGCTGGATTGAGGGTCTTAGAGGCCCCCGGCCGTAAAATAGACTTTTTAGAAAACCTTCCCGCCAATGAAAATGCGCGTAACTTTTAATTTGTCAAGGTCAAGTGGAAGGTGATTGAGGAGATTCGATTGAAAATTAAGCTATACAAATTAAATGTGAGAGTCATCTGCTGTTCAAATTCGGACTGGAGTATTATAAATTACAACAAGCGTTGAAAATTGTAGAAATATTTTTTTACTCAATTTTTGTATTATGAATTTCAATTATTTTTACGAAATTTTGATTCCTGGGGGTAATTTTTGTGGCCTATCAGCATTTTCACGTTTTGCAATTTGAAAATCAATTGAGGAAGAAATTTTCAAATTTCAGCCTTTGAAGAATAAATGCTTTGTGCGGCATAATTGCTTACTAAGTTTAGAGCATCTCCTATGGCTGCAGAGCCGATACTTTATTTGATCAGAGTTCTGGGGCCTAAGAAATAAGCTTTCTGCACCTGTGCTTGATTTGTCCTTGAACACCAGCCACCCACTATTTTTGGCAGGAAGCTTATGCTGTGGTTATGCCAAACAGAATCAAGTCAATCTTGCCCTTGGAATAAAGATTCTGAAATTTCTCTGCTACATTATTTTAGGGAGGTGGGCAATACGGTTAATCACTATTTACTTTAAACTAAAATCGAGCACATAAATACAATTGAATAAATAGTGACTATCGTAGTTATCTAATCGACTAACTGGTAACGATTAATTAATTATTAATAAATTAACAAACTTTGTTGATTTTTCAGGGAGGAAACAACGCTGGTCACACTGTGGTCATAGAAGGTGCAGAATATGATTTTCATTTACTGCCAAGTGGAATCATCAATCCAAAATGCAAATCCGTTATCGGTACTAAAATTATACTTATAATAATAATTTCCTCAAGATGTTGATCTTATACATCCGATAATTTCTTGCTGCAAAACAGTGCAGAGACTTTTTCCTGCTTTCAACTTGCCCTATCGGCTCAAAATTTCTGGTATTTGTAGTTGATAGTTAAGCTAGATAGCTCGAGTCAACATTACGAGCCACTTTTATATGCTATCTTGGCATATTTATTACGATCGAGTTTTAGAGCTGGTAATATGACCCTGGACATAAACCACAATTTGCATAAAGTTTTCACATCAGCACATTTAAATGTAGTTATTGATTTAATAAATATCTAACTGGTACGGCTTGTCACCGGATTTCCAGCTGACACTAAATTACGTAGAATGAACCTAGTATCTAATTATGTTGGCTATACATTTTTTGATCGTCGATGTGCAGGAGTAACGGTCATGCTATTTATAAATTCCTTCTACATTAGGTATTATTAGAATTCATTGATTTTACTACATTGGACTCTTGTATCTATCTTATCTTTACCACAGGAAATGGAGTGGTCATTCATCTTCCGGGATTGTTTGAGGAATTGGAAAAGAACGAAGCTAAAGGTTTGACTGACTGGAAAGAAAGACTCATAATATCGGATCGAGCGCATATAGTATTTGACTTTCATCAGCAAGTCGATGGATTGCAAGAATTAGAAAAAGGAAAGCAGTCATTGGGGACAACAAAGAAAGGAATCGGCCCAACTTATTCCAGTAAAGCGACAAGAAATGGGCTTCGCGTCGGTGATCTGCTCGGAGACTTTGAAAAGTTCTCCGACAAATTTCACACGCTTGTTCATTGCTATCAGAGAATGTTTCCTTCCCTTGAAGTGGACATTAAGGCAGAACTGGAACGCTATAAAGGGTACAAAATATCAATGAAATCTATTTTACTATTACTATTTTCGCTATTATTTATTTTCAAGTGAATTCGTTTATTCAGGTTCGCCGAGCACATTCGGCCACTTGTAAAAGAGACTGTATATTTCTTGCACAAAGCCTTGGAGAACGGTGATAAGGTGCTCGTCGAAGGGGCAAATGCCGCGATGCTGGACATTGATTTTGGTACTTATCCCTACGTTACGAGTTCCAACTGCAGTATAGGAGGAGTGTGCACCGGTTTGGGGCTGCCGCCGAGCACTATTGGAGAAGTGATAGGAGTCGTCAAGGCCTATACTACCAGAGTTGGCGATGGACCCTTTCCTACCGAGTTGCTCAATGAAACCGGTGAATTATTGCAGAGCAGAGGCCATGAAATTGGAGTTACAACTAAGCGCAAAAGACGTTGCGGCTGGCTTGACTTGGCGCTGCTGAAGTTCACGGGAATGGTCAATGGGTTAGTTGATATTCGTCAGTAGTTATTAGAGACCGAATATAGCTACTCAATGATACAATAATGCTCCGTAAATTTCTATTGCCAGCCGGTGTAAATTATGTTCGCAGCTTTAAATCAAATACTCAAAATCCAAACTTGTTTATTCCAGGGAAAAAAAAATTCGTTCGACTCAATTTATCTAACGAACAATTCTTGACAGATATACGTCCATATGCTTGACCAAACTGGACATATTGGATACTCTGGAGGAGATCAAGGTCTGTGTTGGGTATCGCTTAAACGGAAAGGACATAGATTACTTCCCAAGTAGCGCGTCTGAGCTGGGCCGTGTTGAAGTAGTCTACGAAACAGTGAAGGGATGGGAGACGATAACTGAAGGTGTACGTTCCTTGGAAAACTTACCGCCTAACGCTCGTAAATATGTGCGACTAATAGAAGAACGTTTGAACGTGCCAGGTAAGTTTTCGCCATTGTAAAAAGTTTTTTACGCATAATTCAGTGAAAAAATAAGATTCAGAAGTAGCGCATTCAGTGCACGGTACGGTGGTTTATATATTCGTAATGGAATAAAGATTGACGCAAAGTGCCGTTGTTGCCAAGAAAAATTGTGAAAACAAATAAAGAACCCGCTTATTTTTTTTTTTTTCTCGCTATTTTAACATTGTCGTTTTGGCATTTCAGTCAAGTGGATTGGCGTGGGAGCAGGCAGGGAGAGTATAATTGCTCTTTGACCAGCTGGTGCTAAACAAGGTTCGTTAGGAGGCAAGTCTTTTCGTGCGTTTGTTCAAGTAATTTTAACGCAGATTTCAAGTGTACTGTTTATAATTGCCAGCTGACACGCACAATAGACGGTGATATAATAATCGGGAAAAATATGCATTCGACGTTAGGCTTGGTTAACAAAACAGCGTAGTAAAGATATCTGCCTATTTATTAAAACTATGTAATAAGCGAGTTATTGAAATTTCCAGTTAAATTAATAATAAATTGTTCAAATCATACGTGCACTCAATTCAATGACAAGTATCGCAGACTGTGGATGTATTACAAATCGTCTATCTTTGAATAGTGAATGTGTAATTCACTATTATATATAGAATAGTTGATATTGAAAAACTGCGGTAGGAACGAATTGTTATAGTCAAATAGCTGCAACGTCGCAAACGCAAGGTCATATTTACAGTTGAACGCAACGGGAACAGTATTTAATTTACGTTACTGGCGGGTTTTTCGTCCTCCATTATTTCTGTATAAGTACTTTTCGTATCAAAACCCGTTACTCGGCTCGTTCTCCTTCAAATTTCAATGAGATCCATTAAGCACAGAAAAGACGAAAATAATTTGCTGAATATGTATCTATAAATAAAAATTGAATTCAAGGGGCAGAAGGCACAAGCTTTGCTTATCCGAAATTGAGAACCAATGAACAATCATGTTGTTGGTTCATGCTACGTTTTATTCGCTATCTCTTCGTAATTCAATTAGTATTGAAGCATCATTTTATTATAAACAATATTAATTGAATTGTAACTATACAAATATTTAATAAGTATTAAGATTAATATTACCAATGTAACATAATTGCGTCGAGTTTATTTATTTTTTCTCTCATATCCACTCCAATCCGCTATTTCCTAAAGATACAGTAATTGAATGATATAAGCTATCTTCAAGCTAATAATAAATATTAATGATACTACAATAAAGTTTACGGGTTCAGCGTATTATTTTCTTTTTTTTTCCGATCGAGTTAGTGTTACCTCAAAATTTGCGTTCGGTTTTGCTTTCCTTATTTTTAAAAAATTTGATTCTTTAGATTTGAACGTTACTCGGACTCTTAGCGGACTTCGGAACGTCGTTCCTCGATTGCAATGATTCTCGTCGTTCTCGTGCACGTCGATTTTGAAACCAAATTTTTACCTGCAAGTAACACAGAATTTAATGCCTATTCTACTGGGACGTTGTACGCTACTTTTTAGGAGGTGACGTGCTCTTTTTCTACCTGTAACTAGTTACGCAACGACCAGAAATTCATACTGATAGCAACTCCAATCCCGGTAAAAATTTTCGCTCATTGTGAGCTAGTTGGAACTTACGTAATGCATGAAGTGCCGTCGCGTCGAGTAGTTGAGGTTGTTATTTTAACGAATATCGTCGAGCATTTCAATTTGCATTACTGTTACGCGAAGGAAAAAAAGTGAGGATCCATTGATTGTTTACAAATTAACCCGATCACACTAATATATTCGCTTTTCACGCACGATTAGGTCCCCGGATCCAATTTTTTCTACCCACTTCAAGAGCCTTCAGGCTGTACTTACTCTACTCTGAGGAAGCCTGAGTACCGTGGAAAGTTGTAGAACGTCTCTTCTGGCGAGGTACGCGCCCTTGCTGTACTTGTCTTCGAGAATTTTTAGTTGGAAGGCGGTGAAAGGTATCCTTGGATGTTTCCCGGGTCGTCTCTTGGACGTTTTCCCGGCCGTCGACCTCTTCGGTAGCCTGGGTGGTCGGTATCTGGTGCAGTGGAGCCAGGGCAGGTCGTTCCTCTCCGAATTATCCTGAGCAACGGCGCCGGCGTTCGTTCCGGAATCTGATGGTCGAGGCGGCGACGGGCATTCCGCACCGGTTTCCCTCTGCTCGGGAACGGCGACGACGAAGGGTGCGGAAAGCGGGGTTGGACAGCAGGGGCAACTACTCGGCAACTGCGGGACGCGGCTACCCCCGGAAGAGGACGACGTCGAGGAGGTGGAGCAGGGTTCGTCGGCGGCGAGGATCCGGGCAATGCTGAAGTCCGTCGACAGCCTCTGGGAACGGCGGGCTTCGCTCATCTTCGAAACGCAAGAAACTAAATCGCCTCACGAGTCCATCCCTCGTTTTATAGACCCCGGCGCTTCCGCCCCGTCGTTCCTGGTTGGTCCTGGGTTCCAGGGTCCTCCAGGATCGGTCTGAATGCGGTATCCATTACCAGAGCGGGCGAATTAGACGCCTAGACGCACACTTGATGGCTATCGCATGAACCGCGAGGGGTCCGACAAAACCAGCGCGTCTTTGGCAAGCGCCGTGTAAATAAAATACCTGCGACCGCGTACCGAGCTCTCATTGTGCATGCTCTTATACCAGTGCATTATCTACGGGCAAATCTCTCCTAGGCCAATAACAACAATGTAATTGATACCACTGCGGGCCCCACAGAGCGGCGGACCGTTTCTATGGGGTGACGGGCAGATGGGGCAGGGCCCAGTGGGCCGTGCTTAATCAAAAAGCCACGGGGGTTGCCACGGGGGTAAATCGGGGCTAGTTTTGGTAATGCCGGCTAATCCGGTAATATACCCATGATGGCTCGATCCTCGATCCTTCCCCCAGAGCTCACTGGCTACAGTGTGGCGATCGCAGGTTTTCTTTTTTGTCTAACTATGTGTATGTACATACATTCTATATACATAATAACATGTTATACAGTATAAGCACAGACTGACTTGCGTGTGCGTTGATCTCCGTCAGAGATATCGGGTGCACGGGGATGACGTGCGGTTGTCATCGGTGTATAATACTCGAGCCGAAGAAAAAAAGATTGACAATAAAATGCTCCGAAAGTAGCGGAGTGTTTCAAACGGCCAAACCGTTGGCCAGCCGACGGGAGTATTAGACTTTGCTAGCTGACGTTCTAATACCGAAACTTATGAAACTTAACAATATAATGTATTATCGAGAAGCCTTAACGCTGCTTGAATTAATAATTCATCTTATCGTCGAACTTTGACTCACTCTTTGTATACCTATAATATTTCTTAACAGCGATCGGCCTCAATTGCAATATATACGAAACTATTGCGATGCTGCAAGTCACGATACCGCAAATGTAATTGAAATCTGCATGTGATACAGGAAACAGACAGTTCTTGTTTCAAATGCTTCGGCAAAATGCTCCGCCGCGTTTCGCATAAATATAATCCACGCACTTCGTACGCATATGAACTTATAGTTATACTTTCCAATAATGCGTGGGCCAACGATTCGCCCTAAAAATTTATACACGCACCGAGATTACCCATAAATAATGTACTTGACGAAATAATTTTGTTACGACATGATTTCACCGTTTTGTAAATACGTGCGTGCCTGTGACAAAAAGATGGGAGTCAAGCTTAATTTTTTATCAGTCAATCAAACAAAGGCGACAGTCACCATCTCACGGGATGACGAACTGACCGACGTGATCGTCGGCATCGAGGAATGGAAATCTCCAGAGAACGACGATGGAGAGGAGCGACTTGGAGAGGGGAGACAGCGAGTGATAGGATGGCTTGAAAGCACCCTTAAGTCAGTCGGTGGTTACGGCCGTTGGGTGTCGTCGCGGTTCCGGAACAGAGTAATTACTAAGAATATCGAAAGGAATCGGAAAACAATTATAAACGCCAATCGCGACTTATGTTTTCGGAGTAGGGTCACGGATACAAAGAATTAAAGGAGTGAACTACTTTTAAACGGGTTATCATTAATCTTGCTCAGCTTGCACGTAAAGTTACAGTGTATTATCACGAATATTCCCGCTTTTTCATTCGGCAGGAATTTACTGATATTCGTTCAATTTCCAACGGTAAGTAATTGTTAATCTTGCATTCTTGGAACAAAAGCGCGTTCTCGCTCTTTTCATCGCTACAGCAAGTCCCTCATTCAATGAATCAATTGAATTCATTGTTAATTTGAATTCGGTTATTGACGACGATTAGAAAATTTTTAGTAAACTTCATCAAAAACTCTGGAAGAACCTCGAATAGTTTTTAGACAAATTTTTTAGTTTTTTTTTTTTTTTTTTATCAATGATATTGAAAACAATTCAAAGATCGAAATGACTATTCAATTTCAATGAGATTAGACAGTAGTATACGTTATTGGATTATTTAGGACGCGAATACTTAATTGTTTTATACCGTAGCATAATATCAGCCACAAGATCTACGGAGTATGTTTGTTTTATTCAAATGGTGTTACGCAAGCGACTTCTTTACGTAAGGTGATGGCGGTCGTAAATGCACGCGTTATGTAGGGTGTTCTAAAAATATGTTGATAAAACTCGTGAGTTTTCGAGTCGGTATAAAACATGTTAAATAATTATTACGGAAGGATCACAAGGTTAGTCAATAAATTGACCTGTAACCATCCACGAATTAGTCGCACATTGAACCGAGAGTATTATTATAAAATAAAAATCTGTCTCATCGGTCATCCCCATACTTGTAAAGTATCCAGACCACAATGTGTCAGCGTTTGTCTCGAGCGACCGGGAATATTTGTACAGCGATAATGAAAAAACAGTGTATACTCGGAAAATAATGTAAACATTACAAACAATGAGAACGAAATTGACTAACTCGGGTTCTAATCTTTTTTTCCAGAGGCATCACGCGCAGTTCACCATGATTAAAATCTGGATACTCGTGTTTCGCGAACATTAACGATAAGTCGCATCCTGAGTCTATGTTGTTTACAGTCCGTACGTGACTCAGTTTGACGAGTTACGGTGTACAAATTTTTTTCCCCGTTAGTCAATAACATGGCAGTCGATGCCATTTTTCGAGCTGACGAGGCTGGCACATCGAGACAATGATACTTTGCACGATTAGTATCGAAGAATTTCAGTACTTGGCAGTCACAGCGGGTCCTCAAGCCGACTCCGCCCTTAAATTTTTCCGAAATTAACTCGAAAGTGAGAAAAATCGATTAAACCAAGATCAGGAAATTGGGCTTGAACTCTTCGGACCGTTGTCTGAAGGACAATTAAGAGAGGAGAAGCATCCAGAATGACCGCCACCGAGGAATCGGAACCGCTCATTCCCTCGGCTAATCCACCGGTGGCTACAACCAGCACAGGGAAATACAGGGTCTCCTACCAGTCTTTGAACAATGTAAGTATTGCTCTGTAAAGTTTATGTAAGACGTGAATTGATGCGATTCCGGCGAATTTGGGATAGTTGGAAAATGAGAGTGAAATTTCAAATTGAATATTGCTGATAGTCATAAATGGTAGTTCAAGGGCTAGTCCGGTCTACTTATTTCCCCAGGAGATGAAAGAATGACAGGGTCGCTGCCTGTTCTAGTCATGGAAGCCCCAACATCGAGCTGGGTCCGCGTTTATACCAGCACGGCTTCCTTCCGGAGCAGATGCAGCGTGTATTAATATCGGCTAAACAATTCCTCTTTAGTCCAAGCTGTTCAGTGCGTGTGTAATTTTATTTCAACAGCGATTGTACGAATGCGGTCCAAGCTCGCATTGGCTTGGTATCATGAATTATTTCGCTAAAATGTAGTCAGCTTAAGAGATCTTCTTGCAAAACGAGTAGAACCGATCCTAACGTGTCGATCTTGATTGATAAAGTATTAACGTGTTATAGGACGTACATTCCCAACCAAAAGTGAGTCTCGGTGAGAATATTCAACACTTCGCGATGAGATGAATATTTGAAAAAAATCAATTTAGTTGATAATATCCGTCCAATACGACCTTAAACAAATATCAATAGATGCGTCGAATCAATTGCGCAGCTACTTTGCCCTTATAAAAAACTTTGTGACGGGGCAGATTTGATATTCAGCAACTGGGCCACTAGACCATATCGAAACTCGACGCTTGTTCGCATTCCGTTGACACCAACGAAACGTATAAGCCGTAGCATAGCGCCAAGCTAAAATTGCGAACATGTTTACAGGAGAAAAATGGCTCATCCGGAACCGAGCGAAATGGATCCTCGAGTCCTGTGGCTGCGGTGCGCTTCGAAAAAATGGGCTCAGGGCCGAGCGCCAACCGTTCATTGGAGAGAATTACCTTCACATGGAGCGACGTGAACGTCTATGTCACCGCAAAGAAGCAGCGACTGTGGGAGCGAATATCTAAGGGGAGAAGGCCCGTCGAGCTGAAGCACATCCTGAAGGACGGTAATACCGGATCCATTATTTTTTGGACGATGAATTTTTTGCGACACCATTTCTAACGATCAATGATTCGATGTTTCAGTCTCCGGCGTCGCTTATCCCGGTGAACTCTTGGTCATCATGGGCTCTTCGGGAGCGGGGAAGACCACGCTTTTGAACACCTTGACCTTCCGCACCGGCCACGGGATAACCGTATCCGGAATAAGGGCGGCCAATGGTCGTCGCTTAACTCCGACCGTTCTCACCTCCAGGTCGGCATACGTCCAGCAGAGCGACCTCTTCATCGGCGTATTGACCGTCAAGGAGCATCTCATATTTCAGGCCCTGGTCCGCATGGACAGACACATTCCGTATTCGCAGCGGATGCAAAGGGTCGAAGAGGTCATAGCCGAGGTAAATTATAAGAATCTGTAAAACGACGAAGTCGTTGGGTTCACTCTCAGGTTTAACGATATTCTTTCCAAATATATAAATAATATATATATATATATATATATATATATATATATCACAGGTCTTTGTTGCAACTTTGCAAGTGTTTCATTATCCGAGAAAAAAATTGATCTCGACGTGTTTTTTCGCTTTTCCGTTCCAGCTAGCGCTGACAAAATGTAAAAACACGGTGATTGGGGTACCCGGCAGAGTGAACGGGATTTCAGGTGGCGAGATGAAGAGACTGTCATTTGCCTCAGAGTATCTTACGAATCCTCCGCTGATGTTTTGCGACGAGCCAACTTCCGGGCTGGATTCTTTCATGGCGCATCAGGTCGTCACAGTTCTGAAGAACTTGACAGGTTTGTGGAATGGTACCGTGACTCGGTAAGTCTCTGCGAGCCTAATTCTGAGGAATGAGCATGCTTTCAGCGAAGGGCAAGACCATCGTTGCTACCCTGCATCAGCCGTCCTCGGAATTGTTCGCAATGTTCGACAGAATCCTCCTGATGGCCGAGGGAAGAGTCGCCTTCATGGGAAGCCCGGATCAAGCTTGCGCTTTCTTTAAAAGGTGTCGTTGTCCTTCGCTTACCGATATAACTTCACGAGCATGCTCGGATATCGAACTGCAAACGACGTAGAAAATATTAAAACGGGACTTTCCTCAACGTCGTAGCGTCGGCGCCGCCTGTCCAAGCAACTACAACCCAGCCGACCACTTCATCCAAGTCTTGGCGGTGGTTCCGGGTCGGGAGGCGGAGTGTCGTCAGGCCATAAACAACGTTTGCGAAAATTTCCAGAAGAGCGAAATTGGAATGAAAATGGCCCTGGAATCTGTCACCGTGGACGGTGAATTCGGGGACTCGGTGGTGGACGCGAACACGGTCGCCAGACGATCTCCCTACAAGGCATCGTCGTGCGAGCAGTTCAGAGCCGTGCTATGGCGGTCGTGGATATCAGTGATCAAGGAACCGATGCTGATAAAAGTCCGCTTGCTACAAACGATCGTACGTTATCAATTTGTGGATGAATTACGTGGTCCTTTCATGGGTCTACATCCCCACTCTCTTAACGTCTCGGAGTGAATATTTCGCTCGAAGTGTTTCGAGTGGAAAAGTTCACTCTTGAATAGTGAATATTCACTCCATCGCATCGTTCTAGTTGCGCATTTTTTGATCCAACGAAATTTAGAGAGTATGTGACCAACTAACGACGATGCCTCATTTTTTTGCGAATTGTAGATGGTGGCGGTGCTGATCGGGGTCATTTATTACGGACAGAAGCTGGATCAGAACGGTGTGATGAACATAAACGGAGCTCTCTTCATTTTCATCACAAACATGACGTTCCAGAACGTGTTCGCGGTGATTTATGTCAGTATGCGATGAGGGGCGGTGGCAAATTTTTGGTTGTGTAACATCGTTAACTTACGTTGCAGGTATTTTCTATGGAATTGCCGATATTCCTGCGAGAGCATCGTAACGGAATGTACAGAACCGACGTCTACTTCATCTGCAAGACATTAGCGGAGGCGCCAGTCTTCATCGCAATTCCGTTCATCTACACCGCGATCGTCTATCCGATGATCGGAATGTACCCTGGACCGGAGCACTTTTTTATAACGGCTGGAATAGTCACGCTAGTTGCCAACGTGGCGACCTCATTCGGTAGGCAGAAGTCAGAAATCTACGTCACGATGATATATATGAGGAGAGAAAATTAGGCGAGTCAAACATATGAAAAAAGTATGCGTTCCATCTCCATGATGGTCGATCGGAGTGCACTTCTATGGTCATAAATCACCATCTAATTTTCGGGCATAGGTATTGATTATCCGGTCGCGATGTCGATGTGACACGTAATAAACGTCACGTGCCGTTAATTCGTTCTTAGTTTGTCCAGATCAAGTGTCTCTGTGTAACCGAATCCGCACGGCGACAAAGCGCTGACTTCGAAATTCGAAGTTAGAGTCTAGTTGAGTGACGTGAACGGGAATCGTAGCCTGAACTCTGTAAGATTTCGGTCAATGTCCTGCGTACACTGTATAAAAAAATGTCGACTATTTTTTTTTTTTTTCACAAAACTCAAGTCAAAAATATTGTGCGAAATTGTGAAAAAAGAATGCTGTCCAAGCTTGAGCTTTTAATATTAATATTTAGAGGTACGTTATCGCGATTTTCTATTTCCGATTTAAATAACATGGAAAATTATCATCTTGTGACAAATCTACTCTTTCAAAAGTTATTTAAGGTCGTTTGTTGACCTTCGACCTACTAGTTTCGACTTTGAATTTCGAAAAAGAAACAGTCGTTTTTTTATACAGACCGGGTCCTACCCACGAAAAATCAAGTCGTGAGCCTATTCTTAAGTTATGTAAAGAACGACTCGAATCAAGTTTAAAGTGCGAACGGAAAATTTATATGAATTGTTATCAGTGAACTGTTTCGCTGCAGTACAGATGTAGGCGTATTTCTTGTGCTAGGAAGTATATATACGTATATACTTATAGAAGCCAAATACGTTATGCAAGCCGAATAATCCTCGACTAAGAAGGTATCGATATTTTTCTCACATAATTATTTACTCGCACGTGATAGAATTACCAAGCACCGATCGTGTGACACTTCTTAGGCGAGACTACATCACAGAAATTATACCCAATCCATCCGACATGTAATACATGATACGAATGTTCATATGCAACTCATATGTACATCGAGAGTTTGGATGTTGTAGAAGATTATTTTATTTCTCGCACGTGTCTTGACCGGGTTCGATACTGTTTGAAGAAAAAAAAATAGAAAAAAAAATAACTTGTATTATATCGCGTCGACAGGATTTCTATCGTACCGAAATTCTCATCCATATACTGAAGCGCGTTTTTGAGGGACGGAGTTTAATTGCTCCCCGTTTTGGAAATTCCAGTTCAGAATATAATGTATTCCAAAACCATTGTCATTCCACCGTAAAATTTTTCTCCATCTTTTCCCAATTTCGTCATCTCAACTTTCCGCAACGAGTCGTGGTGTCCATGAGCTACAACTAAATTCTAATTCACAGGGTATCTCATCTCCTGCGTGAGCTCAAGCGTATCGATGGCTTCAGCGATAGCGCCGCCGTTGATAATTCCTTTCCTGTTATTCGGAGGATTCTTTCTAAACAAAGCGTCAGTCTCACGTTTTATCCAAATCTTTACACACGTCAGACGTCTGATGAAACTTCCTCCTGTAATTATCGTGAAAATTTTCTATACTATACAGGTCCGTCCCGTTTTACTTCGTCTGGTTCTCGTATCTGTCCTGGTTCCGTTACGGAAACGAAGCCTTGCTCGTGAACCAGTGGAGCGAAGTCGACTACATCAGCTGCACCCGGAGCAACGAAACCTGCCCGAAAAACGGCCGCGTCGTTCTCCAGACCTTGAACTTCAGTGAGGTAGGCTTAATGAGTGATAAGTTGAAATTCCAAGTTACCGTATCAACCGAGCATTTGTACTAATGGACGCTTTTATCGAACGCAGGACAACTTTTTGATGGACATCGTTTGTCTGTTGGCCCTGATCGTTGTCTTCAGGTTGTTCGCCTTATTTGCCATCCTCTTCAGGGCTTATCGGACGAAATAATGGTCGTACCACAGCGGTTTCTTGACCTGCACATTTTACGAACTCGCACCGAAGACGAGGTCAGCGGTACGATCAACCGACGTTGTAGATTTGCACTGGAAGCGTGCAGAAATGCGGTATTGCGAGCATATTTATGTAAAAATCAACAACAGTGCTACTCCGTCCGGTCCGAAGAAGCAATTAAACAAATAAACGAGCAAAAGTCATGCTCGTAATATATTTTAACGAATAAATATAATTTCCTTCAAATACCTGTAAATATACCTGATATATCTGTAATTTTACATACGCATGCAACATAATCAATATATAATACGAGATGTTAAGTTATAAGATATCTATTGAATACAAGTGACGGACAATTTTGTTGATAAGGCCGGTACATGGAATAATTATTCAAGTCTGATCTTGACCCACGACTCTCGCACGCAAAATTACACCGAATTATTCCTGCGAAACGTGTTCTAAGGTCAACTAATTACACAGGCCTGCAAAATACAACCTTCAATTTCCCCCTTAAGTAACAATGCTTTTTTTTTCGGTATTTGGGAATGTTGAATTAAAATGCAGCTCTAGTTTTTTTTACAGCTCACCGAGATTCACTTTTATGCAAGACACGCAGATTTACAGATTTCTGGAAAAATCTTGTGACAAAAACGAATATACTGAATATAAAACTGTTTGCTTAGGTTTAAAATGAACGGCTTTAGTTTTAAACAAGACTTAAGAGACTAGATAAATAAAAAAGACTTGCGATACCATTTTCTACTTTCTTCAAAACTCCTGTTCAATCTTTTTCTCTTGTATTTACTTACGTAGCTCTAAATACGCTTAAGATTACCATAATCTAAGCTGAGAAGACAGACAAGAAAAAAATTCTCAGGAAATTTACATAACAGAATTTTTTAAATACCTTTCTCATATATTCATACCTAATACCTACCGAAATTACTAGTCAATTTTGTCAGGGGTAAAAGCATCGCAGGCCAATGTTATTACTAAAATTCATTCCATGATCCGTGACGAGTATTTTCCTCCTACAGATCCAGGGACCGGGGGGTGGTTTTTATTGCATGAAACCAGTTGCCCGAGCTGTGTTGCGTTGCAACTCGTGGGAAAAATAAGAAAAGCAAAAAGTATGACACTGCCCCGAGAAGCCGCAACCGACCAAATGATTCTCTCGAGTATAATCTTGCAGCGACATCGCGTGCGATGTATCGAGATCCACTGCAACAAATTATGCACAAATATAAAGGTGTAAAAAGATTGGCGTAAGCTGGAAAGAATGAAAAAGAAAGCAAAAGCAAACACGAGGTAAATGAAATTTCTTAAAAAAATGTTTCCCCTTTTAAATTTGACTTCTTTTTATCACCAGATGCCGTTCTACGACATTTTTTACATGCAGTTTTTTCCACGCCTTCTCGCCAGCCAGGCAGGTACGTGTAAGTTACAGACTTTACACATGGCTTGGAGCTATGGTACCGTAAGAGTACCGTGCATGAGGAACGCGGGGCCCGCAAATCTAGGGTTTCAGTCTTCGATTACAATAATCCGATACCCAGAGACACGAACCTAACTGCCAGAAGGAAAACACGTTTGTGTTAACATCGTACGTGTTTTACACGCTTCTCGGTTCGCACAGTGAATGCCGTCATCGATGATTAACATTAACGCGAGTTTCCGCCGAGGAAGACGTAACAGTCAAGAATTTGGATATATTTTCCTTGGAATTTTTCATCGCGACCTTCGACTCCATTTGAGGACGTGATAAGGTAAGTCTACCAGTTACGAACCCTTTTGTTTTTCATAATTATAAATTTATGTCGCAAATTGTGAATATTTCTCGATGATCAAGACCAATCGCTGGATTACAGTTAGACACGGGAAATTTATTTTTTCGTTATTTCAGTAACCAAAGGTCAAACAAATATAACAAAAAAAAAAGGTCAATAACCGGTACACTTTGTTATACATTATCAGTTAATTCAAAAGTCTACGTAAATTCGGGAAATGTCAGGGAAACAAAACTGTCAAAAGCTAATTTCCGATCTTCCGAATGTCTTTTGATGATAAAAAAAAAAAAAAAGTCGCCTGAGAAACACTTCCATCCTCGTCAAATCTACGACTGACACGTCGGTCGATCGGCTTGACGACCCTAATCCCACCGCTGTATGGTTTCTTTCTCTTTTTAATTTTTTTTTTTTTTTTCTAGTCACACGAGGAGCCTTCGGCGGTATCAGAGGGTCCGAAATATGGAGGGCATATCGGGGTCCGTCGATTCGGATCACGTAGTTTGAAGAGGCTGAAGACTTTTCCTAGAACCGATCGTAAGGCTAAAGTGTGTAACACGAGTCCGGAGGATTGATTTTGTCATGCGGAGGACATTCGAGAGCTCCTCGACCATTCGTTAACCGCGACTCGTTCAAACCTTTCGAGTCATGTCCCACCAAGAGTGAGGAAGAGAGTTTTATTCTTCCCAGTCGAGTGAAGCGCACGTGGCCTGCAGTCGATCGGTGGATCTGCAGAGATAAACGTCACCGATTTCAATCTCCGGTAAAATGTAAGAACTGTGAAGAACCGCCTCCTATATGGTACTTTGTTTTCGAATTCGTGAAGTGGAATTTGTCTATCGCACGGTCTGCATTGACCAATTACACCGGTAAACGCGAATTTTGGGTCTGGTTTCCGGATGTCAAATTTTGATTTCTTTTACGTAACTTGTAAATGAAAAAACAGTTTTTTTAGATAAAGTTTGTTTTTTGTAGAAACCGGAACGATGTTTCGGATTTTAAGAAATATTACTTATTTTCTCAATCATTAATTGTAAATAATGATTAAACAAACTTCAGTTTTTCATTTAAATCACTATTATTGAAAAATAATAATTGGTAATAGACTACAAATGCAAAGGAATTGATGAACAAAATTCAAAAATTAATATTCTTTGTACTTCTTTTATTTTCGTACGGACTTTCTCGTATCGAATCACAAACGTAGTCTCCCATCGTGATTTCATTGTACTACCCCTGATAACGTTGTTAACGATAAAGTCCATCGCATCTTGGTGAAAACGTTTTGCTTGTTCTTCCGAACAGGCAACCATATTAGCTATCAACGTCAAAAATACAAAAACAAACTTTATGAGTAACAAATAAGGGTTTTTCTTATTATCCGATGCATAGAATCGAAATTTATTTATCTGAATAGAAACTCGTGATAAAAATAATTCTTTTTTTTCTTAACCTGTGTTATTTTTCACCTCTCGAATCATCGACAGATGGTCCTCACCTCGAGGGGCTTTTTGGCCCCCAGAAACGAGGATGCAACCCAGTGTGAAAAAGGCGTTACCATATCCTGGCGCGATTTATCAGTCTACGCAACCACCAAGGACAACAGGATTTGCAAACAGCTGATAAACAACGGTAACTGTATCGAGTTCTTACATATAAGTATACCTATATCCATTGGTGTAAATATATAAAAACTTTTCAACGTCTTTCTTCTTACTAATTAGTGCGTGGCGCCGTAAAGTCGGGAACACTCGTTGCGATAATGGGAGGAAGGTGAGTAGATTACGCGAGGCTCTAAATCCTCGACATTATCTAAGTCGCTTTATTTACCAGCTGATGAAAAGCAACAAAGCAAATGATTAAGCGTAATAATTCCTCTCTAGCGGTGCTGGAAAGAGTTCACTGATGACAGCCCTCGCATATCGCTCCCCGCGTGAGTTAATGTTATTTGAATACCGAATATGTCGGCTCCAGTCAAACAAGATCATCCCAAAAATTACACATACGAATTGACCCTTTCAGTCACAGAAGTCACTTAAAGTGGAACTCCTTTTTTTTCTTTATTTTTGTCAATTAAAAAAATACCTAAACCTTGAAGTGATGGAGATTTTTCATGAGATGATACTTGTTTACAATTGTCACAAGTAAATATGTGTAAAGAAAAAAATAAAAAAGCAACGTATTTTCGTGAACGTAATTAGTCAGCGGAGACATTTGATAACAAACGCGCGCTTAAAACGTTTGGAATTCATTGGTTGACAAAAATCCATTTCAGGAATTGTTTTTAGTATTACTAAATTTTTGACACTAGATTCGCATTCAGCGTCGAAATGTACTTAGGTAACGTATAATTGCAAAAAAAAGAAAAAAAACAAAAAAATAATACACTAATTGCTTGACTAAAAGGGTTAAAAGAGTTAATTGTACAAAGTACAAAGTACGTTTATGGAAGTTCCTCATTTATCCAGCCGGCGTCATCGTCCATGGCGACATATTGGTGCAGGGACATCCTGTCCGTCCGTCCTACATGCGGCTTCATACCGGATTCATGCATCAGGAAGATCTTTTCGTTGGTTCGATGACGGTGATGGAGCATCTGATGTTCATGGTACGGCGTTTTGATCCGCAAACTTTTTATACCTGCATATTATACCTTGCACGTTCTCTAGAACCATTCTATCCATTTGATTAAATTATTAAACGATTTTTACGCCGAATCTACGACTCAGGCCAGGATGAAGCTGGACCGGAGAACGGAACTTCGGCAGATCAGGATTAGGATAAATCGTCTCCTTCAGGAAATCGGACTGGCCCATAGGTCTGGGACCCAGATTGAGACCAGCGGTGAGAAGGTTCTCTCTGGCGGTGAGAAAAAGCGACTCGCATTTGCCACCGAAGTAAGTACAGGTTTTTTTATAACTTTTTTTTTCTTCCTATTTTCGATTTTTATTTCTTGTGCTTTATCTTTGGGGACAGTAATTATTCTATACTTCCGACTAGTTAAATTTATTTTCCCTGTCAGCTGATATCCGATCCGAAGATCCTTTTTCTTGACGAACCGACGACAGGACTCGACGCCCATTCGGCCGGAGTTTTGATCGCTCATCTGAAAGCCGTCGCTTCTCAAGGTCGCACCGTACTCTGTACGATCCATCAACCGAGCTCGTCGATATTCAACGCCTTTCAGCAGATCATCCTGATCGCCGAGGGTAGAATCGCGTTTATCGGCACCGGCGTGCAGGCGGTCCAGTTTTTCGCCAGGTAATAAGAACAACTCAATTCCCTGGTGAAAATTCCTACTACTCTACGAATTTTGACGGAAATTGAAACGTTTCGTATTAATTCTTACAAAATTTTAAACACACGTATAGTTTTTTCGTAAAGAATTGTTAATTTGAGATAAAAATTTTCGTATCTCGTAGATCTTTTGCCGATAAGATGGAATATTTCATAAAAATCTACGTATATTTTGTAAAAAAACAATTTCTTGCAGTAAAATCATTTTCATGAGGGAAACTACGATTCTGCAACAGGGTTTGTAATTCTTGCGTTTCAGCGAAGGTCACCACTGTCCTCCCGCCTACAACCCGGCCGATTTCCTTATAGCAACCCTTGCTACAGCACCGCGGGACGAAGACGCCAGCAGGCGAAACGCTCAGAGAATATGCGACGCCTTTCTTGTCAGCGACGCCAGTAAGGAGAACGACCTGATCACACAGCTGGAGCTTCACATTTCAAATTCTTACAACGTGAGGAAATTCCTTAACGTCTTAACGAAACTAAGCTTTACGTTGAGGTACGTTAGGGTGGTCCTTGTTCAGTGTATTGATGACTTTTTTCCGCGCCGCCCCCAAATCAATTTCAAATATTTCGAAACCATTTGCCGAATTTTTTCAGTTTTTTACGTCAACTCTGAGACAGTCCGAGATAAAGATCTGAAAAATTAAGCAATTGTCAATACCGTAAATAAGGATCACCCTGAGGTACATGTTTCATCAGGTTGTCATCCAACTTTATTTTTCTTTATTCGTTTCAGTGGACGGGAGAAACTGAAGAGACTTACAAATTGTAAGTCATGCACCCATCTGTATGTATATTAAGTAATCGATCATCCAGATTTATAATCGAAAGCAATTACATTAAGAATTATCGGTTTTACTGCGAATTTATTCAGCAATATAAATAAATGCACAACATCTCTGCAATCACAGCAAGGAGCCTTGGTGGTGGACGAAACTTTACTTGTTGATCAATCGCGGTACGATTCAAGTGATCAGGGATCCAAATGTCCAACTTCTACGCATCCTCTTGAAACTGGTAGACGGAAATTAATTGCATCGGATCCTACGAAGCTTATTTAAAAAGTGTATTAATCGATGATTTCTTCCAGTGTCTCGCCATCCTGGTGTCCCTTTGCTTCTTCGGAGCGATAAAGTTGGATCAGCTCGGTATCCAGGCGGTTCAAGGAGTTCTATTCATCTTGGTAACCGAGAATACGTTTTTACCGATGTACGCCACCCTGGCGACTCTTCCGCAGGAGATGCCGCTGTTCCTGAGAGAGCATCGGGCTGGACTTTACACGCCGCATTTGTACTACTTGGCGAGGGTTATTTCATTGGTGAGGATAACGAATGGATAGAAAAAATTTTCCTGTCACGGTAGAATAATTCACCGTCTCTCTTTATTTATCACGAGGTAAGAGAAAAGGAGTATATCAGGAGTAATGGGTTATTAGGAAAAACGCGAAATGATTAGGTGTCCGAAACCAAACCAGAAATGGCGCCCAGTCTTACGGGAAACGATTTATACCAGACATCTTGCAGATTCCCGGTCTGATCATCGAGCCAATTATATTCGTGATGATCGTCTACTGGGTCGTTGGACTCAGAAATAGCATCGAGGCCTTCGCTCTGAGCGTGATCGTCGTCATCTTCACCATGAACGTTTCCACCGCGTGCGGTAGGTCTAATGAAAGTTAGGGAAATGAAAAGGATTTTCAATTTTACTCCTTCTTATTTCTTAACTCGGTAACATTCCTGACAGATGAAAAGTAATGAAAGTCTGCGAGGGATTCGGAACGCGAAAGAATACATAATTCCATCACATATCTTTCCAATGCAACAAAACAGCACTTTATCGACGTGTACGTGTTTCATTAATTTCACAGGCTGCTTCTTCGCCGCTGCTTTTGACTCCGTGCCCCTCGCAATGGCGTATTTGGTCCCCTTCGACTACATACTGATGGTAACCATGGGCCCCTTCATCAAGCTCGGGTATACTAAGCACGGAGATTTACTTTGGCGCATGCCTAGATGTACTTACCAGCCTAGAGTGGACGAGTGGGTGGCATCTTACTGTTTATACGAAACACATTCCTTAACTAGATCTAATCTTTTCAGTACCCTGCCGGCTTACGTGCAGTGGGTAAAATACATCTCGTGGCTTCTTCATTCCACCGAGGCGTTAACCATCGTTCAGTGGGACGGAGTGCACAACATTTGTAAGCACGGTTATATTTCTTTTACGATAGTTTGGTAGAATGTAATGTAATCATTGATGAACAACCATACAAATCGTGACGAAGGGAAAAATGACCTGCGCAATGTTGGAGGACCAAAACGTTATCTGTGAAAGGCGATGAAAGGAAATTGTCGAAATAAGTAAATCGAGCAGATGTCATATTTGTAGTCAAACGAAAATATAACATATTCTTAATGCGTGACTGCATGTGTTTCCGAAGATAAGGCTGACCAAGGAAGTGACGATTCTCCGTCAGTTGAATATTGCAAGTCTTCTATTATCGGCTGCAGTAATTCTTCTTCGTAATTCCTTTCAGCTTGTGAAGTTGAAGATCCGGAACTACCCTGCATGACGGATGGGTCGGAGGTTTTGGACAGGTACGATTTTGACGCTGATAATTACTGGACAGACATTTCTTTCATGGCTGTATCGTACGTGGTGTTTCATTGCATGGGATACGCTTGTCTCTGGAATCGAGCTAGATACAAATAAAGATTTACTCTTATCGATCTTTGGATTCAGCAGCTTCGAACAATCGACGACATAATTCGCTAACCGTGTACAAGACAACAACAACAATAATAATAATAATACGAAGAAAAACACGTATTTTTTCACTCGTTGTCAGCAGTTAAATTATTGTATCGAGTATTATCGGAATAAAATGTAGTGTTTTTACTTTTGTATTTCGCGTAATTGAGACACTCTTCCTTTTGTTCTCAAGGCAATCTGAATTATATTTTCATCAGGTTCTACCGTGTATTTGAATAAATTTTTAAACTAGGTTTTCAATTTTTCATGCGAAAAAGTATTCAACAAACTTGCAATTTATCATAGTTTAGTAGTGAATCCCAATCGCAAAATGAATTTTACCTACTGAATATTTGGAAATGAGAAAGTATTCTTCAAATATTTTGTGAAAAAAACATCTTTCTAGGGCAGCTAAGAACATTCCACCTGAAATAAGTCGTTTGAAAATTGTCGAATTCGCGGGAATTGAAAAAAAAACAATTGAGGCCTCGAAACAATTGACAGACGGATTCGATTGCTGACGTACAATCAAAATGGCCGCGGTTGAACGCGCTTGTGAGTTGTAATTTCGTCTCGGCTCTGCGGTAATTTGCTGCGTTTATCAATAACCATCAATGTTCAACGTTAATCAGAAATAGTCCCGAGAAGTCGAAGAAAGATTTTGCTTTGAAAGCTGAGATTAATGCAGTCGGCAAAATGACATTGTAAGCATGTGAATGCAATCACGTCGCAAGGTAAATTAAAATTTGCAGTTTTCCCCGATGCTACTATTTTCCTTCTGATCATCGGTCACAGTGCAATGTAAATCTAGAATTTTGATGCAAATTCCAATTTCAGTGCGAATTTTTTCAAGTCAAATAGCTCGCCCATTTTCAACTTTTGCAAACATTTCATTCCTTTTGCTTCTTACAAAAATGTTTCTTGTGGACCATAAATTGAAAGAATGCCATAATCACCGTTGAGTAATATACTTCAATAGATTCATTTAAAATGCAAATTGTCATTTACATTTTAAATGCCCATTTTAAGTGAAAACATTTTAAATATTACCCAGCAGTGCCTGTAATTACATAAGGCCGTTACAGCGAAATACTGTATATAAAGAGAGGCCGTATAGAGAGATACAGGTGTAAGAGAATGAGAGTTGGAAATAACGCCTGACGCCTCTCTACTCGACATGCGTCGTCGCGTCGCAAGGTGAGAGACACAGACGAGTGCGTATTTCGACCGCAAGATGACGCGGGCGCTGAAACCACCGTGAACCGTGTTTCTCGAGGATTATCGGTAGATGGCGAGTCGATCGTCGATTATTTTTTGCCCGCCGTCAGTCGGGCAGCCGCCATGTTACCGTGCAGCGAGTAGGACGTGTCGTCGCGCGATGATCGCTGTTGGCCGTGCGTCGAGTAAGTTTTCAGCCGAGTTCGGTTCGCGGCATTATGTGTAGTAACGAGCCGGTGCGCAACGATAACTGTGGCCGGAAATTATGCTACGAGTGTCGCTATTGCGAAGCAGTGATAAGGTGAAGTGCGTCGATATCGCGGAGAGACAGCGATAGCCGAGAAGCCCCGCGGACCAGCTGAGAGACGAGAAAGGGAGAGAGAGGGAGACAAAGATATACACACGCAGAGAGAGAGGAAGCGAAAGAGAAAAGCCCGCCGAGGTGAGTCACGTTGTTGTAGAAATTCTGTGTCTCGTTCCTTGGCGCTCTCCTCGTGCGCTCGAGGAATGCGTTTCGTCTCCTGCGGCTCGACTCCTCGTCTCCTCCCCCCAGGAAGCATCGGAAGCTGGATGGAGCAGCGACGGCGTCTCGGGCACGATTCGAATTTCGAGATCGTCGATTGTTCTCTTCGGCCTCGGATGGCTTCAGTTGCGATGCTCGGTTGTTCGGCACGCGACGCGTCTTTGTTTGTAAATAATGAACGTCGCCGAGTCCGGCGATACGTAACATAAATACGTATCACGTACGTATGCAACGTATACGGTATGTACTTGGGCTCTCGTGTTTCATCGTTACGATCGAAAGAACAACGATGTTTGTCGCGTTGATTAAACCGCGTGAGCGCGACGCGATGCGACGCTGCACGCGACACGCTCTTCTCGGATCAAAATAATCAGGCTGAAGTTAGTAACGTTGAAACTAAAATTACTATTTTTGCGTCGAAGAAGTTGAATTTTCAATATATTTGCTTGCATTAACGGTTTACTAGATTTCAACTGATCCTAAAGTTGCTAAGTAACTATTTTTTTCCAAAAATGCATCGTATACAATACCGTTGCAAACTTCAGCCCGATAGATCACGACGTCGCAGTTAGTAACGACTCGTGCCGAGGAAAAACCGTTAGGAACAGTTTGAAATTCAGTACTAAACCGTGATGAAACAAAACATACTCATTATTCAGCAATCTTACAATTAGTTCCTTAACAAATCATTTGTTTGTTAATATTAAAAAAATAGTGATTTTCTTCCCAGCGTGTCGTTGCGAAAACGTTACTAACTTCAATCCCGTCTTCTCAGACTCCTCGTCGCGTGCTTCGTTTCAAATCGTAACGGCTGCATGCCTCCTGTGTCAATCAGGATCCCCGAGGACGTTCATCGGACCACCTCTCGTCTCTCGTGAAGCGCGTACTCACCGCGTATAATATGTGTAAGATGCATCTACGTATGTACGAGGCATTCTGGTTCGTTAGCCTTGCCAAGGACGTTCGGTCTCACGTTTTCTCTCCCCCTTCTTATCCCCCTCTTCCACCTCTCTTCTCTTTTCTTTTTCTTCTTCTTCTTCTCCTCCTTCTTCTTCCTCCACCTTCGGCCGTTACGAATCGTAGATGTGATCTCGCTTCTCTTCCGCCTCCTTGCCTTCTTTTTCCTCTTCTTCTTCTTCTTCTTCTTCTTCTTCTTCTTCTTCTTCTTTTTCTTCTTCTTCTTCTTCTTCTTCTTCTTCTTCTTGATATACGGGTTCTATTTCCTCTCGCGAACGACAATCTTCCTCTTTCCTCTCGGTCAGATAAGAAAACCTTTGTTGGAGATTATCGAGGAATCGTTTCTTTTTCGAATATACCTACGCATACAGGTACGTGTAACATCAAACGTTCGTTATTATGTTACGTTGTTATTTATCGAAGATTTGTTCCTTGTGCTGAGGAAGAAAGGGTCTTAAACGACGCAATGACAACATCGTTTCGGTGAGAAAATTATTTTTACCTACACGCCGTCAAAGTTGGGAGTGAAAAACAAGTAATGAAAAGCTTCACGGTGAAAAAAATAAATCTGTTACTTCACACGCCTCACTAATTTCAATCATTATCATCCCGTGTCTGATGGAACAAATTAATCTTCCGGTAAATGGTTGCTTGCAGTCGTCGATTTTATGTACGAATCTTCGTCAGCGTCTCGTTACACTTTCTTAACCCACTCGCGAGCTTAACGAAGAAAAACGACAAACATTTTCGTGCCGATTTCTCTTCTTTGAGTTCTTCTACCCTTAATCGTACAAGTCTGGATAAATTTTATCTCATGAGTAAACTATGTTACGTTACCGTATCTCGGAATCAAATATACGTTAAAAAAATCTCTCGTTTCTTACTTTACGTTTCTTCTCTTATTCCGGTATCACACGACGATGCGATACATTTGTAAAGAGATTGGAAAAACTCGACGCCGTGCTTCTCGAGTTAAATTTTCACTCTTGTTCACCCATCATGCGTGCAGTTAAATTCCTGTGCATGGGGCTGACCAACAGGGTTAATAAAACAATTTATTCTCCACTCCGCTCTGCACTCGTTTTATTCAACGCCGCAATTTCCAACCCACATAGACGTATGCATACATGTGTAAAATATGTTGCTATAAAGCTGTTACACAATTTTACAACGCTTTATACTTACGTTTTCATTCTGCCGTTTCAAAGCGTCATCGTCGTTGTTGCGTCACGCGCCGTTGTGTGTGGTATTACATACGTATTGTTACACATATCTACATCTATATGCGATAAGGTGTGCATTGTACGATAGACGTACTCGTTGAACGCGAAGCAGCGTAAATCTAACGGCTGATCAGCGATCGGTGAAAACCGTTGTTCTTTTTCTCTGCCTGCGTCGTCGTTTTTCGCACGTAATCTTTTTATCCTCTTTCATGTTCTACTTTTTCACTCGTAACTTCTTCTTCTTCTTCTTCGTCGTCAGTCAATATATATAAAAACACGAAATGCGGTGGGTGGCGTGATGCAGCAATCTCTCTATTCGGACCTGCTTCGCACACTGCAGCAGGTAAAAAAGGGCCCCAACAGCCGTTGGAGGTTCTTCGTTTCGTTTAGTTTCACTTTGGGTCGGGTCGAGTTACCCGGCTACTTTTCACCCGATCCGCGACGTTCAAAGTAGTCCCAAAAAGCACTTAAAAAAAAAAAATAATAAATAAATAAACGAACAACGAAACCGATGATAAATACGTGCGGCGTAGCGAATAGGTGAAGACCAATTTAACGGGAGGAAGCAGAAAATTAAGAGAAACTCGTAGAAATATCTGATTGTATTCAAAAACTGATGACTGTTTCGAATTTGAAACGTTTTTGAAAATTTATACCTTCTTCGTCACCCCCCCCCCCCCCCCCCCCACACACACACGACTATAATTGAGTTAGGTTTACTCAAAGAGGTACAAAAATTGCATCGTGCGCATGATTTTTTTTTTTTTTTTTTTCTGCGCTACTCGTTTTGCTTCAACGTTTGCGATACGGATATTTGGAGAGAATATTTGTTTTCAAATTCAACAAATACATGGAAATTTCCTCGATAAGAATCGAGTTCTATTATATCTTGGGTAGCATAGTTTTAACCGAGAAAACTACTCTGCTCACAAGCTGCTGCACTGCGGGGTTAAATACGGCAATTAACGCTTCTCTGCTGCTGCTGCTGCTGCTGCTTCTTCTTCTCTCACACGCGTTCTATATGCAGACGTATACAATGTTGGTATATGTATAACGCTGCAAGAGTAACGCAATTGCTGCCTCGAACAGAAGTCAGTTCTCAACGTCATTGCTGCCTGACCGGCAGCAGCACGGCGTGCTTCTGAACCTTTAAGACGAGTGTTTGGAACTGGTTTGTAACCCAGAGGTTCAGACGAGGATGATGATCGCGAACCGCAAATACCGTTCACAGGATCCGCGCGATTCCGTTCCGTTCGTTGATTTTCGTAGGGATCGATCGTATCGATTCATTTACTCCCGATCTATTGCAGATTGATGCATACGTAATCTCGTTATTATATTGTTACGTAAATTTTTGTTTAAACAATTCGTCAACAACTTTCCGGCATTATTATTATTCAAAACGAACCATGAAACTTTAATTCCAAACATTTTTCTCTCAAACGCGTCGTTCACAAGATATTTTGCCGTGTCAACTCAAGTGGTACACCCCGTATTACATTATACACGCAACAAGATTCGCGCGCGAGTGTGAATTCGGCCTTTTGCATCATGGTTCAGTTCGTGTTCGCTGGTTCTTCTTTTCTTCTTCTCGACATCTCGCGGGAATAAGAATAAGAATAAGAAACAGAACGAACGGTTGCAGCCAGTCAGGTAGAATGGAATATTTACTGTTATTCGCGCGGTTGAACGTGACTTCTTCTTCTTCCTCTTCTTATTCTTTTCAGTCGTCGCTTATGCTGTCGGATCGGCCAGCGGTCGAAACGCGATTTAAGGTCTCGTCGAGTGTAACGCGTAAGATACAACAACAATAATAACAGTTTGAACAAAGAAAATCCACACAAATTTAAGACCCAAGTTGCATGTTGTGCCCTGATTTACAATCACGCGATATCGAAGTGTAGAAACTTGTTTGGATTTCAACATGTGTCAGAAATTTTTACTTCCGAACAGAAAAAAGAAAACATCAGCGTATTATTCAAAATTCACTTCAAACAATTTTAGAGGAGAGAAGGAAAAACTCTGTTGATTAAATAGAATTTTAACCTCTGATCGATGTTTATTAAAATGGATATTCTATACGATTTCTGGTGTTGAAAGAAAAAAAATACGGAACGATAATGGATATGGATACTTTTCAAAACTATCAAAAACTGGACCTCTTTGTTCGTCATTTGACTGATTTTTTTATTCGTTCATACATTAAGTACGGAATCAATTTTTGCTTCTATAAAATTGAATTCAAATTTTCGGTTGTTATACATAATACACTTTTTAAACCGTAATTACATCGTTTTCTTTTTATTTAATTACTGTTTTTTTTTTCGGACAAACATCTCTCAATATTTGAATGAACTCGGTGCAGCTTTCGAAAAACCTTGTTAGTCGGAAAATTTTCTTCTTGCAATTCAATTGCAACTGGTGCGTGCAGAAAACTTTCCCCAATGGTTGCGTGCACATTTTATTTAAATATAAATATATATATATATATATTAAAAAAAAATAATAGAAGAATGAATCTATTATTGTTTATTAATTCAACAATAAATGTCGTATTTTACGTACCTCGGATGTACCATTTTCTTTCGATGCTGCGGATCGACTGTCGACAGTCACAGAGTGCAAGACAGCGATAATGGCGATGCCCGCTGTTGCGTATAAGCTGCTTCTTATCGTCGATGTATAAATGGAATATTTGGTCTGCAGATACAGCTTACGCGTCATGTATACGAATTGCTAAAGAAACGAAATATACGCGTTCATTCGTACTACTCGGCAGAAAAAAACTTGGAGCTTTTCTTTTTTCTTTACCAATTCGATTAACCCCTCAAAGAACTTTAAAAAAAAATTATATCCGTGTTTCTTTTTTACGTCAATGCAACTTGGGTCGCAAATTATATGTTTATAATTAATTGTGCAGAATATTTCAACCGTAATTTTTAGAAAAAGTTCTCCTTTCTTCAAATATTCTGCTTTCAGTAATAATAATTCTGATTATCCGTCTTTTCAATTTCGGAACGTTAAAACAAATGTCTCAGTATTTTCGACATTGTGAAAAGGGAAAGAATGAGTTGATTTCTCAGGGTTGGAAAAATATTTAATAATAAATTTCGATTTAAAATCGAGGCGTCGCGTCGAGACAAATGAATTTTATGCATCCCTCGTATTATAAATGTTGACCGATTCGGTACGGAATGCCTTATTCATCCTATAGCGATATTGATAAGATTTTGATTATTTAGTATTTTCCAATAATATTTTTTAATTATATTCTTATAACCGAGCGCGATTAGCCTTTATTATCGCGTCTCATTTTCTTATGTATAATATTTACGTGCACGTGGCCACTGCAATTGTGCAAGAGTAATTAAAAGAAAAAAAAAATGATATAATTCGATGATCTCGTCTTCGTTTTTTTTTTTTTTTTTTATTTTTTGTTTCATCCCCAATTTTGTGCGATTATATCAAAATTCATGGCCAAATCGCTCTATTCCCATGCTCTAAAAATAATTCTCAAATATGCTTCTCGCATGAATTCATCGTTCTTTATTTTCATCAGGTCTTATCTTTGCGATTTAACATTTTACACGATTAATCTACCCTAATTATTATTTATCTTGCGTGTGCAGCCTGCATCTTGCAACGCGATGATGAAAAAATTGTAATTATTGCGTTACACAATTTCTTATTTATTTAATCTTATAATTATAAGCATTCCGATCGCTTAGTCATGCTCAAACGAACTCGCAGAACGTTGTACAAACAATTGTGTCGAAGGAAAATTTTATGCTCCCTTTATGCACATGTGATATGTATCAATGTAATCGTTCCAATGAACTCTTTCCACAGTGAGTTTCACAATTAATATCGCTTTGACCCGCCTCCACGTCGTCTCAGATAGGCGTCTGGTGTTTATTGTAAAAAAGCATTATGTAGTTACAGCGTGGAAATTTTTATATGCGACGATAAACGAGCCTGAAGATCCGAACTTAATTCGATCGAACTAATTAACTAATTTTCTGATCAACACCGCTCAGCAAAAATTTCTTTTCATTTCCGTGCCTCGGTTGAGTTGATTATTTTTTTATTTCTCACGCATCAAAACAATGAAAAAATATGTACGTACACCACCGTTAAAGTTTGCTTTTGTAGCCTTGGGAGAAATAACTATTTAATAATTTCGCTAAGCACAAGTCTGCAGAGATTTTGTGCCTGGGATTTGTCTACGTGATTGTTACATGCTGAGTGATATTAGAGACGTAAAAAATACTATTTCGCGAAAAAAGTTTGATTTTTCAGTCAGGAAAGTGTTGTTTCAAAATGGAAGAAAATGTATGATTTCAATTATTCAGCTGATAAAAAAACCGAAACAATATTATTATTTAACAAAAGCGATTTAAATGCAAAACTGCAGTTTGTTTAATTGTTAACTGCAGTAAATGTTTGAGAAAATAGGTAATTTTACTTAAAATCCGAAACATTGTTCCGGTTTTTAAAACAGCAAACTTTATCTGATGAAACTATTTTTATTTATTTTTTTTTTCTTGTAATAATTACGCGGAGGAAAGAAAAATTTCACACCTAGAGAACCCGGACTGAAAATTCGCGTTGACCTGTGAAAATCTACCAACGAATACCGACTATCAAAAATTTATTAACGCCAGTACAAATTTCTAGAAAAAGAAAGTTATCTCTGAATTCGACGCAGTTTATCATATATTTTCGCTGGAATTAACGTACATACGCAGGTTGGACAATCAAAATAATTGGGGCGACGCGACGATGCCTGATAGATTTCTCGATTCATCTGTCGTTTCTTTTTTCAAACATTATCATATCCACGAAACGAATGAAATTTAACGAAGTGAGACGATAACCCCTTGGGATCAACTCTGGGCGATACGACGATGGTTAACAAACAACACGCGAGTGCTTGCATAATGATAATCTCGGTATAAATGCCGGCCGTCCGAGCCTCTGTCGGTATAACTAAACTTGCTCGCATCTCTGAAGCAGCAGCAGCAGCAGCAGCGCGTTATTTTGTTAAACCAGGTAATAAGAGAGGAGTTGTATACGTATATATTGTTATTCAACATGAAGATTATCGCCTACGTCTTATTCGCCGTGTTGGTCATCTGCCAACTCTACACTTTCGTCCAGGCTCAGGAGCACCGTAAGTGTTTTTACCCATATATGGTGTAATGTATGCATATAGTTATAATTATGGAAAATTTGTTTCTTCTTCGTTGGAGGTTATAATTTTTTCACTACATTTACTCCGTTTTAATTTTTTATTTACTTATTTTTTCAAATCATTTTCATCGATATTAGATTCATTTGAAACTCACTTCCGTTCGCTTGTCGCTTAGAATAATTTGACATCTCAACGATTATTTTACAATTTTTCCATGAAACTGACGAGTTTTGGTAATATATCGTATTTTAACGTAACGTTTTGTTCAATCGTTTCGGGTTGACGATATTTACGTTTATTCATTGCTTTATTTAAACTAGACTTTGATAAAAAAAAAAGTGTTGAATTTCATTCAAACCATTTTCTCATACGTCGCGCGCGCGCTTTTTTTTTTTTATTTTCATTGAAACTAACGCGTCATTTTTTCCGTAGCTCGAATTAATTTCATCGCAATTCTATTTCCGTAAAATTTCACACCCACAATTTTATAGAGAATTATTTTCCCTCGACTAAAATGCGATGTGAATTAATTATTCGACCGTTGAAATCTCCTGTTTTTTTTTTTTTTCTTCTCTTTATTTTTAAACTTTCTACCCTCGTACCAATTTATTCAACCTTTCGACCAATTTTCCAGCCAACGAAGATCACCACCACGGGCACGATGACCACTCCCACGATCACGCGGGTCACGCGGGTCACGCGGGTCACCAAAATCACGCGGGTCACCATCACTAATCTTTTATTTCGACAATCTGCGATGTGAAAAGTAATAAAGTTAGAGGCTTTGCCTTTTTATAGTTTTGTCTCTGTCGTGTTTTTTCTTCCCTTTTCTATTCCGAACTTTCAACTTCCTTCGATACAATTTACAACTTTGTTACCTGTACTCGCAACGTATAATTTACTTGATAAACTTTACTGCAATTTACGATATTACGTTATGTCCACTTCGGTATCTCCATTAGGTACAATATACATATAATATTATATATACAAATTTTTTTAACTTTGGAATTCTGAAGCGTGTTGCAGTCCGCATAATAATAAACAACGGACAATTAACCGTAGCTGCAGCATATTAATTGTAATTTTATATAACAATGCACGTGCGTAACGCGCAACGATTATAACAATTCAAGGACTACTTGGAGGCCATGGTGTTTACGTTTCTAATGCATTATCATGCCTTTCGTAGCCAACTTCACTTTCGTTACATGTACGCAAACAATTACTTATAATATTGTTATCGCGATACAAATAGTTGAGAGGGAATTTATTGATAATCTTTCGGAAATAATCGCGTTAAAATAAAACTTGATCTCTTTTTCCATTCTCCGTTCCTTTTTCTTTCCTCCGTCTATACCTATATTATTCTCTTTTCTCAAAGTTTCCACGCTATAATATTATATCCAAAGGAATTTTAAACATGTATATCTTGGGGTGGTTTTTCGTTTTTTACCCATTCGACCACTGGATTGATTATAAATAAATGGCAAAAATATAAAATTTGTACAAAATTTGAGCGTCCCAGATTAAATCGGAGGGGTCCCCGTAAATACGAAAACTTTTTTCCACGTGTTTGAGTAACGTGAAGTTTTGTCATACGTTCGGTCATTATTTTTCTGCAAGTGTAATTAACGCCTAAAAAATCGATGATTCTCTTGATCTGATCCATATTGTTCCTGCCATTTGTGACAAAATTCACAGACATCCAACAACATTTTGCTTGTACTTCTGTGGATCGATGAAGTTGGAGCAAAATTTGTTGTTTTTTTTCTTCTCTTCTTTGAATATATTGCATTTTATTAACCAATTTGGGTTGAAACTTTTTTTCCCCTTATTTTTCATGCGCTTCGTAAGAATGGAAAAAAAAACGAGTCGGATTCATGTATGCATGTACGTGCATGCATGGTCAGATACGTTTTAAATTCATCATTAGGGATGAAGGACGTCTCCTTGTCTCCCGTATTTTCTGCAATCTCCGCCAATCTTTCCGAGGGTCGAATTGGCGCGGTATAAAATTTGCGTCAAGGTCACAACTACCGTTTTTTCTTTTATTTATTTATTTTTCTTTTTACCCCCTCCCTTCCTTTATTTCTCTTTTCTCTCCGCTCTGCAGCTCCGAGGATAATTAGAGATACGCTTAACGCGACTTTCTGCATCGAATTCTGGAATTCCTGCTATTTCGACGTTATTATTTATCACCGGCACGACGTTTCGTCGATAATTTATAATTATTATGCCACATAGCATTGGTAAGAGAGAAAGGAGAAAAGAAATTTGAGAAGTTGAACCTATTACGTTGGATTATGGTACTCGACGCTCGGGAATAAATCAATCGCTGAGGCTTGATCAAGATTTATCGATCTTTATTACATCTGTAATCTGTTCAACGCGGCAGCCTGCGGTCGTGGTGGCTTGATATTTATTAGAGACGCTTCCTTAATCGCACGACTAATGGGATTAATTGACGTCTAAATCTCGGAGCGAAAAAAAAAAAAACCAAATTACCGTCGTTTGTCTCGCGGCTCGAACCAAAGATCGACGTGAATTATAAACAATAATTTACACGGATAATTAATCAACCACCGTCTTAGAGATGGAGAAAAGGAACAAGTTTCGTTGTTCATTGATTTTCGGTCGGTTCTACGACCTTTTAAACAATTTCTGTATTTCGTGCAACCGGCTTACATCTGTATTTATTGAATATATATGTGTATTGGTACACCGGGTTTATACTGTTTCCGGTTTTGTTTGTTATACCTTTTATATTCGTTACACAGCCGGTGCGGTATTGAAAAGTTTGAACGTGAATTAATATTTGGTCGAAGAAGTTACGCAAGTATATTTTTAATCGTTTATCAATGTTTAACGAGTTTCGTTGAATGAGAAACGGCGTGTCTATAATGTATTTATTTTACACAATATTTTGCACGTTTATTTAATAATCGTTGAATTATAGTTTGTATTGCTTTTTTCATTCGTCATTCGAGCTCGATTTCATTCGTATCTCTATTTTTATTTTTTTGTTTATTTATTTTTGCGTGGTTGTCAGTTACTGATTATTGTATTTCGTAACAATCGCGATGTTCCTCCGTTTTACATTAATACAAATCCATTTTCTCTTCTCAACTTTAACGCGACTCTGAGCTTATCATTCACGAGTTGTCTTGAATCTGAAACGTGTTTTTTTTTTTTTTTTTTTTTTTTTTACTCAAATAAATTCCCGCGGTGATGAAGAAGAATTGGATAGTTTTTCGATTCTTGAAAAAACGCGTTCGTGCGACGGTAGCAGCGATAAAAATGATTTATTAGCGTTATGTATAATATCACGCGCAATGAACGAAGAAGATGAAATTTGGCCATTAAATAAAACCTGATAATGGGAAAATATAATTTATCCAATATATATATATATATATATATATATATATATATACAAATATATATATATATATATATTTGTAATATTAGATGGTGATAAATGCCCGAGATTAAATATAGATCATTTTAAACTTTTTTCTCTTTGGTTCCTTTCAGTTAGTTATTCAAGTTGGATTTTTTAATCGTTATCATACCAATCCTACGCACAGGTTGTTGTAACTTCCTGCAGGTTTTTTAGATTCGTAATTTTCTTGCTGGCAAACTGTTAAATAAATAAACAAATTATTATTATTATTATAAATGATTTTTCGTATCTCGAAATCTCGATAAAATTCTTATTATATTAAAGAGTGTATAATCTGTAGAATGTTCGATATCTTCGGAACAGATCTTTGCTCGTTCGCGAATCGAACCTTGAAATTGATGTCTGACCTAATTCGGTCATTCGCGAGTCAATTGCAGTTTATGGAATATCGATTGACACCGATTTAACACGTGCGACGATAATCATATAGTACGTCAGGATACGTTGTAGAAAAGTGGAAAATTTTTTGCAAAAGAAAAAAAAAAAAATGATCCACGATTCAATAATACTATATATTTCTTACTCCTCTTATTTGTTACATATATATATATATATATATATATATATATATATATATATATATATATATATATATATATATATATATATATATATATATATATATATATATATATATATATATATATATATATATTCAAATTGTTGTGTGCGAGTAAAATTAATTAATAATTTACGCGGTATCATTATTACCGACGTAGGTACGTATTTCGTTGCGTTGCAGCCAACGAGTTTCGTGGTTGAAGGATTTTCATGGTTATTAGGAAATTTGCCAGGAGATTTACATTTAGTAACGATAATGATAACGATAATGATAATTAAACTGCATTACGTGCATCGTCATCTTATGCCAAGGATTGCCTGAATGTCTGCGAATTTGCTTCCTCTTCCTCATCCTCTTCTTCTTGTTCTTATTATTGTTATTGTTATTACACGCGCACAATTGATTATTTTATTATAAATTGTTATGTTATTATAATCATTTTGTGATCCGGACACGAATTGGTCTTCGGTAAAAAAATAATTGAATCGTTTTTTACGCATTGAACGTTGAAGAAAATATTACACGTTTTTTTTTTTTTTTTCTTCCAAATATTGCATTAAATGCAAAATTCTGCGCGTTTAGGGGAATAAAGGGAGAATATTTTTTTTCCAGTTATTGCACGATGTTCTTGGTATGATGATATAAAATTCAAGAACCGCGTAAATGTTTGTAAAAGGCTGGAAAAAAAAATAAAAAAATATTTAGAAAACGGAGAAATTGCGTTGGCCTTTTTCCAAAATCGTTGGCACCGATCACCTGCTTCACGTCGCGACGAATTCTCAACTCGTAATCGTTCAATCATGTGCAGAACGCTTCAAGCTGACGGAGAAAAATTGATTTTCGTTTAGGCAATATAACCGAGAAGTGGTTGCCTCGCTTTTATTTATTTCTTTACTCTCGATCAACGAAATTATTAATGATTATATATCGTCGATCGGTTTCACGTGACCATTTCAATTTGTCGGATCGACGAATAGCTATTATTTATATACGTGTGTGATTCAAGTGATTTAGTACTAAGGCTAGATAACGATAAAATATAGATTTATATTGTATTGTTATAATGTGTGTATAATTTATGGGGCAGGGTTGAAGTTCCGAATTTAATAAATTCCGAAAGCGCCTAATTCCGAATTATTTGATGGCGAAAGATGAAGTTATGAAATTAAACGTTGAAGAAACAACAAATTTTTTTCAAATTTTAAGTTTTCCTATTTTCACACTTTCGGAATTTTGAGCAACGGGTTTCGGCCAATTCGAAGTTTTGATTTCTTCAAGTTTCGTAACTTTTCAAATTCGGAATTCCAACCCCGCCCCTGACGTATGATGAAAGTAAGTCATTTATTTAAAAATGCCGCGCCCGAATTCCGGCGTCAATCGCTTTTCCCGGCCGTTCTTACATTTGTATATTTATTTTTTCTCCATCCTCAAATACTCTAATTATCTTTCTCCACCTCCGCGTGCTTTGCGGTTTATAAATAATCGAATGACTAACAGCTCGTCTCTGTCAGTTGACCCGGAGCAGCTCAAGGAGCGTTAATTTTAACTGTTTTTCTTCTGTGAAAATATTTCATTTCGCTTTTTTCCATTTTCTTTTCATCTATCTCAAAGTCTTTAACATTGTATTTATTATTATTTTTCTTCTTCCTTTTTCAAAACATTTTTTCGACACTTTCACGAAGAAATTTGTACATTTCGTAGCGTGATTAATCATTTGGCTTGCGATCATTCGGCTGAGAAAATAAACTCCATAAATTTTCAATATCATCGCGGTTTTAATTGCAAATTGCTAATCTTCTTAATCTTACTTATAAAGTCGAATGAAATTATTTTTCAGGTCTTTCTTCGTTAATGCATATATACAATTGTTGTCTTAGCCGTTTTCTTTGCAATGTTAATTTGTGCTCTTTCGTGCCAAATTTCACGAACAAGTTGTCAATTTGGTTCGGCGCCAGGTTCGATTTATCCTCGCAGAAAAAAAAAAAGAAAAAAATTTACGCTCTGCGATTCCTCAAAAAATTATACTTCTATTTTTTTTTTTTTTTTGTTTTCCCTATCTACATATATAAAACTATTATAAATGCGTAATGATTTTAAATCGTTATTTAAATTTCAATTACGTTATTATATATTCTAAGTATAAAATTGAGAAAAAAAAATAAACTCTTCGTTCGCTGCTGCTGTTCAAATTTTCTGACGGCGGAAGCTAACAGATTGAAATGTGATAACGAGACGCTAAGAAGAAGAAGAAGAAGACGAGGATGAGGATGTGGGAGAAAAAGTTGAGAGATGATCTCGACTGTGTAGGATAGTCGTTAACTTCAGGAAACTGCAAGTAAACCCGTTTGCGATCCTAATACGATAATTATAATTAGACCTCGTCGTCGTCTCTTATACGAACAATATTCCTTACCACTAATTCCTAGATTTTGGTAACGATTCGCAGCTCGTCCACGCATTCAAAGTCCCGCATACCTGTATGCATAGAAAACTTTTCCTCCTAGACGCTGGTCTATTTTAAGTTTCATTCAAGTATTTCGAAGAGACGCTTCATTTTCATTTTCTTTCTTTTTCTTTTTTCGTCTGTTTTTCCCCCTTTCGTATCTCGTATTATAGGTATCTGTAACACTTTCGTGCTTATTCTCTTCTGTTTTTCATTCTTTTACAAATTCCTTGGATCCCTAGCACGCTTCTACATTTTTACTCACTCCGAAGGGTTATATACGTGTCCCCGTTGTATAATTTATAGCTGGGTATCGATGCGTTTTTCTGTACAATTATACCGAAACTGTTGAATCGGAAATAAATATGGACAGTAGTAAATGGCTTGAGGGGGATAGAATTTTACCAAAATATATTCCACCGCGTGTAAAGTGAGGAAAACATTTTTTTTTCTTCGTCGGGTTGAAGTTCGTAACGATTATGATCTCACGATGCAGACTTTTCAAAATGTCTGGGTCCTCCTTCAGAAATCTTCGTCCGTACGATGTTTCTCTTACTTTGTATTGGGGGGAAAGAAAAAGAGATTGAAATTAAAAAATCGTTATTTTATAATTTCCGGATTGTCCGTGATAACGTTTTGCAAATTCGCAACCTTGAAAATTATTCCAAAGTTGTATAATGGTAATTTTTTTCAACAGTGTTCGTTTTCCTCTCGCAACTACCTTCGCTTCTTCTTCTTCTTTTTGTCTATAACGAAACATCCCCTGTATCTATTAACAGATCTTCTCTTTCACCGGTTTCCGACGAACGTTCAGCGTCTGGTGTAATTTTCACCACCCAGATTCTCTCCGATTCGGTATCACGTCGGATCGATGATTTTGCCTGAAAATTACATTTTCTAATCTTTTCAAGTAAAAGCCTGTTCCTTTCAACATATATATTATGTATACATATACATAAAACTTCGACGCACGCGCCACGTGGCGATTCGCTTTTTCTTACAATCTTCTTACCCACTCTCATTTTTTTTCTCGAGGCGACGAAGATTAATGTAATATTTAGAAGGGTGAGAAAAATCTGTGTAGTAAGGGTTGTGAAAGAAAAAAAAATAGCAAAAAAAAAAATTCACGGACCGACGAACAAATCTGGAGCAGCAAACGCACCGCCGCTTTGCCTTATACATAAATATATTACGGATCCAACAAAATATTGATATAGCACGGTATATTATACATGTAGAATATATTTCACGCGAGAAAAACTTGTACGTTGTAAATCTGGTACGAACCGTAGGCCGAATGATGATGTTGAAAAACAACGCGCCGTGCAAATATTTCTTGATTACACTCGTGTGCTTTTCACCTCTCATCGTCTCTGCCCGAGCCAGCTATCCACTCTACACTTTTATTTTCCATCATACGTGTATTCGTATAATATATGTACGTGTGCATTTATATAATTTACGGTGTGAAATAATCTCACACGGTGCGTTTAAATATTTATTATATTCAGCCTTTCGTGCGTTCGAAACATTTTATAATTGATTGTCGAAATTTTCGTCGACGTTTCTCTCACGCTCAGCAGCTGGTACACATCGTTGTACATAATATGTATGAATTAATTCTTGACTTGCAATGATTCCTTTATATTTTTTAATTTTACAGTAATCCATGTTTTTCGTATCTAGCTGGCATTATATATATATGTGTGTGTGTGCGTGTGTGTGTGTCCCGAGTTTGAAGTTGGCGATGTTAACGTAACGAGACGTTGAGGCCAAAAAAAATGGCCAAGTTACAATTTTTAGAATAAATATACAGGCTTTGAGTTCGGACTTTGCGAAATATGAAAATGTATTGTTTTATTACGGTTTACGAAATTTTGGACAATGTTCAAATTGCGAAAATAAATTTTTTTCCAAGAACGGACCGTTACTTCACAACCTTTCGAATTTCAAACTCACCATACATCGCCCTCCTTTATCCTCATTCAATTATCTCTCTCCGTCTCTCTTTCTCATTCGTAATAATTTGTAAAATTACATCAATCCGCGAAGCGAAGCGCCGTGATAATAAACTTTGCTACATAAATTTTTCCTAGGAATTTTGTCCAACGGTCAAAACTTATCTCACACGTAGCTTTGCATAATATACTCATACCCATATCTTATCGCAAGGAAACCGTCGAGTTGGTTTAATGCGATGGGTCGACTGGCTCTGGACACGATCCTTTAATGACGTGTGTTTTCTGCGACTAAGCCAATGTTTTGCCTAGGTTTGTGTGCAAGCGCCCAATGCCGGGGCATAAAAGTGGTGTAAAAGGTGTAAAAGATGTTTGTATGCAGAAATATTCCGACGAGGAGATAAGACGACATTGTACACGTATCTTAACCCGTCATGCCTCGAGCTGACGGTGGTGAATCATTTTACTTATATACACGATTCCCAACGCAGGGAGGGCGAGGAGGAATCTTGTCGAGAATTTGCGAAAACGCACTCGAATCGTCGATTAGCGCGATTCTCGTTGCTCTGACGCATCCATCGGTTTCTCTAATAATGTCCTGCACGTACGTCATTGTAGGTGTATATATATATATATATATGAATGAAACTATCCGTGAACGTTAAAAAATGGTACGACTCAATCAGCGTCAATCTATCGAATGGTTTTCTTGCAATTTTGGGAGATACTTTTGAACGAAAAGCAATCGTGCAATTGGAAATGCATCGGAAAATTGAAGGAATAATTCATTTCCGAGAAAGTTAAACCTCTACACGTATACATGTTTTAGGTAAATTACAAGTTTTTTGGTTTGCCAATTACGAATCTGAAATCAAATTTTGAAAATTCAGCACGGCGAATCCAATCGGAGACCCCGAAAATCCCTGCACAGAGTTTTTTTCACCGTATTCGATCAAATTTGAAATTTTCCTCCCGCCATATCGGATTCGCTATCTTGAATTTTTGAAACCTGATTTCAGATTCGTAATCAGCGATTCCGAAAACTACAGAGAAGGAAAATCGTACGAATTGACAAAATTTTCGTACTGTTTGTACCCAGGAGTTTGCTTATCATCGCCGTATTGAGGGAGGGTGGGAGGGTTGGATTCAGTTCTTCCATAGGCGTCGTTTCCGTTATTCCGCAAACTTACAATTAGTCACACTCCGCAGTCGACTTCAATCTCTCGGCCAGACGTAAGTCACGAAAAATTTTCAAGAGCAAATCTAGATCGATCAGAGTTGAAAAGAAAGTTTTCTCAAACGATTACAAGTGAGACTGTTCGGCGAATCATTATTTTAATTCAAACACCGACCGAGTCCAAAATAGTGAAAATTATTTATTTTTGTACAAGTTCTTTTTTGAAAAATTACGGAGATTGGTGAGAAAAATCTGTTTTTTCCCCAAGTACTTTGATCACTTGCGATCGGTCAGTGAATATAAATAACACAGTCTTTACGCGGTTGTAAAATTCACCTAATGTTAATAAAATAAAGTGAGATCGAGGTGAGAAATTCAGAGAAGAAGATAACCATCGTTAATTATAGTTTAACAAATATTAAATTTTTATTTTTTATTTTAGTTTATTATAATTATATGTCAATTGAAATCTACGAAATTCCGTCACTTTTTTTTTCTTTTCTTTTCTTTTTTTTTCAATGATTATTATTTTTCTACTTCGCGATAGAAAATTTTTGTAAAATCACCAACCGAAAATACGTCGGTCAAACGTCTGTTCGATACGCACGTACCTGTGCAATATGTTGCGTAATACGTACACACGTAACGCGTTGAATTAGGTTTTAAGATTATACTCGCGAATCGAAGAGCGAACTCGTGCGTAGCAAAAATCTGTGTTAAAACGATCGAACACAATACGGTTAAACTTACGTAACCTGTAACCTATTATCGTATATACCTCTAGGTGTACGAATAATTACTGTACCTAATTCGAAAAACTCGTTTCGTAATAATTGCGTTATTTCGGAGGGCCTAAGGTGGTCCTTTTCTTGAGTGACAGGCGGCGGTACCTTGATACGTTAACAGTTTTAATACAAGGCCTCGTCAAATCTATGGTAGGATGTGATGCTCTTATATACACACATATATAATAAGAGAGAGAGTAAGCGAGTCAAGTGGTTTGCGGGATAAACTAGGCCGTGCTGTACGATGCAGAAACGGCCAACGATTGATTCGAAATTCTGATCCCATATGATCAGTGCTTTGTACCTCATCATCTCTCCCCCTAAATTTAAAGGCGATTATTTTCCCTTGTTATTTATTTATTTATTTTTTTTTCCATTCTCTCTTTCTCTCCATTTATTATACAACTTAACAGGATAAACTGCACGTACAATGTTGAGATAGTAAGTAATAACAAAGAAACAAACATGTTTATACATATTTTGAAGAGTCAACTTCTTTTAAAATTGCACAATAACTGTTTTGCTGACGTTACGATGCCGATGTAAAAGATAAAAAAATGTAAAAAAAAAGGAGCATAAGCGCGTTGCTTAGTTTTAGTCCGCTATAACGTGTTACAAAAAAGAAATCAAGTCCGAGATATCGATCCGGGCTCTCGTACCTTCCTCGTTTCGAAAACGTTCGGATCGCTTTCGCTAATTTCGTTTCGTCGAAGCGTTTTTTCTTCCTCTCCGGCAAGCAGGTTCGTCTCCTCGTCGCCTTTTCGTCTTGACGCAGCTACCTTTATAGAATCACAGCTTCGCGCCGCCACCCCGGGTCGTTGACTTCCGTCCGATCCGTCTATTTCATCTCTCTTTATCACCTCCGCCTCCCTTCTTCGGTCTCACACGCCAGCTAGCTAAGGGTCAAGTCGTTGAGACTGAGCGATCGTCGTCTCTTAATTCTAAAAAAGAATCGGGAATTGAAAATAATAAAAGAATGTAAAGAATGTTCCCTCCTTTCACCGGATATCATAAATTTCTATTTACTTTTACCTAGTTTTCTTTTTTAAACTATCTATTTAGTACAATCTGTGTATGAAAAATATGGATTTTCGGTATCCAACCATTTTACGATTTATGCTATTCAACGAATAATAATGCGACGTCGATTTATTATTTACATTTTATAATATACGTACGTAGGTGCGGAATTTGAACAAATTTTTTTCAATCTTGTATAATATTTATACGATAAATCTTTACGTGTATATGTATATGTATATATTGGGCTGTTAAAAAAAAAAAAAAAAAATTCCAAAAGTGCCATTTAGGTATAAAAATACGTCTGTGAAAATTTGAACTTTTAATATTTACATTAAGAGGTTGCGCATCGCAATATTTTATTTATCGTGATAATAACACGCGAAAAATAGTTTTTGTTCCTTCTGATTTTTATAACTGGCCAACGATGCGTCGGACAGAAAATTGACAGACATATTTGTTGAGAGAATTGAACGTTCTTAAGGTTCTTAAATAGCTTTTGAATTTTTTTTTTTTTGCAACAAAGAGGAACAAAACATTCTACGCGATTATTTATTATAGAACGATACGATATTACATCGATTATCAATCATCAGCGCATTTTATTTTCGCCGTTCGTTTCTCGACGATTTTCAACCTGTCGAGTTGGTAACGAGAGGAAAATTTTTGTTTCTCTTATTTTTCCACCGCTGGTTTTTTTCTGTAAAACATACCTATACGTCCGGCGTTACATTGTACGCGGGTGTGTATAATAATACCGAAGTATACAGGGATACTTTGATTTTATCGCGGTACTGATTTACTACTCAGCAGCGCGGCGAAGCGGCAGAAATTCCCGCGAAACAGCTGTCACGATATTCTTACGCGTGGAATTTCTCTCTTCTTTTTCCTTTTCATTTTCATTTTCATTTTCCTTCTCATTCTCCTTTTTCCCCCCAACACACCACAGCCAGCCAGGAATGTTTCTGGTGGGTTTAGAATTTCGCGCCAAAAATATCTCGCACCTATAACACTGCGCGTATACATTTTATTTATCAGTATTTCATACAAATATACATAGGTATGATATGTTGACGAATTTTCGGAAAGAAATTAGTGCATTTTTAGGGGCAGCCGCGGTGGAAAGCCGTAAATTATTTTTTTCCGAAATACCCTGATACATCTTATTGTACAAACGCGCGCACGCACACATGTGTAAATAAATACTTGCTGTCCCGCAGGATTAATTATTTATCCGTATCATTTTTTTTTTTTTTTTTTTTTTCAACGCAGCTTTGCATCCGCCGTGTTCGTTTATTGATTAAAAATGATTACGAGTGAATTATTAATGCCTAAAGTTTATAATACTTGGAAGGAAGGGTGATTATAAATAACGTACAAATCGACACGGCTTATTTATAACGTATAATAATATACGACGTAATTTAAGAGACAGAAGTTTGCAAAGTTCGTCGCGGACCGGCTGTGGCTGAAAATTTTTGGCCACTTACCAATAACGTATATAACATCGTTATAGACGTAGGTACATCCGTACGTGCATACGTAAGTATGGATTATTGCACAATAATTCACACATAGGTTAATACAGGTCTAACAACGTATACGAAACGTGAATACATTCACTTCCCTGACATCCAAAAAAGTTTTCTACCCTTGCTAATTCTTGTTCAAAAAATTTCTTTTTTCTCCACAACGGTAATTCGTTACAATATATATCTAGTACGTACAGACTCGACTCAGCGAGTGCGTATTTTTTACTGCAGTTGACCAAGATTTTTCAAAAATACTTGAGCTTACTGTAGTTATAGTCTACGTAAAACTCAATACGTAAAGACACGCGGTCATCAGACGCGTATAATTCGCGCATACCGGTTTAACAGGGAATCAGGCGGATTTTCACGACAACATTGCGGTCATCTGCCAACAGCGGTTAACCGCTCGATCCACCCTCGACGTCTGGCTCTCTGATGTATCGGTGGATTTATTATAAACCGAAGAAAAAGGGTATATCGTTGTGTTTCGAAGGAAAGAGAACTCGACTTTTCTACGCGCGGTTTCAACGAATTTATAAATCTTTCTCGAGTACAAATTGGGTGTCTTGGATATCGTATGTTGAAATTTTCACACGACGATACTTGCCGTGAATGATCGTTGACGAAAATTCCGTAAGTCGCAACGAGACGAATTGGCAAAGTATGATTCGGAAACTGTGAACAAAGAAAAAAGTATACCGATACAGTCGTACAACAATTAGTCGAATCGAAATTCTAATATCGGGTTACTTCTTGTTATTATCTATTATCGTATTTATTATATAAATTATTATTGCATATAAATTGACCGATACGGTGTGATCGTGATTGAAAAATTCATCAGCAGGTCAACGATCCTCCAGGTCAATTACATGAAAATGCAAGATCTGAAATGCGTAAAACACGCATGAGTAAATAAATATCGCGAATTATTATAAACGGAGGGAGACGATAAATCCTCCTCCCTGTTCAATTTATATAATGTCAGAGCGCCGCGGTGGCGAATCGGGTGGTGAAAATGTCACGAAGGCGAGTTCGACCTTTCGTAATACGATATACGTACAGAGAAGGTCCGAAACCGCCCACGTAATCCGTGACGTCATGCCCCGATAACGTACGTATTCATACGCGTAACGTCGACGAATGCAGGGTGAAAATTATGCGTAGGGTGTATTCCACGGAAAATTAGCGGTCCACGCGTACCTCACCATTTTCGATTTTCATCATCATTCGGTACGTCTGTTGTTACCGATTCAAGGAAAAGGGTCTCGGAATTTTTTTACAAACTTTTTTCTCAGCCACCGGTGAAATTTGGGAACAAAATCGAAAAATCGATTCCGACAACGCCGTGTTTTAAAATGTGAAACAAATTCGCACAGATTCCATCATTTGAAATGTGATTTTCTAAGCGCCACGCGATAATGAGATCTCAATATTTAGCAATTTTTGTTTTTCGCAAGCTTTTATTTTTCCATGTCAGACTGGATTTTTTTTTTTTTTTCTACACACATCATTTTTATTTATATGTGTATTTCATACATATTGCGTATACATAACTTGTGTCTTAATTAATTACCATTGTTATACATTAATCGATTGCAACAAGGATTGTTTTGATAATATTTGTATTTATTCTTATTTTCACAGATCGAGGTACAATGGCGGACAATCCGAACGCTTCTCCGCAGGTGCACGTGGTGAGTGAAAATAATAACAATAACAACAACAACAACAACAACAATAATAATAATAATAATAATACAAAGTAAACAAAAACTCTAACCAAAAGCTGAAAAAAAAAAACAACAGCGATGTATAATCTGTCATGTGGAAAAAAGTGCAAGCGTGTGTGACAGGATGCGAATGAATAATGACTTGTAATTATTTCAACAAAATTTTAAATAATCATCCCCCCCTCCCCTCGGTAAGGAATAGATAATGGGAAGGCGGGAAATTTATATAATCGTCGTTAAATTCGTGGGGGATTTATCGTACATGTAGTGTAGTATACGTGTACTTGGTTATTTATAAGGCGTGTGTGTGTGTGTGTGTGTGAGACTGCCATGAATAAGGGAGATGCGAAGACAGAAATCCTTGTCGCGTTGTACGGTTCAAACTTCCCTCTCTATCTCTCTCTCTTTCTCTTCCGAAACGGCTTGCGGCAGTGCAGCAGGTCTTCTCCGTTCCATCGGACAGATATAAACGTAATTATCCGTTAGTTCCCACCTACTTGCTACTTACCTACTTCTTCTTCTTCGCTTTGCCGTCTCTCTATATTATACCTATAAATATACGTATGCAGACACGACGTTGTTATACATCTCGACACTCACTTTATTATATCAAACCGTTTTACACGACGTGCGTCGTTTGATCCGCGCCTCGTTATAATTCTCGTTATATTTCCACATCGTCTATCATATTACATGCATTATACGTATACGTCTATAATCTATCGTACTAAAAAATTATAAAAATCGAAGGGGGTGAGGTGCGTGGGTTGCAAATTTCACGTGGAATGCCCCATATACGTATATACGTATATGTGTATGTATATAAATTATACGCTCTCTGCAAACTGGCGAAAGTTGTAAATGATTCGACTTTTACTTCGACTGCGATTATATGCGAGCAATTATTGTACGATCTATATTATTTGAAACTAGTCAATTGCGTTTCCGTTTCAGGCTTATCGTAGACGATCGGTACGTCATCGTGTTACGAAAAACAAAACCAAACGAGATGGAAATCGTGTGAAATACGATATATTTACTATTTACCTTGGTAAACGTTTGATTGTATCGTTTTTATAGAAAAGGTCAAAGTCTTGGTTTGTTTTTTAAACTAATTGGAAACTCGGTAACTCGGGAATGAAAAAATACGTAACGTGACCATCTCGGCTTCATCGACTCTTTGTTATCAAACGCAAGATATTCCCCAAGATATTCTTCGATTTGGTAGATCTAATTAGGGAAAAAGAAAAAGAAACAAATGAAGTAAAAAATCGTTCACGATAATCTCTCGAGGCGGAAACGTGCGATTTCCAATTATTGACGTCGGAGTTGAATCGTGGAAGGGCTGAAGGGGTGTGAAAAAATTCGTCAGAATTGCCCTATAAGCGATGGTTTCGGTTATTCGAGTCGAAGGTGCGTTACTTCGTCGCCTAGACGAGACGAGGTGATAAAAACTCGTTGGAAAGTTGCGAGCAAGGGAAAGTTTGCACACGTATAAATTCAATCATGTTACATTATGGTGGTTCACGTATACAGGCATGACAATGAAATGATAACTTGGCGATGATATTGTCAGATTTAATTCCGGTGTAAGGGAAATAAATGGTCGTATCGTTGAAGTAGTTGCGGGTTATTGTGAAAGTCAATGTTTTAATAAATAATCATCGTTTGCTTTTTTGGGATTATCGAAGATGAAGTAAAACCTGACGAAGCAAAACGTTGTATTTCGTCACGATACAACACGGATCAGCAAAAAAATATTTTATTTCAGCTGCACGGGATGGTTTTGGTAAATATTTATGTTTCCGTCTAAAATGACTTACAATTTCCTACATCACGTACGGTCTTTTGCAGAACACGAGGTGTTTGTGTGAAAAAAAGCATAACACAATGAAAAAACCATCAGTTCGTTACAACGAATTAAACAGCAGTTCTTATAAAATCAGACCAATAGTATCTTCACGAAATGTACTCAGCATTCCGTTTCTATTCTTTTTTGCTTATGAAGCCTCTTCTTCTTCTCTTTGATCGAGAATAGGATAACTAGATTTCGAGTCAAAAACGGGGGGCTTCACTCTAAATGAAACTACAAACACGAGTTTGAGAAAAAAACCTGGCGCGATGAAAATTATTGAGTATATTTCCCAGTTTCGGTGAGTAAAAGTTTATGAAATAATCTCTGCAGTTTTTTGGTTGCAGACCTATGTAACAAGTAATTCGTTGCAATAGTCGAGCTCGCGATAAATTGATCGACGTCAGAGTTGTTTTTTTCTTTTTACTTTACACCGATCAATTCTCTTGGTTCTTTAAATCCTCCTCAAGATAAATCTGCGAAGGGCACTTGAACTCGAGATGCTGCTGCTGCTGTTGCTGCTGTTGCCGCTGCACTGAGATGCTTGAGACGTGCATCAGAGATGACGCGACGCGACGCCGCCCGGATCGATAAAACTAGTGCAGCAGACTTGCTGCAGCCGCTGCTGCAGCATCGTCTTGAAATCCGTTTACGTATGCGCCGATAACTGCTCGAGCAGAAATTAAAGTCGAAAAAATTCGCAAAAATTCGCATTTCAGTTTCTGTATATATGTGTATGTATATTTTAATGATTATTTATCGCGAGACTTATGTTAGAAGCGTTATTTTAACGAAATATTCGGAAAAAGATTAACGATTTACCGATTTTTGGATTACTTCAAAGGAACTAAATTTTTGAACTATAAGAAATATTTTGTTTTGCTTTACGGTTTGATGAATTTCATAAAATTTAAAATTTTTGCGATATTACGATTTTTCGCTTAGCAAATATCGTTGTAATAACGTTACTAACGACAGAGGGAAAGCAATTCTCGAACCGACGAAACGGATTTTTTTGAAGTCCATCTAACTTCAATCTGGTATCCCTTATTGGTTCCAAATACGGTAACTTCAATTCACCAATTTCGAATTAGACAGTCTGTCAAAATGATTTACAATTAGTCTAACGAATTATTTGACTCAACCGAAGCCTTTCTCGTCGCGATCGAGTCAAGCATCGATTATTGAAGTTTATGCGTTGAACCTCCAAGTCGCAGGTTCGTTGACAGAAACGATTAGGTACTTCGATTAAAACGAATCTAGCCAACGAAACGTTCACATCGATCGAATGCCGTACTTTGTTGATCTGACCGGAGCTTCTTTGACGTAAATAATTCTTTCCTGAGGTGAACCTGAGGTTCTAGTGAGCGTTAGTGCTACTATCTGAGAAAAAATTCACATCGTCATACCAGGTAGGTGATACAGACAATCGCATTTCTTACAAATAAAAAGAAAAGGTCAAATTTCTAGGGTTTGCAATTCGTCGAGATTGGTTGGTACGATGATGTGAATTTTTTCTCAGACAGTAGCGCCAATACTCACTGAATCTTCGCAGTTACAGATGGATTCGAACATCGTCACGCTTGCAATAAAATATATGCTGAGAGTGTGTCCGAAACTCGTGTATTTTAAATGGTGATATCCATCCGTTTACAGGCACGGGTTAGAATTGATATAAAAATTTGAAAGAATCAGAAAATTGTTTTTTAATTATTTATAGTTGATTTGGGGGATGGTCTGAAAAAAAATCATCAACACTCACCCCAATATACACGCATATAATATAAGAGCTTTGAAGAGGCGAAGACGGAAGGAGGAAAACGAATCTGGGCGATCCTCGCGTCTGACGAGACGCACTCGACAAGCAGCAGCAACGTCGCAAGAAGAATAATAAGAAAAATACGTGACTGATCTAACCCTAAAGCCAGCGAACCCAACCTCGGTGGTCCGACCCGACAACCGATCGCGGCAAGTCTGACGGTTCTCCGGAATTTATCACCGTAGAGTTCGCCGCTTCTTCTATATTTCCCCGACTCTACGGTTACGACCGACCGCATCACTCCGACTGCTGTTACGCATCACCCAGCCTCGTATAACGGGCTTTACGTACGTACGTACCGTACCTACGTTACGTTACGTTACGTTACGTGTCTAGATCTATATATATATTACTTATCGCGTTTGCAGTTCTCCGCTGCCAACTACCGCCAACTCGTATGAACGCGTATGAAACAAGAATCACCGAAAATAATAATCTATTTTTGAATAATTCGATTATTCTTTCCCGATTAATTGAGTATAATCGATTGTTTTTCAAATTCGACCTTACTCGACTATCATCACTCCCTTAGGTACTGAATAACTATTTGATATAAAAGTAAAAGATTAATGAATATTTTTACCTGAAATTGAAATATATTTTTAATGAAACTGTCAATTATAAACAAACTTTTCCACCATTAAGATTGCGTACTCAAATTTATGATATTTTGATTTCAAATGCACAGTGTCGCAAAAATACAAAATAATCTATTAATCGATTCATTTTTATCGATTCAATCGAGTCGTGTTAGTTTATTTTTTCTTGACTCGATCAATCGATGCATCGATTATTTTTAGTTTAGTGGCCATCGTTAATCTGAAATTTTCGTGTGCAGGACTTGAGAATTTTTTTTTTTTACTTCATTACTTGTTAAATGAAAAATTAAACGAATCCGAATAGAACAATTGAAACGGTCAATTTTTCTCTTTATTTTATTTCAAATATTGTCGCGGTGAAGCTTTAATTGTCGAAATAAATTATAATAATTACGACTATACGAACATGACGTTGTTGACCCATTTGCATACTTATTTAAAAATTGAAAATGGCAGAGCAAACTTGACTTTTTTGCGATTTTTATACAGTATACCACGTAACGTAATTTTCTACAGTATTTCAGAACTTTTTTTTTCTCTCTTTTATCTGCGGGAATTGCGTATTATATTATTTTATGATCAACGTAGTCTGCACGTTCCATTTGTGTATTTTTGTATTACATGAAATTTTAAACTCGATTTCGAAATTACATTTGTGCCATTGAACAGTATGCAGGAGTTGCTTCGAGCCTGCAAGTTTTTCTACTTTTTTTTTTTGTTTTAAAGCGGTTTATCTTGCCTCATTTCCGTCTTTACAACTTGTGTAATAAATGCTCGCGGTACGCGGCGTTGCGGAAATCTTCTTGCGTCTTTTTTTTTTTTTTTTTTTTTTTTTTTTTTTAATGCCTGAAACGAGTTTTTTTTTCACCTTCGCTGATTCTGGAATCAGGACCGCTTTTTATCGCCTCTCGCCGCTTTGTTCTTCGTTTCTTTCAGCTCTTGCGCGCGGCTGTTCGTTAGAACACGACGTATTATCATTATTATTATTTGTATAAATAATGATTTCAAGTTTTTATACGGGGAGTAGAACGACTTGGAAAAAAAATGGATTTTCGACAATACAGAATTTCCGCGTCATTGGATACCGAGAATTTTTACCGTTCGGCGAGTTTGTTATTAACAAAAAATCTTTCATCGTCGATAAATATTTGAAATTTGACTTGCTTCATCTGTCTCATCGTCATCTACTCTATCATTGTCGGTGACAACATTTTTTTTATCTTCGATTTTTCGCCCTCTTCTCCTACCTCTATGGAATTTATACCCATTATCATCGTATACGCGCAATAATTTAAGTTACCTTGTTTTCATTTATAAAATGTATTATATTTGATACTTTTTCGTACAATCGATTTCTGTAAAAAGATACGCTTGTCGCGCATTAAGCGGGACATTTTTATGATATATATGTATACATATGTATATTTGCCGGGTCGTTTGGAGGATTGAAATTCTTGGCTCAATTTAAAGTTATTGCTTTATACACCACGACCACCATCACCGCCGGCTCTACTTCTGCGGGTTTGTTACGGTCGAATTCCGTCAATCACGCGTGTAAATCATACCGACTCTAAATATCCAATTTATTTCTAAGTCAAACTCCAATTGTACGACGACCCTCAAAATACGTCGCCATTTCTCACACAGTGTCGTGTGTAATTCAATCTCTGTCGCAATTTACGGGCATTAAAAAAGTACCACGATTTTAAATGGACTCGACACGACTTTCTCATTTTTTTATCATCATTTAGGTATCTTATAATTCGGTTCTTTCTGCGATAGAGACAAAAAATTCTCGATTCGTCTTTGTTCTCGTCTAAAAGCCAAGCGCCTGGCATCAGGCAACGTCTGTTGCAGCGCCGTAAAATCGGTTGCCATCGAGCAGGCGGTCGTCGAAACATCTCAATGTTGATATTGAAGAAATCTTATTTATCTATAAATCTTCTCGCCGATCGGATGTCTCCCACAAATTCATTACACTTACGTATAATTTCTATTCATCGTCAGGGTTTCGGCGAAATATAGATCTCAATAGGTGATTAATGCTCGTATAAATGCGAATGGACATTTTCTTTCATCTCAATTCTTAATCGTCAAACAAGCTTGCCGAATATTTTCTGTAAGTATAATGATAAATTGTTTGCATTTATCGCGATTCTGTTTATTAGATTTTGTTTCCTTCTTTCTTCTCCTGTTTTTTTTTTAGACAATTATGTTATAAATAACACAGAATGATTGAATGAGAAAAAACTGGTGTTGCAGTTCTTTTATTTTCTTTCCTTCTTTCTTTGCTTATATTTTTTCTCAGTCACTAACCGCGAGTTGGTTATAATTTTCGCTAACTGCAGGATGTTTCCTCGAGTAGGCTTGCGGTGATTTTTCGCAAACAAAAGTCGCGAGCTTGCACTCAAGCTCGATGGAAATGTATAATGCGGTTTACCGCAAGTTAAGAGGAAAATTACGCCTTTAGCACGAATCATTTCATTCGTGTACGATGCGTACGTATGTCTGTACATTAGGATGTTCCAAAGAAAAAAAAAATATTTTTTTATCTTCCAAACGCGCATCAAATTTTTGTTAGAGCTTCTCAAACAGAATATCTCAACCAAATTAATATGAGCTCTTAATATTGATATTCAGAGGTATCTATTTTATTTTTTTTCATTTTCCATTTAAATAACACACGACAAAAGATGGGAAAATTTTTGATTTTCTTCTTTTCGTAAACGGTTTGACTTGTAAACTATCTATAAATACAGATTCTTTCAGCAAACTTCACGCAATATAAAATAATACTGAGATAGAGAATTTTCCCAACTCCAACCGATTAAGCTATATTTAAGAAGACTCAATATTTGTAGACGAATATCTCTAAATCGCTTATAGTTGGGAAAATCCTATCTCACTACTATTTTATAAGGCGTGAAATTTCCTGTAAGACTTTGTATTCAGATGGTTTATAAGTCATGCGGTTTACGATCAGAATAAAAAAATTAAAATCTTTCCGTTTCTTTTTCCACGTATTATTTGAATGAAAGATTGATAAAATAAAACAGACACCGTTGCGTATCAATATCAAGAGCTTATATTTTGACGAGATAATAAATTTGAGAAGCTCTAGCGGAATTTTTACGCGCGTAGGAAGAATAAAAGTAATTTTTTTTTTTCATGCAAAGTACGCCGATGCCTGTTGCTGGCTTTTCGCTTCGCCCTAGTTGAAATGATTCGGAAACTCGTGCGATGCGTGATGTATATTGTACAAGTACCTAACTCGTACACCCGCCATTCCACCCCGAATACATACGTTGGTCGTATTATAAATAGATACGGCTTGGCAAGCCCCGCGGTATTTTACCCGTCGTTAAAACCCGGAAATAAGTTGTTTAATTCAAACAAACATTTATTATATTTGTATGCACAGTGTTACGTATTATAGGTTCATGCATATTTTCTCAGCGTCGGCGGACAGTTTATTACACTCCGATATGCGATGATGATGAGGATGATCCTGATGATTTATCGGGGAATATAATATCTCTGACATGTTGTTGAAATTTTTCATTTAAAACATTTATCATTTGTCGGAATGACTAATGTGATTTTTTACGCTTGCGCCTTTACGGCGTATACAATATTGGGAATAGGAAAGAAAGATCGTGTTGTGAATTTCGCAAAACATCAGGCCGAAGTTTGTAAGGTTGTCGTATAGGATGCATCTTTGGAAAAAGTCGTCATTTTGCAACATTGGGATTACTTGAAATTTACAAACTCAGATTTAGTAAATTCAACTTTTATCAGGTATTCTAAAGTTGAATGATAGTCATTTTTGTTGAAACGTTTCGAATACGTTAACGTTACTAACTTCAGCACCGTCATAAAACACCATCTCCGTGTTGCTGTACGTGCGTAATGTTCTTAAAATTCAATCATTACATATCTGAACTTACATAAACTTCTGTAAACTAACATTATACACATAATATATCCAGCACATGACACAAACTTGTGTAATTCATTAAGGTTTATTATTTTGATAAGAAAATAAACAACTACGTAATATTTATATTTTAAACGAACAGATTATTATGTTACACATTCGTTTTAAATACTAGCGACAAGGTTTTCAATCTGTCGAATAAAATTAGTTTGTATCGTATTTTATTCCTTTTTCCAATCAACATTTTCTTTGGATTTTTACAAGACGAATTTTTTTCGATCCGATTAAAAAAATAATACCGTTCTATGGGATATTAGGTGCGGTATGAAATCGTCGTCGCCTTTTCTTCCTGCAGCAGCTGCATCGGTGATATTTACTTTCGTACAAGATTGAACGTTTGTCGTAATGACGGATGATGCATCGGTGTGTGATGCACGTATATGCGTATGTACGTAACGTGTAAAGGTAAACGAATGAAACGGCTCTGTTAACACAGTGTTCAAGGCTGCTCGACGACTCGACGGGGAAAATAAACGAGGTATAGGTCAAGGAATCCCATCACGTTGTTGCAAACGCTTGTGTACATATATACATACACATACATACGTCTATGGTAAAAATGTAATTCGCTTCCGGCGGTTTTCTCATTATACATATGTATACCTGATATCCTATTTTTCTTCTATTTCGTCAAGCATCAACGTGTCTGTACGAAAACCTTTTATTTTGCATGTAGAATATCAATATCGATCGCATTATTTACTACGATTCTCGTTCCATACGTCGATCAGCATGGAAAACCTGAAAAACCAGTAAATGTCAGGGTGTATTTAAAAGGGGTCATGGAAAACTTGGAATTTTTTATTTGGTCGTGGGAAAAAATTGAAAATATCAGTTTTCTATCATGGGAATTAGAGATGATTTTTAGCGTTAGGAAAAGTTTACTCTCTTTTTTTTTTAACTCGCTTTTTTTTTGTACATTATTTTTATTGATACATAAAAATATTAATACCATTTTATGTAACGATCGTTATTTTTTTCTTCTGTTTCAGGTAAGTGACGATCGTGCATATTCTATCTTGTTCCACATCCACGCTTCTATGCTTACGGTCAGATATGATTACGATAATTTGAATATATGTTTTACGCAACGATCTGTGGAGAATTTACACGTTTCACGTAAAAATAACAATGTCGAAAGGTGAAGAATAGCGGATTCCCCTTTCTACATCTCTCCGAATTCTTATCGATTCTACCATTTTGCGAACGGAAGCGAGTCTGACAACGAGACCGACCATGCGCTTGCTATATGCACGAGTTTTCTTTCTTCTTCCCTTGAGGGTTCCATCGGTAAGGTGCGGTACAGGGTGTGCATACGAGACTGGATTACGTCGACGTCGACGTCGACGCGAGTGAGTCACGATCGAGAAACGTCGCGGCGCGGGCGTCGCTTTGGGACGACGAGCTGATTCACCCGGTGACAACCCTCAGGCTCTAAAGGGGAGACCCTGAACCCTACTTCGTATAACGAATTTATTTTTCGACCTGGGTATCTTGTCTCTCCTCCGTAACGTACCCGATATATTGAAATTACAGCGCGTGCCTCACGATTCTTGGACGATGTTGTCTGTTATCCACGTTCCGCTGCATACCGTATATGTATATTAGGGTGATCCTTACTTAGGGTGTTGATGATTTTTTTTTTCACACCACCCCCCAAATCGACTACAAATAATTAAAAAACAATTTCCTGATTATTTCAGATTTTTATGTCAATTCTAACCCGTGCCTGTAAACGGATGGATATCACCATTTAAAATACACGAGTTTCGGACACACTCTCAGCATATATTTTATTGCAAGCGTGACGATGTTCGAATCCATCTGTAACTGCGAAGATTCAGTGAGTATTGGCGCTACTGCCTGAGAAAAAATTCACATCATCGTACCAACCAATCTCGACGAATTGCACACCCTAGAAATTTGACCTTTTCTTTTTATTTGTAAGAAATGCAATTGTCTGTATCACCTACCTGGTATGACGATGTGAATTTTTTCTCAGATAGTAGCACCCATGCTCACTAGAACCTCACGTTCATGGATTTTTTCGAGCATTATCGCTCTTACAGTAAAATATATACTAAGAACGTGTCCGAAACTCGTGTGTTTTAAATTGGGAAATCCTTCCTCTTACAGACACGGGTTACGGTTGATATAAAAATCTGAAAAAAATTGTGAATTGTTTTTCAATTATTTACAGTTGATTTGGTGGGGTGATCCGGAATAAATTCGTCATCAATCTAAACGAGGACCACCCTAATATATGTGTATGTATGCGACGTTATAATTATCGCGCAGTTATTTGATACTCTGCGGAAGAAGGCGAAGAACGTGCAAGGAACGATAATGTCTCGAAGATTGTAAAAATCAGACCGAACGTTGGAATAAAAAGAAACGCTCTATGTTATATACATATCAACGTAAATTCAGGATTCAAAAGTGCAGGATTGGTTTAAACTTTTGAGACGCACGTTACTGTGCTGAGTCAATTTTTATAACAACGTATTCTATGGATTTTTGGCTCGGTGATTACGAATCTGAAGTCGGATTTAAAAAATTCAAGACGGCGATGACAACACGACCGACGAAAATTTTAAACTCCGTCAAATATGGTACGAAAAATTCTAAGCACGAGTTTTCAGGTTCGCTGATTCGTTTCGCTATCCTGAATATTGACAATCTGATTTCAGATTCGTAATCAGCGACGCCAAAAACTCATAATTGACGTAAAACATGCAACTTTCTCGGAAACGAATAATTCCTTCAATTTTCACGCTGTTTTTCAATCAATTTATTTCTAAAAATACGTAATATAAATTATATCGCAACGAGTTACTCTCGATTTTTGCAAATCTATCGGTATACCACCAGCGATAGGAAAAGAAAGAAGAAAGGGCAAAATATTTGACTGACAATGAGTGACAATGAGAGCCAGTATAAGTTTGCGTCAAGACCATTCCGTAAGGCACGGCAGCTGGTCTGCCGTAAACCCGTAAAGAAATCACGAACCGTGGTTCCGGCGTGTCTGTATCCTTCTCTTCTTTCTCCCTTTAATTTCCCTCTTGCCTGCAATGCGTGCGTGCCTGAAAGTATACTTTTATATCACCGTTGAGTAAAAGGGAACTACGCTCGCTACTCGGTGACGGCGCGTAGAGTTTATTAGCTACGTTGCGTATTACGGTATGGACCTTATACGCACACATACGTATATAAATAATATCACGCGTTGAATGTGTCATGCTTTTAATACAGCGCGATTCGACGAGTAATTAATAGCGGATAATTAAATTCTTTTCCGTTGGAAGTGGGAGTTGCGTTTATTTTTAAATCGTTGGAAATTAGTCTGAGGAATGAGTTTCTTTATTTTTATTTTTATTTTTCTTTTCAAAATGTTCGAAATGTTTTTCGCCGATGTTGAACCGAGATTTTACAGCATATAAGCGATTTCGGAAAAATTGTAACTCGGAAGTCGTGAGACCGCAGCTGGGAATTCCTGCTAACAATAAAACCGAATAAAGGCTGGAAGTGATCGTTAAAGTTGGCCGAAGAACCGCGGGCGAGACTCGGAAGTGCGTTTTACGTTCGCCCAACATATACGTAGTACGTAGTACACGTAAGCCTTGGTTAACGAGTTTATATTCCTGCGGGAAAGCCGATCCTTCCTTTCTCCTTAATTCGTTTCATTCCATTCGTTGTTGTTATAATAATATAATAGGACTTTAAGTAATTCTTATACGTACCTACGGTAGGTTTTTTTTTGTCGTGTCGCGGTCGAATTAATCGTTCACCAATCAACAGAAAACTGCGACTAACAATTCCGCGGTTTTATCCGAAAGATTAATCCTCTCGGAGAAATTTTAATTTTTCAAATTCGCTACAGATTGAGGGAAAAATATTGGCGCAACTTCTCTTTTTCTCGAAATAAATTCTTCTGAAATTAGATAACGTGTTTGTCGATTTTTCGTTCCTTCTTTATTCCGGTTATTCGTCATGTTCATCTTCATATTTACACTCCTCCGTATAGCTAGCCTCCGGATTAAATAATGTCTCTAACAGTCTCAAGCTTTAGACGTCCCGCTTCTTCGCCTAACGTGAAGTTTAACCGAACCAACAAACAGATCATTGTGTAAACGACGGACACGGAAATATCTTCTCGCCGTTCGTTTTACTCTGTTTTATTTATTATATCACGACTCGAGACAAAACCGCCCTACGATTCTTCTTTTAGTGTGTCTCTGTGTGTGTGTGTGTGTGTGACGCGTCAGAGAAACATTGATGTCACTGGCAAAATCAGGAGATGAAAGGTTATACGGCGATGCGGTCACTGCGTGCGATATAACTGATATAACAAATAATTATAATCGTTATTCGCTCTAAGATATTTATGTGTTGTGTTAATTAATATTCATTTTATACACGGAATACATCTTGTATCGATTTGGACGGGCATTCCGTTTGCTTGGATTGGAACATATTTTACCTCTCGTATGTACGTTATAATTTAATTATAATTGAGATACATCGGCATTTTCCGTCACGTAATAACATCGCGACGTCAAACCTCTCACAGCGTATCGTATTTCCATAGGGTGAATGACCCGCCACGTTTCGACCCCACGAATTTTCACATTGACTGATCTCCCTCCCTTTCATTCGCCGTGCCATGCACCCTGCTTTTCGCCTCGGGATCATCGGTCGACGTTGGTTAAATAATCCGCACGCGGGACGATGGGGAGAATGTGATAAATTTATTGGAAATTGATGCCGATGACAAGTTTTTACTTTCACTCTTTTATTTTCCATTTTCCCTTGGAAATTGACAGATTGTTAAGAATTTCAAGTTTGGTTCAGATCACTTTTTTTCTTTTTTTTTTTCCTTGCAAGAAGGTGGCGAAAGTTGGATTTTGATTATTACATCGGGATTTTTATTTATTATGGGTAGAGATTAAGTTGCATTTTTTGAAAATAATATTATTCGATGACCGTTGAAATGTTACAGAATATTCTGCCTCGTCTCTGTCTGTTTCCTCGACGAAAATCTTGCCGAATTTTTTTATACAGTTGAATTATTTGACAGTATCCAAGATACAAATGAACAACTACGAGTGAGTTGTACATGTTACACGGTTAGAAAAAAAAAGTGTGCCAGCAGGTTCAGCAAAATTTTTGGACTGATTTAACCATCGACAAATTATTTTTTTATTTATTGTCAAGTGAAAGAAAAATGTCCGAAGTACAAATTAAACGTCGATATGACGGTTTAAATGATAACAATTCCGATAACTTGTGTCATATTTATCAACAAAATTGTAACAAACAATTCAAACATAAAGTGGATCTGCCGGGACATTATTGTTATATGTATTTCACGATTTTATTGTACAAATTTTAATCATCTACTAATAATCCAGCGATTGCTTGCACGGACAGCTTGTTGCGTAAATCTTTGCAACTCCCCCAAAAGCTCGTCGAATTGTAAAAGCAAAAAGAGGTACGAGATGAAAGAGCGAAAAAAAGAAAAACAGTAAAAAAATAAACATAAAACGGGAATACTCTGTACACTTCTACCCCTGGAGGAGCTCCGCAAAATCAACCCTTCGTCATGCTAAGTTATGTTTTATTTATCGTCGGTATTCCACCCTTATGTACCGGTACTTGCAGCTATGTATTTCCCAAAGGGAGACATTGTATTATGCCTATGTGCATCGCGGTACGTATATACGTATGCATGTAATGTATAGATCATCGTGTATTAGCGACGGAATGAACCTGACAACGTGGTTTACTCGTTCAGTTTGCGAAACTTTAATAATAATCGGTTATACGTATAACATACACGAGTTTTACAATATGAATATTAAATCCCCTGTTAAGTTTCACGTTTTTAAGTATGTAAAACATTTATAGAGCTTTTGCCCAATTAAATAAGCCTTTATAATTATTTGTAACACACTCGCTGTTGTTTCTTTTTTCCTTTATTCTTTTTTTTCTTCCTCTTTTGTAACAAGCACCTTAATTGTTACAGCAACGCCGTATCTTACAAATTGTAATATGCGACGAGGAGCCTGACTCTCACAATGTCTTGAAGAGAAAATACGGTTTTAGAAATTTGTTTTTGAGAATACTCTTTCAGAGTTGAGACAATTGCAGAAATTTTTTTTAAGAAAATCAAAAATGGATCCGGCGTTGGCTGGATTCGCATGGAATTCCCCATATATTTAGTATTCCTCCGCACACGCACATTGGCTCTGTATTACGATGAGGCGCGTCCAAAGGTGGCGGTGGTGGTGGTGGTCGCCTGGAGGGATCGAGGGTGCGCCGCCCCTTGTTTTAATATTACACCGTCGTATATATACATATTACATAATTGAAGGAACGCTAATTGGGGACGGCTTAGCGTATAAGTTCCCGGTCGAGAGGGAGAGAAGCTCCGAGACAAAGCTTTTAATTGTTCTCTCTCCCGATGCTTTTCCTCCCTCCTTCCCCTTCTTCGTCAATTTTTCTTTTTCCTACCTTCCACCTTCCGGCGATTGTATCTCCCGCTCAATTTTCCATCCAATGCGGACATCAAAGCCAGCCAGCGTAACACTTTTCTCGCAATTTGTTGAACCCATAAATTTATATACCATTATACACCCGGCATACCATTTTTATTTTTTCGCTTGCGGAATTTTTTTTTTTATATTTTCTTTCTTTCCGCTTCTCTTGTAACTTGTTAGGTTGGAAAATCTGAACCGTCGAGTTATGGGATTTCTTTTAATATATATTCTCGGTAATATTTCCTAAAAATTTATTTCAATGCAAGGCAAAGTTTTGACGATATTCATATCACGGTTGTATGTATCGCACGTGGAGTGTAAAGCTATCGGAGAAGAGAGGAGCAGCAAGGAGATATTTCGTGGTAAAGTAAACGATTTTTTTTTTTAAATGTAGCGCACTCAGCCGCGTTGGAACGCGTTCGATGTATGTTTTTACATGCAATGATAAAGCAAACTGTAAACATAAAACATGGTACGTACATACAACTGATTCTTTAGGTGTGAAAAATGCATTTCTATATCCTGTGAGATTATTTGTCTCTCTTGTGAATCGGATTCTCAAACAGTTGTCGGATCGATATGAAATTTTTTGTGCATGTACTTGAATCTGTATGTACGTTACGATAATGAAATGAATAAAAAAACATCGATTTTCGAAAAATCCTGACCAGGTATAACCCCATAATACAGAGATGAGACAGCTGTCGTTTTAACTGCCATGTAAATACAGATAGAAATTTGGAAGAAAACAAAGAATATCATCCGTCTATAATATAATACGTGTGCTGGCAATAAATAATAATCGAACGGAAAGCCGGTTTAGCCAGTCAGTCGGTCGGTTAGTCGGTTAGTTAAGTTTTACATTCGCCGGCGAAGCGGTGGATTTATTGGGCCCAATGAATTGTTTTATCGCCGCTTTAGCGGGGATTGACTTTGATAATAAATAGAAACGAAACGCTGCAGCGGCGTTGGCAGTGAACCGATCATGCCCGAGGCGATTTCCGGTGATTGTTGAATATGATTGCGATAAATAAATTCTGAAACCGTGCAGAACGTTGGGTGCTTTATCGTGTTTTTATATATATGCAGGAATTATAATAATTGCAGTTTAGCAATGATGAGTTCGACTTTGTTATCGTTCTTGTTGTTACTATTGTAATACAACGTGTTTCTAATCGTAATCCGCTGATCAAACACCACCGTTTTCCCACAATCTATGGTGTATGCCGTACCATAATTACTGTGCAATATCTTTCAAGCACATACCGGGAGAATCTCTTGAAATTTGTATTCGAACCGCGCATGCGCGAGTTTTATCGGATGTTCGCGCAGGCTGGCCATCCCGAGTTTCAGTTGTCAAACTGTTTCTGTCGGCGATGTGATTGATACGAGTTTTCAAGGTTAGAATCTCAGATAATCGAGGTAGCGACTCGGAAAGGTTTGGGAAGCATTTGTTATCGGGTGGGAAAGTTGATTCTTCGAAGAACGGTCGGAATTCAATGCTTACGCTCTTTGAAGATTCAAACGCAGAAATTTTGCGTGGGTTGGCTCGCCTGCATCGCGGACAAGAATATCGCTGGCGGAACATTTCGCCGACCAATGAGATTCAATTATTTGGCGCATGCGTATACCGGGTATAACATCGCAGGTGTGACGTCGTATAAACTAGCCGTGAACCGCAAAACGGTGCCTTGCGTTTCCGCTCTAGAAAACAACGATATAGCGGTTATATTCCGAAGCGAAACGGAGCAAGAAGTTGGGAACGGATGAAAAACTTGACGGATCTATCGCTTGGCTGAATCTCCGGACGCGGATCCTGGGATATTTTGCGGGACGAGGTGGAGCCGATGCCGAATGTCGTTTGTTTTTTCAGGTGTGTAAGTGTAAACTTCACAGTGTTGGACGCGAGGCCGCGGTGTCTATAACTAAATACCCATGATACCCTGCGCGCATCGTCACCGCCGTTGTGATTTATCAAGTGATTTATCACGTGTTCACGATGTCGACGACAGCGTCAAATGCCGGATTACGCAACTACGCGTATACCTTTTCTTTCACGCGTCAGCTGGCTTCCGATAAATTGGTGGATCGAGCTAAACACGGCGTATTGATCAACGACGTCGTGACGGAGAGAAGAATCGGTGACGTTTTAACCAAACGATATTACAAAATATATTTTTTTTCGGGAGGTATAGGTCACCTTCTACGTGCAGCGGGGAATTATTTTGATCGATCGTCAATTTCGTATAAACAAAATTGTTTATCGCTGATCGTGTTCTCCGTAAAACGAGGGAAAAAAAAAGAGAGAGAGCGTACCTACGTAATATAGGAAAAGAAAATGAAAATTCTCGATCTCCGCTTTTGTTCGATTATTATTATCATCATCGAAGTTTCTTCCGATGCGAAATTATTAACAGCAATTTGTACCGTAGGTAAATATATATGTGTGTATGTATACGTGTATACACCGATGCAGTTTGAAGAGTCGAGAGAGAAAACGGTGGTTCAATTCCGATAACGGATTTTTTTTTTTTTTTTTTCTTTTTGCTCCAGGTGTTCTTTTCTTTACGGTTAGACGGCGAACCGTGCGCATGCTATACGCGGTCGGTCTCTACGTCGACTTCCGCTTCCGGGATAGAGACGAAAACAAGAAACAAAAAAATAAAAAAGTACAAAAACAAAAACAAAAAAAAAAAAAAAAACAAAAAAAAAAAACGACACGTTTGTAGCGAACTTGATTTTATGCCTGAAAAAGACTTAAAAAATGTCGACCCGATGAACCCGTCAATAAATTTACCGCTGTTCGAAAATATGAAATAATTCACTTCTTCGTGCTTTTCTGTGTTTTAACATTTAGGGGGCGGGCATTTTTTACTTGAAACTCGATATTTCTTTTTTTTTTTAGAGTTATTATTTATGTATGTAAATAGTCAAAACGTCCGGTGGAGTTTCCGAGTTATTTTCTGACTACTGAAAAAAGCAGGCCGGGCAGCACTCTGAAGGTTAAAACAGTTCAAAGTTCCATACCGCTGTTGTATCATATACGATGAGGTTAATTAAAAAAGATTCTAAGCGCCATTTTTTATTCATTTATTTTCTTCAAAAAGTACGTACGCGCCGAGGCCAAAGTTTTCCGAAGCATAAAATTTGTTCGAAATAACAACGTCGACAACAAATGGCACGTACAGCCTCTTTCCATTTTTCTCATCGCATTTTATCAACTTTATTCGATTTCCGAGAGAAACGAGATTGCTCTACGGTTTATCAAAAAAAAAACCGTCAATCCGTGTCCGTATTGGAGTTAAAGAAAGGCATAATGTTGCCGATCTATTCAAATTCACCGCTTCAGGTGCTTCTGAATAATTCATACTTTGATCGAAACCGCGCCGACTGCGCTTGCCTGCTTGCCTGTTTGTCGTGCGGAAACTCATTCGTTCTGCCTCGAGCAAATTTGGTGCGCAAATTACACCGCCTGGTTTATACATAATATATTTACCGGTGAAAATCCGCACGGAGTTTGTATGTTTAAACGGCTTTTACGGTATCTAACCTACTCCAAGCTGCCTCGATGCGTAAAATCGGCGAAGAAATTGTTGCAAACGCTCGACGAAGGAAATTAAACTTATGTACGGCGGATTCCATGCGAACCCGACCAACGTCAGATCTTCGCAGTTTCTGATTTTGTTTAAAAAAAAGAAATTCCGCACTTTTACCAACTAGGAAAAAGTAGCTTGAATTTTTCAAGATTTTTTATACAATCTGAAAGCCGCAGGTGTTGTAGCAACTGAATTTATTAACTAATCGTAAGTTTATTCGCGAACATAATTTTCGTCGCTTTCTTTTTTTTTTTTTTTTTTTTCACGCATATATTATGTATAACGTACACGCAGATTCATTTGTTAATTAACCTGTTTTACTATTGCGTTGTTGTATTCCTAATTTCGTCACAATGTGCTGAGACAAAAATTTCAAATTTTACAGAATAATAAAATAACGTCTTTTCACCTCGTATCTCGAATATCTTTGCGATTCAATTTTTGTTCCGGTATGAATTGATAATGTATGAATAAATATGCGGAGGGAGGCTTAATTGCGAATTTGCGATTCGATTGAAACGGGCGAAAAGTCGAAAAGTAAAATGTAATCCATTTTTCCGTTCATGTTCGCTCGATACACAGGGTGTCCACTTTTTCACGGTCATTCGATCGTTCGAAACACGTCTTTCTTGTTTATCGTCTTATTCTTCATTCCTCTTGTTATTGACCACTGACGTAAATAGCAAAGATTAACTCTTACGACAATATAACGTAATGCCTGATAAAGATGCGCAATCCCTGAACGCCGTTTCAGCAATTCTTAGTTGGATGAGGCTGCGGCCTGTGCCTTTCAGCCATGAGAAGAGAATATAACGTTGAAGGTATACTCACGCACCTATTTTGTACGTGCAATGTGAACTTTAATCCTTCGCGAAGGACGCGCGGAATATAAACGGTACAAGAGAAGAGGAGTTTAATCTACGTATAAGCGCGAAACGAAACTGGCAAAGTTTGTACAATTCTCACAATCAGTCACAGTCCGAATGCCACGATAATTAGTCGTGGGTGTAAGACTTGAAGGCGCTTACGATACACGCATGAATACAAAAAATTACGCGTTTCTTTATTTTTTTATTTTTTTTTTTAAAGCGAGAATCGGAGATACGACAAAATAAATCGACATCAATTTTTTACCGTGACAAGTTTTTGCGCATTTTGTTGTAATACATGCAACGTGGGTATGTAATGAGATACCGGTCATCTGAAATTCAACGTATAAAAAGTATGTACAAAAAGAAGAGGAAAAAAAGATGTCGGATAAAATTGCACATGTGTTTGTTATTATAATTATGTTTGTATTATAAAACACGTGTTCATAGTCCGCGAGAAAAAGTGCCAATTGGTTTATTTTTCAAATCATCCGGGCTGCTGTGCGCGATTATTGAAATTTCGGCAAATGCAAATGTCCATACGTATATGCGATAATTGATCGTCTCGTATAATGTAGCATGCGAGATAAAGATGGACAATCAATTTTTAAATGATCAATAATGTTATAAATTTTAACGTTGTGATAATCCCGTTTTGAAACACTTCCGTAGTTGTATTTATATCACTCTTCGATCGAAACTGTACAACATTATGCTTATCGGTATTTATTCAAGTTGCATTTTACACCTTTAACATCAGCCTTTCTTTTTTCCTCCATAATATTTTCCTTGCATCACTGTCTTATCATCTTCCCTACCTACTTCCGGCAGTTACGCGTATTATTATGCATTAACAATTCCGCGATACAATTTGTATATATTGAATTACATGATAATATTATAATAATACTCCACGTCTATCTTATCACGACAATTAGCCGCGGCGTTACGCCACCTTATCGCATATCCTCTCGCTTCTGATTTGACTTCGTGTAAACATTCAAGCTTTTTATCGCTCGTAACTTACAAGGCTGCAACAAATCTCGTAGAGTTGGAAAATTGCGAGTTGATAATGTACTCGTACATATACATAACGTATGAATACTTGCACAATGATCAATGAATTTATATTTACGGGTAACGAATAATTAACCAGTCGTACGAAGCTGAAGTCTGTAGGGTAGAATATTCATTTTATCGAAATGAAAGACTGAATAAAGAATAATTGGCAATCTATTTTTGGAGCACCTAAGGATAACGATCCGGAAGAATCGTTTTTACGTCAACGATGATGCAGATTTTGCACAAGCACCTACTCCGGACTGCGGTGGAATAACAAGGCAAAAGCCCACGCGTTGCGGTGCCGACGCTTCCGATCCGTGGAACGTTAGCCTACTACATACATCAATTTACCCATAGAGTGTAGGTTATAGGTATAATAGGACGCGAGTCGGAGAGCAAGTTTTACCGTTTCACTCATCTTATGGGCGGGGAGAATAAGAACAGCGAGAATATTAAGAATATTAAGAATAATAAGAACAGAGAGCTAAAAGCATCGTGTAACGTATCGTACTGTCCGTTTCGGATCGGCGGCAGTGTGTTCACGACTGACGATGAGGGACGAGTGGTGGGTGGACCAAGAGTTACAGGACCGAGTACAGCGAGAAGGATAGAAAGGGAGAAAGAGAGCATCGGTACGATATATACGTAGGTATACCATGCAGATCTCATTACCATACCGACAATGGTTTTCTCTCGTCGGCTTGTGTGTGCGTGTGTGTGTGTGTGTCGGGAGTCAGGAAGTCACTGGATAAATCTTCTCATCTTCGAGAAGAGTTTATAAAGCCAGCCACAGCCAGTCGAGTGCAAGTGCGGATTCGTTGGGAACGCTCCGCGGGCAACTCGAATTAATCGTGCGGCCGATTCTCATTTTCGTCGTTAATTATTATATTCATTGTTATACGCAATATGGCATTTAGGTAGTTTATTCCTGTACTTTACTATTGAATTACGCGATAATTAAAGACGGACAGTGACGATTCACCGAAGAGAATCGTTCGTTACCGATTGTATCGTCCTTGTCGTTTATAATCCTTTCTCAGCCGTTTTTCGCGAGATATATTTTTAAACTTACGAACACGGAAGGCAGTCGAAAGTTTCGTCGAAGTTTCATTTATTCACTTTACGTTTAGCGAGGGAAAAAGTTTCGGAATCTACGAGATTCGGAATTTTAACCCCGCCGCAAGCGAAACAATTACAGTAAAATTGAGATTGGTATATGCGATATGAAATTATTCCACCTTGCTCCGAGTAAAATCGTTCACGACGATCTGGCTAATCCGAGATGCAGACCTGTGCAGATCCAGATAGGTATCTACCCACATCCTAACCTAACCTGACCTGACCTGACCTATAGTATCTGGCCGCCTAGCCTCGACTTGAATGAACGAACTTTCTACCTTGTGATAAAGAGCACGGTAGTGTAATTTATTATACCTATAGCGTTGCCTCACTCACTGACTCGGTTTTACACCTAACCCTGTCGTTGTTAAACTTGTATCGTACACACTTGGCGTATACGAGTGCAATCGCTCGACCATCTTTAAGCCTGAGTATGCATGTAGAACGGCAGCGGTAAGAAAGTGTCTCCCTCCTCTTGTACGTTTTATCGTCTTATCGGTAATTGTACACCCGGAAGATGCTGCGGGCGGATCTTTTTTTGTAGCGTTACGTATCGATTCGGTGCAAATATAACAGAGACGCAATTTATGGTTTATTCGTTTTTCCAATCATATTTGTTTTTACGTCACGATCGTTTGAGAATGTAACGTAAATACGGGAATGAGAAGAATAAGTACGATTGTAAAAATAAGTTTAACGCGGACTGATTGAACGACTTTGATATTATGTGTATGAACAGCGAGCCGATTAGAGGCACCGCGTGTTTTTCATCTATCGTGCGTAACGCGAGAAATTTAAAAGAAAAAAAAAAAAAGCAAAAAAAGAACTAACTCTGCGTCAAGATTGTAGGTATGGGTACACAATCTATATAACTTTACGTGTGTAAATACACGCGTACGTCCGAAACGTTTTGTCAAAAATTTGCCGTCTTTTTCTTCTTTTTTCATCCTTCTTTTCACTACTTTTATATCAATCGCCGAATAAACAAATGAAGCGATGAATATAAGAGAAGAAGAAAAAGTAGATTTTGTTTGAAAAAAAAAAAGAAAGAAAGAAATATAAAACAGTTAATTTGAAGAATGATTCACCATTGCTTTGAAATATTCTTTACGATGAAAGACTAAAAGTATGCTTCAAAAGATTCGTTTTTTTTTTTTTGCTTTTATTTTATTTTATTATTTTTTCTCATTGTTCACTTTCACGTCCCCGTTTCTATTGTTATTACATTCATGTCGCCGATTGCAACAATTCGATAGAAAAAACAACAGTTGCGAAACGGTATTAAAAGGAAAAAGAAAAAGTGATTAGAATCATTGCCAGTAGTCACGTTTACTTACTTGTGCGAAGAAGCGAAGCAAACGCAAAGAGATATGGAAAATGAAATAGAAACGTTTTTTTCTCATAATAATATCGCGTCTCATCCCGTCAATGTTAGGCATACGTCGATCGGCTGATTTCACATTTCCATTAACAACGATAAATCATTTCATCACAGCTTACAGAGATAAAAGAAATCGATCGATTTTTTTTTGCGAATAAACACGTATCGTTCAGGCAATTATTTCTCCAGTGCAAAGGATGAATCGGCGATAAACTTTGCCGAATTTCCGTTATTCTCAGATCTATCCGGGTTTCGCGGTGAAAAGAAGAATAATTGAAAAATTAAGAATAACGTTCAAACACCAGCTAGTGTATCACCGACGTGTTATCGCATCGTCTTCGCATTACGGACAGATCAATTTGTTCGCCGATGAATGAAAGACGTACGTGTAACACGTACGCACGTAACGCGTATCGTATCGCCTACCGAATGGTGGTGGTTTTTTTTTTTCTTTTTCTTTTTTTTCATTTTCTTTCCGAAAGACGTGCCTGCGTACGTGTTATATTTTGCTTGGGCAGACTTGAATCATCGACTGTTTCTTTTCCATATATCAGACGAAAAGAAGAAGTGCCGCTGTAACGAGTAGCGGCAACACCACCACCGGCGAAACTCTAGCTGGCTTATGTCAAAGTCGATTAGTTTACGCCTTTATTTCTCTCGTGTGTTCAGAAGCGTGCGATTGAACGTCGTTGTGTAAAATTAGATCAACCTTCGAATAATCGAGAAAGAGCGAGAGAGAAAGAGCGCAAACTCTTTGATCGAGTATTTTATTCGGCTATCCTTCTCTTTTAAGTACGCACATTACAGACTGACAACGATCAGCAAACTCCGAGTCTTTTTATACTCTATCAAAGGTATAAAAAATCACTCGTCGTCAAACAGAGGGTAGAAAATTGGAACGGTGATAATTAAAAAAAAAAAAAACAACGAAAATTGTTTTATTTTTTTATTTTAACAGAAACCCTTTATTGCATTGTTGTATAAGTGGTTGGAAATTTGATTTCGTTACGTTGGTTTTTTTAATAATTTATTTAAATTTAGAAATCATTTTTAATGCTGGGAAGAATTTTTGGTTTCTTGGCTAATTTCTGTTTTTCGAACATCGGTGTTTAACTTGTCCAAACGAAAGAACGAATCGTACAACTTGTGTTATAATAACAACGAGAATTGACAGCTGGATATTAACAGTACGAGTGCTGACCTCGCCTTGCGCGATACCTACTCGTATAATACGTACGATAAATATCGTAAGTAAGTAAGTATACGTATGTAGGTCCGTTCGTTGCGTCAATAATTAAGAGACCGTGTGCAGATCACGCAACGCCAAATATCATCACGCACGTTTTATTATTCTAGGTATATATATATATTAAGATATATATATATACATACATACACATATATATGGAGCAGTCCGTACCGTTTCCAACTGGGCCTGACCCTTGACCTCTCGGATCGGGCCCGCAATTTTTCACGTAATTATTCTCACTTTGAAAGTCATTCGGTTTTTTTTTATACAGATTTTTCGGGCTCGATTTGAATTTTCGAAGAAAAAATCGAAAACCTTTCAAAGCGAGAAGAATCTTATAAAAAATCGCGGGCCAAATTCGAGAGGTCAAGGGTCAGATCCAGGTCGAAACGGTATGAACTGCAATTTTATATGCAATTATTTTTCTCCAAATTATTTCCTCGCTGTTTTCCTTTTTTGTGTGGATAAGATGATGGCCACTCTCATTTTATTTCTCATTCTCTTTCTCTCTTCTTCTTTATTTATCTTCGAATTTGCCAAACGCGCCTTTTAACGGTTTATCGGTTTATCCTTCGCTGCACTCGTGAATTATATTCCTGATCCTTGAGCGCGTTCCGCAGACGCGATACGTAAAAATATACATCAAAGGCGTTGTTTTAACGCGAAGAACTGTAGCGAAGGTTTGCGCGAAAATTTCATCAATGATTCTCTGTTTCTCGCATTCTCGTTTCTTTCATTACACGTAGTATGCATGTAGGTAAGGTGTTTCAGAAAAATTTAATTCACCATTTTCCATCGTGGCAACCTTTAAAAAGTTTGTTTGGATTAAGAGAATGATTCTGTGATAAGATGAGCGTTCTACGTTATATGGAAGATCGCGATCATTTGATTTTGCACTTTTATTCGCATTTTTTTGAATTAGTCAAGAAACACGTTGTAGCACTTTAATTATTATTTCTTTCCTGACATTTGTACGCGATCGAAAAATCGCGATCCATAACGCAACGACAAATCAGCCGGAAATCTTATTATCCTAAATCAAAAGTTCACATTGAATTGTAACTATTTTATGAGATTGAACAAATGATTAAAAAGTCGTCAGATCCACTTATCATATTACAAGTGGTGGGTCTTGTTTGTGCTGTAAATTGATATTACGATCGACGCAGGCAACGGAGAAAAAAATTCATTCGCGATACTTCGTAAATTTAAAAAATTATATAAAAATAAGAATTCAACCGAGCGCCATTTTCCATATAACGTAGAACGCTCATCTTTTCACAGAATCTTTTTTTTATCCCGACCAAGCTTTTTCGGGGACGTCACGGTGTAAAATCGCTGATTGTTTATTCCCGAAACACCCCAACATATTTGTCACAAGTATACTTTGCTCTTCTTTTCTTTGTAAAAATTATTTACAAAAAGCGGGTTAAATTTTTAGCCAATCTCTGCGTACGTAAGTAATTTACCGCAGCGATGTTTTACGCCTTGGGCATCACGCGACTCTTCACCGATTTACCGATTTACCGATTTACCGATTTACCGACCGACCGACTGACTCATCGGAATTGCGTTACGTGGCCGAGAGTGTATAACGACGCAACGACGATGTCGAGTCGCCTCGCTCTCAATGATTACACGATTTAGAACAATAAAATTGTGCAGATTCGCCTGGAAAATTGACCAAGGCGGAGGTCACGATTTATCCACGCGAGCCGGAAGTTGTGCGTTGAGCTTAACCCTCGGTAAGCTGACAAGGTGCGTGTAAAACTAAGAGCTTTCGCATTCGGTATTACGGAGAGAAAGAGAAACGATCGTAGAATGAAATCGTTGTAATTAAATAACGATCACTGTAAAATCTCGCATATTAATAACGATGAGTTACGGTTTTAATTTTAGTCTTAGGATGAGAGAGAGAGAGACAGAGAATTTGTAAAGAAGTCGAAGGAGGAATATCGCTAGGCGCGAGAAGCGAGAGGAAAAATAAGGAGGCGGCTGATCTCTCTTCTCTCGCTCGCTTCTATAGAATTTACGTCAGCGTCCAAAATTAGTCCGTACTAGTCATTGTCCGCAGGTATAGACGTAAGGCGGCTGCGGTGTCGGGTTTAGGTAATTTCGTAATAAGATACTAATTAGAAATGATCGGAAGTTGCGGCCGGCGAGTTACGGTCTGTAATGCATACGTACGTGTATATACGTACAGCGTACGAACCGCGTATAACTGTAACCGAATAACCCAAATAAACTCCCGAGTCTGGGACGTTATACTCGATTCTTTATCCTTCGGCAATTCGTTTCGTTGACACGTGAAGATGTGTGCGGACGACGTAGGTTTTTACGTAGCTACGCGTCTCTCGGATAACAATACGAATACATGTTCAAATATTGTACCGAATTTCAACCTCGAAACGAATCTCATCTATAAACTCGATTTTTACCTCGACGATGAAACGAAAACCGTGTATTCGGATGTTTTATGCAATGGGATCAGATTTCTGGCTTTGTATTGTATTGAATATTGTATAAATAAATTCATCACGGTTTTTTTATTCGTTGATACCGCTGTATTGTAGGATTACACTGACAATTAATTTTATACGTATCTACTTTTTTTTTTTTTTTTTTATTTAAGTGGACTAAAAATCCTTCACGCACACGCGTGTGTCGAAGAAAAATTTCACTTGCATTGGTATATTTTTGGAAGAAAACGGATGTGTCCAGAAATCGTTGGGGTGGAGTTTGAAGTTCCGAAAGCGCCTAGTTTCGAATTATTTGACGGCGAAATTCGAAGTTGAGAGATCAAAGTTGACGAAACAACAAAGTTTCGAACGGTCGGAAAGTCGGCTACTCAAAGTTCCGAGATGCGAGATCTCGAAAATTCAAGTTACGATGGAGCAAAGTTACGAAAAGTAAAGTTTCGGTGCAGAAAAATTAAGAAAGTTAAAATATACTCACACAGCGTGGTTTTTAATCAACGAGTGCGGAACTAAAAATCTTGGATCATTCGGAATTTCGATGTTTCAGATTTTTAATTTTTCTCATTTTATACTTTCGGAACTGTGAACGTCGGTTTTCCGACCATTCGAAACTTTTTTGTTTCGTCAAAGTTTGATTTCTATACTTTAAAAGTTTCGCCAGAAGAAAAAATTGAAATTTGGCACTTTCGCAACTTTTCATATTCGGAACTTCAACCCCGTCCCGAATCGTTTGGTTTCGTTTCACAAAACTCGGGAGCTTTCGACGAGCTTCCGATGATCATCTGGTGCGGAGTGCTTGCAGTTCCTTGCCGATATGTCCGTAGTGGTTTATCTCTTGAAAATATATACCGTGCACGTAACGCGTGTCTTCCGCCAACAGATATAGAAAGACGGACGGATCGTTAGACGCTGTGACGTAGGATCGTTTCTGCGCTGCCAATCCGTGACGTATGTATGTACACATATACGTACGAACACCTCGTGATCATTTTCTCTTTTTAACTCGGTACAGAGGTTGGTTGTTCGAAGAATTTCGTTAACCTTTTTCCTCTTTCATCACCTTTCGGGACATTTTTGCTCACGGTGCAACAACGGATGGCGTTAGTGAAAGATTTCACGAATCAAATCGTTCCATTTAGGGGTGTTGGGTTCGATTTAATTCTTGCCAAATTATTCGCACAGCTTACACTTAGTCTTATTCGTCTTCTTACACTGCGGATAATATAATCTTGACAACCGCACGAGGGAATCGATTTGTGTTAAAAATTTGTTCCGCATGTGTAATATAGCGTAGAACAAGACAAGGTTTCGAATCGTCGTTGAAAATTCTCCTACTCGTTTCTTCGCAATTTTGTCTTCCACTCCCAGATTGTTCGCGTCATCGATCGTTTTTGGCATTGGGTGATTCTTGTAAGCGTGCATACGTAGAAAGTGCGAAGAAGCACGCGTTTAGTTTGGACCGTGTGTGCTTAATGCTCGTCCAACAGCCGGCAGGCAGTCAAGCACGTGTATCGTCAGGCACCCCAAACTCTGAACCCTTATAGCTCTCTAACTTTTCGAGGCCGGAAAATCGATCGGTCCGTTTCCTTTTCTCGGTTTCGCAAAGTTCTTGACCATTTGAGTGACACGTTGTTGCGATGTGTAAACTTTTGTGACATGGTTTTTGGGGTTCGCCGATTACGAATCTGAAATCAGATTTGGAAAATTCAAGATGGTGGATTCAATATTGTCGACGGAAATTTCAAATTTTATAGAGTTCGGTTGTAAAATTCTGTGCAGAGGTTTTCGGGGTCGCTGATATTGGATTCGCTATTTTGAATTTTTTAAATCTGATTTCAGATCCGTGATCAGCTACCCCGAAAAACCCCTGGACAGAGTTCTTTTTTTTTTCGTATTCGATCGAATAATCAGCGACGCGAAAAACTTATAATTTACGTAAAACACGCGTATGCGAGGAGGAGTAACCTTCTCGGAAATGAATCATTCCTTCAATTTTCACGATTTTTTTCAATCAATTTGTTTCCAACGATAATAAATTACATTATATCGCAACAATTACTCTCGAATAGTTCTCTAAATATACAAAAAATGGATATAAAATAGGTGGTAAGAATACTCCAACCATCATGACTCAAAGGGTTGTCCTGAAATAAAGTCAATCCGGTAGTGAACAGTCTTATAAATCGGTCTCGTTTCCCTCGTATATCTATCGATCTATTCGTCCATCCGTTCATCTATCTTCGTTTCCGAATAGTCAAACCACGCGCGTGTTTCGAAAGGTCAAAAGATTGTACATTTATACTATGTTTGTGTGTATATATATACTCGGTCGCTATGGAATATATATTCTCGTGAAACAGGGATCGTGGAATATCAGGTGAACGGTCAACTCGGAGTAACTTGGTTATAATAGTTAACGCGTCCAAACATGCGTATATAGAATAAATTGTAACAAAATTGCATCAGCTGAGGGTGAAATTTCAAACGGCAATTCAAAAATCACCGAAACTATTCGTCGACTGGGCGAGAATTCAATCGGGTAAATGGGTATACGGTTTACATTTAAGAATTCGTCAAAAGTTATTCTTTATACGTACCTTATTGTATACAGTGAGAAAATAGTTTATTTATTATTAACAAACGTATTATTTGTGTGTAACGAAATAAATGTTTCTTTATGATCGTCAAATTTTTCGTCGAGCCAAAGTATGATTTGTTAACCGTTGACAAATCTCCATCGATCATTGTTTGACTCGGTTAAAATTTTATAACAATGAAAACAAAATAATGCCCGGCGATGTTCAGAAAATAATCGATATTCGAAATTAAAAATCTACCATACGAATCGATGCTGTTAAAAAAAAAAAAAAAGGTAAAAAAAATTGACAATCGACGAATCGACACGAAAATATAAGTTTTACATATATTTGCAAGAAAAATTTTCTGTTTATTCTGTTAGCTCGTTACAAAAAAATTTTTTTGTTTTTTAAGAAGAATTGAAATGAAAGCGTGAACGAGTATCGTTATGACTTTATTTAAACGAATTTTTTTTGTCTACAATCTTGATATTTTTATTTTTTTTTAAGGATATTCTCGAGATATATCGGAAAAAGTAAATAATTGTCAAGTACGTATGAAATAGAGATAAAAATTTTCCGACAAATCAATTCCTGTTGTTTTTTTTTTTTGTTTTCTTCTAATAATTATTCCCATATTGCTGGAACGACGCTAATTTTGAAAGTAGAAGAAGAAAGAAAAAAAAAAAACAAACTCAATTTCTGCACACATTTCCCAAGAGACATTTCAGAATCGTTGAACAATTACAATTTCTTTACTCAAACAAAGACATTTTTTGGGGGTGAATGTTTTCATTTTAAAGAAAGAGAAAAAGAAGAAGAAAAAAAATATGTACACACATACGCGGTATATACTTTTCAACGAGAACGAGACGATTTTTCAGTTTAACGGTTCGAATCCAATTCATCGACAAATATATCAAAAATATGAAGATTATAGTTAGGAGGTGGAATCACAGGACACCGTAATCCTCGCAGATAACCCGAATCCTGCGGCGTATCGACTTACTCAACGGCATTTGACACCTTCTGGATGAAGGAAAGAAAGAAAAAAACAAAAAAAGAAATAGAAAAAGAAAAAGCGACGAAGAAGCGAGGGTGGGGAAGGGATTGGAGTAGGAGAGGGGGGAGGATGTGGGTGCCGGCCGAGGAATCGACGACACACCGACTCCGGCCAGTGCCGCTTCGTCTGTCGGACCGACTCGGCGATTCTCCTCGTCGGTTTTGCGATACGTTACGTAAACGCGAATTCGAATTTTTTCACTTATCGCCGATGATTATGCCTGTGCGGTACCGTGATACGAAGTTGTTGTAACAATTGGTGCAGGTACGAAGTGAAAAGGTGCGACGATTATGGATGAATAATTTAAAATAATAAAAATTGAACGATTTTAATGAATTTATTGATGATAATAACAATAACAACAGTGAAATAAAATTGGGCATCGAAGACGCTGGGGGTTGAATACGAAGAAAAATCAATAAACTTCTTTCTCATTTTTTTTTTTTTTTTTTTAATTCGGACAAATATTTAACCAGTTACTGGTACGTATTAATGTTGCAAGAAACATTCGCACAGGGTTGAAATCCGTAGATTCAGATTATAATGTATACATATATGTATATACTCAATTATAAACTCGCGCAATTATTATTTAATTGGGTTTAATACAACTTATACACGTATGTATGTAAATCCTTCCGAGTTTGGATTTTATTTTAATTAGTGGTGTTATTGTTGCAAGGTACGGTTTTATTTTGAAAATTTCACTCTTAGACATTTTGTATATATAACAGAGGTGGAGTGCAGATTGCAGTGCGTCCAAGTTTTTGTGGTTTTCTGTAAAAGGACAGATATATTTCTAGTTTGTCGAGGCGTGATTTGTGCCGGTTCGTTCGTTCGTTCGTTCGTTCGTTGGTTGGTTGGTTCATCCCGGCATCCGCACCTGCAAAATCTAATACGTACAACGCACGTCGCGGTAAATCATTAAATATTATTTATATATACAGTTGTGTGAGAATTTTTGGCAGCGACACTGATTTGTGTCGTCCGGCGAAGTGTCCTGAGGTATAAAATAACATACCGATGTTACACGCGAGTCACGAATCTCGATATTTTAAACAATTGTACACGCATACACCGGATTTTTCATCTAAATCCTAGAATTTACCGCGTGTGAAGGAAAAATTTGATACTCATCGACATTGTCGCTGGATTATTTAAATATTCATCTATCCGCGCAGACCTTCAAGCTTGAACACGTGATTGCTTCGAGAGGTAAATAATTTGTGAAATATTTATTCATATGTTTTTGGATTCGAGTAAATTGTTTGATTTTTTTTTTCCCCCCCTACTTTGGATAATTCACTCAAATTCAAGTCTCCCTGTAAGATTATCCTCACGTTGCAAAAACCCACGCATGAATTATTTGAGTGTGTGTGTACTTGAAGAGCGTGTCCGCTCATCGCTTTATCTGCAGATCGTGAAACACGGTCGAATACGATTAATGTTCACTCACCTTCCCGTTAGGTTCTACCCGTTTCCCGCTCTCGTGACTCGCTTCACTTTTTTTTTTTTTTTTTTTTTTTGCCATGTTACGTATGAGTATTTCATTTACCAGTCTTTACGATATGCAATTTTTACGAACAATTTTCGAGGCACATAATAAACTCTGTAACAGCTTCATTGCGGATTGTTTAAACCTTTGAGTCGTAGTGGTATAAGAATTCTTACCACATATTTTTTAGAGAACTTTGAAGGCATATTTCTTGGTGGTTTTTTGCTACATCTGACAGTATACTGATAGATTTTCAATACCCGAGAGTAATTGTTGCGATATGATGTAAGTTATTATTGTGGGAAACAAATTGATTGATAAAAAACGTGAAAATTGACTTTAATTGCATAAATTATGAATTTTCCGGATCGCTGATTACGAATCTGAAATTAGATTCTTAATATTCAGCACGGCGAATCCAATCAGCGACCCCGAAAACTCCTGAATTGGGTTTTTTGGCCATATTCGATCCGCCATCTTGAATTTTTCTAATCTGCTTCGAGATTCGTAATCACCGGGCTCAAAAACAACAGAATACTACGGCATAAGAATTGACTCGGTACAACAACGTGTGATTGAAATGGTTAAAACGTTTGTACGGTATTTGAAAATAAAATGAAGAATTTGCAAATTATTACATACATCTAGCACTGATTGTACGAGGTTATTCTCATCATTCGGAGAGATTAAAACCCGTCCGAAGCTCACAGCCGAACTTGTTTTTTGGTCATTAGCCGTGCGATATCTGGTATTTTACACGTAAAGTTTAATTTCCGGTAGAGACTGTACCTACCGGTTTCTACCTTACACACAATAAGATAATACGTCAATAGCTGAATCGTACTTTTGACGTAATCGATCCGGGCAAAAAAAAAACGAAGAAAAACAAAAAAACCAGAATGGGAACAAAAAGCATCGGAGAGAATGTGCACAGAATGACTCTGATCGTGAATGAATGGGAAGGAAACCTTACGTAACGACAACTTGGAGTTCGCCTCGTGGTGAAACACGTTGTCGTTCGGTTTGAAGAATTTTTTTTTATACGTATATCTTATATACATGTAATACAAGTTGGATAATTTTCGCGATTCGATCGTTGATCCGCAATTCCGCCGTTTCGACAAATCGCCGCTTGTCAGATATTATAACCATAGTACGTATATCATTCACACGTGTATTACACTGTGCAACTGATGTTTGAAATTTATGCTTAGGATTTGTTTTTTAGGTTTATTTATAAATCTACATAGATATACGCGATTTGCATAAACGGCGATAATGTCTCATTATCCTTTTTCTTGATCTAGTTACAAATTAACGAAAGAAAAAAAATTATCCCACTCGTCGGCGTAATTAATATAATTGATACGTTATAACTTTCGATGAAGTTTATTTTATCTTGTAGTCTTTTTTTTTTCTCTTTACTACCTTCTTCTTCTTTTTCACGAAAGATCATTTTTACATCCGATACGTTACTTATGTATCCGTTCGAGTTTTATTTCATACTATCTGCCTCCAAGCTTAGATCACAGGCGTTCGATTTTATTTTTATTTTTACGATCGATCGTTTCGTACAGTTTGCCGATATCGATCGTTGCGCCGATCAACCTGGAGCAACGCCGTCAAAATGTTCAATTCTCCATTTTCTCCTCTTCTCTTCATCCGTAATCAAAATAATATTGTAACGCCGATACGGAACTCGCGAAAATTGGCGACGAAAGGAGAAAAAAAAATTATTTTACGCTGAAAGAAGAACAAACAATAAATAAATAAAATCCAATCCTTGTGTAAAAATTACAAAAACATATCGGCGGAAAATTTGCTGCCATTCGCGGATGAAGAGGATGAACGAATTCAGGTCATTTTTTTCGCGACCGTCAAGGACGCAGACCTCGAATATATCATCCGTAATGTTGATATAATACAGCCTATCCGAAGCTCGGAAGTAATGTAAGATTTCCCCCATTGTTATCCACATATATATATTATACGTTATACACAAAATATATGTATATTTCTTTTCTTTTTTTTTGCTACCCATTTTTTCAAATTCTTTCCTTTTTTTTTTATCTTTTCGATAGATTCGCAGACGAGTTGTGCGTCGATTAATTACAACGTCAACCCCGCTCTCATACCGCACGATTAATGAGAAATGCCTCAATGAAATTGAATTTTATAAGAAATTTGAGCATTTAATATGCAATAATTTATTTTTTTTTATAATTAATACACCCATCTTATGAATGAACTTTTACGAAATTGAGTACGCGTTATACAACAACAAATTTATACGGTATGTGTTCAGATATTATGCACGTGGTTCAAGAGCACGTAATATATATCTAACTGTGCATATATACGTATAATATATCGTAACAGTCGTTGTATTCTATTATCGATCACCACGTGTATGTGCATACTACATATACATGGTATGTACACATAGTACATATGTAAACCTGTATGACATGCACGTATCATCCAACAGCTCATGGTGCGTGACCTGGTTCACTTCTTCTAGGCTTTCAATTTATTCCCTTCCGCTTTATTCGCCTCCGATCCACGCTGCATGCGTAATATATACAAATTATCTGAAGTGCAGACGCGTGTACATCAAAAGTTGGATATCATCTGTTTACACATACGTATAATATGGATGTAATACCTGATGCACGTATGTTTTCTGCAGTTTTAATTTTTTTTTTGTTTAGTTTCGCTTGTGTACGACAAAATGTTTGATATGAAACAATTACTTTTACGTTAGACAAAAATATTTAAAATAAGAAGAAAAAAACAAAATGCTTTCTGTTTACTATTTCGACGTGTGTATTTAAATGTAATCATAGCAAGAACAATAACGACGATAATGATGATGACGATGATGATTATAGGTTTAGGCGGGCATTGTTTCATCACTTGAGAAACAATGGCAACGATATGCGCACGATAAGATTGGTGAAAATTTTTGAACTTTGCTGCTGCAAATAGCGTTTCCCCCTTTTTGTATACACGTATACATGTGTACACTGGTGTACGTATTGCGCGCGTGTGTGTGTGATATATAAAAAAAAACTATATAAACTGCACCGAGAATGAGAGAGAGAGAGAGAGAGAGAGAGAGAGAAGAATTGTGAAAGTTTTCAGTGCCAGGTTGTTAAGGTCCAGGGGATAAATATAACGCGTTTCGAAGAGACAAAAGGAGGCGTGGAAAGTTGAGTTAAAAGAAAAAGAACACGATACAGATATGTATAAAAATTAATCGTTATAGCAATTACGTTTGTATCTGTGCAAAGTATTATACCTATATTATATGCTTCGACTAGGCGTTAATTTTTTTTTACATTTTATCTATTTTTCTTCGACGATCGTTCGGACGTGAAAATCGAATGTGCGAGATTAAAAATGAAGGGGAAAAATGAAATTGAGTCGTGTGGAAATGAAAAGAGATAGGGTGCGTGAAAAAAAGGGGGGGGGGGGCGAAAATACGATGTAGAAGCGAACGCAGAGGGACGTGGCAAATGTTTTACACAAGAGCGGTGTTCCGGTAGAAATGCCGGTTAAAACTACGAGTGGGGAGGAAGCAGATGTCACGCTTCGCAGAGCATTTCTGCTGCTGTTGCAGGTGCCGGGCATCCATCGCTCGTACGTACGTACCTGTACATACATCGCGTACGGCAAGGTTCGTTTGTCATTATACATATGTCCGTACGTATACAGATGTACGGGGCATTCCACGTCGACGGAGTAAACGGTCGACCGTGACATTTTCTTTTTTATTTCATCAGGGATTTTTCCCTTTACGCTGGTTACTAACCCTGAAAATAATATCAATATTTTCTTCGATCGTCAGTCTTTACCCTGTGAATTTTTAAACTTATCTCGGAAATATCCAGAATTGATTTTTATGAGACGAGGAGAAAAAGAAACCTTTGGCTTTCGAGACAAAACATTTTAAAAAATCTTTGGATAAAGGCGAGTGATTGAACAAAGTACAACATTTTTTTGGAACCTTGTCAGGGTTCGGAAATTACGTAGGAAAAATCCTTGGTGATATTAAAAAATGTCAGGGTGAAGCGTTTGCTGAGTTGGCGTGGAATGCTCCGTATGTACACGTACACAGACACTCGTGAATTTCCAGAGCTTGCGCAATTCCGTCAATTCTGCACGTTGATGTATTAGAAATATGTATAAGGTATTATAACGTACGTTAAAAATCCGTTCAAAGGTTCGGTATTTTGTTCATCCTTTTTTTTTTTTAAATTCACATCTATTATTATGCTTGATTACAACCGTTTTCCGAACAGTGTTTGAAACAACAAAATTTTGTACGTATATGTGTACAACAATATACATGTAGGAATTTTCCGAACGATGCACCGATGAACCGTAATAAAGTAATTGGCATATCTAATCATATTTTGGATAAGCAACTCTTGAAGACATTATAAAAATCAATGTGTATTTTTTTGTTTTGTCCCTCTCAACGCTTCGTTACGTGGTTCAAAATTTATTTTACGAACTTTGAACTTTGAATTGTTACCATTGTGAAACAGGTATACACGCAGATGTTGAAAAATCGAAATGTAATCGTAGTATAATAATGTCTCGGCACAAAATGAGTAATACAAATAACGAGACCAAATAGAAAATGGAAATAATATATATTTATTTGGAATCAATGGGTATTACGACGAAGGAAATTGATCCATTGTTCATGTATAATGAAATGTAATTTATCAATTCGTGCGTTGAATTATAACAATCATCTACGTGCACGGTCTGCCGATAATATCTCGATGACGACGGGATATTTTTATTGTTTTTCTTTTATTTTGTGTGTGTGTGTGTGTGTATCCTTTGGAGGATTTAAATCGTGCACGCCTTCAGGTTCCCGAGGTCGCCAGGTTTTCGACGGTTCCCTCGAGCGACACGGAATCCGGTCGTTCGTTCGCCGGCTTGCGGACTTCCGGGACAATAAATCGAGCCGGTCTGCCCGCCATGCCGTGCCGAGCCAACGCACGGATTCTGCAGGGCTGCAATGCAAACCGAATTGTCGTCACGAGGCTTTACGCTCCACTTTTTCGATTTTTTAATAAGAACTGAGAGAAACAATAACGCTTCCTTTTTTTTTTAAACTTTTTTTTCTCCAAACAAATCAACGTCAAGATTAACAATCTTGCAAATCTTGGATTTCAGAGCTTTAAGCCGTCCATTCGATACTTCGTAGTTTCGTAAAAAAAACTCGAATTTCTAAACTTCAAGTTTTCGAAACTTGTCAATTTTCGTCCATCAAACTTTACCGCCCGCTTCTTACACGCGTCGTCTTTCGAAACTGATTGTGAATTACACTCGCGGCTCGTCTGTTACGCCGTATTGTTTAAACAAGGTATATGAATTAAGGGCGTTTCGTGCGCCGAATATCGAGGTCGAATTACCGTCTGCACCCTTATTCCTATCGCTACGTAATATATGTTGGTAACCAACCGTCTGTCGCCGATACGTGTAGCGCCTCATTTACCGCTTCGGGTATACATAAAGCTGTATGTACCTATGCATATGGCTATGTTGTATGTATTCAAGTGTGAAAATAGGCGGTAGGCGTATGATCACGTGCGGCGCGTGCCGAGAATCGCGAAACACCTGCCCAAATTCTTAACTCCATCGATGTTTTATACTTGTCTACGTATAATTTGACCATTTTATATAAAAAAAAAAATAAGAGGTGAGCAGTTTTTAAACGTCGGTTTAATCAGTCGCCAAATTCACGTGCTTCGATGAACAAAACAATTTTCTTCAGTCATTTATAATTAATTAACGAACGATTTATCGATGCATTTGTTCACTTACTCGCGGTGTAATTGTATACCTAGAGGTATAAATATTTGTCAGAAAATGACTTTAATGCCGTTGATTTCGGATTTGAAAATAAATAAACCGAAATCATTAAACGTATGCATGGCTTTTGGAAAGTTTGTTGATAATCTGGGAATGTATTATACATGTATGTATACGTATATTATACAGAGTGAATTTCTAACGACTGTACGGTTCGTTGTATGTTAAAATTTAACGCGCACGCGCACCGTTCTGATATCAACTGTTTGCCAGGGCGACCAACCGTCGCAAGTGTAACATAATTGTAAAACAATTTTACGAGGTTGAAAGTTAGTGACGTTATCGCAATGAAACGTCAGGGGAAAAATCATTATTGTGCAATTTCCGAACGACTTTCAAGGTATTAACTTTTCGAAGTACACGAGTTGGTACGTTTTGTTTATCATGGTTTACTAAATTTCAGATAGCTAATCTTCGATGTAGGCGAAGTAACGCGATTTTTGCAAAAACATGCATCGTTTTACCGTAACGTTGCTAATTAACTTCACACTCGTGAAATTTTGACAGTCGAAAGTTGAGCGTAGTTGCCAACCTACAACTGTCAAAATTTGTTAGGTTACATTTACGAAGGTTGGTCACCTTGGCAGACTGTTGGTATCGGAATGTGGCGCGTGCGCGTTAAATTTCAGCAGACGACGTACCGTGCAGTCGTTAGCGATTCACTCCGTATATCTATACACACACATATGCACATTATACGTGCAACGTACGTTACACGCGCCAATTAGTCAAGTACAGAGCTACTCGCAATCAGCTCGGCGCACATGAAAAATAATTCGGTACGATTCATTCGTCACAATTAAAGTCTCGTTAAGTCGAGTGACCGCGGCCAGTCAAGGCTGTGCCTAAAGAGAGCTATAAGCCTATCCTAAATGACGAGGAAAGCCGTTCATATATACCTACCTTACGTACGTACGTACATACATACGTATATTTATGTAAACTACGGTGCGATCCGATATTAGCTTCCAGCGCTGTCAACAATATTTTATTCGCGAGTAGCTCTGACTCCGTTCTAGGGAGTTTTTAGCGTTAAAATAGGTCTGAATTGAAAATATTCGGGATATGGCTGCATTTTTTGTCTACAGGGATTTTTTACCCTCAGGAACTTAAATCTGAAGCCATTTTTGAGCTGCATAGCCGGTGTTTCGATAAAATAAAAAAAAATGTGACGTTTTGTGCGTTTTCCTGAAAAACTGCTATCGATAAGTGAAAAATGACCTGACCCAACGCTTATTGTTTGAGCGGAAAATTCTACGTCGAATTATGTGAAGATATGTCGGAAACGGAATCTGATCAACAAATTGAGAATAAAGAAATTCTACTTATCGACGGTATCTGGGGAATTTTGACGAGATGATTTCTTCTCTCTTAATTTGTTAATCCGATTCCATTTCCGACATATTTTGACGTAATTCGATGTAAAATTTTTCGCTCCACACGATCGTCGAGTCATTTTTAATCTATCGACAGCAGTTTTCGAGGGAAACGCAAAAAACGTCAACTTTTGCTGTTCTCTCGGAACGCCGTTTATCCAACTCAAAAACGACTTCGGATTTGAGTCTCTGACGGTCGAAATCTCCTGTAAACAAAAACGAAGCCATGTTCCGAATATTTTTAATTTTTTTTTTTTTTATTGCGTGACAACAGACTCGGTGCAAACGATGTTCGTGTACCTGGAGGCCTACGGTAGCACCGATGTCTGTCCGATTGTAGGCTAATTGCGGTCACTTCCGTCACGTTGCGTGTCACCTATAATGCGGTACGAATAAGGAAGGTTCGGTTCGGACAAACAAGCCAGCCAGCTTGCTCGTATCAGTGGTAGACGTATCGCGTTTATTTATGATAATATTTTTCCAAATATATTATCATTTACGAACGGCAGTCTCCTTATACCATACGTATAATACGTCTATGGGGCATTTAGTTACAAATCTAACGGGTTTTCGTTAACTTCATTTTCATTTGGTTGGATATTCTTCAGACTATAATAAATCAGTCCTGGAAGTCTCGAATTTTTATTACACAAGGTAAGTGTACCAGTCATCGACACGCTTAGACACAATTATTGACTCACTTATTTTACAAAATTATTAATTTATGGGAGAAATTGTGGAATTTCTCGATAGCTAAAACAATTGCTAGAGATTCGAGTCAGTCGCTAAATATTTATTTTTTGGTTATTTTAAAACCGAAGATCGAACAGATACAACTAAAAAAGGATGAATAACTGTGGAACGGGGATTGAGTTACGGATATTCGACAATTATTAATACAAACTTTCATCTTTTTCGAATTCTCGATCAATTGTCAGAAATTTAATTTTCTTCACCTTTATTTCTTATTTGAGTAATTTCACAATTTTAAATATTCAAAATTCAATGTTCAATCGTTTGAAACATTTTGCAAAAAATCCAGAAATTTTCTCAGTCCTTAAGAATCACATGCTAAAATTATTTGGAAAAAATATGAAATTAATTTTGAAGAAAACTTTTCATAAGTCGTGTGCTTTTTTTTTAAGAAATATATTGAATTTCGTTGGAAAAGAAACAGGCATTAGAAAATATGTAATAGTTAAATACGATCCTCTAGCGGTTTACCAAAGTTTCTTCTGATCTATTCCGTAACTTTGCTTTGCCTCGAAGCTGAAACTTTCCCTCCTTGGAATAATTCTATCTCTCTCTCTCTTTCTTTCTGACGCTCGATCCTCGTTCGCGAATCAAATATCCGTAATATACATGCACGTATACCTGCATTATACATAAACGTATGTTGGACAAAAATTATTGTTCCCGCGGCTAAAGCGAATCGGATCTGAGAGAGTTCCAGTTGTCTCTTGAAGCTGTCGTCTCGAATACGAGAAAAACGGGGCTTGGTTTTGACCACTGATTATTTTCGTGGTTTCTATACCTCCTCAGTTCCACAGACAGACTCGGCTACTTGGGGTTTTCCGTGTAATATTACACCTTTCCAGTTACACGTTACACACAAATAAATACACACACCTTACATAAAATTTGTCCGCGCATTTAACCACCACCACCACCATCATCATCATCATCATCATCATCATTATACGCGGTATATGTACGAGTCGCTCTGCTTTCCCTCGTAGAGCCTCGATCCGATGGAGATAATAATATAATAATTCCTCATCGCGTAGCTGCCTCCGGTTTCGAATAAACTTGGTAAAAAAAAGTGTCGTCTTTTTTTCAGATACTTTTCGTTCAGACACCTTGTATATTGTATAAAATAGTTTTCTTTTTACTTACTTTCATTGTCAACGAGAAGAAAATTAGGTTTGTTTGAGGACGAGTGTAACAACAGCTACTGCATTAGTTGGATAATTCCACGTTTCTTACTCGTCAAAATTTATCGAGTAAAAGTAAGGTACGATATCATACGCTTGTTGAAAAGAAAACTTGGATCGATTCAATTCAATTTCGTCGCTGTATCCACTGAAGATAATCAAATATAGCAATAAATAAAAAGGCTGCGATTAAAAGTTGAATAAAATTTTATTAAAATTCATCCTGTGGCAGGGCAATGTGTGTTAAATACGGTATAATGTAGGTAGGTATGCTCCAGTATGTATATATATAACGATTCTATTATCGAATCGTTAATGTTTATGTTTAAGGTGGCTATTTATTACATAATATATCCACACACGACGCAGGTACCGTAAAACCTTTTAATATGTATATATTCCGAATGACGCCGGTGTACGATTAAAGTTTCGCGAAGTTGGTCGAACACACAAAACGATTCGAACTTATCGCTGACCTAGGCATGACTAAACCTTACGGTATATACGCTTTAATTTATATTGTCTTTAAATTTAGAATTTGAGGTCGGCGTGATTCGCGGCTGGCGAGCAAGGAAGTGGTAAAAAAAAAAATAAAAAAATAAAAATACAAATTCAGAGGATAAAAAAAGAAAAAGAAAGGATTGAAAAAGAAAAAAAACGACAACAAAGAATACGACCAGAGAAAACGGCGATTCGTCGCGAAATACAAACGATGCTGTATTTATTGTCTCAGAATTGCATATATATATATATATATATATATATATATATATATATATATGTATAGACGCGAGCGAGAAGAACGCGACAACGAAAATTAGACGATTATTTTATCGTCGCGTGGGGGTTGAGCTTCGGTTTTATCCTCTGTAATTATATATATATCGCCGCTTAATTTACACAAACGTCGATCAGTCGGGTCATATTCGACCGCAGCTGGGTTTTTTTTTCTTTTTTCTTTTTTTTTTTCTCTCTTTCAGTTCAAGCGTCGCTGCGTTTTAACGAAAATTGATAAAATGAAGACGGAAAGAAACAGAAAAATAATTAGAATTTGAAGTGAAAACGAAGCATGACGGTTGAACTTACGGAATCATTCATACGTTATAGGTCAACGCAACTTTGCTACAACGCATGGTCATTAACGCAGTCTCGTTTGTCACGTGAATAAGAAAAGAAAAAAAATTTTATCGATCAACGGTAAAATTTAATCATCTGGCCTAGCTACATATTTGTTTTAGACTTATTATTACCGTTTCTTCCTCCTAATCGTGGGCAGTACCGGCAGATCTATTACATTATATATACATATATATACATATATATGTATGTATGTATGCATGTATGTATACGTGTATAATACGAGGGAGTGAGTTAGCTTTTGCCACGGAGAATACATACTCGATGGATTATTTTTGGATCGATATTGCAAACGCCTCCTGGTTTTTTTTCTTTCTTTACTTTTTTTACCATTTACATTTTTACTTTTTTTCTCTTCTCTTTATTCCGTATCGCGTGTTTGTCTCGTACGCTTCATTTATGTATAACAATAACAGTGTCGATTATATAACCGAACTGATTCATTCATCGTTCTGTTCGCAACCGAAGAATCGCAATCGTTATGCATGAAAAATTACTAAAGCAACGTTACTCCTCATAGGAAATATGTAATACAATATACATATATTACGATATTCTCAGTTGGTTTGATTTTTACTCTTTCTTTTTTCCTTTGCTTCGCTATTCTTGTCGCACGATATTGACACGTAAGAACCGGAGACGTTCTAAAAGTGTAATAACTCGACGGGAAAACATTCCGCTTTCTAAAATTCATCTAAATCGGAAATAATTTATATTAATATCTGCATGTATATATGCACGAATTGTTTATAATCATCGATACACGTCTTAATATAAATTATTTCTGATTTAGATGAATTTTTTACTGAGTCTTTAACGATTTGTTGAATTGCTTGTTTTATTTGATAAATTATCTCTGCGACGTATACATCGTATATACGTATATTATAAGTATGTTTATAATACGATAGTAATGATAATGTGATACAAATGCATCGGAAAGAGTGATTAATTATACTCTTTTCTTTTCTTCCGATCTTTCGGACATAGAGTATTTATATTATTATATCTATACCACACGTCGCGGAAGAATGACGTTGGAATTCATAGCAAAAATGGTGAATAGAAAGTAAATAAAAGTAAGAGACAAGAAACGAGCCGCGGCGACTAATGAATCCGAAGACAATGGCCGACGACGACGTCACGGCTACGAGTTGCGAATATGTCATTAGTGGATATTATACGCGTATATTTATATATTGTGCGCAACATCCCTTACATTACTATCGCAATATTTAATCACGCGTATCCGTATGTAATTAATGCATGCGGAGACGAAAAGACGAAGCGCACGTCAGCTGTGCCGAATACCAAAATGGAATTTATACGCAGTTGATTCATCGGTTGATTATTTTTAAGTTATTCATTTGTCAATTCGATTTATTCGTTCGAGCTATTACGGACGGAACGAAAATACACACGCCTAATACCGAATTATTTTCCGGCGAAACCTTCGAGTAAAGAAATTAAACTTTGAAGAAACAACAAAGTTTCGATTGGTCGGAAAGCCGACGTCTCAAAGTTCCGAAAATTCAAGTTACGATGGAGCAAAGTTACGGAGAGTAAAGTTTCGATAGGGGAAAATTTGGAAAATTAAAATATACTCGGGCAGCGTGGTTTACCGAACGAGTGGGTGGAAAAAATTGGCAAATCCGAAAATCAGAGTGACCAGGATTACGAACGTAAAAATATCGAAAATCCAAAACACAGAACGATCAAAGAAGTAAAATTTCATCGAGTCAGAAATTCACGGGACTGAAAATCTTGGATCATTCGGAATTTCCATGTTTCATACTTAAAAATTTTCTCATTCTCACACTTTCGGAACTTTGACACGTCCTTTCTGCATTTTGTACTTTCGGAACTTTGAGCGTGGGTTTTCCGATCATTCGAACCATCGTTCTTTCGTCAAAGTTTAAGTTCCGAACATTTTAAAATTCGGAATTACAACCCCGCTCCAAATTAAGCGCTTGGAGAAAAAATCACTTCGTTTGCAGGAGTTGTCAACAAATAATATCATCATCGTCAACAAATATTCCGTTCGCAACGTTGATGTATCGCAAATTGGGAATGTTCGGCTTACCGATAATTTTCCGTATCTTATATATTACATTGCGATCGAATCGCGCTGCTGCTGAGAAAATCTCGAAGCACGAAACGTCGATCGGTTCATCTGCGCCTCGAGATGCTGGTGTTGGCGCGTACGAGCGAGATAACCTTTTGCTCGAATCTTCTCACGCATGCCGCCTTGGCAGCTAGCGGGGCAGTCTGATCGAAAACAGAAGGCTTTGGATTCGATCCGTGGCAGACGCGATCATCGGAGTATAAAATATGTGTGTGTGTGTGATGATGAATGAAAAGATGAGAAGATATATATATATCTGCGGGACGAAAACCGCACGAATAACGCACCACAAAACGCACCGTGATTTCTTTTTTCTTTCACGATCGAATCGTAATCGATTGGTCAAGTATTTGCCAATTTTTCTGGTCACGTTCGAGCAATTAATCCCTCGTTTCATCATCCGCCATGCGAAATAGATCATCGATCAATCGACTAATGATTGCGATTTTCTTTTCTTTGTCGCAGGGACCGAGTCCGTTATTGGTACGTTGCAACGAACGAGTATCCTGACTCATAAGTAGACACTTCTTTACACAGTATCTTGTTCGTTACGTTATTACTGTATATTCTAAATCGAAAGAATTTACTGTACCAATAACTGACAAATCTTTTATCGTTGTACGTTTGGAGACTAATTTGACTATATGTACCGATGATACGTATGTACACACACACACACACACACACACATAAATATACACACACACCTACATATATATATATATATATATATATATATATATATATATATATATATGTGCAGAGAGAGAGAGATAAAATTCCGCTAGGAGATGTTTACCGGCGTAATTACCACGCTGCTGACGAACGAAAACAAATTAGTCATTAGTGGTTCTGGGCAGTTTGGACTTAGGAATACTATACCACCGCTGCTAGCACCGATATGAGGTCTCGACCCTGAAATTTTGAAACGGCGAATCTTGACCTCAAAACGTTGTCTGTGTCGTTGTGTCGTACCTACCTATACAATAACGATGTAATCGCAGCCTCAAACCTAATCGCGATAAGGAGAGTGGTTAGCAGCTGAACGATGCAATAATTTATACGGCAAATCGTTGAACCGAACGATAACCGACGTCAAGGATAAACCGTATAATAATAAAGAGGAGGTCAGAAATGGGAGGAAATGTATTTGAAACAGTAAAAAAGAGAACGTACGTCAGTCATTCGTTCGCAGGTGATTCAAGACGAGGTTTCAGTCTGCTGCTGCAGAGTGCGACAATAATGAAATACCGGCGTGCAATTTGACGACGCAACTCGAAGAAGAAACAACGACGAGAGTGTATAATGGGAAAATGATACACACGCGCGGTTCGCGTTTGGAAATTTGTCAGGAAAATTGCTACCTGCAGGCATAACGCGTGACGACGCGTGATGACGGTTGTAGAGAATCCTCAACGGTAGAAGATTTTTGTCCTTTGCCACGTCTCCGTTCTTGTATATAAAACGAGTTCCGATTCGTCCGGCATGCGTAGAGTGAGTCGGTCGATGAAGGACGCAACAAAGCGATCCGCGCCCAAAGGGAAAAAGGAGAAAAAGATTGACGAATTTATTACGTATATTTTTCATATCGTTGAAGAAAATAGAGAAACTTGTCTCGATAGGCAGTTTTTACAGGCGGAAAGCCTAAGTTTGCCCTAGATATTAAGAACTCGCGATCGGCACTCAAAGTCGGAACTTTACAAAGTTATCTGTACGAGTGTCGATGAACCGAAATAACCTTATTTTACTCTCCGGTGGTTATAATATAATATCACCGCACGATGCTTTTGGTAATTTATAAACAAGCACGCGTTGTGACGAATGTCTCTGTAAGAATGGCGTCGTCGTGCCTTTAGCAAAATTTTGTCACGTTCCGATTTTTTCTTACTTCTTTATTTATATTTCTATTTAGCAATTACACTTCAACACCGGACTAGATGTTTGATACAAAAAAGGCATCGGTATTCAATTTTTCTTCGTTTTCTTCTTCCGTTATCTTTACTTACATACATATATGTATACATGCAACATACCAGTCCGAAATCTAGGACGTAAACATCACGCCCTTTACGATCACAATGACAACAACAACAACAATAATAATAACAACAACAACAACAACAACAACAACAACAACAACAAAAAATATCTTGGGTAGGTGTAAATTGAAAATTAGACATAATTCGTTCGTTGCGTGTCGATTGTACCTATGCACGTATGTATGTACCTACCTACAACGTTGTATACATATACGCGTGACGTATAAAGTGCCAGCAATTTGTTAATCTTGCGTTATCGTTATTTATCATCGTCTTTGTCGTCGCGTTTACTTGCCGTATATATATACGTATGTATATACGTTCGTTGCCTCCATACCCACCGTAAACATACATGTAACACAAGCATAAGGTTATATCTAGCAACTCTCGTTCCGCGGATAGTCTCGCGGTTGTAATTCTCGCGTGTTGAACCGTTTCTTTCGCATCGCGTTATACAGATGCGTGATAAAAGAAGTAAGGCGAAAAAGAAACAAAATAGATGGAAAAACTGCCGGAGAGCTAACTGGTTTTAAGACCATCTCTTTCTCTCTTATTCTTTTTCTCGGCGTGCACCATATGTATACATATATATTCCAAGGCGTAAAGTATTTGTAAATTGCGAACTTAACTAGCACGGATCAAGGACCACGTTCACAGATCATCTCATAGGTTTCGTGAGTACGATACGCATGTATCACATGTAGTACAATGCACGTTGTACGTACAAATGGCATTTACGCACGCTTCTGCGTATCGTATGTAAGACGGGCAAACTCGAGATGATGATGATGACGATCGTGACGATATAAATTGTACCGTCATTTAGGAGAATTAAGTTAGCGATGCGACTTGTTCGCCATTCATTGGCTAGCCGGTGTTATCCAAGAGTCGAAGCATATGCCTTATTTCATTAGGTTACCCGTATCACCGGCAGCGTGTAGAGCGATACGAAAGACAATTGTAACGTATCGCTAGCTTCACCTCGTCGTGTGTGACTGATTAAAATTCGCGAGTGTAATCGCGAATTGTTTTTTTTTTACTTGTTTAGCTTCCGTTAACCCTGCCAGTCACAGTGAGATGCTTAGCCAGTTTTTCTTTTATAAAAAAATAAAAAAAAAAATAAAAAATTGAAATTTGCATTTTTTTCGACATTTGTTTAGCTCGCGAGACAAAAACTCGTGATTATCCTAGTTGTGCTTTTTCAGACATCACGTAACATTAGGTTATATTCAATATTTCGGCTCGACAAAAGTTCACAAAGTTAGTTTGAATGTCGATAAATCTGATGTGAAAATTGTAAGAAACTTTATTTCAACGGTTTGTCTTAAAAAATAACAAAAAAAAAACAGCCATCAGACTAGGCGACCACCTTAACCCGTTGTGACTTGGGTTCGATGTCGATTATCTTGTGACTCCATCGACGGCACTTCCGTTGAGGTAGGCCATAGTTATAACCGGACTGCCTCCGAAGTTTCTCGTACAATATGTACGATACACCTCGCATGCAAATCTTGTTGCATATAATTGCAATATATCTTCCACACGGATTACCAGCAGCTGCAGCCGCTGCTATTCGATGCATCGAACCTTAAGGTACGAACTTTTACGCCTCTCGAAGATTGCGACGAAGAAGGCGGCTCTCAACTTCCCTTTAATTTTAAATAACAGATAAACAAGGGGCGATATTACGATCCGACATCGTTTTTTCTCCACAATTTTCGCACTCACGTGAATTGGATCAAGTATTTCAATATAATTCGAAAAAGAATCTAAAAGCGAAAAGAAGAGAAGAGAAAAGTGAAGGCGGAAAAGAAGGCTGGACGGGTGATTTTCTTCCTCGGGTCTAAAGATACGACGAGAAGAGGGAATGAAAAATTATTTACCCAATTGCAACGCGTCACGGACCGTCGGATATAATTTCGGCACACGTGGTTTAATACACACGCGGAGTCGAGGTTTATAACAACTGCATCAACTTGACGCGCTTGTACGTGCACCACCGCTATCAGGGGATGGCCTAGAGGGGGATTCGAGGAGGCTGAAAACCGGCTTGATTACCGCGCTGGTAACACCTACGCGAATCGGTGTATGTCGGACATGCATATTCTGCATGGCCAGCCGGTGCTATATTTAGAAACAACACAACGCGCCGCCGTTGAGAAGCTCCGAGCTCTCCTTTACTTGTCCCACCGTCACTTACGTTCGTACCGCGGACTGCCGCAGGTATCGGACCATTATTTAAACATTTTTTCACCAATCGTTGCCGTAATCATCGTTTTCCGAACTTGTACCCACTTCGCTCGTGAAGCTGAAACCGTCAGCCAGACGCGTTAAATTTTTTAGAAATTGAAACACGCAGCTCAGTTTTATCCTCGTAATTGTACAAAGGTATTGGCGGTTCGAGGTATTTCACATAATTCGTCACGCTCGTTATTCACTGCCTTATTTGAACGAACTTTGGAATCTTTGCTGATAATTCTGGCTCTCAGCTTCAGCCTCGTCTTGCACTCCGACAAAGCTTATACGTTAAAGTTTTGTATTCTCCTCAATTTGGTCGGATCAGTGGACAATGAACAAATACTCCGTCGTTCGTCCCAATCACATTCTTCAAAACAATGTATTATAACCCATCAATCGCGTGCCGATGAAAGATGTCCGAAACCTGATGAAACCTTTTGTTCAACAACGAACGTCCGTCCGTTACGGTCAAGCACTTTGTCAAATCAAAAATACACGTCTTTGGCTTCTCTTGAATGAAAATTTTGCCCACTATCCGTGGGACGGGTTCCCGGGAGTCACTGGGTTAAAAAAATAGAAAAAAAAAAAGAAGGAACGTATCCTGGGGACGCGTTTTTTAACACGTGACGACCGTTAACGCCGGGCAATCGAGTCGCTAATCAGCTGGCTGGTCCACCTCGTACATCGTGCACGTCGGCTTTGCGGACTGCAATTCGTTACCGTTCCGAACCCCTCGCGTTCGGTTATAGACCTGCGGATATGCGGTCGATGTATCCTGCCCATGACTAGCATTCTGCCGCGGTCTATAAATGACTCGTATTTTCGATCATTAATCGTACGAATGATTTTTAAAAAACCTTTCCACTTTAAAGAATGTTAAAATTGATTGGAATAATTTTGAGAATCCAATGAAAGAAATATCATAATTCGTGTATCTGGTCACGTACAAGATGATTCATCGTCGCGTCTCCGATTTTCTTTCGAAGAGATCGTCGCAGTCGCGAATCAACAATCACGTTTTTCACGTGGCATTGCGCGGACCGTTTCATCGGTACGAAGAGAAATCTTTCCGCTTGGTTTAAGATCTCCTATTTCAGCCACCTAATATACGCTTGGCGATTCTGTTATTGGTAATTAATCGTTGTTTTTCAGGTTGGCCACGCATCGCCACCTCCGCCAGCACCGAATAACGCCAACCAACGAGAAAGCTTGCCGGCTCCGTCCCGTGGACCGAGAACTCTTCTTCTTCGACGTGGTGAAAATGGCTTCGGATTCACTCTGCGACACTTCATCGTCTACCCGCCCGAGTCCTGCTACGTAAGTCGGATAAAAACAAATTTACTCGGTAACCGCGCGGTCGTCGTTTTCTACCCAAATTAAATCGTTTATCACGAACGATCGACACTGGACGGAAAAAAAATTCGAGAAAGTCGATCGAGGCTGCTGCTCAAGGGGGGGGGGGGGGAGGGGGGTTCATTTTCTTTAAAAAAAAAAAGCAAAAACTATGGTTTTAGACCGTCCGAGATGTACACCTCACCCCCTTAATGGGGGTTTAAAACTGCAGTTCTCACGTCGAAAATGACTAAACGCGGTTGCTCCAATGATATACGGTTTAATTAACGATCGTCCTTGGCTCTCCCTTATTACACTCGTGCCTGTATATCTGTGTACAAGAGTTACACGTATCGGCAAGTTGAGAACCGGACGAATTGCGTATCGGTAGCCGATCGTATCGGAAGACCACGTTCTTAATTGTCAGTGGCCATCGGGCTGTGCCCGTTGTACCTCGATCCCTTGCCATCACCTTCTACCACTGCAAGGTCTTGCAGGCTATTCGAGTACGCGCGTATAAGACGCATAAATTTTTGTCTACCTACCTCATACGTCTCTGCCTTCGTGTATTTTACTCCCCCTCTCCTCCTGCCCGCATCCTCTTCTGGTGTAATATGCCGTTCCCCATATACCTTTTGGGGAGATAATTAATACTCGAATGACCTGAAATGTTTTTCTGCACGGTACAAAGTTGCACCGAGTAGGCATACGCGCGAGTGAATACCTACGCGTGTGTGTGTGTGTGTGTATATATGTATACACATGGTACACCGTACCTACGCTCTTTATTTCCATTTAACGAAGGCTGCAGAAGTCTTTGGTAGCGTTTCGCGTATTCGCATCTCTCCCTATATTGTCTCGTTGTTGTTTCGAAAACATATAACGCGTAACCCGCAGGCTGCCGAGTGAAATCGAAGGACGCGTTTCGCAATCATTTCGCGAAACAAACTATTATAGGATTCGGTAACGTTGTCCTGACGGATGATGAAAAATGTGCGACAGATACGGAAATGAAAATAAAAAATTAGTAACCGTCGACTTTTTTCCAATTAATCAGCAGATGTTACCGGGACACGAGCGGGCCAGGATTGACGAGCCGATGGACACGATCTTCGTGAAACAGGTACGCGCCAATTCTCCGGCATCGGAAGCCGGGCTTCGGACAGGGGATCGAGTCGCGTCCGTCGACGGGGTGCCGACGAGGGGCGAGCAGTACGCTCGCGTGGTCCAGAGGATACAGCAGGCGGGTCCTTGGCTACGTCTAATCGTCGTTTCCAAGGACGACGACATCTTGCAACGGGTGAGAATTCCTTTTTCACGCATTTACTTCTGCATTCGTACAATGGAGAGATCTTCCGACCTTTGATAGATTTCGGGGTAGCCACCTGGAATACTTGGAAAACGCGAAAGTGTCGGGGTATTTTTAATTTGCTCATGGAATAAACTGAAAATATCAGTTTTGCGGTCATGGGAGTTGGATATGATTTTTTTGAGGTACGGCAAGGTTACTTTGTTTTCGTTGAGAAAACGCAAATTTAATTCGATTTGAATTTGAAACGAATAAGCTCAACGATTTCGGCTTTGGTGACTTACCAGAATTGGGGAAATGTCGGAGGAAACTTGGTCTTGGATCGTGGAAAAAATCTCATAATGTCGTGGAATTTTGTTCCCGAAAATTTGTGGCTACCCTGAGTTTTCTCGGCGCGGTGTAACCTACGTTAAGAAATATCTCCGGGGACTTATTTTTCTCTTTGAACCTTCACCTCTCGGTGATAACGAAATGTTTGTAATGCGTACAGAATGGTTAGGAGGGCATAATTGGATCCGGTTCGTCGCACCGTGATATTCGCAGCCTGTGTTTGATCGGCTTAGCGCTACTATTGCCGTAATGAATCCTTACGTCCGACAGACTGAGGAGAGGCAGGGTATCGATTCAATTATAGAATCCGGAGTAAATTCAATTCCCCTGCCATTGCAACAACGCGATTCGTTTTTAATTGGCTTGTACGCGGTGTTTCTGTGGGGGGAAAAAATACGAATTCGACTCGGGCGATATTTCTGTCTTCTGATGTAAAAAATTTTCTCGAGATATTACGATCAAGTGTAACGTATTTGTTTAACCGATTATTTGTTTCATCGCACAGTATTTTGGTGAAACGGCACACAATCCCGAAACGAATCAACGACCTCGACTTCGCTCGCCGGACAGAACGTCGCAGAAGCAAAGGAGATCGACGAGCATGATACCAGGTCCGACACCCAGGAGCCGACAATCCTGGGTCTGTTCTCCACCGGGTTCCGAAAACCAGGGTACAACCCTTCATCCGTACAAACAACAGAGAGAAGAAGTCTACAAGGATACTAAAATGCTAGCACCGACCCAGCGGAGGCCTCTGGAGGCTCACAATCAGGAGACGCTCTACGACCATCCGGAGCGACCGCAGAGACGGCAGAAAGAACAGCAAAATCAAATTCCCCAGCCGTTCAGGCAGCCGCCGGATTCGAGATTTGACTTGTACGACAGAACGAGGCCCGAGTCGATATACTCGAGGCCGTCGAACACCGAGCAAATCTACGACAGGATAAAGGACCCGATTTACGAGAGGGTCCGACCCTCGGACGTGATCAGCAAATCGCTCGATCAGTATCCAATGTCCAGGGCTGAACCTCAGGTGCCGATTTACAGACCTGGAAGAAGGGTCGTCAGTCGGAGGGCCAGCGAAGGCAGCGGAATGGCCAGCGAAGTCGAGTCTCAGGCCTACGGTAGCATGGACGCCCTCAAGTCCAGCACTCCTGGTTCCCGGCTGAGCATGGAGTCCAGGAGGGATTCGAGCCCTGCCAGCAAGGAGAGTCTCTCCTCGTACGACTCGAATTCAACCCTGACCGGCAACGAGTACTCCGACGATTCTGTTATCATGAACAGATTGAGGCGGAGCTTTGAACAGAAAGAGGAGTTTCTCAGGCGACCGAGTCAGCCGATCGGATGGCTCACACCCGAGGAGGAGTCGAAGCGTATTCAAAGGGAGTTTTACGCAAGGCCGCAAAAACTTCAACGACAAGTATGGCCTCCCAACGAACAGCAGGCCAGTAGACGGCAACATTCTCCGACGAGAAACTCCGTTGAGAGAAATACCAGGGCTCCCAAACCTACGAATCAAAGTTTGCAGAGAGTTAGAGGTGATTTGGACAGCGAAACTGAGTATTCTAATCAGCTTGACGGAGAGAACGACGACGACGTCGACGACAACGACGATGACGACGAAGATGACGGAGATCAGCCTGGCATAGAGGAGATTCAGGCGAAACGTGACCAGTTTTATTCCTCTCTTTACGACAGCAACGGTCAGTTCGTTAAAGAAAATCATTTCAAGTACGGACCGCCTGTCGCAGGAAACAATGGCAATAAGATTAACAACGACGCGCAGTTCAGATCTTCGAATACGAGGAGCGGCAACAAGGCTGCCTTTGTAACGACGCTGTCGAGGATACACGAGAATGTCACGTCGAACCAGCAGGGTGGTGGTCAGGATTTGAGGAACGGAACTTCGTCTCTTCCCTCCTCGCCCGGACCGGAAAAGAAAAATAACGATAAATTTTCCGTACCGCCTCAAGGATTACAGATTGTGTCTCGCAGGGCTAAGCAGTTTGAGTCGGGACGACTGCTCAGCGACGATGACGAGCCGACTAGTGATAGAACTAATTTGTACAAAAGTGAATTATCTAGGTTATCAAGTAAACGAAGTGTTCCTAATGTGGCTGTTAGAAAAAGAGAATTTGAATCCAAAGCTGAGGCCAGAGAACCAAGGAGAATACCAGCTCATCGAGAGAGCAAATCACTCGAGTCCGGTATGTTATAATGTTATCACATTTGTTGTTTTCTGTTATCAAAACTTTGCGATTAGCTTGCGTTTTTTCTTCTTATCTATTTGCTCAGTTTATTGTCTCCTATCACAGGCCTTGAATTGAAGTGGCTAAAAATAATCTGGGTCAGTTTTTTTCATTCAAACACACAAGGTCACTGGAAGTTACTTTTCGGGTGAAAAAATATCTCTGTGAAAAAAAAAAAAAAAAATCAAGATTTTGATAATCTGGTCGCTGATGTAATATCGTTCACTATTTTTTTTCAAACAATAGACGAGTGGAAAGCTTTGATTAACTCTTACCAGTTCGAAATGGAATTTTCACAGACAGATATTTTCAGGGCGACGCGGTTGACCGTGACAAAATTAGGTTAACCGTTATCTCTACTTTGTAATTACAGTAAATATAAAGTATTTACGTATAATATAATATATGAATAACAAAACATTGTGGTCTATATGCATATAGGGAGAGAATTGTCGGGGAATAGAGTTATTCCTGTAGGCAGCAAGTACATCCATTGCGAACCGCCGGCTGGATATAGGGAAATAAGAGGTAGATGAACGTGTCAAGTTCAGACCTGTATTGTCGATGTATTTAATAGTGTGTTTATCGTGGCAGTTTATGTAACATGTGTCCGTATCATTAACTCGTCTTTCATACTTGATGAACGTTTGACGTTCGTAAAACGTCAGGAAGACACTACGAAGCATATCATCGCAGAGCATGTCTCATCGTTCCTTTTCTCATGCTTTGTAATGTATATCTATCTCGTCAGTTAACGTGTCAACACTGTATTCTCACAGTGATCATAAAATTTCCCATTATCGGAAATCATTCGAAACCCAGGGGTAAATCACTTTGAAAAATTAGAGAGAAAGATGGATTTCGCACGACTTCAAACAACAAACGTCAAAGAGTGATTAACCCCTCGGTAAAAACCATAAATCTTTACTCGAAAATTCATCCGAAATTCTATTCATCCATTTCATTAATTCTATCCACTTATCGGCAGAAGTTTTCTAGACATTTTCGCGTCTTGAACGAGCAGCAGTCATCCACGTACTTCTCTGTCTGTCAGAAACTCCTGCCTTTGAAATTAGAGTTTGTGGATTTTCTTGTAATTATGTGTAGTTGTTTCTACAATGGGTGTTATAAACTCGCTGTATATCTCGCCTTGTAGTTATGTAATTTCAAACTCATTTAGAATCGTCGAAATATATTATAAATTTTTCGCAGAAATGCCCGCGATGGAAACTGAATCCATGCATCTAAGGGCACGAAGTAACAGCGCGGAGTCTTGGGAGGCAGCGAATAGCACGTCGCGACGAAATGCAAGGCACACTTGGCAGACGGAAGTCGAAGAGGAAGATGCGAAAAGAAACAAGGCTAAGCGTCAAGACAGTTACTTACAGGCGGTTAAAGCCCAGCTTGGTGAGTCATACTTGTAACATTTGCAAATATATTTTTGTCTGTAACCCTTATTTTTAGAGAGACACTGCACCATCATTCCCAGTATGTTTTAACTAGATCATTTCTATATACCTAAATGCCAAGATATTTGGCAGTACGTCATTATTTGTTGTTTGTAGCTAATTTTTTTCAAACCCACTTCGTGTTGTACCTAAAAATGGGTAGTTTTTGATTTAGAAAACCGGCAATTAAGTATTTTTCAAATTCTCTTCATCATCACACTTCACCGTCGCCATCTTTGATTGAAACATTTGAATTTATCTTTTATTATTGATCAACGATGGTGATTTTTATTCGAACTGATTTTTTAATCCATTTTTGAGGGCTCAGCTATAGTTGAACCTCGTTGATTTGATTTTCTGGATTTTTGTTATTTTCATCCATTTCGCATGATGATTGTTTAAGAAGTGGATAAATTTTGTTTTCTTTTCTATCCGAATTATTATTGACGAGAATAAAAGCATGAATTGATAGAAAAACGTGTGGGGTTACTGATTGTGAATGTAAAAATGAAATAACAGTCTGCGTAGTTTATTTGCACAGATAAAATATTTTGCGTACGGGTATACCGTATAAAATTTTTATTCGTTTTTCTTTTTCTTTACTTTCTTTTCTGTTTTTTTTTTTTTTTTTTTTTTTTTTTTTTCAATCAAATTTCACGAAATTGCCCGCTTTTGAATATAACTGTAAATGTTCGAAGGAGTATGAAAATATTGATCGAAAGAACTTGATTAAAAAAAAAAAAAAAAAAAACGCGACTTTTCTCCGAAGACGAATCACCTTTACTGTTTGACTTGAATATTTTTGTAATGGAATAATTTGTCACATTTGTTTCACGCTCACCACAAATATTTGTCATTTATCGTTGGTCAATTGCAAGTTGAAAAATCGTCGACCGCATCTACAAAAATGAAATTGCAAAATTATTCATTTCACGTGTATATTTTCCACATTAATTTCATCGATTGTTGGGATATGTGTGTGTGTGCAAACGACAGAGCGAGCACCCCAGCAAAGTCTGATGCGACGTCAAGACGCGATCCGCGAGGGTAACGCCGACGTCGACGGTCAACAAGTGTCTAAAACCGAGGATCCAAACGACCCGCTATTTCCCACGCCAATATTAGACCTGAATCAGAATTCCGAGACAAATAAGACAACCCCGAATATAATCGTTAGCTCGCCTCAGCCAGTCAGGCCCAATCAACTTTCCATCTCGAATCCTCTGAGACCCTCGGAAAGCCCAGAGAACGGCTCTGGCTTCCTTACACCTGCTGATACTGACGTGGAGACCCCAGAAGGCATTTCTCAGATCCTAGGTCAGGATTTATTTTTTATCTTTTCGTTTATCGACAGTCTTTTTTCGTCTGTTCCTCAACCTTTCGTTTCTCTTTCGTTTTTATTTTATCGTCTCGTTGTTCTTGTCCACCTTTTTCTTTCGTTTTAACAATTTTAACACACGATTTTTTTTATTTTTTTTATTTTTGGTTTTTCTTACACGTTATAATTACACTCGTAACAATCTCTCGTCAAAACGATATTTGTTTGTTACAACGCTTGCCGTATTAATCATAACAACTGCCGGTGTTACAGGGTGATAGAAGGTGAAGAGCGATTGAAGTTATGTTACATGCTTTGAATTTGTTTCAATGTTCGTTTTATGTATGAACCGAGTTAAACCTATTACCAATTTTCCGGCTCGATATAAACAAAACTAACATTCTCACCTATGTTCAAATCGAATTTAAACCAAAAACTTTACATAATTGACATCGGCCAGAGCTAAGAGGAAACAGAAAGAATGTGCATGACGAAAAAAAAAAAAAAAAAATGATTTATTCGATCGTAAAATTTTTCATCGCATTGCTTGTGGTAATTTTTATCTGCTAAACGTAGTAACATTTATTAATGCTGTCGCATTTTTAATCGCATGATCAGATAACTAATAATACAATAATATTCACTTGACATTCCAATATATCTACATGCATGTGTTTGTTTCTCATTATATTGTTTAGATATAATTGTATTCTTTTTTGCGGCAAGTATATGTTTATACAGCAAATTTAAAATTAAGAAAATGTTTGATTGGTTTTGATGTATAGGTATGCTGGTATAACGTTTAAATATTTGTAACGATAGTCTGATAATTCTTGTGCGTCGATGTAATCGCAAAATAATGTGAAAATCGGAGAAGGGCGTTCGAATACGTGCGCATACCATCGACTGCACAAATCACGCATACCTGGGAGATGTTGACGTCGAAGTTGATGTTAATTTTTTATTTTTTTTTTTTTGTTTTTTAATGTTAATAACGTTTGTTTGCGAGTGTGCGCGCTTTAACGCTGATATACACGTTTCCGCGTCCGCTTTTTACAGTTCCTGCACCAGTCCCATCGCCGACGAACGGCGTGGTTATCAGGCGACAGAAGTGCTCTAAGGCCCAGCAGAACAGTAAGTTATTAATAATACATGTGTCTAACATCGATGCAGCATTTCGAACGACTCGAGGTGACAAAGAAAAAATCAGTATTTTACATCGACTCGTGCCCATTGTCCAAGAAACAAAGCTTTTTTTGTTCTTCGGTTTGTTCGTTGCCGCCGCTGCTGCTGCCGCTGCTGCTGTTGCTGCAATTAGTGATAATGTTTTTCTCATCGCTTTGTCATCGCAAGTCAATTCTCGTAATCGGCGAACATCACACGCACAATATTACATACAATATTATACTGTACGAATATGATGTGTCATCGTATGTTTTTGTTTACCCAATGACTAACTTCCCATTTCTTCACGTCGAGGTTTCGTTTCTCGTTATCGTATTCGTACCTACCTATCTTAGTCCGGCCTGCATAATTCCATTCGGTAGTTTTCCACACATACTACGGATAAAAATGTATGGGTACGAATTGTGGCGAAAACCGGCTCGGTGTGGCAATTAGTAATTATCTTGAATTTCGTTATCCGTGAACGCGTTTATCTACGATTATGGCGGTTCGGTATGGGAAACATTGAACAGTCTCGATACAGGATATCACTTCTTTACGTATTACCGCTTGTAAGGCGCAAGAGTGCGTCAGTCGCGTTTTTACCTTCTTTCTTTCTTTCTGCCGTTGCGGAAATTCATTTTTCAATATCAAAATCTTACATATATATATATATTTCTATGCATAAATTGTGAACTTTGTGGACTGTGTTTGCGGTTGTGCACGGTTTATTCTTCAGTGTTCGTTTTATTTTACTAATTTTAGTTTTGTCTTTGTTCTTTATTTTTTTCTAACTAACCGTGTTAGTCAAACAAACATGTTATATCCTGTTACAACCATTGACGTTTCTTTTTTTTTTTTTTTATTATCTTCTATCTATCAGATGACGAGGATCGAGCGACCAGGAGAGTTTCCTACCTGAAAGCTACGTGGAGTGAACGCATGCACGTCGACAGTGATCTTGAGCTCTCAGACTCCGAGCCAGTTCTCGCTTTAAGAAGGTAAGAAAGAAACGGTCCTTACAGCTGTCTATATATTTTTTTTTTTCTTATGTTCATTTTATATACGATTTTTGTATCTAACCGCAGGTAAATAATGTCGCGCGATTTTCCACACCCAGAGAAATGTTTTTTTTTTCTTTCTTTTTGTTGAAATTGGTTTTTTTATATTCACGTAAACATACGATACTACGAAGCTCGATAATCAATGAAGGAAACGTTGATGAGATAGATTTTCTCTGGGTGTGCACACTCATAATTTTTTGCTAATCGATATACATATTGCGATTTTCTGTAACGACGATGTTCTGTTTGCAAACGTGAATCTCTGCAATTATCCATGTTCAGCAGCGCCCTGTTTCTTCTTCTTCTTCTTGTGTTTTTACCACTTATATTATTATTCTTTACCCTCGCAATTAATTTGCAAATGTTTTTTTCTTCCAAACACGCACGTATACACTGCACATCCGACACGCGTTTTTTGATCTTTGATAACTAACGGGGGATATACCGCTGAACCTCTGATTAATCAATCATGTCGCCTTTAATCGTGTTTGAAAAAAAAATCGTGTTAATCTTCGTTCGTTTTTTTTTTTTTTTTTCCTTGTCGCTGTTTCCTGCATCTCCGAAAATCTATCGTCGTGTTTAACCCCTTGAGTCACACATTATTGTGGTGAGTCAAACTTTATAACAAGACAGTATTTGAAGATTTTTGGGGTGGCTGATTGCGAAATTGAAATCAGATTTCAAAAATTCAAAATTGCGGATCCAGTATCCTGGATCCAACATGGCGGATGAGAATTAAAAATTTGATTTGATACTGTCAAAAAACTTTCGATAATGAGACTGGGAAAGAAAGGGAGAAAAAAGATAGAAATAAACGTGAAATGAAGTGTATAAAAAAAATGAATAAACAAACGAGGAGCATGCACATGGACATGACAATGAGCCCGGTTCCAGCGCCCACAGGCGATGGCGTCCGCCCCTCTTTCCCGGGGACATAACACCCCTACGACGCATCTTCGAGGATGTAACACAGGCGGCGTCGCTCCATCGTCACTCGCATCGGTGAGACCCCGCCTGTCCACCTGTGTCTGCTTACTTCACATCCACCTGCGTATATATGTATATATATGGGCCAGTTCGTACCATTTCGACAAGGCTTGTCTGACCATTTCGCTTTTTTTTTTTCTTTTTTTGAGATTTTCCCGACACCGTTTTTATTTTAAACAACTTTTTAAAACCGTGTTGTTGTTCGACACAATTTAAAAATCTGTAACAATTCCAAAGAGTCGCGTATTAGGTATCAAAATGTTTAAGCTTAGAACCGAAATGGATAATTGTTACTGTTCAAAAAAAAAAGAAAAACTGCAAATGTTATAATGGTTACGAAAAAATTGAAAATTTTTCAAAATATGATGTCACGTATGAAAATATGCCAGCAGCAATCCATGGTAAAGTGACTGCCGCTTCTAATTTTTTTAACGCGGTAATTTGTTCGGGCAAAGCTTGAAAACAGTAAGAGGGAGGAAATTTTTCACTTCGGCTATAAGGCTTAAAAATTTTAATATCTGACACATGAATTTTCAGAATTTTGTCAGATCTACAAATTGTGTCTATCAATAACATGGTTTTGAAAAATTGTAGAGAATCAAAACCACGTCTAAAGAATCTTGAAAAAGAAAAACCGAGTGCCTTTCAAAGTGAGAACAATCATGTGAAAAATTGCGAGCCAAATCCGAGAAGTCAAGGCTCAGACCCAGGTTGAAATGGTACGGAATGCCCTAAATATATATTTTCATTAACTTTGACTACCTTGCAGCCTTCTATAGTAGAAACTATTCGTAAATCATATGTATAATATATATGCCTAGGAATGATCTATACGTGTGTATATATGCCTATATCGATCTCTGCACGATTGGCGATGATATAGTGTACATGTATAATAAACTATACCACAGCAAGTGTACCGTGTAACGTATATATTGTGCAATTAATGATTGAATGAATCGCTTACGAGATCAGCACTATGCATACAATTTTGAACGTGACGTATTTTACCTGTACTTATTACGTGCGAGCTACGTGCCGCACTGTTTTACTATTCTATTATTTTTATTTTCGTTCTCTTGAAATGCCATTTCTAACATTCATCCACTTTTACGTCTGTCCGTCCGTCCATATTCGTTCGTTCGTTTCTTCGTTCGTCGTCCGTTCATCTGGCTGCTGCTGCGTGTGTGTGTCTGTACGTGTTTTTCATATGCATATATCGCATATGTTGTGTACAAAGTTTATATTCACACATTATGTAGTAGAATACATTGTTGGAAAAATTGTTTTCTCTCGTTCCCAATGTATCAGTGAGTTATTTCGATCAGATATCAGAGTCTTGACATTTTCAAAGTGTGGAAATCCAGCGACACTTGAATTTATGCAAATTTCCATGAAAGTTTACCCGAAATTTTTACATAAAACTATTTCCAACGGTGTATATATGCCTACTCTGCATTATATAATATGTATTTTACAGTAACGAGAGTAAGATTGACAATCTTCGTTATCGTGCTGGAATATAACAAGCGTAAACATTTTTGCTTTCTTAAACTTTTCTTCAATGACGGGAAAAATTGGTTCGTAATTTTCTAACAGACAAGCATAATTTCGTTCAACGGGTTCATCAATTTGAATGATTTTTTAAAAGTAATTTAAACGGAATTTTTTTTTGCATTCTACACCAGTGAGATGGGAATCATTTTCACAATATTTCGACATTTCGATATGCGGTGACGTGACTTTTGGATGAATGAGTGATTTCAACGACGAGACATTTTTTATCCGCGTGTGTAAACGTTGAATATGAATATGACTTAAGCCGTATTTCGAAAGTTGAAAGGATACAGTTTTGAACACGTTTTTGGATTAAACTACAAAAAACAAAAAAGAAAAGAATACTAGCGTTATACCTATAAGTATGTTTTAAGAGCTTTTGCAGTAATAAAATTGTGATGGACAACCTTGCGTATGTAACATCTACACGTACATGTACGCATATGTATATTGTAATCTGCCGCATACGTTGTGTTGTTTACCAAGTTTGTCAAATTTCCGATGTACGTAGACATAATATAACTGTGCATTATAACGCGAAGGGTGATCATATTAGAGGATAAACTAGCGCCCGCATTCAGGCAACCGAGCTTACGTCCTGACAATTATTTGACTTGGGTAAAGCCGGGCTGCCTGCCATCAGGCGCTGTTTTACTTCCCAGATAATAATCTCCCGTGTACCCAACTATTGCCTGGGTATATATAATATACTTTCATCGTACGTGTGTAGTGAAATATCTAACGTACACAGTTACACATATACATTGCCCAAACAATCATCTATACACACACTTGGAATGTCGATGGTATTTTTTATTAAAGGAAGTAATTGTCCGATCGAGGAAAATCAAGACAACAATAACCTTATGTGATTATTTCACTTTCGAAGTCGCACATCCTTCATTTATTATAATTTCGATTCGACTTTTTGCATACAATAAATATCCGAATATAGTCCAAGAAACAATGTTGTTTATGATTGGAAAAAGGTCGTTACACATGGTCGAATAAAATGCTCGAAATCATAGTGCACGAGTTTTCACGAAGTCCTTACACCAGAGAATATTTATCATCTACACACACAGACACACATTCACATGGAACACATACAGTTGTACTACTGGTTTCGTCTTTGATTAAAATTGAATGATATAACGCTTTGTCGACTAGTTTGTCACGCGTTCTCGCAGAACAAATAATTCCCAAAATGTGTAAAAAATATGCACGCGTGTATTAAGCTTGCGGTGAATTTTACAGCAACAGCATCGCTGGGGGTCACAGCAACTCGAGTGGCACCGTGAGTCTGAAAGACGCTGAACCCGTCGAGAGAGAAGGACCTCTTCACGTCAAATACACCGTCCTCGAAGGAAAGGTAGGAAAGATAGGCGATCCTCCGCTATTTTTTCTATCGAACGACCTTGCCACGTACACGCGTGATCAAGGATTGCGACACGGAAAGTCATCTCAGATTGATTTCACGGATTTGATTTCTTTTGTAATAAGTTATAGCAGAATACGAGCTAAGCGACACGCATCTTTTTTCATCTGCCCATTAAACCACTTTAGGGGGGTGAAACCACCCTCCAAAGTAAGGCATGTTGAGCGGCGATTTGGCAGTTATTTTTTTTTTCATCTTCTTTAATTGAGAAAATTATATTTTTCATTTGTCGTTACGAGAAAACTTGGATCTAGTCGGATCAGTTTACAAATATTATGTTCTTTTGGTTGAAACTGCCAAATCGCCCCTTGACATATTGCCTTAGTTTGGAAGGTGGTATCACCCCCTTGAAATGTTTAATGGCAGCGGAAAAGTAAAATACGTGTCGCTTAGTTTTTAGTCTACTATAACGTATTACAAAAGAAATCAAATTCGAGAGATAGACTAGGATACCCAAGGTTTGAATCTGCATTGCCAACGTAACAGACTTGTTCTAAAAATTAGCCGTCTCATAATCAGAATCCGCGACGGCATGTGTACACTTTCACACTATAACTCGACAAATTTCAACGATATAATAAAAATATTTTACGATAGTTGTCGATCCTCGTATACAATATTCAACAGCTTTACGATACGAGTAAAACGGCTTCGGGTTAATCCTCGAAACTTTCATAACGCCGATAATTTTGTGATTCTTTATCGTAAAATTTTCAGCGTTATTCTCCAGTATTTTTCACCCCTTTATAGGAGTATTCAAATGTATTCAATTTCAAGCTCCTCACGCCTTTTAGGCTTGAATTTTCTTTATTTTTTGTTTCAGCGATCCACAGATCGTTCATGGAAACAAGTCTGGGGAGTACTGCGAGGTCCGATTCTTTACTTTTACAAGGATCGTCACAGTCAGGTTAGTTCTTTCGGCACGGTCCGGACATTGCCATCTTCTCAAATAAACCATCTCGGCGAGCGAATTTCGATAAAAATTATTCCCGGTTAGATTCTGGATGTTTTTTTCCCCTCTACAAACCGACGACGTTGCTTTGACGGTCGATTGGTACCTTGTTCATCGACTTGTTACCTCCTCTCCGTGCATCGGAAATCGCGCGAAGGTATGCGTCAGAGTTAGCCTCGCTTACGTAGTTTATTATTTCAATTAATTCGCACCTGCAGCTCCTGCCTATCCGTTTAATTGACCGCCAAACTCATGCAATAGTAATCGCCGGACGTCGGCTTTGCACTCCGTAAAACTTGTTGCAGATAACTTGAAAGTCAAAGGCTGATTAGTATGGCGAACGACGAAGTCGCGTCGCTATATCGAGTTACAATCATATCGCAATATCCTCTTGCGGAGGCCGTCTTACATACTAATCGAAATTCGACATTTCATTCAATCTTCTCCTTACTCAGACTGTCTATGTGTGTTACTGACACGGTTATCGGAATTCCTGTATCGTTGATCCGCTTTGACCCCAGTTCCTTTTACTTTTTTTTTTTTTTTTTTTTACGAATTTACACGGGCCGTGAAGCGAGCAAGAAGTTAATCAAAAATTTTCAACATTCGTACGAGTAATGCTTTCAACTTGATACCGGACGCTAATTCAGCGCTTAAACTCTCAAGGACCAAAGCTGTTAATTGGACCGAGAAAATGTAGAAAGCTACGTATATAATCGGCCGGAAGTTTACACATTTTGGGACTATTGCCTTTGTTGAAATAATCACACATGCTTGGGCACGTGCGCAATAAGTTTCTCTGTAAATTGAATAGGAATACGAGGAGGTAAGATTCGAGTGTATAAAAATATACTATAACAATAATAATCGCACCGTGATCAGGTCCGAATAGAAGGCCGTTTTGGCATCAACTTCAATCGCGACGATTTTCTTTTTTTTTTTTATTTTCACTCTCTTTCGTCGCTGTTACAGGTAAACAGATTCAAAATATAGATTTAGCATGGATAAAAATGAGACAAGAACAACTCTACATTGTACAATAGCATTTTTCACACGTTGAATGATTCTCATTTATGACTCACGAATTAAACCGTGATTGCATGATTACGTGTAATCAGCGCCGTTTATTTCAACTGGAATACATTCAACGGGGCATAATTAATGCCGCGTGAATGAAAACAGGCGATTTAAACTCGCGATACGATGACCAGGCGACGGAAACACATGTCTCTCTATGTATCGCGAGCTGGTTATTCCGACCGCAAAATGAGATAGACGAAACCAGACTGGACTCGTTTTTCTTCACGTTGCGGTAATATTCAGTTGACATTAAGGTTCCGCAACTTGTAGCTGCGCGGTTCTGCTAATGATCGTTCACGTTCTGTTTCACCGTTTTCAACTCTCAACTACGCGGACAAGTGAACGAAATTTTCATCACGCTGTCTGTGCAGTAGTTCGTTTAAACGTTGCAGCTCTGCTGCGGAACGGGTCGCGAAAACTTTTTTCCCCGCCAGTTTGACACGAGTGAAAGGTTCGCCAGTTGTCGTCGCTTATCCCCCGTTTTCATTCGGTGCCTACTTGACGTGGTCGCCAGTCTGTCATTCGCGTCTGATGCTTCCTTGTCTCTTGGTTCACAATATACCAACTTACACCGCGGTTATTCTCCTTGTCTCGGTTGAAACATACACTCCCCGATATGATCTCTGATTTACTCCGGTGAAACGAATCAATTGTTCGGTTTCTTTTTTTTTTTTTTTTTTGTCATCAGATTCGTGGAGTTTGTTGAGTAATATAAAGTGACAATGGGATACTACGGAAATTTAAGAAGTGCCGATATTCATTTGCGTCTGCTGTGTAGTGAAAAGAATCGTGTCTTCTGGTGTCGTTGAATTTATATGAAAAATTTGAATAAAACGTGATAAGAAATAAAGTTGGTAGAATACCGTCGGTGATAATTATTTACAAATTATACACAACTCGCGAAATGCTGGGAACAAGTGGCAGCGGTTCGCAATCTTCTATTCCGCTTCATGTCAATAGCCACGGTCTCTTTGGCAGAAGATTGCTGAGACGATGGAGCATCACGGCCCCTTGGGTAAAAAATAAAATAAAATAAAATAAAATAAAATCAAAGCACACGTCTATTTTCATCGATTTTAAATTATACGATTTGAATCGAGCCAAAATTTCGAAGACAAAATATATTGTATGAATCTTACCGAGACAACGACGACAAAATATTTCCTTAAGAATCTATCAATGGTAATCAATTTGATAATAATTAATTAAGATACAAGCGCGTAGAAGGAAGCTCGAGTGATTTTCTGATCGTATCTTTGGCATACGCGTGAATCTGTGGAGGAGAGGGAGCCTGTGCTTTAGGGACAAAGTTAAGCTCTCGAGGAGTTAATTCGGAGGCGGACGAAAAGCGTGTATATATGCTTATATGTGTACGTGTTACATCTATACGAAAGCTCCGCATGGTTACGCAATGGTTGCGGCGCGTGGTAGTAAGTTGACGTGTTAAAAATAAGTCTTTAGTTTTGTGGAGACCACGCTAAGAAAAAGGTGCTTTTTAAGTGTGTGTCTCGGTTCGCGGGCACTTTTCGTTAGCTGCGCGCTTCGGCGCCTGCCTTTTCATACAATAATTTTCCTACCCTGTTATTCGCCTTCCCACGTATCGCATTCAATGTATCATACCCGAATAATCGAACAACGATAATTCGCCGTTTTCTACTACGTTTGTAGATATTATTCATTGCATAATATACACATGTAAACAGTTGCGTCTCCCGTAACACGGGCTTATGTACGGATTATTACAATCGGAAGGTATGAACAAGGTACGAGACGAATATTCCAAGTCCAGTTTTAATGTGCAAAATGAGAGAGAAAATCTAACAGGCGGTATAGAATCCATGGTAATTTATAATGATCGCTGCATTAACCAATACCCTCGATTATTACAGTCAGATTTAGTATATTTATTGTAATTTAATTCTTCGACGACTCGGCCATAAGAGCGATAAATATCACAGCAAATACGCCTTATAACCGCACACAGGTTGTATATTATACACATACCTCTATCCAATGACGACGAAAATAAATGCGATAGAGAGAAACTAGTGACGCAAATAATGAAACTAATATATACACATGGATATATACGTGCATACATATATACGTGGAGCGACGAGCGTGTACAGTAATGTTATAACAACAATAAGCATTATACGTGTCTAATAATCGTTTTCGTCGAATTTTCGCAGAGTCCGTCGTCGACGGGCGACGGCGATGCCGGACAAAACGTCGACGTACGATGTTCTCTGGTCGACGTTGCCGAGGATTATACAAAGAGAAAACACGTCCTCAGGGTCGCCAATCCAGCCGCCGAAGTTTTGCTTCAATCCGAGGATGCCGCCTCCATGGCTCTCTGGCTTCGCGCCCTCCACAAACACGCGGCGACCGAGAAATCATCCGTTAGTAGACGATTTTTTTTCATAGAAAAATACACTTGTCACACACAATTGTACATTATATATAACGAAAAAAATTTTATCCCGTACTTTTCGAGGTTTCATGATTTAGTTGCGACTATGCGAATCCGACGTGAAAGGAATTTATCCTCTGATGGAATCTTTATAACTATTTTAAATACGCGAGAGAATTTTTTCCGCGCGATGATTTATCGCGTCAAGAAATCGCTTGAATTTCTCTCCTAAATTGGTATCGAATGCCACGAATTATACCCGCTGACATATTGATGAAGCTCGCGCGCTTTATAAAGGTGTCGTCGTGAATTGTACCTTGTGAATTTTAAACGGCGCATACTTGTGTATATCAACGTCGATTTTCGAATGATTCAATTCTCTGCTCACGATGATAAATATATAAATAATAATGATGATGGGTTCTTTTGTAACAGCGCGAGATACCGGGAAACTAAGAAAAATACATAAGTTCAGTTTTCGTACATCCTGATAAAGATAACGAATGTACATTCAATAATTATCAAGTTTTGCGGTGAAAACGTAGATACACTCTTCAAGAAAATTATAACTCCTTTCGACGAATTGTTATTGCGGTAAAGAATATTGCAAATTACCGTTTACATAACAGGACACTGCCACAAGTACGTCCAAACAGCAAGCGGTTCCTCAAACTCCGGGACCAACGACACCAAGTGCGACGGCTCAAGGCAGTCAGCGGTCGAGTCCATTGCCAAGTCACAAGGGAATCAGGAAATTCACGTCGTTCAGGAATCGATCTCCGACCGGGCAATCTCCTGTTAACAAAACGAGGAAGCCCAGTCAAACTATGGAAAACTTACCGTCGCCAAAAAGTAAAACTTGGAAGGGCAGGGTCGCCAAACAACTTAGGCGAATGCATGGCCAGGCTGAATCTCCGTCTTCTCCGACCTCTCAGCTGCCCCCCGAAGGCGCCACATTCAAGATTCCGCTGGAGCTGTGCCGACCAGTGAGTTAAAGTTGGAAACAGTCCGTTGTAACGGTATCGTCAATTTTTCGGCCGTTTTTAACACCATATGGTTTCTCGTTACAGTCCACATTCTCCGAGTATGTACCGCTGATTGTGGAAATGTGTACCAGAATAGTTGAAGAGCGAGGACTTGAGGTTATTGGAATATACAGAGTACCAGGCAACACAGCTGCTATATCCCAACTGACTGAAAGTGTGAACAAGGGATTTCAGAATATCAATTTACAGGTAATTCTGACTTTATGAGAACGGCAGCGGTATCTACGAGATATGTAGAAGTTCGTCACTTGTTATACACGATTCGTTTTTTCAGGATCCAAGGTGGAGCGACGTCAACGTGATATCATCGCTGCTGAAATCGTTTTTCCGTCAGCTTCCGGATTCTCTATTAACCGCCGATCTTTATCCAATGTTTATAGACGCGGATAAGATAGAGGATCCTCAAAGGAGGATGGCGACGATAAGAAAATTATTGCGTGATTTGCCAGAACACCATTTTGAGACATTGAAGTATTTACTGTTTCATTTAAAGAAGATCGTTGAGCACAGTGAAGTGAATAAAATGGAGGCTAAAAACTTGGCTATTGTATTCGGACCGACTTTAGTTAGGGCCAGCGGTTCCAGGGACAACATGGTCACCATGGTTACCGACATGTCCCACCAATGCCGAATTGTTGAGAGCTTGTTGAATAACGTGAGTCGTCAATGTCATCCCTACATTTCTAAACTCAGTTATTTCAATTATTATAATTACGGAACGCAATAATCCAACCAGACTTTTAACAAACAAGGAACCGGAATTACACAGTCGCTCTTTTTTTGTTTTCGTCTTTAAAGGTCGATTGGTTCTTTTCTGAAGAGGATTTGGACGATCTGAGCAGATTGAGCGTCAATCTGAGCCTTCCAGCAGATGGAAGTGAAGTTGAACCGACATCCATCATAAATCACAATCTCCTCCTGAACAATATCCATAAAGTTGAAGGTAGGTATGAGGAAAGATTAAGCAAGATGAAATGTGTTGTTAATCGGCGGCAATGAGCCAGGGATTTCGATTTCAAAAAATTATTGCGCAAGGCTGAAAACTATGAAAACCAAAACTTGGTTGAAATGAATCAGGATTTAGCATGCTTCGATAGTTTCTTTCTGCCTAATTTGTAATTCGTTTCAAATGATTAGAAATTAAAACCACTGACGAAGTTTACTCGCTTACTTGTCTTTCTTTTCTTTTTTTTTTTTTTGTTGTTCTCGCAGTAAACACCAGAAACAGCTTAATGAGATTGAAAATTCTTGCAAATGTAATTTCACCCTATTATTGTAAGAGTGGATTTTAATTTGCTTCCTATCGTTCAGTTTGGTTGGCACATTTGCACTCACTAACTCTAAATCATATAATGTATTTGAATCATCTGATTTCGATTTTATGTTTTCCCCGAATTACGTTACTCATGCTATTCGTTATGATTTTTTTTTTTTTGTTTGCCTCCTTATGTTTATTTATTTATTTTGCTTGCTCTTATTTTGCTATGACACAGGCATGCGCGAAATGGTCTCAGCTAGGGATATTGTATCCTCAATCATATCCGCAGCTAACAGGAAAATTCAGAGGAGACGAAAGGGACAGGATGAACCAGACAACGAAGAACATGACGACGATAAGGTTGGTTCAACTGTAAAAAAATAGTGATTTTTTGAAAGTATAATCATTGAGGCGTCACACCAACGAAACGTTCGAAATCACATTCAATTTAGAGTAGAGTAGAGTTTTTTTTAATTATCATACGGTACTTATTCGTTCATTTTCCATTTTCATCCTAGTCAAGAACGCAACAACAAGTTGAAAACTCCGCCGCATCAAGACAAAGCATGGCAATGGCCGAACGTCAATGTACAGTGAGCGAAATGGTGTCGATGCACGAGAATAAGAGTCAATCGAATCAGTCGGCAAGTTCTAGTGGCAGTAACACTAATTTTTCGGGAAATAGTAGCGCGACAAATTCTACCTTGACTCAACCTCAGTACTCGACGAGCCAGCAAATCGGTACTACGACATCGTCCGAATCTCCCAGAATCTCAGACGACGTTAGTCAGAGTACTTTCGATACGATATCAAATATATCTAATTTTTCGAACGATACGAAGCAAAGTAACGACGAAGTTGCCATAAGAACGTACGCCGGATTGAGCGCTACTACGCAAGAAAGAATAAGGAAATTTGAACAGGAGACTAAGGCGATGTTGCAAAGGGACCAACCTCGGCAGAGACGCGAGGCGGAAAAACGTGAGGAGGAAAGAAAAAGAATTGAAATGGAATGGCAGTTGGCAAAACAAGAAATGGAGAATGACGACCTTTTGGACAATATTGTCGTTGGAGCCGTGACGCCCACTTTTTTTACCGAAAGATTGTCCAGCTCCAATACCAGACTTTCTGGTAGATCGATAGATGTCAACGATAGCTGTAACCAGTCAAGAACTACAGCTACGGCGCGAATACTGCCGATATCAGTTGCCGTGCAACAGCAACCAACGTCACAACAAAAAGCTCAGGCAAGCAGCCAGCTTTCTAGCATATTAGGGGAGAAGATGAATAACGGGGTCGTTAAAAAATTCAAGACTGACAAGGAGGTAATGCTTGATGATATTCATTATTGCTTCAAAGAATAATAACAACGAACCGTATACCATTTGCAAATCGACTTGGACATTTTTTTTTTTCAACTCCTCCGAAGAGCCAGTAAGAAACGGTTTTTTTATATGATTTTAGCCATCAATGGATTCTTTGTACCTTCCGCCGGCACGTTACGGCAGCCTCGACTCCCTGCACGAAGTTCACTCGCATACATCACTTTCGCCATCGCATCAGCATCGCGGTTTACCCGGAGACGTTTCTGACGATGGTTAGTACCGAATGATTGTTCTTATATTCCATATACTCGACAATTATACTCCATATACCCGACAATTATACTACATCGTGAAAAAAGATGTTACCGTTTCCTGTAAAGTGTTCATGTTTAAGATTGTGACAAACTAAAAACTTCTAACACTGTTCTCACACGTTTTAAAATTTCTAATTTGATTTATCAATAAATTGGTATAGTTATTTTTTATAATTGAATTTTCTTATTCTTCAAATCTATGTTTTTCATAAATTAAATGGGTACTAAATAATATATTGCTGTATTCCTTGCAATTGCATAAAAATTAGAATTTAGCTAGTAATTGGAGCATTTCCCACACGTAAACGTACATACTCTTACATTAGCACTTTACACGCTACATACATACCTATTTTAAATGTTGTATAGTTTCGTATTTCTGTCATACGTCAACAATTATCAAGTTATTTTGATTCCACGATAACGGATCGCTATTAATTCATACATAGGAAAATTCTGGGGGTTATTGGTTATTTATAGAATGCTTCTTCATCGCAGATTTCATTTCAAATGTTGTTTGATAGTCGATTGTTATTGAGCGAGATACCCACCTGACCTCTAGTATTTTCCAGCATTCATTGTACATTTTACAAGTTCTATACGTGCGTTGGATTTATTTACGTTACTTTAAATAACATAATAAAATAATTTTGTCTTGTGTAACATGTGTCTACGTCGTAATTAAGATGCGCAGGGAAACACGTGTTCCGTAATTTTGCTAAATTTCATTTTTCGTATAATATATTTGAGCACAATTGGTATACGTAATTCATTATCGACATTACTATTTATTATTTATGTGTATTTTGTTTGAAAATATCCAAGTCAGTGTTTTTATAATCTAAATTATTGTAACTATGTATACGTTTCATAATGAATAGGCTAGATTTTATTCGACACTTGCGTAATATAAAATATTACGCAGGCATAAGCATATCTACTTTCTTCATTCACGCATACTAACGAATTTAATCGTACTTGTAATATCTCTTCATTTTTTTTTTTTTTTTTTTTTTTTTTATTCATTGATTTTATCATTACTTTCTCAACACCATTTTTCTTTCGAATCAAGAATAATATCATAAATTACGCATTTGTGAAGACTGCCAAATGTCAATTTATTCTCTCTGTGTATTTTTCTCTCTGTAATTTGCTTCTGATGGTCGGTGAGTGTAGCTGGATCTTGTTTCCTACACTGGACTCAGAAGATTCTCACTATTAACAAAAAGCTTTCTAGGTACTTTTTTCTACATTTCAAAACAAAAAATTACAATCATTCCTTTTTTCACGCATAATATATTTATTACCATGGTTCTTACGTATTCGTAAATATTTTCTTTTTCGTATTCAAATTTAGTTTAAAATTGCAGAACGTCTTTTTTTCTTGTAAAATGCTGTATGCTTACTTTATTTTCCTCACCGAGCATGCAGTACCACAAATTCATTACTCTTCAATGATTATTTTTATATTGAATGATACCGCAAATAATACTCGGTATAATCGAAACGCTTCTCTAATTCAAACGTACTTTGACTATACCTGTAATGTCAAGTTTAACGTTGAATTGGAGGAAACTGTAAAAAAAATTGTTGTCGATCATTCTCTGTAGATAACTTTTGACCACCGACTTGCATGTTAGGCTTTTGATATTTTATATCTTTTTGTATATTTTGTATATATAACACTACTTCAAACAAAATTCAGTTCAATTGTTGATGCTGAGTGACATGAAAGAAAAAGCCTTGCTGCCAATGTGCTTCACTGGCTTGCACGCTGAATAGAATCAGGGTATTGTTAATGCGTGTAATTAATACTATTTATGCATAATTCTCGACTATAAGTTGTCACTGTGAAATATCGAATATGTGAAAAGTAGGGAGGAAGAAAAATCAGAACCGCACAATGTGAAATTTTATTACAATTTTCACACGAGATGAAATTGAGGAAAGTCTTCAACAGTATCTCCTATTTTATTTCTCGCTTGAAAACTGCTTATTTTGATTTTAGTAATTCTTGCACCATTAAGTACAATAATAGATTTTACAGTAGGACTTTAATCGGTTCATACTAATAGTGTAAAAAAACGAATCAAGTCATTGGGAATTGTAGAGAGAAATCGTTGTTATTGTAAATGAATTGCCACTGTGCCCACTAACATTCCTCAGCAGCTTATAAATGTGCTTCTGATATCTACGTTCAGTCTTTTAACTGGTCCTACTGTATCAGCTTCCTCTCTAAAATGACTTTCGATTGAAAAATAAGTTATAAATGCGCAAATTCTACATAGCAAAAAACGTATATAATACATACTCTCAAGAAACTTTCAAGCAAACAAGTTGCGTAAATTTAAGAAATGATACTATCAAAGGTTGTTGAACTTTTACTTACATTAAAATGTTGCATGTTTGAAAGTCCATTTTGAATTGAAACTGGGACGATAAATCAGCAATGTTTGAGTAGATATATTACGAACTATTCTGATTAAACATTAGAAACGTTCAAAAGCTATGTGATAGCGTGCTAAGCTTGTGATTGAAAATAAAAATGAACTCTGATCTTTTTTCCTTTGTACTATTCATATGAAATTACATAGGCATACACCAAGCCCGGGTTTTTGGTGCTACATATCGACCCATCTACACGGTGCTCCAGGGGCCAGTGGCCCCCCCTCGAAGACACCGCCCCCATCCCCAGCCCCCACAGGCCCCAATTCAGCCCCAGCATCATCAACCCCAGGGGCAGGGGCATCATCCAAGACTTTAAACAAATTCCTTAGAGGTAAATCAGACCAGAGGTGTCTGAGGAGCAGACGGCTGTCTCATCTGAATGGCTTAAATTTTTTCAATCGTTTACACACGTTTGCTCGTTGTTTTTCTTTATGCGATAGAAAAAAAAAAAAGAAAAAAAAAGGTTCATCGGATTTTTCATCATGCGATATGTATTCCTGCATTTCTCAAATTCATATATCTGTGCTCCAAATCCAGAATTCGATCGAGAATGCCAGAGTATTATATTCGTACATGTGGCGGATGAAAATTCCTACTCATCATTGACTAATTAGCGTTTTATGTTTTATACTTGCAGCTCATCAGCTTTAAAAAAAAAAAAAAGCCAATTCGTCATTTTTACATTTCATACCGCCAGGCAACTCACATTTTGACCTGTCATGTCGCACGCAAGCCATTCTTAACACGTTTGCACATCACAATTCATCTTTGTTGTTGAGAATTATGTTTGCCGATTATGTGTTATTATTCTTATTTTTATACTATTATTATTATTATTGTTATCGTTATTATCGGCATTATTGTTACCGTTATTATTTCAGGAATGTTCACTTGGCAATATCCATAGCTGCAACAACACTACCACCTGTCTACCTGTTAGCATTATTTATTATCGTCATATAATTATAACTAGTGTATTTTTTGTGCTCAAATAATAATTATTGTACGTTGTCCAAAAGAAAATATGCTTTATGTGTTAGATCATAAATGAATACGTATACGAGTTATTCATACGCTGTTGAGTGTAATGAGAATATTTTCTTTTTCGTTTACAGGTAGCGATCTTTTGACTAGCCTCACGTCGACCTTTGACAGAAAATGGAAATCACTTGTGAATCCACCGAGTCAGTTGACGCCGTCCGATCCACCCCCAAACAAACGAGATAGCAGCTGCAATAATTGTTCTACGAATCATCAACCTGCGGAGGTCTATCGAGATCCCAGCCTCCACAAAACCTCTACAGGAGACAAGATACGTCCCCCACACACCAAAAATGTAAGACCTTGGACAAATTGTGACGTTGACGATTTTCTTACATGTTCTTCGCCGCGTAAGTCTTCTCATTCATTCATATTTCTATAACTCTCATTTTTCTATCTGTATTCACCAGGATATTCCAGAAAAAGACACGGACTCCAGTGTTATTTCTGACCCGACTACGCCCGATAACGACCGAACCATTCGTAATAAATTACCGGAAACAAATATAACTGTAAATTTATTATCGGAAAATAATACGGTGATAGATGCTGCAGAAAAAGATGAAAATCCAAAGAAAAGCAACTCAAAGACTGATGTATCCGATCTGCCTTACAGTTCAAAAGTAAAACGTTTTGAATCCATAAGTAAAGTTGAAAAACCTAAAATTCAAAGCGGGAACGCCGGTTTGGCGTGCAGCAGCGATACCAAATTAGATGAAGCAAAATGTCCGGATACAGACGATGTTGATACTTCGTATTCCAACAAGTTACAAAAGTTTGAAAGCCTCAGTAAAAGCAACTCGGACACGAGATCGAGATTAAAGAGGTCAGAATCCTTGAATAAGAAATCGGACAACGTTACGTCGAAGTTGAAGCGATCGGAGAGCCTGAACAAACATTCGGATCGATTAGCTTCTCCTACCAATAGCAAATTAAAACGTTCGGAAAGCTTGAACAAACACTCTGACAGATCCGAATCGCCGAATAGTAAATTGAAGCGTTCGGAATCTCTAACTAAAACTGAGAAAACGGAATGTAATATAAGCAAGCGCAGACAGTCGGTGAGAAAAGAAGGTGCTACGAAGTTGAAGAGAAAAAACGGAATGCCTGAACGATCCATAAAGAGGAGACACACGGTTGGCGGAACCAAGGATTTCGACAAAGTTCATTGGCTAGACAATAAGCTGCAAACGGAGGCTGAAAAAGTCATAAAAAACGACAGCAAGCCAACGAAGAGTCAACTTCGGACCAGCTCACCGGATTTGAGCAGTAATCGCGTCAACGTTGCCGATACCAGCTTTTTAATCGAAGTCAGCTTCCGAGGACCCAGCAATGTTGTTTTCAATGTTACTAATGCACGCCCGCAATCGCTACCGGACGCTAATCTTGCTTCGAAAGTATTTAAGGTTCCTCTTGAGAGCCATGTTTAATAAATAAGTGACGACAGATATGTTTGCTTATAAAACTGCAAAGGTATGTGAGGCGGACAAATATTCTTTATTACTTCAAAATTCAAGAAACCATTCGAAGATTCTTTCTATGAATTTTTTGCAAATCAGGAAGACATTTATCTATTCGTACACTTTGTGTATTCCTAAAGAGCCGTATCAATTTATACATTACAACCGATTTAATAACGGTCGAATACCCGATTAACTTCATATCATATAAATATATATCAGTCATTCATCTATTTTACTCTTACACCGAAATGATCTATCAAAACAATACATGGACTCGTGAAATTATACACTTCACTTGAACATACAGTTATCATGAACTAAGTATTGTACATACATACATACATGCATGCATGGTGCGTATAATTGTTGTTTCGAATACATATTACTACAAAAGTGATAAAATGTACCTTTCAAATACCAGATCTTCAATAAGTCTTCCTGATTAGTCTTACTTTCGAGCTATGATATGACATACCCTTTACCCAAAATGGGTAACATACTTTCGTTTGAGTTTCTTATTTTGTCAAATCGCAAACTCTTTTTAAAATTGACGTTATTCGATTGTTCAATTTATCAGTTACGAGCTAAACATGTTATTATTATTGTTAATAATATTAATATGGAAAATATGTAAAGTGTAGAGCGAGAGAGTGTGTGTGTGTGAGAGAGAGAGAGAGAGAGAGTGAGAGAGTATAAATTATAATGCTAAACGCTGTATGGAGGTATACCACTGCTGATAAATCTACACCGTGTCAATTATTTACACATATTAGTAAATTGTGATTGTGCAATTTGTATATACATATATATGTGTGTATGTATAAAAAAAAAAAAAAAGAAACAGTTTTATTAAACTATATGCTTTAGAGCGGGTCGTGATAGTCTTGTATAACGTACGATATCTAATTTTAAATTTATATTTTAATAATAATTCTACATTGTCTTATCGGCAAGCTTCCTTTGTAGTAGCACTAGTAGTAGTAATAGAAGTAGTTATTGGTCAATCCTTGAAAACTATTACCTGACCTTAAGCTACATGATTCATAATTATTGTTTATTTTTGAGTGTATTGAACTTTATTATTATTAATATTATTATCCTAACCAAACTAGATCGCACCCTCACGTATGCCCAACGTATTGCTGTTTATATATACAATATATCCTGATATATGCACATATGAAAAATAATGACTTACTAATGATTAATCAGTAAAAGACAATGTCATAAATTATCACCGGTATACGCGTCACCGTTTTTATTCTAAATCATTATTCTTGCATTAATTAGCAAAGTTTTGTACATTTGTTGAATCATTCCGCTCTCTCCATTATTGTGGAGTCGGAAATTTTTATCATCATTTCACCGGAGAAGTAAAATGAAAACATAATGTAATGAAATCTTTAGGAAATGTATATATATATATATATATATATGTGCGTGTGTATGTATATATACATCTCTCTCTCTCCATATATATATATATATATATATATAGGTATATATCATGTGATAAAAATGTGTCTCTCTATATAAGGTATACAACATATATACAAAATCGTTATGTTTTATTGCTTAAATGCAAATCGAAAAAGGAAATGATAAAAATTTAATAAACATTGAATATCCGTGCTGAGCTGCTGCTGCTGCCAATAATATAGTGTAGTGATTGAAAACGTTTAAAAATCGGGTGTATTAGTGAGCATCGCATAATAATGTTATTAACTAACGTGGCAATTTCGGTGTTATCTTTTAAATATTATCCCTCGCATACTAGAGAAGAACGATATTGCGCAGACATTGCTGTTTTAAAAAATAATTTTACAAATACATATAGTTGTACCGATCAATATCAGACCGTCGTGATTCTGCGTATAAATAGTTTTAATTTAAAAAATTAACATATATAGAATACATAGGTTTATGGTTGACGTCCCGGACTCGATACGACCTGAATCTACATGATATAGTTTACCGTTGCATATTATCATCTTACGAATACTAGAAATTACATAATTATCTACGAATTCTACGACGCGTTTTCCATCAATACGAATGCATGTAAGATTCTGGAGATGAGATCGTGTTAAGAATATTCGCGTAATCATAGTTAAATATAATGAAGAATAGCAAAATAATGTTGAATCAGTGAAAATTAAATCGATGTATTATACGTATTAACAAGTTTGTGCGATAATAGGTGGAAAATTGTTTTTCATTCTAATGTTTGAGATATAACATTTGGCAATTTTAAAAAAATTCCGGTTTGCATACCAAAAGTTGATTCGGACTCGGTATTTAATGTTATTGTATAGACGCTCTGCTATTTGTACGAAGTCTGAGCTTTGCGTAAAGAAATTATCAATTATCTTGCCAAATGCACTATTGACGATTAATAATTATCGTAATGTTAATAAAATGGTTAATAAAAATTTGAGGGAAAACGAAGAAAAAATACGAGACAAAAAACGGATTCTTTTTGCCTATTCTGTAAATATCAACTGAAATCTTGAATGATGATAAGTATTTATTTCAAAATGATATGATAATAATATTAATATTTATTAAGTCACATGTTAAGTATATTGTTTAAGAATTCTGTAATATTGTACGGAAAATTGAATTTGTAAATAAATATATGATTGTAAGAAGACAGGTGAGTTATTCTGTATTCTCACGCATAAAACATGTTCAGTCGTTCAAGCGAATAGTGCAGTTAGGTCTAGCTGTAATTCCTTCTCTTCAACAAGGAAGCAAGCACGTATTTCGAGATTGAGAAATAACCACGATTGAGGACAATGGAAGAGAGTACAGTGAACAAAATGCCTGCGTCTTTTTCTGCCTTTATTATTTCAAAGCTTGTTTTCCTAAAAACTATTGCACATACGATATGGGAGGCATTTCAATATTCTTTGAGAAATTTGTACAAAATGTATTCAAAATTGTAAAGGATTTTTCGCACTTTCGCATGTTACAATGATACCTGTAAAAGATTTATAAATGTGGATTGCATACGCACGTTGATTACGTGCTAGTATGTCAAAATGAAGTCTCTGTTCCACAGGAATCCAAAAATAATTATTTTCAATTGAAAATCAGCAACAGTTTTAGAATCTTGAAATTGTGCAAGCTCATATCGAGCCCGCAAGATCTGAATTGTATTTTCAAATATGTGAGCGTCGATTACTGGCCAATTTCTGCCTCCATTCGTTATTTCTATCAAAGGTTTTTATTTCGTAATAGCCAGAGGCGTAGATATTCTTTGCAATTTCACTTCCAGACATCAAAGCAAAAAGTCTCGCTGCGCCTCATCGGTTCAACGACCCGTGTACTCGGATTCGGTAAATACAGGTGTACTCGTGGTTACCACTGTTCGAATGCACTTTCAATTCGACGATATCGTAGTATCGCTTGGGCTTGTGCTGCGAAGAAGAAAAATGCAATTTTGTGTCACGGTGTAACGTACGTATCACGCTCTTTCTTATCTGCACTCCTTTCTTACCTGCACTTCGAAATATTGCACAGCCGATCCGCTATTGTCGTACGTAAATTCGCCAAACAGAAACCCTTCCCTGTCGTCCACGTCGTGTAAGCCCTGTTAAATAAAGTTTCCCTTGATGCTTAAGCAAACGTTTCTTTTCTCGCGTTATCAGCCTGTCGCTATACCCAAACTGAAAAATCCTTCGGAGCTGTGGTTGTTTCACCTGTTGGTGATATCGATGGGGAAATGTGCTCCAAGCTGACTCCCGATACAAACACTGGCCCCAAAAGCTGGATCACTACCGAACCGCTGGTTCCCTTGAACGCCCAGCATTCGCCCGGCAGAACGCCCGACTAAATTGCAATAACTTGTAAACCTGGCGGGTATACATTTTTTCGAAAAATTCAAACGTCTTACGAGTACTTCTCCCGTTTTATCACCTGTATTACAGCACGCGGTGTATTTTGCTGCTGGCATAATGGCATTCCGAATAGAGTTAAAACCGGCGCTCCAGCTGAGTAAGTTTCCGTGTTTCTTGTGGAAAGAATCGCACCACCTGTAAAAAACAATTTACTACTTCGCGGCTCGCATCGATATCATTTCGCCATCGTAAATTTTGCAGCGAGTTGCATCTCGGTGAAATTCATGTTATGTATGTGTCATTCGACAATTGCATTGAAACTGACCCGACGTCTCCAAAGCGTAATCTGTCATCCCAGTTTTATCAGCGTCGTATGTTTCTATTTCGCATCTTACCATGTCTCGGACATTTTCGGGGGATAAGGCTTTCAGTAATGTTTTCGTATGCAATCCCATCTCTAGAATGCGGGGAAAAATCGATGACAGTATTTTTTGTGATCATTCGACGCCTGATAGTGTTTCAATACTGCATTCGACGTAGCAGAACGAAAGAATGTACAGGTCATACCTTCCGAGACGTCGTTTCTTAGCTTCAAAATCGCTTCCGACATCTTCGGTATGACTATTCCCAGTTCTTTTAACTTGTACTTGAGATTATCACGCGTATCTATTACGCCTTTGACTTCCATCTGACGTTTATGGGAAATTATCAAGTTGATTGCCATTAATGATTGAAGAAATACTACAATGAGGTCGAGTTACCGAAAGTGTGCTCATGTGTGATCTCAAGTTTCCTAAATCCGCTTTGATAGCTCTGAAAGAATTACTTGCTGAGTATTTGTCGCAGAGATGAGAGACTGACATTGCTGAAAAAAGATGTAGTTTGTGGTAAATAAGTTTCGATCTGGCTCGCAGAATATCAATTTGTCATGTGATATTGTAAGTCGACGCTCGGATGAATGAAAACGTAATGAACTAAGATGACTGTGATTACATTGCGGCGTAAAATCACGAAAGTCGACTAATTGGTACGTTAAAAATACCTAGCATCGCTGTGATGAGGCAAAATGCGAATGGCTTGATCAGTTTGCAGTACCAAGCGGATCGATTTCCTGATACACAACTTCCTGAATTATAACAGCAGTAGGCATTCTGAACACTCATCAGGTTATTCACATATTTGGCAACGAGACGAAAGATGAAGCACTGTTGATGGAAATAGTTTCAGTCTTCATCGTCAGAATTGAAATAACTGAATGATTTGTCACATTCAGGTCGATGTTGAATTCACGTGACGGCTGTGACATGACAAGTCACGTCATTCTGTTTCTGTGTTCAATGCGGTGCGTACATCCACAGCGAGGGAGAATCGTCGCGTAGGAACGGGTGAACCATTTGAATTGGTAACGGAATGATAGCCTTAAATGAAACTAGCTTCGAAATTGAACTACGCGTATGAATGCTACGAACTAAGTTATTAGTACCTGAACACATCGTATGACCGACAGCTCAAGAAATACAAGCTGAATATAGGGACCACAGAAAAGGCAAAAAAGGCATCCCGGATGCCGTGGGATCCATAGCTGGAGGAACATGGGGTTATTTCTTCGTTGCTTTAATTGTGAATCATGATACGCGATTTTAGACTGCGCACAGAAAATACTCTTGGAGACGTACGTCAAAATTGTGCCACTCACAATTGTTTCCAGCTAGTTTGAAAATCACGAAAATTTTAGCCAAAATTGCAAAGGGTTTAGCCTTACTTTTTTGCCAGATTTTCGACCGGAAATTTTTCGTCTCGGATTCGATTTGTATGATCCTTTCCTGACTAATTGGATCCCCAGGAACTCAGAAGAAGCAGCAAAAGTAGCCTGGGATCAACAGCGACGGAGTTACGATGGAAAAAGCACCAGCTGAAAACTGTCGAAAACTCAGGTTTTCGTTTTTTGGCTGTAACTTTCGATGCGTTGATCGCAGCGTATTGGGACTGCGCCCAATCGATTACTCTCGCAAAATTACGTCGGAATAGTGCCACAATTGATTGATTCCAGCACTTTTGAAAATCACGAGAATTTTCGCCAAAAATACAAAGGGGTTAACCTTCCTTTTTTTTTGACCAAAAAATTGTTCGTCTCAGAATTGATTCGTATGACTCTTTCCCGACCAATTGGACCCCAAGGAACTCAGAAAACGCAGCAAAAGTAGCCTGGGATCAACAGCAACGAAGTTACGATGAAAAAAGCACCAGCTGAAAACTGTCGAAAACTCAGGTTTCCGTTTGTTGGCTGTAACTTTCGATGCGTTGATCGCAGCGTATTGGGACTGCGCCCAATCGATTTCTCTCGCAAAATTACGTCGGAATAGTGCCACAATTAATTTATTCCAGCACTTTTGAAAATCGCGAAAATTTTCGCCACAAATACAAAGGGGTTACCTTCCTTTTTTTTTGACCAAAAAATTTTTCGTCTCAGAATTGATTCGTATGACTCTTTCCCGACCAATTGGACCCCAAGGAACTCAGAAAACGCAGCAAAAGGAGCGTCGAATCAACGGGAGAGAAGATACGAGGAAAAAGCACCTGCTGAAAAATGTCGAAAATTCAGGTTTTCGTTTTCTGGCTGTAACTTTCGATGCGTTGATCGCACCGTAGTGGGACTGCGCCCAATCGATTTCTCTCGCAAAATTACGTCGGAATAGTGCCACAATTGATTGATTCCAGCACTTTTGAAAATCGCGAAAATTTTCGCCAAAAATACAAAGCGGTTAACCTTCCTTTTTTTTTGACCAAAAAATTTTTCGTCTCAGAATTGATTCGTATGACTCTTTGCCGAACAATTGGACCCCAAGGAACTCAGAAAACGCAGCAAAAGTAGCCTGGGATCAGCAGCGACGAAGTTACGATGAAAAAAGCACCAGCTGAAAACTGTCGAAAACTCAGGTTTTCGTTTTTTGGCTGTAACTTTTGATGCGTTGATCGCAGCCTATTTGAACTGCGCCCAATCGATTTCTCTCGCAAAATTACGTCGGAATAGTGCCACAATTGATTGATTCCAGCACTTTTGAAAATCGCGAAAATTTTCGCCAAAAATACAAAGCGGTTAACCTTCCTTTTTTTTTGACCAAAAAATTTTCCGTCTCAGAATTGATTCGTATGACTCTTTCCCGACCAATTGGACCCCAAGGAACTCAGAAAACGCAGCAAAAGGAGCGTCGAATCAACGGGAGAGAAGATACGAGGAAAAAGCACCTGCTGTAAAATGTCGAAAATTCAGGTTTTCGTTTTTTGGCTATAACTTTCGATGCGTTGATCGCACCGTATTGGGACTGCGCCCAATCGATTTCTCTCGCAAAATCACGTTGGAATAGTGCCACTATTAATTTATTCCAGCACTTTTGAAAATCGCGAAAATTTTCGCCAAAAATAGAAAGGGGTTAACCTTCCTTTTTTTTTGACCAAAAAATTTTTCGTCTCAGAATTGATTCGTATGACTCTTTGCCGAACAATTGGACCCCAAGGAACTCAGAAAACGCAGCAAAAGTAGCCTGGGATCAGCAGCGACGAAGTTACGATGAAAAAAGCACCAGCTGAAAACTGTCGAAAACTCAGGTTTTCGTTTTTTGGCTGTAACTTTTGATGCGTTGATCGCAGCCTATTTGGACTGCGCCCAATCGATTTCTCTCGCAAAATTACGTCGGAATAGTGCCACAATTAATTTATTCCGGCACTTTTAAAAATCGCGAAAATTTTCGCCAAAAGTACAAAGGGGTTAACCTTCCTTTTTTTTTGACCAAAAAATTTTTCGTCTCAGAATTGATTCGTATGACTCTTTCCCGACCAATTGGACCCCAAGGAACTCAGAAAACGCAGCGAAAGTAGCCTGGGATCAGCAGCGACGAAGTTACGATGAAAAAAGCACCAGCTGAAAACTGTCGAAAACTCAGGTTTTCGTTTTTTGGCTGTAACTTTTGATGCGTTGATCACAGCGTATTGGGACTGCGCCCAATCGATTACTCTCGCAAAATTACGTCGAAATAGTGCCACAATTAATTGATTCCAGCACTTTTGAAAATCGCGAAAATTTTCGCCTAAAATAGAAAGGGGTTAACCTTCTTTTTTTTTTGACCAAAAAATTTTTCGTCTCAGAATTGATTCGTATGACTCTTTCCCGACCAATTGGACCCCAAGGAACTCAGAAAACGCAGCAAAAGGAGCGTTGGATCAACGGGAGAGAAGATACGAGGAAAAAAGCACCCGCTGAAAAATGTCGAAAACTCAGGTTTTAATTTTTTGGCTGTAACTTTCGATGCGTTGATCGCAGCGTATTGGGACTGCGCCCAATCGATTTCCCTCGCAAAATTACGTCGGAATAGTGCCACAATTAATTTATTCCAGCACTTTTGAAAATCAGGAAAATTTTCGCCACAAATACAAAGGGGTTAACCTTCCTTTTTTTTTGACCAAAAAATTTTTCGTCTCAGAATTGATTCGTATGACTCTTTGCCGAACAATTGGACCCCAAGGAACTCAGAAAACGCAGCAAAAGTAGCCTGGGATCAGCAGCGACGAAGTTACGATGAAAAAAGCACCAGCTGAAAACTGTCGAAAACTCAGGTTTTCGTTTTTTGGCTGTAACTTTTGATGCGTTGATCGCAGCCTATTTGAACTGCGCCCAATCGATTACTCTCGCAAAATTACGTCGAAATAGTGCCACAATTAATTGATTCCAGCACTTTTGAAAATCGCGAAAATTTTCGCCTAAAATAGAAAGGGGTTAACCTTCTTTTTTTTTGACCAAAAAATTTTTCGTCTCAGAATTGATTCGTATGACTCTTTCCCGACCAATTGGACCCCAAGGAACTCAGAAAACGCAGCAAAAGGAGCGTTGGATCAACGGGAGAGAAGATAAGAGGAAAAAAGCACCCGCTGAAAAATGTCGAAAACTCAGGTTTTCGTTTTTTGGCTGTAACTTTCGATGCGTTGATCGCAGCGTATTCAGACTGCGCCCAATCGATTTCTCTCGCAAAATTACGTCGGAATAGTGCCACAATTAATTTATTCCAGCACTTTTGAGAATCAGGAAAATTTTCGCCACAAATACAAAGGGGTTAACCTTCCTTTTTTTTTGACCAAAATATTTTTCGTCTCAGAATTGATTCGTATGACTCTTTGCCGAACAATTGGACCCCAAGGAACTCAGGAAACGCAGCAAAAGTAGCCTGGGATCAACAGCGACGAAGTTACGATGAAAAAAGTACCAGCTGAAAACTGTCGAAAACTCAGGTTCTCGTTTTTCTGCTGTGACTTTTGATGCGTTGATCGCAGCGTATTAAGACTGCGCCAAATCGATTTCCCTCGCAAAATTACGTCGGAATAGTGCCACAATTTATTGATTCCAGCACATTTGAAAATCGCGGAAATTGTCGCCAAAAGTACAAAGGGGTTAACCTTCCTTTTTTTTTGACCAAAAAATTTTTCGTCTCAGAATTGATTCGTATGACTCTTTCCCGACCAATTGGACCCCAAGGAACTCAGGAAACGCAGCAAAAGGAGCGTCAAATCAACGGGAGAGAAGATACGAGGAAAAAGCACCTGCTGAAAAATGTCGAAAATTCAGGTTTTCGTTTTCTGGCTGTAACTTTCGATGCGTTGATCGCACCGTATTGGGACTGCGCCCAATCGATTTCTCTCGCAAAATTACGTCGGAATAGTGCCACAATTGATTGATTCCAGCACTTTTGAGAATCGCGAAAATTTTCGCCAAAAATAGAAAGGGGTTAACCTTCCTTTTTTTTTGACCAAAGAATTTTCCGTCTCAGAATTGATTCGTACGACTCTTTCCCGACCAATTGGACCCCAAGGAACTCAGAAAACGCAGCAAAAGGAGCGTGGGATCAACGGGAGAGAAGATACGAGGCAAAAAGCTCCCGCTGAAAAATGTCGAAAACTGAGGTTTTCGTTTTTTGGCTGTAACTTTCGATGCGTTGATCGCAGCGTATTGGGACTGCGCCCAATCGATTTCTCTCGCAAAATAACGTCGGAATAGTGCCACAATTGATTGATTCCAGCACTTTTGAGAATCGCAAAAATTTTCGCCAAAAATAGAAAGGGGTTAACCTTCCTTTTTTTTTGACCAAAAAATTTTCCGTCTCAGAATTGATTCGTATGACTCTTTCCCGACCAATTGGACCCCAAGGAACTCAGAAAACGCAGCAAAAGGAGCGTGGGATCAACGGGAGAGAAGATACGAGGAAAAAAGCACCTGCTGAAAAATGTCGAAAATTCAGGTTTTCGTTTTCTGGCTGTAACTTTCGATGCGTTGATCGCACCGTATTGGGACTGCGCCCAATCGATTTCTCTCGCAAAATTACGTCGGAATAGTGCCACAATTGATTGATTCCAGCACTTTTGAGAATCGCGAAAATTTTCGCCAAAAATAGAAAGGGGTTAACCTTCCTTTTTTTTTGACCAAAGAATTTTCCGTCTCAGAATTGATTCGTACGACTCTTTCCCGACCAATTGGACCCCAAGGAACTCAGAAAACGCAGCAAAAGGAGCGTGGGATCAACGGGAGAGAAGATACGAGGCAAAAAGCACCCGCTGAAAAATGTCGAAAACTGAGGTTTTCGTTTTTTGGCTGTAACTTTCGATGCGTTGATCGCAGCGTATTGGGACTGCGCCCAATCGATTTCTCTCGCAAAATTACGTCGGAATAGTGCCACAATTGATTGATTCCAGCACTTTTGAGAATCGCGAAAATTTTCGCCAAAAATAGAAAGGGGTTAACCTTCCTTTTTTTTTGACCAAAAAATTTTTCGTCTCAGAATTGATCCGTATGACTCTTTCCCGAACAATTGGACCCCAAGGAACTCAGAAAACGCAGCAGAAGTAGCCTGGGATCAACAGCGACGAAGTTACGATGAAAAAAGCACCAGCTGAAAACTTTCGAAAACTCAGGTTCTCGTTTTTCGGCTCTAACTCTTCATACGTTGATCGCAGCGTATTGGGACTGCGCCCAATCGATTTCTCTCGCAAAATTACGTCGGAAAAGTGCCACAATTGATTGATTCCAGCACTTTCGAAAATCGCGAAAATTTTCGCCAAAAATAGAAAGGGGTTAACCTTCCTTTTTTTTTGACCAAAAAATTTTTCGTCTCAGAATTGATTCGTACGACTCTTTGCCGAACAATTGGACCCCAAGGAACTCAGAAAACGCAGCAAAAGGAGCGTGGGATCAACGGGAGAGAAGATACGAGGCAAAAAGCACCCGCTGAAAAATGCCGAAAACTGAGGTTTTCGTTTTTTGGCTGTAACTTTCGATGCGTTGATCGCAGCGTATTGGGACTGCGCCCAATCGATTTCTCTTGCGCAATTACGTCGGAATAGTGCCACAACTGATTGATTTCAGCACTTTTGAAAATCGCGAAAATTTTCGCCAAAAATACGAAGGGGTTAACCTTCCTTTTTTTTTGACCAAAAAACTTTCCGCCTCAGAATTGATTCGTATGACTCTTTCCCGACCAATTGGACCCCAAGGAACTCAGAAAACGCAGCAAAAGGAGCGTCGAATCAACGGGAGAGAAGATACGAGGCAAAAAGCACCCGCTGAAAAATGTCGAAAACTGAGGTTTTCGTTTTTTGGCTGTAACTTTCGATGCGTTGATCGCAGCGTATTGGGACTGCGCCCAATCGATTTCTCTCGCAAAATTACGTCGAAATAGTGCCACAATCGATTGATTCCAGCACTTTTGAGAATCGCGAAAATTTTCGCCAAAAATAGAAAGGGGTTAACCTTCCTTTTTTTTTGACCAAAAAATTTTCCGTCTCAGAATTGATTCGTACGACTCTTTGCCGAACAATTGGACCCCAAGGAACTCAGAAAACGCAGCAAAAGGAGCGTGGGATCAACGGGAGAGAAGATACGAGGCAAAAAGCACCCGCTGAAAAATGTCGAAAACTGAGGTTTTCGTTTTTTGGCTGTAACTTTCGATGCGTTGATCGCAGCGTATTGGGACTGCGCCCAATCGATTCCTCTAGCAAAATTACGTCGAAATAGTGCCACAATTGATTGATTCCAGCACTTTTGAGAATCGCGAAAATTTTCGCCAAAAATAGAAAGGGGTTAACCTTCCTTTTTTTTTGACCAAAAAATTTTTCGTCTCAGAATTGATTCGTATGACTCTTTGCCGAACAATTGGACCCCAAGGAACTCAGAAAACGCAGCAAAAGTAGCCTGGGATCAACAGCGACGAAGTTACGATGAAAAAAGTACCAGCTGAAAACTGTCGAAAACTCAGGTTTTCGTTTTTTGGCTGTAACTTTCGATGCGTTGGTCGCAGCGTATTGGGACTGCGCCCAATCAATTTCTCCCGCAAAATTACGTCGGAATAGTGCCACAATTAATTTATTCCAGCACTTTTGAAAATCGCGAAAATTTTCGCCAAAAATAGAAAGGGGTTAACCTTCCTTTGTTTTTGACCAAAAAATTTTCCGTCTCAGAATTGATTCCTACGACTCTTTCCCGACCAATTGGACCCCAAGGAACTCAGAAAACGCAGCAAAAGGAGCGTGGGATCAACGGGAGAGAAGATACGAGGCAAAAAGCACCCGCTGAAAAATGCCGAAAACTGAGGTTTTCGTTTTTTGGCTGTAACTTTCGATGCGTTGATCGCAGCGTATTGGGACTGCGCCCAATCGATTTCTCTTGCGCAATTACGTCGGAATAGTGCCACAACTGATTGATTTCAGCACTTTTGAAAATCGCGAAAATTTTCGCCAAAAATACGAAGGGGTTAACCTTCCTTTTTTTTTGACCAAAAAACTTTCCGCCTCAGAATTGATTCGTATGACTCTTTTCCGACCAATTGGACCCCAAGGAACTCAGAAAACGCAGCAAAAGGAGCGTCGAATCAACGGGAGAGAAGATACGAGGCAAAAAGCACCCGCTGAAAAATGTCGAAAACTGAGGTTTTCGTTTTTTGGCTGTAACTTTCGATGCGTTGATCGCAGCGTATTGGGACTGCGCCCAATCGATTTCTCTCGCAAAATTACGTCGAAATAGTGCCACAATCGATTGATTCCAGCACTTTTGAGAATCGCGAAAATTTTCGCCAAAAATAGAAAGGGGTTAACCTTCCTTTTTTTTTGACCAAAAAATTTTCCGTCTCAGAATTGATTCGTACGACTCTTTGCCGAACAATTGGACCCCAAGGAACTCAGAAAACGCAGCAAAAGGAGCGTGGGATCAACGGGAGAGAAGATACGAGGCAAAAAACACCCGCTGAAAAATGTCGAAAACTGAGGTTTTCGTTTTTTGGCTGTAACTTTCGATGCGTTGATCGCAGCGTATTGGGACTGCGCCCAATCGATTCCTCTAGCAAAATTACGTCGAAATAGTGCCACAATTGATTGATTTCAGCACTTTTGAGAATCGCGAAAATTTTCGCCAAAAATAGAAAGGGGTTAACCTTCCTTTTTTTTTGACCAAAAAATTTTTCGTCTCAGAATTGATTCGTATGACTCTTTGCCGAACAATTGGACCCCAAGGAACTCAGAAAACGCAGCAAAAGTAGCCTGGGATCAACAGCGACGAAGTTACGATGAAAAAAGTACCAGCTGAAAACTGTCGAAAACTCAGGTTTTCGTTTTTTGGCTGTAACTTTCGATGCGTTGGTCGCAGCGTATTGGGACTGCGCCCAATCAATTTCTCCCGCAAAATTACGTCGGAATAGTGCCACAATTAATTTATTCCAGCACTTTTGAAAATCGCGAAAATTTTCGCCAAAAATAGAAAGGGGTTAACCTTCCTTTGTTTTTGACCAAAAAATTTTCCGTCTCAGAATTGATTCCTACGACTCTTTCCCGACCAATTGGACCCCAAGGAACTCAGAAAACGCAGCAAAAGGAGCGTCGAATCAACGGGAGAGAAGATACGAGGCAAAAAGCACCCGCTGAAAAATGTCGAAAACTGAGGTTTTCGTTTTTTGGCTGTAACTTTCGATGCGTTGATCGCAGCGTATTGGGACTGCGCCCAATCGATTTCTCTCGCAAAATTACGTCGAAATAGTGCCACAATCGATTGATCCCAGCACTTTTGAGAATCGCGAAAATTTTCGCCAAAAATAGAAAGGGGTTAACCTTCCTTTTTTTTTGACCAAAAAATTTTTCGTCTCAGAATTGATTCGTACGACTCTTTGCCGAACAATTGGACCCCAAGGAACTCAGAAAACGCAGCAAAAGGAGCGTGGGATCAACGGGAGAGAAGATACGAGGCAAAAAGCACCCGCTGAAAAATGTCGAAAACTGAGGTTTTCGTTTTTTGGCTGTAACTTTCGATGCGTTGATCGCAGCGTATTGGGACTGCGCCCAATCGATTTCTCTAGCAAAATTACGTCGAAATAGTGCCACAATTGATTGATTCCAGCACTTTTGAGAATCGCGAAAATTTTCGCCAAAAATAGAAAGGGGTTAACCTTCCTTTTTTTTTGACCAAAAAATTTTTCGTCTCAGAATTGATTCGTATGACTCTTTGCCGAACAATTGGACCCCAAGGAACTCAGAAAACGCAGCAAAAGTAGCCTGGGATCAACAGCGACGAAGTTACGATGGAAAAAGTACCAGCTGAAAACTATCGAAAACTCAGGTTCTCGTTTTTCTGCTGTAACTTTTGATGCGTTGATCGCAGCGTATTGGGACTGCGCCCAATCGATTTCCCTCGCAAAATTACGTCGGAATAGTGCCACAAATAATTGATTCCAGCACATTTCCTTCCTTTTTTTTTGACCAAAAAATTTTTCGTCTCAGAATTGATCCGTATGACTCTTTCCCGAACAATTGGACCCCAAGGAACTCAGAAAACGCAGCAGAAGTAGCCTGGGATCAACAGCGACGAAGTTACGATGGAAAAAGCACCAGCTGAAAACTTTCGAAAACTCAGGTTCTCGTTTTTCGGCTCTAACTCTTCATACGTTGATCGCAGCGTATTGGGACTGCGCCCAATCGATTTCTCTCGCAAAATTACGTCGGAAAAGTGCCACAATTGATTGATTCCAGCACTTTCGAAAATCGCGAAAATTTTCGCCAAAAATAGAAAGGGGTTAACCTTCCTTTTTTTTTGACCAAAAAATTTTTCGTCTCAGAATTGATTCGTATGACTCTTTGCCGAACAATTGGACCCCAAGGAACTCAGAAAACGCAGCAAAAGTAGCCTGGGATCAACAGCGACGAAGTTACGATGAAAAAAGTACCAGCTGAAAACTGTCGAAAACTCAGGTTCTCGTTTTTCTGCTGTAACTTTTGATGCGTTGATCGCAGCGTATTGGGACTGCGCCCAATCGATTTCCCTCGCAAAATTACGTCGGAATAGTGCCACAATTAATTGATTTCAGCACTTTTGAAAATCGCGAAAATTTTCGCCAAAAATACGAAGGGGTTAACCTTCCTTTTTTTTTGACCAAAAAACTTTCCGCCTCAGAATTGATTCGTATGACTCTTTTCCGACCAATTGGACCCCAAGGAACTCAGAAAACGCAGCAAAAGGAGCGTGGGATCAACGGGAGAGAAGATACGATGAAAAAAGCACCAGCTGAAAACTGTCGAAAACTCAGGTTTCCGTTTGTCGGCTGTAACTTTCGATGCGTTGATCGCAGCGTATTGGGACTGCGCCCAATCGATTTCTCTTGCGCAATTACGTCGGAATAGTGCCACAACTGATTGATTTCAGCACTTTTGAAAATCGCGAAAATTTTCGCCAAAAATACGAAGGGGTTAACCTTCCTTTTTTTTTGACCAAAAAACTTTCCGCCTCAGAATTGATTCGTATGACTCTTTCCCGACCAATTGGACCCCAAGGAACTCAGAAAACGCAGCAAAAGTAGCCTGGGATCAACAGCAACGAAGTTACGATGAAAAAAGCACCAGCTGAAATCTGTCGAAAACTCAGGTTTTCGTTTTTTGGCTGTAACTTTCGATGCGTTGGTCGCAGCGTATTGGGACTGCGCCCAATCGATTTCTCTCGCAAAATTACGTCGGAATAGTGCCACAATTAATTTATTCCAGCACTTTTGAAAATCGCGAAAATTTTCGCCACAAATACAAAGGGGTTAACCTTCCTTTTTTTTTGACCAAAAAATTTTTCGTCTCAGAATTGATTCGTATGACTCTTTGCCGAACAATTGGACCCCAAGGAACTCAGAAAACGCAGCAAAAGGAGCGTCGAATCAACGGGAGAGAAGATACGAGGAAAAAGCACCTGCTGAAAAATGTCGAAAATTCAGGTTTTCGTTTTCTGGCTGTAACTTCCGATGCGTTGATCGCACCGTATTGGGACTGCGCACAATCGATTTCTCTCGCAAAATTACGTCGGAATAGTGCCACAATTGATTGATTCCAGCACTTTTGAAAATCGCGAAAATTTCCGCCAAAAATACAAAGGGGTTAACCTTCCTTTTTTTTTGACCAAAAAATTTTTTGTCTCAGAATTGATTCGTATGACTCTTTCCCGACCAATTGGACCCCAAGGAACTCAGAAAACGCAGCAAAAGGAGCGTGGGATCAACGGGAGAGAAGATACGAGGCAAAAAGCACCCGCTGAAAAATGTCGAAAATTCAGGTTTTCGTTTTTTGGCTGTAACTTTCGATGCGTTGATCGCAGCGTATTGGGACTGCGCCCAATCGATTTCTCTCGCAAAATTACGTCGGAATAGTGCCACAATTGATTGATTCCAGCACTTTTGAGAATCGCGAAAATTTTCGCCAAAAATAGAAAGGGGTTAACCTTCCTTTTCTTTTGACCAAAAAATTTTCCGTCTCAGAATTGATTCGTATGACTCTTTCCCGACCAATTGGACCCCAAGGAACTCAGAAAACGCAGCAAAAGGAGCGTGGGATCAACGGGAGAGAAGACACGAGGCAAAAAGCACCCGCTGAAAAATGCCGAAAACTGAGGTTTTCGTATTTTGGCTGTAACTTTCGATGCGTTGATCGCAGCGTATTGGGACGGCGCCCAATCGATTTCTCTTGCGCAATTACGTCGGAATAGTGCCACAACTGATTGATTTCAGCACTTTTGAAAATCGCGAAAATTTTCGCCAAAAATACGAAGGGGTTAACCTTCCTTTTTTTTTGACCAAAAAATTTTTCGTTTCAGAATTGATTCGTATGACTCTTTCCCGAACAATTGGACCCCAAGGAACTCAGAAAACGCAGCAGAAGTAGCTTGGGATCAACAGCGACGAAGTTACGATGAAAAAAGCACCAGCTGAAAACTGTCGAAAACTCAGGTTCTCGTTTTTCGGCTCTTACTCTTCATACGTTGATCGCAGCGTATTGGGACTGCGCCCAATCGATTTCTCTCTCAAAATTACGTCGGAATAGTGCGTGAAAGAATTTGTTCCAGCACTTTCCAAAATCGCGAAAATTTTTGCCGAAAATACAAAGGGGTTAGCCTCACTCACATGGGGAACATTTTATTTTTTGCAGTCGTTGTGCAATGTATGCGTCATTTCACATGTCTTTGTTCAGTCCGAAATGAAAATGCGTACAAAGTAAGGACAGTTTTTTTTCTTTTATTTCACAAAATGTCAAAACATAATTTTTCCAGAAATTTTTTTGACGTACGTATATACATATATATAAGCTTCTTCTATATTTAACGTAATAGATTGTCCTCTGAAAAAAATACCTCAATAGAATGCACATAGTTATCAATTGTGTTGTTGGATCAATGAGCTGATTTATTTGTGTTGAATGAAGTAAAGCAAACAAAATATTATTCCAAATTAAAGATAACTCTGGTCAACTGTATAGCAACGGAAAAAGTTGATGATGTGGAAAAGATTTCAGTTTGACGTGAAAAAACTTTTGTTTGAGTGTATAATTCACTTCAAATCTAATATACCTGTTACTACTTTCATTGACGCGACTAATGGAATTCGACGATGTCTCTGATCCATTACGATTGCCTACAGTACTTTTTTCAATTGCATCAAGTGTAAGGGAATTTGGTTGAGGGATTTTATTGGAGAGAAATAATTGTTTTTTCTAAACTCACCAATGTCAAATACGGCGCTGGTGGGACTACAGACAATGCGAAAACGGTATTTGAAAACGGAATTCAATATTGCACGCGAGACGCACGACGGAACGATCCATCGATACAAAATAGCGCACAATGCGGATGGTTTACCCCAACCGGGAAGGAAATTTTTAGAAACTCGAATACTTGAATGGGCTTAAGGCGATTAACTCGTCTACTTTGAAATTATAGTACACTTTATCGAATGCCACAACATTTTCGACATTTCCTATGTATTTCGGAGAACGGTTGGGTTATAACCGTGTTAATGAATCAGGTATGACGCGTTAGGTTTATGACCAATTTCGTGGATAACTTTTTGCACGAGGGCGGGTGAAGGTTCTCGCAAATCATACGCCCATCCAATTTTCCATAAAGCATGAATTAATAATGTAGTGAAATTCAAACTCAAGTATGGCCATTCGGACGCCTTGTAGTCCCAGGGGAACGTGTGGTGATAGTTGTGAAAGCCTTCACCGGCTGTCAGCAAAGAAACTATGGGGTTTTCTGCCGGATTGATCACCCTGCGAACAAAAAATTTCAATATTTCACAAATATTGAAACATTGTGTAATTATATCTATCTAACTCACACGTTTATAGGAGATTTTTCATGAATTCCGTACCTGTTGTACGGGCGATAACCCCAAAGATGTGCCACACTGTTGACGCTCAAAGTACAATGAAGTGTGAAAATAAAGCGTATGAAGCATTGAGTCAAAATCGCATGCAGCAACGTTTCACCCCAAAATAGAACGGGTACTGCCACCGGAATTGCGATGCAAAATATGATGAACAGCTCTCTCTCATATCTGTGAATATTTGGTGATTTATTCATTTTATTTTGTTATTTCTGTGCGTATTCATTTACAAAATCTACGTCTATAGGCATACATGGGTCGGAATTGTATACGTAAACTTGACTACACACTTTCTCATTCCAACTCACGGATAGCAGAAATAATCGTCCAAATTTTGAGACTACTCACTTCTTATTGAACATGACCACTGGGTCAGCGATGATATCGCTCAAGTCGATTTCCTTTTGTCGACGACGGTATTCGGGATGTCTTTCAACCATAAGCCATCCAATGTGGGAGAAGAAGAAGCCTCGCTTCACGTTGTGGGGATCGGCATCGGTATCGGAATACTTGTGGTGGATTCTGTGATCCTTGACCCAGTAAAATATACCGTACTGCAAAATCAATATTCAACAGTTAAAGTTCGTTTCACGATTTACACCAAAAATCTGTTTGCTACTCACCAGGCCAGCGGCGGAGTACATTAGCATCAACATGATTCGTAAGCCGAGGGTTGCCTTGTAGGCTCGGTGGCTCCAGAGACGATGAACTCCCGCGGTTATTCCTAGTCCCGATACGTAATAGCCGATCACGGCTGTGCAAATTTAAATTTCGTTGAATTAATTGAAAGTAAAAATTTTCAGTCTCCGGTTGTGAAAACTTTGTCCAAGGCGAAAAGATAACTAAACTACAGTTCCTGCAATCATTTTGTTTGACTTGAAATAATACCAGTAACTGGATGATTGATGAGTGCTGATAAGTGATGATTGTGTATAAATTACAATGAAATTGCGGCGCACGTCCTACGACTCATTTTTTGTCTCTCCTAACAAACTCTCCATTTTATCTGACTATCGCCCTCCATCCCCAGAACCCTGATCCAGCACTCTGCTCTCTGCACTCGCCAAGGCTTAATTCCACTTATCCCAGCCCACTATTCACCTACATTCTGAACTGCACACTTGGTGCCTACTGTTCCATCATCTTCCTCACAATGAACATATTATTGTTATTCGAAACATACTTGATTGTACTTAACCCTTATTCTAACTCCCGGTTGTCATCGAATGTAAAAGCGAAGCCGAACCCAGTCAATTTCTTACCGATCGGAAATAAACGACTCTCAGGACGTTACATTATAGTCTTTGTCGTAGGTCAAACCAATTCTACACAAGGGCTACCATAACCCGTGTTTAAAATTTCGATCCACATCCCAGAAGTATTCAAGAAATAACCGAGCAGGTCATTCGTTTGTTCTGAATTTACGCGGTGCAATTAGTTTTACAAACTTTACCGCTATTAATGCGCGCAGCTATCAAAGTCTGAGCGTCGAAAGTAAAGTCTTTGTACTGTAGTCAATCCCAATTCCAAATGTTTCTTGTCATGAAATGTAGAGCAATTTTCAATGCAATCCGCATATACTTAAGGGTTGTGCTAAATACACGTATTGTGCGGTATCTTGTATTTTACGCACGGGATAACATGTTAGATAATGGCATGCACCTTAGCTTAATAAAATTAATATTCCAATTTGTCAACTAACCCCACAAAACGGTTAACCATTTTATCGGTACAGCAGATAGCCCAAAGCCGTAGACGCTACAAGCAAACACAAATCCCACGTGGAAAAACCCTAGCCGAAAAATGTTTTTCCATACTAAATTCTGTCGAACCTCTTCCGACGTAATTTGCTTCACGGCGTTCGATTTACTAAATACCAATGCGTCAGTGTCGTCGGCGAGCATCCTGATATATTTTACTTGAATCGCTGTCGCACAGACTAACGAAGTTGGCCAAATGTCAGCTCACCAAACCGGAGCACAAAATCAAATAACCGACGAACCGCGTTATCCGGTATCTATTACAAATCTGTAGATCGACTGAACACCACTTATATATAGGTGTGCGAGCTCGTTGCGAAGTGCGTAGATTCAACATCGGTACATATTTTAATAGATTACACTGAGAATTACCATATGCCGTAACCAAAATACGAATTTAAATACCAACGTGTCGCTATGTACGATGTGTTTCATTACGGATAATACTGATTTCTTAATTAACCGTTTGAACTGTTGTCCGCGCGACTTATAGATTTTACGCAAACACCTTTGATTGACACGTGTGGCCAAATTCGTTAGCGTAACATTGCGTCAAAGGAATCAAATGTTGACGTTTGCTTGATTTGACTGGAATAAGGTATAATCACGTGAACAGGAAGTTATGGAAATCAGGCTGCGCTTACGAATTATAAAAAAACTCGAAAATGTTAGGATACGAAATGTATGGCTGTGAATAATACCGCAAAAGTTATAAAAGTAATTCAGTAAAAAAAAAAAACAAAAAAAAAAAAATAGTAGCAAGTGAATTCGAAAATGGTGGGAGCTTCGACCCATGGATTCTACGTGGACTGCCCCATACTAAACATACTCAGGATAATAAACGCAAATTCCGCGTACCTAAACGCGTTTTTCAAATACGCGAAACAATATCGTCGCAAGGCCACACGTTTTTGTCCGAAATTCTGTGAGAACGAAACGCAACAATAATTAGGTGTAGATCATTAAGATGCAGTTCGCCTCGTGTCCAGTCACCGTCGAGGACGCGGATCCGCCAGTAGCTCGAAGTGTTGGGGGTAAGTCAGAAGCCTCACTCCACGAATTCATTACTGCTCAGGATGAACAGTAAATTTGGAAAATTTCATGGCGTAGAAATTCAGCGTTGATCTCATTGTCAGGTTAATCGTGTTTAGGTTTTCCCGTCAGAATTAAATCGTATTTATTGTTGGTTGCATCGTGCGATGCCAGTATCTTCGTGAATCCACGGCTTTTTTGAAGTCCACGTCCCTGGGCTGCTGCAGGCCGTCGTGTGACTGCATGATTTCATTAATTAGGTAATTTCATATCTTGAAGCGACCTTTTTCATTTAATTACGCACGTTTTACCCATTGTTGATTTTATTAATAAAAAGTTTCATTCGTTAACACTTCGCAAGACACGACCCAACAACGATGCAGCCTTTGTTAGCGCGGTTATGTTGCCCCGAGATAGGTAAAGTACGCGTAAGTGTGATGACTATATCACAGTCAACTGGAAGTAAGCGGTTCCGCATTATTAACAGCGCCACCTATACTATGGTTTATTGTTTTTATTCGCACAATTTTGCCTCCTTCTACTCCATGCTTGCGAATGTATTGTCTTACGTATCAAGTTACGTATTCAAGAGCAAGTTCACACGCGCAAAATTAGCGTTCTTACCCTTGAGAATGTTCAGCATAGGGCAGTCCACGTGAAATCCGTAGGTCGAAACTCGCTATATTTTCACTTTCACTTGATATTTTTCATGTTATTTTTTTGACTGAACCATATCCGTGATTTGTGCGGTATCATTGACAGCCATACATTTATAATTCATTATCTAAGATTATTTATAATTCATAAGCGCAGAGTGATTTCTATCACTTTCTTGCAAATTAATGATACCTTCATTCGGCATGTGTCACTACTTCCGCTGATCTTATCGTTAACCTTTTGTAACGCTGCATATGAACTCTACAATGAAGGGTAATGTTGCGATTTCTGATTAGACCACGCGTTTCACACTATAACCGTCTATACAAAGCCTGTCGAGTCACCTCATACGAATATCATTTGAACGGCTAAACAGGATAGCGATTATGCATATTAGAATTAATTCACGTGAAAATTGTTTTTTGGAATTTTGTCACATCAAACAAAACCTTCTCTACTTTGAACATATTTTCACGTCAGATTGATCAAGGGGATTTCAATAAAATATCCTGTTATAACAAATAATGTTTATTCCGAGTGCGGATACGCTTGTGAGTATTCCTCGTTCATTATACGCAATTTGTACAATTATTCGACGTAATTTCACAATCAGCGGGACACGCAGAGCCACACGCAGAGCCACCCGCAGAGCCCGAATTGATTCGCATCGACGAAAGGTATAGGTACCAAAATTATGAATTTTTGACGATTGCTCTTCACGATTATCGCAGATTCGAGTTCCTATTAATCGTGACTCAGATGTTAGGATTTAGAGGTTCAATTTCGATCAAGAATTTCCGAGAGCTTCGAGGTTTTATTGAGTCAAACTGAGCTGTGAAGATCCGGAAAGAGTAACTAAGACCCGAATTTGAGACGGCATGCTTGAACTATAAAAAGGAACATAGGATTAAGATTTAATATTGCTCAACTATCGCTAATAAAATCGAAAGTGGACGGATTACATTTCCTGCAATTTTTGAAACGAATAGTTACAAGTCGTAGAATAGCTTAGCCGAACCATCCTTCGTCTGATTCAAAATACAAATATTCCAAAGCGGCGACGGAAGCTATTGCAGTTTCACAGGTCGATGGTTATCCGGTCAGTTCCCGCAAAACCGTGACGGGTTAATCAAAATTGTCGCATCGCAGCTTCGTTCAATTCGATACCAAAGCAGGCATTGCGTATAAAAATTAAGCAGTTCTCGGACCACGAGGCCTTAATACCGATTGGGAATCTGTTGGATACAATATATCACATAAGGTCACGAAGTAGCGCGGATGTGGAGCATCGCCCATGCCGAAACTGCATCGTCTTATAAATATTTATGGCGGCATTCCCTGCTTCCACCGTCACCGCTGGAACACAGATCGCATTGTAATGTCCTGCTTTTCTGTATGAGTATCGCGGCCTTTCGGATGGAAGATAGCTGTGACGCAACCCGAATACGCAAGATCCCATCTCTGGACCCACGGCTGTCTATCGCTCGTTCCCGAAAACGCGCGCCTCCCTCCTCGCTCCTCGATTCCCGAATGAAATCGTCAATTTTACGCCCTCAAGTTCGAGAGGCGCGCGTTCGTTCCTTCGAGAAGAATACGCTATTCGCGCACACAATGAAAACCGACAAAACAAATTCGTAAGAACAAACAATTCGTCAAGAGCTGGACGTCCGTTCAGCTGCGAGAATGGCGGTTAATCATTCGGATTCCTCGCTTGCTGAACGATGGAAAATTGAAACATGAAGTTAAGAAAGTAAACTTTAACGAGGCAACAAAGTTTCGAATGGTCGGAAATACAAAGGCGCAAAGTTTCGAAATGCGAGATTTCGAAAATTCGAGTTACGATAGAGGAAAATTCGGAAAATTGAAGTTTCGATGGGGTGAAATTCCGAAAATTAAAATATACCCACACAGCATAGCTTACTCGACGAGTGGGTGTAAAAATCGGAATGACTAGGATTCCGAACGTAAAAATATCGATAATACAATGTAAAGAAGGTGGTGAAATTTCACCAGGCCAGAAATTCACGGAACTGAAAATCTTGGATCATTCGGAATTTCGATGTTTCATTTCGAATAATCGATGCTTTTCTAATGGGAAAAAGCAAGGCTTTCCAGGGGTTCGTAAATATGGATGACAAAAAAAGTCAGATTTTCAAATTTTCTAATTTTTGCGCTTTCGGAACTTTGACTTTTCGGAGTTACGCTCTTTCGGAACTTTGAGCCTCGGGTTTCGGGCCATTCGAAATGTTGATGTTTCGTCAAAGTTTGATTTCTAGCTTCAAGTTTTACCACCAAAAATTTCGGTGCTTCTGGAACTTTTTAAATTCGCAATTGCAACCCCAGTCTGGAAAATTTCGCGAGACCCTAACGAGTCGCCCCGTCGGGTTTTAAACGACAATTCCAAATTTTCGGATAATTGCCAGAGTTTACTTCGCGCTAAAACCCCCTGAAGCTTTCGGTAACGCAATTGGAGAACTAGCTGATTGATGTTAATTTGGAGTTTCATCATGCCGTCTCCAGACTGCAGCGCGACCCGCGCCGATTCAATTTGATACTTTCGCAATAGTTTATCTTTTCCAGCCGTCCCCGAGTCCCTCCCTGTCTGCGTCTGTACCTTCTCCTAATTGCCCCGCGACTACGGCGTCTCCGTTTTCACATCGTTATTGTTGTTATTACCTCGTCTTTATAGATACAACGTCTCATTTAGTAGTTTTCTCCCTTTTAGTATTTCACGAGCTTCCATTCATTCTCCCTATTGCATTTCTGCGATTTTCACCATTTTGCGCAGTGTCATTCTGACTGTGGTGTTTTCTTTTTTTTTTCCTCAACGTACTAAACTACGGAAATTGATCAATCCAAGCCATTATCGTATTTTTTGTCAATGACCTGGGATGAAGATGCCATAACTTATATACGCATGCAGAAAGGCAAGTGCGATAATTATTTGAAACAATATCAAGGCTAAGATATCTTAGAAAGGTACAAGTTTTGAAATTTTGACCACCTAAATTCATGTTTAATTCACATTTTTTATGATTACTTATCTTTTGCGTTCATCAACCAAGTTTGTATTCACAGAGCGAGGTTTACACTCGCATCTCAAACCTGTGCCCGTTCCATTGTGCCATATGCTTTTTATACAGACAAAAAATGATTATTTTTCTGGGGTGGCCGGTTTTTTTAATCAACGCAATGCGGCGCGTTTCAAATTAATTACGTGAATCTTCGCACGCATGCGATTCGTTCTTAGCCGAGCCTCGTTCCCAGTGTTCGTGCACCTAATAACCGCGAGAATTGGATACGCTCGAAATTTTTGTTTCGCTTGAAATTTTAACAAAGAGAATTCGAGAGGGATTAAAATTAAATATTCCAAGGGAGGCTTCCGAAAGCCGTCGGAGGACGTAACGGCCGATGTCGTTGAGGCTGTTTTTGCAGAAGCGGAACAAAAAGCAGAAGAGTAAATCCATTCCCGGACAAAGAAATTACCCGACAATTACCTGCGGTCTAACGACTGGGGAACGAGATTCTTATAAAGAGAGAGAGAGAGAGAGATAGAGAGTCTGGCAGTTGTCCCAACGTTCATCGTTTCCTCCAATTCATCGCGGCCCGAATTACCTGACCCACAGCACTTATCAGCCCCGCCGCGAAGTGTTGTATAAATAAACCCTTAACGGAGCCATTATCTGATGAAACAGTAGCAGCAGCAGCCTCCAGCGGCGCGTTGTTCCTTGGAAGTTCCCAGTTTCGCAAACTTACCTCGCTTCGCTTTTCCCGAGAGAAAGATACCGGAATGCGAAACTGAGGAGAAAGAGTAGAGAAAGTCGAAGAACTCTACCGGAGGGAGGACCGCCATTATTGCACACTTTCGCGTCTGTTACACGTCGAAGCGACATTTTTACGGCGCGATTTTCACAGACTCGCCAATTTTATACGGTTAATATTTGACGCGCTCGTTTCCGCGGAATAAAATTATCCCAGCAGAATTCAGCTGCCGTTAAAAGAGGAATAAATAAAAAACGAATCAAAATTTGTCCGCGAAACGAGCAGCTTATACCTGCCGTATTACTGTTTTACGCATCCCTCCGACATACTCGAAACAGACTTTACCAGATTCATCAAATAAAAAAACACTCGAAAATTTGCTTACACAGAAATCGTAAGTTCGCAAAAATAATAATAAAATAAAAAAAAATACAACGAAAAACGTGCGCGTCCGCCTCTCGCTGATGCGGGATCGAAGGAATTTTGGGGAAAGGGAAAGTCGAGGGTGAAATTTCGTTAAATTTACGGCCGTTGTTACCTCGCCCCGTCCCGCCAGGCCGACTTTAAGCCTCGACTGTTCCACCTTTTGAATTTTAAAAAGTCTCGAGCAGCAGTGTAACACTTTATTCCCCTCCTTGAATGGAAATGATATCTTCGGTACCTACCGGCCGCGATTCTCTCGGCGTTCCGCATCGGGTCCACCTCGATTATCGTTATCGTTCTTAAATTATGACTCGGCGATCAGCGGATCGCTTTACACCCTTGAATAACGACGCCACCTTTTCACGCAAATCATCGATGGATAATTCAAGCGGAGCTTTATTTAATTCGTCTATCCGTATACTGTGCAGTTTCTGGAATCCTGGTGCAAATATCGCCAACTGCAGGACTGCGGTGTTAAACGAGGAAATGGCAAAAGTCCCCGGGCGCCGGTTAGTTGTGGCGTTTAATTTAACCCCGGGTTATAATTTTGCGCAATTGTTGATCCCTAGGCGCAAAACCGGCGCTGCACACGAGTCCGCTCATTTGCACCAGGATCAGCGCCCTGTGTTTAACTGTTTACACAGTTATCTCATCTCCCGCGTCACCGACGCGGTGTCTGCAATTTTCGTCTGTTTGTTCTCTTCTTTTCGTATGTGTTTGTACGTTTCTGTTTTTTTTTTTTTTTATCTTATCGTCCAATAAACGACAAAGAAAATAATCAGCTCACAACAGCAGTCTGGGTGACGACGAGTTCGTATACAATAAAGGAAGTCATACCGAATACGTGGTCGTGAAATATTGACATTTACGGGATTTGCATATGCGACAATCATCATTGTTACGCAGAAAAATGTTAATTTAATAACAATATACCTTATTATTATTATATCGAATGTATACATTGGTGATTGGTGCTTATTTTAACAATTTTTTTGTCGCCTAACCTACTTCACGTGTTACAATCAGTCGGCGCGATGAGTCGTTGGATGGAAATTACGAATCAAAGCTTATTGCTTAATCCCCGACTTATTTGTAATCCTCTTCTTGGTAATATATTAACATTTTGTAAATTTATGTATGTAATTATATAATATAATGTATATGGTATAATATGCAATTGTTATAAAAAAATCGCCCCTAAACCATTTTTTTTCAATAATTATTATATAATAATTAATAATAATAATAATAATAACAACAATAATAATAATGATAATAATAATAATAATAAAGTTTGTTTTTTTGTCATTTTCTTTTTCTGCAAAGCTATACAAAGTATAATTTGATATATTATATACGTTTTTTTGTATTCTTATATACAAATACCTATATAGGTAATATGTATTCATCCTTATACGCCGCGTGTATCGCATTGTACATAAAACGAGATATTTGAATTAATACGGCGGTCGACATGAATCATAAGCTCCTACAAAATTCAAGATATGGATGATAACGTCAGGAAATGTTAATTATTAGGCTAATTGATAATTAATTATATCAAAGTAAACGTGGTTAAAAATTCGTTGTATTAATACATGCTATTTGCATTCATACTTTCTATAGTATATATATATATACATATATATGTATATATTCACACACTCTATATATGAATGATATCGTACGAAATAAGAAATAAAAGTAATAAATCGTTAATCAGCCAGCTCAGAGACATAGCGTAGAATAGACAGATATTGTAATTGTAATTTTAGATATCTAAACGTGAAAACGTCGTTATCATAATTAATTAGCTAGAAGTTCGGACGACAGACAAATATCATAGGTACGGAAGTGTCTGTACATCGTTACAGAGGAGGAAATTTATTATATATAACGATTAGCGAATGGGTAAAAGAAAAGTGAGAAAAATAAATGCACAACAAGTGAAGAGCGCTGCTGCATTTCCGAGGGTCAAAGTTCGAATATTACGAGCTTCCGCTGTAAGCTTCATGCTCTGGATGTTTATACGTACGACACGTTTCACGATGCCTGGATAAAAGTTTCATTTTTACGAAAGGCGGTGACGGCATACACCGACTACCCTTGTTCCCCACGTAGAGCACACAGGAGTAACGATGCATAACCGCACCGATTCGCCTGTTTCCCCCAACTTTACGATCGTCTATTTTACCTCCCGCATACAGGGAGTATAATACAGCTGATGTGAAATATGTAACGTGATCAAATTATTTCCCTTATCATTTTCTCGGTATTGACGGTATTTTTTACATATTTTTTTTTTCCTCAAGTTGAAACTCATGCGTCGGTTAACCCCTGATGAAAGACGTAATGCAGACATTGTAAAAATTCAATTATTGTTATTTACACTCGTTGAAGGATGAATTTTAGAACAGCTGAGATCACACACTTGACTGACAAATGTATCCAGCGGGAGAACGTTGTCGAACCTCTATTTCTTTTTCTCTTAGTTATTTTCTTCTCAAGCGAAGAAACTTCCAAGACGTTGTTTTCTTTTTCTTTTTCTTTTTTTTGTAGAAATTTCAAGTATCGAGTCCCGAGGGGATGGAAATGAGAACGAGAAAATAATAATAATCGTAATGGAAATGAGCGATAGCAAGAAATTGACGGGAACGCGTAGGAGGCTCAAAGCTCGAATCTCGATCTGACGTGACAGGAAAATGCTAGACAAAAATAGAGATGAAAATAATTGGAAGAGTGAAAATCACGGTTTAAACGAGTGTTTATACCGTTGAAGATGGATAACGTTACTGTCTTTGACTCTGCTATCCTCCCACCCATAGAGAAGTTCGTGAGAATATGTGAACAGTTGAGCACCTTTTTTAAAATCCGACAAAATTTTATCTTATTGTTAGATCAGACTACTACAGCCTAACTCTCTGTCCGTCAGTCGGTTAAACAAGACAAAGTTTTGCGTATTTGATTATTTCGCACTTTTGGAAAAGTTCAATTCCTGTGAGTTTGGTGTGTCGTATTTTTATAATTTATACATATTTATTTTTTATTTTCATTTTTTACATGTATCGGACGAATACGTGTGTGTATAAAAAATTATTTTCTTCTAGTAACCTAACCGGTGAATAAAAATGAGAGCTTGATACGTTTTCCTTTTTTTTTTCTTCTTCTTTCACTATTCTCTCGCCTTCAGAGTAATTTTGATAAAATTCTCGTTCTCGCATCGTAGCTATTATTTCTGCACAATCGATAACAACGAATTACTTTACTAATGCCCCGATGAAACACGAGTCACACCGTGTTATCAGTGAAAAATAACCGCTTATTATTTTCTATACATATAATTTGAAATAATTTCTTCTTCCTATATTGCACCTATGACGTGTGTATTTTATTCGTAACATGCATGGCGTTCTCGAACAACGTGATGGACGAACATTCACACCGTGGAATGTGATAAGATTTTTATTCTTCGTTCGATCTATAACAATAGCGTGTTTCATGACAAGGCCGGTGCCGATCGGTCGTTGGTCTTCGTCTTGCGGAGCTTCACCGTTGCGAATATGTTCCCCCTGAAATAATCCCAGGTTAGTACCGACACCATAGCATGCACTACCCCTGCGGGACGTTAATCATCTACTCGTAATCTTCGTAAATAAACGTGCGTGACGCACTCTCCTCGCACCCTTTAAAAAAGAAATTCCATTCATTGCATCGATGAAATTTCAAGCACCATTTATACATATACTTCAGCTCGCCTTGGTTTCGTCGCAACGCTGATCGATGATGGGAGCGAAGTTTTTCTCTACCGCAACATTCGTGATAAATGTGCATAAAATTCCCTTTCACTTTGCAGTCATTGTGAATTTTTACCTGATGCAAAGCAGTGTTTCGTATGCATATGATTAAAAAAAAAAAAAAAAAGAATACATTATAGTTAAATATATGTTTAAATAATAATAACAATAACGATAATAATAATCTCTGTGCGTATACCTCATACGTATTTACGAGACCGGAGTATTGTGTAGTACTGTTTTTTTTAAATCGTTGTGCCTCAAATCATAACATAGTAATAAATTATTAAGAAGAAAAAGTAATCTAAAAGCAAAATTTTTTATCGATATTTTGATCGGTGCTTAAGAGCTTTGAAATACGCAAGAGTGTGTGACAGCTGCGATTATAAAGTTTATCCGTGAAAAGAGAAAGAAGAAAAGAAAAAAAAACAACAAAATACTATCGAGATTTTGCAATTGTGTGGACGCGGGTGTTGTTTGCTTCTGGGAGAGCCAACATCGGGCCGGCCATTTCCTGCCAAGTAAAGTAATTCAGGGAAGTTTGAATGACTTTTTGATGCGCCCCTCGATCGTGTTTTAATGTTTATCGTGCGGAGGTCGAAAAACAAAGGCAAAAACAAGGGGATGGGGTGAAAAATAACAGCAACACACAAAACATGTATCCGCAAAAAGCTCTTCAGCGACGCCAAATTTCTCGATTCAACACCCCGCCGCTCACCCTCCGTCACATCATCACCCTCTGGACAGAATTATTCCACTCTTTCACTCTCCCTCGTTATTTCATTTTTTTTTCCCTCTTCTTCTCCCGTTCTCTTCCCTCGCTAAAGTAAACATCATGATGTACAGATAATTTGGAGGGTAAACCTCGGGGCGTAAAATGTTTTTGCACGTTTAGGTGAACAGGGTTACATACAAGGAAAAATTAAAAAATTCACACATCGCACACTGACAGAAGATCTCAGAGCCATACGCGTAAGACGAAATGACGCGGAAAAAAATCGGTACAATTTTTTCAATTCCCTCTTTCTTTAACGTCTCCGTAAAGTAATAATTTAATAAATTGAACGAGAGGTCCATAAATACAGAAAAGGAATAACATTTTCTATTGATATTCGGCATGGAGGAATTGTTGGAACAATTTTATTATCGACTTGAAAAAAAGTGGTACCGATTTCTCCTCGCGGTATCTTCCAAAACGTATGCGTTGTAGATAAAATTGAACAGAAACAAACGGAAAAGGTCACACGGGTGTGTTAAACATAAAATTAGGCGTTACATAAAATGCAGCGAAGAACAATAACAAACGATAAAAATAAAGTAGCGATGTTTCCGATCGTTCCCCTCCGTGGTAACGCCGCGGGCATTTACTGTTTCTTACTCTTTACGGAAGGATCGACCCCCCAGAGATCGTACCAAGGCCCGCAAGTGTTTCTCTCCCTCTCCCTCTCCCTATCCCTTTCCCTCTCCCGTCCCCACCCTTTATCCCTGTCACCGTCCTTGCGGAGTTTGGTCCTCGGCAGTAAAGTCTTCTCAGCGACAACCTGATCCTTGACAACGATGCAGCTGTACGTAGACTCTTCGTCGGAAGCCTCGGTGTCGGAGAAATTTTGAATAAGACCGTCATCGTCGTCGCCGTAGGCCTTCTTACGGCGTTCGCTCTTCTTCGTCTCGTTCGTCACCTTCAGTTCGGCGACGACCATGTTCTGCTTGGCCTCGAGGCTGCGCTTGCGCTCATTCTCCAGTATCGCTTTCCTCGATATATTCCCCACGAAATACGCGCGTTCCTCGTGCTGCTGCTGCTGTTGTTGCTGCATCCGGTACTCGGACCTTTCGCTGACCTTCGGCCTTTCCGCGGGTGTGGGGAAATCGTCGGAAAAAGCTTGCTGCTCCCCGGATCTTTCCGGTTTGTGTATCCTCTCCGCGGGTTTCGGCTCCTCCGCCCCCCTTTCTCGGTCGCGTGGCCGTTCCCTAGCCGCCCGATGTCCCCCTTCGGGATCCCGCCCCCCCGGCGAATGGTCGCGATCCTCCGTCGATGTTCCGCGCTCGTGATCCTCTCGTCGTTCTCGTGCCTCTTCGCGTTTAAGCATCTTCGGTATGTCGACGAGGGAGCGATGCTGCCAAAGCGCCATGCCTTCGAGGACGTCCGAGTCGCGCCGGAATCGCCAGAAGGACTTGGTCCGCTTCACGAGTTTCGGTCCCTTGCCGTCTGTCTCAAAATTCGACATCCCGTGACGGGAGGTAAGGCGTTTCTCGTTCTTCTGCAGGGTGTTGTTGTTGTTGTTGTTGTTGTTGTTGTTGTTGTTGTTGTAGTTCGTGTCGTTGTGATTGGTGATCTTCTGTCCGTTTTTGTCAAACTTTAGAGGACTCTGCCCGCGCTGATCGGCCCTGTTCAACTTCTCCGCGACTTTGCTGCGCTCCAGTTTCGTCTCGAAGTTAGACTCGTACCCGCGATCCTTGCCGTCTACTCCCGAATTCTCGCGTCCCCCTCGTCCAACCGTCTCCCCGTAAATCTCTTCCTTCTCCGAATACCGTCGTTCCCGGTAAGGCGGAAGCCTCGGCCGATCCGGGGCCTCCTCGAACGGCGGTCTGGGCCTCTCGTCGAAACGCCGACTCGAAGCCCGCTCGACCCTTCGATTCTTCTCCAAGTTTCTCTCCCTCTCGAAGTACCGTTCCCTCTCCCTCTCGCGTTCCCTGTCGTAACCTCTGCCCTCCGCGTCATCCTGAGAGTCCTTGTACTCCTCCTTAAGCTCGGCAACGGTCCCCGGATCGACGAATTTAGCGGGACTCAAACCCCGCGCGTACTTCTGCGCTGTCTGTTCCAGCTTCTGCGCAATGTGCTCGACCTTGCGTCCGGTTTCCGGTAGAGTTACGGTGCTCTCCTCGTCCGAGTCCGATTCCGGCTTAGCGTCCTCGTCGTAGCCGGTCGGAGTTTCGCACTGCGATACAGGCTTGTACCCTCGGCGTACGTTGCTCATCCCACTCTGCTCGTTCCCGTCGGTCACGTCGTCCTCGTAGTACTTCTTCGCCTTGTTCTCGTACCTCGGCGTGTACTCGTTGGCCCCGTACTTCCCGGGCCCGCTCTGCTTCTCCGACTTGTACTCCTGCTCCTGAGTCGCGACCTTCGTCGTTCGCCGCTGCGCGTATCGCGGGGGACTCGCAGGTTCATCCCGAAACTTGTTCCGCTGGTTGGGGTTCGGTCGTTCCCTGGGTCGTCGGGCCCGCCCCTCGTAGTCGCTCGAGTACTCTCCGTTTCGCTCGTAAGCTTCGCCTCCCGCCTTGCTGCTTCGCTCTACCGAGTTCCTCGCGTATGCTCGAGGGTTCGTCGCGATCCTCGGGGTATCCGCTTCCTCGCGCTCCCGTTCGACGTGTTGATGGTACCGCGTTTCCGGCTTGTCGCCGCCCCCCGTACCCTGATCGACGTTGTCCCATAGGTCCATCGCGTTCTTGTATAGCTGCCAGCTGTTCTCGTCCTTCGGTATGGTCTTCCAGGAGTCGTTCTGCCACTCCTTGGTCATTGTTCCCCCGTCTTCCCTCGCGTGCTGTTGCTGAGTCCCCTGTACCCTGTCAGCATCCGCGATTCTCTCCGCTCGGGGCTTACGTCGCTGCCTGCTTTGGAGTTGATGTTTGTTTTTTTTTGTTTTTAATTTTGTTTTCGTGTTTTTTTTTCGGGATGACGAGGTGATAAGGCATGACGGAAAACAAAGAAAACAAACAGACGGGGATGTAGATAAACGAGGCTGGCTTACAGACACTGTACAAGTCAGGGTGAAAAATGAAAAAGCACGATGGTACAAGGAAAGAGATCCAAGCAGTTTCAAAGCTCCGCCACCGATTGATGCCGATTTCCGTATCGCGTTCCGGATAGTACAGAACGCAAATAAAATAGAAGAAAGTAAGACAAGACAAAAGGGATAGGGTTAAAAAGCTTGAAAATTCGTTATTTTGAAAAAGGAGAAAACCTTGCGGAATTTTAACGCAGACTCTTTGCCGTGCACCGACCACCATCCCACATATGGTGTGTGTGTCCCGAGTCCTTACTATGCGCTAAACGTAACCAATAATATACCGCAGCTGCACCATTTCCATGTCCAGAGCTTCCTTCATACAATAGCTTGATGGATCGTTGTTACGTGATATTATGTTACACATACATTTTTTTTCTATGTATCATCATTATTATCCAGTCAAAGGATCAATTTGGCAGTATGAATTCCTGTCCAAGTAACAGAGAATAATAAAAAAAAGAAACATCAACAAAAATATCTGTACAACACGCGTGCCAGAATTCCATGAAGAATATGATCAGTCGTGAGCGAAAACCGTGTGCCAAAAAACCAAGCCAGAAAAATATCACAAAGCCAGTAAAAGTCTGGCTTCCAAGGCGATCTGCGCCGCGTTGCAAATGGTGCCTCGTAGTATTCGAATAGAAAACAAAACCGAGAAGAGGCGAACAAACACAATCTACCCCTCACCTGATGGCCTCGTCGTCGCTGTAATCGATGTCAGGATGGACCGGAGGCTCGTTAGAGAATCCGCTGTCGTTGCTGCTGTGCAAGGAGGTGATGGCCTGGGGTGGGGGGACCGGAGGCACGGGAGGCTGGACTCGGCGACCGCCGGCCAAGGCCGCGGGCAGGGTTCCGGAGGGCCGCATCTGCGGAAGGGTAAGAAACGTGGCATCGTCAGGGATCGGGGTCGAAAACTGTCTCTTTGTTTTTACCCGTAAGGGGTGTTCGAACCAGGCCAAACCAACGTGCCAGATGACATTGGCAAGCTCGCGGTGAACCTGAAAATTAGTCATATAGTGGGTAATTGGACTCACGGATTTGGCCTGTCGAGACGTCGGCGTCGTGATCGTTTGGGAACTGTTGCTGTTCGACATGTTGGTGGGTGTGTGGCTGCTGTTGCTCGAGGTGCCCTCTTCGACTCCTGGAGTGACGGGGGGCCGAGACGGCGGCGGTTTGCACGGCGGTACGACTCTCGGCTCGGGTGTCCGTCCGCTGTTGGAGGCGCGGGACGGCGACCTGGGGGCGAAGGAGAGTCTCTCGTTATCAGGGGACCCCGTAGAGAGACCGAATGAGACGCTCAAAGTCGTGGGAGGGGGAGATTGGAACGTCGAGGTCTAAAGGTCCCTAAGTATCTCGGGGAGCGTTGAATGGCCGAGCAGCCTAGGAATGCAATTGCCGGAGTCTCCCCCTCTGCCCCGCGGCACTTGTCTGCCAAGGCGTTAAGAAGGCCTCTTCTGCACTTCCCGTATTCGTCGCGAGGGTGAAGATGCAGGGAGACTGGTAAGTAAGTCGACGGGCTGGACTATTTGGGGTTGATTTATGTGGTTCGTGAGGGTATTTTATGGTTTAAATGTACCTCGTCAACGTTCTCGATGTCGATAAACTGCCGGAACTTGGATTATCAATCACGTTTCAATGTCGATCTCTTTAGCAAAACTAAATGGATCTTTAATGTATTATGGCTGATGAAGAGAAGAAATAGAGAAAAAAATAAAATAAAAATTGTGGTGCGAAATGAGACCTGCCGCAGATAATCACCGTGGACAATTGCAGATGATTATAGGTGCTACGTAGAAAATTATTAACATGAGTTACCATTTTCTTCAGCAAAATGACTCGGTTGGCCGGTCGTCCCAACTTGAGAAGGTGACGTAACAAGAAAAGAAACAAAGAATGAGAAAAGTTTCAACAGGTTTGTTTATCCAGTTATTCTGCCAAAGAAACTGTGTTGAGAAGGGATCTCTAAGGATTCGTTTCAGAGCCGTTTAAAAGGGAAATTTCGGATCGATGGGATCAAGGAACGGGAATTCGTGCAAAATGGAAGAACTTGGTACAGTACAAGTCACTCACCCAAGAGTTTCGTCGATGATGATCTCGGTGTATGCGAGAGGGAACCAGCCTGAGCTCTGAGTACGCAGGTTCTCCCCAAATTGCCATCCCTTCTGTCTGTCACCTGTGCGAATGAGAAACAAGGCAACGTTTAAAAACTCGATTTGTTCAAACATTTGACTCAGAGTCTAAGCTTCAGTCCAGAAGAACGTATCCTGCGAAGGAATGACAAGAAAGGGTACAAATGGTCCCAGGAACAACTGTCCGTCGGTTGTAAGTGTTAGTGTTGAAATTCTGGGATCAAACTTTATTCATCGCGAATACAGAGAAGTTATGAAAATTTTACCACCCTGCTGTTTTACGCCGCTATGTGAGATCTGAAACGGGATTTCTAGCGTCTGCCAGCACATAGCGACTCGTCTGAAGAAAGTGAAGAGGCGTTTAAGGGGCGTTAAAAATTTACTCGACTACTCTTTGCACCCGTCTCAACGCGCTGCACTTTCAAGACACTTAAATTGCACCTGCTTCTCCATCCTCAGCCTGTCACCTTCCAGACTGCCCGGAAAATTCCTCAGCATTGAAATTCAAAATTCGAAAACACGAGTGGAATGTGACCTAGGCCCGCGAAACTGGGCCTCGTAATTACACGTGAAGAAGAACATTGAATCAGCTCGCTCACTTATGGCTGATAAATAATAATTCATGTTTGCGACGGGGCTGGGTAAATAATGGAGGAATGATTCGAGCACTGCAGAGTCACGACGGTGCTTTTTACACCTCCGCATTTCAACGCAAAAATTCTGCCAATGTCTTTCCCAAGTGGAAATAAATTCCCATGAAACTTGATTCGATATTTGGCGAGACTCCGCAGATTTAAAAACACAAATTCATGGAAGAACGAAGGTTCTTCAAAGAGCAGCGATATCGATACGCGTTCTGGGATTTATACTAGCCGGCTAGCTGTTCAGCCCCGCAATTCGCGCTTGTGCAATGACCGTGAAGGCACTTCGCCTAATGGCCAGCGAATTCGCTGTGCATCGTACGCAAGTTGCAATCTCGAAACGGTATTTGAATGCCGGAAATATACAGTCACTCACTGAACTGCATGCTGTTCACCGATCCGAACATAAATAATTGGCTCTGCCGCTCGACCGAATGCCGATAATAAAAATTGGGCCTCTTTATCGTTGAGTGCGGAAAAAGAAATCCAAGTTTTTCGATCATTGTTTCTTTCCTTTTTCATTCATTCTTCTCCTCCTTTTACTCGGCTACTCACCCATCAGCGCGATCAAGTCTCCCTCCAAGAAGCTCAGCTGGTTCTCCCCCGAACTAAGGTAGGCGAAAAGCGCCCTCGCCAAAGGCGCGTCACCCCAACCGCCCCCCGTTCCAACACCACCTACGCCCCCCATTCCGCTGCTGCGAGAGGCGGGGGCCATTGATCTTGGCCTCGGCGGTGTTTCAGGGGCCTCTGAAAGTGGAGAAATTTTTTTTGTCTAGTTACAGTTTTTTATTTTTACAAATAGAAAGACTCAACTCTTCGATCTCATAAGATTTCAACAGATGTTCCGGCAATTTGAATCATGATGCAATTTTCTCAATCGAATATTACACAATGAATTCATTATCCCGTTCTTGCTATTCACTCCCGGGTACAATCAACGAACCAGGATTGTGAAATCCGATACAAGCGAAGCCTGTAAATTGATTCGTCCTGTTTACGCACCGTATTGTAGTTTATAATTCTCCCTAAGCTACTGTCCAAACAACTGCGTTATCCGATGTAGGTAAACATGATTGTCCGAGGAGCGCGTTCAAAATTCAATCAATCATTATTCGAACAATCAATTAACCGTCTAGTTTCATTAAAAAATTATTCATGTCGCGCTGCAGCCTGAAAAGAAATTTCGTCCCGTAACATCCCGCCCCTCGAATCCGTCTCGTTTTTCCGCAAACTGTATCCGGAAGTTCTGCATCCTGGAGGACGTAAATTGCGGGGGAGTCCCAGAGCGGCGAGGAACTCGGGAACTCTTCCTCTTTGTCGAGGACGTGGCCCGTAGTCGAGGACAGTCGCGTCGTCTGCCCGCCGACCCAGGGGACGACCTCCAAGTACCGGGTTACACATGCGGTGCGGAGCACAGTGACTGCACACTCGAAACGCCCCCGGGGATTCACCAGACTCGATTTACAACGGCATGTGCATGCACGCGCCGCGTTGTCCTCGAGCTTGCAACAACCGGCGAAAAGTTCACTCCGGATCTCGATAAAGCTTATCAGCTTTCCTGCCGCGCGTCTGACTTATGTGTATCACGTTTTGCCTTCTTCTTCTTGCTCCTCCGTGCAGCTCGGTCCGTCTGAGATACACGTCGCCTTTTCTAGCATCTTGAATGACAAATCGTTCCCTGTACTCTTGCAATTTTTTGCCACCTTCTAACAGAGCCAGATCAGTGTCCGCTCGACGCGTTACAGATAACTATTTGATGAAATTCTTGTGGATGGTGCGAGTGCTTCAATCATTTCCACGAGCCTTTATCGGCATAACGTGTACGAATGTATTGTTTCTGTGTACCTTTTTTTTTCTTTTTTGGTCTTAGCTATGTACTTTTTCGGGAACGGGTTTGAAGTTCCGAATTTAAAAATTTCCGAAAACGCCTAAATCCGAATTATTTGCCGGCGAAACTTGAAGTAAAGAAATTAAATCTTTACGAAACAACAAAGTTTCGAATGGTCGGAAAGCCGACGGTTCAAAGTTCCGAAATGCAATATCCCGAAAATTCAAGGTACGATGGAGCAAAGTTCCGGAAAGTAAACTTACGATAGAGAAATATACTCACACAGAGTAGTTTACTCGACGAGTGGGTGTAAAATACGAGAAATACCGAAAATCGGAATGACCAGGATTCCGAACGTAAAAATATGGAAAATCCAAATCAAAGAAAGATTAAAGTGATGAAATTTCACCAAGCCAGAAATTCACAGAACTCAAAATCTCGGATCATTCGGAAATTTCGATATATCAGATTTAAAAAATTTCTCAATTTCGCACTTTCGAAACTTTGACTCGTCGGAGCTACGTCCTTTCGGCATTTTCTCCTTTCCGAACTTTGAGCCTCTGATTTTGGACCATTCGAAACTTTGATGTTTCGTCAAAGTTTGATTCCTTTACTCTGAGTTTCGCCACCAAAAAATTCGGAATTTGCCGCTTTCGGACATTTAAGCCCACCACCTTTTTCGCACATACATTACAGAACGAAACCGCTGGAGCATGGGCTAATCGGCAGTACGGAAATTATTCATCGCGGTGCCCGCGAGGCGATAAAATTGGCGAATTGAGCGGGTCGGTTTATCGCCGGTGAGACAGGAAGAGGCGGGTAATCGAAGGTTGAACGGCATGTTTGTTGGGTATTAAAAAGAGCTGGGCTGCCTGAAGCGAGCGGCGTTTCAAAATCGAACGATTTATCAACTCGAACAGACGCTCGCGTGTTACGCATTAGTTATTTACCGCCCTGCGATATTTCCTCCGGAGGCGGCTTCGCAGGGACGTGTTACCCGCGGGATGGGAAAATGTGTCCCCTTCTTTTTCAACCCCCTCCTCCTAAAAGTCATCCCTACGGTATTTCCGCGTGCTGGTCGTCCTGCACCGAAGCTCACGTACTTCTCCTCTCACGTCTGTTCTTTATCTTTGTAATCCGTCAGGAATCCACCATTTCTTTCTCGCACTTGATTCCCGCTCTGTATTCGATCCATCAATTTTGAATACGATGTATATTTCCTTATGCGAACATTCACTTCAATCTTCGCGATACTCAAGCCGAACGTCTACCGAGCTAAGATTCTTTTAAATTATCTGCGATCTCAGAAATTCTTTCGATTAACGTGAAATATCACGATACTATATTTATTCCCGACTCAACCGTAATGTTCAATTTTTTTTCTCTCAAAAGCGGGACGAAATAAATATATTAATCTCTCTTTACTTTTCTTTCTAATCTTTGAGTAAAAAATATCACTCTTCCCCAGCACTTGCGGGAAATATGGTGTTATATTTTCCGCAAATTAGTTTTTCAATTTTTCTAGTCTTCTCTTTCTTTTCTTCCTTTTCGATTTTGACCTACACTTCTCTGTATTATTATTACCTTTCAATAATATTACAGTTTTTTAACTGATAGATCACACTTACACATAAAAAGAAAACAACCTTCAAGTCAATAATGCACCCAGAGTTGAGTCGGCAATAAAGTCGAATACGTAACACAGGAATAAAAGTCGATTATTCCCTTGTTTCATAATGTACTTACTATTAAAATCGTATCAAACTTGATAAAATTTCTCTTTGTTTTGGAATATTTTTTCGTTTCTTTTTTTTCTTCACACAGGATTTACGCAGAGCTATTTGTCACACGCGTGAGTTTACCGTCAAAGAATCACAGGCTCACTTTCAAGTTATGCTGGAATTCAATGATGAAATACTGTAAAGAGGCCGATGCGGGGATTCGACTGTGAAGGAATGCGTCAAGCGGATACGAATCCGCGCCGTTGTACGTATCTACAAGTGTGGATTTGCTACACAAGCAATTCCGTATGCGGAGAGTAGGTAACAATGGTTACACGTCGTCCTTCGGACTTTCATAACTTGCGGCACGGTAAGCAAGGCATTCCGCTCGGTTAATTTATTCAATTTGTTTAGACGCGCATGCTTCCACCTACCTGTGCGAATTTAATTTCGAGCATTCAACGTTGCAAAGATGCAAAAATTCCGTACTTCGGTCGGCGAGATTCGGGCGTAAAATTTACTCGCGGTCAAATAATATATCTTTTATTTATTTATTTATTTTTTTATCAAGTTGCAGCTTTTTTCTGTCTCGTTTCTGGAAAACACTTTTTTTTCGTCCAATATCAGTCCGCTTAATTATCAGCGATGCGTAGTCAGAGACGGTTAATTGAAAGGCTCAGGGAGCTGGAATTTGCACGGTTCAGGAATTGGCAAAATGTAACCAATAATTCGGCACGCGTGTGCCTCGAACGTTTTGGTCCGTATAGACGAAGGAGGGGAAACTAACGGTAAACAGGGTGAAAATCCTCGATACTCGCCTAGCGCGAAATCGACGGGAATGCAAACATTCGTCCCTTTTCGTATTTGCGACACATATTACCAATAGAAAGGGAGGACGCGCACACCTGCGTACCGATTTACATTCGCACGTACATTTTGCGTAGCATTCAATACCCGTTCACAGCAAATAACTCTGCGGACTCGCGCACGGTTCAACGAGTAAAATTACGCGCTTCGATTCAGAAGTGACAGTGCCTGAACAGACGTCGAAAGAAAATGAAAAGGAAGAACCGTTTCGCGAGAAAAAATTACATTCCAAAACATTACATGTTTTTTTTTCTTGTTTCATACAACACGAATTAGTTGTTTTTGAGATGGGTTTACAAAATCATGGGCTAACGAGGCGTGATTAAAAAATGTTGAAAATCTTCTTGAAGGATCTTCAGAGGTCTTAGTGACGTATAAAAAATTCATGGTGAAATTAACAAATTTCATAGTGAACCGTTTACCGAGTTGTCGTGGAATGCCCCGCAAGTATCAGCAGTTGAAGATTTTTATCAAAGGACGAGTGGATTCGATTGACTGCAAGTTCATTAAATAATCACGACTCACCTGGACCCAGAGAGAGGCTCGAGGCGTGAAGATTGGCCTCGGATCGTGCTCGCGACAAGGCGATGTGATGAAGGGGAGGCCCGTGATTCTGTGTCGCATTGTTTCCGGGTGGCGGTCCGAGTCGCAATTCGAGACAAGAACTGTCCATGCTTCGAGTCTTGCGTAACTGCGAGCTGAGTGTCAGTTCCGAGCCGCCGTTCTCATCGTCTTCGGGCCAGAAGGACACTTGCTGTGGAAGAATGAGGAGGAAATGAGAGGCGTGCGATTCCGTGGCTTTCGACCAGGGCTTCAAACTTTCCCTCCAAACTCACCCTGAGTCGAGAGGCGAACATGTCCTCGACGGATTGCGGCAGGTATTCCCGAGTTCCGGCAACTTCGCGCCACTCGTCAACCGAGGGATGAAGCGCCGCGAGCGCCACTTCGTGAAAACTCACGTAATGCTTTGCCAGCGAGCATTGCCTTTCCAAAACGAAACCGTATCTCCGCCGTTCCTGAGTCATCGCCTGTTCGTCGCAGGAGGATAAGACATTTATTACGAGAGTTTAAGCTCACCGAATTAGGTAACAAATTGCAGAACGTAGGAAGGGGTGGAACTGCCTCGAAAGGTATTAAAATCGTCCCCGAGAGTCAGTAACGTCTGGATAAACGTTCGGTTTCCATCCACGCTTACTAGGGTGGTGGACGAATTTTTTCCTCAATTTCTTTTTCAACATTATTACTCTGAGAATAAAATATACGATAACAATGCGTCTGAAACACGTGAATTTTAAACGGGGAAATCCATCCTTTTGGAGGCGCACGGGTTAGAGTTGAGATGAAAATGTGAAAAGATTCGGGAATTGATTTTGAATTATTTGAAATCGATTCGAGGGTGGCCCTGAGAAAAAAAAAAAAAAAAAAAATGGCCAACACCCTAAACAAGGACCACCCAAATGCTTACGTTCTTCAAACTCTGTTCGCAGAAAGCGTCGAGCTTAGATTTTTCCTCCTCGAGTATCTGCATGTTTTTAAGCTCCTTGTCCATCGCCAATCCGCTTTTGCTCGCACCCCTGGATTTCTTTCGTTGTTTCTTAATGGTAGCCGCAGCCTTGCTGTAAGTTTCCGAACGCGTCTTGTGCTGCTGTAAGAATCTCTTTTGCTCGCTCTAAAAATTCAAAGTTATCGTCGATTAGCCATCGTCGATCAATGGCTGATGATTTTTCACTTGAATTTCGACACGTACCTGCACCACTTTCGTGTCCTTCTCCAAATTCGTCTCAAGCGGTACGAGTAAATCGACGTAGAACGCCTTCAGCTGTAACACAATCGAAAATTCAATTTCAGTTACCACTGTTTTAATCGAATAAAACGAAGATCCTCAAAAAGCTGGTAAACTCAGAATGAAATTAATTTTCTCGCCGCTTCTGCATGACGATAATTACGCAGATGTATAGTATATGTATAACATAACCGCCGTACGTATGAATTCCCACCGCCGCAATACGTGCACTCGTTTAATTGATGCCGACTACGTGGCAAGATCAAAGGACGAGACTGTAAAACCGCAGGAGATTCCCTTTGTCCAATCGGTGCGTTTGTATTAGAGCAATGCGGTAACTGGAACCACTGGAAACTTTGACGAAAATAGATATCTGTCTGACATTCGGATACCGTGTGGATACAGGCGAAGGTGCGGTCGCACAAATTTGAATTTAACCCACGATCCGCATTATTCTCTCCACCTCGGTACGAAGTTATTTCGAGTTTCGCAGGACAAATTTCCTCAAATAACATTCCCTGACGTTTTGCGCAGCTTTTACGATAAAAAACCCCACAAGTTTTACACCTTGAATGTATATTAATTCGGATCTAGAAAAACACGTATTATTCTTTCATTTCACACAAATAATAAGAAATTAAACAATAACATTTTTGAAAACGACTTATAGAAAAAGTGCGTTTTTTCTACAACTCCCTCACTTTTCCCTAAATTTTCTCGATTGACGAAATTCCCCGACTATTCCCGGCTTAGACGTTACGTCGCCGCCTGGGATCTTGTCGAAGCAACTGATAGCGAATAGTCGGCGCGTCTCGAAACAAAGTATCGACCGAAGGATTACATCCTCGGAATAAATCCGTTGAGCACATATCCCTGCAGCAGTGCCAGTAACGCGGAATTGGACCGAGTCGCAAAGAAAGAGAGAAACAGAGAGAGCCGAGTGTAGTGGAAGGAGGAACGAATTGCGGGTTAAATCGAGCGCGCGAAGCGTTGCAGCTCTAAGTAGTATCAGCCCGAGTCTGACGCGCCGCACGCTCAACTTTCCAAGTAGTATTACCACGGCTCGAGTTGTCCGTGCGGTTCCCTTAAGGCCGCGTGTAAATTTTATACGCTGCGCCTCCAGCTTCGGGATTTATTTGAATTTTTTATTTCTTATTTTTCATTTTTTCTCGTTTATTTATTTTTTCTATTTTCCTGCACCCTGACATATTGCGTGGGAAGCGTAGGATCGGCGCTTCGTGCTGCAGTAATTTTCAATCACACGTTCGGCACGTCGACTGCGCGTCGTCGGATCGGTGTGATGAATATCGAGAGAAAAAAAAATCAGGGTGCTTTATACACTGCGGGTCGTGTGATCCCTGCTCTTTTTCCCAACTCTCTCTCTCTCTCGTTTTATCACCTTTTTTCTTTTCTTTTTGTTCCATCAACAATAAACATTAATTACTAGGTAGTTCATTTCGTTGTCGAGCGCAGCGCATACGCGTAAATTATATGTCTGCGAATGAAAAAAGTAAAAGGAAGAACGAAATACCAGAGAGTGCAGTAGCTATGTACACAACTACAACTATATTATTGCTGATCGGTTATCATGGATCGGAAATCGCAATGCGAGTAAAAAAAATTTTAAATTCCAGGCGTAAAAACTGAAAAAAGAAACAAATGAAAAGAGAGAGAGAGAGAGAAAAAAAGAAAACACTTCACGAGGAGAAAACAAGAGGTGATAAATTCTGTTCCCTTCGGTAATATTTTCCCTGTATAGCTATGCATATACCGACGAACCTGGCGATCGAGAGTCGTGGGATTCATACGAATATCTATACGTAGGTATATTCCCTTTTCCCACATTTGTCATGATTTTTGCTTTTACTTCTACATCATGTATATGTATGAAGTTCCGCGTCGCTTTGCTTGTATTTTCTTTTTCGTTTTTAATCGGATTAAAATATCGGGTGAAATATCCGTGGGTACAGTTTTTTTTGTTATTCATTGGTCTGTTTGATGCGACGCGCGCGCAATTTTTTTTTTTTTTTTTCTTGTTTTCGTTTTTGTTGTTACTTTATCTCTCTCTCTCTCTCTCTCTCTCTCTACGTCTTCTGGAAATTCACGATCCCTGGTGACGCGCGGGTCTTACGCCGAACTGCAAGTTCTTTGGAAGATAATAGCTAAGCTTTGTGCCATACAATGTGCTCGCAGCAAAGGTCGGTTAATGAGTCATTAAAACCGACGATAATTAGCAGCATTCGGTTACGACAACCTCTCTACTGCAAAGCCACCAACTTAAGCCACTCAATTCTATATATATTCCGCTTTCCACTCCTGCTCTTATCAATGGATCCACAGCATCGTATCGTCGGGATTGCATAACGTCGACGCAAACAGCTCCATGTTATTCGAGTAAATACGAATGCCGGATCCCTCTATTGAAATTGACAATTCACCTCGTCAGCTCGTGCAATGATGTAAACTATAATTGCTTGCTTCAATGAAGCGATCTCCATATAATTCCACAAAGTATTGAATCGAATTAAAATTTTTCACTAAAACCATTTCTACCAACATTCGGTCCAACATTACGATGTAACTCCGTGAAACGACCGTCATCTGACGTTTAATATTCCTAAATACCGGTATAATTATTTAATTATGTATATATACCAAGCCCAATTATTACCGTAGATGCTTTTAACCCTCTGCTCAATAAAACAAGAGAAAAGAAGGAAAAGGAAAGAGATGAAGGAAAAAAAAAAACTCGAGACGAAGAGCGAACGACGGGAGTCGGGGCATCATACCTGTAATGAGTTGCAAGGCTGGCAGAAATTAGTCGAAAGAGTAACGGTGTAGAAAAAGCTTGCACAGGGTGCGTTTCGAAGGTATGAAGAGGACGGCGAGCCCGGCTACCTCTACATTGGCTAATTCCGACTTTTAATTGGATTGCCCGATTCGCTGTCTCCGTTTCTACGTTTCTCCCACCTCTCCCTCTCCCTCTTCCTCGTCCTTCCCCCTCCCCTCCCCCCCTCTCGTTCGCCGCCCTCATCTACTCCCAATGGAGCCTCCTCTCTTAAAAAGCCCCGTGATTGGCTTCCTTCCAGCGCTTTAACGACGCTGAAATACCGGCTAGGCTACCCACTCGATGTATAGCCGTAAAGCTGCGCTATGCCGGGTGAACCCGGGAAGCGGCCGAGCTTACGCAGCGAAAATATGGATTTATCATAAATTTATGGATCCCCTTCCATCTCCACCTCGTCGCTTGATTCAAGGAGGTTTCATACTCTTGCCGCGATGTCCGGTACACGCGCCAGGATTTTCCACGCTCCGATTCGCTACGGCGAATGCTTTAAGGATAAAAGGATGAAAGGATCCGCGGTTTGAGGAAGTCCAAGTTGTCGTGGAACATTGCTTTAACCACTCCAGTCACACGTTATTGGGCTCGGTCAACTTTTATAAAAAGATGACAGTCGATACTTTTTGGGCTCGCTGATGACGAGTATGAAATCAGATTTTGAAAATGCAAGACGGTGGATTCGGTACGGTGAACGAATATTTCAAATTTATTCGAATTCGGTCTGAAAAATCAATTTAGGGGTTTTCGGGGTCACTGATTGTATCAGCCGTACTGAATTTTCAAAATCTGATTTCAGATTCGTAATCAGGGACCCCAAAATCTAATAATTTATGCAAAACACATATACGTAGAGACGGGTAATTTTTCGAAAATGAACGATTTCCTCAATTTTGACGATTTTTTTCAATCAATTTGTTTCTAACAATAATCATTTACATTATATCGTAATAACTACTCTCGAGTATTGAAAACCTATCGGTATACTATAAGAAACAGCAAAAAACCGCAAAGAAATATATTGAAAAGTTCTTTAAATATATAAAAAATGTATATAAATTAGGTAGTATACGAATTTTTACCACTATGACTCAAAGGGTTAAACAATCTACTCGAAATCAATCGAGTCCAATTTGACCGGAGCAGTCTTTTCTCGATTCATGATCAGAGAGAAGGGAATTTAATACAACAGTCGTTTCAAACATTTAAATATTTCCATGCTGCTGTAATTACTCTCGCCAATCCTACCTTGAGTTTCTTTCCACTGACTCAATACGCATCTCAAAAATAGCTTCATACTTCATTTGATCAAAAAACAACTGTTTCGTAAGCTTTGAGGTCGACAAATATCACGTATATTCTGAACAAGGAGAATGGACAGAAATTTTCATCTCCAATTCAGGCATTCCGCGTTAATTTGAGGGTAAAAAAAATTCCTTGAGCTTCGCCTCGCCGATCCTGTTCACATGTAATCTAATACAGGCTGTTCTCGTCCCTCTGTAACTACGAGGGTGCTGACAGCAGCCCCGTATCGTTGGCCTTTATGGTTCGGTAATAGCCGGGGACAATCTTAACGTCCGCGATGCGCAATATTTTGACCATTTTTTTTCATCCCCTCTTCGCCAGCCCCTCGAAATAGCCGAATACTTAATCGCCCAGAGAAGCTGACTCGTCGAATGCTCCGAGGTTTTTCGCCACCTTTAATTCTCCGATTTGGGGAAAATATTGAAAAAGAAAGGGAAGAAAAAAAATACCAAAAACCGTCAAACTTATAATACTCTGGAAGCTCGATTGCGGAAAATCGGGGGAAGGAGGATCGAGGTTCGCAAAACGCGGTAGCCTCCACTCGCAATTATTACAAGACGAGACAACAACTCGTATTTTAACGCCGTCTGGCAGCGTGTTTCTTTTCCTCCTCCAGCGGGCAACAGCATCCGAGTGTATCCGGCGAGACGCGGGGAGGCGGGATGAAATTTACGACCCTATTTCCTGCCTAAGTACATAATAATAACTTATTTTCTTTTTATACTCTCTCTCCGGTCGGCATGCGCCACCCGTTTCTAAGATGTGCAATCCGCGCTTGCGCATAATTTCCAAGAAAATCGTTCGACCGTTAGATTACACGGGTGAAGACGAATTTTGAGTGCGAGTTCTGGACGTCAAATTTTGATTTTTTCTACGTAACTAATGAAAGAAAAAATAGTTTCATCGGATAAAGTTTCTTTATGTAGAAACCAGAACGATATTTCGAATTTTCCGAAAAATTACTTACATTCTCAAACGTTTATTGCAAGTAACAATTAAATAAACTTTAGTTTTGCATTCGAATCACTTTTCTTCAAAAATAATAATTCATAAGAAAGTACAAACGTAAAAGAATTGATAAACACAGTTTAAAAATGAATAATTTTCGTACTTATGTTTTTTTACGGACGATCTTGTGTCAAACCCCAAACACGATCTTTCATCGTGCTCTCATTACATCGCCTCTGGTAACGTTACTAACGATAAACTCTATCACATGTTAGTAAAAACGTTTTTCTTATTCTTCCGAATAGACACTCACATTACCCGTCAACCAAAAACTTCAAGACTTATTTATCAACGTAAAAAATATAAAAACAAACATTATAATTAATAAAGAGATGTTCTGATTATCATTCGATGTACAGAACCGATACTTATTCATCTCAATGGAATATCAAAAAAAGGAAGAAAACTGTCCTCGTCCTTACCCGTGTTATCCCGCATGGAACAATTACACCGGCGGTTTTTTGTCCACCCTAATTTTTGATTCGGGTTAAGGACACCGCTGCTCCAATGTCTTTTTCACTCCGAAAGAAAAGACCGGATTACTTGACAGTTTTAATTTTTCAACGAATTACCGCCGTACCTTCCTTCCGTTTTCTTTTTCTCACCTTTTCTCATTTCAAACAGAGATGCAGAACATCGAGAGTGACAAGTTCTGATTAAATCTCCATCAATTGAGAGCAACGATTTCGCCAACTTTTCGTTTACAACTGGTGAAAATTTTTGCTCGCTCAAATTCATACGAAATAGAGGAAAAAAGAAAAAAAAAACTAGTATTAATTGCGTATCAGCTTCAAGTGTCGATTCTTCATCCCAATTTCGGGATAGAGGGGGAAGGCAATCGGCGATAGAACGGGGGACGCTTCCGCAGGATAGCGAGTCAAACGACTCGGGTCAAAGTCCGGTAGGACATAACGAGTAGCTCCGAAACTCGACTCCCTCTGATATCTGCGGCGGTATAGAAATATCTCGTTAAGATAGGAGCAGCCGAAGAGAGGCCGTAGATCACAATTATCGAAGCTCTTGGACCGCGGCGCAGTTTCGCCCCGAGTAGGTAGAATAAGTATGTATGTATGTATATAAGATTATACCCAATATCGGGAATATCGTAGTAGCCTCGCCTCGCATACACACGCGTGGCTCCATAAAAGATAAGCGCGTAATGCAGCGCGTTTCGTCGCTCATAGAGTTGGATTCGTTCCTCCGTTCGTGGATCCGGCCGATTCGCCTGAGCAACCGAGATAAGACCGATTCGGATTTTCCCGGTAAAATTGGAAATCATTTTTCGCGGATATTTTCGTCGCAAATATATTGTCAATTTTCCCGGTCAGGCAGAAATTTTTAGCCAACTATTATATTTAAGATTTGAAATTACTTTTGTTATTTCACTGACTATTTTTTTTTTATTTATTTTTTTTTTCTTTCTCAGCCGACAAGGATAAAAAGAAATACTTTCAAGATGTACGGAAATTTTTTCTTTCACTTCAGGTTGTCAGACGTGGAATTTTCGCTCTTTCTTGTTTATAACAATCGACGATGCGCAGCGTATCAAAGAAGAGAAGAAAAAAAAAAAAAAAACAAGAAACAAACAAAGAAAACAACAAAGAGATAAATAATATCGGACAAACGTTTCGTCAGCGAATATGTACGTCCGGAGTTTGGCAATTTGGGGATGTCTGAGCGGGGCGTCGCCCCCAAAAACCGGGGATATTACGACTCGAGCGAGACGGAATCTGGGATATATCGGAGAGTTATAAATCTAGCCCCAAGTTCTGGCGACCGACCCCTACTACAAGTTCTCGTCGAAACAGCGAACCGCCAGACGTTGCAGAGCCAATCCCGGAAGTTTGTTGTCGGCAGTTTTGCTTCTTCGCTGCAATACCAAAGTCGCCTCCTTCCTCGCGGAGCGCTAACGAAACAGGATAAAATTCCAAAATCATCGTCAAGAGAGAAGACAAAGGAAAAGAAAGAAAGAAAAAAAAAAAAAGAAAATTTCAGTTCTGGCGAAAATACTGCGAGAACCGGCGAAGTAGTTGACGAGCAATAAGTCGTCGGTTTCCGGCCGCAGGCTGGCCGGGGGTTGCAATCTTTCCTCCCGATTCGGCGTGATTCGCGAAAGGGTCTGAGATGCGAAAGGAGGGAAAACGGCGAGGCACAACAGCGCGTCCCTTTAACGGGTGGCCCTGACGTTTTTACGAGACTTTCTGATTTAATTGAAATCGCTCGGCTCCGCGAGCCGTTTCCGTCTTTCAGCTCTCATCTTCGGTTCGATTCGGAAGTTCGCAAGCAAACGCTGCAGAAAAGCTGTTCGCGATTTTCGCGATTCCTGCAACAGCAGCAGAAGCGGCAGCGTTCGCCTTTTGCCATTAGCCTGATGACGAATAAAGGGGGAAAATTTATATACGCGACCGCAAAATTACTGTGATCGTTATTTTATCCCAGGATCAACGCAGGGTGTGTACAGAGTTGAGCTTGAAACGCTCGCTGCAGCAGCCAACGGAAAACATGGAAAAGTTTCGATGTGTGTTGTACAGAAAAGCACTTAAAGTTTGAAATACCTCTCGAAGGATGAAGGGAAAGAGAACGAGTAGAGAGGGTGGTAGGTAGGGTGAATTTTATTTTCATCACTATTTTTCTTCACTGTAAAAGTTGGAATTTCAATTTATATTTCACACGAGGCTGAAGCTTTGCCGCGATCGCAGGTCTTCGTCGTTCCGATTATTTTCAATAATGCGCAAAGATAATTCGAGAGGTATATTTGTTTTTCGCCGAGAAACGCGTTAGAGGTAAATTTTCTCCCCAAGGCTCGTAATGTACGTATAATCGATATCAAAGTGTCGTTGCCCGTTTGATAATCGAAAAGTCGTATTTAATTTTTAATTAATATTCCGAGAGCACCGCTTACAGCTTAGCCAAATCGCATTTTCGCACCTCTCAGTTTTACGCCTCGCAACGCGTCTCGTTCTCCCGCACGGTGGTGTTATACGGAGACCGCGCTTGCGGAAAACATCCAAGCAACTCCGCATAAATTTAGCGACTTTTAATTGCGTTAGGAAAGTTTATTTAAATTATTTAAACCACGCGGGGTGCAGCTCGTTCATTTGAATAAAATAATAACACCGGCCGTTGCGTCGGGAGCTGGAGCCTAACGATAAAACGGGTCGCGTTACATATAAATTGCCGTTTCACTCGAAAACGATGGCAAATTACTGTATTACTAGAAAATCGATTTCATTGTTATAATTTATGACATATCGCCGGGATCCGATGATGATGGAATTTCTGAAATATGTAAACCATTACTTGTGCATATTTTCTCATTTTTTTTTCATATACCATTTTGCATTTTTTTGGCATTTTGCACAGCTTAAGAATTATACTCCGTAACCTCCAAGTCCTCAAAAGCTCCTAATTCTGCTCCCGAGGTAATTTTTTCGTTTGTTGCCGCGTTTATCACAACACTTGTGCCAAATTCATGTTTATGAATTTTCCAAATCCTCTTTCTCGCCTCGTTACACATTTATTCATTTATTTTCCCCTTTTCCGTGTATAAGATATATATATATATATATACCTATATACGTATATATATACATATATATATATACATACTCCAATTCAAACTTTCTTAGAATTCTTTACGAGTAAGTATTTTGCGACAGGCACCAAAAATTACCGAGTGCGGCTCTTGTTTTTTCTCCGAAAGAGTAAACTTTTCTCTGTGGTATATTTCCTCCCTCCCCCCCTCCATGGTTTTTTTTTTCTTTTTCCACCACGTAATTTTTACCCTCACCGCGGTTTCGTTCATTTTATAACGTATATAAATCGAGGAGAGAAAAATACTTACAATATTCAGCTCCTGCTCTTGTATCTCCTTGTAAACCTCGACGATTCTCATCAGAGCAGATCCTGAAACATATACAAGAATAACAGAGTGACGAGAGGTTCACTGATCCGTAAGATATTTGTATTATCCTTATGATATGTATACACGGTCGAGCACAAAAGTTTGAGAGGGCGGACGTTAAGCGTTCCGTCAGCGCGAATCCATCTGCATTGAGATCGTGTTCTTTCATTCGTGACTTTCACCCTGAATTCCAAATGAATTTGAACCGGTGTTATTTCACCAAAAACGAGTCCGTATCGAAAAAGAGAGAGCGAGAGAGAGAGAGAGAGATAGAGAGAGAAGGGGGATGGAGGGGAGAAAAAAAAATAATACTTCGACGAGGTGGCGTCGCGTTCGTTCTCCTCCTCGAGATAAGTGAATCCTTGGATGAGTTCCCCGGGACGGGAAAAGGAGAGACGGAAGATGCTGGAGGCTGCATTAAAAACAAACACACGATTTTCGAGACACATGATCCCGAAACCTTGCGGAAAGAGTAGGCTTTGATCCCGGGGCCTGAGTAAACATAAATGCCATTTACCAAAGAATAGAGATTCGGCTCGACTGGTTTCCGATATCGCGAGCCCTTCGACGGTCTGAATAATTCAGAGGCTAAAAGCGTGATGGTCTAATCGCGGGGCTCGCGTCTTGGATCGAGGAGTCATTTCCTTATTTCCCGGAGTCTCCACGACTCGAGGTTATAGCTTAGAGGGAAGCCAAAAGTCGCTGAAGTAAAAGGGAAGACCAGTATAAAAGAGTCCTGCACGCTGTGCACACACATTTGCGAAAGTGTTTTCCAACCGACTTGCGAGATCTCTCCTTTATTCTCAAGTCGAGAAGTGTACCCACTAAAATCATCCTCCATACTACGCAACTGCGGGATTTTGCGGAACTTTAAGGTATACGCTTACGATATAAATAAATTATGCAAGTAGTGGACAATTATACAGGCAGGAGGATTTTTTTACTCGAATTCGTTTATCGAAAACTGTTTATACCACTGCCGGGAGTTTTTACAAGTCCCTCGGTTATTCCGTAAATAGTTTACAGACGTACACTTTCGAGCCTCGCAGTAACAAGCGAAGCCGAAGCTGAAGTTGTACGCGCGCCTTTTTCCACTCCGCGTTTACCCGTAAGTTCGGCCTGCAAAACACATCTCGCTTTTCCTAATTAATAGGAATTCCCCTAGTACCAATATTTGACGAATTGTACACACTTGGAAGGTCTGCAGCTTCCGAACCCCGGCAAGGAAACTGTGTAACGTAAATATCGCCCGGCGAAGAGCGCCCGGGGTTCAAGTTTAATTAACGAATCAAACGGCATCGCTCCAGACGAGCCGGCAGTCAAGTGTGGCTGCCCTTTCGAATAGACCGATGCCGCAGAGTCGTTGGCCCTTGGATTTTTACTCGACGAAAGGTTTGCTTTTTCTCTCCGGTAGTAATCGAGGGAAAGACGCGTGAGAATCTCAGCTTTGTTATAATTACGTTCGTTGTGGTACGGAAAGGTGTACGGATCGGTATTGTTTTCAAACTTTTTCATTTGGAATAGCGTGCCGGAATTCAGCCAGATTTCCAACTGCCAAACTAGGTTGGAAATATTCTCAGCACCGGCAGCGGCAGGAGAACTAATGCAAAAAGAAAAGAGTAAGGAGATTCGAGTTTGGCATTCGACGGAAATGCGAAACGAAATACAAGGAATTAGTCGACCAGCGAAGTAAAAATTGGATGAGCTCAGTGACGAGGGCATGCAGACTTCGGTAAAATACGTTTGATCGAGCCGCTGCTGCTCTGGTTTGTCGAAATCGAAAACATCGTGCCGTATTTGCAGTGGTTAAATATTGGCACTTGGCAACCCTTCGCAGCGGCAAGTGGAAACTGTGACCGACCTGTACCTACCGTCCGTCCCATCGAACGAGTCTGCATCACTCTTCTCCGTTATTCCGTTTGACTCGCGGTTGATAGGTATAGAGGGCTCATTGCCACTCGATTGCGGATACTCGGAATTTGAGTGACGATTTTTACCCTCGAAAGGGAATTCGAATTTCGACGAATTATAGGAATGACAGTAACTCGTGCGCTGTTTCGATTTCCCGACCACAATTATCTGTGTCTGGTTATACTCCGGTCAAAATAGATGTAAATTAAATTCTGGCATAGCCAGCGTTTCGAAAAAACAGCAAAATTTTACGTTTATTTGCGTTTTCCTCGAAAACTGCTATCGATAGGCGAAAAATTACTCGACCATCGTGTAGAACGGAAAATTCTGTTTTCGTAAGAAATAATAATAATATCATCACCAAAATTCCCTAAATGCCGTCGATACTTGGAGTTTTATTTTTCTTAATTTGATAATCCGACTCTGTTTCCAACATATGAGAGAATTCGATGTAGAATTTTCCGCTCTACACGATGCTAAAGTCATTTTTCGTCCAACGATAGCAGTTTTTGAGGAAGACGCAAAAAAAAAACGTGAAATGTTGCTGTATTCTCGAAACGACGGCTATGCAGCTGAAAGATGACTCCGGATTCGAGTTCCTGAGGTTCGAAAATCTCTGTACACAAAAAATGCAGCAATGTCCCGAATTTTTTTTAATTTAGACCCACGTTGACCGGACTAACATCTCGTTGCTAGTTTTCCGATTAAACTTTTCCTTCAAAGCTTTCGTTTCTTCAATCCAAACTCGAATATCACGAAATATTTCCCACTCACGAGATGCGTGCGAAGAAATAACGATACGTTTATAAGCGAGAGGGTAGTTTTTGGTGCAGTTTAAATTCGGAACGGTAGGTACGAGGTTGTTCAGGGTGCGTTAAAGCCCCTGACTCTCGACGTGCATTAACTCGATCCTCACTCGGCCACACATTAGAGTTAAGCCCCCCGGCATTGTTACGCCGTGTTTCACATTGTTGTATCCGTATCCCCGTCCCCCTTTATCCATCTATACACAGACACGTATGCGAGCCCTCGACGTTGGCGAAATATGGCTACTCGCGCGTTACGAATGGGAAAGGATTACATTGTTCTACGGGCTGCTTAGGCGCCGCAATCCAGCCCAACCACATCCTTTCCTCCTCCTATTATTCACCATTATTATCGTAATTGACACCATCGTCGTGAAAGTTGTTATTACTTCCAACCCTCCAACGCATTTCGAGTCATTTTAAAACACGTTCTCAAATTCTTTCGGTAAACAAGTTTACGTAAAAAGATCGTCCGACATTCTTCCCTTCCGTTCCGTAAACCGATCGTCCGCTCGATTTTATCTCACAACGAAGATTGATAGCCGCGAAGCATTGAAAATTGCAGAAAACACGTCGAGCATGTTGTTCGTCACTTGCTAACAAAAAAAAAAAAATCGTTTTCCTTCACGTTCGCGTGAAGCTTCCGACGCTTTTAGAGCATTCGATAGACAACAAGAAAGATTGCGATCCGAGAGTTGTCAGCCGATGCCGAAATTAGTCGAATTGGTGTAGCGGAGGGCGCGTGTAAACACATATTTTGCTACCCCGCAGGGAAGGGGGGAGAGACTCTTCGAGTGCTTTAACGCCATGTATAAAACATGTCGAGCCAGGCTCTCTCCTGACGGCAAACTAACTGCCCGGATCGTAGCGGGCCGTCGAGTCGTGACGGCTGCAACGCAGATAATCTCAATGTACTTACAAATCGTCCCTTCCTTCCGGTAAACTTAACCGCCGGTAAACAAGGCGCGCGCGTAACCTGCTCCTCGATCCCCGCCATAAACCCCGCGTATCGTTACCTAGCCCCTGTAACTTCTGGTCCTCATCCCCATTCTCGACCCTTGACCCGGTTCGTCGGTCCGTCCGTCTGTTCCTTTACTCCTTGTAACTCAGACTCCCCTTCCCCACCACCCCAGGCACCCACCCTCACGTTACAAAGACAAATCGTCGACGTTATTACGACACCGCGTCACGATCAAAGACATCGACGTCGAAACATTTCGTGCAAATATCCAAGCCGACGTCGTTTGGTGTGAATTCTTTTCGAATCGCCAGAGGTTCTCGAACCTGACGATCAACGATCGCTCAGTCATCGTGTTTCCAGTCACCTTTTTTTTGATGATTATGACGAATTCACAGTGGATTCGATCAGAATAAAGTAAAAAAGCATTCTTTGATAGATTTTCAAGCTGGATATATACCTACGCTAGGGTGGTTCATTTTTTTAACGTTTTTTTACCCCTTAAGTGCCCTTCGAAAAGTTAGATTTTAGCTTCTAACGAATCCTCGTGACGCCGAAATTCGGTCCCAAAATACAAAAGGGTGACTCGTCCGGTTTGAATTTTTCAAGCACTCTAACCGAAATATCTCAACAGCTATACAAGTTGGAAAGTTGTTTTTGATCTCATTTCGTAGGTAATGAAATTTTCTTCGAAAACGGTTCTGACTACCGTCCACCAAAATGTTCGTCTTGTACTCGATGGGAAAGTTTAAAGTTGACTGCATTGAATAAATGAACGAAGATGCTTGTCGTAAATTTTTATCTCACCCGTGTTCCAGCCTAACACAAATAACGTCACGTAGTAGTCACAACATCATTTGAAGAAAATTTGATTATCTACAAAATGAAAGTAAACACAGCTTCCCAACTCGTATAGTTTTCGTGATATATCTGTTGGTCTTTGAAAAATTGAAAAATGAACTCACCTTTTAGAATTTCGCTACCGAGTTCCGGTTTCACGAGGCTTTGTTTGGGGCTAAAAGATAACAAAAAAAAAAAGTTTCGACAAAAAACCAGCCTAATAAAGGCGTTTTTTTTAACGACAGATTTTTCGCCCCGTGTCGAGTTTCAATTTCTGCGCTCGTTGCAGATCGCGCGGATGTTCGTTCTGCGGAATCGAAAATATCGTGAAATTGGAATCCCGACGAGCAATTTAACGAACGCCTTGTTTCCCTTTTCAGACGGCGTACCGTTGCTGTTGCGTCGGGGTGAATTGGGCTGGGTGTGTGAGAGCTGAATGCTGTTTTCCACATCTGTGCCCCTTCCGCTCCGCCGCTGCAGATTCGCGATTCTTCCTTTCCTTTCAGCCCTTCGGACGCGAATTCCCGCAGTACAACAGGCGATCCCCCGCTAATTCGAAACGCCGCACAGGAGCCGGTTTGTTCGTCCACTGTGATTATCATTATTATCTAAGTATTGTTCGCTTCGAAGGGATGTGAAAAAAATGGCGAAAAGAGAGAAAACGTGCTGGCGGAGCGACGCGTTTGCAAGAGGTGAAACTCGGCTCTGTCAACGCCTTCAAGCGATCCCCGATTTGTTTCAGGCCTCGCGCTTATTTCTCGGACCATCAAACCCCCATCAAACGCACGTGCAGCGGGCGCAGCTGTTGCAGTTTCGCGTCAAGGGTGCCCGCCTACGTCTTATGTGTATATATATATAACGTGCGGAATCTTTCTCTTCCCCGTCGAGTTCTCGGTCCTATGGTTTTTCTCTTCCCGTCCCTTCCCTCGGGCAACAGTTCTTCATTACTTTCTCGGACAGTGATACCAAGCCTCGGCGATGATAAAATCCCTCGGTAAGAGTTTCCGTTTCAAACACATCTCCAGCTTCTCGCTCGCCAGTTTCACCCCCTATTTCCTTTTCTCCTCCTTCCGCATCACTCGCGCCCATTCAAAATCGTGGTACGACAAAGGGCGAACCACTCGACAGATTTCGCTCTTTTCACCTCTTCGCCTTTTTCCCCCGCGTCCAGGTTACCCGTAACCGAAGGTAGAAACGACCCTTTAACTCGGCGGCGTGTCGTTCATCGGTCTTCTCGACAGCTTCATCTTCCTCCGAATAAAACTAGCCACGTATGCACACCACGTCGGTCTGTCCCTCGGAGATTGACGCTCGACTGTCGAGGTCGAGGATACGTTATATTTCACCAAGGAAAAGAAGCCGGCACCAACATCGAATTGGAATGGAAATTGAGTCCGCGGCTCTCTCGGGCGAATCGAATAATTGCGATGAAAATCATCTCGGGAAATTCGATTTTTGTTTCGATTGAAGAATTTTACAGGTAATAAGGAAGGAAGATCATTGCCAATTCCGAACACACGACGCGCTCGCTTTCTAAAGCAGAGAAAAAACGAAATTGCTCGTTTTCATTTTAAGTTGATCCCGTCGCGTTTCACGAGCCTTAACTTTCTCCGAATAACGGAAGCAATTATGATACTCGGTTCGTTCGGATTTTCTCTCCTTCGGTAACGGTTTGCGGGTTGATTTGCTAATTTCCTGGCTTTGGATTCCCGTCGTGCCGACATCCGTTTCCGAAATGGAGTTGCGGGGTTGGAGTGGTTCAAAGAAGAAACGAAAATAAAACGTCGAAGAATGAGCAAGTTGAAGTGAAATGTACAATAATACTTCGCGACGTTCACTATTCCATTTGGTTTAGATCCCAAATTTTCCTTCGTAATATCCCGACCTAAACGGGTTTGAATTTTTTTGTATCCAGATTGAGATCTCTCGACTCGTTATTGACAACGGAGAATTTTATCGAGTCAAGAAACTGATTTTACGAGATTTCAAAAATATGCCAAATCCCGCGGCATCCCCCTTAAGCCAGGAAAATACGAAGAGACGGAGGGTTGCGGACAATTTTGGGTCACTAGCCGTTAAACCGCCCTTAAATCTCGCCCCGAACTGCAAACCGAAAGGTAGATAAAATCCAAAATGGTTGACGGGGTCGATCTGTGAAACAAAACAACCGGAAGCCGAACGCGTCTACGTGTTTCCGGAGCGAAACGCAGCATTTAAATTTCAAATTCAGCGGAGACGTTTCGTGCAACATTCTTGTTATTGTAAAGTAAAAAAGAAAAGGAAAAAAGCAAAAACCTCAGAATGAAAAATGAGAGGCAAAGTGGAACGAGATATTTGAACCGTATCCCTTGCTCACGTAATATATCACGAAAAGCCAGAATCGAAACGGCGAACCTTTCTCATAGTTTAGTTCCTTCTCACTAACTTTTTTCTTTCTCTCTCGTGTTTTCGCGCGAAAACTTAGTTCTTTCGTTCTTCCTTTCGGATCGACGTTTCGTTTACCGATATAAATTCTGATATTTTCCAAGTGATTCGTGATGCTTTAATATCCTCTCGCTTGCGTGGAGAGATATAAGAGAGAGTGTAAGTATAAGTGTGTGTGTGTGCGCAAAGAGGAACGCTGCGTGATCCTTACTTTCATTTTCAAATATAAACTCGAAGAGTCGATATACTCGTCTGTTTATCCAATATAAAAAGATAATCACAAACAGAATCCCTTGCAACATAATAAACACACGACGATACGCTTGCGATGTAATTGAACTCTGTGAACTTTTAAAATATATGTATATCTAAGGGCTGACTCTAGTGACGCGATTAAAAATTTCACATACGGCATCCAGAGAAGGGAAAGGAAAGAGAATAACGAGGAAAGGTAGAAAAATTTGGAGGCTGCAGGACGGATATGAGAATTCATATACATTGTTGAAATGAAATATCAATGCTTGGAGAAATAATTCGCGAACAAATTGAGCTTTAAAGTTTGATCGACTTCCGCGGTGGCAACTAGTTCAAAATTTAGTACGACAATCCGATTCTTGTGATCCTGACTTTTCGTCCTTCGCTCCTTCCCGAATTGTTTGCTTGTAATTTCGGAGAAGACTTTGTACCTCGCGGAATTCGGTGTCAAGCCCGCAATTAACGCCACCCTCGTAAATTAAGGGTGTCCAACCCCCAGGGTGAGTTCTGCATCGCCCGAAGATAGCGACTCGCGAATTTACTCCTCGGTATAAATAATGTATCTAGGCGTAATACAGCGGTTGGAAAATTCACTCCCCACGGCAAGGAGAGAGAGAGAGAGGGAGAGGGAGAGAGATACAAGCGCTCGATGGAAAATTCACCGAAGGCATATGTCGCGCGTTTTACGCGCCCTTTCGGATATCGCCGCACGCATGAAATTGGCCCGCACCCCTTGATTTTCGTCTGCTCGCCGTTGCGGAAGTTCGAGCATCTCGGATCGGCCTTATTCGCCGGTGAAATCCACTCGGAAACCCGACGCAACATATCCGTCCGAGCATGTGACCGGATTTCACTACCCCTGTCCCTAATCCGGGCGATTCCCGCGACCTTGTCACACCCGCTTTGCCGCTCTGTCACTCGCGAGATATAATATAGACTCCGATCTGCGGGCTATTTAACCTCCTCGTTTCAAACTTTCGTGCCTGAATTATTTCCGTTGGGTCAGATGTTTTTACAACGCCTGATATATGACGTATCTCGTGTTGATGTAAATAAAGGTTGCTCGATGTTTCGCAAACTTTAAATATCAAGACCGGAAGTAACGGGGGTGTAGAACGTAGATATTTCGGAGGGTGAAATACGAGCTTTGTTAATGCTCGTTAGTTATGCCCTGTTCGCGGTAGGTAACACAGGACTGCGTAATATAACTTTTAATTTCCTCTTAAAATAATAATGCCTGTTTTTTTTTCAAGTACTCAAGTATGTTGAATTGAAATATAGCGCTAGTTTTTTTACAGCACATCGAGACTTATTTTTATGCAAGATTTTATGAAAATCCAAAAGGCTTGCTATATCTTTTTCTACTTTCTTCAAAACTCCCGTTCAATCTTTTTCTCTTGTACTTGCGTAACTCTAAATATACTTAAACTCACCATAATCTACAAATAGTGAGGGTGGATGAATATTTAAATATCAACAGTATGATTAATACATATAATTAACACAGAGATCGGAAGTTAACTCTGGTAGTACTAATAAAGCCGAAAAAACATTACTCGGAAAATCTACGCGATAGAGTTGTTTAAATATTTTTTACACAGATTCGTATCTAACACCTACCGATGTTACAGCTCAGTTTCGTCAGGGGAAAAGCATCGCGGGCCCGTGTTTGTAATTAATACCCTTATTATTCTTGTCTCTTTTGCTATTTCGCAGTTATCAAAGCAATGACGAATATAATTCCACCCCTTGGTGTAGTCGCAGCTGGATAGAACCATCCGGTATTTACCCCTCCGAAATTTCAATTTCAATTTACCTTCATTATGTGATTTCGTTTCTCGTATTTATTATTTGCAATATTCGATTACCATTGCCGACCTATGCTGCAGGCAGGCACGCTCCTCTGCTCTATAAAACTGTAAATACACACGGGAATCCGGGGTTAATACGCGGCTCGAGAGAAACGCGGACCACTTTCTATCTCTCTCCTTCCGTAGCCATGGCAACACGCTCCAAAGCTCAAACGGCAAACAGACACGTGGATGAACGAAGAGGGAGAGAGGATTTCGTCCGGCTCAGTTCGGTTCTGTTTGCTTCAAAAGAAAAATTACGGATTAATTACACGCGGATCTCGCATATAACAGGAAATCCCACTCCTCGGCACCGCATATCCATCCCATTCCTCGAATACCCGATCGGCGGATGAAAAATCTTGCGCCCGTAAAAACAAACTCACGTAATTGTCTCCGTGTCCCTCTTTTCCCTCACTCTCTCTCTCTCTCTGGTCAATCAAATATAAATCCAACTTCACAGAGAATTGAAGGATCCACGGACAAAATATACTTTGTTGAAAATTACACCTATCGTTTGTTTTTCCCGTTGTTCGCGATTTTTCCAGCACGGTATTCGTCCATTTGCGAATGATAGTTCCGGATGGAAATTTCGCTGAAAGGCAGGACGCGTTGTGTTCGCAGGTGGCGAGAGCCAGACGGCGTTTGCAAGGGAACCGAGGCTTGCAGGACGGCTACAGAAACGCAAGCAGGATTGAATGCCCGCCGGGATGATGGTTATCTACGAGCGAATGTAACGCGATCGCGATTTTCGCTCGCCTTCCGCTCGGCGTGCGTCTCGCGTAGAAAATCGCACGGAATCGCCTACACGTATCCATTTCGCTTTATGTCCTTCGTGTCCGTATCTATTACCTTCCACTGTGTGCATTATATACTTGGATTTACCTCGAACAGCTGCCACGGATACTTCCTTAAATTATCCTTAATCCCCCGTATATGTGTGTATGGATATTGTATCTGGAAAGTTATTCAGAGAAAAGAAAGCAGCATTGAAAATGAAACTGATCGGATTTATATTCGACACGTGTGATTGATCTTGTTGGTCTCCAATTTATATATATATATATATATATATATATATATATATTTCTATCGATTTATCCCGTGAAAAACCGCCAAGAAATTTACTTGTTCCTTTTTCATTCTGGACAGAAATTGCGATATCATCCACGCTTTAATTCACTTGGAATAAAATTGTTTAAAGAAACAATTGGTTGTTCGCGATATTTTCGTAAACCTGCGGTCGAAATTAAATTTTTATATCAATCCCCAGAAATGATGTAAAAAAAAACACGCGACGGTTCGAAAGAATATTTTCAATCGCGTCGTTTTTCACCACTTTCGGTAATAAAATCGTCGAGGAGTATAATAAAACAAATGGCCGCGGGATATACTTCCAGTCGGCAATTACGATAATTGAACGGACATATAACGTAACGTGAATACAGCGCGATGCACCGAGTTTCGGTTTGTCCTGCATCCTGCAATGGTCGTATCTGATCGCGGGGGGTGTTTCTGGCTGGTAGCGTGTCTCTGGGCTAATCCTTGGTTATCTCAACGAGGCAGGCGTCCCGGTTAGCGGCGTGGCACTCTACACAACGGGATCTATTGTCTTGGCTTGGAGATTAATTTGCGGAGTCCCTTTGCTGACGGGGGGAGAGGGCGGCCTGAATAAAGACTGAGAGAGCAATAGAGAGAAATATATATAGAGAGAGAGAGAGAGGGAGTCTCGAAAGGAGAACCGGAAGAACAGTTTATTCCGTTTCCGTTTCCGTTTTCCGCCGCTCCTTCGCAGATGTACCGCTTTTGTTTCCCTTAATTAGCCTCATTAATTTCTCTACACATTCTTCCTTCACTCTGCCGTACAATATGGAGTCTACGTTACAGCGCGTAATCATCGCCTACCGCATGCGTCGATCTGCAATGATCGTTCATCCGGCGTTTCATTCCAGCTCGGAATCAATTTCCGAAAAAAGCAAGAACGGACGTAAAAAAAATAACAAAAATAAAAAGAAAAACAAAAAAATTTCCAAGGGAAAAGAACGGTACGGTAAGAAAAAAGCAAAAAATGATTGAGTCTCGGTCGCTGTTTCGGTGTTGCGAAAAAATTGACCCAAATATTTCCGTGTGTATTGCCGCGAAGAGGAGGGAATTTCGCCAAGTACTCACCGCCATTCAATCATCGCCTCTCGTCTGTCGCCCGGTTTCTTTTTCTCCTTTTATTACCTCTGTCACTGCCTTTTCACTCCGCTTCACCCCCTTACCTCTCGCCTTCTTCGCCATCACGCGTCTCACCCCCTATTCTGCGTACTCCCTTCGCTCTGTTCTATCCGTTGTTCTTTTCATTTTTTGAAAGAGAAATAAGAAACCGCCGATATCTTTCTCTTTGCGGGCTATGTTTCTATTAACTATTTTCAAAAATTGATACAGCAGGAGCTGAACGGGGTGACTTCATCGCGGGGAAGGGCTCGAGTCTGGGTAAGACGTCGGTAAGTGTGTCGGTAATAGGAATCTGTATCCAATTACTAGTTAAGCTTGTTCCACACGTACGCCGAATGAGCAACGCCGATACGATACGGTGCTGTACGGCATGGCCAAGAAGAAGAAGAAGAAGAAGAAGAGGAAGATGGCGAAAAGAAGACGAGGAGAAGAGGTTAAACTAAAACCGGCGCAGGGGGAGGAAAGGAAGAAAAGGCCGGAGAAGGGCACAATGCGCTCATCGTCAGACTCGGCACGGTCATCCCGACGAAGTAATTCCGCAGGTCAGCGAAGAGGGCTTCCTTCTCCAACCTCTGGGAATCCCCGAAAATAGAAGCTACTGTACCTCTGGCGTAGATAAATTAGCGGCAACATCTTGAGCCCGAGTTTATTGTGTACATGTGTATTGTACACCCGCACACAAGGGTAGCGCCAAATGTGTCGAGACCTTTTATACCAGTTTCTACCCTGCTGCTTTTTCTCTTTCGGTTTTAGTTTCCCTCGTCATGAGGGGCGACAAATTCTCTATACGACAAACGATCGGCCGATTTCTCAGGTTTTAGTTAATTCGTCGTTGCTTCTGTTGTTTTCATTTTCAATTAGGAAGATAATTTATATATTTAATAATATATAATATTTATATATATAATAATTTAAGTGTAGCGTATCCTTCGAAGCGGCGCATAGCACCGTTGTTTTCGAATTTATTTCACGTACGGAGTTATTCCGCGGATGACCAACCGCAAACAAACGCGTCAAAGGGTATAACCGATAACGAGTGCCTACGAGGAGCGATCGGAACGCGAGCCAACGGATGCTCGAGTCGAGGGGAAAATAAATAAACGAACGAATGCATGCGTGCGCGCGGAACGAGTAAGTAAACAAGTGGAAATAAACAATTCGATAATTGATTCTGGACGATAAAATTCGGAAAAATAATTTCTACCAGCTCGGTCGCAGTGCTCAAAATTATTAATTTGGTTCATTTTGTATAATTGCTCCGTCAAAAGGAAAAGTTGACGATTTATTTGTTGAGTTGCCTGTAATATTGATCAGTCAACAATGTTTCAGGATTACATGTATTCTCATTGATTCAACTAACCGCATTTTCCCGTAAAACATTCAAACAAGCTTCGCTCGCCTTTCAAGATAAAATGAATTTTTGAATAAATAGATTGGTAAAAACAAGAAAACATGACAAAAAAAAAAAAACAAACGCGAGCATCGCATAAATCGAAGGAAAAAGTGAAGAGAGGACACGCTGCAAAGTTGAATAGCGTCGACTGCTGCACTGCGGGAATCGAATCAAAGCCGGCGCATTGTGAGTTATATTTCTGTGTAGTAGCCGCTTGGAGTTTTTATGCTAAATCCGGGAAATCTGTTTGTGCGATATCCCGCAGGCTGCGGCCGTCATCCCCCTCAACTTTATCCCTGCAACCACGCGTGGAGCTCAAAGAGCTTCGACTGAAAACCCGCCGGATAGGTGTATGCGTATATATACGATATATGCGCTATATCGTGTATGTAACCCGCCTATAGATCTCGAAGCTCCCGCTGCACTCGGCGAAGGAAACGATAATCCTGCATCGTGCGTAGTTTTTCCGTCAGCCGTTGCATACTATTATCTTTCTTTGAGGATCCGTTAACGCAACGCTTCGTCGTTATCATTGTTTGGACGCGCGAAGAGTGGATTCGTTGAATTTATCACACATCATCTATCTGTCTATCATCAGATTGTTCACCTTGAGTACAATTTGCGAAACAATTATAAAACGATCGAAATACACGTTTTCACTTGAAAAGATTAATTATTATAGACGGATTTTTTCATAAAATTAACGACTTGTAAAAACCCGAGAGTTGATATTGAATTATATTTAATTGATATAATATTCTTGGTGATATTTTTTCAATCTATAATGACTGGAAAATAACGAAGAGACGAATTTGTCACACACACGATTTTATGACTAATTTAGGTATACTCGTTTCGCCGGAATTCCGCGAGCATCACGGTCTGACCAGACACTGACTCGTACTACTTGGATCCAGCGTTTAGCCCGCTTTCTGACATACCTCGCAATCATACTGCAATATAAAGCAATTCCGATCGATTGATAATTTGTTTTCAAGACACCTGTACGATAATTTTTCGGAAAATCGATACCAACGCGTGTTGGAATTATCGAAGAATAGAAAAATGTCCGCTCAAATAGTTGTTCGCAGACTATTTTTAGTGAAACTATAATTTACTAAAGTCACGATTACCGATCGATTGCGTTATTATAGACATTGCGATGTCTCCTTGTTTGCTACAAAGATTTATTTTAACTTGGTCGTTATAAATAATTGGATGAGGTTATTTTCCACGTATCGCTGCACGCATACGGTGGAATTCTCAAGTGAGAAACTGGCGGTCTAGGTTGCTCTGCTCCGTACATAATAGGCATAGTAATTAACACCGATGAAAAGAGCCGTAGAAACGTACGTAATTCCACGCAGATATTATACCTGTACGTATAATCCGAATGCGAAACAGACCGAGGATAGTTTAACGAGTTTGTTTGTTGGTTCGTTTGTTATTCTCTACTAGGCGAGGGAGGCTGGGCGGACCAACTTTCAGCGATGCGTTTATTTGACTTCGCTGCATCACATTGTTCGCGAATTTCCGCGAAATCGGAATCTGCATGAGCTGTTTATAAAACTGTACTTTTTTATATGTTTTTTTCCGTTTTTTTTTTTTGTTTTCTGTTGTCAATAAGATCGAAGATTCTGAATAAATTTTATAGAAAACAACGCGACTCCACTTAGAAAGGAAAAGTGGTGCGAAAATAATTTTCAGTTCAAGGTTTCAATCATTCGTGTTCGTTACATCGAACATGCAGCCGGAGACGGTAGAGAATTACAGCGACTGATTATCGAATCGAGGGGTAAATTACGGAGGGTGGAATTTCGCGATGCAGTTCATCGGAGTCCCAAATGCATGCGGATGCAAACCGCGGAATTTCGGACGTACACGCCGAATATCTACGGGAATAATCGTTCTCACTCCACCGATTCTAACGAACATTTCAGATCGAACGCGAGCGTCAAAGTGGTTGGCTTCGGATAAATGACGAGCGCTAATTGGCTACAATTCGGATTTATCGCCGCAACACGGCCAGCCAAATACGTAAAAATTTAATTCTGTAATTTTCATATTTCGATTTTCGTTGTTTATTTGCTGTGATGATATTTCTTTAAGCTGTTGGGTTACTAATTCGACCATCTTTGAAAGAATCGAAAGAGAAATTTGAAAGATTTAGGAGGCTTGAAAGAAACTTAACCCTTGGAGTCATAGTAGCAAGTATTGTTACCGACTATTTTACATTCGTTGTTTGTATGTTTAGAGAACCTTTCAACATATTTGTTTGCGCTTTTGTGCTATTTTTAACAGTACACTTGTAGGTTTTCAATACTCGAGAGTAATTTTTGCGATATAATGTAAATTATTATTGTTAGAAACAAACTGATTGACCAAAATTGTGAAAATTGAAGAAATAATTCACTCCCGACAAAGTTACCCCTTTACACGTATACTTGTTTTACATAAATTATAAGTTTTTGGGGTCGCTGATTACGAATCTGAAATCGAATTTAAAAAATACAAGATGGCAGATTAAACATGGCCGACGAAAATTTCGAATTCGATCGAATCCGGAGAAAAAACTCTGTCCAGGCGTTTCGGGGTCACTGATTGCGATTTTGAAATCAGATTCTGAAAATTCTGTACATCGTTTTTTGTGAACAGAGTCTTTTGACCGTATTCGATCAAATTTGAAATTTTCGTCCGCCATATCGGATGCGTTATCTTGAATTTTCAAAATCTGATTAGAGATTCGTAATCAGTGAGACTAAAAACCATAGAATACTGTCTTGTTATAAAAATTGACTCAGCGGAGTGATACGCGTGTCAAAGGGTTAATCAATCCATCTCGATCAATCTTGATTCGCGATGGATCCCAATCCCCTACATATAGGCGGACCGACGTCATCAAGGACAATGGCGTCCCGGTGACAGGACCAAAGGTAATTTACCGAATTCAATACCAGATTCACCCTTGTTATCCCGAAGGACGAAGTCTCGGTCCCTGATGGTGAAGCGGCAATTATACCGCGGGCCCATCCGACCTCGTTCTTAGGAATCGAACCCGCCCAGGAATCAATGCGGCGATTATGCGGGGAATTCGACCGTCAGGTGTTTTGACCCTTCGCTTGGCCCTAAAGACGCCGTTCGACTAAATCTCAACCATCCGACTGACCGGAAAAAATGAACGCGAGGGGCACGAAATTTTTTTGGTCGATTGAGAAAACATTTTGGTGAGGTATAAACGAACATCGCTAATTTTTTTTTTGCGGACAGTCGAACATTCAGTGGGGTATCTATCGAAATGTTACGTTCATAAACAAAAAGAAAGTGCAATTGGAAAAGAGCTAGGAACAAAAATCTCTCATAACGAGCTGTTGAAAAATTAATTTTCAAACGAACTAAACTATCGTGGAATGAAATCGAACGGATCTGCCAGTTTTTTTCTTTTTTCTCCTAATATTGAAACGATTTGAAATGTCAGATCGATACTTAAACCTTTGTTTATATTGTTGGTATCTTCTTTCTGTGCATATAAGTAGATTTGTCGAATACAATCTTGTACGACGAATTAGACAAAAAAAAAAAAAAAAAATAAAAAATTTATCGATCTTGAACGAAGCAACTTCTTTCTTCGAGGCTGTAAATTGAGCAGAGACGAGTGGCCGAAATCGAGGATTTCACGAAGTTAAATGGGGGGCGAAACGGGCGGGCTGAGAACGATATTGAAATTGGCAATATCGGGTCGCCGCGATCCGCCCCGGACGCAGCATTCTCGGAGGATATTTCTGGGGCGTGAAAAGCCGCCTCGCCGCCGCGTTACCGGAAACGGGTCTGCAGTAAGGAGGGAGAAACGCCGGAGGGGGAGGAGGAGGAGGAGGAGGATTCAAACTTAATTAGCCATCCACGGCGGTGGATTCACCTTCAGGAATCGTCCCGCGATTGGAAAATTTACTGTTAAGGGATTTTTAAGCGAGTTGAGAAGGAAGAAGGAAAAAAAAGAAAAAAAAAAAAAACAACGGAGACGCGCCGAGTTTCGAGCCGCGAAACTTTGCTCCCGCGCTTTAAAGCTCCGCTCCACTCCGTATACCTCCGACTCTCGACTGATTAATGAATTCGAGCCTTCTCTGCCCCATTTTAGCAGCGGCCAACAATCTTTTAAGTGCGACGAAACAATCGCCACTCAACCGCACCGCCTCGACTAATTAATATACTAATTAGCCCTCTCGACGTGATTAACGGCCTCGTTTCCAATTTTGACCTAAATCTAACCAATTTTTGTTTCTCGTTTCAACTTTCCCCCCCGGATAATCAAACTGTACCAAAAGTCAGATTACTATAATAATCTGAAATCGATCAATGAATCAGAACTCTATATTTTCTTCGTCAAATATTCGCTATCGGAAAATACCGGTGTGAAAAAGAATAAATCATCTTATAAAACTTACAGGCAGATGTGAGAGAGAGGGGAAAAAAAATAAAAAAAAGAAACTTGAGTGTGAAGCGAAGGAAGAAATAATAAACAATGAGAAAAAAAACAAAACAAAAAGACCACGTGCGTGTAATTCTCGCCTCGAACTTTCCACTTTCCGCTTTCCGCGAATTGTTGTAGCTTGCAAGGCGTGTGTGAATAATTTCGTTACATCTACCATGAATAGTGATTTCATGCAATTATATTCGTAACACGTTTATACGAGGCGGAGTGCAGCAGAGGCGTTAGGTACCTACTTCCTGCACGTTTTCACGCCGACTTACCCCGGCGATATAATTCTCATTCACTGTCCCTGTTTACATTAATAATATTGCGTCATCATCACCATAATAATCGTACAATTTATAGTCCAAAGGTTTACCCTGTGCATTAACATTGGCTGTTATCTCCCTCTCTCTCTCTCTGCCCTCTCTCTCCGTCGTCGTTCTCGCGTTACGAGTATACGCTCAATTATTCACGCCTCGATCGTCTCCGCCATACAGTTCGGCAAATATTGTTGTATACGCGCTGATTTTACGCTGCAGGATCAGGTGAAATTTGCGGCCTCTTATTTGTTTCATCAATTATTACGGAAGTTGAACAAATTTCGAATGTTGATATGTTGCTGACGAAAATTTTTGAAAAATCTGTGCAACTTTGCGAACTTTATATGAAAGAAGACGTCCTGCAAATATCGAGTTGCGATATCAGTAATCGTGATTCCCGTAGAATAAGCAGCAAAAAAAGTTGACAAAAACAAATAGTCAGTACGGTCATGAAATGAATAGGTGTACAATTTCTTTTTAAAAATTGATTACCCACCTCGAAAGAAGATGAAAAAAAAGAAATAATAATAATAATAATTCTATCGCAAGCATTGAGAGAATAAAAAAAAAAGTTGAAACTCGCGAGCGACATAGCTTGAGAAGAATAATTATGAAATGAGAGAAAATTGAATACCGAAAAGAGAGAGAAAAAGGTAAGCTCAAAGAATTTTTGGTTCTTTGTTCCCGATTCTACGGCTGTATAAAGTATGATGCCTATGATATAAGAAAGTTAGAAAATAAGCTGCTCTTCGTCGTGATTGTTATAAAACTCGGAGACGGGAGCGTGAAGTCAAAATGAAGAAGCGGCCCTCTCGCACTTAATTTCGACCCCTTGTACATCTATAGCTATACATGAATACAGAACTAAAGGGTTGACACGCGGAACTCGCGAAGCACTTAACTAGTTCCCGCCTTTATTAAAGGCGAGGCGGGCACCCACCCCTCTCTTTTTTCTCTCTCTTTTGCTCACTCGCCGCAAACTTTTCGTAACTCACATTCCCCCCCCCCCCCCCCCCCCCCACCCCCCAACCTCTGCCTCCGTAAAATCTCAAGGAAATCTGAGGACGACACGTCGAATGCAACGCAACCGTGCCAGGCAATCTCCGTTCCCCTATTTGCGAAAAACTTCGTCAGGTAAAAGTGAACGAAAGGAAAAACGCGTAGGACGTAGGTTTTCAACTGTACAATTTTTTCCCTCGTTCAGCAACAATATTGCTTTAAGGCTGGATTGAAATTCGTCAAATTCAAACTCTGATCTTAAACGGTGATCGCGATATTTGCTTGAAAAAAAAAACCCGCAAAATGACACAATCACATTCGAGAATTTCATTTCATTTCTCCTCGACCTCAAAAATCGACCTCACGACTATAACAAGGGTGTGCCAAGGTACCTCGCCACTTCCTTCAGCTGGGGGGGCTTAACACCTCCGGAATTTCCTGTTCTCCCAAAGTGGCGCGATAAAATACAAGAAGAAGAAGGCAGAAAAAAAAGAAGAAATTATTATCGAACGGTCGCCAGATTTCGGAGGATTTGGCACTCAAAACGAGGAGAACATCCGACCTCAGAGTATAAAAATTCACGATAGCGTAAAGACCTTACGATTTTCGTCAGTGAGAACGAGAGAAAAAAAAATAAAAAAATTTTATTCGATCAAAAAAGCTGCTCTCGAGTTTTATATAACGTGCCCGAACTTTTGAAGATACAATCTGCGAATTTTTAATTACATTAGGTCACGCTGGTTCTTTGACTTTCGTTATTTTTCTTCACTTCAATTCGTCTCTTATAATTTCCGTGCGATGTGCGAAAGCCGTGGGAGTTGAAACGCGGCAGGTAACAGGGATAATAATTCGTCCGGCAACCGCGGACCGTCAATAACTCGGTGATCTTTATTGGCGAAGTAAGCCACGGACGCAAATAGGACTTGGAAACGCTTCGCTGGGAGTATAACAAAGCTTTAGGGGCGCGGAAAAGGGCCTCGTTTTCTCTCGCGTTTTCGCTGGGGGAGGAGGGAGGTGGTGGTGTAGCCTTCCATCCTTCCTTCCTCCTCTCTCTCTCGCACTTTATTCAAGATTTAAAGGCTTAGGGGCCAAGATATTGTTACGGTTACTGTTACTGTTACTGTTACGAGTTTCGAGTCGGCGAGGAGGCGGCAATAATTCCCCACCACCCCTACGCCCGGTGAAAATAATATTAATTACTGTGTCGTTAAGCGTCAACGGAACTTGGATTTCCTGCCTTCGCTACTGAGCTGAAGGAGGGGGAAAGAGGAAACGGGAGAACGAAATATTCTGCAACGGACATGTTGATTTCATATTATAGATAGCCCTAATTTTTATAACAGTATTGATTTCTTCCTAATGACCCTCAGTTTTCGAATCTGCTTGGCAAACACAGTTATAACTCTGCCTGTAAGATTGTCAAATACGTACGATACACAATGTTATATTTAAAAAAAATAAAAGATATATACGTATGCTATATTCAACATTCTCTTTCGTCAATTTCAAAGAATAATATCTAGCCGCAACTGCGGGATCGAGATTCTCGAACGAGCTGCGCAAAGACGAGTAAAAAAGTAGATCCTGGGTCAGGTAGTTCGTAAAAAGAGAGAATCGGGGAAGAATAAAAAAAAATAAGGCACCCCATTAGCCTGCGCCTTCGTCTTTTATCCGGCGGACTGAGATATCGAATTTTCAAAACTAAATTCGAGTAGCAGCGATGAATGATGTCGCTCCTTTCAGAGTAACAGAAACGGGGGATTTCAATCCGGCGAACGAAGAAGTACCGCGCGCGGCAGGAAGTTGCAGAAGCGAGCGGGAGAAAAGTTGAATACTGGTGAAGGCTAAGTCGCGAACCGAACGTATCGAAGACGGGTGAAAAAGGGCGAATGGAAGGCTGAGAGTTTCCCCCCTAGATTCTAGGCGTTCGTGCGGCTTCTAAGCTTCGGCAAGGGAACAGCCCTGCCGGGATCAAAGACCCCCCCCCCCCCCCGCCTCACCCCTCACCCACCCCCAGCAAGCTCTAATAATCGCAAGCACGACGATATCGCGATGCAGCCGAGAAACGTCGACGATAATCCTGTTACTCGCATTAACGTAGAACGGCGTCGTTCGGTCTGTATGCAACATCTTTTCAGAGACAAGAGATGCCCTAAGTAGGCGAGCCTCTATTGGCTTAGAAGACCGTCGCGTCGGGAATATTGTATTACGTACTCTTATACTTTTCACTCCCATACGCCTTTCATCGATATTAATATTGTTATTGTTGTTATTGTTATTATCCATTCAGAGAAGGATTTATTGATTTTTGGACGACGAAGAATAAAGTATCGAAGACTGCATGTATCTAATAAATATAAAGCGTGACTTGATATCCAGATCGTTGAAAGTAAGAAATGAAACAATGAAAATAGAAAGTCGAACAGAACAGTGCTTTAATGTACACTATCTACTGTTCCTTTTACTACATACGCATACTTATGAAACGGTAAAAAAAAAAAAAATATTTGGTTTTCAAAATGAAATATTTTTACTCAAGATTCATAGCGGGACCCCGTTTTTTCTCCTATTTTCCTTTTTATCATTTTTACTATTTTTCAAATCGTTTTTTCTATTTTCATACCTCTTCCCACATACATGTACATCGGTCGCATAATGGTCGTTAAGTGTCGGAAACGACAATATACACGTATAGAATGTACAGCCGTGAAAGTGCCAGAGACGCGTTGAAGTTGTCGCAACCGATATTTCGTTCTGCGTTTGACGCGCTTGCGAGAACGTCGATGAGAAAAGAAGAGGCTGGATGAAAAATGACAATAAAAAAAAAAGAAAGAAAAAGCGTAATAGAAAATTTAGTGCACTCACCAACATCCTGGGAACCGCCCCAAGTGCCGAGCTGAGCCTGTCGCGCCAGCCTGGATAGAGCATCGACGTAAACTCGGGAAGCAGCGGCGGCTCCTGAAAAAAAAGAACAAAAAAAAATAAATATATTTCCGCATTAGTTGTCTTTCTATAATTAGAGCTTTGGGAAGGTTATATTTCTTCTGTGAAAAGTTTCGCTCGATGATAGACATCACCGAAAGCCTCTGCTAAGCCGCGACGGATCTTCTTTTGTGCCAACTACGAGATTAGAAATTTGATGATGAGAAGAGGGAACGCGTAACGTCCGAAGGACGAAGGGGAGGAGAAACATCGGAGCCGTAACACGATCCGTATCTTTTCTTTCCCAGGCTATAAGCCTCGGGGTGAGCGAGAGAGATGTGAAGCAAAGAAAAGAAAGAAACAAAGTACTTCTGCACCTTCTCTTCTTCCTTCGCGTCATCCACGTTCGACCCACGCGACGTTCTGAACGCGCGAACGGATAGACAGTTGGACATGTGAGTCGATCGTGTATACCGTACGTATATTATCTGTAGCACGTCACGTTCGGCAAAAGCAGCGTCTCGTGGACGCGAGATGAGAGAAGGAAAGAATGAGAGTGAAGGGGAAAGGAGGGATGGTTTTTTTATAGCTTCTGCCACCTACCACCTACACCCTCACCCTTTTTCCTTTTCGTATTCCACGTATACGAAGAACGAAACTGCGGAGATCGAGTCTAAGAGGGAGGGAGGGGGGAGGGAGAGAAAGCTGGTTTCGCGAAAGCTAAAAAAGACGCGAAAAGCACAGACCGACTCTTTTCACGGAGGAGAAAAAATGCTCGCACATAGACACAGACGCGTACGCGGTTCGTGCAACGAGCTTTCAGAAACTCGCGTCTTTTCCGAGTCCGAGAAAAATGCAGTCCCGGATAATTCATCCGTTGCATGAATCGGTCTGAAAAAGTTAGTTTTTTGAATGACGAAGAAAAAAAAAAGAACAAACTGCAACTGCGCATAGCCGGATTAATTTCACGGCTTAGAATTAGACCGGGATTGGGAAAGTGATGTGTAATTATAGCGGAGGGCTAAGAATGTGCCGCAGTTTTCAATTAGTGGTTTGGAACGAACCGAGCTTGCGATCCTTGGGACTTAAAGCCTCGAAAAAAAGCGCGCGAGGTTCCAGTGAGAATAGAAGAGCGTTCTTCCAACTTTGCTCTCAGCCGGCTGGCGGCTATAACCCCCGAAAATTCCTCAGCGAAGACAAAAGGTGAGCATTAGTCGAGCACTTCGCTCGAATACTAATGCAGCCGAGGCCAGAGCCAAGAGAGCCAAGAGAGCCAAGAGGGTAGCTGCCGTAGCTGCCGTAGCTGCGTACCCTAAGTCCCGCTTAAGAGTTTCTCGCCTTCCGTTTCCTCGACTCGTCTGATCCCGGCAGCGAGCGTTTCTTCGGGTTATTCACAGCCGCTGATCCCCGGCCCTGAATCGCCGGTGAGATAGAGTCTTGCGTTCCCCGCATCGGACCGTGGATCCTGTCACTCGCCAGGGGTGATCCGGAGTTCAGTTAAAGTAGGTGGCACGTTTCTTGGTTCAATTCCGAGTATCCTCCCCGCTGACTAATAGCCTGTCGCCTTTCGCGATGTTAATTGTCATTGCCGCCAGTTGTCAGTAATCGCGTTGCCCGGTTTCATCTCACGCTCGCCTCGCCTCGCCGCCCCTCGCCGCGACTCTTCTTAATATCCGGAGTCAATTTTGAATTCAAAGAAGTGCTTGGTAATGCCTGTAAGGGCTGGAAACCCCCCAAATTTTTTCCACGCACAGGCGAGTATGGCGTATGGTGATATTTACTTTGGAAACTGATTTATACCCGCGGATCATGATCGCGAGTGTTTTCCGAAGATCAGAGTTAGAGGCGTTGGTTGCACCTCTCTTTCAATTTTTTGTCTTCCACGTGATATGTGACGTAAATATTTGAAATTCCGAATTTGAAAAACTTCCGACAGCGCCAAATTCCCAATTTTTTGTTAGCGAAACTTAAGGTACAGAAATCAAACTTTGACAAAACAGCAAAGTTTTGAACGGTCCGAAACCTAACGCTCAACGTTCCGAATAGACACAATACCGAAAGGGCGTAACTTCGACGAGTCAAAGTTCCGAAAGTGCGAGAATGAGAAGATACAAAGATCTCAAACATCGAAATTCCGAATGACCAAAGATTTTCAGTTCTCTTAATTTCTGGCTCGGTGAAATTTTCCACCACTTTGATCTTTCTTTGTTTTCGATTTTCGATATTTTTACGCTCGGAATCAGTCCCTTTCGGAACTTTCGACATCCCGAACGTGAACCCCGCCCCGATATTCCCGCTTCAAATACTCGAGCATGTCCGGATCGCGGGATTAATTCGTTGGTCGGAAGGTGGCAGAGTGCGGTGCCAAACGAAACCAGCGTATCAAAACCGATGATCTATCGAAGCGGCGGGACAATTCGATCGGCAAACAAAAGCCGCGGCTATCCCATACCTCGATTATAACAGTCGGGGAAGAGGCGGGTGTAAAAGCGGGATGTTTGCGGCGAGAGAACATAGGATAGAAATGAAATTGGATTGGTGAATGAAAGAGGAGTCGAGCTTCTGGTCTAATCAATCGAAAGGGTGGCAAAATTCGTACCGCAGAAAGGAAGTGCGGCAAGCCGTGGGAATCGCCACTCTTCCCAATCCCGACCCTTCTCCGCTTCACTGTGTACCTAACTCACATTCGGATGGAACGGATCGCCTCGCTTTCTCTACGGTAGAACAGCTCGCGACTGTCTCTGCATGTTACACGGAAACGTGTCAAACGCCGTTTCACTCTGTCGATGTGGGTAAAAATAACAAAAAATAATCCATCATTTTTCAAACCCGATTAACACACAGCCTCGATTATTTTTCCTAACGATCGGTCTTTTCTTTTTACTCCCACGAAGGACGCGACACGATATCAATTTATGCGGTTAAAGTATCAATGATATTATCATTGTCTTACTTACTAAGTACCTGTTTGATGTAATGAGTGAAAGATGAATAAACATTTTTACCCGAAATTGAAAAATATTTTCAACGACACTATAAATTATCGAAAAACTTTTCCATCATTGAGACTACATACTGATTCAATCGAAACCGTCTCCGGTTATTTTTTTTTTTTGGACTCGATTAATCGGTGCATCGATTATTCATAGCTTGGTGGTCATCGCTAGATATTAGTACACGCATCGATGAACGAGGTTTCAGTTTTTACGAACGTTGAAAATACGTGCCGTGTGATGATCGATAATCGTCAAAGAGAAGAGCACCGTGCGCGGGAGAACTTAATTTTCCATTGTCGATACAAACCGGAATGAAATTTCAATGGAAATTGAATTGCAATCCAAGTAGGTAAGGGTCTGTTTATTTACCCATCCACTCCGTGCCTCGCCTCGCCTCGTCTCGCCTCGCATTCCCTTATCTTACTTTACGATTACTTACAGGATTGACTTCACTTCTCCCTCGTGTTGTGTGTGTGTGTGTGTGTGTGTGTGTGTATGAGCGAGAATCATAAGCGCAGAACCACAGCTAAATCCCCGTTTCCTACCAACCCGAACAACGTCTACTTATTCTCCGCTCCTCGCACAAACTAACTTCTCTAGATATATTCCACCGTATATTCTTCTTCAAACTAATCCAGTTTCTTTGGACTCAAATTACGCAAGTTACCTCGAAGCAGTTGCAGCTTAGCAGAACTTTGCATGATCGATTAAAACCACTTTCGGGCAATCTGGTTTCATCCTCGTACCTCAGACCGAGGAACTGCAAAAAGCACAATTTGCTTCTGCTTTTTACCCATACCCAAGATATTACACTCCCCTCGAAAAATGTACTGCTGATGCAACACGGGAGTAATCGTTCCAATTATCACCCTCCTACACATTGCACCGAAGTGTCATTATGACGAATAGAAAAATTAATAAAAAAGGAAAGAGATAAAAATAAAAAAATGTATAAAAATTACCCTGCAACAGCATTACGCATAATTTGCATGAAATAGCCATTCCGCATTTATTCCGCAAGCTTACGACTGCGTCCAGCCCTCCGTCTGCTGCCGCCACTTTGTACCCACTAAATAAATTCGCAGCACCCTCACAGTCAACGGATTAAAATGTTTTTCCCAACAGCGCAACGCCGTCACTGAAATTAAATTTGGAAATACAGATCCGCGCTGATGAACCGCGACGATACGACCAACGTAACGCTGAGACAAACGAATTGGAAAGAAACGACCGATATCTTGTGTAGAATTGATTCGCCGGGGGATTTAAAGCAAAAATTAAAGAGCCTTCCATGCGTGAAAATGAACGAGTCAATGAGTTCGAGAAATATTGTCAACCCCTGGGGGGATAAACGGAACGGTTCGAGACCATAGAGTTCATTGCGACATCTGCAGCAGCAGCGGCAACGAAGGCTTGAATACGTGATGCAAAATCCCGAGTGATGTAGGCATCATCGAGAACCGTGGCAACTCGAGCGGGATGGGCAAATATATATGTACGTTTTACATATAGCTGTAGAGTTGTGTGCGAAAAGAATTTGCTAAATACCCGATGTATATCAATCAAACATCGGCGGGTGGAATAATAATCCCGGTTTTATCAGTTTTTCCATATTTTTTTCCTTCATCTCTTTTCATTCCGTCAAACATCCACGCTGCGTCAGGTGTGATCCACCAATCAAAAAAAAAAGTTTTTAAATCAAAAACAATTGCAATGAATATAAAAGAAACGAACATACTGAAAAAAAATTAAAATTTTATCAAACCGGGAGTTTTGTGAAAAGAAACACGCGTGGAAAAGTTTTGGAAAATAAATCCAAGCAATCTTTCGCAACGCCGCGCATAACGGGTAAATAATAAAGGGTTCCTCTTAGGTTAAAAAGGGCAGCGAGGCTATATTGAATAAGAAAGAAATTAAAAGGAAAAGATGGAAAAAAAAAACGAAATTAGTAAAAGGGAAAATCTCTCGACTCCTCACAGGCGGCGAAGCGTTACTCGGCTTCACTCACTTCCGACTTCGTACCCTCTTTTCACCCCTTTTCGTCCCTCGGCTCTACCGACTCAGGGACCAACGCAAGCTATCCACGTTGAACCGCAGCTCGGCAGTTACGCCAGAATTGTGTTGGGCCTACAACCGAAGTAACAAGGTACAAGCCTATTAAGCCATCCAAAACTTAAGTTAATCCCTCCATGACTGTTCAAACTTTCGAGCGGCAACACGGAGCCCCTCTTCTCTTCACTTCTCTTCTCTTCTCTTCTCTTCTCTTCTTCTCCACCTTCCGTCTAATTAACTCACGACTATAAATCAGATTTGTGTCAGCCTTATTCGACACACCTAACATTCCCGGCAGAGAAAGCCTCCCGTCTCCTTCTCTCTCTTCTTAGGTACTTTCCGCTCTCCCGCTCTCCGTCTTGTGTTTCGCGACTCGCACTTCGCAAATCAAGGGGTTGAAACACCGGCACGTGCCGTTGATTGGGAAGTGGTAATTAAGCGCGGTAAATAACCGTCGACTCAACGCGTCTCGTACATCGGGATCTGTACACACGGTAAAGAGATTCAGAAAATTGTTTTATCGCCTCGTACCTGCTAACAAGAATCGCTTCTTTTTCTCCTTTCCCTGGAAGTCATTTTTTGCGCCACTTTATGCGTACAAAAGCTGCTACGCAACGGGCACTGCTATTATCGAGGCAAACAAGGCCAACAATGGGCCAACAATGGATTCGGGCAACAAGGATTATGCTATGAATTTCGGGCTGATTGATGTCCGCTACCAAAGTTCCGGTCGGTGCTCCTGAATTTTAAGGGGTAGAGAAAAACTTCCTCCCCAACAACTTACACGGAGCCAACTCGACCCCCTTTTCGTCGGAAAAACTCCGCGCCTAGTTCGTGAAATAACAATTCATTTTTCCACCGCACAAAGAGAGCCGGGGAATATTAATCCCCATTTTCTCTCCCTGCAGCAGTTCTCGCTTATCGCGTCCCGGACGCAATTCGACCGCCTGCAAAGCAGGACTGAAACAATGTCCGCTGTAATCTGGCAGACTCCCGCACTCCTCTCCTTCTCTTCTTTGCGTAATGATCCAGGGTAGATTCTCAAGCATCCATTTCACCATGCCTTGATGTACCTCATTGTCGGCAGGAACAGAAGTCCTTCGTCGGTAGCGAGTTTTTTTTCCCACGGATTTACCGATTTACCCTCAGCTAGAAACTTGTTTATGTCTGTATAGTACGAGTATTGGGGTGGTTTTTTTTTTTAAACTTTTTTATCCGACGTACCCCTCGAAAAGTTAGCTTTTAACCTCAAACGAAGCCTCGTGAAACCGTAACTCGGTAGCGAAATTCTAAAATGTGACTTTAAACCGAAATACCTCGACAACTATACAAGTTGGGATGCTGTTTTTGCTTTTGTTGCTTTCAGAAAAAAAAACAAATCCGCTCTAATAAGTACACATTCAAGAACACGAGACAAAGTTCGGATTTTTTGACGCGGAAGCCAACGCCGAGGATTCAACGTCGTAGCTGATCACAACAGCTAATGCCCGATCATTAGGTAACAATAATCGAGGTCGGCACGCATCGTTGTTACTTTCATCTCAACAGTCACGTCGTGATTCGCGAAGGGTCGAAAACTTGTCCAAGCGATCGTCGTGACGCTGCCTTAATTGCCCCTCGCATCAAGGGGTCGTAAGCGCAGGTGCAGATGTCCGTGTTTCATCTCCCTGTGCTTATAGCAGTTCACTCGTCAACCTGCGGCCCAACATCGCGTTGTACTACGCATGCTTAATGTGCCTTGTTCTCCGGTTACGTCCTGTGTAATAACAAAGACTCAAACTTGCATTACAACTTCCGACATTGAGGGATTCGTACAGAGCGAACGAGGACCGAGGTTAGTCCAGCGTCTAAAGTTGGAAAAACCGGTGACAACCGGACGATCGGTGAAGCGAAACGAGTTCCATAATCCTGCGAAACATGTCTCGCACCGATACGCGATACCCGATCCCCAAAAAATGACGAAAGCCGAAGTAGGTATTTGGGACGGCCGGATCAAGTTACCCAAGTCTGAAGTTTCAGTCTTCCGGATCAAGGCAACGAATCCTGCGGCAGCGAACGAGCGAGCCGGAATCTTTACACCAATCGAAACAATGGAGTGATATCTTTGAATTCCACGCGCGTCATACAACCACGTCGTGGCTCGTCCTGCACCGCTAGATTTAATTAAGGTTCACCCGATATCCTCTATCCCATCGTAGCAAGCCGCAGAATCCCGAAGCGGCACACGCCTCGTGCCTTCCAACCACCACGTATAACCCACACGTACGGATAACCGGGGCGGAGTGGAGGGAGATTGAGACGGAGGAAGGGAGAGAACATCCGCGGTGGGTATTCAAAAGGCGGATTTACCAACGCCGTTCTCTACAACCTGTCGCAGACATTCCTAATACCGGAGAGTATCACCTCGATTCGGAACCGGGGGTGACCTACGCAACAAATGCGATTAGACGACAAGAATATTCCCCGTCGTTGTCACCGTCATCGGTGGTTTGTAACCTGAAATTTCCCAGTCCGCATCCTCGGTGCTCACCGTGCAGCAGCGAGAGAAATTATTCGGAGAATGAAATTCAAAGTAACATCGACGGAACGTCCGATCCGCACAGGCGGCGGATATTGGAACAGGTATTCCGGGGTGCGAGCAAATCCGGAAGCCCCAACGGCACATGGAAGCCGTATACGTGAGAGTCGCAGGCAACATGCCTGGAGATTATTGGAGTGTGCTTCTATTACCGGTTACGTGCCTTCCATTTTTCCTCCGTTATTCGAGGTTCGCTTCATTGCCGGCGAAGAGACTGCCGAGCAAATATCATAACGCTCCTCAAACTTGTTCCAGATACACGCGGCGAAACGATGCCCTGAGTCAGCATGGACGTCGACGGTATGTAAGCATGGTTAGAACCAATTAATCAGGTTAGGTATCCGCGTTTCTCGAGTTCCCGGATCGTCCGTGCGAGTGAGATTTTGTTTCGTCCGGTCTCGATCGGGGGAAGGAACTGAGGCGAGGTTGGGCGGAATGGAGTATATTAGCACTCTGAGTGATCGCTTGTGTTTCCAAATCACTTTGGCCAAGTCACAGTCGCAGCGCGTCGCTGCGCCGCGTGGAACTTTCTTCTTTTGAGTCAACTTTTTCGATCTAAGGAAATTGCCGGCACCATTAGGGCTAGGCTGAGGGTTGTCCCTTAACCCCCGAGCAATATCATCGTGTCGTTCCTTTCCTCCCTTTCTTCCCTTCTCCCCGCAACGAACCCTTAAACTCTTCCTAACCTGCCCTGGATCCGAGGCCATCATTTCACCCAAAATCACTTCACTCTCTCCTGGCCGTATCTCCTCCTTCATCGCGACCTATTCCAACCTCCCCCCTCCGTAACATCAAGAAAGCATCACCCGTCCCCGGCACTTTTCTCATTCGCTGCACTCTGCCCGGATCATCGCCACGTGAATTGGCGTCCTTCCTCCCCCTCTGGAAAGTCGGAATTTTATCCGAGTTTCAGAAAGTCCAATAGCATTTCAATGACAGATGTTCCGAGAGGTCGAGATAGCTTATCTCCTTTAGCCCATGTTTCGCTGGTACTGAGAGTGAAACCTCAAGACCGACTGTGCCAATTACCTTTCCATCTTATCCTCTCTCCTCCTCTATTTCCTAGCGTTTTCTACTTTCAGATTAAAGTCACCGAAGAGAACCCACGACATTGTTCGGAAATTTAACCGACGCTGTCCGACCGCGTAGAGTTAAGCGACTCGCGAAATGGACAAGAAAATCGCGGTGTTAGTCGGTCTTATAATCGGAGCACTAATGGGTAGCCGTAGTAATGGTAATAACGGCGACAGGAATTCCCTGGCAATTACCGGAAAAGATCAAGAACCTTTTGCCATGCCATAGCCGAGGGGTGAGAATCCCACATCGTAGGAGTGGGCGGAGAGAATGTCCTGGATTATGCCGACGCGAATGGGTAAGAGAGGCGATTCGCCTCTTAAGCTCTAGCGAAAGGAGCCGATAGTCATCCTAATCCGAAAGTGATACATCGATCAATATTACGCAGTGAAAAACTTTCAGCATCCAGTGATCCAGCAAGCTGTTACCGAGTTACAAAGCAAGTCCTCGCTTTGTGTCAAACTCGCGTTAGGCACGTCGTGCGTGGCTGCTCGACTGTGTGTTTGAGCATGTGGTCAGGACCTTTACCAGGTTAGGCATCCCTACATCCCCTTTCTTTCTCTCTTGACTTTTCAACGGAGCTGAAAATCCTCAAAGACTGAAAAGTATCTCCAAAATATTCCAATTTTGCCGCATGAATTGACCATTTTCGTTCGTAACACACAAGAAATCGGCAAACGGATGTTAGAAATTTCGAATCTTCATAACTACCGGCCAACGTGCCTCGGGAATATTCCAACTACATTCGTACCTGCATAATTAATTTCTGTTGAGCCACGTAGTTCGCGTCGAAAGGTTCGCCTGTGCTTGCGGAGGAGAAACGTAGTCTGCGAGTGTCTGCAGCAGCCAGCCCGGATATCTGCCTACGGTATAAATGCCCCTAAACGAGGGCCATCACCCCCTAATGCCAGCAATTCCCGACAGAGAGATAGAGATAGATAGATAGATAGATAGGAGAGAGAGAGAAAGAGAGAGAGAGAGGAGAGGATCTGGACGACTGTCCGATCGTGCCGCGGCTTCACCATACATACACACACCCTTCGGAATGGGTATCTATGTATATCTGTACGGTGAACAGGAAACTGCCACGCACGGTTCTGCAGAGCGGAAAAGACAACGGTGACCAGAACAGTGCCATTCCCAGCAGATATAGTGACACGCAGTGTTATCTGGTTGCGCAATTTTGCGCGAAGAGATAAGGGAACTCGCGAAATGATAAGCCGAGTACGATATTGAAGTAGTTCTCATACATTCATGGTCTGTTTCACCCAAGATATGGTGGCTACGACCATTGTCACCGTTACGATGAGTCATTCGTACCAGCTTATCTCGATTTTAACCGAAGATTGAAGTCAATTTTCACCACATATGTACCCAGTATATTTTCCTCCTACGTTTTTCGAGCTGGGAAGCTGCTTGGTCGCATTTATAAACCGCAATCGCAAAACGCGGCAGCGCAGTGTCCGTATTGTCTGGAACTGCAGAGGAGAATGCGGCATGCGGGCGACGCCACGTAGTCAATGCATCGTTACTGGACATTGGCTAGAGTGAGAGCGAGAGAGACAGAGAGAGAGAGAGAGAGGGAGAGAGAGGAACGTTGATTCCCTCGGGTTGTCATTCAAGTGACACAAAACATGACAATTATCCAACCCTAAACAAGAATTGACCGTCACAGTCACGGCAGTGTGATGATGGCTTTCGCGTTCCCGTGCGATTGTCGATGGTGTTTGTGAGAGCGGATCGCGGTTGAATTTTTAAATGCGGTTTAAGCAACTCCTCTACTACGTAAATCAAATAAGAACGTAGTCAAATAGAAGTAGCGTGCGGGATGAATGAGTTTTACTGGTTCCCACTCTGCGCCAAAACACGTCGAAGAATCAACGTCTAGTCAATACCTCGTAGTCGACATTTTCAATCTATTTGCACAGTCCAATAGATCCAATTTTATAAGCCTCATTTTTTTTTCTTCTTCTTACCAATGTTTAGTCACGAATTTTTCTAAAACTGTAAATGGAAATGTTACAATTTCAATAAGTTTATAACAATTGAAAGTGGAACGGCATCTACGAAGATTAATTCTATTATATAATACAACGAAAACGTGGCACAAAGGCTTGACGAAATCCGTTATTAAAATATCTGCCTCCTTTTTCACCAACAAATTACGGAACCTGTTTGTTCAGCAATAAAGAAAAGTAAAAGCTAAGTAAAGCCAAAAAACTGTTATTGTTTAAAGTAAAATACTAGTAAAGAAAAAATTGTCAAATTGAACTTGTAAATGAACATTTATATGTAGAGAAGGTGTATTTTAATCTTGCGAATGAATGAATGATTAAGCATCATGAATATTTACAATTTTATTCACACAAGTTTATAACACCTCTGATTTATTCGTTTATTAACCAAAAAGAAAATATGTACAGTTTAGCTAAAAAGAAAGAAATTCATTCAAAATCGATAATAAAACAAAATTGATTAATTGTACGTCTATAAATGTATGTCTAAACAATTTTCTTTATAGTTTGAACCTTGTATCCTTAGTAACAAGTTTTCATGTTTTTTTTTTTTTTTTTTGTCACGGAATATTTCGAGATGACAGACAACAACCGTTAGAAATTAATGATCGATATTAATCGAATCCATTAGTCCGAGGCTATTAACCGACTACTCCGCTGCTTCTGAAGTGTATAATAATATAATACAGCTGCAAACCATTACAGTGCACTTATAAGGTGAACAGCGGAATATACTCTTCGTGACGAAATTTCAGTCTAAGGCTTCTCTCACCCAGTTAGTGGCAGCCACTGACTGCAAGGCATTGCGGAGGAATTTTCTCGCGTTTGAAAAATCGAGGCTAATCGGAAACCTGAGCCGAGAAGAAGCCGCAAAAGCGGCTATGATATATGCTATAAATTACCAACTTCAAACTGTTCCCGATCATCACGTGCGTTGCAAAGACTGTGCGTCACGTTTCGATGAATTGTCGAAAGAAACCCCGATGATGGAACTGACAATGAACCTTATTGTCAGACAACGATGAGTGGATTCCTCGATTTCAATTTCACCCTACTCGGCACTTTGGGCACTCTGTATCTTCCTCTATCGATATACTCCCTATCCCGCTCTCGTTCCAGTAATCAACCGCCCATTTCACACGAGAGGAGAGCGAAGAGAATCATGGCGAGCAGTTTCGCCTGTCAGGGACCTTGGCTTTTAGCAACTGGATCACAGCTCACACAGAGTTTCCAATTCGTCGTCAATACCGATGATCGTCATTGAATTTGATAGGTGAGGATTAATTTCCGTGCACGGAAACCGGAGATTCACATGCACGTTCAATGATCGTGATTAATGTTGACGACGGGTGTGTCCATTAACACGATAAACTTCATAAAATATGACCTGTCTTGTTTCGAAATTGTATTACGGATGTATTACGGACACGTGCTTATGCGATCTATAGGCAAATGTCTTCAAGTATAGGCGTTAAACTACGTCAACCACATTTTTATTACTCATATATGAAAAATAGAACTGACAACGTTCGCGATTTCAATCAGATTTATGCTACTTCATCTTCCTCTTCGACCAGCAATAATAATGATAAGGATCCACCGATGATGAGAATCTAAACGATGCTCACAACGAGCAATGCTCAAGGATAAATTGACAAGTTCAACGAATTAGCCAGAAATTTCTTACACCGACAGTATACTTGAAATTCGATATATACCGTATATCAAAAAAAAAAAAAAAAAAAAAAAAATTACTCAGACCGAAATTCTTTTCCAAACCTGTTTTTACATCAACACTTACAGACGATTGAGTCAAACTAAATCTGTATTTTTCCTTAATCAAAAGATGAAGAATAAAATGTAGTGATATAATTAGAATAGACGAGATTTAATTAATGGAGTAGCGTTTTTAACTCACAATATATACACTTCGCAGAAAGTGCATTCTACACTTGTATACAAAACAATTTGCGTAACACTCAATCTTCGTGGTTTTAGCATAGTCTGACTAATTACCGCGGCCACTTAGCGAAAAGAATCGAGCAAATGAAAAAGAGAAAAGACGAAATAACGGACGTAAGAGTTGAGCGAAATGGCAATTGAACGTGGAGGGTAGGTGAAGTACCAACGTGACAATGCCATTCCGAGTTTATAATATGAATAATATAATGCTAGCAACAATTTTCATAATTAATTAATTAATTCATGAATTCGTTTCTTTAATTTTTCACATCGGAAACGAGAACTATGAGCAAACTGTCGGAACTTTGCGACCGAAACGAATTAACCGTAGCAACCTGAGGTGGAAAATTTCTTAAATGCAGCTGGTAAAACGGTGCGGAAGAGTGGTAAAAATATAAACATTTGAAAATGCGTCTGGCTGCGAGGGAATCGAGAGAAATGCAAGGTGAAGAATTACATCTCGCTTACTGCCGTTCCAGCTACGTTTTCAGGCACACAAATGAAGCATATAAATTCCGGTGAAAATACCTGAGAGTGGAATACTCAAGACATTAAACTTCTCGAAGGCGAAGAGTAGAGTAGAAAGATGGCGAAATGCAGGCTGCACTTTCCGCCGGTATTCCGCAGCCCCGCTCATCGTTCCTCTCGACTTTTCATCCTCCGCTATCCGCACCACCGTTCTTGCAAATGTTCTTAAGAATTCCTTCCCGCCGCATATAAGTTGCGGCACACGGCAAACGCGAATAGTTTAATCTTGTTGAGAAACGGTGAGCGGGGAGGAATTAAACAACGCAACGGTAGAAAGGAAGAAACATTGATAAGAATTACGACGAGCTTAATTCAGCGATAAACTTTTCCTTCTCAACTTATGCATGTGTAAATTGAGTAGCAATTTTATCATACCATACCACGCCTTTTGGAACTTCCCTACCGAGTTCCGGTATCACGAGGCTTCGTTTGAGGCTAAAAACTAACTTTTCTGAGGGTACGTTAGGAGGAAAAAAAAGTTAAAGAGAAAAGACCCACCCTAATACGTACATTGACTTTCTTTTGGCTAAAAGTTTTTTTTTCCCATTTAATCCGCCAAATGAAAATGCTCGAACAACGAAGGCATTTTTTTTTTTTCTTTCACAATGCAGCCACCACGGACAAAGTTGAACGCGCGTTTTCGCCTCAGCCCGGGGGCCGCACGAGATTCGATCGTGAAATTTTGTATACATGCATACATAACGTGGAACTTCGGTGGTTTGGCATATCTATCTTGGCAGCGTGCAGCGCATGGTTTTAGCAATGTAGATGGGGGACGAAAGCCGGTTGCCGCAGGAGTACAGAAGTCAGATCGCGGCGTAGAAAGAGACGGATAGACAGATAGACGGACAGTGAGAGGGAGAGGGAGAGAGGAGGGGTGAAAGCTCCAATTTGCAATGTAAATACTTCAAAGCGTTTCCCGTTCCGTGATTGTTTTGACAGCGGGGGTAAGAGGGGTGGGAAAAAAATTCCCCACCGCCTCTCAGGTGGCGCCGCCGTATAATTAGCCTTTTGAATAATTTATATGTCACTGCACATCGCGAATGGTTTCTATATACGTATACACGTATGTACAATACACAGTATTTCACCTAATTATATGCATGCAATGACGGATTTTTATTTTTTTTTTTATTTTTTTTTTTGCACTTCCACTTCCTTTTTCCTCGTCAACTCTTTTTCAACCATTCGCCGTGCGATTCTACGCAGTCTTTCTTTCCGTTGTTACGTTTTATTTTTACCACTATCGTGGCGTTGGATAATTGATGTAAAAAAATTGATTCAAAACGTAAACGGTTCAATAAAGAATCGAATAATTCTTTTTTCTTTTTTACATGTGGCCGATTTCCTTATTGACAAATCGTGAACCGTGCATCTCTATCAGAACTCTTCTCCTTCTTCTTCTTCTTCTTCTTCTTCTTATTCTTTTAGTACTTTTCTTCTTATGACTGCGATACGTTTGGCGCAGCACCAACACACTCACACACGTGCATACGTCTATACATACGCATTATTGAGTGGAAAAATTAATCAGGATAAATTCTCCCTCCGTGTGCATCTGGAAAAAGATGCGAGATAGAACAGAGACAAGACGCCGACTCGGTCGTAACTACCATGACTAATATGGGGGATTAGATCATCCCTCGTTCTCTTATTTCACCCATACTTGTGGTATTACGTGCCATTTATCACCGTGTAAATCGAGCAAAATTATACATCTTTTTTATATCTGTCTCTGCAGATGAATTGGGATTCCAATTGAAATGAAAGTAAAAAAATAAAATAAAAAATTGACAAACAAACATGGAAAGAAAACAAAAGCAACGAACAACGACAAACTAAAATAATGGTTAACAGCGATAAAAGATCGTAGACGTGGAATCTGGAAGATGGAAGGAAATTCCATGGGGTGGGCGGGGAGGGGGAAGATCGTAAAGTCCCGCGTATTACGAAGACGATCGTGGAATTTCAAATGCAAGGATCAGGGATGGGGGGATAGATGCACCGCTTGTTTCGGACGAACACGTGGCTTACGACTGGGCTTGGTTTTCGGCGACTAAGGCTCGATGTTTCTTCATCCCCTCCTCCCCTATTCCTGCGTGGCTTGCCGGACCATGCAAGGATTTCCATACGAATCGCGCGCCCTCGCATGATTTGCTCGGAGGACGGAAGTTCCGAGGGATTTTTCAGTTACACCAAAACGAGACGACCGGACGCGTCCTCGCTCTCCGCATAATCTCGAGTTATTGCATACCTAATCCCGTTTTTTCATCCCCCTTCCACCCCCAGTATTTCATTGTCAGTCGCCAAAAGGATAACCACCGTACTCCGAATGAATTGTACTGTACAACGAATTATCTTTAAGAATTAGAAAAACTGTGGCTGATTCGAATGAAATCACTCGCTGTTTAATAACACAGGTGACGACACTTTTTTATTTTTTTTGTCATCTCTTTTACGGGCCTATGCTCGAATAAATAAATTTGGATTGTGTAGATCGAGTAATAAACGAAATCTTCGTTCGTTACTTGTAAAGTTTACTATTGTCTTTTTCACGTTGATAAATAAAAGATGATAAGCAAGTAAGAAAAAAAAAAAAAACTTTATATAATAAGACTGTTTTTTATTTGTTTGCTTTCATTATTTACGCGAAAGAAATCAAAATTAGACATTTAGAACCCGGACTGAAAATTCCGCGTCGACCGGTGTAGTTAATCATAATACAATTACTGCCTGGGGAAATAAATTAACCATTCAACTATACTTCTGATACGCAATCTTTTTCTCGCTCTCTTTCTCTCATTTCGCCGTAGGTACCGCAATTTGTCACGAAACTGGAATGTTTAACGCTCCCATTTTCCGCAGGGCCGCTTCTTCGACAGCTCGCGCGCATTTGTCAAAGTTAAACGATCATTTTGCAATCGCGCCTTGCGCGAAAACTCCTCCAACTCCTCGGCGTTCGGCCGAATTTAGCCTGCAGCCACACGAGCCGGCTACGCCTGGCAAGTCTGTGTTGGATGCATGCATGTGTGTGTGCGTGCGTGCTTGTCGGATGTGTGTTCATGCTGTATCGATTGCTGGGGGCAGCGTGTTTGACACACGGGATATATGACGCAGTTAAACGATGAGAAATCACGGACACACTTATGATATATATGTAAGAGGTACAGCATATATAGGTACCTGATATATTATGTGTTACGCGTGTTCTCTGGGTGTAAAGGAAACACGAGGACTTAAGCGAAGCCAATTTGTCCGAAGTTTGGGGAAGTTGGAGAAAAATTGATGAATTTTACAGAGGGTGAAGAGAATCGAGGAGAAAACGATCGCGTGAAAAATTAACAAAGAACAGATAATTGAGGAATATGTAATTCGAGTCTGTGGGATTAATGATCGAAGTTCATTGATTCCAAATTAATCATGGAATTAAGAAATCGGAGGACAAATATTGAGAAGCGGTGAAAGAATGATGAAAATTTACGTTCAAATCAAACAAATTTTAATAATAAAGAAAAATTTCAAGATTCAATATCGTTGATCGAAATAAGAAAACACGTCAAAAGAAATCCTTTGATCCCCGATTCCTGCTACTCCGTATCGTCAAGGATTTCAGGAAAATCATCGACATGCACAAAGTGAGAAGAAAAAAGAAAATAAAAGGAAAATAAAACCGGAAACGAAACTACGATACAGCCGGATACATGCAGCGTGAGTTGGGTATAAGTCGTGGCTATAAATACGCTCGTAAGCTTACAAGAGAGACGCGGAGAGCTTTAATGTAAACGAAACCTTGAAGGGCGTGTTGTGCGTTGTACATTGTTTATCAAGTTAACAACTGCAGTAGTCTCGGCAAAGTGCAACGCGAAGTACGGGACCAACTGGTAGGGCATCATGCTGCCGGGATGCGAGTGAAAACTGGAAGGTCTGTGGGGTGCGATAAAAGTAAAACGGATTGACGGCTCCGAGAAGTCGTTAAATGAGTCAGCTGTAGCTTACGTGACGTACACGGAGAGAAGAAGAAAGGAGCAGATTTTTCCTCAAAGCTGCAGGAAAAGAGAGACATATCAATGTTTTGGTCAAAAATATCGACGTCGACTGTATTTTTATAAATTTTTTTCTTTCAATTTTAATTACAAATGCAGCAGATTTTACTCTGCACACGGTGGTTTTCATTGTTTCTATAAAGGAAATTTTGCAAATTGGTGAGGCTGTTACGCACGTATCGCGAGTGACTAAATTCACCCCGAAGTTAGATTTTCGGGGCGCGGTTGACTCGTTGGTGGAAGAAAAAAAAACAATCTCCGCTAAACGAAATTAAAGGAATTCGAAGGTACTGACGTTGTGCATCATTTTATCTCGGGACGGAAAAATAAAATGTATATAAATAAAAAACCTGAAGTAAAAGGTGAATGAAGAAAAAAAAAAAACGAAAGAAAAAAAAAGAACAGTCATAAATTGCGGGATATTTTTTCACACGGCAAGCATAGCGCGAAAAACGATGACAGTGTGCTGTTGCGAGGCGTGAGGAAAAAGGTAAAAATATAAAATAAGGCGAAACGTGTATTCCTCTGTAGGGTGAAAATATGTGGCTACATATATTATATAAATATATACTATTACATGGTTGAACGTAGACTTTCGCGTAGAGGCTTCGAGAACGCGAAAGAAGAAGAGGTGGGAAAAAGCAAAATATTTGTCAACATAAATTCTTGCCTTACATACACCGTGTGTGGGGGTGTATTACACACGGAGTCTGGGCGTATATAAAAAAAAGTTTTTACACCTCGCGGTATGAAAGATTCGCATCCAAAAAGTTTCTTTCAGAATCGGGAAAGCGGGAAATTCTGTCCCGAGAAAAAGAAAAGGACGAAAAAGAAAAGATTTCAGAACCGGATAATATCGTCGATACAACAATTTGATACACATATATTCGGTTATAATTCTTCACATTTTAGATGATCGTCGTGAGAGTTTGTCAAACTCCGTTTGCATGACAAACACCGGTTTACGTAAAACTTGAAAGTTTTGCACACGCGAATTGCTAATCGAGTTAATTCACGAGGCATGAGATGATCCACGTGATGCTATAATACATGGTTAGATATAAGGTGTCTATGTGTGTGTATATATATATATTGCACGTATATATGGATAGGTACAAGCCACAAGTGTATAACAAAGGCTAGAAACGACAGGCCAGAATACAAACGGAGTGTTGAATCACCCCCTAAAGTGTCATTAGAAGACAAAGACTAGACTGCGGATAGAGAAATAAAGACAGCGAGAGAGAGAGAGAGAGAGAAAGAGAACAAACCGCTAGAACAGCGTAGAAAAGAAAAGGAATTCACTGCCTATAAAGGGAACCTTGGTGCGAATGGTTTCGACGTAACTTTTATCAACCGCTGGAATTCCGAAGCGATTTTTTTTCTTTTTTGTTTTTCCACAAAGTGAAAAAAAAAAACAAATCAGGAAACAAAACGCATCGACAACGGGCAGGGAATTAAAAAAGAAAGAAACGCAACAAAAGTTTAAAAACCAGCGGAGAGTGTGGAAAAACGGGGAATAAGTTTTCCGTATTCCCGATGCACGCCGGGGTTTCGGGACGCGAAGGAATCCCGGGTAAACTGTAATACATGACCTGCACCCACCCGATATTAAAACTGGCCCTGTGACAGCAGCGGAGGGCGTGAAAACGCCGCGAAACCTTCCTCGTTCCTGACTTCAATTCGTACAAGTGGTGATTCCGACCGAGTCACGGACACGGAGGGATTCCCTCGTTGAGTTATCGAGGCTGCATGATACGCCTTCAAATTCAACCAGGGACCTCGAATTAGATCTTATTGAACTGCACCCCGCCTATGCGATATTAGTCGCGGGTACAAAAATTCGCGAGCCCAGAAACTCGTCTAGAGTGGAAGATAAAAATGAAAGAAAAAAAACTGTCTCGAACGATAAAAAAGCTAGAGCTCAACGGTGCGGAAAAAATTTGTTATAAACAATTACGCGATGTGAGAGGAGTAGGTCATTGTTGTATTTTATTTTATTTTTTTCAGTACAACAGAATTTTGAACTTGTCGACAGGAAAAAAAATCGGACAAATAAAGCAAGAAACTGCTGCGTTGTTTCCATTTTTGGAATGTAGTATTCATACGCTTCGTTTCCTACACATTCTTAATACGAATAGTATTTTTCGAAGAAATCGACAGAAAACTCGTGATATCTAAAAGTCGACCTAAAAAAAAAAAAAAAAAAAAAAAATTACCAGAAACGAAGAATGAAAACAGATGAATGTGTCGTTTCTTATTCACATCGAGATATCCAACTTTTCGAATGCATGTTTTGATTCAAAAAAGTATAAATTTTATTGTGCAATAGGTGAAATATAAAGTCGTAGAAGATGATACGAATGTAACGATTTTTTTAAATTTTTAACCACTATAACAAAATTTGGAAAATTGATCTTGGGTTCGTTATCGGTGGCCCGAAAAACGCCGGCTGCTAATTTCTACCAGAATCGGAATATTTTTAGCTTTTTTCCCACCACATTGAACCGCCGTTTTGGATTTCGTAATCTAACTTCAGATTCGCGATCAGCCACGCAACAAACCGACGAGTACCAATTACTATCAAAATCTAATTGTTTTGAGTTTTTTTCTTAAGCTTATCGAATACGCCAAATTTAGATTGCGCTAATCCGACCTTAGATTCATATTTAGTGACTGAAGAAACCTTAGGGTACTAATTTTGATTCACATCCATTCATCCATTCTCGAAAGATCATCAATTTCATTTGATTATCTGAATTTTTTATACTAAAATAATTGAAAATCTACCGTACCAATCAAAGTACCGAAAAATCATTGAAATTCGGTAACTCGTTCTCGACGTATCGTCGGACAAAAAAATTGATCATCGATATGATCTAATGAAAACTAAGCTTTTCATTTGCGTTGTGATCGCAACAACTTCCTTTTTCGCTGAAAACAGAGAAACGTGAAGTTACAAAGAAAAAAAAAAAAAAAATAACGCAGCTTGATTTCCTACGCTGGGTGGTTGAGAGAGGTAACGAAATCATCTCTCCTCGTGACGAAGAGCCAATTAAAACGTCGGTTAGGGTATCGAGCGTGAATACACCCCGGGTGTATCAGGCGGCTTCATCCACGCGACGCTCCAATGCCTTGCGCCTGGGTATACGTGTAGGTATACGTACGAAGCAGACAGCCGGGGATTAACGCGTGTAGAACGAAGGTAGCGCCCTGCAGGGTGGTTGTTGTAGCTTATCGTTAGCCGAAGGGATTGATTCGCAATTTATTGCGCGGGAGCCGCGACCACCGCACTCCAAAAATCAGGATACCGTTCGCTCTTTTGTTTCCCCCTTTGGCTGCCTTCTTTTTTCTTTTCTTTTTTACTTATACTTCACTCGATCACTTTTCAGCCAGCTCGTTCACGTTTCTCTATTTTCTATTCGACCGCACCTTTTTCATTTTTCGAGTTTTTCTTCTTCTTTTTTTTTTTTTTATTTTTTTTTCGTTATTTTTCTCCCGCCCCTTCTACTTTTTTGTCGTTATATCCCACCGCAACGTTTTATGGCCCGCGTCACTCGGGTTGTCAGAGTGATTTACATTCGAACACCGTATAATTACATCTGGGAATTTAAGGGCCGAGGGTTCGGTAGCGGAGGGCGGTTTTAGCGCGTAAAAAACCATCGCCGGAGTTCCGAAAATCGACGTTTGCATCGCTGGATGCTTTTTTTTTCATTTGTTCCTTTTGGTTTTCTCTTTTCAACTTGGGTGATTTTTTGGAACAATTTAGCAGTTCGGGGGAGGGGAGGAAAAAAATTACGCGAGAGTCAAAGAACCGGGTCTGAAATAAGAGGCGGATCGAATGAATGGGGAAAGATAGTAGCAAATGTATTGTAAGTATAGAGCAGCTCCGAGATTCGCTAGGGGTGGAACTTGAGATGGTAAAAAATTGGTATGATTTAAGAAAGGGTGGCAGGGGCGGGTTTTCTCAGCCGAGTCGTATAGCACTCGGCATTTCCGACAATTTATTTCTTCAAATGTTGATATTACGTGCCACTAGCCCGTTAGAAGGGAAGAGAAGACAAGAGAAGAGTAGAAAGCGAAGCGGAGGAAGAAGAACGTAAGAGAGAACGTATGAGAAAATAAGATAAGGTGCAGTAAGCGAAAAGTAAAAACAAAAAAAAAAAAAAGAAATAAAAAATACCCAGGATGGGAAGGAAATAAAGAAAATCCCCTTGGAAAACAATAGCGCAATTATTTATCGCGGGCTCAAGGTGGGCGGGTACTATTCTCGTATTATATGTATGTTTCGCTTCTTCTTTATTATATGCGCCGTTGCTCTTCTTTCTTTTATTCCGAAAGAGATAACGTGATAAACTGCACCGCGCGGCTTTCGAAAGAAGAAACGTAAATTTTATTCGGTCAAAAGGAAAAAAATGTCTCAAATTTTGTTACACCAAGATTTTCACAACGCCAATTTCCAGCTGTGTAGATGTTGGAAAATTTTCGTAAGCTCGAGAATAAATAGATGAATAAAATAAGTTGACAGCTCACTTCACAAACTGTCGCGAAGTCGAAATCTTTGATAACACTTGGTTTTTGGGCGAAACGATCAACTTTAAATTCTGTTTGGAAGAAGTCTGTAAATCTCAAGAGTGGAAAATTGAAAAAAAATTCAGAAATAATTTACACAGTCGTACCACATAAAATGGTTGTCTTCTCTTTAGAGCTTAAGAAACTTTAGAAATCAAAATAAAACAAATCTCTCAATTCAGTTCTGAGCTTACTGAATGCAAAAGAAAAAAAAAAATTACAATTTGGTACGAATTTCTGCTGAACTTCGGTTGATCTTCCACAACAAATGAATTGATGAGTGGCATTTTTTATTATTATTTTTTTTTTTTTTATCAGAAAATTTATTCTTTAGTGACGAAAAATTGATTCAACATACATATGTGCGTATACATCACCGAGTGGATAAAAAAAATTATCCCACGTAATAAAATGTGTATTTTCTCCTGTAGCTAAAATTGGATAAAACGTTTTTGAAACCGTTGTACCGCCTCAATTCATCAAGATCTAAAAGCCTCGAGTAAATTCGTTGAAGCTCACGCGGCGGAGTTACGAATGGAATCGGCAATACACTCAGAGAGGCGCGGTTTTCCTTCCGTCTCGTAAAAAAAGGGTCGAAATTTCTGGTCACAGGGCCCTGCTGAATTACAATGAATGAAAAAAGTAAATTCGGAGGGGGGGGGGGGGGGCAAAGGAAGCCGCCAGGGGCTGAAGTGTCGAGGGGTTGAAAACGCCTCGAATTATATTGTAATTTGTCAACGGAAGGAAAAGCAGCTCGCCTCGAGACGGACGTCGTCGTCGGGGAAACGAGAGGAGCGAATTAAAGGGAGAAAAATAGTCCTATAAGTTGGACGGCTCTGCTAAATGGATTCTTTGTAATCTGATTCTCTACGGGCCGCTGCTGCAGATTCACTCAGTGATATTAATGATTTCGAGAAGCTCGGGCCGTTCGTCACTCGATCAACCCTTGATTCCTAATAAATCAATTGCGAAACTTGTTAAATCAATAAAACAGGAAACTTCGAGGTTTTTATCGAGGCAAAAATAAAATTTTTGAGGTTCCTCAAAATCTCTCTGTAAAAACTAGTGCTGCGCGATTAATCAATTAATCCTTCTTCCGATCAATCGATTAATCAACGGTACCGGTGGATCGATTAATCGAAATTGACTTGTAATAATTGTTCAGTTTAATCGGTATACGAATCGAAATCGTCGATTAATCGATTGATTGTAAATCACCGATAAAAAAAAAAAAAAAAAAAACATTCGAGATACTAAATTACTATTGAAACTTGCCCAAATTTACGATGACATTAAGAAACAAAAGAGAAAAGAACACCGAAGCACATCTTGGGTGCAGTGAAGACGGAACGACACTGTTGGACATAGCGAGGAGAATCTTTGAAAATACAGCTATTCCCGTGCACGAGGAAAGTTGGAATTGGTCGAGGACCCGAGGGTTAATAGAGGAGTAGGTATCGATGGTGGTGGTGAAAGCTCGCGTTCGCCAACCGCTGTGAGATGCCCGGAACGAGTCCTGCATCCGCAGAGAAGATCCATACATATTTATGGGAGATTATTTTGGGGGTAGTCGTATCGTCCGTATAATATACACCAAGAAGTCTCGGATACTGGAGGGTGAATGAACAAGACGCTCTGACGCATGGTCGGAAGCGTAGCTGCGGCACAATCAAATTCTCGTTTATTATTTGAAATTTTGAAAATGTTGAACGTCGTTGTAAATAATCACGGTATTTATAGCGATTCGATCGCGAGATTGTCGCGAAGGATTTATTAAATTTATGTATCTCCTGTAGAGCTACGACTAGACTTTTATGAAGATGTATGGAAAAAGGAGTGAGTACTAAACTACTGTGAAAAATATTTATTTTTCACCGAGTTCTGGTAAAGATCGGTATCATTGAGGAGTAAAGCCTAAGAAATTTACTCAACCTTTTATCACTCAAAAGAGACGGAAATAAAAGTTCGATACCTAATTTACTATTTTTACAATCTCGGTATTTTTTCTTGTTCTTTAAATTTTCAGGAATATCATCTATATATTAATTTAACCGATACATGTAACGATCAAGTATAATTATGATTCTTACGACTTAGCCCTGATTAAGAAAATAATTGCTGACGGAAAATAAATACAACAAATATTTTCTCAATTTTTCGGTTTTGAATTTCCGAATTGATTCGTCCCCGCGTTACATGCATACATATATATATATGCATATTACATCCGGTTTTTGCAACCGAGTTTTCGTCAACGCTGTTCAAAATCCTGCCCGACACGACGCGACGGTTTGTCCGCGCCGGTTTTTCGACGGCTCGTTTGTTCTCTCGAACCATTTTGCGCAATTTAACGAGAAAAGTTTTCAAATTATGCCCCCGCCGCTTCCGCTATCCGGTCTTCCGCCGCCACACTCCCGGTCCTTTTAGGTACCGGTCTCACTTTTATCTATGTATTACATATATATATATACACACGTACATATAATCACGGTATGAATATTTCACATCAATATTTCCACTGATTTTCCATTTCACTCCGTGACTCTTCCTCTGTATTAATTTTTCAACACCGTTGAAAAAGAAAAAAAGAAAAATTTCATTAACGACGAAGAATATATTTTTGTTTTATTTATTTATTTTTTTATTGAAAATTCATTCGTTTCCGTCCCCCCTTATATGAACAAAATTCACCTGCGTGAATCTCGAATCGCGTTGCAAATTACGCGGGGGGAAAAATTAAAATTTGATTTAACGCAAATGTATTTATTTATTTGCACTGCAGGGAGGGGCGGGGATTGTAAATTAATAGGTCAGAGAGCTGTAAATTAAAGACACCCACCCTCCCGCAACCCCGTCACTCGCAACAGGTTAGTCAGGGTCGGTCTTTCGTCCCAAGGGATTTAATCTCGCGTGACCCATAATATCCTCGACTCGACGTTTCCCTTTTTTTCCCAACGTCGTATATCCAACACCTGCCACGTCCTAATTAATTCCCCCTCCCCCGGCTTCGTCATCCAAAACTATTCAACAATCCATGTTCTGAATATCGGAGTTGAAAAAAAAAGAAAAAAAAAACAACTCTTCGACATCAGACATCTTGTGTACCTAGTAAAATGTCGCATTTTTTGTTTTTTTTTTTCTTTTATTCTCAAAGTAACGAATCGAAACAGGAACTAGCGCGTACTTTCGTTCAACCCTCAGGCAGAAAGCGAATGAGAAATTATAGTAACTGATAAAATGAGAAAATTAGAATATTGAATTGCGGGAGGGGGTGAAACTTTCGTTCCAACAAAACATGAGGCAAGTTCCACGTGGCGTGAAATTATTTGGCGTAAGAATGAAAAGGGCGGGTGACGGGATGATTCTTTAAAGCGTAAGGCAGGCAGTAACGCGTTTCGGGCGTCCCTCGCAGTAGGGCCAAATCCCCCGGGTTTAATCTCGCGAGTATTCGCATTTGGGTAACACGACGCAGAGACCGAAGTGACATCACGGGCCACTAGATAGCCGGCTAGCTGCTGGCCGGATTTTTGCAGACAGTAATTACAATTTGGTTGTTTTTAGCGTCGAGTGCCGCTGCGGCGGCGTCTGGCTCTGACACCTCTGCCAGGCTCCTGTTGCAGATCCGGCTATCCGGTATCCGGGAAATACACGCGTAACGGACGGATTAAACAGCTGCAAATTGGCAGCCATTCGCGATTTGCCAAATTAATAACAGCCATCGGAGATTAAGGGAGTGGAGTAATTGCGACGGAGTGAACAAGGCTGGGATGATAAATTTTGACTGACGAGAAAACCCATAATCAGTTGAATTTGGAAGGATATAAAAAAAAAAAAATAAAATAAAAAGAATTTATAATTCACGATATTGTCAGGTTGATTGTGAAAATATATTACCCTTGACTTTAGTATTTATCGGCTTTCAATGTTTCGAAAATCCGTGAATTAAATTTTCACGTACCTGCTCCGTACATTCGATACTGTGGGGCGGGGTGATTCAAGTTCCGAATTTGAAAAGTTCCGAAAGCGTCCAATTTCGCATTATTTGATGGTGAAACTTGAAGCTGAGAAATCAAACCTATACGAAACAACAATGATTCGAACGGTCGGAAAGCCGATGGCTCGAACTTCGGAAATGAAAGATTCCGAAAATTCCAGTTACGACGAAGCCAAGTTTCGATAGAGTAAAATTTCGAAAATTAAAATAGACTCACACGACGTAGTTCGATCAACGAGTGGGCGTGAAAAATGAGAAAAACCGATAATCAAAATGATCAGAATTACGAACGTAAATATGTCGAAAATCCAAATCAAAGAAAAATCAAAGTGACGAAATTTCACCAAGCCAGAAATTTTCCGCCCCGATATTCTGCCTTTTTTATACAATACTGTACAAATTTCACATACCGAATCCTGGCCCTCCTCGATATTATAAAAAAATTACACAAAAATTCAGACCCGACTTACATCTCGTCTACGAGGTATAAAAATTTCGCACCCTCCTTCGGCCGTTTAGCAAAGTGGCGGAATAAAATTAGAAATCGCACCGACTGCAGAGTTTCATAACTTTCCACCGCTGCAGGGGTTTTATTGCAGAAGCAGGGAGAAGAAACGAGCGCGAATTACAGGTAACAATTTTCACGTAGGTGGGTTAGGTTGGCTGGTTGGTTTGTTATACATCGAGCGTGGATCGTGCAAAAAGTGAAGCGGGGTGGAAATGTAAGGCAAAGAAGATGGTACGTACCTACCGTCGCCCTTAAAGCGAACCGAACGAATTAATTCGGTAAGAATGAAAACTCCGAGAGCAAAGTAAAACTTCCCGCCGACTGTGTGCCAACTTCGCTCGTATTGTACACCTACGTACGTACGTACGTACGTATATACGTATATACGTATACATATATATTCGCAGGCTGCTGCAGCGAGACTCGTCTCGGCAATCGCGATATTCGCAACTCGGATACAATTAAATTCCTTCGTCTTTCTACCGCGCAAAGTTCAGCCCCGTTTCAGACTGCAGCAAGCGAACCGAGAGCTCCAAGTGGAAAATGTAACTCGATGAATGGTCGCCTCGATCTCTGCTGCAAGTCTCCGAGAACCGCGTCGAAACCCGGAGAGTTTCCGCCTTTCCGTAATAACTTGCCTAATTTCATCCCTGGGTTAGAAATTCAGTTTGAAAATTTTTCACCTCACCCTAATAACGAGCGTCCTCCTCGAGGTTCTTCAAGGAATTTCACCGAGTCTGATCGGTATAATTTTCAAGCTCTGTTTTAGAGTGGCTAAACTCGATTTAAAATTACGAAAAGGGTGAGGGCTGATTGTGGATAAAACAAAAGTTCAAAAATACGACGAATGATAAATTTTTCAACATTCATTTGCCGTACTCCAATCCCCAAAGTTGGTAATATTTGAGCACGCATCGACTTCTCATCGTCGGACAATAAAGTATATACAACGAATAGAAATAGGATTGCTTTTGTCGTTTGCTTCCCCCTTTGATGAAAAAAAAAAAAAATAGACAAATAAAAATAAAGGAGGACAGAAAACATTCGACGTCGTCTCCATTAAGGGGAGTTAAACCTCCTTAAGTGCAGCTAATGCGATGTAAAATGTAGAGAACACGCACGTCGCTGCCTCGTGTGAGGAACCACCCTTCTCTCCCTCTCTCTCTCTCTCTCTCACACACACGAGTAACCGAACCCCCGGCACTGAGCAAGTGCCAAGATTTACACAGAGTGAAATTTGCAAATTGAGGTCGGGAAGGGTCGGATGTGCACGGAAACACCTGCGCCAATCTACGTCGCCTCGCGCCCCCTGCCTCGGAGAAGGACAAAGAAATTGAGAGGAGGATAGGAAGATGTGTAGAGAGGGTGGGGGAACGGGGCTTTGTAATTTACGGTTCACATCCTCCTCCTCCTCCTCCTCCTCCTCCCCCTCGCCCCGTCATCCAGGTCATAAAATAATCCCGAATCACGAAATCTCGAGGTTCCCGCGACTTTTCGCGCCCAACTCGGGTACAACTTTCTGAACAAAACGGGGATGCTGTCCGGCATGCATGTATACATGTATATGCATATACGTATATGGCGCATTCCACGCCAACTCGGTAAACGGTTGACCCTGACATTTTTTTAATTTCACCATGAATTTTTCCTGTATATTGTAGTACGACCCCTGAAGAGCTTCGAAAAAATTTTTGTAGCTATTCAACCACTCGTCTTTACCTTGTGAACTGTGAGAACCATCTCAACAACATCCAAATTGATTTTCATGAAACGGGGAAAAAAAATATTTGATTTTCGAAATGAAACATTTTCACGCAAGATTCAGAGTGTGATGTAGTTTCTTTCTATTTTCATACCGGTTAAAAATCTATTACACTACATACCGCATCTCCGATTGATTAACCGATAATTTAAATTGTTTCTCCAGTGTTAAAACACACTCGTGATTTTTTTCAAAATTTCATCACAGATTTTGAACAAGTATGAAAATAGAAAAAAATAACGAGGCGCCACGCCACTCTGAACCCTGCGTGACATTGTTTAATTTCCGAAACCAAATGCTTCTATCTCCTTTCGCAAAAATCAATTTGGGCATTTCTGAGATGGATTTAAAAAATCATAGGGTAAAATCGAGCGATTAAAAGAACGTGAAAATTTTGTCGGTAACTCTTCAGGGGTCATGGTAGCGTAGGATGAATTCTTGGTCAAAATGAAAAATGTCAGAGTCAACCGTTTACCGAGTTGGCGTGGAATGCCCCGTACATGGTACATGCAAACGCATCACACCCTCCGGGGGTGAGAGAGCGTGAAACAACGTCGGTTCCCGGAGTATGCAAATATATGATACACCGCTCTGCCGTCTCGCTGCTGAATCGTCCCGCAGAATTGTCGGAGGGAAAAAAGAACGTTGTAATTACGGTAACGACGACGGAGGTCGAGGGGTTGAAAAAATAAAGGTGTTAAAGGCAGGCGGGACGAAGAAAATCAAAGAACAACGTCAAAGTTTCATGTTTATTTTCAGACCTTCTTTTCGCTAATTCTTTCGCACGTTTTTTTCGTATCCTTCTCGCAATCTCTTGCTCTGATACCGGACTGCCTTAATTTTTTCCCCAACTTTCCCAAACGTTGAATCGAAGAGAATTTGTTTGAAAAAAAAAAAAAAAATACGACGAAACTACATCGAGCTTATTTTCCGTTTTAAAGACAATGAGCTGACAATAAAATCGAAATTATCAACTTCGAACGATGACGAACAAAGTCCAGCGTGGAAAACCGATAATGGATCGGTGATCAGGCGAGAACGAAAGGATATAGAAATCGAGCTTTAACGTTCATTGATCGTCCGATTGAGCTGCGCTGAAGAATCGAAGGCGTCTTTTATACCTGTAATTATCAAGAACGAGACCCGCCAGCAGCAAAGTAATAATAAAAAGAAGGATGCGTAGCTTGCTTTACAATTAGATAGAGTAGCCTGCAGCAGTTGATAGGCAAAAGAGCTGCGAGGATGAAAATATAGTGCAACTAACAGGATGCGTCTCTTTTAATTAAACTCTGTACCTGCAAAGGTGTCTTCTACGTGTGTGTTTATCCCCTTTCATGTATACGTACGTATATATATATACATTTATGTATAAAAAGGTATCCACGGTAGATCACACAGCGGATAATTAAATGCGCCAGAAGGAACAAACGTATCTTCAGGGTTGTTGCACGTTAAAACGTTGTTGCGTTAGGATTGTTTACCTCGAAGATACGCCTCCGCGTGATAGCTTCACTCGTGTTTGTATGCATGTGCATTATAAACGTGGATAGACGAATTTCACGCTCGGACGATTTATAGGAAACGTAAATTTTCCTGCAGTCGCCCGAAACACTTCTGACCTTGTGCAAGTGAGTGACTGGAATTTGATGAATTTTCGAGAAACGAGCTATCGGAGGAGGAAAAAAAAGACCGTCACATTTAATCCACGGTTAGGTGATAAGAGGGAATTCCATGCGAACCCAACCACCTTCTGACCCTCGTCATTTCCGATTGTGTATATTAAAAAAAAAAATTCCGTAATTGTCCCAACTCTGAAACAGTACCCTGAATTTTTTAATCAACTGTTCAATTGCATGTAATTATTTCAAGTGATTTCGAAAGGGATCTTTTCTTAAATCCTCAAACAATTCTCAGAAACTGTAATTTCTATTCCAAACATTTAAAGACTAGGTCCATGATGGACCGATTTTTTCCACATTTTCTTTCAGCATAATCAATTTTTTTACCCAATTAAAACATTGTTTCAACGATCTGAAAATTCTGTAAGAATTCTCAAAACTTCTATTTTTCAATTAGAACATTTCTAGACCGGTTTCATTATGCAGCGATTTTTGTCTACTTTTTTGGCACGTTCAACTTTGTTTATCAACTTCATAAAGAAACCGGTCCGAAAATATTCCAAATGAAAAATGGAAGCTTTGAGAATTTTGGGAATTTTCTGACCGCTTAAACATTATTTTAGTTGATCAAACAAATTGAACGCGCAAAAAAAAAGACTGTAAAAAAATCGGCCCATGAGCCCGTTCTCGAGATGTTTTTAAAAAAAAATACAGCTTTCGGGAATTTTTTGAGAATTCTAAAAATGTTCCTTTTCAAAATCCCTTTCGATACTTCTAAATAATTGAGCAGTTGGATAAAAAATCTGAGGGTACTGTTTCAGAGTTGAAATAATTGCAGACAAAAATTTGAACAAAATAAAAAATGGCGAGGGTCAGACGTTGGTTGCGTTCGCATGGAATTCCCCGTAAAGACATTTTTTGTGACCTAGCAAAAACGAGGGGGCAAAATAAAACGAAAAAGCAACAAAACACACGTTACGGTGTAGGCATGTACGTTGCATCTTCGTCTTTCATTTCTTCCGTAAACCTACGCGACTTTTTATCTTCCTCGTTTCGTATACCGACAGGCAATGATGTACGGTTGAGACGATTTTCGCTCCTTCTTTCTCTCTCTCGTCACAACTCGAAAGGTCTGTGTCTATACACTGATACAATTTTCCCCGTGACGTAAGATTAACTTTTTCACCTCGTTTCGTTCTCTTCACCTCCCCTGCCTTCTCCACCCCATCGCACAGCTCGGGGTGTCGGATCGCCGGCGTTTTTATGCTCTTTTTCACATCCCGGGCGTTGGTCAGGAGGGTCGCGAAAAGCCGGTGGAAAAAAGATAGAGGAAAATAAAATACAGAGAGCCAGCATCCAGCAGCCTCGCTCTCGGCATCGGCTTAGGATTTTAGTTCTGACAACCGCAACGCGTGCCGCAAACTATATCAAGCTTAGTAGCCGCGGGTAACGGTAGCGATTTTTTTCATCCTCCGGTTCGCTTTATCCTCTTCCAAGTCTTCCTATAACGTACAAAAACTAGACGGTAAAGAGAAGGAAAACATAGATACAAAACTTTGAACTGCAAGTTGATTCAAGTTTTTTTTTTTTTTTTTTTTTTCTTTCTAATCTTTTTCTTCTTTTCTTTTAGTTTTAGTTTTTGTCTCGACTTTTCTCTTCGAAGCGATAGAACGAAGCGGCTATTTCGCCTTCGTTTTCTTCTCCCTCGTATTAGCTTCTTTTTCAGTACAAAAATGAAGAAAATAAAAAAAAAAACGTCGACAAGAGCGTCTCTTGATATTATTACGTCGCGTTAGGCTACAAGCGGAAATTGGATCGAAGATCGCGTTGTCTCGATTCCGGTGTAATGGATGTATCGAGTGTCTCGACTTGATAAATACAACGCTGCACGTTACGCCGGCACCTCGTCTATTATACATATAAGATTATACATTTATTATGTACATAGATAGCAACGTACATGGAAAAAAGAAACGACAATATGGGATTTGCCTGTCGATAGAAAAAAACCGGTTTTTTTTTCTTCTTCTTCTTCTTCTATCATACCTTTTTCATTCATTCAGTTTCTTTCTTTCTATCCTCCCTGTTCCCTGACAGATTTATAGGAAACTGTACGTACCAGCACACGGTCTCAAGTGCACAGCTGCATTCAGCGAAACGCCTTGATATGAAAAATGTATGAAAAACAGGCGGAACGTGTTACTGCTGTAATATATCGGCTGCAGATCGAAGCAGGAGGGAGAGAGAGAGAGAGAGAGAGAGAGATGTAAAGAAGAGAAGCCCACAAAAGATATGAAGGATGTGCTGAGAGAATACCCGAAATATTGCAATTTTTCCCTCTTACCATTTCCATATTTAATAATTTTACTATGCGTTTTGCAATTGTTAATTCTCAAAAATTTATTTCTTTATTAAAGGTCAGAAAATTCGCGACACCTAATTTCGTTTAACAAATTGCCACGATTGACGAATAACAAAGAGCAAAAGTTATAACGACGAAATAAAGAAAAATCGTTGTAGTGTAGTATTCCGAGGGTTGATGGAATGTCGATATACCGTAAATAATGCTCCATACGTATAAATATAGAGTACCTATAGCAAACAGAGGCAGAGAGACGCGATGCGGGGGGTGAAATATGTCGAGCGATAAAATGAGTACCAACTAATTGGACGAGGAATCCGGAAAAACAGAAAAACTCTGCCGGGTAGGTACAATACAGTTCACCGGCTACGTATTATAGATCCTCGATCTTCTCCCGCAACTTGTTAGATCCCCAGGGACATCTCGCCGAATTCTTACAGACCCGAATATTTCCTCGACTTGTGTATTTGACAGAGTTTCTCCGTAACATTATTACGGACTCGTTAATTACAATCAACGCACGTTCACCTTTCAAATTCACCTTTATTCATGGTGAAAATCATCTCACGGTTCGAAGTACGAGTATAAATATAATGGATCATAACTCACCGTGCAGAGCTTTGAGATACGCTTTTCCGGCATTGATAAGCTGCCTTGCGCCCGGATTAAACTTGTCCAAAATATTCTGAAACAGAAATACAATACATTGTTACAAAGGGTGAAATCATCCGTCTTACCCCCTTTTAATGATCTGGTAGTCGTCATAGATAAAAGAAATTTATAAATCTCTTATGTCTTTAAAACGTCATCGGTCAAAGGTATCGGAATCGTCAACAATTTGGTCGAAGCCATGGAAATCTCTTAATTCAAGCGAAATGAAACTAAGAATACAGTAATCGCATTCGTACTCGTCGCCTCGACATTTTCCCCCGATAATCTGGAACGCAGGAACTTCGGCGGAGTCTCGAGGCCGATAAGATGTCACCGTCTCACCTGAGCCTGAACCGGAAGTCGGAAAGCCCTTGGCCCGAAAACCCTTCTGCGATATTAATAAAGTAGTACGTCTCGTTCCTCGGTGCCTTGAAGCACGTCGAGGGTGGCCATTTTGGATTCCTTAGCGCGACGACGAAGGGGTGAAACGACGACGCGAATTTCCCTCTCCCATCACCTCAAAGCGGGAATTCGGGAAAAGCACGTCGCCGTAGAAAAGGGGGGGAGGGGGGAGGAGGAACTATGCCGGCTCCCTCGGGGATTTCAGGGTGCAAGTTCTTTAGGGGGTTCTGCCCCTAATTCCTGACGCATGTGTGCGCGTGCCTACGTGTGAATACTTGCACTCAGAGCGAATTATCCAACGCTGAGGTAAATTGAGTAAAACCGGTATCGTTAAAAAAAACCGTTTGTATATTGTTGGAATTACGAAAAACTAGGTACGCCTAACCATTTTGCGCTATTTTCGATCCTTTTTTGGTAATTGCAACGCAAAATCAGTTTGCGAGGTTTATTCTACTTTTTTAGTTAAACGTCAATTTATCGTTGCACAAGTATTAAATTTTCGCAACGGTTGCAAGAAAATATAGTGACAGCGATCGTAACGAGAAAGTATAACAACGGATACTAGACTTTCCGGTAACGGCTGAACAACTAATTTTCATTTTCTACCTAGAACTATATTTTTCGATCGAGGTAAAATATGAAAATAGTTAAGGACTGAGCGTTAACCGGAACTAAAAATTTCTCTCGGTGCAACAGCAAAAAACTTGCGCCAAATTTCCCTAGTTCGTTTCGTTCCGTCGAATCGAGGTTCAAAAGTTTGAGGGGAATTGACGATTGCCGCGTTTCAGCGAAATCGAACATCATCAAAGTTTTTCAAACAATTCTTACTGTCGATAAAGCCGGTGATAAAATATTCCACATTTAAACTTCCCAAGACGAATGTGACGTGTAATATCTTTATATTGTAATATGCAAGTAGGAGATATTTATTACTCGATAATAAATCATAACCGTGAAAGCTGAGTTTTATTTCTTCTATACATGGGGAATTCCCTGCGAATTCAACCACCGTTGTTGATTTACTTCAAAAATTTCGAATTCCCCACATACATACGAGTCGGTATGAATTTTCAAGATTGACGAAGCAGAAAAAGTTTTTCAAAAAATATCCACACGAAAAAGCCCGGCTGCGTGAATAAGTTGCGTGGTAAGGAAGAAAAATCGCATCAAAGCGATTTGCGCAAATTGAGAAAGAGCTAATTGCATTTTCCCAACACCTCGTCGCACTCGTAACAATTAGCGATAATTCGAAATCTGCTAGTTACGTATAGGTATACGAATCGAACCTGGTTCTTTCCTCCCTGGAGATGCGCGGCTTAACGACGCGTTTAAAAATTTGTCGCCGTATAATTTTCAATTAGCGAGGTCATAATATTTCCGACGGTCGTTGATTTCGGGCGGATGACATTATCGCTGCGAATTATTACACGTTACACGGATTATATTACGCGAAGTGGAGAGTTGATACAAGGTCCAGATGTGGCAATAATCGATTACCTTTACATTCGTTCGTCGGCGCCTGATGTGCGTGAAAGATAATCACGACACTAATTGTATATATTTCGCAGTTACGTTGCACGTGCCGCTGCTGTGATAATAAAATCTAGATTTTATATTGACTGAAATAAAAGATGTCAACGTGTAAATTAATAACTTAGATTTAGATATTACCTAAGGACACTTCTAATCGGATTAGTTTAATTATTCACATACCAAGAATAATGAACAAATGTCTTTTGACTCAAGTATTTATTCGCATAAAATAGATCTGGCAACATGGCATCTGACGGCTGTATGTCGTTGTTGAGAGTGTTTAGTGGAATTTCATAACAAAATTTTACGCAATGTCTAATGAAACAACTCAATTTGACGGATAATTTGCAAAGTGAAAAAAAAAAAAAAAAAATTCAAGAGAGAGTAGGAAAAAAACACATGATTGAACGATTGAATTTAAAAATTAGTGCGTGTTTTTATCCGACGTCGCCACACATTCTCGAATCAGATATGTCATTTTAGTATTGCTAAGACCGAGGTACGTACCTACGCTTTATATTATACAGTCTACACGTATGTAGATACGTACACATTGCATGTACATAATACTTGCGTACACACACGCGATAAGCTCGGTTGTTCATTACTTGAATTACCGAATCCTATCACGGTCAGCTAGTCTAGTTAGAGAGAAAATTCTATCTCTGGATAGAGTTATATAGAATGGGGCGAGATGTGAATACCCGTAATGGGCGTGTATATAGCCGGGAAATTGGAGAGTAAGTTGGAGAGCTGTTAGAGATCGGTTCAGGTTCGTGTAACCTGGTGCTGCACACACCGATTTGCCGATTTGCCGATTCGCACACATGCGGAATCGGCGAAAACGGAGGCAAGGAACACGCCGGTGGTTCAGCCGAAGACAAACGTGTGCGGAGCGGTAAAGTAGATGACTCGGTGGAGGAGCGGGGCCAGCTGATCTATCCCGGTAAGCTGCGGGCTGAAATCCGCAATTTCCGCCGGACTCCCGATATCCTGGACCTGTAATTCGCGGCTTCTCGTATATTTTGCCAAAACACCCTGGCGAAGTTCACCGATATTCTTAACAAATTATTATAATTGAGAATGGATACCGAATTAGCATCGGAATGATTGAGTGCGTCGATGTACCGGGAATTGACACTTTTTCGCGATTTTTTTGTTTTTTTTTCACTTTTACGAATATTGATATTTTTTCAACGAAAGACTGTAGATCAAGTAAAATTCTAAACAAAACGCGAGTGCGGATAAACGAATAGAATCGTAGTTTGAAAAATAAAATCGCTTTAAAATAGCAACAATTTCATTCAATATTTTCCAGCGATATTAAAATGAAGAATAAATATATCTGAGTTCCTGTTTTTGATTTTCGCATTCTCTTTCCGCATGTATGTACGTACGTGAATTTTACGAAACCGCAAAGCGGTACACCCACTACCTCGCGATGAAATTACCGAAAAGTATTGATTCTCAACTCACCAACCTCTCCGAGCAACGAATCCTCGAGGATCCTCGGATCGGGACATAAAACTGGGTTGTATGTTTTATGGGTAGGAAAGTAACGCTGCAACGCCGAGTGGATTTTCCACCTCCTGTTTTGGCTTTATCTCGGTTTTATTACGGTATGATATAAGATAAACAACGAAAACAAAAAAAAAAAAAAAAACAAACAAACAAAGAAAGAATCGAGACGATAAGAGAAAAAGCACCTATGTGAAAAAAAAAAATATTTTCTCGACTTGCAACAATTTCTACGTTCGCGAAAGTAAAAATTCGTCTGTACAATTTTGTCCAAAAAGGTGTGATCTGTGAGAATTGAATAAAACGCAGATATGCACAGGAATAACACTCGTAGTTACACAGCAGTGAAATTCGCGTGAAAATTCGATACCTTATAATTCGCCGGGCAATAGCTGCAGAGCTTATCTCGGCGATTACATTCCCCGGCAATTAAACGACTGTTTCAAATCGCGAGGATTACAACGCCGGAAATGTCCCATAGGACGGACGTACACGTAACTTACGGAGTATATAACTGCTGCGCCAAGAAATGTTATTACACCGAAACCGTGGACCCGAAAAGCCTGCGGGCGAATAAGGATACCTATATATATATATGTAGGTATACGTATATAACCGTCTATGTGCTTCGACTTTATCGCGCAACATTCAAAACTCCAAAGTCCCGTTACAACCTTTCGGTTCATAATCCCCGAAGCGTTTTTCTTTCTCGCGCAAACGCGCTCAGCGAGATTCGATGATGACCCTTGTCCGTACACGATGTTAGAGAATTTCATGCGAGGAACCTGAGTGTTGAAACGATCGACGAAATGTTGTCATTTTTTTTTTTTTTTTTTTTTTTTGTTTTTTGAGTACGCAATCGGTTCGTTTTATTTTCAACCCCGTGACGAATTTAAGAGAGTGAAAAAATCGTAGACGTTAATGTAGAGATTAATTTTTTGGCAAAATCATTATTTCGCAAGTGTACGACGATCGTCGAAAATCGAGTGTAATCAATTTTTCAAAAGCGAAGTGTTGTACGGATTTCGGAAATTCAATTCATTCAAAGTCGTTCTGAATTTTCGAAAACAATGATTTCCAGTTTCAATATTTCTTCGTACAGTAAACGTTACGTAACTTAAATCTGATACGAATTTCAACTTTTCGGTTATTCTATCGCTCGCCAAGTTCGCGCTCCGTCTCCCTCCCTCCCTCACTTCCCCACGCCCCGGAAGATGAAATCTTGCGTTACACAATTCCAGTTACTCCGAGCTCTGTAATTCCGTAGGAATTATACACCCTGCAGGCCGAGTCAGCGTCACGGATGCTGGAAAGACGAGCGGCTCTCGTCTCGGGCTTCTAAGATGTGCTTTATCTTACTTAAACCGTGCCTCTCGAGCGGGCGATCTCTCTTTATTTTCTTTTATTTATAATACTCCTCTTCTCTACGCTCTCGCTCTCCTTCTCTCTTCGCCTTGCTCCTCCTCGTCTTCAACTCCTTCTTCTTCTTTTTCCTCTCGCAGTTGGAAAGCAAGGACTCGTCTTATTTATCACAGTTTTTGTCAACTTAACTCTACCTTCCTACCCGTCCCACCTTTAAAAAAATGACCTGGCAACCTCGTTTTCTATTTTACAAATTTTTTTTAATCCCTGTACCTGTTTTCACTTTCAAACTCGCAAACAATTACAACATTCGATTGAGAAATTAATTGAATAAAACAAATTACCGAATTACAAAATAGTACTTTGCAATCGAAACGAAATTTCGAAAAAATAAAAAACAACCAGTTACATTGTCACCGATATTTGCATTCGTTCACAAAGTACGTACACGCCTTATAATAAAATTCAACGTGCATGGACCGGCCATATATATATATATAATAAAAATCCGTACTGCACGTGTCGTTACACAAGTTAATACACGCGTCATGTCGTAAAAATGTTATTTTACCGTTTGTTCGTTTCTGTTCGGTTACTTTTCTTCTTCTTCCTTTTTCCTATCTTACCTCGATGTTTCTACCTCTCTCTATCTCTTTCTCTCATTGTTCAATTTAAATACGTTACGTCGCTGCAGGTATAAGAAGGAATGCGTTATACTTTTACGCCTAGGTGCGATGAGCTCTCCAAGAAGTAACGGTACATCTAAATCAAACTGTGTATTGTACGTTATGAACAAAAAAGAGAGAGAGAGAGAGAGATGGAGAGATATTCACGCGTACAGAGATGACGTATACGTAACATTGTACGAACACCTCATCGTCTCGACTGTAAAGATAATTAATTACGGTAAAATTTGAACTTGTATAAAAGAAATTGAAGCCGTAACGACGAAGAAAATAATAAAATGGATAGAAAGGGAAAACCGATTGTGTAAAAAAAATTTTAACACCAACACTACTTGCGCGGGTTTATAAACGAAACAGTTTAACGTATCTCTTTATAAATTTTCACCGCTTGTTCACAGTTTCCGCAAGAGGTAAAATTAAAATTTATATCGTTATATTGTTTTATTTACCTACTTGTAAATAGAAGTGGAATTATGTTACTGATGAAATAATTTTTAGCGCGTTATAAGGTAGGAACGGGTTAAAAATTCCTCGGAAACGCAAAAGAATGCAGCGAGGAATTCTCCCAACGTCGTGTATATATACACACACACACACACACACACACAAATCGCGTGATTATTCAAATTCTTCACACCTGTCAATTATCCTCGCTATTTACATAACCACCTACGCGAGCTTATAGATAGAAAAATTATATGATCATCTATACGCGTATGATTATAAATATACCCAAGTGCGGAAAACGGTGAACGAAAGAAATTTGTAAAAGGAAGAAGGAGAGAAAAATAAAAAATTTTATTTACACCTGACAGCTATCCTTATAATATTCTTCAACGGTCATTGACTTCGACGACGTAGGTATTATACGTATTATGTAGGCACAAGGTATAATGCATAAATAATAATGCCCACAGGCAAAATAAGTTATCCTCTTACAACTTTCCGCGGATATGAATTATTGTTTCAATTTTCACACCCCTCGGCTCGAATATCGGACAATTTTTCAAATTTTATTCACGATCTAATATTTTCTCGCTTTTAAATCCGTAATACTCGCATCGTTTTGTATCGATAACGCGAAAAAAGATTACAATTTACGTCGTTTTATCGCGGCGCTACGTTTTCTGTTTTTTGGTTTATTTCTTTTCATTATTTCTTTCTCCATCAAACAAACCTACCATATTATAGGCACAGTGTGTTTTCGACGTTTGCGTAAAATCAATTACGCTCGATAAATATATATTATTGTCAATTAATTTTAATTAATGGAACTCTGGCTGCGTGATAATTGCGTTGAAACGAGAGGGTAAAAGAGAAGGAAAAGGAAAAAGATGAAAGCGGATACGTAGATACGTAGACACACAAATAGCCAGGCAGTCGGTATCGCAGGTGAGAGACGGGCTTGAGAGAAGAGGCAGGCATCGGCCTGATATCATCTAGGCGTGGCGCTCTTTCGCACGAAACTGCCGCAGGTTTCAGAGAGATAAGTCGCCGCCGAGTTTCGCGATCACGTTTCACATTTACTCCACGTGACTTATTATGGTTTCGCGATCCTTGTAATTGGAGTCCCTTCTTTTTCACTTTCTTTTCTATTTTTTATTCTCATTTCTTCCTTCTTTGTCAATTATGTTATTCTATTTCACGCGTATACGTGGTTTGCTACTAACGAAACAGCACGGATCGATCTCTGCGTACCGACGGTTGAAGAAGAAATTGAGAAAAATTAAAAAAATAAAAGAAATCATCGCCTCAACAACTCTGGATTGAAAAAAGTACAGGTCATTAAAATGAAGGAAGAGAAAAAGAGGAAGAAGAAGTTCGAGGAGGAAATATACATATTCTAGTATCTGTGTTGTTAAACTGAATTGAAAATTGTTAACACGGTCAAGTATTATAATAAAAAATGAGCTACACTTGACAACTGATGTTACTACTTACTATCCATGAAATATTGTATAATCTCTCTTCAATAGTTCATAACGAGATGATTTACTAAATTTCTGTTGTACTTCAGACGGATTGTAAATGAAATTAGAGTTAAAGATGAATAAAAAATAAATAAAAATTCGTATCTATAACCTCCGATAACGCCGGTTGGAAATTTTTGATCTTCCTCTCAGGTATCAACGATTTTTTGTAGAAATGAAACAAAGAGACGCAAAAATTCTACTGAAAACGTATAAACGCAGACGGTGTAAATTAAAGGAGACGGTGGAAAAAAAAAAAATATCTCGGTTCGATTCGGCCCTTCAATTTTTCCTTCTTTTTTTTTCCTTTTTTTCCCTCCTTCCTCACTGTCCGCGGTATTCCCGATCGCCGAGAATTACCTTTCGATGTTCGAAAACCGCGCGACCGAACGAGGGAGAATTTATATTGTCTAGGTACATGATAGCGAGACAGACGGACGCGTAGACGCGTATTGTACCTATTTGTACGTCCGTACATTTTATAATACTACGTTTTAATTATATACACAGCGATAACGATCGTTATATTCTTGTCGTTTCTTAATTGCTTATTTTTTCTTCTTTTCCTGAATCAGTGAATTAATTAAAGTAATTACGCGCGGCGTAAGAAGCGTTGAAAGTGAAATTACCTTTTCAACTTTACAAGAGTTTCCTTTTTATTTTCAACGAGGATGTCAATCGCACAGTTTGATAAAATCAAATAAAAATGATGACGGAAAATTAGAGCAAAAAAGAAAAGAAAAGAAAAAGAAAGACAGGTTTCCCCGTGTCAAAGGATAAATGTGGAAATGTATCCGAATTAATTTTTACGGCATAAAATCGGGCTATTCGTAATTTTGAACAATAAAACAAAGACACAGGGATAAATTTTCTAACATCCGCGTTATAAAATGTTTTGACAATTTCTTGGTCACACCGGACGAATAGGCAGTGACAAAGTTTGAAAATCATCGAATTGTCGCGTTGCAAACCACGCTGAGAAATATTTCTCTACCCGTAAGCCTCTGACACTTGGATGCAGATGCATAACGGAAGGATCTCGTTAACCTGGAGCTGAGGTAGGTGGTACACCTAACCAGCCGGAGTTGGTTGCTCGTTAACGAAGTCAGTAAGACGTGTAAAATTGCCCGGCATTGCTGCCTGGCCGCGGTGAATGGAGTGGATCCGTAAGTCGAAGGGGGGGGTGGAGGGAGGAGAGGAGAGGAATAAGCGAGGACAAAAATTCCTGCGCGATGCTGCTGCAGCGTGAAGATCGGCGAATATAAGAATCCGCGGAATAGGAGGTCAGCCCGAAGCCTAGAATCGGCGAAAGCTGCTTTCTAGACGCTCGACGAGCGATTCGTTCGCGTTTTACAATCGGAGGCGCACAGATGCTGACAGATTCGCGAGAAGATGCTGCGATTTGACGATGAAAATCAACCTTGTTTCGATTACTTACAGGATACGATTGCGAAATTTTTCAAGTGGTTTTTGGGTTTGCTGATTACGATATTGATATCAGATTTTCAAAATTCAAGCTGGTGAATCTAATCGACAACACCGAAAAACCCCGCATGGAGTTTTTTCACCGTATTCGATCAAATTTGAAATTTTCCTCCGGTTAGATCTGCCATTTTGAATTTTTATATCTGGTTTAGGATTCGTAATCAGCGAGGCAAAAAACTATGGAATACTATCTTTTTGTAAAAGTTGACTCGGCTAAATAATGTGCGAATCAAAGGGTTAATTTCTGTATCGAACTGTCGATGGAAAATTTATCTCGTCGGGTGGAACTTTATTCGAAACGCCATACGAAATAATCACCTCTACAACCTGTAATCTACGTATAAAAATATACCGGACGTTATATTTATGTACAATAAAGTACAAATCGTTGTTTTATGCGTGAAAGTCGGGTGCCTGCGGCTCTGCATCGACGATATTGAGATCATTGATCGATATAACTTTCGTGACTTAGATAAACCTGCGCTCGACGCAGGGAAAAACTGCAGACACAACTAGAAATCCAGATCAACTTTCAGGGGCGTTTTTTGTATCAAAAGTATTTAACTCCATATCTGCAGACAATCACTCCAATTCCAAGTTGCAAATTAAAAAAATTACCCAGTTTAATTTCATCGATCGTTTTCATTCGTTAAAGTCCGAAATTTATCCACGATTGCCAAACAAGGAATGTTCATTGCGGTAATGCGAATTGCAGAGTCAGAAGCACCTCGAATTTGCGGTGAATTGCACAGAAAATGAAAAAAAAAAAAAAAAAAAGAAGAAAAAAAAACGGACGAAGGAGGGGTTCGGGTTAACTCCGGATAAAGGGCGGTTTGCGGGAAGAAAACGATATCTGCAATGTTGTGGCGGCTCGTAGGCCGCAGCTAGGCTTTTGCGCAAAGCGATCTCTGAACCCGTTGAACGATAAATCGTTGAAAACTCTCTTACCGCGGGGTCCGAGATTACTCGCAATTGTTGTCGCCGGTCCCCCGAGAACCATAAATCCTTTGATTCTCTCCGCGATTTTCTCCTTCTCTCTCCATCCCTCTCTCTGTTTTTCTCCATCCCGAAAACGCCGTTCCCTGAATTCGAAATTCAATATCTTTTTCATCGAAGGAAGTCCGGTGACGTGCGCGTAAAGTACATTAGATTTTCAGCTAAAGTAAGAAGACGAATAAAATTCAGATTAAAAAAAAAAAAATATAATAAATAAAAACGAAATTATTGTTATAATTTGTTTGGCAGAGAAAAGATCAGCCGCGTTTCTGTTTATTTTTTTGTAATGTTTTAGTATTCTCTTTCTTCTTTTTCATCAACACAATTTCGTCCTCGATAATGATAATACTAATATAAAGGAAAGGGAAAAGTAGATTGTATGGGCAAAAAGTAAGAAAGCTACAACACTGCGAAGAAACGGACAAGAAGTAAAATCGAAAAAAATGTAGGCCACAACCAGCGGAAATTGCATCGGCGTCACGGTTCTCGTCAATCACTGGAACCTTGGAGTAAAGCTTCGATTCGCTAGCCCCAAAGTTCGGCGAATGACGGACGGGATGCAAAATTCGTGCTATTTCAAGTCGTCGCGCCGCGATTCGCGGTTTTAATTGAAGAGTAGAGAATGAGGGGAAAAAAAGACCGAACCAAAAATGATACCTACTGTATTAGAAATTTCGCGAATGTTGCACAATTCTTAATTTCAGATTTACAGACTTGAATGAAGTGAGCTTGATTAACGATGCGAAACGACGCGGGTGTTTTTTTTTTTTCTTTTTTCTCTTAATTTTGTACGTCTTTTTTTCCAACCAAATCTCTTCAGAGCAAGTGTGCGATGAATATAAATTATCATCGTAACGTCGGTGCAAACCGTGCGATTCGATCGTAATATTCGCATTCAGATTATCCCGATTGGCGATTATAATCACGTTGCGAAACAACATCGTTTTAATTCAACATTTCTATTCCGTTTTTCTTTCTTTTTTCATTCGATAATGTGAATCGAATTTCGGATCATTTTCAAGTATCGTACATCGTTTATCTCGGTTGCGTAATACTCTAAATGGAAAACAGACTTCGAGTCTACATTCGAAGCCTGAGATGAGTGGCAAAGAAACGACGACAGAGAAGAAAAAAAAAAAAAAAGGAAAAAAAAACGAAGATTAAAGTACGAATAAAATAAAGAAAAAATAAAAGGCATGGGAAGCCGACGAGATGCGAAAAAGTAGAATCCTTTCGCGGACGCTGACCTTGTACAGATGGAATCGAAATTGCCTTTGTGCTTGCGTATTGCCAAGTTATACGTATTCTTACATAGCTGCGTTAAATCGCTTACTATGCGATGACGATGTGGAAAATAAAATTGCGAACTACGGTGAATTATTCATGCGAAAGGATTCGCCGAATGATGTATGGCCGTAGGTAAAATCAGAACGCATCTGACATACCTAATCATACTGCGATTTAGCTTTATTTAAGCTGAGAGATTTTGGCCAAAACGATATAGGCGAAAAAGAGAGAAAAACGAAACAACAAAAATAAGGTACTTGATAAGGTCCGTTGATTCTGGCGAATGCCGATGATAATTGGCGATACAACACTCTCGAAAAACCTTCCCAATTTATTCGTTATTACGCATAGAATCTTGAATTAATATCTAATTTATTCGATTTCAGAAATTAGAGGCAATTTAAAGTTCAACATATATTTCTATTTCACTTGACACAAGTTTCTCTGTATAATAAATTACTGGTAAATTTTTTTTTTCTCTTTATCGAGAAACGTTTGAAATTCGCACACCCAGACTACGAAATTCGGCACGACGTGAGATGAAATTTGCAAGTTAATTTAAAACTTGCAAGAACAACTCGTACCTCGGTTATTTAATGTCTGGTTGAAAGCAATACGAAGAATAAGAAAATGAGCGGTGTTTTTTCTCCTTAAATCTTTGTTCCAAGACTCTGAGCGATTCGTATAAAATATGACTCAACCTGGCAGGATTGTGGAAATTATTGTATTATTAGCAAAGCGTTAAGCCCTCGCTCTATGCATCGGTATCCGATACAAAATATTGCGACAGACGTATTATTCCGCAGTTTACAGTTTAACTCGGCTCTGCACAAAAGATCTAACCCAACGGCTGTTCTATCGAGAATTTTGCACCTAGTCGCGAGTCTAGTCGTGAGATTGGAAAGGCGAGAAAACGTTATACAATCAGCCTCGCTCGGTACGCGGCTGCCGTGCCGCTGTTTTATTTTATTCCTATCATGCCTTGGATACACAACAAGTATAAAGGTGCACGGTATAAATACACAGCTCTCTTATTCTTTCGATGATAATTTATCTTCCAGTTTTTATTTATTTTATTTTATTTTTTTTCCCATCATATTTCTAATTCTACATTTGTGCTCGTTCGTACGCAGCACTGGGTATTAATATCTACATGATATTACGGATATGACGGTGAAAAGGGTGTCATTAGTTTTATCATACGCGTTATAGAATATGAATCTAGGTCGGTGTATAATTTACGTGTCTGCCGCACGTCTCTGCATTGGATTCAACGTCTGAGAAATTGTCCAGAGGCTTGGTTACGAGGCACGATTAGCCGGCTTCGGAAACTTTTATCGCGTTACGTAAAACCGTATCTAGAATAATTTCTCTCTACTCCTCGTCGGTACAGTTACGAGTACAGGCATGTATCACAATTGTGCAGACACACGTGTGATTTTCTCATTTTCACCAATATACGTATAATTCATCGTAATTTGTCGGAACGAATCGACTAGAAGAGATTTCTCGATCATCGTCAGTGAATGTCATCGTCATGTATTTTTCATCTTCGTAAGCTTTTCACTGACTCGATCTCTAGGGGCGGGGCTGAAATTCTGAATTTAAAAAATTTCCAAAGTTTGACCGAACTTTGACCCGTCGTCTTTCCGACACTCGAAACTTTGTTGCTTCGTAAAAGTTTGATTTCTCTACTTCTCAATCAGGCGCTTTCGGAACTTTTCAAATTCGAAACCACAACCCCACCCCAATTTCTGCAAGTAGATAAAGCAGGTACCTGCTAACAAGTAACGAATAAGTCCGACGAATCGAGCTGCGTCGCCGTCGCTTCTGGTTACATACTTCCGCGAATCCACCGAAGTATAATATACAAATAATAACGCATGGGTGTAAGTTAATCGGGGATGCGAAACGAGGCGTTATCGGCGTAACATCGAAAGCCAATTAATATCCACTCCACGCGAGATGGCGATCTGCGGTATCGAAACCCGAGAGCGAGACTCGGGGAATTCGGGACTATTATACGGGACTGGAGGGACTCGCGCGTACGTACATTCGTCGTGCGCTTCGGTATAACCCTGGAGGGGTTATGATATAGCCTCGCCAAGGGGGCAACTTGTCAACACCACCGCGACCCTTGCTGCACCAACCCTAATTCAAGCGCTCGCTGACGTAGATCCGATTCGAAAACCCCGTTGCTCAAATCGAAACAGCACAGAGGCGAGATTACTCTTAGAAACACGAATTTCGCCCACCAGTGCGCAAAGTGACCACTTTGCCCACGCCTTTCACAGTGCGAGAAACCCGTACGCAAAATCGAACTTTGCACTCGCGTTTTAAAAAACTGTTTTTTTCTTTTTTTTTCAGTATCTATCGATTTTATACGATTAGGTGATGCTAATTTCTTCAAACTAATATTATACAGCGGTAACGTTTACGGAAGGTGGAATTATCAAGAAGAAATGGGAAAAAGGATTAAAACTGTACGTAAAGTATCGAAGGTCTTTTTGAAGACAGGCAATAAAATTGATTGCAAAAAACTTACACCTATGTATAATGAATCTGCACATCAGAATTTTGCAACGTCGAGCTACAAGAAATGGTAGGAAATTCTATTTGCAGCGTTTCTAATAATTGAAAGTAAAACGGCGATACCATTTTACGGATAATAAAAAACTTCTAATTCTACGTACCTACATAAAGTATTTTATACGCTTTGAACTATCACGATACCGTTAAATTAACAATGAGTTTCGGTTGAGTTACGAATCGAATGCAGTCGACGAATCGCTTGTGCAGCTGTTCGTTCGACCGTTAAACAATTAATTTTTACCCCGCATGCCTATGATATGATACATACATATATACATACGCCAAAAAATCATTCGCACGAAACGAAATAGAAAAAATAGAGAAAAAAAAAAATAACTATTAGAAATTGGGTTAAAGAAACACACCTCGGTGTTCGATTAAACACGCGCACACGTCGAGGAGAGAAATGGAATTTCGAAATTCAAGAGCGTAAAAGAAAGAGAGAAAGATAAAGAGAAAACAAACAACACCCGAGAGGCGAAGAATTTCCGTAATAATCGAGTGTCGGGATGGAATTAGCCCCGGATGGACGTAACCTTCTCTCCACGCCAGGGCTAAAATGATTAGCTGGTAAATAATCTAATTAACCGGTTGACGTAGCATTCGGAAGCATCCCAGCTGAGCAGCTGCAGACTTGCACCATGACATCGCCGACCGGCCCCCGTAACCTTTTCCCATACATATCTTCGTGTACGCACGAGGGAGAAAATAGCCGGAGGGCGATATCGTAGAGTCTACCGAACTTAGGGTGAGGCTCACCTTGAAATTGAACTTACGTTTACACCCCTCCGGGGTGGAATTACGCCCGAGGCGATTTCAAAATAATATTCTTTGGCTCATTTATCTCGGCAGCTCGGACGAGAAATCGAAAGGTCGAGAATATAATGTTAATCTCTCGATTTTCATTTTTCCGAATTACAATGAATTTCGTTTGTTCACGACTCAACCGCAATGTTAAATTTTTTTACCTGAAAAGTGGGACGAAAGTGGCATATTATTCCGGTTTAACTTATTTGCGGGAAATATCAGAGCAAATGAGCTCGCTTCGCTCGGGCAGTAAACTCATCCGCGGGAATAATCTTCGACTTTATTCCCTCGTTGCATAATGTACTGTTCTTCTTCGATAACGTTTGCAAGAGTAAGAATTTTCCTTTTTTTTTATTTTCAATGTTTTTCTACTCACTTTGTATATGCCGTCGACGAGCCTGGTAAGTTCTTCGGTTTCCATCTTGGCTTGTATTTGCCGCGTAATTCAGGCAGAAACAGCGTCGGGTACTAATCGTGCAAGGCGAGGCAGATCGACTCGATTAGGGACATATTTTCGATGGTGTGCAGAATGATACCGGGGAGTTTTATTCCTCGTTTCGTCCACTTCCTCGAACAGCGTGCCGGGGTAGGAAGGCCCCCTCGGTGCTGGTGCAAAATCGCCCAACGAAGCGAACGAGAGAGACGCGCCAGGAACGGTTTTATTTTTCTGAAACATACACAGTAGGTGGTAAATAAATTTAACCGTTAGACTTGGTGCGACGATGAGTAAAATAAGAAGAGAAATGCGAGAGGAGTAGACCAAGAAATTGTTTGGCGCTTTTTTCTCCACCGGTGTGTCCATCCACCACAAATGCTCGGTCATTGTTTGACCGTGAAAATTGATTCGAGGACTCAACGAGACCGCAGAATTACTTCCTTATACACGGTCATTTATACAGCTACGAAACTTCTTCGTCGAACATCTGCGTTCCATATTATCAAAACTAAGAATTTCCAACAATGTCTCACATTGAATTTCTACGATTTATTTCTGTAAGTTTTATTATACATATTTTATTCAGGAATGATCATTAATTTTTTTCTTTCTAGAAACTAATTATACGGAATGAAACGTAGCGTAGTCGGTCTCCTGATCAAAACGATCATCTTATTTATACGTCAATAATTTTTTGGCATAATTACACGTGAAATATATATAAAAAAACCAATAAATTTCATGAAATCGAATTATTATAATTATCCAGGGCTACAAGCGAGAAGAAATTTTGAAATGTGCATTCAACGAGAAAGTAGGATATACATAAACGAAAAGAAAACGTTACAAGTTTAGAAATTTGACGAAAGAAGAACGAGGTAAAATTAAAAATATACGATTATCTAGGTTGGTGTTCAACCACTTAACGAGCCGCGTAATTTATACGGAAATGCGGTGAAAATCCGGGCGTCTTAATCAAGCCTGACCTTCGCCGTGAAACGAAACTCGTGTCAAGGAGCAATTAACACCCGTAACTTCCGGTGTTTATGGGCGGAGGGACCAAACTCTCTACGACGATAACCGTGTAGGTTATCTGAATAAACGAGTAAATCCCTGAACTACGCGTGTATGGGATGCCTGTTGAATAAACCCGTAAAACGACAAGTCGAAACTGCCGCAACTGCATAATTTGTCAAAGGCGTCGTGTTCGAATTTTCCCACGGTCAAATTCAAGAGAATTTTTTTTTTTTTTTTTTAACACCGCGAGTGTCAAATTTCCCGGAAAAAGGTTTTTCCACTAAAAAAAAACGTCGGCTTTGGCACATAGATACTTCCTAAAAAAATTTTCTTTTCATCGCCCCGACTTTTTTCCGTCAATTTTGGTATTCGGGAATGTGGAAAAAAATTAGGGAAACGAAAAAAAAAAAATCCTTTGCGCGTTAAAAGATTCTTTCTTAGTTGAACTTGGGACATTAAAAATATAAAATAAATAAAAAAATTTTCGATTCATATATGAAAATATCGATAAGATAAACAATTGCAGCCAATTTCGAAAAACTACGCTTACGCCTCGGGTCGTTGACATCAAATCTTACAAAGACCACTGAAATATCAAGGGCAAAAAAAAACCACCGTCGACCAGTGTTATAAGAGATGAAAAAATTGACGGAATCGTCAAAAAGATAGACAATTTCCCGCGATCTTATCCTTGATCCTTTTCAAATCCCACGTACAGGTACGGCAATACCGTGTTATATTCGTACACGACAGTCGTAAGCGCCAGAGTTCTAAGGCAAAGTGCAAACTTGGCACACCTTTTCCTTTCCTTCTAGATTCCGAGGCGCGTGAATGCGGCAGGCATACCTACGCCTGTTACACCTAAAAGCAAGAACGAACCGAGATAATAGCGTCGATCTTTAACGTCGCTCGATCGTCGTTTGCGCGTACATATTTCTGCATTTGCGTATTTATTTACGTACCTACGACAAGCCTGAGTATGCGGAGGTGTGTAATCTCGCCTTAGCTTAGATGGGACCATTTCCTTCCACATTCGCGTATCATCCCGCAGTGAAATTATCGCATATGTAATACGTGCAAGAGGCGATGCACTCTCTGTGTTACGGTCTCGCAGTTATTACCGTCATTACATGTATTTTCCGCATCCATCTCCTGCCGCGCGATGTTAAAATCTCCCAGAGAAAGTTGCAGACTCCGTGTGCATCAGTCTTGGCTTAGCGTGTAATATATAGAACCCGTCCTCTACCGCGATACGAATTACGTAAAGAAACCAGTGGAATATGATATACATTATATAGTACAATGCATGCCTGTGTAAGCTATTATAGTTGTAGATTACAGCGCAGATATCGAGAATGTATGTCACGCGGTGATTAATTTCCTTTTCCTCCTCTCTCTCTCTCTCTCTCTCTCTCTCTCTCTCTCTCTCTCTCTCTCTCTCCGTATCTCTCTGCTCTTTAATTCGTTTCCGTTGTTTTCTTTGCGGTTGCCGAAATATCACATCCAAGCATCGAAATAACAACCATACAGAGAAGCGATATTCTACGAGCAAGTCTATACGTAGATATTGGCCGGGGTAGAAAGGTATGCCAAACAATTTTTTTTTTTTTATTTATTTGTCTTCGATATCTTTTTATTCGTTGTAATTTTGTTTCTTCGCAAACAAATACATTCGTACGCGTTATTCATCTCGCAGAGGCAACTCCGCGCAGCTCGTAAAATAACGCAGACACACGCAAAGGAGTCTCGATACAAGCGGGTGTCCTTGCGGAATGAAAGTTACCGGGAGAAAAACTTTTGTGTATTATTTATACACATTGAATTGAATCATTCGCCGCGCTTGACTGAACTGAGTAGGCATCGCAGGTAGGATCTTGTTTAATTTCAATTCGATTTATTTTATTACGATCTAATTTTTGTCTCCTTCTCGCAGATCAGTCTCATTTGTTTCTTCACAGAAAACGACGTGTGTATCCTTGCTTTAAATACACTATAGAGAGCAAAGAATTTCAAACGCTCGAGAGATGCGCCAGGATGAAGGGTTTCAGAGACAAGGACGGAAATGAAAGAGTGATGGAAGGAGCGCGATGAGAGGGAGAGAGAGGGGGAGGGGAAGGAGAGAAAAATGCTCGAGGGAAAAATCCATGAGAGACAAATGACTTTCTGCATTCTTAACATTTTTCCTGAACACCGACGCCGGTTCTTTCAACGGTATATGCACGCACATACGTATATAATAAACCCACCGCTATTACGGGCAAGATAATAAACCCGCTGATCAGGAATCCAATTTCGAAAGAAGACGAGAACCGTGTATTAAAGACAAAAAAAAAATGTTAATTGAATAACTTTCTCACGTACATCGTACGGTTCAAGAGAAATTTCTATTATGCGTAAAATTAATTGTATTTGAATGATCTAAAAAAAAAAAAAAATTCTCACCGTGAAGGGCAAACGACAAGACCGAATCAAATCCTGCAAATAAATCCAAATCACATAATCCGTGTCACGTGGAGGATAAAAAATTTCGTTCAACAGCAACTCCGCACAAAACATCCTTTGCCAAACACGTTCACAGGACACTATGGAGGAATCTAACCGCACCGCAGGACGAGAGGATGCATTTTATTCGATAGCGGCTGAACAACCCGCGTAGAATTTCATCGGCGTGATATTAGAGGTTTTTCATACGGTCTATTCGGTTTCTAGCCGCGGTGAAACGAGAACGGAAGAAGAACTCGCGACGATGACCAAGAGGCGATGGTACGGCAAGCATAACTGGTCGGCCGGCATCCGCGGACCGTTGGACGAGCCGATCTCTCTTCGGGATGCCGCGAACCTCGGATCTCAAATCGGCGTCTTCATCTCGCGGCGAACCGAAAGCAAGAGACTCGGGCAAATACTCGCTCCGTTAATGAACGCGAACGCGGAAGCGAATTGGCGCGTGTTTCACCCGCCGTAATGCATCCCCTGAATCCGCACCGCGCGTTTGCATCTCATTCTCTAAACATTCGCCGCAGCATCTCAGAATTTGCGGATGTAATCTCAGTCGGTTGTGCGATCGTCGAACGCGACAATTGCTGGACTCGATTTCGCGGTTCGTTGATTGTCGATTGCAACCGGCGGCAAGTATTTCTTTACGCGTTTCGCTGTTCCATCGTTTCTTCTTTTTTTTTACCACCTACAACCGTGTGTACCTGATCTAATTTAATTCCATAACGACGATGGAAAATGGAAGATTTTTTCAAAATAATATGCCATGTATTTATGTATGTGTGGGTACAGGTTAAACTTTTAACGAGAATTTTATCACAATTCCTTTCAACTTTTTATGTCCGAAAATCAAGCCCTTGTATTTCCGTTGCTCGCTAAAATGTTTAAATTGATAGACTAGCAAAATATCAATCTCAATCTCGGATCGGCTCTGCCAATCTTTCCCAAAATCTGACCAGTTCGAAACTAAGTGAAATCAAATCGATGAATCGAATGTTTATTTTCGGGTAAAAAAAAACATTCATCCCGTTACAAGCGAATGTAAACGAAGCATTAGCCTCAATATCGTCCATTGGTAAAATTTTCACCAAACGATCTCTCTGTCGGAAAATCATGCCGAAGCGAGAAGAGCTGTAAATGGGAGAAGGCAGGGAGAGGATCGTAGATGGAATAGCTGCTCCTCGTCTCTGGTCATCGGCATTGCTTTCCGTTATATTATACAAGCGACCGAGCAAGGTACCGGCATACTTAGTAGGGTATCGACGTACCTACTCGGCGTTTTACACGTGTCGCGAGACGTCGTTGAAGCGATGCCCTCTAAGCTGAGAATAATTGCCGCGTCGATTAATCGAGTGGAAAAAAATAATCGAACGCGACTCGATTGAATCGGTCAAAATTAATCGATTCATTCGTTATTTCGTATTTTCTTGGAACGGTTAGTTTGAAACTCGAGTTTTGTAAATTTTAGTACCTGGTCCTAATGGCGGAAAAGTTGGCTGTTATCGATGAAATTTTTTATGTATTCATAGTCGAGTGATAAATTGTCGAAGTAACATGTTATGTAAAGAAAAATCGTTGATCGTTTGGATCAGCAAAATTCGGATACAAAATAAAATTAAGATTCAAATGCTTCACGCGCCTTTTGCAAGCTGTCGAAGATATTTACAGCGAACATTTGCTATCCGAATTACTTAAAATTGTAGTAAATTTTTTTACATTCATTTTATATCCTCTTCTCATATAAATCGTTGACGTACCGTCGAATCGTTCGTTTGAAATTCAAAGCGCGTTTCTCTATCCGTACAAGCTTCTTGGTTCCGATATAAAGATGACCGAAGTGGAGAGATGCCGATGGCCATGATTGACCCGAAAAAATTCTTCGCGAGAAAACCAGTTGGTAGTCTCAGATATCCGACGGTGTATAGTCACGGTGTAGAAAACAGTGACGAGAAGGGGAGGGGGAGAGAAAGAAGGAAAGAAAGAAGGAGGGAGAAAAAGAGATGGACCCGTGAAACCTCAGCCAGAAGAGACTCGGCGTTAAAACGCTGAATGCGTTGCATGTAAATACGTTGTATTTTATTTACACACACACACACACACGCGCCATAATCCTCGAATTACTCCTTTTTTCTTCCATCTGCCTTCGAGAGCACGCCGCGCATGAAAACTTCACACGAATTCCGGTTTTTAAACATTGCTGTTTCATAAATTACACATTTACATTTAAATCACGTCGGTATGCGAGCCGAAGAATATCGAGCCTTTCGTGGCGTCGAGTAAAAGAAGAATTCGTTATTTCGAGCGTAGCAAATATCGCGATTTACGGAAGGACGGGGTCCAAGTTCCGATTTTTAAAATTTATTATTTGCAGGCGAAACTTGAAGTTGGGAGATCAAAGTTTGATGAAATTACAAAGTCTCGAATGGTCGCAAAGCCGACGGCTCAAGTTTCCGAAAGTTTAAGTACCGACAGAGCAAAGTTTCGATAAAACAAAATTCCGAAAATTAAAATATACTTACAATTAGACAGCGCGGCTTACTCGACGAGTGAGTGTAAAAAATGAGAAAAGCCGAAAATCAGAATGGCCAGGATTACGAACGTAAGAGTAGCGAAAATACAATATAAAGAAAGATCAATGGGGTGATTTCTCTCTTTCATGATGCTTTTTATTTTTGTTTTTTTGAAATATAACGGTAATCACAACACGTGGTCGCCGCTGATCCTTGATTTCGCGATTTCTCAGTCAAAGTAATTGACTCACGAGCGACACGCTTGTTCCCCTTAATGTAAAAATCGTGTAACCGCGTGAGATAGCCAAACGTATAGCTCGTCGTGCACGCACAACGCCAACAATACGCCATATGCTGTAGGAGCGAATTGAATAGGGGCGCGTGTAATGCAGTTCTTTCCCGTAGTGATAATCGTTGCACGCACTCGAAGACGATAAGCGAATCGAGTCCGCAAGGGTGGGATAACGAAGAATTGGAAATTGTATCTGAGGCAGCGAGAATAAGAACGAATAAAACATCGGGGAATAAAATTACAGAATATAGGTGTACCTACATAGATAAGTAGAAAGAAAGTAAAGGTAAAATTATTATTCGAGAAATTGCAACCGTTGCAGGGAAAATTCGCCTGTGACGAGGAAGAGAAGTGAAATAAAAAAACGAACGGCTTTTATATTCTATTTGATATTTATGTAAAATCGGTTGAAATGAGAGTTAAAAAAAAAAAACGTCGCTAAATAGTTTGTTACAAACAGCGCGTCCGTATAATTCGAGTTTTGATAGTGGAATCGTGAGGAATAAATAAACTGGATTATGTAATTCGAAAACGTAGGTACCTAGATATAAAAAAAAACTATCGAATCGGATATTCGTATACCATATACCAGGTATATGGGGATGTATAAATGTGTATAAGAAAAAATGTTACGCACAATATAGCTTGGGGCGTGTGGTTTTTCTTTTTAACCCCAAGCGCAGCTCTGGTTTCTCATACACTTGAACAAGGTAGATATTCCAAACGTTTTCTCTCGCATGTATTTCCCAAAGGCTTATACAGAACTTATCTTAGATACACATACACATCCGTATACACAGTATTGAAACATTTATTCAAGGATGAGATTCTCATCCTTCCGTTCTTATTTCCCAAAAGGTTTCAAACGGAGAAGAAGAAAAAAGTAAAGGGAGAGAGTTGGAAAGCTGGGTGCAAGAAACGAAACGTAAAAGATCGCGAACATCAAACGATCGAACATTATTCTTTGTACTTTTAACTCTGTTTTCAAGATATAACCACGAATTACAGAACATGGTATAATTTATCAAAATTCGTCGATTGAATATTCCACATACCTTTACTTCTTCGTTGAAACGAGAAAATTTTCAGCTACGTGTTTTATTGACTGGTCGATATTTAAACAAATTAAAAAAAAAAAAAAACTCCGTTCATCTCTGCAATTCTTGCCCAAATATTGCAATCACAGACTGCGTCATGTTTGATAATTTTGTAAAACCAACGATCGTATTGGATGTAAATATAGGTTAGTTAGTCTGCAGATTTCTCAAATAATGTCAATACCCTCTTGATATTTTTTCTTACTGACAAAATTAAAATGAATATAAGCTAACCGAGACTCTGAGAATGGTGATAAAAGCGCATCGTTCGATATAAGAATCGTTACAAGCACGCATCCGCGGTCTTCAATTAATTTACCGTAAGTCGCGTGTCACGGATACAAGCCTCATTTATTTTTGCAAATTAATATCAGCAGGTATGTACGTGATTATACGCATACGCGTACGTGTAATAAGTGTCTATAAATATCTACCGCAGCGAAATTGCTATCTCTTTTAGTGCTATAACGAGCTGCGATGCGCGATAAATTGACAAAAAGAAAACAAAACAAAAAAGAAAAAAAAAAAACAAGATTGATTGATAATCAGTGAAAATAACGTATCAGCTGACTATAGACAAGAACGACGTGGCTCGACAGCTTGATTATTACCGATGATCGAACAATAATTTTTCGTAAATTATCATCTTCTTTTCAACCGTTATAATTGCGCAATTTTACGCTGACGATTAAATCGGCAGTAAATACTCGTGTTTGTTTTAAAACTAATGTACGTCAAATTCCTAACGGTAATTAGATTACCGGCTGAGATTAATTTTCTAAATTATGTAAAAAAAAAAGAATAAAAAATGAAAAAAAATCATCAACATTTATTTTACAAACAAGTTTAAAATGTTTGCCTTTTTTTAATAATACGCATATCCTCCGCGCCGCAAGCATGGATTTCCGTTACCTACAATACGTAATTGCTTTTTTTCTGTTAAAGAGACTGATTTCTTTTTCAGAGAAAACGATTACCAAATTCCCATTAACACTCCAAATTCGAGGTCTTAGGAACCATAACACTGCAGCGCAGAACAACGGTTGTCGGATAAAAAGCGCCCGAGGCACAGGTTGTACCTTTGAAACCGGATTTCACTCGTGTATATGCGCAGGTGACTTGAGCTCAACGCGTTTGTCCGTGTAAAACGTACGTACATATATACATACGGCTATATATATATATATATACATATATACGTACATATATGTATATATAGCCATTCAAATTCAGTGCGTAAAAATGCAAGAATGCCGTTCAACTGCAACGGGTAACGGAGATACGTAACGGTAACTTTATATTCACCACGTTCCACCTTCGGCCATAACACGCTGCGGGTTACATATGTATATATATATGTATCTTTAAAAAAATATATATATATATACGTACGTTGTACAGAAATTAAACGGTATGAATCTATGTTCTAATAAATGAAACTAACCAGACCACCTCGACTCATACGATACAACTAATATACACATCTTTTTCAAATTTTACCTCAAACGATGCTTTTCAAGTAACTTGGTACGCATTTACGATTGAAATGATTAAAAATAAATAACACCTCTTTTTTCAATTTCGTTAAAGGTTACACGTCTGTACTCGAATAACGATTTATGTTGAAGAAAAAAATCACTACCGAAGAGTGAAAGAGAAGATGAGAAAAAATAAAAAAAAAATGATTAGTTAAAAAATCGCCTTGACGCCTGACGTTTTCGCTTCATCGGTGTCTCGGGAATTTTTCATTGTTTGACAATTTCAAATCATTGGAAAATTGAAAATTTCGTAACGCAAATTATTGGAATATCAATTAGACACCTGAAAGCGATAATCTAAATTTTTTGTCAATTTTTGAAAAATCCAAAGTGAGGGGGGAGGCGAAGAAGCAAAGACGAAAAATCGCCCACCTTTAGCCAGCGACGTAGGTAAAAAAACCACACGGCTGACCGAGGGTTAAAAAAGCAACAAAAGAAAAAGAAGAACCGTAAACCAGAAGGAGGAAAATGCAAATTCGGAAAACTATCGAGAACACTGAGCAGCGCGGCGGGATAATAGAGGCGAATGCAGATGCGATGGATCCCCATATTTACACGTGTCCTAGACACCGAGGTCGATGGGACGGGGATGCGATAGCTGGTGTAAGGATCGCGCGATTTACATGAGATAATTAAATTTAGCCACCCGGTGCGCACGGTTCCCTCACCAGGTATGCAATGGGTATGCGTTATCCAAAGTGCCTGTATATCCGATCCACCTGGATCGATAGAGAGATCGTAGCGAATTGCAGCGATACCGCCAAGCTTCGAGAATAGTCACTTTTTATTGTGAATTTAATTTCTTTCAACACGGAGACACGATGACGGTTTCGAGCAGACCGTAACGGCGAGTCGCAAAATTATTGGAAAGGAAATGCGGAGGGGGATGAATTTCAAATGTAAATTATAACTACGGGGAATTCCGTGCGAACCCAACCAACGTCTGACCCTCGCTCCTATTTTTCACTTGGAACATTTTTAGACCACTTTCGTTGTGAAGTTTGTAAAAAAAAAAGTTGAATGTCCGAAAAAAATGGACAAGAATCGTTCCGTAATGGAACCGGTCGAGAAATGTACTAAGTGAAAAATAAATAAATAAATAAATAAATAAAAAACGAAGCTGAATGGTGAACGGTTGAAAATTTTTATACCACTTCGCCGTTCGCGGTAAATCGCGATTAACGAATCGACGAAAGAGAAGAGAAAGAAAAAAATAGTGATAAAAGTGAAATTATAACTGACACATGGCGTAGTAAGAAAAAAAAAAAAAAAAACGGAGTGAGCGAATGCCTTGACCAAAATATGGTGTCTGTACCAATTACGATCACACGAACGTCGATTTGCGTTACGAAATTGCGCGTAGCTGTCAAACGCTTGAAAACAAAAAAAAAAAAAAAGAAGAAAAAGACGTCGATGATAATAACAAGAAAGAGAATATATACGTGCAAGGTATACAATTAATTGCCCGCTGCGAAGGTGATTGTTGTATAGATAAAATACAGTCTGTATAAACATTTGATTCATTTTTCCTTTTCTTCTCCCGGTCGTCTCAAGCTCGGAGCATTTTTCTTAACAGGATACTCCGCGTTTTAAAGCGCAGTAACAATAGCGATAATAGGAATAATAATGACGCTAAATTTTTCTCTCCTCCCACCCCCCCACCCACACACACACACACGCAATGATACCTTAAACCGCAGCAAAACGAGGACGTTATACAGCTCATTCGTCTGCCGGTGCGGTAAATGGTGCGCAAAGTGTATTATTACGTTGGCTGGTGCACTCTCTTTTCATATTTCTCTTCATTTCTCACCTTTCTTTTTTTACCGCTCTTGCAACGCTACGCGTAATTACAATTCGTGACACATGCGCGTGTATCGGACTATGGAAAATTGGGACGGGGTTGAAATACTGAATTTGAAAAGTTCCGAAACCGCCGAATTCCGACTTTTTTGGCGGCGAAACTTGAGGTAATGAAATCAAACTTTGACAAAACATTCAAGTCAAAGTTCCCAAATTGTGAGAGTGAGAAAATTTTTAAATCTGAGGAATCAAAATTTCGAATTATCGAAGATTTTCAGTTCCGTAAATATCCGGCTTGGTGAAAATTCACCAATTTGATCTTTCCTTGTTTTTAATTTTCGATATTCTTACGTTCGTAATCATGGTCATTCTGATTTTTCACATCCGCTCGTTGAGTAAACTACGCTGTCTGAGTATATTTTAATTTGCCAAATTTTACTCCGTGGAAATTTTATTTATCGGAATTTCGCCCTATCGTAACTTGAATTTTCGAAATCTTGCATTTCGGATTTTTCAGCCTTTGTCATTCCAACCATATTTTCAAATTCGGAACTTCAACCCCGCCCCGAAAAATCGGGCGAACGGATGACAAAAAGTTCTTTCGCGTAGCCTTGACACCATTCCACGTTATACAACAACTGCAGTTGCTTTCCCGGATTTCGATAGTTTAACAAGTCTCGAATTCCGTTACTTCAACCACGTTCGATCATCGATATAAAAAAAATAAAGATCTTCACAGACCAAGTTCGTCGAAAATCTCATCGCGTGAATCGACGATAAATTCCATCAAACCACCACAGCATTAACGAACAACGTATAACGAGACAACGACGCGTCTCTATCCTGTATTTCACCTGCAGTGATTAAAGGAACGATCGTTTCGTTCACAACGACGCAGTTAACAGACGCCGAAATAATCGTGACACAATAATATCTCCGTAATACATATAATATATGCATGTATACACTTTGTGTTAATACACACGTGGAATCGTTTGACCTTCGTTCCTAACCGACGATTGATACAATTCGATGCTGGCTCACCTCGTTTCCCGAGGTGCAGAGCTAAGCAAGGAGCAACTAAGAACTCGAGAATTCTTTCGGCATACGTTCGAACCTGCACCCAACACTCCTTGAGCAATGTGACACATTGTTTGGATATAAACAGGGCGCGTCTAAGTATTATCGAGTAATTACAGGCAGGTACGTACGTGCATAAATACACCATGCATATTCAATTAGGTTTTCTCGTCGTTGGAGAATTTTTTTTCTTTCTCTCGCATTGTGCTTGGAAGAAGTAAGTTCGTAACGATAATATCGATTGTACGAGAAAACGTATGAGAGAGAAGAAAAAAAAAAAAAAAAAGTTGGAAAATCGGTAAACGTTTAAACTCCTAGTCAGATGGAAAAAACGTTGAGAATTTTACAGAAGTTGCAAAGCCGCGTGAAAATTAAATTTCTCTGCGCGGTTCACAGGCTGATAAGAGAAAAGAAAAAAACCCGGGAGAGCAGAAGAATTAATTAAACGACCGTTTAAAACAGGGATAGAATAATTCCGAATGTGTTCGAATATTGAACCAAAAAAATGAAAAATCAGAAAGAAAGCAATAATTTTGTGGATAAAAAACGAAGATAGAATTTGTGAATAGTTCGAGAGAAGTTTTCTGTGTCAACTTCTTCACTTTCGTTTACCACAATATTTTTTTCAATGATTCAAACGTACGATACTCACGTTGTAATCCAAAGTTCGATCGTGTAAAAATTGCCGGATAATGTATGGAATCGAATCAAACAACAATGAGTGGAAAATAAATTTGCAAATAAACAAAAATTGAAGAAGAAAAAAGAAAAAAAAAAACAGCATTAAATCAGCAGCAATTAATATTCGCACTCCGAGAAACAATTCTCGGGATCGTTATTATTATACATATTTGTTATCAATCAATCAAAGAATTCAACGTACCTATAGAATTTCACCTGTTACGTAGAAGAATCACGCTGCAAATAACTTTGATTTAAAGCGATTAAACATCTGCATCGAGCCACAATTCACATGGAAATATTAGGAAATTACGCCTGGCACGTGACTCCGCGATTTTTCCTAGTCCCGCACCTCCTGGCAAAGGGTGAAACAATCCGCGATAGACGATCCGTTCGGAACGGCGCGCGCGCCACGACTGAACGTCCGACTGCCCGGCGTCGCGACGCTGCTCGAGCCGCCCGTCGATCCGTCGCGACGCCGTCGACGAAGACCGGAAAGACGGCGGAACGGTCAATTTTTTAGCGAAAGGATTACGAGAAGTTATCGCAGATCGGATAGTTTCGTTGCTATTTTTAAATTGTATTCATTTTGCGAGCGATAAGATTCTCGATTTCATTTCGTTCCTGCTTGGTTCGCAAAATTTTTGGCGCTGCGAGGTGGAAGAATTAGCGACGGCCGCTGAGCTAAAAAATAATCGATGCGTCGATTAATTGAGCAGAAAAAAAATGATCTAACACGACTCGATTGAATCGGTAAAAATTAATAGATTCATCGATTATATCGTATTTTTTTGAAACGGTTCGTTCGAAGTACGCAGTCTTAATGGTGGAAAAGTTTTTACCTAACATAAGCCTGCGATGGTTTTCCCCTGACAAAACTGAGCAGTAATTTCGGTAGGTATTAAAGACGAAATTGGGAAAAAAATATTTAAAAAATTCTATTACGTAAAGTTTCTGACAAATTATTATTTCCGATTTCTTATTACTACTAGAGTTAACTTTCAATTTTTGAAAAAGATATCGCAATTCGTTTGGACTTATCCAATCTCTTAAGTCTTGTTCAAAACTAATGCTGTTCATTTCATACCTAAACATTAAGTTTTATATTAATTCATTATATTTAATTTTTTCGTAAAAATTGTTCAAAAATCTGTAAATATGCGTATCTTGCATAAAAATAAATCTCTATGTGCTGTGAAAAAACTGGCGCTACATTTTAATCCAACATACCTAAAATTAAAAGTTGTAATTAGCAGGCCTGCATAATGAATATAAAAATATTCATTCGCCTTTCGCTAATTATATAAAATAGGTACTCAATAAGTAAGACAATGACGATAATTGATACTGTAATTGGTGGTGGTAAAACATAAAAACTAAATAATCGAGTCGGTCGACTAATCGAGTTTGATAAATAATAATCGATTAAACTCGATTAATCGGTGAAAGAATAATCGATTATATTTGGTCATTCTTAGTAAAAATCTGTCACTATTATCCGTGACGGCGACGTTTCTTTACGGGATGTACTTTTTGTCGGTGAAGTAGAAAACGAGGCGTGACTCTTCGGTGTGTGTACCCGTTCTCTTCTCGCTATCCTTTTCTTTTCTCTTCTTCTCCTCTTCCAAGGCTGCTCGCTAATCGGAACTGCACACTTGGTCCGACAGTCGCTTCGGTCTTGTTTTCGTTCGATATTTTCGATCGATTAGCGGTTATTTGGACACGGAAGCGCGAAAATCGAGAGTGTAATCTGTCTTACCATTTAAATACACGCCGACTGAAATAAGTTTACCTGTTCGAACTAACAAATCTTTTCTCTCGATTCCCCGCGCCGATTAATTCGTCATTATTCAACGGACAGAGACTTCACCCCTCCTTGGATCGTGCATAATTCGATAAGAGTGAAATGAAGATTGCTAAATACCGATCGCCCACGCGAAGCGAATAAAAGACTATTCGATCACCCGCCCACGCGCTTCAGCCAACTCTTGTTTCTACGTATCGACGAACCGATAATCTCGTCGACCTCTTCCTCCGTATCTTCCGCTTCCCTCCCTCTTCGGTATCGTTCTGTCAATCTTAATTTAAATTTTAAACAGCCGTTGCAGAATATTTGCGGAGGCGCAAAAATTACGCGACGGAAACAGATATTCGAGACCCACTGCGGAGAAGCCCGCGTGCAATATTAATCGGCAATTTCTCCTGCAGGGCTGACATTCGGGCATCCCGTGTATATTATACCTGTAATAGATGCGCTCCGCGGAGGCAGCGACCGCTGTATAATAATTCAGTTTTAGCGGTTGAAAGTTGGACGTGATTGCGGTTAATTTTTCATTATTATCGAATCTTCCTTGTTACAACACCGGAGATATAAAGTCGCGGCTCGGATCCAAGACTGATGCGGACGTGGGGAAATCGGCCGCGAGAGAATCGGGAATTTTCTCGAGGGCCGGATAGCCCAACTTTTCGCATATACCGTATTGCAAAATTCACCGAAAATACGCTGTATCCATTCGCTCGGAAGTGTGATGGCACGGCTGGTACTTTTATTTCCAAGTGAAACTCGCAAGCTTGCCGAAACTTTGACCAACATTCGTCTGATTCCGAGGCGAAGCGGAGGAACTTGGGGCGGGGTTGAAATTTCGAATTTGTAATCTTTCGAAAGCTCCAAATTCGCAATTTTTTGCTGGCGAAACCTTGAGTAAAGACATCGAATTTTTACGAAACTTCAAAGTTTCGAATGGTCCGAAAACCGACGCACGAAGTTCCGATAATGCGAAATTGAGAAAATTTAAAAATCCGGTACATTGAAATTTCGAATGATCCAAGATTTTCAGTTGTCTGAATTTCTAGCTTGGTTTTCACCACTTTGATCTTCCTTTGGTTCGGATTTTCAATATCTTCACATTCGTAATCCTGGTCATTCTAATACGATTTCTCAACTTCAAGTTTCGCCAGGAAATAATTCGTAATTAAGCGCTTTCGGAACTTTTCAAATTCGAGACTGCAGCCCCGCCCAAGAAAATTGCAAGCTCGGCGATTCTCCGAGGGACGTAAATGTACGAAGAAAAGGCATTTTTCCGTTATCTATGCATCTCCGCTTCCGCATTGTATCCCGTTTCTACAACAGCCGGGGGTTAAATCTCGGGGGAATGATACGACGAGTAAACTGAAACTACGCGAGTCGCGTCGATGCGTGGGTACAGAGTATATCTCTACGGAAAACAAGCAGCGACTCTCCCGCTTCTGCCGAATGTAGAAAATCTGCTGTGCGGAGCTTTCGCGTACGATAATACATGTCTGCGGATGGGAAAATAACGATGAGCCTGCACGTATAATATCGAACGAGACTGCGATCCGCAAACCGCAAAGAGATGTCTATCTAGTCGGTTTCTTGATACGTACCTTCGCGAAAGCTCTGTGGAAAATGTATGACATTGTATGCGGATGCGGGAAATCGCGAGCGACCGACCGTCGAACATCAAATTTTCCCGTAACTGGGGCGTGATTCGCGTCTGCAAAATTATTTACATGCGATGCGTCCACGCGAAAATCCGGGTAGTTTAACGACACTCCGATTTTATTCACGCGAATTCGCGACTCGCGAAAATAATTGTACGTCATTCGAGTATTTTTTTTCAATTTACGATGCATCACGAATAAATGTTTTTTTTTTTATTATTGTTTACGTCAATCGCAATATCAATTTAAGTCACAGAGAAGACCCGCACTCTTAACGTTAGTCTCCTGTTGATGTTTGAGAAATGGATCCGGCGAGTTTTTCATTATTAATTCAATCTCATAGAATAGTTGTAATTTAATATGAACTTTTAATTTGAGAGATTAAGATTCTCGGTTGATATGTCGTTGTGTTACAGATCGTGATCTTTGCGTTGAAAAATTGAAATGTCTAGAAAGAAAGAATAATTGGAGTGCTGCAACGGTTTTCTTGCCAGATACGAAGAAATGTGAAAAAATTGAAAAATCAAACGAGCGCGATCTTCCACGTAACGTAAACGCTCACCTTTTTAGAGAATCTTTCTTTCAACCTGAAAAAAATAACTTTCAAAAGGACGCCACGATGAAACATTGTAAATTATTCATTTCCGAAACACCCTAACATGCAATGTTTAAAATATGATTTTCCATTTCTTTTCAATCCACCTTATACATGCGAATATTCAGCGATGATAATTCTCTTCAAATAATTATAATACGGAAGAAGAACGTAATATCGCGACCGAGAAGTTTATACTCAACGTTTGGTAAAATACGAAATGTTCGAATCAAAAATATGGTACGAAGAAATAAATTCCCGATCGGGGTTACAAGGCGCGGAATGACTTGGAGGCACGCGAACGAGTGTCGTTTTCTCCATAATGACGGTTTGCTCGACCCGACGCGACGTCCGTGATGCGAGCCGCGGCTAAATGCAGGCGGGGAAAGCACTCCGGGAACGTTTGACCCTTTTCCGTTGACACATCCGAGGCTCGGAGAGATATCGAGCCGAGACTCATCTCTTCGAGACAATCGCGAACGAACTGCCGCGTAACACTTTCCTGACTGCCGGATATTCGCAAGTTCTTGGCGCAAAAGTCCCGCGTTTCTCTATTTCTTTCGGTATCAAGAAATCACCTGTCCAGAATCTATATGGAAATACGATAATGTAAAAATTGCGTGTCTCGATATGTTTGCGAAAGTAATTTTTGCGGTGGCTTGTTATAAAAATAAATGAGCTGAACTCCGAACCTTGTACCTTGTTACGCTAAAATAACACGCGGCTAAAATATAAAGTAAAAAAATGTTGTAATTTCTGATAATTGACCATTCCATGCATAACGTACCGTTCACACGATCGAACGACGAGTAATCAATTTTTAATTGATTATCCAATTTCGAAGAAATATTATTTTCGTTTAATCAACGTATGACGGTAGTAAATGCCCACGTAATTGGTCATCGAATCAATAGCGAGTTTCTTCACCTCCCCCAGTTTTCGCAGTTTTGTTCACATCGAAAACAACAACAACGGTCAGAATTCGCACGCCGTCATTGCCTCCGTTTACCTTTTTGACAATTTTTCTTTAAAATTTGTTTCAAACTTGGCGTCATTCGTAAATCAAGGCACGACAGATGTGCGTATATCGTATTACATTGCATTAATCTTTCCAATTCATTAAGGAATTCTTTATAGATCGCGTATCGCCTCAGTTTCGGTATCGTTCGTTGGCAGGGGGATCGCGTAGCTGTATTAATCGACGAATCCCATGTTGGCAAGAGAAGCCCCGTCTACCCGGTTTACAGTTACTCGTCCTGGGTATTCGCTGAAATTATACACGCTGATTAATGCCAAATAACATAGAAACCACGCCCCACGCGTCTCGAGGGTCTTGAAATACCTTCGACGACACCTTTGACACGTTTCGAATAGTTCGACCCCGCAATTATCCGCAGAGCGGACGGAAATCGTTCAGCGGTGAAAATCATCGCAAAAGAAAATCGACGTGCGATGAAAATTGCGGGATATGAAAAACCTGCAACTGCATTTTTCCCTGCACGAGAAAAGTTCGATGCAGGAATAATTTATCGTTGTTACTCGCAGTGTGCGACGTAAGTCGGTTTGATTATACGGTGTCTACTCAACAAATTTTTCAACTCGTTAAATCGATCCGACGGAACTGCTGAAACGAGCGGAAGTTGAATGAGTTTGAAAAGCGTGTTTTGTTCGAGAATTACAAGAGTGAAAAGGAAAAATAAGCAAAGAAAAGAAAAAAAGATGAAAATACGTAGGGGGGGGGGGGGGGGGGGGGTAAAAGTAAAGGTAAAGGGTGAAAAAGGTTTAAAAAATCGCAAAGCTGTGTAGAAGCTTTTCAGGTTTCGCAAGCTGTAAGAACGGCGTGTTAATATAGTTGGAGAGTGAGTTTGGCAGTAAATTTAGAGAAGCCCTTCTAGCTTCTCAGCCTTGTTTCGCGTCGAGTATTTTTTTTTTTTTTTTTTCTACTCCGTGCTAAAAACGGGATTATAACCCGTCGTAGAAATTGTAATGTACGTGTAGCAGTTTGCACACACCCGGTGGTTGTATAATTGTTTGGTCGGGATGTAAAAGCTGCGCTTCGCGGAATTTCTTTGTGCATATCACGTGTATAATAATGTCGCGAGTGAAATCTGCACCGTATAGTAGAGCTTCTGTGCGGTAGGCATGATAAATTCGGCACTCAAAGGTTCGACGCTAAAAGCGATAATGATCGACGAGCCTCATCCGCACGATTTTGCAGAAAATCCTCGGAGCATTCAAACCTCCCTGTTGGACTCACTCGGAGCCCGGGTTACTGCCTATTGACCCATTCGATTGGCACGTAATGACGACACCGATTTACGGATCGAGAGTTTTATCACATCCATTACAGCTCCGTTGTGCCTTTCAATTTATCGCAGAGGCTGAATTTATTCAGCATCTCGAAGCGTCTTTTCCCACGCTAAATCGATCATGTTCTTGTCAAATTGTTTCGATCTCAACATCGGCTAGGCTGCAAGTTTGCGGTATCTTTGTTAATTCGGGGTGGCCACGCGGGATTTTTACATTGGTCTTGGAAAAAGCTAAAAATATCAGTATAGCATCGTAGAAATTAGAAATGATGTTTTGAGGTAACGAGTTTACTTTTTTTCGCTGAGAAAACAAATTGGCTCAAAACGAGCTTTTTTTGTACATTACATTTGTCTTCAATTCGAATTGAATTTCAATCGAATACAGAGTTGATAAGCTGAACGATTTAGGTTTTAGTAACTCGCTAGAACTGGCCAAGTGTCAGGGAAAATTAGGTTTCAGGTTTCGGAAAACCTGGAAAAGCCATGGAAATTTTCCCAAAAATTTGTGGCCACCCTGTAATCTTGTTAAAATTTCGAGAAACGTGTACACTCTTCCAGAAAGCTCAGTTAAGTTGAGGGTAATCGCATTTCCGTTTAGGTCGGACGTAATATCCTGCGAAACGTGAGGGAAAAGCCGGACTAATGGAGCATATCGTGCCAGTGACAACTCCCGGGGCCGATGTGACGTTGATTAGATATTCCGCATACCTGCGATGATATTTACGCAGCGGGATATGTTTTCTCGTCAAGCTTATCGGCATTTATTCGCGATGAGGTATAACATCTACTAGGCAAGAAGGGACGAGTGAGATGAAATCGCTAAATATTTTCCCTGCGACCGGGAAATTCTGTTGAAAGGATTAAAACGCACCGAACGAGTGTCCGTCGATCCCTAAGTCTGATGTAATTGTTTACTGCTTTCGGAAAGTCTGTGGAATGTCTGCTTCGCTTTGCGTTATGGGTAAAAAAAAGTGTAAATTGGATAACAAACGTAACGCGAGCGATAGGCTGCTGTACAAATAAGGGTGATTTTTCACTCAACTTACAGGACTCACACCTGCACGTCACGAAACAAATGGACAAGAAACGAATCCTTCGCTATTCGTCGTTATCTCAGAGTGAACAGCTTGTAAAAAGAGCACAGAAGGATCGAAAAATTGAAGGGTCACAGTATCGAATGTTTGAAGAAGGGAAAACTTAATTCATAGAGTTTAAAAATGTTGGAATTAGAAGTATGGAGAAGTAAAAGAATAGAATACCGCACTGTAGGATCGTCGGAATTCCTCTCGAAATATAGAATCGTATACAGATTCTCTATTTTGCCGTTTTATGTTTCGACCTTTCTACGTTTCGTCATTCCGCATTTCGACTTTGTACATTAACAAATTTCTATACCAGCTTGGACTTTCCGCATTTTAAAATTCTACGAATAAGATTTTCGCGTCTATGAAAATTCGACACTCAAACTTTTTTCATCCGAAAACTTTTTCCTAACGTGCGAAGAAAAAACAAGTATATCGATCTCTTGCACTTTTCCTCATTGAATCTCCATCAGAGTGATGCATACGTTACTAACGTAGAGCGATCGGGGATGAACCCGGGACGAAGTGAAGCGTTTGTATCGAGTTACGGGAGTTTGAGCCGGGCGGAATGAAACCCGATTTGTTGTGCGGCCGGAGGTGTACCAACGACTCGGTGACCGGTGGTTGAAAATCGTCGACCGTATCGAGTAGAGAGAGAGAGGGACGCGACGCGATGCGCGGATAGCGGGCGAGAATCCCGCGGGATTTGATAGCGAGGAAGGAGTCTGTCCCATTCAGTGGGTATCCGGGAATCGGGATCAACGAGCATCGCGGCACCGCCCCAATATCCCGAGAGTTGAGAAACTCCGGAGCCACGGTAAGTCGAGACTAATGTCTGAGAGGAGGAAAATGTTTGGTGATTTAGATTGATAGCGGCGGGAATGACTGGCAAGTATCTTCTTGGCCCCATTCGCCGCGAGTCGAGGGACCCGGAGACCCGGAGGCTGCGGGGAGCGAAAGAATCAATTCCGGAGATCAGAGATACCGGGCCGACTGATCCCCGATCTCCTCCGCTTTCATTTCTACTCTCAAAGCCGATAGGAGATGGAGTACAAAGTGCGAAGGATGAACGTCGAGGGTAAAAGACCGCCGGCTTCGCCATTTGCCAAATCGATTTTTCCCCCCTCTTTTTCTTCTCCGATCATCCCTGCGTTGACCTCGCGTTAATTTTTATAATCGCGTTGTACGCAGGTGAGCCGGATCGGATCGTCGACCGGGATGCCTTCTTCGCCTATTCTTCCGCCTACCACGAACCACGCCTAGTCGAAACACCTCCTCGTCTGCATTCCAGAACCATCGTACCAGGGTCCCGTCTGTTGGTGTTGAAACGAGGAATCAAGCCTCGAGTCGACGCGGTTCGCAGCCTCGCGATGCCGAGTCCAGAAACGACTGATCCAAAGTAGGAATATCAGACCCCGGTCGCGAGAGCTGAAGATTCCGGAAATAGTATATCGTCCAACCGAAGGAGGAAAACTCGCTCTTTCACGAGTCTCAAAGTGAGCTGACGCGTACGAGCCGAAAAGAGCGATGCCTCCTTCGTTGCGCGAGATTCTTTACACAAGGTGTGGAAAAAGTATGGAAACCCTTAGAAATCTCGCGGGGTTCGGTGAAGAGAAAATTACCGTAAGGTTGAATCCTGGGTAATTTTTAACAAGGGATTCAACGGTGACCTTTTTATTTGACCTTGAACCTGGCACCAAACGTGGGGATTCCCATTTGAAAAATTAAAGTTGATCTCGAAATGACTTTGAAGATAAGGTTCAAAGTCCAATAAAAGGTCACCGTTCCTCTTGTTCAAAATTACCATAGATTTAACCTTGTCTATTTTTTTTATTCACCGAAGCCCGCGAGATTTCCGGGAATTTCCATACTCTTTCGTCACCCTGTATGACGAGGGTACGTTACGCGTATTTTCGCGAAGCACGAAATTGAGGTTAGCGTCGCATAATGTCAGATTTGTCAGCGACAGCGCACGCGCGGAGTACGGAAAAGACCACTTTCAACTCCTCCGCGCGTGCGCATTCGTAGAATCACTCGCCCGCCGTAGAAACGGGTACTTTGTGTGCGGAAAACACGCGCAAAACATGCTCGCATCACATAAAAACCACTCGAAAGAATAAATGTAGCAGTCAATTATTGCGATTGGCAATGATTCCTGCATCGCTAATTCTTCTCCCGACGCTATACCTCGTTATACGCGGAGTCGCCTTTTTCGGCAAGTTCAATGCAAATCCCCGCGGTCAGCCAAAGTTGGGTAGGTTAGCCTGTACCTACAGCGACTACTCGGGGGGCATGAATGCATAATAGATGAACGTAAGAAGTAGCTATTTCGACTTTCCTCATCCCGCAGCCGAGACACTGGATTAGCATACAATTTGAAATCGGTATCTCCCCACGTACGCCAATTTCACCGATACATTTTTCGCCCGCATAAAAGTTGTGCACATATTCTATGCGCGGTAGATAAATTGATGCGGATTCGCAGAAAGTCCGAGTTCCTCGCCGCAAACTCGATTTCGTTCGAAAACTCGAAGAGACGGTCGAGAGACGCCGCGTCGTTCCAATTTTCCAAATCGATTCTCGAAATGGGTCAGTTTTTGCATTTTGGACCACGGCCAAGGCTCGCCCGACTCGGGGACGTGTATGTACAAAGTTGCGGGAAAGCCGGATAATAAAGGGTCGATTGTAATCGCCAGCTGTTTACCTTGCATATCCAGGTTCCGGGCCTATCACCTTCCAGCGCCTGCAGCCTGCGGACAGCGATAACCGACCGATAGAAGTTGCGCAAACTAGTCGTAAGCAGCTCAAGTGGTCCTTCATCGGGAAATTGCGTCATGCCGCACCCAGCGTCGAGTTCCTAGAGCGGCAGAGAAATGCCAAGAGAATGTGAGTCGTTGGTTGAACAAGTATAAGGTAGTCGGACGCCTGTAATGCTATCAATTCAATAACTTCGGCTCTCGACCCTGTACAGACGATTATATTCCGCGATAAAATATATATTATGATATATTATAATATATTATACGCCACAATCGCGGACTAATTTTACGGGTGATTTTTTCCTTTCCAATTTCACCGCACTCGATTCATTGTCAACCGTGAATGTCGCCAGGATTACGAGAATTTCAACAATATGTGTAATACCGGGCTCTTTGTCCTTCGCAGGTAGAATTTCCAAGTGATCCAATTTCGCACCGAAGCCTTGATCTCACCAACAAGGAAGGTATTATCCCAGGTCGATCTCTCCGAATTTATTTTTTTTTTAAACATGTTACAGTAGACTGAACACTAAGCGACACGCATTTTACTTATTTTTTCCTTCTTAATTGAGATTATTAAATTGTTAATTTCTCGTTACGAGAATACTCACGGGTGAAACTGTCAAATCGCCCCTGACTCACCACCTTAAAGTGTTTAGTGGCAGATAAAAAATAAAACATGTTAAAAAAGAAAACAAATCGAAGAGATCGATCTGGGTAACCTTTCTTGCAAGAAATAGAATCAGCCCGCTTTCAAGTCTTGGCTTTATAGCTCTCCAAGTCGAAGAGTACAACATTTACATACCCGTATGCTTGAAAGTGCGATAAAAATCGTCGTTTATTACAGATCACGCATTTTCCAACGTTAGGATGCGCTTAGACGCTGACTATCGTTGGAATAGACGGCGGGATAACGGGGTGGGGAAAATGACCTGTGCAAGCTGTCTTGCAGGTTGGATCATGACTGTTAAGTTAACGAGGCGCCACGTGGTGATAATTGTAAGCGAACAATTGCACTACGCCGTCCTGGAAATAGGCATAACTTTTCTCGATATACACCCACCGCACTGTTTCGAAGGGGAATTGCGAAAGTTGGGAAGCTGCAGAAACGGATGAGGATAACGTCGCGTCGCGCTGACGTTATTGGACCGACTTGAACCCTCAAACCTTCCTACCTTTTTCCACACTCCCTCTCAACCGTTTTATATCTATCAAATAAGAATCCCTTACATCACGTGCCTCGGGATTTGGGGTGCAAGACAAGAAACGACAGACGTACTCGACGTATTCGCGTCGCAACAAATAACTCCCGTATAATCTATTCTCTGAAGAGGCTGCGGGTCGTTCCACACTCATGGAGATTCAGAAACGCGTTCGATTTCTCCCCATTATTATTTATTTTTTTTTCTGATTTCTCGTTTCTCTGTTTTCACAGAAAAAAAGAAAGTTTTGGCTTTGATCGGTTTTAGACTTTTTCAATTATTTAGATAACAAAATACTAAAAAGTCAAATAAAACTGATATCTTGAGAAGGAATGGAGTTGAATAAAAATTGGTACCGTGAGGTATTCTTTAGCCGCTAATCACGAATCTAAAATCGTATCGCGAAATCCAAAATGACGATCCCATGTGGGGAAAATTCTCTGTATATAATCCGATTTTGGTAGGAATTGGTGGGTGTAGATTTTTTTGGGTCATCGATAACGAATCCGAGGTCAGAGGTCTAAAATTTGTAATGGCAGATCCAATACAGTGGTTCAAAATAAGAAAAATGATTAGATCTTCGTGTGATGTGGTACCTGAGGGTATCTAAATCCTTAATCACGAATCTGAATTTTCAGTTCGAAATTCGAACTGGCTGTTATATTTTGTAATTGCATGCACGATAAAGTTCAATCAATTTCAATACAATTTTCATGACACGACGTGTGGAAATTGAAAAACAATCGCAGCTTGGAACAGGACGGATCGCAATCTTATACCGTTTCTCAGTTCACTGACTAATCAATTACCGATAGCACCGAATCGAAAGCACGTTTAAATTTTTTCCCGAAAGGGAAAATGAAAGATGTACGTTTTTGGCGAGACTGTAATTACTCGGACAGTTTCACCCGCTGTAATTCGTTCGTACGATCGTTCAAGCGTTCAAAGAGGTCGATGAGCTGTCCTCGGTTTCAAATTGCTGCTATAATCTGTGACGAATTGGGACTGCGGTAAAGTTCTCTCGGGCCTGCACCCCGCTTAGGTCGACTATACGCCCTAATTACTTGGCCCAACAACTGGGCAGGTTGTTCTCCCCAAAAACCGCAGTGGCCACCTGCAGCCGGCTTCGTGACAAACGGTAGTCACGGGGTCAGATTATAGGGTAGAGTGGCGGTGGCGCTATTGCCTGGCTGAAGCAGCGATTTTCAAAATTTTCCCCCAATGAAATCAGTATATACATTTACAGGGGGCTTGACGATCGATTGGGAAAATTCTGACAAGAGTTATTGCGGTGCTAATGCCAAAAGGTCGTATAACTCGTTTTTTTAATACCCAATCGTTCCGTAGACTTACTTTCAAGCTGAATATCGGGAAAAAAATATATACGCCCTTTTGGGTTTTAAAATTTTCTTCTCAATATTTAGCTTGAAAATAAGTCTACGGAACGATTGGCAATAAATGAAAAAAAAAATTATACGCCCTTTTGCATCGGCACCGCGTTATTTGTTGTTACAAAGAGTATATCCAGTGCGTAGATAGATGTTCATCGATATTACACTGATCATCGGCAGCTGATAAACGTAAAACATTATGTAGTTCGAAATGAGTTTCGTGCAAATAAAATTAGTCGGATCAGGATGAGGAAGAGGCGCGAAAAATAAGATAAAAGATTTAAAAATGATATACCAATGTTTATATACACGCGATATACTTATCCACGTGTGTTGTTATATATTATAAATTATACATTATTATTTAACAATATAGTGGCGGATCGATTCACAGCCTATACATGCACATATGAATATACATATATATATACATACATACATATATACATATATATATATATATATATATATATATATATATATATATATATATATACACATATTATTATGACTTTCCTGTTATGAATGTACAATTTGAAAACGTGTTTTACCAATACGTAGGTAATTCAATTTCGAAAGACAAAGGGCGGCGGAGCGATTCGTGCGCTAGAAATCACATACTCGTTATTCGCATTATGCAGGGAACATGACCAACTGAGATTCTAAGAATTTCGTCCCATTTCTGCTTATTACCGGCGATAGAATGTGCTGCTAAGTTTTTTCTTTCTTTTTTTTCCCATTGCTCATAGATGAAGAGAATCTGCACGAGTACATCGAACGGTAACGAACAACGATTGAATTTCCATGTCTTTAATACTGACTTGTCTCTTTGAGTTACTTTTATACCTATAACTCTTCGTTTTATTTATTTTTTTTTTTTTTGAGCACTTCACGTTCTCTCACATCTCTCACTACAAAGTGAAATCCATTCGCAAGTTGTGTCTAAACTTCGAAAAACAATGTTTCAATTCTATAACAATGTTATGTTGTAGAAAATGTTTTTTGTCTCAGGATGATTCTCAAGCCACACTAACATATTACTATCATATTAGTATTACATGTTGCGTTGTTTATTAATGAATATGAGTCTTTTAATTTATTCTCTCTACCTGTTCGTTCTTTTTACTAATTGTTACTCTTTGTTACTCTAGGAGCGGTTTATTCAGTGCCTCGTACCCCTGCAAGAATAAAAAAAATTGTTTATATTAATATTATCGCGTGTTTGTTCGTCGCTCTGTACTCTAATTACAATGGGATGTATAAATCAATGATAGTTCCAACAAGTTTTTCCCGAAAATATGAAAGGATTTGTGAAAGGGAGACTAGGCCAAGGTGCTTTTTTTTCGAGATGCAGGAAGATTAGATTAGAAATAAAATCATCTCGACATAACGAACTTGCAAATCGATAGGATAAAAAAATATACAAATTGTGAAATCATCAAACTGTACAAATACGCTGAGGCAAAAATTTCCCGAAAAAACGCCCACGAGTTAAGATTAGTCGCGTTGATAGCTTATTATTAGTTTCATATAAAAATATTTTTTCTGTATAGTATGGTATATAAATTGTTACCGTGGAGTAGAGATAAGGTGACGGGGAAAAAAGAAATTAAACTTAAAATACAGAAAACGTGGAAAAGCGTAAACTCAGGATTGGCAGAATATTAGCAAATCGTTATAAAACGAAAAAAAGTGAATCGACAGATTAATATCTTAATTCATTTTTAAGATCGGGCTAAGCTGACAGCAAATGAAAAATTGAAAGATGCAGCAAGTTTACGTTTGAAAGGGTAAAGGATAGAATTCCATTAGTCAGAAACGATCACTAGTTGCATTATGCAATCGAATCGACATGATACAGCGATCGTTGCGCAATTTTTTTTTCTTTCGCTCTTTTGTTAAGAAGCCAATTAATAATAACAAATTTGTCAATGGTTCATGCTCCCATAATACGGAGGTCGTACATTTATTCTATCTCCTCCGGGCCGTAGTGAGCTGTTAATCGAGTCCCGCAATCTCTCGGTAAAAGTTTTATATTCCAACTCAGGATTGTGCTGTCCAAAATCAAAGTCTGCCACTTCGACGGTGAACCTGGCGCGGCTCTGCATGTAGTAAGCGATACCAAAAACTATCAAAACCATAGCTGCCAGAGAGCAGGAGACAGGCACGACTATTACGGAAAGTTGGGGTTTAGTGGTAACTGTAAAAAAATAGAAAACAAAGTGTTAACTTCAATCGTGGAAAAGGCGATTCTGCGATCACCGGATCAATCCGCCACTTGCCTTTGTATATATTTATAGTCAGAGGGTAGCGTTGAATGCTGACGTCGTTTTCCAACACCACAAGGTACGTGTAGACGCTGGCTTCGAGAAAGTAATGGATTATCGGGAAGCTGCAGTTCTCCAAGATCGTACCAGCCTCGCAGGTTTCATTTCCCGTAATGTTGTAGTTACCCGGATGTATCGAAAGGCATACTTTGAAAGGACCAGAGCCTTTGCAGCTCACGTTCAAGGACAGCATCTCCCAGGGCTGAAGCCAGTTTGTACCGGAGACGGTAATGTTTGAGATGGGCGCTGAAAATATCAAAATTGAAATTGAAACCGTCGATCGCTCTGCAGCCGCAAAGCGATCTCAACTTACCTCTGACCTTGACCGTTTTCGCGAAATAACCGTAAGTCTTATTTGGATCCTGGGGAATATTAGTGGCGTTTGAGCATGTGAAGAAAGCTGAGGAATACATCGTCGCGTTAGATTCAACTTTTGGCGCTAACGATGCGGTGCTAGGCAAAGTCGTCGTAGTTGTGCTTGGCGTGGTCGATGTCGTTGTGTTTGGGACCGATGTAGTGGTGAGTGGAGCTACGGTTGTTGGCGCGGATGTGGTAGTGGTAACGGGTGGATCGTAAGAGACGACAACCAGGGCTTCGATAACTTGGGTCGTATTTACTTCCGAAAAATGGTGATTGAACGTGAAATTCGGAGACGGTCCAAACGATTTACAGTCGATAAACCAGAAGGTCATAATCGAGCTCGCACCCTTAGCCTTAACAAAGTCGTAATCACCCTTGCGAAAGTTAATTCTCAAATCTGTTGTCGAGTTGGACGAGATGTAGTCGCCATTGATGGCTTCGTTTGACTGAGTCAGTGTCATGTTGCCATTAAGAAGTTCTGGAAGACAATAATAAAGGACGAGAGTAGAGTTGGCGCGTTTGAAAATGACGAAACAGAAATAGTAAAGAAATTTTCATATCCATTAATACCTACCTGTCACTTTGTAATCAATCATCGCATTCCCAAAGACTCTCCAAATTGGCCAAATCCTCTTCTCCACAACCAGCCTCAGCCGATACGATCCAACGCTGTTTCTATCAACTGGATATGTGACGGTCCAATAAGAAGTTGTGTTCCCTGTGTTTGGGGACTAGAGAGGTAAAATATCCCGTTATTATTTCAACGGAAGCTCATCAAACTCGACTTTTATTTCCAGAACAAAAATCAGCGCCTATATTATCGTTAACAAACCGTATACTCATGCGGATTCAACGCGTCATCTTTCCAGATATATGAAAAAGTTCCCGATGGTCTGCTTCCGTCATCCCAGTAGATATCAGCTCTGAAGGTTATCGAGCCCCCAAGTATGGTGGGTCCGTCGTTCGATACGACTACACGTTGGCTCGAGACATGGACTGGAAGCGAGCGAGAGTTTGTTAGTGAAATTGAAACGAGGTAAAGAATGAGAAGATTATAACTGCCAAGCAATAGCAAGCCGAGAACTTGTCATTGAGTAAGTTAACCTCCAACGTGAGGTCTTTTTCCTTTTACAGTAAGATCACCTTCGAATTTAACGAGTGTGAAGACAATTTTTCGGAGGCTGTAAAATTTTGAAGGATTTGTTTAACACGACAGGAGAGTGAAACGACGATACGTACTTACCTTGAGTCATAAATTGGATAATTAAGGCTGCAATGAAACAATCACTGTACACGGCTCGCATATTGAACGCCGAAAGCGTCACGGTGAAAAAACCGAACTGTTAAAAATGCGAAGAATCTCTTATCCAATTCTTATTGTTATTCTATTACTATTACAATTTTATTGTGACAAACTGCGTTGTTTGACGTTTTCAGACGGCTAGGGAAGTCGCCATTTTCGTTGTGCTCAGCAGTCAGCCTCCGTCAGGCAGGCGCCTTTGTATCTTATCGCTTCCAGCTGTAACGTCACTTTGCGGCAGGATCGTCAACTACTTTCAAACCCTTGAAATACGCCGACAATCATCGTTCTGCGATCGCGTGCGTCTGTTCCTCTCGTTATTTAGTTACGGATTGGACAATCGCGGACACGAGTCATCTGATAATTAATTTTCAGCTCCATTTAATTATCATTTTCCACCGTGAGACATTGCGGAACGCTAGTTGAGTCCTAACGCTCATCTTAAGGTAGTCAATTGCTTCACCATTCGCATCTGCGCGTAACCACAGTTGAGACACATTCGGTCCAATCGGTTCTGGCGTCCGCCTTAGCGCAGGCAACTGCTTCAACTTTCACATCTTCCTGTATTTACAGTTGCCTACGTGCAGGCAGAGCCAGAATTTCCTGTACGCCTTTCGCGAAAAACTAGCAGAACTCCTGTAGAATAAGTGATTCAAAATGTGAATCAATTACTTATGTATATGTATAACTCGGAAAATGTTGCACAGAAAATAAAATACGATGTAAAACGGTATTTAACGTTTCAACATTATTGCATGATCGGATTTCGATTTCTGTTACTTGAAAAATCGCAGGGAGAATTAGTATGCGAAAAAATTTTAAATCAACCTTGGGGAGAAAAAAAAATAAAAATAGGACGCTGAAGAATACCAAATGTAGCACGTCCACCTGTACGTACGGATAGTAATAGAATTTGTTATCTTTACCAAATTCAGTATCTCGTTTCATTTCCTTTCCTTCCCCCCTTTTTTTACATTTTTTTTTTTTTTTTTTTCTCTTTTGGACAGCTTCCAACACAACCTTGCCCCGCAGCGAATATTTGACGAATACGGTAAGAAAACGAATATAATCGAAACGAAAGGAAAGTCGGGCGATATATCGTCGGAGATTGAGTAAAGAATGGGACGGGTGGAGGTGGATAAAGAATATCGCTGTGGCCCGCAGCTGGTTACACTGGAAATCAATCAGAAGTGAAGAGGAAAAATAAGCGCGTACCGCGCGTGGCTGTGTGTTGTAAGAACGCTTATGAGTAAGTGAGATTGGTTTGTTCTCGGTTTCCGTTACCAGGATACCGCCGCGTCACCCGCGATAAGCGGCTCCGTCTGCGTCGACCTGCCCACCTTACCGAACTGGTTCACCCTCCTGACGCCCGGGCGTTAAAGGCTTCCAATGTTCGCACTCAACCACCTGCTGAGTTCGATTCTGCGGGGAATCCGCAGGACTTGAATTCGCACGCGGTAACGAGAGTGCAGTTACAGGTACGAGGAAGCCGCTGCATCGGGGATTCGTGACTTTTTGCCTGGATCGCGTCACCGAGAAAAGAATTTACTCGCTGCTAACAATCGTGTATTTGGATAAGACGAAGTAAATGTTTTCTAACTATTATCAGATTTTAGTTGAGCCAAGTAATGATCAACAGAAATTTTTCAATAGTTTACAAATCGTATTTGGCTCAAGCAAAACTCGATAACAATAACGAAACATTTATTTCGTCGTATAAAAATATACGTTTGTTAACGGTAAATAAAGTCTTTTCTCAATGCGGTAATTAGCATTGGGAAAAATTTTCATTTCCCATTTCGTCGGTGGTCCTGACAATGCTTCGTTAATAATTATAATTGCCCGCGTTATACGTGGAGGGTAATAAAACCACATCTAATCGATGATAGCAGATAACTTTTTTTTTATCACCTGATCACCGCAGGAGACGGGAATTGAGCACAATTATTGCGGATATGTGGGAGCAATGCACCAACCGCTGAGTTGGTTATTCAATTGTATACGCAGGGTGTAATGACGTGGAGGCTATAAAAAAAGAATGCAGCCGAAAATTAAAACAACGAAACCGAATGAATTGGTATCGGGAATAAAAAGAAAGAGAAAAAAAAAATTACGCACAAATGTGGTGAGAAATTTATGCGATAATTACGACGCGTCGTGGCGAGATCGTATAGTTGTAAGAAGCTTTTCTTTCTCAGTAAGGGAACCGTTTATTATACCTCATAATTCACCCATTTTATTCCCCTACTATTCCATTATTCCATTACCATTTATTGCTAATAAACTCCAAACTAATAACTACCCGGAACCAAATTCTAGAAGCCGAAGAATGCAGAGCGACGTTCTCCGGTTTGACAGACGCGTAGACGGGGGATAATTATTCATCACCGATTGTTATACAGAGCAATTAAACTTGCGGCTAATTGCTTTCCCCGTTTTTCACGCGAGAGAAATCAATCCTGGAGCATATCCTTCGCGCTGAAATTAGCGCGTGTCAACGTGAGAAAAGGGAAGGGACGGACAACTGATTTATGCGGCACCTCCGCAATACCTTCGTAAATTTCGGAAACCCGGTCCCGGGCAGCGGCCCATGCGTCAGAAAATTTCAGGCAAGCTAAATTAAAAGTTTCATTTCGCAACGAGACGTGCTTCCGAACTGACTGTAATTAACGTCGAATGCATTCCTCCAGCGACGCGACGACGTTTCTACGTGACGTGCGCCGTTGTTCCCTCGACGAATACGCTTCTCCGTCACCTCGCCAAATTACCTTTCGCAAAACAATTGCAACGCGGTACCGGATCACTCGACGCCCTCGTTGGTCGGCTCTACGACCCGAGGTCAGAAGGGTCCTTCAGGACTCGCCGCAGGATCCGCGGGAGAACGCGAATAAGACGATTCCGACAGCGAGAGCGAGGAGCCGAGCTGATTTTGACGGACGTAATCGAATCGCTCCCGAGGGACGGCAGCTGTCGGAGCGCAGTTGTTCGATCGGTGGATGATTGAATCGATTCGGGCGACGATTCAACGGTGCAATTTTATTCCTATTGCAATATTCGACGTATGCCGCGAAACGACGCGCTGTTTTTTCTTTCCAGGTCCCAAGATTGAGTATTTGTCGTTCCGTGGTTTCATTCTGCTCGAGCTGAGTTTTCCGTTACTTTGTTAATTTTTTTTCTCTGTTTATCTTTTTATTTTCTTTTTTTTTTGCGCAATGAAACCGCGAGTTTTCGACCCATGGAGACTGGAGTAAGGGAGTCCAATCTTCGTAACTTTGTTCCGGCATCATAAATCCGTACAATAACACGAAGATGAAGTTAGTAACTCAACCTCGTTATTTTATTTTTTTCAATAAAGATACACAATTAGAGAGCATCATATTTTTTTTCCATCTTTGCTAATTGTAAGTGATATGCGATGAATTTGATTAACCTAACTTGATACGATAACGGTAATTGAGACCTTTGTTTTAGGAGCAATCTAATTTCTCCGACGAACTTCACTTCGGAAATTTAAGACGACGTCGCTGCTTTGGATGTAATCTAAAACTACTAAACGACAAATTTTCGTTGGCGAATTATTCGCATACTCCTCGATAGAGATTAATGAACTGCTTAATTTACTATGTAGTCAGAGTCTCCGTGTTTCGAGCCTGCAACAGCAATTCGCGAGATCTCCGCGTCGCTCTCCAACTCGATTCTCCCCGTGATAAACAGACCGCCTTGGCTTGGCCAATTCTCGCCAAAGTCTCATTAGCGGTCTCTCAACTTTGCCGCTGTTGCTCTCACCCATTTCCCAACTCGCTAATCACTTCGCCCAACGCCGTGATAAACACACGCCACGTCGCAATTACAGGTATCGAATAATAAGCAGCTCGGTTCTCATCTGGCAAATGCATCCTGCAGGCCACACCCTGATAAATATGATATACATGCGGTATTCCATTTGATCCAAACGAATTAAAATTTTTTTTTTTAAAGATTAATGAAATTTGAGTGTGCGGTGAAACAAACATTGCACAATACAATTTGCCAATATCGGTTCAAACCACTATTTTATCAGTCATCTGCATTATTAATGGAATTGAATTAACCCGTTCGTTTTTTTTTTTTTTTTGTACACTATAGTCCGCAATCTCGATTTTTGTTTTTTACAATTATCTCGAGATATGCTGCACATTAAATAATTGTCAAGTGTATAATATAGGGTTAAAATTTCGTGACAAATCGATTGCCGTTATAAATTTTTTTAGAATTGTTCTCACACTACGAGAGAAACACAAATTATAAAGTGAAAAAAGAAAACTCAATTTCCAAAACATTTCCAAAACATCTGAATATCGTCGAAAGAGTATTTCTTCGCTAAAATAAAAGCATTTCGAGTATATATTTCCATTTTAAAGTAAAGGGGTCAACACACATCTTCGCGAACAGAATAATCATCAAATGATCGGAAGAGATGAACTATAAGAGAAGTAACGAAAGGTCCTCGAGCTTCGCCTTAAGCGTAAATGGGAATTTTCATGCTTGGACACGTTTCTGGTTTTTGAAAACCAGTTTTCAAACAACGAAAGGATAAGAAGAGAAATACGGAGATCATGCGCGTCAAGTCTGATGAGATTCGAACAACGCCGCGTGACGATATGTATATACGAGTATAACGGTACAAAGAGCAGGGGCGTATAATCCTTTACTCCGACTGCCGTTAGACTAGCACGTTAACTTGTAAACGTATTTTCGACCCCGCTTTTCTCGCTTCTCGACGTTGGAAATTTCACTCAGCGGTACCAGTTAATGCCGGGACATTAACGCTCTGAAAGAGCCGGATAACTCGACTGTTATGCAGGCTGCGTCCCAAGTGTGCCTGCAAAAGTCATAACGTGGCACAGGGTTCGAATCATCGTTGCCGGGAAGACGGCAAGGATTCCCGGCAAAATAAAGTAAAAGAAGAAATGTCGGAAAAAGTGATGCTAATATTTTCTCGTTTCTTCGCTCTTTGAACACGGTTCCTTTTATTTTCCCTCATTCTCAAGTTTACAGACCCGCATTTTTCTCGCGATTTTGAAAGAAAGGAAAAAAACGTATATATGTATATAATTGCCGAACCGTCCCCCTCGTCTCATCGCGATTTCCTGCACCCAATGTTCTGCCGCTTGTTTTGCCAGCTCGTTCCGTTTCTGCGGTGCGAGCGGGGCGGGCGGTTAAAGCGCGAATAGTCGAAATTCGCGCCTGCGTCGGGCCGAGCCGCGTGGTGGTGGTTTGTCGGTATATAGGAGCGTGCAGCAGCCCCCACGTTTCGCATTGCACCCTCAAGCTCTTCTCCCAAAGGACGTCAACAATCGGAATAAAGCTCTGAGTTAATATCGACGCCGGGGGTTTATTCAAGGATCGGAAGGATCGATAATTAACTGCGATATTAGAAAAGTTTCATTTGCAATCGATCAAACGAGAGACGAGAGACGAGAAAGAGAAGGAGTTGGAAATAAGAAGAAGGCTACAATTTCGACGAAACCGGTTTTCGCACCTTGTAGATAATAGTACTGATAACAATAATATACACGTTGCACATCATCGTCGGAAGGAGAGAGAGAGAGAGAAAGGGAGAGAGAGAGAGAGAGAGAAAGGGAAGAAAGGACGGAACGCAGCGTATCAACGTTTGCGAATTAAATAAATGTGCAGAATAAAAGCTCGGACCTAGAATACAGCGGAGGAGGAGAGTTGAGATCGTAATATTTGACCCGGCAAAGAATCAAGAGTCTAATCGGAATAATAAAAACATTAAAGATAAACGATCAAGAAGAAGCTATTCAAAATTACTGTTACTGGAAGATTTTGCTTTACATATACATGATAAAATTAAACACCGTCTAAATTCGTCATCGATATAATCGGAAATAAGCGAAGAGATTTGAGACTCTCGTTTCGATCAAGAAAATTACGAAAAATTTATTCGAACAAACTAGAGTCCCATATTTTTTTTTTTTTTTTTGCGTTTACCTTTTCCGCACAATTGGAGATCCCGAATTTCGTTCCCAATAATTGTTTACTCTCTGTCTTTTACCGTTCTCTTCCGAGCCCAGCTTTGATAAGATTTTCCCGAATCCAGACTCCGTCAGTAAAAAGAAAAAGTTGTTGGAATAAATAAAAAATACACACTCGCGCACGCAAAAAGGCTAACTCGCCGCTTAAACCAATCGTACAACCGTGGCCGTAGAGAACAAGTTCGTGAATAAACAGTGAGAAACGAGGGGATATAAGATAATGGGGGTGTCGTTGATCCCCGTGTTGCTGGTGAGTCTGGCCGTGGCGACTGCCAGCGGACACGCGATGGCCAAAAGAAGCGCCGCCGGAAGTGGACCTGCGGCCTTCGACTATCCCGATTATCCGGCGGCGAAGTACGACGAGTATCCGGTAAGTCGGACGGTTTTTCCGTTAAATTTGTTGCGAAACAAAATTTTACTATCATTTTTAAATTGCGAAACTTGACTGTAAATTTTTCTGAGCGTTTTCAATTTTTTATTTATTTTTTATTCTTGTCGGTGGTCTTGATGATACCTAATTACGTGTACAGTGTGTTAGAGTTCGTCGGAAAAATATTATTGGCTATTTTTCATCGTGGTATCTCATAAAAAATTTCTTTAGCTTGAAAGGAAGATTCTGTGAAAAGATGAGCGTTTTACGTTTAGTGGAAAATCGCGGTCCGTTGAATTTTCGCTTTTTTACATTTCTTTCAATTCAAGATGTGTGGTGAATAAACGTTTTTTTTTATCGATTACATCAATCACAATATCAATTTACGTCACAAAGAAGACCCAGACTTGCAATGTCAAGTCTCCAGTTGATCTTAAGAAGTTTATCTAACGATTTTTCATTATTAATTCAATCTCATAGAATAGTTGTAATTTAATATGAACTTTTGATTTAGGAAAATAAGATTCCCGGTTGATATATCGTTGTGTTATGGATCTTAATCTTTCGGTTGAATGTAAATGTCAGGAAAGAGATGATAATTGAAGTGCTACAACGTGTTTCTTCACGAATTGAAATAAGTGTGAAAAAAAAAAATGAAAAATCAAATCACCGCGATCTTCCACATAACGTAAAACCTTCATCATTTGACAGAATCTTTCTTTTAACCTATACAAACTTTTGAGAGGATCCGACGGTAGAAAATTGTAAATTATTTTTTTTTCAATCAGTTTGAAATATTTTCAACTGTACTGCAAGAATATGTTCATATTATAGAAGAAAAAGAAATCCCCTGGAAATATAAGAATTTTCGGATAATATTTTGAAATTTTCAATGTTTTTTAATTGTTTATTTATTAAACAATTAAACTATAAAAATGATTTCTGTTATCGCGTCGAGTTGGAAGTATAAACATTGTTTCCAAGCATCGAAATGATTTTTTCGGGTCATTTAAGTTTATAATGAAAAAAGAAAAAAATCAAAAACATGGAAAATTTCAACGTAGGTATTTTATATTTAAAATTTCAATCGCTTTCCAGCACATGTTAATATTGACTGAAAATTTTTGTACATGCAAACGATTTTTTTTTTCTCATATACTATGCACAGATTTTTCGGGAGCAATCGAAAAATTCCAAAATAACCAAAATAACAGAAAGCCCTGATAGACATACTTAAGCCTGGCAGGTTGAACTAATTTCGTGGTAATTAAGGAGTAAAATTAGGAACCTGCCGGCAATTTCTCCCACGTAACAGAATCCGGACAACACACAACCGACATTTGATCAGGTTTCGCGTTGTTCGTAATACGATCGGATTTAACGTCAAGTTCGCGTATATGGTACTGAAAAATTCTGACGAGTCAAAAATCGAATGACAAATCATTTTTCTGCCGAAGCGATCCTCGAGTTCGCATCCGAGATGAAATTCGGTCGATATATGACGGGGGCGAAAAACGGGACGTGTGATTCGGCAGATCCTTACACTCCGAACAATAATCATGTGTTCACGAGAGCGATTCGTTGTGAATAATGGCCGCCTCTTCCGAAAACTCTCCTAATTAATCAATCCAGCTGTCGCGGAACGAACCGCGATTATACATGCGAAGTAATTGTATTCGCAGAGACGTTGTTTATGCCTTCGATGTTCTCGTTTCGGCACGGACAAAAGCTGCTTCCAGTTTTCGTGACCCGGTAACAGGTGGCCGAGTTGAGCGTGGTGAATTTTCGCAAAGCGCGTCCGTAAGTTTCGTTCTCGCGAGTCTATATCCGATCTGCGCCGAGAAACGCCGTACGAACGACCAAAAATAAAATGTTTTCAATCGAATCGATTATCTTTTACCGATCGATCCATCATTCTACGCATATAACAAATTAATCGACGATAGACGCGTGGTTCTAAAATATTATCTAATTACACAAACAGTCACGAATTTTTGGGGATCTTGTCGAATTCGTCGGTGATCGCCTTAATCGCCACCGTGCGGAAAATCGCTCTGGCAATTCGTGAGATAAGACGAAAAAATAATGGAAAGAAGTAAAAGGCGAGCGAATTATTTTGGGGTGGGAGGGAAACGAAAGACATTCCGTCGCTCGTGCATTAAGCCGAATAAAATTGAAATTTTTTTTTGCCAATATCTCGCTGCGGAAAAAGACATCAGCTCGCTCTCAATGTTTTACATATATATACGCATATATATGTATCTATATACACATACTTTTTTTTAGCAATATAGGCCGCTGATTGCCGCTCGTGTTTCGAAGATGCCGGAAATTTTTTTCGATTATACAATATTACGTAGGTGTGTATATTTGCGCCCTTCGAAATTTCTTCTTCCCTTTTTGCGCTTCGATCGGCTGATAATTAATTTCAACTTTTACTCACCCGCGTATTTATTTCACGATAACAAGACAACTCTTTATTGGAAATTAATAAGCTGGAAAACGAGCTCTCGTTGCGTATTGAAATAATTTTGCAAAGATAAATACGAAAACTTATGTATCTTTTACTCTTTGCAGGTAGGGTTTTTCTTTCTCGAATTTCAGTGTCTCTGATCGATATTATTTGCGGCTTTGGAAGAGAGAAAAGGAGTTGATTTGAGAAATTGGCTAATTAGTGGATGTACGAAGGTCCGAATTAATTGTCTTTATGATATAATTGACAAAAGGCTCGTTACGCCGCGTTCCCTTGATGAAAAAAAAGCAATGAAAAAAAAAAGAAACGACGTAATTTATATCGTACAACTGATTAAACATGTCTTAAATCGACCGAAAATTAAATTTCTTCTGATCCGTTGTGGAATTAGTTTAATAACTAATTACGCACAGAGAAGAATATAAATTATTACGATTGTGTAAAAATGAACAGGTATCGCGGAAAATTGTGCGTCGATTTCAAAATCGTTTTTCGCCCACTTGTCAATCGAAAGAGCAGCTTGAATTCCGTTTCACAACGCGAGCGAAATATGAGAAGAATTGCTCGTTGATTTCGCTTTTTCCTTTTTCGGTTGTCTTCCTCTCGAAGTTTGACAAAAAAAGTCCCTCCCACATCTCGCAGGCATAAAGCGAATAATATAAATCGATAAAAGGCATAGAAGCAAAAAAGAAGAAGAAGAAGAAGAAGAAAAAGAAGAAGGAAACAGGGGATCGTCCATCCGTCAGAGGGAAGAACGCGAGGCTGCAGATCGCATACAGGAGAATCGTAAACTTATTGTTGTTAGGAAAAGGAGGCGGAGGAGGAGGAGGAAAACGGGAAAGAACCGAGAAGGAAATTTTGTAGCTGAACTTTATACTCGAGTGGGCTAGGCGCGTTTCTTCTTCCGTTGCTCGTCCGTCGAGGGGAATAAAAATAAAAATAAAAATAAGAATGTGAAAAGGAAAAGGAAAACACGCGCGGTGTGATTGTAACAACATTCCTTGCTGTGCGAGCGGTATGATTTAGCAGCGTTTCGTTTCACTCTATTGTAGCGAAATCGAAAATGGTGGTAGATACATACTCCAACTTTGTGCGAATTCATACCAGATTTTTTTGATTTTTTTTCCTCTTTTTAGGGGCTGTTTACCTTCCTTCATCCTTATTTCTCAGTGAGTTTCGCTCGTTTTTGTTACTGTTTTCGAAAGATACGGCAAAGAATAGAGTTAAATTATTCGAAAATAAGAAAATCCGCGGAATATCTAACCGTGCAGCGGGATTTTACGCGTACGTATCTCGCCTCGAATCTCCTACGTGAAAGTGCTTTGTGTTGGGGAATGTCGAGGACAGGCTTTTCCGAAGCGAAATTCCGAACCGCAAAACGCGAGACACGCCCGTGTTCATCCACGCAAAATTTGACATTCGCGTCCTCGTCAAAACCACTCTTTTAGCGCCGGCTTGCCGAGGCTTTGAATAACAAAGACGCGGGTAAGCTTCTTCATCTCGAGATCCGATTTCTCTGTTACATTCACCGCATTTCCACTGATTTTTTTTAAGCATATTTATTTTTATACTCGCGTGTAAAACTTTTAGACTCACTTTCCCGCGGTTGTAATAGAATTTCAGGCCCGGCGCGTTAGGTGAAAAAAGTGTTGAAACAAAAATTTCGCGAAACAAATTAGGTTTGAACAGCAGCCGTAGTCAAGCTATTGAATTTATTTACATCTGTATGAAAGAAAGTAGTCGTAAACATTGTGAAATGAATTTTTGTTCGCTGAATTTATATTAAAAGAACATTTTATTTGGATGATTTGTACAATATTAATTCTCCGATGAAACGAGATATTTTTCACCATAATCGGACAAACTTGATAATTTTTTTGTATGAAAAATATTTTAACGATGCGATTGATTCTTTGACCTTGATTATACAAGAAGGTATTTATGGATTGAAATTCACTGGTTTTGAATTTTTTTCTCAAATAACAAGGACGTTTTTAAACTACATTTAATTCGATTAATGTATAAGTACGACTTTTCAAACTTTCTTTAAGATGAAAATTTTCTACCAACTCTAGCGCTTTGTCAAATTCGTATACTTAAGGCTTGTGGAAATTGATGAAAGTCGACTCGCTTGCGTAAATAAAGTTCATAAAACTTCCTCCAGAGTATTGGAAGTTTTATTCGGGATTCACCATATCGATTTACAAATACAATAAATTTACTAAAAAATTCTTGAAATTCAAATTACTTTTTTTTTGTGCAATCCTTATAAATTTTAATAAAAGCAAGAATTTTTATTACAAATTTGAAACAAATACATGGTAATTCAAGTCGCTACACCGAATTTGTAAACTGACAACTCTTTTGTACGGTAAATGTGTTCGTAAATACAGAATGACAGACGATGCGATATCCGCACTTCTTGATCTCGGGCTCCTTGAAATTCGAATGCACCGCAACGCGAGAGAAAACATTTCACTGAAATGCGAAGAAATTCGTCACTTGGCAAATTCGCGGGTGCGTCGAGAAGGGTTTTTGGCAGGTCTGGATCTTTTCGCAGTCTGCAGTGCAGATGGCGAGCTATGGTTAATCACTTTCCATGGTAATGAGCGCAGAACAGCTCGGCCGAATGCGAGGCGCGGGTTGGCTGCTAATTAGAAAGCAACCCTTGACTTCGACCCGGGGCGAATCTCAATTGGACGGGACTCAATTATACGCGCGATGCCGGAGCGAGCTGATCGCGTGGAGTCGAGGAGTAAACGCGGCCGATTCCCACGCTCCGAGGATAAAAAATTGCAGATAAGGATTCGTTTGAGAAATAAATTCTCACTCAGGTTCAATCTGCAGCTTTATAGCATTTGAAAGCTGTTCGATTCGCGCGTTCTGCATGGAATCTCTTGAATCGTTCTCCCGAAAGTCAAACATCAAAGGGTATCCTTATAGCAATTAAGAGGCTGAATTGACTTTGCTGTATAATTAATAATTACAGTTAAACGAATCGCGCAGCGAGCCGGACTGTCGGATGGATATCTCGTCGTTTGTCAAGGTTGTGATAATATATTCGGTAAGGATTCTGCATAAATGAGCAAAATTGTAAGGAGGAACGTCGTCGAATCAAAAGCGAGAATAAGGTTTCAATTGAGTTGGGGAGTTGAGTTAATTTTAACTCTAGCTTTGGAATGACATTTTCCAGTAAAGTGCGTAGGATTTTATAAAGATATTAAATTTTACAAAATGTTTTTTTTTTTATTGTCTTAAGGAAAGAAAGGGGCATGAAATCGGTAAATTTCACAATCAATCGAACAAATCCTAAATACTGTACTAGAAAATATCATTGCAAAGCTAGAGTCGAAATTTAAGGTTGATGGGTTGAAAATTGAAAAACATCGTTTCATTTTATCGACCACTCCATCGGCATTTTGTTTTACAATAATTAAGAAGGGAAATTTTCTTGTACTTCAAGACTTATATCAACATGTATGAAAAACAGAATTGAAAAATATCAATTTATATTTCTTGATAAATTGGAAAAACTGAGCCTTGATTTCGCGTACGCAAAGTAATACCACCCCTTATCAATCTAGGCGAATATCGATTGAACGGAAACCGTGTTCTCTTAATACGGAACTCATTTCAAAGCTGCAGAATCGCGTAATTTCAATTAATAATACGTCGCTCGAGTTTTCTCCGCCAATAGATTGTCCGGCAGTTGCATGAACGTGAGAAGTAGAAAAAATAAGTCAGCGACGAGTTGAGGAAACTTATGCAAAGGATAGAAATGGAGATTCTTTAATTTCAATTCCCCAATGACGGAGAGAAGTATAGTATCAGAGGCGTTAAATCATGTTGAAACCGATAGCTTCACTCTCTGCAAAGTAATTTCGCGTTATCGGATATTCCAACTGCATATATATGTACACACACACACACACACACACACACACACGCATATATGTATGGGTATTAATTTATCTCGAAAAAACAATTTCTCCTCGGGGTAAAATGAGGAAAAACGAAGTCTTCGTGACATAACGACCCTTATCTCGCGGCGTCGTTTCCTTTCTCTTTCTCTCCTCGCGTTCTCTCATTTCTGCAAAAGGAACTGCTCCACCTCTCATCTCGCAGATTGCATATAAAACAGCCGGGAGAATTCTATTCTGACGCCCCAAGACGTATAAAGTATCTACATGTATAGTGTATTCGCAGGTATATGCGCGTTGATCGATTCAATCGGGCTCTAAATCAGCACCTGCAGATTTCTGCTGCATTGCTTGAAATTACTACTTGCGCGCTGAAATTCAACGCTTCGTTACTTCTCGCAAGCTCGCGTGTCTCATTGTCAGTGAGAAAAGCTACATTTGCGAGAGAAAATTCACAACCTTGTATTTATCCAACGGGGCAAATTCTCCAAATGACGAGAATGAGAATTTTTTTTTTCTTTTTATTTACTAATGATCCAACCCCTCTCGAATTTCGAAGTCCTCACGAATGGAAACGATTATTTGAGTCAAGTGATGTTAAGATTTAATTAAATGTTACAGTTAAACGCGGCGAAGACGATAATTACTAAATTCAACAAAATACTTTTGCCGAACGAGATACTTGCGACGACTTAAGTCAGAATTGAATCAAGCCTTTGAACGATCATGCTAGCTATCAATTTATTCAAGATAACACGGCGCGAGTTCCTTGCAATATTGTGAATTTTAAAATTTTCAAGCGATTCAAGCGAACGGACTCCGACAAAATGTATTTTGCTGATTCAAGAATTTCTTTCCCACCGTCAGCTCGAAGCGATTTCACCCCCAAGCATCTTCCGCTGGCCTGCATACAGCAGGGCGGTGTTGGGGTCGTTTATCACCTGTTACACGGCCCGTCAGTCGCGCCGCTCTTATTCGGGGCGCCGCTAACGTTTAGCGGCTCGTTCCAGCCCGCATTCAAATGATTTATACCGCAGGCGCGATTCTGCGAAATCGCCGGGGTTTCGCGCATCGAGAAACGGAAATACGAAAATTCATCACACCGGCTCCCGGACTCCGTCTCGCGTCAAGGATGCTCCGCTTCCTGCAGCAGGACTCGCCGGCTCTTCACCGTCAATGAAGTACGTGTTTCCACTCCGCGATATTACTCGACTTCATTTGTATCCTTTACCCGTCGTCTTCTTCGCCTCGGGTATAACAATATCTCGAATTTCTAGACTCTCTGCATTATTTCACACCCCTCGTTGTCCCGATTGAATCGGAAATTGCAACGACGAAGATGAGACTTTATCAATTTCATCAATCGCGTGTTCCTGGTAAAATACCGTACAATTTTCGCTGAAAATTTTCAACTTCTATTTTGAAGAAATTGTCTCGTTACCGTATGTCGAACGGATCGCTTTGAGGGGAATTACTTTATTGGGAAAAAAAAATATTCTCTGCTTCCAAAATTTTATCAAACGAATCAACGATCTGAGACAGAGAAGGATAGATTTCCAGAGAAAGTTGTAAAAGAACAGCGAGACCATGCCGAGGATTACACTTCGGGATTTGAGGCACGCTTACCGCGCAGGGAGTTGAAGAATCATGAAAATTAGCGAGTCGACGTTGTCGGATGTAAGTGAATTACGCGGGGCGCAGTTATTCAGGTCCGTTAATTCGCATATGATAGACACGGCGTTTTACCGGGACTCAATTATACACCCTTGCCTACAGGTTGATAATACCGGGGAACAATATTATGAGGTAGTAGATATAGCTCGACGTATTACCGACGGTATAAGCCATTAATGCTGTGCGGGGTTTATTGCGTTAGTTACGCCGTTGAATCACCGCGCGCTGAAATACACTCCGTGATTTTATACGGAGCGATGCATAGAATCGGGGACGCAGGTGGCTGCAGATTTATCCAATAATAAAAATTGCAGGAAAACGCGAAACGGTACTTTTCATTCGATGGAATCGACAAGGAGAATCATCGGCTGTCGAAGAAAGCACATCCCGCGGAAAATCCCGGGCTACGTTATAAGCCGGATAAACGCGGCGTCACGATCGGTGAAAAGTTCGCGGAGTTTGCTAAATTTTGGCAAACCGAAGCGTTTGTCTTCAGACGATTTCATTGGCAGCCAAGTTTCGAACCCGGCCGGTTAAGGTCGTGTAGTACTCCCACCCTTACCGACCGGGCAAAATCGATTACCATTTTTCATCCCATATTTAATTCCAATCGGTCACGCTTCACAATATTCAAACAATCAATTTTGGTCGGAAGAACTGAGCGAGTTTTTTATGTGGTCCTTAAATAATACCTAGATCCTTTCTTTGATAGATTTTTAGATCTCATTTTTGAAGCAAAATATCACTTTTGGGGTGAGTCTGACCGTTATGCAATTCTACAGAGGTGTGACCGGCTAAGGTTACATAAACAAACGAACGCAAAGGGTTCAAATTTCGACGCTACATCGCACTTTTCTAGCAGAATTCAAGAAAGCTACTCATACCTAGCAAATCGTTAAAAAATATGCAGTTTTTTGACACGTGTTACGACATTCAGACATTTCCCGCATTTTAGGGGTTAAAAAGTGAATTCAGAAAGAATGAGGAATAAAATGAGCCATCGCGAGACTGTTTTGATGCAATATCGAGGTCGCCAGACGAGAACTAGAAATTACAACAAGTAATTTAGAACAATAATAAAAAATTTGAAACTACCATAATTCTTGAATTGTAATAACTCCAATTTGCAGCTGCAAACGCGGCGATAGAACAGCTTACGATCAGCTGCGACAGCTAGGAAAGACCGATCGCAAATTGACTTGTCATTGAACCGACAGTGGCTTAAAGGTTACGGAATGGTCACTTAGCGGAAAGCCGCGCTTTTAGCGAGCTTTTTGCGGTGACGACGACGATAAGCCGGACAGCCGTGTTCAAGTTTTATTTCGCACATTTCTGCCCAAGGATCAGCAGAGCAGGTACAGAATACACGAAGCGCGGTGCAATTCGTATCCAAAGTTGCACAGAGGGCCAAAATTGGACCGATTTACCCCCCCTCCCGAGGGGCTCGGAGTGAATTCCTTTTTTTTTTTTTTCTCTCCTTCTCTGAAACCGCCCGCAGGTGCAAAACGACAGCAAGTCGGCCGAATTGGCGATTCCTCGGGTCTTCCTGCGGAGCGGCGGGACAATCATCCGCTGATGAGAGTGTCTCGGGTGAAGGGTTCTCTTTCTAATTTATGACGCGTCCCTTTGGCCGGCGAGTGCGTCATTAGGCGTTTCCGTAATCGTCCGAAAGACGTGCGAGGGTCTGTCTTACACGCCCGGGCGTGAATGCGAATGTGACGTTTCCGCTTCGAAAGCTTCCTCCGGGAGATTGGACAAGTCTAATTCGCCCACCGCCTCACGGAGCCTCGGACTTTTCGACACCTCTTTTTGCTTCTCGGGATCCTCGGCTTTTTCGTTGTTAGACGAGTTTTGCCCCCAACGGTGGAAAAGAGAAAGGCTCAAATTTCCTTGCGCGTTAAGCAACTGAGATACAAAATGTAAGGCATTCGATTATTTCAACTATCCTCACCCGATCAACGTTCCTGAGAATATGCAAGAAATTTCAGTAAAACTGCAATGAAATCGACCATCCGTTTAATTTCAACGAAAGAAATTCACCCTGATGGAGGAAAAAAAAAAAAAAAAACAAAATTAAACTGATAAAATTTTTTTAATCATTTCATTACTTCAGTTAAATTTCTTTAAATAATGGTTTCGAACTGTCTTTCACCCTTTAAGGGACGTCTTCTGGGACGTATATTCTCAACCAAGTGAGTTTCGGTGAGAATATTGAATACTTTGCGACGAGATGAAAATCTGAAAAAAACTCAATTATGACCAACATGATAATGAAATTCGTTTCAAATAATAACAATGCCGCAAAGTTGTTCATAAAATATTGAAACAAAAATTTGTGCCACAAATCTCTAGTGAAATTTCTTTCTTTCATATCGAATGAATTCATCGATTTCTCTGAATACTTTGAAAAAAAAATGTTTAATAAATTTTAGGCGATATTTAAAAATCCGTTTTTGAGAATTTCTTCGGATATAAAAAATTGATCAAAAGTCCTGAACTTGTAGATCGCTTTTCGTCAAATGTCTACATAGAGCGTCAGAAAATTATGGAAAACGGAGTATTTCAAAAAGTAGTCGTAAATTCAAAAAAAAAAAGAAACAACCGTAGGAATTCAGAAAAATCAATGAACTCATTTTATATGTAATAAAAAAAATGTCACTGGAGATTTGTCGTACGAATTTTTGTTTTAACAGTTTATTAACAATTTTTTGTATGTATTATTATTATTACTTAAAACGAATTTTATCGTCATCTTGGTTATGATTGATTTTCTGAGATTTCAATTTCATCGCAAAGTATTCAATGTTCTCACCCAGACTCACTTTTGGTTGAGAATATACGTCCCATAAGACCCTAAATTGAATTAGACTTGATCGCTTTCAGTCTGCGGAGCGTGCGAATATTCTGTTTGGGCATTTCTTTTGATTCGGACACGTTTTTGTTGAAATTATACACCCTGCATGGTCTAATGCACGACCACCCTCTGGATGCGCGGCGTTTAATCAATTCACGTAAAATATAGCCCAGCAAGCTTGAAACAGCTGATCGCGAGGGGCACTTTCAGATAGAATTGTAGCATGCATCACCAGCGCTGACTACGGGCTACGTTATCTACCCAGATTCCATTGTGTTCCAGAGCTTATCTAGATCTTCGTCGTTCTCGACTTCTAGAAGCTGCAAGGCTCCCTCTTTTCGAGTAGTTTGAGGCGTTAATTGAATCGCGGTAGTCGCGTCGATCGCTCGAGGAGAAAATTGAATATTCAGAGCGCTTTTGTACGCCTGTTTCAAAAGCTTTTTTCCCCGTTACTGTTTTTCTTTTTCTCCAGAGTTTACTTTTCGCTGTTTTCAGCCGGCCTACACTGTACATTTTTTTTCAGCAAAATCGGCTTTGAAATTTCGTTCTATTTAGTTAAATATCCGATCTTTAGAAGTTTCGAGCATTTTATCTGTTTCTTCTCGTTTTTTATTCATCAATCAAAATTGGCAGGCGCTTGCTAATGAAATCATTCAGCTGTTATACCGAGTTTCACTGGTATAATTTAATTTATTCCCGTGTTTGCAGAGTCGATCGAAAAACGTGATTCACCGTTCGAGAATTTAAAATCTCGAATATATTTTCAACCTTTGCATATTTCTTCAGAATTTTCTACGGCCGAAATTTTTAGCCGCGAAACTGTGATTTTTGAAGGATTATCCACCGCAGTTAACGATTTCCGGTTAAGAATTCGCCACCCGATGTGTTTTTGACGAATAATTACCATATAATTTTTAGAGCTGTTTAGCACACCGCGTCGACTTGTCATTAATGTATCGGAATAGTGGATCGCAGACTGATTATTATTCGCATATATTTCAACGATAGCTGTGGACATTTCGGTTCTGTTTTAATTAGCATTGTCCCCCAGGCAACCGCAGCGCTCATAGAAACCGATTTGCAAAAAGCGGGACAATCGACGACTGGATAATGATAAAATATCCCGTTAAATAAATGAAAACGATTTGTTTAACGGGATATTTTTTTATTTTAATTACGTTCCTGACTGCGTCAAGAAATCGGGGAGGGGTTGAAGTTCCGAATTTGAAAAGTTCCGAAAGCGAATAATCCTGAACTTTTTGCCGGCAACACTTGAAGCGAAGAAGTCAAACTTTTACGAAACGACAAAGTTTCGAATGGTCCGAAACCCGGCTCAAAGTTCCGAAACGCAAGATTCCGAAAATTCAAGTTACGGTAGAGTAAAGTTCCGATAGCTAGAAATTCTGACAAATCAAGTTTCGATAGAGTAAAATTCCAAAAGTTAAAATATACCCACATAGAGTGGGTGTGAATAATCAGAAAAACCGAACATCAGAATGACCAGGATTACGAACGTAAAAATATTCTAAATCCAAAACAAGTTTCATCACCAAAAAATTGGGACTAGGCGCTTTCGGAACTGTTCAAATTCGGAGTTCCAACCCCTCTCCTCGAAAAACAAAAACAATCAAATGTTTTTAAAGTTTCCGAATAATTAAAAGAAGTCCTCGTTGCATAGGAAGAACATCAGACACGGAATTTTATCTCATCAGCGATTAGCGACTATGAAGTTTCGCAACGAGGAATCGATGAAAATATACGCGTTTCGCAATGATGTTAAAAATCAATCTCCCCGACGACCGGATGCTTGATTCAAGGCAAACGTTTTGCGGTGGTAAAAAGGTGTTCATTATCAGAATGGAAATAGGCGTTAATACCCCCGCTGCCCGTTGCCGTATCCGGGATCTCGCTCTTCAACCGACGCAGATGGCAAAAGGAGCGATTCGCGTTCCTCGTTATTTTTATCGCCGACCTAAATCGCGTCGCGAAGCTTCCATCAGGTTGATTCGAGGCTTCGGATCCCGGCCGCGAATCAGTTGGGTAGAAATTTGTTTCGCGGTAAGGATTTCGGGGCGGTCAGAAAGAGTTTCTCAGCTTTGTGGAGGCGGGCTAATTATTGAAATTCATTCATTGCGAGCGATGCATAATTTAGCCGTCGCGGCGGCAACTCGGGGATGGGAAACTTTTTGAGATTTAAATTTTTCTCATCATCCACCGAGCGCTGCAGATGGCGCCTGGGTTTGTTATAACTGGGAACGATATGCTGAGCAAACTGATTATTTAACATTCTTTTCATCAAAGCTCTCCTCGGTAACCCGAACAGTTCCGCCGGTTCACCGAATTAAACGCAAAACTGGTCGGCCATTTCGTTTTCTTGCACAAACATAGCGGTCGTCTTTTTCGTTTCTTCGCTCTTTCTCTCATTCACCGAGCTATTAAAGACCCCGAAAGTTATCGCTGTAATTATTCTTAAGCGAAGAAAGGAGCCTTATCCCGCGGAGCTTCGCGAGTCGTTAAAAATTGTGTTTTCCTTCAAAGAACCCCGCAGAATCTTTATGGAAATTGGCTCCCGGTCGAGTTGGCTGCATTTTTAGTATATTAATTACGGCACATATCCTACCGATCAAACGTTCTCGTCGACGCAAGTAAGAAAAATCACTAGTTTCCAAGATGCGGCCTCCGGACCAGGGTGCGTGGATTTTTTCATATCTATGAATTACGAGCTTTTTACGGATTACAAAGCTTCAAGGGGGACTTGAAATCAAATATATCACTCGAAAACTGCACAGCCTATTCGGAGAGACTTCGCACAGGCGTGAAAAACAGGAAAAGTCGATTATCGAAAGAGTCGGAGGGTCTCGTTCTTCATGCGAAATCCGACGTTGCAGCTCCTTCCGGTAAACCGGCGAGTTCACGGATGGAATCGATGCGTCGATGGAATCAATCGCAGCATTCTGCCTATCCGTGATAATCAACCGTGAAGTTTTTTGACTGATCTGTTTGATTTCAAGTTCGTGAAAATCACGACGTCCACGGATATCAAAAAATCTGGACACCTTTCTTTGGAAGCCTGTATCTCGGAAATGACTGATTTCCCGGACTTGTGTCCGTGAGAATTTTTGATCGTGAGGATGTGTAGTATAACATAATGAAAATCCAGCCAATTTGACGGGGAGCCATTTTCCATAAGGATTCTACGGGGCCCTTTACAAATAAATATATTAGCAATTATATCTATACCGCGAGATTCTCAAGTACGTAATAAAAATTTGACGGTTCCGCCAATTTTCTCTCCCCTCTCTCTTTTTTCTCCCAAATAGGTATACATCTATTTTGCTATCGTCGTTCGACTCGTGACACCCCCCTTCCTCTTAACCCCCTCCCACCTCATCGGCGAGGAACGAATTGGGTAAATTCAATTTCGGTAAATCCGACGATCATGTACCTATACTCGGAGAGCTTGCTTTATACGCCGCAAATCAGATCCACTCGTCCCAGATTTAAGTGATTCATTCAACTTCTCCAATTTACCCACAAAAAATAATTTCGAGGCAACTGCAGAGATTCCCGCTTGACATACGCGAGGATCACAGACTGCGTAACTTGAAGATCTCGAGTTCATCGAATCCACTTACTGTCCCCGACCGACTAGAGAAGGTTAAATGATGAAACGAAAAGAACTAAATAAAAGTGATCGTTTTCCCCTCAAAGTTCCTATATTTTCACCCAGAAGAATATCGCTCGGTTCGATTCCTGTTTTAATCATCGTATTATAAATCCGTGGGCGCGAGCGAGTTTTCTTATAATTTGCTGAATTAATTACGTCCGTCGACTTACGGGCAGAAGTTGCAGAGGAGAAGCTTGGTGCAAATTTATTGTACATTACAGCAAACCTAAGTTTCTGATTTACGGCGGCGCGTGCAGGCTACTTGTTAAAGTAGCTTGTTTTACACCCCTCCGAATAATTCCTGCACCTCCGCAAACTAGGTGTATTACGAAGAATTTATATCCGTGTAATCGCGACGTAGGTTTGATTTCATTAAACGAAGTTTAAGCTGCTCAATCAGCGAGTCTAAAAGCTGGAACATCAGACACCGTTCCAACAACAACGAAACGATTCTAAATTAGAGTTGAAAAAGGCCGTAAGTGTCATTTTTACTTTCCCTCAAAAAACTCTCTTCAAAAAGCACGCGTGCGATTTGCACGGAAAAAAACGCAGCGTAGATTTTACATCTGTTGTGGTGAACGTACGGACCGCACTTTTTTCGAGTCAAATGTGCATGAATTCCGGTTATATCTTACTAATGATTTTGCAACTCGTTTGTTATCGGATTTGTAAATCTAGCGGCAATTGTTGTACAATCAACTCCAAAAAAGTACCGCCTGTATACGTTCACCATAAGAAATGTAAGATCGACGATATCTTTCTTTATCCGTGATGCCAAGGCGAATTTTGTCGGAAGCGTGAACAATATTTTAAAAGAAATAAAATATAAAAAATGGCATCAACAGCCCTTTTCAATTCTCATTTCCGATCGCGGATCGATTCTCTTGTCGAAAAAATTCTTGGGTCCTTTCGGAGGTTCGAAAAGCTTCTCGTTCGTGATTCCTTTGGACACCTCGAGTGAAAGGGCGGTGTAAAAATTATCGACGTCTCGTCTCGTTGCAGGTGGTCGTGCCGAAGAGGGCGGCTTTGCTGCTGGACAGGTTGATGGTCGCGCTGCAGAAGGCGGTGGAGGAGCAAGGCTCGGGAGGATCGAGCGGCAGATCGATCTCGAGATCGGCGCCCCAGCAGCAGCTGGTTAGCTCGCAGATCGTCCCTGCAGTATCGGCGGACGAACAGACGGTGGGTATAAATTTTCACCGAATTCTAATATCCTCTGTTTAAATCGAATTAACGTACATCGCGATAGACTTTAACGCTAAACTTCCCGCCTCGTTAACGCGACTATCGTCGGTCGGCTAGATTTTTCGAGTGTATTACAAGCGTATTTGGGTGTAGAAAAATTCGGTCTGGTACTGACAGCCGGCGTGACGTCATCGTCACGGCTAAGGAGAAATGCCCTCTCGTATTGTAATTAGCGGAACCGTGTTCGTCTGTCTCTGACAGGTATTTCCAATCGATACAGTTGCGATGTTATTTTCTCTCCCGGTGTATCGGATCACGCGCAAATCAACAACAGGCGTCTTACGTCGCGGCAAATGTGCGTACCTGCAATGCGGATTGTTTCTATCCATCGCCGGAACATGATTCGAAAGCTCTCGGACTCGCGGCCAGTTGTACGCCGCCTTGCTTACGCAAGCTTTTCTGCCAACCCTCGGTTGCAATAGAAATTATCCAGATTTATTCCTACGAAGAGGCGGGGTTGAAACTTTCGAATTAGAAAGATTACGAATTTTTTGGTGGCGAAACTTGACTAGAGAAATCAAACTTTGACGAAACATTAGAGTTTAGCATTGTCCGAAATTCGAGGCCCAAATTTTTGATAAGACAAAATTCCGAAAGGGCATATCTGCGACAAGTCAAAGTTCCAAAAGTGCGAAAATGAGAAATTTTTTAAATCTGAAACATCGAAATTCCGGATGAATCGTTTCGTAAATTTTTCAATCACAATCACAAATCAGAGCATTTCTGCAGTCGCCTTAACAAAAAACTGCGCAACTCCCTCATTTTGTCGAAGAGGTACTTTTTTCCCCTGTACGCGTGTCAGCGTCGACATCTCGATTTCTCATTATCCTAACGTGTTCGCAAAATTTTCCGCAATCAATAAACGGCGTTTGTTTTTCTGTAACCGAGTTGCAGATGGATCTCCAGCGTCGTGGACAGGCGAAGGGTCGGGTCTATTGGCGGTGTTACTTCAACGCTGTGACATGTTTCAAGAGAAAGTGATGAAGACGGACGAACGCGAGCATGCAACAATAAATTATCCACTCTGTATCACTTCCTCTACTAACTATATCGAGTTATGAAGCGAAAAATCAAAGAAAACCAGAAAAAAAAAACAAAAAAACAGTAAAAGTAAATTGAAAAAATCCAAGAATCTCCAATTACTAGGTGCAATCCTGCTGCAACTGACGCTGCATAACGATTCGAGTAATTCTCACCGACTTGGATGAAATTTGAAAACTGTGTACCATTAAAAAAAAAAAAAAATTGTCCGGTCTCTAATCCGTACTTTCGTTTCATAGAATTGATGTGTAATCGCTGATTTCAATTACATGTACGTACCAATCTGAAGTATCTTTTTCTCAGAATCTTGTTATATTGTTGATTAGATTGATCGACTACCATTAATGCTGTTTCTACGCAACCTTTATATAGTTTCAAGCGCACAATATTGAATCCCATGACGTACCTATCCGTGAACCCGAAACTGTGTTATCGAGACTGACGTAGGGTATCATTATAACTTTATTACGTGTATATTATCTATTGCATACAGTATACAAATTCCGTTATTTATCGCGACGCATATGTGAAGCGTGAAAAAAAACGAGGATTATACCATTTTGCATTACGTATAAACGCTCACGTAATATAATATCGTGGCATGAAAAAGAACACCGACCTTTTTTTCTCTTGTATAATTAACAAGCAGTTTGTATTATCTATAATTGTTAATTGACCTGTACCACAATCGTTTGTATACACATCGTCGACACGAACGTTTTTCATTATACACCCTGATAATTATTAAATACTATATTTGAATAGCGTGCGAAATGAGTAATATTCATTATTAGGAATTAGGATCTTGTATGTGTGAATTTTTTATTCAATTTCATGTTTATCAAAAGCTTTTTTCGTTACGCAAAAACGAGCAATAATAATTTTCTCTTTTCCCATTCAGCTCCTACGTATTCTTGTACCTCGAAAATTTTAAACAATCATCACTTCTGATATTATTGTCTAAGATTAATAATAAATCGAGCTGCGATTTAAATGCGGTTTTATTCCGATAAAAAGTTGGGTACATTCTAGATTTTAATTTATCGACACGATAAGGACTCGAGGAGGATTTCCTCGACCGAGTATAACAAGAATAACAATAAGAAAAACAGCTAACCCGTACAACAGAGCACGAAAATATATGCGGGCGAAGCCTACACAGGTCTACCGACGTATAAACGCGTCGAGTTTTTCTGAAAATTGCGGCGAACGTTGAATAATTATTTTCAAGGGGGGAACAATGGGACAGAGAGTCCGTTGCGCGTTATTGCACAGGCTAATTGTAAACCGGCGTCGCTGAATAACTTGGGACCAACGGTTGTTATTTCTGAGGGTGAAGAGGCGCGGAATGGGGCTGCGCCAATTACGTTAGCAAATATCATACACCTACGTTCAGGCCTGTAATAATATTTCGTACTTTGTAAGAATAGAGTACAGTACAAGAAAATACGTGCAAGCGCATGCGGTGAAGCAAAAATTCAATCACAAGTTATACGAGCATCGGTAATTAATTAACTTGTGACGAACCTGTAACGCGAGTAAAAATGTCAGCGGTTTCTTTTTTTGTTCGCTTTTGCTACCCGCAAAAATCCCGTAGATTGTTACCAACGTAAAATTCTCATCAAACTTTTAACGTACGACAAGTCTCTGGAGAAATGATAAAGTGTGTGGAAGGAAGGAAGGGAGGAAAGAGAGAAAGAAATAAGCGTGGAAAGGAAATTTAGAAGAGAAACAGCAGGCACAAAACAAACTCTGGGTTATTTATCGTGGCGGGTACGTTCGTCCCACATTATATACCCTCGTTTCGCTCACGGTCGGTACACATAATCATCCTCCCACCCTGTATACGTATAGGTAGGTATATACAGATATAACCCCGCGAATAGCTGGCCGACTTTATGAGATTATCCACCTGTTGCCGTTGGAGACACACACTCGGCTCAACTGCGCCTGTAACGAAGTCCCGCGACTCCTGCGGAGCCGCATTAGCCGAATTTGTTGCAATTTTTAACTTTTCGTTTCTCTGTTCTCTGGGGGAAAAAGAAAGTTATTGTAATCAAGCGGAAAATGAAAAGCTGAGTTCGAGACGATATCCCGAGAACGAGTCGACGGGTTTCAACGATTTTGGTCTCAATTGACGCGGCTTTCGCAAACTTAGAACCGATTGGATTTTTACTTTGATCGGTTCGGGACTTTTTCAATTATTTCACTAACTAAATCACAAAAAATCAAACAAAAACGACGATGAATGGATTTGAATGAAAATTGGTATCGTGAGGTTTTTTGGGTTGCTAATCACGAATCTAAAGTCAGATTGCGAAATCCGCAATGGCGATTCAACAAGGTTGAAAAAAATCTAAAAATATTCCGATTATGGTAGTAATTGGTAGGCGGAAGTTTTTCGGATCACCGATAACGAACCCAAGATCAATTGTCCGAAATTCGCGATGGTGAATCCGTTGTAGTGGTTCAAAATTAAAAAAATCGTCATATTTTCATGTAACACGGTATCCGAGGGCTCTGAAATCGTTAATTATGATTCGAATTCGAATTGGATATCATTCTTTTGGTTCCCGTATGAACTTGGAACCTGCGATGTGAGAACGAGACGTTCGATGGTTGGCTCAGGGCCAGTCTAACGTTATCCACTCTTGCAATCGTATCGATTGATCGCAGCTAACTGCTGATGTTAACCCAAATAAGGAATTGATATCGCCCGCATCCGAAGCGGTTGAAATCAGTCGATATCAAGCGATCCTTTGAATGTAGAAGAAAATAACTTGGATGCGTAACTTTGGTAACACAGAACGGAATCCTCTCCCGAATTTTTTTTTTTTTTTTTTTTTGCGAACTTCGTCGCATTAATCGGGGTTGAATATGTGTTCACCCACATACATATGTATCTTGAATAACGTAAACCAACGATATTGTATCAATTTGTTTTATTTTCTCTGCTGTCTTTCATGCGGTGCATTTTATAAAGTACGTGATCGGTATATTTATGGGAAAATATGTCGCGTGATTAATGCGCGCTACTTCCGGTAACACGTGACCGGGTTGAAGTAGCACCTGTAGTAGTTGTATTTCCCGCTCGCTGCCGGACGTTTTTCTAAAACCGGATAAACCGGGCCTGAATCTTCTCGCGTTCCGCCATCATTTTCGAAATATTCCCCCAGCTCTTGCAGACGATCCTCGTCGAAGTTATCCAGTCGATTATTTTCCATTTCGTTACGGCCACTTTCTGACCTGGCATAGTTTTGCGGGTAGATGATCGTTTCCTGAAACTTAAACGCGGTAATAGAGAGAGAGAGAAAAAAAAAAAAAGAAATTCCCTATCTCGTTTTCGTGTTTCGGTTTCAGGTTTTCGCTCGTATTTTTTATTTTTATATTTTTTTATTCGTTTTCTTCGCTGCAACGCGACGCTCGGTGAGCAGCACGTGATGTACGATCATGCTTACACGTATATCGCGAGAGCAGCCTCATTGACTTGGGAATGCAATGTCGCCCTGCTACCCCCGTCAAGACGTGTCTTCGCGGAGTGATAAAGCACCAAACCGCGAAGCTCTCGAGGCGAACTGTTACAGCATCCGAGGCAGGCGGAATTTGGAGGGAAAATTTCGCGTCTATGAACGGTATGTAACGTAACAGCGGCATTGCATAGGCCGCCGCAGACAGGCGTGAAAATCGTTAATAACTTTCGCGCGTGAAAACGAAGGAATTTGGAAGAAAACTCGAGGAACAACGCAGCCAGCTGTTTCACTCGAAATAAGGCCGATGCATCAATTACGCTTTCGTTGATTGAACGTGACAAGGAAACGAATTACATAGGATTCACCGGGGCAGGGTTGAAGTTTCGAATTTAATAAATTTCGATTGCGCCTAATTCAGAACTATTTTCTGGCGAAACTTGAGGTGTAAAGAAATGAAACTTTTATAAAACGACAAAGTTTCGAAGGGTCGGAAAACCGACTGGTCAGAGTTCCGAAATGCAAGATTCTGAAAATTCAAGTTACGACGGAGCAAAGTTACGAAAAGTAAAGTGTCGATCGAGAAAAATCTGGAAAAGTAAAGTTTCGGTAGGGCGAAATTCCGAAAATTGAATTGTACTCGCACAGCGTAATTTACTCAACGAGTACATGTCGAAAATCAGAATGACCAGGATTATGAACGTAAAGATACCGAAAATTCAAAACAAAGAAAAATCAAAGTGGTCAAATTTCACCAAGCCAAAAATTCACAGAAATGAAAATCTTGAATCATTCGGAATCTCAATGTTTCGGATCTTTAAATTCTCTAATTTTCGCGCTTTTGTAACTTTGAGCGGTGAGTTTCGGCCGATTCGAAACTTTGATGTTTCGTCAAATTCTGATTTCTGTACTTTAAGTTTCACCGTAAAAAAAATCCGGAATTAGGCGCTTTCGGAACATTCGAAATTCGAAATGTCAACCCCGCCCCGATTATAACATTTAAAGAGCGCATCTTTTTTCCGTACGTAATTGTAATTTCTACTAGTATATACGCTGGTGGTAATACCTTATTGCGATCGAATCCACGGCGCGTGAAATCAGGAGCCGGACGTGTCGCTGCGGATGAAATGGCGAACAGAAGTGAGCAGCCGAAGAGCAGTAGCGGTATTGAACTGTAAATCGGGCTCATTGTGTCGTCGAAAGGTTACAAAGCCGACTGGCGGTTACCTCAGAAAATACGTCGCCATATATACTCTCGGATCTGTTTCCCTTCTCCCCCTCGAAAATCGATCCGTAAATTCGGAAACGCGGCCGATCGCCTTTTCTATAGCGATTGATAGAGAGGAGGGGCACGATCATCGCCCTCTGCTCGCACACACGCGCCAAAGGGTATAAGCTCTCGGGCCTTTTTTCGCAACACAATTCCACGGATTACCATCGTCAACAATGCGATAAGCTCCCGCATCGCGTGCCCGCTTTCGAAGCTTCGGATGATCACCCGCTTCCGAAAAGCAGCTGCTGAGACCAGAAAAGTGAATGCCGGAATGATCGACCCGCGGGATTTCCAGACTCGGCTTAATTTCCCAGGAAAAGCTACTTTCTGAACCCAACGTTGACGGTTGGATTAAAAGTTGCCAAAATGTGGAGAATGGTTTACGGCTCTTTGGCGGCGATTATACCGAGTCAGGTTGGTATTTGGACGATAAGAGGCGCTCGGGATGGGGTACAAAAATGCGAAGGTCCAAAAAGTCGACGAGATGAAATCCTCAAAGTCAAATTTCGAACGACAGTTAGAAACGTAGAGAGACCATAAATGCGTAAAATTGTCTTGTAGAAAAATTTAAAACGAGCTCGCAAAAATGTATAAATAAATTTGTCCCGAATTTTTTTTTTTTTTATGAGAACGAGCGAGATTACGAAAGGCGAATATTGAATTGTGAAAATACCGAACAGTCAAAAAGTCGACTTTTCAAATGTCAGACTCGTGCTTTTTGCGAAAACCTACGAATCCGATTTTTATCAACGGCGACTGACCAAAGACTCGAAAGGTCAAAGACCCGAAACCCACTCAGACTGAATGAACAAAATACCGAAAGCTTGCACCAGTTGCAGCTAAAGATGGCGTTAAGCTTGCGAAGTGACACGAGGGCGCCGACGTAATTGTGGAAGACGATTTAATGTAATAACGTATTGAAGAAATCGAACGTACGGAAAAAGATGCACTCTTTAAATGTTATTAAAAATATATGGCGCTCTGTGCTCTCTTCATTCGGAATGCCAACTGTTCTGAAAATATTTCTTCGGTTAAAAGAGCTTTCGGTTAAACCAACTTTCGAGAAAGTAGTTATTCTATGGGTGATCTATCGAATATCCTAATTCCGGTAGACTGATCGTTCGTTATTTTAAAATTCGTATCTTGAAAATTATGGGTTTTCGATCCATCGAGTTTTCGGTCTATCGGAATTTTGACCCCACACAGGCGCTTGGAGGGCGATTGGAACACGCGCCCGGAGTTTGACCTCTTATCCGAAAACACGGCGTTGAGAGCGTTGTAAGCTTGCGAGTCTATGCCGACAAAGATAACGCATAATCGATACATGGTAACGATTTAATGACCATCTAGCGCGGCGCGCGGTATTACGGAGAGGAAATTGAATTGATGGAGATATCGCCGACTCCTGAATCAGAAATACGACGAAAGCTTTATTCCTCACGCTTTGCGCGATGATGTTCGGAGAATGCTCGTTTCGGCTTGCCGATCCTGAAAAAGGGGTTCGAAGCGTGAGGTAAAGGCTGCGTCCCTCGGATTCGGATCGCGGATTTCGTCCGGCATAAATGGAATAGTGGATAAGTGGTTCGCTAAGCCCGTATCTGACGCACGTCGATCGTCGTAATTATAATCCAGATAATTTGCATCGCGAAAAAACATCAGCTCTCGATTCTGCAACACCGCGGTGCATTAAGGGAGAGGTTGTAGAGCTTGGACGGCCTAAAATCATATCTGTTTTTGGGAGTTTTAATTTTCTAAAGAATAGGAAAACACTTGGAGCTATTTCAGTTTGAAAGGTGTATTATTTACAGTTTTAGGAACATTTCAGAATTTTTTCGTTGAAATTAATAACGAAACGGCGGCACGGCGCGTACAAGCAGCGAACGACGACGTTTTCGATCCAGTGGCGCAGGTTTCACGGTCAATTTTTGTCGGATCGACTTCAAAATTTTGACACAATCTTGAAAACTTGTTTATCGGTTCGAACTCGTGACTGGATTTCTAAATTTCAGTCTCAAAATTTTTTTATAAAAATTTTCGAACAATTTCTTGATCGATAATTGAAATTTTTTGTTCGTAAACGTGTGTATTAGAAAAAAAAATGTTGTTTTCACTTTTGGGCCACGAGCTCGAATCCTAAAGGGTGTATCTAACTGAAAAAAATGTTTCTATCCGTTACAAGTTGGACATTGACGTCAAGAGATGCGCCACCGCAAAAGCCCTCGAGTTCGGATTCGTTCGCTACGTATACGTGCCATGTAACCATTTTGTTATTAATTTCAATGAAAGAAAAAAATGCTAAAATGTTCTTGAAACTGTAAACAATAAGGCCCTCAAACCTGAAATTGATCCAAGTACTTTCATTTTCTTTGAGGAAAAACTCCTAAAAATAGGAATATGGTTTTAGACCGTCCAAACTACCCCCCCTCCCCGGGATATACGTGTCTATGATTAACTTCGCTCTCCTCCCGTCACGGAACGATTCATACTTCCGAAACGTCAAGCTGGGTTTTACTCTGATTCGAAAAAATGTTTCCAGGTATATAAAAAATTATTCCCACGTGCACGTAACGAACAATCATGTAGGTATAAAATTCATAAAATTCACAACGCAGAAGTGATTCAGACGACATGATGCAAGAGTTTCCTCAGTTATCGTGCGTCGTCCGTTGGGTCCATCGAAATGACCCCCACGTATGTGCGTGGAAGTAACGAGACAGATAACGGCCACATCTGCGGTGCGTCTGATACTCGCCGTGACAACGACGTGCCTCGAATGATTTGCGCCCCGGGATATGTCCTCACTTTCGTTTCCGGAGTAATTGACCGTTTCCGCTATTCCCCCTTCTTCACTTTCTTTGCCATTTTCATATGCGTTCGATATCGGACAAAAAATTACATTCGCCGCAACGAACTGCCGATGAAATCCGAATCGGCAATCGGCGACCCGTTAACCGGGTTGAACTTCGTCGCTCCTCCATGACTCGGTAGGCACGGCTCTGCCTCGTTCTTCCCCCGCCACAAAGACGGCGTCGCTACGCGAGGTATCCAGAAGTGCTGGATCACGCTCGACGTTAGTCGCTGCGTAGAGAAACACGATACAAACTACCCGGACGAACTCACCCGGCAGTTTGGCACTTGAGCTCGTTGTCAGTCACCCGGCATCTTGAAACGTATCAACGAACCGTCAAACCTCGTCCATTTTGTGCTACGGACCTGTTCCAACTTGAGTTACGTTGAAAAGAAACAGCGTAGTTTAACCGTGAGTATCTCTTATTGTCATAACCTATATATCCCTTCTCTCGCTGTTCTATAGAGTTTAATCGAAACTACAAATTATCCGCTATCGCATTTCTCTTTTTCAAAGGAAAAGCCGGTCGTTTATTCTCGCATTAGAAACCGTAAATTTCCTCAAGTCTCGACTAACGCAATCCAACGCTTCGAAGTCGTTGCTTCGTTTGTACACCTATACATATAGATATATGTGAACGATGGCGATGTGCCGCCGTGACGAGTGCCACCAATTATCTCACGTCTCGTATACATATATATTTCTCAACGGCTTACGCACGTTGTACGGGCAAAGTCCAGTCTCATTCTCAGATTAGAGAATTACTGCGAAGTAATTGACCACGTAACGTATAATATGTACCTTATACAATCGGCTGCAGATATGCAACGTTGGTTATAAGAGTAAAGTGGCATTGAGCGCAGCGGTAGAATTGGAATCGGTAGGGTTCTCATTGTTACACGATACATTATAAATTCGAAATACAATAAATTGTAGGAAACTATATAAAATGAATCCGTCCGAACGAAGGCCCCAATTTTACGAGGCTGAAGTTAGTAACGTTATCGTGTCGAAACGTTCAAACACAAATTACTTTTTCCACCTTTAGATATAAGTGGAAGAGTAGAATTAACAAAATCCGAGTTTTTTCATGCTTTATTTCAACGGTTTCCTAAATTTCAGAGAATCCTAAAGTTGCAAAACGATCGTTACGGTAACGTTACAAACTTCAGCCTGATCCAATTTTCGAAAATTCACGCACTTTTCTAAATTTACATTCCCGCCGCAGACTCGATACAAAAATGGCAGAAGCCGTGAAGCAAACGACAGAGGGAATCGCGGAGAGCCCGGAGAGCGGGCCTCACCTGGAGGTCTTCGACAGGGTGCGCAACATGCCCGTGGTTCAGTCGGCGATCGGGATGACGGGATCGACCTACAACTACGTCAAGGAGTCGAGCGATCTCCTCAGCTGGGCTCTGAATTACGCCGAATCCGGGCTGCATTACGCCTCGGCGACGGCGGCGCCGATCGCAACGCCGATCGTCAAGAAGTTCGAGGGGCCGATCAACAAGGTCGACCAGACATTGTGCAAGGGCCTTGATATCGTCGAGCAGCAGGTGTCGACGGCGAGGGAACAACCCCAGCATGTCAGTAGAATTATGGGGTTAATCACACGTGAAATCTGGTGTAAACTTTTTCGGAAATCCCATGAAAGTTGTTGAAATCTTTGAAATCTTTTTAAATCTTTTTAAACCCTTGTAATCTTGAAATCAGGTTTACGTCAAATCGATGAGTGGTTAACACCTCGGTTAACCCTTTCAGTCGCACACCTTTCAACGCAATATTTTGGCATGAATTTTGTTACCAGAGAGTTCTTTCTTGAAACTTGGTACGCGGGGGCTTCTGGTGTTATTATTCGACAACAGAAATTTAAAAATCATGAAAAAATTCTTAAAAAATTCACGTCTACTTGGATTTCACGTGACAAAAAATAACAAATATTCCCTAAAAATTTGTTAAACAGTGTTTCGTTTAAACAATTTATTGATAAGTTTTGCGCATTGTTATTACTGTTCAAATTTAAATTTCTTAGCGTTTTCATTGTCGTTGTTGTTTTTCGGATTTTCACCCTATCATAAAATATTCAATATTGACAACGAGACTAACGTTTGATTGAGAATGTGATTACTTCGTGGCGAGTACATTCTCAAGAGGCTTACAGACGATTCCGTACTGATCGTTCATTTTTTGACAGGTTGTCGAGGCAGCGAGGGCGGTCATGAACAGCTCGATAGCACCGGCTCTTGAGAAATTGACCGCAGCTAAGGACACGGCGACTCACCAAGCCTCGTCGTTGAAGGAAACGGCCCTCGCCAAGGCGAACGAAGTACTGAACAACCAGTTCGGAGCGATGGCCGTTCAGGGTGTCGACAATGCGAGCGCAGCGGTGAATCGTTTGCTGGATCAATATTTCCCGGCGGTCACAACCGGGGATCAGGAAGTTGAGCCAGGTAATTCAATCCGCGGAATATTTCGATCCGCCAGAAAAAATGGAAGAGGGCAGACCAAAATCCTATACTCGGAGTGAATCGCGGAGAAAATTCTTCGAGGAGACGACCCGAAGTGTATTTAATTTTTATTTTTTTTTTCTTGGTTTCAGCCCCGATTTCGGCCGAAGAAAACAAGGTCTTGCACACTGTTCAAACCGTAGGTCAACTCTCGACGAAGACCGCGAGGCGCGTCTATCACTCGATATCTGCCCAGCTAAGGACCATAAAGAAGGAGGACGTCACCGCCTACATGAACAGCGCCATGTCGATCCTGCACTTAACGCAATTACTTGGCAGCGATAAGAATTCGGGGAACGGAGCTTTGGAGAGTGAAAAAAAGGACGACGAACAGGAGATCAAGGAGAAACAGTAGGCTACGCGGGGATGACGAGCTTTGCGATGGAAAATAGAGCTCGGTGGATATCGCTCAGTTCAGCTGTTACTTTGTATTGTACAAAACGTGAAAGTGTACAAGTAAAACTTAGAAGAGGAACGATAGCTGCTCCCAAGTACTGATCAGATATTGTATCTATTTTTATACCGCAGTTATGTACTGATAACGAAAAATCTGCATTTATGATTATTATGAATATCGAGTATCATGTGTACGTGGTACATGCCTATGTACATATCCTATACAGATGACCGTTGTCATCGCATGCATACATATTTTATACAAGAAAAAAAAAAAAAAAAAATGGAGAAATGGATGTTCCAAACCGTAATTTGTATTGAATCTTTACGATCCTGTTATATATTAAGCATGATATTGTGAGGTAATGAATAACTAAGAAAAAAACAATAAATCAAGCATACCTTATAGTTACGACAATAAGGCATTTCATTCCGAATCACCAAAAGAAACTAACCTTTTGAACCAATTTAACGTCTCATTTGAATATTTCTGTTAATTTTACTCTGCATTAAATTTCCTTTACACGAGGATCCACGAGCTATTCGTAGCTTGTCGGTGTAAGTCATTAGGGTTATCCTTATTTAGAGTGTTGACGAGTTTTTTCCGGCCCACCCCCCAAATCAACTTCAAATAATTTAAAAACAATTCTAATTTTTTCTTACTTTCACCTCAACTCTAAGATCACGCATTGTAATTAAAGGTTCTTATTAAAATGGAAATATTTTTTTCCCAATATATAATTATTGTAAAAGTAATAATGTTCCAATTAATCTGTAACCGCGAGGTTTTAGTGGGCATTAGTGCTACTATCTGAAAAAAATTGCTATCGCCGTACCAGACAATCTGCTCCCATCGTGAAAATAATAATTGGCAAAATTCTTATCTTTCATTCGGAAAATCGTAAGGTCGCGATGTCGTGAGGTGAAAAATTTTCACCAACCGTTCACTCGTGAAATTACGAGCAAAAAACGCACAACGTTTTGATACTTGAACATATCCCATGCAAAACTCACCGACCACTCGATGTTTCCGAAATTCAGAATCGTCTGACTGCGGATCAGGTCTCATTGTCGACTCCAATGCTTGCGTTATAGGCTTCGTCGGTGATGATCTTCGCCGATGTGTATAAAGTCGCTCGAACTCGCAGATGCCTGTTGAAAATTATAAATAACAGTTACACAGTGTCGCAGGGTTTGTAATTGTTGTTTCTACAGCACACTTTCAGTTTCGCTTACCATTTATTTGTACCCGGAACAACTTTACACGCGGCCTGTGAAGAATACCGGTCAAGCCGTTGTAGCGCACGCACAAATCACTTCTCACGCCCTAAATAATAGCTACGAATTGAAAACGATATATTCTAGAGTGAATAGCACATTTAGAACATGATTTTGCTACAAATATACCAAAAATATTCACGAATTTAGTCTCTCTGTAAGCAGTCGGTTCACGATACGTAACGGTCAAATCGCGATTGTCATTTGTTGAATGTTGAAAAAAAAAAAACAGGCAGGCATACCACGTGATGTTAAACCTTTGTGAGATTAAACTATTTATTCAACGATCATTTACCAAGGCTGACTTCGCAATCGAGTTTAATTACGAAAAGCTATTAAATTGCGTACAAAATTGCAATACATAATTCGGGACGCAAGTTTCGACATAAGCACTTTTGGATTGAATACCCTGAATGGTCTGAACGTAGCGCTGCAACTGTCGCGCGGCCAAATTTAAACCGGGAAGGCAGCGTCCTCTGACAAAGTCTTTGGAACTAATCTGCGACGACGAAAGTTGTCGGTAACGTATTTATGCCACCGACGTGTCATGCACTCACTGTCGGTAGGCAGAGCAAATTAGATTAGACATTCGTCTCCCATGACTGGGAGGTAACTTGGCATCGCTACATTTCCGAACTGTCAAAACAACAATGCAGGATTGGCGTAAGTTTTGACTGTTTAAATTTTTTACGCAAATGTAAGTACGTGAGATTTTCTGATAACGTTTAAAAGTATCTCGAGTGAAATAAGGAGTTCGAAAAGTGATTTTGCAGATATCGCAAAGCCGTCCTCGTCACTTATTCGTCGTCGAATTGAGGCTAACCATAAATTTGTAGGTTACAGATTTGACGTTGCGTGGGCGGGCGATCGATGAACCGACGCGACGCGGAAACCCCGTAACCCCAATGAATAAAAATTCGTATTTGTCGGCAAGGAGCTGCGTCAGAGATCAAGGTACAGAAGCGTCGGACTACGTCGCTAGATAAAACAAACTTGAGGAACATTAGATCTGTCGAACCATAGGCAGAGTTCAGTTGGTGAGTGACGAGAAACCAGCCCAATAAACGAGGCCGGTATTTTGTAATTTTATCATCGGTGACTAGGAGTATTTTCAATTTTAAGTTACTTTCGATCGATCTAAGCTTCGTCACCAGCGATACACGTTACGAAATATTCCTCCTTTTGTAGTTTTGCGTATTACTCATAGTTGACATTCGTCTGTTCTCCGTTCAAGGCGCCGAGAAATCTAACGACAGTGAAAATTATCAAGGTACGCTTCCATACAGAAGCATGGATCGTGGTTGGGAAAAAAGTGCAGGATGTCAGGAGTCTACGGCGACGACAAAGACTGGGTCCTACAAAATTCAGGCATTGGATAGAGCGCTGGAAATACCGAGCGTGCATTATCTCTGGGATAAGTCGGCACAAATTTATAGCCGTGTCAAAGGTGCAAACACCGTAGTTCACCGCGCCTTGGATACTGTCGAACATGTCGTCTGTCTCGTCGTTGAAAAAACTTGTACTCCTGTCGTTCGACTCATGGAGAAACCCATATTCAATTTGGACCAGACCCTGTGTCAAGGCATTAATTTTGTCCAAGTGAAACTACCCATCATAAAAGAAGACCCGAAGCAAGTGAGGTTCATTCGGTATAATTATTATGCCTGTCTTCATTTGTAACAGTTCCACCTTATCCAAGTTTCTTAATCGTCGATAGCGTTAGTTGTACCAATTTTCAACAATTTTCTTTCTTCCGATTCCAGATCATCGATCGCACTAAGCTGATTGTGTTGGAGAGTATCAGGCCGGCGGTTCGAACTCTGAAGGAGCTGAAGGAGGAAACTGAGGATTATGTAAGCGTTATGAAGATTCGCACACATTACAAAGTGCATTATCTGAGAATGTATAGTTGGGAACAAGCGGACCGATTTATGTCTACCGAGACCGGCGTGACGATACTCAAAACGGTAGACAATACTACCGAGATGGCCAAGCTGCTTTTAGACAAGTACTTGCCGGCACCAGAGGAAGAAGATTTCTATAACGCGGGTAAAAGCCGGCGGTTGAATCAATCCGAGCCTCACTTGAACCTCAACGAGCTGTAACTTCCTTCGGAAACTGTTATGAATTATTTTTATTTGCAGACGATGGGTGCACGGAGCACGACAATCTGCATCACACGATGCTGAGGTTGAGCGAGTTCAGCAGCAGAGCCTCGCGCAGAATCTACTTTGCCCTTATGGACAAATTACAGCATATGTACAAGATCGAAATAATCGTACTTATTTTATACGCTCTAGTCGTCATACAAGTCGTTAAAGTATTACAAATATTGTTGACAGTTTTCTTGAAGATTCTCAACTATTCTGTTTAACAGTTATTACCGTCCCGTTTTGATCATTCTAATTCTTAACTCGTCTGCTCGGGGATAAAAGAACTGGGCGATTTTGTGACGAGAAATAAGTTTCCATCCCCATCTACGTGCCTTCTCGGAAATTCGCAAATCCGCGGATTACTGGTGGGCCATAAGTCATTTTGAAATCCCACGACCCTTACAGTCGTATTATTTATTGATTCATTTATTTATTTAATGTTTTGAAAAATACTCGTCGGTTTTTATTTTATTTTTTTACTTACACGTAGCACGTATGCGTGTGTGTGATTCAAAATACTGAGCTTGTGCAACATGATTTTAATATAATTCTTCTAATAAAAGTTCAAATATTTTATCGCATTATGGAAAACGACTATGAGTTCGAAAACGTCAAGAACTGTAAAGTTTCGAAACGACGCGTAACGCCGATGTGAAGTTTACGGAGATTTGAACGTACGCGTTAGGGGATTTGCTAATAGAATCAAGAGCGCGCCTGCTCCGTTCTTCAAGCGTCAATCACAATCAGAATCCAACGATTCGGGGCACATGTAACCACAAGGCAATATTCGACTAGAATACATGATGCGCCAGACGTCACGAAGAATGACGGGAGAGGATGTCGCGTGTAGAATCGTTGAAATATAAAAACTAAAATACGTGTTCAAGGAGGATTGCAAACGTCGCTCGTTCTGGGAGAATTTCGATCCGTTGGTAAACCGACAAATGCGTAAAAAGAATACAGTCTTGTCGTCGACCCGTAATGGGGTGGGGTTGAGATTCCGAATTTGAAGAGTTCCGAAAGCGCCAAATTTTTTTACGGCGAAAATTAAAGCAAAGATATCAGTCTTTTACAAAACGTCAAGGTTTCGAATGGGCCGAAACCCGACGCTGAAAGTTCCGAAAGTGCGAAAATAAGAAAATTTAAAAATCTGCAGCATCGAAATTCCGAATGATCCAAGATTTTCACTTGTGTGAAATTTCGCCACTTTCATCATTCTTTGTTTCGGATTTTCGATATTTTTACGTTCGTAATTCCGATCAATCTGATTTTCGGTTTTTCTGATTTTTCACACCCACTCGTTGATTAAACTACGTTGCGAGAGTATATTTTAACTTTCAGAAATTTTCTCCATCGGAACATTACTTTTCGTAACGTTGCTCTATCGTAATTTGAATTCTCGGAATCTTGTATTCCGGAACTTTGAGCCGTCGGATTTCCGGCCATTCGAAACTTCGTTGTTTCGCAAGAGTTTGATTTCTCAACTTCAAGTTACTCCGGCAAGTAATTCGGAATTAAGCGCTTTCGGAACTTTTCAACTTCGGAACTTCAACCCCGCCCCCCGCAATAATCCTACCACTCTTATTAAACGAAACATTGCATTAAACGCGAAGTCGCAGTCGTTCGATTCTCATAACGCGCCTCGCAGCATCCGCATGTTCGTCGCTAATGCGGCGTTTCGAATTTCCTCCGCACTCTGCAAATCTCTGTACGTACGTACAAATGCACAGACACGCCGATATCTACGCTCGCGCACCACGTACACGCAACTAACGTATTGTACAGGTATCACCGTACAATACCTGCGTATGTACTTACGTATAACGCACGGTAGTTAACCGATAATTTTCAACCCTCTAATGCACCGCTGTTACCCACAGTGTGTGCAGCTGATACAGAGGTATAATATTGGACGGCAGTGAACTTTGGAAGGGATGACAAATTCATCCCCTACGTAACCGTTACCGTCGATGAGATTGTACACCGGTCTTATAGGAAGAAATGCGAAGCAGGTACACGTATAGTGGATTAACTGAGTAATGGAATAGAAATGTGGACGCAGGCTAAATTGGAACGGAAAGCACCGAATGTACCAGAGACAAAATACGTGCGTCGGTGATGCTTGCGAAAAATTGATTGATCACGTGTTTCTTCTTTATTACCCTTTTTTTTTTCTTCTTTCAATTTATTTGAAAAAAAGAGAAAAACTTTTCCCTTGTTTTTCGCGATCGCTCGGTCTTTCCTTTTTTTCTACTTGTTGCGTTGTTTTTTCATCTCGTCAGCGTACGACCCTGTATAATAATTAAAACCGTCGCGGAGCCGCTGCTTATTATGCGGTGAAGCCCACCGACACGTGAAATCATGCAAAATGTTGAACGGCAGAAAGCGGCGGTGAGCGGTAGCAGATTTAATGCACTGGAAGTGAAATAGCAGCTGTCGCATTTGAATTTGCAGTGCAATGTGTGCGGTAGTGCAGCAGCAGCAGCAGCAGCAGCAAGCCTTGCTGGCACTACGGTTCCATAGTTTCGAATTCTTTTCAGAAATTATATCAGTCCTAACAAAAAATCTACGCGCCCCGAGGAGTTAATCACTCGTGAAATCTGGTGTACACCTTTCCGTAAATCTTGCGAAGTCTCCTGAAATCTTGGAAATCTTCGCAAGTTTTCGTAACCTTGGAAATTTTAGCGAAATCCTTTGAAATCTCTTGTAATCCTTGAAATCTTCTAAAATGTCCTGAAATTATTATAAATCTCTTCAAATTATTAGCAATCCTTTGAAATCTTTGGAAATCCTCTAAAATCATATGAAACCTTTTGTAATCATTTGAAGTCTTCTGAAATATTTTGAAACATTTTCTTATCTTTCGAAATCTCTGAAATATTTTCAATACTTTTGAAATCGTTGTAATCTCGAAATCAGGTGTACGTAAAAGCGACGAGTGATTAACCCCCCGATGCGCCCTTAAGCTGCCAGGCAGGCAATTTCTTCCTAATGGAAAGTATTTTGAGAAAAAGCTCATCCGTCTTTTCGCGTTTCTTATTTGCAATGCAAATTATAACGCGATGCAAGTTTTGTTCAATAAATCGCGAGTCGCCCACGAGGCGAGGTAAATTCGTTCCTTCGTTCCGCTCCGCTGTCTGCCTCGATCCCTCTTTTACTCTGGAACTGGCCAAATGAGATTTTCGAAATTCTCAAGAAAGTCCGCCGCCGTCGTCCTTTTACCTTGTATCCTATATATTCCTGTTTACCGGCTCACATTTGCCTCGTACTTTCCACTTTGCCGAAGCAGACGCAGGCGGACACATGCATCTTTGAGATACTTATTCTACAAACGGGATCAATTTTCTCTCTTCGAAAATCGCAATTCGTCGAATCTATTTCCTCTTCTTTGACGTAGGAAACAAGTTCTTCTTCTTCTTCTTCTTCTTGTTCTTTTTCTTCTTACGATTAACCAGCTGCGTCGGCAGAAAAAAATAACTCCACAGCACTGCAGATCGAAATACGATTATCGAAATTTGTCTCTCTGAAGTTTGTTGAAAAAGCTGCCCTCATAAAAATTGGCGAAAGAAAATTTCAGCATCATTCTAGTAATAACAAAGTGAGCAGAAGAACTCCGCAGAGCGTTTCGGTGAATACATCAATATCTTTATTCCGGTAATTTTCTCAAGTTTAGTTTTATTTTGGGGGACGAAAAAAAAAGAAAAAAAAAACGAAAATGAAAAATAACTTCCGCTCCTTTTTTCACCCTCGTTTTCTTTTTTTTTTGTTTTTTTTTTTTATTTTCTTCTACACCTGGCGTTCTCACCTGAGTCTTGCTTCAGGCAACCTCTTTGCCGCGCTACGTCGATGTGAAAAATAAATGCGTCGAAAAAGTTGGCCGCCGCCAAGAGGGTGCAGCAAACGACCCTCTTTGACCCCCGGACACGAACTTCACGGCAGAGATTTTTATATTTACTTTTAATTAGAAAATGTTGCGACGCAGGTACAACTTTCGGCGTTACTTGGCCCATTTCTCTCGCTCGCTCGGCTCGTTTCTTTATCCCACCCCAAAGTTGTAGATTTAGAACGCGTGTCGCGTTGGGCGGAAGGTGAAATCGACGCAATCGCGTTTTAAAAGGCGAGCGTTTCCCTCGAAACAAGGATTCAAATCGGCGTTTCATCATCGGGAAAATTTTAACGAGCAGGTCGGTAGGTAGGATGTAGATACCTTGTACCTAACTTACACCCCCGTACCTGCAACTCGAGTCTCGAGGTTCGCAAAGCTGGGAAATTCAAACCATTATCCCGGCTGTGTCTCGGTCGCATGGTTATAGGTATACGTACGACTTTGTACACAGGTATAACAACGCGTAATGAAAAGTGCTTCCCCCTGTTTCACGCCCAGGGTTCGCAACCACCCTGGGCAACACCGTTCCGCACTACGCCGCGTTATTTCGTCTTCATTCCGCGCCGGCCGCGCCCCGCCTGGCGAAAGGACATCGGGCCCTTGGCCGGTGTCCGAGACGAAATCCTGGACAACCAGCGGCGTGAGAAGAGAGATTGCGATCGGTTGCAATTTCCTCGTTATTGTTGTCCGTAATGCCTGTGAGAAAAATCCATCAGCGGCTAAGAACGCGTTTAAGCCCCCTGAAAAATTCCGTTTAAAGTTAAGCCCGTGCAGGGCCCGGAGCTCGTTCCTGCACCTGCAATTAACCCGCCACGTTTCACGCTGATATTAGACGGGTGTTGACAGTGGGACGGATAAGATCTGCCCAGCTTATTATTCATCGCACCATTAAACTCCCGCGATAGGCGTCCGACGAACTCGCCTCTGCATCCCGGGTGCATTGAGATGGGATTTTCCTTCGGGCCTGCGTTAAAATATCGTGACGGGGAAAAACGAGATGGTGAAAAATTGATCGGAACCTGCCACTCCTGCCAGTCAACGCCCGACATATCTCACCGCTCCCACGCGATCGCGAACCCCTTGACAGGACAATCCGGACGACTGTACGAGTCCTGTTCCACAATCGAGTGCCCCGGAATATCCGCGCCTGTGTAAATCGGTGTCAAACGCATTTCACTCCATCACGGTAGAGCGAATCAGCGCGCGGGGAGGGACAAAAAATTACCCTACAATTTGTTAAGCCCCCGCCTGCGCGAGTTTGAAATTTGTCGAGGGGATAGAAAATGAGCAGGGTTTTAGTTTCCGTTCCATTTTTTTTTTTTTTTTTCTTGTTTTTACGCCATGTTGAATTTCTCCGCGAAGCGCACTTTTTTACGCGGTAATTAGAACGCCTCGGTCCACGATTCGTCCTCTTCTTCTTTTTTTTTTCTCTTTCCTTTCTTCTTATTATCCCGCCGTCGATATACAGGACCGAATTCCCAGGGTGCACTCCGAGACTTCGCCGACTCGTCCCTTCGCCTTTAGCCCAGCTCAGAGGAGCATTAGGTGCGTCTCCGGGCAGGCCGATGGCCAGGGGACAAGTAATCCCTCAGAGTCACAAACGACGTGGCTTTATCCTGCGAAATCGGAGTACGAACGTCTCGCAGGTTTTACGAGGCACACTCTATTTTTCCGAAAATCGATCCTCGATGCTGACTGACGTTCGACTTGAATTTCGACTCTCTCGCAGCTGCGGGTAATTGTTAATAAACCCTTAATTCGCGAGGAAGGTATTTATTGCCTTGACATTATCCTCATCAACATGCGATTACAACGAGTTTACATTCCACAAAATTAATCCCAATTTGTTTGCAGGTAATTTGAGTGATTATTTATACCTCAAGTTGCGAGCTGCAATTCAAACCTTAATTCGTTTCAGCTGCAGGAACCGAGCCACGAGATTTAGTAAAAGACGAGTGTCGGAAAAGAAAAATTTATTCCTCATTAGGGACTCGTGGTCGTTGCGGTCGATTCTCTGAAACCTCTTTTACGTTTTTTAAAACTTTGCGAACTAGGTATTTTCTGGACTGCAATTACAACGTTACTGAACATGTGTGTACGGGGACTCGATTATCGTTACGGTAGTGGATGAATCGTTTAGGCCGATGAACCCGATCCTCTTTTTCGATCTACGGCGTGGGTAAAAGAAATGACGTAACGTATGAGAAACGAAAATATCACCACAAAGATGTGCCGAGAGAGTGAAGTGCTGCCGATTCGATAAGATCCGGGCAGAAGGTATAATATATTTTACCGGAGGATGGATGCTGATACGTATTGGAGCATTCCACGCCAATTCAGTGAACGGTGGACCGTAACATTTTTTAATTTCATCCAAAATTTTTTATACGTTGGTACGATTCTCGAAAGGCTTCCAAAAAAAATTTCACGTTATTTTTACTCGCACGTCTTTACCCTATGATTTTTTAACGTAGAAAAAATTCATGGTGAAATAAAAAAATGTCATTGTCAACCGTTTACTGAGTTGGCGTGGAATGCCCCATACGTATATATACGCAACTTGTAATTCGCTGACCAGCCAGAGTTTCTTCGCGGTCTCCAAAAAGGGAAGTGCCGGAGTTTCACCTTTGGATTTGTCGGGCTGATCATTAACGTTGCAAACAGTTCTCTTGGGATGTTGTTAATAGCGAGATTATTCGGGTAGGGAACGCGCCCGGTTCCTGCGGGAGAATTCAACCTCCAGCGACGCCTGCAAGCTAAGCCCGGAACAAGGCATTAAATCCTGTTTATTGTATGCGGGCACGCGTTACAATTTTCAGGAAAGCAATAGCTGTAATTACAACTTGTCCATTCGGACTCTTGGAAGGAATGACGCCCGTCAACTCCGATACGAGCTTTTCCTCGGGGATGACAAGAGGGATGAAATACTCGTTCGGGACGCCCGCGGCTTACGAACGAACGCAACAGGGAGTTTCAGGCTTCGGAATTGTCCCGGAATCCGTAAGGTTCCAAACATTTGCCGTTCCAGCAAGATAAAAAAAAAGTCTTATTTTCTCGCAAAATGGAAGTTTCACATACCAGATTCCAGATTTTGTCAGATTCTTGGAAAGTCGGAATTTTGTTGTAGATGGTTTCTTCCAACGTGGCGCGTTTGGTACCTTCTTTTTTTTTCTTATGCGTACGGATGTTTTAAAATCGAAAGAAAGAAGCCCAATAATTTTCCGCTACGAGACCCGTAGGATAAGAGAGTCGAGACGGTGCGGAATATGTACCAACAGACGTGATCTAATAAGAGGAAGTGTAAATCAAGTACGTGGGTCAAAGAAGAAATCGGACCGCGACTCGGTCGGCTGAGACGGATGGAAACGCGACGTGAATTCGTAACCACAATCGGGGCCCCGACCAGGGCTGAGGGGTTCCCTCGGACGGGCCGGAATGGGGAAACTCCTTTCTTGTTGGATTGTGAAAATAATGAGCTTACGCAACATCCCCGGGACGCGGCGAAGACTCGCGGCATCGCTAAGCTCGTCCTGTAATCTCTCCTATTTATGAGCCCGGCCTTCTTGTCGACGAGGACGGTGGGGTCAAGACCTCACAAATGATAACCGCGAGACCCGGCCGCTTTGCCTGCGAAACAACGACGCACGTTGTAGGAATTACGGCAGAGAGTAATCAGGGACGCCTTCCGCGGTAGGTATAAAGAGTCTTAGTTGCAACTTTCGAGCTTTGATACGCAGGGGAGGATAAAGTGGGAGTCGGTAGGTAAGAATATATTCTCTCGAGCGAAAGAGCCGGATAGTGAATAGAGGATATTTTTATTTATTTTTATTTCCTTCCACAGACTTTTTGCTCTCAGTTCTTCTTACTCCCGCTGTTCGTACATTTAGTGATGAAAATATCGGGTGCATCTCGGCGTTTCGTTTGGGCGCAGCTGATCGTAAGACGAAAGCCGCTGCAAGAATCTTCTCGAAGAGATGAAAAGCGGCTCGGCTGTAGCGTTCGGAACTACGCTATCGAGGGATTTATGTGAAAGGGTTAAACTTGTACTCCGCGCAGTCAGAGATACGAGAGTAAACACCGAAGATTAATGTCGCTTCGAGACACTGAGAGGGTATGGAAGATTTTTCGTGGTAACGTCTTCGGAAGTGAGACAATGACGATTCAGTCGAGGACGCGAAACGCCCGCAGCCACCAGTGATTGGTATACGGCATAAATACGGGCACGTGGGTGGGGTCTCTGTTGGATTGTGAGGCGGATAAATCACTTACTGGATCTGATATACTAGTTAATAATGAGAAAGCATTTTTGTCAATATCATATACCGGCTTCTACGTAACTGCGATTGCAACACACCGTACTCTTTGTGTACATCAAACGTGTCCCGTCGTTGGCAAAAGACAACTGCCTTCCCCGCATCTCGGAGAGGAGAAAAAGAAAAACAAATCATGTACAACGACACATCGTGTGCCGTCTTGCGAGTCCTGTCACAAAATACAAGTGTAAACATACACGCACTCATCAGTCTCATTAGCGGTGCAAGAACCCTGGCCGATTGCGAGGTGAAGAAGTGTGGTTTAGCAATAGCGGATTAGGTAATCGTCCGATACAATTACGTCGCTTACTTATAGATTAGAAAAGCACGATTAAAACCTGCAATCAACACTCAAGGCTGACTTATCAGGGGCATTCTTATCTGGCTAATTTAGTTAGTAATTCTAATCTGGCTAATTAATTTAGTTTAGTTACGCGCTTGAATCCACATCGAATGGTCAAAGATGATGTTACTGTTCTGTAAAAGTGCTGGGATTAAAGAGCGGCTGTGTTTCACGATTTTTCTCCTCATTTTATCGATCTCATCCGAGGTCAGAGGGTACCGGATATTGAGTATATTACCCTACAACGCAAAGAGCCATGCGATCATGTTCGAGGAACTTAACAAGGGGCTGGCTAATCGCGGCCACCGGGTCGACGTCGTGGGGCATTTTCCTCTGAAGAAGCCGGTCGAGAATTACAACGACATAATAAACCTGGCCGACGACTCGCTTCCGAAGTTGCAGAATAATTTGACGTACAAATTCGTGACGTCAAGTGTGCTGGATAACCCCGTGGTGCCGTTTCTCACGTCCACGTTCGGAACCGAACTCTGCAAATTGATGGATCACCCCAAGTTGAAGAACCTGATTAAAAACCCTCCGAACGATCCTCCCTACGATCTACTCATCGGCGAAGTAGGTTTGAATCCTGATCTCCGCAAACGGTCTCCGATTTTTACTCGGAGACTTCAAGTATACACGGACGGTAGTAAAATATTCGTCTTGAGAATTCGAACGCTTTTAGATAACGATCATTGGCTTACAGATACGCTTATTACTGATTGATTAGACTATATAAATAAGATACCGATAACTAACTCAGCTCGAATTTCCGAGGTCTTGGCCGCCCACTGTTTCCTGGCCTTGGGTCAGCACCTCAAGGTCCCGGTGGTGGCAATCGTTACATCCCCGATGTGGCCGTGGTCGAGCGACTTCGTGGCGAACCCCGATAACCCGGCGTACGTCCCCGGAGTTTTCTCAAGTCTCATTGCGCCCATGAGCTTTTGGGACCGGATGACCAACACCTTGGACTTGATCGGTAAAAAGATGCAGTTTTACTACTACACCAGTGACCAGGACGAGATCATAAGGAAGCATCTCGGGCCGCATGCTCTCGGAGTCCGAGAAGCCGAGAGAAACGTCTCTCTGATCCTCGTCAACTCTCACTACAGTCTAAACGGCGTCAGGCCCTTCACCGCGGCGGTTGTCGAAGTCGGAGGAATTCATATTCCCAAAGAAATCGAGCCGCTGCCACGCGTGAGTTTTCATTCTCAACGGTTTCACGTACCCAACGTTTCACTCTCTCATCCGGAACGTTTGACGCGTCCTTACAGGATCTGGAAGAGTGGTTGGACCGGAGCAAAGACGGCTTCGTGTACGTATCCTTTGGCTCGATGCTGAAGATCGAGTCATTTTCGGGGGAAACTTTGCGCGCGCTTTACAAATCCTTGGGAAAATTGGCGCCTGTCAGAGTGCTGATGAAAGTAGCGAAGCCGGACGAACTGCCGGTCGGTTTGCCGAGCAACGTGATGATCCGTCCTTGGATTCCGCAACTGGCGGTTCTCTGTAAGACGACTAGGCCTGCCCATTGGCTGGCTTGTCACCTCTCTGATTTTCCCTGTTTTCTGTTTCTGCCGCAACCACAGGTCACAAGAACGCTCGCGTCTTCTTCACCCACGGCGGTCTGATGTCGACCCAGGAGGCCATCCACTGCGGCGTCCCGATGATAGGGGTGCCCCTCTTCTCCGATCAGCCTCTGAACGTGGCTCGTTACATCAGGAAGAACGTCGCTGTGTCGCTGGTCCACGACGAATTGACCGAGGAAAAAATTGACGCTGCCTTCGAGAAGGTCCTCGGCGACCCCTCGTACATGTAATATTATCCTTGGCGCGAGCGCGGCTTCGTCGATCTTTTACGCAAATCTAATCTACGACCGATTTTCAGGGCAGCTGCTAAGAAGATGTCCGCCGAATTTCGCGACCGTCCGATGAGCCCATTGGACACCGGGATCTTCTGGGTCGAGTACGTCGCCAGACACGGAGGATCTATTATCAGGTCACCGGCGATGGATTTGTCCCGGTTCCAAATAGCGCTGATCGATGTATTTGGCGCTCTGATTCTCGGCCTCGCTGTTGCCGCTTACTTGATCAAACTTATCCTCAAGAAGCTTTTCGCCCTGTTGGTGAGAGGCACCGAAGCACCGACTCGATACAAGAAGATCAATTGAAATTGGCCGGAGAATTTCTTTGCGAGGAAGGTGAAATATCTCGTCAGGTTACAGCTCACCCCAAAATTACGATGATTTCTGCAACACCGCTCACGGATCTCTGATGACCGTGATAATTAACGCGCTTACCTCTAATTAATTCGCCCTCGTATCTCGCATTCGTGCAGCAGCACTGACTCAAGCGGGAACTAAATATTTGATACCCGCATCAAATGCAGGGTCCTTAATAAATGGAATTCACGTATCAGCTCACACCGGCACTTCACAGACAGGGAAAGTTTCGCAAATTCGCTTTTGCAAAGCTTTCGGTCTTAGATTCAACCGTATTATTTTTCTTCTTTTGGTTCACCGCCCAAAGATCTGAATAACCGAATAAAGTTCGTCTCGGAATTGTTGAGCGAGATTGAGTTCGTTACTTTTAGAGCACAGTAATTTTGTCGAATAAATTGTGATTTATGTGAGTTGAATAAGCAGCTCGTCAAGATGCGCGGTGTCCTCGATTAATCCAGTAACATAACGATGGCAGAAAGTGTTTGGCTGCTCTCTCTCTCTCTCTCTCTCCCCCTCTCTCACACTTTCTCGTTCCCTTCATTTTTCTCCTCCTCTATATCCGTCCGTCTCTGCCTCAGCCTATTCGCGAGCATTTCTCCCCATCGGAGTTAATTACCATTATAGGGATAAAATTGGACTGTAACAACAGCTCGAGCGAGCGACGGAATTTCCCGATCGTTCGAAGGCGAGTCGAGTTCGTCGCCGGTTTGAACGCGGAATTTTAAGCAGCGGTACGATCCGCAGCACCGACCATCCGCAGGATATTTAATCAAGGATTGAACGGCAGGCAATGAACTACGCAGCCCGGGGCGCTCCTAGTATTCCAACCTTCTGCAGGAACTCCCATCATCCTTTCCGCGGACCGCAGCTATCCAGCAAGCAGCCACAGGCGCACATTGATTGCGTTATTACAACGATTTTATTTGGCCGAGGTATACGAGAGATGCGAGATGCCTCCGAATTATTGATTACCTACTCCTTATGATCCTTTCTCTCGGCAAATCAAATAAATTCCGTTGGTTATTCGCCGAACTCGGCACAACCTCAAGGTACAACTTGGCCTTTGCTCCTCTCTCTCTCTCTCTCTCTCTCTCATTTTCCGCACCCTTCCCTGCTTCGAACAAATACTACCCCGACAAGTTCGAAAAGCGACAGAAACAGCTTCAGGGAACCAGCAAGAAGCGAAGCCGAGCCGGTTTGCGGAGGCCGTATTTCCTGGTCAGCTAAAGTTACGTGGGAAAGCGGCTTAAGTTATAATTTCCTGGACTATGCAAGGTCATAATACATGCAGGGCAATTTAACGGTCAGCTCAAATAAAGCTCGGCTTTGTATTCTTCCGCATGCGGTAACATCCTGGCGACGCTGAAGCTTCGCGACGCTGCACGATAAATTAATCGCACACCGCCCTCCATCTCGAGTTACGTATTACAGTTTGTCTGTAATTCTTAACTTTCAAAAATCATCTTCTTTTACCTTCTTATAAATTTTTTAATCAATTCCAAACTGCGGGAGCCATCTTTAGTCACTAAATCGCGTCAGGCGATATCCGTTAATTAATACTAATTAAGTAATTATAACTACCCAATTTGATCACGCGAATCAAATCGCTGACAGGAAAAATGAAACATTAAGTCCACGGGATGATAAAATTTCAACCACGGACATAATACCAGATTTCACCACGTGCCCTCAATCGTTCGATATATAAAGGCACGTCAATTTGGCAAAAATACCTGTCGAGGTGGATACGTCATAAGATCCAAGGGCGATGGAAATATTACCTCACCGGGATATCAACTATTCAGGGATAGAGCTCGTCGCCTTGTTCCCGGCACATCCACAGAACCTCTGGAGGGCTGTAACATCCGGTATATCCGTTAGCCGCCATCCCAATTACTCGTTCATCGCTCATAGTGCGCGAACTCCGACGTATCCTTGCAACTTTGGATACCTCGGTACACGTCGCGAACAGAATGAAATAACTTAGTTAACGGGTATAACGATGCAAACCGAGTTCCGTCTGCCTCGCGGTTCCCGCAACTATAGCTGCGTGGTAATTGTACGACTGATCTGTAGATTTAAGGGGATACGTGGTCTCACGTCTCAATGACTATGTTTGATAATTATTTTTTTTTCATAGTCAAGTTTATTCAATAATTTCAAGCTTCTTCCATGTAGAAAAAAAAAAAAAAAAAAAAAAAACAATGAAATGACTAACAATTTGTTTGTTTCTTTTCGAATGCTTTAAAGTTGAGATATCGTGTCAGTCAGATTTAAATAGGGATAAAAACTTGCGGCACGCACCGCCACACCGGGCGAGATTTACGATCAAATAGGTACGGAGAAAAAATTCTTCCGTATTACTTTATAACTTCCTGTTTTATGTGCGAAAAGTATGAAAATTGCTGAATAAATTTTACTATGAAAAAATAAATTTCTTTAAAAAAGTCATTGAGACGCGAGACGCTACCCCCTTAATTCCCAGACTCTTTGTCGAGTTAACTATCCGAATGTTCTTTGACCCGCGGTTAAATCTACGATGCGAATTACTTACGAATGTAAAAGAACCGCTACGTATTTTTTCCCATCAACCCCATGGAGAAGAGTTTCGAAATTATGAAATACAGGTATAAGGGTACGGTCGTAAAATCATTTACTACGTCGCTGCATCGGGGCTGAATTAAATAAAATTGCATTTACGAGATACGAACGAGTATACAAAAGCACTGCACACACGTTCCCGACAATTGGACCGAGATCGGAGTGAATTATAGCGGGGACTTGAATATTAAATCCTCTAGCAAAGTAAACCACTTGGCGTGGCTACTGTGTTGGGTCAGGAGTCTGCGTGGGTAACGAGCTGTGCATATTTAGCGGCGGCGTCTCTCTTCGGAGAGACATGCAAATTCTCCTACTCTCATCTATCTTTATCCCATTCTCCTGCTATCCTCACTTTACATCGAAACAAGATTTACGCAATACCGATGTTATTCTCCAGCGATTTTCCGCGTATAACTTGTTCAACGCAAAGGTCAGATGGACAAAAATCAGCAATACGCCGAACGTTATTTCAGATTCGACAAATCTGCAAACTCGCATCATTAGCCAAGCAGAGACTTGTTAACGTGTTGTTCCGTTTATTATTTTATTTTGGATTTTTGATGAATTGAAATTTGACCTAGCTGCGATTGTTTCATCAGATTTTGTACTTTTTTTTTTTAGACTTTCGGAAGTATTTTTATTTTTTTCTTATCAAAGATAACATCCTCTCAGAGGATATATTTACGATTCCAACAAGTCGTTGTTCTTGTATTTCGGATATTCCGTTCGCCTACAAACGTGGTTACCGTTTTACCAATCGTTTTCTGCTTAGCATAACTTTGAAGCAGATTGAATTTTTTTTTTTTAGTTTCAAATCAGAAATTTGGAACTTTCAGATGTATACCGTTTCATTCTATTTCGTCAAATAGTCTGGTCACGATAAAGCAATCATTTTCTACTGCTCTTGCATCAGAAACCCCCGTAATATTATACTCAATCAAATTAATGTTAAGAAGAATTAATGATACAGTGTACTTATCACAAACTTCTCGACAAACATCGAGTGGTTATCTTTGTTCAGCATTATCAAACAAGCTTTGATATCCACTTCTGAAGCCGCATTTTGTCGGTCAGAAAAGCTCTCTTCTGTATACCACCGTTGCTTCGCGTTTCATGCGTTGGACCAAGTCACTTCACTCGACGTGCAAACAATTAGAATTAGCGTAATACCGACGTCATACACCCTCCGGCAGTTTCCTGCATGCAATTTAGGCAACTCGACGACTGCATCGACGAATCCGTTACATTGAAATAAAAATCAGCAACATGCCGAACGATATTTTAGATCCTACAAGTTGGAAAACTCACGTTACTTTGCACAATAAGAATGCGGCCCGGTATTAGCCAAGCTGAGATTCGTAAAATTAATCGTTTGCTTATTACTTTATTTCGTAAATACACAGAAAATGTCACAGTAACAAAAAAATATGCAGGGGTATTTTAACACGCAATCAGTGTGTTTCTGTTGATTTACACGCGCGAAGTTTAGTCAGCGCAAATCGGTCCGCCGCAGCATTCCGGGTACACCTTCGAATTGTCCTGTTGTTTGAAACCGATTTGTTTACCCTCGGCACACTGGTAACTACCGCATCTAAATATTCAAAATTCGATAAGCAAATGCCGATGCGAAAATCTCAAGCTGGGGCGCAAATTCGATATACTTACCCGACACCACGCATTTCACTAGGCCCCACACACTCCATAATCCCACATCCGTTTTTCATCGATTCGGGCATGGTGTAATTGGGCGGACAATTTTCTGCACGGTGGAAATAATAATGATAATAATTTACTGCCAAAATTCACTTCAAATCGTCAGTTGACTTGCAATAAAACAAAAATTAAAATTAAAGCACGGAACAAGATCTGACGTTTGTATGAATCTAGTCTGTAACCGATACTGATTATACGCAAACCCAATACTACTGACTTTAATCGATCGATTCTATTTCAAGTTGAGATATCTTATTCTTGATTTTCTGTTTTATCAATTCGTTTGAAATAATAAATTAGCAGGTACAGGGATGAATTTTTATTCGGTTAAGTCACTTACTCAGTTGCGGTATCTGTTCAGACAGACTGACGAAGACGAAAAATACGGCAAGAAATGCAGCAAGCTTCATGGTTACGAAAACTTCGCGTAGCAGGTTGAAAAAAGTACTCGCTTCTCCACCGGGAATCAAACGTGAATAATGAAGCACGGAGCATCGGCGGACTTATTTTATACCAATCGGCGGTGGTATGATTAATGAGTCGAATGGACCAATGTACACAGTCATTGTACATAATTATATGCAGATAACAACGATTTCGATAAGCGACCACTGATGAGTGTGAGTCGTAAACAGCGAGCATCGGCGGAGAAAATACAGATTCCATTTACGTAATCGCTCCTTAGCTTCGCTATTGAGGAATAAGTGTGATGTATATTAGACTGGGCCAAAAAAATTGACTATTTTTTTTTTTGAAAAATATATTGAGAATATCATTCAGTATGGCAAAAAAAAAATTTCATGAAATTTTAAGCCCTTAATATTAACTTTAAGAGGTCTATCATCGTTATTTTTGATTTTTAATAATAATTTGATGTTTTACGTCAGAACTGTTGAAATATTGAAGTGAAAAAATTTATGTTCACTTATCCCTTTATAAAATTAAATTCCCTACAAAAAAGGTCTGATTAGAGATTTTTGTCAGACAAGCCGTTTCCGAGTAATTAAGCTTAATAAATTGATATAATTTCTCGATTAATTTCTCGATTAATTCTCGATTAATTCTCGATTAATTCTCGAGAAATTATATCAATTTATTAAGCTTAATTACTCGGAAACGGCTTGTCTGACAAAAATCTATAATCAGACCTTTTTTGTAGGGAATTTAATTTTATAAAGGGATAAGTGAACATAAATTTTTTCACTTCAATATTTCAACAGTTCTGACGTAAAACATCAAATTATTACTAAAAATCAAAAATAACGATGATAGACCTCTTAAAGCTAATATTAAGGGCTTAAAATTTCATGAAATTTTTTTTTTGCCATACTGAATGATATTCTCAATATATTTTTCAAAAAAAAAAATAGTCAATTTTTTTGGCCCAGTCTAACGTATATATCGATGCGAGCCTGAATGAGTACTGAAGAAAAAAATAAAATAATTCCGAGAAGAGTCAGTTATCCAGTGTACTTATCGCGAAACTCTCGAAAACCATTCGGTGTTTATTCCTACTTGGCATATTTAAACAAACTTTGATTAACGTCCGATCGACTGTCCTCATTTTAGATAATTCGAAAAATTGGATTGCTACAAGTTCGCGAACTCACATCACTTTCTACAGATAAGAATTTGACTCTGTATTGGTAAAGGAGACTTGTTTTAAAATTAACTTGCTGGGTACTACTTTATTTTATAAGCACAAAGAACATGTCATAGGAATAGAATAATATTCGCGGTTATTTCGCCACTCGATTAATATTTTTCTCCAGATTTACACGCGCGAAGTTTAGTCAGCGCAAATCGGTCCGCCACAGCATTCCGGATACACCTTCGAATGGTCCTCTTGTTTGTAACCGATGTCTTTACCCGGGGGGCACATGTAAAGACCGCACCTAAAAATTTTAATTACAACAAGCAAACGGTGATGCGAAAATCTCGAGCTGAAGTGCAAAGTGGATACACTTACCCGATAGCCGTTACGGTGTTAGGCTGCCCGTTACAATCAAGACGCTCGCATGTCGAATCGTTCTCCGCCTTATGCGCAATGGAATTGGGCGGGCAATTTACTTTAAGACAAAGTTTGTTCGTTAGATTAAATCGTCAAGAGCTGCAGGTACTGAATTTGGTTCAGTAAATCGACTCACTCAGTTTTGGTATCTGCTCGGAGAGATTGACGAAGACGAAAAGTACGACAAGGACTGCGGTAAACTTCATGGCTACTAAAAATGTCGCGCTGCAGGTTGGGAAAAGTATGTAGTTGCTACTTCACCGGCTTTCGGTATCCTGACGCACCGAGCAACAGCAGAATTTTATACCGCTTGGAAGTGGTCTGGTTGATGAGTTTAATGTCCGTGTGTGTATAGCGACAGTTAATTATACTCCTTTAGCGCAGATATAAATTCGATGTGCCAAATTACATTCGTAAAATTCTCCGATAGCTTTGCAAATGAGAGTCAAATGTCATCGATAAAAATACGATAGAGTACCGAAAATACATACGCGATCAAATAATGTCGAGGAGATTTAACGATCCAGTTTCCTTTCTGCAAGACTCTGGAGAAGGTTTGATTTTTTCTTTCTAAACAACGATTTCAAATGGACTTTCAATTTTGTTCCTTTTGACCTTTTGAGTCACAGTTGCAAGTGTTATTACCTCCTATTTTATATCATTTTTTCGTACATTTAGAGGACTTTGAAAACATATTTCTTGGCAGTTTTTTGCTGTTACTGATAGTATACCAATAACCTTTTATAATGTAAATTATTATCGTTAGAAGCAATTTGATTGAAAAAATCGTGAAAATTGAATGAATAATTCATGTCCGAGAAAGTGAACCCTCTACACGTAAACTTGTTTTACATAAATTATAATCGAATCCAATCGGCTACCCCGAAATCCCTTGCATAGAGTTTTTTGACCGTATTCGATCAAATTTGAAACTTTTGTCCACCATGTTGGATCGGGCAACTTGAATTTTCAAAATCTAATTTCAGATTCGTAATCAGCGGTCTCAAAAACTACGGAACTCAATCTTGTTATAAAAATTGCCTCCGCTCAATAATGTTAGATTCAAAGCGTTGAAGCTGCGTTTTGTCTATCAAAAAAGCTGCGCCAGAGGTGTTCGAGTGATTATCGAACAGACGTTACTTCTATCGCGGTTTCTGGATATCACGAGGTGCCTGATATCCGAATTCGCTGAGCAAGGTTTCAGCAATCGCGTTGCACTCTTGGTGGTGGTTGCTGGCTATGTCAATACGAGTTCGAAAGCGCCAGCCAATCGTCGAGTTTCGGCTGAAGTAGTAGATCAACAGAGTTAAAGGTCAGTTAATTCTCTCCTTCGAATCGCCGCTTCGATTACCTAAATATAAATACGCGAAGGTTGAGACGTTGAATTGAACGAGATATGCACGCAGCATGAAAGTCTGAACGCCACGTTGAATAAAACGGGTAAAGTACTCGCTAGTTCGTATTGATGGAACTTTGTTTCCATCCGGCTGGTAGGTTAGGGGCCGTACTTAAATTACGTAACGGAATTTGAAGAACTTTTCAACCCCTACCCCCCCTGCGTATCAGATCATAACAAAATGTCAACCCCCCCCCCCCCCCCCCGTCCCAAATTGTACGTAATTTTTCGGAATCAAATAACGAAATAGCATAAAATTTTATTAAAATCATTTGTATTTTTCATTATTCTTTTATTTATTAATTATTAATTAATTATTAAGTGTTTTAATTACTGTAAGTTGAGTGATCTAATGCCAAGAGCTACCGCAGCGCGCTAGTTTCAAAATGTTAAAGGTTTGGCTATAACAGAATCTGGCGCGGGAATTCAGTTTGAATTTTTTTATTAATCATCAAAAAATTTTACATTCAATTCAAAAAATTACGTACAAGCATCAAAAGACCCCCTCCCCCGTATCGTAACAAAGTGTAACAATCGAGTCTGACCCCCCCCCTCCCTTACGTTTGTTACGTAATTTAAGTATGGCCCCTTACGAGTACAACTGACCGAAAATCCATCTGACAATTTCTCTACAGCTTCATTTCACGTCGTTAATGGTGGTTTTTTTTTTTTTGTTTGTCGAGTGTAGAGAGGAAGGCCGGGGGTGGGGGAGGAGGAGATGAAAGATATAACGAGAGATACACTTTATTTCCACAGTAAAAAATATGTGCTACATTTTATCGTCGATGTGGCTTTATTAGTGTTCGTAAATACGTTGTGTAACGTATACTTGAAACTATAATTTGCGACGTTCTTACATCGGGTATTGCGGATAATTCCAGAAGCGTCACGCGCTGTGCTTGTGCGATAAATTTTTCCTGTTATTCCGTTCACCTACCGTTCTTTTCATTTTTATTCCACCGAAGAGACGTGTAATAAAACACGTCACGTTGCTGGACACACTCAACCAGATCACGTACCAGCCAGTTTCGGTCGCGTACAACCTTCTCCTCCGTTCCCCCTTCTCATTATTCCTCGATTTCAGTTGAGACCGGGAATTCAGCCCGTAACGTGTGTCCGTTGCGGTAATTTCGCCGACCTTACGAATATCGTCCACAAGTGTCACGAGACCCGGCAGACGGTATTATATGTTTTTAAAGACAACGCGCCGTCCTGGGAAAACTATAACGATACGGGAAACAGCGGGTCAGCACCTGAGGGGTTCAATTTTTGTGACGTTATTCCCGCTGAGGTTGACCTGAACGTATTTCTCGATGCCGTTGAAGGCGCAATTGTTTATCGAGTGTATCCGATTGTCGGATAGGTCGAGAAACCGGAGATTGGGCAGCTGAATGAAGGCCTCGTAGGGGAGGACGGTGATTTGGTTGCGGGCGAGGAGCAGACTCCGCAGGTTGTTCAACCCCCGGAACGAACCCTGGGAAACTACGGGTTCGTCGAGGCTGTCCTGGAGGGCGACGATATCCGTGAAGGAGACGTTGACGCGGATCTTGGAAATCCTGTTCCCCGACAGGCGCAAAGTCCGGAGGGACGCGAGGCCGAGAAAAGCGCCGTCGTCGATGGCCTCGATCAGGTTGTTCCCGATGTCGAGGCTACGGAGCCGAGCGGCGCCGGCGAAGCCACTCCGAGGCAGTCGCACCAGCTTGTTGTGTCCCAGGAAGAGGTCCTTTAGGCGAGGCAGATGTTCCAGGGCGTTCACCGGCACCCTCGACAATCCGTTGAAGGCCAGATAGAGGCCCCCGAGTCTCGGAAGCCCGGTAAAGGCGCGTTCACCGACCTGGGTCACCTCGTTCTCGCCCAAATGAAGCCACTGGAGGCTCACGAGGCCTCGGAAGGTCGCCTCTCCGACTCGAACGATGCGGTTCCCCCTGAGGTAGAGCTCCCTCAGCTCCCCGAGTCCGTCGAAGGCCCCGTCCTCTATCCGCGCGATCAGGTTCCTCGATAAGTCGAGGTGCAGCAGGCCCCTCGCTCCTCCGAAGGTGTGGGGTGCCAGGCTGGCCACCCGGTTCCGAGCCAGGTGAAGCTCTTCGAGGTCGGCGGCCACGGCGAAGGCGCCGGGCTCGATGCCCTTGACCAAGTTCCCGTTCATCGCCAATTTCCGGAGGTTCCTCAGCCCTCGAAACAGGCCGGCTCGCAGCAGATCGGCTATGTCGTTGTCGGCCATCAGCAGCTCCGCGACGTTCCGACATTCGGAAAAGGCCCCGTCCTCGACCCCGGTAAGGCCATTTCTGCGTAGGTCCAAGATGCTCGCCCTCGCGTCCGTCACCTTCTTCAAAACACCTTCTTCGGTAACGTTCACCCGGTAGCCACGGACCGTCGTGCTTGCCGTTTCGCCCTTCGCCCGTAGCTCGCTGATCGGCAAGAGCGTCAGCAACAACGGCAGAAGTGCGAACGGTACGGATGTGGTCGAGCGACACCTCCGCGTTAAGTAGATCATTCCGAGAAACTAAAATGGATGAGATAGCCGGAATGCTGTGCCTCTTGTTACGGTTCTACGACTCACGGTTATCTCGTTGACCCGCCTGACCTCGACGAGCTCGGCACTGTATCTCGGAGGCGCGTAATTACTGTTACGCTGGACAGAGAGAGAGAGAGATAGAGAGAGAGAGAGAGAGAGAAAGAGAGAGAAATAACGGGAGAGAGAAAGAGAAACGACGATGATCTGGTGTCGGCCGCGGCTTCCGACGCACAAATTACCGGACGAAAATAGCCTTCACGGACGATGCGTTGAACTCGGTTATTGTGTGTTATTGGAAAGGAAAAGTTTCATTCCCGGGAATAAGAGCGCCACCTCTCATATCCGATGCTTAAATACCTCGACCCAAAGGAAATCAGGAGAGGCTCGCGGAGACATTGGGAGGAAAAGGATCCCCTACAGTATTTCAAAAGCTAGAAGAAGGAGAAGAAGGAGAGCCCATCCACCGCCGCGTTCGGCGCGTAATTCAATTCACGACGATGTTAAATTCATGTCTCGCAGGATGGAACACGCGGAACGTGTGTATACATATATATATGTATATATATACAATATAGACGCGTATACATACGTATAGGGAAGGCCGGGGTCTCCGCGAGGCTTCTTCGCCATAACACCCGAAAGTGTGTCTTTTCCTCTTCATCCGTTCTCGTCTCCCCCCTTCGCTCCCTTCGCTCCCTCCAGAGTTCCAGCCCTCTTCCCTATTCCGGATACATACATTGTTCCGCGCGTTTCCAGGTAGCTGTCCCCAGGCGTGGACCAATAACGAATTCACTCGCGTTTTCTACTCTTCCACCGCGAAATTCCGTCCGCCTTTCCTTTTCGTCAATTTTGCATCGAGCGTCTACCTGTCCCTATTTCCCTCCTCCACCCATTCCCGCCCTTTCTCCATTCGCCTAAGACGAGTTCCATTGGGCAAGGGCCGGGCATCGGGGGATCGGGGGGAATCGTTTTGACGGTAAAAGCGCAGCAGTTTCACTTCCCGTACGGGCATGTATTATGCTCATCGCGTATCGGAGTAGACGAGGCCCCTTCCGGTAACCGGAAATGCGTGGAATATAAATTTTCATTCGGTGCAAGGGAGACTTCTCGCGCCCCACAACCGAACCCGCCACCGACGACCTGCAGCTCAGACCCGAAGCGAAGCGACGCCGCGACGCTGCGACGCTGGGCGCAATGCTCCGAGAAATCGTAAACGCAGAGGCACCCTTACGCGGCTGTAAAAGTGTCACGGGGTGAAATGCGGGGGAACACCCACACCTGCCTTCGCTTTCCAGATCCGAAAACAATTTCGACGGCAAATAGCTGGAATGGGAGGGGCTGCCTGTGAGACAGTGCCGCACTAAATTGAGGAGATCGAACACCGCCTTCCGAGAATTAAAGTCCTCCTCGGCCACTTTATCACGAACCAGTGACGTCGATATGAATCCCCCTCCCCCACCCTCTGCCGTATTCCAGATTGCCGAGGGTACCCCTTATACTTACAGCACCGGGGGCTGCCCACCTGCGCGAAGGGCGCGCACTTTTAACAACGTAACTTTTGGCTGCTCGGAATCAAGTTTTTAACGACACGCCCAGGGCGCTTAGCTTTACTCGTCTTTAAGGGGGCGAGGGGGAGGGTGAGGGGACGAGAAGAACTTTTCACCTGTCCTGCAAGTTTGAATGAAATTTATTAAAACCTGGGTAACTGGGTATATGTGTTTATTATACGGAGCTCGGAGAGAACTGTTTGCTCTCGTTAGCGATGCCGCACCGGCTGCAGTGGATTTCGGAAAGCAACTGGAAGCCCAACAACAAGCTCGCACCCCGAGTGTCGAGGAATTAACAAAGACCCTCGTGTGTCAAAGCGAGATGCTACAATTACTGCGAACGCCGCGGTGCAAGCTCTGCAATTTCTGTCCGCAGATATCGATCGTCGTTCCCTCCTCTTCTCTCTCTCTCTCTCTCTCTCTCTCTCTCTCTCTCTCTCCACTCTCCGCCCTTTTCGACCCAGGTACACCACCTCTACCAGAGGCAGGGTGACTGCACGTGAAGATGACGTCGAAGCCTCGGTTCTCATCTCTCTTCTTCGTGACTTTATCAATGTTACTTAATCAGCTGGGTATTTCCACTCTCTCGCGATACTTTGTTCCTTATCCTTCTATCCCCCCCCCCCCTTCCTCGCCTCAACACCTTTTCCCTACCGTGGATTTTCAAACTCTGGCTTTACCACGCCTAATTGCAACCTGTACACGCGCATGTACTTGTGAACTGACTAATTACGAGGGAAAGATTAGCGAAAGATTGCGCGAGAAGCTAATCGCGTTGGTGAAATTTCATTAAGCACTTTCTTGAATGCCCAGAAATTACAGAGCTTCGTATACGTGCGTAATATGTGTGTGTGTATAATATACAAAACGTAGTTTATTACCCTTGCAATTCCATTTCTGACCTGCTGCATTTATACCCATATCGCCCAGTAGATGAATACAAGATTAAACGGTAAAATTTCTTGACTAACAAATCAGTTTCAGGTTCCAAGATTGTACGAATGATGAAAAGGTAACTCTAAGTGAAAAATAAAAAAAAAAAAAAAAAACAACAACAATAATTATTCGCTTTTCTCGACTCGACAGACCGTATTAAGGAATTACAGAAATTTAATTCGGGAGTGAATATAACCAGCTGCCGAAACGAAACGAATTCGTTCGAAGGTATTTCGGCAGAGGTGCCAAAGTGGCCGCAGGGTTGCCATTTCGATGCGGAGGAAAGCGTCGAGCGGAGAGATATCGTCAACTAAAGCAATCATCGTTACGCCGTTACACCGCGAATTGCGTAGCTTTATCACATCCTAGCCGGCACCAAACAATGGCTCGTTTCGTTGCGATCGGAGAACATATTGCGTCACGTCCGGCGGGAGCTTATCAACGGGGACGCGGAGATGGCCGGCGACTCTTTGCAGGCTGGCAGTTGCCACCTCGCATATCCGGCCGCCCCTATATTCCCTTGTGCACCATCATCCGCGACTGCAAGGGTCACGGACCGTCGGCCGTACCGCCGACTCCCAACTATGGGGTTCTAATCTCTCGAAATATAGCTTCGCCGTATAACGAATGGCGAATTGTAGTTCGACCAAGGAGCTGTGGAGCCTGTAGGGTTCAACTCCGAGTGCTTGGCCGGTGTCGGGTCCCTTAAGGGGGAGCTGGTACAGCTTTGACGGTATAAAATCATACCTGTTATAGGGAGTCTGCTTTTTTTTTTTAAGAAAATGAAAACACTGGGAGCAATTCGAGACTCAGGGCTTTATTTTCGCCATTTTGTTGTTAATTTCAACGAAGAAATTCTAATATGTCGTTGAAACTGTAAACAATAAAGCCCTTAATCTCAAATTACTTTAAATTAATCATACTATGCGCAATATTATTTTTTGTTCGTCAACATACTGGTTAGCTCGACTTGTATCAGATCGAAAAAATTGAAGAACAGGAACCTCGTGACTATCTCGTCCCAACACCGTGTCTGTAACTGTGATTGTAATATGATATGCTGTTTGAAATGAAGCTCCTGTTCCGTCGCAAAACGACTTTCAAATTGCCAAACGCAACGTTTAATTCGCGCAAATCGGTCCACCGCAGCATTCCGGATACACCTTCGAGTCGTCCTCTTGTTTGTAACCGATCTCTTTACCTTCCGTACATTGGTAAACGGGACATCTAAAAATTAAAATCTCGGTCAGGGAATGTCACGAGCACGAAGACCTTCGGTTGACGCGCCAAGATTTTATACCGACCCAACTATGCTGATACTGGCAGACTCGATACACGTAAGAATCCCACAGCTGTTTTGCATCACACTCGTAGGGGTGAAATCGGAGGGGCAGTTTTCTGGAGAATGAAATTATAATGTAATATTATAACTACAATTAATCAGTGGGTACAGTGTTCGATTTTTAATCCGGTTCAGCGCGGCTTACTCAATTTCGGTATCTGCTCGGACAGACCGACGAAAATGACGAGTATGGCAAGAAATGCGGTAAACTTCATGGTCACTAAAATTTCGCTTCGCGGGTTAAGAAAAGTGGCCGCTTCTTCACCGACTCTTGAAGGTACACTGAAGCACGGATCGTCAGCAGACTTTCATACCACTCGACGGCGTTGCGGTTCGAAGGTCGAATATCGTACGTGGCCCGTTACCAGCATTTGAGCAAATACCTGAATGTCGATAAGAATTCACTAACAGCTTTCCATTCTGATGACCTACCGGAGACACGTCGAGTCGTGTTCGTCGAATTTCATGCCAGCTTTGTAATTGAGAGGTAAATAGATATCGAAGTAAACGGATGCGTATCGTATTATGAAGACGATTACCAAGAATGAATAGCTGACCGGATATCGGCTGTTGTCGAGAAAATCCTCGTATCTTGTTCTTGGAATAAATCCCGCCCAGAACTTGTCATAGTGAGGTGGTTTGTTTGTTAACTTTTTTTTTAAGGTGCCACTGGAAAAATTTCTGACCAGAGCTGAAAAAACAAATTTTCAAAAACCGAAGCACCCTGGATACCTAGTCGCGACATCCTTTCCGGCAATGATTCAATCAAAAAAGTCAAGTCAAGCAGCAGGATCAGGTTTCTCGAACGGTGACTAGTTCTTCCCTCCGGGATCTCGTTTGCAGATTTTCGTATTGAAACAGCGAGGACGCGAGTCAGCCTTCCTCTCTTCCCTTACGTCTGCGACAAAGCGACTAGGTGTACGAACACGCGTGAACGCTCTGCTGGGATTACGACGGTTTTGTTTATTCGCAAACAGCTTCTGAAAGTATTTGCACGCCCGCTCAAGACCCACTGGGGAATGTCTGTCTACCCACCGGGTTCTGTTTTCATACTAAAACTACGTGTATCGTGAGTTATGGCCATGTGCCCAGGTACGATAGCGTGCAGCCGTACGTACCCGGATATAATAAGTTGCTCTGGGAATTTTCTCGGAAAATATTCTATTCTATTTGAGGCGTCCGCGTCACCGCGGCCGCGGAATATAGACAGCGAGGAAAATTTTCCGACTTTTCGAAACTGACGAGACAGCGTCAGCTATCAAACAGGTACGACGTGTGCATATATACATTATATATATAAATATATACTTATATGTACATTTGTATAGTCAGGTTGTAAAGTTTTTGCCGTTGATAGGAATCGCGAGTAGCAGCCGTGGTAGCAGCCGGGAACACTTTAATCGGATTGCCTCTAGGAGCAAAGTTGAACCGCACCATCTAGAACTTCGTTATGTAGGTTTACACATGTACACAGCTTGAGAATATACACGAGGAATTCCTGGCTTCGTCTCACTGAGAGGATAACCGAAGGCAGCAAACTCGACGTTTACCAGTAACAACCCCGTAATGTGTCGGGAAGAAAAGTTTCGCCAGTGGTCGCTGGCAATTTACTTTCAGGAAGAATTCTCGGGTCGAAGATGAGGGAAGCGGGACTCGGGTAAGAATCGCCTTTCCATAGATCCGGGATATCGGTAACGCTTTTCTCCGTCAACAACGATCGCGAATTCCATTATGCGCCTTGCTACTAAATCGGGTGAATCGATCCGTTTACGGTAATTCAAGTAACCGTGAAACGCCGCCTATATGCCCCATGTTCGCAAATTATAAATCGCGTGGATTCTCCGGAGTCTCGTTTCCCTTCACACGTAAAGGCTGGAACGGTTTTCTCGAAATGAAAATACTCCTCATCCACCTTAATCGCGAAATGAAACTCGGCACGACTGGATTACTCGCGCAACCTCCCTGCAGTAATGAAATACTTAATTTACTTGTTACGCTTGCCGACGCGTCGGGGGTACCGATCTTTCATCATCCGGCAGAAGTGTAATAAGAAGTCTTGTTCGCAAGCTCCGGCGGAGGCGGTGAATAAACCTTTCAACACTCCCAGTTCCGTCTAACGACTCGTGACAAAACCCACCGGGATGAATCCTCCTCCCGGGGAATGGTTCACATTTGCGACTGTGCACCTGACCGTTCAGCGTCACGTCCTCTGACACGATCAGCCGCGCATTTTTTTTTTTACCGCTCATGAATAATCCACGGTATCCCACCTGACCAATCCTATCGCACGATTATTCATTCCGATCCAAGGCTGGATCGTAATGTAGATACGAAAAGTTTTGAACCGACGGATTCTACTTGACACACCCTCTCCTGCGAGCGGAGAGATAGTGAGAGTGAAAGCAGCAAAGTAATACATTAATCCACGAGCAACGGAAGCTCCTCTCTACACGTGCATCCACACACGTACGCCTTGTACACAAGACTGACCCACGATGCGGGCAAAAAGTTTATGCAGGGTAAATGTTTTCCATTCAAGTTCTCTCCGGTGGAAAATAAGGCGGAGCTTTTCGACGCGGGTTATTTTCTGAATATAAATTGCGGACAGCGGCTGGTTCTTCACCCGGTCTTCTTCCCGCAGCGCCGGCCTACGCTATCTCTGGTCGTCGGGGGTCACTCGGGATAAAAGGACCCACTCGACCGTATGAGAAGTAAGCGACATCTAAAAGCTCTGATTGTGCGCCATTAGGACTTGCCGTAGGATTTATTGGATCCCACCGAGCAACGTCGTCGACAGAGAGTGCAGAGCATGCAGCCTTGCACTTTTCTCAGTTTCTCCCTTTGCCCATTTTCATCCACCTGTCCGAAATTCTCCCATCGATGTAGTAAAGTCAATTAAGAAACCGAGTCTGTTGGCGGGGAGGTGAACCTTGTAGGTGACGTTACAACGGCAGGTTACAGCTGCGCTGTAGCGATAAGGTTGTCCTGGTTTAGGAATGCAGTTAGTGAGTCTTACGGGACATTAACCTAGATGCGAACCTCCGGCCCCGCATACTTCCCGGGCAAATACTTGTCCACAAAGCTTGCAGAATGTGCCGGAGGGGAGGACAATATAGCGGTTGATGTAGCCGAGGAAAGACGACGAGGAAGTTCCTCGTGGCATCGACTGCGAGTCACTGGAACTTTCGAACCTCGAACAAACGGCCGGATCCAGAGCTACAGCCGTGAAACTAAAAGCGAACGAAATCCTGGATTGGCGAGACTCCGAGTACCAAGTTTCTGGTAACCGTTTCGGCATTCTCTCGGGCGAGACCGGAAGCGGTCCGGTCTTGGTGGTTATCTTGAAAACGTTATAACGGTATTTGCGAGGCTGCCTGTACGCTTCCGAAATGAAATTTAATACCTTTGTGCTCGGTAGCACGGCGCCAAGTCGAGCATACGGTTTTCAAAGATATCTAAAATACCGCAAGAAGGCGGTCGGTGCAACGCCGGCGTTCATAACAGAGGTACCTTATACCTACGTAGCCGCCTTATCGCCGAGGCAGTTTATGTGCCAAGCAACGATTTCGCTTGAGCTTCTATGGCACTTCGCATCCGGCGGTGAGGTAGGTAAGTGTATTAAAGCGTCGTCGTCTTACGGTGATACTGCCTTATAAGTAGACGGTATAAGCTACATGCCCGCAAAAGCATCGTCATCGCAGAGCGTAAGGTGGGTGAAAATTCATAGTGTCAGCTAGATTGCTGCGCGCATATTCGGATCTACCGCAAAGGCGTTGAGGTAACACAGCTCGGAAAGAAACGTTTTTTTGTACAGCTGCAGGGGATTTTTTTGTCAAAAATTACTTCCATTTCCCTCGTTCATGTTCAGTACACTTGCGAAATACAAGGTGGTTGCATAAAAAAAGCGTAACAATCATGAAAAAAACACGACTTTGTTACATTGAACTGAACAATATTTCTGATAAAGTTAAATAAATAATTTCTCCGTGAAATGTACATAACACTCCGTGTTCAATCTTTTCGCCTATGAAACCTTTTCTTCTTTGCTTTGATATTTCTTCGAAGACGCTTCCGCTTTCCATTTTCTGTTTTCCTGTATGTATTTGGGGTATTTCACGTCAAATCAAACGGTCGGCTTCTCCGACACATTTCAATCTGATTGCCCTTTCACACAATCAAAGTACATATTCAAAGGACGAACTTTGAATTTATTCAAATTTTTGCGACGCATGATTACTTCACAACTCATCCAACAAATTGATTTCAACAATAGTTTGATTTTTTCCGCCTACGTAGCGTAAAACTTGGACGGCGTGTGAAAAAAGTTCTTTGACAAAAATTTTAGGTTCTCTTGCGAACTTCACGAAAACATTTTTTTCAGATTTTTCATAACCCCATTTCAGTGTAGTTTTGATACAAAATGCGCACAAATTATTTGTAACGAAAAGTATCTCAATCGAACGGGCTACAATTTAAAGACAGCGTGCCTTCTTCAATGCGAAAGGTTGTCCGAAAACTTCGCAGTGGGCGGTGCATTCGTTCGGAAGATACATCAACAAATATTCACAGAGCGGCGAGAATTCGGTTCAAGGTTCGCGCCGCGGCAACTAATTTGCTCGCCCTGCGCGTGGCGACGCTGCGCATGCGAGAGCGATGTTCAATTGTTGCGCGTTTTGTTTATAAGTTACAACGGTTATAACCTCGGCTGGCGACTTTTTCTCGCGGAGTATAATTCGGTCTATCGTTTATTACGATTCCTGCCGTGATACGTGACTTCCGTACCGCCGGACAATATTTTCGAAGCATATTCATCCAAGGTAAGAACTCAACGACGCGTTGCCTATCGTAATACCGACTTATAACTTTCACCGTTCGTATCGCCACATCGCGGTACGTATGGATGAGACATTTCACAGTTCGACCGTTCTAAGCTATTACTTGTAACTTTTGAACTGCTTTTCCGCCCACTACGAAACTTACAGACAATCTTTGGTATTATAAACGATGCGCTGTGTCAAACTTTCATTATCGGCCAATTCGATCAGGGTACTATTTTGTTAAAAAAGATTTCCCAAGATTTTTTGTCAATGCTTTACTTTAACGGTGCACGAAAAATCATACAAAATTATTTTTAGACATTTCATACAGAAATACGAAACTTTGGCACAGGAACTTTTTCCATATATCATGTGAATTTTAAACTGTGTTGAGTTGAAAAAATGAGAAATCGTCGATAGCTGATTTTTCGACTAACTGTGATAAGAAAATGCTTGGTCAGGAAATTCTGTAAAAATTCAGATTTAATGCTTTCAATACGAACTTCAAGTGAGTAAAAGGGTGAAAACATCAAAATTGGTAAGTTTCGATTTTACGTAGAATCCCCCATTCATTCTCGAGTCTCACTCTAATATACATCACATGAAAGTAAGAAATCACTTTTGCATACAAGTTTCACTCTAAATGAAACTACAAGCACGAGTTTAAGAAAAAAAATCTGGCGTGACGGAACTTTTTTAGTATTTTCCCCAGTTTCAGTAGGTCAAAATCTATAAGAAACAGTTTGAAACAACATGTATGTTCAGTATTTTGGTTTCAGACCTGTGTAATTCGCGATCTCGCGATACTCGATTGGCACAGCTAATGTGGGTAGATAAGAGCCGCGATGATTATTCATATCAGCCGTTTAGAACTAGAGATAAGAGGGCCGGGGCGGCCCGAATCCTAATTGGTCGGTGAAGCCCCGTTTCTCGGCTAGAAGCCGAGGTGTGTGATTTAAGCGTTATTTAATCCCTTCGGAATCAGAGAATTCGATCCTCGTGGCGTGTCTCGGTAAATTTTTTCCCCCCCGTCCTCCGGCCACGCCTGCAGTTTGCACACGAAGAGGCGGGGTTGGAAACGGGGCGAAAGCACGAACACGAACGCACGTCCGGCGTCCGGCGGAGGGATTTAATCGCGTAAGTGTCTTAATCGCAGAGTCGGCAGGCAGACAAATAGTTCCACCCGGCTCTCTGGAGCCGGAGGTCGGTACGTATTGGCCTGCAACGCCCTGCCGAAGCTGCGTATAACTCAGGCTACCTGATAGTTTCATTACCTACTCGACTAAGCTCGTTTCGCGGAGGCAGCGGAGAGTCCGGGATACCTGGAAATAAAGGCCCTCCTCCTCCTCCTCCTCCTCCTCCTCCTCCAGCCAGGAGAAGAGTTTCCACCGTCGCGTTGTGGAATCGTGGAAATCGCTGGCGTTCGCGATCCAACCGCCACGTAGATTACTTCATTGATCCGGTAATTAAATTGTCCTGAGTGCGTCGCGGTGCAAAGTTCAATTACACCAATCCCCTAATCGATATTTAGCGCCTACTTCAAACCCTACGTGTAGGGTTTAAAGATAGTGAACTAGTTTCTGTTTCATTGCAACATTGAACCCTATTTTGCGCTAAGAATGTCCGAAATTGCCTGACTTACCAAGTTTAGAACCTCCTTCAACCCTCCAGAGGTAGTACAGTTCAATATATCAATAAATTTTGAAATTTTGTATCGATATTAATTTGAAGCTTATCTCTCGTTGAAAGGGGTTTTGTATTCGTAAGAACGTTGAATAAATACAGTTTATATGCAATACTTCATTTTCAAAAGTCATTAAAACTTGTCAAAATTATGTCGAAATAGCCCTCGGGTTATCCATTGTTAACACTTGAATGTCGCTGTAATAATGATGTATCTATAGCGGAGGAGCTACATGTCCAATGGAGAAGCTGTAGATTGAAAAGCGTCAAAATAGGTTCGATCCTCTACCGAGAGAGCGTCGAAGTAGGGTTTGGTACTTGTTTTTTCAGGAGTTGGAGGTTCAACGTAGGATTTCTAGGTTCACTTTTCTTCAAAATAGGTTTATACGAACCTTGGTAGGGTATAAATTTCTACTCGCATCGTCAGTTGGAATTCTTTTTACTCCGTTCCACCGCAAGTTCCTTCACCGTGCTATTCCCTGGACCCAAAGTAATTGATATATCCATTTTTGGCACGCATCTCCCCGCACTGCCGTTCACAATACGCTCGTGTGAAATTCCTTCCGGTTTAACGTCCTCCCGCAGCAGTTCAACGTTTACAATTGCCCGCAGTAACTGCGGTCGAGAATTGCCCTCGTGCCGAGACCAGACTTGGCAATACACCATCATCGTAAATGTCCATGAATTACCGAAAGAACAGACCGCTCGATTTAATTTCTCATTCCTAGTTCAATCCGCGCCTTGAAACTCCGACGGTGGAAAAGAAAATTCGGTGAAAAAAAATGGTGTGAAATTGTTTTTCCAGAAGTATCGATCACCGCTCGACGAGCCTCAGCCTCTTGTTAATAATCCCGGGCGGTAGGAAAGCTCGAGTCTCGAGAGGTCTAACGTCGAGATCTCTTCAGTGGCACCTCCGTCGGGACGTCGTCGTCGGGTCGGTCGACGAGTGCAACGCCAGCCCCGGGAGTTGAGTAGCGTCTGGGTGGTGCAGGTCGGAAACCTCCTCGGCGATACCCGCGGCTCACGTAGCTTAAGAGGGTAGCGACTGCCGAATCGGTGACCTCAACCCCTGGCTCGACGGGGTGAAACCTTCGCAGGTGGAGCTCGAGAGACGCGGTAAACTACGGGAACATAGTCGTCGAGCGTGTTCTTAACGGTTAGTGCTACCGTGAGTTCTTAACATCGTTCAAGCCGAGCTGCTCGGCATGCGGGGGAAACAGACATCGCGCACAAACGGTAAGCTCAACGACGACGATACCCAGTTTTTAATCGTTTTACGCGAGCTTTGTTGCCCAACCGGGGTTTCGCTGCTTTTGCCACACCGCGGGACGATGGAATGATATTGCCCGGTAACGTAACGACGTTGGTTTCTGTTTAAAAGCCTTGCCACGCCGCGAACAAGGTTGCGGGGTGTGATAGTGCCTGATGTGTAATGCGGGGTGATCCAAGGGCGCTTGTAACGGCGCCACGTGCGTTAGGCTGTGGGGATGCGTGCGTCAGGGGTGTGGGGGGAAGGGCGGGAGAGAACATCGTTTGATGTGGCTCCCCGTACAGGCTTTCTCGGTCAAGTTGAAATTGCCCCCGAAACTTTATATAACCCCAACGCCAAACTGTGGATTTTATACCCCGGCCGAAATGCACGCCGGCATCGCTTTTAATGCGAGCCAGAAAAGTTATGAAAATATCTACATTCGCGTTTATATTTATCGGGGTGGAGGGGATCGAGCCTCCCTTATATGAAGAGCGGAACGACGTCCATTAGAAAACGAGCGAAAAAACGACAAAAACGACGTATCCTTTCCTTTGATACCTACTATCGGAGCAAGCAATTCTCTCCCGACACCAACGTCACGAGTAAACTCGACGGCCTTTTCCATCCACGGAACTTTTCATCCACTTTTACCGCGCTGTACCTATACTCTTATTTATATAGCACGGTACTCCGCTCCAACGGTTTAGCGAACCCGAATGGAAAAAGTTTGCACCGAATACCCTGAAATGTATTTCTATTTCAGCAATCATTAGCAAATGGTTGAGTAAGGTGTTAAAAATACAGTCGGTCTGGGTTGTAATTTACTCGAGTCGGAAAGGTATATCATGCTAATGAAAATTTTGAGCTTCAACTTGCGGGAAAAAAATCAAAAAAATCTAATTTACAATTATAATCAAAGCAATGAAGCGGTTGACGAGACACGGCATTCTCACCGACGCGACGTCCGTTTTAGTTCTAATCGAAATGTTCGCCTCCGTAACTTGAGACAATTAATCAAGATTCCACGGTGATATAATAAACGTCAGAGAAATTTCAGTCCGGCGTTGTTAGGTATAAGTGAGATTCATTTAGCAGCTGTACTTTTCGATAACGACGTTACATTCGTTACGTGAATAGATATACCTGGCTATCCCTGTAGTTTGTGCCGTGCAGGCCATCCCGGGCCGTTTGCCAGTGCCATTAAGCAGGATTATTAGCGTGGATTTACGTCCGACTGTTATACCTATCCGCAATGTCATGGTCGAACGGTTACATGATACCGTTGAAACTCGTGGCTCAGCTGCGGTGTCGGGATATTATACGTTCCACTTTACTTGTTCACCTTAAATACAGACACCGAATACATCCCGCTTCTCTCACAGACCCTTCCAAAACGTGGAAACAAAAAAAAGTTGGTTGAATATTTTATTGCATGCAGGGTGAAATTAAATAAACAGAAGGAAAAGCTCCTCACTTTCGGATCTTAATTGGGATGTATCTGTTTCGATAAAATCGAAATAGCAATAAGGAAACAAGCGTTCATTAACCCCTAATACGAATACTGAGAGGAACAATTAATATTAACAATACAGTGAACGTTCCAATGCTGTAACGCAGAGCCGGGTAACGATGTTAAAATTGCTCTAAGCGCGTTCAGTTAAGGGTGGATATATGGGTGCCGGATGCTTCAAACGATCCCTTTAATTTTTGACATCTTTGAATCCGTGGTGCTCGGGTGACACGATCGTTTCAGCGACGACGACGAGGAAGAGGATGTTGAGGATGAGCGGTGGATGGTGCTGGAGATGAAATATGTACCAGCTAGATCAGGGAGACGCACGTCACATGGTTCTGTAACCAAAACCCATAATGCTAATCAAAACTAACTTTACGTTGCGTAATCAAAGTTAGACCGACTCAAGATGGCAGCTGTGACATATACCCTAACTCCTAAAGACAGAGAACAACATCCCAAAGCTGCGGAGCAAGCAGCGTCTCTCCGCCTGTGTCGAGTTTCGCGTAAATTAGGAGCCCATCCCCCGTTGCATTAGCATCCCTGAAGTTGAAGCCCCCGGTGGAAATTATCAGTCGGCAAAAGTCAAAGCTCTGTTCCAAGCCCTCGACTCACAAGTTGAGTCGGCGGCCTCAAATCTAAGAGTCCGTCCTATACAGCTGCCAACAATTTTCCACCGTCATAGGTCTGTGTTGATCGACAATGGTCCGAAGTCGAGAGTCGAGAACCGTATCACCGCCACTGACACCAGCTTACTTTCAACAACGAGCTGTCACGTAGTTAATTTTCCCCCGATATGCCATTATCACGTTTACTGCTAGTCCATTTACCGGTTACTAGTTATCGGTGTTAACGAGAAAGAGCCGTTGAGTAATGAGGATAACTTTGCGAGGCGCCGGGTGTAGGGGAGGGAGCAACGCCTGGGAAAACTTTATTTGACCCCCTTGGAATAAGGGAGGTTCGGGTACGTGGCGAAAAAGCGACGAAGAAGGATAGAACGAAGAAGAGATGGAAGTGGAAGCTTGAGTAACCCTGTTGAAGCTACACTGGGGTCGAACCTCGCGATGCTCTTCCGTTTTCCTCTCTCCCATATCCGGTAAGGCTTATCAATTATCTCGCTCAATTTTCCTTATACGCTTTGAATACGGAAACCAGCTCTGTAACGATACGGAGAATAAAAATGAGCAGATGAAAATAAAATCTCAGAGCGAGAGAGAGAGAGAGAGTGAAATTTTCGAGTGGATGATATTGAGCGCGTAAAACGTTTACAGACGTTGTAAACACCGGCGAACGTTGCTCGTACAGGGAAATTGCGACGATTTCAGGGCTTCCAACGTTCGCGAAGAAGGCGGTATCCACACTAAAACGTCTTAATAGCCCAAAGAGAAAAGGAGAAATAAAAAAGTGACTCACCCTCGAGTGAAGGATTTTTTTCTTTCATTTTGTTTTTTTTTTCGAGCAACAAGCCGACGTCTGCGACGGTTGGTTGGGCGGACGAGTGGATTGATTTGTGGGACTGCCGGTGGATTGGGGGATTGCCGGTGGAATTGGGATCACATCAAGGAAGGACTTTAGTTAATGCGTTTCTGATCCAGGATTACGTAGTCTCTGATAGCACTCTACCTATACCCCTCGGGATATTCCGAACGGTGAAGATCCTTGGTACCGGACCAATAGCCTCCGCCTTATTTCAGCTTTGCAAGGCGAACTGCGACGCGCTGTAAAACCCGGCATCCGAAACTAGAGAATCGTAAGAAAGCCCTTTCCCTTCGTGTTATGCTTTTGACGATCCGTCTGTAGTTTGAGCAAACAGAGCTTCCCGTAATCAGAAAAGCCCTTCCGTATCTATACACCGAGAAATCCCTGCAGGCTGTGCACTGGCCTTTGACAAGTTCGCATCGGTGCGAGAACTGCGTCAATCGTAAATTCGCTTCCCAGGTTCCGGCGTTCGCTTCAAAGCTAGACAATTTTCATCCACCGTTGTCGCGATATATATAATAATAATAATCGTGAATCGGCAAGCAAGTACGTTGGAAAGCTACGAGAAGCTCGGTGACAGTTGAAAGAGACGGATGCGATGTCCCAGATTACAACGAACCCTTTTCATCGTCGGAAAGTGGAGTTGATCTCCTCGACTAAAGTCTCAGTTGTCACTTGGCTTGGTGATGCCGCCTTAACATAATTGAATCCGTTATGGCCCGTGTGTCCAGAAAGCAAAGGGAACAGTCGAGCAGGCGCCGCGAATCAGGAGTCCAATCCTGTTTGCGGAAAAGCCGAGGTGATTCAAGGAAACGAAACGAAAGAAAAAAAAACAGAAGGAGGAAAGGCTTGTGGTGGGATTTGCACTGACATGGCCTCAGGCCTGAACAGTCGCTGGTTGGGAGCTGGAGATATCGCGCATGATGCGAAAGTGAAGAAGGTGCGAAAGCCACTTTGATGACGTATCGCTGGGCAGAGGAGCAGGGGTAATAGGACTGTCCAAAGTACGTGAGAAAACTCGAACGAAAAGGTAAATGATAGGATATTTCTTGGCGAAAAACGAAAGGGGAATGGAGTCAAGGCCTTCGGCCAATCAACCCTCCGTTTCGTTCGTCATCCGATGAGTTACATTCTCGGGACACTAATTTTCTCGTCGATTTGCAAACTCTTTCAAATATTCAACTTTGGGAAGAATTGCGAAAAACTTTGTAAACGAATTTGAGTTTTGTAAACCTTGGTATAGATGCTGACTTTGGCGCAGGTCGCGACTCGGAGGCAAAGTTTACACGACCGCACGTGGGTATTAAATATTCAGTAGGAATTCGCGAAGAGAGTTTGAATTTGCGGCGAGTTCCGTTGAGATAGTACTTCTGATTCGTTGATGGGTCTGGGAGTTGCGGTTCATCCTGCGGGACAGCCATTAGCCGCGACAAACTCGGGGGCTTGTTTCCTCCGTACGTCCTTGACTTTGTTGATGGAGGCTGGTTTACCAGAGTCCGAAACCGGTGGTGGTTAGGCCAGACATTAGGTACTCCGCACTGTACACATCCGCACGTCCAAAGCTCGTCGAGTCTAAAATCTCGACTCGGAAATGTCGCGGGAAAGGGTGAAGAATATTTGGAATTCGTCGGATGCTGGAGTCGAGGAGGACGAGCTCAGGTGAAGAGGGAGGTTTGATGGGCCTGGGACGTTTATGGATCGAGTTAGGGTGACTGATGAAGAGTTATGCCGCGATGCCAGGGCTGTGCAAGAATGTCAGCTCAAAAGCTTTGATCTATCGTAACCATGCAGCTGCGGCCCATTGAAATAATTCGATCAAACGTTCGGAGCATCGCGCACGTGGTCATCGCTCATCGCGCGTCTTCTGACGCTGCAGGCAATTAGCCGAAAAGCACCGCGAGATCGGTAACGAGATCCGATCGAGAGGTTTCGCGTTCGCGGTGAACAAGCAGAAGTGCGAGCGATGACTCGAACGTGTAATATTGATTTCAGCGTAGTCTCTTCGCTCCGACCAACCTTCCACGTATACACATGTACAGCGAAACTCTTGTGAGATTATTTTTGTCTGCGGCCTTAAATCTCCCGCCGGCGTAGAACTTTCAAATAAAGTTTGCGCTCCCGAAGGGGGTTGATTTATCATATTGCCAAGAGTCCGAGTAGGAACAATACCTGAGGGGTTATCAGCCTCCCCGAATCGCACCTCATCATTGCGCCCGAAAATCCCGCAACAGATTCTTCCTCCGTCGGCTTGGCAAAGCCTTATCGAAGTCCGTTCGGTCCATGGAACACGGGGTTGGGTATCGCCGGAGATTGAGCGCGATGAAATAGCCAGTGTGGTGTAAACTATCGTGAGATAAGTTGATTTCACGTCTTTCGAATAGTTCACCTCCCGGCGGCGGATCCTGCGGGATGAGATGGGAACGAACGCCGGGTTGCGAAGCGAAGACGCGATCCTACGTGGATAAGATAACCTACTGTACGCTTAACGCTTGAATGCCTCGTGACGATGCATTGAAGAGAGTCGGTTCGCCGTGGCTTTGCAGCAACGAGTTCAAGAGAACGCCGAAGCCTTCAGCTCGCTTAACGAACAGCATAGTCGAGTTAACCGAAGATTACCGCCCCCTCCCTCCCTTCCCCCGCCATCCGTAAGCTCGATGCAAACTTGTAATGCGACGATTCACATCCGCGATTGCATGCCGCGGATAACGAGACGAATTTAGACTTTCTCATCCGCAAATTCTCCGAGTGGCGACCGAAATTTCCTAACTGCACGCAAGAAACCGCCTAGAGGGACAAACTTTTCACTCAGCCGGGTTCATCTAGTCCACTTCCAGAGTGGTGCGGTAGGCATATCCGATAGCCAAGTGGTTCCGGCGAGTTTCCGACCCGGCATATCGAGCCCCGGTTGTAGCGGACTTGTTGTTTACCCCGCAATTTGAGCAAATGTCGCACTCGGGGTGAAGAGGGATTGTTTTTAATGAAATCGAATTTCCCCACCCTGTTTGGTCTACTTTTAGTGGGACGATCGGTAAACGCGTTCCGAGCGCGAGGCCAGATTGACGCAATTTAAGTCGAATGAATCCCCGAAGAGGCAATCAGGCCGGAAGCGATTCGCGGAAATGCGGGAATTTCTTCGGGATTGAAAACTTGTCAAACGACCATATTCCCCGTCCTGCGGCAACTCGGTCAATTCCGGAATCGTCGTAAGGACCCGACGCTTTCCAGTTTACGGGATTCGAAGGGGGCTTTGGCAGACACGCAGCTGAGGCGCAAGTTCGCCTTGCCCGGGCAAGTATGCGCCCATAAATGCCACAACTTTTGTTATTTACGGTGCACCATAAGTTAAGAACAACCACTTTTGCCCGACGTATTTATTTGTTGTTCCGGGTGCGGGGCATAACTGGAGCGAGCACATATAGTAGTTCAAAACCGTTATTTACTGGCTCTCTTGCGTTACGCTGCGGCTCCGTCGCGGCAAGACTGCGATAAATATGCATAATCGCATGAAACGAGATGCCCCTGTATCCTTCTTTACATTGCACGAAAAACGTTCTTATTTCCCGCCCGCTTCCGCGGCATCCGGCCAACTCTGACGAACGCGGATTGAACCGGACTGATTGATACTTACTCTTCAATCGAGAACTTTTTCAATTTATTCGGGGCGGGGTTGAAATGTCGAATTTGGAAAGTTCCGAAAGCGTCAAATTCCGAATTATTTCGTAGGGAAACTTAAAGTAAAGAAGTCGAACTTTGACAAAATATCAAAGTTTCGAATTCTCCGAATACCGAGGAGACAAAGTTCCGAAAGTGCGGAAATGAGAAAATTTTGAAAGCCGAAACACCGAAATTCCGAATCATCCAAGTTTTTCGGTTGAGCGAGTTTCTGGCTTATTGTTAGTGAAATGTTAGTCTGAACCTTGCATTTCGGAACTTTGAGCCGTCGGGTTTTCGGCCATTCGCAACTTTGTCGTTTCGTAAAAGTTTGATCTCTTCACTTCAAGTTACGCCACCAAATAATTAGGAATTATGCGCTTTCGGAACTTTTCGAATTCGGAATTCTTTAACCCGCCCCATTTATTCAAACTCACTCGATTATCAAAATCGGATCTAGACGCGATACCTTTTTTTCATATACCTGAATACCGAGTCAAAATTGCGCTTTCGAACACCCATACGAGGGCATACGTAGTACTTACATGCGGAGACATACCAGAGGGAGGATCGAAGTCCAAGATGTAATCGGTGTTTAGTCAGGTCGCAACCACGGCTTATCCTCGGAATCCCCGAGACCCTTGTTTCCACACGTGCCGAATCCCGATGACGTATAGGGATGAAGAGAAAAAATAAAGAAAAGCTGAAATCAAACGGCGAGTCAGAGGAGATTTTCCGCTCTTCGAGTGTGTACCCCGGTAATTCCTTCGTCAGATAATAACGGAAGCCCCTCGGGTTTGTTGTACGTACGTACCCTACCTATATCTCGGCAAGTGGAAGGGAACCATTAGCCTTGCAGAGAGGCGTCCAGGTAATTATGCAGCACCCCATCAGGAGGCGATCACGGTCCACTTGGCATCCCGGTGTGTTCGGGCTGCCATAACGGATCTGGGTCACCCAATTACACGCCGCATCTACGATCCGGGATCTAGAAACCGGACGAATTAATCTATGCCGTAGCTGTGGGAGCGTTGTGGGCGTAAACTGCAGGCGGGACGTGGGATTCACCTACGTGGCTGCATCCTCCCGTATAGATATACCCTAGGTCAAATTGTATCGTTATCGTTACGACACGGTGCAGGCATGTGCACAGAGGCGATAAGCGCCTGGCGAGGTGTCAAATTCATCGGCTAATGTAAGTAGTAGACGCTCGGCGATTGAGGGGTGTACAGTTTGGACGGCCTACGAGTACCTCCTATTTCTTGGAGTTTTTTTTTAAAGAAAATGAAAACGCTTGGAGCAATTTCAGTGCGAGGGCTTCATTATTTATAGTTTCAAGAAGGTTTTAGAATTTTTTCATTGAAATTATTAACAAAATGACGACATGGCGCGTATAAGTAGCGAACGGCTTCGAACTCGAGGGCTTTTGCGGTGGCGCATCTCCTGACATCACTGTCCAACTTGTAATAAATGGAGAAAATCTTTTTGACTTGAAAACACCTTTTTGGGTTCGAACGCGTAGCACAAATGTCGAAAAATTATTTTCTCCAAATATATACGATTATGAACAAAAGATTGTTTAAAAAATTTGTATAAAAATATTTTGGGATGGAAACTCAAAAATTTAGCTACGATATCGAATCGATAAACGAGTTTTAGACATTGTGTCAAAATTTCAAGTTGATCGGATAAAAATTGACCGTTCACACTGCACCACCAGATTGAAAACGTGGTCGTTAGCTACTTATCCGCGCAATTCCGCTATTTTGCTATCGAGTACAACGAAAAAATTGTAAAATTTTCTTGAAATTATAAATAACAAAGCTTTCAATCTGAAATTACTCCAAGTGTTACAACTTTCATTAATGAAAAAAACCTGAAAATAAGTACGATTTTAAACCGTCCAAGCTGTGAATCCTCCCCTTAAAGTGGAGAAAGCTCAGCCTGAGATGCGCGTAATATTGCGATTCGGAGAATCTTTGTCGTATCTCGATCGAGTAATTATTCGGCACTTTATATTAGGGTTATAAATAAAATTCATTATTTTATTCAACTCCGTCTGTTAAAATGTTATATCTTTCGCGAGTTTATGGGTCGTAAGAATGCAGATGTACCAACTGGAATCCTTACATTTAATTTGCATTAATGACAAAGAGCCTTGATTATACAATTTTAATGAAATTACCCCCCGTCCCTCACCTCGCCTCGCCTCGCCTCGCTCGTTCGTTTTGCCCCTTGCTTCCTTTTTCACTCAACGGGGCTGCATACGGTCGACAGCTATAAAAGAGAGGCATTTTTCAACGGTGATTAAAAAGAAAAAAAGAAACCACTAATAAATCTCGAAGGGTTGCAATTTTCCTTTTCTCTCTCTGTCTTCCACCTTTCCCGCGACCGACGCCGTTGCACGGGGTTAATTTAAACTTTCGATACAACATTGAGAATAAGAAATTGAAAAGTAACGAACAAATGAAATTAATCAGTCTCTGTTTTCGCGAGACGGTAGGTTTCCGCAGTCACGATTCCTCCGTCAAACCCGAGAGTTGAAAAATCGCGAGGAAATTAATCGGTACGTCAGATCGAGTCGCCCCCGGCGGTGTTTCCATAAATTTTGGATAAAGTGATTTAAAGGAGGTGTACATACGTTTCCGGCAGCAGTAATGATTATTCCGAGCTCGGTAAATCGACGCCGGTGAGGGGCTCTCGAAATGTTTGCGCAAACCCGGGGAAGATTTCTCTGATATTTATGTTGGTAGTTACCTAGTTCAGACCTCAGTTGCAATGCAAATTACTGTTTATCAGTGGCCGGCATTCGAGCCCCGGCAAATTGCACGTCTATGGCCGGGCAGAGCTCGGCTAGGCAGTTAGTTAATTTATATCGTCTGGTGCCCCTGTGCGTAGGTAATCCTGTACCCTCGTCAGGACGGCGTGGCCGCCACCGACTCCGAGCGTTGATTTCGAAGGAGCTTATTTACTTACAACGGGGCCCGGATTAATTCGCCACGAGTGATTGTCATAAATAATTGTTCAAAGACCGCGTCCCCGGCGTCGTCAGCGCCGGACACGCTTCCCGGTTTCAGTTTATCCTTGCGGAATCGCGGGGAGGGATTCCTCCGGTCGTAAAACCCCGTCATCGTTGTCGCGCTGCGCCGAAGCGGAAAACGCACAATTTTCGACCCCACGTAGAAGTGACCGTTGCAATTTCGAGCGGGTTTACGACCAGGGGTGAAAGGCGAAGTTTTACACCCCGAACTTTTGATTCCGACGAAATTCCGCAAGCTCGATCTCTTTTCGTTTCGATGCGCTTTTCAGCCGCGTACGAACGAACCGTAGCGGGTATTGATACTTTGCCGAACAGATTTTACAGGGGAAATTTTGCGGTCTGGGTGGGGGGGAGGATCCGGTATGTAAATGGGAAAGAATTTGATCAATTTACAAATCCGCCAAGTTTATTCTTGCGAATGTATACAAGAGTGTATTTGCATATCGGGCGAGCCGATAACGAGGTTACTTTTAAGTGCTTAATGGAAGTTTGAAATGCAACATTATCGACGGGGAAAGTGGGGTGACATTGTTTTGCATATCAAAGGGACACCTCGCCCCCCGAAGCACAACCAAATGCTCATCGGATCCATTCGATCTAATATATTCCAATCCCATTGAGCCTCCACTCCGCCGCTTCCTCGTGCCGTTTCGCTATTCGCACTCTCCGAAATCCCGTATACGCGCGTTGGGAATTTTCGAAGAGTACAAAGTCAGCCTCGATCCCGGCCGTTCCTTTTTCCCTCGGAAGACCCAAACCCGCCGACGTAATCAGGGTCCGCGTTTTGACCCCAGCGTGGTCACGAACAGCCGTTATACCAACGCGAAAATGTTTGAAAGTCAAGACGTTGGCGATAACGGTCGGACGATTAGAAGGCGTGTTTGGAACACGAAGTCACGTTCCTTGTATTTGCCGCGTTAATCGATTCTGAATTATGGGCAGCTTGCGGTCGCCGTCAGGATCGCGGCGAGGGGGGAGGGGGCGAATCGCTCGAGCTCTTGGTCGCAAATCTCCTCGTCAAAGCCAAAGTCAAAACAGCGGTGGTGACAGTAAATTGGGATCCACTAGGCAGCGGTCGCTCGGCTTTGGACGGCGATTAAGCCGACGAACGTGCGTCGCGCGCGTCGCCTGGCCTGTTTGAATTTTCCGATTTTCCAAACAACGGAGTGAATTTTCATTGAAAGTGCACGCACGAACAGGGAGGCCGCTTTCGCCATAGCTCGTGATAAATTTCCACCCCGATAGCGTTATCCCAATTAACTTGTTTGCCTACGCCGTGAAACTATCCATTACAGCTGCGCCTGACTCTCTCCGTCTATGCGCTTCTCCTAGCTGCATGGGCTGAGTTATTAGCTGTTGAAAATAACGGATTTCTACCCCCCGGAAACGCGGCCGAAGAACCAAAGCATGCGGATTCAATTCGAGAACCGATGCGACGAGGTGCTACCGATGCTAAAATCGTACCTATTTTTAGGATTTTTTTTGTAAAATGAAAACACTCGAAGCAATTTGAGTTTGAGGGCTTTGATATTTATGGTTTCGACAACATTTTAGAATTTTTTTACCTCCTTCACCTCCCCCCTCCCCGTAATCAGCATGGAAGTTGGCCAATATTCCGATTGCAAATACGGTCAGGCGATTCGAGCGGCAACGTCGACATCAACGTCGTATTCGTCGTCATCCCTTGCAGGGCAGACGCTACATCCTGAGGGAGAAAGGAGGGAACTTCACCTGTAATACGGAGCGACGCCTCCCTCGGGAACGGATTCGCGGAGGTGGCCAAACTCCTCGGGAGGAGCAGCAGCCACCCTCGAATTCGCGAGAGGTGGCTAAATTACCGAGCCGCATAACCGCACGACGGCCTCTCGTCCTACAGGATTCGCCGGCTACGGGACGAGTTCCCTGCACGCGCCGAGACCCAAGTTTCCCATTATACTCCGGGGTAACTAGTTTCTCCGAACTCGGTCTTCGCGCCCACTCCAACCGGAAACCGGCGCTCGTCTTGACCGACTCGAAATTATGAGGTCCGGAGCTATGGTCAAGTTAACTTGCCCGCCTAGCTGCGAGCGAATGCCTGAATTCCGTCGCCCGAACTTCGAGATTCCGCCTCTTCTACTATCACGCGACTGTTGAGCCTCCACCCCCTAATCTTGAGCTTAAAACGCTTTACTGGTTCTGAGTCGAGTAGGCGATATGATTCGTGATCGATGTTCCGGGTGTTTTGATCCAAGGATTACGAGAAACTTGGTTCTTTGAGCAGCGTACGAAAGGACCCCGAAGAATCCTCATGGAAAATGGTTCCTCGTTGAATTGGCTGGATTTTCAGTATGTTATATTACACATCCTCACGATCAAAAGTTCTCACGGACACAAGTCCGGGAAATCAGTCATTTCCGAGATACAGGCTTCCAAAGAAAGGTGTCCAGATTTTTTGATATCCGTGGACGTTGCGATTTTCACGAACTTGAAATAAAACAGATCAGTCAAAAAACTTCACGGTTGATTATCACGGATAGGCAGAAAGCTGCGATTGATTCCATCGACGCATCGATTCCATCCGTGAACTCGCCGGTTTACCGGAAAGAGCTGCAACGTCGGATTTCGCATGAAGATCGAGACCCTCCGACTCTTTCGATAATCGACTTTTCCTGTTTTTCACGCCTGTGCGAAGTCTCTCCGAATAGGCTGTGCAGTTTTCGAGTGATATATTTGATTTCAAATCCCCCTTGAAGCTTTGTAATTCGTAAAAATCTTGTAATCCATAGATATGAAAAAATCCGTACACCCCCCTTCCGAAGCCTATACCTTGGAAACTACTGATTTTTGGGACTTGTGTCCATAAGGACTTTTGACCGAAGGGATATGCACTATAAAATACCGAAAATCCAGCCAATTCGACCGCGATCCAATTTCCACAAGGATTCTGCGGGTCCTTTAGTGATTATTTATTTTATCAAGGGCAACGCGGCGAGACGTTGCGTTGGAGGGATCCGCAGACGGGCGTCTTCCTCCCTTGCGAGACGAAGTATGAACTTCTAGACGCGATAATAATAAGCTATGAGCCACGAGGCACCCAGGTGTAAAATTACTTTACGCTAGTGAGTGGGCGACGCGACGGGGCGAGGAGCAGAAACGCGGGAGAGGGGAGGAGACGAGAGGAGAGGAGAGGAGAGAAAAGGAAATTCGCGAGCAAGCCGTGGCACGGCTCCTGAAACCCCGGCTCTGCGCCCCGAATACAGAACAGCCTCGTTCCATTGCTTGAGCATTCCTCAACGCTCTCCGAAAACAGTAGTTAGGGAAAGCAATTAACAGTTCATGAGGCCAAGTCTCTCTGCCCGAGCCACTATAACCGCTGCATCCGGAGGGGGGGCATAAATAAATACCCCTCGAAGATGTGCCACTATAAGTATTTCGTAAAAGATAGAGAGAAATGAAAAGAGTGACACGGCGAGAAAAAAACACAGTCGGTAGCCCCCTTAGTTAAAAAATTTTATCCGACGGGATCGTAATGGCTGCCGCGCGGGATGTAAGATGGCTCCGCGATTAGACCCCGCTCCTGTCATTTGTCATCCCAGCAACACAATTCGCAGATTCATTGCAAACTTGGACAAAACGGGTGGGCCTGGCAAAGCAGTGCGCAGAAACGACACTAATTAAGCAGATAACGTCCGGAGATCTATGTACCTTCTTAAATGTTGCCAAATTTGTCATCCGAATGGGAATGTTTTTCTTCTTAAGGATGCGGGAACACCGAGGGTGCCCATGATCCTCCGTCTTGGGCAGGGGAATAAGAAGACATCGCGCGAATCACCTCGCCCGAGTATTCGTAAGGTGACTTTAAATTTGGTGTCAGAAGTGGGCCCGTCGATTCGCATTTTATTCCATCGATTTCAATCCGAAACGGAGAACCCAAGCGCGACACCGATGTCACGGAGAGTTTATCCCGCTATCAATATAGATCCATAAGCTCCGCGAGGATGAGAATCTGCCAAAGTTCAAGGCTTCGCCGCTTAGAAAAAGAGGAGAAGATGAGACGGTTAGGAGGAGCGCTCGCTTTACACTTTTGATCCTGCACAGAGGCTACATCGCGAATCCAGCAACGCTGGCGCGGATAGTCTTCGAATTTCCCAAGCGGGCGAGCGGCGCCGGATTTCGCTCCTTCCAGTCGTCGGCTACCCACTAGTTTCCAGCATTCCTCGGCTCGTTGCTCTTCCTTCGAATAAAGTCAGAACCGGCTCACGTACGCTTTTGCGAATCCTCCCAACTCTCTCGTTAATCCGCAGACTCCGGCTCCTTTTCAAATTCGCCAAATTTTCCGCAGCGAGATCACCTTGAGACGAGTCACTCGAATCACTTTCATTTCTCCTTAACGCTCACCTGCAAACACGGCACGCAACCACACGGTTACCGTTGTTGGAATTCAATCGTTGGACCGAGCTCTCTGTTCCTTTCGCGCTTCCGACGTCGGAGATCCGTGAGTCGCGAGAAAGCCGTTAAATTTGAGGGATGGCCCTGGCGGCTGACCCATACTTCAATTGAAGTTAAAGTTTGGCAGCAGGGTGGGCAGGAAAGTTGGATGGAAGTTGGAGGAAAGCTGCGGGGCCAAGATAATGGTATCACCTCCATCAACGGAGGCTAGACGCCGGTATGGCGACGCTTAGCGACGCCCCCGGGACAAATATATTATTAGCAAAGGGTAGTCAGGGTGAGTGCCGGAGTCGGGGACCCTCGATGAAGTGAAAGTGGTCCTAGATGCTCCTGCGGTCTGGTGCGTCCTGCATTACGAGGCCTCGACGTTCAGCCCTTCCACAGCTCCTTCGGGAATTTGCCTCCGTTCCTCCCCCTCCCCCCCCCCCCCCTTCTCCGTTTTCCGCCCAACAAGTTGAAAAAGAAACACCGCCGGTAAATAAAATGAAGATAAGTTGGTACGAGAACGCTTCCTCGACATCCGCTCTCCAAGGTGGCGAAAGAGACGGTCGAACAGGGTCACGCAAGCCGCAATCATCGCGATCTCGAGCGCAGGGGAAAGTCCTGTGGATTCATAAAGGGTCCGGCAGGATACGAGGCTGTAAAAACGTGACGACATGGGCAACAGTTACAGCCAAAGTGGGGAGTTTATACGGTATATTAGCACGCGCGGGTCAGTTCTTTACGTCTTTTGACACCCAACTGCTCGCGAGGGTTTTCCTTGCACCGCGGCGTTAATGTATCGTCAGCGGGATTTCCATCCGAAAATTCGGCATCCCTCGGAGATAAGAGCTCGGCTCAGCCCGGAGCTCGTATAAACTTCCCCCAAGCCTTGGGGAGCTCCTTACGCAACGATGAGGTCTAATTTTTACACCGACAGATTTTCACGCCCTGATTATGACTCCGAGCGGGAAATGGAATGCCGGAGAACGCCGTCGACGAGTAATTCTGATTGTTGGACCATCCGGGCTTCTGTCTGCATTTTTGTTCAACTGAAAGGACGCAATGGAACTTGAGGCTGAATATTTAATCGCATTTAGGATGTACTGGCTGTACATTCTCAGCGAAAAGTCAGTCTCGTCGACAGTATTGAATACTTTGCGATGAGATGAAAATCGGAAAAAAGTCGACCGCGATAAAGACGATGAGAGAATTAAATTTGATTATCAATGAATTGTGTAAACAAAACATTGTTTGGCAAATTTTAGGCAATGTTTTTTTTTTTTTTATAATGTGAAATGAATTCGTTGATTTTTCTGAATACACATGAATTTTTAAAGAATTTTCTCATTATTTTGAAACTTTCGTTGTCGAAAATTCGTAGAGGCTGTATTTACGAATCAAATCGTCAATGCCCCGGAAACTTTTGAATTGTATTTGTAATATACAACGTTTTTACGAAAATGTATGTAAAATTTACGACTCTTCCTCGATTTGTCATAATTAAGAAAATTTTGAAAACGGAAATTTCGTAATAATAAGAAAAATACCTTCAAAAATTCATGTGTATTCAGAAAAATAAATGAATCCATTTCACCAGAAAAATAAAAAACATTCTCTGAAAATTTGTTAAACAATGTTTTGTCTAAAGAATTTTATGAGAAATTTTAGGCATCGTTATTATTCAAATTTAATTTTCTTACCGCCTTTATTGTGGCCAATTTTTTTCAAATTTTCATCTTATCATAAAGTATTCAATATTGTTTACGAGACTCCCTTTTGGTTGAGAATTAAGCAATGTCGCGTAAACTATTTATTGCTCACGGCATTCTAAGCTTCCATATCACGAGCTATACCCACATGCGTTAGACTTTCTCGTGCAGTCGTGCAGGATTCATCGTCGGCATCGAGGTTCCTTTCAGCCCGTCCCTCACGGCCACAGCGATCATCCGGGTCAAAGGGCAAAGCATATCCGAGGGCAGCTGCAGTTGTCACCCGTCGTCCGGCGGAGGTTGCGTTAGCGTCGGTGAGCTGCGGGGGTTGAAAAAAGGGTGAAAATTTTCGATGCTTCGGTCTTGTTTTTAATTTTTAGATTTGCGAGAGAAGCTCGCGGCCATGGTAACCGAAATAATAATTTTCCGTCGAGAGGTGAATTTTACGAGAATTCCCGGCGCGCAAAATTGTATTTGCAATTCACGCAGCTCGACGAGGGCCGCGTGTCGTGTGACGAGGGTAAAGGAGTGAGAAGAAGGCCGGTCAAGCTCCGAACACACGTGCTCCACCGACCCCCGGGCATATTTACTACCCTTCAACGCAATCCCCCTCCCCTCCCCTTCCCCCAAAATCTGCCCATCCGCCCACATGAAAGGCGGCCGGCGTCGTGCCCGCGATCCGCCGCGCTCCCTGATTAACTCGAGAAAACCTTACTTTCCGCAAACTGTTAGTCATACACCGGGAAAACTCGTCTCACGGTCAAAGGACCAGCTGCGGCGAAAGCCGGCCAAACTTCCACGATTCCAGGCTCTTCTATTTTCGCTGTTTTTGTACCGTCGCGTATGAAACGACACGCGAGTAAACGGACTTCGAATTGAACTCGAAACCTTAAATAACGAAAGTTCAATGAAAATTAAAGTAAATAATTTGGTGTCACTGAATTGTTAAATCTTACCAAACTACAATGTGATAAATATAATTACAAGGATGTTCACTTATCGTAAGGTAATGGTTGTTGTTTTTTTTTTTTTTTTTTTTAAAGCTTCCGTACCAAGCCACGAACAGGTGACATCGATTATCTATCTGGAGTTTACTCGACGATTCTTCAATTGTTATATGTAAATATTTTTGGTTCGATAAATGAATAAATAAAAAACAGCGCAGCTCGAGTTCTTCAACATTGAGAATCACGAGATCGTCTCGCTTCTACTCGCACGAAAAAGTTGTGCGATATATTTCACTGACTGGGCATGGGAGTGTGTTTTAAAAGAGGAGTAGAAACAGAGGGAGTCGAAGCAAAGGAGTAAATACCGCAGCCTCGAGACTGATATCAAAATACAGTGGAAATTGGAAATGTAAAGCCGCTGTTCGGTCAGGCGGATTCACGTGACCCGGTGCTCTTCGCCTCGTCGACGGAAGTGCTCCGGAGGGAAATGTCGGGAAACGACAACCGTTCAAATTACCGTTCCAGTCGGTGGTGCTCGTGAAAACCGGGGCAAAGTCGGCGCGGCTTTGCAGGGTGTATTCTTACCGCGTGCCCGGGTGTCGGCTTCGGCGGAAGCTTCGCGTTTCACCTCGCCGCGTAAAAATCGTCCGTTTAATTTCACCGAGATAACGTGCATAACCGCAATTGACGAAAAGCCGGCCGGCCCGCCGGGTTAAATTGAATAATTAATGGTACGATGGCTAATTCGCGTCCGAGAGACGATCGCTATCTGATCACGCGAACTCTCTCGGCAGTGGTTAGCTGAAAATGACTCAATTGCCCGGGGGTCTTGAACCGAGCCCGGTAACTCGGGACTCGGCTTCGAGCATTGACCCATTGCCGTTGGGGCGTCTTCCTGCGGCGGGAAGAAGAAATGAAAAAGGGAAACGGCGGCGCCGCGGCTCGTTTTGGTCGACGTTATTCCTAGGCGGTGGTCACGCGGCCGGGATGCCCTTCCCTTTACACCCTCGAGCTCTAACCCCCTCGCCGGAGTTTTTATTATCGCCGTGCCGAAACGGCGCGTTCCTTGCCGCCATTGCCTCGCTTCCATTACAAAGTAATTAGTGCTTCATCCCTTTTAATTATAATAATCGTAAAACCCGCCCGCCTATTATACGTATACGCAACGGTCTGCCGGCACACGTGTATCCGGATCTCTCGTAGCCTTTCGCAAGGACACCGCGTATCGCGTGAATTTTAATAACAATCAGCGGCCCACGCCCTCGATCCGCATCGTTGAAACATGCACTTACTTTTTACATCGGAGGTTGCTTACCGCTTGAAATAATCGGCCGAGCGAGCGCAAGTGTCTCATTACGAATTCCGCGTTGGAAAACAGGTTTCTTGCGCGGCGGCACGACTAAGAAACATCGCCTAGGAATATCGGTGACTAAAACGTCTCCGGGATGTCTAATGGACAAACACTTGTCGACATGCTCGAGGGGGGTCGTGCATCGGCCACTCGAGTGCGAGTTAACAGGCTAGACGACGACGAGTCGCTCTCCTCTGCTAACTCCGAATTTCTACCTGCGCAGCTACGCGTTAGATTTGAATAGCGATTTCGTTTCTCCACGCTCCATTGTGCAACGCGATGTGCCTGGCGTACACCGCAACGAACAAATTCGTCGAATGGAGGAAATTACCCCGAGATAACATCTGCGGCGGTCGATGGGCGTTGGCCAATCGGAGCCAAGACTGCGGTCAGCAATAATAATAACAACAATAATAATAATTATTTAAAAAACAGCGGCACATTGCGAAAGAAGCCGCAAGTTTACCGATCCTAAAACAAACAGGGACAGCTTGCGCCATGCAGCGGAGGTGAAAATTATGCTAAATAATTCAATCCAGGTGGACGACAGGGACGAATACCTACAGGTTTTCGTAATTATTCAGAACAATAAATCGCAACACTTTCTACCTATTCCGGGCCAGGTGGTCGGGCATAAATTATAATCATGCTGGAATCCGCTTAGCCTTTGCGACTTCAATTTTTCCCTGTACCCGGATGTCGGTCGAATACACTGGTCAACGAAATTTTTTAATAAGGGAGGTGGTTACTAATTTTCAAATACCTGTAATCAACATTCATTATAATACTAACATTTATTTTCATTCGAACAGGTCTAATTTTGCTGTTACATCTACTACCATTTAAATTTATTGTCTATGGTTTTGACTCACCCTTCTTGATTCAAAGTGTTTTGTAATTTACAATAAATACCAGTTAATTAGTTACAATAAATAACAACAACATTAAATTTTACCGTTAGTAGCTGTGACAGAAAAACTGGAACTGGTTAAATCAAAATAAATATGGTATTATAACGAGGGAAGACAGGTATTTGAAAATTAGCAAGCACCTTCCTTGTTACAAAATGTTTGTTGACCAGTGTACTGTAAGGCTACGCGTAACCTCATTGTTGTTAAAAAAAACTCATACTACAATAAATCTATTCGTATCTAAAATATTCCATTCTCATTTATATCGCGGTAAACCTTGTTCCTAACATATTCAGATAAAAATTCTCACCTTACTCGGAAAAAGTGAATTTTTCTTGTCCGGTGATATCGCGTGGTCGAGGAGCAGCAAGGAAGCGGGAAGCTCTCGGATCCCGGTATGGATCCGAAGTCGGAGGTCGCGAAGCGAGGTCGAGTGATGCCTACGGACGAAACCCACTGAAACGTGATTTACGACGGATGGTAAGAGAGCCTGCACCTCCGGCTCGTCGCAGATATTGACGTCGTAAAGGTCGCCGGTGGCGGTCCACGTGCCCCGAGAAAAGCAACATTGCTCCGGTCTATCCGATCGGGATTTATCGAGTCTCGGCCTGAATTCTTCTCTGATTTAGAAAAGGAAACAGGGCGAGAGCATTATCCGGAGAAGAGAGGGGGATTCGAGGAGTGGAACACGAACTTCGCGTTAAATATCGCGAAATACCTTCGCGGCATCACGATCCTGACGACGCGACCGTAGAAGAAGAAGCGCTTCGGATTCCCGGCATCCGACTTTGCTGGCTCATTTTATGGACGATAAATTTCACGGCTTACCGGGAGCAGAAGGCGCGCCGGTGCCGCTCCACCTCGAGATATTTCATAAATCAAACTGTTTTTCATTCCTGTTTATGTTAATTTTATCTAGTTTTATTAGTCACGTTCTTAGTACCCACGACGAAATGTTCGCGGCAAATTTGTTTTTCATTCAAAGGCCGACTTTCGACGGATTAATTACAAGTCGCGTTCTGTCAATTAGTCGGTGACTTTCATTTTCTAGCGTCTCTCTTTCCCTCGATTTCATTTTCACCTTATACTAATTGTACGCGAGTTTCTTCGAACGACAGGTGAAATTCGAGTGCAAGGAAGCGGATGAAATACTCTTGGATTCGGCGGAATGCGCGAAGCGTTTGAAAAAAAAAAGGAGAAGAACCGCGAGGCGAGGAAGTTACTTTTCGCGAAGAACGCTGCCCCGAAACTCTCTCCTCTCCGTGTACCTACGTTATACAAGAAGTTTTCTGTAACCGTGGAAAAGAATTTCCTGATGCAAAAGTTTCAACGACTCTTCCGCCTGCCCTCGCATGGTATAAAGGTATACCTGTAAAAAACACATACCGGAAGTCCGATGCGTTTTCCCGTGAATTCCGGGAAAAAAACTCAAAGTTATCAACCGGAGAAGCAGAGAAAAAAAAAAAAAAATCGATCTAAATTCCTCGAGCAAGTCCGCGGCGTCTTGTAAAATTTTTCACCGACAAAATTTTAACGGAGGAGGAAGGACTTTGGACGAAAGACGATTGCGATTGCCGGGTATTAGCGAGTCTATCGATAGTGCTGATACTCGGAATACAGTTTTACATGTATAATACGTAGGTATAGGGCAGAATCGTCGGAGCGTGAAAGTCGGGGCGAAGAGATGCGCCGAAATCAATTACGGAATCTGATTGAAAATAATCTGCGACGTCGTCGTCTGGAACGAGAGGAGCATCTTAGGAAAACGGTTTTCCCTTCAGAGGAGCAAAAGGGTGACCGAGGTTGGAACGGGGAAAAGGAAGTTCGCCGCTCGCGGTTCTTCTTTGAGTCGCGAATTTGAATCCACGTTTTATACCCTGCAATTAATTCCCCGCTGGGAATATAAGAGCTGCGGAATCTCTTGCCGCGCCTTATATACGTATACGTACCTATTCCCGTTCCTACTCCGTTCGGGCAAGGAAAGAGATTTGTGAATCGTTTCGGTGGGATGAGGGAACTCCTAAGAAATGGGGAATCCCATTCTGCGCCAACCTGTTCTAGACTTCATACACATTCATACCGTCTCCCCGGCACTTTGCTCGGCTACTACGTATTATATATTATTCAAAAACGGCAAAGGTTAGCTCAGCTTTATGCTTCTTCTTAAGGGGTTCGACATTTTTTCCTGTAATATTTCTTTAGGATTCCCTCTATCTGCGAGAATAAAACTTGGCGTTTTCTGATCCGCCTTATCCGTCAACCAAGTACTTATTTCCAACGGAGATCGATTAAGTATTAAACTTATGCACTTGTACGTTTTAAATTCTACGATGTTACTATTTTTATTTTTTTCTCCAAAACATTCTTTCGTTATCCTCTGAATTCAGTTTTCAGCCCGATTCGGTAAAATTTTACGGAAAGACAACTTAACCAGAAGAATACTTTCAGTCTTTGTACAAAACATCTGCGGTTACAGTATAAATTATTATCCGTTACTCGGCACTGGAGATAAATGTGTCGATAGATGAAGTGGAAACTTTTGCCAAGACAAATATTATCCAAATAACATAGGCGAAAATTGAGTTTCGCGATAGGTCTGTACATACAGACGATAAAAAGTGGAAGCGATCACTTTTTCACGCGTCATTCGAAAGAACTCTTTGTCAGCTTATCGATAACCCGAGTCAATATTTGATCGTTTCCCTTCGGAAGTTGTGATAATCGGTGTCTTGTAATAAGTTGTACGGTCGGTCCTGACAAGCGTTGCGAACAGACCCTCGAACGTGTGCGTGTAATTTCAACAAGTGCGGAACTTTTCGCGCGTGTGTAAATATAATACGTATCCATAGGGACATTATATATACAGCAAGGGTTGGGAAAAATTGGAATCGTGCTTCGGTTTGCGGAATCAGCGATAAACCGGGTACCGCGAAAACGAATAACGATATACTGCCGCGATATTGCGAGATGGCGAAGAAATCGATCGGCTAATATCTGCAGCGGCAGCTAATGATCTCTCTCTCTCTCTTCTTCTTTTAATTATCATTATCATTCGAAGAGGCTGCGAGTGGCTGCGTGGCGGGTAACGAAGCCAGGACGATAGAAGCGGCGTTATCATCTCGTTGTCGTTCGCCTTTCCTTCTTGGTCTTTCTTTTCATTGGCCATTTATCATTTCTTCGAATACCGTCTGCGCGTGGGTGTGCCTCGTGGACGAGTTACACACACCGTCGCATTTGTGTTTCAGATGTTACTTCGAACTTGATCGAACACTTAGCCGGGTCGAGAAAGAAAACTGAAAGCGATTGAATTTAAGGGGAGGTACAGCTTGGATGGTCTAAAATCACACCTATTCTTAGGATTTATTTTTTAAAGAAAATGTCAACACTTGGGGAGCAATTTCAGTGCGAAGGATTTATTATTTATTGTTTCAACATTTTAGAATTTTCCCATTGAAATTAATAACAAAATGGCGGCATGGCGCGTATAAGCAGCGAACGACTCCGAAATCGAGAGCTTTTGCGGTGGCGCATCTCTTGACGTCAGTGTCCAACTTGTAACAGATGGAAGGAATTTTGTTGAGTTAAAACCACATTTTCGGTTTCGAACTCCTAGCCCGAATGTTGAAACAAATTTTTTTTTTCCAAATACATAAGACTATGAACAAAACACTTTAAAATTTCAACTCGATGGGATATAAATTACCGAAGAATCTACGCCACCGGATTGAAAACGTGGTCGTCTCTACTTACAAACCGGGTAAATCGACAAATATCGAGAATAAGGGTTGCCAGTTCGCCGCTCAGATCATCCAAACCCGCAGACTGAAATTCCACTCCCTCAACTTTTCACCCCCGACCTTCTGTGTGCATTAATTATCATACATATGCGTGTACGGGTTTGAAATTAAAATACTTGTACTTCATTTCCCCTCCCTTCCCTTCTTTTTGTTTAACTTCTCCCTCTCTCTCTTTACCTTTTTTTTCAGTCTTCCGCAGGTCCACCAACCGTACCCGTGTAAATTCGGCCGTAAATTTTTGCCTCTTTATTACGCAATTAAATTACCTACCAGCTACTACTCGCTGAAGGGGTTTCAGCAACGGGAATCATGGTGAAGTTCCCGCCCGCCGCCACGAAAAAAGATTTTTTTTTTTTCAAAGAATTCGTTTTATCGCGGTGGAATTTAATTTTCATTACGTGACCGATGTACATGCGTAAATGTTTTTTTTTTTTTTTTTCTCTCGATTCAGTTTTAATATTTTTGTCGTCACATACAAAATTTCACACTCTGTCGACTTTTGTAAATACCATTCATAAAAAATGTGCTTACCGCAGTTTTTTTTTATAATTCTTTGCGTTACCGTTCGGTCAGAAGCTAAAATAAATGTCTCCATGTGCGCATGAAACGTTGTCACCTAGAGTTAATTCCTGTGTATCATTTCGCGGTATTTGATAACATCGCGAGAAACGTGAGACGTAAACGTTTCGAGCTGATTGTTGAAACCCGAGTTCGGTTCTAGGCACAGTTACCGGCGATTGTTGTCGCATATCGACTACAATGGGACGGCTCGATCGATGATTTTAATTTTTCAAGGAAATACGAGCGCCTCGTTGTGATCCTTGTTCGGAATTGCGCAGAGGCATGGGTGCAGGGAGGTACGAGAAGTCGACGAACCGGGGGTTTGGTGGTGTTCGGTTTATCGGGTAATTCGAGCCCACCCTCTCTCTGCTGGGGGGGAATTCCGGCCGCGATACTGCAGGTCGTATTGCGTCAGGTGTGCGTTATACGAATACGGCATAACAGGTGAAATCGATGAGATTGGCAATTTTCTTAGGGTGTACAGCTTGGACGGTCCAATATCACAACTATTTTTTGGAGTTTTTTTTTTTAAAGAAAATTAGGAAAAAGTTAGGAAATGCGCCATCGCAAAAGCTCTCGAGTTCGGCGTCGTTCGCTACTCATACACGCCATGCCGCCATTTTATTATTAATTTCAAAGAGGAATTTCTAAAATGTTCTTGAAACTATAAATAATGGAGCCCTCAAACTCAAATTGCTCCAAGTGGTGTCATTTTCGTTAGAAACAAACTTCTAAAAATAGGTATGATTCTAGACCATCCAAGCTTTACCCCCTCCCCCCTTGATATGAAGCTAAGCCTCGTTTCACAAAAGCGTTTAACCCTTCGTTAGCTTTTTCATCTTTCCGCTTGTACCGATCAATCACGATATCCAATTACGAAGCGGCCCTTCATTGGACGCGATCGACGCGATCGACGGGCCCATTTTCATTGTTATATTAATGTTTCCGGATATTTCTTTGAAATATCAAGATTTGAAACATGAGTACGAGCGCGATAAATTTCTGAGCTAAACATGGGCCAAAAGATTAAAAGAGAATCAAGGAATCTGCAGAGCTGCGAGATAAATATTTGAACTGTTGAATTGAACAAATTACTGCGGATATTTTAAGACTGCCGCACATTTTATACGTCTATTCCCCCGCGAAAATATATACGACGGTTGGATCCCCGCCCTCTTTATATACCTGCCTGCCTTATGTATATATAGGTGCGTGTATATGTATACCGGAGACGTTTAATTCTCTCGGAACGTTGCCAAAAACTAATTCCCAAACCAGTTCAAGACGCTGCCCAGATTACGCCTAGCGCGAGCAGGTCGTTCTTCAAATAGAAGAAAAGTCTCCGTATTTCTTCGGATTTTTCCTCTTCCTTTTCGTTCGTTTAATTTTTTTTATAATCTCTTTTTATTCACCCGTCTTCGAAGTGTCCGAGCATCGAATGCGAATCATCGAAGCGTTTACGAAACGTGGATAAAATCTTTTTCGCAATCATGCCTATCGTTCTCAAATACATGAAAAAACGATCCTAACTACCCGATCAATGATAATATATTCCCTTGAAGATTGCGCAACGTTAGATGGAATATTAAAAAATTAGGAAATCAGAGAGCTTCTCCTTAAAAAAAAAACCATCGCTGAAATTCAACGACGGATTGGTAATGAACGAATGTCGAAAAATCGGTAAAGGTGCCCTCGATTCGTGTTCTTAAACCTGAAATCGCGGAATGAAGAACGGTTAGATGAATTTCACTTAATTTCCGGCCGAGATATATGCTTACCAGAAACGAAGCTCGTGACAGCAACGGTCATTAAATCAAGGCAGAAAACAAGCCGTTTGAAAACTTTCTTTTCCCACAAGGTCCGCGCTGTCGAAATTGACACCTGCGCTCTGTTGGATTATTGCCGGTGATCGTTTCGAATTTTACGTAGCGATTATCGCTGTAGATTCGTACCGAATTGCCACTCTGAGCCAACCGCTTCGATTGTGTCAAAATGCGCTTGACATTTACACCCGATGACGTTCCCCAAGCTTAACGATCCGCGCGAGATAAGGTCGGAGAATTGGACAAATTTGCAGACTCGAGGTTGAATGAAAAGGGGAAAAAAACAAAACCGTGCACGAAGCATTGAAATTTTTACCCTCCACGCAGACACGGCACACCGCTCGAGCTGGCTGCGACCGACAAGTAGTTTTAATCAAGTACTACTAATTGCATTTCCCACTAATTACCGCCACGCAGGGTCTCCTAAATCCCCCGAATGCCGGATTCTGTACGTAATGAAAAATATCAGATACGTTAGCGAACATCGTGTGTTACACGCGACATAAGCATGTATTCATTTTTCGCATCGTTCTGGAGATATTTTTATTAATTTTAAATAATTTTCCTCAACGAGTATTTTAACCTCGCCAAACGAGGAATTTTTCTCCGTAAAATTGTAGAAATATTGACAGCAATTTTTTATTAAACAACAATGAGAACGATTGCGGAACGGAGATGCAAGGGAGCGAAAAAAATCGGTGATTCCGGCACACAGAACACGACGGTGGAAAATCTTAACAAACAGTTTCCCGAAATTTGTTTACACACCTGCCCTCGATGCGCGGGAATTTATACGTACACGTACCCGTGGCTAGTAACCGTGCTGTGATAATTATTATATATCTGTGCTATTGTTATATCGGGCTTGTAGAGCCGGGCTGAAACCCCCTCGTTAAGTGAGCGTCAGCTCTAAATTCTAAACTTCACAAACTCCTGCACTCTAAGCCCCGTTATGGTTATTGGCCCGCGGCAATTACACCTATACAGCTATGTATCAATTAGAATCTGAAGACGTACTCACTCAGGGGCTGAAGCAGAGCGTCGCGACCTGTTTGTGATATGGGGAAGAGAAGCTCGTTGTATCATTAACCCATTCGTAGTCGTAAATATCGGTTTGTCGTTTATTATTGCAAATCACGTTAATGCTCAAGGGGTGAGTACGGAAAATAGGATCGGATTTCTTTTCGGAGGGTTTATTCGACACGTATTGAAGTATTGAAAAAATTATTTTTATGCAAAATTGCGGCCCAGAGCCAATCTTTGAAATAGCCTTCTTTTAAACTCCTTCGCGAGAGGACGAATTTCTGTTAAAGTATAAGACTTGGAACAAAAAATCAAAAAAATTTATAATGTATATATTATTGCCTATAAAGGCGCGCAGGGGTTTGTTTTGATCAAAGCTTGTAGAAATGGTGCACTTTCGTTGAAACGAATCGATTATTGGCCAAAAAATAAACGGCAAATTGTTGATGTAAAGAAAAGTTTATACTAAATAAAAAATCGGCTGTGCACTTCCGCAGATAGTGTAATTGTGAAGCTACTGTCAAAATTTCAAAACGATCCGTGCAACGGTGTTCCAGTAATATGCCCTCCTAGTTTGAAAAAAGTGGGGTCGAGAAAAATGCGTTTAAAATTTTACGAGCACTCAACGCGCGCTTCAACACACTGTGACAAAATCGAGAATTGAACCTTGTGAAAAAAATTTCATCACCGAACCAAATGGTTATTGTTTTTACCACCCTAAAATATTGTATTAGTCGACAAAAAAGAAGATTTTTCGAAAATTGTCAGTTGCAGAAGAAAAAAAAATGCTATTGAGAATAACGGTAAAAGCTAGATGTCTGTAAGGATTGGTGCACTTTTTTTTAACACTTTACGACATTCCTGATAAGAAAACTTTAACTGATATTTCAGCGAGAAACGAAACGCTTTGCCCGAGGCTTTGAAACGGAAGGATCGAGGTTATCGTTGGCGTATAACGTTCGTTAATTATCCGCAATAATTTGATGCGGCTCCGGGAATAGGTAGACAGATTCCTCGGTTAAACAGTTTCAAATGATAGGACAATTTAGTAATCGGAACACTTCGCGATTATTTCAATTTTGTCCACCGGCTCGATATTCGTTTTCCACTATTCGTCCGGGCGTTCAATTCGCTCGATGAAAATCAAACTAGGCGTACCTAAAGGGCTAGAGGAGGGCTGTCTATTGAATATACAGATGATGTGGTATCAATCTAACGCAATTAGAGAGTCCGAAATCGCTTTGAGTGAGTTCGGTTCAACGGTTCCCCCTGCGTCCCGTACATGGCCGAATAATTGCACCATCGATAGTCGGGGAATTGGGAGAGAACTGAGGTAACGATGATCCAAGACTGGAACCAGATCGATGGAATTTCGAGAGATGCTTCTGAACGAAATTACGCAACCGTATGCGGTAAGAGACCCAATACCTTCGGCTCGAGACGGGAAACAGCGGAGACCGAATAATGGCGGGAACCGAATCGAGAATATTTCCCACCGAGCTTCCGGTTCTTTTCGAACTTGAGGGTGGTCGCCTCGTACCGGGCTGCTCGGACTCGTATCGATCTCTCGGGTTAAGGGACCCAGATCGACTCTCGTCGGCGGGGTGGAAATTCGTCACTTTCACTAGTCACCGATCAGGGAATAAGGAGTCCGACCCATGCGAGTGCTGGATTTTTCCACTCGGGGCATGGTCATGGGGTGCGCATGGGTTTCGTCAGGCCTCCGAGTGCTGCACGCGCGGCTTAGCCTGACAATTTATTGCGAAACTTTTAATAAATTACCTCTAACTGTAGGTGTAGTTCTGCAGTAGGTTCTCCAGCCGCACTGGAGATAACTCGTAAACTTACATTTACGACCTGGCTGCGTTAGCCACGACGCGTATAAGGGCCGAGTCTTCCGAGGGGCGAATTATTTTATATCCTCGGCCACATCAAAACCCGGTTTATACAGTTGTTTTTTTGTTGCCAGCTAGTTCCGCTCCAACTTCGTATACTAGAGAACAAGGGTCGGTTCGCCAAACTGAGAGACATTATCTATTCACGAATTCATGAACCACGATTCTCGTGTCTGGTCATCAGGCTGCTTCGTTTTTTACCTTTTTGCTCTTCAAGTTGCTACTCGAAAAATTTGTGAGAAATACTGTAAAAGTACAACTGTCGTAAAACCTGAAGGAGATAGGAAAATATTTATATTTTCTATTTATTTTTACGTCTATACCTTACGTACCAAGCACCGTCGAGAATGAGCCAACAATTTTAGTTTTCCTTTTCCATATTCCATAGACATATTTTTATGATGCAACACCGGTTGGGACATGAGTCGATATCACGAGCATATTGCTTGCGATTAGGTTCGTCTCGGGGTCGAGCCATTAGCCGGAGGACTCGCATCGAGTTTAGCTTGCAAGAGATGCGATAGCCGAACGTAACGGAGAATTTGCGATAGAGTTATAAAACGGTGATACCGTGGATTGTTGAACACGGCCACTGCATCTCCGTCGACGCGTTGGTATCCGGCAATAAACTATTCAGTCCGAGCCGAAGCCGCTGCTGCGTCCCGATTCTGAATAAGTAAATCAAATTAACAAGTACCCGGAGTAAATCGGCGTCGTTTTACGGCTCGGCAAACATGCCGGTTGAGCTTTACGACGACGAAGAACAATCAAGTGCAGAGCCGTTATTAATCCTTCGTTCATTGATCAAACAATTCAGGACCGCGTTCGAGAGACGGTGCGGTCTTTCGGGCCGAAATAAGAGAACGCGAATCATGAATTGGAATTAGAAACCTTTCGGTGCAGGGGCCAACAGTCGGCAGGTGACAACCGGTCGCGTGTCCCCACTCGATCCTCTTGTCGTTGGCTGTTATGTCAATACACAATCCGATGGGATCATCTCTCAAGCGTCCGACATCGGCAGGGCGTGTGCCTATCGTCAAGAGTGAAAGTTTCCGTCGTTCATCCCGACCACCGAGCGGCAAAAACGGTATAAAAACCGGCAAACCGATCATCGAAGGCACACTCATCTCTCGGCGTCTCCCGCATCAAGCACAAAATGCGCGTTTTTCTCGTGAGTATGGTACAACGTGAGCCGCATTCGGCGCTCGACGATCCCACCCCGCAGTTGATAGACGAATATCTTTAACAAGCGACGCTTCACTTTTCAGCTCTGCCTCTTGGCCGTCGGCGCCATCGCCAAGGAAGCCGATAAAAACCATTCCAGACGTGGCGCCTACCTCGACGCCTCCAGCAGCTCAGCCGCGGACATCATCTCCAGCAACGCTTACCCCATCAACAACGGTTACAGCAGCGGAGTCATCGGCAACGGATACGGCAACGGAGTCTACAGCAACGGAGTCTACGGCAACGGAGTCTACGGCAACGGAGTCTACGGCAACGGAGTCATCGGCAACGGAGTCATCAACAACGGCTACGGCAGTGGAATCATCAGCAACGGTTACAGCAACGGAATCATCGGCAACGGCTACAGCGGCGGATTCGTCAACAGCGGCTACGGTGCCTACAACGGTGGATCGGCCAACACCATCGTCGGAGCCCGTCAAGTGTCGAGCAGCTCTGAACCGATAACCGGAACGGTGATAAACCGAGTGGTCGAGGTCGGAGTGCGAGTTCCACACCCGGTCGAAGTCACCCGGACGGTTCCAGTCCGCGTCCCGCATTTGGTACCAGTGGAGTACAGACGTCCCGTTCCAGTCCCCGTCGCCCAGCCGGTTCCCGTTCAGGTTACCAGGCCCTACCCCGTGCCCGTCGACAGGCCTGTTCCCGTCCTGGTCCCGCAAGCGGTCCGCGTCCCGTACCCGGTCCCGGTCCCAGTCGCAGTTCGCCAGACCTACGGAGTCCCGGTTTCCGTCGAGGCAAATTCCGCGATTAACTCCGGTGTCGTCAGCTACGCCGCACCCGTCGCCAACTTCAACTCTGGAATCGGATCTTACGTGGGCCAGAACTCGTTCGGATTCGGTTCCGCGGGCTCGATTTCCGGAATATCCAGCGACAGCTACAGGAGCTCGGTATACCCCGGAGTCCAGAGTTCGTACGTTGCTGGTAATTCCGGCAGCGATGGATACACGTACAACGTACCGAGCAAGAAGTGGTAGAGAAAGGACCACCTTCGAACGAGCCAAATACAAATACGACGAATCATTCTAACCGTAGATCATACATTTCTAGATCATATGTAGTAGTGTCATAATATGTTCACGTGAAATAATTATGAAATTTATTTTCTCAACATCGTGGTACCTACCCTCTCTTCACTCAGACTTACCGAGCCATCTTCGGTCCCGTATTCGTTACAACCACGACGTCGCGGATGACGTAAAAAAAAAAAACCTCAGCCGTTCCACAATTTGTCAGCGCTCATTTGATCAACCCGACCGAGGAGTCGAAAAGTTCAATGTTGGAAGTTGGAAGTTTTAATTCGGTTTCGGCGGAGCGAACTCGGTCAACTCGCCGGTCGGCCCACTCGAACCGGAAATGGGCTTCCGCGTTGCGGCGTGTGACACTCCAGCTTCCGACCGTCATCATCGTAATCGCGCCCCCAGCCGTAGAAGATGTACGTGCCCGTTTCATGTGGGTTCGACCACGGGTTCTCGAGACGCCGGCTTAACCCTGCGAAACATCCCTGATCCGCATCTCCATCACCATGAGTCACGCACTATTTTACGACTTTCGGCAGGCGTCGAATTAGCGCGAAAACCTCCCCTTGATCCGGACTTCTCGGCTCTCGTTCCCCTTTCCGGATTCGTTGATTCACTTTCTCTCTTGCGCTTCTCCATCTTCTTCTTATTCTTATTCGAGGGAGAAATGAACCGATAGTCTCTGGGCGAGAATTAAATTCTCGCGCTGTTCAACCCTCTCGTCCCTCCGACTGTACATTATATTAGGCGAGGTAAGTAATTGGCCTCGTTAATCTAATTGGAAGGATTTATAAGTTGCAGGTGTAAATTTATTCCCATAAGATGTATATCCCGCTTAATTACGTACATTCCGCCGTACGTGTTTCTACGGAGCTCATGCGCCGACGCTTTATGCCCTGCGCCTCATCTCCGTACGTAACGTCACCGAACGAGACGGAAACTTACGAGAAGATTTATTTTATCGAATTTCTAATTACACACGGATATATTTCACCCGGCATCAGATGGTTACAAATACAGGAACATCATCGCCGCTCATTTACCTCGGAAGCGAACGTTAATCTTCTCTCTGGCGAGCCGTTTCAAAAACCCAAAATTCTTGTCAAAGGTAACAAGGAAGTCGGTAATTATTCCTCACTCCAACTGACTGAGACAGAAATACATATTTCCGTTACTCGTCTCTTCAAGTACGAGGAATCATCCGCAGTATCGGGAATAATTGTTCCCTTGAACCCACGCATCCGAGAATGGAGTTCGAGCTTCACCGCACGACAGTCTTGCGTGTTTCATTCCCGTTGGGCGGCGAGATTAAACCTAGTTTATATCTCGGTGTCAGCGGCCGTTGAATTCTGTGTAAAAATGCACCGATAACAAGAGATTTGGAACCATTTTTTCGCTTACAGTTTCAACACACTTAGTTCAATACGGGATAATTTTTCGACTGACTTTTCTCCATCGTACAGCGAGCGGAAGAGCGTTCGCGTCTGGTCGGAGTTGTCGGACAGGATGCGAGCTGGCTTTCATTAGTTCTTTAAAAATAGTCGGAACGGCCTGTAAACGACTCACAATCAGCTATGGGGGATCGTTGGAGAGTTCCCGTTTGGCGAGATTAAAAAGTGAAAAGGGGAAAGATTGACTGTAGCGGTGAGAAGGAGAAAGGGAGACAACGAATAGAAGGAGCAGCGTTGATCGTCGGGTGTCATAATCGGCTCCCGGTATACGTCGATCCTTGCACGTCACAGAGGCATCCTAATACACCTGTCAAGCGGACCGGATGTCGAATCGATTCACGTCGTCATCCATCATTTAACTCGACACGCGCGTTCCGCTGCCCGCAGCGGACGAACTTGTCCTCTTCATTAGCCGTTCGGGAAAAAAAGTGGCGCGTCATTTACGGGCGGATTGATTTTTCCGTCGGTTGTTCGGCGTTATCGCGAAGGGATATCGGCCGCTCTTGATACAACTGGGTAATAAGGATAACGAATGTGTAAATTTTTTTTATCGCCGATTCTGAACGCGATGCGAAAGTATAAAATACACGTGATATGCAAATTGACGATAAACACGCGTGTCTCGTTAATTCGGGTCTCAGCTATCGGGCATACCTGTGCTTTACCTGTACGTACAGCGATACCTACACAGAGCTGAATTGAATAAGGCTGCACGAACTTCCGGTCGGCGCGGGTACCAGCGGCCCAACCTTAAGACGCAAAGCGATGATCGATAAGAATTTTGATGGTACCATGGAAGCATGGAAGCTCCGCATGAGCCCGGTATTCTAATTTCCATTTCCGTTTCCATGACTCATTGGTACGAATAGATTTTCTCTACCTATCTAGGTATTACAGTTTTACGGTGGTCATAAAGTCTAACCAAGTTTCCAGAGTTCAACGGGCACGTGAACGACCGGCGTAAATATCCCTTTGTCTTGCCAGGCTGCAGGAGGCGCGTCGTCGTCTTATCCTCGGCGTTGCTTGTACCTACTGTCCTGGAAGTGCGTTGTCAGCTTTACGGTAGTACTCGTTAGTCGAGCATTAGCCCGAGTGCCCGAAACCTCGAGACGATTACCGGATAGTCGGTCGAAAGTTTTATCTATTTTTTTAATCGCCGCATCCGAGATTTAAATAAATTATTCTCGTCGACAGAATAAATACGCGATTTCTCGCAGGGGAAAATCGTGAAATCGACGCGGAATGCGACGTAATAGAAAGGACCGGAGGCATTCGCCACCCGCATTGTCATCTCGGCGGGAGGTTTCAGCGCGTATTTTGTTCCCCTAGCTAATCCCTTAATCGGCCGAGCTTCCGTTTACCGTTTGTGCCAGCGAATAGTAGTAAGAAGATTGCTTTCCGCTAAGCGGTGCCGCAGAATAAATATGCCTAAAACGAGCAGGTGTGTAATTTAGGGTGGTCCTTATTCGGGTCTTGGACAAATTTTCATTGGAACGTCATCTGGACCCGATCCGAAACATTGAAAAAAAATCTGTGTATAGCTTCAAGCTTCTACGTCAACTGGAACACGGGCTTCTAAGCTCTGAACGTTTTAAATGTAAAATACGTGTAGCTTTTATAACCAGTTATTTCGTTTTGTATGACTTTGGTATAAATTAAGGGACCGACTTTGAAATTTGGCAGAGCTGTTGGTCATAATGATAGACGTAAGACCTGAAAATTTCAAAATTTTATCATAATTTTATAGCATATTTCTTTTTCAACGCAAACTTAATAACATCATTTTTATTAGGCTTATATATATAATATATAAGGGAATGATGATTGCAAAATTTTGAAATTCTCAGGTTTTGTTCTGATCACTATATGCAACTACTCTGCCAAGTTTCAAATCGGTCTTTTAATTTATACCAAAGTCATACAAAACGAAATACCTTGTTATAAAAACTACATGTATCTTACATTTAAAACTTTCGGAGCTTAGAGGCAGGTGTTCGAGTTGACGTAGAGGCTTTAAACTTTACACAGATTTTTTTTTTAATAATTCGAAACAGATCCTGTAGGCGTACCAGTGAAAATTTTTCCAACCCTCAAATAAGGACCGCTCTAGGGTGTATCGTGCATCACCGAAATCCTATTTTCTCTCCAATTCCTTCGGAGAAAACCGGTCGAGAATATTCGACGCGTTTGAGGATGTATTTATTTATAAAATCGTGCGAACCGAAGACGAAGTCTGACACGTTATACGTTCGTGATTATAATTAATTCTCGACTTTTTCATCCTCGCGTTACAAAAGCGACTCTCTCCTTTTGTCACTCCGGCGCCTTTTGTCGCACGGTGGTAATTATTGCGGTTCGTTAAGGGTAGTTCGATTCCGTCATTAGAGGCTCGACTCGCGCTTTGTTCGGGCCGCAGCCTGCAGCGTGTGGCTATTTCATTCCGTCTACTTACACGGCGAATGCTCACCTGAGAAGGCAGGAATAATATTCGCGACAGGTTGCGAATTTCGTATAATTTTATAACCATCCGAACGAATCCGCAGCGTTTGATGGGCGATTCTTTAACGCCGAGTATACTTTTCGAAACGGCAATTTTCAGCCATTACACTCGGCTCCGGATCATCTGGAATTGATTAAACGGATTCACCCTGTCGGCACTGCAGCAGCTTGACAGCCGGCGAGACGAGAGTTCCTCTCAACAACGGCGTGTGACGTCGCGTGTCCTGGACACCGAGGACCCCTTCACGACATCCTCTCCAATCCAAACACCCAACCAATTTCCCTCCCTCCTCGCTCGAATTATTTTTCTCGTGTAAGCCCGATTTTATTTAACCGACGTTTTATTTTCTCTCTCGGGGTAATATTAAATACCGTTCCGCTGCCGCTGTCGCTGCGCCGGATTTTCATACCGAGTACAATTAGAAAATTGGGAGGATCAAAACTCGTTTCGCATATCCGCGGAAGGTTCGTCACAGTATTCGTTGAAATGAATTTGGTTAACATGCGAGAGTCAATGCCATGTTATTCAATCGAGACTTTTACGTGGAGGCGTACGACTCGTTTTTAATTATTTTAAACCCAACAAATATTCATTTCCCTTTTTTTTTGTTTCATCCTGCACTGACATTACACTAGTTGCACGATAGATTGCGACGTTCGGAAAAAGTGAAATATTTCGTCAAGTAATTATCTTTCCTTTGAATAACAATTTACTTTCATTGAATTGCGGTACCCATACCCTTGAGGATATCACGTAAAAGAGAAACAAAAACACGAAGAAAAACACCGAGGACAAATCACCCTCCTCTCTCGATATTGCAGAAGGTATATGATACATAAATCCGAATTAATTTCATCCCCCGGATTTAATATCGAATATACATATATATATATAGACTTAGATGTGTGTGTATATATATATATATATATATATAGCAAAAGAGAGGGATTTACATTATATTATTTTTCCTCAATCTGAATAACTTATAATAATGAAAAGGATTCGCATTGACCATATTTTACTCCAAACGGAATCGTTGTTTTATAATTTTTATATGCACGGTTGAAATTGTTTCACAAATTTTCAGTTATTGTCCTTGAATCAGTTGAAACAAGCGAATATTTCGTACGACAGCCTAGCCGAAAAATTCACCGTCTTCGGTGGCTCCAGAGATTTCCATGCCCTCCGAATATCGATCATTAATTAATTAATCCGGTATACCACAAGGAAAATGAAACGAAAGAAGAGTGGGGTTAAAAAACTAGAATAGGTGATTCACAGAAGCACCAAAATATCGAATTTGCAAGGACGTGAAAATCTAATTCGTAGATTTATCATGTATGTATAAAATCCAAGTACAGACAATCGAAAATACAGAAAGGTCAAAAGAAAAAAAGGGGAACGACAGAATTTAGAATCTGTACACGGTTCTATGTTATCGAGATGAATTCTGACTCTTCTACATTCTGGCCTTTCTATTTTTTAACTTTCGCATACCGCGAATTTCTGTACTGTTTTAAATTCTAATAAATTAAATTTTGACTTTATTAAAATCTCGATATTGATCCCCTTCTGTTCTTTGATATTTCTATAATCTCACCTCCACCCCTTGAAACAATAACATAGATCAGAAATTTCAGCTTCCGGTGAAAGAGATACAAGGTATTCAAAGCCAAAGCGGCGTCACTCACCGCAATCACCTGTACAATACCTGTCGTGCCGGGAAGGTCATCCAGTCACCTTATACCTTACGGCGGATATTATACATAGATATGTATACACACAAATCGCGATCGCGAAGAGCGATGACGAGCGTCGAGGTGAGGTGGGGTGAGGAGAGGAGAGGAGAACTGCGCGTGTCGTTTGCGCACCTTTAACACACACCTGACGATGATTCGACGGCGGTGAGCGGCGTTGAAGTGAGCGGAGCGGCGTCGGCGGAGATGGCGGGGTGTGTGGAGGGGAGGGGGGGGGGCGTCGGAGAGGGGGATGAAAGCGTCGCCGTCGATCGTTCCCGGCGTGCCAGAGGGGGGATGGAATCGAGTCTGGCAACCGGCTCGCGTCAGTCGAGCCGTGCGCCTCCATCGCGGCAGAGCAGCTGCCGGAGCGACAATTAATTTCGGGTGTTCGAAAGCTGCCGCGCGGTTTTTTCATACGACCTCGTGGAATTTGTCGATGGGTATTGAACGATGACCGGACTACGCGATAATATATACTTCGCGGATTGATTTTGTTGGTTTTCTTTCGTTCGTCGCACCGTTGTACGCCGATTATTTATCAGCTGTCGGCCGAAGTTTCTTTCGGTGAGAAAGAAAGAAAGAACGAAAGAAGGGAACACTGATTGCGAGTAGTCGAGACTAGTAAGAGGCAGGCGTCCTTCTTCATCCTCATCTTCTTATTCTCCCAGGACGACGACCTCGTGTTCTTCCTCCTCCTCCCCCCTTACCCTCCCTCCCTCCCTCCACCCGCCACGCTTCGTCCGACACTTCGCCGGCTAATTCTTTCCTTCTTTCTTTCGAACTAACAACAGTGTGTGCGTGTGTGTATATATTTTACGTAACGAAGTGATTGTGTGATCCTGTGATACCTCGGCAGATTAAACATACATATATCTATGATGTTCCAACGCGAGAACGTAAACTTGTTGTTGCTCGTCGACGAGTGAAGGGCAAAGTTTTGCGTGTCATCCGCCGCGTCTGCCGATCCGAAACAGTGAGACTCGATCGTCACGGGTACAGGTGTACGTATCGTACAACGATCTTCGAATCGGCGGGGTGGTGTGGGGGGGGGGGGGGGAGGGCGGGGGGGTTAACTACGAGAGGTTGCGACAAGCAGCGGGTGGTAGAAAACCGCCGGTATGAGAGTATAAAGTAATCTCTGTGTGGTGTCCAGGCGACAGGTGTCGGTGTCGGTGGGGGTGGGGGTGGGGGTGGGTGATATGGGGGCAGCGCAGGGGCGGAGGTCGGCGGGGGCGACGGTCTGAACTCGCATCGAAGTTGAGATATGACGATAGCGAGCAACATTGTCGTCGAGTGGCTGAGGTCGCTCCACCTCGGTCAGTACTCGGAGTCCTTCATCGACAACGGCTACGACGATCTCGAGATATGCAAGCAGATCGGGGACCCGGACCTCGACGCCATCGGCGTCTTCACCCAGGCCCACAGGACCCGGCTGCTGCAGTCGGTGAAGACCCTGAGGGAGGAGGGAGCGGCGAGCGTCTACTTCACCCTCGAGGAGACGAGCGACTGCCTCTGCAGCGACAACCTCAGCTCGAAGTCGTCGAGGACCTCCTCCGAACGCCCCCCCAGCGAGAAGGACGGGCAGCTGCAGCGCGCCTCTCCCACCGCAAGCTCCTCCAGCGGGGGGCAGGAACTCGCCAAGTTCAACGACGAGTACGAGGAGGGCAAGGCCGAGCTCGTCAGGATACCCAGAATACAGCTGAGGCTGCTCATTCAGGAAAAACTCAGGCACGACGGCATTCGACTCGCCTCCCAGCCCTACACCACACCGGTGAGACGATACACGAACGATAGGATTTTACCGGGAAATTTATTCGGGGTGGCGACAGACCGGGAAAACCGGGAAAACCGGGAGTAGTCGGGGAATTACATTTGGGGAAAAACGTTTTCAAACCTCAGCTACGCTTCGTAAATTCAGCCGAGCTAACTTTCGGAAATGGTATTGTGAAATTTCTAATTACTTGTCTGACGCGAAGCGACGCTATATCTATTTTAGATCCAAATTTGTATATTCAAAGTGCGCAACTTATGGAGCAATGTTACCCAAGTTTCGTGGGAAAAAGTCAGGGGATTTTGTTTGAGAGCAAAATTGTCGCCACCCTGCCTGTTCTGTCACGATGAGGATGAAACTGGTAACGTTACACATCAGGAGGAAAAATATGGAAAAGTCGTTATCGAATATAATTGGATAATAATGACTTTCGAGGATTTGGCTTTGTACAAAATATCGCTACATTTCGTTCGTCGTGACTTACTAAATTTCAGACATCAATTTCTAATGGTGCGAAGTAGGTAACGATTTTTTCCAAACATGCGTCGTTTACAGCTGATTTACAGTAACGTTGCCAACTTCATCCCCATCTATCACGCACGTATATATTTCTCTCTGCTAATCGTTGTTCGTACTGAACCTTGTACATGAAAAAAAAACAAAGCTTCTCGCAAGCTTTTATCCCCCTGCACGCGACGAAAGTCTGAAATGAATTTTCAGTCAAAAGATTCTAAAGTTAAACTTTCTCGTCTTTTGGGGTGGGCTTCTTTTGGACGTGGAGAATGCGTTGTTTGAGAAAAAAAAAAGAAAAAAAAATGTGATAAGCAATAGCGATTGTTTCATCGTTGCGATCGTTAGTTAGGTACTCCCGTAATCTTGTTCCGATAAATCTGAGATAAATATAATCCTGCGTATAAGGCAATAGAATCGATATCCTCGACGTTCTCCCGCACAGCGACGATGTTGATGACGATAATAGGCAACGGCTGCGGTTATAAGAGATATAGAAACGGACGAAAAGATCGTTAGCTTATCTCGGAACTCGCATGGCTGGTCGTATACATGTATATATGTACTTGTCGTATATTATACATGGGTATAATAACCCATACCTACATGCGCGTATCCGTGTAACGTGTATCCAGCTACCTCTGCTCCTCTATGCTCGGGGGCAAAGAGGCGAACTACGCCTTTCAAACATGCGACATACGCCATGCGCGTATGCATACGTATACATATACGTATTCATACATGTATGCACACGCGTACATTAAACACATTACACGTAGTTCGAGCGTGTATAATTCACGTGTGTGCTCAACGCCTTTCGATAAGGATTATACGCGCATACATACGGTACGTCGCGGCGTCGTATGCACGGTAGGCGTATAATCGTTGGTCGATCGTTTCTCGTGCAGGGTGTAAAAAAACCCACAACACTTTACGCTGCCGATGCCACGCCACAACCCCAGCGGTATATCTGGGATTAAGTATCCGATCGATCCCACGTGTACGTTACGCATACCTGTACGAATACAAGGTATGTACGCACGTGCCTAGATCCGCGAATTATTCGACTGTAAAATTTTTTCCTCCGCTTCTTCGTATTGTATTAACTGATTGTTCGGATCGAATTTTCATCTTCTCATTTTACCTCTGATGGAACATCCGTACGGAACTGTATTTTATCGATGCGTTATCGTGCACGTCGCGTTCAATGATTTCAATTCGTCAACTCGGGCAGCCTGAGAACGAACACGATCGTTACTAATACATCGTCGTGTGTTCAAGCGTATATAGTTACGTGACGACTATACGGTGCGCATTTTTCAACCTGTTCCAAATCGAACCATCCGATAACGCCCCACGGGGTGACGATCTTTACGCCTACGCGATATACAACACCCCTTTCCTCACCCTGTGCGACACATACCAATTCCTCCGTGTACGTATACACGTTGTACGTTGGCACGCACCCACGTTTCACCCTGATTCTCGAAATTACTTCTCCTCCGCCACGTACTCCGCGAATGCACGAATTCAACCCCTGCAGGACGTATATTTGTCCTGCGCGTGTGTGTACGTATAGGTGTACGTATATACGTAGGTATCGCGACGAATAATATTTCACCACCATTCCTCGTTTACCTGTTCAAGTTTATACATTTCCGAGCGCTTATTTGTTTATTTTTATTTTTATTTATTTATTTATTTTTTTTTTTCACGCAACGACGACGAGGACCGCCGACATCGATATCGATAACGAATTGAATTAATCGTTTCCAACCGAACGACGAGGTATAAAATACACAACGTAACCCGCACCGAGCGTACCTACAGCTATTCAGAATCCCAGACATGACTTACGACAACCTAACCGAACCTCCGCCTTAACAACCGCACGCAACTTCGATGCACGTACAAAATCTTGTCCCTCCCCTCTTTTTCCTTCAGTCGAGTTAAACAGCGGCCGTGGTGGTCCAGTCAATCATTCTTCTCTCGTGCTGCTGCAGGGACTGCCGTGCGTGCGTGCGTGCCTGCGTGCACACGCGTGTCAGGCGTTTCTACCAAGTCTGATGCCACGTTTCATCTCCCCCTCCGTATACTCTGTTGCTTGCACCGTACGTGTATCATCATCGTCTTACACGCGGTTTCGCCCGCCAATCGATGCGTCTTACACGCACGTACGTATCTACTGAATTTCGCACCGCGGTTTCAACGAACAAGCCGTCGTCGTTACGTTATCGTCGTTCGTTTTCGCCTTCGTCTTCCTCCTCTCTTAATTCTCTTCATCTCGTCGCAGGTTCATTCAGGCCCAAGGCGTAAACGCTGGGTGAAATACAAGGCGCGCTCCGTAATAATCCTCAAGGTTCGATGACAAATTTTCTTCGGGGAATTTCGAGGTAATCCCATCGTTCGTTCCCCCATCGCTAAATTGCGCGTGTTTCTTAGGCTGTACGGGTATAAGCGTATCGCGGGCATCCACCGCGCACACTCGGGTGTACGAGTATGGATGTAAGAAACTGTCCCCAATTCTGTGGATAAGGAGCTCCGGCCGCAGGGTGTTAAGGGTTGATATAGACGCGCCGCCGAATGGACCCGGTCACTTATATTGCCGGTCGAACTAATCTCTCCGCTCTCGCGGTGCTTCCAGACTCCAGCCGACCGACCCTCGATGCCCTCGGGGGGACGCAAGGCGTGTAACATGTATGTGCGTGGCTATTCGGGAAACCCGAAAACACGGATACGTATAGTTATAACGAACGAGAATTTTCGTATATTGAAAACAAACGTTTTATCGGACGGTACTTGAGAATTATCGCGTTGAGGAAAAAACGTTATTTAGCAATTTTGGAACCGTTTGAAATTCAGTAAACCGTAACGAAACGAAACATACTCGTGTTTTGGAATCCTACGCCCTTCGGATTATCATTGCGAAAGTAAATAAAATAGCGACCTTACGTGGAAAATTGTAAGAGGAAAGCGATACGATTGCACCGGTCAACACGAATTTTGACTCTGGGACTCTGGGTACCTAAATAATAAATGAGAAAATAGTTTTATTGGATAAAGTTTATTTTTGTAGAAATCAGAACGATATATCGGATTTTGAGAAAAATGACCTACTTTCTCAAACATTTGTTGTAAATAACAGTTAAACAAACTACAGTTTTGCATTGAAATCACTTTTATTCAAGAATAGAAATTGATGATAAACTACAAATGTAAAAGAATTGACAGACAAAGTTTAAAAATGAATATTTTTCGTACTTCTTTTGTTTTTCTATGGAGTTTTTCGTATAAAACCCCAAACGTAGTCTCCCATCGTGCTTTCACTATACTACCCCTGGTAACGTTAATAACGACAAGATCCATCGCATCTTGGTAAAAACGGTTTCCTTTTTCTTCTGAATATCCACCCATATTAGCTATCGACAAAAAAACTTCAACAATTATTTACCAAGGTAAAAAAGACAAAAACAAACTTTACAAGTAATAACGAAAGGTTTTAGTTATTATTCGATGTATAGAATAGAAATTTATTTATTTAAATAGAAGCCCAAGGAAAAATTTTTTTTTTTTTTTTTTCAATTCTATTCTTGTACGATTTTTCATTCCCATACGTACATACATCGATATAATATCCTACCCTCGAGTTTCGAGTTGTGCAACTTCGCTCTCGCCAATTGCCTATACTTTATATCTACTGCAGATCCCCCGCGTTTTACTATATATATTTATATATATATATATATATATATCTAAGCGAATCGGCAGCGTGGGTTTGTATCACAGATATGTGTGTATGTATACAGACTCGATCCTACATCCGCGTGTGTATTAAACGCATACCTGCAGAGGTTACATACGTACTTCTACGGTAATAGCGTTTAAATATTTGAGTGAATGTCCAATCGATATCCCCTGGTCTGCACGGCTATATCAGGGTGGCAGGGAATAAGGGGAGGGAAGAGGAGGAAACGCTTCATGAAATATCAAAACCGGAAAATGAAATACTTTTTCCTTTCTCCCTCTGTCGAATCAGAGTTTTTCCTCTTCTCGGGGATACGTTTTTCTCCGTGCAGAGATAAATGAGGTATGAATACATGGATGAGTAAATGAACGAGTATGATTTTTCAATACAAACACATTTCTTTATTATACTTTTCATTTTCATCCCCACTCGCGCAAGAGACGCGGAAAATGAACAAATATAAGAATTAATAACAGCCTTGCGGATGTAAAATTGCGCACCCTCAACTATTCGCTGTGATGTGGCAAGAGCGTTTGCAGAGTCTGATCGTTCCTTTTATATGCGTCTTATAGATCGTCGGCGGTATTTCTAGATCCCTAGCCGACCGATATCCGTCATTGTTATACCTGTGCTCTGATCACGCGACCACGGCACACTCGAGTCGAAGGTGCGGATGGATTATTTCTAGAAACGACGGCAGTTGTACGAGTGTTCGACCCCTTTCCGGCGCCGACGAAGATTTTCATCGGATGAGAGAAAAAGTTGGGAAATTTATTGTGAAAATTGAAAACACTGCCGATGCAGTTCTCTCGGCGTATATTTCTCCGTTCCGCTATTCGATCGCTATTCAAACGTCGAGTAAAGCTTGGGAGTCGCGCCAACCGCGGAATTACAATAACTATATGGCGAGCCGTGGTTCGGCGACTCTCGGCGAAATGCAGTTTCCGCCGCTGCATCGCTGCGGGTCGAGGAGAGGAGAGGAGAGGAGAGGAGAGGAGAGAAGTACGAAGGACCTCTGCTCCGAGTATGGCTCTCGATCTCCCTCCACTCGCATCGCCGTTCTTTTTCTTCCTTCGGTTCTTCCTCTTCTTCTACCATGGGACGAGGAGGAAGAAGAAGAAGAGAAGGAGGAGGGTGACCGAGGAAGACCGACGATTACCGAAGGTGATCCTCTCGCTTCCTTGACATTCCTGCGCCGCGTGAGACCCTCACTTTATATCCTCGAGCTCCTCTTCGTCGCGGTGCTGGAGGCTAGGTGGCCGGGACGTTGTCCCTTGTGAATCTTTGCAGGTTTTGCCTTCTTCACCGATAGGACGAAACGAGATTAAACGCAGAGGATAATAAACCGGCGAGAATAACAAGACTCGTATGGATTACGCTGCGTCTTAGTCGTTTCATTTCGACTCCTTGCTCCTTAGCTTTTCGCTCTTGCCTTGATCGCCGCCTATCTCGTATCCAACGTGGAAACTTGATAAGCTTTCCTCGTATTCTCTTACCCGCATGCAACGTATATTGCATGGCAAAGACTGCGAAGGATCTCACATTGCAACAACGCGATGCAGTGATTCATTTCTGTGAATCGTTTACGAGGCTGAATTTAGCAATGTTGATGTGACGAAACACGACGTTAAAAGAAGAAAAAAAAGAAATTGAATATTGTGCAATTTTAGAATGATTTTCGAGGAGTTGACTTTGCAAAATATTACTATGTTTCGTTTTTATTACAGTTTACTAAATTTCAGACAATCTCAAAGTTGCGAAGTGAAGTAAAGTGCCTCGGGATAAAATCTCCGGGACAAAATGATGCTTGAAAAAAAATTCCCCTGCATAGAATTTCGCGGAGGGATGATTTTGACCACGAAGGATTTTGTCCGGAGGAATTTCGTAAAAGGAGATTCTTGATGATAATCGCGAAGTAACGATTTCTCTTGAATATGTTGCATCGTTCAACCTCCTTATCCTTTTGCCGTATCACGCCGATACGTTGAGGTGACATAATAATTTTCTGGAAAAAGTCGAGTCGCTTCTTCGCCGACGACATTTCTTGCGCAGAAATTACAAGGTCCCTACGTGAAATACATGCATGTACGTAGCGCTCGAGATGTTATTCCGAGAGAATAAAAAGAAAGAGAAGAAGAGGGAGAAGAGAATTTTTCGATACTCCGCGTTCTCCCTCCGCCGGCAGCTCTTAGCGATCGGAGGCTGCAGTTTGCGGACCCTCGCCGCGGGGAGGGAGGATCGCGAGGATCCTTGAGGTTCCCACGTGGACCTGCAGAGTGGAAAAAGACTTTTGCTCGCTCGGCCTGTGCGCAGTTGGCCAGCCAACTAGCCCGCCTGACTGCCTTCCCGTCGTCCTTTCAACCTTAGCTGCAGGGTTTAACAAGGCCGTATTGGAACCCCGGTTCTCCTCTGACCGGCAGAATAGGTGGGTACGTACAACAAAGCCCGGAAGGCTGCGAACGGACTGCGAATAGAAATGGAAACGGTCGAATTAGGTGCCTCGGTGAAAACTCGACGATATTTTCAATTTCGTTGTTAGATCGGAAACATCGCGAACCAGTTTTTCGTCGTTATTGGTACGATTGCGCGATCGTGGTCAGTTCAGGTTTCGGGTTTGGACTCGCCCGGACTTTTGAGGCACAAAATCGCAGGGTCCTTAGATCCGAATGACGAATGACGCAGCCGCTGTCCGAGAAACAAGAGATATTACGCACAAGTTCCTTAAACTTTCCCGGACTACTTGGAGGATTTTGAGAAGGAAAAAGTAACGTCTCACGATTTTCCGCGAACGATCCTGATGGTAACATCACGGGTAGGTAGACACGTGTAATTGATCGGTGGGATAAAAATACCTGCCTCTCGACGAATTTACTACCAGTCTGTAAATCTTGCGGCTTATTCTCTCTCCTACACACATATACACACGTACTAGGTATATCGTCTCTTTTCTCTGGAATTCTCGAGTGTGGGTGTAAGGCATAATAAGGGAAATAGGCTTATTGTCGGGACGTATGGCTACGCCTGCGTCTTTCCGCGTGTGTGTGTGTATACGTATGCATATTACAGTCGTCTTCATTGAAGCGATAGAACGGAATGAAAGCGAAGGGGCGACGTCGAGCGTATAATGTGCGTACGCGTAGGTGCGTGTGGTACACCGTTGGTGGTGTGAACGCCATTAGCCCATCTGTCTTCCTCCCTAATGATTACGGCCACGTGACCTGATGGCCATGCCGTGAAATAAATAAGGAAGAGGCTTTCCTGACTCCGAATTGCCCGCGCAAGTCGTATAACTCTGACATCGTTATGTACATAATACATGCAATATACGCACAGGCAAGGTAAAGAAAATTAATAACTTGTAATAATAATTGAGGCACTGCTTGAATTCACTTTACTTTATTATTTTGTTACCAGTAATTGCCAAAGCTGATTTTATCTTTGTCCAACTCCAAGTACTAAATATTAAGATATTGGAATATTGTACACTCTTCGAATGAAGTTTATAGTATTTACATTCTGTAAATAGTAAATTGCAATTTATTTCTTCACTTGCACATGGCTGTAGCTCTCTTTTGCTGCTGCTGCAGAAGGCATGCTAATTAAAGCTACGTATATATAGTGTGGCGAGCAGAAATTGAGGAGTTTAATCAAGAGAGAGAGAAAGAGAGACAGAGAGAGGTAGTGGTACAATTCCTTATTAGCGTTTCTTCTTTCTTTTCGTCTCTTATCCCTCTTATTTTTTCTTTTTCCTCTATCTTGCGCTTATTTCCTGTCCCCAGAGATTTTCTCCTTTCGCATTGTTATTATCATACGGCTAAACGTGTGTGCAGGCTTATCGCATATTCCCATTTCTGCAGATATTGCATTATTGCAGAAATATCGCCACAAGAAATCAAAGACTAGGTTTGAATGTTCGGTAAGAAAGGGAGGGGGGTTGATTCATCTTTGCACGGTTAATATATGTAACAGTCCAGGAAGCCTGGCGATTGCGTCGGAGCCGGGTGGAACGGTGAAAAAGAGAAAGGAACCGAGATCGGTCGTTGTACGAGGAATCGTTCCTCAGGAGAGAAAATTGCTCTCTATCTCTACCTGGTATACAAGCGTTCAAGTTCGTTACGACTTACTTGTTCCCCGTGCAGAGGCTAGGCAAAGACTATTAGCATATCGACGAAAGATTTATCGTCTCGTAGAGCTACCGCCGTGCCGGTTTGCCAAAAGAAACTAAAAATCGACACCGAATCTGCATACGAATGTCCGACGTACAGGTGTGTACAGTAAAATTGCTACATCGACGAAAGGGAATGTTGAAATTGTTTGAAAAAAGTTGCATCGCGTATTCCTGGTCGTGGGAATTGAACTGCGAGGTGGGTGGGATAAATTGGTGTTTGACATACTGGATTGATTTCGTTCAAGTTTCGAAGGTTTCTATTTTTTCTTCCGGCTGATAATAATTCTGTAAAAATTCAATGGTTTGAACAAAATCCGAAATCAATTCGTAAACGGTTCGATTTTTCATTTTTAATAAATAAACAAGCAATGAAATTCTAAAATAAAATGATTCGAAGAACGTTCCAAACCTCAACCACATGCAGTGTTCCGCGACAAGTGGAAGAACAAGCCTGATCCCTGTGACCGTCTCAAGTTTCATTGGACGCGTCGCATTCGCGGAGAGTGAAAAAGAAGAGGAAGAAGACGAAGAAGAAGAAGAAGAAGAAGAAGAAGAAGAAGAAGAAGAAGAAGAAGAAGAAGAAGAAGAAATAGTAGAAGTAGAAGAAGGAGAATAAGTTTCGGGGACCTGGGCGGAATTGTTCTCCGCTTGAGGCTACAATCGTAATACGCGCTAAGAGGAAATAACCTCCTGTACCAACGTCGGTGCGGGCCTCGTGTTGGGATTATAATGCCACCCACACACGCGCGCCTTATAATATGTACACGATGCCGCTCTGCTACCTAAGCTATGCTGCCGCCTTTAACTACGCTCGAAACCTTTGTTCGAGACGAGCCTTTCCGCTCCTCTCGTCGCACAATGCTCACCAAGCTAGTCTCGTCCCACAGCGACGAGGTAAAATAGACTAAAATAAATAAGTAGGTAAATAAAACCTGCAGGGAAGAGAGAAATTGGACGTGTTTTTTTTATATCACATCCTCAATTTATTTATGCTTGCTATGACCTGCCTCGGGGTTATCGCCAGGTGTCGTGGTACCCGCCTTTCATCGAACTCGGCCCTTTAGTTTGACCCTTTTTTGAATCGGTTATTCAAGATTTATATTCAATTTTTTAGATATCGTAGGCATTTTTTTTTTTTTTTTTTCGACACTTAGACTTCTGCGACGTCAATGTCGATGTTTTGAGAGGAATTATGGCGATTTCGCGAATACAGTGAGCGCTGTAAATAAAAAAAGTGTTGAGAATGCCTGTTTTTACAAAATAAATGTAATTGTGGGAAGGTTATGGAGAATAGAAAAGTGGAACTCGGTATTGTTGTTGAATCCGTCGTAAAAATTTCCAAATTCAAAACAGAGGATCCAACATGGCGGATTGAAAATATAAAAATTACTCCCATTCCCTCATATAATATCAGTCATTTTGAGTATTGGAAATTTCTCAGATTGGACCCGATTTTTGAAATCAGTCACTGCGAGAACTCTTAAATACCCAGTTTTAAGGAATTTGACTGCAAGGAAAAATGTATGCTTCAACGAGAAACTATATAATCACAGTAGATCTGGCAATTTTGCAACTGACCGAAATTCGTTGCCTCCTATATACCGCAACAAAGCAAAAAGTAGTCAGTAATTTGGTCGCTCATTGTCAATCCTACTTCAAAGTAACTCTGCAGAGGTACCAAATGCAATAAGAGTGTGAATACTTTCATCGCTCCCAAGTTGAGACGAGTTTCCGTCAAGATTTTGATAAAATTGTATCCTCGGTCTCTACTCGTACGAATGATTTTAATATTCCCTCCTCCGACGTGCGTCCAAGACCAAATACCTTGTAGTTATCGCACAATAATAAGAGAGGCACGATAGCGTGAGACCTCGTCCTCTTCGTCGGTCGTTTCCCACCCGATTCTTTTTCTTCCTCGTTCTCGTCTTCTTATTTTTGTTTCGACGCGGTCCAGGTAACTCAAATTAAATCATACTCCGGAGCGATCGCCTTCTCGGCTCGTTGTCCCTTCGTATTTCCGTCCAAGCGTCGCCGCGCCGCGGCGTGCAGCCATGAAAACGAACGTCGCTATCTCTCACTTTCTCCTTCTCCTTCTCCCTCTCGCTTCCTCTTATCTTCCCCCCCTCGATTCTCCGCACCTGCTAATAAATTGGTCCAGAGATATCAATCTCGTTCGACGAGAGACGCTGCAGGATCCATCCCCGTGCAGCTATAGTCAGGGAATTATGCCGGCGCTACAGACCGCGGGAGGATATCCGATCATCGAAACGCGGATCCTCGACTAATTAAGGTTAACGAGCCCCTCCTTGCCGCACACCCCTCCGGTATACCTATACAGGCGCCATATATATTTTCGTATTAGTACGTCCTACGGGACATTCGATGTTATACAGGCTGACGTCGGGGAAGAATACGATCGGAGAGTCGTGCATACTTCCCTGTCACGCCACATGTCGTGGCCTTTTCATTTCGTCTAAACGTGGAGAGAAAATAAAAAAAAAAACGAAATTGATAAAATATCAAGAAGGAAGATTTTACTACCCTGCGTTATCTTCTCGCCTGTACAACATACCTTGTTATGTATACGTGGTATACAGTTGTATATGTGTATATGTGTATACGCGCATATGTACCCAAGTATAAGCGGTAGTATCTCTGCGCAAGGTATGCGTGTACCTATAACGTACATGCTTCCGCACGGCAGTCGCGTTTCTACAAATATATATATATACCTACAAGGCATGGAATGAGCCGGAATACAAATTGTCATTCTCAGCCGAATTTACAATCCCTACCCCTAAGCTGTAAATACGTTGTTAGGGCACGAGGATACGGAAATTATTACAGCTATACACACCACCTATATACGTACATTGAGAACTATTTTTAACAAAGCGCGGTAATAAAATCTGACGCTTCTCGAGGTAACCAATCGATCACCGCTGCACCGTTTCTACACAAACTTATCCAAGGTGTAATCTCATACTCATCGGAGGAGGAATGGAGTAATACGTGAAACTCCACGTGGGTACCTTATACCTCATGCCGATGGAAAGAGGTACGGTTGCGTGAAGAGGAGGATAGACGGGCGACTGTGAAAGAGGTTGGTTAAGCGATTAATTATTATTAACATCGGTGTCAGGCCGTGGTGATTCTTTGTCGTTTTTATTGTATCCGTAATGCACGAATTCTAGAGCGCTACTTTGTCAAGCTGTACTGTACGTGTGTATGTGTGTTCACGTGCTGTGAAGTGGGTCAAATACGAACGAAATACTATAAGAGGATCAATCTTTTCCAATGTTGTTTAGCGAGTTTCAATCACCCTTAGACGTCGTACGAACCTCTGCGGAGTGTTTAGTGAATAATAAACAAGCCGGAGAAACAGTTTTTCATCGCCGTGAAAAGGAAAGAGTTTGTCGGTCTGTCCGAGAAAATTTTTGCGATGATCTTGAAAACGGCCCGGTAAAAATCCGAAAATGACAGGACTTGGCAGCCGAATGGAATATTTTTGAAAGAAAGCTCGGGAGAAGAAAATGTCTCGAGAACAAAAAATTTATAAATTTTTTTATAAAATAAATATGTAAACTGGGAAAAATATAATCGTTTATTTAGAAAAATTAGTAAGAAGGAAAAAGTATATGTTTGTTGGAAAAATGTTAAAAATTGATTTGTTTCCGGTAAAATCGGAAGTTCGAATCGATCGGGACATGGCACGTGCCATGTTTTTCACGTCCATCATTTCGTTGTAAAATTCTGCATGCTTTAGATTTTTTCATCAAACCGTTTCCGAGATCATCGCGTTTTTCTAGAAGTTGGGTGAAATTTTCTAAAAAGTGATATTCGATCGAAACCACGAATACTTTTTTCTTACATCACGAAACGTGACGAAAAGTAAGAAAGACAAACGAGTGATGACCTGCGCAAAAATGGGGGGTTTCACGCAAAGTTGAAGCAAAGTGACAACAACGTGTACGTAACTAGGAAGACAATGCACCTCCTGAGAGCGAGGAAATTTCTACACCGTCGGTGAAACCTCGACAGGAACGTGTGACAAAACAAAGCGGTTGCAGGGCTTCGTTCCGTCTGGGAAACCGCGGCTGAACTTGCAGGATCTTCCGCCGTCTGCAGGCTTCGGGAAATGCAGTTTGCGTTGCATCCACGGCCAAGACTCGAGGGTATATCCAGACTCGAGTGGAGGAGATACTAGCTGCGGATGTCCCGGACTGTAGAGAATTTTTCCGCCGAATCGCGGAATCTTACAATAGTAGGATACGTATGACGTGGAATCCAAGAGATCGGATCGATTGCTTTTCATATCGTGGGTACTTTCTTCCTCGTTTATTGTTATCTGTTCATCTTTGTCCCTCGTGTTGCGTTGGCTTCGGGAGTCACGTCAACTCCTTGTAACACTTATAATTGAGGGATTACAACTGTTTGGACGTGAATGAAATTTCATCGTGATTAAAATAACAATACGATAAATATGTTTGACAAGAGGTAGAACGTTGCGATTGATCGATAACCTGGGGAGTTATCATTGATAGATTGTTACACGAGTATAGATTGAAATTCGTTGATAATAACTCGCGACGTGAAGATGTCGGGTATGGTTAAAGGGGTAAGGTACCCTTGAGAGCCACAAAACATGCCTATTTCCAAACGTTATTTCTGACGTCGTAAATAAAGATAGACGTTTGATTTTTTATTATTGTCAATTTGAATCGTCCAGTTATCAACTTGATTCACATTTAAAAACAATTGTGTTTCTACAATCTGGAAGATATTTACTACAGATTGTTGGGAGCAGATTTTAGAGATTTTTTCCGAAATTCCGCACCCAATATGCCGTAGTCGATGTCACTATCTCGGTTTAAATTTTCATCTAAATTGTTGGAGCGGTTTTCGAGATTCCATATACACCGTTCAACGTTGCGACGCGGGCAAAACTCGCGTTATTGCTAATAACTTTTTGATTACTGAAGCTGAATCACTTTTTCTCAAATGAGAACAAGGTTGATAAATGGACGATTCAAGTTTGAAAAAAAATCAAGTGGCTATCGTTATTCATGACGTCAGAAATAATCAATGGTATCCTGACGACCCCCTTAAGGGTGCGTGTACAATTAACGTATATTGGCAATTGTAAAAATGGCAGGGTTTTAGGAGAGGGTGGAGGAAAGACAGGACAGAGATTATAAATTTGTAGGACGCGGGTGTGGTGGGAAAATGCAGTTGGGTACTTGAAAGGTTGGTAATTAAAAATACGGACAGAAAACTAGCGGTTCGGGTGAAAGTAAACAGAAAAAATTTGGGAACCAGATGTGTGGATGTGAATTACCTCTTCAAGTTAAGATACTCGCACAGGTAGATGGGGGTCGTCTCAATTCCCTGTAATCCGACTTGTATCCCGTGCAGGGTTCAGTTACAACGGATGCATGGGGTATTCCACGTCAAACTGAACGGTCCGCTTCTCTGACCCATTTTAATCTGATTGCCCACAATTTCACACAATCAAAGTACATATTCAAAGGACGAACTTTGAATTTATTCAAATTTTTGCGACGCATGATTACTTCACAACTCATCCAACAAATTGATTTCAACAATAGTTTGATTTTTTCCGCCTACGTAGCGTAAAACTTGGACGGCGTGTGAAAAAATTTCTTTGACAAAAATTTTAGGTTCTCTTGCGAACTTCACGAAAACATTTTTTTCAGATTTTTCATAACCCCGTTTCAGTGTAGTTTTGATACAAAATGCGCACAAATTATTTGTAACGAAAAGTATCCCAATCGAACGGGCTACAATTCAAAGACAGCGTGCCGTCTTCAATGCGAAAGGTTGTCCGAAAACTTCGCAGTGGGCGGTGCATTCGTTCGGAAGATACATCGACAAATATTCACAGAGCGGCGAGAATTCGGTTCAAAGTTCGCGCCGCGACAACTAATTTGCTCGCCCTGCGCGTGGCGACGCTGCGCATGCGAGAGCGATGTTCAATTGTTGCGCGTTTTGTTTATAAGTTACAACGGTTATAACCTCGGCTGGCGACTTTTTCTCGCGGAGTATAATTCGGTCTATCGTTTCTTACGATTCCTGCCGTGATACGTGACTTCCCTACCGCCGGACAATATTTTCGAAGCATATTCGTCCAAGGTAAGAACTCAACGACGCGTTGCCTATCGTAATACCGACTTATAACTTTCACCGTTCGTATCGCCACATCGCGGTACGTATGGATGAGACATTTCACAGTTCGACCGTTTTAAGCTATTACTTGCAACTTTTGAACTGCTTTTCCGCCCACTACGAAACTTACAGACAATCTTTGGTATTATAAACGACGCGCTGTGTAAAAATTTCAGCCAACTCGATTATGACACTGTTCTGTTACGAAAGATTTCCGAAAATTTTTCTCCAAGCTATACCCTAACGAGGCACGAAAAATTGCACAAAAGCTGATTATATATATATATATATATATATACACGTATGTACGATATGAGGAAATTCAATTTTAAAACGTGCAAAATTCTGACATCCAGTTCGTAAGTCCTGTTTCACGTGATCCTGCAGCAGGTCGACGGTGGTGGTGTTACAGATTCTGGTACCTTGAAGCCAAAGGCGTGTAGACGTGGATACGTATGCAGGATACCTGAATGTATTCCACTTAGCCGACAGCCCTGCGGCGGCTGCAGACTTGAGCCCATTAAATCGAATTAATAAGCCGTACTATGCATGCAGCATGCTGTGAAATATGATACCCTGCGACCCGGCCAGCTATCCTATGGCCACCATTCGCCACCCCTTTTCAAAGTGATGGTTACCGGAAGGACTGGCTGCCTGCAGCCTGACTACGCGCCCCCCCCTCTCTCTCTCTCTCTCTCTCTTTTGCAGCAGATACGCTGCATACACTTGAGCCGTACACCGCATACACCATGAGTGTTATGCATATCGAGGGAAGTTGCTTTCGTGGAGGGAAGAGAGAAAAATCAAAAATCGCAACGAAAAAGACATTCTCTTATAGACAACGCCGAAAAATTTTTACGCTTCTCTGCGACAGGTCATTTGGGGCGGGGCTGAAATATCAAATTTGAAATTTTTCGTAAGTGCGAAAATGCAAAAATTTAAAAACCTACAATCATCGAAATTCCGAATGATCCAACATTTTCAGTTCTGTGAATTTCTAGCTTGATGAAATTTCACCACTTTGATCTTTCTTTTGGATTTTCGATATTTTTACGTCCGTAATCCTGGTCTTTCTAATCTTTTTACACCCGCTCGTTGAGTAAACTACACTACTTGGGTATATTTTAACTTTCGGAATGTCACTCTGTCGAAACATTATTTTTCGTAACTTTGCTCTATCGTAACTTGAATGTTCGGAATCTTGCATTTCGGAACTTTGATCCGTCGGATTTCGGACCATTCGCAACTTCGTTGTTTCGTAAAAGTTTGATTTCCTTACTTCAAATTTCGCGACGAAATAATTCGGAATTAGGCGTTTTCGGAACTTTTTAAATTATAAACTTCAACTACACCCCGGTCATTATTGTATATATGGTGAAGTCGAGAAGCGAGTGTAGCGGTAGCTAACGGATATTAATACTCCCTCTCGGTGCAGGGTGTTGTGTCGTCGGTCTGGTTTTCCTTGAATTTATTTACTTTTCTTTTTTGTTTCTTACCTCCGTGTCTCTAACGCTTTCCCTGCTGTAAGCGATCTCGAGTATTTTCACGACGAGGGGATTTGAGCTTTGAGCTCTGACCTAACGGCGTACCTTTCACGCTAGAAATTATTGACCGAGTCAGTGCACCGCTTGAACAAGCTGCAACACCTCGTATCTCGGGGCTCCAAGTTGATCCTCCCACCCTTGTTCCTCATTCATTCGATCGATACTTATCACGATTTTCGATCGCCCGTGCGCGTTCCCCTAATTGCAATTTTCGCAAAGATTTTTTCCTTTCAAATTGATTCGCTGCGTCTGCACCATTTTCCTACAACTACCGCAGCGCGGTGTTTACAAAAAGTCACTTTTGCACCAGTCCGCGTTCCAGCAGCGATAATTTTATTTTATTACGAGAAAAATCTCTCCAGCGAAAGCTGTTCGCGATATTGTCGAATAAGGTTAATCTGCGGAGGAGGAGAACCGACGAAACGTTTGGCGACGGACGCTCGCGAAGACCGGGAAAAGAGGAGAAGAAATCTGCAGAGGCGGTTCGCCGTCGTTTTTATTTGCGCGAGCGGCGGATATCTCGGAAGGATCTTCCTTGAAGCAGCATTCATGGGATCCTCTTTGCTCTCCTGCAGGTTCACTCCGATTCGCTCTTCCGTTATTTGCTTTCTCTCTCTCATTCTCTTTCTCTCAGTTCGAGTTTGTATGGTAAAAAAGTCGACGCCGACGAAAATTTACGACTCTCAAGCGAAGCACGACACGCCGCCGAACCTCGGCCTCTGAATACATACCTTATGTACGTACACATACATATACATACGTATATGCACATAGATATACGTATGTACCTGGGACCTATACGCCGGAAAAATAACCAGGCTACGATCCAACCGTCAAACATGATTATTTATTGTCTCACTATCATTTTATTACGTGGGGATATACATTCGCGTATATTATATGTTTATAATACACGCATATGCGATATGGGTTTGGATCTACGGTGAATCGAATGTTTGCAACAGATCGAACTTTCCGCGATCCCTGTGCAGTATACGTACCTACATAGAGGAAGAATCACAATAGCCGAAAGTGGCTGTGAATCTGATGGAAACGAAGCATTCTCTTTTGCCTGTATAATTTTTATTTTATTGCCAATTTATTTTCGTCATTTTCATTTCGTTCGTCTTTCACTATGTAGATTTATAATTCGCGTGTAGGTAGGACGATATAATAATGGAATCAACGAGAGGCGCGAATTTCACGCATCTCCGCGTCTATAACTACCGTAGGTATACCGCATACGCTATGTTATACACCCGTGCATGCAACTGCTGTTGTCATTTTTGCACGTACGCATGCCCGTACAAACTGCCGTATCCCGCGCCTCCTTCCTTTATCATCTTTTTTATTTCCGTTTTATCACCAAGTCCCGTCAGAGGTGCGCATGCCTTCCAGGTCTGTATCTGTGTACCTGCAGCTATTCTCGAGGTTTTCCTATAATATTACCGCATACAAGCGAGAGGGAATTGGCACTTTACCAGCAAGAGTAAAAAAAGATAAAAACCATTTCACCAACCGCGGTACAACTGCAAAAATGTTTCCATCAAATTGCATCCTTTTTCTCGGCAAGTCTTGTTTCTTCTTTCTTTTTATCATACCCAGCCCACCTCCCCCCCATCCATTCTCGTTTTATCTACTTTTCATCTTATTGCTCGATTTTTCGCGCTACTTAATCCTTTCTCCCGGAATTAACAACGTTTTTAAATCCCCGTTAAAGTATATTATTATTAACCGCTCTGCCATCGTCGAATTTAGGCACAATGTATCACGTGTAAAAAGAACATTTTTCCCAAACTACGATCGTGAGTGAAAAAAAGACGTTGATCCAGAGAGAGATGCACGTAGCGATGTTTGAGGATTTAAAGAAATTATTACCCACGTTCAACGGCGTACAATGTACGCTTACAATATCATACTTGCGTATGTGCGTCTGTAATATGTTGTAATATTCGAGCACAAACGAGTGACCTCTTTAATTAATTTCAAACTTGCCCGACTCGGCGTATTAAAGCGGCTCTCCAGCCATGCAGGTGATAAATGTGAATATCTTGCGCGATGTGGATACGATTTATATCCTCGACTAGCTTTACTCGTTCGCGGTTCGTGATTTCTGGTTATAATTCACCCAGCGCTCAGCTCTCTGTGAGACTGCTGCTGAGTTTCTGACTTTCGTCCTTGTCCCGGTCGCTTTATGTATACATACACATTATTGTTGCTGTTATTGTGTGCCGTATCGCTTCGCAATTGGGGGAGAAAAGTATAGGAACATATCGATCGAATGCAATAATAGGAAATGTTGAAAAAATAAAAGTAAAAAAAAAAAAGAAAAAATAATAAAAAATACCTCGAGAACAGTTGAGAAGAAAAAATAATGTATCGACTGATGCGAATCGAGGTGCAACCGTGTAACGGGAGTATTTGAATTAAAACTGGTTTATGCACCTTGTACATCTTCCGCACGTCGCTGTCTCTGTTAATTGTAGGGGGAAAGAGGGCGCAGGTTAAGGGAACGCCACTTAATATCTATATATAATTATAAGGTAATCGAGTCTGCAGCCAATCAATTTTCCTCACGCTCGAACGAATGTTATTTCAACGCGCTTGGGAATATCTATCTATGTACATTACAGAGAGATATGTGGGGGCAGAAGGTTATTTTCTCCGATCACCCCTAAGGCCCGGGAATCCATGTACAAAAGGGAAGTTAGAGGGTGCCGATGGAAAGAGGAGAAGGAAGATGGATAGATAGATAGATAGATGGGGATAGAAAAGAGCTGTCAATCTCTCTTTCTTTCTCTCTCTCTCTCTCTTTCACACAGACACAATTTACCGTATTCCTCTTGCTTGTAATTTCTTAGATCCAGCACGATCTAGTCTGGAACTAGCATTATTTCTACTTTTATATCCTTTTATTGTACTACTTTGTTATTACATTTTGCCAACGGCTCGCCAAGGCATAACGATTAAATCAATCAATCGGTCGATCCCTCTCTCTCTCTCTTCAGTAGGTCTACAACCCGCGTCAATGTCTGCCAATAAAGTTACGCGAAGTCTATAATGAACCCTGATCACGACGCTTTCGCGCATATTTTAATTCTCGATACTTCGTTACCTCATTCTCGTACTTTTATTTTATACATTATGTTTTTATCCATAGAATTTAATCTTTAACCGCGTTAGGAGAATCTTTTCTACATTCCATTTTAAACTTTCTTGCATGACTCGCCGAGCATAAGTAAATGAACCATATTCTCTTGAACAGATTATTTCGCTAACTATTTCTTGCCGGTCTATTTACATTATAATCAATTGTTATTTAAACGTTACAACGCATACTTACAGTTAATCACTTCTCTTTTGATAAACCACCGGCGGTACACGTCCTTCTCACCCTTCGAAACGCGCGTTTGCAGCGAAAATATAAGAGACGGGCTTGCATGCGGACGCGGCAAGATCGCCTACCCCTCACTTTTTTCTCCCCTTGATCCATCCTCCGCACCTCGGCTTGCGGCCCGAGGCAAGTGCCCGCAGACGAGCCGAACCGAGCCAACCAACCAACCCCTGCAAGCCAAACTCGATCCAACCCGCCGGCGAAGCAGCTTCTGTCTCGCTGCTTGCTTTTTATCCCGCAGCCCCCCAACCTGACCACCCTTACCGATCTCTATTCTTTCGGCGGACGGCTGCCGCCGACCCTCTTCGCCTCACGTTTGCCGTGGTTCTTCTACTTTTCTATACCTACATTCTGTATATGTGGATATACGCGTATAGGTTATGCATGACCGTAACGATATGTGAAACGAACCGCAGAAGTTGGGCAAGTTTGAATAGCTTACGTAGGATCGTCGCGAAACAACCCATTCTTCTACTTATTCGTTCGCTGAACTGTATTATACACCCCCTTCCCTTCCATTTTCAACAAATTTGAAAAAAAATTTACTCCCTATTCTTCTTATAATTGGATACGTTATACCATCCGTACAATAATATTATACTGGTTCAATCTACCCTTCGTTACTTTATTTCATCGACGTCTTCTGTTTTTCCTTCCTTCCTTCCTTCCTTCTTCGCGTAGCGACGTAATCTTGAAAACGCTGTGCGATCTCCCCGGGTGAAAAGTGATAGCAGGCTGTGACTCACTCGCGATATGCTGCAGGCGAAATTTATCAGCAGTCCAGCTGTTTCTCCGTCTCTCCGTAGCTGCACGATCCTCGTGGGAACTCTTTCTCGATTCAAATAATTTCAGAGTCTCCCTCTTTCTCTTTTGAACAGCCTTCCCCTGCAAAGTTGAAGAAATTTTGCTGCGGTTTATTCGCCGCGACTGCAGCGTGTACGCATATTCAAACACGCGTGAGGATGAAAATTCTTTCTCAAATTTTCACTACACGACGATATAAAAATAAAATGAAAAAACTCGGTAACTTTCATACCTCGCATGATTCATCCGCCGCCGCGTTCCTTCGGTCGTTATTGTAAGGGACGAACCCCCCCCCAAATTTCTGCAGGGGTGTAAAGCGAAGCTGCTGGCTAGCCGCGTTTTCTACTCGTCGAAATAGAAAGCACCCCTGCCGTCTGCATCCCTTGATCCGGACCCCGAAAATCCCCGTCCGTCTACCGTCTAGTTAGACGTCGCCGCGACGCGTGTCTACAATTTATTTTAACGGCTTATTACGCTCTCATGCCCGGCAATCAATCCTGGATTAAGCCGACCGTGTAACCGGCCTTAAACCGTTGAATCCACCAGTTATGCGTCTGATGGTTATAATCAAAGACGAGATTTCTTTTCTCTCTTCAAGTTTTTCATTTCTCCGGTCAGTCGGTCAACCACATCACCGTGATAACGGATTGGGGTTTCCAAAAGACCGACGTTACGCTGATAAAACATCAGGCTGAAGTTGGCAACGTTATCGTAATGAAAAATTACTATTTTTCAAGTTTATACTGACCGACAATAATAAAGAATGAATAGCGGATATTCAATCGAACCCTTGGTAGAAGGGTTTGGGGAAATTTTTTACTCACGAAAACATTAATACTTGCGTATCACGTGTTAAGATTTTTACTAACTTCAACCTCATATGTATAATTCAACTCGGGCATTATTGCCGATTTAGGATTAGCGAAGCAGGTCGAGAAAGTCACACACGCATTTGCGTAACGCGATGTACGCGTACGCGGAATCGGAATCCTCCGCACTGGCGATGACGAGCGTAATGAGATTAACTCACGTTTCACACTCTCGTTGTATCGCGAAGGGTGGGCAGGCAGGCAATTCGGGATTGCCTAAGAATGGGAGGGCGCCGGAGGGTGAAATCCGGCCGATTCGAAACCCCCAAGCCTTTTTGACAATAATAAATAATCGGATAAATTGATCGGGGATTTCCAGCCGTGAGTCATTCCGCACGCAACGCCACGGGACAATCCGATCTCCATTGTGCGGAGCCGTTCATCCCCCGGCGTTTCATCCCTAAAGCTCACCGACTACTCGCCCCGTCCACCCTCGATTCGCCGAAATATACAAACGTGCCGCACATCTTCTTCGGCCAAGTTTAGGCGAGAATCGTTTTTTCCTTGAATCGAAAATATACCTTGCTAGTGTAATATCACATTGTATACTACACACATCATATATACATATATATCGGTTTGATAATTGATCGTTAACGTCGGACCGAATTTCTCCCGACAATGTTGACAAAAGTTATTTAATTTCAACCCAACGATCTCCTGGAGATTTAAAATATTTAAAGACTTTCTTCTCCACGCGGCTTTGCAGCAGCGGCGCAGGTGTAATATTCGTTATTATAATTATTACCGCATCGTGCCTGCAGGTGCAAGGAGAACCTGCTGTTTTTCCAAGCCGAAGCTGACGAAGCTTGTTATCCGAGTATTGTTACGGCCGGTGTAACTAGAGATCGTATAATAACGATTTAAGCCTTGAAATTATTCGAGAACAATGTAAAATACTCGGCTGCGTTTTATAACTCGTGGGTGAAATTGTAATTTTATTAAAAAATAGCGAGGAGGGAAAACAGAAAAAGAAGATAAGGCATATAAATTTAGATGTAGAGTGTAGATATTTATATCGTACCCATGCGCTATACAAACAGCTGTTGGTTAAATCTGTTGAATTACGGCTACCTATTACCGAGGTTAATCCAAGGATCAAATACCCCCGCGACTCCACCTATAAATGCACCTCGATTTATCGCCGTGCCGGACTTTTTATTAACCCCCATATCGGCTTATTGGCTGGCTGATCTACGGCCGAAGTTTGACTCGATCGTTAATCGGCTCCGTCGACGTGCAGCGGTGAAGCCTCCGTTGGTTTTGTTATTGCGTTTCGTATACCTAGGTAGGTACTCGAAAGATTGACGTCTTACCTCGTGTGTGTATGTTAGGTACGAAATATACGCCTAGGCAATTTACCGCACTTTCGGAAAATTATCCCGATTCTTACGTTAATTGCGTGATGGATATCTCTGTGTATATAATATGCGAAGCTTTTTACGCCAACTCGGCATACGGTTGACCACGACGTTTTTTCAACGTTATTACGACCTCTGAAAAGGTTCCGAAAAAATTACGGAGTCGGCGTGGAACGCCCCGTATGCATTATACATCTTTCTAAGTTCTCGATTCTATTTCTCGTCGCCCTGCAGCGGATGACTGTACACCATACCTACAATTTGCACATATATACGAAAGATTATCAACGACGCCCTGGGTGGAAAAGTTTCTTTTGTATTTCGTTAAATTGGTGCTCTCAATTTCAACGGAATTCGTTTAATTGAAATAGCGAAAGAGAGACGAAAGGGAAGAAGTGGGAGAAGGATAACGAGAAGTTCAATTGAAATTTGGACCGAGCTTTCAAACCGTACAAAAGAAAATTTCATTCCCTCTTCTTCTTTTTTTCTTTACACGGTCATCAAGTTCCGTTGATCAAATTCCACGGTGAGGGGAAAAAATAAAAAAAAAAAAAAAAAAAACAGTGAAAACGGTAATCCGCGAAAGGGTCAACGCTAAATATAGAATTTGCCAATGCAGCAGAGAAATAGATTTTTACATTTCAGCAATTGATGCCTTTTTTTCAACTTTCGTATGTTCTGTGCTTGTCCATTACACAAAAGTTTCTCCCTCGGCTTTTGCAATATCTGGAACGTTTGTATATTCTATATGGGACTTTCTCCGCCAGAACTTACGGCAATAGAAAATTCGAATTTTTGACTCCATTAAAATTTTTATGGATGATTACACCTAACGAGAGGAGCTTTCGCGATTTTTATCGTTCGCGTGGTCTTCAGATGTGAATTTTCGTATTTAATTTTTCAAAACTTAAAACCTGTTGAAAAATTTACCAACTGAGAATTTTTATTTATTTGTTCAGCCAATTTTTTCTTTCAATTATACTTTAATAAAAAAAAAATACAAACAACGTGATTATTGTCAATTGCGGTATGATTTTTTCATTTAAAGCTCACACTTTGCGATTTCGAGAGGCTGGCAACTTTTTATTTATTTATTTATTTTTTTTTCGAATTCCTATAAAATATTTTGCCTGATACGACGATGTGAATTTTTTTCAGATATACGCACTAATGCCCACTAAAACCTCGCGGTTAGGGATTTTTTTGAATATCATTATTCTTACAATAAAATATATACTGAAAATGTGTCTGAAATGCGTGTATTTTGAATGGAAAAATCAATCCTGTTGGAGACACGGGTTAGAGTTGTAGTAGTTGGAGTAAACATCTGAAAAAATTGAGCAATTGTTTTTGAATTATTTGAAGTTGATTTGGGTGGGCGAGTCGCATAAAAATTCGTCGACACCCTAAACAAGGGACATCCTTACATATATATAATACGTATATGTGTTTCCCTGGATATACGCGCATATTGTCGGAAGAAATTCCTGGTATGCGAAATGACGAACGAGAATTGGAACCCCTCGGCGTATTTCTTATACGTATATCGTATACCTATCGGTATGTTAATCGTTTATCTCGGTAATTGATCGACCCTCCAACGACGGTTTTATAATCTATATACGAGAATACTGCCGAGTAAATTAAAATACCTGTCGAAGGTACTCCCCTTGATATATATTTTTTTCCCTCAACTCGCCTCTGCCTCTTATCAATTTTTTCCTCCCCTCCACCTCCTCCTTCTCCCTCTTCTCCTTCTCCTTCTTCTTCTTCCTCCACCTCCTCGAACGCGATACATCATTTATATACAATTACGCGTATTACTTTTACACATTCACCCGGTCTTCTCCGACTTTCCCAGGAGAAATTATCTCACAGGGTGAATGAAAGATGTGTTGGAGAAAATTGTAATCCGAGAACCGTTTCTTTTTCTTAACTGTTTCAGGTGAGTATTACACCTACCTATATACCTACCTTACGCGTCATCGCTACAAGCAAAACTTTTCGACGCAGCGCTATTCGAACGAGCCAACGCTTGCAACGGTGAGTTGTTCCAATTTTGTAAACAATTTACGGAGCAGCGGAGAAGTAAACCGACAATGAGTAACCACCGGCGTACCCTGAGGGGGATTGGGTAATGTAATTGCGTTGCGAAATAAATAGGCGGCGTCGTTGGGTTTGCTTCTGCTCTTTAGCACGATTTCCACGGTATGTATGTATATAAAATATACATATATACATGTATACACAGGACGGAATTTGCAATCCGGGTAAGAATTAGTCGGCAAACTGTAGCTGCTCGCCGTTTGTTCCTCTTCCCGTTACAAACAGCCAGAAGCCAAACCACTCGACGAGGATGACGGCGTCGACGCCGAAAGCCCGTCGAATTTGAAAAGCTGACGCTCGCCCCGTTCCGTCACAATTACACCGGTTTAAAATCAATCAACCCAAGACAAAGCCGACCCGCACTCGCTGCTACTCTTCATCCGAATGACGAACGCCCGGATATCTCGCGTGTCGCCTTGCTCAAAGTTCAATCGGCAAATCAGAATATTCTAAATGAACAGCGTGTTATGTTGGCGGTGCGGTATGTGAGACGTACAGTCGAGTCGAATGGGGGAAACAAGGGGCGGGGTTCAAGTTTCTAAGGTGCTTGATTCCGAATTATTCGATCAAAGTTTGATTTCCCTACTTCGAGTTCCACCGCTAAAAACAAATCGGAATTAGGCGCTTTCGGAACTTTTCAATTTCGAAACTTCAACCTGACCCAAAAAAAAGTAACCCAAGTTTTTCAAAGCATCCGACTAATTAAAAAAGTCCTTGTTGTATAGAAAAAACATCGGACACTGAATTTTTCACTCAAATCGGATGAACTTTAAACGATATTGGAGTAACGTTCCAATTTCTCTAACCAGTATCAGTAACAATATGTTCAGTTGGAAGTATAAGTGTTGATAAATATTCTTCCGAATCGCGGGAACCTTTTTCATTATATGTTATATAATTTCGTTGAACTTGATCAGATTCGGTTAAGGTTTACAAACTTTTCCATGGTATCAAGTCTTAGTCCCGACAGACTTTTGGCTCAAACGCATTGCCCGCAGATATCTTTAAATTTCGTCCTCTGATTGATATAACATTGTTACGGATATACAAGGGACACTGTCAGTTTGACGTTTAATTAACTGTCCCGCGACGGACAAGGACGGGCGTTACCTTGTTAATTGGTGAATTAACCTTACCTCTACCTCTATTATACGCGACGATGGTATACACAGGGTGAATAACTAATTGCAGTTGCGAATGAATCAATTCAAAGCGGATAAATCAGGGAGTGTAGGTAGGAAGGTGGGAAGGTGGGAAGGTGGGTTGCAGCAGGGGTCCTCGAAATTGGTGTAAGGTGCGCGTATGTGTGTGGGAAATTAATTCAAACTACCCTCGCCGAGCCGAAAGCCGTGGAGCCGAAAAGGGGCGGAGATCCGGGTTCCGGAAACCGATTCATGGAAACGAGGACGAGAATTTTCCTGTGCAGTGGCGGAAACTAGTTCCGAGATCGGTGTGTGGGATCCGTATCGCGTTTCTTTGCCAAACCTCTGCGTATTATACGGCTGGGAAAGAATTTCCGCATCACTCGCAAACACTTTCCATTCACCGGAATTTATCCCGGGAAGCAAAGAGACGCGTCGAGTCGCTTATCGTCCTCTGATTTTCTCCTCCCTTCAGTTCGGATATAAATCTTCGAACGAGAAGAAAATCTCGGCCGATTCTTCGTGCCGCTGGTTACAAGTTCTTGTAGAATTCCCGAGCCACGAGTCGAGCCGAATTTCAAATCCCAGTCGATTGTTCGTACAGCTTGTTGCAGAATTACTGTTTTCCGGGAAAAATTCAGTATTCCAGTTATTTTTCCTCGATTAATCGAGTGTAATCGATTATTTTTCAAATTCGATTAATCGACCGAATTCATTATTTTACCTCACAATCGCTTTTTGTTTTTTACTCTCATAAACGACGCAATGCAATATCAATTTATGTGATTAGAGTATCAATTATTATCATTGTCTTACTTACTAAGTATCTAATTGACATAACAAGCGAAAGATAAAGTGATATTTTCACTTGAAATTGAAAAATATTTCCAATGAAAGTACAAATGATCAAAAAAGCTTTTCCGCTCTTCAGACTGCGTACTGAAATTTACGAAACTTGGGTTTCATACACATCGTAAGTATAAGAAATAACACCAAATAATGGTTTAATCAATTAACTAATCTGGTCTACGATAGACTCGTCTCATCGCGCGTTTAATTTATATATGAAGACGAAATTGGACAAACTTGGAAATTCATTATCCGTGAGAATAGGGCCTGCTAATTAAAACGCAACGAGGTGTGAGGAAGCAAATTGAAAAATTCTTGTACTAACCACGTCGTTAAATATTGTATAACTGGGGTAGGATCGGGGTTGGTTCGTAAGACAAAAAATCCGGCTGAGAGGCTGTATAGAGATTTTCATTTTTCCAGACAGCCCTCTCTTAAATAATTGATGACCGGGGGCTTATACACCCCTTTGCCCCCTCCTCCTCTTCCTCCTTTCTTTTCCCTCCTTCATCCCCTGCCTCCTCCTTCCCCCGTCCTCTCGTCCACTCATCCTCTCATCCCGTATCTATATCCTCGCCGAGTATAGCGGGCAAGCATCATCAGCAATTCCGGGGCTTTTCTCGAGCGGACAATCGAGTCGTCATACGGACTTCTGGCCAAGGCTCAAAAGTCGTCCAAGCGTATCATAATCCGACCCCCCCCCCCCCCCCCAACCCCACACAACCGCCATATTTTTATACCGATTTTCCGGCAGCCGGTCGCTGAGCGCGGAACGATAATCTTGGCTCGCCTTAGCGTTTTTTTCCCTCCCTATCTCTCTCTCTCTCTCTCTCTATCTCTCTCTCTCATTTTCTATTTCTCCATTTTCTCTTTTTCCTTCCTTCCCTCCGTCAACTAGCTCGTTCGAATAACGGGGAAATAAAATGACAATACGCTACTCCGCGTAAAAAAGTCTCTCTTCTTTACTTCTTTCTCCCCTCCTCCTACCGCAATCCGGCCGGACTTCTCTTCTTACCCCCGATGATATTTCGATACGATATCACACGACGTACGACGACCCTCTTCTCGATCAGCGCTGGCTAGATTCTCTATATCTCTCTGTAACGGCGCTGCGGCGGCGAAGGTGTATTATGGAGCAATAAATATCGCCGGATCGCGAGGCCTGGAATGATATTATAGGTTTATCGGCTATCCGACGCGTATATAACGCTATAGAAGGTTGTACGTGTAACGACGCTGTAGATTACGTCCTGTATAGGGGTGATTCGACGTCGTCAAACTTATTCACCCGTTATTAGCGACGCTCTGCTAAAGAGCTCGAACTATGAATCTACCAGCCTGCAAGTTCTATTCAACGAATGGAGATGAACTTGTTCGTGACTTCCTTTTCTCTCTACTCTTCTCTTTGGTATAAAATCTTTTCAAACTCTTGTTATACTTCGACGTTGTCGTATTCGAAAAGAAAGAATGTCGAAGAGAAATCAGAAGATGATTAAGTTGCGTACTTCGACGTGTGTCGGGTAACTTGAATCGGTTTCAACGGACTAGGTATCCGCAATGTCTGTAACGTGATATACAAATTCACCTGTAAGAATTTGTCAATTTAAAGGAGGATGATACGAAACGAGACCGATTTGTCGTTAGTCGAATTCACCGTCGACGGGTTGCTGAGAGAGGGAGGGGAAGGGATGGAACAAATCGATGCGATACGGGCGTCAAGCTTATTAGGAGGCAGTTGGCAGCTGCTATTGTTCGTGCGAGAAATAGCCGAGTTCCTTCCTCTCTACCCCCCCTCGGTGGTGCGAAACAACAATTCTGAGGCTTACGTTACGCGACAACAAGTGACGCGTGCGACGGTCCCAGGATTCAGAAATGTCCTAAGCAATGATCAATTTTTGTAAAAATGGTTGTGATTTTCTTTTGGAAAAATTAACAATTAGTCTCCGGTTTGAAAAAATTCGTGTCACACATTTGCCACGGAATTGATTTATCCTCCAAGTTTCATCCGACCGAAAGAGCTCCTTTGGCCGATTTGAGTTCCGACTGTATAGAAAATGATGGAAAAATGATTTGTTTGAAATTCAAAAATCCTGGGGTAGATATCTTTTCCCAACTAAACCGTCGTCTTACCAGTTAAGAAATACTCCTTTCCTTCTCCGTCCGCTCGTGCTCGTGATTAGGTATACGTTGTATCGTATGGCGCGAATCCACATTTCCAAATATCTCGAAATCCCGGCAAAGAATTGGCCGAAAGGGGGGCGCAACGCGACTCGCGACGTAGCACTTGCATGGTTTTCGCCCACTGGTAACTCGACGTCGCTCTTCGGCACCCTCGGGCCGCGTTTCGCACCAGGCGGGAGGCGAGCTCCACCAGCGACGACCGGCATCCGACCGGGTCGACTCCTCGGAAATCAATAGCTCGGCTGAGAGGCGAGGGTAAGTCCCCTCGCGGTATATGCACCGGCGAAACGACACGAGGGGATCGCCTCCGCGAATCATCCCCGCTTCTTATTTCGTACCTACCTCCGCCTATCCGACACTCCAGCGACTCCGACACCCTCTGCAGTTATTCGAGATTCGAACACCTTCTGGTGATTCACGCTTTCGCACACTCCTCGAATTTGTCCGACGTACTATTCGCAAATTAAGGGGGGGTGGAGCTAGGACGGTCTGAAATCATACCTATTTTTAGGATTTATTTTTTAAACAAAATGAAAACACTCTGAGCAATTTTCGATTGAGGGCTTTATTATTTATAGTTTCCAGAACATTTTACAGTTTTTTTTTTTATCCAAACTAATAACAAAATGGCGGCAACGACCCCGAACTCGAGAGATTTTGCGGTGACGCATCTCCTGACGTCACTGTCCAGATTGTAGCAGATGGAAGAAAATTTTCGAGTTAAAAACAACTTTTCGGATTCGAGCTGGTAGCCCAAGCGTTAAAAATAATTTTTATTGAAATATATATTATTATGAACATAAAAATTGTGTAAAAAAATGTTTTGATTAAAATTGAAAAATCCAGCCACGAGTTCGAATCGATAAACAAGTTTTGTCAAAGATTGTGTCAAAATTTCAAACCGATCGCATAAAAATTGACCAAGTAATCTGCGCCATCGGATTGAAAACGTGGCCATTCGCTACGTATACGCGTCATGCCGCCATTTCGTTATTAATTACAGTGAAAAAATTGTAAAACGTTTTTGAAACTATAAATGATAAAGCCCCCACACTCAAATTGCTCCAAGTGTTTTCATTTTCATTAAAAAAAAATAAAAATTCATAAAAACAGGTCAGATCTTAGACGTTCCAAGCTGCCCCCCCCCCCCCCCCCCCCCCCCCTCTTAAGGACCGAACGACTCGAAACTTGACCGAGAATTTCGATCCCACAGCTGTGCTCAGTTTTATGATGAACGTGCACCTTGCGGATCTCCGGAAACATCTACTTGATATCCCCAACTTCACCCCGGTGGTGAAAGAGGGTTGCACGGAGCTCTCGTCACCTCCAAGCCTTCCAAGCACCCTCTGTACGCGTGCTGGGGGACTGAAATGATGCCGAAGTTACGAAGATTCCGCCTGTTCTTCGCGGGACTGAGTTCTGTATTTTTAATTTTGTATTTCTAAGATTCTTCTTTCCCTTCGGATGTGGGTCGATTCGATCGGCAAAACAATCCCAAAGTCGAGTTATTGGTAAAACTCCGAGGCAAAGCCCAGAGCGATGCACAGCTTATCTGCCAACCTCTAACTGATCGTGAACGGAGGAGATTCCTCAGAATTGAGAAAGAATCGAGGTCGGATTGCTTGAATCTGAAGTGAGGTTAAGACTCAAGTTTGCATTTCGTCGCGTTTTCAAGAACCTCTCTTTAGACGATATTCATTATTTCTTTCTTTTTTTTTTTTTATTGTTTTCGTGCCTCGAACACACGAAGGACTGAAAAATGAAGAAAAGAGAGAAGCCTCGAGAAGAAAAGATGAGTGAAGAGACTTACGAAAGAGCAATTTGCGCGAAACTGATCGTAAGAGATGATTCCATACGAGAGGCTTCCTTTCACCGTACGACGCGTGTGTCTGAGAGAGATTTTTTGCACTCTTCGAACCCGTAAACCTACACGACGTACGACGAGGAGACCAACGATCCGTGGGTAACTAATTAACAGCAGTAATTCTCTCCCCGTCAGGTTCCCCGTTTTCGTCTCTCACCGGCAACCAAACGAGAACAGCGACAACGACGACGACGACGACGAGGATGACTCACCAAGAATTCCCCAACTAATTATCCAAAACTTTGTGCAATCGTTCAACGATCCACGAGTTCACGTGCCTCAAGCCTCTTACCCGCAATATGTCTCCAGATGGTATAAAAAAATTCGACATTCTTTGTACCCCAGCTTACACCAATTATTTACAACATAAGAGATCTGAAAGGGAGAAAATCGAGCCACCAAATTATCAGCAAAGGTTTATTCATCTCCCAACGTGTCGCGAATTTTATACAACGTTACAAGGTATTTTCCATTTCCTCTTACCGAGACAAGAATCGGTGGCTGGAATATTCCTGCCTGTTTGTAGAATGAAAATATTTTACCGAGCGTATTGACACCTGTGCAGGGTGTGAAGAATAAAATACCTCGAGGCAGCCGGACCCGGATCAATTGTTGACAGGCCCCTGCTAACGGTTTACCCATTGGTTAGCGGGTATACGCCATGGAATATAAACTGAAATAGAAATAGATGGATAGAGAGATAAAGAGAGAGGAACGAAAAGAGAGTGCGTCGTGCATACGAGGAGGTAAGGAAAAAAAGATAGAAAGGCGGAAAAGAAGGTACGAGATGTAAAATGAAAAGGACCAGTCGTAGAATGTCGGGGTCACGTGGCGGGCACCCTCACCCTCCTCGCTGCCGTGATTTCCCCTCCACCCCCGGGGCTTGATCCGGTCCTTTTCCTCCCCGCGGATCAGATCGCCCGGTCCCTCTGAAAATCCCTGATCGATCCCGATCCATGCCAAGCCGCCCCAGTGATTCTTCTCTCCAGAATTCCATCCTCTGAGCCCTGCCGTAAAAGCTACGACTTCCTGCAGGGAATCTCGATCCCCTTATACTCGTGCTGCGGGCTCCTAGCGCAATGGCAAATGACACTTTTACAATGGCATGTTGCCCCATTCCCCGTGCTTTATTCCCCACTCTTCTCATTCTTTTTTTCCGTTTTTCCTTTTTTTTTTTCTTTCTTTTTTATTCACTTGTACACACGCGTCCCTCGATCCTCCTGTCGTACGTGTACGCGTACGCGGGTACTTTCGTAAATATTTAACCGTTGTCGCGCTAATTAAATTTTCATAAAATTTCCGAGAGATTACGAAACAATCCGCACGTATCCTCCGTCCCGGATGCCATTGATGCCGGTGGAATTTCTGTAGCGGGATGGAAGCGCGGCTCGCACAACCAAAGCTTGTAAATGGATAAATAAAACGAGAGATCGGAGAGAAAAATGATCCGCCTGTCTACGATATGTATCGAACGATTTTCTCCACAATCTGTAGGTATGAAACGAAAATATGACGATGTGCGTAGAGAGGAAAATAAAAAAAAAAAGAATTAACTTCAATCTGCCCTCTTCAATTGACCCGGGGCTAAAGCCTTGCAATTTCTTATTCTGAAAAAATATTTCGTCCCTTCCGTAGCAAGGGAAAAAGAGAGAGAGAGGGAGGTGGAAGGGGAGTACACGCGCCTTGACGTAACGTTTCAATAACCGTTTCATAAATACTGTGCGGGATTTGGAGATTCCATTTTGGCCGCAGGCCCATGCAAATGAAAACAAATACTTTTCCCGTATTCGCATATACCGATACCGCGTGTACGTGCATATATCGGCGGATAAGTGTGTGCGTATAAAACGCACCACCATCCAGCGTTATTGCCTCCTTGACGTATGCCTTTATAAGCGGAACGAATGGTTATTACCGCATACCCATACTCACACGATGCAATTGCCCTCTTCTTCACCATCCGGCGTACTTGTTTCGCCTGCGTTTTCATTCCTAAAGGGTCGTCCGGAATCGTCCCGAGTCGCTCCGCTCGTAATAACTTCGTCTCGGGAAAGTAACCCCTGCAACCCGAGGGTACATTTACGCGTACATGCGAAAAGGATGGGACGAAGGACAGAGGAGAGGGAAAAAAATTACCTGGCGGCCAGAAGTCGACGTTTTTCTTCTACCTCTTTTTACTAATTTCTTCTTATTTTTTTTTTCCACCTCGTATCCTTATTTCTTCAATTCCTTTCCGTTTATCTTGCAGCGCTCGGCGGTAAAGTCTCGATTGGATATTTTAGAGTATACTCACCTCTAAGGAAAAGACGAACCGACTATATTTTCACCCTCGGTTACTCTTTAACCTGCACCTTGTTAGAGGTACTCTTTATCTTTGGTAATGTTATAGACTGTATTACTTACGATTGGAGTAACTTTTTTCTGCCCGGGTAACTGACTCGAAAATCTAATTTTGTGGTAATGTCTCCAAGCGATATTTGAAAGTGGTCCTTGGATGTTATCGTTTAAAACGTTTTTTAATTTTCATTTTTTTCTTCTCTTTGCCAGAAGGTTGAGTTTCGTTTATTGCGAATATTATACGTAATATTTACTTTCATCTCTCAAATCCTCTGGGATGAAGATTTTTTGTTCAATCGTGTGTATAAAACGTAAAAACCGATCTAATCGTAAATTGAATGTAGCAAGTTTGATTTCTTTTTCTCTCCTCTTCTACTGCAAATGCATTTATGTATACATGTATAAAAGGAAGGTGAGCCCAAATAGAAATTTATGAATCCCTTCTTCTTTTGAGACACCGCATTCTGCTTGACTGGGGTGTTCGGTGTGCGACAGCCCAGAGAAACTGCCGAGAAGACAACATACGTATATGTATAAGGGGGAGGAAACAAATAAATGTAGGGACAAGAAGGGTGGGTGGATAAATAAAAACGCAACATCTCTGCCTCCCTCCTCAAATAATAAAACAGAGGTGGAATAGAAGAAGAAGTAGCAGAAAAAGCAAAAACTAAGCAGCGCGGGGGTCACATTTCGTATTTCGCGTAGCGGTGGCGGCGGATTCAACATATTTAGTAGACGCTGCCCTATTTTACAAAGCCCATAATGTAACGGTGCTGTATATACGCGGTCCAACGCGTAAGTTACGACTATGTACTACGTTATCCTGCGGGACGTGCTTGCTTGGCCTGGAGGCGGAGCAGGGCTGAAGCTCCGGGTCGTCCGGGGGCGGCCCGTTAAAGCCAAGGAATTGTGGTCCGGGGCTTGAGCGGAGTCGTTGCATGTTTGCCGGAGAATTAGTGCGAATCCTGCAGGATAGCGTCAGGAGCAAACTGAATCCCTCTGCAGGGATGAACTCGTGGCTTGATTTTACCCCTGATTTTTCGCGTCTCCTAGGCTGGAACCCTTTTCCCGAAATTAGCCGCTACGTGAATTAATTTGCAGCCGTTACGAGTCGGAACAAGCGTTACCTTCCACCTTCCGCCTTCTTTCACCTGGGAATTTGACGGACGTCAGCGCTGAAAGAGACGAGAGGAAACGAGGCACGGGGCCAAATTTACGAGCTATGCCTCTCGAGTCGAGTGGCCATTGTCTGTCATCGACTATCAAAAGAGACGGGGAGAAGGGTGCCATTTTTATCAGCAGCTTCCGGCATCCGATGCACTCCCCTGCTCTCCACTTGAACTACGCATCCTCCTCGTGTTCCACATAACTTGATCGCGTAGATCAAAGGAACGAGAAGTTGCGTTTAAATTTGACGAAATTTCACAAGCATCCCTGTTGTTTCTTTGATATCTCTTCATCGTCGTCGTCATCGTCGTCGTCGCCGTCGCCGTCGCCGTTTGCAACGGTACTTTGCGTTTGACTGTTTCTTCGTTGTTGTTTTTTTTTCTTTTTTTAATATTCACTCATTTTAAGACGATGAAGACGAAGAAGAAGAAACGACGGTAATATGTTGGTGATAATTGGACTGCGAATGGTATCGAGAATCAGGTATTTTCAAGGTGTTTTCTCTTACCGCCGAAGTCTCAGTTCTCTCCATTCTCTGTTTTTCATTTTCTGCTCTCCAATCCCTCTCAGCTTCATCAATATTAATATCGGGATCTACGCCTCTTTGCTGGGGGGGAAGAAGGCCTAAGCAGTTTTATCTCAACGGAATGAATTCAATCCAGCCGGTACCACCTGGACTGACGTTCGAAATTTTTGTTATTGTATTATTATTCTCCTTCTACTTCAGCTTCTTCTTCTTCTTCTTCTTCTTCTTCTTCTTCTCATCGTCGTCGTCGTCGTTGTTGTCGTTCTCTTTTTCTTCTTTCACTTTGCACCGTGTTTGATATTACCCACCATCCGGCTACACCCACCCACGTTCCCCGGTGTAAGCTCGTCGTACTTGATATACATATGTATGAAGAAATTTTAATGTTCCATCCATCGCCATATGGGACCTACGGGGCTTCAGGATATTACTTTCTTCTTACATTTTGACACAAATTTATATAGTATATTGTAGATGCGTACATATACATGCATACCCTTGATATGCAGGATAAGTACATAAAACTTTACCTATAGCCAATACCTTTTATAGTGATGCATTTTGCATCGTAAAAATATAAGTTATCGGTCTGTAGCCTTAAGTGCAGCGGTTCTTTTCCTCTTCTTTTACTTATTCCTCGGTCAATCATTCGAACCTCGGACAAGTTTAGTGGCAATCACCCCTAAATAAAAGCAAACTTTATCACGCAAGCGTCTAACGGCTGGCTGTACGCCACCTTTGCACGTACCCGCGCTACTATTCCAACCTATTCGTTAACCCCTTAATGACGCGATGGTTAATTGCCACTACTGTACTCGACTACACCCTCGAATTAACGCGGCTCCCGATTCCCGGTTCAGGCACGCACCCTTCTTGGCGGCTAAATCGTCATTAACAATATATCCTACCTACATCGATGGGCGTCCGTAATTTTCGTAAAAAAAAAGAAGAAGAAAGATAGAAAAAAAAAAAAACGATTGTCTGTTGGTGCAATTTCTATTATCACCCAGTAATGCAGAGTCTCGCGTGGTGTTGAAAACGTTAACAACAAACACACCCTGCCCGATAATCCATTTGCGATCGTGAAACGTACGTCGGTTCGAATTACCGGCTTACCGCGTTTTGCGATCCCGCCGTTAAGCGTTGTGTCAATTTAGTCGAGAGGGTGGAGCAGGGAAGGGGGGGGGGGGTGGGGGGGGGGGGATTCAGGGTGTAACAGCGTTACCCGTTTTCCCCACCGCTCCGCGAGAACGCTAAGCAAAGTTTAACCGACATCTCCACGGAGTTGAACGTCGGATGAGGATCCGATGACTGCCATCACTCGACAATATGATCTTCTCCAAGCTTACCGCCTATTCATATTACCTCCAAATTAATACACTCCGCGATACGGGGGAGAGAAGTTCTTTTTTCTCTCCCCTTTAAGCTTCCCGCTTCCGCAAAAGCTCCGACTTTACTCAGACTTTGGATTATAGTCACGGTTCCTCTGGACTCTTGAACCCCCTCCCTCCAAATCGGGCGCCGTGCCGACCAGAATTTATAAATAGGTACACCGCCCGGTGCGGTGCAGCTAGGCAATTTCAACACCTCGTTAAGCACTCGCCCCGTAAGCCACCAGATGTTGCACGCTCGGATATTTATGCCTTTATTATCCCTCTAATGAGCTGCATGCCTCCCCAACCCTTTCCCGGCTGTTTCTGCTCCTTCTTTACCTCGGATGATTTCTTCACAAAATTATATTCACTCCTCCCGAGTCGCGACGCTTGCTCCAGAGGGCCGCAGGAATTGCGGGGATTAGTTAGATGGTCTTACCGTTCTTAGCACTGCGGAACACGGACGAGAGGAGAGTTGGTACCTAGATAACCGTTCGATAAATTTCCCCGGACGTATCGAGGGTCGAGTTGATCGTGACAAGGGGGAGGCATTCCAGGTACATTCTGGTGGGAATCGCTGGCTTAAGGCACTGTTGTTCGGAATTAATGTTACTGGGGTGTCGGACAAGTTAATGGCCGATACCCGTAGCCTATTCCTATACAACCTTTAAACGGGTTATTCCCAGCCTGCTACGTGTGTTCTCGGTGCTTTATGGTGCCGAGAAAACGGATCCGAGTTCAGATCGGACTAAGTTGTTCGATGCAAATCTTCTCCTCCCTTTCATTCCTCGGATCGATTTCAAATCTTTTTCTATTCGTGGTTTTACAACGCTTCGCGACACGGGATGAGATTCTAATTACGACTCGCCAGTTTTGAAGCTTTCGCTGTTTCCACCGTCTTTTTTGGTTCGGGCAGGTTACGTACTGAAATAGGTGTACGGAAATAAGAGTCCTCTTCGAAGGGGTGGAACTTAATTACTTATCCTGCACCAACTCCCGAACGTGGATCCATCTTTCAATGGCACGCTTCGCGGTTTACTAAGTCTACTTGGGAAAGTTCACGGCATACAGCTCGTGTGTACAAAGTGCTTACGTTACTCGGTACGGAGCAGCCGCAGCCGCATTGGAATTTATTCCTTGCGTTAGGCATCCGATACCGGGGGGCTTGAGCTGCAACTGCTAGTATCTTTGATTATTTTTCTAGGTCGGAAGCTCTGTCGTCGTTTCAATATTCAATTTCCGAAAATCCCAAACTTGGCTTTAAAGCGAACGATTTGTTCTACGCTGCCGAACACTGACCATGGAACTTCGCACGTAAGCTACCGAATAGTTGGTAGTTCTACCAAGGATCTGATCACCTCGTGCCGAAGTCAAACAAATCGGGTTCTTCTTCTTCTGCTTCGTCCCTTTTTCTTTCTGTTTTTTTCAAGCCTCGCTAGGAGTTCAATGTTTGCCGAGGGTTGAGGCAGACGCTGATTTCATCGCAAGTCACGACTTTCTTTTATCGACTCGTTTTTTACTCTATACGTGCGACCGGTAGAACGTTTTATAGAAGGTGTTCAAGTATTTTTAATGAAACTATTCTCCGGATAATAAAAAGCGATTCTTTACGAAGGCAATAGAAAATGTGCCTGGTATTTTCACCTTCAAACAACCTGTCAAATTCATGAAACTTATAATATATTAATTACGCGATAAGGCTTTGATTGGATATTTCCTCGCACCCCGCCTGTACATTGATTATCGCAGAAATGAAACTTTTCCTCATTACAGCCTTTGCAATTAATCTGCGGATCGAAAAAGAAAAAAATAAAGGTTGTCAAAAATTACCTACCGGTATTTGAAAGTCATTATATTCATCATCGCTCGCTTCGGGAGGGAAGACGGTTTTAATTAAAATCGGTGTCTCGACGAGTACAATAAACTGTACATATGCCGCATGGCAGAAAAGACCCGGGTCTTATTTAAATAGAACGCAGGCAGGCACCGCAAGCTTTATAGAGCTTGACGCCCTGACGAGGCGGATGGTGAGGCGATTTATCCTGCAGACACGTCGCTCGTCCTCTCTTCCCACTCAATAATTCATCCCTCGACGTCACAGGAAGACACCGTCCCGGATCCCGGCTCGATTCTCCTATGCTATCTTTCCCTTTCTCCTCTTCAAAACCCGACATACCGCATACCAAAACAGTCACCGAGCCTGGCACATAGTAATCCTGGTAATTGCGAGCGGCTTCGAAAAACTCTAGTATCAATCGATCTTTACACTAGATCGACGCAGTTTTGCAGGAGAAAACGATTGCGCGTGATCCCAAATCATTGTGATCGATCATTTAACATCTACGGTCGTAAAACGAAGGAATCTTGTAATTTCTCAGCTGCTGATCCTGTATGATGTTTCGGTCGCGTGTTTTGAGTTTATGTTGTCTCAATTAGCAACGATTAAGTAGAGGCTCCTGCCAAACTATTCAAGGATAAAAAGTTTTTGGTTTCAAAATTCATAAAATCACCGAGACTAACCGTAGTGTGACAGCAATTAGCTATACCTACTCATATCTCGGAAACTTGAATTCCTATAGATTTAAAGGCCTCCGAATTTCCCATTTTCCCCATTCTCACATCTCGCTCTCTCTTCATGGTAAATCAGGAGGGGGGTGAGACGAACGTTTCGACGCTATTATATTTTACACAACGGGGTCGGTCGGTGCGCTCGGCTGGGCTGACATATCGCGAGATACTTTATCGCCCTCTATAAATTATTAACGCACGCGATTCTTATATTGGTTCTCCCTCCTCTCCTCGCCTCTCCTCTCCTCTCCTCACTACTCTCGCTCCCCCTGAACCGCACAACTTTCACGCGATGACATTTTTACTCGGATGTCTGTGTACGATACATGTAATACTTTAATACTTGTTTCGTGCGCCGTATTCGTAATAAGGCTTCACCGTGCTTACGTATACTAACTGAAAATTATTTTTCGGTTTCTGAACGAATGAACTTACGTGTTACATTCGTTCCAGATGCTCGTCCATGCGTGATCGAGAAAACCGCAACCATTTCCGTTCGCATTGATCAGTCGAGTGCTGAACGCGTTTATTACACTGGTCGATAAAAATTCACTTTTTCCGTGTAACGTGAAAAATTTTAACTGATTATGTTAGTAACAAGGTTCAATGTAATAGAATTGATATTAGAAGACTTTGGATACGAGTAGTTTTATTGGTTCATGATTTTTTTAGTTTTTTCAAAAATACAGTTCTTGTGAACAAAAATGAGGTTATGTATAGCGTTACGGTACACTGGTCAGCAAAAGTTTGCAACAAGGAAGGTAGGTACTTACTAATTTTGAAATACCTATCTATCCTCATTATAAAACCATACTTGTTTTGATTAGATGACGTTAGTAGCTGTACCCAACACATCAAAATAAATATGGTATTATAATGAGGCTATATAGATATTTAAAAACCAGTCAGCACCTTCCTTGTTGCAAAATTTTGCTGACCAGTGTTATCGAATCAGGGATCGCGGACGGCGCACGATGCGGTAGGATCAAAATTGCAATACGTACATCGAGCAAGGGGGAATCATGCGGGAGCTGGGCTGGATCCCGACCCCTCGACAAGGGAGTGATTGAGGTATGTGAAAACGAGAAGCAACGTGTCCATCCTCGTCCTCGGGGGCGTCTGCAGCCAGTCGAGGGCGGGCTGTATGCATGGAATACGTATTTCCCATGTGACTTCGGCGTCGCAGCCCCGCGGCTCGTCGTTTCGCCCGCGTCGGCGTCACTCGGACTTTCCTGACAATCTCAATTGTCAGTAGAACCAAAGGAAACGGGTACGTGCCTCGGGTCGCAACGCGATCGCCGCCCGACCGCCAACCAACATTCAAAACCCACCTCGCGCCCAAAACTAATTGCCCAATCCTCAAAGCACATCCTCGGAAGCTCTGCCCGAGTGTCGGCGCACTTCCGGTCACCCCTAGATGACCATTTTATACAACATCCGCGATACGCGGAACGTATCTCGATTCGAAAGCGAGGAGCTTGCCGAGTACGGTATTTCTCATAATTTTCGGACGGTGTTTGGAAACCTGCGGACCTGAACGCGACTGCCTATTCGAGTTCATAGTCGAGGAACGGGGACGGGTTTTCAGATAGTTTCTAAAATTGTGGAGCCGGAGAGGGCTTGGATCCAGTCTAGCGGTCGGAACTACTCGCTACGATTTCACCTATCCACCGACCTACGCCGCAAGTTGCGGACTTCTCTAACATTTTAGTGGTTGAAAGCTCAGAGTTGAGTTTCGGGCTTGCCCTCCAGGTCTCGACACACGCTTGTACGAGGAGTCGGGGAGGAGGAGAGAACGTCTCTTTGCGAAGTGGCGGCATACGCAGACCGAGATACTACACAACTCGTCGTGCAGAGAGTTCGCCGTCACACTTCTCGGTAGTCGTGGTCTACCGTTACACGTGTACGGTAACTACTACCCTCAATGATATACCTACTCGCTCCTTGGCTCTCGATGTCGGATTTCGAATCAAGCGAGAAGAGTTTCTCCCGTTTTCGACTCCTTACTCGGCGGCCACACCGAGTTTCCTACGCTCAAATCACGGCTGACGACGCTCTTCGCGGTGGTTTGTTAGACTTTGTTTACTTGGGACCATCTCCGACGTTTCATCAAATTAACATGACGATCCTCCCTCCTTCGGGCGGGATGTCTATACGTATACGCTTGCTATTTGACGTTTGGTTAGCTGACGCCGCTGCAGCTCTGTTCAGACTTGAGATTCACCGCTGCTGCTATCGAGATGTCTATTTTTCTTTTCTATTATTCTTTACATAAATATGAGGGGAAACCGAATTTATAACAAAATCATTTCTCCTTCTGGCTCCGGCTAATGCACGTACGCATACACGAATATCAATGAAAGAAAACAATGAAAACGGCGTAAAGTATTCCCTCTGTTTTCCTCGTCTAAGAACAAGGTTTTCTTTGCAGGAAGAAGGTTAATTTGCATCGGGTGGAAGCTTCGGTGATTTGATTACTTAATAAACCGGTAGTATTACAGTCTAACTGATAGCTGGGAAGAAAGGAAGAAGTGAGCGAGGTCTCTGCAGGGGTGCAAAATGGAAAGTGAGGGGAGGTTCGTAGCGTTATACCTTCGAGTCTTAAGGTATATCCCACCCAGCCAGCGGTAGAGCCGAGGGTTCGGAGGCTTTTTAATTCCAGTAATCTTGGGATAACCGTGCAACGAAGCAGCGTTAACGTCATCGAGCCTTGATGCCTTGATCGGTGTTATATACGAAGCGACGATTAATGTTATATGCGGTGTGATTTGCAGGTGATTGTGATACCTGTGTCTCACCGATTCGAATTTAATTCCGTTCGCATTATCATTATTAATATTTCGATCCAATTCGACGACAGAGAATAGAAAAATATATTAAAATTCACATCCATTGAGGGGTATTAACGTCGTATGACCTGTGTGCGAATATCGGCACATTATAGGTCATATACACTACACGCCTATACTTATACCGTATACATAGGTGGGAAATTGGCGCGTTGTATTTTATCACGGAGTGGTCATGTTTCGCTCGTCGACGATATGGCAGATCCCATTTGATTTTATATTTTATGATCGATTCCATACGAGCGGGTTTTCGCTTTGTCGCGTGCACCTACGAATATTTATTACATGTGTTATATATTCACTCGTTCTACATACGCACAATGCTGCAGTTTGTCCCCGCGTGATATTTAACTACTATTTATACATACATATACAGCTCTATGCACTACGCGCCATGTGCGTACGGTTATTCACTGCAGTATACAGACGATATTTGGGCAAACAGCCCGATCAAATAACCGAAACACGTAATAGCCGTAATAACGGCTATCCATGAGCACGGACACCGAATTCTCCGCAGTTTTCAATTTCTACCTGCCAGAACTTTGGAGAGGCAAATAAGGAATAAAGTTGATAATAACACAGGCATCTTTATCCTAAATGTATCATAATAACGATACCGTCAAAACGGTGAATCCGAAGTTTTTTTTTTTTTATTAGTGGTCATCGTATCGTACATGATGTCGTGACGTGTACAAGTTTTATAAATTTGGATCCCATGCAAGCCCTGCGCCGTAGGATGTAAATATATACAAATAATCTGATGCCGTAACAACAGAGCTTTGATACATTGCGAATAACCGTTGGGATTCGGTGGCGTGCCTTCCTGATGGCATCGAACGGAAGGAAACGCGACGGGTTATCTTTCCCCGATAAAATTGATTAACGTCATCCTGTGGTAAATTTAACTTGATACACGTATACGCGTGCGCCACTTGCTAACGTGTTTATCACTAATGCGAAAACAGCGAACGGTGTTATCCTCTCTCTATACGCGGCTCAAACGTATCCGCCGCCAAGCGCCAAACGCCACGTGACCGAACTGCCGGTGAATTTTACAAGAATGAGATGAAAAAAGATCAAGCATTTCGGGTTTGAGTTAGGGCGGTCTCCCTTTTTCTCTCGATCTCTCCTCTCTCCGCTCTTCTGTCAGTCCCTCGACTCGACGTATAAATTATGAAACAAACGCTTTGTTCAGCGCGAATATCCGAGGGGCCAACACCGTGACGAAAGAGAATTGCTAATTACCATCCGCAATATTGCGCAACGTGACGCAGCACTCCGTTCTTGCCTTTTTGAGATTCTTGGCTCGTCGACAGTTTCTGCTGTCTCGAAAATCACTTGAGCTCGTGAATCAGCATCGGCAAAATTTCCGTCCCTTTATGAATGTTTACTTCCGTTTCTCTGCGGGTACTTGTCGAATTACCCTCCGACTCTCGGTTATTTCAATGCGTGTAATGTATATGCATAACAACCGACGCGTCGCTCTCGAATAAGCCTCGAGCTTTATGGAAATAATTGCAATATTTCAATCTTAAGAAAGGATGGCTCGTCTATCACCGAAGCTTATTGTCGTCTGGTCTGAGCGATAAGACTCCCACGTTCTTCTCCTCTTTTCCGGGTTTCCTCAGAGGGACTTGCGATTCCCAGAAGAGCTGGGGCATTATAATTAATGTCGTTGCAAAGCGGAGAGGCGGCTCTGAAAAACGCGAAAGAATTTCCGCGTATTTATACGCGATTCATTCCGTGAGGTGATTTTTTATTTTTATTTCTTTTCGAGTTAACAGAAACAAGAGAAAAACTACTGACTGGCGACGAGGATGACTCTCTGCTTTTGTGCTCCGCCCGATATAATCAATTACAAGTACCTACAAGTTTAAAGCAAAGCGGAAGACGGGGTTAAACCGACGAAACGAACGTTTGATTATTTACTCTTGCAGTAGAAAGAAGAAGGAGAGTCGTAGTAGTCGAACGTTTAATTTGCCGGATTACTCCAATTACTCGAGGTGAAGCAAGCAAGCACAGCAAGCTCGCTTCATTTCCACCTCTCCCGCTTCTTTCCTCCACGGCCAACGAAATGCTCGTTGATCAAATCCTGATTACTCGGAGAATGACCAGCTGTGAGACCCCGGCTGTGTTTACCAACCGTGGCGTCATTGTTCGTGAGGGAATCGGCTAAACTCGATTCTCTCTCTCTCTCTTTCTCTCTCCCGCTTCCGCTCCGATGGTTTTAATCCAGACGACGCGTAGGCGTTCGGGTTTAAATTCGAAATCCGGGTGATTCGAAGATCCAGGAAACGCGGCAAAGCGGCCTGGGGTGATTCGAACTCGGATCTAGATTCCCATTCAGATACGCAATCTGCCCCCTTCTCAAACGCCTTTCAAGCACCTTGAAAACCCCACGCGGTGACCGAAAAACGACGCTTCTGGCGGTTGACAGACTTTCTCCTCACCACGGCGTTTAGATGCAGTCGGCACGACGCGACGACGCCACGTCGACTGATAAAAGATTGTCAACTCGTGTTACTTCCGAGCTGCATCGGGTACGATTTTGACCACTCGATCCCTGCCTCCCTTCTCGGCATCGGAGCAAAGTGAAAATCGAATGCGATCGATCAGAACCAGGGACAGGGTTGTCGGATATCGTCTGATTCAATATTTCCTTTAGTGGAGCGTGTTTGACGCGTTCAGTGAAATAGACCGTCAAAGAATCCGCCGATTAAAAATTACCCGCTTGGAGGATTTTTTCACACTGACAATGTTTATGCCGCGGATCTAATTATACCGGGAGGTGCTTAATTCATGCCCATTGGTAATTGACATCTGCGGTACTGGAACCAAGGAATGAGAAGGAGGATGCTGCGACGGCAGGTACGGAATATCGGCGGGAGGGGGGAAGCAAGGGCAGTGACAAAAGGAAATCCTCGTAATTAGCATTAACGCCGAGTCAGATGGCCTCAAAAGACGTTAGGCTTTCGACGTAGCGGACTTAACTCTCTCTCTCCCCATCCCGCTGCCGTGCCACCAAAGCTCGAGGTGAGATCCTTGGAAGAAAAGCGGGACCGGGAAGTCTTGGAGTCAAGACCCGTGACATGCTCTCTCAGACCCCCTCCCCCACCTCCAGACAATGCTCTTTCCTAACGGGGCGAATCCCCGCCAGGGACGAGAGTTCCTCCTATTTTCATCGTCTCGTTGACAACGAGTGTGAACGGAGCGGAGAATCGGATAGAATGGAGAGAGAGGATGAAAACGGGCTGTAAATTGGAAGATTGAAATTGGGGATCTATGGGGCTTACGGTCTGAACGAAAACATATGTCGAATAAAAAAAACTTCGTCGTGGAATAACAAACCTTTGAGACACTAACTCAAGAGTGATTTTCTGGACGACTGGGAGTCTGTTAATTAGATTTTAATCGATCAGCTCAGCTCTGCTTTTGAAATGATTGTCTTGAGATGTTTTTTGTTCCAACGCATTTTCGACCCCGCTGTAGGTCACGCGGTGTGCAAAACACCTCCTCAGACTCGACCTGCTCCCAAGTCTCGAAGTCCTTGGGGAGGAGTGGGAGACGGGGTATATAATTTTTGGTACGTACGAGTTGAGCTCTCGAGTTTTTGGACGTTGCGAAGAAGGGCGAAGCGGCGGAGCCTGGGTTCGGGCATTAAATTTTCCACCCTCGAGGGAAATAATAATGCGAGTGCTTTACAGGCCGCTTGTATATTCACGCTTAAACAATGCCTGGCGTATTAATCTGACAGCTTGCTTACTCCGGTACCGAAAATATCCCCCCGCACCATTACAGCAGCAGCAGCATCAATAGTAGTAGTAGTAGTAGTAGTAGTAGCAGCATCAGGCAATTCCACAATTCATTTTATCAGGTTCACGCAATAAACTCACCAGTCGTTCAAATATTCAAAAGTTCTGCAGCATCGCGCGAGGAGGAATCCTTTTTAATGTCTGCACGCTGCCGTGCGAAATTTGTTGCTACCGACGGTTGTTTTATTTCAGTTCTCATTTAAATTACCCGCACCGTTTAACAGCCAAGTTCATCGCCGAGTTTCTTGCAAGACGAGAAGAAGAAAGGAAGAACGAGCGTCGCGTCGCGTCCCGTTAGCCCAGCCGACGTTATAACCAAAGATCGCGAAATCATGCGGTATCTCCATATAATTCACCGTGAAATTACCATAATAACCAAATTGGTGATTACTGCTCCGCAGCTCGACGATCCCTCGCGCCGTTACTCGGGGGCTTCCTTCCTTCCCTCCATTCCGACCCCTCGTATCCCCCGTAACTTTAAAAGGCCAGCCTGAAACCCCTGATGGATGGAAGCGTTCGATGGTTGGTCGCTGGTCCCGTTTTCGCTTTTCACGCGTAGTTTTCTCCTCCGCTTAGCGACAGCTGGTGAATCTCAGCTCCAGGCTCCGTCGCTCGAAACAAGCCGCGCTAATCTCCCGCAGCTATCCTACCACCGAAAAGTTCTCACACCGTTGCTCGACAATCCATCCTACACACTCCGTTTATCTATGCATCTATCTATATATCCATCCATCCATCCATCCATCTACACATCTCGGTATGTTTGACTTTGTCGCGGCCACAACTTATCGTCGGTTTATACCTCGAACAATGTACCACCACCCACTCACCTACCTACCGGCATGGAAGCGGCTAAGTTTAAGCCCCTTTACCGCCGCCGGAATTAGCTGCAGTACGACGATTTATTCCCCCCCGTAATTCTGTTCCGCCCTATTCTTCCCTCGTCAGTCGCGTACCTTCGGGGCTTCGTCTCCTATCCAGTTTCTCTTTTAGCTATACCTAGGTGCCCACGTATCACGCGTAACGTACTTACGTATGCGTACTTGAAATAAACAAATTCGTCGTTAAACTGACGGGAGGGGTATAAAAAAAAAACAAAAACAAAAACTAAACCACTCAGTCGTAAAAATATTTTCCAGTTTCGCGGTGGTGTGCTACCATTTATGGAAAGAAGTTTCCATCTTCCTCTTATTCTTATTCTTCTTCTTTCCCGGGTCCTCTGGGAGCCCTAGCATCTCCTCGTCAGCGTAGACTTCCCGGGAAAGGTCGCCTCCCTCTTTTCCCTGGTTGGCCGTGTCTCGAAAACCGCGGTTTATCACGTAACTCTTAAAAGATCCGTCGTTCGCCGTGTCCACCCCCACCACCCCCTACTTTCCTCTTTGTTTCCGTTCCCTTCCCGTACCGTCTAATTTTTCTCCGTCTCGCTCTCTCCCCCTCTCTCTCTCTCCCCGGATTCTTTCGCAAATTTTATTATAATGAATCCCTCGAGTGTCTGCCCGGCCTCGAGATGAGGCGTAATGCACCTGCTTTTGCTGGCTTTACCTCGGTCCCTTATCCAACCCTCGTATCACGCTGTTGCGAGAAAACTTCCGACGAAGTTATTCGTTCTTTCGGTGACAGGGATAGTTCGTAGACACCCGGACAAAACTAAACTCTATATTCAAGGAAACATGGCGTATTTTCATTACAAACTTTTTTCAGCGATATACCTATCCTATCAGATTACTACGTATAGTTGTAAGTCTATAAACCATCAAATCCGAATATAAACTAGGCACTGAAACAGTTTATTATAGTTTCAATTCAAGGAAACGTGTAGACTGCAATAACTCGTACCGTGTGGAAACGCGTCTGCCGCATGAAAACCTATTAAATTACTGTATCAAGTGCGAAAGTAATGGACAAGTGCAGTGCTCAGCGTTGACTTAATGTTGTGAGCGCTTGGATGCTCTTATAATCGCTCAAAGGTTGAAACATGAAACGATACTGCTGCTGATGCTGTTGCTGCGACACTGAGAGAAGAAATTTTCTTGCTTCAGATGCCGCGTCGATTTTTACTCGCGAGAGAAAAATAGGTCAGACGAAACCTTGGACCCGAAATTTTGCGTAAAAATATCTGTATATAATTTGCCTTTATGCTTCCATGCATATGGTGAGTATATTTCGACCCTTTCACGCGATTAGCTCACTAACTACTTATAGAATACATATATTTCTCGGTCGTTCGATCCTTACAAACAAACACACATATACTCGTATATGCGCGCTTTCAGTCTTCCACGTACAAGGAATTCGTTTTCAACTCGAGTGATCGCTGGATTGCTTCGTTCGCACTTAGACGCCCTTGCAGGACGAACGTGGGCGCGGTGCTCGATTGCCACATAAAATTCAGGAATTCAAATTACCATCCGCTCGGGCAGGGAGGATCACCCCGATCTCGGGGTGAGTAAATTTTTCCCTGGCTATCGTACTCCTACCCTTTTTCCCCCCATCGTTTTTTGTTCCATCTTCTTTGGAATTTTTCCCCTTTTACTATGTTCTGGTTCGTTGACACGCAACAAAACATATTCGATGCCTGTCCAACAACGACGAGATACCATTCAGCCCGAATTTCCGACGCGTGTATACCTGCGCATACACGTGTACGTGTAGGTTGGAAAAATCCTTACGGCGGAGCCAATTTTCTCTCCAAAAGAATGAAAGAAATACGCTGACCCTGTAAGGGTTCTCCACTTTGCGGCCGAGGAGAGATCCGACCCCCGAAGGCACCTCGAGCCGAAGGTATGAGAGAGAAAGGGAGACGGAGAGGGAAAATGGGAGAGCGTCCCTCTCTCGCCCCCAATACCAACCCGAGGAAATAAATCCGTTTCGAGGAGTTCTCTCTTATACACTTCCCTTTCTCAGCCTTTTTCTCTCTCCTCATTCCCCAGAACCGAAGACCACTCAACGCGGTTGGAACTTTCGAGTGTCTCACAGTATAAATGTTTGGACAGATACTACTGGGACCTCGTTTAATTCTAAAAGATATAAAATGTCTGCCAAGTGGAGCTTGCCGTAGCTGTATACGTATATCCGATTCATTCGCTCGCGAGGGAAGCGTGTTTCGAGAATAATGGTCAAGATCTTGATTTAATAAGAAACTTGAAACTTACGTACGATGCACGTTGTACACGTACGTATTAAATTTGGCAGCGGTTGAGGAAGTGCGAGGTAGAGGTGAAAATTGTGGCGCAAGTAACTTGCTTAGACCAAGAGGCGGCTGGATGGCTGGTTCGTTGGTTGGTTGGTTGGTTGGGTGGGTTGGTTGCGGGTTCGGTTCGAACATGGTTAACTTTATTTCCTACACGTGAGATAAATTCATCTTGAAAAGCTCTCCTCGGATGTACCTATCCGCCCATCCTCGCTAACCTCGTCATCAAACTTTACCCGGGAAACTCTTCTAAATCAGCCTACACTACCCACGCTCATTGCTAATACCCTCTCGCATACGTGATGTAGGTGAAGAGCAGGAGCTTGGAAGCGCTCGCCAATCTTGCTTGGATATTCGCTTCTTTCCTCGTCCCGAAGGGAAATTTTTCCAAATTTCGTCAAGGAGAATTCGACTTTGTTTGTACCGTTATATTATTGTATCTACGAATACACGGTACACTAAACCAAAACAAATTCGAATACCACTGATGAGAGAAATTAATGACACTGTACTCAGGACGGCTAGGTGGTCTAGTGGAGTAAATTTCCGGCAAAGCATCTCTAGATACCAGGTTCGATTCCTGGCTCCGTCGTTAATTTTTTCAACTCACCTAAAATATTCGAATACACAATTTCTCTGGTATGTTATTATCACTTTTGCACGCCAGGCCAGCTCTGAATAAACTTTCACCTACGAACGTTCGCGCAATTATTGCGTGACCTCGAACCCTCGACGCGGTTTCGCTGGAAGCCAATGAAAAGACATAGAAATTAAGGGGATATCGAGTGACCAACAAAGGGAGGGAAATCCGCCCGTTCAAGGATCGTATCACGTTGGCCTACCGATAGATCGTACTCACGAAATTGCTCCTCTTCAAGTGATCTTGGTCTCAAAACCAGAATATTCATAACTAAGTAACAATGCTGCAGGGGAATTAAAGGTGCTTCAATATTTGTTGAAAATTATTCCGACTGAAAACCGGTCTGCAGAATTTTGGTATTTAGAGGCAGATGGGTTACTTTAAAGAAATTTTATGTACGAACGAGAAGTGAGAAACTCCAGCATCCCTTTTCGACCTTATTCCCAGACCAAATTGAAGTTATCGACGGCAATAACTTTACCCACCGTGTAAAGTAAAGTAGACCTATCCACCGCACTTCTATTCCCTTTCCCATTTCTCTGGTATTTCGCAGATAGTACATGAGACAATTAATCAATTTCTTGTCTTTTACACTATGCGGAAAATTCTCGCAATTTCAATGAAATTTTCACGCACGACATTTTTCCTCGGATAAAACGAACCTGTCGCATCAATAAGCGACAAAAAGTATCTGTTCCGAGTCAGAAGTCGAGTTCATTCGGTGGTACTTGGAAGGAAGGAGAAACGCGTCTTATTATCCGATCCGGGGAATCGATCTCCCGCTTGACATAAGCCCCGCCAATTTGTCGGAAAAGCTTCTGCCCGTAGCTAGCCTCTGCAGTCGATCTTGAAACACTCGTGCAGCAAACGATCTTCCTCCATCCTCCATTCCTCCGTGCGACACGCGGTAGCTCGGAATATAACTAATCGCCCAATTTGCTCGACTGATACTCCAGCCCGCGAATCAGGTGGTGCAACGGCAGCAAAAGCTATCACACTACCCCCGTAGTAAAAAAGAAGCACCCTCATCCGGGGGAAATCGAAGGCCATTATTCAACTGTTTACCCCCTGATTTATTCCCCGGCTATTTGTCAATACAAATTAGCTTCTTCGTTGGCACCATCCACTCCTCCTCCTTCTCCTCCTGCTCCTCCTCCTCCTCCTCCTCCTCCGCACTTACCGGAATCGAGGAAATCGCCTGCACCGTCGATCGATGCTTCGGGTATGGAGCGGCATCGACGAGGCGGGACCGGAAGTGGACTGTGCATGTACCCGGTGAGGGCGAAGGCTGAAACACCGGATTCGAAGGTGCAGGACCCGGACCTCCCAGGATGATCTTCCTTCCGAGGCTCGACCCCGCCCCTGTGATTGGAAAGCCGAACGGTTCTTAAGTCGCCTCGATTGGCCCATTCGTCGTAACGTCCGATTGAAATCACCCTCTTCACCCGGCGACGTCTGACCTCTTGTTCTTCCCAGTCCCCGATGAGAGTTAGATGAAAGAAGAAGAGCGGAAGAAGAAAAGCCGAGGACGCGAGTCACGGTTTTTTTCCTCATGCTTTAAGTCAGCTGTGGTTTCCTCTTCACGCTGTCGTTGGCTCGGTTTCCCCGTTTTCATGTTTCTCTCTCAACTTTCATCTCTAAACTCGGTCCCAGGTGAATACCTCCCAGCGTAACCCGAAAATCGAGGCGCAATACCGGCGCGTGGGAGTCGGATTGAAGGACACGGGGAAAGGCGGATCCTTACTTGCCGCAAGACGCTACTATTTTCTCATTTCTTTCATGCCAGGGCCTATGGTGCACCGTCGTGCAATAAAGCTCTTACACGCCTCGCGCGTTTCACGCACACCACACTCGGACCCGTAGAATCTTTCCATAGCCAGTTTACAACTCCTTCTTCTTCATTTTTCCACTCCAACTTCTTTTCAGTAACTGAAAACCAATCTTCTCTACACTCCGCGACTCGAACTGGAAAGTATTTTCACGACGTTTTGACTTGGAATAAAGTTTCTCAAAGAACTCCCGCTGCTCTCTCTCTCTCTCTCTCTCTCTCTCTGTCTCTCTCTCTCTTTTACTCTCTCATTCTCCAGTTTCTTTTTTTTACTTCTGTCAACTTGTTTCGATTGATTCCCGTATGTATACGTGGTCTTGCAGATTTTGGTACCTCTCCTCACGTACACTTTTCAGCTTCTGGGACACGTGCTCTGGTTAGAGATAATAAAATAAGGGAAAGTGATGCCGGCCGGTGCAACCCCACTTGGGTAAAGAGAAGGAAAGACAGAGTAAAAGGAAGAAGAGAGTTTGCTCCCAGGTGCAGTGCATTGCCGCAAACTTTATGCCCCGTATGCGGGAGAATGCAGACAACTTCATTAGGTCGGCGGCTTTTATTTTACCACCATCGGAAATCCTCTTTCGCATTTCATCGCTCTACGCGCCTCGGCGCATCGGTTTGCGGAAGTATTAGTTGTACCATGCATGAAGTGTCCGCTGCAGCAAGGAAGTTATCCACTTTATCACGCATCTGTCACGCCAGAGTCTAGTCAGCTTTGTCCCGCCTCATTGTTTGCGTTTCAGCTCATTCTCGCTATTCCATTTTCTCTATTCGTTTCTTTTATACCCACCCACTTTTGCTCGGTACTAATAAGTCCGTATTACTTTATCCACGTTTGTATTGCATTTTTCGTTGACACCTTATCGCGCTTCGAATAAAGTACACCGCACGATACCTTTCAGAGAGACGAGTGGTCGTTAAATTTCCCGCATCGCTATTTTCTATGCACTCGCGGGATCCGCTGTAAGACGTCTGCTGCGGAGAAAATCTGCAACGCAGAAAATACTCCCAGATAGCCCTGAATAACGTAATGGGTTTTATATAGATTTTCGGGATTATATCGACTCTCGGTGTTATATCCGTATAAGAATGTATTTACGAGGCCAATAGGATTAGACGGCATTAAACTTTATATTACTCAAATAAAACCTCACGCGGCAATGGATTATAATAACGGGTATTAACTGTTATACGTATATAAGATGTGTCGCACGAACCTTTATTAGTCTCGTTATTACACTGCTTGCCGCATTATAGTTGCTTTTATACCATCTAGGTATACGGATACACCGTACGTGATACACGTTTATACGTGTATATACGTATTATATAACCTTGACGATCGTAAAATATTTTCCAAGCTTAGCACTTGAGTTTCTTTCCTATTCTTCCTTCGTCCTTTGACAAAAATTCATGACAAAAATTATACGTCGTAAACAACTGTAAGATAAGGAGAACGGAATAGGAAAATTTTCCTCCGTCTTTGATGCACGGTCTTTGATCGATTATTAATCGATTCCCAGAAATAGTTGGTAAATAAACCTATGTATAATAGGTATTTATACATGTATCATATTAATGTACAGGCTTATTTACCTGCACGCATGCTGCGCTTGAAACTACCGTGTACGTATGAAAAACATCCCGTTTTATCGCTGTAGGTATAATTCAGAATACGGACAGACGAGACGGACGAATCATGGGTATAAAGTCGAGAGTCGCGTGCCGGCGTTCAGCGATACTTTCCATTACGATTTTCTAATCAAGAGGAACGATTCCCCTTGTAACAGTTCGGTCGTAAAGTGAAAACAACTCTCCTGGGTAAAGTAACATCCGCGTACCGCTTTACAGCATTACGGTGATAAACCATGAGCTTTTACATGCATACGTAGTGTGTGTGTGTGTGTGCGTGTATATGCATATTTGCGTGTATATTCAAATGTGAAATCGATGAGTATGTATACCTCTGCGTGTATATAATACAGTGCGTAATTGATGGACGACGGGAGAAATTTGAAACTCAAATCAAGACCCTTGAGTAATACAATAAAGACGGCAAATGAATAAATAAAATCAAATTAATGAAGATAACGAACCGGTCTCTCGGTCATTGATGTCCTCTCAAGAGGTACAATAACTTTGGTAAACTCTTCCGGCGAAAAACAGATAGACGTCCTTGGGACTCGATGAATAAGCTTTTTGTTTCTTTCGAGTCACGTGGACGTTTCTCAGGCTGGACAAGAAAGATGCAGAAGAAGTCCGGGAAATGACGACTGCTGCACTACTTGGCGTTTTTTTTTTTTTTTTTTTTTATTTTATTTTCTACATTAAAGCCGACGAATGAACCCTCCAAACGAAAACAATGAATTCTGTTTCTTAATTATTATTTTTTTGCATTTTGTCTAACACTGTGAAAATGAATTTTGAATAAAATTACTCTGAATATATTTTACCGTGCTGAAAAAATTAGGATGTTGAAGTTGGTAACGTTATCGTAACAAAACATTGGGAAAAAATGACTATTTTCTCAATTTTAAAATGATTTTTAAGAAACTAGGATTTCGAAGTGTGTGAGTGTGTTTGCTTTTATTACGGTTTACTGAATTTCAACCGATTTCAGGCTGAATCGTTACGATAATCTTACTAACTTGAATATGATAAAAATTTGACGTCATGTTAATTTGTGTTTCTCTTTATCTCTGTTGCAGGTGAGTTTGCAAAATTATAAGACAGACTAGAGATCCAACGAAGCGTGAGTATCGCTGCTACATAATATGTGGGAAATCTAGTTTAAAATGAATGAAAACATGGGAGGGGTGAAAAAGAAAGTGAAACGAAACGCCAGTCGAATGATGATATGAAAAAAAGATACGTTGAATTATAATTTGAATATCAAACGGTCGCGGGATCCAGGCTGCAGCACACGTGCAACGTTGGCTGCAAGATGAATCATTCCGTTTGATCAGATTTAAGGTAAGCCAGCCATGCCGAAGGCAGGCATCGAAAGGGGTCCATCGGTTGTCACGAGACGGATTCGACGCCGCGACGTTGTATGCATAATAAATATAAAGCAGACTCCGGCTTAGCGTTACAGAGATAGATATGTAGGAAAAATTGATGTAGTAATGTTAGATCGCACGCGAGAAAGAACGGCTCGCTTTTCTCGTTTAATCTCCGAAGGAGCCATCCATCTCCACTCTGTTCGTCGTAAATAGTTTCATTCCACCGAATCCAGTTTAAAATGATCCGACCCACCTGCCCACTTGCGTGTCTCCCGGCCTTTTTTTTCCAGATTCTCGGATTCTCGTGCAGAGAACCAGAAGGTGGCGCCTGGCGGTGGCGGTAGCGGCGATATTGCCACTGACTAAAGCCAGGGAAAATTGGTTCATTTATCTCAGAAACGCGGGCGCCACCGGAGGAGAAACGAGGCAGGAGGAAAGAGACCGAGAGCCGGCTTCCTGCCTCCCTATTATCACGCTCGCTACCTGCTAGGCGGCGCGTGTATCCGGAAGGAGGGAAAAAAGCGGGGGAGGTGGCAGGGATGGTGGAAAAAAATTCAAATAAAATAAAGCAAAGCACCTGGCTCGAATAGCAGTTGCGAGGATGAGGAGGAAGAGGAGGAGGAGAAGGAGAGGAGAGGAGGTAGAGCAAGCTGTCGGATCCGCAGGCCGCCGACCGCCTGGCGTCGCCGGAGTGAACAGGATAAACCGCTTTTCTCGGTGATGCTGGAAAAGCTCGAGTTGTTGCTCCACAGCTGCGGTAACAGTCGGGCATTGCTGCAGAGGCAACGACGCGATAGACCGAACGAAACGAACCTCCTCCCATCCCTTCTACGACCGAAATATCCTCTTGATTAATTCCGCCTCTAATTCACCTCAAGGATATACATCCGGTGGTACGAAGCAGCGATTAGTCACCATCCACGTTCAATCAACGACTAATCAGAGCGGGGAACATTCTGACCGCGGAATACGAATCGTTTAAGTGAGGAGAAAAATCAGGTACTGGATTTACAATTTTTTCTTTTTCATCTTCTCATCGAGCGCGAATAGATCGATCTCCGATTCCGGTAAACAGGTGCTTCTCCCACACTTGGCAACGATTTGCCCAATTTATCCCCGAGCGCTGGATCGCGTCGCGGCAACAACTGCAAACCACCTCGTTTGTTCCAACGACAAATTTTACGGCTGCAGCAGCGGCAGCCTCGAGGCATGAAATTTTAATTAAAAGAAAATTCCTTAATTAGTAGATAAGGATCGATATCTTTTTCAAGCCGGCGAAGCGAGAAGATGTCCTTGCCTCGATCCTGGCTTCGTCGAGCCTATATACCGTACACGTTATTATTATTATCATTATTACTATCATTATCGTTATTACTACACACTTAAATACAGCTCAGAGATACACCCGCTTCGCGTATAACATGTACATGCGACTGCACACGTATGCAGTCAAGACTTGATTTTTATTTTTTTTTTCTGTTGCCACGGAAATAAACGCGGACAGACAGGCTATAATTAAGATTGATCGTGATCGCTGCGGTTATAAATGCGATTATAATAGGCGTCTCGTGCGCTTCGCTGCAGCCGCGTTCGCGCTCTATTCACATGAGACCAGCACGCGCACGTTTTTACATAGTAATTGACTGCACATTCCGGACGATCGCCCTGCACTTCGTACAAATCTCTACAGCTCTATCATTTCATATTTCAATACAGTTTCTCTCTCTCTCTCTCTCTCCCTCTCTCTCGTCGTTCTTGTTTCAAGGGATTCAAATTCATCTGCGATAAGGTGAGGAATGGCTCTGGACCATTTCACCTCTCCCGTATTCTCGTATCGTCGAGTTTTGATCTCGAATACCAATGTCGCAACTGTCCAAGGGAGATCGGTATTTTTTTTCAGTCTGTCGCCGACCCTCCTCGTTTCCTTTGAACCTTCACTACGCGCCTCGTGATCCCAACCGCAGGAGGATGCCGCGATATCACTTCCATCCGCCACTCGAGTACCGAGCTGACCTTTGACACAGAAATACAGATTTACGAACCCCATTGTCAACTGGGGTGCGCTGAATTATCGTACCGCATGAAACCTCGATTCGCAGTTCTCATCGCACACCCCGATCATTTACCGCGAAACTTGTTCGCCCCGAACGATCGCCGGTTTTTTCCCCCCATTCGACGGACGGCTTCCTTTTTTTTTCCTCTTCTCCTCGCTCTCACTTCACTCGCTGCCCCGCCAGGGAGCGGAAAATTGTTTCACCCCTTTTCCGCGCCGCGGATGCCCGGCTCTTCTCCCGTTTTCCCTTATTCCTCGACCTCCTCCGCCTCCTCGTCCCTTCTCCACTTGAGGATGAAAAGAAGAAATAATGAGAAGGCGGCATCCGGGTGCGGGTGCCGCGTCGAGACGAGACCGTCGACGGTGGAGAAGAGTTCAGAGGCCTCGTCGCCGTCTGACCTTAGAACCCCTGGACTTGGTAAATACGCGTGTGATTTATGTCGGTGCGTGATACGGGGTGTTAAACCTGTACATCCAAACTAATGACCCTTCCTACAGCGGTCGTTGTACTCCGACGATGCGACGTTCCGTCAAGGAAACCGAATGACGTTCGAGTAATCAGTGAAGCCGGTGTGCGACTGTCGTTCTCAATTTACAACCCCGCACCCACCGCGGGGGAACTGTCCTAGATTCGGAAATATCCCGGGCTCGTCTAGCTCAGGGAAAGGAACCACTTTTGCGGTTCTTATTTAGTCAACACCTGACGGTGCGTGGAGCAGCCCTGTCTACCCTAAACTTCGCACCTTTGAGAAAACGTTATTTATGGATGTAATTATGTGGATGCGAAGTGAAAGCTCACGTTATTAAAGCGCGCGTCAGGATTCACGCTCGAGGAAAGTTCCTCGCGTATTTTCACATTCCGCGTATTTCAAACAGCTTAGCGTTTAATTTTTGGCTAAGTTTAAGCCGCGGGCGCCGGATGAAGAGCGCTAAGAAGGCTTGATTTCCTAGCGTCTTTGGCAAAGGGGAGAAGGTTCGCTTCTATCTTCTTCGGCTTCTATTCCCACGTGGCTGACGATGAGATGTAAACTGTAAGTGGACTATGGAATTTACCCGGGGAACACAATCAATGTGCAACCTCCCCCCTCCCTAAAATGGCGGAGATTACCTCCATCCAATCAAGGATCCGTTTTCAGGAGCAATTCTGCGAATGGCATGAATTGTTGATCCATAAACAGCTTGCACCAGGCCGCGTTTCTGCAGCTCGATCGACCCTCCGAGCTAGGCGGTGGATAATCGCGCCTCATTAAGCCGGTATTAGCTAATTAAGCAATAAACCTACCTCGTCGGCTAATTGGCGACAGCCCGAGCTCTTCCTGCGGGTGACGATGGGCCGTCAACCTCGGTCAACGACGGCCATCGGCTGTTCTAACTTTATCTCGGCTTCGTTTCTAGTTTCACATGATGCGAGCGGTGTTGAGATATTCGGACAGGATCGCTGCTGCAAATTGAAATATCAGAATCGAAGACGATACAAAATGTTGCCGCGTTTTGTCGTCGGGCGAGGTTGAAATTCCGAATTTGAGAAGTTCCGAAAGCGCAGTATTCGAAATTATTTAGCGACGAAACTTAAAGTAAATATATCGAACTTGGATGAAACGTCAAAGTTTCGCATGGGCCGAAACCCGAGGTTCTAAAGTTCCGAAAGGACAAAACGCTGAAAAGGCGAAACTCCGACGAGTTAAAGTTTTCAGCGTGCGAAAAGGAGAAACTTTAAAAATCTGAAAAATCGAAATTCCGAATGATCGAAGATTTTCAGTCTTGTGAATTTCTGTTTTTGTGAAATTTCACCACTTTGGAATTAGGCGGAATTAGGCGTTTTCGGAACTTTTAAAATTCGGAACGCCAATCCCGCGCCTTTGTAGTGCGCTTTGAAATCTCGTATAATATTCGGGCATAAAACGATCGGTTGCGGTCGGAAATCGACCTGTTACTGCAACACAGTGTTCTATAAATTGCAGCTATTGCTTTAGACAATACGGATTTTCGGTTTTCGGTTTCATGTGATCAAGTTGGCTCTGGTTACCCACATACCTTCATTACTGCATACCTGCATATGTTGTACCACACTTGCAAATTCATGTTCTAAATGGGGTATTTACTCTGACCACGGGGTGCTGCCCGGAAATTTCTGCCCGAAACTAAACTAATTTAAACTATCGATTTCATGCCTGACGTTACACGTATTATGTATGTTCATATTACAATATGTGTACACAAACTCGCTCTGCGGTGTTTACGTGCAAATTTTTCCGCCACCACGGGCGGTCTGCGAGGCCTTTAATTTGCATTATAAAAATTTGAAATGACGTCAAGATATACTTAAAATTACGAAATATTTATCAAAGAAGAAAGCAAGGGTAGCTAATGAAATGTTTAGCAATCCGACAGTGGGTAAAAAAATCCACACCAAATACCGGTTATTATACTATCTTAAGGAAAACTTGATGAAACAGGGTAAGAGATTGTTTGACTCTTCTTGTTTCCCGGGCGAGTAAGAGAGAGAGAGAGAGAGAGATGGATAAGCAGTGAGAAAGGGGTGGAAATACTTAGCGAGGGGTGTTTTTCTTCCTCCAGAGAACGTTGCTCTTTCTCTCTCTTTCTCTCTCTCTCTCACTCTCTCTCTCTCTCAAGTTTTACACGGAGAATTTGAAATTGGCCTCGTCTTCCAGCAGACCAACAACTATCTCGACGACGTTTCTTATTTGTCAGACTCGGCGTGGCGGCGTGCCATCGCATCGAGACGACGCTTCGACGACGACGGTCTAAAAAGGTTAGCCAGGTTCACGTTGTAAGGGGGGTGAAGGGGGTACCGGAGCAAAGTTTCAATCCAACTTTCCAGCTGCTTTGTACCCTCTCTACCTCGGGGCTTTTAATGCATCTCGAATTCGCTAACCAAATAATTGTCCCCACTCTTTCACTTTCTCCCTCTCTCTCTCTCTCTCTCTCTCTCCCTCTCCTTCTACCTGCGGAGCGCAAGTTTCTAACTTCAGGCAAAAACCGTTCTTAGGGAGGGAACGTCCCTTGATGGCCAAAGGGGCACCAAATGCCCCGTCTTTTCATTTACGGAGTTTTCATTTCTCCTTGTTCGAAATTAAGAGGTATTAAAATCGGATTTAAGTATATTCTGGTTATTCACCAGTTCCGCACCAATGCCTTCGAGCATTCGCGGAAGCGATGATCTCGTTGTTCCTCGTACCACCTCCTGAGCACTGGCATCTGAGATCCAACTGATTCTGAGATCGGATCAGGGATCGTCGAAGGGGGAGGGATGTGGTGATCCACCGATCTCTTCCGAAATCATAAATTTCTCCACGCATTTTGGACGCTGAATAACCCTCGTTCCTCAGCACATACAGAGACTTCAATTTCCTGCCACGGTGTTCACCAGATGAAAGACATAGAATGGTTCGAAAGTATCGGTTTATCGAATTGCGAAGGAGTGGAAATCGTTCAGGGAGTCTTGGCCATGCAATATCACAAAATTCGAGGGTGAATGCCTCTTATCTTCGATCTCATCATCCCGCTTGGTGGCACGTTTCAGTAAAGTATGTATGCGTGTTCACACATTTCCCGTCATATGGTGCCCGTAGTACCTAAATTGTTTTTCCGCACACCCTTCGATAGACGGTAAAAAGAAGAAAAACCCGACGCCGAACGATCGGCCCTTGGGGTCCATGAAGTACAAGATACAGCCCGGCTAATTAGTCCGTTTTCACGAATGACGATACCTTCAGTTATCCTCGAATATCCTGGAATTGTAAAAACGTTTCACCCAAGCACGATAGGCGGTATTATCGCGTATCTACAGGTTGACGAACGTTCGTCGTGAGCCGCGGTGACATTTTTCTGATATCTCAACGCGCTTCGAAGAAGTCTCGCGCAACATGAGATGAGGCCTAGCGTCAGGGGAGTGTGGGAAATACCGAGTCCATTTCATGTCTGACTGAGCTAACGTGACAGCCGTCGTCCATACGCCCCCCCCCCCCCCCCTCCTCTCTCTTCTTCCTTTTTCTCAACCCGCGTCCTCCAATATCACGCCGCAAGGAAAAACATGCCACACTTCCACACTCCTCTCAACCACGCAGAGTCCGTCATCGCGGATCGCATGCAGAGGTCGCGAGCAAACTTTTACGACAGTAATTGCGTGCATAGTTTGAGCACGGAGAAAAAGCACGGCGTGTTCGACGTCGCGATGTATCGATCAGAATTATTTCGCTAACGATACCCGGCCGATGGAAGCTCGAAGCTGATCGGCTGTTGGCTCAGGGCCACTTGATGCTCTTTTCGGTAAATCCTTGCTAATTTAGCCCGTCGCTGTGGAAGTTTAATGAACAACGCAGTTCAACGGCAAAAACAGTAGGAAGTTTTGGTTTCGGCAGAATTAACGGAAGGGGTGATCGAAACGGAAATTTCGACGTGATTTGAATGAATGTACAAAGCTACCCATGCTGCAGCTGTCTTCATGGGATGAATAATTAATTGAAATGGCGAATGAATTCAGTGTTATTATCGCCGGGGATTAACCACCCGACAAATCAACATTCGTTTGATAAGGGGTTATATCTAGTCAGGATTTTATACCGAAAATCGACTTTGTCTTTTTCACATTTATTTCATTTTCGTAAAGTACATGCATCCAAGTATATGCACAGAAAGTTTCACGTCGACCCGACAAATATGCTCGAAGTTACGCGTACATTTGCAAAGACGCCCCGGAACGTATTAAAGTGCTTTTGAAACTTTGAACGCGCTTTTCTCAAAACTATTTCAAAGACGACGAGCACGATTTCTCGGAAACGGCTGAACCGATCAGTCTCAAATTTTTACCCAAACTTTATGAATATATTTTTCAGTCCTTGACCTAAGGTTTTTTCTCGCTGACAAATATTTTCCATTTCATAAACAAATTGACGCAAAAAATTTTATGGAAAATTCTGATTTTTAATTAAAAGACCAGATAATACCTTATACCAACTAAATCTTTTTTGTTTTTTCCCAAGACGCCTTTTTTTCGTGCGTGGTGCTCCCAGAGATCGGCTATAGCGGCTTTAAAAATCATTATTTCTGCAAATGAATTGAAATGTCTCTTCGTTAAAAATTCTCGAAGAATCGCTCATATCGGCCTCCTGACCAGGTATAACCCCTTAATCAGCTACTCGGAGGCACAACCGCCGCCTGCACGCTCGCGTGATAACGTTTCAACATTTTTTCCTATCTCGGATCAGAAATTAACACCTCAAACTCGGTGTTGCTCGATTGGCGTAGGACGGCGCGCAATAACCGAAATAATAGACGAACTTTTCTTTTCCATCTCTGACAAAATCAGACCACCATATGTGTATACGTATAAATAATCTGCTCAGAAACAGTAGAGTCTTCTCTCGTTATCAGGCGAGTTTGGGACTGCCGGGGAGGAGCAGCGGACGGATCCGGGACTCACCCCGCATGCATGGTACGGACACGTCGCGTTTATTGGTCCCCGCGTGTGTGGGCGCGATACACGGATCGGCCGGTAGATTTATCTTCCCTCCGAGCCCCCCCCCCCCCCCATACCCTTTGGCAGTGTGCCGCGCGTGTTGAATTTCAGACAAATTACTCAGCGTGGCCGGCACGCAACGTGTAGAACGCGGGGAGAGCGGGCAGAGCCCGATGGAGAATCGGAGAATTAAACTGCCTAACGAGGGTTTCCAACACCCCCGTCACCTTCAGATCGCGCCGTACGTTCCGCGTAGATACACCCCCGCTGTACCCGGTCTCAATCAGTTTCCCCGCAAATTCGCGGCTCTGTCTGCTAAATACTCCCAACTCCGTCTCAATCCCTCTCTCGTCCCACCGTCCGCGGACCGAGGACGTACCGAAATCCGAATGATTATTACGCCCGGGAATTATTATAATAATCCAAAGCCCCGCGGCGAGGTTCGATCGAATATTCATCGCTTCGACGTCGGGATCTTTTACATTCAAATTTCGCTAATTCCTATCAGGTACCTGTTTGCGATTTCGAGACTGTCGACGAATCGAGGCTCGTTAGAAGATTGTAACACGGATGAGTTTTGCAGGACACTCGCTCGAGTCCGTCCATCTTCCGTGCCTGCGTTTATACACTCGTAAACCTGATCGGGCAAGGCACGGGGCGGTAGCAACGGCATCCTTTCCCAAGTTGGATGTAATGACCGGACCGTACCAGACGAGGCAATCGATCTAGGCCTGTCCGTCTCCACCCGACGGTTCTCTGCCACGGCGCCAATCTGCGGATACCGCAAACAGACCTCCCCTTCCATTCCCTTCCAACCCTCTGCAACAATGTAGACCCATCGCAACAGCTAGCCGACGCAGTGTATCGGTTTCGCTTCGATGCTGTCCGGAAACGGTCGTTGCTATCTCTCTCGTATATCTTTGAGATGCCGGAGGGAGAAGAGATGAAAGGAATCGATTGACGTGTGGAGACTCGATTTTTTTTTATGTCATTCAACCTACTTAATCCGGTGGGGAATTTAGCGTAGCCCGGTACTTTGACCGCCATATCAGGCTAATTTTACTTATTCAAGATCGAAAACGAAGGAGTAAATATTAGGAGTACAGTGTTTGCGTCTTGAGGTGTTATTTATGGTTAATTTCCCGCAGTCATGTAGCGCGTACAGCCTGTAATATTATATCGGATGGCGCGATTGATCGCCGTCGGCTTAACCAGTTAAATCGAAATTAGTATTACTCACCCCGACGGCGGGACTAGGATGAGGAAATTTCAATCCGAGTACCAATATATAGGGAATTAGGGTAAAATTGATCAAGGACCGTGCAAAGCCAATTCTCCCACGGTAATCACTTGAGTAAGCCGAAAGATTTGTACGACTAAACCAGCGAACCGAGGATCAATTTCTTGATTCGCAATTGTAATTACGATCTTAATTACAAATTTCTAATTATCAAATGAAAGTCGCGATGTAATTGTGTTCAACAGATTTAACTACGCGGATTACACGGGCTTGTAGACACCGTTTACATCATTTTTTTTTTATTTTTTTTCGCCTGCTCGAAACGTCGCGACAAAAATATTTCGCGTTATTTCAAATGTAGAGCAATTTTTTGATTTTAAAAAGCAGTGCGGAGAAACGCTGGTTCTGTATACATATATACACATACACGCTGTAGATACTGACACAACTACACATATTTATACGTAAAATATCCAGCGAGCCCTGCCGGCAAGAATTGGGCCATTTCTCCGTATAAGCGCTGCCGGTGTGAGGGTATAAGGGAAAATTTAATTCAAGCAGAGAAACGTGTAAGCTCCTTATTGTGAGAGCTCGGGGTCCTCTTTCCTTCCCACCGTCGGGGGGTGGAGGGAGGGGCTGACTTGCTCTTCCCAAGTTCGGCGTATGCGTTAGGTATACGTATATATCGTTTAAACAAGGATCCCAACCCGCATTCAGCTCCTCCGGCATCCCCGCACCCTCGCCAAATTGTTACCAGGGAATAATTATTATTGTTTCGTTATTATACACCGGTGCGTATCTCCCACCGAATTCTATGTAAAACAAATTCTAAACTTCCACCATCCCCCCTGCAACCCCTTGTATACGTGTACCTATACAACATTTTTTTCCTCACTCTCTCTCTCTCTCTCTCTCTCTCTCTCTCTCTCTCTCTCTCTCTCTCTCTCTCTCTCTCTCTCTCTTTCTCATTTACGTGTTATATCGTAATACCCTGCAGTGATCACTCAGCGCAATTCGTTCGTTGGTACTAAGGCACAAAGTCTGGGACGGCTATCTGTCTCAAGCAGCCACTCCGCCTTCTTCACTACCGCTTCACCCCATCCTCGTTTTCTTTCTCTTTCTGGTCCCCGTCTCTTCAGTCTCGACGTTTTCGGACGTAACCAGCCACGCGGTAGGGAAAAACGAGGCACACCGGCTGCTGGTGCAGAGTCTTCAACATCACCTTATTGTTTCTTTATCAAGCCCAGCCGGCACCGAGGCTTCCGGAAATTTCACTATTTCTCAATATCTTTCTATTTCCAAAGCGCAATATCACGTACACGTCCAGGCTTAATCGCGCCATTCCCTCGATATCCTATTTTCGATACTATTTGCGGTTCGACGGTCGGATACTTCTATTCTTTCACTCGTTCTTTTTCATCATATCGTAGTTTTATTTTATTTATTTATTTATTTTTTTTAAACGATTTGAGGGGCTATATTTCCGACGATGCATCCCAATAATATTGTTCCGGTATCGTGGAGTTTATTGGTAGTTGTTACCGATCCCAGACTCCATATATCGACCGGCAAAAACGGAAAAAATAAAAACTACTATTACATCTGTCACTAGATCTAACGCATCGACAAAAAATTTTTTTACTCATCAACGATAACAATTCAATCACCATATTAAAAGAAAAAGTTTAATTTCGCTGTGTAATTAATTTCTCTCTCAACTTCATTCAAACCGTTTACCGACCCCGAAAACCGTTTACCGACCCCTTACGAAATTCCGGCTATGCACGGTAGCTGAGAGCTTCTGGTACATATCCTTTGGATAGTCGTATACACGGATACGTATAACGTTGAATGAGCAGGAATTTACGTCGAATCGAATCTAAATGTATCAATGAATGCACGCGTACGGTTAGAAATGCATGTACATGAATCGTGTGTATCGTAATAAGTAAGATGGGAAGATAAAGGTGAAGGTAGAATCTAGACTGCAGGAAGTATAACAATAAGCAACGAACGCGTACCAACTGATGGAATTGAACTTCTGCAGTCTCGACATTCCAACTTAGCCTTTAATTAATATCATAATCAAAGGGGTGGTGTGAGGTGGGAAGGGGCGGGTGAACCACCCGCGTAAAGGTTGAGGGAAATTGTTGCCCAGAGACGAGGAGAGCAATTTCCTTTATGCAGAATTCAGGTAGAAAGGCAAGCGACGATTAGGTACAGAGGTATAGAGGCATGAGTTTTGCGACCTCGAGGATCGGAGTTCCCTCGAATCGAAATGGCACCAAAGCCCGTCGCGACACGCGAGCCTCGGATATTGTAATTTGTAGCCATACCTGGATTCGTATGGGGGGGGGGGGGGGGGGGCGAGTTGTTGCATGTCGAGTGCTTCGAGATCTGAAATTGCTTAGATAAAACAAGATATGACCACGGCTGCGGAGGCCGCGCGTATTACGGACACGAAAGGACGTGAAAGCTCTAAACCTCTCATTACGCCCCCGTGGAGCAAACGGGTTCTATACTTTCGTGCGTGATTTCAATTCAGATATTCCAGATTTCTCATACGCCTAGCGCGTCAATCATCGGACCAGATGTTTGTCCTGGTTAATAGGACGAAGGAGGAAGGATGAAGGACTAGAAGAGGGTAGATTAGACAGGATTATTTACTAACCCGCGTTCGGTTTCATTTATCGACCAAAGTGGATTTCAAAGGAATACGTCAAAATAATTACACGCTTCACGGCTCGAAAGACCTCGAGGATTTTCTCATCTTCCGTCGCCGACCGCGGCTTGGCATTTAATTTTTGGTAAAATTCAGTCGGCTACGGGGAAAAAGGATCGTTGGAGTCGCGCGTTGAGGAGAGAAGCGAAAAGTCGGGAATACACCTCGCCGGCTTTTCGTACGAAGGAAGGAAAAAAGGCACGGAAAAAGGGGAAATGAACAGGAAAAACCTGGCTTTGACTACGAACAAAGTGACGATTAAAGTGAGGAAAGGTGAAACTGACTTGCCGAGGCAAATGAGTCCGAAAGAGGCGTACGTTTCAACCTGCAATTTTACTTCAAGGAGCTATCCTGAGAAATCAGACCACGCGATGATGCACCAGAGATTGATCACCGCGTTGCGTCATCTACGAAGCAGACGGCTTTTAACGGTGGTCTGAAAAGAGAGGCCGCGATCGCTTTATTTTGAGTTCAAAGTAACGGCGTGCCTCTCGGGATGGTGTTTAAAAATAATTTCCTAAGCGTTTAACAGCGAGAGGTGGATTTTATCTGTCTATCAAGTCTACGCGAGTGTTTCTATATCCAACCAACCAACGTTCACTGACACGCGGCTTCAAATAATACCGCAGCCAGTTGGTTTGCCTGTGTGAAAAAGAATTCTCCATTTGTAGGGACAAGTCGCACGAACGGCAGAACTTGTGTCACGAGCCCTGCAGGGGTTGGCAATTTGCGGCTTATCGGATCGCGAGTAGAGACCGACTGACTACGTTCCGGCGTTTTTCAGTTCCGGAACGCGATGCGAGCGATCGAAACACCGCCATCCGACCCTTATTTACGCCTTCCGCAGATCGGATGGAGCGTGTTTTTCGCATTTTCATCGTCTTTTATTATCCACCACCCTTCGCCCCGTCTTTCGTCTGCGATGGTAATATTTCACAATTACCCCGCTGTCCGGGAGTTCGGGAGTCCCAGGAGTTTGAGTTGCTTGTAATGTTAGTACACGGGGCATTCCATGACATCTCGATCAAAATTCTACGTCGACATCTCGGATTAGCTTCATAATTTTTTGTATTAAAGTACATGAGGAAAAATGCAATTACAATTTTTTCAGAAATTTTCCACCCAGCGTATCTGAAGTATGATTTATAAACTTGACGAAAACCCCAACTTTGTAAAATCTGCAAAAAATGTAGAAAAATTTTATAAAATATAAATGTAAATATTATCACAATATATTTGATTCCCTGTAAGTCTCGAAATCAACATTTTCCCATATTATAATGAGGTTTTATGTTCACTGTGATGTCAAAAATCCAATCAAATAATAATCATTTTTTTTTCTCATTTATCTCACGAAGTTACAAACTCCCCATCTTCTAATAGGTCTCAAAAATTTTGTTATGTTGGGGTTTTATTACAAGTTTTTGAATTACACTTTAGACACGCTGGATCGAAAAGTTCTGAAAAAAATGTTGACTGCGTTGTTTGCTGTGTTCTGCCATACAAAAAATTTTAAGATCAATCTCAGACATCAAGGTGGAATCTTGATCGAGATGTCATGGAATGCCCCATACATATAACAAACAAGCTAGCCGTGCAGTGCAGGCAAAGATACGGCGGTGAGAACGCCCATTATAATTTATATTTGCAATGTAAAGACCCGGGGAACTGTATCGTGTAGGCAGAGAAAAAGAATCTGACGTATAAAATACGCCTCTACACGTGTACGAATTTCGAGAGTTGTCAGTCGTTCTCTCCAAGCGAGAATTACAGGCTGCTCTTTTGTACCAACTCTGCTCCTGGCACTCCATATTCTCCGCGTACAACGTCCTAAATACTTCCCTTTGAAACCTTAATTCCACCGTCAAAAGCTTATGTTGCGAACATTTTTTTGGTCAATTTACTCGATTGTGAGAGTAAATCAACTTACCATGCCAAGTAATTTTTTTGGCGGGTAGCTCGATGAAGCGACACTGAAAATGGACATTGTTCGCATTCACTCTTCGTCTATTCCATTATACGTCACTTAATTCCTGCAATAAATCGTTGCATAGGTTAATCACTCTTTTGTTTCACTCGATGACTGATCAGCACGGTGTAGGGGTGCAGTAGGCTGCGAACAGTCTCTTTCGCTTTCTTTCGTTACACTTACTCCGGTGGTGTGCAGTAGATGGCAATTAAACTGATTGCACTCCTCTCGTGCACGCGGGCGTTTTCTCTCTTTGTTAGAGCTGTTGAATGATAATTAATGCCAATGAATTCCGGAGCCCAGACCACCGCCGACGTATAACCGAGAGGTATGAGATATACTTACGCTGCCTAATATTTACGCCCCCGACTGTTCACAGTTGCATTACAGCGAATTTCGAATTACATTCGAACCAATCGTAGTCGCGCAAGAACAATCTCGCATTACTGGAAACATAGCCACGTTTTATTCTCGCTCGGTGACACCGATCCCCCGTAATTCCTGTCATTTGCAGTCTAAAAAGGATTTGCCGAGGCGTTAATTCGAGAGCCGAAAATCGTTCGCTCGACCGAGTCCGGTACTTTTTCCACCCTCCTTTAGTCCCTCTTCTCTTCTTTCCGCAACAATATAAACGAAGGTCCGAAGGCTGCGACATTGGGTTAGCCGGGCGAAAAGCCGTCGCGGAACGTGTAACGTCTTGGGGTTATAAAGGGAAACTCTTTGTGGATTCGAGCTAGGAAAAACATCGATGGGGGGCCTGCAATGACGGCGGTGCGTGCGGTCGGAGAACGTGGCTCTCTGGGGAGGAAAGAATTAGGATAGTTTCATCGAAAGTGGGGCGTCAGCTATCGCCTACTGGTGGATGAAAGGAAGAACGGGGGGACACGGAAAAAAAACATCCCAGAGAAAGAGAAGAAAGATACAAGTTTAATTTAATGGTGCAATAAAAGTTGCCGCGAAGTAATTTCACATTTCACTGAGTAAATTAAACTATCTACAAGATTGCTGAAATCCCGCCTTCTTCTTCTTCTTCTTCTCCCTCTTCTTCTGCTTCCCTGAGAGGGTGAATCAACACTCAACGCCCCACTGTTTCTCATTGTCAAACCATTTTCGCTGCTAGCAGCTCGAATAAGAAACGTGGGCTCAACCCACTGCATCGTTGCAGTTTCGAACGATTAATTATCGCTTGGATAGAAGGGTGGCGGAATTCGACGGCCATTTAGAACGAAGAATTTACATAAGGGCGTCACCTCGGCCGTATTACAGGCCGAATCCCCGGAGCATTATTTCATCGTAGAAATGCTCGATGCCACGTACGTCGACAGGTGGCAGACGTTAATCTAGGAGAGAGAGCGAGAGAGAGAGAGAGCACCTTCGGGGTCTGACAGGAGCTCGTCTCGGGCTATGGAAAAGAGAATATAGTGAATATGCATAAACAGGAAATCGGAGAACCCGAGAGAAACAACGTCGATGTAGCGGCAGGAATCTTGGAAAGGCTCGGGGAATCCCGCCACGACGTCTGTATTTCGCTCCACGCGTCCTGCGAAACGTGAACCTAATAACAAGCTGACAAATGACGTTGTCAAAATGTTACTCTGTCGTTTTACACCCCAGGACCTCGCTCCATAGTCTGTCGACGATCTTATTCCTCCTTTCGACACCCAGACGTCACTCTTATCCCACCTCAACGATCAGTTCTCCAGTCCCTCATTTCTTCAATTTCAAACCCGTCGATCCAACACGCTGGCGTCTTCCTCATCCTGAAGCGAGCAATTTCTCGTAGAAATGGATGAGACGGGGTTATCGAAAGTCAAAATAGTGGGCTATTTTTTCCGCCTTCCTACCCGTCACGTGGTACCTGCGTGCTTCTGCACTTCGCTGCAATGCCCTTTCCGGCCGCTGGTGGTACGTCACCGCGTGCTGATGGTGAAATTATTGCGACGCGCTGAGTGAGTAAAGTCACGTAGTAGGCAATGGGAGACGAGGCAAGGCGAGCGGAGTCAGACCATCCCGTCCCATGCCATCCCATCCCATTCCGTCCCTTTTCCTCTCGTACTCCCTTCATCCATCCCGAGTTGGTCTGAGTACTGCATGGGAATACCAGTCGGTGGTGAGGAGGCATCCAAAATTATAATGATTCTCTCGGCTTTCCTCAGCACCCGCCGTAGCTGGCTTGCTCGTGTGTCGGTAGGTGCCGCGTTACTCTGAATAATGCAAAGACACCCAGCCTCTTTATGAATTTTTATGCTGCATCCCGACGAATCAAGGATCAGGCCTGATCCACGTGCAGACTGGTAACTCCGTTTCAAAATTCGAACCAGACAGCAACGCGGCAACATCCACCTCCGTCCTCGACCACCCAGCCGCATGCCGCTCGCCAATCGTATCGGGTTACTAGAAACCCGAACTATGCGCCCGCCTGCACCTGCCTGCATTTTATCCTTCGCCTCTTCACTTCCTGCAGTTTACTCGTCGTTAGTCATCGGATCGTCGCCGGATTATATTGCGGGAATCGAGTTCAATCGCCCGGTAACATTTCAATCGCTAATACTTGGTACACAGCTTTTGTTCCATGTAAATTAAGGCCGCAGTCCGTCTAGAAAATTTCACTCAACTTTTACCCTCTGACTAGCATCAATCGAACCAACCCAGCGTGAAGTTTTCGACTCATCGAGCTAGATGAGATCCTTGATAGTGCAGTTGGCGAGTAAGTGATTCCTCGAATGGAGAGGATGAAGGTGGCGGGGCATGGCGAGATGGTGGGAAAAACAAAACACTTTGAGAGTGAAAGTATACGTATAGCTCGCGGGGAGATTGTTGGGCAAATTGTGGCAATGCCCTATCACTAAGTGGTATAGCTAATAAACTTTAACGCCCTCCTAAAAGTTTGCGATAACAGTAGGTACCGACCACCCACACCAGAGTTGAGAGTTGGCACTGTACAATGTACATAGAAGCCCGGTGGAAAAGCTCCTCGGTTTTCTTATCTGGCATGCCCTGGTGCATTTGCATCTATTGTGATAACCATTTACATAAGAGGAATCTCGATGGTCTCGCGGTCGGTTGAATTCGCAGTCGGATGAAAAGCTATCTCTCTCTCTCTCTCTCTCTCTCTCTCTCTCTCTCTCTCTCTCTCTCTCTCTCTCTCTCTCTCTCTCTCTCTCTCTCCTCTCTATCTTCTTAAAGGGTGCAGGTTCCTTGATTCGCTCACGGAATCCTCTTAGCCCCCGGACATAATGAGTGCCTTCGGGATCTCCTTGAGCTAGCTGAATAAACGTTGTTTCCATCGAAAGCGTTACTCGCTAAACTTTCCCAACTTTCCTATACCGCCGCGGAATTAGGGTACCTCGTACATTGAGAAGGCGGCTAACGCCGAATACTCGTCGACCTAGAACCAAGGTCTTCGAACAGCTCACCGTGCAATTTCCTCTCACCTCTGGTCGAAACTGATTTCCACCAGCAGTGGCAGTGATTGGCGTTTGCTCTCCCTTGTTCTCCACTTCCCTTCGCGCTGTCAGTTGGTCGATGTTTATTTAGTGCGCACGTCGCCTTACGCGGGGGGCGGTGCGAAGTGAGGGAAGAACTGAACAGACACCGAGAGCCGAGAATTAGCCCCCGATGCAGCCTCTCTGATTATTTCGAGGGAACCGGTTTCTCCGTCCGTCCCCGGATGCGTCACCAATTCATTCGGTTCCACTTTCGTTACCAATCACGGTTATTGCTCGTATTGTTCCCTCGTCTTTGCGACAGCGAGAGTGTTGATTAGCTGGAGAAGCTTTCGCGACCCTTTCCCCCATTTCCTCCGTCCTCGCCGGTTTCGAGGGGTGAGAGTCTCGCTCGGATCGCTCCTAACCCCCCGTAAACTATCTAATACCAAATTGATATCGTACAAGATGGCCAGTTCAAGTAGCGAGGGCTTCTTGAAGAGCCTTTCTGCTCCGCCTTCTCCCCGCTGAAGCAACTCATCCGGTATGCCCTTTGCTTCGCGACGTCCGCATACCTCCCCGCAAGAAACCCAACTTGGAGAGGCAAAGGTTGTCCTGACGATGGCGACGACGGGCAGGCGGTGAGGAAGAGAGGGAGAGGGAGAGGGAGAGATAGGGCGAAAGCTCGTGTGTGCGCAAACACGTCGCAGCCCCCCGACAAGCCCTCGCTTACGTAGGTACGGGGGTTGGCGAGTATTGCTGGATGTACACAAAGCCAAGAGCACGTGCAACTGCCGCGCACGTGTGATCTATGTACCTACGTACCACAAGGTGGAAGTTGTCGGCGGTAGGAACCGAGCAAGAGGCGCTCGCCCGTCGAGAAGGCTATAATTGCCTTGGTGTTGGCAAACAAGAAACTTGCCCAACGTTCAACGCTCAACGTTCAACGGCAAACAACCGTTGACGCATCGCACCTTGCTTTATCCTCTCTCTTGGTTCCCTCTTCCTCTTCCATCTGCCATTCTTCGCTTTCCGATAAGAAGCGCAAATCAATCTTCACGTCTCGATACTTATTGGACCATTCGCGGGAACAGTTACACATTCGATTACTTAGATACCTACCTCCGAATATTTCATGACCGCTATTTCGAAAATAAATATCGACACGTGTCACGTAGGTGGGGCTTGTTTGTAGCTCAATATTATTTTTGAATAAATGGAAAGTCTGGGAACATTGAGATCGCGGAGAAAAAACCTACCCAAGTCTGTCAACTTTGTGAAACATGCCGTTTTGAATCTTCGTTCGTTGGTTTTATTTATTTTTTTTATTTCCACTTCTGCTTCCGAATGACAAGAAGCGTGTTAACGAGATTGAAATTGCCTTTTGATACGCTCGAGATTCGCATTTGATGTATAAACAGCCGGAGTGGCTCCTACCTCCGCGCAGAGCGAAGAAAAGAAAGAGGAGAGAGATGAGATGAGAAGAGGTACGAGTGGGTTTTATCTGCTTAGCTCGAGTGGCGTGGAAGATAAATGGACGCTCACAAGTTAGGTGCCCGCCTACTCGCCTATCTCTGCATTGTTAATATAGATATACCCATACACACCCTGTCCGCTCGACCCAAACCCGCAGTCTACTTACCAGAGCATGAAACTTCGCCGGGAGTGAACGTTTAAATCCCAGTCCGTTTATGGAAATTGGCCAGTTTAGCGGAATGAAAACAAAATTCAAAGAAATGACACTGAAACTCCATTTATCATTCGCACATTGCCAGTTGCACCGATTTTATACTATATTTTAAAAAACATCTTGAAATCCTGCACAGTTCCCTCGTTCGTTGAGGCCTGTATCAGTAAAGATGCTCATTTTATACCGAGACAGTTGTCTCATTTAGCCCTCTGTTCAAGGAACGAAGAAAGGGAAAGGATGATTTCGACAAATCCATACATGGCAAATCCTTTTCTTAACTTATTCCTGCCATTTTTACTATTTATTCACATTCAATCGAGGGTTTGCAAATCGACGAATTCGCTTAAAATATTTTCCTCTCGCATGTCATTTGCTCTCGCGGATTTCTCTCCGTTTTTATCATTCTTTCGCTAGTCCGCATTCCGGATCGATAAGTGGTTTCTTGTCGTGTTTTTTGGAGGTTGTTGGATTTTTTTTTTCTTTTGTTTTTTTCTGGTGGGCGAGTGGATGGGCTAGTCGGAGTGTGGCGAGGCGAAGAGAAGAGAGGCGAAAAGAGGAGGAGAGGGTTATACAGTTTGAGATTCAGCATATTTCTCCTATCCATTATTCATTGTGGGTAGCCTGCCTTCCCTTGTTCTTTTGTTATGTACTTCCTGTACCATCAGGGGACTCTCCTCTCCTCGTCGCGGGGCCGCCGCGCCACGCCGCAACTTGCTTTTTGCATCGGTCCCGGACACGTACAAAACATACACCCCTTATTGTTCGTTGCGGTGGCCATGGCCGAGGCTGAGGGTAGTTATCGTTTATTGAATTCGACCTTTGAGCGTCGTGAACAATTTTTTTCACGCCCCCGCCCTTTCTTCCTGCATACGTAATTTCACCCGCGACTTTGCGAGGGGTATCAATCATTTCGACTTTTTTCAGAATCGGTTCATACCTCGACTGTCGATTTTTGCTCCTTTCCTGCTTACGTAACAAGGTACATCGTTTCTTCTTTCAGCTTACACAACGTCATTGGATACCTAAACGTAGCGAATAATTTTTTATTTTTTTTTGTCTTGCTTTATTTTCAAGATATATTGCCTACGAGAAAGAAAGATGGATCACATACGGTATCTGAAAATTTATAACCACGCGATAACCTGACAGGTGAATTATCGTCTGAAACCAATAGTCAGCTAAACGCATGATTTATTCTCACCGTTCTATGTAACCGATCATTCACGGTAAGATCATCACGATTGGATCCCGATTATATCCAGGAAAGAAAAGTAATGAAACTTTTTCTTTTCGCCCGAATATTGTATCCGAGATGTGGAATTTTTCATGACTGTGTTCATTTGAAATATATATTATATATAATAATTGCGTTACAAAAAAAAAACTAAGATTAATTTTTCGTTTGTCATCCTGTTTTAATCTTTCTTTCTTTTTTTTTTTGTTTGTTTGTTTTTTTTTTTTTTTGTAACACGCCCCAGGCGTATTTTTCAATTTATCCTCAACTCGAGGGTTTGAGAAAAGTAATCGTAAAATTAAAATGGCAGCAAAGGTTATAGGGGTGGGAAAATACAGGAAAAATAAAAAATATGCCGAGGATACACGATGTAAGCTGTTTATATATTATATGATATACACTCGGCTTTGTGAACCTCGTAACATTTCATAGATCGTGAACGGCGTAGGAGGATGGGAATTTTAAATTCAGCTCCTCAAAGGGACTCGAGGAACTGATTTCGCCCGGCATTGAAATTGGAAATTGAAAATTGCAAGTCGGCCGAACGAAAGGGATTCACGTCCGCGTCGATATATCCGGTCTCCTGCTTGGGGCTATTAAATAGCCTCGAATGATTCGATCAACATCGTTGAAAATGAGAGCCGTCAACTCGTTGTCACCGGGCCAACGAAAGCAGGGATAAATCTACCGGAATGGAAAGTTATAGGAAATCGAGACGGATTCCTGCCGCTGGGAGTTCGGATTAGCTCGCGGCCCATTGAGTATTAATTGCGAGGGGTAAGTGAGGTTCGAACACGTTTCGGCAGCCCATAAAACCCTGAAAACCACCCCTCATAGCGCCACCCCGAATTGCGACGCCGCCGGGTCCCGGGCGCCCCGATGCTATTTGCACGTCGGGCCCTTCCTTCTTTGAACCCGAGGGAACCCGGAGGATGCGAAATATTTTCCATCGTACGATCCTCCGCCCTTGTCTCTTTCTTATAACGGCATGACGACTCCGCTTCAAAGAGAATTTATAAACGAGTTTTCAGAGCCTGAGACAAAGTAAACCGAACACATCAGGTTTTATCGCCGGATCTTGTAACCGTATCCATCAGGCTGCAATGGCTCGCAGTTTTAAGGGATGGTCTAAAATCTTACCTAATTTTGGAAGCTTTTTTTTACAGAAAATGAATACACTCGAAGCAATTTGAGCTAGAGAGCTTTGTTATTTAGAGTTTCAAGAACATTTTAGAATTTTCTCATCGAAATTAATAACGAAATGGCGGCATAGCGCGTATAAGTAGCGAGCGGCCACGTTATCAATCCAGTCACGCAGTTCCTCGGTCAATTTTTATCCGATCGACTTGAAACTTTGACACAATATTTAAAACTTGTTAATCGATTCGAGCTCGTGGCTAGATTTTTGAATTCAATGTCCGAAACTAAAAGCAGGCATGATTTTAGATCGTCCAAGCTGTTCCCCCTCCCCTAAGACCCGAACAAATAATTCGCCACTCGCGAAAGTTGAACAAACTGCTCGTCGCATAAACAGCATCCCGATTTGAACAGATATCAGAAAACGCAGCGTGTCCTCAGCCTGTCGATGAACGTTAAACGTCCTTCTCTCTTTTTCTGTTGCAGGTAAGTTACGCCGTCAGCGTCTGGATTATTCTCGCAGTTTGACAGTCGCCTCGAGTATGCAAGGAGAGGTAATATTCCTGAGTGCCGGGGTTAGTCTATGAGCGTTGCAGGTGGGACCGAGAGGGTGGCGAAGTTGGCTCGATAGCTGCGATGCTACTTACTTAAAGCACAAACAAACTGCGATCACGAAGAGCCAAGAGGATGAGATAGGACGGGATGGGAGATGGGGCGGGCCGTGGCCACGTGGGCGTTTGATCGAGCTTTCGCAAGCTCACGCGCCCGCCTGTGTGCGTATCTGTACGAGCACGCGCGTAATGTGGGTACATCCAACAGCGAATTACTCGCCCGTGGGATGCCGCCCGGGTGGGCATTATAACGTGGCGGAGTGTATTTACCGTAATATTCGCGACGGTGTCGCTTCTTCGGGGGCTCGAGAGAACAGCCGGGTCGGATATTAATAAAGTTATTAAAGCTCGCGCCCGCCTGCCTGCCTGCCGGACGACCAGTTGCTGGAGCGAGCGAGCGAGCGAACGCTGGGTTCATGGGCGAGCCACTCTTCTTCCCATAAACTGACTTCGGTCCTCGCCGTTTCCACCTTCCTCAAGAACGCTCCGTTAACATTGTCGCGAAGTTTATTGCCGCTCGTATTAGGACCGAATAGTGACATATTAATGTCGTATATCGCCACCGTCGAACATGGACCATCTCGCTCTCCTTCGACCGCGGGCCTTGAGCTTCTCTCCGCGGTTCTCGGATTTCCACCAATCTTCAAAGTTACATCTTATGCACGTCCGTCCCCTTCGGTGTTCTTCTTGGAACCTTGGAGAATCCGTTTGATGTGAAGGCACGGAATAACCTAACCTAATCCGTTTTGCGAGAAAACCGTTTGAGGCACGAGAGAAACGTGCCTTTTTACAAATTCCGAACAGCCATTACACCTCGATTCGCATGCTTGAGATGGATGTGCGTTTACTTCGGCACAACTTATGCAGTAAGATACTGACTAAGGCAATAAGTCTGGCTTTTGAAGATCGTCGCCGGTTTCTCCTCGAGGCATCTTCGAAACAATTCAATTCACGCCTCTAGTATCGTACCTAGTGTTTACAAATCGCTGACGCCGAGGGGTCGACGGTGGCAGGCGTGTAAAAACTGGTCCTTACTCGGGGGATGGTGGCCTCCTCGTGGATCACGATGAAAAGTAAATTAAAAATTACCATAAAGAATGGACTCGACGGGCGTAATCTTAGCCGGAGTATTCCCGGCTCTGAGATATACCCGTGGCAGTTGCTGCAGCGGCGGCCAGAGAACTTCTTATCTCCCCGATTAGGTTGGGGCGTTAAACGCACTGGAAAATCTTGGGGCTGGTATTTAACGGTTCAAGTAATGCTACCCCAGCCCAGGAAAAATCAATGATTTCGAGCTCCGATCAGACCGCGATTTGCCTCCATCCCTCAGTCACCCTCTTTCGCTTCGTACATATATACATGTATATATGTATATTGTACATGGAATGATTTATACATAATATCTATATATATATATATATAGTTCTTACATTTGTGGATCAATATTGCTTTCCTTTTACTCTCTCTCTATATATATATATATAGCGAGAGAGTAAAAGGAAAGCAATATTGATCCACAACTCTAAGAACTCTGACGATCGGAATAAGCTGGAACACAATCAAATTTAGAGAAATCGTTCGTGCTTATAATACAAGGTAAAGCGAACGATTTTCGTGGAAATTACGATAACGCAAAAATAAAAGAGAAAAATTTTCGCTTCCGACAACTGCGTTCCGTGCTTATTCGCGCTCGTTGGTTATCTGGCTTCGATAACGGAAACGTCGCTGTCGACTACACCGAAAACCCATTTTGGGGATTTTTTTTATTTTTTCTATTTTCCTACTGTTTTCCATAGTTACCGAGGGTTCCTACCCTCTCCGAGAACACGAAGAAGGCGCATTTGAATTCAAATTGTACAACATCTCTTCGTTCGGAAAGCATAACTCTTAACAACTTCGTTTGTAGAGCCCTTATTTTATCTTTCATCGTACGCCGGATGTTTATAAAACTTGATAGGCTAGAACTGCGAGAGAGAGAGAGAGAGAGAGCAATTCTTTATATACGGCACTGCCTTGGAAGCGCGAGACGCATATTTATCGTAAGAATTATTTAATACACACTCCGCCTAAAATAAAATAAAAAATCCACCCATCTTCCCTAGTTTTTATTTTAAACGCCCAAGTCTTCAAGCGAATAGATAGAAGAATGCTATTTATATGTATATCATAAGCATAAAAAAAACTTGCCGCGCGGTGGGTTATTGGAGTATCCTTTTTCCCCCCTCACCCCACCCTTTACCTTCTCTTTTTCTCTCCTCTTCGAAGAAAGGAAATATGCAGTATGAAAATTTGCATAACCTGCGATACGCGCTGGGATGCAAGGTGGCTGCAATAAGGTAGTATATAAGGTATTATGAGTATAAATAGCTAGGCAGGGGGAGTAAAAAATAAGATGGCGCTATAACCGGTCTGAAACTGCGGGTGATAAATTTTTCTTCCGAGTCCAACTGTAGGTATAATGTAATATACAAGCGGAGAAAAATTTACGTCAAGAGCAGGTATAACGAATACAGAGGACGTTTTATTATTCTGGCCTGATTCCTCTGCGCAAAATCGAGATAGAAATGAAATTGTTTCCGAGCTTACCGGCAATTCGCAATTGATCATTGAGTGCAGCATCACCTTAACCGTAGTCTTCCAAACTCCGTGGATCACGTTCGAAACTTTTCGTCTAGATCCAATTTAAGTTTTCAACTTTTTAGCGACTTTACTGTACCCGGTTTTCTCTGGCACGAGTACGTATCACGGATTGAGACGTTCACACGTATACGGCAGGCAATTTTGGAGTTTGTAATTAAAGAGGAAAAATCTGTCCGACAATGAAACGAGGATCAAGAAAAAATGCGTCACAGTCTTTGAACGAGACGGAAAATCAGACCTGGAAAACTGATTTCTTGTTTGTAGTTTTCATATTTACCTGGTTTAGAGGCGGGCCGCAAAATTTTCATTTTATTCTTCGTTTCGTTTGAAAAATGGGCTTTGCGGTCTCTGGCGTACGCACCCATGGTGCTAAATTATCGCGCACCATATTACGCGAAAATTTATAGGATATAACCGGGCGAAGTTTCACCGGTAGATATTGCAAGGTAACCAAAGTTTTCGAAACGGTTCTGGATTACCAGCCACTGTAGATACTCCAAGTCGCGATGGACGAATGGGTAGATGGACGAGCGTGTTACGCTGTCCCATGAGGCGAGGGATATCCCGAGTTTGCACCATAAAACCCTCGACTCAATTAAACAAGCTTCTCTAATTACAGAGTAAAACCACTGTAAAAACCTGTAAAAAGCAAATTTTTTCATGAAAGGAAAGGGAAATGACATAATAATATTTAAGAAAGTTACTAAGCATATATTTAAGTATAATACAAAAAGTTACCATCACTGAATATTAAAAAAAATGGTGACACTGGAGCCATTCTCGCGAGACATGCGACACGCAGTGTAACTGGTGCAAATATGAATCTAGAAAAAAAATTACTCACTCTACATATTAATATCTACAGAAAAACAGTTAATTCAAATATTATTTGCTAACAAATAAGTGCCCGTTCTTTCGTCGAAAATTAGACATTTTCATTCAAGTACTCGCCAATTACACAAAAATCAATACTTTAAAATGCCCTAGTATGTCTCTAGCTATAAACATGTATATTAAGTAGTTTGCACCAGTTACACTGCGTACCGCAGAATTCAACATCAAATACGATTATCTTATTATCTTTGGTGCTATCCGACATTTTTTTTTTTTTTAAAGCACTTTTGTTTCTTAAAGTTGTCTTACCTCTTGATTCTCTCGAACAAATAACACAGCGTGGAACAAAAATCTTTGGTACGAGACCGAAATTTCATCGTCTTTCTCTTTCTATATTTCATTTCATTTTATTTATTTATTTATTTATTTTTCTCGACTGAACTCGAGTTTGATATCCTCCAGTAGGTATGTACATATAGGTAGGATATTATAAATATTTATGTCTTCCAAAGTGACGAAGTTCGAGATGTTCCTGGCACTGCTGGCGGTGTATATACAAAAGTTGTATAAATATCTTGACGCGCGTAAAATGTTCAGTAGGTAATAAATAATTAAGAAAATTTACGATCAAGTAGAAATTTGTTTGCGAAAGCATATAAATGGCAGCAGAAGCGAAAGCATAAGCAACAGCGCAGGTAAAGTTAATACGAACTGAACTTTAACTCGGAAATTTATAGACGCTAGGCTAATGATAATAATTTTCTCCACGCTTACCACGAGCAAGTTATTACATCCAGAGTTCAAACACCTGCAATATAATGTGATACAAATAATTCAACACTTCTGTGTAATATAACAAGGCGTCTCAATGAGCTTTCTGAGTCGGAAAACAATATTTTCGTCAACTTGATTACAAAGGAGTCGCAAATCGAGTATTTATCAAATTCACGAGCACGCAAACTACATTTTTTACCATACATCCCGTAATAAAATGAACGAAAAAAATATCGATCCTCAACTTACCAACCTACTCAGACTATGCAAATTAATTGGAAACGTGAAGATCGACGACGAGCTGATTTCGGAGAACTGGAGGGTGAAGGAGGGTGGTATCAAGCAACGGTGATAGGTGGGTAAAAAAGGAGAAGACAGGTACCAAGAACGGCGATGGCGGAGGGGGGGATTCAGGAACGAAGGAGCTTATTGGGGATGATTAAATACCGCGATAACTCATGCGCCCGGGCAGCACTCGGTGATATTTTAAGATTGTTGCCTCGAGGGTAGATCTCCCCCTCCCCCCTTCACCGCCTACCGCCCCTCTCAACCCCCGACGTACCTTTACCGCCCCCTCTGTCGCGTCTCTACCATTCCCCGCAGCTTTCTTCCCACCGCTTTTCTTCTTCTTCTTCTTCTTCTTCTTCTTCTCCTTTTCTTTTTTGATCTTATTTTTTTTCTTCCATTCTTTACCCGGGCCCCCAAGCAGTCGTCGGTGGGTCTAGGAGACCCCCTACCCCGGTGTCGAAACCCTAGCCAACCCCCGACTCGTCCCTCCCCACTCGAAAATACCTACAACCTCGCCGGTTCGTTCGCGAAAGAAATCTCCGAGGAGTTGAGGCCGCCCTGAAGGATATTCCACGCACGTATCATGGCACCACTCTCCTTTCCCCTTAAACCCGGGACACCGCGTATCTACCCTCACCGTTCGCTCTTAACCCCCCCGTCCTCGATACTGGAAAACGAAGAAGGCAACCCTTAAGAAATACTCCCAATTTTATCCGACACTTAGAGACACTTGAGCTGGTTGATTTAAACCGATCCACCTTTGCAGTATACATAGATTTCGCTCTGCGCCCTGAGAGCTGATTGTTATTATTTTTATCATTACCCCTGAGGGAATATGTTGGAGACCCTGCTTATATTGTACTATTTTAAAGTGGTTTATATTTTGCTTTTTCACTTTCTGTCGAAAAGCTACGACGTCGTTAAATTCTACAATGAATTCAAGTACATATTTGAGAACGTGACTTGCAAAAATTACGATTCTTATAAATTCTAATGGAGTTTTTAATGCGCCCGCGGACCGCGCGAGACGCATCAAACGGTGAATAAGTTGATATTTTGACGGGAAAAGGGATCGATTTGATTTATTTTTCTTCTGGAAATGAAGGAATTGGTGAGGAAGTATAAGGAATGAAGAGAAATGGGAGTAAGGACACATGGGGAGACGATGATAAATGAAATAGCAATCAGCAGCAGTAGAAGCAGCAGGAGGAGGAGGAGGAGGAGGAGGAGGAGGAGGAGGAGGAGGAGGAGGCTGGCAATTAAACACCGCCTGAAAATCCTTTGAAAATCTTTAAATTACGTTAAGTCTACAACCACCGCGTAGAAATGGCAGCAGAGAGACAGAGAGAGGGAGAGAGCCAAGGAAGCAAGCGAACGAACGAAGTTGGGCAAAAATTAGTGTCGCGTAATTAACTTGGAAGCATAAATTCGCATTAAAGCTAGCGCGGGTGGTAGGAAGAGAATGAAAAAAAGACGCAAAAGAGGAGAAAGGGGCGAAAAAAACCGCGCAAAAATCGCGGGTGTAAAAATTAACCATTTAAACGTCTCCCCGGGTAACGAATGAACCTTCAGGCGCACTCGTCTCGCCTTCCACGAAGGAAATAGTGGAAAGTGGACTCCGGTTCGTTGCTATTCGTTCTCCCCGCTGTACGCCCTCGGTCCGAGAATGGAATTTAAAGGAGAAAATTACGAATTTTAAACTGGAGAATATTACCGAAACGAGATTTCCTCCTATTATTCAAGCTACTTGCGGACAAATTTATAACCGGTTTCCTCCTCTTATTTCACTTTATATACGCCGCAGCACCACCACCGCCATCACCATCGTGTTAACGATTAAGTGTCAGTCGAACTTTTCCCCTCTTTCTCACTCCGAATAACTCTTCCTTCTCAAGTTGGTGTTTTTCTTTTCACTTTTTGAGTCGTGCTTGACAAGTTCAAGTTTCTACACCGACTGTCTGTCGGCGGTCCCACAGATTCGATATCATTTACCCGAAGCTCCAGCTCTTGGAAAATATCAACTTTGCACCAACGTCGAAGCCGTTTTATCCGATTGAATCCAATCAACTTTAGGAAAGCTCGGAACCTTCATAATCCAAGGATTCAGCTTCACCGCTCCGCAGTGCAGATCCGCACCTTGTGCAATGATAATGGAACGTTTATTTGCGCCCGGACAACTGTTCTTTGCGACGTTTTGCGACGGCCCAGCGATTTTGTCCTCTTATTTGCAGACGCAACTCTCTCGTGCCGTCTCTCTGCCTCTGTTTCACGACAAGTTAGTCAAACAAACGGCAGGACCCCGGCTCCTCACGTATCCTACCCCCAGGGTCAGGGTCACGAGCAGGTCGCCGAGGGTCGCGCCCCTGAGTTGGATAGGGAATTAGTTCCCAGGCATTTCTCGAACATCTTTCCGTTCCGCGAGACGAATTTCGACATCCTTTCATCTCTCCCTCGTCACGTAACGGAGAAAAATTTCTTTCTGAAATTGAGAGAGATGAGCGGATGTAAATTTACATTTACGCTGTATTTTTTTCCCCTACCATCACCGACTTTCAACACCGTTTTTGTTCCACGTGCCCCGGATCGAAGATTCCAACGCGTCAACCGGTATCTGACAATGTTGTCCCGGTGGTTTTCAATGAATATACGTCTTTGTGTCCCTGTAATCCTCGACGCTGAACAAAAAGTCTCCCCTCTAGCCCGTATTTTCACTCCATGGGTATTAATGGGGATGCGACGAGCATCGCCGCGTCGTTGGGGCGATAGCGCGAGCGAGGCACACGTTCTTCCGAAAAGAAATCTCTCTTTTTCTAGATTTTTTTCGCGCCCTCCCCCCCCCCCCCCTTTTTTTCTTCTCCGCATTCGGTTGCGAGGATCAGCCTTTTCAAAGCCCCAAAGACATACGACTCTTGTTCACACCCGCGTTGTATCGCAGATCCGATACAACACGGAGGGTCCGACAGTTTCCAACCAACGGCACACGTGTTTTCTCTGCAATATGTAGAATCAGAGGTAAACGCTTGAAAAACATGACGTGCACGGTGCTTTAATTCCAGAGATTAAAGGAGGCGGATCGTTTTACGCGTAATCGTGGCGCCCTCCGTAAACCACACCCTCGCCCTTCTTCACCGACGAAAGGCAAAGGTGTCCGAGGGTGTCCGAGGGTCGATATAACGACCGGGTGGCGAGGTGAGGGACGGCCAAGGGACAAGGTGACGTAACAAATAAATTTGGACGCTCTTTGTGTCTGGACTTGGCTGGGAAGAGGAGGAGATGCTCGATCGGCCGGTGTCTCTCTTCCTTCGGCTTGTCGACGTTCGCAATAATGGGATTAGGTGTACAATCAACAACACCCGACTACAAATTGAATAACGGGAGCTTGCCGAGAGGTGGTCGATATGTATCTCCTATCTCGAGTGCAGGCGGGCAAGTTGTCCTCTACGTGGCCGGGAGAACGTCTACGTGACAACGAAACTGATTTCGCGGTGCGCAACTCGAGGCGCCGCTGGACCTAGGTACGTGAGACTCGACGAAATATATCGGCTCGCCAAATACCTACACGTTGTTGGATTCTCTTCTATTAGTTAGCAGTCCGCGAGAAAACTAACTATCCTTCTTTCATCCTGATAAAACCCAATCTCCCGGACTTATCGGATATCCATCTCTCATTTTCAACCAATTTACCTACACTCCTCTTTACGCATATATATATATATTGTACAGATCTGTTACTTGTAATCTTGCGCAGCAGGATCCGTACGTTATTTTATCATCACTGAAGTATTCTTATCGCGATACATACCGCACAACAATATCAAGACGATGCGAACAAAGTGTATACATATGTATTTTAAGGGATGACATTCCAGGCGACTCCCTCGATGGCGTAAGTTAATTAATGTTTGCATTAGTGATGTTTCCGGCTAATTACGCACTCGGTACTCAACGTTAAGTTTCTTCCTCTCATTAAGGGAATATTTCCATACTTCTGCAAGATGGTAGCGAGTCGCGTCTCTCGATCTCCGAGTATATTTATGTATCTCGGACAGGCGAACCTCGCCCCTCGAGTTCCGGGGAAATTTTGACGCTACGAGCATTTAACTCCGCGGTACGAGCAACAGAAATACTCATTACTCGGCGGTGTTCAAGCATGTGTTTACAAATGCCTCCCTTTCTAACCCGGAAGAGGAGAGTGTGCGAGCGGACTCGACGAGGAGGCCCCTCGTTGTTGCGCGACGTTACGTTACACACCTTGTACCGTGTGGAAGTTGGCCAACTTGAAACTTTGCCATCCTTCAGGGTGAACCGCACTCTTGAATTCCCTCAAATACCACCTAGGTTTGCGGCACATGAGCCGGCTCATTCTCAGTCACAAAACAACCTGCGCGGTTATGCCCCTCATACTCCGGAAACTATACCCGCATTTCCCTTTCTAGCTGAACCTTCTCCAGAATCTCGCTCACAGTCACCCTCCTTTCTATTTCATTGCTTGCCTGCCTGTCTGCCTGCCTGACTACCTCCGTAGTCGGGGAAACAAGCTGCCGTCGGACACGCGATGCACATCCCGAAAACTAATAACTGCACGTAACGCGCTTACCATTACCCATTTTGGCCTCGTTTTTTTGTTTTGTTTTGTTTTTGGTTTTTGTTTTTTTTTTTTCTCTTTTTTTTTTGTTCTTTTTGTTTTTTATGCTTTGGCGTCAGCGTTTCCCCTCTTGCACCCCTGACAAGTCCGGCGACTTTTTTTTCTCCTCCCGGTGTCCCACCGCTGCCACCAGTTGCCCCGATATAAAGATCTAACGGGTATCGCGTGGTGAGTAACTCACTCCGGGAGGATCTTTTATTCGCATATATCGTAGCGCCGTGAAATTAGCAATCGGCGCAATGCGACACGCGACGCCCTTTGTTTGGCGGTGCAGCTGCGCTGAACTCGGTTTAAGCCAAAGATTATTATTCATAACAATTATCGACGATAAAACTGCACGAGAGTACAACATGTTGGTACCCGTATAAAAAGAGCCGGCTATATACTTCAGAAGAGCACGAGTGCTCGCATTCGCCGTCGACGTTATTGTACGGTATTCCGCTTTGACGATGCCGACGTCGCTTCGTCGCCGGCATGTATGCGCAGGCATTTATACCTCCTGGTTAATATCACTTTTAAACAACCCTCTTTCATCACACAGGCGCTCGTTGTTGTTTCGTATGACCTTTTGTTCATCGGCTAACGGTGGTTCGTCACGTCAAATCCTGGGGGACGACTTTGCCGAAGTGACGTTTGAAAGCGGAATTTTCTTCTCGGCGATTGATTCGGGACTTATCTTTCTTCGCCTGTAACCTCCGAATGTCGAAACACCCTATTACGTGATTGATGTACTTTTGGAATTTTATGGAACGGCCTATATTCGGAGTCACGTCAACCACGAGTCGCGTGAAAATATTTGCGACGAACATAGTCAGGGTCGTTTTGACAAGGGTGCAGACGAGGGGCTGCTCTGCGAACTTCGACCGTATAAATTAACCGGACGACGTAAAACACCCCTACAGAAATTTTGGATTGCAATTAATCGCCATTTTCTGCTGAGGTTATGTTTGCTTGTTAAACAACGACGCTGGCACCTGTTATATGATCGAGTGCTCTCTGGTGCCAGAACAAGGAACGATTATTTTATTGAAATAAAAAAATTTGTACAAAAATTTAAAAAAACGAGAAAAAGTAACACATGATTAACAAGAGGCGTCGAACATTGAGTACAAAATTGGGTATACCCATTTATCGTTAGCATGGAAAGTCAGGTGAGCAACATTTCCATTGTGTAAAATTTTTTTCACACCCGGGGCCGTAGTCCGTTTTTAATTCACGTCTGCCAGTCAGAGGGTGTTTCGCTTAAATTAGATACCGTCAACGCCGATCCGTCAACCTGTCAGAGGCATGCAGCAACAGCAGCGGCAAGCAGCAGCATTCTCTCGCGAAAATCACTCGTGATAGGTGGCGGAGTACGAACTGTGACGTTCCGCACCTGCCTGATGCGTGCAGATTACAGACAAGGATAATAACCCGCGGTTGTGAACACCTCGGCGAATCAGGCGAGCGTAATCCGCAGCGAGGGATTGTTTATTTGTGTGAAAAGAATTCAATAACTCACTCATGGCCGTATCAATTAGGTGAAAAAAAAAATTAAAAACGAAAAAATTGAGAAGAAAAAGAGCAAAGCACGCGCCACTACAATTAATCAATCAGAGAAGAAGTGTTGATTAAAAAATAATCCGACCAACCTTTGGATTTGCTCGCACCGACGCAGGGTTATGCCAAACCTCTTCTCCTGCTTAATTAATTGTCTCCCGTACCTACCCCTGGCAGCTTCGTCGACCTCGGATGATTAATTACTTCTCTCTTCTTCGCGACGATCTCCGCACGCAGGATTACATCTGTCGCTGCTGCGGTAGTAGCGTGAGAAGAGTAAAATGCTGGAAATCGCGATCTTCCGATCATCGTATCCACTCGATATCTTACAATGACATATTTTCAATCATTCGCTTCGATCGAATGGACCGGAAATCTTTGGATAAAACCCTGCCAGCCAGACCTGCCAAGCATCAAAATTTCCACGGTGCCTTGCCGTGATCGATTCACAAAGAATGACAACGACAATTGGATACGACAGAGTTGAGTATCTAGATATGCCCGTCACGTCGAAGGCTGAATTTTTTAGTGACGTAAAAATTTTTGACTCTCCCTCTCCCTGTCAGATGATCACAGGGCAAGGGGAAAGAGGGATCGAGAGTCGAGAACGCCGAGCTGACAATGGCACGTTTCCTGTTTTGTTTTCGCTGTACGGAAAAGGGGTGAATGGGTAGAAAAAATGCTGTGAAGCATTTTCCCCCCTTGCTTCCTCTCGCGCTCTACACCTACACGTTTTTATACGTTATATGTACCCGTATTCACGTGACGCGGAACGAGATGCACTTTTGCGATTAAAATATTATACTCGTGGGCGCGTCCGCGCGTCAGCAAGTCTCTTTTTGTATATACATATATATGTGTGTGTGTGTGTAATGTACGTACGTACCAATAACGTAAGTTTTGAAAGGGCCACAACCCGGGTCCGCTGAAAGGTCCTCTTTTCATTTAGTCAACTGGATGTATTGAATAATAAAATAAATATACATATATATGTATAAAAAAAAAGAAAAACAACACCGAAATCAGCCGGTGTGTTTCAATCATCGTGTTATACGCCATTGCTACCAGGGCCCATGAAAAATTCAAGACTTTACTGAACGGTGACCCTGTGCCGAAGTGCAGGCAGTTCTTTTCCGTTCCTCTCCCTGGTTCCACCCGGGAAAAAAAGGGGGGAGAGACGTGTCGGAAAAACAAGAGCTTAATCACAGCAGCGCTAGTCTTCTTCTTACAAACTCGTCAGTGTGTATACAAATTGAATTAAACGCGTATCGCGTCCCTCGTTCGTCGTCGAGACCTGCAGGTACTCGAGCATTAAAAAGCTCGAAACTTGAGTAGCGAGGGACGAGGGCTGACGAAATCCTCGAAGCTGAGGTTGGAGTCGAGCTCTCGGCGTGTTTCCCTGGGTATTTCCAGAGTCTCGGAGAGTAGAATGGAAGCTCGGAGAGCCCGGATTGCCTTAACCAAGGACTCGAATCGCGGAGGGAAACCTGGACCATCACCCAATGGCCGCCTGTTTCGTCCCAACCAGCGGAAGCTACTGCTCGCTTAATTGCTTCCGGGCCGGGGAAATTTAAACGAGCTCGCGGCTCTCGACGCCATAATTCTCTGCGGCTGGGCCGGGCTGCGGGCACCCCGGCTACTCTGCTCGTTCGACGGAAATGATTTTTCGATTCGAGCGCATTATCCTCAAAGGTACGAGCGGCCCTTGAACCTTACGCCGACGAGCTCGACCCTTCGTGCCTGTTGTAAAAGCCACTTCGTACGCGACTCGACTCCACGCGGTAAGTGCGCGCGACCTGAAAAATCGGCGAGCACCAAAGTTCGCGAATGGATTTCGAATCGCGATCGTCGGATCTCGAAGTCGCGGGCGTTCCTTTGACGCGGAGAAGCCTTTGTGCGTTACACTCCGCTACTCTGCTCGTCGTTACTCGTCTCTCTGTCTCTCTTCGCACGCGCCAGCGTTTCTTCTTCTTATTTTCTTCATTTCACCCTCTTCAAGCCGCGTAACTGCTGCTGCTGCTGCTGCTGCTGCTGCTGCTGCTGCGACATTTCAGCCGCACCACTTCAGAAAATTGCCAACGAAGCTAGATTATTCCATGTACCTGTGTACCCGCTTACCTTCCTCTTTTCTTTCTTCCCCTCTTTATGAAAAAAAGCACCGGGAAATCCATCAGCACGTCTGCGCCGTGTACCGTACCTGCAGGGATGTGCGATCGTCGTTTTACCTCATGTTAATATCTCCGAGTACTTCGAGACACGACGTTATCAACCCAAAGAGGACAAGTTTTTCATCCAACTTTCCTTTTATATCTCAACAGCGACGAGCTCTTTTCACGGGGTTGCGACAGTGCTTCGGAAGCATGTAATTTTACACGAGATTCGGAATACCGGTTGTCGACGAAGGACCGCCAGTGGCAAAATGTCTGACAGTGAGCGTCGAACTGTCGCAACGTCGTCGTCTCGCAGCGTGCAGGGAAATAGAATGAAACGCGTTAGTGATTTTAGGGTTCCTCTAAAATATGCCGCAGCAGGCATCGTCGAGTTGCGGTTGGTCCAGTCGTGAACCACGGTGAAAGTGAGCCCGAATCGATGTTTGGAAATTAGGTAATTTATCGCCTTAATTAAGTTCGAAGTAATTTAGGGTGAGAATTTACGAGGAGCTCTTTCGAATCGTCTCACGGCTCCGTAGCGAGAAGAGAGGGGGTGAAATTCGTTGTAAAATTCAAGTCTCCTTTATTCGGTAGACGGAAATACCGGTGTACAACGCCCCCGGAGTTGCGGAGCAAGCGCGGGACTTGTCGACTATCGTCGTAGTCGCTCTGCACCATCCAACTTCGGAATTCGAGCTTCGCAAAAGCTTCGCAAAAGCTTCCGCCGTCGCTCCGCCGTCATAAAACCAACACCTCAGACTCGACTGATTTAATTTTACTCCCTGGTCGCGGTGCCTCGAATTTTCCCACCTTTTTCATCCCCTGGAGAGGGGGGGTGGGGGGGTCGGGGGGTAAAGAGCTGCAGGAACGGAAAGCGAGACGTGACGTCGGAGAGCCAAACCAGCTGATGAGGTGGTGTACCATGTGAATAATGAGACTTGCCCATGAATAGTGGCGTTGCAGGCGTTAGCAGTTGTCGTCGTGGTAGTTGTGGTGGTGGTAGTTGAGTGGTAGACCGCTAATGGCTGGTGGTGCAACGCCCGGTTGAGGACCACCCGAAAATAATACCTGCACAGTTCTTAACAACCCTGGCGTCGACTGCCCAATTATTACTAACTGCGTCTCGCGTTTTCTTTTTTTCTCTTTCTCGTTCTTCTCTCTAGTTTTCGGTATTTTCTTCCATGTTTTTTAAGTTTTATTTTTAATTTTTTTTTTAATTTATTTTATTCCGCTTTTGTTTCGCGCCTTCGCCAACCCTTATTCCGCATTTTCATTTACTACGCTTCCTGCATTATTCACGCTCGAAATTCATACGAGGCTTTTTTCGTAATTTCGTCGTCTCGTCTGCGACTGCCTATATGGGTAAAATGCTTTTTTTGACGACCAAGAAAAAGGAGGCAAAAAAGAATTAAAAATGCAAAATGTGAAATATAATAGGCGGCAATAGGTACGAACGGTATTTCATTCCGTATGTGTCTCTCTGTATTTTCTTTCTCTCTTTTCTTATTTTTATTTTATTCTCCTTTCGTTCCAACCTTAACTTGGTCGGTCAAAGTGATCGTTGGATTGAATCGCGGAGCTTGCGCTTCGCACGAGGGTATCGCTTAGCATGGGAGTGGTTTCAGCCGTAGCTGCGGGATATCGGTTAAACGAGGGTGAAAAAAATATATATCCCAATAGCATATAGATCAAAGGAAATATGGAATTGGGAAAGTTATTCTACCCGCTTTCTCCTTCTTCGTTTTCTCAGTCTACGTCGACGTCGCTCGGTTGCGGTACCAACAACGTGGAGAAAGTTTTCTTTCAACTCTGGGAAAACAAGACCCTGCGAAAGTTGTGTACCTACATAATGCGGCATAACCGTTCTCGACATGTTTTTTAGCGAACATAAGTGTGTTTTTCTTTTTTTGTTTTTCGGTTTTTCTCAAAGTTTCTGATTTTCTTGCGCTCCTCTGTAATATTGTAAGTAGGTACCATAAGGTACGTTTGAATTGACGAATCGAGTTTTAGCTTTCGCTCGTTCATTACCGTTCATTTAAATTATTTAATATTTATTCAAGACTGTTTGGCAAGTCTTAGAAAAGCCGCCGCCGCCTCCGTTGCCCCTCAACCCCGGGAACAGACGTCGATATTTCATTCCCGCCGGCGGCTTCTTAATTTCGAACTTTCGATTTGACCGTTAAATTTACCGGGCGCAAAGGACGAAGAAGATGTTCGAGAAGGATCGGCAAACGTCGCGAGGCCTTGCCAGACGCCGCTGAAGATATCGCATCGCGTTATCAAGGAAATAGATTGGAATTCTAATTAATAGCCGCCGTGGATTATTGAGAAGTGGAAAATTGCTTTCCCTTTCCCTCTCCCTCTCTCTCGCCCTTCATTTATTTTCTTCTCCGTCGTATATTTGAATCGCTGATGCTTTTTTAATGTCATCCTACAATTCCAGAGCGCCCCCTTTCATCCTGAAAGATCTGGATTGATTATCGTAATGGAAAATCTTGGCATCTATCGGTACCCTCTTTTATGATCAAGTTTCGTATCCCCTCGTTCCTTTTACTTCCAGGCATCTTTATTTTCATTGCCTCATAACCGACGTCTTAATTTCACCTCGTTTCTAAAGCCGTAAATGATTACAGTGTACGGAAAGCCGTGGTGATAAAAAACGACCCGTTGTTCCGGGTGAAAAAAAATTAAAATTCCTACAATCCGCAGTGACAGAAATTTGATGATTTGAAGTTTTTTAACCCTCGAGAATAAAAAATCATTATTACCGCTCGTTTACAGGGGTGTAGAATTTCCGCACGTTCTCTGGAGCAATTTTTTATCTTTCTTTTTTCCGTTTTTTACTCACGCGATAATTGAAAAGTAATTAATTCCTGTTTTGAACCGCGTTATCTACCACATTCAGTTACAATGAATATCGAGAATATTTACAAATGGTGTTTTGAACCATGCGCAAAGTAACAAAACGGTCGCCGGCGCTACTTCACGGAAAGTATTACTTTTATGGGGGAACAAAAGAGGAACGAGGTGCTTAAAGCTCGAATAGAAGGTGGTAGCTCAAGCTCGGGACAGACAAAGCCAAAAGCCATAAAGCGAGCTGGCTGGCAGAGCGAGCTGCGGGTTGAAAAACGTCTTCCGTGATTCGAGTTGTCGAGCTGACGATAAATCGAGAGCCAGCGAACCTGAAGAATGTTGAAATATTAATGCTCTCTGGGTTTGTGCTCTGTAATTTTCTGCACCGCAGCCACTCGCGTCTCTCTCCGCGGTTACGCCGTGACTATGGAGAGAAGAAAAAGAAAACAAAAAAAAAATTAATAAAAAAAGAAAGAAAGAAATTGGAGGAGACACGCGAGGGGTGAAAAGCTGCGCGACGCTGCCTGACCCTTTAACCTCCTGCGCTATGTTTGAAAAAAAAAATCTTTTCACGAATCTGACGTCGCCGGTTGAATCTGTTCCAGGAGGGCGAGCGAGGGTATTTAGAGGGCCTCGCTTCGAGGTACGCAGACCTCTTCAGAACGCATTACGGTGACGTTCTGGAACCACTCGAGGAGCTGCGACGCCGAGAAACGAACGTATCCCCCAGAATGGCCAACACTCAGCTCACCACAAGTCATTCACAACCCATTTACGTGCCCGGAAAATACTCGGTAAGTACGTGCGAAGAGTCGGCCTGCATTACGTACCGTCTATTATACCTGCGGCCCCGACACTCGACGTTAAAATCCAAACGTCTCGCACAAACGAATTCATAGGATATCCGAAATTGCGATGCGTTTTTGAAAATCGTTATTTGAAACACTGACAATTGTTGGAAATTTTGTTCACAGCACGTGCAAAAATTAATTGGTTTTTATTATGCCTCAAGACCGTGTCTAAGCATCCTCTTTTTTCCTCGCTTTTCTCTCTACATATGATATGCATTTCACGTGTCATTCTTACGATGCGACTCCGTTTTCAAAGAAAAGAAAAACATCTAAAAAGAAGTGAAAGGTTTTATCTCGCGGTTTGTCTGACAAAAAAAAAAAGAGAAAAGAACACAACACAGATTTTTTTTCTTCTCTTTCGAGCTCTGTAGGCGCAGCTCTTAATCTGCACTCGTTTTATTGTTAGTCTGCCGCCAGCGGTCGGAATCCCTAGGGAATCCTGTCCAGACCCTGAAAAGTATGTGCGACGTTTTAAAGTACCTACGTACTGTATTTAAATGAAACGTGACCGGCCAGAACTAGAGCTGCGTAACCGCAACTGTAAATTCAAAGTTACGCTTTAACAAGGATTAACTTCACTTCCCCTTTTTTTTCTTGCAATTTATTTCGTTTTTTTTTTTTTTTTTTTTATCGCCCACAGAAAGTTTCTCTGACTAGTCGAGTTTGCTCCTCTTGAACTTTTTTCTCCCTTTTTTCGTACCCCTTGAGTAACGACCAGACTGAAAAAAATTAACCAATTCTGTTATACCCGTTTGCAAAATTTTATTTTTAATTTACAAATTATTTACTTGTGCACACCAGTGAGTTGGATTAGTTTGTTATTTTCTGGACAAAAAATACAGGCAAAAAATTAACTTGTTTTAAATTATGTTTGCAAACTGGAAGGAAAAAAAGGTAAGATGCTTGGATGTACGTATATAGGTAACGTTTTTTTTCTGTTTTTGCTATTCTTGCAGCCCTCGAGCTGCCTCAGTGACAAGGAAGAGGATGAGATATACGGCTTCGGTTACGGAGTCTTTGGACGTCAAATGCTGCAGCAGAGGCAGCAAAAACTTGCGCTTGCAACGCAAAACACAACGCCAACTGGCAATCAACAAACCTACCAAAGGTAAGTAACTAAAAATATAGTACGTACTAAAACAGAAATCAACAAATTTCACTCCACGATTCGAAAGACCCGATAATTTTCTTCTACAGAGTAAATTATTCTCATTCGACGGTCAATAAAGTTTTGACAAGACGAAGACATCGGTTATAGTAACTCCATAATAGAGAATTCCGGTGTCGGATCTCGGCTATTGAGACGCCGAGAGAGAGTCAAAAGGGGTTCGTTCGTTCATCCTGCGACTCTCCTCGGATGTCCAATTAGTATTTGGTTTGATCAGAACTCGGCGCTGAATCCTAACGGACCAGATCTCACCGTGGCGTTTGCTCAGTCGACTCTCCCTCCTCCTTTCCTTCCTCTCTCTCTCTCTCTCTCTCTGCCTATGATTTCCTAGCACAGTCATATAATTCACTTGTGCACTATCCTGCTGGACTTGCGTTTCTTCATTCGTCGTTTCTTTCTTTTGTCAGTTTTATTTTCCTCTATCTGTGTAATCCTTTGTTGTCATTTTTGCCACAAGCATGCCAAGGCATAATAAATAAATCATCATCATCTCTCTCTCTTTCTCTCTTTTTCCCTCTTAACGCGCCTGCTAAGTCTTTGACCAACAAGAAAGCCAGTGAAATATCTACTGTTGTGCAAACAGATTTTGATCCGAGGTAACGACGAATACACATTTATGAGTAAAATTTCGATTAAGCAGCAGCTTATCGATTCTCCCATTTTGTCGTTACACCTTCGACTCTTTCCGCGAATACAAATTACGTTTGAAGAGAGAAATTGCGTACCTTCACGTGCGCGTAATTACCGCTCAATTAACCCTCGCGTATCATCCGACGATGCGGGCTTCTTCTTTGACCTCCTGTTTCGACGGCTACCCGCGATGTATATTTCAAAGATATGAGGATCTTTCGAGTGGGAACGAGAAGGAGAGGCAGGAAGGATTCTGACCTCCAGCGTTAAATTGTCTGAATAAATTGATATAATCCATTTTCTGCCCCCGCGCATCTCGATTAACTACCATTTCGGTAAGAATCGAATATTCGGCGAATCTTTTGGTACATCTGATCTGCCAATTACAACGTAACTTGTGGAAATTATAATTAGGTTAAATCCGTTGAAAAACAAGTGAAAAATAAAACTTGTAAGCAAATGTTCGAGTTTCTAGCCTTTTCGAAAAAATAGAACGTGGCATGAATCCTGCCAACATCTAACATTCAAACAGCTAATTGATTTTTCTTTTTGTTTCATCTGTTTCAGCTGCCTCAGTCCGAGATCGGCCTTCTTCTACGAATTTCCACCAAACGGTAAGTGTTGAAACAATCGAAACAGAAATAAATTTAATAAAATGTAGGAACAGGACGTGTAGGTAATATTTTTCTGCAGGGTATAAATACGGACAGTTACAATTACGACAAAGAACGAACGGTTGGATCTGATCAATTTCGATGACTCGTTCGCACAGTGCGGAGCTTTTTGAGCTTTGCGCACTGTCACGTGTTATATCTAACTATATCGGCGCGAATCCATACCTGCTGGTGTATTCATCCTGCAGAATTGCTACTCTCCAGGGTATCGCGCGTTATATGTTCATTTAGGTATACATATTCGCATGCGACGGTTGTGCGAAAAGTTGAAACGACCATCGACGGGTCGGCCACACGTACAGCCGAACACACTTGCGGGTGTGAGAAATAAATGACGCGGCATACGAAACTGCAGCAGCCACTCCCTGAGCGACCGGAAACCGATGCGTGAGACGTTTATTATTTCCAAGGGATGCATCGCGCGTCGGTTCCCTCATGGCGTAGCTATGCCTATGCATGAAAAATAAAATCAAGTTGAAAATCGCCCCCGCGTCGATGGAAAACGGAAACCGGCGTCGAGAAGGAGTTGCGGGAATTTTTCACGATATCGAAAAGCACTTTAGATCGCATATTGGAAGACCGGGTCTTCAAGGGGAGGGAGAAACGGAGTCGGGTCAACGTTGATATTTCATTTCTATTGACTCGTACACACGCCTCGGCTCATCTCGTCTCCCTTCCTGCCTCTATTTTCCTCTTTTACGCCTCCGGCGACCACTTTTGCATAAATCGCTGCACCGGTGCATAGACATGACCTAGCACAACCCACCAAACCCACCAGACCCACCAGACCCACTCATCTCCAGCTCGGATCGCGTATGAATATGTAATTGAGACAGGCTCGGTCGTTCGCCGCGACTGTCACGGTCGTACAACGTAAGTGGTCGAGGTACCGGTGGTAGGGGGCGGGATTGAAGTTACGAATTTAAAAAGTTCCAAAAGTGCCTAATTACGAATTATTTGCTGGCGAAACTTGAAGTAGAGAAAGCAAACTCTTACGAAGAAGCAAAGTTTCGAATGGTCGGAAAGCCGACGGCTCGAAGTGCCGAAATACAAGATTCCGAAAATTCAAGTTGCGATACAGGAAAATTGCGAAAAGTAAAGTTCCGTTAGGATCCAAAATCCACGGAACTAAAAATCTTGGAGCATTCGAAATTTCTATCTTTCAGTTTTTTAAACTTTCTTATTCTTGCAATTTCGGGAACCTTGCCCTTTCGGAATTTTTCAAATTCAGAATTTCAACCCCGCCCCGGCAGCAGCTGCAAACAAAATGGCGTGAGAAATGGTATACTTGAGTATAAGAAAAAAAAATCATCGTTCTTGCCAGGGCGAAATCGCTAAGACTCGAGCGAAAAGAGCGAAACGAAAAGACTCTCTTCGACTGCATAGATTTTTCTCACTGCAGCAGATATCGTTACCATTCTCTTTCCTTCCTCCTTCAACCGGCCAATTTGTCACTGCACAGTCAAACGGCGCGCGCTCGTTCTTGGTCCAAAACATTTGTTACTGCAGCTACTCGATTTATCGATGCAACTGATCGCTTCTCGCTCTCGCCGCGATCGGGTTCCGCACAATTCGAGGACTTGATACATCGTAGTATTTATATTTTCCGTTCATTTTTGCGTAGTCAACCACGCGCGCGATCGTCGTCGCTGTAACAGAGAAGACATTCCGCGTCACGCGGGACGCCATTGTAATTACGCGACAAATTAATCTCTGCAATTTCCCGTAGTCGAAGCTTTCGATTTATTTTCCTCTCCACCGTGTACAGGATCACCGAGATTCGACGATGCGAGGCTGCAACATTCGGCTAATCAATTCGCGGAAGGGTAGAAGCGACGAAGGTCTGCCGATGTTCGCGCTCAGACGGAACTCGCGACGCCGGGCGTCGAGGTTTAATGCCGAGTATTAGAGGCGTTGATGCTATTGTAGTACTTGGCAGTTGTTACGTGTACTTGAGTCCGGGTTGAATCGAGGGCTGAAAAGGGGGGGGGGGGGGGATGGGTGGGGTTGGCGTCGCGGGGGAGGAACACGACGGATGTTACACCGTGGGATACTCGGGGGTGCAGGCAGCCTGTCTGTCTGGGCTCGAGGAGAGGAGAGCTTGCGGAGCAGCCAGACTCGGATGTGCTTATCCAACCCCCCGGTGGTGATTCGCGAGGGTTGCGCTTCGCGCACACGCGACACCCTGCTTCACCTTCCTCCAGACCTACGCTTCTCGGCTCGCGTCACCCGCGCTCTGATTGTGTTTGTGCATCCAGTCTATCCGACCGAGAGCGAACGGAACCGAGACAAGGATCCCGAACAGCTGATGCATCGGTGCATGTGTATAATCCTAACTGTGTACATACCAGTTAGGGTGGTCCTTGTATGGGGTTGAAAAAGAATAATTCATGGAATATATACCCCGTTTAGGATTTTTTATTTTTCACCGAAAAAAGATGAATTTCACTGAATATTCGAGAATACGGATTTTTTTTTTTTTGGATACGAATAAGTTTGAAATAAAATTGAATAGAAAATATAGCGAATTAGCATATTTTTGAACAATTCGAAACTTCCCACTTATCTTTAAATAGGGAAACATGGATGGAGAATGAGATAAGAATCTGAAAACATTAAAGAATTTTTTTTTCACTACTTGGGACCGATTTGACAGGCTCCTTCGTGAGTTTTTTTTATTCTTGACCCTGCGTAAGGACCACCCTAATATACCTATTCGGACATTTTTTCAAAAGCGCGAGTCTCGAGATGGGGAATTTTAGAGGTGCATTATTCCCGCAGTTGCTGTTTTTTTTTTTTTTTTTTTCTTTTATTTTTACTTTCTTTGCTTTCTTCTCTTTCTCATTCTTTGGCAATGTATACCCTGGTCAATACCGCCTAAGCGCCGAGTATCTTCATCAAATTTGGTCAATTATTTGCATTCTTGCGTTGATTGAAAATAATTTATAAAATCGAAAGCGGTTCGAATGGAAACTGACGGCAATGCGTCGAAGTGACGGGGTGGGCGGAGCTTTCGCCCATTTGCTGATTAACTTTTGCGTGAAGAAAAGTGTGGCGCTTATAGAGGAGGTGTATAAATTTTGCCTGTTTATTTATATTCTGATTTGACACATATTTTGCAAATTTCGCGTCAGGCGTTTTTCTTTAATAATTATTCACACAGTATTTCTAATCACACCTTTTTCAACCTTCTCTGTTTTTCAATACTTGGGAGAGAACGAGAAAACTATTTTTTTTTATCTCTCATTGTCCGCCGATAGACAATTACGAGTACATAACATGTGTCCGTACACATATTGGGAACAGAAGGTGCGATAGACTCGTTATAGATTTCATTTATTATACGCATGTATATATAATATTCGATTACAGCAGACGCGTAAATTTAATATAATCGGCAACGGTTTTGCAATTATTGAATATTGCGAGCGGCGATGAGATACGTGGAAGCGCAACTCGCGCCGTTCGATGTTCCCGTGGGACAAACGTGCAACGAAAGAGAAGAGAGAGAGAGTTTTATTTAGGTTTTATCGCGTCGCAGCTTGCAGCGTCCTCGCGAAAGCTCGAGGGGGGAATGCGGGGCAAAGAGCTGCTTTCCTCGCTCCTTTTACACGGGGAATTGTAAGCGTCGTAGGTACGATATGTCCTCGTGTTTCGCAGTCCAGGTGCGCAGCGGAATCCGCCTTATAGGTTTATTTTACATGCAGTCTAGTTTTATGACAACGGCGAAGGAATTCTACCCGCTGCAACCTCTTCCGCTCCGCTCTCCATTTCCTCAACTTCTGATACTTTCCCGATACTATCAATGGAGATTTTTTCAAAAACCAATTCGTTCAAAGGCTCGATTTTTCACTCATTAAAAGTCGATGTTCAACGTTCCGTTAATTATTACTACACCCACACACCCGCATAGCGGTAATTATTGCTAGGACGGAATTCGTTTCTATTTTCATTGCAGATAATTCGACGCTATGCGACTGCTGCGGAATGTCGTAAATTTATTCATCATTCGATATCGCTTTACGTGCGGTTAATACGGCTGAAGCGAAATGTCGTGTAATTCGGTGCGTTTCTAGAGTTCGGATTTGTGTCTGGAATACGTGCCTGGGAGATATGATATCGTAGAAGGCAGCCCGCCTCTAAAGCCGTTTCATTCCGACATGAAATCTCAGCTCGAACATCGTCCAGGTGAATAATTCCCGGGGGTTAGGTAATTCTGAATCCGCGCGCGGTATAACGCTTGCCTGCAGCCTTTGGTAAGAGACGAATAGTTCGGAGCAGCGAGTCAAAGTTCGATAGGTAGGTACCTAAATAAATAACTGCTATCCGGCAAGGGGGAAGAAAGGGGAGGATGAAAAAAAAAAACGGGCCCCATGCCATTTCTCGCGCGGATAAATAACGTCCTTTCTTCCGTACAACTTATAGCGGGGGTTTTTCATTCTCTCCAAATCCCCTGCAGCTACGACTTTACGTGCAAACCGTTGAACGCAGATTTCAGCGATTTAACAGCGTCGGATCGGAGAACCTGCTACTTTTTGGCCCGTTTTTGCGGGCCCAAACGTCCGATTATAGGCATGGCCACTGTGCCAGACTTTCGGAAACATCACCACCCAGCTCTGATCGAGTATGCAAAACGCTCTCGCAATTAACTGACAGCGGATATTTGCACGGCGGTTCAGACTGTTTAACCACGGAGTTACCGATGAGCCGCTCAGCTTCCGGATCGGCGATCCGCCGAGTTGAAGCGAGTCGATCTGCGAGGGCGATTCTCGAAATGCTGTTTCAGGAATAAAAATAACTGAAATAAAGATAAAAGAGAACAGACCGTCTGCCGCATTTTTCTCCTCGACTAGATGCGCTCCGCGTTCTTTTCCTCTGTGCAACCTCTTCAATTTTCCTTTCTTTTCTCCTTTACGAATTCTGAGGCGTGACAAACGGGGAGAATAGACAAGCACGCCTCCTCTCCTCGAGAAGAGGCTCGCAGACTCGACACCTCGGCGGAGCAGCGCCGGACCAGACTGCAGGCTGCTTTTTCTCTCTCTCGGCTACCGGATCGTTTCAACTGCACCCTCGGATTCCGCCCCGACCGTGATGCACCGCGATGCACCCTCAGCAAAGCTGCACTCCGCCTTAATTGTCAGCCGAGCGCAAGGTAGGGGCGGCGATATCGGCGCTGCGACACCTTCCTTCCCTTTCTTCTTTGCTTTTTCTCGCGTCGTCTCTCCTTCTTATTCGACGAAACTTCAGTACTCGGAATTCCGAAAATCAACAGAGGGTGGCAGTTTGTAACAGGATTTGAGTATGGAAATTTGAAGAATGTGCAACTGCGGCGGTAATAAAATTCATATCCGTATGCTGGTCACATCTATTTTCTCTTTTGGCTTCGGAACCTTCGCCCGGCACGTTTACTTCGCTGCACCGTGTTGAAAACTTGTGATTTTCACACCGGCAAAACCGTCGGTCGAGTGAGAAATCCTAGCTTGCAGATTTTCGCTGAATCTTCTCTTAGGTTTATCGTCAAGTTCAACCGTGGCTGAAGACTGGTGATATTTTGTCGGAAAGAAACGAACCGTTCAACGGTAGACGAAAAAAGACGCACGATCCGTTTGCGCGCAAATGCTCAATCTGAGAAAAACAAGCAGCCTTATACCGAAATATTCATCTTAAGTATCCGCAAGGTATCGTAGAATCTAATATACCGCGACGCGTTCTGGCAAAGAAACAAAATACAATGAACATCGAAATGGGAGACCAAGAAAAAAGAAAAAAAAAACCCAATATCTGCCAATATCGAGGCGTATATCTACATCGTTTTGCTCGATTTACTGCCCGCCGAAAGAGCTTTCGAAATTGCAGCAAGCCACAGCGACCGATGCGGTGAGAAAATCGTCCGTGCCAAGTGTATCCGAGATATCGTTACATCTTTGATATTGTACACCATTCTGAAGTGGAACAAAGAGCTTTAGAAATCTTTTTTCCAAAGCTCGGTAACTCTACGTATATCGATCGGCAATCAAGGTGAGAGGGGTTCAATTGGCAAGTTGAAAAGAGATACGCGATTCGAGCGGTAGAGAGAAAGGAGGACGAAAGGATCGCAGACGGCGAAGTCTCGGCGTCGCGACGCTGCAAAGTTAAGGATTTGATGCATGGTCCGCGAACCCATTTGTTTGTCGGTTCTATGCCCAGGCATGGCAGCCGTTAGCCCATATCCAGCCCGTTTCGGTATCGACAGAGCGCGCCGGATGAAAAGAGATGAGGTTTATTTTTATTCCATGTACGATTCATTCGATTGAACGTGACTTGTGGTCGCCAGGGGCAATATATCTCCGATATTACCGGTCCACACCCGATTGCCTGCCGGAGAGCACCAACCCCAACCCCCTGAAACCCCTGCAACCCCTGCAACCCCAGACAGGCTCATCGTGACTTACCGCAACTTTCCTAAGATTATAACCAGACAGACGCGATTTAGAATCGAAACGATGCACCGCGACGCCGCGCTTTGCTCGCTCTTCTTTTTTTTTCTTTTTTTTTTTTCTACGCAAGCTCGAGCTTCTCAAACCTCGGCTGTATATCGTATATCCGCCGGTGATGTGGCGTTCGCAATTTCACACCGTAGCGGTTGCTGGTTATTAGTCCTTGCTTCCTGATCCCGGATTCCATTGAGATTGACTAGACACGCGTAGATATCGTTATAATTCCGTTTACGAGGAGCATAGTTATAATGCTTGTTACCATCCCTCAATTAGCATGTGAAAGTGCGGATTAGCCCCGCTTGGATCAGTCGACCGAGAATGCGTTCATCCGGTGATCCTGCGCCGAGGGATGATCCTTTATTGCATTATCTATCAAAACCTCGAGAATAAATAGGGCCGGGGGCCGACAACGTTTGACTGGAATATTTATACGCGTTGACGCAATGAAATTCGGTGTTGATTTGTAGCTGACCTCCAACGCTGACCGTCCATTCCCCATCCTGTAAAATATTTTGCATACCTATGATTTAACGTCGTCACTGACTGACGGTACGGAATTTTTGAGACATTCCACGTTCCGAAATCCCCAGACGAATAGCCGCGTTTTCACCCGAGACAAAACCACCCTTGCAATGTTCGTTTATTATTTATGAGAGCAAGTCGAAGCTCGAACCGGCGTCGGCGCCGAGCTGAGATGCAAATCGAATCACGGACCGTGTTTCACGGCAACGCCGCCACGACGGTCTCTGCTCATTTATGCCGGAGGATACAAATTGAAGGGAAAAATTCCAAATCTTGCGTAATAACGACACGTTAAAATTCTATTCTCCGAGCTCCTCCGTTTGCTCGGCGTCAAGATCGACCATCGCGTGTACAATCTCGTTTCCGCAATTTATCATCCTCGCCCAGTCAGCTCGATGTTTGCCCAGCTAATGTTAAACACTGATCCAGTTATCGTGAAATACTCTATCCCCGTCTGCTCCTCTTCCTCTACCTCCACAAATTGATGGAAATTGATTGTCCGCCGCTCGCGGCTCGGGGCTGTGTTTAGAAATGGCGATATTTCAGTGAAAGTTTCCAAGAGGAATTATAATGCCAGAGGCGGGAACCATCGGCGAATCAAACCACTGGATGTATCTTGTCGGGCAACTTAATGGTCGGGGTGAAGTAGACACGGGATAATACGAGTAGGTAGACAAGGAAGGACGAAAGGAAGGAAGGAAGGAAGGAAGGAACGAACTCCAACCCTCCCGGTTCCGTTGGGCTCGCGGTTTGGCGGTTTTCCATGAGCATCTCTCTTCCACCGTCCACTGAACCTCCTCGGATCCCTTCATCTTCTTCCTAGACTCGACTCCGGCTCGAGATCAGCTCTTCTGGCGCGGCTCTTGCGTTCACATTATGAATCTTTCATGCTCGAGGAGCCTGCTGGTGCCCAATAACCCAGCCGTGATCTGAGGGTTCTGGATACCCGGAGATAAACACGAACTAGCTTCCGTCTTACAAAACCGCCCTTCAAACATCTGCTGCTTTTAAACCATCTGTGACTACTCTCTCGATATTTTTTCACGAAGCGCGGAGAGCGGAGACGAAGCAGCATACGACGTTGAGAGAAAGGAAAGGTGAAAGATAGTTCGAGGATGTGACATGAGTGGGATTCGGAAGTCGGTGAAACTGACGGGTTTGACAAAATGAACTCCGCCGCTAGGCTATGGAAATTATTTTCCACTCGAGCCGAAGAGAGGAGGAACGTCGGAACGGCGAAGCGGCAGTTCCCGGTAAACCCGCGGAGCAGATGATAGGAACACGCGGCGCATATTTCATGTTTTATGCATGCCTGTATGCCGCGGTGTGTCTGATAGCCGTGCCGTGCCGTCGCTGCAGCAGCGTCTTCCGCCTAACGGTCCATTATTCTGATTACAGATCAGGGCCAGAACACGAGCAAGAAGAAAACAACGTTCTCAAGGCTGCTTCGGGGGCTGAAAACCCATAGGAAGGAGAAACACGGTCAGCCACAGGGATCGCCGAGACACGGACGGACGCGGATGGGCGTTCCTCAAAGAGTGAGTACCTGCCACCTTACACATTTATCCGACGAGCGCGTCATTCTCAATGTCGGCCGTCGCGTTGGCGACGCAAAAATTTTGCGCCCCCTAACGAATCGTTGGACGTGACCGTTCGCGTTTTGGTGCCAGCGGTGGGACGATATGGGCGATGGTGTCGGGGATCGTGGGCTAGGACGGTAATGGCTTGAAATTAGAATTAATTACCGATTCAGGTATCGAGCCCGTTTGTCAAGTATTAAATCCAAACTGATCGTGAGTTGGGTATAAACACAGCCGACGGGGATTATACCCGAAACGGTTGAAATTCGGGGATCATAGCCGCTTGTGAAATTATTACTCAGTCCCCTTCCTCTTCCCCCTTTGATTTATAACCAATAGCTGCCGTTTACCGTTGACGAAACGTCGATGAGGGTGTGCGGGGAAAAAAATATTACACCGCCTCGTCGACGAACAGCGAAGAGGGATTGAGAATGAAGGAATACGACGGCAAAGATCGGTGCACCCGCGATGGAATAGCACATTATACCTTAATACGCGCATCATTCGTTGGAACGTGAAACTGTATTATTCCCGGTGCAGGCCGAGGGAACAATTTGTAATTACCGAGTATTCATGAAAATCAATGACGCGTTCGTAAATACATATATATGTGCATCCAATACTATTTTCCACCCCCGTTCAGCTTTCGGTATCGCATGAAATACATGCTCGCGTTGGTATGCCTATGTATCTATGGATCCATGTATCCGTCAATTCCTCTCTTCCGTCCCCTGTGACCGACGCCCCAGCTTGCAGCCCTGCACCGTCATATAGTGTTCATTATTGCCAGAACTTTGTTATAGCAATCGCGAGCACCGATAATAACCTTTCGCGGTTTACGTACCGGAATTATTCAGAAACCATTACGCAGGTTCTGTGGATTTACAGTATTCCTACATCCCCGCTTATTTCGTTACAATTAACAAACAAATACCACAGTCTTGCCCGCAATATGACCGTCGGATTGATTTCAATATATCTTCAAAATCTGCCAAAGATTTACTCAAAAAATTCATTGTTATTAGACGTATGGGAATAAAATTGCATGGTATTTCATACTTTTCCTTTTTCAATACGTTTTCAACGTCCGGTCTTGAGAGACTCCTGCAACATGTTCCATTTGATGCAATTTTGCACGTGTATAATGCATAATATAATAGTATCAATAATGTGTCAAGTGATCAGTTTTATCGGATGCTGGTCTCTCGTTGTTTTTATTTTATCCTTTTGCTTGTTTGTTTTCCATTTCATATACCACGACAACGGATTCACTGGCCCGCGGGGCTAGCGTGAATTAATTGCAACGATTATAAAACCGTGTTCGGACAAATAACATCGGGTGAATTTAATCCGACGCTGTGCAGCGAGTTACGCGTAGGTATAAAAGCACCAGAGATATTTGCGGGCGCATTTTAACGCCGAATAAACGTTTGACGAGAGAAAAATAGGGAAAATTTAAAAAGAACCAAGGGAATAACGAAAACGAAAAGAGCAATAAAATTTTCCTCCTATTTCCCTTCCAATTTACGGAGTTGAATTCCGAAACGCTGCAATGGTCGAAAGTACGTAGGTATTACCCACTCTGCCAGATAGTAAAAAATCGTTATGCAGCAATTTCGAATAACGGTGTTCGAACGACACTTAGTTATTTCTCTCCCAAAATCTGAACTGTGACCACTTGAAATATTCGTTTGCTGCTGCCACAGCAGTGGCAGAATCATTTGTTAATTTAGCGATACGTATAACGTAGAGGAACGAACGAACGGTTGAACGAGCGTTGCTGACGTAGCACTAGCCAGGGGCCTCAATTTGATACGCAGACGCTTTGATCTTCTCTGGTATATCCTATACTGTAGTCGGAACTCGGCGACCCCATGCCTCTTGATGCCTCGGGAGGCTGTAAAGTTTATAGGTATACCCATGGCCCTATGGCGATCATTTCATCCTATGATGAGCCGCTAAAGGCCCTCGGATTTTAACCGGTGAATCCGCCTAGATAAAGAGGAAGAAAAATTAAAAAAAAATACATTAATACAAAAAACCGCATGGTTGACGTGCCCAGCAGTCACTGTCGTATGCCAAATAAGCGTATTGAATGAAGATCTTCTAGAGAGACTGAATTCAACAGTAATACAAGTCGTTGCGGAATCGTAATGGGTTAATATCAAAGTTGGGAGAGATAAAAGTGTTGATTATAGGGAAGGAAGGGGGGAGGGGGGGGGGGGGGGGAGGATCGAAGAAGACGTTTGTTACTTTAAGAGAAATATAATGTACAAAGTGAAATGGTGAAGGAATAGAAAATTATAAACGGAGAAAGAAGAGCTGAGGGAAAAATAGTAGGAATAGGAAGAAAAAATATCGAGTAAACACCGCCGAAGCTACACCACCGCCAAACATAAACAAGACGTACCGCTCGCTTTATATGCTAATACTCGAAGGGACGTGCAGGGGGCGTGAAATACACTCAGCTGTTAGCCTCCTGACCCTCGTTTTTCGGGGAGTGAAACCCTGTAGTTCCTTCCTTCCTTCCTTTATTTCTCCCTCCCTCCCTCCCGCCCACCCTACCTACCTTCATTCTGAAATCCAAACCGTATGAAGGCTGAGGAGAAGAGGGACGTCGCCGCGTCGGGATTCAGGCGAATAGAAGAATTATTATTCAAGAATACAACTGCGATGCCTGGTCCGGTCCAGATATCTACGCCAGTGTCCAAGGTTAAATACCGCGCTGCTACTATATCCTGTACTACAGCTTTCAGTGCACCCTCCGTTTTACTCCCCCCACTCCGAAACCACCAACCAGATTCGCACCCTCAAATTTTTGCATAAGCAAATCATGAAATTCTAGCGTCTCCCAGTACCTCAACCCTCCCACCTTCACCTCCCACCACCACCACCACGCTTCGCATTTGAATTTGACGCTGCTGTTTATTCACGAATATAGCAGAGTACATCTCTACCGCTGAATACAGATATCCCTCATTTGCCTTTGCTTTTTCCTTATGCAGCGCAAATCTCAGCTTTGTTATCGATCTTATACCGATATGGTTTTCCCTTTGCACTTGTTTCAGATCCGATTCCTGACTCCCTGAAAAAAAACATGTGCTTAGAGTACCAAAACCGTTGTTAGAATAGGGAAAAAAATTCGTCAACATGCGATAACTAGATGTGAGAAAAAAGCTTCTGGGTACATACATAGCTTCGGTTCGTGATATTGACTACGCTTTCGGATGCGGCGACGGAACGCGAGCATTCCTCTAATTGTAAGTGATTATCGTAAAGTAGCACGGGCGATGCTCCGTACGCGCTAACAGCCGCATTCCATATTCATTGCTCATGCTGATGTCCCGGTCAATCCGACCGCTGTCGGTACGTGATCGCCGGCCACACTCTCGTGTATAATCGGAGAACCAAAATGCGTTGCACCATGGCGATATGTTTGTCTTATGAAACCACATACGACGATGGCGATGAAAATTACAACCATATACAATATCGCATTCTACTTCGCCTCGTTTTTGGGTCCTCTCCAATTTCATTCTTCCTTTGGCCCCTGATCTTTGGCCGTTTCAGCTGGTCGCTGCTTTCCTTTGTTCCTGTTATTCTTCTATCTATCTCTCGTTTTTCTTTATCGTAAATCTAACGATTGGTGTGGCAAAACGATACCTCTGATCGCAGCAAGCTACCAAAGCACCGCCCGGTGTATACCCGGATTTTCAATGGCTTGGCTTGTCAAAGCCGAATGATAAAGCAAGGAGAGTCGAGCTTCGGCTATGCTCATCCCACACGCGGCCGAGGTGAGGCTACGTCGAGGATCGGTGACTTATCGATCACCTCACCTCACCTTGGGTATGCCTGCAGATACCTTATACCGCATATATATACTCGGCGTTCGTCTGCGGGGAATCTCCTCAGGTCGGATCAAGCCCCTGAAAAGAAGGTTTTCAGGGATGGATAAATGATCGCGTGTCGAGCCTAAGCTCTGCCCCCACTATCCCATCCCTCCAAGGCCTTATCGTGCCAGGATCAACTGGTGCACCGCTTTCCGCTGGCTTATCAGGCGACTGTTTGAATTAGTCGAAGATCTCTCGCGGCCGCTGTTTTGCTATCTGACGATCGAATTTGTTAACCGACGATTCGGCGGGGCAGCTAGCAGGCTTGAAAGTTTTTTTCAGAAAGGGGATTGAGGGCGGATCAGTGCCCATTGAACTTGACAAATGGAGGAAGCACAGATTTGGTGAGGCTCTAATCATCCCGCGAGCGATCCTCATCTTTCAATCTAACGAAAACCGTCGCTTATCTATGGTATATTATACCAAGCCAGTATCTATTCCTTCGAGGCTGAAAACCTACCACCGATGCTATCCGGGACTCTCGGTCTTCGCGACGCAGCAGCGACTCTACACGCATGTTTGCCTCGTAAATCCGAAGTCTCGTTTATCGCGGATGAGTTAGTGTGTCGTCGGAGAGGAGTGTGCACGGTCGGGCGATACCGGGCGTTCGGAAATACATGAGAAATTGGACCAAGGGTATGACAGAGAGTCCTGCTGCCGGCTGGATCAAACCTGCATTCACTTTCCCAGACCCAGGGGGTCGAATTTGACAGAAGCCGTTCTGGCAGCCTGCAAATAAGTCGACCAACTTGGCTGACCCCTCGAGTCCGCACAGGGCAGTCAAAAATTAGGCAAACACCCGGCGCCGGACCGCCCTCCTAAATTCCGACTACGAACCAAACGGACCGAAATCCGGAGGTCTTGGAAAGGGAGGGAAAATTCTCGCCCTGGCTATCGACCCACGGTGTTACACAATTACTGCTGACTTGTTGCACCGTACGAAAATTCACCGGTTTACTCCGGGTCTGGCTCCCATCCAGCCCCTCATTGGGCCCGGGTTGAGGGCCGAGGGTTGACTTCTAGACACAGTGCCGCGAATAACCTTCCGAGTAATTGCCTAATGAGGGCTCGCGTCCAGCACCTGCTGCTACTTGCTTGACCCTCGGTTTCCCTCTGACTAAGTGGTTTGCGTGGATCACCGGCACGGCCCAGAGTTTTCGTCGCTTTGTGCCGCCCGATCTACGCAGCGAAAAAGGTCCTGCCGCACACTTTGAGATGCTCGCTTGAGCTCGAAAGGCGAAAGGTCAGAGACCAGCTGGGAGTTTTTTACCCATGCCGGAATGGTACACGTAAAGTGATCAACCGATTAAGTGAATATTTGCGGATCGCCAGTTCTTACTCGTGCTGCCAATTATCTCTTTCCAAAATTCTCGAGAACTTGAGGAGTGGGTATCTACCATAACCTACCTATCAGTCAGAAGTGTCGCTAGTGTCATTCTCCGGCCAACAGGCTCAACGTTTCAAGGCCGTAATTGGAATTAATTATCAATTAACCCACCCCGGAATGAACGCCACCACGGCATCGCCGTGGAAAACCGTTACGCCACCGTTCCACTTCACGGATCTGCTTCTAAAAATTGATATTTTATTGGAAACGGGCTATTGCTGAGAAGTCAACTCATACCAGACGAATACTGATGACACCTGGTAGGAAATTTTATCATTCTCGGTTTAGAATGCGCCAAGGAATACTCGATTCGTGGATTATGTGAGGCGATTGAAGATTTTTCTCCAAGGTAGGAAAGCGGATGCCTACGAACACGCACCTGCATACCTATCAATGGGCAACGGTCTGCGGTGTAACCAAACTCGAACCCAATTTCACCCGAGAATAAATATTTTTACGGTCTTGCGATCCCCGGGGTATTCGGAAACAGCCTCGTAATGCTGAGGGTCTCTTCTTCCACCCCCTCCCAAACCCTCCCAAACCCTCTCAAACCGTAAAAGTGTAATTCCTCGGCTGATGGCCGGATGAAAAGAGAAAGAGAAAGAGAGAGTGAAACTAGGCGAAGAAACGAAGATGTCGGGGAACATGGTGTAAATGGAATGCATCGAGCTACCGAGTCTCAGGACTGCGGTTCGTGTGTCAGTCGAGGCGGGAACAAATGGCCGCGCTTAATTGCATTTGTCAGGTGTGGTAGCTCGGACCCACTATCGTTCCTTGCCCTCCCCCGCCCTTTGTCTTTCCCTCTGTAACAATGGTTGGATAAATCGAGTTGTAGGCGGAGAAGCGAGGCGAAGAAGAACGGGGATAAAGTGATCCGGCAGTAAGGAGAAGCTGTCCCAGGTGGCCAGTTAGCTGCTTAGCCCTTAAAAATATATGTTACTACCACTGCGCCCGCCCCTCCCTCGCCCCTTCTCGACCCATCTCTGAATCTATACCACCGCACTTGGCAATTTATCTATCTGTACCTCCCCGGTCTTATCTCCCGGCCAAGTTTATTGTGATTTACACCCAGCGCCGAAGAATTGATCGCTCGTGTCGAGTCACCGGAATGGATTTGGCCAACGACTTTGCAAGGGATTCAAATTTAGCTACGTGTAATTGTGCAAATTCAACGAGGAAATTTGACAAATTCATACACGTCGATCATCCTCGCCGGGATTCTCTCGTCTGCCTGAATCCTGACTGATAGCGAGATTGGCGAGCAAGCGGTTTGATCCAAAGCGCAGAAATAGTCTGACGTTTAATTGAATCTCTCCTACCCTGTCGTGTCCGCAGGGTGAATATTTGATAATCGTGTCTGTGCTCGGTTAGTTCCGAAAGGCAATTCTTACTCTTTGCTTATTGGTTCAAGGTCGATACACCGGACAGTGTTTTGCAAAGTGGACTTGGACTAGGACCGGAAATGGGACATACGATTCTCCGGTCGATGGTCGACCCCAGAGACTACGACCGGCTGAGGTATCTCCAGATGAACGGCGGTCAGCCGAACAGTTTCGAAGAAACAATTCACAGGGTGAGTTTCGTGCTTATGGTCATTAAACGCTATCCGCATTGAATACATCTATGTGCAGTTTTATACTTCCATCACGGCATCTACATTCTACGTAAAAATATATCATACATATGTATTTGCGGAGACGAATTTTAGACGGTGAATTTCAACCCTATAACTTTGACGCACGCGTACAGGTGTATATATACATAAATATGTACCTATAACATACAGGTATATACCATAAGTCACAGACTTCACAGTCGTTTTCTTTTTCTTCGTTCGTGTTTTTTTCTTTTTTTTTCCCTCTACTCTTTCCTTTCGTTCACCCCTCCGTCTCTAAACTTTGAGCCTAATCTAACCCCAAGGGAAAAAGAGTAATTCACTGAGTCCAACTCGGCAGTGAAAGCATCAATCACTGTACCTACTTTTATAGAAGTTGGATGTTCAGCGGATTTACTCCATTTCGTACCACACTTAATTTTTTTTACTTCCGTTTTTTACTTTCCCTATTTTTTTCTTTCCCTCTCTCTCTCTCTCTCTCTCTCTCTCTCTCTCTAGATCTCGTCGTTTCAATTTTCTTCCCACTTGCAATGTTTCACGAGAGAAATTATCGTTGCGCTTGCATTCTCAGTATTCCTCTTGTTAATTATTTTGTTTGTGCTTTTATCACATAATTCTAACAAAAACTCCAAATGACGAAAACAGTTTTGCGATCGAAGCTCCGATGAAATAATAATTCCTCAACTTATTTTTCATAAAAGTGCAAAGATACATCTGCTCGATGTTTCATGTGTAACCCATTCGGATCCACACCACCTGCTGAATCGTACTCGGTGCTTATTATACTTTTTTTTTGTACTCCCCACCTTTATTCCCATTCTTATAAATAGCATTTCGAATCTTAAACAAATACGCCATATATCTATATAGCAGGCACGGCATACAATCGCGGTAAATATACACAACCTGTTCATTGAATTTTATACCTTTATCCAATTTAATTTTATGTGTTCACCCCTCCTCTCCTGGCCTCTCGCGTTACCACTGACCCCATTTCAACGCGGCCTCTCCTTCTTTTTCGCGACCGGAGCTTTTCGAGTTTTTCGTCGCTTGACCCTTCATCACGTTACATAATGCCTCCCCCCCACCCCCTCCTTTCACCGCCCTGCGTCAACCCACTTTTTACGATTACCATAAATTTTCCTTTTACTTTTCGCACCGCTATACTTCTAGGCACCTCTCGCTTTCCATTCAGCTCTCACGCCCCTCCGCTTTCTGCACCGATATTATATTCCCACACCGTCATTCTCTCGTCCATTCTTCCTACTCTGTAAACACGTTTCTCGCTCCTGCAGCTTGCACGCAGATAAGCCAAGTTACAAATTGAATTAACTTCTTACCCGTGCACCTTTTTGTACCCCTTTCATCCCTTCCTCTCCTCTTTCCAATTATGTCCTACGCCTCCTACGGCAATGAGTAATCATTATTGATCTTAGACACGTTGCATTGCTGGATCACTACGGTTTAAATGTTAATTGTTAAGAAATGAAATCTTATTATTGTGAAAATCGAATTTATCGATATAAATATACTATACAGCTCTGATAAAATTAATCTTTTGATTTTTCATACTTCAGCTCAAGGTCCAGGAGGCGCTGAGGAAAAAGGAGAAATTTCACAAGGAGCATGAAGAAGTGAGTTCAATATCTTTGCTCTTCTATGCATCTCTCAATTCATTTACTATTTAGTTAATACAAATCGTACTTCTTTCTTCATGCTGAATGATAATTTATGCAATAAGTCTAGAGGACGTGATCCTCGTGTGACGCCGTCCCAGCTTCTTTTCCAATCCCTTATCGCCGATCAGCTCGTTCTGCATAATACGAAGCAAGGCGAAGCGAAGCTCCAAAATTTGCTTCGCGTATGTTAATTTTGTTTCAAAAGAAAAATATCTCATCAAGCCGATCACACTGGCAGCTGTCTGCCTCGCGTAATATACTCGGGATATTCTTTCTGCGACAGTAGAAATAGGAAACGGTCAAGAAAATTACTCAGCCTGTAAATTCAAGAGCTTGATACCATCAAATAGACAGAATTCATCAGGAATTTATATACACATTTTTGTCGTGGAATTATACAATACTGGCGCATACGAACCTGTATAATATACCAGAGGATTTAATAATATTGGACAAATCCAATCCTCAGATTAGCGCACAGTTGATTGATTGTTTTTACTGTATTACATTCTTTCCGATAAATTGTCTGATCGAGTTTTTTTTTTAGGGATGTATCGGTCGCTATTGCATGTAGAAAAAACAATTAACCGACCGCTTTATTTTTGTTGTTTATAATCTCGGTTCTCATTTCTCGGTTACAATTGCTAGCGGCACAGCTTTCCGTATTGAGCTTTCGAACACCGCATCCACGTACGTTGCGAGCATACCCATATACCCAGAATTTTCAATAGAATATAACGCACAGTGGTATAGATTTCAGTCGCTTTTATCCACTACAACTTTTTCGATACTTTAGACCTATTATTGTTATTATTATTTTTATTTTTTTTCAAGTTACAAATCCTTTTATCGGTTTTACAATCTGTGCATGTAGATACACGGAAATACGTTCATCACGATTTAGTCATTTTTTTTGGTACAATATCTGTACCAGAAATATTCTGTCTAAAATTGCCGGAAATCGTGTCTAGTAGAGCGTTACGCGTTCCAAAAAGCGAAAGGAAAAATATCATCCGGCTATAATCCATACGGAGGAAATTTAATCTGTGCCCCAAATGTTTCAGGGATGAAAGATTTTCATCACTATTTATTCGTTGTTTTCTGTTATTTTACTTCGCGCGACGCTTGCGACTCGGATTAGAAAGTTTGACACCCTTCATCCGGGAAGCTGATGGCCCTAACGGATAATCCAGGATCATCTCTTGCCCTTCATGCTCCGACGGTGTTAAGTCTTGACCGGTACTCCGACCGTCTTGATCTTAACGTCGAGAATTTCGCAAGAGATTGCAGCTCCGTTCGTCGATGATGAGAAAAAGAGAACGAATGTCGTGCTTTCGTCTCTCGTCTCTTGATACCCAATATTTTTCTTTCTTTTTTTTTACTTCTCTTCTTCGCCCGGAAGTCACCCGCGTGCGAGTTCATATTCATAAATAAATATCCTGTTCGGGCCTTGGAAGAAAAAAAACGTAACTGTATTAAACAACTTTCCTCTCTAGTCGGCGGGAGAGTCACGAGCTCAGCTGCCCTTTGAGCTAAGGCCACAGACAGGCAATATGGAAATAAAGGCTGCTATTCCCTGTAAAAGTTTTAGTGTCACCTCCGCCACAGGTTTACGATTCCCTCGGGTGACGGAGCGAGGAAGAGCCGCTCTTCCTTCCTTCCTTTACCTCTTCACCCACCTTCGCGTGATGACCTCGCAACCCTCGTTCGTGCAACGACCCTGGAGTAACGGAAGCCTGAGGCGGCGATTTTCCTGCATTCTTCCGCCGCTCACTTATTTACTCCCCTTCCTTTTTCTTTTATTCCATTTCGAAATATCGGAATATCCAGATCGGACGACTTATCTAATACAGCTGATATCTCACTTATTCCCGATAGCTTCTATCGTTTCAATCGACTCGACCGTCGAAACAACGGGCGTTGCTCCCCGATTCAAATGATCTGTAATTACTCTGACAAATGTTTGAACTTCTTGTCTTAAAAACACGACATTTCAAAGTTGAGTAACAACGCTGGAACGACCCAAGCGTCAAATAACGGCTGGGCTGGTTTATTTCAGATACTGAGGGACATCCGGCAAGGTTTAATGCAGCTAGGACGGGATGGACGAGGTCAGCTCCCAGGAGGTTGGTATAGTCATGTACACAGTCTTACAGGCGTATGTATACATATATACAATATATACCACGTATGTATCCGCGTTGAGTCTGCCCTTCAGTTCTCATCGGTGAAACTGTACAAACCCATGTAGTATATGGGTATGCGGTATAAATGTAAGTGTACAACGTCGAATAAAATGTACCGATGGAAGCAGAGGTTTGTTAACTCGGAAATAGAACTCCGATTTTTCCACCCCCTATTTACTATTTCATCCCTTTTCTGTTTCGCTCGCGCGGAAAAACGTCTGGCTCTGTATTGTTAACGAATCGATTCCCTTGTTTCTTAATCCCTCCTCCCCCCTCTCTCCACTTTCCATCCTTGGATTTAAATTCACCAATCGAGAATCCGCCTCGCGGTACCTCAGCTGAAACGTCAACAATTTTGCCCAGGCTTACGGGTATAAAAAGCGTATCCCCTAACGTCTTGGTCAAACACTCTGAAAACATCTTTGGAGGCAGAGAGAACTTAGGGTGTGGAAAATGGAGAAGAATCCGTAATACATTTCCACCCGGTACCAGCTGCTCTTGAAGTATGAAAAACTATTTCCCTCTCATCCCTCCGGGATTAACCGCGGGTATTTACCGCTTCCAGACGACACGTACATGTACGACGAGGACGCCAGATGTGGGGCGGCGGGGGCCGGGGGTCCAGGGCCAGTCCCGGGGGGGCCGGCCGGGCCCCCGGGGCATCACTGGTACGACGAACCGCCCTACGAGTCCGATCCGGAGGATTTCCTGATGGGGGCAACCGGGGGTCCAGTGCCGACGGCGACGATCCAGAACGGAAGGTGAGTGGAGAATGGAAAGATGAGGGGGACGTAGGGTCATTCACTTTTGAACTTTTTTTTTTCAAGCTGGTAATCGACAAATTTGTAACAATTGCTGAAAAAAAAAAATTATCGTAAAACCTGGAGGAGGTAGAAAAATATTTAGTGTTCGCCATCAATTATTGCTCGGAGAAATTTAGATAACAGTCTGTACTATAGAAAGTCGGGTATCGCATCACCTTAATGTTCCCATTTCGTTTTCAGTACTGATTTTTGTGAAAAATTATTAATTGGACCACGATACGATAAAAGTAAACTAATATATATATATATATACATGTATATATATATATATATATATATATATATATATATACATACAAGTCCGTAAGGTGTACACATTAAATTACGTAAAAAATATTACAATAATTGATAGCGAGCTCTAAATATTCTGCTACCTCCTTCAGGTTTTACGAAAAATTTTTTGCAGTATTAGTCATAAATTTTCTCGAACGGTACCTTAAAAAGAAACGTAAAAAAAAAGTAAACAAATTAACCACCGTAAGGGGGTCGCTTGGCTGCGTCGCTGTGTTAAACGCGGAACCAATGATTTTCCTCAGAGTCTGCTTCACGCTGAATCTTCGCCCTGAGAACAGGGGTGAGGGGGTTATCTCGCTACGTACCGCCGGGGACATCAGTCTCCCTCGGGACCGATCTCGGAAACCTCACGCGATGTCGACCATGCGGGGACTCATACTTCCTCAGGGGCACAACAACCCTCCGACAATCATACCCCTGACGCATTCGCGAGCCTCGAGAGAAAGCGGCGACTACGCCAGCAGTGACGTACAGGTCAGTCGATATCCAATCAAACTTCCCTCGGTCCATCTCCCGTAGCCTCGTATAACCTCCGTCGACCCCATCATCGCGTCGGTTTAGTGCTGCACCTATTCGCACATCGAACGCGAATTATTCCAAGAGAGAAACGGTTCTCGTTCCAACGACTTTCGAACACTGTTCCAATACAGTCGTGACGATCGCTGGTCCGAGTGATCGTTGTCGAGACGTCGGAAAGAGGCGGATCACCAGGACACCATGTGTCATTGGTTTCGGTAAAAGAGTCGGTCTAGGTCTCTGTACTCCTTTCCTTATCCTGGCAGAAAGTCCTGTTATAAATAACGAAAACTCTTGTGCAAACAATTTGTCGATCAGTTTCTTTCCTGCTCCGGCGAAATGAAATCGACTAGCCGACGGACGCTCGATATTTGTAACGAAATATGATCAAGTAACGTAAACCTCGTCGGTTGCTTGCAACGGATATTGAATTTGTTGAAGACTGGAAAAAAGGTTCGTTTGATTTTTGCCCTTTACGCCTTTTCTTGGTAAATGTCTTATCTGATGCTTAAACATTTTCACGTAACACATTAATATTAACATAATATTACAAACATAGCTTTTATACACACATTACACACATGGACAGACCTACATTATACATACATACATACAGTGGCGCACGTGCGGATCATACATTGCGTCTATCCTCATATACTTGCCTACAATGCAATCTTGAATCGTTGTCTCGTACTTCTATACGTACCTATAATTAACCCCCTGCCTAACTTTTATACTCTGAATATGTACATTGGCATCGCCGTCACTCACTCACACACGACGATTTATAATACCCTTTAATGCAACGCAGCTTTCCAACTGTCCGTCTACATTATATGTTCAATATTAGAAAAAATATTTCGGGTGTTAATTGTAGAGCCGCAGTAGCGGGGAGGAGGGAATTTCCCCGAGCCAAAGCAGCGACTACGAGGATCAAGAAGAGATCGAAAGTCAACATTTGGCCGCTGTTCACACAGTACGTGATTTCATTACAATTCTTCTCCAACAGTTGTTAAAACTTGATTGTTGATTGGCGTGTACGCGCAGTACCTACACCTTCATACCTACCCGCATACCGTAAATAAATAAATAAATGTACCGTATCAATGCACGCATGCGATATGTAGGTACCAAACCTAACCCTCCTACAACCTGCATCATACATATTCACACAGTGTTTTACACCGCTTGTTTGCTTCCCGTTTTTTATTATCGCCGTTGTATAATTTTCTGTTATTCTCCGTGTAAGCTGACGCACGTATTTCTTACACTTTCTCGTACTTTGTACGCATGGCAAAGTAGGCGCTTACTTCTCTGCATATTTTCTTTATCGATAACTTGATGCGGCGGGGTCTAACGACTCGCGGCCAAGTATGGACGATCGCTTAGCGTTCTTTCTTTCCTCTTTCCGCTGTTTTTATGCGTTCTTTTCTTTGGCACGACGATTATTCGTCTGGAAAGTAGGTATTGAACTATCGGAATATCGGTTTATTGTCGAGAGCCCCGCCGTTCGAATACCTTCGCTTATCTCATCGACGTTGACCATAAACGTTCACTACGGGCCTCTGCATCAGGATCAAAATCCTGCAAAAAGCAATACCTCGGGCATTGGATAATCGAGTCGAAAAATACGAGAGCTTTGAATTTCCTCTTGAATTAGTCGGTAAACTTGTCAGGTAATTTCGTCTCGCTCGCTGGCCAGGAACAACGTTCGATGGCCCTGACCCGAAACCGTGGCTTTCCGAAAATTCACCCATCCAGTCTCATAGTCACCCCACGGCAAAGGTTGTAAAGGGTTCCTCGGTTTCTTGACGAAATAACTATTGGAATTCCAGTCGGAGGCGAGTGCTCTTCTGGAAAGCGACGCTCGGGCCGGAATCGCTGGTCGAGCCAGGAACCTGAGGCACGACGTTCAACGCAAGATATCCCGGCTCCGCCAAGACAGAGCTTCGTCCGAAGCTTTTCCCTGCAGCGCGAGCAGCGTGGAAAGCCTTCCGAGTGGCAGCGGTTCCAGCACTCAGGCGTTGGTAAGAGCTGGCAGCAATCACAGCTCGATTTCCTGCGAGGAAAGGGAGACGGTCAGCCCTTCCTCGATCGGGCCCGTTCTTTGCAGGGCCCGAGCCCTCGTCGACTACACGCCGAGTCCCTACGACAAGGATGCCCTCAAGTTCAAGGTCGGTAGCTCGCGAAGCGCGCGTACAAACTAATATTTTTCTTATTCCTTTGATCAACGACCGGATAATACCTTATATTAACCAAATCTTTTTTGTTTTTATTTGGAATTATCCGATCCAAATATATCTTGCTCACCAAAAGACGCCTTTTTTTAAAGGTGCTCCCATATATCGGCTATGGCAGTGTTGAAAATCATTATTTCTACAAATAAAAAATATTCGAATAAAGTTCAATGCTCCGCCAACATGTAAAAAAAATGTAAATCAACAAATTGAAACGTCTCTTCGCGAAAAATCCTTTAAAAATTTCTTGTTTTTGGCCTCCCTGATTGGGTGTAACCCCTCAACCCTCGCGATCTCTCTTTTCATGCCGCCCCGTGAAGAAGGGGGACGTTATCGACGTCGTTCAGATGAACACCAGCGGTTTGTGGCGGGGCGTCGCTCACAATCGCCTTGGACACTTCAAGTTCATAAACGTCGAAATCCTGAACGAGAGGGTACAGCGGCGCGGTGAACCTGAACGGGGAAAATGGGGTCACAGGTACAGGCAGAAGCCCGGATCCGTCGAGGAGCTGCTCCAGAGAATGAATCTTCAGGTAATAGATAATTCCACCAAGTTTCCGACGCTCGACGAGCCTTCATCCGTCAGTTTCTCACAATCTCCGTTTCGTCCTCTAACCTCCAGGAACACATTTCCGTATTTGTCCTCAACGGCTACGAGGACTTGGAGCTCTTCAGGGAACTCGAACCGGCGGACCTCGATTACCTCGGTATCCAGCAGCCGGAGCACCGGGCGAAGATTCTGACGGCGGTCCAACTGCTCCACGATCTTCACTGTGAGTATTGAATTTCGGAGGTAAAAGAGACTGTCCGAAGAATTTTTCGAGGCAAAATCGTCTCTACCCTGTTGAAATTGAAAATTGGGACATTTCGTACAATTTTGTAAATATCCATAGTTTCAGGTACAAACTTGTAGATTTTCATAAAAATTTGTCTTTTTTCGTTAAAAAAAATCTCCAATATACTAAAATTTCCAACGGTAATTAACAATTCTCTACGAAAAACTACGCATATTTACAATTTTGGAAGAAATAATACGAAATGTTCGAATTTCAGTTGAAATTCGTAGTGTTAGAAATTTCCACCAGGGTGCACCGTACAGTCGTAATAACGCGATGTCGCTTTTGCGCTTCATTTTCAAGCCGGAAGCGAAGGGGACCTGGCGTCCAGTTCCGAAGGGGACGACATGACCCGACTGGCGTTAAGCTCGGGTCAGACTTCCGGACACTGTTCGCCGTTCAGCCGTCGACAGTTCCCGCGGGATTCCGGCTGCTACGACGCCCACAAGAACTCGAATCGTCGAGGGACGTCGGAGAGTCCCGAGAGCAAGAAGCTCTCCCGTGAGAACAATCTCGACCTGAACGCCGGGCCGCAGGTCAAGGGCGGCGATATCGCGGGGGGCATAATCGAAGCGAAGAGCGACAACTTCCTGCCCAACATCCCCGTCTCGGGGAGCAACCCCGGGGGGGCCGGAGTGGGGGGCGCTCACGGTCAGTTCGAGCGGCCGGTTCTGAGGGGCGGCAACGTCAGGTTCGTCGCGAAGCGTGCCAACTGCCCCCCGAACTTCGCCGATCCCAGCGTCGTGATCGAGGACTCGTGCGAGGGCAGCCACAAGCTGAGCATGGTCAAGTACGTGGTGGGGGGAAGCTCGGACCTCGGACTCGGATGCGAGAGCGGAAACGCATCGGCAAGCCTCGGGCAGCGTGGCTGCTTGAGCGAAAAGTCGAGCGACTCGGGGGTCAGTTCGTCCAGCTTGAGCTCGGCGCCGCCCCCCAGGGACAAGGCCCTAGCCGCCACGGCGGTCACCGAATCCCCGACGAAGACCTTCAGCAACTTCAACCGCGGCTCGCCGACCTCCCAAGGATCCGCCGGCAAGAGTCAGCACGGCGAGACACCCGGGTACCGGTGAACTCCTCGTTCACTCGCCAGTTACTTACATGCCTCTTATATTTTCCTAATTCTCGCTCAAGGTAAGTCTACCGGTTATTCATCCTGTCCCAATTATTGACCGTTTTCTTTTTTTATTTGCCATATCTGTTTCATCCTTAGTTGTAAAATTACAAAAAAATAACATTACACCGTCTAACCCTCTAGAAATTGGTCCCGTGGATTTATAATTTTGGAAAATAAAAGAGTCAATTATTGGGGCTAAATTGTGTCAATAACTGGTACACTTGTCTTACTTACGTTTTCACTGCCGCCAGGCAGGCCTGAAAATTCGTTCGAGGTAGCGTCGACTCGATCTGTTTATAGAGGTAGAAGCAATCTTTTTCAATTGAATTGGATTTTTGATTCCAAGCGAGCTAATTCGTATCTTCTGATGCATACGTCAACCAAATACCGGGTAGAAAATTAAAGCGGTAAATATTTGAAAGAATTTAAACGACGAACCGGAGGACAGAGAATGATTTTGAAGGAGAGCTCCCAATTAGTATTTACCTGCCGATCTTTGTTGTTGGCCAATCACTCCTTTCAGCTTATTACAAGCACGGCCAGTTCGAGTATTTTTATTCGAAGACCCACATCGACGCGTTTCATCATCCGCCTCGTCAAGAATCTGGCCGCGAGTTAATTCCAATTAAATCTGACCATTATCTCTAACCGGTAATAACTGCAGCTGTGCGTGCGTAAATTGGATGGCTCCTCTATCACTGTTGCCGGTTTCACTGGTTCAATCGAGATTGGTTCGGCTTTCGGTATCGGTATTTCCACTGCTTCGTTGCGAACGGAGCGTGAGAGAGGGAGAGAGAACGAAGAAAAAAAGTAAACGGAAACTCGGGCGGAAGAGAGAAACAACGTAAAAAAAATTTCTGATAAAAAATCGGAACAATTTTGAGCGAGGTCTCAGTCTTTAATAGTAGTTGTACGTGGTATAATCAACGACCGACAATCCCCCATCAAAATATGAAATTACATATAATAAGTGATGTACCTTAGATACTCTGTTCGTTAAAACTACGACTACGTAGGTATATTGACGATCTATCGCGAATTCGCGATTTTAGTAAATGTATATATATATATACTTTAATGTATTATTAATACTGATGATGACGATGATTGCACGCTGATGATGATCGAAGAAGGGTATTTTGGAGCTTCAAAAGATTAACAAGGTTGAATTCAAATGACCTAAGAACTGCGATATTTCGCTGTAAATATTGTATAATTTTTAATATCAATTTGGAAAATGTTTTGTATTAAGAAAAAAAAAAAAAAACATGTATGCACGTACGTATGTACATACATGCATACATTACATACATAATACCCTTGCCAAAACTTAATACGAGATAATTACATACTTACCAAGCGACGAATGATAATATGAATAACGATAATAACCGTAATCACGTTGGATCCCCTGTATATCTTTGTATAGTGTAAATGATAGATAAATATCACATTTGTAGAGAGAGAATGAGAGTTAGAAAGTTGAAGAGAGGACTCGGAATGGTGTGTTAATCACAGATATATGATGTATACCTACAATATGTACTTGAATCATACAAAGGTATACGACACTGTCCTAACTCTCTCCCTCTGTGCTTGTGCGCGCATGTGTAAATTATTGTTAAAAACTTATCTTCCGTTTCCTTATCATCGTTATTAGTATTTTGCGTTTATCATTCTTCATAGACGAGCGCGTGGATCTGAAAATCCCGTGCTATTAAACTGAAAATCAATGAACACACTTTACGTAGAAATAAATATAAGAAATAAAGTAAGCTGCATGCTCATCCCAATTCTATTCGCAATCTTTCGTAGAAATTATCATCATTATGCTTTTTAACTGTGGCAACATTGAATTTAAATTGTAAATGAATTACTTTTTCTTCTTCTTCTTTTTTTTTTACCTATTTTAAACCTCATTTCCGTGTACAATTTGTCGATTTCTTCCGTCGATAAATTACACACACATATATATATATTTTTATTTTTTTAAAATTTTTTTCTAGGTTGAAATAACGGGAACTGGTATGATTAGCGAATCATCATTTTCAAAACCATTGCCTATTTTAACACTGCCAGAAGTTTTTCAAAGGAACCTTTCACATATGTAGGAAGTCCGATAGGTAGAACAGAGCGTTATTGGTGAAATTACACCTGCTGTACGGCAATTGTTTTCACAATTGATTAAAGTCCAACTTTACGTCCCGAACGTTTTGCTAAACGTATTATAAATGTACAGAACACGCGTTACCGTGACATTAATCTTTTTTCAGCATCGCAATTACATTTTACATAATATTATACGCACGCAGGTTTAGCAATAATTCCACGTCGGATCTCGGTGGTACGCGAAATCGGTGAAAAACACTTTTTCGCAGAAAAAAACAAACAAACAAAAAAATTAACAAACAACAGAAAATAAAACAAGCAAACATATTCAATACAGATTATAATAAGTGAAAAAGTGAATAAATAATGTGTCAACGATTTCAAATGATAAACAAAAACGAGTGGAAATTAAAACAAAGTTACGAAACCGTTGCACCACCTACGAGGGGTGCGAACAGGAAAGCGATCGGTGAAGCGAGTAAATCATATTCACCCGTTGAATTACGAAAATATACATATACACGCGTACGCATACCGTGTGTAATGGAAAACTTTTATTCATGCCTGCAACGCGGATCTGCATGTACATATGTACATACATATCTACTCGTATACATATACGTATATATGATATAGAGGTATAAGGACTCGCAACACAGTCACTGTAGATTATTATCCGTTCCGTCAAGTTATTACATATACAGACATATATAGCTTATGTAGAATTAAACGTGCGAGAGAAAGAGTGGAATCGGAATGAAGTTAGAATGGATGAAATGGTAACGAACATAACAAGTTTAGAAAAATTATATTACTAATAATAGACACAACAGTGATTTTTATCAGCTCTCGGCGTTAAGTGTAAATTTCATTTGTGTGGGTTAAATCAATTGATATGACATACATGTATAAGATTTGATTACATTTTGTTACCTTTACGTTTAATTTTTCTTCAACTAATGTTTGTCTCTTTGTTTTCCGACATCCTTTACTCACCAAATAAATTACCCAGCTGAACGTCAGCTGAAAAAAGAAAAAAAAAGAAAACAACAACAATTAAACTTTAAGTGAATATAGAAAGTGTTCTTCCTCTTCGAGCACAATTGTAAGAGTGTCTGTAAGTGTGTTTACATTTTGGTAACTTACTCTTCTTGGTGCGAAGCTCGTAAGACAGTCAATGACCGTCTGATATTAAATTGCGGATCGTATATTATTGAAATGCGGATATGCATCATCAATATTAATATTAATCTCGAGGTAATTTTTCATTTTGTGAAAAGTATATATAATTTGAAAAACTGGTAAATTCGAAAAATTAACGACGGAGCCAGGAATCGAACCTGGTATCTAGCGATGCTTTACCGGAGCCTTACTCCACTAGACCACCTAGCCGCCCTAAGAGTAGGGCGGCTAGGTGGTCTAGTGGAGTAAGGCTCCGGTAAAGCATCGCTAGATACCAGGTTCGATTCCTGGCTCCGTCGTTAATTTTTCGAATTTACCAGTTTTTCAAATTATATATACTTTTCACAAAATTAAACTTTAAGGTAACAAAATATAATTCAATTATGATTAGTGACGAAATTCTAATAGAATTAAAGTGAAACGAGAGAATAATGAGAATCTATTCCTAAAAAGAGGCTGCAAGTCTGTTCTGAATTATCACATATATGATATTATATTGCAGATAAATAATAATTATTCGTAATATGATAAAATCGATATAATTGCCTGACACAAAAATTTCATTATACACGATACGATTAGTCATCTAGTCGATTAATGAGAGATAACAACAACAACAACAACAACAACAACAACAACAACAACAACAATAATAATAATAATAATAATATGCGTAATAATAATAATAGTAATAGTAATACTAATATTAATAATAATATTAATAAAAATATTAATAATGATATTAATAATAATGATATTAATAACAATAATAATAATAATAATAGTAATAATAGTAATAATAATAATTGTAAATAAGAGGTGACGAAGAAAAAGAAAAATCTAATAAAATAGAAACTAGCGACCCTCAATCCCAACAAATATCCCACTATTATTAACAAAAAATTTTATATATTGAAAGTAACCTTTCGTTCATTCATCAATGATTATTATTATTGTTATCTTTATTATAGGAAGGGGCGGTCCAGGGGATATGATACACATGTGTACATATATTATGATATACAGAAATATGATAATTTGTATGTATATACATTTACCACCGACTCTTCGCCGATTGGTTATTTTGTTTATTATTTCGACGATATAATTGTTTAATAATTTATTATTGACTGTGAATAGTATACAAATAAATGACGAGAAAGAGTGTGAATCGGGAAAATGAGACGATGATTCCCCGTCGCTTGGTACCCACGCGCAAGATCCCTCGTTCCCCCATTCTCGATCAATTTTTTCACCAGATTGGGAAACGAGTTTCGGAGCCGAGAAAGTTACAACGAAGGCGGAAGCAGCGCTGCTCGTTCGCCCGAGCGGAGCCCAGTCATTAGCCGGAAACTTCGTTACAACAAATGACATTTCGGTGTGCTTAATCCTAGCAAGTTTCCAACTGTGGTTAACCGTGGTCTTCCTTCCGACGCGACGGGGCGAGGGACGAGCATCCAGCCTTTATCCTTCATCCCGAACGGGTCCTCGAATCCCCGCGAAACCAGTGTCACGTTTCGCTAAGCTCCCCCACCGAGCAAACACTCTACGCCTAAACGCGGTGGAGAGAAAAGAGACGGAAGAAGGCTCGCCTCCCTTTCCTTTTTTTTCATGTACAGCAGAAGCTTCCGCTTACTTCACGACTCGTGTACACCCGGAACCCGAACGATTTTTCCGCCGTTGCGGTCTTTTGCACACAGGAATCCATTCGCAGAAGTTAGATAGGAACAGACGGATCGATTCGCCTGAATTATCGCGTGGATGAATGCCGCCCATGGACCCTGGATGGACGGACACTGCGTCAAAAAGGAATCGGTGGCGGGTCATCCGTTCGCCATTTACCGCGTGGAGGGATTCGCGGCAGGCCGCAAAGTCGCGTGACCCTAAATTCCAAATCTGATTATCCGGAATCCCAAAATCCCACCAACGCACGGCGACTCGTTGTTCAGCGAAACGTGACTGGACTACTTACGAGGCCACGCTTGCGCGTTTTTCAAATCCGGTTTTCGCACTTGCAGAGATTTCGGCTGCCGAAGACGATCAGCCCGGAAGACGGATCTTCTCCTTGTCAATTTCCGACGATTTTTCGTACCGTTTTTTGAAACGAAAACCAAGAAGGTGGCGGAAATTGTGTCGCTTTCTAGTCACACGGAACGACAGTGAAATGTATCGGCATACAAGAAAAGGAGGTACAAGGTAGGTAAGGTTTTGTGTCAATCCGTGAGTCTTGCAATGAAACTAAAGGTGTCGGTCTGTTTGCTTCATGCAGGCGAACGTTGCACGCGTGAATCACAAAGCAGGCTAATTAGTACCGCATGAAGTTTAATTCGTACTGATGCTTTAAAGTCGTTTTATTTCCCAGGGATTGCACGTATATAATTCACCTCCGCGCCGCGTCGACGAATTTTAATTAGAGATGAAATAACAGCCGTAATTAATCCCCCTGCACTTGAAATGGTACAAAATTATTATGACTGCACTCGCTGCTGATCGTAAATTAGTTATGCAGGAAAAAATATGGCTGGTTAGTAAAGCTATGTATTAAAAATTTGCAAAAAGAATTTTCCGGTCACTTCCGCGTCGGCTTCTGATTTATTACGATCAAACCGTACGGTGCAGCAAACTATGCCGCAAAGGTTAATCAATTATTGACAAATGTGTGTACTCTATGTTAATAACGAATTATGTTTGCAGTGTCAAGAGTGGCACGAACCGCAGCATACCGGTTCGATAATTTGGCAAACAACTGAGAGCAAACATTCGCAAAACACGAGGTGACCGAGTGGTCGAAAACTTTTCAAAGCCTTGGTGCAGAGTATCGCGCGGAAATTTCTCTCTCCGGCCAACGCACAGTGGGTATCTCATGTCTATAGATATTGGGGTAGTTAATTTTTTTACTTCTTTTTAGGGGTCACTCGTAAAATTTGTGTCAAATACTAAAAAAAAACGTTGCTGTAAAACCTGGAAGAGGTAGGGAAATATTTATAGGTCGCTACCAATTATAGTTATATTTTTTATTTATTTTTATGTGCACACCTTACGGACTCGTATGTATTAGTTTACACCAATCAACAGCAAACTGCGCCCAACAATCCTGCATTTGGCAGTTCTCGTCTTTTATCCGAACGGTTAATCATCTCGAAGAAATCTGAATAACAGTCTTTACTACCGTAATAGGAGTATCGCATCACCTTGATGCCCTCGTTTCGTTGTCAGTACTGATTTTTATGAACAATGATTAATTGGATCACGATACGAAAAAACAACCTAATACATACAATATAAGGCAGTAAGGTGCCGCATGAAACTAAATAAAAAATATTACAATAATTGGTAGCTACCTCTAAATATTTTCCTACCTCGTCCATGTTTTGCGTCAATTTTTTTTTTCAGTGTCCATCACAAATTTCTCGAGCGGCACTTTAAGTAAAAAAGAAAAGTTAAAAATGAACCACCCCAACAGATGTGCGTGTTAGGTGAGCCCAACTTGTCGTTTGCCGAAGAAGGCGGGATGCGCGAATATCCGTAGTGACGGACGGAAGCATGTTTGTGCAGTGGTAATTGGTTGTGCCGGGGGTCGCTCCGTCGGGTTTGCATTCGAGAGATGCAGAGAGGTGAGCTGATGTAATTGACTAACACAGCTGGGACTGCTTCTCTCCCACTCTCTATTCCTCTTGCCTAGGGAACCTGTCGCGTGGCAAATAAACTGTGACTACCTCTACGTCCCGCTGCATTTCCCAAGAGTGAAAGTTACGCGAGTAAGCAAGACATGTGTATAAAAGATGCTCCACTGTCATCACGGCTAGGTTGGACGAAAATTCGTAGAGTGCAATCGACTCCTTTTGGACGACGAAATTAATTCGAGAACTTCGAACGGCCTGAGGATTCTTGATAATTGCCTCCTACAGATCGCAGTGTGCTCGGGACACCTGCGGTGGATCAATTAACCGGGAACTCGAGACGGCTTACCGTCTAATTCTCCTAATAACCTAAGTAGTTCAACGACGGGCATTCGCCTTCGTACAGGGCAGACACTTGGCAGCCGTGGCTGGTGTTCCCCTGCGCTAATCCTTTTTCGATAGTTCACCAAGCACTGGCTTACCCAAACAACCTCGTTGTTCTGGGAATTAAAATAGTGCAATTAGCACGAGAAGCTGGTCGGTACTCCAACAGCGTGTTAGAGCTACTTTTTAAAGGGTGGTGGGGGAGAGAGGACAGCTTGGACGGTCTAAAATCATAGCTATTTTTAGGATTTATTTTTTAAAGAAACTGAAAATACTTGGAGCAATTTCAGTTTGAGGGGTTTATTTCTTATAGTTCCAACTTGTAACAAATGGAAAAACTTTTTGGAGTCAAAAACACCTTTTCGAATTAGAGTTCTTCCAATTATATAAAAGTTTTAATCAACAAAAAGTTTCATTTGTCGATCGACAAATTGTTAAAGAAATGTGTATAAAAAAATGTTGGGATTAAAATTCAAAAATCTAGCCACGAACTCGAATCGATAAACAAGTTTTAAAGATTGTGTCAAAACTTCAAGTTGAACGGATAAAAATTGACCGAGGAATTCCCTGCTTGTAAGCGCCATGCCGTCATTTTGTTATTAATTTGAATGCGAAAATTCTAAAATATTATTGAAACTATAAATAATAAAGTCCTCAAATTCAAATTGATCCAAGTATTTTCATTTTCTTTAAAAAACACTCCTAAAAATAGGTATGATCTTAGACCGTCCACGGTTTACCCCCCTCCTTAATTCTTTATTCCACTCAACGCAACGCGAACCCATAGATTTTTTCTTATTCTGCAGGCAAGCTTTGTTGAAAGTTTGAATTTCGCATCGACTCGAGAGTTGAACTCGAGCTCCGTGAATAATGAGGCGCGGGGTGTCATTTTTATCGCGAACTTCATTCTCAGACCTGACAAATAGGCGACATCTGAAAGGATTATAGTATTTCATGAAGCCCGCTGGACTACCGCAGCTGAAAACGACCCACGGCGAAGGACGAAGAGGAAGTACTGAATGGGTAAAACTGAGAGACTCGGCAGGAATCGCAGGGCTTACGTGTGATAAAGCACGCCTTTAATATCCGCCAATTGAATTCTCTTGATAAAACGAACCTATTTGTAACTGGATTCTGAACGGCCAACTTTCCGCCGAGATATATAAAAGTGCCCGAGGATTTGTCAAACTAATCGATCCCCGAGTTGGCGAGGCTGCAAAGCTGGATCACGTAGCTCAGTGTTCCGTTTGGAATTACCCGCTTCGCCAGGAATGATAAGTTTCATATGAAACCGGCTGGCAATTGATGATCGCAGCTTCGTGTCTTCTCCGTGATACGTTGGAGCAATGCATGCTTAACCATGTAAGTTGGCAAACTGGTAACAATGTCAGAGTTCGTAAAAGACGTGTTGTAAACGGATTGCTGTTTCAAGGTACAAAATGAACGCATTCATTTTCAAATATATTTATTCATGTATTGTTATTTTACAGGTATGCGTCGTGTCTTAGCCCTAGGGTCTCTAATGCAACGGTTGACAACATGAACTCTCGAAGCCATTGTGGAAAGCAAGGAGTCGTCACCCCACTGTTTTATTCGCAACATTTTTAATTGTACGTCGAAGTGGTCGGAGGAGGTTATTACCGTTGAGTACCTGCGTCGTGGAGATCCTTTCGTCTCGGTAACGTCGAGTGGCTGTCTGGAGACAAGTTGGGAGCTGGAGGCTCGGTGCGGTCGTTATTACGCGTCTGAAACTCTCAAATCGTTAGTCCGTTCTCCTCTTCCCGGGGACTTGACGCTAAGTGTAAAAAGAACCAACCGGATGTTGTTGCATCCAGAGAAACGGCAATATGCGGACGAAGGTAATTAAAGCGATGAAATTAGTGAAAAGGAAATGTCGCGACGAATATGGAAATATTGAAAAAAATTGCCGGCTCAAAATTTCGATATAGAATGCGATCTAAAACCCGGCGAAGAAGATCGATGCCGACCCAGAGTCGTCCTGCGACTCCTTGGCGAACGATGCAAAATTAATGTGACCCGGTGACCCGGTTGTCCGAACAGCACCGAGAGATTCGCCATAATTTCTACATGAGTTAATAGGTGCTTCAGAAGGTGTAGAACGGATTGCGCCTCGCACTTCAGACCGCGATAACCTCTCGACTCACCGAAGAGGAGTACCTACTGCAGGATCAACTTCAACTAAGCAAGCGAATTGGCATAGCTGCAACTCAATTGACCGCACAGATAAAGATTGTTCCTGAGGCTTTGTGCGCGTTAATACATATATTTGAAGGCCTTGAGCGTGGCGATCCTTGAATTCAGTGGCGTAATTTCTGCTTGAAACTTACACGGTACCTTGCGAGGAGGAAAGATTTTTGTTTTCTAATCAACGCACGCGATATTTGAGTGACTCTACAGCGGTAATGCCAGGAAGATAACCGGCTACTCGTCAAGGCTCTTGGGCGTGTATTTTGACGAACGCTAACGCGGTGACAGAGCGATTTCAATGTGACATGCATTAGTTGAATCCAAGTTTCATGAGCATGAGGAACTTCGGTTTGGGCGAGTAATGGGCAGAGGGAAGAAGGAATTGAAGAATCGGAAAAAATGAAGGCTCGTCAGCGAAGCGTTGAAGGCGAGACAACCTCCATTACTCCGCCATTGACGTGCCTTCTCCACTTTCAACGGAAAACTCTAAATCGTTTGAGCCGCTGACGAATGCCCTACCTGAGCAGCCAACACCCAGATGGGCGGAAAGTCAATTCAAAACGCGAGGTACAAAGCGGAGCCTTTTAGTGGGAAAAACGAATAACGGATGACTCGAGGCGGATCGAGAGTCGAGGTTCGATGCACGTGAAACGAAATCACGGTAAGATGTCACCTAAACGGGTGCGCATCTCGATAAGAACGCGGATCGTTGGCAAAGATGCCGGATGGCTGCAAGATCGGACTTTTGCTTGATGCGCGGGGATGTTTGAATGCGCGTAGCCCTTGCGTCCACCAGATAGACCTACCTACGATTACTGATATTGATATCTTCGTGAGAACTAGATTCTGGACTAGAAGAGTTTTCAGTAATTTGATAAACTTCATCGATGTCATAGAATACTCAGCATATTCTCTACAAGACGTAATTTATAATTGTATACTGTATAACCGAAATGTCAGTGCTTCGGGATTTATTGAAATTTCGGTACAGAGAAACTACCCTATGCGAAACCCGTACCAAAAATCGGTACCTAATTTCCAATGCCGCGCACCCCTAGTAGCCGCTAGACTATATTGTTTCACGTATTTGAAGAACATGTTTTCATACGCGAAATTTGCGTACCTATTAATCCTGACTGTGTTTAGAATAGGGCAGTCCACGTAAAATCCCTAAGTCGGAACTCGCAATATTTTGATTTCTTTTTTTCTTTATTGAACTTTTTGTAATTTTTACAGTATTACTGACAGCCATACATTCAACATCCAACATTTTTCAAGTTCACGTATAATTCATAAGCTCAGAGTGATGCCATCACTTTCTAGTCACTTGACGGTAACTTATTTCGGTACAATGAGCCCCACCACTTGATTACTTCCAAGCAATGTTCGCTATGCAGTTTTGCTACACGTGTCACACAAGGCGTCCGCGGAAAATCTAAAGGTCATACTGACGTTGGTTTGAAGGATTAATTTATTAAAAAGTCTTGCGCGTAATAGAACACATCGCATACAGCGACACTTTGGTATTCAAATTTCTCCTTCGATTATGACCTATGCAAATTTACGTTGCGATTTTGTACAATGCACGGGCATGCTGGATTCTTTAACTGGGATCCTTCAATGACAATTATTCTGCTTCCGTTAACCTTTGAGGGCAGCTAAGCGGAGCGTAATATTTCCTCGAAAGAGTTGCCAATAAGCACGCATGTATGTATAATAAGTATTATCATCTAAATTCTACGCATAGTTCGCGGGACGACTCTAACCATTATACATTGGGCATTCCACGCCAATTCGACCTGGGTTTTACCCTTGATCTCTCAGATTGGGCGCACGATTTTTTCGGTGATTGTTCTCGCTTTGAAAGGTACTCTGTTTTTTTTTCCACTCAATTTGAGTTTTCTACAATTTTTAGAAAAGATTTGATCGCAGGCCCCACACATAAGCGGTGTTTCACCGGTCTACAGGTCAAAGCGTTTCTACAGATACTCGACTTGTAGTCTTGCGGGGGTGCGCTGACGGGTATATAACAAGCTAACATTCAGCCAACTTCACTAGTCTGTCAATAGTGATTCTAATAAACAGTATCAGGATGCTTTCCGACGAGAATTACGTATTGGAGGAATCGCGCAAAAAAGTATTCAGTAAATCGGAGGACCTGAAGCCAATTAAGTCGGGCCAGATTCGACAGAATATAATATGGAAAAACGTTTTGCAGCTGTTGTTATTTCACGTAGGATTTGTGTTCGCTTGCAGCGTATACGCTTTTGGACTATCTGCTGTGCGGATCAAATGGTTGACGGTTTTATGGGGTGGGTTCAAAAATTTGAAGTATTAATTTTACTGAATGAAGTGCATGGAATTTTGTTGCATTTTTTCTCTTACGTAAAATGTAGAATTCTACACGATACGTATATTCAGCAAGAAACCCACATATAATGAAGTAATTTTTTAAACATCTAGTCAGAATTTTGAACCTGAGCTAAAGTAGCACCTGTGTGGAATTGGTTAAGGTTGTGAAAACGTTTATAATAATTTCATACGGTGAAGAACACTTCTGTAGAAGCGCGCTGCCATTTCATACCATTTTACACATAGTCGTCAGCAGCACTCGTCAATCATTAAGTAAGATTATTTCAAGCCGCACAAAATAATCGCAGGAATTGTAGTTCAGTTATCATTTTGCTTAGGACAAACTTCTCAAAACTGAGGGCTGAAAAACATCACTTACAATTATTTCAACTAATCCATTCAAATTTGCGCAGTCCCGATGTACTATTTCATAGCAGGACTGGGAGGAGCCGCGGGAGCTCATCGTCTCTGGAGCCACCGAGCCTACAAGGCAAACCTCGGCTTACGAATCGCGTTGATGCTAATGTACGCCGCCGCTGGGCTGGTAAGTAGCGAATAGTTTTTTGTAGTTAATCATGGAGTGAACTTTAATTGTTGAATATTGGTTCTGCAGTACTGCATATTTTACTGGGTCAAAGATCACAGAATCCACCACAAGTATTCCGAAACCGATGCCGACCCCCACAACGCAAAGCGAGGCTTCTTCTTCTCCCACATTGGATGGCTTATGGTTGAAAGACATCCCGAATACCTTCGTCAACAAAAGGAACTCGACTTGAGCGATATCATCGCTGACCCAGTGGTCATGTTCAATAAGAAGTGAGTGGTCTAAAAATTTGGACGATTATTTCTGCTATCCGTGAGTTGGAAAGAAAAAGTGTGTAGTCGAGTTCACGTAAACAATTTCGATCCATGTATGTCTATAGACGTAGGTCTTACGAAAGAGCGCGTATAAAAATAACAAAACAAAACTAATAAATCACCAAATATTCACAGATATGAGAAAGAATTGTACATCATGTTTTGCTTCGTAATTCCGACGGCAGTACCAGTTATATTTTGGGGTGAAACGTTGCTGCATGCGATTTTGACTCAATGCTTCATACGCTACGTGCTGGTCCTTAATGGTATTTGGTCCGTCAACAGTTTCGCACATCTTTGGGGCCATCGTCCATACAACCGGTACGGAAGTAATCAAGGATCTCCTATGCATGTGTGAATTGAACAGATATGGCTAGACAAAGAGTCAACCTGTTGAAATTTATTTGTTCGCAGAGTGATCAATCCTGCAGAAAACTCCATAGTTTCTTTGGTGTCAGGCGGTGAAGGCTCTCACAATTATCACCACACGTTCCCCTGGGACTACAAGGCTTCTGAATGGCCATACATGAGATTCAATTTGACCACATTATGCATTGATGCATTTTCAAAAATGGGATGGGCGTATGATCTCCGAGAAGCATCACCTGCCTTCGTGCAGAAAGTTATCGAAGAAATTGGTGATAAATATAACGAATCGTCCCTAATTCATTAGGACGATTATAATCCAATTGATACCTGAAATACATCACAAGCATCAAACATGTTGTAGTATTTCAATAAAATCTTTAATATTCTGAATCAGTCAAGTTAATCGCCTTTACCTCATCCAAGTATACGGAGTTCTAGAAACTTCCTCCCTTTTTGGGTCAGCGTCTTGTAGTTGGCATCATTTTGCAGCAATCCTTGGATCCGTTCTGTGTGACTAATGAGACTAAGATATTGGTTCATTGAAGAAATACCAACTGACGACATGACATGACGTTGAATTCTGAGGTGGATCCTAGCAATTTGGATTATGCACAAGAAGAGATGCTTTTTCGAGGATGATTGGTTTAGTCTGGTTTAAATGATGAAATTCCTCGATTTTCGGCTGTAACTCCTAATACGTTGCTCGCAGGATATTGTGACTGCGCTCCACCGTTTTCTCTCGCAAAATTACGTCGGAATAGTCCATCGAAGAATTTATTCCAGCAGTTTTCAAAATCGCGAAAATTTTCGCCGAAAATGCAAAGGGGTTAGCCTTACTTTTTTTTCATTTTTCGACGAAAAATTTTTGGTCTCAGATTCGATTTGTATCGACCTTTCCTGACTAATCGGACCCCCAGGAACTCAGGAAACGCAGAGAAATTGGCCTGAGATCAACAGCATAGAAGTTACGATGTTAAAAGCACCAGCTAAAAAATGTCGAAAACTCAGGTTCTCGTTTTTCGGCTCCAACTCTTCATACGTTGCTCGCAGCGTATCGGGACTGCGCCCAATCAATTTCTCTCGCAAAATTACGTCGGAATAGCGCCAGGAAGAATTTATTCCGGCACTTTTCAAAATCGCGAAAATTTTCGCCAAAAATACAAAGGGGTTAACCTTCCTTTTTTTTGGACCAAAAAATTTTTCGTCTCAGAATTGATTCGTATGACTCTTTTCCGACCAATTGTACCCCAAGGAACTCAGAAAACGCAGCAAAAGGAGCGTGGGATCAACGGGAGAGAAGATACGAGGAAAAAAGCACCTGCTGGAGAATGTCAAAAATTCAGGTTTTCGTTTTTTGGCTGTAACTTTCGATGCGTTGATCGCAGCGTATCGGGACTGCGCCCAATCGATTTCTCTCGCAAAATTCCGTCGGAATAGTGCCACAATTAATTTGTTTCAGCACCTCTGAGAATCGCGAAAATTTTCGCCAAAAATACAAAGGGGTTAACCTTCCTTTTTTTTTGACCAAAAAATTTTTCGTCTCAGAATTGATTCGTATGACTCTTTCCCGACCAATTGGACCCCAAGGAACTCAGAAAACGCAGCAAAAAGAGCGTGGGATCAACGGGAGAGAAGATACGAGGAAAAAAGCACCTGCCGGAGAATGTCGAAAATTCAGGTTTTCGTTTTTTAACTGTAACTTTTGATGCGTTGATCGCAGCGTATCGGGACTGCGCCCTATCGATTTCTCTCGCAAAATTACGTCGGAATAGTGCCACAATCAATTTATTCCGGCACTTTCGAGAATCGCGAAAATTTTTGCCAAAAATACAAAGGGGTTAACCTTCCTTTTTTTTTGACCAAAAAATTTTTCGTCTCAGAATTGATTCGTATGACTCTTTCCCGACCAATTGGACACCAAGGAACTCAGAAAACGCAGCAAAAGGAGCGTGGGATCAACGGGAGAGAAGATACGAGGAAAAAAGCACCTGCTGGAGAATGTCAAAAATTCAGGTTTTCGTTTTTTGGCTGTAACTTTCGATGCGTTGATCGCAGCGTATCGGGACTGCGCCCAATCGATTTCTCTCGCAAAATTACGTCGGAATAGTGCCACAATTAATTTATTCCAGCACCTCTGAGAATCGCGAAAATTTTCGCCAAAAATACAAAGGGGTGAACCTTCCTTTTTTTTTGACCAAAAAATTTTTCGTCTCAGAATTGATTCGTATGACTCTTTCCCGACCAATTGAACCCCAAGGAACTCAGAAAACGCAGCAAAAGGAGCGTGGGATCAACGGGAGAGAAGATACGAGGAAAAAAGCACCTGCTGGAGAATGTCGAAAATTCAGGTTTTCGTTTTTTCGCTGTAACTTTCGATGCGTTGATCGCAGCGTATCGGGACTGCGCCCAATCGATTTCTCCCGCAAAATTACGTCGGAATAGTGCCACAAATAATTTATTCCAGCACTTTTGAGGTTCGCGAAAATTTTCGCCAAAAATACAAAGGGGTTAACCTTCCTTTTTCTTTGACCAAAAAATTTTTCGTCTCAGAATTGATTCGTATGACTCTTTTCCGACCAATTGGACCCCAGGGAACTCAGAAAACGCAGCAAAAGGAGCGTGGGATCAACGGGAGAGAAGATACGAGGAAAAAAGCACCTGCTGGAAAATGTCGAAGATTCAGGTTTTCGTGTTTTGGCTGTAACTTTCGATGCGTTGATCGCAGCGTATCGGGACTGCGCCCAATCGATTTCTCTCGCAAAATTACGTCGGAATAGTGCCACAATTAATTTATTCCAGCACCTCTGAGAATCACGAAAATTTTCGCCAAAAATACAAAGGGGTTAACCTTCCTTTTTTTTTTACCAAAAAATTTTTCGTCTCAGAATTGATTCGTATGATTCTTTTCCGACCAATTGGACCCCAAGGAACTCAGAAAACGCAGCAAAAAGAGCGTGGGATCGACGGAAGAGAAGATACGAGGAAAAAAGCACCTGCTGGAAATGTCGAAGATTCAGGTTTTCGTGTTTTGGCTGTAACTTTCGATGCGTTGATCGCAGCGTATCGGGACTGCGCCCAATCGATTTCTCTCGCAAAATTACGTCGGAATAGTGCCACAATTAATTTATTCCAGCACCTCTGAGAATCGCGAAAATTTTCGCTAAAAATACAAAGGGGTTAACCTTCCTTTTTTTTTGACCAAAAAATTTTTCGTCTCAGAATTGATTCGTATGACTCTTTTCCGACCAATTGGACCCCAAGGAACTCAGAAAACGCAGCAAAAGGAGCGTGGGATCAACGGGAGAGAAGATACGAGGAAAAAAGCACCTGCTGGAGAATGTCAAAAATTCAGGTTTTCGTTTTTTGGCTGTAACTTTCGATGCGTTGATCGCAGCGTATCGGGACTGCGCCCAATCGATTTCTCTCGCAAAATTACGTCGAAATAGTGCCACAATTAATTTATTCCAGCACCTCTGAGAATCGCGAAAATTTTCGCCAAAAATACAAAGGGGTTAACCTTCCTTTTTTTTTGACCAAAAAATTTTTCGTCTCAGAATTGATTCGTATGACTCTTTTCCGACCAATTGGACCCCAAGGAACTCAGAAAACGCAGCAAAAGGAGCGTGGGATCAACGGGAGAGAAGATACGAGGAAAAAAGCACCTGCTGGAGAATGTCAAAATTTCAGGTTTTCGTTTTTTGGCTGTAACTTTCGATGCGTTGATCGCAGCGTATCGGGACTGCGCCCAATCGATTTCTCTTGCAAAATTACGTCGGTATAGTACCTGAAAGAATTGATTCCAGCACTTTTGGGAATCGCGGAAATTTTCGCCAAAAATACAAAGGGGTTAACCTTCCTTTTTTTTTGACCAAAAAATTTTTCGTCTCAGAATTGATTCGTATGACTCTTTTCCGACCAATTGGACTCCAAGGAACTCAGAAAACGCAGCAAGAGGAGCGTGGGATCTACGGGAGAGAAGATGCGAGGTAAATAGCACCTGCTGAAAAATGTCGAAGATTCAGGTTTTCGTTTTTTGGCTGTAACTTTCGATGCGTTGATCGCAGCGTATTGGGACTGCGCCCAATCGATGTCTCTTGCAAAATTACGTCGGAATAGTACCGGAAAGAATTGATTCTAGCACTTTTGAGATTCGCGAAAATTTTCGCCAAAAATACAAAGGGGTGAACCTTCCTTTTTTTTTGACCAAAAAATTTTTCGTCTCAGAATTGATTCGTATGACTCTTTTCCGACCAATTGGACCCCAAGGAACTCAGAAAACGCAGCAAAAGGAGCGTGGGATCAACGGGAGAGAAGATACGAGGAAAAAAGCACCTGCTGAAAAATGTCGAAATTTACGGTTTTCGTTTTTTAACTGTAACTTTTGATGCGTTGATCGCAGCGTATCGGGACTGCGCCCGATCGATTTCTCTGGCAAAATTACGTCGGAATAGTGCCACAATCAATTTATTCCGGCACTTTTGAGAATCGCGAAAATTTTTGCCAAAAATACAAAGGGGTTAACCTTCCTTTTTTTTCGACCAAAAAATTTTTCGTCTCAGAATTGATTCGTATGACTCTTTCCCGACCAATTGGACCCCAAGGAACTCAGAAAACGCAGCAAAAGGAGCGTGGGATCAACGGGAGAGAAGATACGAGGAAAAAAGCACCTGCTAAAAAATGTCGAAATTTCAGGTTTTCGTTTTTTAACTGTAACTTTCGATGCGTTGATCGCAGCGTATCGGGACTGCGCCCAATCGATTTCTCTCGCAAAATTACGTCGGAATAGTGCCACAAATGATTTATTCCATCACTTTTGAGATTCGCGAAAATTTTCGCTAAAAATACAAAGGGGTTAACCTTCCTTTTTTTTTTGACCAAAAAATTTTTCGTCTCAGAATTGATTCGTACGACTCTTTCCCGACCAATTGGACCCCAAGGAACTCAGAAAACGCAGCAAAAGGAGCGTGGGATCAACGGGAGAGAAGATACGAGGAAAAAAGCACCTGCTGGAGAATGTCGAAAATTCAGGTTTTCGTTTTTTCGCTGTAACTTTCGATGCGTTGATCGCAGCGTATCGGGACTGCGCCCAATCGATTTCTCCCGCAAAATTACGTCGGAATAGTGCCAGGAATAATTTATTCCAGCACTTTCGAGGTTCGCGAAAATTTTCGCCAAAAATACAAAGGGGTTAACCTTCCTTTTTTTTTGACCAAAAAATTTTTCGTCTCAGAATTGATTCGTATGACTCTTTTCCGACCAATTGGACCCCATGGAACTCAGAAAACGCAGCAAAAGGAGCGTGGGATCAACGGGAAAGAAGATACGAGGAAAAAAGCACCTGCTGAAAAATGTCGAAATTTCAGGTTTTCGTTTTTCAACTGTAACTTTCGATGCGTTGATCGCAGCGTATCGGGACTGCGCCCAATCGATTTCTCTCGCAAAATTACGTCGGAATAGTGCCACAAATGATTTATTCCATCACTTTTGAGATTCGCGAAAATTTTCGCTAAAAATACAAAGGGGTTAACCTTCCTTTTTTTTTGACCAAAAAATTTTTCGTCTCAGAATTGATTCGTACGACTCTTTCCCGACCAATTGGACCCCAAGGAACTCAGAAAACGCAGCAAAAGGAGCGTGGGATCAACGGGAGAGAAGATACGAGGAAAAAAGCACCTGCTGGAGAATGTCAAAAATTCAGGTTTTCGTTTTTTGGCTGTAACTTTCGATGCGTTGATCGCAGCGTATCGGGACTGCGCCTAATCGATTTCTCCCGCAAAATTACGTCGGAATGGTGCCACAAATAATTTATTCCAGCACTTTTGAGATTCGCGAAAATTTTCGCCAAAAATACAAAGGGGTTAACCTTCTTTTTTTTTTGACCAAAAAATTTTTCGTCTCAGAATTGATTCGTATGACTCTTTCCCGACTACCTGGACCCCAAGGAACTCAGAAAACGCAGCAAAAGGAGCGTGGGATCAACGGGAGAGAAGATACGAGGAAAAAAGCACCTGCTGAAGAATGTCGAAAATGCAGGTTTTCGTTTTTTGGCTGTAACTTTCGATGCGTTGATCGCAGCGTATCGGGACCGCGCCCAATCGATTTCTCTCGCAAAATTACGTCGGAATAGTGCCACAATCAATTTATTCCAGCACTTTTGAAAATCTCGAAAATTGTCGCCAAAAATACAAAGGGGTTAACCTTCCTTTTTTTTTGACCAAAAAATTTTTCGTCTCAGAATTGATTCGTATGACTCTTTTCCGACCAATTGGACCCCAAGGAACTCAGAAAACGCAGCAAAAGGAGCGTGGGATCAACGGGAGAGAAGATACGAGGAAAAAAGCACCTGCTGGAGAATGTCAAAATTTCAGGTTTTCGTTTTTTGGCTGTAACTTTCGATGCGTTGATCGCAGCGTATCGGGACTGCGCCCAATCGATTTCTCTTGCAAAATTACGTCGGTATAGTACCTGAAAGAATTGATTCCAGCACTTTTGGGAATCGCGGAAATTTTCGCCAAAAATACAAAGGGGTTAACCTTCCTTTTTTTTTGACCAAAAAATTTTTCGTCTCAGAATTGATTCGTATGACTCTTTTCCGACCAATTGGACTCCAAGGAACTCAGAAAACGCAGCAAGAGGAGCGTGGGATCTACGGGAGAGAAGATGCGAGGTAAATAGCACCTGCTGAAAAATGTCGAAGATTCAGGTTTTCGTTTTTTGGCTGTAACTTTCGATGCGTTGATCGCAGCGTATTGGGACTGCGCCCAATCGATGTCTCTTGCAAAATTACGTCGGAATAGTACCGGAAAGAATTGATTCTAGCACTTTTGAGATTCGCGAAAATTTTCGCCAAAAATACAAAGGGGTGAACCTTCCTTTTTTTTTGACCAAAAAATTTTTCGTCTCAGAATTGATTCGTATGACTCTTTTCCGACCAATTGGACCCCAAGGAACTCAGAAAACGCAGCAAAAGGAGCGTGGGATCAACGGGAGAGAAGATACGAGGAAAAAAGCACCTGCTGAAAAATGTCGAAATTTACGGTTTTCGTTTTTTAACTGTAACTTTTGATGCGTTGATCGCAGCGTATCGGGACTGCGCCCGATCGATTTCTCTGGCAAAATTACGTCGGAATAGTGCCACAATCAATTTATTCCGGCACTTTTGAGAATCGCGAAAATTTTTGCCAAAAATACAAAGGGGTTAACCTTCCTTTTTTTTCGACCAAAAAATTTTTCGTCTCAGAATTGATTCGTATGACTCTTTCCCGACCAATTGGACCCCAAGGAACTCAGAAAACGCAGCAAAAGGAGCGTGGGATCAACGGGAGAGAAGATACGAGGAAAAAAGCACCTGCTAAAAAATGTCGAAATTTCAGGTTTTCGTTTTTTAACTGTAACTTTCGATGCGTTGATCGCAGCGTATCGGGACTGCGCCCAATCGATTTCTCTCGCAAAATTACGTCGGAATAGTGCCACAAATGATTTATTCCATCACTTTTGAGATTCGCGAAAATTTTCGCTAAAAATACAAAGGGGTTAACCTTCCTTTTTTTTTTGACCAAAAAATTTTTCGTCTCAGAATTGATTCGTACGACTCTTTCCCGACCAATTGGACCCCAAGGAACTCAGAAAACGCAGCAAAAGGAGCGTGGGATCAACGGGAGAGAAGATACGAGGAAAAAAGCACCTGCTGGAGAATGTCAAAAATTCAGGTTTTCGTTTTTTGGCTGTAACTTTCGATGCGTTGATCGCAGCGTATCGGGACTGCGCCTAATCGATTTCTCCCGCAAAATTACGTCGGAATGGTGCCACAAATAATTTATTCCAGCACTTTTGAGATTCGCGAAAATTTTCGCCAAAAATACAAAGGGGTTAACCTTCTTTTTTTTTTGACCAAAAAATTTTTCGTCTCAGAATTGATTCGTATGACTCTTTCCCGACTACCTGGACCCCAAGGAACTCAGAAAACGCAGCAAAAGGAGCGTGGGATCAACGGGAGAGAAGATACGAGGAAAAAAGCACCTGCTGAAGAATGTCGAAAATGCAGGTTTTCGTTTTTTGGCTGTAACTTTCGATGCGTTGATCGCAGCGTATCGGGACCGCGCCCAATCGATTTCTCTCGCAAAATTACGTCGGAATAGTGCCACAATCAATTTATTCCAGCACTTTTGAAAATCTCGAAAATTGTCGCCAAAAATACAAAGGGGTTAACCTTCCTTTTTTTTTGACCAAAAAATTTTTCGTCTCAGAATTGATTCGTACGACTCTTTCCCGACCAATTGGACCCCAAGGAACTCAGAAAACGCCGCAAAAAGAGCGTGGGATCGACGGGAGAGAAGATGCGAGGAAAAAAGCACCTGCTGGAAAATGTCGAAGATTCAGGTTTTCGTGTTTTGGCTGTAACTTTCGATGCGTTGATCGCAGCGTATCGGGACTGCGCCCAATCGATTTCTTTGGCAAAATTACGTCGGAATAGTGCCACAATTAATTTATTCCAGCACCTCTGAGAATCGCGAAAATTTTCGCCAAAAATACAAAGGGGTTAACCTTCCTTTTTTTTTGACCAAAAAATTTTTCGTCTCAGAATTGATTCGTATGACGCTTTTCCGACCAATTGGACCCCAAGGAACTCAGAAAACGCAGCAAAAGGAGCGTGGGATCAACGGGAGAGAAGATACGAGGAAAAAAGCACCTGCTGGAGAATGTCAAAAATTCAGGTTTTCGTTTTTTGGCTGTAACTTTCGATGCGTTGATCGCAGCGTATCGGGACTGCGCCCAATCGATTTCTCTCGCAAAATTACGTCGGAATAGTGCCACAATTAATTTATTCCAGCACCTCTGAGAATCGCGAAAATTTTCGCCAAAAATACAAAGGGGTTAACCTTCCTTTTTTTTTGACCAAAAAATTTTTCGTCTCAGAATTGATTCGTATGACTCTTTCCCGACCAATTGGACCCCAAGGAACTCAGAAAACGCAGCAAAAGGAGCGTGGGATCAACGGGAGAGAAGATACGAGGAAAAAAGCACCTGCTGGAGAATGTCGAAAATTCAGGTTTTCGTTTTTTGGCTGTAACTTTCGATGCGTTGATCGCAGCGTATCGGGACTGCGCCCAATCGATTTCTCCCGCAAAATTACGTCGGAATAGTGCCACAAATAATTTATCCCAGCACTTTTGAGATTCGCGAAAATTTTCGCTAAAAATACAAAGGGGTTAACCTTCCTTTTTTTTTGACCAAAAAATTTTTCGTCTCAGAATTGATTCGTACGACTCTTTCCCGACCAATTGGACCCCAAGGAACTCAGAAAACGCAGCAAAAGGAGCGTGGGATCAACGGGAGAGAAGATACGAGGAAAAAAGCACCTGCTGGAAAATGTCGAAGATTCAGGTTTTCGTGTTTTGGCTGTAACTTTCGATGCGTTGATCGCAGCGTATCGGGACTGCGCCCGATCGATTTCTCTGGCAAAATTACGTCGGAATAGTGCCACAATCAATTTATTCCAGCACTTTTGAGAATCGCGAAAATTTTTGCCTAAAATACAAAGGGGTTAACCTTCCTTTTTTTTTGACCAAAAAATTTTTCGTCTTAGAATTGATTCGTACGACTCTTTCCCGACTACCTGGACCCCAAGGAACTCAGAAAACGCAGCAAAAGGAGCGTGGGATCAACGGGAGAGAAGATACGAGGAAAAAAGCACCTGCTGAAGAATGTCGAAAATGCAGGTTTTCGTTTTTTGGCTGTAACTTTCGATGCGTTGATCGCAGCGTATCGGGACCGCGCCCAATCGATTTCTCTCGCAAAATTACGTCGGAATAGTTCCACAATCAATTTATTCCAGCACTTTTGAAAATCTCGAAAATTGTCGCCAAAAATACAAAGGGGTTAACCTTCCTTTTTTTTTGACCAAAAAATTTTTCTTCTTAGAATTGATTCGTACGACTCTTTCCCGACCAATTGAACCCCAAGGAACTCAGAAAACGCAGCAAAAGGAGCGTGGGATCAACGGGAGAGAAGATGCGAGGAAAAAAGCACCTGCTGAAAAATGTCGAAAATTCAGGTTTTCGTTTTTTGGCTGTAACTTTCGATGCGTTGATCGCAGCGTATCAGGACTGCGCCCAATCGATTTCTCCCGCAAAATTACGTCGGAATAGTGCCACAAATAATTTATTCCAGCACTTTTGAGATTCGCGAAAATTTTCGCCAAAAATACAAAGGGGTTAACCTTCCTTTTTTTTTGACCAAAAAATTTTTCGTCTCAGAATTGATTCGTATGATTCTTTTCCGACCAATTGGACCCCAAGGAACTCAGAAAACGCAGCAAAAAGAGCGTGGGATCGACGGGAGAGAAGATGCGAGGAAAAAAGCACCTGCTGGAAAATGTCGAAGATTCAGGTTTTCGTGTTTTGGCTGTAACTTTCGATGCGTTGATCGCAGCGTATCGGGACTGCGCCCAATCGATTTCTTCCGCAAAATCACGTCGGAATAGTGCCACAATTAATTTATTCCAGCACCTCTGAGAATCGCGAAAATTTTCGCCAAAAATACAAAGGGGTTAACCTTCCTTTTTTTTGGACCAAAAAATTTTTCGTCTCAGAATTGATTCGTATGACTCTTTTCCGACCAATTGGACCCCAAGGAACTCAGAAAACGCAGCAAAAGGAGCGTGGGATCAACGGGAGAGAAGATACGAGGAAAAAAGCACCTGCTGAAAAATGTCGAAATTTCAGGTTTTCGTTTTCTAACTGTTACTTTTGATGCGTTGATCGCAGCGTATCGGGACTGCGCCCAATCGATTTCTCACGCAAAATTACGTCGGAATAGTGCCACAATTAATTTATTTCAGCACCTCTGAGAATCGCGAAAATTTTCGCCAAAAATACAAAGGGGTTAACCTTCCTTTTTTTTTGACCAAAAAATTTTTCGTCTCAGAATTGATTCGTATGACTCTTTCCCGACCAATTGGACCCCAAGGAACTCAGAAAACGCAGCTAAAGGAGCGTGGGATCGACGGGAGAGAAGATACGAGGAAAAAAGCACCTGCTGGAGAATGTCGAAAATTCAGGTTTTCGTTTTTTGGCTGTAACTTTCGATGCGTTGATCGCAGCGTATCGGGACTGCGCCCGATCGATTTCTCTGGCAAAATTACGTCGGAATAGTGCCACAATCAATTTATTTCAGCACTTTTGAGAATCGCGAAAATTTTTGCCAAAAATACAAAGGGGTTAACCTTCCTTTTTTTTTGACCAAAAAATTTTTCGTCTCAGAATTGATTCGTATGACTCTTTTCCGACCAATTGGACTACAAGGAACTCAGAAAACGCAGCAAAAGGAGCGTGGGATCAACGGGAGAGAAGATGCGAGGAAAAAAGCACCTGCTGGAGAATGTCGAAAATTCAGGTTTTCGTTTTTTAGCTGTAACTTTCGATGCGTTGATCGCAGCGTATCGGGACTGCGCCCGACCGATTTCTCTGGCAAAATTACGTCGGAATAGTGCCACAATTAATTTATTCCAGCACCTCTGAGAATCGCGAAAATTTTCGCCAAAAATACAAAGGGGTTAACCTTCCTTTTTTTTGGACCAAAAAATTTTTCGTCTCAGAATTGATTCGTATGACTCTTTCCCGACTACCTGGACCTCAAGGAACTCAGAAAACGCAGCAAAAGGAGCGTGGGATCAACGGGAGAGAAGATGCGAGGAAAAAAGCACCTGCTGAAAAATGTCGAAAATTCAGGTTTTCGTTTTTTGGCTGTAACTTTCGATGCGTTGATCGCAGCGTATCGGGACTACGCCCATTCGATTTCTCTCGCGAAATTACGTCGGTATAGTGCCACAATCAATTTATTCTAGCACTTTTGAAAATCTCGAAAATTTTCGCCAAAAATACAAAGGGGTTAACCTTCCTTTTTTTTTGACCAAAAAATTTTTCGTTTCAGAATTGATTCGTATGACTCTTATCCGACCAATCGGACCCCAGGGAACTCAGAAAACGCAGCAAAAGGAGCGTGAGATCAACGGGAGAGAAGATACGAGGAAAAAAGCACCTGCAGAAAAATGTCGAAGATTCAGGTTCTCGTTTTTCGGCCCCAACTCTTCATACGTTCCTCGCAGCGTGTCGGGACCGCGCCCAATCGATTTCTCTCGCAAAATCACGTAGGAATAGCGCCAGAAAGAATTCATTCCTGCACCTTTCAAAATCACGGAAAATTTCGCCAAAAATGCAAAGCTGTCAGCCTTACTTTTTTTTTTCATTTTTCGGCGAAAAATGTTTGGTCTCAGATTCGATTTGTATCACCCTTTCCTGACCAATCGGACCCCCAGGAACTCAGAAAACGCAGCGAAATTGGCCTGGGATCACCAGCAAAGAAGTTACGATGGACAATGCTCCCGCTGAAAAATGTCGAAGACTTAGGTTCTCGTTTTTCGGCTCCAACTCTTCGTACGTTGCTCGCAGCGTATTGGTATCGCGCCCAATCGTTTTCTCTCGCATAATTACGTCGGAATGGTGCATCAAAGAATTTATCCCAGCACTTTTCAAAATCGCAAAAATTTTCTCCAAAAATGCAACGGGACACACATATATACATAAATATATATGAATTCACCATATATATATGGTCAATCCGCTTCGAATCTATACGTGTATATATACATATATATACATATATACACATACATGCATATTAAAATTGATTCGTCGACGTTGGTCATGGTGAAATATCTTCTCACTGGTTGTTTAAGAGGTTGCGGCGTTTTGATCGGCTTCAATCGTCTTCAGGCAATAATCATTGACGATCTCACGAGCTTGGCGCGTCATGGTCCCACCATGTCTGGAGGAAGTCACTCAATATACAACCACATTGGTCACTAATTTCAAACTCCGATGTGCGTAGGTAATGTCGGTATGTATATCATACGTGCGCGATTACTGGCCACTTCTTCAAGGTATTTTCGCGATCGGCTGTGCTGTGGTCAAGGGTGAACGGAAATGGAATAACAGATATTGAAGTAACCAAGTTATAGATTCAACATCAGCGCATATTGTAGTTGATCGTACCGAGAATTTCCGTAGACCTCGGTCAAAACAGGAATTTCAATACCGAAGTGTTGCTATGTACGATGTAATTTATTACGGGTCAGACATCCTACTGAATTAACCTTTTGAACTGATGTCCGCGTGACTTCGAAATTTGCGGCAGAGTCTTCGTGTGACTAGTGTGACCGAATCGGATAGCGTAACCTGGCGACAAAGTAATCAAACGTTGGCGAATAAATTACCATTAGCTGACTAGGAATTGATGGAAAACACTCTGCACTCATGAATTACAAATGAACTCAATTAAGGAAAATGGTTAATGTATGACTGTCAACATCAAAAATAGGGAAAGTTCAGACCTATGTATTTCATATGCACTTTTCATAACCAGCTATTTAATCGAATGTTCCGACTCAGTGTGTTGACGGATGGTCAATAAGCTGACATTTAGCCAACTTTGTTAATCTGTTCGACAGTGGTTCAGATAAATTATATCAGGATGATTACCGACGAGAATTACACCTTGGAGCAATCACGCGAAAAAGTATTTAGTAAATCGGACGACGTAAAGTCGATTAAATCCGAAGAGGTTCGACAAAATTTAATATGGAAGAATATTCTCTTTATCGTGTTCCTTCACGTCGGATTAGTGTTTGCTATTAGCGTCTACGCTTTTGGAATCTCTTATATACGGATTAAATGGATGACCGTTTTTTGGGGTCAGTTCAAATATTGGATTATTATTTTCATTGATCTGAGGTGCTTGCTATTTTCTAACATGTTTTCTCGGGCGCGTAATATCAAATACTGCACATATATAGCACATGCTCAAAGTATATGCATATAACAAGCAAATGATTTGCGAGGTTTTTGAACACGACTTGTCTTTGTCCCTGTATAGTACCAATCGTAGCCTCGAAGAAGATTGAAATAATGTCAAATGATAAACAGCATTGCCCTTAAAACGCGCTGCAACTGCATTGCAACTCACACGTAATCATGAACAACGTCTAACAATCGTCAAGTAATATTATTTCGGGCCAAAAAAATAATTGCAGGAATTGCAGTTCAGTTATCATTTCGCTTCTGGAAAACGTCTCAAAAGTGAGAACTAAGAAGTATAACTGTCAATTGAAATTAATAAATTTGAATTTTCACAGGCTTTATTGTCACTCTCTTATCAGGATTGGGAGTAACCGCGGGAGCACACCGTTTTTGGAGCCACCGAGCCTACAAGGCAAACCTCGGCTTACGAATCATACTGATGATATTGTACTCCATCGCTGGGCTTGTAAGTTACGGTACACAGATTTTTGGCGTGGATCATGGAGTGAAGCTGAGTTGTTCAATATCGATTTTACAGAATTCGATATTTCACCGGGTGAAGGATCACAGAGTCCACCACAAGTATTCCGAAACCGATGCCGATCCCCACAACGCGAAGCGCGGCTTCTTTTTCTCTCACGTTGGTTGGCTTTTCGTCAAAAGGCATCCCGAATACCTTCGTCGACAAAAGGAAATCGACTTGAGCGATATCATCGCTGATCCAGTGGTCATGTTCAATAAGAAGTGAGTAGTCTCAAAATTTGGACGATTATTTCTGCTATCCGTGAGTTGGAAAGAAAAAGTGTGCAGTCAAGTTGACGTATACAATTTCGATCCATGTATGTCTATAGACGTAGGTCCTACAAAAGAGCGCGTATAAAAATAAGAAAACAAAACTAATAAATCACCAAATATTCACAGATATGAAAAAGAATTGTACGTCATGTTTTGCTTCGTAATTCCGATGGCAGTACCAGTTATATTTTGGGGCGAAACCTTGCTGCATGCGATTTTGACTCAATGCTTCATACGCTACGTGCTGGTCCTTAATTTTATATGGAGCGTCAACAGTGTTGCACATTTGTGGGGCGATCGCCTGTACAACAGGTACGGAGGTTTGAAGTAATCAAAGATCTGTAAATCATACAGATATGAATAGACAACGATACAATCTTTATGAAATGTCGGAATTTATTCGTTGCAGGGCGATCAATCCTACAGAAAACACCATGGTTTCTTTGGTAACAGGCGGTGAAGGCTCTCACAATTATCACCACACGTTCCCCTGGGACTACAAGGCTTCTGAATGGCCATACCTGAGATTCAATTGGACAACATTATTCATTCGTGGATTTTCAAAAATCGGATGGGCGTATGATTTGCGAGAACCTTCACCCGCCTTTGTGCAAAAAGTCACCCAAGCAATTGGTCGTAACTCCAAGGTACTGTAAATATTTGTTTTTATTTTTATCTATAGAGATATTAGCGAACGAGATTGAAACACACGTAAACACGGGGAAGGTTGAGAATTTGAGTCTATTGTCAAAAAAATAAATAAAATGGACAGGCTTACAAAAGGAAGAACCATAACAAATATGACATGGAATTAAATAAATGAAATATAAATAAAATATAAATAACGATAAAAAATCATTACATCATGTCCATTGTCGTTGTAATTAAAATTCCACATTCATAAATAAAATAAAATACGACGTGGAGTATTGTTAAAGTTAATTAATGAGTACCACATAATGACAATTAAAATTCGGTATATCGAGGAATTAACACACGTCAGAATATAAAATTGTCGTTGATAACAACGAGAATAGTTTAAAAGTCATAAATAAATTAAAAATCACTCATCCCTTCGTTTTATCTTTAGCAGTAGCTCCGTCGTATGATCGTGCAGGTGATACTGAGAATTTTCAGACCAGGTCAACTACGTTTTTTGATGTTGTCTACATGCTAACTCAGCGATGTGAAATGTTTAAAAACTTGTGATTATGTCAACTGCGTGACTTCGTTTCGTTTTTTATTATTCCACCACGCGTTATTATTTAATAAGAAGATCTAATGGTGATGACGATGTGTTAAAATCTGATGAAATGTTTTTAGCTATGAGAAGGTGATTTCTACGAGGAATTAATGATGTGTCGGCTTGGCGTCTTCCCGTAGAGTGTGCATATCTTCAGCCGTTTCTCCCGACTGACATCTGAATATAGGTGCCATACCTGATTCAGTAACACGGTTATAACTTATCCGTTACCTCGAATACAATACAACCATCGAAAACGTTGTGGTATTTCAATAAAGCCGAGCCTGTAATAAATTCAAAGCAGAAAAATTGGTCGCCTTTTATTTCATCCAAGTATACGAAAAGTATACTTCTTCCCCTCTTGGGTCTAGCCACTTGCAATGTGCATTATTTTGGATCCTTGGATCATCCCGTCGCGTCGTGCGAGCAACGGTGAATTCTTTCTCTTTATAGTAAGGTAGAACCCAGATTAACCATGCTCCTCGGAGCCGAAGAATCCACGGATAAGTGAAATCATGGTTATTCCGAATTGTAAGTAATTTTTTATTCTAACAGTGTACATAATTCTTACTTTTTACCAGAAAATTATCATTTATTGACTAGGTATTATGTATATAGTATATTAGCAAATAAAGAAGCTATCTCGAAACTTTGGTACATGATATTATAGATACATACTCCAATCTTTCTTTGGAATACTCAGTTAAATTTGTTTATTTTTGTCTTTTTCTGTGCCCTATTGCCCTATTTGGAATTGGTGAACCGTAGGTTTGTTTGAATCGCTTCTTTTTTTTCCAGCCGTAACGCGTTATCGAACGGCAACCTGACATACGTAACATCATGTCCAGTAGCCTGAAAGCCTTAGAGAAGGCGTCCAAACCACTGATGGAACGATAAGCAGACGAAGAAAGAATTGGCAGGCATTGATAATGCAATTGTAATATTTGACAGATCATCGATAGGTTATGAACTTTCTGATGAGAATTTTAGCATTACGAAAACGATGTTAGGATAGATAATTATGCTGTCCTACGTTAGCTTATATTTGGTTAGAAACGAAAATACAAAATTGAAATGTATAAATTGAATTGCCAGCACTTCCAATTTTCTTGTTCATTTTATTTCAACACATTGTTGCGATGATACGTTAACAATACGAAATAAATACGTAATATCAAATTGAGCGCGAGACTCGCCTACCTGACTTTCGAAATTGCAGTGCCTTGTATTTACCGACTGGTTTGCGGCTTCGCTGCGCACCATGATTCAGGAATCGGGCATCGCACAGCCGGCTTCACAGCAGACAGATATTAGGAAAAGCGTGTCGTATACTTTAATGCCGTATAACTCTATCCGGACTAACGATGGTTTGGATGCCGCCGAAAATAATTTTAATCTGCAGCTTTCCATGCACCGTCGTCGCTCTGGCAAGCTTGAAAAAGTAATTCGTCAATTTGGCTAACCTAACCTAGGCAGACTTGATATAACATATTAGTGACAGAGTCGGTTGAATACGTATGTATTTCAAGGTGCTGTAGGCATATAGAATTGGCATAAATCTCCTTCAAACTCCTCTCATATTTTCTGCCCCTGACACCATATTTTCAGCCAATTACAAAATTCATTTTATAAAGGGAACACACCGGTGGCACCTATTACAAGGGCAAGGAAAAGTTGACAGATAAGGTCGTTGTAATAACTGGTGCTAATACGGGAATTGGCAAAGAAACTGCGCTGGAAATGGCCAGGAGGGACGCCAAGGTTATCATGGCATGCCGGGATATGTATAAGTGCGAAGAGGTAGGTGAAATCGAGTTGAAAATTCCCTGTTACTAATAGTTAGAAATTTCAAAGCTTAGTTACTCTCTCTCGCTTGCACGCGCATCCAATTTATGTACCTGTATTTTCTGTTTCAGTCGCGTCAAAATATAGTCTTAGAAACGAAAAACAAATACGTCTACTGCAGGAAGTGTGACTTGAGCTCGTTTGAGAGTATTCGTCAATTTGTTGATAGGTTTAAGAAAGGTGAATCCGCAAAGTCTCTTTCTTTTGTTTAACAGCTCTGTGTATTTGGATAATTTGTAACTGCATTGATTCTAAAGAATTTAATTCAATGTTCTAGAACAATCGAAGCTTCACATTCTCGTCAACAATGGAGGTGTTATGCGTTGCCCAAAGAGCACAACGGCAGATGGGATAGAAACTCAACTGGGGGTTAATCACATGGGGCATTTTTTGCTCACAAATTTACTGCTGGACAGACTTAAATCCTCAGCTCCGTCGCGAATAATCAATGTTTCAAGCATAGCGCATAGACGTGGTGACATCGATGTTACGGATTTAAACAGTGAGAAGGATTATGACCCAGCTAAAGCTTACGCGCAGAGCAAGTTGGCTAATATTCTTTTCACCAACGAGCTGGCAAGAAAACTCCAGGGTTGGTGTCACCAATATCCCTCCGCATTGTCGTGTTTCTGAGCTCGTACTTGAGAATAATTCGGTTTTTCAGGCACAGGAGTAACTGCGAATGCCGTTCATCCTGGGATTGTCGACACTGATATAATACGGCATATGGGATTTTACAATAGTACATTCAGTAAAATTTTTCTTTACCCCTTTGCATGGCCCTTCATAAAGACTCCAAAACAGGGGGCCCAAACTTGTATATATGCTGCACTGGATCCAAGTCTCAAAGACGTCAGTGGTAAATACTTTAGGTAAATCCTTTTTCGCGATCAAGCTTACATGTTGCTACTATCCTCACCTATGGACTAAAATAAGTAGGTACTTCTCTTTCCAGCAATTGCGAGGAGGCTGATACCGCTCCACAAGCCAAGGATGAGAAACTGGCGAAATGGTTGTGGCTAACTAGCGAGAAATGGACAAGGTTGAATGCCACTTAATATAGGTATATTTTATTAGAAAATATTCAGATACAAAGTCTGGTCAGAGATCTAGTGAATAAACCGAGTAACGATCCTTGCCAATTTTCTGACAATAACGATACTTTGGTTTAAAGTTAGAAGGGGAAGTAAGCCGATTTTTTAACCGAATTAACTTATGAACTTTGCACTCGTGTTCTACAGAAAAATTATACTCAATTCCGATAGCAATGGAGATGGGTTCTGATTAAAAACATTTATAATGTATCACCCGACGATACTTATCTAATAATTAGCCGAGTCTTGTCGTTCACTTGCGGGATTTTGTGTAACACCATAATCTTCCAAAACTGTTCTATGTATGCCTGGTAGCGAAGTGTTCACTCATTCGTTGTGACAATCTCAGGAAGTTCCACAAATGGTTGTACAAGCAAAAGTGACTTTGAATACAGTATCTCAGCTAGGTTATCGTCCATGGCATTCGCTGACGGAGTCTTTACATCGCAATCGCTAGTAAAGTTAAGCAAATTACCGCTAGCAGTTCATCGAATACATTCGAATCGATTCGTGTAAACTCGATCGGATTGAAGTGTATCTGTACTTACCTGAAATACTTTCCGGTGCTTTTCTCAAGCTGAGTAGATACAGCAGCATAAACCGACGTCTGTGCGCCTTGCACAGGATTTTTAAGTAGTAACCACATCCACGGCTGCATTGATAACTTTATTATGTACGTAGAACTGATCGGAGATCTTCTCATGTGCCGCGTTCCTCTAACACGACCAGGATTTACCGCATTCACCGTTACATTTGTATCTAGAATATGAAATGTGGAGAGTACATCTATACTGGCAAATTGTTTATGGTAAATTGCAATAGAAATGTTTGCCAATCCAATTACCTTTCAAAACATGACCCATGTGTCTCGCCATGAGTATCAAAGCAAGTTTGCTCTGTCCGAAGGCTTCCAATGGAGAGAAATTCTTTTCCAAATTTAAATCATCCAAGTGAATCTCACTAGCTATATGGGCTTGAGCTGAGACATTTATAATTCTGCCTTGTTTAGCTGCCTTGAGTTTTGGCAGCAGCAAATGCGTCAGCAAAAAATGTCCTGAGACGAATGAATTAAAAGCGAGTAAAGTACAAGAGTCAAGTGTTGTCGCAATGTCAACTGATTGGAAAAAGCTATTAGCATACGGCACATTACCAAGATAGTTGGTGACAAAATGCATTTCAAAACCTTCCTCAGTTTTTTCATACGGATGAAAAGCGATTCCCGCATTATTGATCAATATATCGAGTTGGTCTAGTTCTAAAACAGGAGGTAGATCAATGTAACACCAGATTTACTAAGTCTTTGTTTCTCGCATCATACCCAGATCTTCGGCAAAGGCACGAACACTCTTCAGCGAAGACAAGTCCACGACTCTAACGTCTGCCTTTCCATTAGGCATGGCTCGTATTTCTTCGGCTACGTTATTTCCAGCTTCTTCGTCTTTGACAGCCAAAACTACGTGTCCTCCTCTCCTTGCCAGTTCCAAAGCTGTTTCTCTACCGATACCGCTCGAAGCCCCGGTTATCACAACCGTTTTCCCATCAATTCTTTCCTCGCTGGGACAGTCCGGTCCTCCCATGTAAGCCCTAAAACTCAACCCGCTTATGTACCCAATCCCACGCGTTATATCGAAGGCATGCAATGGTCCGAGTCACAAATAATCCTCAAGCAACACGTCAGGATTTACCTTATCATTGTTAAAATTCCCAATACGATGCCGACAACGTACGGCCAGTACGAGTCCAGTAGAGGACTAAACTCTTGTAGAACATGCTGAAATTCCGCAAACTGACTCATGGCGATTTTACAAAGGTATGACAAAATTTATGCCACGATAAGCTGTCAAACTGTAGCTCAAAGTTTGAAACTAAACGGCATCGACTATCGGTAGCAGGCTTGAGTCTGGGAGAAACAGCGACCGGTCTCAGCTGGTGAACTGTATTAAAATAAATTTACAGGGGGAAATGCAACGAATTGATCTAGATTGATGATAATAATTTCAAGGGGGCCGGATGTGAGAGTTAACAATGCATAGCAGCAGCCGTTACCTAGGAAGCACTTTCAGTTGCGACCAACCAAACTCTCAAATTTTATTCATTGTTTTGTTACATCGATCAATGACAGATATTCGCATAACAAGGAGAAACGTAATTCTTTAATTTTTCCGTAAAATTCCGTGAAATGATCATTTCTCAGTTATCGCTTGTTCATTCATTCCATCAAACCGGATCTGCACGTGCATCGCATGAACAATGCACGCACATCAGTTGACAATTTGAAATCTATAATCGCAGGCGGCTGTCATCGGCGCCGGATTTTGGCCGTTTATCGAGCGTGCTTCTCGATTTGAAAGAATTTTGCATTATCCGTAGGTGAATAATAATCCCCTGTATACGAGTATCTTATTGTAACAGTGAAGAATTGAGTAATTCGTTAGCTTTTGTACGACAAAGAGTTGCTTTTAGGTTAAGAAAACTGTGAGATAATTTTCTCGCTTTTCAAGAATCGCGTGAATAATATTGAGAAAGTCTGTTGAAGAAGTGAGATACAGTCATGACGGTAGTTTGGGAGTCGGTGGGCAGTAGCGTTGAGAAAGATATTTTGGTGCCTGGAAAATTTTCAAAGAAGCCTACGGAACGTTCCAGATGCCGTGTTAGAATCGAAGACGTAAACTCATCAGGGTTGTCCGATAACCCCGAAACTCTACACAGCAATTACATTAAGCCATCGTCATCAGAAGAACTGACAATAACTGTCGGGGATGCCGATTGTAGGGTAGACGAATATGTCGAGAGGGCGATTCAAACGATGTTCACTGGGGAGCAGAGTTTGGTAAGAGTGAAATTAGACGACACTATTTGCCTATCGCTTAAGATAAAGTTGTTAGCCTGTGAGGTACACGTACCGATTTGGGAATGGTCGGCAAAAGAGAAGTACGATGTGGCGTTGTATTACAAAGAAGCAGGGGTGCGCCTTTATAAGTCCTCGAGAATCGTTGATGCTTTTTCGAAATTTAGCAAAGCTTGCAAGATCCTTATCAGTTTGGAGCCAATCCCCGAAAGCGATATAGAAGATCCGCTCAGAAATGACATAGAACATCTTAGGAGGATCTTGTACAACAACATGGCGGAGTGTCACTTGACGCGGAAAAACTTCGAGCATACAGTTTCCCTCTGCTACAAGGTGCTCCAGAGGGACGAGAACAACGTCAAAGCACTCTACAGACTAGCTGTAGCCCGGGAAAATCAAGGGGATTACGAACGAGCCTTGGCAGACATGGAAAAAGTCATCGGATTACAGCCAAAAAATCAAGCTGCAAAAGAAAGACTGATTATTTATAGGAGAAAAGTTTACGAAGCTCAGAAGAAGTATGACAATATGGTGAAGAAAATGTTTCACGTACGCGAATGAGCGACATCGTCGCTAGATTGTATGTTACTTGTGTATAAAGGAAAAAAACAATCTATTACATAACTGATTTGTAATTATAGTATAATAATCAGTACTTTTTTCATTTATATAAACAATTTATTTTATTCAACCACGGTTATCCCCTGATGATTTCTGTTAACAAAGCTTCGGTACATAATCCGTAAGGCTCCACCTTTATTAAATCACATCTGTTATAATTACAAAAATACGCATTTATTTCTACTATAATAACAAACAATTGGAACGTAACTTAATTCGCATAAATATTTTACTCCTGATTTGACATGCGAATATTTTTAAAATCACTAATCATCCCCCTTTTGAGAGATAATTTTATTCAATCGCTGTAGTAAAATATTGCAAGTGCTTCAAAGTTAGGAAAATCATGACACATTCGTTCGCAAAATAAGACATTCAAGTTATAGCAGTCGTATGTAAATCAAGAGTAAGGGACAAGAGTTCGACTCTTCACAGAGGAAAATATTTTCTTGAGATATCTCGTGCCCGGACTTTTATGGCTATGATTTAAGTAGAGATTATTTAATTTATTCTTGTAGGAAATTAAAGCAATGACTCAAGATTGAATCATACTTCCTTCGAGCCGTGGATGTTCAATATATATTTTCAATTTAAATAATGGCACCTTGCTTAAGGACTTGCTTATCGATTACTTACACGTTCGGACAAATGAGTCTTCCCTACATTTTTGTAAATAAACCTTAAGGTACTACTTAAATTTTGTAACGCGCTACAAGTTCACCTTCAGTTAAGTAATCAAGCAAGTCATCGTTACTGTGGCCAATGGCTTAGAAATTTCAAATACGGAATTACAAAACAATAACTTCCCTTTAATAAATTAACGCAGTACCAAAGAAACTATTAAAATCACATGAGTAGTATATTTAAGAAAAAAAATGTATGCGCCATCACCGTTTAAAAAAGTTTATTCTTTATCATTTTTACTATTGTTTGATAAACATCCTCCCAACGGTTTAATTTACTCGGTTAGCACTTGTTATTGAGCTTTTGTTCTATTGACTAAGAATTATTTTCTAATAAAAACGTTGTGTACCCGAAGTTGTTAAAAACAGCATTCGTCGTACAAAGGTGTTTCCTCGTTTAAATAAAGAATACCAAGGAATTCTTTAAAAACTCATGCAAGAATGGAGAACTAAAAAATACTGATTACACGTGTTGAGTAAATAATCGATACAAATATTTGCATGTACGTACGTACGTACATAATTAAAACTGAAAAAAAAATCAAAAAACCGTAACAATGTACAAACAAGTAATCAAAATCAATGCTAAAATAGCGTCACAAGGCATTGTATGTAAAATACATGGCAAGACAGTCACCAGCAAAAAAGTATGCTACATTATTTTGGAACAGAGTATACATGTGTATATAAATATATAAATAGAGAGAGAGAGATAGAGAGACAGTCTAATGATGTTATCTGTCAATTAAAAACTTTTATGACATACTTTTGAACTCGGGTGTTATTGAACAAGAGTCACAGAATCTTGACAAGGCTTTGTAACATTTGGGTCAATTCAATTTTATTTGTGGAAGTATTAATTACGACTCATTCGATTAAGAATTTCTCGCACCGAGTTAGAAGAAAGTTAAAAGACAATAGCAAAAAAAAAAAAAGATGAATTTAAAAGGGGTTATAGTTGCGGATATAGCAAAAATATCACAAAACTTGTATTACGAAAGGCAACAAAAATAACATATGAACCCGATATTATTCGTAGCACGGTCAAATATGCTTCGGCTTTTATGTCTACTACCGGCAATGTACTATGACGGAAAACTAATCCTACGTAGCTTAGTAGTGAAAAGTAATCATCTTTGACCAACCTACAATAATAGCACTGCTTATTGGTACAAGATTTTATTTCTATAACAATATAATAGCAATGATCATAGATTGTAATAATAACCATAATTTTAACAATCTGACATTGATTAACTATCAGAGTATACTGTACATACATTCACAACTATCATAGGTTGACCTCTTCATTGCCACTATGTTATTCCTGTGACATATAGCCTTTAAAAATTTCACAGCGTGTTTGATAATAATTGTATCGAATCTGAATTTAGTCATGCCAAAAATAAGTTTTTTTTTTTCCTTCTTCTTTTGCGAGATTGCATTATTGCGGTGTGCTTCGTTAGCAGCTTTATATTTTTCTTCTCATGCCTTGTGTATTTATCTTTTTTTATATTTCCTACCGGGCGAAACATAATTAAGGGAATGAAAGTTACGATATTTTAGGCTTGCCGTTGGCACTTAACGTCGAATTTGTAGCCATCTCAGCAGCCTGCGCGACAGCTACGGACACCGACTTCTCCACGAACTGTTGATAAAGCGGTTTCATGAACTAGAATATTAAAAATATCATCATTCGTACATGACCGTTCACGTTTCTTCGTTGAAAATTAATTTTCGTCAATCCTTATTTTTTTTACATCATGTATTTGGATACATCGTTCTAAACTTTGATCGTAACAAGTAGACTGTACCTTTCCTAATCGTTGATTCCATTCAAAGGATGGCGCGCGTGTTAGTGTCGGGGATAAATAATTATAATACGATAATAAATCATCAACGAAAATGCAGGCATAAAAGGCTAGGATAAACATAATTTATACAAGTTTGCGAAACATAAGTAAAAACGGGTTATAAATAGCATCGTAACCTACGTTTAAAGCATTGTAAATCAATGGCGAGAGTTTCATTCGAGAGCGACATAAACTTTGAATAGATAGCGAATGAAAAAGGAAGCGTGGGATCAGACTTTGCGATGCTTGCGAAGATAACTACGAATGAGGGCGACGGAAGGGATGGAGCATATAAAAACAAAAAATACGGAAAGGATTATGTATCGCAACCTGTGAATAAGATGTAGACATAGCCAGGCCTGTTGGAACAAGAAAATGCCACATGTTAATCGAAACACAGGAGTGTGTCATTCAAGTATCAGCTTTCACTGATACTAGCAGTATTTTTAGCAATTCTCATTCAAGGATCTGACCGTCGAATTGTTTCATTTCATGGTTAAATATGTTATAAAGATTTGTAAGCGTTCCGATGAATAAGCGAGTCAACTGTTGCCTCTGGTGCTTTAAGTATATACATACGTGTCAGCTGCACTTGTTAATATTGGATTACAAGCGATGACTTTATCAATTGATATTAATTTGTTTTGATTGAAGAAGACGGTAAACTTAGCGAGGATCGACTGTTACTTACATTTTCCCAAATGGCACTTGCTAATTCATCTATTTGTGTTCCGAGCTCTCGAAGCTCTCCACTGTATCTGTAACAAGATACGAACGTCGTGGTTCGATAACCCTTTCTCAGTAAGAGTCGCTAGGACAAAATTTTCAAATTGTGATCTACGAACCTGATGTAGGCCCACAGCACCAGCGTCAAGAGTCCAATGCCCATAACAAGATTACAAATATTCGCAATGGTGTAGAGACCAACCAAGCCGAATACTCCGGAAAGGATGTACATTGTTACGGCAATGGCGAAAAACACTGCCGGTGTTCGAGCTGCCTTGAAAATATTTTTACTTTCGTTGTGCGCCTTGAATTGTTGAAACGAGTCATCCATGTCCTGCAGAAAAATGAGTGGGGAAATGAAGAACCGCATAAAAGACGAGTTCCTTTGTCGATGCGCAGATATCGAGTTTACCTTTTGTAATTTTTCCATGTAAGTTTGGCTGAACTCGTCTCCCCCCATTTTTCGTTTATTCGAGAATTGATAGAGCGCTCTGTCGACGCACCTTTGGTGCTCCGACTCTAGGTGAGCTGTTGCCAAAAATGGTTTGGCACCCCCGCAGACATTTTCCATCATCTGCGAGTACAGATCTTTCGCCTCGGCTACCGCGGACAAGTTGTTCGCCTCAGCTGTTGCCTGTTTGAAAATTATTGAGTTATCGCTAAAACGGTGGACGTTGTACAGTTCCATTTCTAGTCGCCGGACCGTCGAGACAATTAAACTGGTATACTAGACTAGGAAAATAATCTTACCACAAGCATACTCTTCGGTTCGGGAAGCTCGTCTCCTTTGTAAATTTTAATGTAACTCTTGAAGTACTCTAACAGGTCTCTAGCTTTGACGACTTGACCGTCAATTTTTTTCGTAACTAAATTTTCCGGAGCAAGTAGCATCGGCACTAACGTCTTCAGTTGAACTTTAAACTCAGATTCAATTTCCGCCAATCTACCGTCGAAATTTGGATTTGTGGCAACTTTTAGTCCGGGATGAGGCATAAGGAAGCATGATATGTCTGAGAAACAGGATTTAATGTGTCTCCTCAAGCTCTGCAACTCGGGATGTTGCCTGCTCGATATCTCCAGTCTTCTCTGGAGTATCTTTTTGCCCCCTTCAGCCCCATAGTCAGCCTCGTAAGGGAAACTCCAGTCCCTCACCAAGAACTGTAATCTCTGGAATGGTACGCTGCCTGACTTTTCCAAAGCCAATCTACCGTACTCGGTGAACAGTTGTAAATGCTGAAGATCATCCTCCTGGATATTTTGCGATAGATTGTATATTTGTACCGAAGACAGCATGGTGCTCAAGGCGAATACCGTTGCGCAATCTCTGACCGTCGATTGACTGTCGAACGCTCCCTGAGTGTCCATCAGTATAATGGCAACCTTCTCACCGCTGGGAAGCGTCCCCTTGAACACTTTCGACCACATTAAAATCCCCGTAGTATCGCGCTCGGATCCTCCCCTCCACGAAAAACCATCCAAGGGATCTTCGTCCGCCCCCAGCCACGAGTCCGTTTCAATATTTAGATTATACTGTCGGTAATCAAGCGGCGAGGCAGATCGCAGCGTCGTAGAAATTTCCCACATCAATGATGGAACATGAAACGGAAACGGGTTTCCTTATTAATTGAACGATGACTGCATTACTGGGTATCGCACCGAAGGTACCTAAAAAGGTGAAAGTCACGTTGGAACGACGAACGGTTGACTAAAATCGACTGATGCTGGTGAATGATCGATCGGCGATTCTTCGGTGTAATGGAATATTTCACCGTGTCCCCTCGCCTATCGCGTTATAAATGCGAGATTGAACGAGAGTATGCATCTGGCGATGGTGGCGAGGGTGCAGGTACACGTGGACGTGTGTAACGAGTTCGAATACACCTCGCAATAATGGGGCAGTTAATTGCGAACTCTTTAAACAAACACCTGCTACCCCTGCGCGGGCCGAAATTACCCGAATCAAATGCAGGGTGCAGGTAACTCGCGTTTATGTACCAACAGTTCGTTGCACAAAATGGGGGTACATATATACAAAGCATAAATGATGGTTCAATCATGCGGAACGGGCGTGTTGGAAAATCTAGATTTTCTACGAGGTTGAAGTTAGTAACGTTACTGTGAGAATGCATGTTTCGGAAAAGTCGTTACCTTCGCACCATTTGTTGAAAATGTCTGAAATTTAGTCAGCCGTGACAAACAAAACGTATTCATGTCCAATCCTAACTGGAAAGTCGTTCTAATATTCCACAACGATGACTTTCTTCCCCGTGTACCGTCGCGTTAAACGTTACAAACTTTAGCTTCTTTAGTTTCTCCCTAACTACTGACCCTGGTGTTCATGTAGCGAAGGAAGAAGTCGAGCAGGAAGCTCTTGCCCTTTCTAAAGGCTCCGGCAACGGAAACGACGACGACGCTTCGGTCCTTGATATCGTCCTGGACGAGGATCTCCTCCAGGGCGTCTTCGTCAAGCTCGAAAGTATGGTCAGGATGGGCAAGTACCACCTGGACGGGTTTGCCCATTTCCCGTCCATCCCGAACCTCCGGTTCCTCCATCGAGAGCCTCTCTATCCTCTCTCGATCTCCCGAATTTCCTAAACCCACAGAGCCGATTATGACTTTCCAGAACGGAAGTGAAAAACTTTTCTATTACACATGTTCCAGGGCTGGGAGATTCTTTCTCTCTCTCTCTCTCTTTTTCTCCTTCTTATAAGAAGTTGTGACCAAGGAATCGAAGTATAATGGAATAGACTGAAATAGAACTGTGACAGTCACTAAAAAATTCGAATAGAATTTTATAAGTTAATGATAATTTTTCACGACTAAATTTACTGCACTGGTTAAACGGAAAATTTGTTTACAACACATTTAATAAAGCGACGGATGGCTTTTTCCTTCTCCTAAAACTGTTCCGCTATACCGGCACTTATTTGTCCCCAAGAATTTAAAAAAAAAAAACCCTTGCTTTTCCCTGAATGTCCTCTCAGTCCATTTATCAATTCCCTGACATTTCCAGATTTCTCCTGCCTGGTGCGGAGCACCATGGAATGGAAGAAAGTAAGATCGAGAATACAAGAATTGATCCCCACCTTTTTGAGCCTCCCTGCTTCTTCGCAGTATACGGTTGACATTTTCGTCGAGCGATGTCATCGGTGATTTCACAGCTGAAAGCAGTATGTATAACTAACTACATGTACATTTCATTCGTCTCGGACTTTTCTTATTTTTCTTCGAGAAAAAATCTATTCTGGCTCGCGGTCTCTCGTTTTCGCGTTTATTATACCACATCACGGCAGCAGCACGCCCCGGAGTTTACATCTCGATCACCGTTGTTATACTTCTTGATATCCATAGGATACGGATATGTTATACATGAAACGAAATCTATTCCGTTTGTTATTTCCGGCGTTTTTTTAATACCGAAAAAATTCACGTGTATTTGACACTGACGTGTACGTGGGTGCCCTGCACGTATAATAGTTAGTCGGATGTTCGTGTATAACGTAACGACACGTAGTCAGCGGATGGACGTTGAAGGATACAACAGCACTTCAACTTGCGATAACGGTTTATAGTGTTGTGTTAAAAGAAAAAAAAATGATCATTCCTCTATCGGTATTCAACATTTTGGATGATTTTCAGTATAATTTTGGTTATTCAATTGCGGGAATATTTTAAATCGAATACCCGGCAACCGATCTCTATATAATGCAGGGAAAGCGAAAGCAACCTCGCGGGTAAATTGGAATCAACGCCGCGAGAAATGTAAACGCTACGCAGCGCTGACGTGTAATAGATTATGGCTGACAATGAGCGTATAAAATAACTGCGGGGTAACTAGAGAATATTATATTTATATTGATATCGCATAGCTAGCTTTCCCTCTCGTTTTTGCCGGGTATTAATTTTTCGTCTTTCTTCTCCGTCATTTGTGCGTTTCTTTCGCTTTGTACATTATGCGAATCGCCCTCGGTGTAGCTGAGAGAAATTTAACAGCGTCGCGAGGGAAAAGCGTGACAAGTGTCTGCATGTGTAACACGGGGGGCATGGTCAGCAAATAATACATATATGTATATTGCGGATATGCATATGTATATTCGCAGCAGAGAGTGACTCGGTGATTAGCCGTATTGTACAATGAGTTAACATTCGGACAGAAGGTATTGATAGATAAATTTACAAGCGGCTGCGTTAGTCAATTTCCGCCGCAAACGATTTCCGTGCATTCGATGAGACAAGCTGAATGAATTAAAACATTAATCGCGATACACCGCGGTAATATACACATCGACCTTTTTGTTTTTATAGAAAATTTGACTATCTACAAAATGAAACCAAAAACAGTTTCCCAACTTGTTGAGTTTTCGAGATATTTCGGTTAGAGTGTTTGAAAAATTCAAATTTTGGACGAGTCACCTTTTAGAATTTGCCTACCGAGTTCCGATTTCGCGAGGCTTCGTGTCAGGCTAAAAACTATCTTTTCGAAGGGTGCGTAAGAGGAAAGAGAATAGTTTTTTAAAAAACCGGCCTAATATACATATATACGCATGCATTATATGTACCAGCAATGCCCGGTTCCTGAACGGGAAAGGATTTTCTCCCGCGCCCCTCATCGACCCCTTCCATTTTCCTCGTTCCTGTTTTTGGGCCGGAACTTCCGTCCCTCTTTGGCTTCACCTTCCTCCGACCCTCCCGCGGATATTCTCGCGGCTTGGCGCGTCTTTCACTCTGCATTTTCCGAACCAAAAACCCTCGACACGACCGACCACCATTCGCGCTCGCCGAGTGGATTTTTACGGTGTCAATTGAGCGCTTGATTCACGCTGAGAATTATTGCTGGCTCTTTATTAATCGCTACTTAACTTATACTGCCAACCCGCGGTCTCTCTGCACTGATCGTCCGACGAGGTTCCGAACACTCGAGAATTTCGGCGGATGAGACGGAAATAATACTCGCTGTATAGGTTTGGCACGGTTCGGGATTTCGGCCCGCTGCCACGATCTTGGTGGCGGCCAAAAATTTTTACACTTGACTAAAAATTTCAAAACGATTTTACCCCTGTTTCTCGCTCCTCTACAATCCATCATTTCGCATCTATCTGTCAATCAACGTTGACAACCGCGAAACTATATTTATAAACGTCCCGACGCCTTCGTATTCGCGTATACATCCAGCGTTAACTGTAACGGGTCGTATTCAGAGTGCCTGCCTCTATTTCCTCAAATTATTTTCTCCCTTTTCCTAAGAGTTTACAACAATTCGGTTTAAAATTTTAAACCAAATTTTTTTTCTTTTAACAATTACGAGCATGTACGCTAGGGTGGTCCTTGTTTTGGATGTAGACGAATCATTTCCGCCCCACCCCGCAAATCAACTTCAAATAATTAAAAAAAAATTGCCCAATTTTTTCAGATTTTCACCTGAACTCTGAGACAGTTATTCGGAGGAAGTGCAATTCGTTGATGCGGTAAAAATTTTAAAAAATTAGTCAATTGTTTTCGAATTATTCAAAGTTGACTTGGGGGGTGGGGCGGAAAAAATTCGTCAACACTCTGAATAGTACGAAAGTTCAAAAATATCTCTATCCGAAACTCGTCGGCTAATGGCCTTCATCTCTCTCCAAGGATTCTTCCTTGAAATCTTACGACGACGCTCCGGTGATTAGTCACGCGATTCATCTATCGTCCGCATCTTGCACGTATGCGATCACACGTCGTATATAGAATTAACCGTCGCGTATATATCCTACAATTTGTGTAGGTAGTTACACTTCGTCACTAACGAGTTTGCGCTTCTCCTTCCTCCGTCGCTGTGACCTGTTTCACCCATTCGCGGTTCCTTTTGCCGTGTACCCTCATCGATTGACACCCGATTAGAGTAATTATCGTAGAATCTTTACAGGTACGGTTGTCAAGCCTCGCCTCGACGAATGACCGGCAAGAATGTAAAGTAGCGAGAGAAAGACGAAACATTCGTTTTTGTTATACTTCGGGAAAATGAGCTGCGGATTACATGTATAACCGTGTGTACGTATATCTGAGGTCCGGAGTGGGGGGAATAATAATTTCTCTCTTTAATATTTACGGAGTAATTTGAGGAATTGGAACGAGTCGAGGTGCCGCTGCTGCCTCCGAACGAATACCCGTTTTCTCGTCGTCGTCCCTTTCAAGTCAGTCTTATACTTCCACCCGGCCTAAGCCCGCTACGAAATATCCTAATTGCTGCGGAACGAATTAATGGAAAGTGGAAAATTCGCATTGGGCGAACGATTTCTCTGGGGAAAAGAAAGAGAGAGAGAGAGAGAGAGAAACAAGGGAGGCAAGGAGGGTGAGAGAAGAATTAATTCCGCGGAGAAATGAACGGATGAAATAGTAGCGTGCAACGACAGGGAAAAAATGTCAATGCCTGGGGTGCTGGTTTAAAGAGGGTTGATAAAATTTAATAAGCGCGAGATACTGCATCGACATCCGAGTAGCCTGAGTGATTAATCGAACTCTGATACATGAAATTCTATCGTTTGCGCAAAGGACTTTGAACTATTCGCAAGTGTAGAAACAAAAAGATAGAATATTAACGGGGTAGGATTTTTTTTTGAACATTAGCATTCAACAGAGCGGGAAACATTGCAGACGTTGACCCAAGATACGCGCCTAGTCGTTTAATCAAAATCGTCACGACGAAACGTGTATTAAACGAAATGCAAAGTGGTTGACGCTGGTGGTCGAAGTCTCGGGTGAAAAAAAGCACTGCATGCATAATATCGTACAGATGATTCTAAATTACCGCCTACGTCAGTCAACTCGCACGGGAAAACCTAGTTCCGTGTTAATTCGTGAAGGTGGCAGCACTCGCCGGGCCGTCTGTCATGCGTCGTAAGTGCTTTGCGAATTTTAGCCTACAAAACCCCGATCTGCGTGGAGCGATGCCATTATGACAGAGAAGGTTCGTTAGCTGGATATAAAGGATGGAGAAATGACGGGATTGAGAGGCGAGCGAGACCCGCCGATACAACGAAGTAAGGCGTCGAACGATCAGTGACGGGAGATCGGGACTGCTAACCTGTATTCACAAGCCAGGAAACGCAGAGTTGACAGGAGCAGCAGGAGGAACGTTATAACCTTCGGCGCTTCTTCGGCAGTAGCGACTCGTCGACGAATTTCGAGGTTAATATATCGTATCTTTAAAGTGGACGGAGATCGCGAAGCGTGGAGATAGACGGGGGGAGGCGGTGGGGGCGGGCGGGGAGGGGAGAGGTAAAAAAACGAGGGGCAACAAAACAGCGGAGTGATGTTGCAGAATACAGCTGGAGCCACTTTATGCTCGGTATTTTCTTACGCCTCGCGGTCCCGCTCGGCTTTTACACGTTTACGGCGACACGCAAGTATCCGCGAGGTCGAATGACGATGTTCTCGACCGAGTTACCTTCCCGACACAGGTTAATAATTGTTTCAAACTCACCAGCATCCGTGCCCTCGTACTCGCGACTATGTTTACGTTGTTTAACGTCGGCCATGTTGGGTTGCGTGTGACGTCACTTCCAGAACTGCCTCCGCCTCGAAGGCTGCGTGCGGCGCCGTTCGGTTTTCTATCCGCGCTCTCGTACGTATCGTACCAGATGTAATGCTACGCCACTGCGCGCCGTCGCTTCGCTTCTCCGAGTCGCGCGCGACCAGCGGGGATACCTACCTACTTTCCCATTTTACGTCGATTAAACGCTGCGTCGCATCGTCGACTATCTCCCTCTCTCTCTCTCTCTCCCACTCCGTCTCTTCTCTCTCTCTCTCTCACTCTCGTCCGAGAACCGCGTTATTAACGTCGCGGTAATAACAACGAGCGCGGATTTAAACCGGCTGTTCGTACTACGCCTATTTACAGCTCTGACCACCGATCAGCCCTACGTTGTCGCGGCTCCTTCACCCTACCCCCTCCCCGTCCATTCTCTCGCCATTCGATATTTACAAACCGTAGATGTACAACTAGTACCTACATTGTACGAGCGAACCGAAGGGAGGAGAGAGTGTAGCGCGCGCGACACGCGCACTACATTTCATCCGCGGATTTATCTTTATCTCAAATGTGTTTCGCGGCCCGCAGATTCCCATGGTGGAATGTGGATGCTGTGCGCGGTGGTTTGTTTCGTGCGGGATTTTGATTTTTATTGTGTGCGAGGTGTGATCGTTTAAGTGCAGGAGGGGACCTAACCAAACCTGGAGGCCAACCGTCGTAAGTAGTACACAACATACGAACGCTTTGTTATCTAGGTATCACCTTTCTGTCAATCTTTCTCTTTTTCTCTCGCCTGTCGTTACGCTACCCTCCTCACCTTTCCGTCGTTCACCCACCGGACGATATTTGGCGTTTTGCAAACGCGATATTAGAAACGTTTTGTTCTAAAATGGTAGCTGCGTTACCGTCGACGATGTCGTTCGGTAAATAAACTCTTAGACCAGGCGACGATCATCGAAATACGGCTGCCTTGTGGTCGTTGCTTCAACAACACGATATCAACTTTTTCCCTTTCAATCGCACTATTTTTCACCCGACAAAACGTTTTCAAAATCAGTGGAATTCACGTTTACTATCTCTGACTCTCATTCTCTCTCTCTCTCTCTCTCACTCTCTTTACATCTCTACTTTTCTTTATCTTTCTTTCTCGTCGCTGTTGTTTTTTTTTTTTTTAATACCTTACGCCTCTACGTTCAACTGGATATTACATCAACTCGACAGGAACAACGCGTGTCGATTGTTATTTCTGCAAGCTCGAGTACGCAACGAAACGTCAAAGGTCACAGAAACCTGACCCGTGATGAGTTTCCCGTTCTCCCGAGACACTGCATACGTTTAGAAACTGCGAACGATTCCGATTAATTTTCATCCTCTTTAACATATCTTCTCAAGAAAATAAAAATAAAAAACAACATGAGCGCGCGCGCGCGCGCGTGTGTGTGTGTGTCTATATATTTATCTATCTAACGAGAATTTTCCGAGTTTTGACAGCGGCACCGGTTTGTTGACGCGATGCTCCGACCGATGAGATTAAATCCTGAGAGACAGGGGCAGGTATAAGCTGTTGCATTTAAAGGGCCTCTACTGCTGTTTCATTCACGTGGTCTCACCGCCACAGCGAAGGGGGGGATGGATGCATTGACAGAGGGATTTAACCGTCGTCGTGGATATTTAAAGGGCCGACCGAATTGCCTCACGGGCAGGTGCAGGGCAGGGATGTTGGTGTCTTCTTGCTTCCACGTTGCCCCGTTCCCTCGAATTGAAAAACAGAGAGGAGAAGAACGGGGGAAGCAGGAGAAACGCAACCTATTGACTACCTACCGCTGACCGTTTCTTTTTCACCGTTTTGTCGACCGACTCTCGGGTTGCACAGCTTTTTAGCCTCGAGCTCTCGTCGCGTTGTCGGACGATTCGGATAGGGCTAATAAATTCGATCGTGTTGAAGTTGCTAACGTTATCGTAACGGTTCGTAGTGAGGAAAAATCTTGGTTATTTCGCCATTTTGAAACTGTTTTAAATTCGGTAAACCGTGATGAAACAAAACGTACTCATATTTGGCAATCTTGGTTCGTTCGGTATCATTGTTAAAATAAGAAGATGGTGATTTTTTCACGATGTTTCGTTAGGATAACGTTACTAACTTCAATCTCGTCAAATTCAACCGTCTTCTTCTTCTTCTTCTTGCTTTCCTCCTCCTCTTCCTCCTCCTCGCTTGCTTGCTGCCTAGCCATCATTTTGCTCGAGGTGATTTGGTTAATTATTATTCCACCGTTGCGCAAGGTCTAATATAATAATTGATAATTACTTGTTACATAGCGGTAGAGCAGAGTTCTCTTTCTTTTTCATCAACGGTTACCGAAAAAGAGCCATTTATCCGCCGCAATCGATGTTCCAAAAGCATGAAATGTTTTTTTTTTTCTTTCGTTTTTTACGTTCAAAGCTGTGATTTCGTGTTCACCGTTACGCCATCTTAAAATCGATATGTCTTTGCTTACTTGGCAATCTTTTCATACGCACATATATAGGTACGTATGATTGTAATTTGATTTATCCTTCGATTCATTGGCATAAATCACTTTTGACTTATCCGTTAAAAATTGTGATTTATCACACAGTCCACATTGTATAAAATCTTTGTCTACTCACATTGCGAAAATGTACACACGCTACGAGTGTACCACATAACTATCTATGAGTAGCGAAGTGAAAGAAAGTAAGATAATAAATGAGAAGAGAAAGGTAAGGAAGAAAAAACACTGGAGATGGAAAAATGAGGTTCTAAATGAAGACGCGAGAGCATATTTATGAATACGTACAACCTATACATACACAGAAACTTACGTTATAGAGTAGCTCGAGGAGTTTGAGACAGCGGGACGAGGGGTTGGTGGTAGGTGGTTATAAGCAGGCATGCCTTCGTCTTGTTCCGCAGCGCGCAGCTCGGTTATAAACTGCGATACGTGCATGGATCTATCTATGCGGATAGATGGATAGATATATAGATAGGCAAAGCACTCTCTCCCTACGCGACACACGTACTATACGCTACCGTGGCGGTAGCGCTATTCCATCTAGATTCTATGCGGAGGTCCAGAAATAGCCGGTGCTATTTTTACGAAAACTGTGTCATCCGCGTAATTGTCTGTAAGCTCGGCATTTGTCTTCTTCCTCCCTCTTCTTTTTCTCTATTTCGCACATCGCCTCGTAGTGCCCGAAGTGCGTCATGTAGGTATGCGACGCATTGAATTGTATCATACCTGTCCTGTCGTATTTGTTTACCTTCCCCAGACTCCCCCATGTTTTATATTCCAAATCCCTCAGTCACACGGCGCGTAGTCCGCATCCAATTTCTTCCGACGCGACGCCCCTTTCGCCAAATTATTAATTATATTATCTAATTTCGTCAATCAATACCGGACGTCCACGCGTCCCTTCCGATGCGGTCAACTCCCGCATTGATGATTAAATACGCTGAAAGTCTGTTTGAATTATCCCAGCACACCAGCTGCTCCGAATCATATATAATACCTACCTACTCTCTCCCTCTCCCTCTCCCTCTCTGCCTGACTTCCGCAAGCTTCGACGCTGATCTGGTATTCTCGTTTCCTCTCGTATAATTATACGCGCATACGTGTGTACGAATATATATGTACGTACGCGTGACGTATTTACGATAGTATTTATCGCACATTCTCTCTCGCATCAATGAGTGACTTGACTCGGGCAGCAGTACCCCGCGGTTTCAATTTACTGCTCAACAACAGATCTCGTACGTTTTTTATCTCGAGTCAAAATCTCTCGTATGTACCTCATACGTGGCATTGTATATATAATATTATATATATATATGTATACGCTGTATCATCGCGACGGTAAAAAATAAAAATAATCAAATTGTTATCGCGATCATTGCTGTTGGTTTTCGTGCAAAAATTTAGAAACCGGATTTTGTTTCTTTTCTCGTTTTAAACAAATTGTACAGCTTAACCGTTGCACTTATGCAAATATTATGTAGATTTTAAATTATATATGCAAAATTTTGACCCGATCTCGCGCCCGTGAGGCAAATGATGATATTTTCTAGCTTCGCCACGTTGTAACTTATAGTTATTTTTAAAATGATTCGCGTCGAAGAGTTATACGTAGGTATAAGCACCTTATATTATATACTTTTTTTTTTTATTCCTCCACCGCTGCTGCAGCTTAAGCTCCTGAGTAACAGGCAGTTGCAGCCTGTCTGCGCGTATACGTGCCCTAATTGCAATTAAAATCCGTTGGCTGAATTATATATATATATATGTGTGTACGCACACAAATACTACTCGGTACGTATTACAGCGTGCAGCAGCAGCAGCAGCGGAATGCTTGCAGCTTTCAGCATGCACTGCGCATCCGAGGGTAGTTTTACTTACTTTATTTACATTTATGCTTGGTTTCTTTTCTCTCTCTCTCTCTCTCTCTCTCAAGTATACGCGTATGTGTTATATATCTATACGTACAATTGCCTCGCCAAAAGGAAAGATGTGATAACATTGCCGAGATAATCGCACACGCGCGTTGTACGTATCGGCGTTTTCTTTCGAGACGCCCGATGTGCGTACAGCATACCTACATACATACATGTGTATATTGATGAAATATAAGCCCGCAAAGTTTGGCATAAATTTATAATCCTTTTTAGTCGTCTAATCTAGCGTGCGCGTATAGAAAGAGAGAAAGAGAGGTGTCGTCTGGCCATTTGCCAAAGCCACCGACTCTGCATATATAATATGTACAGCGCGAAAATCTCGTGCGAATAAAATACTCGCGCGCTGGGAAGCAGCGGTAAAAAACGAAACGATGAAAAATAAAAAAAAATACATGGAAAAAAAAGTAAAATTCCCTCGCGAATGCTTTTTCCGCTGCTGCTGCTGCTGCGCGCGCCGCGCGCGGACGTTTAATTTCATTCTCCCCGCACATTCGTACTTCGATATATAACGGCGGCGTAGTATCGTACATGACCTCCCGAAAATATACCGCCCTTCCGGTTTTTATCCCCGCAAATCGGACCCCTCGTATATATTTCGACGACGAACGAGATTTACAATAAATCGTCGCGTGCCAAATGGTCGGGCGCGAGTTCCTTAACACCGTTCTATCCTGCGATAGGGATACAAAGTACTACGTACTTTGGCATACGTCAGACTATGTGCATGTAATAAACGTTGCAAAATACCTGTCGTGTATGTATGTGTTGGCACTGCGTGTTAAGCCGCGTTCCGCAGCGACACAATGTCGTTTGTACTTATCACTCTGTTGCTGCTCGCGTCTTGTGCAATGTCGAATTATACGAAATATAAGATTTTTAATTTGGTCATGGAAAAAAACTGAAAGTATCGGTTCTTCTATCATGTGAATTAGAAATGATTTTTTGAGGTAACAAGTTTACTTTTTTTCGTCGAGAAAAAAAATTGCGCAAAATGATTTTCTTCTGCGTTATATTTTTCTTCAATTCTTTCAATTCAACTTGAAACGAATATAAAGTTAATAATCCGAACGATTCGGGTTTTAGTGACTTGAGGGTTAAGTTCCGGAGAACCTGGAGATGTTATGGAATTTTTTTCCTAAAAATTTGTGGCCACCCTGAAGTAAGTAGCGTTGACGTCACGAAATATGAGGAAGAAATTGATTATTTTGCAATTTTAGAATGACTTTTAACGAATTTGCCTTTTGAAAAATATGGGCATGCTTCATTCGGTATGGTTTGCTAAATCTCGGAACAATTCTAATGGCGCGTGATGACGATTTTTTCCAAAAATTTCACCGTTACAAGTCACGTTACTAACTTTAATCACACGACGCACGGAAGCAATTGAATCGAGTTTCAAAATTCAAAAGCAATCTTTTCTTTCGAAGTATCCGCCCACGAGACAACCGGAATATTAAACTCACCGGGGTGAGTTTCCGTCCGAGTCGCCACGTGGCGTTTAAGCGGACCGGAAATCAGCAGCCACCACTTAAAATGTAACATCAAAAATAGATTCAACTCGTCACTGTCATTAAAAACTGTACAATATCGGCGTTCCGCATAACGTACATCGAGTATATTACATATTGTTTTATAAGCGGTTCTCGTTCTCGACAACCTTCGAAATTGATGAATTATATTTTTATATCATTATTAATTTGTTTCAATACCGATTTTACAGTCGTCGTCGAGAAATCGAAGGGTTGGATGTGGTTTGGATTAAGAATGCAGGGTCACCGATTTTACTACACATTCAATGATTGTTATCTAGTTATTACTATATATATCACGTCACGCGGGTTTTTGTTTTGCACTTCCCTGCTTGTGTCCGTAATTTCACGTTTTATTATTTTCATCTCCTCGTTCCTCACGCAATAGAGCAGCTGCAGCAGCTGAATACTCGCAACTATACAGAGCTATCTATTTTTCTTACTTTGTCAAACTGGATCAATGGGTCAATCTGGATTTAGGAGCGACGCCGTCGTATTTCCTCCACCCGTCGCGTCGACGACGCCGACGCCGACGTTATAAGCACACACACACATATATATATATATAAAGGAGCGGAAATTCGGCCACTATCTTTTCCCCTCTTGCCTCGCTTTTCTTCTTTATCACAACAATATATTCGCGAATTCGTTCAACGATAGATCGCGCTCGACCTTCTCTCTGCAATTTCATCGCAATCATTTCTCTGTTCAGTAAATCGATCATGAGGCTGAAGTTAGTGACGTTAACTCGTTCACTTTAAAATGAAAATATTGACTCGAAATGCCTTTATGTGAATAAAGTAAAACTTTTCGGACGATTTTCAGATATTTTCGACATGTTTCAGAAATTGTTTACTTTTTAATCTTTTCAAAATTAGCGTTTTTCAGGCAATGTGAGAATATATGACGTGCGGTATATCTCGAAAAAATCGTATACAAAACGAAAATCAAGATTGTACACTGTAATAGTGTAAAAAAAAGAAGTACCGAATTTTAGAATGACTTTTTGTTTGAAATAGTTGGCTTTCGAAAATAAGAGTGTATGTATTGTTTATCATGGTTCGCTAAGTTGCAGACATTCCTAATAAAAGGTGCAAAGTAACGATTTTTCCTAAACCTGCGTCGTTACAGTAACGTAACCAACTTCAAGCTCGTTATAAATCAATTTTCACATTCATATAATACGCCGTGACATTAAGTCTTTCTAACACGTGTCTGTTCTCTGTCCTCTCTTCTGTTTTTGCGAAATCAGATTCTCAATAACGAGGTGTAGGTATATTGTGCAAATAGGTGAACAGATTGTAGGTAGATAGATAGAGGAGCTAGGCGCATCGCAGAACGCGAAGTTCTTTCTCTAGGATCGAATAGGCCGTCGTCGTCTTTACCGTCGAAGCAAGCAAGCAACCGGGCAAGCAAGCGTGGTTGAATCGAGCTCCCTGGCTCGCATTACGAAACACTTAATAGCCTCTTGAATAATTCAACGATACAATTTTCTGTTTAGATCAGTGTCCTCGATACAGGTGTGCGCCAAGTACTTTTTTGTTTTTTTTTTCTTATATTTATATTATTTTTTATACACGTGCATGTACGAATGTACACATACGTGTATAATTTAATGAAATACTTTGATGCTAGCGATATTATATATTTTTTCTACACTGTAGGAAGATTCTGTTTCCTTTTCATGTTGTTGAATTCCTGTTCGATCGTTTTTGTATTCGGTTTCTTTTTCTCCTTCCTCTTTCTCTTCACTTTCTCATTTCACGTTCGATTTCTGACGAATATTCACTCCTTTCTCTGCATTATCGTGAAACTTCGTGTATTTCGTTTCGATTGAAATGATAAGAAGAAAAAATAAGTGAAAAAACACAAAGTTACACATCAATGACTCGTGTGTACGGCATTTCTTTCTTTCACCTTGATACGCACGAAGCGACACGCACCGGATTCCGATGTGATGAGTTTTCTTTTTTTTTTTCTTTTTTTTCATTCTCTTCCCCAATGTTTTACATATCCACGCGCAAAGAAAAATATTCATCAAAGTATCGTATACCTACATTATAATGAACCTGCCCGACGCGGAAGTTATAATCGCGTGAAATAATAATTGATCTCATTGTTGTAGTATTAATTATATTTCTCACGACTATATGTATGTACGTTACATGGATAATTGCACATGCATTGCTTCCTGTCTATTCTGATGATGATCGAATTTTCACCTTCAGCGCTGCAGTATCAATCAGTAAATGATTCAACAATTGGGAGAAATCTCGTTGATATTGTACCTACGACCCGCGGTACGTCTATAATCAAATTTGCATAAATGAAATTGAAAGAATAACAATCAGTGCAGGAATCGTGTGATTGTTAAAATTTGAATGAAAAATATAGCAGATATCGTACGGAGAATGGAATGTGAAAAAAAATCAAATAAAATCAAATAAAAAACATATCGCGTCGGCTGTGTTCCACTAATGAAATTTCATTACTGCCATCAATATACGTTGCCAATATAATTCCAGGCGATGTATACATATATATATTTTCAACGCAGCATGCGTATAATTATTATTATACCTAATGCACGAGTGTAATGTTAATAAGAATGATCGTACATATCGTTTAAAAGATGGAATCTCTCGCAATCGTTTGTACGAAAAAAAGAATATCAACATATTTACAACAGGCTCATTCATTACACACCTTATTTATTTACACAATACGATTCCTGTATTTGGTTCAGCGTAAAAGAGTTCTTACGTTTCGAGTAATTTTACGACAAAGCAGCAGCTGTGAGAGAAAAAAAAAAAAAAAAAACCAAGAAAACTTGGAAGCGAAGTGAAGAGCACGGTTTCACGTACGTACTTGCGGGAACTCCGCAGGCGACCGTCACCGTGTCTACATAACCTATTTTATTTACATCGCGCAAATATTTGCGCCCGAGAAATTCCTCCTCGAATCGATGCCACCGCCGCAACAGATCATTTCGTACATGAATTTTAATTCCATGTACACATCTGGTATTATTTAGAGTTCAATAATACATAATCGGTCATACAGGTGAGCAGCTTCCGCTACGGTACCGTGCTTAAAATCATGAACGCGAAAATGGGTAAATGTTTGGATAAGAATTTAATCGCGAAGACAGAGAGAGAGAGAGAGAGAGAGAGAAAGGTAATTAAAATCATATAACCATCGATATTAACTACAGCGGTGAAAGGTTGAACTACGTGTAGTAAAAATAATACGTCACAACGTTCGAAAGTGTATTACATACCTCTACATTGTGCATATAGTATATTGTATAATAAGTAGATATAATAACAGTGATGTGCATCTTGGAATAATTCGCGTGTAGAAATTACGCAAAAAGGACTTTCTCTCTCTTTGACGATCTGCGGCAGCTCGCCGGTTATGATGTTGAGTAAAGTCCTCGGTACGGATGCAGAAGTATTAATCGCTGCATGCGCAACTCCTTAGGGTGTTCGTGTAGGTATAATGTAAATGCCGTATTACCGGCTCGATGTAGCTGTGAAACATTTCAACCATTGTGGCAAGAGCGTAATGTCGAAAATGTCTGTGCGAATAATGTAAGAAAATCATTATTATTATTGTTATTATTATTATTGTTGTTGTTGTTGTTGTTTTCGAACAAATTCTTCTTTATTATAACTTCTGTTCGAATCGACTGCCAAATTTCCAGTTTATCTCTCCGGAGTTACGTATACGTTCTGTCATTATAGATATTCATTAATATCAACTCTTGGACGAAATTCAAATTCATTCCGTGATAATGTTACATCTGGAATGTACAATAATATCGAATGCAGGAAATGGGCGTTATACAGGTGTACAGGTTATACGTAAATATATGTATATACGCACAAGTGCGAGAAATAATATAATTCTCGTTGCGGCGGTGTAATACGCGATGGGGTTTTCTCAGGGGTGTATAATAAAGGTGCATGAAGGGGTGGTGCAGGGTCTGCCTGTAATACCATGACTACGTATACCTACACGTATAAGGGGGTTGGAAAATGACGCGGCAGGGGCGCGTTTAATTCTCCGGCTCATAGGTGGAGGAAGTGTAATTGGTCAACCGGACAATCGCGCGACTCTCCATTTTTCTCTCGCCCTCTCTCTTTCGTATTACCGCGTCGCGCGGACTTGTCGATTAGGTGTGTAAATTGCACGAAGACGACGACGTGTGCGGTACGCGTTGGTACGCAACAGACGTATTATCGCGTATACACGTATACACGTACACACAGTTCGGCCTGCGCACCCCGGATGGCGGATGCCGAACTCGAGGAACGCGTCGCGGTTTTCCCTTGGGCCTCTCGGTCTTCGCTCCAATTTCCTCAATTTCCCTCTTCAGAGTTTAGAGCTGGTTCTCGCTCTTCTCGTGCTCGCGGATTACGCCATCCTACTCCACCCCCGCTCAATCTACCCATCCGCCCATCAACGAACTCTGTACACCACCCCTCGCTGCAGAGGCAGAAGTATAACGCAGCGGCTCTGGATGGCCGGCTCACCTAAGCCCTAGGAAATTAATCCCCTCGGATAAAACAGTTGGTGCTATACTGCAAGGGAGAGAGAGTGAGAGTGAGCTAGGAGGGAAAAATGTGAAGCGAAAGGAACTTTTTATACACCCTGAAACAGCACAAGTTCTTTCTTCTATCGTTCGGAGAACCGGCAGCGGCTTCTCTTTACGCAGCGACGATTAACGTAAAAACGTGCACAACCACCACGCTGCTGCCGTCCGTATTTTCTTTTTTTTTGTCAGGCTGACGTTTGTAACGTTACTGTAGTGATGCATCTTTGGGAAAAGTCATTTTGCGACTTTAGGATTGTTTGAAATTTAACAAACTGTTAATGCAGTGTCAACAAGCTCAAATTTTTTAAATTCTACTTATTCAGGTAATTTTTTGCTTCAACGGTTCGACACATTAACGTTGCCGCTTGCGTTGTTGTCGTTGTTGTTGTTGTTGTTGCATACGTACGGATGATGCAGGGGTATACGTAGCCTGTAGTATAAGATGCGCGTCGGTGTTGCAGCCGGAATAAAGGAACCCTAGATACGCTACCAACTGCAGGATACAACGAACAACCATGCCGGATATTCGTCTTTCCCCCGTATGCATTATACTCCAAGCTTTCTCCGGTTTGGATACTTTATATCATCGCGTTGCGTAAGCGACAACAGCAACGGCGTGGGTAGGGAGACGAGAAGAAGGAGAAGAGCACGCGATCGGTGCGTGGGGCCGATTCGTCGTCGTCCCTCCCCGCCTCCTTCGCCCCCGTCAACTCTCGCGAAACTGGAGCTGCTTTTTTCCCAGCGAACAAAAGCGTCACGGTGGAAAAGAAAAAAAAAAGATTGCCCTTATCATTTCCTCCTCCTACTCCTCTCGTTTCTTTCCCTATCCTCCTTCCTACGTACACACACGTACGTAAGTATAGTCGAGATGCCTGTACTGTACATATATATTACAGGTAGGTATGTCTGTACGTATATACCGTACAGTACCTACTCTCATTCTTTTTTCTTTCCCATCTCATCCGAGGCGCGCGATATCCGAGCGAGAGGGAGAGGAGGTGGGAGGAGGGAATAGGGAATAGGTTTGGGATGGTAGGCAGAAGCAGCTCCGGGCTCTGTGGAAGAGAAATTCGCGCCTTCGAGGATAAAGAGAGTAACGCGAACTCGTAAAGTTAGGGTATAGTGCTGCGAAGATAGTTTCACTATAGTACACCGATACGTACCTACGTCCCTGCAATACCCGTGCGTGTGATACTGCGGATTTTATCAGCTTTTCCCTTCTCCCAACCTCTTCGATTGTCCTCCGTCGGTTCTTAATGTGGCTATCTTTTTTCTTCGCTCTCCTTGGTTCCTTCTTTCTTTCAGTATCGTTTACCTATCATGTATACATAGACATGTGCATGTACAACATAGGCTCATTTTAATCGCAATCACACACACGTTCGTCATCCGCGGTATATTATACGGTATGTATGCATCGTATCAGCCGATTTATCTCGACTCTCTCGGTTGGTCGGAGGAGCGGCGGTTTCGTAGATTTAACAGGCGGCAGCATCGCGTCGCCGCCGCGCCGTTGAGCTTAACTGAAAAACTTTACGCCCCGCGGATTGGTAGAGCCGCTCTGCGGCGGCAGTTTTTCATCACCGAACTTGCGATTGCCATTTTCCTCTCAACGTATTATGTGTGTACGTATACGTCTCTGCGCTGGTGGACGGGTGGGCGGGTACGCATATTATACATGTACCCACCGGCGGTCGGGGTTGATTAAATTCTTATATGGGAAATCTGTGACGCGCCACGTTTTCACTCCGAATCTCTCAGGAACGCGCTCGCGGGGATGCTTCGTTCACCTTTATTTTCACGCTGGACATTTTCAATTTTGCTAGTCTTTTATGTATCTATACGTTATACGTATAATGCGGGGGTGGAATGCAAACGCGTTGAATCGCGGGGTAATCATCCGCAAAGATATAAATATACATAATGTATACATACAAATGCATGTATCCGGTGGTCGAAATATATAATAAATGAACGAAAAAAAAAAAAAACAACTTTGCGCGGGCACAAAAAGATCAAAGAGATATAAATCGACAGAGTAAACCGCTAACGTACGGCGAGGGACAAAAGTATTCGTACACGTAGCGTATGAATACTTTTGTCCTTGCCATAAAGGCGACTCGTCTTCATGTAATATTAGCTACGTAACACAAGTCCGATTCTACACGTTTCTTTACGTTGCTATCCTGCAGGCGTGAATCAAAACAGCACACGTGTGAATAAATAAATTATTGAAAAAAAAATCGTTCCTCATTTTATTTTAAATTCATTCGCTGCGCGAATACTTTTGTCCATCACTGTATATAACATATAAGACATTCAAGGTGATATGTATTTGTAGGTATGTACGCAAGAACAGACAGGTAGATAGATAGATAGAGAAAAAAAATACGATCAAATATATGTATTATAGATACTGTTCAATGTATAATACGCGGGATAGGGACAATAAATATAAAAAATAGTCGCAACCTAATTCCGGAGATAAATGCTAAGTGGAGGCAGAGATTTCTGAGATATGAGTTCCGACGAACGAACGAACGAACTTCCATATATTCCCCCCCCCCCCCCCCTCCCCGCCACCCTCTCTACTTCCCGATGCGGGAAGGATTTCTTCGCGGGAGGTCGGGCGGAATGGGAAATAGGAAGAGGAAGAGGAGTGCGTTAGCTAAGCCACGAAGATTCTTGGCCCACACCCCGCATCCATCCCCCGATTTCTACCCCCCCTTTCTTTCCTCTTAGTGCTCCCTTTTTATCCTAGAATCCCGCGCTCTTCTCAGCGTCGAAAGTCCGACCGCGGGTGGTTGGTATATACGCTATATATACACATATACACACACATATACACACACGCATATATATATATATACATATTATATATATATATATACATATATATTTAAGGAAGGTAGTATATTTCGATCCCACGGACCGCCCATCTCGTTTATGCGCCCCGGCTGAGTCAGCGAGGCGCCCTCCTCCTCCTCCTCCTCCTCTTCCTCTTCTTCCCCCTCCTCTCGGCTCTATAACGACCATTCCACCCCCGCCCCCGCACCTCCATTCACCGTATCAGCTGGATCGAATAGTTTTACTCTATACGCGTTGACGTAAACCCATGCACATACCCCCCTCCCCCCCTTTTTATAGTACAATAGATTTATCCAGTCGGTAGGTATCGGATGTAAGCGCCATTGGAATAATTTGGTATTTTAAAGATTTTTTATATGGCAGTGATAAATTCTTTGTTTTTATTATCGTTGGCAAATTTTTATAAACTCAGGGTGTCCAGTCGTCATGGATAATTTGGAATCATGGAATACTTATGGAATTTGATACCCTCTGGAAAAAACTCGGAAATCTGATGGAATTTCATGTCGTGACTGGAATCTTGTAAACTTGAGTCTAGGTTCATAAAAAATTTAGTGAAATCACGAAAGTTTTTGTCTTTGAAACTCTGTATTTCTGAACAAATTTTGACTATCGCGCCTATAGCTACCTCGAGGCTACGAAACTGAACTATTATTGTTCATATTTCTATTGCACTTTCATCTATCGTGTGCATGAAGTCAACCTGGAAAAATCGTAAATTTGATGTGGAAAACTTGGAATTCTCAAGGAGTTACGTTTTGACAAACAACCGAATATTACGAAACTGCTCGATTCTATATATCGATGCGAATAAGCTCTGCGCGGTTGTTGAAAATAAGACGAAGAAGTGTTTATCAAATTAAGCTGCATCTTGAAATGATGCGCGGGAGGTTGTATAATGTACGTTCACACATACCACGGTCTCCAGGGAGGTGGGTAAAAGATTGTCGTAGACGCAGGCTCGAGTTAGCGTATAGGTAAGGTATAGAGAGGGGGGCAGGTTTGGTCGTAAGCCAAGGTAAGCTCGCGCTGAAGAGTTGACATTAATTGGACCGCCTTGACAACTCTCATTCATCCCCTAACAAGGTGTACGTCTCCCCCCCCCCACCTTTCGGGAATCCTATCCCCGCATCCTCGTCTAGTCGGATCATTCTTCAGCATCCGCTTCGGATCCACGACGAGGTTCTCTTGCGTAGGGAATCAGAGACAAGTTGCGCACAACACAATGGGCGAACTTCACCCCAGCTCGAGGAAAAATGTTTATCCAACACCAGCTACGCCCTGATCTCACAATCGGGGAACGCATGACGTCAAACTACCTCAAAGGGAAACGAAGTCGATCTTCTTGCGAAGGTTTTCAAAGACTTCTTGTCCCTCTTGCTGCTGCTGCCAGATTTATCCCTTCGGCTTTCGCAAATCTCAGCTGTATTCTGAGGTATGTTTACGGAACGCCCGGAATAAGGACAGTTTTATTTGAGGACGAGAGAGGAAAATTACATGGCTACTACAAAACCTGTGCAAAACTACACGGACGATATCTGCCTTGTGCTCTGCAGCTTCTCGTGTCATTATTTTCATCGTGTTCTCTTCACGCTTCCTTACCCTTTCACGGATACACATGCTCGACAATATCATTATACCTACCCACCTACCCACCTACCTACATACCTACCTACCTATGTTCATGTCCGGAATTTTATGCCGGTAGACAGTGCATGTGGTCGGATATCATTCTCCATAAATTTCATTCGTTGCATGTTTTTCCGACAACACTCCGTCGCCTCTGCTGCTTCTTCTTCTTCTTCTTCTTCTTCTTCTTCTTCTTCTTCTTCTTCTTCTCCTCAACGGGCTGCAGATTTCGTTTTGAATCTTAAGTGGTGGCAGGCTGTCTGTCTGGAATCTTTTAAGTCTGCGGCTGGACCCAAAAACTCGCTCACCGTTCCCTCAACCCTCGTAAACGTATATTTGTCTGTCTGTCTGTCCGTCCGTGTGTTTGTGCTTCTGTGCGTATGTCTGTCTGTGCGAGAGTTCCTAATCTAATTTAAAGTTCAGGACTTCGCCTCTCCCTGCAGATATTCTTTCCCTACTCAACTTCGCGCGACGTTTCGCTCTGCCCAGGTATTTTATTCGAGCTCTATTTGTTCCCTTTTTTTCTTTATCCGTACAGGACGCACGCATGCCTATAAATACGACGAACAATTCCTTGCCATTTTACGTCACGTATTCATCGGTCCATATCTGATCCCTTGTACGCTCTGCTCATCTGTTCGGGCAGCGCTTGTTTTTCTTTATCACAAAATATCGTCCTAAAATGTATCCTTGTCGGTCCTTGTTACGCAGTTTACTATCTTTATTCGTTTTGCTTGGGTATCTCTGTAATCGCGAAAATAAAGTCTTGGGCTGGAATTTCTGCCTTCTTCTTAAGTTTCTGAAATTCGAGACGGAGATGCAGCGCGGTATAAAATCTATGATGTAAGATAAAGTGGGAGAAGAAATCTCGAGGGTTGGGGGTGGTGGATGGGCCGGATGCTACCGTAGAGGCAATCCGTAAAGGAGTGACTCGGAAAGTCGGAAGAGAGTAACTGCCGTCGAGCTTCGCCTAGACCTACCAAGAAGAAGTAGAAGAAGAAGAAGTGAATCTCAACCTCGACTTCTCCTTCCTCCCTTATCCTCTCCTCCGTTTCACAAACGTTCTGGTCTGACGCCCAGCTGCCTTTACTACTAACAGCTTCCGCTATATTTCGCAAATTTACTACCCAGTTTTTAGCTCTATAAGAAATGATATTCCATTAACTTAGATACCGCATTTATCATACCGATTAGAGATTTCAATGCGATTAGTAGATTCTGCACGGTTACACGCTAAACTTAGGATCGTTGTCGATTTAGCGTTAGAATCTCTGGACGCTTCGGTATGTGTACCTATAGTTGTTGGTGGTCGAACTACAGGAGCAAAGTTTACACTCGGGGTATAACCACGGTAATAAATTTTCACTCCCTTTTCTTCCTTGTCCATCCCCCACCCCCACCCATTCTCTCTCACTCTCGGGCTATTCTCTTTCCCATCGGATGCTTCTTGGTTTACCTGTCGTTGACACTTGACGATCACGAGAGGCAAGCCGAGGGTGGACGACCCCTCGCAGTGCGGCAGAGACAATAGAGGCGATTCATCCCCCCACCGACCACTTCTGGCTCCGCTTCCGCTACGGGCGACGATGATAGATACCAAACACGGGGTTGCTATATCTACATCGTGCCGTTTGTCGTTATATCTTTTAGCAGGTGAAGCCGAGTGGCTCTCCCAACCCTCGAGAGCGATCCTCGCCCTTCTTTACACGCCGCAGAACACGGCTCGTGTGTGCACTTTTTCCGCGTTAGCTGTCGAAAAGTCATTTTCAGATACCTACCCTTTATCGCGTACTACGTACGGTATATTGCCTGGCTCGTTGTTTTTATCCCTGCAAACACAAGACGCGTGTTCGCATCTCCACCTTTCTCATTGTAAGATTATCGTTTCGTCGATCCTCGGCATCCCCGCAACCAATGACTAGCTACGTCTGGTGGTAAAAAACAATAAACCTAGCTTGTACGATTGCTGTGAGAAGTTTCGTCGATTCTTGCCGCTTGAGTTCGGTCTCGTCGCGTCGCGCAGTCACCGTGTGTCCATCGATCAATCCCATTCCATTTTGGGCCCTGCACCGTTACGGGTACGCAGAGGTATCCCAGGGCATTGTCTACCTCGCGTCCACGCGTAGGATCGGCACCGGGATGCAAATCCAGGAGCGTCGTGACGCGTCGGGGAGAAAGGGGGCAGCATTGTTGGCGTCTGCAGGCCCGTTGCTCATTTCCCATTGTCTCCATCAAGGGTCGTCGCGTCGTTATGCATATCGTTGTGCAACGCGGGGTGGTTCTGCAAGCACGTACCCCCCTCCCCGCTTGCATTAGTGCCCGAGCGGAGTGCGTGAAGGGCGTAAGGTGGGCAAGGGGGGGTGGAACTGAGCATTCCGCAAACCTCGGGGGGGGCTCTGAGCCGTTAAATGGCCTCTGTTACATACACACCACCGCCGGCATGTGCATGCAGCGTGGTTATATGCCGTCAGGTTATCGCGCGAAAACCGTACCGCGGGGGGTGCTCAGAGTTGGAACGATGACACGCGATACCCGCGGTCGCCCTCCTCTTCATCCCTCCCCCAGGGTGGCGGGGGAACGAATCCACGTTTACCTGTTGCATTTTTCTTATATGATCTGCATAGTTGTTACATTTAATACCTGCCACGTCATTATTGTCATACGCACGTAAGGTTATGGCGAATTCTTCTCATTGCCAGTTTTCATTACTTTCCGCACCTTATCTGTTGTTCTAATTTATCATCACACGTTATTCGTTTAACATGTTTTACCCCGGCCGACTGTTTTTGTCACGAATCTACGGTATACGGTCAACATTACTATGCACATAAAATTATTATAATAAAAAAGACAAATGAAGTTGAATTGGGTGAAAAAAAAAAACTACAAAGTTTAATTACTGACAACTGTTTTTTCTTTTTGAGTACCACTTTGCGTTTTTTTTTTTTTCTTTAATTGAATTGATTTCTTTAATTTTCTTTTTCTCCGCAATATGGGGATAGTATTCTGATAAAGCTCGTTATAACTCTATTCAGTTATTACTGGTTCAAAGCCTCTTTTTCTTGGTTCTATTTTTTCTTCATTTTTTTCATTTTTACATTCCTTTGACTACACTTTACATCCGATGCACGGTTTAATAGGCAATTTAGCAGAGCGGAGTATATCGTACTTGACGATATATTCGATGCAGAAACTTGGGACTCAACCCCCACGGTATATGCTCGCTGGGGCTCGTTCGCCCGATATCGCGAATAACTTTTAACGAGAGCGTAGCGAAAGAAAAAGTTTTCAACCCAAATTCAGAATATCGATTAACGAACTTTCCCTCTCCCTCCCTCTCTCTCTCTCCCTCCTTCTATACACATATATATACATACGTCTTTCTTTCTTTCCGTGTTTTTACCCTCCCCCGTCTTTTTCTCTTTTCCTCTTTCATCCCGCACGGTGCTTCGCTATCCTATAGCGTACCGACTCTTATTGATTTCTACACCCTGCACCACCATTCCTTACACATCGGCTACTTCCTCCGCCCGTCGTCCGTTTCGAGATGTCCCTTTTTCGCAATTCCCGCTTCATTCGGTGAAAAATATAAGACCGCAAGTCTTACAAGCGGTTAAAATAAACATGAGTATAAACAAGCATAATAACATTGTCTCTGAATTTACCTTTTTTTTTCCTTTTTTTTTCTCTCACGTACGAACTCGACGCGATCATTCGTTTCGAAAAGCAGCTCCTGCGGTCTGCTTTATGCGTTCAGAGTCAGGCTGCAACTGCAATGGAGTTTATAGCTTGCACGATCGGGAGGAACGATGTACTTTTTTGCGAGGAGCGAGAGCTAGGCTGGGACTAGGTACGTGCTGCTCGGCTGATTCCGCCAATATCCAACCCGCGACGTCCGTATCCCGCAGGTTGCGTCGTCCCTCCAATCTTTCACACCCTTCCCTCCCTCCCTGCCTCACTCCATACCAATTCGTTTACGGCTCGTTTTATTCGACGCTGCCGCGTGCAGTCGAAAAGGCCTACATGTCAATTTTTCCAATTCCCGACCCGTATGTAAAGCTCTTGAAATCAGGGAGCAGGGGAACTAATTACGCTAAATTACAGGAGGTTATTAAAATATTTCGAGCGTAGGTCCAGTAAAACTTCTTCCTCCCTCCCTGATTCTGTAACGCTTAAAAAGTACAGCGAAGAACGAAGCGGCACGCTGGCGATGAGAGAAGAATAAGTATATGTTACACCTAATAAGAAATGGCCGAAAGTTTTCTCTGTGTATTTATACAGGTATATACGGCGTTGTATATTTGTATGGCTAGAGGCGGTATGCGTGTGTGTTTGGTACATAAGAGGATGTGTTGCAACGGTAAAACGATGAACTGACGCCCGGGTCCCGAGAAGTGGAAATGACTTCGTAAATTTCGACAGTCGTCGTACACTCCGAAGTACAGCTTCGGTTTTGATAACGTGCAGGACGAATTTCGTGTTATAGAAAAATATAACACATCGTGTAGGAGTAGTTATAAGGGGGGCACTTTTTCCTCTCTCTCATATTACGACCAATGCAAAAGATGATTAAAAAAAAAAAACTAACTCCGTAACACCGGTCAACGCGAGTTTTTAGTCTTGGTTCTAGATGTCTAGTTTTAATTTCTTCTGCGTAAATAGTAAATGGAAATATAGTTTTATTTGATAAAGTTTGTTTTTGTAGAAATCAGAACGATATTTCGGATTTTGAGACAAATTGCCTATTTTTTCAAACATTTATTGTAGATAACAATTGAGCAAACTTCAGTTTTGCATTTCAATCACTATCATTCAAAAACAATAATTAACAATAAACTTTCAATTTAAAAGAATTGGTAAACAAAGTTTAAAAACGAATATTTTTCTTACTCCTTCTATTTTCGAACGGACTTTCTCGTATCAAACTCCGAACGTAATTTCCCATCATGCACTCGTTATACCGCCCCTGATAACGTTAACGATAAAGTCCATCGCATCTTGTTGAAAACGTTTTCCTTTGTCTTCCGAACAGGCACCCATCCATATCAGCGATGAACAGAAAATTTGAAGAACTATTTATTAACGTTAAAACGACAAAAACAAACTTTATAAGTAACGAATAAAGGTTTTGGTTATTATTCGATGTATAGAATCGAAATTTATTTATCTCCGTAGAAACTCAAAAACAACTAAATTTCTCTTTGCTGGCCTGGGTAATAAAAATCAAAGGTTCGATTATCCGAAACGTCCGACGCATCGCGCTCGATGAGATGATGAAACATATCTATAATCAAGCTGCTGTCGGCAGCTACAACGTGTATGTAATGTTTATAAATAGGTACATTACTAGATATATTTGCGTAGTAGGTATCGGGAGTATCGTATTATACGTTTTAGAGAGGGAGAGAGAGCGAGAGAGAGAGAGAGAGGGAGACAGATGACGTAGTACTTGCAGGGGCGATGGGGCGGATGGAGTACTCGAGCTTTGACTCCAATAAAAATCCATTTCTCTTTCCAGCAAAGCTGTAATCACTTACCCGGATTTAATGCCAGATTAATGAGGCAATTCACGTCAAAGGGAAAGGGAGACGAGGCGTGATGAGAGGGCGGAGAGAGGGGCGGGGGGGTTTATAGGAAAGAACGACTGCGCAGAGGCTGGATATCTCACAATTAGTCTACGGGAGATTGCTAATTTTTATCACTACCACAACATTCGAGATCCCCAAAGTTGAGAACTTTTCTCATTCGTTAATTACGTACCTACGCGATATCGTCGTCGTCGTTTCTACATGTCAATAATAATAATAATAATACCTAAACTCTCTCCTCCCTTCGGCGGATTCTCTTATCTCGTATTGTGGGTATAATTATATTGTAACGAACCGGGCGTTACAGAGTAAGTAGAACAAGTTCGTAAGCTCACGAAGCGAACAAACAGGGAGCAAAAATTGAAGGATGAGAACAAATCGCTTTAATATAAACGCGTGTTTTACACAGTTTAAAGTCCGAAACAAGACTGTTTTTATTCACAATAATGTTGGTTTTCGCAGCAAGCTTATTCATTTTATGACATAATATGAAAGCTTTTACGCGTCTTTCTTTTTATCTACGGTGAATACTAGATCAAAAAAAGTGACAAAACGGCCGATTCAACCCTTTGTAACGATACATTCTGTTACACAAACGGGGCTAAGTCGTTGGATGAAAATTTCGATTCGCGGATTGGCTCCTCGTGGTTGCAGGATTGAGGCTGCCGTTACCCTCGTGGAATAATCGCCGGCAGACCCTCGTACTTAGACCGAGACGTGATGCACGCGTTATACGTATCAGGCCGATAGAGAGGAGAGAAGAGGAGAGTAGAGTGGAGGGGTGGAGGGATGGAGGGCGATCCAACCGGGTTGCCATTCGGAGAGAGCGAGCTACCGGTCATATTTAATGGATAGTTAAGTAGGGGGCAGTCCACAACGTGATCCGAATCCCAGCGTCCCTTCCTCCCCCGCCCCCGGCCCACCCCCCACACATATACTCCCCCTTGACGCTGCACGTATCTCGTTCGCGCCCGCCACCCCCGACACCCTGCCCCCACCCCTTTATACCGCGTCCGTATCACGTACCCCGCGTATCACGTATCTCTACATATCACACATGCATACATACATGTCATACATGTATTTACGTGCGTACGTATATCGCACGTACATACGTATCTGTTCTCAAAATCACGTAACGGCGGATATACCGAACAACCGAAGCCTGCAGATATTTTACGGTATTTGTTTGTGTATAGTATACTGCATACGGTAGATGTATGCGATACGACGCGTTGTGTATCCGCATCGCGTTCCGTTTTACCGGATGAACCCCAAAAGCCGGGGAATGCGAAAGAAATGAAAGAGGGAAATTGACATCGCGCGAATGAAAAATGAATATTCAAAATATTGTTTGTCGTGTTGATGGTTTTTTTTTTTCTTTTTTGGTTTTTTTTTCTTCTCTTTTTATCAAATCATCGCAGCTAATGTACGGGTGGGTGTTGATTTGGTGAAACTGGTTATTTTTCTACTTTAGGATTACCTGAAATTCAGTAAACCCTTGATAAAGCATCGACAAACAACTCGGATTTTGTAAATTCAACTTCTTCGATTATTCTCCGTAGGTAGAAAAACAGTAATTTTTGTTTCAACGTTTCGACACGTTCACGTTCACGTTCGCGCTACCGACTTTAGCCTCGTGATAATTTTCAGTGAAAATCTGGCTACTCGAAAGGTCACGAAAAGTGTTGAAAAAAATATATCCACGGTATGTATTTTTATACCAGCAGGGTATCCTGCACCCTGATATCAATCTTTCTCTCTCTTTCTCTCTCGCATATATATATATATGTAATCCATTTGCGTTAACTCAAGGATCGATTCGGCAGAGCGTGGATAACGGGGCTATAAAAGTTGATCCTTTTATCATTAATGTCCTTCCTCCTGCGGGGGGGAGGCGAGGGGCCGGAACACGAAAATAGTATTCCAACTTGCCGGTTGAGCCCGGTGTCCTGCTCACCCTCCCCTCATTCTATACACGCCTAATACCTTATACGCATGATTTATCTGTTTATCATCCGTGTGTTTGGGTATGAAACGGACAGCAAATGCCTGTACATACCTACCGTAGATAGATATGTAGATTATTATATGCGTGCATGTCACATGCATGCATATTCTACGAGGCTCGTTTGTTTGCTGTATATTCGTGCATGTAATGTGGAATACACAGGTAGTGCATGTTGATTGTCAATTAATTTTTCCAATACGCAGCGTATAGCAGTATGAAAGCTCTCGTGATGCTGCGTTGCGATTAAAAAAAAAAAATAACAGTCTGTAGTAACACTGGTTAACAAGTGTTTTGTTACCCTTGATATTTGTTAGTTTTTCGAAATTTGCTCCAGTTATTTATTTTAGCGACATTTTCATACATTACTCAAAAAATTAATACTTACATGTATGAAAAATTCTATTTTTGTTTTAATATCGAAAGTTTGTCACAAAGATAGTACACAGCTTGACAAAAAAAAAGGAGTAGTTTATTTACTTATTTTTGTTTGCTATTTTGGTTGCCCTTATATTTCTCCTGAATTTTGACGCCTCGGGAAGGAAGAATTTACGAATAAAATCATGATTATATTAAAAACAATCCCCCTCCTTTAAATACTCCAATAACCTAAAAACTAGGACCAATCTGATATAATCGTGAACTTATTCGTAAATCCTTCCTTCTCGAGGCATCAACATTCAAGGAAAAAATTAGGGCAGCCAAAAAAAAAAAAAGAGTAAGAAATTTTTGCTTTGTTGACCTGTGTAATTTAATGTGCTACGGTGCAACACGATTCAATCAGTTTTCAGGTAATTGTCTACTTTTATAACGCATTTAGTACCAAATCATCTCGTGTTGGTAACTGCCCTGACCTAACCGTGTACGTGTGAAGGGGAAATGATTAAAAAAATAAAGAAAGGAATAAGAAAGAGAAAAAAATTGGAAAAGGAATAAAGAAACTCCTATATATGTATAGACGTATAATAGGCATAGGTAAAATTTGATCCGGTCTTACGGCTAGGCGCGGGGGGAGGGGTAGAGTAGAATGGGGGATATAAAAGTTGATCCCTTTATCACTAATGTTCCCTCTCGTACGCCGCAAAGGGAATAAGGCGATACGGAAATACCGGCACATGTCGCGGTATTATTGCACGGCCTTATTACACGTATGTGTATAATACCGTAGGTGTAGTATCGGTACGTATGTGCCTACATGCACGTGGCGGCGGCTTGCGGAATACCTCGACTCACGTATCTGCGGTGTAACACGTAGAGCCCCAGGTTTAAACGGGGATTCTTTTTCAACACCCGCGTAGCGCGATAAAATTTTAGCGAAAGCTATATCGTACGTACATGGTTGTATGTATTGCGTTATACGTGGTTATACATTATACGCCCCAAACCTCGTACATACATATGCATACAAATATATATGTACACACACACACACACACACACACACACACACACACACATTATACATATATATGCGTGTAATAACGTACCTTTTACGAATCTTATCTCTTATCGCGTCACTTTCCTCTTTATTATTATATAGATGTATATATAATGTATATACGTATATATGTATTATGTATTATGTATTACGTATATGCCGCAGGGATTCCCGTCTTTCCGCAGGCTTATCGTTCGCATATTATTATAATATATATTTATTTGCGGAATTTAGATCAGACGCTTTGTAACATTATTTTTCGCGATGCTTCTATACAGATGAAAGTCTTCTCTCGTTAAAATATATTTTCCACCTCCCATAGCGTAGAGAAACTTCGATAGACTTTTTTACCGAAGGTTTATGTTAGTCGAGGTTATTTCATTTCCCTCTCATTTAGCACGTATAATAATTAATATATATATACATATATATATGTATATGTATATGTGCTATGTAGATTTGATCGACATTTTTATAACGAGGGTACGCTGTACTCCTGTAATAAAACTCAATAATTAGTTGGAGAGAAAGAGAAAAAAGGAAAATATCGAGCAGAGCTAATCGGCTAAACCGCCCCCGTTTGCACACCCGAGTATTAATTCGTTGAATATAATTTTCATCCAACGTTCGTTCGTCAGGCTCCGCGGGCAGCAGCAATTCGGATTTTCAATTACCGTAATTGCGACGTCGACGGTAACAACCCTGCTATAACAATTAATCCCGTCAATCAGCAGCTGACGCGTCGGTCTTTTAAGGTCTGTACGGTAGCTACAACAATTACACCCCTATGCGGCATATTATAATAAATACATTGTTTATCATGCGGTGTACGCTTAATATCGGAAGGCGTGAGAGCGGGACGACAAAAAATCGTAATGTCAATGATAATAGTAATAAACAGACTGGTAAATAAATGAAGTAAACCTAAGATAGAGAGAGAAACGAATGCGTGCGTGTGTGTGTGTACATTAGACTGTATAAAAAAATGTATTTTGTTTTCCTTTTTTCAAAGTTCAACACGAAAATATTGTTCCTAACGGTGAAAATATTATTAAATTTTGCGGTGCATCGTCGCGATTTTCTATTTCTCACGTAAATAACGTGGGGAATTTTTTTTACTTAACTTTTGAATTTTATAACGCGTCAACGCGTCAGTGTACTGATAGGACCAGAACGTATTTTCGTAGGGAGTTGAAAGCTCTACAAAAAAGGTCTCATATCATTTTATGATAAATCCAAAAGTTATTTGAGGTCAAAAGGTATTTAAGATCCTTGAATAACTTTTGAAAGAGTGGATTTATCATAAAATTATAAGAGACCTTAACTAATGCCTCGACGAGATATAAAGTTTGAGTGTTAAAAAAAAAAAAATATCCCATGTTATTTAACTGGGAAATACAAAATCACGACGACGCACCTCTAAATATTAACATTAAGAGCTGAAACTTGAACAACAGCGTCTCTTCTTCGTCATTTGGAACTATATTTTCGTCTTAAATTTTGAAAAAAAAAAATGTGAATTTTTTTTGATAGAGTGCAACGTACACAGGCATATACCTACACGTGTAGGTACACAGTCGCCGGGGGGGGGGGGGGGGGGGGGGGAGAAGAATGGCGCATGCATCACCTGCCATGCATCCCTTCGACTTTTGCGAAAAAGGGGATGAACGTTGAGAAGGAGGGGGGAGGGGGTCGGCTTTGTCCGCGGAACGAGGGTAACAGGTGCAGCAGCTAGAAAGTCTGTAACATCCATACAGCTGTATGGATATGTGTGCGAGCTGCGAGCGAGGGCGCCGATGCGGATAGACGAAGGATGAAGAAGGGTGGCGAAGGAGGGGCAGGGGGGCGCTTTCGCGTTCTCTATAGAAATACGTACATTACAATCCCCGGCGCCGCCATGCTCGGAACCGGATGTACGAACGGACGACATCTCGACACTCCAAAACCACCCCGACGTGTTTCGGCCGAGTTGGAAATTACGTCGTAACGTCCATTCGCGTGAAGAACCATTTTCCCGTTTTCATCCCTTCGCTTCTTGCGTCGAAAGTTATTTTTGGGATGAAAAAACGCGCGGACGGTAGTTAGGCTATAACAGGGTTGTAAAAAGTAACCAAAACAAAAAAAAAAAAGAAAGAAAATGTAATATCAACGAGTTTAATCGTTGGATACAAAATCTAAAATATGCCCGAGAGGAATGGGGGAAGGATTTTTTTATGCGGTGCGAATCGCGATGGCTTAGGGAGATTTTTCATTGGCTTTAGGCGAGGTATGCTCGAAAACAGTGAAGAAGAATAATACGGACTGAGAAATGCTGTTTCTTTGGATTACGTAATGCTGTGGAAAATGATACCTATAAGTATACAAGTATACCGTATTCTTCTGCACTCGAAAAACGCCGCGAGGGACTTTCTTATCGGGGAAAAACGCTTTATTCAGTTCTGGTTCATATATTTTTCCATTTCTGCAACATTTTACGACGACGTAATGTTACGACTTTTTTCAAGGAGAGAGAGAGAGAAACAGAGGGTGGGGGAGAGGGAGAGAGAGTAAGTACCTCGGAGCACCAGGATCAAGTATTGTTTATTCGAGGGGAATACAAAACTGCATATTTCAAATTTCGTTCCTTCTGATATGTCATTTACTTTGCTAGGCTCGCTGTTGGCGTGCCGAAAATTCGAAAACCTCCGAGCTTAGTAGGTGTAACTTGGCTATACATATATGTAGGTCCGACGGCTCGGTATGTTATATCGTCTATGATCAACCCGAACCGTGTTCAAGTTTCCCGCATATTTGGTTTCTCTTTTTTACTCTTTTTATTTTCATCCGTCTCCTTCCACCTTTGCGAAACACACGTTGTTTGGACAAGAGTGCGGACCAGACAGGTCTGCGGAACGACCGTCTGTTCTCCGATCCGTTTCATCGTGCTATCCCTTTCGCCCTTTGAACATCCGAGACCACGCTGCTTGTCGCGCGATGATTGGAGTCGCGTTGATGAGGGAAAAGGAACCGTGCAGGGGTAGTGATTGATATTCGATGAAAATGATGAGGATGAAGAAGCGCGGTCAGGGATCAAAACGAGTTGATTGTCAAAACGAAGCTTACTTACAACACGATTACAGAGAATCGACGAGACAACTGTTGTTTTTTCCATGATGTCTCGTTAGGTCAACGTTACCAACTTCACCCTTCTTTACTCAGCCGTGATATATGCAAATTGGAGTATGTAATCGAAAGAAGTAAAAGAGGAACCACGTGGTGTTTGTCAAGATGGCGAATGGAGCCTTGTGCCAATTTCTATCCTCGTAAGATTTCCCAGAACAACCGACCGACCAACCATGCAGCCACACGAATCTATTATTCGCGTGTCGAGACGCGTAGAGAACGGAGAGGCGAGGACGGAGGGAATGGGAAGAGAAGGAGGACGCCGGAACGCCTTCGGTGAAGACCAGTAATCGTGAATATTTTCTCACATCTGTCCCGTCGGTCAAAGATATGGCTGAGGTCCAATTGCTCGCTCGCTTGCCTCCGAGAGACGGCAAAGAGTCGAGGTAACCTCCACCCTACCGCCTACCAGCTTTCCAAGACCCAGCCCATGCGCTTTTCCGATATTTTCTTGGACTGATCTTCCGACACTTCCTCGATTCACACGCGTCGCCGTAATTTCGCGTGCCGGTTCATCGCGCTTTTGCATGGGACAAATATTGTATCCATATACCATAAACCATTTCATCATTCACTCACCGTTTCCTCGCACCTTGCAAAAGAGTGCGGAGTAGATCTAGACATCATATTTTTTTTGCAGAAAATTCTTGGATGTATGTAGGTCATCTTAGAAAAAAAAAATCACATCAAAAAGATCTTTTGTCAACGTTTCGACCCGTGGTAAGGGTCTTTCTCGGGACATTTGTTTATTTTTATAGTATCTACGTTAAAACAAACAATCGTTTTGGTTACTCACTAATCTCACTGGGATAATGATAACAGAAAAAGAACAAAGCCGCTTACCTAGTACAATCTTCAGCCATGTGATTGGTGAAGACTGCAACCTTCGGAAAATTCTTCATACATACCTACTCGTGTTAAACGTGACGATTTTTTCGAGCCTTGCGTCTCGTCACAGCGTGAAGCGCACTTTCGCAACGGAAATTAATACATCAGGGATGAAGACACGAAAACAAGTTAGTTCTATCAGGCTCATCTCCGCGGTAAGTGAGGCGCGTTTATACCGACTTCCGATCGGCGAGACACGTCGCGCTTAAGCGGAGATACACGAATTAACCGATGACGGTCATCTTGTTTTACGGTTCGTCTTGAAGCCGTTCCTCCTCCTTCTTCTTCTTCTTCTTATTCTTCTTATTCTTATTCTCCTTTGTTTTCGCTTACTTTTCTTCTTTTTTCGGTCGATTCACGGGACCATCGGCGACAGACGGGTTCCTCCTCGCTCTCGGGTTTGGGGGTGGTTTTCGTTTGGGTATAACTCTTCCTCGCGACCCTTCAACGTTGTAGGTGTTTATCATGGCCCGTCCTCCCTCGGCGTCTGCGATGAACGCCAGAAACTTGGACCCGGGCCAACCCTCCACCCTCCCGCCCCCCGCCAACCCTTCGGCTATAGGACCACGCCGCCACGCTTTCACAACCTCTTTGTCTCGCCTTCTCCCCTCCCGCTACGTCCTCGATAAATTATTGTTTATCCTCTCTTCCTTTCTATTTCTCTTATGTACCATACCTCTCCCTACGGAAACGTGTTATTATTTGTTATTAATAATAATGCCGCCCCCTCTACCCTCCCCACCCCCTTGACGATAGATTGCCACGATCCTCTCACCCGTTTTATACTGAAACACACCTTTACTCGCCACTCGGTCGACCGGACATTTGTAATTTTTTCTCTCCTTCTCTCCGTGTCTTAGCTTGTAAGTCAGTTTTAAGGTCTTTATATTTGTCTCTGTACAACCAATTTGTGTAATGTGCACTCACGGGTTGAACCCCAGAGCCAAATAATTATCCTCATCATCATTATCATCATCTTTCTCTCTAACTCTATCTATTCTATCTTCTCTTCACACTAGCTTTAATTAGTTTTAAGATACTACTGTTTGTCTTCTCTGCTCTCTTTATACTCTTGGTTCTTCACCCTAGTATGATAATAATGAAACGTTCTATTTTATTCGATTCTATTATCTCACTCTTTCTTTTACCTTCTGAGGACACCTTTAATTTTTTTTTTTTCTTAATTTCGAGACGAAATCCTTTCTTCCAAACTTTTATATGCGAAACGTTGGCGACAGGTATGTGTTTAGCACTTTCTCGACGTTAAAATGAAGTTGTTGTACGGGGGTGAAGGTCTGAAAAAAATTCATCGCGTATACCGCCTCCTAGAGAGATAAAAACGCAACTTAAGTCTGTCTACGTTTGTAGACGCTTCTTGGAATTTCTTCTCTTCTTTATATACTTACGGAACACTTTATCGAAGATCGCGTGACGATCAAGATCAAATCTCCGTAGGCCAGGCACAACAATTTCGCGGAACGTATGAGGGATATCGAAAAAAGTTGATGACACCTACGTCGTCGTCTTGGTTGTTGTAGTTTTTTGTTTGTTTTTTTTTTTTTTTTTTTACCTTTAGCCGTCTTTATCTTTTCCCCATTATTTATTTGTAACGTATTTCGGGGAGTTTGAAGAAGATCGCTTTGTTCGACAGAGCGGAAAAAGTATCGTGGATAAAAGTATTAGACCCGACTCTGTTTATACCTAATACGTGACGGGGTTTTGTTACGCGTCGATTTCGTTTCTCCCTGTCTCGGTGTTTTTACGCGCGGGTGCAGGCTGCGAAATAATTAGCAGCGCGGATGAGGGTAAATGCCTGTTTTCTACCGCCTCCACCCACAACTCCTCGCATCCAACTTCGCGGCGGTTACGTACGGAACTCGTCAATTCTCTTCTTCGGGGCGTAGCTACGCGCAGCTATGCGTAAGGGAGGAGGATTGACTGCCACCCCCGTTATACTGTACATATACCGCGGAACAAAGCACAGCTGACGGGTGCTGCGGCTCGTTAACACGGAAGACGATTGCGTGTTGTGTAAAGGAGATTCGTTAGCGCCTGAAATTAAACCCTCGAATCATTACCGTCACCATCACCTTCCACCGATCTTCTCAACCCCTGGGGGACGCCTTCGCTCCTAAAACAAGAAGCAGCCTTCCATGTTCTTCTCCTCTCCCTCGCGGGAAATTAACTTTCTTCTCCTATGGCTTACCGTGTATAATATATCAGGATTATATTCTTTTCCGTCTATTGTGTACACTGGGGTGGTGCCTTATTTACGGCGTTGACAAATTTTCTCCGCCCCACCACCCCCGAATCAACTTCAAATAATTTAAAAACAAGTGCCTATTTTTTCCGATTTTTATCTCAATGTTGTAAGATAGTCCGCATTGTGATCCAAGTCTTTTGTATGGAAATGACATGGGAAAAACATTTTTTCTCAGTATATATTTTATTGTAAGAGTAATAATGTTAAAAAAATTCTGTAACTGCGTGGTTTTAGCGGGCATTAGTGCTACTATCTGAGAAAAAATTTACATCATCATACCAGCCAATCTAGGCAAATTGCGCTTACTCCAAATAAAAAAACATAAAGAAAGAAAAATTTCGAGGATTTTCTTTTTTTTTTTTACTTTACCCATCGTCATCACGTCACTTTACGCACGCTTTAACCGTCGGTGTGAAAAACCTCTTCATCACACTCCACATTATAGCTGAGGTAACTGCGAGGGGCGGGAGGGGATAGGTCTATAGACTCGAGGCGTGACTTATTGTCCGATTGCCAAATGCCTGTCTTGCAACTAGGTGTGTAGATTTTATTTTCCTTTGCTTTCTATTTTCAATCTCATCTCGTCTCTTGGTGTTTTTTGTTTTTTTTTTATTTCTCTCTCTGTCTCTCTCCCCCTCTCTCACTCTCCGCTACCCTACTTTTTGGCATCCCGCTCGGATCGTGTATGGCCCGAGACTATATAATATATAATCTTGACACGTGCTTCGGTTACGCTCCATTTAATACCGCTGAGCGTAAAAACGATTTCTTCTTTAATTAAACATCGTCACGAATAACTTGACCCCGTATCTGCAGACTTCGGTTATACGCAAATGCATACAATACACAGGCTATATATATATACACGTACCTGTATCTGTATTGAAATACGAACGGCAGTGGTGAAATTAATTATCGGAAGCTGTAATTTGTCATTATTATTACACACTCGCGTACGAAACAGCTGCCGATGTGTATCATTCAGGTATAACAATTCTACCTGCCGCAAAACTGTATAAAAGTCATTTTTGACTAACCAGTTGTATCTTCTTTGTTCCATAATTTTTCTCTTTCTCTGCCTCTTTCTCGTGCAAGAAACTTCGGATTATCAGCTACAATGCATTCTATACTACACCGCGGGTAAGACACCAATTCCCTGCATGAGCGGACGTATCGGAATACTTTCGATTTTCAGAAAAAGTAAAGCAGGAGGGAGAGAAGGGGAGTGAGATAGAGTGAGAGAAAGTGGCGAGGAGTGAGAATGGGGCGAAGAAGGGGGGTTAAAAGGAACGCACCCGTAGGGACCAAAGGGACCGAACTTCGTCTCTCACGGGTCGGCGGATTGATCCGTATCGATTCGATGGGCACCACTCGAAACTCGGGGGCTTGCGTCGCCTAGCTTATACGAGTCCCGTCGGGATTCCAGCTCTCCCAGTCATTAGCCACCGTGCCGATACGAAAGCTCCCCCTCTCCCCCCATATCTCGGACCACCGACGTTCACCGTTCGCTTGAGCTATTGGCCATTTTCCTCCATTCGCGACGACGCGCTTCAACGGAAACTCGATAAAGATTTATTGAATGTGTCATCCTCTTCTTTATTGAAATCTCCTCTCTATCTATCTATCTATCTATTTCTCTCGCTTTACGGAATTCTAATTTTTGTTCTTTACGCGTTTGTGTTTCAGGACTTGATCCGGAAGTGCGGTCGGTATATTCAAATGCTGCACTGAGCTGGAGAGGCGTTGTCTTTACGGTGAGCATCTCGTTTTTAGGGTTCCGTAGCTTAGAATGAAAAAAAAAACTCAACCCTTACAGAATCACTTCGATGTCCATTTGTCCACAAGACCTTTTTTCCGTGGAACGAGTAGCGGTATCGAGTTGAAATTAATATCGAATACTAAGGTCTACGATACCTTGGAAATGACAAAAATTCAAGCTTCTAATTGTAAGTCAGCGCAATCAATAGAGATACGGCCATTTATGTCGCATGTGTTTATACTCGCAAACTCACTTGTCAAAACCCATAGGATACTTCCCATTGACCTAGAATCATGAAACTCGCAGAGAAGCAAGTTCTCGCAGCGCAAGTAAAGAACAAGGTCCATAAATAGTTAATTTTGAGTTGTATAGCATAAAAAAAAAAAAAAAAAATACTCGCACTTGTCCGGTTTTATTTCATAGCTTGAAATTTCGACCATTAACGATGCGGAATTCACCACAAAAAGTACACATCCGTATACCTCGGACAAGTATACGGCTTACGTGTGTACAAGGAGGAATTTAATTTTACGACTCGACACTCGCTGTCCTATATCACGACGCTCTCTTCTCAAGATTCCTGCTGCAAGCCACCTTGATAATGTAATCTTGTACCGTATGGCTAACCGTTAAACCCGCCGTGCCCAAGAGTCACGTACCAGAGCTGAAGTCGTTAATCGTTTTTATCAGAAAATTATGCTCGCCCCGTGTACTTGGAAAATCGCATTTTCAACTTCCGCTTCTTCTTCCTCCCACACCCCTGTCCCCGATTCCTCGCCTTGGCGATATTTTAACGTTGTCCTTTATTCGTAATCACGCGGGGGGCGGCCGTGGCCATTGCAAACTCCAACCCTAAATCGCGTTTCCCTCATTTTCTCGAGGGGCGCGCGAATCCAGCTAACGTCCCCCTCTTCCCGCCCCTTCCACCTTCTCTCCCTCTCTTTATCCTCGAACCCGCAGTCTTCCTCGCTAGTAGCCAGTGGAGTTTGAAAAAAGAGAGAAAGAGAGACAGAGAAAAAAGGCGAAAAAAAAAATTATCCAAAAGTTCTCCGAGTGTTTGGATGAAGAATAGAATTTCCGTTCCTTCCCTCCGCCACCCTCAGTTCTTCATTCCTGCCCCTTCTCGCGCGAATGCCTTAACGCGTTTAGGCGGCCTATGAATAAATTTTCCAAGGTGAGCAGGGGAAAAAGAAAAAAAAAAAAAGAAGCAAAGGTGAAAAAAGAAGGAAAGAAAAACGAAAGGTAGGAAAAGAAAATTCGAAGGAAATAATAACGCGGGAAAGGTGATGGTAATAGATATTTATTATATTATAACGGCTATCATACCTATATCTGTACAATTGACAAATGAACGCAACGCATGAATTGGAATGTAAAATGATGGCAAAAAAAAAAGAAAAAGAAGAGAAACGGAATCCCAAATATTCGTATCCGAATGAAACTGCGAGAAAGAGAATGGGAAAGGGTGGAAACGAAGCGTTGTATTTTGAACGACCCTTCCATCCGATTCACCCTGTAGCCGAGTTTTCGAAAGGGTCTGATCCACGCGGTGTATATAGTTGCCACCACATAGCTGCGTAATTTTGCAATTTGCCGGACTCGACAAAGAGCTTTACATGCTACAGCTAACTTCCCGGCATTGGATACGTAGGCATTCGCGAATGTGTGCGAGGGGGAAGATAAAGAGGGTAGGAGAAATAGAAAGACAGGAGAGTGGCGTTTGTCGAATCGCACAATTGTGGAATTGTAGAATTGTAGAATTGTGGAATTGTGGAATTGTGGAATTGTCCGGGGTTTTGTGTGTGCGCGCGGCATCGTCTCTTTCAATATTATATGTATGTATAGCCTGGCTTATGTTTGGTCGAGGGAAATATCATTGGTCTTCCCTCGCCTCCTCTCTCTTCCCACCATTCGCACAAATCTCCGTCCCGCTTCAACCCATCCCCAGCTTCGCGGGAAACTAATATCGGAAATTGGTAATTAGACTAATAAGTTGAAACGCCGACTTCGCCACAATATCAAATTTTGTTCAATCCCAGACTGCTATTGTTACACACGTATAATACATCGCAGCTTTTGGTTTTTAACTTTTTTTCCCCACACATCTCTACGTATATGACCATATATATAGGTATATATATATATAATAATAATAAAAGCATACCTATATATATATATATATATGCTTTTATTATCTCAAGCGAATTTTCCGCCTAAACGTATACATCACCTCGTTTTTCTTTTTTTCTTTCTGTCTTTTTTCTTCGAATTGATTTAGTTCCCTCCCCTCCCGAATATATTCATTCATATATTTATTTATTTCAAACGTGAAGCTAATTTGGCTGTCCGCGAAAAATATATAAACAATTTCACTTCCAAATCAAACCCCATTACTGCGTAGTTTAACTCACAATGGCAAACTTTTGTCAAATGCAGTTTGAAACGAAAAAAAAAAAACTTGTAATAAACCTGTTCTCTGTAATTTTTTCGATTTGTAATTGTAAAGCATCAGCCAGTTTCTGATTTATAAACAGATCCTTTGGAAAGCTGCAAACAGTGCAGTAGTGCTGCAATTATCGTTTCCGAGTCAAATATAAACTCGACCTAAAAATGTACACATATCAATTTTGGACGTAATACTTACTCATCAGGTACTCGCTTACTTTTTTATAACATTTATTTACGATACTACCAGGAAATTGATAGATAAATCGCTAATCTTCTTCCACGTGACACCACTGATACGAGTTTAGACTTAGCAGGTTTACACTCCGTCCTTTCATTTCTTACGTCCATCGTAAGAAGCGAGTTTGCTGGAAGTTGCGCAAATTGATGATTGGTTCAATCTCTCCCGGTGTCCATTCACTCCTCGTGCTGCTGCTGCTGCAAAACTGCCGGACTGGACACAGTGGCGTGTGTAGCCAGTAATTGTAGGGCACCTCCCATTCGATGTTCAATCTCTAGCTTCAGCGATTTCCGTTGTATAGGTACCTGTAGACATCCTGGCATTCCTCCTCGAGACACATAGATAGGTGAATGGACGGATAGACTGATAGCTGTTACGACTAGATGACAAATTCAATTTTAACATTCGCCAATGTTCATTTGCTTCGTTTCACAGTTATCGTTACCAACACTAAAAACAAAAGCGACCCATGTGAGTCAATCCGAGTCTCGAAGAAAAACTTGAGAAACATTGCTTACCCTTGGATTCGCATAGTTATCCGCATAGTTCCGCAAATACTGCGCTGCTTGCCCGTTAAATTATCTGATGTATTACGGCTTTCCTAGGATATTCAACTATGCATGTATATCTGCAGTGCATCCATATTCCACAGCAGAGAGAACCCTGCGGAGGGGGATAACTGGGAGGTAAAGGATCCGCGCAGATGGTATGGTACCGCGTGTTGCACCAACTACCCACCTTCCCCTCTCCCTCTTGAGTAGTTTGCATATTTAATTGCACCCGCGTTAGATTCCCTGTTTTATTGGCCAGCGGAGGCTTGAACAGACTTCCGCGTGTATTCGCAGTTCGTCTTCAACCCTCACTCCCAGTTGGCGGTGTACGGAAACTGCTCTGTAACACATCGGGTCAGCGAGGGTGCAATGAAGCGAGATAAAACGCGAACGGATATCATTTCGAACGTGCGAATGACCGTCTTCGCGGAATCCTTACCTCGGGCCAGAGCTTCTCGTTACTGAAAAACGTTAAATTTACACCCCTGGTCGGCCCGCGGAATCAGGAATGGCGTATCGATTTTGAAGCAAGGGATTGACCCCGGTTGACCCAAGGACCCGTCGCCACCCACATTTCTTAACCCAGCGTTGCAGAGATGACCCTGTTTTCTCTCAACCGATCCTTGGATCTCCTTCATCACCCTAAACTTGTGCGTACTTGCCGGAATCGTGATTGAATGGGTAATCCGAGGCGGCAGTCAGCTCCGGCTTTCGAATTGAGCGTCCGATCCGATCCCTGATTTTCAACCGGAGTTTGAGAGCTTCTCAACATCGCGCCGTAAGCATTGGCCGGAATATCGAACGATTCTCCCGTAGGTAATTCGGTTGTTCAACGTCGCAGTTTCGCGGCATCAAACTTCATTCCAAAAGCAAACCTGCATATCCTGCAGCCCCGCAGAGGACCTGGTGCCTGTTGTTACACACGGTGTCCAGGTGCGTTGTTATACTCGAGCGATAACCGGCACCTTGCTAAATCGCCGAACGGAATCGGGGGTTCAGGTTGAGGATCAGGTCGCATTTCGATCAACGAGACGCGGACTCAAAATGAAGCGGTGGTCGTTGCCCAGCTGATAAACGCTGAGAGCATATTCGAACTTCTCGAACCGTCGGCGTCCCGTCGCCACCCTCTTATATAATCAATTCGAAGGGACCAAGGCGTTGCCGGAAGAGGCCCACCGGGGGTTGTCACCGACGGTCCAGGATGATATTTTCCCCATATGACGGATGGACGCGGGACGAAAGGGTGCCTCTGCGGGAAACGAGGAGAGCGAAGCGGGACGACGAGTCGGACGGGCCGAGAGAAACGACGAGGGTGGACAGAGCATTTACATCATTTAATTTATGACTCGCCGCCTTCCTGCCACCCCCGCCGACCTTCTCATCGCGCACGCGTCCGCTATACCTGTATATACGGTACAACTCGGTATAGGTACGAATAAATTTACATACGTTGGCGGGCTAGTTGTACCAACCTACGTACGTATGGGGCGTTCCGCGTAGAATTAGCAGCTCGTATACCTCACCCCCCTCGATTTTCATCATTTTTTAATACGGTCTTCTTACCGGTCGGAATAGGTCTCTGGAAATTTTGACAGATTTTCTTTAACCATTGGTCAAATTCATAAAAAATCACAAAACGAATTCGACGTAAACGCCATTTTTAGAAGACTGAAATAATTCAAACTGTTACTATGATTTAAGACGTGATTTCCGACCATCACACGATAACGAATCTCGATATTCACTATTCTTTTCGCACATTTTTAGTTTTTCCATGGCGGAATGTGTTTTTTTTTTTTTTTTTTTATATTCCTCGATCTAAATAGATTGCAGAATCACATTATTCTCCAATATATAAACTACAAACTTGCGAAAAAAATAGTAAATATTGAGATCCCATTATCGCGTGGTGTTTGAAACTCAGATTTCAAATCATAGAATCTGCCTCAATTTTGTCAGTTTTTTAAAAATGGCGTTCTCGGAATTGTTTTACTCCGATTTATTTCAAATTTTACCGACGACTAAAGAAATGTGAAAAAAAATCCCGAGACCCTTTTCGGCTGGTAAGAATATCGTCCTAAAAAATGATGAAAGTCGAAAAGGGCAAGGTACATGGGCTGCTAATTTGACGTGGAATGGCCCATATACACCCGCCCATAACTGGCACACGGGCGAACTGCGAGCATTTACGTTTAACGTGGGTACACAAATGCCGAGGCAGCCGAGGGGGAATAGCGAGGGATAGAGATTGCGGTGGTAAGCTATGAAGCTCTGGTCCTAATGCTGGATCTGGACGACAATTAGCCATCGCAATTCTCCTGTCTGCACTATTTTCGACTTATCATTTTTATCACACTAACCCTGAATTTTTCCAACCTGCTTTACGTACGTTTCAAAGATCTCAAAACCTTGCCGAGACTGCGAAGACGTCGCGTTTGTATTTTACGAGTTTGCAGATTCATCCGGTAGTTCGCAGGCTTCGACTCGAGGTATTCGCGTTAACTTAATTAATCGAACCGCGGTGGCGAAGAACTTTCAACGCTCACTGTTTTCGCGCAAGGTGTGCGTGCGAATTTTACACTCTGGTATTCGGGCGGGCTCTATGCCAGGTGCATGCCATACTACATATTATATCAAGCGCTATGATTAGGAGAAACTCAAACTTTGATTGGCTGGGATATAACGTCTCTCTGCGCGTTGCGTGGAGGAGAAGTTCCAGCAATCATAACTTGAATCCGAACTCGTTTAATGTTAACATCGCAGTGTTTGACATTTTAGATACATTCAAGTTGAACGTACGCGCCGATCTCCCGGAACGTCGCATTAATCAAATATGTTTGCACTCGTGTCTTTGATCCGATCGTTTACCTACCGCAGGATTTTACTGGCTCGATATTTGATCAGTCTTTAATCAATTGTATACATATACCTGTACCGATTTTTTTTATTATCCAATCAATTTAATACCGAAAATGTGCCCGATCTCAGTGTCTGTTATTAGCTCAGTGCTCGTTGAAGAAAATTCTGACCGGGGGAAATTGTAATTGTCTTCACCTTCCCCCGTTCCTCCCCCATTTGCTTTTCTTACCCTTTTCCGTTTAAACTACCTACCAAATACGCCTCGCCAGAGAGAAAAATGTTACCATTACGTTTTAGCATCGCGGCGTAAGTCCCCGTCATCGTTGTGTGTGTGTGTGTGTGCGCGTGTGTTTGTGTGTGTATTCTCTTCATCACGTACCTATATGTATATGGGGCATTCCACGTCAAATTTGCAACCCATGTACATGACCCCCTTCGATTTTGAAAATTGTTCAGTATTTAGATCGAGGCATATAAAAAATAAAAATGCAAAACCAATTCCGACTTCCGAAAACCTTTCCATTATCGTGTCATGCTTAAAAACCACTTTTTCAAATCGCAGAATCGGTGTGAATTTATTCAAATTTTTTGAAATAGAGTTTTCGTAATTGGATTGTGGATTATTTTTAAATTTCACCGGTGGTTAAAAAAAGTCTGACAAAAATTCCGAGACCCTTTTGAGTCGGTTGAAACATCATACTAAAAAAATATCAAAATTTAAGGAGGCGAGGTACATGGGTCGCAAATTTTACGTGGAATGCCCCATATATTCTCTTCTTCAACGAAGAGGTAAATCTTTTAATTTCACGAGGCGACGCGGACGTGAACAGCGACCACGTATATGTATATATATGTACTATATTAACATCTTGAGCCCGTGTTCTTTATCTAAAATATTTGAAAAAATGAGAGTTCAAACCAGTTCCTGTCTAACAGTGCGGAAGAGTAAAAAAGGAACGAATTATACATGTACAATATAATGTAGCTACGTTATGCAACATGTATCTAGATTATGCATACGCGCTAGAGGTCGCGAATTTAAATTTATAATCACGACTGACTGAATTTATTTTTAATTAATCACCCATCACCTCCTCCCGTGCTACTCTCCTTTAAACATTGCTTCAGTCAACAACGTGTTGACTAAATTATATTACAGTATAAAGAAATCCCACTTCCCCTGCCCCATTTTTTATCTCTCAGCATTTATTACAACGAGATGTAATTCTGTGTTTTGAGATTATCGCCTGTCCTCGGTGCACGGATAGATTGAATTTTGAGAAGTGAATTTTTCTTCTCAGAAACAAACCATCGTCGGGATGAAAGGCAATCGGACAATGCTTATCGTTATTATGTATTATCCATGTTTCAGGATGTACGAAGACGAAATAGACAGTAGCGGCAGGCGATGGCTCGGGTAGAAAAACCGCCCCCACCTTCCCCGGCGCTCACCCCTTCATGGCAGCTACCGTAAGTCGTATTTTTATTCACACCTATCCTTGACGGATATTCAAATAGTTGCGTTCAACGTTTAATTCAATGAGACTAAGGAAACATACGTATGCGCACGTATACGTGTGTGTTATGCGTGAAAACAAGCTTCGTAGTTGTAAAATTTGGAGAAAAGAGAGGAACGTGGCAAAAGGAAGGATAACACGGGAGGTAGAACGTTTACACAAATTATTATACCGAGTAAATTCGCCGACATACACGCACGCACACACACACACACACGCATGATAGAGGGAGGCGGGCTTATACACACGCAGAGCCACGTGTAGTATAACAGAATTAGTTTCCGTGTGGCGTTGATTCGAAAAGCGATCGGGGAAAGTTGGCGGCGAAGAGGAGTAGAGAATAATTGGGTTATCTCTCTGGCAGCGTGATGCAGGAGCAGGAGGAGGAGGAGGAGGCTCGATGAGCGCGGTGAAATTCGTACAGTATAGCCAGGCATCCCCTAACCGGTGCTAACCGGCCTCGCCGCTGCCTCGCTGAGTAACTCGATAACTCGACCGACGACTCTCTTCTTTCGCTAAGGGATGAAGGGAGGATGAGGATGAAGGGGGGGGGGGGGGGAGGGGAACGAAGGTCCGCGGAGTATCCGAAATGGGCGGGACAAAAGGGTCCGAACATCCCGAGTCCTCTCTTCTCTATGCTCAACGACGAACTCGATATGCGTAGCGATCCTCGCGACCTGATAACGATCAGAGTTACTGCCACGGGATAAAAGATGCTCTGTATAACCGCGACCCACGGCTTATACGCGATATCCTTCAAGGCACAACCGCGACCTGCTCGAATGGATATATTTCACTCATTTCCGTGCATTTCTGAACTCACGGAGTACGTATAATAAATGGGAAAAGAGTCTTTTACGGGGATGAACCATTTCGTAGATCCTCAATTCGCGGGGCTTTAGGATGTTCGCTGGACTTTGCTCAATGTGCGGTCGCGCGGCTGCGTTAGATTAATAGTTATTGGTTTCGTTGTCCGCCGCTCTCCCTGCACGATTTGTATCGAATCTCTCGCTCCCTGCTCGTCGTTATACGTATACGCCACAGATAGCGTGAATCTGGTATCAATTACAAGCTTCGTGTACTACACCCTGTACCTAAAACCCACATCCCCGTTCGTCGCATGCGCGTACGTACGTGCTACGTATCTCGCCGTGCAACTTACGTGTGAATCAAATACGTGTATGTACATGGAATACACGTGCGTTTGTTTTATTCTACGGTGTCGGCTCGTACCGCAGCCAAATAATTCAGGACTTTGAATCGCTTGTATTTTCTCGATGCGCGCGAACGTAATCAGTATTAAAAAACAACCGCGCAATTCATTTAATACCGAAAACATATATCTGGTCCAAGTATGTGCTTTTGGAGTTGAAATTAGTAAATACAACTAGATCTATTAATCTGAATACGTGTTAATGTACGTAACTTTCAATTAAGAATTTCAACTAAGCAACGTGACCTAGTTACAAGTGTCGCACCAGCGCAAAGTGTACTCAAAGAATCGCGTATTTAATACCGGGGCTGAAAGTGCACCTCGGTATACGAAAACTCGACGACGACTCGACTGCGAATAACTTGACGGTCAAATTAAAATGTATGCGTTAGGTTACGGTTAGGACTGAACCCATGAGGGTGGGAGGTGCCGCCAGGTACCTCCATGCGTGGCTCGGCGACGACTTGGACGCCATTAAACGGAGAAACTCCTGTAAGGTTCAGAATTCGTCGAAAATGTAAGGCCAAGGCCTTGTGTCTTTTAGCCCCCTTAAATCTCCAGGCATGTTTCACGTTAGAACAATCGATGTGCAATCTTTATGACACGTGATAAACCCATAGGGTGAAACCTGACCCGAGATTGCCTCCCCTCGTGGTATAGGAAAATTCTACGAGTCAGTTTAACGGTATGCAAAATTTTATCACTATTAATTAGATACAGATAATTTGTACTGGACTATGTAGGACTGAATAGAGATTAAAGGGGAGAGGCGGGAAAAATGGGCCCGCTAAGGGAGGAATAACGTTGGACCAATTTCGACAACGCATTATCTTTCTCTTTAAACTAAAAATACATTTCAAGCGTTGTCGGCATTTTTTGAAATCCCATTTGATTGTACAGGAGGCCCATTTTTCCCGCATCTCCCCTACATGCTTATGTATTAGTACTCCGATGAAAGAAATAGAGCGAAGGCAAGAGAGAGAGAGAGAGAGAAAGAGAGAAGTGGAAGTCGAGCTGCGACGCCAAAAGGGCATCAGGGTAAAGTAAAAGCGAGCAGCTCTGTACAAACGCATATCAGGTGCTGTGTGTGAGAGAAGGTTGGGGGGAGGAAGGAAAGGGGATGAAAGTGGTGAGGCGGTCCAGTGTGGCTTTCATTAAGAAGCCAAACGTTACTCCGTTTTGCAGCATTCTGGCCTGCACCGCACTTGGCATTCCGCTCGGTGGTGCGGCCTCCGCCAGTTCCTCGACTAAATTTACGAAAGCTGATTCAGATTTTTCCGTTTCCCTCGCACGTTATACAAAACCCTATATGTGCATCATCGCGTGCATACGGAGAGCTGGAACAAAAGCCTTGGAAGGACCAAAGTTTCGATGCAAAGCAGGTGTAATAGTTATTATTGACACGATTAGATCCAATTATTGACCCCTTTATTTTCCAAAATTATAAACTTACCACACAAATTGTGAATTTCTCGATGGCTAAAACCAATTGCCAGAGGATTAGGCACTGGAAATTTATTTTCCGGTAATTTTAGAACTGAGGATCAAAAAGATACAACCAAAAAAGGTCAATAATTGGGACAGGGTTAACAAGTGGTAAACACTGGTCGATTATCGTCATCGACCTCAAACAAGCGCTGATGACGCTTGCCGTCAAATGGGAAATCAGGAAATCAGGAAATCGGTAGTCGGTGTTGTTACAGTGGCGGGTGTAATATTTACGCTGTGTTTCGATGGTGTATAAGATATAGACACACGCCGGGCTGGCGTTGCCTTATCCCCGTCTCGTGGTGGTCCGGATAGACTTAGGGCTTGGGTAAAGTAAACCGGCTCTTCTACGAGGGATGCATTAGCGAAGCCCTAAATACCGCCTTCGCGGGCTCACACGGAATACTCAAGTGGACGACGTAGGCCTTGGCCTGCCTGCAGGTCCTCCTTGCGCGATAGTCGAGAGTCTCGCTTGATACTCTGGACCCACGCTGTCCATCTAAATATTATCCTGACTAGCCTGCAAAAGAGCTAATACCGATCGGGGTGGCCAGCGTGTCATTCAAAGTACTCTGCATCGAGATTCATTTTAACTCATGGCAGTGTAATGAAAGCACGATAGGAGATTACGTTTAGGGCTTATCAATTATTCTGCATTTTTAGTTTATTATCAATTACTATTTTTGAATAATGGTGATCCAAACGCAAAACTGAAGTTTGTTTAACTGTTATTCACAATAAATATTTTAGAAAATGGGTAATTTTTCTTAAAATCCGAAATATCGTTCTAGTTTTTTCAAAAACAAACTTTATCTGATAAAACTATCTTTTTATATATCAGTTACGCAGAAGAAATCAAAATTTGGCGTCTAGAACCCAGACAGAAAATCCGCGTTGACCGGTATGATTATAATCAATGAAATTGAAATTGTACGACCGGTTTATCTTTCAAATGTCGGCTTCTTTTTTCTTCCATTAGAATACGGCGGTTGTACGTCTACGGGGGCTTAGCGAATGACGAAGAAGTTGACGAGCGACGCGAGTCGCGTGTGCGTTGTACAGTTTAATTGGGATTCACGATCAGCTCGAGACGGGCCGAGTGAGTACTCGTAGGATCTCGTCGTTTGCTCGCCGCGGGATAAACGAAAGCGAATCAGTGAACCGGCAAGCTAGCGAATGTCTGAATCTAGCCATCCCCGTCCCCGGCATTCTGTGGAAGAACCTCGGCGGGTGCAAGGGGGTGGGAATCTCGCGAGGGAATAAATAACGCGAGGAAGCGAGGGTTGAGTTCGTGCAAGGATTCAGGAATCGCGAGGAGGCAGCGGGAATAAGATTTTCACGGGTTTCACATCGCGCGACTCTCCGTTCCCCCCGTTCCTCTCCACGCCGCTCGCTATCTCTTTCTCCCACTCTCGGCGCGAACGGGGTTCACCTCGGGGGTGGATGTCGAGACGGAGGGGCTGCCCTGGCATAGACGGGCGTAAAAAATGTATTTACCGTCCTAGTTTGCTCCGGTTGGCATCGCGTATGGCGAAAGCTGTTCGGTAAATCCAGCTTAAAGCAGCTGTGTAAACGTTGACCTATATTACACAGTCAACGCCACGCTGCCTCCGCCTTTGCCTTCGCCTTCGCCTGCATGCTCAACCAAAGTAACTAGTACCTACCTGCTACCGAGTACCACCCTCCAAACCGCCCTCCGCGCCACCGGCGAACCAGCCACCCTTCATCAAAGTTTTTCTCTTTATATGTACCTACAACTACTCTCTCTCTCTCTCTGTCTCTCTCTCTCTCTACCTCTCTGTCTTCACGCTTTTTCGAACATCTTCAAAGACTCTGGCTGTGGGCTATTGCGCCAGTTTATAACCTACACCGTAATCAATTAAAGTTTTAGTAAACAGGAAATGGAAATATATAAACGGAGAAAATCTTGATCATATTTTTATTTCATTCCAGCTCTGGGTATAAAATTCAGCGATTTTTTTTTCGTTATTTTGGAAATATATTCAAACGCGATGAAATGATACAAAGAGCCGATTTCTATGGGTTAGGTGAGGGGAAGGAAGAGTCGGCAGGGGGTTGAAGGGTCGAACGATCATTACGGGCGGACTCGACCCAGGGGATGACGCGGGCTAGGAAAGAGAGCGGAACGCAGGCAGCGGCGTAGAGCCTTGTGGCAAATGTGTGCTATCGGGTCGTTTAGTTACGCATTCAAAGTCCCGGCACAAAGGTTTCTCCCGAGGCTCCCTTCGATGTTAGTTTAAAGGATTCTATCAAAGATTCAGGTCTCGCGGTGTTAACGTCCTTCTTCCCACCCCGCTTCTTCTTCCTCTTCTCCTCCTCATCCTTCCTCTTCTTCTCTCCGGCTCTCATCCCTCGACGAGTTTTCGCCATTTCTATTTCCTTCCGCTCCTGTGCCCATTCCTTTCTCTCCTTTATTCCTGCAGCCTTCCTTCTTTCCATCTGACTTATTGTTATTTCCACCGCGTTTTGGGCCGCTAGTCGTGACCGCTTGCTTGCCTGCCTACCTCTGCGCTTTTCCCTACCACCGCCACCACCACCACCACCAGCCAGTCCTCCAGCTCTTAGACCGTAAATCCTTTAAGTGTCTTTTTACTTTTGCTGCCCGTGTTCTCTTCCTCGTTCGCTAACTGCAACGGCGAAACTCCCACCGCTTAAAACAGAAATACACCTACAGCTATGGCTTTCACGTCGCCTGGTTGGTATAATGCATCCGTTTTCTCAACCCCATTTACCGTTTCCGCAAAACATATACGACGAGAGTAGGAAAGTAGAGAGAGGCGGAATGATGCGAAAACGGGGGGAAGAAACGAACGAATAATTGAGGAAGAGAAAATTTACAGGGTAAATTTACACAGCGTATTGACTTCGTATTAACGTGAGGATGAAGATAGTAACGTTACAGTAACGATGTGTGTTTAGGAAAAATCGTCGATTCGCACATTTAGGATTGCTTGAAACTTAATAATCCGTGACAAACAAAACATCAAGTTATTCAGAAATTGCACAATAATGGTTTTTTCCCCCGCCGTTTCGTTACGTCAACGCCACTAACTTCAGCCTCGTGTATTCTTAACGGTATATTATATACAAGATTATTCTCCGCGAGGCTGATACTTGTAATGTGCGAGTAATAGTTTCGTAGTAACGATATTGATTTCGATCTTGGTCAAAGTCAGATTTGGGGATAAAAAAAAAAAACTGTTTTCCCTTAGAATTGATTTCCAGGAGCCCCTTTCGACCAATTACCACTCCAAAAACGTTAAAAACACAATTAAAGAATCATCAAACGACTGACGATGAGAAAATAAGATAAGGCTTGGAATCCTTTGCTCGTTCATTTTGTTCACTATCCGTTTGACTGATTTGCCCCTTCAGCGATGGAACCTCGAAACTCGAGCAATGACGACAGTTTACCGTGAAAGAACTAAACTTATAACCATTCGATCAGGATGATTGATTGCTCAAGTATTACACGGATCAATGGAGGAAGATAAATCGTCAATTCGCAATTCTGTTTCCTTCCGATCTTCTTTCTTCCAAACGCAAAGATGTCCCCCCCCCCCTCTGCCGCCGCGTGAGTGAAAAACCTGAATTATTCAAATTTGAGTAAAGAACGTGTAGAAAGTGGAGAGCGAGGTGGGTGGGTGGGTGGGTGAAGAGAGTGTTTTCGCGGGATATAAAGTTGCGCACAGCAAGGCTGGGATGGCAAGGGGAAGAAAGGGAGCGAGTGTTATGTCAGGAACGGTCTCTTTTGATAAAAGGCCGGTAAACTGTGCGCCCGTCTGTTCTGGATGAGCGTGGCTGGAGGACAGGATATCTGTGTGTTGTACGCACACACGTGCAGACGGTGTCGATTTCGGCCGTCAGGGTGTTGGGACGCGTGGACGGCGGAAAGAGAGAGAGAGAGAGAGAGAAAGAGAGATTCGAGGAGGTTCAACTACGCAAGCCGCACAACCACTTCTACCACCACCTGTATTGTCGTGGGTTCAAGCTCGGAGCTTCCCCCCCCCCGTACATCCCTCCCCCTTTTTCTCCCGCTTTCGCCCCGTCGTCGACACCACAACTCCCAGCAACCAACCTCCTCCTCCTTCTTTTTCTTCTTCTTCTTCTACGCCATGCCCTCGTCCTTTCGGTCCTCGTTGCTGCTGCTACTTCTGCTAGGCTACCGCTGCTGCCTCGTTTACCCCACACTTTTTTTTTTTTTTTTTATTTTGCGAACTAATTGCGAGAGGTGTCGCGCTGCGCGCGCCCTATTAAATATTGCGGCCTCGCTGCTTCTTTACCTTGATCGTATATATATATATATATATATATATACCTGTCGCTGTTTTGTTTTTTTTCATCCACTTAGAATGTAATCTACTATGCATATAGGTATCTGGAATATCGTTTTATTGCTTGTTATACATAGGAAAATATCCTCACCATTTATTGATACAATTGTCGTTATACAATGCGAAAAAACTTTTTTTTCACGAATTCACTAAATATTGCCATGAAATATGGAAAAAGAAACGTTCGTTCAAATGAATGTCGTTTCATTTGTTAACATAAGTTTTTTCTCTGTGATTGTAATGCTATTGAATCAAATGAATGACACTTCTTTCGCTATCTCCGATCGATATATTTGACAAAATCAACAGATTCAATCTCTCAGGTCGTCGTCACTTCTTCCAAAGATGTGTGAGATAATCGTTGTGTCTGAACGACGATTACAAATTTACGCTATAAAATTTAGTTTGATATTATAGATTGAAAGCAGTTGTTTTTTTATCAACCGTTAAATCATTTACCAGATATAAGTTAGTTACGTTAACGTAACGAAATATTGAAAATAAAATCGTTGTTTTAAAATCTTAGAACGAATTTCAAGGCCCTTAATTTCTAAAATCTGAATATCCTTTTTGCGTTTTAACATATATTGTTCAGGTTGAGACGATCCTACAGTTGCGAACTAATCATTTTTCTTAAAAATAAATCGTCAAATTAACGTTACGAACTTCACTCTCTTTAATTATTCATGGTCTCGGGTCACCTTATATTTTGTACTCTTTCACCGATGTACATGTATTTATATCCTTGATATAATTTCGCGGGGATCGCGACGTACCTGCAGCAGCAACAAGGCTGCATGGACGGGGTATATTATACGGGTTCTAACTTGGTTCGAATTGCACCGGACAATTCGAATTCTAACTAGGAAACTTTGCGTCGTCGAGCGACTGCTGCAAGCTATGCAGTCGGCAACTTTTCCACTTTTTAATCTTCTTCTTCTTCCTTTTACCTTTTCTTTCTACATTTCGCTATTCTCTTTCCCCTCTCTCTCTCCTCCTCTCTCCCTCTCATTACTCCATCTCCCTGGATATTCTTTGCAACGACTGGATGACGAGAATCGTTCCTCGCTCGTTCTTCGCAGTTTTCGATCCCTTCTGCATTTGCATGTATACCTTGCCAATTAGAATCTCAACATGTCAAGTTCCTACGACGACCAAATTCAAGTTCCAAGAATCTTGTTTTTCACACTACATACCAATCGTTCATTGGAGTCTTTCGGTACGACAAATTATAGAATATTTATCTATGTATCAAGCAGAGTTGCGGACGATTGTTTGTGTCCAGCATATTATTATTATTATTATCATGGGTGTCGGTGCTGAACTCGAGTGTTGTTTGGATAGTGTCGAAGTAGGGACGATAGAGTAGAATTTTCTTGTTTTCCAGCCGGTACTTTTTATCCCTAAATTTTCTCTCCTTCCCCAACTTCTACTCGCCGCGTTGTAGCAACGTTGTTATTATTATACTAGAAAATTGTAAAATCCAAAGGCTAAAAAGCCGTGGCGAACGCTGCGGGAGGTGAACATCGCCCTGCGACGCTTTCGAAAGTTTCTCCAACAGCTAGCGGTGCTGGATTATACGTATACGTGTAGTTTTTGCAACTTCTCCGGACCGGGGAAGGGCTGAAGAATGTGAAAAAGGAAGAACGAGGAGGGATGGAAACGGGGAAAGTGTTGAAAGAGACGGAAGCTGGCTTTATAAAGGGCGGCAAATGGGGTTGGACGAGGAGAGAGAGGAGGCGGGTAACCATGGCAACTTTTGATTATATCTCCGGATGTATTCGCTCGGCCGATCCGCGCACAGAATTATCCCTTCCTCCCATCCTTCCGCCCACCCACCCCGAAACAAGTTTCAGTTTCTCCGAACGCTAACGCGAACGCGGGGGATTTGCCAACGGATCGACTCGACGACAGGGATCCAAACCGCGACACGAAAACGGAAAGGAAGGAAGAAAGGAAGAAAGGAACGAACTCCTCTCGGGGTCTCCTTCATATTATCCCTTGCAGCTTACACGTCTTCTCTCCTCATCCGCCTCGAAATGTTATTATTTCTCAATTCGCGGATACGAGTTGTACGGGGATGATATATAAATACATTTATACAATAAAAGAATTACAAGTATTTGTGGGTTATTTTATTTTTTTTTGGTTATTTTTTTTTTTTCATCTTAACAAACAATTATTATCGCCGTTTCGGGAATGAAGAGGCGAGAAGAAGAGGGTTTGTTGGTTCGTTGGTTGGGTACATAATAAAATATCTAAAATAGCCGGTGCTCGTATAATAAGCAATTTACATAAGCCGTTTCGATTCGAGTTTAATAACGGGCTGTCATAAAATAAACAAACTTTTTAATACTTGGAGCTCCTCCCTTATACCCGCGGCTCGCCGTCCTCTCCGCACCGACACAGCTTCTCCTCGCCCACCCCCGACCCCGACCCCGACACCCCCTCCTCTTCTGTCGCTCCGTCGTCTTCATCCATCCTGCCCATTGTCTGTTTATTAGCAAACTCTGGGTGAAACTTTTACGAGATAGAGGGAAGAGAGAGGAGGGGATGGAAGAAGACAAAATAAATAAAAATAAATAAATAAATAAATAACCAGCAACAACGACGACGACGACGGTGAACCGAGGAGGGAAGAAGAACCGTATGAAAAAAGAAGCAACGAAAGAAAAACAAAGTAAAATTGAAGGTAAAAAAATGTTTGAAATTAAATAAAGTTGAGATAAAAATAAAAATCCTGTTTAAATGGTACTTCGCGCTGTGTTCCTCCTCGTCTTCGTCCTCGTCCTGATAGATTGACTCGGTAAGAAAAGTTCCCGTTCTCGTCGTCGAAACAACACCTTCTTACGCATAGCAGGTACACCTATATGTGTATAATGTATGTACCTACATATCGTAATACTGCAGCAGAATCTACTTACTTAGCTTGCAGTGTTTCTTCTTCCCGATTTTCGTTTCCTTTACTCGATTTCGATTGTCCCGTTGTCATTCGAAATGTTCCGTAGTTTGCGTCACGCGTATTATTATTATCATTGTTATTGAAAGATCGGGAAAAAAAAGAATGACAGAGAAAAACGAATATTATTCTATCGAGCACCGATTCTTCACACAACCGAGAATAATAACTTACTACGTGTGCAGGGGTAGGTATAACAATAAAAATGGACATCCTCGGAGAAATATTACATGCGATGAAAGTGGGGAGGATAAGTATTGAAAGCATCGTCGAATATATGTGAATATACATATTTTATTCATATATATATATATATATGTATATATATGTACAATGTATACCCTTGACCACATCTCTGTAATACATGGGTATAGGTACAACCCAGTAGCTGTACCTACGCCTCTTATCAGAGAACGGAAGAGAAATTTTGTTTTAGATTAGACTGGTCACCGCGCCATTGTCGTTTCTTCGTCGTACAATGGAAACCGGGGGCGGATGGAGGGGGGACAATAAAATTGAACGAAAATAATATTGGAGATTCGATTCGACGGCTCTGCTGAGGATTTTCAAGTTTTTGTACTTTTCGATAAGATAAAAGGAATTCTTTCATGCCAACAGGTATAGATGATGATGTAAAAGGATTAGGTACCTTTGTGTTGAAGTATAAGGTATGGAAAAGCAGACGTCTACTTTGGGGTAGTAGCAATTATTTCCCCGCTCGCTGACCATACGCGCTCAAAGGATTTCCCATCCATTCGGGGAAAATACCGACTCTCTTAGGCATTAGTCGAAATTGCTAGCATCCGCTACTTTTATCCTTATGGGTATGCTTTTCTTCTTTCCTATTGAGCACCGTATACGTCTTCTTTTTTTATCGCTAGTTTGTCGCATGGTCTACGCTTATAACGATAAACGACGGAATTCCGTCGATAGCTGCAATTTGAAACTGCGGTACGCTATGGTTGATCGACGGTCGAATGTGACGGTATAATAAACATAACGCGAGGGCTAAATTTTCGATAAAACGTTCATGGGAGAATCAGTTTTTTTAAGTCCCGATCGCGCATTTTTTTTTTCTTTTATCCCCAAGGATCGTCTCGTCCTGGGATATTGTACCAATTTCAAATTTCTCTCAGTATCTGTATAATAAGTTGAGTTTGAAAGGGATGTAAAAAAGGAATTGGCGGTGATAAAAAATTCAGAGGTATATCGAGAGTTGTTACCCTCGACTTGTCTCTTTCTCGTTGTCTCGCTCTCTCTTTCTCTCGATTCTCGATACTGCAAAGACTGGAAGAAACTCTGGAGGAAGTGAAATAAAGACCGTAAATTCGAGTTTCAAAAGTCCGAATTAATTCGAAACAAAGTCCAATAGCAGCTCGTGCTTGAAAGCTCGGTAAATTCTGCGGACTTTATACAGTCGTTCGTTGCAACGGAGTCGATTTCTCCGACACAGAAGAAAAAGCAGATTAAAAAAAGAGAGAGCGAGAGAGAGAGAGAGAGGGGGGGGGGGGTAAAATGTTTCTTGTTGCGAATTAAGCTGCGTGCCGCAGGGGCTAGACAATAAAATGATGCAATTAAACTCGGGGTAGGAAATATGTAGACACAACGGGTAGGTAGGTACCGAGCGAGCTTTCGCAAGAGCTTCTGCTGCCGGGGGTGAAAGAGAGGCGAAATGATGGAGCAATATAGAATCCTGAGCAGCGCGTTCTCATCGCCTTTCACTTTACTTCACTTTATTCTTCCGTCATTCCCTTTCATTCCCTCGACGAAAAGCTCGATTTTCCCTCATACATGCATACCTTACGTAAGTAACGCGTCTTACATGTCTATACATAATACATATACATATCTACGAACGAACGAACCACCGACGAGTATACAGATCCGTAAAATAAGGTAGGGTAGGTGATACGGTGTGTATGCACAAAAGGCCAGCCTGCACTTGTACCCTCCCTGACTTCGCTGCGGAGGCATCGGCGTCGCGGCCGGCGGTGAGGGGGTGATAACAATAACAATAACGATAACAATAGGAACGATAATGGCGCAAGGTTCCTTCGTTCGTCGTGCGGGACCTCGGCGAGTAGTCGCCTATTACCACTACGAAAGAAACGAACGCGAACGGGTCATCGATCTTTTTCTGGGACATTTTTATCGCGGAACCCCGTAAGTTTATCGCCGTGAGAGGGGGGGGGGGGGGGGGGGGGGATTCTCGGCGTCGAGAGGAAGGGTGAAGAGCCCCAATCCTGGGGAACTTATTGCGTTATCTATAACACTGTTTGTCGTTGAAATAGGAAAAAGAAAAAAAAAATAAACCAACGACCAAGTAAATTTACAAAAATAACACTTGATTTAGAGCTCGTCGATTGATCGGAGTAATGAATTTTGTGAGATCAATTGTACAGGTTGTATGTAACGGAGTGATGCTGTGTGTTTCAAAATACTATAACCGTGACGTCGAATAATTCGTGTCGGGTGATTCGCTTGAAAATTATTAACGAAACAATATGATTTATTGTTCGTTGAAATTGGACGAGCTATACGAGCTTGGTATCAACGAAAGGTCACTCTGTTTTTTTTTATTACTTAAACTGGAAGTGAAAATCTTTTAAGCTCAACTTTTGCTTCGAATATTTTTTTAAGCAATACTTTATAACTTTTTTTAAATATATTTTTTATGATTTTTCTGTCGGATGCATCAAGGAACAAGAACAGTAGCAATAACGATAATAATAATAATAATAGTTTACAAGATTTCATCCCTCTCTACGCACCCAGGTGGCAGTTTTCTGATCAAAGTTGAATCAACTCGATTCGGTGATTGATTCTTGATTTCGCACGTTTCGTCACTTTGTATACCGGGACTGTACAAAATCTGAAAGATCTTTAATTATTATCAGTGTTGGCCAGAGAAGTTGATGAAGAATTTTTTGCGAGTATACCTAGGCTTGTTGCAAAAATTTCAAGTATTACCTGACGGGTGTAGTGATTTGCAAAATTGCAAAGGCGCCCCATAATTAATCGACGAAACGGTGATACCGAATTCCGGGAACGTGGGGTGGCGGGAAACGTTCCCATTCCGCAAATTATGGATTCCACGACCGTAGCGCGTTGTGTGAGCCTCGAGCATCGGGGCGCGGCGCTCTAAAGCCTCGAGTCTTTGCAGCCTCACGCCCTCCCTCTACGTCGAGGGAAAGTTTCGGAGGGGAGGAAATCGGGCGGCCTCAAGTTATTGTGTGATTTTGCTTTTTCGAAACTTACTCGGCGTTCTCGTCGTTCGCATTGAATTTTTTTCGCCGGAAGAGAAAGTACGTTTCAATGAAAATTAAACAGCGATGAAGAAGGAAAATTCACTTCGACAATGACGGCGACAGGCTGTGATTTTTCAGAGAAATTCTATTCTTTCGCGTCGTGTTATGTCGGCTATGGCGTATACTTTTGTCACATAAATACGTTACTTATGGAATATCAGATAACGAGGAACGGGGGAAGTGGACTTGAGTTGAATTGCGACAGGATGGAAGGGTCGCGATATCGAATTTTTAGAAAACGCGAATATTTAATTCGCAGAATAGTTTCAATTTCAGGTGAAACTATTCGTTCATCTTTCACTTATCAAATCAAATAGGTAATTAGTAATTAAGACAACGATGATAATTGATACCTTAATCGCGTAAATTGATATTTTACTGCGTCTTTCGTGGAAGTGAAAAGCAAAAACAAATTGTGAAAAAAAATAATCGATTCAACGTAGGATTCTGACGATTCTATACTTCGACTTCAAACATTTTGAAATTCCCCAAATCGGATCTTCGCATCCTACAAAATTCGATACCGCGAACCATTCTATCGTATATCACGATTCTGCTTTTTCGCCACCTCCAACCGAGAAATGATATCTCAAACTCATCGTGGCAAAAGTTTTAAAAGAACAAATTATGCAAAACGTATGAGGGGGAGAAAAAGAAGTCGAGTTGAATTTCAGTCGCACGTAATCGTCGTCCTCGTGTATACGTGCAAATTTTTTCTAGGCATCCATGGTACACCTGCAAACCCGTCGCGCTGTTTTATCAGTGGTAGTATTTTCGTTATGTCGGGGTTCATTTGCCCGGCGGTCTTTCCTCCGCGCGTCACTCCGCTGGATGGTTTTAGCCGGTAGATCGAGCTTTCGCGAGCGGACTTGAGTTGTTTGTATTGTGCGGGGTTATCGACGGGGTTATTATTGCCTATTATATGAAATTCCAAAGCACAACGGCGCGAACCGCCGGCCGAAGGGTCGGAGGGTCGAAGGGTGGAGATAGATGCCCCCCCAGGTTTGCCGGGGCGACGCCGCCCTTCGCCTTTGGTGGCGGACTCTAATGTAACATCAATAATTTCGCCCTGCTGATGGATACCCTCGGCGCGTGCCGATTTTTCCCCTTATTCTTCCACCCCCCCCCCCCCCCTCCCCCCCTTTTTCACACTAATTGTAAGACAGGCTGGTTTGCATTTCCTTCAAACTGCCCTTCGTCCTGCTCCCTTTTGAATCCTGCCCTTGGGTTGGAATTAAGGGTGAAAATCCGCGTTCATTTATTGATTTCTCGATTTATCAACGCTCGTTAAGCTAACCTCGTTGTCGTGAATCAGCCAATGCAAAAATTTGCCAAAGGAAAAGAGACGCAGAAATCGGGGTTGATAAAAACGTGACGGAAAGACGTTAAGAAAGAAGAAAAAAAAAATGACAAATAGTAGGAAACGCTGGTAAAAAGCTTCGACGACGAGGAGGAGTATTAGCAAACCGAGAAAATCTGTCTCTCTATTGTTTTTATATTTTTCTTTTTACATCACAGCGCGACAACTCGAACAGAGGTAGGCAGATATTACTAAACATTTTACATCATTTTTTTCCACCGAAAAACTAAATATTTACTCTCCGGATATTATACATGTATACCTATAGTACTACGCGGAGCTGAAGAAGTGTTTCCTATTTCGAGCGATAAAAAAAAAAAAAAAAGGAGTATATAAAAAAAAAAAGCCTGAAATAAAGTCCAGTATAAAATATACGGGGGTTGTTTGCAGATCGCAAATAGGGCGGGGGTAACATGGAAAGCTTGTACACACCCTGTCCGTGTAACTACTTCATCCTGACTGCAGTGAAGTTTTGCGCGGCGAAAGCTGCCGTCGCTGTTTGCTAGTGCATGTACATATATGCATGTATATTTGTATGTTGCACACGTATGCAGTATAACACGTGTACCTGATACATACTGACACACACACGCAGAAATAGATATTTATGTACGAGTATTGGTAAAACTGAGTGCAAGTTACGTCGCTTATACGAATTAGCCCGTCGTTGCTCTGACCTTTTTGCTAATCAAAGGACGCATTTCGCTGATTAGAACGGCAACCGGAGTCGTCGTTTTCGTTCTTTCGCGACACCCGAATTTTTGCCGTCTTATGCGAGATGTACGAGGTGTAGTACAGAACTTGGCGCAAGTACTAGCTGCACCCTTGTTATGTACGGGGCATTCCATGCCAACGCAACCAACGTCGGACCGTCACCGTTTGTGATTTTGTTATATTGTTCCAATTTTTAACCTGCCGTCCCATGTTACGTATGAAAATTTTTAACCAACCGGTCATAGTAAGATGACCATTACTTATAATTTTTTTTTGAATCCTTCTCTGGAAAAAAAAACTTGAAACGAATAAGAAGGGAAAAAATTTTGACATCTTACTCAAGAATTTTTAGATTTTTTTTTGCAAACTTTTAAATTTTGGGAAAACTCTAAATAAAAGTCGGGACACTATTTTGAAATTCGGACGAATGCATAAAATTTTTTGAACAGAATCTAAAATTGTGACGGTCGGCCGTTGGTTGAGTTAGCGTGGAATGGCCCCTATATATAAATATATATCATTGAATATATAATTCGCAGAAGGTATAATATATGCGGATCGGCCGGGGGGTTGGTTATAAACGACGGGACGAGTGGATGTGCCGCTCCTCCTGCCGAAATAAAATCGCTTTTTCATATCCGCGTGCAGTCGTAGTAATACGTTTTTAAGGGAATCAGTCCGCGGAACAACCGCGACGCGGTGCCACTTCTTACAACTGCCTTTCTCTCTCCCTTTGTTCGCGATTTTCTCTCCTTCTACACCGCATATATACATATATATATATATATATATTTATATATATATATAATACCCAAGTTTTCTCTCTGGGAAAAATACTGACTTTGCAAGGCGCCGAAGTTTTTCCACTTTAATTTTTTTCTCTCTTTCAAACTTGGTCCCTTTTCCGCTCACCTTATTAGCTTCTTCTCCCGACGGATGCAAGTAAAGTAATTATTATACACGTTGGACGAACGACCTCGACGAAACGGCAACGATGCAAGGTTCAACTTAGCTATCTCGAAAGGTTTGAAAATCATCATCCAACCAAATATAAGTTAATGTTTCAAGAGAGTTTACAAATCACGTTTCCTACAGATTTCGGGTTCATTTGATATAGGATACGTATGTAAACCGTGTAGAACTTTTGTTTGTGAAATAAACTTTACGGCTGCATATATATCATCAGAATTTTTGCCGCGTAGGTACCTATGGTGTAATAAAGTTGGGCGGTATACACACGCGCATATATTATATATATATGTGTACGTATGTATATATACAAGGGTACGGAAAACGCACAGTCGAGGATCTATAGACGCAGGGAAATTGAATGTTTGCCTGCGGAGAAATTAAATCGTAGCTTGTGTCAACATACGGAACCTACGTAACGCCAGGCTCGACTCTCTCTCTCTCTCTCTCTCTCTCTCTCTCTCTCTCTCTCCCTCTCCATCGCTGCTGCAGGCATGAAAAGCAACAGCGAGCTTTAGTTTGCACTTTCGTTTTTTTTTTTTTTTTTTTGTACTCTTAATACTCATTTCTCATCCCCCTTTGCCCTGACTTTCGTTCATTTGTTGTATACCTGTATGGTGCATGGTTATGTACGCAGCCATGTACATTCGTCTGCACATAACGGCTATATACTTTCGTTTAATACGGGTGTGTAGGTATTATATAAATAGAGAAGTCAGGATTACGTAAAAAACGAGGCAGGGAAAAACTTGAAGTTCTCGTTTTCCCTCGATTAATCATGATCAATTCATTTTTACCCGTGGCCTCTTGTACTTTCCGCATTTTTCGTCCCTTCGCATTATTTAAAAAAATTTTTTTCCTTTCTTTTGCGTCCTTTTTCAATCATTGTTCAATAATAAACGCCGTATTAAATCCATGCACGCACGCACACAGTGAGGATGAAAAAAACGGAGTTTGATCGTTAATCAATTAATGAAATCCGCTGCGGTACTATACCTATAGGCGGGTATAAATGTAAAAATGATTTTTTCACCCCGCCGTTTTTCACTTTCAATATAAAAGTCTCTCCTTTGTATTTTTTTAACTTTTCGTTTTGTTTCGTTTCGTTTCGTTTCTTTCTCACGTGGATTATTCCACACCTTTCTCTACACCCTACAAATTACACACGCATACCAGCTCGTTCAACCATTTCACGTCCCTCCCCATCCTATATAATAATTCGACTCGTCTTTTCCATTTTGTTATCAAAATCCGCGAACCGAAATCGCAGTATGCCTGCGATACCGCACCGACAGGGATGGGGAACGGCAAAATTTTTTACGGGGTGCGTGGCCGAAGAGTGTAAAGTTTTGTAATATACCTACGTATGTTTTACGTCATTGTAGAGATTAGGGTGTTCCTTAAAAAGGTAATTTTTGAATTTTTACCGGGTCACCCCCGAAATGGGTTCCAAACAATTCAAAAATAATTCCATCGTTTTATCACTTTTTTTATCCCAACTCTAACCCGTGCCCGCAAGAGGGTGGATTTCTCCATTTCACCCTTTCAGGCGCACATTGAATGTGCCAAATGGAATTCGGGAAAATTTTGTACAGAGTGGTTTCTTGGGTTACTGATTACAAATCTGGACTCGAAATTTGAAAATTGAAAATGGCGTATCCGACATGGCGAACCAAAACCGAAAAAATAATTCGCTTTCGATAAACTTTGGCATTCGGGGGCTCGGGGGCAGCATCCAGTGATTTTTGGGACTTTCGTCCGCCATGCTGGATCCGCCATTCTGAATTTTGAAATCTCGAGTTCAGATTCGTAATCAGCGACCCAAGAAACCTCCCTGCACTAAATTCTGTCGAAATCTGTTACGTATAAGATTCAACGTGCCCCTGATTGTGAAAAGGTTAAATGAGGACTTCCACTCTCCTAAGGGCAGGGGTTAGAGTTGAGATAAAAATCTGGAATAACAAGGGAATTTTTATTTAATTATCCACACCGTAATTTGGGGGTCGAACCGGTCAAAATTAAAAAACAACCTTTTTTTTAAGAATCACCCCGGCATACACGCATGCATTTGTACATACGTATGGAAATAATTGAATATCGAAAATATTTGAAAACCGCAGGAGCACCACCAGCGGCAGTGGCATCGGCAGCGGCAACAACGCGCCTCCCAATTCCTCCCGGTAATCCGCTTGACCAATTTTAATTTCGTTCCTACCCCAGTACCTACGGTGTGTGTCGTATTATAGGCACACAGGCGTTATATTCTCCACGTACGCGTCGCACCCCCTCGCCTCGCCTCTCCTATCGCAACGCCCAGCCCTGCGGTTGTTGGAAACTGGTAGCAATTTGTCGCGTTTTACTCGCACTTCCCGCCCTCCGACCGCCGCGCGTTGGAGAAAACCCGCCGAGGGATGAGAGGGCGCGACGGGTTCTATAACGAGGGAGGGACTCCGCGTCTCGCATAAGGTGGCACGCATCTCTAATTTTCCAGGTTAGAACTACAACGAGACGACGAGGCTCGTCTTTGCCTCCGGTATTTGTTAGTTACCCTCTCTGCGCGTGTGTGTATGTATACCCACGTATGTATATTCAAGGCGCAATACAATCACGCGCGATGCACGACCTCCTGCGCGTATTACTATCCTACAGCCTCGTAATATCCGTTTCCGTTTCCCACTCGCCCACCTCGCCGTGCAACCAGACCGCCGTTGAAAGCGACACGCGTATACGTGTATACACGATGCACGGGTTCGTGACATCAAACCGTGCGACAAGCGGCCGTATCTACCAACTTGCAAAGAATAAAGAGAGACTTCGTAAACCCGACTCTGTGCGCGCTCAAACAGTGCAGTTTGACGTAATTTTGCACTGTGCAGTCTCGGTTTCTTGACTTTTATATACATACATATATATACAATATCTGTTATATTGAAATGATACAGAAGCGAGTAGGAAACTGAAGTTCGAGTATATTGTAATGGAAACGAATTATAGGATATGAGAAAAAGTTTATTCACTTTGCACAGGTCTGTTAATATTAATGAATAACGACATGATATTGAAAGAGAGCCGGTACAAAAAAAGAAAAAGAAAAAAAGGAACAGTTTATACACAGTTACTGATCTTAGCTTCTCTTCTCTTCTCTTCTCTTCTCGTCCCGTCAATTTCTCTCTTTCCGTACCAGCATTGGCGTACCAGCTAACGGTGTGCTATTTCTCACGACAGTCGCCCACGCTTCTCCATTTTTCGCGTAACTCCGAGCTCTGCAATTAAAGCTGTAGGCGGGAAGGGCAGGGAGGTAAAGGAAGGTTGGGTTAAAAGGCTTCGACGTTAAATACATACGGTACGTAACCTGTAATCGAAATTAGGGGGGAAAAAAATAAATACTCTGCTAAGCAAACGCTTTTTGCGCGTTACTTTTTACGTGTTACGTTTTTTTCCTTCATCGTTCAAATCTTCAACAAGTCGATGAAGCTAACTAATTTTTTCGTGCTACGCATTGCACAAGGACGAGTAAATCAAATCGATCGTGCACTCTTTCTCTGTTTGCTAAAATTCAACAAAGTAGGTCATACCTACTATACGCGTGTGGTACGCTAGAATGAATGGACGTCGATCGACAGAATAATTAGTAACCATTGTCCTTCTTCTTCTTCTTCTTCTTCGTCGCCTTCTTCTCACCCCTCTCGCGAAACTCACGAAACTCACGAAACTCGTGAAAGGGAGGTGAATTAAGCCGCACCTGACGTTTTCGACCGCGCATCGCACGTGCTCTACCCTTGACGGTTCTCCACTTGCGATTGGTGACCCTCTGCATCCCGCACAGGTTGGGGATGAGTATAAAGAGGAGAAGAAGAAGAAGAAGCAAAGGAGGAGGATGATGAGGATGAGGTACGTAGGCGGTGCCGCGTGGACGCGCACGCACGCACGCAGGGTGAAGGGTGAGGGGTGGAGGGCGGTTAGGCGAGTGAGGGTAGCGCGCGAGGTGGTAGCGGCAGTACGGCGGGGGTGCGGGTCGATACGCGCAGCTCTCGCACGTCGGAGGCAGGCAGGCAGGCAGGCAGGCAGGCAGGCGGGAAGGAAGGAAGGAAGGAAGGAAGGAAGGAAGGAAGGAAGGAGAGTCGGGCCGTGGGCACGCCGCGGCCCCCCCGAGCTAAGCTCTCCTCTCATTCCGCCGTAAGCCCGCACTTCTGGCACATCCACCAGCCACCTGCACCAACCACCACGAACCGCAACCGCCCCCCACCCCCCCCTCCCAGCCCCCCAGACATCCAAACATCCCGCATCGCATCCACCGCACCGAACTAAAACACCATCGCCGCCACCATAACCATCGCCATCGCCATCGCACCATTGTCGTCGTCGTCATCGAGTGTGCCGTCTCACCCGATATCCACCACAGACAACAACGACAACAACAACAACAAACCCCATCTCTATCTGGCGCTGCAACGAAAGGCCCAAGTCCCTCCCTCCCTCTCTCCCTCTCTCCCTCCCTCCCTCCCTTTTCATCCCCCACCCCAACCCCCCAACCCCGAAACCCCAACCATCCTCGCGGAGGAGAGGAACCAACGGGTGTCATTCGCAAAAGGCGCTTATTCATACGTAACTCATTCTTCGAGTCGAGTGTATAACGAACGGCACGAGCCACGACTACGAGATGTAGTACTGCCATGATTTCGTAGTAGGCGGAGGGTGGCGTAGGCGCGAGATGCGCAGGCGGCAACACCGGCGGTCATCAGTGTCAATTCAAACATCGAGGATAGCCCCCGGCTGGATGTACCAGTAGTTGTGAGCTTTCCGATAAGTACGTAGCTGCTTCGCGGAGGTTTGTGATTGTTGTGACGGGGTTGTTGTTTGTTGTGCCGTCGCTCGGGAGGTCTGTGCGCGACGATATTACTTGGTTCGTCGGCCGTTTCGTCATTTATCAAACATTCCCTTTGTTGTTCTCTGTTCGTTTCATGTGTCTTTCTCTCTATCTCTCTATCTCTCTCTCTCTCCATCTCTCTCTCTCTCTCGCGCGCGCGATATTCACAACGTTACCTTTATCGCACACGTCACAATCCCAAGGGGATGAGAAGGGAATATCAAAAGGTGTGTTCCGTATGAAATTGTCGTTACTACCGATCTCTATACTGGATAATATACTCGTAAATTTGCGTGTGTGTCTGTACGTACCTACCTGTTATCTGGAGAAACAGGATTATAAATCGTGATACGTGTGCGTAGCTTTTGCAACAGTGTGGTGTCGTTTCAAAGTTTTTGTTCTCTCCTTGTATTGAATACCTGTGGCCTGCGTGTATAATTTCGTCGTTTGGTTTCCATCGTTGAAATATATAATTATACAGTGATGGTTGGAATGTGTGAAAAAAGGAATGAAAATAAAAATAAAGAAACGTAAAAACAACAACGAATGAAACCCGAAAGATATATATCTCTTGAATATAATGATTTGGTGGATGAAAAAATTATGGTTGACATCGACGGCGAAGAAAAGTGCGGATCATAGGTGAAGTTCGTGACATGTACGATGTTTTTCATTCTCGGTACAGTTTCTGTCATTTCGTGCCTATAAATGACGACGTCGTGCTAGTTTTGCCCTTAGCGAGTCGAACTGCAAGGATTTTGCAATTCCTGTTCGCAGCGTCGTCCTTTGGTCAATGAATTAGCGATCGGTGTGTGTTGTTATTGTCGTTGTTGTTGGTGTTGGTGTTGTTATTGTTGTTATCATCATTATTATTATTATTGTTGTTGTTATTTCAGCTTTTGCGGTTGCGGGGGTAAAAACTGTGCAAATCATTCGATTGCCGTCGTCGTCATCGGTCGCGACGATAAAGTGGCACGTAAACTGTGGCGTCTTCGTTAACGCGGATTTAATGAAAATGTCAGGAGCAGTGAATGATAACAAGATAATAATTATCAACACCGACGACTAAACAAAGAATAAGAACGACTTTTATCCGCACGGTGAAATAAAACTGCACTTATCTACCGCGAAACGTAGTTAACCGATGCTTGCGGATATCTTCGACGACGATGTCCGTCACCGTCTGACGTACCAGTCCAACGTCGACTTTCCGACGCCCCGGTCACGCGGATCTTTACTTCCGTTTTATCTCTACCCAGTGGACGGTGAAAGACGGTATAATTGGTCGGGGGACAGGAATCGTTTCACGAATACGACATATCACTGTTCGACGGACAATTAATTACTCTGTGTTGCGTGTTTTTAAAGTCTTCTTCCGAGAGTCAACTGTCTGCCATTTATGGCATTTACGATAAAGAAGATAAATTACAGATCAAAAAAAGAATCGTGTCGCAGTGTTGTTTTGTCGTCGCTGTGCGCCGTGTTATTCGACGAACTTGAATCATTAGTGAGTTACGGGAAGATGAGGAAGTCACATACGTTCTTCGCATCAAGGTATTTACATGCATCATTAGAGAGATTAATCTTTACAACCTGATATAGAAAAGATATTTAACAAAAATGATTTTGAGGCCATGGTTTTTAAAATTGGCTGGATTTTCAGTTATAGTGTTATAGTACATGTCTTCCCGATCAAAAGTTCTCAACGACACACGTCTCGAAAATCACTAGCTTCCGAGACGCAGGCTTCGGAAAGAGGTGTGTGGATTTTTTAAAACCTGTGGATTACGAGATTTTTACGGATTACAAAGCTTCAAGGGAGACTTGAAATCAAATATATCACTCAAAAACCGTACAACCGATTCGCAGAGACTCCGCAGACGCGTGAAAAACTTGAAAATACGATTATCGAAAGAGTCAGAGGGTCTCGTTCTTCGCGCGAAATTCGCCGTTGCAGCTCCTTTCGGTAAACCGGCGAGTTGACGGATAGAATCGATGCATCGATGGAATAAATCGCAGCTTCCTGCCTATCTTTGATAATCAGCCGTGCAGTCTTTTCAGTGATTGGGTTTGATTTCAACCCCCTTGAAGCTTTATAATTCATAAAAATCACGAAATCGATAGACATGAAAAAAACTGGACACCCCTCTTCCGAAGCCTTCGTCTCGGAAACTAGTGATTTTTGCGATTTGTGTCGATGAGAAATTTTGATCGGGAGGATATGTACCATAGTGTAACAAAAATCCAGGCAATTTCCATAAGGGTTCTGCCGCGGGCTCCTTTACTATATATTCACGTGTAACGTATCGCGTATAATGTAAGGAAGAATTGCGTCTCGGTTCCACCGTCGCGTGACGACGACGCGTTGCGTTCTTACAAGCTATCGCCTCCGCGGGTTTATTAAAATTTCTATCCCACGTTATTTCATTCTCTTCCTGCTTCCCGCCACGCTTACGTTAGTCGCATGTAGGTACAACACATACCTGTACGATATTAAACGAGTAATAAAAACTGTATCAAGATACGAATCAAGTTCTGTGTACGCGCGGAGGTCTTTTTTCCTCTCCTTCTTAAACCCCGTACTTTATTAGCTTTTCTTATTCTTTATTATCTCCCGTTCGTGAGAGAGATAAATTGACGGTGCTGCTACGAGAAAAAGAAAAAAAAATGAGCGAAACTACAAACCTCGTTAGAAAATCGCACAACGCGAGAAAGAAATTACTATTATTATTGTCCATTTTTCGCCCGGAGCTGTATATATGCATATAATGTATATAACCTGATCCAGCGTGTATATATATATATATATATATATATACATGTAATACAAAATCAGTCTGCACGTATGTCTGTATTACTTACGTACACATACCTACACTTTAAATACAAGGCTCTTCGTTTTTCTTTCTCCCTTTTTTTTCAGTCAGGTATACGTAAGTAAGTTATTACTCAAACGTCCTGTAGCGCAGCTTCTTATCTCCGTTCGTTAATTTTTCTCTTAGTCCTGTTACGCGCAACTTTGTAGGTGTAGTTATACCTTGGCAGGCTATGTGCATGTACATATTACGTATCAGCACTCTGGAAAGAATATCACTCAGCTCTGCGAGAATTTTTATTTTTTTTTATAAACGAGAGGGGAGCGCAGCCGCCGATTATTCTCTTTGGAAGTCAAATTACTTCTCGAAAACAACTTTTTCTTCGTCCGTCGTGCCAACGTTAATACACATACGTGTACGTTGCGAGGGTGTTGTATCATACTGAAGCAAATTCGATGACAAGGTATCATTTGCAGCCAGCGAAAAATACCCGACAAGTAGGTAACTGTGAAACTAGAGTTTTAGTAGCTAAGTAGAAATGGGAAGGGGAAAATTTGAAGGGAAAGAAGGAGAGGAAGAAAAAGTTGAAATTGAGGAATGAGGGGGGTTAAAAAACGTAGAACAGAGAGCGAGTCTGCGGGTTAACCAGCAATGCGTAAAATTGCAGACCGCGTTATATAATGTATGAGGGTTATAGAGTCCCGCGTTTCGTTGATTCAAATTCCACGCCGTTTCTCGTGCTCGTGGTTCCGCCCCTCGAGAAACGTCAAATTCAGACGAGATAAAACCTCGAAGGTACCTGGTACGTGGTCCGCGTACGAAGCTAATCGGTTGCCGGGGATGAGGAAGCAAACGTCGGGTAATTTACGTGCACGAGCGGCAGCGGCGGCGGCAGATCTGCAGATTTATTATCTACGTTATACGTATATATTATACATTCACTTTGGGGAATTTTTAGCTCCTCGATGAGCTGGTTTTAATGCCTGCAGTGCAGCGTGTCGGTTACACGGGTCTGCTACCAAAAAATTGCACTGGTTGTTTTTTTTTTTTTTAATACCGTTTCTTATAGATTTTTACTCAGTTGAACCGGGAAAAATACTCAAAAAATTCCATTGCGTCAGATTTTTTTCTTGAACTCGTGCTTGTAGTTTTATTTAGAGCGAAGCTCCCCGTTTAACTCGAAATCTCATATCCTATTCTTGATTATAAAAATCCAGTGCAAAAGTGATTTCTTACTTTTTTTTAATACGTACCAGAGTGAGACTCGAGAATAAATACATGCGGGAAAACGGAAAATGGAAACCGGAAGTGTGTCCGGAGACGTATCAAAGAGAAGATGAATAGGTTTCGTAGGGAAAAAGAATGAACGCGGAATGTTAAGAACATTTGATGAAAAAATTGATCGTTTAATTTTATAAGAAATATTGTTTAGTTCATCGTAATGAAATGGTGATTTTTTCATTACTGTCATGCTTTTTTTTCAATGCAAACACCTTGTATTCTGCAAAAATACCGTACGCGACGGAGGGATACAGAAGTCACTTTTGGATTCACCGGATTCGAAAATATAACGTTTACCGAAAACATCCCATGCGACTGAAATAAAATATGTTCTTGCAGACCTGTGTTATTATCAGAGAGAAAGAAGACGAGTAGAAACTCGACGGCGACAATTTTCGTTTTCGTCGAAGAGATTTCCTTTCCTCTCCTTTTTTTTTTTTTCTTTCAATGAAACTTTTGAAAACGCGTCGAGTGTGCAGAAATGCTGGCCGGAAGTGCCTGTAAAAAAAAAAACGGCGCCGAATTACTAGTACCGTTTTAATCAATAATACTTTACGAGATGTCGTTAAAATCCTGCAGAGTCTCTCCGCTCCCCTCGATTCTCTCTAACCCATAATTCACTTTACGGATTTTACGACCTTCGACGAAAAAACTAACGATTCGTAATATCGATCTTGGACCTTAACCGCGCGTCCGCCCCTCCCTCTATTCGGTTTTTAGAAAAATCTCGTTTCAAAAAATGTCGCGTCGAGAGGATCTTGACGAGTTTACCGTGTTCGATGTCGTAAACTCCGACGACGTTTGGTTCCTTCGATATAATCAGCCTGTAGCTCGTGGCGGCGGCGGCCCGTACCAAACTGAATTTACGACTAATTGCTCGTTATTTCAATAAAATAGCTAATTCATGGGTACTCAACGAGGCGTTTATTACAGCATCAAGGTGACGCAATGATTCTATTAACGTCCTTCTAACGAACAACACAAAATTACTTCCCTTTGGATCGTTTATCGCGATAGAAGGAGGAGGAGAAAAAAGGCGCGGAACGCACGCCTAGGACGAAACTACTGATCCACGCATGCTTCGTCCTCGATCATTGATAAATTTCGACAAACTTCATCCGATTGCGGTTCAAACAAAAAAAAAAAAAAGGAAATTCGATTTTTCTCGATTATCATTTTATTACTATTACTGCAAAGAACTGTATTAATAGGTATCGTATACAGGAAAAATTCAAAATCTGTTCCACTCGATACTTTACTCGATTCGTCGCACGTCCTGCAGGATCCTCCCCCGTCTCGAGAGCGAACGCCGATCTTGATCCTTCGTCGGAGATCGACGGCGGCTGCAAATAAGAGACATCGTCTCGAGCCTTCGTCTTAGGGACCGCCTTTCCGTCGTTGCAGCAGTTATTCTCTTTCGCGTATTCGAGTCTGCAAGAGGGTTCGAAGAATCGTGCAGAAAACATTCACTCATCGACTGCACAATATATAATATTGTGATATAAGCACGATATTCGATGAACAAAATACCTCGAATCAAATTGCAGTGAAAAAGAAAGAGTTAGTATTGTAACCGTTAGGGGTGTGCAAAAGTTCTTGACGGTTTTTTTTCCTTTTCTTTCATAATTTTGTCCTGTATCCAGGTTTTCAAAAGCTTCTTCAAATCGGGTTTGGGATCTGTGATTTTTTTTTAACTCATCGGGGAGCTGATTAAAGCAGCTAATAACCATAAATTTAAAGATTTTTTATCCAGTATTTAATCTGGAGTACGGAATACTGAAGTTCTTGTTCCTGGTCTCAGAGTTATACTTGCTGTGCATAATGCTTAATTCATTATGGCATTGGGCAATAGTTTCGATTCGTTTCGATACCGATTATTTATTTTGAACTGATTTAAAACTATGAGAAAAAATTGGTACGGACTCGTTCAATTTCACGCCGCAATTAGTCGATATTTTACTCGGACAAGATTGTTCGACTGCAATCCCACCGCGACAATTTTATTTATTTATTTTTTTTCCTTATCGCATCGGTATTATTGATTATTCAATTTTTCAACGTTGCACTGATATTGATTTCGATAAATACTGGAATACGGACTGCAGTTAGGAGAAAAAAAAAAAAAAAATATCTGCGAAATCGGACAATTTCCTACTAAATTTATCATCGTTGTTTACACGGCTTGAAATAACTAATCGATGTCTATGCTTTCTCTTTTGTTTTTTAGTTACATTTCTAAGGCAAACACCGTGAGTTACTAAGGAAACAATTTGACCGACACTCGTCTTGCGACCATCTTTTTATACGTATAATAAATGAGGAAAAAAGTATTGCTTTTCAACTGTAGAACAATCTCCTGAAAATGATGACTCAATCTTGGATCCCGCGGGTTTTTCTTTCTTCCCTCGCGCAAAAGGGTGACAGGCGACAGCCGGGAACCCGAAGCCTTGTCCGTCTCTCTAAATATCTCTCGCCCTCTCTCTGTTTCCCTTTCTTTCTCTCCGCGACGTTGTTTTCTCCACCCTGCAGCAGGCGGCGCAGCTATAAGCTACAGCTTTTTCGAAGGGTTCCTTCTTCACCCTTTGCGCGACCAATTATATATACCTCCTTCTCTTCTTTATATTAAAAACTTGGTACAAAAAGACAGTCGCCCTTCGCCCTTCGCCCTTCGCCACCCCCTCGGCGCCAGGAAAATACCCCAGGGGCTCCCGAGGAAATTAAACTCGAGTGTTTGGATACCTTCGAACACCCGCTGAGGCTCCAGCTGGTTGAGTCGCGATACTCGCTAATCCCCCTCGTTTTCTTTAATTTATCAGCTGCCACGTGTGCCCCGCATATTATATATATATATATATATATATACATAGGTTATACACGTCAGATTTTGAAGCTCGTTTTTGTGCTGCGACGTGAAAAATTCTTCAGTATCGTTCGAGTTTTCGTTTATCCCTGAATTGTTTCTCAGACATGTGATCGATATCCAATCGCATCGTCGGCGTTGCTTTGATCATCGTTATCGCCTCTTTCAGCTTCACCGTCACGGTTATATGTTCTTGTTGTTCTTGCTGCCGCGGTGCTCGTTGTTGTTGTTATTTCCGCGTTATCTAATACTCTACGCGCACACTCCCCGTCATGCGTAATTAATATTCAATGCGGCCGGAAGGCCTTGGTAGACCTTGATGTCCCTCGTTCACCGACACCTTCCAACAACCTCATCGCATCCCGTGTCTCATAACTCTCTGCTTACTTTCTATCGAAACCGGTCGAATAACACCGGCGCCGATAATCCTCTTAATTATTCAACGGTGAAGTCTATTATACACATATATGTATGCCTAAGTGTAAAGGCTCGAGAGGCTGAGACCACCCTGACTTCGTAGACCCGCGGCAGCATCTCCCGGAGTTCCTGATAATTTATGCAACAACACCACCACCCTCGGCTGGATCTTGGAGACGACGGGTGGTTGTTTGGTTCTCCTCTGTCTCTTGTTGTATTCACATACTTGCACACAGCAGCGTACGGGTGAACACGCCGTCGCGTCAGACGGATCATCAGGGTATAAAGATTCAAGCAGAACAGGTGACACTGAAGGAAATTGAGTTTTGAGCCTCGGATCGAACAGCCCGGCTGTCGGTTTTCTTCGGGGATCGATGAAGAATTCTTCACGTCGAACGAAAATCCCCGCAGTCTGTCCTTTTCGTATTTCGTACGGCTCTGCAGTGTATTTGTATCGTATCGTGCATACATGCATATAGCGTACATCTGTGTATTGGAGAATATCGCGGAGATTCGATCACGCGTACATAATGCAAGAATCAGGGATCGAACCAGATTTCAGTATCGCCACCGGCGTTACAGCAACCCTAGAACCGGGACCCGTTAATGGGATTCATTAATTAATTAATAACAGGAGCCCCCACCCCCCAACCCCCCTCCTATTCGGAAACCCTGTCAGAACGAACCCTTCCGAATTAGGCACGAATCAATATTCCCAGCTCCTATATATATACACACGTATATACACGTATATATATGTATATATATGTATATATATGTATGGAGTTGAAATCGTCAACGTCGTCCTAGATACTCGTAGTCCTGCCTACGAATCTTCCAAGGAAGAGTAATTATATATTAATCGCCCCGGAGTGCGGAATGCTTGTGTGAAATTTGGTAGACAGGGATGGAGGTTGAGGTAAAAATCATCGCCGAAAACACACGTGTGTAAGTACACGTGGACGACGGTGCTTCTCGTGAATGATAACACCGGTCAATAAAATTTTGTAACGAGGAAGGTGCCAGTTTTTAAAAACCTGTCAACCCTTTTTATAATATCATATTTATTTTCATTCAATCGGGTCTAATTTTTGTGTCACATCTGCTGCCAGTAAAATTGAATGTTTATCGTTTTGACTTACCTTGTTTTGATACAGGGTGTTTTTTTTTTTTTTTTTTATCTAGTAAATGGAAGAGACGACTATGGATGAACGATCACATTTGTAGTTTCAGTTCGAGAGTTTATTTACTTTAAACAATCGTATATTTATCGCGGTACGCGGCATATATCAAACACTGTATTCTTGGTAAAACTGAAAATAACATCATATTACGATAAAACTATTCGTATCTAAAATATTCTAATATCAATTCTATTGTGTTAAACGTTGTTCCTAACGTAATCGATTGAAAGATTTCACGTTACACGCAAAAAGCGAATTCTGGTCGACCGTTGCAATACGAAGAATTTTGAGTAATCTCGAATTGAGACTGTTTCAAAAATCATATCCTAGTAGTTTCGGTAGACTAATAAAGTTTGGAGAACTTTTGAAATCAAGAACCTCCCCGCTCGGCATTTGGGCACGATTCGCGAGTTCAGTGAATGATTTGTTCAAGTTGAATTAAAGATATCAGATATGTGAAAATGTTCATCTTTTTTTGTGCCATGGATTATTGTAGAGTAGACGGGTTAAATGGGCGACGTACGCGTTTATATAGGATCACCGCGATGACCGCAGACTTTATATATTACGCAACTCGCTAAAAGTTATTCTCCGCCAAGAAGAATTATGCGAGGCAGCTGCCGCCGACGATGCCGAGCCAACCAGTAGCCGTTGGTTACCTTCTCGACGGCATGGCTGCTGCTGCTGCCGCTGCCTCTCAGCTTCCATCCCCTTTTATCTCCCCTCTGCTATTCGTCTTCCCGCACGATTCTTGGCCGAAGGAACAATTCCTCGGCGCTCGATCTCGATAATTCCTCGTTTTTCTATATATATATACATGTCTTAATTGCTTCTCCCTCACCCCATTCTACGTTCTCTCACTCTCCATTACCCGAATTTATTATTTCGCCGATATATAGCGGAAGAAGTATAACAGAGATTTTTGATTTTAAATAAGACATTCTACCTATGGTCGAGTTCAACACGCGTGCCAAATTATTCATGCTGTTCTCTGTTGTATTCTTGTGTATACCGTGCGAATTATGCGTATTCGAATTCTGTCACGATTCAATTATATATGTGTGTATAGAAACCCACTTCGTATCCTAATATCAGGTATTCGTGACGGCTGTGAAGTATAAAGAATACGAATTTACAGCAAACAATCGGTTGAAAAAATTATAAAAAGAACAAAGCGAATAAGTAAAAGAGAAATGACGGTATGAAAGCTGTATATATATATATATACATATTAGGCCGGTTCTTTTTAAACTTCTTTTTTATTTTCCTTCTTATGTACCCTTCGAAAAGTTTGTTTTTAGCCTGAAACGAAGCCTCGTGAAACCGGAACTCGGTAGCAAATTTCTACAACTCTTCCGGTTTGGAATTTTTCAAACACTAACCGAAATACGTCGAAAACTCGAGTTTTTGCTTTCATCTTGTGGATGATCAAATTTTCCATAAAAAAAAAAAAAAGTCCGAGACTACTATCCATCCAGATATTCATCTTGTACTCGATACGAACATTTGAAGTTCAGTGCACTGAATAAATGAACGAAGATGCTTATCACCTTGTAAATTTTTATCTCACCCGTCTGCTAACCTGATAAGAATAATGTCACGCAGTAGTCACAACCATTTTATTTAAGAAAATTCGATCATCTACAAAATGAAACCAAGATCCGCTTCCCAGATTGTATCGTTTTCGAGATATTTCGGTTAAAGTGATTGAAAAATTATAACCGAATGAGTCACCTTTTATAATTTTCCTACCGAGTTCCGCTTTCGCGAGGCTTCGTTTCAGGCTAAAATCGAAGATTTCGAGGGGTACGCAAGGAGAAAAATGAAAAAAAGTTCAAAACTCCCCTCCCCGCCGCCTAACGCATACGTACACTACACGTAGAGAAGAGGAGCGGGATAAAGGTTCCCCAGGGGCGATTGCGGCGTAGACACCAAAGCCTTCGGTTAGGCATACACGTTGGTACTATTCGAGTCTATTCCGTTCCCGCACCCGCGTATGTAGGCCAACACTTGACTAATTAGAGAATGATTCCGTCGGTTAAATTGCACGCTGTAAATTAGGCGAAGACTTTATTGGCCGACGGTTGTTTCTAAAGTTTAAATGGACGCTCGAGTTGCGGTACGTACGAATTTCAGGCTGAAACTACGCAGACGAGAAAAGCTGGGTTAAATACACGCAAGCGGGTTCCTTATACGAGTCGCGGTGCGAAAATGTCAAATGTATTTTCTCGCCTCGTACGTTAACTTGGGTATTCTCTCATATTATTTTTCTCCGCCGTCTCGATTTTTCATCGCGACGGAAACGAAGTCGTGAGATCTCTTTATTCTTTCACTTTTGTCACACCCGCTCGCCCGACTGTGTAATAATGGACTTTTTCTGCCATGCCGGGGTCAATTATTTACGGAATTGCGTCGCGGTTAGCGCTAAGTATTTCATACCTCGATACGTGAAATCTTAGCTCAAGTCTTGTCGCGCAAATATTACAATCACATTGTATCACAGTGTTATTGTACATGGGTTTGTATAAATTTTAAACGCTACGAGAAAAACGAGATCAAGTCGCGCGGTAAAAATGTTCAAGGTGAAAGATGCTCCGGTAGAGGGATGGAAATAAAGACACGTTAAAACGTAGGAAAAACCGGCGTCGTTATCGTCCTTCGAAATTCTCCCGTGCGCTTTAATGCCTTCGGACGGGCTTGCAGGGGATTCCGAGGGCGGTTGTACAAGGACAAAGGCTCGGGGGCTGCGACCGCTACTGCACACCCGTAATTCATGTTCACCGGCTACACGGAGAGCATGGGAAAGGGAGAATTACGAGGTCACTTCCGGTGGCGCCTGCACCCGCTTCCGGTTCCGGCTGCCCGCCGCCACCGTTTCAGTCGAATTGGCGAGCAATGCAACGAAACTTTTCAGCACAATGCTGCTGCTCGCAACTTTAACATCGCGACGCTTCTACTGGCTGTACAATATCTGTGGGTACACCGAGAATTCCATGCGAACCCGACCAACGTCTGACCCTAACCATTTCTGATTTTGTCTTTAAAAAAAAAAAAATACAAAAAAAACATCTGCAATTGTTCCGACCCTGGAACGGTAGCCTGAATTTTTTCAGATTTTTTATCCCACTGCTCGATTATTTATAAATATATAAAGTGATTTTGAATAGGATCTTTTTTGAAATTCTCAAAAAATTGTTAGAAACTTTATTTTCTATTCCACACATTTCAAAACCGGGGCCTTGCTGGACCAATTTTATTTCCATTTATTTTCAGCACGTTCAATTTTTCGGTCAACTAAAATAACGTTATACAATATTATATATCAACTATATATCGTATAACAAGAAGATTTTTGCAAGCGCGAAAAATGCCGAGGGCCGCGGTTATTTATTTTTTAGTTTTTATATACTTTTTTTAAATCCTTTTATCGACAAATCGATTCTGCAATAAGAATCGCAGCTTCCAAGCTATACGAAGAGACTGGATTTAGAATCGTCAAGCAAATAGGAACGGTATTTGTTCATTCGTATTCGTCGTTGTCGACGTATTATACGCGTATAACTCAACGGAAATGAATATTGAAAATTTTCGGGGTTGATTCGGGGCGGAAGATCGGGGAATCGAAGCTCCGCGGGACAAAAAATTACCAACTGACTCGAGGATTGCCGGGGAGTAAAAAAAATACTTGCGCAGGCGGGTCGAAAGTCGTGTCGAAAAGAGAAGAGAAGAGAGGAGAGGATCAGAGGCAAGTCTTAGTTTTGACGGTAAATTGGCAATTTAACAAATTTCCAAAGTTTCTTGCAGCTCGACGAAACTTTCTCCGATATACAATTCGCGGTTCTACTATATTGGCATGTACTATACAGTATATGTGTATGTATAAACATGTACAACACGTGCTGTCTACCTAACAGCGATTTCAATTCACACATTATATGAGTCCCGTTGATAACACGCGCACATATTGTCAATCTTACGTACGAATACCTATTCATTTCACGTTCGTATGGATAAAATAATTTTTCGGAATCGTCGAGTATTGAAATTTTGGTATAAGGTACCTTATACACAATACGATTATTGACGATAGTTGGATAAAAGTTGGACCTCGTTATCGTCTATGTTATACTATATTCGGCCCGAAGCACTTGGTAATATAGTTGAGGGATTTTTTCTCTCTCTCTCTCTGCTCTCTCTATAAGGATTTCAATCCATTTTACTTTTCAAATTATATAATTATCCGTTTTCTCTTCTCGTCCCTGCATCGAAACAAAGAAGCGGAGGTAGGTAGGAAGTATACGTCTATGAGAGAACTCCGTCCTACGCCGCGGAAAGGCAGGCTGTTGCGGAGGAACTGAATTTCCGTTAATTGCTTCGACAAAGTTTTCTGAAAGAGCGTTTGATAGAGAACGTCGGAAAAGCAACGGAGCGGGTCCCATTCGCGCGCGCGATTCGAGAGATGGCGAGAGATGGAATCCCACCGAATGGCTGACTGCCGGCTCTGCGTACGTACGTACGTATACGTATATATATATTTATATATATGTATATATATGCGTACACATGCCTACGTGGTATACGATAGAGAAAGAGAGAGACGTCGAGATCGGGCGAGCAAAACCAGTCGTCGAAAGCAGAGCACGAACGTCGCTGTTCTTGTTATACCATCGAACCTCCGCACACGGACACGTTCGCATTATCAGGGTTGCGCGCACGCATCCCTACGTTGCGTTGCGTTGGTAGTCGTGACGGCGGAGCGAGCTAAATGTTGGCAATTCGGAGCACTCTGTTCCCTGATTGCATTTAATTACAGGAGGCAACCAACGAGCGCGGAACACTCCGCAATTGCTGTATTGTACGACTAGGACAGAGGCTAAGCTCGAAAGGGGACTCGAAAGTTGGCTCCCGTTATATGACCGTACTCTTTATTTTTGTGCATATATTCAACTTTCCTCCGCCGTCGTCTAGGGTCCTCCTGTAATTAGTGTTTCTGCTTTTTTTTTCGGGGGGGGGGGGGGGCCTTTTTCTCCGATTTTCGATTTCACGTCTGCACCCATCGAATTTTGTTGATCTTGACGATGATTGAGTACGACAGGAAGAAGGTCACTGGGTTCGCCTCTCCGATATCCGTGGACCGGGTGCGACGATGCACATGTATGAAGATCAGGTATTCGGCGAAAGGGGGAAAAAAAAAAAAAAGAGCAGGCTCTCCTCTTCGTGGGCTTATGCGGCCTCCGGTGGGCACCGAGCCAAAGAATTCTGGCGTTGAGAGCGCTCAGGACCTATCACAACAACCCTAAACTAACTCGGGCGTAATAAACTCTATTCGGTGAGGTCGTTGTCGAAATGGTTCCAGATTCGTGAGCAAAATAAAGAAAGAAGAAAAAAAGAAACACGGAAAAGTGAAATTGAAAGCGTACGGCATAATGGATTGTAAAAATTTTACATTATAGATATTATAGGTAGTAGTAGGCGTGAAAACAAGTCGAGACGCCGTACGGAGAGCAAGAAACGAACAATCCTTGCGACGACTGCGTAAAGGACCAACAACGTTGTTATTATACCTACGTGATCGCTCTGGCTTTTGGAGTAGTTTTAGTCCTCGTTCGTCCGTCCGTGGGAAGGTGAGCTGAGCCGCATACGTCGGCCATTTATCAGCGAACTGTGATCGTAAGCTGTAATATACTGGATGGCGGATAAGTTACTGCTAGGGACAAACATTAATTTGGCCGGGGTCTCTTCCCTGGAGGCTATTCTGCCCCGTTAACGGATGGTCCCCGTCCTCAGACGCATTGATCCCTTTTAAGAACGCGCGCGGGTGCCGTCGTTGTGCCACCGTCGAGGACGCGAAGAAGAAGGAGAGGAGGGGACGGAGAGAAAAGAAACTGCGAAGGATCAGCGAGCCAGAGAGGAAAAGGAAGAGAAACTTCTGGCTCGGAAAATGTATTTGGAATATTTGATACTCGACCCTCTGTCCGCTCCGTTCCATTCTCCGAAAACGTGGAAACAGAAAAAAACAAAGGTGAAAATATTCGCCTCTGCGACATTCGAGGCTCCGTTTCTTCCCTCTCTGGAGGTTTTTACCGGCTCGATGCGTTTTCCAAAAACGCTGTAGAAGGAGGGGGAGAACGCGTCAAGAAGAACGCGAAACAATCGTACGGCGCGGCGTGAAAATTTCCGTCGGAAAGACCCGCGTAACCTTCTCTTGAACTGGATCGTCCTTGTTCTAAATCTCTGTGCCGCGGGTGGATAATGAGGTTGGAAATGAGGAAGTAAGAGATTCCCGGGTGATCCACTCTCGCGATTCGGCAAACGATGTACCCTTATAGCCCCGTGACGGAGAGACGCGTGCCACCGGGTCGTACGGTCATACCGGTCCGGTAATAAATCCCGAGGCCCGTCCGCCCGATTAAGATTGATCGTTCGCTCCTTCTTCCAATGCTCGAACGTCACGGGCGCTCTTTTTAGCGAAATCCTTAACTCTCTCCTTATACCTACTTTCGGGAGGAAACCTCTCTCGGAATCACCTTTCTTCTCCTCTCGAACCTCCTCAACGAGGCGTGTGCCACGGATGTATGTGTATGTGCAATTTCCACATACGCACACTACTTAGAGAGATGGATACAGAGACGTGCGGTTTTCGGGAACACTTGCCACTTGCTGTACTCTGACGCATCGCAGTCGGATCCAAGGGGTAGTTTTCCCGATTTATACGGATATTCGAAAAATACGATTTTCCGCGTGGATGCTATAAAACGACGGATAGGTTGAGGGGTGGGAGGCTTGACGGAACTTGGCCGAGATCCATCGCGCGCTTGTAATTTGCGCCGTCGATGAATGGCGAGGAGGAGGAGATGTTGCTGGTGGTGGTGGTAAAAGCAAACGAATAAAAAGAGGGGACTATAAGACGAAGAAAAAGAAGACTCCTGCTTATTTTCGAACGAATAATATTTCGACGAGGAGTTGAGTCTCTCGCGGCTGATGTATACCGTTTTTTGGCGCCCGACCAAGAGTGACACCACAGTAGGAAAACGCCACGTAACTACCGACGTTTGCGCTCTAAGCCGTATCACCTACCTATATACCGATTCGAATCCGCGATCACGCGGAGCCCGGTTATCCCCGCAAACAAACTACTCGATGCATGCGTGATGTAAGGAAACAAGCTGTCCGAGATGACGTCACGGTATTCACGTAAACAGGTTCACTTCAGGTTACACTTATTTATTTCCCTACATTCCGTTTCCCGAAAATGCCAGTTATTACAGTCAAAAGTCGGAAAAGTCATTGTATAAACTGTAAAGGACAAAACATCAAGCCTGTCGTACGACGCTGCTTACCTTGGATATGTTTTCCGATCGGTTCAACCGAATCTTACGCGCATTGTTTCACCTCGTTTCCTTACGTCGCGGATGCACGCGCGCCTCTCCCGTACATCGGCTCGAATCGTGCCGAGACCATCTTGGATAATCAGAGAATCCAAGCCTGCGTATCTTTAATCGTTGCCGCGTAATCATCCGGCTGCCAACAATGAGATCAACTCGCGAGACGCCGAATTTTCGGACACCGCAACCCTGCCTACTCTTGGCACGTGACCGCTTCTGAGCCAAGGTCTCATCGTCGTCGGCTCTGATCCGGTGGTCTCTCTGCGGCGGTACGTTTCCATGACAATTACGCCGGAACGTCGTTAATCATGCGCGTCATTTGCTGGGACAAGAATATGTCGCGAAATATTATTACCTACCTACTCTCTTTCTGTATACGTTGTATACAGCGAGCGATAATGTTATAATTCCGCTAACGACACGTGTGTACACCTTGATGGTTTTCGAGTTAGGATTGTCGCCAGTGATTAATGTTATACATGCTTCTGACTGACTCTTCCTGTTCAATACCACGCATAATTTGTTCGCCGAACTGTTCGAGTCAAGATCGATTTGATTTTTCGCGTTTTCTTTTTTTTTTTTTTTTTTAGCACCGCTCTTCAAAGTCCCTGTTCCGCTGACCCTAAATCCTTGACTTTTGGAACACTGCCCTGAATTCGGACGCCGGTCGGACCCTCGGGTTTTAGAAACTGGTGTTTCTCGTCCGTTATACCCACCCATTGTCAAATCGCTGATTGAAAAAACAAACATGTGATTTTCCACCTTCTACAAGTAGGTATGTAACATACAGCATACGTTCAAGTATAGAACGCAACTTTGACATGAACAGTTTTCAGGGTGTTTTTGATAAATTCACTGCAATTCTTTCCATCTCTTGTAAAATGTTGGTTTATTTTTATTTCGACCTTAGTCATTTTTCACTCGCACTGATGAGCTGGCATGCACGCGTCTCTTCCACTCTGTTTACGAACAAATCGCGATGAGATATTACGATGATGAAACAATAGTCGCGTACCGCGAGAAATTTTTCCTCGTCTCGAATAATTTCGTCAAGCCGTACAGGATCGGAGGCGTGTACCCGGAGTGACACAAGGTAATAATAAAATTCGGTGTCATATATATTCTAGCCGAGACTAATAGCCAGATTTCCGGACCGCGGCGAACGAATGTGTCGTCCCAACCGCACATACATGATATATAATATAATCATCGGTGCGAAAATACATCGGCTATTATAATATACATAGATGCCGATTAGTTGACCGTATATTTTTCTTAGTTATATCACTATTATTTTTTCCACCTCTGAGTTGTCGTCGTCGTCGTCGTCGTCAGGATGAGCGTCATTATGCCCAGAAATAGATTCTACAAACACAATTTTCGCCGACGTGTTTCGCCGACGAGTCGTCGTTAGTCCGTTCGCTTCTTTTCTCTCCTCTGCACATCCCGTCGTCGTCGTCGTCGTCGTCGTCGTCGTTTATACATATATAGTTAGTTACGAGCGCCTGCGCGCTTCGTCGGCGAAATACTGAAAGACGCAACGGCGGCCGGCCAGCTTCGGAATCTGAAACGAGCTTTCCATCCCCGCGTCCGAAGACGGGAGACCCGAAAGCCCCCACAGGTGGTGGGCGTCCCGACGCCGAGCGCCGCTGCGCCGGGACAAACAACTATAACGTCGCACCATTTCGGCAGCATTGCGTTACGTCGCGTCTCGCTGCGTTGGGTTGCGTTGCGTCGCGCGACCCGTATAATACCTGTTATCATCCTTGTCGCGCCATTCGATCCTATCCTATCCTATCCTATCCTATATCGTACCATCAAATCCAATCCTATCCTTTCCAAGTGTCGTCTTCGTCGTGCTTTCAATTCCGTCGATCGGAAATCGGCCGGCTAGTCGTGCTCACGTGGCGATGTAAGACGACGCGAGACGCGTCACGCGCGGCTTTTTCACGTCAGATGTGCGAATCGGTGTTAAGGATAAATAATAACGTTACCGGACGCTCGGTAGGATTCGGTAACGTTGAATTAACAGGGGGATTGCCCTTCGTGAGACCGGAGCAACGGAACGAACCTCTTCGAATGAAAGAAACGTTCATCAAGGTGTTACCGCAGGTGTAATCGTCTCTTAGTTATACCTTCAGTTTTCATTCAAACCTGCGAGACGACGGACGCGTAGTGTGTGTTTCGTTAACAGTGAACCGCGGCAGTTATTCGAGTGAAAAGGAAGCGAGAAAAGAAAAAACAAACAGACATACGTACCGTTTACGTATGGAATGTTGTGACGATCATGGAATTAAAAACGAACTTTGACACGTCGTTAGCGTTTCATTTCAAACGATATCTTCACCTCAAGACAAAAATGACGGATAATTTTATAAATTTTACAAGGTTTGTCACGAAATACACACTCGTTATTTTTAAGCTTATTAACTATAATGTAGAATAATCAATTGCCAGGGATGCTAAAACTTTGCGACAATTATTTATTTTGTATCAATGCCTCGCTCGTACTTTTGTCCCTCATTATTTCTGTTCGCGGTTTTATCTCGCAGGACTCTGTCATATCTTTCGGAATTAACTATTTGTTCCTCAAAGTTTTCCCACTTCTGTCTCTCTCTCTCTCTCTCTCTCTAGCTCAGGTCATCGCACCTCGGAACGCAATTCTTGTATTTTAATTCGTTGCCAGAGAGTTTGCGGGCACCGCCGTTTTCCTCGTCTACATCGCAACAGATTTAAATCGAAGCGTCCGCATCGACTTGATCTCGGTATACGTATACCTATACACGCGGACCTACCGACGCGTCTTACGGCTGAGGGAGTCGGGCGGGGTTCGGTAGATTCGAACTCGGATCTTCCCGCGGGTGAAACGCTCCAACCTTCAACTAAAACTCCTCGGCGTCCTCTTCCTTTTCCCCGAGCTTTTCCTTCCCAACGGCTGGAACAAACGGTCTTTTCCATGAATATCCCCTGTTTTCGTGAATACTTGAGTAGAAACGGATGCCTCCTCGCGAACCCCATCAAAAGCACGTTAACGTTGCCATGACGATGGACGAGGAGAGAGACAAAATGACGCTGAGGAAGGCGGAGAGTTGGTTTTCCCTCCAACACAACTACACGGGCTTTCGATGGAGGAGGATGTAATTCGCGCGTATTTACTTTCGCGTAATTGTCAACGCGATGCACGGGATATCTTGTATCTTGATCAAATTCCTCGTGAAATTTTTGTCGTTGATCATTGACGGAGTGGTATGTAATACCAAATACCACTCGGGTGCTTATCGCTCTCCTTACCTTTCTTTGCCTTGTCGGAAACGATGGTACACCGATTCTCCGTCTGCTTTCAATATCGACGAGTGCGATTCTCGATAGGATCGAGACGCGTCGGGAAGGAAGGAAGAAAGGAAGGAAGGTACACGGTTGGTTAGTTAGTTGGTTAGGAAAATTGGGGACACGCGCGAGCAGCTGCTCACTACTCATCCGTACGTCCCTTCATCTTGGATATTTCTGACTTTCGGACTCGGCATGCATCCTCCATCTTGGCATCAATAGGCAACACTCGGTGAAGAATAAGAATAAGAAGTCGTAGTTTTTCCTTCTCCTTCTCCTTCTCCTGCAAAATCGGAAAGCTCGACGATCCTTGGTGATGAAAATTATTATCGAAGCTTGGGAATTCTTTTTAAATTTTCGTCACCGCTCGTTGATCTTGGCGTACAGAATAGAGAACCAATTCATAGCTACGCTACATGTATATACGTAATATTTTAAAACGAATTCTCTCTGTTGGAATATTATTATTAATAACAAAGTTTATGAATTCACGCTGTTCCTCGTCATTGAAAAATCAAGCGAGTCGGCCGTCAACGTCACTCAAAGTCCTCATACTCTCCGACGTGTTTGTCCTACTGTGAACTATCCTCGTTCTCGCGATTTTAGTACCTACATACACCTTCTATTCCTCCTATTCGACCCTCACGATAATCGGGCAGACCGAAAGGCCAAGGATAACAAAGTTATATCCTAATTTTGGCGGCACTCCAACCCTGTATAAATATCTAACGCAGTCATCGGTTTGGACATCCTATAAAATCCCAAAATTCGCTACTTTCTCGTAATCTTCCAATTACCGCAGGTCAAGAAAAAAACAGAAAAAAAAATTTCTCTCGCGTTTCTACCGAGATACCTTTTTACGTTGATAAATAAGCGTTGAAGTTTTTGATTAATAGCTAATATGGGTGCCTATTCGGAAGACGAAGGAAAACGTTTTCACCAAAATGTGATGAACTTTATCGTTATTAGCGTTATCAGGGGTAGCATAATGAGAGCATAATGGAAATTACGTTTGGGGTTTGATACGAGAAAGTTCGTACGTATATAGAAGAAGTTCGAAGAATAGTCATTTTTAAACTTTCTTCATCGATTCTTTTATATTTCTAGCTTATTATTAATTATTATTTTCCAATGAAAGTGATTTAAATGCAAAACCGAACTTCGTTCAATTGTTATTTGCAATAAATGTTTGGAGAAAATGAGTAATTTTTCTGAAAATCCGAAACGTCGTTCTGGTTTCGATAAAAACAAACTTTATCCGATGAAACTATTTTTTCGTTTATTAGTTACGTGGAAGAAATCAAAATTTTGACATCTAGAAGCCAGACTGAAAATTCGTGTTGACCGATGTTATATTTCGTTACTTTTTGTTGTCTCTTCGCGTTCGTCAATCCTTTGCAAATCTCGGCCCACGTGTGATATTGGCACACCTATTTTACCGTGACCATGAATTTCCAATCTTCTTCAATTCCCGAAAGCTAGCCCGTCATGTATCATTCGCGTTAAAAAGATTTATCCATATCCGCAAAGCGTCGGTATCATTCTCTCTCCCTCTCTTTCTCTCTCTCTCTCTCTCTTTATTCTTGAGATACTTCCTCTCCGTTTACCCTGTCGGGTTTTGTTTTGTTTTCCTTACCGAGGGAAAATGTCACGGGAGAAGATGAAACAGTTCTGAGAAAAACAGTAGCTTTTCGCGTCGGTCCGCAGTTTCCAAGTGGGTACATAACTGATATAATATAATATCGCCAAGAACAACAAGCCTGGAGATGTGTACGGAGATGGCGATGGAGATGGATGAACAAACTTGAATGATTGAACCGAATGGAATAACATTAACTCTGCGCTTTTTTTCTCTCTTCTTCTACTCTCTTCTCCGATACTGCCTCTTATTTTAGACCATGGGATCTTTGGAAAATTAAGTACTTCTCAAATTACAGGTTATTTCTATATACCTACCGTTTACCCACACTTTAGATACTCCCCGTAACCTTGACTTTTTTCTCTCTCTCTCTCTCTCTTCATCTTACTATCCGTATATTGTGTTTTCCAAATATTCAACCACACCGCGTGCGGTGTGTTTGTGTTTCACACACGCGCGCACACGTATGGATTTTTATGCCAGCTGTGGTATTACAACCGTGTAATACCGGCTGCTTCTGACCATTTGAAACTGTACGCTATAAGATATTATTTACGACGACGGTTCCGACCGTGCAGTATTCCGTCGTGCATACACCATTACGAATACGCATGTGTGCATACACGTATGGCCAAACAAACAAATATAATCCGCGAGCAAACGGCCGAACCGTCAAGCAATGTAATCCTCTGCTCTCACTCTCGGACATATATTTCATACGTATGCAGAGACAACACCGCAAAAACGTATACACACGTTTCTATACAAACGCTTCGGAGAGGCTGCAGAGGATGATACCGATGCACACATCGGTTAGGATCGTTTTATATTTATGGGGATTTTCTGGATTGACCCGTTAATTGATGGTCTGCACATTTGTGTTGAATTTTTTCAACGTACTTGTTTTTTCCTTCAAACAATATTCAACCCAGCTGTGAGTAAAAAAAAATAAATAAATAAAATATTTACATGTGGGTAAAGTCGCACGTTTTGTTGTACAATACCAACCTACTTGTCGATTTGACCGGGTTTTAAGCAAGTGAAAAAAGATGACAAGCGTATTTGCAATACGAACGACACGCGTATGTTTTTTTAATTTTCAATATTTTTCGTCGTCGCTGTGATCGGATCGTGATTCGAAAACGAAATCTCGTCGTAAGATCGTTGTTCGTCGCAACGGGCTCTGATTAATTTTCGCAGTCTCTCACCCGTCGCGCGTATCGTTACACTTGTATGCAATACCTGTACAGAACGAAGTTACGCGACGGATGCGCGAGCTAACGAGGTGTTAACTATCAACCGGTGTCGCGCGTCTTGTCCGACGTCACTCTCACCGCCACCGTCCGGGTACATACGTGGGTGTAGTAGGCACAGGTACACGTGGGCACTTGCACGTTTCCCATCTATCCGCTTCCGAAAACCGTGCCTGGACCCTGACTCATCTCCGAAAACAAACATTGAACCACGTTATAACTAGAAACTTGAGCGTTTACGTTACACGATGGTGGGTATAATATTTTCTCAACCGCGACGTCGAGAGTTGACCAGTCGATAGATATAATCCTAGATCGTAACCGCTGCTCGACTTAATGGAGGATTCTTTATTGCAACACTCTGCGCTTATTCACATTCAATGGATAATGATTTACCGTACCGAATATTGAAATTCGAACGTTGCTTCTGCTGTGTTTCAGTTGAAGATTTGACTGTAATTTCGAAGCCGAATTCTTTTCAAAGTTATTCGAAAGACCCGAGAAAGACCGCTACCGTAGCTCGGTTTCTCGTTTTAAAATCTCTACCCGGACAACCGCTCGGGTGAAAAGCTCGGATTTCCTTCCCTTCCTCCCCACCGCCTCCGCAAAACCCCGTGAATTATAACCCGTACGCGTGGCTGACATAAATAAAGCGTAAATCTTTTTAAACATTTCGGTTAACGGGAATAATAATAATAGGTGGAATTGTATGGAATGGAACTGTATGGGACGCGGAACATCGTACGGGAAAAGGTGACATCCCCTGACGCCATTTCTCCCCGCATCCCCAACGAATATGACGATTTTTAATTTTTACCGGCGACGGTATTTTGCGTTTGGCGTTTGTCAAACTCGATGAATAGAGAGGAGAAAACGGAAAAACAAAACACTACTTCGGGATACATATGTGTATTGTGAATTTTGAACGCGGCTACGCTTGCCTCGCATCGATAATGCGACGGACAAGGAGACGAGAGGGTGGCAAATTTTTCTTTTTCTTTTCCGATCTCGTGCGAGCGAATTTGCAACAAATTTATATTAAACCTAAATAAAACAAACAGTCTTTGAAAATCTAAATAAATAATAAAAAAAAAAATATGGTGCTCTTAAAGTGGAATTACATGTATTACATATTATTACTTGTAATAACTACAAAACAAATTTGCCCGAGTTGAAAATTGATTGAATTACATAATTTTATAGAGGCTGAAATGTTTTGCAAAAAAAAAAAATTACAATCTTTCGTGACAAGTCAATTTTTACATGACTTCAACCTTAACCTTGAGTAACTTGTGAAGGAGTTTAGTCATCAAAAAATTTCAAGAAATCTTTTCTATAGAGCATTCAATTCCCTACAACATGTATCAGACATTTATGTACATTGCCTCGTTGCTGAACTACAAAATTCAGAAATAACTAAAATTACTTTCACCTGTTAATTAAATGAAAGATGGATAGTGGAAAATGCAATATTGCGTTCAGGAACCACTAAATATTAACATTAAAGGCTCAAGTTATAAAAGGCGTCTTATACTTTCTATTCCTACAATTGGCAAACGTGTAACTTTGAAAACAAAACAGATGGTCGATTTTTTTTTTCTTAGATCACCCTAATATACAATACATACATATACACATATACGGTAAAAAAATTTCTGTCATATGCAGCGTATAACGTGCGTAGAAAACTCGGCAAAATATAACTTTAATCCCGCGTTAGGACGCTGGATGTGGCATTGCCTTTGCAAAACTCCGTCTACCAAACTTGCGAGTTGTTCAATTTATACCCAGAACGACGCGGTGTCAAAGGCAGGTCGCAACCTACCTCTTTTTCCGCTTCACCCTCCTCATCCTCCCCGTCTTCCTTACCCTCCGCCGCTCTCTTTTCACCGAACGTTTTCTTCACTTTTCTCAACTTTACCCCAACTTTGAACTTTACTTTCTGACGTCATGTGTTCTTGGTTCGTTCCTTTTTTATTTCACGCCACTTGTCCATCTCGTCCTTTTCGCTTCACACACGTTAGTCCGTGTATCCATGGCGCGTGTTACGTGTAAAAAAAAAATCGGAAAAAAAATCACACACATCTCTGATTAATTAAAGAAAATTCAGCCGCTGCGCAGCGTTACGGTACCGAGTAACACGTCTCGACGAAACAGTGACGTAAGAGATTGGCATCTCGAGGTTAACCAGCGTGCGAGCAGCAGCCGTCTTACGAGCGTCGCGACGCCAACATCGACGTGTGTAACGCGGAACGATGACGTCGGAGGGAGGAGAAGACTCGAGCTTTGCGAGTAACCGTAAACCTTTGCACCCCTCGTACGATACAACGCGACGCTCGCCGCTGACACCGGCAAAAACGTGCGTTACTACCGACGCGTTAGCGATACGGTAGCTGATACACGCTTGCGGTACATGCGTTATAAGCGAAGGTTAGCTCGGCCCTCTTTCATTTACCCGAATAATACCAATTAACCGGCATCCGTCATGCTCGTTTGGGTATGTCGAGTTAAATGTTTGCGGTTACGTCAACCACGGAGATTACGATTGCACGAATTGGGGTTGTAATAAAAATAGAAGAAAAAATAAAAAAGAAAAGAAAAAACAAAGAAGGGGACCTTACCGAATGTCGGTTGATGACATATGTGTATAAGCTATAGAGTTAGTGTCTCGTTTACGTTTTTACTGCAGGTATATTTTTCGTCGTACTTTGCTAATGCAGAGAGATAGAGATAGAGAAGAAGAAGAAGAAGAAGAAGAATGTAAAATTTGACAGATTGAAATATTTTCCTTTTTCCGTCACAGTCTACGCGGCTTAGTTTTATCGCCGTGATGCGGTCGGCGGAAGTTTGGATCAGACGACGGTTAATCCCGGTTTTACGGTCCTCTCTCACTGATCGCTACACTCCGAAAGACCGACTTCGACGTTTATTTCCCTCCGGATAGGTTATACGAAAATATATATAATATACGTATACACATGCACGTGTGTGTGTGTGTGCGCGCATATAAAAACACTTACATACCTGAGTTGTTTTTTTCTTGATTCGAAGCGCGAAGAGCCTCCCCATCTCTCGTTTTACGTATAATAATTATAATCATTATAGATGGGTTAATGCATAGTCTACGTACACATGTATGCACGTATAACGCGTAGGTATAAACGCAGAGGTACGCGGTGGGATATTTCGCGAGTGCCAGGAAAAATAGATTAACATTACGGCAGACAGTTATAATAGTTGGATATGTAATGCACGTGTGCGTGTGTTGCGTAACCCGCATACAGTGCAGTAGCAGCAGTAGGTACTCTACCTACCTACCTACCTACCTACCATTACGATAATTGAAATCGTGTTTGCTCGCTGGTTTTCGCGGTACACGCGCTCTGCTTCCTGCGCTGCACGTATGCGTGTATTAACGTCCCTTCTATATTTAGGATTGAACCGACTAAGGCTGTGGCTAATAACTAAATCTTGCTTTTATTTTTTTAATTTTATTTTTTATTCTCGATTGTTACAGAACGACAGCGGGCTAGTGGAGACAGATCCAAGTCGAGTTGGCAACATGACAGCTATCAACTCGGTGAGTCCCTCTTTTTCTACGCCCCTCTCACTCTCCATCTTTCTCTCTCTCTCTCTCTCTCGCTTTTTCTTTCCCTTTGTTGTTGCTTTATTCGTGTCCAACGTCACTCGACGTAAACTGGAAGAACAACATTATCATCATCATCATCATCATCGTCGTCGTCGTCGTCGTCGTCAATATCATCAACGTCGACTAATCCATGTTTCCTTTTTGAAGGTGAAGAAAGATAAAAGAATCACGAATGGTCCGTAGTCTCGTATTTATTTCTACTCGATTTTTTTTTTATAATCTTTCTTAACGCACACACGGCGTTAGGTGTGTACCTAACTACATAGGTACGGAGCCAGGCATCACCTTGTCGCGTATATATCCTTCCGGACCTTTTCTATTCCGTCTCGTGCAGCCGGCTGCTTGTGCGAAATCACTCGGGCGATATCATCGCCTCGCGTAAAGTCCAAATCGAAAGCTCGGTCCTATTTCTCATCTCTCTCCGGCCATCGCGTTTTATGGGTATAGGTACATCCCGTACCTTCTCGTAAGGTGTATGTATGTGGATAAAATTTTTTCCAATATAGATTATCTTCGAATGCCTCACTCCTCCGTCGACGAGAGATGGAGGGAGGATCGAGAGGAGATACGGTTGAAGTGGAAAGTGAAAAGACAAAAAGAAATATCACGCGTCTCTTGTTGTACGTTGATATTCGTTTCACATTCGAGCGAGGTGAAACACCGGCGTGTATAACGGGTACAGAGGGGAAACAAAAATAGATTGATCGCATATCAAATGGATTTTCGCTCTTATCGTTGTGAATTTTTTCCTCCAGCCGATGTATCGTGAGAATGAAAAATCATCCGCGTGTATGCGCATAATAATAAACATGTTATGGAAATAATAGTGAAGTCATTTTTATGCCTATAAATTTAAAGAAAGAAATGATTTGAAAAACGAGGGTAGAAATAAACGAAAATGGACAAAAAAGAAAAAAGATGATGACGAGATGCGGAGGAGAGAAAATGGAAAAATCGTCAGTCAAGGAGAGACACGTAGAGATGTATGTTATACGAGAGAGAAGGAATGACGGAGGAAGAGAGAGGGAGAGAGAGAGAGAGAGAGTGCGTGTGTCGGTAGACTCGTCAAGAAACGAGTTTAAATAAAGATCTGGTGTCCTAGCGGTATGTGGGTCAGTCGCAGCAAGAACGGAGAACCGAGAAACGGAGAAGGAGAAGAACTGAGAACGAGGAACGAAAGGCAGTAGAATAAGCACGAGGAGCGTCGGACATTCGCGGTGTGTTACGTAAGGCGGCGTACTTCGGACACATCGGGCTTTGTCACTCGAAGCCTGACTAATTGTAAGCCCGCGAAGACGGGAACCTAAATACTACCTATTATATTATACCCACCTCGCTTCTCGTCTCGTCTATGCTCTTGTCTTGACTGCCGCGTAACGTTCCGAACATGATTGATAAATCACGCTCGCCGAGATGAAATTCAATAATCGTCATTGACTTTGAACATTTTTATAATTGGAATAACGGGATATCGTTGGGAAGAGTTGTTCGTGCAAAGGGTGATATTTTTTTCGGTACCTAAACAAAGCTGCGCACTAGTGTGGTTCTTGATTTAACTTATAAAAAAAAAGAAGAAATTTCATCAGGTGCCACTCGAGAAATGTGCGACAAATACTGAAAACAAAAACTGTCGCAAAACCGGGAAGAGGAAGGAAAATATTTAGAGGTCGCTATCGATTATTGTAATATTTTTTATTTATTTTTATGTCTACATCTTACGGACTTTTGTTTTTCGAATCGTGGTCAAATTAATCATCGTTCAACGAAATCAGTACTGAAAACAAAATGGGGACGATAAGGCGATGCGACGTTCCTATTTCGGTAACGAAAACTGTTATTCAAATTTCTCCGAGACGATTAATCTTTCGGTTAAACGACGAGAACAGCCAACTGCGGAATTGTTGGTCGCAGTTTGCTGTTGATCGGTGAACAATTAATTGGGCCACGATTCGAAAAAAATAAACTAATATGTGTATCAGTCGGTAAGGTGGGCACGTAAAAATTAATAACAAAAATTACTATAATCGGTAGCGACCTCTCCTCCAGGTTTTGCTAAATTTTTTTTGTTTGGTATTTGTCACAAATATTTCGCGTGGCATCTTAAAAAAAGGGAACAAAGTTGAAAAATGAATCACCGTACTGAACAGCGTGTTTTCAATTGGTGGGAATCTTGAATGACCGGAAGCTTTTGCCGAGATGTTGCGAGTACGTCGTTCGTTATCCAAAATCCGCATCGGGAACTCTGACGCGGTTATCTTCGCATCTGCGTCGCAACTTCCGCAGCTTCGTTCGTCGAGTGTAACGATTTTAGAACGACGAGAACTGTGCCGCGTGTAAACCGCAAGAAATTTTGTGAATTTCCGCACCCTCGATATGGATTGTATGCCTGTAATAAGATTCTCTACATAGCTTCGTTTCGAAGTGAATTTTTATGTAACTTAGCGCAGTCGGGGTAGGATTATATAGGGGAAGAGAGGAAAAGACTCTTTTTCTCTAATTATTATTTATGTATACATTTCTCGGTTCTCTCGAACATTCCGCATGGAATAATTATCGGGAGAAAGATTTAAGGGATTTATACGCGGAGAGCGAAACGTCTCCCCTGCTTTACTTCTACCTCCTCCAACTTCTTCATCTTCCTCCAGCCGCCTCTAGTCGTGAAAATAAAAAGCTTTCGCCTCAATTGGGTCGCGCGGGAACGTAAACGAGCAACCCTCCATCCTCCTCCTCCTCCTTCTCCTCCTCCCCCTCCCCCCCCCCCCCCTTGCAGAATCGATGGAAATGGTAATAGTTAACCCTGCAGCCATATAACGGATAAATCCGGTCGTGGGTGCAGACCGTACTAAAAAGGCTGAACAAACCGTTGCAAATCCTTTTCGAACGTCCACTTTTCACGGAACAAAAAAAACAATTCACCGGTTCAGCAAAATTTAGCGGTAATAGCAAAAATTTTCCAAGCAAACCCCGTCGGTGGAAATATATTACGCAGCAATACTCCAACTGTTGCAACAAATATTTTTTTACCCCGAGTATATAAATTTCTTATTTGCATCGCACCGTTGCATCGTAGATTACAGGTATTAGATTTTGCCGATGTAGTCGCGGGGTTGGAAAAGCTGAGAAAAGCCGGCGCGTCGTTGGCGCAACTTGCTTCTATAATTAACTCGGCATTCCTAACCTCCCCTAATGATTTATCACAACGTTCCTCTCCAACGACAGACGCGTCAATTCTTAACCGTTGATAAATTACACCATCGCGAGTGCGTGCCGAACGCTAAGAGCTGCTTTGGCATTTCTTAACGTCTGCTGAGCCGCCGACGACGCTGCGACCTCCGCGAGTATATTCAAGTCGCTCGAATTCAATTCCTTTTCATTACCTTCGCTCTTCGGGAAATCACCTTCTTTTTCCCTTAACGTCCTTCGATTGAAAATTTTCTCTACCATTTCGATTTTCGTTCCCGCATGCCTCTTTCTACCCGTATCCTACATTCAAGCTGAACGTGCATATTCGATAATCAAATCGACAAAAAATAATCTACCGCTATTGATTAATCGAGTGGAGAGTCGGTGTCCAAGATGCATAGACGTGTGTACAGGATGTTCCATTTAATTTTACACGCCGGAATATCTTGCGAACGACGCGTTTGATTGGCAGAGAAAATTTTTTGAAGTGTAAGTTTCACGATTCGAAGATGGCTGTACGCTGTTCTATCCTACGTTTCGTTCGGTGGACGTTTACAAGGTCATTGGTAGGTTAAAATTGCATTTTTATATGAGAACGCGTACTGTGTTTCAACAGATCGAGCAGTTTTGTTCTAATTTGTCGTTCCTACGACATCAATTTTGTTTTTCGAAAACCCGAATCTGTGGAAAAAAGTATACTTTTCCGTTAAAGAAAAAAAAGCAATGCTCATCTTCAAACGACCTTGTAAACGTCCACCGAACGAAAAACACGACAGCACACGTGTGTGCATGCATCGCCCCCTGCGAACCATAAAATTTTCGTTTCAATCATTTTTCTCTGAAACGCTTTGTTCGCAAGATATTCCGTTGTATCGATTTGAATGGGACGCCCTGTATGCATAGATTTTCCGAGTTTCCGGCTAAAGAAACAGATAACGAAAATGGCCGCGTATAGCGGAAATAGGCAGAGAGAGATTGAAGGAACAGGGATCGCTAATATTTGTCTAACAAATGTCCCCCGGGGATATTGGACGATCCGGGGGAGGGTACAGAGTACAGTTACGAATGTACATACACACCGTAGACAAACGTCGAGTGCGAGGTAAGGGAAGAAGGTCGGCCCCCGAAACTCGTCCGTCCGGAAAATAACCCCGGCGAAAACAACCCCGTTTTTTATTCCTTCCAGGCTTTCTCTTTTCATCCAGACTCCGTTTGCCTCCCTCGCGCCCTAAGGACCGCGTTGGCCCAATTCCCGAATCGCGCGGGGTGTGCTTGCCGAGGGACGCGGACGACGGAAGCTTGGCTTTTTGCACCCTGAAAGGGTTCCGGTTGAATTATATAACCTTGCGCGCAGCGGTCGTTGACAAATTTTATCGCTGCACGGGCGAAACGGTCGACACGTTTATTAAAATTCGATTCGATACGACAGGGTTATTAGATTCATCCACTTTTACTTGCCACTCCTGCACGCACCTCGAACTACGGCGTTAGGTATTTGGTGTACCGCGTACCTACCATTGCCCACACGTATCTACCATGGTGGTTCATTTTTTGACTTTCTTTTTTTGCTACTAGAAAAATTTGTAATAAATACCGAAAAAAAGAAACGTCGTAAAACTTGGAGGAGTTGGGAAAGTATTGGTCACAAATTATTCGAGTGGTAGCTTAAAAAAAAAAAAATGAAAGTCAAAAAACGAACCACCCTGATACCTATCTAAACGTAATGCCGATAGATCGATTGTTCGCGGAGAATAGTCAACGACTCAAACTTGCCAGCCTAATGTATTCCTGATAGAGTAATTTTGTCGATTTTTATATCAAGCCTCCGGTTGTGTTGTTCCGTTTTTTCCTTGAATACCTACGTGTTGCTGTTATTACAATGGTTACACAGGTACCTCGGTGTGAATATAATACCTATAAAAAGGAATTACGCGCAAGAGCGGGGTTCGTAACGTCGTTGCAGTCGGCAGCGTCCGCCGTCTGCCAAAGGGAAATTCCGTATTTAATCATGCAACTTCCGGGAGGAGGTGTACCTGTACCTACCTAAGAGTGTGTAATACGTGATATGCAGATCGTCGCCAGACTCGCCCGGCTAATTCGTCGTTTTTCTCTTTCTCTTTCTCTCTCTCTTTCTCCATTTTTCATTCAACGTAGGTAGACGAGAGCGCCATCGGCTGCAGTTTCGCTCTTACGTAGCTGTATATTACGAAGAACTTCGTATAATATAGAACCGACTCTTCAGGCTTCACCTGCTATCGCTGCGAGTTTTTTCTTTCCGGCTGCAGGATTTTTATTGAACATTAATCCCAAGACGTGCCCCTCGAAGCACCGGCTCTTCCCCCGATTATTCTTATATCCATAACCTCCTCCTTCTCCTCCGTCTCCTCCTCTTCCGGTGTAGCAGATTACTAGACCGTACTTTGTAGCATGTATCACTTGGGTATATGGTAGTAGTATAATGTACACTGTATATACATATATATATATATATATATATATATGTTCCCCATTTCCCCATCCTCTGCAGAATTCAATGGAGAAAGACTACAACGAATTTTTTTCTTTCTCTTCAGTTGGTAAAAACGTTTTGTATTAGGTCGATAAATACACGTGGTACACCGAATATGAAAAAGTAGCGAAGAAGACGAAGAGAAGAATCAAAAACATGTTCAAGTAACTACGGAAAACTTCGCACCGTTGTTCTTTTCTGACAAAGTTTGTCATTCGATATGGAATAAAGAGAAAATTTTGCACGTCGGCAGCTCCCTAGTACCTCGGGGTCTCGCGTATAAAAAAGAAAAAGAAAGCGGAACGAAAGTAAAGAGAAAAATCACTTTTTTTTACCCCCGTTTGAGCGTTTAATTTTACGCTCGGTGCATGTATCCGAACCCTTATTCTCCACCACGCGGAGCCTAGGGGTTCCCCTGGGTGTGATTTGCGACGGATATGGAACTCTGCATGCAAGTTTTATGCCCTCTATGGATCGTCGTTTTACGCAAACCTCTCATCCATCCTTCTCTTATACGCGATCGTGCGACCGACCGTGTGTGGGTAATGTGTGTGAAATAAAAATCAGGTTCGAGGAGAGACGTCGAGCGCGTAGGCGCGTTTTAAGTGAAATTCTGCGATTGTCCTGCAGGATAGAAAACAGCAGGCAGGGACCGAGAAGTGTATAAGCGCGGCTGGGTCAAAGGTGAAGGACGCTTGATGCCGCGTATCGACGCAGCAGGGTAGGAGTAGGGTGTATAGTCGACTAGGCAGTCGTCGGTAATGGGGTAGAAACGAATTCAAAGAGCCTCCGTTGAGCTCGAAGGGTTCGCGGAGCGAGGAGGGAAAAACGTATCTCTGCTGCATGGACGAGGGTGGAGAGTGGAAAATTAGTAGGAAGTATAAGGAGAAGACGAAGGATGATTAGAGAATGGAAAAAGTTTGTCATTTCGAAATTTATCAATCAGCTTCGACAATGTTTGTTTTTTTTTTTTTTATTTCGCGCCGCTGCACGGATTGATTTTCGATTTTAGAACATTACTTCTACACGTAGAGACGCGAGGCTGTTCTTCGACATTGATCTGCCGCAGCCTCGAGTTCCGGCTGGACTAACAAAGTCTGACCGCTTGCTCGGGAATCTTTTGCCTCGCCTGATTTAACCCTTTGAGTCATCTGGTTGTCTTATGCCCATGTTTTGTATATTTAGAAAACTTTTCAACATATTTCTTTGCCGTTTCTTTGCTGTTTCTGGATAGTATACTCATAGGTTTTTGATCCTCGAGAGTAATTTTTGCGATATTGTGTAAATTATTATTGTTGGAAGCAAAAATTGATTGAAAAAAATCGTGAAAATTGAAGATGCAATTCATTTACGAGAAAGTTACCCCTCTACACGTTGACACGTTTTACATGAATTATTAGTTTTCGGACTCGCTGATTACGAATCTGAAATCGGGTTTTGAAAATTCAGTAGTAAGCGATCCAATCGGCGACCCCGAAAATCCCTGCGTACAGTTTCGTCACCGTATTCGGTCGAATTCGAAAATTTCGTCCGTCATTTTGAATTTTTGAAATCCGAGTTCAGATTCGTAATCAGTGACCCCAAAAATCACACAATACCCTCTTGTTATAAAAATTGACTCGGCACAATAATGTGTGAGCAAAAGAGTTGAACCCCTCGTTCTGCAGTATGCTCAAAATATACATATTAATAATATCGAAAAGGATTAACGCGGAAATTTTTCATTGGATTTATAATAGCTGCGATGAGTGGTAAGATTATAAAAAGCTGCGAAAAGAGGAGAGGACCTACCGTGATTCTACGATCTAAGGAAGAAGCGTCATTCCTGATCTATCGAGGCGATCACGGACGATTTCTTGCCGCTGCCTCGCTGCTTGGTAGTTTGCCAAAAGGTTATAACTACGTTCGATAATCGACGAACAATTTTGCAGAAGTTGTATCGTGTGTACAGGCCCTGCGTGCCGCGCCACACGGATCAGTCCTAAGAGTCTTCGTCTTTTTCCTCGTCGTCATTTTCTTCTTTTTCTTCTTCTTCTTCTTCTTAGCGCTGGCAGGGGGGTAACTTAATACTTTTTTTGATTCACTCTTGAAGAGGTGGCGAACACGCGCGCCTCATCTTTTTCTCTCTCCCCCGACTCTCTCTCTCAATACTTATAGATACCGTCGCCACGTAGGAGTTTAACAATGTCGCCCACGCCGCAGCTGTTCCCGTCATTCCTTACTTTCCTCTTCGTCAGAACGCCGCGTTGCTACTGAACGACAAACATATCCAACACACACACACGCGCGCGCGCAATAATTTGCAGTTGTGGTTTTGGTTTATTCGACATTTTCCAAATGCTCATCACCGAGATAAACTCACCGGCCTCTCGACTCTCGACGGCTGTTGCATAAGTCGGGTACTCGTTGGTAACTGTGAACCGTACTCTACGTAAGTTCCGAATTCGGCCTGACTGTATTTATGCATGCCTGCAAATATCGCGACGGGTGCAATGGATATGTTTCACTTTAATTCGGGTATCTATGTAGAAATTGCTTTCTCATTAATTACGAGTATAAGCTGCAGCGAGCTTTGCGAATCCCATTATTAGAGCACTTTTAACCCTTTAGCTGCCATTGTACTAGCAAATTATCTACACGGGCAGAACGGCGATTTTTTAAAATATCTTCGCCAATTTTAATCTGAAATTTCGGAAATAATTTGACAAATAGTTAGGCAATCTGAAGAAAGTTTTCGCGGAATAATTTCATTTGAAAGAATTTTGACTCGGGCATCAAAATTGACAAACCTCTATTTTTTAAAATTGCAATTTTTCAAACATTTTGTTTGACGAAAAATTTGAAACGGTTGAGAAAAATAATTCTTTTTTTTTTTTCACTGAGAAAGAGGCTCGGCCGTTAAAGGGTTAATAAAGTCTAGTTGACAAGCTTCGAATATTCGCATGAACCAATAAAATTGACTTCATTGTCGACAATCGAAGGGAGAGTTAAAAAAAAGGCTGTAATAAGTACCCTTTTTTTCTACTTCAAAGACGAAAGCAAGCAATGAATAACCAAGCCACGAAGAAAAGACAGTTTTCTACTTGAAAAAAAAATAAAAAATTCTTGCCGCAGGCAATTAGGTATAAGAGCATTTTTTAATGTTGTTCGTTTAATTGTTGTACACGTTGTACAATCGATACAGCTGGCTGCAACAGTGAACACTGAATATCCAGAGAAGTTGGGTTTCGGTACATTTCAAACTTTCCCGGCATAATTTGAGGGAATCAATACCATTATCGTTGTCATTGTTATTGTTGTTATCATCGATTACAGCATCGACGAACGAGTTTGGCGAATTTTAGAGAGAAACGAGGAACAGTTCGTGGAATAAATGATTTTCGCAAATATTCGCGGGTTATAAAACCAGCCTAAGCACACAAGTTTGCGAACCTGATTGGCGCGTGCAGGTATAGAAATTTGCATATGCATAAGGTATAATCGAGTTGTATCGATTCGAGACAAATTATTATTGTCGAAACTTTATTTAATCCGCCCGTCCAAGAATTATGAATACGGTTTCATTCGGTATACGATTTGTTAGGAATTATCGTGTCTGAATACTGATGAATTATGTAACACAAAATGCAAAAAGTTGATTCTACCGTTACGTTCGGTTAGGCCGTAAATTTAGTGTCTCAGGGGTGGTAATAAATATTTCTGGCGGTTAGCTTCAACTCGAAACAACTCGACCCGACTCAACCCGAACTTCTAATGGAAGAGCAAGATGAAGTTGACAACTTCCTGCACAGTCGTTTCACTTTTACACCACCTCCTAAGCTATTCCGCATTTCCCCTTCGTCCGTTCGTCCATTTTACCAAATTGATATTACACTTATGTACAGCATAAGGTATACACACACGTGCGGTAATATCTTTGCCAATTTCTCGCGTACAAGCACATTTACCACAGACTGCGTTAAAAAAAAAAACCAACTATTTTTTCTTCGAAGTTCAAGTCGAAAATGTTGCCGGAAATGACGAAAACCAAAAAATGCTGCTCAAGTTTCAGCTCTTAATACATGTTAATATTTAGATATGCCTCGTCGCGATTTTCTATTTCCCAATTAATTAACATGGGAAATTTTTTTTTTCTAAATTTGGAATTTTATAACTCTTCAACGCGTTAAGCGTACTGATAGGACCGGAACGAATTTTTTAGGGAATTGAAAGATCTACAAAAATGATCTCTCACGGTCAACCTTTGACCTTAAGTACAGTATAATATGCCTATATTATCATCTACGGCTTTGGCTGTACGGGATTTCAGATAATACCTCAATCATTGAATCCCGCTTATCGTTGGGTTGATACGTTTGTATGATAAACGTTATTCGGCATATTATGATGCACATATACACGTATTACCTGGTACGTACAATATATGTATACGCGGGGTTTAACCGCGTTATATACTTTATATTATTATATGTCTTATACATTTCATCCAATCTTGTACTCGAGGGAGAAAACTATTCCGAGCGAACGTAAAAACTTTCAAACTCCTTCTGTATGCGTATATAAGTGTTCGTGTGTTGTATGTATGCGACAAACAAATTTCTTACGTCAACCTCGCTGATCGACCCTCATGCGTAAATATATCATCGCGAAACGAGATGAATTTTTATTTTTATTCTTTTTCTTCTCTTCTCTTTTTTTCCTTTTTTTTTTTATTCCTTACTCTTTCTTATTGTTGTTAACATACGCAGTTAAGTTGAGGTACCCAACAACTCATAAATACAAAGCTTCATGATTTTCTCTGTACAACACGATACATGTACTATCGTCTATTTTATACGCGAAAGTAACGATTGCTTTTATCTTTCTAACCCTCTTGTCCGTTTAATCGCGGTGAAAAACAAAAACAATTTATATTATAGATTCATTCTTCTCGTCGAGTTGTGTTGAAAATTAAACGGTCCCGTAAAATGCAATATCTATTCATTATTCCCGCATACAGTCATTCTGGATGTAAAAATTTTTGTGAAAAAATCTTCAAGTCAGATTATACCGGAAATTCTCGTCTCCGTAAGGGCGAAACATAGACATTTAAATATTGGAAATAAATTTGTTAATTTCGTTATATCTATATTTATTCTGGTTTCTCTTTCTGTATAGTTATGTAGCTTATTTGAAGTTTGTTTGATGTTGATGTGCAATTTATTGCTTGTATTATACCTCGGCGAGAATTGCAAAGGCGACATCGGGGTTCATTAACTTTTCAAATTAGTCAATATATAAATAGGTATGTATATATTATACAGTGTAGAGTATATGTTTAATATATGTTTATTCACAGACACGGATGGGGGGAACTGGCTGTAAATTATATGCGCGAACTTTTTTTTATTAATATGACATCTAATATACATCTGTGTGTATAAATACGCCTCCACCTCTATCCTCCGCATCGCGCACTCTCTTCCGAGTTGGTTACATTTACCTACATAAATACATATATACACGCACGCACGCACGCACGCGTAGATATAATACGGGGTAGGTTGGCGTACATATTTGCCGTCGGCATATATGTACAAGTATCGATTGACTCGCCTCGCTCTACCTTCTATCGGTGGCGACTCGCCCCCCTGGCGAAGGTGGAAGGGTGGCCGTACAGAGGCGGGCATGGCAAACTCGCGTTCGCCTCCTCCGCACACATCCATACACCTCCGACACTCGTATAACATACTAGGGAGTCGTGGTGGTTGCCTCCTCCACCTCCATATCCACCCCCGCCCCTCGCTTTAAGCCCGGATTTCCAACGCAATTAATGACGGAGCAATGTTTATTCAGGGATTATTAAGTTACTCTGTATATATATATATATATATATATATATATATATATACGTATACACACACACGCACACATGTGCATATACGTATATAGTATGTACATGTATAGTAACGGCACGAGTCTCGAGCGAGCGACGCTTTTCGCCCCTACATGCGTATTTCTATTTCTAGGTAGATGTATTTTTTCCTAATTCCATAATCGCGATTCATTGCAGATATTGACCGAAGCAACGATTTGTTAAAACTGTCGCGATGAAAAAATAAAGGAGCTATAAATTTAATGTAGGATTAATTTAACTATAAGTTGGTGTATAAATTGTTATTATTTTTATTGTTATACTCTTGACTCGAGTGAATTTCTTTCTTTTCGCGAATATTGTCCGTGTATTTTATTTGTCGGAGGAAGATCTCGCGACGTCGTCGTCGGCGTGGGTGAGGGAAAAAGTTATTTGTCTCTTTGCAGGCGAAACTCGCGGGAAGCTTAGGACGTCTAGGTTATACATATAAGATAGGTTGGAGAAGGGAGGAAAGAAAGAAAGAAAGAAAGACAGAAAGAAAGAAAGAAAGAATGAATTGATTGGATTCGAGAACCGAATACATACGTATCGGCTCCAGGCATCGTCTGTGGTTAAGTTATACACCTCGAGTATACCCCGCGTTCTCTGTTATAGATGTGTGGATTTCCCTAATATTATGTTACCGTCTTATCAAAGCGTCGATAGAGTAAGAAAAACAAGAAGGGAAAATAAAAATGATTCACTCGACTTGCAAGTTTTCCCTTTCATATTATTTCACTTTGTATCTTTGTATCCTATTCCTATATTCGATAGAGCTTTTGATGTCAAACGCTCTACTGAACTAACGGGAAAATAAAGAATAAAAACTTACTATTATCCAACGATCAGTTTTTTCCCCTTTTAAGAGGAAGGGGCATAGTTTGGACGGTCTAAAATCATATCTATTTTTATGACTTTTTTTTTTAAATGAAAACGATCGGAGCAATTGAAATTTGAGGGATTTATTGTGTATACTCTCAAGAACATTTTCGAATTTCTTCATTGTAATTGATAATAAAATGGCTTCATTCGGCATATAAGTTAACGACCAAGTTTTGAATCCGGTGGCGCAGATTCACCGGTCAATTTTTATCCGATCCACTTGAAATGTTGACACAATCTTTAAAACGTGTCTATCGATTCGAGCTCGTGGCTAGATTTTTTAATTTAAATCCCAATATATGTATTTTTTATTTTTATTTTTTTTCCACACTTGGGCTACGAGCTCAAACTCGAAAAGAGGTTATGCGCGCAATGCCGCTATTTTCTTATTAATTTCAATGAAAAAATTCCAAAATGTTCTTCAAACTATGAATAATAAACGAATGCCCTAAGAATGAAATTTCTCCAAGAGTTTTCATTTTCTTTTAAAAAAAAACTCGTAAAAATAAGTATAATTTTAGGCCCCTCCCCCACCTTAATACAAAAGCACGTTACGAATAGACGAATTACTTGGTTTCTGCGCCAACTGCCATTAACGTAAAAACAATCTCTCTCCGGACGTTAACTCGAAAGCTCGCGTTTTCTTTGAACATACACTATTTCGCCCTACATTTTCCGTGCTTCGCTGTACTTGCTTTATTACCCTGTAACCCAAAGTTGCAATATATTATGTAACGGGTACATGATGCGTTGCCGTACGTATATATATAGAAAGGCTGCAGCAATTATTTACGCGGATCGAGCATCGAGGTAGGAATCCGAAATAGAACGCTTATCAAAGGAGACCTTCGAGATCCTCTTGGCTATTGATCTTTTCGATGTAGCAACCCGATTGTCTCTCTCGTCGCTTGCTCTCCTTTTGCACGACGCGACGACCAGAATTTCCAAAGGCCACGACGTCGCCTCGCCTCGTCTCGCGGTTACGTCAACGACGACGACGACGACGACGACGACGACGACGATGGGATCACACGGCCGCCATGCGCCATCCGGCCTAAACGTTAAACTCGAGACTAGGTATACCCAACACTGTCTGTCGCGAGCCACGCCGAACATTTTTCCCAAAGCCCGAGACGCTTCCCTTTGATCCATGGATCCTGTTATTGTTTTTCTCGCACAGACCAGACTTACGTTATACTCACGTCAATTATAGTATCATAGCTTGTGGTAAGCAAGGCCGTCCCGCATTCGCATTCGTGCTAATACTTCGCTCAAATGTTACCAACATCTCGCAAATCCACAGACGCTTCAAGCTTGAACCTAGGTTTCGCTGGGCTATTTTTTTATTTACTTTGTTTTTTCCAATCTGCCATCCTTCGAGACAGGACTACGGTCGTTTTGTTTATGTTTCATCTCATTCGTATACGTAGGAATATTGTACGTATATTATGTGTGTACAATATACTTATACACGCCTGCGTAGGCAATCTCGGGTAGTTGTGAAAACGTTGAAACAGTACGCACAAAGCGAGCAAGAGTCGATTGAATATTTTTCCATTCATGAGATTTTTACTCTACGTAAAAATTGTCGGATGTTGGGGACGTTTCGATTCGAGGCCGCCTTCGACGTCGTCGCCTTAGAATTCAAATTCTATACGGCATGCGAATAGTAGTAAGTAAACCTTCCTCGCCTGGTTATAGATGCGTGCATCGACAAATATCTATACAACTTGTCGCCGCATGGCGGTAGCCGCCATTGCAGTTCTACCTATATTTCCGATTTCCATTTCCTCCCTCGAGCCGTTTTGTTGTATACGTATGTGTGTATGTACATATATATATACACACACACATATATATATATATCCCACGGCACTTCATACGAGACAGAATATCGTTCGTATTTCCCGCTTCGGTTAAAACGTACGTATTACATACTTAACGCGCGATACGTACGCGCGGTGATTGTAATTGCATAGATCATAAATATATATCATTGAAGAATGTCACATAAAATTGGAAGGTTTTTATCGCATGATAAAATGTGCTTGTATTTTATACGTATATCGTTACGGAAGATAATTTAACATATGTATGAGGGTGTTTCGGGTGAAAATAATTTGCGATTTTCCACCGTGGCACTTCCTAAAAAGTTTGTTTAGGTAAAAAACAAAATTCTGTAAAAATATGAGCGTTCTACGGTGTGTGGGAGAACACGCTCAGTTGATTTTGTTAATTTATACATTTGGGTCCGCTACCCTAGTATAGTAAAATTTGTTCTATTCCATTCTATTCCATTCTCTTTTCGAGCGCATCCCGCATCTCCCCATCAGCTCCTTTCCTCGCCGTCCATTACAAACATATGTGTATATAATATGTATACATATATATAGATATACACATATATACCTGTCGCGTTTATACCTCTGCCAGCAGCCACTACTTCTTAGGATTATTGAATTTTCTGTCATTTCCAGAAGAAGCTTGCGCGCTCGATTTATTTTCCACCCCTCCGTTTATATACGTTGCCTACCCAAAGATGTATGTACCTACGCACATAGATTGCATATACCTGTGCATGTAAGAAGAATGAAAGAACGGCTAGGTGAGGGAGGGAGGGGGGTATAACGGTTCCATGCACGTGTATGATGAAATATATCTATAGATATATGATAGGGATGATCGAGGAAATATGAATGGTAAAAAACTTCGCAACCGAAGAAGAAAAGGAGAACGTGCATTGTATAGTTATGCTGCTGCCAGTTCGCAGCTCTCATCCTGCAATTACCCGTATCAATTTTCACATTTTCCGATACGTAAATTATAGGCACGGAAGACGCGTCAAGTTTTCCCACCGCCTCGCCCTTCGCCGCTGCACGTATTCACAATGTACGTACATAGGTATACAATGTCAGGTTGAAGGTACGTATCGCACGTGAACGTACGTAGTCGTAGGTACGTGGCACTTCGGCTTGCGCAGCTACGCGAGAGCAGGTGTAATATCGACGAAAGACGACCTATCCCAATCTCGACTCTAAAAAGTGACAGTTGAATAATTGCATCGTTAACATCGCACCTTGGCGTCAATGACGACACAGCTCAGAAATTCGTACTTTTTTAGCCGAGACCGTGCATGGATTTGTAAAGTTGGAATCTAATAATCCGAACGCTTTTCAAATGATTTAAGAAGCTGTGAGAAAACCTTTCACCACAAACGGTTCACTTCGTAGAACAACGGGTAACTTTCTTAACAACATGTAAAGATTTTATTCATAGTTATTCGATTCTGTTGAAAAATTGCAATTTTTAAGCTGCAACGATATCGAAGCCGATGTACGAAACGTTGTGTTTCGCCATAATCAATTTTCTGCGCAGGTTGAAGCAATCGGGTAATCGTAGACAATTATGAGTGAAGGGTAATAAATTTCCCAGTTCAAACGAGTTGATTATTCTCCATAGCTTCTTGTTACTTACTACGTACATTGTTTGGAACAAAGGGGTTCCAGTGTGATAAAAAAAAAAGAAAAGAAAAGAAAAGAAAAGGGAACGAAAGTTCGTGGCTATAAAGAAATATCCTGCAGAATTACAAGGACAGTGATAATACCGCGATACGAATATATTGTGCACCCTTGGATCTCGGTACACTTTATCGCGTATGTGCAGGGAGAAGAAGAATTATCGAAGAAATCGTTACATGTATTTGCGAGTCCGCATCGTAGCATGACGAATGTTATAAATCAGAGGTTTTCCGGTTCCTCGATGCGTTATCATCGGTATCGGGGTGGGTAGTCACCCGTTAGAAAGTGCGAGCAGTTGGTTCAGGAATCACTATAAATGGTAATGGAGAGAGCTGCGAGCTTGCACTCTACTCTCCTCTCTCCTCTCCTCTCCTCTCCTCTCCTCTCCTCTCCTCTCCTCGCCTCTCTTCTTCGCTCCGCTTTCAACCCCCATCGGCATTCGGCGAAGCCGAGGCGCAGGGCTGCTGGTTTGAAAATGTAATATTTCTTCCAACTCTAGCGTAAATAATACCGATTCGTGGTATATATAACGTATACCTATTCACACCGCACTCAAACCGCGCAGAGCAGCATCACCCCCCTATTATAGCCATACACATAGGCAAAATCGTGAAATTCGTACAGACAGAACTGACTGACTGGGGTAGATATTATATAACGCGTATTCATTTTACGTACACGAAAAAATACGTGTGTTGCACAGTGCAGTGAAAAATTGACAAACAGAACCGGCTTGATTGCAATTGCAAAAACTAAAATATCCAATGCTGTTATACCTTGGGTGGTTTTTATTATCAAATTTTTCGAATTTTGACTTGGATAGGTATATTTTAACAAAATAGCAGCATCAACGCTGATTGATTTGTCAAACGTGTACATTGTTTGCAAATACTTAGTCCGACGATCGATACGACCTGTGTACAACTGAATGTTGCGTATAAATTTCTACGGGTGTACACGTAAAAATAAATAAAAAATGCTACAATCATTTTTAGCGACCTCTAAATATTTTCCTACTTCCTCCGGGTTTTACGACAATTTGTTTGTTCGGTACGTGTCGCAAATTTTTCCGGTAGCTCCTTAAAATAAAAAGAAAATAAAAAAAAAAGTTGAAAAATGAACCACCCTAATAACGCATGCGTGAAAAATATGGATAAACGGAGGGAAAAAAAGCAACCTGCCGATATGGCGGCAAGCCAGTTTTCCCATTGAAGCGAATAACGGTTTAGACGCAGGGTAGTGATTCGTATAAGTGAGCCTTAGAGCAATTCCGCTGAACACGGTGAATACCACCTGTTATACCTCTGCATACGTATTGTTTATTTTTTCGCCGGCGTCCGTATAGGTATAATAAGGAAGGCTGAGGCGGATACTCGAAGCTCGGTGGGGTCGTAATTCCGTAGTATACCTTCCAGGAATCAATCGGTCAATAGCATGTACATATCTACGTCGCCCCCTTTTCTTTTATTCTCTTTCTTCTCGTACACCAAGGTTTCATCAATGACTCGTCGTTTTACGCACGCAATACAACGTACACCGTTACGGATATTTAAATACATTCTCGTTTCTACAAATAAATTCAATTATTCTTTTATTTATTTATTCGCTCGTCATTACCTCATTTCTTACCTTTCAAATATTCGAACGTACGTGAATTATGAGAGTTCCTACAAGTTGCGCGATGGACGGAGCTTTTTTACCTTGAATAATAACAACAACAATAATAATAATGATAATATTTATCGGTTTACAGCTGATGAAATTTAACGATAATCATTTTCGTTCGTTGCTTGTCAAACAACTCGAATCGGATGTAAATCTTGTGTTCGTCTTAGTTATATGATGAGATAAGGAAGAGACGTAGAAAGAACGTAAATTTGAGCGACGTGTAAGAAATGGCCGACGAGCTAAAACTATCCATGCATCCTTCTATTTGTGTATCAGGTACCCGTTTAAAGGTGCGTACATACGTGATATGTATAACACTTGTGTAACCCTCCCACTCGCGCCGAGGCTTGGACAGTCGCAAAAAGCTCTTTTTACGAATACAATATCGTGTAGCGAGTCGGTTTACGCATGTGCATGGGTAGGTGGGTACGAGGTACGAGGTACGAGGTATGAGGTATAGTATAATACAAGGGGAGGCGTTGAAAGGTCGAGAATCGCACCTGCATTATGCAACAGTCCCGCAGGCGTTCGCCTCCCGACCATCTCATCCCGTCCCGCATTTCCAAACCCTGACTCAAAAGCGTGGCACTAAATCTCGGGGTTGCCCCTCCCTCCCTCCCTCCTGTCGTCTTACTCGATACCTTCATTACCTCAAAAATCAGCAACTCAAAAAATCCCCCTGTACCAAATTTCTTCTAAATTCGTTCGGTAGATTTGATGTGCCCCCGAAAGGGTTGAATTTGAAACTCCGCCCTTTTCGGGGCACGGGCTAGAGTTGAGATAAAAATCTGAAATAATTGGAGAATTATCTTTAAATTATCTGAACATTCGAAAATGACCTTTTCAAGTACCTAGGTGTATGAACGAACGACTTGCCGCATGCAAGACTTGCGATAACCTTGTTCTTTTAAAATCTACTATATTCCGCCGGACGCGAACTTCAAATGCCTCGGTAGCATTTAGCACTTCGCTCCCTTATTGTAATACAAGGACCGTTGCATTCCGCGTCGAAATCGCGGTGTAACGATACCGTGTCCATCGGACTAAGTTCCGACAAGTTACGTTTTCAACTTTGTCTGCAAGTGTAACCGGTTCGCGGTTCGTTATCTATAAGAGCAGTTCGCGATGTCTCATTGTGTCACCTCCAGTTACCGTTTGCAACCGAGCCTGTGGTCGGTCAACATTCATCATCCCGCTTTCTCTTGATCGGAAAACCTTGCGTTGACTTCGTCCGTGAAGTTGGTAAGGATATTGTGATGATTCAACGTTTCGGAATAACAGTTTTTTCACAGTGCAGGGATGTCTGAAATTCAATAAATCATACCATAAGGTGAAATTTATTCATGTTTCGTGACGTCAACGTTACCAACTTCAGCCTCGTCAATTGACTTCGTCTAACCAGCGTTTTTCTTTTCTAAACATTTTCTGGCATTGTTGACGCAGACGTATAATCGTTGCAAAAATGGCCCAACACGACGTGAGAAAGGAGGGGTAGAGAGGAGGAGGGAAAGCAATTTCTCTCTCGAGTCCCGTAGGGTTGGACGGAAGGAGTGGGCGAGCTTTAAGCGGCTTTCGAAGGGCGGCGAGAGGATGAAGGTTTCGTTCCTCCCTCGATTCTCGGCGAAGGTGGATAGGCGGCGGGCGGTAGGTGGTAGGTTGGTAGGTTGGTAGGTTGATGGGCCGGTAGGTATAAGCCGTCCAGGTACGTCGGTACTTCACCCCGTGGGTGAAGAGAGGCGCCTGTGTTTCCCTAGCAATGCTAATATTTGCCATTCGATTCGACCGGCAGCGCAGATGCGAGCGGTATCACCGCCATCATGGCCGCCCGTTTTCGGCTTCGTACACACGCAAACACACACGCACAGCTACCCAGACACGTATTTATTTGTTTCGTTCACGCGCTGGAAAATCCGGAGTGGATGAGAGATTCTAAGGGAGCTTTAAATCACTTTGCCGAGGCTTTGATCATCAATTTTCCCTACAACTAGCATTGGCTGAAAACAAGCTGTTGCGTCGCAAAACCCTCGATCGCTAGCTCTTGAAAGATAATTTATAATCACACGTCATCTGGTTCCCAAGTGTTGCCTGCCAACTTTCACTAGCTACACGTTTTAATTAAGATAGGTCGATTCGTAAGATTACTTTAATCGTAAATATAATCTCAGGCATTAGTAAGCATACCTGCAAGCACTAGACCGTTCGTAAAGTTATTCAACAATTTTCTACCACTCCCACGACTTTGCTTCTCTCAAGCTTTCCTACAATTTCGAACAAGTTAGTCGTCCAATGTCCACCCGACTTGTTATCCTCATTCTCATTTGTGTAACAATATAGCATTTCGAACTTCACACGGAGAGAATAAAAGAGCAGGTTTCACTAAAAACTGCCGGAAAAGACGGACGCATCACGTTTTTTGGTAAAACGTACTTCGGAAAATGCAGAATTTACTCTAGAAAGGGTGAAAACCACTGTGCGCGGAGTAAAATCTACTACATTTATAGTGAGGAAATATAGTTGCCATGGGTATGTTTTATCAAAAAACCTCGATGTTTCCCTCTTTTCCTACAGTTTTGAGTAGAATCTTCCCCTTCTCTTCTCTCCGTGCATGTCACCAATCTATCTACCATACAATACCAACTCGTTGAATATATTCGTTACTATTTTTAATCGCTATCGATATTATTCCAACCCCAACACCCGTAATCCCTGAATTGGTATTACAGGAGTTGACGTGAACCACAAGTATACCTACGCATTCGCACGACGTACAACACCACTAGAGGAATATGACTTGTAGGTACGTACGTATGCCGCAAGAGCGTACATGAAAAGTATAACTTTTTCATTTCCGCGTCGCTTCCGCAGCGGCGGAGTGTCACGTCGGTTTGCGGGGAATATCTTTCTACGCGAGGTTCTTGAATAAACATGCGCACCACCCTCGCTGAACGAGGAGGAAGACGGCGCCATGTATAAAAGAGAGATTCTCCTCGCTAGCCGGGGGGGCGGGCCTTCCGAGCCTCTGACCTTAACCACCGTCGGCTATACGTATATAGCATATAACTCTGTGTGTATAATGTGCATTTATACGAGTACCGGTGGGAACAAAAGAAACCGCTCCGGCAGTGATAAGACTAGGGCACGGCATCCGTCTACATTTAACTTAATTACCCTTCACGCTCCAAGTTCTCGCATTATATTGCAGAGAAAAGAATACAAGTGACAGTAAAAACTAATTAGAACTGTATACGTATATTACACGAAGAATATTTTACCATGGTACATACGAGTATATACAAGGAACCCCGTGAATTTCTCGCTGATTGGAAAAATGCTCATCCTTTCGTCTAGTTTCTCTCTCCGTCGATTCGGAAAGAAGGAAAATTATCGCAGATTTTTGCCTCGCGTTGTAATCAAGCAGGCGACGAGGTCGAAAATTTTTCACATTCGCGTAGCTGAGAATAGTAGGGCGTGTTTGCAGGCGTAGGTTTATTGCGGGTAAGACGTGGGCGGAAAGGGATGATACGCAGGTATAAAACGAAGCTCAACCGCCGAAGGGGTTGCTGCACGCATCTCTTCTCGTTAAGTATGCAGCAAGTATTGGGAGGATACGGACTCATTGTCAGAGGCGCAGCCCTGAGGCATCAAAAATATGTCGCAACGACGACGACGACGATGACGTCCCCCTCGTCTGCATTTAACCGTATACCTAGTTGCCTACCTCGTTATCAATTACCGGTCAATGGGTGGATGAACGCGTTTCTTTGTTTATTCAACTTTTTTCTTATTTCCATATCTCTTTGTTAGGCGGCGTCTATACGCGATTCCATGCGGTTTTTATATCCGCATTATTTTTATACTTCCGTTGATGAAATCTAGACCCGTGAGGAAGAGCCGGTTACAGGTCCGTACGTACGTATCCGTGTGAGTAAATAAAAAGACCCAACCGACGTTTGGCGGGCTATAAAGAGAGAACCTTTGGGGTTGTTCAATGGCGTGGGTGGGTGCATAACTCCGTGCGGATAGAGAAAGCTTGGCTTTCTTTTCGAGACGAGAATTACGACTTGTAGGTAATCCGTAAAAAGGTGACGAAACACAATAATGAGAGAAAGAGAAGCAAGAGTCGGAACGATCGTTTTCTTAATTACAAGCTTCGCGATTAAGTAACCCTTACTTATGTGTATAATACTCGTATACTTACTTACTACTTACCCATGTAAACCCTCATTGTCAGCTTGAATAACCGTAAGTTTCGGTACTATCGTACATGTCGAAACGACTCGACTTGAGACGTTGCGGTACGTTTGCCACCAAATTGTCGCATGAACTGGAGATATGTACTATACGTATGTATATATCTCGTCGGAGAATAAAAATCAAATCATAAAAAATGTTTCCTCATTTTTATAATCGTTATATTTACCGGTTTAATTGAATTTCGCGAAGCTTGTGATTTTTCTCATCCGCGTAACATGATTTAAGGTATATAGGTACATACCTACCGTAATATCTCTCTCTCCCAGAGGCAAATTTAACATCCAGAATTCGTTCCGGATTTTGTATAACTTTATCTTCGTATTGTGATTATTATTTCCATTGTACAGCCTACCTGCGTGACTGTGTAGGTATTCAAATAATATATATAGGTATTTAAAGTATATATTCTCGCTTGTATTATACGCCGTTCCACGGAGATGTGTACAAGCTATGCGATTCACACATATATATATAATATTTTTTAATACGCGTAGGTATATTATTAAAGTGAAAGATCGACGAGGCGTGAAGCGCGCGGGCTAAAATGACGCCTACGTAATTTCGTCCCTCGTCCCTCGCCGCGGTTCTCCGAGAGAATGTATCGTCGAGCTTACCCCCGACACTCTGCATATTTGAAAAGGCTTTGCGAGGTTAGTCGATTAAGGACCGGGTTCGGCCGGCTTCCACCTGACGCACGCACCACTCGATTTAATGTCGGTGTAATTTATTATTTTCACAAGTGAAAACGCCACGTGTACGATTACATTCTTATTTTGTTCGATAGAATTTTTACAAGAAAAATCCGTATCGGCAAACGCTCGCATTTTTTAAGATTTAAACTCGCAAAGATTGATTATCGGTCCTATGTCTACCTATAGATTGTTGTCAGAGATCTACGAAGATCGAAGAAGTGGCTACCCGTACGTATAATATAAACAATCGATCGCGTAAAACCATCCATTTCGCTTTGCTCTACAACAGGGCGGGATACCCAGACACGGAACTTTGCAATTCGGTTTCGCACAGTCGTATAAACTTTAACCGTAAAACGGGAGCATGCGCAGGTGCATTTCGCTACTACGGTTTATACGTCGTATATGGCCTGATCCTCGTTATCGAAAGTTGTAATTTTAACCATACGGATAACATAATGTAATAATAATTATACCGACCTTAGCGCAATTTTAATACTTCTGTCGCAGGGGCGAAATAGAAAAAAAAACGCGGCATTTGTATGCCTCTCTTCCAGAGGACAGACTTGTGTTTTTGATTTTTGAGTTTAGTTTCGATTATTGATTTTTTTTCTTCTTCGCACTGTTCTCCACTGTCGTATAGGTTTATTTGGCGAATCAACGAGGGAACGATGTCGGCATAGTACGCGACGACGAGGCCCGGGCTCCATACCCTCGCTTTCTCGCGTGACTGGGACATTGGCGAGAAGCTAATCGTCCTCCTCGGCCCTGTTATTAGCTGTCGCGGTGGCCGAAATTATCAACGTAACGGGGAACCCCGAGCTCCCCTCCATTCCCTCCATCCCTCTTCCTCCCTCTCTCTCTCACTCTCACTCTCTCAGGCTCAATCGCCGATTGCACCTTGCCACCTGACGCTCCGCCGTGCCTCGAAACGCAAGCCCTTATAGATCCCCCCTCTCGCTTTTCCCCTTTTAGAAACACGCAGGGCTGGCCAATTAGGCCTGGCAATACAGCTCGCTAACAATAAGTGCAGTGATATAAAGATGTAAGGACATCCCGGGGACACGAAATTATCAGGAACCTTGCAATTTCTGTAATACAATCGACGTTATACCTGATAAACTGATTTCATTGCGGTATTTATTTGTTTTACTTTTTTTTTTCTCTTTCATTCTTTCGGTGAAATTGTCGCGTTTGAGTTGATAATTTTATTTCACATAAACGCTTGTAGGCGTTCAACCTCCGGTATCATTTCAAATTGCTATCACCGCAGTCGAACGAACTTCACTGGCCATTTAAGATAACCGTTTCGTTTCATCGCGCTGCAATGACATTATTTGCAATACGGGATTGCTAATTTGGTGCCGTGCCTATTGAAGTATTCGTACTTACACGATACTACAAAACTATTAGACATAGCCGTACGTAATCGCGAACATTTTTGTAGATCGTCATCATCGAGACGTTGAAACCTCTCGAACGTAACTTAATTCCTCTTACTGTAAGAGTTTAATCAGCATTCCCATAAGTGCGTGATCATCCCCTTACAACCTGATTTACAAATATATTTATACAGTTCCAAAACTATTCATCCGGTTGTAACGAAATGTAATTTAAAACTTGACCGGACGTCGTAGTTATCTGCAGAATAAAAAAACAATCAAAATCGATTCGATAGTACCGGAGTTACGAGCGAACATACGTCAGAAAAATTCATATCATGTTGTCGAAGAGAAGGAAAACTAGATACCTGTAGACGAAATGTTACCTAGCGAGGAAACTCGACGAGCGTTTCGTCACACGGAATGAAACTGCCGAGTATGTATATACACACCCACACACATGTACATGTACATATATATATATATATATGTATATGTATATGTATAGCAGTAGGTATCCGGTGGACGGTGGGCAGTTTGATTGATCGCCTTGTTCGGTGATCAATGTCTTTCCCCCTCCTCCTCCTCTCCGAAAGATCTCGGCCTCGCTTTATCATCCCCTCTCGCTCTCACCCTCCCTCCTCTTTGCTTCCGCAAATTCAGGCCTGGAATACATAACCGATTCGCAAGTGTTCAATCAGGACGCTTCGCACAGGTAGACGCGTACTCGGCTACCTTGCACATCCAAAGGCCGGTCCGGCTCCGGCATCGATCGGATCTACCCGAGCGTGTAACGGACGTTGCATATTGCCCTAATCTGCAGATGCGCGATCGGCCCCCGAGCTTTGACGGATCGCTTTTTCCACCCACGCGTAGCGCGCGCACGACGTGTGTGAAAAATCTTGGAAACGATTAATTACTTTGCTGCACCTCTTGCGTACAATATATCGTATCGTATCGCATCGGGATTTTTGTTTCCGCCCCCGTCCTCCCCGCCTATCTTTTTCTTTGCAGTTTTCGTTTCTTTTCCTTCGTCCCTCGTGACGCGAGATATTCTCGTCACGTACGTACCTCTACGCATGGATAAATGGGTTTTGCGCTCTGCAAGACTCGAATCGTATACGAAGAAAGATGCGGGGCTCAGGTTTCAGGACTCGCGGTGGCGAACAATCGCGGCGGTACAACTTTCGACTCGGCGATTATAGAATTACCCTACAGTTTCGTCTCGGGACGCGGAGCTATTGCATCTTTCGTATTTACACACACGCATGCCCGATAAAAAGGGACGATTATCGATCGCATCCCCGTTCTCTTCCCGTCAAATAAGCACAGCTAGGCGGAATCGAATCGGATTAGAACCGGCCGCTGATTTTCTATAGCCGCACGCGACATTCCCGACTCCCAGCTTTTCCTCCTCCTCCTCCTCCTCCTCCTCCTCCTTCTTCTTTTCACAAGAATTTCTAAGCCCTCTGAGCTTCCGTCACGTTTCAGGCTTTGACGGGTTTTCCCACATCTCGCGTCTCGCGGCCGCGGTCTCATCGTGGTAAATAAAATCTCGATACAACCGGACGGATGTTCCATGCGCGCGTGTGTGCGCGCATATCGTGTGTGAGTATGCGCGTGTATGCGCGTATGTACGGTATGTCGACGCCGTTGTAACGTCCCGTGGTATTGAATATTTCGCGGCTGCTGATAGGTGCTGCTGGGTAGGTACAGAAAATTTCACCACCGCGCTCTGCAGGGTTCAAGCGAAGCGTAAATTTCCCAACGAATCGAACGCCGACGACAATGGACAATCCACCTCTATTTTTCCTCTCTCCTCTTCCCTCTTCCCTATTTTCTGCTCCACTCCTTCCACCGAGCGAACCCTTCGTCGAAATATATTCGAGTATCCAGCTTCAACGAGCCGAGGGGTTCGCCCAGCAATCGGCACCAGCTTGACCAATTATTACGCGAATCGGCGACGCGTTCATCCGGAGAACAACCCGGGATTAAAGGCGTATTTCGGAGCCTTTTGATTGGCGTTGATCCCGTCGTATCCTGGCGGATATAACGCTACGATTATCTGCCCCATAGACCTTGTAGAAATTTATCTTTACGGATACTCAGTTTGCGAAAATCTGCAGTCACTGGGTCGACTCGTTGGAATATACACTGGAGAAATTTCAAATTTTTTTACATTATCTGGAAAAATTCAGTAAAACAGGTGTCGTTAAAAAAACTGTTTTAATATTGTTGGAATTATGAAAAACGAGATACGCGTAACCATTTTGCGCTATCGTCGATCCTTTTTTGGTTTTTGCAAAATCAGTTTGCGAGATTTACTCTACTTTTTTAGTTAAACAAGGCTTTAACATCGATTTATCGTTGCACGAACATTAAATTATCGCAACAGTTACAAGAAAATATAGCAACAGCGATCGTAATGAGAACGAATAGTAACGGATACTAGACTTTCCGGTAACGGCTAGAAAACTAATTTTCATTTTCTACCTGGAACTATATTTTTCGATTCCGGTAAAAAATGATAATAATTAAGGACCGAGCGATAACCGGAACTAAAAATTTCTCTCAGTGTAGATTGGAGCTTCGTTATATGGCGGCAGTCGATTGCCTCGCTTCTCGGCAGACTCGTTTGCGCTTTTTATTCCTTTTCTCGTCTTGATAGCGAAATTCGGGCTTCTAAGGAGCGATTCCGTGCCAGCTAGCTTCTCCATTTGCACCTCGCCGAGTTTAGGTACACTGAGAGAGCAGAGACGCGGGCTGAGATTCGGTTTCAGGGCGGAGTTACGGTCCGCAACTCTTGGGAGGCTGACGAGTATTTGCCGTTGTTTACTCAGCATCGGCTTCTCGGGCAGCTTCTCGCTCCACCTACAGCGTCTTCCAACCCCATCGTTTTCTCCAGCCTTCTCGCTCCTTCTCGCTCCCTCGTCTCGTTCTTATCCTACGCTCGGTCGATGGTTCCGGACGACCTCGACTTTTTATTACCTCGGAACATTTTCGTCAACAACTCGGTCGTAAAGTCAAACGACGTAGGAAGAAGCGCGGAAAGTTGACGCGAAAGGATTCCAGGGGCGGTGCAACCGCTGCCTGCCGGTAAAAGTTATTGCTAATTCTCTCCGATATATATATATCAGGGTAGTCCAAGGAAATCTAGTTATTTTATTTCAAAGTCACACGTTTGATAGTTGTAGGAATAGGAATTTGACCGGTCTATGTCAATATCATATTTAGCGGCTCCTGGACGTTATCTTACATTTTCCATTTAATCAACAGGCGAGAATAATTTTAGTTGTTTTGTGAATCTTGTAGCTCAGTAATGAAGCAATGTACACAAATGTCTGATACATATTTTTCCATGGAATTCAATGCACCAGAAAACAGGTTTCCCGTAATATTTTGATAACTCAAAAAGAAACTCTGTCCTCAATCAGGGATCGAACCGTACCACGGATCGTCAGCGTTTGCCTTACTCCGGCATTTCGGATTACCGGCAGGAAGTGACGCGAATACGAATCCTCGTCAGCACGTCGAGTAAACAAGTCGGATGTTCTAAGTTGGAACTCGGTAGTAACCCCATCATCGATCTTTATTGCTGACTTTGGCGGGAGCGCCGCTGCGTCTTTGGTGGTTATCTTATTCCCGAGGAGGAGGAAGAAGAAAACTTTTCCTCTTCACCGGAGTGCAGGAAGAACTCTCCTCATCTCCACGTACGTGCGCCGGCCACACAATTTTATCGTCTCACGTACGCGCGTCGCGTATCAAGGGCCCCGACTTTGTCTCCATGTGCCGTTTGTCATATTTTACTATATTTGTATGCCCGTTCGGACATCGCGAAAGTGCGCATCGAAATCAATCGGTGTGCCGTAGCGATACCGCGACTACATCTCGCAGCCTCGCATGGGTTTCCCAGCGCAGGGTTTCGCCCATAATATTGATTTCACGTGTTGTCGGGCGGACGATGATAGAAAAGCGGCTGAATGCGTAACGCACTTGCGTTAATATTTTTAATTTCCCATCCTCGAGTCCCTCGGTCCTCGAAACGGTGCTCGACCATGCAGCAAATTACATATTATACGGCCGTTCGACGGAGGAGGCCAATTAGCGAGATGGAAAATGGTTTGCAGTCGAGAGTAGGCGGAGAGATGAGAGTCGAGTAATTCGCAAAAAGGTATAATAATAACAACCATGCACGTACTACACACAGGTACGTACCTACGTAACGGAAAAAAATTTAATACGCCTGTCTAGCGTACGTGCGTACGTATAATACGTTATACGTACCATAATTCAACGAGTATACGCGAGTTGGAAATATTCGGATAAAAATCCACTCGCCGTGCATACACCGACCAATATCGGATTTTATTGCTCGGATATGAATTCGGCTTTTGAACATTGTTCCCACGTTACCGAACTCTGCGGATCTGACAGAGGCCTAGTAAACACACGGACCTACGGCCGCGTTGGCAACAGCAAAAAAGGGCGAACGGTATTGACTGTATTTGGTTATGGCGTAACGACGCAAAGTCGGTGCGTGCGTTCCGTACCATGCTCGTGACCCGGAAGCGGCGGGACCTTGCGTTATTTTGCAAGGAATTCGAGTATGACGCGACGACTCGTGCAGAACGCGTTATCGGCAGGTGTAAGGACTGCGGAAGTTTCAATCAGCGAATACCGGAGCACTCTCTCTTACGTAATTCGTCCCCTGAACTTGGACCCTCGTGAATAATCGAGCGTCGTGTCTCTTGGATCTCGAACGTATCTGATACCATGGATGCCTTCTTGACCCCCGACTCGTCTGATTTCAGGGTCCGGTCGGGGAGGTGGGTGGCGTGAGACTGCCGTTGCAATCCCTGCACGGGTATGGCTCCGTGTTCATGTACTCGGCCTCCATGAGCAACGGGGAAGCCGGTGGGGGCGCCGGAGGCGGGAGTACCGGGGAGGTCACCTTGAGGCTTCGCGAACCTGAGGACATTCCTGAAGAGGTCTTGGCCCGGCTCGACGACACCGCTACTCTCTCCATCTCGCTTCAGGGTGACACTGTCCTCAGATTGGGTGGCGCCGGCACAGGTAAGTCGGTACCGCGTACCTAAACGGACATCCTTTCTTGGCGTTCATACAATCCCTACTACCGACACACCTACCGACATCTTTCCCAGACTAAAACCCGCTGTGAATGCGGTGACGTAATCGCGGAGAAGGGTTTGAGTCTGGGTAAGATGTCGGTAGGTGTGCCGATAGTAGGAATCTGTAGCCGGAACCGGCCTTGTATTAATTATACTTTTCTTCGTGGAATTTTATATCCCTCGTTTTCAATTTTCACGCCTATCGCATCATCCACCGACCCTTCTACGTTATTGCAGGATAGCAATTAATCAGCTTCTCTGTATCTGTATCTCACGGATTATAACAGATTGTGAACTGATTTATTTCACCCGGAAGTTGCGATGCCGTCGCTGTTCGAAGTCTGCGAGACTTTCCCAGTTTCGTTCCCCCGTTCATATTTTCAACCAAATTAATCCGTCGATTTGTTTGCATATATATGTCTTTTTTATCCGCCTCTGTAATATTTTCTCCGGCCTTAACGAATATCGACTTATACGGTATACAATGGATACGAATCGATAGTTGCCTGCACACAATAAGACTTTTGCGTCAGCAGTCCACAACCGGAGCACTGATGGGTTACATTATGTATCTTCGTATCGTGCCCCGTCCATCGTGCCGCTACAAAGCGATTCTAGCTACCGCTGCGATGGTGAGAGGGATGGCTGGCGAGGGGAAGGGAAAGGGGAGAGGAAAAGATTTATTGGAGAGGCTGCCTGTTACGACGGGCTTAAGCTTAAGTTTCTCGGGTATATGGGGGAGGGGACTGGCGATTGATTAGGAGGGTCGTTTGTTGCACGTGAGAAATGTTTTTCAACCTCACGCCTGATCCTCGTCCTACAACGTTTACAAATTCACGTACCCGTATCATGCCACGCGTTTTGCAAATTTGACACGCACTTGTGTTTTATCAAGCTTACGCATGCCCATGCGTAAAGAAACGTTAATTCACCACTTGCACTATTGTTTATGCTGCGGTTAGTTGTCGTTTGTGAATGTCTCGAACAAGACGAACGATTCTCAATTTGTCTCAACTAGTCGGGGGAAAACGTTTGATAATAATAAACGTTGACGGAAGTTCTTGATCGCATACCGCAGGTACGTTACACCGATTATTTGCGCACATATGCAGTCGCTGGTGTGTTGTAGGTACATATGTAAGTGCGGTAGTTGTTACATAGGCGAACACCAGCCTGCAGGCGATGGCGGGTGGCAGATTTTCTATCCCACGTACCCGAGCCATTATCCTACCGTCACGTATTTCGAGACTTGGTTAAGGGACACGTACGAGGATCCCGGTACCAGTCGAGGCAGGGCGGTTTCGACGCGCCAAGAACTTGGCGAAAATCGTACCTTCGGATATTGCTTGGAGCATGACTGCCATACGTATATTCGTTAGAACCATTCGGATGATTCAGCCTCGATCAGACCGCGTGCACTTTCACCCTGATTCAGGTTGAAAACAAAAAAAAAATCAATAAAATAAAATAATCATACGGGTGAAACCGACAGGGCCTCAATTCGTAATAAGCCGAGTTTCGGGGGATGAAACCACTGCAGCGGGTACGCTCGTAAAATTATTGCGATACTACCCGCGGCGCTGCTAGCACCAGCAGCGCAACGAACCACCGCAAAACGAAACTACGTGAATTATGAACGCTGTTTGACTTCGTGCCAGCTGTACCCCCGTTGACCGGCGCTCCGGTGGGTGCAGGGCATAAATTCTCTCGTAGCTACCTAACCCGCTCCTCCTCCCTTCTGCTCTTCTTACCCTCGCTGTCCCGGGCATGCGGTGCAGGTGCCGACGAAACGTTTTGCCGACTTATCATGTCTCGGTTGTTGTTTCTTTTGAAAGAGCCGCTGACGTACGAATGAGCGCCGAGTACCCTGGGAATTGGGCGTGTTTTTGAATTGCTATAATCAACGGGATCTTCTCCCTCGGTGTGAATCATATAGCAATTCAGGTCTGCAGCGTACGTGAAACGGGCATGCACCCGGGTGGAAACTGCAACTTCATCCGAGGTTCGTTATCTACGTAGGAAGCTCGTACACCCGTTTGTTAGGTCTTCGTAATAATTTCTTGAGGTTAGTTAAGCCCGCCGCGTTCTTGCTGCGGCAAGATTCCGCGCCCAAGAGTATGCGTATATATGTACCTATGTATAAGACGCGGGGGTGGAAATTCTAGTGATTTAAAGATAAATGGGTTGACGAGGTGGAAGTTTATAGTCCGGGGACGATAAATAACATTAAATTACAATTAAAGCAACAAACCTCAGAGTTCCCTGTGGGGTTGGTCGGTCGGGTGGTTGTTCCGCTTTGTTTTCCCGAGTTCGGTCGGTTCGACCGAGGAGGTCGTAAGCCGATTTCGTCCCCCCGGCTGTGGGTGCTCGCTTCTATAATTCCGCGTCCACCCAGCGCCAAGTCTACGTGTGCAGAGGTACCTATATATATCGAATGAAAATGAAAAACACGGTGCCTCTGCAAAGCCACGGGCTTTTCTTTTCCAGGCTGTTGCGAGGCCGAGGCGTCGAAGAAGGTGAGAAGATTGTAGAGAGCGGCGGGAGAGAGAGAGGAGATAAATACGGTCAGAGCCCGGCACTCCGGAGGAAGCGGGGGGCCTCTTGTATATCCTGTTTGTGAAAATGAGGAAGAAAAAGTTGAAAGGAACGGGCGGGAAATGCGAGGCGACTGATGGGCGGAAGAAGAGTGGGAAGGGATCAACTCTGAATGCTTGGATAGCAGTGTCGAGGGTTCTTAATTCCGAGAGAAGGTCCCTTCCATACCTCTTTTCCCCTATCCAACTTCACCCTGGAGTATCGCTACGTAACTGCCGTCTTACGTTATATCTCCAGCGGCAATATCCCTCCGTGTACATCCATGGAAAAGAACCGACTCGACGGTAGCTCGTTGTCACTCAGTGTCAGTGAATTATCGTCCCTGTATTTTTCCAGCCTCGCGATGACTGAAAAATTTCAGTTTTTTCTATACTTTATTTTTTTTTTTTTTTTTAATTCTTGTTTTCCTTTCATCTCGACGCTGCTCGACCCGGAAATCCGATCAAGTCGGAGACTGTCGAAAGTGACGCAACGCCGCGACAGGGAGATGCGGTGGTGGTTTTCTCCGCGACCGGATTCCCGGGATCCCGAAGATCCCTCAAATCCCTTGAATCAATCTCGGTCTTACTGCATTCGGGAGTGCGAACCGTGCTTCCGGGAGTTAGGACATTAGCCTGGGAAACCTGAAGCCAATATCGCGGTAAGCCCAAGGCAAATATGTACCGCGGGGTAAGTGCCCACACCTCCGCACGTCGCTGCGCTCGTTCCCTCGTGCAGGTTCGGCACCTATTCTCGATGGATGTATTTAAGTATAACAGGGAGCCGGAGCTAGCTTATCGCCCCCCGAAATCCTTTGGGAACACGCTGCTGAACATCGGGAATTATTCGTACCGTACGACGTTGATCTACGAAGTGGCTTCGGATATACCCTCCTCGTGCGATACCTACCGCAGTTCACTCTCCTTTGTAGTTTTACAGTTTCCGAGTCATTTCTGTGACAAGTTTCCGCGTTGGTAAACGCGGAGGGGTAAGAAGCACATTAAGCCCACGATAAAGCGACCACGGTCCGGCAAGTATGTACGCCTGCGTATGTATGTAATAGTCGGATGGATGCAGTTTGTAGAGGAATCCGGTTCGTTTAACCAACTAATTTAATTACCGTCGCTGCGGCGCGGCGCGGGCAAATGCCTACTTTGTAACGGGTAACCGCGGCCGCGTTACATTCGCAAGTGAACCAAGGTCGCTCCTTCGACCCACGTAATTCCCAGCAATTTCTGGAGTCCCTCGCCGCAAGCTTCGCCTATGGTAGCTACGTCTAGGTACCGAATAATCGTCTAATTTCCTACCGCTGGCTGGGCCGATGGGAGAAAGCTCGAAATTCGCAACCTTTATCCACTTTCTTTCAGGAATCTGCTCATTTCACAGTCGACGGAAGTCGTACGCAGCGGATGGACGAATGGATATCTTCGGTGGCTCGTGGTCCAGGCCACCGTCGACCGCCGACTCTAATACCTCGGGCTTGCCGGACCGGGAACGCCCGAAGGATCAAAACATTTTCGCCCCCGCCCACTTCGACATAGATCAGACCGCAACCAATCGCAGGAGTCCGCGTCCCCGGACCATGGAGTCTGGCCTATGGCGGATGAGCGACCGAGAGACCGAGAGAGCGAGAGAGAGGAGGAGTGAGTGCTCGTTTAAATGTACGAGACACCGCGCCTCTTATCGCATTATGGTAAATACGGGACGGTTATCTGTCTCTCTCTCTCTCTCTCTCTCTCACACACACACCCTCCGCGTCTCTCTCTACCTAGCAGGTCCGATATAGCGGGAGGAGTGCAGCCTGATTGCAAATTGACTCAAAGTTACCTGAATTATAGTTACACAAAGCGACGGTCTGTTCGTGTTTTTTCTTCTTCCTCGCCGTGCGTTAAATCTTTAAATGTAAAAGCGTAATCCTTTAATTACCGACGTGTACGTGTACGATGAAAGATCGCGAGTTTTTCCCCGGAAATGAGACGTGGATTATCCGTACACAGGTATAATGATTATACACCGGCAATCGGTAAACAATTGGCTGATTATCAATCATCGCTGCTCTAACCATCCTTAATTACGACGTATTAATTATAATCGCGTGATTATTGATCAAGGCACTAATTACTGTCTGTCCCGAAATGATTAGATTATCTTTGTTCCACGCGGCTCAGAGTTATACATACATATACAGCACGTAGATAGACGTATGTATATATAGACACGGCAGCCTCCAAGCTTATACCCACAATAGCCGTAGCTAGAGTAACTCGATGGGTCTCAAATTAATTTGCAAAGTTCAACACAAATTTCGCCTTGCTGCAGATCCGCCCAAGCCCTCCCCCCTCACCTCTTCTAGCCCTTCCCATCCGGCGTGTGTATACCTCACCCCACGTCGTGAAAATGTTAATAATTACCCACCTTGATTTGGTTTTTCATAGTACTACATTAACCCTGCGACAGAGACCTGTTACGATATCATTACGTCTGACTTGTGGGTTTTTCGGTATCTACGGAATTTTCGAATGTTGTAAAAATTTCTATTCGTCAAACGACTGGAAATGTTGTAACGCAAACTATCGAACCGTACTCCTAAGCGGGTTAAAAATGGCCAAGAACGATAATAAAAACAGAAAATAAAAACATGATATGGCCGGCGTAGGGTTGACATTGCTGAGAATCAAAGACACGTTAGTAAGTTATATTTTTTATTTTTTTTTCCCTCGTATAAGGAGTGCCGAGTCTTCGGCGAAGGGTTTGACGTATCGTAGATCTTAACTTTGTCCGCGCGGTCGCGCAGGCTTTGAGTTGGGAATAGAGATACAGTTCTGGCGCAACGCAGAGCAGTCGGCCGACGAGGCGAGGGGGAAAAGAAGACGCCGGGATAATGTCGCGAGCTTATGCCGTACGGGGGTTTCGGCTTTTACAGGTACAGGCCCCGTAAACCGGGGAATCCCGCCGAGTCTCTCAAGACTCTTCTCGCCTCGGTGGCCGTCCTGAAACCGGCTCAACGCACTTACTTTTCCGCTATGGGATAAGTTTTGCGATAACATTTCGGCACGAGGGGTGAGGACCCGCCAGATAACGAGGACTCTCAATGTAATATGCATAATCCGTAGCGCCCTATCCGCGCTGACAGCTGTGCTGGTGGGCTGCTCGGCTTCTTTGTCCCGAAGGAAAGTACCAAAATTTAAATTCGATCACCGTCATTTCTCTTTCGTGCGCATTCGACCAACATCAGTCCGAATCAATGATTTCGATTCAAAATTTTCCCATCTCCGCCCGTCTAGGAAAGCAGGTGCAACAGGTGAACGTTTAAACGGAATCGCATACAGAATGTTCGATGAATCGACGTGTGACTAATTCGTGAGATGGTCAGCGGGCTTGAGTTTCGTCCTTTCGAATACCCAACCGGCTATTTTTTTGTTACGTTTTATTCTCTGTACACACAGTACGTAACGTTTATAATTCGCGTATGACATGGCAATGAAGAATCACTGCACTTCCGGTGTTGCGATCGCCTCGCGAAATTTTTTCAACAACGACTAAAGTAAGGCGCGAAAAGAAAGCGGGGAGCAATATCGTTCGCGGCCGGAAGGGCGGGAGGGGGGGGGAGATTGAGGGGAGTACGTGACGCGGGGTAGGACAGGACAATAAAGCAAAGGATATTTGCGACAGGATCGATAGCAATTTAGCCACCCTTTGGTATTCCATCGCCAACTGCGACCCCCGTTTTCCCCATCCCCCTCCGCCCTTTTCCCACCCACCTTCCTCGTCGCGGACTGCCTAGTCAGAACAGAACTCATCCATATACATCGTGAAAATTAATAACCGGGGTTCGTCGCTTGCCGAAGGATATGGACGGGCGCTGAATAAACTTAATACTTCATCCTGCTCTTCCTTCTTCCCCTCGTCCGCGTCGGATCTACAGGCTATACGTGCGAGACCGGTCTACCTTATCATTCTCACCCCCTGTTCTCCGTTCAAGTTTCGCGAAACTTGTTTCGACGCTGCGCCCACCCATCTACGGTATTATTATTCTCGATAGGCTTTTTCTCCCTCCCTTCCTTTCTCAATTTCAATTTCAATTACAATTGCAATTAATTAGGTTTCCGGCGCACAATCCTTGCTCGTTTCGTAATTCGTTATTCTTTGCCGTTTTTTAATTATACATTCAAGCCTGAAAATACGGAACGTGGTTTAGTTTCTAGATTCCTTCACATAATATTTCACCGTCGAATCCAACCGACGCGCCAATGTTTACGCTGATCAGAGCGAGCGGCGTAAAAATAATCAATCCCTGATTTTCCATACCGACGTACCTTTCCGCGTGGTGGACAATTAGTCGGCGAAACGTTCACTGAAAACACATATCAATCCGGAACCACAGCGCGCCAGTCGTATCGGCGGACTGACCAGAAGCTGACACCGATAGTTTGGTTCTGTAACTTTTTCGGCGTTTTTCCAATTACGAGGTTGAAGTTGGTAACGTAAAATTAAAAGGATAGTCTTTTTTTCTCTCCAATGATTTTTAAGAAACTAAGATTTCGAAGTATGAATGCGTTTTGTTTTATTACGGTTCGTTGAATTTCAGACAATTCCGAAAATTGCAAAACAACGGTTTTCCCTCGGCGTAAATCGTTACCGCAACATTACTAACTTGAATATGATTTCGAATTTGACAACTTCTTCGAACGATGCGAAATTACCACCGGTATGTACAGCCGCGAACCTTTCGGCTCCTTGTTGCTCCGGCTCAGCTCGGTCACGGTCTCGTCCGAGGTAAATTAACACCCACTCTGGTCAGCCCCGTATTTGTAGGTGGTATTGTAGCCGACATTACAAAACCACCCCCTCTGGGCCTTTGATATACCTATACAGGCTGGTTGTTGCGACCTATCTGCTCCCGGTTCAATTTGTTGCGCTTCTGCGGATCGCGTTGCGGTTTCAATGCCTTGTGCTCTAATTCCCCGGGCTGCTACCTGTTTGTAATCATAATGCCAGGATGTAAATTCGAAATTCACGGCAACACCGCACGCGCACCTACCCGCTACATACCTACTCCGGATTTTAATGTAGTCTTTTTCCGTCAAAGGGAAAGCCTTCAACGTAGGCACACGGCAGGCTGAAAAAAAGTAAAGAGAACCGATGGATGGATTGGTTGGTTGGTTGGTTGGTTGGTCCGGTCTCTCCTTCGCAATCCCGGGTTGATGAATCGAGTACCGTCATTCTCTATTTACCGAGAGCAGGTACGGATCATCCCGTATAAATGCGGAAGGACGACGACTCGTGCCGTTACGTGACTTTGGGGCCCCATTGTTGCCCGTTATCCGTATACCTACCCGGCAGGACTCATTTCATCCGTGTCGTCAATGTCTGCGGACCGATGAGCGAACCAGTGTAGCTCAACCCCAACAATACCCTGCAATTTATTAGACTTGCCAACAACCGCTTCGCCCCCCGCCATCGATCTCTATCGATTATCTGCCCCGGTCGCCGCCGCCGCCGCCGCCGCTCAGTGTTCCCAATTCACCATTTGCCATTGATCACCACCGATGCGTTCACCGAAGAAGAACAGGTCCAAAGGGGCCGAAACGTCCCTCCGGTATAACGGATGTATTAAGGCCACGGACCGGTCTCGGGGCTTCGCTTCGGTCTTCACTACGAAGTGAGTCCCTGTTCTGTGCCGAAGAGATACGCGCGAACCTGATGCGGACTCGAGTCACCTGCTACCGCATCGCGGTACAATGCAGCGTGCAAACGTGCGGCATAAATGCATGAACCGTCGGACTGGGACCAGCGGACCCTGAAGCCCCTCAGCATTCCGTCCGCCACCGATAATAATCAGGCATCGGCTTTGACGCTCCCGCAGTATTATTTACATATTTCACTAGCCCGGCACTGCACAGTTGATGATTCATCGTGTCGGTGCGCCAGCCACGCTTTGGACAACCTGCGGGTTCGTTTGTACTGTGAAACACGATTGATGGAAAACTAGATCTCTTTGATGTTGCGATTTTTGGCTCTTACCGTTTCTCGCCGAGTTGCCGTGTTACGCAGAGGGTGGTGGTGATACTTTTCGGTACTTGAGGGGAAGCCAGTCGTCGGAGCTCGAACACGCGGTCAGTTTAGAATTAGAAATCGTATCGATCGGTCCATTCACCGTATATACCGGTTCGCGACGTCGGTTCTGGCATGTCTCTTATACGTGTCCGACCCTTGTTACCGCCCCGTTTCAACAGGCTTTGTCCTCCGCTGTACTCCAAAATCCTTTGCGTCTTCTCTCTTCGTTTACTCGATAATGATAACAACAATAATAACAACAATAATAATCATGCAGCGAAGAAGAAAAGATTTAGTTCATTCTGCGCGGCTTTCGATACCTCTCTCGTCGTGGTTATAAAACCGGTCGGATGTCTTGGGTTGCCCTGCCCCGAAGAGCAGGATATCCTGGTAATGATCAAATTCCGAGCGCTTAGGAGCCGTCGATGAAAAGCCACGATTTGCCTTGATCCTGCTCCTTTGACCGCGTCAGTGTCACGAGAGGGATGGTCGTTGACCTGAAAGTTTTTGACAGCCTTCGTATCAATTTCGATGCCAAATTCCCCGTGACGACGGTGAGTGACAACAAAGCAGCAGTCTCTGCAGTAATTACTCCGGCCTAAGTACAGCTTAATTACCCTCCTTCTCCTACTAGCGCTCGTTCGCTCAGGTGGATGTATAAAATCCACTCGAGTCTCGAGTCGAGAGAGCGGAGAGTTAGCTCTGAGAGTGGCGGCGGCGGCTGTTCGGGCTAATACGATAAGTCAAAAGACGCAAAGGCCCGAGAGAGAAACGTACTCACGACGCGCCTTCTTCTCTTCTCTTTCAGGAAACGGAAGCTTGGAGCTGTTTGACAGCGAGAGCGGACCGGATCTTACCCTGTCGCCTCAGACCTTCACCTCAACGACGGAGGCATTTATCAACGACAACAGCGACAGCCTAGGTGTTCCGGGAGACAACGATGCTGGTAAGTTAATCCTTCTCATATAACATCGTCCAAATGACGAACCGTGCCACCGCCGTTATGTTTGTGTAATTTTTTTTGTTTCTTCCTAATGAAAATTCACCATCGGTTGAGAACAAATAGCGGCGGCAGGGCGGCATATTCTTGCTAAGAGATAATGAAATGACGAAAAAACCGAGAAATAGGTATGCCAACAACTCGCGTTTCATTAACGCTAACGAACTCTGCACTGTACGACAACCGGCGACCGCAAATACCTGGGGAATTGGCGTAGGTAGATTGTACATATGCAGAAAACACACAACCCACCCCCTCCGACCCTGTTTTCACCCTTCGGTAACTTCCGAGGATTCGCGAATTGTCGCGCGTATATTGTGTTGTGGTATCATAGACACACACACGCTGCCGCGCAAACGTCTTTCAGCTCGAGTTTCTCGAATGTTTTCATTTTTTATTTTTTTTCCTCTTCTTCCGGTCTGTACACATGACGCCGGCTGGCTAGCTCGAGAAAATTTATTCCCACAACGGAGCCCGAGGTATTTTTCATTGTGGTAATATTCTACCCCTCCCCCCCCCCCCGCCGTACCATACCCAATTCGGTCTGGTAAACTCTTAACGGACCACCGAAAACCCGAAACGATCTCTCTCACAGAAGTCGGGTGAAACTTTACTTCAAGTTCTTCATCGCACCCCTGCTCTGTCTCTGACGTCGTCGTGTATCTACTTCTCGCCGTTCCCCTCTCACAATCACTCAGTGAGCGAGGCTGCGACCCGTCCGAAGTGACCGTCAAACGATCAAACAACGAACAGCCTTGCCTAGTTTTATGGAGGGTGGTGACAAGATGGAGGACTGTATCCGTGTATAGAAAGTTTTCGTAAAGTATAGGGAAATTGAGAGGACAAAGCACCAATCAGGATCACGTCCTCCACTACACGAACGCCGTTCCGGTCACTCCTTCAAACGTTATTTAACAATATTCGATGGACACTTCTCGAGTCACACGGCTGTATGAGATAGTGCTCCTCACATCCGTCTCCGTGTCTCCGTAGGTACTTACCTACTTTATACGTACCATCGCTCGAACAGTACAACCGTCGTCTTTGGAAGGAGATATACGACGGTTGTGCTCTTGTCTCTTCTCGACTCGGAGGTTGTGGAGGTTAGCGTTGCGCGAATGTAGTATACCTACTACAGCAGCGATCCGTCCGTACGTCGGGGTTTAATTTCGACTCGCAGTCTCGTTCGTAATGCTTGAGAAGATGTTTGACGACGAGAAGGAGAAAGAAACGGAGATGCCGGTGGGGGTGCAATATACTCTCGATACTACTAGACTGCGCAGTTTCCCTTTGAGAACAAAAGATGCGACGGGGGATGCAACGCGCGTGTACAAAGAACGGGGATGAAATATCGGAGCTGCTGCCCGGTTGAACCTTCGTTCACCTGGTAAAAGAAATGAAGTAACGGTGCGGCCGGGACGGGGGTGGAAAAAATAGAGCGCTAAGGGAGAGAGGGGTGTGGGGGTGGGGGGGGGGGGGGGGTAGAGGAGGGGTAAGACTCTTGGAAAAGGGATATTGCATTCTTGAGTCGAAGCAATTACCGGCAGCGCGAGAGGCGGTATCGTTCGCCCTCTGCGCTTATACGAAGCTCTTCTTCCTAGGCAGGGCACCCACCGCCGCCAACACCGTTACATTTACACACTCGGAAGAGGGAAGGGAGATCTAGTTGTAGTACACTAGCGCCGCGCTGGGAGAGAGAAGGGAGAAGAGCCCGATGCTCAAGAACACCGTCGCGTCGAGCCGAAGCTCCACCTCAACCTCCTCAACCTCTGAACCTCCGATGGCCCGAGACTCTTACACCCCCGCCCTGCAACAGCCTTGAGCCAGCCAGACGTAATACGCCGGCCGCTCCTCACTCGCGTTACCGCTCCGCCACTTTGTGCTACTTTTCACTTCATTGCACACTGCTACCGACCGACCTCTTTCATCGAGCTTCTTATACGCCTCTCGCCGCAAATCTTGATTATCCCTTGGTTTCACTTCCTGCATCGTATTCATTTTTCTATGCCAACTTTCTCGCCGCTCCCGCGCAATTTCGGCGTGCCTACACCGTGTTTGAAATAGTTGGGAGTAACACGGGTTAGGTATATTCACGCCCTTGTACAGACGTTACCGGCGGTAGCTGGTATATATTGTATACATATATTATATGTATTCTTTGTTCTCTGTACAACTGCCGTCGTCCCAGGCATGCGGGGTTGTATCGTTACCGAAACGGGAGTTTTGGTATGTGGAGTCAAGTATTTTCAGCTCACCGTTCATTCCGTGCGGGGTTAAGGTTATTAACTTCCCTAATTTCGCGCGAAATCCATAAAGCTTCGTTTTCATTGTACGTAAACAGTGCGGAATGCTCGTTCGGCGAGGGCTGAGGAGGCGGAGGCGAGAGAGTCGAGAACCGAGAGGGAGAGGGAGAAAGAGGAAAGAGGAGCGCTCTGGTGACGGGAGTCGCAGGGGGTCAGGGGCGAGAGGGAGGGCGATGGTACAACCTCGTTGGCTCTAATGCGGGCTATTCAGCTCCCACAATGCACTAGTAATACGATTTCATCCCTCTTCCCTGCACACCCCTCACACTGACAAGGCACGGGACAAACACTGCCGCGAGCACACCACACGCACCTGACCTCACTTCGCAGTCTACCTACCCTACCGACCCTACACCAACCCCCTTCACCTATAATCCCTCTCCCCAACCCCCAAAGCTCCCATGGGGTTCGCAGTTCGAAGAAGGCTTCGCCGGGCGCCGTTTCGTCTGGCCCATCTCATTCTCTGTAACTATAACTATTCGCAGCAGCTCTCTCTTTCTCCCCGTGTCGTTCCTATAGCTTCCACCTCTCAATGAAACTCGAGGCTGTTGCCTTCCATTCTGCCGCTGCTGCCGTTTAGAACGAGAACAAGACGCGGATGAGAAGGAGAAAAGAGAAAAAAAAATAAACAAAGAATCGCAAAAATCAAAGGACAGCCATCTCGCTTAATCACGCTGCATGAGTATACCTACTAGATTTACCTGTCGTTTTCATTTGCCAACACTGTGAATGTGCAGCAAGTATAAAGATTATACCGTATTAGCGGGGGAAGGGTTTGAAGAATGGTGTTGTTCAAGTTAATTCATTTTATGAATTTACTCGCGAATTTCATCGGCATTATCCAGCCGCAACGGCAGCTCTCTTTCTCGCCACGAGTATTAATGCTTTACCCATGCGTGAAATTCTCTCCGAAATGATACGGTGGGTGAACCGCGACGCCGCGATGTGACGCGACCCTGCCTGCAATGTACGTACACCACGATTCGCAGACCGGTGATATATTACACCCTCTGCCGGATTACTTTAGAGAAGAGGAAAAAGAAGAAGAGGAAGAAGAAGAAGAAGAAGAAACGAAGAATAAGCACGGGTGGGGGGTGGCAGGTGTAGAAGAAAAAGTACAGACGTGCCGAAAAGAAATGGGGGGAATAACGAAAAAAAATTATCATCTTTCTTTTTTTTTTCCCGCCGTGCGGCTTCTATATACGAAGTACCTAAGTGTGAGAAAGCTTGAATTCACGGTGTCGACTTTTCATTCGCAGGAATTAACCAGGGCGATCACTACGTCTGCGTTTCTAAATACTAAAATTTTATTTCGCGGGTATTCGTATAAGCAGACAATATCATGTAATTTTTTACGAATATTTTTTCGGTACTTTCATTCAAACTTGTCTATTCTTTTCTCGCTTTAGTTGACACACTTACCCTCCACAGTTTATAATCTAAAGCGCACCTTGGATTTAACCCGTTTTCTGAATAAGCTATGTAATTGGTAATCCAACATGGTTTACACAACGACCAGCTGAAAAACAACGTTATCCACTTTTCAACGAATGAAAAGCTTTTATCGCGAGCGGGGCGAGCTTTGACGAAAATTTCTTTCACAACATAATGAAACGAGCAGAGAAAATATCCGCTCTGAATGATAACGACAGCTGTAAAAATAATGAAAAACAGCTCGAGGGTCTTTACGAAATCTCACGCAGGGGTTAATGGCACTGAAAAGCGCTCGAAAGCGGATAAATCGCTTCGTTTCAGTTCAATCAAAAACATTTAATTTGTTCCACTTGATTCTCGGTAATGTTTTTATTTCTTTGCGAACCGTTTCGGTGAATTGAAAACCTGAAAATAAGAGATCCGAGTATCGTCAATCGCGCCCTTATGCGGAATTACGCAACCCCGAGGAGATGGCTCTGGGTAATTATTGACCGTTACCAGAAGCACGCGAGCATCCGACGAAAGAAACGAGCGAAAATGAGTTTCAGAGATGAGGATATTTTGCGAGAAACATGGAGGTAAGCTTGGTGCACGTTTCATAGATCGACAGAATTCTATAGAAATGAAGCCAAATTTTTTCCTACTTCCAACTTTTTCCTACGTTGAGAACTATTTTTCAAAATATATGCATACGCGTTCAGCCGCAAGTGTTTTATTTGCCCAACCGTCGAGAAAGTAAATTATTTCCTACATCATTATCGAACTCGCGTTAACGGTTGCAGATTTTTCCAAAAGCCCAGTCAGGCAAAAAATCTAGGCCAGAGCTGGCGCAACTAGTTTGTTGACGCAAAATTACGTTCTCCAGGGTACGAAGAACGCGACGAGTCTGCCGCTATAAATTATACGATTCCAGGCGTCAAATCGCCGGGTTTCGCCCGACAATTCGATCCGCTAGCTACGCGATCGGCTTCCCGAGTCTGCAGCTCGTCGTCGCTCGATCGTTACTAATCGTCACCAGGGAAAAACTGAGAACTAACTGTAATCGCCGCGTCCCGGACCAAAGTAATAATTCAAATAAACTGATGATTCGTAGATCAGTGATTCGTGTTGGATTGTAGTTTGATACGAAATTATTATACGCGAGTATTGCGGTTACATCTTACAGTCGACTAACAAAAAACTTGTAAGTACAATAACGTGAAGTAATACCTGCAGGAAGCAGCGGAGAGATTCGAAAAGTAGAAAGTAAGATATAAGCTGGGGAAGAATCAAGTACCCGTAGGCAAAAATCAATCGGCGATGCGAGACGCGAGCGGAATTTTAAACGAATTCATATTTGAAAAAGCCTTCCGCGAAACATGCGAAGAGATACAGAGGCCATCGCGATTCGCCCTCACGGTTATCGCGTTCACCTATAAACAGAGGACTAGGACCCCCACTGTTATCTTTTTACGTTTCCTTATTTCCTTTCGTTTCTTGTTATTTCACTTTATACCTTATCCGACAATCTGTTTCCTTGTCCAAACTTGTGAAATGTGATGCGAAGCGAAACGGGCAGCAAGCTGCCTTCGCGACGTTTTGCATCTATAAACGATAAATTCTGGATACGCTGCGTGAAAGCTAATTATGCTCTCAGGAACTAGTTATCCGACTATCCGTTCCACGGCGAAGACGACATTCCAACGATAAGAATTCCTGAAACTGCTGTGCGTCTTCTTTCTAATAATAAGCTGCTTTCACATCCCATCCTTGCCCTATTTCAACTTCTGTTGTACCTTCGTTAAGCTTGATTCTTCTTGAATATCCTGAAGCCTGGAATTTATGACCGGGCCAGCCAGATGGGCGACCTCTCTATTCCGCACGAGGGTGTTCCATTCGGAGATAACGTTATTTCGATACAGTTTTAATTTTTTTAAATTCTTTTACCTCCATCTGAAAAATTTGTTACCTACTCCGAATTTAAATTCTTCCCAAGTAAATATAACTCTATGTAAGGTGATGTCCTTCCGCGAGAATCGCACTTTTTAACGGAAAATTCTACAATGCGCCCGAAATAAACGTGAAACCGCCATTGCTGCCGCTATTTTTCACCTCGCGTTTCGAGCAAGGAGAGAACAGCGAGTGCCTAACCCGCCTCTTGTACAACAGTTTATCGTGACACCCGTCAACCCGGCCGAAAGCTCTTATCGCCTCACTCGAAACCCCGTCCTTTGTCCGCTCTGAAGAAGGACTATTATTTTCCTCAGGGCGGTTTCAGCCGCCGTTGAAACTTTTCATTGTAACCACTGAATCCATTTTCGGGTATCCTAGTCTCGTAGTCGAGTCCATGTATTCGGGTGTCCACGTAGACGTGATTTAAGGAAACGGCGTTTCGGCTTCTAAAAATGAAACGATAGAATTGACTCGTCCCATGTGTCCCAAAACAATCGGCCCAAACTCGGGAGAAGATACAGGTTCGAAAATCGCAGTGGATGTCCTCGAGGAGGCCCAAAGGACACTCGCGGGCCGTCCCCTCGTCCATTTAGGAGTGAAATTTCATCCAGTCGGGTTGACAATCTTTCGGGGTGTCAGAGGCTCGGTATGCACGCTCGTAGCACGACGCGGCTCGCGATAAATCACCCCGTCATTTTCCCCTCCTCGTAACCTCTTGCAGAATTCGCGGTGTCGCGTAACTCAAATATGTAAACCTCCCCCCTTAGCCCATCCACGTAACCATGAGGCGTGCAAACACATCCACCCTGACCCTTGTAATAACCGTAGGCGGTGCGTACTCTTTTAACTCTGTTACGAGAAAAGAAAACGGAACGGAACGAGATGGGGCAGGGAGGGGGGGGGGGGGGGAGGCTGGATGCCGTTGTTGTCTCACTCGCATTTATCGCCAAGTCTCTGTTTCCTCGACCGCTAGCCGGCACCAATGAGTTCCCGCAGGTTGCGAAGAGCTTTCATCCCTTCTCTTCCCTCCATTCGAGGCCGATCCGTCCGTCCGTCCGTTCGTCCTTCTGTCCGTAGGTATTTCTCTATCCGTCGAAGGCAGCGGTTTGGGCCGCGGGATTTCTCCCATTCGCTTTTGATAATCTCCTCGCGTTAAAGCCCACTTTGTCTTCGGCACAGCGATATCTCTGTACACCGGTGCCAAACCGCCCCCGCCTACCATCCTTCCCCCCTTCCCTCCATCCGCCCGCTCGCTTTGGTCCCGTTGGGAAACTTGTTAATCCGGCACTCGAAACTTGAAAACCACTTGAATCCTCGACTCTGAAATGATTAATTAGTAACTATAGTGGCAAGTTGGCGCGCTTCGTGCTCGGCGTGCTCTGCCTTCCCATCCTTCCGATCCTTCCTCCCGCTCCGTCCTAAGCCTGTCTCTGGTAAGCTCACCAGTCCCGAGTACGCACCCGATATCTATTGTACACTAGAGACGGATTCTGAACCTAGTTTCAAACCTATAGTTGTCATCTGTAATCCATATAACGTCGTGATTACGCGAAAACGTTGCTTTCTTTTAACCCTAGAACGGTAACGCAATTTTATTTTTTTTTTTTTTTTTTTTTTTTTTTTCACCTACTTCAGTAACGAAGGTTGCAAAAACGTCCCAACCTTGTAAATTACATCTCTCGGCTACGTCATATCGTTAAGAGTTCTACAGAGTCCTCATTTTCTTCGTTTTTTAACAGAGTATCACGTGGGCCTAAAAACTATTTGCATGAATCCCAAAAGAAAAAAAAATATTAAAATTTCACGTGTCTCGAGTCGGAAACGTAAGTTGGCGTGGGGTATTTTTTTTCACCTCCCCCCGTTACCGTTATAGACTTAGCTATGTACGAAAATGACTGGAGATCGTACCGAAGAAATACAAAGTTGCAGGCGCGTCAGTCACCCACACGACCCTCCTCACAGCTCCAAGCTCCTCGTGTCTCTGTGCGTTACTCTGTTGGCACAAACGTAGGATAATCTCTTGACAAAGGGCCATCGACTATCGAGTGGGCTATTCTCTTTGGCCAAACAAAGGTCCGAGGGTGTTATGTATAGAACACGGTTATGCGGTTGTGTTGTAATCGGAGGTGGAAGAGGATTTCGGTGTCTACGTATAATATCCGGGTGATAAATAGTGCACAACACCGAAGGGCAAAGGGGTGTGTAATCGACAAGAACGATGATCGGGGTTCGGACGAAGTGACCGGTGAGACGGTTTTTAGAACTGGCGAAGGGTGAGGAGGGGGATAGAGAGAGGCTGATACGTTCGGCATTTATTGCGCGTTGGATCGCGTGTTTGTTCAACGTGGGTGCCGCAGAGCAACCTTACTTCTCCGCTTCTGGTTCCGGTGCTGGTTCTGCCGTAGCTTCTTCTCCTTGCGCGGGGCAGGATGAAGTGTAAACAGCCAGTTACCAGGAACTCGGCAAACAGGGTAGTAACGCACCGCTGCTGGTAGGTACCGATGCGGAGTTGGGCCACCTTATATATCACGGGGCCGGAGCATCGCGACGCGACGTACGTCTTGCAATCACTACAAAATGTAAACCCCCTGACTTTGGTACGCTCGTTAAACGCCGCCAGACCGTCACACAACTCAAACAAATCACTCCCTCTGCCCTTCCAGCTTTCCCGAGCTTCTGCTAGTCTAGTCGTTTCAATTAGCGCGGTATCACGTCCCTCTTCCTCTTCCTTTCGATGTTTCCGCCTCTCTGTGCAAATCCCGAGATTCCACGCAATTAAATGACCGCCGAATAAAACCTTGGGAGGACGTTGAAACCGACAAAGTACTATCCGCAGCTGTACGCTGTTAGAAATGCGGTGTTGAATGTGACACTGAAAATATTTGACAGAAGTCAACATTTCAAGACCACTTTGTGTCAAGAGTCGGAACGATTTACACCGATGATGTTTAATTTTACACCAATCGGTGTGAACTTTTGTTCAAACCGTGAATTTTCTAACAGCGTATGAAATTTTTGGTAACGCTGCGCAACAATAAACTCGACTGCAAATTAACAAGACTTCGGACCGGAGATTTAAGTACCTACACCCGAGAATTTTCGTCGATTCAACCTCACCGCCAGCCATTTGTAAAGAAATTTGATGGAACCGGTAGACCACTCCCGATGTTGGTTCGATATTTTTTAAATATCGCCAGAGTAACCGAGGCTGCTCTGTGATCCTTTGCTCCGTGCACCACCGTCGAGTATAATACGGGGTACAAGTTCTTGATTAAACCATTATGGCTTATACCGGGGGGGCTTTTATTGCCGAAGCTGAGCGAGATAGCGGAGCTGATCTATCCTCTCGCTCCCTCCCACTCTACGGGCATGTAAATTCGCGATAATAGGAGGGATGTTTCAACTCCCGTAGGTTCTCCCTCAACTTAACTTAAACTTGCGCCGCCTTTACAAGTTAATAACTTGGGTTATCGGGAAATTTACCGTTCGCCTATACTCGCCCGCCTTTGTACCACCTCCCCGCCGCCCATCTTTTTAAGGATTTCGCCGCCGTCCTTACAGCGCAACGACATCAATCTACGGCCAGCCTGCTTCTACATTTGCAAGCAACTCGATATTACATAACAGTCCAATGTTCGGTGCAGTGTTTGTTTTCTGTTTCGTATTTTTCGATATTTCACTTCACATCGAAACCGCTCGTTATATTCACCATATCCACGATTGAAATTCACGGGGCATAGACAGCCAGGATCGACCCCGACGCGTAAAAACTGGCCCCCGATCGTGATTTACGCCACGTTGCGCGTTGAGCCAAACCTGCAGTCGTAAATTTATATACATACTCGAGTTTCTGTGCCCTGACGTTTTTCGAATCAAACCGCACTCATCTCGTGTGTACACGTACGGGGTTATGCATGCCGTAACTCTTTGCTGTACACATTCTCATCCTTCGCTAATTCGTTTCAGGCACGGAGTAATTGATAAACGCGCAGCCATTAAAATAGGGTGAGGCTAGTTCAGCTTTGCGTTTGAAAATAAATAAATAAATTCAAGAAAAAAATCAATATTTTCTATTCAATTTCACACGCGCGTATTCGATATTATGAGGATCAAAAATGAGGCAAAAAGAAAAAATAAATAAAAAAATTAAAAAAAATATTGAGAGAGAAATTAATTGCTTGCCAAGAATTTCACTTACATAGCTGCGTGAGAGTGAGATGCAAAAAATCATATACATGTATAAGTACGCATACACAGGAACCCAGGATAATATTTCTCGTTCAGCTTTTAGACAATCGTAGAAGCTGTGATAAAAGAGATGTAGGTGTGAATTTAGGAGGGGCGGGAATATTTATACCCGCCTACCTGCTCGTCGTATTTACGAGAAATATTACTAGAACCTACGTCTAGCAGGGTCTTTGCACCAGCAGCAGCAGCAGTAGCGGCAAGCAGTCCGCCCGCCTCGTTCCGCTCTGCCATTCGGGATTTAGGGCTGCGGCGGCCATACGTGCTACCGGCCAAATTCCATTACCTATCGGCTTCGGGCGATAAATATTATAAATTGGGACTCGGCCCTCCCCCTCCCGCCCCCTCTTTTCCCCTTCGGCAGCCTCGTCTTCCCACCGAATATCCACTCTATATCATCATTTTTATATACGTGCCCGCGATAAATCTAGGGCAATACCTCGAACCGTTCTAGGATCCTAGGACGCAAGGCACAGACTTTTATACACTACCGACCGCCGACGGTTTTCCCTTCTCCGGCCTGCGGATCTTCTTTTCCTTTATTCTCTACTAAACGTTGACCGCAAAATGCTAAATGCTTGAGATTGCTCGCGGGGTAAACGATGTGCTAAAAAATTCATTTCGAAGAGACAAACGTAATGAGGGTTTGCAACTTTCTTTGAAAATTTTCTGATAGGTGAGGTAATATTATTATTCGTACAGTAGTAGGTCTCGGTACGACAGAAACTTCTTTGTGGCTGCGCGGCTTTAAAACCTGCGTTCGATAATACTATACATATACATAAGGTATAAGGGAGTGAAAATATTACCTACGCGGTGAAAATTCTTCGGTGCAAAGGTAAAAATCGATGTTACTCGCCTCGGTATACACCTGCAGGCATATAGAACTACGCATGTAGGTAAATAAATACCTACGTGTACGAACGAAGGTGGAAGAGAGTGAGATGAAATAGATAGAAACGAAGCCATCCTGATATATTCGGACTATTATTTTGGCACCAAAGCTATTATTTTCCTCACATGTGTGCGAGTACAAATACTCGCCTTCGCTCGCACGCTATAGCGAAAGTAGGAAAAAGTACGTGGAGCCAGAATTGCGTCGATCGCGGCCTAAGCGTCGAAAGCTATTATGGAAATGATGTTTTTCTTTCTCCGCTTCAGAACAGCTCCGTCGTATTGACTGACTGTGGACGTGTTTCGTGCGAACGTATGTGAATTTTGACACGAGCACGCGTCCATCGGTCGGTCGAGGGAAACGTCGTAAAAGAAAATAGAAAAATGATATAACCGATCAAATCGTACACGTTATTGTAGGTATGCGCAGGGCTTCGGAGTAATTGCATAAATTAATAATTAAATGAAATAAAAAAGAAATAGCTCTAGAGTTTCGTAATGAAGGTAGTGTTATACTCTGAGTACCTAATGCCTATACCTCAATTCTTTTTTCTTTTTTTTCTTTTTTTTCACAGCTCGCGCTTAGTTAGCTCAGATTGTTCGCTGGTCCAATTTCAACGAGGCGATAAAACGCGTTGTACACAGTTGACGATAGGAATCTCGAAGAAAAATGCTGGCAGCGAAAAGTTAACAGTTTTCTCTCTTTTACTTTTGTCTGCGTTTAACTTTTTTTCTTTCATTCGAGGCGCTGAAAACGGTAGGCTGTGTTATCTGCTAACGATTGGGAAAAGTTTCAAGAAGCGAGAGAATTACAAAGATTCGATAGAACGAAAGCTAGTCCATGACTATACAGCCTTGTACAGATTGTATACTATCAACTTTATCTTGCTTTGGAAAACAATACGGATTTTCTCTTTGTACCGGTAGTTTATTCTTCCAAGGACCAAACTCGCAAGTTTCATTGTTTTGTTCCCAGTTTTCCACTTCACCGTATAGAGAATACCTTTTGTCGAGGGGCAAAAGACAACAGTTTTCCAAAAGAGTCAATGCAGAATCTGATTTCGCGTAATATCTGTTTTGCCGAATTTTGGCCGCCATTTCACGTTAACGAGACATTTCGCAAATCATCGATCAAGGTTCAGAAATTGATATTTCCGGTTTCATTGATACTTTGTGAATTGTCCCTGATATAAGAATAATATTGAATTCCAGATCGCGTAGTTTGTTTCGATAAATAGTAAGTATTTCAGCGGTAACGCAACAGCATCTGGCTCTTGTGCAATTTCCTTTTCCTTTCTTGCCGAAAGAAAAATAAATAAAAATTTTCCTTAAAATTACTAAAAAACACGTAGTCCTAAACCCATTTCTCCTCCTCAACGAGGTTACAGCAAGTTTCTGGTGCTCGTCCGTGGGGTTATCGGTTAACCGAGAATAGTAAAGTGCATCGGTCTTCGTTGGTCGAATTCGCGACGGCAGCAGGGAGGTCGAACGGCGGCTGGATCCGTCTCACTCCGTCTTCTCAACCAGACTGGCTAATTAATTATCCCCGTAACAGGGGAGCAGCTTTGCAGCGGAGCGGAGCGGCGGGGACGGACGCTTTGTTTTAATGCCATGGCTTCTGCCGGAGCCAAGACGCTGCATTCCTCTCTCTCTCTCTCTCCGTCTGCTCAGGTGCTTGACGTGCCCGACGTGCCCGAGATTAAGTTTCCCGCTCTCCGTTCCGTGTCACCGTCGACGAGCCACTTGGTCCAAACTTAACCTCCAACCGTGTCCTTACCAACTATCATCTGTGTCACCGTCGATCTTCCCGTCAGGCGTTGCACTGTCGTTCAATAAGCTGCGTTTCGTCGTACCTATAATACCCACCTGCTCAGCAGACATCGGACACAACTATTCGGAGCTTCGCTCGGTAATCGAGGGTCGAGGCAAGCCTCCGTGTTCCGTTGGAGCTTTGCAAGTCGTAGGTTCGTACGTCCGGCGGTTGGATCCGTCTCGTCCTTGGCGATCAATCTTGTATAAGCCCGGGAAGAAGGAAGCTACGTCGAAATCCCCTCTCCCGGCAAGAAACTCCTACCGAGACCGTTTGTCAAATCGAGACGTTCCCCTACTTTTTAACCGTCTTTTTACACCTCACCGTAAACTCGGAGTGGAAAAACCCGAGTTAGTTGTTGGCCTGTGCGCATCGTGCAACGTTTATCGCTTCTCTACCATATGGTTATTCATTTCAGGCAGTGGCGAGGAGTCGAGGTCCGGGACGGGAGAGCCGGGTAAACTAGGAGTGAAGAAGCAGCGGCCGAAGGCCTCCTCGCCGAACAGACAAGGACCCCAGCAGTGCCAGGTACTCTCACCTGCAGAATATTGTAGAATAAGATCATCGCAGTCCGACACCGTCGGATCAATCCTCACTATCGTCATCGCCCTTCGGGTACAACGGAGACCGCGCCAAACACCTACAACGTACGACGAAAGAAAGCGCGGAAACGGCGCTGATCGTGAATTACCAGCAGCGAAACAACAGTCGCGTTGAATATTCAGTTTTCGTCAGAGCTATCCGCGTTGTGCTCGGTATTCAGATTCGGCGGCGGGAGGGGAATCGATCGCGATCGATCAAAACTGCCCGTCAGAGAAGCAGCGCTCCGCAGTGATCGCTCTGAATTCGTAAGCGAGACAGTGGTTAAACCTATCCTCTCACCTACCACCCTTTACCCTCGGTTCCGCGCTTTGCCCTGCAGTCATCTCCGCCTCTCCCACACTCGTTCCCAATCCCGACTGCGAGGAAGAACCCACCGCCTCTGGCCTTGTTGCGTAATTGAATAACGATGGTCCGCGGCACGGCCGCACCGCGTTATTGACAAGCACCGTCAATGTTGTACCCGCGGTACCGTAGCCCGGCTTTGGTAGATCCATGACCCTCACCCCGCCCTTTCGTTTCGATCCTTGAGATTTCGGATGTTTTTACTTTATTTGTTATTTTCTTTATTTTATTTCAAACAAATTTTCTCTTCATCCGAACGAAATACACCTCGCGAAAGTGTATTTCCTGGCTGCGTGAAAACTTGATGCAACTGCTAACGGATTACCCGTGTATTCAAGAAGATGAACGCGCCTTCGGAGGGGGTTTGGCAAGTGAGGGGTTGGCGGCGCGTGGTGAAGTAATGATGTTTGCTTAGTTCTTGGGTGGGTCGGGGGTGGCGCGCGGATCTTTGGAGTTCAGCAGGATGGCGGTTTGGTAAAGCGCCCGACGCGCGTTCACCCTAAATTGAAATGCCGCTGACGGAGACGACGACGCGACGCTACCGTCGCCCCGTATCCCGTTTCTGCACCGCCGAGGCGAGGTTTGGAATTAAGCTGCTCTACAAATGAGATCAGATACCTTGGAGATTTTATGCCGTGTTTGGGCGACTGAAAATCGTCTTGCGTCAATCCGATTGGCGACGGAGTCGGAGAGGGATAGAGATCCGATAGCCGGATAGATATACGTAGTGTATTTACGTTTGTAACGATCCTTGACAACGCAGCCACAAAGCATTTCGATAAAATTATTCCGTGACTGTAAGAAAAGAGAGTGAGAAGGATAGATGGAGATAGAGAGGGAGGAAAATTTTCAGAATCCGGGACCGGAGATGGAGACGAGATCGCGAAAGACAGGATTGTGCAATTACATAATACCCATGCCGCCCGATGCAGACATAGTTGAGCGCGTTGCGAAGTAGGTGGAGCAGAAACGACGGCGCTACGCTCTCTGCAACGGCGGACTGCATGCCGGGCGAGGTGGGCGAAAGGATTCGACACTGGTCGGGTCGGGTTGGGTTGGGTTGGGATGGGTGGAGTTGGGTGGAGTTGAGTTGGGTTTGCCACGGGAGGTCGGGAGGTCTATTGAATTAGCTAGTCAAGTCACACGATTCTACTCTCTGCTGTTCGCTAGTCTCCTGTGAACTCCCCCATTCCCACTTGGATTCGAGAGTTTCCACATTCTGCGAATTCAGATCCTCTCCACCTTCACCCCCCATCTCTCGCTTTCTCTCTCTGATCTTCCCTGCCGATGTAGTACGAATAGAACGATTCTCTCCCGCAGCCCATCATCGCGCATCCGCCTGAAATGGCATCCCCCTGCATCATCCTTTCCCTGATATTATAATATATATTCTCCCATCATCCCCGGGGATTAACACCGTGATCAGCTAGTAGACGTAGACGCTGACGCGGACGTCGTCCGGGCGTGCGGTCAATGCTCACGTGTTTACTGTTTTCTGTTCAAGGTCTGCGGTAAGGTGTTCAACAACGCGTCCGCCTTGACGAAACACAAGCTGACGCACAGCGACGAAAGGAAGTACGTCTGCACGATGTGCGGAAAGGCGTTCAAGCGGCAGGACCACTTGTAAGCTAATCATCAATTTATCACTCGTACACCTCATACCTCGCTCTATTTTTCCTCCCCCCATAATCGTTTTACCTTATACCTGAGTCGTTCGGAGTCTGGCTGGCCGTTTCAAGAATTCAATCCTCTCCCCGTTAGGCGTATACCTACAGGGGAAAACAAACGACGGACAAAGAGGGACAAGGACCGTTTCCGGGGGACAGTGTTTCCGTTTCTTCTTTACATTTTCTTGCGTGTTTTTCCTTTTTTTTTTTTTTTTTTTTTTCTCTCTCTTTCTTCTCACTTTCGTGTAAACACGATCGGTCGTGATTTAAATAAAAATCCCTCCCCGTACCGTCGAGGGATCACTCGTGATTAATACAATTGTCGTTTCCATTTCCGCAACGAACGGTTGATGAGAACGCGCGCGGCCACGTTTGATTCAACCGGGACACGCCGGTTCTATGATTGGCAGAAACAACTCGAACCTTTCTGATATCCGACACCAGAATCAGATTGTATCACGCGCGAGGTCGCCTTTGATGGTTACGGATGCCGGAATACGCTCGGGGTCCGCCGGTCTTTAATCCGGCCGGTGTTATTCTTGTTGTAAAAACATTTTAACGAAGGATCGGTACAGCTATATGCGAGGAATGACGGCGAATGACGGTGAAACGAAGCGAAACTAGAAAAACGAACGGCAGGAAGCACAAAGTCGCGACTCCGCGCGATGATTCAAGAGTTGGTAATTACTAATTGTAAGAGCTGCTGCTCTTCTCCCTCTAGTCGCGGAATATAACTCATCCTTTTCCCTTAACCATGCCCTCGTACCTACTTCGCGTTCGCCGAGCTTCGACGAGCTTCGCATTTACTTTTACCGTACCGCTTGGCTCTTGGCTGTTGGCTCTTCGCTCTGCGCTCTTCTCTCCTCTCTTTTCTCCGCTCTTTGCCTCGGAGGCAATCGGAAACATAATTCGCAGGGAAGGCAAAGTGAGGCAGGGCGGGTACCTGCGTTAAAAGTTCAGCAAATTAGCTTTTACAAATTAAACCCATTCCGACCGAGCGGGAGAAGAGACACGGTAAGCGTACGAGAGAGAAAGAGAAAGAGGAAAACTCTGCCGACTTTACGGGTCTCTCCTTTCCGAGGCCGGACTTTCAAGCAAAGGGAAACCCACGTTTCGGTATTGATTGCACATAAAATTCTTTCCATCGGACTTTTTCTTCGTCTCCTTCTTCTTTTTCCCCGGTTCGATCTCACCCGACTCGACCGTCTGCTCGATTTGTAGAAATATTTCGTCTCGTCTCGTCTCGTCCGCAAAGCCTCCCAACTTCGCGTAATTCTAAAAACCCTCCGAACCCGTCCGATCAGCGTTTTCTCAAAGCAATCAGTCAAATGCTAAATTAATTCCCCTCGCCGTCGCGTAGTTCTAGAAAATACGCCGACCCTGCGGCCAACAGAGAGAGAGAGAGAGAGAGAGAAAGAGAGAGAGAGAGAGAGAGAGAGAGAGAGAGAGAGAGAGAAAGGCCATCCCGCTCTGCCCGGCACTTGGCTCAAAGTCACAAGTTTCTCCCCCGCGTTTCGTAGAACGGCAGCAATACCAACAGCCACAGATCGTGGATATACCGATTCGAACCGAATTTCAATTTAACATGAAATTAGGTCGGCCCGACCCGCTTTGCTGGCATCCAGGCAGGGTGGAAACCGCCAACTTTCGCACAGGGGGAGAAACACGGTCAATTATATTCGGTTCAACAGCTCTGGATATATCGCTAAAAGAAAATTTTCTTCTCGCTACAGCTCGGCTTCCACGCGTTCCCCCCATCTCTTCTCCGGGCCTAACTTTCCGAACCTCGAACATATTTCCGTTACGATATATCGCGCCGAGACTAACCCGCTAATTTATGTCAGCCTAACGACAACGACAACGACAACGGCTCGGGTTCGGGTCACTGCGGAGAGATATCTGAAAACCCGGTGGTGCCGAACACAAACAAAGCGAGGCGACAGCGCCGAACAAACACCGAAGCCGCCTCTCGCTGTAGGTAGTTTAGATGCCCGTTCAGATATACCGTCGTTTCCCCGTAAACGTGCACGGGCAGAACCCGTTTGCACTTCGTCCTGCAGCAGGATTTCCGATCGAAATGAATGATCAAGGCGGGCGGGGGGACGGGGGGGTTCGAATACTCCTATCCTTTCGTTTCACTTGTTCTTTTTCAACCCTTCTTCTTTCACGTCGCCGGTGTTTTCCTCCAGGAACGGTCACATGCTCACCCATCGTAACAAAAAGCCGTACGAGTGCAAGGCCGACGGATGCGGAAAGTCTTACTGCGACGCGAGGAGCCTCAGAAGGCACACGGAGAACCATCACGCCGGAAGTAAAGTGAACGAGAGCGTCAGCCCCAGCAGCCCGACTACCGGCCCTCACACCCCCAACACACCGAGCAGCAATCCGAGCACCCCGAGCACCCCGGGGGCCCCACCGGCCACCCAAAACGGCCACAACAACACGGCGCTGAAGCAGCTTCTCTCGACCGAACCGGCGCCCCCCGCCCACCAGCACAAGGTGAGCTTTTTACTTGTGATAAATTTCCATTGCCTTGCGCAGGAGAAATTTCCCTCATCCCTTTGATTTTCGAACGATATTATCGCAACGGTGCGTAGACGCGGGTATACCTGCTCCCATTTAGCGATCCGCACTCCAGGTACTCGTGTATGTTTCTGGAATAGCGAATGGAGAACGCATTCGCGTGCCGACCAGAGTCGCTTTGCGGAGCTGGGTATGCAAAACACATACCAAGTCTAGGTATAATCCTAGATATAAAGTCATCGAGCTTTGATGTCGCGAATTGAAGCGCAGCGCGCGTCCCATCGATCATATATATATATATATATATATATATATATTCCAAACGAGACTGCTGCTTTGATGTTATTCATGTTGGTGTGCATATAACAGGTGTAACGTTTGTATCGCTAACACACGCGATTTCCCTGTCTCTCTCTCTCTCTCTCTCTCTCTTTCTCTCTCTTTCTCTCTCTCTCTCTCTCTCTCTCTCTCCCCTTCTCTTTCCTTCTCTCTCACGGCGCTCTCTGTTGCAAGCTCGACAAAAATATAAATGTAATAGGAGAGGAAGAAAAAAAAACCCAGATATGTAGAATGAATAAAAAAGAAAATGGTGAAAAAACAGTCGTGAAAACGTTTTATTTTGACTTTTTGTCACACATGACATACACAGTTTTAATAACTTCAGCTTGTCCAATTTTGATTCATCACCTACACGCACGTGGAAAACGAACCTCGAGTACATAAACCTTTCACCGTGAATTATTATATCACCTCGATTCTCGTTCGCTCTATTTTTCACAAAACTTGAGGCTTTTATTTTTTTGCTTTCATAATATTCTCATATAACGTTCTTGCCCAAAATCGCGTCACATTCAGAGTCGTAATCAGAATATGATTTTATATACGTGCCAGTATGGTGTAAATCGATTTTGCCGCGATAAAGCAAATTTTTTTGTAAGTAGACATCCATCGCTATTAGTGAACGCCTGTTATAAGCGGTATCTCTTGCATCGTCGTCGTCGTCATTCTCTTGAAACGCGGTCGCTCGATAAACGACTACTGCAAGAAATAAGGGTAAAAGAAACATTGGAAGGAAAGGTATGTAAGAAAAATTTGCCAACGAATCTGAAATCGCGAGAGACGACGTGAAAACGGAATAAAGTATGCGGGCGTTGAGTGATTGGCTCTCTGGAAAAGGCGCGGTCGCGAAACATCAAACGCGGCATTTATCCGCAGACATTGAACGAACACGAGGGGCCCGGAACCCCGGAGAGTTTCTCATTTCGGAAAATCCTCGAATCCTTATAAATCTCGAGTTCTTCGATCCCCCCCCCCCCACCGTCCCCGCCTTTGACCTTCTTGGTCGTGAAAACGGCGTTAATTCCGAATGCGGTTATAATCACCTCAATCTGCGGAACGAGGAAAAACCGTAGTTGAAATCTGTGGGCGACTTCGAGCCTTCGGTCATTAATTTCAAACGACGCGGTCGGTCGCTTCCTAAGATTTCGTCCGGTAATCGGGATCCAATTCGTTCTAATTTCGAACGGTTATCTTCGCAGCTGCTGCTGTTAGGTCCTTGGTGGTGTTTGTGTAGCGTCTAGCATTCTCGCCGGGTATACGTGTAGTTAAGGTCTTCGTAGAAAAACGGTCAGTTCTCCGCACTTTTTCTCCATCCCCTCGCCACTTTGCCGGCTTTTGCTCGTTAGCCAGACAGATAGAGATAGACAGACGGACATGCGGGGGGGGGGGGGGTATAATACATCTCGAGGGATGCGTTCGCCTTCGTCCCCTGAAACTGAGATAATATTCAAAGAAGCATCGTCATCCGTCCTTTAACTAAATTATTATTATCATTATCTCAGGTTATTGATACAGATGCGTCAAATTTTTTCTTTTCGTTTCTTCGTAACAACAGTCTGAGGATATACATATATTAGTACCGATTGATGTACCTGTACCCCGTCTGACACGCGGTGGATTCCACGGGGAAAAGGTGAAATCATACGAAAAAGGCATGGAAGAATGATGGTCTGGGGGGGGGGGGGGGGGGGGGGTGACGCAGAGACTTTTAATTCAAAAACTCGTAAAACTTCTTGAATTACGATCAACAACTCCCAGGATCCCGCAGATTCGCATTAAGATGAGACTACCCACTACCGCTCCGCTTTCCTTCCTTCCTTTTCTTTCGTCCTTGTTTGCTTACTCGCTCACTTACTTACTTACTCACTTGCTTGCTTGCTTACTTGGGTATACATACCTTCTTGTTTCTTCCCCGAGTCGACGGGTACGTATTTGTACCGCATAATGTACAACTATGCCGCGGCTGTTGATTGTGTGAAAAAAGTTTCACCCAGTTCTTATCTATTGCACACGTGGGTATAATCAAAACCCCGCGTCACGACCCCTTTTGTAATAATTGATCACTCGGAATGGAAATTTGAAAAATTACGTGGAAACTTTTCGCATCGAGACAAAGTTGAAAAATTTTTCCACAGATCGTCCGCTTGGGGAGAGAAAGTCTTCGTCTAATTTCATAGTAAATTTCTCTCCTTCCTATAATACTGTTACGCAAAAATTGAAATGTCCCGTTTCGCTCCTCATTCTAATGATCTAGCGGTCATTGCAGATAAAAGACACGCAAGAGCTCTCATATGTTGTAAAATGAATAAGGTTGCCGAGTCCACTGACATTATCGTAACAACGGTCCAGTTGTACCAGCCCTAAACCGAAAACACGTATCGCTGTTAAACTCGTTGTTTCTCGTCTTTTAATTTCGCCTGTCTCGATCGCTTCTTCATCGCTCGACGAACCCGGCTCATGTGTTGCAATACATATACGTATAATAAAATTTTTCCACTCCCTCTCACCGCTTTTCGCACGTTTCATTCCGGATCCCCGACGACGTTACCTTCAGCAGCTGCTAACCCCCGTGTTACTATTATACCACACGTGCCCACGAGCCATTGCATCCACACATGTACGCAGGCGCGTCTACCTATACGTCGTTCAGGTACATTGACTATCGGGGATCCAGCCTTACCGCCATCCCGCTTGTACGTCCCGAGGGAATCGGTAAGCTGCTTGTATTCTCTGATAGATAACGGAAGTATTCTCGGTATTGGAAGCGTCCTCCATCCATCCCTTGCTCAGCCCTCGGCTCGTTCGACTCCCGACCCTGCATTCCGGCGAAACTACCCGAGTTTCGTATCATATATTGGACACGTAACCAACTCGCGTTTTCGCTACGATATGTCGACGAAATCGTGACGACTTCCACCTCGCTCCAGTTTTACACACCCTATGCTATATATTGATATTGATTTTTCTTATTCTGTCTCATTCTTACCCTCTTTTTTTTCTATCTTCGAATCAACAAAATAAAAGTGATAATAGTGTAGCTAGTATCGAACGGATCACGATTTATGACTGTACGGATAAATGTGGGAAAACCAATAAAAAAAAAAAAAAAAAATAAAGGTGAGCACGTCGATTCGACGGTAGAAGTCCGTTCCTGCAGAAAACGATTAATCGCCTCAATCCGTTTTGCATGTACATGTATGTATACGTATTACAATTGCCTCGATAACGATAATCGCTTGAATGATTAATCGAACAATTAATTAATATCACTCTGTCCTTGCGCGTAATCGGCTATTTATTAGTAATTCGGAATACACGTTGACAGGTAGTTGTTACGTCTAGTAATCTTCGAGCAACCGATAAGATGATTGAAATATGAAGGTAAAATAATGAAATTGACTGGCATTCTCTTTGTCTTATTGGAAATCTCTTATTCAGAGAAAAATTTGGCGCGGTATTCAAACGACAAGAACCATTTGGCACGCGTGGTATCTGGGCAATGTTTCAAACCAAATTCTCGCTAAATTGAGAGTGAATTTGGCCCCGTGTTCCACAGTGGCGACCTGCGGAATTTTATGTCGCGATCTTGGCGAACTCGTGGATGTGTGCTTTATAAATTAACGGCTTTCGCACGGTTACAATTTGCATAGAACATAGGTAGGCGGGGCGTTTTAATATCGTTGAGAGGGATTTCGAAACTACGCGAGGTAGTTTATAGCGACGGTGGCCGCAGAGCTGAAAGTAATCGATGCATCGATTAATCGAGTCAAAAATTATAATCGAACGCGACTCGATTTATTATTTTTGGTCATTCTTAGTAGTTTATTCTCGAGGCCGCAATGGAACCGCATCGAACACACGTGATACGAGCAACCCTGCGAGTGGTTGTAGGCGTAGGCATGAGGTACGTAATTAATCGTAACCCATGTCAGGACCCGTTCCCGATCAATCATTCTTGAGAATTAAAATTAATACCTGCCCTAAGCTACCTCGCACGATTCCACATCCGTGTAGTATAAATATACATTATATGCCCTGGCTATTAATTTCGATATACTACCGAAAATACGATTCGACCATATTTCTGCTGCACGGGCATTTAAACGTAAAAAACAAATACGCAACGTAGTACGGAAGCGTTGATAAATTTTTGCCAATTATTTTGCGAGTTTTGCGAGTTTTACAGACGTTGAAAATAATTAATTTACAAATGTGTAATTTTTTCTTTTTATTTCAATTTTTTCGTCGTCATCGTCGTTGTTGTCGTTGAATGTGACGCGTTTTCTCACAGGCAAAAAAGGAAAAGGGAACGAAAACGACGAAATGGACCGGTCAACGTTTCATGTCTTACTTTTCCGATCGCTTCTCTCAGCGTATACGTAATTTACGACTCACGTAACTGTATATTTTTTATTTAATTTTTTTTTCATTTATTTACTTAATTTTTTTGCCCTTCGGTTGTCTACCCGTTTATAGCGCAACGCCACGGTTATTTTCGCCTGCTCGTTGTAAAAACGTCGGAGAAGCTCGACGAGGGACGGCGAGGGGGTGTGAGATAGGGGAGGAGGGTGGTCCGGTCCAGCGAACGCGAGTCGAGAGATTTCGATCTCTAATTAGCTGTATATCAAATGAACGCGTTCCGCTGAATCTAGCCTTGCTTGCAGCCTGGCAACCCGGGGTGACTTTGATTTGTGACTCGTTCCCTCGCCCCGCTCGAAATCAGTTCTATACCGATCAGCCCACTCCCCCCCCCCCCCCCCCCCTCCCCCCGCCCTTCCATCCTCGCGACGAATGAACATTCACGTTATCCCTTCCTGCATTGCGTACTCCTCAATTTCTACGCAGTTCCCTTTGTTTCTCTGCACCGGGAATTGTTGAATTTCACTACCAAACCCGCGCAATGAATTGACGATTATTTCGCGGTTCGTTTGTTGTTTATTTTTTTATGGAGGAAAATAGCGGGACACATTTTTCATATACACAGGTTTTTACATCTTTTCGAAACGATAGTTTAGGATCGCGAAATTTACCGATTTGCACAGTAAGACGGATTCTTGTAGCTTATAATACCCTCGGAATTTAATGTCTTTCCTAAATACAAAATGAAGGCAGGAATTATACGATAATATTTCATCATGCATCGTGATATTGAATGTGGAAAATATCGACGCGAGGCGAAACGAAGGCAAAATATTTAGAAAATAATACACGAACGTGCGTATATATATATATACACACCTATACATACGTACACACTCGCAAATACGCTGAATGATATTTCAATTAAGCCCCGAGGAGAACGGCCATCTTTTGAGCGTTCCGGATACGCCCTTGGAGCAGACATAGGAACGTGCAACATCCAGAGAGAGAGGGAGAGAGAGAGAGAGAGAGATACACCCCCGCGGCCTAATTTAGGCAATTTAGCCAGTTTAAAGCAGAATGGAGCATCTCTGGAGGACGGTTGTCATTTTCCACGTCTTCTACTCCCGACGACGTCGTGAAGCGTTAACGGCGCTGGAGCGAAGACGAAGATGAGGAGGGGAGGGGGGAAGAAGGATATTACAACCGGGGTGGAGAAAAGGGTGCGACGGAGGGGGAGGGAAACAGAGACACAGAAATGCGAGGGCCGAGCAAGCGTAAAACGAAGCCTTGCCTGCATTCACACCTCACTACTACACTACCGCGTGCACCCCCCTTTCCTCGCAGTTTTCCCACGACAAATAGCGCTTCTTATCCTTATTATGCAGTACAGAGGGAGAGTACGCTGCGATACGCCGATCCGACGATCATTTCACTTCGTATGTACAACGTATAGCTTCAAGTCTCCTGAATTGTCGAATTTCATTTAACGAAGTTCTGTATTTCTATTCTTTTTTCAACTCAATTTTATTCCGTTCTACTGCGTTCTTCTCTCTTTTATTTTCGGCCATAACGCGATGAACTTTAAAGGTGAAAGACGTTTTTACAGTTGACTAGACCTGCAATCGCCCGAACGGTAACCCGAAAAAATTTTTAATATACAACTGGGCAAGGTTTTCTGCTCCTTTTTTTGCCTCCTCTGTGCGAATGCGGGTGTCTGGTGTACCCTTGTATTTGCTTTAATCCTCTGCGACGCATCGTCTCGTACATGAGGACACCTTTTTCGAATCGGTTATTCAAGATTTATATTCAATTTTTTAGATATCGCTGTCATTTTTTTTTTTTCGTGCCTAATTTGATTCCGAAGATATCAATGTTGATGTTTCAAGAAGGATTATGATGATACCGCGAATACGGTGAGCGCTATAAATAAACAAAGTGCTTAAAATGCCTGTTCTTACAGAATAAATGTATTTGCGGGAAAGGTATGGGAACTAGAAAAGTGGAACTCGGTGATCCCGGGTTTTTGGGGTCGCTAAAAACGAATCCGACGAAACGATCCGCCATTTTGAATTTTGAAAATTTCTCAAATCTGCCCTCATTTTTTAAATCAGCGACCTCGAAAAGCCTTATAAACCCAGTTTCAAGGAATTTAACTGCAAGGAAAAATATATGCCGCAAAGGTTTAACAACTATATTATACATATAAGTATAGAACGGAGTCAAAGAAAATTTTGTTTGAACCGCGTAATCAGCTCCACGGGAACTGAAGCTTCTCTTCTTATGCCGGGGGTTTGGGTATATCGGTGTGGCGAAACTTATCGAAAGGGGAAGTTCGCGCGAAAGTCTTCAAATGAAAATTGACACCTCTGGTGAATACGCATGTGCACGGCGGGCGTGATCGAGGAGTAGAAGAGATTCTCTTACCGTGTTAATTTAACCGCACCAAAATTCACACATGGGAGAAATTTAGCGGGAGAAGGAAAATGTTGAAGAAAAAATAGAGAGGGAGGAAAAAGAGATTGAAGGGAATAGAGAATTCTTTGAGATTGTGTGTTCTACCTTTAATCGTCTTAGGCGAAAAAATAAGACTGCAGATATTTTTACAGTCCGCAGCTATCCCGCCTGTAAAATAAAACGAACGCCGCCGCCCCGTTGTTCTGGCAGTATCTTTTTCCACGGGCGAAACCTTTTCGCTTCATTTGATTCCCGTCAACTTTTCACCCTCCCTTTCGCCCTTCCTCGTCCCCCTCGTCGCCCGATTCCCTCCGGCGTTTATTTCGACTGTGTGAAATACGAAGAGACAAAAATAAGGCGAAATAAAATATGAAGAAATGAAAACGTTGGACGACATCTCTCTTTTTGGCCTCGGTTTCTTTTTTACTTCCCTCTTTGGGATTTGCAAATAAAATTCAATCTTCAAGGTGAAACGGAGCTGACGCGTAAAGCGTAAATTTCATTTTTCAATTCGTTATATAATCATTGATGTTTATTTTCAACTTCAAACCTATCGAATCTCATTCGATTTTCTTTTCATTTAACGTGAGATTTTTCTCCTTTACCCCCTCGTTCCAAACGCCTAGCGAAGTTCGCGTAGCGGCTTCGTCGATATTTTTATTCATCGAGGGAGAAAGAATCGAGCGTAGCTCGCAGGTATAAAGAGAGAGAGGCGAATTCGTAAAAGAAAGTACGGATGCATTCAAACAATAAACATCCTCGCCGGTGTACGCATCTAGGAATGTGTATATTACATAGACGTGCGAGGGGGGTGCGAAAGAATGAAAACGAAAAGAAGATGGAACAAAAAATTGGTATCTACCTCTTCTTTGCCACGGCGGCGGAAACAGAGTTGGAAATAAAAAGCTTGCGAGTAAAATACGGAGGGGTTGGAAAAAAGTTGGAACAGACGCGGATTCCGAAGAAGAATATAAGAACAGATGCGAGAGTATAGATGATGCTATACCGTGAAGTTCAGCCTAATGTTTTCTATGTTAATCTATTCTCAAGTGAAAAGAATTCCTAAAAAATCCATCTCGAATGAAGCAGCTAATTGCGAAAATTTTTACGGCAAATTATGATCTCTCTCTCTCTCTCTCTTTCTCTCTCTCTAAATATTCGGAATGAAGATTTCGTATACCGTGTTTAACGACGATGAATCCCTTTAATTCCCGAATTCCTACAACCGTGACAAATGAGAGGGTCGGCCTATGGTGCTGCAGGGATTCGGCTGACTAAACGAAGATTAATTTAATAAAACAGGAGCAACGCTCTTCGTTTCCCGGCTTCGCGTCGCCGCTGCACCACCACCACCACCACCGTCACGCATCCCCTAATAATTAACGAATCTGATTTTAATTGCCGTCCCTGCAGGCGAAGTCCAACGACTTTACACGTATTTTCCCCAATTTTTCACATCTCATACATACACCTCGAATTTATCTGCCGTTGGTAGCGTTGTTTTTCTTCCTTTTTGCTGTTTTGTTCGCCAGATTTATATTCCGCTAAATCATGATTCCCCGCAGCCGAACGCCGTTCAATTGAAGAAGAAAAACTAGGCATACCTCGGCAATAATAATGTAACGATTAAATCGGATTTCGAGCAGCGATTGCGCTAACCGGAAGTGACGTTTCGGCACGGTTGTACAGAAATTTGTTCTAGTTTCAGTTTCCATTCGCCGACACCGACCGCGGGGATGAATACGCGAAAGTTTGTTCGGCTGCGGTACTAAATCAGTTTGCCAGGTGACGACGAGCCTCGTACACCGTATCGAATTACAATTGAACCAATATTATTATAGTGACGATCTCGTTATCGGTCGATCCATCTCCCCTGAAACTCGAACCCTGATCAGCGCTCGCTCTAACGATACATCCAATTACGACGGGCGGCCGAAAGTGTCGCCACTCGTCGGTCGGGCTGGCAACCGGAAAGGCGGTCCTCTTCCGACTGATCGTCTAAAACATGGGATTTCTCGTCTCGTTTCAGTCGGCCACGTCTCCCGGGGGGAACAACGACGGTCTTACGAAGCAGCAGCTCGAACTGATACAGCAAATAATGCAGCAGACCCAGCAACAGGCGTCCCAGCAATCCTCGCAGCAGCAGTTGTCGCAGACGAGCTCGACGCCACCGACGACCGCGGCCAACGTCGCAGCTGCGGCTGCCGCTGCGGCCGCCGCGGCCGCGGCTGCGGGACAGACGAAGCCTCCGAAGTCGTCGAGCAAAGCTCCGACGACTCCGAGCTCGAACGTCGCAAGCTCGGCGAGCAACGGATCGTCGGCGAGGTCGAGCCCGAAGCCGAGAACCTGGACCCACTCGCAGGTAATGTTCAACTCGTTATTGCCAATGTAATTTCCAGGGAGTGGAAGCTGGACGATGCTTCATCCCGACATCGCGGACGGCGGACGAGAGACTTTTTTTTCCCAAAGGATCAAAAGTTTATTACATCACGCTCGAATGTCGAAGCTCTCTCTCTCTATACATATATATATATACACACATATAATACAACGACCCGAGTACCGAGGATTGTTAATTGCCGAAGGAGACGGTTCTCCCTGTCCTTAGAGTCTTTGGGGAAAGCCAGACGGGGTCGGGGCAAGGTTAAACCCTTCGCAACGAGGACCGGGGCGAAACGAAAATGTGTATAATATATAATCCTCGTCAATCGAGCGGAGGGTTTTACCCAGAATTCGCCAACTTTCTACGTTGTACCGTACATAACTGTATACACTATAAATAATATAACACAAGCAACGATTTTGCGTTAGCTCGAGTAGATACACATTTTGGATGAAGGTATGCCACCCTATCTCTACGAAAACCAATCTTACACGATTGTAATAATGATCCGACACGTTATGCAATTCATTTTCTCTGTCTGTCTCCTGGTATTACGCATATATATAAAAGGAGGCGGGCATATATATATATATATATATATATATATATATATATATATATATATATATATATATATATATGCGTGATGAAAGAAAAAAAAAAAAAACATCCCCGCCTCCTTTTATCGTACTACCGAGAAAAAGATTCGCCCCACCGATAACTCGGGAAGACCAAAGGCAGCCACCGAGATATATGTATACCGCCCTCGGAATCCCCTCGCGCCTTCCTTTCACGCTTTCATCAAGCTTGATTAATTTCCCCCTTCCGTACGATCGGTTATTTCCTCGAGACTTTATCGGGTCGCGTCTCTCGTTTTCCCCGCTCTCCTCCATCCCCCAACGAAAACAAGCCCCGCAAATTTTTTACTAGACTTTTTCTCCGTCACTAGACTCGCATTTCCTTCCCTCGTCACTCTCTCTCTCTCCCTCTCTCTCTCTTTCTCTCTTCAATTATGTGGGTACGTACGATGTCAATCACGATTTCGAAGAATACCTATCGCATGCATTTACACGCCTTGCTTTTCTAGTTAACAAATTTCAAGCGAATAGGATCAACTTTTATACTTTCAGTCCACCGTATCGCGATTCAAAAACCGAAGATCACCGAGTTCCACTTTCCTAGTCCCCGTAACCTTCCCACAATTACATTCGTTCTGTAAAAACAGGCATTTTCAACACTTTGTTTATTCGTAGCGCTCCCTATATTCGCGGACTCGTCGTAATCACTCTCAAAACATCAACATTGAAATCTTAGAAGTCCAAGTGTGCGCAAAAAAAAAAGAAAGACAGAGATAATTAAAAAATTGAATGTAAAGTTTGAATAACCGGTTTGATACCGGTGCCGCAAAGATACTCTCTTGATAACAATCTTTCGACAAAATAATAAGGTGGGGGGAGGATTTAAGCCAGGTCAATTTGAAGCTACCATTGAAGGCATACCAATTTGAAGAGTGGATAGAAGCACGTGTGTAATACGAAAATATATTCGTACGGTGTCTCTGCGGATAAAAGCAAAGGTATCGAGGTCCGCTATGAGCGAATCGCATCCTGCTCGGGAGCATCGGAAGCCAAGAGACTACCTTGCAATATCTCGACTTGCTAAACGCACCTTTTCACCCATCGATAAGCGTCACGCTCAACGATTAACTACAACTACAACTTTGGCTTACGATTTTTATTCCGCCCGAATATTGTCGATAGGTTATCAAAGTATTTTAACGACGTATACTTCAGAGATATACTTGCATGCGAATTCGTCACAAAATCGTTCCTTTCAAAACTTATACGTATGCATACCTATACATATTATACGTATTATACAAATAGTCTTACTACTCTTGGCACAGACAGAGACACACCGAGACATGTGCGGGTTATTTACTTCTTCGCTCTCCCTCTGGCCGTAGTTCATGGAACAATAATGACGACGGGACTGTAACAAGGCACGCTCAACTATAATACGAACTACAATTAGATCCGCGCCTTCCTATCTTGACTTGTATTTACGACACTTCTAATTGCGTCTACTGTTCTCGTTCCTCTGCAACACCGTGCCGTGATCCTCCGGTCTTATTATGCCAGAGTTGTTGCCTTTTCACGTTAACACCGGACATGCCGTCGTCGTCGTCGTCGTCATCGTCATCGTTACTGTAATTATATCATTACAATACCGTCGGATTTGTTCGTGTATTAATGTGGAAAATTCCTTGGAAATTTTGTAACTCTGTCGAAGAAACGGCGGCCTCTGCACGCGTTGTACCACGCGTCTGGGTGGCTATCCGATGTTGTATTAATTAAGGATTTGCGAATAGAGGAACGGGTGTAATATACTCGCCAAGCTTAATCAGTCCTCGACCTTCCCCCCCCCCCCTACACGGTAGGCGTATACACACCGTAGGTAATCTATACCCAACTTCATTAGGTTAATGGCATAATATCCATTGCGGGCCGGGAGAGAGTGAGTTTATGCACCGAAACACAATCGGACCTGAACAGAGATTAGACTAACGATAAATTTCAAATGAAATAAATTTAATTTCAAATCGGTAGCTCGGGGGCAGTTCTGGCCTAGAACCTTTGCTCTCGAATATCGGCGGCAACTCACGGGGTTGAAATTAGTAACGATGAGGCAACGAAATAGCGTAACAAAAATTACTATGTCGTTAGTTCAAAATGACTTCGAATGATTTGAGTTTCCAAATTATGCCGCGTATGTTTTTCTTTACGATTATTATTGAAAGATGGACAATGATAAACTTGGAAATGATAAATTTTCCCAAGAATGTATCGTTGCATTGACGTTTCGAACTTCAACCCCATGGCAACTCGATACCACCAGCGACTGACTTGTCTCGTTTTCTTTTCTTTCGGAGTAACGACGAATGAATTCTTTATCCTTCGTTCCCCCGCATAATTCGAGAAACACACCCGGTGTAAACTCTACCTTCCTTAATTAAAAACCGTTCTTCTACCGTTCCGTATATTAATACACTGTGCGAATTGCAGGGTCGTGTACGGATGTTGTATTACACACGCTACGGGAAAGTGTGGCAATAATAATCGGACGGGTCGCGGGAAAATTTCAGAAATTTTATTATTGTCACTCAGGGGCGCCGTGTTTTCAGATACCCCGAAGTTCCGTTATAATATTTGTTATACGTATCCCCCAACGAGTAATATTGAAAGCAATATCCACCTATCTCTCCGTACCTACGTTCATACGTACCGTTTCACCTGCGTATACATGTGCACGTATATTTGATGTACGCATATATACCGGATTGTACGACGACACAGGATACGCCCCAGTCATCAACGGAAAATTGTCAATAATAATTTGTTATTGCCAAACGATACTCGGTGCTGCAGCTGCGTCGTCGCGCACGCATCCCTCTCCAAAGCTCGTTCTATTAATATCAACGACTGTACGAAGCGAGGTAAAAACCAAAAATAAAAAATAAATAAAAAATTGGGACATTCGATCGTCCGTCGTGTATAAAAATCATCACGGAATCGACTACGATATTGGATACAAAAAAAATTCAAAATCCAAGGGGGGTGTACGGATATTGAATCCTGCAGGCAGGAACGACCGAAGGAAACCGAAACGCGCGCACAAAAGGAGGGCAAGGACTCGTTCTCCGGTTCTCGGGGCCTGCTGGGGGGCACCTTTGCTGGGGGGCGAGTGAAAACGAGTTGACGGGGAGGTGCACGGGACGAGGAATCGAGGAACGGAGAGAAGCCCTTGCGACCACAACGTATCTTCTCACACTGGAGTTAAACTCGCCGTGCAACTGTCGCGTGGATGGGGGGGAATGGACGGACCCCACGTAGACAGGGAAGACCCCCCCGTAAGAAACTCGGCGGGAATTTGCTGGGCCAATCAGAGTCCTTGAAATTCCACCGTTGCGTTATACGTTGGACGAAAGGAGGAAAAATCGCGCTCGAGTTTCTTCTCTCGCGATCCGCAGCTGCCGCCGTGTTCTTATTCGGGGTGTGCGTCGAGTTGTCCGAGAGATAGCTGCTTTTTTACTTCCTCCGTCGTTTATTTCTTCCTTCTCTCTTTCATTCAACCTTTTAAAGGGCATCCCTCGCCTCGTTCTTCCTCCTTGCTCGCCGGGGATTTAAAGGACCGAGACGAGATGCGGTGTGTACCGAATGCTAATTCGTCCGCTCTCTAGGTCATGGAAACCGTTGCTGACCGATAAACTATTCTCCATCCCCCGGATTATACGTATATATATATTTTTTTTTTCATTCTCACTGGGATGTCTCGCGATCCCGGTGTATTCCATCCAAGTCGCGCAAACGCGTAAGGTTGTCAGCGTACCGGTTATCGACACGTTTAGACCGATTTATTTTCCAAAAGGTCAGTAATCAGGAGAGGATCCGATAACCGGTACACTTGTACCTTACGCCCGTAGGCGAAAACGACGAACGAAGAGAAAGGATTGATTATCCATCCTGTCCTCCCTTCGAATAACCTGCCTGTATAACGTAATATCGCGTAGACCGAGAAGGACGTCGTATATCCAGAGATGAAAAGAGGCCGTAAGGTTATTTGACGCGGGGATTTCAATCATCTCTTGCCAGCCGCAGAAGTCGCTTCTCCGTCTGGTGAGAATGAGAAAGAGGGCGGCGGGGAGGCGGGAAGGCAATTACTCCGGAGCCCTCGCGCGTAAAGCTCGTAGAGGATAAGGCGGAACGTCGTTGCAGGGTGGGAATTCGGCGAATTCGCGGAAACAGGTGTGAGGCTGTTGGGGACGTTGTTCGGGCGAAGAAATACAGGAGGAGTTGGCGCTGTTGTGCCGGAAGACGTAATTGGAAAATACTTGAGAATCCTGCATCCCTCGGGGATTCGGACGACGTACGCCGAGGTACATCCGCCTACCTGAGCTCCGACGCTTCTTGGATCTATCGCCATCTTTTCATCCGAGCGTCTCAGCCTCGCCGTCTGGTATCGCCACTTTTCCGTTCGATCATTCTCTTTACTTTCCCCCCGCGGATCACATCCTCTCACTTAGACGGAGCTGGAAACAAAGTTTGGCTTCAAGTCCAGATGGCGAGCTTCGAATGAAATAATAAAATGAAAAGGAGACAAGTGTTGAGGGTTCGGGTCAACCCTTTGAGTCACGCGTTGTTTCACTTTGTCAAATTTTCTAACAAGATGGTATGGTTCTATGGTTTTTGGGGTCACTGATTACGAATCTTGAAATCAGATTTTGAAAATTCGAAGTGCTGGATCCAATATGGTGGACAAAAATTTAAAATTTGATCGAATACGGTCAAAGAACGCCGTGATCGGGGTTTTTCGGGTCGCTGATTGGATTCGCCCTACCGAATATTCGAAATCTGATTTCAGATTCGTTAATCAACGACCCCGAAAACCCCTGGACATTGTTTTGCTCCGGATTCGTTCGAATTTGGAATTTTCGTCGGCCATCTTGAATTTTCAAAATCCAACTTCAGATTCGTAATCAGCGAGCCGAAAAACTTTTAAATTATGTAAAACACGTACGTGCGCAGAGGGTTAACTTTCTGGGAAATGAATTATTCTTTCCATTTTCACGCTTTTTTTCAATCCATTTGTTTTTACCCTCGAGCATTGAAGAACTATTAGTATACTGTTGGAAGTAGCAAAAAACGGTAAAGAAATATGTTGGAAAGTTCTCTAAATGTACAAAAAATGGATATGAAATAGGTGCTAAGAATGCTCCAACCATTATAACTCAAAGGGTTCAAGCTGCCCAGGGATCGAGGCTCGCTTTTGTCCGTCGAACACTCGGCGACCCGGTGACGCGATAAGCATGAATTTTCCTCGACGTTGGCGAAGGAAATTAATAACTCGCGAAGGACCTTTGCCGTTTGAAATATCCTCCGCCTATTTTAGTATTCGGCAAAGTGTCAGCGCTGAGGGTGGCAACCGCGGTTCTGTACCCGGAAGCGTGGAATACGAGATTGTCGTGTGAGCAGGTAAAATCGCCTCTGAGATCGGGCCCTTTGAGCGTCACGACACGTTGCCGTCAATTATCTGCAGCGCGATGGGGAGGCGCACAGAGGGAAAATAAAGAGAAGAAACCTCGATAAAACGAAACTGCTCTTTTGCTCCGTGACCGTTTTTCTACCCTCTTTTTTCCCACACTCACCTTTCTCTCGTTTTGTTTGTTCCGTGAGCAGTGTGCAACAAGCAACGGAGCCGAGAAGTTAATAAGTAATGACAGCCCTGAGGCGAGGTGGTAGGTAGGCAGGCTTCTGCCAAACCGCTAAATGATAAACATCGCTTTCTTTATACCTGCAGAGACGTAATTAATTCCCTCCCCGGAGAGATATTGTATTCTACCCATTTAGTTTTGTTTTCTTCTTTTTCTTCTTCTTCTTCTTCTTCTTCTTCTTCTTCTTCTTCTTCCTCAAATTCTATCCGCTGTCACTATTATTGAATTGTTTATTCATTTTGTTTTACCTCGGGTATCTCACCTGAGTTGGATGACTGAATTTAAACGTGTAGTAACGAACGGAGCGACGAAATTTCTAATGAAGAATAATACCCTCAGGCTTTCGAGGGTGTTCTCCACTTAGAAAAACAATCGTTTCGTCATATCACCTCGAATCTTGACCCTACGGATTTAAAACCGTCGATGCCTGAGCTGCAGAGCACTTGCTGAAAGTAGGATTTGAAAACCGTGATGAAGCGGCATTATTATCGGATCTAGATAATACCCTTCAGAATCAGTGGACCAAGTGACTGCCTGTCACGGTCTTCTTATTCGACCGGCCAAACCCGACCTGTTTCAAATTTGCGGTGGGGTCCGTCAAAGGATCTCGCTCAAGTCGAATTAAGGTCAACTCGCCAACTTCATTCATTCGATAAGACGCATACGTTTCTCGTGATCGATTAGTTCCGCGCGAACGAGGAAGACAAATCTTGACGGGCGGGAGAATTTTGTCAAGTAGCGTTAGTGAGGGCCAGCCTCGATCGATGAGAGCATCGCTCGTAATGTACCTTAAGGAAGAATTGATGGAGTACGCATTACGCTTCCGATACGAGTTTACGAATATCGATACGTTCCCATCGTCCCGCGCGTCGTCGGGCTCCAACCCTGCTGCACGTTGCGACGAAATTTCTTCGACCGTCAGGAGCCGCGACCAAGCCAACTTTTTCGGTTTCTCTCCCCCCCCCCCCCCAGCGTCGCCGAGTGAGTTGGTTCCTGTCGCATTCCCGCGACCCCCCGGGAACAAGATCGGAGAAACTAACCGGTCTCAATCTCCCGAGGGATGCAGGGTGCTTCGATCTCGGCATGGGGGGTTAGCCGGGGGAGGGGGAGCGACTAACGCTGCTCAAGCCGATCTTCGACGATCTAATACGCCTTTAGTCGCCTTCAGTCGCACCACGATCCTCACCTTGTGCAATACGATACGAGGCTTTTGTTTCAAAGTTGGAAGTGCCATGCAGACGTACGCAGGTAATTCGTTCGTTGCTGGCTGAATCAACGAACACCAGGGCAACGGAAACTTGAACAGAAAAGACTACAGAGGGAGGGAATGCACGTTGGAATATCCAATTCCGGCAGCTCTTCGTTCGTTCGTTCGATCCGCGGAGAAGGAGGATGCGAGGGTGCGTTGCTGACGGGTGATTGATGCGTTCGCCATAACGCCGGTAACACACTCGGTTATACCTGCCGCCGCAGGTGCGAGGGTGTCGTGGTGCAGTGTTGTTTCGCAGTGTCGTGCAGCAAACCCAAGGCACGGTGATACATTGAAAGTGATAAAAGAGTGACGTGAGAGTGACATGGATGGATACAACCATGGCTGGTACCATCACCACTACGCACATCACCCCCTGCACCCGAATTCCAACCTGCGGCATCAACACCACCAACAGCAACAGCAACAGCATCAGCATCAGCATCAGCATCATCCCCCCGACTATCTCTATCGGCTTTCCCTTCAGGTATGAGCCGCCTTCCTGAGAGTAAAACTTGCCGCTTTTGTACCATTTCTCGCTACCGCGGGAAGAATTGATATCCCGACGCGGATCAATCGGAACCCTGCAATCAATCTCCCGCTAGCACTCCTGCAGTTGAGGGAACGCGCGAGAATCTCGTGCCTTATCTCACGCCAAAATGGATATACGCCTACGAGTTATGATCAGTTTGAAATTATACTCCCGGGGGGCACGGATATATGCTCCGTTATCCTCCGCAGCTAACGGCAGGTATACCGGCACATCTATAACCTCCTGGGAATGATTACCACCGGTGGCGGAAGGGCGAGCGACTATTTTCACCCCCCAGCTGCAGGCGCTCTCCTAAATCTCAACGAGAGAAAATCCACTGTTGTATGTACGCGGTGCTGAAATATATCGGGGTATATCGTGCGGAAACGAAACATTTTTTAAACTTCTCCTTTCTTTCGCGCTACATCTTCGAGTACGTAACGAGTCAAACGCGTAAATATTAGGGTGGTTCATTTATTTTTTCCGTCTTCAAGGCGCCACTCGAAAAATTTGTGACAAATTTCAATAATTGGTAGCGAGCTCTAAATATTGTCCTGCTTCGTCCGGGTCTTGCGACAATTTTCCTTTCTTTTTTTTTTTTTTTTTTTTTTGTCACAAATTTTTCGAATGGTACCTTGAAAATAGAAAAAAAAAATTGAAAAAATGAACCTTCCTAGTAAACGTACGCCCGCCAAACGATGTTTACGATCCTCTCGCCTCTTCCCATCGCCGACGAATCTGCAAAATACAATGCAATTTTCATCCGTTTCTCTTTTGTTTTCCCTTCGTTTCCTCCCGTTTTCCCTGGCACCACTTGTCACGTACACCTTGATACACGAGCAGTGCTCGGCACAACGCGTACGTTCGCATACGTCTGGTGGCGGTTAAAAGGACACGGGGTAAAAATTGGTTCTGGCGTGGCGGATGCGCGGAACAGAGAGAAAGCGTAGAGAGAACATATGAGTGATAGGGCCGAGGTTGACGCTCGGTGTATCGCGAAATACCCTCGTCCTCTCTTCCCCGCCGCGAGGAGCAGAGGGAAATTTCTGCAAAAATACACTCGAACAAGAAGCGAATCACACCGACGTGGATTTCGCCGAGGGTGGGAATAACGGTCGTTGTCGTAAACGTCGTGTATAACGTGGAGCTTTTGTCCGAAGATACAGGGTGTAATTAGACGTTGTATAATATTTTACGACGGTTGTGTAGAAGTCGAATTTTAAGGAAGGGCAAAGTAAATGTACCTACCTAAGGAGGGCTGATATGTATCATGCAGCAGAGAAAACTCGGTGAAAATTTACATTATCGTACCTACGTACCCTGCGTAATATTCCTCGGATAACGTATGGTTGCAGAATATTCTTCCAAGCTTAAATTTGTCTTGCGCGATAATTAGCTCGAAAGAGATAAAAATTATCAATACGATAATCGTTCGAGAGGAAAAGGAAATCTCGGACCTTTTTTCTTCGATAATCGAATCCAAAAGTAAGAGAATCTTGATCGGGAGGAGGGTTTGATACGTTAAAAGGGCCGAAAACATCCTACGCGGCGATAAAACCAAACGAAGACCTTTTTTTCTCGTTCTTTTTCAACATCGCTAGCGCCGCCGGACCTTTGGAAAAACGAAGCGAGACGCGCAGGCGTCCGTGTTGTTCCGTGTTGTTCCGTGTTGTTTACGTAGTTTTGTTGATCATTGTATTTGTTCGACGACCGCGTTTCCAGGCTCATTTGTCCGGTCTCTCTTTTTCTCCCCCTCTATAATGTCGTCTCGTTTATTTGTTTTTTCGTTTCCCGTAATCGCGGCCCCTACTTCCGCCTCCGCGCATCCCTTATCCTCCGCCGATCTAGGTAGGTACGTCGGAGTGAGCTCGGACCCGAAAAACCTTCTTCCTTTCATCCTCACCCGGTGTACCTTATTACCGCGCCCATCCTCGAGACCCCGCGTTATTCCCGGGCGTAATCGGCGTGCATGTACCGCATACGGGGCGCGTCTTTCCGTAAAATCGGGGGCATCATCTCCCCTCTAAGCGAGCGCCGGGGGGTGCGGGATGTGTGTATAGACACGATCACGGTACGCCGTAATTACCAGAAAGGTAGGCGAAGGGCCCGGGGCTGCGGGGCTGCGGAGCTTCTACGGCACGGTGTTATTGTTCATAAGCCTGCAAGCGCGCCATGTGTTCCAGAAATTTATGTGCTAGGCGAAACTCGAAGGGTGCTGCACGTATGGGTGTAGAAGCGGGCGAGGGAGGGAGAAAGGAACCTGTGCCTTGTCGCCTCCGTGATATTAATAAATTTCGACTCTCTTACACGCGCGAGCGTATCCTGCAGTCTCCCTGTGTTCGGGTATAACTTAACGTATGTACATACATACACGTATACAACCGCCGACAACGACGGCTTTTGACGAGTGAGTACGATTGCCACGTGTGCGAACCAGAGTAATTACGGTTAAATTACGTCTCGGATATACATATCCAGCCTGCTATAATACGTTTGATTACTCTTCCTGTCCCTCTCTCCCCATCTCTCTCTCTCTCTCTCCATCTCTCCATCTCTCATTCTCTCGAGAACAATTCGTCCGCGCTTCTCATACGAACATCGACGTTGGTTCACGGGAAGAGATACAAACGGGTACAGCCATAAACACACCCGACGCTGCAGCGCGGATCTGTCGCGAATAATTCCCGGGCTGGTATACGGCTGTTTGAACCGAGGGTTTAAGGACGTACCGGCTGTACGTTCTGTTGACCAAAAGTGAGTCACGTCGACGATATTGTATACTTTGTGGAGAAGAATAAATTTATACAATAACGAAGCCCAAAAGTTATCAATAAATTGTTCAAACAAAGCATTGTTTAAGAAATTTTTAGGGAATGTGCTTTTCTTTCTATGTCATTTAAAATGAATTTGTTGATTTTTCCCAATACGCCTGAATATATAAAGAATTTTCTCATTATTTGGTGATTTTCGTATTCGAAAGTTTTTAATTTTGAAAAATGGAGGAAAAATTCCGAATATTGAATACCTTTTCGTAAAAACGTTGTACGTTACAAAGAAAACATTCCATGTGAATTTGTTAAACGATTTGTTGATAACTTTTGGGCACTGTTATTATTAATGAAATTTAATTTTCTTACCGCCTTTGTTGTCGCCGATTTTCTTCCGATTTTTATCTCGTCACAAAGTATTCAATATCGTCGACGAGAATCCCTTTTGTCTGAGAATGTACAGGCAATACATCCTTACGGGTTGATATGTGAACGGGTAGCATTTTCCCAAGTTACGTCTCGACGCTTAGCCCAGTTCCATATAATTGGGTTGGGAGTAACTGCGGCGAAGCTCGCGACTTTCCTTGTTTTCAACTCCGGCCTCCGCCTTCCACCCTACTCAACCACAACCAGCACCCTTGGAACGAACAATTTCAACCGACTTTCGCAAGTTTCTCGGTGCGCGAACTTTCGCCTTCCAATGCGATCCGAGCATTATTCCCGAGTAGGACGTGAGTAATGTATACCTGTACACTTGAATACACCGAGGAAGAAATTCGTATCACCGAAATAAACTGACAACGAAAGTATCAGCCCTCCGCGTCGTGGATTTTGTAGCTTCGAGGAGTATTTCTTTGAAACAAAATTTTTAGCTCCTAATTGTAGTACCATCTAATCGGCCTTTATCTATTCGTTATCTCACGAATGCTCAGAGATAATATTTTAAACTACGAGATCCTATCGATGAAAGTTCAACAGAGGAAAATGAATATTAATAACCTAAGCGAAAATACAGCAAGGATTGCGTTTGCTACGGTTGCAGCTATTAAAATGATAGATTGTAACCGGAGTGAAGAGAAGTCTGTTAGATGAAACTACATATTATAGGATCGGCGTTATAAGCCATAAAAACGATCCTAGATGTTTTAAAAAATCCGTAATTCGGAAGCCTGATACTCTCCTCGTACGTCAAACATCTTTCGTATAAAACGAAACGAGATTTTTCCCATGACGACCAATAACGGGAATATTATTTTCCACGAACCCTGGCTAGACGCTGTCCGCGATTTTGACATACCCTGAGTGTATGTAATATATCCGTATAACATAGCGTGTAATGCTGGCTTGAAATTGACGAGAAGAAATCGTCGTGCCTACAAACGAATTCCTCCGAGTAAAGCTAATTAGTTTAATAAAAGGTAGGGAAATCGTTTTCTCTAATTCCCATTTCGCGCAGTGTGCCGTTGGCTAATTGTCGGCAGGCTCCCTTGTCAAAATCATCCCCTTCGCTCCGCGATCTCTTTGTAAGTCAGGTGTACGTGTAACCTCACAAACGTAGCTTGTAGGTACGTACGTACCTACCTACTACGGAAGACGCGCAAGCGAGAACGAAGCCGTACAATTAGCCGAATTATCAGTGTCTAGAGACAATTCGTCTCCTCGCAAGAAGACTCCGTCTTATCTCAGCCCCCGAGGTCCGCGTTCCCTTCTTCGTCGTTCTCGCCAACGTTCACCTCGGCTCTGGGGAGAAATCCCTGTCACTCCACCCCGCCTGTGACTCTGGTCTGGCCCTGATGGTTTAATGGGAAAATGAAAACCCGGACAACGTTACCCTCTCGCGTTAAAATTGGCAAATCTTCGCGGAAAAAAATGGATTCGTCTCGGGTCAGTCGTATCAGGAACACGTAGAGATCTACGGTATACCTACACGCAAGCGGGAAACTGAATATAAATTGAAACTAATCCGAATTTTACGGGCTTTGGGAGATGGCGGGACGCACGAGGGTATAACCTGAATCGTAAATATTCGAAGCGCGTGAGGGGCAGCGAAATCAATTGGCCGGGAGGAAGGCTTTTGATCGCGGAGCGTGTTCCGATATCGCCAGTTTCTCTGCTCCGCGTCTCTGTTTCGCGCTCGAATGAAAATATCGGTGAAAAAGAAACGACGTAGGTACAGATATAGGTATGTATAGGTATAGGTTGTGTCACAGGTACCGCAGGAATAGGAGCGAAACGAGGAACGGATTTCTTTGAGGAAAAAAAAGAACCACTCCCGACACACGAGTTCGCGAAGAACCGCTATTACACACCGTACGTAGGCACTCCATCTCCTCCAGGATTACAACGCGTGACACAGCCTAATAACACCTCCACCCTCGCACCCTTTCACACCCTTTCACAACCCCTCCAGCGCTGTATAGAGCCGTATACCTATACGTGCATGTTTGCATCCGTTGTATACGTATGCACGCACGCACGTAGATAGATGTAGGTGTAGAACGATACGGCACGCGGATGAAATCCGCAACGTTAACCCGACGGAGATTCGGATCGATCGAAGGCTCCAGCTCGCGACAATGCAATTCGTTCGACACCCGCGGTTTGTTCGCCATGGCGATGAGGGTAGGGGGGCTGCTCTGTACGCGAGGAACACCCGTCCGCGAATCACTCGAACGCAATGCAATTATTTGCAATTCCCGCGTCCGTCCGCGGCCGACGAAATTATCCCATCCTGGTTCCATTATACCGACCCCTCCTTATCCTCCTCCTCCTCCTCTCGCACGCTTTATCCCTGTCTCTGTAGATATCTGTCGTCGGCGGTCGTAGGACAATACTCATACCCCCGCTGGCACCTTCGTTCATTCGTACACCTTACATTTACCGTAGTGCAAAATAATTCAGTTATTTTTCTATTTTGCTTCGCTACCCGATACAACCCGCGACATTCCCGATATTGAACCGTTAATTCTACACACCCTGCCGGCTGAGTTGTAAATTTGTTGCGCAGAAGGGAGGGGGGAGGAAAGTGTTGACGAAGATGTAATTTTATATGCCTACCTATCTGCAATTTACAAAGTTCAGAAGAAGTTGGGATCTGTACGGTACTTCGCTGCTCCTCCTCCTCCTCCTCCTCCTCCACTACCATCACCACCGTGCCCCTTTCAGTCGGGTATTTCACAAAGTCCCGGCTATGCATCGCCGTGTCATTAGACGAACCTTCGTCCTCGTTAGGAGGGTAATTTGACGGGATGTTATACGTAGGACGGAGGACGGAGGACGGAAAGGGATAAGAGAGCGAACGAGTCCTTTTCTCTCTACAGCTAACCAAGATACGGGAATTCAGACGAACGCCGTGCCTAATTCTCAGCCCTTCGTCGTTGCGCTCTTCCTTGCCGACGGCTCGGCTATATCAATAATCCTTGCACGGGTTGAAAAAGAGGTCGTTGAACCTACCGTGTACCTTGGGGTGGTTCAATTTTTAACTTTTTTTTTTTCAGGTCTCTCGAAAAATTAGCAACAATTACTGAGCAAAAAAATTGTCGTAAAACCTGGAGGAAGTAGGAAAATATTTGCTCCTCTTTCGGTAGCAAAACCTGTCATCCAGAATGGGTTTTCGCTCGAGCAATTTGTATAAATCGATTTGTTGAGATTACTTTTTTCGTGAAATCAGGTGATCGGATTTCTTCTCTAACGTACTCGGCGAACCTGACTGCACGAGTATTTTCTCTATGTATATTTTTACAAGGTCGCACGAACGAAAATTTGAAAATCCCACATTGTTATCGTTGCAGCAACAGCAGCAGCAGGCCCAGCAGCAAGCAAATTCACCAGGCAACGGAAACGCGGGTAAGAACAGCCCTTCGCCGGGCAACACGTCGTCGCCTGGTCAAAGTCCGACAGCGAAAATTCAGGCGGAGCCGAAACCAGTCGAGTGCAATTTGTGTCATCGAAAGTTCAAGAACATCCCGGCCCTCAACGGGCACATGAGACTCCACGGGGGTTACTTCAAAAAGGTGAGAGATACACGTTTTACAATCCTTGACGTCAGCCGGCCCTCGTGATGTTATAATTCCCCGTCGAATATCCAGGGGGAATTAACACGTTGCACGTACGTGTACGAGTATATATGGGCAAATGGGCTTTTAATCGAGTATTCAAGGATTCCGTGCTCGGTACCCGCGAACCTCGTACCGAGTCTCGTACTTCTCATCGATGACTGCGCGAGCCGGGATGCGGAGAACGGGGATCGAATTGAAACGAGCCCATTAACAGGTTCTTCTTTCCTCCCCAGCTCTCAGCACTTACCGGTAAATCCAAATAAAGCCGGAGTTCCGACCCCTCGCCGCCTCTCCTTCACCGCTAGAGCAAACATTGTCTCGAGCTGTCTCCATTATGCAGATTGACTTCGATTCGCCTGCAAGGTGGTTGGTTTTGCTCTTCGCTTGCCCTGCACCGCGTTCTCTATCCAGGTTCGCGAGTCGATCCATGACGGAGCAAATGTACTCATCGCCCTCCCGCATGTAATTTCACCGATAGTCTTTCCATATCGAGGTGAAACCGTGCGCGCGAATCGTTGTAGGGACAAAAAAAAAAACACCGTTTTTTTACCAAACCTCCAACACACGCGTCTGTATCTGCACTTACGTTCCTGGCGAATGGTCGTAGTCTGCGTACATGTAACATCGGCAACGACCGATCGACGCGACGGTATAGTCGAATTGATGAGTTTCCTCGCGGTTGCCGCTCGCAATCAATTTCCAACATTAGCAACAGGATCAATATTCACGACACATCGCCACGTACGCGTGTGTATCGTTGCACGCGTGTCAAAGGTGATCCTCGGTTACGTTTTGGCTATTCCTCGCGTCGGAGATCCTGGTCAGAGATCCTCCGCCGCGGGAAATTGCCCCGAATCATCTCGAGCGATTATCGTCCGGCACCGTTGACCGGCAACCGCTATAACGTCGGATGACTGACGGATCGGCTAGCCTACGAATACCTGTCCGTATCGAGCCGTCGTCGAGACGAGAAGGCGCGATTTCGCGATGTCACACGCCGTTGATTTCATCGCCGGATAATCGAATACAGACCCTCGATTAGGTTCGCTTAGTAATTAGGAGCCGGCCCCGGCTGCAATCTGTATCTACATACTTGAATCGATCGATTTTACTTCCATCTTATTTGCCAATGGTAACGTTTTACTCCGACTTTTTCAGGACGCGGAGAATAAGAAGTGCGAAAAGAAGGAGGTCGTCGGTCCTCCTCTGCAGACTGCATCGTCAAGTGTGAGAGCTTTAATCGAGGAGAAAATCATCCAAAAGAGAACGACTGGTAATACTAATTCAATTTATTAATAGCGTGTATGAAAGAATAATAATTCGGCAAATATCGTTTAGTCACATTTCTCCAAGAGCCATTTAGCAGCGCAAGGCCATCATCGTCGTCGTCGTCGTCGTAATCATTCCTCAGCGTTGCATGTTTTGCCTTTTTACAATGAGAAGAGCTCAGTCGACAACCGGCAACCGCAGCTCGGTGGCCGAAATGTTATAATTTGCCCTGACCTGGCAATCTGGCTTCCTAATAAACCAAATCGATGGGATGACGGTGGTGGTGATGCTGCTACTGATTCTGAATGCACGCGGAACTCGCACACGCTGCGAATAAATGTATTTATTATCGATGCGCATTGCTTGTTCAATAAAGTCAATGGGATACCCAATCAATTAGTCGACCGCAAAACCTTTTTGCCCAATGCGGCAGGATCGAAAAAGCAGGCAAAAAGCTCGTAACGAGTATAATTGATATTTTATCTATACAGACTATTATAAGGCGGCTCGCTCAGCGTTCGTTTTAATTGCCCCGAATTAATGAAGCGCACCGGTATATGGAAGAAAATTTTTTTTCTAGCCCAATATCGGGCAGGGAGAAAAAAAATTTCAGCGGCAGTCGAAACGAGTTGAATTTTTTTCCTTAGAGACCAGTAGGGCAGAATTCAAATACATGAATCACCACTTAGACCTCTTGACTTGTACCGGTACAATTTTTGTAGCTACGTTGCACTAACGATGCGAAAGTAACGACAGGAAGTTGAAATTCGAGTATCACTGGATTGGGTAAAAATGGCGAAAAAAAAAAAAAAAAATGAACCTGTGCGAAACAAAAATGTGAAGCGAATTGTCGTTCAAGGACCCTGCACGAAAGGGGGTGAGACTTCGAGGATTGACGAGGGTCCGTTTGAATCAGAGGCTCTTCCCGGTTTCATGCGGACAATAAACTCGCGAGTAATAAAGAGATGGATATACACGCACTGTATATGTATAAGCGTCGAGAAGTGGAAATGGCAGGTTTTGTTCAGCATCGGCCATCGGGTTCGTCTTTCTTGGCACTGGGAAGCTTCCACGCGATTGTTTACATTTCGCGGGTGATTTGACGGGGCGCGTTGACGTGCTAATTGAAAAATGAACCTCGCGCATTGTCCCGTTCGTTCCGGGCCGCGAATGACGCCTAGGAAATGAACAATCCGTTGAGTACGCTTGCAGAGTCGATGGTGGAACATCGCACGCGATAATCTCGGTCAGATCCCAGCGAGTAATTCAAGCAGCTCTCGCTCTTTCAGCCAACGATGGCAACAACCCTGCGGCTGTCCAGTCTCGCTCGACTCCCACCACCTTCACCACTCAGACCTCGGCCGACCGGCCAAATCAGACCTCGGGGAAGACCGGCTTCGCGATACCCGCACCTCCGCCTCTAACCATCGGAGAGAAGGTGAGGAGGCATTCGGACAGCGAACACTTCAGGCAGCCCAATGTCACCGTCGCTAATCATGCCGCGGTACAGAAGCAGCTCCAGGAAGCCCAGACCCAGGCCCAAGCTCAAGCCTTGGCAGACATGATACTGAAGGTACGTAAAACCTACCGCCCCTCGCTCTGGGCTTGGGATGGTTTTTGTCGTTCTTATCGCGCGCTCTTTCCTCACTAATTCCCCCGCCTCGTCTCTGCTCGTACAGGGAACCACGAAAATGGCGGTGAAGAGGACGGCCTCTGATCCAGGCCAGAGGGTTCAGCTAAACTATCAGGCAACTACCGCCGCGGCCCAGCCGAACGCCAATCAACAACAGCAATCGCAGACCCAGCTCCAGGCCTCCGTAACGGACAGCTTCCCGATGACGGGATACTCGGAAGACGGAGGATACTTCAGTCCGAGTTTGCAGGACGAGGTGTTTCAGCAAGTAACGGCCGTGCCCGACAGCGTCCTGCTGCACGCGACCCAGCTCGACTCGATTCAGGTGAATATCGACCCCGCGACTAGGGGATTTTCGACTTTATTTGCGAGGGGTGATCGCGTTGTTGACACACCCTAACTCCGCGTGTCCCGCGTTTCAAGTTTCAGACGACGGGCCTCCTGCACGAACAGTCTTCCGAACAACTGCAGGATATATCGCTCGAGGATAGGTTCTCGACGCAGCACACGGTCAACCCGGACCTCCAGGCTCTGGTCAATTCACCCCTGCCCGATTCCCTGGCGGAATTCAGCACCTACGGAGCCCAGTACAGCACGGAGAGTCCGCACACTTTGCCAACCCAATCGCCGCTTCCGTCGCCGCTCACCCGCCACGACAGTCCGAGCTTTACATATCCGACTCCACCCGCTAGCCAGGAAGGTCTTTTGACCGGAAGCCTCCCGCTCCTGAGCCCCCAGGAAGACCCGGACTCCGTTAGGCCCGTCTCGTCCCCTCTTTCCGCGGCGTTTTACACGACGACGATGTCCTCCGCGGCCGCGGTCGAGGAAGCCTTGAGCGAGGTTCTTCCCGGCGAGACCGAGGCCGACACGGACCTGTACGGCGGATCGCCGAACCCTCATTCGCCGCTGCCGAGTCCACTGTCGACTACCCCGGCACCCTCGCCTCTCTCCTCGCTTCCGCCATCCTCGGTTTCGTCTCCCGGTCCGGCGACCTTTTCCGGTACGAGTTTCCCTGTATCTCCCCATCACGGGCTACAGAATCAGATGATGCCAAACTCGGAGGATCCGCTGCTCTCGTCTAGTCCGAAGGACTTCACCGCTGGTCGGAGGAAATTCGAGTTCTCCGGCTTTCAATCGTACAAATTGATAACCAACCAGAATCTGGTCGATATCGGACTCGGGAACGGGAGTCTCGCTGGCATTGTCGTCGATAACAACGGCGAGTTCAAACTCATACAGACCGCCGGACTTCAGAAAGCCAATGTTCTTGTCCAGGCTGGATCACTGAGCCCGCTCACTTTCAGAAAAGAAATAAGACTCGCCACTCCCAAAGCCGAAATTACGGGCGCCAACAACGTTTTGTCAGGCGCGTTAAATGCTCAGCCGCAGTTTCACCATAATCAGATACATCAGCCGGCCTTTAATCCAGCCAAGTTTCTCATACAAACAAACAACTCGGCGAAAAATACGACGGTAAAAAGTAAAACGCCCAACAATCTGCCGGTTCCCATCGAACAGATCAAGGAAGAGCTTCTCGACGAGGACGTGTTTCTTAGTCCTACAAGTATTCCGGCTAGCCCGATAAGGCAGTCTAGGAAAAGGCCGAGAATCGATGGCCACTACGCAAACTCTAATTCGTATCCTTCAAGACTGAGAAGGGCCTGTGACAGACATTGGGACAGTAGTTACACACCTCCGCCTATATTAGACCCGTCCAGATCAGGCCCGGGACTATACGCAAGGCTACACCAGCACGAAAGGGATTCGGAATTCAGTTCGGACGATTCCCAAGGGAACGACGGACCCCCCCCTAGAATAAACATCGGCACCAGATATCAAGCGACGATACCTCCGGTCAGGTGCGACGGCGAGAGAGGCAGAGGAGGACCCGAGGTTGACCATTTGCTGTGGGATCCTGGCATAAACAACAGCTTGACAGATACGGAAAGTAAGTGTCAATCGCGTCGGCGATGTACGGCTTGTTCGCATGCTAGCTTTTTATCACAGGGTGTAAAATTTACCCGGGGATCGTTTTTTTTTTCGTTTTTTTTTCAGTTGAAATGTACCTACAGTTTGCCTGTTGCGCAGCTGTGCCTGGCGGGGGAAGAAATAAGGAGTATGCTCTTCACCTGCTGCATATGTGCAAAGGAAACATTCACGTAAGCATATATTGTTTCATTCTTTCCTACTCTGTACTGATATATTGATTTATTGTTCTTCGAATGCTCAATTTTGGAATGTTTTTTTGTTTTTTTTTTTCTTTTTTTTCTTTACTCAGGAAGCAATGTTGAAGCTGATGAGACCGACTCCTTCTCTGCCAATGGGACATCCATTGCTCAGCTACGAGTACCACGAGTCTGATCGGTGGACAGCCCACGAAATGGACTTATTCTATCAGAGTTTATCGAAACGGAATAAAGATTTCAGGGGGATAGCTCGTGACGTTGGAAGCAAATCTGTTAAGCAATGCGTGCAATTTTACTACCTCTGGAAAAAACTTTGCCCTGATGAGTACAAAAAAATGAGATCACGACACGGAAAACCAAAGATCAAAATTGAAAATAAAGATATTAAAGATTGTAAGGATACCAAGGAACTCAGAGACGCAATCGCGTCTGTTACGGATCTCGACTTTAGTGAAGAAAAATCAATTCTCCATCGCACCCTGGTTAGTCGCTGATTATATACAGTGTTGTTGTTGGGAATTTAAGTGATAGTTGAAAGTGTATCGATTCGCCGCTCGTTTCTCATATCAAAATTATTATTCTCTCAGTTGCAGACTAACGAAAGGGAAAGTTCGGCCACGCTGACAACCAGCGAAGGGGAGCTGAGATTATTCGCCTACGAATGCCCTGATGTGAGTTATCGTTATACGTACTAATATTAACGGTTTATCTGCATTTCTTAATATTCCTTGCTGCTACTCGCAATCTAATTATTTATCATATTTTATTATATATCCGCCCAACTGTTTACTACTTTGTCTAACATCTTTTGTATTGTTCATCCTTTCTGAAAACGTATATCATTGTGTACATTCGCGCTGGCTTTCGTGTCGATTCTATTGGCAAAATCAAGCACTGTCATCACATAACATAGTGTTATCGACAAACCAGTTGTTTTGTCTATTGTAACATGGACATTTGGAACACCGTCATAATTATGTTTCGAACATTCGAAGAACTAGTTTATACGTTGAGCTTTCGTCGGTCGAGTCTCCGAATTCCGACACTATCGCGTCATTTCCAACGCATTACAAAGGAATTACGCATTACACGTTTGTAGCTGCGTAAAACGTTTTCCATTCGTTATAAGCCAAGTGCGCTGCGAATTGTAACTAGTTGCTACACATATATCTGCTCCCGAACCTCAGCTAAATACCTTGCATCTTTATACCTGTAAAATGTATCGACAGAAGACTCACGTTTGTACACTTGGTGGGTATGAAAACCTGTACATACACACATGCATATCTTCTTTTTCATGTGAAAGTTGAATTGTCGCATGTAGTTCGATTATTGTGAATGCTTTCTTAATATGCTTATTATTTGACGAAAGAAATTAAAAAAAAAAAAATAAAAACCTGACAGTCGCGGGCAAAGTAATGAAATCGATTGTTGGCGTTGTCATTGTTTGTCGTTGTTGTCGTTTGGTTGTGTTGTTTATTTTGGCTTTGTGTTTTCTTTGTGTTATCAGAGCTTTAGCGGAAGTGTAACAGTAACGATGGCTGGAAGCACCCAAACTGGCCAAACCGGTCACGTCACAGCCAACACCAACTCACAAACTCACACTAGTTCTGAGCATCTACCACCCGTGCCCACCCTACTTCACTACCCCTGCAAGATTTGCGGGAAGTAAGTCTCTAATCTAATCTAAATCAAACCATTTCCGTAACATATATTACATTCTGATCCAGAAATATTATTGGCTAATCTATTCCTCGACGTATATGAAAACTTGGATGTACCTTGCTGCAGGCACTGCGGCGTTAGACTTGGCACCCAGAATTAGTCATGAGTCGTACATCCGATTCAATCTTATTATATGCACAATTAGCAACGCATTGGGAACGAAACGTGTATAACTTTTGTAAATCTTTTGTAATTCCATTGAGTTGGAGTCTTGCCAAGGAAAGAAATATAGCTGCCCATACCAAGACATCCCGATTGAATTCCATTGGCGGTGTCAAACTGGTAGCTTGGCCAAAAATGCTGTCTTTGAATCTGACAATTCTTGATAATTATACCCTACAATTTTACAGTGGAAATCTACGATTATCTCCACTGTGCGCTTAATGTCGAAGACTGGCTCGTATTCTTTTTACAATTACCCTAACGAGTATGCTATTAAATAGCATGCTATTTCCATTAATATGCCTTGTTTATGATTATCAGTTATACGTACATGTATATATATATAAATATATATATATACATACTCACACGTCTCCTTCACATAATATTATATAAATTTTCGTTTCATGAGGTTCTTGCACAATCCAGCTGAATGTTCATTAAAATTTATATTATATGTACCTACCTGTTCTTAATTTTACATTACATCAAATGAAACATGAAGCATAGAGCAGCGTTCACATGTAACGCTCAGCAAGAAATTATTTGTCGATTGTATAATATTATTATACATTGATCCGCATGTATTAAAATTATATGAGTATGCCAAATACTTTATATATCTGCTTGTTTAACGGAGTCATTTGATTTTTATCATTGAGCAAGCGGTTTGTGATGTAATCCAGTGCCAGAGATTACGCAAATGTGTCGATGATATTTCTATCACGTTCCTTGTTTTTTTGTTTTTTTTCAGAGTTTTCAACAAAGTGAAAAGCAGAAGTGCACATATGAAATCTCATCGTCCAATACCCTCCCCAGATTCAATGGCTCAAGAATCTAAACGTAGCGCTGCAGCTGTTCAACAACAAAATAATCAGCAACAACAACAATCAAAACAATCGCAGGATTATCAGTACACGACTACGCTGACAGCGACGACAAATAGTGACTCCAATGCGCTGAATAGTGCAACCCATTTATGGCACAATCCTACGAGACTTAGGCCACCTTAAGAATAGTAAAACGAGGAAAGATGTGAACAAGAAAACGAACAAGTTGACAACATAAAGTTAAGTTACCCAACGAAGGCTGTAATGTTTGCAGAGATGAATGTCACAGCTTACAGTAAGCAGAAATCTAACGGTACGATTTCAAAACTGTATTCCAATACATTGGAATAAAATTTGATTAGTGCAGGGTGCGATTCTTACTTTTCTTAACTCTCTTTTCTTTCTTTCTTTAATTATTTATTGATATAAAAAATTATTGAAACACAGTTTTTGTCAAAGGATAGGAATGAAAAAAAAATTTAAACTCGCAACACATACGAACACTCTAGGCCTAAACAATAGTTTAGTTCTTCTACTTGCCCGTCGTCCCCCCATTCTACCAAAATTTAAGATTATTTATATTGCACAGATACCGTTTAAGTATACATCTATTGGCCATACGACATGTTTGCATGGAAACGATGATTTATAAGTCATGAATTAGACAATTTACGGACTTGTTAAGTGTAATCGAATAATACCTGTACATAATATTACTACAAGAAAAATAATATCGGGGCATTTAACGGAGAAACAACATCTAGGAAGTGTAAACATGCTTCGGGAATAAATCCGGCGGTAGAGAAATGGAGATAAGTAAATACAGGTTGTTGTTGAAAGGAAATAATAACAAATTTTTGAACGAAGGATGTCAAAATGTTGTAAAAAACATCTATTGATGATTTAAATAAGCGTGTTATACGCGGTGAGAAAACTTCAATGATCATGAAATACTACCGAGTGAACGTGCACACTGAACGTACTATGAAAGCTGTGCCACGATAGAGACACTTATTTTTTACTGTAAAGAACTTTTGCGTTTGTTTTTCCTTGTGAGATAACTGACTCGTGTGCTCAATCATCTTCTACGTAATATAATGTAAAATCGACCGTGTTAATTGTTGTACACTATCAATCGCCTATCAGCCGTGCATAGTTGTTGTGGAAGGAATAAAAAATAAAAAAAAGTTTTACAGAATTCAGTAACATTTATGGTATCCGTGATCGAGTCATGGTTTGTAATATTTTACTTCTCTTCTCCTACTTATCGGATTCAACGTCGGCAGTTACATGTTAGATATTGATTTGCATAGGTTGCCGTATGACGCGCTCGTTCAAGCAATACGGCAAGCATATCACAATCATTTTCGTATTACATAAATAAGGGAGCCGCCATTCGGTTGGAAAAATTTGTTATACGTGCGTCGTAGTAATACTATTAGTTGAAACTGTTCATACTTTATTCACGGTAACGGTGAACTGCATAATATAATATTAATCCGGTAATTTACCAAGTATCGATTTGTTGAAACGCTCGATTCTGTTAACTTTATCTCTTATTATAACACACTAAAATTATGATTAAATAGATTATAATATAGAAGAAAAAGAAAAAGTAAAATTTAATCAACAATTGATGTAATTTTAATATATATATATACAATTTCTATAGCTTGTAGGATGATATTAGTTCTCTGAGAACATTGTTCAAGTTTCACTCTCCGGGTTTCGGCAATGCCGACGACATTGGGTGTATAATAATAACAACAACAACAATAACAACAACAACAACAACAACAACAACAACAACAACAACAACAACAACAACAGCAACAACAACAGCAACAAAAACAACAGCAACAAAAACAACAACAACAACAACAACAACAATAATTTGCTGGCATAAAATACACTATACATAATAATAATAATTGTTGTAATGATTATTATTATTATTGTGATTATTATTATATAAATGGATAGATAATAACGATTATTGTTGTTGTTGTTGTTGTTATTATGCACACGATTTGGAAAATTCTTGAGAAATATTGTTACTTGACTAAATGATGACTAGGGCGAGTGACTGCGACGATGATGATATTACTATATGTGTACATAAGATGTATACACACCTGTACATATTCATAAATGTCTCTGTATGTATGTACAATGTGGATGACATTACTTGAATTTAAGTAAAATAATTTAGGATCGTTTCTAGGAGGGATCTGCTGTAATTATCGCACAGTTGACTTCGTTTTCTACATTACTGAGGCCTACGTGGTGAGACTCTTTCGTGAACAATGAGAGAAAAAGATTGGTAATTTAAATTCCAAATTTTCATCATCGTTTTCTCGGAGTACTTAACGACAATTACTTTTCTGCCTGTAATATTCTCATCTTGAGAGATTTTCTACATTGTTTATATGCATACAAAATCTGCACTCATTGCTCACGTATTCCTGAAACAATTTGAAACCTAACTAAACGCGTCATATTTTTCTTGTCAGGTACATCGTGTGATGATAGATATTCAATAACTGCATAGTCACGTTAGCAAAGAGAGAGAGAGAGAGAAAGAGAGAGAGAAAGGGAAGAAACCACTGTCTAGCTAAATGACATTTGCATTTGAAACCTTATACAAAAGAAATTAGCTCAAATGTAAGTGATGTTACGTAAAACGATAATGTACATATTAATAGACAAATGAGAGAGATTAGTTGAAAAAATTGTACTTCAAGAACTTGATTGTTGATTAAGAAGTTGACCCGTCGTAGGTGCCGTTATATATTTTTATCTTATGGACATTGTTATTCATTCATTGTTAACGCTCTTCTCCTTCCGCATCTTCTTCTCCTTCTGCTTCTTCTTCCTTTTATTCTTCGTCTTCTTATTCTTCTTCTTCTTATTCTTCTTCTTCTTCTTCTTCTTCTTCTTTTTCTTCTTCTTTTTCTTCTCCTCCTTCATCTTCTTCTCTTCTTCTTCTTCTTCTTCTTCTTCTTTTTCCTTTTCTCCTTCATCTTCTTCTCTTCTTCTTCTTCTATTCTACTACTTTCGTTATATACATATACTTATCTACTTTTACGACTTAAATTAATAACGTTGTACGTTTAAAAAGAAATCTTCTCAATTTAGCTGTGAGTGAGTTGTGAGTATGCTTAAAAATAATCTGTGAATCAAAGAGTGATCCTAAATATTAATTTAGGCTATTTACATCTACTTTTTAATAGGTAATAACGCGATGATCGAAATTTCCACTATTTATGTATAATGCATTACGAATCGTCCAATGGTTCCTGATGCAGATGCATATATTTCACGTGGCAGTGCGGATAATCTCATACTTGTATAACTTGGAATAAGCTTCACACCGTGAATATTCTTTTACATTTCGCGGGGTCGACAAAAAAAAAAAAACTTATTAGAATTTTAATTGGAATAATCGGGCCAGATATGCGGAAATTTAATTGGTCGCATCCTCATTATTAGAAATTGTTATTGGAATATATTAACACGTGGAATAGTACAAAGATTATAATCGCACTGCTACGACTACTTTTATAAAACCATGTCGATCGCATAGTACATTTATTCACATAATTTCACAATAATGTATTTACTTCTGACTAAATTTATCGAACTAGTCAGGCACGTAGAGTAAGAGGATTCATTAGCAAATACCGTTCTCCTGAAATTTGAAAATCTATAACAGTTTAAAGAGAAATGGTCCAGTCACTGTGAATCGTTCATTTTTCGAATCAGTTTCAGATATATTGATACGTAATAGACGGAAAGCTCGGATAAACATGCGTCAATAAAAGTTTGCGTAAAATGCGGCTTATAAATAGAATAAGATGTTTATTTAAATCGAGATCTTTCACGTTAGTTTAGAAAACATAATACATACCGCAGTTTCTTCCAAATTAATTACTTGGTTAACGTTGATGTGTTACACAATATATTACGTTCTACTGTTTTATTTATTTCACGCTATTATTTTTACACTCTATTTTATCCCTACGCTTTTAAGTTTAACTTCGACTCTCCCCAGTCTCAATACTTCTTTACAATATCAAATGGACGATTTTTATTTGCTACTTTCGTTTCTCGGTTCAAATGAAAATTAGGAATGTGATCTTTGTAACAGCTTCCAGCAGCAAGTAAATAATGTAAAAATTTAGATCTGTAAATGTGCTACGAAATGATAGATTGTAGAACCTTACACTTTAAAACTAGTTTATTTAAGAAAATAAAAAATTGTTATCGACTCTGAGTATATGGGTTTGAAAATAGGTTGAATAATAAAAATGAAGAAGAAAAAAATTAGCAAACATATCATTTAAGACAATACACTTGTTACAGAAACTAAGTTTCTACCTTACTATTGTAATTACTATTGTACGTAAAAGTAACTGTTATAATCAGACTCGAGGGTTCGGTAAGATTTAAATAACTAGCCGTAAATATTACGGCATACGTTTAACACTTATCTATTTCCAGAATAAACTCATGCCATAGCGTTATGGATCAATTACCTATGCCGACGTACTTTCCATGAATTTTACAACATCAGGTAAAAAGAAAAGAAACTTTACGCGTGGTATAAATTTTAACTGAACGAAATTATTTTAACCCCTTTACTCTGGACTTAGAAAATTGTGCAAAGCTCACGCTGCGAAGTAATAGAAGATATAATTGCTGGAGGCTGTTGACTCAGAAGAGATAAGAGCGAGTAATTGTAGTTAACGAGAAAGCCATACTTACGAAACAGTGTGACGAAGATGTATTGCATGAATTGTACAATTGAGTCCATCCACGTCACAAGAGAAAAGAAAAATGAAACAAAAAAATGAAAAAAAAAAAATCATATGTATGTATACCTATATGCACAATATATAGGGCTGATACATATACATATTTATATATATTATCCTGTACTTATTATAAACTGATAAATATGTGATGTATTTAAATGGTATGTGGTATATATGGTAATACATATATTTGTATATAGGCGGACCCGTGCCATCAACTAGTGGGTTGTACCGATATTATCGAAACTTTCGCAGATTCACACAGGCGGTATGTTCGCAGTGTAGTTACAAAGTTAATGGATTCAGAGCCCCGTTTACATGCGCTGCAATCTCGATTTTGACAATTACCCCATTCTCCGTTACGGTAAATTATTCTTCGTCTATTTCGCGATTCGTCGTAATATTCTACGCTCATCCACCTTCCCTGTAACTAAAAATATACGGGTATATTGTTTCATTGATTTACCGTTAGACAGTGGCTTGAAATCGAGCCGATCTTGATTATCGTTGCATAATTTTACGGAAACCGTTTGCCGTAAGTTAATTTAAGCTTTATAATATTGGAACGACGAACAAAGACGGTCGTTAAATACGGTGGTAATACAAGAAAAGGCAAACCAGTGCCAAATATTGAACAATGTCTGTAAGATGTATCGGTGAGGAAAAAATCAAAAAAGAAAGAAGTGAATACGAGAAACACCGCATCATGTATTTTCTCTACATCCAATAACCGTGACTACAAATTTATCGTATGGTTAATTGATCGGCTCGTCTCTTATAATTCAAAAATTAAATTACATCAGCGACACAAGATATATCAGGCATAGAATTTGTCTAGTAAATTATCGCGATACATATCTGTGAGGCATAGCGCAAAACACATTCGCAAATTCTTACGAATAAAAGTAAAACTAATGCGATCCGAAATGATATTTCTAAATTGTTGTTAAAAAGTCTGCTTTCCTCCGATAGATACCGGGTACTCGAAATTATCTAATAACTACGTAGCGTTTTAATCGTTCAATTGAAACCTCGATCCTATGCCTCTAAGAACAAATTAGGATTTTAAACGAAACACACACACACACACACACACACATGCACGCACACGCTCACACGTACAGAGAGAGATACTTCGTTCACTTTTGTTCATAAACTGTAAACAATTTTCGATAAAATATTCTAAATTACCACTGTAACTGTTCATATGTACGCGTATTTTTTTGCAACGATGCAAGAAATATATATACATATATGTATTATATATATTGGTACAACTCGATGAAGAAAGTGTAGCGTGGTTATACACCTGAGGAATGTGCTCAAAATACTGTATTAAAGAGAAAAAAAAGTCTACTAAGGAAAAAAAAAAAAAATAAAAAAATAACTCGTCATCGTTTATGCAAAAAGAAGAAAAAACAAAAAAAAGAAAAAAATAATGCTCTACTCTTAAAGATTGGAGATTTATTATAACTTATTGATATTGTAAACTATATTGTCCTATATTATCTATTATCTACTTTAATGTCTATCTACACACTAACATGGATCTTTATAATCCTCTATTCGATGTTAATCTATTCTCTATTAACTTTTACTACATTAAACCCCTATTCTTAATAGAATTTTCTAATACCGTAGGAAAACCTAGCCAGCTGTTGTATCGCCGCGTGTATAAATTTCTACTCCCCGATGGAAAATTTGGGCAAAATTTCTTTTTCTTTACTTTTTCGTCACAATTCACACGTACAAATAACAATATCATCGACTCGCGTTGAAATTCGTAAATAATTAGACAAGCGATGATCAGATTCCCTGGACGACGACGATCGTACCAACCGTACGCACAAATTTCAAGATTTCGTTTTTGTCACTCTGACTTGTATAGTATAAGGTCGCTCAAAAATCTATGGCAATCATGTTTTTATAATTTATATTTTAACCCCGCCGTTATACATTCGCGGGGAATTCGCGACGCTCGTGACTTTACAACCGCATTTGTTGAAAAATCGACGTCTTCCACCTGCATTGGCATATTGGTATGCGCAGATATTGGCATTTTCAAGGGGCTATAACTCAATACCCGAGATACCGTATTTACGGTTATAGGACAACTTTGAACGTCGCTGCAGCGGTTGCAGGTGAAAGAATTGAATTTATTCTCGGTTTCGTAATAAGTAGGATCGATATTAACACAACCGTCAGCAATATTCGTGATTGCTCCGTTATGAGTTGTAACTTTTCTGCTCAACTAGTTTCTATTATTAATACGATATTACCACGATATTATCTCCCTCTCTCTCTCTCTCTCTCTCTCTCTCTCTCTTCGCATATACTACTTATATTTATATTATAAAAACTACGAGGAAGGGAACGAAAAAAATAAGGTAAAACTAAACACGCGCATAATCGTTGATCCGACACTGTGTTGTCTAATTTTATTCATTGAATTGTCTTGCTCAAGATATCGGCCACTGATCGCCATTGGCAAACAATACTAATAAAATACAATAAAAATGATAAATCTAACGTTATGTAAATCGCTCAAAACTCGGTGCCATGTTTAATATATTATTGCTTTGATATTCCCCACAGTCGATGTTGCCTACAGCTGGCTAGTAATGTACAATCTTATTATCTCGATAATTTTTCCTTATGCGTTACAGTTGTTTGTCTCAAGAACTGCATCACAATTTGCATCTGCGGTCAACTTGCTTCCATGCATCGTAGTTCGAACGCGGTGATAAGAGTAAAATTAAAAAAAAAAAAAAAAAAACAACATTCTTACCACGATCATTATTCCACCTGCGTTTTACTCGATTGTCGGCTGAATTTTCTTACACAGTTTCTTATTCATATTTGTATTCATTGCTAGGTAATTTTTCTAAAAAAAAAAAAGAAAGAAAAAAAAAATAAATCAATTCGAAACAACTTCAATCACCAACTTCCGCATTCGATTCGCCTCTCCGAACTTTGCTATGCGGATAACAACGTCAGCATTGTTCGTGCTTTCTGTGTCATCTTCTGCATCTAGTTTGATTGATTATAAACGCGTTTTTTCTTTTTATAAACATATACAACGTGATTTATGCGACGCGATGCAGCTGACAACGTTATTTATAATACGTGTGAAAATTTTGACGATTCCAAAGATCATTGCATTCATGGCCGAATGAATGAGATTAGCGTGACAAACAAGTGTAAAGCATTATAAACGAGTAAACCATTCAGTCAATTTGAAACGGGATGTGGTGACGGGAGTTGCACGGAGATCATAATTTATGCGGGCTTGGGTTAAGATTTAATCAAATTATACACGTCGCGTGGAAGTAAAATTTTGATAACTCTACTACTCGGTGGCCTAAGGTATATTTGTTGCAACTTCCCTGCGTCCGAGTTATCTTGGAAGGAAGAAACTAGAAAAAATATTTATAATTACGAGGAATAAGAGGAAGTAAAAAAATAAAAAGTCTAGCGAGGCCTAAAACAAAAATTAATAAACCAATTACATTGAGAATCTAAATAGAATTAATAAATTAATTATTAACTAAATATATAATAAACTATACGGATCGGTCTAAAGTCATTCGGCTTAGCTAGGGCAACGAGAATCTGTACATCAGTATTATATTTAAAAACAATACTTAAACATATATATATATATATATATATACACATACACATTATACATACACTGAATTGGTACGTATACTATACATATATCGCATGTTACATGTATATTGTATACATAAGACACACTCGCTATTCTATATATTGTATAATATACACGTAACGCAACGTAAAGCGAATGAATCGATCACTTCACTCACACGTGCTAAATTATAACGTCGATGTTGTCTGTTGTTAAGCAATGTTTTTATTCGGGGCATAAGAGGTTTTCGTATTTTATTAAATTTTTCCCAACGTGTTTCTGCATTAATGCAAACGGCCGTTTCGCCCGAGTATATCCGTTATAGAGCTCGCGGGCAAGGAAGATTTAATTGTTCTGCAATAAACTCACTGACAAGTTGCGTGATTACTCGGCATTATGAAACAACGGGAATATTATTTCTGATAAATACATAGATCGGGTGAGATTTTTACACGTCACTTGGGTGCTAGGCGGATGAAAATAGTCAGGGGTGTGCGATAATTTAGTTTGTGCGAATGGTACGGGAGTCGAGAGAATACAAAATACGAGAACTCTCTGCACCTCGGATATAAGAAATAAATGCCATTGAACTACTACGATAAACGTAATAGGGGTAAGAAGAAGAAGAAGACGAAAAAAGAAAAAAAAAGAAAAAAAAAAGAATCCAGTTGTAACACTCCGATATATAAATAATCCAATCGTCATTTATGAAAAATATACACCTGTATGTGCATATATAATCGATGTATGTATGCGTGTAAATATAAATAGTTTACATGCATATGCATACACACACACACACACACACACACACACACACACGCAGACAGGAACAAACACACATAACTGATATTGAAAACGTGAAATATTATATATATGTACATGATAATATATGACTATTTTCTTCTATGGATATTGTGAATGATTGATGTGCGTGTTACGTCGTCTACGTTCAAGGCACATTGCAATCGATGCGAAGAAAAATTGAAGAAAGCAAGACTATTATGAAAATAAAGTGGTAAATTGAAACAACCGTGTTCGCGTAGTAAGATTAAAGATAGGCTGAAAATTAATCACAACAGAATCGTTCGGTTTTGTTCGTTTTCCTGTTCACGTGTATAGCTGCAAAAAAGATTGCTTTTATCTTACATCAGCTGCATGGCAACGCATAATTTAATTTCACAAATAATTCGTAAAGAACGGTACCGCGATAGCAGTGTGCCTTAACGATAGCTGTCTCAACAGGCGAGTTACGCTAGAAAAAAATAAATAAATAAATAAACTCAACTAAAATACTAAAAATAACGGTGAAATGATTTAAAATGAAACAAAACAAAAAAAAAAAGAAAAAAAGAAGACTTTAAATTAAAAAAAAGCGTATGAAACAAATGTATGATGTGTAAGCCAAGTGCCTTGTGTTCTGGTAAAACTAGTCGTCGACTTCTATCTACGATATTGAAAAAAAGACATGATACTAACGGTAATGACGACGAAGACGACGACGGCGACGAAAACAACAACAACAACAACAACAACAACAACAATAATTACATTAATAATAATACTGAACGATTAAAAAGTTGATAAATTAAAAATAAAATATTAAAATCACTTTAATATATGTAAGTACTTGCCGAAATCAGTGCAAGACGTATACATGTGTGTTCTGAGTGGGGAGATCACGTAATATTCTTTGCTAATGCCTGAACTCATATATACCCATGTAAAAAGAAATTCAAGGTGAGGGTAAAAATAGAGAAAGATTGGAACATCGGAGGGTCACAATGTCAAATTTTTAAAGAAGCGATAATTCAATCTGTAGTATTTGAAAATGTTGAAAGTCGAAGTATGAAGAAGTAAAACGTTGGAAAGGTCAGAACATGGAACGACAAACTGTAGAATCGTCAGAATATCTCTCGATAATATGGAATCGTATAAAGATTCTCGATTCTGCTGTTCCATGTTCTGACCTTTCTATATTTTGTCTTTCTGTATTTTCGATTTTCTGTGCGTGAACTTTCCACATTTTTCAATTTTGCGAATTAGATTTTCGCGTCCATGAAAATCCCGTACTCTGTTCCTTTTATCAACCGGGAATTCTGTTGTCTTTTTTCACTCCTACCCAAAATTGAATCCGGTGAATCCTACATTTCGTTCAAATCGTTTGTCGCAAACACACGTCTAAATACGTAAGATTTTGCTTCCAACGCGTTTTCGGACGCGACACGTCAAAATCCACGTGACCGCATAACGAGTGAAAACCTGGCATCGGGGGCACAAAAATCGTTGCACCTACATCCATCCCCGCCCTTGTAAAATTGATCGTGGGTACTTCTATTATCTGCCCAACTATGCGTTGCGATCGGATAAATTTACCACATTACATATTCACGGATGATAAAGGTACACCTACTTATATGTAAGCTATAGAACACGTAAGATGTTGGATAAGTTCTGAATCATCGACACTTGAATTACTGTAATATACATATTACATAAATATATCGCGTACCAACTCGGTAGAGTGACAAGTGAGTGCTAGCGTGCTAGTTTAGTTCCGTCTAGAAGAATGAATGCTTGCTATTTTCATTATTTTCTTTCCTACTTCCCTTACCTTCACTTTCTTCCTATCACTTCCCTTCATTTCTCTAAGGAAAACACGAGGAAAAACATTTAGCATAGGTACCCCTGAACAAAGGGGTCTTTTTCATTCAATGCAGGAATTGTTTCCGCGTTGTGATAAAATATATTTAATGTCTTTTCTAATCTTTATTCTATGTTTGAAAAAGAATAAGTAAATAAAAAAATAAAAATAATAATAAAAAATTGATAATATAAAAATTGAAGAAAATAAATGAATGAAAATTATACTATTACCATATATATATATATAAACCTTAGCTATCTTTACAAGGAATTGATGTACATAATTACGATTCTATAGTCACTAAGAATGCTGAGAGCTTTTCCGAGATGACAGAACCTGGAATACACCCGTGCGTGTATTTTTGTTACCGTTACTTTATTTTAAACTTGCATTAAATTACAGAATGAATTCATAATCATTATCGTTAATTTTATTATTATTATTATTATTCTCGGTTTTATTGACGTTGTTGTTGTTGTTGCTGTTGTTGTTGTTGTTGTTGTTGCTGTTGTTGTTATCCTTAGTATAATTTTCACCAGTGTCCACACTGCTACCGATTGCTATCATTACTGGCAATGTGCTTAAAATCTTGAGCACCACAATATCCTTCAATTCTCGCGAATCTAGGTACGTAGGTACTTACGTGGCAATTGAAATTTAACTGGAGAACCGAAAATATTAATTCTGTACCGTAATTTTTATGATTTGAAAAATCTTTGCACGTCGGTTTTCTTTCTTTTTTTTTTATTTATTTTTATCCCTAAAAATTGGATCGCCTGATTCGTGCCAATAAAGATTTTGAAAGCATCAAAACTGTAACATAATTACATGTATGTATGTAGATAAAATCGAGGAAATAAAGACAAAGAAAAATAATAAGACGAAACTGTTATACCTGAGAAAAACTGCGTGTAATGAATTACGTGCAGTTGCGCATAAGAATATGGATGAAAAAGGCCCCTACATTGACAATCCTGTAGTTAGGAATTAGATGAATATAATATCTATCTATCAGTGTGTCAGTTGTATGAATGCATACTGCGAAAGTATTAAGTCGTAAGCTACTTATACCTACGGAATAATTACACCCGGTATATCCGCGTATTAAATAATATTGTAGTTCCTCGTATAAGATATTTTCTTGTCATTCTAATATAATATAATATAATATAATATAATATTATATACATACATATATATATATACATATATGTATGTATGTATAATTGAACATGTTATTGTTAATTGTGCGTAGTGCAAAATATAAACAATCATTATAAGCGGACATAATCAAATTTGTGTATTTGTATGAAATGAATAACTATAAATATATATGCAAATACTATGTGACTACTAAATCTTTGTTTATATCTTTCTCTACTCGAATGCTGATGTATAATTATATATATATATATGTGTGTGTGTGTGTGTGTGTGCGCGTGTGTGGGTGGGGGGTATATCTGGCACATGCATGTATGTATGCATATACGTATGTATACCTACCATTTACTGTAATATACACTGTAAAAAAAAGTAATATCCTTCCTACTTGACGTGAATTTCTATAGCTATATTTTACTCCGTGTATTTATAAACCGTAATCAACCGGAAATATAAACGAGAGAGAAAAATTCTTATAACGGCCGCGCTGATATGTCGTATATTGCAAAGGTGAAAATACGCGAATAAGAAATTCTGACAACTTGTATTGGCGCGCAAAGTTGATTAATATGAGAAAAAAATTGCAGAATAATCAATCCGCGTACAACAAATCTAGTTTCACCGTATCCTAAGTATGATTTTAGGAATACGTATTATTACATTCATTGTTGTATTATATACATATGTATTTTGTATATATACGTACATATATACATATATATAAAATACATAAAACTTAATAATTACAGTTTAAAGAATTGAGCACAATCACTGTGAGCGAAAAGAAATTGAATGAAGCTAGAAACCGAATGAGATAAACGGAAAATGATCTTCACGAATCCTCGGTGAACGTGTAACGTCGTATTATAGACTTGAAAATACTCGTTACTTAAAACTTATTAATCATTGATCATGTTCAGGTTGGAAAAGCAATTGATCATTTCCTTATACGAGCGTATAAACGAAGACTAAAAAATTTCGACGTTTCGTCGTCGATAATAATTATATTATATACCTACCTGGAGTGTGTTGTACCTATATTCGGGTATTCTTGATAAATATTATACCTATATTACACGTAACTCTCGTTAGCAGAGATCGTATTATAAATCTCTATTCAAATGATTATAATGCACAAGACCGTTCAACAATAAGTATAGTGCCAATAAATTGAGACTAATCAAATCCTTCAATCAAACCGTTTGCGATCCTACATTATGTATACCTATACACACACACACACACACACACACACACACACACACACACACACACACACACACACACACACACACACACACACATATATATATATATATATATATATATATATATATATATATATATATATATGTATATATATATATATATGTATACATAAATAATATATTATTATACAACGGCGTTGCAACCCGGATGGGCGAGAGTCTGCGCGTAAAGATCCGCGTACTTGAAAGATTTTACACAACAGAAACGCAGGACTTTGGCCGATTGTTTGATATTTCATCCATCCCCGCATCCGTAAGGTAGTGAATGTATTTGGGTCGGGGCTTCGACACTGAGACGAGTCCCCGTATCTACCCCCAGGTTGGGAAAGGCTGCTCTATGTTATCGCGATTACATAATGTTACTTGAACGATGTACGACGGTATAAATTGACGACTCGCTGCCGAACCGCGGCGAACGTGTAGCATGCAATAATACATGTATAAATAACACGATTAACTTACTAAATTGTGTGTCATATAACTACATACATCATACCCTTTGCTGTAGTAACGATTTCGGGTTCGCTTCGTGGTTAACAAATTATAGGTACCTATGGTAATGTTAGAAGTCAATAATCTATGTTATAGCAGAGGAAAACACACTCTATTCATTGTACTATACATACGAAAATAAATACACTGGCCGAAGCTTGAATCAAAATGGTGGTATAGAGATGAAGATTTGACAAAAGAAATTAATGAAAATTAATATTAATAGTATTAATAACATCATCAACAACAACAACAACATTAACAATAATAATAAAGATAATAATAATAACAATAATAACAATAATGGTAATTGTAATAGTAATAATAATAATAATGATGATGATGATGATGATGATATTACCAACGACAACAACAACAACAGTATTTATAATAATACCTATAGCGTAGTGGCAAAAGAAAAAGAACGCGAGTCTCGTGTGTATAATGTAAGGAATTAAACAGTATTAAGTAATATACCGGTGTATATTGACATGCATAAGTGGTATGTAAAAGAGCACGTACGCGAATGCACGGGAGATAAATTAAGAGAATCCCATTTTAATAAACAATAAATTCTCAGAGTAATATTATACACTCACATAATATACGTACATACATACATATTGTAACCAAGGGCTGGACATTATTTTCTGATAATACATACCCCTATGGTTTCTCATACGTATGTAACTCCGTACTTTCTATTAAATGTGAATATTCGGTGTAGGAGATACGTTGCGTTGGAATACTTTTCTTGCCCGAGTGAGGAAAAATAACTCAAAAGTATAATATTAAAGTTTTCAACATTCGTCGGTAACGTTCCTTAAGGTTTACGAATTGAAATTCTTCATGCGATACACGGTAGGAAATCGATGTTAACTGTTCAATGTTGAGTGAAAGGGGCGAATGCAATGAAATTCAAAGTTTCAATTACTTTTAAATTATAATATTAATAATAATAATAATAATGATAATAATAATAACAACAACAATTATAACATTAATAATAGTATTAACAGTAATTGCATAAAAAATAAAAACAATCTTATTTCTGTCCAGCCTTGCAGTGCGAAGTTGTTGAAAACCATTCTCTGAGTATACTGTCACTTTTACAATCTACTCTCTCGATGCCTGTAAAGTATTCGATAGTGTTATAATACACGCGGAATCACGTGGAATCTTTAATGGAGATGATGGTTTTTTCGAGTAAAGAATGAAAAACAAAAAACATAAAGTAACGAATCAATAAACGTCTGACATATCAAACACATGATGCTTCTGACAGGAAACTACAGCAATACTCTTTCCGCTCAATATGGATAATAAAAGTATAGAATTAACGTAAAACGAAAGAAATAAAAACAAAAAAAAGAACCTTTTCGCAAGTGAAGAAGGGCCCTAGATATTGTAGAAGCTATAGAGTAGAGTTAAAACACGCGGAACTTGAAAACGCAAGTCCGGAGCTGTTTTGAGTACTTGGTATACGGATTGCGAAATTATTGCCAATGTGAATTCCTGATCCTGTTAAGCATCAGTTCGTACGAATGTCGGTCCTTCCCGTTTTCTTTCCACCTCACTCTCTGTACTAAGTACTTAAAATTACTCCTTATACTTTATAGAAAATAACCCTCACGCAATATTCGTTCGGATTTTCTATCGTTAAGTGTAATGGACTACTACTTACCGTATTATTAAATGTATAATCTGTATGCCTTTACCGTGTAGCACTTCATTGACTGTGAAGAGTATATCTTTGAGCTAGGCTAGATGTGAAAGATACACGCATAATATATGCGCCATCGTTGCAATTAGGTAACAACATCCGATAAATGAAATCCGGATGGAAACGAAGCGATCGAGTTTGCTTCCGACAACGGAGATGAAAGACTTTGATTGTCGATACGAGTAATACCTTGTTATACCTGTACGATTGCAGGGCGTAAATAAAAAAAAAAAAAACGACAAAAACAAAAGAAAGATAATAAGGTCATTGCGTATACAATGACTCTGTTACCCTGTAATATGATTGCCATAATTATGTTTTGTATACGGACTATATAACGTTATTCTTTCATTACTAACATTATAGAAATATGAAGCATTACTATAAAACACACACGCACACACACACTCACACACACACACACAAACACACGCACGCACCCCAGAGTTCGTGGATGGATTATTCACGAGCCTTGTGTCGAACTCATCTCGTAAGTAGTGTGGAACGAACAATGTTAGTTTATAAAAAATTTGCCTCCTATATAATATGACGTGCGAGGAGAATGACATCCTGTAACTATAATACGTAGGGAATACTGCGAGGACCTATGTTGCAGTGGAGAATGATTGTGAGTCATTTAAATAATTGTTACACGGATTTTCTATATATTATGGTATAACTAATGATTAATATATTATATGTATATTGAGATGATATTATTACAGACCTATTGACTAATGTAAGCCTAGTATTTTAGATAAAATGGAATTTCAAGAGTTTGCTGATATGAAATTGAATTCGTTCAATTTTTTTATCAAAGTATCGAATATTGTATGAAGAGCGGGCTAACCGATGCTTGTTTGGAGTGGCACTCTTGATTATCATGGTGCTACCATGGGGGGGGGGGGGGGGGGGAGGGAGGGCATGATGAATATGAGAAAGTGTCATTTCAAGTAATTCACGTAAACCACTAGAAAATTTTGAGTGAAAAAAACAATGCGAAATTTGCAAAAAAAAGGTAAAAAAAAAAAAAAGAAAACAAAACAAAACAAAAAAAATGTATTTTCTCACTCTCGCCGCAAGGTGAACGTTCACGCTACATCTTACTTGCTACGAAACTTGGATATAATATTATTACATAAGATTACTGTATAATTGTAACGAAAATTGTTTTTCCAAACGATGTGGTATTTTTATTGTAGATATTATTATATACATACGTATATACGTATATACACATATATGTGTGTGTGTGTATGTATGTATGTATGTATATATATATATATATATATATACATAACAAATAAAGTCATGATTCATTGTATATTCAAATTGCCCTTCGTGTCATGATCTTTTCCAGAATTACCTTAATTGTACAACTTCTGTAATCTATTTGATGATAACACGGAACTTGTCGTATTTTTTTGAAAGATGTTTTTGCCAAAGGTAGGCAAAAACACTTAATAATTGATGACAGTAAAATCGCTGACGAGAAATATGATGATTCACTTTTCACCATCAAATTTGTGCCTTCAGATTCTGATCGCGTACTGACGTGGAAAAAGGTATGATCCACAGCATTTCATGTGCCAAGAAAAATACAAGACAGTAAACGCTACAAATCTGTTGCAAAAATGAGCCAACTTGTTTCCTATAAACGTTTAGGCCTGCAGGTTTAGAATTTAAAAGCTATTTATTTTACGAATACTTCACCTGACAACATATCGAAATTACTGCCGGATTATAAATTTGACACAACCGATCGCCTGTGTGTAGTTTTCAGCAATTGGCGATCCTCACAGGTACAACGCGTGGACTCGCTTATCGTTGGCGGTGTCCTTTAATTTGCTCGGACTTTGGGTGCCTGCTTGTACGCAACCCGTTTCACAACACTACGGCATGCAATATTCCGTTTCTTGCCTAACTGTAGGCAATTCGGTAGGCGCAGCATCTGCAGGTTTGAAATTAAACAGGTTTAACAGTATGTAATGAAACCCGAGTGGAAAAGATTGAGCATCGAGAAAACGATACTGACGATACTTTACAAACTCATCCCCATTCCGATAACTGTCAAATTGTAACCTAGTAATTTTGAACATCTTGAAATAAACACAAGTATAAAAATGTACGTGCATTTTTCAAATTTCTCATAACCGGATCTTCGAATGAGTAAACCGGAACCTGTGCCAACATGTTACCCAAAAAGTTACAGTCGAAACGTAAGAAACCAAAAAAAAAGAGAGCCCAATTGGATCCAGCGGAAGCGTTGGCAAGAAATCACAAGAGGCAAGAGAGCTTGAAGAAGCGAACAACGAAGGTGGAAGAAATTAACGAAATATTAACTAAACGTAAAGCGGAACGAACTGAGAAAAAAAACGCGTCGAGGGATGCGGAAATAAAATTGTACGAAAATGAAGTCAAGAATCGGAGCAAAACTATTCAGGAAAAGAGAATGATACAGGCAGGTGATACCTGACTAAAAGTGATTCCGTCGTTGTATTTCGTTTCAAATCCTAACGTCGGAGTAAGATAAAAATTAATTTTAGATCCGCGAGGACATGAAGTCCATCCTCGTTGCGGGCCTGGATAAAGTAAACGCGCTAAAGGTGGTCGGCGATAAGGTGAAACTGGAGGGCTCGACGATGACGATAAACGGCTCGAAGTACAAGCTGAAGAGCAACGTGCACATGGTGGGCTGGGGTCGGGAGACGTTGATGCTGGGCGCGTCGTTGGAAAAGCTGATCGGCAAACACCTCAGGAAAGGTTTCCTGGTAGTGCCGAGGGGGTCGGTATCCGGTATGTGGGACAATCCGCTCTGGTTCCCAGCTCTGAACAGCAGGATCACCTTCCTCGAAGGTGGCTCGATGGGTATGCCGAACGAGAAGTCGGTCGAGGCGACGCGCGGGATCGCCGACTACTGCAAAAAGCTAAGAAAGGCCGACATACTCGTCGTCGTTCTCTCAGGTGGAACCGAAGCCCTCCTCAACTGTCCCAAGGGGGCGATTAGACTCGAGGAAGTCGAGGAGGTCCTTTCGATCCTGAAAACCGCCAAGGCGACTCCCATGGAGATTGACGCTGTTCGGCGCAAGCTGTCCGCCGTTTTCGGTGGCGAACTCGCCCGGCTGGCCTATCCAGCTAAAGTCGTCACCCTGGTGATGTCGGACGTTCCGGGGAATCTGCCTCACCTCGTTGCGGGATCGCCGACCGTTAACGATCCCGGCAAAGACGCGGCCCTGGCGGTAGTCAGGAAGTACAAACTGGAGGAAAGCCTGCCGCCCGCCGTCAGGGAGGTCTTGCACGAAAGGCCCCCGGTTAAGGACCCCCTCGTCGACGAGAATTACAAGTTCAAATTCGTCGATTATCACGTTCTGGCTGACACCGGGGACGCGATTCGGGGGATGACGGACGCCGCGTTCAGGCTCGGCTTGGTCCCCGTCAGTCTCAGTTCCACGGTCGTTGGGCCCGTCCGCGAAGTGAGCCGGGCCTACGCCCAGGTCACGGCCTTGATGATCCTCGCTGCCGAGGGGAAAATCAGTAAACTTGAGATGTACGACGCTATGAAGTTCGACCGGGTCCTGCCTCTGAGCGAGGAAAAGATCAGGGAAATATTTCCTAGCAAGGAGAGGTGGGGACTTGGGCTGTGCCTCCTAAGTGGCGGGGCTCCGAACGCTGATTTGAGTGAGGAGAGCAGGACTGGGCCCAACCAGGATCTGGCGTTGTACTTTTCCCTTGACTGGTACCTCAAAGTCAAGGAAAATCCGATCCTGAACGACTACGTCGTCTGGTTCCTGGGCGGAAGTACCGACGGAATCGACGGAAACACCAAAGCGGCTGGCGCCTACGGATACGGCAGTCTTGGACCGGCGGTATTCAAACGCTACAAGGAGCTGACCCTGGAAGAATCGGCGTTGGATATAAAAGTACGTGGAATGCTTCGGGCGGATCCAGAGAGCCAGGAAACGCGGGTAAACATAAACGCGTCAATTAATTTTTCAAATAAAAAACGATTCTTCGACGACGGGCACGAATGTTTCAGAATGCTGTCAGGAGGTACGAGAGCCTCCGCGATGAGCTTTCCAGGGTTTCCGCAATTCTTCCAGACAGAGTTCTGAGGGAACGGAATGCGAACTTCATGTTCACGAACATCAACGACGGTGACGAGCTCCTGAATCTCGGTTATACGTACACGAACGTTTGTGATCTCCACATAATACGTATCGCTCGGTACCAATGCAGCTGCAACGGACAGTGTCTAGCACCCAGAGAGGAGCTACCTTCCCCGAAAGAACTTTGCCGGGATGAAAAGTGCGCCGCGAACCGAACGGTACCGAAAATTGTAGTGCCGCCAAGAAATCAGTGCTGCGCGAGATCGACTGGGCCAAAGTTAAAAATTTACTAACGACTTACGATGGTGTCATGTACTGCTCATGTTGTCGATCAATGCTGAATTTAAAATAAAATAAAAAAAAAAAGGAAATCAACCAACCGCTCTGTGTTCAGCGATTCAACGTCGGACGAGTCGTTCAACTTGTGCTTTTCAACAGGGAGCGACACAATTCGAAGGTACGGATCTAGATACTTCTGAATAATAATTATACTTTTGCTGCTATTTTCCCACTTTTCGGCTGAAAACTTTCAAATCACTGATCTTCCGGCGCCCATAGACATAAGAAATGGTTGCAGCGAATATCGCAGTTTCAATACACGATCAAACATATTGGTCCCAAAATGGACCTCATATTTACATAAGTGCGACGTATAAAATATTATTAAAGAATGAAACAATCTTTGAAAATGCAATCATTTCTTTGAACACAAGTTCCAACGTAAAGGGTGTAGTTTCGATCGGCGCCCTCCTCCTCTCATTCTCGGTGTTGAAATCTGACAAAGATGAGCTGAAACATTCCACAAAGGTTAAAAAAGCCCTCTTTGTTCAAGCACACGAAGAAACTCCTTCATTTTTTAGCTGTGACTATTGATTCGCTGCTCGCAAGAAGTTTAGATTCGTCGCAATTACTTTGACTAGCAGCATCACGTCGAAGCCGGTTCTGGATAAATCCATTCCGTCGCGTTCCGAAACCTAACGAACTTCAGCAAAGGGAAAAAGTTTTCTTGACGTGCCTTGTGCCAAGTCTAGTTCTGTATCTTCCAAATTTAATTAGGTGCTCCCTTAGACGTAGACAATTTACGAAACACAGTCACAGATCTCATCCCACGTGACAAAATATGGCTCAATCCAATTGGAATTGTGTGTGATTTGAAAGTCAGAAATAAATAACTCGACGCGGTGATCATAATGGGTAAGATAAATTCATCGTCAAGCGGCACCCTCTGCCTCCTACCCAGTGTTACGTTCTAAGAGGAAGTTGCGAGTTGATTCTGATACGCTACCGTACCTTTGACTAACTTGTTTCGATGTATACGAATCTCGGAAATATCACTCACTCCTAATAATGAATATAACTATTCTGCTCAATCAAACGTAGATAATATACGCAAGTTAACATTTATCCATAAAAATAAATACTTTAGTGTTTATAATTTTATGCGAAGAAAATCTGCCGTCTCAGATATCCAGTATTTTGTCTCTTTCATTCTTTAACATTTTTTGGTCCTTCCAGTCGGATCCTTTGGTCGTTGGAGTTTTTTCATAAAACAAGCAACACTTCTGTACCTTGTGGTTATCGGTGAAGTAAACTGGCTCAACCTAAAGGCAATGATGAACACCCTGGACCAGGACCAGCGGCTTATAATTCTTTCAGGTATGGAGTTCTTTATAGAAGTGGGGACGGAAGGAGGTCGTTCATTTCCTCTATCACAGTTACGTGATATTTTTATTAACGTTATACCTTCGCACTTTCGAAACATATTAACCTCGTTTACACAAAAAGTGAACCAAAAGTAGCTTCAAGTCCAACATTTCACTTACTCATGATGGAGACACGATTGATTTCTGTTACCAGTTTTAATCTATGTACCTGTACCTGGAAGTTAACAATGTTAATCGGATTATTTTTTAATAATACTTTTTATGCGGTAAATATAATAAGTTATATAATTATTGTTTCGGTGTTACAGTTTAACAATCAATTGTATACATACACATTAGATTACAACAATTTAGCATAAAATGCTCCAGCAGTAGATGAATGGTAATAAAAGTGATACACTTGCGGTGTAAAATTAAGAGTATAGCAGCTACAATAAATTGAAAAAAATTATGAAAACTAGCTCAATTTCATTATGTAGATACATAATTACGAATACATTACAAATGCACGGGTTGATGCGTATTTGCAAGCACATGGATAAAGCCTTTGCGTTCCTCATTCTTGGGTAGAGAGGATTTTAATTTGCCACGAGCTCACTCTGAAAGATTTTTGCACACTATTCACAGTAAATCAGAGGAGCAGTATTCAACGTTTTGTATCTTGTTTGATGGTCACCAAAAGTTAAGGCCATGCTATCCTACAAAAGGAAAACTTTTCTGGGGAAAAGAAGTCAGACTATTACAATCTCGATACGTGATTCCGTATCAACTATGAAAGGGCTTATAATTTCCTGAATGTTAATGAGTTTTACGGATTATTTTAATTGCGTTATATTGATATTTTATTCATTTTGATCCAGCTTACACGAAATTGTGACATTATGATATCCATGAATGGGAAATCGTATTACTACAAGAGTGCGTTGCGGCTGTGCGAGGACAAAAACTTGAGCTACGTTTGGAAACTACAAGAATCACTACCTGGATAGGAATTCTTCAAATTATGGTACAGAAAATGCATAAGAAACACCTATCTCTTCATATTATACTGAGATGTTTTGTGTTATACTTTATAATATTTTTTGACATCTTTTGGGCGGTCGCTTTAATTTTATTCTTCGACTTATTTGATAACTGCACACTGACACATAAACAGTTGTATTAGAAGTATGGCAGATTGATAAAATATAAAACTTGGTAGTTAGGTGATTGTGATTTTTTTTCATGCCCTTATTGCAGTCCCCTCACCAAATTCCACGCATTTTGGTCAGAACTTTTGTTCCGTTGTTCCGATCGGTGTGCGTGGTTTTCTTTTTTTTTGTGACATAGTGCCGTACAGAAATGTCGAAAAATTTGAACAGAAAATATTTCGTTTCTTGGTTGTATCTCGCGATCCGCTGCTCGTGACGCATTGAGACTACGCCGGAACAGATCCTCTCGCAAAATAACATCAGCATGGTGCAACAAACAATTTATTCGGGCACTTTCAAAATCGCAAATATTTTCGGGAATATTGCGAAGGGAGACTGGCTTGCTTTTTACCAAACTTTAGACCGAAAATTTTTAGTCTTAGATTCGATTTGTATGACGCTTTCTAGACAAACCGAAGCCCCAGGAAGTCAGAAAACGAAGCGAAATTAGCCTGGGATCAACAGCTAAGAAGTTACGATGGAAAAAGCACCAACTGAAAAATGTCGAAAACTCAGGTTCTCGTTTTTCGGCTCCAACTCTTCATACGTTGCTCGCAGCGTATCGGGACTGCGCCCAATCGATTTCTCTGGCAAAATTACGTCGGAATAGCGCCAGAAAGAATTTATTCCGGCACTTTCGAAAATCGCGAAAATTTTCGCCAAAAATACAAAGGGGTTAACCTTCCTCTTTTTTTGACCTAAAAATTTTTCGTCTCAGAATTGATTCGTATGACTCTTTCCCGACCAATTGGACCCCCGGGAAATCAGAAAACGCAGCAAAAGGAGCGTGGGATCAACGGGAGAGAAGATACGAGGAAAAAAGCACCTGCTGAAAAATGTCGAAAATTCAGGTTTTCGTTTTTTGGCTGTAACTTTCGATGCGTTGATCGCAGCGTATTGGGACTGCGCCCAATCGATTTCTCTCGCAAAATTACGTCGGAATAGTGCCACAATTAATTTATTCCAACACTTTTGAAAATCGCGAAAATTTTCGCCAAAAATACAAAGGGGTAAACCTTCCTTTTTTTTTGACCAAAAAATTTTTCGTCTCAGAATTGATTCGTATGACTCTTTCCCGACCAATTGGACCCCCTGAAACTCAGAAAACGCAGCAGAAGGAGCGTGGGATCAACGGAAGAGAAGATACGAGGAAAAAAGCACCTGCTGAAAAATGTCGAAAATTCAGGTTTTCGTTTTTTGGCTGTAACTTTCGATGCGTTGATCGCAGCGTATTGGGACTGCGCCCAATCGATTTCTCTCGCAAAATTACGTCGGAATAGTGCCACAATTAATTTATTCCAACACTTTTGAAAATCGCGAAAATTTTCGCCAAAAATACAAAGGGGTAAACCTTCCTTTTTTTTTGACCAAAAAATTTTTCGTCTCAGAATTGATTCGTATGACTCTTTCCCGACCAATTGGACCCCCTGAAACTCAGAAAACGCAGCAGAAGGAGCGTGGGATCAACGGAAGAGAAGATACGAGGAAAAAAGCACCTGCTGAAAAATGTCGAAAATTCAGGTTTTCGTTTTTTGGCTGTAACTTTCGATGCGTTGATCGCAGCGTATTGGGACTGCGCCCAATCGATTTCTCTCGCGAAATTACGTCGAAATAGCGCCAGAAAGAATTGATTCCAGCACTTTTGAAAATCGCGAAAATTTTCGCCAAAAATACAAAGGGGTTAACCTTCCTTTTTTTCTGACCAAAAAATTTTTCGTCTCAGAATTGATTCGTATGACTCTTTCCCGACCGATTGGACCCCCTGAAACTCAGAAAACGCAGCAAAAGGAGCGTGGGATCAACGGAAGAGAAGATACGAGGAAAAAAGCACCTGCTGAAAAATGTCGAAAATTCAGGTTTTCGTTTTTTGGCTGTAACTTTCGATGCGTTGATCGCAGCGTATTGGGACTGCGCCCAATCGATTTCTCTCGCAAAATTACGTCGAAATAGCGCCAGAAAGAATTGATTCCAGCACTTCTGAAAATCGCGAAAATTTTCGCCAAAAATACAAAGGGGTTAACCTTCCTTTTTTTTTGACCAAAAAATTTTTCGTCTCAGAATTGATTCGTATGACTCTTTCCCGACCAATTGGACCCCCAGAAACTCAGAAAACGCAGCAAAAGGAGCGTGGGATCAACGGGAGAGAAGATACGAGGAAAAAAGCACCTGCTGAAAAATGTCGAAAATTCAGGTTTTCGTTTTTTGGCTGTAACTTTCGATGCTTTGATCACAGCGTATTGGGACTGCGCCCAATCGATTTCTCTCGCAAAATTACGTCGGAATAGCGCCAGAAAGAATTGATTCCAGCACTTTTGAAAATCGCGAAAATTTTCGCCAAAAATACAAAGGGGTTAACCTTCCTTTTTTTTTGACCAAAAAATTTTTCGTCTCAGAATTGATTCGTATGACTCTTTCCCGACCAATTGGACCCCCAGAAACTCAGAAAACGCAGCAAAAGGATCGTGGGATCAACGGGAGAGAAGATACGAGGAAAAATGCACCTGCTGAAAAATGTCGAAAATTCAGGTTTTCGTTTGTTGGCTGTAACTTTCGATGCGCTGATCGCAGCGTATTGGGACTGTGCCCAATCGATTTCTCTCGCAAAATTACGTCGAAATAGTACCTGAAAGAATTGATTCCAGCACTTTTGAAAATCGCGAAAATTTTCGCCAAAAATACAAAGGGGTTAACCTTCCTTTTTTTTTGACCAAAAAATTTTTCGTCTCAGAATTGATTCGTATGACTCTCTCCCGACCAATTGGACCCCAAGGAACTCAGAAAACGCAGCAAAAGGATCGTGGGATCAACGGGAGAGAGGATACGAGGAAAAAAGCACCTGCTGAAAAATGTCGAAAATTCAGGTTTTCGTTTTTTGGCTGTAACTTTCGATGCGCTGATCGCAGCGTATTGGGACTGCGCCCAATCGATTTCTCTTGCAAAATTTCGTCGGAATAGTGCCACAATTAATTTATTCCAGCACTTTTGAAAATCGCGAAAATTTTCGCCAAAAATACAAAGGGGTTAACCTTCCTTTTTTTTTGACCAAAAAATTTTTCGTCTCAGAATTGATTCGTATGACTCTTTCCCGACCAATTGGACCCCCAGGAACTCAGAAAACGCAGCAAAAGGAGCGTGGGATCAACGGGAGAGAAGATACGAGGAAAAAAGCACCTGCTGAAAAATGTCGAAAATTCAGGTTTTCGTTTTTTGGCTGTAACTTTCGATGCGCTGATCGCAGCGTATTGGGACTGCGCCCAATCGATTTCTCTCGCATAATTTCGTCGGAATAGTGCCACAATCAATTTATTCCAGCACTTTTGAAAATCGCGAAAATTTTCGCCAAAAATACAAAGGGGTTAACCTTCCTCTTTTTTTGACCAAAAAATTTTTCGTCTCAGAATTGATTCGTATGACTCTTTCCCGACCAATTGGACCCCCGGGAACTCAGAAAACGCAGCAAAAGGAGCGTGGGATCAACGGGAGAGAAGATACGAGGAAAAAAGCACCTGCTGAAAAATGTCGAAAATTCAGGTTTTCGTTTTTTGGCTGTAACTTTCGATGCGCTGATCGCAGCGTATTGGGACTGCGCCCAATCGATTTCTCTCGCAAAATTTCGTCGGAATAGTGCCACAATCAATTTATTCCAGCACTTTTGAAAATCGCGAAAATTTTCGCCAAAAATACAAAGGGGTTAACCTTCCTCTTTTTTTGACCAAAAAATTTTTCGTCTCAGAATTGATTCGTATGACTCTTTCCCGACCAATTGGACCCCCGGGAACTCAGAAAACGCAGCAAAAGGAGCGTGGGATCAACGGGAGAGAAGATACGAGGAAAAAAGCACCTGCTGAAAAATGTCGAAAATTCAGGTTTTCGTTTTTTGGCTGTAACTTTCGATGCGTTGATCGCAGCGTATTGGGACTGCGCCCAATCGATTTCTCTCGCAAAATTACGTCGGAATAGTGCCACAATTAATTTATTCCAACACTTTTCAAAATCGCGAAAATTTTCGCCAAAAATACAAAGGGGTAAACCTTTCTTTTTTTTTGACCAAAAAACTTTTCGTCTCAGAATTGATTCGTATGACTCTTTCCCGACCAATTGGACCCCCTGAAACTCAGAAAACGCAGCAAAAGGAGCGTGGGATCAACGGAAGAGAAGATACGAGGAAAAAAGCACCTGCTGAAAAATGTCGAAAATTCAGGTTTTCGTTTTTTGGCTGTAACTTTCGATGCGTTGATCGCAGCGTATTGGGACTGCGCCCAATCGATTTCTCTCGCAAAATTACGTCGGAATAGTGCCACAATTAATTTATTCCAACACTTTTGAAAATCGCGAAAATTTTCGCCAAAAATACAAAGGGGTAAACCTTCCTTTTTTTTTGACCAAAAAATTTTTCGTCTCAGAATTGATTCGTATGACTCTTTCCCGACCAATTGGACCCCCTGAAACTCAGAAAACGCAGCAAAAGGAGCGTGGGATCAACGGAAGAGAAGATACGAGGAAAAAAGCACCTGCTGAAAAATGTCGAAAATTCAGGTTTTCGTTTTTTGGCTGTAACTTTCGATGCGTTGATCGCAGCGTATTGGGACTGCGCCCAATCGATTTCTCTCGCAAAATTACGTCGGAATAGTGCCACAATTAATTTATTCCAACACTTTTGAAAATCGCGAAAATTTTCGCCAAAAATACAAAGGGGTAAACCTTCCTTTTTTTTTGACCAAAAAATTTTTCGTCTCAGAATTGATTCGTATGACTCTTTCCCGACCAATTGGACCCCCTGAAACTCAGAAAACGCAGCAAAAGGAGCGTGGGATCAACGGAAGAGAAGATACGAGGAAAAAAGCACCTGCTGAAAAATGTCGAAAATTCAGGTTTTCGTTTTTTGGCTGTAACTTTCGATGCTTTGATCACAGCGTATTGGGACTGCGCCCAATCGATTTCTCTCGCAAAATTACGTCGAAATAGCGCCAGAAAGAATTGATTCCAGCACTTTTGAAAATCGCGAAAATTTTCGCCAAAAATACAAAGGGGTTAACCTTCCTTTTTTTTTGACCAAAAAATTTTTCGTCTCAGAATTGATTCGTATGACTCTTTCCCGACCAATTAGACCCCCAGAAACTCAGAAAACGCAGCAAAAGGATCGTGGGATCAACGGGAGAGAAGATACGAGGAAAAATGCACCTGCTGAAAATGTCGAAAATTCAGGTTTTCGTTTGTTGGCTGTAACTTTCGATGCGCTGATCGCAGCGTATTGGGACTGTGCCCAATCGATTTCTCTCGCAAAATTACGTCGAAATAGTACCTGAAAGAATTGATTCCAGCACTTTTGAAAATCGCGAAAATTTTCGCCAAAAATACAAAGGGGTTAACCTTCCTTTTTTTTTGACCATAAAATTTTTCGTCTCAGAATTGATTCGTATGACTCTCTCCCGACCAATCGGACCCCAAGGAACTCAGAAAACGCAGCAAAAGGATCGTGGGATCAACGGGAGAGAAGATACGAGGAAAAAAGCACCTGCTGAAAAATGTCGAAAATTCAGGTTTTCGTTTTTTGGCTGTAACTTTCGATGCGCTGATCGCAGCGTATTGGGACTGCGCCCAATCGATTTCTCTTGCAAAATTTCGTCGGAATAGTGCCACAATTAATTTATTCCAGCACTTTTGAAAATCGCGAAAATTTTCGCCAAAAATACAAAGGGGTTAACCTTCCTTTTTTTATGACCAAAAAACTTTTCGTCTCAGAATTGATTCAAATGACTCTTTCCCGACCGACTGGACCCCAAGAAACTCAGAAAACGCAGCAAAAGGAGCGTGGGATCAACGGGAGAGAAGATACGAGGAAAAAAGCACCTGCTGAAAAATGTCGAAAATTCAGGTTTTCGTTTTTTGGCTGTAACTTTCGATGCGTTGATCGCAGCGTATTGGGACTGCGCCCAATCGATTTCTCTCGCAAAATTACGTCGGAATGGTGCCACAATTGATTTATTCCGGCACTTTTGAAAATCGCGAAAATTTTCGCCAAAAATACAAAGGGGTTAACCTTCCTTTTTTTTTGACCAAAAAATTTTTCGTCTCAGAATTGATTCGTATGACTCTTTCCCGACCAATTGGACCCCCAGGAACTCAGAAAACGCAGCAAAAGGAGCGTGGGATCAACGGGAGAGAAGATACGAGGAAAAAAGCACCTGCTGAAAAATGTCGAAAATTCAGGTTTTCGTTTTTTGGCTGTAACTTTCGATGCGCTGATCGCAGCGTATTGGGACTGCGCCCAATCGATTTCTCTCGCAAAATTTCGTCGGAATAGTGCCACAATCAATTTATTCCAGCACTTTTGAAAATCGCGAAAATTTTCGCCAAAAATACAAAGGGGTTAACCTTCCTCTTTTTTTGACCAAAAAATTTTTCGTCTCAGAATTGATTCGTATGACTCTTTCCCGACCAATTGGACCCCCGGGAACTCAGAAAACGCAGCAAAAGGAGCGTGGGATCAACGGGAGAGAAGATACGAGGAAAAAAGCACCTGCTGAAAAATGTCGAAAATTCAGGTTTTCGTTTTTTGGCTGTAACTTTCGATGCGTTGATCGCAGCGTATTGGGACTGCGCCCAATCGATTTCTCTCGCAAAATTACGTCGGAATAGTGCCACAATTAATTTATTCCAACACTTTTGAAAATCGCGAAAATTTTCGCCAAAAATACAAAGGGGTAAACCTTCCTTTTTTTTTGACCAAAAAATTTTTCGTCTCAGAATTGATTCGTATGACTCTTTCCCGACCAATTGGACCCCCTGAAACTCAGAAAACGCAGCAAAAGGAGCGTGGGATCAACGGAAGAGAAGATACGAGGAAAAAAGCACCTGCTGAAAAATGTCGAAAATTCAGGTTTTCGTTTTTTGGCTGTAACTTTCGATGCGTTGATCGCAGCGTATTGGGACTGCGCCCAATCGATTTCTCTCGCAAAATTACGTCGGAATAGTGCCACAATTAATTTATTCCAACACTTTTGAAAATCGCGAAAATTTTCGCCAAAAATACAAAGGGGTAAACCTTCCTTTTTTTTTGACCAAAAAATTTTTCGTCTCAGAATTGATTCGTATGACTCTTTCCCGACCAATTGGACCCCCTGAAACTCAGAAAACGCAGCAAAAGGAGCGTGGGATCAACGGAAGAGAAGATACGAGGAAAAAAGCACCTGCTGAAAAATGTCGAAAATTCAGGTTTTCGTTTTTTGGCTGTAACTTTCGATGCTTTGATCACAGCGTATTGGGACTGCGCCCAATCGATTTCTCTCGCAAAATTACGTCGAAATAGCGCCAGAAAGAATTGATTCCAGCACTTTTGAAAATCGCGAAAATTTTCGCCAAAAATACAAAGGGGTTAACCTTCCTTTTTTTTTGACCAAAAAATTTTTCGTCTCAGAATTGATTCGTATGACTCTTTCCCGACCAATTGGACCCCCAGAAACTCAGAAAACGCAGCAAAAGGATCGTGGGATCAACGGGAGAGAAGATACGAGGAAAAATGCACCTGCTGGAAATGTCGAAAATTCAGGTTTTCGTTTGTTGGCTGTAACTTTCGATGCGCTGATCGCAGCGTATTGGGACTGTGCCCAATCGATTTCTCTCGCAAAATTACGTCGAAATAGTACCTGAAAGAATTGATTCCAGCACTTTTGAAAATCGCGAAAATTTTCGCCAAAAATACAAAGGGGTTAACCTTCCTTTTTTTTTGACCAAAAAATTTTTCGTCTCAGAATTGATTCGTATGACTCTCTCCCGACCAATCGGACCCCAAGGAACTCAGAAAACGCAGCAAAAGGATCGTGGGATCAACGGGAGAGAAGATACGAGGAAAAAAGCACCTGCTGAAAAATGTCGAAAATTCAGGTTTTCGTTTTTTGGCTGTAACTTTCGATGCGCTGATCGCAGCGTATTGGGACTGCGCCCAATCGATTTCTCTTGCAAAATTTCGTCGGAATAGTGCCACAATTAATTTATTCCAGCACTTTTGAAAATCGCGAAAATTTTCGCCAAAAATACAAAGGGGTTAACCTTCCTTTTTTTATGACCAAAAAACTTTTCGTCTCAGAATTGATTCAAATGACTCTTTCCCGACCGACTGGACCCCAAGAAACTCAGAAAACGCAGCAAAAGGAGCGTGGGATCAACGGGAGAGAAGATACGAGGAAAAAAGCACCTGCTGAAAAATGTCGAAAATTCAGGTTTTCGTTTTTTGGCTGTAACTTTCGATGCGTTGATCGCAGCGTATTGGGACTGCGCCCAATCGATTTCTCTCGCAAAATTACGTCGGAATGGTGCCACAATTGATTTATTCCGGCACTTTTGAAAATCGCGAAAATTTTCGCCAAAAATACAAAGGGGTTAACCTTCCTTTTTTTTTGACCAAAAAATTTTTCGTCTCAGAATTGATTCGTATGACTCTCTCCCGACCAATTGGACCCCAAGGAACTCAGAAAACGCAGCAAAAGGATCGTGGGATCAACGGGAGAGAAGATACGAGGAAAAAAGCACCTGCTGAAAAATGTCGAAAATTCAGGTTTTCGTTTTTTGGCTGTAACTTTCGATGCGCTGATCGCAGCGTATTGGGACTGCGCCCAATCGATTTCTCTCGCTAAATTTCGTCGGAATAGTACCTGGAAGAATTGATTCCAGCACTTTTGAAAATCGCGAAAATTTTCGCCAAAAATACAAAGGGATCAACTTTCGATGCGTTGATCGCAGCGTATTGGGACTGCGCCCAATCGATTTCTCTCGCAAAATTTCGTCGGAATAGTGCCACAATTAATCTATTCCAGCACTTTTGAAAATCGCGAAAATTTTCGCCAAAAATACAAAGGGGTTAACCTTCCTTTTTTTTTGACCAAAAAATTTTTCGTCTCAGAATTGATTCGTATGACTCTTTCCCGACCAATTGGACCCCCAGGAACTCAGAAAACGCAGCAAAAGGAGCGTGGGATCAACGGGAGAGAAGATACGAGGAAAAAAGCACCTGCTGAAAAATGTCGAAAATTCAGGTTTTCGTTTTTTGACTGTAACTTTCGATGCGTTGATCGCAGCGTATTGGGACTGCGCCCAATCGATTTCTCTCGCAAAATTACGTCGAAATAGCGCCAGAAAGAATTGATTCCAGCACTTTTGAAAATCGCGAAAATTTTCGCCAAAAATACAAAGGGGTTAACCTTCCTTTTTTTTTGACCAAAAAATTTTTCGTCTCAGAATTGATTCGTATGACTCTTTCCCGACCAATTGGACCCCCAGAAACTCAGAAAACGCAGCAAAAGGATCGTGGGATCAACGGGAGAGAAGATACGAGGAAAAATGCACCTGCTGAAAAATGTCGAAAATTCAGGTTTTCGTTTTTTGGCTGTAACTTTCGATGCGCTGATCGCAGCGTATTGGGACTGCGCCCAATCGATTTCTCTTGCAAAATTTCGTCGGAATAGTGCCACAATTAATTTATTCCAGCACTTTTGAAAATCGCGAAAATTTTCGCCAAAAATACAAAGGGGTTAACCTTCCTTTTTTTATGACCAAAAAACTTTTCGTCTCAGAATTGATTCAAATGACTCTTTCCCGACCGACTGGACCCCAAGAAACTCAGAAAACGCAGCAAAAGGAGCGTGGGATCAACGGGAGAGAAGATACGAGGAAAAAAGCACCTGCTGAAAAATGTCGAAAATTCAGGTTTTCGTTTTTTGACTGTAACTTTCGATGCGTTGATCGCAGCGTATTGGGACTGCGCCCAATCGATTTGCCTCGCAAAATTTCGTCGGAATAGTGCCACAATTAATTTATTCCAGCACTTTTGAAAATCGCGAAAATTTTCGCCGAAAATACAAAGGGGTTAACCTTCCTTTTTTTTTGACCAAAAAATTTTTCGTCTCAGAATTGATTCGTATGACTCTTTCCCGACCAATTGGACCCCCAGGAACTCAGAAAACGCAGCAAAAGGAGCGTGGGATCAACGGGAGAGAAGATACGAGGAAAAAAGCACCTGCTGAAAAATGTCGAAAATTCAGGTTTTCGTTTTTTGGCTGTAACTTTCGATGCGCTGATCGCAGCGTATTGGGACTGCGCCTAATCGATTTCTCTCGCAAAATTTCGTCGGAAAAGTGCCACAATCAATTTATTCCAGCACTTTTGAAAATCGCGAAAATTTTCGCCAAAAATACAAAGGGGTTAACCTTCCTTTTTTTTTGACCAAAAAATTTTTCGTCTCAGAATTGATTCGTATGACACTTTCCCGACCAATTGGACCCCCAGGAGCTCGAAGAACGCAGCAAAAGGAGCGTGGGATCAACGGGAGAGAAGATACGAGGAAAAAAGCACCTGCTGAAAAATGTCGAAAATTCAGGTTTTCGTTTTTTGGCTGTAACTTTCGATGCGTTGATCGCAGCGTATTGGGATTGCGCCCAATCGATTTCTCTCGCAAAATTTCGTCGGAATAGTGCCACAATTAATTTATTCCAGCACTTTTGAAAATCGCGAAAATTTTCGCCAAAAATACAAAGGGGTTAACCTTCCTTTTTTTTTGACCAAAAAATTTTTCGTCTCAGAATTGATTCGTATGACTCTCTCCCGACCAATTGGACCCCAAGGAACTCAGAAAACGCAGCAAAAGGATCGTGGGATCAACGGGAGAGAAGATACGAGGAAAAATGCACCTGCTGAAAAATGTCGAAAATTCAGGTTTTCGTTTGTTGGCTGTAACTTTCGATGCGCTGATCGCAGCGTATTGGGACTGTGCCCAATCGATTTCTCTCGCAAAATTACGTCGAAATAGTACCTGAAAGAATTGATTCCAGCACTTTTGAAAATCGCGAAAATTTTCGCCAAAAATACAAAGAGTTAACCTTCCTTTTTTTTTGACCAAAAAATTTTTCGTCTCAGAATTGATTCGTCTGACTCTCTCCCGACCAATTGGACCCCAAGGAACTCAGAAAACGCAGCAAAAGGATCGTGGGATCAACGGGAGAGAAGATACGAGGAAAAAAGCACCTGCTGAAAAATGTCGAAAATTCAGGTTTTCGTTTTTTGGCTGTAACTTTCGATGCGCTGATCGCAGCGTATTGGGACTGCGCCCAATCGATTTCTCTCGCAAAATTACGTCAAAATAGTACCTGAAAGAATTGATTCCAGCACTTTTGAAAATCGCGAAAATTTTCGCCAAAAATACAAAGGGATCAACTTTCGATGCGTTGATCGCAGCGTATGGGGACTGCGCCCAATCGATTTCTCTCGCAAAATTACGTCGAAATAGCGCCAGAAAGAAAGGATTCCAGCACTTTCAAAAATCGCGAAAATTTTCGCCAAAAATACAAAGGGGTTAACCTTCCTTTTTTTTTGACCAAAAAATTTTTCGTCTCAGAATTGATTCGTATGACTCTTTCCCGACCAATTGGACCCCCAGAAACTCAGAAAACGCAGCAAAAGGAGCGTGGGATCAACGGGAGAGAAGATACGAGGAAAAAAGCACCTGCTGAAAAATGTCGAAAATTCAGGTTTTCGTTTTTTGGCTGTAACTTTCGATGCGCTGATCACAGCGTATTGGGACTGCGCCCAATCGATTTCTCTCGCAAAATTTCGTCGGAATAGTGCCACAATTAATTTATTCCAGCACTTTTGAAAATCGCGAAAATTTTCGCCAAAAATACAAAGGGATCAACTTTCGATGCGTTGATCGCAGCGTAATGGGACTGCGCCCAATCGATTTCTCTCGCAAAATTTCGTCGGAATAGTGCCACAATTAATTTATTCCAGCACTTTTGAAAATCGCGAAAATTTTCGCCAAAAAATCAAAGGGGTTAACCTTCCTTTTTTTTTGACCAAAAAATTTTTCGTCTCAGAATTGATTCGTATGACTCTTTCCCGACCAATTGGACCCCCAGGAACTCAGAAAACGCAGCAAAAGGAGCGTGGGATCAACGGGAGAGAAGATACGAGGAAAAAAGCACCTGCTGAAAAATGTCGAAAATTCAGGTTTTCTTTTTTTGGCTGTAACTTTCGATGCGTTGATCGCAGCGTATTGGGACTGCGCCCAATCGATTTCTCTCGCTGAATAACGTCGAAATAGTGCCTGAAAGAATTGATTCCAGCACTTTAGAAAATCGCGAAAATTTTCGCCAAAAATACAAAGGGGTTAACCTTCCTTTTTTTTGACCAAAAAATTTTTCGTCTCAGAATTGATTCGTATGACTCTCTCCCGGCCAATTGGACCCCAAGGAACTCAGAAAACGCAGCAAAAGAATCGTGGGATCAACGGGAGAGAAGATACGAGGAAAAAAGCACCTGCTGAAAAATGTCGAAAATTCAGGTTTTCGTTTTTTGGCTGTAACTTTCGATGCGTTGATCGCAAGCGTATTGGGACTGCGCCCAATCGATTTCTCTCGCAAAATTACGTCGAAATAGCGCCAGAAAGAATTGATTCCAGCACTTCTGAAAATCGCGAAAATTTTCGCCAAAAATACAAAGGGGTTAACCTTCCTTTTCTTTTGACCAAAAAATTTTCCGCCTCAGAATTGATTCGTATGACTCTTTCCCGACCAACTGGACCCCAAGGAACTCAGAAAACGCAGCAAAAGGTGCGTGGGATCAACGGGAGAGAAGATACGAGGAAAAAAGCACCTGCTGAAAAACGTCGAAAATTCAGGTTTTCGTTTTTTGGCTGTAACTTTCGATGCGTTGATCGCAGCGTATTGGGACTGCGCCCAATCGATTTCTCTCGCAAAATTACGTCGGAATAGCGCCAGAAAGAGTTTATTCCGGCACTTTTCAAAATCGCGAAAATTTTCGCCAAAAATGCAAAGGAGTTAGCCTTTTTTTTTTTTATTTCCTACAATCGCGAACGTTTAGGTCAACGATACTTTTACCGCAGAAATAATTCAAACAATCCGACTCAGTCTGATTGGACCCGAAGGCATTAGCAAAGTAATCAAGCCGTCTTAAGTCAAGCAGCTGCGTATGTAGGAATCAAATTCTCAGAATTTTCGCTGTTGTCTGATCCGGAGATTGCTAAAATTATAGTCATCCTAATTAAGTTTCCTAACTCGAACAAAAATCTGAAATATTCAATCTTATATCGTTTAGGAACCAGCCCAATTTTAGCAGCGGATGAAAAATTTTCGTCATATACGTTTCCTAAGTTTTATCTCCTACATCCCAAATTGACCTAGTTTTTCCTTACATGTTTTCAAATTATGAAACACAGTCACAAATTTCATTGTGTCTAACAATTTATGGATTAACCCGATTGGCATTATGTGATTTTGAAGGAATAGATAAACAACTTATTGACGTGGTGATCATAATTCCATTTACTGCATAATCGTCATCCAACAATATACAAATTTTCATTTTGAGCTAATGAAAGTGGTTGTATTAATATATATACACATATCATATATATATATATATATATATATATATATATATATATATTTATGTTATTTGATTTGAATTGCATATGTATACAAATAATGTAGAATTTTTCGGTCAATTATATTGTGTAGAGTTTGTGGGCTGCGTTCGCACTTTGTTAAGTTTGAAATAATTCCATCAACAGAACAACTGGTAGTTCATTCTATCTTTCTTCTCATTTCCGCGTTTGCTTGCTTTCTAACACTTATTACTAGTACAGTCGGGTCCCGCATTAGTGCCTGGTAGGGATAAAAGGGGAATAGTTTTTTGGCGAATCGGCGTTTCCCCACCTTCGATCTCCGCACTCACACCCGGATTTTCTGCTCACTTCACTAATTAGTGGCGAGCGCTCTAGTGACAACACATATAACGAACGAAAAGAAATATTGGTTGACGGCATTATTAACATTACGGTACGAAAAATTATAGCTCGCGATAATTTTCTGAGATATGGGGAAAAGGGGTCACGCATAAAACTAGAGAAGCAGCACTATTGGGAGACGCGACCGTATTGAGTCATTTAGGTGCAATGCAAGAATACCTAACAAGACGAACATATAGGATTATTTGATTTAATCGCGGCTAATCGCATAAGTCAGCGTGGCAGATATGAAAAGGAAAGTCGAAACTACAAAACGTAATTAATATTAGTTCCGAGTCAAGAACGTGCGTTCACATCTGTACTTCGTATCATCCCAATCATCTGATAATTCAAGATAAGGTTGATCCACAACGCCTGGAGTAATCAAAGTTTCACTAGAATAAATACGAATATGCATAGCAGATATCGAATTTAACACCTCCCAAATTATCGTACAAAATGTAAAGCATACATGTCATATCACTATTTGCATTACTAAAGGCACATAAAACTTTGTAATACTTCCGCGTATTTGTTCTCTTAGTATGCATGTTCAATATTTTTAGTTAAGAATACTTTCAAAATACATTATCTATTTAACAAGCTTACAAGTTATACATTAATCAAAACGCTTGTGTAAATATTAAACGTCGGTTTAGAAATTGCAAGAAATGTGTAAGAATCATACAATTACCGCTGCTAACATTTGCCTTCGAAACATAGTTATCAGCGATCACTATTATGTGTAATTCCCGACCCATATGATAAATTCATATTGATCAACAAACGATATTTATGTTCATATTTATATTTATATTTATATTTATATTTATATATCCATTTGTTTATATAATATAAATATAACATATGGTGTTACTATGTTATTATAGATGTTATTATACGATAAAAGAAAGGTTTGTGTAAACGAGATATTTCTAAATATATTTTATAACTATAGATACGACATAATTAAATGAAGCTTCGTGAAAATAAGGGATATGGGACAATTCATTCACTTTTTTTCATCCCAGATTCTAGTAATTCGTGTGCAATATTGTACAAAATATACTGGAATAATTCTCCAGAGTAAATGCTCAAATTCCAACTACTGCTGTCTCTCTCTCCCTCACCCTCTCACTCGCTATGTTTGTCTGTTTCTACTCCGAGGCTAAAGGCTGGGTGACAAACGTTCTTCTTCAGTAGCCAAACTACAAGATATTGGATAAAATTCACATCATGCCTGTTCAACATATTTACAATTTGACCAACTTGGGTTTTAGTTTGAAACTATTCATTGTCAACATTTTTATTTTCAAAATTATGATTTAAACCGCATGCACACACACACATACACGCGCGCGCACGATTTTTTACACGTCCAGGCGCACACACACAGCCACACAAACACACAACTTTTGTTCCACGAATTGAGTTTAATTTAGATTCTTCTCGAAAAGAAAATAGAAATGACTATAATAATAAAAACAACAATAATAATAATAATAATGGGAAATAACAATCTCTTAGTAAAAGCTTCACTATAGATTGGTTAATCCTTTACAATTCATACATAATGAATAATGTAATATGTATAATATATCGGTAAAACAAAATTTCACTTCGATTTCTGCTCCCTTCAAAATATAGTATCTGATGTGACTGAGGGAAGGAAATTTTAACGAAACAAGAAAATTGCCGCACTGCAAATAAATAAATGAGGTATCTCAGTGGGCTTATACCCATCCTCCTGTCAGTTTGTGGAACAATTCCTCATTCAGGGTTTGATTAGCCTCTTTAGAACGCATTGAGAGGAATATGTAGCCCCCGATGAACTCGTGAACAACCTTACAGTCGGCTGAATGACATTCGAATATGACATTACCTTCCTCGAACTGTACCATCATGTGCTTGACTTCCCAGTTAACGTTCCATGCCTGGTATAAAAAAGGAATGAAAAATTCTTTGATTAGTCAGAGTGACGACAGATGACCGTGTTCAAAATTTCAGGGCATTTCCTTTTCTTCCAAAGCCCACTTACTCAAAATTCCCTGTTTTTATACCTATGATGCTTCCGTAATGGTGACGTAAACACAAGTCAAGGTTACTTGTAGAGAATGGTGTAATTAAATAGTTGGAGCAGATTTTACAACAACGTACAAATTAAAAACTTGAAGGTGTTACAATGCTGCTCTAAATATATGTAAAATATTTGATTTGTCATTAGTTATGCCTTTCATTACTATACTTCAAGTGAAATAATATTGAAAAATAAAGCTGGTGACTCCCCTCAAATTTTCCCGAATTTTAATAGGTTTTGGAGAATTTTCGGGAGATTTCCAAAGCGCGAGAATTTTCTCAAATGTCCCTGATTTCCCGCTTCTGTCGCTACCTTTTCAGTGAAAAGATGAAAACGAGAAGACAAAAATCATATCGAAAAACTGAATTACCTTCATGGTATTGTATCTCCATGTTCTGAGATGATCCCCGCTGCTCAGCTCCATCCTCATAAGCCTATTGTTCGCAACGCCGAGAAGTTCTTCCTTGCTTTTGTCCATAAACTTGACTATGAACAAAGATATGCCATAGTCTGGAAGTGACTGCCACGCCTTGATGTAGTTCAATTTAGCCTCGATGAGTGGCAAGTCTTTGACGTTGGTGTGAGCCTCCAATATTCTCTGAACCAACTGCTTATGCAAAGAGTGCAGATGATTGAGTTGTGTTTTTCTTGAGCGAATGTAGAATGAATTATGCACTATATGAATCTCAACTTACCTTGCCCTTTAGCTTCTTCGCAAATCTTGGAGCTACATAATCTTCTGGATTGATATCTAAAGAACTCGGATTGATTGCTGGAGCAGGAGCAGGTCTTTGAAGTTGCAAAAACGCCATTATACTGTTGACCTCAGTTTCGTACGTAGCGTCAGCCAAGCTGCGTCCCTTTGCAGCTAATCTGCAGGCTGCCATCCACTTTGCATATTGTTGCTCCTGTTGTAGGGGGTAGGAGTTTAGTCAGTGAAAGCTTATACCCTTCAATTTTCAAACACTCGTGTAGAGTAAATTAGAAGCGATTCTTACCGTGTCACACCTAATCCACATTTCCGTCATGCCCTCAGCACTGGGTACTTCGAGTCTGATTCCGTACCGACCTTGCGAAAGGTTAACGTCAGGCGTGACTTCGCATCCGCGAAGATTAATGCTGTGAACAGGTGATCCAGATCCGTTCAATTCTTCCTTAGTCTTGTACAACCTCAGCTGAAGGTCTCTGCATGTGAACCAGTAGCGTTTAAACGCCTTGAGAGTGAATCGTTTTGGTTTTAGGAAGCGGAGATAGTCGCAAAGCTCCGGAACCTGAGTAATGTCACTCGGACTGTTGCCGATGCTGCTCCCCTCCAAGGTGACCTGAAGGTCTGTGAGCGCGGCGTCTATGTCGTCCTCTACGGGGCTTGCGGATCCGTTGCTGTCAAAATTTGGCTGCGGCACGCTCGCCTGGAGGTTCACTTGAACCTGCAACGTACGGAGACGAACGAAATGAGCGATAACCTCGCAAATGGACAAAGACTCGCCTACTCTACCAAGCGCATACCTGCAGGGCTGCAAACATAAGCATCTCCTCCTCGGTGCAGTCGAGTTCTTCGGCAAGCAATTGCCACTTGGCTTGTTCGTATATCATATTGATGCGTACAGCGTCGGTTTTTGGGTTCAGATCGTAAAACGAGTAGAATTTGAACTTTAGCCTTAGAGTATCGAACTCTCTGATTCCCTGCTCCATTATAGACAGCGAAGAATCCAGCCAGGCGACGTTCATCCTGGCTCGTTCCACCAGGGTCTTTGGTCTGATAACTTGTGACCGCGTCTCGGGAGACACGAAGGATGGACTGTGCGCCAGAGAATCGCTCAGACCACCGTTCAATGCCTCTAAACTCATCGTACTGTTGTTGGCATTGAAGGAACCGTTGCTACCAAAGCCGGATGAGTTGTTGTTACGCTTCCAGGTTCCAGTCTGCTGCGAATGGGATGAATCAGATCAGGGATGAAATGTGGCGGTGATTCCGAGGGTAAGAAGAAGACGGGGTGGTGGTAACGGGAGACTTACGGAGACTGGCGAGCTTATGGGTGTGCTGTGATTCTTATTATTCGGCGTCACCGGAGCGCACATGAACGGACTGCTCTGGTCGAGACTGCCGGTAGAGCCACTCGGACTCTGCGTAGCCGGAATGAAAGTGTTGGTATCCGGAGACACGTTCCACTGGCCATTTTTCTGTATTTCAATTTTCTTCTTCACAGGAAGATCCTTCAAGTTGTACTTCAAGTGATTGGGCTCGAGCGGTTTGCAGAACGATAACTCCTCAGGGTGTCTGATGCCTGAAACGAGAGAAACGAAAAAAAAAAGGTAATGTACACAAGACGCAACGGCGTGCAAACATCGCTCCACGTGTAAAACCCGTTGCACTACCAGCAGCGATCAACGTACAGTACTGCATATGGATGAGAGATATATTTAAAGTAGATCGTGATTCGTATGCGCTCTACGACATCACAGAGGACGCGCTGTGCTCGCCTACGAGCAAGAAGAAGGCCATCATTTGGGTCATCAGTCGTCATATCGAGCAAACGAGCTCTGTATAATATATAATTGCAAACTCGTATAAATTAGCCGAAACGTTGCTGCGAGCGATATCGTCCGACTAATTTCATCGCGACGTCGTGAAAAATAGGTGTAAAAATAAAAATGTGCAAATAAATGGAATATTTCGTAATCGTGCTGTTTAATATAAACATGTACGGCTGGTAGAAAATATGATAAGAATGAGAACCGAAGTTCTCCTGTAGGTACTCGATTTCAGGCTGACTGCAATCTCGCAAAATCGATTTGATCTGCATCCTTATATAGAGCAAATTCAATCGAGTTAATTAGCGTGGCGTGGGGGGATACATACCTAACTCCTTGCAGAGATTGATGACGGCGTTGAATGTCTTGACAGAGAAGTCGACTCTGCAGTCGAGGCAACGAAGATCCGGTAACTGAACCCTAAGAGTCTTGTGCATGGGGGTGAAGTGGAGCACAGCATCGGCTGCAACTCCGTACTGATCCAGGGTGCTCTTAGTTCTGGTTAGCCAATCGTTCCGAGCTGGCCACCACAACGCGTGATCGGACCAGTCCATCGCGATGTCTGTAATCAAAATAACGAAGGCATGAAACATAAGTTAACCCTGCAGAGGCACCGTTGCCTCTTATTTTGCAGATGGCGGCAATTATCTCTATGATTCGCCATAAACCAAGCCTACAGCAATACGAGGTGGTCACGTTTTTCAACCGCAGAAGGGACAGCAAACCGTAGAACGAACGAAACGGCATCCTGTAACAACAACACATGTTCATTCGTCGCGCCAACCAGGATCTTTGTGGAACTTCTGTATGGTGCTACTAAAGCCACATCTGCAGCCGTTCACACTTTCATTTACGGCGCCCGCATGGACGTGTCGTTGGTTATACTTGCACATACAGAGATTAGACCATTATACATCGCATCCCAAACCACGATCACTATACCGAGGCATAGAAGTTTCCGTGTAATTTCTTTAGCTGAATTTTATAGCTTTGCTACTCCTCGTACCGTTAGAAAAAGTAACAGGAAATCATCAATATCATTCGCGCAGAATTAGTGAAATTGTTTATTTACTGTTTATTCCTCAAATTTCGTCCGGCAATATGCTTTTCGCCCCGGTGTCGTAACTTTGAGCAGAGGATGGGCGGGGGGGGGGGGGAGTGAGAGGCGGGGGAGAGGACCTCGTAGCACCTCACGACAAGCTGCAGTGCAGCAGCTAAGACGAGGGTGTCGAGTGGCAGAGCCCACCGTAAGGGGAGCTGTTCAAGGGTTTCAACCCCGAGCGACTGCTACTGCAGAGGAAAGCAGCAACGGACGAAATACTTCTCGTTACACCTTGCTCAAGGATTACTAATAAATCGTCAATAAGAAATAACGACCATTCTTTTCTACTCCATTCCATACATGCGAAAATTATTCAATTTAATTTCCTGCGATCCGGGATTTTTTGTCACATATACACATTTGCTAATACCTGTCAACAACGTAGCTGCAGCTTTAATCCCACTGGGTTCTATAATTCCCAACGTGACGTGAGATTCGACGGTAATGAAAGAAAAAAAAAAAACTACCACGCAAGAACGAAAGAATCAAGTATTTCGAGTGTTTCAACCTTAAGCGAGAATTAAAAAATTAAACGCGCGAGTCGAGCTTGTTAGAGCTGTTTTCTGTTAAATTTTCCCCCACAGCGACGCGTGCTGCCGCGTTCGAAGACTGCGATGACAGGTGTTGACCGAACTGCTGCTTGTACTGTTTAGTTCCTTCGGGCATACAAGGGCCGAGAATGATGCTGTGCTGCAACGCACGGACCCCGTCCCTTAATGGACTCGCGTACGCAGAAAGGGCGACAGCATAAGCCGCGGCGACGCGCGATGCAATAAACTCCCTTTAGGAAAACACAGGAAGTTGACTCAAGGAGTGGGTGGCTGGGTATAAGATATATAAGATAGCTGCGCGTAGTAAACTGCAAAGGCAAAGGTCTTGAGCCAGTTTCTTCTCACCCTCGTTCATCGTCAGTCAGCCTCTCTCTTTTTTCCTCTCCTCACTGACATCGTCTGTCTTTCCTCGTTGCACGAGCAGCAGCAGATAACCAGCGTATCGCTCGAGGACGGGAATCACGTCAAGAGTTGACCCGGGTCCTGACCGAGTGAGTGCGCTTTCGCTTTTACTTTTTCCTTTCTCTCGGGCAGCGAGCGTCTCAAGGACTTTCGTAGCTTTTAGAAGATAATTAGGACCGGCGTAATGTCACCGCAACAATTACTTTCCCTTTCCTCGAACAATATACGAACGCAGATAACTGAGACCTTCGCTTCGGAATATTTCAACTCGCACGAATCCCGAAATTTTCCTGTGAATTGCCTAATCGTAACTTTCGTTCCCTGTATCTATTACGTAGTAGCCACCTACCTACCTACCGCACCGAGACTCGAGGCATGCGGTAGGGTATTTCTAAAAGCGTGTTGCTGCATCGTGCAGCTGCATGCGTCCAAACTCCAAGTTATAAATAAAACCGCGTAGCTTCACGTTATAGCCGCAGTGCATATACCGTAAGGTTATCGCATGCGTGCCCTGCGTGCATTTCGCGCCTACAGCGGTTCCAGCGACGATCAAATCCGATTTCTTGCCGAAAAATCACGCCGATAAATCATGGAATAATAAAAAGCGACGAGCATTGAGGTATTCGTGAATAATATTCTCCGAAAATCCGCCGTCCGTACGAAAGTTTACTTTCCAAATTCCACGCCGTTAATTGCCATCTATTGCCACCGTATCGCAGTATCACACACTGGGGGAAACGCTTGCTATAGGAGAAAATTAGGTGTGGCAACAATCAACCGGAGCTGAGCATCGAAGGGCGTCGATACAAAGATCGAATCGTGCAACTGGGACAGGCTTCGTGTATTCGTGTAAACTGTGAAGCGTATAAACGATCCCGCAGCCGCGGCATGCAGGAAATGGCGATGACGAATACGTTCGAACAATTTCCTAGCTTTATTTTAAGATATGTGCGTCGTTGTTCATAGGCATTGCGCTATCGTCTATACTTATACATTTTTGTGCAAACAAACGGCAGGCAAATCCGTCTCGCTTAATCGGTGATTATTTTCGCTCCCTCCCTTCTTTCTTTCTTTCTTTTTTTCTTTTTTTTTCCAATTAGGTACACGTTTGACATGAAAATGAAAACTGGTACGTGTCATCCATAATAAATTTTTTTCTTCTCGCCTATACCGTTTGATTGACCAATCAGATAACTATATATGTATAGATGATATAGAACTAACGCAAAAATATTGCAAACATAATTGCAAATGTAAAAAATATGCAGATACAGATGTAAAACATCACTTTAATGAAGAATGAAACATGCGCCAGTATTCTTAAAACATGGCATACTAAATCCTCGCACGGCACGTAACATGCCTAGGTTTTATAATTAATGCACGAATTACACACTGCAAAATATTTTACAACGTGTGTACTTCGCATGTTTTAAATATTCACGATTCGCGAAACGCGCATCGCCCCGTAATTCTTAGGTCATTATTATAATTACAATTAAAACCCTGGCACGTGGTACGATTCACTCGGCCTTCCGTGCGTGAAATTATTCCCGGCACGGACTGACTGCGTATTTAATTCAAAACGACGACAGAACGACAAAAATTTAACAAGCTGTTCAAAATGGGTCATCCATTTCATAGAGAACGACAAAGTTAATTAACAATAAGTATCTATCGTACGGAAAATTTTTCTACGTACAGTCGTAAATATTATAATGACAACTACAGCAAAAAAAATGTTGCATATAAACACGCGACGAATACGACGAATGTAATTTTTTGTTATCAGTACAACGTCAATTACATCGGAATTCGATTAAGAAATAAAGAAATACATAACGCTATTTATTTTGATCACTTTCAAGAACAGATTTTTCTTGTAAAAATCTGTGCAATATGTAAGAATCCGCATTGTACAACGCATAAAATGAATTATTCACTATCACGCGGGTACGATTATCAAGCATCTGATCACAGATACGCTGTAAAATAATTCACACGATGAATATTATTATACATACATGTGTTCAACGATAACAAAACGATTAAATGCCTGCAATCAAGTTGTGGCTCAAAAACCGAAAGGGGGAGTCGGATCACCGTGCCGTCACTCCTGTAATAATTGTGATGATAATGACAAAATAGACAGCGGCTAAGGGAGTATAAAAGAGAGACCCGACCTGTTGCGTCGGGCGGGGGGCAAACTCATAGGCCTTATTTAACATATTTAACGGATATATGTACATATTAACACGCAAGTTCAACCCACGCGCCTCCTCCGCAATCAATCCGATATAGCTCTGCACTGCGTGAGAGTAAACTGTGTGAACTTGGCAAACTCGAATGTCGACATATGTCATGAATAAATCCAAGTTCATTTGGCATCCATGTTAGTTCAATAATTCGGTAGAAATTTTAAAAAACTTAAAATTACCAACTTCGTTCTGCATCCCCGACAGATGTTTTTTTTTAAATTTAACATATCAGAGATATTAGGATAATATGTGAGGATTGAATTGTAGTTTTATCGGCACGAAGATTACTTCTGCAGTTCCCAACGGATTAATAACGATAACAATTCGTTCAATTTTCTCGCCTTACATCCTCCGTAAAACGAGGAATTATCTTCAATTTTCAACCTCGCTTCGCAGCCGCTCGTCGCCAAGAGTCAATTTGTTTGAACTTTGAGAGTTTTGCGTAAATTAACTGCACTGCACGCAATTGGTACAATAACAGTAATAACAACAACAACAACAAAGAGAATAAACGAGTGGCGCGAGTCGACTCCAGCGACTCATAATCGCGTCAGCCATGATGATCCAATTCCTCTGGACGATTATACGCGATGATGTTGTAATACAATTCATGGATCTACACCTCCGTTCAATGGGCGTGACACGTGTGTACGCAACGCTTGTACGTGTGATGTACATGTTTTACCCATACACCGTGGACCCAATAACGGAGTATAATTTGCTGGCCGAATCTCATTACACCTGATACTGCGGTATTAAGCTTCGTCGCGCCGGCAGAGAAGAGAACGGTAGCGAAGTGATACAGTAAAACGCTTTTACATCTTCTAAAATAAAGACTGACTCACGTCCCGTATACACACGCTGGGACGTCAAGCGCTCTTTATTATTACGTACGTTATACAGGCCGCAAATGGACCGAATATATGCGATTCCAACGCGTCCACGACGGCCTCAGTCGACGGAAGAATGGAATGTTTCTTGACGAACGGTGATCGGTTTTGGGGTAAACATATTATTGTTAGCGATTGTAAAAACACGCCGATTGTACACCTGGAACAGGCGCGACATATTATACGTTAAAAACTGACGGGCAAGCTTGCAGATGCGTAGGTACGGTTAGAGCCGATACAACGGCCGTTGAGATAAAACGTAAACGCACCCTTCCGCCATAAATAATGTCATCATTTATCATCGAACGTTGATAATCGCGGGGGCGTGTTTCGACGAAGCATCGTCGGTTGCATTCGCTAGCCAGGCGTAACGGGTCCTCGTTCTCTTGTACTTTGACACGCGACGCGTTACAGAGATCAAAAAGATATGAACTTTCGCTATCGTCTACACCTAATTACTGCAGATTTAACATTTTATTCTCTATTCCGTTATCGTGTTGTTTTAGTTTCTCGTGCATTTCTTCAGCTTTGTAACATGGAACTTGTGTGAAGAATGAGCTGGGACAGAAAAAAAAAATCTACCGTATGTCAACGCTGACAATAAGCCATATTAAATTGCGGTAACAAAATGGGCGTATATTCAAACGAGGCTTATTCAAAACTCACCGCCAGTGAAAATAAAATTCATCCAATTCTCTGCGAGTAAACGTCGAAGACAGAGCGTTCGATGGTTGAATCGTTCGGTGAGCCATGTGGTAAACGTGCGTAATGGATGCGACGGTGTAATGGTATGCCTGCAGGTACAAGTACAACTGCGTCACGAGCAACGTGACAATCACGAGCATCAAAGGCAGCAGTAAACTGCAGCATAATGCCAGCGGACTGGCTCCGCGATGAAAAGCTCTCTTACACACTCGTCTATCTACAACCTCCTGGGGCACGGATGATAAATGGAAACGAGCCATAATTAAAAACCATCAACTCCAATGAATTTCAATAGGTCGATAAAAGAATAGCCCAGCGTGCTTCGGTGTTACGTGCATTATTGTAGTCACGCCCGTATAATATAATATTAATAATAACGTGGCGACGCGTTCCAAGAGAAAATGCAACCCTGCAGTGATTTAAACCATACGTTATGAAATCGGGCGAAGAAGAAGAATTAATGAAAAGAAGAAAATAATTTTACGTGGCTGAGTGTGCATTATATTCATTTGTTTATTTATTGTTTGTTCTTGCAACACGGCGGCCACAAATTTTGGGAGAGAAAAATTCCATAACATTTCCAGGTTTTCCAGGATCTAAAACCTAGTTTCTCCTCACATTTTCCCAGTTCTAGTAAGTTACTAAAACCTGAGTCGTTCAGCTTATCGACTCTAAAATTCGTTTCAAATTCAATTCGAATTGAAGAAAAATATTATGTACAAAAAACCGTCAGTTTGGGCCAATTTGTTTTCTCGGCGAAACCTGAAAAGTAAACCTGAAAACCTAAAAACAATTATTTCTAATTCCTACGATAGAAAACTGATATTTACAGTTTTTTCCATGACCCCCTTTAAATACCCCGACATTTCCAGGCGTGTGGGCGCACCATGTACAAATTTATTCTGCAATCGTCGTGAATTCCGAGGAAGAGACGAAGAGATTTAACCGTTCGCTTCCTCGACTATACATATATCCGTGACGTGCTTTAATTTCGTGTCCGCAGGTTGATAACATTTACGATGCAGATCAGCCGGCACACGTCGACTCGCCAGAGAAATCGAATATCGATTAACCCCAGCGAGATATCAGGACTTGGAACGACGACGGTGGGTGCAGCGCTCGCTACGACCCGACCTAATTATTTTTTTATCCTTCCAATTTCTGTATACGTACGTTCCAGTCGTGGAGATTGTCATTTTCTGAAAAGTCAGCGCGGGTCCGGCTTAATTTATTACATACTCGAATACATGTATCCATTATTTACAACTTGAAGTCTTCGTCTAATCCAAATTGTTCATCCAATTTTCGCTGCCACGTCAAACTGGTTTCTAAAAGTTACAAATACGGATAGGTATAATAAAGCTGCGGGACATATCATACATGTACTATTGTATTAAAGTTTCTAGATTCAGCTGCGCGAAAACCGACGAGGCGTGTATGTATAATAGATAGACGCAATGGCGACTGAACAATGCCAACGATATTCGGATGGCCCGACGTGATTGATGCGCGTTAGCCTATTCAGACGGCTATTTTGTGATGCGGAATCGCGAGGCTAGCCGAGGGCACGACCGGTGATCCGTAATTCTCTCTGCATGGAATAGTTTCACCGGCACAGCTGACACGCCATGGCGAAATAATGCGAAATACGGCAAGCACGGAAACACACGTGCACGGAGGGAAAAGAATTCTCCAACCAACATAAATAGAATTTGTTGCTTTCGACCATTCGCTGCAATCTAGGCTAGTATCCCGTACCTCTTCCACGTACGATGACTTAAATTTGTAAAAATGATTTAGTCGAGCGAATTCTTTGATTCGACGAAAGCCTTTTTTCTCACGTTCGAGTGAACCTTTTGATGTGTTTCCGAAATTGAGTCAACTAAATATCATACATCACTTCACCGGGCAGCGAAGTTTCTCGCCAGGGAAGTAACTTGAGAGAAGATGGTTATAAAATAGAGTGGTCGGCTAGGAAGTCAGATACGGATGATGAAAGGTAAATTTGTCATCGGGCCTGTCAAAGCCGAAGAGAGCGTTAATACCAAGTATCGAGTCATCGAAATTGATATTGACTACAAAGAAAGAAAAATCAAAAACTATAGCCACATGTCCAATTTATACTTTATTAAGTATATTGTGTTAAATAACCCTTTCCCTCCGTGTACCTATAAAATAAATTCAAAGATCAATATGTCGAGTTGTCAAATAAAGTCGCAAAAAACACCATGACGATAGGAGGAAAAAAAAAAAGAATGTGCGCAATTATAGCTCGGTACACCCTGCAATATTCTCTCCGCGTCCCTCAAACAATCGTCGAACCGAAAACAAAAAGGTGGAGGTCTCCCGTGTCGGAGGGTTAAAATAATCCGACGAGAACGGTCGCATTCGCGCATTCAACGCTGCGGTTAAAATTATAAAAGGACCGCGAAATTGTCAAGTTGAAATAACCCCAAGTTATTATACCACGTGCATGTGTACGAAAATATACCCATAGACACGAAGTGGTTCTTCGTCATACACGATTCAAGGACGTCGTCGTTTAGGGCCGTTTGTAAAACACGAATCCTTTTGCGACCCAATTATACTGCAACCAATTAGCGGATAGCAGCCTCGTGTCTGCAAGATCATAGCGTAAAGGCTGTATCACATGCGGCAGTGGAAGGACCGTATGACCTACTTCCGAACGAACCATCCTAAGGAAAATGCCACCTCGACCCATTGTCACCCATTGTCAGAGTATATGAGGTGTACCAACTCCGGCGTACGTAGATGTAACATCATGTTTCACTCTTCTGTTTTCATTTCTCCTCATCATTTTTCTTCAAAATTTTCAATACTTTACAGATTCTTTGTCTTCTATGTTTTGTAAGAAAAAAAAAAAATTCAATGCTCCTCTGTGGTTGAAAACTTGACGTTTTCCTCTTTTTCCCCGCAATCTTTCAATTTTATAAAGACAGAGAACAGAGCATGGAAATCATTTTATTTATCACAGTGATATTGCCAAAGAAACTTTTTATCCCCGTGATACGTACGCGCCTGGTATATGACCCCGTAGCGAGTTTTTTACCGTCGACTGATGATGATTGACGAAATTTACTTCGCTCGCCATCAAAGCGACCTACAGCAACAACATATTCCCTTCTATCCTTTCTAGCCGTAGAGCGGCAGCAACGGTCGGCGTCGCGGCGTCATTCTCCAAAGATAAATTCGGCTGGCATAGATTTGTGTTATTCCCCTTCCTGATAAAACTGGGTCGGTATGAATAACATTTATAGCACAGGGTCATTTCGACGCCGTCCCTGCTGCGTATTAATCTCAAAGAGACTTGTTCTTCATCTTCATTCCACTTGCGTAATATGTGAGTCGCGTGCGAAAACTATTATTTTCTTTTTTTTTCTTCTTAGCTTCACTCACCTGTCGATGCCTACCTTCGTTGTACAAAGTCTGTACAGTCTGCTAATTAACGTAATTTTTTTTAAATCCTTTTCATCGGGATAATTTGGAAATTATCATTGGCCTGTCCACTGCTACGTCCAAGGTGCATAACGTGTGCAAAATAGGAATTCGAAACGTGGTTACAAGAGGCAGCGGTGTGACGGCAGGTCGAACCGAAACGGAAGACCGAACAAACTTCAAACGTAATCGATTTCACCCTTCGACGCTCCCATTTTCCTATCTTTAACACACACGCACACACCGAAATCAGTGGTGCATCAGGGGCGTTTCCCTATATATTACACGTCCAGAGAGAAAGAGAGAGAGAGAGAGAGAGAGAGAGAGAGAGAGAGAGAGAGAGAGAGAGAGAGAGAGAGAGAGAGAGAGAGAGAGAGAGAGAGAGAGAGAGAGAGAGAGAGAGAGAGAGAGAGAGAGAGAGAGAGAGAGAGAGAGAGAGAGAGAGAGAGAGAGAGAGAGAGAGAGAGAGAGAGAGAGAGAGAGAGAGAGAGAGAGAGAGAGAGAGAGAGAGAGAGAGAGAGAGAGAGAGAGAGAGAGAGATATTGGAAAAGATAAACAAGTAGATTTGTTGCTGTTATACGAGTAACTCAATATTTTGCACCCGTGGTGAGAAAATTCATTAATTACTGTACGTGACGCATTTCCGGTTCAATTTTCTTGATTCTTAATTTTCTTCTAATCTCGGCCTTGATCCTAGTTTATAATATATTTGAGTTTTTGACGGTTCGATGACTGTTCAGAATGTGTGTTGTCGTGTCCGGAGACAATCTGTAGAAAAATTTACGCTACAAAAATATTCTGTAAAACAATTCTCCTTTCGAATAATTCATGCGTGAATTATTATTTCTCATGCGAATCGCGAATATACATTTGTGTAGAAAATTATTTCCGTACAACATTTTCTCTGTAGAACTGATTTCCGTAAAACCGAACAACATTCTCCAACCCCGTAAGTAGAAACCGGAATCGTAATCTCTGTCAGTGCCAACGGAAACCGCAACATCCTATTTAACGTTGCGCAGAACTGATTTTCTTACTCGTTGCATCGAGCAGTGTTAAGGAAAAACAAAGACAATTTTACGCGAAAGTATTTTAAGCAGGCATTTACATTTATATCTCTACAGATATATATATATATATATATACGTGCAGGATACATCTCCCGGTATTTTATCTCGTTTAAATAAATTATAAATTTTAGCCCATTCGACTGATATGAGACCCTGCAATCGATTTACAGTAATAGTAAATCGACTGCAATTTGTCACGATTGAGCAGTACTAATAAATCGGCATTGTTATAGTCTCCGAGTAGGTATTGGAGCCGATGCTGTTTTCGCTGCTGCTGCTGCTGCTGCAGGGTTGCGGAGGAACCGCTATATATAGCTTTAATCTTATCATTCCGAAGGGGATTGAACTCGTTGTCATGCCTGCGTACGTACGTGTGCCGAGAAAAATCGAAGGAGAATATAAGAAGGGTTCGAAGATGTGGTAAATTTGAAAGGCTAAAACTACTCAACTCCTACATATATACACTTACCTAATTACTCCCCTTCGTTATAATTCCCTTTTTCTTTTCAAATTTTACACGTTCTGTTGCAAAAAATCGGCAACTTGCGCGATAAGATTTGAGTACGCGTATATACGCATGTGTAAAAAATTTTCACCAAGTCTGTATGAAATTCGCGTAAATTTTTCTACTCGAAGTTAAATTCGTATCAATTTGTACAAATAAATTTTTTCTTTCTTTTTTTTTTTTTAATTGTGTAAGTTTCACTCCACCCTTTGATCGTTATTTATAGCCAGTAAAGTTATTTTTCGACGGACAATACATAAATGCCTGTCAGATAACGATGACGCCGAATATGGTGGTGATGGTAACGCATTTTAGCGAACGCGTCTGTATACGTCTACAATATGTGTCGTTAGTTTCTTGTTAATTCTGACTGATGTCACAACTTTCCTGCCACGCCGCAACTTCCTTAAATGTTTATCGCCTGAGCGTATGAAAGTATTGCGGGAATTTTCATACCGCGTATGGAAATCTCGCAAGAACGTACTACGGACATACGGTGTAAAAATATTATTTTCCTACGCCTCTATATAAGAATCGTTACATTACACGCGCAATGTAATTGTTATTACGTTATTAATGAAAGCAATAACCATTGCATATCTAGCACACAAACGATGAGAAATAAAAATAACCCAGAATGTACCTGTAAATAGTAATGTTGACACGGGTACGTTGTAATTATAACGCTGTAGGTAGCTAATTTTGTAAAAAAAAAAATCCGTACAGGTTGGTTGAAAAAAACGCACACGTCAGTTTTTCGATCAAAGATTAAATTGCATTATATAAAAGTGAGAATGATAATGATAACGATATTTACTACAGGCAGCTGGCATATCTCGGTCAGACTGCCGCGCGGTCTAAGAGAGCGTATAATAATTCTATCTATCGGCAATAGTAAGCACACCATGAATGGAGAGGAAAGCGAGCGAGGTGTCTAGGAGTAGCGAGTGAATGGAGGCCGGCCACAGAGATATTCGCCTACGCTGCCAACACCGACCGCTGCACCATCGATGCAATGCGCAAACAAGATATACACGTATACAAATATACACGCATGCACGATATTGACATCATACAGGTATACAGCCTACGCGTATATAGTCGAGGAATGTCGAAAGAATCTATAAAGTCAAATGTAAATACCTAGTGATGTTCCTATATGATTAATTTTTAATCAAGCAACGATCAGTTCTGCATACCTACAAGCGTGTGTATATATTAACGTGCCTTCCAAATTGTTATTTAAAATTTATAAATACCGCATGTTACGCGTTATGTTAATACCGAAAGATATCAGAGTCAAGAGTCACGTATGAAATCGGGCAACGTAACCGCGGCGGCAAGCAAACGTCTATCCGTACAGCACCAAGAATTCACCGTAAGTAAGTGTACCTACGTGTTGGACGCGTATGTGGAAGGTACTGTGATAAGATAAAAAATTATACGTAGATAATTTATTTTTAGTTGAGAGACAATGGTGTTATCGTCAACGTCGAGGTGAAAGAAGAAAAACGAAAAATTGACGTAAAAGGAAACTTGGGAAAACTGCATCTTGTCTTTTCGTCTTATTCAACTTTCACGTGAAATATTCCGGACATCGAGGCGTACCATGGATCCTTATCTAATCGAGGCAGTTAATAAACGTACAATGTCATACTCACGGTCATGTAAACCAATTAAATATACAATCGTGCCGTGACGAGTGCATGCAGCGTATGTTATACGTATGAGAGCGCAACTTATTCGGTCTGATGAAAAGCTGATGCGATGCAATTTAATCAAGTTCAATAACAATCGTCGCGTACCGTACATACACCTACTCAGAGTTAGTTCATTATTGTCATTATATTGGTCGGTAATTGCATACCACACGCATATCCGTACGACCAGCCAAACACATGCTTGCATGTAGAGCAACGATAAATATTTCTCCTCTAAATAAACACACCGGATTGGTCGAGTGAAGTCACGGATTATTTGTCGAATAACGTCGTGAAGAGTCGCGTGTGAAATGAGCTCACCGACCGAATCGCAGCGAACTCGTACGTCGTATACTATACTGGAAATAATGATCCCCAAATTTGGAATCAGCGTTCCATAAAATAAAAAAAAAAAAACTTTTGTCAAACACTGTAACCTACACATTTAATCTGTGGTGATGTGTCTGCATCCTCGGTATGTATTACACCCGGGTGGTTCGTTCGTCAACTTTTTTTTTTCAAGGCTCTACTCGAAAAATTTCCCAACGTATACACGTAAAAATAAATAAAAAATATTACAATATTAGATTCGGCGTACAGGCGATGGCTGGAAGGCGCAGCAGCGCAGCGCGAGAACCTTGACAGCGCTATAACGACGAGTGAGACTCGTACCGCGCGATGGACGCTCTCCTTATGTGATCTCGCTTCGTCTCGACTCACGACGCGGATAGCCTTAATTAAACACGCAAACGTATAAAATTTATTATTCTCCCTTTCAATGACTGACGCATGATCTGTGTATAGTTCAAATTTAACGAAGCAACGAAAAGTAACGCACCGTCGTCTTGCGTTATATACATGTATGATAATTTGTGAACCTCGCGATGCAGATTCGATTTACTCGTGGCTGTTGAATCCATCTCCTTCGATCCCTAGTCAGTTTATCACCACACCCATTATAACGAGCGCTTTATTTTCATAGTTAGAGAAAAAGTTTTAAAAAAACATGTCGGCCAAGAAGAGTCGACGATTCGTGTAATAACGCGAGTGATTCAACAGATCGCGTGAGTCAGAGAATCCGCGTGAGCAGCGAAAGTTCGCGATATTGTGGGGTGGGGTGGGAAGGATGAGCGTCACGACGCCTGTTTCTTCTTTCTTTTCTTGTCCTCGCTCCTTTATTTCTTCTTTTGCCACTGGTCCGGTGTGTACAAAGATCACGTGGACCACCGCCATTGCAGACTGCGATAAAAGTACATTCGTGCCAACTTTTATCTTATACCTCCATGTACGTAAAACGTGTGCCGCAGCAGTCGTAGCAGCGAATTTCTCTCCCGCAGTCCAACACACGTTCTCAAATATACGCGAATGCCCACGTATGTTTACCAGAATCGTCGCGAGTCAGCGTATAACAAATTCAAGTTTCTGTCCGAAACGCGTAGTTCTCCGACAGCAAGCAGAGGTATCCATCCTCCGCTTTTCCTTTCCCTGCTCCCACCAACGCCCGATCCAACGACCACCACGTCTATAGTTACCCGTGTCGTGTGTATATCACATACATACGTGAGAAGTGTGTGGGTAGCTACGTGCGAATGAAACGAATTCTATGTAACGAAGTAACATCATCGTTCGAGAAATTGTATTATTCTCCACTGGCGTGAGAAATGGTGAACTTGAACATCGACGCATCGTGCAATTATACTTTATAGCATTATACGACTATACCTATGCCGCTGCACGCTGCAAGCATTCGATATCGAATACGTGAGTTTGACTGGAAGCTGAGGTGTTCGTTACGGTCCTTTAACCAATGATTGGCTGCAAGGTGTAGGTATAATACAAACGGGAGCCTCCCGCAGGAGTCTTGAAACTCCAAGGCTTGTCAGGAATTAGTTATAGAAACAATACGAGACAAGGGTCTGAATTTGGGAAAATTTTCACATCTTTACGGAAAAGACCATACGCTGCACCCAGAAATAGGAGTCAGGAAGAATGGTTCTAGGAACGGTACACATTATAGGTACATACATATGATTGAAGAAAAATGAGGAAAGGTCATTGATCGAGGGTTACAAAATTCGCAACAGCAGCGACGAATTGAAACCGAACCTCGACGGCACCGACTTGACGCCGTCGTAGAGAGTCGTAATTAGCCCGCACTGCACCACGGCGTTAAGGACACGTAGATGGTTAAGCTGCTGTTTCAAGGGTATAGAGTTACGCTGATGGTGATGGTGGTGGTGGTGGTGGTGCGAGCTTCGTCGCGTACATAGTTTGTATACATCGTACTGTATACGTATATAAGTAACTTCACACGCATCGTCATACATGTATATGGTTACCTATCTCGTATGTCTCTATAGTCCCTATAGGTACGGAAAGTCGAGTTTCTTATAATTCGATACGAACATATTACGCCTGTACATCTACCATATACTCTACGTTACTCGGGAAAGAGAAAAAGTGAAGGAACTGACAAAGGAGACGGAGTAGAAAACACGAAGAACCGTAGTCGGTTAGTTTCTAATGAAAGATCGCCAACGTTGAATGAATAAACAAAAAGGAGGATCGGGTGTTTCTGTTCTTTTCTTTCTTTCTTTTTTTTCAATGGGGCAAGAACACCGAAAGATTTATAGGATATCGCCACCCCCCTGCTCCGTTTTACCTACCTTATTATACATTTATACCACCTTCGTACAAGACGTGCTCGCTGCACACCTACGTCACGCATAAAATCGGACCGACAAGGCAGAGAGAGAGAGAGAGAGAGAGAGGCAGGCGTTATACGCACGTCCGCCCTGCTCGCCGTAAAACGCGTGTGTGTATATACGAAACAGCACGCCTACGACAAACGAACTCTGTAATACCGAATCCGAATGTATTGAAAAAAGAACAAGAAGAATAAGGTGAGGATAAAGGAGGCTACCGTAAAGTGTCGTAAGCATGGCGGGCAAACGTCTTCTGACACGCATACCTATACGTGTCAGAGGTATGAAACCCACACGGACCACACGTGTGTATACGCCACACATGCAATATGTATAGCGACAAATTTAACCGAGATGGAAGTTGCGAGTATAGGCGACGCGCGTCATTGTGATATTATATCGCGAGATATACGTAAAAGGCAGTGTCGCTGCCTATACGTATAATGTGAACAGAAACAAGCAATGCGCGAACTTTTAGAAATTCCGCTACATCATTCCTAGACTAATGCAATTAAATCGTAAAATAAATTTAAAAAAAAAAAAAACAAAAAAACAAAAAAACAAAAAAACAATAATATGCTTCAATTAAGAGATTTAGTCATTTCCCAACTCGCTCGCCGCGTTCTGTGGCCCAGATTCTATTCTTCCGTTCGCCGATTAGATCGCGTGACGAATGACGAATTGATAAATTCAGCGAGCTTGGCAAATCACTCATTATTACCAGATTGAAGTTAGTAACGTTTAATGTAACGAAATATTGAAACTAAAATCAATGTTTTGAAAATTTAGAACGACGTTGAAGGTGTTTAATTTCCAAAATCTGCACAGCACTTTTTGCTTTAAAAAAATATATTACTCAATTCGAGAGGATCCTGCAATTGCGAAATAATGATTTCTCGTAAAAATGAATCGTTAGGTTAACGTTAGGAACTTGACCACCTTTAATTATTGACCCAGGTCCACAATGCGGATAGACGTTTGATAAGACTGGGACACGCGTGCAGTGAAGAGGCAGAAGAGGCAGTAAAGCTTGTCAGCATCTTTGCGCCAAGACTGCATTCCTGCCGCATTGTTTCTCAGAATTTTCAACAACTCCGGTAGGTAGGTACGCGATGTGTGTGTGTGTACTTTCGTTTCGATGCGTGTGTGCGTGTAGCGGCTATCTAAGTCAACGCTATAGCACGCGATCCACTTGGACGTCGTATGCTGTGGCGTTTCATAACGAAGAAAAATTTCAGAGAAATAATTTTGCTCTCCGGTCTCAGCATCAAACTCCGTCAATTCGTTATCATTGTATAAATATATTATTGCACATGTATTGCGTGCGCTTGCGTAACGAGCCGTATGCAACGCGTTAGCAAAAATTACCGACTCATCGAAACATGCTGAAGTTAGTAACGTTGTCGTAACGATTTCTGCTGAGGAAAAACCGTTGTTACTTCACGATTTTGAAACTGTCTGAAATTGAGTAAACCGTAATAAGAAAAAAACATGCTCATATTTTGCAATCTTAGTTCCTTCGAAATCATTGTAAAAATAAGATTTTTTTTTGTAATTTATTCCCAATCTTTCGTCGAGCGAACGTTACCAACTTCAACCTCGTCTTATTCAACACTAACGATTGCACCGCACGTTATATCATTTACAAACATAGCGTAGATACATCTTTCTCCTTTTTGTTCTTCTACTTCTTCTGTACTCGTACAATCAATCCGTCAGAATAAATGTAATTAAATTACACGTTCAAACCTTCTCTTTGATGCCGCACGCGAATTGAATTTCAAAAATGACGTACACCTATAGCATAATATGCGCGAGGCATGAATAACAGGAGGAGAAAATGATACGCAATAGCGAACAATGAATGCGACGATCGTTGACCGGAATCGCGGAGCGATAAGCGCCGGGTCTCTTCCGCTCTCGCCATTTCTCTGTTTTGTCATTCGTTATACGCATGTATAAAATCTTTACGCTGCTCGTCGCCGAAGCAAAATGGAAACCAGATAACTAGTGTTGCAAGACGAGAATCGAGACTGAAATTGCGACGACTCGCACGGTCAGCTGATTGTTGTGAGGCTGGATCACGAGCGGAGCCAGACGCTGGCGGTTTTCTCATGCTGCACTACCGTTACTCGCGGTCCTCCTTATTTCGCCACATGCGTTGTTTCTACACGTGCATATTGCACATGTATACAAGGGTGTGTCGCAAAGCCACGTTTTTCGAATTTCGACGCGTACTCGTGCGGAAAATTTCGGTCTTGACAAAAAAATATTGAGTGATTCCAAGGAGAACATTTTTGGTTAATGTTTTCAGCTTGAGCAAACGGTTTTAAATTTAGGAATTTCCATACTACAGCCAAATTTTCCCGAATATAGTAAGGAAAACAAGAATAATCAATACTGGTTTTTTTTTTCAATAGATAGCAGGAAGTAAATAGGACTTTCCTTATTTTCCATTTTGAGCTGCATCTCTCATCCGTACCACTATAAACTTTCAAATAATATTACAGTTTTCAGAATGATAGATCACACTTGGGTAAACATAAAAGGAAAACCCTGAGTCAGTAACGTGGTCAGAGTTAAGTCGGGAACAGAGCCGTATATGTAACACACGAATAAGACTCGATTATTCCCTTCTTACACAATGTACTGTAATATTAATTTCCTTATTCTTCTCCACGTCTCTCGTACGCGAGCATTTCATTTTTACGTTATAATAATAAACAATAAACGCCTGCGTTATTACGAGACTTGGACGTCGTTGTTTATACGCCGGGTTTGACAAACTCTTATTACCATACAATGCAGTTACGGGTCCCTAATTCTTACAATCAGCCATATGACGACGAGAGAGACTCTCTGCCCCCCCCCCCACTGCTCGCGATAATTCGTACAATCATGCATTTACATTGGCCTTTAATACGCTATTTATATGTATAAAGAAATTACATCCGGCGGGAGGATTGCATGTGTATATGAAGTACTACATGCCTGGGTGCGAGTGTGTAAGTATGTTTCGAGAGAAGAACGGTACAACGGAAAGCGCTGCAACAGAACCGTGACACATATTCTTTATTACGTGCATAGCGCGCTGTTGAAGAAAGTATTACAGTATGTACGATATTCTGTAAGCGCATCGACGCATAAATATGAAGGCAAGATGAACATTCGGAGGGATTTGACGAAATTGTGGTTTGAAAAGCACCTGCAGTTATACGCGACACAATATATACATAACGCGTAACCTGTCGAGGAACGCGCGCCACGCGTGTATACGTATACGCATGTATATCTGTGGGGTAGATTGTACGGGAGATCGGAGAAAGAGATTATATCGCCCGTCGGGATTTCTACCTGCCGCTCTTCTTCTCGACGACCCCACGTGCATATAAGCCTCGTAACCCCTGAACCCCGAATACATCAAAGCCGATTCAAAGTATCACCTACGAACTCACACGGTGCGTAATGTTTGTTTCATTCGAAATACCGAGTACAGCCGACGAGTACGCTCTGCGTGCATATCGTTAGAAGAGTGCGATATTACGCAAAATGCGGATAGGAAGGGTTGTTTAAGGGGATGCCCTGGTCGGTTTCGACGTTGGACGTATACATCTCCGAGTATCGAAGTCCACGTATCTCAAACGCGAAAAAAGGGTTTAATAAGCCCCATTCGTTACACACGATACTGAACGAAAACACTCCAACGCATTTTCATTTAGACGCAGAAATAAAGTACTGGCACGATTTCCATGAGATCCCAAAAGTAAATTCGTAGATCTCATGCCATTTCTTTATTTATTCGTCAGATGAAAACTCATCGGAGTGTCTCTGTTCAGAATTGTGCAGAAAATGGGGTAGTTTAGCCCTATTTCGCGTTTGAGATACGTGTACTTTGATACTTGGAGCTAGGTAGGACAACGTTGAAATCCACTGGGTCACCCCCTTGAGGAGCGATGAAGTTTTTACCACAAAGCCTGGCACGAGCACGGGTCTATTATCCAATATTATCTCCGTGTCGCAAGGTGTTAGTTTAAAATAAACGTGAAAGGGCGGAGGCGCGGGATGCCGTTGCATGCACACCGCACAGTATGTGCGTGCGTACGGGCATGTACGAGCTACATTGATATGTATATATATATTATATACACATACATATATACACACAGATCTGGAGGAAGGGGAGGTGGTGCGTTTATAACGCAAGCCGGCGCGGCGTGCGGCCGCCTAGACAAACAACCAACGTTTCGTTTCTCCTCCTCGACTCGACTCGACTCGACTCTACGCCACGCCGAAAATACACCTTTGATGATGCCTGACGTTCGGTTCGGTCGGCCTGACTGCTTGCTTGCTTGCTTCCCTGCCTGCCTGTCTTACCGCCGATAAAATACGCGCAATCTCCCGGTTAATATCATCGTCCGATTCGGTTGTGCGTTAAACCCTGTCACAAGTCACGTAGCGCAAAACGACGGTCGCATGTGGGTTTTACTCGTTTTACTCCCAAGCATGTACGTACACGGTTTGAGGCTGGGACGAGGAGACGGCGGTCAGTTACTACAGCGAATGGGTTTATTGAAAGTGTGCAATTGGCCGCGCCAACGGAGCGACGAGACGACGATGAGAACGGGCCGATTCAATTCGAGATGAGGCTGAAGTCTGTAACGTTAACGTAACGCGAAAGATCTGGGGGAAAAATCGTCGTTCCACAGTTTTAGAATGACTTTTGAAATAGTAAGCTTTTCGAATATAAGAGTACATGTTTTGTTTATCGTGGTTTACTAAATTGCAGACATTACTGATAAATGGTGCAAGGTAACGATTTTTCCTTAACATGCATCGTTACAGTAACGTTACCAACTTCACGCTCGTTATTCGAGGCGGGTCTTCTTCCGTAACGAAGCTCGTAATCGCGGGGGATCAGCTCGTCTCCTTGTGCTATTTTCGAGGCCGTAGGTTCACGACGCGATTTCTGAACCGAGTTTCGCGAGGTTAAAACTGTTCTTCTTCTTCTTTTTCTTCATCTTCTCCTTCTTCTTCGAGAAAGCAAGAGAGGAGGGGATAGAGAGTGGAGATTAAAGGCCGAAGATTAACGCCGGTCAACAGTAAAACTCAAGCCAGCGTAGACAAGAGCCGCGCTACCTGTACGGTCTCCGCAATGCGTCTCGCTCTTCCTCCTTTTTCTTCTTCTTCTCCTTCTTATTTTTCTTTTTCCATTTCCTTTTCTTCTTTGCAGAAGTTCGAAGAGCCCCGCAACGCAGGAACGGCGGCTCCAGCCATCCAGCGGCTGTCCGACCAAGAGTCAGAAGAAACAAGAAAACCGAGACGGCGGCGGCCTCGAGCGTCGCCTTATGTATAGTACACGCAACGACGTGTGTAAATATCGATGCGTCAGCGTTAATCTTGGAATAACTTCGAATGAACGAAGCGCGACTGATGCTTGCACGGAAGCTACAGCCGGACCGAAGGAGTGCGGATCGAGTAAACACGCGGTGAAGAGACGGTGACGGGTGATCGGATCGTGATGCCGATTTTCACTTTTCGATACACAGGCATATGTGTGGTACGGATATATAGGAATATGGATATATATATATAGAAATGCCTGTCGCTAATTGGCAATCAACTCACCAAGGTCTTCGACGAGACGAAGCATGACGCCACCGATGTGAAGTTCCCCCTTAACCCGGAGGCTTCTCTCGACCTGGAGATCGGTCACGAAGACGCGCAGCACCCAGCTGCCGTCGACCTCGTGTCCGTCGGAGTACATCCTGTTTAGCTGACGATGGCCTGCGAGCCGAGATATATACCTGCGAGCGAGCGAGCGAGTGAGCGATTCCGGATTTCAACGTTCGACGCACTTTGCCCGGCTGCCTGCCTTCTTCTCTTCCCTCTTCCCTCTTCCTCTGAGCCTTTGTTACGCTCTTCGAATCAAATCTCGCACTATAATCATGGCTGGAATTTCTCTTCGTGTAAAACTTTATCGAACGACGAGAACAAAACAAACGAAAAAAAAAAAAAAAAGAAAAAACTTTTGCAATACCTTTGCGCGCGGTTTTATTTTATTTGCCTTCGGAAGGACGAAAATTCTATCCGCCTTGGAACGCGCGATCTTAACTCGACACCGACACACCGGATCTACTTTACTATATATCTTCAGCCTTTTTCCACGGCTTATCGACAAAAGTTTTCTTATCTCCCACTCGAGCGACCGTTACGCGACTCGACGACAAACCAGAATACTCCGGACGGCTCAGCGGTCTACGCCGTACAGAGCCATCCGTGCTTGTCCGTCCCCCTACCCCCCTTCAGCCGCTTCGTCCAACATCCACGACCGACTTCCGTTAGCTCCGCATCCCGTTTTCGTTCCTGTTCATTGGTCGCCCACCTCGTGGCGCTGCGGGACGCATCTGATTGTAAGATCGAGTCCTACCTTACCGCACGCGGTAACTTGACGTTTGGTTACCCACGCCGTGGCGCTATTCTTGAATTCCGTACCTGAGTAATCGGGAAAGCAGAGAACCGTGTCAAAATTTCGTACAACTATAAACGGTGTATAATATGAAAAATAATTATTACAAGATTTGCAATACGGTGTTTCTACCAACGAACCTTCCGATTAAGAACTACGATCGATTAATTGTTGCTTGTAATTCCTGCCAACCTATCGTACGGACTGCTGCAGCGTCGAAAAATGAAACTGCTTAACGGGAGATAGTCGGATAAACACGAAACCTCGAAAATATGTACTTGGTATATGTACTTTACCCTTGCGAATTCACAGAATTCGCGACATTTTCTTTATTTCTGCGTCAAATGAAAATGTATCGGAGTGTTTATGTTCAGAACTGCGTATAGAATGGGGTTGTTAAGCCCCTCTTCGCGTTTGAGGTACGTGGACTTTGATATTTGGAGATATATAAGTCGGCGTCGAAACCAACCAGGGCAACCCCTTAATATTATTAGATGCTTCAAAAATTTGTGCGGAGCATCGTTTGCAAATCTCAAATTTACAAAACTTACTGATTAATTTCGCAAACAACTATTTTTGGAAATACTTAAGATTTTCCTGCGGGTTTTATAATGAAGCACTTGATCACAAGGGTCGATAAATTCATTTTCCCGTTCCATTCTCATTCTTGGAAGAGGAGCGGAAATTTAATTATTTTCGCATCGACAGTACTGGGAAATAAATCTAACATCCGATCCCTTGTGTAATCAGCATCTAACAACACGCATGCCTTTTCCTTTCATACTGTATGCAGAGTCTGCGATACTATAGATATATAATAAATATTCATGACACAAGTACTTTTATACAGAGTAAACTAGTAGACATTTATGCAATAAAAAGTTTCAAGTTCCAAATTAATTTTCATCGAAAGGGCGGCGTTGTAGAATACTTGAATAATCTGCTCCCCCTACGCTAATACAGCTATAAATGAATTGAGTCTGCATCAACATTTCTAAATAATAAAACCGTATTCAGTTTGAAATTGTAGAAATAGGAGCGGGTAGCGCATAGTATTTGGAATTCCTATCAATAATTCATTGAAACGTGACCTTGTAGTGGCATTAACGTCGTTCTGTCCTTTCCTGTCCGCCAAAACATAGAAATCAAATCAAGTATCTGTCGCGGACGCTTGGCAGGTATTATAATTTCCAATGGTTAAATTAACATCGTTCGCCAGTATTTCTATCATAATTTATGTCGCTTAGATCGATAGTACTTTGTTAAAGGTCACTTGCATGCTGTCGATACAGTGAATTTCCTTTCTGGTCCACGACGTTCGTAACTTAGGAAATGAAAGGAATCTCTAAAAATTATATTATCACTGAAAGAACGAATGATCGATTTTAACCCGTAATAAGTTATGTCGCACGATCGACCTAATTTTCTAAAAACGTTTTCTTTCATCGCTGATTGTTATTTATCGATTGTTCAGATGTCGTATTATCTTCGTTCACGCCTCATGACGGAGGATCTCATCGAGGAAGATGGGGATGCAGGTGAAATGATCAGTAGTAAAATGAGCCAATAAATTTTTGAGATGGCATTGAATTATTTTATTATTTCAAGCCCTGAATCACCAAGGTCGGCGTTTGAAACAAATACACGTTTTAAAACACACCGTACCAAACTATTTTTTTTTTTTGCATGAATGTGCGATGCCGCACAAGTACCGTCTCGAAATTTCGCCAAGAAATATGAAAAATTGAAGAAGTTATGAATTTCTAAGTGAAGATCCGTGTTTTTTCGAAAAAATTTTTTTTCAGACTATCAAATCTAAATTTTACAATTAATCGCTGAGAGCATATTTTTCAATATTCAAATTACGTCTCTAAATTATTTCACGGCAATATAACGCATCATCCTGCCTCAGTAATCGCTCAAAGTTGACTGCTGTCAAATTTACCCTGTGTAATCGTTATAAAACTGTACTGAAGTACAATCAGTACGGGTTGATTGGGCGCGAGAATTATTTTTGAAGCCAAGAATTACGAAAACGATAGGATAATAAACAGAATCTGTCGTTACGTAAACTTGTCGATCCACTATTTGAGTGAACGTTTATCTGGAAATTAAGAATTCGTAGATTAAAATACCCACAAGACGTAAATATGTCTACTCAAAGAACTGTCCAAACCCTACAACCTCGGCGTACAACCGTATTCGAGTCTACAACTTCGTTATCTGTTGGACAGATCCATCACTAATATCATACCTTACAACATCGACATTTCGATACGAATGATCGGCATAATTCATCACGTATCAATCAAGGATTATCTCATAGCATAACGATTTGCTGAAATGTATGTGCATATTATGTTTTCATTATAGCTCCGAAATCTGGAATGCAGATACAACTCGACTCGAATTTTGGAGGTAGCTACATTCAATTTGACCACTGGTTCTCTCCCACGACAGAATCTTAGCCTACCTTTGCCAATTATAAATACGAGTCGGCTCTTCATCACTGTTCCAGTGATAGCAGTGATTTTGGCTAGTTGAATAGTTTCGACGGTCTCAGGTGCTCCGAGAGGCGGTATCCCGTTTTAATATACCGCAGTTTTCGAGATGTCCGTCACACTCGTGGACGCTGGTGCAGCTGCACGTGATGAAACAACGGTCGAGAAACTATGCGAGGAGGCATACAGAGAGAAAATTGCCGAACACTGGACGTGGAATTACATTTGGAATAATATCAAATGGAGTCAGTTTATTCCCATGGTAATACTCAACGTTGGATTGGTAGGATCCCTGACGATGTACGCCTTCGGACTACATTCGATACCCATTAAACCGATGACCGTTGCTTGGAGTGAGTTATACGAAATCTAGCCTAATTTATTGAACTGCTTCAAGCTGATATTCCTGAATCTAATAGGTAAAGTCGGCATTCAAGGTGGTCCCTTCGTTGATTGCTAAATTTATATTAAATAAAAACTTTTTACGAACAATTTAAATGAGGTTGAAATTCGTAACGTCAACGTACCGAAACGCGGTGAGAAAAATTGTAATCTCACATCATGTTCGGAACATTTTTTAATGAGTTTATTTTGCAAAATATGAGCTGACTTTACTATGTTTTGCTTAATCTCAGACAATGCTAATGTTGCAAAATAATCCGTTCTGCTGAAAATGCATCGCTTTAATAACGCTACGAACTGCAACCTCGTCAGTATAATCCGTTGATTTCACTATTCGAGAACACTGCGATGAACGTTAAATACGTGTCATAATCTTCAATGAAAAGCATTTTTTACAACCTTAGGTTTCGATGGTTGATTTGTGTTACACCTCCAATTATAGCCGATCACCTAAGGTGGACGTCTGAAAGAAGATTTGCTTGCACAAGAGAAAATTCATATTTTCTATCGAACTAAATATCTCTCATAAGTTCGAATAATTTACGATGCATCAAATTATGACTATTTTGTACGATCACCTTCGTAACAACAAATTTTCTCGCGTTTACAGCGCGTCATAATTTTACATACATATTAAGCTAATGCCCTAGCACCAGACGATTGAATTTTATTCCAGAAATTTGAACTTTTCGTAGGACTGACTGTAACGGAAAAATGTACTTGACATTTGAACAAGCAGACTTTTCGAAGGTTCGGAACTCTATCAATTGGAATCAGACAAGTTTCTCAACTCGGAATCTAACGTCAACCAATAATTCCCTTAAAAACTAATGATTTCTCACAACTTCTGCAACAATGGCTATTTTATTTCGTTAATGCCGCAGTATTCATCGTCGGTTGTGGAGCATTCGTTGGAACAACGGCAGGAGCACATCGGCTCTGGTCTCACCGCTCGTACAAGGCAAATCTCCCGTTGCGAATACTGCTGATGTTCCTCTACTCCGTTCTCGGATTGGTAAGCGTACCCCTGATCAAAGTACCGTGAAATTTGAGAGAGAGCAAAATAAAAACTCATTAAAAATTTTCCATCGAACAATAGTTCGTTTTTCAAAATCCGCGCATTAACGAACTTCACAGTACACGATCTACGACTGGGCAAGGGACCACAGAGTCCACCACAAGTACGTTGAGACGGACGCAGATCCCCACAACGCTAAGCGGGGCTTCTGGTTCTCCCACATGGGCTGGCTCTGCGTCCATCGTCACCCGGAGTGTCTGCGCCGAGGGAGAGAGGTCGACATGACCGACGTAAGGAACGACGGAGTCGCCATGTTCCAGAGAAAGTATGACGCCCACTTTTCCGTCTGATTTCGATTTTTCGCATTACGATTATAATTGGCAAGAAGTGAGAACTTATTTATTCCCGACTCAGCCATATAATGTTGACTTTTTTTTACCTAAAAAGCGGGACGAAAGTAGCACATTATTCCCTCTTGAGGGGTAACGTCACTGTAAAAACCTGAAACACGCGCATTTTTTTTTTTTTTCTTGCACGCGAAAATCCAGAAAAAAAAATCCTTTTTTCTATTTTTTTTCCTAATTCAAATATCCGCCATTTGCAGAATTCAACATGTACCGCGAGAATGGCTCCAGTATCGCTATTTTCAAATATTTTTTGATAGCAATCTTCTGTATTATACTTAAATGTAATCTTAAATGTATGCCTGATGACATCCTTAAATATTATTATCTTATTAGCGTTTCTTCCGTAAAAAAAAAATTAAACAAAATAGCGCCTTTCTATTGTTTTTACGGTAGTGTTACCAGTAAACAAATTTACGGAAATAATCTTTGACTTTATTCCTTGGTCGCATAATGTACTATTTCCTAATTCTTAATTCAGATACGGTACCATTCTAAACATCATATTCTGCTTCACATTACCGACGATAATCCCGGTAATATATTGGGGTGAAACTGTAATGCATGCTGTGCTGACTCAGGTTTTCATACGCTACGTCCTGGGCGCACACTGCCTCTGGAGCATAAACAGTTTCGCACATCTTTGGGGCGATCGACCTTACAACAGGTCGGTATGAACGGTTTTTTTTTCTGTCTTTCTACTTTACGTTGAGTTTAATTGCAAGTATAATTGTGATTTTTTATCTTTTTGTACCCAGACTGATAAACCCGGCTGAGAATATGTTGGTTTCGGTGCTGACGGGTGGCGAAGGATCGCACAATTATCACCACACGTTCCCTTGGGACTACAAGGCCTCCGAGTTGCCCTACATAAACTTCAACGCGGCAACGATGTTCATTGACGCGTTTGCCCAGATCGGATGGGCATACGACCTGCGACAACCCTCGCCCGAACTTATAGACAAAATAGTTCATAGAATCGGCAAGAAGTCCACCGTTCCTGTGCAACACCAGCAGTACTGGTTATTCAGGCACATTTCCGAACTTGGCTCTCGTCTCAGGCTGTCGCTCAGATCACCAAAACGGTTCCTCGGTCAGATTTTCATGAAAGTTGACCGCAACTTTCATTTCTGCGAGACGAGACCACACCAACAATAACTGTTGAGCTGTTTACCAATGAGCGAATGTAACGTAGATACCTATATCATTTAATCATATGGACCTGATAGATAACGAAGTAGCATAGATGTAATGTTTTTCCTATTATCGCTGTTACGTGTCCCGTGTATGATACTTTTGTACGTGTATTATTAATCGTGATCGCGGTAAATGAAAGCTTACCTTTGAGTCAACAAACTCCACGTTTCAAGTAAAATGGTGAAAAATGTGTAGTTTCAACCGTATCTACCAAACGAATTGCGCTTTTCTCACAGTGTGTGCCTTCGTAATATTAAGTCTCATCATTTGCTATTGTGAAACATCGATACATGTATTTAGCGGGGATGCACTCGGAATAAGATAGGGAAATACGAATTTATCACGTCTCCATACCCCTCATACAATACCGAATCATTATTTTTAGTTTCATGTACGTGAGAAGCAAAAATTGTATCACGAAAAACTACAATTCGTCAATACTTGACCAATAAAAATAAGTCCGTTTTCAAATTTTTATGACTATTCACCTCAGATCACCCATCCTCTTCGATTGTAGAATGAATTTAATGGCTCGCCTCCTATTCACTCATCATCAGCCCATTGTTGGAAGCAAATAAATTATTTTTCCATGATATTGCCGTGGTTTTTGATTTAATAATAAATAAATTATAGAAATGAATTATGTAACAAGACTATCAAAATGAGCACAAGTTAGTATCGAATAAGAGTGCGTACGATCAGTGAGAAAAGTATAAAATCAGTGATCAGCATTCAACATCAGTCGAGATTCTAAAATCGTTTACGGCCAAAAGCGACAACGCAATTAAAAATCATATCAGTTACGTACCTTCCACGTTTATTCACTGTAGTGGTTGGTCAAGTTTTCACTTCGTCCTCAGAGGTCGATTGAGTCGGGTTATTTCTTTCATAGCATAACTATTATAAATGCAGTCGATAGTACTGACCCTATAACTGGGTAAGAGATAACAACATGTTATCAGTATTCCATTTTCCAAACCGACACATGAACCATTGAAAATTTAGGATAGTTCTTACAAAATATAATCAAGGATCGAATAACAAAAAAGTTCAACTGAAAGACAAATTTCTGATAACAAAAGTAGCGTGTTAGTATAATCAAGAATAATTTCATGTGTATACCTGTGTTTTATCCTGCCACAGCATTATGACCTGTTCAGCTTCGGAATTTGGTTGACCAACGAATATTATTAAAGTAACATTCAGATATTCGCTAACCTCAATCAGTTCAGCTGCAGTTTAATTCTGTAATCAGGTAAAAGACCACAACATTTTGTTAATATTTCGTGTTCAACATCCATATACTGAGTGTTTAAGTACATGCAATTTTAGAGCGTTACTTATTACGTCGAGTCTCGAAAAACGTTACTGATTACATAATCAAGTGGGAAATCATTCGGATCCCTTTTACACCGGTTGATTTTCTGTAATCAATTCATCAGTTTCGCTAGCGAATGATTTCTTCCCAGATTGATTTACAGAGTCTTTCAATTCAAATAATCACAAACGCCGATCAACGTAGTTACAATTTGTTTCTGTAATCGGGTAAAAAAAAATTTTCTAGCGAGGTAACTTTTCAAATCGATTTAAACAGCATTCAACATTTACCATATACTTATTTAGAAACTTAATATGTATGATAATTGAACAACAATCGACGGTTTACATTTACTAAAAATTTCAAAACAATCAGTAATGCCGAATGATGCAATAAAATTCGTTACCTGGTAATACGAGATAACGAAATAAATGATCACTGTATCGATCTCCAGGAAGAAATTCGCTGAACCTGTCACGACTAAGAATTATCAATAACAATCGATTTTCGTTTGAATCGATTATTTTTTCCGGATTAATCAAGTATAATACATTTTTTTTTTTTTTTTTAATCGTTTGATCGATGGACGCGATTATTTTTCCTCACATTCGGTTTTGTTTTTTGACTTCCATGAGCGACGTAATACAACATCAATTTATGCGTATTCATGTGATTAGAATATCAATCGTCATCATTGTCTTACTTACTAAGTACCTATTTGTTATAATAAGTAAAAGACAAATGAAGATATTCACCTAAAATTGAAAAATATTTTAGACGAAACTATAAATTATGCAACAAAACTTTTCAACTATTAAGACTACATGCTGAAATTTACGAAATTTTGGTTTCGTGTGGACCGTTACAAAAAAAATGCGATGTACCTAATCAATGCATCGACTAATTTTTAACTGACTGGCCAATTTTAGTCACAAATACGGCAGTAACTCTACGCCATTATCCACTGCTTCCGTGCTATCATCTACGGCAGAATAATTATCAGTCGATTCGTCGACTAGCCATCTCGAAACTTAGTTCCAAATACCTATTTTGTGTCAGAGGGCGCTACGAGATCAGCGACATCACTCTCTGGGCAGCTGACAATCGGCAGACTATCGATTACCTAAATTGCGAATTCCCGATGTGACGATCCGACCAACGCAGATAGTGGATATTATAACCTCTAAATGCGAGTCCCCCATCCCCCCCCCCGCCCATTTCTAGTGAGACCGTAAATTGTTTGTAAAATTCTCGAAAACTATCCGCGCGAATGAAAAACAATATAACGTAAGCTGATTTCACGTATTGTTGATATACTTGCATTCTATCCGCACGATAATCCGAAAATTCCTAACCTAACTTAACCTCTACTTCTCATCACATTCGCCGGAATCAAGTCGGGAGGGTTCGAAATTTGATAGGAAAAGATAGTAAAAAGCCAATTCGTAATAGAAATATGTTTAAACTGAGGCCATCGCGACTTCGACTAGCCGCCAACATGACGAGAAGCAACTCGACGAATCCAACTAGCAAAGTGATAGAACACCTGAGCAAGAGGAGCCTCCTCAGAGTTTCTGGCACAGAATCGTCCTCGTTTTTGCAAGGTCTGATAACTAACGACATGAGGCACTTGGACGAGGGGAAAGCGAGCATGTACACAATGTTCCTAAATACGAAGGGCAGAGTGATGTACGACGCGATACTCTACCGAACGCATGAGGCAGGAGTCTATCTGCTGGAGTGCGACAGTCGGGCTTTGATGTCCGTACAAAAACACCTCAAGCTCTACAGAGTGAGGCGAAAGATAGACATTGATGATCTGAGCAACGAGATGAAGGTCTGGGCATTATTCGATCCTGACAAAGCATCGACTGAGTCGTGGAACGCTGGCGCGAACATAACGAAGAAAATTAAGCTCGAAGGACAGATATTCCCATGTGATTCCCTGGTTGATATCGTTGATACCAGTTCGAGTAAAGTTATAGAAAACATCAGGATATACCCAGACCCAAGGTTCTCGGGTCTTGGTTTCCGCATTTTATCCGACCTTGGGACACAAACCGGAGACATCGTCGCTCGCATCGATCCAGACACCGTGGAGAGTAAGGAGGTGTCTACTGGCTACCGATCCCTCATTTACAAGCTGGGAATTGGCGAGGGCTGCGACGACCTGCCGCCTGGCAAGGCGCTACCTCTGGAATCAAACTGCGATTATTTACACGGCGTCAGTTTTCACAAGGGCTGCTACATTGGCCAGGAATTGACGGCAAGGACATACCACACAGGGGTGGTCAGAAAACGACTGATGCCCATTACCCTTGAAAGTTCCCCATCTGAGCCCATACAGTACGACCAGAGCATTACAGATGAGAGTGAGAAATCAATTGGTAAATTGAGGGGACATGTCAATGAGAACGGACTTGGACTTGTCCGTATCGCCGAAGCACTAACTGCTCAGTCTCTCAGAATATCTGGACTCAAGGGAAAGGTTTTAAAACCTGTCTGGTGGCCGCAGGAAGCTCCCAAAGAAAGTGCATCGATCGGAAAGAGCGATTGAAAATGAGGGTAGAAGGGCCTCCAATGGATAATATTGTATAGACAATATTACTATTTTTTAAAATCAATTAGTAATATAGATGAGAGATTATTTTGTATAGGCGATGCCGGCTGCAAAGACTGATACGATAGATTTAGGTTCATTCTTTGTGTTGTTGTTATACATCCTCTTATTTATTCTTTATCTCGTTATTGTTGTAGAAAAAATTGTCTTCTGACAAATAAATCTATTTATTAACCAAATGAATAATTGATTTCTAGGATGGAGCCAGTAGCTACCACATCTGCGGAATATTCCGAGTTTTCTGAAACTCATAAGCGAGTAAACATGGAGCCGGAAAGTACGAAGATAGAAAAAGATCGTGGCAAAACGTTTGAGTGTAGCTTTTGCGGATTAGCGGAACGTTACGATTACAAGGGCTCTAAGCCACCGTTTGCAAGGACTGTGACTTACCTGGAAGAATGCTACATTATGAAGGATCCATTTAGCCTACCCAACAGGGGGGAAATCCTAGTGCTAGGTTCTGACTGTGGAGTTTGTACAAAACCAGTTTGTCTAGGCTGTAGTTTATTTTTTATCAAAAGATTCTGCCAGGCTTGCGCCCAACAAAAAATGTCCAGTTTGCCCGTTCAGTTACATGCCAAAATAAAAGCATTGAAAAAGAAGGATGTTAACTGATCGATGACAATCTTTAATTTATTTTCATTACTATCATGTAAATGTAACACACACATTGACGACTGATAAGATAATAAAACGATTCAAGTATTGGGAGAAAACTATGTTCCCTAAAATTCAAATATGAGATCAAATCCTACACGACGAGTGATACATTCGTGATTCGGCTAGCCGGAAAATGAGTCATATTCATTGAATTTCAAGAAGGCCGTTACTTGAATATAAATGTGAAAAGCAAAGTCTGATTTTTTCCCTATTCGTTCTATATCGGATTCTTTTACCGTGACAGCTACATCCTGTGAGCGTAAACGGCAGTTCATTATAGAATGTCTTGACCATTCGAATATGCCACATCTAGAGGCATAAGAGTTGTAATAGTCAGAGTACGCAGTGGCAAGAAGTGAAGACAAAAGAGAAGGACAGCAAAGGATCGCCGTTGTTTTCTAGCGTCTGCTTTCTCAGCAGCTCTTATAATTCTGGACTCTGCCAAATTCCTGAATCCAGTGTCTTTCCTTTACACCTGAAGCCTGCCATATTTTGGTAAAGATCTGATAAACGGTAGATAGTTTAGGAAGAAATACAAGTTAGCTAGCGAAACTACATATAGCAAAAGAGTGTTTGTGGATTTCAAGTACAATATTTTATTTATACCGGCGTACACGCACTGAAAAATGCCTCATTTATAATCAGGGTCTATTTCTATCATTGTCTAATCCCAGCAGAGCTTTTATTTTCATAATTTTTCCGTTCGTGACTTTTCTAAAGTAAGATAACGTTCGCTCTTTGTTGTTTTTCGAAAGCTGCTGCTGATAGTAATCAATAATTTTTTTTTTTTTTACCGAAGTCGTTTTAGTCTTAAAACTTCTTTCTTTCGAGCACTGCTACCAAACGGAGTGTGCAACGTATTAGTAATTACAGTATACATGGTGTCTAGATTTTTTTTGGGCCCATCCAATGCTGTCTGGCCAAACCTAGGCAGAGGTGGTAAACCAGCCGGTCGTTTAAACTCGTGGTAAGTTGGTGCAAATGAATTGTGTAACGAAATATCTGTATATTCAATACTTTTCAAACCATTATGTACGTTTTGCCCAAAGACTTTGTTGATAATTTTTTACTCCTCAAAACCACAACATCATTCTGTTACAATATTCGATTTATACGGTCGTACAGAAACTGACAAATGTCTTATTTATAATCAATAATAGTTTTATTTTTTAACCTTGTAGAAATTTTTTTTTTTTTTTCTATATCTATTCGCGATTCGCATTACTAGTTTCAGTTCTGTAAATCCTAATGTGTTACCCTAAGTTTGTGCAGTTAAACTTCAACCATAACTGCATACTTGCACAATGCCTGCAATGTCTTCAATAGCTATATTGTTGGCAATCGAGTTATGAATTTTCATTCAAATTCGCTTTAAATAAATACTGGTATTTTGTTCCGTTGAAGGCAGATTTCAATACTGTAGTCTAAAAAAATATATTCTATAAAGTGAATAATAAGTCAATAGAATTCGCTCATTTTCATCATTGGTATATTAAAAAAAAAAAAAAAAAAAAACATACGTTCCGCAGTCAAATTCAAATTCACCGCTCTGAGGCAGCCACCGTGAAGATTTTCCGCACGGTTCCATTCCGCAACACTGACGGATTTCATACGATTTCCTGTGGACATTTTTTTTTTTTTTTTTTTGCGAACACAGCGATATAAACTGCACGGTCACGCCACCGCTACTACCGCGTGGTCAGTTCAAGCCAACGGCCAATATGCGGATGGTGGCGCCACCACCGTAAATCACGGATTACAGTCTGGATAACTTCAATGAAATCAAGGTGAAATTAGTTCGAGGAGTCCCCGCGAGGTGCGGCGATTCTGAACTTCTCAAGATTTCTCATTGTCAGTGCTGGTTTCATTACTCCCGAGTTGAGCGTCGCGCTTCTCAGCCCAAGAATCGGTTCATCGATGTTCCGCCTTATTATACAAAACTATAATTTCTATTCGAACACGTAACGAGGCTCGGACAGACGGTGTGCCAAATTCGTCAGTTTATTGTTCATTATTTATTTATGTTTGGCTTGTATCAACTTTCCTGTACGCTACTTCGATTTTTTTTTCTCTCTTATACATATTAAAAGAACCCTGACGGTCTGGTCACCGCGAGTACATCGGCAGCAACGCGAATCACGTACACCGACGAACACTTACCCATGACAACGCAAACGATAGGTAGAGGGGAAATAGAATTGTAAAAACGAAAAGAAAATCGAAGAAAAGTTATCGATTCAAAAATCACCGTGAGGTGATAATAATCGAGACAAGAAAATCAGATTGACACAGTCATCGTCGTCGTCATCATCGGTATCCAGTCACGTGTTACCTAGTCGAAACGTCGGCGGTACCTACGTCACAAGTCAAGGACATCGGTCGTGCAAAAAATTGAGAAGCTCCAGCGCGACTGCCTGCCGTTCAACAAGTGTGCAGGTAAGGCGGGCTTTACATCGGCTGTTGCATGTAAATCAAGCAGGTGGTGGCGTCGTTTTGCGCAAAAGTTACGAGAGCGGGCGGTACGCAAGCTAATTCAACAAGTTAGTTTTCGAAGGCGATTTAACTTGTTTCCCCAACCACTCCTAATTATCCCTTGCTCTTCAAATTCTTTGATGCGTGCGTATTCTACTTTCGCCCTGGGAAGTACACGGGTGATATTACTTAACTCCGGTACGTTCAAATTTCATCACATTTCCAATCAAGGTATAACTAGCTGTTACGCTCCGTGTCATGTCTCTTAACGTACGAAAAAATTACAACACGTTCAACCACTACACAGAAATGACGGGTTGACACGTGCAAGGCAGATGACAGAAAATTGCTGCTATCAAGTGCCAATGCCAGTGTAGTCGCTTATCTCTCAATAAATTGTAGACCTTATACTGCATACTGTAATCAACTGCAAGTATGTAGTATAATACGTAATTATTCGAACTGAAATCATCACGTGATCTTAGAACCGTTACCAATGTTACTATGTGTATGACGGTGAGTTATAGTTGCAGACTACAGGGAAGGGATATCTTATATATGTAATTTTTATAAATTAAAAAAAAATTTCATTGCGACGTCGCTCAGATCTGTGAAAAATCTGTGTAAAATTTCAAGTTCCTACGTCAACTTAAACATGTACTTCTAAGCTCCGTAACTTTTAAATGTAGAATACATGTAGTTTTTATACCAAGTTATTTCGTTTTGCATGAGTTTGGTATAAATTGAGGGACCGATTTGGAACTTGGCAGAGTTGTTGCTTATAGTAATAGGAACAAACCCTGTTCAAGATTTCATCATTATCGTTCCCTTATATACACTACCGGCCAATAGTTTTGTCGAAATTCTTGCTGCACTGAAAATTAGATAACGGACTCAAAAATAAAGATAATTAAACGTTCCAAGTGGCGTTTTAAAGATAACAAATTTACCTTCATTTTGCTTTTTTAGAAAATACCCTATTTTTTTTTTTTTGTTTTTGCCCCGGTACACATTTTTGAACGTGGCCGTTACTGCGGCTATTTTTTAGCCACCGGAAATTATTTTGAATTCTTTCTGTCCAGAAATGTTTTAACGTAGCATGATTATTACTTTACGTAATCAAGGCACGTCATATCTCATTATCGCGAAAAAATGAATAGTTCGATAAATAAGGTTTGGACGGCGCAAGTGCCTCGCTTTATCGGAATATTTCTTTTATTCTCTCTGTTCGTATCCACCCACCTCTTTACCGCGAAATTTCACGTAAAATCAGGAGCGCGAATTAGCACGGAAAGAGAGAGAGAGAGAGAGTGTGTGTGAGCGAGTAAAATGTTACTCCGAGAAGCGTAATTCAATCCAGACATGACATCCGACTCTCCATGCAGAGTTTGAGAGTAAATTGATGCGCGGACATTCAAGTTCAGCCCTCACCGGAGTCGAGTAATAATTAGGCAAAAACGGCAAGGACGTAAGAACGTTGGGTGTACGTGTGTTGCATACGACGATACCGTATTAATTCACTTGCCTGTGAAGGTCCTTAACTTATTTATGGTCATTTAACATTGAACTTTAATCTGACTGAAAAACCTTGGTTGCCACGATCACGCATACAGATTGAATTAACGATATGATTGTTATTGCTATATTATGATACGGGGATTTCAATTTCAACGTACAGTATACGTATCATCGTCAATCGTGCGTATTATCTATCATCGCCTTACGTCCGGAACTTTATCTCCAACCATACAGGAGACCACTCGAGTCGATATCTATCAAAGAGTGATCATGTAAAATCAGTCTCGATCACGGCGCACGTATAGATGATGTATACGTAAATGCATACATATACGTAAATCTAAGCCACAGGTACAACCTGGGCGCAGGTAAATTTTTACGGACGCACAACTTCTTTGACAACCTCGGACGTGGCAGCAGCAGCAGCAACTATTTCTAGAGCAGCACACAAATATTATACATTTGAATAAAAGATGAAGGAGAAGTGGAAGAGAACTTCTATGCCCCCCCCCCCTCGACCAACTCTTTCTCATTGTCAGCGATGTGAAAGAAACCGTTTCAAAGATCACGAAATCGAAGTTGGTTTATACGCTAATGTAAAGATGTAATATTTTTAAGAACCCCTATTTTGCCACTTAACCATTGTCTGAAACTCACAATCAGTAAACCGTGTAATTTAAGCAAAACGTAGTTAAATTTTGGAAACTCGGCTAAATCGTGTCTCAATTTTTTACCCTCATTTTAACCCTGCAGGGCTGGAGTTACCTTTTTCATTAGGAGATAAACTTATTTCGCCGATCACGATTGAAAGAATATATATTAGATAATGATCAATTTTCGAAACCACGTATCATCTATTCCAAAAGTAATACACAGAAGGATATTAACGAGTTCATCGTCGGTTATTCCATGGTTTTGCAGAGCCTCGAATCAACAGCGTACCCGGCTACCGTTAAATTTCGCAGTATTTTTTTCGATTGGTAGCGAACCTTGACAGTTTGACACCGACGCGGGAGAGGGAGAAAAGATTCGGCTGCGCTAGCAACGTTACCGCTAAAATTCTTACACGCTATAGTCAGCGAATTTTGCAATCTCATCGCGGCATGGCGTACATCACTCGCGTTATTGTAGTTAAATTGTTCACAATAACATCATCGCGCTTCGCAAGTGCCTGCGAATATTGCCCGAGGAGTACATTTCTGCACGTATAAGATGCGCTCAACGCTACGAGGGTATTGCAAAACCTCTACATCGACACATAATTGCGGAATTTTTTGCCTCTTACCGTTCGAACGAATAGGCATTCGATTTAAATTTCTTTAAAAGAATCAAACCGACCGAAAAGAAAAGACATCGAATAGAAATTCTACGTTGCATTGTTACGCGAAGTAATACGTCGTTTTATTTTTCCTTGGTCATCCTTCACTTTTACGTATGTCTAATGTTTTCCGAACTTGCTCGAGGCTAGACAGAATTGCGTTTAGAGCTTATCGTTTGAATAGCCAACGTGTCATCGTGTTATATAATGATTGTGTAAAAAAAAAATTACCCGCGCTCGTGGCAAAAACGACGAATTCAAGAACAGCGCGTCTACAGTCCTTGAATATTTCGCCTAAAGTATAAAAGTTATACGGTCCCGGTCTGAGAAAATAAAACCACCTGTGTGTGAATGATGAATCGATTAATTAATACACGTGTCGTTGCGTGATCGCGATTCGAGCATACCTGCGTAACGCAACACCGATAACAATAGCGAAATTATGCCTTCGCAATTACGCGGGTTCTCCTCCTCTTATCCCTGCAGTGACTTACTTTCGTCCCCAATGCATCGCTAAGGCTATGTTCGCCTCCATGTTCGTAATCGTATCGTCGGCCAGCCAGTCAGTCAATCGGACGTAGCAATTACGATAGGTATAGACAAAGGCACGCGTGTCCTGAATAACGCCACGATGGATCACAGTTCACGGGGCTGAAGTTGGTAACTTTACCGTATCGTAACGTTGAACGAAAAATGACTGTTTTGCACCTTTGGAATAACTCGAGAAATTTTATTTACAAAATCTGAGTTTGTTCATGCTTTATTAACGGTATCCAAAATTTCATGTAATCCTCTAAAGTTGCAAGACAACGAGTTTTTCTAAAGATGCATCATCACAGCAACGTTGCAAACCTCAGTCCGATCAAACTTCACGGTAGCACAAACCGTAAGGCGCGTATCGTTCGTTGCTTTTGTCCGATGAAGAATTATAATATTCTCGCTTCCAAAAAACGGAATCAATCCCAACATCGGTACTTGACCGACTCCTCTTCCTGATAGCTACCGACATGTTCTATCGTTAACCGAAACCTTGCACCTTTTTCTTTCTCTTGTCATTTTATTTCTAATATTCTCTCATATTTTTTTCACCCCCAGCCTGAAAGTTGCTCGGTCTCGTTATTTTCTCATTCAGCCACTTCCGAAACAGTCCCTCTCCCTCGCAGACAGTATCGGTTTTTTCGCCGTTGTTGCATTTCCTTTCGACTTTAGGCGACGTGGACGCGGATTTCCCGTCCCTGTGGGACGAATATTCCGGGTTATTATCATATTGCCCGAATAGATGTCCTGTACTCTGCTACAAATGTGTGACATTTCTTGAGATATGTATTAACGCCTCGGTGCAACGGAGCCACGATGTGAATTCAAATTAACCACACTACCGCGTGGACATTTCCTCTCGACGGTTGAAAAATTTTGCAAAAGATGAACAGATTTTGGTGGATAAAGGTGACGTGAATAAGGAAATACTGACTTAAACTTTGGCCTACTTCTTGATGCTCGAAAATATCCCCTCGCTTTCGCTGTATAAAAAGTAGGAGCATAAAGCCGCGTTTATCGAGAACATCGCCATCATGCACTGCGTGTTGAAGTCTTCCCAGTCGATTACACCCATGGTTGGGAGTAAAGAAATAAGAGAATATCGTTTCTCGCCGTATGAAACTTTAACTGGATAATTTTATTTACCAAATATTAATGTCTGCACGTATTAAAATTTCTTACGAGTCGTAACCTTTTTCCGTGTTGTTGCAAAATAAAATCGAATCTTGTATAACAGACAATTGACGCTCAACGCTTGGCAAAATTCAGCTTGAAGACGATTGAGCGAATCCGCCGAGATGCTTAAAAAATTAACAACAATTTTCTTATAGTTGCGAAATCGTTGCGTTTCAATTACCAAGGGGCAAATGGTTATAATTTATTCAGAGTTTTCTGACGATCGCGACGATGGCCTGTCTTTTATACTTTTTTCCGGCCGACACCTTGATTTTTCACTTATTTCCAGTTGAATTATTCGCATATAATGCATATTAAAAAGATGTGGACTTCTTTTGATATTTGTGATTGATTAAATTGAAGTTGATCTTACTGCGTAGCGACGAAGGAAAAGTACGCTTGAGGTTCATGCTCTCATGTCGGCAATCAAGGTTTTTTCAAGCTGTTTTGCTCACGTTGCGCTTATCATTCTTACGAAAACGTGTACAGGTGTATACATGTACGAGCAAAAATTGAACGATTTCAAAGTCATCGACGCGAATCGACGTCATACGTACATGTATGGATGTGTTTCTTATAAATCACATTGTGACCGGATCGTATGATTTTGTCTTTGCTCTCTCGTCATTCCCACACGGAAAAAAAAATTCAGCTCGTGGAACTAAATATTAGATAGTTACTTGTAAACAGTTCGTCGAACTAAACGTTCTGTTATTGGAAGAGCACTGCATGGTTCGTATAACTGACTGTTAGTCAGCTGTCATAGCTGTACGTTGTTTAGCTCTCTCAGCTAAACAGCTTCGTTCGAAGAGCTAGACCAGAATTTTTCGGCTCCGCTCACAGCGCTTATTATTAAATAGTACAATTATATTGCTATTAGTATTATTTTTCATCATTATTATCATTATTTATTCAGTGTCATTTACATATTTGAATGGACTATTTAAACAATTATCTATCAACTGTATTTAAATCATACTCATGAAATTTGAAGGTTATGAAATATGTCAACGCACCAGAGCACAGCGCAACTTACAGCTCTTAGAGCAAAACCATTCAGCTGTGAGAGCTGAACAACTTGCAGCTATCAGAGCTGACTAATATATAGTTGCTGTAACTACAAGATAGACCGTAGAGTGCGTATAGTTACTGGAGCTGTAGAATACAGCTCGCCGAACAGAATTTTTTTTTCCGTGCACCACCTGGCACCCGACTATGGAAGAAAAAATTTCGAAAACTGATATCGATTTCTACTACGTTTGCACTCGTTTGTACCTCGGATACACTTGTACTTCATACTTGTGATTCGCTTCCTCGTTATTAACGAAATAAAAGGAAAATGGAAGAAGAAGAAGAAGATGTATCCAAAGCGATCGGAATGAGAACGAAGCAAAAACGTGGCCGACTCTGTCTCTGATACCCATCATAACTAATTCGCGTGCACAGCAAGTCATCGTTTATTTAGTCGTTGTATTTTCACCCGAAAGGTGAAACAGGTATATCTTTGTGCACATAGTATACTTTCACAGGAATGCGTCCGAACCGCGTGCAGGAATAACGTGACTCGTGAATACAACTGTACGTAGAAAGAAACGGCATTTCTACTATCCTCGGCTATACTCGACGGCTGGGAAATCGGGCGGTGACGTCGACGGCGTCAAGGAAGACCGTTTACATACATTCGTAAATATTAAACGCGGACGTAAACGCACACGTACGCTAGCCAGGGCGAAAAACGTCACGGTCACCGTGTCGCAGTGCTTCCGCTTATATATTGCTGTTGAAGAAATTTAACGAGAGAGAGAGAGAGAGGGAGAGAGAGAGAGAGTCGAGTCGATTTACTGCGGGCGTACTCAACGTCAGTTACGTCCCAACGACGGCTTCGGCGGGTTGCTGCGGTTGCGGCTCGAATTCACTGCATTCTATCTCGTTTAATTTATCCCCGCAAAGTATAGGAAAATTTATCTTTTACCGTTGTATGTTGCAAAGTGATTGGTTATTTGTTACTCGTTGAAACTGCATCGTACGTTACAGATACTTTTATAATTTGAAAACATATCGATATTTTTTTTTTTTTGTTTTTTTTTTTTTGTCGACGTCAAATATGGATTTACCGGTAAGTGTTATATACGTTTAACGCGATATGTTTCAACAATGTAATATATTATTATTATCATATTCTCCCTGGGCGATAAAGACAATTACGATTAGGATTAGATGTAACTTGTATAAATAATCCCGTCGTGCAAGGTTGAATAAGAATGAATTCTCAGATCTGTGTATAATGAAACATGTTCACGGACAAGGCTGGCAACTGATGGCGATGCTTATCCCAAACGAATGACACGCTCGGTAATGTCGGTCATCAAAATACCACTGACGTTATTCCGATTTATTATTCAGTTTATTTGTCAAATTATACGACTATCAATATTATTGGTATCATTCATCAAGGTTCACTTTTTCATTCCAACAGCTCAACACAGAATGTTGTCTAATTCAGTGATTTTTCTCCGCACATGGTATACAAATTGTTTTTCATCCGCTATAGCAATTCATTAATATAACGATGATGTTGACAATACCAGTAACAATGATAATAATATAAGTAATAATCATCGTCTCGCGGCAGAATTTCAGACGCAATACGCAACGCATGCACTGATTGGGGTACTGGTAGTAACAATAATCATAATCATAACCGGTTGTCACAGATAAACGGATTTGAAATCGTCAAGTCATGCTGCTGTAACGGCTAATACATTCTGAATCGTTTTATGTATTATCTTTTTGTTTATTCTTTGCCAACTCATGCGGGATTTCGGAATCAAGGGTTACATTATCTAATCCTTGTACGCTCAGACTTTATCGTGACCTGCAGTAATTCTTATGCAAATTGATGTGAGCGTGGTGTGAGTCTCGAGAATATCCGACAGAATTATTACTCAATGGATTGGGGCGGGAATTGAATTATTTTATCGTTGGTTAGGGATTCCCAATTTTTATTTATTTTTTTTTCCTATCGTATTGGACTTGAGCAGAAGATTTTATTGCGACTAAAATTGCGCAACGGAATTGTATATTCATCTACGGCTGTTGGAATATTTTTGTCCTTAGAATCCGCGCCTGCTTCTTCGGTACCTCAAATTTGACTCTTAGCTAATTCCCATAATAATGAGCATGACAAACATACCGAAATTCGGGATATTATACCACTTATCCTCCTTAAGATGTTGTATATCTGCGTGGAAAAAATTTTTTAAATCGAAGTCGTTCAACTATTCGGTAAACGCAAGTTTTATTTCGTACACGCTGTAACTCTGCCAATAAATCCCGCGTCCGTCGATGAGAGACAAGATTTCGTTTCAATTCAGGATAACTAACGCGAATAAGGTGTATTATATAAATGGCTCACGCCTATGTGTGATACAACCGGGTATGAGGATGCCTGTATAGGTATTACACTTATTGTCAGGTATGTCTGGAAAAGCGATAAAATTAAGTAGCCTCGGGTGATTATTCGTCGACACGGGTATTGCACACGAGCTTACATCCGTTCACGTACGCAGGTATATCTCCGTAATCAGTCTCTGGGTAAAATTGTGAGTAAACACGTACGTATGTATGTGCGGGGGATATCATTATGCGCTAAGGAGACAGACAGTCGTACTACTTCACGTGTGCAAATCACTCTTAAAGAGCTAGCTGTGCTTCGAACGTCGCTTCGCATCGGATTCGCAGTATCGTGCAAAGAAGTCGGTATAGTGAATCAGCGTTGAGTTTCGATGTAGTGGGTGTTTCTCTTTTTCTTCGTTAAATTTCATCTTTTTTATTTTATTTTTGTCCTTCAATTTTTCCGCCTTCGAACTCGCAATGCCGACTCCGCATATTTTATTCGCTACTTCTTCTCCCCGCGGTGGTGGTAAACTACGTAAAACGATTTAATTAATCCATTTTAATGACGCATGTCGAATCCGTTAAACGTAAATTATACATGCATGCTAAAAAACGATGCCGTATTAATGTACGCTGCATGTTTATGCGGTTTGTCGCGATTACGTAACCTCGGGAATGAAAAGTATGCGGCTCGGGGTGTTTCTAGAGAATGAAAATTTCGATTTCTCGTTCTCCTATCCCTCCGGACATGAGTTTTGATAGAAAAAAAAACATTCTCGCGAAGAGGGAGCTCTGTAGCGAAAAATTTAACACCACGGGGACCGTATTTCAAATTAAGAGAAACAAAATTTCATTGAATAATTTTTTTCATTCTCTTTATTCCTAATTTCTCATTTTTCATAAAAAATTCTAAACAATTTTGAGTTGAATATTTTTTTTGCGACTAAAAGTTGCTTGTAAAGTGTTGCGAACAATTGGAAATTTTTATTTTTTTTTCTCCCAATTCCAAATACAATCCTCACGGTGTCATATTTTTAGCTACAGAGCCCCCTCTTCGCGAGGATGTTTTATTTCATTAAAACTCGGAAGTTTTGAGGAGATATTATTATTATTATTATTATTATTATTTTTTTCCGAAACACCCTAACGTGGCCGCCGGAATTGGGGATATTTTAGCCGAAATATTCGCGTTCCTTTGCACTTCTTTTTCCTACATCCGCAGCGGAGCATTATTACCAGAACGAAATACAAACCTAACCCGTTGTCCAATCTTTAGAGAAACACGTACAAGAAATTGACTAAGGAAACACATAAAACTGTGATCGACGAAATTTACCTCAAATTTACATTCGTTGTAATCGGTTTTTTTTTTTTTTTTTTTTAATCTTTCTGTTCTCAAAGACTGCCGACGCCTCTCAGCCAAAAGCAATCAGGATGGGGGATTCGCCAGTATTCGAAAATGGAGAGGGAAGCGAAGTAGTTGTCGAGCCCTTGTTTAGCACCTTCGACATCGTGCTCCTGGGTGCCCTTCTACTGGCAGCCGTTTGGTGGTACATGCGATCCAACAGGCAGGATGTCGAGGAGACGTTGACAACGAAGTCATACTCGATTCAGTAAGTACACGACAATATGACGATCGTTATTGTATGTACGAATTACGCAGTATAATAATCACTTTTCTGACGCGATTCGCAGCAAGCGAGTTAAACGCAATCATTTTTTCATTTTCGGACCACTTAATTACCCACAATTAATAATAAAGAGGTGAAGGAAAGTTTTTTTTTAACGATTTTACGCTGCGAATATTATAAATAGATAGAAAAAATTTCCGCTGCACATCAGGATCTTTGTTCGTTACGTACCAACCTATCTTGTGTTTCCATACAGGCTATTTTTTGATTTACTCGTTCTTTCCGTGGTTCGGATGTATCAACACGCGTTTGAGATAGCGTGTGAAATATGATACTTTTTTCCCCTACTTCCTGTGTCGTAATGACTATAATTTTGTCTTTGCCCTGTCATCCAACTCTTGATTGCACGCGATCATATAATTGTTTGATGATGAATTAATTTTGACAAAAAGTATATACGGAAGTGTGCGAGTAAAAAAAATTACGCAAATTTCAATCTTCAGACCGACGTCTTTCGCTACCGCGCCACCAGCCGAAAATTCATTTATCAAAAAACTGCAGGCTTCAGGACGAAGTCTTGTCGTATTTTACGGAAGTCAGACCGGAACTGGAGAAGAATTTGCGGGTCGTATCGCCAAAGAGGGGATACGCTACCAGCTAAAAGGGATGGTCGCCGACCCGGAGGAATGCGAAATGGTAAATGTGCATATTTTTAAAGAGAAGAAAAAAATATTAAGTAAAGAAATAAACAAATATATACATAAATTACTCCGCATACCTGAAACCTGTTATAATATATTCATCTATATTTAATCGTATACACTGGAAATAGCTGTATCATACTCGTCGGCACTTACATATAGAATTTTAGACTTTTTTACATATATCTATATGTAATGACAGGTTGGTCAAGTTTCCAATAGCCATTTTAAAATAATCTAGTGGCCTACACACAGTAGTAGATAGCGGGCTAATCGTAAGCATGACTAGGCTGTTTAATACGCAACGGCAGAATCACGTAGGCAACTTCAATGCGTACATATATCCATACGTACATGCATACGCATATGAGTGTGCGTGCCTTGAGCACTCGCACGTATCGTATGTGTACACGACTTGTCGTTCGACGCGCTATCCAAGTAAATAAAAGAGAAATAAATCCAAACACACGAAGATGCGGAAAAGATACCGCAAATTTTCTAACCCACTATTAACTTTTGTATTCCATACATTTTTTCGCAAAAAATTAACGTGCTGAATTTCGAAGGAATGTTTACGTAACAACATCTACTACATGGGATAAATTATATTCCCTCGAGTAGGCGTTTGTCGGGACGAGCAATTACTGTCTGTAACATCAAAGTCAACCGTCTACAAACAAGTTTGCGTGTTTCAGAATTGTACATGTTATGTTGGCATTAAGGATCTTCATACAGATTGGTATGTACTTATATACGGGGAATTTCATGCGAACCCGACCAAAGTCTGACCCTCACCATTTCTGATTTTGATGAAAAATTTGTCCGCCATTGTTCCAATTCTGATATAGTACACTGAACTGTTTCAGATTTTTTGTTCGCTTGTTCGATTATTTATAAATATTTAAAGTGATTTTGATAAGGATCTCTTTTAAAACTTTTCTATTGACAACAATAATTGAAAATGCTTAAGAGAAATGGAAAAAAGAATCGGCCCGGTATTGAAATGTTTCGAAAACAAATGCAGTTGATAAAAGTTATTTGAGAATTTTGAAAAAGACTTTTTTTCAAAATCACTCTCATTATTCATAAATAATTAATCAGCGGGATAAAAAATCTGAACAAATTTGGGTACTGCTTCAGAATTGAGACAATTGCAGACAATTTTTAAACATAATCAAAAATGGGGAGGGTGATCGGACGTTGGTTGGGTTTGCATGGAATTCCCCGTATGATGTGATTCCTGCATCGCGGGCACACAACCGAAATTGCGGAAAGAATGATTGATAACCTGTGCCCGTAAACTTCTATTCTTTGTCGGTGTGAATTCGCAAATGTACGATAATTGCGTCTGCTTATCGCGAGAATTATGTCAAATGTCAAACCCTGTACGTACGTTTTCAATTTCGTTACTTTTAATATGCTTTTCAGGAAGAGTTGGTCAATCTTAAGAATATCTCCAACAGCCTTGCGGTATTCTGCATGGCAACTTACGGAGAGGGTGATCCAACCGATAACGCCATGGAGTTCGTCAATTGGCTGAAAAATGGCGACGATGACCTCACCGGTCTCAATTACGCGGTGAGTTACTTCTCATCTTTCATCCTCCTCTCACACCTCTTTATCCAATTCTCCTGCAATCCTGCAAAAGATTCAAGACGTTTAAAATTCACTAAAAACGGTTTCGCATTATTTCATTGCTATCTACCCGCGGTGTTGTTAATTACGAGTGGAAAGTGGTGAAAAATGATCCAACGATTCGAAATTAGAATCGAAGGGATTTCGATGATAGTGCCATCTGCCGCGTTCAAAACGGCTGCGCGCGCATCTTCGATTATCGTCTGCCGGAGTGTCAATTAAAGTGAATCCCGCCGACGTTTTTCGCCTGCCGCCTCAGTTTCTAACCTCAATTCAATCACCACGTTTCGAACGACGCCGTATATCTCTGCACGGTTTAGGCGCCGTGAAAGAAATAATTTAGCGATAATCGTAATTGAATGAATACATACATTATAGTTTTACGATTCTTTCGGTCGGCCAACAGCGAACATTACGACCGTTACGTAAAATCAGATCCATTCCACGTGACTTATAAATATTATTATTATTATTATTAACATCACGATTGTCAGACATAGACGGCAAGTTACAGCAATATTTTTTCCCCTCTTTTTGCCTTCTGGTGTTTACTTTTTTCGTTTCATTTTTATCTTTTACTATGCATCTGATTTGGCACGGAGCACGTGTATTTTTGTAATCACAGAACGGACAATGATTTGAAACGATGAAAAGCACCGTCAGAAATTATACGAATTCTTTTTTGTATGAATATCATTCGCAGTAATGAACATTACGAAATGCGCGAATGTCACACTACGCGGAAAGTTTTTCCGTATTTTCGTACAGTCCTCTGTCATCCACACTGGCGCTACATGGTGTCGGTCTGATGCACTAAAATTGCCGGGAATATTTGAGGTCTGTTTTTCCTTCTGCTACAAATGTTTTTTTCTTTTTACTCATTTTGTTTGCATTCAAACTACATCTAACAATAAGTTGTGTACTTCAATTCCCAGAATTCGAAAATTCCGAATCTCAATCAACAGTACTCAATTTTCTTAAATTGAAACAAAAAAAAAGAAATAAAAATTCCTCAATGATTTTAGCTATCAATTTGGTAAAAAATTGTAATCCAATCTTGGAAAAGATTAATTTAATATGGAATTTATTTTATTTGCAAATTGAGGTGACACTTTGTATAAAAAAGAAAATTACAACCGATAAGCTATGTCCATATATTAGTTGAAATAATTGTTTTCAGGTATTTGGCCTTGGAAACAAGACTTATGAGCATTACAACGAGGTAGCTATATACATTGATCATAGACTAGAGCAGCTTGGAGCTACTCGGGTCTTTGAACTCGGTCTGGGAGACGACGATGCTAAGTAAGTGGTATTATTGTTTATTTTTCTCAACCATTTCATGATCTTATTCGGTTGATTAACATTATTTGAATCGTGTAAAATCGTTTTATAACTATCACCCAACTCATTATCGGTATGAAAACATGGCCTACGTGCGTTTCGAGTGAGCATATTCAATCGTCTCAGTGAATTACACCGCCGGCTGTTTGCTTGTTACGCACAATATCACCTCTCATGACCTCTTGTTCCTGAATAATTCATAGAGTCTAATTAATTCCCGTAATTGAGGAAGTACGTTATCTCTTGTTATTTGTTTTGTTTTTCGTATTTGTTTCAACAGCTTGCATATTTGAAATAATTTAGCACTGTTTTTCCAAATACATAACTGCTGTCCAGCCAATTAGAAATCCTCGTTCAGACTTTTTCTCCCTTTCATTTCCTTATGTAACCAAAAACCGAATGTGTCTTTTTCTTATTCTCAGTATTGAAGACGACTTTATAACATGGAAGGACAAGTTCTGGCCAGCCGTTTGCAAACACTTTGACATCGTTGCCACAGGCGAAGATGTTAGTATTCGTCAATACAAGCTAACTGAACACATAGAGTTGAAACCTGAGCGTATTTACACCGGTGAGATCGCCCGTCTCCACTCCTTCCAAAACCAAAGGCCGTAAGTCTTCAGTTGTATATTTTTCTCTGAACATCGTACATTTGATTCACACAATTGCACTCTGAACGTGTTTGCTCTTTTGCAGGCCATTTGACGCAAAGAATCCATACTTGGCACCGGTGAAAGTAAATAGAGAATTACATGGACCGAAATCGGAACGTTCTTGCATTCACATAGAGTTTGATATCGAAGGATCCAAGATGCGCTACGAGGCTGGTGATCATTTAGCCGTTTATCCCGTAAATGATTCGAATCTGGTTGAAAAAATCGGCGAGAAATGCGGCGTTGACCTGGACACTATCATAACTCTGACAAATACGGACGGTAAGATAAAAAAGAAGCTGACAGCAAAATTGTAGCGTTTCGAACGTCACGGTTCACTCTTTCACGATTTTATTAATTTGATTTTCTTGTTTCAGAGGAGTCAAGCAAGAAGCATCCCTTCCCTTGTCCCTGTACATATCGCACTGCTCTTACTCATTATTTGGACATAACAAGTAATCCTAGAACTCACGTAATCAAAGAACTGGCTGATTATGCTAGTGACCCGGCGGACAAAGAGAAACTGAAGCTGATGGCATCTACTAGCGCAGAAGGGAAAGCACTCTTCAATCAATGGGTTATTCAAGACAATAGAAACATTGTTCATATATTGGAAGATATTCCAAGCCTGAAACCAGCACTAGATCATCTCTGCGAATTGCTGCCTCGACTCCAGTGTCGTTACTATTCTATTTCTTCTTCACCCAAGGTAATCTTTGAGAAGAATACCATCCCGTTCTGGTTTAAAAGATCTCTGGGTTGCACGGTTTCGTTGATCGTAATATCCTATTTTTTAGTTCCATCCAACGACTGTTCATATCACAGCCGTTGTGGTAGAGTACAAGACATCTACTGGACGATTGAACAAAGGTGTAACGACCACTTGGTTAAAGCAAAAACATCCGTCAGATCCGCCAGCTCTTGTTCCAATTTTCGTCCGTAAATCACAGTTCAGGCTTCCAACTCGACCGTCTACTCCAATCATAATGATTGGTCCTGGAACGGGATTAGCACCATTCCGTGGTTTCATACAGGAACGGGATCACGCCAGAAAAGAAGGTATGTGGATAGTTGCAAAGAATATGATGAAACATGATTCATTCTCACGGATCTGTATATCGTTACAGTCTTTTACACGCGAAAAAACGTGATTCTTATTGACCCTCGTGTTCCAGGCAAAGAGGTTGGGGACACGATTCTATACTTTGGATGCCGCAGACGCGAGGAGGATTACCTTTACCAGAACGAATTGGACGAGTACGTCAAGAGCGGGACTCTAAAATTACACGTCGCTTTCAGCCGAGAGCAAGCGCAAAAAGAGTACGTCACGCATCTGCTGGAGCGAAACAAGGAGGAATTGTGGAATGTCATCGGTGAAAATAATGGCCATATCTACATATGCGGGTAAGTTGTACTTTATCTCACATTTGAGTTTGGCCAATCGTTTTCACAAATCACTGACGACACCATTCATCTTTCTGTATTTCAGTGACGCACGTAACATGGCTCGTGACGTACACAACATTCTTATCAAAGTTGTGATGGAGAAAGGGAAGATGACTGAAATGGAAGCGACCGCGTACATCAAGAAGATGGACACGCAAAAGCGTTACTCGAGCGACGTATGGAGTTGAATGGTCATTTTCATATTGATTAATATGAAGAAACAAATAATCCACATGTCAATGTATATTACTTTTCAATTAACTGCATCTCATTCTCATTCTCTTTCTCCTTTATACCAAACCATTCGGAATACAGCCTATCCGTTATCGCCATATTTTTATTATTCTATTCACTCATAATCAACTCATAAGTAACATAACAGTTTCATCACTAGGAATACGCGAACTGGAACGATTCGCAATGCACAATGTTTGAATCGTCAAACATAATACTTCATAAAATTTCACTGTTAAATTTGATATAATTGGATCAGATAAATCACCCCACAAGAACAAAGATCAATGTTTCAGAACGACAGCCTCACCTCTTTGCGGTTAATGAAAAAGTAAAATTGACACTGTGACATGGTAAATATCGGTATATAGAACCTCATTGTCAGATTGACCATATATGAACAATATCTTTATATATTATTAAAGACGTCAAAGAAAATTTAGTCCAATTTAATTTTAATTGTAATTTTGAATACTATAAATTAATTAATCACACGTGCATCATATTTTGTTCTTAATTTTAGGAACAAGGATGCAGAGGAAAATGATAGGTTTCAAACAATTTGTAGCAATACTGTAACATAAAATATGGTTAGAAATTTTAAAAAAAAATTATGTATGTAGAAATCATATTTGTAAATTAATATTCGGGTGATCGAAGTATGCATTATTTGTCATACTAATCTATTAGTTACATTATCTGTATTCTATTTTGACCAATAACTATGAATACCGGAAAAGTATTTGCAGCAATTGGTGGCATTTTACGCATGTTCAAAAATTGAATAACTGTAAAAATTTTGGTATATTATAAAGTGCATGTTATATCGTGTAAAGATGGATTGCATGAAAGTAAAGAATAAAAATGTTGCAAAGATTTGTCATAATAGTAATCGAATTTATCGTTTCTATGTCCCTTACTATTCTACTCCTTGCTACAGTTAAAGGGTTATGTGATTGTTTTAAAATTGCAAAGACGACAATTGCAATACCGATCTTGGCTTTTTATTAGAAAAAACGCTCTTTTACAATTATTACGACTTACGATACGACTTACATGATATCTAACAAGATAGTTACGGTGGATTAATTCAGGTTTTACAATAGAAGTGAAACTAATGCACAAAACGTCGATCAACTTTTTTCTGTATCACCATAAGAGGATCTGTTTTATGAATGTAGTATTTCATATTACGTAGTCACACCTTTGGAATCAAACAACATTTGGTACGAATACTTTGATCGAACACTGCCCTAAATGAGAAAAAAAGTGTACGTACATGTACCCCAAATTTCTTCGTAAATCAGAAATGAGGATAGGTGAAAATTATATATCAATGAGTCTAGCGAGTCGAACTTTCTCGGGAGAAGTTCTGAGGTGCTTGGAATACAACAGGCCTATCGGTACAGTCAGCAATAAATAGAACTATGTGATATTTATTGATTATGCCGCACAGGAACTTTCGGTCTGCAATTAAAAAAACAAAAATAAAAGAAAGTAAGCGGATGATAATACTGCAATGCTGCAGTGGAAAAATAGATTGAAGCACTTAGTTTTAAATTTTATGCACTTTTAAAATGGCAGTTCTTTTTGATCTACAACGATGCTGCTAGTATTAGTAACGGATTAATCAGGTTTCAATAGCCAATTAATTGATCACCTGCGACAATGAATTAGCTAAATGATTGGGTATATTAATGAATCGGCCGGCAGTCAATTAAAATCGGTGGTGATAACTTATAAATTTTTATTCGATACTTTTTAGAAACTTAGACATCTAATGGATCATTGTTTTCAACTCATGGTGTTGTTGAATTCGAAATTGAGTCATGTTTGAGCGTTCAAGAATTTGAACATGGAGCAACGACGAGTACAGTAATTTCTCTTGACCATTGACGCAAACGGTATATGAATGATATGGAATGATGATTGAGGCGATGTCGTGAAAGTCAGCCAAAAAAGAAAGAACTGTATTCCCTCGTTGCTCTCCGCTAAATGCATTAGTTTATAATAATTAAGTTTCTTTACTCGTAGTACCTTCTTCGCACGAGTTGATTATTAAGAGTTAGCAAAGGGAGCTGCTCAAAAAAAAAATCTATATATACAGAGAAAAAAAGACGAAGCCAAAACTAAATACGAAACTAAGATGAAATGATTATTGTATTGCATATGTATAATATAAAACAAACAAAAATGCTTTTCTCAGTTAAATAAGGCATGCATTCGAATTTTCAACCTAATATATGATCAAAACTCCTTCGTTGGCATGTACGCCGACAATTGACATGATTATTCTAGTTGAGATGAATGATACAAACAATGACGTTTCATTGAAAATTTAAGGTGTTTCAGGATAAAATGCTTTGTGATGCAGCAGCCTAATACAGTATTTGATTGTAAATGTAAATGGCAATTAGAGTATGTGTGTGTGTGTGTGTGTGTGTGTGTGTGTGTATATATATAAGGCATAACGTAGTTGAGAAATTATAAACCGAAACTAGAAGCATTTCGAATATAATGGAAGTGAACATATCTGGACACTAAACATCAATATATGTATGCATGGTAGAAACACATGAGACAGTTTATTAATGATATATTTAAACCTAAGGAGTTATTATTTTTGGTACAGCTCTGACATGTCTCGGAGAGAAGCAGTTAGATAGGTTAAAAAGAAAAATAATCATAAATTTCCTCTTTGAAACATTTCAAACACGAGTAGCAGATATCTGTTAATATGTACGTCTATCATATTATTGTTAGATCACAGTCAATTTTATATTCAAAAACAAAATTATAAAATAAAATTATTACGATAAATAAATAATTTAGTCGCAGACATTCAAACAATGTATAATCTGCTGTTGCATACATGCTAAACACCGGTAAGTCAGTCACACATCAGGCAAACGATATTTACGAATGTGACATACCAAATTCACGACAAACTTTCACTGGTTTGGATTCATAATTAGTCGTGTTTTTTAAAGACCGGTTACTTTCAAAACTTTACCAAAAATAATAACAGTACGTAGGATAAAAGCAAAACAATTCGCTGTAGTAATGGTCCACGCCCTAAAGCTTATTAAGTACACTAAACGCAATAGACAGTCGTTCGTCTTTGCCAGCGGCACAACGCTTCATTACCAAATCAGTCTTTGAAAATCATTCATTGTAAAATGCTACCTGCAGAGACACACTATATATAAAGTTGAACAAGATATTACGTTTCCTATTTGACGAATATTTTGAAAATTCGAAAAAGGACAGGGATAATATCATTTGGCACAGAGTATATTCGTTATAGAATACTCTCCCACTATGACTTATTGTTAGCCTATCTGTATTTGTGTATCGTAATGTTATTATCGCTTGTGAAGACATTAATAATAATTTTAAAAAAAATAGAAAAAAGAAAAAACAAAAAAGGTTCAACGTTTTTAATCGCTTATTGTAAAATAACTTGAACAATATACGTAGATTGTGCGGTGTGCATGACAATATCGATCATCCAGCACCCCGACATGGGCTTGCGAGTTTGTCAGAGTATAAAACACTGTACATAGTTACGGGCAACTTGACTGATTTGCTCGTGTTCAAAATTTACATGAGAAATTTCTAGCGCTGATAAATCGCACATCGCAATGATTTTTCAACAAACGTGATTCAAGGTAGATTCAACCTTCTCACCATCAAATGTAATCCAGACACAGGTATTTCTTTTTTCAGAAACGTCAGTCTATGTGCCGAATAATAAAATTTCTTTGACACGCCAAACTGAGGATGATCGAATATGAAATACAGCGTACAACGTACTTTGTTCTTCGTTTTTCTTTTCTCATCCAAGGAACAATAGGTAATGTAAATCTATGAGCTATTTTCTTAAAATTTACCACTTTATGTTTTAAATGTTGATTTATTAGGACGTGGGGAGACAACTTAATAGTTTATATTTTTAAGATAATTGTTGTTGCTTTTTTTTTTTTTTTTTTTTTTTTTTTTAGAGATTAGGACGTCGCGGCTACTACTACAGTCGGCGATACGTCAGGTTCTCCGGCGCCGTCCGCCACTGTTGAATCAACGACTTTTTTAACCTTTATAGACTCTGCACTAGCATCGGTCGAGCTCTCGGGTTCCCTCTTCTGCGACGACATGTCTTTATTCGTTTTTACCTCAGCTGATACGCTGCTGCATGCTTCGTTTACCCCATTCGTGTGTATTTTTTTATTTTCATCTTCCGTAACCGTTTCCCCATTCTGTGTCGTACCGTTCGTTTTGTTCGCATCCGTCGTCGGTTCCTCCTGACTCTTTGCACCTTCTTTTTTGAGTTCTTTGTTTTCTTCTTCTTCCACATCCACATCCTTAGTCACAGTTTCTTTCTTTGCCTCAGCAACGATGCTTGTTTCAGCCTTAATTGCATCTTTGCTATTACTTTCCGTCTCTTTCGTTGAGTTAGCCACAGTTTCCTCAACTTTGGATTCAGTCTTTTTTACAGCATCTGAACTGTCTTTGTTCTCAACTGCCACGTTTTGATCATCAGTCTTGGACGGCTCCTCAGTCTTTGCCATTCCATTTTCTTTAACCACATCCTTAGCTACTGTTTGATCCGACTTTAGAGCAGATTCCTCGTTCGCTTTTAATACTTTGCTGGTTTGAATGGCGGTTTTCTCTGTTTCTGCTGCCATGCTTTCTATCTTCGCATCACTTTTCACTGTTTCCTTCGTTAACGGTACGTCGACTTTAACGTGAGTTTCTTCAACTGCGGGTTTCGATTCCATTTCGGATTTCTCAGTCTCTATGCCCAACTTGTTATTTAAAATTTCACAACTTTCTTCAGAACCTTCGGTCTTAATCTCTTTAGCATCATCGGAAATTTTTGTAGGAGTTTCATCCGGCTTTCTTGAGGCAGACAGTTCGGTTGATTCGTTGACCACCTTGCTATTTGTCTCAGTTATGATAGAATCAGATTTCTCCTCAGAAAGTTCGACTTTTTTCTCCAAGAGTTCAGTTTTCTGACTATCGGTGAGTGTAGTTCTCTCAGCCTCGTCTGCGTTATTCTTTTCTAGAGTTTTTTCTTCACTTTTCTTGCTACTTTCTTTATCAATAGTTTCGCAGATCACTTTAGATTTGTCATCATCTTTGCTTACTTTCAAGGTACCTTTTTCACTTTCAACTACCTCGACCTTTTCCTCCTTCTTTTCTTCTACAGGCTTAGCATCAGAACCAGATTCATCAATTTGTTTTACAACTTCAGGTTTTCCATCAGTCTCCATGGCTTCGTCTTTTTCCACAGTAGTCACAGACACTGTAGCTTCCACATCAGTGTTCTTCTTTCCTTCAATTTCATTTGTTTCCTTTTCTCCCTTCTTTTCCTCCTTCTCCCTTTTAGCATCCTCTGACTCAACTTTTGACTCATTCTCTTTTTCACTGACATCAGTCATTTCAACATCACCAGATATTTCCATCTTTTCTTCGGCTGTCGGCTTTGCTATAGACTCCTTCTTGTCAATTTCCGGCGTGTCCAACTTTTGGCGCTTAGCTGCACTCTCGAATGACAAGTCCAAAAATGACGTCGCAGTTCTGAACTCCATCTTCTCCTCCGCACTCAATGGAGCATTGCCTTCACGAATCATGAGGATTGAATAAAGTCCAGCTTCCTTGGCAGCTTTGGCTTCTACAAAAAAATAAACAGTAACAGGAAGGAAATTTAAGATGCCGGTAATACAGTATAAAAGAGTGCATGCAGACACATGAAATATGCAAACCTTGGACAATATCGGTGAGGAAAATGACGTCACTGGCCTCAGACTTTACCTGATCCAGAATATTTTTATAGCTGGTAGCCTCTTGTTTCATTCCAACTCCAGTATCAAAATGGCCACTGAAATACTAAGGGAAAACAAAAGAATAAAAAGAGCTCAACAAATACTGGACGGACGTATTTTTAACGAAAAATGTTATCGTGATGATCATTTTATACCTCAAGCAGATCCCCGCATTGGCTGTGTCCAAAAAGCAGTTTCTGTGCCTCGACACTTCCACTTGAATAAATGTAAACCTTCTTTCCGGAAATTTTCCAAGCTTTGAGACATTCCGGAACATCCTCGTATACACTGGATCAAAATTATGCTAATAAATTCAGAACTCAAAGGATGTGAAAAAATAAATATGCAAATTATTGTAGAGTAAGAGAAAAATGTTTTGACACTGGTTTCTGGTTTTTGATGTGCAAAGAATTCGATCATCGTTTTATTTGGAACGGAATATGATACTGAAAGTTGAGTAGCTAGCATAATTCAGTGTGTCGATTGAGTGAAATTTTTCTTCACCAAAGTTTCATACAACTTTCAAGTTGACACTGGTGTGCTAAGAATTGGCCCAATAAATAAATCATCAATAATTTCACACCAAAAATCAACCACTGATAAGAAGGTGCATATATTCAAAATTTTCAATAATTCAAGTGCCAAATTGAGGACAGACGTATCGCGAGTCAGAGAAGAGGGGAGACTACCTTTAAAACAGTATAGCCAGGTTTTAAAATACCAAAGGTAATTAGTATTAAATAATCAGTCATTAGCAATTTCACAATATCGCTCAAAACCTAATAAGAAATACACATGTTGAATTAACTCACTGTCCCTTGACATTGCCAGAGTCATAGGCTTCGCGCCACATATGACCCTGCAATTGCTTCAGGGCCCCAGTTTTTCTATCTCCATCCATTTGCCACAAAATATTCTTAACAACTGATTCCTTTTCTTCATCAGTGGTAGAACCAGTAATGGCCACAAGGCCTTCAATCTTGTCTTCTTCATCTTTCTTAGCCTGAAATTTTTGGGACGTAATAGCATGTTCAACAAAACAAAAATGAAAAAAAAAAAAAGAAAGAAAATAAATATGCCGGTTCTTCCTATCGAGTTTCACATATTATTGACACTGTTGAATCAGTGTTAACAACTGTTAAAAAATTTTAACGATCGAAGACAGGGAAGAAAATTTCAAATCGTTCTTTGCGCACATTTTGATTTGTGAATACATACTGAAATATTGATTCTACATCTGGGTGTTACTGGAAATGCTTGATAACCAGCATTTTCAATCTACTTCATTAGGCGATCCCAGTAATGTATCTCTTTGATTTTAAACCGTTAAATATCACAAAGAGAAAGAAACAAATCTGTATTATACATACTATAGTTTTCTTTAGTAAATTTAATCAGCTAATGATATATGGTGTTTTCCCTTGTGCAAAAATAAGCGGTAATATATTTATATAGGGAATACACGAGTGAAAATAAAAATTCTCTACAGTTTCAGACCAAATCTGAGTGAGGTGCAAAAATGTTATACGAACAATATTATATTGTTGAAGAAAATGTAAAATGTAAACTTGATTCGGAGTTTTGAGTCTTGGGGTCTCTACATTGTCTTCATGCTTTAGGAAACAGGGTAAAATCTGGGACAAAGGACTTACTCAGGTCAAAAGAAGGAGGCTGACAGCTAGACTAGCCGTTCTCTTATTATTTCCATTGGATAGACTTGGGGGTATTTGTATATTTTTATATTTCTGAGTGTATGTATACTGCCTCCACAAGATCCTTGGCACGATTTTACATACTCTATAATAACTATTTGCCCTTAACTTTCGTAAATCATTATTGTTTAAGAGTAATTTGTTACACATCTCATCAAGCTAATGCAGATAAAAAGAAGACCTGGGCAGCTTGACGCAATTCACTTTAGAAGCAATGGTTTGCCTCGCAGAACTTTATGGTGCGGTATGGTATGGTATCGTATGGTTTGGATTCGGTGTGTATGGGGGGGGGTTTGTACAGAAGAAGATAACATTTCTACATAATAAAAAAAAAAAAAAAGAATGGGGTGAACAATGTATCTTAGTGTACGACTGATGAAAAGAAACAATAGGAATTATTTTTGAATATTAGATGGCTCATATTATATTATTGGAATTATTACGTAAAGTAGATATAATCAAACAAGAATCCTGACATTACGACGAGCATTAAGAAGGAATATACGACAATAACAGTAACTGTAACGATGAGATTAATATTCACCTGTTCCTTGAGTTTTTCTAAATCACGTTTAAACTCTTCCTCCTCCCATTTAGCGTCGATGTATTTTTTAACGTTCTCTCGGATGTAAGGGAATAGTGTCTCCTGCAGAAATGAATGGAGACACAGCATTGAATAAACGGTGAATAAAGGACGATGCAGCAGGAGAAAACATTTACAATAGAAGCGGCGCCGGCAGTAACGGCAGGCGGGGGGCCGGGGGAATAAAGAGGAAGGAAGAAAAACCGAGCTGAGCAATGTGAAAAATGCGATTTGTATGAAAAACGAGACATCAAAATGATGATAAAAGAAAAAAGGTACGCGCGACGAGTGGGGAAGCATCTGATTGGAATTAGCGAAAAAATTTTCACGCGATATTCGCAACGAGAGCCATCAGAGAGCGAGAGCGCCGTTGATGCCGGCAAAACTGGCTACTTTGGCACATGGAAGGATATAAATGGACGATTGTTTGCAAATTTATAATATCGCGATGCTGTCCGTGATAAACCCGCACGACTCTTGAAACGCATTTGTGAAATAATTGTAGCGTAGTATCAGAGCAACGATTGGTAGATAAAAGAAATGTGAAAGCCGGGCGAGATGATCTGACGGCCATGCTTTGGGGAGCTGAGAGTAGAGGAGAGACGGTGTCTCTTTGTTACCTTAACAAAAGTTATGCTCGTTGTTGTTCCCTCGATATCAACTATGATAACGTTCTGCTTCAGCAAGGACTCTTCCTGATCCTGACTACGCTTTTCCCCGGCCATTTCGACGCGTTTAATTCGTATTCAGAGCCCGTGTGAAATAACGTTATATTAATCCCCTTGTCCGTTGCGCGCGATGCGTCTTGCGTATCGTTCTCGTTGGACCGGCGAATGAATTCTGGCGGACAGAGAGCGATCGGTGTGCGTGTGTAAAACTTCCCCCTGCTAAAGCACACGGGCGAATTTCTTCCTCTGTGTCCCTGCGCGTATGTATGTGTGTATGTGTTTATATATGTACGTATCTACGTATTCGTTAGAGCGGTTGTGTACTTCTCGCTCGAGTCGAACCGCACGAACCACCCCGCAGCAACCAACTGACGATCACCGCCGCCGACGACGTCTGACAAAGTAGCAACCGAAGGCTGCTACGCGACGCGGACAGGGCGAGAAAAATCACGAAAAATTCACGGCGAAAATATCCACCCTTGAGTAGCGGTTATTTATGCGCGAAAGAAAAATCGCCTGTACTATGCGAGCAATCGAAGGAAAGACCGCGCCGTGCGTATTGCTTAAATTGATTCGCCGATAACAAACGAGTTCTTTGAATCGTTGCACGCTCTCTGTGTGTGAGTCCGCGAACGGTCCATCCCCCGAAATGTTACTCCGCGAGAAAGTAGTCCCGCAACGACCTGCCTCCGCTTCTTCTCTTTCGCCACTCGCAATTACGGGCAACGAGTACGATAACTTTTTCGTAACCCGCGTCTGTCGGGTTTTCTCCAAGAGCTGAGTAAAAACTCGGGTAATCTTGATCTGTATATTCCCTTTATCTGCACGACGGGTTATTTAAAAATTGCAAATCCTCTCTAGATGGCAGTGCACAGCTGCGCCAATACGCGACCACCACTTTCAGTCGCATCTCAGCGCGCGCTCTTGTACGTGTGAAGCGCGTGTCAAGCCGGGTCATTTAAACACCATTTAAATTTTGACAGAAGATACTACGAACACGTGACACCCGCACGATACGCTTTTTACTACGAAACTGCCTCAACGCAGTGTTGAAGATTTTACACGGGTGATCGTGCTCGGAGTATATTTTGTACTCGAGCAGTTACACGTGTATTCCTTGTTTATTTATCATGTGTCTCATTATTATATTAAATTAGATTTTGAGCTTGAGATTGGATTCGATCAAACAATATCAAAGAAACAATAATACATTGTATGTTTCTGAAACAAGATCTGTATCCGTTATTACGACACGTAGACATCAATTGGATTGTTTGTCGAAGGGTACAATAATTTCTATAAATTTATTTCTTTAAATTACTTTATTTTGCAGCCTAATAGAAAAGTCCAGTGAATAATAATTACGTGATTGACGAATCATCGAGCTGACAATCTGTGGAAGAATTTCGAATTCGATACATTCGTTACGATTTAACTGACAAAGACGAAATCGAATTAGAAAAAACTTGACGCATTCATTTTTACTTGGAAAAGTACAGATACACATATATATTTACAAGGACAATTTTCATCCTGACAACAATATCAACTGTTACAAATACCTTGCCACAGGTCGCGAGATAACAGATTAGTTACTACAATGATACATACTGTTTATAAGATTGTCGAAAATTGTGTCTACAAGTACTAAGTTATCACGAGGAAAGTCGAATTCCAAATTAACTGTAACATGTACATTAAGTACAATTCGCTGCACGTCGAATTAGAGTGCACTAATATTTTTCTTATAATCCCTTTGTATTCTGGATTTGATCCCCTATAGTACTGCGAAATTTATACAAAACTAATCCAACAAGTCGGATTGACGAATATCGTATAAAAATTTGAGAATTAACGTAAATTCATATACTTGAAATGATCTAATAAAGGATATTTTATCTGTTGCCTAAGCACCAATTTTTCAGGTCTGATTTTCTTGCGTATTCTTGAATTTTTCACTAAAATGCATGTTCAAATGACTTCTTACTCCATGTTCGTCAAAGCAAGCTTTCCCACATTCTGGACAGTGATGAGTATTGCCCTCGTCATGCTCACGTTTGCGATGTTCGCGACGCTGTGTCGTTGTTGCAAATGATTTGTCGCATCGTGGACATTTGTAGGGCCGTTCTCCGGTGTGTTTCCTTTGATGGTGGTCTCTGGATTCTTTCGTCCTGAATGTCATTTCGCAGTGCTCGCAGCTGAATGGTTTTTCTCCGGTATGAAGGAGGATGTGATTGTGCAGAGACGTTGACTGGTTGTATTCTTTACCGCATTGAGCGCATTTGTACCGCTTGCCACCCTCGTGCTTGTTCTTGATATGGTTAGAGAGTACTCGAGCATTTTTGTAAGTCACGTTACACACGTCGCAGTGGTAGACTGGCCTCATTTTTCCCTCGTGCTTTCTTTCTCTGTGCACCTTCAGTGACATTTGATGCTTGAATTTTTCATGACAATCCTCGCACTCGAACCAAGGTTGGAGATCGGTTAATATAGGGTCCGGACTTTTCACTCTGTGTGTTTCTTTCATGTGTTTCTTTAGAATCCTAAACGTGGGAAACATTTCGAAGCAGACGGTGCAGCTGAAAACTTGGGGGAACATCATCGTCTTGTCGTTCTTCCAATGTCTTTCCAAATGCTCGTTCAAGTCCTGCCTCTTTCTGAATGCTTTCTTACATATTTGACATGGAAAACGTTTCTCAGTTATATGTGTCTTCTTGTGAGATCTCAACGCGTTATTGGTCATGCATCTCTGTCCACAGATTTCACAGGCAAAGGGTCGCTCCCCGCTGTGACTCCTCATGTGTTCCTTCAGCCTCGCTTTGAACTGATAAGACTTTCCGCACAACTCGCAAACATGCGGCCTTGCTCCCTTATGAACAAACAAGTAATGCTCGAATAGTGCTTGTTCTGTGCTCAACTCCTTGCCGCAAGTACTGCATATGAATTCGTCCATGTTCTCAGAATGTCTCATTATATGGTATTCCAGTCTATCTTTTGTTGTAAAATGCTTGTTGCACATGTTGCAGTGATACTGCCTCCGAGATATTACTTTAGCTCCGTCCGAATCTACCTGCAACGAGAGCCCGGGTCCTTCGCAGCTCGCGCAAGTTACCGCATCGTTTATTAAGTTGGGATCTACACCCCAAACGACTTCGCCGCATAAAACGCAATTTACAGACTTCATTTCAACGACCTCTTCTGCTATTACTTTTTTGAAAGCAGCGCTGTCAACGGCCAGGGCGTTTCCATCGGTGTCAACATCTATTTCTCTCGAACCTTTGTGTCCATACTTTACTTGGTGTCTGCTCAACAACGACTGCTTGTGGAAAAGCTTACCGCAAGTTGTACAAGCATATCGCTTTGTTCTTTTGTGCATGTACTGATAGTGGTCCCATAGCACGTTCTCGTTTGTAGATTCCCTCCCACACACCATGCATAGGCACACATCCATCCTTCCCGTTTTGTGTCTCTCCATATGAAATTCATAGCGTTCCTGAAGGACGAAACGCGCTCCGCAGTCTGAACATGTTATTTTTGGCCTAGATTTACTGATATCTGACAATTTAACATCACCGTCGGTCTCAGTCTGTCGAATTTGGTCCTGGCTGGTCACACGTTTTCCTCCTTTATGTCCGAATGTTTTTAAATGATAATTCAAATTAGCTCGTTTCACAAATGTCTTGTTGCAAGTCATGCAAGCGATGCGTTCTCCAGATTTATGCTGATACTGATAATGATCCCAAAGAATGTTTTCACTCTTGAATTGCTTACCGCAAATCATGCAAGAAAATATCTTGATATTGCCCAATTTATGTCTCTCCATGTGAAACTCGTAACGTTCGCGAAGCACGAAACGTGCTCCGCATTCTTCGCAAGTTGACTTTGTACATCGTTGATTATTCTCTGGCTGTAAAGCGTTTACGTTTTCAGACACAGTTTCACCACCTTCAGAATTATTGGAGTGATGATATCGATGATGTTCCCACAGATCATCTTCTGTTAAAAATTCTTCCTTACAAACGTTGCATACGAATTCATAAAAATTTTTGGTGCCGTGTCTTTCTACATGGAACAAGTACCTCTCATAGGAATAATATTCCGCTTCGCATGCTTCGCATTTAAATTTCGCGCGTTTTCTCATAATCTCATTGCTGCTGTCTTCCAGAGCATCAAGCTCTACAAATTCTCCAGTTATACCAGGGACTTCGAGATCAGAACTCGAGGAAAACAAAGCTTTTTCTAATGCATCAGATTCTAGTTTTCTCGTTATTGCCACGTCGTTAACAGCACTGCAGACTGGCGCTCTTTTTCTGATATCTCGAAGTTTCATTTTTCCTTTTTCTCTAGAGCTTATACTATTGCTGGAACCGTCATCCTCGGGATGTACGTTGCAAATTATCTTACTGGTAGATTTTAATGGCGTTAAAATATTTACAGTCGCACCAATTGCTTCAACATCATTGATATGATTTTCTTCAATGCCTGTATTCGCAGATTTCCCCGATGCTTTTCCTAATCTCGTGCCAACTCTTTTCTTGGCACTACAACTTCGTGAAGTATGAGCTTTGTTCTTAATAGTTTTTACAAAGGAATTAGGAGACGTAGATGCATCAGTTGCGATAAGGGAAGCCTGTGGCCCATTATAACAATTCTGGGCTTCATCAGTTCTCGTTATCCTCAGATCGACTTTACAGTTCGGACATTTATAAATTGCAATATCATCTTGAACTATTATAGTGTTTTCCCTGTTTCCATCAGCTTTACGTTTTAGCTTCACCCTTAGTAAGCTTCTCGATTTTGTTATACTGCATAATTTCTTTTCAGTTTCTTTGCAGACGGATATGAATTCATTAATGGCTTCCAATTTCTCATTGCATGCTGTACAAATGTGCTTGGACAACTGGTCGTCACGTGTAATCTGCAAGAGTACAAAGTATTTTTAGTCATTCACATCTTATACCGGGAGGATCTGTAAATCTTGCCACCACAATGTCATCAGTTAGGCGACCAAAGCTACATTCTAGGTATGTACTGCTATTTTTGTAGATATCCCTATCTGACTGATGGAATATACTTCAGCTGCTAAGCCAAATCATTTCAAAATTGCCAGATTCCACCCGGTATTGATATAATTTTTTGTATCTTATAATCTTGGCAAAAGTAATTATTGAAATAACTTTCCAACGCACAGAGACAAGAATTAGGTTACTGATTTTCTGGCTTATGTCTTGAAATTTGCTGAAAATTGGAATTGGGTCCTCAGTTTTAATACCACACAAACGGCACAGCAATCCATTACAAATAGGCTGAGCATTGGAATCTGTAAGAATATCAAACTTTATCAGGTTATAGCATACGGATTAGTTAATGAAATACGGAATAATAATGATAAAGAACAGAGCACAATACCTTTGCTAATCGAAGCTGCGGATTCTGGTAAATCTGGCAGTACAAATTCAACAGTCTCATCCTCGACCTCTGTGTTATCTATAATTATTTAACGAAATACCATAGATTCGATATCAGTAATGCTGCCTAATCTCTGAAAGTATCTCTAGCGTTGTTGTTCACTGATATGAATGAGTTTATTAATTGTATGTCACATAACATTTATCCCGCTATATGAGTACGGATTACAAGCATAAGACGATTGTTTGAAAGGCAAGCCTCGAAAGTTTTGTTGATGTATCAGAAATTGGGTTCGCTTGTTTTCAAATCTGTTACGCGTAACTATAATTGCAATCCTGAATCGAAGTTCATTTTAAGGTTTACCTATGTTTTGGTTGTCGGCAACAACTGAATCTTCAGTCAGCAGTTTTTTCTCAATAGACGTCACATCGAAGTGGATATCATTATCGTCCAATTTTTTCGTCAAATCTTTAAACTCTTCATTATCGCCCAGCGTCACGTTATCAGTCTCATTTACTTTTATAATGAAAGTCCTCATGTTCGACATTTGCGTTTCCACGTATTAGGGTATATTTAATTTCGAATTGCTGTCAGTGGTACAGAACGCGTTCAAACTTATGACGAAAATTTTGTTTTGTTCCATTCACAATCGGTCAAATTTTCCCCATCTAACTTGATCAAGCCACTGAGATCCGTATTCGGTTGCGAAGACGGGGCTGGTTATTTTTGGCAGCGGTTTATCCGGCCACGTTATCGTTGCCGTATTTGACAAAATACACAATCGCATCGTCCAATTACCGATGATCACCAATCCGTAAAATTTGAGGTTAATGTTAAATCCCAAAGTGTTGTTATTTGTGTTTACGCAAGTCTATGGTTTACGCAAACTGTTGATCGAAGACGGTTACCGCTGGGCAAATTTCGTGACCAGCTACTCGGCGGGTAAAAAACTTCTAACCTCTGTGGTTATAGGGTTGCAGGATACATTCCGAACTAGCCGGCAGCCAAGAAGATTAGAGCCGTTGGTTTTTGCCAAACCGTTCAGTCGATATTGCGACTGCTGTTAACACCATTGTACGAAAACGGTCTTCAAAACGGGTACTTAATTGTCGATCAGGGTGGCCCGAAGCGAACACATTGTGCAACGGGCAGTTTTGAATAAAAGCAAGAAGCCCGTGTCATTGAAGTACTCGCATACGAAGACCGCGGGTATGTACTACATACTGCTTCATACACTATCAATTTGTGATAAGCGCGCGAAAAATCTGTTTCGCGCGAAGAGGGCGCCACCAGCGATTGAAGCAACGGACCCAAAAACCGGAGCGCGAGCGATCAGTTTGTCAACCTGCTGGATCAGATCACCACCAACACCCGACGTGACGAGTCGTTGCGCCAAATTTAGCCAAACACTCGAGACTCACGTTTCGCGAGAATTAGTTTAGCCGTAAATAATAATAGATCCTTCCTTTCGTTTATGTAGTTGGAATATGGTAAGAGTGCGTACGACTTTTTTATGGTAACTGCATGTTGGTAAGGTAGGGCGCGGAGTGGCAGCCATCGTAGTTATTGGCTGGTACATACGTAAAACGTGCACGCGCAACTCAAGTCGCCAAGCAATCGGTACGTAAAGGTGAGTCTCTCTCTACTCTTCTTGATAATATAGGTCCAGTAGTGACAGAGATGACTGCATTGGACTGCATCATCGGCGGTTTGGGTTTGGTTGCAAGTCTGCGGTTGCGCGGCCGCTTCCTCCTCCGATCAGCTGTCAAAATAATATCCCAACATAAAAAATTATTAATACAAGTGTGAAATAATTATGGCGGTATCGCATGCAATAAACTGTGGAGATATTGTTCATCTTAATGTTGGAGGAACGAGGTACGGTTATAAATTCAGCAAATCATACTCAGAAAATACCCCTTTGTCTCTCTCTCTCTCTCTCGCTCTCTCTCTCTCTCGCTCTCTCTCTCTCTCTCTCTCTCTCTCTGTTTTCCCCCCTCTTCCTCTCCTCTTACTGTTTTTTGTTTTCATCAGTGTTTTCGAATAAATAAATTTACGCTATGGTGACACACGCGTATTATCAATTATTCAGCGCTTATTATTTAATTGGCTTCGGCTCAATTCGAACTACCAACCATGTGCCTTCAATTTCACTCACACTTGTCACTTAAGTGCTCAAATTTTCAGGTTCTCCACATCTCGCCAAACGTTGTCCTGGGTCCCCGACTCATTTTTCACGGCACTTCTGAGTGGCCGAATTTCCAGCTTACGAGATGAGACTGGAGCGCTGTTTATAGACAGAGATCCAAAAATATTTTCAGTCATTTTGAGTTACCTGAGAACAAGGGATATCGATCTGAAAAATGCAGATCTTCGTGCTCTTAGGCACGAGGCTGAATATTACGGCATTGCGCCCTTGGTCAAGCGATTAATGCTCTGTGAAGATTTATCCCAATCATCGTGCGGTGACGTTTTATTTTATGGCTACTTGCCGCCACCGAGTAAGTTCAAGTATTTTTCATCATTGTGAATTTGTTGTGAATATTAGGTAGTGTTAGCTATGTTATCCTGTCTCTTTTGTTCCTGCTGCTTTACGCCTTTATTGGAGTTGAAAAGTTTCCATTTGTTTGTCCTTTTTACCTGAGATGCGTTGCTAATATCGATGTTTGTTTCCAATCTGTCATCGGCGTTTATTTCATCTACTTATTTGATATATCAAACTAAAAGTGAGAGCTACAGGTGTATCTCGTCAGGTTTGACTGCGCAGTACAAAAATTTTCGTAGTACTTTCTCCACAGTATATCAGCGAAATTTACACATTAAGCAATAGTTGTTTCATTGTCTTGAAAATATTTGAATAGTTCAATCTTGAGCGTCTTCTTTTTTTTTTGGTCATAAACTAAAGACAATTGACAGTTTAATCGGAAAGCTAAGGAAACGAAACTAACTTGATTTTTTTTTTTTTTTTTTCTACTTTCAATCTTCAACCTTCCGGGTGCATCGTAGTGCGAATTTGCCCTAGCCGCACATGTATTTTGACGAAATATGATGTTCACTAGAGGGATTAATACTGCGAATAATAGCTTCAACTGATCAAATAAATTTTTTATTCCCACAGATATCCCTCTGCAAGAACCAGCCACAGCAATAACACCGGCCAATGATGTTTCTGTACATGGCAGAACAGGCGGCGTCCCGATGATTTCCAGAGTCGAGATTCCTAATAACCAGCAATCGATTATCGTCACATCGTGTTCTTCTAGTACCACTAATAGTAATGGTAAACTGCTGAAACTACTGAAAAACTTCCATCGCTAGATTTTTCCTACATTTTGAGTATTTAATAAAGACTCATCTAATCTTCTACGATCCACAGTGAATAATGGAAGTCAACAAAGTCAACGAGCTTCTCTTCCAACTCATGTACGTAATTCTTCTCTCGATTACCGAATCTCACAGCGAGGATTACCCCATACACGCACTCCGTCCCTAGATTTGAGGCATGTTAGAAATGGTTCAGCGGATCTGAACAAGATATTCAGAAATGACGTTGGTCTAGTGTTTGGTGGTCAGCAAGGTAAGTTTACTATCGGATTTAAGCAATTTTTCGTAGCTATGGGAACAAAAGGACAGTCACAGCAGTGAAAACACAAAGAACTGCAAAATATCTAACGATAAATTACTTCAAGTTTCAGCATGGGTCGATCCGTTGAGGGTGCAAATTATAAAGGCCCACCACAACTGGATAGTCATTGCTTACGCACACTTTATAACTTGCTACCGTTTAAAAGATTCGTCCGGTTGGCAGCATGCATTCACAAGTCCTCATATCGAATCAATAATTGAACGAGTAGCAATAAATGCTAAAATGGGTAGCGGCACAGATGGTAAAATGGTTGCAATTTCATACGGAAGTCAAGTTCGACTGTGGAGCGTGTCGGAGGAAGGGATAAAGACAAATATCGGAACATTCAATCTGAACGTTCGTGTTGAATATCTATTTTTCATTGGTAGCCAGTTGGTTGCCCTTTCTTCGACTGGGAAAATTGGAGTGTGGCATGCCATGACCCACCACTGGCAAATACAAGATGTTGTTCCGATATCGTCTTTTGATACAGCTGGTTCATTTCTGTTGCTCGGATGCAACAATGGATCCATTTATTATATTGGTAGGTTCTCACTCTTAGTTCTCAGCCCAGTTTTACAATGCTAGTCTTGTGTTTATGAGACTCACGACTCATATTTATCTATTAATGTTCTAGATATGCAGAAATTTCCACTCAGAATGAAGGACAATGATTTATTGGTCACTGAGCTCTACCGTGATCCCAGTCATGATCCGATCACTGCTATTTCTGTTTATCTTACACCAAAGACCAGTAAGTTTTATCAACATGTCAGTTGATTTATTTTGTAGAATTAAGCAATCATGTGCTGTACTCACTGTGTCTCATTTGCCGCAACTGACATGACGTGTTGATACTTATTTCAACGATGATCCAGTGGGCTATACTTAATCCAATTAAGGTTAAGCATGTTGTTCACCCTAATTAGAGATTGAATACAGTAATCGAGAATTCTGCTTAAATACGTAAGATAGTGCTGTAAACCTTGAGTGAGCGAGTGCAGAAAATGACGGGCCGAATAATTGATGCATTGTTCTATACATGAATACAATAGTAGCTTCGAATTTTATGGCCAGTGGCTGTACGTCGTATAAAGTTTAGTCTTTAGTTTTGACGTTCGCATATTTTTCGTTGATAATCATAATTTCACCATCATCGTGTTTGGTCATGTTATCTCTATGTTCATGAGAATCGTCAGTATCATCCCATTATACGTATCAGAATATCGACGTCATTATACTAACCAATTGCAACATGTATTCACGCTTGATAGTGTGTATAAGAAATCACATTGCTATAAGTGTATTATAACAAAGTCCCAAAGATTAATCTTATGATTTGCCTTGCGCTCTCCCAAAATACCTTTATCATTACTATTATTATTCGAGCATTTGCAAGATTCTCTATAGAAATATTACATATTACATTGTTTCCTTCATATTTTCATACCGTACAACTGGATTCATAGCACAAGGCAAGTATATGATATGGGTGTTCAGGAATTACAAGCGTTGTGTATACAAATACAAAAATCGTATTATTGAAAAGCATGGACATTACGCATACATCTTTGGAGACGACCGAGTGTTACTGCACCGTTAATGTTACCCTTAGGCGTAGCTTTCCCTCCCTCTCAAGGGGTTACCGTTTATTTTTCTACATCGCTATTCAGAGAATCGTCTCCGCATCATCGTAGAGTACACCATCTTGGAAAGAATCCTCATTGTCTTTCAAATAATTTTCTGGGTTTAACTTCAACATAGATATTATATCTGAAATATAAATCTTTCCATAAAAGTTGGTATTCAATGTGCTTGTCCAGTTGTACGATATTGTGCCATATCAATCCCATCATCACAAGGTCTTAACGGAGTGTGTCCATTCTCATGTTCTTTACATCTGTTTGCCTATTGGTTTTTTTCATCATTATAGTAGCCTGCTTGCTCTCCCTATTCATAGCCTTATGTTACATGCCAGCATCTGAGAGGGGGAGGGAAGGTAACAAAAATCAAAAGTATATTCGCTTTTACACAGATTTATTTGTACCTGTATTATACATCGTTTCTTAAGAAAATTATTGAATCGCCATAAAAAAAATTATCTACACTCCGACTTTCACTCATTTTGCAGAAAGATTTTTTTATCATATGTTTAATTACTATCTCACAGCTTCACCATAACGTAGTTTACAATTATTGACCAACTATGGACTCACGCATGGTTTTTTTTCGCTTCCTTATTGATTGTGCAATACATTGCAGCTGTCGTTGCAAACTAAATGAAAGGATTTACACTTACAAATATCAGCGTGCACGCGAGTTCCTCTTTTTTTTTTTTTTTTTTTTTTTTTTTAATGCAGGCACCGCGTTTTTATGATAAATTCATTAATGTTTGCGTGTCAGCTTGTACCCTGTATCTGTCGTTCATCGCTGTATGATAATATGCATATTTATCGTGAGCTAGTACCTAGGCCCCCATTAATTTCTTCTCAATCATCTCTACTTTTTTGTATTGAACACACTGAATTTTCATGTATAATATAATTTCGAAAATTTGATCAAGTAAATAATTTCGATTTTAGAAACGACTGATACGCTTTACTAATGATATATTATTACCAGAAGATTTCCTGTACCTTCTCACAGGTCTGTGTGGGAATTGGATTGAAATTGCTTACGGTACAAAATCGGGGAGCGTACGCGTTATCGTACAGCATCCTGAGACTGTCGGTCACGGACCTCAACTCTTCCAAACATTCACTGTCCATCAGAGTAGCGTTACTAAGGTATTCAAATTCAAGAAAACTAACAGTATGCCGCCTTGGAACTAAGATTACCTAATTTTCCATATTCAATTCTGCTAATTCTTCATTGCAGGTTACACTGTCAGAAAAGTTCCTGGTATCTGTATGCTCTGAATACAATCACGTTAGAAGTTGGGCAGTAACAAGATTTCGAGGTATGATATCCACACAGCCAGGGTCCACTCCAGAAGCTAGTTTTAAGATAGTTTCACTCGACGCTGTTGAACCGTGCGTTAGTTACAACGCTGGCAACGATTTTGGTACGTAACTAATCAAAGTACATTTTTTTTTACGGATACCTACAGAGTCAGTTCACTATTCAAATCATGTACATTTTGTAGGTCCGTTTGGTGAACAGGACGACGAACAAGTATTTGTGCAAAAAGTTGTGCCGGAAACAGATCAACTGTTTGTGAGACTCGCTTCCAATGGCAATAGAGTTTGTGTGATTGAATCGGTAGATGGTAGCGTTATAAGTTCATTCTGTGTCCATGAGTGCGAAGGATCCAGTCGCATGGGATCTAGACCTAGGCGGTTCATTTTCACCGGTCATTCTAATGGAGCCATCCAGATGTGGGACCTAACTACTGCCTTAGATTTGTGTTCTAAAATTGACCAGGGTAAAGTTATTTTTACTTTTATTCTTTAACTTTATTCTATATAATCGTGCGGTTTTAAATATGCTGTGCAAAGGTTTATACATTAGATAAGTCAGATTTTCTTGATACTGTCACTATGGAGACTCGCAGCGTCTCATTGAAATATAATATTTCAGTGAAAAAAGTTAACGGCGGCCCGACACCGGAAGAATTATGGAAATTACTGGACCAATGTGATTTGAGCAACAGTCACTGCTCGACTCCGTGCATCAGTCCTTCTCCGTCGCTAATATCAGCTGGAACTCGAATTAAGGCAAGCAATGTACTATTTTTAAATCAATCTCAACATCTGGAACCTCCCAATGGTTCCAGTCAGCTTACGTGAATGCAAATATCAGAAATAACACCAGGGATGGTGAAAATATTTGCCAGTCAAACTTAATCATTGAATAGAGAGTTGTATTTGAGTTGAAACGCAAACTTTGGCCAGCTGGTTTTTTTTTTATCTGGAGCAAGTTTTCTGTTTGCACTTGATCGTCTTTCTATCATCACTGTTACTCAATCTATATGATTCGTAATTTAATATTTCGTTTATTAACAATTAGTTGATCTTATCTTCAACTTTATTTGAAGTTCCTACAGCATCTATACGTTTATCGATGTGAAGTTACACTCGAATTATAGTTGATCTTTAACATATTATCATTATTATTATAATTTTTAAATTACGCGCCCGAATCTGAACTAGTCTTTCAAAAATTAAAGAATCCCCCCTCCCAAATTACCCGTCATATGGCGTACCGCTCCGCCGTCGTTGGTAATTACAGCCGCGAGTAACTCGTGTGTAACTTCTCGAAGTGAAGTGCAATATCTTTTCTAATAATGAAATCCAGAGGAAAGTAATTAAAAATTAACACTAGACTCAATATGTTGCATTTCGTTACTGGATCGTTGCTGAACGCAAGAGCGTCAGAGATAGTCATTTTATGTGGTATCCGCATAAGTAGCCGTCTCTCTTACTAAAGGGTCAGCGTTCAGGAATCAATAAATGACCCCATGTGTATAAGAACGTCCTCATCACACCAATGGGTCACTATGCATTCATGGTATATTTTAAATAATTTATGTTGATAGGACAAAGATAATGAATATCTTATGATTCGCTATGGAATAATATTATAGCCTAATTTTCTTGGTCTTCGATGCAATTAAAAAATGATGGTAATGCTGAGTTATTTTTCAGTTGGTTGCATGTACTTTATTGGCGCGTAGCGTTTGTACTATTTTTCAAGTCAAAGGTACAAATATTCATACAATGTTTTTTTTTTTTCTACAATATATAGTTGAAGGTCTTGACGTTTGCTTGATAAATGAACTTCTGAATGATTTTCATACCAATTATGAACGGAGGATGATGTTCTCATTGTAACAAACCATTAAAATGGCATCAAATGTATAAAGTTTTGATAAATAGTTATACTGATATATTTTTGTTATATTTATCTCAAAGACATGTATGGTATAGGTAGAATTGCGCAGCTAGAAATTCCTTGTGTAATCATACGTACATACAACGTGGTAGCAACGAATAGCGATCTTTATTGCATTTAGTTTTCAAATAATTTCTAGGTTTAGTTGAAACTCCACTTCAGGACAATGCGTTGTATTTATTGCCGATGCTTGAGGCATTTTTAACTCCGCGACTCTGAGTAAATGTATAATAACAATAGAATATTATATAATAATGCTGTTGTAATTATCTTCTCTGTGATCTAAATAAATTAAATGCAGTTTTCTACTACTGAAAATTTTCTGGGTTCAAACAGAGCATAAATATATTGAATTTATTTAAAAACGTTTATTTATTATTTATCAACATTTATATTAGGTAGATTAAAAAATAGTCATACCTTTTGCACCAACATTATCTAGATTTGTTTGAAAATGTCAATGTCACTTCACAATTATTTAGTCTATTTAAACACCTATGTACTCCTACACCCGTTTTCCAAGACAAGGGTATACGAACCATTCTATAAGTATTTATCAATAATTCATATCTTCGAACATTCGCCTGAAGTAAATTTTATTCTGCACTGATAACAATAACGAGTGAATAAGCCTGGTTAAAATGCGATCAATTATCACAGGACTTCCACTGTTTGCTTGATTAAAACAGTGACATAAGCGGTGTAATGAAGTCCCTGTTATCACATCAGCTGTTCAACTTACTTTTATTTTACACGATCGAATTATGGATGTACCTGTGTATAACTATGCTTGGGACTGGAAGAAGAAAATCTCTTCCATGTTTGTGTATAAATAACCGAATCATTTACAGGCACTGTGGTGATATATTTTTCTATACACGACGAGATTTAATTTGGAAACTGTTATTCTAGAAAACATTCTCGTATTATTCGCCGCATGTGCCTTGTGCAGGAACAATATAAACTCGCAGGTCCTATAAGGATTTTGAACTATATGTCAAATTGTACGTCTAAATACTGTGTTTATGGTATTATAAAGTGATATGGAAGACATTGAAGATTTAATCGTTAACAACTATCAGAAAGTGTGAAATGCGAATTATACTAATAACTTTAGTACCTAATTACATCAGTTTATTGATGTGTACGTTGAAGAAAATTTGTTATGAAATAACATTGAAATTTGTTGTAAAAAGAAAAAAAGATAAGAGCAAACGAAAAAAGTTGATTAGATCAGTGTACGTAATTCATGTAATACAGTGATTTTATTATGCACTAACTACTTCAAAGTGGATCAATATGCCAGAACAATTTGTTGCTGAACCAAGCAGGATTTGTCATAGGTGTCAACAAAGAACACCACCCGATTACTCCGGCAAAAAATAAGCTGAGCAATATTTTTCTTCTCGCTGGATCCTTGCAAGCCAAAACTTCGGTGAGATCTGGAAATCCCATGTGGTTGCAAAATGCGTGGGCTGTAAATGGTGCTATGTAATGACCTGTGAAAAATGTTGAGGAAAAAGATTGAAGAGTGCAGTTGAGCGTGTAAAATTAATGTACAATATGTATTTGCTTGCGGTGCGAGAGGAATGTTTATTACTAACCAGTTTTAGCAAATAGAAATGCTGCGTAGGCACCAAACAGTGTTGTGTAAACGAATTGAAAACCTACAAAACAAAAAAATGTGTTGAAAATTGAAACATTATAAGGTAACAAATTATTTCAACTGTGCGATGAAATACAAAACTTACACTAGCATTTCTAGTTCAAATGATGTACCGAAATACTCACTGCATAACTTAAGAGCATCTTGAAAGTTTACACCCGCCCTGATCATTTCAATAACGTGATGAAAATGTGCAACGCCAAAGAACAATGGGCATATGAAAATAGCGGTAGTAGGTTTATAACACTCTAGAAGTAGCGGCAGCATACAGGCTCTGAAAGTCCATTCCTCGGATAAAGGAGCGACAATTCGGTTCCGCCACCATATGAGCGATCTAATATTTTTTGTAGAGTGCATGGGTGCTGCAAAGGTGAAATTGAAAACAAAGTTGAATCAATTGTTCGTTAACATATGAAAATTTTATATTTAGCGTTCCCAAACTCACCGGCGTATAATTTCCATGGTCCATTCAGTACCTGGACACTCAGTGGCCCCAAGAACAATATCATGGTTAAAAGCAGCGGTAAAACAGCCGCTTGAAATAAACCGACCAATTTTATGCCCAGCAGTTCCCAAATGGTAGTCTGAAGTTTGTTTAATTATTTACATGTGATGTTGCTCAAAAACAGTGCCAATGAAACGAAATAACGTACCTTTTGTAACATGGATCTGCTTATTCCAAAGTATACGAATAACGGGGACACAAACATCATGATAAAGGCGCTGAGAAATCTTTTCTTAATCGTCTCATTATGCTCTCTGTAAAAAATAGATTATAGTTCATCTCCATTTCCTCTATAGTTCCTCCCCATAAGTTTGAGATCAATTTTTCAGCGCGCGTCAGGAAATCGAAGTTCGAATTATCGGGAAGAAACGCGGAGCGCCGATGCGACAATGTGGGAGGGGGGGAGTTTTTCGTCGATTTCTTTGACTCTTGTTGAATGAAAATTAAACAACAGTGTGCGATGTGTAGAGGCTTCCGGGGGAGGGGGGAGGCTGGCTGGCTTTCCAAGGGCTAGTGGGTGCAACCTGATTTGGACGAGTTTAGCAGTACGCGCGTCGATTCCCGCATTCGTACCGTGTGCGTGTCGCGTGCGTGCTGTGATTATGACGATTGAACGACGCGGAGTGTCGTTAAAAGTAAAACGAATGTTGTAGGGGAACGAGTAAATGAAAGTCGACGCGACAAAATCCAAACGAGGCTTTCATCGGCCATGAAAATTTACTCATAGTTGATCGTGAAAATTTGTGCACCGACAGACGAGTGAGACGGGGGCCCGAGCAAGAATCCGGCGGCTCTCTGGGACACGAAACAGTTATACATTTTCTTCGTGGTCCGTTGTTAAAGGGCTAGTTCTATGTATGTACATACATCGTGCGGCTGAGGCGCGAGGGCGTAACGATGATATACGCAGCTACGGGTAGGCTCGCGAATTAATTTTACCTATGGTACGGCGAATTCCATATGTAGAGACTGGCTACGTAGACGACAGATAACGTGAAACATGACAAAATCGCGGTGGTGCGAGAAAAATCTGTATTTTCCTCGGTCTCCACCATACTGACGTTCGTTGAATCACGTGACACGCTATAGCGGATAAAATCGTATCCGATTGGCAGTCGCGCAGTAGTCGTCCGTGTAGTGAGAAGATGGCCGCCGTGCTCGATGGATGTGTCGCCATTGTTTAGTGTATAGTTTTTCCCCGTTTTTCTTATAAAATAATCGGGATACACCTAACTTCAAGATGCCGAGCGCGTCATTCACATCGTCACGTAGCTACGTCCGCAGATCCCGGAGGAAAGGCGCCAACAGAATCCCGTTACCCTCTAGAACAACATCGGGTATGTAATAGAACGGGGCTATAGGCGGCTGCTGCTACTGCTGCTCCTCGTAAGGTTCGCGGCTTAGCTCGCTCGGCTCGTCGTTCAGCTTGCGTTTCGCTCCGACTCCTTTCCTGCCTACTCAACTAACATCGATTCTCCTCTTTCCTATTCTCATCGTCTATTCTCATTGTACGATCTATTATTAAATATTATCCAATGTCATTTCTCCGATTACCAACGAGTTCGTACAATATCCGATTTGCATGGACATTTGTCACACTATGTACCTACTTACATGCATACGATCATACTACTACTAAATCGGCATTCCCTCCCTAATCTCGATTACAACGAGCAGAAAAATTAATATACTACATATGCAGCAAAGCATATTATGCGTATCTACATACATACGTGTGTATCGATGTAACGTGAAAGAGCAACAAAGAGAAAAGCTCCCCAAAAATGTCGATTATCATCATCCACACCCAGAGGTGTACCCGACGTAACTATATTTATTTGACGTCTATTCCATTTATACCAAGCTACTTTACCCTTCTGGAGTGTCATATAAATATTCACGCTGCATGGATTATTCGATTTTCCTAACTGGAATTTCAGAATCGTGTAATCCGGCATTTTTAAATGCCAATCATGTCACGTGAAATCGATCACAATTAATATTAATTTGCCATACAAAAACTATACAATTATAAAACGATAAGAAAACGCTGCTTCTGCCTTAATTCTAGGTAGCGTGTGTCTGCAACGAAAAACGTCTGTATGCTAATGAATTTTTTAGCATATGCTGTAGTTACAGCAGATGTGCCACAGAATTCAATTTCATTTATGTTAAATTTCCACTATCTATACATTGTGCCACTACTGCTTTGGACAGTGGATTGAAATATATTTCAATGTATAAAAATAACCTTTCCATTGCGTTATTCCTTGATGTAAGAGATTTACACTTCCCATTGTTGCTGCCGTGTTTTTTATCTGCGCTGCTCTAAGAACAGCGTTCTACGTGTGTGTGTGTGTGTTTTTTTTTTCCCCATACATAACTTATGGTTATCTCATCTTATTCACTGAGGACTATGAATTAAATAAGAAACTTCATTTGCCTTGTAGGGACAAGATTAACTTCAAATCTCTATATTGAAAAATTCTATCATCGTGGATACGTGTTCTACAATCGCCAGAGACGCCGTCAATATTCAAGAAGCCTGATCGGTGCTTCCTAAGTTATAAAATTTATAATATTTATCAAACTGATTTATCTATTGAAATGATTCGATCTAATTTTGTACGATGATCAAAATAGTGATGGTTTTTTTTTTATGAGAGTTCAATTATCGAATAAATCGGTGCAAAACTTATCGCATTAGAGCCAAGTCGTGTGCTCATACAAGAACAAGCAAGACGAGATGGAGAGACCAGTTCTTTTCTTTAAATATTTATTTTATAAATATTCGAAATCCATAGCTGTATCAATATCCTTCAAATATTAAGATCTAAAAATTTCATGCTCACTTTCTCAGCCGAACCATGCGAGCTACCGTGTCCAGCTTCAAATCCAATTCCTTCAGGAGGCGGGGGTGTAGGAGGAGGCAGAGGATCTTCGCCTAGTGTTTCGGGGATAGCCGCCCCTTCTCCGTCTCATTCGCACTCGTCACCCTACGATCTTCGCCGTAAGAGTCCCCCGCATCCGGATCCTGCACCTGGCACGAGTTCAGCACTACCACCTCCCGGAGGAAGCAGTATCGCCGCTGCTCTTGGAACCTCATCTTTACCAGCCAGAAAGCGACCTAGGAGAACGTGCTCACTTTCAACCGATGGTAGGCAATGAATTGTTCTTCTTTTCTTCAAATAAAGATTACAAATCCCTTCTTTTACTCGCCATCGATGTAAAACTGTATTGCATTATATTGCTGAGCAGGAGTTTAGCAATTGTCACACTGAACCTGGCTGCTAGCTTCAGCTTCATTAGCAAACTTTCAACTTAATCCGGTTATACATGTATTCTCTTTTTCAACTCTGTGTTAACACTGAGGTTACTTAATCGCTTTTACCTTATTTCAAACTAAACATAAATTGAAGGGGTAATGTTTAAATGATCACTAGAGGAAAATTGAAAATCAATTCGTACTTTTTCATTATATTTCTAAAAATATTCATTTATTTATTTCACTCTGCGGTAGGCACAAATACAAATACAGCTGCACACTACCTACAGTACGAGTTGCCGGATGAGGTGCTGCTGACGATATTCAACTACTTAATGGAACAAGATTTGTGCCGTGTCTCGCAAGTGTGTAAACGTTTTCAAGCGATTGCGAATGACACGGAATTGTGGAAGTCGTTGTATCAGCAAGTTTACGAGTATGATTTGCCACTGTTTAATCCGGCACCTTGTAAATTCGAATTTATCTCGCCGGACGAATCAGATTATTCGAACCCCTGGAAAGAAAGTTTTCGACAGTTGTACAGAGGAGTGCACGTCAGGCCTGGTTTTCAGGATCTTAAATTCAAGGGTAGAAATCTCCCATATTTCAACACTGTACAAGGGGCTTTAGACTTTGTTGAAGAATATAGGAGTAGCAATGGATCGACGCCAAATGCGAACTCAACTACCAATGTTCAAGGTAACTGTTGCATCAATAATTCGCAAGGCACCGAGGAAACGCCCCTGCACCTAGTATTTTTACATGCCGGGACATACCGTGGTGAATTTCTCATCATTGACTGCGACGTAGCTTTGATAGGAGCTGCCGCAGGCAACGTCGCCGAGTCTGTTATTTTAGAAAGAGAATCAGAATCGACAGTCATGTTCGTTGAAGGTGCTAAACGTGCGTACGCAGGCCACCTCACTCTCAAATTCACACCTGATGTAACCAGCACTGTACAACATCATAAACATTACTGTTTGGAAGTAGGCGAAAATTGTAGTCCAACGGTCGATCACTGCATTATTCGTAGTTCAAGCGTCGGTAAGTTATTCAGATTGACACGAAACTCTCCAACCTTGACACTATTGTCCTTCATTGATATTAATATATGAATTTTGATTAAACAGTTGGAGCAGCGGTCTGTGTGTCGGGTGTTGGAGCAAATCCTGTGGTGAAAAATTGCGACATATCTGACTGCGAAAACGTTGGCCTGTATGTAACGGACTATGCCCAAGGCACCTATGAGGACAACGAAATATCCCGAAATGCACTGGCGGGGATTTGGGTGAAAAACTACGCGAATCCGATTATGAGAAGAAATCACATCCACCATGGTAGAGATGTTGGGATATTTACGTTTGATAACGGCCTAGGATACTTTGAGGCGAATGATATTCATAATAATCGAATCGCTGGTTTTGAAGTCAAGGCGGGTGCTAATCCGACCGTTGTGCACTGCGAGATACATCATGGTCAAACGGGCGGCATATACGTTCATGAGAACGGTCTTGGACAATTCATCGACAACAAAATTCACTCGAACAATTTTGCTGGCGTTTGGATAACATCAAATTCTAATCCAACGATTCGTAGAAATGAAATATACAATGGTCATCAAGGTGGGGTTTACATATTTGGCGAAGGCCGTGGCCTTATAGAGCATAATAACATTTACGGCAATGCTCTCGCCGGGATACAAATCCGGACGAACTCAGATCCGATTGTCCGACACAACAAAATTCACCATGGACAACATGGTGGTATATATGTTCATGAAAAAGGTCAAGGTTTGATCGAGGAAAACGAAGTTTACGCCAATACGTTGGCCGGGGTTTGGATAACGACGGGATCAACTCCAGTTTTAAGAAGGAATCGAATCCACAGTGGCAAACAGGTCGGAGTTTATTTCTATGACAATGGTCATGGGAAATTGGAAGACAATGATATTTTCAATCATTTGTATTCTGGAGTACAGATTAGGTATGATTTGAGACTGAGAATTTCGTTATTTATGCTACATATAACAAATTATTGACAAAGATTCTTCCTTTCAGGACTGGGAGCAATCCTGTCATTAGAGGGAACAAAATATGGGGTGGACAAAACGGTGGAGTCCTCGTGTACAATAGCGGTCTAGGCCTTTTAGAACAGAATGAAATTTTCGACAATGCCATGGCAGGTGTTTGGATTAAAACTGACAGTAATCCAACGTTAAAAAGGAATAAAATATTCGATGGAAGAGATGGCGGAATTTGTATATTCAATGGGGGAAAAGGTTTGTACCCTGAACTCATTTGTATGTGTACTTTCGGAATTAAGCCTCACTGTTTTAACGTTGTCCAAATAACAGGTATACTCGAAGAGAACGACATATTCCGAAATGCGCAGGCTGGAGTTCTAATTTCAACCCAATCGCATCCAGTCCTTAGGAGAAATCGTATTTTTGATGGATTAGCCGCAGGAGTCGAGATAACGAACAATGCGACCGCCACATTGGAGTTCAATCAGATCTTCAACAACCGATTTGGAGGTCTTTGTCTCGCCAGCGGAGTTCAGCCAACAACTAGAGGTAAAGGTCGAGCCGATTCCATACTTTTTTTCCTTATGGTTTGCAAAGATTATGCACTGCCAGTTAATCTCCTCGATAATCGTAATTCTTACATTACGTTTTATGCCCTGTAGGTAATAAGATATTCAACAATCAAGACGCAGTGGAGAAAGCTGTCGGTAATGGCCAATGTCTTTACAAAATTTCATCGTACACGTCGTTCCCGATGCATGACTTTTACCGTTGTCAAACGTGCAATACGACAGATCGTAATGCTATCTGTGTAAATTGTATAAAAACTTGTCACGCTGGCCACGACGTAGAATTCATCCGGCACGATAGGTGAGTGGTATTATTTTATTTGAAAACCCCCGAAATCATGACTCCATTTCAGGCGATTCTCCCGAGCGTCTCACCGACGAATACATTCCACATTCTCAGTACCAAAAATTCTTGTGCACAGATTTTTTTGCGACTGTGGAGCTGGAACCTTGAGTAACCAGTGTCAGCTGCAGGGTGAGCCGACGCAGGACACCGATACTTTATATGATAGTGCTGCACCCATGGAGTCACACACGCTCATGGTCAACTAGATGTAGCTAAAGTGAACCAACTGGTCCCAAATCCGTAAGTTAGATGGATCCGTTGAGATGAACGTGCAGTAATAACAATAGTAATCTGTTGTCGAGTTCTTTGATATCATTATTATTATTATTAAACTCATGAAAATCCCAATATCGACAGAGTTATTGGCAAACTGAATAATTAAAGCTTTACCAAATTCCAAATGACATGCCCAACTATTTGGAAAGACCGTGCGATTCCTACTATTTTACTAATTATTTCTTGTTAAATTTCACTGAACACTTATTTTCATCGTCACATGAATTTTACCATTTTTAATGTTTTTATTTATTTACAATAGATTATATGCGTACGCGTATTTAATTCCAATAACTTTGTTATATCATATATCTAAATACAGCATTGTATTCTTTCAACCAAAAGTTGTGCATTATCAATGGTATTGAGACACATTAAGAGAAGAGAAGCTACCAGAACCAAGAGCTCCTCTCAGTTGTTGCTTCTCTTGATAGTGGAATAAAATATTTGTATATAAGCATAATTTGAATACAAGTAGAGATTTATTGGTATATTCAAGAACATTGAAATTTACATTGTCGTTAACACGCAACGAATGGTTGTTGGTTATATGATGCTAAAATTTTCTAAATTTTACATAAACGTTTCAAAATATAATAACGATGATGAAGAACTCTGTCGCAGTCAGTTTTGTATCCATAAAAATAAAATACCTAATTGCACAATGAGAAAAATATCGAGTTTGAAAACTGAAAACTGAACTGATACACATGACGCAGCCTGAGGTAGCTAATTCCTTCTAAACATAATGAAAAACGATAAGTGAATGCAAACGAAGGGAAACTGAAACAAAAGAACAACAGAAAACATAACTCATCAATATTAATTAAAAGTGTATGTATCATACCTATGCAAGCACGTTTCTTAATGAATGTAATCTATATATTAATTTTTATTAAAGGTAATGAGTGAAATGTGATGTCTGTATACGAGGAAGGTATATAAATCAAACAGTAAATACCATTTGGTTTATAACAGACTTTGCCAAATGGTTGTATGCTGTTGTGGTATTTTTTGTAAACTGTAGCTTCGAGTTTATAAATAATCTGTTGACAGTGACCTGTTCGAAAGAACGAGATTACGGAGGTGTGTGCAAAAACAAGAAAAAACGAGTGATAAAGAGAGAAAAAAAAAAAGAGCAAAATCTAGAATTCCACAAGATGCTTAACTGTGTATATACTATAGTGGCAAGCATCTTGCTAATAATATTGAGAAACTAAAGACAACTTTGAGCAGTTATCTGTATAAAACATTTTGTTTCCGAACGAAGAAACGTATTTTTGCAGTGGGGTACCACCGAAAACTAAACCGTCAAACAATGCCATGTACCCGAACAATTACAATCGGAAGATGCGTCTCGTCTCGTAATTAGGGGAGAGATCTACGACTTGCATTACCATGTTGTACTAAATCTTTTTCTACAATCAATACAACAGAAGTGCTGTGCACAAAACATTAAAAAGCAAGTAAAACATTATAATTTGGTAAAATAATCCCAGCAAACGTTTACGCATTGTAGGGGTAATATTTTTTCTTTTTTTCCCCCTTTCCCGCCCCCGAGGAAGTATGCTACATACGTACGATGTCCAAAGATAGAGTGGTAATAAATAACGAACAAAAACGTTACATGATAAAGGAAAGTAAATAATCAAATAATCAAAAAAGGGATGGAAAAAAACTGATTAAATGAAGACATTGATTCTAAAATAAAATAAATAAATGAATGGAGTATCTTATATGAAACAGTAAAAAGTTAAGAGTATACATTTGATTAAAAATATATATTCTCTTGTGTTAAATAAGATGGATTAAAGCAGCTGAATGAAAAAAAAGGCAAAGTGCATAATAGAAGGATAAGAATTAAGACAAAAAGTATTTAAACTATTTAATGATTTAAACGAAAATGAAGATATTGGTGTGTACCGGTGAGAAAAAAAAACAGCAAATCATCAAACAATAAACTGTCCGCAGAACAGTGAATCTCGAGTTGTTAAGAGTGATCCAACTGCTTTAAAAACATTGTTGTTGTTATTATTATTATTATTATTATTATTATTATTATTATTACGTTTAATATAATGTTCTGTCGTAACTCTCGTAAGAGGAGAATACCCTATGATACGAACAAGCGCCTATTAGCCATGCCCCCTCCTCCCAGACCCTCGCCCCTGCCACTCTCATTATGTGTCCAGGGAATCCAGACACACACACACACACACACACACACATGTATATGTATGTATAATTCAATAGATAAGAAGTCTGTGTCTACAGAGTCTGGAAGATCTGGAAATTGGGCCAGAATTTTTTTTAATCTTAAAAACTTGAAAATAGCCTGGTATCTCGTTACAAGCCTTGAATTTTTCTGGGACATGCGAATTACATTATTTTTGCACTTGGCGTACGCTTTTAAATCAATTTTCGGCAAGATAAGATACGTTCTTTCAAGTGCAGAAATAGACGGAGCAAACAGGAGCCTCTTCTGGTTCCTGCCTCAACTTCTGGCTTTCTCTGCTCTTCTTTTGGGACTGGTGCGACTACGTCTGTCAGTTGCTACTGTCTTTATTTCAATTTTTTCTACTAAAGCCTGTATAAAACTTGTAGAGACGGGCTCTTTTTGGTTTCTAGGATATTCTCTGTATGAAGCTGAAGCTAGCGGCCAAACGTGTTGAACTTTTTGGAAATAGAACAATGCAGTTCCGTTATATCCTCATAATTTTATGAAAGTATCGGGTTTCAAGGTATTTTACAGAGTTTTGATTTTTGGATTTTATTACCTTATTCAAATGAACGTCAAAACGTTTGGTTGCTACTTCTGGCTGCTAGGCTTCAACCTCCTATTTTCCCTTCCACATCGAGGTGTCGGGGACCCAGTGGTTGCCGCATCCTAAACACTATCATTGTTACTAAATTTCAGTCAACAATAGCTTGTATTTAGTTTGACAATCTCATCCTCATTACCCATCTGAATTTCAGTTTCTCAAACATCTTATGTGTAAGTGGCTCGAATTTTTTTGTTGCAAAATGGTTTGACAAACCTAACAGAAAAGCCTGAAACTTCGTACTCCAAACTCTGTACATTGATTACAGTAATTGTATGTAGCACATTTTGTATTCTAAGTATCTGCCAAGTGGTAAAGATAAAAGCTACTTTTGGCATTGAATATTGTCCGTTGGTTTTAAAAGTAACGCCAAGTTGTTGTAAACAATGTATAAAATTCTCTGTAGTGTTTTTAGAAACATGTAAGACAAAAAAAAAAAGAAAAAAAAGAAAAAAAAACAAACAAGAAGACAAAGACTCCAGAGGAAACTTTTATCAACGATCAATGAAATACGTTTTATAGAAGATAATCGTGAAATGAAAAAGACGAATAGAAATCGTATATTCAGAAGCAATGCAGGTGTATGCCGGTATATTGTTATTTTGTTTTTAAACTTTATAATGGATTGAAAAATTTTCAACTTTATGTAAAGAAATTTTAGTAGGGAAAACTTAAAGTAGAATATCTGTTGTTTTTTCCATTTCTGTATTGTATAACAATATTAATTTGTTTTTGATGTGGTATTTCGTGGGCGACTAGCTAAGAATATATTTTCAAAATCGTCAAATATAAAAACCATTGTTGACTTTAATCATACTATGCCAATTGTAAAATGATACAATAGTAGACAATATTTTGTTCTCCCTATCCCAAAGATGAGGACATGATGAAATGAAGTTTTCCAACAGTAGTTACCTATAATCCGTAGCCTTAAGCATGACGACCGACAAGTGATAATTAATATCATCCACATTGATTTGTGCCGCGGCTATGCATATGAATTTTAAGTGATTACAGCCTCAACGATCGACTATAGACCATGGCATCTGCTACTCAATTCATTTCTTCCATTACCTTCCGAATATACCTGGTTAATTATACTCACCCATGTATTTGGTGACTTGCAAATTTGACATGAACAAAAACGAAAAGCAACAGAAAAATAACTTTAAATGGCACTATTAATATGACAAGTAATTCTGCACAAATAGAAACTACGACTACGACTACTACTACTACTTAAAATTAGTCAAAGCCAACTGACACTACTTCCAATGAAATTTTATAATACGTCGTTATTAACATCCAGTGCAGTACCGATTCAGACAATATTCAAGAACTTTCTTACTGTGTGGCAAATTTCTAGAATGGCTGTTTTTTTATAGTTGATCAAATGTCTGTTTCCAGAGATCAAAGCATTGTTATTCATTATTTTTTACTGCAGCAAGATTCTAATACTTGTGTTTATATTTGTTGAACGCACTAGGGTAAGATTTAGTAAACAATGTGGACACGCCATGTTTCAATCCCCCCCGTACCCAATTCACTCCCACAAAATCTTACCTCTTATCACAATTTTCACATGCAAATTGAAAATGAAATTTCTTGGGCACTCTGTTGATTTGATTATCAGAAGGCATATGTCGCCGTTTATGAATTATAAATTTTGAAACACGTTTGAAGAAAACTGTGATCATGTGAATTGATTGGTTTGTCGAATAGTAGTTCCAAAAATGTGTAACGTAGGTATAATATTCACATATAGCCATATACATTTAAACATTAGAGAGCTGGCCTGGCTGTTTTAGGAGTCAGCAGATAACTCGGAAGCTCCATTGGGGACGTGCTGACTATTTATATGCATAAATCATACCTCTGAAAAATATCAAATTTCAAGCCAAAAACACCGGCCCTCTAATGGTTAATTATCTTCCTTGAAAAATTAGATGAAAAAAGAGCTATGGCAGAATAAGAGAATATATTCAACTTTTGCTTTGATCGTTTATGGATCACAATGAGAAACTTCTAAACCTTGTTGAGTACCTCGTGTAATCAATTTAAAAAAAAATAATAATTCATTAGCATTGTAACCTCCGCTCTACTATTAATTTAATTTTTTATTTGTATGATTATTTAAATACCATTTTGTTCAATCATACACGCACATACAGTCGTACGTTAACTGAGTATTGTTATTTCTTTTCTTTCATCCGTCATTAGAAGTAATCTATATTTAATAAATTGAAAAAAATCTCTTTACTATTTTTCATTAGATTACTAATAAGATCGACAATTTTTTCACGATTAGGCGAATAAATAATACTTCATTCCAAACATTTTATACACATACTATTATACTCCGTACTGAACGCTACACGATTGTTTTTTTTTTTTTTTTTAAGCAAAATACTTGCCATTATTATGTTAGTGGCCATAATATTATTTGTTTTGTGGTATAGACAATATAGCTACTATAATATACACATACACAAAATGTGCAACGCAAGCCTATGGAAAAGTTGATACCACTACGTATTCTGTACATATTAATCATTCACACTATTATTATTATTATTGTTATTGCTATTAATTTTTTTTGCTTGTACTTTCATGATTCATATACCCTTAGTTTTCACCATGACATTCATCGTATTGTATAATATCGTACAAAATATTAAAAGTTCCATACTTTTTATTCAAGACAGAGCCCAACGCACCTATGCCCCACTTTTACTACTTTACTGAAACTAGTATCAATGCTACTAAGACTACGTAAATTATACATATATACGTACTACGCTTCCTGTGCTGAGATGAAGAAATGTCGGATATTAATATTGCCTCTCAAACTTTGCTGTGAATTTTGTAACAAGCAACCGATACACAAAGAAGATCTCGTGAAGTGAAGCTACCAATATCTCAACGACGAGGTTGAAGCTAGCAGCCAAACTTTCTAACGTTTACTCGAACAAGATAGTGAAGTTAGAAAATGAAAATTTTGAGAAATACCATGAACCCCCAATGTGTTCATAGAATTGTATGGATAAGATTGAACTGTATTTTTCTATGTCCAAAAATTTTATCACGTTTGGCTGTTAACTCTGGCTGCTAGTTTCAGCTTCGTCACCTCAGTGTGGTTCTTCCAGGGTCCAACAGACAACGGTTAATGCAAAGAAAGCTTGAAGTCACCTCGGGTAGCTTGAATGGCTATATGACACGAGATTCTCTTGGTGAAATCAAAATTGAACAGAGAATAAACTTTTTACACTCTGTCAACCTCTAAACTCGCAACAATAAATTATCCTGACCCCCACACACACACACACACAATGTGAAAAGCGAAAGTGTAAATTGTGATTTCTGACACACACACAAACACACGCCCAGAGAGGGGTGGGGGGAGAGAGACAGAGAGAGAGAGAGAGAGAGAGTCAGAAATCACAGCCAATATATTTGTATGTACACGTATCACAATTTACACTTTCGCTTTTCACATTTCTAAATTACAATCTGACGATCAGATACATATTACAAAAATTTATTATTAATATTATTATCCACATATTGTATCAGCAACGGCGACAATTACGCTACGCGTAGTTTTCGACATATATTAAGTCATACATAACTATTTACATATATTGTAATGATAATCAAAAGTACTAGGTATGTACGGTATTTTTCAAAAGAATGGTGTTTTTCATTAGTACAAGAAGATCTTGTCATCCAGTAGATGAGATTTTACAAAACCGGTTTTAACAAAAACTGATCATTTTCATCTCATCCCAATTACAGGATTCATTTCAATTTACACATTGATGGATATTGATTGAAATTTTTATTTTTTGAGTAATGTGTCAATAACTGTAATAAATTATCAGAGTTCATCGCGCTATATAAGTTTAATTTATCAGAGAAGAAAAAAAACAACCGTACTGTACTGCAAGGTGGCATTTACGTTACTAATCATGAACATGATACATTGTATATTGAACTGTTGCGTCAACACACACACACACACATACACACATATGTTACATATAGAAGTAGAAGTAAGTGTAAAGAAAAGAATCGAATCCAGACCGAACAGTTGTATAATGAAAGGAAGCAGGATTCCTTTTTTCTTAATGTTAATTTTACTTTGCAATGCGGGATCAGGGGGAGGGGGCTTTGTATTGTAAACGCTAATGCGCAAGAGTGCAATTTTATAAATTATAAACCATATTACATACATATATACATACATACATGATTATAGGCGTAAATTAGTTCATGAAATGAAATGAATTATTTTAAAGCTCAGGCCAGTACAAGTAAAGTAAATGGCCAGGGCTTTTATTTGAATAATATAATTTTTAGTGTGTAATATAACATACTACAATTATAAATATAATATGGCTTGAATTGTAAATAGATTATCTTAAATGTATTCGACTCTATGATTATATCGCTACTACACTGAACCATACTAGACTGCATACATATACTTGGATAATAAAAAGTATTGATGACAAATTTCAGATTATTAGAGACCATGGCAGTGTTCAAGTTTACGCCTGGCGAAGAGCCTTCAAGTAAATTTGTTCATACTTTTCTTTTTTTTTTTTCTTTACATGTTTCACAAACGTTATATCGATTACCCAATAATTGGGTATCGATGATATACTACGCATTAGAAATAGAAATGTCAACTATTATTATTATTATTGTTATTATTGTTATTATTATTATTATTATTAATCTTACTACTACCACTACTACTACTATTACTACTACTACACTTGATACTTGAACGATGCCATTATATAATTAGTATTGCCTATATACTATAATTCCTTAGTAGCTCAATACCCTACTTATACAATTATATGATTTTTTATTTTAATTTCCACTTCTTATTACGATTTAAAACAATCCGATAGGTTTCTCATAAATGAAAGTATTATATTATACGAGCAAATAGTATGCTTGTTTTTTTTTTCCCCACAAACACGTCGATCACAACATTGCAATTTTGGAATGATGTGATATAAAATTTGTTTACTTACTATACACATATACATTCGATCATACCTATATGTATATGTTGTAACTTGATTGTGACTGCATTTGCTTTTAATCATCCATCTCTTTTTGTTTACAAATTACCTGCATATTTTCTCTATGAAACTATTTTTCTTTATCTCTTTTTAGTAAGTAAGTTTAATTTTGTCACATAGGAATTGATAATAATAGTAATTGAATAGTGGAGACAACTTGAGCATAAACCAAGTACAACCCATACATAAATGATTTCCAGTGATAAGCTGGCCATATATTTGATTTAGATTCATTATAAGAGCAAAACTTGGAAATTTCTGGAAAATTGCCTCTGGCCAATATTTTTTTTTAATAATGGTATTTTTATTGTGAAAACCTGCCTAATATCCAAATCATAGTTCAACTATCACATCCAAATAGATATTTTTTCCTTGATCTGTATAGATGCTCACCTTTATTTACGTTCCAATCGCAAATGAATTATAAATGTTGCAGGAATCACAAAGTACATTCTCACATGTAATTTTCTGTTTTGTTTATTTATTTATTTATTTATTTATTGTAAGAATCTGATCCAAGTTAAGGCAAGCAAAAAAGGGATGCAGAACCACATTGTGTTTCCTAAGAAATAACAACATAAGTATGCAGTCAAAAGAAAAGTTGGCGCAGGTAAAATGTTCATTAAGTAATATGCAAGAATCTGTGATATCTGACTGAAAAGTCGATGGTGTGGTATTTGAAAACTGTTGCTAGATCACATTTGAGGTCACAAAACGCAAGATTCGGTTGACATTGGCACACATTGCATGTAGAGGAGATGAATGTATAAGTTTGATATTAAGAGAGGTGTGTTTTACACAACTTTGATCGGTTCTCACTTAGTGCGAAGATTAATGTATCAGTTACGAATTCACTCTGCATATACATATACTTATATAAGCCGGAATACAAAGCAATCCTATGAATGATCTCTTGGCAGGATAGCTATGTACATACATACAATCTATTACTCAACGTATTCAGTGTTTATCGAAATGCATCATTTTCACAGAAGTTACTGTTCCAAGTTAGATTGACTGAAGAATGTTTGAAACCGGGAAATACCAATTTGAATCTCCCGCAATTTCCGTATGGTGGTAGTAATGCTACACACTAGAGCTTTTACGACGCATAAAATTCATTTCATCGAAATAAATTCCGATAGGCTTTGAAACACTTTGAAATAAGTTGTTGAATGGCGGAACAAGCCGTGAGTGGATCATATTCTATTTACTATAGACCACGGTCTCATAGACAGGTCTGGACACTCCGGCTGTAAGTAAAATCGTGCTCGAAAATGAAGCCGATGTTGTGAATTTTCGCCTCTACCGCTAGTGAGGGAGAGGCCTACTTAGTACGCATACACCGGCCTCGGAGATTGTAGCGCTCCGGTCTTTGGTACACAAATTCAGAAGCACAGGCTTCAAGACGGTCACGCTGCGTTATATAGGAAGGGGCTTGGAGTGCCCAGACCTGTCTATAAGACCGTGCTATAGCCGAAATCATTGATGATGGCTAAATGTCGGGACATTTGCGCTCCAAACGAAAACTTCTCCAACTAATAACATAACCTGCAAGGAAACGTCAAAAGTGTCAGTGTCGTTCCTTCCAAGTACCTACGAGAGTTTGTTATTCAAACTTTTAAGTTGTGTATTCGTATGAATCGCGTATAAATGGTAAGTTATTAGTGATGTATCGGTCTGATAATTCATTTCGAAACTGGAATAAGTACAATTTTGTATCTCTCGACTGCGCGACACGTTAACTTCTTTTGTGTCTCCATTTTTTTTTTTATCCCTATTAAATTTGTCAGATATTGCTAGCGGATGTCGGACAGATCTAATAATGTAATCACATATAAAATGCAATCCAGAATCCAACGAACGCAGCCAGTAAAAAGATACGGCAGCTTTCTGAGGATGAAAAAATTCACATTAAAGAAGCTTTTGATTTGTTGGATACTGATAAGGATGGGTTCATTGATTATTACGAGATGAAGGCTGCCACTCGAGCCCTGGGCTTGGAAGCTAAAAAAGCACAAATTTTGTCAATTATGCGAACTTACGATCCGCCACATGGGAATAAAATTGGCTATGAAGATTTCTACTACATAAGTATGTCTAGAAATGTGCGACATGTGTCAGCAGAGTAACTTCATTTTAACGCAAATTTTTTGCACGCATATTCAAATTTGGCTGCATCTCTTGTAAAACTTCATTATTAACGTCTGCACAGTATCAGATAAAATGGCTAAGAGAAATCCTTTGGATGAACTAAAGTACGCGTTTACGCTCTTCACTGCTGATACAAATTCGAATAAAATAAGTTTAAAAAATTTACAAGAAGTAAATCAGAGAACTGGAAGTGGATTAACGGACGATGAAATGCAATCTATGATTGAAGAGTTTGACACTGATCTTGACGGTTTAAGTAACTTGACATTACAACAAGTATTTTTGATACCTCAAAAAAATTCATCAATTTGTCGATTAAGTTACAGGAACTTAATTACACTTTATTTCGTATGTGATTACAGTTGACGAAGCTGAGTTTATGGAGATCATGACCAAATCCGAAAATTGGGCTTAAAGTAGGAATTGGCTCGCGTAGAAGCAATTGTTGTTTCTCTTTCAACTCATATTTATCTTGTTAAAACAATTTTTTTTAAACATATAAAATGAATTCTGCCACCGATTGGGAAGCCCAACATCGGCAGACACTTTTGGAGAGCCGAGCAACCCTGGAGCGTTCTGCATCTTCGGTTGCACGATCGCAACGCATTGCAGCAGAAACTGAACAAGTTGGAACAGAAGTAGTGGCAGAATTAGGAGAACAGCGAGAGACGTTACTGAGGGCTAAAAGGCGCTTATCACAAACTGATCAAGAGCTAACCAAAACGCAAAAAGTTCTTCGAACAATGACAAGAAGAGTTTTAACGAATAAATTTATTTTAGTATTGATCATCATCCTAGAAGTTGGAATTCTTGCTGCTGTCGTTTATTTGAAATTCTTTAGAAAGTGATTCGCACATCATAATCATTGACACTTGTAAATGTGTACCAATCGATATCCAAGTATTTAAATTTTATCCACATACAACTAGCTTCTATTCAATAACCAATTTGCTATGTTAGAAAAGCCACTACATCAGATATGTATCTCGAACATGTAATAAGCGTCTAGATCGACTGTAAAACAGTTTTTATCTCAATGGTAAATTCCATGAAAGCGATGAGGTGCTGTTGTGAGTAAAGTATAATGGCAATGTATTATTTGAATGAGAATTCAAATCGTCTTGTGTTATTTTTGTTTTTATATTAAGTAAATGACACTATATACAAGCTATAAATTCGGGTGATTTGGTAAAAGGGACAGTGCTGTCTTATAGCAGTAGCACAGGACACTGTTACTTTCACCGAATATTACAAGTTACAATAAAATTCAGTTGTTATTATAAAATGCAAATATTCTCCTGAATACTTCGGGATTATAATTCTGGACTGTTGGTATCCCGCCTTCATAACCAGCTTTCTCATAGAGATTTATATTCGGAGCTGACCACCATATATTTCTTTCACCACCAGATCCATTCAAGTCTAATGTATTAAGTTGCAAAACTGAGAAGTGAAACATCTTTCCATCCGATTGTATGCATTGGACAGTCACAGGCTCTGGTAGGCTTAGAACTTCATTTCCAAAGCGTTGTCTTGCACATGCTGCGCCTACTGCGAATGACTTGAGTAGCGAACGTCCAAGAATTTGCGACTCAGTAACGGGAGTTTCATAAATATTTTTCACCTCTCGTGGATTAAAATGTGCGAAAATTGTGTGCACGTTCATCCACTGAGAGTTTTTCATGATAGCTGTGAAAATGAACGAGCAATTAAAGTTATGGATGCTGTTGCAAAGATAAAAACTGAATGTTTTTAGTTATTACATAACTTACGATAGAAGTTCCGAAGGGTGTAGATATTTTCTTTCTCCAAAGTGATTGTGGAATCAATGGGATGAAGGTTCGGCAACTGAATGTCATTCCCTTCACCTTTACTTGCCATAGGTTTCAAAGGACTTGTAGAAGTCACAAGCATGTCTGCTCTCAGCTCAAATTGTAACTGCTTCTCATCTTTTTCTACAAATTGAGAATATGCTGATGATAATTTGAATCCTATTCACTTATAATATGTATATTTACAATAGGCTGATTTCCCTTTTTTACTCAACAGTGACACATACCAATTGGTAGACTAACGACACCATTGTATATCAGATTTCTTTCAAATGCCACTTGAGGACCGCTCAAAGATTCGCATAGTTGGAGTAGCTTTTGCGATAAGTTTCGTCTGGAATTAATACAGCACACAGTTTTATCAGTAGCGGCAACAAAATTGGCAAACACAGCAATACTCACGCTTTTCTTATGGCAGAAATCCCATATGGTCTTGGGAACATAAATCCTGGTCTTTCGGGATCTTTTGGTTTAGGAAGACGTTCTTGATATGCGTCGTATATAGTTGAATTGTACACTGTCCTACGAATGTAGCACATTTAAATTATTGTGCATGAAAGTGATAGAAAATTTTTTTACCTTAGCACCAATTCTTCAACACGCTCATCATGCTCAGTTATTAGATTATTCACGGATTCTGGTAGCCCGTCGACGATCTCAACAGTTTTAGTCAACACTTTAGCCTGTTCTACACCTTCGAGTAACACATTATGATCACGATAAGACAGACAGGGTTTGTCTTTCCAGTTTGGATGAGTTTTATCTTTAGGTAGTGGTAGCGGTATCAGCGGTTCGTTCAGTTTCAATCTAAATGTGTAATAAGATAATGGAATTAGCTCATTTTTTTTTACGACCAACGTAAACAGCTGATGCGTTTGAATTAGTCGAATACTCACTTACCTCTCTGGCAATTGCTTTACTAACAAAATTTCTGGTTCAACGATTTCTATGTTCTGTGATTTGAGGTAACTTTCTGTGGCAGTTTGAATAATTGGGCGATTTCCTTGAATGTACCAATGCCTTTTTATCATTCGCCCTAGGTGTTGAGCCCATAGGCTTGAGGAGAGTCTCATATTTTCGCACCTATAAAATGTCAATCCATTTTTACATACGTACGAGTGAAAAATTTTTCGGTAGGTTAAAAACCAGTCGTATGAATGAAGGCGGACAGTGGAGGGCGAAGATTCTTTACGCACCTTGTGTTCCAGCAATAGTAAAAATTTTTTCCTTTGTGGCTATGATCCTTAATTCAAGGATATGTGCCACAATGCGAAAAGTTGATGGTACGCCGCAAGCGGTTAGCGGTATCAGACAGAGTAGAGACGGACAGAATCGTGAAACTAGACCCTAGGGGACATCAAGGATCGGGACCAGCCCCCTGACACTCACCACTGCTCCTATACTAAAAAATTTTACGCGTCTTGTTCCCGTTTTTTAGTTCCTCTACGTAGCGCTAGTAGACTTCTGACACGCTCGCTGCCATCGCTGACTACTAGCCCCACTAGTGGTCGAAACTGGCGGCAGAATCGAGGGACATTTTGCGAACCACTTTTAAGCAGCGTGTGTCAGGGGGCTGATCGAGGCCGTGTTCGAAAATTGACTGACAGTACTGTCAGCAATCTTTCATCTCTTTTGCGCTTCCAAGCTCGTAAATAGCTCTGATTCTGTCCTAGGGAATTTTCAGTACTGTCAGTCAATTTACGAACACGGCCCGAGACGCACCTAACGGGCTCGGGACGGTTGTCAGCCCTGCAAAGTTGAAGTTTTGGTGATAAACAATAGAAAACGGTGGAGTGGAGAGTTGGAGACGACCAGAAGGCAGTGGAATGCGGATACGCCGCGAAAGTGAACGGTCACAATGAATACAAAAACAAGCTTGAAACGAGTGTACAACTATTACAGCGGAACAGAACGTAAGTTGTACTTTTATCTAGAATGAGTAATTTATGTTTCGAACAAATAACGGGTTAAAAAACTATTGATATTTCAAAGGTTCCGCTATGAAAACAAGCTCTAAAATCCGTCTGCTGTGCGTCCCGATGGCGTCTGCTAGTTTGACGCCGCTTTGGCGCGGCGTTGTCGTATTTTTCGTTGACTTTTCACTCATATAAGGCTAAGTAGCAACAAGACAGCGTCCGATACTCGATCGTCGAATATCGGGTGAATATTTTTGCTTGAAATGTGAACTTTTAGCCTAAATTTCATGTTAAAACGATGGGCGATGCCAAAATATCACTCTGACGGATGGACCTCCGATTGTCATTTGACAAGTAAAATCACTGTCGTTGTGACGTCACTAATCTGCCTTGCAGGAGCTATGCTCAACAGTGTGCTCGCCGTGCTCACTCATCCGCACACCTACGTGCGCATGTCATGTACTATACGCAACGTATCTCGTTTAGTGTAAGTAGCTGATACGTATATTCGTGTCGGCTGCGCACGCATTTGTAACACACATCCACACATAGAGGCGTACAATGTTTTGACGTTTCTCGTTGCATATGCGAACCTCACCGTCACGATGTGTAATTATGATATTATATTTATTGTCTGTTGGCTTATATTTTCATATGCATGTCCATCTTCCTACCGTCCGTGAGAGGTATTTTTTGAAGAAAAAAAATAACCGAAAAGCCTAATAATCACTGTCGTTAGTTAGCATCACCTTGCTTTGTTCAGAAAGCGGGCAAATACCGCGAAAATGCTATCCAAGCAACAAGTGTAATGTTATCGTTCTTAAGTACTTGTCGATATTTAAGTTTTTTTTATTACCCCAATACAACTTGTGATGTATTAATTTGAAATTTCTAAGTAATCTAAAATCATTACAGTCAGATCAATGTCACCTTCTTATAAACATTAGTACTATTATTATTATTATTTTTTTTAATTCGATTTTCATTCCCTTCACTCGATTTGCCAACGACTACACCACGAGTAATATTAACATAGCAATCTATCCGATAAAAATATTCAACTCAATTTCTGACGAACATTGACATAGTTTACGTCAACCTATATACATTATAATATTCGTGGACCTCCTCCCTCAGGGCAGAGAAGGTGTAGTTATAAAAAGGCTTCAGCTAAACTCATTGTACTTATTTGGTCAATTTTTTTTCGATACAGTTATTGAAAGATAATTCTTACTGTGAATAACTAATTTTTATTGCAATCTTACCCATCATCTACAATGTAGAAATATTTTGCCACTACGAAAAATGTTATTTCAAGAAATTATCATGTGAGATCAGAAAATGTTGATGTATCATTCAAACAAAATAAGTAGAAAGCTTGTGAGATACACAATTTCTGTAAATACTTTCTACCTTATACAAATACGAATATAATATTCTGTTAAACAAGTATAAAAGTTCAGTAATAGAGTCTTGATTTCAAAATTGATTGTTATATCGATTTGTATTTGGATTCGTTCTAGAACCCAGTTTTTGAACATGCATCTTTGTTGATCTTCATTCGATTTGTAACAAACAGATGGCGTGGGAAGGGACAGTCCTGGCGCGCTGTTGGATATGCTGGCAGAAGTTGCATCACAGACCTTACACTCGGAAAAAAAATGGACGGAATCTAATGTCCCTTTGAAATCTCAGTCAAAGAGGGTGTCCGTTAAACGAAAATGTCAACAAGAGCCATCCTTCACTACGTCCCAATTATTGGCAATGCCAGCTACTCAGCTGGTAAAACAGTTTTCTGTTTTTAATAGCGATGAGTTAAAGCGCCAGTATTCTTACACTTGCGCTCTCGTACCTGGATGCGGGCAAAGGTATACAAGCTTTGCCAGCGAGGGCAGAGCCAGAATGTCTATTAAGGCTCATCTTGCCGATCACTTGGATTACCTCAAAAGGGATAAGGATGCATGTGAGTTTCTTGATGTTTATTTGTTATATTGACAGAGAACAATGCTCATGAGAGAGGAATGAAAGAAATTTGCGTAGCTTGATGATAGCACGTTATTTTCAGACTCTACTTTCATGGCGATAGCGGTCAAACAGCGAAGTCCCAAGTCGAGTCCTGCGACCAAAAAGATGAGGGCAAATCAACAGAAAAAACCAGTTGAGGTTTTAAACAAAGAGAACAAGGAGTCTAAGTCTGAAAAGTCGACCAATTATCTGCGCAAAATACTTTCAAATGAAATGAGTTTCGTTGAATTTGAAAAACAGAAGACACTGGCTAAGATGAACAAAATTACTGAGGAACACAAGGCTGAGGTCAAAAAGGAGCCACAAGACATTTCGGGTTTTCAGGTTCTTGGTGATCACAGTTACTATGAGCATGTTAAAGTTGACAACAATGACGAAAAAACCACCCCCGATTTGAACGAAATTATGGTCAACCAAGCCATGGGTGAAAATGTATGTTTTATACCGTAAACAGTTTAAATTTAGCGTTAATCGAAAAAATTTCAACTTCATTACTAATTTTTAGTTTCACGCAATAGCTTCAATTGCCAAAAAAAAGTATATTCTTTCTAGTCTATTTATCCTACTTATTGGAATTAATCTATGTTTGAATTTGTTTTCCATGTAGTACTCTGTTCGATATTATGGTTGTAAGTATTTCTGGAGTTGGATCTGACTCGAAATTTTTTTCCCTCTGAAATGACCAATTAGTCGTTCCATTAATTTTTTTTATAGATATTTTACAGTGGAAAGTCAAGTGTGTAATTCACTATGTAATAGAAGGAATTGTTCAAATTCATGGTTGCTCTATTCTTATTACCATTATGATTTTCATTTACGTTACGTAACACCGAACCATTTTATTTTTAGATTATGCTAATGGTGGTTGAAAGTGACGGAGTTCACATGAAAGAGCTGCCTTACATAGCTCAGGATATTTCTGTACCTGCTGATCAGGATGAATCAGAGTCGATTTATGTACCAGGTATGGTAAAATTGTTATCCACCTAGTGAATAATCAGTCTGTTTATCATCTTATCTCTCGCTTCCATAAGCATGTATTTCTGGTTAAATTTATCTTGATTTACACAATTCATACATATAGTATTAATACATTTTGTCGCCCATACAGCTACATGTTACATTTATTATTACAATAACTTGACTCTGGTAAACTTTACAAAATTATGAAGATGACATGCTCCATTTATTCATACTGGTTGATATACAATTTATTCCACATATAAAACCATCCAACCTCTTTGAGGTTCATCTAGATTGTGAAAATTGTGTTTTTTCCTATTATACAGTTGTTCAACTTCAAAGTCTCTGTTACTTTCTAAAAACATTCTGACCATTTTGTCAGTCTGACAGGTTAGGTTTCCTGGACACAACCTATGATAATGGTTTTCAAACTAGCAATCTTGTGGATAAAATCATACTAAGTTGCATAACCGTTGAAAAGTGAAATTCTAATTCAATTGAAGATAGATGCATTTCATGGCTCTTATCGTACTTATTACAGTAATAAACTTGAATCAATAAATATTTTTAGAGTCTGTAACTTGGTCTGAGGATCCGAACGATAGAAATATGGAGATGTCAGTCCCTTCGAAGCCAAAAGGGAAGGCAAAGTTTATAGGAACAAGCAAAGAAGAGCGAGAAATGGCTTTGGCGCTAATGGATCGCATAAAACGCAAGGGGAATCCAGCGGGAGGGAACCTGCAGTGTCGTATATGCGATCCACCACGAACTTTCACAGCACCTACAACACTCGTGTCTCACTATCGTAGTCACGCCGGTATTAAGCCATACGAATGTCGCATATGCAGGGCTGTATTTACAAGAAGGCACAGCCTGAAGTATCATATGTTGATTCATCAGAACCAGACACGTTTCACGTGTGCAGATTGTGGAAAAAAGTTCAGGCATCCTTCTCACTTCAGGGAACACAGACGGCGACACACCGGAGAAGCACCTTTCGGCTGTGAGGATTGCGGACAAAGGTATGAGAGGACTTTGTTTCTGTGTGGTTGTTGGTTTTAATTACAGTCGTAATTACCATCATCTGTAACAAATACAGAATAAACAGTTGAAATGTGATTCGATTTTATGGTATTTTAACTTTTTGCTCAAAAAATAGGTTTAAAACAAGAAACACGTACAAACGTCACTTGAAAACACGCCACGGTAAAGTGCTGACAACAACTGGAGAATTATTACATCTTTCGGAGGAAGACTTTCAAAAAGTACGAACGAATCCTAAGAGAAGATCAGAGACTATCAATTCTGAAAGCACGGTTGACGAGGACGTTACGGCGCCAAAGGCTATCATACAATTTCAAAACCAGGATGTCAATGAGCCTGAAGTGAATCTTCAAATTGGCGCAGGATTGGAAACCAATTATGAAGCATTAGATAAAGACAGTGAAACCAGTTGCAACGAATTTTGGGATAATGAAAATGTGGTAGCAGTAGGTGACACTAAAGTGAAAGCAGATCGTTACAGAAATTATGAATATTTTCACGATTCTCAAGAAGACAAGACTGATGACATCAAGACTGAAATAGGTGTAAATAATCTTGAATTTGTAAAGGTTGAGAACGTATTGGAAACTCTGAAATACAATGAGGAGATAGCTAAAGATGATGTGACTATGGATGATCGGTGTATCAGTGTCGGTACTAAAGGGGATAATGACGTAGATGACGTAAGAGTTGTGAAAACTGGGGAAGCAACGTTTGACGATAGCTTTGATACTCGTTCAGAAATTTTATACAACGAAAATTCAAATAAAGCAAACACTGATTTGATTGAATATGTTGAAGGGATTGACGTGACGGGGTGCGGTGATAATACCATGGCTTATGAACACGACGCAAGTGTTTCAAATCCTGATGAAGACTGCTACAATTTACATGACCAACAGGAGGAAACGTGCGTGCATTACTTTGAAGATAATTTGAGTTTGGAAAACGAAATTGAATACGAGGAATCTGTGGAAATACCTGAACAGGTTGATGAAGATCCAAGTATTGGGGGATACGACGAAATGCGTGTTGCCGTAGAAAATGGCGAATCATCACAATTGGATATTGTAGATCCTCTGCAGTCCGAAGAAATGATTAACTGCGAGGAAGAAAACCAACGTCTCTTAATTGGCAATGATAGAGACGGCGAACTTTCTCAAGACAATAATTCATCACATTCTGACAGGGATACTACATTGAGAGAGAATCAAGGTGTATATATTTTAGGTGAAACAGAAGTTGCAGAAGAAGATGGTGAAGCCGCAGGGGCCGAAGAACGTGAAAGAACGAAAACGCAATACTCTAACCAATTCATCCTTCAAGAACAATCTCCTACGCTTAAACATCAAAGTTCACGAGCTAACGTTGCGGTCGAGCACATAGTTCAATATCCAATGACAAATTATGAAGCTGAGGCAAATCATGCGCATAACTCGCATAACTCCTCTCCTCGTATTTATTTACAAACCAGTCAATCGAATAATATTACAATAGAAAATAAAGGACTGATAAGTTTTTTGACACAGAGAATAAACCTACAGCAGAAATCTACTGATAACATTGCGTTACCAAAAAGTGGAAACGTTGTTAAGCTACTGAATGGGCATCCTCAATCGTTCAATCTGCTACAAAACGGAAAACAGAGTACAGTCCTGCTTGTAGCAAGCAGCAGCAACAAGATAAAGAATAATTTTTTACAAAGCGATGCTGATAGTGATATTGGGATCAAAGCTTTGCCGGTTATTACCGTACATCAAAAGTAAATAACAGCAATATACTTCTTGTTACATTGATTATACTTGGCGTTTTCCATTGGTTAAATGATTTAGTGAAAGAGGAGGGGGGGAGGGGGGACTTTGAATAATCACTAATATAGCCTAAATTCTTACCGGTAATGATGAAAATGAAATAATGAAATGAAAACAACCAAATTACGTTCATACGTTTGATAAAAATAAAGCTAATGAACGCAAAAATAACAACAACAATGGTAACTGAACTATTAGTAATAATATTCATAGTCATCATGGTAATAAAAATGATGATAATCATACTAAGCACAGTTATGAGTACACTAAGAATAAAAATAATTAAAGAAAAAAACACTATCAGAAACACAATAGAACGAATCAAAATAATTCTTTGAAATTCGTAAATATAATAATAATGTATTATAAAGTTTCGTGAATAAGGTGATGTGAAAACCGAATTTCATGTATCTCGCATCGTATTTATACTTTTTTCAAGGAATGTTCATCATAATGAAATCAAATATATGAGTTACAAAATACATTGTGGTGGAAGCAACGCGATTTCAGTTATTGAAGCTCACAATGAGTATAACGAGCGATGAATTCGCACAAAAACATCTTCACATGTGAAATTTGACGAGCATATGATAACACAATGAAAGAAGAAGTGAATTATTTGTTTTTTTACAATTATCATTCATCTATGTAGAAGTTTGTATCCTTTAAAATTTTTGCTGATGGATTATAATGTATGCACAGTCACCTCATCTAATAAGTACGTTATAAGTAAGTTACGAACATGAATCGAAAAAATTACACCAACTTAACTTTTCTTCTCAAATATGATGCCAGTGATTGGTATAAAAGCTCACAATGGTCTTCCGCTTGAGGTAAGCCTACCTCCTAGATAATATCTTTCTATTTTTTTTTACATGTTATTATGGTTAGAATCGAGGGAAAAAAATTAATAACTGTAATTATGAAAGCAAGTGAATTGTTCGCGTAAACTGTCACGAAAATTATTTAATAAATTTCATTTGAAATATATTATAAATGAAATTTTGCTGATTTACGGTGCGTTAATATTATTTTGAAAAAATAGCCAAGAAAAGGAAACTATTATCGACTTTGTTTTTTTTATAACAGAGGTACCTCACTCTCATTAATTGGGGTTCAGTTGAGGTCTTATTTTTCAGTATATACGTATCCCCGTAAATTGGCTATTTTAATTGCGGAGGCGTATGGTAAATAAACACGCAGTGTACGCATATTCTATTTCGGATCAAATCACGGTGAGATTTACTTGACCAATAATTCAATGATTATTCATCAAACTCTCACTATCTGATCCGTACAAACGATGAGCAATATTAAAATATAATATCTGTAAACCTGATAGCAAAAATCATTCTATTAATAATATCACAGTCAGGTTTATTTATAATAATAGACGGTGTACGGGTATTCTGTTGCAATCAATCATTCTCGACGTGATTAACGTGAACTTTCCGAAGTAATTGAGTCAAGAAAAGGCTCGTTAGGCACAATGGAAAAATATTCGTAATGCGATGCGCAATTAGAATTTAATTTCCATACAAATGATTATACGTTATATTCGTAAAGCAGTACCGCTCGTGTGACAGGCGTGTTACATGTGACATTGTCGGTCATTATTGTTACAGTAATTTTTTTCTTTTCTTCTATTCAGTCCACAATTATAAAAGTGCCTTGAATCGAATACCAATATTGTATATTAACCTTAAGTCCATACGCAATAAGGCTTGGAAAAATTGTAGTATTCAATGGAAAATCAAATTAAATGCGTGGGCGTATATATGATGGCGAATTATCGTTACAAGCGAAATAAATTGAGTAATCTAGTGTGTATAATGTAATAATTGTTCTTTTCGATAATAACATAGGCACTTGGCGTACATGTATTTATAAAATACGCTGCAAACTAAGATCTATATCAAATATCTTATAATTCTATTTAGCACAAAAACTCCGCTGACTTGACTTCTTTACTACTATATAACTATACATATGACAGCATTATTGAAAATAATCTAAAACAGAAACTACGAAGAAAATTGAATAACAGAAGTATTGTAATTGTCAATTATCATATGATATCGTATTTTTATACCTATTTTGTACCCTTAATAAAGATTAAGCATTAAAGTGATGACCCTCTTCATATCTCATACTTCATTGAAATAAATAGGACCAGTTTGTCTTCTTCAGAATCATTATAGACTTTATTGAAATATACTACAATGATTTTGACGCGTTCGATGTTTTTTAGGGTAGCGGTTAGATGTGTTAGTTTCGGATCACAGATGATTATGATATATCAATAGCATTTGATTTGCGCAGCAGATGATTTGACACCGTATACGATTTAAGCAACTATGTGTGACAAAATACTAGATGGAAAATGTTTTTCCATATTGCATTCTTTTGGATCTCTGCCGATTTACGTGGTTTCGCGTCGATTGACTCGAAAATTACTTTCTCTCGCAGTTACTTCAATTTTGCGTCGTCGTTGATGAGCATACTGATATAATAAATACACGCTTACATGCACTAATTTAAAACACCAATGAATAAATTTATTGAAGTTGGTAAAATTTCAGCTTGATCAATGCTCGTCTGCTCTACAAGCCAGAACACAAATACCAAAAACTGTGTCTCGTTTTTCAGTATCCATTAAAAAAAAATAGGCAAAAAAGTGAGGCTTTACGTATCTTTGGCGACAAGTTTCGCGATTTTGAAAGGACCTAGAATGAATTGTTTGTGGCACTTTTCCGCCGTAATTTTGCGAGAAAAATCGATTAGGCGCAGTCGCGATACGCTGGGAAAAACTGATGAAAAGTTACAGCCAAAAAAAGAAGAATTTTATTCGCCATTCCTCTCCCGTTGGTCCTACGCTCTTTTCGCTGCGTTTTCTGAGTTCCTGGGGTTTCAATTACTCAGGAAAGCGTCATACAGATCGAATCTGAGACCAAACATTTTTCGCCGAAAAATGAAAAAAAAGTAAGGCTAACCCCTTTGCATTTTTGGCGAAAACTTTCGAGATTTTGAAAAGTGCTGGAATAAATTCCTTGATGCACTATTCCGACGTAATTTTGCGAGAGAAAACGAATAAGCGCAGTCCCAATACGCTGCGAGCAACGTATGAAGAGTTAGAGCCAGAAAACGAAAACCAGAATTTTCGACATTTTTCAGCAGGTGCTTTTTTCCTCGTATCTTCTCTCCCGTTGATCCCACGCTCCTTTTGCTGCGTTTTCTGAGTTCCTTGGGGTCCAATTGGTCGGGAAAGAGTCATACGAATCAATTCTGAGAGGAAAAATTTTTTGGTCAAAAAAAAAGGAAGGTTAACCCCTTTGTATTTTTGGCGAAAATTTTCACGATTTTCAAAAGTGCTGGAATAAATTAATTGTGGCACTATTCCGACGTAATTTTGCGAGAGAAATCGATTGGGCGCAGTCCTAATACGCTGCGAGCAACGTATGACGAGTTGGAGCCGAAAAACGAGAACCTGAGTTTTCGACATTTTTCAGCAGGTGCTTTTTTCCTCGTATCTTCTCTCCCGTTGATCCCACGATCCTTTTGCTGCGTTTTCTGAGTTCCTTGGGGTCCAATTGGTCGGGAGAGAGTCATACGAATCAATTCTGAGACGAAAAATTTTTTGGTCAAAAAAAAAGGAAGGTTAACCCCTTTGTATTTTTGGCGAAAATTTTCGCGATTTTTGAAAGTGCTGGAATCAATTCTTTCTGGCGCTATTTCGACGTAGTTTTGCGAGAGAAATCGATTGGGCGCCGTCCCAATACGCTGCGATCAACGCATCGAAAGTTACAGCCAAAAAACGAAAACCTGAATTTTCGACTTTTTTCAGCAGGTGCTTTTTTCCTCGTATCTTCTCTTCCGTTGATCCCACGCTACTTTTGCTGCGTTTTCTGAGTTTCAGGGGGTCCAATTGGTCGGGAAAGAGTCATACGAATCAATTCTGAGACGAAAAATTTTTTGGTCAAAAAAAAAGGAAGGTTAACCCCTCTGTATTTTTGGCGAAAATTTTCGCGATTTTCAAAAGTGCTGGAATCAATTCTTTCAGGCACTATTTCGACGTAATTTTGCGAGAGAAATCGATTGGGCGCAGTCCCAATACGCTGCGATCAACGCATCGAAAGTTACAGCCAAAAAACGAAAACCTGAATTTTCGACATTTTTCAGCAGGTGCTTTTTTCCTCGTATCTTCTCTCCCGTTGATCCCACGCTCCTTTTGCTGCGTTCTCTGAGCTCCTGGGGGTCCAATTGGTCGGGAGAGAGTCATACGAATCAATTCTGAGACGAAAAATTTTTTGGTCAAAAAAAAAGGAAGGTTAACCCCTCTGTATTTTTGGCGAAAATTTTCGCGATTTTCAAAAGTGTTGGAATAAATTAATTGTAGCACTATTCCGACGTAATTTTGCGAGAGAAATCGATTGGGCGCAGTCCCAATACGCTGCGATCAACGCATCAAAAGTTACAGCCAAAAAACGAAAACCTGAATTTTCGACATTTTTCAGCAGGTGCTTTTTTCCTCGTATCTTCTCTCTCGTCGATCCCACGCTCCTTTTGCTGCGTTTTCTGAGTTCCTTGGGGTCCAATTGGTCGGGAAAGAGTCATACGAATCAATTCTGAGACGAAAAATTTTTTGGTAAAAAAAAAAGGAAGGTTAACCCCTTTGTATTTTTGGCGAAAATTTTCGCAATTTTCAAAAGTGCTGGAATAAATTATTGGTGGCACTATTCCGACGTAATTTTGCGAGAGAAATCGATTGGGCGCAGTCCCAATACGCTGCGATCAACGCATCGAAAGTTACAGCCAGAAAACGAAAACCTGAATTTTCGACATTTTTCAGCAGGTGCTTTTTTCCTCGTATCTTCTCTCTCGTCGATCCCACGCTCCTTTTGCTGCGTTTTCTGAGTTCCTTGGGGTCCGATTGGTCGGGAAAGAATCATACGAATTAATTCTGAGACGAAAAATTTTTTGGTCAAAAAAAAAGGAAGGTTAACCCCTTTGTATTTTTGGCGAAAATTTTCGCTATTTTCAAAAGTGCTGGAATAAATTATTGGTGGCACTATTCCGACGTAATTTTGCGAGAGAAATCGATTGGGCGCAGTCCTAATACGCTGCGAGCAACGTATGACGAGTTGGAGCCGAAAAACGAGAACCTGAGTTTTCGACATTTTTCAGCAGGTGCTTTTTTCCTCGTATCTTCTCTCCCGTTGATCCCACGATCCTTTTGCTGCGTTTTCTGAGTTCCTTGGGGTCCAATTGGTCGGGAGAGAGTCATACGAATCAATTCTGAGACGAAAAATTTTTTGGTCAAAAAAAAAGGAAGGTTAACCCCTTTGTATTTTTGGCGAAAATTTTCGCGATTTTTGAAAGTGCTGGAATCAATTCTTTCTGGCGCTATTTCGACGTAATTTTGCGAGAGAAATCGATTGGGCGCCGTCCCAATACGCTGCGATCAACGCATCGAAAGTTACAGCCAAAAAACGAAAACCTGAATTTTCGACATTTTTCAGCAGGTGCTTTTTTCCTCGTATCTTCTCTTCCGTTGATCCCACGCTACTTTTGCTGCGTTTTCTGAGTTTCAGGGGGTCCAATTGGTCGGGAAAGAGTCATACGAATCAATTCTGAGACGAAAAATTTTTTGGTCAAAAAAAAAGGAAGGTTAACCCCTCTGTATTTTTGGCGAAAATTTTCGCGATTTTCAAAAGTGCTGGAATCAATTCTTTCAGGCACTATTTCGACGTAATTTTGCGAGAGAAATCGATTGGGCGCAGTCCCAATACGCTGCGATCAACGCATCGAAAGTTACAGCCAAAAAACGAAAACCTGAATTTTCGACATTTTTCAGCAGGTGCTTTTTTCCTCGTATCTTCTCTCCCGTTGATCCCACGCTCCTTTTGCTGCGTTCTCTGAGCTCCTGGGGGTCCAATTGGTCGGGAGAGAGTCATACGAATCAATTCTGAGACGAAAAATTTTTTGGTCAAAAAAAAAGGAAGGTTAACCCCTCTGTGTTTTTGGCGAAAATTTTCGCGATTTTCAAAAGTGTTGGAATAAATTAATTGTAGCACTATTCCGACGTAATTTTGCGAGAGAAATCGATTGGGCGCAGTCCCAATACGCTGCGATCAACGCATCAAAAGTTACAGCCAAAAAACGAAAACCTGAATTTTCGACATTTTTCAGCAGGTGCTTTTTTCCTCGTATCTTCTCTCTCGTCGATCCCACGCTCCTTTTGCTGCGTTTTCTGAGTTCCTTGGGGTCCAATTGGTCGGGAAAGAGTCATACGAATCAATTCTGAGACGAAAAATTTTTTGGTCAAAAAAAAAGGAAGGTTAACCCCTTTGTATTTTTGGCGATAATTTTCGCAATTTTCAAAAGTGCTGGAATAAATTAATTGTGGCACTATTCCGACGTAATTTTGCGAGAGAAATCGATTGGGCGCAGTCCCAATACGCTGCGATCAACGCATCGAAAGTTACAGCCAAAAAACGAAAACCTGAATTTTCGACATTTTTCAGCGGGTGCTTTTTTCCTCGTATCTTCTCTCTCGTCGATCCCACGCTCCTTTTGCTGCGTTTTCTGAGTTCCTTGGGGTCTGATTGGTCGGGAAAGAGTCATACGAATTAATTCTGAGACGAAAAATTTTTTGGTCAAAAAAAAAGGAAGGTTAACCCCTTTGTATTTTTGGCGAAAATTTTCGCAATTTTCAAAAGTGCTGGAATAAATCAATTGTGGCACTATTCCGACGTAATTTTGCGTGAGAAATCGATTGGGCGCAGTCCCAATACGCTGCGATCAACGCATCGAAAGTTACAGCCAAAAAACGAAAACCTGAATTTTCGACATTTTTCAGCAGGTGCTTTTTTCCTCGTATCTTCTCTCTCGTCGATCCCACGCTCCTTTTGCTGCGTTTTCTGATTTCCTTGGGGTCCAATTGGTCGGGAAAGAGTCATACGAATCAATTCTGAGACGAAAAATTTTTTGGTCAAAAAAAAAGGAAGGTTAACCCCTTTGTATTTTTGGCGTAAATTTTCGCAATTTTCAAAAGTGCTGGAATAAATCAATTGTGGCACTATTCCGACGTAATTTTGCGAGAGAAATCGATTGGGCGCAGTCCCAATACGCTGCGATCAACGCATCGAAAGTTACAGCCAAAAAACGAAAACCTGAATTTTCGACATTTTTCAGCAGGTGCTTTTTTCCTCGTATCTTCTCTCTCGTCGATCCCACGCTCCTTTTGCTGCGTTTTCTGAGTTTCAGGGGGTCCAATTGGTCGGGAAAGAGTCATACGAATCAATTCTGAGACGAAAAATTTTTTGGTCAAAAAAAAAGGAAGGTTAACCCCTCTGTATTTTTGGCGAAAATTTTCGCGATTTTCAAAAGTGCTGGAATCAATTCTTTCAGGCACTATTTCGACGTAATTTTGCGAGAGAAATCGATTGGGCGCAGTCCCAATACGCTGCGATCAACGCATCGAAAGTTACAGCCAAAAAACGAAAACCTGAATTTTCGACATTTTTCAGCAGGTGCTTTTTTCCTCGTATCTTCTCTCCCGTTGATCCCACGCTCCTTTTGCTGCGTTCTCTGAGCTCCTGGGGGTCCAATTGGTCGGGAGAGAGTCATACGAATCAATTCTGAGACGAAAAATTTTTTGGTCAAAAAAAAAGGAAGGTTAACCCCTCTGTGTTTTTGGCGAAAATTTTCGCGATTTTCAAAAGTGTTGGAATAAATTAATTGTAGCACTATTCCGACGTAATTTTGCGAGAGAAATCGATTGGGCGCAGTCCCAATACGCTGCGATCAACGCATCAAAAGTTACAGCCAAAAAACGAAAACCTGAATTTTCGACATTTTTCAGCAGGTGCTTTTTTCCTCGTATCTTCTCTCTCGTCGATCCCACGCTCCTTTTGCTGCGTTTTCTGAGTTCCTTGGGGTCCAATTGGTCGGGAAAGAGTCATACGAATCAATTCTGAGACGAAAAATTTTTTGGTCAAAAAAAAAGGAAGGTTAACCCCTTTGTATTTTTGGCGATAATTTTCGCAATTTTCAAAAGTGCTGGAATAAATTAATTGTGGCACTATTCCGACGTAATTTTGCGAGAGAAATCGATTGGGCGCAGTCCCAATACGCTGCGATCAACGCATCGAAAGTTACAGCCAAAAAACGAAAACCTGAATTTTCGACATTTTTCAGCAGGTGCTTTTTTCCTCGTATCTTCTCTCTCGTCGATCCCACGCTCCTTTTGCTGCGTTTTCTGAGTTCCTTGGGGTCTGATTGGTCGGGAAAGAGTCATACGAATTAATTCTGAGACGAAAAATTTTTTGGTCAAAAAAAAAGGAAGGTTAACCCCTTTGTATTTTTGGCGAAAATTTTCGCAATTTTCAAAAGTGCTGGAATAAATCAATTGTGGCACTATTCCGACGTAATTTTGCGTGAGAAATCGATTGGGCGCAGTCCCAATACGCTGCGATCAACGCATCGAAAGTTACAGCCAAAAAACGAAAACCTGAATTTTCGACATTTTTCAGCAGGTGCTTTTTTCCTCGTATCTTCTCTCTCGTCGATCCCACGCTCCTTTTGCTGCGTTTTCTGATTTCCTTGGGGTCCAATTGGTCGGGAAAGAGTCATACGAATCAATTCTGAGACGAAAAATTTTTTGGTCAAAAAAAAAGGAAGGTTAACCCCTTTGTATTTTTGGCGTAAATTTTCGCAATTTTCAAAAGTGCTGGAATAAATCAATTGTGGCACTATTCCGACGTAATTTTGCGAGAGAAATCGATTGGGCGCAGTCCCAATACGCTGCGATCAACGCATCGAAAGTTACAGCCAAAAAACGAAAACCTGAATTTTCGACATTTTTCAGCAGGTGCTTTTTTCCTCGTATCTTCTCTCTCGTCGATCCCACGCTCCTTTTGCTGCGTTTTCTGAGTTCCTTGGGGTCTAATTGGTCGGGAAAGAGTCATACGAATTAATTCTGAGACGAAAAATTTTTTGGTCAAAAAAAAAGGAAGGTTAACCCCTTTGTATTTTTGGCGAAAATTTTCACGATTTTCAAAAATGCTGGAATAAATTAATTGTGGCACTATTCCGACGTAATTTTGCGAGAGAAATCGATTGGGCGCAGTCCTAATACGCTGCGAGCAACGTATGACGAGTTGGAGCCGAAAAACGAGAACCTGAGTTTTCGACATTTTTCAGCAGGTGCTTTTTTCCTCGTATATTCTCTCCCGTTGATCCCACGATCCTTTTGCTGCGTTTTCTGAGTTCCTTGGGGTCCAATTGGTCGGGAGAGAGTCATACGAATCAATTCTGAGACGAAAAATTTTTTGGTCAAAAAAAAAGGAAGGTTAACCCCTTTGTATTTTTGGCGAAAATTTTCGCGATTTTTGAAAGTGCTGGAATCAATTCTTTCTGGCGCTATTTCGACGTAATTTTGCGAGAGAAATCGATTGGGCGCCGTCCCAATACGCTGCGATCAACGCATCGAAAGTTACAGCCAAAAAACGAAAACCTGAATTTTCGACATTTTTCAGCAGGTGCTTTTTTCCTCGTATCTTCTCTTCCGTTGATCCCACGCTACTTTTGCTGCGTTTTCTGAGTTTCAGGGGGTCCAATTGGTCGGGAAAGAGTCATACGAATCAATTCTGAGACGAAAAATTTTTTGGTCAAAAAAAAAGGAAGGTTAACCCCTCTGTATTTTTGGCGAAAATTTTCGCGATTTTCAAAAGTGTTGGAATAAATTAATTGTGGCACTATTCCGACGTAATTTTGCGAGAGAAATCGATTGGGCGCAGTCCCAATACGCTGCGATCAACGCATCGAAAGTTACAGCCAAAAAACGAAAACCTGAATTTTCGACATTTTTCAGCAGGTGCTTTTTTCCTCGTATCTTCTCTCTCGTCGATCCCACGCTCCTTTTGCTGCGTTTTCTGATTTCCTTGGGGTCCAATTGGTCGGGAAAGAGTCATACGAATCAATTCTGAGACGAAAAATTTTTTGGTCAAAAAAAAAGGAAGGTTAACCCCTTTGTATTTTTGGCGAAAATTTTCGCTATTTTCAAAAGTGCTGGAATAAATTAATTGTGGCACTATTCCGACGTAATTTTGCGAGAGAAATCGATTGGGCGCAGTCCTAATACGCTGCGAGCAACGTATGACGAGTTGGAGCCGAAAAACGAGAACCTGAGTTTTCGACATTTTTCAGCAGGTGCTTTTTTCCTCGTATCTTCTCTCCCGTTGATCCCACGATCCTTTTGCTGCGTTTTCTGAGTTCCTTGGGGTCCAATTGGTCGGGAGAGAGTCATACGAATCAATTCTGAGACGAAAAATTTTTTGGTCAAAAAAAAAGGAAGGTTAACCCCTTTGTATTTTTGGCGAAAATTTTCGCGATTTTTGAAAGTGCTGGAATCAATTCTTTCTGGCGCTATTTCGACGTAATTTTGCGAGAGAAATCGATTGGGCGCCGTCCCAATACGCTGCGATCAACGCATCGAAAGTTACAGCCAAAAAACGAAAACCTGAATTTTCGACATTTTTCAGCAGGTGCTTTTTTCCTCGTATCTTCTCTTCCGTTGATCCCACGCTACTTTTGCTGCGTTTTCTGAGTTTCAGGGGGTCCAATTGGTCGGGAAAGAGTCATACGAATCAATTCTGAGACGAAAAATTTTTTGGTCAAAAAAAAAGGAAGGTTAACCCCTCTGTATTTTTGGCGAAAATTTTCGCGATTTTCAAAAGTGTTGGAATAAATTAATTGTGGCACTATTCCGACGTAATTTTGCGAGAGAAATCGATTGGGCGCAGTCCCAATACGCTGCGATCAACGCATCGAAAGTTACAGCCAAAAAACGAAAACCTGAATTTTCGACATTTTTCAGCAGGTGCTTTTTTCCTCGTATCTTCTCTCCCGTTGATCCCACGATCCTTTTGCTGCGTTTTCTGAGTTCCTTGGGGTCCAATTGGTCGGGAGAGAGTCATACGAATCAATTCTGAGACGAAAAATTTTTTGGTCAAAAAAAAAGGAAGGTTAACCCCTTTGTATTTTTGGCGAAAATTTTCGCGATTTTTGAAAGTGCTGGAATCAATTCTTTCTGGCGCTATTTCGACGTAATTTTGCGAGAGAAATCGATTGGGCGCCGTCCCAATACGCTGCGATCAACGCATCGAAAGTTACAGCCAAAAAACGAAAACCTGAATTTTCGACATTTTTCAGCAGGTGCTTTTTTCCTCGTATCTTCTCTTCCGTTGATCCCACGCTACTTTTGCTGCGTTTTCTGAGTTTCAGGGGGTCCAATTGGTCGGGAAAGAGTCATACGAATCAATTCTGAGACGAAAAATTTTTTGGTCAAAAAAAAAGGAAGGTTAACCCCTCTGTATTTTTGGCGAAAATTTTCGCGATTTTCAAAAGTGCTGGAATCAATTCTTTCAGGCACTATTTCGACGTAATTTTGCGAGAGAAATCGATTGGGCGCAGTCCCAATACGCTGCGATCAACGCATCGAAAGTTACAGCCAAAAAACGAAAACCTGAATTTTCGACATTTTTCAGCAGGTGCTTTTTTCCTCGTATCTTCTCCCCCGTTGATCCCACGCTCCTTTTGCTGCGTTCTCTGAGCTCCTGGGGGTCCAATTGGTCGGGAGAGAGTCATACGAATCAATTCTGAGACGAAAAATTTTTTGGTCAAAAAAAAAGGAAGGTTAACCCCTCTGTATTTTTGGCGAAAATTTTCGCGATTTTCAAAAGTGTTGGAATAAATTAATTGTAGCACTATTCCGACGTAATTTTGCGAGAGAAATCGATTGGGCGCAGTCCCAATACGCTGCGATCAACGCATCAAAAGTTACAGCCAAAAAACGAAAACCTGAATTTTCGACATTTTTCAGCAGGTGCTTTTTTCCTCGTATCTTCTCTCTCGTCGATCCCACGCTCCTTTTGCTGCGTTTTCTGAGTTCCTTGGGGTCCAATTGGTCGGGAAAGAGTCATACGAATCAATTCTGAGACGAAAAATTTTTTGGTCAAAAAAAAAGGAAGGTTAACCCCTTTGTATTTTTGGCGATAATTTTCGCAATTTTCAAAAGTGCTGGAATAAATTAATTGTGGCACTATTCCGACGTAATTTTGCGAGAGAAATCGATTGGGCGCAGTCCCAATACGCTGCGATCAACGCATCGAAAGTTACAGCCAAAAAACGAAAACCTGAATTTTCGACATTTTTCAGCAGGTGCTTTTTATCTCGTATCTTCTCTCTCGTCGATCCCACGCTCCTTTTGCTGCGTTTTCTGAGTTCCTTGGGGTCTGATTGGTCGGGAAAGAGTCATACGAATTAATTCTGAGACGAAAAATTTTTTGGTCAAAAAAAAAGGAAGGTTAACCCCTTTGTATTTTTGGCGAAAATTTTCGCAATTTTCAAAAGTGCTGGAATAAATCAATTGTGGCACTATTCCGACGTAATTTTGCGAGAGAAATCGATTGGGCGCAGTCCCAATACGCTGCGATCAACGCATCGAAAGTTACAGCCAAAAAACGAAAACCTGAATTTTCGACATTTTTCAGCAGGTGCTTTTTTCCTCGTATCTTCTCTCTCGTCGATCCCACGCTCCTTTTGCTGCGTTTTCTGATTTCCTTGGGGTCCAATTGGTCGGGAAAGAGTCATACGAATCAATTCTGAGACGAAAAATTTTTTGGTCAAAAAAAAAGGAAGGTTAACCCCTTTGTATTTTTGGCGTAAATTTTCGCAATTTTCAAAAGTGCTGGAATAAATCAATTGTGGCACTATTCCGACGTAATTTTGCGAGAGAAATCGATTGGGCGCAGTCCCAATACGCTGCGATCAACGCATCGAAAGTTACAGCCAAAAAACGAAAACCTGAATTTTCGACATTTTTCAGCAGGTGCTTTTTTCCTCGTATCTTCTCTCTCGTCGATCCCACGCTCCTTTTGCTGCGTTTTCTGAGTTCCTTGGGGTCTAATTGGTCGGGAAAGAGTCATACGAATTAATTCTGAGACGAAAAATTTTTTGGTCAAAAAAAAAGGAAGGTTAACCCCTTTGTATTTTTGGCGAAAATCTTCACGATTTTCAAAAGTGCTGGAATAAATTAATTGTGGCACTATTCCGACGTAATTTTGCGAGAGAAATCGATTGGGCGCAGTCCTAATACGCTGCGAGCAACGTACGACGAGTTGGAGCCGAAAAACGAGAACCTGAGTTTTCGACATTTTTCAGCAGGTGCTTTTTTCCTCGTATCTTCTCTCCCGTTGATCCCACGATCCTTTTGCTGCGTTTTCTGAGTTCCTTGGGGTCCAATTGGTCGGGAGAGAGTCATACGAATCAATTCTGAGACGAAAAATTTTTTGGTCAAAAAAAAAGGAAGGTTAACCCCTTTGTATTTTTGGCGAAAATTTTCGCGATTTTTGAAAGTGCTGGAATCAATTCTTTCTGGCGCTATTTCGACGTAATTTTGCGAGAGAAATCGATTGGGCGCCGTCCCAATACGCTGCGATCAACGCATCGAAAGTTACAGCCAAAAAACGAAAACCTGAATTTTCGACATTTTTCAGCAGGTGCTTTTTTCCTCGTATCTTCTCTTCCGTTGATCCCACGCTACTTTTGCTGCGTTTTCTGAGTTTCAGGGGGTCCAATTGGTCGGGAAAGAGTCATACGAATCAATTCTGAGACGAAAAATTTTTTGGTCAAAAAAAAAGGAAGGTTAACCCCTCTGTATTTTTGGCGAAAATTTTCGCGATTTTCAAAAGTGTTGGAATAAATTAATTGTGGCACTATTCCGACGTAATTTTGCGAGAGAAATCGATTGGGCGCAGTCCCAATACGCTGCGATCAACGCATCGAAAGTTACAGCCAAAAAACGAAAACCTGAATTTTCGACATTTTTCAGCAGGTGCTTTTTTCCTCGTATCTTCTCTCTCGTCGATCCCACGCTCCTTTTGCTGCGTTTTCTGATTTCCTTGGGGTCCAATTGGTCGGGAAAGAGTCATACGAATCAATTCTGAGACGAAAAATTTTTTGGTCAAAAAAAAAGGAAGGTTAACCCCTTTGTATTTTTGGCGTAAATTTTCGCAATTTTCAAAAGTGCTGGAATAAATCAATTGTGGCACTATTCCGACGTAATTTCGCGAGAGAAATCGATTGGGCGCAGTCCCAATACGCTGCGATCAACGCATCGAAAGTTACAGCCAAAAAACGAAAACCTGAATTTTCGACATTTTTCAGCAGGTGCTTTTTTCCTCGTATCTTCTCTCTCGTCGATCCCACGCTCCTTTTGCTGCGTTTTCTGAGTTCCTTGGGGTCTAATTGGTCGGGAAAGAGTCATACGAATTAATTCTGAGACGAAAAATTTTTTGGTCAAAAAAAAAGGAAGGTTAACCCCTTTGTATTTTTGGCGAAAATTTTCACGATTTTCAAAAGTGCTGGAATAAATTAATTGTGGCACTATTCCGACGTAATTTTGCGAGAGAAATCGATTGGGCGCAGTCCTAATACGCTGCGAGCAACGTATGACGAGTTGGAGCCGAAAAACGAGAACCTGAGTTTTCGACATTTTTCAGCAGGTGCTTTTTTCCTTGTATCTTCTCTCCCGTTGATCCCACGATCCTTTTGCTGCGTTTTCTGAGTTCCTTGGGGTCCAATTGGTCGGGAGAGAGTCATACGAATCAATTCTGAGACGAAAAATTTTTTGGTCAAAAAAAAAGGAAGGTTAACCCCTTTGTATTTTTGGCGAAAATTTTCGCGATTTTTGAAAGTGCTGGAATCAATTCTTTCTGGCGCTATTTCGACGTAATTTTGCGAGAGAAATCGATTGGGCGCCGTCCCAATACGCTGCGATCAACGCATCGAAAGTTACAGCCAAAAAACGAAAACCTGAATTTTCGACATTTTTCAGCAGGTGCTTTTTTCCTCGTATCTTCTCTTCCGTTGATCCCACGCTACTTTTGCTGCGTTTTCTGAGTTTCAGGGGGTCCAATTGGTCGGGAAAGAGTCATACGAATCAATTCTGAGACGAAAAATTTTTTGGTCAAAAAAAAAGGAAGGTTAACCCCTCTGTATTTTTGGCGAAAATTTTCGCGATTTTCAAAAGTGTTGGAATAAATTAATTGTAGCACTATTCCGACGTAATTTTGCGAGAGAAATCGATTGGGCGCAGTCCCAATACGCTGCGATCAACGCATCAAAAGTTACAGCCAAAAAACGAAAACCTGAATTTTCGACATTTTTCAGCAGGTGCTTTTTTCCTCGTATCTTCTCTCTCGTCGATCCCACGCTCCTTTTGCTGCGTTCTCTGAGCTCCTGGGGGTCCAATTGGTCGGGAGAGAGTCATACGAATCAATTCTGAGACGAAAAATTTTTTGGTCAAAAAAAAAGGAAGGTTAACCCCTCTGTATTTTTGGCGAAAATTTTCGCGATTTTCAAAAGTGTTGGAATAAATTAATTGTAGCACTATTCCGACGTAATTTTGCGAGAGAAATCGATTGGGCGCAGTCCCAATACGCTGCGATCAACGCATCAAAAGTTACAGCCAAAAAACGAAAACCTGAATTTTCGACATTTTTCAGCAGGTGCTTTTTTCCTCGTATCTTCTCTCTCGTCGATCCCACGCTCCTTTTGCTGCGTTTTCTGAGTTCCTTGGGGTCCAATTGGTCGGGAAAGAGTCATACGAATCAATTCTGAGACGAAAAATTTTTTGGTCAAAAAAAAAGGAAGGTTAACCCCTTTGTATTTTTGGCGAAAATTTTCGCAATTTTCAAAAGTGCTGGAATAAATTATTGGTGGCACTATTCCGACGTAATTTTGCGAGAGAAATCGATTGGGCGCAGTCCCAATACGCTGCGATCAACGCATCGAAAGTTACAGCCAGAAAACGAAAACCTGAATTTTCGACATTTTTCAGCAGGTGCTTTTTTCCTCGTATCTTCTCTCTCGTCGATCCCACGCTCCTTTTGCTGCGTTTTCTGAGTTCCTTGGGGTCCAATTGGTCGGGAAAGAATCATACGAATTAATTCTGAGACGAAAAATTTTTTGGTCAAAAAAAAAGGAAGGTTAACCCCTTTGTATTTTTGGCGAAAATTTTCGCTATTTTCAAAAGTGCTGGAATAAATTATTGGTGGCACTATTCCGACGTAATTTTGCGAGAGAAATCGATTGGGCGCAGTCCCAATACGCTGCGATCAACGCATCGAAAGTTACAGCCAGAAAACGAAAACCTGAATTTTCGACATTTTTCAGCAGGTGCTTTTTTCCTCGTATCTTCTCTCTCGTCGATCCCACGCTCCTTTTGCTGCGTTTTCTGAGTTCCTTGGGGTCCAATTGGTCGGGAAAGAATCATACGAATTAATTCTGAGACGAAAAATTTTTTGGTCAAAAAAAAAGGAAGGTTAACCCCTTTGTATTTTTGGCGAAAATTTTCGCAATTTTCAAAAGTGCTGGAATAAATTAATTGTGGCACTATTCCGACGTAATTTTGCGAGAGAAATCGATTGGGCGCAGTCCCAATACGCTGCGATCAACGCATCGGAAGTTACAGCCAAAAAACGAAAACCTGAATTTTCGACATTTTTCAGCAAGTGCTTTTTTCCTCGTATCTTCTCTCCCGTTGATCCCACGCTCCTTTTGCTGCGTTTTCTGAGTTCCTTGGGGCCCAATTGGTCGGGAAAGAGTCATACGAATCAATTCTGAGACGAAAAATTTTTTGGTCAAAAAAAAAAGGAAGGTTAACCCCTTTGTATTTTTGGAGAAAATTTTCGCAATTTTCAAAAGTGCTGGAATAAATTAATGGTGGCACTATTCCGACGTAATTTTGCGAGAGAAATCGATTGGGCGCAGTCCTAATACGCTGCGAGCAACGTATGACGAGTTGGAGCCGAAAAACGAGAACCTGAGTTTTCGACATTTTTCAGCTGCTGCCTTTTCCATCGTAACTTCTTTGCTGTTGATCCCAGGCCAATTTCGCTGCGTTTTCTGAGTTCCTGGGGGTCCGATTAGTCAGGAAAGGTCGATACAAATCGAATCTGAGACCAAAAATTTTTCGCCGAAAATTGAAAAAAAAGCAAGGCTAACCCCTTTGCATTTTTGGCGAAAAATTTCGCGATTTTGAAAAGAGCCGGAATCAATTTATTCTACCTAGATTCAGACGTAATTGTGCGAGAAAAATCGATTAGGCGTGGTCCCAATGAGCTGCGATCATTCTGTGAAATGTTACAGCCGAAAAACGAAGAATTTTATTCGCCATTTCTCTCCTGTTGGTCCTACGCTCTTTCCGTTGCGTTTTCTGAGTTCCTGGGGTTCCAATTAGTCAGGAAAAGATAGAATGTTATCCCAAATCATAATGTTTTCGCTCGAAAAAAAGGTGAATCAAGTGAAGACCCGTATGCTGAATATTTCGTTTATTCAGAGTAAACAAGTTTCCATTTAATCTTATGTAGTTTAACAATCGCAGTCTATTATATGTAATCCTTACGCATAGAAGTATCCCACGATTAGCAAACAACTTGAAAAGATGGGTATAATGTCAACTTATACACTCATAATATAGCTATCCTAGGCCGCTCTGATATACCTCCAGGCATATCAAGCGATTTACTACACCTAATAAGTAGACTATTATTTTATGATATAGGACACAATTACTTGTGACCTACAATATATTTTTTTTCAGTTTGGTATATAGAATGTACTTTTTACTAATTTCATACAAAAAAAATAAAATTATTCACCCAGATCGATTTCATTGATTATTTTACATTTCAAATATTAGTCTAAAGTTACAGGAGTTGCAGGGTAATTCTTTTTTCAGGATTCATAGAAAGTTCATCACACTACGGAATTATTTTCTCAGAAGAGCCAAGGAGTAAAACAATAATTACGAATTAATTTACTGAAACCATATGTACGATATTGTTTCCGAAGTGGTTTGGTAACAAAAACTACAAGGATATCAGTTTCAATGAATCGGCAATATAGCGCGTTTGGAGATAGCCTTGCATTTCAAATACCCGCAAAGATCTCGTCACTTCATATAACAAGCGGAACAAACACGTACGAAATAGTGTTCAAATGCAAAGACTCTTGGACCGCAAAAGTGCAGTTTCAAATCACTGATTCATATATCGGACAACAATTTTGTAACTGTAATATTCGATTATTAACCACTAGTACTCATCATAGAAAAACTAATCGATCCAAATTAGAAAGGAAATAGGTATTCTAAACGCAGGGCTCTACGTAGTTCCCAGGAAATAGTCCAGTTATTCCATCCATTACGCCTTCCCACCATCCGTCGTCATTCTTCTTCAAAACATAGATAACCGAACTCTCTTGGAAGCTCAATTCATCTTCTTTATCGGCATAATAATCATAAATGGCCACCACTGGAACAAGACAAAACGAATCTCCTACATTCCAATCATAAAACGGGGATAAAACTGATTAATGTAACTGAGTATTCGGTTTTATAATTTATACCTTTCTCAATATAGTTCTTTGGTACCCATCCAGGTAAGTCTTCCTCATCTGGCACAATCGGCATAATAGCACCAGATGGTTGCTGTGGTCTTCCAAATTGAGAATGTTCGTCGTGTTCAGGGGGTGGCGGTGGAGGCAATGGAGGGCTGCTTGCTCCACTGCTGCGGCTAACTTGATGAGATAGTCGATGCGGCAGAGTTTGGTGACCACTGTAATTAGTCATTTCACCCCCAGAGCCAACTAGCGGCGAGGGAGGTGCTGTAAGATAAAAAAAACATGATATGCAGATCATCTGCAAGTTAATCTGCATATAATTATTAAGCAAAATCAGAGAATGTGTGCAGGAAACTATTTTATCACTGTTTCTGTTGTTCTGGCCATACAAGCCAACAGAACTCGCGAAACACAAGCCAGGGAAGGCTGTGACAATACACAACTGACAATTACTATTTTCTGAGAAATCATGCCAAAAATTTTTATCATATTAATCATTCATTGACAAACAATAGTACATTGTGCATCAAGTAGGTAAAGTGGGTCCATTTACGCTGAGTGTAAGTTTACAATATAAGATGCACACGATACTTTATATACCAAGTATATCGCTTGCGCATAGATTGTTATCATAAAGTACACCAAAATGCACTTTTGAATACTAGAACATCAAACTGCTTTGTTCTTGTACTTTAAGTTTGGAACGCAGTCAAAAAAAGACGAGTAAAACATACTTGCATTGCATATAGCATAGTTTAGTAGTGACAATACAACATATGGATCAACACCTGACGTTAGAGCTCGAAGTTAAATTATTTAAGTCATTAAGAGAATTATAAACCTACTTACGTGGCATGCTGTTGAGATGTTCTTGGACATAGCCTGCAGCTCCAGTGATACTGGGTGGAGCGGGAGGTGGAGTTTGCGGATGGCTTTGAAGTGGATGAACAGTTCCAACTTGGGGAGGTAGAGTGTGTTGAGTAAGAGTAGCAGTATGAGCTGTATGCTGAAGCCCATGAGAGGGATGAGGGGTGGTATGAGCGTGGAGTGGCAATGTACTATAACCGGGTCCTCGTTCCCGTCTAGGATGACCTAAGGGGTAATTGGGTGCATAGTGACTGGGAACTTGGGGTGGAGCCACTGCGGGTGGTGTTCTGTACTCACGGGAGCCCTTACTCAGTGTTCCTGAAAACAATAAGTGCCAATAGAAAGTTGATCAAAAATATTTAGAAAATATTTTGAATTCTAAAACTATTTGGTTTAGCTATTCAATGGCTACATCTCTGTTATTAAAACGAACTGATTACCTGTTCGGACTGTTTGTGGTGGAGTTGGTGGCTTCGTAGTAGGTGCTGGACCCACAATGACTGCACCTAAACCAGAACCAGTCGAAGCGGCACCGAGACTTTGTACACTGCCCTGGCTCCCCCCACGCTGTTTGCTTCTAGGAGTACCTCCGCTTCGTACACCATGACCAATCTCATCCAAGATGGTGTAATCAATGCTTTTCCTTACATATTTTATAGGTTTTTCAGGATTTGCTGGTGCAATAATCTTATACTGTCTCGTGGTCATTTTGTTCGCAGTAAGAACACCTATTTCCCTTCTGGCAACCTTTTCCTTGTGAATCATAACTGTCTGAGCAATGTGGTTCATCTGACTTTCCATTTCCGCAAGTTGCGAAGTTTGTAGATCCAACAACTGCAGAAAATTATAAGCCAGCGTGTTTATTTGATATGCAACACTGGCAAGTGACTGAGTTGTGTAATTTTTAGTTTCTTCAAGAGCTAGTCGTTTGTTCTCGGCTTGGAAATAATTTGCCTCGCAATACTCTGCTACTCGCTCCAAATTTGTGTGACTATCGGCCAGGTGGCTTCTCCCATCGGGGATTTCATGGCGCAAAAGTGCCGCTAATTCTGCCATTACTTCAGAATCGCTTCCCACTCCTGAAGACACACGATACGAGTCTGAACTGCCTGCAATAAATTAAAAAATCAGTCAGTGTTGATCGCCTATTTTTCTATTAAAAAATAATGAGTATATTTGGATGCACATACAGGGTTGCCAAAAAAAAAAGGAACCGTAACTCTTTGATATGCTCAGAATTTCTAATAACTTCGCATCGCAGCAAACTATATAATTTTACGAGCAATACTATTCTTAACCCTTAGTTAGATTTGTTGCTAGTTAATTATTAATTGAGAAGGTTAAGCCTGTTTCTCTAATTAATTACAAAACATTTGTAAGATAGGCAAAGCATAGCTGTGTGACAATTTCAGGTCTGCAAAAAGATTCAATTCTTAATGAATAATTGGAATTACTGTGAAGAGAGGATGCGAGTAAACTGTAGTTATTGATAACAAGTGATAGGTAAATGGGAAAGAATGTCTATTATTGCTGTTTTGAACATGCGAGAATTTTTTAGAAGCAAGTGAATTCAACAATACAGTGACAATCTCTCGGCCTAAAACGAATATTGATAGGTGATGAATATTAATTAGGAAGAGAATGGTGTCGAAAATGGTGCTTACGAATAGAGTCGCGGTCAAACAGGGTGAAGTGAGCAATTACAAGATACGTGTCAGTGCGTGTCAGTGTGGTTCCAATCAAGATGGGCGTGACAATGCGTGTGCCTCACGTCAAAAGCAAACGACAGCGCGGATACTGTGGAACTGACGTAGGAAAAAGTAGCTAAGAAAAATATTTAGAAAATAAACTAACGGTACTCAGCCATTATCAACAAACAGCTACTACTGCTGGTTGCATTAATTCATATTTACCGATATTCTCAATCAATATATTAACCAGAGAGTATTATCAAAAATCAAATAATCAACCGATGCTCACTATGCAGCACTACCGTAGCGTAGGAACCGAATTTAGTGAATCCCGTTTATAGTCTATGCTCAATGATCCAACATCCGTATTAAGCATGGTCTATGGTCTACGTTCGACCGATCGGCCCTCGAAACATAACTCGAAAATCGAAAATCGGACGATCGCGCCTCGCTGATCGACTCTGTCCCTGCGATATGCGTTGTGCGGGATGGTAGAAAATCTTGAATCAAATTTTAAGGTTAACAGATAGAGGAGCGGTCAAACTCTTTTTTTATAGTCCTCCAGGGCGCTGCCGCAATCTTGTAATTTCTAGGAAACCGATCCGCTCTATGATGAACGACCTGCTCCGTGAATTGGAGTCGATGAAGATAACTGGCAACACATTAAACGACGATTTATTGAGAAGTTGCGTTCAGCTGACCGAGGGCACGTTGGTACCGTGCAAAAAAATTGGAAATGAACGACCCTGCGAAGAAAAGGATTACAGTGAGTACAGGCAGATCGTAAACAGAAATTTGCGGATTGTGGAGGCTACGTTTCGTCACGTAGCAACGACTTTTGGGGAGCAAAACGTCAGGGAAACTGCATCGCGGAGTCACCCCCTTCGCACTTACCTGATAAACTTGATTATCATCATCGGCGAACAGAGCGAGAAGAACGTGTGGAACACCGCAGAGTCGGTGTCCATAGTCAGCTCCATTCAATCTTACCTCTGCGATCTCTGCAAGTGTCGATCCATGTCCGAGCTGTTAGTCGGAAAGGGAGGCGAGGGATCTAGTGTGGATGGCAGTGGCGTAATTGAGGCAGTGCTCCTCGTTCTTAGGCCAAAGCTCTTCAAGGATACTTGGAAGAATTATCCTGCGGCTGTAATTTGCTACAAGTGGATATTATGGCAAGTAGAGGTTGGTCAAACCCCTGCACTCATGACTTTTGGTTAGTTATGTGTTGATATCAAAGAATTTCTTTCAGTTTCAAAGTTTGTAACAACATCGTAACAAACATATGAAAAGAAAGTCATCTCTGGAAAAACTAAGTATATGGAATAATAGATTGAATAAGCTTCAAATTTGCTTTTAAATAATAACTTATTCTCAGTTCCACTCCTAAATCGTGAAACATTTCAAGTAACTAAATGTCATGTTCACATTTTGTGGCAGCCAACGATATCATCTCCAACCTCATGCATTTTTGTATTTACAGGAACCTAATCTTGTCCGTCACATGAACAGTATAATACCAACCGCGCTGATAATCTTGGATGATTACGTTGTTGAAAATAGACTGACTGGAATAAAATGTATTGGGAAGATTTTACAACACGCACAAATGGTAGTGTATTTTTTAACTACAGTTAATTTCTTTGCAATGAAGTTACTGGTACTAGCAGGCATTGATAGATCACCTTTTTTTAAGAAAAATTGTTACAATACTTTACTTTTTAGAACCATTTAGATATACGCGAACCTGCAAACTCTACGATTACTAATGATAGACTTCTTTTGACCATGATAAGGGTGACTGAACTCTTTTTAAATCTGAAAGAATGTGTAAATCACACAATCTTAATACTGATAAATTGGTACTAGGATCACTGCATTTTCAGAGGAAAGAGCTTGTGGATACTGGATACGCAGAGGTGATATACGATGCCTTGAAGAGGTTGTTAATTATTCGAGAAGTGGCATATATTATCCCGTTGTACTCTTGCATAAGGAGCCTTTTGTCAACATTGGAATACTACAACAACACAGAATCTCTACAAGTACGAATAATATGCCTATAGACGGATTCCCTTCTACCAACATTCTTATCAGTATTTCATAATTGTTTTAATTAAGCAAAAAACTTGCCCCTTACAGTGGACTATACGAGATGACGTCATCTTGTCGTTACTGAGTAGTATGGAGTTCGAACAAGATGCCCATTTGCGACATGCTTACATGTCCAGCTTGCCAGGACTCTTGACCAATATCGGGTGTGCCAAGTGGTGCGAAAGATTAACGAGGATTTTGTCAGAGTACTGTGAGCACCATACAGATCTCAAAACTCTGAAAGTCACAATGGAAGTGAGTTTGAGTAGTAGGTCGTAATTATATTGAATATGGCGAGATGAATGAAGAGAACGTTAAGAAATGGTTGTATGATTTATTTGTAGGCCGCAAAAACGTTTCTCGTCATCTTTCAACCGAGGATACCGACCCATTGCGTACCTTTATACGCGGCCTTCCTGAAACTACACATGGATCTAATCGAGACACCAGTTTTTGACAAAGAGATTGTACAGAATTTAGAAGATTGCATTGGCTTACTGTATAAATCGACGCCGTCTATAGGTAAAAAAATTATCAACGACGATCGTATGAAATCAGTTATTAATCAACAGCTTCAGTTCAGAATACTAAATGATTGCACTTATTTTGAATGAGTTAGGCAACTAACTTCAGAATCAAAGTTTAAATATACTAAGAGGGAAGAACACCAACAAACTCCGTATGAACTGAAGGCTCCTAAGAAGAACAAAAATACTATTTAATATGTATATGTTGTGTATTATTTGTTACCTTATATCATGAGCTGTACTCCAACCGTCGCTTATGAGCATCCAATATTTATAATGTGCAAATGTAAAATATCGAATTTACATGAATAATTGTTGTATAAGACGTGCATATATATTCCTCACAGTTAATTGTTAACAACAAATTTACCAATATAAATAAACATGTGTAATGCTACACTCCTGCGAGTAGATACAATATATTATTACTTCCCACTTTTTCCTGCGTAAAATAGAAGAAACTCAGTGTTATGATACCGCGTGTCTAATGGTAGAAGGAACTATGCGCCACTATACGACCTTTTATCAGGTGTAATGTTAAAAAGGCGTATTTTTGACCTTTGCGTTTGCGTGAAAAACTTGAGGATGCATTCAAATACGTTGAAATAATCAAAAATGGATCAATTAACGGTAAAAGGTCGTAAGTACTGTCGGTTATGTTGTATCATCGCGAACTCTATGAAAAATATCACGTCCCCTAATAGTGTAAAGTCGCATGTGCCCACATACGACCTTATATCACTGCGTTTGATATTATTTTTTGAGAGAATAAAAAAGTTGAACATCCTTCCCTAAATCGACTATTACATCGACTAATCTACATTTCAAAGGCTTTTAGCGTCCTCTAAGAACAAACAAAAAAAAATTCGGGATGCAACTTTATACCATTTATGAATATGATAAATAAATAGTACATTATGCAAAAAGTGCGAGATCACATACGCGGAGTTGTTACGTATACTACTTTTCCAAACAAGGTGTGGAAATTTCGCTCTCAAGGGCAAGGGAATATTGTGTAAGATAACACCGGTCTACCCGAATTTTGAATCTGGGTTCTAGACGCCAAATTTGATTTCTTCAAAGTAACTAATAAATGATAAAATAGTTTTATTAGGTAAAGTTTGTTTTTGTAGAAACCGGAACGATATTACGGCTTTAAAAAAAAAATGGCTATTTGCTCAAACATGTATTGTAAATTACAACTAAACAAACTTCTGTTTTGCATTTAAATCGCTTTTATTCAAAAATAATAATTAGTAATAAACTGCGAATTTAAAAGAATTAATAAACAAAGTTTAAAAATTAATATTTTTCATACTTCTTCTATTTTCGTACGGACTTTCTTATATCAAACCCCAAACGTATTCTCTCATCATGCTCTCATACTGCCCCTGATGACGTCAATAACGATAAAGTCCATCATATCTTGGTGAGAACGTTTTCGTTTTTCTTCTGAATAGGCTTATATCTTCTGATATCAGCTATCAATCAAAAACTTCAAGACTTATTTGTCAACGTAAAAAAGACAAAAACAAAGTTTGTAAGTAATAAATAAAGGTTTTGGTTATTATTCGATGTATCGAATCGAATCAAAATTTATTTGTGTCAATAGAAACTCAACGAACATTTCGTGTAATCTACGGCAATGGAATAGTCAATAAAGAAACGGAGTATGGGCTGGCAATGAAGACTAATTGTAAGAGGGCGGGGAGCGGATCCAGCCCCCCAGACCAAGTTGAAATACAAAAATCGTAGAAAAAATTTTTGAAAAATTCATAATTATAAGAAAACTAAAAATGTTCAGAATCGTCACAGATCCAAACGTTCTCACGCTCATAAAAGGTGGCATTAATTTTTTTTTTTTGGATTTTACTCCTTAAGAAACGATTTGAGTTATAGGACCCGGTATGGAAATTATATGAGGAGTAAAATGATGTGTAACACGAAAACTTGAGGCGTTATAGAAAGAGTCAAACATATATATCAAACATATAATAACCCACACAGTGTTAGAAAATGTATATATCTTACCACCTTTTACCACCAAATTCGCCTTTTTGACGCATACGTCCTTATACCATTAGACACGCGACATGACATGATACCTAGATCTTGCAATTACAATCATCACGATTCCTCTATCACATTGAGATGTAAATGTTGGTAGATAAGTAAAGTGCGCAACCCGTAAGTATTATCATCCACAAATATATAAATAGCATATAATAACGTCCTCGGTTTGAGGCTAATCTAATTAATTCGCTCTGCGGCATCGGGAGAAGCACGTTCCGTTCCATAATGCCTGTGGTGTTGGCATTATTATTAATTTTGCTCGTCGTTATATTAAATAAGTTCTATAATTTCGTATTCGGTAAACCTTTAGCAAATGCACCTCCAGGTAAAAGGATGCAGAAAGAATTTAAACTATTCGCACGCCTCCGAATTCAAGTGATTCTTTCATTTTGCCGAATATTACAATCTATTTTATCACAGGTTTACCTCGGTTCCCAATATGGGGTAGCTATTGGCTCCTTCTTTGGGGAAACTACAATTTTCCTCACAAAACGATCCACTATTACGCCAAAAAGTACAAATCCAAAGTGGTAGGATGCTGGCTGGGCGATTATTACACGTTAGTTGCGACGAACTACAATAGTATCAAGGAACTGCTCACGAAGAAAGAATACGACGGAAGATTGACCGATGCTTTCATATTTACGTCGAGAGCTTTTGGAAAAAAATTAGGTCAGTATACGTATAGTTGGATGAAAATTAACAATATCTGATCGTACGAGACTCTTTCCGCAATTATAAAGAGTTAGCAATCGTTGGTACTTTCTTCTCCTGTAATAGCTGGCAGAAAAAAACAAAAATAATAAAATCTTAAAATTGACATCTGCTCCGAGTTTTGCACATTAAAAATATTTCATAAGCAACCTAGCTGCAAAGTAATGGAATTGAATTTTATTATACTTCATTAATGCCGTTGTAATGTGTCGTGGGATGTATTATTACGTCGCAATTGCAGTCTGCAACTCATCAGCGCGAGAAACCCTTTTTCAAATCTTTATTTTAGTATACATCGCCACTCTAATATTATTCGTGTCATGAAATTTGAATTGCAGGATTTGGAAATTGTGTTGATTAAATATCAATTCAAACATTGAGAAATTAAATTAAAATTATATCGAAAAATTACACGTTGCAAGGACATCCGAAAATGTGATATTTGAGATAAAATTGATGAAGTCGAATGCAGTGGTAAATTTAACAAACGACGAAGAATACAATACGACGCATAAATTCGCAACATGGTTGTTACTAATAGAAATTGTTATCCCATTTGTTTTTCCCTAGTTATCTTTGCAACGCAATTCGTTTCATTCTCGATTCAATTGACCCCAACAGGCAGATAATCTGATTCAACGCATTGAAATTTCAACATGAATGGCTTTCCGCAACACTTTACACCCACGTCCTATTCGTTATTATGCTTGCAGTAATTCGCGGGATAACAAATTACGAGATCAAAATGACAAAATGAAGGATTAAATTATCTTCTTCGTGAAATGTCACAGGTTCTCCGTATCGCGCGACTTATACCATGCAATACAACGTAATTCAAGAATCACCAATTACCTTAGGTCCACCTGGCGATTATTTATTTGACTGCATAATATCAAAACAATGATTTAAGAATTGATAAGCGTATAATAATAGACTCCTAATCCGTAGTAAGAACGCCGTGCTGCATAGTTGCATAGACTTTTAATGCTTTGCATATTGATAAAAGAAGGATTTCCCCGCTTTCATGCAGGCATCTTTTTCACCGATGGTGACAAATGGAGAGAGCAAAGGAGGTTTGCCCTCAGGTATATGAGGGAATTCGGGTTCGGACGACGAATGGACAAGACTGAGAGCGATTTTGCGGAGGAGCTGGGTGTGCTGCTTGACACCTTAAAAAGTGGTCCCGCCAACGAGAACGAGCGGGTAAGAATTATAGAGAGCTGAACGATGATCCGGGCGCCTGATTGTGATTTTCTTTACACTGGTGAAAATGTTTTCTCAACGGCTGTAAAGAAATCAGAATCGGAGCCGCGGTTTTTCACGAAATTCGCGATATGCGCAAAACACTTGGTAAATCCTCTTGTTTCGACGTTGCAGAAGGTGCTCAAGGACGGCAACATGGTCCGTTTTCCAGATATCCTCTATCCAACAGCAGCCAATTTCTTTCTGACGATATTCACCGGGGAACGTTTACCGAGAACTGATCACGAGAAGCTGCGAGTCGTGTCAAGGGCCGCCGCAAAATTTCAAAGAAACAGTGACACGACCGGAGGTGCGATATTGGTCACTCCTTGGATTCGCCACTTCGCTCACGGGTTTTCTTATCCCGGATTCATCGAAGGGTCGACGGGGATAACAAACTTTATCAAAGTAAGTTTTTACGTCACGTCAGCCGACGCCTTCACTTAAATAAGCCCTCAACTTGGGTGTAAATTCGCGCTCTCAATTTTTTTCTTATGAGAATTTAAGCATGAGTTCGGTTTTTTTTTCGTGAGGTTTATTAACCATCTTCGTACGATTCTTGTCACATAAAAATCCAGAAATGCTTCGGAACGAACGAGGCGTCGTTTATCGGCGATGCCGAAAGAGGCTTCCTCGACACGTGTATTAAAAGACTGAAGGACGAGGAAGGATTTCCGACAATCACCGAAGAGCAGGTCCTCATGCTGGGTACGGACCTGATTTTTCCAGCGTTAACAGCTAACCCGTGGGCCGTGACGATCATAATCAAGTACATGATGCACCATCCTCACATCATGGAGAAAGTTCAAAAGCAGATCGATACGGTGATCGGCAGGGATCGGCTAATCACGTTGAACGACAGAGTAAAGTGGGTTCATTTTTGTTCACTAATTCAACTATCAAGATAAATCCTCAGTCGTGTCCTTTATATTTTACACACGTGTCTTGTGCTTCTCCTCCTCGTTTCAGTCTTCCCTACGTCGAAGCAACGATCCGTGAAGTTATGAGAGTGGAGACGATGACACCTTGGTCGGTAGCTCACAGGGCGACGGAAAGGGGTACGCTAGACGGTTTCGACGTCCCAAAGAACGCAGTTCTGGTAACCGACCTCTACTCCATGCATCACGATCCAGAGATGTGGGGTGATCCAGAAGAAGTTCGTCCCGAGCGATTCCTGACCGAGGACGGCCACATGGGGAAGGACCGCTCTTTGCCGTTCGGCGCAGGTGAGTATACGAGTATTTCATTTCCGTATTCACTCTACGGACAATCAAACTTGTCGAGAGCGACAACTGATAATTAGTACATGATCATCATATTCTCCGCATCGTAATCTAGGGGGACGACTTTGCGCCGGCGAGACATTCGCAAGACAATTTTTATTCCTCACCTTCAGTACCCTTGTCCAGAATTTCGACTTCTCTTTCATCGAGAGCGAGCCGTCGTCCTTGGAGGATCGGATTCCAGGATTCGCTACGAGTCCGAAAGACTTTTGGGCCAGAGTTACTCCCCGTAAATAGAAGCACCGCATCTCTCTACTCGACGTAGCGTTTACCGTAATGATTAGTTATTGTTCTATTTTACATTTTCTATACCGATGGGTTATAGTTAATTCACCACACGTTATTACCGCAAAAATAAATGGATCTCGACGTTTCTTGTCGTTTTTCTTCAAATTACCCATACGATTACACAATATTTTACGTAAATCTTTTGCCTTCTTTCTTTTTTTGTTTTTAATTAGAAATATCACGTATATACCTGCAATCATTGAAATTATTTCGCATCCTTAATCATATTTTAATACACTACAATCGAAATACATACAACAGATGAGTTATTGTGTTGCTAATTTATTGAAAAGTTCATGTCTTTCATATGTAGAACATAGAATCTGATATCTTACATATTTTGCGTTGTCTGTTGAAAAATCTTCTCACAGATTGCACGCGAGGCGAGGGAAATCGATAAAAATGAGGATGCGAAAAAAAGACTCGCATAGCCTTATTTCCGAATCACAGATTCACACCTTATTATAATACAATATTAATATATTGGCGATATATAGGTAGTAGTATCAACCATATGTACATATGATTAATAAATTATAAATATAGGTCAATTTAAAAAGTAGCGGTTTTTTTAAATTCTTAAGTCTAAATACGTATTTAACGTAGGTATAATATTGTTTTCGAGTTTCACCAACTGTTTGAGAAATGTTTTCTACCAAAAATTAATTACCGATATAACCGAAAGAGATTTTTCATGCCGCGAAATGAATTATTACTGTATTGGAAAAAAATTAGAAACCCGAAAAATATTAGTAGTTCACCGCATATCACTGGCAACAACCTATCGTTATAATTTTATAATTAGTATTTTTGATAACTATATGATGTTTCATGGAAGTCACTAAAATCTGTTGTTGAACAGTAATATAATTATAGTCAATACAATATTTCCTCGGTATAAAATAATTTTTTTTTTTTTTTTTTTTTTTTAATATTTCAATTTTTGAATTTTTAAACGACTCATAAAATAATAATAATAATAATAATAATAATAATATCAACAACAACAACAACAACAACAATAATGCTATGCGTATATTACTTGGGATGATTGTGCCTGTCAATTTTACGGTCAGTATAGGAATACCTACTGCGACTCAGTGACAGTGTTCCGTAACGTCAACAATAACGGATTTTTTCCATCCAAAAAGGAAGTAGCCAACGGCGGCACCAAGAACAACGGCAAAGCACAACCAAACGTTGTACGTCATGAATATCAGCATTAAGAAATACGATATAATTATTTGCACGATGTGAAGGAACGTTTGAAAGGTGTGCATCCAGGAGAGCATTGTTGGCCTGCGAATAAAGCGAAATTAATTTTTAACATACCGAGACTCATACCGTATATTTGCGAGCATGAGACGTTTGGAAAAGAAGATTCTAGGTATAATAGCTATGAAGGTATAAAGCTTCTCATGCGGCCGTGCTGTTAACGAAAACGCGGAAATTGTTGAGGCATGCTTCACAGACGAATCCGCGGTGGTCGATGATCGACAAATTTATTGTATTTTCCAGTGATTTAGCAGCCGTTAGTGAATAAATATAGGGAATACTGTTTAGCCCTTGCAGTTAATGGTTGTTCGGTGCAGCTAAAACTAGTTTAGATTGTGCAACGGAATAAGGATACGAATTAAGAAGACACAGTGTATTCGTGCACTCGGGACGGGGATAAGAAAGAAAGACGGTTAGACATATATCGAGATAATCGTTATTAGTCGTGCGAGGTGTTAAAACACATTTCCAACGATAGGAGGAAAAGTTGCGAAGAATCGACCGTTAGATCGGTTACTTACGGTTGCTTGTGTATCACCTCTCCGACCATACTAAAAAGAAAAACATAAAAAAAACTAAAACGGTGAATTCGCATCGCGACAAACTCTTTACGAATGTCTATACGGCAATTTTCATTGTAGGTAAGAGGCAAAAGGTTGAGGTCTCGTGATTATGGGGGGGGGGTTAATTGATTTGCTACATCCGATAATCAGTGAACGTCGATGATGGTCTTTATACGTGGTATCATAACACAACGAGGGAAGTCTCGCTGCACTCCGATTATGTCGTTTACTTTATATTATTCGGTCAGAGTTGTGTCTTAAAATTAATTACAAGGAGTTGGGAAGGAGAACATCAGGTGATGGGTGAGGGTAAGCAACACATTGCGTAGCATATGAGATGCGGAATACTCACTGTACAACCCTGTTGTCTTCGGAAACAACGTTCTTCTCCTGCGGCATGGAAACGCTTCGATACTGCAAAGCGTTGTACGTCCTCCAGAACAGATATTCCCGGTAATATTTGAGACCCTCGTAAAGTGCGGCCATTATTATTATACCTATCATCGATCCCACCAGGCTTCCGATCGAAGAGACCTTCCACGAGTCGAACAGAACCGTCTCGCAGTAACCACCGTGAAACGCCATCTGGGACGATCCAGATTTATTGGCTTATCGTTAGAGGCGTCTCGTAAAACACCGAACACGAGATTAGTACATCATGATTAAATCTCGGTCTTGTATTACCATCATTCCGTGCATCCCGTGACCGCTGCAGGCTTCCGCGGATGATCCACTGGATGCTCCTACGTGCTCCATGCTGCCGCTGTGACCTCCGCCTCCCGCATGCCCCATCATGTGTCCTTCGTGACCCGCGTGCCCCATCGTGTGTCCTTCGTGACCCGCGTGCCCATATGACGAATTTAAGTGATCATCGGACATCTGGAAATTTTTAATAAACTATTCAGGTATTTAAACCGGCTCGAAGACTGACCCTTAAACGATACAATTAAGTTAAAACTGTATTCATCGCCGTATAGAGAAACTGTTGGTACCAATCTGGTTGTGCCTAGATGTGTACTCGATAGATTTCATTTTTCACAATAACCCGTGCGGCTTAATATGAATGTTATACGACGAGAAATAAACGAATAAATTGATCACTATGATCATTGTTTTATATTTCCCCAAAAATAATCATTGTTATCGATTTCCAGAAATTATCAATTCGAATTTCTGCAGCCGACTATCATTGGGTAGTGCTCTGTTTCATCTAAAATCACGCTAAAGCGTTTGCATATCCGGCTGGGATATACCTGAACCAGTTGCAAAAATAGGTGCAACATGACTTTATACCAACTGATTTTCATCACGTTTTTTAAGATTACACATTAGGTATGCATGTACGTTCAACGTAGCAGAAGAGGACACAGCTTCGCGAAGGTGGCACATAGTGTATTACGAAACCGTTATTTGTTATCAAATTCCCGCGTGCAGAATAATATCGCAAATTGCAAATGGTTAACGATAAGACCCAGCAACTGGCTGCACATGAAACTTGGAGCGTGGTTGCGTCCTCGGTTTAATCGCTGACCGCAAATAATTGATTCTCAAACTGAAACTCGAACTATATAACCAGCTGCATCTACAGCTGGTATCTACACTAGACATGTACTATATTCAGCCACTGCCGCGGCCACCACGTTGGCTGATACATGCATGCGCGTGTGTAAATGTGAGGCCAAATTATCCCTATATGTACAGCTTACCATGTTTCACATTTCATATCACTCTTTCTCAGCTTAACCTGACGACGTATTAATCCATCAATTAATAATGTCATTTGCGAAAAGTGACCAAGTCGTTGACTATCGATTATAACTATATAGGTATAGTACAACTATTTTATATTTTACCTTCAAGTATCTCAAAGTCATAAATTCGAGTAAGATAAAATTCTTATACCCGTGGACGCACATCTGGAATGCCAATCTCATTTGAACCATATAAGAACGTCGATCAGCGCCGGCTTTCAATTAGCTATACAATAGCAATACTTACAGGAACACGCGTATAACATCTGGTTCATCGAATATAGCCATTCTCGGTGAAGGTTTTCATTTCTCTGACGGCGATAGAATGCCTTGCAGTAATTGACTTCGATTTAAAATGGTCACGCACTTTCTACCAGCTATGTTATCATATATGGTTGCAGTTTTGTAATAATAATTTTAACGGTCATATCGGTATGGGTGCAAAAACGAGGTCTTCGTCGAAATTATCAATGGATAATTGAGATAAGAAAAATTCCTGCAAGGTTTGCAGTTGAAACTATCGTCTGAAAATCTTCGCACACATATGCGTATAATCTGATTTCAAATTAATTTGAAATATGCCGAAGGAACGGAGTTAGAAAAAACGACAAGAATGGCAGACCCGCAGGGGCCAGACTTTCTAAATTATAACACGTGGATCGAGATTCGTGAACTCCTTTCAATTACACAGGGTAAGCAGTTATATACTTAAACTGCATAAAAACTTACAACCCTGGCAGCGCTGCAGTGTTATATAATGTAGACTTTTGTCTCTTGCCCGATCAAGATTCACTTCAGAAAAGTGAGGAAAAACACATTCGTGTGGTGTACCGATAATAACAGAACGGCAGAATAAAATAAATGACACCGTACGAAGAACCGCATATCCTCAAGTGGTTTATATTATTAAAGATACGTTGTTATTCGAAGAATTCATTACATTGAAATGAAGAAAGCAAAATACCACGGCTGATAAGGCGGGACAGGAAAAACGAAGAATACGTGTGACCAAATCAAGTGTATTAACCGGTTAACTGGGAAGCGTTTTTCCAGCTTTCGTGTCGAAACTGATATAAGCAAATTAATCACCAAAATACGCAACAATTTGTTTCTGGAGGTTTTTGATGCTGCGGATTCCATTCCCGTACAGTCGTCTCTGCGGCTCTGTTCAAAATTTACGTATCCAATGACACCATTTTCAGGCCACGAATTCATATTTTGTCAGAGTTGTTTAAAAATGACCCTATTGATTTTGAGGCCGAAATTTGGAATTTTATCATTCTTTTCGTATCCGATAAAACGGTTGTATACAAATTCTTCTGGTATTCGGTTGAAAACTGAGAAAGTTACTCAAATTTGTACATATATGATATGATACAATACCAGTTGATCGGTTAAAATCTTACCCTTTCGCTGTGGGGTATATTTACGGCATTATTACCGACTTTTTTTTACAGACATTATCGATACAGAGAGGGAATCAGAAAATAGAAAATACGTCGTCCATTGTCGGACAAAGGAAATACCTTGGACTTCTTGATGACTGAAGAATTTTCAATCAAATATGTCGATGACGCGCAATGAATTTCTTTGTTGTCTAATATTTATATCGTACCGCATCAGAAGCCAACGATCGTGCTGCTGTGATAGGCGAATCATTCGTGGCGTCTGTCATTGGAAGAATATCATTTTCCATCAAATGTTTAATGTTTGGAATATCGGAACATAACGCAGCAGCAAGCGGCGAAGCCGATCGATCAACATTAACTCAGAAATTCGCATACCGAGCAAACGAACACGCCTTTGAACATCTGGTTGACTGTTATAGTTACAACTGCGATTGCACGGGTATTCAAATTTAGTAGAAAAAAAAGGCAGCTTTGTTCGATTCATTGCACGCTGGCATTACACGTGCGGAGTAATAAAATGAAAAATCACAGTGTGATAATACTAAATCGTGAAGGAAAAACAATATTCTTTGTATTTAATGATCAACTTGACATTTTCTGTACGATGTACGCGATTACACGTACGCACGTCTTTCGTTACGCGTTTCGTTCTCGCTCGGAGTTTACGACGGGAAAAACACCTGTTGGCGGTAAAAGTTTGAGCAGACGAAAAACAAGAAAGAACAAAAGAAACGTTCCAATCGAGTCGTGAATTTTAGGTATTGGAAGATAACACTCTGCAGGAGGAACGTTCGTAAGACACGGTAATACGGAATACACAGGCTTATAGATAGTTGTTAACTGTCCTTACCCACCGTCATTCTCCCAGAGAGACCACAAAAATCTGATTAGTCGCACTGTCATCACACATCATATATCATATGCTGCGACGATCACGGTTCATTATAAAAACAAAAATACCAAGTCTGCATATGTAGATCGTGCACCGCGCCTCGAGGATCTACGTGATCGTATATCGTGAGTGGACAACTTTGGAACTAACCGAAGGCAATCGTACCTGTTCGGTACTTTCACCAAAAATCGAGATGTCGACATGAAATGCTGCTGCAGGAGAAATCGAACGGCCAATTTTATCTACATCGCGATCGCAAAATACGGAATTACACATCTATCTTTATAAAACAGTTTTGATTTTTGTTTTGCCCCCTTGAATGAAAGTTTCTATGATAGAAATGAAAATGTTCTGAATAAGACGAAAGTTATTTTTAAGTCAATGAATCACGAACTAAACAATGATTGTCTCACAAGGAATTCTGGGATGTCGATTCCTCCGATTTTTATCTAATTCATACATGTTGTAGTGCATCGAAAACTAAGAGACACGTGTTTCTTTTTATATGCCAATAAACGGTTTGGAGGGGCGAAAATGACCCCTAAAGATGAGACCCAACAGGTGGTTTCTGAGTACATATTTCGGATAGAAGCGCTTCTTGTATATTCGAATGAGACCATCGCTGAAATGTTTCATTCGGGAAAAGAATGAACGTTTCAGCGTTGGTTTCATTCAACTACTTAATACATCAAGTGCATCAAGAAACCGAGACCCATTGGAAGCCCAACCTTGGGGGTAGTTTCCCCCCTGTAAATCGTTTATCAGTAGATGAAAAGAAACTACGTATCTTTCAGTTTTCGATGCATTACAACATATATGAAATCGACGAAAATCGGAGGGATCGACCGATCTAGGGTTCCTTGTCAGTGTATCAGGTTGCAGGCCGCCTTGTGCAAACGGTACAACCTCTCGGATACAACCGGACGACGGATGTCTCACGATGAGACAATTATCAATTTTCCTTCTCTCCCGGCAATCGCTGCATCAGCATAACCAGTATATAATATTCGATAATTTTTCAATCTACCGTATAATATTGGCGTATTGGGTGTGCCTACGGATCAACTGTGCAAATAAAAATTCACTATATTTAGGTATACGGACAAGAAAAAGGAGGCAATTTTTTCCAATGAGCAAGATGACTATATATGAACGATTTCAGAATCACCAAGCGGACACGGTTAGTCAAATAGGAATAAATTATTTTCGTCATTTGTAGGGGTATGTCAAAGTTGCGGAGAGAACGGACGGTACGAGGAGGTCTATACACATATATAAAAGAATTTCGAGGTGAGGGGAATTCTTCCCGTCAAGGAATTTCCTTGATGAAATTCCCCAAGATGATAAGCGTAAGCGTCAATAAATCGGTATGACTGAAGAAACACACACACGTATTGTAATGATGAAAATGATCGCAGTAATAGATATTATACGTCATACGATATTAGAACAAAACCGAATATCGAACATTTAACCGCTGCATACCGGAATATTTATATAATTGTTATAAGCAATTTTTTTTACAACTCTGTTGTCCCTCATAAACGATTCGGATCATAAAAACAATGGTTTGAACATCTGAGAAAATATTATCGAACATCACGCTTGAAATGAAATGCGACGTAAAAAGAAGCGACGATAGTGATTATTATTCAGCGTTTAGCACTAAAATTACACAAATTAATACGGCGCTATTTGTACCAATACTGGTAGTTAAATCAAAATGACTGCTTTAAAAAATACGTAATAATAGAATATTTTTATATAATATTGATACAATCATTTTCCTTCATTACGATTTTTTAAATACCAGACACCTTGACTGGTGTGGTAGTTCCTAGTGTTAATATACGCATTCCTCGGAATTTAGAATATATATCTTATACCGCTTGTTTTATGCACACCATTGGTTGCAGAGCAAGTGGTACAGCTTATAGGAATAAAACGCGCACGCTCCCTTATGGTTACATCGTCGAGTTTATAATCAGGGTGGCGATAATAATACACGAATGTTTATATTGGTCTCAATTGGTTCAATTGCAACGAATTAATATAGCATGTTCGATGTCAATATAACGAGGTGCAGCTACGTACGCTGTTTCATTCTATGTCCTACGTAACGCCATGCCAGTTACTATAAAAATAGGTACATTACAATGGTGGAAATTTTAACGTTGGCGAAGAGATGTTAAAGCCTTCGGAAATTACGCACCTGGGGATGACGATTAATTAAATTGTTGCGCGTAGATGCTTTGTAGATTATTTGTGCGTAGTGTACATTTGTTTCCAAGTAGTTGAGAGACGTGTTATTGTCAAACAAGCTCGCGACGCTCCCGGTTTTTCCCAGTGTCAATAATCGCCGACAAATATTGTGGTTGATATTATTCGTGGATAATCGTATTGTTTAATTAAAACGTTCACGAATCATCCGCTGAGGAGCAATAACCGCGTAAAAGAGGATTAACAATGATCTTCCCAGTTGACAGAGAACAAGGGGGAAAGTATTTTTTGTACAAAATTTACCCACGTCAGAGAAACTCAGAACGCTGCTGATCTAATTTTTTATATTTTACATAAGTGCAACTGGCGTGAATCACTAACCTAGGTCACCATGGGCAGAAGACTAGGATTAGGAAAGAGAAAAAGACATACCTTGAAAATTTTGAGGTTATGTTACGCTGATATCTAGGACGCTGGTCCTCACAGATTGAACAAAAATTAAACACAAATATCCCGACAAACAAGCTTTGTTCTTGAATGACAAAATAGTTCACCAGCAGGTAACGAAGTGACCCATTGGCATGCGACCAACAACTTTCACGTCGACACAACTACCACAGATTGTATAAAACTTTGTGAACGTGAGTGAAACTCTCAAATCAACACAGACCACGTTTCAGATGCTACGTTCGGTGTGCGCACTGATCTCTATATGACAGTGTTGCCAGAATGAGTTATGATTTAGTACTAGACGGCAGCGCCACACCGTAAAGATTTCGAAATTTCGTACTAAAATGGCGGTCACTTCAAATGAAACAGAGTACGTAGACAGTGATAGTTGTGGTTGATGTTGGTATGCAAGTGTCGCATACAATATCTACTGACTGAGCACAAACATGCGTCCTCTGAGATTTCTGTTTCTATTCACATAAAAATTGTACAATGTATAAATAAAAATCCTAATTACGGCAAAGGTCATTAAATTAGTGTATAAAATGTGTAAATATAACCGTGTAAATCATAAAATGAATCCTGATAATTATGAATGTACTGTAATATGTAGGATAAATTAGGTCTGTACAAATTGATTTAGAAATTGATTACATTTTCGTATAGATAAAAATTGTGTGAAAGCCAGATATTCAAATCATTTCGTAGTTTGTACACAACCATTGAACTTTGAATGATCTACAGTTAAATGTACACAAACTGATAACCGAACAATCGCGTCGTCTGCAGTTCTGGCCTGGCGGTCAACGGTTTTATGCGATATAGTCGGTGGGAGCCGCTGTAAGACCGTGGCTGTGAGTGCGTCAAGATCGTACTAGCTTCAAGCACAAGTAACGTGCATAGGCTGCACTCGTTCCAGTATCACATACTTCAGTCAACGTAATAAACTCATGTCTTCACTATTAGATTTAGTGTCTCGCTTATGGAATTATCGGAGAGTGCTGTTGCGACGTCACACAACGGTATCGCGTTGGGAATGCGTCGTAGCTTGACGCCTGAACCGGCGTGACGTCATAAGTGCTGCTAGTTTTTCGCATTACCGCAAGATGACGGAATTTTTATTTCACACTTTCTCGTCTATCCTGTTCTTTATCCCATGACCGCCACGACCTGGGCTTCACAAATTGCATTGTTTGCATCAGTCATGGCATCAGTTGGGATTATTGTTGGCATATGACTGCGTTTGACGTGTGACACACAGCCAAGGTTATAATCGTTGAATGTTGCCAAGTAGTGAAAAATGATAGATAATCAGGATTCAAACGATGAAATACAGTCGATGGCGCGGAGGTTTCAGACTGTAACAACGATAGAGAACATTGTGAGTGGTGCGAGACAGGCTACGCAGCTGACTAACCCACTAACGTCGATCCGCGAAAACCATCTCGCCGCCACTATGCCAACGCAACATCACAATAAACAGGACGTGAAGAAGGAAGTGGGAACATGTAAGACTGACGAAAGTGATATGGTGCGCTCGTTGCCAGAGATTAATTTGCCTGAGAAAATAGTACTGATAATTGACATTACCAAAGAAAAGGACTGCACCCAATTCAAGTTAGGAACAGGAGCTACCTACATGCCTATGTTTTTAATCAAAAGAGTTGTTGAAATTTTTGTTGGTGCAAAGTCGATGATCAATCGAAACCATGAGTTTGCCATAATGACTCTATGCTCCGAGTCGATCAAGTGGGTTTGTGACTTTACCGCCAACATCAAAACTGTCCTCAATACCCTAGATTCCCTTGTGGAAGAGAAACTGAATACAGATGACACTTCATTTGACCTGAGCCAAGTCTTTGAAGCTCTTATCACTCACACCGATTTGCCAAGATACACGGAGTCCAATGAAATCCCCTCGTTCATCACAAGGGCTATATTAATCTACTCGCGGTCAAACTGCATTCCCCGGTTTCGAACAGGGAATAAATTTTTCGAGCTGTTGTCAGATAATCCATACTTTGTACTGGATGCTTTGTTCGTTCACGAACCGCCAAGTAGCGAGAACATGTGCGAGGAAGTTTATAATGAGCTCACAGCTCTGGACGCTAAAAATTTATCTTATATCCTAGAAGTTGGAAGAAATGCCACGAAGCTCCATGACAATATGGCTAAATTACTCGCGCATCCTATGCAGAGGCCCTTGCAAAAGAATGCTTGTTACACCATTTGCATACCTGGAACAAAGGAAGAAACTCACTCAAATGTTTAGTAATGATTTTGTTACTCCGAGACGATATCATTTACTTTGATATCGTCCTTGATCTCGTGATCATCCTAATATGTAATCTGCAGTTTTACTTGTAGCATCAAAGACCTATAGGTGTATATTTTCAAATGCTTGGAACATAAAATACTAAGGCATTAAACTTTATGCTCGGTCAATAAAAACAATTAGGATTCAACTCACAGGGTTCAATTCCCAATTTCATCATGAGCTATTCCATTTGCAATCCTTATGTTTGTAAAAATTTTGTAATGTCATCACTTTTCAATTTCTATATAGTGCATATAATAAGGCTATTATAACAAGCCTCACACGCTTTATTGTTAAGTGTACGACTAATATATTGATTTTCTTTAAAGGCTGCCTGTTGAGATTGAATTACCAGTATCCCTTCCTGTTAAATTTATGTATTTACATAGTAGTTTAATAACACCATATTTTATTTAAGAAATATTGCTTATAGGTAATTTCTAAAACTAGGTTTCTTGCTTAACGAACTTCAAATATCTCCAGCAGTGAGGATACGCGTAGTTTAAAGTCGCGAGGCAAAGAGTGATTTGAAACACGACAATCGTATTTGCTTTGCGACAATATATGAAATTTGACAATGCTTATAGATGTACGAAATCGTCACACTTTTTGCGGCTCAATAAGCTCGTTGGTTATTTAAAGTTTTGTTTGTGATCGCGTATTGCGAACAATAATACTCTTTTCTGCGTACTATTGATGGCAAGGATCGCTCTAGACACTGATGCATAAGTTCCTCACTGACGGCACAATTCGAGGTATAATTCCTCTGTAGAACTTGTTTCACGATTGCCGTCGATTTCCGTACGACGACTGTAATTAATGCGGCGAGGATTACAGAACTAAAATCTATAAATCCTCCATTCAGATCGTTCGATAACGCGGCGGGGATTACAAAACTAACCTGTAAATTATCCACTCAGATAGTTCGTGGCGCCTAGCAGCGTCCCGCTGCAACATGGACAGTCAGTTTATCTCGCCTGGTAAATGTTCGGTTGCATCTGGTGCAGACGAACGGTCTCTCGCCGGAATGAACACGTTGATGCCTCACCAAGTTCGAAGCGTGCGCAAACTTCCGTCGGCACTGATTACACTCGTACGGTTTTTCCCCTGTGTGCTTCCGGCGATGTTTGTTCAGGTCGCCTGCATGTGTAAACCTCTTCTGACAAAATTCACACCACAAGAAACGGCCCCGCCTTTTGGCGCTCAACAGACTACCGTCCGAGCCGCGAACTTTGACGGTAATCGCACACGCGGGAGGTCCAGCCGGCCTATTCGAAACAAGTCAAGAAATGAAAGAAAAAGAAAAAAGTGGAAAGCTATGAATATTAGAAATGATTCAGCGTGCTTGAAATCTCTAATCGGTATGATTTTCGATCGTGGTCCAACTTACGATAAACTGTTCACTTTCCCCTCGGCGGTACTCGCGGGTGTTCTTGACGCATTCCGTGACTTTTCCGGAGTAATTGTTTCATCAGCCATGTCGCCAATATCTGAATGGTCATTTCTAAGGCGTTTGCAACATGGGTTTACCACTCTTTTCGTTCCTTGTGAACCCCCTGATCGCCGGTGGTCGTCGGAAGGACGAAGAGACGGGCTTAGCGCCGACGGGAAATCCCCGGAGCATTGAGGACTCGCGTGACGGATATTTCTGACTTCAGACGATACGCATGCATCACATATTACGGACGAACCCTCAAACGCTTCAGACTTCGGCTCGGCATGGGACGGAGATGCGACTTCCTTCGCTGTCGATCTGATAGACGCAGATTTCTCACTGTTCTCATTCACCTTTTCGCTACTTTCCCGAGGTCCTTCTTGCGGCAACTGCAAGTTTACATTAGGCTTTGTCTCGCAGTTGTCCTGATGCTCGATGCCGTCGCTGAAATTCGGATCCGGATCTATCTTCTTTATCAATCGTTCGATTTTCGCAATGCAGACTGCGCATACGGTGTTCAAAATCTGCAAAGTGGAAAGATTAATTTTTCTACACTTTGCACGTCAATTTTCTGACCGAAAAATGCTGTTTAGATAGTTGCTCTGATCATTGTTAAAGACGGCGAAAATAGAAAATTGAAAAATGTCAACTCACAATGAGCTTCAGGTTGGCTTTCTCAATGAGGATATGCTGCCTCTCTTCGCTTCCGTAGATGGCAATTTTGTGCTTGCGAGCGCAGATGCGGCACCGTCCAAGAGCTTGACACGCCATATTTATGGGTTACGTCGAAAGTTGAGTTTTTGCAACAAATTAACTCGTTATAATTCGATCTACGTTGGGAATCAATGCAACTGTCCTGACCCTCCACGTATCTGCAGCCCAACGTCGCTGACCAGCGCTTGCCGAGGTATAAACGACAACTGCCGGCAAGTGGCTGAGATACTATGGAGAAGGCCGACCTGTCGCGCGTAAGCAGCGTGGTGGGGGCGTTGGGGAATACCCGTCCGGAGTTTCCAATTAGATCGGTGATTTTTTCTTGACCTCTTCTGTTGCCGCCATATTCATCCTACTGACTCTCTCTGGACCGTTGTGTCAATTGTTACTTCCCTATTCCTCTCTCTGATTCTCTGTCTCTTATCCTTTCCCTTTCCACCGCATTGTTCATTCCCTGTACCGCACTCTTTTTCTGTACCAATCTCCTTCCTGCTAACGCATAACGCTACGTTTCTGCACACACTCTCTCAAACAAAAGAACGCGATAGAATTGCAGGTGTGTACTTTAATTGAGAATTATTTTATTTCGAAAAATGACTAATTGCAGCCGTTATAATTCACGAACTGGCATTTCCTTTGACGTTAATGTTCACTCCTGACTTTCTATGTTATCTTTTACAGATCATAGACTTCGAAATATTATTTTTATCTGCAACAATCGGGATAAGCTAGACTTCTTGTTGCTGCACAACGCAATTTATTTACACACGTGATAGAGAAACCAATTATTCGTACTTCATTCATAGATTTTATTTTTAATATACCTAGGTATATGTGATGCAGGGCAAGAATATGATGCGACGAACTGGTGTGTTCAAAATGCGTTGGTCCCTTTTGTCCTATAATAGTAGTAAATCACGAGAATCGTATCAAATACTTATAGATCTTCCATTCACACGTTATTTCTAACACTAAAAATACTTTTAAAAAATCACACACACGCGCACTCTCACAAATACTGTAGCAAAACTCTTCCGTATAAAGATCCTATTGTCGATTAACGATTTATGTTTGACACGTATCAATTAAGTACTTGCCAACACATAAATATATCCGTATCACAGTAATAAGTATATACAGTATGCTTACACTTATATAATATCCAGATCATTATACACCACGCACCGTATAACCTATTTCTAGTATCGCTGATATTACAAAATTATCATAACCCAATTTAGTATGGGAAGCGATGGTACGCGGGAGTTACGTGACGCGATTTCCTGCGTCCCAAGTTAAAGTAACCGCGTGTTTGAATATCCGTGGCTATGATATTAATCAAGGCATAAACAATTGGCCGTCCATACAGTGCCTGTTGGAAATTAAATTATAAATTAATAACTCGTCGAATTCTTCATTCCCGACATACGACTCTCTCTGTCTTCCGTTTTATTCGTTTCATGTGTTCCTTCTGTATCCTATAGATTGTAATACCTGTTAGTATCAGTATAACCAGAAGTTTCATGTAATTTTCGTATCACCGAAGGAGAAGATAATTACGTCTACTACGCCGATATATTTTAGACAAGTTTAACCGTCATTTCCCGTCGTGATAAAAGAAGAACATTACGCCCTTGTAACGAATTAAAAATGCGACTTTAGAAATATTTCAGATGGCAATAAGTTCGGTCGTTTAAATCGTTGCTACAGGTAACGGAAAACGTTGCAAATTCGTACCTGTGAAAAGTCACATCTCGAAAACCATCATTCAATTGTTCCATTCGGTGATCATTTTATCGATGAATACTATTGGCAAGTAAAAGTGTGACTATTGAAAAAACGATCTTAACAATAGAAATTTCTTTGGTTGAAGACGCTGAACTGGCCTTCATCGTCAAATCGCGAACGACCGAAGAAAGCCATCGAATTATGATGAGCTGTTCTCTGATCACAGTCTCGTTTTCGGTGAGATCTGACATCGCGGTCGTCGTCGTCGTTGGCGTGGTCAATGATTTTTTCGTAGTCATCAACTCCGTTGTCGTCTCCGTCGTTTGTGCCGTCTCCGCCGTTGTCGTCGTAGTTGCTTCCGGAGGTCCAATTGGGGTGTAGCTTCCACATCGTGGAAACTTGTCAGGTACCGGTGGAAAGTCCTCGTGCTCACCGACTTTGAATATCAAGGCCATCCCAAGTTCAACATGAAACTCGATGTGGCAATGGAAGAGCCAATACCCTGTTAAATGGTCAATAACATTCTCTTTCAATCTACTTGTGCATCGGTCAGTATAAGGTTTCCGTGCTTCTTGAAAGTTCATTCGAGTCGCTTACCGGGGTTGTTGGCGTGGAAACGGACCACCGTGTAACCTCCATCAGGAACGGTTACTGTATCCTTGATTGGGGCCTGACTGAGCTTTCTTTTAATAAGACCAGCAGCGTCTAGTCTCTTAACTTCATCAACTGTAACATTTTTCCCAACCCTCTCCATGGCGACAACTCGGAAGTCGTGACCGTGTAAGTGAAACGGATGGTTTGCATCATAGGTAAAACCTGTTGATTGAAAATAAGATTTATTGTAGTCGTTGGATTGAAACCCGAATGCTGAACTCAGTACTCTCTTATCAAACCGTGGGTTTACCTTTGTCGATTAGAACGAGCTCCACCACGCTTCCCAATTTTACTTGGAGAACGTGAGTGCACGCGCAGTAGTTATCTTCACAATTTGTAACGCTACTTTCGTTACAGAACTGATCAGGCCGGATCGCTTCGCGTTGTGAGAGCAGTGGAAATTCCGGTAGTTTCATTGATATGTAATTAAGTTGGGGCGTAAATACCCTTTGACTGTTGTTTATCACTAAAAAGGTAGAAAGATTATATCTCTGGATAAGAAGATACTGGAATGGGTCACTTGGGAGACACTTGCACGTGTGTTCATAGTTCAGTGTAATTTATCTGGTTATAAATTATTCTTGAATACGAGTGATGAAAAACTACCTTTGTGAAAGCCGTAGAGATCTTTCCGGTGAAAATGGGGGTTATCTTTTGCGTAAAAATCGTAGGAAATATAGAACTGGTAATCCGGATCTTTGGTGTTGGCCTCGTCGTCGGGATCCAGAGAATACAGCAACGGTATGCTGATCGTCGCATTATTTTCCATGCCTTGATTCAGCGCATTGACTTGCTATTGCAGAGCAGATAAGAGATGCATAAATTACGTGTCAATTTTCCGAAGAAGTATTATTCTTAGCTGCTCGTCGAAAATGATAATGAGCTCACCAACGCTTTCGTTGAGGTTGAAACATTTCGCTCGTAAGACACAGTTGCGGTTGGCTCGACCTCGGGCGCTCCCATATACCGTAGTATTGCTACCTGGTTTGCCCTGGTGAACCGCTCATCGCAGTCCATAAGGCCCCGGAACCGAATCCAATAGTTGTCCTGCTTCTGGTTTGCCTGGAGGATAAAGTCGAATCTCTCCCCAGCGTAGGTAACTAGCGATTCGGCTGAAATCGATCGTGTGGGTTAATTAGACGTTGTAATCTACATATATGAGCTAGGTGGAAACCCTAAATTTTTCCCTCAACTCACCTTCGACGGGTTGGATGTCGTTTCCGTCGGTGCTGATTACATAGATGGTGTGATTGTCGATTGAGATCTCTATTGGACAGTTGAGGAACCCGGCGTTTATCACACGGAATCTGTACCTTACGCTCTGAAAGAAGTTCGAAACGGTTAGCTGCATGCACATGAACCCACACGCTGAGTCAATTATGTCAACACATACCTCTTTCACGACGAAAGTGGCGAGGGGAGTTTTGACACCATTGTGGCGACCGAGGCCGTTCACCAGAAGGTTTACGGGCTTGTTGTCACCATCAGCGTGGTGGTGAGCGAGAAACTTATCGGCGCCGGTCTTGTGATCCCAATCCATGACGATCATCGTGTGCTCGATTAAGTCGTAGTACTTAAAGTGAGGGTCCAGACGAGGTGGAACGCGGACTATGAGGGGGCCGATAACACCGTCGCCGCGCTGAAATCCTGCAAATCACAGAATTTTTTGTCGATGAGATTTGAGAAGAAATAAGACATGGGTGACCGGGTCTATCCCCCGTACTCACCGGAATGCGAATGCCAAAAGTGGGTCCCGGAGGTGGCGGCGACATAGTGATACCGGAAGGTGGCTCCCGGATGAATCGGGCACTGCGTTACATAGGGTACGCCGTCCATGTAGGGAGTGCTGCGATGGTGTTGTCCGTGCCAGTGCATGGTCGTGCTCTCCGCGGGCAGCATGTTGTGGACGTCAACTATTATCCTGTCCCCCAGGCAGACCTGAATGAATGTCAAAGGAATTAATAAAAAGATATGCGTTATCGGTAATCGGTCGAGCCTTGTGCATTATCTTGATATATACTTTACTTTTCTCGAGATTCAAGGAGGAATGGCGCCTACCTCGATCGCGGGTCCTGGCATCTGCCGGTTGACTACGACGAGGGATCGCTTCACGCCGTCGGCCGGAATGCAATCCTGCCTGAAGCAGTCGGTTATATTTGAGAAGCAGTCGAAGCAGGCTTTGCTCATGGTGTGATAAGCCTCGAGACGAAAATCGTAGCGACATTCCATGGAGGGCTCTCCATCCCTGCATCTTCGTCGACAGGGGTGTTTGCTCCGGTCCGTAATTGCCTCGCTTTCGGAGATGAATTTTGGCTCCATGAACGACGCGGGTCCCTCCTCAGCAGCCGTTATCACCGTCTCTGTATGCAAATGTAGAGTAAAACACTACTAATAGACCACATTTCGTCAGAAAAAATATCACACGTAGTTAATACGTCCATGGGAATTTGTCAATTATATATAGCCTCACATAACTGCGTCCTGAGATTCCGACAGCTAGTATGTACCTACTATTTATTTCTTTATTCCATTTTTCTTCTATGTGCGAATTAAGTGACAGAGAAGAAACAAAGTAATAAAACACGTACTCCCGACACTATTTAGAAATATGATGAAAAACTATTTCACTCAATTCAATTTCATGCCGATCTTGGCAATCGAAGAAATGATCCAAGGGGGAAAACAATACCGTATTGTTACTAATATAAGCCGAGGTTTTCTTTTCGTCAACAGCATCCGCCAAAATCATTCTCGTCTTGTACGCGGACCCGTCTTAGGTGCGCACAACTAAGAAAAAACGCCCTGAACTACTGTCTCAGAATTGGGGGTCAGCTTGTACTCGGAACAATACGGTATTTCAATTTGTTCAAGGTGCGTTTATTCTCACCTGCAAAGGCTTCGTAACCCAGAGACATTATCTGTGCCCCCAATACCACGAGTTCCAGGCGTAGCAGCATGTTGGATCTGAAACCCATAAAGGAAAATAGGAAAATTAATCCCTTCCCGTCCCATTTAGCTCGACGAAATCCTGGTCCAAGCGATAGGGGACGACGCGACGCGGGCCAAATAGGCCAGATTGATGTTCAGAACAGCTGTGTTTTGTCCCACACGCCACATTAAGGGGTTATACGCAGTTGCGAGGCTCAAAAATAAGGTTTTTTTACGATTTTTTTGTGGACACAGCTTTTATTTACTAAGTACAAGTAATAGTAATTCTGAAAGAGCACACTTTGAAGAATATAATTTTGTATTACTCGTGTCAAAATATTGATATGCACCGCCTCTGCAGATGATGTCCTGAACGACATCCAAAAAAAGGCGCTCGGCGGTGAGCACGATTTTGTCGGTTTGGATTATCTGAAATAAAAAAAAAAGGTGAATTCTTTTAAAGGATAGATAAATGCAGGTATTGAACGAAGGAATAAACAAAATTTTCATTTTTAACAAAATGGCGGCTATTTGAAAAAAATTTTTAGTTTTCGATGAAAATTTTCGCTTTAAATTGTCCAAAAAAAATAGTAAAAAATTTTGTACATCTTATTCCTTCGTTCAATACCTGAAGAATGTATCTAAAAAGATTGTGTCAAAATTTCAGCCCGATTAGTTGAGCCATCTCTGAGAAATCTTGCTCACCGACTCTGAAATGACAGTTTTGAGATAAACGCGTTTAAAGTTTCAGAAGTAGTTTACACATAGGTAAATTTTTTTTTTTTAAACTTACATGGTATCATCGATTCCAGGGCCATAAGAGGGACCTTGTGCAGGATCCCTAGCTTCGAGGCATTTTTTTAATGTTTAAATAAAATTCACTAGTAAGTTTAAACTGAACGCACGACTTTACCACTTAGCAGTACAATTTAGACTGACGAAACACTTTTTTTAGGTTATAATATAACTGCACGTGACCTTCAAGTCTTTAGTATATCTGACTATTATACTCGTATTCTACAAGAAAACAATAGAATAAAGGGTCTCAGGTAGCGCGCCTCATGCATGCAGCTGCTCGTCCAGTTCTTACTGACCCTACTTTCTAACGCTCTGACGTGGCCTTACAAATTCAGGTAAATCTCCGAAAATATTTATCGGATTGACTTCAAATTTTCAGAGAATATACTCAAATATATGTACATTCCGAAAATGCAAAAAAAAAAAAAACGATTTTTTGAAAATTCTAACTGCGCATAACCCCTTAATGTAGTGAGAGTATTTAATTGGGGATCATTTGTTTAATCGAATTTTGGAAAACCCAACTATTTATTTAAACGGTGAATATAAGATATTTGGTTATAAGATTACAAGTTGTATTATTCGTAGTAATTTATAAATTTAATTTGTTATTGTAGTGACGTTGGTATTATCTATTAGGTCATTTTTTGAATTCGACAGGAATTCGAAATAGTTCTTTATGAGACGGATTAATAATTAGTTGAATTGATGGTTAGTTAAGTCGAGATATTCGGTTAAGACTTGAAATTTTCAGGTAGTTGTTGTTGACTTGAGGACTCGACGTGTACTGACTTTTTGGTAATGATCAAAGAAGGAATTTGGAAGATTTGGAAATTGGAAGAAACTTGTCGGCCGGATGATTTTTTGCATTGGTCAATTATTGTGATTGGTGGGAATTTAGGATTGGTCAAGAACTTGTACCGGACGTGTTGGTTATAGAAGTGGGAATTTTTTACGTAGGAGGGAAGGGGGAGCACGCAGGTATAACTTAAAATTAAACAATACGCGACTCTTCCGCACTTTTGCTTATACACAGTCCGGGCAGGCCACTCACTGTCCATATCCGGCAGCCAACTGAGTGTGTGAGTGGGAAAAACCCGTGGATAATTAAGAAGTAATGATCCACGCTGGAAGTCATGTACGAATCTTCGATTACTTAGTCATTGTTCGATATTTCTTATCGTTTATGGTCGTAGTTCCTTCGGCGCGGCATTATCTTGCCAAATGTGGGACCTTTGCCTTTTCTAGATGGCTTCCCTGACTGGCGATTTACCTTCCATCGAAGTCCCAACCGTAAGAGAATATATAGAATAAAATAAGACTATTTATATTAAAGAAATTGTGTTGATACACAACCAGCTGCGATACAAAATTGTTCGAAATCTAGATTTTCGAAAGTGTCACTGATTAGTAGTCATTCTAATCAGTGTCAAGATTTCGAACAGTTTATCTTTCGTTGTTTTATTTTCGCATGTTTGAAATTTCGATACATCGGCAGTTCGAAATATCGACCCTTTCAAATTTTGACCCCCATCCTTTGGTACAAACTTTGTATCAACGGTCAGACTCGTCAAAGCAGGGTAACGGGTTAATATCACTCAAGCCAGTCAATTCCTTCACAATGCTCAACTTTTGATAGAAATGTGATTCCGTTATGAGATTCAGAGACTTTAATTCGGGCGTCATGATTAGCGTGCTGAAAGATAGACGGACTCATTATTTGGACAGGAAAGATTGTGTAACAAAGCGCGTTAATTGTCGCCTGATTACGTGGATCATGTGTGAAAACGAGGGTATTGATCGACTAATGAAGTCTTCATACCGCCTCCAAGTAAGGTTCTCCTTATTTGTAACGTTTATTTTTTATTTCATCCCGCGGCTATGGCTCAATTAAATCTACTACTCGCCGCGTGTATACCAATGATTTTTATTTATTCTTGTCTTTATTTCTCACTCCCGATCAACCGTCCGTTTTTTTTCCAAACTTTCTAACACGCAGTCGGTCGCTGCTTCAATTTTATTCTGTATAACAGTATTCGATAGTGTATAGGTAGATGTACATATCCATAAACGGGCTTACCGCATGTACAAAAATTCCACAACGACGCAGAATCGAAAAGAAGAAAACGTGACAGACGAAATAAAATATCACCTATATTTGCTCGCCGTAACGTGAACAACTTTTACAACATCCAATTAAACGAGCACTTGCGAATCTCGAGCGTTTATATCCCTCCTATTTCGCTGTAAGTAAGCGGGTAGCCGACAGGTTATTTTGCTGCCGTTTCATCACCGCCGTTGCTCCGTCTCCGAATAGACGGAACATCGCGTGCGAGTTGACTTTGCCAATTGGGGAAATATATAGAATCGGTCGAGTTCTAATCGCGTTTTATTTAATTTCTTATAATCCCAATCGCAAAACGATGAAGATAGTTGGCTATGAATGAACAAACTAGTCTGACTGGTTTCAATTTTCCGTCACCTAATGCGAAAAGATCCGCTAGATTTTCTGTTGAAAGAGTTGGTCCTAAATAACGGTTTTTAGAATTCTTATATCCAAATTAAATCGTACCCTCCGATTCTGAAGACGAGGTCCCGAGATTTGAAATTTCATATTACAAAAAGTAATCTGCACGATTCCCGATTTCCCAAGTTCACTTATTCATCACTCTCGGTTCCGTTTACTTGACGAACAATTATTTCTCAGAGGGGCGAAAGAGGCAACAAGGCAGAATTCAATTATTTCACAGTATCGTCCCTCTTTTCAGTTGCATGCAACATAATATGGTCAATATACCATTGTTATCCGGTAGAAAAAAAAAAAAAATGCAATGGCAACAAACCCCGTACCAAATTTGCCGTTGGTTTCTTCTTTCGAAGTATTCCTTTAATTGATGCAAGGCACAATATCACCGAGAATCGAACTTGACGAACTTGATCAATCGAACGGATGTTGAAAACTTTTCCCAGTATATTTGGCACTGCACCGCGGGTTAATCCCCCGACTCTGCCGCGTTGCTGATAGCGGAGCTCGAGGAAACCGATTAATCGCGACTACTCCCTGAGGGGAAAAATCGACGAGTGCCTTGAGTGGAGGTGTCGATGCCGAAAGACCGGGTCTCTACGAAGAACTGACGGCCAGTCCGCAGCTCCCGTCTCTATGTATATACGCACAAGACTCGATCGGAGGTCAAACGCACCCCACACGCTCTCCGAGCTGCACGGACAGGTCTCGATGAGCTACCGGACCCCGAAGACGTCATCGGGGATTCCGCAATACCTACGCGCGATGTTAAACGATTCCAGGATTCATCCTCGACGCGTTACGTACCGGTGTATATTATACAGGTATACCGGCCCAACACGTAATTGGCTCTACGGAAGCGAGAAGATTAATTTAAGGTTCACGCAGTGCGACTCGGGTCCCGGAGGGTTCGATCATTCGTTTCATTCTCTCCTGAGAATTTTCTTTTCAACTTGACTTGTATTTTTGACCATTTATTTTTATTTTCATTTCTTTCACTTTAGCGCAAAACACCCACAAACTTTTGTTCGCGGAGCTGTGAACGCGGCCGAACGTATACATGATTGTTAATAACGAGCATAAGACTGGTAGGAGATAAATTTAACTATAAGTAAAAAATATGCACAAATAACAGATAAAAATGTCGTTAGGTTTAGAAACCGAAATAGTTATTACCACCGCGAGTGCAGCGAGTCTAAACCGCTGCCCGGGGTAGACGGAATTCGATTTGATAATTCTATTTTAAGAACGAATTTTCAATTTATTTTTTAATTTATTTAATTTAATTTCCGGCAGCGGACCGTGCACGCTTCCTTCTTATTCGTCTGTAGCGATCCGGTCGATTGATCCAGGCAGGCACGTATGAGGCATCGTTTACGAAGCCGGATCTCCGTGACGTCGCCGTACATAAAATCCTTAGATAATAAGCAGGTATTGTAATATTTGTGCTATACGTATCGTAAACCTCCTTATATGTAGCGTTATATAGACTGCGATATTACCTCAACTGGATCCAAAAAAAAGTCTATTTCAACCGCTTGGTTTACCTGCATCATCGAGGAATTTGCGAATTTCTCGAATCAGCATATGGCGAAAATAACCACCTGCTTATGCAAATTACCTTTATTACTTGCCAGAGATTCCAGATCGCAATTGGAGTATTTGCATATTTCAAAAATCTAATACGCAAAATAGACAGATCGTATTTCTCATTTCGGAATAAACAAATTATCGCAGATACCGCATATAGAATCTGGGCAGATCCTAACAATAAAAAAGCAAATTTGAAGCCTAAAATTTCTGGTAAGAAGTTATCGTTTTCATCCCACAAGAAGTTGCATTTTTGAACGAAAATTTTGTTTTTCATCATTTCAGCACGTTCAAATCGCGTGGTACGTGAATGTATTTGCAATTCTCAGATCAGGATAATGTACACCTATAGATATGTGTACATGTATACAGCGCATGGCAGTCACGACGTAAGACGCGAAACACTTTTATTCGGAAAAGAAGAAGGCCACGCGCACTTCATATCCTGCAGAGGAAACTTGAATTACAGATATTATGTCCTACGTGCACCTCAAACATTTCACAGTGAACTCTGTTGTTGTTCCAGTCCATCGTGCCGCAACCTTTCACTTTATAATATCACGATGCAGACACGTGCGTAAAACAATATACGCAATTCTTACAGCTTACGTAGGACCGCATGGCACGTATACAAAATACGTACTGACATCGATTGACAACGAGCCGAAGAATTTTCTATAATTATTGGAATCGAGGGCAGGATGCACGCAGCGCGTTGTAAGCTTTTTAACGGAAGTTCTCAAGGGCGGTTCGGGCAGCCAGGAAAACCGGCTTTTGCAGTCCCGGAAGGGACGATCCCCCGATTCAGCTGCATCAAATTAGCAATGAACATATCTCGCGTCATACGCCCGTTACAGGTGTGTACCTGTGATATCGTAGACGGTCCCGAGAACGCGATATTACATATATCGATTCTTGAAATTCATTCGGTCATGACGCCGACAAGGACATTGAAGAGCTTCTAAAAACTGCAGAGCGTAAATTTAAATTAGCGGGTTCCCTTCCCGGCGTAATTACTGCGCGCCTTTGATTCTACCTTGGCGGCGTTTAACAACCTTACTTCGAAACTTCGAAGGATGTATCGGATTTTCAAACGAAACGCGAATGCAGAGAGATGAATTTCGTATTAAGAAATTGATATTCCTGATTAGAAATTAACGATTGACAGTTATTCCAGATTTTTGGAAATCAGAATATTCCCTCTTGATTTCAAATTCAAGATACGATACTCCCATTCCGTAGAGATTCGCAATCAGTCATATGCGTAATGCACGCGCTATGCCTAATTGGAGGCCTAGAAACTGTGAATAGTACAGGCAAATATTTACTTGAGTTGTAAAAGGGTGAACGGGTTTATTTTGCGAGTCTTCAAATTTATAGCTACTGCGGAAGCGTTGCTCTTACGTCGCCACATACAGATATTAATTTCCGCAATATCGGGTATTTTCGTTTGTTCTTAACTCTTCCGCGGGGAATTCGCAGCCAGCTCAATTGTGCCGCACAAGGATATTTTCTGTCAAAAGTGTGCAATCACTCCGTGATATAATTACTATGAGGGAAAACCGCACGAAACTTCAGGGAAAAAAAAACTTGCCTGACTGCAATGTTCAATCAGGCGTTCAGACTGAAATCGAAAAATTTGTTCGCCTAAACGAGGATAGAAGAAAAACCCGTCATCGTGAATCTTATCGTGCGGTGTGGGACAATTAAGTAATACGGTAAAAGTATATGTAGGTAATGAATAAGTGCAGGTTTATTTACGCGTCTGATAGGCACAGCTAGCAAGCAATTATCAGAATGAATGCACCGGGAATAATCCGAGAGCCGTGCAAGCGTTACTTGAAAAAGATAGGTATAATAAATGTATGCTTTTTTAATTTGGACAGTTACCTCACGTTTCTTCGTCTTATGAATACATAAACGATAAACCAGGTATATATATATATATATATGTGCGCATGCAATATACTTCCTGGTGTATTAATTCGGGAACTTGCTCACTAGCTGTATTATATTTGCGGATAAACCAGTACGTATTCATTATTTATATCCGTATCGTGTTATAGCGCATTGAGTTCAATCGAAGCAGTAGAACAGCGGCTTCACACTTTTGCGCCCCGTGATCAAAACCCGGTATTTTTTATTTTTTTTCCTCTTTTTTTTTTTTTTATTCACCCGTGTCCGTAGAAGGTTACTTCACGAATGTTAGGAAAGTCGAAAACTTTGACCGTTATTTTCTCGAAAACGGTTGAGTGTTGACGGATAAGCCGAGACACGTGTCCGCTTATTTTGACCCCCTCTTCCAGCGTACGAAGTTTCAGGGAAATCGGTTGTGGACACGTCTGATGTTCTCCTCGTAAGTCACGTCGAGATTCGTCATACAAAATAGAAGGACCGAACAACGGGGATAAAGTAGAAAAAAGAATCGAAAAACAAGATGATTTCTGTACGTAGCGAAGTTGTAAAATTAACCTTTCACATTCCTTTCAACGGTAACAAATCACCGCATGAGAACAATTCTGCTAGCCATTAGTTTTCGAAGACGGGCTCACAGAATGGCAGGGTTCAGTGACTGGCGAAAATCAACCGCGGATACTTGAACTATGCATTGGCTATCGTAGTAATCTCGATTCTTTTTCAGCTACCGTACCGATGGGTATACTATACCAGGCAAATATTAAAAAGAAAAGGTTTCTTCGCACATGACGGGAACACCCCGGCGGGATGCCGAAACGATGCAAAAGCCATTCTTGGGAAAACCCGGTATCGAAGACCCAGCTCGGAACAACCGCTCGTTCCTGTTTTCTTCTTTTTTTCTTATTGTTAGTTCCTCTTCTACTCTTTTCCTCGTCGGGAAATCCCTGGACGCTGCCAGGCCGCAAGATCCGAAGAGATGGGTGATACGTTACCTCGGATCGTCACCGTGGTCAACGAGGGTCGTACATAATTTTTAAGGAAAAGTCGGGGAGAAAAATCATTATTATGCAATATCCGAATGATCCTCAAGGCTTGACTTTTCAATATATACGAATAAATTTTGTGTTCATCGTGGTTTAATAAATTTCAGACAATCTTAAATGTGCGAAGTAACTATTTTTCCTAAACACGCATCGTTACCGTAACGTCGCTAACTTCATCCTCATTAATCGATTCCATCGAGGGCTTTGAATCGCAATAATTTTTGTTCGTTTTCAAATAAAATTATTTGGCAATTAATTATAGGCTCCCTTCAACTTTTCATAGTATACAGTTAATTTTATTTGTTGGGCGTTCGCTCTTGTCGCAAACTTGTTGCAAATAAAATGGAACCTGTTTTCAACTTCTTGATACGTCTAACTGAGAAGGTTACCGTAGTCCATTAATGAGCGGATTCACAGAGCAGTGAATAATTCTAGAGTTTAACGAACCAAAAGGTAATACATATCCCGTTTATCGCTTTCCATAAGCTGAACTCTCACGAGCCGCTGGTTTCGGCCGCATTGTGGAATTTGTGTAGCTTTCGCAACTGTAAACGATCGGTCGCCTAAATTTGTCGATACCTAATTTTCGGCCGTTTATACCTAATACGTAAAGCGAAATTCGATACGTATGTAAATTTTGGATCGATATCCGTGAAAAAGACCGGAGTCAAAAACAATCCGCCGACTACGATGATCGGGTCTTGTATAATGTAGGAAAAAAATAAACGGAAATTGACGCGATCGCGTGCAAATACGAATATATATATATATATATATTATATTATCTTGGCACACTCTGTTTGGCCGACACACAGCTGTTGTACGAGTAACGCAGCATTGTCTAGAAGAATATACATGACGTTACATGGTCACGTATTCATCGTGCAAATTCGATTTCGCACCGTATTTAATTCGCGTAAAATGTAAGGTCGAATTTCTTTCTCAAGGCTTCACAGTCGAGTGTACAATACAGCGTGCCAGTGGAATTTTATTAGTCGCATATGCCGCAGCCGCATGAAGTTTTTGTCACGTGCAATTTGCTTGAGGTTAAAAAAATATTTATCAAAACTAATTCAATGCACTGTTTATACCCATGCCGAGTATATCGTAACATTGTGAGTTAATTAGCCGACAAGGTGACGATGTTATTTCTACTATAGGTAGAACGGAAAGATGATAAATTATTCTAAAATTGCGCATCGTAAGTATTCCATTCAAGTTTCAATGCATTAAACCTCTAAACGAGCTGTGCAATACGCGTGTGGTTACTATAGGCGCAATGATTAATTGACTCAACGTACGGTTCTAATCGCAATTCGCACTGTTACACGTCGCTTCTTAAATAGCTCGTATGAGATTGAAAAAACATAGGTATAAGTTTTACGTAAGAATGGTAGTTATGGCTAAAATGCAACGATTGAAATTGCCGGCTGTTTCGATCCTGCGGGATTGTGTAAGTGGAAACAAACTTCAGTACTGATTTTACATAACACGTGAATCCACATTCTCTCGATTGCCGCCGCGTCTCTTAACGTGAGCTACAGACATCGAGGCATATACAGCGAATATATAGCATAATGAACGAAACGGATTTTCAAAAATTTTACCAGGCTTTAGCAACATTTTTAACCACCCGGATTTGTATCCGAATCGTCACTATTATCAACTATTTCACCTGCATTCAATCTACAGCCGTCATTAGGGTACGTAGGTACGTAAATATAACTATTGACGGTCAATTGGTGCTTCTACGAATCTCTTACTTTCATAATTTCTTACAGATTTTCATGTTTACATTCACACACGTGAGTGTTTATTTCGCAAGGAGCGATACGCGGACAAAATGGCAAATGTCAGCTAGCCGTATGATAAAATACAAATCCAACGTCTGACTTGAATGCGTACGGAAGAATATGTACCTATACCCACACATGTTGCAACGTGAAATATTCGAAACATTTTTTTAACATCACGTCTCTTGCGTTGACGCAATAACAATTTAACGTTTGAATATTTTTACAAAATATATTTGGAAAATGTTTTATAGATACATTTCCAAGCTAATCTTGTAACATTGTCATACGTAGAAGTTTTTAGAACCTATTAAAAATCTATTCAAATATTACAAAAACATTGTATCCCTATTGAATGGTGTTTTTTAAAAGTTTCAAAAATATTATTGTGCCCAGAGCATACTGTATATTCGAGGCAAAATACTGCAGAGTATGGCGTCAAGATCCGGCCTAACAATAAGACGAAACGTTTTATATAATTTTTTTTCTTCACCTTACACATACTCCAACGTAATTTGAATTGTGTAACGTGTGGATAGCCGTGCAATATTCGCTACCTTTTTATATGGGAACTTTCTTGCGTACGTTAATTCTCATCTGTTATTCTGCGATTCGCGCTCAAAGATTAACGACCAGTAGATGTCTTCCTCCGGAGCCTCGTTATTAATTTTTTTATCTCATTTTTTTCTTCCATTCGCTACAGCACAAAGATCCATTGCGTCATGAATTATTTTCTAAACCGAGATCATTTCATCATCAATAGTAACGTTTTTAGTTCGATTACAATCGATTCTCTTCCGAATTCTGGTAAGCAAACTTGCTCGACAATATGACAACGGATGGTCAAATTCTTCAGGTGGGTACGATTAGGCAATGTTCTACGTACAGTCATTGTTTTTAGTCTATTTCACCGTATCACCTCGGTTCCGTTGATGTTACTTTACTTCATTCCTCGTTGATCGACAGCACGCATTCCAAATATTTCAGAATTGCGCAACAGAGCGCAATCTACGAAAAAGATAACGTGGGATAATCATTGATGATGCCAGTAACTGAGTAATTTTATCATTTTGAATAACAAACGATCGCCGACACACGCGGAACACACGCCAGTTCATAAAAATGCAACCGCACCGCATGTTACGTCGGGATCCCAAGAATTCGAACGAGAAGAACCGAGTCAAGATCTCGGCGGACTTTCTCGACGCGCCAGACGACGAATTAAATTAATCCAATTTTCAACCGCGATTTCAGCGAAAAGAAAGAGAATTTCCTTGACTTCTCTTTCTCTCTCTCTCTCTCTCTGTCAGCAGTCCGGTAGAAATTAAGAACAGATTTTTTTCATGCTGCAATATTTTAATTTAGCAGTTGTGTAATTATTGCTCAATATGCTTGCAGCGACTCATCACCAGCGTATTCGAGTGATATTTTATTTTCTATACTTCTATAGTTCGAATTCAGTAAATGTAGTCAAGCCAAGTAAAGCGAAAACAAGCTTGGCCGGCGACGTCTAGGGATTTGCCCGCGCCGCGAACTTCCATACACGATCAATTATAGCCGGTATATCGGCCAATTTTCCCTTTTGTACAATCACTGATACGCAGTACACATTACATTCGACCCCTTTTACTTGACCATAATAACGTATGTCCAGCTTCTCGTTCCTTGCACTCGTCATCTTTCACGTGCAATTCATTAGCGTAAATTTGAATTTTTCCCGATAGTCAAATTACATTCCGCTCCCAGAGACGATTGTCACATGTCAAGTGGATACCCTGTGAGTATATATAATATACATGCGGTACATCGCATGTGCGATGAAGGACCACAGCTAGTCTTTCGTACAAATTCATTCCCACGGTTAACCGCATCTACTGAGACTATTTATACTATAACTACGAATATTATATCTTGTATCCTCAGAGAAGTCGTAGCCTACCTGGTTCTCACATTTTCCAAGATTACCTACCCATAATCTGGTAACCTTGCGAAATTCTATTGTACCCACGTGTTGCATAAGAAGATCGCACGAGCTTTGCCATTAATTAAATTAAATTAATAAAATGTGTGCGTGCGTGTGTGTTTGTGTGTGTGTCAGAGATTTCAACTAATTTAAAAATTAACCTCTATATCAGAAAGTTTGTTGACAGACACTTTTGCCTTAATTGCGTTTCTTTGTTATTTTTTCCTCCTGAAAGTTGCAAAGTTACACTCTAAATCATTCATTGTCAGCATGGAAATCATTTTGTTGATGAATCGTTTGTAACCTGCGTAATTAGTGCATGATTTTTCGATAGTCATAACCATGTCGAATTGAAGACTCGTCCTCGTAATCCAACGTAAAAGTACTTTACAGGAAAACAAGATGGATTTCGCAATCCGAGTGGCCGGTATGCCGATGTCAAGGCACCGGCTGTAAGCATGCACGTCAGCCCTGGTCGACGAGGACTCGAGAAGAAGGCTAATCTCTCTAATGTGTACATATATTACATACTCGGGGACGAGTTTACGACGGAGCCTTTTTGTAACGCGTGCAGGTATATCAACGTTATGTATTATTTCTCGGAGTGGCAGTGGCAAAATTACGAAACCCCATATATGCGGACGCTACGACTCGTTAATGTCACCAGCAAGACTTTTTCGGTCTCCTCGGAATGAAACAAGTACCAGAATTTGTAACGAGATGAAAAAAGTTATCGAATCAACTGAATTTGTGGTCACGGGCGGCGAAGTTAAGATTTATTTGAGTCGACTCAAGATCTATCGGTCTAACCAAATTTTTAGTTGATTCAACTAAATTCAATTAATTTTTTTAGAGCAACAAAGGTATTTTGTTTAATTAAGCAAGTATATCGCGTTCGCCACATTTAGTTGAATCAGACGAGTATCAATTGATTCAAATGACCCTTTCACTTCGTGTATGATGTGATAATATGTTTCTCGGCGGATACATAATCCATAATTAACGGGGTTTAACCGGGGCAGTTTAATTAAGGTTTAATTAAGACACGGATGACCAAACGCACCAGCAATAAGCAGCACCCGCATGGCGGCTCTTGCAGGTACTATCTCTAATCTTTCGGTGGCCTAAGCGACCACCCAGCACCAGGATTAACTGGTTCACTAACGTTTGCCTAGATTTTCAAATGTAAGATAGGACTGTCATAATCATACAGCGTGCGGATACTCCCCAATTTCGAGCGCACGCTGCGCTGGGATACAATCAGATCGTACGTAATTATTATTATCATACGTCAGGGCAACAATTATAGCATATTTTGCGATTTGTCATCCGATTATACACGCGTGCTTACTTTTCAAATTTAAATGACCAATACACCCAGCTCACTCCGCATCGAGTCCGGCCTCACGGAGAGGATGACAAACAACCTAGCAGTTGTGCCGCGGGCAAACATCAAGTGGGCAACACTTCCTGAGCATCGAGTTTAAGAACGCGTTACAGTGAATTGGTATGCAAGGACACATCGCGATCATGAACGAAGAATCGATAATATTGCGTTGATGAACATGTCTCACAGTCTTTTCATGAACATCGTTTGTTATACTTGCGTATGTGAACGATATTTTAAACGGCGAACAATTGTAACGTTAGATGGTCAGAAATTGGAACAATTAGCCATCTCATGATTATAAGCGTGGATGAACTTGTACTCACCGATCGATTCCGTAAACTGGCCCGTTCGCAAGAGGAGACGAAAGTTTCACCGCGTGTTGATCCAGAGTACTGTTGTTTTCCTTTTCTTCTTCTTCTTGGTCTCACGAGGAGCACGCGCTTCTGCGGTTTGTCTCCTTCCGTGGATGGGACGCAATCAACCATCATGTGTAGGGTGGTCCTCGTCCTCGCCAACGGAGCGAACAGAGACAACTGTGTTGTTTCGATGTCCATAGCACGTGGAACTGATGTTCGACTGAACACGCATGTGAAACAGAAATTAGAGAAGGAAGAGGAATTCTTTGTTGTGTACCGGTAACCGGACACGTGACTAATTTTCAAATCAGTAGAATAACGAACAAATTGCACTCGTACGTCGAGCAAATGTGCCAAGAATTTTCTGATACATATGTATAATATTAAGTGGTTTCTGCAACAACGGGCACCGGTATCATCAATTTATACGGTGATACAGGTGTTCAACACTTCGCCTCGCTTCTGCGAAAGAAATTGTCCGGTCGTTACACGGTATGGCGAATATATAAAAAATCTAAACACGTATGAAAAAATGTTGCAACTTGGTCGGGACATTTGCAGCCGAGCCAACATGAATTGCCATCGGATAAACCTTCGGTATTTACTCGACGATAAAATTGCGATATAGCAGAGGTGTAACCTGTAATCTTCCAACTTGTGCGCAATTCTACGTGAAAGACGTCAGCGAATCGGCAGCAATTGAAATGACACGAAATGACTACGGTCGCACTTTTACTTGCGGCTACAAGCGTCGTGTGATGTGCAGTCGAAAATATCGACGACTCTTACCGACCACACAAGACCGTCCAGGTACATACATTATTATCTAACGCTAACTCTTTCTCGTTTCGAGCCCAGTTCTATACGAGTTACAATGCCATGCCTCTGTAAATCAAAGACAGCAGAGAGGACCGCGATAATGACTAATTACCAATTCCAAACTTCGCGGCTGCCGTTGCCTTGGCTCACATACATGCTTGAATGCCCAGCGAAGGAACCCCAATTCGAATGCGCCATGAAAAGAATTATTATCAGCTAAAGCCAAGCATCTGCAGGCCTTAAGATTCGCGTTTTTAATTAGCGGCCACGCAAGCCCCGTTGAAAAAATTTCACCGGCGGCATTAATCGTGTTTCAGGTACCGAGAAGTATAGTTACGTTTACCTGTAAGACTTTATTGTATAACAGATAGTGCATCACTCAGTCGATTGTCTACCGACAATATCGAGCATCGAGAATTTGTGTAAATCTTCAGTAATATATCCTCATAATGCGTCATGTCATAATATTTCAATTATAATGTATGAAGCTTGATTGAGGTATCGGTACGCGAAATAGACTGTTCCAAAAACAGAAAACGTGCGAAATTTGTCACCCTTCCGATCAAGGATTCATTCGCAATTAAACTTTCATGGTCGCTAGCAGGTGAAAAACGGGTTTAAGAAGACGATTTCGTTTTACGCGTTTGTGAAAATGGAAACTACAAATAATAGTTTATTCAACAGAAAGATTCGAAGCGGGGAAAGTTTTTGCCTTGCAATTATTAATATTCGCACATAGACAATGGTCAATGAAACTTGTTGCGATATTGTACTTTGCATGGCAATAAAAGATTTGCATCGATAGCTGCAGATTATTCAAACACTCTGCGGCTCGTTATAGGATGAACGTTCAATAATTGTGATACCCATGCGCTTCGACAATCGCGTTACGTACTTCGTCCAATGTTGTTCTCGTCCCATGCGTGATAATATGTTCGAATCCTTAACAGCGACTACTTATCGCGAACCCTAATGCTTGTGGACATTGTTTCATAACTTGAGAAAAAATATAATATACGAGAAGATTAGAACGCGCTCGTTATCTTTATACATCCCAAGCGTAGAAGCCGGATGATCCACGCGTGAATTTGTTTGCACAAGTATTGTTGTACGCAAGGCGTCGCGCCGCGCCGACGAGAGCGGTTGATTTAACTGCAGGCAGTAATAAAAAAAATTAACGCGTGGTGTGCCGACGGATTCGATTATACCTGCGTCAATTGGGATTCCATAAAACGGGTGAAAAAATAATACAGAATTGAATTCGCTTCCTGACTGGCTGTATAAAGTTATCAACTTCACATCACGTGCTAAAAGGAGAGAGAACGAACAAAAAAATTTCGACCGGCCTGACCTTGCGAAATTGTTTGCAAAATTCCTTGTCGCAGGTGTCCCCATGCTTAATGCGCGAGACACTGTACTTCGCGCTCGCGGTTTTCTCTCTACGAGAATAAAGATGTTAGTGATCTGAGATTAGTTCGCAGGCGGACAGTTAGGCGGGGGATAGCTAGGTCGGGTGAAAATGTGAGTGCTATGTCCTCAAATGGACTTGCTATACTTGTCGCGCGTATTAAGGGGGTGCCCTGGTCGATTTCGACGTTGTCGTATATGTATCTCCAAATATCAAAGTAACACGTATATCAAACGCGGAAAAGGGTCATTATACATGGTGAGGGTAAAAATATAGAAAGATCAAAAAACCGAAGGGCCCACAGTATCGAATCTTTTAAAAAGCGAAAACTCAATTTATAAATAATTTAGAAACGTTGAAGGTCGAAGTCTGGGGAATTAAAAGATTAGAAGGGTCAGTACATAGGATGCGAAACTGTAAAATGGTCAGAATTTCTCTCAACAATCACTCGATAATATACAGATATTGCTGTTCCATGTTATAACCTTTGTATAATTTGTCTTTCTGTACTTCGACTTTCTATATTTTCAATTTTCTGTGTTTGAACTTTTCACATTTATAAATTCTACGAATAAGATTTTCCCGTGTGTGAAAATTCGATATTCTGGTCCTTTAATCAATCGTAATTCTAAACAAAAACGCTTCAGTACAGTTTAGTTTGACGCAGCCATAGAGAACCAGCATGAAATCTTCGAGTTCACTCTTGCGACTTCGTAGAATCCGTGCCATTTCTTTATTTCTGCGTCAAATGAAAAATACCCACGGTCGCAACCGAGACCGATGGTCTACATAAAAATGTTGCAGTTTAATATATATATATATATATATATATATATATATATATATATATATATATATATATATATATATATATATATATATATATATATATATATATATATATATGCGTTGCATTGTTAATAACAATATTTTTTCCTTTACGCCAATGGTAAGAATTACCTTTTCAAACACTGCTTTTCATTCGACAATAAGATTGAAGTCCGGCGATCGGCTTCGATGTTTCGATCAAACTTCCGAAATATGTAATTGATTTTTCTAAACATCGTACCGTTACAATGACGCTACTAACCTCCAAAGTCGTTCTACGCTGCTATTTTCGCGATTACCAACCACGCCGTGTAGGAATGAACTACGTAGGTTTGAACCATGCAGGGCAATCCTTTGCGATTCGAAAAATTTGTAGCTCGATCACGCTAGCTTGATCTATACGTTTTACCTACGCCAATTTCGCGGAGAATTGAATCCGTCGGAACGAACGATTCTCAAACGTACACGGAATGCCGGAACTATCCAGCGCCTAACGTCCAGGCAACGTAGTATCCATTCGTGCTGTCGGTATCCCGTTCGACCGGAGGAAAATTATACTCTACTTGCCCACTTATTAATTAAACATCAAGTATGCAGTTTTGTAAGTCCAAGTCTTCAGTTCGTAAGTAGAGTTGACTTTTCGAAAGAAAAAGAAAAATTATTATCTCAAGGTTACAAATATTAGGTGCATAACTTGAATTTCGCTAATTTCTAAAAAAATTTTGCGGAAACTTTCGTCTACGTTTGAAAATGTAAAATAGCAGATTAAAGTTGTGAAATTTCGTCCAACTTTGTCGATGACCTTTGCAATTAAGCTAGGAAATCGTTATATCGAATTCTCATAGAATCACGTAGTCTTCAAAGCGTTCATGTCAATAACAAATAATTATTTACATAAAATTAGCATAGATACGAATTTACTATACAAACAATACTTCACTGTGTAACAATACCCATACACACATTAGCATAATATGGTGTGCACACACCCATGTCAGTGGGTCGCTAATAAATGTCTCAAATTGTTAAATTTTAATAATTTTGGAAAAATATAAATGCCCGATGGTTGATATGTAATGACGTCGGCGGGGCATGTTCATGCTTTAGGAAACTTTATGGGTACTATTTAACATGCGAGTGAATTTTTACATTATTCAATTATATCAGTCGTTGTCATCATGTCGATATACATACTATAGTGATAATTCGTCGATAACGCTTTGAATATTGCATTTCTGGCTCGCGTTACGAGAAAACACAGAAAAAGAATCTTTCAAAGCTTACGATGAAATATGACCAATCTAGTATATTGCAGATATTATTATACGTACGTCCAAATACGATCACGTACGATTAAAATGCACAACGATTATCAGGCTGATAATTGTGAGATACGATGGATAATAATAAAATTTTAATGAAACAAAATAAAGCAATACAAAAAACCACGCTCTTCTCCACTCAATAGTGACATCAAGTATTTGTTGGGATTTTTTTCTTTCTAGATACAAATATTTATAAAAAGTATTCAAATTATACAAACATATGTACGTATGTGCGTATCTGCTACATAGCTTAATTCAATACGAATCAGTCATAATGTGTATAGGTATAGGTACGTATGGGGTATCCAAAAAAGGGGGAGGGGAACATATTGAAATTACGCAAATTTACAAATCTTCCAAGTTAAAAATGCTCACATTTTTACGAAACAATACATTGTTTCAATCAAATGCACCCCACCCACATTTCATATTGAAAGAACATACATCATACGCGTTATATAATTTAAACATTCGGCTATCTCTAATCTTATCAATGACAAGAGATAAAAAAAAAAGAAGATAAAAAAAAATAGTCAGTCAGTAATTAAAAAAAACTATCTCGAATCTGTAGAGAATTCTGTGGTTCGCTCACACGCTCACAGCGCGGAATACCTCAATTATTGAAACAAGTAAATACTGTCGATTTGGAGGGCTCTGTAAATTTGTGCAAAAACGCTCGGTATAAAAATAAATTTTCGAAATTGTTGTATCACAATGGTTGCACCGTACTGAATTTGTCTCTCCACTTCTTTTTCCCCTTTTTCCACTCAACCTTTTTTTCTCAGCATGAACCTGAGATAGATCCCAGTTGCGCGCACCTGATCTCTACTCTCTAAGCTCAACGCTTACGAACACGGATGTATACAATATGTTGTAATTTTTATTAATATATCCATAAAAATATTTGTTGCTTTATATAAAACTTATGATTAGCAGTAGGTATTATACGTAGATTAGAATTACAGTTGTCCAGCTTTGTGCAATAATCGACTCACTGAGCCTTTTGTGCGAGGTGGGCAACGTGAGCCATGCGCTCAGTAACCGGCCCGCCGTGACCATTCGAAATATGTTTTTTTGTAGAAATGTCCGAGGCTGCAGCTGCAGCGGCAGCAGTGGTAATCTTCTGATGCCGCATTAGCCCCGACAATTTCGGCAAAAGAATTAGAACTGCCAGTGCCAAAATGTGCGGGGCAAGGTACATGTGTCTGTGTAGAAAAAATCAATGAACAAGTGAACAGATGAACAATTTCCATAGAACGATACCGCGAGAAATTGAGCATATAGGACGGTCCACTCAACTTACAGATACAGTCTAATACTGGGGTAGAACTCGAGTAGGATGAAGCTGAAGGTGACGTAAGCCATGAAAACTCGAGTTGTGACGAAAGTAAGCGTATCGTAAAACAGCTTGGAAGCATTCGATCCGAGGAAGTAAGGTCGAACGTGACGCCGTATCTGGATAAGAATTCGAATTATCAACGAAATATGAATAGCAATTAATAACCTGCTAATATTTTCATACAATCCACACTTTTAAACTTACAATTATTTACCGTTACATTACAAAGTATACCTACATAAATATCCAAATTCTGCATGTAATACAGCTTAAAGAAACTTCACTGAACAAGAAAATACCGAAATTTTCATCGAAAAATTTTAAAACGCTGCCATTTCGCACGCATTACGGGCAAAAGAAATTCTGCAAAAATTAGGCTACGTAGAGACCATCTGTAACTCTTCTACAATTGTAATGGTTATACGCTTTTAATGAATTCGAATACCCACCCTGTTGATTTAGTAAATGGTGGGAGCTTAAATATTTCCTTAACTGGTCATAATAAGGCTGCAAAACTTTTCTTTTTTTTGTGACTTACGGATCGCGCTGCGAAGGTGAATAACGCCCCTCCAGCGAAAGTGAGGTAGTAGCCAGGATAAAAACCGTGCCATAGAGCGGACAATGCGTAGGTGAGGATGGTGCTGTGTGTTTTGATCCTTTCGTAAACGATCATGCGTAGCCACCGATTGGTACCCTTGTTCCACTGCTCTATGCTGTCCCTCAGGCTAAGCGCGGTCTGTTTACACGTTGTTGAGAAAATGTGTACTTTTTGAATACAATGTAAAACATAAGGTTGGGGATAAAAACTTTATCAAAATGAACGAAGGATAAAATGAAAATGTCTGGTGTACGAACTTCGAACTTAAGTACGTTGACGTTCGAAATCAGGTCCCAGCGCGCGGTGCCGTCGACATTGTAACCATTGAAGCCGAGGCCCGAATTGTTGCATATGGCGTCAGCAAAGAGCCACGCGTGATAGTACTTGAAGCGAACAAGCATCGTGGACACCATGAGAAAGCCCACCTTGTAACCGAGGGTCGTATTCTCAATAAAGTCATCCTCTAGAGAGAAAAGAAGTTTTTTTTTTTTTTTTTTTTGACGAGATTTATCTACAAACGACACGCATAAGAAACGCGGTGACATAGAAATTCACCGTGCCAACCTTTGATCTTTTGTATCGGAAACGATGGTATGAAAGAGACAAATATTACAGCACAAATACAGCTGGCGAGAACCTTCTTTACCACAACTAAACGTGGCGAAGGTTCCAAGACGATCTCGTTGCTGTTCAAATTCTTGTCCGTGTAGCCCTGAGAAAGAAAAAAAAAATGTAAAATTAGAAAGAGTGACTATTGGACGGAAATTTCGTTGCGAAAACAAGTATGTAGAATCCGAAAGAATCAATTTCTCACTGCTAATGTTTTTGAGCCATAAATGTTGTGACCTCCGATAAAATCAATGTAGTCGCGGTAGAAAATCACCGGACCAGCCATCAACGCTTGAAAGTGTAATACGTAAGCGAAATACTCAAGGGCCGTCGGCATTTTTCTAAAAACACAAAAATACACATTGTATTTGAATTGGATTTCCGTAAAATTGAAGGAGGGATTCAGAGTTTGTAGTATAGTTAACCAGATTGTCTGGACAAAGACCGTGTCAGAGACAATGACTCGTATGGTAGAGTCATCGCAATACACGTAGACTTTGCCAGAGAATGAAAGTAAAATTAGAAATACAATGAATAGCATTCGGTTTGCACAGCACAAATTACTTCTCGATTCTCGTCGGTTTACACAATGTATTTAGAGCTAAAAGTATTTCATTTCCCGCGATTTATTCATGTTTTCTTACCACATGGTCTCATGTTTATCTTCGTCTTCTCCGGTTACTGTTATTATACACGGTACGTGATTCTCATTCACAATTTCTGTCCTGCCGACTGCAGAAATCGAGGAGGTGCTTGTATGCAACCAAATTTAATCGAAACAAGTTCAAGGAAAGGGGTCAGGCTCGTGTCGACATTCATGAATCATGAATTAGGAGCGTTGCACGTACGAACACGTCTATTATACACATATAACCGACGCATCCGACTTTGAAGTCTGCGAAAAAACTGTAGACAATGCGTTTAAATCGAGCAACGCTGTTACAATTTCGTAATAATTAATTCAGAATAAAACAGGCATTGTTCCGGTTTAATTAGAATATTCAATTATTGGTCGGATAGGATAAGAATAATAAGAATATACATACAACAATACAGATGATAATGATGTACTGAATGAAAAACAATACATTTCCATGACTCGTCTAACAGTGCCCCTACCTTTGCTACCCGACCAGCTGGCATGCATTCACATTCCATGCGCTGCATGTAGGTATAACATAGATATAATCTATGGGTACAAGGTAGGCATACATAAGACGACAACTTGTTACTAACAGCTGGGTGAGTGGGACAACGAGTAAATAACCCCTACCAACGTATACGTGTACTCGATAATTTTCGCAACTCACTTGACGGCGTGATATCGCTGCGAGGGAGTGAGTTCCTCTTCCTTGCGTGTCATTCCGTCGTGGACGCTGTAGGCAAGGCTCGTTACCTTTTGTGTTATCACCATCAGCGGACCTGTCGCGCAATTGCATTATAAGTAGCATTAGGTACACACGCCACTTTCAATACATTAAATAGTGATATTTGCCAAGCTGCGCGGACGGGTGTGTGCAATATATGCGATCCGTTAATTGGTCCGATGCGCAGGATGCGTGGCCAACAAGGATCTGATCCTATAATTTACCGGAGCGTGAACGCATTATGCGTATAACAACATACCTGTTATGTCTAGGGTGTAAGAACCGTAGTCGTATACTTGGCGGTGAAAATGTATGCAGGAGAGATAAAGAAGTGCGACGAAAAGGACAGCCCTGTAATCAAGAAATAATCATTTTTCCTCAACATCTCAAATTTCAGTGCCGAGTGAAATTGTTCAAATCGCGAATGGATCTGTAAAAATATTTTCATAAAACTTGCAAACTATGGATAAATTTTAAGCCCATCCATTTTCTGATTTCGTTCAATACACTCCGTGATTACTTTACATCTTTGTGCGACTAATTTTTTACATTCCGAGTTCTCGCGTTCGCTGCATTTTCCTGCACATTTTCGTATCTTTGTCTAACATTTCTTGCACTGCGCGAAACCAAATTTTACCAGAAATTATGAGGCAATTTACGAGACCTTATTATCAACTTATTACATGCAACTTATTTTAACGCTTATAGTTATTATGGTAAATTGGTACGCCTGCATAATTCACATAAGGTTCTTTTATATATTCTAGATGCATAAAATATTAACCTTTGCACACTGCGAGGATTATGAGTCCGCGTGACGACGTAGCAGAGAGCCGGAAGTCCCGCCAAATGCACCGCATGCCTGAAAGTGATTTATGTTTTTTCGTTAAACATGATTTTTTAATCCCTCGTCATTATCGGTACATATATATCTTATCATTTGTACGTTTTCAGTTGTTTGTTTTATCAAAATTCAATCCATCAACGTGAACGGATAAGTATCAATTACTTGAGGTTTTATATAAACAATGCACAACGAAGTTCATGGACCGGTAAATCCAAAGAACGATCAGCCCAAGTCTTTAATGAATAATGTGAAACTCTGTGAATTCTCAAAGATTCTCTATCCTTGGAGTATACTTACAGTAATTTATTCGAGACAGAAAAACAGACTGCAAGGAACATGAATGAAGGAATGAATGAGACAGAGGAAGCAAGAGAGCAGGAAAAAAATGAAAAAAAAAAAAAGAAATGGTTTTAAATGCCAACCAGAGACGGTGTTAATTGGCTTACTTGCCGAAACTGAAGTAACCAAAGAAGAGGCCGAGAACCAAGCCGAAGGCATGCCTTGTGGCGGGACTAACGGCTCGTGGGCTCAGCGAAGACCTCAACAAGGCAGCTAGTCCCAGTGCTGAGAATTGCGTCACCAGGAAGTTCATCTACGTTGTTATAACAGAAACAGAACAGTTGTAAACACATGCGGTGCAATAATGGAGAAAAAAAAAACGGCGTAAATTATTATTAGATGGCACTTCAGTGCAGTTCAGGTTGTATGGTATAAGATATAGTATATAATCACTGATATCAACGAAGGGGTAACACTGAAAATTGCACAATTCAAGTATGTGGAGTTCCAGGCACGTTTGACATAATACCGTGAATGTAAATTTTTAAGGCTCGGCTATATCACATAGAGGTAGTAAAATTTTTGGTAATATACATCGCTGCTCACAGCTCATTAATTTAATTAACATGCCGTCTTTTTGCAATATCACACGCTATCCTTCTACCTATAATGTATAATACATTGTACATTAATTATAACGTATCACAGAGCGTGTGAACAACCTTAGATTGCATGTAAAACGAGCAGCATAAGGATTATGAGTACAAGACAAACGCCTACTGCAGAATAGCTCTGAGACATGACTGCAGAGATCGGGAATCGTTCGCGAATAAACGCAACGGTAAGCTGAAGGCAGAGTTTATCATCGCTTCGGGGTTTGTATCGTGTATATAGTATACAAATGCAAAGATGCTGCAAAAATAAAAGAAAAATTCAAAATCTGAGTACAATAAGAACAGCGGAGACGCAAGTAACGATACATTATCGATCATACTGTTTTCAACACAATTTTATCGTTATTAACAATATTTTGTTGGTCCAAGTATATGGCGGGAGCTGCGCTTAATACTGTGATGTGTATAAATGTGCGAAATGGTTATGGAATTGCGCGGTTCGTCCTACATGGATATCTGCAGTCTTGAAGCAACCTAATGGATTGCTAATACAGACGTGTGTAGAATGCATAACGACATACTTGTGATGCAGCACGGATATATGCATAAGTGTTCTCTACATAGATCTCTGCACAATGGCCTGCGACAATTGTTAATTCATTCCCGACGACTATTATCAGCAGCTAGGTGGTTCATCATTTTATTGTTCCTGTACACGTATCTTAGATTAACCTGATGTCAGCCGGCCAGCTACGTGTTACGTTAGGGTGTTACAAAAAAAAAAATTCTTTGCGATTTTCCAAAGTAATATCCCATAAAAAGTTTCTATGGGTTGACGGAAAGATTCTGGAAAAAGATGAGCTTTTGATTTTTCACTTTTTTTTTTTATATAGTTTTGAATTTATGAAGAGTAGTGGACAAAATATTTCTTTCATTCGTTAAATCCAAAAAAAAATATCAATTTACATAGTAGAAAAGACTCAGACTTTTAAAATTAAATCTCCAGTTGATGTTCGAGAAGCGTATACGACGATTTTTTTCTATTAATTCGATCTTATAAAATAGTTATAATTTAGTACGAATTTTTAATTTAGGAAAATAAAATTACCGTTCAATACGTCGTTATGTTGCGGATCGTGATCTTTGGGTAGAATATAAATTTCAGGAAAGGAATAGTACCTAATTGAAGTGCTACAACGTGTTTCATACTGAATTCAAAATGAATTTTAAAACAATGTGAAAAACAATGCAATATCATGTAAGGACGACCTTCGACAACACGTTGAACACTCTCATCTTCGTCCAGGATCTTTCTTTCAAGCCAAGCAAACTTTTTAAAGGCTGTCAATTTATATTGAAAATTTTTTTATTTTAAAACACCCTTATATGTTACTTATATAAGGTACGTACATAAGGGAGAAAAAAGGAAAAGAACAGCACCGAAAAAGTGATGGCTTGTTCAGCTTGTTAGTACATTTTCTTTCTCTCCCTCAACACTTATTTCGGGAAGTTTCTTTTTAACCATGCGTCCATGCGAGTGGACGTCGTTTCGACGCTTGTGCTTGATAGTATCGGAAGCAAAAACAGAAAAAATGCAGCTGACGTTTGACTAATTTTAATTTCAATTCTAGGATCGGATATGCAACCGTTTGCACATATGTTTGGAATAGGTTCTATAACTAAAAATGAGCAAAATTGAAAGACTACAATTTGGGAGAGACCGACGATGTGCCAACGCAGGCAGAAATTGCGCGGGAAAAAACGAAGCAAATACCGCATAGCATGTAGTAACGCAATTCATGAATTCACGCCAGTCATTGAAATCGAACACCTGTTGGTTACCCCGCGTTCTTCGGCTGCTACGGCGTCTGAGGAGGCGCAAACACAAACAAACAAACAAACAAACAAACAAACAAACACACACACACACGGGCGCGCGCGTGCGCGCGCGGACTCATGCACGGTTGATTTCGTTCTTATACGCGTACTTTATTACACCTGTAGCTTTTCGAGCTGCTTCTTCCTAAACCGGGTCTTCTGTGACCTTTCTTGCTGCATGAAATTCGTAAATTTTGCTGCGAATTTTCCAGCGGCGCACAAGTGCGCATTGCCCTTTTCTACATAAGTATTGTTCATCTTTCTTAAATTTGCTTCATTTCATTAAAACATTTCTTCAATAAATACTTTACAGTACTTTCTAACTCGACGAAACGTTCCTTTCTCTCTCTGGTTTTTTGCTTTGTTTTTTTTTCTACTATTTTTCCTTTTTTCCTTAACTGTACGCGAGCAAGACATTTTAATCGCGCTTATAACAATGTGCGCAATTCAGGTGGCGAGGTTTCTCCCGTACGCATTTAATACGCATGACGATAATTCATACATTTCAACATCTGGGACAGCAATAACAATAGCAAAATACTATCAACAATATAAAATAAAAGCAGCAGTGACATTCAATTGAAATATCAAAACACAACCATAAAAGTATGAGCCTTGAACGATCTCCATGTAATATCAGCGGTAGCATCGTGCATTACAATATGTATAGTCTACGGGCTATAACGGTGGATATGACGCCGCTCTCTGCATAGATCAGAGATCAGATACGTTTTCGATTCAACGTGTACGAGCAATGATGAAAGCGATTATAAATATTGCATGATATCATTGCCGCTGATACATATATTTAGGTATAGTATAGACGTAGTGCAACAGGGCGTGTGCTTGTATCGTTTGATTAATAAAACACTCAAGTACTTCCGCCAATCGGTCTCGATCGAAATACACCCCAAACCCGTTTTCACGCTTAATTGCTCAGTTGCGCAGAATGATTTCCTCCGTAAGACATCGTCCGAGACGTAACCCTGAGAGATCCCTCGTTCGTTTCATTGGAAGCGTGATAATTACGTGCTGGTTCGCCGTGATTGTTTGGTGCACAGAAGTGCATAAACACCGGTTAGGCTTGCCCACGCCCACGCGCGTCCCCCGTCCACTCTCACTGTCAGTAACGGCAGGCGATAATATGCCTGCGAATGGATATATTCCCAGCACGCGGAGCAGCCGCAGCGACACGCAATTTTCATCCCCGATCGATTGATATATGTATGCAACTCTTGCCCACATGCAGTGTAACCTAGGCAGACGCGCGATAAAAGCGGAGCGGAGACTGCCGTGCCGCTCGACAAGCTGTCAGTGTCAACTCTGTTTGAATTTAATACGCGAGAGAATGCGAGGGAGGATCAATAGGGGCTGTAAGTTTTAATGTAGGGCCGGCTTCGGCTTACCTGGTCAATCGGGAGGCCGGCCAGGTCGGCGAGCCACGTGAAGGCTCGCGAGCCGTCGTAATAAACATCCGCACTCGACACACCCATCGCCGTTCGCGGTTGACGCCGTACTGCGAGACTTAGACGCAACTTCTGCCGTTCCGTACTGCGCTCTGCAATTTGCGGACCCCTCGGTGCCGAACCACGCCGCCCTGCTCCGCTCCGACTCGGCTCACGCAGCCGAAAACCAAAAACGCTGCCAGAGTCCGCCGTTGCCGCTCTACACGCCGTCTAAGAATTGGCTGGAAAATTATACGCCTTTGTGTTTTCAACTTCAGCGTCAAATTGTTACGATACCTTCGATCTGCCTCTTTGCGGTAAAAGTTGTCAAGCCCGGCTACGCATGGATATTTAGTCCATATTATTGTTGTACGTGCGTTTGTCCGTTTGTGCGTGCGTACGGTGTACATCCACGCACACGCAGTAGCGCCCGGGAGCCGGTTATTGCCCGGATACACGGTTCCGATCAAGTCCCTAGTGACAGCCCGACAACCAGGCTTATGGTACAGCACAAATGAAGAGCGAATCACGATGCTTTAGGGGGTCCGCACACCGACGATCGCTTGCTTTGCTTACTTTTATCGTTCACGTTTTGCATGCGTAGCTTTTCTAACCCAGTATCGACGAGTTCCCGCGTCCACAGGCGACCGCTCACCGGTGTGCACGTACCCTAAGGTCAACGTGCCGATGCCTTAGCCGCACCGACTTCGGCGACGCTTGTGTTCACTCGGCTCCACTCCGTTCCTCCTGCTGCAGCCATGAGTTCCGTTGGCCGGGGGAACATATTTCTGTACAACGGGTGTTTCTGTAAATACAAATCACACTTTCGTATGGGTAGGAAAAATTGGCACGGGATGCGATCAACTGATATCTTGTTCGAATTCCCGGCACGCAGTTGTTAAGTTTCCAAACCGCCGTCAGTTGGGGTTCCCCTGCTTAATTTCCACCTGTTTCTCATTCCGTATGAGAGAAACACCCTGCCATACAATTCGCACTACAGGTGCAAAAAGTAATATCAACCCTTCTGCATGTAAATGTTCACCTCGGAACTAATTAATTATTCCAATGTTCCGTCAAACTTTCCGTCACAATTACCAATAAAACTCGCAGTCAAATGGCTCATACGGAGAAATTCGTGTTGATCACCGACGAGGCTGCATTTTGACCACTCGGTATGAGCGGAACGAGCGGAACGTAGCCGCCCGAATCCAACCTCCCAGCATCAGACACCAACTGGATTGTTCGTTAATAGCGGCGTTCCCGGTTACAATTGAGGTACCGAAGCGGCCTAGAAACCATTTCAGGACTGCAGCGACACTGGATTAAACCATAATTCCTCAACGTACATACATACCTAATTATCCGACATCACGATACCTATAGTTCTGATCGGACTTATGGGTCTTCTCTGTTACAAGAATTTGTAATCTTGATTTTCTTATTTTCTTCAAATTCCAATGATTCTGGAGTTATCGTTCAACACGAGTAACCGCTCGACTTGTATTCTTCCTGCGTATTACCCAGTATATCTACCCATATTGTTATTTACACGTAGCGATAATTAGAGGCACGATTGGTGAACATTATTATATTCACGATCGTTGCGTTATCCCGAAATCTTCGCAATCACTTGATACGGAGGAGAGGTGTAATGCCACAGAATTTTGCCGTGAAATCTTGAGAGGTTATTATTTAAATAACCTGTATTATTCTTTTTGCCCCGGAAATGACACAGAACACGTATACTTGTAACGAAGTATTAAAGCGTAGGGTACACGCAGACGAATGCCCAACAACGTGCGGAAGAAATAATAAATAGGATAGCTAATTAAACGCGGCAAAAGTACCGAGTGTTGTGCAAAGTCGAGCACATGACACACGGCTAAATTTATGACGACCATATAATTTGTGTAAAAATAACAAACCAACAATTAACCGAACCTAAACCGCAAAAAATTTATATCCACAGTCTCTTAATTGTTCAATTATTAATAGTAAATAGTGTTTACAGGTTATATAAGTTTGCGTGATAAGTGGTTGCAAGGGTCGTGAGCATACAGCTGCAACGGTACCGTAGGCTTGCCTGCGATTAGGCGCTACACAATCATCCGGCAGTAATTGCCTATCGTAAGTCGGTTTTACCAGTGTCAGTGGGGTCGTTTATAATCAGGCTCTGCCATTGCGCGTACGTACGGTGAATTAGCTACAATCAGATGTTTTCGTTTCACGATACATTTAATTGCACGTATTGCACGGGTTTCGCTTTTAGCAACGAATAAGTGATCTTAGATCTAAACGACATCAATATTTGAAGAGACATGAATTTGAAAAATATATACCTTATTGTGTAAATGTATATGCATAAATATTCCCGCTCTCCCTTCGAAATGTAATGTAAATTCATACCCTGTTGTATACCTATAGATTTATGATTATTACGATAGATAATATTTCAGACATAATACTAGTGAAATTTTGTTCCTTCCTATGGTGATTATTCACATCATTATTTGTCACTGACATGCACGTCAGGCTCATTGTTTAATAATAAATATTTATATCCGTCAGGCCAAAATTGGAAGCAACATAATTTTCGATTTCGAACGTTTATTGCATATATCTATTTTGTCCGATATTATTTATTTTTACAACTATTTACCATTTCTTTTTTTCTAAGACACTTATTACCACCACGATAAGACTCGAATTTCGTTTTCGTTCACCAATTTACTTAGTCAAAGCTGCATCTGAGTATATTCATGCGACCATAATATGTATCTAGATTTATAGGCGTATAATACAACAACGACAACAACGATAATGATGGCAACATCAACGATAACAATAACAACCCCTTACTGTGATTAGTTGAATGATCAACAAATGCAGAAAGTTGCCTGGTATAACTACGGTGTTTAGAGATTTTCGTTACAATAAACATGCTTATGACAAATCGAAACGTAATATGCAATTAATTGTATGTATGTACATATGCTGCGTTTGATGCGACTACTGGTTCAACCTATCATCAATTTTGTTCACAAATTTTTTTCCCCCCTACTTTCTGACCTTGTTTGAATACCAAGATACCATATACTCGATCGCTGATTATTATTCGTTAAGAATGAGATAATTTGAACCGGTAGGATGAAAGATAAATAAAATAACCAACTTAGATAATCATAATTAGCTGGACGTAACGGTCAGAACAGAACCATTGATTGCTGCGTGAGAGAGTTCGGTAGAAGAAAAAATAGATTGCAACTAAAGAAAGCCACAGCTGTTCTTCTGACTACATGTGTTATAAATTTCGAACAAAGAAATAGTGTTGCATAATGATTATTAAGAGCTTCCAAAGGTCATTACTATCCCAGAGAATGACGATCTTCTGCGTTAAACAAGACGATGATTATTATTATGCGTTGCTATTATTATTATAATTTTCATCTTGTATATCTATAATGATCCCATACGTATGAGATCTTCAACTACGGACACTGGTACTCCACTGCATAACGCGTTTTATATCATTGAGCTGTATAAAGTTCGGCCTTTGACTAACACATACATACCTCTATCTTATACAGTGCCATTCTATTCTATATAAGTAGACCGGTAGAGAATTTATGACCTTGCCACGAATTCGAAAATCGAAACTACACGTAGCACATTATTATGACACAACGCATTCCCAAAGTTGAGGCTACATTGAGATTTTATTATTTGATCTTGATCTTGTGTAGCTTAAGTTTGAATCCAAGAAGCTCCGACAGAACTCCCGAGAGCGCAGAAAGTATGACCACCTTGGTGATGGTATACATGTAGGGATTTGCGTGGAGACCGGACACTTTGAAAGAGCTTTCTAATTCCTGAAAATCATAAGAAGTTGTTAAAGTAATGGTAATACTTCATATCCACTTATCCCTATCATGTACCTTCAGTAAATCTGCAGCCAGCTTCAGCACGCTGTTAGCGACCATAAGTTCGTCCTTGTTTTGCGGTTTCTGCTCAATTTGTAGGTAAAGATTGATCTGCACAAAGAAAAATGGTACCCAATTTTGTATATTTGTAAGCAATTTATGAAATTAGGCACGCCTATAGGCGAGTAACTTGTCACAGATTCATGTAATGCATCTTGCCTATCTTTACCCTTCTACAGTCACTTCTTATTTGACATTCTCATCATGTTTTTAAAATGAATGCTATGCAAGATTTGGATTATATTGAACATTTTATGTTTAACAACTTATTCAATGTAAAAAATGTAGAGGTAACACGAAAAGAAAAAATTAGATATTGTCAATCCTGATATAACAATAATAATTTATTAGAATACATATATTCATTATATATATATATATATATATTACTCTGTCCACTGACACCAATATATTTAAGTAATAAATTGAACATTTTTACAAATGAAAAGATCAGAGTACGAATTGGGAGTAATAATTCTTTTAGATTTCAAGCTGGTAAAATTAGAAAACTGAATCCCAGGATCAAGATTCACTTAATTTATAAGACTTGAGATTGGCTTGATCCTCTCGTACAAAATAAGGGTATTCAAGCTAACTTTCAATTTCCGACAAATTCTACGTAATGTATCATACAATCAATCACAGGGATGTAATGTCAGCTTAGTCGTCCCTTTTCAACAATTTAAGAGTCTCTAGCATCTCCTGCCTCTTCTTCCCAAGTTCATTTGAAACAATTTCGAGTTCCTTGTTGCGCTTTTTCAAGCACCTCACAGATTCTTCATGCTCAAAATTCTCCTTCATCACTTTTTCAATGTTGTTAACCGCAGCTGACATCTCGGCATCATGGTTTTCATAATCCTCCTTATGTTGGTTGAGACTGCATTGTGTTTTGTACAGTTCAGTCTTAAGCTGGTCAACGTCAGTCTTCAGTGACTCAGAAGTCGCTTGAAAATTTTTCATTATACTTGTCAGCCTATCGCGTTCCTCAACCAATTCACAGTATCTTTTCTCAGCTTCCTCTCCCCTTTCTTTCTCACATTTCGCACTCTTCGACAAGGTTTCCGATACTGTGGCGAGCTCGCTGCTTTCTGTCGTCGCGTTCTTCAATTTATTTTTAAAGTATACCAACTCTTGTTCCGTATAAGCCAGACGTCCCTTGAAATCCCATTTGCTAAGCTTCGGCCTAATTGGTTTCACTATTGTCATCGCTGCCTTTGCAGCGATCAATGGCTTTACAGTTGTCATAGCTCCGTTTGCAACTATTGCTGGCTTCACTGCATTTGTATTGATCACATCCTCCTGAGGTGAAGGACGCTTTGTCACAGCTGCGACATTGTCCTGGATATGGGATAGCGTTTTCAACACTACACGATTGTTAACATCCGCTTTCACCGGGAGATTAATGTTCATCGCAGCCAACGTGCTTGATTTCAGGTACTGCTTGGTAGTGGTTGCCTTCTTCTTATACGTCTTCACAACGCCAGATAATTTGGTTGCCCTGAGCCTAGTGTCCATTGTGAATATCTGGTTGCGGTTAGCAGGGATTGGTTACAAATTTATTGGTGGAGATCAGCTTTATAGTGGATTACACAGCGTTAAAACGTTATGTTGTACGCATGAAATTACAAACAAATACTGACGTGTTTTGAAATACAGAATTGACTCCAAATAATTCTATATGCACACCTTCCTATCAACTTTCCTGCAGTTTTTGAGGGAGGATAGAATTGCTCAATTTTATTTAAAGCTAACAGAGCTAGACTCCCGAGTCCTGAGGGTTTGCCGGTTTAATTCGCAACTGCCAGGTGTCATATTCAAATTGACATCTTCAACTGCCGCCAACGCTAGGAATGTAATTTGGTCAAATTTTTAACAATTACGTGGATTTAAATTAGCCGCGAAATATACCTACGCGACTTCAAGTTCGTATTAGTTAGTTTGTATTTCACTTTTATTTTCTAATCCTTTCGACACCCGCTGGGTTTCTCGTTCAGCACGCGTTGAATAAATCCGCTTGTATTTTGCGTTCTACGGTTGGCAGCGAAGGGTCTCGGCAGATGCTCGGCAGATGCAATTGGCAGCTGCAGAGTACAGACAGACCCCCACTCTTGGGTCTTGATTGGACGAAAATCCACCAATTGGATTTTACCACCAATCAAACCTCCGACACGTGCTTACACATTTCACCAGACTCGAGTATGAAAGATATTGTTAGCCGAAGGCCGGAGGATAGAACGTTGACTAAAGATATAAAGCCATTCAGCCATGGGATAATATTTCTTCCACCTGTGTGGGGCCGAGTGAGTCTGAAGATAGTTTTACTGTGTATTCTCAATCAACGGATAGAACTTGCCAACTTACGTAGGATTAGATTCTCCTTACATTTACATTTATTGCTTCACGAATTCCACAGAGTTTTCGGATCTTTATTGTGGGTACATGTACACAAATTGTTATTTTTGTGTTTCACTGTTCACTAGCAATTAAAATTTCCTTCTATTTTGCAACAAGTAGAAACACGTCTTAAATACGGACTATGGTTTTTCCTCTTTATCATATTTGAAAACGAATGAAATGCACAAATCAAGTTTCTTGCTATAAGTAAAATGGGGCAATTGAAGAACACATTACCTGTTCTGTCAGCAGAATCGAAATGTTTCTGTACTTTCTGTCTATCTTTGTACCGAGCATCATGAAACGGAGGATAAATATTCCGAGAGCACAACTCCAGCAGAGCGCTTCGACGGTATATTGTGAATGTAGACTTTCTGAATCCTGAAGGTTAAAGTGATTTCGTCAGATCCGGAAGTGTGCAGCGTTTTATTAAAGTAAGATTTCCGATAGCTGAATCTTACCTTTATATACTCTAAGCTTATGAATGACAGTAAGAGCAATGTGAGAAGTAGAACAGCAGACACTATCATGTTGACGGAACGTTGGGGTCCCCTCCTCTGTAAGACAGTAGATAGATTGACTATTTTTAAATGTTTTACAATTTTTGGATGAAAAGCAAAACATTAGATAAACATTTTACCTTCAAGTAGGATCTGACGCTCAACCACGACTTAATATTCCTAACTTTGTTGAGTCGAAAATGGGGGAGTTCCGACTGCCTGGCTTGCCTCGAAGACGTTAGATGGGAAAATAATTTAGCACACAGTAAACGCTGCTTGTAAGTACGTTCCGCCACAGCAACCAGGAAGAAAAGGAGGCAAGAAAGCGTCAATCTCTCGAAAAAAGATATGAGGATAACCGTGCGCTCCCTAAAAAAGTTACACAATTGGTAAATTTTTATTATTCTAATACTCAGCTTACAAGAAAAGTTTCAAAGTCTCATTTACCAGAGTGTAGTTCCAAATGCTATATCAATAATTCGACACAGGGTATCTGGATACGTGTCCAAAATGACCTGTGACAAATCCCCGAGAACTAGGGTCCCTGTTATGTTACCGACGGGGTCTTTTCTTATTTGATCACTCAGCCGCCACATCGATGGTATGAAAGAAAGTATTATGGAAAATACAAGACCACAGTAAAAGTAGTCCATACTCTCTCGTATGGCTTCGACTCTGTATGTTATCAAGGACGCTATTTCAAGAACAGACAGTTCAACTTTTCCCAAATGTCCATTTTTCCAAATAGTACACGATACTGCAATAGGCGGATTATGATGTTGATCAGAGAAATTTTCTACTTCAAAAAGAAAAAAAAAAAAAATATCAATGAAATGTTTGACAAAACTTACCACTGTCTGGTGCCGACCAAGAAGGAATCCGCTTGAATTTTGGGATCTCAAACTCCCAGGAGAATGGATTTTCCAAAGATTCTCCCGGGTTGACATTCACCCCGACATCTGACTCTGACTCCTCTAGTTCGGAACTAAAATTTGATTTCTCATTTACTGTATTTAAATACCAACAACTTGATGCTGTTATTATGCAAACACCATTTCGGCTTCTTACCTGTAGCTGCATTCTTCGTCGCTGTTTGTGGTGACACCCATCCATTCAGTGGCCGATGTTGTAGCTTCCGTGAGATGTTGTGTGGCCGCATCTTCACACTCACCTTCCTCTTCACTTTCGCACTGCTTATCATATTTGACAAATGTGGCTGAGACTTCACTTGTCTTATATGATTCAGCGAATAAAAAGAACCATTTTATTTAAATTGGTCACAGATTTGCTTATCACCAGCCATAACACATTTGATCAGAGGTAAAGCTTTCTCACACAGCTAACTAATCGTTCAAAACTGTCATTAAGTCGTATAGTACGATGAATAATCGTGAATGATGAAATACATTGAGAAACGATTGAAGTATTCAATGAAAACAGAATAATATATACGTACTGGATCTTTCATCTGCTGTCTTCCATTATCCAAATAATTCCTTTTTTTTGATTGAGCTATGTTCACTGTGGGAAAAATATTTATAGTTCAAAAAAAACTATGAAATGAATAATTCTTCTACGCTTCGACTAATGTACTCAATTCGCTCTAACATAAGTGGAAAACACGTTATTCAGACCTGATGATTCGCACTGATGCGTGTCGTGTTGATGCTGTCCCCCATCATTTATTACACCCTGGTACCAGTTCTTACATTTTCCAGCGCAGTATCGCTTTTCCTCATTTTTCTCCTTTCTTTCATCACAGTCGAATCGAGTCGCCAGCTGATTAGCAGTAATCTCTCCGATTTCGCTCGAAACATTTCCATTTAAGCTCTCAAACCCATCGTCATCTTGATGAATATATTGTTGAATTTTAATCAGTTCAGGATGTGCCTTACCATTAGCGTCATTCACCACTACAATTGAGTAAATAAAAATCAATTAAATTAGATTTATAATGGAGAGATACGTTTCTCATGGGGGAAGTTTCTATCTGACCTGGTTTGTTGGTAGGTAAAGAACCATCAACAGGACCGTCATGTGCATCTAGAAAATTTGCATCGGGTGCTGTATCTTTCTCTTCTGGTCCCCGAGCATCGTTGGATACTTGCTGTAATATAAAGTTTCATGAGAAGGAGATCAAGCAATTGTAGCCGTTAAGATAAGATTCAACGACGCTTGTGATAACCAGCCTGGATAGGAGATACGATGCTGGGCTCTGGGATAATAACGCTCTTGGCAAATCTAACGGATGATGAAATTCCACCAACAGCAGTACTCGCTTCTTTAGGGCGTGTATAATGGTAATACTTGGCCTCCTGAGCAACTGGGAAGAATGGAAACAGTGGTAAATCGAAATAATTTTATGTAATAAATACTTTGCACGATAAAGACCATGCATATTTATTCATAGGAATTTAATTCACTCACGTGGATTGTGATGTGTCTTTTTTTTGTTCACGTGGCATCTCCGGCGCTTCGATCTATTCGGTTTGGCACTGTGTTCACTGTTGGCCGTGGCTCGCCCAGAGCTGGTAGAAACAATCTGAGAGTGCACCATGCACAGTATCAGCATCATACCGGCTGGAATCAGGACTTCAAAGGCTGATACAATCTGAAAATGATTAGGTATGAAATCGGATGTAAGTGACTGCTGAACAGACATCAACTTTCGAACGCACTTCAGGCTCGCTGCTGTCCTTCACTGAGTAGTAGTAGTAGTAGACGCCGATGTTAAATATTTGCAGGCAGTAAAGGAGTAAGAAGAGTAAAAATATTCGTGGACTGGTCTGCTGCACCCACCAAGATTTGTGCAATGGGAGGAACAGGAGCCTTTGGACAGCCAGATAAGCAACAGTGCATAATCCGTGTTCGGGTTTTGCTTTGGGAAACGACGACCCTAAGAAATCAGAATCAGTGGAAAATGAATAATTTTCACATTTATGACAAGGGTCATACGATTACTTGCCTCTCACTAGATCAACATCTATCAAGTTCGTCTTGAAGTTTGCTCTGGCGACAGGAATCCATATAAAATGGTTTATGAATCGCTGCTCCAAGGTTTTCTCCCACTGCTGTTTATCATAAGTTCCAATTTTTTTCTGATACCTAAAATTTGCAGAGACAAACTATGAAATAAATTTAGATGTCAGTTTGTAGCTGTCAAGGGCTTACAAAATTTCAAAGAACTAATGTGAGTACAAGTTGCTGTTATTCAAATAATGAAAAGTACATAACGAAATTGGTACTAACCAGAACATAAGATCGTTGAGGCCCATAATGCAGAAATTCAGCGATGCTTTACGTTTAAGACAAACAGCAGAACCTGTCAATTCGACCTCTGACAGTTTATTTAATATATGCATTTCTGCTGTATGAGCTTGAGTGCTCGTTTTTTAGCTATACGTATCCCACTCATTATTCACAGGAACACAGGTTTTCTAATCAGTGATATGACCAGCTGCGACCACTGAATGTGGTGAGGATAATACATGAACAAACTTGAAGATGTTCAGTACATAATCGCAAGTTTTTTCGTACCCGACATAAATAAATGTACGGAAGATTAAGTTAAGCAACAGTGGTACGTACGTAGTACGTAAATTAACACTTATTACCGAGAAGTCGCTTGCGATTTTTCCCTGTCCTGTGGCTAGGCGTTAAATAACGTAAAATGACGAATACTGCGATAAGTACGCGTTGACGGTTAAAACTTTCGTCGTTTCGTGTTTGTCAATTTATTTATTTAATTATTCATTCGAAAAGAAGAGATGTCACTTCATATGTATACAATACGCCGTGTTCCCGTATAACGTACATATATGTGTAGATACATCGCAATTCGACAGCTGTTTCAACCCTGCACCTGTAAGTCTCCTCACACCATTAAACATAGAACCGACCTACATAGGTCCGGATAATCGCAGTACGCACGCCTATAATAGTCGATATGACGTGTGTCCCGGCCCGTGTGTCGTCGGCAGGTTCAAAAACACTGGTGTCAAATTGGCGTCACGCAAAAACCGACGAAGCAGACGAAGGCACATATTCGATCGAGAAAAGACTCACCGCTGCTGCCACCTGCTTTAAGCTCATAGAAACAACCGAGTGAAGCATCTTTTTATTTTGCATAGGCATAAAGTATTCAATACTCGTTGCATCTTATTTATTAAGCCCGAGTAATACGGTTTCGGCTATTGTATGTTTCAGTCATGTTCATCCCAGTTATTGACGATCTGGAATGGATGTGGTGAATAATTGATGAATTTTTTTTTTTTCGATTGAAATGTACAAGATATAGACTTTGCTTTATTGACGGTCTTAAGTGTATATAAAAACTACTGCAGTATATTGGTCATTCGCTGAGGTTATTTCTCGAAATTACCATCTCGTTCTGTTTCTGACCTGACAAGGTCTAATATAGAATATATACGCCTGTATAATAAAACACAATGATTGTAATTAATATCATAATATTGACTAATATAAATATTAAATTGTCTATTGTAAATAATTAAACACAAACGCAGTTGTATATTATACGCGGATGTAAGACGTGTATCAAAGACGGAAAGGCAATAACAATGATAATATTAACAGTCATAATAATTTATCATTCAAATTTCTATGGCACATATATGTGTAAGTGTGTAATTAACGTTTTGAAAATATCATGTCTCGTTCAAATCGGTGAGACGTCCACGTTATCTGAAATGTGTTTGTATCATCCAATACGTATATGTTAATTCTGTCTACGTGTTTATTTTGTATTACGTTATGCGAAGAAAAACAATTAATCAACGTTCGACGCAATTATTATCATCACCTTCATATGCATGTATGTATAATGTGTGTATATACTTCTTACCACATCGTATTGAATTAAAATTAAATTATTACGTAAAAATCGAACCCGTACATTTCATGGTTTACGAAATAATATTATACAGAACTCAATATAGGTATCTTATTTCGCGACGATTTTTTAAATACGCTTGTACACACGCACTTTGCAGATTTCTTATTGTATTACAGCAATCACACTCTTATGGACAGGCGTACTATGCTTCGATCAGATTCGAGGAATTTAATAATGAAAGGAAAAGAACGGGAGCAAAAGCTGTATAAAAACATACGATCAAATTAAAAATACCAAGTAGGAATAATAAAAATATACATCAAATTAAGAACACCTAAATGCTATACTCGTTAGGCATACTGTATTTACAAGTTTGAGTTATTATAACGAGGATATAAATGACATGGCTGCACCTGCAGCGATTAAAGCCAATCCAGAATCCCCTAGGGGGAATAATTCGGCCAGCCTGCGCGTTGAAGGCGTAGGTCGGTATGGTATAATATGTACTAAAAAAATTATTCTCACTGTGTTGAAATACAGTGTATAGAGTGTAATATAAATATATAGGATATATACTTACAGGTAAAAGACAGACTTGGTGCGGAAGATCGATCTACGTGTACGCGCCTCAAAAAAATAGAATATAATAATAATAGTTAAAATAATGATGATAATTAAAATAAAATAAAATAAAAAATTTTTAAATAAAGTTAATGTCGACGATTGATACTACGATTAATGCTACTACTACTGTTACTATTAGGTGACGTTTTTGGTTTATTTGGCATGCGGAGTGCCTCCGCGTAGGACATTTCGAGTCGTTTGAGACGCGCAACTTCGGCTGACGCTGTGCCCGGTCGGTACTCGTACGTCGTGCTATGATGCTCGCTGACGTATCTCACGAACGAGCAGTTGCTCTGCTTGGTGTTCGGCGGTGTTCCCCCGTTGCTCTGCATGGTGTCCTTGCCAATCGTTTTGCTCGGGAAGAAATTCAGCGTGTTACCGTTCCACACGGCCCCGTTGCTTCCTCCATTCTCCGCCTGTTCTGGCCCGAAATTCGGCGCCCGGAATCTCCTCCTGCCCGCGCTGTTCGGCTTCGTCCTGTTGCTGTTGGTCGCCTGAGCAGAATCCGGTGTCGTCGGCCTTTCACCGGCGCCCACCTGCATTCTCTTAGTCGAACTGTTCTTCTTCGCCGATGACTTTTTCCTCACGTTCACTCCGATCGAGAGGTACTCAAGGGGCTGTCGTTTTATCGGGGTGAGGTGGATCCCCTGCCTCGTTCCAATCCCATTTGCCTTAGTTTGCTCCTCGGTTCCGTTAACGCTAGAGGATGAATTGTTGGCAGGTTTCGCCGACTGCGAGGGCTCGTGTCGACCTGTTTTCTGCGCCCCAAAATCGGGGGTGCTTCTGTACGGTGGCTCGGAAACGACCGAAGAAACCACGCTCTGATTGTCGTCGGTGAATTCGCTCGGAGCGTTTTCCTTCAAGGTAGATTGGTGGCTCGCTAGTTGGGAAACAATGTACCGATTTGAAATAAATTGCGCTTGAAAGGGACGCGAACAAACATAGCTATAATATTATATTATATTCGTGACAGTCGAACGATTAACACGGCAGTAAAATGATAAAAGTGTTGAAGTTGATAAGAGAGCGCGGTTTGGTTGAGACTCTTCGTTATTCGACAATAGATTATTGCCGATTGGAATAATGGCGGTATCAATAGTTCGACTGTCGTATAAGCGGGCTTACAGTAATTGTTGCCGTCAACGCTGACCGGAGGAACCCTGGATGGTGATGAGCCGGGGGCGTCGTCGAGAAGAGGGAGCTTCTCGCCCTCGTCCTTCGCTTCGGCGGCGCGTTTCAGAACACCGAATATTTCGCGGAACAGCTGCCTGTACTCCGGAGTCTTGCGAAAACGGCTTTCGATGGGGCTGGCGTCGTCATAGATGCTGAACTTGCAGTCCTCGCCGTCGGCGATGGAGCAGAGAAGCGAGCCCGACCTCGGGTCGTCCGTTTGCGTCGCCTTGTTGCTGGTCTCGTCTGAGAACCCAGAGGACGATGACTCGGCCTCCGAGAGGTCGGTCGGGGTGCCGGAGAAGGGCTTTTTGCACGCCGACCTGAGACCCTTATTGCCGCGAGTTTCGATAGCGGTGGATTTCGGCGCCGGTAACGCGCAGACTTCGCGCTTTATACTCGCGACCTGCGTCGGCGGCGATTCCTGCTGGTTGGACGAAGAGCCGTTTATAAAGCTGTTGAAATCTCCCGACATAACCAGCTCTTCTTGGAGCGACAAGCAGCCCCCGGCTCCTCCTCCGTTCGCCTTTCTACACGGTGCCGGGTGCCGCTGCACCTCGAGCAAAGCTTCATATTTCTCGACAAGAACCCTGTAAGGGTTGTCCTCAACCTCTTCTTCCTGGAATTTCTGACCAACTTCCTGCAGAAACAAATTATATCCGTTACATCCCATGTTTCATTGACAACGAGATTGCCAACCGGTATTTAACAGAGTCATATAGTCAGCCTAGCGGTATATGAATAACTAACAACGCCAATTGTTGTCTGGATTTTTAGAAGTCAGGGCGTTAGTATATAGTGGAAGGAGATCTATAGAATATTTTTTGTCAGTTTTTCGTCTTTAGACGATGAACGATTGGCACCGATGGTGTTGAAAAACCGAATAGCAAAGATAACAAAAGAAACATAGTGTATATATATATATATATATATATATATATATATATATATATATATACTATGATTATTTATTGATTATGATCCTTTTCCAATACGCATGGGGATGAAATGGAATGAAGGATGATGCATGTTTACCACCAGATTTATAGGATGTATGTTTTATTATCTAAAGAAAACATTGTAACGCAACGGTATATATTTTGTAAAAAATTCTCTTTATTTAAGACATCATATAAATCTGGCGTCAAAAATCGGACGAAGAATATGATTAATTGATGAAAACCTAGCTATTACAAAAAAATCATCTGACTAGACGAATATAATATCATAAATTAAATATGTCTCACTTAACCGTTACGAAAAAATATTAGAGCGAAGGAAGCTAGCGTGAAATACGTTGTTGTCACAGAATAAGAAATTGCGACAAGTATTCCTGACAATATGTCAACATTATATCAACAAAATAGAAAAAATAAAAAAGAGGAGGGCAAAAAACGAGACTAAATGTAAAGGACGAAGCAAAAAAAAATTACAACCCTCATTATCAGTCTTATATACTACGCCATTTTATAGAGCATAATGGTAAACAAACGAAATCTTAAGTAATTGAATTGCTATCAGACAAAATGATTGATTTACCTCTTCATCGATACGTTAATACTCCTGTACGCACAGATTGTATTAGGAACTAGACTAAAACTAATAACGTGTGAAAAACAGAACTAAAGATTTTTAAAAAAAACTGAACTTCCAACCAAGTATTGAACCGCGCGATACAAAAAAAAAATGCACGAAGACATGATCTTTTTCGCAATTCATACTGACGAAAGCCTTTGAAGAAGTAATGCGTCAAATATCAGATAAAATCAGATAACAGGGCACATCGCTTCTGTTGTATGATAAAATTAATCCAAGAATTCAAACAGTATATTAAGATAGAACAAATACACGAATATATATCAAAGATCTATACCGCGATTTTATAATGCAATGAAAGATCGGTAATTGACTACAGATGTGAAATTAGGGAAAAAATGTTTCTGTATCTGAAGAAAAGTGAAATTATTAGTAAGATGATTAATTGATAACGAGCAGCTCATAACTCATGAATTACAAATACAAAAATTAATCAGCCGCCATTGAATGATTAAAAATTTGCAGTATTTTTGTAACTCTGGTCAATTTTTCTGTCCATAGAAATTTGTAATGATATGAAATAAGTGAAGTGGAAAACTAACCGCGCAGTTAGAATTTCTCTTGGGTGCTCTTAACTTGCGTCTATTTTCCTTTCTCTATTCACGAATGCGAATAGCGCATAGCTTAAAACTATAAAAATAATAATCGTGTGTATTTGTAAGTATATAGGCATATATGTATAACGTGCAGTGATCATAAAAACAACTGGCGTGTAGGTATAATTATGTATTATACACGCATATTAAAACCGTGACATATTATTATGCGTTAGCTCAGTTTTTATGAATAACTCTTGACGGTAGAATTTTTTTCAATAAAAATAACGGTATTCTGAACGGTTTCAGGATGGTCGGTAAGACGCATTCGTTTCTCAAATAATCCAACGTTTCCAAAAACAGGCCTAGAAGAGACGGCGCATTCCAAATACTAGTCACTATCATCCAGATGAGAGTTAGAAACTGTCTACTCTCTTTTATGGACGGTATAGTTTTCACCTAAAGCACAAACAAAACCACAAGTTACGTTATGTCGCTGCAGCCATCGCCTCATTACTAGAACGGTACAAGTGCATTTAAAATTATAAATTGAAAAATAATTTTAAGAGACAAAAATTTAGTGTCTGTAATATTTTCGCGAAACCTATAGGTTTACCTTCAATGAATTTGATGCTGTAAAAATTCAGGTTCACGGAAGTACAGGGCGTGGAGATTAAATTGGTACGAAACTGGAGGCAATCGGATTGAACGGCTGTGAGTGTCAAATGACCACGTATATGAAAAAAAAATCAATCTCAAAGGTTACGATTCATCGAAATTGCAAAAAAAATTCCAACATAAAATTCTTAGCCTCTGAAGCAGGGCACGGAAGCGTCACGTTTTTTGCTCCCTCTCGTTGCTTGACGCAACGTAAAACTCAATATCCCGACACAATATTATATTTGAGACAAAATCAATGCGGGAATCTGACACGGTTATTTTACGATACGGTAAGTAATTTCATCTGCACCTATAAGTCGAAGTTGAGGTCCAGCCCTGTGGCTCTTGTAATAAGTTTTTGTACAACTGTATGAAAAGAAATTGATACAATAGATGGAGGAGAAGAAAAAAACAAAAAAAATCCCGACCAATTTGTTTATTTTTGGGCGTGTGAATTTGAGCAAAATCATGAGAGATTATGACACCGAATTAGGCGGAGATGAAAATTTGAATAAATCCTTACCTGCGGTAGAGGAGTATCGGATTCCCTGTAGCTTTCAGTCGTCATGGATTCGATCAGGCTCAGATCGTCATCCTCCTCTTGGTCCAACATTATCGAGAGCGCATCGTGCGTCCTGTTGTCAACGCCGCGCAAACACCGACCGCAGAGGAGCCCTTGTCTGTGATCAATTTTAAAGCGGCATGAGGAAGAAATTTCACACGTTAAACATTCGATAATCAGACAAACACAAAAAATGTGACGAATAATGGTTTCGTACTTGAAAACTGCAAGTTTGGTCAGACTTGTATATCAATCGACTATCAGATATTAAATGATCTTTAATTTCGTCGAGTTTTTTCGTTACGAATATATGCAGTATAACCACGCAAGCCCTCGTCCTCGTATCTGCGATGGTTGTACCGCAATTGGGTATAAATTGAACTAAATCGGCAGTATAAAAGTTAAATAATAAGTCAGAATACCTGACTTCTTCGAGAGTGCTGATTTCGTCCTGGAGATTTTTCATGTCCTCAGCCTTGTGTCGCCACATATTGAGCTGCTCTTCGAGACTCGAATTTTCCTGGAGGATTGAATTGAGCTGTTCGCCAAGCTCCGCGACTCTCTTTTTCTCCCGTGCCCTCTGATTTCGCGCCTCGTGAAGCTGCCGCAATAACTCTGTGATTTCATCGTCGCTAGCCAGTGTGGAAGCCAGCTCTCTTATACTCGTATCCGCAGATTTTTCAGGCAACGGGCTAGGTGGGGCAGCGTCCTGTGGTAAACGAAATCAAATACTCTGATTGTCAGTTGTCGCTGAGGTGTACGAAAATAAATACCTACTCGGAAATTCTCACAGAGATCGTTAGGGAAATTTTCTTCGAGACATGCACCGAAGCAAAAAACTGTCCACCGGTGGTCAAAAAAACTCGGTGGCTATATTATATGTACATTAGGACGTATAAAAAAAATATCTACTTTATTTTCAAAATTCAAGTAGAAAATATTCTTCGAAACAACGAAAAAAGGATGCTGTCCAAATTTCAGCTCTAATCGTTTATATTAATATTAAGAGGTGCCTCGTCGCAATTTTTTATTTCCCATTTAAATAACATGAGAAATTGTTTTTTCAAACTCTGGAATTTTGTAACTTGTCAACGCATTAGTGTACCGATAAGACCGGGACGTATGTTTTTTTTTTTGTGGGAAATAGAAAATCGCGATGAAGCACCTCTGAATATTAATATTTAGAATTTTGTCTCTTCAAGCACTGTTAAAGAATGTAGTGTGTAGATGATATGTTTACATTTGAATTCTTACTTCTAATGAGAAGCCACGCAAGCCGGGCAAAGCCGTCTATTAGATGATACGCGGATGTGCATATCATTAATTACGAGAAGATAATTGTTGAAGAATGTAAATTCGAAAATTTGGTGATTTCGAAAAATTAACGACGGAAGAGACGAAATTTTTAATACATACATACACAGGCGCACGAAAACAGTTTCGAACTCACTGGTGATGAGAGAAATTAAGGACGACAGAGTCAGGGCGGCAAGGTGGTCTGGTGGAGTAAGGCTTCGGCTAAGCATCTCTAGACGCCAGGTTCGATTCCTGGCTCCGTCGTTAATTTTTCGAAATCACCAAATTTTCGAATTTACATTCTTCATTAATATTTAGAGCTGAAACTTGGACAGCATCCTTTTTTCGTCATTTCGTACAATATTTTCAACTTGGATTTTGAAGAAAAAAAAAAAAAAAACAGTCGATTTTTCTGATACAGCCTAATGCACGTATGTACATATAATAAAGGAAAATTGATGGTTCCGAATACCTCTTCAATGCTGCCATCCTGCGATACCTTGGCCTGCCAAATTGCGGTGACGCGATTTGGCAAATTATTCGTATGATCATTGTTGCGATGTCGACGAAGCAGAGTTTCGTGTTCGGCGGCAAGCTCATCCAATTTTCTCTGTAATTCTTCGCATCGAGCTTCGAGAGTTTCGATGTTAAAACTCTGGCTGTACGGAGTTGGGGAAAAATTCGCATAAAACTCAGTCGAAAAATGCCGAATAGGGGGAAAATGAGTTAATCGCGAAGAAGCCAATGTAATAAAGTTTTTACCTCTTGATTTGTTTCTTATCCGTGGAATTTTCGAGGGCCAGGCGATGGTTTGCCCGCTCCAAATCCTGTATGCTTACTTCCAGCTGCTCGTAGACCCTCAATCGAGAATCGTTTACCTCCCTCAAAGCCGCAGTTTGCTTTTTCATGTACTGCGGACAGAGAGATAACCGTTTACTTTTACATTCCCGACTCGTTTCACCTGCAGGCTTACGCGAAAAAAAATTGCATTCTCGATTGCATTGGCACAATAGCGTGCTGTAAGAATAATTTTGTTCTACGGAAATTCGCAGTCACCCGTTGTAACCTCGTGTAAAATGTCAATCGTGCACCGTGGCGTTAAAACGGCTGAGAATATAGCTGATGCAATAAGGAGTTGCGAAAAAACTGCAGGATAAACCCGCCGGCTAAAGAATTTTACAAATTTCCGCACACGGGCCGAATTTAGACTTTAGCTACCGCGAACCTGCGGGTAAGAGAGGAATGAGGAACGGGCAAAAAAAAAAAAAGAAAAAAAAAATTGCAACGAGAAGAGAAATGTTGCGAGTTCCGGCCGGTAGGCAAACAATCGATCCAAGGCCTTGAACGATGTTGTCAAGTTCATCGAGAACCACAATCGCGAGACGAGATGGGTATCGAATTGCGATAATTTCCGACTCGTGTCGGTGAACCACGCATCGGTGAATCGTCACTCGCTTAAATTGAACGAGGTATCGATATCCATTTAGCACTTTACCAAAATTCTATTATGTATTATTGTGAGACATATTCGCCCAGTTGGTATCGTGTTTCGATCTATTCGGGCACGGTAAGAATGACGAGAAGCCTTGGGATGTTTTTTAGATAAATGTTAGCGTACACTTTATACGGATATATTGATGTTACGCAAGGGGTGCTGTATAAAAAATGTATAATGCACACAGGTCTAATTTTATAACGGAAACCTTGCAGCATTCTTGGCTCAAAGATACAACAGATCTTACACGTCAATTTGCATATAGAAAGCAATACCTTATGCCTGGCACGAGTATAATACAATCTGTAATGTATGAGGTGGTGTTTAAAAATGAGCGCGGAAATTTATTTGTAACCAGGAATCCTCCGAAGAAAACAGAACTGGCAAACCCGTGGCGGTGGGTGTCAAGAGCTTCCCAAACATCATGTTGAAGTTAGTAACGATATCGTACCGACCCGTGCTGAGGGAAAACAGTTATATCCACGATTTCGGAACCATTTGAAATTCGGTAAGTAATAAAACAAAAAATACTCATATTTTGCAATCTCAGTTCCTTGAAAATCATTGTAAAAATAAGAAAACAGTGATTTTTTTCTCAATGTGTCGTTACGACAACGTTACTAACTCCCACTTCGTCGTTCCAAAACTTGGTTATCGGCCCGTTTACAGAAATGTTTAAGGAGGTTTTCGAGCACTCTGTTAAGAACGACATTCATTCATTCATTCGGCGTCAATGCCAGAGCAGTGAATAGATCATGTACGAAATGCACTGCGTTTACGTATGGAATTGGGTGCTACGGTTACATGGTGTATAACAAGATTCATGTTTTTTACAGACGTACGAGTGACGAATGTTGGCCCGGCAGACCGTGCGAGCATATGCCGCTAATTAGACATCGTACCGTACACTGTGAATGATTGTTTGGATGTTTTTACAGTGAAAGTCGCGCAACGTACCTACTACCTCGTTCGAAAACCAGTCAGCCGACGGAACGGAAAAAATACAAGAATGAAGAAAGATACGCCATGTGTACCGCCGTCTCCGTTTTGTTTCGTAAAAACGTTATCGAATAAATTACACACCTCACAGCTTGTCCTCGGACTACCGTGCAATGAATAATAATAGGCACGGCATATAATTGTTGAATTTTGAACAGCAACGGCTAGTTTTTTTTTTTTTTTTTTTTCCCCCACAACATACGAATTACGCGAAGAAGCGAGATAATAATTAAAAAGAAAACAGCAGCTATTCAATATAACGTCTCGCGGAAGATCAGGATAGTCGAAGTTGCGTAACGATCGGAAAGGATGACAAGTAAGGTGCAAAATCAGGCCCCATTACTCTGAGAGTATGGAGAAATAGTAGGAGAGAACCGTTAGATTGCACCCGCGGCCAGGCCTTCCGCGAGTAGTAGGAGAAACAACATCTTGTGAACATTAGAGAATGCGAGAAAAGAACACGCGAGGATGTTTGCATAACTTCCAGCCGTGAATGTAAAGTTTCTGTTTATTTCATAAAAAAAATTCAAAAATTCCACAACTGATCGGAGTATGCGGGCGAGCAGACGAGGCGCCGCGCACGCGTGTCGCTTTGGGCCCAGGGGGCCCAGGGCGCGCCTTGACCATAAGGCATACCGTCGTGATTTTACACGCTGTACGTACGTACTGCACGCGTGTCTCGAAAGAATAAAACCGGTCCTCGCTCGGCCGTGTCGTCGCATGGGCCATGGGCCATACCATGCCCCGATGGAGACTCAGGCAGGCTGCCGCCGCATTCCACGCAACGTGTTTGACTCGGGCCTGGTGTTTTGCCATCTAGCGCTGGGCGGATTTTCACGGGGAAAAACTAATGTCACATACATAATTAGCAATTTTCTCACCTCAATCTCCTGCGCCTGCTCGTCGATCGTGTTCTGCTGCTGCTTAAGATGATTCTCTAGCTCCTTGTTGCGCTCGAGTAAGGTCTTCCCGAGTTCGGCGGCCAGCTGGAGATCTGCAACGTATAACATACTTAACGACCGTTCGGAAATTTTTTGTTCGAATGCGAGTTCAGTGACGTATGCCTCGTGTGCTTCTTCAACCGCCGACTTGCTAATTGTATAAGAAATTGCGAATCGTGCTCGGTCACGTCATCACAGCTTATGGAACACACGCACACACGTATGTACGTACAATACTTATATATTAGATTTAGATGTACGTTTTTCGCGACCGCGAAACATAACACGAGAGAGAATTAGCCACGATATGGCCGTTATCGCTTGTTTCCTCCTCGGGCGTTTCTCGCATCTCGCGTCTCCGTTAAACCTCAGGTTCTATAAACGGTATTTCTTATCGACGTCCGATTCAGCGGATATTAAAATTATAAACAAAAGACGGTGGTGTGCGCTGCTCAATGCAAAATATCCAGGGAGAGACAAGGAGAGACGTTTGTCTTCATCTTTCGTTGACCTCCGCAGAATTTTATACATTTTTACGAAGGTCGCGATACGCACAGGCCATCGCATTTGCTCTGCTGTAACGCAGCTGAACCAACACTTTGAATTAGCAAAGCTACATCTAGTCCATTAAATTTCCAATAATTTTAAATTCAATGACAATGAGTCCCACGCTCGACCGCCATGTATGTATACGTATTATTCAACAAGCACAAGCCGACGGATATTGAAGGATTCGGCTACAAAGCAAAATGCTTGCAACTTGGCAAAATCAACATTTTCGTGGAAGTTGAGGATGAGCCGGATTTATTATTTTATTAGTATTATTATTAGTTTATTAACGGTCGAATCAACGCTCTGCAGGTTTATTGTTTACGTATCTCCTCTTTTTAAAGTTCGCGCACAGCCGAACCTGACCGTGGCCAGACAAACCGAATTCACACGCACAGAATCGGAAAATCGCTCATCGTCGGTACGTGCAAAAATCGAGCATTCCGTACCATCTGGGCCTTGTAAGCAGGCCAGTTCAATCGCATAATCCCATCGATCAATTGGATTGTTGTTGATCTGAGCCGGGGAGTCCCAAACGACCTCCATGCTTCTGGTTCCCATGGTGAATAAATTCCTCGAGAAGTCTCGGGGTGCGATTCTTTGACCGTGGTTTACTTCCTCACCTCGGCGATGACCCCGAAACAAATATTATCAGGGCCACTGGTCGCAGGGTTCGTTGCAAAGCACGCACTACACCACCCCGGAAAATAAAGTGGGCACAAACTCGCGCGAACAGATCGTACGGTTATCGCCGCACCACTGCCAGAGATCCTCGGACTCCGAACCCGGTACGCCAACAATTTCCCTCTCCAAAATCCCTTTCTCTCTCTCTCTCTCTCTCTCTCTCTCTCTCTCTCTCTCTCTCTCTCTCTCTCTCTCAATCTCTGGAACGATCAGCAGCAGCTCAGGTAGGCAGAAAGGTGCCATGCTGGCCCAGTTGGAAGGACGGTGGGTACCGAGCTCCTTTCCCTCGGTTCATGCAAACCTCCAGCGTACCTACTCAGGTAGTTTCGCACGCATTTGTTCGCCTCAGGCCCTTAAATCGCGGATGCGTTTAACTATCCCAAGTGTCCCTCCAATTACCGCCCATCTACGAAATTAACTGTATAGGTCAGGGATTTGGAATTTTCCGACGTAATACTCGAGACGTAGAAATATATAAGCTGCACGTGCAGTTCGTAACGTAAATACGAACACAAGGCTCGATCGGTTTGGTCGAGTATATACAAAGTCTAGAAGTTTGCGAATAAAATGCCAACGTTTTCTATGCCAGTTTTTCGCGAACGATGAACTTTGAATTTTTCTTCTATCGTTCGTGCCCCAGGACTTGTCGAAATGGCAAGGGTGGGGGATATTTTAATTCCGAGCTATGGCCTTGTTTAAGCCTCAAAGTTCTAGTGTACGCACAGAGGCAGAGGCGAGTGCATGTGTCGATTCGTGCCTGTAACGCAAAATTATGCAACTCCGTTAGCCGTATACGTATAGCCGCACGTAATTCCAATCGCGCGCGCGCTCTTCCTGCAGGTAATCACAAGTTACAAGTCAGAGCCGGGCGGCGATACAGCGATCGGAGAGCAACGTGAAATATCGATGGTTATAAACTTCTGGTAATATTGCACGATGGAAGTTAAATGTCGGATGTCGAGTGTGGCCGTAGGAAACGATCCGATTCTTTTGCGCGTTATTTCATCTCACAATAACATAATGAAGCAGGCGCGAATTGGTGAAAAAAATTATTCATCTTACATCGCTCTACGGTAAAAACTCGACTCAATGCGTGATTTACTAGGTATATATATATACATATATGCATAAATCTTTAAGACCGGCAACGTCTCGAGTCGCAGAGTTAACCAATCCTGCATATATTACATTCTATTAATGACAAATTACGCAAGATTCAGCTGACGCTTCCTCACCCGTAGGGATGAAATACATAATCTAAGCCGCAGCAAAGAAATATCGACTTGTGCAAAAATCAATTATCTCACACTTCCAGCAGCGTGGAAATGATGCTAGGAAAACGTATGTATATACGAACGATCAGTGCGTGCTCGGCTGTATAAGGAAGTCGTAAGTCGATCAGCGACGAGCGAGCCACAGTGGCAGCCAATTATTTTTGCAATTAAATGTACGCAAAGTTGTCGCGGCTAACTAGCTGACCCGATAGTGCGGCAGCTTTCTTCTCCTCACACGGCTCTACGGCTAAATACCTACTTGTGCCGATCCGTTCGTTTATTATGCCTACCCGTCGCACCCCTGCAGCTGAAAACCATCTCAAGATTTACTCAGAGTTCGCGAAATCACTTTCTATCAGCACGTGCGGATACGCAGACTGTCGATACCAGGATGCACGACATGCTGCACAAGTTTATAACTCGCGTCCGCGGCCTCTGTGACCATACATCACGAGCGAGAAAGAATCGTGCAGTTGGGTTTCTTTGCATCGAGATTTTTAACCAACGGTTATAGATATCTACACGAATAATTTGCATTCTCCTGGAATAACAAGCTCATAAGAGATACGGTGCAAATTGCAAGTTCGTCCTGCATGGGTCGTGTTGCTCGTCGTTGTAACATTAGGGTTATTCTTATTCAGGGTTTTGACGGATTTTTTCAGATTTTCACCTCGACTCGAACAATAAGATAGTCCGCATTGTGATCAAAGTTTCTTACGGAAATAACATGGGAAAAACTATGTTTTTTCAGTATGTATTTTATTATAAAACTATCTTGAGAGTTGAGGTAAGAATCTGAAAAAAATTAATAAATTGTTATGAATTATTTGAAGTTGATTTGGTGGTGGGGCGGAAAAACATTCGACAACACCCTGAGTAAGCACCGCCCTGCTGTAACATGCAGCATCGTACAAATGACTCGCGAGCTGCGACAGGTATGATTTGATTTGACGTGAGGAATTTTGCGGTTGTACAAACAATAGAAATATGAAAATTAGATATTTGCAGCCCGTCTGGATTCTCATCTATTGTCTCGGCTAGGCTCCAGCTAGGAGAAGCCGCGGCGGCGTGCGCATTTCTCGATGGCATTGTGCGAATAAGACGAACGAATACCTTTTCACTTCCACTTCAACTTCCACGTCCATTTTCATTCGTCGCTCGGTTTGTTTATCGCGGTAGATTTCTTAATAACCACTCGTTCGGTAATTATCACCACACTTTTTTACCCGCGCTGTAAAACGTCGAGCGTATAATACGGCGATATGATCCCGATACAACGTTATAAGGCCCGTTGACTTCGACTCGCTTCGAGCGTGTATTAACGATTTCCGGCTTTGAGCGAAATGAGAAGAAGAATATGCATTATCGTACATACCAGCAGCGTGAGACTCAAACTACCTTGAGAACTGTTTAATGCTCATTATGAACGTGATTCGACGCGCTGGGTATACATGTACGTATACTTTCGTAATTCACTACTTGATTCAACTTGACTTATAATAGCGGCCAGGCTTTTTCAGCACGCGTAATGCGAGTAAACCCAATCAAGTTTTCTGAAATAAAATACCGTATTATTCCGTGCGCGCCTTGAAGTATAAGTACGCTGCACCTATAATTCCGTGACCTGAATCTTTACGAAATCTGCGATAATTCCTCGGTTACTTAGGTGGGTGTAAAGAAATTCACGATAAAAAAATACAGAAAAATCGTAAACCGAATCGCTCGGGTTAAGTACATATGCCTGGACAGTGAACACTCACAAATACCTAACAGCGGTGATAAGCAATTTAACCTACCTTCAGCGACGCGTTATACAAATTGGATGAATCGAGGAAGTCGACGCCGTGGTCAATCGAAAGGCGGAAACGTCAGTTGTACGAGTAGCTGAACGATGCACTTACGTCTGCAGCGTGCATGCACCAGGGTGATCCACGTACCTGATGTCCCGTTGGATTAAAAAGGGATTACCGCTTTTTTGATTGAATGTATCGCGCGCTTGTTCGTAGTGAAATAAATCAGATGTGATCACCCAACACGTTTTATTCTCAATCAGCCGTAGACAACAGTCCAGAGGTAACATTAACACCCTGTATACGTGAGTCTGTCCAAATGGTAGGAGCTTCGGTAAATTAGGTGTAAGCTGTCGATGGGTCGGATTATCCTCGTCAAGGGTGCAATTTGAGTAATATTGCTACAAGTCTTGGAAATTTGGCTTTGGTGCCTCGCCGGGCGCATCTGCCCTAAGCACCGATATTTCTCTCATTGTCAGATTGTAACTACAATTTAGAGTCCGGCTAAGAGTGTCGGCCCTGTGTGGAAATGGGGAAATTCTCGAATCCCGTGTGCGCACTGTTAAAAATGTTTGTTGTAAATATGTATACTGAACGTGTACACAGGAACGGTTGTATATATTTTTAGTCATAGTTAAGAATTGTCTAGTAAAATATCTTGATTTGGTTCGGAAATATTCGTGAAATGATAGGAGAATTGAAACGAAATATAAAGTAATACCATTCCTTAATCGGCTTTTGTACATTTACAAATTCAAAGGGGCCAGTGCCAATAATAATACCTGTAACATTTGAAAATGCATAAAGTTGAAATATAGAAAAATTGAAATTTACTAGGGCCAAAAGTATACAAAGCCAAAATATAGAATTGGAAGAATGAGAATATGTACAGTGAGCGAAGACATGGAATTGTCCGAAATTTTTCCAAGCTTTTCTATACTTTCCTATATTACGGATTTCTATATTTGAAAATATCGTAAGAAAAATTGTCGCGATTTTTAAAATTCTATATCAAGATTCTTTTATTTTTTAATCTTACCACATTTTTACCCCCACTTTTTTGTTGTACCTTCGAGACGCATTTCACTAGAATGTTCCAGTAACTACTAAGGTTATTGACATGCTTAGGTCCTAATTATTGACCCTTTTATTTTCCAAAATTATAAACTGACGGGACAAATAGTGAATTTGTCGGCGACTAAAACCAATTGTCAGAGAGTCGGACACTGAACATTCATGTTCATTTTTACGTAATTTTAGAACCAAAGATCAAACAGATACAATCGAAAAAGGTTAAAAATTGCGACAGGGTCAATAACTGGTACGCTCACCTTACACTCCTTACACAAGAGCCCCGATCGTGAATCAGAATTTTCACATTGCCGTCGACGCAGTCCGCATCTTCGAACTTCCTAAATTCAATTATCAACCCTTCAGCGTTGTTTCCCCGATCGGCGCAGGGAAGAAGAGCGAAAAAAACGTTGTTGCGCGTTGTTTCGCGCGATATGCCGGAAGCGTCGTTTCCCGCGGCGTGATGCGTCGATGACTGTGGCATCGATTTCCTCTTAATTCGCTTCCGCGTTGATCGGATCCGAGTGGGATCGAGCAGCTTACGGCTGCGGCGTGCAAATACCGCCGACACAGTTATACAATCTGTACACCGACGTCCATCGGGTGCATTACACGGTTACTTGAACGCGACAATTTCCATCACGCTCGACGCGATGCCCGATGATACCGCGAAGGAAGCTACCTACTACTACCTACCACCACCGCCTCTCGCCGAGCGTCGATGATCTGTCTTTACCGTCGTATCTTCCTTCGCGGCGAAGCCAGGAGGAACCACCGCAGCCGGACACGCCGCGAGAGCAGGCGGGGGCTGCTGCTTTCTCTGCGGGGAAGAAATTCGATCTCTTGACCCAAGTCACGGTTCACATCGTTTCGCCGCTGCAGCCTCTGCGTAATTTACACACGCCAGTAAACACGCACCCACACCACATAGCTAAAGCTGTGTTGCATGCGCTTAGTTAATGAATTTTTTTTTCAAACTGCTCGTCAATCCGACAAACCCGCAACGAGGCTGTAGAAACCTTGGAAAATTTTCCCCCCTGTGACTGAAACCTGGCGGTTCATTCGATGCAAATATTATAACGTTAGACTAGTTAATCAGCCTGATCGATTCGTAATGAGAGATTTTTTCTCGACATCCAAGGCGAATCATAAAAAATGATTTACACCTACGGATGTTTTTTTATCATTGACCTTGGATAGCAAGGAAAAACAATCTCTCAAATATTATAATGTGACTTCGTTGATTTCAGCAAACGTTTAACCAATCAATTCCGCTCGCCTGCCTGATGCGAGTGAAAAAAATTTGATCCGATATTCATGACTTGCGTATGCCCCACGATGAAAAAACAATGGCCTTGCGCATCCGGCGGAAATAGAAACGCCGCAAGTTGGCACAGGTGGCTTCGTTGGACGCGGTGTGTACAATATGATGTATAGAGCGCATGCTGGTACAAGCAGACGGAATAGAAGTTGAAAGGTTGCGAATGTGGCACCAGCAGCCAGCAATTCCCAGCCATCTTGACGTGCAAACGTTGAGCGGTTGTAACGGACGGCGTTTGTGTTTCTAATGTGTTATTAGACGCGCTGCTTGAGGGGAGCGTTCATTAATAACGCGAGCCCCAAATGGGGGTGGGGGGGCGTCCCGCAAAATCTCACCAAATATCATTTACAGGGAGCGCGGATCAATGAAAATCTCACGTCAACTTTTTAATTAAGAGAATTTACATTATAATAACAGCAAACATTTTGTATTACAAAATCAAACCCGGGCATAGGAAACATTAAATATTAGGTGTTCATTGGTACGAAGCAAACAATTATAGGGTAAGTCCCACCACGTCTTACAGAATTTCACGACGGGGGAGGACGGGGGTCCAAATTGAAAATAAAAAAAAAAAATACCTCGCGTAATTAATGGACACCTCCTTATAGACTCCTGATTCGGTCGCGAGCGAGCGGGATGAATGAGCGTTATACACGATGGCAAAAATTGAGGGCCCTCCCTACTACTGTCGAAAGAAGAAGTGGCCGTACGGGAAAGTGAAACGCGGACCTCCCGGCCCGGCCGGATGGGGCCGTGGTTCCTTGCGTGTTCTCCCGGGGCGGTATGTTATTGGCGGGGCAAGCCACCTGCCGTGCTCTATCTTGTTGTCTTTATAGAGTATAAGGCATATTTTATACCCCCAGGCAAGTATACGGATACGGTATTGTCAAACGAACCTGTTTCCCGCCGTTCGACGATCGTTTCTTTCAGTAAAAGCTATGCCAAGTGATTTCAGCGTTTCAGTCAAAGTCAGAAAATTTCAAAACGTACTCTCAATGAGCTTCAAGTCTCTTCAGGATTTCAATATCTCGTATAATTTACCGCACGATTTAGACAACTGGATTTGCACGTTTTCTACGTTATCTCAACATTCGATGAATTCTAGAGCTGAATTTACCTACGCGGTTTCCCGCGTCGGTGCTTCTTCAATTCAAGGAAAATTCAAAGGGAACGAATGGCAAACAAACAATATCTCGTCCTCTCGTCTTTGTGATACTCTATAGTGTGTAAGGTAAGTGGGATAATATGAAATTGCAACTGCACGCGTCCGCGCAAAGAAGAAGCACGGAATATCGAACTAACCACCTCCGGTCCGCACAAACGCTGCAGGCGCACGATGTGAAATTATAAGGAAATTATCGTCGGGGGATATTATGATAATAACTGTATAGATTGTATAGAAGGCATCGTACGTACAATAATAGGCAGATGAACTAAAAAGCGAACAACTCCGAGCTCCAGTTGAGGAAGCGGTTGGACAGGATCTCCTCTGATCGGCGCGGCGTACTGTCCCGATTACAATGAAACCACGAAGAGTATTGACCGAGACTGTTCAATCTTACTTTTCGCGGCCAGCATTCATCCGTAAATCATTGCAGAGTAAAGAGGTTGAAGTTGGTAACGTTTCTTTAACGATGCTTGTTCAGGAAGAATCGATACTCGGACCCTCAGGATTTTCGGAAATTCAGCTAGTAAATAACAACAAAGAAAACGTCTTCATATTTTGACAAGTCAACTCCTTGAAGATCGTTCGGAAATTGTACAATAATTGTTTTTTCCACGACGTTTCGTTACGTTAACGTTGAATGCGCCTCGCAAACAAATGCAGAATTTTTAATTGAGCAGTCAAAAGCGGCGATGACGAAGGACAGCCTCTCCACGATCCTTATGACAGATGAAATAAAGTCTTCTCGTGTAAAAAACGTACCCTGAGTTGAACTTTTCAATATATACGCAAGTATATAGGTAAATATATTATCTCTGTACAGCGTTGATTCTCCGTTAACATTCAAACTTTTTCACAACTAATTCAATCCGCCGTTTTGAACATCGCCGTAGTTCCTTCGTAAGCTACGGAAATAAATGTAAATTTTTTTTCAATTTATGCCAATTTGCGGGTATAACGACCTCTTCCTCCACGCATCCAAGCCGTCGCATACAGTGTACACATACCATACACACACGCATTATAGAACCGTCGACAAGTTTTTATTATTACGTGGCTGAATTTACTATCCTATCTAGGAGAAATTTTTTATATTCTTTCACTCTTATTTATTTTCTTTACTCTTCTTTTTTTTCTCTACTCTTCGCCAACTCAACGCGCGGGTGTCCATTCTCTCGACCATCGTAGGTCACCGCACCTCCATTCATTTAAGAAAGTTAATGAATTTAGATCAAATCATACGGCATGTGGCGTGCGCTCCGCTCGCGTATCTACCAATTATAATCATGTCGTTTGCGCTGTTTGCGCTGTTCGTGCACTTCGGGCTATTTATTTTGTACATGGAAGAGCACGGGAATCCCACGATTCTCATTGAGTCGGTATACGGTGTATACGATGTATACGATGTATCTATACGATGTGTACGAGGTATGAGGAGATATGCGCGTTTCTCCGAAGGGCAAAAATGCATATTATTTGCATAATGGGTGTGAATATACTTGCGTCTCATTGTCAGAATAAGGAGACACTTTTACTCCATATACATATTATACTTACACGCAGTTTGGAAAAACAATTTTATATTATTAAGAGAATTTACCCTGACCGGTCAAGCGATAATCGATGTTACATCTTCGGATCCGTCTGCAGCGGAAAAAAACAAATTGGCAAAGAGAACGTCATTCGTACACTCCGACGTTTTAAAATTATTTCAACGTTATGTCACGTAAACGCTATAACCGCGTATTCTACTACAATTGTACGAAGGGCTCAACTCGATTCCAAAAGTTTGAACTCGATTTATATCGTATCTGCTTAGATTGAAAAGAACGTCGCGGCGTCGCGAAGTTGAACATCGGAACGGTTTGAACAAACGATATATATTATTGTGTACATTGATCGTTCCACGCTTTCTGACCGCCGGAGCAACGGTCCGTACAAGTAAAACCACAGCCGATTAAAATCATTCATGTCAAGTCGGCGCGATACGTTATAGGTATGCTGGCCTAGCTGTCTAAGAATTGAGAGCATGATAATGGGAGACATTTACAAGCGGAAGAATATCATTTTACCCCCGCAAACGGCGCGTCTGCGTACCTGAGCTCTATCGATACCGGAAGTCCCCGAATTACGGAATCGCATAATTCCGCTAAATTGTTGAGGTCTGCTTGGGCACAGGTTAGGAAAACCCGATCTCGTGACGTGCGAACCGCATACCCGACTGAACGCTAATTGATCGATAATGGGCCAGCCGCTTAACCACTTGACAGCCGTAATTAGAAACGACTAATCTTACAATTAATCTCGTCTCGTCTCGAACCTTGAGTTCTTCCGTGTAACTATACCTACATCGTGCACGCACTCGCCGCAAAAATAATTGCAATTTTCATCAAGATCGACAGATCGACAATTGTAAAAAGAAAAAATCGCCGACGCTCCCAGACTGGCTAATTTCGTGCAAGGAGAATATGAGATTTCAGTCTGCGCGAAGACCGGTGGGGAAGTGGCTCGAGGTTCACCTGCGACACCTGAGACGAAGAGTCAGCTAGCGACGTCTGAGAACATGTGATATTTCCATGTATATTGTAGACGTGTGGACGTGCTTACATACGATGTACCTACACAGCGTACATTCTGTTTCTTGGACGATCTAGGATTGTGCGGGATATCGTACCTTGTAAGAACTTATGCGAAACACAATGGAATTACACGGTATACGGCCGTGAACGGCTCGGGTTCCCATGTTACATACATACATATCGCGTATCTCCAGACTTCTGTAACGCAAACCATAGCGACAAACGAAAATCGAAACTTTTTTTTCCCACCTTGCATGCAGTACAATACAACGTAAACCGAAAGAAACACTCGTTTTCATCGTCGATCCGATAACGCGGAGCTGTTGATAAACCGTTCAAGTGAAAAATATTTATTTTTTTTCTCCAACACTTTCGCAGCAACGAATTCTTCCGTCAATTCCGTTGTTGCACGCTTACCGTTGTCCAATCATTCCGTAGGTATGCTATCCAGGCATAGCACGAGGCTTGCAGTTGTCATCTGCTCTCCAACCGATCGTAGGCACTCCCCTGATTCCCCCGTTTCATTCGCACCCTTCCCTGTTCGTGGCACCCGTTAACTTTCCGGTCCATGTTTATGACGGAACTTTTGTTTCCGCTGTTGTAGTTGTACGGCGAAGGTAGGAGGTACAGCGTCCTGGTTGGCATTGGCCAAGTGCATCGGTGCGATCGATAAGGGTGCCGAGGAAAGTCGAGGAGGGTGCTGCCTGTACTGACGCTGATACGAACCTCCTCGAGTTTGCATCAACTCCGCTAATAGGTTGATGCGTAGGCATATATTTCCCAATTTGCCAGAAATGTTTTGCAGGTTTTGTTGTTTTATCCGGAGCGCTCGAAGCTTCCAGTCGAATAAGCATCGTTATCTGCGGTATTCACAATTCTATCCAACTGCGCGCAATACAGCCGCACAGTGGACCAACTGATCGATCACAAGGCGTCGCATATTGATTCCTTTTTCACAAAAACTTATTCGAAAACTATTTTCTTCGCCTGCAGATCATAAGCGCTCGAACCCCCGAAACCGCAACTCTTGACAATCCCGGACCGGAAACCTTACCCGGTCAAAAGCCGTCGCTACCTAGCTTACACTGTTATTATAGGTATAGGTATAGTTGTTTTCCACGCATCGCTTACTCCACGCACACGCAGCCGGACTGTTCATCTACCATCCACCGTACGCAAGACCGCGGAATATGAACATGAATTATGAAAATTGGGACAAATCGATAGGCTTCTCTGTTATTCCCGACTGCCAATTATTAGAGATACGTCCGTTTGTCTGCTGTTGCTCGATTCTTTCGTGAAAGGGATATACCTATATAGGTAGGTATACATGCAATACAGTTGAATTCATTTTGGGATCCTCAATGCAGCGTGTGACGCAAGCGATCCGTCACTAAACCGTATACGCGAAGCCTATGTATAATAATTATCATTGTATCAGGTTATAACTATGTGTCTGTCTTGTATCACACGTCGTTACATGAACCGTGCGGTGTGGACTTGAACTCGGTTTCCACGTGGTGAAACACCAACACCCACGTCGCCGAAGCTCTGAAGGCGACGATCCGTCAGATTGTACCCTGCAATCCTCGTTTGAACAGCGATACGAATCGCGCGAGGAGCCAAGTCCGGCATCCTGTGCCCGGATCAACCTCGCGCATCGGCAAAAGACGCACGCGTCAAGGTCTGTCCGTGGATATGTCGAGTGAAAGCAAGAGGATTGACTAATTGCCGTGAGCGCATTGATATGCGACGATCAGGTATCAATGACGCGGTGTACCTAATTCTAAAAGACGTACGATAGGCCAATTCTTTGCGATTTCGAGAGCGGCGTCTTCGCAGGCGATTTGGTAAGCGCGGGTCAATGCATAAAGTGAGAAATTTACCCTGCAGCATGTTGTGATCGGCCTCCTCGTCGGTGAGGCAGCGAACCCCGCCGATCGACGAGACGACGCTGCTCATCGCTGAGGTGGCTGGTGGCGGTTCCCCGTCAACAAGCAGATCGATATACGCGGCCCGGTGAGCCCGGCGACTCGGATCCGCTTCCGAATCCTTCTTCTTTTTCCTCCTCCTCCCGAACAACCCCACCTGCCACAGGGGCCGCGCAGCTGCACCTTCACTCGCGAGCAGGCACTTTCACTATCTACCGCGCGAACGAAGAAGAGGAAGCTTCGGCCTTAGCTGCGGACCCGCGGGGCAGGCGGAGGATGCCGCCGATCACCGGACGCGCGAAGCGGGCGATATACGCCGTCGACGACGGACTACCGTTGAAACACTGCTGCGGCGACGACGACGGCGACGGCGGGCGTCGCGACGCTGACTAACGCGCTCGCTCACGTTCGTCGGTGCAGGAACAACGGCCGCACGTCGCTCTGCCCCGAGCACCGAAAGCGCATGACTCAATACTGCCCCGACCTCGCGATTCGCGATCAATACCGAACCCCTCGGACACGCCGACGTCGCGGCGGCTGCGCCGCTCTAGCGTCATTGGTTCGCGCTTACGCCAACCTTGGCCGGCTGACCACACACCGCACGAATCCACTGCGCCGATGCCCGACCAATGTCGTGGGGGAGCCACTCGACGCCGCGGGATTGCAAATTACGTTGCAATTTTTTAACCATGCAGCGAAAGATTGCCGGCTCGCTACCGGATCAGGCAGAATAAACGTCGAGCAGCTATTCCGTTTACGACGTCCACGTAATAGAATGCAAACGGTGTTTCGAACGTTTCGCAATTTTGATAAAAAATTCCTGTACTTTTTTAAACATTTGCACCAATTTCATAATACTGTCATATACTTGACGATTGTTGTTACGTGATTGGGTGTATCTGCTGCTCCGAGTCCCGCTCAGCGACCCGTCGCGCCGTGTGATAATCGTGGAATGATCTCTCGAGCTGAGCGCTCCGATCTTCGGTTTGGTCGCTTCGATTGCTGGTGGCGCCCTCTGCGCGCGAGACAGATTTGTCGCGCGTTCGCCACGTTTTGTCAGTGTGTTTATGCATGTACCTATGTGCATGCGTGCGTAGTTTTATCCTGGCATGTTCATCGAGGCAACCCCGAACTTTGAATGCGAGTACTTGAGTGACACGGGCATCTTTGCGTTCTGTTACTCAGAACAGTTACCCGTTGCGCATTGCGTTCGCTCCTTGTACCGTGCCTTGGGGTTCAATTGCCCCTCAGGGAACTACCCCTGCCGTCTCGGGCGTACATTCTTTTCATGTTCCGAGTTGCCTGAATCAGTAATTGACTCGTAGATATAACGGTCCCACGTCCCACGACCCGGGTCGCGATACAGTCGATAACAATGGTGATTTTTTCGAGAATATCGTCACATTTTTTTTTTTCTTTTATTATTGATTTTCCACCAGACCATTAGTCGAATTAATTTTCTCGACGACAAAATATTGACTCCTTGATCGAAGAAACCCTCCATCCATCATGCATGCAGATCGAACGATTCTTTCAAACCGACTGAATTGTAAGATCATATTCTCTGACCAACGTCCATAAGACACGCCAAGTGAACGTGAAGCCGGAGTATAGTTTTAATTTCCCGGGATCTACGGAGGCCGCGAATTTAGTAATATTTCTCGGCACATTTATCGCGAAGCATGCTTGGCTACCAACAACCTGAACATAAACCGCCTCTCACCGGCCTTACACCGACACTTTGGCGATCGTAATACCTATGGACGAATGTGCATATAAGTATGTACTACGGCGGTATACGAAATGTTTGGCAGCGACCGTGTATCAATTTGACCTCGACTTCCTTATAATTGTAACAGCTACCGTACACCAATGACCAAACAGTTGGCTTCCACCTTGTGAGATGTACAAAAATGGACTTGGCAAACTGCGGCAATCTCGAAAAAAAGGAAAACAGGGCCGTACCTTTTACTACGTTCGCAAAACGAAAGCATGCTGTAGCCGCAAGAAGACGCGACTGGTAGAATCAGCATGAAAATCAGAATCGTTCACCTTTTAGGACAGCGTTATCGGTTACTTTAGGGCGCGGTTCACATTACTGTACGTCAGCGGGGATTGGAAGGCTCAACAAGCCTTCGAAACGTTATCAACTCGTGGAATACGCTCCTCGGTGAGATGAGGATTTATCATCAGGCTTTCGAAATGGCAAACGCACGATTGGTGTACAAACGACAGATACTGTTTTCCTCAAGTGACGTACATTACATATTTGGAAATTCGTCCCGTCGCGTGTCTCCGACGAAATTTTCTCACATCGAAAACTATTATTATCCGAGGTCTGTAAAGGGAGTTGGCGTAATAATTGCACACACCATAATCCGTCATTGATTTTGTAAAACGCCAAAGTTCATCCATATTTCGAAATCTTCAGAATGAACGGACAAGGGGCGCTTCCTGTCTCATCCTACTTGTTCAGTTATTCGGACACGTATGAAACGTTTGTTTCTCTACATTCGGTAACTGCGGGACACAACGATTCTTGGCCGCCGATCGTCGGGATCGTTTGTACGCACCATTCATCGATACCGCACTGGTCCTGATATTACAAAAAAACGTAACGAACGAAAAACCGTTGCCGTTGCTAGTGGAAGAGCCAATGGAATGAATTGTGATTCAATGCGAAAGAAAGGACGGCTAACGATTGAATTTGGAATGTCGCGGGCGCGGCTCTGCCATCCGGTTAAATACGCCGTTGGGAGCTCGTACAACGTTGAATAACGTAGGTGAATACATTATACATATCGTTATTATACATTCAGGGCAGGACGCTGTCTATCTCTTTCCCATGTACTCGGCCGACATCAACCGTTTGTTCGAACACAACGTAGGACCATCCCGCGCACGCAATGAAAAGCGAAATTGCCGGAGGCGACAATCGGTTGAGACAATTTGGCACCGGTGTCTATAATATGAATTATTCCAGCATCTTTACCATCAGGTATTGTAGTATCTTCTTATTCTTAATTATACGGTTTACACACTTTTGGAACGTTTGGTATCGTACGTATAATATACAACATGCTATCATACTGTTTTCATCGTTGCAGGGGCGACCTTTCGGCACGCAACACACACGCGCACAAGCTGTGCCGTGTAAAAAATGTGTATACGCCTACGGTTGTGTATACCATCCTTGACCACTGATCAAAACAACATCGAGCTTTGTGCCGCTATAGGCGTATAATCTCGACGTTCCATCTGCGCACCGCTCTCACATTTCTATCGAAAATATCATATAGCTCACGGCGATTGCTGTTCTAATTCATATTGTACAGCTATATCGTATCACTCTCCGTCGCGGCAACATGCTGCGAGTGCCGAATCTCGATTCTCATTTCACCTGTTCAACCGAACAACCGATCTAAGTACGATCCGATCGAGAGGCCGACTGTTATGGATATTGGAAATTATTTACGCAAATTGCGTATACCTATATAAAAACGCACAACGCTTTTTCAAATACTTTTTTTTATCCCCTCCTAATTGTCTTCCAAACCACGATATAATAATTATGATAAGTCAGCAGAAAGTGAAGGCGAGAGAGGGGGAAAGAAAGTCCAGAATAAGAGCGGTCTCGATTTCAGTTCGCGAACGTCCAGAATGATAGAACCAACGTCTTAATAGTCATGGGCTCACCCGTCTTTGTCCAACAGTCGGTGCACTCCTGGCACAGCATGGACCACTCGGTCTTGAGGTCGTTGAAACTGGCCATCCTCGCGGCCTCCGATTGGCCAAAGGTTGCCCTTGTTCCGATACCACCTGTGAGTATCAACGTGTAGCTGCAGGGCGCAACAACCAGAGGACACCGAGAGAGGTTCGAGCGGCACGATTTTCCGACAACCTTGTCGCGTTCCGAAGCAAAATCGAAAGCCTCGACCACGTGGAAAACGGGAAAGGTAGTAACGCACGCTCCGGCTCCGATCAGACTCCGTGTCACTACACGCATTTATTATGGAAGCCGGGTTACGGTGCGATAGTTTACGCGGGTAAACAGTCCACGGTCGGTTTGTTTTCAATTCAAGCTAGCGACGGATGATGGGGTGGGCCTAAATTGACGAACCACAACGTACCGCTGAGTGCTCGGAATTCAGGAAAGAGGAGTTTCACCGTCAGTCCGAAGTTTTCTTTTCACACTCGGTAATTGTTATGCAATTCGTGGGTTCTGCAGCTTTCAAACGACGGTAAATTACGCTGAAAAGATGAGGCGCCGCATGACCCTCTGTCATGAAAAGAATTTCAAGTCCATTTGCAAAGAAATTTTGGGTAATATGGCGCAAAGACACATACATATGAACTTCGAGTATGAGAGCACGTGGGTGAGGCGGCGGCATGTCATTCGCGGTTTGTGCAATTGACCGATGTATGCTTTCACTCGCAACACCGTTTGCCCAACGAAACTGAACCGCTTCGAACCGAAGCCCAACACCGCGGAACTATTTTATGCGGAGCTGGTTAAACGAATGAGATTGTGCTCGTCACACGCAGTCGCGGTCATTCAAATTTAAACGCGAAGTAGACGTAGAAAACGAAAACATGGACTGAGGATGCCGATCGTACGCGAGGGCAGATCATTTTTTTCTATTGCGTTACGAGAGAACTCAAGACCCGCGATCGACGAGAGGTTAAAATCTCAAAGTCAGCTCAGATGGGCAGGTAAATAGAGCACTTAGTATATCTACTTGAAACATAGGCCGTCGAATAAAATTTATCGGATATAAACTAATTTTACTAACTTTGAATAATGCGATTAAGACTGTCGTTATCTTTATCATCATTATTTTCCCTTATATAAAAGACAATTTACTCTTACCTACATACTTATGCTCCAAATGGTAGAATTATATGAGCGCCATTATTTTTAATGTTGACGAAGCGAAGATGATCAACACAAACTATGACTTTTTTATTTTGAGGAAACCTGCAGTGTTTGAAAAGTACTTTGCATTCGCCTCGTTGACTCTCTTCTCTGCTGCTTGAGGATTCACGATTTCCAGACCCTGATAAAGAATTGAGTGTTTATACTTATTGTCCAATTATACAGAAGCGCATAGAAACTAACGAAAAATAAAAAATAAAAAATAAAAAAGAATCAATAATCAATATAATTGTACTGTTCGTAACTATACTAGACTTCATGAATTGAGTTGTGAGTATAAAAACATGACGGAGACTTGGTGTATTTTAACGTTGATAACTTTGAGATTTTTCGTCATCCCAGAGATAAAAAACGTGAGAATTTACCTGTAGCGGGGTGAAGGCAACGCTCGACGCGGTACCGGAAACCTGCTTTTTGACTGTCGTACTGCCGCCCCATTGCTGCTGCTTCTGCAAGTTTTTTTGGAGAGTTTTCGATATCCGCACCTTCGTCTTTTCATCAATTTGAGGTAGTCTGATACGGCCTGTTCCCGTTTTGCCAATAGTCCCTCTGGAGTAACCCAAGTCCTCTTGATAAGCGTCATTCTCAATCTGCGGAGCGAGAAAAATAACGAAATGCAATTTTTCTCAAGATTTCTGAAATCTGCGACGGCCTGATATCTTGAACTGTAGAAAAGACTTACGTCGGCGAAGTTCATCCGGTTCGCGTGCTTTCGAAATTCTGTGATCGCATATCGTTCCTTCATTTTCCGTACACGTTTACCGCCTCGCTTCTTTCGACCAGGGTCGATCGGTTTTGGAAGAGGTTTTATGAATTTTACTGGCGGGGGTTCTTGCAGCTTATCCAATTTTTTTTCTATCTCGTCCCTCAGTGCCTGGCCAATGTGACCATCCGTACTCTCGTGACAAGCATCGACTCGCGCAGCCAGCATACTCTTTGTGGCGACAAGCCTCGCTGCCTTTCGTCGCAAGTCCTGTGAGCACAAAAGCAAGTCCAAGTTGAGCAAAAACCAAGATAGATCAGATTGTAAGGTGGAAGAAATCATTGAAACACTTACAGGCGGTGTGTCCTGCACTATGTCAGAATAATAAATAAATCCGGCATGTGGGAGGGCAGCCACCTGGGAAAATCCAGAAAGCATTTTTTTTTGGGAGCCCAAAACCAGAAGATTGCAAGCTGGCATTTTAGATAGCTTTGTCAAACCGCCAGCAATCCCTGTAACAATTGAAATGGACAAAAACGAATTCAAATTTTCAAGATAATAAATTGATACAGTGACTTTGTTTTCCACAGTTACCTCACTTACCCATGATTTTTGCCGCCGTCGAAGCTCCAACGATTATAGAAAGGTTCGGTGCTATGAAGGCCATTCTGCTTTCAACATATTCGAATATTTTCAGCTTGCAATTATTCAGTTCTACGGCCATATTGCAGGCTTCACAAATTGCCTCTTTTTCCTCTTCAGTCATAAGTTGGCTAATGAATATAACGTAGATTATTGAATGAAAAAAAATTATAGTCAGCAATTGTTTAACCAGGATGCTAAACTTGATTGGAAAATTCACCCTTGAGTAGTAGATGCAGTCACCGACACCACCATGATAGTAGCTTGCGTTAAGAACTGCTGCAGCTTCTCATTGTTCTTAGCTCGATCCAAATCATTCCCTAATTCACAAACTGTCATGACATACTCCAATGGACCAACTACCAGCGACTCCAGCTCAGGAAATCTTTTGGAGTACTTATCCCTTGTAAATCTATGAATGATTGCTGAAAAATTAGGGACCTATACATATTGGCAAAATTTGGTATCCGTTAAAACTTGTCACATTGCCCTAACCAGAACCTACTTTGTGACTGGCAATTACAAAATGAACCACCCATTGAGCGTGTTAAAGCTGTTGCAATCTGCGGGAAACTTACCAATTTCATCGTCGATATCGACGGCAATATTGTTTGCCTCGACGATGAGCTGATACTCAGGGTCGGATTCAACCGGACCTACGATGTCCGCTGACTTTCTTGGTATTTTGCCATAGCTGTCTATAAGAGAAACGACTTTCTGGAGCTGCGGAGAGTCGCGCAATTTTGCGAGTTCTCGAACGGAAGCAACTTTGACCTCTGTAATAAAGTATCGAATTTAATGTGAAGTCTGAATGATCCGGTAACTGATATGTATATGCAACAGAGACCGTGGATAGTAAACCTGACCTTCTTCAATCGGCTTAGCAACGGCTGCAGGTGGAATAAATTCCGGCTCAGCCTCTTCCATAAACTTGTCCGCGTCATCGTTTTCCTCCAAATCGGCCAGCAGCTCGTCAGCCAAAGACATCTTGGATTAATTGGGAAGTTTATTTCAAGAGGTATGTACTTGGAGGATTCTACAACTTCAACCTCAATTCCTAAACTTCTTCCATCCTAATCTGAGCAACCTTTTTGTTTACGTCTCACCAAGTCTCGCGCGACGTTGCTGTGCTCAACCCGCGAAGTAATACTATTCGTGGCTCAACCGTTTATCATAAACAGAGGTTAATGGTGCCAATAGCCAATGCCCACTTTGTGTATTTAAAAATGGCCGATTTCACGTTGTTCCTGTATTTAGCTACAGATGGCTGCAGAGACAAGCGAATAACTTGAATGAACCAAAGAACGAACATTCTGTCACTTTGAAGTTTGGCGGCAGGTAACAATCAGGAAGTATTTAGATCTAGAACCCAGTTAGGCACGCCCTAAAGTAATTTCGAACCACAATCCCTGTCCAGGAATTTCCGCAAATGAATCAGACATGTCCGGTTCAAAGGTGAATAAGCATTGAATACAGAAAACAGTCATAATAGATCCAAACTTATCACGTGCCACAGTCATCTCACAAATTTTCAAATTCGTTAGAATTTACAGAAGACTAAAGGTAGTCGGATGTCATGGTCCTTTGACTGTGACGTGAATGAGCGAGATGTGGTGACACCTGCGAAGCGACCGAAAATAGAAACAGAAGTACCGTCCCTAGACCGAGTGTCACGAACGATTGATATTTATGACAAAAAAACACATATAAACAGCTTACCGGATCTTCTCAAAGCTTGCGAACCTCAAGAAGCCTCAGAGTTATCAATTAGCCGACAAAAACAAAGAGAAATATACGATTGGTTGGAATATAAAACTATCAGGAGCAAGCCATGCGCTTTGATTCTCTCTGGTCCTTCGGGTTGTGGAAAAACCGTTAGCTTTAAACTACTTGCCAAAGAGAAGGAGTTTGAATGTGTCGAATGGATCACACCGGCTGATCAAGGCGCGGATGAAAATAGTAGGTTGATCAATACTGTCGATAGCATAAAAGACATTTATTTTCAATGATTAAAAATAGGAGAAACACTTGATGTTGATGATAAATACTCCTTAAATAATTTACTACCTCTTCTCATAGATAAATTCACGAGGCAAGGAGACAAATTTCAAGATTTTATGGTCAGAACTACAAGATACGGTTCTCTCTTTGAAGATTGTTGCAGACGCCTACTACTCGTTAAGGATTTTCCAAATGTTTACTTCAACGATAAAGATGCCTTTCACACACTCCTCGAGTGAGTCTATGTTCCAGATTTTGCATTATGTATGTTGAATTCAAGTATGACGGTTATAATTATTTATCAGGCAATACTTTGGGACGGGCAAAGAACCAGTTGTATTTATTTGCACTGATTCAGGGGGCATGGGAGCGCTGCAAACCTTATTTCCACCAAATGTCCGGGAAAAATTTGGCATTTGCCATATCAGGTGAGGCTCTCGTGATGAAATTGACATTTCGTGTGGTTTTTTAGCACTAGAAAAATATTCTATAATGATATATCACTCTTCACTGTAATCAACTCGTTGAATTTGACTGTATTGCTTTGCAGCATAAATCCAGTCACACAAGCGGTCACGAAGAATATTTTGAAGAGAGTTTCACTAGTCTTTAACACCAGAGCCTCTCACATGGTACACGTGTCTCAACGTATCGTAGAAGAAATATTATCCAACAATATCGGTGATATTAGGAGCACTGTTATTAACCTCATATTCGCTTCTTTGAAAGGTTTTTATGTACAGCCTTTTCATAGCACTTTACACAGCTTTATATACAGCTGCTGGATTTAGCTCCAATGTTATTCAATGTACGTATGCTTCTAGTACCTAATAGACAAATCGATTGCGAAGGAAGAGGTCGTGGAGAATCTTTAAGCCTACTTCATGCCATCGGTCGAGTAACTAATCCCAAACGTAAGTTATAGTTTATTTTCAGAAGTAAATCGAAAAACATCTTATAGAATTATATGCTATGTGAATTATGAGCTACACCACAAGTTTAAATTAATCTTCCGTTCAAAGTATCGTGAAGTTCCGAAAATACCGATTTTTTGATTATCCAGTACTTGGTAGTCATTTAAATTTTCAGGTCTAGTCGAAGGAAATTCATGGAAGTTTGTACATGACCCAGATGAAATTGCGTACTTCTTTCAAACTCAACCATCTACGTTCGCGCGGTTTTTACATGAAAATCATTTGAATACCACAAGAGGAATCGAAGAAGCTACTGCAGCCACTGATATACTTAGCATTTCAGATTGTCTTATATCTGATTGGAGGGTATGTGGATTACATTCCAAAAGGATATGTAAATAATATGTGATGTAAGTTGTATGACAATGAAAAAATTTCAGGACTCGCATTTGGGCAGACTTGGACTGTCGTTTTGTATCCGTGGAATAATGATTACCAACAATGATCCTGTGCCGGGTTGGAATCCAGTAAGAAAACCACGTAATGACGAAAAAATGTGTGTATAGCTGGGCATGGTTATAGTTTCGAATTCGATATGTGGAAATGAATGTTTTCATTGTTATTTCCAGCTGCAGGGATCTCGCATCCACTGAAACCCTCTGGTACAAATCGCTGATCAGCCCTAAATTAGCCTCGACAATAACATTCAAGGGGCTTGGAAATTAAAGGATATACATTTTAAAATACCAAGATTTTTCACGACCCGAAAACAAATTGCCGATACCACGTGTTTCGTCAATGATCATTTTCCGAACATATTTTGTTCAGATATTATTATTTTTTTTATTTAAACGGCTATTTCTAGATACGTTTCATACAGAGACTGTGAACAAGCTCGACTAAGAGCCCGTTGAATTATTGTAACAGCTGCACAAAGACGACTGGTTAATAAATGATCTTATCGAAAATTTGCTTCACACTTGACCCTGGTTACAGCTTGACGACATTTGACCCTTGTTTCACCGCGGTTTGATGTGGGTGTGATTCTTATCTGGTGACACGCAGCGTTGGTTGCCTAGATCGTGATTTATATGGGCGTCATTGGGCGTGCGCGACAAACGGGTTGTCCTGTTATCGTTCCGACCAAAGAGTTTACTTATACTCTTCGGTTTCCGACAGTCTGTCTAACCTTCAAATCCGCCAGTGGAAATTGACATCGGTAAACTAACCTACAATGTATACGCCGGACGCGGAGGAGAAGCGTAATGGACGGCAAAACTGACAACTGACTGATATTGATAGTGTGAAATTGCGTAGGGAAAAAATCCGCACCGTTAACATGATAGACTCAATATCGTGGAACAGTGCGAGGGATGAGGCAATTCATCGAACGGTCGGAGAAGCGCAGCTAAAAAAGTATGGTAACTTTTTTAACAAATCAATCGAGGATTCAAGCTGGGTTCCTGACACATCTCTGAAATACGTCATCCAAGGGCCGATCCATCTCGTTTACAACCCCCGCGAGGACATTACCATAATGGACATGGTAGAAATGGAGAACAAAACATTGGCCAAGCTTCTCGCGGCGGTCGCGGGTACTTGCAGGGAAATCAGACTACTGAAAATCGAAGGTAATAAATTCTACCAGAGGCTACTCACCCAGGGCGAACGATGCAGTGTTGACGAAAAGGGGGACGACGTCAATGTCTTGTTATCAATTCTGCAGGACCTGTCAGCATACGTCAAACGGGTATCGCTTGTCGCAAATTTGACCATCCAGCAGCTGTCGAATCTGACGGGCAATGCCTATGATATATACTTTCCACTGGTCATTGAACATCTGGTTGACTTATTTGTAACATTTGTAACTCTAGATGAGATCATCGTCGCTCAACCTTCGCTACTCGATACTTGGGATCAGTACTGCGTCCGCGCTAGCACAATGCTCCACAATTCTGAGCAATTCAATATACCTGGCTCAAAGTTACGTACTTTTGAAAAGCTGCTGAAAGATCTGCGCCATCAACTTTTGGCTAACAATTTATTTCTCGGAGCTATCGACAGGGCGATGGATGTGAAAAAAAGCCCAATAATGCAGAATCACTTCGCTTGTTACCTGAAAAATACTATGCTGGATGTGGAAAAGAAAGCCAGTGACAATTTATTGTTTAACAAAAACTGGATACGTACAAATGTAGGGGTCGTCGTCATTGTCAAATTGTTCGGAACTGTAGATAAGAAGATTCTTAAGAGGCTTTGCGAAATGAATAAAAAATACTACTCTATTACTCTGATTGGCAATATTATCTGGATTCCAAATAAATTTTTGGCCAATTCAGTCCCAAAAGAATTTGGCTTGGTAGTCGGTTCGCAAGCCGGGGAAAAGATCCTTGCCTCTAAGATCCAAAGATTGCCAGAGGTCACAAATTCCCTGGCTAGAAGGGCGACCCAGTGGTCAGTCGAGATGCAGAACATTATCGTGCATCCTGTTGAGAAATTTCACCAATCTGATCTGGAAAGAAGGTGCTGTATGCTTATTGAGTTTGTAATCCTGGTGCAGCAGGTAAAAGAGAATATATTTTTCACCACCAATCTTCACGCTGCTCTGCTAAAACCAATGAGCCGAAACATTGTCCAGCTTGTATGCAGACTCATAGAAATGCAGAAGTCACTTGAAACAACGTTTTACACTTTCGGCTCAGTCATTATTCAGTCCCAGAGCCATGTTATCCAGCATCTCTGTTATCAAATATTGGTCATCCTCGAAACGGCCAAGAGAGGACTGATGCTTAGCAAGGACAAAGGATACAGCAGGGAGCAGCTCGATACTATGACATTGATAGGCCTTGGTATGAGACTAATGAATGGTCCCCCGACAGACGACAGGAGGCTGATAACACGCTGCGCTCTGGCAGCTGCTAGCCAACTGACAGACAGCTTCAAAGAGGAAGAACTAGTCAAATTGAGGGGATATCTGGACGCCTACGATACTATCGCAGAATTACATGACCTGGTTAGGCAGGCTTGCGATTACTCTAGCGTACTCTATCATCGAAGCATGCTGCCCGCTTACTTGAGCATGGTCATAGATGGCAACTCAGATATAAGTCGGATTGTTCATTTACTCGGTGCACTAAATAGTGCAGTAGCGGATCACGAGCCTCCCAACTCCGTGGGAAGCAGAAATAAAGAGCATAGGGAAATGCTAGTGAAAAATGTGCTAGAACCAGCCTGTCACGAGATTGAAACCAGCCTGAGGTTACATGTTCACGCGCATCTCAAGCTGGATGACTCGAATCCATTCAAGATTGGTGCTGTTGATTCCAACAGGATAGTCAGAGCCTCTCCACTGCCTGTTGCTGATAATTTCTTAAGCCCAAAGAGGTTCATCGAACATTATTTGGACAGCATGTTTTACAATCTCACCACCGTGGCTCTACATGACTGGAGGACGTACGGAACAATGCGGAGATTAGCTGGCTATAAACTGAATCTAGAAATGGTTCAGGATCATTTACCAACACAGAATTTGGAACAGGGTTTAGATGCGCTTGAAATAATGAGAAATATAGACACATTCGTTGCCAAATACTTGTACAACTTAAATACACAGACTTTCATAGAGCGTACTAGTTCTAATAAATATCTGAACACAATCGGGATAAGGCACATAGCGAACTCGATCAGAACCCATGGCAACGGAATAATGAGCACTACAGTGAATTTCGTCTATCAATTTCTCCGTGCGAAGCTACACACATTTTCACAATTCCTATTTGATGAACATATAAAATCACGATTAATACGAGATATCAGATTCATCAAATTACAGAGAGAGAGCAGGGCGACTCCTTATACATATGAGAGAGCTGAGAAGTTTCAGAAGGGTATACGCAAGCTTGGAATGACGACGGATGGTCTCAGTTATCTAGATCAATTTAGGATTCTGGTATCTCAAATAGGGAATGCCCTTGGTTACGTTAGACTGATTCGGTCTGGGGGTTTGGACGCTTGTTCCAACGCGATTGCTTTTCTTCCCACAATTAATTCTGACACTGTGTTTGAGTCGACATGTAAGAAGCTGGACTTTACAATAACTACACAAGCTGCCGGAAAGCGGCTCGACGATGACATTGCAAATTTAGTGCAAAGCTTCACGGAAGGAACACAATACTTCAGACTACTGGTAGATGTATTCGCTTCTGCATTCCGCGATACAAAAAACGTCCACTTACAACAATTTTACGCCATCATTCCTCCACTCACACTCAGTTATGTCGATAATGCTCTGGGAAACAAAGAGAAAATGTCTAAAAAGAATAAGACCGGGGCAGCATTTACCGACGATGGATTTGCAATGGGAGTCGCATACATTATTGCCCTTCTTGATCAGAACACGGAAATAGACGGACTTCAGTGGTTCAAAACCGTCGAGGAACAAATGACTCGAGAAAGAATAGCGGCGCAGCATAAAGACGATTGTGGCGACGAAAAATTACAACAGACTAGAGCTTTAACATTAAAATGTCTGGCAGAAAGAAATGCTGAGTTTCAACTTCTCTATTACAGCCTTTCGGGCGCGCGAGTATTCTTCAAGCAGCCGGATACGTAGTCCCTCTGAGTCATTAGCTATAAGTTTCAATGTTAAATTTGAAAAACACGTTTGAATATTATAACCAAGCGTATAATAGGGACTTTCATAACAAGCATATAATACCATGCTCTGTATTGCGAAATATACAATTTTTAAGTAACTCAAATAAACGGCTAAGTTTATACTGATACTAGTTTCAGTTTGTCCTTCAAATGTGTCATCTCACCTTGGTACGAAACTAGTACACTGTGGGTATCAGGTTTTCCATAAGTGTGACTTCAATTTCTGTCGCGCAATTTTTTTATTGGTATGTCTGACGAATTTCAACGTCTTTGCTATATTTTTCTTACTTATAAACTGTACTAAAGTAACAGTATTATCGGTAGTATAATACATTCGACGATTGGTAGACAGATAAATGACTAGATATGCCGATCGAAAGAGATTACATTGCTTTTACAATCCTAATATTGAACAGTTCTCTGATAAGCACACGGAATGATATTGAAACGAGGATGGTTACGGTTTATCTTGACGCACGAATTCAAAGCTAATCGTTTAGAGTTATTAGCTTCTGCCGCGGGACTAACCCCAAGTAGTTCATTTTATGCATTAAGTAGGTATTAAATTTGATTCCTGAATAACTACGCAATCAGTAAAGGGTCCTTTGTGAGGTAAATTTTCATTTGATTCCAGAGAAATGAAATTCGACGACTAAATATCTCTGATTTAATTACGTGTAAGAGCTACCAGATCCTTGAAGTGTATCCAGGGTATTGACTATTTCCAACAATATCTCTTCACCTCAATAATTACCAAGTTTTTTGTGATTATAGCGACAATATAAGTATACGTTGGGTTATTATTTTAATATAGCTTGTTGAGAATTCCATTTGCTTGAATTGTTATATTTTCTTTCACTGATTCTCTCCTACTTGCGTGACTAGAATCTTTGCTTTTCTTCAAAAACCAGTAACATTACTACTTTTTTTCTACACCACATACATTTCTAACCTGAATATTATTCAATCTGGTCAGGATAACGATGTTGACTAGAGATTATAACTCTGTTCCTTTCAAGGAAGTACTGGAGAGCAGGCGGAAGCCTAGTTTTGAGATCTGGATACCTCCTCAGATTCCAAAAGGTCGTCACACGATGGTGTGGGTGGTAGCAGCTGTCTTCCACCACGTTTCTTACTCCGTGTAAACACCTTGGTGAGCTGGGCAAATTTACGCCGCGAAACTGTAACAGTATGTGAAAAAGTATTTAAAAGTTTAGAAGCTTCTTCGGCAAAGCAGGCCTCAGCTTCAGTTTATTGAATAAATCCCGTTTCTCAATACCTTTACCCATATTTCGTAATCTTTCTTTGAATAAATCCTCATCGTCGTGGCTTACTGTGCCTGCAGATTTCTCACATTCGTCTAATTTAGTATCTACAAAAAAAACAAAAATAATGGTCGGATTAATCAGTATCAGACACGGCGTACATTTGCTCTTCTTTATAATTTGCCTGACTCATCGACTGACCGCTGGCCAAGGTGGAAAGAAAATCTTCATTCCACCTCAGTTCTGCCATGAATTCTTCGTTTTGAAGAAAGATTGCAATACGTTCGTCCTCCAGTGTGGAGCTTTCTAATGCGCCGCCAGGCTCCGGCATTTCGCAGCTCTCGCTCCACTGCCTGGGAAGCCTCAGAAATGTGTCTGGCAACGGACCTAGCAAGGGAGGCTGCCACTTGTGAATAGTCTTCAGCGACTTGCAAGGCTCGATTTTAGCCTGATTATCTTCAGATGAATCTTCGCTCTGCTCAATCTCACTTCTGATCTTTTCATTCTCGTTGTCCGTGCTCATTGCCAGTAGCTGATCGATAGTTGTGTCAACTGCACCCTGGTTCGAACGTAACACAGCCTGGAAAAAAATATGAGCCAAGTTTAAAATATTCTGTATGTATTTATTTCAAATATACGTGGAGGTGTTGGGTGTAAACAAGGTGGTACCTCGATAACGTCATCGTCCATCTGTGGAAACATGTTTTTGAAGTCAGCCATTGCCTGGTAAAATTCCAGGGTAGTCTGTTGCTGTTCTGCAGCAGACGCCATGGCAAAGGTGCGCTCTCTTACTTTTGCATTACCAACGCTGCGACGGTCGAGCGATTATAGCCTTTGTTGTATCACGTGGAGCGGTGACTTCGTCGCAAACAATAATATCCATTTTGAAATATTTTTCGCACGTATAACGCACACACATACGTACTCCCCGCGACACGGAGCACTTCTAATTTGCCGACGCCGCGATTGCTCCGACCCAGTGCAAACTATTGTATATTGCCCGGCGCACTGCTGATATCCTCATAGGATTTCCAACCCCAATACGCAGAAAGATCTCGCATTCTGGCATAATAAAGAACTCATCATCATCACTTTACCCGGATTACAAACGAGCTGCTGTTATGACAGTTGCGCATCCCTCTCAAATCCACTCGGCTCTTCGGTTCGGCTTCGACTGCCCGCTCATGCACGCTGCTGCACGCTCTAACTGCTGCTAGCGTGAAGTAAGTAGTTACGTACACGGTGCTGCCAAGGTGCGGGCATGGTAACTAGAGGTGAGGAGTCCGAACGCAATGCTAGCCAAATGGTCGGTGAAAGTGATGAACGATCCGCGGATTGTAACCGCCTGGCAGCGCTACCACTGCGGGCACCGTCAGCGCGGTGATTTTTGAATCGTCGATCCTCACGTATGTATCCTATTCGTAACCAGGCACTGGTATCGCTTGCGGATACATCCCGAACTACAAGATCTTTCATCACTGTGCGTTCGGACTCCTTTCCTTTAGTTCAGCCCCCTGAAATCACCACTGCTCGTATACTAAAAAATTGTACGTGTTTTGTCCCCGTTTTTTAGTTCCTCTACGTGGCGCTAGTAGATTTCTGACACGCTCGCTACCCTCGCTGACCACGTGCGAGCTTGTCAGACAACTACTAGCGCCACTAGTGGTGGAGATTGGCGGCAGAATCGAGGGACATTTTGCGAACCACTTTTAGCAGCGTGTATCAGGGGGCTGCTCTAGTCTCCATGGTGCGGGGTTCCTAAATAAATAGTACCACAAGTCGCCAAAAATCGGCGCACAGGTAGCCAAATGTAGCCAATTTCCCAACTAACAAGTAACCCCTAGGGCCCCTAGGCTGCAGCGAAACGAAATTTTGCTACCAGGGCGTCTCAACCACGGAGTAGTATGTCTCAAATCGAACAATTGGCGGATATAAAAATGTGACGATAAAGATGAAGAAGGGTCTATTCTGAATTATAATTTTATCATTTTATCGGACATATCAGAATCTCCCGTTTCTTATTATAACTACACATTTACGTTTTAAATTGAATGCAGAACCGATCATAAAACGATTCCCGGTAATCTACATCCAATTGTATGAAGGACTTCGGAAAACACCAGAATAAAAAATGGACAAATTATTACGTACCTACATTTATTATCTCTTAAAACGCTTGTACTTATAGTTTTTCTTTTCGATCAAGGCATATAATATATAAGCCCTATTGAAAATTATTCAGTGATGCCGGTATGCTGCGAGCAGTGACCAAAAGTTGTCTGTTTTGCAGTTTCAATTACGCCATATTTATTCTAAAATCATGCCCTATTTATCATCTTCGCGGTTTTATATCGAGTATATGCTGACCTAAGTGATTCATATAGCGGTTTCCCGTGACTAGGAAGATAATTGTGAGTGTAAATATTCGTTAATTTGATGTACAAAGTCGGTCGAAATAATTGAAATAACCTCACGATGGCCGTTGCCCGGTTTTATTAGCGAAAGATAGACATTTTATTCGAGATTTACTCGGGTTTTGAATATACCGTACAGAACAAAGATGAGAATATCTTCATGCAATTGTGAGAGAAAGTCGGTAATAAATAAAGTGCATTCAATTGGCATTCGTTATCAATGCTTGTCAACGTCCTAGTTCGTGGTCAACGGATTTTGGCGGGATTCGTGACTTATACTGTGGGGTTCGAGTCGTACAAACAACAGACAATCGGTATAAAATTTTTCTCTCTTCCCTCCAATTTAACGGACGGGTCTTGGCGTGCCGTTACGGTATGGTTGTTATTTCTCGTTATTAAAGTGAAAGAAATATGAAAAGTAGCCGCGAATATTCAGATTTACATCTGCAATTTGTCGTGTGAAGGGATTCGGAGCGCAGAGATAAACACATAGCAGTTAATCGGCACCGCGAAGTCGTTTAGGCTGTGAAGAAATTCACAGAGTCAATTTTCATTCGTTGCCAGCTAAACTCAAGTAACAATCGAAATTATTTTCGCAAGTTCTAATCCTCTGTTCTCGATCGTCTCATTAAAATGTAGTCACGTTAGATCTTAGCAAGTGCAGCGCGTAATTTAAAGACCGCGTTTATTCTATTTGCGGGGTGAAAAATTATGGTGGGTTCTCCATCGATGATATTCTTTGTCGCGTCAAGCAGTAATCGTTTTTTCAGCGAACGAGTGCCATTTTAGGATAAAGCAATTTGGGTTTTACAATGATATTCAGCAATACCGATCACCCTGCGGATCGTTTAATACTAAGTTTATTCAGTGATACTTCCGAACAGAATATAAAATTTCTTCAGTATTCTCAATGGGAATATAAAATTTGTTAAGTGTTATCCACAGGAATATAAAATTTATTCAGTGTCCTCCACAGGAATATAAAATTATTCAGTGTTCTCCACAGGAATATAAAATTTATTCAGTGTTCTCCAAAGGAATATAAAATTTCTTAAGTGTTCTCGATGGGAATAAAAAATTTGTTAAGTGTTATCCACAGGAATATAAAATTTATTCAGTGTCCTCCACAGGAATATAGAATTATTCAGTGTTCTCCACAGGAATATAAAATTTGTTACGTGTTCTCCACAGGAGTATAAAATTTGTTAAGTGTTATCCACCGGAACATAAAATTTATTCAGTGTTCTCCACAGGAATATAAAATTATTCAGTGTTCTCCAAAGGAATATAAAATTATTCAGTGTTCTCCAAAGGAATATAAAATTTATTCAGTGTTTTCCACAGGAATATAAAATTTGTTACGTCTTCTCCACAGGAATATAAAATCATTCAGTGTTCTCCACAGGAGTATAAAATTTGTTAAGTGTTATCCACCGGAATATAAAATTTATTCAGTGTTCTCCACAGGAATATAAAATTATTCAGTGTTCTCCAAAGGAATATAAAATTTATTCAGTGTTTTCCACAGGAATATAAAATTTGTTACGTCTTCTCCACAGGAATATAAAATCATTCAGTGTTCTCCACAGGAGTATAAAATTTGTTAAGTGTTATCCACCGGAATATAAAATTTATTCAGTGTTCTCCACAGGAATATAAAATTATTCAGTGTTCTCCAAAGGAATATAAAATTTATTCAGTGTTTTCCACAGAAATATAAAATTTGTTACGTGTTCTCCACAGGAATATAAAATTTGTTACGTGTTCACCACAGGAATATAAAATTATTCAGTGTTCTCCACAGGAGTATAAAATTTGTTAAGTGTTATCCACCGGAATATAAAATTTGTTACGTGTTCACCACAGGAATATAAAATTATTCAGTGTTCTCCACAGGAGTATAAAATTTGTTAAGTGTTATCCACCGGAATATAAAATTTATTCAGTGTTCTCCACAGGAATATAAAATTATTCAGTGTTCTCCAAAGGAATATAAAATTTATTCAGTGTTTTCCACAGGAATATAAAATTTTTTGGTGTTCGTCACGGGAATATAAAATTATTCGGTGTTCTCCACAGCAATATAAAATTTATTCAGTGTTCTCCACAGGAATATAAAATTTGTTACGCGTTTTCCACAGGAATACGAAATTTATTCAGGATTCTCCACAGGAATATTTAATTCACGACAGAAAGGACTGGCATCGGTGAGTCTCATGAATTTAAAAAATTACTCATTATTGTGACTGTCCACTATTTGAAAATGTTCAGTTGTACCATGATAAAAGTATTCGAAACATTACACTTGTAATTAAGTTACTAATATCACTTATATATCAGCACGAAATGGCAAACATTTTGAAGCGTTTCACATTTATCTTGAAAAATAGGACTACTTTCTGTTAGCGAAATATGGGGGAGATTTACCTCCTTCTACTCTATCTACAGTTTGAACAAACTCTGAAAATTCGAGGTATAATAACATTCACATCTTAATTATTACTATCTCCATTACGGTGGCCCTTAATATTGGTAAAAAACATTTTTTTTCCCTCTCAACCCTTAAATTGACTCGGAATATTAAAAAATGATTCTTAAAGTGAAATCCGCTCTTAATTTTAATATTAACCCGTGTCCCAAAGGCCCTTTAAAGGAGTTGAAATCGATTTTTTTTTTTAAATTTTTTGATCATTTTGCATATAAACAATGAAATAACATTGTATGGCAACTTAAACTAATCTAAAAGTAATTTTACCGCATTCCGCACATTATCTGAATTTCTTAAGGTGATCCGGACATTAGAGCAATGTAAAGATAAAATGCGGAATTTTTGATATGTTATTAATCACTAATAAATACGTGTAAAATAATTCTTTTTAATTAGATAAAATGAGAGATTATTTGATTTGAATTTGAGAAGCAGAAATAAGGACTGTTTTAAGGAAAATTTTTAGTGGGAAAAAAAGGTGAAACATCTACAAAAATGAGCTGGAAATCAATGTAACATCTCCGAACGTAATTATTGCCAATATAGCGTTGTGGTTTTTTGATCCGATTACTTTTCCATTTTCTCGTATCTATTTCATGTCAAAAAAGTAATGCTGTCGAAATACGGATAACGGCATTTATTTTCGCAGGAAAAACTGTGTAAAACTTTTTTTTTTCAAATTTTTTACCTTTATAATTACTCTTAATCGATTTTAACTCCTTGAAAGGGCCTTTGGGGCACAGGTTAATATTAAAATTAAAAGCGGATTTCACGTTTAAAAATCATTTTTTAGTATTTGGAGTCAATTTAAGGGCCAAGAGAATTTTTTTTTTTTTTTTTTACCAATATCAAGGGCCACCCTAATCTCCATACAACTTTTCAACCTTCGTTAACTAATTAATTAAATTTTAATCACATGATGAATAATTTCGCATTGTGAGGTATTCGCTCGCATATACTATGCTCAAATATGCATTAAATTAAATTTGAATCCGTTGTGCAAAAAAAAAAAACGCGATCGGTGTGACGTTGGCTGTAATTACATTAGGTATAAAGGGTATAAAAACTACTGACCGTATTAACTTTGCTTCGCGGGTAAAGACATCGTAGCAGGAGCTGAAAAACAGGGGCGAATTTGCCGTATTCTTTGGCAATGCCGACCCGATTTAACACACCCCAAATATTCCATAAGACGAGTCGGTAAAAGCACCCAGGTAGCATTCTATCGTAAGTTCACGTTACGGCCATCACCTTGGCGCATGCATGACTCTGCGGGCAAACTACTCTCCGTCTGTTACCGCAGTTGTAAGAAGACTTGCACACCTGCGCTTCCGAAATGGCTCCCTGCAGATTTGCGGCATGAGACGTGTGCTCTGCCTCGAAAAAAAAAAAAAATTTTTCTCCGATGCCTGAGACAATTTACACCATACACGTATCAATTGACGTGCGATCAGCAGCTTCGGCCTTTTTTTCGTAGCTGTTCACCACGGTGCGGTTCCGATATACTTATATTCATGCATGACCACAGGGTCAGTTGCATTAGAATAGAGTTGGAGTCGGGTCGAAATTCAGTTCAGAGTTAAGAATTGGCGTTTGGTTACAATTTGCGAACCGAATGTTCATTTAAACCGCTCTCAAATTTGGACACGGTATTGAACATTTTCTGCTGTGTTCGTAAAAAGTCGAACGGAAAGTTATTTGCTCATTGGCTGGCGTTTATCCCGCGTTGCGCAGTTTCGCCGGATGTTGGCCCCACGGGACGCCACTCTTCACGCACGTAACAAGAGCAGACTACGCAGGCCCACATACAATAATCACACTTATTATTTGCCCGATGGGTGTTAACAAAAAGTGTAACAAATAAAGTGAATCCAAATAGAAGAATTTTCGTGTTGTTGCTGAAGGAAGGAAAATTATATGGGGAGCCAATGTTTCGAAATTGAAATAAGAAACGAAACTATGCAACGATATTTGTGTTATGTATTATTTGCATTTACGTAATTTTTTTCCCCAATAATCTGTCAATTAAATAACATTGCCGATCTCTTGTCTCTCTGCCGCAAATTGAATAGCCATTTGTCGCCTAGTTTTTGCAAGGTTTCTGTGACCTGTGCAATCTAAATTTTCCTGGTAGCACTTCGCCCTGCAACACTGTCGACACAGCTTGTATTCACATTTGTATCCCTGAAGAGGTAGACAAAATTAAGATGAAAAGACACGAAGAAACAAAGTTATTCAATATCAGATTATTCAACTTTGAGTACTGACCAATGGGTTTGGACAACTGGTACATAGATCTGAGCCACGTTTAACAGACGCAGACTGTCTATTCGGTCGCCTAGCGATTCGACGAAGTTTCTTGAGTCGTTTTCTTGAAATCTCGTTACCATCTTCGTCCTTCAGGTTCCTCTTTATCGTGCTATTTTCCTGTTCACTTTTTTTTGCTTCCACCTTGATTAGGTGCTTTTGGGGCGAATCCCGCACGTACGGCTGGCATAACCACGGCGGTAATTTCAAATTGTAATCTGCCGCGGGAAAACACAGAAACAGCAGGGTCGATAAACGTTGCATTGCCAAAATGAAGGAATTATTAGTTGTAGAATATATTCTGGACAAACCATTGCTCTTATCATCCCACAGCATGAGGCCTTCATGGTAGGGCAAATATCGAGCTCTAAGAGCCTCCACTACACCTCTAAACGATTCCATTGTAGAATTTCTCGCCAGGTTTGCCCTTGCCTCTTCATTTCCTGCTAGACAAAGTCTACTCTCTAGTTAAACGTATGCTGTAACTTTATACAGAATAGCAATGGTATTCATGATTTCAGGCGAAAGCGGGATTCTGAACAGTTTTCATTGATAGAGATTTAGAAATTCATTGAAAAATGTGATGCGTAATGTTAGCATGATATTCAAGTAGGACATACATGTGTTGAAATAATTTGAATAAATGCCCGCGTATGAAAGAGCTTGGGGCAGGATATCTTTCGACGAGGTCCAAATACTCTGACGCAGGTTCCCAAGCTGGTGGATAACGCCCTTCAAATATACAAGGGTTGTACAAATTTCCCTCTGCGGACATAACTCCTTCGACATTTGTCTCCTTAATGCATCGTTCCGCGTCCTGTACTGTCTGTATGTTACCATTTGCGAGTACTGGGATTTTAACGCGTTCTCTATAATCCAAATTAGAAATAAAATATGAGAACTGTAATTTCTTTGAAATTCTGTTTCCTTTCCTTTCGTTTGCATGCACACACACACACACGCGCGCGCGCTCGTACGTACGTACATATATACATACATACATGCATACATGCATACATACATACGTACATACATACGTACACTAGCCAAAATATTCAAGAAACGGGGACAATTACCTGACAGCTTTGATATGGTTCCAGGATGCTAACCCTGTGAAAGGCCCCTTCTGATCTCTGGTTCGTCCATGAACAGTGAGCATTGCTGCTCCGGCGTCCTCAAGCATGCGAGCGTAATCGATTGTCTTATTGATATCGGAAAAAATCCTTAACTTGCAGGTAACGGGAATCTTTATTCCTTGGCTCAAGATGCGCACTGAAAAGGGAAATCGATTATTTTTATTACAAATAGAAATTTTTTTCCTTCCGGATCTCTTCTGCAAATGCATATCGCGTGTAGTCACCGATGTTTCTCAGAAGCTCCCAGTCATCTTGGAGGAATGCCCCGTAATGACCACGCTTTGCTATGGCTTGTGGACAGCCGAGATTAATATCAATGGCATCGCAGTGAGGCTCGGCAAGGAGGGCTGCTTCCAGCAATATTTTCGGATCATTACCGCAAAACTGCGCAAATGAAAATATAAATTTTAACGGTAATGTTGCAGTGATGCCATTGCGTGAACAGCACTACATAGAATTCAGCATTAAATTCATTAATTACACAGCAACTGATGTATGTACCTGTACTATCAGCGGACGGTCTTCCGCGGAGCTGGCGAGGGCCTCGCGGCGGTATTTTGGATCTCTGCAAAAGACCGAGGAGTGTAGCATCGGAGTATAGCAGAGTTGAGAACCGTGTCTGCGGGAGAGCAATCTCCATGCTAATTCGCTGGCGTCCACCATAGGAGCGATCACGTACCGCGGAGATCCGAGTACATCGCGCCAAATGTTCCTTTCCGTTTTAACGAAGGTAGCGTCGACTTCGGCAGTGCCGGTTTCCATCTGCGCCATTGAAATCAACGAAACATAGTGGAAAACAATTATTGACGGCCAAATCAATTCTAGGAAAGGATGCTACAGAAATTTTCGTTCAAGACGCGATGAATCGCTCGTTAAGGGTGAATTCCACGTTTAAGAATTTGGCGAACGATCGTATGGCCAAATTTACACGACGTGCAGTGCGGTATTACAGTATATTCATATAAACAAGTAGAGAATGACCCGTCTGCATGGCACTAAAGTGCCATCTGTATACCGCGATCTCGGATACTGCCATTCGTCATACTATTCCGTCGATATTCGTACCACTCTGTGCGGTAATTTTCTAACAATCATTTATACATGTACGATTATACAATACCATGGTTCTCAGCCCCTGTATTATGCGTATGTATACACCGTACATATTACCGACATCGGGAAATAAAAATTATACCAGTGTTCATCGTTATCACATACCTATATTGAATTAACATAATAGCAGCAAGAATGAAATTTACCCAGACATTCACATAAATGAGATTCAACTTGTATACCTAAAGAGAGAGGTATTGGCTGGAAATGGTATTCGAATAGAGACAACGTTTATACGTGATAAAAATTTACTACAGAGTTATTATTTGTCACATACGATGCAGTATTTCCGCAAATGCCCCCAAGTACGGGTTTATGTGTCTTGAGTCTACCGCCGCGCGCAGTATTGCCGACTCAAAATGATTGTTTGGTGATTGAGAACAAATAAACATGCAACCCATGTAAAGTGAAGAGCTGAGAAACCGATTTCGCCAGTTATCCGATCCAATTAAAACGGATCCAGGCCGGAGAGCAGAATCAACTGTGCTTTGCAGCGTATCGGGGGTACCGGGTCCTCTCCTCAGGGGGCCATAAGATTCATGTAATTATCGTATTTATTCATTATCATAATGTCTACAGTACGTATAATCCTGTATGTATGTACATTTAGCATAATACAAATATTGCGTATCGCGTATATAATATGTATAATTTTAAGTATACGTAGAAAACAACGACATAATGGACGGATACAAAGTTCGTTGCGTAGAGCTTGCAATAATCAACTGCATTGCGTTTAACAATACCTGAACTCTCCACAATTGTACTCTTTATAACATACAAAATCAACAAATCAGAGGGAATTAGCCTGAGCAACATCGTCCGCATCAGCACGAGCAGGTGTAACAGTGTTATCCGTGTAATCGCGATTCACCGAAGACGAGCTCGAGGGTGGGAACGGGAAGTGGTTAATTTTGGGCGGTGTTCTGGGAGAGGCGGGTTTCGAGAGCTCTGATTCAGGAATCGGGGACAACTGGGCGATCTCCGTAACATGCGGGCCCATTTTGAATCTGGGCCTCTTGGAGAAGGACGTTCTCCTTATTCTGAGAGGTGGCTGACTCCTTCTAGGCTGCGGTACCGGCGCGGGGACTGCACTGGCGATGGACTCAAAGGCCACGGGAATTTGCCCCATCTTGTGCCTGGGTACGAGGACCAACGGGGGCAGCTTTAGCGGGGGCCTCGGTTTGTCATCCCCGGATAAAATCGTCGACGCGCTCGACGGGGATTGTAACTTGGGAGTTTCCTTCTTGTTTTCACCAACCCCAACGTCGCTCGCGGAGGGATTTACCCTGTTCTTTCTGGAGCGAGGGGCGGGCGCCTCGCTGGCAACGTAGCGTTGTCGCGAGTTCCGCCTGAGTCTGGTACGGAGGAAGTACCGTATCCTGCGTATGGTGAGGCAGGACCTGGGGCCGCGTTCCTTGCCCGAGGGCGAGGGTAAGGATAACGGCGAGTGGGGTTTCCGCTTCGTCCGCTTCTCCGAGCCCGCGTTTTTTATCGAAAAGCAACAGGATACCGGGGAAGGGGTGGACGGCTTGAGCTCAACGAGTTCCCGGGGTCGTTCGGCCTCGCTCGAAATCGTCTGCGACGAGACCTCGATCGAAGTCTCGGTGTCGCGGGTTTCGTACGAAAAGTAGAGGTGAAAGTTCGGCCGCTCTTTGCATCGGGGCCCCCCAGTCTCCTCGGCACCGCAGAGCTGGGACCGCTGATGGGTGGAGCAGATGTAGACGCTGCGCTGCTCGCTCATATCGGGGTCCACCGCGACCGGTGCTGACGGAGCGTTCCGGAATTGGTAGCGGGGCCGCTCTGGTTCCTCAGCAGTCGCGACTCGATTGGTACAGAACGCGGGACACTTCCGGGCCCGGGCTTTTGCCGGCGGTGCAGGAGAAGCAGCTTGAGCCGCCATCCGCTCGCGCTTTTCGCGCACATACTCGTAGGTCGTGAGACCGAGGCAAGCGATGTAGCCGTGGAAGAAACAGAGGTGAATCAGGAGGGCGGCGGCTATCGCCGAGAATATTCCGACGAGGGAAATTACAACGAGAGACCCTGTTCCGGGGGGCTGCTGGGCCAGCGGCGGCTGCGTCGAGTTGTCCATTTTCGGGCCCCAGCCGGCCAGGTCAGCGTGGACCAGGGCTAACTCGGCGAGGGATATCGCGGCCACGGCTAGGGCTGCGACGACCGCCGATACGAGGCAGACGATGAATGCGGGATAGTTTCGGCCCCCGACACAGTTGTTTAGCCACTTGCAGTGGTGATCGAAATGGTCGACGCACTTATTGCAGACCGAGCAGTGCTTCGTCCTTCGACCGGTGTTTATGTTGCACAGGTGGCATCGGCCGTCTTCAATCACGTGGAGATGCCGCGCGCGGTCCAAGTCCGGCACGGTCTTGCGCGACGACTGCGACCGGAGCTGCGGTGCCGCCGGGTCGATGAGCAGCGCCACGAGGTGCGCGGCTACGTGGAGTGAGAACGTCGCTCCGAGGAGGCCCGAGCCGACCGGTTGTACGCCCGGACCGAGAAGCGGCAGGACCACCGTGAACGTGCCAACCGCGATGCCCACAAGCGCTATCCACCCGACCACTTGTTGGGGGTGCAGCGGAAGTTGGAACCCATTCGCACGTCGCACTCGCGGGTTTCGATCCGAACCCTTGACGCGGACCGAGCACCACCACCACCACCACGACCACCAGCAGCAACAACGCGGCGCTCGCCAGATTCCCTTTCGCATTCCGATCAAGTTCTCTCATCCTCCCTCGTCGTCGGGGTAACCTCCATTTTTTCTTTTCGTTTCGGAAACGAAGCTTACAGTCGTTGGACGCTCGCTGAGGAGTCTATCCGAGACTGAGAAAGACGACGTTCAGAGCCGTACGACATCCCGGCGACGGTGTCGGTATAGCCGCAGAGCCTGCCTCCGCCCTGTGTGCCTCGCGAATCGATAGTGGCATGGCAACCTCATTTTATTGGTATCCCTCCAAAACTGTTATACGTACAGCGTGTACGGATGGTCAGCTGTTAGCTGCCTCTGTGCATATTACAGTCATCCGATTTACTATACATGCATTGTTCTTCTATTTTACAACATTCTCGCGGGTGGCTGGAGAGGAGAAAAAGTCTGCGATTCCTACAATTAGGGTGGGCAAACCGGTCTGAAGCGGGCGTCGCGATGCAGATTGTAGCATAATTGTACTGCGCGTAGTTCGGTATCCTTGTATTGTATTCTATGTTCGGAGAATGAAAAGCATTATTTATAGAAGTGTCTTGACACTTGAGCTGCTATTTGTGCTGAATTTCTTTTTTTATTTGTGAATATAGTTCTTAGTTTCACGATTAACGTAACGCCTTTCGCAGATTCCAATTCATCTCTTCTCGTATGATCTCTGTACGATACCTATGATGTATATACCTTGCGTAAAATTTGTAATGAATAAGATATCGTCCAGCGAGGGCGAGTCGGTAGATTAGTCGATATTTTATAGAGAAGAAAATGTAGCGAATGTGTTTTACAATGGATGTACACAAACATACATACGTAAGAAGTGTAACAATTTGGTTAACCTTTAAAAGTCTATTCAGGGCCCTGCAAGAAACTAATTGGCAATCTTGTATGAGAATATTTGCATCACGGATTACAGAGTCACCTGCTGATATGTGTTTGTGGAAAAATAAAAATTCGGATAAAGGAGATTGATCAGCAAGTCAGGAAGTACTGATATCGTGTACGTGTGTAAACCAACCTAACCTAACGTCCAAGATCAGTTTAGACGCGTGATTACCGCAATTACCCCGTATTCCCAATACGGAGGTACTGTTACCGTCAACAAAATACTGTTTCTGAAAATAAAATGAACATCGCGCCCAAGCTATGTTATGTGGGGGACAGAATTTTTAGGTTAGTGGCGAACAACTTTGTTCACGATGAACTGCAAAGGTTGAAGCGAATAAAAGAACTATAATTTGAAGTTTGCACTTACAACTTCGATCATACAACGATGTATTGTGTGTGGCGTGATACGATGCCAAAGCGGACTTTTCGCTCTAGAGGCACATTATCACACGGATACAAAATTGCGGAGAAAAACTAAATTAGGTAGTACAGACCTCATATTCTGACACCACTGACACTGGCTACGGTCGATCACCTGACGGAATTCAAACAAACTAGTTACGAAATAGCGAAACATTTAAGTTTATTGAGATAAATTTAAATGATCACATTATGACTATAATCGGCAGTCTGAATAGATGAAAATTCGAATCTACCATGTTATGTGATCGCATGAAATAAAAAATTCACGATTTCGAGTAATGCTTGAAAGGTTTGAGATGCGGAAGATGTGTGAATATGGCCGCCGACCTTGGATTAAATCGGGAGTCAAGTTTTGATGAGACCATGGATAACTTGACACTCTCAAGGATTACGGACATTTAGCCAGACATTAATAATGAGATTCTAGTGAAAAGATATCGATTAGCCGGGCAGTACAGAAATCGGTAATTTCCAAATTGCCTGCAAACAACTCGTCGCACCACTCCCGGGATTGGCGGTCTCTACATATCTGTGGTCAAAGTAGTTCTGGTGTTCGTTATTTAATCGACGCAAGTAAACGCTTCGGACTGGCGACGGACCCACAGATTATTAAACCACTGACCCTTGGCTGTATTGGCTTTCCTCATGCATCTTGATGGCTTCTTGAAGAAACTCTTTACGCCGTTTCAGTTCTTTGTAGTATAATTCCAATTGCGCCTTGCAATCGTCGATTTTCTTACCCTTGTCTGACAAGGCGATGGTTCTGCTCAACAGTCTGTGCAGCTGAATAATAAAACCATATTAAATAAAATAATTTTTTCTTTTCACATTGTACGAACGAAAGCGTCAATGGATCGCTGTAACTTTCTGTAATTAGACAAAATCTACAGATCTTCATTGCTATTAATCAACTATAGTGCTACCTCAGCATCGGCTTGAAAAACATCATTTGAGGAATTTTCAGAATTGAAGTAAACTTTTCTATTGTAAAGTTCCGCTTCCTCTTGCAGTATCATAGCTTTGGCTTCTTGAATCCGTGTGTTCTCTCTGATTAGTTCCTTTGCTTGTTCTATCAGTCTTCGAGCCTTCACGAGACACACAAATATATTTACAGTCCTATGTCGATTACCAAACGAAGTAAGCATCTAAAACTAGCCTGCGCTGAAACACACTTCAGTGGATGGATTTGGTCCAAAATAAAGACTGCCAACTTCTGAAAGTGCAAAGGAATCCTGACATTTTACACTTTCATTTTCCGTGCTTTTTTCCATCTCCAATTGCCGCTGCATATTTAAATTTCTTTCAAATTTTGATCATTTATGTCACACATCTGAATTTGGTTCTTTCACAGCTGCAAAGAAACGAATGCGCTCATAGCAACATCAATCGCTTGTTCAATCATTTGAAGGCACCCAATGACTGTAAGCAGAAAGGGAAATCGGGTCTGTCAGTTTGTTGTCATTTAAGAAAATTAAACTAGATAGACGAAATTGAAAACTATGGCAAAGTGATGTTATTCGTGCCAGGTTTGTTACACGTGCATACGTGTGTGCCACACATAAATGCGTATAAGCAAAAATGTGAGCCAATCATAGAAGTTTCATAACTTTATACATGTGTACAGAAAAATTTTAAATTATCACAGACAGGTCCATTCATCTGCTCATTCGCTGATTGTAATTTTTGTTTTTTGTTTTATTCATTTGAATAATACAGGTATGTTAGATTAATGATTTCGAAAGATACAACTTATGCAACACTATTTCTGTTCTTCTCTAGCATTGAACCGAGAAGGTTGAACCTTAGTGGTACTTGTAGTTTCTGTGATTTTCTGAAAAACAAAAACATGAAATTATTGAATGTAAGCTGAATTAAATGGGTTGTCATATTTCATCCTTAGTTTATGCTAGCAACTCACTAAACTTTCCGTAGTTGATCGTGTAGAACCATATCATGGCCACCGTAGTTATCTGGAAAAACGGAGCGATCCCACCGCGTTTCACGTGTAGGTACTTATGTTGCCAACGCCACCATGCTGAAACAAATTGTCACCGTTGTTATTCAACATTTGAGTAGAGAACATTGAACATCAGGAATAAAGAAGGAGCTGAGCGATCCTACAGCTTCGGCAAATACTACATGAAATAAAATATCGTGAATAATTTTCTAGTACTCATTAGCAAGATACAATGATAACGATTTATTTTTAATTTGGAAACCGGTAATACGTTTAGGAAAGGATTTTTCAGGGATTAGAAAATTTCCTGCTTACGTAATTAGAATCGTTCAACTTCGATCAATTTATAAGGTTATGCAATGAGTTTTGGCAGACAAGATGGCTGCTGATTTTCCAAGGGTTACACATAATTCGATCAATTTCTGATGGCTATTAGTGCAAGGATTTTTTTCTGACGAGTCCATCAATCCCGGATCGACGACACACGAAAGTTTATTCCAATTACCTCGAGAAACTGCAGCTACCATTGCCCTCGGACTCTTATTGCGACGACTGAGCCATGGTATCAATTCGTTGAGTTTTACCTGGCCGAACGGAGTGTCCGCTGTAACATAGAAGTTCGATCAGTCATCATTTCGCAAATAATATATCACTTCGTTTCACATGAGGCCGTTAAACTTACGTTTTCCGTAATATCGCGCCGGATCGTATGGCCCGTGAATAGACCGATTGTACTCCGCGGGATAATCGCCGAACCCCATTTTTGATAACCGTGACCTGCTGGGCCTGCTAACTGCAACAGACGTCTTTGAAAGCCGAGTTTAGCGGACTGAACACTGGCTGGCGCTTTAAGCGAAATACATATTATCTGGTAAGTTACATACACATGTAAACCGTACAACACATAGATATACCATTATTTCCGACGGCGTTTCAGTGCCGGATCGCAGGGTGGCGAAAACTAGGATCCACTAGGATCCTTTATTCTATGTTTGAGTAACATTGAGTAATTCGGATGATTTGGAGTTTCCAACGGATAGGACGCGATGAAAGTCGAATATTGAATTGTGGATAGACGGTAAAAATACAATGAATGAAAGGTCTTTCGGCTTGTTGCGAAGTACGCTAGTTAGATCGAAAAAATCTCTTATCCACTGTTATTTTCGCCAAGTCGCACGTGTAGGTATGAATGTAACTGCTGCGATGCGCTCGTGCTGAATTTAGACTAATTTGGTTCCTAAGAATAAAATATTACTTCTGCAGGCGAAGAGATAATGAGCGAAGCTTAAATAATGACAACCAGAAACTGGTACTCATGGAATTTGTTTCGCTACATTGTAAGACGTAAGGGCACGTATTCATCGAAACCTAACCTGAAAGAGCTCCTCTTGAAAATGCCGCGGCCACAAAATCATGTCCAGGAGATGCGGAACCATCGGCTAAAACTCAAAGAAAAAGGAAAAAAATATTTACCAGGCATTCTTTATCTCCAGGTAACACATTTAGAGCAAACCGCAGTTGTTTGAATTTATAAGAAGAGCACAGCTATAACCGCCGTACCTGTTTTCCAAAACAGGTCCTTGGCTCTGGCTCGCGAGGCTCGCCAAGGTCTCTTTATTTTTTCACAGACCGAGTGAGATACATGTTCAACTGCAGTGAGGGGACGCAGAGGCTGGCCCTGGAGCACAAGTGTAAATTAGCAAAACTAGAACACATATTTATAACAAGGCCAACTTGGGAGAATCTGGGTGGTTTACCGGGCCTGGCATTGTCTGCACAGGATGTAGGCGTACCTCAATTTGTGTTGCACGGTCCCCAGGGAACAGACGAGCTCTTCGCAGCAGCGGAGAGATTCATCATCTTGAAGAGCCTGGGAGTTTCGCTGCACGATTGCAATTGTGACAATATGTACGAGGATGACGTTATGACAGTCAGATATGTTAGACTTACTAAAAAAGACTCGGGACTCGAAGAGTCTGACTCTGATCACAGCTTGGAGTACACTGACGATGACACGGATTATTACGCTCACGAAGTTAATCGCAATGGCAAAAGACTCAGGCTAGTGAACAAAACTGAGCAGAGGTCCAAGATCAGGGAGTCATTGAACTCCAACCCCAGGATAACTGATGCAATGGCTTATATTTGTAAACTCAAACCTCGTCCCGGTGCGTTATCCCTTATTAAATGTGTCGAGGAAGGCGTACCATCCGGCCCTCTGTTGGGTAAGCTGAAAGAGGGGGAAGATGTCACTTTAGAAGACGGCCGCATAGTGAAAAGCGCCGATGTTCTGGCACCTGGGGATTCTGGATCAGTCATTATTGGTAATTTATGGCAAACAATGAATCAATTGCCCAGTTTTGATATGCGTTTATTTGTTATTTAATCTAGTTTTGGAGTGCCCCACGGTAGACTACCTTGAATCATTAGTGGAAAACCCCGTTTTTGAAAATTATCAGCAGTCGACTGCCGAGGAGGATAACATTCCATTCTGCATTGCGCACTTTACACCCGTGGAAGTGATGGCCGATCCACATTACAAAAAGTGGATGAATGATTTTGGCCCTGGACCAATCCATCTGGTATTGAACGAACAGAACGATTGTCTCGGGAGCGAAGCTGTTCATAGAATGCAGCACAAGCTGCATTTGCTCCATCCGACCATATTCCCATTTCTCAGTGAGCAGGGTTTTGACAAAGAGAACCCCCCAGACCAAAAAATCGTTGAAGACAACGAGGAGAAACTGGTTGAACAGTTAATAGGGAATTCTAGTCGTTCGCCGGTAGAGAATTTATATAGATTTTTTCATACGCATTTAATGACAACAAAGTGAAAAAGTACTGTTATAACGAAATCGAATGAACTAATTTTTATTGAATTTCGTAGATATCTGCGGCGAACATTGAGCCTAACGATAACACAGTTATTCAGGCCAAGACATTGCATTGCATCCATTTGCGCCCTAAGAACGGATTGGATCGCAGTCTGGAGCTAAAATTACAGCCCAAAGAGTATGCGGATGAGGCGATGAACAACGACGGGTTTCTCGATGCTCTAGCATGCCTTCAGACTGACATAAATTTGAAGATGAAAGAGCTGGGCGAGATTGCAGAGTATCCAAAATTAATTTTTCTAGGCACAGGTTCATGCGCACCTAACAAGCACAGGAACACCAGCGGGATTCTTTTTAGAATCACCGAAAACAGCAGCATAATGTTCGACTGTGGGGAGGGCACTTTGACACAGCTGATGAGATTTTATGGCAAGAGCGAGGCGTACAGAGTTCTTGCCAGCATCAAGGTTTGATATTTTATTACTTAAATTTTTTATAATCAGATGGTTGAGATTGAAATAATACCTAGCTTCAATCTTGCCTACTTTGTCATTTTGCAGGCGATTTATATTTCTCATTTACATGCCGATCATCACATGGGATTGATTGGACTTTTGAAAGCTAGAATGTGGGCAACGGAAAAACCAGCTTTTGTACTTGCACCAAAGCAGATATCTGCTTGGCTTAGCTTCTATCACAGAAGATTTGAGCCGATATTGGACAAATTCACACTAATTGCAAACGGAGACCTGACACTGAACAGCCACAATGAATTATCAACCGAAAAATGCAATAATTTATTCGCACAATTAGGAGCAAAAGATGTAAGCACGAGGAACGTCAAGCACGTGGCAAATTCTTTTGGTGTATCTGTCACGCTAAATGACGGTTTCAAAGTAACTTACAGGTCAGTAAAAGTGCACAAAGTACATACATTTACGTTCAGCGAAATTAGTCTCACATGCTTACTATGTTTGTGTTTAGTGGCGACACAATGCCTTGTCGAAGCTTGGTTGACTTAGGCCGAAACAGCGATCTATTAATTCACGAAGCTACAATGGAAGATGAGCTAGAGTCCGAGGCACGGCTGAAGTTTCATTCCACAATTTCACAGGCAATCAATATTGGCCAACAAATGGATGCAAAATTCACTCTGCTCACCCATTTCAGTCAACGGTATGCTAAGATACCTATACTTCCTGACGATGCTGGAAAAACGGTTGGCATTGCATTTGATAACATGCAAGTGAGAGTAGGAGAACTGCCTATACTTCCGCTCCTCTATCCCGCGCTACGTGTTATGTTTTCGGAAGCTTGGGAAGAACTTGATAACAAGGCTACAAGAAGAAAACTTCGATTACAATATGGTTCAGAATAGACACACCCATCATTACATACTAAGGAGAGGAAAAATGCCTTGAATGAAATGGCTTTCGTTCAAACACAAATTGATGTAGATTCCATTATTTTGTGTTCATTTGAAGAATGATTTACAACAATGCTGTTTGGCTAATTTTGAATAATATCCTTACTCATTATTATACGTTAATACGTGTAAGTAATACTACCTGATACAATTCGTGTTGATAGGTAATAAGAGCGGTAGTAAGTATTTACATGTATTACTAAATATTGTAGTAATCAAGATAACAATTCGAAGCGAACGTACCTGAAGCATTGACATGTATCCATAAACATGCCAAACAGTAAGACATGAGTGAGGTATCACAACGGTACTCTGTAACTCAGTGTGGTAACTGGGTGTTTTGTTTCGGACAGTTTGGCAAACCATAGACATGTCTGCCTGTGTGGCAAACATGTGGCAAACATATTGTACTATCCGCACCATATCACTGTGATCAGCTACCTCAGTTCTAAAATGACACATGACAGAATTTTGTTGTGCACGGGCAGGCATATGTCAGTTTTTATCTGTATAAAATCGATGACTGTAAAACTGCATTTTAACGTTACGTGAAGTGAATTTCATAGCTGCAGGAAACAGCTCGACGAATTGTCCCATCATCGCGGAAACAGCAAGGACATCTCTTTTTTTTCCGCGAACTTTTGAGATTCGAAACTAATTTTGACTAGTCTCAAGTCATTGCAAAATCAAGAAATCAGAGATATCTCTGTGGTATGTATAACATTGTTGTCCAATACAGTATACGAGCGCAAGTATTAATTCAAACTCTTCCCATTCGCAGACTTTGTAGCCAAAAGTTGAACAACAAAGACACAGAAATATGTCAAGTAAATAAATTTATGATGGATACTATAGAAAATTAAAAAGCTTGTGCAGACTATCGCCTGGGTTTTCTTTGTTGCGAAATTTTGAATCTAGGTAGAGAGTCTTTCTTAGCTTCTCTGAGAAGTGTTGTTGATGCTAGATGACATTAGCGATATATCTGTATCCAGTGATGACCAATTTGTGGCAGCAGAGTGTTTTACTGCAGTTTATTGACTCCAGGACAAACCAGTCGTAACCCCCCGAAAGGTAAGGCAGCCAGATTGTATCTGTAATATGGTATTTTTCAATCGATCATTCCGGAAATGAAAACACAAAAGCACGGGAATTTTTAAATTGTTTCTCTTCCTTCTTTCATCATGTAGCGCGTTTAAGGAGTTGATTCTGGTATTGTTCGAAATATTCAAAAAATTTTCCATAAATTCAAGGGGTTTTTTAATGCCTTACTGGTTTTTTGGACAAAAAATGTTTCGCCTCGAAATCAATTTGTATGACCCATTCAGGACTAATTAGACCCCCAGAAACGCAACAAAAAAAAAGTCCTCAAAAAGAGCGTAGAATCAACAGCACGGAAATTACGAAGGAAATCTTTCGTTTCTTGCCTATAATTCCTGATTACTTGTTTGAAGCGTATTCGGACTGCACGCAATCGATTACTCTTGCAAAATTACTTTGTTATAGTGCATCATAGAATTCATTCCAGTATTTTTCCAGATCGTCAAAATTTTGGCCCAATATCCAAAGGGGTTAGCCTTACTTTTTTGACCAAAAAATCCTCAAGTGTGTGCCTTTCCTAAGAAAATTAAGCCATCTAGCAAGCTGTTACGTGTGTTCGGTTAACTTTTAAAAAGCGTTAGGCGCACCACGCTCTTTCATTATAAGCGATATTAATTTCAAACCATTGCGCCTAGTTCGAAAGGATCAACGAATGGAAGTTTCTACGCCTTCAGTACGAAACAAAAAATTAAGTTTCGCACGTAATTCGAGCCTGAAACAATCGCGCTTCTCACAGGTTAAATGACAAGGGATTGTCCTACGCGGTTCATTCCTACACATTGCGAATTCGACTACTGGTAATTTTGTCAGGGAAATCGAATGCAAGCAGTCTAAGGTCGCTATGAACAGTGGATTAAAAGTTAAAACAGAAAAACGAACGATTTCCTCAGATCCCAGTTGTTGATATTACAATGTTTCAATCCATTTTGGGGGATTCTCGTGGTCCAATTTGTCCTGAAAGAATTAATTGAATGAATTGATTCAACGACGAAAAGTTTTCGACACGAATTGGCTGGAATAAATTTATTTGGACACTATATATCGACGTACTTTTTTTTATAATAAAACGATTACGCCTAGTGTAGACTCGGTGCGAGCAGCGATTCAAAAGTAAGAGATGAAAAACAGAAAATCTCTTTGTACGGCAGCCGTTCCTCGTTTAGCTAGTTGAGAGAGCCTCACTTTCCGTGATCTAAAAAACATTGACTCAGCTGCACTTACCGAAAAATTACTCATCCTCGGTTGCAAAGCCGTGATGTCTAGGCATAGTCTCGATGTGAAAATCGATTAGTTCGAGAAAATTACTATGTATCATAGACGATGGTTCAATTATTGGATATCGCGTCTTGTGAGTTTCTGAGATACAGACTAGTCTGTAGCCGCACCTTGTACGGCGCTCGATCGAATAAGTTCCATTCATTATTGGAAGAAAACATTTTCTTACATCTTTCTCTACTACTTTCCGTATCAGGAAATGATTGCTTTGCTAATTAGGTGAATGTCTCAATACTGTAGTTTAATTGCATAATATTTAGAGCACAGTGGATATTTTTTACACGTGGTATTGCTCGGAAATAACCGTGCTAATCCCATAACTCGCAAAAATAGTGAAATTTTATTAATAGCGACTATAATGATAATCAAGTATTATGATACGCATTGAACATACAAAGTAACAATCTATACAACCCGCTCAATTTTCATATGAAGTATCAAATGGTTTTACGGAACGATTTGTCTTATTCTCGTGTTCATCATCAACATTGGTATTAATTGTAGTAGAAGTGGATAATGCATAGTGGATATTGTATTGATGTATTTACACGAAAGAGAAATTTTGTTGCATAAGAAAACCAATCCTGAATATAATTACGATAGCATAGACATCAAGTAAGTTCTAGAGTCTTACAAAGTAAAATACACCAGTAATCAGTATTATGATTAATATAATCTATCATTTGCGTGACTGTAAAGGGAGATTGACCGAAATAATAGCAAATTTAGTAATAATAGTGACAACAACAACAATAATAATAATAATAATAATAATCACAAACTCTCTTACCGCATAAATAATAAAGAAATATTCTTGGGAATTCTCCGAGGTTTAGAAGTTATCATTTCGGCAAAATGACAAAGTTTCCTTATTAGTAGCATACTGCGTAATATGTATCCGATTATCTATATTGTCGAAGCTAATTTTTTCGTACGTAGGTATAAATTTATGTAACTATATACGGGGGCATAGAAAAGTATGAAAATTTCGTTGGTATCACGTACAAATGGTTTTTGTCTTTGTCAAAAGAAATGGTCACTTTGGGCGATGACAGTTAATTACACGAAATATTAGCTGTCACAGAAAAAGCGCGTATGTGGCTTCGTGGTAATCTACATTGTCAGGTGGTGGGCCCAGGACAAAGCAACAAATGAAAAACCAGAGCTTGTAAATCCTATACCTATATTAGTATTCATATCCAATTTCACCGTAAGCATTGGAGATGAGACCTGAATTATAATACCTCGTTCTCTTCTACTTCTTTCAATAGTTATTGCCCATCAAAAATGTGTAACCGTACCGACACATATGCTATATATTAATTACAATAAGTATAGTAATGATGATGACGGTGCTGATGATAATGATGACGATGACGATGACGATGATGATGATGATAATAATAATAATATATAATAATGATAATAATAAAAATGCATGTATGCGCGGTATAAAATCGTCTCACCTCCCCCAATTCCTTGCATACAGCTTTGTGCGCGTATACTGCGGTATGAAATTCGAGGAAAGTATGTGGAAGTGTTGTACATACGACATTGTCCGTTGTTGGTAATGCTTTTGATATAGTTTCTTTCATACGTATAATCAGTCGCGGAGACGAACGACGCCGAGATACGCAAAGAATGCATTCTTGTATATTTGATAATAATATGGATAATATTAATGGTCGCGTACTACACGCATTAGAATTCCCACTTTGTCGCCGATTCGTAGTCCGTGTCACCAAGGCGAAATACCCCATTCTTACCAGCCGAAAGGTATCTGCCATCCGTCGACTTGATGCAAATGCGCGACGGTTCTCGCAACTCGAGATAAAACCCGTCAGACGGCACGTCAGCGTCCGACGTTACTCCCTCGCTGTCCGCGTGCCAGTATTTCCCATTTTGGCCTGCGAAAAAATGCACGTTTTAGCATCCGGCACAATTGCGTCATCCTTGAACGATAGTCGATGAAACAAGAACTTGGGATTTCAGGAAACCTTTGAATCGGACGATGCCGCGGTCGCACCGTTCGACGCGAATCGTCTCGTAGGAGGCCTTGTTGCACTCGAGTTTGGGACTGGCGTTACTCTTGAGGCCGACGAAGCCCTGCTCGCATCGCAGGACTAGAACGGGCCTGTTCATCAGGTAAAAGTAGAACTTGCTCGCCTCCGAGTCCCCGGCGGCGTCGGCATTGGCGTACAAGTGTCCGGACCGCTTTGTGGCGAGGAACTTTCCGTTGTTCGCTCGGAGGGCGACGGTGCCGTCGGCCTCCTGCCACACCAGGTCGAACAGGGCGTTCGACGACCGCTTGTGGTCCGAGGCCTGGATACCGCCGCCGGCTTCCAGGGTCCAGTAACGGTCCTGCATCGTTCTAAGGTACCATCTCTTCGTCGCTCGGTCGAACTCCAGCTGGAACGTCTCGTGGCCCGATATTTCGTCCTGATTTGCCGTCACGTCTACCCCTGTGGCAAGTCAAGTTCCACAGTGTAATAATATTGCATTAAATTAATATTGCAATCTTCAAGCGGTATATTGTATATTATATATTTAACAATGAAATATAGGTGTCGTTATCAAACAATCGCAACTATCATTGACCTATAAGTATTTTCCAACTGAATTCATCGTCAGCTGTTGCGGGATGATCTAGGGTTGTAACTCTGTACCTTTTATTACACGCATCGCAGACCCACCGGCAACGGAATTACCGAAATACTACGATCGATGCAGATATTTACTCACGCTGTCTCTGAATCCGATTCAAGGGACCTTTGGTCACGCGAATGCTTTGCGGATTCGAATACGAAAAATCGAATGAGACAGACTCGGTGTCAGAAGCAGAAGTGTCTAAACATTTTATGCAGAATCTAGCTGCAAACCTTGATTCTGTTTTGAATCGATGGAAATTGGGAGAGAACACGACAAATCGACACGATGACCAATCTTGCGAATTGGAACGGAAATGGAAACAGTTTGCGACGATTGAACAGCCTGAGGATCGAATAATCTCTGGAGAAGCTATTTGAAAAATTTATCCAAGCATGGAAGATCCAATAATAGTCCACCTCAAACCAAAGTGGCGAGGAGGGCGAGACGCGTAAAAATTGAATTTCATGCAGGTTTCCAGATTCTTATAGAGTAATTAATACCCAAGCGTAGCTCGTACATACAGTACTTCATTACAGTTTGCGTGACGCCGGTACGATATCCCGCATACCCATGTACAGATTACGCGGCCAAGAAGAAACCACAAGAGAAAGGAAACGGCACCGGAAGTGGAACCGGCCGTGATTTCCGGAACAGCCGGCACGCATCGCTGTTATAATCTCGCAAGACTAATTGCGTAATCTGCATTTCGTACAATTATGACACAAAAATCGGCGCCTTTTCCTCTTTTCCAAACTGGCAGTATTCGTTATTCAATTTTCACGACGAATTGTAATATTACATGTAAGTGCATTTGAAATTACTATAAAGGACTCCCCGGGACTGTATAGAATTGCTGTAATTGAAGCTGTAATATTGGTAAAAATTATTGGAGAGATAGAAATAGCAGGTTCTCAACGTGATGAATTAAAACTGCGTTGATCATTTCTGAAATAATCAATCGAAATTAGTGAAGAATAGTTGAAAGTGGTCAAGTTTGATTGAAGTTGCGGGTACGTGCAGAGCGAGAGGTGAGGAAAATCCTCACAGAATGAGAATAAGAATGAAAAGGTAAAGACATTCCATGTCCTGTCCTAGAACGGCGCGAGCTCACACACACATGTACACATTATTACATATTTCAACCGGTTTGAACCGAACCCGAGTACCGTCCGACGTGAAGAATTCAGACCTTGTCCAGCGAGCGTCCGTGCCGGCTACAACTTGCAGCGTACCTTCTTGTAGGTACAGAGTACTGCATCGTAATGCCTTGCCGTGTTTTTATGCCGAGCTATACGTATCCGTATATAGTACATACATATACACAAGATGTATAAGGTGTGAGGTAACGAGGAGACTAGAGACCGCCTATAACGAAGCTTTTCACTGTAAAACGGGATATCGGCTAAGGTTGTCGCGCGGTCGAGATCGTGCTCCAACGTCAATGGAACTCGACACCCTAAACAATTCATTCTTAGCCTCCGCTCACGCTGCGACCGGGAATGTTCGTTTTTGAAGAAAATAGCGTTTCTCATCGACTGTTTTAGTTCGCTTCCTTTCGTTGCGTTTCCAAATGTAATCGCATAATGGGCAACGGAAAGTTTTGAAAATGAATGCAGGGATATCTCGTACGCATCCTGAATAAGATCTTAAATTGATTTCAATGCCTTATCATGCATGAAAGAAATTGAGCCATATTTTACGATATTGGGCATTGCGTATAGTATACAGATAAATGACGAGGAACGAGTGTGAAATACCATTTTTAGAATAATGTTTTGCAATTTGATTGGGAGACATTTTTTTGTGAAAACGCCGTTGAAAATTTGAAAATTAACGTTGTACGTGGGTGTATTCACGATCGTCACGTTCTCTCGCACGTCATGTTACTATAAGTATTTTATATTATACTTTAAAAATCGTGGCGTAAACGACGTAAAACCAAATTCGCGGGATGCCGCGATGCCGATCATTTCACGAGCTCTGTAATGAATAACGAATCAATTATAACGGGACTTCTCAAGACCTAGGCATGACGAAGATTGCAAAGAAACGCGGAATTCGTTTTGATAGACACAGAGAAACACTCAAATCGTTGATTCAAATTCCCTTCGTTAGACTGTGGATTAATTGATTTCCTTCATACATAATGATATATCAATAATATCATATAAAGACATTGTTAAATTATGACTGTTCTTCTTTCCGCGATTGTTCTTAATAATGGTAAATTAGATCACATTCAATGTTTTATCCAAAATATACCTAATTAAATGCGCCTGATACTCGGCTGCGATAAAAGTTTTGAATCTGTGTTGGGCCAGCGCAGGATGAACGCGCAATTAATTAGTATCCTGGCGGCGTAGGGACGTGGGATGAACACCGCGGAGTCATGAATTTTTCATACATCAACTTCCGGCCTCTGTCCGCTCTGGGTTATAAATAAATACACGCTGTATCTCCACGTATCCATCCCTACACGTATATAACGTAAGTAACTATTGTGTACGAACTTCGGCGGGTTTGAAAATTATAGTCGATTGATTGATTGATTGATTATTTTGCAGCAGATTAATGCAACGCGGAGAATTATTCACGCAAAGTGACAGTAATGTTGATAAAAGAATGCAGCCGCGACTCCGGTGATACACGGTCTGAACACTCGCGTACGAGAGACGTGAGCTTCGATATTATATGCAATAACGATTAGCTTCGATCGGAACACGGATGTAATCACGTGATTCAGCGAGGCAACGACGTTGCTCGGATATCACGCATCATTTCTTATCTCGATGAGGAGAACAAAATAAAAAAAAAAAATGTGAATATTGTGCAATCGTTCAACTCTCCGGGATTACACAAGTCGACCCGTAAGGATTTACTGCACCGCGAGATTCACGTATCAATTGTTGCGTCAAATTTATCACCAGCATATATAAGCCACTTGATAACGTAATTTATTGTTTGTTATTTTATTTTTTATCCCTACAAATCGCAAGTATGAGAAATCGCAATGCGAGGCGGAACGCGGGAGAAACAAATTTCTGTTTAAAACCCGTGCAATAAAAAATTGTAAAACTCTAATTGTTTCGCAGAAAAAGGTACACTACGTCAATTAGGTCTAGCGCATAATTCACCCCGTCTATGATCGGATTCGAAAATCACCGAATTTGGTACCCGTCCTTCGGCGGACTCTGTATGACGTTGCATTAGAAGGAGCTAGGCGGCAGATTACAGTTGGGCATACTCGTATACCTATTCACCCTTGTATACATCGGGTATATAAGCCGTCTAGTACGCGCTAATCAACAATAGACCGAGGTATATTATTCCCTTCGTCTTATAGTTTCTCTGCGTGTGTATGCGCAGAAATAACGTATAACGATGCAACGATACTTTGCAGTTGCAACGAACCAGTGCAGTTCTTCGAAGACACCTCACACAACAACGAACCTATACGTATACGTATACGTATGTAGACATGTATTACGTATAGTTAAGGCGTTTATCTGTACTTATGAAGATTATATGTATAATCAAGGAACGCGGTGGACAATAAATGGGGCACAATAAATGTGCACTGTGCGCACATTTCTCGGAACTCTACTTGACTGCACTCTGCAATAAGTTGTAATTTAAACGAGTTTCATGCTAGCGGCGCACGAATGAAACAGGATCAACTGTGAAAGAAACAATTTTCACGATCGCTTGCGGATCTGTGTCCCGATTTTTCTGTCTGGGCGAATTTGTCATATTGAAAGTCATTTCTTGCAAGTAGGATTTTTCTTCGCTATTGAAAACTTGTGTAAAACTATACATTCAATCACTATCGTGGTAGTCATTATCATCGTCAGTCTCCATCTTCCTTTCGAGTTTCCTCGATTTCGCTTCAATTTTCATCATTTCAACTCGGATTAAATGTTCTTGGCCGTCTTGTTTCCATCAATGTTTTTCTTTTCTTCACTACTTGGGAAGCCATTATACTACCAAGTCAAACAAGACAATTTGAACTCCGTCGTGGAACAAACAGGATGGACAATGGGGCGGAAATATAAATGTAGCCTGTCGGTTACTTGTGGGTTTCGGCCGACATACTGTATCGTTCAACGATAAGAGATAGCCGACGGAAGGGAGACATCACGGAAGATGAAAATGACTAGTGTTTTTTCTACCAGAGGACTTTATTCTAATCCTCGTTCGTTTACTTTTTTTTCACTTGCCTGTTTTCACCCGAAGGTATCTTGAAAATTGTTTCTCTCATTACAACATATTCATTGGTAACCATTGTTAAATTTATAAAAGCGAGCGAAAAAGTAAACGAAAGAAAAAAGACCCTCACGTGTATAGTATAAGAAAGACCTCGATTCAAAGCGAATGATACATTGTCAATTTTCGAAGCGTAGAAATATTTCCGATATAAACGAGATGAATAAATAGCCAGATTTTGGAAAAACTCACCCTGCTTAACGGATACGTAGCGGTGATTTAACGCAGCGACGAAAGAAGCCTGCGGCAGCGAATCCTCAAGCGAGAAGAGTTCGTCGCGCGTAACGGTGTTGGATCTGGACTTGAGTACCGCCTTGCTGCCGATCGGGGCCAAGTAGGCACCGCTCACGTCTCTACAATGGCATAAAGAGAAAAATGAAATTCACAAGCTTAAAATAATTCATCTACAATAACGGGTTGCTTCGATCTTTTATCCACCTGAGGGCGAGCATCCCCGCGTGGAATTCAGCGGCATACAAACAGTCGCGAGTGCAGTAGTCGAGCAGCTTTCCGTCGCGAGCCAAGTACTTGTTGTTGCAGGTATGAAGAGCGTAGTGTCCACCGATACCGGCCTCGCTTCGGGTCGAGTTTCCATCCGTCGTACCTGCGTCAGGCATTGCGGACGGTCTGAATTCCAGGGTGAATAAGGTATCCTCGCCCCACGGCACCGGGGCATCGACGTGGATCTCGTCCTGAGCCGCGCTCAGGTGAGCGAAACGCTTACGGCCCGCTGATCTCAAGTTCACCTGCGGCGCAGCGATCATGATTATTCACGCGCAACGAGGATAAATGTCCGGTACGGGTGTGATATGGGCGTAGAGCATTTCGTCGAGAGGTTGTGTATGTCGTCGGGTGAAATTCGGCCGGAACGCCGTAGCTACAAGTTCTTTACCTGAGGTCGAGCGGCAAGGTGAACGAGCCAGTATTCGGCGTTGCCGGGAACCTTGGCCGTGCATTTCAGCTCATCCTGACTCGAACCGAGGAAGTAGCCCCTCTGAATGTTCCTCAGAGCCCATCTGCCGCTTCCTGGACCGAGGAAAATTCATCGAATCAACCATATGCAGGATCGGGAACTTGGACGCGAGCGTCCGCTTCTCGCGTATTGTTTAGAATACTGTGTAATATGCTTGGACGGCGAGCCAAGCCGGAATATAGTGTAGTGAAGCGTCTGTTCACTTTCACACCGCGATTTCCAATAAATTAGAACTGTTACACGAGACTGACAACGAACGCACCGTATATATAAATCAATTGCGATTACTTTTTTTTTTTTCTAATTTGCAAACGTGCGATAATACATACAGTTGTAAATACGAGTCACACTGCCGTTATACGCAGGGGATTGCTCGTCGACTTTGCCGACGAATTTCGAGATGCACGGCTCGTTAGTTTTATTCTCAGCGCTAAACGGCTATAGCCGCAGCGCGGGTATACAACGTTTTCACGCTGGTGCAGAATATTTGCCAGGTGTTTCTCTCTTTTCACACCTACCAGCAGGAGAATACTGTAGACGGACGGGCCACGGCCAATACTTGACTTGAGCATGATGCCTGTAATTCAACAACAGACTCAACATCCTTTTTCATATATGTAATTTTTTTTTTCTCAATTCACCGACGACCGTTCGGTCTCTTAACCGACCGCGATACCGATTCGTATGCGACAATCGCGACGCTATAAACGTCCCTTGTATACGGTCGTATAAGGATAAAACGACCCAGCAGCAATCGATATTGATGCGCGTCATCTGAAACTAATCTGTAGAATGCACATAGAACGGAGTCAAATAAAATTGCAGTTGCGGCGTACCGTCAGACGCGACCTGGATTTGAAAGGCACATCCAGGATCGGCGGTGTCCTCGGCCTCGCAAGTGACGTTGCCGAACTGATCGACGGCCAAGTAACGGTCGAGATGAGACCGCAGGAATACTTGTTGCTCGCTTCCCTCCAACGTCCACAGCTGCTTCTTCTTCAAACTTGCACCGTTCGCGTTTATCTTAAAACCGAACGTCTCCGCCGTCAGGTACTTGAACTGTCCGTTTATCAAACCCACCTGTAGTCAAGTTTCAGCAACAATTTATACATACATTTTGGTACGGCAGATAATACGGAAAGGCGAGAAAATTAATTCAGGAAGAAACGAATCCAGCTACATAAAATAGCTATTCTCCGAAGCAGTTTTTTAAAATCTTTCGGATTTTTTCCTGATCTTTCGCCATAAGTTTCAACGAGAAGGTAGAAAAAAATATGAAGAACGAAGACTGGAAACTAACCGTCCAGCCAGTCCGGTCGACACCGTTATCGGAGCTCCCGTTTTCCGAGCCGTTCGTTTGCATGGTGCAGAGAAGTCTAACGGATCGTCGCAGTCGAGGTTTCCGTTTCCCTGATCCGACGGAGGCTCCAAGTTGATACGGAGATATCTCAGTTAGGTATCGCCGATCGCTCTCCGATTTCGTCGGTTGTCGTCGGAGGGTGTAGTCGCGCTGGTTACTGCCGGCTCTCCGTTTTGGTGAATTTGGCAGCGTATACTCGCTCGCACTTGTATATTCCGAGTAAATGTCTGCGAACAGGGATGCGAGAAACATTGTATCGGTACGGATATTAATCCATCGTACAGTTTTTCATAGGCTTAAATATATTTTTCAATCACGGTACCGAAATTTCGAAAGTTGCAAATCTCAATCCAAGAATGCATTCGTGGTCAGACTTATGAATAGGATGCTGCAAGAATCTCTGTATAGTAACGCGGAGTAAACAATTTTATGCCAGCAATGTTCGATATTGGAAAATTATTCCAATTTTCACGAAAACTTGCGATTCGAGGTATAATTATAGAAATTTATTGTCAATATATTTATAGGCAGATACTGCAACAGAGGTTGAAGAATTTTACGCAATTCGGGGTTGCGAGGTGGGTGTGGTGCGGTTCGAACATTTTCCCGGGTTATTGATTTCAAGGACAAGGCCGGGATTGCCGGCTGGCGGGCGAGCCGGCTGCGTCGGACAGCGACGAAGTGGTTCTTCGTACAAAATGTCCCCCCGCATATTCGTAGTACAACTGGGTATACAGGGTGGTCGGTTTCAACAAGCCCAGGTGAATATGTCAAGAACGAAAGTCGCGTGTCGATGGCGAAAACAATTACCACCAACGGTTCGTCCAGCATTACTCTGGAGAAAATTACAAAAGTAGAGAAATAATTTCAAGTTTTTGCTATTACGTCTTTGAATTTTCTTTCGATCACGCTATCAGCGGCATATGTCCAAAGTGCGTGTTCCTTGTCTGAAACCAAAGTTTATACTCGCGAGATCCTGGAGGAGGTCCAATCGACAAATTTAATAGTCAACGTATATCGGCATTATCTTTTTTAGTTTTTGAAATACTCGACGGTGATAATGCAGGTACGTGCATGCATACACGAACGAGTGTTCTCATTGTCAGTATTAAGCGGCGAGCAGCTCCGTAAAACGAACCAAATTAAAATTCATTCAATATACGTAGGATTTCTGATGACAGGAAATACCAAGACGTTGTAATTCTAATCCGCTTGACCGTTGAAGCCTAGTCATAAATCGCTTGGAATACCGCTACATGAGGTGATCGCGCATCGGTATCAAACTTACGATACGTATTATACACGGAAAAGAAGCATCTATAAGTTCTACGTAATCAAGTTTCCCATCGTGCACCATACTCTCCCTGGTTTTATTTCGTTCTTTTTTTGTCTTCAAATTTCCATGTACTTTTATATTTCCCATATCTCATCGTGATACGTTTACACGGGTGGAAGCTGAAATGACGTTGCGGAATTCCCATATCGACGCGGGTCAAGGGCGGACGAACGGGCGGAAGGAAGCAGCGTCGACGAAGGACGAGTTCCGGGCCAAAGGCAGGGACAGATATAAGCTGAATTCGCACAGTTCGTGACTCGTTTATTGATCCCCCGCGGACGTGGATTCTCGCGGTGGGAAAAGCGGAAGAGTGAGAACGTCGCCAATAATCATGCAACGCAAGAGATAGTTTCACGGGCGTGCAAAAACTTGCAGCAGAAAACCCGGGGACTCGATTGTCCGATGCTCTGCACGACGCTTCAGCGTTTATCGTTCTCATTCGTGTACGCTTGTTTTTGTTCAATAAGATATGTCTCACAGAGAAAGCAAAATACGATCTCGAGGCATGGAAGTATTCCGCCCCTATGTGTATAAGCGTTATATCTTCATCATCAACATATTCTCCATAATCGATAAGTTGACGCTACGGCAGGATCTAGCGATCAAGCACTGCGTTTGGTCTTCCTTGGATTCGGTGTAGGCCATATTTAGAAACGGTAGATGCGAGCCTCGCTAAATATAGAAAATGTGAGCCAGTAACATCGTGTGCATGTAGCATAAGGTATACGTGAAAATGTGTGTACGTTCGATGCTAGTAGCGCGTGTACGAGTTGCGACCCAACACGGACGGCCTTTGAAGGCGCACGCGCCACACATTTACAGTGCGGTGGTAGTGGTGGCGGTGCTGCTGCAGCGCTTTGGCCAGGCCGAGGTCAAGGTTTTCGATTTTATACCGAAAAAGATCCGACTTCTATTCCGTTCCTTTCTTCTCTTTGTCTTGTGAGATTGCGGCGGAAGTTCATTGCTCGTGAGAACCGAAACTCGAAACCGGGTACGATAGGTATACTCACCGTGACGATTACACCGGGTACAGTGTGTTAAACTGCCTCGCAAGTACAATAAGTAGATATAAAGAACTTTGAAACGTTGCAGTCTGAAGTACCCTCGCCTTCCGCTGACCGTCGATCAGGCTTACAATTAGCCGAATGTCGATGGACACGGTATATTGTTGTACGTATAATTTGTATCTAAGTGATCGCGAAAAAACAAAAATATATCACCATACCGGAGTGATTGTAGACTAGGGCGCGGGCGTAGTGGAAGAATTTCATCTTCTTCGTCATCTTCTTGCCGGCTTTTACGCGCGGATTACGAGAAGCGTCACTCGGAAAACCCACGCGAAAGAACTTTTTTATGGGATTGCGTCTTCAGGTTCTTACAGTTAGACGATCGTTAAATTTCAATTCTAATTCAGACACTCAGGGTTGTATACGAAGTCTTAATCACCGTATAACAGAGTCGTACAAGCATAGATTACCCAAAAGTTGCATTTAGTATTACGAGACCTATAATCGTCGAAGATCGTTCAAATATAATGCAGGTCGTCCAGAACGTCGAAGACGTGGTCGTGTGAAAGAATTCTTTCGAGCGGATTTTCAGAATTTCGAACTACAACTATTCAGCCTGACAAATGGGTCTGGAAATGAGATTTTTTTCTCGCTCCGCCCTGTTACACGGAATTTGGGAAGTCGATTCGCGGCTGTGCAATTTCCCAGAGTGTAATATAAAAAATACCCACGAAAGCGGAGCAAAGAGGCGTGTCTGGTATAAATGAGAGCCGAGAGCACCGTAATCACTAATCGCTATTGCAGGAGTCAAGTAGGTACAAGTTTCGCAGCAGCCGCGCAGGAGGACCGCCGCCTGTCGAGTTCCCACATGCCTAATCGGATCACGATCGACACGTAAGACGTTTGAAAATGAAACATATCGGCGCAAACGATATACAACATCCACCCGAGTCGTGATAATAATGAAAGAACGAACAGAGTTTCTACAGCGTACTTCGTCGGCTCTGCTCGACGCTCGTTTTCGGATTTCCAGCCGTTTCGTTCCATTTTCACACCCTCTACATTACTACCCGGTGTGCTGTAGGTTCCCGGCGCGGCTCGGGGTTGGTCCCCCGCCGCCCCGGAATGTGACGTTACGTTCGACGCGCCACTCCGAAACAGGCAGACGAACGAGGGGAGAGTGACTCACCCGCCCCGCGTTGAAAACTACGCGAGTCAGCGTCGTCGGCCGTCGCCCATCTCGGCAGCCGTCCGTGCGGACCAAAGGGTGGATTCTTGGCATAAAAACACTCCCCGGGCCCAGAGGAGACGAGAGGAGAGCGCCAAGTACGCGTGCCGAACGATCTCCGATTGTGAGTTCACCGTAACCCCGCCGGCACCCGTTGAATAGGGACAAAAATATCGAAACAAAGGCTCAACTAGCGACACGAAAATGAGGTGTAAAATCTGTCACCTCCTAAATTTATTTTCTTCCGTATCATTTCTTACAACAGCTATTCCACTCTCTGGGAGGGGTTGCAGAGCGTGACACATTGCAGTACAATGCAAATTTCTCCCCCGCCGCTGTTCGTAAGAGCAGGCAGAGCAGGCGTTCACTAATTTGCATCTACTGTTTGCAAAATTTTACAACTGATTCACGCTAATATCAGCCTCGATCTCGCGCAGGAATACCATCCCGAGAAACGTTGAGTTCCGAGTGGGATGAAGTGAGGTATTAAATTTTCACGCGTATCACGCCCTTGACTCTCCACTCTACGTTTGCTGTCATTTCCCACAGATTTCCGCTATCGGTATAGTCGCCTATAATTAATAATTCACGCAACGACCGCACGATAATTGTTTACTCCGGTGTACGTAGACACCGAGAGTCAAGGTACCGTGCCGGCAACCGGTTCCACCACGGGGGCCGAGCAAACAATCAATTTACAATAACGCAATCGTTACGACGTTTACGTTCAAGTAATTACAATTATAACCCGTGAAACACGCGCAGCACCATCATTGAAGACGCACGAAGTGCCGCTTACCGCAGTCACGTGATCAATGTGCACAATTTATACGGTACATTGTTAAATGGTATGATTATTTATCATTATTGAAACAATTTCCGTCCTTCGCAAAGCTTACGGCGCCAGTTAGGTGTCAATGGGATTCGGTTATCGAATGACGAGTGGCTTACTCACCTGCCGATCACGATTCAGTCAGCGCCTCCGTGATGTCGCCAAAATTCACGTCCCTGTGTACGTATGTGATCGACAACCGTCCGTGACCGAAGCAAGTACGGTACCAATGCCTAAGGACCTCGCTACGCGACGCTCGACTCGCGACTGAGCCTCTGTCTGACGCTGCCGGAGAAGGGTGGCAACACATGGTGGTTCCACCGTGTGGCAATATCATGGCAACGAGAGTCTACCCGTGATCCTTTGCGCCGCGATTCCTGGCCAATCAGCGGACTCCCTCGCCACCTCTCGACGACGTCCGAATTTTTGGACGCCGCGTCGATCTACGATAAGACTGATCGCTTTTTTACACTTGAGAAATACTTATGAAATAACTTTTCGATGCCAATTTGTGAGAAAACCCGTAAACCGAGGCACACATTTATTTTCACATGCATTAAAGAAATACAGAGAACACTGTGTGGCGCGATTGTACCTCATAGTTCCCACCATACCATGGTGGAAGGATTGCATTATAATACATCCACAATGACCATGACCGTTCAAACGTCACAGGTATAATACGTTGTGATGATTGAACGCGGGACCGTGATTTAATTGATTTACTCGGAAAATTTCACTCGAGTATAACAGTAATATGCCGCACGGTCTATGATCGAGAGGATAGGATTAGGTATATTCTGTTAAGAAATCATACGTGTGTCGTTAATACCAATTAAACAACAAATGCGCGGCCTTAGCACGAATTAATTTAATCTTCAACAGGCGATGGCCTTTCGAGCGCATCTAATTGGACTCTACTGTATAATTTTTAGGAATCATGGTCTGTAAATTTTCAGGTCGCTCGCAAATCTTTTACAGCTAATTCTCAGCATTAATAGTCACTGCGCTGATTCTGGAGTCGATGAATATTCACAATTAAAGGCGATTCATTTATAATACACGACACCGGCCGTGTATGAAAAAGTGAAGGAATACACGGACCATACATGTACACACTGTGTATTCAATACGTGGTATAATGGTTAATTCTCAATCGTATAATATCTATAAGCTGGGGCTAGAACTTTATCGCATATACCTATGTTATGAAAACAGGATGACGTTGCAGATGTTAACATCGCGTCCTTTCCAAACGGCCTATCTTTTTTTACACCCGAAGCCAGCCAGGGGGTCGTCGGATGCTGTTGGTTCATTAAGATCGGTTCAGAATTTGATTCGTACTCGTTGTAATGTGACGCATCGAAAGGTTTTCGAACATGTCCTCAGCACTGCACAATTTTAGAAACGAAGAAAGAATACGTTTGAATTGAAAGTTTCGATCCGGTCGGATATACGTACCTCGCGTGTAATCCCGAAAAAGAGTTCTAATCTAAGTGATTATCTGCCATCGCTTTGTGCCCCGTAGTGTTGGATATTCTCAACTCGGGTCCGTTGAAAATTTCGATCCCTCAAATAATTGTAATGAGCGACTCGCGATGTTCTTCCGAAAACCAATGGAATAACCTGTAAGAATTCCGATGGATCGCAATAACTGACGCGCGTTTCGTATAGTTATAAGTCGCCTGCGGGAACAAACAAGTTTTCCCTCGTAATTGTAGGAGGACATTCGTGGCTTTTCCACGGTTTGCTTTGCAGGGAACGAGATGTTCTCCACACAGGTGAGGTTCGTACAGCGATGGACGGCCCACTCGTTCGCTGGTGTGACCGAGGTCTCGGAGCCAGCGTCCCTGATTGTCAAAACGGAAAATGATCTTCCACGATACCCTGACGCTTGTTGGGCAACTTTATGCAGAAATGGGTCCTTGGAATTCGGAACTTGTGCGGCAGTCACAGATCTTAAACTCCTGGAAAACTTGCTTCTGTCATCGCTGATCGTCCGCGATTCGCTTCCGGTCCAATCGGCATCGTTGCATCCGCTGCTGTTGGTTATACCTACAGAAATAATTCCAAACTAGTCGATCACCATCGCAACTCGCCATGTCCTTGCGAATCAGGGAGGACGAAAAGAACGTGAGTATTCTATGGACTTGAGCCTGTGCGTTGCGTCGATGATTCGGTCGTATTTTATTACGGTGTGGCCGCAATTGTACAATTTTGTCATGGTAGTGCGTGATCGAATCTTATTGTTTGCCGCCAACCTGCCGGCACATAAATTACGGAACCGAATTTTCAGATACCCGCTATTCTCACCGTAATCGCCAGAAATACGCCAAGTCTTACCCTCGGGTACAAAATTCGAACCGCGAGTTCGGCTGCGGGATCGAATTACCGAAATCGCGCTAGGAACAATCTGTCGCCGATTTAGGCCGCCACCTGAGTGCGGTTCGAAGTTTGCATCGACTGTTGTACTGACGATTTATGCAGCTGCGTGTGATAGCGGAACCTACCGTAGGTTCGGACCGTTTTCAGGAGCTTGAATACCGCGTAGTAACGAAAAGTGACTGCAGTTTTATAAGTTTTTCATCGGCTAGATTATCATACGTCGAAGAATGTTCCACCGGGCCTTCACACAGCTTTTAACCAGTATTGCACTCCTCGATCGCGGGTTCCGTTTCCGGTGCTGGTGTCGAACGCGCCGAGCAGCTCTGCCGAATGGTATCATCTTCCGGATCCCCTGTGACCAGCGGTCGACGCCCAAGTTGCCCGGTTTTAAACTATCAAGTTATGCGGAGATTTTCTGCTGTCTTTGGTCCGGCCAAGATTCACCTTAAAGACTCTTCTCCCTCATCCGGAAGCTCAGGACCGAGTTAGTCGTAGGCTAGACGCGTTGTGATTCCTCGCCGACGATGCAGTCGCCCTCGACAATCTTCTATAAGTTGGTTATATTCCCAGTTCATCCCAGGTGCGGTGCAGCCGTTATGCTTGGTGCGTTTAAACTGAGAGTGCTCGAACGACAGGGGTTAGTCCAAATTTTCGACGTCTCCGTGACATTATTACGCATTTCGGGTACAGCCGAGCGATTTTATTCGCTCCATGTTTCGATCATTCTATCGTGGGACATAACGAGAATCCCCTCCGCGATTGTTCTCGATCTTTGGCTCTTCGCACATAGTTCCTTGGTTCTCCGTTCCATATTCATGCGTAGCGATTCAGGAATTAATTGAGTGGACGAAAAAAGCCCGATGCGGGGATATCTACGAAAATATGTGTGTATTTCCGATTAGAAAGAGCGAAGAAAAGATCGAATAATCGAGGGAAAAAGCTCACAATCGTATGGATATTTCGATCAAATCTGAACAGGCTTCAAGATGTACAAAGTTGTCGGCATATGTATATCTTATGCAAACGGACAATATCTTATCATGACAATGATGATATTACGACTATAAATTATAAGATTATGTATCGAGAACAAAGTCAAAGACATTAATCAGCCGAACATGAACCGATAGTGTGTTACACTGTGCACAGTTTGAAACCTTAATGCGCAAAGACGTAGTTTCTTCCGTGCAGTAATTAACCAATTGCAATTTCAAGGAAACCCACGGCGCAGAACTGGGGCCCTGTGGGTGTGCGTTTTATAAGTAGTTTTCGAGAACAGGCTAACTGGACCTGCCCCGACGGCTAGATGTAACTTATTTGCAAAGGACTCGTGCAAATAAGGACGCCACAACCCAGATTTCAAGCTTTGAATTTTACATATTATCGCGTTAAACGATGCAATGAAATAAATATTCCGTTTCCAGGTAGGTTCGAAGTGAGTAAAGCGGCTCTACAATCGGGTACCATTACCCATATGAGTGCAATACTGCGAGAAACATAAAAATCATACATCTCCGTTAGGAGTTTTGCCAGAGGCAAGTAGAAAACGGGACTCCTAGTTGGGAATTGGAAGAGTCGAGTTCGCTGACCGAAGTCGGTACAGCCAGAGTAATGGCTTGCTGTCCGGCAGGTAAGTATGTATGTATGCATGTATGTATGTATGTATGTATGTATGTATGTATGTATGTATGTATGTATCCGCATACACACAAGCTGGTGCACCTTGATGCTTCTTTGTAGCGTGTGAATTGACCGTGACGATTCTTGAAAAGCACCGACGGCACATACGACAAGCATCTAATGAAATTTTACGCAGCGATTGAAATCGAACTGACGATGAATCGGCTTATGAAACTATTCTTCCCGTGTCCCTACAAATTCGTTTATCCCCTCAATTATTGTCACTAGCCGGTTATTGGAGGTTCGAAATCTGTCGAAGAAATTTATACGTCATAATATTGTTGCACAGTGCAAGAATTTCATAATTATTTATACATGATAAATGAATCGTATACTGTAAACACTTAATATATACAGAGTGTGTTGTTGCAGATTGTCCTTATCTCTGAGTAATTTGGACTGTCACCGCATCAAGTTTCATTGAATGTTATTATATCTTTTTTGTAGTGGATCAGATAGGACAGGGAAGATAGTTTGACAGGTCGTGTGGTCCATGTATCATCGTTATACAAAGTGATCGGTTTTTATCGTCTCAGGCGAATGTTTGAAAAATAAAAAGTGGTATGAGAAAACTTTCATAAGAAACTTACGAGGTATTTAAAGAGGAAACATAATGCTGATATGGCGTGGCTTATGGGTTTCATCATTTTCCAAATTTCGCGCGCAACATCTGATTTCAGTTAGGGAACACCCGTTTTGAGTACGAGCAGCTGATAGTGATATCAGCAAAAAAATTTCTTCAAATCTCGGAAGCGACAAAATCCACAAGTCAACCCACATCGGCATTATCTTTGATTTTCGAAGCTCTTTGAATTTCGTAAAAAAAAAATATTTTTTTTCTTACGGTATTTGCGATACTCGCCCGGGGCGATCAAAACCACCCACTCTGTATTAATTTAATAATCATCGGCTTGCCGTGTTCTTAAATTTCTAATAATCACTTGTCTCATCATAATCATCCTTCTCATACGATTTTTATATACGTTTAATTCCATTCGTTTACTTGGGCATACATTGCGTATGTATATACCTACATACACACATATGTATATACATATTTATACATTGTATGAAAATTAACGTACGAAATTGAAAAATTCATCAAACCTTTTGCTTTCTAATATCATTCTTTTCTTATTTTACCTATTCTAATATATAAATCCTATATTTACCTGTCCACTTGAGGCAGAAAAATAATTTTCATCAGCACCAAGAGGCACTAAGATTTTTAGTCTGCAATAATTATTTCGTATCTGCACAATTATTCAACTGTCAGTTTAGTTTCAAATATTTAGATTATCTTAGCAATCGTATATTTTTCTTTTCCTTTTACTTTCCACTTTCTTATTTTCAGCCTCTAAACGGAAACTTCGTACGAAGTGCGATTCGGAAAAGGAATTTTAATTTATTCTAGCAAGACATGAGACACGATTGATCTTCCACGATGTATTGTAGCGGTGCAAATACTAAATAATAACCGCTGTTATATAACAATTGGTGTGTGTGTGTGTGTGTGTGTGTGTATAATGATGGCATCGTTGACATACCCCAGTAGCAAACAGTGGATGCGCGGTTAAAGTTTTGTTTTGGCGAAATTCTTTAAAATTATTTCTTATATGTTATGTAACAGTAATTCCTATAATTAATTGCGTACCATAATTTCAGAATAATTCAGGGTCGTACACCCCGAGATGGCTCCTCTCAATTATGGATTGGAACAAACTGTAAGCGATTTGAAAATTTTACTCCTTCCAGTCCTTCTTGATGTCAAAAGACCACTCCCACTTCAAGTGTTCGTGTTTATCGTCGTCCGTGAACAAGGAATTCACTGTATAGGAACCTCTGGCCATCACACCGGCTGGTGCATCTTCTGACGGGGTCGTGTAAGACTGGATTTCTGATTTGGGAGGATAAGATCCCACCATATGCGTCATTCTGTCAACTAAAATAAGGAAATTCAATTAAAGGATTAGATTTGTTTAATCAATACTATATCTATCGTTCGACCAAAGGTTTGCCGATTTTTGCATGAAAAAAAAAAAAAAAACCTGATGAAAGCCAGTTTAATCTACAACCATAAGAGTTCTATAAAGCAGACCCTTGCAACTCATGCTACAGATCAATTATCTTACTCCCACATCAGACTCGCCAATGTCGCTCGTCTCCGATTTACTCTATGTACTCCCTTACCTGGCACCATCTTACTGTATTTTCTTACACACTTCTTGCTGCTTCTCATGCGTCGTTACAATGTATGTGTTGTGCAAGATAATTAACCTTTAGAGGACGGTAACACCCGGATATGGGGGCGACGCATGACCAACACCTTACCCATGATAGTTTCAACTTATTAGATACTTTTTTCTATGCATTTTCTGAAAAAGACCAAGAATCCCGAATCTCCGTCCTTCAAAGGTTAATGTGTCAATAAACCTTGACGCAAACTCAATTAGCTGCACAATGCGCACTACACATGCGATCCTGTTTGTGGAGCATTGATATAAAGAGAAGAAACTCGTGGGCCAGGTCAACATTCAGGTTCGCTTCACCAAATCCTCATGGTATGCATTATTTGTAGGGTAAACAGAGTAAAGAAGGCACACTTGTAAACGGGGAGTTTTTACGTGAAAGAAAGTGACGAATGAGTGAAACACGATACAGATTTGTTTGTATTTACAGCAGGAATTCGATAGCATAAGGTGCCAACTCAAACTGCGATATTAACTTCCCAGATGTTCGGAGTCCTATCGCAAGGCAGAAATCCAGTTTTTTCCTACATTTCTATATAAACAAATATGCAGCGAAACAATATGGTCACTGTGTTGTCGTAAAATTCTATGAAAAACATTTTTACTTATAGTTGAATTGTGGATCAGAAATACGCAAACAATGACTGATAATTTGTGAAATGCCCTGTATGCTTCTTATTTTCAACAACAATTTTTGATGCACAACCACTCTTCTGCTAACATATAAATTCCCTAACATTAGGTATATTTTTTAGAGTGAGTTGATACCCTGTGACATCCAATTTGTAGAGAATTTCTTATTTCTGGTTTTTACCTGTGACTCCTGTGAAATCCAGCGATTTCGGAAAGCGGAGCAAAGCATGAAATATTAATATTATGACACTGGCCAAGAAAGCGGGTTTGCATTTAAGACTACAGAGTTAATAAGTTCATTGAGATGAATGAATAAGTAAATACTAACCGGGCACACCGAGACGATAGGTTTTCTGCACGTATTTCAATCCGTGAACGATCTCTCTCTGAACAATGAAATCAATTCGAATCTTATAGCTCACGCCCTCCTTAATTACAAAGGACTGCTTTTTGAGCTGCGTCAAGTCTCCGGTCAAATCCAGCTCCATATCGGGCCGATCCGTAACACAAAGCGCAAGTTTTTTCACTATCACCTTCCTTGGATCGTCAGGCTCTGGAAAGAAAATCAAAAGTTAAATCTTCAAATGTTCACCACCAAAATTGGGAATCAGTAGACGAAAAGGTGGTGATTTTCATTTTGCTTAATTTTGTACTTTACTCACCGACGACAATAGCACCCGCTTTGGCCTCTCCCAGCAGAGTTTCCTTGTACTTGCGCAAACTTTCATCTTCCTTATCCGCCTCTAGAATCTGTTCAATTGTTTTTTCCGGTGGAGGTTTGTAATTTGCTTCAACTTCCAACTCTTCCTCAGGTGTATTGATATGATCTGCCGCAGGGTCTGACATCGTCTGACACTGGAAACATAATCAGTGAATTAGTTGTCATTTTGAAATAAGTTGAAAGAAGAGCAAAAACTGCAAAGAATTCTTCCCTTCTTACTGTTATCATCACTATAATTATCATTGCAGTAATATATAAGAAATATACCGAACTAGACGCAAATCAAATATCTGCTTACTTTCTCAAACAGTAAGATTCTCCAAATTAAGCTTTATTCATTGTTTTTTTTTTTTTTTTTTTTAAACACATGTGTATATATATATATATTTTTTTTTTTCACGAAATGACAAGCAGACCCCCAGTGGTTCGATGAGTCAACGAGGAAATTTATCGCGCTGATACCTACTCATCTCTACTGATACTATTTGATAAAAAAAAAAAAAAAAATGACGATTCTGGAAAGAAAATTTGAATTCAGAAGAGATTAGAAAATTTTATCGAACGCGAGTTAATGAAACGGTTTGGAATCGCTCGTGAGGTGACCGTACAGAAGATTGAGGAAATGTTGTATGTACGTGAAACCCCGCCAGCACAAAAGCGAAATTATAACCAGAATACATGTAGTTATACACATACCGCAGTTTACCTCCGCACCTTGCGAGGTTTTACAAAATCCGTACGTAGTTTTTGACATACATTAGGCACTTGATGGTACGTAACAATTTATACTTACCTCTTTAGCTTACTGACAGCGTAATTGGAGAAAAATGTTCGGACCGTCCGCAGAAGGCTAGGAATTATGCAAATCGCTACCGACAACAGTATTCCGCCCCAAGACGACTAGTTATTGCTTTGGCAAGCGGAAGACGCGAACTGAACGCAATATGGCGGGGGACGAGGGCGGGGAACTTCCTGTTTTCTGTTGAACCGTTTAAATCTGCTTTATCGTACGGTACGCAAGTTTTGCCGCTTCGTGCACTTTATCGTCTCGTAAATGATCCGCTAATCAATTCACCCCTCGATTGCCTTTATCTGGCAACGTGTAACAGAAATTTTATACCACGGTAACGAGATGCCGGATTGAGACGCCATTTTCCTGCTACGTTTTGCCGGCTGGTGAAGTTGATACGGATCCCGAGGCGCGTGCCTCATCAAATTCAAATCTATCAACCTCTTACAAGCCGTAAATCTCATCGCAAGGTTGAAAAATCCTCGGGATTTTGGGAATTTTTCACTATTACCTTACAATCCATTCTTGGGATTACATAGGGAATGTTTTATCAACTTTTACTATTATTGAAAGGCGAATGAACATTTGAAAGTTACGTTACATCGGGCTATTTTAATCAGATAATCGTTTCGCAATTCGATTTACACCCGTTATGACTTTCTCGACAACAGATCGTATGTGTATTCTAGCAACACCTCCAAGCTCCTCTGATTCCGGAAATTCCCTTTGCAACTTTGAATCTTTTGGGCCAAAAGCTCAGGGTGAAGTTTGGCCAGTGGTTTCATCGTTTCTGCAATTAAAATAACCATATAGCGGGAGAGGAAAATAGGTTATTAAAATGAATTCCCCAAGGCACCACATGCATGGTATTTACCGAGCGTAATCTCTTGGAATTTTGGATCAGGGTCATCGAGGTGGACTATTGTGCTGGTATACAAGGTGTCAATGTGACTTTTGCTGAACACAATGTCATAATCTTTTGGGGCGACTGCCCAAACAAGCCTCAGAGTTCTGACAGCCACGAATCGTACATCGTCACAACCATCGTCCAATCTTTTTAATACCACGGGGTAAACCTGATGAACGTGCTCGTCGTTCAAACAAGAGAGTTGCTCACCAATTGACATAATTTGGCAAATAGCTCGCAGAGAATACAGCCTTGTTTTCTTTGCGTTGTCGTCTACCAGGCTTGTCAAAATGGGCATAACGTTATTAAAGAATTTCAGAAACAATGCAGTATCTGGAAACAGTTGCAGCTCATATATGGTCTTATTAGTCCCTACTTCTAAACACTTTTTTGCAAATTGCTCATCGCTTTTCGTAATTTTCTCACACTCCAATTCACTTTCTTTTTCACACATACCCATTATTGACAGTTCGTTCTCATTTTCTTCCATTTCTTTCAATTTGTTCGTTTCAATAGCTCCAAATTTAGACGTGCTATTCTCGGAATAATTCGGATTTTCATCCAATGCTGTGCAAAGGCAACACACGGCTGCTGTACGAATAGCTTCGGCAGTTCTCCCAGCTGACCAGACTAAGCTTGGTAGGATTATCTCATCGAGAATTGTAGTTATAAACTCTGATAGATTCTCAGTCTTTCGCAAATTCTCTTGCCTTCGCATTAGATAGTTGGAAAGAAGGAGAAACTGCTCAAGTCGTAGTTCCGGATCAGCTTCTTTGCCCATTGTCTGTTTCAACATTGGTAGTATGAGATCTAAATGCTGAGAAGCTGCAGAACCAGTGTATACCAAACAGGCTCGCAAGATCAAAAGTTCCGAACTGTAAATCGTCCATGATTCACGATTACTTTCTATAAGTTTTAGTAATGATCTCAGCTGGCATTCGTACAGTTCTTCCACATTTGGCAAGTCTTCTATTTCAGCCAACTTTTCCAACAATTTGAAACTCTCCTGTCGAATTTCTTCATCAGCAGCCAGAGACAGTACTGTAAATATGACAGTGAATAGATCGCGTGAAACTTGCTGACAGTTCTGAAACAGGTTAACACAGTCATTATTACTTGGTGTTAAAATTGATCAACAAAAAGTGTATAAATCATTACAGGGCTTTGGTTCAGCTGAATTAGTTTCAGGACTGGGAAAATTCTGAATCAACGAACCTCTTGGCATACAATCATAAGTGATTTGCAGCACTGGAGAATTTGTTTTTGATATTGAAAATTCTTGCCCCGACAGATGGGAGCTTGTTGCAAAAAGCCACCAATGATTTCAAGCTTCGGAACAAGTAATTTGCGATTACTTCCTCGCAGTATTGCGGAAAAGACTCTGAAGTGACCAGGTGTAGGATTCTCCTCCAGTGTAGGTAAAACCAAATGACAGTATACATCCGGCGGCACAAAATATCCCATGTATTCAGCAGCAAGTTCAACATTTTCAACCACTCTCTTATCCTCGTCGTTGCACGCTCTGAGTGAGAATGAAAGAAATTGCAACAACCACCATTTACGGGAAGCAAATTGTGAAATACGTTTTCCACCATAGATTAGATCGATCAAGATTCTGCTTAAATCGAAACTCTCACATCTAGAAATACTTACCGATACATAGACGGTAAGATCTTCTCTATATGTTGCGTCACATCTTGTTCTACGTTTAAAACCAAAACGCAAAGTAGCTGGGCTGACCGAACTCTTATGTCAGCCATCCAGTCTCCAAGTTCGACTCCAATGCCACCGACAAGCTTGCAAAGATTTTGTTGAGTTATTGTCCGGCATCCCAAATTGGGCCGGACAACTGAAACATGAAATAGGTGATAAATGATTATGTAGATGTACCCCATTAGAGGATAAAGCCATAGTGCTGATTGAGCGTATCCTTGTAATCCTACTATTTGAAGGATAATGCTCCGGGTCTTTTCCAAGATAATCCAATTTATCCCTCAGTTTCTCGTCATTGTCGTTCTCCTTAATATACTGCTCTCCGACTGCTTCCCACAGTTTTCTCGCTGTGTTCCTAATTACTTCTACTTCATCATGAAGCCCGGTCAAAAGTAGCGGAATCAACTTATGCCACCAGCTATATCTGTCTCCGAGTTTCAGGAGCCATTTTCCCGCGACTTCAACAACAGCTTCAGAAACAAGGAAATAATAAACATTATTTCTAGATTATTATTTCAAGAATGAGAGAAATTAGCTCGTTTTGAAAATCTTACCCATTCGAACACCTCCGCTCTGATCAAAAAGCCGTTCAGCCATTGGCGTAGCGACTATTTCAATTATTTTGTTATTTCCATATTGAACAACATCGCCAATTGTATTAACCGAGGCTACTCTGACTTTGTAGTGTTGATGCGCGAAGTTAGTCAGTACAGGTTTAACCAAGCTATCACAATGATTGTAAAAAGAGTTTGGAATGGTTTTGGCAAGTTCGGATATGCATGTACAGCTCTCTTTCTTAACGCTTGGATAATTGTCAGTGACTGTTCTGCCTAATATTGTGATGAAATCTCCCAAGTAAGCCGACAGGTAGTCCTTGTAGTGTTGAATGACTGTCCTCAAAAGTGTAACAAAATTGAGTCTGACTTCTTCCGAAGGTTCGACAATCTCCTGTGATCCCAGGCGTCTAGTTGCCATCGGTATCACGTATATTATGTTTTTTTCACAGGGTGTTAGAACCCCAAAGAACTTCTTAAGCAAGTTGATGGAAAAATCTCGACACGCTTCAGCTTGATCGTTTAATGCTCTCACAAGATTATGGTGCATGATTTCCCATACTTCTGCTACCTCGTCAACATTCATCGGTTCATTCTTTCCAAACACCAGGTCATCGAGTTCCTGCAAGGCCGCTTTTCTCCGCCGCTTATCCTCCGCCTGGAGAGCCACGCTGATTCTGCCAAGTTGAATGTTCTCGGTGCTTGACATTGTATGATTCTCACTGACTGGGCAATGCAATTAAAGAAACCTCAATTATAAACACATTATTAAAATCAACGTTGCCCTGGCAACCGTATACTCAATTATTCACTTACACCGGGAACATTTGAATCCGACACGGAATTAGAGTTAAGTGGAAAGAACCCACACAATACAACCAATTTAGCGTTGATAATCGCTTGCAGGTGAATTAATAACCTCATTCACCGCCAGGTGCAAGGTAGTTACACGGAGTAGTTGTAACTTGAACGAATAGAAGCTGTTCACTAACGATAAGAATTGCCGATATATTGCATAGCGCGTAATTAGCTGTAACATGGTGTGAGGATATTCACCACACGACCACGATTTATGGTTATTCGCTAGTGACGTCTAAGTGAGCGCTAGCGCAGCGTTATCGTTGACAATTCCAACATAATGTCAGACGAAGGTCCGTACGAAGGCCTGTACGGTGTAAACATAGCCATTTCCTGCCCGAATGAACACGAGATGTGTATCTCTCGGGTAAATTCACACATATCTGTATGCATAGTGGATGTGTGCACACATACCCCTTCCTCGTTTTCAAATTAGTCTAGATTGCGCGCCGCCCTATTAGTTGAAATTTTTGAAGTAGGTGGCCCCGGTAGCGCCTACTACAAAAAGACGATCACGGTCTGAAGTCGGCCGGAGGTAAACAATAAAGCGCGCACGATTCGACTCGAACGCCCGCCAGTTCCCGGCAGCCATCTGCGTTTTCGTAACAATTTTGTTAAAAATTAATCTCACAGTTCATCCGTGAGAGTGGTGTAATGTAATTTGAAATTCGGAATAACCATCAGCAAAAATCCATCCATCGCAAGAGGTATAACGTGCGCAATAACAACTTCACGAACGTGAATCGGCACGCTAGGCCGGTTTTGTTGTGCTCCGTATGCGGCCGCCCGACCTCGCGAGACTTCTCACTTGTTTATAATAATTTGGTGTTTCAACAGCGGTTGCGTTAAGTACGATCCCAATGATCGGTTGAATATCGTCGCGCCGCATGTTCATGAGATTACATCTTTTCTTACGCCGGCGTGACGCGGATTAGCTTTCGTGTGTGGTGTCTCCGTGGCTGAATATTCAAACACTGCGGTCGCCCGGCCAGTCATCCGAGACGATAGAACATAATTAGTGAAACGGTAATAGGCCATTGCAACGGAACCAATCGAGACAGCAAAAATCCAGAGAGGGATGAATGCTGTACTGCAGATTCCGAACTGACCTCGAAGAACACTGCTCAAAACAATGATGGTGAGTTGCTCATATCGCTAAAATTTTGTTGCTTTGCTTTTGGAAGCGTAGTAGCTTCATTGTGAATATTGATAAATTGAAAATGCTGCTCGTCTAAAAGTGGCAGTAGAACGAATTTCACAAAATTCGAAGACCGAACTCTGGCCTTTTCTATGGTACAAGGGGATGCATCGGTGACATAAAAACGCAATGTACACACAAGTTTGGTCTTTAACGTAAAACAATATTACAAAAGCATTTGACAATAAATATTCATTGATTTCTTTTATAAAAATCATGTTGAAACGGGATGAGAAAAACTGGGGTAATTTGTTATGGAGCAGCTGAACGGGTGCACCGGCACGAATTTTGACCCACCGATTCCCAAGCCCTGATTTTCGGTACGCGAATTATACTTAAACGACAAGTATGTCTAAGGATGATTATTACTTATATTATTCTCTGCCAAATTATCTGCATCAACTACATGTCCACGTCTGTTGCTTGCTACTATTTGAACGAGTTGCGCGCCGTTGTTATCCCTTGAATGAGGGTTATAATTTATTCTGGGTAACGGTAGAAAAGGCAAATTGGATCCAGTGTCCGACAATCTATCCACTTTGCAATGAATTATTCTTATCGGCGGTGGCACGGATTTCCCACAGTCGCATTTTGTCTGGTTAACAAAGTCGAACGATCCCAATCGACTGTGGCAGTGAGGGCAATGGATCTTTCCCTTTATCCAGAATTCCTGAAAATCGTTAATATCGATTACCCCTTGGGTGAAACTTGCAGCTTGCTCTACCAGAAGCGGATCTTTAGTGTTGACTGAACATAATGCAAAGACTGCCGGGCCTCGGTTATTTTTCGTGATACTTAAAAGGCATGCACTTACTGGCTTGTCTTATGGGATTTCAAGATAAAATCAAGTCAGCAAAGCAGAATAATGCAATCCCCTCGCCTATCGGTTCCCCTTACCCGTGCGTAAATATTCATACGGCTAAAAGTCTTTTATACATCTTCAGTCAACGCCTCAAGAGCAACGACTCACCTTATCTATGGTGTCTTTCATCCATTCCGGCAAATTCTCCTCTGATAGATAGAGACAGTATTCTGGTGCCCCAGAACCACATCGGGAATGTGTCGGCCCCGTCCGAATTTCACTATGTGCTGTTAATATAGGGGTGGCTTCTTCTGTGAAGAGAACTTTGCGACATCGCTTGCATTTCACTTGGGTCACCTGAAAAATAAAAGTTCAAGACAATTGCGTATAGGAGAAAGAAGACGAAAACGGATTTTAGGAGTGAAATTCACATGAATATTCGAAGGGTGGGAATACTTTCATCTTCAACTGTCCCAGTTTTCAAGCGATCTGACGTAACGCAGATTCAAATTTTACCGCCGCAATAGCCCCTTGCTCTACGACCGTGTCCGAGAATTGACTCAAACGTAACCATGCTGGCGGATAAATTTACGAAATTCCTTTTACCCGGAATTTCCCGTAATGTTACGTTAATTTTGTAAGTTTTCACATCGACGCGGTGATATTAATTACCCAGAAAAAGTCGAACTCTTATTTCGGTTATCACAAAGCGTATATACTCACTCTGGCTGGCATCGTAGTTTTAACCTCTGCATACATCGACATATGTCTCCGAGATATGAAGCTGCGCCCAAGCCGAGAGCACAGAAATTAGAATTACATATATCGAAACGAAATCGCGGGAAGTTTGCTTGGCCGTATGATGCTGATTTTGAATTTGTCGGATAAATTTTTTTCTTCATTTGTTGTCTCATCGGAAAATGAAGCGAAGCGTTGCTCTTAACGGCCTTGAATTGTGGATATATTTTTGCGGATGGACTGGCGGAATAATCATCGGAATGTATCATCTTTACCTGCATTCTAGTTCATGTAAGAATAACTTTCAAAAATAATTTATTTCTTCTGTAATTTGAAAAAATTCACTACAATTTAACAATGGCTGTTGTCGTTGTTGTTGTTGTTGGTCTTGTTGTTGTTGTTATCATCTTGATCATCATCATCATCATCATCGTCATCGTGTCGTTGTTGTTGTTATTATTATTATTACTATTACTATTACTATTATTACTGTAGTCCCATAGCCGGAAATTCCTCTCAATTATAATTAATTTGAGTTAGTGGCTAGATCTGTCGACTTCAGACTTCTCCTTTTTTGAATTGAAACAAATAAATCCTCCACAAATATTGTTTCCAGACTTTAGGTATTACGATGATGTTTATGGAGACTTTAGTCCCGGATGGAAATGGATTGGTGGTAAGCGCGATACCGCCGACCCGGAATGGAGGATCTGGATTCCGCTGTTATATAGGATTTTACCTTGGGCTTGCGTTCAAATTTTCATTGGGCAAATAGTTAAATATTTCTTCAGTTCTACGGTAATTTTAGACATGATCAATTGTATGATGCATTCCTTTATTGGAATTTATTGCCACAGATTATAATTTGCCCCTGTACTGACCAGTGCATAAACAAACTTTTTTCCCTCAGCTATTGTGCTGTTGGTACATTGTTATAAGTTTGACGTTTCTCTGGTCATTTGTCGGGTCACCAGCCATAATCTTCTTGTTAATTCATCCGACTCTGGCATGGCTCCTTGTGCCTCTTCGAAGCAAAATTATACTATGGACACTTCATGTATCCTGTTTGGTCGTACTGAATGCTGTAAAAAGTACAGATTGTATCGTGCAAAAATGGTTGGAACTTGACGAAGATGAATATAACGTATTGACAGTCGCCCTGGCTTGGATGCAATTGAAAAGCATTGGTTTCAGCTTTGACAATATGGCTAAATATCGGTGCAAAAGTTTTGACGAATCCTTTGAAGAATTCGTACAGATATTAGCCTACTGTCTTTATCTACCCACACTGTTTCTTGGTCAGTTGATATTGTACAACGATTTTGTCAACGGGGTATGTACAGGCCTTCTCATTACTATATGTGATTCGATCATTTGTAATTGACAATTTATTTCTTAGATCAACACATTGTACGAGAAATGGACATTCACGAGGGTCACGTCGTTTATTCTTGGCTTATTTCGATATCTTTTTTGGATACTTTTCACAGAGTTTTCCCTACACTTTCTGTATATTAATATACTTCACTTTCACTCCGAGGTAAGAGTGAATTCCTTAGAACAGAAATTATTTAAATTATCATTTTAACTACTCAAGATTTCCAGCAGGCATTTAAAATTCCCTATCTTATAGTTGTTACATAGCTTCAATAGCTGGGCACTATATGGTTTCGGATATTGCATGGGACAGTACTTCTTGAACAAATATGTTGTGGTATATGGATTCTCAAGCGTGATCGCACGCGCTGAAAATATTGCAGATCTGTACACTCCTAAATGTATCGCTAGAATTCACTTGTATTCTGATATGTGGAAGTATTTTGACAGAGGGTTGCACAACTTTCTTCTCAGGCAAGTTGAAAAATATCTGCCTATCGTCTACTTGCGATTAGAATCTGGATTAATTCAATTCTTGACTCGACAAGTAACGATTATTTTTCAGGTATATTTACTTACCAGTTGCTGGTACAAAATCTGCATTGCAAAAAGTCTTTGCATCATTTCTCTGTTTTTCACTTGTGTATGTCTGGCATGGCACGCAAATGTTTATACTCACGTGGTCGGTTTTGAATTTTATTGGAGTAACAATAGAAAGTTTGGCAAGGACAATTGGAAGCACTAAAATATACATAGAGACTCAGAGAAAATTCATGGGGCCAACGAATGCAAGACGTTTTCATTGTATGTTGGCAAGTCCGTTGCTAGCAATGTCAGCAATCTCCAATTTTTATTTCTTTGGCGGTCAGGAGATTGGGAATATATTTGTGCGCAGGATACTTGGCGGTAAGAAAATTTTACTCCTTCAATAAAATGTTAACAACCCGAAGAAGCAGAAGTAAGACTGTCAAGATTCGAACTGTCTGTTTGTCATCCTCTTGTAGATTCGTGGAAAAGCTTCGTTACATTGTTGTCTGTTTTGTATTGTTGCTGTCAGTTGTCAACGGAGTTGAAAATAAGAGATACTAAAAAATCACAACCTGTGAAGAGTGATTAAGGAAACATGCAAGTTAATGTCATTATCTGTTTATTTCAAGAGAAGATAATGTACATCATATGTGACAAATAAATTAAGTATCTTATAATATTTTCCTGACTAACATAATACTGTTTCATCTTTCCGAGAAGGAAGAAACAAGTTTCCACATCGTGTTCCTTCAGTTGATTCTGTTTATCATCAAACTGCAGGAATTTTTTTGTAATCAGTCAAATTATACTTTTATTTGAAAGACTGTCGATATATTTACAATAGTTATTTGATTCACAATGGTGTCAAAATAAATCTAAAGATCTAAGAAATCCTGAGTTTGCATTATATTCAGTAAGTTGAAGGCAACTCTCAATTTAGTAGAAAGCACTTTCTATTTCTATATTTAAATGCAGATTGAACACTATAAATACAATCGGATTTAGCGAGAATTATACCATAAAATTGTTTTTTGGTAGAATGGGTACATACACTGTCATACAGTTCTCTCAGCTAGTCAAACGATTGGAAAAATGGTTGTTGATTCCGTGCTACTCGAAATATCACTGGAAGACGGAAGAGCGGTCCTAGAACTAGGCACCGCGCTACTGGAATTGATGGTTGTTACGCCGTGCTGGATTTTTTTATGTTTTAATAAATCGCCGCGTTGCCTGTAAGCCTTACTGCACATGTCGCACGTGTGCGGTTTTGCACCGGTATGACGTCTCATGTGGACTGTAAGTACATGCGACCTTCTAAAAGCCTCACCGCAAACATCACATTTGTAAGGTCTTTCGTTTGTATGTATTTTACGATGTTGGCTGTAGACATGCTGCGTCATGAACGCCTTTTCGCAAAAATCACATTTGTAAGGACGATCTCCCGAATGTTTTTTTACGTGATTATCCCTATCGCCTTTGATTTTGAACGTCTGTGGACACTGTGGACATGTGTACGGTCTCAGGTTAGAATGAACTTTCAGATGTGTATATAGACCAGATGTTTGAGAGAAGCCTTTTCCGCATATTGAACATTTGTAAGGTCTCTCACCGGTATGCATTCTGATATGTTTGATTAATGCTACTTCATGGCAGAAGGATTTTTCGCAGTACTGACAGTGATATAAATTATTGGGTCGTTCGTGCAAAACTGACTGATACGGATGTGTATTTTTCCTATGCTCAGCCACCTCCTTGTAAGTCGCACATTGGAAGTTGCAAAGCCTGCATAGATACGGTAACGGCTGTTGATGTTGAGACGTGTGAATCATCAAGGTACCATAATGTAAAAATGTCTTGTTGCAATAGTTACAGAGATAATACTGCTTGATGCCTAAATCTTCCAAGTCATTTTCTTTAATGTGTAACGTTTTGTGCCGTGATAACGATTTGTAGGTCTCGAACGAACTGTTACAAATGTTGCATTGATAGTCAGAATTTTCGTAGTGTTCATTCTGCCTATGGTCGTGTAGCGAACTAGGGATCGTATAACAACGCTCACAGTACTCACAGATGTACACTCTGGACAAATTAATTTCATCCGCGGTGAATTGATTGCTTGTAAAACTCACATCTGCTATCATTAATTGACTAAAGTGTTTCTCTGTTATGTGAGCTTCGGCGCTGGCCGAGGTTACAAAAGCCTCGTCACACTTTCGGCATTTGTAACATTTAGGACTTGTGGCCGACTCGACTACACTGTGCAACGTCGAAACATGCTTGTGGAGACTTCCTTTTCGTGTGAATTGTTTGTTACAAAACGAACACTTGTAGTAAACCGCTTCTCTCTTTTCGTGTGACCTCATGTGCATGTTTAGATTAATTTTTTGCATATATTTTTTCCCACACAGATCACATTTGAACCTATAATAAGAAAATAATGACACATTGTATGACAATTGTAATATATTTTCAATGATAGAAACTGTCATAGTAGAGATTCAATGTCGTTAACATTCTATTACCCTTCCACTTCTGTTATCAACATTTGGCAATTGTGCTTGTTTCCTGCTTCAATGTGAGGAAATTTTTCCCCGCAATGTGCACACTCAAGGCTCCAAAATTCGGGTTTGCAGATTTTAAGATGCTCTGCAGCATCTGTGGGATTCGTCCATTCCAGAGAGCATGTCTCGCAATATCCACGGTTAACCCCGTGTCTGAGAAAGTGTAGTTGTTGTTCATTTACAGTTTTAAAGTTAACATCTGCACAAATCGTGCATGGGTATCCATTATGCTGCTTTGCATGCTCAGTCAATTGTTCAATGTTGTCTTCTTTTTGGGAACAGATTGAACAGAGTAATTCACCTTGTGATAAATACGACGGCAACCTTAGCGGGACATTTTCATTCTTGATCGAGTCTTCCGATTGTGTTATCGACGCAGGAATATCGGTGTAGAAATCTGGAAAAAAAAAGTGTAAGAATCTCGATTGTATTCAAGTGGACTTTTGAGGATAGATCTCAACTTGTCAACAGTTCGTGAATTCGGGAGATCCAAGTTGGTTTTCATAACCAAAGAAGTAATATTTACCTACCCCGAAGAGGTTCTCTATCAACAGAACTCAAAATTTCCGTTTTATTATTGTTGCTCTTAGAGGGTGACACTTGTCTAGTGCGGGCACTGGAATTTTTCAATATCTCTGGAAAACTTTCAGCTTTATCTTTGCGGTAAATTCCACTCTTGGTTACAATTTGCATATTCCCAGAAATGCATAACGGACATCGTTTGTCATTGACTACATTTACGTGAAATTTTTTCATTTCGAACATCGATTTCAATTTGTCTTCCGTTTCTAGACATGTCGTCGCAAGTTTGTGACATGTGTCAAGTTTCTCCAAACACTGTGCGCATACTTGTTTCGGCAGGGGATCCTTAGCGGTTACCTGAAAGATTACCGAGACTCGTTATATTATATTATCGAAGCGACTACTGCCTGTGAACGATTGCTTGTGCAAGTGTTAGGGTATGGCTAAAAAAAGAAATACCGTAATTGGTAGACATATATTTATTTTATCAGCCACCGTGCATTTGTTGTTGCTGTGATCATTCGGCGAGAAGAGATAAACAGGATCTAGGGTATGCTCGCCACATAGTCTGCATAATCGACCTGGGTGAGTTACGTCATTAAAAATGTCAAGCTCATCTAGTATTGCACTATCGAACGCATTTGTGATACCGAGATCCTTATTACTTTCCATTATCTGTGGTAAACGTGATTTGTCTGTAAAAACATACGATTGTTAACAAGACGACGAGCAATATGAGGAGGTTCCACATTATTAATGATGCTGGAGCTATGTGCAAATAACTAACCCGAGGTTTCAGTTTCTAAGTACAACGGATCTTGCTTCTGGTTTGACAAAGAACTTGCCCGATCCTCTATGTTGATCTGTGTCAGCGATGGGCAGGCTCGTCGTTTTAGTACCTGATCAGTTCCCTTTAAAAATTGACTAGGTGCAAAATGATCTGCGCAAACAAAGTGTTCATCTGCGATGTCGGTGGAAAATTCTATTCCCACATTGAGAAGATCTGGTTTCCCTATTCCCATCAACCACGCAGATAATCTGAAATGAAAATGTTCCATCTTAGCTGTTACAATTTACACATCCGATAATTCCCTACCTATCTTTCTCAGTGGGCAACGGAAAAAAGACTTTATTCGGCGCTGTCAGGTTAGTGTTGGAACAGTCTTCTACACAGCATTCTTTTATCCGTGTCTCTTCGATTATAGTTTGTAAAGTATCGACTGTTTGTAGACCGCTAATGTCGTCCAGCGATTCCTCGACCAGCCATTCTGTTGAACCTGGAATAATAGTAGTTTTAAATTGGGACAAGAGGGACCTACTCGGGTGTGTAATTGGGGATGGGAAAGGGGAGGAACTTACTACTGTTTGTAACATAATCGAATACTTTGGTTCTCGCATCCACGTCTATCCCGCTGGTAATGAGGTGCTTGAGAAGTTCGAACAGGCCAGGATTTTCTGGACTTTCGTACAGCCGCTGTAAGTCTGCGAATGTATCATCCGGGCTTACAGTTACTTCTATCTGCTGACCCTCCTGGGTCTGAAGAACAAGTTTTAGCATTGCTTACTGGAAATACAAAATAGTATTTGTATCGTGTGTTCTTGCATTGATCGAGGAACTCGTTTTCAGTCAACGGCTGTAATATAACCTCAATCGAGTACACGTTACTCGACTTATAATACGAAGCCAGAGAAAATCAGCAGGCTTATCGGGATGATAAAAGAATTTTTTGTAATCAAGTATTGATGTCAACAGGAATGAATTCGTTCATTTACAAATACTACCACCGTCAGTTATGGGCCGTAAATCAATTCCAAAGCCAAATAATTTTACAGCCTCTACTTGATTCGTAATTTCATTGATAACTGCCAGTTACTGCAGGGGTATGAATTACCGGCTTCAAGGGTCAACCGAGTGTGAGACTTTGGCATTGACGAGTGTGCAGTACTTCTCATCGTTATTACAGCGGATAAGAGTTATCTGTGGATCGTTTGAGCTAGGTTTCGTATATAACAATGGTACCCCGATGTGTATTGAACAAACTGAGTGAACATTCGTTTGCGATCAAGTAGATGGAGAACGGAATAATGCTTTTTGTCCAAACTTTGCCGTGCTAGCAGGTGCGTCGGGGGACCCGTAACTGCCCGTAACGTGTTGTAAAATATTGAAAACCTTGGTTACCCGACACGAAAATGCTGGATATTGATGACCTTTGCGGACGCGTTCGATTTAAACCTTTGCACGCGTGCCAGTACATACATACATACACACTTGTACGCACGCGTGCATTGGAAATGAAAATTCGACTGAAAAATCTAAATGCTGCGCGTTCGTCCCCAATTTCAAATGAATTTATCGTCGCAATGTTTTCAACTCTTGTGTTCTCTTTATAGATACGTAGCTAAATACATCGAGTAATCCAAGGCAGACATTCTTGCCGGTATGTGAGCATAGGGCCCCTAGCGTAACTTGGCAAGCAAAGAAAACGTGTTTGCACTGCTGTGTACACGCATCTACAGAATCACCATACAAGTTTGTCGGGCATCCACGTTAAGCGGCGCTGACGGCCGTAAAGGTACACAGTTCTCACACACATTAGTAACGTGCTCGAAAGATACGCCTATTGTGAGTTAGTCGTACCGGCATTACTGGTCGCGTATAGGTAGCTATATAAATGATCTGCCAGAATCATTGTTTGTCGGTAAGTTACTGCCGGCTACTTAATTTTTGTGGCATACATATCCCTGCAAGTGGCGATGACTCTCTTTGATAGAATATAGTTACTCAACGCTAGATACACACGGTTTCTCGTTGTACTCGCCAGTTACTCGCTGATCGTTAAATAAGAGATCAGCGATTGAATACTATACGGTAATACCGGATCTAAATGTTATCTATTACCGTTTAGTCTACTTATGGTCCGATTTCACGTTCATAGATGACGCCCCGAGTAATTCTATTGAGAATCTATCGGCGGTCCAACTCACCTGAACCAAACGTGAGTTACTCGAGTCAATCGACGATGAGATCTCCAGGTTACGCGTCGGTTTTTCCTGGGTTCTTTCACGTCAAATCGACAAATCGACCCCCCCCCGCCATCTTTGGTAATCAATCCTCGATTCTCCGTAATATAGTACTCCATATGAAGCACTCATGATTCTCCACATTTTTACCAACCGTAAGCGATTTATGATTTTTTTTTTATTTCAAAATTACGCCCCTGCAATAAAAACTGTCCCCACTTAATTAATACAGAGACGGCAAGGGGTTTTTGATTTGTCAACTTCATTGCGCCTCGGAGAGGGCTCATTTGTAGAAGTATGCGAATGATATTTAATTTGCATATTCTCCGATTGTAGGACATTGGCAATTAACGCCAACGTCAGTGGTAAATATTTTTTACACTCACCATATCACACATTCTCCTCTATTCTCATCCATTGATTTCAAGTAAAGGGGGAAACTGGCTGACTGACCGTTGGTTTGGAGAAAGGAACAATAGTCTATACAATTCGACAATTTAAAAATCGAATCCGCAACTTCCTAGCATTCTCATGTGCAGGGTACGATAGCCGGCAGTAAACACTGCATTTATCGTGACTACCAACTACAATTGTAGGAGTTACGATCAACCTTAGTCTTTCCCCTCGGCCAGGACGTTGTTACTGTACACCTTGATATCCGGTACCCAGTTGAATCGAGAGTTGTTCGCTATTCGAAACTTCTTCGTCTGTCGTTTGTGATATCAATAACCGAATGTATAATGGTCGAAGGGCAGCGTATCCGCACAATGTGGGTATGCGAGGTGTATGCAACCGTTGTAGTTTTTCAAAGTGAAGTTCTATAACTCGAGTACCGCGTAAGGGAAATTATTTTTCCGGCGAGTAATCGATTTAAACGGAAAAAGGAACAAAATTTAATGAAAACCGTGCCACTCGATTGTTTTCAATTGCATTTCAAGTGCATGTAGGTATTGTACGAAGATTATTTTGTATCGCTAATATATTACATGGAGGTCCCTGCGGACGTGATGCATGCAGATACCCGCGTGTTATTTATTTTTTTTACAAAAATGCCGTCTTCCCCCTTAACTGTAGATGTTACATACAGAATTCTTCAACCCTCGTTCTGTTGCATACCTAACAGAGACTCGTACTCGAATGGTACGTACTCATGAACAATGCACGATGATAATGCGACGCATTTTCGAGGTAGATCACCCACTACATTCTTTATTCTCATGTTGTTCACGTTTTTTGTCTTCGTCTGGTACATACATTACGTAATCATACGTCGTATGAACCTGTATCAGGGACTCTGAAAGTTCAGCTGACTACACGATATATCAAAGGTAACGAATAGAAATGGGAAATACGAATTATCATCCGGTCACAGATTAGCTTTAAAAAAATTCAAAAGCAAAATCCCCCGTCCATTTTTCTATTTCTGTTCCTATGTTTTATGGCTGATTTTGTTAAGAAACCCGTTTTTCACAAACTCACTGCATCAAGAAAATTTTCTTGCAACAGTCAATTGCGTATGACTATTTGTTGATAGCAATCTATAGTTATCGGCACAATCTTGAAATTTTAAATATTCAATGATACTGATTTAATGAAAAGAAATGTTACGGTGGGACGCTAGCGAATAATCTTCTGAGTAAAATGACTCATCGCAGAGTAGAATCGAACCAATCTACTGAATTTTTTTTACGGTTTTAAAGTAGTTTGAAATTAATAATGGACGTCGAAGCTTTTGTTCACATTTTTAGCCTGTTTTTTTGCATCATTAGGAGAAACATCTTAATTTGCAAACGTAATAATTTGATCAATATACTTTACGCGCTACCGTTTTGTAATAAAATTATAATTATGTTGCTTTATAACTGTACAATCACCTTGAACGGTGCCGTTTTTCATCCGATTCTAATGTTTGCGGACTCATTGTGCTCGCTTATCAGATGCCCATAAGTTATACGAAAAGCATTGGAGAAATTTCACACAATTGTATACATAGTTATACCTGCAACTGATAAACGTAGTTTTTGACGAAGATCTGTCGTGCCGTTCTTACACAAATCTCTTTTTATCCACTTTAGAGATAACCATTTGTAGAACACTTTTTCAGAGGAACACTCGAGATATTTGTGGGTAGCAAAATAAGCATAAAACATTAGAACTGGTTCAAAAAACACCGCAGAGTTGAAGCATGTTAAACGTTCGGTCTGCGTCGCTCTATGCACGCGGTTTGTCCACAATTTCCTCAGGCCTCTGCCTCCACCAGCGGCATTGGTGAGCATACACAGTAGCGCTCAAAAGTATTTTCATAATATGAAATTCGTTATTACTTTGACCAATCGTTTTTCTTACATTTCGTTATTTTAACTTTATTTTCGAGTAATCGAGAGTTCATTTTTTAAAATTATGTAGAACATCGAATTTATTTCAACAAATAATATTATTGATTTTTGTAGTTTATTCTTGCATGTAATTAACTCAATTACTATCTTTGTCAAAACACTATTGATCGCTACTGTACGTCACGTGCATCAGTATTATCCCTGTTGAATACTTCGAACAGATTCGAAAGCAGAAAATGCTATTGAAGAGTATAGTAAAAATTCCTATTCCCAAGGTGCGTTTTCACATGGTTTTCTGTTTATGCTGTTCAAATGTCTACGCAATTTCAACCAGCAATAATGGCTCTGGGAGCACGAAGGTTCTCTGAATATTACGGGGCTATAAGGAATTATTGTGGTATTGTGCGATGATACAAGTAACAGATGCAACAATTTCAGCTGCTACAAAATACTTTACTTGTCACACAGTGATGCATACATTGAAACATTATAGTAATACAGTATATAGCTTTGAAAGTGATTGCGGGTATTGGTATGAATAGTCGTTATGCCAAAATGTATAGAATATATCAGCGGGCAAGACTGTTGATCCAGATAGTTGTTTTGGTTTCTTCTTTCATTTTACATACATGTATAGGTAAGGAAAATTATATGAAATATTTTATACATAATTATGTATGTAAGATAGTACATGTATACAATATACATACATGGCATACATATGCATGAGTATGCTAACGAATAATTACACGACACAGGATAAACGTCATACCTACGAATATATGTTGATGTAATCTGTATCAGTGAAATAATACAGAGTGTGAACGAGCAAAACACACGACACGACGAGTGCACAAACAATATTTATATATCATATGTATAATCGAAAGTTTGATATTGGTATAACGTGTGATATTTGTAATGTGTGCTGGCTACTACCGGTGCCGACAGAATAAATGGCAAAATATTACTTGAAACCCGACAAGAAATAGGGATGAAGGAAAACAGGAGAAAAAGGGTATCAGTTGTTCAAATGACAAAGATTGATCGAGTTTGAAGCGTATAACTAATTATCGTTAAATACGTGTACGCTGAAGAAACGATTATACATATGACGTATACAATATAAATCGATAAATTACGTGGGACAGTATTCTAAAAGATCAAGTATTGTACGACTAAAAGTAAGCCAAGAACTTACATCGATGGTCAAGATTTTAATGGTCAATTGAACTTTAAATAATGAGAGAATATTAAACTTAGCCTATTTATAGATGGCGGCTAAGAGAGAGGTGTGTGTGTGTGTGTGTGTATGTGTGTATGTGTGTATGAATTACGACTCCGTAACCAGAGTTCATCGAACAGTTTCATGGTATATACAGTAGCGCTTAAAAGTATTCTGACAAAGATAGTAATTGAGTTAATTACATGCAAGAATAAACTACAAAAATCAATAATATTGTTTGTTGAAAAAAATTCGATGTTCTACATAATTGTTAAAAATTAACTCTCGATTACTCGAAAATAAAGTTAAAATAAAGAAAAGTGAGAAAAACGATTGGTCAAAGTAATAACGGATTTCATATTATCAATATACTTTTGAGCGCTAGTGTACGTGTGATACTTGAAGGGTTAATATACAGCATAGGGACGAAGCTATATTGTTACGACGAAGCTAATGAAAACTCTGTCGTAAATTGATTAAAAATCATCGGTATAGCTCTTCGTTCCTTGTGGGTACTACAGGTATAGGTATATACCAGGCTTGCACGTGGAAATAAGCCACCTCGGCGCCTATAGATAGGCAACAGGGCGTTACCATTTCGTTAGCGAGATGGCAAATTGAAACTCAGGTTGCCCCCGTCCGTAGACGCTAAGGTGGCTTGTTTCCACGTCTAACAATAAGCCTGATAGAGTATAGGTATCTAATCGACTAGAAAAATATGGTAAGCTGACAATGCGTATATGATATAGATACATAGTGTTACTTGTCTTACAATTAATCCTTCGATTACACAGATTACAATCTTACGTTTGTCTTATACCTATGAAAATGATTTCTCAAATCTTACAGACTAGATGAACTCATGGACTGAGATCAAATACCCTACTTGGCTGTGCGGAAGTCCAGTGTCGAGCTTATCAATGATTTATCGTTAGTGGCAAATGGTTGTTATATATCAGTCTAATTCTAGGCATTCGCGGATACAATATTGATCTATCAAATTTTGTACGAGCTGCTATTGCTGCCGCTATTATTGCATGCTATCGGTTTTTCAACATTCACGACACGTCACTTGCGAAACTTTTCAGGTTCTTGTCCACGAGTAATATTTGTGACTAGACTTCACTCTCAATATACTTTCATATATTACTTTCTCCCGAGCTCCTCCGGCTCTCTATATATGTACATTTTTCATCTTGTTTTATACCTCATATCTTATAAATAGCTACTGCAGACTATGTCGGTAGTAATATTATATACAGATGTATACTCCCAGGGTATGCAGGGCCATTCATTCTTTGCCGTTCACAAGTGAGTGACAACACCCGATGACTTCGTATTAACTTCATGGCCCCCTTTCGCTGACTGTGAGTATCTGAATTATTATTTGACTATTACCGTACCACGTGATCGTTGATTGCTAGAGAGAAACAGTGGTGCAAGCTTCGGGTCGCTTTGGGTGTAGAGGTTACCGTTGCAAGTATCGGTTGACAATTGGCATTGCACTCACGGGTTCCAGCTGTGAACGATGAGGAATCAATGACCGTGTGGAAAGTTAATTTTTCGCATCATTATCGTGGAACTCGCGTCGTGGATCATTTATTTGCGAATTACTATTAACGCCCAATTCGTCGGACCTACGTATAACTTATTAAGTCAGCGTGAAGAATATATTATAAATAAGTTTGGTGGAGCCTCTGATTTGTTAGTTTCCTAGTTTTGCAAACTATTGTGCGGATAAATCTTTCGATAATTGTCTATTTTTTCCTGCCATGTTCAACATCGAATTGAAAAATAGGTATGTGAAAATTTTGTTGTACGTCAGGTTGTTACTTTTTGTTATCTGGAACAGCGAATGTTTTATTTTCATTGGTTATCTATCGTCTGTGGCGAGACACTCTCGTTTAAATTAAATAATCAATTGAACACAGCCTTGCGAAAAAGTTGTTCTACACATATATACTTAATACATTATGTTTTATTGAGAAATGCAAAACGACTTCTCAATGATTTGTTATGAAAACACGAGGAAAAGACGGTTAGTCTGATTTCAATATTTCGGTGGATGAAATATGGTAACAAGTTAAATTTACAAGCGGGAAATTATTATATACATGTATTAAATCTACTAGCTGCCGTTCAGGCATTCTGTACTTCTTAGAATATAAACTCCGTTCTAATATAGAAATCGTGATTCTATAATACCGTGCACACGTTGCTGCAGTATTGTTAAAATTCTTACAATTGGCAGAAGCGAAAAGAGGGGACGACATGTACTGTCGACATTAGTTATTACATACGATGTTGCGGTCTAACAGTTAACGTTCATCTGTCACAACCTCGTCTTCCAAAACTGTTCACGCATTTTGCTTCAATTTATATTGTACGTAGCTTATTATTTTTGTAAATCGTATCTTCCTAATCATGTTCTGGTGAAAGTGTTGTGTAAAAGGGGGAGAGGAAAAATATACTCATGCTTATACATATTATACTGGCACGCTTCCCGAACTGAACGATCGCCTTACCTAGGCCTATACCAAGATGAAATAATTAAATTCCTAGAATAAATGACGATTAAAAAAGTCAGGGAATATACGCTAGGGGGAGAGTAAATGTTTCTTTATCCGACCTAGTGTCATAAGAATCTGCGATTAAGTCGTCTTGCGCAAAGTAATTCTGAATTCTACAAAGTTTTATCAGGTCACCTTGATCTGCTGAAATTTCGCAGCAATTGTCACATAAATTATCTCAGATTGTCGTTTTATGGCACTGGTTCATACGCGGGCTTAGGCAAATTTGTTTCTCTCCTTTGTCTAGCTGCTACTAAAATATGGATTATCAATTTTTTTTCAGGCGAATCGGTCGTATACGCGTATACATGTCGGAAATAATTCGCAATAAGTGAAATAATTCTAAAACATGATTCAAAAGACTAATATACGGACATAGCTAGATATCTATATTTAAAAAGTATAACTAACGTTAGGAATCTTGGTGAAAATTCGTTTTCCACTCGTGGTCATAATTATGCCTATAATCTGACATACGAATTGCATTTAATTGTGGCCTGCCCTGTATCCGTGTGTTCAAAGATATCGGTTCATTACGCATGTTCAAAGTTTCAATGGTGTGGTGAATACACAGAAAAAAAAGAAAAAAAAAATAATTGGACATGAATCTTCAGGAGAAATACACGTTCATTTGACACTTTGACTATAATCATTTTATATGCCTACAGTTCATCGTGCGTCAATGCTCGTAAATTATTCGCAGTGTAATGCAGAATCATAACATGTGGTCGATATATGGGGTCGAGAGGTGGAACACGAGTTTCAATTGTAAATTTTCTCCCGCAGGGAAATGCTCGCGTAATTGAGAATAACGAAACTTACATTTTTCTATAAAAGTCCGGGCCACCCACGGCATTTTCTGAATTTCCCGATTTTTTTCACGATGGATTCCACTCTATGCTCGACCACGTGCAACGATACATTTCTAAATTAATACTCTACGTAGACTAGATACGTTCAATGCTGACTTAGATTTTTGTTTCGTTTCTCTGACTAGAATCAAGTGATATGTTTACGCATATGTGTATAATTATTTTCGAGCCGGCACGGCATAATATCGAAGTATGTGGAAAGAGCGATAAATTTCGTTTGGCCAAAAAATCAACTAGGTCTAAAAGATTGTGGATTACGCGTGGTATGGATGACTTGATGAGATGATATTTCAATTTTCGAATTGATGCATGACTAGATAGAAATTATTGAATATTTTCGATGTCTTGATCGGTAACTTAACATTAATCTCACTGTAGTATTTGCGTTAAAAATATAAACTAAGAGTAAAGAAAATAATGAGGTAATCGTAACTGCTTCTAATATTAATAATAGTAATGTCAATATAAGTAATAATATGATGACGATGACGATGATGACGATAATAATAACAATAATAACTATGCTATAAGGCTTACCTATGCATGCAATGCAACGTATTACATGTATACAGAAATTTGTGTCGAGCTGCAATTGCCAGGCTGGCGAGTGTGTATTTGTCAGTAAAAGAGAAGTTGGCCGTCAGCTGTTCCATACGGATATATGTCCGAAGCAGTAGTAATCTTGCCCGGGTGTCCGCACAGAATTCCAGTAGTGCCGTTCTGCGGCAGGCGTAGGGGGTAGGTACCGTCTGCAGCCTGCCAAGTTGTAGCGGCGGTCTTGGTCCAGCGGTGCTCTCGTCGAAGAACAATCGGATGCTTAACGGTTTACGGGATTTCAATTCGACGTCAGAAACTGTTCGCTGAAGCGTGTCGTCTCGTATAATTGACGCGTCTTTCCTGGTCTTCTTCCGCTTCCAGGTAAAACTCTTTGGGCAATTTTACGTATTCGCCGCTGTCAATTCGATGAAATATTACCGACGCAATGTAAGTTTGGTGATTTAGTATCTTCTTCAGTCTTGCTAACAGACGACGTCGTTGAAGTGGGATATTTCTAATCATGTTTTGTTAGATCAATTTCGCCTCTCGTAACGCGATCTTTCAATTGTGACGACAGTTTTCAAATCGTCGTCGAAATTGTGCCTAAATTATATAGGTATGCAGATTTTTCTGTATTATACTTTGTCCAAACTCAGGTGTCGGGGATTTTTTGATCTTGATATCTCTATCCGCAAATTCCTTCTTAACTCTGGCCCTCAGCTTTCGGTTTTTTTCGTCCGATTTTCCTCTGTCGAGTTCTTCAAATTTCTCCCGGTGCGTCGCCGTCATCGTCGTTCACGATGGCGTAAGTGAGGATTGTTGGCGGAGGAGATTTCAATACCTGGATGTAGGTTGTGCTGGACAGTCTTTTATCGACCCCGACGTTGATTGCTGGCCAAGGACAGCTTTTCGTTGTGAGACAGTAAAATCCGTCTGTCAGTCTTGTCTGTCCCTACGTCCGTCCGTCAGTCAGTCAGTCGGTCAGTCAGTCAGTCAGAAAAAAAGACGATGATCGGCCCGAAGGCGACGCAAGCGCACACTCGCTCGCCTCGCCGCAAACTAACCCTAACACCAGCCGATGTCCTCCCTGACGACCCGATCGTCGCCTACCTGTCCCCACCACCGGGTGATTCCCAGTCTCCATAGGGTGTAGCGGAAAGCTCAACCCCAATGACAATTGAATCCCCCACCGTCGGCGCAAGCTGCGCGCGCAGACGAATAGTCGTAACAACAGAAGCGATTGGTCTTGTCCCTTTCTAAACCCCGTACAACATGACCCCCCCCCCCCCTCTCGATGTGGAACACTTCAATTGGTAAGCTTCCGCTCCCCCAGCCCGCCGATATCATGGTTGTGGTTTTGTTTCTGCTGTCGCCGTTGTCGTCATTGTTGTAATTGTTAGTGTTATTGTTATGCAGGATCGGATCTGGTGCGCAGCGCACTTGCGCCGGGATGCGAGGTAGACGGGAATTGTATAGGAAAGAGACTCAACTTTATAAGGTTTCGATCGGACGTTACGGGTACCACCGTTGACCGGTATTATAGCATTTGACGTTCGGTTAATCAAAGGTATAAGTTTTCCTCCAATGACGTTACTGGCGTGCAGGCTACGGCAAACGTGTCTCTATCCCCCGTATCGATGAGGGTATGCGACGGGGAATATTCAAGCTGCCGTTGGTACTTGGTCACGTCGCACGCTCTATTGACTGTGCATCTATTGTTTAGCTCTATCGCCGTTATAGCTGCTTTTGCGTTTACCCTATAGATGATGTACAGGTCATGAGGGCGAGGAGAGACGGAGCGTAGGAGCTGTTGATTCGTTTCAACGGATTTTTTTGTTTCTTTATAATAACGGGCCAAAGCGCACCACTCATCAATGAGTTGTAGCACGCGAATATATCGACGGCAGTATGTAAGAACGCGGCATTTCATATTGTGCCGGAAGAACGTGATATCTCAAATTGTGCCAGAAGAAGGTGATATGTATCTCAAGTTCCGCCAGGAAAACGTGACATCTCAAATTGTGATAGAAGAACGTGACATTTCGGGCGAGGTCAGATTTTTCATTGGTACGAGACTGGAGTTTTGGGTGCAAGAATTATACGAAGCATTTTTTTCCAATAGATCCAATAATTGTTTCAATCATTTTATCATTTACCTATTTAGCCTTCATAATGAGGAACCAGAAACTTTCCTACAAAATCAAACAAACAAATATTATATTTAATTCTAATATGCTAATTGTATCGAATTTTTCAATTCATGAAATAACGACAAAAATTATATACATTATGGAATTGGAATGATATTTACACAGAACCCTATATTGGCCATACGGAATGGTGAGAAACTTTCGCATAAAATCGAACTCGCTATGAATCCTAAATAAATAATATAACGATTGAAGCAATCATTGAATCTATTGGAACAAAATGCTTGGTATAATTCATGCATCCAAAATTCCACCGCCGTATCACTGAAAAATTTGACCTCCGTCGAGATGTCACGTTCTTCTTTCACAATTTGAGACGTCACGATCTTGTAGCAAAATTTGGGACTTCACCTTCTTCTGGCAAAATTTTTGAGATGTCACGTTCTTCCATATTGCCGTTGAATATGGTGTTGCAGAAAATGTGATGAGTTTGTCGATCAAGTAAGATTGTTCTCAAGGTTTTCGCTTCTTCGCTTTTCAATCTTCAGCACAGAAATTTTATTCCGACCCTTTTTTTTTACGATCTTGCGTCAGACATTATGTGTCAAAGGTAGCTTCGGCTATGTGTAATATCGACATTACCCAACCTTCGTGTATGAACAAAACCGTCTATCCGTGATAAACCGTGAAGTTTTAGTCGATCAAATTTTATCGAAAATTCAAATTTTTACCGATACTGAGATTAAAAAATAAAATTCACATAGTTGAGGGCAAGATTTGGTCGTAAGCTAATTCACCGGTGTTTTTATTCATCTTGCAACAACTTGTTGTAAGAATTTATAACATTAGCGACAGCTTGGAACTTCGGTCAATCTTAATCGATCGAAACTTCAGTTACGCGTTTACAACAACTCAGCGTCAGTTGTAACAATATTATAAAAATTATTGGCAGACGAGGAATTTCCGATCACCTGCTTGTGTACTCCTAATACGCAACGCATAGGCCGCTTGTATTTATAATCCGCCGGTATGAATTAGAATCATAATCTTATGCTACAAGCAGCAGAGACGCCCGACAGAATGTGTGTAGAATGAGGTGACATGCGGGTTTGTCGAAGGTTGGTTATAAGTTGAAGGCTATACCAAGATTCTGAATGCAATGCAGAATGATACGCGTAGGTAGGTATGCGCACAGATGCAAATTTTCCCATATCCTCTATAACCCAGGTGAGCGGGCTGTATCGGTCATTATATAGATGAGTATGTAACATACACAACAGGTACTGAATGCGATGGTTAAAACTGACATTGCTGAAGCTAATTTTGACGCCGGAAATGCCGAGATCAAATTACCTGCGGTTTGGATAACATCGTATTTAGGTAATGTTATTGCAGGGTAATTCAGCGGTGAATCATTATTGAAGAGTTTGCTTCTCTGAGACCTCGAGCTGGTATCGCGTCGTAAAACTCTCGATTCTAGAGAATTGATGAGAGTTTTGACCAGGGCTTGTTAACGGCATGAGTAATTGGACAGACGGTGATGTGATTCAAGAAGTATAAGCAACGAAACAGTTTCGAATGTCCTGAAACCCTGCACTATGATCCGGATGCAAGTGTCAATGCGTATGAAATAAAATTTTATAATAAAACAGGTACAGTGTTTCGGCCGTACAGTTATATATTCAAGTAAAACAAGTGATCTAACAAAATAATCGCGGTGCCTCGTGTATTTCGCTATTCGCACGCGCCGACAGATGTGTGGTGAAATTGCTGTATACATTGGTATCGGCAAGTGAGGCGCTGATACTGACTCGTCGCTCGTGTTGAGCCGTCTCGTTGTTGCACAATTATAATACAGTTGTCATTGTAGGTATGAAATACAAACCGTCAACGGATTGCATGCCGGATTAGGCCTTTCTTCCAATATGACCCTTCCACCAGCCAACGGGTTAACGAATTACGATCATTATTGCCAAGATAATGAATGAAGAATTTCATCTCACGACGATGCCTCTGTCCTCTATTTTGAATATCGCGGCCATCCTCCTCACTGATAATAAAATAAATCAAGAATTAATTTTTCCCCATTGTACAGGTGCGAAGCGAGTGTGCATTGCCGAGACCGGTTTCATAGAGAGGAAACGCTCACGTCACACCTCGTTTAACTTGATACGTATGCAGAGCCATGGGTATGATGGGTATGGCTACAATACGCAGGCTGCGGTGGCCAGGGCGCACGTTATCAGACGGAAAAGTTCAGGACGTTTCAGTACCTCAAGTCCGACAAGGATCGGCACTAACATCTGGCCCAAAGGGTGGTCCCCTGAGACCAGCTCCTGAAACGTCTCCAACCTTCTCTGCCGCCCCCGGCCCCAGCGTCAAAGTCCCGAAAATCCTCGGTCACGCTACGAAATGGATGAATGTTATTTACACGGTTGGTTAGACTCCGATCATCCCTCTTCAGGCTAGCGTGCACGCGTCCTTCTGTATTATAACAACAACTTATAGGCACCCAAGAGCTTACGGTCTAGTCGGTCGTAATATGATAAAGAGGGAGCGTTTTTACACTTTTGTTTGATCAACCGCCCCATGATGAACGCACCAGGTGAAACTCTGTTAATCTTGCTTTTTTTTTTTTTATTTCCCCATTTTCCCTTTTGGTTTTCGCCCTGTCATTGCACTTTTCAAGGCTCGTTTAACGACACCATATCTATATACGCTATTCCTAATGCTGGATGCGGTGATGTAAGTATAATTAACGTCGTGGATTCGATGCGTAACGTTCCAGATGTGTCACTGATAGGTTTGTAAAGGGCATCGTTTTCTTTGGCTCAGGTCGATATCTTGAGACAATTGCGAAATTGCACACTGCGAGTCTAAGTAATCGGATCAATGGATAACTAAACAAATGAGTCAATGATTGAATAAGCAATGAAATTAAACAACTGTAGAATGATTGAAAAGAAGGGTATGATTGCAATATGGGCATACTGTAATATAGTACGATACGCGTAGGTGTCAATCGGCAATACCCAAACATTACGGGTCGGTGGCAAGTTTATCTTAAAGTTCATCTTCTTTTCAATTTGTATTTTCCATTATTGGACAGCATGATGGGCACTGATCCAACCACAGAAGCCATGAGTCATTGTTGCATCTGCGGTAATTAGAGAGACCGTCCAGTGTGTAACGGCGCAGGGCGATGATGAGTGTCGTTCGTATAGCAAGAAACGAAACGTAAAAAAGGAGAAAAACAACGCAAAAGAAAGAGCGAGAGGGACAGATGTGGTGGGATGTTACACTCCGTCTGTACAACTTTCTGTTCTTGAGTACTTAATATCGATATATATACGAATGCATTATATATATATATATATATATATATATATATATATATATATACACACACACATATATATATACGTATATTTGCGATGTATTCGTGATTTCGACTAAACATGGTTCAATTCATTCTATGTACGTATATACATACACACATATAGGTATATATATATATATACATATATACCAGATACCTATAGGTAAACATACATACCCATATATGTATGTATGTATAATTGTATATACATATATGATGTATTCGTTTCCTTTTGATTAACAGGCGATTGTTCGATAACTCGATGTTTCAAGGTTCAGGAGAGTTTGAAACGACTGACGAACACTCACGTTATAATCGTTGCGTCACTTTATCCGCGGTGAATTGTTAATGATAGCGTCATTTCGTTCTCCGGTCACTCTATTCGTGAGGTTAAAGTTAGTAATTCGAAAATAACGAAAGGTTGAAAGAAAAATCACTATTTTATCATTTGAAAATAACTTTGAAGAAGTCAAAAATTAATTAATATTTCAAAAGTTTGCTCGTTACCAGCTTCTGATGCATTAAAAGACCTAAACGTCTTCTCAACGTATTATTTCCGTTTCAGACCCTTGTCGAGTGAATTATTTACATCTATCGAACACGAAGTAACATTTACTCATAGTAATAATAATTAATTCAAGAATATATATTTATTAGAAGGTTTATTTGTCACAGCTTTACTGAGTGCAAATAAATTCATGATTAATTGAAGACAAGGGATTAAAAAGTGGCTTTTAACCGGGTCTTCGATGTTATTAGTATGAAATTCGTATCCTTACTGAAACAATGAACCCAACCGAATAACACAATTGCCGTATCAGAAACGTTGATCAATTGATTTTCGAACGAAATACTTATTCAACTGACTCAACCAATAACCGGTTAGCCATTCAACCGGTTAAACTATTAGCTGATTAACCAGGCTGGATGTATTGGCCAGTTAGGCCGCGGCAGTTGAATCGTATAGCGGCACTAGTACCTACCTATGCACAAAACCGAACAATGTGTTCGCGCTACTGCAGGTACTAGTAATCAACAGTTCTCCGATCGGTGACGGAAAATATCCCCGCCGTGTCCTGTCTATATGGGGCAGCTACACACTACATTGGGTACACACCAATACCAAATTTACTTTATACAGAGGTAAGTAAATAAATGATCTGTTACAGGCAGGCTTTACCTGTGGCAGACAGATGGCAACAATTGACGGAAGATTAGAAAAACGCAGATTCTAGATTATCCGTGAAAAAATTCCAATTTGTAGCCTATGCGTAATTAATGAAAATTGATTTTTCATGTTATTATAATGCGCACGGATGGAAAAATTTTCGCGTAGATCACAGTGATTAGATATAATCGGACAAAAAAAGCACAAGTCGTCAAAGGAGTTTGTTTTCCGTTGCTTAAAATTTTTGCAATATGCTTAACGGTATACTCGCATCGGCTTGCGTTTCGTCAATATGTTTTTGCTTCTCGATTGCATGTTCGCGACGTACCTTGGCGAATTTTCGTTCAAAGCGGTTTTTCATTGGTAAGAGAATGACCGAGGCGCGAGTAATTGAAGTGAGCCAGATTGTTACGGTTAACCGGTGGACATTTTTCCATCATGCTCTTGACACATTCCCGCGGTGGTTGGTGCGCGTTCTTTGTTGACACACGATAACGAAGTAACCCTCAAACCTCCGTACCTACACAATGGTGGGCTAAAACAATACCGTACTGCGTGCCTACATAGAGATTTAATCGGCGCCCTCTGTCGGCCGAATGAAAACTGCTCCATGTGCACTTCTCTCATCCTGTCTTTATCTTTTTTGCCCTCCTGCTGCCATCGCCGTCGCAAGAACACATCCCGTTATAAATTGTGAGAAAATACCTGGTAATGTGCCGCGTCGCATGTTCGTCTTTAATTTTTCTGTTTCACCTTTATACTTTTCCTACGCACACGTCGTCGTCATTTCCTTATTGTTGTAACGTGGCTCGGTTTTCACTCGACGAAAATTAAAAAACATACAACACGGCATAATGCGATCGCTCCCGATAAGAATCGTTGGCAATAAGCGCAAGGTTGGAAATTGTAAGAAAATATCAGGATCGAACGGGATGGATATGATTTTGGATTGAGTGTACGTCAACTCTGTTATTATACGTACCCTCCGGCAACGGCAATAGTCGGTGTGATTACGCGTCGTCTGCTATTGCTGTCGTTGCGGGGGTGTATATGAGAGCCGCTATGCCTGCAGTGGCAGAAATGCGCCGAGGGCAAAGGGAGCAACAGGTGGGCTCTTTTGAGGACCTCACGAGCCGTATGAACCAGCGCAGGCAATATAATTAGTGCATGGCACTGTATTACCGCATGGGCTTGAATCCAGGCGACCCTCCTATCGCATTCCACATCTACCTGCCGTCCGCGTAATTTAACGATTCTCTGCACTGTGTAATTATTTTTTTGTCAGTGAATATCCTGTGTTGTTTGCTTCTAAAAATTTTCTCTTTCAAGAAGTTGCGTTTAATAGTACAAGCCTGCCGATTCGTTGAGGGATCATCGATCGTTCGTCCTTCCAAATTTAAAAACGAAGAATAATACTTGTAGACGTGTTTACTTGACGCGGACCGGTTGACGTGCGCCGTTCGGTCGCATGGCAGGATGGGAGTATAAGTGTATCCCTGCGGTCCGCGCCATATGCGCTGACCGTAACGGACCCGTAAATAGAATCAATACATCCACACTTGATCATACATTTTATTGTATAGGCATATGTAGGGCCACGGGGAAGGGTGAGATCTCTGCACTATCATTTGCCATGGGAACTCGCCCTCCGTAAACTGTTATAGATGCAGTGCATTAGCGTGTCTGTAGTCGATGTATCTTTTATAACACCGCAGCGAGCCGTGGGAAATTTTAACAGCTCTTGCTTGCTGCCAATGCTGCGTTCGTTGTATGTTTTAATACGCCTGGTGTAATTATTGTGGATTTTTTTTACTCCAGTATGGCTCCTTTCCAAAGCAGATATAATTGAGAATTAGAGATAATTTCAATGAAAGATGCTAATTGTAAGCTAATTACGCCGCTGGTGTATGTAATATACGAATGTAGGGATCTTACACGTATGCAATGTAGTTAATTTATACGGAATTGAGATTGATAATCTCAAGATCTCTGATAAAAATTCGTATGTGCGTAAGGAGAAAGCCTCTCTCCCGAAAAAAAAAAAAAAACAAAAATTCGAAGGAATAGACAATCGAGCAAGATAAAAAGTAGCAACTCTAGCGGCAATTGTCGATTCGGACCATTTTCGAAAGATCATCTATACGCACCGACCGTCGAACTGATCGTCTCGCCCCTATAGTTGCAATTCTTCTCAAGCTGTATCAACGATGTCGACTAACTTTTTTATTTCGTTTCTTTTTCATTCAATAGATTAACCACATGATGAGCCGCAGTCTGTCGGTCGTCTCGAATCAGCTGCCCCTGCACTCGCCACGGACATCGTTTAGATTCTACTATCAACCCCGTATACGGACGTGCGGCAAAGAGGAACGTATTGCATGTGAGTTATGCAACAGTTAGGAAACCTATGCATGTTTTTCTTGAGGAGGTGTAGTTTTCCTTTGTCCCCGCTTCATTTCATATTGAATTGAATCTGGGCGAGCATTTGAATTCGTACAATGATCTTGAGAGGATCCGGATTTCGGTCAGGCCGATTGTAGCGTAAAAATTTTTCATGTAGATTTCGGGTAGTTTCAAGTCCATACGGGCTCGTGAATTTGCTTGAACTTGTGCAAAATTTACTCGAGTTTATACACAATTTCGCGTGAATGCGCGTGAACTTAAGTTGAATCAAGGAAATTGCCGGTTCTACACCAGAACCTGCCAAGATTCACATGAAAAATACTAAAAATTTTTGGCAGTGTACATTTGTAATGCCCCATCCACTATCGTACCTTATACATACAGAGTTATTAATGTAAAGGTTCGCAAGTAATGCAATTTACTGCCACCCCGGTTAAAGTAAGCGATCCCCTGGGTTCAGTTCAACCCGTTTTACGTACAACAACGATTGTGTAATTATCTTAATAGAAGTCCGTGTCGTCGCGTGATTTGCAGTAATCTTACAAAGACGTTAGGCTACGGAATAATCAGGGAATCGATATAATAATATTGGCACGAATATTGCGCCAGCTGCATTACGATTATTGTCGGTTGAATACAAAACTAATTACTTATACTAATTCACTTACTTCAAGGCCTTGCGTAAATTTATCAAACGTTAAAATGGATATTAATAATTATACCGTCAATCTGTTATTCAAACGAATGGTTGACATCATGTATGAATAATGAACGTATAGACGTAAATAATATTGACTTGCGTTTGACGATGGAAGGAACTTGAAATCAACGATACCCATTCGCGAAGAGTCCAGTATATTATACGTACTGAAGTTTTTTACGCAGGTCTATCCATGTCAACTGCATCGAACAGTTATTGTAGGAGTCAGCGGATGAACGAGTGAGCGGGTAATTCGACGCTCCTTGGCGCGTGACGCGGATATCAGAAGCGTGCGAGCATCTTTATAAAACATAATAGGTTGTATCATATACCTGGTGTAAAATTGGATGAGTCCACGAAGTATGGTAAAGGTGAGGTAAGGTTAGCTGTTCGAGAGAGAGAGAGAGAGAGAGAGAGAGAGAGAGAGAGAGAGAGAGAGAGTGTACAGGTATAGGTAGGTACGCGCTGAACAACGGGACCGCATAAGTTGGATTTTAGCGAAGGAACCTCTCCCGTGGCACGTGTCAGGATATTACGATGCGCAACGAAGACCGGGAACACGATGGTGATGACGAGGAGGAGTCGAGGGTCTCTAATGTGCCTCCGGATAATGTTCCGAGCGACTTCATTTTTACGGTACAATCCATCTCTCAATCTCTTTGGACGCTTGATTATTGTGAGATGACAGGAAATACTAACGAGTAACATTATATCTTATCTATAATCACCCGAATGATCCTTGGTGTTAGGTTTCTTACGAGATGAAATCGCAAGCAGTTCTACGGTAGTGAAACTATCCACCCGTTACGCCATACCACGGACTTGAAAGAGAGGACCGGCCCCAGTCTCGAGTCGTTCTCAGCTGTTGACCATCTCGTTAATGTTGGGTGCAGCTACGCGACATTACTGCCGATCGCATCATCCGGATTGGGGGGGGGGGGGGGGGGGGCAGAGTTGAAATTTATAACAAAGTTCGTAACATCAACCCTACCGCGTCGGCACGATGCTGTACAGTATACGAATGAAGCGGTCAGGCCAAAGCATTTCGGGCATGCCGAAGTGTCATGGGGCTGTGCCGCTCCGTACCGTTCTCTTTGTCATGTCGCGCGGCTCAGGTCGTCGGGACGCGTGACGGGCACAATGGGAGAAGGAGAGGAGAGTCTCACTCCTATCCCCCCGAAATAACCTTTATACCTGCAAGGTACGTGTCTGTGCCGTATGTACAATGTAGATATACATATAGGCATACGAGTACATGATTCACAAATATAAGGGTACATAACATGTGTGATATACGCACAATTTTGTGCTTAAACATTACAGTTGTTTCATGAGCGCAAAAATCTGTCATATAGAAGGTCTCCGTCAACCTGGGCCAATTTGGTACAAATGTTTTTCTTCTTTCGATCGTTATTTGAACCAATTTATTACCTAAAGTGAGCTATACCAGTTGCAACACCAGAAGACGTAACACGTGGATACTTTGAATCCTGCGTGTAATGTTCCACAATAATAATAATAATAATAATAATAATAATAATAATAATAATAGTAATAATAGTAATAATTCTTTATTTATCACAATTTTGTTTGCAATCATTGGGAGGGAGTGAGGAGGAAAGCAAGGGCTTGACAGTGGCAGTAGAAACACCCGCATTCGCACGAGGGACAAGGGAAACTGCCGAAAACCTTGTCCAGGTGTAGCCGGACCCGAATCCAAAGCACCGACCAGCAAATCGGCGCCTGAACAGCGTGATCCGTCTTACATTTTTGCAAGTTGCCGTTCAGGACCGAATTGACAGGCAGGGGATTTGAACTCGAGTCCTCCCGCTCCGCAGTCACGAGTGCTGGCACCTGAGCTACTACGGTCGGTACACTAGGGTGATTAAAAGATAGGTGTCTATTTTTATTTTGTCGTACGTACCGTCTCAAATGTTAGCGTTTGATAGATGAATAATCCTCCCAAAAGGTGAGCTCTGTAGCTCAAGCTTAAGAGGCCGCGCACGAATTTCTCTATTTCCCATTAATTTGACGTGGGAAAATTTCATTTTTCGTTAAAAATTAATATACCTGTAAGCCGTTCAACATTTTTTAAATACTTGCATGTATCCTTAAATCCTGATTCTTCAACCTTGCCAAAACTCTATATAAAAGCGTAATTATCATCGTTAGAACACGCATTTCGGTAATGAAATTGATACTTTTCAAACGAGTGTAATGTGTTTTATAATGATGATAGTTATGCTTCGTTACAGAGGTTTGGAGAGTTCGAAGAATCAGCTTTAAAAATGTATGCATGAATTTAAAAAATATTGAACAGCTTATGAGTACTGAAACTTTCAGCGAATATTGAATTTGTCCTATGTGAACTAATATTTGAGGGGGTGAGAGTGGAAAAATGCAAAAAAAACTTTGGTATGTTATTTTTTGTAAACGGTGATATCGCACGTATGAAATATACCTATAGTGCATAGATGGCAGATATGGCATGCATATAGGTGCCTAGGTAGTAAGTAGATTAGGTATACTATACGCGTATGTGTATACGAAAGCGTCGAGCGAGAGTCCCATCTGTCACTCCAGTGGCCGGAACCCGTATACCTATAGAGATGAATTGAATAAGGATTATTCTATACACCCCGATAGCCCCGAGAGAGCTAGTGAAGCTGGGGAGGGCTGAGGGTCGCGGAGAAAATAATTCGTACCTATGATGTAGTGATTTAAAAGGGAACGCAGCCCCCGACACATAGGCATAATATCTGCATGCACGCGATCCGATCAATCCGAACGTGAAAAAACCTAGGTTTCATATTATATACCTAGGCAACTCGATATTTCGCATCGAATCACCGCTCGGTGGCCTTATGGCATTTGAATTAAAAATTATAAATATTCCAGACCAATCGGAAATTTTGCGTACGCATAATTATAGTCCGGAAGTTCAAGTTTGCTCATTATATTAGATTTGTCATACTTCGCAGATTGTACACGTACCTATAGTATATTCTTTTTTAAATTTACTTATTTTTGCCGGATAGTACAATGTTGAACATAAAGAAATAATGTTTGCAGTCGATATTTTCATTTAGCTGCATGAGATAGCTGCAGCTGCCGGTTTCGACTTATCGATTCTTGTAATTTATCGTTACTTTATTTATCAATCTTTCTAGCACACAGAATTTTCGCGATCATAACTAAGGGCGTGAAAATAAATGATTGAATACATCTTATCGACGTATAGGTATATCCCGGTTTTCGTTGTTCAACCTGCGCAAAATTTTTGGAAAATTCGCACCGAAGAAAGTATTGAAGATGTTTAAAACACGTAGGTATACGCGAAAGGAGCATTATACATTTATAATGTTGCTGGGTCAGGTTTTTTTGGAAATTCACACTAATTTCCAATATTGCAATGCAAGGAGTTGATACGCATTCTCGATGAAAAATAAGTGCTTTCTATAAATGAAGAGTTTTCGAGAAATTCCTCTGCGTGAATACGTGGATACACGGATGCGGAAATAATACAAATTGAAAAAGAAAAGTCCTGCGCGTATTAGTTGGCCAGCTTCGACAAGCAACGGCTGCAAGGAAGAATAATTGTTAGGCTGCATGGAGCTTGAGGGGCGGTGTATTACACGAAGCCTTTGGGATTCTTGAGCGTAATGGCACTTGTATGGCGTCCTATGTAACTAAAAGATATTATATACATACCGGTATGGGTGTGTACAGAGAGTAGATTACTTTACCGCGGGTGGCAGGCGGATAATATACCGGGATAGGCTGGTACGGTCCTTCGATGATACCGTATATAGGTATATCCAGGTCACCCGTGGCAGCTGCCCGGAAGGACAACCGCGACACTTCCTTCCTGTAACCTCCCTGTACAGCCTGCGTATGCCTGTACACGTATTCCCGTCATGTCGAAGCCCCGGTTATCAATTCCACCCTCCGCATTAAAGTTGACCCGAGGATGAGAAAAAAAAATGTACAAATACCTTGCGAATAGGCAAGATCATTTCATGCTCTGGTTGAACAATTAATTAAAAAATAGCTGGAATGACGAGACTGTGACGGAGAGAGGACCTAATTGTTGGACATGTTTGGGTGCATGGAGAATGAACCATTTTCTAAAATGAAATCCGATAAGTTGGTTTTCTCCGTTGAATAAATATAACGTAATAACGAAGCATTTGGGAAACGTATATTATTACAGCCGTGTTTAACGGGTATTATCATGCGGCTTCGGTTGAGCTGAACCGGATCTCGCTTAATTGATTGTCGAGAGCGGGTTGGTGATGACGGTGGTATAAAGTGGCAAAGAAAGGGGGCGTCTTGTGATTAACACACTCGCATATGTATGTACCTGCCTGTGTCCATTTTATTTTTATTTTCTCATTTTTGGTTCTGCTGCTTCTTCTTCTTCTTCTTCTTCTTCTTCTTCTTCTTCTTCTTCTTCTTCTCCTCCACCTTCTCCTTCTTTTGCTTCTGTCATATCTACCGGAGAGAGGAATTAGCGTTTCGTAATTATAACGTCGTGCTGTGCACAGGGTTGGTGATGGGAAACCCGTTAAAGGCAGAATTTCACCTGTTTTCGTGAATTCGACACACATGGTTGCCTATTAGTCGGTGTAGTGTGGCCGCGGGCTTCTGATGATCCATGGTTATACTCTGTTCGATGCGTCATACTCACGAGGCGAGTAGCTGTTATTATGAACGCCCTCGGAACAAATAGTTACCCATCAGCCCACCTGCGCCAAATCCATTCTCAATTAATTAATTTAATATGCGTAAGTAGGCTTTTTGTAATCGTGGCTGCGTGTGAAATTAAAATTCTCGTGCCGTGTACCGCAGCGCTGCTTCATCCTACTTTTTTATCAAGCTCATATTTTTAGAAAATTAACATTGAGGCCGTAAATAAAAATGTTGTGCTTATAAAAATCACGAATATTTCAACTGGTAACAATAGAAACAAAAATAAGACAGTGTTATTTTGGATAATAATAAAAAGGGCTTGTTTCAGCCCTGCGTTTTTGCATAGTGTAGTATTTTTGAGAATGGTTCTTTTTGAATTTTGTCTCAACACGTCGGAAGGGATCTGCTTTTCGAAAAGAATATAAAAGCCGAAGGGAATTTTTTAATATTCTCCCACCACTGGTCGGAAGGAGAGGAGATAGGCGAGAGTAAATTTTTAATATAAGAATGCAGCACGGTTCACCGCATCGCTAATTCATCCTCATCGCTCGGCTCTTCGTGCCGAAGGCCGAAGCAATAATTGCCGGATATTACAAAATTCTTTGAAAGTTTATAACGACACTCGAGACTTTTCATCGAATCTAACCTAACCTGACTTCACTCGACTTGATATGTGAAGTTGGAGTCCGATATTGTATTTCCACTGTCAAAATTTTGGGCAAACGATGCCTTTCGTTCTTTCTCACTTACAACCGATGTAAGTTTATTTTACTATTTTATGCATATTTACATTTCATGGTTCACAATCGAAGAACGGCGAGGAAAGAAAGGCAAGTATTTTTGACAAAGCGAAATGTGTATACCAAGATACTTGTACCATTATTTCTTCTTCTTCCGTCGTAACACAACACCGATGATTTCTGTACACCGTGATGTAGGTATGGTATGCGCACTCTTCGTGCAATAAGTGACCGTTGAATGATGTTTATGCGAAAGAATCTTCCCCGCATCGGAAGGTTACAACATAAGGGCAGAATTTGCCCGTATGTAAATTTCTATCAACCCGCGCCAGTTCTCTTCGGCTTTGACAATTTAGAATGAACATTTTTTTCTTCTTCAAGCTGGGAAAACTTGTTAAGTACAGTGCAGGTCACTGTATATACAATTTTGCATACTTGTACTCCGCGTAAGCTCGAGTATATGTTATTAATATTTGCAAGCAGACGTGTCATATAACCCTTTACACCTGTCTTTTGAAACTGTCTTGAACCGGTGTGGCACCCAACGTCTATGAAAACGCATATGGGAGCTAATGTGTTGATAGTAAAAAAAACTATTGAACGAAATAACATGCCCCGAGCTCAAAATTCCTTTGTCGAATCTGGCCTTTACGCGCATGTTATAACTCTTTCGATACCCCTGTTGTTGCAACCTACACTCGTTCTTTCGCAATAGTCGTAAGTGGCTTATATACTCGAGTGTGTTCTCAAACGACTCGCTTGATACTTTAGCTAATCCGGGTGGGGAGAAGACATCTCTATCATCTCGTATCCTCCCGTTCGGTAGGAAATACAACATCTGTGAGTTAAAATGGATGAATATTGGCGTGAAGACGCCTCTTAAACCAACGTGTGAGCGTCTGTTTACACGACAGCCTCAAATGCTTGCCTCGTTGGTAGATTTCTTCCAGCTGTACAGTGTTCCCTTATGCCGCGTGCCGTATGATATAGCCAGATCTTGACGACCCAATTTAACTTTTCAACAATTACTGACACGAAGCTATAATACCCCCCCCTGTACGATAAGGCGAATAATTAATAATTTCAAGCGAAGTGCTTATGAAAAAGTTGAACCATATACAAGTAGCTACTGTACCCACGTCGCTTTAAATACTTCAGATTCGTATCTTCTCTCCCGGGGCAGTTAGGGGTGCATGCATACGTGTGCGATACAGGCACCGAGGCGAAGAACAAGGTGAAACGCATGGCGATCGAGATCCAGGGCGTTTTGCACGTCTTAACCCCGATGCCGCTTCGTGTTATACCCATTCGTTACTTGTTGTTTTTCCGGACACAATTGTTCGCATTGTGTCGTATAATACCTACATTGAGCAACGGAATGGCCGATTAAAATTTCGGGCATTGGACACGGATCTGTCAGGGGATCGGGAATCGTCCAACACGTACAGTTGGCCTGTGGCCGACCACATGGAACCCATGAAAATTCTCTAGTGTTTTACGGTGCGTACAATATTTACCGGAGCTCAGGAAGGATGCTGGTTGGTGGCCAGATGCTAGAAAGGAGAGAATCCGTCCGATTCCCTCTCTCTTTTCTACGCGCTGCGCAACACGCAATGAACGCTGCACTTCAATATTTATTACCATGTACACGAAGTGGGCGATTTCTATTTACGTTTTGTTGTCTTTATTTGCCAACGGATGACATGGCTTATACCGCATGAAAACAATAGTCTTACACGTCATGTACTTTCTGGGTTGCGGGAAATCATTTTGCATACTTGGATAATGCGGGAAACTGTTTGTTTTCATCACGTACAGTTGGAAATTTGTAAGGTGGATTTGGACTATGATCGTTTAGTTCGAAACTGTTGCTGAAAGCGTGCATTACATGTTCAACTCTGATATACTTATTGAATATGTGTCGAGTAAAATGTGCAACTATACGTATAGTTGATGATCCGTGATGTACCGAGTAAATTTTTATCACAACCTTTCTTTTTTTCTGATCAATCAATAATTATTGCATCGTCAAACAGAGTTTGTGTGCTACTGCTGTTGTACCAATGTTGCGCCATAACCGTACGAATGAAGTTCTCAGATAACGCGGCGTGCGTACGCATCTTGCGTATGTTCGATAATACGGATGTAATATCATTAAGCTCGATCAACAATATGAATCTCAATACGACGGTGCTGTGTTTATCATGCGAGGTTCGAGCTGGGTGAGATAATGATTTTTTTATCGGGGTACCGCCGCGTCCAGTTTCAATAATACTACTATCAAGAGTAAAAAATAAATAAATGTCGATCGAATAAAATAACGGATTGCCTAGGAAGAAAAAAAAAATAACAGTCTGATTGTGAGGTAGATAACTAGGTACGCTATAGCTATACTAATCCTCGCATATCTATTTACAATAGATAAATAACTGTGATCCTTTCCTCAATTACAGGGATCCAACTTGTTTCACATGTACACGCGGTATGCGTATACGGGGTTATTTGTTTGTTGCTAATCGTGAGACTCGGGCAGAGAGAGAGAGAGAGAGAGAGAGAGAGAGAGAAAGACGCTTATACGGGCGCCACTTACAATTAGAATGTCAGTCTCACTTGTGTTCAGCAACGAATAAATGACCGTGTACTGTCTATCAGCATGTGTTTGCTTCACTGCTGTATAATATGAGGTTATCCCTACTTGTCCGTGTGTACATAAATTTGCTTACGCATTTCTATATAGGCATATTGAACCTTGGATGAACTCGCGGTGCGAGGAGCTATCTATGACAAGTTTAATTTGGTCCGTGACTTGCAGGCTTTATCTTTTGCCGTACGGATGTATTTTCGCAAATTTTTCATTTTCCACTGCATTATTATTCATGCGTAAATTTTCCAAAAATATTTCCTGTAGCCACAGAGTTACGAGTTTCATAATTTTATTCATTTAAAAAATGTGTCTCCTCGGATTCTTTATCAACTCATCGTAATCAATTTAATAATAAACTTACAAGCGAACGGACCGGGTTCAATATATGCTCGCCAAAGTGACACGTGCCTCATCACAATCTTATCTGTACTGGCAACAATGCACGCGCGACACACGAGTTTTTCATTTTTCATTGTTTACTTTTTATTTTTACTTAAAAACCAGTGATACGGACATGTGAACTGAATCCAAAAATCCAAAAGATCTTTTCGTCTGTGTGTGTTGGCCATTGAGTGGCACTATTGTTCTCCTTGACATGATGTCATTTATCCAAACCTCGGGAAGTAATAGCGGTTGCGATTGTGCTTGTGTAGCCATCGGAACAAGATGGCGAAAACATTAAATGCAATTACAACAGATTCTCCCTCATTTCAAGTTTATGGTACGCTACTAATATTTTAATTCCGTGTTTACCGCAATCCTACGTCAGTTTTCCGAATCTTCGAGACCGGGAATTTAAAACGATTTCAATATTCTGGAAAAAGTGCCAAATATGATTCGCGTACTCCGTCGTTTTCTTAAGTCAGCTTTGCACGCCAAATCGTTAGTGTTAAGAAAAGTATTCAGCACCGTCCCGAACATGCAATAACTAAATACATAAATGCCAGATATTCAGTCCAACTTCCTGTAATTTTTTTTTCGGACGTTTCCCTGCCTATATATGGGCTTCAAGTAACTGCCCTGCAGTGATCCGCGTATTCTACTGATCGAAAATTGGATACAATGCCGCAATCTCTATATATTCTCCTGCACATTCACGCCCTCGGTTATCGTCCGTATAATCGAACGCATCGCGCACCCCTTTCCCTATTTCTATCTCCGCGTGTATCAGCTACACTACGCGTTACCGGCCTTACCTGGTGGGCCCGGTGTTCATTCGTGTGCAGTGGATCCGCAGGCGCGTGGTAGCAGGCCAGGTGGTATGACGTGGCTCTACGGGGGCCACGCATGGGGGCCGTACGTCGCACGTCGTTGTCGTCCTCGTCGTCACCGTCGCGTATGCAGGAACGCACTTACACGCTGGCGGGACTTTGGGGTGTTGTGCGAGAGACAGCTGCGCAACTAACAATGCGGTAACTAAACTGCCACGGGATTGGAGGGAAGAGTGAACGACGGGAGGAGAGGTGCTTTTGCACCGACACCTTCGTTGCGGCATGCGCGCGTACCCAACTGATTGTTATTGTCAGCTTCGTTATCCCTATATATTCTCATTATTGTTCAGATACGTTGTTTAGACCATGCGCAATGTCGCATTGCAACTGAGTTGAGAATGAATGCAAGCATGAGACATCGAGGAAAATGCAGTGCATGGGTGTGGAAAGGAATTTGAACTCCATAGCTGGAAGGTGGGAAGACACAATCCACCTCGGAACAAAAAGCAGCTGACTTCTGAGACTCGTGTCTTGAAACCACTGCGTCAGAGTTGTGACGTCATGCTCTTCTACGTCACAAGAAGAACGTCCGCTGAACGTTACCTCTGGTTGATGTGTATAATAGGCAAGGTGCGGCACACCCTACTCCGTGACGCCGCCTTGAGACTCATGGTGCCGACGATGCCTGTGTCGGTTGGTACTCTCCTCGTGCCTCACGAGGAAATAAAAGAAGTCGACGCATTTGACAACAGGTTGGTGGGGCGGAAATATAATGTTATTCCTCCCTTGCGACCCGGTTACAATACTCCTTACACAATGCATAGTTGGTGTTTTACAATTCAGACGAGACGAGTTTAGCTGCTACCCGGTCTTCTTCCTATTCTTCTTCCTTCTTCTTAGCTTTACACCGGAAACACAACCTGCATAGCTTCAAAGGCACAAGGGGAGATGCAGAAATGCGGTGTGTAAGGTGCGCGTCAAGCACCTTCGGCATGCACTTCATGCGGCCTTCGAAGATGCTGCTTCTGTTTATCCTCGTTACGCGTGGACCGTAAACCGGAGTTAGAAATGAAGGTCCGGTACAATGAACAGGTGGAGATTCGAGCAATAATTTTACATATGTTGTTATTTTCTCCTCTTATTCTCTCATAATCAGTATAATTGTTTTAAATAATCAAAATTAACCACGAAGATCAAATAACCAATACATTTAACGCACGGATATTTCGTTCTCTCTACCGTCTAGGCGTCTCAATGCATGCGATTTAATCAGCTCTGTGTTTTATACAATCGGCAGCCTGTAGCGCTGCAGTCAGATATGCCTCGGCACTCGATAATTTGGAAGTACCGTACAAATGTCAGCCGGTTAAACAATATTCCGCAGTGGAAAAATGTATTCACGCACGGTGGCGGGCAGCAGAACATTTATAATTGTCAGACAATCTACATATCTATAAATCTCTGCAAAGTCCTTCCGTGAAAAACAAAACAAAAAACAAAAGTACTAAAAAATATTCTAGTAATACGAAAAACTTTAACCATCCTGTAAAATGTCGCCTTCGCTTCCACGAGGTATGAACAAATGCCTGTTTTTTATAAGTTATAAAAACCTACTCTGTGATGACCAATAACGTATTTTCATTCGGAGTACTGATGGTTTGTACATACGTGAAACGACAAATGGGTAATTGAACGAACATGTATGTATGAACAAGTTGAGATTCTTGTGATGAATTCAAAAGCGGGAGATTATATTTATCCAGACCGCAGAGAGATAATATGTTTTTCTACGAGCTCCTCCTGCAGAGACCTCTTATCGCCCGCTCAATCGACCATTTGGTCATCATCTGGGGTTGCTTTCACTGTTTAACAGTTTTGGTAGCAAACTTGTGGCGCGCATTGAAAATAATACGCAAGTTCTTGCCGATCGCAATGAGGCCGCGTGTGTTGAATTTTATCCCCAATTATATCTCCGAGGCGAACATATGTGCCGAATAAGTTGCAGCCGCCGGTGTTGAATTCGAATTATTTCTTCAAATCCAGTTTCCCCATTCCATGTGTTTTGCTATTCGACTCTTTTTTAAATTGATTTCGTCTTGTCTTGGAACTCTGGCAAATCAATGACAGTTTCTGTTAATAAACGATAAGTGAATAAATTGACCCAGAGGCAATGAACGGCTAACTCATAGCCATTGTCAGCTCCGGGTGTGAAATTTTAGGTGTGACGTAATACGCACGCGACATAAGAAAGTTAGTTAAGCAGGCAGCAGAAAAAACTGTGCGCGCGAACAGTCAGATGCTGAACGATGCCGAGTGCAGGAGCGATGAAAATTCATCAGTTATACCTAAACTCTTAGTTAATTAATATTATGCATATTCGTCATTGGGCAGATGAGTGTGCGCAAGTATGTTCGACTGGAAGGGCGGCACCGCGACAGCAAGCGTGCAACGTACGTCATTGATTGCGTAAGCTTCACGGCATATGGAATGCCAATTAATCCCCGTGTGCTTGTGCAAGATAGGAAATTGTCTTATCGCTATTTCGAAATTAAAATCAACTCGAGAGTACGCAGGGCGTTATAAAGGCCGTCTACGGTGCGAGTATATATTTTTTTAATTGCAAGGAAAGGGTTAATTTTCCCTAACAGCGCATCCGAATCAAGCCTTCAATTTTTATCAATATTTACCCCGTAACACTCTGCATGTACTTGAGTGCAATTAGTATTTCAGACAATGATCAGTATGTTACATCGCAGTCCATAGTTTTGATTACAGAGGATCATTAGCTTACCAGGGTAAACCGGATGATAGTTGGGTTTGTGCTTTCCTATATACCCTACCTACGTGGCTAGAACTCCTGTGCACACGTGCGACAAACTTGCATCGGTAACACAGGCTCCCCAAAAAAAAAAAAAAAAAAAGTCTCCGAACTCGGTATGTGAAACATGTTTTCATACGTACTTTTTACCGCTGAATCCGAATCTGAAGTCAGAATGGGGGGTCTTCCGGACCGATTTTCGGTAAATGGCCGTTGAAAGTAATAAAATAGTGATACACGGCCTATGAGTTTTCGAAATTACAATCATTATAACTATACGTTTTTGGGGTCCCTGAATCCGAATCTGGGGCTAGAATGGGGTATCCTCAGGTTCGATTTTCAATAAATGGCTGTTAAAGGTGAGAAAATTCCGAATATCACATGTAAACGCCTAATCTATAATTTAAGTTCAAATTCCCCAGATTCGGATTCTGCGACCCCAAAAACGTATAGTTATGCTGATTGTCTTTGCTTTAACAGTTGTTTCTCGTTTTGACCTTGAAACGATCTTGATTTTGACCTGACAAGGTCAAACCGACCTCAGATTCGGATTCAGCGACCCCGAGAACGTCTAGTTATAATGATTGTAATTTCGAAAACTCATACGACCCTGTATCGCTATTTTCTTACTTTCAACAGCCATTTACCGAAAATCGGCCCGGAAGACCCCCCATTCTGACTTTAGATTCGGATTCAGTGGTAAAAAGTACGTAAGAAAACATGTTTCGCATGGCGAGTTCAGGCAGTCTTTTTTCTTTGTGTACCTTGTAATCAGCCAAGTGATTAGTACAGGTCATTTATCGGGAGTCGAGTAGCACGTAGTCACAGTAAATTGTGAACGGCATTCGATCTTAGATTTTGAAAATCAAAAAGGTTAAATTAGATTGCATGCAAATAATTAAAAAATAAAAAAAAAAAAAGAAAAGAAAAGAAAAGAAAGAATAAAACACATCTTTCATCATTGATTATTGATAAATTATGACTTGTGCCAGCTTAATCCGAAGGTCCGCATCTTATTATGGTCTACAAAAGTATCGTGATTTACAGAGATTTGCCCAGAAAAATAAAATTCGAAGAGAAAATACATTTTATTTTACTGCGGTACTATGCAACATGCTATTTAAGGTACGGGGCGAGCACCCGGGCGGACAGGGGTTAGTTCTGATTCGGTAGCACGCGCCGAAAACCAGAAACCCTGTAGTGAAACGTGGGTCACAAGTCGAGGGAGAGATGCGTGTGCAGCTGCCCAAACTCGATGTCACAGCTTTCGGGTTCACAATGACTGAATGCCTGATTTCAGCTATTGTTTGACGGCGCGTGGCGCCCGCATCGCCCCTCTCTTGGCAGCTTCACATCCCTACCGATCCCATATGCCATGTACGGATAGATGCGGACGACCGCGTTGTAACGCCCCGGTTGATCATAGATTCCATTCCGGAATTGCTCAAAGTCGACTTCGTGCATCGTATGTAGGCCCTCGGGATTGAGCTAGACTCGGAAACCTAAAGAAAATATAAATAATTTTATTCGTGCGATTCCGATGAATGGTGAAAATCTTGGAATTTTTTTTTAATCTCTACAGAAGTTTTGGAACAGACATCATTAGAAACTACCCTGACAAATTCCCTGCAGCAGTATAACTCGATCCCCGGTTATAGCAAGCTCTCGACGACGTTTTCGTTATTTTTATCATGACGATTCGGTTAGGATAATTGCGAAAAAAAATTCGGATTTTGTCCTTTATTTTATATAACGGACGACCTAAAATTGGAAATAATTCACCAATGAAGCCTCTTCGAAAGAGCCAAGCCCCAAAATATTTGCGGTTTTCGTGATAAAATTGTTCTCAATATGATGGAACAGCTGAAGGTAAGAAATCGGTAGATTCGACGCAGCACGTTGAAGGCTTGATCATATACGTATATCATATACGTTTGGGTGAGCCAAAAAACCTAACTTATCGAATCTGTGGTCTTAAAAGGACCTATTTACTGAGAAAATAACTCTCCCATCTGGATAAATTCTTAGCTCAATTTTAAATGGTGTCGCTGGCCATTTGAAATTTCCGATTTAAATAGCACGCAAAAAATTATTGGTTCATTAAAAATGCTATTACTTTTGAACCGTTTGAGATAAAAAAGTTTTCAAGGCATATTCTTGGAGGGCATTAAATTCTCTAAAAAAGACCCTCGAGTTGATTTTCTAGACTCAAAAATTCGCATACTTACGGGCCGTGAAGGTCGAAGATAAGTAGAAATATGCAGTTTTAGGGCTCTACAATTGAAAATATCCATATTAAATAAAAAAAACTCAAAATCAAAATGAAATAAGGTGTGCGAAAGATGTTGTTCATAAACTGGATTCGTCAAAGGAGTAGAGTTTTAACTCATTTGTTTATCTCTTATTACTCTTTTAAACGTTAACATTCTTTTTAATTGTTGATAAAATTTTGTCTGTTACAAGCAGGATATTGCTGGCGACGTAATTGCACTACTTGCAAAATAAATTGTTTTTGTTCTTCATTTATCGTTAAAGTTCGATTACAATTTTGTATTAACGCTATACTACATATTTCCACTTTTCTTCGACTTTCACGCCCCGTAAGTATACGAATTTGGAGTCAAAAAAATCATTTCGGGGGTCTTTTTGTAGAGAATTTAATTCCCTGCAAAAATGTGCTTGGAAACTTTTTTTGAGTCTTTTTTAAAAGGGAAATTTCAAATGGCCAGCGACACCTTTTAAAATTGAGCTAAAAATTTGTCCAAACGGGAAAATTTTTTTCTCAGTAAATAGGTCCTTTCAAGACCATAGATTCGATAGGTTAGTTTTTTGGCTCTCCCCAATATATACATACATATATGTAAAACTTAACCGGTTACATTATTTTGGTGTTGATTCTGCATTATCTTTTCAACGGACTTGGGTTTCTCCAGGCTCTGATTTGTCATACGCATGCTTCTCCGTACTCTTTATCCAGGGTTAATGCACATTTTTCGAGGGACCCGTAAAGATTGATGCGCAGAGACTTTGCTGAGGAAAAAAATCCTCTGAAAGATTAGATTTTCCCCACCGCTCTTGATAGCTGATAATGAATTATATTATAGGTATATACTCATGCCTGTAGCTCGGCTTGCGTTGCCCGATAATCGAAAATTGCGCGAAATGGAACGTACCTTTTCGCTAGATGCGCAATATACAAATGTCGTTCGGGTCTTCCTCTTCGTATTCGACCACAGTCACGTGTGTTTTCTTGATTCGCGGATGCAGGACCGGACGAATTCTTTCTTCAGCCGTACAATATCCGTGTCTTTCGTCTAGTGTAATGCGTTTAGCATACGCACCTATAGCATACGGTAAGCTCTGATTGAACGGGGTCCGCCTTGGTCCGTTCTCCTCTGGGCGTTCTTATATTTCGTGAACCCAAGTGACAACGTCACCTAACGCGTGCCTCGTTGTCTCGAGACAATTAGAAAGACCAGGGGCAGAGCCAGGGCTTCCCTACGTAGCTCATGTTACGTCTTCTTCCATTGAGAATTCGCCGGTTCATTCATACTAACTCTCCACGCGGCTGAATAGTTAGCACCCGATCGGAGGTTGGCTACACCACCACCGTGCTACCGCGCGGTGCGCAAAGCCACTCCTCTAAGGTCTCTTACTTGTCCTCCAGCTCCTTCTCTCTTGCTACTTGCCGCTCAAAGCCTTTCATTCAACTTTAAGCCGGTTCATTCCCCCGGGGGGGTGATGCAGAACTAGGAGCCGAGCGACGTGAAATATGGGCCTGGTAGTCTTGAATGAAAGAAAACGTTCCGTCGCTTCACCTGTGGCTGTAACCGAGGGGCACCCTAACTGCAGGTCGGTCTTCTCATCGTTCCAATAGCCCTTCTCTTCCGGCGAGTTGTGCAAAGTGTTACAGTTCTTGGACTTCGGGGGTGATTTGACAGTTCTTACTCCGCATCTTCCGTTCGAGTCAGAAGACACCCCGTCATATTTCCCGACGCACAGGTTGTCTGCGCAGCTCTGTTCGTTTCGACTCCTTCAATTCCAAATCGACAGGCAGCTTAATCAAAAGTTTTCTGCCCTCAATCCGGATATCGTTTTGGGCCTTGACTTTCAATTGTGTGGACTAATCGTTAAATTGAATTTGCCTTCCGAAGCTACCACCTACTGAAAATGCGAGCATGATCTGATTTTTAAAGAATTTTTCCCTTAGCTGCTAACGTCAATCATCTTTTTCACGTGTAATTCGTTCCGATTTACACGAACTCGATATCATGGGTCGGAAAGGAACAATGGAATGGACAAAAACAGAAAGGAGAAGTAGCTGGAATAGGAATGACGATACTTTAATAACATGAACGGCTTAGCCAATTGTCCCGGAGCAGGAGGAAACCCATCAAGATGTATCAGTTAACTCGTATTGTCTTTCCCTTCCGTTGTCGACGTTTGCACGTCACCGATATACGAACCGGAAATCGTCTGTAGCGGTTGCAAGTTTGTTTCACCATATTTGCGGCCTCAATGAACGGATGGATCGATAAAGAAGAAGAACATCTGGAAGCAACAAGGATTGGAAATAATGCACGGAACAGTCTCAATAATCGGATGTTGAGATGTATCCGGGAGACATAATAATATAAAATCTGTAATAGAATCGAATTATCCCCATGCGCGGCCTAGTAATAAATGAAACAAACCTGATTCAGCACGAAATGTGTCGATATCAGTAATACATATTTTCACGTCGCGTGTAAGTTACGCAGATTATATCGGTTCTGTTGCAAGTATTCATAATATAGGATATGACGTAAATTTATAATAGAGGCTATAATGGACATGTTCACAACTCATGTGTAACATATATCGGACACTTGGTAGATGTTCAGTCGCGTCTATATGCCCATGTATGAACAATATTCTGCATAAATCCAGCTGCACGTTTGTGAAGTGCCTCGCCTATTCAAAATACTCGGGGTGCCGGGTGTGCGTTTAGTGTTTCCTGAGCTAACCCCCCCCCCCCCCCCCCCCCCAATCTCTCCTCCTCTCGATATAGTAGTATTCCCCTTTTCGATTCCAGCCTCGGGGTTCCGGTTCTACCTAGCGGGGACACGGGTATATCGTATAAATCACATCCCGCAGTCTGTCTGTCCGTCTGTTTGTCCGTACTCACGGGTCGCACGGGTGCTCCTTTGGCCCCTTCGTACCCGTGCTCCGGACGCGTGCGTATTATTCAAATTGCGCAACGTGGTGTCTACACGTACCGGGTAGAATATGAGGCATACGTATAATCTGCAGTATGGGTGCCTGAGGTCTCTTATATGCATTTCACGGCCTGGTGCAGCACTTACCCGCTTGCCGTGGCATTGCAGTGACGCGACCCCTCGCCGTGTTAACCGGGAGCCTTAGGGTGAGTCATCACCTGGCCCAACTTCCCCTCCGCGGGGGTCTGTGCCTTATTCACCTACCGCACGCACGGCCGTATGGGAGGAGGGTGTGTATAAGCTCTGGTTGCCCAGGCCGAGGGCAGGTGATGCCACGAGCACGAGCTACCGGGGGGATGACTGGGGGGACATTTTTATGGATCACGGTGCGTAGACGTGTAATCTACGTGCCTAGGCCCCCCTAGGCACCTCCGCTCAACCCGGCTGGGGGACGCGTACCTATATATCCGCGTTTCTATGCGGTCTCACCACGCGGCACGACGATGAGCGTTACGCGCAGGCTCCACCTTCGCAGTGCTTTCGTTAATATCATGTTTTTTCCCTTCCCTTGCTCGCCTTACTGTCGTCCGGACACCCATTCTTTCCTGTTTGTTTTCTTCGCTTACCAAGTTTTATTGATTTTTTTCTTTCAGCTTTCTATGCCTTTTTTTTTCTTGTCATTCCTTGACCGCAGCTGGCCGAGAAATTAGCGCTATAAGCTGACTACATTTACACCCCTTCCGTTTACGTTGCACGTTATTCTTCTTCTGATACATGTATACGCGTGCGGAGGTGACGAGATACTTTTTCGTCAAACATACATCTTACGGCTAGCCTCCTGGAGATGTCGTGCATCATTTTGCCAGACTTTAGAAAGCGGGCTTCAACCGTCTACCATTATTGCAAGGTAGCTTATTTAAATATTTTTTCCAGATCATGTGGTTTTGTGAAAAAAATTCGTGTCAACGATCTTCGTAATATTATTTTTATTTTTCCTAACGTGCTTCGTCGGGTGAAGAGAAGGTGATGCATCAGTTATGTAGTTGAAAAAGGATCAACAATGGTCGAAAAAATACAACGTACAGGCTTCAATACGAATTTGGAATTCAGAACCTGCATTACTGAGTTGCCGTAGTTAGGGTTTGAAAGGGTCAATGCGTCAATGGTAAAGAGACAGTAAATTTCGAATTTCATAATTATATGTGCCACCTTCACTTTGCATACGCGATTTCTGAAAAGTAGGAGGGTAAGATCGGCGTTCGTATTTATAAATCGACGCTCTTGTCCATAGTCCGTATTATCCACAGTCTGCGCAGTAAACGGCTAGTTGGGATAATAGGCGAAATATTCGAGAAAGGGGGCCACGCGCTCTACCGCGTGTACTTGTATACCGTGACGCGAGTACTTTGAACCGAGTATAACGTAGACCTCGGGAAGGTGGGAATGCAATATACATATATATATATATATACATATATATATATATATATATATATATATATATATATATATATATATATATATATATATATATATACATATATATATATGTATATAAAACTCCCGTGTAGCAAGGGTCTTACGTAAACCCATCCCGTCACGAGAAGCACGAGCTACTTATAAACGCTTGCACACACATCTGCGCGCTCGCCATATGGTGTAACATCCTATCTACCCCCGCAAGCAGGCCCATGTAGAGTCTATGATTTATATCAACGTAGTGTTGCGTATGCCCATCGTAAGATTTCCATTGTTTTTTCTTCCTCAAATTCAATATTACGATGAATAACGACTATGGCCATAGTAAACTGTAGCGTTAGGTAAAGGTATTTAATAACAACAATTGTATTACGATTGTAAATGTTTTTGTTTATCGCAATACACTTTTCAACAATTACGATAAAAACGGAAAACTAACACTAATCACGATTAACTGCAGGGAAAAACCGAGTGGACAATCTGGTTTACTTGACTTGATCGATCGGCCTGCGAACTTCCCGCTCTGATACGTTTAGAGCTCAGAAAACATTACTAAATGGAATGGGTTTCTATTCCAGGTTGTTATTCGTACAACTCAAAAACTTCTGGGCCGATTCAATCCAAAATTTGAACAATTAGTTACGAAGCACCGGATCGATTAATTGACTACAACTTCATAAAAATCCGTACTTTCCTTTTCGCGATATTGGAATTTTTTTTTTTTTTTTTTTTGGGGTCAAAATCTAGAGATATGCTGCAAAATTTTTGGGGTAATTATAATAACCTCTGTTTTTCTCGATTTCTTGCAAAGATAGAGAAGCGAGTCTCTTTACATGCTGCGTGAAGTAAAGAGTCAGAACTATATTAATTTGATCAACATTGCATGTATCAACAGGAAGATATCGGAGCCGGAAATAATTACTATTAGGAGACGTGACAGGATCAGCCGTGTCTAGTTTATTATTTGAACGGTGAGTGACAAGGACGTGATGACATTTCGTGTACACCGACCAGGTAGCCAGTAACAACTTGGAGGGACCGTAGTTGCGTTGTCAATAAAATAAGAATCAATTTTGCCCACGGCGATGAAAATAAAGACTGCACTGCACGTAGACTGCAAGTACCCGCCACAGCTCGGAGTGTTTCGATACACCTATATCACATTTCTCACTGTAAATGTGATCATGGATGGAAACATAATGCGCGACGGAAGCGTATAAATTGTTATCTCCAAGGATACACCAAGTGTCATCAACTTCTGGTTTTAATCCTGATTAGAAATGAAAAAAGTCGATTAAGGGCGAAAAACAAGGTATAAGAAAAAGGAGTGAGGTTCGCGTGAATATTTGCATAGGAAATTCAACAGCTCAATCAATTACCAAAAAAGTGCAACTGAAGCGCACGAGGCGCAAAATGGTTGAATCCTTTGCGGATGTCTCAAGATTGGCGGAAGCTTATGTTGCATAGTAGTATACATAGTACTATACCTACGGGCAATGAATATTAAACTGTATTTAATGGCAAATCTGTTGGGATGTATAATGTGTGCGGGTTCGCAATCTGTGCTGAACATCACGCTTCTCACGCGGGAATCCGCATGAGCGAAGCTCGTTGCGCAGCAGCCCCTCTCGCAAAACCTGTAAGTGCCACTTTCGATGCAAATTTATATCGCGCGCGTTCGCGCGAGGCGATGTCTCCATTTATTAGCCGTTAGGTACGCGCGTAAATACATACCTTATACACTTACACATACGTAAAATGCGAAGACGTATGCAATGCACAACGTTATATTTATTTCGCAACGCTATACAGGGCGTGAAACGTACTTTACTTACGTTTCATCTTCGCTTGAAAATTATTATTTACATTACGCATACATGTATACATATTCGAGAAGACGTGTAATAAGAGTGTCACCGTATCAAGCAAACAGAATTTTTCAGGAGAACGACTAACAATAAGCATTAAAATTTCCGCAAATGTACACCGAATCCTTTATAAAAATAAGGTTTATACATAGTACTCGATGAATCGAATAGAACCACGGAAAGAGAGGTTGAAAAGATTGAATCATGGTCGGAACCAAGAAAAGAAACTCGTAAAACTTGGCCCAGATGCCAAAACAGCCCATGATAAGGCTTGTGAAAAAATTGTACATTTACGGCATTGGAATTGAATTATGACAGTGCTGAGGGTATGTAGAGAGATGTGAAGAAACGCGACGTGCGTTAAAAAAAAATAATATGCAACAGTCGGCTGCGTAATAGTTGATTAAACAAGCCTAATTTAACTTATTGTTAGTCAAAACTGTTGAAAACACAAATAACTTGTTCATTGAAAGGGAATTGTTGCATGTCTGAAAATATTTTCATAATCGTCCCATGTTTATTCTCTGACAGTTATGAAGCGTGATACCACGTTTTTTGACTCATAAGTTATTTCGAATCCTATGCCTTGGAAGGGACATGCCCGCGGAAATTTCGAAGCATAGGGGCAGAAAACAAATCCGATTTCAATAAAAATAGGACCTATCGTCGGACACTTTTGGCGTGCGGCTTTTTCACACGTATGTGATTGAAGAAGAAGAAAAAAGAACAAGCATTCTTTCGAATTTCCGAACCGTGAATTGAAAGTAACAGGGATTTGTATCGGCCAATTGAAATTTCGTTCTGCGCATCGCGAAGCATCAAGAGTCGATCGTGTACGATTAGCCGAAGCCACGGAGCGTGGATTCAACGATGATTGAGAAATAGAATTCATGGACCTGTTGAGGCGTCCTCGGTGTGTTTAGGGACTTCACGCGGCGGCGCGACCCGCAGCTTCCCCTCCCCTCCCCTCCCGCTGTCGCAACGAGGAGGGAATGCGTTTTTCCCTTTCCTTTATTCCCGCGCGTCCCTCCTGATTTTCCTTTAGTCATCTCGAGGGATGCGCAAATCTCTGCAGTAGTCAAGGACTCGTGAAATTACCCGTTTAGGATACAGCAAGGCTCACACGTATGCCTCGTACCCTATGCACGCGTGCAATACGTACAAAGATGGCTCTGAGCATATACGGCTAATCTCTCTCGGCCAAGGGGTGCCAGTGAATCACCCTGCGCCAATTTTCGGAGATTAAAATTTACATTTCAATCTGCGGGCGCGGTGCTTTACCCGCCCGTCGACTGCGGCTGTTAAAATCGCGTCAAGTGACCAACGGCGTTATTTTTTTTTTCAGCAACGACGACGAATGAAAACAAGCAGAAACCGGAACTTATCGCAGTACAGTATTCGTAAATCGGGATTAGTTTTGATGTGTCGCAGAAATAATGCACAGATTTGAATTCGGAGTTACGAATGCTTAGTCTACCAATTTGTTTCTTCCCGACAGTTTTATTCATTTCATTTCTGGCAAATCTTGTTTTTATTTAGAATTCTCCTCCACAATTATCAGTGCATGGTGTATCGGGCCACACACTCGCGATCCAACGGAAAGTTATTGAAACGGTACATGTATAATTATACGGAAACAAAGGTTACAGGGTGAAACCGACGTTGTCCTTCAAGGCACATTGCAATTCATGTTCCGGGGACATATTTTTCAGGATATACCTTTAGGGAGGGTTTAGCTCTACTCGGCGAAGGAATTTAGCGGTAGTACTACAAGGGACTTCCCCAAGGTTAACAGTATTTAGAGAAATTGAATTCTTCCCTATATATAGTTATAACTATCCGAATATCCGAATCCGAATACTCTTGTTATACAGTGAAAAGTTTATTTTTTTTTTTTCTCCGATTGATTCCATATAGTTTCTACTTTTCAAGTAATCCAAAACAGAAAATGTGACAAACTTTCATCGGGACTTGCACCATCGCGGGGATTGACGATAAATAGAAAGCCTGAATCACCGGATGACTTGACGTCGCGTACGCGGTTTTCACCTCGGTGCTTCATATTCCATAGTCCCAAACCGCCAGCACCTAGACCTACAGATATAATTCGGGACTAACCGCGCCGTAGGTACATACGTGGCCGCGCTATCCAGACGGCGATGAGGTAAGCGACGCCGGCGACGTCAACGTCATCAATGGGGGATGACGCGCATAATTATAAGTGAAATCGGCCAGGTTTGAGGGCGTCAGAAGTCTCGACTCTTGGCGGCCGGCGCGGGCCTCGGCGTCGCTTTGACTCATAGGCGTCGCGCCGTTCGGTCCGGGTGGCTCGGCTCGACCCCTCCGACATCCTATCCAAACCCACCGCCGCCCGCCGGCTCGCTCACGCACTCGCCTAATTGTAAATATTGCGTGCTGGCTGGTCCGCTGCAGTGACACACGATGCTTTGAAATAGTTTCAGTCCCGCGCCGCGTTGCCGGCCGTCGCATCCGCGCGCACGCACGCACGAGACCGCGGTTGATTCACAATCGTACCGCGGTCGTGTGTCGATCCATGGCACAAGCACCCCTGTCGTACTTCGATCGCGACACGCGACTTTGCAGGCACCTCATCGTGTATCCGACAATAAACCCTGACCGACGCGGACTATCGAAACGATACTTTTTCTCCGATTCCTGCTCTACTGGTCGTAAAGTGGAATCTGCGCCCGCTCTCGCTGTGCCTATGTACCTAAATGACAGCAGTTTTTCAATAGAACTACGGCGAGAAAAAAAAAATACCGCATCGCGATTGGAAGACCGATTTCCGTCCCTCATACACAACGTGCTATTCCCGCACGGCTCACTATCTTGTGAACCTGGAAATTAATCGCATTACGCACGATAATCATATGCCGAAAATCGCAGTTTCCGTGCGGTATGGTGTTGCAAGGATTCCGTGTACATGTGCGGAAATGCGAATGGTATTTCGCTCTCCTCAAACGCTCAGCTTACTTCATTTAAACAGGACGTATTACACATACTCTAGTCCCATATTATACGTATAATGTATGTGTATATGGTATAACCGTATACTCGTATCCGTATGTACGATAAAAAAATTTTAAAAAATAAAAAAAACCGGCATGTTATATGTGAATTATGTTTGAGTGAGATTTCGACTCTTATACGTCACGTAACGCAATCGAAACCTGCACTCGCGTATAGCTGCGTATAATATAGGGTGGTGGGTGTACACACGTGTTGTAGTTGTATGTACATACCTACTGTTCTGCGTTTATCTGTACACCGTAACCACCGAGTGCGTCACGCGACGAACGTCGTGGAAGCGTCGCGACACCGCAGTCATATTATAAGACGCCGCCGACGACGACGACGATGCTCGTCACCGGCGCCGCGGTTGTGCCAACGTACTCGTTATATCTGTGCATAGAGCATGCCAACGTGCAAGATCACTGTGCAACTACAGTTTGACAGCCAATACGCAGACGGGTCACGGCTTACCAGATTTCGAAATGCGCACCAAACAAATCGCCTTGATTTGGAGAAAATTTCGAATTGTCGCTTTTTTGATTTCATCTCTGCGTATAATCGCTTGAAGGCTCCGAATGCAGAATTCACACCTCTTATTGCGCTGGATGTATATAAGAAAGGTCATGAAATTTTGAGAACTACTAACTAGAAGACATTTTACGCGAAGCGTGTAATTACTACCGATATACGAAAAGCAGGGATCAGCTAATCGAATGCATGCGTTGGGTGGTCGTAAGATTCTGTGAGCAGCTTTTGCGGGTGCCGGTGAAAGTAAAGTGCAGGCTGCGTCTGTTATTCTCGTGTTCAGGACCCAATCAATGACTCTGTATATGTGTGGGTATTAGGGTATCATAGAAGAAATAATTTACGATTTTCCACCGTGGCATCCCCTAAAAAGTTTGTTTAGCTTAAAAGAAAGATTCTGTGCAAAGATAAGCGTTCTACGTTACGTGGAAGATCGCGCGCATTTCATTTTTGACTCAACACTAGGTATCTCCCATTCTTTTCTCGTGATTCGACTTTCGCATAATTACCTTGGCACCTTATACCGATTGTTTCGAGCGTGTGTGAGGGCGTTACTCCGATTTCTGCCGGTGCAATATATGCATGTATGCCGTAAGTCGTATATACCTTACGTCCAGACTTTCGTTACGTCGAGGGGTGAGGTGAGGCTTACGTCGCGACGCTCGGCGCCTAACTGATCGACGCCGCCGTTATGTCTCGCGAGAATCGAGTATTTGTGCGCGGACGAAGGAATGGCGAAGGGGTGAAGGAAAGAAGGCGAGCAGCATGCGAATATACATATAAGGAAAATACTTGTACTGCAGTTGTATACCTCACAGCTTCGCATAAGTTACCTCTGCGCAGTTTAAAAAATCTTCAGTCCATTGATTTTACAACGAATAATTTTGAAACACCCGCAGCGATATACGCCTTAATCTTTATTAAATGGGTATGTCATAGTTTACTTTTGGGGCCGGAGGTCATACTCCGATCATCAAAAATATCGAATAAACGATTGAGAATGAAACATGGAAAAAACTGGCAAGACTGAATATCTGTAAATCAAAAATTCTGCATATCGCGAGAAAATTAACACAACTGCGGCACGAGGGAAGAGGGGAAAAAATTACGTAATACGTTCATGTTTGAAAAAACTGCTCATTCACGGATGTATTCTTATTTGGGCGCGGGTCAAGTTCCAAATGGTCGAAACTCCGTACTATCAAGATATTTCTCAACGGTCAATACTTCAAATGTTAGCAATTTTTACATATGCGGTAAACGATTGACGGCATATGCGAAGGTTGGTAACGTTTGGAGTATTGACCATTCGGAATTTTAGTCATTGGGTGTAGTGATATGTCTGAAATTTGACCATTCGGAAATCGGAACTTTGATCCGAACCTTCTTCTCTGTCGATTCTCCATCTGAAATTCACATTCCACATAAGCAACTGCGACGTGAATTATACATTTAATACATCCCTTGAGAATTTGGTGGACAATTTTTACCCTGTAACTTCGAATGTGCGAAGCAGCCGAGCGGTCAATGAGGTGCTTCGATACAATCATACCGATCATCTTCGTATTATACCAATTCGAAATTCAAATGAATCTACGGGCACCCAGCTATTCTGCAATCATTCGATAAACAGCAAGAGATTACGTTTACCTGCACGTTAAGCGTAAACAATAGTAGATTGCATGTACAAAAAGTATAAAGTCAATTGCGCAATTGTCTGATATAACTGAAATTCTCAGCCCTATGCTGTACAAAATATACCTATGTAATGTTTATTACGCGTACGGGAAATTTAGTTTATGCAAACATGCAGTTGTACAGTGATCGACCGTTGCTGTTTCAAACTGACCAATCGTGGTTCTTCTAATATAGGTGCATACGTAGGTAGTATCTACCTGTCATGGATTCTCTCGCGTCTATCGCATATGCCGGCTACCGCCTGTACGTTATACCGTATATCCGCGCAGGCGTCTGCGACGTGTTCGCAGGGGGTCCCTGCTACAGGGCCAAGGGCGCCGCCCTGCCGCCTGCCGAGTGTAGAGGTAGGTGGGTAGAAAGGAGAGGGATACCCCCGCCCCCTTCTACACCGTAACATTATCGCGCGCGGTCTGTTCAATGCGTGGGATAGTTACGAGAATTTAATTGCTCGCGCAGGTCATAACACCGCACGCGTGTCAGGCGTAGCACACTCACACGGACGCTTCGCGAGTTGACGGTTGATTGGTTGGTGATTCATAAATGACCACGGTGCTCGTAATTGCAGCGCTGCGTGCGTTCGGTGTGTGATATTTCTTCGGCACGCAGCCATGGTGTAGATGTGTAGGTATGCAATTTTCAATCGCTCCTTCCGTATAACCCACCAACCCCTGCGAGATTTTGGTGGGAGGTTCAGATACTTGGTGCAGGGTCGGTACCCACGCAGGTGACTCATTACCGGTGAAACAAAACCGTTATAGTTCAACAGTCCCTGCATCGATTCAACAACTCCTATTTCATACATCTAATTCGTTCAAGTTTTCCGCGTCTCGACAACTTTTCTGTTTCGCGGCTATCATATGTACGGAGAGCCGTGCGATTGAAAAGCCACAGGGTCTCTTTTGTGAATTGGAATTAAGCTCGTGTACAGTAGCGCTCAAAAGTATTTTGATAATATGAAATCCGTTATTACTTTGACCAATCGTTTTTCTTACTTTTCTTTATTTTAACTTTATTTTCGAGTAATCGAGAGTTCATTTTTTAACAATTACGTAGAACATCGAATTTTTTTCAACAAATAATATTGTTGATTTTTGTAGTTTATTCTTGCACGTAGTCAACTCAATTACTATCTTCGTCAAAATACTTTTGAGCGCTACTGTATAATATCAACGCTCACAAAGTTATGCAAGGTTGTTCTTTGCGTTCGTTTCGATGTATCGTTTTTATATTTCGTGCTCCTTACGCCTTGCTTGTACAAAGAAATGAAAGACATTTAAATTCATAGATTTTCGCATGCCAACGATGGAAGAGCGAAGCTTTGGCAAGGGTTTTGGATCGTTTCGGCCTTGATACCAGTTGGGTGGTCGCTCAACGGCGACACCGATGGTGGGAAATGAATGTATAATAATAAAGGAACCACAAGGAAGATCACCTTCTAATCGGCGGCTGTCAGCACCACGCGCTCGTTAGTCAACGAGCCGATTATACGACCGTGGCAGGCTTCGCCAATGCCGAGAGTCTGGGCTGTTTATACTAGCGAATTGTATACAGGGCGTCTACGTAGTATATCTACCACGGCGTGCTTCCGCGTACGCGTACATTGTGTATTGTTATTTATAGAGTCAGTCGTACACACTTATACACATTATGGTTTTAATATTACTGGGAATCTGCATATAAAAATAATAATGTATATTCTCCGGCACTTTTCAGACTTTCCAAGCCAATTCTATTCAGAATGCTTTGTGATTAGCTCGCCGTTTCGATACAATTTTTCGCAAGACGATCTCCTTACATACAGCTTAACTTTAAGCGGACTAAATTGCATGGTTGCATTATACAGGAATATTTGAACTTGAAATATTTGAAAATTAATCGTGCTCTGGCGAAAAAAAAAAAAAAAATACACAAAGAAGGAATCAATAATCCAGGCAGAAAGAGTAAAGGTGGTAGCCACGAATCGGTCCTTCCTCGACGTTACAAGAGTTGAATAATGGTGAGGCTTGGGCAATCAGTCTTTCATTTAGGTGTTCTTTCTCTCTGTTTCGATTCATGCAGAGATGATGGATAATAAGTAAAATTTCCCAATGGTTGGTTCTCGTCGGCAAGCAGACAGGTGCACGCATATATACCTGCATCGCCTAAACAAGTTAGGTCGTAGTATTAGCTTCGCTATTCAGGCCGAGTCACCGAACTGATAACCCTTTCTCACCGCCTGAATACGATAATTAACAACTCGTCGTCACCCTCGGCTGTCTACTGCTGCGTTTCGCCAGTTTATTGTAGGGAAATAAGCCAGGGTTTAATAACGTTAAGCCAGAAGCCCGGAACACCTATCCGAGTTAATAAAATTATTTCCAAGTTTACACCAGCTCAACGCTGCGCCTGTATACGTATACTATCTGTACGTTTGTTCAAACACGTTTTTCTTTTCCTTCCTTTTCTTCATCATATTTCATTATGCTGTTATTTCCTTCATTCTGCACACGGGGTCTTAAGCTGGCCTAAGTGTATAATTTACAACCGTTTGAGAGCCAAGGACAAAAGTCTGTACTGATGTATATTTTTCAGTTCCGCCTGTAATATTTCGCCCGATATTTGGTTCAATTTAAAAGATTTGACAGTTTGCTGAGAACCGAGGAGAGTCCGGGGCTGCCGTGGTCGCGCGGTTCAAAACCTATATCAAACATGGTCGGACTTTCACTCCCTCCTCTCACATACCTATATCAATAGAAGCAGATGATTGAAAAAAATAAAGAGCTAATGATTTTGGATGAATCATCATCAAAGTCAACGTCGTTGTTGGTTCTTATATCGGTTGAGGGAGTCGTTTCCCTGTATTCACTGACATGCTGGTTTTGGATGCCGTGTGTCTCATCGGGATGCCGGTACTCGGTCGAACCATTCGCGTAATTACGGGCGTGTACACGGGATTCAGTGTGCTACGCTCGTCACTCGTGTCGATACGCTTACCCATATAGCTTGGCGTAATCACGGACCAGCTGGTGGCGAACAGTGCCGGAGAAACCTTCGTGACGGCCGAAAGTAGACTGCAAATCGGACACGTGCAACGCTAATTATCACGAGGCCGTAAATTTTAACGAAATTACCGATAATGGTTTGTTAATTGAAAGAGAAAAATCGGTTCGTTCGGAATGCAAGTGGTCCGCGGTGAATTCAATTTTTCGGCCCGGAATGGGGCAGTTTGTAAAGCCAATGGAAATATGCTCTTTGAATCACTTCGTCAGTGCTATTCCTTTTAACGTTCAAAATAGACTTGTAGGAAACGGCGATTCGGTGAAGATAGGATCTCCAAAAAATGTAACGCGTGGCAGAGCTGTCGCATGTCGTACAAGGCAAAAGTCCTTCGCACCTTTAGCGATTTAGTACGGTGTGAGCTGTATTCACAGAGACCACTTACGTTCAGCCCTGCAACCCGAAAGGGAAGAGACTTGCGCGATCGCAGCTCTATCTGTCGGAAAAAATGGACCATTGCTGTAACGAAAGATTTTGCATCTCTTCAAATTACAGTGACTCAGATTTACGGACCTTTTAGTACATCCAAAACGTCGATACTACTCCCATAGATACCTCCGTGTTTTATTTTTACACACGAAAATCATTTCCGTTTCATTCTGCCAGAATCCAATATCCTGGCTGACGTGTTATTCCATGCTTCTTAGAATTTTCTTTTGTCTGGAATTAAAAAAAAAAAAAAAAAAAAAAAACATCTCTCCGGATAATTTTGAAAGAGTTCTGTATGATTAGGGGAAGAGAAGTTTGAAACCTGTATTCAGGAACGTTGTTTTCTTTTGAGCAAATCTAACAACGAACACGGGTGTTCCCCTGCGTAGTGCAGCAGTGTGGGGTTTCGACATCCTCCACGAAAACTGGCTCAATGGCCCTGTGCGCGCGTAACTCAGACCAGACGAGTAATCTGGTCGCAGGGCAGTACCGGCACGTGCTGACCACGTGTCCGATTGCAAATTTCCCACCTCCCGAAACATGTTCAGAGTACTCGTGCGCCCGTGCGTTGTATCGTGTATACCATTCCCATAATATGTTTCTGCACGTCATTCGAATCGTCTCCGACGACACTCAGTTAAAAGACAACTTAACTGGGCCGACCATCAAACAAACATACGACGCCTCTAGTCAGAAGGGAATAATCGTTGCTGCTATAATCGTATTAGATCAGGTTATTAGAAAAATCATCGCCATTACATTTTCCGAAGTGAGAATCGGGGCGTGAATACCACTCCGCTAAGAGAGTGCGTGGAATCGAGCAGAGCGAACCCCATAAACGTGAACCAATTTGTAAACTGCGAAGCCTCGATGACCGTCATCCCGGTCCATTCAGGGGTGGAGATATTTCCCACAGGAATTATACGGGGTCCGTAATTCCCACAGGATAGCGAGAAAACGTGGGCATGGGAACTCCGCGTTTCATCCATGGATTCAACATGCCTGCCTGCCGTACGCACGCCGCAGCGGCGGTGAAGACCGAAAACTGCACTATAGGTTATACGTGTATTAATTATACATCGGTGTCGTCAAAACAATTGCGGGGATCATGCTTTCGAATGGAACATCCTGAACAAACACCGTACCGTTTTACGTTTGGTCGAACATTAAGAAACGATTTGAGTTATAAGGCCCTGTACGGAAATTTTATGAGGAGTAAAATCAAGTGTAACACTCGGAAACTTGAGGCTTTAAGTAGAAAGAGACAAACATATATATCCGTAGGATTGAACGCGCAAAAGAATGAGATGGAATACATTACACAGCGTACCCTATACTCGGGGTCTCCTCTTTGTGCGTTGCTTCGTAGTCTCACTGCATGGTTCACTACCTCTGGCCCGAGAGTTGAATGTATGCGTATGTTTGTACGTGTGTGTTGTGTGCCTGCGTATTACGAAGTTCTGTCGCAACTTGTATACCGCTGCCGAGTACAGGGTATGCATGCTGTATAATAAATACATATAGTAGCATTAATTGTATCGATACAATGCACACAACAAACAGCAACCTAACCATCAACTTTCAATGTTGTTATTTCAAAGTTTTCTTGTACCTCTACGCATTGATAAGTGTATTTTTATGTACTACGTTTTTGCTTGAAGTAATATAAATAATCCGAATAATTACAGATATATGTTTGTTTCTCTCATCATTTTGGAAGATGCGTTCATTTACCCTCTTTTTCTATTCGATATATATCATAACTATCGTTCGTAAGGAGTAAACTCCAGTCGTGCGTCGGAGCTGACACACACACTCTTTTAGTTCGCTTTTAATTCTAATTTTCAAACCTTAAATCGCGAATATCTCGAGAACGGTGATAGATTCGGCAAAACTAACGAAATTCGGGGGGTTTCGTATGGGCGAAATTACATCGGGCGGGTAATTAGACCATTATGAAGACTTCCCTCGATTTTTTTTTATGAAAAATCAAATGCATTCAAGTTACCTTATGTATTCAATATTAAAGCTATTATTAAATCAAGCATATTAGGAGATATTTTCTAAAACTTATGAAAACATGACTTCAATTAGCGCCTGAGATGTTGTTGGTTAGATGCTTTAGCGGAGAAGTGACAGTATTTGAACAGTGATAAATGAACGTTGCCAAATGGTCGATACCTTCAACCGATTGGTTATGGCTGGAGATTTTTTTATTTTTATTTTTTTCCGCCAAGCATCTAACCAACAACATCTCAGGCGCTAATTGAAGTCATGTTTTTATAAGTCTTACAAAATATCTCTTACTATGCTTGATTTAATAATAGCTGCTTTAATATTGAATATACAAGGTAACTTAAGCGTACTTGATTTTTCATAAAAAAAAATCTATTTTTTGTTTATACTAAAGTAAGAGTAACAGCAGTGTCAATGGTCGGTGATGAGGCGGAGGGGCGCCGAGTTTCGCTTGCGATAGGGAAAAAATTGAGAACAATAACTACCTAAGCTATAGTCCGCCTATATCTCTGCTGGCATATTAGCATGCAAATTCTTTATGAGAAGTACGGTTGGTATAGAGTATGAACAACGCGCGCTCCGTACACCCAACAATTATACCTTATACTACGACGTAATATTTAGTAATTACACAAAACGACCGCGCATGTATATATATATATATATATATATATATATACATATATTATAGAAACGGTGAACCGCAACTCGCGCAACACGTTCGGTGCCTGCGGTCTAATTGGTGCCTCCGCCTCTGCAGCTGCACGGTGTGAGGAGGACCGCGATAACTGATTGCCTCTTTCCCATACTAAGTTTTATAATTTATACACATAGGTCGTACAAGGAGCGAGTTTTCGGTGTTGCACATGCGCCATGCCGACCTTTGTTACAGGCGTACGTACATCCGTGACCTTCCTCCCTACTGCAGCAAAATCAGTAGGTCGTAGATTGTTGGTGGATTTGGTATAAACAGGAATATTATACAAGTGGTCGATGTGCGGAATTTCACATAAATAATACTCGACAGGTAGCGGCAAAACGAAGTCTATTTAATAGATCACCGCCGCAACTGCAGGATGCATCACAGTCTAAAATGAATGTAATCGCTCCCCCGAGTGACGTGATGTGAGAAATACCCGTGGTGCCGGCAGCGTCGCGACGCTCCCACATAATACCCGACACCCTCCAAAGTGGAGAGTCGACGCATCGAGCTCATTTCAACCTTTACACTTCAAACACTGCGGAGCCAAACAATCGCTCACCCCTGTAGGAATAATTACAACGCAGTTTTGTTATATTTACGTGGATTAGAACTCAATGGTATTGCAACACGTATCTTATCAACGGTATACGACCCAACATTGCCGGAGGAATGAAAATTATAAAAAACTATATTCGTTGATCTAAATTAATCTACACGTATTGAATTACGCTCCCCGATGTACGTATAACGTTTCTTCGTTACCTCTAGCGAGAAAGTGGGGGTGGCGTCGAATTCAGAGTTGCCAAGGGCTATCTAGGTAAAGCGTTGATGAGGTTTCTCGGTACTCTATAACCTCTCGCCACACTTATGTGCATAATGCATTAGTGGAGGAAGTACGAAGGTACTAAACTTCGCCAGGAAGGAACTATTAGAGCTTTTCAAATTAAACATGGATGGATTCTCACCCTGCTACACAACCATCACCGACAAAACATAAGGAAAAGGTATAATTACACGTATACAACTGATACTTATCATCGGATGCACAATTTTGTCTTGTCGCATTGCCGCAAACTGATACTTGTACTGTCTCGAAAAAACGAAATCCTACTTTACGTAAATATGTTTATCGTCATTCATGCGATTAAGATACGTAAGGCATTTCACCCCAAACCGACCTACCTCTGACCGTCGCTGTCGGGGATTTTTTTTTTTTTCTCCCAAGTACGGTGTAGAGTGTATAAAAAAAAACATTGTTCAACGAGTTTTGAATTTTTTCAACCACGGGTTTGATTTTAACTGCTTCCAAAACCACAGAAACCCAATTTTCAAATTGAATAGTCCCAATCTATTGGTTTGAAATTTTTCTCACAAATTCGTTGTTAAAAAATGAAAATTTCTTAACAAGGTAGTCACCGTCACCGTTACCGTCGTCTGCTAAAATTCAATGCGCAAGGGTTACAATCCGAGAGCGGCTGTGTTTGCCAGGGCGCCCAACCGTCGTAAATTTAGATGACAGATCGCCTCGATATGTGTAACCTCAACAAGTGGGCTTACCGTGAGCCAGCTGTGAACTCCCCGTTAACAAACTCTTATTGAGCTGAGATAATAACAACAACAACAACAACAACAATAATAATAGTTTTTGGAACTCATGTTGATCATCTCACAAGCGTGATCGTAAATTCCACTACTTCTGAAATTTCGAATCGATTTTGCCACTACAGAGGACAGAAAGAGAGTTTCAAACGCGATATGCTGAAAATCTCGGTAGAATTTAAAAAGGTTCCAACTACCCTTATATGGATCTTGTCTTACATAGATGTATATCCTTATTTGTCTTGCAGCTATATTTTTTTGTTGATTCAAGATAAAGAATCTATACAATGCAGCTGTGATGCGCAAGTATTATAAAACACGTTTAATACGTGCCACGCGATGTAATTTAAGTAATGCGTTGCTTTGTTTCAGGGTGCATGAAAAACGGCTGTATACTTCCTTCGCTCTTGACGTAAAGGCAACAACATCACCACCACCACCAACGCCATCCCTATAGTTTTCCTTTCGTTGTCAATGCGCAGTTTACGGAATACGGAGAGGAGAAAGAGAGGGAGCTACTGGAATAACGATAAGGTATAAACTTTCTTCGAGAAAGTAATTAAAAATCAACAGCACGATAATCAGCCACGCACACTTTCACACTTTTTCCCCTTACCCGATGATTATACCCGACGACCATGTCTCTCCGTGCAATCGCCCACATCTTTCTAATCTCACTTTATCTATTCGTGAACATGCACACCCCACTTTGCCCTAACAATTCTGTCACGCATCCGCTTCCCTTCACTGCAAACCGGGCCTGACCGACCCGCCTCCGCGTGCTCGGCACTACCCGGAACTGTGTTCCCAAGCTTTTCTCTCAATCTTAAAACTGGACCAAGACCATTTCAACTATTCTTTTGTCCGGGCTGCTGCCACAAATTCGATTCACGCAAATAGCAAAACTTTGCGGAGGTGTTGCAGGTTATGCGACAACCGAGAAAGACTTGTCATAAGCATGGGAATAACGTGTATGTGATTGGTCGGTGAAAATACGTTTTGTCAAGGATTGGATCACCCTTCATTTCCATTCCACGCACACCGTGGGGGACATAGGGACGAAATGAGATGAACGATTTCGAAGTGGCGGCATGCAACAAGTGCCTGAAAGTGAAGCAAGGCCAGGGTCGGTGGGGGTTTGAGTTGCCGAGTTGGAGCTGGGCGGACGAAACAGCAAACCAAACACGAGACCGTTCGTCATGCCATGGCGTGCCTGCCAAAGAACTAGTCACGGCTCTCTTATCCGTGGTATTAATCCGGGATGGTTTGGTCAGCAAAGTTATGCTACCGGTACTAGCCACTACGGTATACGTATATTAGGAGTGTGCGGTATTGGAAATTAGATACCGATTTTCGGTACGGGTTTCGTATTCGGTAGTTTCGGTTAACCGAAATATCGAAATTTCCGAAAATACCGAAGAATTTCCAGTGCGTAGAGACAAAATGTCACTGCTGAGCTTCAGTCCGACCCCAACTACCCCTGTAAAGGGTGTCGTCGCTGTTGTATATTAAATGCCGGAACTAACCACCCCTGTAATTCCATCGCGCGTCACTGACTTTGAGGACCCCGGACTTGATAGCAGCCTGTTAAATGCCCATTAGCAGCTCTGCTCTGAATACCAATATCAGTGACCGGCTGCATTGTTCAAGGCACTGCCGGAGGTAACATACTCGGCGAAGCATGGTTTTCCACTGACAGTTTGCTTGCGACTTTCAGTTGTTTCCACCAATTTAACCTAAGCATCCGACTCGATTCCAATTTTTTCATAACGCGAGGAAACGTTGCAACTGTAAAATTTTGGCTGACATAGATAAATCACTCCAATTCACAGTCATCGTGTAACAACTGTGCTGCGGAAGTTGTCAGAAAAAGTCTTTCCAGTGGTATCAAATCAACGCCTAGACCCCAAATAAATCATCAGTGAATGATTTGATCCCGGTACTCCGTATCTCCCTTGTGATTTTGTCAGTCCTTCTTTCGTGCGATGATAATATCAGCGTCTGTAGAAATTCGCAAGGTGATAAGGTGCGCGATAATAATCTCGTCTGAAACATCGATCAGGCTACTACCGACGGGCCATATCCAAATCCTTTTCGATTATTTTGCAAGCATATGACTCTCCGAGGATGGAATATTCAAATCCAAAAGTCAGCGAACGCGACGGGTCTGGTCCAGTCGACTCGTTATCGAGCAACTGCTCTCTGCAGAGTTTATATGACGTTTGCTGTCATTGTGCGAAGAACCGTCTGAATCGTGGAAAGAAGTCGACATCGTCGGTGATGCCAAAAGCGAGTTCACAATTAGGCAGAGCTTACAAGTTACTTCACGGTGAGGATTCCGCAAGCGAAACTACGACCGAGTCCCAACCTGAAGCCTGTTATTTTGCGCGTAAGAAAAAATGTGCTAGACTTCTTGCCGGTGAAAAATCGCTCTATCAAACAGAACAAAGAATTTTGGAATGAGTATTTACAAATCAGGCGTCAAGACGTCATCGTATCAGAGTGCCAATCGTATGTGCCAAAATCGTCTTTCAGATATCTGAACAAACTTGGAGAGCTGGAAATCGTTTGATTCAAGAAAGAAGAGTCGAGATTCTCGTGTAAGCAGCTGGACGGAGACTGAAATGCGGGTGAAATTTGATCGAGGAGTGAGATTCCCAGGTCGGTCGAAATCGTTTTCGGGTACATTCTTCGCCTCTCATCCTGTGATGTTAAGCATTCAGAATGAGGATCACGCTCGAAGAAGATCGGCCGAATCACGTTACTTAAGTCATCAGAGAAATCGATTCGGAACCGAATCTCATAATCCTTCAATGCGCGACGTCAGCGTGGTGCGAATGACTGATTTAAAAATTCTTTGTTCCAAGCTCGCGGAACAACCCTGTTCGGATTAAAAAATTTGCAGCCATTGCAGGTTCAAGTACTGTTATTTTTATGCGGAGGGTTTTGAACACAGTTTATTACCAACAATATTTATAGAATTTGACGGAAAGAACCTTGTTCCTTCGTTTCAGTCTCGCAAGAAAATCCATTTATTGAAATATGAGAAGAAAAATCGCATTGCGACAAGAACGGCGGAGAGTTTCGAGCAAACATTGACCCCTGTGGCGTTGAATGAGAGTTCGAATGATCGTGAAGTCGACGAATGGTGGATTATATCGTCGTCGTCGAGGTCGCGGCGGCGAAAAAACAGGCCGATGTCGTCCTGCATGGTATCGGGCAGAGGTAGTTGTTTTGGATTGAATAAGGGAAATTCCGTGGCTAACAATAAGTGGAATCTTGATGACGGTAACGAAGCTACAACATTGCCTGACGGAAACAACGGAGCTTCGTTGAATGACGGGGGCGTCCTGCCAGAAGTCGCTGAAATCCTGCAGGGTAACCTGTGCAAAGAAAGGAACCGCTGTACCGTAGAGACCGTCCTGCTTGAGGGGAAAATTGACGCCCCGGCGACGGATTCGAACCCTCTATCCGGCGAAGAATACCCGGTCGATAATCGTGCGACAGAGGCGAAATTGCTCGGCGAAATAAAACGACGGATAGACCGGGATTTCGAACTTTCCTCGTACGCCAACGGTGAAATCTCTTGGCTTCGGGGGACGTGGAAATGGTCCGAAAATGCGAAGCCCTGGACAGGCGTCGATTTGATCGACTCGGGGTAGTCGACGGACATTTCGCTCCACGAGTCCGAGCCCCGGAAGCACGACTACGACGGAAGAAAGGAGGCACTTCTGCCAGGGGATGATCGGAGCCTCGCGGCGATGTGCGTAGGACCGGATGACAGATTCGTTGACGATGTCATCGATGAAGAGGTCGAAAAAGCAGTCCAAAGGCTCACCGAGGAGTTGATTATGTGCGAGAGAAGGGCCGCAGAACGGGGCCTGATTACAGATAGGGGCCAAGGCCCCAGCGTCTATCGAAACAGGAAGAAACCTTGTCGCAAGATTATACCCGCACAAAGCAAATAGAACCTTTCTAATTTTCCGCTCCTGGACCTGAGAAGTTGTATCCTTTTTCAGGCGAAGCATCATAACCACGGATATCTCGCTGGGGGCAATTATGCCTTCTCCTACAGGATACGTCAACCGTCGAGCGAGCTCGAATACTTCAAAAATATTTCTCCACCTTCACTCTGCTCCGTATCTGACCCCCCTTCGACCCCGAGGACGAATTGATTAACTCGAAAGCAGTTGTTGTTTTTCAATCCGCAATGCGGTGTATTGCAATTATAGGCCAATAAGTTGAACAGCGCTTGAAAGAGAAGATCTGCCAAACGGACAACTATAGGGACGGCCCGACCAATTCGCACCTTAGACTTTCGAGGGCCTGTGTCGCACTCGGGCTTGACCACATCGTTAGAGAAACTCGAGTTATCTCTCCTCGTTGTCGATCTGGCTATGGGGCGAGGACGCGGTCTCCTTTGAGGGTCGTTTCTACCCAGCGCAACGGGTGGTTTTGCCCGATGGTCATTCGGGCGGAAATACAAAACGATCCTGGATTCGACCGTCCTCCCTGCCGAGCAGGGAGCAAGGTATACAGGGAATCGGAGCGAGGGGACATTCTTTCTGGTAAATCATATATCCGCACAGGAAATAACGGAAAGTGTGTTCATCCTGTCCCATCATGTTCATCCGTCCAATGTTCCCCCGCTCTCGTTGCGCCATTTTAAACAATCTCATACCTGCAGCAAACCGTCAATCTTTTTCCCTCCGATACGGGTAGCGAGCATCCTTAATCAATTTTCTGCCGCAAGTCTTGAAGTGATTATATTTTACTATTGTATATATTTGTTTTTTTTTTTTTTTTTTTTTTTTTTTTTTTTTTTTTTTTTCCTGCAACAACATCGTCTACAGATTTTTACAAATATTTTCCGACAAATTGTACGAACCTCGAGGGATGGAAAGAATTCGCAATAGGCGGGTCTCTTTGTTGTTGTACCGAGTCGAAATCCGAGATTACAGTGACATTTATTTCTTTCTTTTCGACGGGATCATATTGATGGTGCATGAAGGCCGCGGGAGAAGGACTGGCGTAGGTTATCGTGATTCGAGGTATCAAAGAGCGAGGGGGAATTACGAAGACGCTCCGTGCTCACCGCTGTTGGGCACACACGCCCACGTCTGTATTTCAAGAACCCTGCATGGGATTTACGAGACGGTACATAGAGGCGCACACGCTCCCCTCGCGGCAGATCTATTCGTACTCCTGGTATAGGTATACCCACTTTTTCTCGTTTCTTTCTTTCTTCGATTCGGACTCTCTCATACCGACTGCACGGGTCATGCGAAACCCGCTGATCTCTTTCTCATGAATGCGGAGGATTGAAATACATTTTCTTTAATTCCTTTCGTCTCCACTCCTCCCGCCTCCGTCTTTGCGAAAATAATCATGCTCTTTGAAAAGACGTCGCGCTATACCAAATCTCCGACGGTCCATATAACGCGGGCGTTACTGATATAGGTACACACCGTACGTATATATCCTTAGAATTCCACCGGGGTTTCACCCTCCTCCCTGCTTCGCGTGCGCGGTGATCAAAGACGTAATTATCCATAAAAATCTATTTCTTCCTCCCTTTTTGCGTATCTCTTACCACCTACTTTTCCACTTCACCGCCGTTGCTCGCCATCCTTTCCAAATCCGCGAAGAAAGATCGATCCTTTCGTCACTCGAGTTTTCCGCTAACATATTCCAACTTCCTATGATTGACACGTTCCGAAAACCCGATCAATCGTCTCATTCCGCTTGCTGCAGCAGAAACCTGCCATTTGTTTATCATTTTGTTTTCATCGTGATAACGGTGATTCCCGTTGCGTACCCTCCATTCGTTCATGAAACTGTGGCATTCTCCCAATATTCTCGGGAATGCTTGCCGCGTAATTTGGCACATTCTCGCGAGCGAGGCATTTTGATTATCGTAGGCCACGTGGTGACAAGGAGACTCCAAGGATGCGATGAAAATCTCTCGGAAGAAGTATAGCGCGGAAAGAGGAATAAAACGAACGAAAGAAAGAAAAATCGGTGAAGAAGCTTTACTCTCTCCGTTTCCCTCGCTCGTACGGCATTACAAGCGCAATAGATAGCGCCTTTCCTGAAGCTTTCACGGTTATTATACTTGAGATATTTACCGCCGTCTACAAGGATCAAAGTGATATTGTGCAATAGCTCGCGTTACGGTAGCTTATACACACTACTCCTGGTCGGCCCATCGCAGCGGCTGTCCAAACCTCCTATTATTGTTTGCCGAGTGATAAAAGCTTCAACTCCTGTTTGTACGTCTCACAAATCCCCCCCCCCCCCCCCCCCGATTTGGCGCTGCGCATCTCAGCGAGTTCGGTTCGGTTCCGTTCGGTTCGGTTTGCCTTACTTTGCGGGCGAAGGACCGTCTTGTTCGTGCAGTGTGTATCAATTATATACTTCGAAGGAAAAAGTTAGCAAATGATCAGTTCCAGGCGTGAGGAAAAAGATGGAAATTGAATAGAGAAATGTTCGCATACAATATCCGTGGACAATTATTGTCGTTATCGATGAGAAGGTACCTTTTATAACAATCATATTACAGGTACATTGGTATGTATAACACGATCGAGAGATGCCGGCAAGTTTTCAGGATCTACGGCCGGCAGGGGGGATAGGTGGTGATTCTCCGCTGGAGCTTCAGCCACTTGAGGCTGAAATTCTATTTCACTGGGGCAAGAGCGAAGCGAAGATGACAAAGTCGAGGAAAATTGGAAAATTGCTTCTTCTAGTGGCGGGTTCCTCCACCGATGCAGTAAAGCGCCGTCTTGGTCCGCTGGGAACGAAATATAAAGCTCCTGCAGGGCTGAGTAGATTCTCGGCTTCTTTGTTGAGAGCTCGAGACGACAGACACGGGAGAGAAAGAAATTCCAACTGCATGCGGTTGATTCGCGGAGAATATTGATAAAATCTTTGCGAAAGAGTAACCTGACGTGACAATTTTAAATCAAGAATAACGGTAATAACGACGAGTCGAAATTCTGCCGAGAGACCTTAATTCGAAAGGACTCTATTTATTTCTCCCGATTTTGTTCACCCTTATTCTCACCGGACTCGATACAGACCCTGCTCCGATTCGGCGGGCCGCCGCCATGCCGCGACTTACCTTTACGGGATTTTCTGATTCGGTCACATAAAGGTTACCGGACAGGCAGGGTGCTCGCGTGGCAGAGCGTACAATAGGAAGACGAGCCTGATCCCTTGGCAATGCGTTGCGAGCATATAGGCGGAGATCTTTTAATACTTTATCAAGTCAGCCGAGCTGGACGTCCCCAACCGATACTTGCTTCGTGCAACCTCCGAACTGCTTTATCGTGCACCGCTTTCGGGATGAGATTTTCAACAGAAACCTAAGTTTCATACGTAACGTCAATTTCTTCACTCTACCTGTCGATTCACCCTCATGGAATATGAAAACATCCTTCGTACAATGGGCCGGTCGGACGTTTGTTGATGCGGCGATGGAAGGAAATGGTCGGGATGAACAATCGAGCACAGTTGATCGTGACCCGGGAAATGGAATTCAGGAAGAATTGTGCGGGAGCAGTATCGACTCAACTATAATGCTGACTTTCAGAGTATATTTATTTACGAAATCAAATCTATGTACAAATAGGGGGGTAGTCATGTTTTCTTTTGCTTATATTTATTACAGTTGAATAATAATTCTTAACAATTGACGATGAAATCGCAATAGTCGTAGGTATTTTATTTTACGCAGATGCACACCTACGAAGGTGGACGGCTGCAGGCCCGTTAAAGGCGATCGGTGCTGTCTGTTAACATCTATTTAACGTACAAATGACACGTGCGTCCTTGATAGGCCAAAATCCACCTCTGCAGATGTATGTTAGACAGGCTATTCTAATAATCCCAAGTACGCGTACAATTTTACCGTTAGTTTGGGATATTCGTACGTTTCGATACATATCACACACACACACTCATTGTATATCCGGTATACTTGTACAACAATATCGGCGCGTGGGTAGCCGCAATATGAATAAATTAATTGTATCGGTTATTTGCGCTCGGAATTAGTCGTATGTCAGCCTGTTGCACTTTATTACATTTGAAAAATTTTGAATCGCGACTTTTCGGTGATAAAATTAGTACGACCGGCAGATGCATTTCAAGTATGTTAATGCGATTCGGGAATGGGACGTTTATTATGAATAATAGGGATAATTCGGTAATGCAAAGTAAGTCTTATGTGATATCATATGCTGAACGCGACTGCATTAATCCCAAAGTAAGTTTGTTAAATATGATCAGACCGTTGTTTTCGGTAAATCATCAGTCGACGAAACTGACTAGATTCTCGATAGGTTGAATATCTTATTGCTCACATTTGATCCGTATGTTAGCTGATTTCATCGTGAAGCCGATCAAGTACAATAATTTTTATTACGGTTACTTTTTTTCACCAAACGCTACCATTCTGACTAGAAATATTGTCGCCGATCTGATATGCCTATAATTGAATCATCTTTCGATAGATGAGAGATATACTAATCTACGACACAGGATTAATTATACCGTACAGCTAAAGCTAAACATTTACGATGATTCGGTCAGCTTGACTAGAAATTATACTTGTTTGATCTACTACTGAATAATTATCCCGGTCGTTCCCGACCGAGCCGCTAGTGAATAGCTCATTGTCATCAAAACATTCCCAATTGTATATTTAATTGTATTCAATGAGTTTTCAAGGGTCTGTAGTCCCAGTTGACGGGTAAGGCATCCTCGCCGTACCTTTTAATTTTGGCAGGAATTTCGATACCTCCGCGTCCAATCCAGGGAAAGCCGGAGAGAGACAATAAATTTCCCTCTTTTCCTAATTTTCAAATCTCGGCCATAGAGGCATTTGCTCGAATTTCAAGGCAGGTAGTGAGAAACATACAGACACAGAGAGCAGACACGCGTATTCAAAAACTTTACCCAACATGCCACATTCAATTTGCAAATAGCAATTACATGTATATAGTAATTATAGATAATTACTGTCATAATTATTTTCAACCACTGTATGACTATCAACTATGTATGTACCTTTACGATATGTCCTTGGGTCGCCCAGACCATCTGTTGTTGGGTTTTAGGTCGGACGATCAACTTCTTGGCCTCTGCACCGTGTAATATGCACCTATACGTATCGTAGTGCGGTTATTCTTCTTTGATTAAAATTACGCCAATGCGATACGACTAGACAAGAGATATTTCTTTAAATAATTTACAGAAACTAGACAACGTTACACCTATGACAGACTAGACTTTTACTTTGACTAGACGTTACCGACTAGATGCGCATTTAGACGCTGAAATCACATATATCGCAGATTTTACAATTAGATCCGGTGATTCTAAGGTCGGACTTTATACGTTAAACTGTTATATGCGCGGTTGCCTTAATTATCTTTGATATCGTTAGCTGTACGACCGTGAATCAATCATCACTTACCAATCTGCATTCATTATTATCAGTAGGTACTCACCCGCGATGATTGACTGGTCCGGGTGAAAATATACGACTAGAAAAAAACGTTTTTACATACGACCATAAGAACGTAAGGTCTGTTCGAGAAGCTTCTAGAAAATTTTTGGCTCTGGTTTTTAATGGATCTACGTAACATCACCTTCCGTCAACAAGAATACTATATAATTGTCATCGATTCTTGATTATTTCTAATAATATTTTTCTCAGTATCATACTCTTGAGTAACCCACTGCGATGCTATCTACACATTTACAATGTACAGGTACTATTACCGCGTATACTATTTTATAATCTATCAATTTTTCTCGTTACAACTAATCAATGTACAACGATTTACAATGTTTCACACTCATTTTAGAATTGTTTTTCTTTCATGTTCCACAATTCTTCTTGAAATATAAAATTTTATGAACAATAATCGGGTGACAATGTCGATCCCATCGTTATACAACAGACATACGTATATGACTCTAGTGCTGACGCTGAACCGTATGATCGTTTTTGAAAAGTTGTTTATTCCCCTTATTATAAATCAGTTCGGTTGACCAGCATTGCATAATTAAACATACAGTATTAACACGGAGAGAGCAATCGGAAAATCTGGAACGGATAACCAACTGAATCGTGAAAAATAAACGATCGATGGATACGATACATGTAATTTATTCGATTCGTCAAGTCCGAATAACGAATAACTTTCAGAGCGAATGAGAAACTTATCAGCCGAACGCGTATACAATGCGCTGAATTTGACTATTTACATTTGCTTACGGGTAGATGCGATGTTTGTCTGTTGCTCAATTGAAGCGTGGCATCTCTCTCGAGAATCGCTGTTACGAAAACTGCCACAGTTGGCGAATTTAGCAAACGGGCCGAAAATATCGCGAGCAAAGGTACGTAAATGAAAAATCTGAAGGTACCGGAATGACATACCTATGCTATAATGCCGATGTGAACGTGTGGCCTAGAACGATACTTACTACACCCCGTTCGAAGCGCCATGCCAGTGGCGTACGGTGTTTCGGTAATTTGTTTGTCTCTCGGTTGACGAGAGCAAAGCATCCGGAGCTAAAAACGACTTTATCTCAAGAATAATAGAAGCAATAAGAACAGTAACGATGTAACGATAATGACAGCGTTGACGGCGGCGCTATAGCCGCGAAGCCCCTGCACGCCAGCCGAAGTCCGAAAATTTTGTTTCAGTACTCACGACTTGTTTCGAATGCCCTGAACGTCCGGTAACCCCCGCCCCTTCCACCCATCCGAAAAACCGTCCGCCTCGTCGCCGTCCGGTCTCACATAAGATCAAGACCGAATCTCCAGTAGGGTCCCGGCCTCCTGGGCAATGGTCTCGCAGGAAATTGGTGTCAGGGTGCTTCGCAGGTCAGGGCCGAAACTGCAAGGTGCGCGCCGTTTGTCCCGCTGGCCGCGGGCGCCGGTGCCGCCGACTCGGGATGCTGTGCGGCGAGGTGCTTGCGTAGGGCGGCCTGCCGACCGAACTTAGCGTCGCAGTTCGAACAGGCGAACTCGGCCCCGATGCTCGCGGGCTGGCTAGAGGGGCCGTCGGGCTGCGGGTTGGAGGTCCGGGGCTTGTGCCAGCGGCGGTGGGAGGCGAGGTTGGCTGGGCAGGAGAACCGCTTGTCACACTCCGGGCATCGGTACTCGACGTGGGCGATACGGGAGCAGCGGTGCTGCGCGAGCTGGAAGGCATCCCCGTGCAGCTGCCGGCAGAGCCTGCACTGGTAGGGCCCAAGCCGGTTCTCGATCTTTGCCAACTCGGCCCGCGCCTCCACGGTAACCTCGACGACGTTGAAGGCGGGATCGATGTCCCCGGTAACGACCGCCTCGTCGGGACCGAGGATAACGGTCCCGGATACGGGGCTGCTCGTGTCCTCGTCGAACTTCAATCGTCTCGCGTGCTTCTTCTTCGACCTCTGCGGCCCCCCCTTCTCGCCCTTCTCGCCCTTCTCGCCCTTGTCGCCGTGCAGGGCCAACGCCGGGGAGCCACCCGAGCCCGGATCCTCCCTTGGCCGTTTCCTCGGGCACTGCGGCGGCGACGGCGTGCTCGGCGGTGTCATCGGCGCGCTGATGCCCTGAAGGTGGTGTTGCGGTGTTGTCGGCACTCGCGGCGGCGAATAGCCGCTCGACTCCGGCTGGAATCCCTCGGCCACCACCGTCTGCTCCCGACGCAGATTTACCTCGGGCTCGTGGTCGATCGTGCTCATCTCCGCTCTGCCGGGGCTCGGCTTTAGCGACAAGTCCAGGGGGCTCGGCGACGCTGGCCGCTGGACCGTGTGCCACGTGGGGAACGCGTGGTGGTGCTGATCCGGTATAACCGAGTACTGCTCCGCCTCGAAGGACGAGGTGCCGGCGTAGGCGGCCGCGTATCCCGACCCGTCATCGCCGTACCCGTAACCACCCGCGAGGTACTTGATCCCCGGCGATACGAACGCCCGCGGCAAAGTCCCGTGCAGCATCCTGACCCCTCGCTCGGATCGCGGCTCGTTCCGAGGATCCTTGCGGATTTCGCGCTTCTTCTCTAAGATTAACGTTCCGACGTCGGTCGTTCGTTCGCCGTTACTCTCGAGTCACGAGCCTCGCTATCTGCCACGGGTTTCATCGAACGCGCGTTCTCCGCATTCCCAATCTCCGCTCTCGGCCAATTTCTGCACTTGACAGAAATCGGTGCCACCTCTTCCCTGATCGATCTTGTAATCTTCGACAGCCTTAGACCCGCGGTATAAGGCTCCGAGATTCAGTTCGCCGATGCGTCCGGGATGCGTAGTTCCTCGACGACGGAGCAGAATTGGAAAATGCAGATTGTCTCGTATGATTTCTGGTTACTTTGGTGGTAAAACGGCGTCCGTCACTTTTGCACTGTCTTCAGATCGTCACAGTATTCGTTGCTCGTCCTGCCGGTTCCAAGAAGAAACCCCCGTGATAACGTTCTGCAAAAGCCTCGTTCGGCTTTGCGCCACGTCGGCCTGCCTCGAGACGTGCGACGTGCCGGCGATGGCTAGACGCCGTTTGACGCCTGTACCGCGCGCGTCACCTCTCCTATACCCCGAAGCCCCGCCCCGGAGCTCCCGGCTCCGGGCTACGATTGGCTCAGCCCCCCTCCCCCCCACCCGCCGCTCCGCGGCTCGGCCGTGTCGCCGCGTCCAACCGAGATCCCCGTTATGCCGATCTACAGTAACAGTTTTGCGACGCGCCGAACCTGTAGACCCGACAGGACCACCGCGGGACACGGGGCGAAGGTTGAAGACTATTTGACAATTTTCGAACGACAGTTCAAGACTGAGCCCCGTCGGATCTGTCGGCTTTGGAAAGAAATTTTAGATTCATAATGAAACCGATACAAGTATAGGTACAGCCCGGACTTTATTCGGCTCCGATCGTCTGGTTATCGTGGCGTTTGACGTATTTCAGGGGAAAAAAACCGAACATATGCCTATGTACGTACATACGTGTATATCGCATGCAGAAATAAGATTCACTAATCCAGCAGACAAATAAGAGTCGGTACGGAGTCTGCAGACGGATAAATCCGTCGTAACGTTAAGAATTCTTATCACGATGCTCGAAAATCGAATTGTCGAATTTCAAGGTGCTCATTCAATGTACCTACATAAGTATATTATAGAAGACGCAAAGTTTTGAGAGCGATTCCAAGAGGTTTCGTTGAAATCGGTTTGTGTTTAGGGATTGCGAAACACGAAAATGTATGTTTTTTTGGACAATTTTTGTCATTTTCAGACATTAAAATTATTGCTCCTGTATGCCACATCGTCGTTACAATTTATTCATAAAATTTGATAAAATACACGACATTCAATAGTAGAAGGCTGTCAAAGTGAATATCCGTTCGTCATTGTGAACGTTTGATGCAATTTCTAAAGACGCTATGGGGGTCGATTTTCGATTCTTCAAAAACACGCAACGTTTTCTTATCAATTAATTTTCTCTTACGGCTACTTTTAGTCTTGGCATAATCCACGGTGCATAGTAGAACAGCGATTGATAAAAAATTTCTGGATTCAAACTGTTGCTGATACAAATAATTTAACTTTCGGGCAAGGTCAAAAACTAATTTACGTATACCAAAGTACGTTCAGTTTTTTTTTTTCCATTACCTGACGATTTGAAAAGGATTCAAAACCCAAAAGTTGTATCGAACAGCAAATTATATTCATTAAATTATTTACTATTACATTAGGACATGAGCGAAACAAGCGGCGATGTTGCAAACGCTCTAGTTAGTCAGTGGAAAAGTTATACCTAGAATTGTATATCCACTTTCAATTCCTTTTCTTTCTCTCATCTGTTCCATAACTATGTAAAGTTATACCGCTTCACCCGGCCCATATCTCATGACCCGTCAAGCTCAGACCGTATGTATATGCGAACGCTTTAATTTTTTTTGTAGAATTTGATGCAGCTTCAGATACCGAGGTTAAAAAATATACTTTTCCATTGAGAAAGAATAGATAAATAAATGAAGTAGAAAAATAAAAAAAATAAAAAAAAAACAAGTCGACTCGTGCACGTGTTGCTAATGGTTCCGCTTGCAATAAACGTGATACAACCAAATTTTTCTCCCTTCGAACTCTGAACATTTTTTATCCAACTTTTCTCCCCGCATCACGTTTTTTCCTGAGATATCGGCTTGGGGTGGTTGAAAAAAATAACCCTGTACGGAAGAATCTCGGACTCGCTCGTGGATGTATCTACTGGACAGTCCGCGATTCCTTCACCGCCGAGTGTCGAAGTTAAAAATGGTGATAAAATGTACCGTGTAGGTATATCTCCTCGGCTGTAAGGTTATTTGAAAATACGGCTAATCAGACGGTAGACCGGAATTTATCATCGGTGAGTTGTGACGCTGGGGTGCGTGAGTCGAGGCGAGCGGACGCGGTGTCCGAGGCGGCGGGCTGAATGACGAGTCCACCCCAATTGCCTTGGCATGCGTTATCGGGCGGCCTACGGCAACGTACGAATGTAAGCTGCACGGTTACAGCGTGATTAGGGATGCGGTGAAAGAATAAGAAAGCGACGAAGAGATGGCATGAATGCATATTGTGTGTATATAATAACTGTAGTCCACGATAATTATACCTGTACACGAGTGTAATGGATGTACTTGTACTGCAGATGCATCGCGAATTTCCCCTCCTTGGAAGCCAGCACCTAATACAGATTTCTATCTCCCAGCCGGCCTCGCTACCGGAATTTATATCAACAGGCACAACGGCTCGATACGTTTGTTTTATTTACGCGCATGAACTTCCAAGCACGTACAGTATAATTGTTCAACGAACGTCGCCACGCGTGGGTGGATGGTCACTCGATGATTGACGATCAGCACAAGCAACGAGCAGCGTGCATTCCGAAGAGCCGTATACTATACGACGGTTGGCCGATTATTGACTTATAGATTCGAGACACTCGACAACAATCTTTCTTCAGTTCCGCCGGAATTTTGGATTCGCAACAGTTTCAGTTTTACCAGTGATACCATTCGACGGTTTTACTCGTTCGATTACGCGTCGGCAGCTTGCATATATCCTCGGAATCGACCAAGTCTAAATGAGAGATAAACGGAGAGGCTTGCCAGTTATCAATGCATATGAATTATGCAGCTGAATCCACAGTCAAGTCTGGGGACCTGGACTTTTTGCAGAACTCGCTGGCTTTCCGTTAATCCGGGTCTCGCGGGAGACGCGAGACGAGAAGATCGTGCAGATGTATGTGTGCGAGACCAAACAATTGCTCCGTAATTGGACTAGGGCTGAGACCAAGACTTTGTTCTCAGGTTTTGGAATGACGAAGGAGAGGAAATGACAACTTGCGTGTTTCCCCGCAATTACCGTTGCCAATTTTGTCGCTGTTTGGGGTGAAAGAGGTGCGGTAACCCGGTTGATTGTCGACGTTTTTCAAAATTTCCCGCACTGCCTGTGATTCCTGATTTCGGTTGTAGTGGTGCTTTTTTGATGCCGTTGATTCCTGCTACCCTATAATCAGGCCAAAAGCGCGATTTTGAGCTGCTTATGGGCTTACCCGATGGATGGTGTTTACGGTGCAGCTCTCTGCATAAGCAATAACTCGTCGTTCCTGCAAATTAAAATTATCGCGGCTGAGGCACGCATAGACGGTAGATTTGTTTCGATTCCGATATAAAAAAAAAACAGAAAATTTGTAATACGACAGGGACAAGGGCTGGAATCGCTGAAAAGCATGCAGCGAATATGAAAGGCCAACTCGAGTCAAAAACAGCTACCTGCCATCGGCTTGTTTCGACGATCCGGAGAAACGATTGTCGCTGGTACTCTTATACAGAGCCGCGTGTGATTGATTTTGTTTACCAATTATACTTTGACCCTCGGTACTCGTGAATAATCGAAAACGTGTAAAGTCTAGCCAGGTTCGGTACTTTTGATATTCGCAGCCCAAATTTTGCCAAAACTACTTTGTCATTCCGCTCTTAACACTGCAGTTCTGTAAATTAAATTTATGGATGTGTAACCTATTTATTTCGCAATCCCAAGACTAAAATTTTCACACTCAGCTCCCTTTACTGTAGGTTATATTTCTTACGGGTTCGCTTGCTGTGTTACACGTCATGTGTTCCTTGCTTCGCATTATAAAAACGTATATAGGTATGCACCATTCGTCTCGTACAAGTTATACAAATTGACGAAATTATGGTATAAATAAATTCGCAGGCGGTGTTTGGACGCGTGTACATATCGTTCGAAGAGTAGATTACACACCAATTTATAGTCAGAGCCAACCCTTATATAAAAAATCACTAAAAAATACTTTTCGTGCAATACGTTTATCTCATTATAGGGTATAAATAACGGTTCTCCAAAACAGTACTTTAAAATATCCGCCCACCGCGAAGCCGCCTATAATTAGCGTATAGAGAGACGCAATTACTAACAATACGCGGAGTCGTCTATTCGGACCGTTCGTGTGCTTTGTTAATATCGGCGTAATAACCCCTCCTTCAGCCCTTAAACATTTCATACTTCGCGGCACATGTTAAAAGCACTTTTTCCTCGCGAAGATCGACGCCGCATCTATGTAGCACGGCTCAATTATGGCAATAATATACTGTAACCACACGGAGAACAATTACCTTGTACCGCGTATGCGCGTGTTTCTTTCCGGTCGTTCTCTGTGCCTTTGTGCAATTTCATCCCCGTGCACTGATTTCGCCGAGGAACTTACGCACCGAAGCCAACCTCCAAGGAAAACGTTCATGTTGGATTCATAATGCAGCAGCGATTAGCCATACGTTAGAGAAATCGTAAGCCCTTTAACGTTACACCCATACCGGCGTACGAAGCTAGACCGGCGTCGGCTCAGACGCCGCGGAACCTGCCGACTCTCCTGTAGGCCATGCATATTTGATGCGATTTTAATGTGTCTCTGGTCCATCCGCCTCCCCTCCTCCAGCATCCCATAGCTTCGACGAAGAGCCGGGAGAGTGTGCTGTGATGCTCTAATCGGCTTACCGAACCGCCCGCCCTCGCTCCCTGCGACCGGCGACCGGTGACCGGGTGTATATACCTATAGTTCATCCCTATACCTACGTGCAGATACGTAGGGCGACGTATATTTTTATACGCATATGTATACATGTATGTATAATATCTACATGTACGCGCACGCTCGGATATACGGATTATATGCGCATGTCTATATACGTGTGTGTGTGTGTGTGTGTGTGTATATATATATATATATATATATATATATATATATATATATATATATATATATATATATATGCACCTAGGTAAACACGTATACACGAGGACCCAATCTCCTCCGAACGACAGCTATTACTTTGTGGTTTGCCGGGGTGTAGCCTATGCGGGTTGGCTTACTTGCGGGATATATTTGAAGGATATGGACTCGATGCGACCCGTAACCCCGACAGCAAAGCCGGAACAGTTCCAAGACTTTTACCGAGATCGCATAAAAATTTGTTAGTGTATGCAGAGACTATTTGATTGTCGCGATAACGGTTAATTTGCAAGAGGTTTCGATGCGGCATGCCGCGTGCTGAAGTGATTCGTCGTGTTCCTTCGCCGTGGATCTCCCCCACTATCATGAGAAACTGTGATAACAGGCGGGTAGAGAAACGAACTGGATGTATCTCTCTGTTATTGTTTTCAATTGGTACCTGTACATAATTGTGGAAATGTTTTGTTACAGTGGGTACTGTACTGCGAACCCGCGGTGCCTCGGGCCAGATCGAAGACGCATTATTGGATCGTGTTACGATAAACACTTGCACGAGCCCTTTTGCAGCTTGCCAATCAGGCCGCCTGGCTTTCCTTGTTTCCACGTTCACCCCTCATCTCCGTTGCTACAGAGGACAACAACAAAGGTAACTGAGAACGATAGCAAATAAACAGATCGTAATGCAGACGGCAATGTTGAAGTGAATTAAAAGAGAATAGTACCTAAGTATCATGCAAGGTCGTCTATTCGCGGATCGAACGATCTGTAACGTCATTATAAGATACCATTAGGGCGTAGCCGGTGAAATAGATGTGTTCACATTGCTGTGTTGATCAGTACTCTATAAGTACTGGCTAGCTCGTCCGTAGCAACTTGTGGTGATCATGGCATCGCTCAATTGTTGGATGCAAACTTCTCGAGGGATGTGGTCGAGATTGCTTCTAGTTATCTCTGAAATAGCTGGACGCTTTCAGCCACGCGGCCACGTATCGAATTTCTAGAGGTATATTTGCATGGTTTCAACGTCCAGCTGCAGGGTTGTAAGATTACCTTATAACGATTTTTATCTGGAACCATTCTACCAAGAATTCTATAAGGGCCCCTCGCATTTTGTGAACATTTACTCGCGTACAGGGGTACGTTTCATAATTCGTATTGCCTGCACGGCGACTGTTAAACGCGAAAGATATGTCACGTGGGAATGATGACAAAATCCTGGTTTTCAATGCGACAAAAGGATTATATTCTAGAAAAAAAAAAAATCACGTAAAAGAAATTGTCGAATAACTCAAGCATAGCCAATCGAGATCCGGCTGCTCGGTCTCCATCCGTGTTGATCGTATAGCGTAAATTTCACACTAACAATAAATCTACAGTGCTCCGCGATTTACGCTCGTTGATGCGGACGAGCCACAGAAAAGGATCCCCATTCCCAACCAGTCGTTATTTATCACTCGAGCCACGTTCGTCTCGTGCGGTAACATGCTTCCTGCATTTGGAAAGCAGCTGTCGGTAGGTACCTGTTTCACCGACGTACGGCTCGAAGCAAAGGCTGAAAAGTGAAAGAACAAAATCTCCCCCTTGAAAAGCAAATCAAGGTACAGAAACTCTGCAGGAAACTGTGCGCGGTAATTAATTCACGTTGCGTTGTGCATGAGGATGAAGTATGACAATGCGCCAAGTTCATGTAATCTAATAATCAAACTAATGAATCAGTCAAATACCAAATAGGTGAAATTTTATTTTTCAGCTTTTTGTTCGTATGATTTCACACAAGTTGGTTGAAATAGCCTGGTTCGACACGAATGTTTTTTTTTTTGTTTATTTCTATTTTTTTTTTTTTTTTGTTCCGAAAAGTCGATCATTGTTATGTCGTGTTTGTGTTACGTGTGCGGAAATACCGCACACCGGCTCATCCTTGAAAACATTCACCTACCCAAATGTCACACCTACGTATGACAGAGCAGTGAATATTAATATTAATTCTTTCTGGTACTGCTGCGAAAGTTATACTTGGAAAAACATGTAGTTGATAATACAAGTGGTGATTTTCTTGGACAAATTGCCCGCGATATTCCCGTATGGTAACTTTTGATACAATCGTTACAACTGCTGGTATGGCATAATCATGGTCTTCGACACAGGTGTGGGCACTCTGTCTCTAAAATTGTAGCGAAGGTGACACCGACGTTGTGAACTTTTGCCGCATTTTTGCCGCTAGCGCCAGTTAGGGGGAGGTCAATGCATTTGTAGTGGTAGAGGCACTTATTGGGTGCTTTCCATTTACTGACTCGAGTCGACTTGTGTCGCTATTTCTGGTGTATTCCTTTGCCCAGATTGGCCGGTTACACCAGAAATAGCGACACAAGTTGACTTGAGTCAGTAAATGGAAAGCACCCATTATAGGCATGCACTTGTAGTAACCGGCCTCCGAGTTTGCAACGCTCCGGTCTTTGGTGCAAAAACTAAGAGACACAAGCTTCGACAAGATTACGCGGCGTTCAACGGTAATGAGATAGGAGTACCCAGACCTGTGTAGAAGACCGTGGGTATAACGTACCGGGACAATGCCTAAAAGGTTAATTAACGATGCGAACGACGCTCGCTGGCAGACAGGCAACTGAGCTTAAATCTGGGGTGCTTTGCTGCACGTAAGATGTAATTTCGGTTGCCTATCTGCTGGCGATGCGTCGTTCGCAGGCGCAGCGTTAACCTTCTAAGATCCTCCCGGTTACGTATGTACGTACATACATTATACAGATGTGTATGGTTTCAAGTTGGAAGAACTAAGCTGGGTAGCAATTATCATCTGCTTCATCTTTGATTCCGAAATTCCTGAAACAGTTCTACTATCACTGTTATCACTGGGGCGTAATAACAATTAACAAACCGAATGAAGAGAGAAAGAGGAAAACAAATTCCACCATCCCGCGCACAGTGACGCAAATGTTGGCGAACCTTTGAACAATAATATAGGCATACAGATATCACAAGGTTTTGGTTAATCCAAGATATTAACGTAAACTAGTAACGGTATGGTGGACAATCCGAGAAATCGATGCAAAGTACTTCCGTGTTGGTAGTGGCCAGAGCTCAGAGCAGAGGCCTGACAGGCAGTGTGGGGCGTCCCGAGCGTTAGCAGGACCTTATCGGAAGAATAGGAGGGTTTCGTCTCCGTGCATACGGCCCGCCCAGCCATCGTCCGTAATTGCCTAGCGTCGGATTGCGACGCTGTGTGAATTTGTCGGGATTCCCTCAACCATCTGCGGAGCCAGAGACTCAGCCATGCGATCTCACAGTCGCATTCAAGTGGGTTGCCGGATACCTGCAAGCCACCTGTAAGAGAAATTTCATATTTTTCATCTTCTTGAGGTGGTCAACACGAACGGGGAAAAAGATGGAGAAAAATGTCTGCAGATCCCGTATTTACTCGTTACGGAGGGCCAAAAAATTTAATCACCAGCCACCATGTTTGTCCCCACCGCTTCCCACGAAAGATTTCCGTATATTATTGACGGGCTGAGCTCGTTTATGTGGTTGTCCCTCAGGTCCAGAGTCAGCTGTGAGAGTCGTTTAGTCAGGGACAAAAAAATATCGGACTGGAACCTCTGTACTCGGGTGTTTTTTATCCTAAGTATAAGCTCGCCACCTTCAATGGTTGAGAATGCCTCCGAGGTAACGGTCTCTAAGTCACTCCCGGTTATTGTGAGTTCCTTGAGCTGTTTCGAAAACGCGTTCTCTATCTGGTGCTTTAGCACGTTTTCCTTTATCTCTATTTCCACGAATTTCAACGGCAGACCGCTGAGCAGAAACCGCAAGTGAAATCCCTCCGCCTGCGGCCATGTCTGCACCTGAAGGTATTTCAGGTATCGCAAGTGACTCAGCGCGTCCCTTTCTACACTTCGAACGCTATTCAAATTCTTGATGTTCAACTTCTCCAGCCTTGGGTACCTTGAGAACATTTCCTTCGTCAGTTCCTGCGGATAAATAGGAAAAAACATCTCGCGTTGCCGTTGGACTTGGCCTAAATAGAATACTGATTACTACCTCTATAATGTTCCCCGAGACGTCCAGTTCCCTGAGATGGTCAAGCCTGACACCGGGCATGAATTTGACTAGATTTTTTACGAGCCTCAAAGTCCTCAGCTCCTCGAGGTACTGGAAATCGTTATTAGAAATGGAGCTGATGCTATTGAGCGACAGGTCAAGTACACTTAAATTGGCCAGGGGTAGGATAGGCACTTTTCCAAGACTGCATTTGGCTAGGGATAGCTGTCTCAGGTCCGGCAAGTAGTGGAAGAGCTCTTTGAAATTTGCCTGCAGACTGTTGTGGGAAATATTCAAGGTGAGCAGTTTTCCAAGTGCGACGAAAGAGTTGTCGGGTAGTATAGTCAGCCGGTTGTGGGCCAAATTTAGAGAGTTCAGAAGGGAGGTTGGAAACGAGGCTGAGTCGAGATGGTCAATGAAATTGTTTCCCAAGTTGAGGTCGCGCAGGGTGTAACCGACCTCGGCGAACGATGTCGAGGGAACGACATAGAACATGTTGTTACTCAGGTCGAGTATTTCGATTTGGGTGCCTTCAAAAACGTCCCTGGGTAAGGAACGGATTTTATTTCTCGCAAGGTTGAGTACGCGGAGTTTTTTTAAATTTCTGAACTGCTCCATCATTAACTGGTTTATACTGTTACCGCTGAGGTCGAGCTGCTGCAGCGTTTCGAGACCATAAAACGCCTGCTTACTCAGCACTTGAATTTTGTTGTTCCGCAGGTTCAGGTACTCTAGATGCTTCAAAGTGAATGCGCCGGACTCAACCGCTGTGACAAAGTTGCCGCGTAAATCCAGGGTTCTCAGATTCGGTGTGCCGTTGAACGCCGTTCCGGGCAGAGACGTGATGTTGTTGAAGCTCAGGTCCAGGTGTCGCAGGGTGGGCAAGTCCCCGGGAATAATTGAGCTGATGGCGTTGAAAGAAACGTTCAGGGTAAAATCGTCGCTGCCACTTTCATGGATCGAGTCCAGGTTAAGCTTGCCTAAGTAGTTGAACTCGAGGTGCAAGAACTGGAGACTCTCGAGCTGGCTGAACGTCCCGGGGCTTAGGTGGGCTATTTTGTTCTGCGCGAGGGATACCGTGACCAATTTCCGGCACGAGCTTATCGACGATGACGTTAGAAAGTGGATACGGTTGCCCGACAAGTCGAGTGACCGCAGCTCCGTCAGGTTGTGGAACGTGTTGGATGGTATGGTCTCGAGGAAATTATAGCCGAGTTTGACGTCGCGAAGCTCGAGGTGGATCGACGAGTGGATTATCTGCTCTGGTAGGTACTGAAGCCTGTTCGACTCCAGGTTGACGTACCGCAGTTTCTGGAACGAGTAGAAGGCGGTTGTGTCGAGCACCTGGAAATTGTTGTTGTCCAGCACCATCCAGAGTAGATTCCTTAACTGCTTGAGAGCGTGACGAGGGAAAACGTCCATCGCGAATGCAAAGCTCAGCTCCAGAATCTCCAGGCTCTCTTCGAGTCCTAGGAACGCGTCATCGTCCAACTCCGTAATGTGGTTGAACGAGAGGCTGAGCTCCTTCAGCCTGTTAGCGCCCCGAAACGTTTCCGGTTTCAATTTACTCAGCATATTGTTACGCAACAGTAGGATTTCCAGGTTGGTAGCCCACTCGAAGTCTCCCGGCTGTATTGATAAAATGTTATTGTAGCCCAGGTTCAAGTGCAGCAGTTTGTTGCACTCGCTTAGCGCCCCGACAGGCACGTACTTAAGGTTGTTTGTGGCCATCGACAAGGCACGGAGGTTATTGCCGAATCCGAGAAAACTCTCATCCGAAACATTTGATACCTTGTTGTTTGCCAGGTATAGGTACGTAATGCGATTCATCGAGCGTATCGCCTCGGGGACCACGATTAGGTTGTTATTTTCCAAATTCAGGTATTCAAGGGTCTCCTCAAGGCCCTCGAACGCGTTGACGTTGATCACGCTTATGTCGTTCGACGATAGGTACAACCGCCGCACGTTTATCTTCTCGAACATTCTGGCGGGGAGTGAGGACAGTTTGTTACTGGCCATGTTTAAGTCCCGGATCTGCAGCGTCGGGTAGCTATTCGTATAATTGATAGTGCTTATCGAGTTGTCGCTTACATCGATAAGTTCTAATTTCGGGCTTTCGAAGTGCGGCAGCACCAACGTCTTCATGTCGTTTCCCCTCAGGTACAGCCATGTCAAATCCTTCAGATTTCCAATGCTCGCTGGAAATTCTTTGATCAGGTTGTTGTTCATACTTAGTGTTTGTATGCGCGGTGGTAGCGCGGACGGTTCGATGCGCTCGATATTGTTGTTGTCCAGGTTTAGCCACATTAAAAATTTGAACCGCTTGAAACAGTTCGGTAGCTCGGCAATCGAGTTGTCCCCGAAGAACACGTTGGTTAGCGTGTTCGGCAGGTGGCCCCAGTTCCCATCCAAACTCGTCAAGTAATTACTGAAATATTTCTAAGTGATTACAATATCCATCTTCGTGGCGCGTATATTTCTATTCACAAATTTCATAACGCCAGCTCGTCCCTCGCTGGTTCGGCAACACCGAAAAAATGTTATTCTTCAACTTAGTATCGTATAATAAAACTCGATCTGTTCAACTCTCACGTAGGAGCAACTATATTCTCTAGGTTCTCAGAGGACACTACCGTGAAGGATGCATGCTCTCAACCAAACTTACTTTAGTTACCAACGAAGGCCTACCACCTAAGAATTTGCTTGCAAGTAAAAAATTGAATTAACTCTCCCGTCCGTTCTCATTTGGCCAGGGTTTTACACGTTGTTACCAATCGCATTCATGCTCATAACGGCACGACGGCGTTTACACATGTCCAGTCTAAATGCCAAGTAGGATATCACATACAACGCAAACAGACTTGAAATGAATATTCTATGGTGCTGTTACACTTGGAAGATATGCCAGATATTATCGCGCTTCAGACAAAAATTTGCTACATACTTCGAGCATATAGTTAGGCAGGTGGCATTAGTTTACAACCATGCTGAAACTGAGAATCACATTTTTTTAGTGAGCTATCAAGGCAGCACTGCCGAGCATCGTCATCAAGAATCGCTGGAATGCTGTGAGTAACGATGAATCGTTAATGGGCTTATTTTCAACGATAACATCTAATGAGTATACTTCCTGGCTACCGCCGGGCTCACTCCTACAGCCGGTCCAGTCGGTCCGGGTGACAGATATAGGTATGTACGTTATTTACAATCAGTATCCCGAGTAAGCACGGTGTATCATTTAACGCGAAGTCTTCACAATTCACCTGTGCATGTTTAGCCAGGTCAACTTTTTCAAATTTCGGAACGCCTTGAGCGGCACCTTCGTTAAGTAATTGTAACTCAGGTCCAACGATCTCAGGTGGTCCGCCACTCCGCTGTGAGTAGAAAAATTACATAAAAAAACATTTCGTACAGCATTTTGAATTGTATACAGTGAGTTTTCATTGAATTTGGCCACTAAAAAAGTCCTGTAGCAAGTCCGGCACAGACGGTAACGCTATACCTGACCTGCCTGCGGCGCTCGCTACCATTCCCACGAAATTGAGCCCCACGTTATACACGGTGTACGCTTGTGGTCGCCTTGCTACCGGGTGTGGTCCAATTAATGGAAAACTCACGGCGTACGTGATTGCAGTTGTTTGACGGAGAATAGAAAAACAAACAAATTTTATACTCACGACAGCGATTTCTCCCCTACGAGCATCAGACGGTTGCTCATTAGACCGAGTGCCTCCACGTAGGAGCTGACCAGGGCCTCGTTTTCCAACACTTGCATGCCGGAACCCACGATGTCCAACTGCGCTACGTACCGAATCGGTATCTCTGAAACATACCGGCAGTCTCGTTTGATTTTTTGCCTCTTTCATTTCAAATTCGTTGAAAGGTTACGCGATTCACGATATTTCTTTCGAGAGAAAGTAACGAGGGTCACGTCCTCACCGGGAAAACGCGCGAAAGGCACGCCCATGCAGCTTACGTCCATCTGGGTATAATCGGCGTCGTCCTGAACCCAGCAGAGGCACATGGTGTTAAAGTTGCAGAGGACGTTGTAGGACCAGGCCACGTGCAGTCCCCAGTAAAGTGCGAAAACTGCCAGCCACATCTAAAACAATCGCAACGGTGCCCGTAGACACGCACGCGTAAGATGCGGGTGTTTTTCACAATATTGTAGAGTTCACCGAAGCGCAGCTTTTCGCAGGTGTAACGTGAATTAAAGGACGGGAAAAATAGAGAAAAGAAGCGGAGGACGCGGGGTGGGCCGAGGGGCCGTTTAATTAATGTTAAGCATCAAAGTGGGTCAGTACATTGATACGCTGCACCGACATCTCTGAAAAGAAAACATTATAATTATAATACTACGGGCGGGTGGCGTAAGGGTTCGGTTTTTTTTTTTTTTTTTTTTTTTTTTCTTTTACGCGCGCACGTATCGAGTACGTTTCAAGAATTAGGCGAAACCGAACGGAGCTCCGATACCGAGGTTTCGATCGTTGTCATTTTTCTCTTCGCCTCGCTTCCGAACCCAGAGATATGCAGACATCGTCCCGTAATTACAAGGCACCTTGCACGCTCTCCCTGCAGCGTCTCGTACAAGGAGCGCAGGCAGGGCATAATATACACGTAACACGCCAACGTCTCAGTGCCTACTTGCATCACGAAATTGCTCGGTACTAACCTTGACTGGTATATAATTCCTTCGAATGCCTCGATAGTTGCGTTATACACGTATCGTGCGCGAGTGAGCGCATTGGTTCACGTGACGTGACGGGCCTCGCACATTCTACGGTTACCGTGATTTTTACTCGCCCCCTTTTACTCACTCTCGAAATTCGGACTTTCCACGACAATTCCCCAGTAACGTCTCAGCACTGTAGGGCGAATCGTTGCGGGGGCGCAGGCGCGCGTTATATGGATCGCGAAATAACCGACTTTCCTCACCTCTCCACCCCCCACCCCTCTCCCGCGGATTTACCACCAATGTCGAATTGACGGTGATACTTGAAAGCTATCTCTACACTATTATGCCGTTTTCATTTCATACCGCAGCCAGTCCCGTATTAATTTTTTGCCTTCCACAATAGGTGGACGGGCTCGAGGCCCCTTAAAACTGCTTGGCGGTGATAATTGGTGCGCTTAATGTTTTGGTATTTTAGGATGGTAGTTTTCCACCGTTTCGATGCAGTGGATTTCGTATTCTTTTTCATTTCGAAATTACCGCCACAATTTTCAATATCTCTTTCGTTTTCGGCATAATCATTGTACTTTGATTAATACACTTTTTACGATTGACATCTCACTTGCCGTGCATTAATTCGCATTTATGTCACTTATGTGCTTATAATCAATGCGCATGGTCGATCTAATTGTGAGACATGTGTAGGTCGTATCCCTAAACACGGTCGTTTATGTCTCGATTGCAGTCAAAGGAAACAATAGGATTACATTAAATTTTCGTCGATCGTTTTAATACACTCTTTTGACTTACCTCAATCCGTCGATGTCATCGATATAGAGCGTTTACACGGTTGTTGAACGCCTTCGGAGATAAACATGTTGAACAATATCGCAACTGCATACGTACGAGCAATAAGTTGTTTACTTTTGGCTAATCCCGCACTTGTGCTCTCAATTATTGTCTAAATCTTTACACGCGCACACACACATTGAGATGGAATGTTGAGTTACATTACCACCATAGCAGGTCGGTCGGTGCTGTCAAAAAGTGAAAGGTTGTCTATCCCCACACACAATCTAGATTCCCCTGTCGAACAACCGACCGATTCACGGCTACCGATGCAGACATATTTTCCATTCAGTCTTTCGCTATACGCGGGTAAACTCTGTCTCCGATAATAAAAATATACTATAATGTAATACAGTATAAAAAGTGTATGCATCCACTCGTGTGACCTATATTCATTGATGTTTCACTGCGAAGTAACGCACGCGGCAATTTTTCGCGCTCCTTTACCTGGAATATAATGGAGAACCACTAGCAAGTGTCTTTCAAAATTCCCTCTCCCTTTTCCTTCCCCACCGTAAAGCCCACCCCGACCAGGCTCTGTGCTACCCGTGCCTGTGGTATAATAAAAAATAAACTACAAACATAACTACAAAGAATAACGAAACGAAACACATATCGCAGATACCGAATTTCAAAAACATCTATAGCAAACACAACCGGCGCCATGGCTCGTACGTGCAGTGCGCGGAAAAAGCCTTTCGGTCAGATCAGTATAATGGAAGAAGAGTGCTTGATTGAGCGTCGAAGAACAGTGACGTTGAAGGAGTGTTCCGAAATAGTCAACAGCAACATTCGTTATAACAAGGACGGATTTAGGAGATTACTTCAAGACGAGGTAATCGCATGCACTTAGCCTCCACCTTTATCGCTGGTATGCGATATACGTTGGCTTGGTAACGAGTTGATTTTGTTGAAAAAGAATCGTCACTTCGAATCTCACCTTTTAAACAAATTGCATTGCACGTAAAACGAGGCACGAGATTAGACGCCGCAAGGAGAGATGCTGAAAATTGTATACGTATATGTGCAATAGCGACGGAATCGATATCACGAGTATGACGCAAACAATCGAATTATTGCGGTTATCATTACATCCGGCAGCTTGAGGACGGTTACCCTACACATTGTCACGTAAGCGTGATTTCTGGTAGGTATTCTCGATCCGTAGGCAAACCTCTGCCCGAAGTAAATTGTTTGTAGCTGCGCTCTTGTCCTTGTCGTCGCCTGAACCCACGTGTCCTCTTTTCTTACGATGCGATCGTCGCTCCCAGTTTCTTCTCGTTATTCTAGCCGAACTAAAAACGACGCGAAGACAAACACGTAGCAATACGTTCATCATTCGCGGGTTAAATCAAACTTGCAAGTTTGCTCCGTTAAACATCCGAGTAAGCGTCGTCAATATCGTATACTTCGTAAAAACTAGTTCAATCGCGAATTTCACGAAATATTGACCAGCTTGATGAATAGCCAAAAGCATAACTGCGCCGATCGGTGCGGTGTGCAGTACTGTAATGGTTTTCTAAAATCGTTACGGGTTTGACGAACTTGGCGCAAATCTTGGTCACGTTAGAACCATATACACGATAGACGCAACGCGCGTCGGAATCTCGACCCTGTAACCTTTACGCACGCTTGTATGAAATTACACCTATACCTATGTAGCCAACTACGCTGTACCAGCGCGTAAGTAAATGCAACACACGCGTATTGAGAAAGTTCGCAGTCAAGTGAATCTCGTTCGTTAGGCTCAGACTTGACTGAGCACTTAAACACACTGGCCTTCGAATTGGTCAATCTTTAATCAGCTCAATCCCTGCCCGGGTGGCCCTGTCGCTTTCGAAGTTTGAATCCTAATTGCACTACCTGCCGTATCGGTGGCTCTCGCACGTTAATCGGGGCTGGGAGAAAGGACAATTGTCGCGGTTGAGGCTGAAACTGTGTACGGAGTTTACGGCGATTATTTATTATACATGCAGCTCTTCACTCGTGCGGTGAAAAATCGGATACCTAGCGAAACGAACCGGTACGACCGAGTTCTGGACCAATGTAAAATGTCTAAAATCACTTTCTCCGATGGATCGATCGATGCTTTATTGTGGCGTCAAATTTATATTATTAACACCACTTGACGCCGCCGACCGAGCTAGCTAGCGAAGTACTGACAATCGACTTGAAAGAAGTAAACGTTGGGAAAAGTATTGTTCGGAAGGACGAATGCGCGGTACTTCTTGAAAAGAAATCGTGTTCTGTCCCTGCCACATCATATTGTAATATCGACACTGATCGTAAGGCGCGAAAGAATTTGCTTTGCTGAGTGTCGGTATACCATGCGTTTTTGTTGACGCGCACCAGGGGAACCCTTATAATTATAGACAATTGAGAGTACAAGTCCATTCTGAGCAGCTCCGAGTATCGCATCAGCCGCGTGCCGACAAATAAACAGCGGACTTGTTTGTCAAGGGTAAACCTGATGGTGCGCATCCACGAAAACGCGCCGTAGGTATACACATACCTATACATTGATATAGGTATATATATTAGGGTGAGCCAAAAAAATTAACCTATCGAATCTACGGTCTTAAGAGGATCTATTTACTGAGAAAAAAAAGATTTCCGTTTGGAAAAATTTGTAGCAAAATTTTAAAAGGTATCGCTGACCATCTGAAAATTCCCACTTGAATAATACGCAAAAAAAAAAAAAATTTTCATTAAAAATGCTGTAACTATTGAAGCGTTTGGGTTGAAAAAAATCTTCAAGCATATTCTTGCAGGGCATTAAATTTTCCACAAAAAGCTCCCCGAGCTGATTTTTTAGACTCCAAATTCGTATACTTACGGGGCGTGAAAGTCGAAGAAAAGCGGAAATGTGTAGTATAGCTTTAATACAAAATTATAATCGAACTTTAACGATAAATGAAGAACAAAAACAATTTATTTTGCAAGTAGTGCAATTACATCGCCAGCAATATCCTGCTTGTAACAGACAAAATTTTATCAACAATTAAAAAGAATGGTAACGTTTAAAACAGTAATAAGAGATAAACAAATGAGTTAAAACTCTACTCCTTTGACGAATCCAGTTTATGAACAACATCTTTCGCACACCTTATTTCATTTTAGTTTGAGGTTATTCGTTTAGTATGAATATTTTCAATCGTAGAGCCCTAAAACTGCATATTTCTGCTTATCTTCGACTTTCACGGCCCGTACGAATGCGAATTTTTGAGTCCAGAAAATCAACTCGAGGGTCTTTTTTAGAGAATTTAATGCCCTCCAAGTATATGCCTTGAAAACTTCTTTATCCCAAACGGTTCAAAAGTCATAGCATTTTTAACGAAGCAAAAATTTTTTGCGTGTTATTCAAATGGGATATGTATACACACACACGCACACGCACACGCACACACACACACACACACACACGCGCGCGCGCGCGCACGCATATTATTGATACATATGTTATAACTATAACGGTCCGAAGGACCCAGGCAGCCTGCAGTGATACATTAATTATTGTGCAATGGAACATATTCGCATACGATATACAGCTGCAGTGTGCGGCAGGCTGGTACTTTGTCGGGGAGACCGGGGCTAGAGAAAGTTCGTAGCAGTTCCAAAGTAAATTTAAGTAGGGTTACTCGAATTTTCAAAAAACAAGAAAAAAAAAAAAAAGAAGCGGAGCAACGACTTGTTGTCCCAAGTATTTTGAATTACAAAAAATGGTAAAAATTATGAATATTTTTCGTACCATTGTTCTCTTGTTTCTGCTTTAATGTGAGAAACTCGGATTTTAAACGCATACTTTTGAGAAACAATTCGTTTCTCCATTGTATTTTTTCCCGGAAACCACAAAATATTCGACCTAGACACCGAAAATCCCGAAAAACTTGACCCGGACCCAGACAACCGCGGATGTGTCGTGATGGGGCAAGTTGTTGGGAAATTGTTATCACATGTGACAACTTGCCATAACCCACGATTTCCATTAAAACTGTGCATATCTTGCCGATCCGTTATTCAAACACCAGAATCATCGACCAATCAGAGCTATTTTGCTGCTGCTGCATTCAGCTGCATGATGTTTGCTGCACGTGAAAATGCAGCGTACACCGTTAAACTGAAATCGCTAACAGTTGACTCTTGGTGCACGTCAAATGGGCTCAACCGGAGGTAATGAAAGCCGATTGTGACGGTAATCTCGTTTAGTTTTTTTTTTTATTTTTTCTTCCTTTAACGTGCAAGTCCATCTCTGTTTCACATAATTTGAGATGCGTGGAAACGCTTACGTGACCCCTCTTCGAAGAATGAATTCGACCGGAATCACGACGTTTCATGCGCGTAATTCGAAAGTTTCGGTACTTTTCGATTGATTCGGTGGTACTTGCGAAAGCTTATGGTACTCGGTTCGCCTTGTACATACAGCGCAATACAGTATGATAGTAAAATTTTAGTACGCTAGCCGCATCGGTAATTTTTCTCGCACGATCCGCTCGCAGCCTCAAGGACCAGCTAAATGAATTACACTTTTCAAATCGGCTGTCTTTCATTATTTATTAACTTTGATTTACCTTGAACGCATATGCTGCAGCTCGCGCGATCGCACATTCACCGTCGCCTGGTAGATTGTAGGCATATACGTGTAAGCATTATGTATTTACACGATAATCTCACCGATCGTATTGAATTGCATGGAAATTAACGTCTATTCGATGTAGATGTATACATACACGAGTATACAAATGAGACACGCTTGACTTTCGCAATCCGTATTTAAGGTTGTTCATGCCAATGAGCCTGATTATTGTATTTCAATATACAATAGCCTTTACCCTTAATGTATCATATCATATTATACCTATGAGGTATGTTTTCTGGTATACAATGGCCACGACAACATGCGGACAGAGAATGATAGGGCGTAAGTTGATAAGAGATGCACGTAGAAAAAAACGCGTAGTGAGAGATTGACGGTGTACAGATATACCTTACAGATACTGTAATGCATACGCGCGACGTGTATTTATAACACCGACGGTATACGTTACAATTGCCACTACGGTATCTGTACGTGAAAAAAGATTTTCAACGACATTACAAAATGTCAATCGAGTCAATCACCCTGTGAGTTATTCCGGCTTATATCATTATATTCCGGCTGCGTACAACTTATACCTGTACAGTCCGGATTTGATTCTCGGTTTATTTTACCACGGCACTGTATCCCCTGAGCTATAAAAGTATTATAGGTGAGATACATGCGTTCACCGCCATCACCCGTGCAGACGAAACGATCGTTTCGCCCATAATACCTTTACCTGGCAGGGCTTCATTCCGGCGGGTATCCGTATCCCATTCGAACAACGCTTGCAGAATATCGCTGCACCGCTAATACGTTACAATCGATTTATATTCGCAGAATTATAGCACCTGTCAACCTTTCAACTTTGAAATTTTGAAGCTCGGCCGGTTAATTTGTCGCTTCGTTTGTCGGCCCCGTGCAGCCGCTCGCCTTAGGACAGGCAGGTGTACCTACCTATGATTGCAGTCACAACTCAACGCTCGCGTGCCCGTACGAGTATATCATATGAACGGCAAGCAATTTTCAGAGCAAACGCACAACCGTAAAACACACTCGCAGCTTATCCCCCCCCCCCCCCACTACCAATCAAGGCTGTACCACATCCTATGCCAGCACACCTATAATTCTCCTAATGCCTACACGCACGCAGAATAACGTTACACATATCGCGCGCATTCCAATTACTAATCCAAGTCAATAGCTCGGCTTGCTCCGATTTAACCAAGGACCGAATTATACCGCAATGAATAACCGCCCGACAGGGCGTTCGTTCGTACGCGGGCTTTTTTCATTGTCGCGGTTGCTGGAAAATATGCCCGAAGCGCCGTAAATTCGGGATTCAGAGCGAGGGCCTGGTTTACATACATTTTGAAAAAAATGTTTACGGAAACAGACGCAGGATGCAATATATACGCGCGCGCGCGTGGCGTGTCCGTGTGCATATATCTATATTGTCAAAACATGTTTCAGAATTTCATGGACAAACTGTTTGTCCTGTTCGATCACGACCAGGACGGATTGCTCATCCAGGACGAGTGGATTGAATTTTTGAAGGAGAGATTGACGTGAGTGCCGCGAAAGCAAAGACGTAATTAAAACAGTAACGATCATGTATTTGATTTATTTCAACAGTACGGAAAAGCAGATAGACTTTGCCGAACAGCTCGAAAGTGTTGCCTACGTGTTGTGCGGCGAAGAGGCAGTCACGGCGTTCACGTTTCGCCAAATTCTCAGAGCCAAAGGAGTGAGCCAACTATTGTACATATTTCCTCCACGCTGAATCCTGTATTTTTCGTACTTTGACTTGACATTTGTTTTCTTCACAGGTCGTAGACAAAATATTTCGCTTTCTCGACCTGGAAAGCGCCGGATACGTCACCGCGGGACAAATAATGGAATTCGTTGGCAGCATCACCAGCATTCGGTGAGTTTTGATTATCACTCCTCCGTATACCTAGCGAACAACCTACGTACCCACGCGCCCACCCATTTACCTAACCAACCGCCCAACTACCCGACCGCTCATTTCACTTACAGGTACAGACACGTTTTACCTACATACATTATCATTCCGTACTGATTCGTTATAGCAGATCTAAATGAAATGTATTGCACCCAGATCGCGCGCCGGATTTGACAAGGAGAGTTTGGCGCATCTGGAAAATATCTTCAAGCAGACCGTAGGAAATGAGAAGGAAATTAGAAGAGAGGAATTCAAAAAAATAGTCGTATCTAAAAACGTAAGCACACCGAGTGTATTTCAGAAGCCTGCCGCACGTCGACCAGTTAATATATTTATAACTCGATATTGCACGTCCCGTATAAAAATTTCAGCCATTCTTCACCGAGCGGGTGTTTCAAATATTCGACAAGGACAATTCAGGAACAATATCGCTTCAGGAGTTTCTCGACTCTATGCATCAATTTGCAGGGAAAACGCCCGACGACAAGATCAAGTTTCTGTTCAAAGTCTACGACATTGACGGTGAGCGCGTTTGATACCAGTCGTCATAACGAAATCACATAATACCACAACTAAATGTAATATACTTGACGAGCTTGCCGATATGTGAAACAGGCGACGGATTGATTCAGCATCGGGAACTGCAGCATGTGATGCGCGTCTGCATGGAAGAAAATGGTATGACATTCAGCGAGGATCAGATAGAGGATCTCACGATAGCGCTGTTCGAGGACGCCGATCAAGAAAACAGAGGCGCGATCACCTTTGAATCTCTGAAAAGTGTCCTGGAGAAGCACGATGGCCTTTTGGAGAATTTGTCTATCAGGTGAGTTTTATAGTGATACAGCTTTCGAGTGAATTCGTTCTTCTTTCGCGATGTCTTCGGTATAAAGAAATTGATATTGTAGCATCGACCGATGGCTGGTACCCCCGAAACCAGAACCGAAGCAGCAATCCTCTGTTCGTCGATTGTCGGCTCTTAGACCGTATCAACTTACCAAGCCCTACATGAAGAACAATTATGTCTATATAATATTCACGAGTGCATTTCTCATCGTCAATGCTGGGCTATTCGTGTCCAGAGCGATACAGTACAAGTCATCCAACGGATTTGTCATCTTGGCCAGAGCTTGCGGTGAGTTTTGATCGCATTTATGGTACTGTAGGTCAAAACAAAAATACTAACGATAAGCGCAATTCACGTAAACTCAGTCGCGGTACACTTGTTCCTTATATTTCTCTACTGATGAATTTCGCGAAGAGCTTCTACGAGTCAACGCGCAAGATATTCGTAAAATTTAAAACGGTGCCGTGTTGATCTTGCGACGAAACTTACGATAGCTGTTGCTTTATTCACCATCCATAGGTCAGTGCCTGAACTTCAATTGTGCCTTTATTCTGATACTCATGCTTCGACACTCCATCACATTCCTGAGAACGCATGGATTCAGCTCCGTGATACCGTTGGACCAGCATATCTATCTTCACAAAACAACCGGCGTGCTCGTCGGTTTCTACAGTATTATCCATACGATAATGCATCTGTTCAATTTCAGTAAGGATCATTCGCTATATCTTCATACAAGTGCATACGCCTCACTCAGACACATCTCTGCACACATGCATATTTGTATAGGCATACATAACGCGTGACAAATGCCAAAAGGGCTTATCACAGCAGCTGAATAGGGCTTTGTGCCAAAAGGACGCATAAAACAAAAGTTTTTCATGTACCAACGTTCGGCTTTGGAAAAAAATTTGTTCATACTTCGGCTTAGAATGTGTTAATAAAGCGATTGGTAAAAAAAAAAAAAAAAAACTATACGCCTTTTTGGCTTTGCAAAGCAAAAAGGACGTATAATTTTATACAAGTCCTTTTGGCATTTGTCACGCGATATACCTGTAATACCAGCCGGAAGAAACGAACGTTCACCAAAAGCGTATATTGTGGTGTCTGTTATCCAAATTTCAGAACTGATCGTCGTCAACGATTATGAAATAAATAAGGGCAATTACACTTATGCCGAATGGATATTCACTGGCCAGCCCAAGCTGTTCGGCCTTGTTCCGGGTGCAGCCAATCCGACCGGCGTTGCTCTGGTTCTTATATTGACCGTGATGATCATATGTTCCATGCCCTTCGTTAGGCGAGGGGGTTGCTTCGAGGTATGAATCGCAATCGAAAAGGCGTCCAAAGAAGTCTGGTTGAATCGACTTTGCAGGGGCACTCGTTGTACAACGAAGCCGGAAAGCTCGAACAATTTCATCATTATATGCGCAATGTGTTTTAGATATTTTACTGGACTCATTTACTCTACGTGCCGTTCTGGATCTTGCTGATATTTCATGGACCAAATTTTTGGAAGTGGTTCGTCGGGCCCTGTACCCTGTACCTGGTGGAGAGACTACGTCGAGTAGTCTGGCTACAATCGCAGCGGGGAAACACATACATTTGCTCGGGGCTGCTCCTCCCCTCCAGAGTGACGCATCTCGTTATCAAGAGACCCAACCACTTTGATTTTCACCCCGGTGATTACGTCTTCGTCAACATTCCAGCTGTCGCAAAATACGAATGGCATCCATTCACCATCAGCAGTGCTCCGGAACAGGAAGGTCGGTTTCTCAACTTGAAATTATATCCTATCGTGAAGCGTTTTAGTCCTTACACAGTTACTCGCCCGCTCAGAGATCCCTAGAGGCATGCGGATATGTACGATCGTACGCTGTTAAAAATTTCTGTGGCGAATCTACCAAAAATGTACGCGCAGAAAGCAGTATTCGGATTCGATATTGTAAATTTATTATACATATGGTGACTAATTTCAAAACCAGACTTTTGAAATTTACCCTATCGTTTGGTGAAATTACTAAACATTAGTGCGACAAGAGTAGCAAGCTTGAATATCACGATAAAATACAGGGATTTTAAACTGCCGTTTGTTGAATTCACTATACGAGTCGATCGAGTAACGTTATGGTAAATGTATATCGGAGATTTTTTTATTCAGTTACACTTTCGTCCAGTAAGTGTGTAGAAAATTTACGAATATGAATAACAGTGATATTATCGGTAGACCTGTGTGTGGAGTAGCTATAAAGTCACAAGATAAACTGTACACCACTTTGTAGATACACACTTTAAGAATGTGACATCTTTTTCTAATATTCACATTATTTGCGTGCTTATAGATTATATGTGGCTTCATATTCGTGGTGTTGGCGAATGGACGAATACTTTATATTCGTACTTTGACAGGGAACAGATGAAATTACACCGCGGAGAGGTCTTACCTGTCGAATGTTGCACCCAACGTACATCCGGGGCTATCAAGACCGTCGAAAAACTACCGTCGTAAGTTTGAGCACGACCGATTCAAATGTATCGGATGTAGACGTGACGCCGGTACGATTTATTCACAGGAATTCGGAGGTGACCTTGTGCAGAACCATCAAAACCACGGTTACTACAGGTAGCGCGGAAGAAACCAACGGTGTGGCCAATCCGAGTTTCGAAGGTGACGACGGCTGCAGTCATCCAGGAATCAATAAGACTCGCGTCAGTGGGCGTGAGTAGGGAATAATACGATTATTGACTCGACTGTAAAACTAATGTGAAAATAATTTCTCGACTCTCGTACAGTAGGTATCACGAAATGTAAAACGTTTTCAGGTGATCCCAGACACTTGTCTAAAAAAGTGGCCCTCAACGTGCAATTGCATAAGATAGTATTGAGTAACAAACATCCTCTTGAAAAATCAATTTCGATGCCCGACATGCGGATAAGGAACAAAAAAAGAGAACGATTACTCGCGTGAGTATTCAACGGTACCTGATACAGGTATATCTTTCGCGAATCCATTTTATCACCCGTTGTCGTACATCCTCATCCTCAGACTTCGTGACTACGCGAGATCCGAGTCAGAACCGAGCTTCGACGAATCGCAAATAAGGCGTGCGCGACTGAAATCATTGGGTCTGGCCTATTTGAGTCCACAAAATAAATCTTTGGCCCAAAGCTTCAGGTACATGCGAATGAAGCCGACGATAATTGCGTTCAAAACACCCAGCCTGGACAATTGTGGAGCAGACGATATGGTCGCTACTATAGATTGTGAGTTGCAAAAATTTTCAACATGTTCGCGGTACGGTTATACGTCAGGGGGAGATAGAGAAACCGCATTTCTCGACTCGACGTGATGATAATGTAATTCCAGCAGAAACAGAAGAGTCCGACACTCGCAGTCCTCCGCTGATTGCTGCCGAAGAAGGAACAGCCAATGTGCTTCATATTCAGAGTGTTGAAGAGTCTACGAAAGGGAAATCGCAGTCGTTCCACACTCCTGTCAATTATCCCGTCGGAAAACCTTTGGCGGTAGATCACTATTTGTTGTAAAATACACCAGAGCTGTTACTGTCAATCATACGTACAGTAGAGAAGGCACAGAGTTTGATAATCAATGTCCAGGGCCATCGTGAATAACAGCACACCTATAACCTGACTTTGAAGCTGATATAATTGCATTTACAGATTTATTTAGATGGGCCGTACGGTGCTCCGTCCAGTCATATATTTCAAGCGCAGCACGCAGTTCTGATCGCCACCGGCATCGGCGTCACCCCATTCGCCTCGATACTTCAGTCGATAATGCATAGATATTGGAAGGCGAGACACTGCTGCCCGAAGTGCAAATTTTCTTGGGCCAGTGAAATACCGCCAACCGTAATGCATTTGCGGAAAGTTAGTGAGAACAGAAACATTGTGTATCGAATATTGTTACATGTTTGATTTAGTTATCGCCGTCATCTTAACGTCACAACGGTTTGACGCATGACTTTCAGGTAGATTTCTTTTGGATAAATCGGGACCAGCACTCTTTCGAATGGTTTGTCAATTTACTGTCGCAGTTAGAAATGGAACAGGCTGAACTCGGAGCAACGATGGAACGTTTTCTAGAGATGCATATGTACATAACGAGCGCCTTGCAGAAGAACGACATGAAAGCGGTGGGACTTCAATTAGCAATGGATTTGCTACATGAAAAGGTTCGACTATTTTCCCCCATTTCGTACTACTTGAACGGATTCTGACGTGTCGAGTTATTTATGCTTATAGGAAAAACGTGACCTTATCACTGGGTTAAAAACGAGAACTAACGCCGGCCGTCCGAACTGGGATAAAGTGTTCAAGCAGCTCCAAGATCAAAAGAAGGGTAAGATAACGGTATTCTTTTGCGGCCCTCTACAACTAGCTCGTATCTTGCGATATAAGTGCGATCAATTTGGGTTCAATTTCAGAAAAGAGGTTTTCTAACACGATTTGTTCTTGTTATAAATCCGAGTGTAACATTGAGCTTGTCTAATTGTAAATATCGTGATTATTGGGTATACATAAATTTAGTACATACTAAACATTAACCCTCGCGGGTAATAGTTTTCGGAGGCATTACACTCGAACACGATCCATTTTACCTGAAAATGGTTCAAGAGTCGGAAACTTGCATGGGATTTTCTTGGGAGTGATCTGAAATGGATATAATTGAATTATCGAGAGCAAAGAGAATCGTGTCCATTTCAGATTCTATGTTGGACCGGTATGCAATTTTCGAAAACTGTATACGTACGATTACACTATCCTATCGTGGGGTGAAAATTGTTTCCGTATGTTCGAATTTGTAATCGAGTAATCACGGTCCGCATTCTGCAGTACGTAAGTAGTACGTGCATTAGAATCGCTAGCGAGGGCCGCATCGGTGCTGAATAGTAGAAACCGTTGAATTCTCACAGGGTTGCCATACACACATTTCGCGAACGATGCAACAAATAGCATCATATATTAGTTGCATTATTGTAGGTTGAAAATGTACAATAAAAATTTTAAATTACATGAGACTGATGAACTAATTGTACATACAGAAGTTACAAATTCCTGTTCCAAACTCGTCAGCACGCGCCGCGGAAGTCATTCAATACACAACTGGTTTGTTATTGGTAATGAAATATAGAGTTATCAATGGTTGGATCGATCTGTGGGTTATTAGGAGTTCGACATAGGCGGTTTATCCGCTTCTAATTGTAAACATAATGCGTATATCTACGGTATTGTTCAAATTATACTTATACGCTACAGGTAATAAAATCATATTTATTGACTTGTGAGACTTTGATATTGGTTTAAACACATTTTCATTAGAAATTTACCTTTTTACGTAAATTGTTTTGCGACCACTCGTGAACTGTTATCTCATCGTTCGCATCAATCTCGCCGTCTCATGCAACAACCAAATACTTAATAGTGTCGCAAAGAAGTGCATCTGTTCCTCGGTCATTTCATTCGATTTATTTATATTGCGATGTTATGTCCATTATTGTATTTTACACACCAGAATGAATGACCTGATGCGTAATAAACATCCTGAAGTAATGATAACGATAATAATATAAATTGCTATACGAGAATACTGAATACTTGACAAAATGGTGGAATCAAAAATAAATAAATCACCTTTATGCGTGAATTAGTGACACTAAAACGTTAGAGCTTGTTACGAGTATAAATCAAATTGCATACCGCGCTCTTTGGTGATTCCGGTAGACCGCCTGTGCGCACAAGCTTGTGAAAAAGTAATAGGTTTAGAAATCGAAATTTTATCATTCGCACAATTTTGAGGGATAAATTACGATCGGACGATTGGGTAACATGAAAATGCGTGGCCTGCCATTGCACACAGACCACCGGCGAACAATCTTGTGTTACACCATGACGTGTCAGAGAGATCGGGTTCTTCGAACGCTCCCGAATGTGACGTAGCTGTAGCCACGGTTTTAGGTACAGGTCTGGAAACTCGCAGGGTGGGGAGTGACCCAAATAGTGTCGCAAAAGCTAGTGCTCATTTCCGCCACTTGGCGCAGTCCAACCTTAGACTAATTGGGGTAAGTCGATCAACGCGCTAATCAAGTCGACGTAGTCTTCATTTCCGCCACTAAGAGCGGTGCAAACTTGCGGTAAGCCAATCAAGTTGAAACAATCGATCGGTCGCACCAACTGTGACAATTCCCAGCACATAAAAGTAACCGAGTATCCAGACCTGCACGTAAGACCATGGACGTAGCCGAGGACCAGCTAATAAAAACAGAGACCCGTACCTTCAACTTATTGATTACCGTCAAGTATAGAGAAACATTTAGTACCGTTGCATCGAATTGGAGTTACAATTGCGAGCTGCAGTAGGAGGATATTGATTGTGTATAAATATGTGACATTCGAAGGCTAATATTAGGCATGTTTTGGCGAACTACTTGTATAGCTACCAAGGTGTAGCGGAACCAGGAAGGAGGAGGGCTGGAGCCATATCCGCGTTACAAACAAGAGTGGGTCACATTCTAGTTGGGTCGAGTTTGTCGTTCCAAGATGGTTTCAAAAGCGATGCTCGCAGCGGTGATATCGTCTGTTGCACTGCGTCTGACGGCTGACAATGCAGAATATCGTTTAAAAATTGTACGCGCGAGAGGCGCGCGTAAGTACAGAGCGTTCAAATTTCTGATGCAACAGACGAAACCAGCGCTACGAGCGGCGCTATCGGTACTACGAACTTCCTACCAGAATGTGTCCCACCTTTGCTGTCGGAAAGAGTACGGAGTTATGTTTCCTCTCCTATGCTTTTCCGAGCAGAACAGGGAGTACGTTTCACAGACTTATTAAAGTTATTTATAAGTAGAGATAGACTGCACGGTCCGTGCGAGAGGGTACAGTTTTCACAAGTTCGTTTCTCCCATGATACAGGCTGACAACTCGGATATTTTTGAGGGTGCGTTCCAAAATTGACTGGTCGTGCCAAGAACACGTCCCTAGGACAGAGGCAGAGCTAGCCACGGTATCGGCAGCGCAAAAGTAATAAAAGATTGTTGACAGCATTGGGAGCTAATATCAGAACGCACCCTAAGTAGCGGGAATTGTTATAGTTGGGCCGCTGGTTCATTCGTTCCGTACGGAAATCTAGTCACTTCCGAAAGCGCCAATTCAGAGGTGTTCCGGCTTCACCCGTTCCGAGCTGCTTTTCACCGGCTCTCCCATTGTAACATCCGGCGCCGGAATGTTTGTATATTTCATTCCTTATTACATCCTGTATCACTAATACCAATTAACCCAACTCCAAGTGTGAGAATCTGGTGACCAGATCATTCAAAGAACCGACTAACCATCCGAAATATCTCCAGATGTGATACGACAAGAAGGATCACTAATCCAAGTGAGATAGTGCTTCTTGCCTCTACCCTCCTTAAGCCCTCAATACCGATTGCTTTCCCCGCCTGAGCATTTTCATCATTCAAATTATCATTTCTACCAACGAGAAAGAAGCCGTCCAGCCCGACGACGCGGGATTGGTAGCCCTGTGTTAGATCATCCGTTCGGCAGTCGGCAGATCATCGGTCCGGGAGGTAAATAAAAACCCCCCGCGTACGGATGACCGTGGAAGAAATTGATTAGCAATTACACCGTGTTATACACTGGAACACGCAGTTTGATTTGTAATTTTGACTTTGTACTGTCGCAAACTGCATTGTGTCATCGCAGTATTAAGCTTGCAAGTATCATTCGCTAATATGTTTCACAACAAAACAAGGTGTTTATTTGTCGAGATTTTCGTTGTACCCTTCTCGTCGGTCACTACTATCATCTAGCTCCTCTATATGACGTATGTACCTTAATTCCTTTTCATTCTCCTGCGATGCGTCTTTAGGTAATCGTGTCCTCAGTCCCCGCATGCATTTTTGTCTCTGCCAGTCACATTCGCCGATCAATCCTAATTATCCTACGCCCGGATGCCGTTAATTCATTTCTTACGCTAGATACCAACATAACCTAACCATACTATTTAATGCCACCGAAAACGTTGTCTACAAAAAATCCCCTACTTACTATTTCTCAAACGCAGACTAGTCGGTTTTCGTTTACCCAGGTCAAGTATCAAAATGGACGTCCCAATCACCTCTGACATAATGATCATTGGCGGGAATTCTCATCCTGAACTTGCCACGCTGATCGCTAAGTGAGTAGCTTTGAAACGAAATCGTCTCATCACTTATTGTATTTCTTATATTTTATCCTAGATTTGATGGTTGTGTTCTCTACTCTTGTCACATCAAGGCTCGACCCATAGCTTACTTCTTCAATTTTGTTTGCTTAGCCGACTCGGGGTGAAGAGCGGAGGATGTTCGGTCTATCATAAAACAAATAGGGAGACCATGGTGGAAATCGGGGACTCTGTACGGGGCAAAGATATTTACATAATACAAACTGGATCCAAGGACGTCAACAACAATATTATGGAACTACTGATAATGGCCTACGCCTGCAAAACTTCATCGGCCAAGAATATCGTCGGTGTTATTCCGTACCTACCATATTCCAAACAGTGTAAAATGCGAAAACGAGGATGCATCGTGTCCAAGCTGCTTGCCAAGATGATGTGTAAAAGCGGTTTGACCCATGTCATTACGATGGACCTCCATCAGAAGGAGATTCAAGGCTTCTTCGATTGTCCGGTTGACAATTTACGCGCCAGTCCATTTCTTTTGCAGTATATCCAAGAATGCGTAAGTGAGGAATCATGGCCCTATGTTCTGTGACACTGGCTTAAAATACAATACAGCAAGGATTACAAATTGACTTTCTCACGGCAGATTCCAGATTACCGCAACTCGGTTATAGTAGCCAGAAATCCAGGCAGCGCTAAAAAAGCGACAAGCTATGCCGAACGACTGCGCCTCGGTATTGCTGTGATTCACGGAGAGCAGAGAGAATCCGAATCTGATATGAACGACGGTCGGTATTCCCCACCTGCCGTCGTCCCTTCACGTACAATGGAGGTGGGAGTCGGAGTCCCGGTGCATCCGGCTAAGGAGAAGCCACCGATCAACGTGGTAGGAGACGTCGGCGGACGTATTGCGATCATGGTGGTAAGCTTGATTGTTTTAAAGGACACAACCCTTTCGCCATTGTAAAACGACCGAAATGGAGATTTATTAACAAGTGTTACAGGATGACATGGTCGATGATGTACAATCGTTTGCCGCTGCAGCTGAAGTTCTGAAGGAGCGAGGCGCCTACAAGATATACGTACTTGCCACTCATGGTCTCCTTAGTTCAGATGCCCCCCGTCTTATCGACGAATCGCCAATCGACGAGGTTAGTCTGATATACAGTTTATGACAAGATGTTACACCGATCGAGCATGAGGTTGCTCGAGAATGTTCATCTCTCGTATGAAGTAATATCGGGTGAACCAAAACTACGCTTCACGACTCTTTAACGTTACAGGTTGTTGTTACTAACACGATTCCTCACGAGCTACAGAAGATGCAATGTCACAAGATAAAGACCGTAGACATCAGTATTTTGCTCGCTGAAGCGATAAGACGCATTCATAACAAAGAGTCTATGTCTTACCTCTTTAAAAACGTCACCTTGGAGGATTAGGAAAGAGAATAGCGCCCGACAGTGATACAAATATTACCACCAAACGAGTGACGTTAAATGAAGATGCCGAGCTTTCATAGAACTTCTAATTTTCCAATTATTCAAACAAACTTCAGTTACGAATAAGAATACACAAACGTCCGTAAGGCTTTTCGTAAATTACTAAGCGGGTATGAAACTACTCCGACGCCGTTTCTTTCGGTTCGTTATTCATTCTATTTTTATACTCTCAAAACTATGATAACTCTGTTTGAAACATTAATTTTCTGCGTATAATTTCTAGCGTTGTTTTTTCATTGATTTATCACAATAAACGGATACGGATAGAGGGAAAAATTAAATTGGATAGAAAAGATGATATTTGAGGTGTCACAGTTTGGACATTTTCGCTCATACGAACGATCGCAACATGCTCGTGCCGAGCCACTGTTACAGCTCCACTATGTAAATTATAGTAAATGTAGAAATAGCTTACGTCACATGTACTGTCCTGAAAACTTTCGTTCACATATCCGATCTTCGAAGATATGCTTCCAAAAGAGCTTCTTTCCTAGGTTCGAGGTGTCAGAGAAAGTCCAAACAGCTGGCCACCTCTCGTAGATTTGAGAAAAATGATACATTGCATTGCATTCGTTATGGATACTCATATCGATCATCCTAAATTCTCAATCCGCGTCCGTGAATATTCTTTGTGCTTACACCAATCACAGTTGATTAGATGTGGTTCGTGTTTTACTGTTAGATGTAGACTTTTACTGTCCACAACTTAATTGTCGCTGAGATGTACAGCATTCTAAAGAAATATCTTGTAGAACAGATAATAAATATGCATTCACCTACATCGACTCTCACCTGTTATGCAGGGATATGTGTATATATCGTTCAATGTCAAGCTCTGGCGAACCTTATTCCAAGCTTATACCGAGAGTCTAACGTGGAAGTCGGATTACAAGCAGCGCGGGTACCGTCAGCTTCAACACAAGCACAACCCTTACCGAACAGAGCGTAGTAGACAAGTGCTGCGGACGAGAACTTGTGCATATGTGGCGCTAGCAGTGCCACGTGGCAAGAAATAATTGATAATTACACAGATATTAGTCACAATTGCCACTTCTCGCCATAAGAATAAACAGATCATACCAAGGGTTATACACCACATGAAAGTTCTATAAAATTGAAATTGAGAGAATATTACAACGATGACATTATGACGACAGTAAATATTGTATACATGCAACCCTGAGTGACAACCGGTAGACTTCAAGAGAAGTCGGTGGCTGCAAAGAAAAAGTCGGAATCACTTAAGAAGCAGCCGAAATCACAAAACGTGACAATCCAAATTCTCGGATTCAAGCATGCAGCTTTGGTTGTCACGATCGAGCTTATACGCTACCTAGCGGTGACGCCTAGAGGCAGACAAATAAAGATGGCTGCAGGCCGAACACGACAAAAGCGTCCTCCACATTTATTAAATGGCGCAGTCTGGACTAGACACTACTAGTGATTTCGAAGACGCCTCAGACGTCACGGTAAATCTAGAAGAATCGACGAACGAGAATCGCTCAGTCGATGAAGCACTTGCTGGAAGAAAAAGTGACGAAGGAAACATGGCACAGCACTCGAGCAACCTGAAGCCGCCAGAACCTCTCTCATTTAGTGGGAATATTTCAGAAAACTGGAAGAAGTGGTTCAAAAAGTTCGGTATATACCTGCTAAACACGGAATCGAATAACAAAGCCGCTGAAGTGAAAATAGCCATCTTGCTTCACGCCATCGGAGAAGAGGCACAAGAAAAATACGACACGTTCGAGCTCAGTGTAGCGGACGCGAAGAACTACGACAAAGTCGTGAAAGCATTCGAAAACTTTTGTGTGCCAAAGAAGAATGAAAGTGTGTGCCGACATGTGTTTTTCCAAGGAAACCAAAAACCGGATGAATCGTTCGAAGGTTTCTTGACGGACCTGAAAAAGTTGAGTCAAGATTGTTCGTTTGGGGCCTTGAAAGATAGCCTGATCAAAGATCGCATCATCAGTGGCATAAGAAACGCACAGCTAAAGGATCGGCTCCTCCGAGAAGAAGAAAACCTGAGTTTCGAGAGGTGTACGCAGTTGTGTAGAGCAGCCGAGCTAGCCAATCAGTGAATTGAGACATTAAAAACGACCGAGAAAATGGATGTCGTCCAAACAAAACAAAAAGAAAAACAACAACCGTCCAGTAGAGGACGCAACCAGCCGCGTGGCAACAGAGGCAGAGGGCAGCAGACACAACAGCAGCAGTAGCAACAGCAGAGTAGCAGCGAAGGCCAGCCATCCAGACGACAACAAAACTATACGCAGCAGCAGAACAACGGACAGCCAAATCAGCAGCAGCAGAATCAATCGTCCTGTGAACGATGCGGGTATCGACATCAAGCGAATAGATGTCCAGCCTTCAATAAGCAATGCAAAGCGTGCAATGGGTACAATCACTTCGCGCAGGTATGTGTAAGCCGTCAAAAGATAGACGCGGTAACCGAAGATTCAACGAGGTGCGAAGTTGAAGGTAAGACTGAAAATCTTGTATTCTACGTAGTTGATTGCGAAAAAAACGACACCTATCATGCGGTTACCGAGCATTGTAAAGTCAAAACTGTTAACTCGAGTAGCGAATATAAGTTCAAATAAGGCTCAGGGAACAAAGGGTTTAATTCAGGAAAATAAAGACTTGTTCGAAGGCATCGGCTAAGTCAGGTACGTTTACGATTTCAAAATGAAACCAGGATATATAGGGAACATCGAACCTTGCACGAAGGTACCTTTTGAAGTATTAGAGGCTTATCGATCTGAACTTGAGGGTATTGAACGTCACAAAATTATCAGGCAAATAGACGAGCCAACAGAGTTCGAGAATCCAGATGTACTTGTGGAAAAACCGGATAATTCGCTCCAAATTTGCTTAGACCGTCAGTACCTGAACTCGTGCCTGCTCGGAGAACATTACAAATTGCCGCCTTTCGAAGAAATAGCTTTAGAGATGACAAACGCGAAGATTTTTACAGTTCTGGAAGTTGGGTTTTCTTTCCCTAGGGGTTTTTTCCAGGGTTTTTCTATTCCGATTTTTTTTTTCTAGAGTTTTTTCCTTGGGTTTTCCCTGGATTTGATTCCCTACGGTTTTTTTTCCCCTGGAGTTTTTCATCTAGGGTTTTTTCCTCGGGGTTTTCTTCACGAGGGTTTTTTTTTGTTGGGTTTTTTCCCTCAGGTTTTTTTCCCTCAGGTTTTTTTCCCAGGGTTTTCTCCTGTAGGGTTAGATATCCTAGAGTTTTTCATATTCTAGGGTTTCTCAGCTAGGGTTTTATTCTGAGGTTTTCTATTCTCCAGGGATTTTTTCCTAGGGTTTTTCACAAGGTTTTTTTCCCAGTTCCTTGTCGTCCTGCTTGTGAGCGAAGCGGAAGTGACGTATCCGTATCTCTTGCGGGAAGATTACTCGTAAGTTGGTATTCCATTCATACTGAACAACTTCAATACACTAGTTATGTACTAAAAAGTGTTAGGTCGGGCTTGGGTCAGGCTTAGGTCAGGCTTAGGTAAGGCTTAGGGCTTGGGGATTGGGGATTGGGGATTGGGGATTGGGGATTGGGGATCGGGGATCGGGGATCGGGGATCGGGGATCGGGGATCGGGGATCCGGGATCGGGGATCGGGGATCTCGGGGATGTCGGGGATCCTCGGGGATCTCGGGGATCTCGGGGATCTCGGGGATCTCGGGGATCCTCGGGGATCCTCGGGGATCTCGGGGATCTCGGGGATCTCGGGGATCTCGGGGATCTCGGGAATGTCGGGAATGTCGGGAATGTCGGGAATTGTTGGGGATTGTTGGGGATTGTTGGGGATTGTTGGGGATTGTTGGGGATTGTTGGGGATTGTTGGGGATTGTTGGGGATTGTTGGGGATTGTTGGGGATTGTTGTTGGGGATTGTTGTTGGGGATTGTTGTTGGGGATTGTTGTTGGGGATTGTGGTTGGGGATTGTGGTTGGGGATTGTGGTTGGGGATTGTTGTTGGGGATTGTTGTTGGGGATTGTTGTTGGGGATTGTTGTTGGGGATTGTTGTTGGGGATTGTTGTTGGGGATTGTTGTTGGGGATTGTTGTTGGGGATTGTTGTTGGGGATTGTTGTTGGGGATTGTTGTTGGGGATTGTTGTTGGGGATTGTTGTTGGGGATTGTTGTTGGGGATTGTTGTTGGGGATTGTTGTTGGGGATTGTTGTTGGGGATTGTTGTTGGGGATTGTTGTTGGGGATTGTTGTTGGGGATTGTTGTTGGGGATTGTTGTTGGGGATTGTTGTTGGGGATTGTTGTTGGGGATTGTTGTTGGGGATTGTTGTTGGGGATTGTTGTTGGGGATTGTTGTTGGGGATTGTTGTTGGGGATTGTTGGGGATTGTTGGGGATTGTTGGGGATTGTTGTTGGGGATTGTTGTTGGGGATTGTTGTTGGGGATTGTTGGGGATTGTTGGGGATTGTTGGGGATTGTTGTTGGGGATTGTTGTTGGGGATTGTTGTTGGGGATTGTTGTTGGGGATTGTTGTTGGGGATTGTTGTTGGGGATTGTTGTTGGGGATTGTTGTTGGGGATTGTTGTTGGGGATTGTTGTTGGGGATTGTTGTTGGGGATTGTTGTTGGGGATTGTTGTTGGGGATTGTTGTTGGGGATTGTTGTTGGGGATTGTTGTTGGGGATTGTTGTTGGGGATTGTTGTTGGGGATTGTTGTTGGGGATTGTTGTTGGGGATTGTTGTTGGGGATTGTTGTTGGGGATTGTTGTTGGGGATTGTTGTTGGGGATTGTTGTTGGGGATTGTTGTTGGGGATTGTTGTTGGGGATTGTTGTTGGGGATTGTTGTTGGGGATTGTTGTTGGGGATTGTTGTTGGGGATTGTTGTTGGGGATTGTTGTTGGGGATTGTTGGGGATTGTTGGCGATTGTTGGGGATTGTTGGGGATTGTTGTTGGGGATTGTTGTTGGGGATTGTTGTTGGGGATTGT